>NW_028232806.1:4290100-14290100 GCF_057557595.1 Rhyacophila brunnea
GTAGCAATAACACGTGCAATTTTTCAAATTTTATTTGAATTATAGGTAGGTACATAGGTAATTTAAAATGTATCCAAATATTTTTGCACTATACCTATCACTCGCGAGTTTATGGGTGTATTTTAAATGTATCTGAAACCGTGGACTCGCAATATTGTCTATTAAAGCAGAGATGTCATTTAAATTTATCATTTTGATTTGGTGGTATATATTTTGTTTGTAATGTATCCATACAACACATTTCTTAGATATTGGAGTCATGAAAGGATGATAAAAAAAAATGGGGCGGCATGTTGGCGCTGCCTAGGGGCGGCAATTTGTCTAGGGACGTCACTATATTATGTAATACATGCGCAAGTATATGTAGGTCAATGACATATTAAATGGACATCTCACTTCATATCGGCGCGCACGAGAAATTGTGCATGAGAGTCATTCACAGATGTATAGGTAGACGTCACGTGACCATATGACGTATCCATTTCCATTATGCGATACAAGCTTCGAGAATTTATAGTAATATAACCTTTATTGTAATGGCGTATTAGTGTCATTACTCATTACGTTAGAAACAGATTCTAGGTTACTTACGACTTCTCGGAGATTAGACGCAAGTGAGCCCAGCTCATCACAGGCGTCTGTCCAATGGTTTCTGTCATTCAATTGCATTGAATAAACATTCATCAATATGTATCTTAAAATGGTATTTTATCAATAATAAATAATACTAACACATGAAAAGTGATATCCCATCTTTCTTGGAGTGTTTAGTAGATTTTTTTTACAATTTTTAACTATGCACATTGGCATTTTGTAACACAATAATAACGGCGGAGTCGAAACCTGACAGTCAGAAATTTTGTATGGGCAGACCCAGCGGTGTCGCCAGACCGCTTGCAAGCAGAATGTTCATTTGAGCGTAGGATACCGATATTAAAATATGAATTTCGCCATCCGGCAGACCCGACACAAAGTGAGTGTCATTTTATTTTCCAGATGCTTCGTCCATATTAATGTCATTGATGTAGGTACAAGTTTTATATTACGTAAAGAACGCATTTTTTGTTACTGCCCTGGGTGCTATAACACCTCACTACGCATCTGTTGATCACTATCATTATCATTAGAATATGACCAGCGTCAATGCTGCCAATTTTTTATGTTCCAGACATTCCACGAAGAGGTGAAGAATGACGGAAGCGGTGACCAAAAGTTTGTCAAAGCGCCATCGATGACTGACTATATATGCGTGAATTCTTCGTATAGTGGTAATTATTAAATTATTGAGTATAACATCATTGAGGGTTCGATCCTGGCGAGGACACAATATGCATGTGTTTTTCTCAAAGCCTGGGTGTTTGTTATTGTTCAAAATTACTATCAACCACCTTGAACGAAAAATCAATGACATGGTTATTAATAATTCTAAAAAAAATCATTAATTAAAATGTTAAAAGTTTCAATTTTATAAGTGTTTATTTTTATGTATTTCACGTAAGTAACATATTATTGATAAACCCGAAATAACAATAGGTATACATAGCAGTGGCCCACGGTGGCCACGCGGCTTAAGCGTTGGACTATCATGCCGTGGGTCTGGCAAGTACACATATTGTTTTTCAATTTGTGTGTGTATTGGTATGGTACTGGTGTTGGTGGTATTGGTGGTGTGGTATGGACCTAATAGGTTAAGCAAGTGGCTGACATCCATTTCTCGTAAAAACAAAATCTGTTAATACAAACCTCTACTCTGTGGAGGCCCATATGATCCTATTAGGATCGGACATGGTCGAAAAAAAAAATATATATATACCTACATAGCAGTGGGGAAGGGTGGAGGTAGGCTGTTAAGATCCGCCTTACAATAGTGCTAAGGTACTAAGCTTTGCCAGTCATACGCACTTGTTTTCATTGAATTACAATTTACAGATGTTAGTTTTTTTAAATTCAATCAAACACTGCGAAAAACAAGCCATAATAGATAATAGTCAAAAAATAATCGTCTATCTATAAAATATGTAAAAGTATGCCATTAAATTATACGTAATTTTAGATATTTTATAGATATATTAATATTTTTTTATCTTCTGTGGTTTGGTTCGGTCAGGGCTTAATAGATTTAAAAAAAACTAACCAACAACATGTGTAATATGTATTCTTAATTTAACGAAAACAAAAAAAGTGTGAATGAAAAAGTGTAGGTACACCATTTTGTCAAATCGGCCATAACTATTATGGTTTGGTTTCGGTAAGGTTTAATTGATTTTTAATAACAAACCATCACCATCTGTAAATTATTGTCTTAGTTCAATAAAAACAAATACGAATGACTGACAAAGTTTACTGTGCACTGTGTATGTGTGACCTTAACAGCCTATCTCCACCCTTTCGCCACTGCTATACATAGGTATTAAAATATTGTACTTTCTGATTTTTCTTTCACAGATGCAAGTCTACAGTTATCAAACACCAAAGATAGCTCGAGATTCCTGAGCGCCCTCTGCACGGTTCTTGAAGACCAAAAGAATCTGGAGAAGTATGACCTTCTACAGCTTCTGACGCTCGCCAATAATCAAGTCTTACACAGCTTTCCACCCGATATTCCGCTCAAGAACCGACACGTCCCAAGAATTATCTCCATGATGCCGAAACTACTCAAATTTACTTATTCTGATTGATTTTTATACTTATTAGTCTACTGTTGTAGGTATATTGGTAAAGCATGGAATTGACCAACTGATGCTCCAAACGACTGACCTCATTCTGGTAAATGCTAGGTGCCTTTGATACTTAGATTTCATAGCCATCATCACCTCAGATTTTTGATATCTACATTCTTCTAGGTTCTTGGTCTTTTATTACCACATACTTCCGTTACTGTATTTCCGCCAAACGTAACAATTTCAACAGTGTGCTGTGATCCCCATCTCGTCTCATATTGTAAAAAGGTGACCCTGACAATAATGAAAGACACACAAGCAGGGCTTGAAATGGACCGGGGCGCACCGTATCGTGGCAAAATTAAAACTGATTATTTGTTAGTTATTAAATGCACATTGTGCATATAGACTAGGCGGCTCTGCGCATCTATTCTACACACAAGGCTACAGCCTTCGGATATCGAGGGTAGTTTATCATATTTATGTATTTAGTAGGTTAATTGTCACAATAAGTTAACAGTCTGAACTGTCAAAAAGTGCTATGTTTTAACAGCACTTCTCTTGGTTGTGTTAACTATTAGAGCGAGATAGACAGTTCAGACGGCTAACTTATTGTAACAATTATAATTCATACCTTAATACATAAATATTATAAACTACCCTCGATAGCTGCCGATAGCAGCCTGTGTATATAATAGACGCGCTGACTTTCTACCTTTTTCAATATCTCATTGCCATTCTGTTTCCGTCAAATTTTTGACCAACAAAATATCATTTATTAATAGGTACTATCGACTGAGGGTGCTTGATGGAATTTGAATTTAAATCCATTAGAATTTGAAATTTCATTCGTTTTACCAACTTTAATTATAGATTGTATGTTTTTACATTTTTTATTTTTTTTACATACTATTTCAAATAAAGATATTCATTTTGTAAAAGTGACTTAATTATTTTATATATTTATTGTGCCAAATCTACCTATCAGTATAATAATTATAGTTTTGTTTCCTTAGATGTAATAAAATATCATTGTTTCAATTGTGCCTAATTATATTTAAAATTGACAAATTCTAATGTGTTCAACGCCATTTTATAAACAAATAAATACTATATTATTATTTTGTATCGGTGAATTTCATTTAATTACCCACCTATTTTACAACGTTTTTATTAGGTTGAATTCTTATTTGTCCGGTGGTTCTTTGTCCGGTACAAATCTTAAAGCAATCGATTTTTAACTAACTTCCCGACTAGCTAGACATTTTAAACTATTGGAATATATCAGAACACGATGCCAATGCATTTTTTAAATACTTTTAGCCATCTTTAAGTAGAATTGAATTCATTTTCAGTTAATTCTGTTTTGTATGAAAAGTTATTTCGACACCATTATTGGTTGCTAGGGGTCTGGGGTCCTAGCAACTAAATTATACGTGCGTTACTATGGAAATCAATATGAATGCCAAAATGACATTTCAGTATTATTTCTATCAAATACAATTTTTTTTGATCGTTTAAGCTAGTCCAGTCAAGTTTATATGATTCAACAGAATTAAAAACGTTGTATATTATAAAAAGTTCTTTTTATCTTGTAATTATTTATTACTTACATTATTGGTGGCAGATTTAGATACATTTTATAGATGAACCACATTTTTTAGAGCTCCCCCTTATGAAAGTGTTGCCTTTAGTTAATTAATCAAGTTAATTAGTTAGTTAAACGTCTAAAATAAACTGTCAAAAATGTTTTAACAGCTCCTCTCTTGGCTGTGTTAACTTTTAGAGCGAGATAGACAGTTTTGACAGCTAACGTATTGTAACAATTATAATACATAAATAATAAGATAAACTACCATCGATGGCCGCCGATAGCCGCCTAGTGTATAGAATATACCGACAGAATGTCCGATTCTAATAAGATCATATGGGCCTCCACAGAGTGGAAGTTTGTATTAACAGATTTTGTTTTTATGAGAAATGGATGTAGCCACTTGCGCAACCTATTTAGGTCCATATTCTGACTCAAACACAAATTAAAAAACAATATGTGTATTTGTCAGACCCAGGATTCGAATCTGGGATCCACGATGCTATAGGGCGACATTTAAGCCGCGCCGTTATCGTGGGTTATTTTTTATATTGTTCAGATAAATGGAATATTAATTCTTCTTCGACAGGGCGGCATAATATCTTCTCAACGGGTTGGTCTCTCTCCTTTCGGCATTCTACGAAACGCAAGGCCCGTGTCAGTGGAACTCATGAATATTGATGCAACGATATGAGGCTTTCAAAGTTTACTTTAACATTTCAACGTTTTATCTCTCATAACAAGACACCATGGATAACACAAACGGACACTAACGATACTAATAATTTTGATCATATTATGCCACGCGCATTCGATAGCCAATCGTGGATGCGACATGTCACAATGACTCGTAGATGTGTTTGCAGCTGTAGTTCCAAGCCATGTGTTCATCGCTAGACTCACAGGGCGGAGTGTCTGAGTATGGGGAATGTAAGTGCGCGAAAGAAGCGTTGAGAAGCAATATGTAAGTAGTAAGCGGAGTAATTGCGAAAGTTAGTGATACGCCACCTTAAAAAATCGATAATAAATTATTATTGATATTTTTTCGAAATGGACCCCCCCCATACCATTTTTCTGTGTTCGCGTCTGTAGCAATAGTTATATTTAGAGATTTTTTAAACTTTGATTTCTTGCATACAATGTGAGAAATTCACATCTTTATAAATATACTTACATTATAAATCATCCGGTGTTCGAATTTAGAACTAAGCTCATCACAGTATAACAAGTATTAAATTATTATATGTCAAATGTTAGCATGTGGCGCCCTCACTCAGCGGACAACTTATACTGGTGGATCTATAAGACTTTGGTACTTTCTAATGAAGCGACGAGTCATCTATTTCGTGGAAAATCGAGTCTGGTTTTTGACAACCGCATTATATGGTTCACCCTGCAGCTAAGACCTTATTCATCAATTTCAGTGCCGTCGACCAACAATGATTAATAGCCTTGCAACAACCGCCGTGACGTCACATCCCAGTCATGTTCAACTTTCTATAAATAAAAGAACTCAAGCGAGCTCTACTGACTATAGGCATATTACTGTCCTGTTAGTAGAGATGTGCTTGTTCGAATCATTAGTCGATTCAAACGAATCACACATCGGTCATTTGGTTTATGTATGCGAGAAAATATTTCTGTAACAAGACATAATAGCTTACTTGGCACCCGTGCCGGGGTGGGGACTTACAGGCAGTGACGTCCCGTGGAGGTAGGCAAGTCATACGTTGCATATTGACTGGACAATATAAAGGGCGGCGACTGAAGTAACGAATACAAATATCACAACTTCTGAGAGCAGTAGCAGTTTTTCATGAAGCAGACGACGCAGTAGCTTCATTAGTAAGTATTGACATCTTAGTTTAAAAACAATAGTCGAAGCATACAGAATCGTGACAACATAAATATTACTGTATTGTAACACATATTATAGTCATCAAATCTGTCAGCGCCATAGACCTCCACGCACATAACACCATCACTGTTTAAGAGTAGGTTTCGTAGAATTAATATTCAAATTATCAGTAGATGGTGTGTAGGAGTATGTCAATTTAAATATTTTTAGTAGGTATATTTGTCTGTTTAAGATAGCCGAAAAAAATAGGTAAGTATCTAGGTACCTAACGAATTTGGATATAATTTGAAAGTAAAAATTAAAAAAAATGGCTTTGTGGACGTCACTGTCTACAACAGGTGATATAATATATAATTAATACTTTGGACGCGGAAGACGCACACGGTGCGTAATGACCAGGCGGCCGATCGATGTAATTAACGTGCATTTTAAAGGGGGCAATTAAAATCTCATTATCTATTCAGCAGCGAAAGCGTTAAACAATGTTTACACAATATCCCCTCATATATATATATTTTTTAAGTATGTATGAGCCTTTATAAGAATTTATTCTAATCATTGATTACACTCCATAGACATAGACTTATTATTTTCATAGCAATACATCTTAGTTGAATTTTTGGTTTGTATTGCCCTTCAATATTTTTCCTTGGAATAGTAATAATGTATCTTTTGAGAGCACTGTCTCATTTACATATGTACTACTGAAAACAGTCACGTAGAATGAATGAGCGCATGGTTATTTAATTTTGAAATCGATTTACTTTGTCACGACAAAAAGTTCTACCGGCCGAATGTTTGGAAAATTGAACAACATAAACTCACGACTCGAGTCACTTTAAATCCTTCAATTCAATGATTGAACTGACTTAGAAGTCTTTTATAAATCGTTCAGTCGACCATGAACGTCTCACCTCTAAAAGAAACGTCATTTATTGTCCGAAGAAAAAGTTATTAATGTCTTCAAAAGTGTTTCTGCAAAAATAATAATACAAAACAAAAACAGTTCAAAACAAAGTTTGTTGAAAAGGCAATGTTTGCCACAGAAATGACAGCTTCTACATTCTATGTAACATAAGTAAGTATGTAATCATTATATTGTTTATTCATTTTATCTAATTTGAGGTTATGTTGTTGTCTTCAATATGTCCAGTGTATTATGATACCACGGGAAGTTCACAAGGTTTTAAATAGTTTAAAATTAATCGTATATTATTTGTGATACACCTTTTTAAACATTGTTTATAATTTTTTTCGCAATTTTTATCGATTTAGAAAGTTTTTCTTGCAATGTTTCGAAATGTCTACATAATTATTATTACCGACTTTAATACTAGAAAAGTAATTAGTGAAACATTCATTTGTGGTTAATACATGTAAGTACTATTGTATTATTCTTTGGCAAATGTTTTTCATGCTGTAATGAACATTTTATTGTGGTACTTGTGTGGAATATTGGGATTGAAAAGACTTCAACGCACGGTAACATATAAAACCGTGAAAAATACTAATCTTAATAATCACCATAATTACCTATGAAATTATTATTAAATACAGTGACATCGCATGGGGGTAGGCAGCCCATGCGTTGTTTAAGGGTGGAGAATGACGAATGAAGAAAGTATTGATATGTCAGTCCAGAAATAATCGAAGCATAAAAACTTACGTGTCTGGAAAGTTCTTCGTATGCATTTCACCGTTTCAGTGACGTTCCGTGGGGGTAGGCAGATTGAGCGTCCCTTGGGGGCGGCAGTTACTCGAAGGGCGGAAAATCGAGGAAAATCATTTGGAATAGGACTTATATAGAAATAGCTACATAAACTTAGTAATAACGAAAATATATTTCCATTAAAAAAATCAGCTCACTGGTTTTATCGGGTTCGCAATATCTAGTTTACTTCCATTGCCCTTCGACGTCCTTGGTGTCCAGAAACGACACGTGCAGATTTGCGAATAATTAGTCTGATATTTTGTTAGTAATGTATCCATACAACACGTTTCATAGATATTGGACTCATGAAAAGATGATAAAAATAAAGTACTTATAAAAAAATGAGGCGTCATTTTGGCGCTGCTCAGGGGCGGCATTTTATCTAATGACGTCACTGCGCCGTATCACAGTTCACCGTGAAATGTTGTATCGGAAATGGTAACCGGATAAAACAGAACGTGACAAAACAGCACACGACAAAAAAAACAGTAACAAAACAGAACCGTAATTCTCAGTAGATGGATTGTAGGTAAAAAAAAAAGATTTTTGATGTATTAAATAGGTAGATACCTAACGAATTAGCAGACAATTTGTAAATAAACATAACAGGAGATGGTGGACCTCAAGCTCGAATGCCCCCCCCCCCCTCCCCAGGAACGATAAATATCACAATCTTTGATGAATGAAATGTTTGCTTATATTACCTACATATTAATAATGCTTCCATGCTGCAACACTTCACATTCTGTCCCCCAAAGTAATTCTGAGACAGTTGTTTGATAATACGAATCTAGATATATATATTATGGTAGGTTGAAATGCGTATTATGTAAGTACAAATACTTAAGAGCGTACTTCAGTGAACTTTCAACAGTAGGTGCGACGAAATTTTTCACTAGTCGCTAATCGGAGACAGAAAGTCGAGGCGTCCGCACGTCGATTTATTTTGTCATGGCGTCAGATGAAAATATTCTTAAATCGTGTAAGGATGACTAAACAACTTAACGTATGTAGTTACTTAAAAAAGAAAACAAGTCAATGAATATACTATTATTATTATTAGTAATATAACAATAAACATAACATTAAATGGACGCGTGTTGGATTTTTATGACAAATTATATTTCGTTCGGCACACGTCATTTGCACAATCCACGCATCGCCTAGCCACGATCTTTTTAGACCATGCCTCAACTGAAGTATAACCTTTTGGTAGCCTTAACCCTTTGGTTGCTATGATGTTTTTCAAAATCCCAGAGAGCAACGCCAAATTTAAAAAAATATAATATTATTTTAAAACAACTCGCTTTTCATATAACTTACCAGTTATCTTATTGATTATTATTGGTATTTGTACATCGAGCGTGCGGAAGACTAATAACAATAGCCTGCAGTAGGTTGGATTGAATAGAGGTTAGCTTGAATAGAGGATTGTCCAATTTGCCAATAATTGAAGGTCATGGCCCCCACAACGGGGGGGCTGACAGCGTGGGGGTCCGGGCTCTGGGAGGGCCCGGCGTGGCGGGTTGATCAGATAAGTAAGATCATCACAAATTTGCTTTAATACTTTAAAAAAAGTCGCCTGCGACGCTATTATACTTCATGACTTACTAATATTTGCTAATTTTAAATTATATAATCGAACGATGTAACTTTTGATTATTGTCGTATTGATACTCGACAACTCCATGATGAAAGTAGATGTATTAAAAATAGAAAAAATAGTTAATAATACACTGAATAAGGGCCCTTAATTTGAGCTGTAACAAAATTTGAAAAATTGCACACTGCCTTTAACATTAGAGATATGTAGGGGGCCGGCCAAAGATCCTAGCCTGAGGGCCCGCTTCAGGATGTGGGGGTCATGTTGAGGGTAGACGAGTCTATATTACATTTTTTTTTTATAGTTTGTCACAATCGCATTTTTTTATTGCTCTAACTTGACAGCATGACAATATTCTAATGGTTTTGTCAGCTGAACCAAATAAAGTTTAAAATATTTTGTTCGGGAATAGTTCCGACCGTTATGTTGATTAAGTAGATAATAAAATTGCCAATAACCTCGGGTTATTAATACACTTTATTACATTTTATTTCTTTGTGTTTTGATTGTATTATATAGTATATAATAAGAAGGTACAATAAGTCGTAAAGTTGATAACACTAATGACCGATTAAGTGTACTTAATTAGTTGTATCGTTTTAATGTCAATTAGAAGTTTTAACATGACGTAGGGACATACATGAATTTCCTCATTTTTCTTCTTCTTGGTCGTTCCCTCATAGCTGAGTATCGTTCCTACGATGGAATTCTGTCATATTTTGAGCGACCAAGGCTTTCCAAACCTCTCGGTGGTCGGTGAAGATACAATATATTTATGTGATTTTCCCAAAGCCTGGGTGTTTGTGATTGTTCAAAATTACTAACAATCATATTGTACGAAAAAGCAAGGACATGGTTATTAATAATAATAAAAAACCTCTCTCGATCCTCCGCTTCTCGCAAGGCAGGAAGGCTGGAGGCTACCAAAAACCACCAGTCTCTCGAAATAAATGTTTAAAAAAGTACCTACTTAATTAAATTTGCAAAATGAACATAATAAAAACCGGTTTGATTATGGAGCGGTTGAAAGTCCTAAATAATTTACTCTCAAAAATGATCGTTTTTGTAATTTCTCGTTGGTATTATGAACAACGATAATATATTGTTTTTAGCATTCAAAAGGTTAAGTATACCTACTATAAATAATTAATAAATACAATTGGATTTTTTCAGGATTCCTCAAAGGAAATGGCTTCCATAACGAGTTTAGCAATGCCTTCCATATCTGCAATGACGACTTCATGTAAAACATTAGCCATTTTGGCTTTTCTAATCATTCTGCCGTTGTCTGCTTCAATATATATTGAGCCCAGACCCAGATACATATGTCCGGTGGAGACAGCTGAAGTAAGTATCAATTTTTGTTTTAACTTCCATGTAAAGCATCAGTCGAACATGGCCCCCACAAAGGGGGAGGCTGACAGGGCTCTTGCCTGGAGGCCCGGGCTCAGGAGTGGCCCGGCGTGGTGGGTCAACCAGATAAGTGAGATAAACACACATCACAAATTGACCCTAATAGTAAAAAAGTCACCTGCGGCGCTAATTGCCTTCAAATGTTAATGTTGATTATGGTTTTAAGACATGTTATTATGCGATCCAATTTTTGATGTGTGTCGATACTCGACAATCCATAATTCAAGTGGATGTATTAAAAATCGCTAAAAAATATACTAAATACTCTTAACTTTACCTCAAACACCATTTGGAAAAAGTTATTGAGCGTTATACTGTCTTAAATCTTAGTGATAGGTAGGGGGGCCTACCAAAGATCCTGGTCTGCGGAGCCGCTTCAGGGTGTGGGGGCCATGCAGTCGAATAACTTGAGATGGGCAGATTACTTATGTGTTTAATAATTCGTAATTCTATTTTATTGCTCAATTTGTATTTTTCTTGAATTATTGTTTTTTTAATTTTATTTCTTCTACTATAAATTTTTTGCTTCGTTTTTTTCTTTACTAAATTGATTTACCTGTACTTTTTATTCTAAATGTCATGTTGTGAACGTCTTGAATTATTAATTTGTTATGTGCTCAATGCGTCTTTTTTTAAATAAATAAAACAAATAAATGCAATAAATAAAATATTAATGTAGCATTATTAAATTATTTTCTCTTTCCAGGTAAAGCTACTCCATCCGTGTGTTTGCAACCAGGGCACCGATTCCGGATTGTATGTGCAATGTCAAAATTCAGGAATGGCAACCCTCAGCGTAGGCTTGGGAAATCTGGCAGCACTGGAGATGCCCATAGAGCAGCTTATCTTGAAAGAGTGCAACATTGGTAACATACTCACTTGTACCTATACTTAATTTACGCAGCGCTCCAGGCCCCCTATGTTAGAACTTGCGAGTGCAAGCTTCCCGGTCGACATGACGTCATATGACATCATTGTGACGTACTACCGGAGTGATAATAGCACTCGAGAAAATAACGCTACTCAGACAGCGGCGCTATTCATTGTCACCATACACATATAGGTGTTTCATCGTAATAATTATCTACGCGGGCGGCATGCCTCGAGCGTGTATTGGCTGACGTCACAATTACGACATGTCGTCTGGTGCCACACGAGTCGATAGTTAGGTGCAGCCTCAAGATATGAATACCAATATCTACATCATCAGCTGTCGTAGATTCATTGCTGGATTGAGATCTCCCCAAGTTCCTTGCACTCTTCTCCGTCTCTAGTTATTCGCTACCACATACCTACATAGTATAAACTTGTTGAGTTCATTGGGTTTAGGACCTTTACAAGTGATCTGTGTGACAGTTATCCACTCGTCGAAATGTCCAGCCCATTGTTATTTTATTAGCTTGACAACATCTATCACACCTCGTCCTCCCGTCTGCTCACTTATCCATTGTGATTGTGTGTGGTCTAAATCAGTAGCGAAGGGTGAAGGTAGGCTTTTAGATCCGCCATAAATAGTCCACATTAAACTTTGTTAGTCATACGTTTTTGTTTTTATTCAACTAAGACTACAATTTACAGGTGGTGTTGGTTAGTTTTAAAAAATTAATTAACCCTGCCTAAACCAAACCATAATAGTTTTGGTATACTTTGGGCGATATGACTAAATTTTGCACATTTTTTCATTCTTACTTATTTGTTTTCATTAAATTAAGAATACATATTATTACACATGTTGTTGGTTATTTTTTTAAATTCATTAAGCCCTGCCTAAACTAAACCATAATAGAAAAAAAATATTATTCTATCTATAAAATATCCAAAATTATGTATGATATAATGATATAATTTTAGATATTTTATAGATAGACAAGTATTTTTTTACTATTATTTATTATGGCTTTGTTTTCAGAGTATTTAATTGAATTTTAAAAAAACTAACCAACACCATCTGTAAATTGTAGACTTAGTTCAATGAAAACAAATACTTATGACTGACAATGTTTATTGTGGACTATAATTATGTCGGATCTTAACAGCCTACCTCCACCCTTCTTCACTGATATTGAGCATGCCTTCCTGCTAGTACAAGTGACATATCGTCACCGTTCAGGCAAAAGTCACCAACCCTGAAAATGGCAGTTTTGAGTTGAGTATGTCACACGAAGCGTAAAATTATGTTCTTTAAGATGCAAAAGTCACCACGGTACATTAGTTAGTAAAATGTTGCTTAAATCCGAATTATTTGTTTTCCACTAAATAACTTTCGATAAAATCTTAACAAGCAAAAGTCTTTATAGGTGAATAGACATTATTGACTCTAAAAAGATAAATCCTTCGTTATAAATATACAAGCTAAAGTCACTATACTATGGATGGTGAGTTTTACTGATTTGTCATTTGAAAACTTCTAACACTTGTCTGAAATACGCAAAAATAACCAAACAGGAATAGTTTACCTTAGCTTGTTATAATAAGATCGCTTTGGTCAGATTATTAACAAGCAAAAGTCACCAAACCATAATTGAGCTACTTTACCTCCTTCAAAACCTTCCAGATGTTTTAATTAGCATCAAAAAGTACCTTAAAGAAATTATTAAGAAGACATGAGAAAATTATGTAATGTAGATACAACCTTAAAAACATTTAAATCTGATTTTTCCTGCATTTTCAAACATTCAAATTGCGATATCTCAAAACTATGTTTTTAGGGTTGGTGACTTTTGCCTGAACGGTGACGATATTATGTATTAGTAAAAATGAGTTTGTAGTTTGTTTATATCACCACGTGTCTATGTATGCATCAAACAACTGAGGTTTGCTTTTTAATCCAAATCTCCGGCCTCTCAATTAAGTGTTTATGTTGTTATTAGGCAGAATAATAAATGACAACTTACTTTACAGGAAAGCTATATGGATCTCTTTTCCATCGTTTGGATGTGAGGATATTGAAGATTGAAGACACTCCAATCATGAGCATCGAGGGTGACACATTTTTTGGGATAAATAGGACTCTTCAGAATCTTCAACTCATCAATTCTTCGCTTAATATATTTCCCAAAGAAGCTTTTAAGGTACTTTTTAATGTATTCTGTAACATTATATAATGATTTTCTAGCGTTGGTCTCCGGAATAGATTTTATTTGAAAGTGCGGGGGGATCTGTAGTGTCGCAGATCATCCCGAGCGATCTACCTCCATAGTCATGATATAATGGTTAATTTATAGATGTCAACAGACAGTGGTATGTATGAAAAGATTACTCACAGAACCAAACCGACATGGAGTTCATTTGGGCGCCTGAATAGTATCTTCAAAAGTGACTTCCCATTGTGTCTTAAGCGTAAAGTGTTCAATGAATTTTGTGTTCTACCAATGCTCACATATAATGCAACAGAAATCCAAAAATTACGAGTAGCGCAACGTGGCAAGGAAAGGTACATGTTCGACAAAACGCGTAAAGATCTCATCAATGGATAAGAAAACAGACAAGGGTACGCAATGTGATATAGGTCAATAAGCAGATGAAGTGAGTATGGACTGCACATGTCGCTTGTTGAATGGACAACCGCTGGACGAATGCCGTCATACAGTAGTACCCAAAGGGCACTGAATACCCACAGGGACGCCCTAAAACCCACTGGATAGACGAACTCATAAAGTTCGATGGATGTAAGTGCAGTAAAGGATTAGGGACCGAGAAGAGTGGAGGGAGCAAGGGCAGGTCTTCATCCAGCAGTGGATCGACCCCGGCTGATGATTATACATGGAATATTGTGTTTACATAAGAGAACCATCCTATCACACTCCGGGCTTAGATCATATCGCAAGAACACATTAAATCATAATATCTGATACCATTATATCCAACGCTCGAAATGGAAAAGTTTACGAACCGGAGCGCTCGACAAATTTTCTGAAGATATTTACATAGTCATAAAATCGTATGTGTATTTTATAAAAATGAGTGTGTCAGATTTTCTATTCTATGGCCTATCTAGCTCAGACGGTCAATATATTTTTTCCACGAGACGGAGCGATAATTTTACAAATTTCACGAGCCGGAACGGCGCTCCGGTGCGTTCCATTCCATTTACAGCTCTGATTATATCACTATAACGCAAATAATGCTCCTATTGTTTCATTGTGTTGTTTTATTTCTTAAGTACCAACCTACTTTCATTAATTAATTGGAAATTTGAAATGCAAGAAAATAAATAAACTAAATATCTAGCTTATTTTCAGCACACTAAAAAATGCCATAATTTAGATGCATTTTTTGTAAGCTAGACGCCTATCTAAAAATGCTAGATCTGTCAAGAGAAGTTGTCGACGGTGATAGTGATAAGACTTTTGTTCACAAACTCTAGAATCCGTATCATATTCGTATCAGTTTAAGTACCCCTTAGCAATTGGCTGAGACTCCAAAGGTAAGATCTTGATGGTGTCTCACAGATATGTATAAGTACAGCTAGAATGCTTACGGTGATCAACATGGATTTTCCTCACAAAATAAAGACATTACTTTGGCCACCTACATTTTAGATAAATTAATATACTTATTATATTTAATATTTTCCAGATTCTTGGTAACTTAACCTTCCTTAAGATAGATGGTCACAAAATGGAGACATTAGAAAAGGACATATTTGCCGATAGTTTTGCTGTTGGTCAATTGGAACGATTGCACATCATAAATGGAGACTTGAAGGATTTGCTTGTGGAATCCTTTCAGGTAAAATCAATCTCATATTCCATGATTTAAAAAAAAATCGAATTTCGAATTCAAATTACGAATTATCAAATTATGATTTACTAAATAAAATTACGAATTACGATTTTTTATTTGTGGTAACGTTATTGCTTTTTCAGCCTCTCAGAAAATTAAAAACACTTGACATTCACGGTAATAAGCTGACAGTTTTGAAAAAAAATCAATTCAAAGGATTGAGGGACACCGAAGTTTTGGATATAAGGTATTTAATTAAATATTATGTATTGACGTGAAAATAAATTAGCTCGTTATATGTATAGGGAACAAATGTAACGAATTGTTTTTAAAAATAGTTTTTATTTTCAGTTATAACAACATAACCAAATTGGAGAGTACGCATATTGCTGACCTGACGAAACTTTCCTGGTGTAATGTTTCCAACAATCACCTCTCTGAACTGACACGGTAAGCTTTATTTTGTATGACTCAAATTAAACCAAATAAGCAGTAAGCAACAACTGGCAGGGATTTAATCTATGGAATTTTATTAAATGCCGTCCATTCGATGTTTGCATTGTGACGGTGGTGCTTTACGGTAGCGAATCATGGCACCTTACGAAGCCTCAGAGCAACCGTATACTGAGCTTCGAAAACAGATGATTGCGACGGATACTGGGTGTGCAATAGTATGACTTTAGGAGTAATAAGGAGATAAGAGAACGCACTAAGCAAACTCTCATCACACTGAGCCTATGCGTTAGAGTAAGATAGAATTTCTACGGCTGAACTAAATATTTTTTGTCGGTAAATATTGATTTCAATGATTACAGTCATTTAAAAACTGAGGGCATATGTTGCTGAAATTTATTGTATTGTTTTTGTGTTAAATATAAAGTTGGCAGTAATTATCTTTAGTTAATTTATAGAAAATATGTGTTGTGTTTAAATTTGGCAGCCGTACTGAGAAGCAACAAGATGGTATAACGTTTCATAGTCCCACTAAATACCCACTCTCTTTATATTATTACTCTGAGGTTGTAATATAAAATCATTTCATTGAGATTTTGAAGGAGAAGCATTAACTATTCCATTTATATTTCCTCAACCAGCTTAAGTCAAAGACATTTTCAAAGATGTCATTAGGAAGCAGGCGTGACCTCATCGTATCACTTGATTTGTATTGCATCACTCACGGCCTGCTGTAGGAATGAGAGACAGAAAAGATGTGAATTTCAGCGCTTTAAACTGAGGCGTAGTTTCCCTTTACCGTGACGCGGTAGGCTCTTTGTACAGTATCTATGAGAAAAGAAGACCAAAACGACGAATGGGAAATTGTCTTTGTGATGGTGAAAGTAATGCCCCAATGTCCACAGCCAACAATACGTTAGATCAAGTTAAATAATGACAATGGATGAATGTGGTAGATTCTATATTATGGATTGATGTTATTTTAATTATTCTTACAGTGGTATGTTTGCAAGAAATGCAGTGTTACGAGTGGTACACCTGGACCACAATCACATCAAGAGACTTGACACCAACAGCTTTCGAGGAATGAGATTCTTGAGGTATTATTATGATCAATTACGACGAATTAGTTTAGCACCATATACTGTAGCCTGAAAGTTACCTAAGGTGAGGCCTATCTTATAAATCAAGAGTGGCCAAAGCGTCGACCGCGTAACTATTCCTAGTCACCCGCTTGTCTGATATGTACACATCTCTGATGCCTGTCCCACACAGCGTGCCAGACAAGCCGTGAGAATCTCGAAATTAGCCGATTATCGACGACAGTCTCTCTCTATAACCTGACGGGTAAAACAAGAGTTGATTTGTAGGTAACTCACGTGGTGACCGTATCACATAGCGGACGTGTGTGTGGCCGTTTATGGTTTTAGAAGTAACATACGTATTTTATTTATGAACTAATTACGTTGTGAGAAGAAAATAACTTGATATTTTTGAACTGTAGTTGGTATTTACGATTTGTAAAGCTAATAATATGCATATTGCTTGCGATAATAAAAGTAAAATAAAAGAACATTTTGTTTTATTTACATACTATTTTTATGTTTGTCTGAAGTCATCATTAATTGCTATTATTTTAATAACTTGATATTGAATTGGTATTCACATTATCTACATTTATTTTCAATTTAGACTAATTTTTGGCTTTAAATTACTACTTTTGATGTTAGTAGACCGCCGCCATTAATTTCAAAAGCAGGTCGCCCGTAGTGGTTAAAAGTTTGGCCACCTAGGTTTCAAAAGCATAGTTCATAATAAGATTTAATGTGCTAGGTACCAATATAATTATTGATACCTACCTAATATAATAAAATATTCATTTAATTTAATTGAATGTATGTATCGTCTCTGTTCTGGCAGAACACACTAACTGGAGAATACTAGTTTTGAGTAATTTGACTTTGAAGTTGTTAAAATGTTTGAAATAATGGTCTATCATGTGAGTTTATTAAGTAATCGTAAAAAGGATGACTTTAAAATAAAGACTGTTTATTTATTAAGAAGGTTTCCAGACAGTAAAGTTTGAAATAAGGAACATTTTGGTACTAACTCAATATGTAATTTTTTCGAATTAGTGTCTTCTGCCAGAACAGTGACGATATATTACTTTACTAATCTTTTCTTGAGTTGCGAAACCAAAAATGTTTAGATAAAGAAACCCAAGACTATCATAAAAAAATAAGTATTTTATTAAATATCATTTTATTTTCCAGGCGTCTTTACTTATCTGACAATGAGATTTCAGAAGTTGGCAGAGGTACCTTTGGTTCCATCACCCGAATCGGTACAATCGATCTCGCCAGAAACAAAATCAAGAAGATTGATTTTCAGATGTTCAGTCAACTTAATTATGTGGAGGTCAGTTCTGTCTTTTTAACCTGTTTATAAAATGCAATATACTTGGATTATGAGCCAATGAGTTTGGATTATACCTCGGGGGATTCAAAATTAACGAATTTGTGAATGGTGATTTTCAAAAGTTTATTGCATGTATTGGTAGCCATAGAAAAAAGTTCTATGTTGGTCACAATTATTTCTAGAGGAGCAAGTGGTCTGTATGGAATGGAAGTGTGATTGTGTCCACAAGGAAAGGGGGTGGAGTTTGTATCGAGTAAATGATAGATGATGGGCTGGCACTGAAGATGAACTGAATGCTCCGTAGACAATTAAGATCTTCAAATATGTGCTAGAATTTGAATTTTTTATGCGAACTTGTATTTATGGTATCTGTATTAGAGGTCATTCCTCGTCTCAATTTTATTACAGTTATCTACAATAATTGGTAAACTTGAAATATGGCGAAAGTTTAAGTTGGTAGACATGTGTGTGAAATACGTCTTTATTCAGTCATTTATGTTTTTTCCACCCGAATTGTTAGAATAGCCTCCTCTCTGATGTGGAAGGAAATTATTGTTAATAATCTTGGTCTGGAATAAGCTTTACTAACAGTTTTCATATCTGTCATTTTCATTAATGCATAACTTTCGTTGTTAGTTAGATTTATATAACATTGACATTCTATGCATTAGGTTTTAAGGTTTGAAATATAACTAAATCAATTTGTTTCATTTGAATTTCAGATCATAGATGTCTCATCAAACCAGATAACTGAGATACAAAAACTGTCATTCAAAGATCTCTACTTGACGCATATTAACATCTCACATAATATGGTCTCGACAATAGAGGCAGGTGCCTTCGAAAACTGTGCCAACATCACCGTCTTGGATTTGTCGCATAACAACTTGACGGGTTTACTACCTAAAGCCTTCGACTCGACATCATATGCCACTGAACTTCAGTTGTCATACAATTTTTTCACGGAATTGAATCAGGTACTGTTATGCTTCAAATACGTTATCATTACGTTATGTGCTGTCACGGCGACAAATTTAGTCTATGGTTTCGTCATTCCGCAAATATCTTGAATGATAAATTCAATGATTGAGAGTGCCAACTCAAATGTATTAGTATTTTGAATTATTATTCACTATTCATGCTAATTTCAATTAATTTTAACAGTTTCTACGTGTGCGTACGTTAAAATTACTTGCGATATTGCATCCATAGATAATACTTTGAACAGAAGCCAACCAGGCGACCATAGACAATAGACGTAAACAACAGACATAGTTAATAATTTAATAGAAAACCACTAAAAACAAAAAACGACTCGAGTCGAAAATGTGTAGGCCTGCAGATAATAGAAAAAAACATTCACTGACTAGTGTGGTTCATAGATGTAGTGCGATATGCGTGAGGTGACCCCATTGTTGTTCTGGCGATTACGGCAGATTTTTCTAACTGCCAATGTTCGTTTAAAGGTCCAAAATGTGCTATGGGATGGGAGCATCAGTCTGATAACATTTTAAATACTGAGAAAAATGATGTTACACATATTTTTCCCGTAACGGCAGCATACTGTGACAGCACATAACGTGATGATAATGTATTTGAAGCATTACTGACAACATTTTTTTAAGCCAAAAGGGCAATTTTGCAACTTTACAGAGGAGTAATTTGTAAATAATCTGTGTTTTATATCGATTGTCTCATCTCTTGTCCCAGTTTGGCAATTATAAATGTAACTACGATTTTATGATTATGAACAGACATAAATAAAAGGAAAACATAAATCCCTAATTATTTACATAAAATACATGTATTTTTCATTAAAAAAATTATACAAATTGGTTTGAACCATATTATATCAACATGTTCTTTCAACTTTTCGAGAATGTTCATTTTCTCATGAACTGATAATATTTTTCTTCACTGAGACATTGTTTGAACATATTACATAAAGAAAAAATAAACAATAACAAAAAACTTATACAATCGTGTTATGTAACCTTGGTCTTGGGCACTGCAGACGTGTCTATAAATAGAAACGCACACTCATGTGTCTGGAATTCATTTCAATGTCACGCATTTTTCTATAAGTAAATTGCGGGAAATAAAAATGTAAACCTGAGAATTAAATGTAGATACTAAAATATATTAAAATGAAACAACACGCAAATAGTGGGAAAACGTAAATTCCGGGCACGTAAAATCCGGAAACTTGTACATATGCAGTTCGCCGTATTACACTTCACCATGAAATGTTGTATGTTGTATCGGAAATATATGGCCATATATTAAAGATTGTCCAACCTTTTTGGGTCGTATGGTACTGACATAAAATTCATCTATCATTAAAACACGGTTTTTGTCGGCTTATCTTTACACTATACAGGAAGCCAGCAGCAAACAAATTTTGAAAATAGCTGATATACTGGATTATTTGTTAAAGGTTAGTTAGGTTTTCATTCTTGAATTCATGCATTTTGCCAAAATCAGCTATGAAAATTGAATCAATGTTCATATTTAATCTAATAAAATTGGAGACCGTATAGTATACGGTCATCTTTTTCCGATAGAAATCTCACGGCGAACTGTGCCACGGTGAAATGTTTTACGTACAATTTACATGTAACCCGTAAAATCGGGGTTTCACTATAATTCTTTTGGATGATTCAGATATTCTCAACAATAAGAGTTAAATATAATTTATATCTTCTATTCGGTTATCAAATTTATGTTGCTTATTATTATTGTCAACAGGTGCCACTGCATAACATGTCCGGGTTGAAGATATTGAACATGTCCCACAATGAGATTCACACGATTCCTAAAAGCACATTCCCGAAGTTGTACGAACTTCATACAGTTGATGTATCTCACAACGTGTTAACTGAGATTGCCAGTGCAGTGTTTCAGACACTCTTTTCGATACGGTAAGACAAAAATCAATTATGCTAACTATCAAACTAACCTTTAAAAACTAACAAGGAACTTTCATAATCATCATTATTATCAGTCGGTGTCGATCCACTGCTGGATGGAAAGCCTCTCCTTCCGCTTTTTTCGGTTCCAAGTTGGAGGTAGGCTGTGTAGATCTGATATAAATCATCATCATCAGCCTGAATCTATCCACTGCTGGATGAAGGCCTTTCCAAGCAGATTCTACTTTTATCGGTCCTGTGCGTTGCCACGTACTTCCAGCGGCCTCTAGGTCTACCTTGCGGACATTTTGAACCTCTTGGGTACCACTCGATGACTAGATTTGTCCAGCGATTGTCCCTTCTTCGAGCTATGTGTCCAGCCCATTTCCATTTGAGGTTTGAGGTATTAATTACATTGCAAACCCTTGTCTGTTTTCTTATCCAATCATTCTGCTGTTTGTGCTTTCATGTACCTCTCCATACCATGCTGTGCTACTCTTAGTTTCTGGATCTCTCTTTTACTTAAGGTCCATGTTTCACACGCATATGTGATTACGGGAAGCACATACTGGTTGAATACTTTGCGCTTTAGGCACAGAGGGAGGTCATTTTTGAAGACATTATTCAGGCGGCCGAAAGCACTCCAGCCCAGCTTTACTCTGCGAACAATTTCATCAAATATACACCCATCTATAGACACTTGTTGTCCCAGATAGATGTAGTCACTGGTTCGAGCTAAGTGCCATTGATGAAGATCTCTTTTTGGCCAACAAAGCAGTTGAACATGACTTTTGTCTTTTGTTACATTTATTTTCAAGCCTACTTTGTTGCTAACTTCAGCGAGTTCCTGCATTCTGCTTTGGAGGTCTTCTAATAGTGCACACTAAACTTTGTAAGACATACTTATTTCTTTCCATCGAACTAACAATAGTTAATATAATAATCGTAAATTACAAGTAATTACAGCGTGCATTTCAATAACATAAATTTTATTTATATTCAGACTAGTGTTATATACTCATGTTTCATAAAATCAAATAGGTATACTGACACATCTTATCTATATAAATAATAGATTATAATATAATAGCGGCTGGACACGTGCATGGATTTACTTGCACCAATAGTATGTATTTTAAACTATCACGATAATAACTGTTTACACATAAAAGTGTTAACTGTCTCTCCAATCTTAATTTTCAAGTGTAAGCGAAACACTATGTTGTCATCGTATGGTGCTATTTGACAGATTCAAACAGATTCGGATAAGTTCGTAGATAATCGGTAGAAGTCAAAATATTCTGTGCGGTGTAGTTCGTATTTCTTCTAGCAGGTTCATCACTATCATTCTACTGCGTATGCACACCCACCATACATATACGAATTATTGCGTGAAAATTCAGAAGCTTCCGGCCTTTTTTAACCATGTATTCAATCTTGTGACTTGTACGATAAAACGTATTTATACGTGCATTTTCTTATTATGGCCGCGATAATACATACTGTCAGCAGTAAATCCATGCACGTGTAAACGGGGTATAAAGGTGGAAAGAGACAAAACAATCTACCAACTTAGCTACCGTGGGTGTACAAAATATACGCCTACATAAAAAAGAATTGTAACTTAGTCACGAAATAACTTTTGCAGATGTCATTCTGGGACACTAAAGATCATATTTTTTAGTCGTCGCTTATGAAATTGTGGGTCTCGGGTTCGAATCCCGGGTTTTACAAATTTTTTTCAACGTGTGGATCCAGAGCATGTCCTTAATGGGTTGAGCAAGTGGTTAAGAGACATTTCTCGTATGAAAATCTGTTAAGAACCTCTTCATGAGACGACCAAGATCCAAATCGGATTTTAGAAGTAATTTTCACCTTTTCTATGCCTCACGATATTACTATGACAGTATCTGAGAGGCTGTAGATTTTTAACGACACACGTTGAATGTAGTCTTACTAAAAATCGCTTTTATACCGATAATTTGTGGCTTAGTATTTCATAATTATTCAAACAGATGTCACTTTGTGTTTATTTTTTTAGATTATGCAAATCAATTGACGGTGGCTAGTAATTTGAGTTTAAAGTTGGATGAGATGCCTCGCGAAATTTGTATGTGCGGCCTGTCATAGAGCGAGAAAACTCGCTAAAGGCATAGAACCAGTACTAAACCTTTGTACAGAAAAAAACTGAGTCGATTTCATTAAGGTGACGCATCAGTGAAACGGCAAATAATTTTCAACTGTAGGCGTGATGAAATTTTGGACTCGCTCGCATTCAGTGAGAGAACGTCGAGTTAGAAGCACGTCACTTTGCTTCGTGATGGCGACGGGCCAATTAATTCTTAAATTGTGTAAAGTTGACTAAAAATGTTACCCATTTACTTTAAAAAGAAAACATGTCAATGAATATATTATTATTGTTACTAATAGAACAATAAACAGAACATAAAATGGACGTATGTTGGATTTATATGACAAATAATATTTCGTTGGACAGGCGTCATTTGCACCCGCGACCCGCAATCCGCAATCCGCCATCGCCTAGCAACGATCTTTTTAGACCGTGCCTCAACTGATATACGGCCTTAATGCAATATTATTTTGTTTATTTGACAGACTCATAAATCTCAGTCACAACAACTTGGAGCAGATAAAGAATCCAACATTTGGAACTATCCCGACTGTCCTGGAACTGGACTTGTCCCATAACAAACTGACAGAAATAGCAAAAGGGGCGCTGACGAAACTCGCCAGCTGTCGGGTTCTGGATGTAAGTCACAACCAGCTGCAGAAGATATTTATGATGCCAATCAGTTTGGGGTAAGTTCAATATACAAGTACATATATTAAGACAGAGATATTCAACTATGAATGGAGATAACTGGGCAAAGTATTTGAAATATTTGAAATTTAGACATTAGATACATATAGGTTTGATCACTAAAAAAATGGTTTATAAACTATATGATTATACCAATGAGGCTTGATGTTTTTTGCTGAACTAAACCGGCTCGCACATCACAACTCGCCTTGTGTGCCTGACGGCCATAAATCAAAATTTCTGAGAATGCCGGCGAATGTTGCATGCTACAACCTCGCACATCTGCCTAGCGGCAAACGTCAAACGCGAAAAAGGAGAAGTCTCTCGTCTGCCATTTTTATTGTGTTGATTGTATGAACAAACGTCAAACGCGGTGACCACCGATGAGCGAGCAATGACAGTGTAGACAGAGACAGAGACAGAAATGGCCGATGGCCGCAGGCTGTGCGCTTGCGCGGAGCCAACATTTTTTGAGATCGACATGCAGGCTTTGGCCAATGCAACTAGACGAATGTCGCAGGGTCGCAGAGTTGCAGTTGCATCGGCCAATCTGCGAAGCTCCATTTTATAACGTTTGTTTCTTGGTTTACGATGACGTCACATTGACGAATTCGTCGTAAGACGCATGCGGCGAGTTCTGATGTGCGAGCCCTCTAACTTTCAGTTTTAGCTTGCCTACACCTTAGCGGTATGCAATCTCAATAACTGCAAACCGTTCCATACCAATGGGACAACTCTCAACCTCTCGACTCTTGGGCTCGACGATTTTCTAGCTGGTGGGGTTTAGCCATTAATTATTAAATATACATACCTACCTACTTTCTTATATTATACATTATGTACCAAGCTACTTATAATAATATGATTTTATTAATGAAGAAATGAGTAATTTTCCAGTATAATAAATAATAATAATTATTATAGACTTACCATTATCAGTTTTGAACAACTACATACAGCAAGCGTTTTTACTCAACGATGGGGTTATTTGATTTGCTCCCCAGTATGCTAACGCTAATGCATTCACATCCTTTGTAGATTGAGATTTATACTGCGGCAACGGGATGTGAGTGAGTAACCCCACCCGGTCAGTGTAAAATAGACACCATAGCTTTCTCAATTTGTCGATAGGTTTCACCGTAAAATAGAGCGTATTAATTATTTTAATACAGCGTAATCATCATTATGTTATTTTATTACATAATTTACAATCATTGCTTTATTTATTTGTATAATAATAATTTTAATAAATTGCGACGGGTACAGATGGATAAAATAAATTAAATGGTTCATTTAATCATGTATCTAAGTAGGTATATTATGACAGTGATAAAAATATTCGACGTGTATTTTTGACATGATAACGATGTGGGGATGGTCTCTACGAACCCTTAAGGTAGAGCCGGCCCTGCCACCTAATTCCAATGAGCTATCCAATGACAAAATACGAAATGTCAAAAACAATGTTTTAATCATGCGACATTTGCGTGAAGTTTGTTAGTTTTGACAGAAAATAAGACATAATCTGATCGGCGGCGAGTGATAGTGTAAGTTCAGTTGGGAATAGCAACCATAAAAATAATCACATTCGCCCTGCGAGATTCCTGTGCACTAGAAGAAATTGTATCTGCGCATGTTCTAGGTTAAATTGTTCTACTATAATTATTTATTCGTCTTATAACGTCGTGAGTCCCAGGTTAGAGTCCTGGGTCTGGAAAAATACTGCCAAATCTTCAATGTCAAAATAATTATAAAGTCATTTAATTTCCTCCTCAGCGACATAAACCTCTCACACAACAATATATCTTCAATTCCGGAGAATGTGTGGCCAACGATGAACTCCCTGCTCGGTATCGACCTCACCGGTAACCCCTTATCAACAGGACTGTCTTCGGAGAGCTTCAGGAATCTCCTCACCGTGAGGACATTGACGCTAACTAACACCGGATTGCAACAACCGCCCTGGGAAGCTCTTAGTCCGCTGACATCTTTACAGTATTTGAAATTGGATGTATGTACATTGCTAAATTTGTGAAACTATTTCTTATATATAATTTTTAAATCCAAACTCGATGACAGATAAAACAAGATGGCAGCCTAAATATCAATTCTTTTATAATTATCATCTGATTTCTTGGTATTTAAAATGTTATCATACTAATGCTTCCATCCCATAGCACATTTTGAACCTTTAAACGAACATTGTCAGTTAGCAAAATCTGCTGAAATCACCAGAACAACAATGAGGTCACCTCACGCGTACCGCGCTTCATCGACACCCGCATGACTTATTGAACGTTTTTTATCATTTTCTACATGCCTACACACATTTCTAATATTTTTCTGTGGCCCCCTAACCATAAAAACGGCTAAAGGGAAAAAATAGAAAATTGAAATTTTCAATTACAAAATTCAATTTGAAGAAAAACAATACGTCTATTCATGTGACTGATGTAAACTGGCAAGTTTATTTAGACAAACGAAGATCGTCTCCATTTATGACGTCAGGACGGTTACGATCTTTGGGGGCACTAGAAATTGGACATACAGTGATTGAACTATCTATGACATTTTTCAGAATAACAACATTACAAAGCTTAAAAAGGCAGCGTTCGGTCGTCTGCCAATTGTCTTTGACTTGGACTTGTCTAACAATAACATATCAAGTGTGAGCGAGAAGACATTCGATGGATTACTGCAGTTGCTGACTCTTTCACTCAGGAATAACAGCATCACTAAAATACCCAATGGCGCTTTCTTTGGACTGGTGTCTATGAGGTAATTATTTTATTGCGGTTAATATATTCATTCAGGGGTCTGCATTCAACAAACTCGCATGAAGGTTAAGGCTATATTCTGTGAGGACTAAATGTCGTTTGTTCAATGAGTGCTTGCTGCTTGTGATCCTGTATGGTTGTGAGACTGTCGAATCTTAGGGGTACATTGGTACGACTGCGTTACAAACATTCGAGTTTGTGAGTGCGCACGGCAACCCTCGTTAATTGAACTAATCACGAAGAGATGCTTCACGTGGCTGGGGCATGTGTTCCGGATGCTGCCAGAGAATGCGACACTTCGTACCCTTGTGACACAACCTCAAGGGTTCTATCGCCGTGCCTGGCCATCCCTCATTCTACAACGGTGCTACAAAAGCGATATACGCGCTGCTGTAAGTCTGGCATGGTGGGAGGCAGTGACGTCCCTAGATAAAATGCCGCCCGTAGGCAGCACCAAAAAGCCGCCTCATTTTTATACAGTATTTTTATCACCCTTTCATGAGTCGAGTGTTCAGTCCAATGTGTTGTATGGATACATGACTAATAAAATATCAGACTAATTATTCGAAAATCTGCACAATCTGTCGTTTCTGGTCACCAAGTACGTCGAAGAGCAACGGAAGTAAACTAGATATCGTGAACCCGATAAAACCAGTGAGCTGATTTTTTTAATGGAAAGATATCTTCGTTATTACTAAGTTTAGGTAGCTATTTCTATATATTCCAAATAATTCTCCTCGATTTGCCGCCCTTCGAGTAACTGCCGCTCAATCTGCCTACCCCCACGGGACGTCACTGGTGGGAGGTGTGATAGTTAACGATGGACCGAGAGAAATGGCGCAAACTTGTGCTTGCCCTATGCGGAAATGCTGGGGCGTGACAGGGTAAAAGAAGGATATATTCAGGCATTTTATCCAGATGTACTTAAACCATTGAAAAACCCTCGAGAAGATGGGGTCGAAATATATGAATGTACTTACCGTTTTTTTTTGTCAACAACATATCAATACCTAATAAAATCAAATTATTTTATACGATATTGTTTTATTTGAAAATAAATTAACAATTGTTTTTAGATCTTTGGATTTATCTATGAATCGGCTGGAGAGAATAGAGAATAAAACAAAAGGACTTTTGGACGACTGTCTTTCACTTGAACGGGTGAGATTTAAATTTAATTTTTACTTATGACTAAAGGATATTGTAACATTATCTCTTTGGAGCAAGATGAACATAATTACACTTTAAAGCTGTTTTAAACCCTTAGGCTGTTAAGATACAACATAAATAGTGCACACTAAACTTTGTCAGTCATACGTACATTTGTTTTCATTGAACTAAATATACAAAATTGCAGATGGTGTTGGTTAGTTTTTAAAATGCAATTATAGCCTGCCTAAACCACTATTTATGTCTGATTTTAATTACTCAAATTATATTGTTGATTCTGAAATATTACAATCCAATAATTCAACAATTTTGGTATTTCATGGGCTTCCTATTGCAAAATATTATGTACAACTTAGTTTTCAGCACCATAAAATACATCTACAATATAAAAATCAATTAAAGCAGACAATAATTAGAAAATTAACATTTTGAGCGCCATCATAATATTATTATATTCATTGATTTTAAATTGTTTTCCAAATCTCAAGTTTAATTTCAAATTATTAGTATTCAGTACTATCAAATACAATTTTCAACTGAAAAACAATCAAATCAAACGATTATTGTAGTTAAATTGATATTTATAAATTGGATCTGCGCAAAATAACTGTGGACATTTCTTGTTTCAATTTTTGGCTTAAGTAAAATTATATAACATACATATATTATTTTCTTTTTAGGTGAATTTGAGTTACAACAAGATAAGTTACCTAACTCGTAAGACGTTCCCCAGTGATCCCTACATTCCGTACAAACTGTACGAGATTGATTTAAGTCACAATTCACTGCCCGCCATAACCGTGGATCTGTCTTATGGCACCAAGCAACTGCGTGTACTTAATATGTCGTACAATTCTATCAACACTGTCAGAAAATGTGAGTACACACTTCAATATATTAAATTACTTTAAGATTACTATATACGAATATATTAATAATTTAGTTACTAGGACCCCAGACCCCTAGAAACCAATAATGGTGTAGAAATAACTTTTCATACAAAACAGAATTAACTGAAAATGAATTCAATTCTACTTAAAGATGGCTAAAAGTATTAAAAAAATGCATTGGCATCGTGTTCTGATATATTCTAAAAGTTTCAAATGTCTAGCTACTCGGGAAGTTAGTTAAAAATCGATTGCAAGATTTGTACCGGACAAAGAACCACCGGACAAATAAGAATACGAGCTAAGAAAAAAGTAGTAAAATGAATAAATGTATGGAGAAAATCATAAACTAAAATGTCAAAGAATGTTTCCTCATTACATCCGAGATCTCGCTATATCCGTGATCGTAATAACCGAGTGCGACTGTATTAAAATAATATGTTTTATTTTTCAGATGTTATAAGCAATTTGACATCACTTCGAATTTTGGATTTGTCGAACAATAACCTGAATGATTTAACATCAGAAAAAGGCAAGAACATATTTTTTCTTTTATTAATTTCAAACTATTTCCCTTTTCTCCAACTTAAAAGTGAACAACGTAATAATAACACCAGCTGTCAGTGGCGAAGGGTGGAGGTTGGCTGTTAAGATCCAACATAAATAGTGTACATACATTAAACTTTGTCAGTCATTCCTATTTAATTTTATTGAATAAGACTACAATTTACAGATGGTGTTAGTTAGTTTTTAAAAACCAATTAATCCTTGCATAAACTAAACAATAATAGTTTTGGTATGTTATGGGCAATTCGACGAAATAGTGCACACTTTGTTGGTTAGTTTTTTTAAATTCATTAAGCCCTGCCTAAACCAAACCATAGTAGACAAAACATATTATTCTATCTATAAAATATACAAAATTATGTATAGTTTAATGAGATAATTTTAGATATTATTTTGTAGATAGATTATTATTTTTTGACTATTATCTATTATGGTTTGGTTTCGTAGTGTATCATTGAATTTTAAAAAACTAACCTATATCATCTGTCAATTGTAGACTTAGTTCAATGAATACAAATCGTATAACTGACAAAGTTTATTGTGGACTATTTATGTTGGATCTTAACAGCCTACCTCCACCCTTCGCCACTGACATGTGCCACCAAGATCTTTGGTTTTCGTTAATAAAGGTTGTATTTTTAAAAGTGTGAAGCATTTATCTTAAAATTAATTTCAGGTCTCTTCACCCTGCCTGTCAACATTACCAAGATCGATCTGTCGAACAATGAACTTATTACGTTGCCAATTGACGAACTGGCAAATGCTACCAACTTAAAAATACTAAACTTGACAGGCAACATGCTGGAAACCCTTGATGACAAACTTGTAACAAATTTCATACGTAACGGATTACGTGTTTATTTCCAAGGTTAGTTTTTAAAATGTTACTTCCATAAATTAATATCATCAGCTGAGATTGGTACTGCTGAATGAAGGCCTTATCCAGCTCCTCCCACTTCATATTGGCTTGTCTCTGCCAAGCATTCACAGTTACTCCCCGAGATGAAGTCCCGATTTGATCCTCTGTCGCCCATTCGCCCATAAAAAGTAACTTAACTCACTCCGTGTGTCCAACGCAATTGGTGCATTGCCATTAGTTGGCCATTAGTTGGCCATTAGATACTATTAGCATGTTAATTAAATGTGGTGATTAAATAGTAATTAACAGGTTCGCAGTGAATGAGTTAAAAATGAGGTTACACTACATAATATATGTAGAAACGAAAAAGGACCTAATCCACACAAATCAAATTTTACAGGAGGCACAAAACGTTTTTTCTTAGTTAAAATACAAAATAGACATAAATTTAAAGTGCGTGATAATTAATAATTTGGTTTTTATAACCCTAATCTGATAATAATTATTGAGTTAATTAAAGAAAGACCAACAAAAATGATGGTTAAATAGTTTTTTCCACTTCATTTCCTTCTTTTTTTTATAAAAAAAATTGCCAGCTAAATTTAGATAATAAATCGGCGTTTGCAGCTTACATTCTTTGGGCACAATGTGTATTTAGTCGTGTACAACGTTATTATTCAATAAAACATATTTTGAAAAAATTGACGGTTACACCCTTTTTACTTTCTACACTGAATATGAAATTCTCAACTAATTAATGTCTTTGTGTTTATTCCAGAAAACCCCCTTACATGCGACTGCTTTTCAAGACCTCTGAAACATTACCTCAATCATCTGACGCAGTCGGAAATATCATCAGACTACTTTGCGTACTCTAACCTCACCTGCGCTCTACCGCTCAGCCTTAAGGACACTGATTTTATGGACATCAAGGACAGCCGGTTGGAGTGCAATGAGAACGTTGAGATTAGAAGGATCTTGGATGAAAAGGAAAAAGAGCAGACGGAAATTGGGAGTTCGCATTTTGAACCCGAGCCGGATTTAGCGTTCCGTGGTGTTGAATTGTAAGTACATATCAATTGCGAAGGGTGGATGTAGGTTGGGGAGATCTGTCATTTTTTTTGACCATGTCCGATTCTTTGTATTTCTTGTATTAACAGATTGTTGTATTTACGAGAAAAGTATGTTAGCCACTTCTTCAAACAGGCTCAATCTATTAAGTTCATACTTTGACTCCAAACACACATTGAAATCAATATGTCGGACCCACAACATTATAAGCCAACGCTTTAGCCACTCGGGCATCGTGGGCGACATAGATAGTGCACATTAAATTTTGTCACACGTAGTAACTACATAATATTATTTGTTTTCATTGAACTAAATATGTGTTGGGTCACTAGTGTGGTGTTCGATGTGTAGATTGAGGATGATGATAATGAAGTCTACGATGTAGCAGGGTGAGATTTATTAGCAGCGTATCGGTACAATAGTATATTATACATGATAGTTACGAGCTAGGTACTTGGGTTCGAGTGGCATCTAGATAAATTATTCTTCGTTATTTATACAATAAAAAGTAACACATTAACATTAAATTTTGGTACATAATCATATTAGACTAATTATAGAATCAGCGTTTTAAATTGAGTAGCGAAATGAAATATTATTTGTTATTACAGTTGTAAGAAAATATGATACTATGAAAAATGATTATTCGGCTAATACACCGTAATGGTATAATGTGCTGTGATATGATATAATAATATACCGTATCTAATGTCGCCAAACAACTTGCTGATTTAGCTAAGATTGTTTACTGGAAATGGATTCGCCGGGAATATATTACTGCAGAGTAATTTGATATCTTAAACAATAGATATTTGATCGCTATTATTCTGCAGCTACATATGCAAAATGCGGATGATATTGGTTAGATGCAATTAAACCCTGCCTACGCCAAATCATAATAGATAAAAAATATTCTTCTATCTATAAAATATTTTCTATCGATTATTGTTTGGTACAAATTTATATGAATTTTGAAAAACCAACCAACACCATCAAATAAGTATGACTGACAAAGTGTGCGATATTTTTATCAGATCTCCATAGCCCACCTCCACTATTATGGATTGGCTGGCAGGGTTTCATTGAATTTTAAAAACTAACCAACACTATCTCCAATTTGTATACTTAGTTCAATGAAAACAAATAGGTATGACTGAAAAAGTGTAGTGTGAACTATTTATGTCGGATCTCTACAGCCTACCTCCACCCTTTACTACTTATACATATTGTGTATTCTTCTATATCCCCTTCTTGTCAGAAATTCTTTGCAACCAACTGAACCGTATTTAACGTTATCATGCTGTGGTATATTATAACTAAATATATTCAATTTATACCGTAAGTCTTTCCATGCATAGAGTGCAAGACAAAATGATTTGAAGTGACTTCAAATATATTACTCTTAGCTACATATATTTGGTTTCTTTGTATAATATTTTACTCCACTGCAGTGTGCCACAGATTCATTATATATTTGCTGTTTCAAATCTAACTCAAAATTTTATGTTTTAGCGCCCAAGAAGCCATCCGAGTCCAATGGTATGTCCGCTCATCATCTGATATATCAGACTTCCGAGTTGTCGTAAGAACACCCAACAACGAGATCCTCCACACTTCAGACATCCCGTACAACAAACGACAGGAGATGTTCAAAATCGAAGGCCCATTGAAGAAAGCCATCGAGGATCGTACCCCAAATCTTCAAATATGCGTCCTTGCTTTGAAATCCTACATAGCGACTGCAAATTGGTTTGACAGTCAGTGCAAACCATTACCGGAAGACTTCACGAGGTTGAAATATAAGAACTTTGAAGAAGATTCAAGGAATGGTTACAGGAGGAGGTCATGGTTTAGTAGTTCTGGATCGAAATCTTTTATGAATCGTCGACAATCGTTTGGGTTTGATTCTGTGCTAATATTTACTGTTATTGGCGGTATTTTGGCACAATTGTACATGGTTTAATTTTACTCTGCATATGAGAAACAAAAGAATGTTTCAAACAACAAAATTACTTTTAATTAACTTTGCTAAACGAAAACCATTATTCGAAATTTACTGATAGTTTTGATTTTCTGAGTCAACGTATTATCCTGAATAAATCAAATGAAGATTTTACTTTCAGATAAGTATAGAGTTTTTATCACAATTTTGAAAAACTCAAATTTAACTTAATAATTTCGAAAACAAAAAAAAACTATCTACATTTACTACATTAAAAATGATGACATGCAATTTGTTATTCATAATTCGTAATTGAAAATTTCGCTCCATTAAAATTCGAATTATCAATAATTTTACTGAAATTTTCGAATTACGGCTTATCTTTATTATATTCGACAAAGATAGATTATTAAGTGCAATTTTTTATATAATAACTAAAGGTTTTTTATAAATACCTATTACTAAATAATATTATGAAGCCTTTTAACAAAATAATAATATTTATAGACCTACGGTTATAATTATTATTTTACAATAATTATTAAACAATTCTTTAGAACAGTACTTCTCAAACCAATGGGCGCGGCCCCCCTCAGGGCCATGGACCTCCTCCCAGGGAGCCGCGAAATATTTCAGTATTTGAAGAAAAAAATTATAAAACTTGATTAATATCTCGCATTAAACAGAGCAACTTTGCAATACAACTGGATGAATCTACTGATATTACAAACTATACACACTTAATGATTTTTGTAAGATATCGTGTTATTCCCAAATTTATGACGCTTTGCTTTTCTGTATGGAACTTTTGGTGACACCAAAAAGAATAGATCCACCATAATCTAGAAAATGATCATAACAATGTATATATAATAATAATTAATGGTAAAGTACCTACTGTTGGTCACTAAAGACTCAAATTTTAGGGAGTGGGAGCCTTGGATTTTTTTTACTGATTTCGGGGGCCGTGGTATAAAAAATTTGAGAAGCACTGCTTTAGAAGAATATTTATAACGCTGCCGATATAATAAATTATAATTATCTAAAAAAATATATGAAAATCAATATTTTTTTCTACATTTCCATAATATGTTATGTCTGTATTCAGATGCTAAATATAGATATGTGAGTATCTATATTTATAGGTACCTATACTAATAAAATAATTATTATGTGTTTTTCATGTAAAAATGTATATATATATATATATATTATGAATATTACAGAACTCCTTCAGTGGAATGCTGCCTTGCTTTACCATTATTATAAGATTGTAAAAAATGAGTGTCTTGTCAGATATTTAGACTTTTATGTTTCCATAATATAAAAAATGATCCAGCGATTAATTTACGATTATTATGAAACTGATGAATCACAGGAAAAGCATCTATTTTCTCTGACTTTTACATTGTCGTAATAAGTTTTAACCTCACGATGACTGAGCGTCTTACACATTGGCCCATCGTGGGTCCAAGCTATAAATCCCGGGTTTGGCAAATACACATACATAGTGTTTTCCAATTTGTGTTTGAGTCACAGTATGGACCTAATAGGTTGAGCAAGTCGTCAGCTGAATGCAGAACTATTCTAACTTACATTTGAAATTTCTGAGGAGAGAGTTTTTCGAAACAACTTACTGAAATTATTTATTATTTTTATGGATAAATGGATGCATCATATTTTAGTAGGTTTATTGATGAAAAAAATGGTGCATACACTTGTCCATATAAATAATAAATAACTGAAGTAGGCTGTTTCAAAAAACTCTTCTGCAAAATAATTCAAATGTGAGTTAGAATAGTTCTGCATTCAGCTGACAAAGTGGCTAATATCAATTTCTCGTAAAAATAAAAATCTATTAATACAAACATCCACTCTGTAGAGGTCCATATCGTGGGATTACTGCCAAAAGTCGATAATTTAGGTATTTAGAGTGAAAAATTTATTATGTACACTACAGTGGGTCCACATTATCCGAGTCTCCGCAGTTACGATTTCCAGATGAATGCATAAAAACTATAAAAACACAAAAAATACAAGCGCAATTCGAGTGCTTAAAGTCAGACAACATTATCTACAAAAAAGTGTTTTTTTTTTTTGAGATAACATTATTTTACATTTACGGCTACATGATAGTCAAACAACGTTATGTCAATCTTTTCTAATTTCTTATTAAATCGTCAGTAAAGTTTAACGCTAACTACATAAGTTACCCTTGTTTTCATATTTTTTAAAAACTATCCCTATAAATTTTAACATCATCATAAGCAAGATAAATGTACAATACACAATAAATTATAAAATATTAACATTAGGTTTTAAATAAACATTTCCCTTGTTGAGTTACAAGAATCTAAAATAACGATTTTTGGCTCTCCTGTAAAGTTGCACTTTTGTAGATAGTGTTGTTTGACACTAAGCCCTCGAATAGTGAACAGTCGTAAACTGTCTCTGTCAATTTCACATTCCTACACTATTTCTGTCTTGCTCGCGTGTCTTTTTCTTTTCTAAACAAGCTCCAATTAAACCCATTTGCTAAGTAATTTTGGTCCCCGTTAAGCGGATTTAAGATGTATTGTTTCGGTCCCAATTACATCGCACCATCGCAACTAAACTGCCACAATCCAAAAAGTCAAACAGAGAAAATCAGCTTTGAAGTTTTTACCTTTCGCATTTTTGTACTGTGTTTTTGAAATATGTTTAGATATTGAATGAAGTTTTGACTTGAATTTGATGACTTAGAGATATGAAATTTTCGGTACATATACTACGAACGATAGACAATGAAACGTAGTAATTAATTCAAAACACGTAAATTTGGACTTGTGGCGGCTTAGTTGCGTGTAGGGAATCCATTCCCGAGCCAAAATTTTGATCCCGGGACTGGTCCCGGGATTGGCATTTTTTTCATTGTTTATATAAAATTTTTATATTTATAAATAACATTGATAAAATCGGTCAAAAATAAATCTAGTATAATTTATACTATTTAAGACATTTTATTGTTGATATTGCATACGTTCAATCTTGTAAATACACAAGTTTAACAGAGTAAATAATATTGTAATATAAATAATAATGTGAATTTAATAGGAGATTGCTGTTTCTGATAGTAAAGACTTAATGAATGGATTAGCGAGATTTAAAATAGTATAGCAAATAATCATGGCGTACTTATGGCCTTTCCGCTTCATAAATCTAATTAGTCAGCCAAATCTGAAACTGCCGTAAAACGTATGATATCATGGTGGAATAACTTTGTTAATAGTGCGAAGCATTGTTTTTTTCCAATCTTTCAATTTTTAATAATTTATGTGAAAAAATAAAATGAATCGGCAACCTACACATGGGTATAAATCAAACTTCATTCAAACTCAGTTTATTTCTAATGTAGTTATTTTTTATTAAAAGTATTTTTTCTGTTATATTTTCGCTTTTATTTTATTTTCCATAAAAATGGATAAAAAAATCAATCCCGAAATCCCGGGATTATGTTTATCAATCCCGGGATTCATAGGTATCGAAAAAAGCTCGGGATCCCGGGATCCCGGGATTCGGGATTCCGGGATTGGAATCCCTAGTTGCGAGGGTGCCGACATATGCTATAGAAAAATTTCAAGGTCATCTGATATATGCCTGATTTCAGAGGGTAAGTCAAACTTCAAATTGCATTTACCCCATTACATGATTTTAAGATTTACTAACTTTTGGCAGTATGATCTTAGGATCGGACATGGTCAAAAAAAAAAAATGGAATGAGGTATCGCTCCACTGAAAGAACTTTGTTACGTTTTATGTTTAATATTACGGTTGACAATATTATGTAGATTGTAGGCAGTATTTTAATTATTAATACCTAATACGTACTGATATTGTGATTATGAATCAAAGAATTTATGTAAATGCTCATTGTTAAATATATATTTTTGTTATTTTTAATACATTAGATTAGATAATAATTTATACAAAGAAAATTTTGAATAAACCTTTAAACATCACAATAAATATGTCAGCTTTTTTATTTATCAGACAACTGTAATACATACAATGTTTTCTACAAAAATACATTTGTGTAGAATTTTTTTATAGGAAATAAGAGGGAAAATATTCCATAATTTATTCCTTTAAAACAAACTGGAATTATAGAAGTATTTTTTTTATTATTGTCAGTAATTTAGTTGTACGATTCTATTGCTAAAAATTATAAGGGAACATTAACTTACATTGACATCTGTGCATTAATAAAATAACTCATTTTGCTTTTGCATCTTACAAAAATAAATCATAGATGGTAGTAACATAAACAAAATAATTATTCTAAATTTTAAAATGTAACATTGATTGCGTGAGAAGCTGATATATATTTTAAGTCAGTTCGTTGTCAAATAATTCAATTTACATTAGCAATAATTGCACTGTCATCAAATTGCATTATATTAATCACTTTACCATCCGATGGGTATATTATATTTTGCAATTATTTTATTCAAGATTTTCTGCAGTGGTTCAAAATATTGGAGTAAAGCTGACGAGGTGATGGTGGACTCTCCCGTCAGTATATTGAGGGCCTCTGACCAATGTATTGAACTTCCTTTGGACATCATCTCTCTGTAAAGAAATTAAAAAAAATTGTGATTTAGGCGTCTTCCATATATGATAATGGGGTGTCTGATAAGACAATGCTGACTATATTCAGGCCGAGGCACTGAATTGTGAATTACGATGGTAGTGCTAATTGTCGATTATCTTCGAATGATATGCGGTAACCGGTTCGCAATGAATGAAGGATTTTCGATTGCATATTTAGTTCAAACTATTATATTTCAATATACAACAATCATTATTTTCTTCAAGTAGTACCTACATCAAAGTTTACAGTTTCGTTTCACGGTCTGACTATAGTGGACCTTGGTGATCATTGGTGACAATAGGGATAGAGGGAGGGTTACAGAAAATGTGACATCATAAAATCAATAAAATATAGACTCAATTAATTCTCATAATAAAATATTTTGAGAGTACATTAAAATGAAATCGATAATCGAATAAATTGGAGAAACAGGATTAAAAATATCCAAAAAATTTGGATATCATTAATAGATAACTTCTTACTGTAAGGCCTAAGTGAACAGCGTTTTGCGGGGCGTGAGCGGCATGCGCAACTCAAACGTATAGAATGCGAAGATATTTATGGGAAGTGGTACTGTATCATGTATATCTGACTGTAAACTTACCTCAATTTGTTGCCAGCCTTCTTGGATCCGTAGATATCGCAGCGATGCAGTGGCATTGGTAACTCATGACGAGGAGACGTGTCTCCGAAAAGACTTAATTTGCACATTCCTCTGAACATTTGCACTTGAAGAAAACTGCTCAGGAAATATCTGCAATATTGATGAATATTACATGATGATAATACATGTATTTGTAATTTTGGATATTTCCATATTATAATTAATTATTTATTAAAACATTTTTCATCCAAGCATGAATGAATAAACCTATACAGAATTTAAGAATTAAATAATTACAAGATAAAAAGAACTTTTTATATACAACGTTTTTAAATTTTCTGATGAATCATATAAACTTGACTTGACTAGCTTAAACGATCAAAAAAAATTGTACTTGATAGAAATACTGAATAATGAAATGTCATTTCATATTGATTTCCATAGTAACGCACGTATATATTATTTAATAATTTAGTTGCTAGGACCCCCTAGCAACCAATAATGGTATCGAAATAACTTTTCATACAAAACAGAATTAACTAAAAATGAATTCAATTCTACTTAAAGATGGCTAAAAGTATTAAAAAAATGATTGACATCGTATTCTGATATATTCTAAAAGTTTCAAATATCTAGCTAGTCGGGAAGTTAGTTAAAAATCGATTGCAAGATTTGTACCGGACAAATAAGAATATGACCTAAGAAAAACGTTGTAAAATCAGATGATTTTGACAAACTTCAAAACATATATTATGTTACATCAAATTAGCAGACAGTCCCGTTTACCTATAAGTAGTGTGTTACTAATGATAACTTAGTGAGGAATGGTTGGAAAAACAATACGAAATAATTGAGGGTAGGTAATTGACAACCGGCACCACATTTTCAAACAAACACATTTATTTCGGTACTAATTAAATTATACACATTCGACAAAGTACATTTATATGATAATTATACAATACACAAAGTTATGGAATAAAACTTATTGGCCGAGATCTCTCGAGATCATGCTCTCTTGTCTCAAAAAAAAAACAAGACTAGAGAAATTACATTTTAAATGGAATGCTTGTTCGTGTTCGCAAGCATGACGGATAACTGACCTTTTTTCAGGTAGGTATCTGAAATCCAAGAATATGTTATTTTTGTTTTCGTTGCAAGGCGTGTGTGTCTTGCTAAAAATACGTCAATTTCAAATAAAATTAAACCAGTCCTGCTTTGGTCAATCAATCACAATTACAATAATACATTGATGCACACAGTGACGTCCCGTGGGGGTAGGCAGATTAAGCGTCGCTTGGGGGTGGCAGTCACTTGAAGGGCGGCAAATCGAGCAGACTCATTAGGTATATTATATAGAAATAGGTACGTAAACTTAGTACCTAAAAACGAAAATATCCTTCGATTAAAAAAATCAGCTCACTGGTTGGAAATTAAGAATTAACATAAAAGGTTTAACAGGACTGTATTATTTTCGTCGGTTTCGCGATGTCTAGTTTACTTCTGTTGTCCAGTTGTTGTTGATGACCAGCAATAAGACGTGAATATTTGCGAATTATATTTTGAATTATAGGTGGGCACTTACATAGGTACCTACTCACCTAGCTCGCGTGTTTTGAAAGTTGTCAGGTGTATTTTTATATGTATCTGAAACCGTGGACTTGCAATATTGTTTATCGAAGTAGAGGAGGCATTTAAATTGGATTTAGTGGTATATATTTTGTTAGTAATGTATCCATACAACACAATTCTTAAATGTTGGGGTCATGTAAGGATGATAAAAAATACTGTATAAAAATGGGGCGGCATTTTGTCTAGGGACGTCACTGCATGCACACGTGTCATTGATCTATTATTACAATGGTAACAGTATATTATACTTATTAATTTTTCTCCACGCCCCTTTGGACATGTCCAAATTAATATAAAACGTTCAACATTTATGTAGTGTTAATTCATCAACCCACCTGACATACGGAGTGTTATCTGGAATATGAAACTTTGCCCCAGCGTCAAAATACTCCTCGCCTCTCATTTCGCCATCCGGAGGCTGGATACCCTGAATATCTCTGACTATTCTCCAGAATTCTTTATTGTAATCATTGGAGGCGATCTTTCCAGCAAATATATCCCACCTATACTTGTCGATAAGAAAACCGAATGGAATTTGAGGAATTTTAGACAGAGCCTGTCGTAGAAGTAAGACTGTATCGAAATCCAATTCTTCTGGATTGTTTCTTATATCAATATCATCCTCAATATTATTTCCTTTTACATCATCAATTTTGTTTAAATTATTTTCATTTAATTGATTATTGTTATGAACAGTGCTTTGTCCTTTTTTAACATAATTCTTTGGTAAATTACCATTTAAAACACCATTAGTTTTCTCTTCATTGTTAATATTATAATATAAATCATTCAAATTATAATTAACACCAGTTTTTGTATTAATGTCTTTTGTACCATCAATATTTTCTTGCATAATACTGACTAAAATTTCAAGATCATTTTCAATGATATTTGGTTCAAAATGATCAACAACTGTTAAATGACCAATATTTGGTAGTTGGCCAATATTTTGAGAGATTGGCCAAAAGTAATCCAATTGGATTTGATCCTGTCCAATGTTTAACAAATTATTGACATGTTTGCTAAAATCTTCACTGTTCGTTTGCTTGGTGTTGTGGATAAATGGTTTTGGGAATATGTACACTTGTTTATCTTGGATCAGACCAAGCCTTTGCAAGTGTTGAGGAGTTAAAACTGCATACATTATTGAATCTCCAACACTTTCTTGGAATGCTGAGTTTACACCATCCTGGAAGAAATATAATATAAAAATAAATTTTGGATTGTGGCAGTTTTGAATTCATCATCGAGGGCAAACATGGCAACTATAGTCTTAGGTTGCTCCCGAGACATTCGCAGGCCTAATTAAATGAGCAGATGCCTCTCTTCACCCACTGCGCCGTGTGATACTTTAGATTAGGAATGGGTGAGTTGTTTGATCAGTTCTATTATTAAAAAAATCTATTCGGCTTGAAGGCGTTCATATAATATGAGTGCGGTCTAGGCAAATAAATCTCAAGGCATAAGTCCTACAAATTACTTGCAATGAGAAATGACTAGTAGTTAAATATTTAATCATTAGCCTTAGTAACCTTTTTACAACATCACTTTCACTATTAGCATACAAGAATATTTTTAATCATTGACTAGTTTCCCAGAACAACTCCCTATGGGAGCAAATGTAGTGTGGTGTGAAATTTGCTATTTTGTTAATGAAAAATTTGATTAGTATAATTTGTATAATTGAAATTTCAAGTTTGGTTTTAATATTGCGTAAAAGTTGAATAATATACAGGTATATGTTAAAAAAATATTTGTAAATAAGTTAATAATATTTAGCTTGCCCACTTAACATGTATTTTTGTTAGATGGTAATTCTTAGATCTATACTGGCCAAAAAACTTAATAAAAATGAGAGAGAAAATATGAGGCATCTAATTCCCAAAAGCCTTAAGTCCATATTTGGTGAAAATCGAAAAAAAAAAATACGCACGTATTCTTTGTATAATTTTACACACTATGTATTGATCTATTAATAATTCCAAAACGCGACATAACCTTACGAAAAAAAATATTTTAAGTCTTTATTTATTACAAAAAGCGCCAAGTCCGTGTTTCATATTATTTAAAGCTTGGTTGATTTCGCACGTGTTTAAGTTAACCAATAAGGGAACATTCAATATTGAAAAGGGCGTCTCTCATGCTGTAGCATCTGGTAAACTCACGACAGTGCCACGGAAATATGTGCCTTATGCGGAATAAATTAAAAAGTGAGGTACAAGTAGCGCTACGTTCAATTTTATTTTGCCTTTATTATTATTACACTTAAGAGTTTATCGGCTGAAACAAATTGCCATTTGGTTCTAATTTCGACATATTATAATACAACAGAAAAAATAGTCTTATGTTAAAACAAATAATTTAAGCTTGAAACATAAAAACGTTGTTTCCCGAAAATATTGAATTGTGGACTTGGCGCTTTTTGTAATTAGACGCCTCATATATTACTTATAAAAAATCACAGGGTAGGTACCTAAATTTTTCCGATAGGTTTGAAAATTTGTATCAATCAAATCATTCAATAATTCGCAAGATTTAAGAATGTAACATTCTAATTATTGAACATACATAATTTTGAGTCCTACTTTTTTCAAAAAGATTGGTTATAATACATTTATAATATATATATATCTATAATATATATAGGTTGAGCAAGTAGCTGACATCCATTTCTCGAAAAAATTAAATCTGTTAATACAAACCTCCACTCTGTAGAGCCCCTCTGTAGAGCCCCATATGATCCTATTAGAATCGGACATGGTCAAAAGAAAAGAAAATAATATATTTTCTCAGAAGTGTTTTCAAAATGAAATAAAAATTCATTTAAAAAATGACACTTTCTGACATTAGAGAATATATTGACATATAAATGTAGTTTGTATCCAAGTGACAGAAGATGGAATAGTTATTCATTTGTTTTTTTTTTATCTATAAAATGACTGGATAGTATGCAAGTGACAGTATTTGCGATCTTCGTTTGTCTTTTTTTAAATCTTGTAAAATGAGTGGATATCAAAATAATGCGTTTTGAATTTGGAATAGTTACATATTACAAAAACATAATATTTGAGAAGATGCCCCCGGTAGATAACCACCTAATCACAATGAATTAGCTTGGAAAAAACTTCAACAGATGTCATTGAATAAGAAAATAAAATTTATTAGTTACTTGAAATATGGTTGGTAGGTTCTTATCATAGGACATGTAATACTCTATATGTCCCATCTCATGGTGTATCACGTAGAAGTCTTCCATAGTTAATCCAGCGCAGTATATCATTCTAAAAATTAAATTAAACATATTATTTTATTTGTCTGTATACCCAACATTAATCTGCCTTTAGTGATACCAATAATTCGAGGACGAATGGTTATGTTCAACCAATTTACTTTGCAAGAAATCACTTTTTTTAATTTTACTGTGTGTATTAAATTCTTAATTACTTCTTTATAATTATTATTAGTTTGAAGCAGGTTTTTGAGTGGGTAGATTGTTCGTGGCCATAACAGTTGAAGTCCAGTCTTAATGATCCAAGTGTCTTTGTTGTAAATACTTCCTAATAACTACGCTATTTACCTAAAGTGTAAATCTTTGTAATTGAAATCAAGATATTGACATTAATAACTTGATCAATGGATGTCAGAGTGCAAATGATTTTGTATGGCATGTGACGATCAGTATGATGATGGGTAAGTGGGTAACGTGTCGGCCTATAATGTTGTGGGTGACGGGTTTGAATCCCAGGCTTGACAAAAAAAACTCATGTGGTTTTTCAATGTTCAGACGCAACAACTACGTATCTGCGGTGTTATTTCAAATTTTATGGTATTAACTATTCTAGTTTGGATTGCAATGGATGTGTGTTCAAGTTCTATTCATTTCATTTTTTGAATACCTACAGGCGCATACACTTGCGGTATCGCGAGCCTAATACTACAACGTTCTAAGTGTTCGTCCTTGAAAAAACAAACCCAACAATGAAGTAGTATTCTAAGCTGCCTCATTGTTACTTTTGTTTCTCCAAGGACAAACACTTAGAGCCTTGTAGTTCTCCGCTCGCGGTATGTCTAAAAGACAAGAGAGTACGGACGACATAAACGTAATAAATAATTATGACCATTAAAGCCATGCGCATTTGATAACCATTTGGGGATGCAATAGCTCGTAGGTGAACACCGTTAGTTATACCTATAGGTCAGTAGTTTATCACTAGACTGAAAGTGTGGAGTGTCGGGGTGGTATGGTAAACGTACCTGGGAAATTGAGGTACATTAGTGGTTAAAATGAGGAGAAGCTATAATTAGTATATGCGGGGTAAGTGTAGAAGGCAGATTCACCTGCAAAATTTTCCACATTAAAAATCAATAAAAAAATATTACGGATATTTACCCAAACTGGACCCCCCCCTCTAAACCATTTTTTTGTTTGTGCGCCAGAACACTTAGTTATGTTTCTGCAGTTGTATCAAATCAGATATAATCAATGAATAATGGTATATTTTATTAAGAATGTACATATATAATATTATTGAAAAGTTTCATAGTCCCACTCCGTCCAATGTTTTAGAAGAGATAAATGTTTCTATGTATATTTTTTTTTATTTACATTCAAAAAATATATAAGCTTACCTAAAATCCCCGGGCATGTACATATTGGCAGCAGTTCCGTGACATTTTGCTGATCTCTTGAAATCAGAATTATCAGTGTCGCCGTTCACATCAGCGTTGCTATCATTTGAATTGTTATTAGTTTCTTCCCCGAAGAATGAGTATTGCCAGAATTTTTCAGTCATAGGCATCAGACCCATGGAAGTGTAAAAATCTTCAGACCTTTTCAACTGGAAATAATATACGAGTGATTAAAAAAAATTCCATCACGAGCCATCACGAGAGTCGGAGAGTGAGACCACGGGACAAATCCAGCGCACCAAAATGAATGTGCAAATTAGAGGTGATATGGAGTTGGTTTTAGTTTCACTTGAGTACGAAACTTTTGTCGCATACGCACGCCAAACAGTCTATATAGTATTCCAAATACTAGTAAGTATTTTGGAACAAGTTTCTATACTAAGTATTTTTTTATACTGGTTGTAAGTATACTTAGTCTTCAAAATCGACCAGTTTTCCCATCTCTAGGGCAAATACTAAAATACAAAATATGTACATATAAAAGGGCCTGTTAGGCTTTATACAAAAATCCTCAGGTCACTTGATAGTATGATACTGGTTTTAACATTGTGTGTTTTTTTACGTTTGTAATTGTTTGTATGTGTTGTGTGCGTGAAATGTAAATACAGTCGCACTCGGTTATTACGATCACGGATACACCGAGATCTCGGATTTAACGAGGAAACATTCGTTGACATTTTAGTTTATGATTTTCTTCATACATTTATTCAGTTTTATAACAAGCTACTTATCGGTTATACCGAGCTAAAATATGGTCAAAATTTTTCTTAAAACTGTTAATGTGTCGATCGTTTAAAAACATTTTCAAATAAAGGAAGGAACGAGAATAATACAAGTTTTATAAATAGAAATCTTCATCTGCGATGCCGACAAAGTCCAGTTAATCTAAACTTACCATATCACGTGTTGTCCAGTTGGTTTCCTTGATAATATCATCAAGATCGATTTTCTTTGACTGCGGCATTATCAAGTCGAGAACTTTGTCCCAATTCTGTGCCCACATGTTTCCTAACAGGTGGCCAGGAATAGCACCTGTCTCTTCGACGATCTCTGGACCGTAGTGCAGCCTCAAGAAGTACCTGACGACGCCGTGGAGAGCGGTGTAGAGGTCCTTGACTTCTAAGTATAGTTTTTCGACAAGATCTTGCAGACCTGGAATTTCGAGTTCTTCGCGCCAGACTTCGCCCAAATCGGAATAACCTAAAAATTCATATAGAATATTATATTATATAGAGTTCGACAAATTTAGTCATCCAATAGTATCCAAGAAGTACAAAACGTCCGCAAGGTAGACCTAGAGGCTGCTCGATCGATGGAATGATAAAGTTCTGTGGAAGTACGTGGAAACGCAACGCACAGGACCGAGAAAAGTGGAATCAGCTTGGAGAGGCCTTCATCCAGCAGTGGATAGATTCAGGATGATGATGATATTCGGAAAACTATCGTGCGCTCCGGTTCGTACAATTTTTCATTTCGAGCGCTGTAATTGATCATTATCAGTACCACATAACAGAAAATAAATATTGTTCCGATAGGCATTCAATACACTACATTTTTAGTCCTACGAAAATGAAACACGCATTATGCACGTGAAATAGTGTGACCAATATAAAATGAGCGTCAAGGCATCAACCGAGAGCAGTTGTCAGTATTCGACGTATGACGTATTCTTGACAGGTATTTAAGTTAATCCCGGATTCATCCTTACTCGAAATCGGTTGCCTGCTACTCTTTACCCGTTAGGTATTTCAGTTCCCATTATTTCTGAGTTCCCTGATAAGTAAATTATATTTTACAAACCTGATCGCTTAGCGGCTGCATTCTTCACTTCAACCATTTCCGCAAACACTTCCTTCATAGGTGGTCCAACTTTTTCGCGCCAAACCAGCCAAGTCCATTTCAAAACGGCTTCCTGTCTGCTTCGCGCCATTAATCTTTCCAGATCCGGCTCACCGGAAAGGCAAATAAAATCCATATCCGTTTCAGAAACACCGCTTTCAGCTGTCATTTTGACAGCAACGCTTATTGCCTCATCAGAAATACGTAAGTTATTAAAATAGTCATCACCTTTAGAGTGATTCGGCATTGAAATTTTATCATAATCGCCTGTTACTGTTTCAGATGTATGGTCGGCCATTTTAGCTGTGAAAGTTTTTGGTAAAATGGCGTCTTCTTCATTATTGTCAATGAGCGTATTTAAAATTACGTCTATATCGAATTTCTTACGGTTTTCGGCCTCTTCTTTGGATGTAGCTTTCAATAAAATAGAGTTAATTTCTGCGATATTCTCTTTTCGGTGTTGTAAGTCCGATTCTATATTTTTAAGATAGTTTATTATATATTTTTCATGGCTGTCTGTCGGATTGCTCTCTTGGAAAGTTGTGTTCAAAGTTGGGATACAGATTTTTGATGAGGTGTAAATCGTCTGCATTTCTCCAAGAATTGAACTTAGCATCCTGCAACGAAGGAGTCATAATAAAATTATTAAACATTTGAACTTGAACAACTTGAAAACAACTCAGATATCACACTAGAAAAAATCATATTTAAAATATAATACGTATAACCATTGGTGTTGCGCCAATATGTGCATTAACCAATAATTATGCTACGAGACTCATATCAGTCCTATCTAATTAAAATAATTTAAACTAGTAGGTCATACATGAAATGCTTATCAACGTGCGTTATTATTGACTATTTTACATCCGTAGGTAACCTATAAATTATGAGGCCATGTGTTATGTACACAAGACTGCTTTCGACCCGCTACGGCAGCTATCTAGGATAGGAAAGTATCGAAATATTAGCACGTATTGTGACAATTACACTAAGTTAGCTGTCTAAACAGTCAAAACTGATTATCTCGCTCTGAAATTTATCATAGCCAAGAGAGGTGTTGTAAAAATATAGCACTTATTGTAACAATTACAACTATCGTATTGTAATTGTTACAATAAGTGCTATTATTTTGATACTTTTCTACGCTAGATAGCTGTTGTAGTGGCCGAAAGCAGTCTTGTGTATAGAATAGATGCGCTGGATATCTTAAAAAAGTAGGTATAAACAACACAATTTAAAAATTATAATAATTACAAGATAAATTATACACCACGTTTTTAATTTTTCTGTTGAATCATAATAAACTTGACAATTCTATGTATTAATAAAAACTTTTTATTGTATGGAAATACTGAATAAATATTATAGAATACTGAAATGTCATTTTGACATTTCACATTGATTTCCATAGTAACGCACGTAATTTAGTTAACAATTTTTTTCCGAAACATATATACCTACATTACATAATACATACATAAACATAAGTATTAAGGCGAAGTCTTCACTGAGCCTTTTTTAAAGAGGCACCTAGCGGAAAAATACGAAGCTTGCAATTTGAGACATTTTTTTGATAATTTACAATTTCAACTGTATTAATGAATAAATATGTATCTGAAAACATTAAAAAGAAAAATATTTTTTATTTTAAGTCAAAGATAAACTTACAATTGTAAAAAATGTGAATTTGTTGAATCGGACCGCACCATATTATCACATATATTTTAGGGTCATATTTATTATTAAAATTTAGTTTATTAAGTTTTCTAAGCATCACCTAAGCGATTTTTGACAAATTCATAGTATAAATATTTTTTATATCTATTTTAAAAAACATCGATTTTTATAAAAAATATAAATGTGTATAACTTGAAATCCTTTTTAGGTGCCTCTTTAAAAAAGACTCAGTGAAGACTTCGCCTTAAAAGAACGCATTGTCGTCGTGTTCTGATATATTCTAAAAGTTTGAAATGTCTAGCTAGTCGGGAAGTTAGTTAAAAATCTTCAATCGTCCAATACAAATCTTGGACAAGCAAGAAAACATCTGTACCGGACAAACAAGAATACGAGCTAATAAAAACGTGGTAAAAATGATTTTAGGCATAGTCTTCTGCTTCATCATTTCCCTTACAAATATGGATAGGGACTACTTTGAAACACGTCGGAAACCTACAGGTATTAAAGATTCTTTCAGTTATTTCTTTCATCTGATGACTCCACCTCGCTGGCTTTATAATATCAAATGCTTCTTTTACGTGTCATAATACCTACCTAGAAATACTTAACTACTTCATAGGTATTTTGGTCTGTGACGAAAGATATGCTATGAAAGATAACTAATCTACAATGCCTGTTACGTCAAAATATATAATTATTATAGTAAAATAATAGGTAGGTTAAGTAGGTACATAATATGCTATAATTATATAAAACTTACTCGGATTCCTTACTGGTTTGCGTAGCTCCCCTGCAAAGCAGATAAAATTCCCTCCTTTGGCCATAATTAGCCAAAGACAAATCAATATCAGCCATCTTGTTGCAGACACCAGTACGCCATTTTGATCTATCCTTGTCTATGAAAGCTCCCCTTCCCGCCAACTTAGGGTTCGACGGATTTACAGACACTTCCCACGCGAAGTCGGCTGTTAATACATTATATTTCAAAACGTGTTTATTGATGTCTTCAAGCCAATTGTATAATTCACTCCGACACGCGTCTTCACGTTTGCCATTTTGAGGTGAATGCTCAAATATCTCTTGTATTTGTTTGTAATCCTCACGCTGACACGCCGCAATGGCGTCGTTTCCGGTGTCCATTTTGACGTGTGATTTTGGCGGCAATAGTATTTCATTTTCCTGTTCGGCTACTGTCGTCAACACCCAACAAATTAACACGAATATTAACGAAGTTTTAAATCCGACACTAAATTTATTATTCACTTTATTGTGAATTTTAACATGTATACACTTTTCTGGATTGGCACAATACATTTCACCTGCTTCCTTTAGTTCACTATTTTGACACATACATAAATGAATCAATAACATTGATAATTGATATAGGTAATTATTTAAGAGAACAAACATTGTGGACATAACAAATCAAAATTCAGGATGTTCACAACATGAGATTTACATTATAACAAATATTACCCCCCCCCCCCCCCTCATAAGAGAGAAGAATTTATTACAGTAAAATAAATTTTTAAAAACAAAATGCAGAGCATATCGTTGAAAATGTCTATGTCTTTAGGGAGCGGATTGACTAGTCGTACACCCCTCGCTAATGGTGCTTTATAGGTTTGACTCGAGGAAACAGTTCTGACCCAGAATATGTCATGGTTACGATCACGTAGGCGTAATTGACAGGTGCATATAAATTTATATTCTGTGGACGCCAGGATTGGAAACCATCCCTCGTGATAGCAGATAAAAGTATCTCAAGAGCATAAGTGACCTACGGGATTCAACGATTCAAGAGAGTGAAAAGCGAGCATGCCTTGTAGAAAGGCAGTCGGAAAGTATTCGTTCTGTTACACAACCTCTTCCCAAGTTTCAGAGTAGGTTATACCTACCAAACTTTGAAAGTGTATAAGGGTTAATAAAAAATAGCCATGTACTATGATGCAGTACCTACAGAATATTCTAACTTGATAAACACAAGTGTGGGGCATCAGACGGTCATTGGACTATGGCGCTATGTCAGATATCACACGCAAGACGTCAATAAACTAATTAAAATGATATCACCAAAAATATATAAAAAAGGGACATGCACCTCGCGCCCTTCGTCTATTATTTTAAAATCTTTGTAACGCGTATAATGTACTTGCATTTCCGTTGAATAGAATTTTAACTTTTGTGAAAGCTTATTATGACAATAATTACCTTCAAGACGATGGTCTTTAAACATAACAGCTGTGAATACTACACACACTACAAATTTCTGTAATCAATATGTAACTGTTTGTTTTCCTTAATAAATAAAAAAATAATAATACACAGGAGTTGCACAGAAGTCCAGTCTTTGGTAAGGAGACGAAGGAAGGATAACCACAGCAGGTTCCTGTCAACACAAGCTACCTGTTTCCTTTGCCTTCCTCCCTGAGGGACATAAACAGTTCGACGAATTAATGAAAGGAAAATAATTATATGTCTTAAAATAAAGACATCGAAGAATTTTTTTTGCACGCGCTCTAAAATAAGCTTGTATCAGAATAGGTTTCGTGGGAAAGCTTTTGTGTGTCACTAATACCTGTGTACCAATATAAAATTTTAAATTCTTATGTGTATTTGTCCGTTTAAGCCTAAAATAATTAATAAAATAGGTAACACAGAACAGATAATAAATAGAATTCCGATAGGCAATATTCAATACACTACATTTTGATGCAGGGTTTTGAATGTGTGAGTGTCCTACAAAAATGAAACTCGCATTATGCAAGTGCAACAGTGTGTGTAATACACCATGCGTCAACGCATAAACCGAGAGCAGTTGTCAGTATTCGACGTATGACTTATTCTTGACACTTATTTTTAAGTTTATTCCGGATTGTTCCTTACTCGAGATCTGTTGCCTGATTCTCCTTACCCGTTAGATATTTCAGTTCCGATTATTTCTGAGTTCCCTGGTAAGTAATTACCCAACGAATTTGCAGGCAAACGACAACATTCTAAGTCTATTTAAGGGCAGCACGTTGCCTAGGGACGTCACTGTTCAAAGTTAACTATGCGAATTAAAAATGTATATAAATGTTTTATACATAAAAAAAAATATTTTTGGTCCGCCGCTGATGAGGGGGGTTACAAAATTACAGTTACTTCACTGTTTTTGTCGCCTCTTCTTATCTCTTAATGTAAACCATGCCTTTATCTTCTGTCGGCTTTATAAGCTCTACTTATCGCTTTAATTTACACCGTACTGTAAATCTATTAATTACTATGGCATTTTATCACTAAAAGCTTTGCTGGCACTCCACTAACTGAGTCCAAATAAAATTGCTTTGGCTTATCTTGTCACTGATGGATATATTTACAAACCTATCGAGGTAATATGTTTTCGAAATACTAATTATTATGTTGCCTATCGTAATAGACTTTTTGGTTTCCACCGCGTGTATTTCTTCTTTCTTTCCTCGACGTTTCGGGCTCGTTACAGAGATATGTGTTCTCATGAAGTGTAGTGTAGTAGGTGTAGGAATGCAAACGTCGCTCTAAGAATACCAAAAAGGAATCCGATTAGCTAAGAGCAAACGTTGCTCAGAATAATGTGTTAATCGTTACAACCAGAGTTACCGGATCGAAAATTGGATTTAGCTGGCAGTGCCGGAAACTAAGATGTTTTTATCCATCATCCCTATTAATATTTTCTTAGCTAATCGGAATCCTTTTGGCATTCTTAGAGGGACATTTGCATTCATACACCTACAATAAACTTCATCATAACACATATCTCGTGATAATGCCATCTGCAACGAGCCCGAAACGCCGAGAAAAGAGGAAGAAGTACACGCGGTGGAAACTCAAACATTTATTACGATAAAAAACAACCGTGAAAGTCTCAAATATTAAAATATTATGTTGCCTATTTTCCTACGTGGACATCAGCTACCTTCCGGGGACCATGACAGACGAGGCTGGAAGAGATGTGCTTTTTATTAATTTCTATATTGATGCAATAAAAAGAATCAAAGTAAAATGACATAAATTGTAACAATGATTTATGCTTTTCAGATCATGTGATTGCAGTCATATAAGTCTGGATATGTATATGCTAAGAATATCAGTCGTATACGACATTTATTATTCCAGGGGTAGAACGCGGCTATAAATCGCAGTTCTCAGTTCCTAATGAATACGGCGAAATATTCATCAGAATCACCACCGCCTTGCGCTAGAAAGAATTTTCCATGAATTTTGTAAGGTGGTTTCATAGGCCCTGACCGAATTCAAATTAGCAATACACAATGCGTATTTCTCAGCCGGTACAAATTTCCTTTGAATTAGCATCAAGTAGAGTTGTGTGCCAAAGTCCTTAACGAAACCTCGATATTAAATGCGAGGTATCCATAAAGGCATATAGAATATGTATAATATATTCTCATTAAACCCTAAGAGCGCGATGCAGAACCAGGCGGCCATCGCTGACCTTTCATCCGGGGGCTCACAGGTGAGGTCACAATATGTTTATGTGATTTTATCAAAGCCTGGATGTTTTTGATTATTTCACTTATATTACTAATTACACTACTGAATACTAGAAACCATACTTAGGCACGTATGTCCCTAAGATATGCAATTATTATTTTTAAGTTTAAGAATACGTCATAATAAATTAGGTAGTAAATCAACCGAAAAGGGCAGTTGTCCAGAGTGAAACCATTTAAAACAGGGGGGGGGGGGGCAAACTGCGGCCCGCCAGGTATTTTTTTGCGGCCCGCCATCATTAATTGTAGTTCTGATTACGAATAACTTTTTTATAATTTTTTAAAAAAATATTGACAATAGATTAAAATTTGAAGAATTTGTTGTTTCGTAAATGTATTATCTCAGTACGTCTTCCTTGCGTCTCGTCTCACACTATGTGACCACTATTTTCTACGTTGAACATCGTGACACATTTAAATACTTTTAACTCCGCGTTGCAAGGTAAAAAAATATATGACCATGATATGGTAAAAAGTTTGAAAGATTTCAATTAAAACTCAAGTTATTCCTTCAACAAATATCGAATAACAACGTGGACCACTTTCCAACTTTGAAGTTGCTGAATATACCATAATATAAATTTGAAGAATATGGTAAAATTATTAAAGCTCTGAATGACGATTTTTCACAAAGATTTGGTGACTTCCGAAAAATTGAGACAAGTTTAGCAATAGTACGCGATCCATTTTCAATAGATATTGATAGTGTACCGACAGAGCTACAACTTGAGATTATTGATCTGCAGTGTGACACTGATTTAAGAGAATTGCATCGTCTTGAAGAAATCTCCAAATTTTACAATGCCCTTAATTCAGACAAATTCGACCAACTTAAGGATTATGCAAGAAAAATGTTCGTTATTTTTGGATCAACCTATATATCGTCTCTGTTCTGGCAGAACACACTAACTGGAGAATACTAGTTTTGAGTAATTTGACTTTGAAGTTGTTAAAATGTTTGAAATAATGGTCTATCATGTGAGTTTATTAAGTAATCGTAAAAATGATGACTTTAAAATAAAGACTGTTTATTTATTAAGAAGGTTTCCAGACGGTAAGGAACATTTTGGTACTAACTCAATATTTCATTTTTTCGAATTAGTGTCTTCTGCCAGAACAGTGACGATATGTGAACAAACATTTTCGATCATGAACCTCAATAAAAATTCTTTACGATCAAATATCTCCGATGCCCATTTACAAGCAGTTTTGAGAATATAAACTACAAAATTAACACCTGAATTTAAAAAAATGTATAATAGTTTCATTTTGCCCATTAATTTTTGTTGAAATGTTTATTTTTCGTGATAATAAATAGTGTATAATATCTTAAAATGGTATTTAACTTGCGGCCCGCCGCTCATTTTGAATTCTTAAATTTGGCCCTCCATCTAAAAAGTTTGCTCCCCCCCCTGATTTAAAATATGGTCAAGTAGTAAGTCGAGATAAATTAGCAACTACGATGGTATTTATTGCTCAAGTTAATCCAGATTATTCTGTATCATGCTCCAAGACTATAGATAGATCAGTGATATTGTTACATACACGAGGATCCGTGAAAATATCGGTTTTCGCTAGCTTATGTCCTCGTTACAATGCTCAGTGACAAGGATAGTAGTTATTGGAATATTTTCTGGATCATAAATTTTGGGTAGGTATATGATTTAACATTAACAATCATTTTGTAAGTATGTACTTATTAAAAACTGCATACCAATTTTACTCACAATTTACTCACAAATTTACAAAATTAAAATGAAATATGTTTTGCACACAGGTACTTTGAAAACACCTCAGATATATTATTACCCACCAGAACAAACAAATCTTTTTTTTGAAAAAAATACGACCCCTGAAGTGATTTACCGATTAAGCTACAGACATCCTATTTAATTACGACGAAATTAACTTGTAGTTTATACATGACATGCATTCGTTATTGAATATGGATAATTTGAAACATCTGAGAAACATACCTATAAGAAATAAATTTTGGTACAGCGCAAGACTCGAACCAGCATCCATTGAATGAAAGCACGTTGGTTATAAATATTTTTCTGAAAAGTTCCTATGTTTCTGAGGTGTTTAATCACTTTATTATTTAGGTATAGTGTAGGTATAATTTAGAATTTTAATTAGGCCAATTAAATGGGTTATACAAGATTAATTTTATTAACTTTTGAATTATTGATTAATTTAATAAAGCAAAATTTTTATTACTTATTCCACTTTTAATAATTAATGAATCTGGACTGGTTTTGTAAGCCTCAGAGGGGACATTTTCAACTGTAGTACTAAAATATTAAACAATTTTGCGTTTATTAAATTAATCAATAATACAATACAGTTCCACCATGAATTGACAGTTAACACAATAAAAGAAATAAACTTTTGAATTATGAAACAACCGGACGGTGACTATATTCAATTTGTGGGACTGAATTGCGTATTACGATTGTAGTGCTAGTTATTGATTATCTTCGAAGGCATATTTCGTTCAAATTATTAACATTTATTTCAACATGCAAGAATCATCATTGCATGCAAATAGTTTACCATATTATCATATTCATAGTATGAGAAATAACTAGCACTACCATCGAAGCTGACGGTTTCGTGTCACGGATTGACTAGGGCCTTGGCAACAACCATATTTATTGTGCGATAATTTTTCTAATTATTATTGTTTAATTATTTCAGAAATATATACAATACTTATTTTATTATTATTATTACCTATCTATAGGATTATTTAAAAGTATTATTTAAATGAATAAACGCGATATTGATTTAAGTTATATTATATAGTTTTGTTATGACAAATAAACACTTCATTAATGGTGAACAATTATATAAAACTTGAGTAATACGTTTCGAAAGAGCTTTTATGAAAGCTCCTTTGTAATCGACTGAAATGCGTCCGCTTCCCTGAAAAGTTCGCCTGAAACTGAAAGTTGCAAAGTTTCCAATCGCAACGCTACCTACTTATATTGTAAACACCTCTTTGGATGCTTAGGTAATCTGGGTTTTTATATAGTACCTACTACCTACACAGTACTACAACAGTAATCAGAATAATAAATGCTATATTTTTTTGGTACTTATACACAGGTCATATCAGGGGAGTTGGAACAGGTTCATTTCGAAATAATTACAAGATAAAAAGAACTTTTTATATACCTACAACGTTTTTAAATTTTCTGTTGAATCATATAAACTTGACTTGACTAACTTAAACGATCAAAAAAAATTGTACTTGATAGAAATAATACTGAAATGTTATTTTAACATTCCATATTGATTTCCATAGTAACGCACGTAGGACACGCTAGGACCCCAGACCCCTAGCAACCAATAATAGTGGATTGGATTATGGAGTTCTTCCGAAATAACTTTTCATACAAAACAGAATTAACTAAAAATGAATTCAATTCTACTTAAAGATGTACCGGACAAAGAGCCACCGGACAAATAAGAATACGACCTAATAAAAACGTTGTAAAAAAATTCATAATACCTACGTTATTATTCATTTTTTAATATTGCGGGATTGTCGTAATAGATTTTTCGAGGAAATAAGGAAGAAGTACACACGGTGGAAACCCAAAAATGTATTACGATAAAAAAACAACCGTGAAAGTCTCAATGGCGGGATTGATTTCCGCATTTATTTAATTATATGTAGGTATATAAATGTAAAAGCTATCTCCATGGACTAATGTTTCGAAGAAGGGTACTTTATGACGGTCAGGCCATAATATCTAAGTATAATAAAGTGCACCGACTGCCCTTAAATATTGACTGCACGTTATATTTACGTATTATAACATACGTAACTATTAAAAATAACATATTCTTTAACACATGTTTGAGATTATTCCATATTTTTCCACGAGATCTGTAGCCTGTAGGGTAAGCCAGTTTCCTTTCATTGTGTTATCTGACTATGACAATGATCTAAATGTATTGGTATGACGTAATCGGTACAGTGGGTAAATGATCTCTAACGCCTCCAGACACGTTCCGACTGCCAACCGCTTTCCGAACGCCTCCCCCTGTTAAACGTTAGCTTAGACAGGCTCAATATAAACCCATCATTATGTTTGTTTTGGCCTTATTCATTTTTCTCTAACGCCTACCAATATCCAGTTGAATAAAAATAAATAAATATATTTTTTTCTATAAAATATACTTATCTACATACCTATACCTAAATTTGGCGCCCCCTAAAACTCAGCGCTCCAGGCGGTATCTTGGCTCATTCTACCCACGACCCTGCTCATGTACATATAAGTAAAAAAATAATTGAATCGAATAACCAGAAAGTAACCTTTACAAGTTTTTTTGGCTATGTGCTACGTCTGGGATCGTCAATCTCGACATGACAATGTGTTTGTTAAAATTTACCATTGTATTCGCCAGGGGGTGTTATTCGAAGTCGCGATAAAATTCTCAGTGAAACAAAGTTTTATTGACTTGTCAAGCCATTATTACGAGAAAGGAATATAAACGGAAAAGCTTTTATGGATGATTTTCAATCTACTTTATTGCGCTTTGTTAAATATACAGAGCTTTCTCTTGGACAAAAGAGAACTTTTAATAGATATTTCTTTTATAATAAATAATTTTATGCCTTTGCCATTTTGCAAGTATTTCGATATAATTAATTGAGATGCAAACCGTCGAACTTTCAGTAACATAGCGGTCCAACGCACTAATTGATTTTTAGATTTTGATTTTGACGAGCTTCCTGGCTTTAGACTTCTACACACATATATTGTGTACTGTCTATATCAGTGGTAGCGAGCCTATGACACGCGTTTGAAAATAGAAAAAATATTTATAATAATAATAAATGACACAACGTATAAAAAATGGCAGGCAAATATTCTGCAAGAATAAGTATTACGTTTAGTTTAAATATATAATTGCATAGGTCGGTCTTTAGGCTTTATGCGTCACATATAATATTATCGCACTAGCCGTAAGGCGGCGGGGGATTCCGCGCCGCGAACCTCTAATTTTAATTTATTTACAATGCTTGAGACCACTGCAGCGAGTGTGGAATGTGTGTAACTCTGCAATTTGTGCGTAAAGAACCAAATTAATAAATAAATTAACAAACAATTTCATTTCTACCCACAAAAGATGACAAATAAGAAACAAAGACTTAAATAACAACAATATAATAAAAACAAAAACAAAAGAAGTAGTAAGTCTGGCAGACAGTTTCAAAATAAGTGGACCGAAATGTATGACGTAATTGAAAATGATTGTGTGCTATTTTATGTGAGTGGTATCTAAAACATCATCATTTTTTTGATAGGATTTTAAAAACTTTTTTTCCTCCATGAAAAACTGCTCAGCACACCAGACAGTTAAAAAATAATATTTGGGAAATTTTGGCTCGTCAAAAAAAGGTTCGCTAACCCTGGTCTATATAATGCATAAGTGGGACTTGCAACATACTCCCTTTGCGAGTGTGGTAAGATTCAAGCCACGGAGGAAATCGCGGAGTCATAATATGACTTGTATGTCTTCCCCGGAGGAGTTTCATCTGGCAAGGTCATCTGGTTATTTTGCCGAGCGAGTCATCATATCTTGTTAATCTATCTTCGTGTACCGTTTGAAGTATTCTCTGTTATTGTTGATTAATCTATGTGAACTTGAAATGAATACTAAAACCGGAAGTGTTTCTATCTTATAAAGACTATAACAACTGGCGACAAACGTGGGCTCAACGTGTTTAACCCTTTAGCGGGCATAAGCCCATTCCGGCTATATTATGTAACCACCTGTCTTATGTCTCATATTAAAACCAAATCTGTATGAAATGTCTCCCGTATTGTTTAAAATGAGTCTACGGGATTGCGCGCAGAGCACAAACGTAACCATATAACCGTAAAACAAATTATGACAGTTTGACGCTGCTGGCTACATTTGTATCCGGTGCACATTCTCGCACGTGGCCCTGGTACATTCTGTCATTTGTGTATATTGAAAAGTGATTTAAACTGGTCTATTGGAATTTACACAAAAAATGGTATGTCAAAACTTACTTAGAATACTTTATAATAAAATTAATAAGACTTGAGAGTGGGTCTATTGTTTGGGCACCGCATCAGTTGAAGTATGGCCTTATGGTGGAGAGGGTTCAGAAGAAATTCTTGAGACTCCTTTACTTGAGGTTGAATGGATACTATCCGTGGCTTTATCCAACTGACTTTCTCATAGGCATGCTTACATAATGCAGTCTGCAATTTAGAAGAAAGCTACGTATTTCTTTCGACTTATACGAGGTATAAATGAGAACTCTCCCATTCTGGGCAGTGTTGACCTGTGTGTCCCTGATAACTATCTTAAGAGATGAAATAGAGAGCATCAGTTGTTTATTTTCCCAAGGTGCAGAACCAACCTGCCACTGGTAATGCCAATTGGGAGAGCGATAACTATGTTAAACGAAATTGCTTCGGGTATTGATATATTCCACCTACGTGAGGATGAGTATAGGTGGACATTGTTTTATATTTTTTTTAAATATGGTCTGGTTAACTCATCCGGTATACTTCCTTGTACCTATCTAATTTATATTTTTTGTATTTACACATTTATACTATTTCTATTTAATAACTTCTATCTATCTCTATAATATACTGATCTATCTCTTTTTTATGTGATACTGTTTTATATTTCTTTGTTTCTAAATGTCATGTTCTGAACGTCTTAAACAAACTTATAATTTGCAATGTCCACAATATGTTAAAAATAAATAAATTGAATTGAATTGAAAAAAATATAATCCGCAAAGAAGTCAATACCCTACACGTCCAACGGTTACGCATGAAACCTTGGAAAAAAATCAAAATGATGACTAAAAAACAAAATATAACTAAAATAACTATTGATTACTTATTTATTATTATACGTTACAAAAGAATATCATATCAGTTATAAAAAATAATTTGCCCACTAAAAGGCTAAGTTATAAATAAAAAAATCGGTGTGTGTACTTATGTACGCGTGTTAGAAGTTATACTTCTTTAGCGTAACACAACAAAAACAAAACTTGTGATAAACTAGATTCTTCGACTAGCTCTTATTACACACTCAAGAAAAAGGACCGCTTATTGGAACGCCGTTTCCTATACACTTTAACTTATATTACTAAATTATATAATGGTTTCTCGTTGTTTTTATTTTTAAAGTACCAACTGTCAGTCTGGCGTTTAATCGTTTGTTTACGTAAGGCATTGCAAATGGCCAACAATAATACATTCGCTGCCAAGGGAACGGAACAATTCTAAGCTATAATATTATACTGTATAATCGTCACGATTGCAGTATCATACTGTGGCGTAAAGGTAGTGCGTTCGGCTGATAATCGAACAATCGGTTGTTCGAATCCAATCGAGAGCGTTTTTTTTCGTGTGAAAAAATAAATTATGACTTACATGTCACACGCCAAAAATACACTCTGATCTAATTTCCCAAACGTGCCAAAAGAAGTATAACTTCAATATAATATAATATATCTATAGGTATATATTTTTTCAAATAAATCCACCTAAAAGAATCTATAAAATATCGATGCAAAAATCCGTCGTATAAACGCATCGAATCATCACTAATTTGCTTACGTGGGTGCCGTGGCACATTGGTATTCTGTTCCACCGGAAAAACAAATCTCTTGGCACGGAGTAGATTGAGAAATACGACCCCTGATTGCATTTTAATGTAAATAGATTGAATCACGGCTCTAGTCGGCTTGGTAAGTAAATAAATTTATTCTTACTGTCTGTTTGGTTTATGTCTATCTATCGTCTACAAATTTTATTAAAATACTTTTATATTGTATTTACCTCATGGCCCCCACGTCCTGAAGCGGACCCCCTACCTATCGCTAAGGATAAAGGTGGTGTGACGCTCTACAGTAGTGTTTTCCAAATGTTGTATGCGGTGTATATTTAGTGTTTTTTTGTATGTTTTAATCAATGACATTAACAAAATGCTTAGGGGCCCTTTTTATTAATTTTGTAATTGACGTGTTAATTTGCATTTGATAAGTAATTAGCAAAAACACAATTTTGTGCGGCCCGTAAGCTATGGGTTAATATGGACGAAGCATCTGGAAAAAAAATGACACTCACTTTTTTGTCGGGTCTGCCGAATGGCATAATCTATTCTAACGCCATTACAATAAAGGTGATATTGCTATAAATTCCCGATGCTTTTTGTCGGTCTGCCGAATGGTTCGTTTCGAACGGGTTCGCTCAAATGAACATTGACACTAGAAACACTGTTCTAACGCCATTACAATAAAGGTGATATTGCTCTAAATTCCCGATGTGTGATATCGCATAATGGAAATTGCGTGACGTCTACCTATACATGTGCGAATATCGCTATGCGTGAATTTACTTGCTAGCTACTGTATTGAGTGCGTTGTCCATTAATAATGTCATTTTCAGTGTCAGGTTTTAATACATCCGTTTGAATTATGGAGTTGTCGGGTATTGATACACAATTAAAAATTGTATCGTACAATCACATTATTTTAAATAGTAATATTATTGGAAGGAAAATAGCGCCGCAGGCGACTTTTTTATTATTAAAGCAAATTTGTGATGTGTGTTTATCTCACTTATCTGGTCGACTCGCCTCGCCGGGCCTACAGGCTAGAACCCTATCATCCCCCCCCTTGTGGGGGCCATGATCTACCTACTTCTATGTAAAACTGAGATAAGTAATAAATTTAACGATGCATTTACAGGGCTCGAGATTGACCGGATCGCAGATGATTAACCGCTACGTCTCGTGAAAAAAATAAATGTTGCGTTTCAGTTCGTAACATTCCATATTATATTGAACATACATCAATTGAAAACACCTCAGATATATACATATCCACCAGAAAAAAATCATATTAGAAAAAAAATACGATGCTCGACGGGTTTGAACCCATATAACAATCGCACCAACTGTGCGTTATCCAATTGCTACGAGCCTTCTATCTAATTACGACAAATTAAACTAGTAGGTCATACATGACATGCTTATCAAATTGCGCTATTATTGACGATCGGTTTTTGTGTATTAAATTAAGAAATATTAATCACCTTAATTACTAACCGACGCCTGACTCTTTTTTTCTAGTGGGTATATATCTGAGTTGTTTTAGTTAGTTATGTAGATATGTTCAACATATTATGGAATGTTACATTCTTAAAATCAAAGCAGGATTTCTGAAAGTAAGCGCAACGACAGCGATCATTAACGTCACTCCATAACGGATGTGTTTGGAAAATAATAATTATATCATCCGAAGACAAAAAAACAGAATTTTGTTTGTGTTTTTATATAACGGACACCCCTCGTATTTGTCCGAAATATCAAGGTTCTACTGTACTTTTACACAACAAATATATCTCGCTCTGTTGCCATAATATAAAATCTTTTGACGAACTCCGTTACCCCCTTTTTCACAGGTTTCAAACTAATTAAAAGTTTTAAATGACTCCGAAAATATCTCTGATATTATTATACTTTCACAATAATAAAGAAAATTACGTCAATTAAAAAGTTTGGCTTCATATTTTTCATTATTTTCGTGCAAAAGAGGTGTATTGTCCAAGGTTACGACATGCGAAGGCTTTGGAGGTGACCAGCTACTGGGTATCAACCATATACTATGTAGGTTGTTAGGAATCCTAAATGATTAAAAATAATGACGTCCCGTGAGGGTAGACAGATTGAGCGTCGCTTGGGGGCGGCAGTTACTTGAAAGACGGTAAATCGAATCATTATATATAATATAGAAATAGGAACCTATACTTACTACCTAATAACTAAAATATCTTTCCATTAAAAATTCAGCTCACTGGTTGGAAACAAAATGTATTAATTAGCATAAAAGGTTTTCTTCTTCTTCTTCGACCATGTCCGATCCTAATAAGATCATATGGGCCTCCACAAGGTGGATGTTTGTATTAACAGATTTTGTTTTTACGAGAAATTGATGTCAGCCACTTGCTCAACCTATAGATCCATAGTCTGGCTTATACACAAATTGAAAAACAAGATGTGTACTTGTCAGACCCAGGCTAGGTGCGGCATGTTATATGTAAGTATGGTGAAGCAGGCAAGTAAGGTGAAAAAGTATGGTGAGGCAGGCTGGTAATCAATTTGCGGCAAAATTTCCACTTTAGCATTATTTTATATGGGTACGTTATAATGGCCAAAGTAAATCCTCCGTGATGCCCTGCATTTTTTTTATCGCGTCGCTATTTCTCGTGAGTTATCGGCTATTGTTGGCCTGCTTCATCCAGCTGTATGAGAAAGCCGATTCCTTGCCCCTCTTTTTATTTAATACCTCTATGGACCCAGGATTCAAACCTGGGACCCACGACGCTATAGGTCGATGTCTAGTTAACTTCCGTTGTCTTTAGACGTCACGACCTTGGTGACCAGTAATGACACGTACAAATTTGCGAATTATATTTGAATTATAGGTAGGAACATGGGTACTTACCCAAGGCCTGAACAAAAACGAACCATAAGTGCGAGTAAGTAAGCATTCGGCACGCTTGTATCTCCGCACTATGCGTTAGAGTGAGATAGAGTTTTTACGGCTGAATTTAAAAAAAATAGAAAAAGTCGCCAGAAAAAATTGATTCGGCTGATTACATGCGTTTAAAAACTGCGAGCACGTGTTGCTGAAATTTATTGTTTTTGTGTTAAATATAAAGTTAGTGGTAAATATTTTTAGTTACTTTAATAGAACATTAATTGGTTAACTATGTTGTGTTTAAATTTGGTAATCGTACTGAGAAGCAACACGATGGTATAACGTTTCATAGTTAATTTAATAATAATAAAATCGTTGTTCTACTGTGCGTAAATACGCTATAAACGCGGCTTCATTTTGCCTAAAAATAGGCTCTCTCTATATAATCATTACTCTGAGTACCTACTTACCTAATAATTAATTATTTATCCAAATATTTTTGCCAGTCATTCGCGAGTTTTCAAAGTTGTCAGGTGTACCTATTTTTAAATGTACCTATCTGAAACCGCGGACTCGCAATATTGTTTATTGAAGTAGAGATGGCATTTTAATTGGATTTAGTAGTAGGATATATTTTGTTAGTAATATATCCATACAACACATTTCTTAAATATTGGGGTCATGAAGGCAGTGATGCAACCAGGGGGGGCAAGGGGCCCTGGCACCCCCCAAAATATGAAAATAAATGATTTTACACATTGAAATTGAAAGCCAATAAACTATACCTTGGGCTTAGACAAGTAACACGTCAAAAAAATGATTTGTAATTCTCCAGCACCCTTTTTAAAAAAAAATCTTAGATTTTAATTTCTAACACAAAATTTTCGAAACACTAATGTCGGGTTTTTTTAGAAACCCGTTCCCTAATGAACTGTCAAAAATTCTCGGTGTCCACCCGAATTCCAGAGTGGTGTAGGTCATGGCTGGGGAGAGCTGACAGGGCTCTAGCCTGGGGGCCGGGCTGGGGGGGGCCCGGCGTGTCGGCTTGACTAGATAAGTGAGATAAACACATATCATAAATTAGCTTTAACAGTAAAAAAAAAGTTAAAAACACGCTCAACGGTTACCGCCACTATGCCTCAAATTTAATAAAAACTAGGAGAAACTGTACAAATATATCGCCGAGTATTCTGAAAATATGTCAAAATAATTATATGAAGAAGAAAAAGAGACTATGGGACTAATTTACATTCTCCTCCTTGGCCCCCCCCTCAATATTAAATCATGGGTGCGCCACTGCATGAAGGAATGATATAAAATACTGTAAGTATAAAAAATGGGGCTGCATTTTGTCTAGGGACGTCACTGAATAAAAATACTAATTAATTTACATAATATAACCTTGCGGACATTAGAATCGTCAATTATACGTACATATAAATAATATATATGAGAAGCGTTTATTATTTATGTAGCTCAGCAGGAAACGATAATAATATAAATACGATTTACCTTTGATATTGTCCCCCTGACAGTTGAATCTTCGTTTAAAGCTGTTCCTTATTGTTTTTAATTAAAAAAATGTAGATAGGTTAATTATCTATTTCTGCTCCATTTTATAATTTTGATATATTACAAGGGCACCCCCACGCCCACGATGTCTGAGCGGATTAAGCGTCTGCCTATAACGTCGTGGGTCCCAAGTTAGAATCCAGGGTCTCATAAATACACATATTGTCTTTCAATTTGTGTTTAGAGTATGGACCTAATAGGTTGAGCAAGTCACTCACTCAGCAGGAGCGAAGGGTGGAGGTAGGCTGTTAAGATCCGACATAAATAGTACACATTAAACTTTGTTAGTCATACGTATTTGTTTTTATTATTATAGCTTGGGTTTCGCAAGGTTTAATTGAATTTTAAAAACTGACCAACACCATCTATAAATAAATTGTAGTATTCAATGAAAACAAATACATATGACTGTAAAAGTTTAGTGTGCACTATTTAAGGCGGATTTTAACAGCCTACCTCCACCCTTCGCCACTGAGTGGGTAACATCAATTTCTCGTAAAAACAAAAACAATTGTAGAGACCCATATTATGATGATCTTATTAGAAAAACATATATACAGGTTGTTGACATACAGTTCCAGTCTTAGGGCGAATGGATCGATTGAGTCCAATCGGGCTTTGCGCTTTTGTGTCTGTGTGAGTCGCAATAAAAAAAATGTAAGGATGAATGATAGATTAAAAACGCAGGGCTCTTATGTACTCGTAGTAGAATCATACAAAATCGAATAACTTAACTTTAACTTATTATCAGTGACGTGTCCCTAGAGAAAATGCCGCCCCTAAGCAGTGCCAAAATACTGCTTCATTTTTTTTATACAGTACTTTTTAGCATCCGTTCATGACTTCTAATATCTAAGAAATGTGTTGTATGGATACATTACTAACAAGATATATACCACTAAACCAAATTTATAAGTCATCTATGCTTCAATAGACAATATTGCGAGTCTACGGTTTCATATCGGTACATTTAAAAATACACTTGACAACTTCCAAAACTCGCGAATAACTGGCAAACATTTGAATAAATTTTAAATTAGGTATGCGTGTGTCATTGATATTCACCAAGAACGCGACGTCCAAGGACAACGGAAGTAAACTAGACATCGCGAACCGACAAAAAAATCATGTTAAAACTTTTATAGTAGGTACCTACCTTTTAATACATTTTGTTTCCAACCAGCTGATTTTTTTAATGGAAAGATATTTCCGTTATTATTAAGTTAAAGGTAGCTATTTCTATTTATACCTGATTCTCCTCGATTTGCCGCCCTTTGGGTAACTGCCGCCTCCAAGCGACGCTCAATCTGCCTACCCCCACGAGACGTCACTGCTTATTATAACAATTAACCGCATTAATCTTAATACTTACATACATATGATAAACTACCCTCGATGGGTCTAGGACGATTTGGCACCGGACAACTGGACGCCACGGAATTCGAAAATAAATAGACGTTAGGTATATATTCAGTATTATTATTTATATTTCAATGATTATATTATGATTTAATCGTGCATATGTTTAAGTTCCAACGAAAAAAGAGTTTTTTATTTTATATAAAGCCTTAAGCATGGTAATTCTCAATCCGCGATAAAGAATACATTATGTTAAGAGTAAAATGAATTAAAACTACTAAGTAGTAGATAGAAAATGATTAAAATACCTCGTCTACACGTGTCTACGACAGTGCGGCGTCCAATTGTCCGGAGGCCAGTCGTCACATTCCCACCCTCGATAGCCGCCGAGAGCCGCCGATAGTAACCTTGTGTATAGAATAGATGCGCAGAGGCGGAAAACTAGTGTCTTCTACTGGTGACAGTAGGTATCTACCTACCATAATTTATACTGTCAGTTGTATGTTCTGTGCTGAGTATGAAAAGAATTAAAAATATAATATTATTTTGTCGATTTCGACGCAGTCTTCGTTAAAATCTTTAACTTAAGAAAATCTAGAAATAAATTATGTTTTCCTGCTCTGATGGAAGATATTTTATAATGCTGAGATCGAATTTTCCACACAGTTAAGCAGATAAATTGCTCGTTAGAGATGTTTGCTAAATAACGCTATCATGCATACAAAAATATTGTGGAAAAAAATTGAAAACTTACCTTATTTAAATTTCACGCGCGAGTATTTTCAAAACATCGTTATCATTAATAATGCTACTGACAAGGTGTGACTTGGCTTCCTCCATCGACCTTCTCCACACAGTGACGTCCCGTGGGGTAGGCATGTCATGCGTCGCTTAGGGGCGACGCTCAATAAAGGGTGGCAAACAAATACACAAATTATAACATTTTAAAACAGTGACTTTTTTCACGATTCGGTCACTCCAGAAGCTTACCTGCGCAAACCAGTTTGTATCGGGAAGCCCGTGTTTATGGACGGGAAAACTGTAGCTCGCGCAAGCCGAAAAGCGGTATAAAAGTGTTTTTTGCACAAACTATGGCGCAGGCAAGGCGCTGCCGTCTAGCCGGCGCATTTTATCTATCTAGCGCGAGTATCTACGGATATTTTAATTTAAAAAAAAAATAGCAGAAGCATCTGTCAACACAACCAGTGACGTCCCGTGGGGGTATGCAGATTGAGCGTCGCTTGGGGGCGGCAGTTACCCAAAGGGCGGCAAATTGAGAAGAATCACTAGGTATATAATATAGAAATAGCTACCTAAACTTAGTAATAACGGAAATGAGTCGCTTAGAATCATAACTCACATATTGCAATTTTGTCGTTTTTTAGTTAAATATGCCAAGTGATTCTAAATGAATTAATCTATATACCGAAAAATAGTTGAGTATTAAAAGTCAATTTAAACCATGTGAAAATCGTTGACAAAGTTCATTGTTGGTGTAATATGTCGTATATTTCAAAGAATAGAGTTTTGTCACCAACGCCTTCCTAACCAATCGGGGAGCTCTATTTCTCATAGTATGCTGTATGTCTGCAACGTTAGGAGTATTAGGTACTTATATATATTTAAAAAAAAAAAAAAGTTATTCGACTTTCTCACTCATTAATATTCTAGGGAGTTCAATACTGTTCTTCTAATTACAAAAAATAGTGCTCTGTTGGTTTTTAGCGATTATCTCAAAACTTGATTTTTGGAATATGTGAGTTATGATTCTAAGCGACTCAAATATCTTTCCATTAAAAAAATCAGCTCACTGGTTGGAAACAAAATGTATTAATTAGAATTACTTATAAAAGTTTAACAGGATTTTTTGTCGGGTTCGCAATGTCTAGTTTATTTCCGTTCTCTTTAGACGTCACGTTCTTGGTGAACAGCAATGACACGTGCATACCTAATTTAAAATTTATCCAAATATGTTTGCCAGTCACTCTCGAGTTTTGGAAGTTGTCTAATGTATTTTTAAATGTATCTACCTATCTGAAACCGTAGACTCGCAATATTGTCTATTGAAGCAGAGATGGCATTTAAATTAGATTTAGTGGTAGGTACATACATTGTTAGTAATGTATCCATACAACACATTTCTTAGATATTGGAGTCAAAAAAATGTGGCGGCATTTTGGCACTGTCTAGGGGCTGCATTTTGTTTAGGGACGTCACTGAACACAACTATTGCTGTAATCATTATTTATGACACTATAACCCAGTAGCGAAGGGTGGAGATAGGCTGGATCCGCCACAAATAGTGCACATTAAACTTTGTTAGTCACACGTATTTGGTTTCATTGAATTAAAACCACTGAAATGACTACTGACGACTGAAAACGAAAGCGATTCACTAAACAGGAGGGGCTTGTTAGTTCATAGTTTAGCATACATATTATGTGAAACGGCAAACAATTTTCAACAATATTTGGGACGAAATTTCGCCTTCGTCACCATTGGCCGAGCGGCATTCGAGGTGGGAGCACGTCGATATTTTTTTTGTGATGGCGTCGTAAGAATATATTCTTATATCGTGTAAAGATGACTAAAAAACGTTATGCCTGTACTCGAAAAAGAAAACATCTCAATGAATATGTTATTATTATTACTAATATATATAACAATAAACATAACACTAAATGGACGCATGTTGAATTTTTATGACAAATTATGTTCCGTTCGGCTCGCGTATTAGCACAATCCGTGCGTCGCATAGTTACGATCTTTTTAGACCATGCCTCAGCTCAAGAAGTTCTTATTCTACAGTAGGTACTTATGTGCATGGCCCCCACAAGGGGTGGGGGCTGACAGGGCTATAGCCTGAGGGACCGGGCTCAGGAGGGGCCCGGCGTGGTGGGTAAACCAAATAAGTGACAAGTTGACCCTAATAGTTTAAAAGTCGCCTGCAGCGCTAATTTACTTCAAATGTTAATGTTATTATGGTTTTAAACATGTAGTTATGCGATGCAATATTTGATGTCTGTCGATACTCGACAATTCAATAATTCAAGTGGATGTACTTATTAAAAAATACTAAAAATTGCTAAAAATATATACCTCAAACACCATTTGGAAAAAGTCACTGTAGAGCGCCGTACTGCCTTTAATTTTAGTGATATTTAGGGGGGGCTACCAAAGATCCTGGCCTGGGGGCCCGCTTCAGGGTGTGGGGGCCATGCTTATATTAGTTAGGTTAGGTTAGGTTAGGCTGCGTTAGTGTCAATTGTGATAAACACGTTGTTATTGGTTAGTCCAGCCATCGTAACCTAAACAACATCCTAAGATCGTACGATTAATTAAGTATAACAGCAAATTATTGTTTGACGGCGCGTTGCCATTTACAGTTGAAAGCTAATCTTCGAAATAGCCCAGGGGGCACTTCTGTTTGTGTCTCTGTACACTTAGGGGGAATTAAACTCCCCTATTCCCCCCATCATAATTGAGGATTTAGCTCAACAGACGGATTTTACCTCTCTATATATTGCAAGATGTTAGGGGTAGGTTTATTTACTAAGCACGTTTACCTGTCAGGTAGCAGAGGTTTCTAAAGTTAAACTTAGAATATAAGCACATAATTTTGAAAACACTTCTGAGAAAATATATTATAACCAATAGAAAAAATCTTTTTGAAAAAAGTAAGACACCCCGCAGTAATCGAACCTGCATCTCTCGGTTATCGCGAAGACGCACATTGACCACTATGCTAAAGGAGTCATACTTTTTTAAATTAACTATTTCTTTTATTCAACGAATAATTCACAAGACTTAAGAATGTACTATTCTGATTATTGAAGATACATAATTCTGAAATCACTCATTGTAACCGCCTTGTGTATAGAATAGACCCACAGAGGTACTTTGTTTGCTTCAGTTTCCATACGCTTAGGCTCCAATTCAATCGAAGAAGATAACATTGTGGGGAAATACACAACACCTATGTCATAAACACAATAGAAAAATATGTTTTTATTAATTCTGATAATAAATGCGTTCGTACTTAGGTAACGATAGTATTGCATTGCCCTGTATATATAATATAAATCATTTTTGCAGTCTTAAGCTAGGTGTGCATAGATGCTTTGGAGATTCTTATTATTTTAATAAAAAGCTTTACGGTAATGCCAACAGGCGTAGGCGCCAAGCTTTAGATATATTCTCAAACTTTTTATGAATAATAATTAATTATTAATTTATACGTCATGTTGCTCTAAACAAGACACGAGAGACTGTAAATTTAATTTTCTTTTATTCTGTTAATTACTGTCAATTCATGGTGGAACTGCATTGTATTGTTGTTTGATTTAATAAAACGCAAAAAAAATGTAGTAGGTACTTATTCCACTTTAATAAATAAATTTGGACCGGTTTTGTCCGCCTCAGAGGGACATTTTCAACTGAATATATTTTTAAAACAGTATTTACCACGGTACGAATGTACCATTTTTGTTTTTTTAACCGTTCCAAGCAAGTAATGTTTGAATAATTGCATAGCTATTACTTATTCCTTCGTCAGAATTACAATAAGAGCGCGATGCAGAACCGTTGACGTTAATCAGCCGTTTTAAAAAGAAAAACACTTCATAATAATATGTTCTTTTCTCTCTTCCACTTAGGCCTTCTAATAAGAATAATTATATATGTTTTTCTCACTGGACTAGGTCGTCGAAATCACCTTACACAGGACTTACCCACCTAGAGTTGGGTATTTCCCGAAATGATGAAATTTTGAATTCTCGAGATTCGGGATTTCCATAAAAGAATTCTCGAGATGTCGGGAAATTTAAAAAAAAAACTTGTAAAAATCCTAAAATCAGTACCTACAAACAGACAAATTCTAAAAAAATATGTTTTTTTTATTCTTCTAAGAAGACAAACAAAATAGAAGTAGGAAAACAATAATAATTCAAAACATTACATATTAAAATAGAATTTCAAAAAACACAGACTGTCAATCGCTGCGTCTGACAATCGCGTACGCTTTTGAGACACAAAATTCCCCGATGTTGCAAAAATTGCGCTCATTTTGAGTCGACGTTGGGGCTTAATTGTGTTAAATGCCCCGATCAGTCTTTGAACGTTTTGTGTTTCCTGTCCACTTTTTCATATAGAAAATCGTTTTTTCAATTAATACTTGATAGGTAATAAAGAAATCCTGAATCCCGAGAAAAGATTCTCGAGATCCGGGATTTCCCGAAATGTTAAAAATTTCAATTCTCGAGATTCAGGATGGAAAATCTCAAAAATTTCTCCCAACCCAACTCTATACCCGCCTAAGTACGGTTCTGCATGGCACTCTTAGGCCGGGAATATACGGGCAACTTCGTGTTGCTGCTGCTGGCAGCAAACGAGCAGCCGACCAAGGTAACTCATGTTGCTGTGCTTGGCAGCAAATGTGTCAGCGGGGCTGGAGTTTACGAACGAATGTCGACTCATATCCAAAATGAATGTTGAAGGAGAAGCTGTTTTGTTTATGAAAGTGTTGTGCTTTGTGCTTTTAGTACGTAAAAGAAGACGTAGAAAAATTCGCAGATTTTGGATACATCCTATCATGTCTCAAAGGGCTGGACATGGTGAATTTCATACTCTATTTATGCAACTACGGCACATTTTACAAATAAATCACATTTTAGATTACAAATGCACTCATAGTTTTTTATGTCACTTATAAAAGCGCCCGTGTCAAAATTATTGTCGTCCATATTTGGCAAAAACTCGGACTGGAATGACGGTGCGCATTACTAGGCGCCAGGCGGTGAGAGAGGTAGGAGGGGCTGAGTTGCTATACTGGGCAGCCAGCGCTGCCGAGTGTATGTTTGACGCGGCGACAAATTAACTGCCGCAACTCGGCGGTTCCGGGCAGCGCGTCGACTGCAGCTGCCGAGGTCGGCAGCAGTGAGTTGCTGTGTGTGCGTCCATTATGAGTTTTGTATGAAAAATTGGGGTTCTCCGAGTTGCCACTGCCGGCAGCAGCAACACGAAGTTGCACGTATATTCCCGGCGTATTCAGTGCGTACAAAATGTGTATTGCCCAAGGGCAGCCGAATGCCAGTAAATATTTTTATTTTAGGGTTTTTAAAGAAATTTAATTATTAAAGAAATAGGTACTTACCTACCCTTGTTGATTGTTTTTCCCTTGTGCTTTTTTGAATATCATTGAAAATGGGGTGGATTTTTGAATTTCGAACTGGGTAGGCCCTGATTTCCCAACCCATAGAAAACTATCGCTTTCATATGAGGTCACGTTGCATAGTCAGAATTTTGATATTTTGGACAGTTTTTTAGTTATGTCGACATAGTTTTAGAGTCTATATTATAATAAATGGTAAAATGTCAAGATCCTTAGTTTGAGAAGGCCTTCCCACGGCAAAGTGCCTGTTTACAATCACGCCTACGGGCGAACGAACAGAGAGCTTTAGGTTCAGAGCGATTTTTTATTATTAATATTTCTCAACAAACAAATAATAATAAAAATCATTTTTTCTTCTTAAAAAATGTATTTCTCTTAATGAACATCAAACGGCGGCACTCATCTAAAAAATGTAATTATTAAGTAACAATATGAAGCCCTGTAGAAATATTAATTGCGCCCAAATCTTGTTTTTTTCACTTCTGTGATATTAAAACACCCACATAATTTCATATAATATATACCTATACATATGTATATAGCTGTGTGAGTCAGTGGCCCATGGCCCCCACCAGGGAACTCAGAAATAATGGGAACCGAAATACACAACGGGTAAGGCGATAGCAGGTAACCGACTCGAGTAATAGAATCCGGGTTAAACTTACTTAACTAAATTAAACACTCGTGTCTAGAATACGTTTTACGTCGAATACTGAAAACTGCTCTCGGTTTATGCATTTCCGCTCATTTAATGTTGGTGTATTACACACACTATTGCACGTGCATAATGCGTGCTTCATTTTCGTAGGACACTCACACATTCAAAAGCCTGCTTCACCATGCGGCGTATTGAATATAGCCTATTGGTATTCTATTTATTATCTGTTCTGTGGCCCCCACAAAGGGGGGGCTGACAGGGCTCTGGCCTGGGGGCCCGGCGTGGCGAATCGACCAAATAAGTGATTTAAACACACATCACAAATTCTCTCGAATAGTAAAAAAAAAGTCGCCTGCGGAGTTATTTATCTTCAATATTATTATTATTTAAAATTATGTAGTTGTACGATACAATTTTTAATTGTGTATCGATACTCAACAACTCCATAATTCAAATATACAAAAAACACTAAATGTACACATTAATTTTACCGAGTACACCATTTAGAAAACGCTACTGTAGAGTGTCACAATACCTTTATCTTTAGCGATAGGTAGGGGATCCGTCAAAGATCCTAGCCTGGGGGCCCGCTTCAGGATGTGGGGGCCATGGAGTGGCCCATAGATGTTGTCGATACAAAGCAGGCGCGCATACAAAAATGGTTTGGGGTGGGGTCCATTTCGAGGCGGCGGAGTTAACAATTAGTCAGGTTAATCAGGTGAAATTGACTTCCGAATTTACCCTGCCTACGTATAGATTCTCGTCGCTTCAGCCGCGGACCTTTGCACTTTTCCGGGTACATTCCCTATACCCAGACACTCCGAACTTTTGAGTAGGTATGTATAGTGATTAAGATCTGACTTGCGGTTATAACTACGAGTTAGTGTAGTGTTAAATAAAATTTATGCTGGATTGTGGTTTTTAAACATCCTACCTCCCCCCCCACTTTCCTAAAGCACATACTTTTACATTTATTTAGATGGATAGCGAATGAGTAGACTTCTCAACTTCTCACAAGTGTTGACCCCTCTCCTCTCGGCATTCAATGACAGTAACACGCAGGGCCTGTGTAAATATAAGACCTGGGTTCTCATGAATTGGTGTAATCATCATTCTCGTGGTGCAGTGGGTAAGGCGCTCGCCTTCCACCCGAGAGTTCCTGGGTTCGATTCCCGGTCATGACAAAAACATTTATGTGTTTTTCTCAAAGCCTGGGTGTTTGTGATTGTTCAAAATTACTAACAAACCATCTTGTACGAAAAAGCAAGGACATGGTTATTAATAATTCAAAAAAAAAAAAAAAAATCATCATTGCCATCTAATGTTTTCTTTAACCTTCTGACGTGATATGTCAAAAAGGCAAACAATACACACGGACAATAACGATCCTAATAATAATTATAACCGGGCCATGCACATTCGATAACCACTTGTAAATGCTACAAGTCGAAATAAATCGTAGGTGAGTACCCATAGTTCAATGGCAACCGCTAGATTTTCTATTGCCGCCATAACAAATCACTAATAAAATACTATTTTTTATGTTACAGATAACGAAAATTATTTTTTAAGATGATTGTGATGAAATTTTAACTCACTTTCACCAAATTTGCTATTAAATCATACCTACACAATTTCAGATATTTTATAGATAGAAGAATATTTCTTATCTAATACTTATGGTTTCGCTTCGGCAGGGTTTGATTAAATTTTACAAACTAACCAACAAGATCTAACTAACACCACTTGTAATATGACATTCTTAATTGAATAAAAACAAATAAGTATGACTGAAAAAGTGTGCACTATTTTTGTCAGATCGCCAATAGCATACGTAAACTATTATGGTTTGGTTGGGCAGGTTTTCATTGAATTTAAAAAAATAACCCGCACCATCTGCAAATTGTATTCTTAGTTCAATGAAAACAACAAAGTTTAGTGTGTACTATTTATGTCGGATCTCCAAAGCCTACCTCCACCTTTGCTACTTTAATGCAAGGTTCGAATCCTACTGTATTCTAGGATTTAGTATTTAAAAATTATGATAATCTTATACATTGGCGGCTTAATCCGGAAAAACCTAGCAGGTCAATTTTGAATATATTATTTTAATTTGCCTTTTCGTTGTATACTGAAAAGACGTATTGCAAATTGACTTTTTATACATTATAGAATAAGTGCTAGAAATTGTTATAGGTCGGTACCTACTAACCCTTCAAAAAATGTCCGTTTTTCATAACGCCAACCCATCGTTAACCGAAATTGCACACAACGCGTTTTATTTTTTGTAAATCAGGTCCACTTTTCTTTCTTTGCTTTTTGAAAAATCATCAATCACACGATTATAAAAATTGTCTATTTTTCCCACATATTTTTTTTCAATACTGAGCATTGCAAGAGCGGTCAGTCTATCCTGGCCCTATTGCGTAGAAAGGTTTTTATTCTTTTGAGAGTGGAAAAACATCTTTCACTTTCAACTGTTGTCATTGGTATGACGCAAATAAATTGGAGAACTTTGATCGACTCGGAAAATGTTTCGTTGAAATTATTGCTGAGTAAAAAATGTAGAAGAGAAACTGCACTAATAGCGCCATGCAAATCATCTCGTTGATAAAACACCAATAATTCATTTTTTAACTTGATTATGTTTATTTCTTCTAACAGTTTTACCAAATTTACTTGACGTGTGGGAAAATTATTTTTAAAATCAGTGTAATTTTCTTTATTGAACAAATCGGATATAATGAGATGATCGTTGGATGCAAATCGTGCTTCCATTTCCATTATAATTGTATCACAGACTTCAATTGCTACTGCGTGCGTACTAACTGCTTCACAAAAATGTTATAAATCACCAAAAACTCCTTATATATTATTAAAATAACCAAAGGCATTCGTCAAAACCTGTCAACGAATCCGAACCGCATACACAGTTGCGTCTTGAGACCAATTATCTAGTCAGTATTATCATTCTGTTTCATTTAATTAGGTGAAAAAATCTTTTGTCTCACACTCGGGCATTGCCGATATTACAGTAATTCACGCACCGTTACAAGCTTCGATCTCGTATTTTGTGTTATATCGATCTCTGTCTTATGTATGAGAAACGAGAGAGAAAATTTTATAAAAATATTCAATTTGGGTCAATTTTCAGACTGCCGGCGAACACAATATTTTTGTTCGGGGAATTATCGCCCAAACAAAAAAAGCCCAATATACTGGGTTGACACAATATCGCGCGCCCTATAATTTCAAATCCACCGATTATTATTAATATTATTATATATGACATTGCACATATTATTAATATTATTATGTCGATTGTAATGCCGGGCCCACACCGAAAACAAGTCGCGCGACAACTCGTTAAATTTTACGATAAGCATGATAATTATCGTAAAATTTCTTAAGCAATTATGATAATTATCGTAAAATTTAACGAGTTGTCGCGCGACTTGTTGCCGGTGTGGCCGCACTTTTAGGTATTTATTTTGGCAGGTCAATGACCGAATGACCTATAGAGGGAGCCGCCAGTGATCTTATATATATTGTAGGTACTCTAAAATCTAGTGTGTATTTTGTATCGAATAAAAAAGAATAATTGAATAAATTGTTTGATAGTATATAATGACGGCATATCAGTGGCGAGGGGTGGAGGTAGGCTGTTAAGATTCGACATAAATAGTGCACACTGAACTTTGTCGGTCATACTTATTTGTCTTCATTGAACTAAGAATACAATTTGCAGATGGTACAGAGTAGTTTTTAAAATTCAATGAAACCCTGCCTAAACCAAACCATTCTTCAACAAATATTCTTCTATCTACAAAATATCCAAAATTATGTATGGTTTAATGGTATAGTTTTATATTATATTTTATAGATAAACAAATATTTTTTGACTAGTATCTACTATGGCTGGGTTTAATTGAATTTTAAAAACTAACGAATCCTATCTACACATTGTAGTATTTCTTCAATGAAAACAAATACGTTTAACTGACAAAGTTTAGTGTGCATTATTTATGTCAGATCTACACCCTTCGCTATTGTGGCATTAATATAAAATTCGTGTTAATAATACCATTATCTATTTATTTAATAGCCTCTACAATCCAATATGGATCTTGACCGCCTCACGAAGAGGTTTTTTAACAAATTTTTGTGCTTCCACTGCGTCTTCTTCCTCCTTCTTTTCTTGACATTTTTGGGCGCATTGCAGATTTCTTGAGAATGACAGAGAGAGAGAGAGAGAGAGATTGAGATTTTTTCTCATATGCTTGTTTTCCAGGATGCTGGCATGACCTGACAAGATGCACATATACTGGCTAGCAATAGGGATTCTTGAAGACATCACATGTTGCCCACATGCTATAGCTAAGGAATGGGAAACAACTCAAAATTTGAAGGTTTTGACTAATGCCAGTCAATGTAGAAAGGTCTTTTCTTTATAATTCAACAAAAAAAATAATCAACAATTTCTTCAGCGGGTCATAAAATCGAATAACCCTTTCTAGGATTAATCATTAATTCAATTATAAACAGGAATGTCTGAGTTGATTATTTGTTAAACTGTGTGTATTGCTAAGTTCAATTGAACTAAATAAAAAATAAACACATTTACTGAACGACAAAATCTAGGCGATAACCGGTAGTCGCTGTAGTCGAAGTGTGATTAACTAAATAGGAGGGGCTTGTTAGTTGACAGTTTTAACACGTGGACAACTCTTCGATAACCGGACTTCATTGCAGTCGAAGTGCGGTTAAAAGTGGGAAGGGCTTATTAGTTCACAATTTTAACATGTTGACAAGAAGATCTTGTTAAACAGTACCTAAAAAATCAAGGTTTTAACATTGAAATGAGAATTTGTACAAAATTTTCAAATGCTATTGCTATATCTAGAATAAGGTATTTTGAGTTGTTTCCCTATAACAGTTGAGTATCGATGGTCAAAGAAAAAGAAGAATATTTTCTCAAGGTTTTTCAAAATGATTTATTTTCAAATAATATGTGTATCAGATTTTATTGATTTTGTCCTAATTTCTGTAAATTTCAAACATTGAAGAAATAACCAACACTTAGATACAAAATATGAAGTGTAATTATTAATATTTTTAAGATGTAAGTACTAATACTAATATTCAGTCAATATCGACAATTTATAAGGTACGATTCGGCTGTGGTGTTTGCACTTGTCGAATGAACACGAGTATCAATGTCCAGTAACCATATTACAAACTTAAGTCTTGCTAAAACCGATATCAAGTCATCTTGCAAGAGTGATAATTCATAAGTTACAATGTAAAATATCCGCATTTAAACGCCGATAGACAAACACAACCGATACCCGTAAGTGTAAGTCACCAAAAGGTTTTTTCTTCTGTCTTCCAAGATGTCAGTGGTGTATTACTTGAACAGACTTTCCGAATTGATTTAAGTTACCGGGAACATGTGGCCATTTACTGAAAGAATAATAAACACATTAATTTTGTTAAATTTTAAAATCGCTTAATTTTAAGCGGACAACAGCTATACCGAATCAAGGATCTACGAAACCTTGGGGTTCCCAGAAAAGTTTGCAAAAAAAAGTCGATACCGTAATAGGTATAACAAATATATGACGCGTCTAATTACAAAAAGCGACAAGTCCACAATTCAATATTTTCGGGAAACAACGTTTTTATGTTTCAAGCTTCAAATATTTGTTTTAACGTGAGATTATTTTTTTCGTTGTATTCTATGTCTAAATTAGAACCAAATGGCAATTTGTTTTAGCCGATAAACTCTTAAATGTAATAAATATAGGCAACATAAAATTGGACATAGCGCTACTTGTACCTCACTTTTTATTTTATTGCGCATAAGGCATATATTTCCGTGGCACTGTCATGAGTTTACCAGATGCTACAGTATGGGAGACGCGATTTCCAATATTGAACGTTTTCTTATTGGTTGACTTACGCGCGAAATCAACCAAGCTTTAAATAATATGAAACACGGACTTAGTACTTTTTGTAATAAATCGAGATTTAAAATATTTTTTTTCGTAGGGTTATGTCGCGTTTTGGAATTTATAGGATTAATACATATTGTGTAAAATTATACAAAGAATACGTGCGTATTTTTTTCTCGATTTTCACCAAATGCGGACTTATCGCTTTTTGGAATTCTTTTTCTTTCGACCATGTCCGATCCTAATAGGATGAAATGGGCCTCCACAGAGTAGAGGTTTGTATTAACAGATTTTGTTTTTTACGAGAAATGGATGTCAGCCACTTGCTCAACCTATTAGGTCCATACCCTGACTCGCACACAAATTGAAAAACAATATGTGCACTTGCCAGACCCAGGATTCGAACCTGGGACCCACGGCGTGATAGTCCAACGCTTAAGCCGCGTGGCCACTGTGGGCATTAAATTAATTAATTAATAATTTTTGGAATTAGACGCCTCATATAGTTTTTATAAAAACATGTTTTGATTTGCATTTGGGCTAGTATAGAATACTTATTTTTATGATTGATTTACTTATTGATTACGGTGGTACCGGAGAAGTAAAACGCATGGACCCCGTGAAGAAATTATGGTTGCTGAGAGCAGGGCCGGTTCTAGGAAGTGCGAGACCTCTAACTATGTGGTACGTATATTATTTTCTCCTCAATAGGGGTCGTATGCATGAGATTCCCAAAAACCTTATAGGCTATAAACTGCACGTTTGTATGCATGAGTACAAACGTAATTCGTTGTTTAGTGACGTCATCATGTGTCATGGTGTCCGTATAATGGCAATCTTATAAAATTTCATTACCCGATCAATAATTCAAAATTTTGAAATTGTAATCATTTATACCAATCACCGTATGACACTAATGATGTATCCAGTGTATTTGAGAGTTGTGCCTTGATTATTACAGTTATCTTACAATAATTAACTAGGTAGGTAGGTACCATAATATTTTTAAGAATGCAGAATGCTTCCAATTGCATATTTTAATGCCAGATACAGCAGTAGGTACCTATTTTTGCGGTCGTTTAGCGGAGATATTTTATCGTAATCTTACGTAAATCCATCTTATCTCTCCATGAGAAATATTGCGCTTTGTAAGCGAAATAGGTACGAGGCATTGTATCAGTTACCTACTAAAATGACATTTAAAAGTGACAGATGAAGCAGCTATTTTGAATGGTGTGTGACGTCAGATTGCTTACGTCATAAACAGTCCTATACGCTATATGATGGAAAATCGGTTAAATAGCTTATAAAGAATTTGGCAAACTCATACATACGGCCCTAAGTGGTTGATAATGGGGGAGGGGGGGGTTGCTTTACAGTCCTCTTTTGTAATGTATTTTAATTAAGTTTTGTTTTGAATTTAAATATTGCACAGATTATTACCAGTGAGATTAGGTTCGCTCATATTTCTCTGTTCATTAAAAGCCATACAGAAGTCGCCGACTTTTTGAATGTCCCCGCTTTTACCGGAGTATAATGTTAGTGAGTGTCTCCAGACAGATGCGTATCCTCTGGTCAGCCGGACTATATCTCCGGGAGCCAAGAGTTGACCGGCTACGTCCCAGACCGACACGTTCACGCATGCCGTTTGGTCTGCTACCTGTGAAAATAGTCATCCGCATTTGATAAGAGGCTTCACGTCTCCGGAAAACATCTCAACATCCCACACGTCTGATGGAAGCTACCTCCTCAGCCTGAACCTCAAAGATGCTATGTATCAGCCGCAGAACAGATTAATAAGATAGAAATGGAAAAACCAAGGCTTTGAAGCAGGATACATTATGACTGTCAGGCCATAAAATGACTGTTTTCAAATATGGAATGCGCGTTACATTTAAATGTAATGTATATTATTATTATACTATTGAAAACAACATATTCCTGAAGGGCCACCATGGATTGTAGAACTATCCTGAAAATGATTGACTTGAAGATTTTTAAAGAGGAAACCCATTACTTAAGTAATGAGTAAATGATAAATTATAGTTTCTCTTCCATGACAGAGCATAGAACTTTATCGTATAGATGTGTTAACAAGAGTTGAGGCAAAGCAATACTCACACAGACGCATTGTTTACAAACAGGATGTTTCAAATTTTTAAATCGACATCAACGTATACGCATGTTGTCCTCTTTTCGCTATAAGCGCAATAAGTAGGTGTAAGCAAGACAAACAGCTGTTTTTCGTAGACGTTGTGCAATGCCCGTTGCCTCAGAATGCACCAATACACACTTACTTTCGTATCTGTGTTCGCCTCAACTTTCATTGCGAAACCTTATTATGTAGTTTCGACAGACTGCTTTTACACAAGGGTTGGTTGTTAGGTATTTACCCAACCCATTAGGTGTATGCAGTGGACCGACAAATAGATTAAAGACATTGAAATAAACAACAGTCGAACACGCGACCCATGGAACAAGTGTTCTGGTCCTTAATCGACATCGGGCACATATGTAAGAGAAAATATTAATAGAAGTGTATCTTTAGTCTGAATCTCATTACATGTTCCTCAAAACATCGTCAAGCGATAGTAACGAGCAAGTAAATTTAATAATGTTCACGCTATTGTTGGATAGGTACCTTAAATGTTCTGACTTCTCTATTATCCTTGGTTATCGTCGGCGGACCCACTTCCAGAACGATAAATATAACATTGACATTCTTTAAGCCTGGTCTAAGATCTTTGATCAAAACGTATTCCATGTCATTTGGGTGAATCGGAGCAATTTAGCCAAAGAAATCGACGTCCAGTAAAGTCAAACAAAAGTGACAGATAATCCAAAGACAATAATAAAATTAATTAATTATTTTGCGAAATTGCCGTCATGTCATTAGTGGTGTGCACATTATTATTAATAGAGATGTGTAAAATAGTCGATTACATTTTATTACAAAATTCAGGTCAACATAATTATAATGTATTGATCCACATAACTTGGGGTCGCTAAAATTGTAATAAATAAAATTTGTGTCGTCTTTACACTTTTAAATACATATTCGCGATGTGCCGATAGTTATAATATAAAACTTCCGAGTAAAATAGCTTTGCAAAAGTATTGGGTAAAACAACTTTCAATAGAAAAATAGGAATTCCTAATTCTATTTGTAAAGTATTATTAATTCTTTCATATTATTACAATATTTCTTGCAACGCAGCACAAAGAATAGAGAATATTATGCAGAATCTATAGGTCCCCCAATATTTTGTTATATTTTTACTATCTATTTATTACAGTGGCTGCCGTATATACCTACCTACCAATTAAAAAAAATTATTTTAGTCAGGAAATCTTCTTTACTATTTCAATGTATAATAATATGAGTTACCAACCATCTATTATGTAAATAAATTCGGGTGATTATAAAACTTATTTACCCCGCGCATATTACCGGGATAATAAAAATGATTATTGTAATAATTAATAATCTTTTGTTATAGTAGTTACCTACGTAGTACCTAGTTCAAATGTAAATTTGTGATTATTCAGAATTAAATTACCTATATCATCAGTTTCCATATTATTATAATATTGTAAATAGGTAGTTTAATAAACAAACACAATAATATAATAAATAGGTACTGAGTTACCTACCTGTAAGCTAACAGTATAAAAATAAATATGCAATCAATATGACCTGACATACCCGTATAATTTTGCACACATTATAGAATTTAAAAATATTTTTTATTTCATGTAAAAACAGCGCTCGAAATGGAAAAGTTTACGAACCGGAGCGCTCGTCAATTTTTCTGAAGATATTTAATAGTCATTAAATCGTATGTGTATTTTATAAAAATAAGTGTGTTAGATTTTCTATTCTATGGCCTATCTAGCTCATACGGTCACCATATTTTTTCCACGAGACGGAGCGATAATTTTACAAATTTCAGGAGCCGAAACGGCGCTCCGGTGCGTTCCGTTCCATTTCGAGCCCTGTAAGTAAAAATATTCATTCATAATAATCGTTGAAGTAATCATTACGCCAGACCTCGTTATTGCTACTTTTCAGGTAGGTACCTAATCCCAAACACAAATTTAATTGATTGAAATATCACTGATCTATCTTGATAGGTAGGTACCTATCTTTAAATAAAACTTTCATTTATCTTTGAGAATAAATTATTAAATACGAAAAAAATCTTTTCAGCTTCATTTATATAAGTGTAGATATTAAAAAACATTAAAAATAGAATTTTAATGTACAACTTATTGAAAAACAAATTTTGTAGGTACATACTTTAATAATATAATAGATTATTTTCACAAGCTTATGCAAGCTAGAATTTTTAATATTGTTTTTACAATCTTTATTTTACACCAAAACTACAATTTACCTAATTGGGCTGATATAAATTACTTACGACTATTATTCTGTAATATACTTGGTAATGTTATAACTGGTAGGTACCTATTCAATTTATTAAGCGCTGCAACCAATGACATTAATATGGATGAATCATCTGGGGAAAAAAATGACACTCACTTTACTGTCGGGTCTGCCGAATGGCATAATCTGTTCTAACGCCATTACAATAAAGGTGATATTGTTATAAATTCCTGATGCTTTTTGTTGGGTCTGCCGAATGGTTCGGTTCGAATGGGCTCGCTCAAATGAACATTGACATTAGAAACACTGCTCTAACGCTATTACAATAAAGGTCATATTGCTATAAATTCCCGATGCGTGATATCGCATAATGGTAATTGCGTGACGTCTACCTATACATGCGAATGCGCGAATTTACTTGCTAGCTACTGTATTGAGTGCGTCGTCCATTAATAATGTCATTGGCTGCAACAGAATGAGGTTATTTCAAAATGTATATGATTATTAGATAAAAAAAATAATCTCATAAAAGATTTTAACACTAATAATTATTGAAGTACAGGTGATTAGCCGAGTATGGGTGATATTTAATTAAAAATATATTATTTTCATACAACATAGTTACATATTTATAATAAATGCAACTGTGTTGTATGAAAATATTAATATGTAGGTACCTACCTAACCAGTTTATTCCCAACATTTATATTTTTATTTTTTTAGTTTGATTTGTTTTACTTTAATCACTAAAACATAAATAAATATCAATATATTCGTGGAATAATAATAAAGCATGATTTCAGAACGAGACCTCATTTACAGAATGTTGATAATATTTATGTAAGTACCTATTATTTACAGTCGCATATTTTTTAACTTGAATTCGATTTACTAGGTTCGTGCCGGTGCACTTAAAATGTTGGTTCAATACTCAATAATTATATAACGCCAAATTGTGTGTCCATCTCTAATGTATTTTTGACGAGCTGTGTTAAAAATTGTCTTTGAATGTTCATAATTTAGTGATTCCAAAGCATTTGTTTCACAAATTGACGATTTAATTGGAATAAAAACTTCAAATGGTGTACATTTGGGGGTTTTTCATCACTTGCATAAGTAATTTTAAAGCAAAATCGATTTATATTAGTGCTGTGCTACGCTCGTTGAAGATTATCGTCGATTACTGTCGGCCATTTTGCAATGCTATACAACGCCACTGTGACTGGCCGCTAACATCTTTTCAACATGTCGCCCTACAAACGAAGAAAAGTTAAGCGCGTTCTCTCCTAAAATCGCACATAGTTTGCACTCAATAGCCTAACAATATTTCAATCCATATTGTTTTGGTTGGAAGTTTGAATTTGTGTGAGGTGTGTGATATTTTAATTATTAATTGCGACGTTAAATACTATGAAATTTGTTATCAGAATTAAGCGGAATCGTTGGAAGGGCGCTTATTCCGCAATGTCCGACGCCGTCGTGTAATATAAATAACGAGGTTTTCGAATAATATTCTGCTTGTCATAATCAATCCCAGTTGACCGGCGGCTGTCAAAAATGCTTTTGCAATTCTAATTCCTCGCGAACGTTCGAGAGTATTGTTTTGTATTCGCTAAATTACTCTAAAAAAAACGTTTTCAAGTCGTATACAATCACAATTTTGATAAGGACATTTCTAAAGAAAAAGAAAAGAAGAGACGCGTTATTTCAAATGTCGTTTGTGTCATAATATTGTAAATGCAGTGATTCCTGTTTTACAGCTATGCAGTGTGTATTGGATTTTTGTATTTTCATTATTTACGTAATGTGAATGTTTAACTGCAATCTAAATCGTTGATAAAAATTCTGATACCTATGTAATACGCTTATTCAATCTAAATGACATTACTGTTTTGTCCATTCACAGTGTATTATTAAACTTTAATGCATTCATTTATGTTTATTATATTAATAGTATTATTATAATGCATTATTAATGAGTTTACGAAGTCTAAATAGTACAAAAGTTACGTATTTTTCTAAAATGTCGAGCGTGCGAAGTAGTGACATCTCAAGTGTATGACAAAATACACATTTTCGTGTTTAAATTTCGAATAGCTAATCATTATTATTCATTTGTTTCATCGGCTACTTAGTTATCTTTTAAAATGGCCATGTATATAATTAGACCATACTAATTTTATTTATTGTATTATTTTAAATAGGTGTGTAACGTTTGAAAGTTAGGTTAAGTTTTTTGACACTTGGTACTGATTCAAAGGTATTTTTCAACATCAGTCTATTTATTCTACATTAATAGCGCCTGTACACGTGCATGGATTTACTGGCACCGATAGTGTGTAAATTGAACTATCACGATAATACTTAAATCATTTAGTGCTAACACCGCGACTGGCGCGTTTGGAGTAGTTGGCCATTAGATATAATTAACATGATATTTAAATGTGGTAATTAAAAGGTCAGCAGTGATTATGTTAACAACTGTTTCAACGTAATAGTGCTGACTGTCTGGTGTCAGCAGGTATGCTAGTATTGTTCTGCTATACACCCACCCACAAAGGCCGCGCGGTTTAAGCGTCGGCCTTATAGCGTCAGGTCCCAGGTTCAAATCTTGGGCCTAGCAAGTACACATATTGTTTTTCAATTTGTGTATGAGTCAGAACCTAATAGGTTCAGCAAGTGGCCGACTTCCATTTCTCGTAAAAAAAATCTGTTAATACAAACCTCTACTCTGTGGAGGCCTATATGATCCTATTCGGATCGGAAATTGTCAGATGTGTATTGATTATTTAAAATAATATGTATTAAATTAGTTTTTGCTAAAAACATTACTCTCTCCCTTAAAGTTGTGTCTTACTCCGCAGGGGCCCATTGTGTACAGGGGTGCCACGTGGCGTGAACATTACCGTAGTAGTCTCCATAATAATATTGACCGTTTTACCACTACCCTAAATATAACAATAGTTCTATGTTCCATCTGTAATGATAGTTTTGTATTTTCAGATTGGTGCATTGTTGGATAATTTCAAAGTGGCGTTAGGGGAGGCCAGGGCTCTCCGTTTGCGACGCCATGTCTCTCATTCTGTGCCTGGAGGACTCGGCAGGACAGGACACCGAACTAGAGGTCAATGAAGGAGATGATTTCGCTTCCTTCCTTCAAAAAGCAAAGTAAATATTATATATCGTCATATTCTATAATTGAAATATCGAAGTTTGCTTGGCTTTGTCGGTTCTGATGTCCTTGCAAACGCTTGCTGAAATAACTAAAAATGCGTATCATCGTGCATCCGTAGAATGTCAACATATTATCCACAACACTTGCTGGTGTAAACTTATTGCGTATTTTTGATTTACTGTTTTCAATTTAAAAAAATTGTTAGGAAATTTTGTAGGTTTTGAAATAATTTTTGACATTATCCTAGATCTTAGAGATATTCTTAACAGTTAACGTGGTAACATGTTATCCTTAATTTTTATTGTTCCAAATTAACACGGAAGCAATTCCATAAACAATGTTATTATCTAAAATAATTGGTAACGCAGTGATAATTCGTAACACGGTGAAAAGTTAGTACACATGTCGTGTGGAATATGCCTCATTTTTGCCAAGCTCGATTATGTTCGGTGTATGGTCGAATTCTGAGATGAATAAAAACATTCTATTACCATTGTGAATGTAAATTCATTGTTATTTTGATTAGGGATTATTAATCATACTAATTTATTTTTAGGGATATTCTCGGCTATGATGTGGACTTGGCTAGCATTACCGGGGATAAAGATGTCCAGTTAACGGACAACATTTACCAATTCCTCATCGCCAATGATGTTGAATGCGAAGAGATAGAAGAAGAGACAGCCCCCATAGTCAAAGAAGACGCAGTCACCCCGCGGAAACCGCATTCACTTCCAAAGGCAGTCGAGGAGACAGTAGATCAAGCTGGAACAGAAGTCGATAGCCTGGAAGAGGAATTAAAAGAACTCGAAAATGACATGAAAAGTACAAATTTTGAGACCGAGGACAATACGGTGGGGAAAGATAGCATAAGTGAAAAGCCTACTGATGGTAAGATATCACCGGAAGATTTGGATGAAGTGGAGGATGTTGAATATCTCATGGACGATACGGAAGAGGAAGAGTTACTGAACACCGTGGAAGATAAACAACCCAACGAAGATCCGGAGGAGTTTGCGGAAATCGAATATTTGGACGATGATGAAAATGAGGGACAGCTCGAAGAAGAAGAGATGGAAGTGGAAATGCTCGATTCCGAACTCGAGGAAGATATCATGCAAGATCTTGGTATTGGAGACGCGGGAGAAGCGTCCGAAGAACCACCACAGCAAAAGAGAAAAGACAAGAAGGTTTCTTTTTCAGAAATGGTCGGGTTGAATAATGAAATAGAAGCCGATAAAGCATTACTGGGTAGTTTGAACGATGAAGAGTCACTGCCGCCCAAGCCGGAAGGTAAACAATACACCAGGAAACAGTTGTTGGATATTTTGGAAGATTCCGCTCATGAAAATTCTGATGATGACACCGATTTGACGACCAGACAGAAGATTGCGAATCGAGGCAAGCGGAAAGTCGATTCTTATGATAAGAAAATGATGAAAGATCTGTTTTATTCGACGCCCGCCCAAGGGGAAAAGAAAAAGCGGCGCGTCAGTTTTGAAATAGATACAAAAAAAGCACCGCAAACGACTAAAATGAGTCGGGCACAGATGGAATATTTAAAAACGACCGTTCGACAGCCACTTATTGAAGTTATAAATATGTCACTGAGCGATATTAATTTATGCTTAGGTTCCATTGAAGAAATTCACAAGTTTATTGAAAGAGATAGCGAGTTTATTATAAGTACTAAAAGCAAGGCTACGCCCACAGGTGATGCGAAATATCTGCCATCCAAGTATGAAGACGTCGATAATGATGGTATATACGACTATCTGGACAGAGACGATGCCGCTTTTGATCCCAATGACGACGGTCTTTTAACTGTCATCAATGAGAAGCCCCCGTCAAAAAAAGTACAAAAGCAGAACAAAGAAGATGTGATTTCAGCCATTGGAGGTATTCAGCCTCTTCTCGGATCCACTACCCCCACACCTAGAAAGCGGGGTAGGCCGAAGAAATACGATACTGTGCCGACCGTGCCTAGGCCCAAGAAAGTCCGACAGGAGTCTGTGGAGTTCGATACGTTTGAGGATATTAAGAAGGAACCCTGTATTGATAGTGATGATGATGATTATGTGCCGGGTAAACACGTCGATTGGACCAAGAACAAGCCTAAAGGGAAGAGTGTGGGCTTCGTTTGCAGGTAAAAAAAAATATTAAATATTTTTTAATCTATAGCTGTTGGTTAAATAAAGGGATGTTATACATTGCATTGTGGACATATTTTACAATGTTTTGAAACAAAGTTCTTGTGAAATGTATCATTTTTAAGAATAACATAATAATATGTACCCTTTAAAACCTGTGTATGTAACCCTGACATTTTTAAAGGGATTCGGGTTCTTGGGGTGTCTTTTTCCAAAAAGTTTTTTTTTATTGGTTATAATATATTTTCTCAGAAGTATTTTCAAAATTATGTATGTTGAAAATTTTATTTTGTATGTTATAACTCTATGATTTTAAACTATTATGTAATATCATTATTGGTCTTTTTAGGATGTGCGGTGCTTATATGGCCAAACTAGGACAGGTCAACAGTCACGCTTTGTCACATAGATTACCAGGTCGAGCCGTATTCCCCTGCATTCTTTGCCCATATGGTGAGTCATGATTTTTGTCTATTTGTGTCCAAAGATGTTAAAGAATAACCCTGTGGATCAAGTCCTTTGTATTTCAGATCCATTTATTCTATTCATTCTAAGATCAAAACACCTTGCAATAGTATTTCAAGATAAAAGAACTTTTTTATACAATGAATAAATAACATGTAACCAACACAAGATGCCAACAGAAGCCTAAGTTAACCCTTAATAATCAATCATCAGTAAAAATTCCAGGTGGACCTTTGCCGCCTTAGGCAGACTCCTCCATTCTGTTCTCCGTTCGCTTTCTTCAGTTGATTACTCCCAGCGCTTGAAAGTTTTCTGGAGTTTATCAAGCATTCGAATTTGTGGACATTGTGGGCTTACTGCACTCCTTTCTGATCCACTAATTATGAAGCGTTTTGATATCACATGGTGGTGTGGTCTCTTGCATGTTCATCAAAGAGTTTTGAGGTCAAAATTGTAACGACATTGCCAGATGCGATCCTCTCAGATTGAGTCAAAAATCTTTGGCAAACTTCTTGACAATATTTGTGAATTAATTCATTAATTTTATCCTTTCAGGATATACAACTTACTCGGAGCTCTGTAAGCATATCCGGGAAGAGCACGATCCAAAGAAAATGGTGATGCCGAAGAAAGTCATCGGAAACCTGCCAAAACCGATGGTCGGCGTCATACAGACTCCCAAGAAAGGCAGGGGGCGCCCCAGGAAACTTACCGATGAGAGGCAGAGGCAGCAAGACGACTCCCTCGTCGGCAGAATCATCTCCAATTACACACAAGCCATGCCTAAGTACAACAAACCTAACTACACCACTAAAAAGCAGCAGGTTAATAACAATGAGTCTTTAATCGGCAAGATAATTCAACCTCACTTTAAGATTCAGCCCAACTTTGGTAACAATGATGACAGCGAAGACGTCGAGGACGTGGACATGCTGGAAGAATGGCTTGACGACGAGGAGGAGCTCTATATCATGGAGATGACGCAGAATGCTGTCGCTAATATTCAACCGAAAGCCGGTGAGTTTCAATTTCAATTTTTTTCCTTATGAAGGTCTTAAGCGTCAATGACATTGAGCTACTTTACAAGCTGCATGTTGGCGAATTTACAATCTGCTTGTAAACTCGCCCAGTGTCATCATCGAACAAGCTAACAAGCAGAATGTAAACAATCTACCGAGAAAAGTTGAAATCCGGTTAACTTTACACGCTACACGCTGGCGTGTGGGCCTACTGCGTCTGCACAGTAGAGCGATGGTAGCGACCTCCCGCTAAAAAAACGAACTACTCAACACGTCCTGTCAAAATAGTACCGAAAATGACGGTTTCAACTCGTTAGCTTGTTGGCTTCTGAGCGAGTGGAAAGCTTTGTGTGTCATCACAATCGCACTAGCTGACTCCTCGCTATTAAAACGACTCTTTGTTTAACCGTCATAGTGACTTGTTTCAATAATTATGCTATTGTGGAAAGTGGGAATATGCCTTTGTGAGGTTATATATCTACAATTTAAACGAGTATAGACATCTAGTAAAATTCAATAATATGTAGGTCATGCATAATGAATAATCTTATTATCTTGAAGTGTGCATAGCATAGGCAGATGTTGATGAGAGTGCCCCACTCCGCTTTCAGTGGGCCTTGCGACTAAGAAGAGAATAGCTGAGGGTTGAAAGAGTACAAGTGACTTATAATTAAAAAAATGATTTAAGAGCAGTCTTGACATTATCACTGATGTGTGCCTATTTATACCTAAACGAGGATTCAAACATTGTAAGGAAAGTTATAGCTATTGTATTTTCAACATTGAATTACGTCCCATAGACTGTGTATACAATGTTTTCATAGTATCATATCTAATTTGAATGTTTTTGTTTAACATGCACTCCTTCTAATACTAATAAACTAAAGAAAATTATAAGTTAATTTGGTCAACTTGGTTACCTATGCACTTGGATCTTTTTAATCTTCAGCTCCTTAATTGTATTGTCGTTTGACCATTCTATAAGTGGCTTAGACCACTTTTTTGGTTTCTCTTAATCGTATGAAATATGAATTGAAAACTAAAATACCCATTCAATTAGCCTCATCTACGATAACGACACATTAGAGATAAATATCGTAATTGCATCGATGTTGCTAGCAAAGTTTTTGCTGATTTGCTTTTTTTTCTTAATATAAAGTGTTTTTTGTAGCAAAAACTTTTATTTATTGTGTGTCAAGTGGAAATAGTGCATGGTTATTCATGAAGCAACTTTCAAGACAAATGGACTTCGCTTTGATTGCATTGCGAGAAGAGAAATAATACAGGGAGACTCCGCCGTTAGGAGAATATTATCCCAAGAGAGCCCGATTGACCGGCCAATGAAGTTATTTGTCCTGAAAGTTGCCCTTTGTAATTTTTCAGAGGCTGAGTACTCATCTGACCGGTCAAGGGCGGCGCTCGCGGGTAAACGTGGCGAGGATAATGTCTTTAAAACCGACGGCGGCCTTCTGGATGCTTCCGCTGACATCGTGCGGAGGATCAAGAGCGAACTGCTCGCCGACCGGGGAGAGTGTGAGATCAAGAAGCTCAATGTCAGCACCACTATCGGAGAAGACCACGTCAAGTCCATCGAGAATGACAGGATAGCGTTCATGAGCAGTATCAAAAAGATACCTGAAAAGGTTCATAAAGACCCGAAGAAAAATAACGGCGAAATCAAAATTGAATCTTTTAACAGTTTTCCTACTTTTGTGTCCTCCACCGTGAAAGAGCCCGTGCAGAAAGTTGAAAATCAAATCAAGGAAGTTAAATCTGGCAAAAGTATTATGGATATCGCGTGCGCGGGTATTTTGGATTTGGTCGACCCGTCGTTTTCTGCAGAAAATGTTGTCGACATGCCTTCCTTGGATGTGGACATCTCGGATACTAAAATCGATCCGAATGCAAACGTCAATTACAACTTGGAAGATGCGCTCATGGAGTCAAAACAGTACGATCCGTCCATTCTGTCCATCGAGGAAGACCCTCATGAATTCGGTTTAGATGACAACGTCGGTAATATGAACGCAGTCGGTGATGGTATCAAAGCTTTTGTTGATTTAGATACCGATATTGAAGTGGGGGAAATACGAGATGAAGAAATCGCGCAGCAGAATGATGTATTAGATAAGCTGGTCAATATGGCGGCAGATAGTCAGAGACTGCCTGAAATTATTACGCATTCCGCTGTCACTGATATGCCGAAGCTTGATGATTTAGAGAACGTTCCGGATGCGGAACTTGCTGATTATCAAGACGGGATGGAAAAACTTCCAGAAGCTGATATTGACAGTGACAGTGTCCAAGGTAAGGAAGTGAATGTTGAAAATACGGAAAGTTCAGTTGATATTTGTAATAAAACAAAATCTAATATTGACAATGAAGACACTTTAATGGATGGCGACACTGAATTAACGGTTGATGGTGAATCTTCGCCGATTCAATCAAACTTCGATGAGACAGAAGGCGTCGCGCAAACTGCTGAGGAAATTCTGCAAATGGATCAAGAACCGCGCTGTGAAAATGAATCTGAACATCCGGCGAGTGATCAGGATAAAACGGTGGAAGATGATATTGATGAAAAAGATAAAATAAGTTTTGTCGACGAATCTGAGAAATCTGCGGAGGTCGATGAAGTTTCAAATGTCGATATAGATATTCCAGATCAAATGATGCCCGAAGATGTGTCGGCAATGGACGGAACTATGCTATGTATTGACGAAAATGATGACAAAATAGAATATAATGATTTTGCCCAAGGTTCAAAGGAATTGGACGGCATGGGAGAAATTTCTGATGAAAAATCATCCGATAATATATGTCTCGATGATAGCTTGTCTAAACTCGGTAGCATGCCCAGCCTGCATGTTGACAGTGACAGAATAGACGGAGAGAGCTCGAAGAGTGAAGAATCAGTCAACGTTCAGAGGGACGATGTAAAAGAAACGGATGAGAGCTCGCATGAAATTGAAGACGCAATGTCCAAACTTCACGGAGATACGCTTTCCATCGACGACGAAGAGGACAAAGTAGACAATCTTATTAGCAGGGTCAGTACTGAAAGTAGTGAAGAAGCTTTTCCAGTTAGTGACGATATAGTTTCTTCTAAACTCTGTTCCAGTGACGTATCGCATGACGCCGATGATATCGTTTCATCTAAACTCGACGATCTGTCAAGTGACCGTGACAATGTCGCCATGATGGAATGCGAGAGCAAAGACGATAGAGAAGAACATGATGTCAAAACATCAAAACATCAAAATTCGGCATCCAAACCTGCCCAAGTGGAAATATCAAGTGATGACGACATTGTAACAATGGATTATGATGATTTCTCAAATGAACCCATTTTGGAAAGTGGTGAAAAATCAAAATCCGACAACATCGGTGATAAAAAAAATTCCAAAGATAACAAGAGTCGCTTTAGAGAGTTTTCAAACTCGTCAAAAGTCAGTAGAGATATTGAAGACAGTGACATTTCCATCGGGCTGGAGTTCGACTACGGCAAACACCAATCGAGCAAAAGTGTTGAAGAATCTCCGTCCAAACCTATTGACAGTCACGTATCCGACGAGGACAAATTAGACTATGAGGAGTTCAGTAGTGAACCCAACGTTCCGAGCGGTGCCAGTGGCGATGATCGGAAGACGATATCCGACGAAAGTTTAGTTACGGCCAAACTTGACGATGGATTGGTTTCAATCGACGACAGTGATGATGTTATGGATTTTAATATCTCGAGAAGTGAATTGAACATCGGCGATCAGAGCGTCTGAAAGGAATCGTCGTGCAGTCAGCAGATGTGCCTCGCCGCTTCGTGATAATCAAAAGAGAGTCTTGATTAAAACGATTATGGATTTTATTATATAATCTAGAATGATTCGTTGTTGAATTATGTTTAGAAATTTTTAATATTGAGACAATTTGATTGGAATGTTTAATTATGTATTTGTTTTGAAGATATGTTTGACAGATTGGGAACAAAAGTCATGTAGTGAACGAAGATTTAGTACAAATTAAGTCATATGATTCTGTGGGCTAGCCAATATGTCAATTGTTCAGGATTTTTTATGCGGCATAGTCAGATTATGAATTAGGATTCTGCTTAATTGAGACACATCGGGACTAGGCCATTTTGGCCCAATTAATCGAATTCCACGTAAAATTAAATTAATATTATTAAAAATTAAAATTAAAAAAAAATAAAATATGTACGCATTTTTCAATGCCTGTTTGATGTAGTGCAAGGACCCAATTGGTTGGGCAAATAGCTAACAAGCATTTATAATCTCTGTTGATATGCTCTGCAAAGGCCCACTATGCTCTATCGTAGCGAACATGGTAATTTACATTTTTTTATTTGAGTCAAAGATGCTGAAGGAAACTTTCTCCAGCGCTCCCAGACTGATGTTTGAATTAGTTGGAAGTCATCTCGCATTGCAAATTCAGTTATAGCAAACTATACACTATTATCATATCGCCCGCTTCTGTCAAAAACCACAAGCATTAAACAGTTTTAAGATCAACTGAAATTGTCAATACTTACAATTATTATTAAATGCAGTTGCTGTCAAGCTATGTTAAACTCTGTAAGATGAATTTGATACGAATAGATGTTATTGTTTTATTAACATGAGCATTTCTGTTACAAAACATGACATTTAACTTGTGAACGGACCACGATATGTAGCTATTAAATCAATTATAATGCAAATGTCTGAAAAGACAGTTTGCATTGATTATTGTACATTGTATGGCAGCCAAATACACTGAACTATAATTATTTTGAATATTTAGATGAACGACCACCAGTATCTTACTGTCAACAGTGTCTTACTGAAATGTCAACTTCCAATGATAAAGATGGAGGATTATAAACAATAAACTTAAAAAACATATTAATTTTGAGTCGCTACCAATTCTACCACATTAAAATCGTCCCAGAAACAAAATCAAGTGCTTAAAAAAAATCTCTTCTCTCTTTTATTCACTAATTTATTTGATTTGTTTTACCTGTTTATTTTTATTCTTATTCATCAGGCTTTGTTCTCTCTCTGTCCAAGTTTTATAAAAATGACTAAAACAACTTATCATACCAAAAGGCAAAAACGATTAAATCAATTGCCGCAAATTTCATTAATTTATATACATATGTATGTCATATGTGAGGCGATGTTTCTGTTGCACTGAGATGGTAAGCTTTACAATTTTGTATTTTGTTAAAAATGTATAGAATCAGCATATTGATGATTATTTCAAAAATCTAACGGAAAGATTGTGGGTAAATTTACTAGATGCAGATCTATTCCAGCATTATTAACATTGAATTTTGTTAATAAATATACTTTTGATATATTCCAAGAGTTATGTATCCCGGGTTATTAGATATCAAAAATAAAATTCAGTAACAGAGCTTCCGGTTAACTAGCTATTATGTCCACATAATATTTTCAAAAATTATAATGCATAATATTTACCTTGCATGGACGTTATTATGTGAACATATTATATTCATATTATGATATTATATAATTATACGCAATATCGGAATCTGTCGATTCAACTCAGTTAATATTGCAAAAATTTTAACAGAATGGCGACATTGCAGCAGCATCAATCATGTTTAAATAAATCAGCATGTTTCTTGATTAGACGTCAAATCAATTATTTAGCACAATAGTTTTGTGGATTAATCAAATATCGAGATAATTTAGCAAACGTTGTATTGCGGATACCCTCCGGTACCAGCTGAAATTTACACCTAGAGCCGTGTTATCCGTGCTATCGATAACCCTTGAACACTGAATACACAATTGACACAAAGTTGTTATCTTAGATCACGATTAAAATCGCTAATAACATATTGTTAAAGTGTTACGCAGTTGGAATAAGTCTGCTGGAGCTGTAATTGTTTTTTTTTTATGGGTATGTCATATTTTGATCTATGGATACATTCGTCCAATTTGTTTGTGGTAAATTAATGGAGCTATTTGAAATACCGTGAATGTTATAGAATCGAATATTGGGAGTTTGATTAAATATCTTTTTGTACATAATATACATAATTATATTATAGCCCTGTAAACTTTAAACATTATGTAATCTTATAATATTACAAATGGATATTTATGTTTTTTTGTCTTGGAAAATAATTCTGTTGAGAAGAATTATTGTCAGCTGAATCTTTTAAACAGTAAATAAAGAGTCAAGTATACCTATTTAAGGATAAAATATTTTCTATAAAATTTAACAATATATTATATTTCACCGGTGATGATTGTATTTTCACTTTTATTTTAATTTTACTTTAGGAGTACCTACTTATAATGTTTCTATTATATTACAAAAAATAAAAATGACACCAAAACCAAAACAAAAAAAGAATTTGCTTGTTTTATTTATTCATCATTTGATGAGTCCATAGTCCCGGTTCCTGGTGGAATGATTCGGTGCAAAGTAAGTATGTATATTGAATGCAGATGTTGGAATTTCACGCCTCACATTGCACATTCATGTTTGAGGATATCTAGCCACAAAATTCAAACCTGGGACCCATAGATTTATTAGCTTCCGGCAATGTTCTAATGTTGCGTGTACAAAACAAATCGGGATGTACACTGTAAATAGGCAGTGTGAGATAATATTATAGACTGTCATGAAAAAGCCAGAATTGAAGTTGCGTTGGGGATGTCATATTGAAACAAAAAGGATTGATGTTGGAATCAGTATCAGAAGAAAAGTATCAATGGTTTTTTGATATTGTTAGGTGAAGAGTTGCTAGATACATGAAAACTTTCTAGAGGCTGTCATTCATACCTATAAATTTTCAAATGAGAGAATGTTCTGAGGCCGTAGGTTGCGATTTTGAATCCCGTATTTTGTAAATTCAATACTCGTTTGAGCCCAGAGTATGAAGCAGTAGATTGAGAAAAGGACTAATAAACATATCTTATAAAATATCTGTTAGAAAACCTCGGGAGGGAGCCAAAACCCACATTAAATATAGCAAATGGTAGAGAGTGATATATTTAGTGGGAATTTTCCATTGCTGGTATTTTTAGCCCAACAAAAGTGTGATTAAATGTTACTCACAACCAAAGACCTCTTCTCTACCAGATGCGGCTTAAATATATAATAAATCAAGCTGAAAACATAAGGCTCCTGAATAAATGATTAAATTAGCTGCAAGTCGTTTCATTTTGCGAATTAATTTGTATCAAATTTCATTCTATTGTACCGCACGCATCTGTTGAAAACAGCAAGCAAACATTACATAATTTATTAGTCACTCAAAGTGTTATCGACGATTATTGCCCGGTTAAACCCCGAATCTTGCATTTGTTAGGAATGCATGTTATTGTTTTTAATTTTTTACATAGGTACTTCGAACATTTCGTGTTTGACTTGTTCCAGAGCCAAAATAGTGATTACAACATACAGTCGAACAGTAAAAAATCCAAGGTTTGTGAAGTCAGTAGGTACCTACCAGCGTTCATTGCAATAAACAACTTCTTTTGTAGTTATGAATGCCATGCTTGTTTCGGGGGAAAATTCTAATTGTGTATTTTTGTTTGAATTACGACTTTTTGTGTTGTGACCGCTCATTTAAAAATACCTATTCTCTGATGTAACGAGTAACGCTTATAATGATGTACTTCATTATAATGTATTTTGCGGAAGAATTGACCACATCAATTAATTATTGTATATAAATAAAAATACAGTGGATTAAGTAAGTACTAAAACAATTAAAATTGGATTTTCACATATTCCGTCATACACAAGAACACGAGATAACAATAAAAAATATGCTGCAGACATCTGGGGACGGTTGCGGTTGACAACGTGAGCAGTCAGTGACAGCCGAATTTTTTGTGGGAAATCGAACCAGTTTATTTAGAGTAAACAAAACCGTTCATTGTTCTTGTATTCCAGTGTGTACATGATTCCGCACAAAAACGATCAATCCAAAACAATATGGCTAACTAGACTAGATAGAATATATAAAAAAAACATAAAATATCTTGTCAATTTGCAAGCTCATCACTGATTTGGATGAACAACATGTACGTCAACTGCTAAAGATACAAATGGCGGGAATAAATAGTGTCGCCACGTTTAAATGCATCAATGCTGAAAAGTAGCGTTATCTTGAAAACGGTGTTCTGAGATATTGGCAGTTAAACATTTCAGTTGATTGTTGTGGAGATACCTATTATCGAAAATATTTAATTCTGATGAATAAAGGTAGTTTGAGTAATTGAGAATACGTTTTATTAACCGGTTAAGTGCCCAAAGCGTCTTTGGACGCCCTAATTATACCAATTCTTATGTTAATTACTATGAATTAACTAATTGCGGCATAGAAAGGATTAAACAAAAAACTTTATTGGATAAACCACCATATTTTTATAATAAAATATACGGTAACAATTTTAACGCTGTTTTTCCGTATAACATAAAATAATCGTACAACTCTGATTTTGATGGTAACATCCTTTACCCTAAGTTTTTAAGTGAATCACTTGAAATGATGTCTTCATCATGAAGTCCATTTTTAACATTTATTGGGATAAACTCCAATATACTTTTTATACCAATCAGCACTTTGTTGGCTTCACAAAAGGCAAACAAAACAAAATGTCTTCTATTTTCTTTGCATCCTGTTGGATTTTATTTCCCAAAACTTGGAAAATAAATGAATACGTGTATTAATTAAGGCGCTAAGTACTAAAAATATAAAAACTGACATTTTTATAGAAAAATGTTCTACATACCAACGCCAATAACTTCAACTATAGTCTAAGTGCCTCAAGCAAGTCAAAAAAATACAGCTAAATAATTAAACCTGTCGATGTTGTAAGTCCGTTGGCGTGTTTTATTTATAATGGTGTAAGTAGCACTGCAGTGGTCAACTGCATTCAATATAAAATAGCTGACGATGGTGTGTTGATACTTGCGAGTTCTTAATACCTAAAATTATAGAAGCTGCCGTGATTGCTTCACACTGTAAAACTACATTTTTCAAAAGTCTGCTTCATTAAATTTTACTGCAATGACTCGGTATTTTGTAACTACAGGCAATACTACTTTTTGGTACTTAGAGCCTTATTTAATACACGTATTCAAATTATTTTGTTCGAAGGCTGAAAATATTGTATTGCACAATTTTTGACAGCGCTTACCCACACACACCTAACTATATTTTCTTGATAATCTTTCCGTTAAAAGTTTCATAACTTTGACAAATATTCCTTTTTGACATAATAATTAGTTTCATTAATGACACGCCTTTTTTGAACAAATAGATTCAGATTTTATACTCTGAAGAGTAAAAATAAATTTATCGCAATAACAAATGGAAATGACGCGACCGTCTGCAAGTACGAATTGTGTGTATGTACTCACTATGTTGTGTACAGCATAGATATTATGGTGTACGGATAAACAGCGTACCCCGCGCGGTCAGTTTGGACTACGTACTGAATACTTATATGTAATATCAAAGTAATATTTAGTGAATGCATGCATAGGTGTATGTCTCGAATTTAAACCGATTTATCGAAAAACAGCGTTATCGCGATATCGCTCGTTTTTCGTATATGGGCTCAATTACAACAATTATTTATTTTCAATTTCATTAACAATTCAAGTTCCATAATACTTAAATTTTTATGATGATCCCTTTCTTATAGTCCAAGCTCTATGTTCACTATGAAGGCGACTTGCTGTTAATTGTATTATTTATTGAATCATACAATATTTTGATTCATGCTTTTGCAGTAATGCCTGAGGTCACAATCAAGAACGAGCCGTTTGAAGATTTCTTCAACGCCTTGGAAGACATGGAGGGTGTGGGAGACGAAGAGTGGCTTCTGGATGAAGATCAGTTGATGGCGGACCTTAAACTCGAAGTCGATTGCGATGAGAAACCTGTTTTGAAGAGAAGAGGACGAAAGCCCAAGCCAAGGAACTTTGTGTGTAATGAATGCCAGTGAGTATTTTAACCGACTTTGATCAGGCGTTAGGCCCAAATTACATGAGCCGACTCCCACCGACTGTCTTGACTCAATCGAGTAAAGTCACTATGATTCATTTCGTCAACTAGTGATAAAATAGACATTTCTATTATATCCCAATTCAACTCGATAGACGTGAGAGATTATCTTGAAGGCGTTAGATTTGTCTCCGACCGTCCTGTCATTGCTGTTATTTTTTTTAATTTTATTTATTAAGGAAACAAACAGTTACATTTTGATTACAAAAATTCAAAATATAATAATGAAAAGTTATTGCAACCAGCAAAGTTTCCATGTATACATTATAATATAGTTAAGCCTAACGAGATAGAGAGTAAGAATAACATAAATATAAAGAAATTACATAAGAAAATTACATAAGAAAAATGAGGAAGGATAATAAATAATTAAATTATATACAAAAAAAAGTAACAAAAAAAATATAGGTATATATATAAGTATATATATCTATTTATATAAAATTTTGGAGATAGTGCGTTTAAATGAAACAGGTGAATTATTAAAAGGATCAATGGTGGAGAAATACATATTATAATTTAAACAAGAGCGCCGAATAAAAGAGTTTTGTGCATAATTAGAACCGCTACGACTGATATGGAACAAAGTTTGGTTTCGCGTAAATCTTGATGGACAATGGAAACCCACCCTTTCGAGTAGGTTTGGCGAGTCAACAAAACCATTGATAATTCTAAAAAGAAAATATTGATCAGATATAGAACGTCGACTTTCCAAAGATGCTACCATAAAAGTTGCAGCGGTCGAAATAGAATTAGATAAATCATAACAGTAAGCTTTAAAATTGACATGCTTACGAAATCGCTTTTGTACCGTTATGTCGACATTCGATACTTACTTTTAAATACTATCAGTAATACAAGTAAGAATGATGGAATTCTCATTTATACTGTGCACACCTCAGAGCAAGAATATAAAGAGTGTGTATTGTTCAGCTATATGTGTTTCTTGCGTATAACGCACAGCAGAACTTAAATTTTATTATTATTAAGAGCATACTTCAGTGAAACAGCAAATAATTTTCAACAATACGTGGGACGTAATTATATTTTGTTAGTCACGCGTCGTTGGCACAATCTGCGCGTCGCGTAGTCACGAACTTTTTAGACTATGCCTAAGCTGAAGTATAGCCTTAACTTGAATATGAAACCTTATACATACCATCATTTTGCTTCTCGGTACGGCTACCAAATTTAAACACAACATAGTTAACCATATTTTCTACTAAATTAACTGAAAATAATTACCACTAACTTTATATTTAACACAAAAACAATAAATTGCAGCAATATGAGCTCGCAGTTTTTGAATGAATGATATATAGATAGATTTCGTATCGTACATAATTAAAAACAATAGCACTGCTCAGATCCAACATAATATATTTCTTCTAATCCCATAAATGCTTTAATTAAGGTCTGCATTTAGTATAGTTTTTATTGTAACTCTCTCTCATATACCTGATAACCTGAACAACATTCACTTGTTTTGTTAATGTGGTGGTAATATAGAAATAATGTATTATTTTTCTTACAGTCGTACATACGAGGATTATGAGCATCTCATGCGTCACAAATGTGGTGGTGGGGGCGGTCTGGGAGGGATGCGAGCAGCACAAGGTGCATTCCGGTGCGCTCTTTGTGGACAGGCCTTTCCTACCAGAAAGAGACTCGGTTTCCACAGGTAAATATTTTTACAATCTTACTCGGTGTCTTATTTATTTAAAACAAAACATTGTGGACATAAATCAAAATTCAGGACACTCACAATATGAGATTTACATTATAACACAATATTACACACAAGAGAGAAGTAGAAAAAATAAAATACAAATAATTATATTATACAGTAAAATAAAGTTTCAAAAACAAAATACATAGCACATCACTTAAAATATCTGTCTTTGGGGAACGCATTGACTAGTTTTGCACTCCTCGCTAATGGTTAATGATAAGGCTTGACACGAGGAAACAGTTCTGACCCAGAATAGGTCATGGCTGTGATCACGTAGGTAATTGACAGGCGCATATAAATTTTAATTCTTTAGAGCAGTGCTCCGCAACCGGTGTGCCGCGAGACGATGCTAGGTGTGCCGCGGTGCAATAGTCAAATTTTCGTACAAGGCTGGTAATATATCTGAGCACCTGCATGAACTTAATAAAACAATGCAAGGTCAGAATGAAAGTATATTGACGTGCTATGATAAATTAGAAGAAGTCAAAAATAAAATGGAACTTTGGCAGAAGGAGTTAAGACAAGGATCTCTACAAATGTTCCAAAGGAACTACCAAACCACCATTGAAAACAAGCAATTAAATTTGGATCCGTCTCAAAAACATTTAACTTTGCTGCAAAAGAAATTTCATCAGTACTTTCATACAATAAATGCGACAGGATACGAAACCCTTTTGCAACCAATGCCGAAAATTCTATAGAGGCGCTTTTCCTATAAATTCGAGAGGAATTTGTTGAATTGATAAACGATGGGACGCTAAAACTGAAGTTCGCTGATGTTCCATTGGCTATTTTCTGGATTTCGGTTAGTAAAAAATATCCTCGGATTTCCGGCGCTATTTTACTACGCTGTAAGTATTAATATTTTAAAACATGTGATTGTAGGACACAATTTATTATTATTGTATCAACACTCGACAAATAATTATTCCTAACCCGACAACTAACCATAATTATATAAATAGAATATAACCATACAAAAAATCGCTAAACATAAAATCAATACCATTAATTTTACCTCGAACACTATTTGAAAAACGCTATTTTGGAGTATCACACTGTCTTTAACCTTAGCGATAGGTAGGGGGGCCCACCGAAGATCTTGGGCTGGGGTCCCCCTTCAGGATGTGGAGTCCATGTTTTGGTGTATAAATTGTTTTACGTGTGGTATGCCGCGGAATTCTGGGAAGACCTTTGGTGTGCCATGGGTTGGAAAAGGTTGCGGAGCACTGCTTTAGAATGCCAGTATCGGAAACCATCCCTCGTGATAGCAAAAGCAGAAGTGTCCTACGAGATTCAAGAGAGTGAAAAGTGAGCACGCCTTGAAAAAAGGTTGTCGGAAAGTAATCATTTGACGAATTATTGAAAGGAAAGTAGTTATAAAAATCGGTGTGTGTACTTATGTACGCGCGTTAGAAGTTATACTTCTTTGTCGTAACAAAACAAAAACAAAACTTGTGATAACCTAGATTCTTCGACTAGCTCTAATAACACGATATTGAAAACGGATTCAGCCTTTTGGGTTTTGGTTGTATGTATAGGGATGAAAAGTGGTAAAATTTCCAATATCACTTCAGTCTTAGCAGAGAAGACAGCACTTAAAGAATTTAAATAAAATTATAAGTTGCTTATGTGACCATCGCTGTTTCTTTCCACCAATTATTAAAAGTAAAAATAATACGATTATATATTTACATATTTTTGTTTCATTGTAGAACGTTCCATCAAGCTGAACTCCTGGGCCGTTCTCTAAAATGTAAGGATTGTCCCAATGAAGAGTTTGTCTCCGAGATTTACCTCTACGACCATCTAAACAGTGAACATAATGTCAATTTCAAATGTCTCGAGAGTGGCTGCGGGAAAGAGTTCCATTTGAGGTTAGAAAACATCCTGGTTTAATAAGATTATGATCGTAAACGCTGATTGTTTATTAAAATTGTTGATTTATTATTTAAGGCTACTGTACATGTTTGGTAGTAGAGATATCTAGATGAACTGGATTACTGGAGATGGAGAATAAATGATACATGTATTTTATTTACTGAGCATTCAAAAAGGAATATTTTTTAAATTTGAAGATAAACTTAGATAAACATTTTTAGACGTAAAACTCTTTTAGTATATTTTTTATTAAAAAAACATCAATTCAATAATAAACAGTGTTGTTAAATTGAAATCCTTTATATTTATATCTAATCCACCTGTCGATGACGATCTTACACTCAATCTTAATGAATTTATTTTGCTTTTGGTGCAGATCTTCGCTAAGGGCCCACGGCAGAATTCACGGCAAAAGAAGATATCACTGTGAAGAATGCGGTAAACAGTTCTACGACATGCAGAATCTGAAAGAACACAACATTACTCATCTTAAGGTTGGTAAATTACCATTTATATTCGTGTGGTGTGCGAGGTAAATTACCTATTTTGCTCCTACACCGAGCATATGAAAATCCACATTGCTAAAGATATAATACTTAACAGATAAGTTTTATCAGGAATTGTCGTTTGTTATTTGTCAGATAGCTTGATCCGTAGTGTCTGTAAACCATTCTTCTAAAATTAAAAATTCTTCTTCTACCTTGATAGATACCATACCTAAACGCCCACGGTGGCCGCGCGGCATAAGCGTTGGACTATAAAGCCGTGGGTCCCAGGTTCGAATCCTGGGTCTGGCAAGTACACATAATATTGTTTTTCAATTTGTGTGTGTCAGGGTATGGACCTAATGGTTGAGCAAGTGGCTGACATCCATTTCTCGTAAAAAACAAAATCTGTCAATACAAACCTCCACTCTGTGGAGGCCCATATGATCCTATCAGGATCGGACATGGTCGAAAAAAAAAAAAAAAAAAAAATGATTAATGTCTTGTCATTACAGATCAAACCATTCCAGTGCCACATCTGTTTGAAGTTCGTCAACAGGCGGTCTCGTCTGCGCATGCATCTACTCGCCCATGAATCTAGGCCTACAATCAACTCCGTACTTACCTGTAAACACTGTCGTGTTGCCTTCAAGGATGCACAAGATGCTGAGGTACATAACACTATAGTGCGAAAACATCTTCTCTACGTGTTAAAACTGTGAACTAACATGTTCCGCCCATTTTTAATCGCACTTCGATTATAAACTAAGAAGCTCCTCCCATTTAATCACCAACAACGCTTCCTTACATAGCCAAGAAGATGTTTTCACACAGTAAATTATCTTTCTTTATAGAGTTGATAGAGCAAGTTGAAGGACTGCACTAACGTATTGCTAATTCAATTACCCATAATTCGAATTATACTGTAATTTGAAATTTTTACAATTGATTCGAATAGATGTACACAACTCGCTAGGTATAATCACTGTAAGCTTGTTATATATCGCGATTGGCTAAATAAAGATTAAAATTTATTATTTATCACCAGCGTCGCTAACTTTTTTAACGTTTTTCTTGCCAGATCTTGCAATTTTAAATAGGCATCTAGCTTGCAAAATTCGTATCTGGCATATGGCGTTAAATCCAGCACTTACCAGCACCGCAAACAGCTTACAATTTCTCATAATAAAGCTAGAATATCATACCAGATTTTCTTTAAGGCGAAGTCACTGAGCCTTTTTTAAAGAGGCACCTAGCGGAAAAATACGAAGCTTGCAATTTGAGACATTTTTTTGATAATTTACAATTTCAACTGTATTAATGAATAAATATGTATCTGAAAACATTAAAAAAAAAAATATTTTTTATTTTAAGTCAAAGATAAGCTTGCAATTGTAAAAAATGTAATAAAATGTGAATTTGATGAATCGGACCGCACCCTATTATTACATATTTTATGGTCATATTTATTATTAAAATTTAGTTTATTAAGTTTTCTAAGCATCACCTAAGAGATTTTTGACTAATTCATAGTTTTAATATTTTTTATATCTCTTTTAAAAAACATTGATTTTTATAAAAAATATAAATGTGTATAACTTGAAATCCTTTTTATTTGTATTTTTATACTATACACATTTGAATACGTGTATTAATTAAGGCGCTAAGTACCAAAAACATAAAAACTGACATTTTTATAGAAAAATGTTCTACATACCAACGCCAATAACTTCAACTATAGTCTAAGTGCCTCAAGCAAGTCAAAAAAATACAGCAAAATAATTAAACCTGTAGACGTTGTAAGTCCGTTGGCGTGTTTTATTTATAATGGTGTAAGTAGCACTGCAGTGGTCAACGGCATTCAATATAAAATAGCTGACGATGGTGTGTTGACACTTGCGAGTTCTTTATACCTAAAATTATAGAAGCTGCCGTGATTGCTTCACACTGTAAAACTTCATTTTTCAAAAGGTCTGTTTCATGAAATTTTACTGCAATGACTCGGTATTCTGTAACTACAGGCAATACTACTTTTTGGTACTTAGAGCCTTATTTAATACACGTATTCATTTTATAAACATTTTTTTTTATCTTGAATTAATAAATTAATAAATTTGATAGATTGATTTAACATTTGCCATTTTAGGACCATGTTCATAATTCCGAAGAATGCCGACGGAAGATCGAATCCAAAGAAGTAATTGGCATTGAACTTTTAGCGGCGGCTCAAACAATCGACGAAGAGAACTTACTCTTAACTCTGGCCAATCAAGCCATCACTAAAGAAACTGAGAGAATCGAAGAAGATGTGGATCTGTCGAAGAATGCTGAAGATACCCGAGAGGTAACGCTGCAGATTCGAGAAGACGCCGTTAACATCGGAGAAATCTCGGAGGCCGTAGAAGAGGTTTTAAAAGAAGTGGAAATGATGGGAAACGAAATGTCTGTCCAGGATAAAACTGAGGATGTGTCGGTTGCCGATAAAGAGAAAATGGACATGGTACAGGCTGAGGAAGATATTGCTGAACATACCGATCAAGATAAACTAACAGAAGAAGATGTACAAGGTGTTAAAGATGAGGATTGTGACAAAGTTGATCAGATAGTCTGCATAACAGAGGAGCAGATTAATAATGATAAAGATGATGAAACGATGCCTCAAGATGATAACGATTCAGGTAAGGAATAATGCTTATTATATGTTTCTGAGACTATTGGATTGTATTTACCAGTATGTATATTATTTTTGTTTCGTGTTTTTAATGCCTCTTAAATTTATGCATAAAGTCAGGTGACTATCATTATAAAAGTAAATGTCAAACTGACAAAATAGATGGATTACTGAGAGAGTACTGTATAATATAAAGTACTCTCTCAGTAATACGCCACCCCAAAAACCAGACAAGTGTCTAATTAGTGAAAACGACAGATTATAGTGCATACATACAAAATATGGTAAAAATTAAAACAGGTATTTCGTAAAAAATAGTTTTTTTGAGAAATTTGTAATAGCAAATTACGGTTTTATTTATAATCAAAATCAAGTATTTACTAAATTATACATATTTATAAACTAAGTTTATTAACTAAATACGAGGGTGGGTCAATAAGTCCTTAGAAAAGCCGACAGGTGGCGCGACTAATACTGTAAGCGGTTTGTTTTCATGCAGCGGCACTACCGATTCAGTATGCTGCGAAGTTTCAATCAGATTGGTCGGGTTGTTGTTTTTTATTTTCGTACATTTAAAAAAAAAATTTGCTTGTTTACAAAAATGGAGAAAATTGAGTTTAGAGCTGTTATTAAACATTTTAATATAAAAGGGTTAACAGCAAAGGAAATAAAAAATGAGTTGGATTTAGTTCACGGCATATCTGCTCCTTCACTTGCAACTATTTATAACTGGTTAAATGAATTTAAACGTGGTCGTACATCAACAAAGGATGAACCACGCTCAGGACGTCCTGTAGAGGTGACTACACCAGAAATGATCAATAAAATCCACGATATGGTGTTAAGTGACCGAAGATTAAAGTTTAGTGAGATAATTGAGGTTACAGGGATCTCAAAAGGTAGCGTCATTTCTATTTTACATGACAAATTGGGCATGAAAAAAGTTTCTGCAAGATGGGTGCCGCGTTTGCTCACAGTCGACAATAAACGCAATAGGGTGGTGGCCTCTAAAGCCCTGTTGTCGCTCATGCAACGCAATCCGGATGAATTTTTTCGTCGCTTTGTGACTGTAGATGAAACATGGATACACCACTATACTCCCGAGACGAAAGAACAGTCAAAGCAGTGGATTGCGAAAGGCGAACCATGTCCAAAGAAGGCGAAAACCGTAAAATCAGCTGGTAAGGTTATGGCTACTGTATTTTGGGATGCACGTGGAATTATTTTCGTTGACTATTTGGAAAAAGGAAAAACAATAACAGGGGATTATTATGCATCTTTATTGGACCAGCTAAAAAACGAAATTGAAGAAAAACGGCCTCATTTAAACAGGAAAAAAATCCTCTTTCATCAGGACAATGCCCGTGTTCACACATGTTTACGATCAATGGCTAAAATTGAAGAATTGAAGTTCGAATTGGTCAACCACCCACCGTATTCGCCAGATTTAGCCCCCAGTGACTTTTTCCTTTTCCCAAACTTAAAAAAATGGCTAAGTGGACAACGTTTTTTTTCAAATGAAGAAGTCATCGATCGGACAAATGCTTATTTTGAGGATCTTCCGAAAACTTATTTTTCTGACGGTTTAAAAAAAATTGAGAAACGTCTAACCAAGTGTATTGAGCTCCAAGGAGATTATGTTGAGAAATAAAAAAAAAATACAAAAATAAAAACTGTTTTGATGCTTTTTTCTAAGGAATTATTGACCCACCCTCGTATTAAACAGTAAATCACTTGACACAACCAGTTGTTCAGTGAGGCAGATATTCTTGAATGGCTTTCCCTATGACCGAAAGCTTCATTTTGTAAGTCCCGGTTGCATTGGAGTACGGCATAATAAAATTATTGTGATGCAGTCCTTGGCCACTTTCCTCCCTGGTACATTACTTTATACGCGATGAACGTACGTTTTACGAAGGAGAAGTTTCCATAACAAACCCGTCTCATCTGCATTGTATACTTGTACGCGGCGGACTACTGAATTTGACAATCGAATACCGCACGAATTATAGAGCTTGATTTTGTGCTTTCAACTAGTAAAAATAACGGCGGATTATAGTAGTTGTTTGTTACTGAGAGTGTACTGTAGTGCGCTACGCGCAGCCAGTGGCGGGAGTTAACACCTTTGATGCAATAATCTTTCTCCTCAATCGTTGAGTTGGATCTGGCTAAAATATTTCATTATCTCGATCGTGCCAGACGGTTGACCTGTGAGAGTCGTCGACCCTGTACTCTGATTTGGGTATTACAACAGAGTGGAGTCAATATAATTAAAATAAAGACTTTTTGAATACCATCGCGCAGAGAACTTGAAACGATGGAAGGTGAGATTCACACAATATCGTAAAAGTCATTTTCAATTGCAGGTATTGGGATTCAGGAAAAGCATACAGACAACGATTTGACAGGCGTGGTGGCTTTCTTAGGGTTAGATCACCGAAATTTCGAACCAATCCCTCCGGCCAAGATTGCTGAAGAAGTCAACCTCATTCTGAATTCGGTTGAAGGTGAGGATATCAAATATTTAATCAAACAAAAATAAAATATGACTTCATAATTAATAAAAAATATTAATGTTATGATATTAAGTACATTTCCTGTTCAAGATTTCAGTATTTTAGTAATTAATTTCTTTCTCTCTATCTCTAAAATGTGCGTATTAGATGATAGTGTAATTATTATAAATTTGTATCCATATTTTTCGTAACCTGGAGCACTACAACCTCTCGCAAGAAGAATGTATCTCCGCATTCATTAAACTTGGAATACTGCGATGGGCTGGCCATGTAGCAAGAATGGACAGTGTTCAACCGCCGAGAGGAATCCTGACTACGAGACCGGATGGTTGGGGGTCGACTGGTAGGCCTAGATTTTGGTGGTTGGGCAGTGTTCGCAAAGATGCTAGTACGGCCGGCGTAAACACCTGTAAGGCGCCGGGCACATACAATCGGGCGTGCGGGGCGCTCGCGCATATTCAATGTGAATCATCGAAAATACAACGTGATCAAATATGGCAGAGCACACTGGTTTTGACGAAGCGCTGTGCCCGCTCACCTCATGATTCACGAGTTGTTTGGCTTATAAGCGGGACGAATTAACGAAAATACTACGTTGTTAAATATGTCAAAGCCCATTGAACACGGCAAGCAAAAGGGGCGCGCGCTGTTTTATTTTATCCGCTTCTGGACGCGTTGTCGATAGACGGGCGCCTCCATTATTTTAATAACAAAGAAGTTATTGTTTAGTTGCTGGGTATGCGATATATTGCTAGTAGAATTATGTCATCGTGAATATGAATTACAAGTCGCCGAGAAATTAAATAATAATTTTATTGCTTTGAAAGGCGCTGAAAATAATATTTATTTTGTGCTTCTCGTGCCTCTTATTACATAGGTGAAGGGTAATGCGCGGGTGGGAGGAGTGTCATTTCGGTTGTATTTACGCTTCATGGGCCTACTTCGCAGTGATCCGCCCCGATCCGACGCTTTTGGTGGGCTTTATGCTTAAGGCACTGGCCCCAGATAGGGTGGGGGGGGGGGGTGGCCTATTTATGGTGGGTTGTTGGCCTATTTATGAGAATCCATAAGTCATATTAGTTGCCAAATTCATTTTATTAAAAATCCATTTGTTGTGTCAATGAGTTCTTATTTTTATACACAACGGATTTTTGTTTGGGAGGTTATTGTCCTAGAACCGATAAAATATGTACATAATGGTCATATTATGTGGATACATTATGTAGTTTGTATTGAACCACTAAAATATATGTATGTATACTCTTATTTGATTTTACCTTTACTTCAGCAAAATTATAATATATGTTATAATTTTTCTTTCATTCACAGAGCCTGCAGTCAAAACTAACGCGGAGTCTGATATACCTAGCTTCATTGTGAATCCAGAAGATGGCACTATCTCGAAAGTAATTCCCGATCCTGTCGTAAAAGCGGAAACAGCCGACATGACCAATATGCCCAATTGCGAGGAAGAGTGCGAGGACGCAGTGGAAGATGACCCCGACGAAGACTCGGATGTATTAGATTTTAAAAAAGAAGTCAAGACCGAGACGGAACTATTGTCGGAACTCACTCCCCTGGCGCGGATATTCGTTGAAGCTGTCACCGTTCAGATGGTGTATCGGTGTGAATACTGCGAAATGTAAGTGGTCAATGATGGGCTGAGGATTGAATAAGTATAAGCGACATATTGGTAAAAAATTAGTTAGGAGCAGTTTTGACAACACAGCAAACTTGTTTATAATTTTTTTAACAACAAGTTAATAACAAGTTATTAATAATTAATTTGAACATTTTTCTTTGACCATGTCCGATCTAATAAGATCATATGGGCCTCCACGGGGTGGAGGTTTGTATTAACAGAATTTGATTTTTATGAGAAATGGATGTTAGCCACTTGCTCAACCTATTAGGTCCACACTATGACTCCAAACACAAATTGAAAAACAATATGTGTATTTGCCAGACCCAGGATTCGAACCTGGGACCAATGACATTATGGGGCCACGCTTAAGCCACTCGGCCATCCTGGACGTATTTATTCAACAAATTAATAATTCACAAGATTTCAGAATGTAACATTCTTCATATTGAACATACATAATTTAGAAACACCTACTACAAATAATCTTCGAAAAAACTACAACGCCTGACGGGACATGATTCGTACCCATGAACTTTACCAATTAAGCCACAGATGTCTTATCTAATTATGATAAAATAAACTAATAACTTTTACATCTTGAAATGCTTATCAAATTGCGTTAATTTTTGACTATCGGCTTTTGTGTTTTAAATGTATCGATAATGAAGTGTTTTATTTACTAACAGACGTCTGGACCACTCCAAATTTTAGTTATAACGTACTTGTACTTGCTAATAATTTAATAAATATTTGAGGTGTTTTCAAATTATGTGTTACACGCCTGACGGGACATGATTCGTACCCATGAACTTTACCAATTAAGCCACAGATGTCTATCTAATTATGATAAAATCAACTAGTAATTTTTACATCTTGAAATGCTTATCAAATTGCGTTAATTTTTGACTATCGGCTTTTGTGTTTTAAATGTATCGATAATGAAGTGTTTTATTTACTAACAGACGTCTGGATCTCTCCAAATTTTAGTTATAACGTACTTGCACTTGCTAATAATTTAATAAATATTTGAGATGTTTTCAAATTATGTATACTTATTTATACATGGAAAAGGATTTATATATGCATTATTATTTTCATATCTAATTTGAATGCTTTTGACTGATACATTATATCCTTTCAAACATTAAAAACACTAACAAAATTAGAGAAAATTGTAACAATATTTTTTCTTGTAATAATAATGGATCATTTGATAACAATACCTAATTTACAGAATGTCGGAAACAGTTATATAAGAATTTATAATCGCATATGTATATAATCTATGGTGGCAATATTCTATATTGGAAGTTGCCAGAACTCATTTTGGATTGTAGTGGCAATTATAACTGGATTTGATTATTTATTTATTTTATAATTACAGGGTATTCAGTCAAAAAGATGCGCTGAACTCTCACAGGATCGACCACGAACATATTAAAAATCCTTTTATCTGCAATATATGTCATGTCTCCTTCTCCACTTACGGAAGGTAAAATTACAAATAATTTTTATATCATATTCCTATTTTTTCTTGGATGTCATTTCTTAAATTTTTTGTTTTAAATGAAAAATAATTCAGCCCGGTGTGGGCCCGGCCACCTCCAACATCCGTCATCTTCTTTTCCTTGCTCTGGAATACCACTTGGACACACTGAATGTCTGGAGTTACTTTTCTACTCCGTCCAGCCACGACTTGTGGTGTCCCAGCGCGTCGACCCTCTGCTTTGTCGATGTTAAGCACTTCGACACTTATTTGTCATTGACCCATTCTATGTGTCTCACCCATCAGTTTTTGAATTTTTATGAATTTCACGATATCCAGCTCTTTACAGACATTGTTTTATGATTAAACTGGCGCTGCCATACTGAATTTTCACAAATTGACCCAAGTATCAAACATCATCAACTTCTGACAATCAGTAGAGCACAGCATCCAGGTCAGACTCAAATGATGCTGCGTTCGGACTGTGTTGTATAACCTCTCTTGATCAATTTTTATCCCTACCTCCATGAGGTGAACCTTGGTTATCTAAGTAACCTCACTGAAGATGGGTAACCAATCCTAATGGACAGTGGTAAGCAGTGACAGGATAGAATGGTTGACACCCTCAACTTGTAAAAACAAACTTGTTATGAAACCTCATACAGAAAGATAATTGAGTTGACAACAGAACATAAATTTGGAGTAATCGTGACGCCATCTATGAATCGAATTGAATGATTGATGAATCCCACTCGTTTCAAGACTTATTTTAGGATTCTAGTAGAAATGTTTCTGAGACTGTACCAAGTTATGACATAATTATTCAAGATAGCGTAGAATAAAGTATCTCATTTTTTTCTACACATAATCATGTTTATTTCCTCATCAGATGCAAGTCTCATAAAACTACTCATGGGTATTTCAAAGCGACGGAAATGCAACGCGACATGGAGAAATCTACTCAATGCGTCAGCGGCTACGAGGCGTTTCCCGTTGTGAAACATTTCTTATGCGAGGTGAGTCATCAGTAATTTAGTACAGTAAAACTGTGTTAATTCAAATTCTCATACTTTGAATTTGTCAATAATTTTTGACCCTGGATAATTCGAAATTAATTTGTAATTCTAAATTGTTTTTAAATTAATTTTATCTTGCTGCACACTTATCGATCGCTCACAGTTGACAAGCTATTGTTTAGAGCGATTGGGCTTAGATTTGATTTTTTTGTTTGACAGATCTGTAACAAGACATTCCTACATTGGACTTATCTCCAAGTTCACAGGAGGCACAAACACACTTCTTCCCTAAATGCTTTCGTCTGTAAACTCTGCGGAGAAGAATTTTCTGAATGGTAAGAACCAAATTTTATTTAATTTAAAATCTTGTTGGCGCCAATTATCGTGGTGTAAATCCCATCCCATATTTCCACCCTACCACTACACTCATTGTTGTCATCCAGGCACTTTAATCAATTAATGACTGACTGTTCAACCGTGTTTGCAAAACCCTTACTTACCCGTAGACGACAAGAGCGTCAAGACTTGTATTAGTGTCATGTACATGTCATCAAAGCAGTAATTCAATTATGAGTTGCGGTTCGACTAACACTGTGTCAATCACCGTAATTTATAAACAATCGTAAACTCATTACCCATCCATCCATCACAAGTAGGTACAGTGTAACTGCGAGAGTGATTGTAGTTGTGTAAGTACGTGAACACGGAACCAGCTCCAGTGCTTCAGCCATTTCAACATTAAAGGTTAGTGCCTAGATTGAATCCCTGTGTAACCGCCCTTCCCCAACATCCAAAACCCCTCTTCCTACAGTCTACTGAAAATCGTCACCAATCTATTATATAATAATTTGTCAAATGGATTACGTTGGCATTCAATATTTATGTTTTCACGATATGGACATAATTAGCTCTCATGTTTAATCTCATTTTAAAACATATTTTACTATCGGTGCAATGAAATTTTATAGAAAATCACTCACAGTAAACTAATGATATTAATTTTATATTCGTAACGGTTCAGCGACACTACAAACATTTTGGAGTTGTTTATATGTATTCCTTTAAATGTAGTCCAAATCTTTATTCAATGCCATATTAGTTTGTTGCTATAATTCAATATTTTGTGTTCAGTTCTTTGATATATGAAAAATTATGATCATCTTCATATTGAATGTTTCTATCTATCCTGAAGACCCTGTGTCATCCCTAAACAAAATGCCGCCTCATTTTTTTATACAGTATTTTTTATCATCCTTTAATGGCTAAAATATCTAAGAAACATGTTGTGTAGATACATTACTACTAAAATATAAACCACAAAATCTAATTTAAATGCCATCTCTGCTTCAATAGACAATATTGCGAGTCCACGGTTTAAGTTACATTTAAAAATACACCTGACAACTTCCAAAACTCGCTAGTGACTGGCAAAAATATTTGGATAAATTTTAAATTAGGTAAGTATGCACCGACCTATAATTTGAAAATCTGCACGTGTCATTGCTGGTCATCAAGGACGTGACCTCCAAGGACAATGGAAGTAAACTAGACATCGCGAACCCGACAAAAAAATACAGTCCTGTAAAACCTTGTATGTTACATTTTGTTTCCAACCAGTGTGCTGATTTTTGTAATGGAAAGATATTTCCGTTATTACTAAGTTTAGGTAGCTATTTCTATATATATCTAATGATACTCCTTGATTTGCCGCCCTTCGAGTAACTGCCACCCCCAAGCGACGCTCAATCTGCCTACCCCCACGAGACGTCACTGTGAAGATCCCCTTTTTATGTGCTTCGTATTTTAACATGTTTTTTTTTTTTAAATACAGTTGGATGCTAAACCACCATCGAAGAAAAATACACGCAGACAAGTTGAATCTTAGGGCAAAGAGTGCCAAGTGAGTACTATTTAAAAAAATATATTTCGTATCCGATAAGTCCTACATATTCTTCGGTGTTTTGTAAAAAGAGCGAATCAACCATTTTGGCGAAATCGAGATTTTAATGAAAAAACAATATGTAGGTACATCACTAGCTTTGTTGTGTAAAAACGGCGAATTTGTATCTTCACAGAAAAGTACTTAAAGACGATAATCGTAAGGGCGAATATCCACTTAGTGTTACGCATAAAAAGCGAATGTGACGTATTAGGTCTTTTAAAATATTATATTATAATGCATATCATAAAGACAGTATTCTATCTAAGATTTATTATAAACTTGTTAGATATTTATAATCATCCACAGGTAATTAATAAATAAATGTCAAAAGTTAAAAATCCTCCTGGAAAATAGCATTTTGGTTAATTCACCCTTTTTACAAAAAAACGACGATATGTGCATGGTTGTCACTCCCGTTTACATAATGTAACAGTGGCAAAGGGTGCAGGTAGGCTGTCAATATCCGACATAAATAGTGCACACTAAACTTTCTCAGTAATACGTATTTGTTTTCATTGAACTAAGACTACAAATTGCAGATATTGTTGGTTAGTTTTTAAAATTCAATTAAACCCTGTGAAAACCAAGCCGTAATAGATAAATAAGTAGTGAAAAATTATTCGTCTCTAAAAATATATAAAATTGTGCCATTAAATCATATATAATTTAAAATATTTTATAGATGGAAGAATATTTTATATCTACAGTCGAACTTGGTTATTACAAGGAAGATAAGACCGACTGAATTTGCTCGTTATAAGCATTACTCGTTATATCATTATATAACATTTTTCGCGCCACGTTCTATTTAAGCATAGAACATAAAAAATCGGAAAACCATCGTAAAAATCCCCGAAACAAGCATGGCATTCATAAACTACAATATAAGTTGTTTATGGTAATGAAGTGCTGAGCCGCTGGCGCTGGTAGGTACCTACTGACTTCACAAAGCTTGACTTTTTTACATGCAATTTCAACCATACACGTGGATACGTTGTCAATGTTGTCGGCGAAAACACCAATTAGGTACTTAGACACTTAACTAGTGTCATAAACGTAATCCGATCCCGGCGGCGTTGGTCTAGTTAAATGCCCGGTCGGATTTTATTGCATAGGGTCGAAAATGTTGTTCGATTCGACGAATCGAAAAACGATCGACACATTAACAGTTTTGCTCGGTATACCCGAGAAGTAGCTCATTGTAAAAGTGATTAAATGTATGGAGAAAATCATTAACTAAAATGTCAACGAATGTTTCCTCATTACATCCGAGATCTCGCTATTTCCGTGATCGTAATAACCAAGTTCGACTGTATTATATAGTATATTAAAATGAAATTGTCCCTAACTATTTCAACTTTGCACCACAACGCAATATGTATCTTGGATGCCCTCAGCCATGGCCCCCATATCCTGAAGCGGGCCCCCAGGCTAGGATATTTGACAGCCCCCCTACCTATCGCTAAAGATAAAGGCAGTGTGACACTCTACAGTAGCGTTTTCCAAAATGGTGTATGCGGTAAAATTAATGTGTATATTTAGTGTTTTTTGTATATTTGAATTATGGAGTTGTCGAGTATCGATACACAATTAAAAATTGTATCGTACAACCACATAATTTTAAGCAATAACATTATTGACGATAAATAGTGATTTTTTTTTACTATTCGAGAGAATTTGTGATGTGTGTTTAAATCATCTATCTGGTCGAATCGCCACGCCGGGCCTTTCCTGAGCCCGGGCCCCCAGGCTAGAGCCCTGTCAGGCCCCCCCTTATGGGGGCCATGTCCTCAGCTTTCCCCACTGCTTTACCTTCAGGGATGGTGTGGTAAATTTCCACACTGTCCAAGTATATCAAAATAAAATTCATCAACTTTCTCAAAGTAGATTTTAATTTTAGTAATAATTTTTATTTCCATTTATGATTACAGTACTAGTTATAAATGTGCCGATTGCGGGGAGGGCTTCAATATGAGAAAGCAACTCGCCAAACATCGAGACATCGAACACGGAGACAATTCGTTACTGCAGGACAAACTTAAGGCTGGTAAGGACATCCATTAAATCTTCTGAATTATTATTATTAATGGTGGCCCAGCCCTGTGTGGGCTCTGGCTGCCTCAACATTGTCAGTTGGAGGTCCTTTTTTACTCGATCCAGCCACCAGAACAACAGTCTTCTGGCGCATCATCGTCCCTTAAGCGTTGTCGACATTAAGCGTTTCGATTATTCATTGTTTCTTTGACCCAGCGGACTCTGGATCCCTATAAATTTCTCAATATCCAGTTCATTGCACTAACTTTACAATTCATGATTAAACTCACGTCGACATACTCCATTTTCACTGATTGGTCTACGTATATTTCCGAATACCGAATCAGAATATTTTGAATTATTCCAAATTTACTAATGGATTATAATTGAAATATTGTATAAAAAAGTAAATTACTATTATGTTATTGTAATCGTGTCGGTAAATTTGTACATATGTAGTTCGCCGTATCAAACTTCTCCGTGAAATCTTGTATCGGAAATATATGGTCGTATATTAAAAACTGTCTAACCTCTTTGGGTCGTTGGTACTGAGATAAAATTCATGTCTAAATAAAACACGGTTCTTGTCGGTTTACAGGAAGCCAGCGGCAAACAAATTTTGAAAATAGCCAATATACTGGATTATTTCTTAGGTATGGTTAGGTTAGGATTTAATAAAATTGAAACATTGTCTGCAATGCTCCACGAACAATGCGTAACTGCTTCATCTCGGTGCTATAGAGATGACCGTATAGTACATGTTATTTCTTTCCGATAAGAAAGCTCACGGCAAACTGTGCTACAGTGAAATGTAATACGTACAATTTACATGTAAACTATTGTAATAAGCTTTATTACGACGGTTCGTTGTCAATCATTCACTCAATGCATTAGGTCTTTGCTTTAAATCAAACATACGTTTAAAAAATTGAGTTGAGTCATTATGAATGTGTGGAGTATCTCGTGTCTCAGTTGTGGTATTTTGAATTTCAGGTCCTTTTGCTTGCACAGAATGTGAAAAAGTCTACCAAACCAAAGTTGGATTGGAGGGGCACACGAGGTAAATATATTTAAAATCCTACTGATCAACAAGTGTCCTGTGTGGGCTTATGAAACAGCATATCGTCGCCGTAGATGTCAAGGGAGCCAGTCCACAAAATCATAATGCTGAGAAACAGGCACTCAAAGATTTTGTGTGACAAAAACAGTAACATTTTGTTATTGAACTTTTTTGTTTTTAAAGATATAACGGTGAAACTTTCAATATAGAATATACTTTGTGGTATTATCTTTTTATTATTTTGTACAAATAACTAAAAAAAATAGTATCTTAGAAGTTATGTGTGTTATATCTCTTGACCACTGAATATTGAAATGTACAGTTGGCACACGTGTGTGGTAGTCAGAAAAGTTTTGTGGCTTAAATCCATTGACCACTGCATCTTTAATGATTTTAAAATGCTTTTGTGTACTTTACTCATATTCGCCGAATTTGTGGCTTGGCTCCCTTGACATATACGGCGACGATATATAAGTGCTTGTAAAATAATGAATGCCATATCAAATTATGTAACAATTTTTTAACATGGTTTCTTTTTGTTTTTCAGAGTTCATAATGGCGGTGTCTATTTGTGTGCATTATGCGGCAATGGCTTCGCACACAGAGCCGGGTTAGATACCCATCACAAGTATGTATAATTTAAATAAAATTTGATAGTTATACTTGGATCCTCGATTGCGTTTGAATTTTTTGTATAACAACACTAAGGCTTCGGCCACATAGGTAGGTGTTTCGCTAGTGCTGAGCTAGGTGCTATGCTTGTCTACTAAAAAAATTACTGTCACATTGCACTCCTTAGGTACAAATTCATTTGACATTTGGGAGCGCTCAAGTCAACAACGCTATGTCACTCTCAAAACTAACCAGAAAGCTACCTACTTCTCACAGAGAATTTAAGTTTAAAATTTCGATAGTCTCAAATTCGAACTTGTTGGGTGCATAATGTCAATTCATCCCATGAGTCATAACCTCAAAATATACGGTGTTTGACGTTTGTCATACTGAAGAAACATCTGCCATCTTGAAAAAATCACTAGGTGACACAATAAAAATAACCATCACGTTTGTTCGCCGGGAGACTCACTAGGTGACTAATAATCACGTAGCAAGGCGCAAAGCGTGCAGTGTGGCCATTGCGATAGTATAGTGTGCGTCCGTTTGCTAAGATATTAATTTCTAATTTTTTTTTTTAATTTCAATTTATTTTACATATTGTGGACATTACAAATTATAAGTTTAAGACGTTCACAACATGACATTTAGAAACAAATTTAAAACAGTTTTATGTACATAACACAAGAGATAGATCAGTATTAAGTTATTCAACAGTATAAATGTGTACATACAAAAAATATTAAGAATATAGGTACAAGGAAGTACACCGGATGAGTTAAGCAGACCCTATTTTAAGAATTTAAAAAACAACGTCCACATAAATTCACCCTCACGTAAGTGTCACCTAGCACGTAACCACCAAGCAAGGCACCTGCCTATGTGGCCTTAGCCTTAATGTTCACGATTCCTCAACCTTTTTATTGTGGTTAAATTGTTAGCCATAGAAATATTTATACTCTGTACATCGGCGCATTGAAAGATGGCGACCTGTTTTGACGTTTCATTATTATGTGTAATACTCTAAAACTCCGTTAATTTAAAATTGAAGGGACAGAAAATCGAAAAACAACTCGGAATTACAAAATTCTAAATAAACTTGAAAAACCTGTTCCAATTTTGTAAAATTGTTTGAAATCGCTATAAATTGATTTTATGAATTTTTGCAAAAAATTTGAATTACGGCGAATTTCGAAAAAACCGTGTTGTATTAACAGGGATTTACTGTACCTGATTTATGTGATTGTTCATCTAAGTATTCGTAATTTTGATGATTTGCTCTATTTGACTGCCTAATCTATGTACAAATAATTGATGCAGACTGACTTTTCACAGGTAGTTTTAGTCACATTTGTATTATAATGTGAATGTTTTAATTTCGGTCGAAGTCAGACATGTTTTATATTCGAAATGATGAAACAATACCATCTATTCATAAGAAATTCAAGTTTCAGGGTGTATCATGCAGATTCTGCACATTTAATAATGTTTGAAATTGATTGATGGAGTGAATCTATAATTACTGTGTTTTTGTGGTGAAGGTTTTCATCAATATCTTTGGATCCCCCATATTATTATCAAAATGTTCAAATATTCTGCACATAAAGCATGTCTGCATAAGCAAAAGGTACTGTGGTAAGTCAGAAATAATTTTTTTTATTCGGGTCTAGGACGATTTGGCACCGGACAACTGGACGCAACGGAATTCGAAAATAAATAGACGTTAGGTACTATAGGTACTTTAAAAGAAAATATTCAATATTATCATTTATACTTCAATGATTATATTATGATTTAATAGTTGGTAAGAATGTAAATATGCAGACGTAAACAATGATTTAATCGTGCATATGTTTAAGTTCCAACGAAAAAAGAGTTTTTTATTTTATATAAAGCCTTAGGCATGGTAATTCTCAATCCGCGATAAAGAATACATTATGTTAAGAGTAAAATGAATTCAAACTACTAAGTAGTAGATAGAAACTGATTAAAATACCTCGTCTACACGTGTCTACGACAGTGCGGCGTCCAATTGTCCGGAGGCCAGTCATCCCATTCCCGTATATTCACATTACTGGTGACCATCAGTTAGTTTATGTTGGTTACAACTATTTTTACACAATCAGATGGTCTGATTAATTGATTTTGATGTGCAGGAGAGTTCACTTGCGTGAACAGCGTCATCCATGCGCCATCTGTGGGCAGTGCTTCTTCTCCACAGCGGAGTTGGATGGCCACAAGCGCTGCCACACGGGAGAGAAGCCCTTCGCCTGCAACTACTGCTCCATGTACTTCAGAACCAAGGGGCGGAGGAACGAGCATCATAGGTAACTTGTGACACCATTCTCTGTTATCATACGCTTAATTCGAAATTTTTGAAGTTACAAAATAATTAAAAACTGTTTGGCCTGGCGAATTCATTAACACTTCATAACTACCGCTCCAGTTAACATGGCATCTCTAGACACATACAACTTTGCTATACAAATACATGCACTATGTACGATATAAAAGTCCGATAATACTATAATTGTTAATATACGGAAAAAAAGTTGGCAATAGATGAAATATAGGACTAAAGATGTTTGGGAGAGCTAAAAAAAAAGCTTTCGTCAGTTACTTTACATCTGAATTTTGTCTAAAAAAGGTCTCGTTAATCACTTTACGTGTAATTTTTTGAAAATGCCGAAAAGTATTGGTAATTCAACGCGTACTATAATTTTTGCCGAAATACTATAATTTTAGAGGCTATGCACTATAATTCCACTTTGTAAATATGGCAACACTGGTCAGGATATAATATGTATGACATATAAGATGTTTAAATTTTCAAGTGTATTTTCGTAAATAATTTTTATTCTTTCTCTTTCTTCTATTCTTATTCTTTAATTTACAGTCAACGTTTAATGCACCGTTGCCTGTAAATAAAATATTCATAAAAATGTCTTCTTTGAATGAATAAGCATTTTGTTTGAAATATTCGGGGATTTGTTTTATTTTATATTATCACCCTAATAACGAAGAAGTCATAGCAATAAATGATGTTATAGATTTACGAATTCGTAATTCATAGTTCGAAATTGTCTGTACTGTAATAATTTAACGAGATTCTACTGTATCTTGCCTACGGATGAATACTACATTCATTTACATTCACTATTCATAAAGTATCAATTTTATTCCAGAATCCATACTGGGGAACGCCCTTACCCCTGCGACATTTGCGGCCTCGCCTTTAGAAGATCTCATGCGATGAAAAATCATCGTCTCATTCACACGGGAGAGAGACAGCACAGATGTCCGCACTGCTCTAAACTGTTCCATGTCAGATCCAATCTCAACACTCACATGAAGCAGAAGGTGAGGCAGTTTTGTTTTTGTCTTTGATTAAGAATCATTACATCATAGTCGATTCAATTCTGGATGAAGGTCTTGTCTAGCTTCTTCCACTCCTATCATAGGCTTTTGACTTTTCTTTCTTTCTTTCGACCATGTCCGATCCTAATAGGATCATATGGGCCTCCACAGAGTAGAGGTTTTTATTAACAGATTTTGTTTTTTACGAGAAATGGATGTCAGCCACTTGCTCAACCTATTAGGTCCATACCCTGATAGACACAAATTGAAAAACAATATGCGTACTTCCCAGACCCAGGATTCGAACCTGGGACCCACGGCGTAATAGTCCAACGCTTAAGCCGCGCGGCCATCGTGGGTGATTTTTACTGCCATATATTTCTTGTGGAATTTTATCAATTTATCCATCCGGGGGCTTTCTATTTCATTGCCTCGTTTGCTTCTTTTTCTGTTTCTTTTGTGGTCTTCCTATGTCGTGACCAACATGCACCTTTCCATTCCACTTTGCGCTACTCTTTATTATTGATTCTTTCCTGTCGGCCTACGGCCTGAGTGGACAGTGTTCGGCAGGGCGTATAACCGTGTGTGAAATGTTTGTAGTCAATGTGTTTTTGGTTATACGTTTGAGTTGCGCACGCCGTTCACGCCCCACCGAATGTTGTCCACTCACACTGTACACTTTGAGTCAGCTCAAGTGAAACATGAAAAATTACAGTATGTCTAAAGCAACCATCTAATCTTAAATACTTGTGACCATACTATTAAAACTAAAAGCTGAAAAGTCTAAGAATATTGTCGACTCCCCCTATCCAATCGACAATCTGCTGATCACTATTATAGACTGTAGAGCAATTAATGTCTAAATGAAAATAAATCACTTCTCTGCGTGGTGAATATAATTTATCATTTGGATAGATAAAAGGTTATCAATACGTTAACATTAAAGACATTACACCTCTTGATAACCTGTTTAACGTAGGCAAATTGACTACCTACCTATACATAATTTGAATAACTTAATCTATTGGAAAACTTTCTCAAGAAACGTACACCGTCGATAGCTCAGTTGGTAGAGCGGTGGACTGTAGAGTAAAACATAATACGTTGTTATCCATAGGTCGCTGGTTCAAATCCGGCTCGACGGAATTTTTTGCCATATTTTACAATAAAAAGGGATGAAATCTTATTTCAAAAAGCTAGCTACTAATTCAAACACAAATTTGAATCAAGAACGTTCTGCACGTTATTAACTGCGAAAGTTTACTGACATACAAAAAGCCATACATTTCTGTTTGAAATCGCTAATGTTAGTATATTGACCGATCTAAATCACAAAATATGGCCAAATATTGCGTTCACTTCTGAAATAATATTATTTAGTCATTTTCTCTATTGTTTAGGTAATTTGTGAGTACACTGGTTTAGACAATTGAAAAGCTCCCAAACATTCAAATAGTGTGAGTAGACAATTGCTTTAGGTTAAAAAAAATCGGTGTGTGTACTTATGTACGCGCGTTAGAAGTTATGCTTCTTTGGCGTAACAAAACAAAAACAAAACTTGTGATAACCTAGATTCTTCGACTAGCTCTTAATTATCTTGTTAAATTACACACTAGAAAAAGGACCGCTTATTGGAACGCCGTTGGTTTATTTCTATACACTTTAACTTATATTACTAAATTATATAATTATTTATAGTTGTTTTTATTTTTAAAGTAACAACTACCACTATGACGTTTAATAGTTTGTTTACGTAAGGAATTGCAAATGGCCGACAATAATAAATTCGCTGCCTAGGCAACGGAACAATTCTAAACTATAATATTATACTGTATAATCGTCACGATTGGAGTATCATACTGTGGCGTAATGGTAGTGCGTTCGGCTGATAACCGAACAATCGGTGGTTCCAATCCAATTGAGTGCGTTTATTTTTGTGTGAAAAAATAAATTATGTGTTACATGTCACACGCCAAAAATACACTCTGATCTGATTTTCCAAATGCGCCTAAAGAAGTATAACTTCAAAAACCAATGATTGAATCGATCCTTGCAATAATGTTTATACTTGTAATTATAACATACTAGATCAGTGTTTCCCAACTTGTGAATTGTCACACACTGGTCTGTTGCGAGGATAACTCTGGTGTGTTTTGTGTTTTTTCTAAATGTGCAAATGTGTTATTATTTCAATTGATTGAACAATTTTGGTGTGTTGCGAAATCCTAGTTAGTTTTGAAGTGTCTCGTTAAGTTGAGAAACACTGATCAAATGAATTAAAAAAACATATGATTATTTTGAAATTGAATGTCGGATTGTGTTCAGCTCGCGGTCCATTGCGTTTGATTTTAATTTAAAAAAAAAATCTACTGTACTAAAAAAGCATTCCAATGAATATTTTATCTCATCACGAAAATAACGATAAGAAACTGCGATTAGTTTGCATTTAGTACAAGAATGGTCATTACCATAATAGTATTTTGTACATTCTTACATCCGTATGCTAGCATTGATAAACGATTTCGAATCCTTTCATTAGTAGTTTTGAACAGTTATAACCAGTAACAGTTTTATATATGTGTAGGCTCAGGGCACTGGTATGTTTATTATAGGCCACCTTGTATTAATTTTGTTTGTGTGATAAACCACCTTTGGGATTTAAATATAACCTGGTTTCTTAAAAATATTCTTTGATAGATTTCTTACGAAACTTTCTTCGAGTTGTGAAAAATATATATAATTTTTTAGAGTTTTTAATATTTCATGATGAAACAACTGCCTCATTTCCTTCATGGAAAACTACCACTGGCTTTAACGATAGAATAGGTTGTCATCAAAATTGGTCTTTCGTTTTAGTTTTATATCAAGAATTCACAATAAAAATTGTAAATATTATTGCAGCTCTTATAACTTAATTTATGCATTGCAATCAAACAAGCCATACTTCTTATTATCACCTCTTGATGTATTTTGCAAGAAAATCTAATCCCAATGTTGTTTTTCAGCATCCTGGACAATTCCTTGTCCTGGAAGTGGAAGGAGGTGCAGAAGTCAGAGCGGCTCTCGAGGAGTCATTAAAGGAATTGACAAACAAAGATATCAAGATGGAAAGCAGACACCTAGACGATTCGGAGGAGGTCGACGCGCCCGATATGATCGTTGAAGAAAACGTTGTTATAGAAGAAGAAGACGAAAGTTATACTTACGCCTATAACCAAGAAGAGGAACCTGACGAAGAGAAAGATAGCCAAGACAATGGGGAAGAGGTTTACGTAAGTTACGAGGAAGAAGAAGGCGAATTAGTCGAGAAAGAGAACACTTCTTACGAACCGGTTGGCGAAGAATTATATATTTCTTACGAACCTGAACCGAAAGACGGTGCAGAGTTGAGTGTCGAAGGGAATATTGAACAAGAATTGAATGTGTATTACGAAAAAGATGCCAACATTGACGAAACGGAAAGCGGAGAAATTTACGCAGAAAACGTAACTGAGTCTTGTAACGATAATATGTACATAGTGAGTGATGTTAATCCGACTGATGAGGCTTATGTGGAATTTGAAAAGGCAACGGAAGAGCAGGGGGATTTTGATTCTGTGATTTACGAAGGCGACGATGGCGCCGGTTACGAAGAAGGCAACGGCGAGATACGCTATGAGGTTCATGCCGTCGCACAGGGAGACGATGGCAATGTTACGTACGCTGTTAAATATGTCACGAATGAAAGTCACCACAATGTTGCAGACGTGACTGACGATCAAGCCAATGGTACTGATTTGGACGCGTCATTTGACGCTTTAGAAGATTAGAAGAATTAGGTAAATGTGTTGCCAGATATTTGACATATCAGGCTTCATGCTCGTCATTATTTCAGTACCATGTTGGTAAATTGTTATATTGCCGTGTCTGTGGTCAAAGTTCTCATATTGCTTAGCTATCCTGAAATCAGACTATAGTAGGTATCTCGAAAAAATGCAGTTTTTAGTTAATTATAGATATTGTATATACCTTAAATCTATGCGAATTGAGCAAAAAGTCTATTGTATTATGGTGAATCAATGGTTTAGCCGTGGCTTGAAACTTTTTACTTTTGCTCAGTTCTGTCAGTGTGGTTTCCGACGTCTTTATTTTTCTTTTGTCAAATTACCTCTACTCTATGTATGTTTTATAGCTAAAATCTTTGTATTTATTAATCACACAACTATGTTTCTTCTGGTTCTGGGTCGGCGATATAATTACGTCCCAATCATGTCAAAGTCACCAATGTGCAAAATGACGCTTCTGAGATGAGAGAAGTTTAAACATTTTTGGGAATCCATTATCCTATCCTAGGATTATTATGAGCCTTACAATTTTGATTTATATAATAATATCACATTAATTTAATGTATATCAAAATTTAGAGCATTTTTAACCAAGAAAAGAATAATTAGTACATTATAACCTCGATAATTTGAAACTCGTTAAATCATATTTCCAATTTTTCGTCAATTTTAATTCTCTTTTCAATGTGTTTAGGTGGGTACTATTCTTCTTAATTATCTATATAAAAGTTTTAATTGAATTTAAATTCTTTTGCTATATTAAACAGCATGTGTTTATGTTTTTGTTGCTTTGCTTTAAAGCAGGGGGGGGCAAACTTTTTGGATGGAGGGCCAAATTCAAGAATTAAAAATGAGCGGCGGGCCGCAAGTAAAATGCCATTTTTAGATATACACTATTTATTATCACGAAAAATAAACATTACAAAAAATTAATGAGAAGAATTAAACTGATGTACCTTTTTTAACATTTTTTTAAATTCAGGTGTTAATTTTGTAGTTGATATTCTCAAAGCTGCTTCTAAATGGGCATCGGAGATATTTGATCGTAAAGAATTTTTATTGAGGTTCATGATCGAAAATGTTTGTTCACATATATAGGTTGATCCAAAAATAACGAACATTTTTCTTTCATAATCTTTAAGTTGGTCGAAATTGTCTGAATTAAGGGCATTGTAAAATTTGGAGATTTCTTCACGACGATGTAATTCTCTTAAATCAGTGTCACACTGCAGATCAATAATCTCAAGTTGTAGCTCTGTCGGCACACTATCAATATCTATTGAAATCGATGTTCAACGTAGAAAATAGTGGTTACATAGTGTGACACGAGACGCAAGGAAGACGTAATGAGATAATACATTTACGAAACAAGAAATTCTTCAAATTTTAATCTATTGTCAATATTTTTTAAAAAATATATAAAAAAAAAGTTATTTGTAATCAGAAGTACAATTAATGATGGCGGGCCGCAAAAAATACCCGGCGGGCCACATGCGGCCCGCGGGCCGCAGTTTGCCCCCCCCTGCTTTAAAGTATAATACAATTGTAATTATTTCTTGGAGGCAATTAAAAAATAAATAAGAAAAACTGCCCCATCTAACCTTTTGCCTACATAGCATATTGTAAGATTTTGATGGTGCGGCTTATTCAATGGTTAGTACTCGAATGACTATATCATTTCATATGAAACTGGTATCAATGTTATTTATTTATCGTCATAGTTACCTTGATACTAGCATTAAAATCATCAGGCGTCGCAAGGCCCCCAGTTTTATTATAATTTTTGGTACAAGTTGGTTATGGGGAAGCCAGAGGAAAACACATTTTGAAAATAGCCGATATACTGGATTATTTGTTAGGTTGGGTTAGTTTAGGTTAGGTTTTCATTCTTGAATTCATGAATTTTGCCCAAAATCGGCTTTGACAATTAGCCCGGTTCCCGCCTGTCTTCCCCATCATGGACTAAAGTTTAAATCTGCTGCTGCACCATGCTGTATCTTGGTATAGTCCACGTCTTCGCTATGTTATAATGTTCTTTGTAACAAATTTTGCGCCTTTATTACATGATAGCGAAGCTATGTATTAGAATGTACCTAAAACCAAAGGCTCTATCCATAGTCATACTTATGTATATAATAGGCTTACGCATTATTGTGCGACACATAACTCAGAATGAGTTACTCATTCCTTATCGTGGAATCTTTCTTCTAACCTAAATACCGGAGAGTATTCGAATCTACTCTTAACAAAATAAAAAAGTGGCGTTTTCATGTTATTTATTGTTTTTAATAAACTAGCTATTATATAAATTATAAGTATTATATTATATTATAAGTATATAGCTTTCATAATATTATTTGGTTATACATAGTGTCGACATCTATGCATTTGGACCCTAGTGTTTTGTAGTCATATTATAACTGTCAATGTATAGTTATGTCACAAAATTTATCATCACAACAATGTTAACAAAATACTATTAATTAATGTGTTTATTGTTTTTTATTTTGTCTTCTGTAGAAGCAATGAGAATTTTAAGATATACAACTTAAAAATATAGTTATTTAAAAAAAGAGAACATTTCGAGTGTTTAATCTGCAAACCAGGTAACTCCACTTATGACAAAAAATGAGATTTTGATGGCATTATGTTATAAAGACTATGTTTTCTATGCTCACACAAATTTTCAAACTCCTAAACCTATAAATAAATGTGTTATCATTCTTCAAACAGAACTGCCAACTGCAGGTGCCAAATGTCCAATATCATACATGAAACAACTCTGCTCTTTATATAAATTTTCTTTATATGTATTATATAAAAGGAAAGCAAGAATAGAGTATTAATTCATGGTTCAGCTTATTTGTAAATAAAAAGCGTTATCAAGTGTATTTTTGGAATTCTCTGCTCGATAGTTAAATTATGAAGTATTTTCTATTTCCTGAATAATTTACTCAAATGCAGTTGGCTGGTTTGCAGATTAAACAGTATATTTGTTTAATTTATTGTATATGTGCTGGAAACTTGAAAAACAAATGAATTATTGATCAATAATTATATTTGTACCTGAGAGTCAGTGTATTGTATTTCCAAGAAGAACCCTTTCGATAAAACGAATGACACTTGAAAACCTCGTTAATACAAATTCCACGGGAGCGAAAAACGAAAAAAAAAAATATTACGGAATATGAATTATGAATTTCATTAATTATCGTCAATCATAGATGTCCCAAACAAATTTCTGATATAATTCTTTCAAATTAAAATCTGTGCAAATACCATGGGTCACTAATGTATTACTTGAAGTTACCAAATACCATGGGTCACTAATGTATTACTTGAAGTTACCAAATACCATGGGTCACTAATGTATTACTTGAAGTTACCAAGTAATTTACGCAGGTATTTACCACTATGTGTTGAGATAGAATTTAAAAAAAAATACGAAATATTTGTTATTTTTCCAATTTGTTAACACAATTTTATTGTTTGGCATTAGTTCTCTAGTGAAACTACGTGAAAATCCAATAAACAATCAACAATTAAATACCTACAGCCCTGAAACATGTGAGTTATTGTTTTTCCTTTAAGGTGTTAACGGGTCATAATGTCAAGTTTATTTTTATTACTTTCATAAAATAAGAATTTATGATGTTTTCAAAAAAGTCTGTCGCGATTTTCAACAACTGGCTCATGAAATAATGTGCTTTATTACGATTTGTTGAATATTTTCGAATTAAAGGTATGGTTTTATTGAAAATAATGTTCAAGGGATTTTTTTTTTGCGAAAATTTCGATTTACGGCAAATTTAGAATTATCCGTGTTCTTATTAACGAGGTTTTTCTGTAATGTCTATGGAGTTTTGGCTTTAGGAATTTCAGGTTTCTGTTATGAATAGACTTAAAAAATATGATACAAAATCTCCACTAGACATTTTCTGCAAAATGTAACATATTGACTCTTTAGTACTGATATTATAACTTTCGTTATCTCTGTATAGATGGATATATTAAATAGTGTGCTATATTTGCATTATTATTATCTGCGGATTACTTATTTCTTTGCAGCCATAAGTATGCTTTTGAGAAACACAGATATGCTGTAGGGATAACCCTCATATGATTGTAGTCCAGTGCGTAAGGCGCTGGCCTTTTGTCTGGGGGCTTCGGATTTTAGTCCCAGTGAGGTCACAATATATTTATTTGATCTTCTCAAAGTCTGGGTGTTTGTGATTGTTTCACTTCTATTACTAACTACACTACTGTCATTGGGCATCATGGCTTGTTGTAGTGTTAAAAAGGATATGTATATAATATCGTCTCTGTTCTGGCAGAACACACTAACTGGAGAATACTAGTTTTGAGTAATTTGACTTTGAAGTTGTTAAAATGTTTAAAATAATGGTCAATCATGTGAGTTTATAAAGTAATCGTTAAAGGGATGACTTCAAAATAAAGACTGTTTATTTATTAAGAAGGTTTCCAGACTTATGTCATTTTTTCGAATTAGTGTTTTCTGCCAGAACAGTGACGATATATTATATTCTTTGAGGTAAAAATTTATGGAAGATACCATAAAAAATATATTCACTGTAAAAACTAGGCGCATCGCCTCATAATTACAAGAATAAAACCATGTTTACAAAGTGACAATTATTGTATATAAATAACCATCTGTCAACGGTGGTTTTGGTCTTCTGCTGTAAACTTTTGGATTGAAACGCTGCTGTAATTATATAAAATGTAAAATAAACCGTGCCAAGTTAAAATCGTTTGGTATTTATTAAAATATATTAATATTATATTATATAATTTTTCGGTCACCTAACTTTAACTCAGTGGTTAACTCAGTGGAAGTATATCTGTGTTTCATAGACGCCTACCAGCAAGGCTGTTCTAACATATCACTTACCTCCAAAATCAATAAAAACAGTGATAAATATATTTCGTATTCCAACAGTTCCTGGGATATGAATCGTCATTTCTGATCTTTTTTCACACGTAGGCGTACCGACTTCGCTTATCACTTTGTGTTACCAATTATTGTAGATAGAATATACAGAATTGCCCCGCTTGATATCTATGTTATTTTGGATTAAGAAAAATAATGGAAACGTGTTAGCACGTTACCTTGGTAGAATAGAAGTCTCTACATTTTTATATTCTTGTCAATTGTAACAGCATTCTAAATTTTCAGCATTATAATCGCTTAGTCTGTAATGTACAAAAATATCTTATTTTTACGCGTGATGAGCTTTGTATATTTATGTATGTATAGGTTTAATCTCTTACAAAATGATAAAATTATTATAATGTTTGTTACCTACAGTAAATATTGTGATTTTTGAAATAAGGGATGTTTCGAAAGGATTTAATATTAGTAGACTTCAGGCGATGTGTTGATTTGCTGGAGTATCCTTGGATAGGATGATCGACAGATATGACATAGCTGCAGGACTACTTTGGTTGATTGTTTAACGCCCGCGATGGACGAGTGGCTTACGCATCGGATTTGTAATGTTGTGCGTCCCAAGTTCTGGCAAATACACATATTATTTATCAATTCGTGTTCGGAGTCAAGAGTATGGACCTAATAGGTTGAACAAGTGGCTAACATTCATTTCTCATTAAAACAAAACCTCCACTTTGTGCATCTTATTAGAATCGGACATGGTCAAAAGTAGAAAAGAAGGTTGATTTTGTTTATGCTAATGTGATGGCGATTGCAAATGACTTTCCTAAATTACTAAAAGGGGTGGCAACACGAAACATTTTGGGAAACTGAGGTGGCTTATAAAGACATTCTAATAATGGTTTTTTCAAGCTTAAAACCACTGGGTTATATTTTTTTTTAATTGACTCGACAATCCTGTGGATCTGGGCCGTCTCACATAACTGATTTTTGTTTTACGAGAGATGGATGCTGGTCACTTGCTCAACCTATTAGGTCCATAATCTGGGTCTTAACGCATGTAGAACCACGAACCGACAACACAAGCCTGACGCGTAGCCGTAATAATTATTTAAAACGCTATTTAATCAATGTTAAAAATTGCATGTTCAATTCTTGTAGTAAATTTACCAATTACTCCCTTAATTACTGTATTGTCAGTTCGTTGAATGCATTTGCTTTTTTGATATATGCATAAGCTGAAGAAATACGTACAAATCAACGCATACGTCTAGAAGACTATTATGGAGTGTACCTATATTATTACTATAACAATCTGTATATTTTAGTTATTTAAAATTATAAATTCTCACTTTATGAAATGTATAAAAATTTTAAAATGAGTTTTTTATAAATAAAGATACCTATCAAAATTGATTTCTTTTTTATTTATTTTCAAAATTTGGATGTATTCGGTGTACGATGAGGATTTCCAGAGCCGATCATAATATAAATGGGAAAGTTGACGTGCCAATAAATTAAGAGAACTTGTAGCTACTATCAAACGCAGAAAGGCAGCATATTTTTGAGCCAGGGTATACAAAATTAATGGGAACTGGCTTACTCTACTTGGTGTGGTAGCAGTTTTGAAGCAAGGCTCACTTTTTACAGGCCATAAAATCAAGGAACACAAAGCGCACTGACTATCCTAAAATATTGAATTCACGTTTCGTTTACTTGACGAGCAGTAATGCATGTTTTGCAGTGGCGAAGAGTGGAGGTAGGCTGTTAAGATCTGACATAAATAGTGCACAATAAACTTTGTCAGTCATACGTATTTGTTTTCATTGAATTAAGCCTACAAATTACGGACGGTGTTTTTTTTGATTCAATTAAACACTGCGACAACCAAGCCAATAGATAATAGTCAAAAATTAGTTTTCTATCTGTAGAATATCTAAAATTATGCCTTTAAACCAGGGGTAGTCAACTTGTCCCTAATTAATCTAATGTAATTTCATCAGACTTCATGCGTCTATGTATGCAAATTATAATAAAAAAGATAGATTTAACTACAGTAAGTTGTTTCATAAAGATTTATTCTGCCAAACTTAGCGAAAGTCTGACATCAAATATTTGGTAGGTAATTATTATTATATGCTTTAAGTAATTCTGCTTTATAATTTTTTTTATAAAGTAAAGTTACTTCCCTACTTTATAAATCACCATTACTGTGGAACCTGTGGGCGGTTAGAAAATTTTACTACTAACAGAGATACAAAAGTGGGCGGTAGGTATACAAGGGTTGATTACCCCTGCTTTAAGCGATGCATAATTTTGGATATTTTATAGATAGACTAATATTTTTTATCTACTTTTGAATTACCAATAGATACCGCCATGTGTATGGAATTGCTTCCGTGTTAATTTGGACCAGTAAAAATAACGGAAACGTGTAACCGTGTTAACTGTTAAGATTAACTATGCTGGCATCCTAAATAGCTACAGGATACTTGCATGACCTTTCAACACAAGTAGACTGGTCAGCGATGAGGATTTTTGGAAGCAGCGATTGCTGTAAACATATGTTCCATTAATCAGAGGATGTGGACAACGGGGAAGAAAATTTGTTTATTGTGAATAAAAGTCAGCGTGTAATAAATAGTTTTTTTATTAATAATTAATATTGTTTAAATAAATTAACAATTTCACTACAGTTAAAAGAGATCATGGATTAATAAATATTATTTTTGTCTAAAACGATTTAAAATTGTTTACAAAAATAAAATAAAAACACAAAAAATAATATCAAAATGGTAATAAATATTAAGTACATAATTATACAAAATGATGTTAGCTCAATAAATAATAACATAAAAAAAATTATACGACAGACTGAAATTAGGTATTAAAAAACGTTTTACTACATAGATGCAAGATTTGAACGTCTTCATAGTGAGGCAAACAAATCGACAACATCTTTAAATGCTCTTAGAGCAAGGGCTCTCAACCTTTACCTATTGACATGGCCCCCACATTCTGAAGCGGGGCCGCGAGCTAGCATTTTCCAAAAATGGTGTTTGAGGTAAAGTTAAGGGTAGGTATTCATTGTATTTTTAGTGTTTTTTTTTGATCTTTGAATATCTACATCTACTTGAATAATTATGGATTGTCTAATATTGAGATATTCTAAAATTGCATTGTACAACCAACTATTTTAACATGTTCATATACTCGGCAACTTTTTTGTATTAGAGCAAATGTGTGATGTGTGTTTATACGTTGAGCCCCCAGGCTAGAGCTACTTCAGCTACTTGTGGGGGTTAAGCCTAATGGTGACATACCACGCGTACATTCATTTACTGAAAATTGGAATGCATTTATTTGCAATTCGCTACATAATCCCTTTTCTATGAGAAGTTCTCATAAAACGTAGGTTGTGATTCTTTTGACTTTTTTCGAGACCTAAATTGATAACGAGAACCAAGATTTTCTGTTTTTTTTTCTTTTACATCATCCAGAAGAAATCAAATGATTACATCTACTGCAAAGATGTAAGTGCTTTTTTGGATCCTCCACGACTGGGACATATCTAAATATTTTTTACCGAAAGAATGTTTCACTACTTTTTATGTCTGTTTAATTCAGAGTTCTTGTTCCAGAGACCATGTCCAATCTAATAAGACCATATGGGCCTCTACAGAGTGGAGGTTTGTATTAACAGATTTAGTTTTTACGAGAAACGGATGTCAGCCACTGGCTCAACCTACTCGTATTAGGTCCATACTCTGACTTATACACGAATTGAAAAACAATATGTGAACTTGCAAGACCCAGGATTCGAACCTGGGGTCCACAACACCATAGGCCAACGCTTAAACCGCGCGGGAGACTGGGAATTCAGAGTTAGGTTAGGTTAACAATTATTTCTCGTAAAAAGTGTCTTGATATAACCTCCACTCTACATATCGTCTCTGTTCTGGCAGAACACACCAACTGGAGAATACTAGTTTTAAGTAATTTGACTTTGATGTTGTTAAAATGTATGAAATGGTCTATCATGTGAGTTTATTAAGTAATCGTAAAAAGGATGACTTTAAAATAAAGACTGTTTATTTATTAAGAAGTTTTCCAGACGGTAAAGTTTGAAATAAGGAACATTTTGGTATAACTAACTCAATATGGCATTTTTTCGAATTAGTGTCTTCTGCCAGAACAGTGACGATATTATGTCCATATGCGAAAATGCCAATGTTTACATATAAAGGAATGGACAAATAAATGGTTGATTTGAGATTATTACATGCACAATGTATTTTTTTTCTCGAAATTCTCGAGAAAAAATGACGACATTTCATAATAATATATTTTTGAGAAACGACAATTCCGATTACAATGATTTTATAGGTAGGAATTCATAATTTCTTATTAGATTTCGATCACAACATGTACTTTGGCATCTGCAACCCTTTTTATAGAGAGAGTTATTTTTAATAAAATTATTATCCCCTCAAGTGTATGAGAAATTAATGTATAATATTTATCTCTAAATAAATAATTAAAAACTTATGAAAGGAAATAGGTAGATAATATAAGACTTGGTTATCCGAGTCATATACGTAAATGTTAAATCCCTATAATGTGGGTACAAATTGTTATTTTAATATACATACAATATTCTTTGCTTTCTGGATTTTTGTCATATTTTCATTAGTCACAATTCCTTTTTCTTTTTAACAATACATCAAGCCAGCCCAATAGTGAAACAATCAGAGAAACACCTAAGCTTTAAGAAAATCAAATGGATGTATTGTGATCTCACCGGACGCCCCTTCATTGAATTACAAGAGCTCATTTCACTCTCTATGTACCGTAACCTAAGCAGGAAGCTACCGGTCTACAACAGTAAACATATTATGTAAATGTTTTATAATATCTAATTTTGTCTGTTATCAATAATCAGTCACTCATCGCCTAATCATATGTCTTATCCAATGGCTGGTGACCAGGACGTTGTGATATATTCCTGGCTGATGATCCACCCCGCATCCGAAACCGGCGCTTGTTATCCCGACGAGGTAGTACCGTCCGTCTTTCGGCACTACGAGAGGACCTCCAGAGTCACCTGTAGACAGACATCAGTACATTTGAATTACGTGCAGTCAGTGTTGTAATGCTAGATAATATAGTGTCGAGTTGCAGTTTTTTTTTTTAACAAATTAAAGAAACCACTACAGAAAATACAAACAGATCCTTATTATGAAATGCATAATATGTCAAGGCTTCCTTGCTAACTTACGACATGTTAAGCATAATAATGGAATTAATAAAATTTTACATTCTCTATAAATAATTAGCTTGGATTGATCGACGTTAGTCGAACATAACAATCGGTGTGTTGAATAATATAATACAGTCGAACTTGGTTATTACGAGGAAGATGTGACCGACTGAATTTGCTCGTTATAAGCGTTACTCGTTATATCAGAGAATATGTATTTTTAAATGAGCGGTCACATAACACAAAAAGTCGCAATTCAAACAAAAATACACAATTAGAATTTTTCCCCGAAACAAGCATGGCATTCATAACTACAAAAGAAGTTGTTTATTGCAATGAACGCTGGTAGGTACCTACTGACTTCACAAACCTTGGATCTTTTACATGCAATTTCAACCATATGCGTGTATACTGTTCTAAAACTAAAATCTTTCTAATACTAATACTAAAATTCAATATTGTCAGCGAAAACACCAATTAGGTAGGTACTTAGACACTTAACTAGTATGATAAACGTAATTCAATCCCGGCGGCATCCTGCCTAGTCAGATTTTATTGCTTAGGGTCGAAATGTTTTTAAACGATCGACACATTAACAGTTTTAAGAAAATTTTTCACGATATTTTAGCTCGGTATAACCGATAAGTAGCTCATTATAAAAGTGAATAAATTAATGTATGGAGAAAATCACAAACTAAAATGTCAACGAATGTTTCCTCGTTACATCCGAGATATCGCTATATCCGTGATTGTAATAACCTAGTTCGACTGTATTATGCATACATGAAATTTTAGTCTGGTTCTCTGTTCATGGAAGTGTGTAGATAGGGAATGACCAAATGGGAGTGTATTACCTAGACAAGCATCCTGATGGCCATCAGAATGTCCGGCGCAGATCATTTCCGAATGAATCTCCACTGAAATCTGTTTGCTCTTATGCCAAACGATGCATTCTTCGGTACCTGGAAGCATAATGATTAAAATATTATTACTGTAATCTTTCGACTTCCCGCGCATCTAGCAGCACAAGGCTGCTATCGGCGATTATCGAGGGCTGTTTATCATATTTATCTATTAAGACGGTCAATTGTTACAATAAGTTAATCGTCTAAACCAGGGATAGTAAACCTTTTTATACCGACTGCCCACTTTTGTATCTCTGTTAGTAGTAAAATTTTCTAATCGCCCACCGGTTCCACAGTAATGGTGATTTATAAATTACATAAGTAACTTTACTTTCAACATATTTGGATATAAGACAGGCATTTTTTTTATTTTACCATAGGTTTTCATATCCACCACTATCGAAATTATGTTCACTTTATTCATCATACCTATCTAATTTCTAACAGTTCTTCTTGGCAAGTTGTATCAGCCACTTCAATATTTTCGGTAAAAGGATTTTTCATCCAGTCATACACCTTCAATTTCAAATTATCTTCAAATCGTTTTTCCAAGTCCAATTTAAGTTCTTTGAGGTGGCTACTGAATCTGTCAATATCCTCTGAAGTTTTTATAAATGGAAATTCAGGAAAGTGATGAAATTCTCTTTTCAATAGATTATAACGAAAATGTTCAAGTTGGTCAATATTCTATATTTTATTCTATTATATATTCATATTTTCTGAAATTTAAATTGTCACAGGAAATTTTATGAAAACACAATGAAAATGTTTTTAAAAACCCTACCGCCCACCATGGAAGCTGGAACGCCCACTAGTGGGCGGTAGGAACCAGGTTGACTACCCCTGGTCTAAACTGTGAAAAAGTGCCATGTTTTAACAGCACCTCTATTGGCGAGATAGACAGTTTTGAAGGCTAACTTATTGTAACAATTTGTTATTATACACAATACATAAATATGATAAACTTCCCTCGATAGCCGCTGATAGCAGCCTTGTGTATAAAATAGATGCATTGGTTACCTTCCAATAGACGGCAGAGAGATATGAGATGTGATTTGATTGCAAGGGTGGAGTGTATGTCGGATGTATTTATATAATTTAGAATTTTTTACACTAAACATAAACTGAATTACAAATTTAGAGGTAGGGGTGTAGTTGAACATTCATCTAACACCTAGATAGTATAATTTATTGTTTTTATTAGTTATATTATGTGACCATCGTTGTACTCAGTGTTGGTTGAGCCACCACTCTGCGATCGGGAGGTGTCTGTTGGTTTTTTGTCGAACCTTGCTTTTTTCGAAACCGCGGGAAATACAAAATTAAAAATTAAGCGGGCTGTTTTGGTTAAGTACTCCCCAAACACAGCACTACATTGACATATTTAATTGTGCGATGTTTTAATTATACACTAAAGACCCACAGGTGGTTAAATGTCATGAACATGTGTAAATTTTGGAAAACCAACCATTTCTCGGCCTCAATTAAATTTTGTCTAAAGCCTAACTTAAGTGGACTAATTATTTTATAAGGGCAGTAGATATAGACTACTTATTTGGGTAAGGTACTTACTGAGTATAGGAACTACTGCGGATCTCAACCTGTGAGTCCCTCTCGGAGCCCCTCCATTGCCAGTGCTTCCCCAACCGGCAACTAGGGCTTTTCTTCCGGCCAAGGAGTCATCCGGAGACCAAAAGTTGTTTGTTTCTTCCTGTAAATTTATAGACTATAGATAAAGAAGAAAGAGGTGTGTATATATCAATAGCGAAGGGTGGAGGTAAGCCGTTAAGATCCACCATAAATATTGCCCATTAAATTTTGTTAGTCATACGTATTTGTTTTTTATGAACTAGGACTACAATTTACTACAACTACGACTTTACAATGACTGCAAATTTTAACTTGGCTTTTAATATTCACTGAAGCGCTTTCCAAATTGAGCTATTAATGGCGATCGGCTTTTGTATTTTAAATCAAAGTACGTATTACTTTTAATTACTAACCGATGTCACTGATCACTCCAAGATTTTTATGTGACTTTTAGTATGACTCCTTTAGCATAGTGGTATATGTGCGTGGGCGCGATACCCGAGGAGAGATGCAGGTTCGATTACGTTTTTCAAAAAGGTTTTTTCTATTGGTTATAATATTTTTTCTCAGAAGTGTTTTCAAAATTATGTATGTTCAATATATTTTATATAGGTATCGTCACCATTTAGGCAACTCATTAAACGTTGTGTATATTTATTTTCAAAATGTTACCTGGCTAAGCCTATATCTCCTATCCGGAGTAGCCCACGTTGATGATGGAAGGCACACTGGAAGAACATTGAAGCCAAGAATCGCAGGCCTGGACAGCATCAGTAGCGCCAAGTCGTAGCGATCCGGTTGGGTCACTCTATATCTGAACAGGGGGTGAATTATCTTCTCGACTACCCTGTATAGAGTAAAAGTACATTTTTATCATTTTACTTGTTATAGACGACAATCAGGGCCGGATTTATATTTGAAGGCGAGACGTTGGGCTAATTGTAAGTACGTATTGAGGACCCCGAAATATCTCACCTCTTTATAATCAGTACGTATCTATGAACACTGATAGTGACCCCTTTTTGTGGTAGCCAAGTAACATGCGACCCTTTTATTTTGTGAATTATCAATTAATTATATTAATCATCATACCTAAAACATCAAATTCCATCTCACAGCCAAATAGTTTAAAATGTTTAAGTAAAATACCGCTGGCGACTTCTTTTACTATTGGAGCAAATTTGTGGTGTAGGTATGATAATTTCACTGGTCGATCAACGGCGCTGGGCCCCCAGGCTAGAGACCTGTCAGCCCCCCCCCTCCCTCTTGTGGGGGCCTTGTAAACTCGACATCTAAACTAAATTTTTAAATTTTTAAATTAATTAACTTGATCTTTGATTTTAAATAAAAAAAAAAATATGATGTTTTTATATAGATACTGTTACACCCCCGAATGGTCCCAGTTTTGGGAATGTCTCTGTGTATCTGGAGAGGCCCGAGTCGGTATCAAACCAACAAATAGTAAGGGTTGATTGCGAAAATAATTAAATAATGTTAAATATCTGACCAGCAACAAAAAATGAATGCCGTTACAAAAAAAAATACGAACGGCAACGCCGCATTTGTACCACTCGTAAGCGGCCGTTAGTTTTAGCGCAAGAGAAGCATTTTTGACAACAACGCAGTAAGCAGTATTAACCTCGCTATCCGCCAAAATTAAATTGAAAAGAATTTGTATAAAAATGTAACCATTAGATAATATTAAACGTAAATACATCTCGCCGTTTCCAACACAATTCCGGTGTGTTATTTGTCCACCTCCAAGTCCTGAATCCAGACGAAAATCCATACCAAGAAACAAAGTGACAGCGTGCTTCCCACTTTCGAAAATGGAGGGAGATGACAGTACCTACTTTTTTTTAAATATAAGCTATCAAAAACATGTCTCAAATTGCAAGCTTCGTATTTTTCTGCTGTGCGCCTCTGGTAAGCGGAGTATTCACCTTAAGGTATAGGTACAAACTGCAAACCTGTGTTTTTCAGCCGGCGGAGCCTGGGCCCTGGTGTCCAATGCGCCCAGCCAAACGGCGATGTCCCTGTAATGGGCTCTTTGTACGCAGTGAGCTGCCGTTGCCACAAACCATCTGGAAACTAAGAAAGAGACTATCATAGTTTATGGTGACTTTCATCCACATCCATCGCAAACCAAGCCCTGAGCTTTACCGAATAATCTACTAAGCCTAATTAATACATTTACGAATTACCAGGAAATTTTCCTAATAGTTATGCCTTCGAGGTATTTAAACTTTGTTAATACTTCCTTTACTATAATGTCAACTTATGCGGTGTCCACATTGGACCCCCGTTACTTATTTCCGCTTCTGTTCCTTCCTTGCCGCACGTGACCCTCTGACAATGTCTTAAATATAAGACTAACCTAACCCAACCTAACCACGTATTTTATTAAAAAATATAACAAGTAGTAGGTATCTACATAGTAATTCGCAATTCAAAATATATACAAAAGTATCGATTGAAAATCGGTTAAAAATATCTGTAAATTTGTTTGTGGATGTCCTGCTGAGTGGACGAAACCGGTCCTATTATTATTGATTAAGGAGTATTATATATATACCATACTATGTTTTATTTCAATTAATACAATGCCTTTCCATCACGAATTGACAGTTAAAATAATACATCGATGTGATAATATTTACTTACCTAGAACACCCCCACATTGATAGTCTCCGATTCTGATATGCGCCTGCCAAGGAAACTCTGCTAGTTGTGCAGCTCGCCCACCAATTATTCTCTTTTGAAGAATCCTGTCTGATCCTCCGGCGACTCCGCAATCAGACTCCTGAAAGACAATACTATACGGTTCATTCGCCTATTATCCAAATTTAATTATTTAGAATCTATATTCTTCTTCAACCATATTTTTAACTCCTTAGCGGCTTAATTCGACCATAGTATGCACACCACATGACGCTTCAAGAATCCCTGTTGCTCGCCAGTCTTCAAGTGAATCCCATCCACTCCGCATCGAGTTGAATGTTGCTCCAGCCATTTCCATTGGTAAGGCGAGCACTATTTCCAATCCAAATAATCCACAAAGCAGAAGGCCAACGGACTGTTCAGCTCATGGCTCTGCTGGAGAAGACATCGAATGTAGTAGATTTGGTCCGCACATGCTCGTTCGGGTAAAGAAACCGACCTGTTTTTTTTCGTGAGGACCTGCATTATCGAGTTCCTTATTCTCATCAAGAAGGTGTTTGTCGATATCTTTCCCAGAACGCTGACTAGCGTAATGCCTCGGTAATTGTCGCAACTAAGAGGGTTTAAAACAAATTTTAATGCACTTAGATCGATTTCATCCTGAGTTCCCCAATTATTGTTTGCTATAGCCACTGTTTGAAAATAGAATTCTACTACCACGATTTTCTCAATTAATCTGTACATGGCCCCACACCTTATAGCGGCCCCCCCTACCCATCGCTAGGGTTAAAGGCAGCGAGACGCTTTACAGAATCGCTTTATAAAAATGTTGGAATTAAGGGTATTATGTGTATTTTTAGCGTTTTTTCGTTGAATAAATCCACTTGAATTATGGAGTTGTCGAATATCGCCACACAGTAATCAAAAATTACACATAATTAGATATTTTAAAATGTGAAGATTTTAAGAAGGCGACCTTTTTCCCATTAGGGCAAATTTGTGATGTGTGTTTATCTCTTTTATCAGATCGACCCGTTACGCCAGGCCCCCAGGCTAGAGCTCTATCAGCCCTCCCTTGGGGCGGCAATGAATCTGTACCTATAACATTTTAAATACGGAAACATCGAAATAAAAAATACAATTTCTCTTACGTCATCATAATCATCGTCTATTCTTCTCCTGAAGACATTGCTGGCGATCTGAGGATTCCGTCTCCACGTTCCACCAGATGTGTCCAGAGGATCAGACTTGAACAGTGCTATTTGTGGCGGGCTGCAAAGAATGGTTGATTGATTAAAATAAATAATCAATTGATACGATACATGGACAAATTTTTCAATGATATTTATAAAACTGCAATACTTCTTCAAAATCCAATTAAAAATTGCGGTATTATTAGATTAAATAGAGGGTTGGCCGATTGCCGGAAAATTTGCCAATTGAGGGTGGGCAAAAGCTGCTGTATATAATTTGTCACACACTAATTTTTACTTTGTTCGACATCACAAGTTTACGACAAGGGTCATTCTAATAGTTTTGTCAGCGGAACCAAAAACATTTCAGGCAAAATAAACAACGATCGTCAATAGTATTTCTCGCTGTTATTATGAATAACAATCCAGGGCTCGAAATGGACCGGAACGCACCGGAGCGCCGTTCCAGTTCATAAAATCCACAAAATTATCGCTCCGTCTCGTGGAAATATTAATTTGACCGTCTGAGCTAGATATTTCATATAATAAAAAAAAATAACACACTTATTTTTATAAATCACATTTACAATTAATGTAGTATAGTATAATATAGTTGATATTTTAGTAAAATTATCGAGCGCTCCGGTTCGTAAAATTTTCCATTTCGAGCGCTGTAACAATCTATCGTTCTTTAGCATTAAAGCGGTTAATTCCTGCGATATTGTTTGAACCTCAGAGTAATAATATAAGGAGAGTGGGTATTGTTCGCCAACATGAATCCGTGTTTATTGCGTATAACGCACAGTAGAACCTCAATTTTATTAGTATTAACTTAACTATGAAACGTTATACCATCTTGTTGTTTCTCAGAACGGCTACCAAATTTAAACGCAACATAGTTAACCATATTTTCTACTAAACTAAAAATTTACCACTAACTTTATATTTAACACAAAAACAATCAATTTTAGCAACACATGCTCCCAGTTTTTAAATGACTAGTCGGCCAAATCAATATTTACCGGCGACGTGTATAAAAATATTTAATTCAACCGTAGAAATTCTTTACTCTAACGCTTATTGCGGAGATAATAATATTATAAGCGTTCCGAATGCTTTCTCACTCGAACTTATGGTTCGTTTTTGTTCAGAGCTTGGTTTGAACGTTTTTATAATGTTGTGTATTTGGATAATATGTACCTAAGCTATTGCAAACAATATTATATTGATACAAATGTTGATTTTAATAATTTTCACTATTTACTTATTTTCTTTATATTATTTTCATGTCACGTTGTTAATGTTTTTATAAAAAGTGTAGTGTTCGTAAAAGTCGAACCACTCCCCCATCAATTTGCTCAGGGATTCCAATACCGAATGAAAATGTCATTACCGGTTTTTCGGTATTTCTTATTGAATACCGGTATTTCTTAAACATTAAAAACAGAAGTAGGTGCTTATTAATAAAAATATAGCTATTAAAATCTTTAAAAAATATTATTTTATAGCAAAAACCTACATTTATTATTTTGACATTTAAAATATGTATTGATCATAATTATAGAACTAGTGATTTTTACATATAATTTGAATAAATTGATAATTTTAACAAAAGTCCTCAAAAGTGTATCAAGTACAAATAAGTCCGGCTGCAGGAAAAGCTTCTTCAATTCAACGCTTGTATAGTCATCAATAATTATAGAATAATTTAACATTTTTGTCATGGATGTTTTCTATTTCGAAATAATATTATGATAATTCATCGCGACAGTTACTTTATAATTAATATATTTGATGATTTTTTTTTATTATTTTTACATCTCTGTTGGATTCACTCAATATATTTTCATTTTAGCAGCACATAACTTATAATTCATTTTCAAAAACGTAAACGAGTGTGCTTTCTTAATACCGCAAGTTCCGGTATTTTGGATTTTTAAACCGGTATTTCGGTATTGATAAACAGGAATACCGGTATTGCAATCCCTAAATTTGCTTATACACGCCCGCTTCTCATCCATTACACCTTACCTGTTATTAAGAGTGTAGTCTTCTCTATACCCCTCATCCAACTGGTTGAGGAGTCCACCCTCGGGAGCGGGTCCACAGCAGGTCAAAAGCCAGGATGGGCCACATGTCTCCGCGGGGGCTGTACTTCCACCTCTGGCCCAGCAGGACAGTGACAGAGTGCATGCCCTCCGTGGCAGGCCGGGACAAGCACCCCATCCTAGGGCTTCGCGGAGTAGACGGCCAAGAATACCTAGAATAGTACATAACTTTTGAGAGAAGATAATATATTAAATTGAATTCCATTATAACACAACTCGTGGCTTCTTGGGATAATAGCCCAAATCTAGCGGCCTAAGAAAGAATCTATCTTGGTTTTTAGTTGTTTGTTGTTGTAATAAATTTTGCAGTCATTTTAGGATCGTAAGTATTTAATTAAAGCCATCAAACACCAACATAGGTTCACTGGTTTTCTACTATGGGATTATATACATAAAAAATATTAGTAGCTTATTGGGAACGGTGATTAATGTTATTATAAAGCTGGTAACATTATATGAAGCGTTTTATTTCAGCGAACTTCCTGGCAAATAGGTACACATTAGATATTTATTTTATTTAGATTATATGCTTAGATTATAGAAAAATATAGATAGAGCTATTGCAAGTGTTTGTCCTTCAAAACATGATGAACTTTTCACGCACTTGGATCGCACGCTTCCTCCGCGACCCTTTCCTGGGTTATTCGAAAATATATGTGACAGTGTGCGTGTCGTAGTGTTGCCAGTTATCGAATATTTATTCCAAAGTTATAATTTTACAAGCGATGTTTTTATAAATTATATTGTGGCAACACTGGCGTGTTGGCTATGCACTTGGTACAACATTACTCACTAAAATCGGCTCATGCGGAGGGCTTGATTATATGTGAAGTTTGTTATGGATAAATCGGCAATGCTAAAGCACTTGCACTTGCAACAAACAAAAAAGGGCTCGAAATGGACCGGGGCGCACCGGATCGCCGTTCCGGGTGGTAAAATCTGCAACATTCTCATGGAAAAACTATTTTTACCGTTTGAGCTAGAATGCCATATTATAACAAAAAACCTAACACATTTATTTTTATAAAACACACATAAAATTAGATAATTATGTTAATATTTTCATAAAATTAACTAACACCGTCTGTAAATTGTATTCTTAGTTCAATGAAAACAAATAAGTATGACTGATGAAATTTAGTGTGCACTATTTATGTCGAATAATAACAGCATACCTCCACCATTCGCCACTGCATCGTGGGCTATATATTTTTATAGTTTAATTTTAATAGTAAGAATTTCTCGTACTGAATACATTATTATGTTTACTCGAGCTGCACTTCGAGTACGTCTCGTACATGAGAATTATAATACAATTACTTGCCAAACTGCAGATGCAATTAAAAATATAAACAATAAAACTTATTCAGTCGGCGTGTGTTATTTTAAATTATAATTGTGACCTTTTTAAAATCAGAGGCGTGCCACGAACTTTCGCTTCTCATTAAGAAAGTAACAAAACACCACGCTAATATTATTTAAATTCAAGTCACAACTTTGACCCGATTCGAGACAAGACACAAGTAGCATAGCATTTTGATGTTAATTTGTCGACTCTTGCTCGTGTGCAGGTAGATAATGCCCCTCGTTGGAAATGCCTAATGACTAATGAGTCATGATTGTTTTGAATTTGATTAAAAAAAACTAGCTATTAATATTATGGTAATTCAGGTTAATTTTATTGTGACACACTACAGAACAGATAATAAATAGAATTTTGATAGGCAATAGTCAATATACTACATTTTGATGCAGGGGTGTCCTACGAAAATACATGAAACGGTATTAGTCGGTTATGGGGAAGCCAGGCGGGAACCGAGCTAATTGTCATTGCCGATTTTGACAAAATTCATGAATTTCATTAATGAAAACCTAACCTGACCTAACCTAAACTAACACAACCTGACAAAAATAATCTAGTATATCGGCTATTTTCAAATTGTGTTTGCCGCTGGCTTCCCAATAACTAACTTGTACCCACAAAACCCCCCTTTCAAACTTTAAAATTCTACATAAAAATCGAATTGCTCTTAAACTTCTCTAAATTTCAAGCTTTAATACACATATATTCAGAATTCGCACAGTTTTCTTAAGTTTGTACGATCTCGACTAAGTTACATTTCAGTAAGAATACATGTGTTCAAATCTGTACAACTCGCCAAATGGGTTGGGTCATTCCTGCATTTCACCCACAATAAATAGGCAATATTCTATACACTAAATTTTGACGCAGGGTTTTGAATGTGTGAGTGTCCTACGAAAATGAAACATGTATTATAGACGTGCAATAGTGTATGTAATACAACAATATTAAATGAGCATCAATGCATAAACCGAGAGCAGTTGTCAGTATTCGACGCATGACGTATTCTTGACACGTGTTTAAGTTTATCCAGGATTCTTCCTTACTCGAGATCGGTTACCTGCTTCTCCTTACCCGTTAGGTATTTCAGTTCCCATTATTTATGAGTTCCCTGGTTACGGCTCAAGTTTTTCGTATGGATTTTATGCAGTGCCGAGTTTATGGACGCGGAGGCCTGAGGCCGATTTTGAGGCCCCTCATGATACAAAATAAAAACCATAAATTACAACCACCTACGTATCTAGTAAAAATAGTAACGTATCTCTTCTCAATAAAATTATTTTTGAAAATGACAGTGGTGGACATCTCATGCATATAGGTATCCACAAAACATCACTAGTTTCATACAACGGATCCATATTTTTGATTCTCTATTTTGTACTAGTTTTAGATGATCAAAGACGCTATTAGCGATGAAAAGGTTGGACGTCACTGCATTACATTGTAATTACTTTTGATAGGTTTTTTTAATGTACTTATGTACTTTTGCGAATGCCTGAATCTTCAAACTGATAAATATTATTTAATGCGAAATGCTGTAAAAATAATAACTGTCATATTATATTTAATGGACAGTGGACTGTTTGCAGGCACGCACACAGACAAATGGTTTCAAGGGGGGGGGGGAATCATTTATTTTTTAAATATCCATAATATTATTATTGAGTTTTAAGGCGGTGGTAAAGGGAGCGGGATTAACAAAATCTAGCAGATCTACTGACTTCCAAATTTATTCCACCTACTGCTTATAGCTTATCGTCGTTTCAACCGTGGAATACCGCAATTATCCAGATACATGAAACCGAACGTTGGTTGTCCCAGATAGTTGCATCAATTTATGAGTGCCACGGGTCTTCCAGTGGCTACAAGCCCTGCGTATCGTATAATTCTAACAGGAGTGGGTTCAAACAGTTCATATACTGTTCGACGGCCAAATCATCCAGGTCATGATCGTCAGTCATGAGTTCCTGAGGCCCTGGCAAAGAAGAAGGAGATGCAATATTCCGTTCACCTAAATTGTATTTTTTTCAGTTTCTAGGGTAGGGGGGGGGGGGTCCGTACCAGAAAACCCCACCCTTGTGCGCGCCTGACTGAGAAAATATAAAATTGTGTTGAATAGATTGTCGTTTCGTGACGTTAATAATCCAATATTTTCTACAGTATAATAAATTTTCAATCCGTAAAAACTACCTCGAGAATAGTTTAATAGGGTTTAGGACGATTCGGCGCCGGGACAACTGGGCGCTACGTAATCGAATGAAATTCGAAATTGTGAATTATAGGTACTAAGAATTAAATATGTACACGTAAATACACGTAAATAATGATTTAATTATACACATGTTTAAGTTCCAACAAGAAGAGAGTTCTTATATTTTTATATAAAGCGTCAGGCATTATAATTATTAATCCGCAATAAAAACATTATGTTAAGAGCAAAATAAATTAAAATTATTAAGTAGTAGATAACAACTTATTAAACTGCCTCGTCTACTTTCTTTATTGAATATATCGATAGTGCGGCGCCCACTTGCCCTGGCGTCCAGTTGTCCCAGTGCCGTTTAATATTTAATCATACCTTCAAGAATAACGTTTTTTCAGGGTTTCATTCATAATATACAGGTAGACTCTTACTCTATCTAATAGGGAAGGCTTTCTTCAACGTCTTTGATCAGCCTGGTTGGCGTGGGAAGCAATCGACATGGAATTATGACTTACAAACGCCTCGAAGTCCCAAGGATATGAAAAAAAGCGTATTTTTACAGTCTAGCATAATATGTATTCTTTACGCAAAAAAAACTTATTTAACTGGGAGAGAGGAATACACTCATAACATAACTGTGTGCCGTTTAGCGTTTGTGTAATTTACTGCCCACTTTGTATATTATTATCTCCTACTATTTTAGCCTTGAAAATTAGTTCGCGTATAGCGATTTGGAGTATTTTAATGGAAATACGGGAGCAAGGAAAGAAGATCAAAAGCAATCAGCTCTGAATACAAAAAGGCACAGATATTTATATTATTATGTTCTTCTTAGTTTGGATTCGAATCCATCCTTGCGATTTTATGTGGGCGTATTCTGTTTTTTTTTTTAAGTTATACTTCTTTTGGGGCGTGAGTAGAGAGTGAAATTGAGAGCTGCGCGCGCACACCGTTACGAAAGTGCGCGACAGTATAAAGTTAGCTGTGAATCAGTCAGCTGTATACAAACGTTTTGTTTTTTTTTGTTACGCCAAAGAAGTATAACTTCTAACTAATTCATAGTTTTAATATTTTTATATCTATTTTAAAAAACATCGATTTTTATAAAAAATATAAATGTGTATAACTTGAAATCATTTTTATTTATATCAAATCAATTATTTTTATAAATATAAATAAAATATTTATATAAAAATAAAAAGGATTTCAAGTTATACACATTTATATTTTTTATAAAAATCGATGTTTTTTAAAATAGATATAAAAAATATTAAAACTATGAATTAGTCAAATATCTCTTAAGGGGGGACATGCTCGTCGAAGGTCAAAATTGAGTTTTTATTGTATTTTCAAACCATGATCCTGGAGACTCCTTAGACGTTGTAGATAATCTATTTATATAATTTTGAAGCCTTATTATCCTTTATAGTTATTTTAAACATTTGATGACTGCATAAAGTATTTTTGTTACATAAAATAGTATTCTTTTAAACCTCTCGCTCTAATGTTTTAGAATATAGTCATATTTCGGTACAGAACTGTGCAGTGGTGTTAAGATTTTTTACATTTATTAATTTTTAAACGCATTTATAAAACCATTAGCATAATTTATTACGAGATAATTTTTGTAAAATATTCACGATAAAAAATTATATTGATAATCTCTGTGATCCCAAATTTGACAAGAATTAGGCATTTTATTATTCAAAAAATCGGCAAGATTAACACATTTCAAGATGATTCTAAAGATATTTATTATAAGCTATGTCTTTGAAAATTCAAGTGTGATAAACATCTTATGAATAATGATTGCTTTATAATAATTATTGACCTAAGAATAAGGTAGTGTTTTTTTGAAATACGCCATTTCTATTGTCATTCCCCAGTGGTTAAGCTACAACATACGGCCGTAGCCATAAATTGACAAACTATAATTGAAGTAGGGAGTAAAATGATATTAACGCGCGTGTTTGAACATGTACCGTTTAAAAAAAAAAATAAAAAAAAATCGGTTAGGTACATGTTCAAACACGCGCGTTAACATAATTTTACTCCCTACTTTAATTATAGTTTGTCATTTTATGGCTACGGCCGTATGTTGTAGCTTAACTACTAGAGAATGACAAAAGAAATGGCGTATTTCAAAAAAACACTACCTTATTCTTAGGTCAATAATTATTATAAAGCAATCATTATTCATAAGATTTTTATCACACTTGAATGGTCAAAGACATAGCTTAAAATAAGTATCTTTAGAATCATCTTCAAATGTGTTAATCTTGCCGATTTTTTGAATAATAAAATGCCTAATTCTTGTCAAATTTGGGATCACAGAGATTATCAAAATAATTTTTTATCGTGAATATTTTACAAAAATTATCTCGTAATAAATTATACTAATGGTTTTATAAATGCGTTTAAAAATTAATAAATGTAAAAAATCTTAACACCACTGCACAGTTCTGTACCGAAATATGACTATATTCTAAAACATTAGAGCGAGAGGTTTAAAAGAATACTATTTTATGTAACAAAAATACTTTATGCAGTCATCAAATGTTTAAAATAACTATAAAGGATAATAAGGCTTCAAAATTATATAAATAGATTATCTACAACGTCTAAGGAGTCTCCAGGATCATGGTTTGAAAATACAATAAAAACTCAATTTTGACCTTCGACGAGCATGTCCCCCCTTAAGTGATGCTTGGAAAACTTAATAAACTAAATTTTAATAATAAATATGACCATAAAATATATGTAATAATAGGGTGCGGTCCGATACAACAAATTCACATTTTATTATATTTTTTACAATTGTAAGTTTGTCTTTGACTTAAAATAAAAAATATTTTTCTTTTTATTGTTTTCAGATATTGTAAATTATCAAAAAAAATGTCTCAAATTGCAAGCTTCGTATTTTTCCGCTAGGTGCCTCTTTAAAAAAGGCTCAGTGAAGACTTCGCCTTAATGTATGAAATAGAAGCAAAATAAGAACCTCTGGGCCACTGATTAAGTTAGCTACAAGTGACTTTGCATTGCATGTTAATTTGCAGATAACTTCACACTACTGCAATGACATTTATTTATCAATCTGCAGATCGCATTACAAGACAATCAGTCACGGTGAGAAGATAAACAACAAATAATACTGCACTTCAGCATTATGATGTATTATTTAGTTGAAAGATCATCTTGAAATTGTGAATACCGTTTATAACTGCACTCGAGTAAGTATCACAATAAACATAAAATGGCAGCCATTGTGAGCACCTAAAAATCGGTTATGGCAACTGGAAACTGAGCGATGTTAATATTTGTGTAGGTAGACCAACTTTGAACTTAACCGCTGGATCGGCCACGTGCATAGAATACCGGAGAACATACCGGCAAGGCGGGCTATGTACGCAACCCCCGATTGCAAGAGAAGACCTAGACGGTCGAAATTGAGATGGCTGGACTGTGGCCACGGGAGATTTAAAAATGCTCGGTCAAAGCAATTGGAGAGTGTCGGCACTGGATCGTCCAGGGTGGAGGAAGTTTTTGAAGGAGGCCAAGACAGATCAAGGGTTGTAGTGCCATAAATGAATGACCAACTTAACCATACTTCATACGTTAGCTAAATAATTTAAAATGTCATAACATAAAAAAATAACGTATAAAGCTACTTTTGAACATAAATAACTTTGAAAACACTTCTGTGAAAATATATTACTTATAACAAATAGAAAAAATCTTTTTGATAAAAGTAAGACACCCCGCCGGAATCGAACCTGCATCTCTCGGGTATCGCGCCCACGCACTTGACCACTTTGCTTAAGGAGTCATACTAAATTGCGACAAATTTTAAATCCTGGCTTTTAATACTCACTGAAGCGATTTCCAAACTGAGCTACTTTTAATTATAGTCGAAATTCTTTCGACAAACCCATTTTACCACTTTTTATTAGCTTGTATTCTTGTTTGTCCAGTACAAATTTTTTCTTGTTTGTCCAAGACAAGATTTTAACTAACTTCTCGACTAGCTAGACATTTGAAACTTTTAGAATATATCATCACACGATGACAATGCATTCTTTTAATACTTTTAGCCATCTTTAAGCAGGATTGAATTCATTTTCAGTTAATTCTGTTTTGTATGGAAAGTTATTTCGGAAAAAATCCGTAAAAAGTAAAACACTATTATTGGTTGCTAAGGGGGTCCTAGAAACTAAATTATTAAGATATAGTGCGTTACTATGGAAATCAATATGAAATGTCAAAATGACATTTCAGTATTTTATATTTATTCAGTATTTCTATCAAGTACAAAAAAAGTATTTATTAATACATATAATAGTCAAGTTTATATGATTTAACAGAAAATTTAAAAACGTGGTATATAAAAAGTTCTTTTTATCTTGTAATTATTTAAAAATTATGTTCCATGTTTATAATATTATCTAGAAAGACTTATATTAACGTACTAATCTACGTCACGGCCGTCGATTAAATAAATAAAAGGGAGGCCTTTAGATTCACTAGAAAAAAGGGGGGGGGGGGAGGAGAAAAACAAGAGTACCTCAAATGGGATCTAAACGAACCTTTTATAACTATTGAAGGTACAAATAAAAATCAAAATATTGTCTTCATACTAAAAATTCAAATTAATAAGTTTTATGGCAACATTCCACGCATACAAAATATGCTGCTCTCATTTACAATACTTTATTTAAAAGTTTACCAAGGCTTTGACTCGCTGTCATATTTCTTCATCTCATCTCAGTGAGGGTACGTCGATCATGTCTTCCCTCCAATTCTGTTGAATGATTTATCTGAGATCTTTTGTCCTTTCTTAGATGCCAATACATATTTATGTTTATCTACGAAGACAGTTTCAAGTCGCAACTACTGGTATACTCCCTATCGAATCGTTTCTTCGAATGAGAACATCAAATCTTTTACAATGATTTTCTACATTTGGACCTCGACGAAACTTTCCAAGATGCTCTAATATAAAAAGCCTGACATTTAAATTGTTGGATCAGAATAATAAAATAACACAATTTTTATAAAGCCTGAAATGCAGTGACGTCCCGTGGGGGTAGGCAGATTGAGCGTCGCTTGGGGGCGGCAGTTACCCAAAGGTAACTTTCCAAAAAATACAGCTCATTGGTTGGTTGAAAACAGTTTTAATAAATAAGTTTTAACAGGACTTTATTTTTTGGTCGGTTTCGCGATGTTTAGTATACTTCCGTTGTCCTTGGACGTCACGTTCTTGGTGAATAGTAATGACACGTGCATACCTAATTTAAAACTTATCCAAATATGTTTGCCAGTCACTCACTTTTTGAAATTGTCATGTGTATTTTTAAATGTATCTACCTATCTGAAACCGAATACTCACAATATTGTCTATTGAAGTAGAGATGGCATTTAAATTAGATTTAGTGGTATACCTATATATTGTTAGTAATGTATCCATACAACACGTTTCTTAAATATTTGAGTCATGAAAGGATGATAAAAAGTACTGTATAAAATTTTGGCGGCATTTTGGCACTGCCTAGGGGCGGCATCTTGTTTAGGGACGTCACTGTTGAAGTGGAGATGTTTTGAATGATATACGTCAGTTATTCAATCGTTTTTTCATTAATTTCATATTATATTTTATTCTGGTTTATCATTTTATGTTTCCTGGTAGTTTTAAAGTTCCGTAGTGTAACCATTTGCCCGTGAGGCGTATTAATTATATCAAACACGTTGACATCACTAAAACCAACCCCGAAAATGTTAGAGTTCTCCCTGTAATCGTCCCTCCCTGTATCCAACGTCAATCTGCACCCCGCGCGGAGAAGACGGATCAATAATGTCAACAGCGATACGATATGTTTTGGTACAAGATGAAAAAGATAAAAAGACACTTTATAGAAACAAAGTCACCTGACCGTTATACCTGTCACCCGAGATGACTGACTGTCCGTATATTAAAACTGAATTACCGTTCGAGTTCGTTAATGGATGAAGTCAGCAGAGCTTTTATCCTCCGATGCCAGTCTCGAGTATCGTACTCGGAAAGCATGGTCAATTATAGTTAGGCCGCGGCACTGAATTGCAAGTTGCGATCAGTGACATCCCGTGGTGGTAGATAGATTGAGCGTCGCTTGGGGGCGGCAGTTACTCGAAAGGTGGCAAATCGAGGAGAATCATTAGGTATATATAGAAATAGCTAGGTACCTAAACTTAATAACGAAAATATCCTTCCATTGAAGATACTCTCGTTTACTTCCGTTGCTCTTCGACTTCCTTGGTGACCAGAAAAAATGCTAAGAATTACAGTCTGATTATTAATCAGTGCGCATTGAAGTTGCGTTGGCCGTCAAAACTAAAGATGCACCCCCTTTTAGAAAGCGTTCACCTAACGCTCCTGATCCACGATTTTAGTCTATATCGATGCGTCGCGCAGTCATTTTATTAGTTATCGATTTAATAATGCTTACCTTTGCAATCTCAGGCTAAAAATATCATTACAAAATATGTTACCAAGATTTGTGAAGAAGAAAAGCGACACGGATCGCCCTTAATTCCTCAAGATAGAGCAAATTAAAGTATAGCAAAATGAAATGTAAAAGGGCGGACGTGCTCAGCGTGGGTCAAAATTGAGCTTTTTTCTATTTTCAAAGCATGATCCTGGACATACCTTAAACGTTGTAGATAATCAATTTATAAAATTTTGAAGCCCTATTATCCTTTATATTTATTTTAGACTGCATAAAGTATTTTTGTTACATAAAATAGTATTTTTTTAAACCTCTAGCTCTAATGTTTTAGAATATAGTCATATTTCAGTACATGCATGTGCAGTGGTGTTAAGATTTTTTATATTTATTAATTTTTAAACGCATTTATAAAACCATCAGTATAATTTATATCGACAATTGAATTAACGTTTTACCAATTATTTAATTATGAAACAATGATCATTTTCTACAAACAGTTTACCATATTACATTCGAAATATGAGCAATAACTAGCACTGCGATCGAAGTTTACACTGTAGTGCAGCAGCCTGGTTATAGTGAACCTTGGTGTAAAGTTCTCAACATACTTCCAACCAAAGTAGGTCGTACTCAAGAAAATGGGGTGAAATGCAGGATCTCTAATGACCCAATCCGTGTGGCGAGTTGCACAGCTTTGAACACCTGTTTTATGCAAGGCATCCCCACTGTAATGCAACTTTGACGAGATCGTGAAAGTTAAGAAGCAGGGTAGATTTTTAAGGTTAAGTACATGTAAATTGTATGTAGAGTAGCCGTCACGTAACCTTGCCATTTGGAATAGATTTTTTTTGAAATAAAACGTGATTAAACCAAACTTGGAATTTACTAATACAATTATACGGTGTACGTGAGTAAATCAATCGAGTGCCTGGCTTTTACTAATACAATTATACGGTTGCGTATACACACAAATCCTTGTCACTGTGTACAATGGCAAGGTTACGTGGAGGATACTCTAAAACATTTCACCGTGGCACAGTTCGCCGTGAGCTTTCGTATCGGAAAGAGATGACAGTATACTATAGGTACGGTCTCCAATTTTATTAGATTCAATATGAATCTTAATTCAATTTTCATAGCTGATTTTGGCAAAATTCATGAATTCAAGAATGAAAACCTAACCTAACCTAACAAATAATCCAGTATATCGGCAAAATTTGTTTGCTGCTGGCTTCCTGTAAAGTGTAAACCGACAAGAAACGTGTTTTATGTAGACATGAATTTTATGTCAGTACTATACGACCCAAAAAAGTTGGACGGTCTTTAATATACGGCCATATATCGTCTATTCAATTCTAAACTATCCTAAACGCCAAATCATACAATGTGAAATTATGAACCTATACTTAATTCGATTTAGTTCTGTAATATCGAAATATTAAAAAAATATTTTTTGTGTTTCAAATTACAATAAATTTTGGGGAATATTTTCCAATTTCAAATTTATGAAAAATTTAATACATTGGCAAATAATGTCACTTAAGATACTTAAGGAGTGGCATGAAAATAATTGTCTCTTAAATTCAATATAATCCTATGCATTTGGGTTTATACAGAAATGTTGGAAATTTCGTAGAGAATCGATTTATGTAATAAAACGTATTTCGAAAAATTGGCGTTTATGATAGTTTAGGTTATAGTAGTTTAGGAATTGAATAGACGATATTTCCGATACATTTCACGGTGAAGTGTAATACGGCGAACTGCATACGTACAAGTTTCCGGACACGGATTTTTACAACTTCTGGAGTGATACATTGAATGAATTACGACATAAAGAAGAAGATGTGTGTGTTAAGCTTGAGATTGGGAAAAGTTCATGGTACAAGTCGGTTATGGGGAAGCCAGGCAGGAACTGCGCTAATTGTCAAAGCCAATTTTGGCAAAATTCACGAATTCATGAATGAAAACCTAACCTAACCTAACCTTACTTAGCCCCTAAACAAACTCAACCTAACAAATAATCCGGCTATTTTCAAAATGTGTTTGCTGCTGGCTTCCCCATAACCGACTTGTACCAAGTTTATTTTTAATTTTAAGAGCAATTTTATTAGATGTTTATGTTGAATTTTAAAGTATAAAGGAAGAGGATTTGTGTACCCAACTTAAAATAATACAAATTAATGAAAAACACCGATAATTCTAATTTTGAAATCTAGCAAGCCACCACTGGCATGATGCGACAATGCAATTAACGCATCGAGTCGCGGTTTCATAAACAATTAGAGACATCGAAGTGACATCGTGACTAACCGATAGACGATGTCGCGTCGCGTCGCCTGCAAAGCAAACCGCCATTGTCCGCCCCACTTGGGAACCGAACCGAGTAATATGGGAACTCGCCGTGGGATTTGGGACAAGAAAATTTAAAAATCGCACACTGGCATTGTTTGGAAATAGAAAATTGTTTTCGCAGACGATTTTCCCATGTTAGTTAAAACAATTTCATCACTTATTTGTTTTCTCTTCTCTTTGTTTACATGTGTGGAGATTTTCTGAATGGATTATTTATTTTTAGTGTTAATTTCTTTATACAATGGCGAGAGGTTTGTGAATTGAATTTTAAAATCAAGGTTGAATTTCCATTTTCACCCTATTTCCACTCCCGAATGAAGCATTCATAATATATACACATTGTTTGACAATTATTATTTGAATTCTAATGGATTTAAGTTTTCTACTATTCCATTTGAGTTTTACATTACATTTCCAGTTTCCATTTACAGTTTTACATTTCCATTACAAATGGAATAGTACAAAACTTAAATCCTTTAGAATTTAAATTCAAATTTCATCAAGTACCTTCGGTCGATAGTATTACTAAATTAAAATCATTATAATTTGACATACTGAGGAGTGAACACGGCGACAATTTTCTTTGACGCAATCGATTCATCAGAAAATTTAAAAAGGGACCTCCAAATACCACAATCTAAAATAAATGCGTTGATTAAAAATAAAAATATATTCTATTAATACTATTCACCGAAGGTACTTGATGTAATTTGAATTTAAATTCTAATGAATTAAAGTTTTATAGGTAGGTACTAATCCATTTGAGTAGTTTTTTGCGACCCGGGTTTCGCCTTTCGGCATCTTCAGGCGCTGTGTATACTCATCAAAGGCTAACACACACTGACAACGAGCACTAATAATTCTTACTTATATACTAAATCAATACAATAAAGTAGGTAAAAACAACATTACCTACCTATCAAGACAAGGGTCACAATAAAAAATATAACAAAAAAATTATGAATAGTTGAAGTGTTAGTAAAAAACCCCTATCTTTTTTAAAAATATATTAATTTAGAGTCACAAAACAAACGAGTAGCTATCATTCATTAATATAAAATTCATTGACGTTCCGTGGGAGAAGGTAGGTCATGCGCTGCTTAGCGACATACATCTTTGATGGTGGATTTTGTGGAGGTGAATTTATTTAGGCAATTCCACTTGAATAAATCGAATGCTTAAAGTCAGACAACGTTATCTACAAAAAAGTGTTTTTTTTTTTTTTGAGATAACGTTATTTTACATTTATGGCTACATTATAGTCAAACAACGTTATGTCAATCTTTTCTAATTTCTTATTAAATCGTCAGTAAAGTTTAACGCTAACTACATAAGTTACCCTTGTTTTCATATTTTTTAAAAACTATCCCTATAAATTTTAACATCATCATAAGCAAAATAAATGTACAATACACAATAAATTATAAAATATTAACATTAGGTTTTAAATAAACATTTCCCTTGTTGGGTTACAAGAATCTAAAATAACGATTTTTGGCACTTTTATAGATAGTGTTGTTTGACACTAAGCCCTCGAAATTACACCTCAATTCAGAAGAATTTTAAGGAACAGTCGTTAGTTATTCGCCCAACGTATTACACCAAACACACGTCTTTATTATACAATATAAACGAAAATAAAATATGTGAAAGTAAATCTGAAAAAAAGGGTTACTAAGACTAATGATAAAATATCGCAATGCAAAATCATGTGTAGCAAACGTCACATTATTATTGATATCATCTGTAATCATAGTTTTTAGTAATTTTTATAACTCAAAACGTACACATCGTCGGTGTTTTGTAAAAAGGGCGAATCAACCATTTTGGCGAAATCGAGATTTTAATGAAAATACAATATGTACCCCACTAGCTTTGTTGTGTAAAAACGGAGAATTTTTATCTCTACAGGAAAGTACTTAAAAACGATAATCGACTAAAATTAAATTAATTAAAATTACGAAATAAAAAGCAAATGTGACATATTAGATCTTTTAAAATATTATATAATAATACATATTATAATGACAGTATTCTTTCTAAGCTTTATTATAAACTTGTTAGATATTTATAATCATCTACAGGTAAAAAACAAATAAATGTCAAAAGTTAAAAACCCTCCTCCTGTAAAGTAGCATTTTGGTTAATTCGCCCTTTTTACAAAACACCGACGACATATTGTTTTTCAATTTGTGTATGAGTCAGGGTATGGACCTAATAGGTTGAGCAAGTGGCTGACATCAATTTCTCGTAAAAAAACAAAATCTGTTAATACAAACCTCTACTCTGTGGAGGCCCATATGATCCTATTAGGATCGGACATGGTCGAAAAAAAATATTGTGTATAGATATTATACATAATACTTGGATGTGTTATTTAGATGGCAAATCTCGTAGAATGGATCGTACAAAATGCACTAGGTTTATTTGTCAGAGCTGTACCCAGATAAAAACGCCTAGCAATGGTGTTATAAAAGTAAAAAAAAAAAAAATGTTTTTATATTTATACCTGCAACATTATAAAATACATTTGCTAATAACAGGACGTATGTCGTCTTTACATTAATACAAAAACATACATTATTAATTTATTGTTAGCCTTTTCTATGACCCATGGATTCAGAGACAAACCCTCTAACAACAAGGCCATCGTGGGTGCAATCTCTAAATAGGCAAAATTATAATTACCTACACTATTTTTAATTAAAATGAATAAATAATAATACATAAGTTTTCAGAATGTAGCAATATTTATTGAAAATATATACTTAAATTGAACATACATAACTTGAAAACTAACCCACTAGAAAAAATCACATTTGAAAAAAAAATATGACGCCCAACGGGATTTGAACCAGTATATCCATTAGTATCGCGGCACTATGCTTTAACCAATTAAGATTTGATAGACATTTCATGTACGACCTACTAGTTACAATAACCGTAATGAAGTAGGAAGCCCGTAGCTTATTTGGTTAAAGCATAATGGCGCGATACCAGTGGATATACGGATTCAAATCCCGTCGGGCGTTTTCAAATATGTTTTTTTCTAGTGTGTTAAATATATTTGAGGTGTTTTCAAGTTATGTATGTTCAATACCTATATAGAATCTTACATTCTCAAATCTTGTGAATTATTATTCGTTGAATAAAAGGAATGGTTATTAAAAATATACTTATATGTACTCAGAGACATACTTATTAGAAAAATATTTCCATGGACTTGGACTTGAAGCCGTAACTATTGTAATCCACTTGCTGTGATTGCCGATTAATCATGCCGAAAATTCCTAACAATTTACAAATGAGATGCTATTTTATTACCACGTTTTTCTTAGCTCGTATTCTTGTTTGTCCGGTGGTTGTTTATCCAGTACAAATCTTGCAATCGATTTTTAACAATTTCCCGACTAGCTAGACATTTGAAACTTTTAGAATATATTATCACAACACGATGCCAATGCATTCTTTTAATATTTTTAGCCATCTTTAAGTAGAATTGAATTCATTTTCAGTTCATTCCGTTTTGTATGGAAAGTTATTTCGGAAGAAATCCGTAAAAAGTAAAATACTATTATTGGTTGCTAAGGGGATGGTCCTAGCAACTAAATTATTAATATATACGCGCGTTACTATGGAAATCAATATGAAATGTCAAAATGACATTTCAGTATTCTGTAATATTTATTCAGTACCTATTTATACCAAGTACAAAAAAAAGTATTTATTAATACATAGAATTGTCAAGTTTATGATAATGATTCAACAGAAAATTTAAAAACGTGGTAAGTATATAAAAAGTTCTTTTTATCTTGTAATTATTTAATTTCAATATAACTTTACTAGAGATATTATACTTTTGTAGTTTTGAATAAAGAATGTTATATTGTTAAATATTATACAAATTTGATAAACACCTCAGTGGGTCTATTCTATTCTATACAAGGCGGCTATCGACGGTAGTTTATCACGTTTATGTATTGAGGAGGTTAATTGTTACAATAAGTTAACCGTCTAAACTAAACTGTCAAAAAGTGTTTTAACAGCCCCTCTCTTGGCTGTGTTAACTGTTAGAGCGAGATAGACAGTTTTGACAGTTTAGACGGCTAACTCATTGTGATAATTATACTCAGTATATAAATATGGTAAACTACCGTCGATAGCCGTCGATAACCGCCGTGTGTATAGAATAGACCTGCAGGTACATAGTTGGTAGAAAATATCTTTTTGAAGAAATACGACGCCCAACGAGACTAGAATTTGTAACCACTGAATTTGCGCCAATATGCTTTGCTAGCGTTCGAAATGGAAAATTTTACGAACCGGAGCGCTTGATAATTTTACGAAAATTTTAATAAGTATACTTATCTAATTCGATGTGATTTTTGTAAAAATAAGTGTGTTAGATTTTTATGTTATATGTCGTATCTAGCTCAGACGGTCAAATTATTTTTCCACAAGACAGAGTAAAATTTTTGGAGATTTTATGAATCGGAAAGTTGCTCCGGTACGTTCCGGTAAATTTCGAGGCCTTGCCTTGCAACGTATTTATTAATATACAGAATGGTACATTCTTAAATGTTCTGAATAATTTAATATTCGTTGATTAAAAGAAATTTCTTATAATGTTTTATTAAATCTTGTGCATTATTAACTAAACAAAAATGGTGTTAATACTATCGACCGAAGGTACTTGATGGAATTTGAATTTAAATTCTAATGGATTTAAGTTTTGTACTATTCCATTTGACTCATTTTTTGCGACCTGGGTGCCTGTCATTCTATATATTATACACTGACTGTTAGTGTATATTTCCCTTTTGGTGAGTGTACATAGTGCCCGAAAATGCCGAAAGGGGAAACGCGGGTCGCAAGACTCGAAATGAAATAGTACAAAATTTAAATCCATTAGAATAAAATTAGTGTGATTAAAACATAGGTATACAATGAAAACAAATATAACATCTCACCTTCAATGGCATCAGTGTGATGTATCAAGATGGCGAAGACAATGACAACTCTCGTCGCACTAATTCCGACACCTTTCCCACACCCCTTCTTCCTGCCTCTGCATCCATTGTTAAAGACATTTCCAAAACTATTGTTTGTTACATTTGAGCCGACCATCTCTTCGATATGATCGAATCCGCGACGTCGATCGTCGGCCGAGCGACATTCAATGTCGACTTTCTTTTTTTTCATCTCGCGCGAGTCCTTTCCATTTTCAAAAACAATTTTTGACTCCGGTAGGTCATCAAAACACAACGATTTATCATCGCAGACTATTTTTTCATCTTCTTGTCCATTGTCGCGTACTAATTTTGTGTCAATAAAATGGTTAAAATGACATTTCGCTTTCTTTTTTTTCAATCGGCGGAAATCCTGTTCGAGTATTACTCTATCGATTCTTTTGAGCTCTGGCAATTTTTTATCATCTGTCATTTCAGGGTCAAACGTGCATAAATTATTAACACTCACGTGGCTATTAAATTGCTGTTCATTAGCATAGATGACCGCTTTATTTTCTCTATGCCCGAAACCATAGAGAACAATACGCTCGTAGTTATTAAAAGTATTATTTATAAATTTATAACCGAGACAATACAGAAGGTGACGTGATATTGCAAATTTAAATATTTGTTTCGTATATTTCTCAGATTCAAAAAATCCTCCGCAAGAAGTTACATATTGTATTTTGAAACAACATTTGTTTCTTTTCAAATAATCATTTTCTCTCACAAAATTATCAATATTGTTAAATTCACAACAATTATAATTATACACGTAATTTACATCATGAATATTAATAATAATAATTGTGAGTTTATTTCCCAACGTGCACAAATTTTTAGCCGCGGTTTTTGAAAGCGCATCATTTTGGACATAATTTTGATAGTAGTTGTGTTCATATGAACTTGATCGATTAAATGTTTCATTTTCATATTTTTTATTGGAAAAATTAAATTGCTCAAGAATCTGTTTCCAATAATGGTTGTATCCCGTTTTATCAAAATTTTCCCAATATATTTTTAAAACCCAATTTCCTTTTTCGTTTTCAACTGTAATGCAAACAGCGATACTGTTCCCACAACCATGTAACGGATTCAAAAATATCAAATGAAAATTAACTTGGTTACTAAATACTTCTCCAAATTTAGTTATGGCGTTGTCGGGAACTCTCCGTTCTTCTTCATTATGTTGTTTTGTTATTTTTCTTGTATCATGGATCTCAATCATGACTGTTAACTTGGTTTAGTTGAAATTTCACTGGTCATCATCAAGCACTTAAATTTTATTTATATATTATTATTTCCACTCTCACTTTACGCCACTGTGAAAGATAAAGATAATTTAGATTAAACAATGGTAGATAGAAAAGAAAAGACACAATATTTGTTGCATGACGAAAATATCTATAATTCGCAGGCATCTAAACAGACTTTGATTTACCATGTATAAGCTAAATTCATATATATTTAATGTGTACACAATTTTTGACAGTGTGTAAAGTATTCGGGACCGTATATTGGTCGACGTATCAGTATAAAATAATATGAAGTTAATGAGGTGTCAATTGATTCCTATGGAGGGATTTTTAATTAATTAAAATTTATATCGATATGATGCAGGTCTAAACCAGTTGTTTAATACTTGATAATCATTTGGTCAACCCTGCGAGCCGTGACTGGTGAGTTACGAATTGTAACATTGATTAACGTTTTATTGTTAAAAAATATAAGGAGCGCAGTGCACTTCAGTATTAATAGAACAGCCGCCACTGATCTTCGATATCCAGGTAAGTATTAATAATTGAAGGCGTCCTCCGAAAAAGCGTATACATGCAAAAATAAAATTGTTCAGGAGAGGAAAAAAAAACGTTTTATTCGATCATGCGGACCTTTGGAGTATATCTGTGATAATAATTATGTTCATAAAAGCACTCTATATCATTGACAGATTTTCTTTTTATTTTGGATAATAAAATAATCATATAGACCCCTCTTCTACGGTAAGCATTTTAGTATTGCTGATATCTCAAAAACTGTGGCAGATAAAATAATAAAACTTTTCAATAACGTGAGCAATGGCTATATAGACCCATTTTAGTCAAAAATCACTATTTGACATAATGTATTATAATTATAGACCCCTTTTTGGGGGACGCCTTCAATTATCAAAGCCCCCAGATTTTCAAAGTTACATATAAATGTACAGGTCATAATGAGGACATAATTATTTTTTATCCCTATTTTAAGTCGATTTACTTTAATGTGAGGTTTTACGGTTAAGACTGACATCTACGATCTTGTTAGGGAGTTTATTAAATACGAAGGTACCTATCTAACAACATTAAGAAAAACCAATGTACGTAATCCAGGCCAAGATTATATTATACAAGGGTTTGTCAAACTTTTGCTTTTGCATAAATTTACGTTTTATCCATTCCAGACATTCAGCATACATCCATATCTTTAAACATTCCCCTTCGCCCCCCAAATATGACGATGCTTGTTTATTTGTCAGTTAATTTGTATGAACACGTTACAAATGTGCTTATACACTTGCTTTTCCCTCCACCGCCCGTTATGCAGGCGTATACCTAGGCGTAAAAAACGTTAGGCGCTCTTCAAAGTTGTGCCGAAAGTGTCCCAGGAGCAACTTCCCAAAACCTTGGTTGGCGTGCATTAGAGTCTGCGTAATTCCTACTATAATGGTTAATTCTCGATGAGAAAAGACCTTCTCGCTTGCTGTAAAATGCCGCAAACTTTTTAAAAGCCTCGTATGGCCGACCGGTCACACTGAAGGTCGGACCGACTTGAGATGATCTTTCCTTTCAACCGATATATGGGGACACTCCCGGAGGATGTGATCGGCATCCTGCAATTAGCCACATAAGCAAGTCCGAGATTCTATTAGACCAAGCTGACAGAGCTTGGAGGCAAAATCACCGTGTCCGGTTAAGAACTTAGAAGTCCAATGGTCTGGAGTAAATCTGGCTAAATCCATGCACCACTTTATATTAGGAAAATAAACAAATGCGTTTGTCTTCCCTTGGAAGAGGAGGTATTGTATTTATACAAATGTCTGTTAACATTTCTAAACAGTTTTCATTCAACGTTCATTTGTTTACGAGCAGCTGTTAGTCTGGACTAAGCAATTTATAGTCCTATAGTATGTTTGTGATTAGGCTAAATTCAAACTATTCGCAGTTTCTCATCGTTATATTCGTGAAGTGACAAATTAATATGATTTGGAACGCTTTGATTTTAGATAGCAAGCATAGAGTTTAGTAGCGTTTTGTAATTGTACTGTAAGGTATTTTTTTAAAATAAATATTATTCTGTCACTTAGCTGACCGCAGCGTCACGAAGACGTCATAAAGTCCAAGAGGCAATCGGCAAAAACAAATGAAAACATCCATTAAATTTTATATGAAAATACTGCGATAATCTATGCTATTTTAATGATGATTGATCAATAATTTGCAGCGGCGAGTTTATTTGATGCAGATGACACAATAAAATTAATTTGTCCAAAGATTTGAAAGGGGGCCTCGAAACAGTTTTACACAGTCATATAATTATTAAATCACACAACACTATTTAATGTTTTAATAAACTATTTCTATTATTTAACGAATAATTCACAAGGTTTGATAATGTAAAATTATAACATATATTATTAAACATACTTACATAATTTGAAAACATCCCATGCATATACCTATCTTGATTTAATATACATAAAGCGATAGCCAACATTATAACGCAGTCTGATAAGGATTTCATGTAAGAACTATTAGTTAAATTCGTCGTAATTAAGTAGGATGCCCTTAGCTTAATTGGAAAAGCACACTGGCGCGAATATTGCGGTTACAGGTTCCGTCGGGTGTCGTATTTAAATTTTTTTAATAATGAGTATATGCATGAGATGTTTTCAAATTATGTAGGTACCTATTTACAAACTTCAATGATTTGTATTTCTCACTTAATTGGGTATAAAATATTTCTACGAGGCCTGCAACTAACATCAAATGTGTTCATAAGTCATAACATAACCACTCAAACATAATAATAATATATACGTACTTACTTGAATACAAAACATAAACCTCTAAATTTATTTATTACGAGCCATCACTGTCATCCTGAATAATAATTATTTTTTAATAAAAGTGTATGATTTAATGTATTCCTTTTATTTATTTATTTTTTGTGGGGGGGGAGGGGGGGTCAACTCAATTCATTCAACTAATCACGCTTCTAAGCCTGCCACTGACCAATTGAGATATAATTATAAATATAATACAAATATAATGAAGGAAACTCTCTTTTATAATATAGTGATGGAGTTTAGATATTTAAATGTAAAAAGGACCTCTCTGGACTTCGGGGTCTATTCATTGTCATATAGCCCCCGAAACGGGGAAAAAAGTTTGTTATTCTTTGCATAGAAAAATGTTAGTCATGACAAACTATGATTTGAATTAATGAAAGCACCAGGGCTCGAAATGGACCGGAACGCACCGGAGCACCGTTCCGGTTCATAAAATCTTCAAAATTATCGCTCCGTCTCGTGGAAATATTAATTTGACCACCTGAGCTAGATATGTCATATAATAAAAAATATATATAAATATTATTTTTTATAAAATACATATACAATTAGGTAACAACCTTAATATTTTCATAAAATTATCGAGCGCTCCGGTTCGTAAAATTTTTCCATTTCGAGCGCTGGAAAGCACAGAAGGCTACAATCATTGTACTAACTATGATAATATTATGAAAGAAGCTTATTCACAATAACACAGACACGTATTTTACAATATATCAGTCATCGTAAGTTTTAGTTTATGTAATTGAATAAAATATAATATATTTACTAAAATCATTTAAAATATATTTTTTCGAAATTTTGCCGCCCCCTAAATCGTGCCGCTCGGGTGTGCCGCTCGCACCCCCAACACCCCCGTTTGGCGCATCCCTTCGAGATTGTTGGCAACGCTTGTAATTTCAGTGATCACCATCCTCAGTAACGAGTGCTATGAAGATATTTAGTGGCTTGCTGGGACACTAGCCCCAGTCCAAGGGCCCCATCTTGGCCTCATTCGCTTTTTGCAGTCATCTTTGGACCCGGCTTGAGCGACAATATTATTGAAGCAGATGACGCAACCGATTCGTCAGACGATTTAAAAGGGGGCCTCGAAACAGTTCGTACCCGTCATACAGTTATTTAATTATTTCAAAATCTTTATAAAATGCGCATTTCACACAAATTGAGTATAAATATATATATAGTTTTTTGACCATGTCCGTTCCTAGAAGATCATATAGGCCTACACAGAGTGAAGGTTTGTATTAATAAATTTTTGTTTTTACGAGACATGGATCATAGCCACCTGGTTTTATTTGTTATTTATAATACATAATATATTTAATTTGTAATATAATATATAGACATTTTCTTTATATTCTTTTTAACACTACAATAGGCCTAGAGGCCCAATGACAGTAGTGCTGTTTAACAGTAGTATATTTAGTAATAAAAGTGAAACAATCACAAACACCCAGGCTTTGAGAAAATCACATAAATATAATTATTGTGTCCTCACCGGGTATCGAACCCGGAGCTCTTGGATGAAAGGCCAGCGCATTACACACTGCACAACGAGAGCTCAACCTATTAGATCTATACTCTGACTCCAAATACACAATGAAAACAATAATATGTGTATTTGCCAGACCCATGATTCGAACCTGGGACCCCACTACATTATAAGCCGACGCGTTAGCCATGGTATAACAAAATCTCTGCTACTAACATCAAAATGGTCTTATGACAAAACTATTCAAAGATACATGTACTTGTACACAAAAAATCAACTACTAATATTATAATAATGTGTCATTAGTGATCACTGTTGTCTGCATTTTGCAATAATAGTTTGTTGGAGAAGATATACCTACATGGTAATTTTTTCTAGGTACGTTGGTAATTGGAATTTGTATTTTTTATTAAATATTTATTCGTAGGGGGGGGCTTAAAATCATGCCTTTTATTCAAACTAACAAACACCAAAATATCTTCAGTGGTTTTCGTATAAATTTAAAATAAAATACGGAATTATTTAAAATATTAGCATATTTAGAGTAAATAATATTCACAAAATACGGAACGTTCCACTTCATGATAACAGAAAAAAACAACAATTTGCAAATGGCTTTGTTGTAAGGGTAAAATTAGTAAGTATAGTAATATTATGTACCTATTTAAATAAAACACTGATAAAACCTTACAATAAACACTTGTTTATAATATGATAGGAATCACTTAGACAATTCACCAGCACAACTCGATTTATTCATAGACGTTTTGTTCCGTTGAACTGTCAATGTAGTTTTTTTTTTGTTTCGCGATATTCGATGTCAACGCGCGAAGTGTTTTCAGACGCGAAACCTGAGCGAGGCCTTCTCCTACCTGCCGACTGAGAAGTACTGCCGAGCTTGAACTCTGGTGAGTGTCGGTACCTTTCGTTGTTTTTGTCAGGTGTCGAGAAGTAACAATGATTTTTTTAGAGCGCTATTATAAATTTAATATTAATACTATCGACCGACGGTACTTTACTAATAATTTGAATTTAAATTCATTAGAATATAAATTTAATGTTGACGAACGGATGGAATCCCTGGATCGACCGATCGTAGAGTATATGCTTCATAACTTTGCACTCCGGCTCTAGGATGAAAATGATGTAAGTAATATATTTTAAAAATATTTTTTATACTTACATACATTATCTATTTATTTATTTATTACTATATATTATCACAAGTGAATATCATTTGATTTAATTTTAAGGCGATGTCTTTACCTACCAGAGGCACCTAGCGGAAAAATACGAAGTTTGCAAATTGAGACAGTTTTTTGATAATTTAAAATTTCAACTGTATTAATAAATAAATAAGTACTTATCTGAAAATATGAAAAAGAAAATTATTTTTTATTTTAAGTGAAAGATAAACTTACAATTATTGTAAAAAATGTAAGTAATAAAATGTGAATTTGTTGAATCGGACCGCATCTTATTATTACATATATTTTATGGTCATATTTTATATAAAAAATTATTTTATTAAGTTTTCTAAGCATCGCATAAGAGATTTTTGACAAATTCATAGTTTTCATATTTTTTATATCGATTTTTATAAAAATATAAATGTGTACAACTTGAAATCCTTTTTACTCTATAGTATATCTAGATGTTTTAAACTTTGTATTTTCAATATAAAGAATGTTATAACATTGTAAAATCATAATAATAAATAAATAAATAAAATAAGTAGTTTTAGGGATTTATATATATTTTGAATATTTTATAATTTACATTTTATATTTTATTTAAAAGTAAAAAGTGGGTCACGTGTCAAATTCAAATTATTTTTACATGCAGTGAACGTTACAAATTAATAATTTAAGACGTTCACAGCATGTAATTTAGAAGAAAATAAATATCAATAAAACAGTATTATAATATATATATAAAATAGAAATAGATCAGCATTAAACAGTAGAAAAGTGTAAATACGAAAAATTATAAATTACATACAAGGAAGTCATACACCGAATGAGCTAAGCAGACCCTATTTTAAGAATTTATAAAACATTGCCCACCTATACTCATCCTCACGCAGGTGGAGTATGTCAATATCCGAAGTGATTTGGTTGAACAAAGTTATTGCCCTCCCAATTGGCATTACCAATGGCAGGTTAGCTCTTCACCATGATAGAACAAACAACGGATGCCCTCGATTCCTAAGATTATTATCGGTGACACACAAGCCAATACCACAAGAATGGCAGAGCTTACATTTATTGTCATGTAAGTGAATGCTAGTCTAAACAATATCACAAAATTAGTTGAAATTGTTTTCCCATTATTATTGTGATTTTCATTTTTTTCGATGATCGCCGATCTCTGACTTATAGCCAAAACCCGTTCGGAGTATGTATCTTTGTGGGGGGGGGGGGCAGAGGGGGGATTTGGAGAGTGACGTCACGAGTTGAAGAAAGTTCGTCGCCGGGAGTGAGTAGCCGATTCTCGAAGCGCAGTGAAAGAAGTAGGACCGCCCTACTAAACTTTACTTTAATCCATCTCACGTATAGTTCAATTGACAAGACGTGAGCGGTGATACGCGGTAATATTGTTAGACGAATAACAATATATTATGTCGTAACCTTAGACTATAGATACATCTAGACGCCACCCGTTGCATTGCTAAATGGAGCCGCGTGCCTTGCGTTTGGTTTGTGGGCGAGCGAACGCATTCATCTACAAATGTTCGAGACCATAGACCATTTCGCTAGTGCTCGCCCAAAGTGCTCGCAATAGACGCTCAGAATTAAAATATAATTTTCTATTTTTTTTACGTTATATAGTATTTTTAAGCGGTCAAAATGCAACCATTAGATAAAGATATCCATAATTTAAGTTATTTTAAAGAAACACTAGGTCACTGGTATTAAAATATATAATAAAATACAAATAAATTATCACGAACATGTATCAACTTACCTATGAAACGTAATACCATCTTCTTGCTTATCAGTACGGCTACCACATTTTAAGACAAGATACAGAACCATCTTTTCTACTTAATTAACTAAAAATATTTACTACTGACTTTATGTTTAACACAAAAAATATCAATTTTAGCAACACGAGCTCGCAAGTTATCGACGCTATTTGAAGCGTTTCGCCCCGATTTGATGGCGATACTTTTGGAAAGTAACTCACACATATGTAGACCTTTTATCTTACTCTAGCGCGTGTCGCAGAGATTTTAAGGGTGCCGAATACTTTCTCACTCGCACTCATGCATCGTTTTTGTTCAGGCCTTGGTCGTAACCCACAAATTATATATTTGATACAAGGATCAACAAAATATGATACCTATACAGTGGCAAATTCAACATAAATAGTGCACACCAAACTTTGTCAGTTACATTTACTTGTTTTCATTGAACTAAGACTACAATTTTTAGATCGTGCTGGTTAGTTTTGAAAATTAAATTAAACCTTGTCTAAACCAAACCACAATAGTTCAGGTAAGCTATGAGTGATTTGACAAAATATTGCACACTTTTTCTGTCATACCTAGTTATTTGTTAATCTTTAAAATAAAAAAAATATCACATAGATACCGTTTTGTTTTTATTTCAAATTAAAAATTATATATATCTTATTAAATAACAATTTAAATATCATCGCAATATGGTTGTAGTAAAAATTAAACATTTGATTGAAAATGTTTAAAAAAAACACCACAAAAATAAAATTACAACAACCACCTGTTTGATCTGGTGTATTAATTGATGAAACTGGTTCGGGAAAGCCATACATGCACCATGACTCCACAATGTGCTTCATGGTTTGAACCTCACCACACTCGCAAATTCGCAACTGTTTCAACCTCACTTATGCACCATATAAGCACATCTGAAATGCTTACAATGGATTCGATTCGAACATTATGCTAATATATTTGCGTGGAAGCCTAAGTTATGAAGGTTGTCCAGCGGTTCCACAATAAGAAAGGAGCGACAATTATTAAGTCAGATTTCGATATGATAGCTTTCCTTCTTAAATACATCTGAGCATTAAAACGGAAACGTAGATATTCAATATATCGACCAACCATGCTGCCAGAAAGGCAATAGGTGGAGAGTTTCGGCAACGTAGAGTACTATTTTCGTATTTTGGGGAACTATTAATAGCAACACAATTGCCGTAAAAAGTTGCTCGTTTACGAGCCCCTATAGACAAATAAAATAATAACAACAACAATTTTTCAATAAGCATTTTTACTGAAATTAATCAAAAGTCATCTCTCGCGCGTCTGACTTCACGCCCAAAACAACACTGACGCCACCAGAATGATTGGGCCGCTTTCAGCTTGGCTGGCCGTCAGCATACGAGGCCGGAAACCTCATCTGGCGGCCTTGGAAGGTTAATGGTTATGCCTCGTAGTCATTATTTCCCGTCCACCAAAAGGTACGAACCTATGATTAACACTTATGCTGGAATTCAAATTATTTTTAATGGGTAACAGATTGATAGTGGATTGTTTGTTAGGCATTTGGTAGTGAAGTAATAGATGGATCCATTCTCAAGTCTTGACCTTCATTGAGCTATAATTTTTTGACCATGTCCATTCCAGATGGACGTGGAGGTATGTGAGCAAACATGTCTCTCTATGTAACCGACTTTGTTTTTAAGAATAATCGTAGTTCGTCATTCTCCAGTGGAAATAGAGCTGTGGACAGTGACGTCTCGAGGGGGTTTGAAGGTATTGCGTAGCATAGGGGCAGCACATTATAAAGGGTGGCGAATGAAGGAACGAATACAAATATTACAACTTATATGATCAGTGGCGGTTATCAGTGAAGTACCGTGGGGGTAGTCAGATCGAGCGTCGCTTACCCAAAGGGCGGCAAATCGAGGAGAATCATTAGGTATATAGAAATAGCTACATAAACGTAGTAATAACTGTCCATTAAAAATTTCAGCACACTGCTTAGAAACAAAATGTACTACAAAAGTTTTAACAGGACGTTATTTTTTGTTGGGTTCGGGTGCATACCTAATTTAAAATTTATCCAAACTCGCTAGTTTTGAAAGTTGTCAGGTGTATTTTTAAATGTACCTATCTGAAACCGTAGACTCGCAATATTGTCTATTGAAGCAGAGATAGCATTTGAATTAGATTTAATGGTATATATCTTGTTGGTAATGTATCCATACAACATATTTCTTAGATATTGGAGTCATGAAAGATGATTATAAAAAAGACTGTTTAAAAAAATGTGGCGGCATTTTGGCACTACTTGGAGGCGGCATTTTGTCTAGGGACGTCACTGGCGGTTTTCCACAAAGGATGAAGGATGCGGTCGTTTCGTTAATGTGACATATTAAACTATTTTGATTATCAAGAGTTTTGTACCACTCCATAGGGTTTGCGTTTAGTATTGCAGGACTTGCATTTCGACATTTTCAATATCAGAATGATATTAATAATTTCACTAATTAAACGATCAGAAACAATACAATTTAAGTATAAATCAATGACGTCCTGTGGGGGTAGACAAACCATGCACTATTTATAAATATGCGGCAGATAAAGCATGGAAAAATATTAATACATCTTTGACGATATATTTCGTAAAAAATAGTTTTTTTCGCCTGCAGCGCTGAATAACGTTTCATACCCAAATCTTTAGCAATAGTTCGTATCAGATATCTAAATACTGTTATCGCATTTATCCGTCTAACGTAAATTGGGAGGTATATAACAAAAAACTCATACACTAATATTTTCTGACAATTATCAACATAGGCCCCACATCCTGAAGCGGGTCCCCAGGCCAAAATTTTTGGCGGGCCCATCTACCTATCGCTGAGGTTAAGGGCAGTGTGGTGCTCTAAAGTAGAGTTTCCTAAATTATACACGGGAGTTATCATTTAAGTACATATAGCAATCATCATATAGGTATCACCATGGCCCCCACATCCTGAAGCAGGTCCCCAGGCTAGGGTGGTTGGCGGCCCCCCTACCTATCGCTAAGGGTAAAGGCAGTGTGACGCGCTGCAGTAGCTGCCTACGCGGTAAAGTTAAGGTGTATTTTTAGCGATTTTTGTATTTTTAATATGTACGTCCATATTTTGAATTATGGAGTTGTGGAGTTTCGTCACACAGTTAAAAATTGAATTGTACGATCAAATATTATAAATTATTAATACCATTGAAGTAAAATAGAGCCGCAGTCGACCTTTTTATTATTAGAGTAAATTTGTGATCTGTATTTATCTCATTTATCGGGTCGACTCGCCACACCGGGCCCTTCCTGAGCCCGGGCCCCCAGGCAAGAGTCATGATTATCGAGCCCTCCAGTTCATAAACTCTTATATTTCGAGCACTGGCTGACTGTATTACAGATACATACAGGGTAAGTGTAAGTTATCAATCAAGTTTTTTTGCACCGTCGTCTCTGTCTGTATAGTATGCCCCGTTATCTCGAAGAACAGCTGTTCCAAATAAAAATTTCCGTTACCTGCAAAAGATGTACAATTAGGTGTGCTTAAAGCCAACTCAAATAAAATAATAAAAATAATAAACTCGAGTTATTTATTTGTAGACATTCCAAGAAGTCAGTAGGTGATGATGATTGATCAAGTCTTCACCCGAAAGGCGATGGGATGTAAGTAAAAAATTATTGAAATATATTTTGATGAGTTTTCTTGAAGGAATGACGTCAATTGATTTTTTTTATATTATTAATAGGTACTATCGACCGAAGGTACTTGATGGAATTTGAATTAAAATTTTAATGGATTTAAGTTTTGTAATATTCCATTTGAGTCGTTTTTTGCGACCCTGGTTTCGCCTTTCGGTATCTTTAGAGACTGTGTACACTTACCAAAAGGCAAATACACACTGACAACGAATACTATTAACTCTAACTTATATCATCATCAGCAGGGGTCAATCCACTGCTGGATGAAGGCCTCCCCAAGCTTTCTCCAACTCTCTCGGTCCTGTGTCGTTCGCTGCCACGTATTTCCGCCGAACTTTAGCAGTTCGTCAATCCAGCAGCTTTTAGGGCGACCCTGTGGCCGTTTCGTACCCCTTGGGTACCATTGGATGACGGCATTTGTCCAGCGGCCGTCCTTTCGGCGAGCAATGTGCCCCGCCCATCTCCATTTCAGCTGTTTGGCAACGTCTATTACATCGCGTACTCTTGTTTGCTTCCTAACCCATTCGTTTCTCTTACGGTCCTTTCGCATGATGCCGAACATGCACCTCTCCATGCCTCGCTGTGTGACTCTTAGCCTTTGGACATCTCTCGTGTTGAGGGTCCACGTCTCGCAGCCATACGTGAGCACGGGTAGCACACATTGGTTGAACACCTTACGCTTAAGACATAATGGTAGGTCACTCTTGAAGATACTATTCAGACGTCCGAAAGGATTCCATCCCAGCTTTGTTCTTCGAGCAATTTCATCGTGCATGCTTCCGTCTATGGACACCTGCTGTCCGAGATAGACGTAGCTGCTGACTTGCTCGAGTTGGGTGCCAGAAATATAACTTATATAATAAATCAATAAAATAAAGTAGGTAAACCTACCTATTAAGTCAATGATCACAATACAAAAAATATAACAAATCAATTATGAATAGTTGTAGTTTTTGTAAAAAAAACCACACATCTTATCAATAATAAATAATAGTACACTCGATAAGCTTATAATAAATCGCTAAAACCCAATAATAGGTCGTTGTTATTATAAACAATAAAAATACTACACTCAAGAGGTGTAAAATCGTCCATTCTGGGAACAATGGCAACGCATTGGAAATTAACTGAGTTAACTAATGAGATATATCTTTGATATTAGTCTTTAAAAGTTAAACAATTAATATTCAATATTATTCTTACATTATATCGATTAGATACAATACTATCGATTAGAATTTATTTTTATAATTATTTTATTTAACTTTAAAAAGTCTAATTAACCAACTAAGCCCGGGTCTTAATCAGATTCATCCCGATGTGGAAAAGGCGGCATGAAGCATTTGCAATTATTATTGTTAATGCTGAGGATTACGAATGAGCAACTAACAAAACTTAGATCCCTACAGACTTCAGTCATACGAAAGATGTAATTACATGTTACTAATAATTTACATTTTTAAGTACTTTAAATAACCAATCTTCTTCTTCTTCGGCCATATCCGACCCTCAATTGGAGCACATGGACACCACGCGGCGCCTCCTAAGAATCCCTGTCACTCGTCAGTCTTCTTGATTCGTTCCAGGTCAAACCAGCATCCCGTAGCTCCGCCGTATACACTATATAGATAGTATTTAGCGGGCTTTCAATTTCAATTTATTTTTAACATATTGTGGATATTACAAATTATATGTTTAAGACGCTCATAAAATGACATGAAACATTATTATAAATTAAAAAAAAATGGAATAAAAATGACAATATAAAAAGAGAACATAATAATAACATACAAAAGCAATGAAAATACAATTATACATATATTATAGAAGTTCAAAGAAGTACATCGAGTTTCTTAAGGGCCCACAAGCGCCACGTAGGTCAACATGGAGATTTTGTTGTATTTTCAGATCATAAGCCTGGTCATTTCTTAAGCGTTGTAGATAATCAATTTATAAAATTTTGAAGCCGTATTATCCTTTATATTTATTTTAAGCATTTGATGACTGCATAAAGTATTTTTATTACATAAAATAGTATACTTGTAACCTCTCGAACTAATGTTTTAGAATACAGTCATATTTCAGTACATCCATGTGCAGTGGTGTTAAGATTTTTGAGATTTATTAATTTTTAAACGCATTTATAAAACCATCAGTAAAATTGATGTTAACATTATATAGTGAAATATTTACGATACAAAATTATATTTTTAATCTCTGTGATCCCAAATTTGACAAGAATTAGGCATTTTATTATTCAAAAAATGGGCAAGATTTACACATTTAAAGATAATTTTAAAGATACTGATTATAAGCCATGTCTTTGACTATACAAATGTGATAAACATCCTACGAATAATGTTTGTTTTATAATAATTATTGACCTAAGAATAACGTAGTATGTTTTTGAAATACGCCATTTATATTGGCATTTCCCAGTGGTTAAGCTACAACATACGGCCGTAGCCATAAATTGACAAACATAACTGAATAAGGGAGTAAGATCATGTTAACGCGCGTGTTTGAACATGTACCTAACCGAAAAAAACGATTTTTTTGCTTACAACGTTTAAGGAATGCCCAGGTTGGTTCTGCACCTTGGGAGAATAACAACTGGAAGCCGGCTTGAAGAACAGGCAAGCCAGGTTGAAGTTATCTTCTGGCATACTCAGCACGTGGCCGAGTCAGGCCCAACGTTGCCTCTTCACTCTAAGTGTGATGAAAGGCTGCTTGGTACGCTCTCTTGTCTCCTACGTATCTAAAACCATTCTTTATTTATTTAATTCCAGGATAAATTTACAATTTTAATAACCGTTATAAAACGTGCGTTCGTTTCCATGCGAGTGCGTTAATACTACCCCGTAACGTTTTTTAACAGGTCGTAGGATCAGAGCAAAGAAGAAAAATAAAATGAGAGAAAATAAGTGAAGAATAACGGTTGAGCTAAGCCAGAGATGGGATCCTGACATGTTTTTTAATGCACTAAAAACACAGTCATTTAATATTATTTTCATAGGATCTCAAAACTCTGGTCTTTCATTTTTATGTAAGTGCTTCCTATACCTACCTATAAGATATATTGTCCTGCTAAAATTAAAAAAAAATCGGTGTGTGTACTTATGTACGCGCGTTAGAAGTTATACTTCTTTGGCGCTACAAAGCAAAAACAAAACTTGTGATAACCTAGATTCTTCGACTAGCTCTTAATTATCTTGTTAAATTACACACTCAAGAAAAAGGACCGCTTATTGGAACGCCGTTGGTTTATTTCTATACACTTTAACTTATTACTCAATTATATACTTAAGTAATCATTTATCGTTGTTTTTATTTTTAAAGTAACTGCCACTATGACGTTTAATAGTTTGTCTACGTAAGGAATTGCAAATGGGCGATAATAATAAATTCGCTGCCTAGGGAACGGAAAAATTCTTAACTATAATATTATACTGTATAATTGTCACGATTGCAGTATCATACTGTGGCGTAATGATAGTGCTTTCGGCTGATAACCGATTAATCGGTGGTTCGAATACAATCGAGTGCGTTTATTTTTGTGTGAAAAAATAAATTATGTGATACATGTCACACGCCAAAAATACACTCTGATCTGATTGTCCAAACGCGCCTAAAGAAGTATAACTTAATATTAATGTCATCACGGTGTGTCGACAGTAACATTATGTTGGTTAATTTGCAAATATTATCATAGAATGGACAGTAGGTACGTACACGGAGGAGACGTGGAAGAGCTTCCACCTTTGAAACTGTAAGTCACGGAGATGTTAGCCAAGCGGGGGTGTTAGGTGTGTGAAGCACCCGAGCGGCAAGATTTAGAGGGTGGCAAATGTACAGAAAATACATTTTATAATACCTAATAATTATTATTAAAAATATAATATATTCAATTCGACTATGTAAACTGAATCTAATTTTAAAATATAGGACGTATCTAACTACACAAGGTGGCAAATGAAGAATTAATGCATAATATATTTAAACATAGACACATAATAATAATTCTATTTATGACTAATGAATAATAATCTATAAATATATACTTACTGAAAAATATTCTCTCAAAGTCTTCGTATAAATGGTTCGTATTCATGATATTTATGATATTAACCAAGTCATTAAGTTATATGTAATATTATAAAAAGAGGATTATTATAATAAATTATTTTAAAGGATCTCCAATTTTATTAGATTCAATATGAACATTAATTCAATTTTCATAGCCGATTTTGGCAAAATTCATGAATTCAAGAATGAAAACCTAACCTAACCTAACCCACCTTAACCTAACCTAATCTAATAAATGATCCAGTACTTATATCGGCTATTTTCAAAATTTGTTTGCCGCTGGCTTCCTGTAAACCGACAAGAACCGTGTTTTATTTAGACATTAATTTTATCTCAGTACTATACGACCGACGAAGAGGTTGGGTCTTTAATATACGACCATAATAGTATATTTCCGATACAACATTAATTCACGGTGAAGTGTGCGAACGGTATTATGTACAAATTTCTGGACACGGTGTGGTGAGGGGTGGTTGGTTTGGAGACGATTCAATTCAATAATTTTTTTAACATATTGTGGATATTACAAATTAGAAGTTTAAGACGTTCACAACATGACATGAAACATTATTATAAAGAAGAAAAAAATGAAATAAGTATAAAAAGAGAACATAACATAAACATACAAAAGCAGTGAAAATACAATTAAGACATCTATAGAAGTTCAAAGAATAACACCGATTTTGCTAAGAAGACCCTATTTTAAGAATTTATAAAATAGCGTCCACCTAAACTCACCTCACGCAAGTGGAATACATCGATACACGAAGCAATTTGGTTGAACATAGTTATCGCCCTCCCAATTGTCTATGTTTGTGTTGTTAAGCTTCCACTTATGAGAGAAAATAGTAATTTATCAGTTTGGTGAACACAGTTTTAGTAATGGCAGGTATTGAGCCTAATGACTAACCAATACCTACTTTCTTGTTAAAATCTTTTTTGGAAATTCTTTTGTAAACTGTAGGTAATTTTTCTAAGAATCGTAATTATATTATGATTTTAATGAATGCTACCGGTCACCGCCATCTTTAGATTAATAGAGCCTGAGCATAACTTTGTGCACAAGCAACGAGTGGTCCACTTTTCAGCTGTCAAAATCAGATCCCAGATTGCTTGAAATATTGATTCGCCCTTTCTTATAAATAATATACATTCCTGTTATTCATCAGCTGTCAAAGTCAGACTAGTCCTTTACACAAAAACTGGTGATTATATCGATTTCCAAAAAATATGTAGTTTTGATCTACGCATTACATATTTTGTAGAAAGTGTATTAATGCTTGTGTATTATTTATCATTTAACTCATCTATCCAAATCAAACCATTCCCTACAGGGAATTCAGAAACAATGGGAACTGAAATACATAACGGGTAAGGCGATAGCAGGTAACCGACTCGAGTAAGGAAGAATCCGTGTTAAACTTACACACGTGTCAAGAATACGTTTTACGTCGAATACTGAAAACTGCTCTCGGTTTATGCATTTACGCTCATTTAATGTTGGTGTATTACACACACTATTGCACGTGCATAATGCGTGCTTTATTTTCGTAAAACACTCACACATTCAAAAGCCTGCTTCAACATGCGGCGTGTTGAATATAGCCTATCGGTATTCTATTTATTATCTGTTCTGTGATTCCCTACCACTAAATCCAATGAACTCCAAGGTCTCCAAGATACGTTAAAACAATCTGAAAGAATACTCCAATAAGTGAATACGACAAACGCGTCATTATGAGCACTCTATAGATAATTACAGGCAATGACAGGTCATTCATAGACAACGGGAGAGGCGAAAAGTAGGACCAGTCGTGTAATGTATTGGCTTCCTTCTTCAGTGGGCAATGTACTGGTCCAAAACAATTACATTTCGAAATACCTCAAGTGCATAAAATTCACGGGAAGTCATAAGAAAACGGTTGTTTAGTCGAACTTAATAATAATCGTTTACGATTGCCCACTGTAACTAGAGAGTTATCCAAAAATACATTGCTGAATAATATTTTAAATTCCGAATTTGTGACTAACTTCCAATCAGTTGAATTGACTACATTCAAAAACGATATAAATAAAGTATATTTTTTAAGCCCGATAGGCTTGAAATTGTGACAAGGTTTCACAAAGAATTAACTTTTAATACTTAAACTAATTATAATTGATTTGAGTTTTGTACTATTCCATTTGAGTATTTTTTTGAAAACCCGGGTTTCGCGTTTTGACATCTTCAGGCAATATGCGCACACACTAATGACAGGTACACACTGATAACGAATGCAGTTAATTATCGTTTATATTATCAGCGCTTGAAATGGAAAACTTTACGAACCGGAGCGCTCGATAATTTTACGAAAATATTAACAAAGTTATCTATTTTTTGTGTATTTTCAAAAAACTGTGTTTGAGACGGATTGATAAATTTGGGGATTTTATGAACCGGAAAATCGCTTCGGTCCATTTCGAGCCCTGATAACAATTTAATACAATAAAAGAAGGTAAAAACCTTGTTATCTAAGTAATGGATCAGATTTAAAATAATGTAAAATATTAATAAAAAATCGATAGGTAGTAAATGACTTATATACTTTTTTACTAGATGCCTTTATGGATACGTCGCATTTACTATCGAGGTTTCTTTAAGGATTTTGGCACTACTTAATGCTAGTCAAATGAAAACTGTGCCGGCTGAAAAAGATGTCTTATTGAAGATAATAGGTATTGCTGATTCGAATTTGGCCAGGGCCTATGAAACCACCTTGCAAAAAACCTGGAAAATTCTTTATAGCGCAAGGCGGTGATGATTCTGATGAATATTAAATTTCGTCGTATTCATTGGGAACTGAGAATGACGATTTATAGTCGAGTTTTTCTGAGCATATACTTATCTTAACTTATATAACTGCAATCGATGGATCTGAAAGTCACCGTTTATTATTTTGATTCGTTTTATTACATCGATACAGAAATTAAGAAGTGCATCTCTTCCGGCCTCGTTTGCCATGGTCCCTGAAAGGTCTCGAATGTCCGCATCTTCCATCTGCAATAAAAAAGTTCAGATTGTGCCGCCCCTTGCTAAAAATTGGACGATCAACGAGTAAATGTAGGACATATTAATATATTCAATTCATTTCATTTTTTTTTCAAAGGAGGCGGACCGTTCTACGACCATGCTGACGGCATGGTAAAATTACCGCAAACAGTTCTTGGGGTTTTTATTTTTTATGTTTTTTATTACATCAATAAAAAAATATTGTCCACTAATATTACATGGCAACATCAATATTATCTACCTCTGTGACCCCTAGAATCTTCCGATATCAATTGTCAGAATGGGTTCCTCATATTTTGCATACGAAAATGCTATGGGCGCCTAATGTATAAGGTACAAGCACAGAACAGATAATAAATATAATTCTGATAGGCTATATAGTGAATAATAAATTAGCTGTCTTCGAGCGCAAAATACTCCGAAAAATCTTTGGACCCACATTGGAAAATGAGAACTACAGAATAAAAATGAACCACGAGTTGGAAGAGGCGATTGAACAGCAAACAATCATAAGATACTGTAAGTCCCAAAGACTACGATGGGCGGGACATGTGGAGAGAATGCCTGAAGTTTGAGCGCCAAGGATCATGACAAAGTGGCTACCCCAACGGAAGAGACCCAGAGGCCGTCCAAGAAGGAGATGGGCTGATGCCGTAGAAGTGGACTGGCTTCATATAGGAAGACCCGGTAACTGGAGAGGTGTGGCGAGAGACCGGAGTGAGTGGAGAGCGGTTGTGTAGGAGGCCAAATCCCACCCCGGGATGTAGCGCCGTGGATGAAGAAGATATAGTGAATATACCAACACAGTAAATTTTGACGCAAGGTTTTGAATGTGTGAGTGTCGTACAAAAATGAACCACGCATTATAGACGTGCAATAGTGTGTGTAATACACCAATATTAAATGAGCGTCAATGCATACACCGAGAGCAGTTGTCAGTATTCAACGTTTGACGTAGGTATTCTTGACACGTGTTTAAATTTATCCCGTATTCTTCCTTACTCGTGATCGGGTGCCTGCTTCTCCTGACCCGTTAGGTATTTCAGTTCTCATTATTTCTGAGTTCCCTGGATACAAGCAGGGTACACAAGTTTAGTATACAGACCAACAAAGTTATCTAAAGAATGGATGGGGGAGCCACTGTTGAAAACTACCACCGCCATCTTTAGATTAATAAAGCCTGAGCATAACTCTTTGCACAAGCAACGAGTGGTCCACTGCCATACTATTTATTGATAACGTACTTGCAAGCAGAGTTTGGTGACCGAAGAGTATAAATAAGTTATTAGTTATTGTCGTTTAGAATCGACTGTCGCATTGACAAACGTCCTAGTGTATTATGATATTATTATACAGAAGAAGTTTACAATTATTAATAACATAATTATAACCACTAAATCAGATGAACTCCAAGGTCTCCAAGATACGTTAAAATAATTTGAAACTAAGAATACTCCGACAAGTGAACACGACAGACGGGTCAGTATGAGCACTCTATAGACAATGACAGGTCATCCATAGTCAACGGGAGGGGCGAAAAGTATGACCAGTCGTTTAATATATCGGCTTCCTTCTTCAGTGGGCAATGAAACTACCCAATCAGGACTCGCAACTGGACAGAATCTGTCATTCGAATGACGTTTTGGAAAATGGCGTCCATAGTTTCATTTTTCGACCGTTCTTTCGATAAGTTTGTAGGACTGTAATACGATGTGTTCTTATTATTATTTGGATATGCTCGAGGCCGCACTAGTTTCAGTGGTCGATCTATTCTTTGCGATTGCACCTAGAATAGATTTATCATATTAATAACATCATAACAGTTTTTTCCTTTGAAAAATGTGCGGTTTTTGAATAAATACATTTTTATTTAACAAAATACGCTTAACTATCTCACCGTTACGAATTAACTAATAACAATAATTGCTAAATTAACGTTGTTTTCTTGATAATGAACAATCATTATTAAGACATTATTCATCATCTGCGTTTAGAAGAATACCTCAACCGAAACACTAATTTATATTATACATACAATGTAGTATTCAGTGGCGACGACTCAATGGTAAACTTTTCTTTGAGGATAATAGTTGCCTTCTTTGGTAAAATAATCTGGACCCCATTCTACATTAGTGGTCGGCAAACCGTGGCTCGCGAGCCACATGCGGTTGGCCCCTTGAGTGCGGCTCTGCCTCAAATGCCCTCTGCCCTATTTGACATGGTTACAAAGAAGAAGCAAACGAAAACGAATGACGAAAACAGTGAAATTAAAGTTGAATTGACCGAGACTTTCGCGTTTATGCCTATCGCTGCTATCGCTATCGCTATTTTTGCTGTCGGAAAAAATAGGCGCATAACACGAAGTTAAATTTGGAGGGCCACTTTACAACTAAACACGCGTCATTTAGCACTAAATATCCTGTCGGCGATGCAAGACAGAAAGTAGTTGAGGAACCTTAGAAGAGTCAAGAAAAATCAAGTTCTGTATTTAATTACTGAATACAATCTTCCAACAATGTTAATATTCTATGTTTTGTGGTTAGTAAAGAGATTTCTAAGAGAGGAAATCAAGAGCAAATTGAGAAGTCGTCTTATTGATGAGAACCTGGAATAGTGCTTAAAATTAAAAACATCAACATACAGACCTGACTTACCCAAACTTTTCAAGGAGATGCAAGGCCATTATTTACATTGAGTGTTTGTCAGTTAATTTTTATCAATCATCAATTAAGTATGATATCAAGTTTTATTCAGTGTACTTACCTATAGTTTAATTAATACTTACATTTTTAACTAACGTTCATAAAGTTAATAAACAGTGTACCTACTGTGACACCCCCGTATAGTCCCCATTTGGCGATGACTTTGTGTATCTGGAGAGGCCCGAATCGGTATCAAATCGGCGGGTAATATGTTGCAACGGCCAAACAATAAACACGCGAATTTCGTCCTCCGTAAAATAAATTATTAAAAATGTAACTATTATATAATATTAACTTAAATATACTCGTACCTTGCCGTTTCCAAAACAATTCCGGTGTGTTATTTGTTCACCTCCACATCCCGAATCCAGATGAAAAACCAGACAACAAAATAAAAGTGACAGCTTGTGTTTTCACTTACCAAAATGGAGGGAAATGACACTACATAATATTATATAATTTCAGTTTAAGAAATTCGGTTCTCGAAAAAAAACGATCGTTGAACTGTTGATATATGGCTCTGTTGACTAATGAGTTTGCCGACCGCTGATCTACATCAATCTAAAAAACATTTTTTTGTGAATGGTTTTATTTTATTAAATATTGTTTGGCCGCTAAAAAGCTTAAAAACTAAAAAAATATGTAATGTGTATATTATTTTAAAATTAGGATACTTTATTGATATGTTTGCTTTATTATTATGCTTAATATTTCACCGGACTCGCAGGTATGGTATACGGAGAATCCCTATTTCATCAAGTTGTCTCGGGTATGCCCTTCCATGGTTTTCAGTTTGTTTAGGGCTTTTCATGTACGGTACCCGAGGCTGGCTCCGGGTGGGAGATGCTCTGTACATTAAACATTTCACCGTAGCACAGCTCGCCGCGGGCTATCTATCGGATAGAAATGACCGTATACTATACGGTCCTCAATTTTATTAAATTCAATATGAACATTAATTCAATTTTTATAACCGATTTTGGCAAAATTCATGAATTCAAGAATGAAAACCTAACCTAACCTAACCTACAAAAGAATTCAGTAGGTATATCGGCTATTTTCAAAAATTATTTGCCACTGGCTTCCTGTAAACCAGGGGTAGTCAACCTTTTTATACCTACCGCCCACTTTTGTATCTCTGTTAGCAGTACAATTTTCTAACCGCCCACCGGTTCTACAGTAATGTTGATTTAGTAAGTTTACTTTATTAACTTATGCGAGGGTGATACAAATAGTATATTTTATGAAATTTAAATTGTCATGGGGAATTATATGAAAACATGAAAATGTTTTTCAAAACCCCTACCACCCACCATGAACGCTGGAACGCCCACTAGTGGGTGGTAGGGACCAGGTTGAATACCCCTGCAGTATAAACCAACAAGAGCCGCGTTTTATTTAGACATGTATTTTATCTATAATTTTATTTATTGTATTTAATACTATACGATTCAAAGAGGTTGGACGGTCTTTAATTTACGACCATAATATATTTCCGATACAAAATTTAACGGTGAAGTGTGGTATGACGAACTGCATACGTACAAATTTCCGGACACGCAATCGCCCCCCTCGCAAAATAATCTCGACCCCATTCACCTACATCATAATTTTTTTTCGAATGGTTTTATTTTATGGTTTGTTTGGTTGGTTTGGTTGGGAATGGTTTTATTTATTATAATATGCATATTATTTAAAGATGAGGACACTTTATTTATTCTTATTACTTATTCGTGAATATTAAAAATATTATTTTAGTTTCTAGGTAGGATAAAAAATATTCGTTTTTGAAATCTTGAATAATATATTCAGTAGGTATTTGTTTAACGCATATTTGTCTTCTTCTTCTTCGTGTCGGGTCTTCAATAGCTACAATTAGTCGCTCCAGAAGTTGGCAAAAGCCACACTATTTTCCTCGGCTTGTAGGATCTCGTCGAAATTGCAGCTTACTGGGAAAGCCTTGATTGAAAATAAGTAGTATTACATGCAAGCCTTCCGCATGAGCCGATTTTAGTGAGTAATGATTTACCAAGTGCATAGGCAACACGCCAGTGTTGGTATAATATAATTTATAAAAACATCGCTTGTAAAATTATAACACTGGAATAAATATTCGATATCTGGCAACACTACGACACGCACACAGTCACACATATTTTCGAGTAACCCAAGAAAGGGTCGTGAAGGAAGCGTGAAGGGGGCGAGGCAAGTGCGTGAAAAAGTTTGTCATGTTTTGAGGGACAAACACTTGCAATAGCTCTATCTATATTTTTCTATAATCTAAGGTTACATCTTGTATTTCACCGCACTCGTAAGCTTGGTCTTCGGAGAACCCCCATTTCACCATGTTGTCTCGGATACGCCCTATCATGGTTCTCAGTCTGTTTAGGGTTTCCATGTACGGTACCCGAGACTGACTCCGGGTGGGAGACGCTCTGCTGGCTTTACCCAATCTTTGAGACCCGCAGGAGCTAGGTTCGCTTCCCATGCAGTTTATCTATATTATTCGGGTGGGACGGTCAAAGATACAGTGGTCGCCATAAAACTTTTTCTAGATTTTCTGGAAATAACCAGATTGACTTCAGGTTTTTCCTCCAAGCTCTGACAGCTTGGCCTGATAGACTCGCCGACTTGCTTATGTGGCGAATTTCAAGACGTACAGGATCAAATACTCTGGGAGTGTCCCCATATATCGGTTGACAGGGAAGAGCTTCTCAAATCGGTCCGACCCTTAGTTGGACCGGTCGGCCATTGCGACTTGGTATCTACGAAGATAAATTTCTCCCTATCTATCGCTGAGGTTAAGGACAGTGTGATGCTCTACAGCAGTACTATCCAAATGGTATTCGAGGTAAAATTAAGGGTATTCCATGTATTTTTAGCGTTGTTTTGTATTTGTAAATAAATCCACATGAATTATTAAGTTGTCTACACTCGTCACTATATGAAGCATTGATCGCGTCCCCCTTTTATGGTACCTAGCTAAGTAACATGCTACACCTCGCCATATTATGGGATTAATAGTCATTTTTATTAGTCATGAAACATACTAAAAATAATTATAAAATAAAATTCTGCACGTGAATTATCATTTAATTATACCAATCTGCACATAAAATTGCATTGCATAACCACATATCTTTTTTTCTATTAAGGCAATTTTTTTGTGTGTGTTATCTCACTTAACTGTTCGTCCCGCCGCGCTGGGCATTCCGTAAGCCCGGGTCTACAGGCTAGAGGCCTGTCAGCTCTATGAGATGAGGTATCTATTTATACACAAAAAAATAAACCACCAATAATCTCCAATAATATTTTGATAAAAAAAATTAAATAAGTATATTACTATTTTTACTGGGTATGTCGGTTAAGCGTCGGCCTATTATAGCGTCGTGGGTCCCAGGTTCGAATCCTGGATCTGGCAAGTACACAATTCATATTGTTTTTCAATTTGTGTATGAGTCAGAGTATAGACCTAATAGGTTGAGCAAGTGGCTGACATCCATTTCTCGTAAAAATAATATCTGTTAATACAAACCACTCTGTGGTGGCCCATATGATCTTATTAGAATCGGACATGGTGGTTGAAAGAAAGAATGTCGGTAGTTGGAATTTATGATTTTTATTTTATTTCGCGCTTAAGGGTCCTCAAAATCAAAGTCCAAGGCCTAAAACCCGCCGCTGTCTCCAAGGAAGATATCTCTGGACTCCAACGCCTGCTTCTCTTTAACGATAGTCAAAGAAACAGTTTTTGTTTTAGTTACCTATATTATTATCATTATAGATATAGATAGTAGGCAAGTGTTATAGTATAGTATTATAGCCAAGTATTAAGTTGCTCGCGTCGCGAAAGTGGGTCGCCGACTCGAAAAGTCGAAAACAACAAGACAACTACTAGCCCCCCTCCACTTTACATTAAAAATAGATAGACCCGTGAATGCTGACCTCTGTTTTACGTGACACATTAATTGATTGCAGTTGCGAATACTTGTTATTCAATTCTTAATCACTTATCTCAAGGATAGAAGACGCCCAACGACCCAACCACCCGATAGTGTACTATTCAAGATACAGAAAGAGAGAGTCTGGCTGGACCGTAACCGGGGTCCAACAGGGCTCTATCCTGGGGCCCGAGGCTAGAGGTGGTCCTGCGTGGTGGGTTGACCAGTCAGGTGAGATAAACTTACTTGAATAATATTTACATATTAAATTTAAGGCTGTACGATGCAATTTGATGTGATACGACGATTAAGTATACATTTTATAATTATTTTTAATGTATTTTCTGACTAATAAAATGGCTATTTATCCAATATGACGAACAGTCGCATGTTATTTAACTACCACAAAAGGGGGTCGCAATCAGTAGATACTTTATATTATAATGTCAAGTGCCGACAGCTCAATAACTCAAGTGGATTTATTTTTACCCAGTTGCGGGATCAAATCCGCAACGTACGGCTTAAAAATGACCAATATACAAACCAGGCTACTGAGGATGCCAAATATCTAAATATACACATATTATGTCAATATTCAACAAAGATTAGTGGGTATTTTTGTACCTACTATTAAGGGTTATACCTACACAGAATTAACATGTTAATCGATTAATTTTAGTATAAAAAACCGAATTTTGTCAAGGCCAAGATTTGATTTAAGCTGCATAAATGAAACAAATATATTAATATTATATTCTGAAAATCATAAAATGTAAGACCCTGGTCGTTAAAAATGTTGGGTTGGAGCGGAACCTTTTTTTAGGTGCTCCGCTCTGGAACCTATCACTTGCTCCAGGTCTACTCCGGGTAAAAAGGTTTAATATTTAATATATGTACCTACACAAATGTTAAAAAATAAAAAATAAGTAGTTTTGAAACAAGGTTTATTAGTCGTCCTTTTCATTATTAATTCTTTTAAACAAAATCCGAAAGAAAATCGTCTTTCATTATTTGCTTTTTCTATCAGAAAAATGAGGTTATTTAATACTCGGTATTTTAAATAATTCTAGTGTTGCAAAGTGTCAAATATAATATTTTCATTTGGTCTTACGACGAAAATTTAATAATAAAAAAAAAACATCCGGAGCAGTGGAGCACTACAAATTTTCTGTGCTCCGAGTAAGAGCCCATTGGTCCACTGCTCCATGCTCTTGCTCCGAGTTCCGTTCCAACGCTCTGGATTATAATTACTTTCACAAAAAAATACATACTTCCTCCATGTCCTCCGTGTCATGTAAATGGGTTTAGATCATAGACTATAGATACATCTAGACGCCACCTGTTGCATTGCTTAATGAAGCCGCGTGCCGTGCGTTTGGTTTGTGGGCGAGCGAACGAATTCGTCTACAAATGTTCGAGACCATAGACCATTTCGCTAGTGCTCGCATTAGACGCTCAGAATAAAAATATAATTTTCTATTTTTTTTACGTTATATAGTATTTTTAAGCGGTCAAAATGCAACCATTAGGTAAAGATATCCATAATTTAAGTTATTTTAAAGAAACACTAGGTCACTGATATTAAAATATATAATAAATATACAAATAAATTATGACGAACATGTATCAACTTACCTATGAAACGTAATACCATCTTCTTGCTTATCAGTACGGCCACCATATTTTAATACAACCAATGACATTAATATGGACGAAGCATCTGGAAATAAAAATGACACTCACTTTTTTGTCGGGTCTGCCGAATGGCATAATCTGTTCTAACGCCATTACAATAAAGGTGATATTGCTATAAATTCCCGAAACTTTTTGTCGGGTCTGCCGAATGGTTTGGTTCGAACAGGTTCACTCAAACGAATATTGATACTAGAAACACTGTTCTAACGCCGTTACAATAAAGGTGATATTGCTATAAATTCCCGATGCGTGACATCGCATAATGGATATTGCGTGACGTCTATCTATGCACGTGCGAATGTCACTATGGGCGAATTTACTTGCGTCGTCCATTAATAATGTCTTTGAATACAACACACAGATCCATCTTTTCTACTTAATTAACTAAAAATATTTACCACTGACTTTATGTTTAACACAAAAAATAGCAATTTTAGCAACACGGTTATCGACGCTTAGTTATGCAATAAGCTAAGATTTGCCGGCTACATCGTAGCAAACCATCTCCCAGATCTGTAAACCTTTTATCTTACTCTAGCGCGTGTCGCAGAGATTATAAGGGTACCGAATACTTTCTCACTCGCACTTATGCATCGTTTGTTTAGACAATTCGAATATGCATAGAAATGATCGACCAACTCTCAAGAGCTCAACCATAAATAATGTCTGCTCCATACAGAGAGGCAAGAAGAAAGTTATCGAATATAAAAGAAACGCTGAGTGACGTCACGGATGGCTTTATGTCCAGATGCGGCGCGTGCCAATGGATTATTACTACCATATTTTATGTTTTATTAGAAATAAATAATATGAATATAAAAATAACACCGTCGTACTTCTGTGGTTAAACCATAATCAGATTTCTCTCTAATAGATTATAATAAAACAATAGTAAAGTTAGTGTTTAGGTCTGTGGGGTGAGCCGTGAGCCGTGACCTAGCGTCTGTTGATTATGAGGATACAGTGTAGCAATCCAATCAAGTGTCCAGCAATCATACAACGTCTAGCGCGTAGTCGGTCCTCAAAGTCCAGTGCGTAAGGCGCTGTCTTTCATCCGGAGGCTCCGGGTTCGATCCGGTGACGTTACAATTATATTTGTGTGATTTTCTCAAAGTCTAGAGGTTTGTTGACTTTGAAGACGATAGATGACTCTCAATCGTCTTCGATTTTTCAGTGTATTTATTTATTATAAATTAAATTATTAACTTGAAGATCTATTTTTCTTAGAAGGTAGGCTTTAAATAATCGCCTACTATGGAGCCTTCGCCATTGATGTACTCCACTTGCGTGAGGGTGAGTTTAGATGGACGCTATTTTATAAGTTCTTAAAATAGGGTCTCCTTAGCAAACTCGGTGTACTACTTTGAACTTCTATAGATGTATAACTGTTTTTTCACTGCTTTTGTATGTTTATATTATGTTCTCTTTTTATATTTCCATCCTTTTTATTACTTTTCTTTTTAATAATGTTTCATGGCATGTTGTGAACGTCTAAAACTTATAATTTGTAATGTCCACGAAATATTAAAAAATAAATAAATTGAAATTGAATTGAATAAAATTTTGATGGTTTGGGTTAGATTAATTTTACAACGTTTTTATTAGCTCGCATTCTTGTTTGTCCGGTGGTTGTTTGTCCAGTACAAATCTTGCAATAAATTTTTAACTAACTTCACGACTAGCTAGACATTTGAAACTTTTAGAAAATATCAGCACACAATGCCAATGGATTCTTTTAATACATTTAGCCATCTTCAAGCAGAATTGAATCCATTTTCAGTTAATTATGTTTTGTATGGAAAGTTATTTCAGAAAAATCAGTAAAAAGTAAAAGACTATTATTGGTTGCTAAGGGGGTGGTCCTAGCAACTAAATTATTACTATATACGTGCGTTACTATGGAAATCAAAATGACATTTCAGTATTCTATATTTGTTTTGTTTGATTGTTTTTTATTTACTTCATATCAAGTACAAGTTTGAGCATGTTGAGCATAATAATTCAACAGAAAATTTAAAAACGTTCTATATAAAAAGTTCTTTTTATCTTGTAATTATTATATTTACATCCCTTTTATTACTTTTCTTTTTCTTTCTTCTTTTTAATAATGTTTCATGCCATGTTATGAACGCCTAATTTGTAATGTCCACAAGAAATTAAAAAATAAATAAATTGAAATTGAATTGAATAAAATTTTGATGTTTTGGGTTAGGTTAATTTTCCTATTTTTTTCGTAGAGTTGTGACTATGACATATTATGTTGTATAAGAAACACTTAGATAATTATATAATTTAGAAGTCCTCTATAATAGTAGAATAACTAAACGTTAGAATTATGCAGATTGCGATTTATTTTACTGCGCACGAATTACAGAGAGTAAATTTAAATGTTATTACCATTATTATTTCCAACTGCTCTTACATGAAACCTATTTCATCGTTTTCTCTTGCTCAACGTCGCTCTAACTACCTATCTCATATTTTCTGTCAAAACTATCGAACTTCACGTTTATGTGGATTGTTTATAGTAGAGTAGGTTTTCTTTAGATAAGACCATATTCATCATAGTAAAATATATCAATATTAACTCTTGTGGTATCAACGAACCTTCCTTGTCAAATTGTTAATCTATATCCGTTTCTGCACTGTGCCCACGTAGGAAGTCGCTGGTATCTCTTCGCCGCCATCTCAAGGCCGGCCAAGGTTGGCTGCCGCTGGTGCTCCGTGGGCATCATCACATCGATAGCGACGACGGTGATCATGCTAATTGGTCACCTCCGGGCGACAAACTTAACACGTTTTCGATGGTCTACTTGGCCCTTTACCTACATTTAACTGTGACGATTTTTACTTTTTATTTTTACGTCTTTAATTAAAATAAAACGTAATATGTATAATGCATTTAGTTGTAATAAATATACTATAACCCAATCTGGGTCTTGGACGAATTCAGTGCTCGAAATAGAAAAGTTTATGAACCGGAGTGCTTGATAATTTTCCGAAAATATTAAAGTGTCGGAGTTTTTTTTTGTAATATACATTATATACCTTCAATACCTTAGACCAGGGGTGAAAAACCCTTCCCTGTCGGAAGGCCGCATTCATTTATCTTAAATCAAACAAGGCCGCGTTTAAGAAACATACTTAAATGTGCATGCACAGTCATCCCTCAATTTACGCGGTAATAGGTTCCAAAGGATTTTTAAAGATTTTTTTTGTTATTTTAAAAAAAATGCGGTTTTTTTATTTTTCTCGACCGCGTAAGTAGAGGGATGAGTGTACATTATTTTGTAAACGAAGGAAAACAATGAAATTAATTAATTATTTTATTTACGGGTTTACCCTTTGAAACATGGGTGGCCAACCTTTTCAGCAGCCGGGCCAGATTCTAAAAATGAGATTTCCTACCAGGCCGCACAATCGCTTTTTTTATTATACAAAACAAAAAAGAAATATATATATTAATAAAAAAAAAAACAAAAATGAGAATCAAACATATTTATTAGATTAGACTTTTTTTAAATAATAAAAAATAAACAAATAATATAAAAATAATAAATTTTAGCGAGAAGTTTGATTTTGTGTGGCAGAACTAAGTGCATCAATATCGATATCGAGTGAGGTTGTTCCTACAAGCAAACAATTTTCCAAATGCACATCAGTGATTCTTGTTCTCATTCGGGATTTGAAGCATATTTCATCCGACTAAAAAGCTGTTCACACGTGTAAGTGTTTCCAAATAGCAAAGTCATCATTAGAACATGTTTGTAAAGTGCAGAAAATGTCTCCTTATCCGAATATGTTTTGTAAAACTCTGCTAAACCAACCTGATGGAATTTCTCATTTAACTGTTCATCGCAACATATTTCACAATGTTCCATTTGTAAATTTCCCGGTAATAAATTCACGTCTATGGAGAATGGCGTTGCAAATGCAGCAAAAAGCACACGGTGCTTTTTAAAATCTTGAGCTAATATCGAATCTTAATTTGCGAAATCAGCACATCTAGCGGCAGCATTTGATATTATTTTTATTTTCTCACTGCTCCACGGGCCACAAGTTAACATCCAGTGGGCCGCGGGTTGGCCACATATGCTTTAAAATTTATACACCGGACATTCTAATATACATAATATTTACACGGATATTGCAAATATTTAAAATTAATAAAAAACTATTTATTAATTTGAGAGTTTTTAATGTCAAGTTTTTAATGATTGGGTTGTGTCTGCTTTTTCTTGGAAAGCATTGGAATATTTGGTTGCAACGTAGAGGTCCGCAGTTTCAGTGGTTGATCCTCTAAGTGGGTATCTGTCAATCTTCATCGTGTCTTGATTACGGTTAGATAGGAGCATGTAGATTCACTGCAATATGTGGTTGAAAAGCAGGAAGGTAATTTACGAGCATGTTGCCGAAGGCGTGGGTATTCTACGGCATTTTTCCATATTTCAATTAGATCTTTGTTAGTATTTGAAAATATCATCTACTGAGAGCTCAATCAATTCCATCTGTAGCTCTTTAGGTGCCTTGATGACATCAACTAGATGAGGCTGAAATGCTAATTTCAGTGCAATTTCATGTGTCGCAAAATTGGTAAACCTTTTATTATATTCTACAATGAATACGCCAATACGCTGCGTATTCTTCAAATAATTCTAATATACAATTATTCTGCTCATCAATGATCTTCGCTAACTAGGAGAAATATTCATCTGAAATTTCTTTTTGAAGAAGAAGTGTGATTAAAAAAGATAGCTTTTTACGAAATATCTGGATTTTTTCCACATGTCATATAGACTTAGTTTTACCTTGCAAGGAAATATTCAAGTCATTTTTAGGTACAGTTCGGTTATGAGGAATACAGCGGAAAACACATTTTGAAAATACCCGATATACTGGATTATTTGTTAGTTTGGGTTAGTCTAGGTTAGGTTAGGTTTGGTTAGGTTAATCTAACAAATAATCCAGTATATCGGGTATTTTCAAAATGTGTTTTCCGCTGTATTCCTCATAACCGAACTGTACCCATTTTTATTAGATAAAAAGTTATATAAAAATAAAATAATTAATTTTGTAAAATTTTGCTTTAGTCAAAAGACCGCACTTGAGACCCTTAAATGCCGCAGGTTCGTCACCCCTGCCTTAGACCATTGATGCAAAAACTGCGGCCCAGAATAACAAGTACTTCATCACCAATATGTAACTATTAAATTATCCCCATATCCCTATCAGCTGGTTGGGCCGACTTCAGCATCTTTTCCCTTTCGGAGCACATTCTCGGACATTCCCAGAGGATGTGGCTTGCATCCTGTAGTTCTCCGCCACATGGGCATGTTGGTCGGCTGACAAGTCCAAACTCAAAGAGCTTGGCAGCGAATCCAACGTGCCCAATCAAGAATTGACTGGTGTCATTGTCAAGAGTCAGATTGGTTATCTCCAATCGCCATTGCACATTATAGGAAGGAACAAAATACGTGTGTCTGCCCTGCGACTGAAAACTACTACTTTTTTTATTTTAAAACACGCCCTCCGAACCAAACCGGCTCCGCACCACACTCGGTCTTAATCGAGCATATCACGAGGCACTACGCTTGATGTGAAGAATTTGTACAGTTGTTTATGCCTGGTAATGTACCAGGAGCAGTTACCCGAGACTGAGGTCGCCACGCTCTCAAGTGAGCATTGACTGAGTTTACTGATTTTACTCTAACGCAAAGTGCCGGGGAGAGAAAAGGCACAAGGAAATTAACAAAAAAGAAAGGAATTTAATAATTATAACAAAAAAACGAAGCTAATCATACAGATCATAAGAGATCTTCACACCCGCATTAAGACGCCGCAATTTTTTGAAATGCAAGATACTACTGAATTTCTTTATAATTAGATAGGGCGCACATAGCTTAGTTGGTAGAGCACATTGACGTAAATACAATGTACGTAGGTTTGAGTTCCGCTGGGCGTCGTATTTTTTCAAAAAGATTTTTTCTAGTTGTTATATATTTCTCTGAGGTGTTTTCACATTATGTATAGAAATTATATAATAATATATATTTATACAATGTTATGGAAGCTATCATACATAAGTATAGTGAAACGATTGATGATGATGAAACTATTAAATCTTTATCATATCATTAAAGTGAAGATAAATATATTATGTATTATAATCGAACACTCATGATTGTCATCGATTTTTACTTAGGCATACAATATTCAAATAGAACTGTCAGTACATATTATTATGAAATGATTGTTATCAAAATATTATCGGGAATATTAAGTGGAGAATCGTTTATTATGTGTATCTAATCAGGAGCGGACTAACGGGGGAACGGGCCTCTTTATCAGATAGTTTTCGTAAGTGACTGAAAAATGTTTTTCAAATATTTTTGCATACTGCGAATATCGTGGTAACTGAGAGCTAATGTGTAGTAGACATGCGTCATTCATGTATGACTGACTTGAACCGTGTGAGTCAGATTCAGTGTTGCCAAGTCAAAATTTAAAATTTCAGTAGATTTTGACAAAAAAATTCAGTAGATTCTATAAAATATCAGTAGATTTTGGAAAATGCAATATATTAGATATGATTTAAAATATGGAGAGAACTCACATTGTGCATATAATGACTTTCATGCACTTCATAATAATTATGATCATATAATAATTATTATTTTCGTAAGAACGTCAATTTTAAAGCTTACTGTTATGATTTATCTAATTATATTTCGACCACTGAAACTTATATGGTACCATCTTTGGAAAGTCGACGTTCTATATCTGATCAATATTTTCTTTTTAAAATTATCAATGGTTTTGTTGACTCGGCAAACCTACTCGAAAGGGTGGGTTTCCATTATCCATCAAGATTTACGCGAAACCAAACTTTGTACCATATCAGTCGTAGCGGTTCTAATTATGCAGAAAACTCTTTTATTCGGCGCTCTTGTCTAAATTATAATATGTATTTCTCCACCGTTGATCCTTTTAATAATTCACCTGTTTCATTTAAACGCGCTATCTCCAAAATTTTGTATAAATATATATTATCTTCTTCTTCTTCCACGGCGCTACATCCCGGGGTGGGATTTGGCCTCCTCCACAACCGCTCTCCAGTCACTCCGGTCTCTCGCCACACCTCCAGTTACCGGGTCTTCCTATATGAAGCCAGTCCACTTCTATGGCGTCAGCCCATCACCTTCTTGGACGGCCTCTGGGTCTCTTCCGTTGGGGTAGCCACTTTGTCATGATCCTTGGCGCTCTAATTTCAGGCATTCTCTCCACATGTCCCGCCCATCGTAGTCTTTGGGACTTACAGTATCTTATGATTGTTTGCTGTTCAATCAGCTCTTCCAACTCGTGGTTCATTTTTATTCTGTAGTTACCATTTTCCAACGTGGGTCCAAAGATTTTACGGAGTATTTTGCGCTCGAAGACAGCTAATTTGTTTTCCTCGTTTTGAGTTAAGCACTAAGTCTCATTATAAATTAGAAGTTTACTTCTTCGGCCTAGAATTTTCGACCCCACCAGTCGCTTGCAGGCATGCCAGCATTTATTCCCGGAGATAAGGCGGATTTTTATCTCCTCTGCTGTCTTATTTTGGTATTTAGGCAAGATCCGAGATACGTGAACTTGTCCACTCCTTCATATGCATGCTGTCCTATGTCTATATACTGCAGCGGTACCTGATCGCGTGTGCTGACCATATATTTAGTTTTTGACTGGTTTATTTGCAGCCCAGCGTTTTCTGCTTTTATTTTCATAGTTCCACCATGGTCGATCATCCTCTGTTTAGATCTGCTTGTAATTACTATGTCGCATAAGCGCACATCTGCGTTGTACTGTTATCTACCCATCCGCTTATGTTGGTTTCACGAGCTATGGATTCCACCACAAGGTTAAATACCATAGTGGATAGCGCACCCCCTTGTCTCACACCTGATTCGATTTTGAAGCTTTAAGTTTGCTTATTTTGCACAGTGACAACTGCTTGAGTATCCGTCAGTGTGGTCTTTATTAGCCTTACTAGTTTTAAGGGAATTCCCAGTATTTTTAGGCTTTGCAGCATATTATCCCTATTCACGCTGTCGAAAACTTGTTTAAGATCAATGAACAGGTGGTGGAGTGTAAGGTTGTATTCGTGCGCTTTCTCCATAGTTTGCCTCATGAGATGGATGTGATCTATGGTGGATCTATTTGGTCGGAAGCCGCATTGGTATTCTCCCAGGATTTCCTCACCATAGATAATTAACCTAAATAAATATAATATACTTATATTTTTTTTTATGTTACTTTTTTTGTATATAATTTAATTATTCATTATTCTTCCTCATTTTTCTCATGTAATTTTCTTATGTAATTTCATTATATTTGTGTTATTCTTACTCTCTATCTTGTTAGGCTTAACTATATTCTAATGTATACATGGAAACTTTTCTGGTTGCAATAACTTTTCATTATTATATTTTAAATTTTTGTAATCAAAATGTAACTGTTCGTTTCCTTAATAAATAAAAAAAAATAGAAAAATAACAATAGTAAAACTAGGTATTCAGTAGACATGAGCCTTTTGTAAAATAATGCTTCTTGTTATAATTGTTCAACTTCGCTAAATTTTATTTGTTGATATGTCATTGATTAGTAATTAGTATATTGTTATAAGTATGTAAAACAATACCTAATAAATAACATTATTTTATTAAAAACAATGATGATGTCAGTGGGTAAAATGGCACTCTTGAGTAGAGTTACAATACTTTCTTTGTCCATTTGGAAGCGTCATAGATAAAAAACGCGTGCGTTAATATTTTTTTTAGTTTAATATTGAAATAATCATCGATTTACAAATATGGAAAACACAAAACATCAGTAGATTTTTTGAATTTTGAAAAAAAAATCAAAAATTTAGTATATTGGCAAAAAATATCAGTAGATGTACGTATTACATTTCATCGTTGCACAGTTCGCCGTAATCTTTCGTCGTGGTCATCTCTATTACATCACTGAGATGAAAAAAATACGCGTTGATCATGGAGCATTGCAGATAATAATGTTCCAATTTAAACCTAACCTAACCTAACATAACTTCACCTAACCTAACCTAAAAAATAATCCAGTATATCAGCTATTTTCAAAATTTGTTTACCGCTGGCTTCCTGTTAACCGAAAAGAACAGTGTTTTATTTAGACATGAATTTATCTCAGTACTATACGACCTAAAGAGATTGGACGGTCTCCAATATATGATCATATATTATTTCCGATACAACATTTCAAGGTAAAGTGTGATACGGCGAACTGCATACGTCCAAGTTTCCTGACACGTGTTTTAATGTGCCAGCCAACGCTCTGAAGATAGGAGCGAGTCATTGGGTACTTCGCGAACGCTGTGAAAGCAGTAACGAGTCTGACGGTACACAGTGAACGCTCTGAAGACAGAAACAAGTCCGAACATTGTGCAACATTCGGAAAACGCAATTTAAGGCTATACCTCAGTTCAGGCATGGTCTAAAAAATCGTGGCTAGGCGATGCGCGGATTGTGCAAATGACGCGTGCCGAATGAAATATAATTTTTCATATAAATCCAACATGCGTCCATTTAATGTTCTGTTTATTGTTCTATTAGTAACAATAATAATATATTCATTGACATGTTTTCTTTTTCAAGTAAATGGGTAACGCTTTTTAGTCATCTGTACACGATTTCAGAATTAGTACCCCCGTCGCCATCACGAAACAAATTGACGTGTTCACAGCTCGACGTTCGCTCTCCGATTGCCAGCGAGTCCAAAATTTCGTCGCACCTATAGTTGAAAACTATTTGCCATTTCACTGAAGTACCGTCTTAAGATTTTCCACGTGCTTGAAAAGGTGAATTGGTTCTGAAATTTGATCCATAATGTATGAGCCGTTATGTTTTAAAACATTTTTTTCGATAGGTTTCGGTGGTTATAAGTTATAGATAGAAGTTGTGTGAAACATGAAGTATATAACTACGTATTTTATAAACTAGATTTGGACCATTCGACTGTTAAAAAGAAAAATGATTTAATTCACACAAATCAAATTTTATAGGTTGCAAAAAAACGTTTTTGTTCTGATTTTCGGTAAATGTTAAAATAATATGCAATATACATACACACGAATATAATTATTGTCGCGTTTCCCTAATTTGATATTAATTATTGAGGAAATTAAAGAAAAACAAATAAAAAAACATTTAATTGTCATGCTAATAGTATCTAATGGCCATCTAATGCCGACACAGCAGCCGTGTTGCCAGCACTGTATGAGTTTAAAAAATCTGAGAAAAATTTAGATATTAGTTCGGCATTTGTAGCTAACATCCTTTCCAACAGATGCGGACATTCGAGACCTTCCGGGGACCATGGCAAACGAGGCTGGTAGAGATGCACTTTTCAATTTCTGTATTGATGTAATAAAAAGAATCAAAATAATAAATGATGACATGTAATGATGATTCATGCCTTTCAGATCCAGTGACTGCAGTCATACAATATAGGATTGGTATATGCTCAGAATATCAGTCATATGCGACATTTCTTTTACCACGGGAAAAACTCGGCTACAAATCACAGTCCTCAGTTCCCGATGAATACGACAAAATATTCATCAGAATCACCACCGCCTTGCGTTACAAGAATTTCCAGGGTTTTTGCAAGGCGGTTTCATAGGCCCTGGCCGAATTCAAATTAGCAATATCCGATGCGGGTAGAAGAATAGTTTTCAAAAAGGCATATTCTCTCAGCCGGCACAAATTTCATTTGACTAGCATCAAGTAGAGTAGTTTGCGTTTCAAAGTCCTTAAAGAAATCTCGATAGTAAATGCGAGGTGTCCATAAAGGCACCTAGAAAAAAATATCCTTTCAAACAGTGTCGTGTATTTAACCGTGTTCAACGTTATTATCCAATAAAACTTATTTTGAAAAAACTGAGGATTAACTCATTTTTCGTTTCTACATTCGATTATATTATAATATGTAGAGTTATCGGGTTTTGGAAATAAACGTTGTTGATGTATTATGTTGGTGACAGTACCTTCATAGTAATAGGTACGTGACATTTGTACTTGTGGATGTAGATACTGCACCCAAGTGAGAAGACGCCTGCAGCGAACGCTTGTCAATAAAGCTTGCGTTATTTCCAAAATATCCACTCCCTCTATTTGATCTCAAACTACAGACCACGTTGAGAAGACTGCCTTTACATGTAAATTGTACGTAAAACATTTCATCGTGGCACAGTTCGCCGTGAGCTTTATTATCGGAAAGAGATGAGCGGTATCCAATTTTATTAGATTCAATATGAACATTAATACCATTTTCATGGCTGATTTTGGCAAAATTCATGAATTTAAGAATGAAAACCTAACCAAACAAATAATCCAGTATATCGGCTATTATAATATATTTTAAACAACCTAATTCTTCCCCTCCCCCTCCACCTCCCATCGTCCACCATTTCTAAATCACATGTTGTAATATTTCGGTTACATGTAAATTGTTCGTGAAACATTTCACTGTGGCATAGTTCCCCATGTGCTTTCCATTAGAAAGAGATGACCGTTTACTATACAGTCTCCAATTTTATTAGATTCAATATGAACATTAATTCAATTTTCATAGCTAATTTTGGCAAAATTCATTAAGTCAAGAATGAAAACCTAACCTAGCCTAACAAATAATCCAGTATATCAGCTAGGTATTTTCAAAAAAAAATTTGCTGCTGGCTTTCTGTAAATTTTAAGCTGACAAGAACCGTGTTATATTTAAACATGAATTTTATGTCAATACTATACGAACCGAAGAAGTTGGACGGTTTTTAATATACGGACATATATTTCCGATAAAAAATTCACGGTGAAGTGTGATACAGTGAACTGCATACGTGCAAGTTACCGGACACGGCCTAAGAGTGGGCGTCTGAGTCACGGGTGTCAACTATAGCATAAACATGGAGAAGTTTCATGGCGCCAACCTTAGCATTGAGAATCTTATCCGAAGTGGATCAATTTTATTGTCATCATGGGAAGCCAATCTAGTAATGGAGTGTCTCGAAAATTGAGTAAGGTTAGTAGAGCATCTCCCGCCTGGAGCCAGTTTCCACTACTGAACATGGAAAGCTCTTAATAGACTGCGAATTATGGTAGGGCAAACCCGAAACACTATGATAAAATTAGGATTATCTGATGACCAAAGCTGCAAGTGCGATTAAATGCAAAGCATGGAACTTTTATTAAAACGTTTTTATTAGGTCGTATTCTTGTTTGTCCGGTGGTTGTTTATCCAGTACAAATCTTGCAATCGATTTTTAACTAACTTCCGACTAGACATTCGAACACGATGCCAATGCATTCTTTTAATACGTTTAGCCATCTCTAAGTAGAATTGAATTCATTTTCAGTTAATTCTGTTTTGTATGAAAAGTTATTTCGGAAGAAATCCGTAATCTAATCCACTATTATTGGTTGCTAGGGGTCTGGGGTCCTAGCAACTAAATTATTAATATATACGTGCGTTACTATGGAAATCAATATGAAATGAGAAAATGACATTTCAGTATTATTTTTTGATCGTTTAGGCTAGTCAAGTCAAGTTTATATGATTAAAAACGTTGTATATAAAAAGTTATTTTTATCTTGTAATTATTATTATATAATTTAAACGAGATCCTACAAGTTGAGGAAAATATTGTTACGATTTATAATTTTTGCACCGTTTCATGTAGCCATCAAAAACATACTATTTTCTCAATACGTTCCTGTGTAAACCCATTATCAAAATTTATAGTGGTTATATTCGACATTTATTTTCAAATCTAGAACAATAAAAAAATACAATAGTAATAACACGTAACAGACTTGTTTTGTGTGACATATGACATATTTATACCCGTATCCGGAAAATTGTAGGTAGAAACCGATGACCGTACAGCATTGAGATCAAATACATGTTTAAATAAAATACTCAAAATAGATACGTATTAAAAACCACCGGAATACAAGGAAAAGACAGAATAAAATAGGTAGGCAAGTGAATAAATTAGAAAGAATCATATGGTACCTATATATTTATGTAAAATTCTGAACGTTTCAAAAGTAGTTTACTATGTCGTAGCTCGTAAGTAGGGAATCCAATCCCGAGCCAAATTTTTGATCCCGGGATTACAATTATTTGACGATCCCGGGATTGGAATTCCTTACTCGTAAGTATCAAGTCGTAGGTACTATCTGATAATAATGGAAGCATTATAATCAGATTTATAATACCGATTGTTATCAAATTAATGTTTTTATTGGCTGTAGGCTGTATAGACGCATCCTCAAAATTCCTTGGACTGACCGGGTGACAAATGTTGAAGTTCTCAATCGAATGGGGAAGGACGGAGAAGTTCTACGTACTATCAAAACCAGGAAACTACAATACCTCGGCCACATTATGATAGGACAACAATACAGCATTTCCCAACTTGTCATTCAAGGAAAGATTAATGAGAAGCGTAGCAGAGGACGGCGCCGCATTTCGTGGCTTCAGAACCTCCGTGATTGGTACGAGTGCAGCTCCACCGAACTGTTCCGGGTAGCAGACGACAAAGATAAGATCGCCTTGATGGTGGCTGACCTCCGCTAGGGGATGGCACAATAAGAAGAAGAAACATTAAAATTTATTTTATTAAGTTTTCAATTTTTCACCATGTAGATTTTTGACTAATTCATCTTTTTAATATTTTTACAACGATTTTTATAAAAGTATAGATGTGGATAACTTGAAATCCTTTTTATTTGTTAAAAAAGTGTTTCCCAAAGTGTAGTAGGCATACCCCCTGGGGTACGTGAAGAGTTTGGTGTGGGTACGTGCTGCACCGGGCTTTGGCTGGGCCTGGTGCAACAAGCATTAAGAGGGAGAGGCATGCCAGCAGAGATTTCGGGATTACAATTATTTGACGATCTCGGGATTGGCATTTTTTCGATAGTTAATATTAAATTTTTATATACACAAAAAAATTTGATAACATCGTTCAAAAATTAATAAATTAATAATTTATACTATTTAAGACATTTATTGTTAATATTGTGCATTTTCAATCTTGAAAAATACATAAGTGTAATGGAGTAAATAATATTGTAATATAAATAATAATGTGAGAGTAACTATTTATTTATGAAAAATAACAAATACAAATACAAGTTCAATTAAAATAAAAAAATAACATATTGTGTTGACAATAAATACAAGCTAACATGAAGTGTTAGTTTTTTTATTTTTTTCTGATGTTGTTACGATTGCGTAAGGCAGCAAAAAATGGTTATATATTTTCCAGTGACTCCCCCTGTAATCAGTGGGTCTCCAGATTAGCAATTTTTGGTAGAAACGTCTAACTAAATGTTTCTTGATTTATTTATTCTATTTCTCAAATTCATATCATGAAAGTGCGAAACATTGCTTTTTTCCAATCTTTATCATTTTTATTAATTTATGTGAAAAAATAAAATGAATTGGTAACACATGGGTAATAAATCAACCTTCATTCAAACTCAGTTTATCTCTAATGTAGTTATATGTTATTAAAAGTATTTTTTTTGTTATATTTTCGTTTTTATTTTATTTTCCATAAAAATTGATAAAAAAATTAATCCCGAAAGTTTCGGGATTATGTTGACCAATCCCGGGATTCATAGGTATCGAAAATAGTTCGGGATCCCGGGATTGGAATCCTTACTCGTAAGTATCAAATCGTACTATCTGATAATAATGGCAGCATTATAATCAGATTTTTAATACCGATTGTTATCAAATTAATGTTTTTTATTGAAACTAATTAAATTGGAACATAACTATCTGCAATGCTCGACGAATAATTCGTCATATTTTGATCTCACTGCTATACGGCCATATCTTTACGATAGGACAGAGCATGGTGGACTATGATACGGCGAAATAAAATACGTACATTTTATATGTAAACATACCTATACATCACACTAAATATATTATATCAGTTTCGCAGTGTAATTTTTTGTTTATTTATATTACGTCTATTACAAAGAATTTTGACTATAAATAAAAGGAATTATATACAGAGGGTTGGGGTAGATCCTTTTTTGAGTTGCTCCGCTCCGGGACCTAATATTTGCTCCAGTTCCAGGGTCTGCTCCGCTCCGGTTAAAAAGATTTATTATATTATGTAAGTATAAGTACATAATATGTTAAAAAAAATAAATAAGTTGTTAAAAAAGAGGTATATTATTAGTTATCTTCATTATGCATTAAAAAAGTGAGGTTATTTATCACTCGGCAGTGTTGCCGTATTTAAAATAATTTCAGCTTCAAATATGTATAATATTTTATTAGATTTTAGAATGAAAATTTAATAATAATAAAAAAACATCTGGAGCAATAGAGCACTACAAGTTATCGGTGCTCCGGCTCCGCTCTTGTTCGGGTAAAATCTCATTCCTCCACTCTGGTTTTATATTACGTTATTTATTATCCAACGTAAGTTTGGATGACACTTTGAACATAAAATATTGCTATTATTTTCATAGCAAAGTACATAATTGGATTGTTCAGGCCTTACTTGTACCCATTCAAATGGCAATTAACATATTGAAATGATATTTTTCATTGCATAAAAATAGTAGATCGTTTGAAAACCATCCCTCACAAAGCCTCGTTTTTTAAAATAGTTAATAATGGCAGAAAATTTGACGAATTATGCACTTTTGTATTATGGCATGAAATTTGGCAATTTTAAGCCTTTTCAAAACTTACTCAGGAACCCCTAAATTCCGAAATGGCGGAGAAAATTTCAATTTTCTATATATAATATTATGGTGTTGAATACTAAGTCCATAAAATACCAAGATGGCGGCCAAAATCTCAATTTTATTTAATTGCTGTCCGGTTTGATTGACTTCAGTTTATACATGTTTTTGCATTGTCGAATACAAATTCAAAATTAATATTGATATTTATATAATTGTAAGCACATAAAATACCAAGATGGCGGCGGAAAACACATTTTTTTTTTATATTCATTAAATTGCATGTTTTTATAAATAATCACACCCTTAACTAAGTCGATTTAGTCAACACAGTTTCCTATGCACTTCTGTTCATCCAGTTCTTCAATTATTGTTCCACTAGAAAAGGCACTAGAAAAAAAAGAAGAATGATAACTATATTTCCACTCAGAATCGATCCTTAGATGTCATGATTAAAAACATAACGCATACAAAATGAAAAAGAAATATTTTAATAAAGTTGTTTATTACTAAGAACAAACTATTCCTCTACACATATACTGTGCCACCTCTATCATCTCGATAAATCAATTCGCTCTGTCTCCTTTCATCGCGTTCTATGTTTCGCCGATGAAACGAGATGGAGCTATATTGTTTCTGTGTATCTCTGAAAAGTGAGATGTATAATACTTCAGCGTTATACAATTTCTTGTCTCGAGTTTGCGTAAGCTTTTCCCGAGCGACTGAAAGAGATGAGAATAAAATCATCTCGATGTATTGGACGCTGAGGAGTTAACTAAAGCACGGTTTATACGCGAGATTTTTCACGATGCAGAAAACATAAATGTATCTACAGTATAACCTCGTTTTGAAGTGCCCGGAATTCACGTTTTCCCGGCAATTGCGTGTAATTTTTTCAGTCCCGATGTATTTCAGTTACATTTAATACCCGCATTTACGTTTTTCTTTCCCGCGATTTACGTCGGAAATATTAAAAATATGCGAGTTACGCGCGCTTCTGAAGAACTGTCTGATGAAGAAGAGGTTGATATTCCAACAAAAGAAGAAGCAATGAGGTTCACCGAGGGTTTAAAAATATACTTTACAAGCTTTGATGGTATCCAAGATGACACTTTTAAATGTTTATATAGTCTTAAAAGAGAATAATTACATAACAAAAAAACAAAAATGCAAGAAACTTATATACACGATTTTTTCAATAAAAATTTAAATTAAATGTTGTTTTTAAATTAAACGTTATTTTTTTAGATACATAAAATTTAAATGTTCTTTTTTTCAATACCCCCCTTTTACATTTTCCCTCCAAAAAGGTTTTTTTTTCAGTCCCTTAAAAAACGTAAAATAGGAGTTATACTGTATATATAAAATCATGGGAGTTTTCCATATAATAGCACATATATAGCATATTTTCATAGCTTTTTCAAATTCAGCATTTATATACAATTTATTAATTCTACATATTTGTCAAAAAATCATTTTAAAGTCGCTTATGAGTCTTATGACGCTTAAATACTTCATATTTTGATACTGTTCGACACATCGAAAAGCAATTACACAGCAATATTGTGAAGTATTTTTATTCTGGCGGTCATTCTCAAGACCGTATTGAGGTTACAGCCCAAAGATCTCCGCCAAAATGGGGTGAAATGCAGGATCTCTAATGACCCAATCCGTGTGGCGAGTTGCACAGCTTTGAACACCTGTTTTATGCAAGGCATCCCAAACTGAAATGCAACTTTGACGAGATCGTGAAAGTTAAGAAGCATGGTCGATTTTTATGGTTAAGTACATGTAAATTGTACTAAAACATTTCACCGTAGCAGAGTTCGCCGTGAGCTTTGTATCGGAAAGAGAAGACCGTATACTATAATACGCCATACGGTCTCCAATTTTATTAGATTCAATATGAACATTAATTTAATTTTTATAGCCGATTTTTTCATGAATTCAAAAATAAAAACCTAACCTAACCTACCTTACCCATACCTGACCTAACAAATAATCCAATATATCGACTATTTTCAAAATTTTCTTGCCGCTGGGTTTCTGTAAACCGACAAGAATCGTGTTTTATTTAGACATGAATTTTACTTCGGTAATATTATACGACCCAAAGAAGTTGGACGGTCTTTAATATACCACCATAAATTTCCGATACAACATTTCACGGTGAAGTGTGATACGGCAAACTGCATACGTACAAATTTCCGGACACGTAGTTGGAGAGGATGCATATTATACATCATTTAAATGATTTAAATCACCCATCGATTTACTATATGAAGTATAAGATGTGAAATCGTATGTGAAAAACCGCTCTAATAATGCAGTTTAAGATTACATTCAGAAAGTTAGCAATCCAAAATTATAGTCTTCGATTTGCTTAGTTATTTACTTCAATCTGTCATGTCAATTTATTTTATTAAGTTTTCAATTTTTCACCGTGTAGATTTTTGACTAATTCATCGTTTTAATATTTTTATATTTATTATAAAAAACATCGATTTTTATAAAAAATACTAGCTGACCCGGCAAACTTCGTACCGCCTCAGAATCAATAATCTTGTGTTAACTTATTAGCTGAATTAAATTCAAATTAAAGTTAAAATGAATACTCAAAATGAATAAGTTCAATAAATGCGCAAAAATCAAATCAAAATGAAAAGTATTTTAATTATATTGAACTGTACCTACACACACACTGTACACACACGATGACCGCGTGGATTAAGCGCCGGTCTATATCTAGTGTCGAGGGTCCCATGTTCGAATCCTGGGTCTGGTAAGTTCACATATTGTAATTCAATTTCAATTCAATGATGACTACCGAGCCAACCTTCAGTCGTAAATTGTGCGGTGGCAAGCCAGGCAGATCCAATGAGTTTAAAAATTCAGTTGGATAGTTAGTTGCTTCGTCTTCGTTTGTTACACAGTCGATAGATTTGAAGGAATGCAGTGGACCAACGATTTGATGTTGAATTGTGAAGTTTAAGTGATCCACATCTTTGTTCTTTACCGCAAGAATGCTCGTTCACTCAACCAATTGTCATCTTTGTGATTAGCAATGATGTTCGGTAACACTTTGTTGATGAGTTCGTCCTTAGTTGAGACGAAATTGGAAAAATTCAGCGAAAACGAAATCAATCCGCTCGATTCATCGACAGGAACACGGCCGTTACCGATAGTCAGCAATTGCTTGGATAAATCTTCGGCAGATGGATCGTTTAGCAATGCAACTCGCATGTTTGTCGTCAGCTGAAGTTTCTTCACATAGCGCCACAGAGTCGATGATTTGAGGCAAGCATTTATTTTATCAGCAGCGGTCGATCTTGGAATGACTGGTAGTGTTTGGCGAAAATCGCCAGACAGTAGAATCATTGCGCCTCCAAAACTTCTTGAGTCATTGCGCAGATCTTTCATAGTTCGATTGAGTGCTTTTAATGCGCGTTTGTGCGCCATTGTGCATCCATCCCAGGTGATGATTTTACTTGCTAACAAAACTTTGGCCATTGCTGAGTATTTCGCAATGTTGCATGTCGGTTTTTCAGTCGGCAATTTCAACGTTGAATGAGGCGTTCGGCATCCTTCTAACAACGTGGCCGCTATCCCAGAAGAAGCAACTGCTACAGCATTTTCGGATCTCGCACAAACAGTAGCCAAAATCAATGACATGAGGAATGTCTTCCCAGTTCCACCGGGCGCGTCGAGAAAAAATAAGCCACCATTTCCATCATCAATTGCCTTCATTAACGTATCGTACACTTCCTTCTGTTGAGGGTTCAACAGTGGTACATTCATTCGAACTGATTGGTTCAATGCATCTCGATCATATTCACGATCACGTTCCAATTCTCGATTGAAAGCGTCGTTCATTCCACGATGTGGCGTTGGCATTCCTAACTTGACTAAAAAACTGCCGCACATGAGGTAACACGTGTATTCGATAAAAAGCAAAGTCTGGTTATGTATCTCCTTATTCTCCTAAAGATCGGGATTACCTGAACTGACACAAATTCGATGTAAAATGTCTTCTGACATGTCATCCTTTCACTTGTTCCATAGTTCAGGTGGATTCGATGGGAAGCATGCCGAAATAATGATATCAAATAATGTGCGTATCTGACTTGGAGATGCAGAAACAATTATTGCTTCAGCGATTGTCATATCTCAATGAATATCGTTTTCAAGCAAATTGGCTGTTGACATGAAGCACGAAATGTTGGGCACACTACACCATTGACAGTTAGACATTTCAACTATCATTCTTTCTTTTGTTTGTTTGTTTCTTGTTTCTGTCATGTATCAGAGATGGCGTTGTATACGGATTAAAATTTTTTTGTGATTTTCTTTTATTTTCGATTGCGCGTTCATTGTTCAAAATGTCAAAATGTATGAGAAAATAAATTTTCTTCATAATTTTTTTCCCGTGAATTTTTCAGATGTTTTAATAGTTATTCTGCTATTCGGGGCTGAGACAAATCCAACAATGCAAAGATCGTAAAAATCGGTCCAGCCGTTCTCGAGTTATAAATGGTGTAACTAACCCGACTTTCTTTTATATATATAGATAAATGTGGATAACTTGAAATCCTTTTTATTTGTTAAAAAAGTGTTTCCCAAAGTGTAGTACGCGTACCACCTGGGGTACGGGAAGAGTTTGGTAGGGGTACGCGCTGCACCGGGCTTTGGCTGGGCCTGGAGCAACAAGCATTAAGGGGGAGAAGCATGCCAGCAGAGAACCTAGCGGAAAAATACGAAGCTTGCAATTTGAGATTTTTTTTTGATAATTTACAATTTCAACTGTATTAATTAATAAATATGTATCGGAAAACATTAAAAAGATTTTTTTTAAATTCAAAGATAAACTTACAATTGTAAAAAAATGTGAATTCGTTGCAGGGTCACATCTTATTAGTACATTATATTTTATAGTCTTATTTATTATTAAAATTTAGTTTATTAAGTTTTCAATATTCTGTCGTGTAGATTTTTAACTAATTCATCGTTGTAATATTTTTTATATTTATTTAAAAAAAATCAATTTTATAAAAATATAAACGTGTATAACTTGGAACCCTTTTTATTTATGTCAAAAGGTACAAGCATTTTGATGTGGAATCGCATATCAGATTAAAATTAATAACCAGTGAACCAAATTACAATGATCTGACGTATCAACAAAAACAATTTCATCCTTCTCATTGATCATAATGAATGTTATTTATTTATGAATTTTATTTTTCGTTTATTATTATTTTGTTTATGTTCTAAAAAATGAAAAAAAAATATATTTTTGATTGTTTAAAGTTAAAGTATATGCATTTTTTTCGACGAGGGGTACTCAGTGTTACGAAAATTGTAGAAGGTGTACACACAGGTGTCGAAAGGTTGAGACAAAAAACCAAGTTAAAGCAATACGAATAATATTTTCAAGACAATTTACTCAACTAAGATCACCAGTATATTTGTTCAATCCACATTATCATAATTTATTGTAATATATATTTTGTATTCGGAACCGACGCCGTTCGTTATGAGGCCGCCTCAAGCGGCGTCTGTCTCCCTCTCCAGGCAAAAAGGACGCCGGAACATTAAATCGCTTGCCCCAGTACCCAGTTCATTTTCAGCCGCCGCGGAGCGAACGCGCGCGTCTCCTCCCTCCCCCGCACAACCACCGGTCAATTTTCACTGTCCAAAGGACAATAATACAAAAGCCGAGAGCCAGTTTTCCACCGGCGAGTGCCAACCGTATGTGAAAGTGCAAGAAATTCTGTGAAAATGATAATTTCGTTCGCCGAAGAATTTTGATGTTGTGTACATTTTTTTTGACGAGTTGAAAACCTAGACTACGCACGTTTTTGAAAATTATATACCAGGGTAATTATTATTTTATCAATTTTCAAACAATAAACCTTCTTTATTAATACTTACCATGTATAAGAAAATAATCTTTTTTTGCATATAAATATAAAAGAGGCTTCATTTATTTTATTTTAATATACAACCATTCACTTTTCTCTGAAAATACAACCGTAGACACACGTTTTTTGATATACATACGTCTCGTTTTAATTTTAAATATATATATTTATTTAATAGATATCGGTGGCGAAAGGTGGAGGTAGGCTGTTAAGATCCGTCATACATAGTGCACACTAAACTTTGTCAGTCATACGTATTTCTTTTCATTGAAAAATACTACATTTATTTTTACAGATGGTGTTGGTTAGTTTTTAAAATTCAATAAAACTGCGAAAACCAAGCCATTATAGATAATAGTAAAAAAATACTCGTCTATCTATAAAATATCTAAAATTATGCAAATAAATCATAGATACATAACTGTCGATATTTTATAGATAGAATAAAATTTTTTATCTATTATAGTTTGGTTTAGGCAGAATATAATAAATTAAAAAAAAATGTACCAACAATATGTGTAATATGTATTCCTAATCCAACGAAAACAAATTAGTATTAATGAAAAAGTGTGTACAATTTTGTCGTATCGCCCAAAGTATACAAAACTATTATGGTTTGGTTTAGGCAGGGTTTAATTGATTTTTATAAACTAACCAACACCATCTGTAAATTATTGTAGTCTTAGTTCAATAAAAAAAAATACGTATGACTAACAAAGTTTAATGTGCTCTATTTATGGTGGATCTTAACAGCCTGCCTCCACCCTTCCTTACTGATAGATATAAATAATATGTGAAAAATTAATATGTACAAACTTTTAAGTATATATATATATATTATATATTTTGCAATAGGTACACAGACTTTTGATTTCAAGATGCAATTAGTAAAATAGCACGTAATTTTATATACGTCTCAGTAAAATAATTCTATTCATAGTATTTTGTGTATATTATTAAACACTATGATTAATTAACAGAACAGTCTAAATATTAATATATATTGTTTTAGTATATATATTTTCTGGTTATTTTCAAAACATTTGCTTTTAATTTGAAATAAACATACATAGACACTTAACTATTTTTAAATTATATACCTACTTACGGTAATAATTGTATCACATAATTTAATTACTATTATAAACAAGGCATTTCTGAAGAAATGGGAGGCTGGGGCAACCCGTATTTTTGACGTGTCCGGAAACTTCTACATTTGCAGTTCGCCGTATCACATTTCACCGTGAAATGTTGTATCGGAAATATATGGCTGTGTATTAAAGACCGTCCAACTTCTTTGGGCCGTATAGTACTGATATAAACTGTCGGCTTACACTTTACAGGAAGCCAGCAGCAAACAATTTTTGAAAATAGCCGATATACTGGATTATTTGTTAGGTTAGGCTAGGTTTTCATTCTTGAATTCATGAAAATTGATATAATCTTTATATTGAATCTAATAAAATTGGAGACTATAGTATACGGTCACCTCTTTCCGATAGAAAACTCATGGCGAACTGTGCCACGATGAATTGTTTTACGTACTATTGTACATGTAACCTATTTTTGAGACTCCCGCTTCAAAATAAAATTTTAAACGCTAGTTTGTAATTGTGGTATTACATATTACTATGTATATAAATGCAAACATTGATTAAAACAACACAAGCTTATGGCGTCCCGACACCATTAAATTTAGTTAGAATCGGTATTGTTGATTGTAGAGATTCTAATCCATTAAATACTACCCATAAAACCGAAATGTAATAAATAACACTGCTTTAATCGATAATTGTATTATAATTACAATTATACTTGTCATATTATTATGCATTGTGAAAAAGTTATGTATATCTTATACCAGAGTTAAAATTTGAGCCCTTGGCAGCCTAACATTTTGCCCCACTATGATATGGCCTGCGATTTTACACTGATATAAAAATAATAAACGATTTGCTTGTGTTTCTACAAAAGATCTGAGGATTGATTCTAGAATAAAGTAATTTATTTATTTAAGAAAACAAAACATTGTAGATACAAGTTCATGAGATTTACATTATAACAAATTAATATTACCCTCACAAGAGAGAAGAAAAAGTAAAAAAAAAACATAAACAATTTTATATACTAAATGTATGTCTTTGGGGAAGGCTTTGAATAGTCTTGCACCCCACACTAATGCTGCCTGATAGACTTGACTCGAGGAAACAGTTCTGATCCAGAATAGGTCATGGCTGCGACCATGTAGGTAGTTGACAGGCACATATACATTTTAATTCTTCAGAATTCTAGACACCAGGATTGGAAACCATCCCTCGTGATATCAGGCAAAAATGTCTCAAGACCATTAAGTGACCTACGAGAGTCAAGAAAGTGAAAAGTTAGCACGTCTTATAGAAAGGCAGTCGGAAAGTAATTATTTGATAAATTTCTTTTAGACGCGCTCTAAAATAAGCTTGTAGGAAACTAGTAGGAATTCAGATGATAAACCCATATTTAAGAATACTACGCACTAACTAGAGTGTACGTATGACATTTGGTTTAGTTTATCTTGTCGTATGATGAATTCTAGAAGATTACTTACACGTAGAACTTTTGAAACTACTGTAGAAGTTATATGCGAGTGAAAAGAGTCAAAAATTATGCCAAGATCGAAGAATAATAGTGTCGTTAATATATATTTTATTTTAAATAACTATCTTTATTCTTAACTTTCTTCTTTAAGCACTACGGTGCATGGTTGCAGCATCAGTCTCGTGCGGCTCCGTCTCGGGACGGAATGAGCACTTAAAATCACTTCTTTCAGACACGTTTAAAGCGTCATAGAAAGCGGCCGTGCATATCCACGGTTGTGCATATATGACGGGTGGTGGTGGGCACTTTAACGTATACTATTTAAATACTGCGTCTTTTTTCTTCTTTTGTATGGTAATAAACATTTTTTTAGTCTAATAGGCCATCCATGGACTGAAACCGTATGCGGTTTGGAACCGTGTGCCATACTAAGCTTATATTTTGTGTTCATGGAAATATATTTTCACAAGTATAATATTATAAGCATCTGATCGTGTCCGTTTATACCATTACACTTACAAATTTAGTGAAAATATATTTTCATGAACAAAAATCATAAGTTTAGTATGGCACACGGATCTAAACCGCAAACGGTTTCAGTCCATGGATGGCCTCTAAGTACAAAACACTGATCAAAGAATAATAAACAATCAATGACGGTTCATCACACCTGCCAATTACTGAAGTAATGCGCAATAAAAATAAATGGTTATGAGAGATGTTGTAGTAAATAATATGTGGTGGTAAATAATGCTACGAAACGATGCGGTATGTACTCAAAAGAATGAGTTTAAAAGGCGACCTAGGAATCTCATTCAAACTGAGGAAATTAATAGGTACTTGAATTATTTGGCAGTATAATGTGAATGAAAAATACCTATAGGTACACTGCTTGAGTTAATCGTGTAGAATTGTAGATGGAAACCATGTTGAAAACGTATTGCTTGGCAGTATAATCAGCGTTAGCGATTCTACCAAAGGCTATCCACTTTTTGCAACAGAAATGAATAAAATAAGGATTAAAAAATTATATATGACGTTCGTTTTGAAGACAACACCTAAAGAAGAAGAATATTTTTACTATATTGCAACAATTTTACATTGAAAACGCGCAGATACGGTTTGTACTAGTGCGCAGCAATTAGGCAAGGCAAATGTAATTATTCAGATCCAAGTTACTGTCAAAAAAGACAAAATTCCGGGTATATAACGTGACTGTGAAGCCAATCGCGCAGTATGTGTGTGAAAACTTGAGTAGACTGAAGTAGAAAACCGATACATTCACGACTGGTCCTACTTTTTCCGACCCTCTCGTTGTTGTTTATGGATGATCTGTCATTGCCTGTCATTGTTCTAGACCTATAGAGTACTCATACTGACGCGTCTGTTGTGTTCACACAGGGAATGGTTCGATTTGAATAGATAAGTTACATGATAAATAATACACTACCATATATAAATAATTGTTGTTTTTATTTAATAAAACGCAATTTTTTGTAGTACTTATTCCACTTTTAATCAATATATTAGGACCGGTTTCAGTGGGACATTTTCAACTGAGTTGAATTTGAGTTGAAAATGTCCCACTGAGGCGGACGAAACCGGTCCTAATATATTGATTAAAAGTGGAATAAGTACTACAAAAAATTGCGTTTTATTAAATAAAAACAACAATACAATGCAGTTCCACCATGAATTGACAGTTAACAAAATAAAAGCAATATATAAATAACACACCTTCTACAAATGCAATGCTTAGATCAATGCTACCTACATATTTTTTGGAAATCGATATTACCACCGGTTTTTGTGTGAAGGACTAGTCTGACTTTGACAGCTAATGAATAACAGGAATGTATATTATTTACAAATAACACTGATAGTTAATACATTTGATTTAAGATTTTTTTATAATTCAATTTGAAATGAGAAAGGGCGAATCAATATGTCAAGCAATCTGAACAGTGGACCATTCGTTGCTTGTGCAAAAAGATATGCTCAGGCTATATTAATCTAAAGATGGCGCTGGTCTAACGCATAAACAAGAGAAGGCAATCTAAGTAGGTACTCGAAAATAAAATTTTATGAAGAATAGGTATTTGAATCGGTTAAAGAAAACCATAAGTGGCGCTTTTGCAGTTTTTTAAATTCAATTAAACCCTGCCTAATCCAAGCCATAGTAGATAATAGACGAAAAATATTCGTTAATCTTTAAAATATCTAAAATTATGCTATTAAACCATGCATGATACTAGATATTCTATAGATATAAGAATCTTTTATATCGATTATGGCTTGGAGTAAGTAGGGCTTAATGAATTAAAAAATGTCATTGCCTCTATGGTATACATATACAACATGACCATGTAACCAATATTTCTGTATGGGTATGAACCGTGGACCCTAATGGAAGAAAGGCTATGAAAGTGTACGCAAATGAAATTCTACAAAGAATACTTGAACTGGTTAAACAAAATAACAATAATGGTTGCATATTATTATCTGTACTGAGTACTTCGAGAATTATTTCTTACCATGGGTAATATAGTTAATATTTTGAGGGTGCACTGGCCGTGGCACTGAATTGGTAATTACGATGGTAGTGTTAGTTATTGATTATTTTCGAATGCAATACGGTAATATGTCTGCAATAAAAATAAAGAATTTCGATTGCATATTTCGTTCAAATTATTACCAATTATTTCAATATACAAAAATGAATTGTACTTAAAGTATGAGTAGTAAATAGCACTACGATCAAAGTTTACAGTTTCGTGTCATGGTCTGACTGTAGGGGGCCTTGTCGTGAACTGTATAATGTTTGCGATAAGGTGAATAATATTGCGAAAAAGATTCAAAGACTCCGCTCCGATACATACAAACAGGGAAGACAACAATAAGGGAAATGTGTTACCTTCTGGGTGTGGCTGTAAGAATGTACAGTTCTAGAGTATGGAGAAATATGGTATAAACTTAAAAACGTGTTAAAATATGCTATTTTCAATAATTACGTATGTATCATAATATGCATCAAGTAAACGAAACACCGTGGTAATATTTAAATAAATTTAGCGGGCTTTGTATTTATTGCGTTTTACGGTATGATCCTCATAAAGTCATAAACCAAAAATGGCTTCAAAGTATTGTTTTATGGTTACTGGCGATTGCATTATTTGTTAATCATATTAATCCCTTCTGTGCATAGAAATGATATGAAGTTAATCGCAGATAAAGCCAGATGGACGATGACGCAGGCAGACCACTACTCCAGTGGGAAGAAGCTTCGTATTCTCATAGTGTCACGGCAAGGGAGCAATACTGAATGCGGTCTCAGTACATATCTGGTTGAAGCACCATTGATAATAATCAGGGAACCCAACAATTAATATGAACTGGTTTACCCTACCCGGTGTGGTGCTACAGAACAGGCTTCGGTTTTCGAGTGTGGATAAATATGGGACAAACTTAAACATGTGTTAAAGAATATGTTATTTTCAATAGTTAAGGCAATATTAATATGCATTGAAGTTTGTCACGTAAAAAAAGCCTCGGTCCAGGGCAATTGGTTCTCATTTTTTTTACCACGTTTTTATTAGCTCGTATTCTTGTTTGTCCGGTACAGATTTTTTCTTGTGCAGTACAAATTTTTTCTTGTTTGTCCTACTAGCTAGACATTTAAAACCTTTACAATATATCAGAACACGACGACAATGCATTCTTTTAATACTTTTGGCAATCTTTAAGCAGAATTGAATTCATTTTCAGTTAATTCTGTTTTGTATGTTTCGGAAAAAATTCGTTAAAAGTAATATTTACTACTCACTATTATTGGTTGCTAAGTGGGTCCTAGCAACTAAATTATTAATATATAGGTGCGTTACTATGGAAATCAATATGAAATGTCAAAATGACATTTCAGTATTATATAATATTTATTCAGTATTTCTATCAAGTACAATAAAAAGTATTTATTAATACATAGAATTGTCAAGTTTATATCATTCAACAGAAAATTGAAAAACGTGGTATATAAAAAGTTCTTTTTATCTTGGAATTATTATAGTATTATCTGTTCGTGATAATTAATAATATTTTCTAAGACTTCCTTTTTAAAAATGATTTATAGGTACATTGCGTTCGTTAGTGCGCCACTGGTATATTGTCTAAAGACCTAGGCGATAAATATTATTGTTTATATTTTCATTCCTATATCTAGAATGCTCCTTCCACGAAATGTTTTTATTTATTTCTCGCACGTGGAAATTTATTTACCCTACACTATAGTAGCTCAAGGCTATAAATATTAACAAAACGTGGCGTGCCGTAACAAAATCCTCTGACAAATGAATATATAGCCCAGTGGCGAAATCGCGAACTAAACACAAAACAGTTGTCGGTGTCTATACTATTAGGTATCAACTAACGTTTTAATAACAGTAATATTGTTCTTTCTTCTCACCATAGCCAGAGTTACAATATGTAAAAACGTTGAAGAAACACTTCTTTGTATCGATTTTTAATAATAAAATAAAACTTGACATAAAAATAACGGTCTTGCAAACAATTCATCACGAGTAGGTAAAGTGGTGGTGTGGTGAGGTGAGGTAAGGTGCGGGCACCCACGCTTATTCCAGAGTAATTCTGAAGGCGCTGACTATATATTTATATGAATGGAATGGGTTGGTGTTAGGACCATGGCCCCCACATCCTAAAGCGATTCCCCAGGCCAGGATACTTTGGTGGGCCCCCCACCTATCACTAAGATTAAGGGCAGTGTGATGTTCTTTACTAGTGTTCCTTAAATGGTATTAAAAAGAACCATAGGGTTCCACAAAGTAAACTTAAGGGCGTTTCGTGTATCTTTATCGGCTTTTTGTATTTTTAAATAAATTCACTCTAATTATTCAGTCATTGGCACTCGGCATCATACTAGAATCACTGATAAAGGCCCCCTTTTGTGGTAGTCAAATAACATGCGACCCTTCGCCATATTTGATAAATAAATAGCCAGGGCTCGAATTGGACCGGTGCGCACCGGAGCGCCGTTCCTGTTCGTGAAATCGGTAAAATTATCACTCCGTCTCGTGGAAAAATAATTTCACCGTTCGAGCTAGATAGGCCATATAATAAATAAATCTAACACACTTATTTTTATGAAATAGGTACACATACAATTAATTGATAACAATGTAAATATCTTCAGAAAACTGTCGAGTGCTCCTGTTTGTAAACTTCTCCATTTCAAGCGCTATAAACAGCCATTTTTATTAGTCATAAAATACACTAAAAATAATTATAAAATAAAATTCTTCACGTGAATTTTTATTTAATTATATTAATCATCACATTTATTACATCAAATTCCATCACACAGCCAAATAGTTTAAAATGATTAAGTGAAATAGCGCCGCAGGCGACTTTTTTGACAATTGGTGCAAATTTGTGGTGTGTGTCTATCTTATTATACCCATGATTAGGCCACGCGCCTAGATCCAACATTTTATATATTTTATAATAGCATTGTTTTGAAAAAATCAAATTTGAATCACTCTATTTTATCACGTTTTTATTAGCTCCTATTCTTGTTTGTCCAGTACAAATCTTTTCTTGTTTGTTCAATACAAATCTTGCAATTGATTTTTAACTAACTTCCCGACTAGCTAGACATTTGAAACTTTTAGAATATATCAGAACACGATGCCAATGTATTCTTTTTTAATACTTTTAGCCATCTTTAAGTAGAATTGAATTCATTTTCAGTTAATTCTGTTTTGTATGGAAAGTTATTTTGGAAAAAATCCGTAAAAAGTAAAACACTATTATTCGTTGCTAAGAGGGTCCTAAGCATCTAAATTATTAATATATACGTGCGTTACTATGGAAAGCAATACGAAATGTCAAAATGACATTTTGTAGTTTTTGCAGTTTATACTACACGCTTATTATGCTCAATATGCCAAGCCTCACATCCACGCGGTTGACCGGCACTCCAAAAAAAATTGGAAACCATGTAAGCTCTGGTGTTAATGTTTGTAAAAATCTCATAATATATGTTATTCAATTAATAAATGTTTGAAAATTTCTTATAATTGCTCTATTTATTACGCATTTGATCATTTTCTTTCAAGTTGATGGGATAATTCATCAAAAAAAAAAAAAAATATTTATACATATAATTGTCAAGTTTATATGATTCAACAGGAAATTTTAAAAACGTGGTAAGTATATAAAAAGTTCTTTTTATCTTGTTATTATTTGACTGTATATATCTATCTATCTATCTGGTAGTAAAAATAGTAAACTTCATTATTATAATATCTATCACCCTGTAATATTGTTTTTAATTTTCTATTTGAGTGTAATTAAGTAATCATTGTTAATGGCGCATTAAGTGTGGATCGATTAGTCAACGCTTAATGAGCAGGTGGGCAGGTGTTATTATTCACCTCACTGAGAAAGAACACATTCCCGATTGCTTAAGCCATGGTTTCCCAAATACAACGCTACTGCCTCCAGAGGCTGCTATTCAGATCTGGGGTGGTGTTGCTGGTACCTGGGACAATTATTGGGGGTCATGGACAATAAGAAGATCCCACTAACTTATTTTAAGTAAATACATATTTAATTGACTATACATATACGAGCTTCTATATTTGGGATCGACCATTAGAGGAAAATGCGGATATGAAGCAGAAATAAGAAGGCGCACACAGATTGCGAAAAAATGCAATAATACGTATTACTTCTAAAATATGGAAGGATCGGAGAATTTCAATTACTACTAAAATTATGATTGTGAAAATATTAGGGTTTTCCATATTTTTATATGGTGCCGAGTCACGGACCCTGAGAGCAAGGGAGCAGAAGGCAATTATTGACGAATCAAATTTATTGATGATGTCGAATGCTTCGTATTCTTGGATAGAATACGTCATCATGACAAACTAGTTAATTAACCCGACACTAAAGATAAAGGAACGGCGCGATACAATATATTTGAGACGTTTTTTTGGATATAATTGCCACCCTTATGCAACACATGACCTGCCTACCCCCACGTGACGTCACAGCCAATCGCTACTGTATACGAAAGAAATACAAATACGTGTGCCTGATATTGGTGGAGGCATCCCACTTTCTCTGCCATTAGTAATTTCCACAATTATTAATAAGGGCCCACATGCTCAGCGTAGGTCAAAATGGAGCTTTTATTGTATTTTCAGAGCATAACCCTGGACATTCTTTAAACGTTGTAGATAATCTGTTTATAAGAGACAATCGTTGGACAAATCTAGTCATCCAGTGGTATCCAAGAAGTACAAAACGTCCACAAGGTAGACCTAGAGGCCGCTGGATCGATGAAATGATAAAGTTCTGCGGAAGTACGTGGCAACGCAATGCACAGGACCGAGAGAAGTGGAAGCAACTTGAAGAGGCCTTCATCCAGCAGTGGATAGATTCAGGCTGATGATGATGATGATTATCCGTTATATTTATTTTAAACATTTGATGACTGCATAAAGTATTTTTATTACATAAAATAGTATTCTTTTAAACCTCTTGCTCTAATGTTTTAGAATATAGTCATATTTCAGTACGTCCATGTGCAGTGGTGTTAAGATTTTTTAGGTTTATTAATTTTTATACGCATTTACAAAAGCATTAGTAAAATTAATGATAATATTATATACTGACATATTTACGATAAAAAAATATATTTTATAATCTTTGTGATCCCAAATTTGACAAGAATTAGGCATTTTATTATTTAAAAAATGGGCACGATTAACACATTTCAAGATAATTGTAAAGATACTGATTATAAGCTATGTCTTTGACCATTCAAATGTGATAAACATCCTAAGAATAATTTACGCTTTATAATAATTATTGACCTAAGAATAAGGTAGTATTTTGTTGAAATACGCTATTTCTATTGGAATTTCCTAGTGGCTAAGCTACAACATACGGCCGTAGCCATAAATTGATAAACGATAAATGAAGTAGGGAGTAAGATCATGTTAAAGTGTGTTTGAACATGTACCTAACCGAAAAAAAATATTTAAAAAAAACGGCTGACCTTTAAATTATCTATTTATGTGTCTAATGTGAATGACATTAACGCGATTTGCATTTGTCATAGTTTTACTTAAAAATAATGTTTTTGAAATCAGAACAAGTTTAGAAATTTGGAAAATTAAAAATTATACGATATGTATTATACTCGCTTGGGGCAGTTATAAGAAAAGTTTTGATTGCAATTCCGACATCCGTTTTGTTGAACGTGAATTTACTGCGGTCACAAGTTTCTTGACTAAAAACAGGAACCCAACAGTCCAATATAGACAAGTTGCTAGCACAATACCACCCTCATACTTTTCATTGATAATTATTTTCAATTCTATTGATTTAATTTGATACCTATATTTTGTTTTCGAACTAACATTTTGAAATTCAAAAATGTTACAACTACATAAAAATATATAATAATACTAGCTGACCCAGCAAACGTTGTTCTGCCATATAAATTATTTCTAGTCAGGGCTCGAAATGAACCGGAACGCACCGGAGCGCCGTTCCTATTCGTGAAATCGGTAATGGTAATGGTAACGGTAGCGCTGTTTCTAGTGAATATTTTGGTTGTTAAATAAAAAATGTATCGTAAGTGTGTGGGGATGGGATCTATGACAGAAAGAGGAATAGAGCGCTGTAGACGATGACCGCCGATAAAATCAAAAAAACATCAACTATTCATTTTCTCAATTCAAAATGAGTAATGATGTTCATAATGAATGAATTACCCGTGACAGGATCTCGTTGTTTAATGTTTATGCAATATCCGTGGTGTCCCTTCCAGAAAATTAGCGGATATTGGAGAGCGTCGTATGAACGGTGTGTGTCAGCGATGAACTCCAGATTATTGTTTCTTCTTCGAATCACGATTTCTCGCGTCGATGTGCGGTCGCCAACCATGATTCCAGCAATGTCGTCAACAACAGTCGCATTGAATCGACGTACGTGCTCTCCAGCTGGTGTTTTATCAGGATTGATGACAATAGCGTGATTGTCACTTTGCAATTCGTGCATGTGTGCTTTGAAGAATTTCAATAATTCATTGTGCTCATTCAACAGGGCGTCCAGTTCGCCGACGATGCGCCTGGCATTAGGCAAATTGAGGCTATTGTAGCCACAACGTGCATCCACATGATTGATGTCCTCACCGCCGCGCCCATGAAGTAGATTTGTAAAAATGTATGTGGTTCGTTTGGCATTGGCAGCAATGAGCCTACTTTGTGGTATACTTGGCCTTTGATTTTGAATGTTGAATAGAATTGTTGACCATTTGCCGCAGTATTGTGAACTATTTCTGTTGCTCCGGACGAAGTCATTTGGAAGCATGAATTGAATGTGCGAATGGACTTCAGGAACAGGTTTGAATCTGGAACCGTGCCGATGAGCAAGCCGTTCAACGGTTCTGGTGGTATCTCAATTTCTGATAGTTGCACTTTTCCTGATGCGCAACACATCCCGGCTGACTCATGTTTGAATTTGAGCGCATGACAATGAGGACATTCTTTGTCCATAGCACCAATCAGCACTTTCGGATGAGCGGAATATTCAACATCTGGCTCGTAATCGAATGCGAGACGAAGGAACGAAGCGGATGTAAATGCTCGATGTACTTGTTGGCGTTGTCGGTCATTTGCTCTGCGTGTGTTAACTACAAACCGGCGCGCTTGGCTCCGTTACAATTGTCGTTGTTGATTTCGTTCAGCTCGTGCCTCTTGTGATTGAGATGCACGCAATTGTGACATGCTTACACGCACGTTTTTGTTATCTTGTTGGATTTGTTCGTCTGTTCTTTCTGCTCTACTATTTCACATGTTTGTTGCTTTATTCGTTTGAAGGTCCAAACGGCCCCCCTTGCGTCTTGCTGGCATTGTGCACTGTAATACACGCACATAAAATTAGATAAATTGAAATAAATCGTACAAAATTTTGCACGCACTGCGTTGTGATATGCCGAATTAAATGTCAAAATGAGCGACGCTTCTCTTGAATTCTTCTCGGACGTAGCGCCATCTGTCATTCAACAACATAAATAATTTCGTTCTGTTTGAAATACGAACGACGGTTAAATTTGTTCATACAAAAATAATAAAATCGCGATATAAAAATGGGAGGGTGGGGGTAGGAGGGTGAAAATTTGGGGTTATAGGTATTTTTTATGCCAAATAATAAAAAAAATACAAAAAAAAAATTGTCAAAAAAATCAAAGAAAAATTTTCTGGATAGAGATACCCTAATCACCTAGCGGTATGAAATATACTTGTTGACCTATTCTCATACCAAAAAAATATACATAAAAAAATTCATAAAAATCGGTCGAGCCATTTCGGAGGAGTTCGACCACAAACATCGTGACACGAGATTTTTATATATATAGAGATTTTAACCAAATTAAAAAAAATATACATTTAAAATTGTGTTATTAATAATTGAGATATAATTCAGTCCTGAGGGGAGGGTTCTGGTAAATAAAGTAACTTTATAAAGGAAACGGCCAAAAAAGAAATTGGGAAACTATGACCTAAACAAATGAGTGAGTCAGAATTGAAAGCAATTTACAATATGTGTATGTATTTGTTTGTTAACAGTTTTTATACAATGTTTATTTGTTTGCGGGTAGGTGTATCTTAGTCTTAACTACGCATTATTGTATCACATGACAAGCGTTTTTGATTAAATATAAAAATAATTATTATGTACCTAGAGTTTTTTTATGAGAGACGTTTCATAAGACAAGACTATCATGAACATCCCCCGGTAGAGTAGAATCACTGTGTCCGTCTATGAAGCAGTGGGTATGGGCTAAAAACCCGCGATGGAAAATAATCATATATGTATTATATTATGTGTTTTGATCGTGAACATGGAATTAATGGCTTAGATAAATTGCTAACAATCGTTCCTCGTAAACAGTATATTAATTTTAGCTTAAATTGGTAGTGACGCATATGCAGGGCTTAAGGACGAACATAGTAATTCACGTTTTTTTCATAATCACCTCAGTTTTGTCGAAAGAAGTAATTAATCTTTCATTAGTAACTCTAATTGGGAGGGCAATGACTATTTTCAATGAAATCATTTTAAGATATCTTTTACTAATTTATATAATATCTGTTTCACCATGCGCTTATCAAAAATAAAGATTTTGCCCAGGTCCGCCTAATCATTCTCATTTGGAAAGCGAGATGTCTTTCCAAAATCTACAGTGATATGATGACCCCCCGAATATTCGAAGCTGTAGACACTCTATATTTTATAGAGTTATTATAAATGGACCTGTTTTCATAAAAAATATCAAAAAGTAGAGTACTTATGTTTTTATTTATACAATAGAAATATTTCCGGTTTTAATATTTATTCAGAGTTCACAGAGATTAATCAACAATAACAAAGAATACTTCAAACGGTACACGGAAACAGATTAACAAGACAAGATGACCCGCTCGACCAAATAACCAGATAAACTTGCCAAAGAATTATTAGTTCAGTTCAGGTAGGTATCACATTTGACAACTGGAAACCACACTTATCACTAGAAACGAATCTTGATAGTGTGATGTACTTAGTTTCAAAATAGAGGACCTGTGTGATCAAAATGGTCAGAGCTAAGATGACTGGCTGTAAGACTATCTAGGTTCCCACCACCTCCCGTCATGTATGTACAGCCGTGGATATGCACGGCAGACTTCCATGACGCTATAAACGTGTCTGAAATAAATGATTTTAAGTGCTCATTCCCTCCCGAGATGGAGCAGAACGAGATTGATGCTGCAACAATGCAATGTAGTGCTTAAAGAAGGAAGTTAAAGATTGTGAGAGATAAAAATTACGGAGTTAACACATAGTTAAATGCTAATCTGTCTACATACGCTTGTTGCGTCCAGTCAATGGGCAGCGCTATATATAGGTCTCTTTTCGAAGTCACGCCGCTACGAAGTAATTTTGGTACAAGTCGGTTATGGGGATTAACACATTTTGAAAATAGCCGATATACTAGATTATTTGTTAGGTTGTGTTAGTTTAGGTTAGGTTAAGTAAGGTTAGGTTAGGTTAGACGTAACCTAACCGTTAGGTTGTCATTCTTAAATTCATGAATTTTGCCAAAATCGACTACATAAGACAATAGCGCGGTTCCCGCCTGGCCGACCGACTTCTACCGCAATCTTTTTAATAAGAATAGGAGTTGGGAGTAAAAAGTTTAAGAACATATGGCGTAAAGTATAACTTTGCCATGCTATTTTCAGCGAATCTTTTGCACGTTTGACCAGTGATTGTGAATGCATGATTTATGGCTTACCGAAACATGAAATTTAACAGACATTTTGAGAGGTAAACACAGCTGTACCATAGTCGATTTTTTAGGACTTTCTGTAGTAAAAAGTTGCCTGTCATAACAAATCACCAAGTGTTTGTAGAAAAAGTTTAATTTACGAGGGATTGATTTCAACACAGAGTATGATGTTACGAAAAACTGTATAACATTATAAAAAACAATAACATGTTGTGTCTAAAGATGTTAAATTTAAGTTTTTTTTGAAGTTATACTTCTTTTGGCGCGTTTAGGAAATCAGATCAGAGTGTATTTTTGGCGTATGACATGCAACACATAATTTATTTTTTTACACGAAAATAAACGCACTCGATTGTATTCGAACCACCGATTGTTCGGTTATTAGCCGAACGCACAACCATTACGCCACAGTATGATACTCCAATCGTGACGATTATACAGTATACTATTATAGTTTAGAATTGTTCTGTTGCCTAGGCAGCGAATTTATTATTGTCGGCCATTTGCAATTCCTTAGGTAAACAAACTATTAAACGTCATAGTGGCAGTTGTTACTTTAAAAATAAAAACAACAATACATAATTACCTATATAATTTAGTAATATAAGTTAAAGTGTATAGAAATAAACCAACGGCGTTCCAATAAGCGGTCCTTTTTCTTGAGTGTGTAATTTAACAAGATAATTAAGAGCTAGTCGAAGAATCTAGGTTATCACAAGTTTTGTTTTTGTTTTGTTACGCCAAAGAAGTATAACTTCTAACGCGCGTACATAAGTACACACACCGATTTTTTTATATGTAGGTGCAGATATATTAATTAATCAATATACGGGTTCCCAACTCATGCGTCGTACTGTGTTTCGGGGTTACATGTAAAACACGTGGGGTTGCACGTAAAACATTTCACCGTGGCACAGTTCGCCATGAGCTTTCTATCAGAAAGAAATGACAGTATATTATACGGTCTCCAATTTTATTAGATTCAATATGAACATTAATTCAATTTTCATTACTGATTTTGTGGAAAATTCATGAATGAAAACCTATCCTAACCTAACCTAACAAATAATCCAGTATATCGGCTATTTTCAAAATTTGTTTGCTGCTGGCTTCATGTAAAGTGTAAGCCGACAGTTTATGTCAGTACTATACGGCCCAAAGAGGTTGTACGGTTTTTAATATACCGCCATATATTTCCGATACAACAATTTCAGTGTTATACGGCGAACTTCATACGTACAAGTTTCCGAACACGGTGTTTCCCACTATATAATAAATTAAAATAATTACAAGATAAAAAGAACTTTTTATATACAATGTTTTTAAATTTCTGTTGAATTATTATGCTCAATATGCTCAAACTTGTACTTGGTATGAAGTAAATAACAAACAAACAAACAAACAAACAAATATAGAATACTGAAATGTGATTTCGACATTTCATTTTGATTTCCATAGTAACGCACGTATATATTAATAATTTAGTTGCTACGACCACCCCCTTAGCAACCAATAATAGTCTTTTACTTTTACGGATTTTTCTGAAATTACTTTCCATAGAAAACAGAATTAACTGAAAATGAATTCAATTCTGCTTAAAGATGGCTAAAAGTATTAAAAGAATGCATTGGAATCGTGTTCTGATATATTCTAAAAGTTTCAAATGTCTAGCTAGTCGGGAAGTTAGTTAAAAATCGATTACAAGATTTGTACTGAACATACAACCACCGGACAAACAAGAATACGAGCTAACAAAAACGTTGTAAAAAGAAAACATAATATAAACATACAAAAACAGTGAAAAAACAATTATACATCTATAGACGTTCAAAGAAAAAAAACGTTGTAAAATAATGATTTTTGAATCGTGATTTTTAATATCAGGATGTCGAATACAGAAATTCATCGGGGGATTTTCATATTTATATTTAATTATTTCCTGTATGAGTGTATTTATATGACAGATTAATCTAGTCTAGAATTCGACCGAAAATATCAATACATGCGTCGTTTCATAGGCGCGAACAAATTCTCTGATATTTTATCGCACCCGTATTGTCCAAGAAAACTCAACGTCACAGAAAGCTGCCGCTACGGGAAAAAAATGTGTGATATCGTTTTTATTGATGTTTAAAATGTTATCAGACTGATGCTCCCATCATTCCACATTTTGAACCTTAACATTATCAGTTGGCAAAATTTGCCGAAATCACCAGAACGACAATGAGGTCACCTCACGTTGAACTGCACTGCATGACTCAATGAAAGTTTTTATCATCTTCTACATGCCTACCCTTTTCGACTGTCATGTCAAAATCACATTTTTTTTTGTTTTTAGCGGTTGGCACTATGTATTTTCTATAAGAATTTTGTATATTCTATGGCCTGCAGCTTGATTTCTGTTCAAAATATTATCCATTGATGTCATGTCGCAAGTAATTTTAACGTACGCACACGTAGAAATTGTTGAAATTAATTGATATTACCATGAATAATTAATAATAGTTCTTATTACTAATACATTATAGTTGCACTCTTCATCAGTGTCATTCTTCAGTGAATTTACAGAGATGGTGATCATTGAAAATATTCTGCAAACTGACGAAACCATAGATTAAATTTGTCGCCGCGACAACGTGACGGTAGGCGACATGCACCTCAATAGAGTCCTGGATTCATAACCAAACAGTACTATTGGTTTCACGATCACTTTGTATAGTTAAAATTCTTCCTTTTTGACAACAGCTAAGGACATACATAAAAGACGAAGGGTGCCTCATTCAACTCTTCACTATCTCCAATGATCGTTCCCAAGTGTTAATAATTACAAACAGAAGTGCTTTCATGTGTCGAATTATTCACCAAAATGTATCGCGAGTGCATATTCTTTCTCAACATTAATAATATACTAGTTTAGTAATATATTGTCCTATTAAACTATGTGTTCTTAATTCAAACCACGTCCGCAGAATGTGCACATTTCTGCGTGGACCTGAATAGCCAATTAATGTTACAAGTCTAAAAATGAAAGTCGACATAAAAAAACAAATTCAATTAAAAAGAAAAATAACTATCGAATAAAAATATTTGTCGGCCATTAACAATAAAATAAATTATTAATGAATGATGTATAAACACGCGGGATGGAGTTACCTTGCTCGTGCGTTGCTTATTTTTGGACGCTGATTCGACATGTTTATTTTTCTCGCAATAGAGATTTATTTCTGGAATTATGTATTTATTTTTTGATTCGGCGGTCGGGAAGAAAAAACACACACATGGCAACATTACGTCAGGATAGTTATTGGATCAAGTTTATACAGTGGAACCCGCCAAATACCAATAAGAACAATGTTAAAAAATCCCGCATTAACCGTTCCCCATTTATAGTTTTCCTCGATCTATCGTCTGAATATTATGGTCCCGTCACAAATATTATCTCGATTGACCGTTTTTGTTGAATATTTTTTATTTCGCTTTCGTAAAATTGTTTATGATACATAGGGACAGACCGTTCAGTCGCGTCGCTTTGTTTGCACAGGTCAGTCGGCGCTTAGGCTTGTTGGAAACTAAAATGCCCCCCCCCCCATGAACTCGAACTCTAGCTGCGAAACTAAAAATAATTCAAGACGTCGAAAAAAATCCAGGAGAAAAACGATTTAAAAAAATATATATATACCTATATCCCGTATTTATCGTTTCCCGTATTTATTGTTTTTTCGGGTCTCTTGAAAACCGTAGAATCGGGGTTTCACTGTAGTGGAATTATTTATTGTCGAACAACTTCTTGCCCACGTCTTAAAACTGTGAACTAACAAGCCCCTCCTATGCAGTTAATCGTACTTCCCTTTCAAACGAGGAACACCCCTAAATTTATCATTTTATTTTATGCTTGCGTTATGTACGGATCTATAAAGTCACGTAATTTAATCCTTTTTATAATAAAAATCAGTGGCGAAGGGTGGAGGTAGGCTGTTAAGATCCGTCATAAATTTTGCACTCTAAACTTTGTCAGTCATACGTATTTGTTTTTATTTATAATAAGTGATAATACTTCGATATACACAAATGAAAAACTCCCCTGGATAGCTGCCGATAGCGGCGTATAGCAGTCTTGTATATAGAATAGATTCGCAGGTGAAAAAAGAATAAGAGAAAGTATTCGTAACAATAAAATCTCGCAAAAATCTGTGTTAGTATAATTATTTTAAATTATCCTTTCTGCTTGTTCCGTCAAAAAATTATTGAAGGACTTGCTTGGGTTTCCAATTTGGAGACATTTCCCCCCTCCCAGAGATACCTTTCTTTTAAATTTTCCACATAATCTCAACTGTATAATTTGATATTTCTTATTCCTCCTCACGCGCCGAAAGTACTTAAGTTTTCGCCTTTTGATTGTATTCAATAGTTATATCTCTCTCTCTCTTTCCATCTCCATCTCCATTCGTCTCAGCACTTCCTTGTTTCCAGGCCCGCCACTAGGTTAACTGTAATTAGAGAACGGCCAAAAATCTATAATTTTTACTACCTTTATATTATTATTAATTTAGCTGTTAAGATCAGCCATACATAAATAGTGCACACTAAACTTTGTCAGTCATACGTATTTATTTTCATTGAAATAAGACTACAATAATTATTTACAGACGGCGTTGGTTATTTTTTAAAATTCAATTTAAACCCTGTGAAACCATGTCATAATAAATAATCGTCAAAAATACTCGTCTATCTATAAAATATCTAAAATTATGCAATTAAATCGTACATCACTTCGGATATTTTATAGATAGAATAATATTTTTTATTTATTATGGTTTGGTTTAGGCTGCTCTTAATGAATTAAACAAATGCATCAACAATATGGGTACCTAATATGTTTTCTTAATCCAACGAAAACAAAAATAAGTTTGAATGAAAAAGTGTGCACAATTTCGTCGTTTCGCCCAAAGTAGACCAAAACTATTATGGTTTGCTTTAGGCAGGGCTTAATTGATTTAAAAAAAACTAGCCAACACCATATATGTAAATTGTAGTCTTAGTTCAATAAAAGCAAATACGTATGACTAACTAAGTTTAATGTACACTATTTATGGCGGATCTTAACAACCTACCTCCACCCTTCGCAACTGTATTAAGTGTGTAGTCGTGTCAAAATATTCTTTTAATTAATTTCACAGCAAAGAAGAGCGACATATATTTTCCGTCAATAAACGTATTCATTGTTGTGTTACAATGATCTATTGACAATTAGTGAGAACTATTTCTTCCTTACAGTTTTTTGACAGTAGTTGTCGATCATTTATGTAATCATCCATTTCTGATGTGAATTTTCTATTTTTAGATATTGTCGGCACTTTCCAAAAACTGTGTATTTAACTGTGCGAATATATATTACCCTATAGAATAATATATAAAAAATATAATAATACAAAAGGAATTTTTAGGATTTCGTACGGAGGCAGCTGTGTTTCTTAAGCCGACCCTGATAGTTTCAAAGACTGCGTCTACTTATGCCACCCTTAGCATTCCCCTGTAGCACTACATTCGAAATTCGAATGTTTCAAGCCTTCTTACTGTGGCTTATATTAGAATGAAGACGTACTCAGTTCTTACTAAGGTATATTCCGTATTACGAAGTTGTTTCAATGGTGTGCTGTCTCGCTTTGTCAATATTACGAATTGGTCAGAGATTGGGTAGTGTTGCATGAAGTGATTTCACATGTTTATTACTACATAATATATAGTGGGGCCTTACATATCGAAGAAATGCTTTTTTGGTACTGTTTGTTTGTTTACTGTGAGCCAGGCGGGGACAGCGGCAACAGACCCCGCCTAATCAAAGCCATAGTAGATCCTAATAGTCAAAAATATTTAATATCTGAAATTATACCTACCATTAAACCATACATAATTGTAGATATTTTATAGATAGAAGAGTATTTTTTATCGATTATGGTTTGGTTTAGGCAGGGCTTAATGAATTAAAAAAAACCTAACCAACATCATCTGTAAAATGTATGCTTAATTCAACAAAAACAAAAAGTATTCAAATCAAATCAAATTAATTTATTAAACAAATTATAAATTCAAAGCGTTCACGACATGACATAAAATAAGTGTTTAAAATAAAAATACAGAGAAATGTCAGTTAATAATATAATAAGTAATAAAATAAGATAAGAAAAGAGTGAACTAATGATAGACCCTATCTTACAAATTTATAAAACAACGTCCACCTAGATCCACCTCGCGTAAGTAAAATACATCAATATCCGAAGCGATTTCATTAAATATGGTTATTGCCCTCCTAATTGGCATCGATAATGGCAGGTTAGTTCTGCATCTTGGGAGAACAAACAACGGATGCCCTCGATTTTATTAACTTAAATTAGCATTTTTAATTACTAACTCCCATATTATACCTAAACTATTATGGTTTGCTTAAGGCAGAGTTTAATTAAATTTTAAAAACATACCAGCAACATCTGCAGGTTATTTGCTTAGTTAAATGAAAACAAATAACTATGCCAGACAAAGTTACGTGTACACTTTATGTCGAATAGTAACAGCCTACCTCCACCCCTCGCCTCTGTACAATACAAAAAGAAAACGCAGATACGAATAAAAAATTAAGAGCATACTTCAGTGAAACGGCAAATAATTTTCAACAATAGGTGTGACAAAATTTCGGACTCGTTGCCAATCGGAGAGCGATAATCGAGCTGTAAGTACGTCAATTTGTTTTGTGATGGCGTCGGATGAATATATTCTTAAATCGTGTAAAGATGACTAAAAACGTTACGTATTTACTCGAAAAAGGAAACATGTCAATGAATATATTATTATTATTATTATTACTAATATAACAATAAACATAACATTCAATGGACGCATATTGAATTTTATGTCAAATTGTGTTTTGTTCTGCACGCGTCGTTTGCACAATCTGCGCTTCGCATAGTCACGATATTTTTAGACCATGCCTCAGCTGAAGTATAGCCTTAAATCATAGCCATTGACTCAATATGAAAGATCCAACAATAGAGGTTTTTATTTTACAGTGAAGACAACTGATCCTACTGATTTGATCGATAGTTGATTCCACTGTGAAAAAAAAACAAAATAAAAACAAATATTGTAATAAATTATTTTTACTTTCGTGCCAATATTAAAAAAAAATATGGCTCCGGTATAATGAAAAGTCAACACTGAAAAGCTAAGACGATAGTCATAGCATTATGATAGATACTTGTATTAATATAGCGTATAAGTATTGAATATAGAAACCAACCTTTTAAAATCATTAAATTTAATATCATACTTAAGAATGATTTATGCTTCTAGGGACATCTAGTGATGGGATTACGGAGATGCAATTAAGTATAATTCCTTTTGAAAATGTCCCTTTGAGGCAGACGAAACCGGTCCAAATTCATTAAAAAAATATATTAAAGTGACAGAAGTACAAAAATTTTTTGCGTTTTATTAAATTAATCAATAATAATAAGTATAATTCAAAATAAGCGCATTACACCTAAAAATATATTATATACTTACAAAGATTTTTTCCATTCTATATTTGAATTTGAAGACATAGTTCTCATTCTGCCATCAACGATTTGATCTGTCGATCTTTGGTTTCGTCGGGAGTTTCATCAGGGTGGAAGCCCACGGCTCGAAATGGACCGGAGCGCACCGGAGCGCCGTTTCGGTTCATACAATCCCCAAAATTATCACTCCGTCGAAACGAATGGAATTAAATATTTATAATGGCCATATAACAAAAAGTCTAACACACTTATTTTTATTATATACACATACGATTGGATAATATTTTCGTAAAGTTATCAAGCGCTGTGGAAGCCTCTTGATGGCTGTCGACAAAATGGCAAGTGACAATTCCATGGAGGGAAGGAAACTGTATGGTTTGGAATCAGGGAGCTCAGAAATAATGGGAACTGAAATACCAAACGGGCGTGGAGAAACAGGCAACCGATCTCGAGTGTGGAAGAATATGGTATAAACATAAACACGTCTCAAGAATACGCTTGGCGTTCTCGTTTTAATTGTAGTTAATTTTCGTAGCACACTCACACATTCAAAAACCTGCGTCAAAATATAGTGTATTGGGGAATAACCTATCGGAATTATATGTATTAATCTGTTCTGAGTTTCGGATGCTACTGTCGTGGATACACTCGCAGCATCTCACCTAAGTAAACCAGCTCAATCGTAACAAAGTCAAAAAATACGACTGTCTGTCACCTAATAAGTCTGTCCCCTGGGTTTCGAGACATTTTTACACCGGGGACCGTCTGCTTTGAAGACGGTGGCTAAGATCATTCAGTCATAGTTTGACTGATAAAATATATGAGTGCCGTTCAACTGAGTACCTGCAACATCGAATCAGCATATAAATCCGAAGAGGTAATGGAGTCACTGCGATTACATGAAATCAAATCCTATAAACCCCACCCCTTTGGCGTCGTATTTTTTCAATTGTGATTTTTTCTAGTGGGTATATATATAAGGTATTTAGAAGTTATGTATATTATATATATAGAAATTAATGTTACATTCCCAAATCTTGTGAATTATTCGATGAATAAAAAAAAAGTTAATATAAATTTATTTATTTTATATTATAATATTATTATAATGAACACACGACATGACAAAAATATACTGAAATAATTAACAAGATAAAAAGAACTTTTTATAAATCATGTTTTTAATTTTTCTGTTGAATCATATAAACTTGACGATTCTATGTATTAATAGTTACTTTTTTTGTACTTGATATAAATTCTGAATAAATAAAGAATACTGAAATGTCATTTTGACATTTCGTATTGATTTCCATAGTAGCGCACGTATATATTAATAATTTAGTTGCTAGGACCCCTTAGCAACCAAATGTTTTAGTTTTAACGATCTTTTTTCCGAAACATACAAAACAGAATTAACTGAAAATGAATTCAATTTTGGTTAAAGATGGCCAAAAGTATTATAAGAATGCATTGTCGTCATGTTCTGATATATTCTAAAAGTTTCAAATGTCTAGCTAGTCGGGAAGTTAGTTAAAAATCTTCAATCGTCCAATACAAATCATCAAAAACAAGAATACGAGCTAATAAAAACTTGGTAAAATACCTAGATGTTTTATTAAAATAAATATAAATAAACTTAAAACTATTTTTTCACAATTTTTCATACACATCCCCTAAGATTATCCAAAGAGTGAAGGTTTGTATTAACAGATTTTTGTTTTTTTTAGACAAATGGATGTTGACCACTTGCTCATCGTATTAAGTCCATCATACTCTCAAATAAATTTGAATGTGAATTTGAAAACTATGAAAGATATCATTTATGAAGTTGTGGGTTTTTAATAATATTATAAAATGGGCACGTGTACCAGAGGTGTTCAATCGATGCGCCGCAATCTCTATGGAGCCGTTGGCTGTCAGTTAGCGTGATTAGTGGTGATTATGTTATAAATAGCCAGCAGAATCGTTAACTGCTGTTCACTCCAGATCGAACAGGGAAGCTGACGCATGAAAATCTAAACTATCCCATCATCACAACTAATAGCAAGGTTTGCGAAAAAAACGAACGATATAATAAATGGGCACGGGGGGTGTTATATCGGAGGGTTTTGTTTTGACGTAAATTAAAATCAAGGATTCGGGGTAGTTGAATATCAAGTATATTTTACTCTCTACACAAGATATAGATTGTAGCAGTGTTTCCCAACATTTTTACACCTGCGGACCTTAAATCTTGTGAATTATTTAAGTAATTTATAAAAAAAATAGTTTAACATTGAATTAACTGTATTTTGGAAGTGTTATGGAACGCCAGGATTATTTTCATATAAACACCTTTTATATTTAAACTGATGTTATTAGAAGCTAATTAATATACTTAATATATATAGCAGATTATAATATTTTAGATAATAACTTGGTTAATAAGTATGGTTTGATACAGTGAATGTAGTCGATGCGTCTTTCTCTAAAGTTGAATTTAAGGTATTTTGATTAAGTATATTATAAAACAAACATTGGTATTACGTATGGAATTCTCCGACGACAATATCCGTTAGAAGGGAGTTTGAAACAATAAGCGATAAATCAAATCTTTATCAAACGCTTTTCCAGACATTCATTGTACTGTTAACTAATACTTGATAGGAATAATATAAAGGTAAGCTCAAATTGTGGGGCTATAACAGAAGTCTACACCGTACAAATTGTCTACCCAATTGTCGTTGGGTCCCTAGGTAAAGTGCCGCCATAAAGTAAACTTAACATGCGTGCCCTTTCCATTTTTAGTCTCAAATTGTATAAAAAATTGTTTGGTACCTATCTACATATTTTAATTACCTACTTATTTATTGTCAGTTATCTTAAACAGACAAATGCAACAAAAACCTATAAAAATACATATTTACTGATGATTAGAGCATATCTACGAAACCTCCTGTCAAACATCAATGTGTTTAGGTATATACGTGATTACGCGAAGGTCTGAGGAACTGACAGGTTTGGAAGCCCCCTTGTGAAAATTTTGCAATGCGATAAATTGCCACTTTCGGCCGACGTTCAAACTTCATAGAAAACCGCTACAGTTCTCAAAATTTATAATAATCTCATCAGGGAACTTATGGAGCTCAGAAATAATGGGAACTGAAATACCTAACGGGTAAGGAGAAGCAGGCAACCGATCTCGAGTAAGGAAAAATACATGGTAAATTTAAACACCTGTCAAGAATACGTCATACGTCGAATACTTACAGCTGCTCTCGGTTTATGCATTGACGGTCATTTAATATTGGTGTATTACACACACTATTGCACGTCTATAATGCGTGGTTCATTTTTGTATGACACTCACACATTAAAAACCCTGCGTCAAAATTTACTATATTAGTATATAGATATAGTCTATCGGAATTCTATTTATTATTTGTTCTGTGATTCCCATTATTTATTTTCACCCTTAAGCAAAGCAAGACCTGCCTATCCCCTACGGGTCGTATATATATAGATATAATCTATTTTGGTCTGGACTAGGCATGATGGATAGTAATTATAATTTGTAGCCATCATTTGATAACGCCTACGTGGTTGGCGATACCGGTACAATTAATGAAAAGTGTTAGTTTTAATTATAAATATTTACAAAAAAAAAAATATGTATGTATATTTTTATCATTATTTCGAAGAGACAACGCACAATATTGTGAACGTTCATTGATCTTTTTACAGCTTCACTCAAATTTCTGACCAAGAGAAAATAATTATTTTTTTAATGGCTAGAGAATTAAAAGATCAAAGCCGATTCTTGGCGTTGATAGGGAATATCACAAGTGTTTATGCTTGCCTAAGAATCTGTTTTTAGATACGTTTTCGGTGGTAAATAACTGTTGTGAGATAGCTAAGAAATCAAATTGTACACGTGATAATGAAAAAAAACTGAGTTTGATGCATATTATGGTCATTATGGATTGAAATCCTGAACGGAATTTAGTTCTAGAAAATAGTTCTCCTAATTCTGGGGTGCCGGTATGCATATTGACAAACACTACTTATCAGAAAGCAAGGCAGGTCTAACAAGAACTTCTTGTCTACGTGTTAAAACTTGGCCCCTTTGAGTCAAAGAAACCTATCTTAATTTTTAACAATTTTGAGTTACGTACAGTTAGTACTGGACACCATGGCTCCACATCATTATTCGGGCCCCCAGGCTAGGATCTTTGGTGGGGCCCCCTACCTATCGCCAAAGATAAAGGCAGTGTGACGCTCCACACTCACAGTAGCGTTTTCGAAATGGTGTACGCGGTAAAATTAATGTGTACATTTTGTATTTTTTTGTATATTTTAATACATCCATTTGAATTATGTAGTTGTCTAGTATTGATACATAATTACATATTGTATCGTACAACCACATAATTTTAAATAATAACATTATTGAAGAAAAATAGCGCCGCATGCGACTTTTTTTTTACTGTTATAGAAAATTCGTGATGTGTGTTTATATCACTTATCTGGTCTACTCATCACGTCAGGCCCTCCCTGAGCCCGGGCCCCCAGGCTAGAGCCCTGTCAGCCCCCCCTTTGTGGGGGCCATGCTAGACACATGTTATGTTAAGTGACAAAGAAACTTATCATAAAATTCAATGGATAAAATATAAGTCAAAACATATCTCCTGCAAACATTTTCTTTGTTAATGTCTGTTTAATGTAAATCTCCTGTAAAGTAGAGAAAAATGAAATACGTTTCTTTGACTCTACTGCAGTTACTGTGAACTAACAAGCCCCTCCTATGCAGTTAATCGTACTTCCGTTTCATATGAGGAACGCCACTAAATTTACCATTTCATGGACGGATTTATCAATTGCTTTTTATAATAAAAAAATATATATCACGATATGGGGTGATATTAAAATTATTATTAGTAAAATTTTAGTTTATTGCGAAGAAGAAAAGGAGTCGCATCTAAAAAGAGAACCGATACATTGTTTAAACACGCGTTGCCGCCATGAGAAACTCACTGAGAAATCTTCCATATGCGACTACAGCAACTTCCGGTTATCGACGAGATCTCTTTGCCGGACAGTCATTCGATGTAACTTTTGGCGATCGCATTTCAGCGTCGTCCGTACAGACTATAGTTTCAAATCCCGTGTCCGGAAACCTCCACTTATGAAGTTCGCCGTTTCACACTTTACCGAGAAATGTTGTATCGGAAATATATGGCCGTATATTAATGACCGTCCAACCTCTTTGGGTCGTTTGGTACTGATATAAAATTAATGTCTAAATTAAACACGGTTCTTGTCGGTTTACTTATAGGAAGCTAGAGGCAAATATAATTTGAAAATAGCCGATATACTGGATTATTTGTTAGGTTAGGTTAAGTTGGATTAGGTTTCTATTCTTGAATTCATGAATTTTGCCAAAATCGAAAACTGTATAGTATACGGTCATCTCTTTCCGATAAGAAAGCTCACGACGAACTGTGCTACGGTGAAATGTAATATGTACAATTTACATGTAACCGCCGGGATGCGTATTGCCAAACACTACCTATCAGGAGGCACGCATCACCTTAACAATGCACTCACGTGCAACGGAGTAAGAATAAATATGAATTAACATTTTTTAAGTATTAATAAAAATTATTGTTTAATACTATTTTTTGTATACAGAAACGACAATAAAAATCAATATAATATCTACTACATATTTGAAAAGAAAATAAAATCAAAAGTGACAAAATAAAAAATGATTCTCTAAAAAAAAGTGAGTAACAAAATTGTGTGTGCGGAATTATTTGTGGTGGGGTGACCATGATTGAAGCAGCTGGCGCCGGTAGGGTGGATCGAGAGCGTTTCAAATTGTCTGAAACGTGTGGCCACTCGACTAAGTCTACTTGAAAACAGCTCACTGCATCTTCTCACAGAACGAGGAAAGAAATATAAAGGATTTGATTTTAAAGGTGAGTTCCTAATTTGAATTTTTTTTAAATTATTATTAGCATTGTTTAATCAATTTTTAAATTGTACTCTTTCCACAAATTTATTATTATAGTTTTTATAATTAAAGACAGTTTCATTCTAAGCCAGGTCATGGCAAAAGAATCTCTAGGATTGATTTGAGTTCAGCATAGGTGCGTTTACCTAACGCAACATGACACAACCGATTCACAGTTATTAAATTACTTGTATTAAATTATATTGAAAAAAAAGTATGCATATTTATCACAAACTGAGTGGAAAATATATATTGCACAAAGCATAAGAAAATCCATGCATAAAAGCAGGGTTTCTAATAGCTCCTGATTAGAAGTAAAAATAGATTAATTAAGTAGGTTGATATGAACAGCGAAAAAAACAAAAAAATGCATCCCCTATGTAAATTTGCATCTTTTATATTTAGGTGGATAATTAGTATAAACGAATGTACCTATAAATAGGAAGCAATTAACAGAGATAATAAAAATTAAAATTGTTTGAATGCACCGATTTATTTGGAAAATTAAAATTATATTATTCATTTTTTATCGACCTAAATGCGACACTGGAGTTCCATGGGTTCAGTGGCGAAGTCGTTCAACATACATAGTGGACATTAAACTTTGTCAGTCATACGTATTTGTTTTCATTGAAGAGGACGTTCCTTACAGGAAGACTGTAAGCGACATTGTGTACAAGACCGCATATGCGGCATGGCAGGCAAGGAGGACGGCGTCCTCCAAGGGGCGGCACGCCTACCGTTTCTTTCCAGACGTATTCTGCAGACACAAAACTAGAAGACTCCAACCTTCGCACTGGATTAGCCAGTTCCTCATCGGCCATGGCAACTTTGCCGCCAAACTCTACGAGTATGACTTGATGTGCCGGGTTGTACCTGCGGGCATGACCACCAAGATGTTGAACACGTCCTCTAGGATTGCCGGCCTATTGAAACTGAATGAGCGGAGCTGCTTGACAGGGTCCGTTCTCACACGGGCCGAAATTGGCCACACGGATTTGATAGCAATCGAGGCCAACTTTACGGCATTCGAGAAATTTGCAGCGTCGTATGGGGAGCGGGATAGTCCCGACTCCTCTGTAGACTCATCCATTTCAACTCGCGATACTCAGTATGTGGATACATAGAGAGCTTAACGTCAGCGGACATCAGAGCCAGTACAAAAAGTTTTTTTTCTTCCTTTCGAAATTTTCTTCTTTAAGCACATATGGTTGTAGCATCAGTCCCGTGCGGCTCCGTTTCAGGACGGAATAAGAACTTAAAATCACTTCTTTTAGACACGTTTATAGCGTCATGGAAGGCGGCCCTACATATTCACGGCTGTACATACATGATGGATAGTGATGGGACAACAAAGTAGATGGTGTTGGTTAGTTTTTAAAATTCAATTAAACCCTGGAAACCAAGCCATAATAGATAATAGTCAAAAAATACTCGTCTATCTATAAAATATCTAAAACTATGCAATTGAATCATACATAACTTTGGATACGTTATAGATAGAATAAAATTTTTTATTTATTGAACCAACAATAAGTGTAAGAAAATAAATCAGTATGAATAAAAAAGTGTGCACAACAATGTCGTATCGCCCAAAAAATATCTGTACCTCAGAGGCAGACGGATGCAAGTGCCAAATACCCAATTGTTCAGGAGAGCCAAAAAACAATTTTTATTTTAAACGAATATTCATAACTTCTAAGAAAATATACATATAATGATCATTATTTTTTTTATTCTAATTCAATTAAAGTACTTCTGGAATATGTAAGAAAGGAATAAATATAAAACAATTTTATATCTAAAAAAATAAAATAAAAAACGTAGTGTGGATTTGCATCCTTCTGCCTCTAAAGATATTTTATTAAATGTGGATTTGTACCTTATTTACCTAGCCAAAATAAAACAAATTATAAGTTAAAAAAAATTATAGGTATAAATATAACAAAGCAAAACACATTTTTTTTAAAATTTTATTATGTATTCATCATCATCACCAGCCTGAATCTATCCACTGCTGGATGAAGGCCTCGCTAATATCCAAGTTGATTCCACTTCTCTCGTCCCTGTGCGTTGCGTTGCCAAGTTTTTCCGCAGAACTTTATCATTTCATCGATCCAGCGGCCTCTAGATCTACCGTGCGGATGTTTTGTACCTCTTGGATACCACTGGATGAATAAATTTGTCCAACGATTGTTCTTTCTTCGGCCTATGTGTCCAGCCCATTTCCATTTGAGGTTTTTAGCAAACTCTATCACACCATTAATCCTTGTCTGTTCCCTTATCCACTCATTCTTATTTTTGTCCGTTTGCGTTATGCCCAGCATGCACCTTTCCATTCCACGTTGTGCTACTCTAAGTTTCTGGAACTCCCTTTTACTTAGGGTCCATGTTTCACACGCATGTGATTACGGAAAGTACACACTGGTTGAACACTTTGCACTTTAGGCACAGTGGGAGGACATTTTTGAAGAAATTATTCAGGCGGCCAAAAGCACTTCAGCCTAGCTTTACTCTGCGAACAATTTCATCAAATATACATCCATCTATAGACACTTGTTGTGCCAGATAGATGTAGTTTTTCACCAGTTCAAGCTGAATGCCATTGATGAGGATCTCTTTTTGGCCCGCAAAGCAGTTGAACATGAATTTATTCTTTGATACATTTATTTTCAAGCCTACTTTGTTGCTTACTCCAGCGAGTTCCTGCATTCTGCTTTGGCGGTCTTCTAAGTCTTGCAAATTACTATTTATTGTCATCGGGAAAGCGCAGATGACTCACGTATTCTCCATTTATGGGGGCCCGCGTCATTCCAGTCAAGTTCTATAAATAAGTATTTAAGTATAGCTGTAAATAGTTTAGGTGAGATTGTATCACCTTGTCGGACTCCTTTGCTGATAAGAAATGCGCGATGGTTTATGGAGATGTTGTTGCGCTACTGTATATATTATTGAAAATATTTATATAGCGCCCGGGGATTCCTTGATTTCTGAGTGCATCGAGTATTGAAAATTTCATTATGGAATCGAACCCTTTCTCATAGTCTATAAAACCCATGGATAGCGGCAGCTTGTATTCCTGTTACCGCTCTGATTCCTCTGATGACTTGGATATGGTCCATATTGCTGTATTCTCCTCTAAAGCTAGTTCTCCTGGCTGGTTCTCGTCTAGTACATATTGCAGACGGTTTTAGAGAATTTTATCTTAGTGGATTATTGGATTTGCAACCTTCTGCCTCTAAGGTAGGTATGGCACTTGCATCTTTATTCTATGCATATCTTGGACAAGGACTTCCACCTCTCTGCCTCTAATAAATAAAGCCTTTAGCATGACGACTCTTAAAAAAAATCATTTTCCCCAAAAATGGAGTTGCATCCATCTGCTTCTGAGGTACAGATATTAAAACCATTATGGTTGATTAGGCAGGGTTTAATCGATTTTTAAAAACTAACCAACACATTCTGTAAATAATTGTAGTCTTAGTTCAATAAAAACAAATACGTATGACTAACAAAGTTTAATGTGCACTATTTATGATGGATCTTAACAATCTATCACCATCTTACCATTATGTAAATGGGTCCACAAATTTTTGTTTTGTATATGATTCGGTCCTTAGGAAAAGAAAGTTTACTCATTACTAGACTAGAGATTTTATACTAGATCGTACCAGCCTCAGACCGCCGATCCGCTCTTGGTTTAGTAGATAGAATTAAATTTTAACAAACTTTTAGTACCTATTGCCTTTCCTGTGAATCGGTTTTAACGACACGAAATTGTATTTAACGCGTATTTATTTATATTTACGTACTTTGAAAACAAAACAAACCGAAACTTAGAACCGACCCCCCCCCCCTTATATCTTTGGATGGAAGTAAAATAGAAAAACTTTCACTCGGGCGACGTACAAAACTATTAATTTGCGACAGTTTGTAACTGGGGTTTTATGGCAGTTAGCTGTTTTACTTTGCAGTTTGTTTGGCAAAGTTTTATATGTGAAAAGTATCAAGTTAAAACTGCCTAAGTATCATTCTACCGGTAACAAGTTATTTATCGATTGTCAATTATGTATGGATGTATTTATAGCCTTATACGGCTGACTCATCTACTAAATAGTACGTGTAAAGGCCGGTTCAGATTAGTCGAGTGGCGAGTAATTTAGTAACTAAACGTGTACGAACAGACAAATTTAGTCGAGTAATTAAGTAAAATCAATTAGTCGAGTCAATCCATTTTGTTCTAATTTTTCGGTCAAGTAGCGACCCCCACAAACTTTTACTAAATACTAAACAAGCCACGAGACAAGACTGAACACGTTATCTTTAGTCAAGTTCATTAGTTGTCGTAGAATTTCTTTCTTAAATTCTTCTAATATCATCATCAGCCGGAGTCAATCCACTGCTGGATGAAGGCCTGCCCAAGCTTTCTCCAACTCTGTCGGTCCTGTGTCTTTTGCTGCCACGTATTTCCGCCGAACTTTACCAGTTCGTCAATCCAACGGCTTTTAGGGCGACCCTGTGGCCGTTTCGTACCCCTTGGGTACCATTGGATGACGGCATTTGTCCAGCGGCCGTCCTTTCGGCGAGCAATGTGCCCCGCCCATCTCCATTTCAGCTGTTTGGCAACGTCTATTACATCGCGTACTCTTGTCTGCTTCCTAACCCATTTGTTTCTCTTACGGTCCTTTCGCGTAATGCCCAACATGCACCTCTCCATGCCTCGCTGTGTGACTCTTAGCCTTTGGACATCTCTCGTGTTGAGGGTCTACGTCTCGCAGCCATACGTGAGCACGGGTAGCACACATTGGTTGAACATCCTACGCTTAAGACATAATGGTAGGTCACTCTTGAAGATACAATTCAGACGTCCAAAAGCACTCCATCCCAGCTTTGTTCTTCGAGCAATTTCATCGTGCATGCTTCCGTCTATGGACACCTGCTGTCCGAGATAGATGTAGCTGCTGACTTGCTCGAGTTGGGTGCCAGAAATACAGATAATCGCAGGGTCCGAAAAACAGTTCTTCATCACTTTTGTCTTTGAGACATTTATCTTTAGACCGACCGTTTGACTGACATCCGCGAGTTCTTGCATTCTACCTTGGAGGTCTTTCGGGTCTTGTGAGAGTATAACAATATCATCTGCAAAGCGCAGGTGACTGAGGTGCTCTCCGTTAATTGGAACACCTTTTTCCTCCCAATCAAGTTTCCTAAATAAGTCCTCAAGAGTAGCGGTGGATAGTTTAGGTGAAATGGTATCACCTTGCCGGACACCTTTGTTAATGGGGAATTTACACGACCGTTTGTGGAGTTTCACGCATGCAGCGTCTGGAAATTCCTTGGTTGCTAGGGGCGTCTATAATTGAGAATTTTTTGATGGAATTAAACACCTTTTCATAGTCTATAAAACCAAGATATAATGGCAGTTTGTTGTTGTTGAGCACTTCGCTCACCGTCCTTCCGGCCCGTTTGAGAACATCGATAGTCAGCCCATCTTCTCCCGGGGCTTTCCCACTCTTCATGCACATTATAGCATATTCCACCTCTGTGGTAGTAACCTCGGGAAGAGGATCTCCATATTCTCCGTTCACCGGAAGATCTGAATTGATGTCAGTGTCATCTTTGTATAGAGCGCTGTAAAACTCTACAACAGTGTCCAGTAGATGATCCCAGTTACGCACGATACTTCCATCTTGCGCTTTTAGTGTCGTGATCTGCCGTCTCCCTATTAACAGATGCTGCTTGTTCTTATGTAAGCTCCTTCCTGACGCAACAATTGATTCTACAAGGTTCATATTGAACTTACGAAGATCTTCTCGTATGTTTTTACGTAGAGTTTTGCACAGCGTGGAGTACTCGAGATCATTTGCAACTTGTTGCTCGCTTTTCGTACTCCTACGCAGCTTCATAAGATCCAACGTTTCATTTGAAAGTTTGCTTACTTGTTCAACCACAGCAGCAACTGTCTCTTCCGAAGATTCTATAATGATTTTTGTTATTGCTTCGGTGTTTTGTAGGGAGATGGGTCATTTTCAGCCTGGAAAGCCGCTAGCCTGTTCTCCAGCTCTTGTTGGAATTCGACTTTGCTTCTCAAGCCTCTGCGGACTCTGGGCTTCTGCATCAGTTTGGATCTCTCACGTTTGATGTTAAATCGTACTTTACACCTTACCATTTGGTGGTCGCTGCCAGTATTAAATCTGTTAATGACTGTGCAGTCTAGAAAAATATCCTTCTTGTCGGTGAGGATGTAGTCGATTTCGCTGGTTCGTTTTGCTGGGCTTCGCCATGTCCATTTTCGGGAAGGCTTCTTTTTGAAGAACGAGTTCATGATGTAGAGATTGTGGTTTTCCGCAAACTCCACTAACATGTCTCCTCGGCCATCCCTGGTGCCATGTCCGAAGTGCCCGACCGCTACATCATCCTGGTTTTGAGATCCGATTCGTGCATTAAAGTCCCCCATGATGATAGTGAAGTGACATTTCCGTTTATTTTTCAACGTACTGATTTCTTCATATATCTCCTCCACTTCTTCATCAGGTGAGTTTTGAGTGGGCGCATAAACTTGCAAAAGCAGAATCTGGTATCTTTTGCTGAGCTGAAGTGTTAAACTTGCTACTCTATCTGAGGAGAAATCAAATTCAACTATGCGATCTTTCCAGAGTCTGTGGATTAAAAATCCAACACCACTTGTGCGTCCGGTCTTAGTCCCATTATAACAGAGTACATGTCCGCTGTGGAGATTGACGATATCGTCTCCTTGTCGTCTTACCTCGCTGAGCCCGACAACATCCCAATGGATTTTTTCGAGTTCTTCTTCGAGCTCTAGAAGTTTGGCGTTGCTGGATAATGTTCTCGCGTTATAGGTGGCAATGGTCATCGGTAGGCAGCCGTTACCGTCTTTCCGGGGATTCTTAGCACCTTCTGCCTTCCCTTGCTGATTGCTGCCGTGGTGATCAGTGTTAGGTTGGCCTCCGGAGAATAAGGGCCGAGATTTTTGTTTTTGTTCTTGTTCCATGGGGGTATTTGGAAATAACACACCACGCTGTCCAAACGGGTTGGTGTGTCTTCTAATATAGCCATTATAAATGAAGTTATTAAATTATTTATTTTTTGAACATACATAATTTGAAAACACTTCGAATCGGGTTCATCACGCAGGTTTGAATCCTGCTGGGTGTAGTATTTTTTTATAACAAAATATATTTTTCTATTGGTTATATGGGTGGTTCATAATAATTATGGATCAAGTCCATCAAAATGGATCCTGAGATATTTGGACCTAAAGTTAAAACTTCTTTTGTAAAATTCAGGAATGTTTTCACTGTATATACCTACTCACCATATTTTGATAGTACATGGATCAATTTAAATAAATAGTCGAAACATAAAGTATATTCAGGCTTTATTAATATTAGAAAATTAATGTTAGCAAATACCTGTTTATAGTGCTGAAGGAATTATCAAAATGGACATGATTCACATTCAATTTGATGTCTTATCAATACTAGTATTGTCATTTATACGGAAAATTGTCGAGTTACGATTGTAATATTAATACACAATGTAGAAATCTGTTTTATTTAGCCACTGAAATAAAAAAATCGAATTTTATGAAAATTGTTCTAGATCCATAATTATTGTGAGCCATATATTTCTCAGAAATTCTTTTAAATTAGGTATGTTCAATAAAAATAATGTTACATTATTAAATATTGTGAATTATTCGTTGAATAAAAAAAATAGTTGATTATTTATCTTTGCCACTTTAAGTTACCTGATTTTTGCTTTGTTACGTTGTGCTCTATTCATTTTGACACGTCACTCACTAATGTACTGTTTTCGGACACTTTTCAGTTACTAAATCATTTAGTGGCAACTAAATCACTCGCTACTCGACTAAACTACCCGACTAATCTGAACCGGCCTTTAGTGAGTGTCTACTTAGAAGAGTTTCACTTTACAATAGTTGGTGGCGCTTTTCGCAAGTGGACTGTATAATTTTGAAGATGATGTGGAGTCCGGATCTAAGGGTGGGGACGATTTAACAGAATGCCAGACACTGACCTTTATGATAATTTATGATGGCTCCATGGTCTGGTTGCACTGTCACTCGCGTGGTATTGTTTGTTTTAGGTCACCCGGTGCGCGGCACTTGATGATACACAGTTTATGGATGATAATGATATATGCAGGATGATAGCCGGTATCACGACTTGCCAGGTATTCAGAAGTATCCGACGGTCATACTATATCAAGCTGACAAACTACTTCTGAATCAGTCTGTATTATTGAGTCAATCACTAAGCGACGGAAAGCTATTAGAAACCCGCACGCGTCCGCTGTGTTGATCTAACTGGATGTATCTTGCATTTTATGCTCGAATTATGATCGTAACTCCGCACTTGCCTGGTCATGTGACAATACCAAGTTATTTGGAGGTGGGCGGGGAATAAGGAATAAATGCGAATAAAAATGGCTCAACCAAAAGTTTAATTCAAATTAAGCTAGAAAATAGGGTTGAAGGGTGAAATATCCAATATTTTATAATACGCCGTTGATGATATAACTTACTATAGAAGGTTACGAAGATGACCTTCAGGCAGTGGCGTCTCTAGGTAAAGTGCCGCCCTTAAGTAGACATAGAATACCGTCCCCTTTTATGTTTAGTTTTAAATTGTTCGTAAATTCGTTGGATACCAACTTACATAATTTATTATTTATTTTCAGCCATATTAAACGTTTATTCGTAAAACATTTCACCGTGGCACAGTTCGCCGTGCGCTTTCTTGCTGATGATGATGGGATGAGAGATGGCCGTATACTATACGGTCTCCAATTTTATTAGATTCAATATGAGCATTAATTCAATTTTCATAGGTGATTTTGGCAAAATTCATGAATTTAAGAATGAAAATCTAACCTAACCTAACATTATTAACATTATTCAAAATTTGTTTGCTGCTGGCTTCCTGTAAAGTGTAAACCGACAAGAATCGTGTCTTATTTAGACATGGCATTTTAACTCAGTACTATACACCTACGAGGGTCGCGCGGTCTCAGGTTCGAATCCTGGGTCTGGCAAGTACACATATTGTTTTTAAATTTGTGTATGAGCCAGAGTATGGACCTAATTGGTTGAGCAAGTGTTGAGGCCCATATGATCCTATTAGGATCGGACATGGTCGGAAAAAAAACTATACGTCCCAAAGAGGTTGAACGGTCTTTAATATACGGCCATATATTTCCGATACAACATTTCACGGTGAAGTGTAATACGGCGAACTGCATACGTACAAGTTTCCGCGCACAATCTTAAACATCATCAACTGAGGATTAGAGCATTTCCACGAAACCTATTCTCAAAAAGTGGTAGTTTTAGGTATGTAGAAGTCTCTGGCACTTACGGAGGCACCCAGTGTGAAAAAAATGCAATAAACTGCCATTTACTATAGGTATATTAGAGCATACCCTTCATAACTTTCCACTACCGACTCTAGGATGAAAATGATGTAATATTTATTCTAAAAATACTGGTTTTTACATATATTATCTATTTATTTAATTACCCGTAATTATAAGGAATCTACATATTATATTAATAAAAGTGAATATTTTTTGATCTAATTTTATGCGAGGTAATCAGCGAAAGAGGCGTATCAGTGTAGTAAAAAGTGCAGAGCATTTTTATTCTTCGATTATTTTAAACTAAGGTGCTGAAGGTAATGAAGTAACCGCATTATTTATGTTTCATGGAAAACCACAACTTCTCTTGCTCACATGCAACACATGACCTGCCTACTCCCACGGGATGTCATTGCCTTCAGGTTTCACCTTACAGCACTAGTTTTAAATCTTTTACGTTTCTCGGCGTCTTGGTATATAACAAATTTTTTCACGGCGCCCTAAAAAAATTAAGAGAGTTGTCAGGTTTCCTTTCCATTTTTACTCAGGAAATTTAAGAAATTCCATTCCAGATTAAAGTCGAGAGCTATTTTTTAGTCAGCAATTCAATTCCGTCTTCTAATTTAAGCTCCATTCAATCAGTTTCCTATTTAAATATCGCCGTTGAATTATTTTTTATTAACATATGAAATTATTAACATATCGCAATTAGCTTTTTTTCGAATGGCGCGCGGTGCCCCTGGAAATTGTTTAAGGCGCCCCAGGGTACTGAGGCACACAGTTTTAATATCACTGCCTTACACCACTGCAGCTCTCGGTACAGTTCGGTTATGAGGAATACAGCGGAAAACACATTTTGAAAATACCCGATATACTGGATTATTTGTTAGGTTAACCTAACCAAACCTAACAAATAATCCAGTATATCGGGTATTTTCAAAATGTGTTTTCCGCTGTATTCCTTATAACCGAACTGTACCCACCTCTCTTGTCTGTGTTAACTTTTAGAGTGAGATAGACAGTTTTGACAGTTAAACGGCTAGGTAACTTATTATAACAATTATAATACCTAAATACATAAATATGATAAACTACCCTCGATAGCCGCCCATAGCAGCCATGTTTATAAAATAGATGGGCTGAATCCCAAAGTGGTGACCCTGACGTAATACATCGGAGGAGAGTCCAATACTTGAATCCCAAACTTTTATCTTCGAAACGTTTATCTTTTAACCTTCTTTGGTGAGAAGTTTTTGTATGTATGTATTTCTTTAGATAATATAGGTAAGCAGCTGTCCGTGCTTCATATAATTTATATCACGAGGCCGCTAATATTCGTAGCAATACAGTGTAAATTATTGTTTGTATCACGGTTTTATCACAATACAGTGAAATAGTGCATACTGCATTTTTTGAGCCCTATCTTAAAAGTGGTTATCAGTGTTATCACGTTATCATTATCGTTAGTTATCTTTATGAATCTCAGTAGATTATTATTATAAAGTTATAAGTGTTGATATCTAGATTTATCTGGATTAGTCACTACAATCCAGATTTAGTCATATCCATTGTTAATTATTGGAAAGTTATGTTGTTGCAAATCTTTTGAAAGATGCGGGCAAAAATTGAGTGACAATTATTACTACAAATCAGTCTGTTGACAATGAGAAATGAGTTGAAAAGGAAACAACGATAATATCGACGTGTTTAAGAAAAAGGGCGTAACCCTCGATTTTTCGAAAAGTTCTTTTATTAAATATTAACAAGGTATACAACTAAATAAACGTTATGTAAAAAGGAAGTAAGCCGCAATTGCCGATTTATTATCTAAATTGCCGAGCAATAAAACAATAAAAAATATCGAGCTTTAATTAAGTTTTACTTTAAGGAAAAAAGCATTTACCCTCAATTTAATTGATTTTTATGTAATAACTTCTTTAATTATTAGTAGATCGAAAAGATATTACACTAAATCATCAATCATCATGCACCCAATGTCTGTGCCTATTTTTCTATTAATATTGAACCAAAATCATTCAAAAAACGTTTTTTGCCTCTCCTGTAAAATTTGTTCTGTGTGGGTTACGCCTTTTTTCCTAAACACGGTCAATATGGTAAAATTTTGTATAATTGGCGATACAATAATAATAAGTAAGGGTAGGTATCTAAGGTACAAATCGGTTTAAGGGAAGCCACGCGGGAACTGCGCCAAATTTCATAGCCGATTTTGGCAAAATTCATGAATGCAATAATGAAAACCTAACCTAACCTAACTTAACATAACCGAACCTAACAAATAATCCAGTATATTGGCTATTTTCAAAATTTGTTTGCCGCTGGCTTCTCTTAAAACGACAAGAACCGCACCTATTTATACTATTAATAATATCGACCGAGAGTACTTGATGGAATTTGAATTTAAATCTATTATAATACTATACATACTTTATTGGATTACCTCAGAAACATACCAATTAGAAAAAAAACTTTTTTTAGTAAAAACATATTAACTATTTACTGGTAAATTTCGCCTTAATTAGATAGGACGCTATAGGCTCAATTGATATTTTTGAGATTATAATATTCGAGAAAAAAAAACACATTTTATTTATTCCGTGAGCAGGAATATTTATTAGAAAATTAATATTATCGACCGAGGGTACTTGATGGAATTTTAATTAAAATTCTAATGGTTTAAGTTTTGTACTATTCCATTTGAGGCGTTTTTTGCGACCCGGCATCTTCATACACTATGCTAGGCTTTAGGAAAGTATAACAATTAAACATTACGTAGAAACTAACAGGCAATTTTTTCCTCCATATAATTTTTTTAAATTATTTTATTGCTCACCATTAGGGAATCCAATCCCGAGCCAAAATTCTGATCCCGAGATTTCGGGATTACAATTTGACAATCCCGGGATCCCGGGACTGGTCCCGGGATTGGTATTTTTTCCATTGTTAATATAAAATTTTTATATTTACAAATAACATTGATAAAATCGGTCAAAAATAAATCTAGTATAATTTATACTATTTAAGACATTTATTGTTAATATTGTATACGTTAAATCTTGGAAATACACAAGTTTAATGGAGTAAATAATATTATAATATAAATAATAATGTGAATTTAATATGAGATTGCTATTTATGATAGTAAAGACATAATGAATAGATCAGCGAGATTTAAAATAGTAAAGCAAATAATCATGGCGTACTTATGGCCTTTCCGCTTCATAAATCTAATTAGTCAGCCAAATATGAAACTGCCGTAAAACGTATGATATCATGGTGGAATTACTTTGTTAAAAGTGCGAAGCATTGTTTTTTTACCAATATTTCTCATTTTTAATAATTTATGTGAAAAAATAAAATGAATCGACAACCTACACATCAAACTTCATTCAAACTCAGTTTATTTCTAATGTAGTTATTTTGTATTAAAAGTATTTTTTCTGTTATATTTTCCATAAACATTGATAAAAAAATCAATCCCGAAATCCCGGGATTATGTTAATCAATCCCGGGATTCATAGGTATCGAAAATAGCTCGGGATCCCGGGATTGGATTCTCTACTCACCATGCTCTATCTTTTTCGTACAAGGTGGTCCATTGATAGATAATTTACAATATATTCGCATTGTGATTATGATATTTAAAAAAATGCTCGATTACAGCTTTTATGTGAAGTGTTCTTGCAGTTAATTGTATTTCTCCATTTATTACTTTAATTTTCTTTATGGCCAGAATTAGATATTTTGTGTAGTGTTATTGTCTTATTTTGTTGTTAAGTATTTCGTGAGGTATTTCGATTTTGTAATTATGTAGTCTACACAGATCTCCGAGAGCATTTTATAATATTGGGCAGTCGTTGATGACATGCCACACTGTTTCAGACGTGTTGTAGTTTTCACATGGACAGCAGTCATCATCCCTTAATTCAAATATTTTAAGAATGGCTACCCGTGTTCAGTAGCCTGTTATTATCTGTGTGATCTTTTTATGTTCCTATAAAGAGTCGTGGCAGATATAATGTTTGAAATAAATTTCGGCGTTATAGGTCAATTGTGTCATTGTTTTTGCGTAACTTTTGAAGATTTTATGTCTGTTGTGGCTTGTTTAGTGTATTGACCATACATCATTAGCGAGGGTTAATCCACTACTGGATGAAGACCTCCCCTAGCTTCCTCCACTCTTCTCTGTCTCCAGCTCTTTCTACCACGTACATCCACCGAGCTTTATGAGTTAATTTATTTTAACCAGCGGGTATTATGGGTAGTAGGCGTGAGTACCACTGTTAGACGGTATTTGTCTATCAGTTGTCCACTCACCGTGCGACATGCACAGCCCATTGCTATTTCATCTGCTTAGTGACTTTTATCACATCGCGTACTCTTGTCTGCTTCCTTATCCATTGGATTATTTTGTTAAATTATTGTTTCGCATGCAAACTCTCAGATTGGATAAAGCGATGGACTATTAGGGAAGGTCAGCTGGTCGTTGAATATTGATAGACTCGGCATCTGTGCCATCAATTTAAATTAAAATTCAATTAAGTACCCTCGGTCAATTAATTTAATTAATTAAGTAAATTTGCTAATATTAAATAATCTTGATTTCGGACGAAAACTCGTGAATTGATCGCGGCTTGGTGAGGTATGGCACTTGATTAATTAGTACATTGGCCGGAAATAAATGAATGTAGGTTCTAGTTCCGGTCTGAACCTTTGGAGGTAAGATGAATACGGATGTTTTTTTTGAAGTTATGCTTCTTTTGGCGCGTTTGGGAAATCAGATCTGAATGTATTTTTGGCGTGTGACATATAACACATAATTAATTTTTTGGCACGAAAAAAACGCACTCGATTGGATTCGAACCACCGATTGTTCGGTTATCAGCCGAACGCACTACCTTTACACTACGGTATGGTACTGCAATCGTGACGATTATACAGTATAATATTATAGTTTAAAATTGTTCCGTTGTCTAGGCAGCGAATTTATTATTGTCGGCCATTTGAAATTCCTTACGTAAATAAACGATTAAATGTCAGTTTCAACGAGTTCAACGAGTGACAGTTGGTACTTTAAAAATAAAAACAACGAGAAACCATTATATAATTTAATAATATAAATTAAAGTGTACAGAAATAAACCAACGGCGTTCCAATAAGCGGTCCTTTTTCTTGAGTATGTAATTTAACAAAATAATTAAGAGCTAGTCAAAGAATCTAGTTTATCACAAGTTTTGTTTTTGTTTTGTTACGCCAAAGAAATAAAACTTCTAACGCGCGTACATAAGTACACACACCGATTTTTTTAAATCTTGGTGTAGTACAGCGAGTTGTTACAATGGTCGGAAATGTAAACGAGAACTGAGATACCTGATTCGAGTGGAATAACGTATGTCCTATATTTATTTATTTAATTTATTTATTTAGAAAAAGAGTATTACGGCATTACAGCAATTGGCCAATGCGCCATAATACATAATAAATACAAAATTATAAAACTATTCTAATTACAAATAACAACTAATATAACAAGAAAGTAGAGACAGCATGTGTTTATGTAAATATTAAAGAAACATGATAATATATGTAATTACAAATTTAGCATATTTAACAGGTCCACAAACATAATATAGTTAATAAAAAATAAATCAACCTTTATGGTGCCATCAAATAAGTTATTCGCACGATACACAGCATCATGAAACATAACATTTGTCCTGCGACGAGGTATCTTGAAGACCATAGAGTTACAAGTGATATTGGTGGGAACATGAAGATTAATATTTGCCAGTATATACGGATTGTAAATGGACCCACGAAGAAGTAAAAAGAAATGTTTTAAAAGAGCAATCACTCTTTGGGTGGACATGGATTGCATTGATACCCAGAAGAAAACGAGTCGGGAAATTCATTTTATTATCATTGTCATAAGGAAAGAACCCGTACGTTCTTAAGTAGAGAAATCTAAGAAATCTATTGTGGACTCGATCCAACTTAATTGTGTGGATCTATTAGGACTCCAAATAATGCTGGAATATTCAAGTGGCATATTCGAGTGAAGAACTCGTGACGGACTCGATAAGTTGAGTGAGGATTCATCGATTGTCCTTCTTATTTATACTAATGCAGTGCCTACATATATTACAAGAGATCTTTGTCGTAATTACATGTCGAAACAGACCCTACTAATCTAATTATGATTGAAGAAACGCTGACAATTATTATTGATCTAATGTTTTGTTTTAATAACAAAACCTACACATTACAGTTTATCACCAATTTAATGCTACGTGGTATGATTGCTACAAACCAAAATGTTTTCCCCCCTCTAATATAATATGTATTCCTAAATTATATATTGTGTTATATTCTTACAATGAATGCTACATTCTATAGTCTTGTATATTATTCACAGAATAAGTTAAGTAACATTTAAATGGCTTTAAAATATATTATTGAAAAATTTTCATCTCGTTTTCTTCTGTGAGCGACACAATGGTCAGGAAATTAAAAAAAAACAATTTTATACAAAAATATAATATTAAGTAATAAAAAGTAATCCCTAACGAGGTAAGGCGTTTAGTATTTACTCTAAGTTTAAAGTATTCTCTTATCAAATGATCGTAGATTTCAACTGCTCAACTACAAAACAAGAATTCTCCTTTCTAATTTCATATACGATTGCTAGTTTGGATTCTGACTGATTTAAGTGTTTGATAGTAACTTGGAATTTGTTGCAGTGAGAAATATTTTCATAATATTCTGAATATTTTTGTGTTTGTTAATTTGCACGCATAATTAAGTATTATTTTGATTTTTTTCAGTTGGAGGTATTTGCAAGAGATGGCAGTCAGATGGGATAAGCTTTCGCCAGCGGAATTTCAACAACTACAAGACTTAGCAGCATGTAAGTTTAAAAAAATACTATCATACTTCTATAAATACCTTCTTCAGAATTCTACTACTATAACTCATGCGTAACACAGTGACTCCAAGAGTCATCGCATTTCAATGCAAAAAACACTGGCTTCTCACTCGGTAGCTCCGGCATGCATATTGCCAAAGCCTACTTATCAGAGAGCAATGCAGAGATAATTTTTGCGCATACATTGATGTAGCCTTTGGCGACTACATTTTGACGTCGCCCATACATACTAAGGTAAACGGACAAAACAGAACATGACAAAACAGAAAATGACAAAACAGAACATGACAAAACAGAACAGTGACAAAACAGAACAGCCATGGGAAAAATGAAACATTATTTTTTTTGGAATCTATTTAGGTTAGGTTAGGTTTGGCAAGGTTAAGTCATTATTTCGTTGTACCTAGTCACCCAATCATTTTGAACATATTATATTAATTAAGATGACATATCCTAAGCTTGCCGGCAACACCGAGCTAAGTCCCGTTTATTTGAGGCTTTCTAGCGATTAGGAATGCAGAAGTTAGGTATATAATTTGTTTTATTATGGCGGGAATGGGACGACTGGCCTCCGGACAATTGGACGCCGCACTGCCGTAGACACGTGTAGACGAGGTATTTTAATCAGTTTCTATCTACTACTTAGTAGTTTGAATTCATTTTACTCTTAACATAATGTATTCTTTATCGCGGATTGAGAATTACCATGCCTAAGGCTTTATATTAAATAAAAAACTCTTTTTTCGTTGGAACTTAAACATATGCACGATTAAATCATTGCTTACGTCTGCATATTTACATTCTTACCAACTAGTAAATCATAATATAATCATTGAAGTATAAATAATAATATTGAATATTTTTTTTAAAGTACCCATAAGTACCTAACGTCTATTTATTTTCGAATTCCGTGGCGTCCAGTTGTCCGGTGCCAAATCGTCCTAGACCCATTATGGCGTATTGAAAATCTGTGCTATTAAAAATCTATCAACATACTATAGGACAGATAGGACAATTAATTTCAATATTAAATTTATATTTTTCCTGAAAGGTCATATTTTTATCGTTGTTCTGTTTTGTCACTGTTCTGTTTTGTCATGTTCTGTTTTGTCATGTTCAGTTTTGTCTTGTTCTGTTTTGTCACTGTTTTGTTTTGTCATGGAACCGTACCCCATACTACACCTTATCAGAAATTAATACATCACAGTAACCTTCCCACGCGCTAAGAGTATGTATTCAGAGAACTTAGAACAATATTATAACCATCGGTGGCGCTTTTTGTAGTGGACTGTAATTTGAAGGTGATGGTTGATTACGGATCTGGGGGGGGGGGGGGGGGGTTACACAATATGCCAGACACTGACCTTTTATGTTGAAAAGGCTGGCGCGCGTTGTTAATGTCAATATTATTCGCAATCACGGTCGTCTCATGACCTGTAAATGCTGTCGCCCTATGTTAGAACTTGCGAGTGCAAGCTTCCCGGTCGACATGACGTCATATGACATCATTGTGACGTACTACCGGAGTGATAATAGCACTCGAGAAAATAACGCTACTCAGATAGTGGCGCTATTAATTGACACCATACACATATAGGTGTTTCACCGTATTAATATCTATGGTGAGCACTGTGCGCTGGCCGGCATGCCTCGAGCGTGTATTGGCTGACGTCACAATTACGTCATGTCGTCTGGTGCCACACGAGTCGATAGTTAGGAAATCGCGGTGCTGGTTTTACGACAATAATAAATAAGGAATTGAGGTAGGCGTGTAAATAAGGAATGACGAACCATAGTAATTATTATAGTTTACTTGGGTATTATAAAAGGAAGGTGGTGACTAGAAACATATTATTAAAACTATTGTTTGATTACATTTCTTTTTTGTTCTAGATTCAAGCCGTCAACTTCACCAAGTACTTCAAGAATTCTGCAATGCACGGTGTCAGAGCCCAGATGGCGTAAGTTGTAACGAATACATAAATATTATAATTATAGAATTGTTTTAGTAACTATTTTTGTGGAGCAGGGCAGCATTTAAATATACGCCACTCGAGTAAGCAATTGCAATCACTACTCGGGTTCGAAGGCCGGGCGTGCTGTGGAGTTGACTGCACGGCTTATTCAATCACAGTCCAGTGACGGTATAACTACTCAGGAGTACTCAGGATCCTCTACGTGGTTTTGATGGTGGAACAAAATTAACCGTTAGGTTTATTTACTCATTATTTAATATACATGAGGGTTTAGGGGAAGTTCAATCCTCGGGTCCTACCGAAATGATATTCTTATAATAAAATTGGTATATTTTAATAAATTAAACATTACAAATTATAAATTCAAGACGTTCGCGGCATAACCATTAAAATAGGCATTGTAGCAAACAGTGCCAAAAAATCTGCGAATCGCCCATGGTGCCACAGTAACATGATTTCAGTATTCACTGAGTGAGCTGAGTGTACCATACCACAATAAGAATTATTATAGCAATGTCCAGCTAAACTTATCTTCACACAAGCGGAATATTATGTCAATATCTAAATTTTTTTGACACTTATTTCCCTCCCAATTTCATATTAAGTCACTGTCACACGTACCGGCAATTGATTACCAATTGCAGTCACGGTTTTTAGAGTAGTATAGTGAGTGTTTTAGCGATGGATGTTATGTTTTAAGCAGTGGCGAAGGGTGGAGGCAGGCTGTTAAAATTAGACATAAATAGTACACACTAAACTTTGGCAGTCATACTTATTTGTCTCTATTGAACTAAGAATACAATTTGTAGATGGTGCTGGTTTTCAGTAATATTTTTTTGATTTCGTTGAATTAAGAATACGTATTGGTTAGTTTTGTAAAATACACTAAGCCCTGTCTACCCAAACCGTAATCGATAAAAAATATTCTATCTATAAAATATCCATAAGTATGTATGGTGTAATGGCTTAATTTTACATATTTTATAGCTACACGAATATTTTTTGACTATTTATTGTCTACTATGTTTTGGATAAGGTAGGGTTTAATTGAATTTTAAAAAACAACAAACACAATTTACACATTGTAGTCTTAGTTCAATGAAAATAAATATGTTTGACTGACAAAACTTAGTGTGCATTATTTATGTCTGACCTTAACAGAAGACCTCCACCATTCGCCATTGGTTTTTAGTGTTATGGTGATAAACAACTCAATCCGTGTCAGCATATTGATCGGCAATATTAAATATATTACCGAAATTACAAATTCTCTAATAATATCCATTTCCTGGAGTGTCCAATTATTGTAAACTCAGTAAATGGCTTACTGCAGATTGTTTCCGCAATATCCATTTTTCTATATAGTCAGCTATATCCGATGACGCAAACTCCATATAGTAGCTGACTCAATTATAATAATTATTTCCTAAATATTATTTTGATTGTGAGCGCGTCAATAAATAGCGCATCATAATTAATTTATTGGACAGGTCACTCGAATATAAGTTCGAGGTCTTTTAGAATCTCAGTTTGGATATCGCTCCGCACAACATCTCATCCTACTGAGATTCGGACCTCGGAACAATATCATAAGTATTGTAACATAACTGCTGTAACATACCCCTGTACTGACTGTTTACGTTGCAAATAAAACTCGCTCCTCCATCCATCGGAGTAACCACCAAATTTCGACTTCTCATCTCTCCTTCCGACGACATCTTCATCCACAACACCGTGACTCCCACGAAAATGGCTCTAACAGTGTATAGACTATATACTTTTTGAAGTTATACTTTTATTCTTATACTATAGTTATACTATATACTTATATTCGAGCCACCGATTGTTCGGTTATCAGCCGAACGCACTACCTTTGCGCCACAGTATGATACTGCAATCGTGACGATTGTACAGTATAATATTATAGTTTAGAATTGTTCCGTTGCCTAGGCAGCGAATTTATTATTTTTCGGCCATTTGCTATTCCTTACGTAAACACATGATTAAACGTCAGTTTCAACGAGTTAAACGAGTGACAGTTGGTACTTTAAAAATAAAAACAATGAGAAACCATTATATAATTTAGTAATATAAGTTAAAGTGTTTAGAAATAAACCAACGGAGTTCCAATAAGCGGTCCTTTTTCTTGAGTGTGTAATTTAACAAGATAATTAAGAGCTAGTCAAAGAATGTAGTTCATCACAAGTTTTGTTTTTGTTTTGTTACGCCAAAGAAGTATAACTTCTAACGCGCGTACATAAGTACACACACCGATTTTTTGTTTTTTAAAGCTTTCGCGGGCCGGGTTCAATCCTCCGATTGTAGTTTTGATAACCATGATTTACAAAATGGATCGTTACGACGACTGTACGACTGACACCTTTATAATTAATTTATTCATGTTGTACTGTATGTTAGTCCGTTGAAAATGAACAATAAACGAAACGGTGCAAGTGTGAACTTATATTATGAATTTATGACATATAATGTACCATTATGACTATTAATTATTGCGTGTCCAAAATAGGTGCGCTGTAAAATTAATTAGTGTACGTTTACACAGGCAAATTACACTTCCGTTATGCGGGGACAAATTAGTTTTTGGATCCCTTGAGAAATCAGGCTGATTATTATAATTGTGCGCATAGGCTCGCTGGGAATGCAAAGGAGACTCTTGATGGCCATGAATACCAAATATATCCCACGTGTCCTCGGCAGTCATACATGTGCGCGTAGGGCCGCTCCAAGGCATTTAATCGCCCTTGTATGCAATCACAAAAGGCTATTCCTCATAATCTTTTTATACTAGGTATAAAGTTGGATAAAATTGTACAAATACAAAGATTTTGAGTGGTGCAATGGGGTACGGAGTAAATTAGCTTAATCTATATACCTGACACCATTGGGGAGGGGTGGAGGTAGGCTGTTTAGATTAGATATAAATAATGCACACTAAACTTTAAAATTCAATTAAGGGGGAGAGGCATGCCAGCAGAGAACCTAAAAATAAATAGAAAGGATTTCAAGTTATACACTTTTATATTTTTATAAAAATCTATGTTTTTTTTTTAAATAAATATAAAACATATTAAAACAATGAATTAGTCAAAAATCTAAACGGTCAAAAATTGAAAACTTAAACTAAATTTTAATAATAAATATGACCATAATATAATATAATGTAATAATAAAATATGACCCTGCAATGAATTCACATTTTATTACATTTTTTTTACAATTGTAAGTTTATCTTTGAATTAAAAAAAATCTTTTTAATGTTTTCAGATACATATTTATTAATTAATACAGTTGAAATTGTAAATTATCAAAAAAAAAATAATCTCAAATTGCAAGCTTCGTATTTTTCCGCTAGGTTCTCTGCTGGCATGCCTCCCCCCTTAAACACTGCCTATTCTAAGCTATTGTAGATAAAAGTAAAAAATATTTGTTTATCTATAAAATATCTAAAATTATGCCATTAAACCATACATAACTTTAGATATTTTATAGATAGAAGAATATTTTTGTAATCGATTATAGTGTGGTTAGGCAGGGCTTAATGAATTTAAAAAACTAACCACACTACCTGTAATATGTATTCTTAATTCAACGAAAACAAATAAGTATGACTGGAAAAGTGTGCAATATATTTGTCGAATTGTCCGTAACATACTTAAACTATTATGGTTTGGTCCGGCAGGGTTTTATTGAATATTAAAAAGTAACTAGCACCATCCGCATATTGTATTCTTAGTTCAATGAAAACAAATAAGTATGACTGACAAAGTATTTATATCAAATCTTAACAGCCTACCTCCACCCCGCGCTACTGGATCGGAATGCTGAGCCAAAAAAGTATCAGAGGAAATTAGACATATTTGACATGAAGATATTTATGAATGTGTTGCAGTCGGACGAGTTTAGATATGCGAGACGACTAAGAAGTGAAAAGAAATGGCTATCAACCATCATTGACTGTAGAACATAATAGTGCCCACCACCACCCGTCATATATGCACGGCCGCTTTCTATGACGCTTTAAACGTGTCTGAAAGAAGTGTTTTTAAGTGCTCATTCCGTCCCGAGACGGAGCCGCACGGGACTGATGCTGCAACCATGCACCGTAGTGCTTAAAGAAGAAAGTTAAGAAAGAAAATGTTTGTTTTTGGACTGGCTCTGCTGTCCGCTGACGTTAAGCGCTTTGTGTACCCGCATACTGAGTATCACGAATTGAAATGGATGAGTCTACAGAAGAGTCGGGTGACTACCAACGTGGGGCAATTTGAATTTTTTTGGGCGGCAATGTGCAAATCATTAATATTTGGTACATTTTTTGTTAACAACCGCATCTTTGAAAATATATAAAAGATGTAATATCTAGATGTAATATATTAGATTGTAATATATGATGTGTTACTGAAAAAAAGAAATCGTTTTGATATCACAAACTGTGGAGATTTAAGATTAAAATAGACCAAATTAGGACCTCACATAAAAACTCTTTGCAGCTCACACCAAGCACAAGGATCGCAAAAATTTTCTTCCGAGTTGTACATCTAATATACTTAAAATACATAGATACTTACTTACGAAATTTAAATTACAATATTATTGTCCATGTGCATTTTTTATTTGAAACGATTCATTTTTTTCAGAATTTGTTAGTTAACTATGAAATTTTGAAAGGGGGAGGGAGATTTTTGAAGCGTTGAAGTGGGGCATGGCACAAATAAGGTTAGGAAACACTGCTGTAGAGGAACTATAATAATACATATAATATTGATAGTTGATTCAATTTATAATAAATATTATATTATTATGACATTCAATAATAGATATGTAAATATTCTCTGAACTTGGCCTTAAAACAAAATTCAATTTTGTTGCCTGGCATTCGCCCAAATAAATTTTGTCTACGACACTTTTTTGGAGTAGGAGCTGAATGGATTCTGGAATATGTCTGTCCGATGACCTAAAAACAAAAATATTTCAATAAACTTTGGAATAATAATTTCGTCTGGATTCAAAGAAGTCGAAGAAAATCCTTCTTCTATGCAGATGGAACTTTTATACAGTCACCGAAATATATGCTTACTACTACAATGAGATAACTTCGGTTTTGATATTGTTGGGAAATTGAATTTTGAACTTAGCATATAATAATATATACTGCCATGCACTGCAGTGGCTTACAATCCGTTGTAATATAATATATTCCTAAAATTAATCTAGTAGCCCTTTGTTATATCCTATGTGATGTTTTACATAATAAGACTATAATTATTATGGTCAATGTTATTGATGCAACATTTATATATATATGGATGAGGATTTAGGTATGTATAGGTCTATATTAGATGAGTTTATATATATTTTATTAGGAGAGTTTATATGTTTTTTTTTTAATAATGTTATAAAAACGTAGGTACCATGTAAGAGTAGGTATTATTAAAGACTAAAATCTCATTTTTTCTTATAATTGACGAATTGACGATTTACACCTCTTGAGTGTAGTATTGTTATTGTTTATAAAGAATAATGATCTATTATTAGGTTTTGACGATGTATTATAATATGCTATCGAGTGTATTGTTATTAATAAGATAGGGTTGTTACTAATTAGGTTTTTTACTGACACTTTAAGTATTCATAATTTTTTATTGTATTTTTTGTGACCTTTGACTTGATAGAGAGGTAATGGAGTTTTTACCTACTGTATTGTATTGATTTATTATTTAAGCTAGAGTTAAGAGTGTTTGTTGTCAGTGTGTGTTTACCTTTGGTGAGTGTACACGGCGCCTGAAGATGCCGAAAGGCGAAACCCGGGTCGCAAAAAACGACTCAAATGGATTAGTACAGAGCTTGAATGAATTATGTTGACAATGCCAAATGAGTATGGAACAATCGTGAATTATTTCTTTGTGCCTTGAATTTGACACACATATATTGCAAATGAAAAAACAACAGCAAATTTATTTCGTATAAATATGTCGCACCCCCAGAAGTACACTGTAGAACATAATATGTTGAAATATTATGTCAATTTCAGCCATTTTCCAGGAGAGCCGAAAAAAACTTTTTGAACCATGTTTATGGTACTTTATTTAATGTGTAATAGCTTTACAATGTCCATTTTTTTGTAGAACTGGAAAAAAATATATCTTTCTATTGAAATTAATATAAAGATTAAAAAGACAGTATTTTTTGTAAAAAAAATATTTTTGAGTTACTTCCTTGTTCTTCTAAGAAATTAAAAAAAACTCTTGGCTCAACTGTCAAAATCAGTATTGTAACAAACTCAGTGCTGCCATTTTTACTGAAAAATGAATTCCCAGAAAGACACTGGAGCAACTCAGTTACTAGCTAGGGTTAGGGACTTATTTTTTTGCTATAAAGATATTATAAGAAGGGCAATGGGGTATAATAGTTACTGGAGTATTCTTCTCGATGTTTGACTCAATTTGCTTAAAAGAGCACTGAAGTTGGCGTATATCTTATTGAATATTTTTTTAGAGATACGCTAGTGTTCTCCTGAGATTTCTAGAGAGAAAAAAATGTAATTGAAATGCATTCATAACTCAAAACAGCCAAATTCAGACATAGTTCTTTAAATTCAGTACTTCTGGGGGTGCGATGTATTTGTGCGTGTTAGAACATGTCGAAGAGCGAACGAGCCGAAGAAACTGATATTTTTTTCCGGTCCGGTTCCGGTTTTCGTTCCGATAAATATAACGGTTTTCCGGGTTTCGGTTCAGTTTCGGTTCGAAGCCCTGTACCTATTGGCACTGTCACCTAGTATTTTTTTCAGTATTTAATTAACTAGACATTGTAGACAGTTAATTTGTTATCTTGCTAAATACAATCAGCTGTGACATTAAAAAAAATATTCATTCATATGACATATGACAAATGAGCGAACCGGGCTGGTGGACAATTTTTATTTATGAATTATAACTAAGCCCCACCTACTGATAACAAATAATTAGATACCTGGTTTAATTATTATAGCTGGCATATGAGAGAAAAACAAATAATACTTTATATTTTCACTCAACAATGATATGAAACACCTGTCGATTTGTGAATGAATAATTGACAGGTAAGAAGTTTCAAACGGGAGGGGCTCAGAGCATTAATACTATAGAGTGAGGGTATTGCCCAACTACAGTATAACCCCTATTTTACGTTTTTTAAGGGACTGAAGAAAAAAAACCTAATTGGAGGGAAAATGTAAAAGGAGGGTATTGAAAAAAAGAACATTTAAATTTTATGTTTCTAAAAAAATAACGTTTTATTAAAAAACAATATTCAATTGAATTTTTTATTGAAAAATCGTTCGAATGTCACGACGCAATCATTGTCAAGTGCGCGTAACTCGCATATTTTGAATATTTCCGACGTAAATCGCGGGAAAGAAAAACGTAAATGCGGGTATTAAATGTACTGAAATACATCGGGACTGAAAAAAAGACACGCAATTGCCGGGAAAACGTGAATTCCGGGCACGTAAAAACGAGGTTATACAGTAGATGAAACCGCTTTCTATACATATGACGCACAGTAGAACTTACAAACGTTATAGGTACTATCACCTTGCTTCACGGTACGGCTACCAACACTTAAAGAGAATACAGTGCTAACGATATTTTCTGTTAATGTATAACTTAACTAACTATGGTAACTAACTAAGGTTTTCATATTTCACATAAAAACAACAGATATTCTAATGGATTTAAGCTTTGTACTATTCCATTTGAGTCATTTTTTGCGACCCGCGTTTCGCCTTTCGGCATCTTCAGGCACATGTACACTTACCAATGGTAAATACAAACTGACAACAAATACAGTTAATTATATAATAATATTTATATTAATAATTATAATATTAATTTACACCCACGATGGCCGCGCGGCTTAAGCGTCGGCTTATAGTGTCGTGAGTCCCAGGTTCGAATATTGCTTTTCAGTTTGTGTATGAGATGATCCTGATAGGTTGAGCAAGTGGCTGACATCCATTTCTCGTAAAAACAAAATGAATATAAACCTCCACTTCGCGGAGGCCCATAATATGGTCTAGGTAGGTACAGTGGTCGGCAAACTCATTAGTCAATAGAGCCAAATATCAACAGTACAACGATTGAGATTTCTATTGAGAGCCAAATTTCTTAAACTCAAATTATGATTATTTAGGTACATTGTTTATTAACTTAATAAACTTTAGATACAGTTTTAATTCTTAATTAAACTATAGGTACACTAAATAAAACTCGATATCATACGTAATAATGATCTTATTTATTGATACAAATTAAATTGTAAGTACGGTATCCAATGACATATTAAATGGACGACTCACTTCATACCCGGCGCGCACGAGAAATTGTGCATGAAAGTCATTCATAGATGTATAGGTAGATGTCACGTGACCATTGACGTATCCGTTTCCATTATGCGATACAAGCTTCGAGAATTTATAGTAATATAACCTTTATTGTAATGGCGTATTAGTGTCATGACTCATTGCGTTAGAAACAGATTCTCGGTTACTTACGACTTCTCGGAGATTAGACGCAAGTGAGCCCAGCGAATCACAGGCGACTGACTGTCCAATGGTTCCTGTCATTCAATTGCATTGAATAAACTTTCATCAATATCTTAAAATGGCATTTTATAAATAATAAATAACACTAAGACATGCAAAGTGATATCCCATCTTTCTTGGAGTGTTTAGTAGATTTTTTTACAATTTTTAACTAGGCACATTGGCATTTTGTAACACAATAATAACGGTGGAGTCGAAACCTGACAGTCAGAAATTTTGTATGGGCAGACCCAGCGGTGTCGCCAGACCGCTTGCAAGCAGAATGTTCATTTGAGCGTAGGATACCGATATTAAAATATGAATTTCGCCATCCGGCAGACCCGACACAAAGTGAGTGTCATTTTATTTTCTAGATGCTTCGACCATATTAATGTCATTGACGGTATCCATAAAATTAAATCATAACAATGACTGACAAACAGTCAACTTGAATAATGACATTACATCTCCTTGGAAAGTTTGGGTAAGTCAGGTTCGCATATTGTTGTATTTAATTTTAAACACGATTCCAGGTTCTCATCAATAAGACGAGTTCTTAATTTACTGTTGGAAGATTGTATTCAGTAATTAAATACAGAACCTGATTTTTCTTGACTCTTCTAAAGTTCCTAAACTGATTTCTTCTTGCGTCACCGACAGGATATTTAACACTAAATGACGTGACTGGGTGTGTTTACCTAGTTTTAAAGTGTCTAAATTTGACTTCTTGCTATGCACCAATTTTTCGACAAATAATACAGGTCAGTAGGCCATTTAAGTTTTGATTAAACGCGAAAGTCTCGGTCCATTCAACTCAATTCACGGGTTTCGTCTTCCATTTTTATTTGCTTCTTCTTTATAGCCATGTCAAATAGAGCAGAGGGAATTTGTGGCAGAGCAGCACTCAAGGTGCCAAAGAGCCGCATGTGGCTCGCGAGCCACGGTTTGCCGACCACTAGTCTAGGACGATTCGGTGCTGGGACAACTGGGCGCCACTCAATCAAATGACATTTGAAAATAAATAGATGTTCGTGAATTATAGGTACTTAAAAAATATATATAGAATATTATTGTTTATATTTAAATTTGTACACGTAAATAATGATTTAATTGTGCATATTATATTTAAGTTGCAACGAGAAGAGAGTTCTTTTAAATTTTTATATAAAGGCGTGATAATTATCGATGCGTAATAAAAACATTATGTTAACAGAAGACATAGTAAAACAACTAAGTAGTTTATAGAAACTATATAAAATTCCTCATCTACTATTTGTATACAATGTCTATTAATTTCATTGGACAGTGCGGCGCCCAATTGTCCCATCCCCCCATAATATGATTGTATTAGGATCGGACATGGTCGAAAAAAATAATTATTAATACATATGTAGAATAAATAAGTACGATTGACAAAGTATAGTGTACGCTATTTATGTCAGATCTTAACAGCCTACCTCCACCATTCGCCATTGTTACTACCTAGTATATAATATAAAAAGTTGTTAACAAATCGGACAAATACATTAATTTTTATAACATAATGTAATGTAATCCTATGAACGAATGTGGACAGGCCGACCTTTAAAATAAATGTATTTTCAAACCCTTCTTTGCCTACTAAAAATAGTCGAAAAATAAACCGTGGTTTATCGTCTCTATAAATATCATTCGAGATGGGCTATCTCTAGCTCACAATGCTTCTTTCAGTTTATTATCATTGGGTTACGTCTTTTCGCGGGGTTTTTATTATTTTATCGGGAACTTTTTGTAAGTTCTGTGTGACGTCAGACGTTACGTCATCCGTGACGCAGGCGAGCTTCTGCAATAACCCTCTCGAGACCGATGAGGATGAGATCGAACGCGTAATGCATTTATTATAATTATAGAGATTATTATGCCAATCGGGAAATTATGATTTGATATACTAAGCCGTGGTCTGGTTATTGACATATATATATGCGATCCAGTACAAACACTGTAGTATCAGCAAATATCTAAAAATGCCGCGTAACAAAAATTCAATATATAAGGCTTATTGGCTTAGGGGCATAATACTGAAGTGTGGAGCCGCATCAAGGATAACTACCACCCGGGTGTCAGTCCAAATTTGTCACACCCCCTAAAGTTAGAGTATACGTTTTATAACTTTACCCTTTTTACTACACTGATTCGCCTCTTTGGCTGATTACCTCGCATACAATTAGACCAAATGATATTCACTTGTATTAATATATATATATTGGTATATATATTAATACAAGCTTGGACTGCATAAGCGTTGGACTATAACGCCGTGGGTCCCAGGTTCGAATCCTGTATCTGGTAAGTATACATATTGTTTTTCAATTTGTGTGTGAGTCAGGGTATGGACCTAATAGGTTGAGCAAGTGGCTGACATCCATTTCTCGTAAAAAACAAAATCTGTTAATACATATCTCTACTCTGTGGAGGCCTATATGATCCTATGAGGATCGTACATGGTGGAAAAAAAAATATAGATAACAGATAACTAGAGCCGGAGTGCAAAGTTATGAAGTGTATACTCTACTTTAATATATTAAACAAACCCTGTCAATATAAGAAAAACATATCAATTCAAACGTTATACCTAAGTGTTATAACATGGACCCTGAGTAAAAGAGAGATCCTGGTAGAGAGCGTGGTATGGAGAGCTGCATGCTGGGCATAACGCGAAAGGACAAAAAGCGGAATAATTAGATAAGAAAACTGGAAGGGTTTGCGATGTAATAGAGTTCACTAAAAACCTCAAATGGAAATGGACTGGACACATTGTTCGACGAAATGACAATTGCTGGACAAATCTAGTCATTCAGTGGTGGACCAATAGGCCACTAGATCGATTAACTCATAACTAACAAGACCGAGAGAAGTCGAATAAGCTTGGAGAGACCTTCATCCAGCAGTGTATAGATTCAGGCTGATGATGATGATGAAGTGTTATAAAATTTTGCGGTAGGTAGGTAAAAATAATGGCATTTATGCAGAAACGTATCATGACGGTATTATGCCAAGACTGACTCTTTTAATTGAGGCTTTAAAAAGGCTTTCGTTTTTTTGGTACATAATTGTGTTATAAACATACCACGTAAGCGTGAAGTTCGATAGTTTTGACAGAAAATATGACGTAGTTAGAGCGACGCCGAGCGAGAGAAAATGATGCAATATACTTCATGTAAGAACAGTCGGAAATAATAATGGTGACAATAATTAAATTTACTATTATTTAATTTTAGAAAAAAGATTTATTTTTCTATTAGGTACCTACTTATGTATATTTTTGAGCTATGTTTTTTTTTAAATACTTACATAACATTTTTACTAGTTTAATCTTCAGTATGTCATTTGTAGAAATTAACCCGAACTGCTGCATTTAAATACAGTTAAATAGAGCGTATCCGGAAACTTGTACGTATGCAGTTCGCCATATCACTCGTTGGGTCGTATAGTAGGTACTGACTAAATAAAACACGGTTTTTGTCAGTTTCCACTTTACAGGAAGCCAGTAGCAAACAAATTTAAAAATTAGCCAATATACTGGATTATTTGATAGGTTAGGTTAGGTTATGTTTTCATTCTTGAATTCATGAATTTTGCCAAAATCAACCATGAAAATTGAATGAATGATCATGTTATTGAATCTAATAAAATTGGAGACTGGAGTATAGTATACGGTCATCTCTTTCCTATAAGAAAGCTCACGGCGAACTGTGCCACGGTGAAATGTTTTACGTACAATTTACTCGTAACCGATTAATGTGGTGTGAGATTTGCTATTTGCTAATGAATAATAAAATTGGTATCTTGGTTCTTGGTTCTTGTCGATTTACAGGAAGCCGACAGGAAACAAATTTTGAAAATAGCCGATATGCTGGATTATTTGTTAGGTTAGGTTATGTTAGGTTTTCGTTCTTGAATTAATAAATTTTGCCAAAAACCGCTATGAAAATTGAATTAATGTTCATATTATTTAATCTAATAAACTGACCAACTGATAATATGTCACCGGGTGACAAATGTAGAAGTTCTCAATGGAATGGGGAAGGACCGAAAAGTTCTACGTAGTATCAAAACCAGGAAACTACAGTACCTCGCCCACATTATGAGAGGACAAAGCATTCCCCAACTTGTCATTTAAGGAAAGATCAATCGGAAGCGTAGCAGAGGACGGCGCCGCATTTCATGGCTTAAGAACCTCCGTGATTGGTACGAGTGCAGTTCCACTGAACTGTTCCGGGTAGCAGACGACAAAGATAAGATCGCCTTGATGGTGGCCGACCTCCGCTAGGGGATGGCACAATAAGAAGAAAAATAAAATTAAAGACCGAATAAGAAAGCTCACGGTGAAATGTTTTACGTATAATTTATATGTTTCCCAAATAGAGAGGGTGGGTTTTCCTGTATGACAGCTGTCATATGTTTTTATAGAACTGATGAGAAAATATTCCAGCAAACGTTGCCTGCGTTTTCCCCGCAAATATACCAAGGAGTAAGGTATTTATCACTTTGGCATTAAATAATATTGCCGATACTTGCGGAAAAGCTTCTTCTATATAAAGAAGCTTTCCTTCAATGACTTTGGATAGCGATGACTTGTAAAATTATATCCCAGGGATTATAAACAAAATAAATTATCGCGAAAAAATGTTTGATGGGTAAATGACATTATTTAGACATGCGTCACTCAAAGCTCACCTTTTCAAATAATATTACAACGTCATTTTATTTCAGCGTATGTAAGTAAATTGAACGTCGGCATTTTAAATTGAATTATGTTTTCATTTATTTTTTGCATTTCGCCTATTATCACGACTGATGGATCGGCTGGCAAGACGTCGAGATTTTTTCATATATGCTTTATTTTTTAAAAAGAATTTACGATATCCATGCATACGTAATTTAATGCTAAAGCCATGATAACACTAACATCAAGTCAGTGGTTTTCAAGCATTTTCCTTCCAAGACATATTAACAACGCCAAATTGATACTGGGATGGGTAAACAAGTTGTTTGATACAATGTTAGGATAAGGGTTAAGGGAAGTATAGTATATTATTATATTGAAATTTTGATCAGTACGTTCGTATAATATATTTTCTTTGTGAATCACATTAACGAATCATTTGATTGTGCATTGACGCACTGAATTAAGATTGTCTGGAGTTATTTTAATTTTCGGATAACCTTTCCCCTCCACCAGCAAAATCTAATTATAAATATTTTTAAGCAGTATCGATCATTTTTAAGACTTCATAATGATTCAGGAAATATTTGAATTATTATCCTTTTTTTAGTAGTGTAGTTTAACAGTAGTATATTTAGTAATATAAGTGAAACACTTACAAATAACCAGGCTTTGAGAAAATCACACACATATATTGTGTCCTCATCGGAATTTGAATTCAAAGCTCCCAGATGAAAGGTCAGCGCCTTACGCACTATACTACGAGAGCTTTTACTTTTAATTAATTATCTATCTTCTCTATTCCTTACTCATAGCTGAAGATTATCGTCACTCTAAAATGCAGCCATGTTTTGAGCCACTGAGACTCTCCAGCATTTACAGTCTTCTGTTTCTTGTTAAGTAAAGTAAAGGCTGTCCCTAATTAGCTCCTCCACTTTCTTTTACATGCGGTTTTATACGTTTTATCAACATAACATAATATATTATGAACTAATCACAATAAGCGTCGAATCAATCCAATTGGTACCTGAATCACTGTGTATAATAATTGCCGTTTATAGTTGTTGATATCTTACCTTTGAGTATGCGAATCTGATCATATAATAATTATAACATTGATAGTTGGTGGATAAATTAGTCTACTCTATTGAATTTGTATGATAGAGTAAGGGACCCCGGGCACTCACCTGGTGTTGTCGTGGCTGGCATATCCAATACTCGGAACAATGGATTTAGTTAAGTATTGGGCGTCGTGGACGGTTTACAAGATTCAAATCACTTTTGTATCACACTGTATAGTGCCAAACCTAAGTGCCGTCAGAGCAAGCTTCGTGTTGTGCGGTCCGCGAGAAAAATATATGTCCAAAAAACTGTGGAATATATAAAAATATTGTCGAGAGCCGTTCCTTGATGGATGATTCACTAGTTTGTACTATGCTTTATGCAAGATATACGAAACATTCGACGCCAATACATTTTAAAGGTATCAATTATTGCCTTCATATCAATTATTGCCTTCTGCTCCCTTGTCCTCAGGGTCCATGAAAGAGGGCTGACAAGGCTCAGGGGGGGGCAGCGTGGCGGGCCGACCAGATACGTGAGATAAACACAAAAAAATTGCTCCAATAGTAAAAAAAAAGTCGACTGCGGCGCACTTTTATTAAAAGTATATTAACATTTATAAATATGTAGTTGTCCGATGCAATATATTATATATTGTGTGTTGATACTCGACAATTCCACAATAATTCAAGTGGATGTAGATATTTAAAAAGTACAAAAAATCACTAAAAATACCCTTTTACTTCGAACACCACTTGGAAAATGCTACGTCACACTGCCTTTAAGTTTAGCGATAGGTAGGGGGGGCTTTCAAAGATTCTGGCCTAGGAGCCCGTTTCAGGGTGGGGGGGCCATGTCCATGACTCGACGTTCTCATATATCGTATCTAATTTATAAACTTGCTTTAACGACTTATATTCGGCTTGAACGTTTTGAAATATATAAATCCTCTGAGGGTAGCGTGAAAAGAAACGTTATTGTGTCTCCTCCTCAGAGGGTAGTTTGTCGCTCGGGGGTTAAGTACAAGGGCCGGGGGAATAACCTTAAGGGAAATATAAATAGCTTATTCAAGATATATATGTAACGTAAGCAAAACCTAAATGCTATCTATTGCTTACTTACCGTTCTATATGGTTGCTGGCCTTCAAAGTGGAAAGATATAAAGAAAACTATACACGAATATACAGATTTAAGGCATGGAAAACAGATAATAACAAATTGATAGTCTGAGATAATGTTGTTTTTCTCATCATGGAGCTATTAATATCATTTGGAATTTATTGTAGTTTGTGGATTAGTAATAGGGAGGAGTTCCCATAAGTAACCAATAATTTTAACGTTGAATGAACATATTATTATTATTATTAGTATTTTTTTAAATTATTCAATTCAATTATAACATTATATTCGCCACGACTAAAAAATATCCCATTGATCTAAACAAATGACAATCCGTCATAATTTGAAAATACCTTATTTTATATCTTTTTCTTATTCTTTTAACCATAGGTATCTGATCCTAATAAGATCATATGGGCCCCCCACAGAGTAGAGGTTTGTATTAACAGATTTTTTGTTTTTACGATAAATGTATGTTACCCATTTGTTCAACATGTTAGGTCCATAGTTTGATTCCAAATACAAATTGAAAAATAATATGCGTATTTACAAGACTCACGGCTTAAGACGGTACTTCAGTGAAACGGTAAATAATTATTTTCAACTATAGGTGCGACTGGACTCGCTGACAATTGGAGAGCGAACGTCGAGCTGTGAACACGTCAATTCGTTTCGTGATGGCGACGGGGGTATTAATTCTTAAATCGTGTAAAGATGACTAAAAAACGTTATCCATTTACTTGACAAAGAAAACGTGTCAATGAATATATTATTATTGTTACTAATAGAACAATAAACATAACATTAAATGGACGCATGTTGGATTTATATGACAAATTATATTTCGTTCGGCACGCGTAATTTGCTCAACTGAGGTATAGCATTAAACCTGGGACCCATGAAATTATAAACCGACGCGTAAGCCGCTTTGCCATCGTATGATTTACTTACTAGAAAACATCTAAAAAACTAAAAACGACAACCAGTAGGACTCAAATCTATAATATACACCACTTTGATTTTTATCAATGTTCTTTACCAGTAGAGCTATGAGCGTCCTTTCTAATTTTTCTTTTTCCATTTGAATTAAGTTGGGTAGTTTACGTGCTTAAATCCTTAAATAAATATCGACGGTAAATGCGGGTTCTCCTTAAAGACATTTATAAAAAAAAAATAGTATAAATAGCATAGGAGACCTTCATCCAGCAATCGATTAACCCTCTACTTAGTACCTATTATTGAACATATATTATTATTTATTACATTCAATTATATATAATGCAACATATGTTGGCTGCCCTTTTCATAGTGGACTACAAATTGTGACTGAATAATTGTGATGGTGGGTGTGGTTACTAGGGAGGGGGGGGGGGACTTACTGAGTTCTGCCTGGACTTGTGACAGTACTGAGGATTTGAGGTAGGAGGGAAATAAAAGGATGAAGGTGACCATAATTGGCCCAACCATAATAATATGTATTAACTTACATAGTATTATGTTGCATACCAGCTTTATGTGGCACTTTCCAAAGGGCGTCAAAAATAGAATTAACCCAAAATAATATATTTAAATATAGGTAGATAAAATTAATCCTAATTTGGTGTTGATCTATGACTAATGAGATGCATCATAGTTGTATACAAATATACCGAAAACTATTCTGTCAAAGTATGAATAGAAAGCATAAAACGTTTTTGCAAAAATATAATAATTATTACTTGTATGGGAAACAGTGCCAGAAATTTGTCAAAAAGAGTCATAAATCTATAAGGGGAATTTATTAAAATGAATGTGTTTCATGAATTGAAATGATATTAGAATATAAATAATTATTTTTTATGCGACAATTTCGCGTTGGTGGCGAAAATTACCCTCGATGCAACCCTGCCTGTTGATAATAATATGCTAGTTTTCGTGTTCAATTAATAGATTAAATTATTACTCAATACATTCGTCGATCACAAATAAATTAATTAATTACCACGATCTCAAATAATATAATAATGTCAACTAAATAAGGGGCATTCCTTTCTGAATGTCGTCCTTGATAACTTGCACTAATGAGTAAAGGGTAGGTATCATCAACTTGGTTAATGAGTTTTACCTTTACAAGTGCGTATCCTTGATAATTATCCTCTTGTCCTCAATTATTGCGCAACCCCTGGAGCAGTGGTGGCAAAGCTATGGCATGCGTATCTACTAATCAATCAGGTACCTACTCGAGATAAATAGAGACAAAATTATTATTATTATGTTTGTTAAATTCAATATTATTGCCTAATTGATATTATCATAAGATGAAATCGGTTTTGGTATGTTATGGATTTGTACGATAAATACAAATTATTACCAATCATAATTCAGGTGGGTCAGGAGTTTTATGAAAATAGAGAGTCTAAACTTCAGGACTACCCTTACTCAAGGGTCCATAAATCTTCTTTCTTTAGCCATATCCATATCCGCCCCTTAGCTGGAGCATATGGACACCACGCGGTGCCTCCAAGAATCCCTGTCGCTCGCCAATCTTCTTGCTTCGTTCCAGGTCAAACCAGCATCCCGTAGCTCCGCCGTATACACTCTGTAGATTGTATTTAGCGGCCTTCCAGGTCGCCGGAATCCGGTCGGCTTGAAGAACAGGCAAGCCAGGTTAAAGTTCTCTTCTGGCATCCGCAGTACGTGGCCGAGCCAGGTCCAACGTCGCCTCTTCGCTTTCAACGTGATGAGAGGCTGCTTGGTGCGTTCTCTTATCTCCTCGTTGCTCCTAAAGTCATACCACCGCACACCCAGTATTCGTCGCAAACATCTGTTTTCGAAGCTCAGTATACGGTTGCTCTGAGCCTTCGTAAGGTGCCATGATTCGCTACCGTAAATCAGCACTGTCAGAATGCAAGCGTCGAATAGGCGGCATTTGGTTTTGACCGAGTACAATCGTGAGTCCCAGACATTTCGCATCGAGTTGAATGTTGCTCCAGCCATTCCCATTCGGATAGCGACCTCTTTCTGAAAATGCCATCTCCCGTGATGTGTACCCCCAGGTACTTGAAGCTGTCGACGCTCTCGATGTTTTGTCCATCGAGAGGGAAATCTGGATTAGGACAGGTGCTATTGCACAAGAGGTTGGTTTTCTTCGCGTTGATTTTCAAACCAACGCGAGAGGAGTTGTTATGCAACCTGTCGATTGTCTCTTGAATGCCCTCGATTGAGTTGTCGAATAGGACAGCATCATCGGCGTATTCCAGGTCGCATAGCTTCACCGTGGGGGTAACAGGTATGCCTCGGTCGGGTGGTATTGACTTCCGACGCCTCAGAATAAATGATTCGCTTGTATTTTTTCATTACTGAGGTTATTAAATTTAACTGTAGGTACATTTTTTATTCACTATTATCACATTTATATAAGATTATTGTATATATATGTTATTTAATTGGCAGGTACATAATATGGCAGATTGGTTCTGCACTTGGGAGAATAAATAACTGATACTAGACTCAGTGGCGAAGGGTAGAGGTAGACTGTTAGGGTCCGACAGGCCGTCCGACCTGGTCGCCACAAAGGCCAACTATCTTGCATTTAAAATTTGCAGCGTCTTACTGCGGGCGTGAAGATCTCTTTACATAATTTTTGCTGATCGTATGATTAGCTTCGTTATTTGTTATATTTATTAAATTCCGTTCTTTTTTGTTAATTTTCTTGTGCTTTTTCTCTCCCCGGTACTTTGCATTAGAGTAAAATCAGTAAACTCAGTCAAAGCTCACTTGAGAGTGTGGAGACCTCAGTCTCGGGTAACTGCTGCTGGGACTTTGACATTACGAGGAGTAAACAACTGTACATATTATGTGTCACATCAAACGTAGTGCCTTGTGATATTCTCGATTAAGACCAAGTGTGGTGCGGGGCAGGTTTAGTTTGGAGGGCGTGTTTGTGTTAAGATCCGACATAAATTATGAATACTTACTAAAATTTGTCAGTCAAACTTTTTTTTATTTCATTGACCTAATACATATACAATATATTATTATACTGCAATGTATAGACAGTGTTTGTTAGTTTCAAAAAATCAATAAAACCCTGCCTAATCCAAGCCATAGTCGATAATAGTAAACAAATATTCTTTATAAAATATGAAATATCTTAAATCATGCCATTAAATTATTTTATAGGTAAAAAAATAATTTTATCGATTATGGTTTGGTTTAGACAGGGCTTAATGAGTTTTAAAAAACTAACCAACATCATAATAATGTTATGTAATAATATGTATTCTAAATTCAACGTAAAGAAAATAAGTATGACTGAAAAAGAGTGCACTATTTTCTCGGATCACCCATGACATACCGAAAGTATTATGGTTTGGCTTAGGTAGGGTTTAATTGAATATTTAAAACCAACCAGCACCATCTGAAAATTGTATTCTTAGTTCAATGACAACAAATGGGGTCCCGACAAAACTGCCCGAACCAAAACCGCCCGGACATTGCTGCGAAAACAATTTAGAAATGAGACTATTTTTATCTGTACATAATAGATATTATATTTTAGACACACAAATAAAAGAAAACATACTAATAAAGATCTTAAAAAATAAATATATACTTACTTAAAAAATATGAATTATTTCAAATTAAATGTCAATATTGTGTGCTAACCTTATTAAATTCTAAATTAGAAATACTATCATACAAAGGCGTTAACTCTTGCAGTCTTTCGTTTAACTGGATTTAGTACTACGTGGTAAAAGTTGATGATTTTAAGTTATTACTCTAGTAGCAGCTGCAACGGATTAATTCTCAAATTACACTGATTATCGTAAGTATTGAAATTTCTATCGATACGCAATTCGAAAAACCAAAAAAGCACTTGTTTTATATATTATGTTACGCCGAATGTGCGAAATTGAATATTACATGAAATGGGCAAAATTTTGCCTAAATCATGAAAAATGCAAGCCCGTTGCCTTATTCATGAATTAGACAAAATATCTGGAGAGTGCGTGAATTCGGCAGTAATTTTTCTGCCTAGTTCATGTATTGGACAAATTAGATAGTAGCACTACGGTGGTATTTTTTGCAACTAAACTAAATGTATCAAATGCTCATGCATTGGTCAAAATGTACATATATTTATCTATGGTCAAAATATATGATCGCGCTCCGGTGGTGTTTTTTGCAACTAATCAAACTGAACAAATGTGTCAAATGTCATTGATTATAATATAAAATATACCAATCAATAACTACAATGACGTTCATATCCATTTACTATGCGCAAAAAAAAATCTAGAACTATATGATAACGGAAGAATTTTATTGAAAGGTATTTTCGCGATTTGATTCGTGCTTGGGTATCAATCGTGCAATGGTCGATTGAATGTTTGTGATAGTTTGTTGACACTTGATAGCTAACCTTAAAATGGAAATTTAGTTGAATAATTTAATTCAGAATTACAAAACCTAACCTAACCTAATAATAATAATATTATATTATGTCCAATTATAACTAATAAAACCATCCGTATTAAATTTACTTTTTCTTCTGTCATGTTGACAGTTCAAGAATTCCATACCCTGGCGAATTCATGTACTCAGCAGAAAATTTACCTAATTCATGAATAAGGCAACAGGCTTGACTATTACATGAATTAGCCAAAATTTTGCCCATTTCATGTAATAGTCAATTTCTCACATTCGGCGTAACATATATATTTTTATTTTTTTGCGGGCGGTTTTGTCTAGGCAGATTTGTCCGGGCGGTATTGACGAGAACTGGTACGGGCGCATTTGGTTTGGCGGCAATGTCCGGGCGGTGACAAAGTTTTGTGTGCACTATTTATGTCGAATCTTAACTGCCTATCTTCACACCTCGCCACTGTGCTATAATTATAGTCCAAACTAGTTGAGGAATAATATACGATGCGTATAAAAAAAGTTTTCCATCACTTCCTTACACGGTTTTCTTACATACCCCTAATAGAGGAGAATGGGTTACGCGTGGCAGGCGGGCAAAGAGAATATAAATAGCTGATTCAGGCAAGAAGAGGAATATCGCAAGGAGGACCAAAACGTAATCTATTGGCTTCGCATAATAGGGCCAACGGCCTTCGTACAAACTACGACGTTGTGCACAATAGAGTTACGCGCAAAAGATATGAGATCTTTTATATTGAATAGATGTTATTATTGATAACTCATTTAGTGTTAGATCAACAATCTTTAAGGGCGGACGTGCTCAGCGTGGGTCAAAATGGAGCTTTTATTCTATTTTCAAAGCATGATCCTGGACTTTTCTTAAACGTTGTAGATAATCTATTTATATAATTTGAAAGCCTTATTATCCTTTATTTTTATTTTAAATATTTGATGACTGCATAAAGTATTTTTATTACATAAAATAGTATTCTTTTAAACCTCTCGCTCTAATGTTTAAGAATATAGTCATATTTCAGTACATGCATGTGCAGTGGTGTTAAATTTTTTTACATTTATTAATTTTTAAACGCATTTATAAAACCATAAGTATAATTTATGATGAGATTATTTTTGTAAAATATTTACGATAAAAAATTATATTGATAATCTCTGTGATCCCAAATTTGACAAGAATTAGGCATTTTATTATCTAAAAAAGGGCAAGATTTACGCATTTAAAGATACTTTTAAACATATTGATTATAAGCTATGTCTTTGTCCATTCAAATGTGATAAACATTTTAGGAATAATGATTATTGACCTAAGAGTAAGGTAGTGTTTTTTTGAAATACGCCATTTCTTTTGGCATTCCCGAGTGGTTGAGCTACAACATACGGCCATAGCCTTAAATTGACAAACTATAATTGAAGTATGGAGTAAAATGATGTAAACGCGCGTGTTTGAACATGTACCATTTAAAAAAAATCGGTTAGGTACATGTTCAAACACGTGCGTTAACATCATTTTACTCCCTACTTCAATTAGGGTTAAGATTTTATATGTAAAAGTATATCTGAAAGGGATTAGGTACTAATAATATTCATAATTGAGTTTATAGAGTAATCTAGAGTCATAACTCACATATTCCAAAATGAGAGTTTTGAGACAATCGCAAAAAACCATCAGAGCACTGTTTTTTGTAATTAGAAGAAAAGTATTGAACTCCCTTGAATATTAATGGGTGAGTGAGTCGATTTACATTATGTTTTTAAAATATTTATTTAATACTCCTAAGTCTGTAGACACACAGCACCATGGCTCCCACAAGGGGGGGGGGGGGCTGAAAGGGCTCTAGCCTGGGCGAGTCGACCAGATAAGTGGGATAAACACACATCACAAATTTGCTTTAATGGTAAAAAAAGTCTCCTGAAAATTATGTGGTTGTACGATACAATACACATACAGTGGCGAATGGAGATAACCAAATACCTGACTCCAGACCATTACACCAGTCAATTTGTGACTGGTCATGGTGGATTCGCTGGCAAGCTCTTCGAGCTTGGACTTGCAAGCCGTCCGACATGTCCATGCGGAGGGGAAATACAGGATGCCAACCACATCCTATGGGAGTGTCTGAGTATGTGCTCCGAACGGGAGGAAATGCTCAGGTCGGTCCAACCAGCTGTTGGACCCATCGGCCCGTCCGACCTGGTTGCTACTAAGGCCAATTATCTTGCTTTCAAAAAAATTGCGGCGTCTTACTACGGGCGTGAAGATCCCTTCACATAAATTTTGCTGCCTGTATGATTAGCTTCGTTCTTTAATTTAATAAACAAGTAGGTTCATTTTCTTTTTAGTAATTTCCATGTGCTTTTTCTCTCCCTGGCACTTTGCATTAGAGTAAACTCAGTAAACTCAGTCAGAGCTCACTTTGAGCGCAGCAACTAAGTCTTGGGCATCTTCTCCCAGGACACTCCCAGGCCAATTCTTAGATGCTTCACATCACCAATTGATGGGTCCCGTGATACTCTCGATTAAGACCGAGGGTGGTACGGTGTGGGTTTGGTGGAGGGACTTTAACTTCTCTGTACGATACAATTTTTAATTGTGTATCAATACTCGACAACTCCATATTTCAAATGGATGTTTGATAATATACAAAAAAACACTAAATATACACATTAATTTTATCGCGTACACCATTTGGAAAACGTTGCTGTAGAGTGTCACACTGCCTTTATCCTTAGCGATAGGTAGGGGGGGCCGCTAAAGATCCTAGCCTGGGGGCCGGCTTCAGGATGTGGGGGCCATGCACTGCACACTATGAGAAATAGAGCTCCCTGATTGGTTATAAAGGCCCTGATAACAGAATTTACATTATTCATTGAAAAATGTGAGTTACGACAACAACAGTCAACTTTGTCAACAATTTTCACATGGTTTGAAGTGACTTTTGATAGCCAACTTTTTTATATAGATTAATGCATTTACAATCATTTGGTATAGGTATTAAACTCAAAAATGACAAAATTTCGAAATGTGACTTATGACTCTAGGCGACTCAATTAGACTAACTACAATTTATATTTACAGATATTTTTGCAGCAATATCACTCAAATGCCAAACCATCCTAAGTCACATTTTAAATATTTTACAAAAACGGTCTTTAAAACAGTTAAGTTTAATGTTAATTTGTAAACATACAAATATATTTACAAATTTTAAGGTGGAGAGTAACGTCTTTAGCAAATTTAGCGATTTAATACATTTTAATTTAATTATATTATAATTTATATAAAAATAAACTTAATTTTTTAACATGTTCGATCTTAAGAAGATCATATGTACATCAACAGAGTGGAGGATGTATTGTCAGATGTTTGTTTTTACGAGAAATGGATGTCAGCCATTTGGTGAATCTATTAATTACACTTACTTTCCTTCACCAATGAGTGTCCCCATATGTCTGTTAAAAGGAAAGAGCTTCTTGAGTCAAGCTTTCAAAAAGTTTGCGGTATTTTACGGCGAGTGAGAAGGTTTTTTCTCATCGAGAATTGACAGTAATGTATTATATCAAAATATGAATCACGCACGCCAACCAAGGTCTTTGGAAGTTTGTCCTGGGACACTCTCAACACGAATTTAAAGGGCGCCTAATGCTTGTTACCCTACGGTATATGTCTGCATAACGGATGTGGAGACGAAGGATGTGCTTGGTATCCTGCAATTCGCCACATGAGCAAGTCGGATATTCTATCAAGCCAAGCTGGCAGAGCTTGGAGGCAAAACCACCGTGCACGATTATGAACTGAGAAGTCCAATGGTATGGAGTCAATCTGGTTATCTCCATGCGCCACTTTATATTTGGAAGAAGCAAATCCGTTTGTCTTTCCTTAGAAGAGGAGGTCCACGCCCCTGCCATGTACGCACGATTGCGATCGTCAGGTCCATACACTGAGTTCAAACACATATTGGAAAACAATATATAAATTTTCCAGACCCTGGATTCAAACCCGGCACCCACGACATTATAAATTGATGCGGTAGCCGCTAGGCCATAGTGACCAAAAAAGAAACTACCAATATATATTTTTTTTGAAAGTAGATCGTATTTTATAAATATTTTTGTCATTTAAAGTAGTTTAAACAGTTCTTTAAAAGGTAACAAAACTATTTTGGGAAGCATCTTAAGTTTTAATGTATCTAAGTATTCTTTTTTTAATTTAATAAAATAACAATTTTTATAAATAACTTGATGTTTTATATTCATAATATCTAAAAGAGCTTTGATGTGGCCAAAGTATCAAAGCTCGATATAAATAAACGTTCAGACAGATAGATACACACTGACTCTAAAGAAAAAATTATAGAACATACATCATTTTCAATCCCAGCAGGATTCAAACCTGCGTCTCTCGGGATTTGCGCCCACGTGCATTGACCACAATGCTTTAGGAATTTTATCTAATTGTGACGAATGTTAACTAATAAATGGTTCTTACAATACTCTCCGAAGCGCTTTCTAAATTGCTTTACTATTGGCAATCGGCTTTTGTATTTTAAATCATGGTGAGGTATTAAATTACTTTAATTATTAACTGACGTCACGGATCACTACAAGATTTTTTTATTGTAACTTACTTGAACTTGTTAATAATTTGATTAACTGTTTTTTTATTCAAACGAATAATTCACAAGATTTAAGAATGTAACATTCTTTTTATTGAACATACATAATTTGAAAACAAATTCTTTTTTTTTCATTTCTCAAATTACTATGTTCAATAAAAATAATATTACATAAAAAAAAGTTAACAAAATCTTTAGTTTGTGTTTAATTTTTTTTTTACTTGTGGCTTTATGGTTTTGAGAATTTCAGGTGTGCTCATAATATGAATTAATTGTCCCTGAAATATATGATAATTAAGGTAGTACTTATAAAATCTGTATTTAACTAATTTTCGGCAAAATTGGGACTTGAGACACAATGGGTCTCGCGTACAGAATTTTTAGTCAGAGAATTGTATGAAAATGACAGTCTGTTGACAGCGGTCGTATCATTTAGAAAGTATCTACAGCATTTCGCGGCTAGTGTAAAGGTTGAGGACCACTGCTTAAGAATGTGTATGTGACATAATAATATTAGCATATAAACTTAAGGACAATGCTTATCGGGTCTTTGTTAAGAGACCGCTTTGTCCTTTCTTGAATAATACATTCTATAAATATCTGCATAATGATGTATTATACAAACGACGCCAGAACGAGGAGACAATAGACGAAAGGGGTAATAATTGGAAAATTATTATTTTGATAGTGCCCGATGTAACCGATGTTACCCTAAAATTATTTTAATAATTTTAATCTCACGACTTTTTGAATTTATTACTAAATAATTAGAAGATGAATAGAACTTTTTATATACAACGTTTTTAAATTTTCCGTTGAATCATATAAACTTGACTTAACTAGCATAAACGATCAAAAATATTTGTACTTGATAGAAATAATAATGAAATGTCATTTTGACATTTCATATTGATTTCCATAGTAACGCAAGTATATATTAATAATTTAGTTGCTAGGACCCCAGTCCCCTAGCAACCAATAATAGTGGATTAGATGACGGATTTCTTCCGAAATAACTTTTCATACAAAACAGAATTAACTGAAAATGAATTCAATACTACTAGTTAAAGATGGCTAAAAGTATTAAAAGAATGCATTGGCATCGTGTTCTGATATATTCTAAAAGTTTAAAATGTCTAGCTAGTCGGAAAGTTTGTTAAAAATTGATTGCAAGATTTGTACTGGATAAACAACCACCGGATAACAAGAATACGAGCTAATAAAAACGTTGTAAAATCATGAAAATTATGGCTTTTTGGTTAATTCTACGATAATTATTGACAGCTGTTGCGGACTATGAACGTATCGTCATAACGACCCCAATTGGTTTATGGCCCGGAACACAGTGACACGTTAATTGACGTAGGACTGTTTTTGAGGCCTCATACGGTGAAAAAAAATAACAATCATATTTTAGTTTTCCAAATAAATCTATGCATTCAAACAATTATTGATTGGTTTAATTTAGTTTTAAATTACGTCACATTTTTTAATTTTCGCCACCAAATTTGTTGAAAATGAACGATTTCAGTATAAAGAACGAATTCATGGAATATTGTATTCGCATATTTTCAATTTTTTTATTAGTTTTGTAACGTCATAGTTTATACAACCCCCTATCGCCTTTGTCACAAATCATCACATCGTATTCGACCCTTTCCTCTCTCAGGGTGTGACGTCATAATTATATTCTTCTTCTTCTTGTTTTACACTGTCACGACCCAGCATTGGGGCATAGGGAAAGCATAAGTTCGCGCCACTTCCCTCGATCTATCGCCAACTCTTGCGCTTTCCATCATTCCAGACCTGCGGCGCGTAGTTCACTTTTGTAGTACCGCTGCAGGGTGAGGGAGGGCTGGCAACGACTACGGAACCCTAATTTATTTTTACCTAATAAATTAAGAATAACGCTTGCATTAAATTTAGTGGCGTGAGAACCTTTGTGATCGGTACGAGTGCAGCTCCACCAAATTGTTCCCACGTAGCAGATGCTAGAGTATAGATTGCTCTGGTGGTGATCAACCTCCGATAGAAGATGAAGTACAGTACTGTAGGATTTATTTGGCTTGTAATTTGTATCCTTTTAGAAAGAGAATTTTTGACTTATACTCGTTAGGTCACCCATTTAAATGTTATTAAACGTCTCAAAGACAAAAGTAGAAGGAGTGCTTTCGGACGTCTGAATAGTATCTTCAAGAGTGACCTACCATTGTGTCTTAAGCGTAGGGTGTTCGACCAATGTGTGCTACCCGTGCTCACACATGGCTGCGAGACGTGGACCCTCAACACGAGAGATGTCCAAAGGCTAAGAGTCGCACAGCGAGGCATGGAGAGGTGTATGTTGGGCATCACGCGAAAGGACCGTAAGAGAAACGAATGGGTTAGGCAGCAGACAGGAGTACGCGATGTAATAGACGTTGCCAAACAGCTGGGGCACATTCCTCGCCGAAAGGATAGCCGCTGGACAAATGCTGTCATCCAGTGGTACCCAAGGGGCACGAAACGGCCCCAGGGTCGCCCTAAAAGCCGCTGGATTTACGAACTGGTAAAGTTCGGCGGAAATACGTGGCAGCAAATGACACAGGACCGAGAGAGTTGGAAGAAGCTTGGGGAGGCCTTCATCCAGTAGTGAATTGACCCCGGCTGATGATGATGATGAATTAAGTGTCAACAGATTTTGGGTAAGTAAGTGTAATTTCTTTTATTGTATTAATTTTTAGTAGTTAAGTTTTAAGTTAACTTTTAGTGTGTCAATTAATGGTGGAACTGCATTGTATTATTGATTAATTTAATAAAACCCATTTTTTTTGAAAATGTCTCTGAGGCGGACGAAATCGGTCCAAATTTATTAAATAATAAAAGTGGAACAAGTACCTACACCTACCTACTAAAAATTTTGCGTTTTATTAAATTAATCAATAATAAGTAAGTGAAAATTAAAAAAATACTTACATTTTGCAATATTATACTCAATTATAAAACCCCATAGTTTGGCCTCTGCAACGCAACCGGAGTTGTTATCACGCGAAAATTAATAGCCATAATAAAACCTTAAAAACTCCATATTACCAAAATAATAAATCCTAACCGAATTACGACACAAAAACCATGATAAATCAGCGGAGATTTTATTAAAAAATAGCCGAATTTTAATTGTTTCCATACCGAGATCTACGCTCTCGGCGCGTGACGTCAGAGCGGGCGCCGCGACGCTGGCCGATGACGTCGTGCGACGCTCGTGGGGGTTGCCACGGCGACCGAGGTCTGGGCGCACACGTGTAAATGCGTGGCGCGAGGGGATTCGGTCCTATCTACGCGCCAGAAATTCGGCGAATCCACCCTATTGGTGCGTTTTTTTTTTATTTTTCTCAATGTGAGTGTTTTAAATTTTTTTGCTCAAATGTTACGGCTTATGCTAATGAAATGGGCGAAGACGGCAAAGATATTGATTTAATTCTGTATATTCCATATAAAAGTCACTTATTTATTTTATAGTAATTTAAATTCATGATGAAAAAAGGTTTGACCATGACAAGATTATTATAATAGTTAGTCTTATGAAATTTTAGTAAGTATTCATTATTATTGGGTTATTTATTTATTTATTTATTTAAGAATACAAAACATTGTGGACAACATATTTATCAAATGTTTTATAATTTCAAATATTTATGTTATCAAATCAGTAATATAGATTTTTAATACGTCATAAGCCATTTTTTGACATTTGTGTTCAATATTGTTTGGCAAATCATCATATAAAAAGTGCTTGAGTTTGACATATTATTTGTGATTGTTCATTTAAATATTCTATAAAAATAAGGCATGCTGACTGCGTTCTCCAAGTGCCATTAACTGTTCATAAAATCAATCTGCTCATTGTATTTGTAAAACTGATCCAGAAAAAAGTAAATAAGTATGTGGAGCTATACACTAAAATGGAGAAAATGTGACATCTCAAAAAAGTATATATACGACCACTGGCAAAGTTCCGTATACACTGATACTAGGGTTCTCAATACCGGTATTTCAAAACCGGTATCCCAGGATTGTTAAAATTTTATTTAAAAATCAAACAATACTGATATATTCGGTATAGAAAATGGGAACTAAATGTATTAATTAACATAGACTGTAAATTTTTCGTCGGATTACACGATGTCTGGTTTACTTCCGTTGCCCTTAAACGTCATTGGTGACCACCAATGACACGTTCAGATTTGCAAAATACATTATGGTAGGTACTTCCCTAAATTTATATTTATCAAAATGTTTTCCCTGGTCGCTTGCGGGGTTTAGAAGTTGTCAGGTGTGTTTATATATCTATAAGAGATTTATATAATATACTCGTATATTGGGTGAACTTTTCAGTAGACTTTAATATGACGGAATGATTCGGATGCTGGAGGGGGGTTATACCAAGGATGGCAGGCATTGGCCTTTAATGATGATGAGGTTGGGTCCGAGGTCTGCTTTTCACTCACTAGCACTACCACTCTCGTGCGATACTGTTAATTGAGTCACCCTGTGCACGTACATGACGTCTTAATGTTTTACAGGTAATAGGTGTTTACTCTCAGGTGATTGAAGAATGACTGCCTGTTAAGGATAATGATGTCAGGTCGGTAAGACATTTATATTGTACTAGAACCGCCATAATTTGCCCAACCATATATATTCAGCAGTGGCGATAGGTGGATGTAGGCTTTTAAGATCGGACATAAATAGTGCACATTAAACTTTGTTAGTCATACATATTTGTTTTTATTTAAGATGGTGTTAATCATATCAAACTATAATAGTTTTGGTATACTTTGGGCGATACGACAAAATTGTGCAAACTTTTTCAGACATACTTATTTGTTTTCGATGAATTAAGAATATATTATATTACACATGTTGTTGGTTAGTTTTTTAAAGTTCATTATGCATGCCTAACGAAACCATAATCGATAAAAAATATTCTTCTATCTATAAAATATCTAAAATTATGTATGGTAGTATAGTTTTAAATATGTTATAGATACACGTATATATTTTTATTATTATCTACTATGGCTTGCATTCGGCAGGGTTTCATTAAAATTTAAAAACTAACAAAATACTATCTACACAATATTGTAGTCTTGGTTCATTGAAAACAAATACGTTTAACTGACAATGATTAATATGCACTACTTATGTGGGATTTTAACAGCCTACCTCCACCCTTCGCCATGGTATTAATACCGGTATTCAATAGGAAATATCGAAATACCAGTGTTGGTTTTTTCATTTGGTATTGCAATCCCTAACTGATATCACATATTTGGAGGAGATGAGTATTTCTCACCTCCTGGGGGAAATTAAAAAAAACAGTCCTTCTGGGTATATGTTACATCACTCAGATATCCATGATGCAATAATTATGAGAGAGAAAAAAATGCCTTGATACTAATAATAATAAATTTAGCGATACTAAAATTAATGTCCTGGAATCAACATTAAAAGTTTGATTGTCGTTCTCTTTATTAGTGCAAAGTCATTGGTGCCTACAAAACGTTCCTAAACTAGATAATGTTATTATTTACTAGAAAGTTGCCGAATGGGTTTACAATTTAATAATATTACACAGTAAAGGATCTTATATGCAAGATACTTAACAGTTTTCGAATCATCTTTCGGTTTCAATAAGTATATTATTGCGGAAACTCTGAGAAGATAATTTTGCAAACTTGCCAGTGTTTCGTATGCATGGTTTATTAACACCTCCAAGCCTCTAGTTATTTTCAAAACCATAATAATTATTGTGATGGCAATATGGTTGCGACCAACCTATAGTTTTTTTTTAATTGTAAGATATTTCATTTATGTATGTTGACATCTTTTTCTGGATAAAATCCCATCTTCAAATTCAAAACAAACCCAAGACAAACATTTTTAACTCTCATTCCGCTCCGCCCCACACTCTGTCTTAATCGAGCATATAACGATGCCCCAGTAGCGAAGGGTGGAAGTAGACTGTTAATATCCAACATAAATATTGCACACTAATTTTTGTGAGTAATAAGTATTTGTTTTCATTGAAATAAGACTACAATTAATTACAGATGCTGTTGGTTAGTTTTTAAAATTCAATTAAACCCTGTGAAAACCAAGCAATAATAGATAATCGTCAAAAAATACTCGTCTATCTAGAAAATATCTAAAATTATTCAATTAAACCACCATAACTTTCGATATTTTATAGATAGAATAATATTTTTTATCTATTATAGTTTGGTTAGAAAGGGCTTAATGAATTAAAAAGAAACCCAACAATGTGTGTAATTTGTATTTTTAATCCAACGAAAACAAATAAGTATGAATGATGGTTTGGTTTAGGCAGTATTTAATTGAATTTTAAAAACTAACCAACACCATCTGTAAATTGTACATTCAGTTCAATGAAAAAATACGCATGCCTGACAAAGTTTAATGTGCTCTATTTATGGTGAATCTTAACAGCTTACCTCCACCCTTCACTACTGCGAGGCCCTACCTTTGGTTGTAAAGCATTATTTTTACGTCTGGAAATGTCTCTGGAGCAGATACCGAAAACTAAGGTCACCACGTATTCAAGTGTGCTTTGAATGAGTTCTCAGAGACTTTCTAAAGAAAATTGCCCATGAGAGAGAGGAAGACGGTGAGCTGACAAAAATGAAAGATTTTAATTAATAAATATTATATAGTTTAAAAAACAGTGCTAAAAATAAAACGTACATACCAAACTATGTGGCGTTCACAATAAGACGTCGCAAACATCTTTGACCTTTGTGGAGACCAGATCAGACGACCCGATGGTCCCAACAGCTGGTTGGACCGGCTTGAGCAAGTCATGACAGAAAGAGAAGGTGTTTTGTGTTATAATTACATGTCCCCTTTCACACAACAGTGGCGCAGTTTCATTTAAGATTTGACATGCCTTGGCTTACACTTCAATGGCTCGAATGGCTGCAAAAAGTAAATTGGAGCAAATCGTTATTATGATTGATATCAATAGGTGACGTAGATTGTTTTACTAAAATATAAAAAAATCGTACCATCACAGAGACACTGCCAAATGAAGACTTGAAGTCAACAAACTTATTTTATCAATTAAAAGCAAGAAAATACACACTAAAGATGCCAAGGAGCTTGTGATCAAATAACCTTCTTTACCTGCATGATATGTGGTAACAAACAAAATAAATATCTATTACGATAACAGATGACCGTAAAAATTTCAAATATTATAAAACAATATCCGTCTCTGGCACGATTACCCCTTGGACAAAATCCCCCCAGAAATTAATCCCCCGTATGAAAACAAAAACTCTTTAAATATACAAATTTTAGCACAACAAACAACGGATAAAAAATCTATTTTACACTGTTGGTGTCACCACTGTGGTGTTTGATGTGTGGGTTATGGTGTTAAGGATGATGATGATGATTAAGAAGTCGAAGATGTATACAGGAGCGAGTTTTATTTGCAGCGTAACGATCGGTACAATATTATAAATACAATGACAGTACATATTATCTACTGAGATAGTTACGAGCCAGGTACTTAGATTCGAGTGACATTTTGATAAATCATTATTCGTTATTTATAAAGTCAAAAGTAATACTTAAACATTATATTCCCGTACATAATTATATTGAACGAGTCAACGGTTTAAATACGAGTAGCTTGTGAATTTTATTTATTATTGCAGTCATAATATAATATGATACTATGGGAAAGGATTATTCGACTAATTTTCCATTGAGGTTCCGTATTTCATATCGCCAATCAATCTGCTGATCCAGCTAAACAGGAAACTTGTTAACCGTTATTTGAGTCGCTGAGAAATTATTATTGCGGTCGAATAATTTGATATATTAAAAATATATATTTGATCGCTAATATACTGACAGCTACAACACATTAAAACATGAAAAAAAAGTATACGTACACGTCCTAATATGCACACTTCAAAGATTTCTTTTAAAATATTGTAATAAAATTATAACTCTAAATTACTATTAATAGTATTAATACTATTAATAACTATTATTTTAAATTATATTACATCCTAACAATGCATATATACATTTAAGAAAAAAGATCATTTGAAAATATGTACGTATTTTCTTTTATTATATTAATAATTGTGAATTCATGGTGGAAATGCATTTTATTATTAATAATTGAAATAACAGAAGTTTTACGGTACTGATTCCCCTTTTTATTAATAACTGGACCGGTTTCGTCCGCCTCAAAGGAAAATTTGTGTGTTTATTAAAATTAATAATAGTATACCTACGTATAAAAACTTATTGAAAATGTTCTAATATAATTGTGTATCTATTGTTTTGTTATGTCAAGGTAACTTAATTATATTTAAAAAGTTTTTATTTTTATATGAGGGGATTTCAAACAGGGGGTTTTTATCCTGGGGGTTACTGAAGGAGAATAATGACCCGTGGGATTTTCGTCTTGTTACCCAATATCCGAATGATTAAATTTATCTGTTTTTTTATATAAAATTTGTAAAAAGTATTTTTGTTATCTTGGTCCTTAAGGTGTTACGGCCGAATCGTAGTAATATCGACCCGAGAGCTTATCTTGGAGGAAGTGATATCAAGTGTAATGAAGGCTCTATGAGTAAGCTCATAGCGTTCGAGAAGATTTAATAGCCTAATAGGAAGTACAGGATAAGAACTCAATTGTTTAGCACTATGTAAGCATTTAAGTTTGCGACGTAATCGCGCTGTTGGCGGATATTTTACTAGTGAATCAGAGCCTTTAATAATAATCATTTTGCGTATTATTTTGTTATTTCTGTACATAATAGTTAACTATTTTAATTGGCTCTATAATGCGGTATAGAATTTGACCTCTTCTTGAGGATGTTTTCAAATAAATATTTTTACGTGGAATAGTTGTATAACATTCGATCATCTAAATCAGTGTTCTTAAACCTTTTAATACCCGCAGCCCAGTGAACATAGGAGAAATATTTCGCGGACCGGTGTCAGCCAGAAATAATAACCATTATAGATAGAATTTTATTTATTAAATCTTATGTTTTAAAATTACAACTTTTGGTTAGTGTCACATCTGCTGCTGCTTTGTGGTTGCAGCATTGTTTCTGAGAGACGAAGCGCTGCATTAACATCCATTCGATTTCTCTGTTTTATTGATTATTGATATAGATGAAAAATTCTTTTCACATAAATAGGAAGTTGAAAAAATTACCAATAATCTGATCTTTATAATTCAGAGTTGGATATTCTTTATCAAGGGATATCAAAAATTGAGACAATGATTGTATTTTATGTCTGGACATATATCTCGATCAGTTTATTTTCGAGGATCAAGTGCGCATGATTTAAAATCGTCCAAAAAGAGGTTAGAGGTCCGGTCCGCCTTTACATAGATCTTAATTTTCAGAGAAATGTGTATTAAAGTTATCAGCTAACGCTTTTAAATGTTGGCTTATGATATTGAATATGCCTTTCTGGTTAATATCAGCAGCGTTCAAAAATTCTCCCAGCTTTACATCTAGTGCCAATTCCCAGAATCGAAAGCTTTCGCGGACCTGTAGTAAATTCTTGCGGACCGGCGCCGGTCCGCGGACCACCGGTTGAAAAACACCGATCTAAATAACTTTAATGGTTATAGTGACTATACTGAATAAACTGATCGTTTATTATTAAGACTTGAAATGATTCCTTTGGTTACATAGTAATAATAATACTGCAATTTCCACTCAAAAATTCTATAACTAAGGTAAAAAAAAACGTTTTCCCAAAAAACACATTTGGCTCCAATTACCCCACATGTAGGGTAATGAGAGCCAAAAATTTACCAAATATGTAATGGGGGCTTCATATTTTAATATGCTTACAAACACTTATACACATTATAACAGACATAGGTACAATAACATGTTAAATATGTACTAATGCAATTCAACAAAATATGCTCTAGTACTAAAAATATCAAAAGAATCAACACGTCATGTTATGGAACTAAGCAAAAAACATAAATATAATCTTTCTGGTTTTGGAGGGCATTTTCCAACAAAGTCACCGTCCAACCAGCCTTGAAAGTCGTCAGCATTCTATTTCTGGGCATCTGGAAAAATTTAAATCTTGTCTACTATTTTATAAGAGGTGTGAAATTTATATAGGGGTAATGGGAGCCACCTAGGCTCCAATTACCCGAATGTCAACCAGTTTGAAGATTGATAAATAACGTAACCAAACCATTTTAAACCTTGATTCTGAAACTACCAAACAAAAATACATATATCTGGCTATACAATGGACACAAAATATGATAAAATAAGTAAAATTTTAAGTACTTACGTTGATGTTTATGTATTGTAAATTTATATAAGCACCTAGCCCAAAACATACTTCCACTCGCCACGCGCGTGCACGTGCCACTAAGCAGCCGACAGTGATCGACGGGCTTAGCCGACGATTGACGAAGATGTTTTGGTTATTTCCGAGTCATTTTAGTGTTAGATGGTACCTGTTTTGCAGTCGCTCCCATTACCCACCGGCTCCCATTACCCCACGCTCCCCTATATATGACGAAATCACTCGTGAGCAAAACTAGGTATAAGTCGGTTTACGGGAAGCCGAGCGGGAGCCGCGCCAATTTGCATGGCCGATTTTGACAAAATTCATGAATTCAAGAATGAAAACCTAACTTAACCCAACTGAATCTAACAAATAATCCAGTATATCGGCTATTTTCAAAATGTGTTTGCCTCTGGCTTCCCTTAAACCGACAAGAACTCAAAATGATATGGAGCTTCTATGGGCAGGCATTTGCATAGTAGGTACCTACTCATTTTTAAAATTGACTTCCCATTATAGGTACTTAGTATTCAATCAATGGTGCTACCTGATCACTTATGCAAGTGTGACATGTAGGCACTTAAAACAAATACAACAACTACGAGTAGCGCAACGTGGCATGGAAAAATGCATGTTTGGCATAAGGTAAAATAACCACAAAAGAAACCAATGGATTAGGAAGCAGACAAGAGTACGTGATGTGATAGAGGTCGACAAGCTAATGAAATGGAAATGGGCCGGATATGTCATTTGGCAAGTGGATGACTGCTGGATAATTAATGCAGTCATACATCGGTACCCAACTCGCTGGATCGACGAACACATAAAGTTTGACGTCTGTTATGAGTGAGTGCTCTCACCTTTAAGCAATCACATATGATTCATGCGAATTACTTCGTATAACTACGTTTTAACTCAGGTATTTAAAATTTTCGCCAATCAAGATGCAATCTGTTTTGTGATCAATTAAAGTGTGAAATGAAATTATTTTTTATCCAATACTGAATATAGATTATATACACAAGTTAGATTCTTTAATATAGAAACAAACATGAGTGTATGCATATTTTTCAGGAAAGCGAATTCCGGAAAATGTGAGTAAAATTTTACTAGCCAATATTTTAAATTGGTTCAGTAATCAAATCATTCAATTCACTGGAAAGGTTTTATTACATCGGCTTTCAAAATGAGTGCTTGGAAACAATATTATTTTTTTCATTGATCATTCATTTTCAGATTCAGATTCATACTTAAATAAACATAATTTAAATAAAAAATAAAAATAAAAAGAGTAATATTATTAGAAATGCCTATTAATGCAGGTAATTCTATTACGTATACATACTAATGTATTTGAGAATTAATATTTTACGGTTTGAGTGAAAAGTAAATGCAGGGCTCGAAATGGACCGGAACGCACCGGAGCGCCGTTCCGGTTCATAAAATCCACAAAATTATTGCTCCGTCGTAAAATTATCGAGCGCTCCGGTTCGTAAAATTTTCCATTTCGAGCGCTGAGTAAATGACAATACTATAAAAATCTATCTGGTTTCTCTCTTACTACAATCAGAGAACAGGGAACAAACACAATTTGAAAAACAATATGTGTACTTGCCCGACCCAGGATTCGAGTCTGGGACCCACGACATTATAAGTCTACGCTTAAGCCGCTATTTATCAACGCTAACCAACAAACACTATCTACACATTGCTGTTGTATTTCAATGAAAACAAATACGCTTGACTGGCAAAGTGTAGTATGCACTATTTATGTCGGATCTTAACAGCTTGCCTTCACCCTTCGTCACTGAAATACCTATATAATATACGATAGTAAAGTACAATAATGACATTATAATATAACCAATGAAAAATTTCGATCTTACCTGGATAGATCATCAGGTGTTTTGACGTCCAGGAATGTATCCAAGAATCTTCTTAAGCCCTCATAGTCGATATCCTGAAACAATAAGAAAACAAAGATAAGTACCCACATTATAAACACAAATAACATGCAACGGTAATAGCAGGGAATTCAGAAATAATGGGAACTGAAATACTTAACGGGTGTGGAGAAACAAGCAACCGATCTCGAGTGTGGAAAAATATGGGATGAACGTGAACACGTTCTGACAACTGCTCTCGTTTTATGCACTGACACTCATTCAATATCGGTGTATTTGAAATTATAACACACACTATTGCACGTCTATAATGTGTGTTTCATCTTTGTATAACACTTATATATTCTGTACTCATAAACTGTAGTGTATTGGGTTATAGCCGGATCAGAATTACATTATTTTATTAATCTATTCTGTGACTATAATAAACCACTAGACCCAATTATAGTAGCGTATTAGTATCAGTGAAACACTCTGGCTTGAGAAACCTACAAAGATGTTTATAACCTACAGAATTATGTGTTCTTGTTCTGCTTTAAAAATTCTAAATCCAATATATTGTGTGAAATTGCTAAGGAGGCGTCTCATTTTAAGAAAGGCACTCCTTGCGATCTCAATTCTAGTTTTTATTTCCTGAGACTGGTCCCATTTCTCATTGGTTCGCTGTTAATTACAAAATTTGTGTTGGTGTCTGGTGTCGCTATTTTTGATACTAGTAATAGTTTTGTTTTATTGAGGTTCATTTTTAAACCATAAGAATTAATAATATAATAATTAATTAGATATTCTAGATTATAAAAATCCATATATAAAGTTTTATTTTGTTATGAAAATACGATTGGCATTTTTATTATAAAAATATTATGACGGGTTTCTCTTTCAACAGAAAAAAAAACTCTTTTTCTAAACAGAACTGTCAACATGACAGAATTCAAATATAGAATCCATTCAAAAGTTATAAAAATAGAGATGTCCCCTGTAACATCTTAATCGACATTCGACCGCTAGATTCACCCCATCCCAACGAATAATAAGCGATGACGTTTCTTTTGCGGATTCAAATATTGGGTTATGTCTATAAGCCCTCTGCGACCTTTGAACTTTTCGGTGTCGTTTGCGAGAGTGGGAAAGCGAGAACGCCACTCGCTTATCGTTGGCCACCGGGGAGGGGGTAGATAACAGGGAGATTTAGTTTTTTTTTTATTTCAACTAGGTATCTACTTAAAGGGATTAGGCACTGCTGTGTTGACATTGAAAAAAAAAACAATTATCGGTAAACTGTCACGCATAATACTGACAAACTGGAAGATTGTGTAGGTACTTTATACAGTGATGTCCCTAGACAAAATGCCGCCCCCAGATAGTGCCAACATGCCGCCACATTTTTTTTATACAGTATTTTTTATCATCTTTTCATGACTCCAATATCTAAGCAATGGATACATTACTAACAAGATAATATACCACTAAATCTAATTCTAAATCACCCACGGTGGCCGCGCGGCTTAAGCGTTGGACTATAACGCCGTGGGTCCTAGGTTCGAATCTTGGGTCTGGCAAGTACACATGTTGTTTTTCAATTTGTGTCTGTCAGGGTATGGACCTAATATGTTGAGCAAGTGGCTGACATCCATTTCTCGTAAAAAAAATCTGTTAATACAAACCTCTACTCTGTGGAGGCCCATATGATCTTATTTAGATCGGACACGGTCGGAAGAAAGAAGAAAGAAATCTAATATAAATGCGATCTCTGCTTCAATAGATAATATTGCGAGTCTACGGCTTCAGATAGGTACATTTAAAAATACACCTGACCACTCCCTAAACTCGCGAGCGGCATGTTTGGATAAATTTTAAATTAGGTATGCACTGTTCTCGAAGAACGTAACGTCTAAGGACAGCGGAAGTAAACTAGACATCGCGAACCCGACAAAAAATATTGCCCCGTTGAAACTTTTATAGTATCCTTTGTTTCCAACCAGTGAGCTTATTTTTTTAATGGAAAGATATTTTCGTTATTACTACGTAAATATTTATACATATACCTAATGATTCTCCTCGATTTGCCGCTCTTTGGGTAACTACCAACCCCAGCGACGCTCAATCGGCCTACCCCCACAGGACGTCACTGACTTTATAAATATATTATATTCTATCCTTTTATGCTTACATTGCATTTTATTTCATTTTATATTACGGTTAAAAGTGCGTATCCGGAAATTTGTACGTAAACAGTTCACCGCAGGACACTTATTCGTGCGCCGCAGTACGTGAAACATGAGTTCGTGTAACATTTAATCAAATGACGAGTTCTTCGTTGAACATTTCACCGTGGAGTATATTTGTACGTATGCTACAACATGTGGCGAATTTTATGAGATGTCTTTAATAGGTTAGGTTAGGGTTAATCTAATTGGAACAGTACTATTTGCAAACTATCGCAGCATTTTGTACAAATGTATTACACGGTGAAATGTTCAACGAAGAACTCGTCATTTGATAAAATGTTATACGAACTCATGTTTCACGCACTGCGGCGCACGAATAAGTGTCCCACGATGAACTGCATACGTACAACTTACATGTAACCTTAAAAGTGATGTTACTTTTATACTTCCACGTCATACGTGGCGTTGAAGAATGTTGGTGTCAGGAGTGTAGGGTGGAGGTAGGTGGTTAAGATCTGCCATAAATAATAGTAAACATTAAACTTTGTTAGTCATACATATTCGTTTTTATTGAACTAAGGTTACAATTTACAGATGGTATTGATTAGTTTTTAAAAATCAATTAAATACTGCCTAACTAAACCATACTAGTTTTGGTTTATTTTTGGCGATACGACAAAATTGTGCACACTTTTTCATTGATACTTATTAATTGTTTTCGTTGGATTAAGAATACATATTACCCATACTGTTGGTTCATTTTTTTTTTAAATTAATTAAACTCTGCCTAAACCAAACTATAATATGTAGATACAAAATATTATTCTATCTATAAAATATCCAAAGTAATATATAATTAAATTGCATAATTTTAGATATTGTATAGATAAACGAGTATTTTTTTTGAATATTATCTATTATGGTTTGGTTTTCGCAGGGTTTAATTGAATTTTAAAAACTAACCAACACCATTTGTAGGTTGTCGTATTATTTCAATGAAAATAAATACGTATGACTGACAAAGGTTAGTGTGCACTATTTATGGCGGATCTTAACAGCCTAGCTACACCCTTCGCCACTGGTTGGTGTTGATGTTGGATGAGTAGTGATGAGTGAAATATGAAGACTGGTAGTTTACAGTTTAATGGCGAGATTAATTTCCGAACTGCCAAATACAGTTTACATATTGTACAATAAAGTCAATATTAAAATATATAAAAACCAGTGAGACATATAGCCCGAGGCTTAGCGATACTGAATGACTGTGAATAATGCTGACACTGAGTATCCCATGCCCTCGGAGATAAATGCATTTTAACATAATACATATTAATAAATATTACTGAGGTAAGAGTTCTTATTTGCAATTATCGGTAATTAGATTCGTGCGAAATTTGTATGATGACAATTTATATACTAAACAATTGAAGACACAAGTGGATGAAGGTGTTATGTTACATTTTATGACAAAGTCTTTTTATTGCATGGATGAAGGTGTTATGAACCCATTTTTCATATGGATGTATCAAACATCTTAAAATGTTCATTGGTCTGGCATTATGGCAAGGGATGAAGGGACTATGTTACTTTAGTTTTATTTTGTTATTTTTTTTAGTGGATGAAAGTGTCATGTACACGTTTTTATAAATGAATTACACATTTGAAGATTTTAACAAACTATTTCTGACGTTAGTAAAATTGTGTGATCCTTAGTTACCACTTGAATACATCACTAGTTAAATTATCCTCAACTTAAAAAATACATCAAAAAAACTTTGACCTCAATATTTACTCAAAACTTTGATTATGTAACATAACTCCTTCATCCATTTGTGTCTTCAATTGTATTTCGCAGTCAGCGTTTCTCACTGAGTATGCACTAACCGATATCGCTGACGGCCTTTGAAAAAAATGTATAAGTATACATAATTAAATATAGCATAAAATAGGGACAGCCTTCACTGTGTCCTGGGAGTAGAGAACCAAAAGGAGTGGTCTCGGAGTTTCGCCATGATGAAACGACCGAGAAGAAGAGATTCATTATTCAGATTTTTCATGTGTTTATCCATCATTGTAGAAATAGACATTCTTCAACATATTTGCAGATAGCGGTTTTCATTATGAAGTTTTACTATGATAGGTGTATGAAAAAATGACCAATGGTACAATCTCTCCCCAATCAATTGTATTATTATAAATTAGCATTATAAAGTTTCTTTAAATTAAATACGACCAACGGTTTCCCACTACCACCAAACGACAGGCGCAAGGAAGTGGGGGGCGATTTGTAGAGGGAGGAAGGCCGGAAACGGTGTGACGTAAGCACTAACCTTAACACATTCAACTTGGGACGGAATTTGACGAAAGAATCTCTCTTTGCCATCTCGAACCAAATGATGTGATAATATCAGCTAACGTATGACGTTTTAAATTTTGTTGAAGTACCTTTATTAATAGGTCGTACCCACACGGTGTTTAAAAAACTGTTTTAAGGTATAATATAATTATTATTTAAAAATAAATTATGCATGAGAGAGACATTTGGGTATGTGGTCATCTTCTGATGTACAAATCCGATGAAAATATATGCTTAACCGATGTGTAAAAAAACTTTTAGTCAAATTATAGGTATATATGTATAATAAAAGAAATGATAATATTACATATTTATTCTTGAAATCATAGTGCGATATTTTAGCATGATAGACAAAATTCTTGCCATGTCAATAAAAATATATGAATTCAGTATACCTTACTAGGTATACTCTAACCACAATGCGACGATTGATTTAGTGTCCTTCAGGTGTCTACGTCAGCCGCTTTAGCATCTTTGTTGACACTAACCAACCACTAGAGTCTGGGCCTACCAGTCGACCTCAAACCGTCAGATCTGGTATCCAGGATTCACCTCGGTGTTTGAACACTGTCCATTTTTGCTACATGGCCCACCTCTCAGAGTCTCTCCTTTTTTCTAATGATATAATACAATTATTATTCATCGTAATGCATGTAATAGATATTGGACATGTGGTCATTTGTGGTACAAACCGATGTGTCAAAGAACTTGTTTTTTATATTGGCATATTTGTGTCACTAGATTTCAAAATCAACCAAGTCCATAATATAGGGGAAAAACAGCTTTTTGTTTTCTCAAGTACACAGTCACAAAGGTGAAAGTTTATATTATTTCGAGTATAGACTATTTAAAATGAATAAGTTCAACATTTCGATAATGCAAAAATGTTAGAAAATAGTAGTGCTTCAGCAATTTACAAAAAAAGTTAAAAATACCTAAAGGTGGACTTGGCTGATTTTGAAATCTAGCGACACATTTGGTCACATTATTTTACTTCATTTCGTCACTTATTTTAACAAAATAAAAAATACAGTTTTCATGAAACCATAATGCGATACCTATTTCAGCACGATATATGGAATTCTTGCCATGTCAATAAAACGTATCTGAATTCAGTATACCTTACTAGTTATACTGAATCCACGACGTATCAATTGATTCAGTTAACCACTGATAAAGCCACAATTAAATTGTTCAAAGAATTAACTCCATTTGTATACCATTAGGTATAAGAAAAGTAAAATTACTTAAATAATTATCGGGAAATTGACGTTTGAAAAATGGCAAGACTTCGTATGCGACGTTGCCTGAATACTTCACGACTTTTGCAGTTGTTATTATATTATGACATAAATGCATAATTATCATTTTGATTGAACGTAACTGTTCATTCTATGCATCTTATGCAAAGTCTGCTAGCACATTTATGATTTGTCATGGTCAATAGTGTGGAGGAGAGAAAAAAAGAATGTCCCTGAGCGCCCCTAACCTCCATTCCATAGCTTCTGAAGACTAGCGTCGTCGCTGTCAAAATATTTATTATAAATGATGAAACTGATGCCGTGATCATTTTATTACGTAAACGATACATTTGGATGCAGAGAGGACATGGGATCTAAATGCAAAAATATGGTAATTGATAACAAATTTAAGAAAAAGCTCTGATTCTACTAAATACACGAAAAAATGCTGCAAGTCATTTCGCACTCTATATATGTACCTACGTTAGCACCATACTTCACGCTTATAAAGCATTTCAATACAATTTTAGATCCAGGCAGTTCCGTAAACCATTAAACGGCAAGATAGTATTAAGATAAGCCGTAAAACTTGAATTAGTTAAGAATGGATGATTTTATTATATTTATTACTATGTACCAGTAGCGAAAGGTGGATGTAGGCTGTTAGAATCCGCCATACATAGTGCACATTAAACTTTGTTAGTCGTACATAATTGTTTTTATTGAACTAAGTCTAGACTAAAGTTGGTATTGGTTAGTTTTTAAAATCAATTAGACACTGCCTAACCAATAAGGCAATATGCCAAAATTGTGCACACTTTTTCATTCACACTTGAAAATTTATTGACAAAAAATGACATATTGAGTTGGTACCAAAATGTTCCTTATTTCAAACTTTACCGTCTGGAAACCTTCTTAATAAATAAACAGTCTTTATTTTAAAGTCATCCTTTTTACGATAACTTAATAAAATCACATGATAGACCATTATTTCAAACATTTTAACAACTTCAAAGTCAAATTACTCAAAACTAGTATTTTCCAGTTAGTGTGTTCTGCCAGAACAGAGACGATATTTTGTTTTAGTTGGATTAAGAATACATATTATTACCTACACATATTGTTGGTTCATTTTTTTAAATTCATTAAGCCCTGCCTAACCAAACTATAATATTACGAAATATTATTCCATCTATAAAATATCTAAAGTTATGTATGATTTAATTAAGTACATAATTTTAGATATTTTATAAATAGACAACCACAATATATTGTTTTTAAATTTGTGTTTGCAGAGTTTCAGAGTATGAACCTATTATGTTGAGCAAGTAGCTGACATCCAATTCTCGTAAAAAACAAAAATCAGTTAATACAAACCTCTACTCCGTGGAGGCTTATTTATACTCTTATTAGGATCGGACATGGAAAAAAAATATTTATAATATCAGGAAACCCATAACGTGTCATATATTGCGTTATTTCTTATGGTGCCTTAAAATCGATCACATAACGCATTCGCCTGCTTACGTGCATATTATGTATATACTATGTGTGAATATCACAGAACAGATTAATAAATAGAATCTCGATAGGCTATACCCCAATACAGTGCATTTCATGCACGCAGGGTTTTGGATGTATAGGTGTAATACGAAAATGAACCAAACAACATAGACGTGCAATAGTATTTGTTGCAACCTTCAAATACATCAATATTGAATGAGCGTCGGTGCATAAACCGAGAGCAGTTGTCAGAACGATGACGTATTATTGACACGTGTTTAAGTTTATATCATATTCGAGATCGTTTGCCTGTTACACCACACTTGTTAGGTATTATTTCAGTTCCCATTAATTCTGTGTTCCTTGCTACAATCAAATGTAAATATTTTGAATGATATATTATGACGTTTATTTCCATAAACAGTAACTACCCACTTCCTTAAATATTTGTTTTGTTTAGTTATTAAATCAAGGACGCGCCAAAGGTGAGTGTTGGGGGTACGAAACACCCGGACGGCGGGAAAAATCATTTTTAATTATATTATAATAAAAATATATATTATTCAAACAGTTGTCAGAATAAAGGACATGCGTATTCTCGACACGTGTTTAAGTTTATCCCATATTCATCCACACTCGTGATCGGTTGACTGTTACTCCACATCCGTTAAGTATTTCAGTTCCCATTAATTCTGTGCTGGAATTACATATACATATTGTTATTACAAACTAATCTATATCAAGATAATAAAATTTAGCCAGCCTACTCTACGCTAGTACGTCATAAATATGGATGATAGAAAATGCTGTATTCATTTGTTTTGACAGTAATTTTCTTGTCGCCAGAGAGTAATTATTTTAACTGGTCGTGTAAAATGTCACAGGAACTATTCAGAGAAAACTCAATTTTAAATATTCTTCTTTTTAAGTGTCAATTTGCTTTAAAATATGCACCATTCACTCAAAAGATCTTATAAATGTGAAGTGCAAGAGTACAGGGAGAAGACGTATTAAAATGAGTAAGATGAGAGAAAACATACAAGCAATAATATCAGATAAAGGAATCGTTTATTTTAAGGTTAGGTATTTCAGTTCCCATTATTTCTGAGTTCCCTGATGAATATGCAGTCCTTAATCCAGAAACTTATGCCGCATTGTGTCTCCAGCCCCTCAAAATTTCCACATAGATTTTCCAGCGTGTTATAATATAATCCTTTATCTCTAATCTGACATTCATGTAAGATATAAGATTATCCGTGCACTCGCCGCTAAGGGTTGTGAATGACGCGTCGTTAATATGATTTTTATCTCTTTTGACAGAGTATACAGTTTCCCCTTGAACATGCTATATTTATATTATAACTGGGACACCTCTCAAGATGTTTTATCAGTCATTAAGATGTCATTTTAGGTGGTGTGTTTTTATGGGCATTAAATACCAGTAGAGAATGAGTTTAGGTGCCATGCAATTAAACTCAATATAGTTAAAAATATACACTTGACATTGTTACAATATAACTACATTTCTAGATTAATAATAATACATAGTAAGCTATAATTTTAGTCAAATAAATGCCAGCAGACTGATAGAATAATAGCGACTGTACACGGCTATGTATTTACTTGCAGCAATTGAAGTGTAAAATAAACTATCGCGATAATAACTATGTAACTAAATAACATGATAGTTTAATTTATACACTATTCATGACAGTACATTCGTGCACGTGTACAGGCGCCAGTGGCGAAGGGTGGAGGTAGGCTCTTAAGATCCGTCATAATTAGTGCACACTAAACTTTGTCAGTTATACGTATACGTATTTGTTTTCATTGAAATAAGAAAACACTTTACAGATGGTGTTGGGTAGTTTTAAAAAATCAATTAAACCACGCTTAAACCAAACTATGTTAGATAAAAAAAAATATTATTCTATCTATAAAATATCCAAAGTTATAAATGATTTAACTGCATAATTTTAGATATTAGTATTTTTGACTATTGCTGACTGTCTCGCCAATGTCATTCTTCAAGTGAAATCAAGACGCGATGTTATCATCGTATGTATTTGACAGGTTCTGAAAATTTGTAAACGTCAAAATGCTCCGCGCGCCGTAATACGTATTTTTTTCGGCAGGTTCACCACTATCGTTCTATTGTGCAGGCGTATATTAGTCTATGAGCGCAGATATCGCACAAGAATTGCTGGAAACATATTCCTTATTCAGGAAAACTGAATATCTACTTAATATTTTTTTAAATATAATATTATTGTTTTTAGATACCTACGTTGCAATAATTTTAATGATAACAATTGTTCTGTGAATTGTATTTAATTGTAGATTTCATATAGCTGTCGCTAGATTTCTCTAATACCTATGACATTCCACCTTAAGGGATGGTATAGTAGAAACGGTTTTGTTAGCCAATAAATCGTGCTTGACCCTAATAGAGGTAGACCGCAAAATACGACGTACGTATAGTATCCACACATTAATCCTTAATTTCGCTTTCATTAGACTTACTGTTAATCCGGGTTTATCGATATTCGAATGACATTACTTCATCTTTGTCTAAAACGTAGAATAATTTAACGCCGATATGAATTTACCCACAGTAAACTTTAAATCCCTTTAGTATATTCGAATCTAATGAACGTATATGGAAATTATTTAATAATACTCTAAACCAGTGTCTGCCAAACTGTATGCCGCAACACACTAGTGTGCCGCGAAGGAAGAAGCCTCAAAACTGTTCATTTTAAATTATGCATATTCATTTAAATTTTCTTCAATTTTAAATAAATTCAAATGCGGATGACATAAGAACTTTTGCATCATTTTCCAAGTATTTTCCATCACTTGATTATCAAATGTAGGTACCAATGGGTCATCAATCCTTTCACAAGATTCGACGGTACACACCTGCGTATCCGGAAATTTGCACGTAAACAGTTCTCCGCAAGACACTTATTCGTGCGCCGCAGTACGTGAAACATGAGTTCTTGTAACATTTAATCAAATGACGACTTCTTCGTTGAATTTTTCACCGTGGAGTGAAAAAATTCGTGAAAAGTAAAACACTATTATTGGTTGCTAAGGGGGTCCTAGCAACTAAACTATTAATATATACGTGCGTTACTATGGAAATCAATATGAAATGTCAAAATGACATTTCAGTATTCTATATTTATTCAGTATTTCTATGAAGTACAAAATTGTGGTATTTATTAATACATGGAATTGTCAAGTTTATATGATTCAACCAATGACATTATTAATGAACGACGCACTCAATACAGTAGCTAGCAAGTAAATTCACGCATTCGCGTGTATAGGTAGACGTCACGCAATTTCCACTATACGATATCACGCATCGGGAATTTATAGCAATATGACCTTTATTGTAATGGCGTTAGAGCAGTGTTTCTGATGTCAATGTTCATTTGAGCGAACCCGTTCGAACCGAACCATTCGGCAGACCCAACAAAAAGCATCAGGAATTTATAGCAATATCACCTTTATTGTAATGGCGTCAGAACAGATTATGCCATTCGGCAGACCCGACAATAAAGTGAGTGTCATTTTGTTTTCCAGATGATTCGTCCATATTAATGTCATTGGATTCAACAGACAATTTAAAAACGTGGTATATAAAAAGTTTTTTTTATCTTGTCAGTATTTGTTATGTGTTTTTAAAAGTGTTTTTTTCCCTTTGAAATAGCTTTTGACCGAATTGTGTTTCGAATCATTTATATATTTATAGTGACATCGATTTAGTACAACACTAATTGGTTAGATACTTTTTTAAATACATAATCCCAAAATGTCAATAAAGCACCCATTTTACCGGTGACCTTATCCGTGTTTGAAAACAATTCCGTTCTATCATCGTGACAGCAGTTATATGAAAATGTCGTAGGCGTTTTGTCATTTTGTGTTGTCGTAAAAATTAATTCCTTGTAAGATTCGTCAAAACGTTCAAATGAGACGAAAGGTTGCCACCATCCCCACACTACGCCACTGCAGTTTCTGAAGAAGATACAGCGTCACTCAAACTTTGCAAAGCATAATAAAATTAATTAAAAGCACATAAAAAATGCTGTTACGTTAATTCTTAGTGACAAAAAAATATATTAATCGTATTCACTCTCTCGAGGTTTGACGGTCACTTCTGTTCTTAAAACATATTTTCCTTGTTGTCAAAATTTGAATTTGCGTGCACTCATTTATTACATACTTGATGGACACCACTGTATTGGTGCCAGGCTTATCATACCGTGTCCGGAAACTTGTACGTATACACTTCACCGTGAAATGTTGTATCGGAAATATCATCATCATCATCATCGGCCGGGGTCAATCCACTGCTGGATGAAGGCCTTCCCAAGCTTTTTCCAACTCTCTTGATCCTGTCGTTCGCTGCCACGTATTTCCGCCAAACTTTACCAGTTCGTCAATCCTGCGGCTTTTAGGGCGACCCTGTGGCCGTTTTGTGCCCCTTGGGTACCACTGGATGAGCGCATTTGTCCAGCGGCCGTTCTTTTGGCGAGCAATGTGCCCCGCCCATCTCCATTTCAGCTATTTGGCAACGTCTATTACATCGCGTACTCATGTCTGCTTCCTAACCCATTCGTTTCTCTTACGGTCCTTTCGCGTGATGCCCAACATACACCTCTCCATGCCTCGCTGTGCGACTTTTAGCCTTTGGACATCTCTCGTGTTGAGTGTCAACGTCTCGCAGCCATACGTGAGCACGGGTAGCACACATTAGTCGGACACCCTACGCTTAAGATCGGAAATATATGGCCGTATATTAAATACCGTCCAACTTCTTTGGGTAGTATAGTACTGACATAAAATTCATATCTAAATAGAATACGGTTCTTGTCAGTTTATACTTTACAGGAAGCCAGCAACATACAAATTTTGAAAATAGCCGATATAAGTACTGGATTATTTGTTAGGCTAGGTTAGGTAATGTTAGGTTTTCATGCTTGAATTCATGAATTTTGCTAAAATCAGCTATGAAAATTGAAGTAATGTTCATATTGAATCTAATAAAATTAGAGACTGTATAGTATACGATCTATACTTCTCTCTTTCCGATAAGAAAGCTCACGGTGAACTGTGCTATGGTGAAATGTTTTACATACCATTTACATGTCACCTTATCATACACCATTAGCGAGAGCTACGCAGCTGGTCAATGAACTTTCCAGAGACGTGAAGTTCTGTATATTTTGTTTCTGAAAATTTATTGTACTGTTTATTTTTTATGTATTTTTATTATTACTTAATTTATTGTTATTTTTAAAAATCTAAACGTCATGTTGTGAACGTCTTAATGCGTAATGTACTCCAGTAGCAATGACTCTATACTAAAATATTACTTAAAGCCTGCATTCAAGAAATATTAAAAACCTAACCTCACATAAAGACATTTAAAGTAAAAAAAATACCATCATCGTCATGTATGGCACTAAAACCCTTGGTGTATCTTGGCCTCCTTCAAAAACTTCCTCCATCCTGGACGACACAGCGTCGATACTCTCTAGTTGCTTTGACTGAGCATTCTTAAATCTCCTGTAGCGCAGACACATCCATCCAGCTATCTCAATTACAGCCGTCCAGGTCTTGTCTTGGCTTTGGGGGTTGCGTACATAGCCTGCCTTGCTGCTATATCCTCCAGCATTCTATGCACGTGGCCGATATTTTCACTCACATAAAGTGTGTACAGATCCATAGTATACCTTGACCTCCAAATGCCATTTTATAAGTACAATCAGAGATTTATTCTCCAAGTAACAGAGCTATCTGTTACTAATTATTTAGAAGATGCAAAAAACTTGGTATAATCCAAAGCTATTTTTGTATGTGTTTAAATTGATGGTGTTAATCTTTAAGATCGGAAAACTGTCTATTTCATTATGAAACAGGTAATGCTTTAATGACAACGCCTTGGTTTAATGACAATGTAGTGGCTATGCTATTTTGTAAGGTATTACAACTCAGGGTAGTCTACCGGATAAGAAGTCCAACTAATGAAGCCATAGAATTTTTGGAGGCAAATACTAAAAATGAAACAAAATTCAAGTCCAGTAAATAAAATATGTCTGTCTTCGACCTTTTTTTAGTTACATTTCACGGTTACATGTAAGTTGTACGTATTAAGTTGGCCGTATGACACTTCTTTGAGAGCCGTTGTTCTCGAAACATGTGTTCGTATAGGATTTGTTCAAATGACGAGTTGTTCGTCGAAAATTTCACCGTGGAGTATATTGTACGTACGTTACAAAATGCGGCACTAGTTTGCAAACAGAAATGTTTCAATTAGATTCAGTACGAATGTTATAAGATGTCTTTATTGGTATTACATAATGTAATGTTATTAATTATTTGAACATTACTGTTTGTTAACTAGCGCCGCATTTTGTACGTACGTACAATATACTCTACGATGAAATGTTCAACGAACAACTCACGTTTTAATTAAATGTTATACGAAAACATGTTTCAAGGACTACAGCTCACGAAGAAGTGTCCTACGGTCTATTGTATACGTACAAATTTCCGGACACGGCATTTCTCAGCATACCTTCCTTCAAAGGGCACCCTTTGCTACAAATGTACACAATAGGTATGTCTTAAAAAAACGTACATATTTTAAACGGACACAATTAATAAATTATCATTGTAAACATGTTGAGAACTCAATTCCAGTGGCGGTCCATTAAGTCTCACGTTAAGGAAAACGTTCCCCACAGCAGAGTGGCCGCTCGTGCAAATAATACTTAGCAAAATACAAAAGAAGAAAAAATATCCAACTCCAAATCGCGTGACCCAATTTGAAATGGGTCAGAGTCTTTTGAAGGCGTCTCTATACAAATATTATTCAGAGCCTTATCATAATATATTATAATATATGCATAAAAATCACTGTCACACCTATATAAAATATCTGTCATACACGTGTCATCAAAATAAAATCCCCATTGGGTGAATAAGTTCTAGTTTGCTTTTTTTGAATGACGACAGAGAAAAATCTGAAAAAGGTTAGCATATTATTTTCTTCTCAGCCTCCTTAATACCTCTTAATAACTAATATGATCTTAAAATATTTGTGTTTCGTCTACTTAATTGAAACTTATTTTGGTTTCCTATCGTCATTTTTCTGGTGCAAGGAATATTTATTGGAATCTTTACTTTCCCCCCAACCCATTTCCATTTGGAGGTTCAGACTCAGCAAAAGAGAGATCCATAAACTTGGACACTACAGTATAGTATGGAGAGGTGCACTTTAGGCATAACAAGAAAGGACTGAATGATTGGACAAGGAAACAAATCAAGGGTATGCTATGCAATATTATTAGTATGGACATAACTAATTAGTGCTTGTTGAGAAAAAAATGCGAATACTATGTATAAGTCATATCCGTTAGGGTTTATTGTAAAAGCACGTATTTTGTAAGTCATTACAGGTGGCCTTCGTGATGAAATACCGTTGTTAGTGCGAGTGGTCTCCTTTTACTTTTTGGGGTCTATAAAGTCTAGAATGTTTTGCAGCAGATGAGGCACCATTTCACATTTTTTAATCTTTCCTGTCAGACACATTTCTTTGATTCTGATTGTATTTTTGTCACATGTATGCTATGACATTATTAATAGACGACGCACTCAATACAGTAGCTTGCAAGTAAATTCGCGCATTCGCATGTATAGGTAGACGTCACGCAATTTCCACTATACGATATCACGCATCGGGAATTTATAGCAATATGACCTTTATTGTAATGGCGTTAGAGCAGTGTTTCTGATGTCAATGTTCATTTGAGCGAACCCGTTCGAACCGAACCATTCGGCAGACCCAACAAAAAGCATCAGGAATTTATAGCAATATCACCTTTATTGTAATGGCGTCAGAACAGATTATGCCATTCGGCAGACCCGACAATAAAGTGAGTGTCATTTTCTATTCCAGATGATTCGTCCATATTAATGTCATTGCATGTATGGCTAAGTCGTCCGACTGCAACACGTCAACATGTGATTGTGATAACTATGTCGATGTGATTTTGTTGGTATTCACAAAACACATCTAACCTAATATACCTCCACCCACAGCGAATGCGATAGTTTGAAAAAAAGCAACTGGTATCGCAAGTTACAAACTCGACACGGATTGCATGTCGCATGTCCTTAATGTTGCGGTTGCGCATGCTCAGATGCTACCAATCAGCCATTTCTAATTCTAATCCAACCGTCAAATTATATTCATTTTTTATTATATTCAGGCTGTGACACTGAATTGCGAATTACAATGGTAGTGCTAGTTATTGATATCTTCGACAGCAATGTGGTAACCTGTTTGCAATAAATGACGATTTTTGATTGTATATCTCGTTCAAATTATTACTATTAATTTCCATATGCAACAATCATCGTTTTCAATTGTTTACTATAATACATTCGAAGTATGAGCAATAACTAGTACTACCATCGATGTTTATAGTTTCGTGTAACGGCCTGACTATTAGTAGTGAGCCTTTGTGTTTACCATTGACAGCACTCGTATTCCAATACATAGGCACTGGTTACTCATCCGGGCAGTAACGTCCCGTGGGGGTAGGCAGATTGAGCGTCGCTTGGGGGCGGCAGTTACTCGAAGGGTGGCAAATCGAGGAGAATCATTAGGTATATATAGAAATAGCGACCTAAACTGAGTACCTACCTACCCAATAACGAAGATAGCTTTCCTTTACAAAACTCAGCTCACTGGTTGGAACCAAATGTATTAATTAACATAAAAGGTTTAACAGGACTGTATTTTTTGTCGGGTTCGCGATGTCTAGTTAACTTCCGTTGCCTTCGACGTCCTTGGTGACCAGAAACGACACGAGCACGGATGATAAAAAATATTGTATAAAAAATGGGGCGGCATTATGGCCCTGCCCAGAGGCGGCATTTTGTCTAGGAACGTCACTGCATCCGGGGTGTTCCGGGTTTGATTCCCCATGACGTCACAATACATTAGTGTGTGATTTATTCAAAGCTTCTGTGTTTCTCTGAATGTTTCCCTTCTAATACTACTACATTGCTACAATTGGATATCTCGGTCAGTTAAAAAGATAAAAATATTGAACAAGTCACCGGCGCATTGTAAACGAGTCCAATAACTCTCTAAATAACTTGACTGTATAAAGCGCACCCATCTCGGAGCTTAAAATACTTACAAGTTTTTCTCCTTTCTCGGAGTTTATTAGAAATTCCGTTTGAATAGAATTTTCTTAATGAAAAAATACACAATACAAATTTATCGTCTCTGTTCCTCTCCCTGGCTTGTCGTCGTTCGGATGCCGACGGTTTATTTCGACTCAGTTAGGCACCTACACAATGAAATGAAATTTTACGAAATTTATTATAAAGATATTGTTTTTTTTATTAATATTACTGTGTTTTTTTTTGAGTGCGTAATATTGTCCGCATTTATGACAAAATGAGATTATTTAATCGAGCAATTGTGCAAAATTTTAGGAAATAACAAACAAATAATATATTTTTTTGTATTTTTGTTCGATATATATACCAAATAGGGATTGCAATACCAAATAAAAATTTCGATACCGGTTTTTCGGTATTTCTTATTGAATACCGGTTTTAATACCGGTATTTATTAAACATTAAAAAAACAGAAGTAGTTATAAAGTAAGTAGGTAGGTAATAAAAATATAGCTATTAAAATATTTTAAAAATATTATTTTATGGCAAAAACCTACATACCTACATTTATTATGTTGACATTTAAAAATATGTATTGATCATAATTGTAGAACTAGTGATTTTTTACAAATAATTTGAATACATTGATAATTTTAACTAAAGCCCCCAGTTCATCATGTGAAAATAAATGCGGCTGCAGGAAAAGCTTCTTAAATTCAACGCTTGTACAGTCATCAATGATTATAGAATAATTGAACATTTTTGTCACGGATGTTTTCTATTTCGAAATAATATTATTATAATTCATCGCAACACGTATATAAATTTAATATATTTGATGAAATTTGTTTTATTATTTTTTCACCTCTGTTGGATTCACTCAATATATTTTAGCAGCACATAACTTATAATTCAATTTCAAAAACGTTAACGAGTGTGCTTTCTTATTACCGAAAATTCAGGTATTTTGGATTTTTAAAACCGGTATTTCGGTATTGATAAATACTGGAATACTGGTATTGCAATCCCTAATACCAAAGACGCAGAAAATATAGAATGCAGTATTAACAATAAATAGAATAGACATAACATAGACATAATCTAGAAAGGTCCCAGAAACACTTATTAGAAAATGATTCATACGAAAATTGGACGAGTGGAATTCAAAGACATATTTCTTTCTTTCCTTTGACCATGTCCGATTCTAATACGATTATATGAGCTTCGACAGAGTGGAGGTTTGTAATAACAGATTTTTGTTCTTTTACGCCACTTCCTCAACCTATTAGGTCCAAACTCTGACTCAACACAAATTGAAAATCAATATGCGTATTTGTCAAACGCAGGATTCGAACCTGGGACCCACGGCATTATAGACCGACGCTTACGCCGCTCAGGCCATAGTAATTGTCTATAATACTTAATATTATTGGTATTGTTACTAAACAACATAATATAAAACTCTTTTGAACCCAGTATTAACGCATAGATCAGAATGCTGGGCACTCAGTAAATAGGTTGAGAGAAATATGGATATCCTTGAGTGGAAAGTATTGAGAAGAATCTTTGATGATGTTATTAACATAAAACAAAAATATAAAGTGAGACTGAGAGTACATAGCTCTTTTATAGTATTGGGCAGTCGTTGATGACATTCCACACAGTTTGAGTAGCCGCCACATGGACAACAATCATCGTCCCTCAATTTAAATATTTTTAGATATGCTCGCAGTGCTCCGTGGCCTATTACTATCTGTGCGAGTTCATGTGATGTTTTTATGTTTATGGCAAGTGTGATGACAGAGATTATGTTTGAAATAAATTTCCGCGTTATTGATCCTGTGGTGGAAGTTGTGTGTCTATTTTTCTATAGATTTATTGTGTCTTCGCTTAGATTTTTTGCGTAACTTAGGGGGAAGTATATGTAGGTTGAAGGTCTTTTGTCTGTTGTGGCTTATTTAGCGTATCAGCTTCCTCGTTTCTGGCTATCCCTGCATGACGTCTTATCGAGAAGAATCAGTGACGTCCCGTGGAGTAGGCAGATTGAGCGTCGCTTGGGGGCGGCAAATCGAGGAGAATCATTTGGAATATATAGAAATAGTTAAAATTGTTTTGTTTACATGTTGTACAGTAATAGCATAGTAAAAACGGTATGAAAATAATAACTCGGTATTGCTAAATTGTCAGAAAACAAACCAAACATGTCAGAAATATCAACCAAATAAAACCTCAGACTCTGGTGATTTTGGTGTCTAACTCATTTTACCTATAAGTATTATATTTATTCGCTTTGTATACCTAAATTTAATTTTGTATGTTTTAGTGGTACCTATATATTTTGTTAGTAATGTATCCAAACAAAAAATTTCTTAGACATTGGAGTCATGAATGGATGATAAAAAATACTATATAAAAAAATGGGACGGCATTTTGGCGCTGCCTAGGGGCGGCATTATGTGTAGGGACGTCACTGAGAAGATTATCTAGGATTTCTTCCTATTATTCGAAGATGTGTTGATAGTGAATGTCCCTTACTAGTGGGTGTGTCAATGACAGGTTTTGGAGACCTACCTGACTGGATTAGCTATCTGAAAATATGCTTACAGAGTTGTATCTGTAGGATTTTAGTCTTTCTAAATTTGGTTATGCAATGGCGTACGATAAACTTCATTTTGTTTTTAATATTTCCATTGCCCACGAAGTACTTGATGAAATGCAATATTCATACTATACAATGAATGGCACTGGTCCAAAAATCGGAGAATTTTATTTTCACTGTGTATTGACACCCTCCTCGTGGGCACACAAAGAGGGGGATTGACTGATTGCGTAACTCTCATTTCCGTACTGGGCGTCAATAATTGTATGTAAGTATTGTTATTTTTTATTATTGTTATGAATGAGTTCAGTATTTTTTTTTCTATAGTATTTTTTTGTACTATTCATTCTTGATTAAATTTCTTATTTCACCACATTCAACCAATATTATTGCGCGACATTTGGCAAAATATTCTTACATGTTGTCCAATGTTATTAATATTTTTGATGTAGAGTAGAGCCTCGATATAACGGATAAAATGTGAAAAGTGTTTAAAACTTCCCGTTAATGTTAAACATGTGGTGGCGCTTTTAGCAGTGGACTGTAGTTTGGTAGATGGTGGATGGTGGACTAATGGTTTTTTGGACATATTGTCAGGCGCGGACCGGACAACCTGGAGAGACTGGTAGTTTTGGGTAGCCTCCAAAGAAGGCAAAGCAGAGGAAGAGCGTCTGCGCGATGGAGCGACCAAGTGAAAGAGCTGACTAAGGGCACCATCCATTCTGCCCTGAGAGAAGCGGAAGATCGAGAAGGATGGAAAGTCTTGGTCGCTCAAAGGATGGCGAAATTTAAATGTGGTCACGATCCTCAGCCATGAGTGCACGACCAAGAAGAGGATGGTGGATTACGGATCTAGAAGGTGTGGGTTTACACAGGATGCCAGACACTGACCTTTAATGTTGAGAGGGCTGGCGCCTACTTGAACTGATTCGGTGTTAACGAGCTCACGCACTGGTATACGGACGATACACTTTTGGGTGGATGATATATTATGAGATTGATAAATGATGATGATAAGTTCAGGATGGATGATTGATGGACGCGACGTTCACTCAAACCGTAACAGAATTAGTGCAATGAAGGTCGAACAGATATGTTTTGAGTTAACTTTTGAATCAGTCTGTATAATAATTATTGAATTAATTCATAAACTGTGGTTTAGCGATAACAGGCCATCACGCACCAGTTGTGTTGAGCTAACTGAATGTTATTTGCAATTACGATCGATTCATGAATCGTAATTGCTTATCGTCTGGTCTTGCGACAATAATAAATAAGGGGATTTGAGTAGTTGGGGAATAAGGATGGCGGCCACCACAAACGGCGTAACCAATATGGTTAAATCCAAGTGTCACCAAATGTTCTATGGATGATAATCACGTCATACATCTCGCACTCGAATTTGAGTCATAATGCCGTCCTGAAGGGAAATTTTTGAACGAAGCAGTATCGTATAACTATGTACGAGTATTATAATAAGCAAGAGAGAAACTATCGCAAACAAATCTGGAATTAAGTTTTAAGAGAACAGCGGCAATATTCGCAGTGTGTGAACACGTGCATTAGGTCACGTACGCCAAGATCCGAGCAGCGGACGCTTGCCGACCGATTCAAGGCGGCAACTCGCATCAGTGCAATGCGAAAGCTTTCATACAGTTCCAAGCTCCACTTACACTGTGTCCGCTTGACGGAAAATAGTTGTGCGATTTTTTATCGTACGATAATATTCGCTGCGTATGAAATGCATAAAGACACAGGCGACAGTATAGGGCGGTTACATGTAATTTTCACCGTGAGCTTTCTTATCGGGAAGAGATGGCCGTATACTATACGGTCTCAAATTTTATTAGATTCATAGCAGGTTTTGGCAAAATTCATCAATTCAAGAATGAAAACCTAACCTAACCTAACAAAATCCAGTATATCGGTTATTTTCAAAATGTGTGCTGCTGGCTTCTTGTAAAGTGTAAACCGACAAGAACCATGTTTTATTTAGACATAAATTTTATGTCAATACTATACGCCCCAAAGAGGTTGGACTGTCTTTAATATACGGCCACATATTTCCGATACAACATTTCACGATGAAGTGTGATACGGCGAATTCCATACGTACAAGTTTCCGGACACAAGAGCAGGGATGTCCAACTTTAAGTAGGCTGTGACCTTTCACGCCCTACCATCATCATTTTTCAACTTGAATAAACAAATTATTATTTAACTGAGGTGAATCGTTACAAATTAAACAACAATTCTTGTTTATCACACACAAAGAAGTTCCCAATTTCCAAAACTATTCTCATACTATGTAAGAGCATACTGCGCGATGGTAAAAGAAAACTTTGCCTCAGTTTAAAGAGTGGGTAGACACATCTTCTCTTTGTCTCATTTTTTCAGCAAGCCTTGAATGATGCAATACGAATCAAGGGATACGGCGAGGTCATACGGACTTCGATTCCTGGTCATGACAAAAACATTTATGTGTTTTTCTCAAAGCCTGGGTATTTGTGATTGTTCAAAATTACTAACAACCACCTTGTACAAAAAAACAAGGACATGGTTATTAATAATTCAAAAAAAAAAAAAAAAGTAACTCGTTAAAAAAAAAATAGGAATGGTTAAAATACATTATCTGTAAACCTTTAATCACTGGATTCACGCCAATGTGCTTTACCAATTAAGCTACAGGCGTTCTACTTAATTACATTGAAGTTACCAGTAGTTTTTACATGAAATGCTTTTCAAATCGCATTAATGTTGGCTATCGGTTTTGTGTTTTAAATCAAGGCATCAATTAAGTGCCCTAATTACTAACCGACGTCCGGATCATTCCAAATTTAACTATAATGTACTTGCACTTGCTAATAATTTAATACACTATTTTTTTTAATCAACGAATATTAATGGATAATGCTTCTTTAAAATTCTCAATGGAATCTTATTAAGTATTGACGGCGCTTTTCAGTGGACTGTAGGAAGTAGGGTTTTGGATGCTGGGGGAGAGAGGTTACATACGGATTCAGCTGGAGCTGGTTTCGTTTTCACACACTCACACAACTACTGGTACGATCACTCTCACAATAAAGTTACACTGTACTTGTGGCGGATAAATGGTATGAATTAACTGAGTTAAATTGCTAGGCTCGGCGGGCCGTATAAATGTCACATGTTGATGCTTTGATCGTTAAAAGATAACTGATGGATGAGTCACTCTATCCGCGCGGCGCAAACCAATGCAGGTGTTAACGCTTTGATGTTATACAGGTAACTAACTGTTTATGCCATCACAGTCGAATGATGACACGTTAATTGAATAAAGTGCCTGGATGGCGACAATGAGTGTAGTAGGTAAGTAATGGGATTAGAACCACCATAATTGGCCCAACCATGTATATTGCAATTTAATGTACACGCTTTTTCCATTTTCATGACTAAATTGTTATGAAGATTTGGTGCGATCGACCAAAATCTGTACTATTGTTATACAACATCCCAAGTTTCAGAGTACGTTAAACCTACCAAACTTTGCAAGTTTATAAGGGTAAATAAACAATAGCCATGTAATATGATGCAGTACCTACCTACATAATATTCTGACTTGATAAACACACGTGTGGGGCATCACACGGTCATTGGACTATGGACATACGGAGGATATCACATACAAGACGTCAATAAACTAATTAAAATGATATCACCAAAAATGTATAAAAAGGGATACGCACCTCGCGCCCTTCGTCTATTATTTTGAAATCTTGCCCCTATGTTGGAACTTGCGAGTGCCAGCTGCCCGGTCGACATGACGTCATATAACATCATTATGACGTACTACCGGAGTGATAATAGCACTGGAGAATATAACGCTACTCAGACAGTGGCGCTATTCATTGTCACCATATACATATAGGTGTTTCATCATAATATTTTCTATGGTGAGCACTGTGCGCGGGCGGCATGCCTCGAGCGTGACGTCACAATTACGTCATGTCGTCTGGTGCCACACGAGTCGATATTCAGGAAATCGCGGTGCTTGTCCGCTGTATAGGTATATGTACTCGTATTTCAGTTGAATAAACTTTAATGTTTTAACTTTCGTTTAACACCATCAAACCTCCAAAGCTCCTGTCAACCGAAGCTACCTGTTTTCTTTGCCTTCCTCCCCGAGGAACATAACACCACGATCAACGCGCTGGGTATGCTTGTTATTATAGAAGATGTCATTATAGATATGTCACTACCCAAAAAATGCTTACAAATAGAGGCAGGTAACACATTAAATAAAACGTAACCCAATAAAAAATAATACAACTCAGAATATTTCACAGGTTAGCAGACTTATAAACGAATATTAATAACCCGTTATTTTTCATCGATTCCGAGATTTTACTGAAGCAGTAAACGAGTCATAAAGCATAATATTACACCGGCTCATTCATAAGTAGTGACCTAATAAAGTTTATTTTCGACTCAAGTATCGGGAATGCTAAATGCCAAAGTGATAAAGAAGTTACTCCGCGGTCCAGTTGCGAGGAAAGCGTCGATTGTGTTTTGTGTGCTGGAAAATTATTATTTTACTGGCGAATTTCCCGTCATAACACTATAAAGCGCGAATTATATCATGGTGCATGTCGCGGACTATCACGTGGCATCACAGTAAGCTGCCGCTACGATCCGTACTGTCGTTTTTCTTAGTGTTTAACATGTTCTCGGACTGATGTTCTCATCCCGTAGCACATTTTGAGCCTTTAAACTAACATTGTCAGTTGGGAAAATCTGCCGAAATCACCAAAACGACAATGAGGTCACCTCACGTTGAACTGCACTGCATTGACACCTGGATGACTAAATAAACGTTTTTATCATCTTCTACATGCGTACACTTTTCGACTGTCATGTCAAAATCACGTTTTTTTGTTTTTAGCGGTTGGCATTATGTATTATCTATAAGAATGTTGTCTATTATCTATGGTCTGCAGGTTGAATTCTGTTCAAAATATTATCTATGTATGCCATGTCGCAAGTAATTTTAACGTACGCACACGTAAAAACTGTTAAAATGAATTGAAATTAGCATGAATAATTAATAATAATTCAAATTACTAATACATGATAGTTGGCACTCTTCATCAGTGTCATTCTTCAGTGAATTTACAGATATGGTGATCGTTCAAAATATTCTACAAAATATCGAAACCATAGACTAAATTTGTCGCCACGACAGCGTGACAGTTAGTAGGCGACATGTAGGCGACATGCACCTCAATTTGATCAGAACTTAAAGTGTACTATTATGGAAGCGGTCATACACGTTGCCCATGCGGAAAATTTACCTTAGACATTAAAACTGTATTTCAATGCGACCGATTGTACTGTGAGAATTTATTATTGGATAGATTTTTCAACGATTTTTGTACTATCGGAATCGAAGTCACCGATGAATCTCAGACGGAAATGGGGCAACTGGGCGATAAGAAAATTGGGCGCCGCACGGTCGAATGAAATAAATTGACGTTCTTTACGATTTTATACAGAAAGTAGACGAGGAATTTTAATCATCTATCTACTACTTCGTAGTTTTAATTCATAACATTCTTGCATAATGTATTTTATTGCGGATTGAGAATTATCATGCATGAGGCATTATATAAAAATAAAAAAACTCTCTTCTCGTTGGAACTTAAACATATGCAGAATTAAATCATTATTTACGTTTTTAAATATAAAAAATAATAGTATAATAATTTAAATATACTTAAATAATAATATTAAATATATATTTTAAAAGTATCTATAATTCACGAATGTATATCTATTTTTGAATTCCATTCGATTGCGTGGCGCCCAGTTGTCCCGGTGCCAAATCGTCCTAGGACCTAGGTCCTAAACCCATCTCAGATATCCACTTATTGACCTAGCAAGCCATGTTTTGATTAAGGGCGGAAAATAAAGAAAGCATGCGAATATTTAAAAAAAATGAAAGTTGGTTTAGTATTTTTTTTATTTTATTTTACTTTTTCTCTGAACATCATTAGCTGTGTAGGTATGTTAAAATTTTTGAGTTTCTTTATTAGAAACATCAGTTTTGTTCATGGCCCCACTTCTTAATGCGGGCTCCCATGCCAGGATCTTTGGCGACCCCTCTACCCATCGCTAGGGTTAAAGGCAGTAGAATGCTCTACAGAATAGTTTTCTAAATGTTGTTTTAGGTAAAATTAAGGGTATTCGGGTATTTTATTGTTGAATAAATCTAATTGAATTATGGAGTTATTGAATATCGACACACAATAATCAAAAATTGCATCACTTTTATCTCATTAGGGAAAATTTGTGATGTGTGTTAACCTCACTTATCAGGCCGACCCGCCACAAGGGTCCCCCGGGTTAGAGCCTTGTCAGCCTTCCTTGTAGGGGCTATACATCTGTTTATGATATCCAAGATATACATACAGGTATTAAGTACCTAATAATATAACATTTCAGATAAATAATGCAAGGAAATATTTAAAGTGTGCTTAATGGTGGCAATTTTCTTAAAGAGGTCATTGGATACACTGGTATGACCGCGTTACAAGCGCTCGAGTTCGTGAGTTGAGACGTTAGTCGTCGGTGACGGATATAATCATGAACGAGAGGGCCATACTGGGTATTGTTGTGGCGCTTCCCCACAGATTTTAGTCTCCATTGCCAACGCTCTATTATCCTGCAATAATGGTACAAAAACGATCTATGCAATGCAGGGTTCGTGCGTTGATGTGGTGATGTATCGATTGTTGGATATTTGGCGTCATTGGTTACACTGGTACAACCACGTTACAAGCGTTGGAATTCGTTTGAGATGTTACTCTTCGGTGACTGATATAATCACGAATACGGCCTGAGAGAGAAATACTCAGCATCGTTGTGGCACTGCCGTACGGATTCCCTCGATCCGGACCCTCCAACGATGATACAAGAGCGATTTAATCAATGCAGGTCTCGTGCATGGACGTGGCGATGTACCGATGGAATTGGCGCGATCTTGTGCTTACGCAATACTTCAACGATGGAACGGAGATAAAACACGAGGGCATTAATTCTTCCACCGTGTGAGAAATCTTCTGGCTATTTCTGCCCATTATTAAGGGCCCACAAGCTCAGCGTACGTCAAAATGGGCTTTTATGCTATTTTCAATACATGATCCTGGACATTCCTTGAACGTTGTAGATAATCTATTTACATAATTTTGAAGCCTTATTATCCTTTATATTTATTTTAAACATTTGATGACTGCATAAAGTATTTGTATTACATAAAATAGTATTCTTTTAAACCTCTCGCTCAAATGTTTTAGAATATAGTCATATTTCAGTACGTCCATGTGAAATGATGTTAAGATTTTTTATATTTATTAATTTTTAAAAGCATTTATAAAACCATTAGTAAAATTTATGTCGACATTGTTATAGTGAAATATTTACAATAAAAAAATCTATTGATAATCTCTGTGATCCCAAATTTGACAAGAATTAGGCATTTTATTATTCAAAAAATGGGCAAGATTTGCACATTTAAAGCTAATTTTAAAGATACTGATTATAAGCTATGTCTTTGACCATTCAAATGTGATAAACATTCTACGAATAATGTTTTCTTTATAACAATTATTGACCTAAGAATAAGGTAGCATTTTTTTGAAATACACAATTTCTATTGGCATTTCCCAGTTCCCATTTCCCTCGACACAAAAAATGGAAACAAAAAAATATTTAACAAATTATTTTTATACGAGGGGTTGTTTTAAACAGGGGGTTAATACAGTGGGTATAATATGTTCTGATACCGTATAGTTAGAGGATACTTGTTACAAAGAAGAATACACTGTGTTTGATAAATGGTTTAATTAAATTACTTTCTTAGAAGTCAAGGTAACCGTAACGTATCGAGTCTGGTCGTTCAGTAGCGTCTTTTATAGCAGTGTGCCATAAAAGACGAACCCATAACATTAAATTAAATTTGATTGATGGTCGGACAGTATTTCACGCCGCAAATAATAAGCAACATCCAATAAATCACTTGAATAATAAAACGATATTGTTGTATAGAGGTTTTCTGGTTTCGTAGGAGTTGATTTATTGTGAATAATAACTCCTTTTGAACGAAATGATTACCGTAGGTATATTGTATTCATTGTAACTAATTGAAACCAGAATTTAATTTTTTTGTATTTCAACCATATATTATAATAATATAATACATGGGCCCCACATTCTGAATCTGGCCTTCAGTCTAGGATCTTTGGCAGGCCCCCTACCTACCGCTAAGGTTTATGTTGGTGTGAAACAGTACATTAACCTTTTTCAAATTGTGTTTCAGTGGGTCTATTCTATACTTATCGACCGCTAAGATGATAAATTGATAAATATTATCAAACTTAGGGTAGGTTTGTATCAAAGTATTAGTACTTATTGTAACAATTGGTTGTATTGTTGCAATAAGTGCTACATTTTAACAGCAGCAAGAGAGGTGCTGTTAAAATATAGCATTTATTACAACAATTACAAACATCTTACTGTAATTTTTACAATAAGTGCTAATACTTTGATACAAAGTTTGATAATATTTATCAGTTTATCACTTAAGCGGTCGATAAGTATAGAATAGACCCACAGGTCAAATTTAGGGTACAATTATTGTATTATTAGCGATTTTTAATACATCTATCTACTTTAGTTATGGAGTTATCGAGTATTGACACATAATAATCAAAAATTATATCGCACAATCATATCATCATCAGCCTGAATCTGTCCACTGCTGGATGAAGGCCTCTTCAAGCTGCTTCCACTTCTCTCGGTCCTGTGCGTTGCGTTGCCACAATCATATAGGTAAATTAAAATGTTAATGGCTATTAAGTATAAGCGCCATAGGCGACTTTTTTGCTATCAAAGCTAATTTATGATGTGTGTTTATCTCACTTATCTGGTCAATTCACCACGCCGGGCCCTCAGGATAGAGCCTTGTCAGCTCCCCGCTTGTGGGGTCCATGGTATAATATACTTATGAGTACGTTTTAATACTATCGATCAGTGGCTAAGGGTGGAGGTAGGCTGTTAAGATCCAACATAAATAGTGCACACTAAACTTTGTCAGTCAAACGTATTTGTTTTCATTGAACTAAGACTACGATATGTTGATATGCTAGTTTTTTACATTCATTTAAACCCTGCCTAATGAAACATTCAACAAAATTTCACATCTAATAATTGAGGAGCAAACATTCAAAACGTGATTTGTCACACAGATGTTGAGCTGAGATAATCAAGAAAAACATATTGTACTCAAAATGGTTTTTTTTATTATAAAACTGTTTAAGGAAAGAATTTTAAACCTGGTATTTTGTATAATCCGTAAAGTGGTTCATTTTTTGATTTGAAATTTGGACAAAACACGATTTGCATGAAACTTGTGGGCAAAACACTATTTGAATGAAAATCAAGGCATTATATTTTTTTATAGGATAAAAGGTTCTTTGAACACTGATTCTGGTTTCCTTTCATATATTTAAATATGTACTATCAGAATTGACAATAAACGGCATTTTTCAAAATGTGTGACAAATCAATTTTTGAATGTTTGCTCCTCAATTCTAGAAATCATTTAAAATGAAATCTTTCCCATCACGTGAGTTGGAGTCAGTGTTGCCATCTTGTTCCGTGTTGATTATAGTACAAAAGGATAAAAATTATAGTAATTCTGAAAAAAACTTCAGAACAGGAACATTTTTCGTCTCGAATCTTTCAAAATTATAGTATTTTTGGCATATTTGCATAAAATTGTAGTATTTTACATTTTTTGCGGTTTCAAAATTATAGTATTGTACTATAAAAAAAATATTACCATAGGTACATTTTAATTTAAAAATTATAAACAATTTAATGACAGGGGTGTGATTGCATATTTTTACATAATGCATCAATATCCGGTACAATGTTTGAAATGCTAATTCGCAGGGTTTGCTCCAAAGTCTCCGTTGAAAAACACGACCTGGGCTTATTTTTTATTACCAGTAATCATAAAAAATCTGTTTTGCATAAGTATGTTGTCGCAAAAGGAATTATAATTAACAATGCAGCTTTTGCGAATGACAGATATTCTTACTGTCGCCTTTTCCAAAATTCTGCAAGACTTTTTTCATTAAACTCGATTTCAAGGGAATTATCTGATCTAATATCAATCAATCAATCCTTCTTGAGCTGCCCACGTTATATAATAATATTTTACGGATTTAGCAAATGGTGTTCTTATCCAATTGTACTTTGGTTTTCATCTTCTTCTTATTGTGCCATCCCCTAGCGGAGGTCGGCCACCATCAAGGCGATCTTATATTTGTCGTCTGCTACCCGGAACAGTTCGGTGGAGCTGCACTCGTACTAATCACGGAGGTTCTTAAGCCACGAAATGCGGCGCCGTCCTCTGCTACGCTTCCCATTGATCTTTCCTTGAATGACAAGTTGGGGAATGCTGTAGTTTTGTTCTCTCATAATGTGGCCGAGGTATTGTAGTTTCCTGGTTTTGATACTACGTAGAACTTTTCGGTCAACTTCAACATTTGTCACCCGGTCAGTCCAAGGAATTTTGAGGATGCGTCTATACAGCCACATCTCGAAAGCTTCTAGTCTCCGTGACATCTCTTGGTTTAGCGTCCATACTTCCATACCATAGAAAAGAATTGAGAGCATATAACATCGTACCATACGCAGTCTCAGACCTAGGTTAAGATCTCGATTACTAAGGAGGCGTCTCAATCTAAGTCTTCATCTAAGTTTGGAAAATATTATCGTCCAGTGATTTTTATGATTTTTTTTCAAATACTGAACTATTTCGCAGCTCCCTGGCAGGATCTCCAGGGACCTCTAGGGGGCCGCGCCTCCCAGTTTGAAAAGTACTGTATTAAACAATATTGTTAGCTGAACAATGCGGCCAAGTATTTTCATGTCTTGTAATATTAAGTATCTGATTATAAAGTATATGGTGCTAAGAATTTGGCCTCACATTTATTAAGACTGGCCCCATGTATAGACTGATGTTGAGGCCCTACCATAAAACTGTATAACGAATGCTTTATAAAAATACTGGCTTTGGACAATATTATCGTTATGATTTTTTTTCAAATACTGAAATATTTCGCGGCTTCCTGGCAGGATCTCCAGGGCCCTCTAGGGGGCCGCGCCTCCCAGTTTGAGAAGTACTGTATTAAACAATATTGTTAGGTGAAAAATGCGGCCAAGTATTTTCATGTCTTGTAATATTAAGTATCTGATTATAAAGTATATGGTGCTAAGAATTTGGCCTCACATTTATTAAGACTGGCCCCAGGTATAGACTGATGTTGAGGCCCTACCATAAAACTGTATAACGAATGCTTTATAAAATACTGGCTTTGGACAATATTATCGTTATGATTTTTTTCAAATACTGAAATATTTCGCGGCTTCTTGGCAGGATCTCCAGGGCCCTCTAGGGGGCCGCGCCTCCCAGTTTGAGAAGTACTGTATTAAACAATATTGTTAGGTGAACAATGCGGCCAAGTATCATGTCTTGGAATATTAAGTATCTGATTATAAAGTGTATGATGCTAAGAATTTGGCCTCGCAATTATTAGAAACGGCCCCAGGTGCAGACTGATGTTGAGGCCCTACCATAAAAATGTATAACTAATGCTTTATAAAAACACGATATTTTCAGAATTACCTGAAGTTCTGTTTGTTATTTCTGTAAGCAGGTGCCACCTGTGTCCGTAGTAATTGTCTTGTATTGCATTTTGTAAGGAAGGACTGTGATTTCATGAAGATAAATGGTCTTCCGGTGAAACATAGTGGTAGGCAACCACGGGCAAGTGAACGATGTGTGCTTTGGTTTTTATTTAATTGTTACGTGTATCGTGAGTAATTATTTAGTTCACGTTCACACCGATTCGTTTCGTCTTCAATTTGCCAAAACAATTAATTAACGGAAGCCCGAAATGGCCGAGTCGTAATGCCCCAAGGGTCAAATATGTAGGGACGGGAAAATTAAACGAATACTCGGTATTGCTACCGTTAGGGACACTTGCCACAGTTTTCTCAACAGATGTCACTGAGGATACCGAACACATCCTTTGGCATAGCTTCCATATTATGTCGGCTGAAAGAAAAAAGCTTTTCAAATCGGTCAGTGCCGATTGACGAAAATTCCTTTCAGCTTCAATGCTCATCGGTCATTCGTTAATCGGCTTGAGGATTTCGGACAAAAAAGTTGTGATTATATTGAGATGCACTTCGCGTACTCTCACGCTGTCATGGCGACAAATTTAGTCGATGGTTTCGTCATTTTTCAGAATATTTTGAACGATCACCACCTCTGTAAATTCAATGATGGAGAGTGCCAACTCTAATGCTTTAGTATTTTGAATTATTATTCATTACTCATGCTAATTTCAATTAATTTTAAGAGTTTCTATTTGTGCGTACGTTAAAAGTAGGTACTTACGATATTATATCCATATATAATATTTTAGACAGAAACCAACCTGCAGAGAATACATAATAGACAACATTCTTATAGAAAATACGTAGTGCCAACCGCTAACAACAAAAAAACACGCGATTTTGACATGAGTCAAAAATGTGTAAGCATGTAGAAAATTATAAAAAAAACGTTCATTGAGTCATGCAGGTGTCGTGACGTAACCTCATTGTTGTTCTGGTGATTTCGGTAGATTTTGCCAACTGAAAATGTTCGTTTAAAGGTTTTTAAAGTTTAACGGGATGGGAGCATCAGTCTGATAACATTTTTAACACGACATTACACACTTTTTTTTTTACGTATTTGCAGCTTACTGTGACGTCACGTGATAGTACGCGACGTGCATCTCAAAGTAATCACAACTTTAGTATCCTCCGTAAAAGTGTGAAGTTACAATATGTAATACAATATATTATAATCATATATACAATATAAGTATACCAAGTGATTCTAAAGGCATTAATTTATATTTAAAAAAAAGTTGTCTATTAAAAGTTACTTTAAACCATGTGAAAATCGTTGACAAAGATGACTGTTGGTGTCATAACTCACATTTTTCAACGATTATGTGAGTTCTGTCATCAAGGCCTGTCTAACCAATCAGGGAGCTCTATTTCTCATAGTATGCTGTGTGTCTGCAGTATTGTATATTTTTTAAAAAGTGATGTAAATCGACTCACTCACTTATCAATATTCAAGGGAGTTCAATACTTTTCTTCTAATTACAAAAAAACAGTGCTCTGGTAATTTTACAACGTTTTTATTAGCTCGTATTCTTATTTTGTTCGGTGGTTGTTTATCCAGTACAAATCTTGCAATCATTTTTTTACTAAGTTCCCAACTAGCTAGACATTTGAAACTTTTAGAATATATAGGAACACGATGCCAATGCATTCTTTCAATACTTTTAGCCATCTTTAAGTAGAATTTAATTCATTTTCAGTTAATTTGGTTTTGTATGAAAAGTTATTTCGGAAGAAATCCGTAATCCAATCCACTATTATTGGTTGCTAAGTGGGTGGTCCTAGCAATTAGCAATACGTGGGTTACTATGGAAATTTATATGAAATTTCAAAATGATATTTCAGTATTATTTCTATCAAATACAATTTTTTTTGTTAAGTTAAGTCAAGTTTATATGATTCAACAGAAAATTTAAAAACGTTGTATAAACGTTCTTTTTATCTTGTAATTATTTGTGATTATCTCGAAACTCGATTTTTGGAATATGTGAGTTATGACTCTAGGCAACTCTTATGTCTGGACTGCCTCAACGCTCATACACCAGTCTTCCTGGTATCCGGTGTACCGGATTACGAGACTGTCGTTATTACCCTAGCAACCCTATTAATATCGTTTATAGGCTTACTTCAGAGGGCATTCGAGATTAAATGGAGGACGAAAATAGATTTAATGTTTCCGGCGATCCGATTGGTCGACGAGATGGCCGGATATTGCAATCGGATCGTGTTCCTCTCAATGCCTCCGTTCGAATAATGACACCTGTATTAGTAGCCACGCGACATCGTGGCTGAGGAGCAGTGCGTTAATGATAAACATAAACTATAAGCAGGGCTGTTTTAAGACCATCACAAATCCTAAATTATATTTATTAATTGTAATATTATTCATTTTATCTTTTATATAATATACCTACTAGTAGCGAAGTGTAGAGGTAGGCTGTTAAGATCCGCCATAAAAAGTGCACGTTAAACTTTGTTAGTCATACGTGTTTGTTTTTATTGAACTTAGACTACAATTTACAGATGGAGTTTTTAAAAATCAATTAAACCCTGCCTAAACCATACCATAATAGTTTTGGTATATTATGGGCGATATAACAAAATTGTGCACAACATTCATATGTTTTCGATGGATTAAGGATACAATTTACACATATTTTAAATTCATTAAGCCCTGTCTAAACCAAACTATAATTGATAAAAAATATTATTCTATCTATTAAATATTCAAAGTTATGTATGATTTAATTGCATAATTTTAGATATTTTGCGTCTGCGTTCAACCAACTTGGAGTCGCATGGAGGTCAAGGCTGTATTCTGTGAGGACCAAATGTCGTTTGTTTAACGCGTGCGTGCTACCTGTGCTCCTGTATGGCTGTGAGACATGGCATCTTACTAAGCTTCAAGAGTCTCGGCTTTTGAGCTTTGAGAATCGATGTCTCCGCAGAATCTTAGGGGTGCATTGGTACGACCGCGTTACGAACACCCGAGTTCGTGAGCAGACACAACAGCCTTCGGTGATTGAAGTTATCATGAAGAGACGATTTACGTGGCTGGGACATGTATTCCGGATGCCGCCAAAGAGTGCGGCACTTCGTACCCTTGTGGCACAGCCTCAAGGGTTCCGTCGCCGTGGCCGGCCCTCCCTCACCCTGCAGCGATGCTACAAAAGCGACCTACGTGCTGCAGGTCTGACATGGCGGGAGGCACAGGAGTTGGCGATGGACCGAGGGAAGTGGCGCCAACTTGTGCTTGCCCTATGCCCCAATGTTGGGACGTGACAGGGTGAAAGAAGAAGAAGAAGATATTTTATAGATAGACGAGTATTTTTTGACTATTATCTATTATGGCTTGGTTACGTAGGATTTAATTGAATTTAAAAAAACTAACCAAGACCAACTGTAAATGCACAGTAGCCTTATTTCAATGAAAGTAAATACGTGTTTAGTGTACACCATTTATGGGGGATCTTAACAGCCTACCTCCACCCTTCGCCACTTATATATTATACAGATAAGGAATAAATTGAACAAGTGCAAATAATGTAGCTTTAAACGATGATATTAATGATTAATGAACATACATAATTTTGAAAACACTTCTGAGAAAATAATGATATAATAACCAACAGAAAAAATCTTTTTGAAAAAAATAACCCACCCCACAGAAATCGGATCTGCATCTCTCTGGTATCGCGCCCACGTACATAAACCACAATGCTAAATGTACCATACTTAGCTTTTTTTTTATTTACTTATTTATTTATAAAAAGAGTATTACGGCATTGCAGCTATTGGCCAATGCGCTGTAATACATAATAAATACAAATGTATACAAATATCTTAATTACAAATAACAATAAAAAGACAGCATGTGTAAATATTAATGAAATATGATAATTTATACAATTATAAATTTAACCTATTTAATACGTCCACAAACATTATATAGTTAATAAAAAACAAATCAACCTTTATGGTGCCATCAAATAAGCTATTGCACGATACACAGCATCATGAAACATAACATCTGTCCTGCGACGAGGTATCTTGAAGACCGTGGAGCTACGAGTGATATTGGTGGGAACATGAAAATTAATATTTGCCAGTATATACGGATTGTAAATGAACCCACGAAGAAGTAAAAAGAAATGCTTTAAAAGATCAATCACTCTTCGGGTAGACAGGGATTGCAATGTTAGCATACCCAGAAGAAAACGAGTCGGGAAATTGGTTGATTGAAAAATTATGTATGATCAATAAAAAGAATGTTACATTCTTAAATCTTGTGAATTATTCGTTGAATAAAAAAATTTATTAATTATAAATTAATACTATTGTGTTGACATTCAGAAAATTTGCAATTCAATGACCCAAAATCATCGAAGTTATTAAAGAACTTCATTAACTTTTTTATATGCTATATTTTAAAAATAATTATTGAATACATAATTATTGTTTTACTTATTTATACAAAAACAATCGATTATGTATTCTTTACCTACTCCACAAGATAGATGCTTCGTTATGATTTTTGAGATTTGCGAAGTGTTCCATCAGAGGAAAAGTTTGGGAAACCCTGGACCATCTCTGAGAGAGTGGATATTATCCGGCTATATGAAACCGTTCTATATGCATATGAAGCATAGTAGAACCTCAATTTTGTTATTATTAACTAACCTATAAAAATATTTAATGATTAAAAAATAACCTTTAAACCGTGGGAGCTTTTAATAGATTTATTATTCATTAAAAAAAACACTTACAAAAACTTTTGCAGTCAAAGTCAAAAATGTGTAGAGACAGTGGAATTAACCAAATCTTAATTGCCAGAACTGGAATTTGCCCCCGATTTTCCTACAAAAGAATTACAGCAAAGAAACATGTAATTAGATTAAGAATATTTTGATGAACATAATAATATAACAAAACCAAACAAATCTTACAAAGTGAATTGCTATTGAATTATGCTGCAGACTTGGAAATAGCTATTTCTGGTGCAAACACTAATTAATGATTGGTGGCGCTTTTAGAAGTGGGCTGTAATTTGAAGGTGATGCTGGATTACGGATCTAGAAGGGGGGGGTGGGGGGTTACACAGGATGCCAGACACTGACCTTTATGTTGAGAGGGCTGGCGCGCGCTGGAGCCGGTTTGGTTTCACGCACTCACGCACTGGTGAACGGACGGTACACTTTTGATGGATGATATATTATGAGGTTGAGGAATGATGATGATAAGTTCAGGATGGATGATATAGACGCGACGTTCACTCAAACCGTAACAGATTTAGTGCAACGAAGGTAGACCATTTGTCTTTTGAGTCACTCGGTAGTTAACGAGGGCTAAGCTACAATAACAAGCCCGAACAGGACCGCTTTCTTGATGTCACTCGAGCTAACTATACTTAACTGTGATCACGGTTCATCATGACCCGTGACTGGTGGTTTTGTGATAATAATTGGGGATTTGAGGTTGGTGGAAAGAAAGGATGAATGCGAATATAAATGGGTCAACCAATGATTATTATAAATGAATAGGAAAAGAGAAATAATACAAATTTAATAATACATTAAAATGCTATACAAATAATACTATACAGTGACGTCCCGTGGGGGTAAGCTGATCATGTGTTGCTTAGGGACGGCGAATTAAGGAATGAATACTTACTAGCTATGATAACCATGCGGACCATGCGTACGCTTCGTTAGAAAGTACTGCCATTCATAGTTTAAACATATCACAAGGTGTTTCGTCTATCTATAAAATATCTATAATTATGACATTAAATCATACATAATTTTATATATAGAATAATATTTTTATATAGTATGGCTTGGTTTAAGCAGGGCTTAAACTGAAACTAAAAACTGACTGACAACATTATTGTGTAATAATATGTACTTATTCTGAATTCAACGAAAAAAAATAAGTATGAATGAAAAAGTGTGCACAATTTTGTCGGATCGCCCAAAGCATACCAAAACTATTAGGTATGGTTTGGTTTAGGCAGAGTTTAATTGTAGTCTTAGTTTAATGCAGCGCTCGAAATGGAAAATTTTACGAACCGGAGCGCTCAATGATTTTATGAAAGGTAATATATGTATTTTATAAAAATAAGATTTTTTATTATATGACATATCTAGCTCAGGCGGTCAAATTAATATTTCCGCGAGACGGAGCGATAATTTTGGAGATTTTATGAACCGGAATGGCGCTCCGGTACGTTCCGGTCCATTTCGAGCCCTGGTTTAATGAAAACAAATACGTATGACTGACAAGGCTTAGTGTGTACTATTTATGTCGAATCTCCATAGCCTACATCCACCCTTCACCACTGATACCTACACTGTGTTAAAAAAATCCAACCTACCCCCAGTGATCAGTAAGTAACACGAACTATTTTACAACGTTTATTACAACGTTTTTCTTAGCTCGTATTCTTATTTGTACGGTACAAATCTTGCAATCGATTTTTAACTAACTTCCCGACTAGCTAGACATTTGAAACTTTTGGAATATATCAGAACACAATGCCAATGCATTTTTTTAAAATACTTTTAGCCATCTTTAATTTAATTTAATTCATTTTCAGTTAATTCTGTTTTGTACGAAAAGTTATTTCGATACATTATTGGTTACTAGGGGGTCCTAGAAGCTAAATTATTAATATATACTTGCGTTACTATGGAAATCAATATGAAATACCAATATGACATTTCAGTATTATTTCTATCAAGTACAATTTTTTTTGATCGTTAAAGCTAGTCAAGTCAAGTTTATATGATTCAACAGAAAATTTTAAAACGTTGTATATAAAAAGTTATTTTTATTTTGTAATTATTTTAATGTAAAATGAGGTAAATAATAATATGTACCGTAAAATGGGGTAAGATTTTATCAAAACAATTTTCAAAACTTTGTTCACCCAATTATTGTTTTTTGCCTCAAATTTTGTAAGACTGATAATTTATTGTTTTCAATAAAATAACAGATTTTTTATCAATACTTTGGTACCTATCGTTACTTTTCTCTCGATATGACAGCCCTATGTGCGGGGCATTTGGTTTATAGTTACAAATAAAAAAAGAAGGAATGAATGTACAACTCACGGCAATCAGAAAGGCCGGCAAATATGGCCGACATTGCGTGATACACAAACATAAAATACACAAACTTACAAACACATACGAAGTTTTTACGTAGACGTACCTACAGACCACGTGATATTTGTTTACGCAAGATCGTCGCTTTCCAAAATGGCGAATTTGGTTGCCTGTTTTTATAATGGAATGAATCAGTATGTTCCTTCCTTTATTTTTTTATTCGTCGGTTTATAGGGTATAATATGTCATATCCGAAAATTTGTACGTAAAAAGTTCACCGCAGGACACTTATTCGTACGCCGCAGTACGTGAAACATGAGTTCGTGTAACATTTAATCAAATGACGAGTTCTTCGTTGAACATTTCACCGTGGAGTATATTTGTACATACCTATGCTACATTTTATTATAAAATAATATTTTATATTTTTACTAGGTTAGTTTAGTTTAGATTAGGTTAAGTTAGGTTAGGTTAGGTTAGGTCAGGTTAGGTTAGGTTAGGTTAGGTTAGGTTAGGTTAGGTTAGGTTAGGTTAGGTTAGGTTAGGTTAGGTTAGGTTAGGTTAGGTTAGGTTAGGTTAGGTTAGGTTAGGTTAGGTTAGGTTAGGTTAGGTTAGGTTAGGTTAGGGTTAATGTAATTGGAACAGTACTATTTGCAAACTATCGCCGCATTTTGTAAGATACGTACAAATGTATTCCACGGTGAAATGTTCAACGAAGAACTCGTCATTTGATAAAATGTTATACGAACTCATGTTTCACGTACTGCGGCGCACGAATAAGTATCCCACGATGCACTGCATACGTACAACTTATATGTAACCAATAACCATAATGTGTTGCAAGTCTAAAATAAGTTTCAGAATCGAATTGTCCATACCTTAGCCAGAGACCTGTTAATTCAATTCCCTTAATTATGTGGATCCTTTTTCCTTTCTTGAAGTGAAAATGGTAGAAATATATTACGAATGTTTTCTTCTTTCATATTATTAAAATAGAAATATCTTCCCACGACTGTTCATGTAATACGACATCTTTCTTGTCAGATGTTAGAAAACATGGCCGCAAATAGAACCTTTACCGGGAAAGGTGAAATTAAAGTTAGATGATATTATTAATACTTAATAAAATACTTCCGAGATTAGACCTGTTAATGGCGGACGGAAATAGACGTAATATATCCGAGCTTCTGATTGGTCGTTAAGGGGACCGGATATTGCTTCACTAGTAACCAACTAACTACATCATTATTTCAGGAAAATAGTTGTATTTTGAGTTAAAATAATTGATTAGGTAGTCGTAGAAGGTCAGTGAATTTCAAAAAATCGCAGGGTTACCGAACACTTTCTGATAAAATACTTAATGTTAATATATATATATGCATATTTCTGTGAATATAAGTTTGTTTATAAAATGTTCAGATGCCTTTTAAAAGTCAGGTTCAAAATCCGGTCCTGATTCTATAATATTATACTCATTTGTATATAATGTAGTTGTAGTTCTTAGTTGCCTTCCACCGAGTCTTAAATAAATATGTCCCGATTGTAGATGGCTTACTTTTTTCAAACGTGAAATTTCTTTGTTTTTTTTCATATAAAACTGTAAACGTCTTGAATTTATTATTTATAGTGTTTACCAGAAAACACAAAATTAAGCGTCAATTACATTGAGCTACTTCACGAGCTGTTTGTTGGCGAATTTACAATCTGCCTATAAAGTCGCCCAGTGTAATCATCGAACAAGCTAACAAGCAGGTTGTAAACACTCTACCGAGAAAAGTTGAAAGCCGGTCAACTTTACACGCTACACGCCAGCGTGTGAGCCTACTGCGTCTGCGCGGTAGAGCGCAGTAGCAACCTCCCGGTAAAAAAACGAACTACGTTCTGTCAAAATAGTCGCTGGCTTGTGGCTTCTCAGCGAATGGAAAGTTTTGTGTGTCATCATCATAATCGCAGTAGCTGAATCGCCCGCTATTAAATTCGCCAACAAACAGCTCGTAAAGTAGCTCAATGTAATTTACGCTTAAATGACAACTTGTTTACTTTACCAGATGTGGTATCTATTATAACAGGGTACGTATCTCGAGTGTGGAAAAATATGGAATAGACTTAAATAAATATTAAATATTATGGTATTTTTATTAGATACGTCTGTTTCATAATATGGATTAAAGTTTGTCACGTAAATTTAACGCGTATTCAATATTAAAAGACAGTTGGCGCACTTTGTGTCTCTTAGTTTTATGGGTCAAAGTAATAAAGCGAACTGTGATTCAAAACTGTTACCACACCCGGTAGGATAAGCCAATTCCTATTCATTTTATGTTCCCTAGTGTTTACTATAATATGTACAATTGATTCATTTGAATTTGATTGATCTCGGTAAAAAGTAAATTAGACATTTATTCCATTACTTATAGATATTTTGAGTAACAATTATCATCAAATATTTTTTATTTCAATTTATTTATTTTTAACATATTGTGGACTTTACAAATTATAAGTTTAAGACGCTCACAACATGACATTTAGAAACAAAGATATATAAAACAGTATTACATAAAAAAAGAGATAAATAGTAAGTTATTAAACAGTAGAAATGTGTAAATACAAAAAATATAAATTAGATAGGTACAAGGAAGTACACCGGATGAGTTAAGCAGACCTTATTTTAAGAATTAATAAAACAACGTCCACCTACACTCATCCTCACGTATGTGGAATATATCAACACCCGAAGCAATTTCGTTGAACATAGTTATCGACCTCCCAATTGGCATTACCAGTGGCAGGTTGGTTCTGCACTTTGGGAGAATAAACAACTGATGTTCTCTATTTCTAAGATAGTTATCAGGGACACACAGGTCAACACTGCCTAGAATGGCAGAGTTCTTATTTATACCTTTATTCTCAACTTGTGCTTCCTGCTAATAATAATACAAAAAATCAGGCTAAATTATCAAGGATAAATTTTAATTATTTTGACAGGTACGAAATCAGAAATAGGACGACAGAGTTTCAGCGCGAAACTTTGTAAATGGCTTGTTGTTAGAGGTGGCCATGGGTGCACAAATGCTATTAAGTATCCAAGATACACCAAACAACCATATAGTCTACGGACATGAGACCGATGGATCGACTAATATATTAAATTCGCTGGAGATGCTGAATACGTTATTACAATCCTTAAAAAAAAGTAGTAGGTCAATCAATCCCATTGGGTCACTATATTTTTGTAGCATAATCTATTTGATAACAGAATTTTGTAGCATGTGATAATTCACATAATAATTAGTTTGTATTAATGTGTTTTTCGATTCAGACCATGGATTTATGGTTTAGCAAATGGCTAACAACTAATTCCATTTAAAAATTATACCAATATCTATACTGGATTGTAGAGTCATTTGATAAAGTGTACCTACTAAGAAAATATGGAAGGTTATCATTAAGTAAGTAGATACGTCGTCATATTGTTGTAAATGTGATTTATTAGTTTTTTTGAAGAATGAATCTAAATATTATAATATACTATGTTGATTTACCTTTAATAATATTTTAGTGACTGTTAAAAATATAGTGATGAATTGTTTTTCAATAAAGTATCAGAAGTGAATAACTCAGAATTTGGTGCGTGAATGAAATTAACCCTGGTTTTATTATCTCCTTCCAAATAAATATCAATTTAATTATTACAGATAAGTTTACAGATTATAATTTAGATGGGTGAAATCACGAGCATGCGTTCTGATGAATTTACGAAATCGACCGGGCGAAGCTGAACGATAACCTTACGGTTAAATCTTTGATAACTGACTGACATATTTATTTCATGTACTGAGTGTTTTTATAGTGATTTGATACAATAGAAAATGCTGCTATCACTACTTGAATATTTTGATAATCATGCTTTATTGTGGAACCCATGATTCGTTTCATTAAGTATAAACTATTGATTTCAATTTGAACAATTATGCACTTTTTAATAATTGGGCAAGATTGATTTTCATATAATCGACTTTTGTGCATATCATGATAAACTTACGTAGCATTATTTATTAGTTTGTAATACTATTTATTAGTTGAATTATTTTATAATTTTGCTACATTAGCTTTCTGTTGAAATTGATTGATTCACATAAATCGCTTGTTTTGCAATTTAAACAATATTATGTTGCAAGATACATTGTAATTATAAATTAATGGTTTCCTGCCAAGTCATGCGGATGGTAGGGTATTGACCCTACAAAAGTATAAGGATTGTTTAGACTTATACATGTGCTTAGGTGACCTTGCGCAAAGCACTGGCTTCTCATGCCGGGATTTAGGGTTCGATTCCCGGTGAAGTTATAATAGTTGTACAGCTTTGTGAGTTATCAAGCCTGTTTGTTTTGTTTTTGTTTCTCTACTACAACTACTAACTCTACTCTTGGGTCTCATAATATGTTTTAGAGTTATAAAAGCTCTAAATTATTTATTTTTGACCTATTAGTGGCATCATCCCCCTTAACGCGCTTTAAATATGACTTCTCGATGAAAGCTCAAAGTTGCGTAACAGTCGCTTGCGCCGTTTTGGCTTCGCGCGTCGGCCGCACAGCCTACCCCGTGAAGTTGCCATGCAAATGTGGCGTCGCCATGGCAACGCGTCGAGCCTCCTACGTGACGTATTCATGGACGCGCCACAGCATTAATGATTGAATTTTCGTATTACTGTTAAGAAATATCATATTTACACAGCGAAAAATATGAGAATAGTCGAGATATTAGCGCATTAAAGGCTTCGGGATTTTGCCGTGGGCACATTCTGGCCTGCCCTCTATCGGAGAATTTTGAAAATATCGAATGTCAAACTCACTAATTATTATAGATAAATTATTTAATTATTACATAATCGAACATACACAATTTTGCAAACCCTCATAAGAAAATATAGCCGATAGAAAAAATCTTTTTTTGAAAAAAGTAAGACACCCAGCAGGAATCGAACCTGCGTCTCTTGGGAATCGCGCCCTGTGCATTACTACGATGTTACGACTGTCATGCTTAATTGCGAAAAATTTGAACTATTGGCCTTTTTATTACCTGCTCATAACCGCTCTCCAAATTGAGTTACCGTAGGCGATCGGTTTTTGTATTCTAAATTAAAATATCTATTACTTTAATTATTAACCCACAACGACGTCATATCATTATATATAATTAGCATGTTATTTAAATGTGGTAATTAAATATTAATTAATAGGTCCGCACTGAATAGGTTTTAATTACATAATCATTTTAATCAGAGTCGTTTTTTAATGCTTTGGTTCGGGTTTTTGATTCTAGTTGGAAAATCGAATGGGGCTTGGTTTCATCAAAAAAATGTCACATCTGTCTATCCATAATATCATTGATCATGATCCAGTACTCTCTTTTCACACTATACGGTTTATGCACGGATTTTTCCGTCACAAGCTGAATTTGTGGTTGAGTGTTGTGCTGTTAGGTTATAATGAATGACGATTAAAACCATCTAATGTGAAAGCGTGCATTATGTCTCGTACACTACTGAGTCATCGGTGGCCGTCAGGGTGCCGTGAATACAGTGAAATGGACGGCTGCTATACGGAGCCGTTTCAGTTTTTAACTGTCGCCGTGTTATGTGAAAAGGACTGTGCTCATCTTCACGCCACGAGGGATGATTTCTGATCCTGGCGTCCTAAGGAATTTAAATTCATATGCGCCTGTCAATTACCTACGTGGTCGCAGCCATGTCCTATTCTGGGTCAGAACTGTTTCCTTAGAACAGGCACAATTAGCGAGAGGTGGAAGATTAGTAAATGCGCCCCCTAAGGAAATACATTTTCAATGATGTACTTTGCATTTTGTTTTTGAAACTTTATTTTATTGCATACCATTGTTAATGTTTTTTTTTCTTCTTCTCTCTTGTGAGAGTAATATTTTGTTATAATGTAAATCTAATGTTGTGAATAGCCTGAATTTAAATTTGTTATGTCCACAATGTTTTTTTTATTAAATAAATAAATAAATAAACATCGCGTCTCGTTTACTCTTGAAGAATGAGATTTGCGAGATAGTCAGTACTTTTACGTGTAAACAGTTATGATCGCGATTGTTTAAAATACACACTATTTCTGCAAGTAAATCCATGCGCTTTAAGAAGTAAAAAAAAACACCGTTATACTATTCATACAAATTAATAAAAACTTTTAATCACACTTTCGCGTTTCATCTATATTATATTATCCTGTTAGAAGCAGTTTTAATGAATAACGACTGTGTTCCCTGTGACGTTGTAACAACCCTCATGAATTAATTGACACCCGTGTGTAAGTCGGCACACACCCCTTTTAGTATGTACAATCATTGTACTACAATGAGCTAATGGTAGCCATTACGAAAGTGCATTGTATTCTGTCGACTTTAGCTCAATATTGACATGCCCTAGTAAAGAGAACTACTTATAGAGTAAAGCTATAAAGTGAAAGAAAATTTTAATATGTTTAAGTAGAAAAGTGTTATATTGCACCTTGGAATAGAATTTCATTTTCAAATTGCAGTGCTGAAGAATATTTTTTGGAAAAATGTAGGCGAAAAGGATCTGAAAAATTATTGACACTAATTGTCAGTCATGCTCACAGAAATTAAGAATACACTAATAATAATCTACTATTTTCCCGGAATAACTCCCTACGGGAGCAAATGTGGTGTGATGTAAAATTTGCTGTTTGCCAATGAAAAATAAAATTGGTATACTTAGTGGAAATTTAAAGTCTCGTTTTAAAATTGTACAAAAGTGAAATGATAGTATATATATAATTGTTTTATTTAAACGTGCTATCTCCAAAATTTTGTATAAATAGATATATATATATATATATATATTTATGTTACTTTTTTTTGTAAGTATATAATTTAATTATTCATTATTCTTCCTCATTTTTCTGAGCTCATTTGAAACGCAATCGGCCCGGAAACAAAACGCAAACGTCGTTTGGCGGATGAATCTGAAACTTCGCTTTGCCGTTTGCGCGCAGCCTTATTAGAATTATGAAGCGGAAAGGCCATACGTACACCATGATTTGCTTTACTATTTTAAATCTCGCAAACCCATTCATTAAGTCTTTACTATCAGAAACAGCAATCTCATATTAAATTCACATTATTATTTATATTACAATATAGTTTACTCCATTAAACTTATGTATTTGCAAGATTGAACGTATACAATATTAACAATAATGTCTTAAATAGTATAAATTATACTAGATTTATTTTTGACCGATTTTATCAATGTAATTTTCTTATGTATTTTCTCTATATTTATGTTATTCTTAATCTCTATCTTGTTAGGCTTAACTATATTATAATGTATACATGGAAACTTTGCTGGTTGCAATAACTTTTCAATATTATATTTTAAATTTTTGTAATCAATATGTAACTGTTTGTTTCCCTAATAATAAAAAATATGTTTATTAAATAATTATCTGTAAATAAGTTATCAACGTTTAACTTGCCCACTTCACACGAATTTTGTCAGATGGCTAATAATTAAGCTAAAAAAAACTGAATGAAAATTTATCATAAGTAGACAAATAAAATTCATTTAAAAAAAATATCAGGACACTCAAGTTGTAAAATTTTTGTTTATAAATGTTTTAAAATTCGTAGCAATCAATAGACAAAAATACTTTTTTAAAATGATTCTTTTTGACATTAGACTATAAATAAAATTGTCATATAAACATAGTTTGTATGCAAGTGACAGAATACGGAATATGTACCTACCTATCCATTTATTCTGTTAAATGAGTGGATAGCAGTGGCGAGGGGTGGAGGTAGGCTGTTAAGATCTGACATAAATATTGCACATTAAATTTTGTCTTTGAAACGTATTTGTTTTCATTGAACTAAAACTACAATGAGTAGATAGTGTTTGTTAATTTTTTTAATTCAATTAAGCACTGCTTAATCTAAGCCATAGTAGATAATAGTAAAAAAATATTCGTTTACGTATCTATAAAATATTTTTTTTATCGATTTTGGTTTGATATAGGCCAATAACACCATCTATAACATTATATAATTTTAGAAAAACACTAACTGAGAGAGTATATCACAACCAATAGAAAAAACTTTTTTGACAAAAGTAAGCTAACCGTTCGGCAATCGAACCCGGCATCTCCAACGGGTAAACGCCCCAAACTCGTCGCATTCAACCATTATGCTACGGAAAACATACTAATGACGACAATATTATTTAAAAATCGATTGCTGAAGTAACATGATTTCGAAGAGCGCTGAGTGGTAGGTATTTAATAGCCAATAGCTTAAATATTGTCGTCATTAGTATGTCTTCCGTAGCATAATGGTTGAATGCGACGAGTTTGGGGTGTTTACCCGTTGGAGATGCCGGGTTCGATTCCCGACCGGTTGGCTTACTTTTTTCAAAAAAGTTTTTTCTATCGGTTGTGATATACTCTCTCAGTTAGTGTTTGTCTAAAATTATATAATGTTCAATAATCAGAATGATATATTCTTAAATCTTGTGAATTATTCGTTTGAATAAAAGAAATAGTTAATTACCATCTATAACAGTAAAATAGATTATATTGTATTCTTAATTCAACCAAAATATATAAATATGACTAAAAAAGTATGTACTATTTTTTTTCAGATCGCCCATAGCATACCTAAAGACTTTATATATAATCAGCTAGTAAGGAGTCTTTACCACTGTCCAATAGATAGACAGTTCCTTTTTTCTTCCGTGACCCTATCAATCAATTAGGTATTGTAACTTCTTTAGGTTAGGGCTAGATTGTGTGGATACGGTTTGTGGTTTTATCCCACTAACTTTCTTTTGGACACGCTCGTATACTCTAGTTTAAAAGTTGCAAGAGCAGTGACGTTCCTAGACAAAATGCCGCCCCTAGGCAGTGCCAAAATGCCGACACATTTTTTTTTATATACTTACATCATCATACATACTTCATACATCATACATACTTTTTATCATCCTTTCATGACTCCAATATCTAAGAAATGTGTTGTATGGATACATTACTAACAAGATATACCTATAGCACTAAATCTAATTTAAATTCCATCTCTGCTTTAATATACAATATAGCGAGTCTACGGATACAGATAGGTACATTTAAAAATACACCTGACAACTTCCTAAGCTCGAGAGTGGCATGTTTGGATAAATTTTAAATTAGGTATACACGTGTCATTGCTGTTTACCAAGAACGTGACGTTCAAGGACAACGGAAGTAAGCTAGACATTGCTAACCCGACAAAAAAATCCTGTTAAAACTTTTATAGTACGAGTATCTAATTAATACATTTTGTTTCCAACCAGTGAGGTGAATTTTTTAATGGAAAGATATTTCCGTTATTACTGATATACCTACTTATGTCTATATATTCGTAGTGATTCTCCTCGATTTGTCACCCTTTGGGTAACTCAGGGCTCGAAATAGACCGGAACGCACCGGAGCGCCGTCCCTGTTCGTGTAATTCTAAAAGATACCGTTCCGGCTCGTGGCTTCTTTGAAAATTGCGTTCCGTTTCATGTTATTGAGATAATACTGCATGTAGGTATGTATTTTTTAAAATTGTAAGAACTGATTCGTGGGTAAAAATTCGCCTGCGGCGCTGACAAAATGTGTATATTATTTATTAATGATTAGTCCTACAAGGTCTATAATATAATATAGGCAGTTCGGACTTCAAATGTATTCACAAAAAGGGCTAAAGGGGCCACAAATTACAAAAAAAGAAAATTGACGAAAAATACGTGATTTTGCAAAATGTGTAGTAACCCATTAAAAAAAAACTACATTTTAATAATGTATTGGGGGCGGGGAGTAATGTGTATTAGCGCAGAGCCCCTTCAAGTATAAATGAAACCCTGATTATTAGGCATATCGCCCTTATGATATCCGAAAAATATTTAACATAATTTGATATTTTTCAATGATTCGTAAGATTTTCTATTTCGAGCACTGGGGTAACTGCCGCCCCCAAGCGACGCTCAATCTGCCTACCCCCACGGGACGTCACTGTGGAAGAGAGCTTTATTTGAATACGTAGTTGTCCAACTTTGGCATATTACGTGCAATCATAATATAATATATCTAAACATACCACATAAGTGTGAAGTTCGATAGTTTTGACAGAATATAATATGGCGTATTTAGAGCGACGATGAGCGAGAGAAAACGATGCAAAAAGCTTCATATTATATGAGCAGTCGTTGATAATATATTCAAATGTAACGGTAACATTTATTTTTTTAATGTGTAGCAATCATATCACTCAGCAGTAAATGGACGACACACTTTAATATGTATGTTTTGTTGTCAAAACAATACAATGGAGCGAAAATGATCGTCAGCATTTCCTTAATCATAACTAGGGATTCCAATCCCGGGATCCCGAGTTATTTTCGATACCTATGAATCCCGGGATTGATTTTTTTATCATTTTTTATCGAAAATAAAATAAAAACGAAAATATAACAGAAAAAGTACTTTTAATAACAAAAAACTACATTAGAAATAAACTGAGTTTGAATGAAGTTTGATTTATACCCATGTGTAAGTTGCCGATTTATTTTAATTTTTCACATAAATTATTAAAAATGAGAAAGATTGGAAAAAAACAATGCTTCGCACTATTAACAAAGTAATTCCACCATGATCTCATACGTTCCGGCAGTTACATATTTGGCTGACTATTTAGATTTATGAAGCGGAAAGGCCATAAGTACACCATGATTTGCTTTACTATTTTAAATCTCGCAAACCCATTCATTAAGTCTTTACTATCAGAAACAGCAATCTCATATTAAATTTACATTATTATTTATATTACAATATTATTTACTCCATTAAACTTATGTATTTGCAAGATTGAACGTATACAATGTTAACAATAAATGTCTTAAATAGTATAAATTATACTAGATTTATTTTTGACCGATTTTATCAATGTTATTTTTAAATATAAAAAAATTATATTAAAAATGGAAAAAATGCCAATCCCGGGACCAGTCTCGGGATGCCGGGATTGTCAAATTGTAATCCCAAAATCCCGGGATCAGAATTTTGGCTCGGGACTGGATTCCCTAATCATAACTAGATCAGCGCATCTATTCTATACACAAGTGACAAGACTGCTTTCGACCTTTACGGCAGCTAAATAGTTACTTCGCATAAAATTAGATTGAATGATATTCACTTGTATCAATATAGTAATAAGATTATAAATATTATAATAAATGTAAAAAAAAATATTATTAGAATATATTACTTACATCATTTTCATCGTAGAGACGGAGTGCAAAGTTATGAAGCATATTATACTCTACCTATACACAGGTCAACACTACACGAACAGAGTTAAAATTTGCACCACGTATATGTCGGTAAAACTATGTAGGTAAATAGAGATCTCTTATGACATCCGGTTCGCTTCGAAGTCGATCTGCTGCTGGATGAAGGCGTTCCCAAGCTATTTACATCTTGGGTACTAGTGTACGACGGAATTTGTTCAGCGGTTGTCCAGTAAGCCTAGCCCAAACTCTTGTAGGTAACATTAAATAATGTAATATTACTGTGAAATATTTATAAATAAAATCTTCATCTTTATAGGGATAAACCTATATATTTTTACGTATATAATATAACTTACTAACACTTATATTCAACAAGTTTTAGTTCACACAAACTTCGTTCGTCTCTCGATTTCGTTTCACCCAAAAAGTTCAATTCTGCGGCTTAGGAGATATCTTTTGGCAACATGGCGACTATAATTTAATAATAGGGGCCAATTTATTATTGTAGGACTTGCCAATTCTATATGGGTGCCGAAAATTCAACTGCTGTTAATAGGTATACAACTTTTTATCCCATAAACCAAACACAACAATTATATTTGTGGAAAATTAATATAAAAGCACTATAATTTCGTCACCTCAATTCTACAACTAGATAACTCTTATTTGGTCATTGTTGGGAAAATGAAATTTAAACTTTAGTTGATTAACATAAAATATCTATAATTGTAATTAGTATTTAAAATAAAAATGGAAAATCGTGCTTGTTTAATTGGGAATAATTAAATATTGTAGATATACCTATTATGTTATTTAATTAATGCATTTATGGTTTTAAAGTTATCTAATATTTTCAAAATACAGTTCCCATTAACTTCTGACTTACCTTGTTTTCTCATTGTGTAGTGAAGTAAATGTAGAATCATATTCAATAGCTATATTATCAAAAACAGTGAAAATCTAGTTATCTATTAGGTATTTGTATCTAGTATTGAGGTAACGATTTGTAATTTTGGGGTCCATTTAGAAAAACAATTCATGATGTTTTTTACTGGCTTTTGGCGTACACACGTACATTCCCCATACTCAGACATTCAGCGATTTTATTTAAACAATACACTTCTGACCTGCAAGTATAACTCAGAGTGTTCGCCAAGGACTTATTGCGACGTGTCACACCCACAAGCGAGACGACGCAATTTATTTGTCAAAAAGGGGTCTCGAAACAGTTTAAACCAGTCATCAATATCATAGTTATACCACAATATTATGATAAAGATATAAAAGGTATAAAAATGCATACACATTATATATATATAAATATTATATATATTTATATAATATTTTATTTACTCCTACCTTTCGAAAAACTCGCCTCGAATCATTCTCAAACTCTTTTTATTATTACTCCGGCGTGGGGTAGCGCTCCGGCGAAAGTTTAGAAAGTTTCCCCCCCCCCCCTCCTAAATAAATGTTGTGATCCCGAAAAAAAAATATTTTTACCTCTCGCATATAAAAAAGGGTCGCGCGGATTTGTCCAAGTTTTATATAGGTGAGTTCAGAGGTGGGCGATTTTTCAAATATTTTTCAAAAGACCTTATCCTGTCCTGACGTTTATCAAAATAGACATAGACATTGAATGCCTCTCCTACCCACTGTGGTTCTCTAAGCGATATTATTTTATTACTTACATTTATTTTATCCTTTCGTAATGTATATTCCAGACGATGCACATGGGTCACAAAATATGTACAGAAATATTTTAGCGCAGTAATGTAAAACTTTTATATAAATTGTTTGATATTCGAGTTGCCCGGAACTAGTCTATGCTATTGGGTACCCAACCTTTTCAAGGCTGAGAGCTTCTTTTTATCTTAATTTTCATGGCGGTCGACTTCTCATAAGAATCTTATGAGAATTTTTGTTGTTGCTTTTTTTAAGGCTATACTTCAGCTGAGGCATCGTCTAAAAAGATCGTGATTAGGCGATTGTGCAAATGACGCGAGCCGAACGAAATACAATTTGTCATAAAAATTCAACATGCGTCCTTTTAATGTTATGCTTATTATTATATTCGTAATAATAATAGTATATTCATTGACATGTTTTCTTTTTCAAGTACATGCGGAACGTTTTTTAGTCATCTTTACACGATTTAAGAATATATTCCTCCGACGTCATCACAAAACAAATTGACGTGCTCACACCTCGACTTTCAGTCTCCGATTGGCGACGACTGCGAAATTTCGTTACACCTACTGTTGAAAATTATTTGCCGTTTCACTTATGTATGCTCTTAACACAGTCAGTGCTCAAAACACGCCTGGCGTGTGGCCATTAGATACACAATATACATTCACTGCTGACCAGTCAATTACCACATTTAATTATCATGCTAATTGCTACATGCCAGGCATGTTTTGAGAACTGATCGAGTTGTGGTAATTAACTGGTCAGCAGTGACTGTGTTAAAAGCTAAAAATATCTATTTTAAAAGGCAAAATATCGTTAATTATCTGTAAAAATAAAATAATTTTCCTATTTTCGTATTTTTTATAGCATGCTTGCTATATTTACCTATATCAAATCGAGCTTCAATATTGGGACCATACCTAAATAAGATTTGATATAAATAAAAAGATTTAAAGTTATACACATTTGTATTTTTATAAAAATCGATGTTTTAAAATGAATATAAAAAATATTAAAATTATGAATTGGTCAAAAATCTCTATCACAAAAAATAGAAAATTTAATAAACTAAATTTAATAATAAATATTTAATATTTAATATAAAATAATATGTAATATAACGTGGAATCCTCCAAAAATTCACAGTTTTTAACATTTTTCTTAAATTATAGGTTTATCTTTGACTTAAAATAAAAAATAGTTTTCTTTTTAATGTTTTCAGATACATATTTATTAATTAATACAGTTTAAATTGTAAATTATCAAAAACATGTCTGTAATTGCAAGCTTCGTATTTTTCCGCTAGGTGCCTCTTGTAGAAAGACTGAGTAAAGGCTTTACCGTAAGGCAGTGGTCTCCAACCTTTATGTTACTACGCCTCCCTTTAAAAAAAATCTAATCTTGGCGCCTCCCTCCCTTTATTTCATTAAATAATACAGACACTTTTTTAACACACAAGTTTTTACTACTTACTTATATCAAATTCATTTTTTAATTAATTTTTTTTTCATGCGACGAATGAGCTTGTTTATTACCACAATCAATTTTAAAAGAAGTCAACCAAATTCATCATCGTTCATTGACAAAAATTAATGGATTCTATCATGAGCTCCACATAGTGAATAGGGCCCACAGGCCAGGATCTTTCACCCATATATTAAAAATATTTAATAGTCCTGAAACAAAGCAGCGCCGCAGGCGACTTTTTTTACTATTAATAAAATTATATGAAAAATGCATTAGCAAACTAACCAAGAACTCAGGAAATAGATTTTTGTTTGCTTCAATATATCTGGCGTAGAAATCATTTAAAAGTGGAGACATGTATTATTGTTATATTATATTAAAGAAATCACGTCAAAAACAATTAAAAAAAAAAATATCACACCCTGCTTACACGCTTCAGTTGACACTTTAGCTACGAGTGACATTTAAATTTGAGGTTATTGTTTTCATGCAACCAGCGGTCGTTTTGTGCATTACCGAAACAGAGCGTTTGCAAAAGCGCCATTTTAAAATTTCTCCGCTCCAAATATTTTTTTAATAGGATTTAAATATATGTATTATATATTAAAATAAACATTCATGCACTGAATTTTCACTGTTACGTTAAGATATGAACTTTTATTTATTTGTAGATATTATGGTATAAAAAATAATTTATTCAAAAATTTTGGCGCCTCCCCTGGCAATAGATCGCGCCTCCCCTGGGTGGCGCGCCTCCCAGGTTGGAAACCGCTGCCGTAAGGTGATCATCCGTCAAATGTGTTCGATATTTCGTTTACATAATATATAAATGTCATATAAGAAAATGTGAGGATTCACATAAATATGCACCTAGTTCTAAAACATGATACAATTATTCTAAGATAGACGTCCTTTAAATATGAGTATTTTTATGGATTCAATACTTTTCATAATATTATATCAAAAGATTTTAATTATGTCAACGTAAATTCTAAATTACCTACATCAATGGAAACACTATTGCGATGCTTTGAATTAGAATTCGGACATTATTAAAGGTAATGTTTGTAAGCTGTAAATATTATGAAACTCATTAAAATCAATAAATCTCTTATTAAACAACCCACTATTTCTTCTAATCATCATCATCAGCCTGAATCTATCCACTGCTAGATGAAGCCCTCTTCAAGCTGCTTGTACTTCTTTTGGTCCTGTGCGTTGTTCTGCCGCGTACTTCCGCAGAACTTTATCATTTTATCGATCCAGCGGGCTTTAGGTCTACCTTGCGGACGTTTTGTACCTCTTGGATACCACTGGATGACTAAATTTGTCCAAAAGTTGTCTCTTTTTCGAGCTATATGTCCAGCCCATCTCCATTTGAGGCTTTTAATGAACTCTATTACATCGCAAACCCTTGTCTGCTTCCTTATCCACCCATTCCTCTTTTTGTCCTTTCGCGTTATGCCCAGCTTGCACCTCTCCATACCACGTTTTGCTACTCTAAGTTTCTGGATCTCTCTTTTACTTAGGGTCCATGTTTCACACGCATATGTGATTACGGGAAGCACACACTGGTTGAACACTTTGCGCTTTGGATCGACCGACCGGTTGAGAACCCTGGACTTCGCCATTCGGAAGTGAAAAATAAAATTGGTACACTTAGTGCATTTTTTAAAAAATCGGTTTTAGTTCTACAAAAATATTGTCATCATCGTAAATAATTTAACAATGTTTAGCTTGCTCGCTATACACACAATTTTTTTCAATTGATTTTTTGTACATGAAAATTGATTTTTTGTTTTGCAAATGGGTGACTAAGTCAGTTAGGGCGGGCCTTCAGCAAAATTATTGACGAACATAAAAAAGTTACATAATACAGCTGACTTCGCAACTAAATAACGTCAAGCATTTTAATGCAAAAAGTTAGTTTTATTCCCTGTATTAGGGTAGTTTAGTCTATAACTATTACCTACAGAACAGATTAATAAATGAAATTCCGATAGGCTATACCCCAATGCACTACATTTTGACGCAGGGTTTTGAATATGTGAGTGTCCTACGAAAATAAACCACACATGATAGATAGTGTGTGTTGCAACCTTGAAATACACCCATACTGGATGAGCGTCAGTGTATAAACTGAGAGCAATGGTCAGAACGAATTATAAGCTTAGAATGACTTATTCTTGACTCGTGTTTAAGTTTATCCCATATTCTTCCACACTCGAGTTCGCTTACCTGTCACTCCACACCCGTTAGGTATTACAGTTCCCATTATTTCTGAATTCCCTGCTATTACCGTGGCATGTTATTTGTGTTTATAATGTGGGTACTTATCTTTGTTTTCTTATTGTTTTAGGATATCGACTATGAGGGCTTCAGAAGATTCTTGGATACATTCCTGGACGTCAAAACACCTGATGATCTATCCAGGTAAGATCGTAATTTTTCATTGGTTATATTATAATATCATTATTGTATTATCTATATAATACCTATATAATATACAATCGTATATTATATAGGTATTTCAGTGACGAAGGGTGAAGGCAAGCTATTAAGATCCGACATAAATAGTGCATACTAAACTTGATAGTGTTTGTTAGTTTGCCTTGAAAACTTAGAATTCATAAATACCGGCTTAAGCGTAGACTTATAATGTCGTGGGTCCCAGGTTCGATTCCTGGGTCCGGCAAATACCTACATAGTATATTGTTTGGATACATAGTATGGATCTAATACGTTGAGCAAGTGGCTATTATCCATTTCTGGTAAAAACAAAATCTGTTACTATAAACCTTCACTCTGTGGAGGCCCATATGATCATATTAGGATCAGACATGGTAAAAAAAAATATAATTAAATTCGATTTCAATTTAACATTTCACGCGTCACATATTCCTACATATATCTGTATTAAAGCAGTCATTTGAATTTAAAATTTAGTTATAAATACTTAAAAAATACTCCCTCGTCAATGATATGTCGTCGTCATCATAATCAACAGGGGTCGAAACACTGCTGGATGAAGGCTTACCCTAGCTCCCTCCACTCTTATCGGTCCCTAGTTCCTCTTTACCACGTACATTAATCGAACTTTAAGAATTAATCCATTCAGGGGGGCTTAGAGCGTCTTTGTGGACGTTTAGTGCGCCTGGGGTACCATTATATGACGACTTTTGTCCAGCGGTTATCCAGCCTATTGCTATTTAATCTGCTTATCTTATTAATTTGTTTTTTTTGTAATCGTTCTGCGTTATGCACATTTCCTTGGCACGTTGAGCAACTCGTAATTTTAGAAATATACTATATTTACTGTTTTAAGATAAATATTCACATAAGACATCGAGAAATGCGTACGTAGTTTGTGTAAACAAAACGAGAGACGTCAAACCAGAATGCGAACCACCATTTTGTTTTCCGGGTTGCCAATTGAAGGATAAAAATAATAACACTTGTTACCAATACAACAAACAGCACTTACAATAGTTCGGTTTGAAAATCGAACTACCATTAAAATTTCTAATACGTAATGCGTATTTATAAAAGTTCTTTTATCTAATAAGAGCTTTAATTAGCTCTGACGATATATGATGTATTATGTACTTTGTGAAATAATTATATTTATTTGTTATATTATAATATAGTTCAAACACTTTGGTTGTCACTCATTTATTTCGAGTGATCGAGTTAGTTATTTTGCTTCATTTGTAGTGTTGTCTTCTCTCGTAGAAAGGGGCGCAATAAAAACCGCCCTGCCCCGTTAAACAACGAATCCTAGTTGCCAATTTCCGCCCGGAAAATGCGCCCTGTTTCCTATGTCTGTCACGTTTCGTTTCACTAAATTCAGCTCCGTTTTATACTTCTAATTAAAAAAACGACATATATCTATGCAATAATATACTTACATAGTTTTAAAAAATACTGTATTCGGCGAGAAATGAAACTTTCAGTTTTGATCTTCATTTTAAATTCTTCAACATCATAGTCTTCATATAATATATCGGCAGTGACGTCCCTAGACAAAATTCCGCTCCTAGGTAGCGCCAAAATTCCGCCCCTTTTTTATACAGTATTTTTTATCATCCTTTCATGACTCCAATATCTATGAAATGTGTTTTATGGATACAATACCTACTAACAAAATATATACCACTGAAAACAAAATTAAATCGTGGACGATGAGCGGTACGTGGGCGTCTTTAGTTTCGACGGCCAACGCAATTTCCGTGCGTTGGTTAATACTCAGATCGTTTCTGGTTACCAAAGACGTCGAAAGGCAACGGAAGTAAACTAGACATCGCAAACACGACAAAAAATACAGTCCTGTTAAAACATTTATGTTAATTAATACGTTTTTTTTTCCAACCAGTGACCTTTTTAATGGATATTTTCCATATTACTAAATTTAGGTAGCTATATCTATATATACCAAATGGTTCTCCTCGATTTGCCGCCCTTCGAGTAACTACCGCCCCCAAGCGACGCTCAATCTGCGTACCCCACGGGGCATCATTGTATCGATATATTGGGGGGATGATGTTAATTAATACGTTTTGTTTCCAATCAGTGATTTTTTTAATGGAAAAATATTTTTATTACTAAATTTATAGTCATTGTATATCGGGGGGATGTTCGACGTTTGAGTCTTACCCCCGATGTTATGTATATAGTTCAGATGGTTGTGTCGTGTGTGTGACATGTGATGGGCAGCATTAACGGAAACACACGTTGGTATTTGTGGTGTTATGGTCTTATGGTCTCGAACATTTGTTGACGAATTCGTTCACTCGCTCACAAGCCAAACGCAAGGCACGCGGCTTCATTTAGCAATGCAACGGGTGGCGTCTAGATGTATCTATAGTCTAAGGTCTGAGGTGTTTTCTTTTCTCTGATGTGTTTTTCAAAGTATGCATGTTCAATAAAGAATGTTGTATTAATTGTGTAAATTTTATTCGTTGAATAAAAAAATAGTTTATTAAATTATTAGCAAATGCAAGTACGTTATAACAAAAGTTTGGAGACATCCCGATACCATTTAGTAATTAAGGTATATATTAATACTTTGATTTAAAATATAAAATCCGATAGCCAAACAATAACGCAATTATTAAGTAAACTATTTCTTTTATTCAACGAATAAGACACAAGATTTGAAAATGTAACATTCCATATATATACTGAATATACTTGTACATAAGAATTCATGTAACAACTACTGGTTAAAATCGTCGTATTTCGTCAAATTATGTATATTATGCAATTATTTAGGAAGCGCTTCTGAGAGAATTGTATAAACAATAGATAAATTCGTCACAATTGTATAGGGCACATATAGCTAGCTTAGTTGGTAAATCACATTTGTGTGAATCCCGGTTACATGTAAATTGTGCGTAAAACATTACACCGTGGCACAGTTCGCCGTGAGCTTTCATATCTGAAAGAGATAACCGTATACTATACACTATACGGTCTCCAATTTTATTAGATTCAATATAAACATTAATTCCATTTTCATATCTGATTTTGGCAAAATTCATGAATTTAAGAACGAAAATCTAACCTAACCTAACCTAACAAATAATCCAATATATCGGCTATTTTCAAAATTTGTTTGCTGCTGGCTCTCTGTAAAGTGTAAACCGACAAGAACCGCGTGTTTATTTAGACATAAATTATTTTATGTCAATACTATACGACCCAAAGAGGTTGGACAGTCTTTAATATACGTCCATATTGTTGTTTTTATTTAATAAAACGCAATTTTTTTTGTAGTACTTATTCCACTTTTATACAATAGATTAGGACCGGTTTCGTCCGCCTCAGAGGGACATTTTCAACTCTATTGTATAAAAGTGGAATAAGTACTACAAAAAAATTGCGTTTTATTAAATAAAAACAACAATACAATGCAGTTCCACCATGAATTGACAGTCAACAAAATAAAAGAAATACGTCCATATATTTCCGTTACAACATTTCACGGTGAAGTGTGATACGGCGAACTGCATACGTACAAGTTTCCGGACACGGTGAATCCCAGGGGTTAAATATTTTTCTGAAGTGATTTCAAATTTATATGTAATATAGAATGTTTGTAACTGTCCACTATGTAAGTAGGTATTTATTTATAGAATTTTACCGAAATAAAATTCTCCGCGTAAATAAATATGTAAGTAAGTACATACGCCTTATATAAATAGTAGAACCAGTTTCCATGACTAATTAATCCATGTATATTGTATACATGTGTAAATAGATTTACCTAACGGAACAGACAGTTTTGTTGATTCTACCGCTTTATTTACAGGGTTTGATGAAATATCTACAGGGTGTTTACGATATCGGAGAGCCGACGTGTGAAACTAATCTTTTCGATGGGTTGTGGTAAGTCCTGTTCAGTCGGGGTACGACAGGGTTCGTCGAGAAGGTAATGAACTGGCGCCACTTTGGGATGTCACTTGTCAAGTCATCAATAATGAGGGTCTGAAGATTAACGGACTATAAACTTACATAATGTGGACCAGAACCAGACTTGTTCAACCCACAATTATTTAGAGATATTTATTATTATTTTTATAGATTCATTGAAAAAAAAACTCAATATTGTTTCATTGAAGATTGATTGATTGATTTTTCACCGGTCTTAATCGGGCGTATCACAGAACCCTACGTTTGGACATTATTTTACTATCACTGGGGTGACAGTTACCCAAGACTAAGTAGCCATGCACTCAAATGTGCTTTGACTGAATTTACATGACTTTAAGTCAAGGTACCCATGGGAGAGATAGGCAATATTAAAAATTGTAGTAAGTAACAAATTAAAGCTAATACAAAGCTGCCGAACATTCTAAGTGAAGAGATCATCACGTTGGCAGTATGACGCCGCATATTTTCTAAATGCAATAAAATTGGCCTTTGTGGCGACCAGGTCGAACGGTCCGATGGTCCCAACAGCTGGTTGAACTGACTTGAGCAGCTCTTTCTTCTCCATACATATTTTAGGACATTCCCAGAGGATGTGGTGTGCTATATTGTTTCAGAAAAATACCTGATAATTTATCAGATGAATCACTTGAAGGCTTGTATCTATTTCTTCCAGCATTTCACGAATGTCAGATTTGTCCGGCATTTTTATGTGGAATATACAAATATGGCACTCATAATGAATTATTTTATATGATTGGAAGAAATCACTGTAGATGGTAGTTACTTAGATGACAATTTTTTCAATTTTAGTCAATTTTAGACAATTTTAGTCATATTTGAACTTGACAAAAAATAAATATTTAATAGCAATGAGATGTCTAACTCATTTTTTTTGTTTTTGTGGGTTGGACAAGCTGGTTCTGATCCACACATATAAGAAGCAGTTTTTACATCACTATATACATTATAGAATTGTCCATGAAATGGATTTAAACATGACTTAGTGATCAATATATACATGACAATCCATGAACTTCCGTTAATAAAATATTATTATTATTATTTAAAAGTAATGTTTGTGATGCGTAAGTACTCCTTCAAAGTCTAATTAAACATTTTATATATTTTTCTTGATGTATTTGTCTATCTGTAAAGCACGAGAAAAAATATGTAAATGTGTAGGAGAGAGCGACAAGGGACAAAGCCATGGAGAAAACATATTAAAATGGATAATTCTGAATTTGAAAAATAAGCTGACACGTAAATTACAAATGAATCGTTTATTTTAATCGACTCGTGAATGACAAAAAAATTGGTAAGATACTCTCATAATAGTTTGACAGTGATGAATGTGAAACATAATATATCGACTATATGTATATAAAGTATTAACTGACACTACAATTTAATGTGTTATACATCTACGAAAAGGCATGAAGAAGTATGTCGGGTTCCTATCGATTCTGGATCTATTTCTGGATTCCACGATTTTGATAATGATATATCTCTGAAAATATAAAATTGTCTCTGGTTTAATTGAATTTAAAAAACTAACACCACCAGCAATTTGTATCCTTAGTTAAATGAAAACAAATAAGTATGTTTGGCAAAGTTTAGTGTACTTATACTATTTATGTCGGATATCCACAGCATACCTCCACTCTTCACCACGGATATGTGCATGTTATTATTAGATATAATTTAATTACCTAACCGAACACTTTTGAGAAAATATATTATAACCAATAGAAAAAATCTTTTTTGAAAAAAGATGTTTGAAGAAAGTGTTTTCAAAATGATGTATGTTCAATAATTAGAATGTTACATTCTTAAATCTTGTGAATTATTTGTTGAATAAAAAAATAATTAATACCTAATTACCTATTAAAAACCTTTACTTAATAAAATACTAAATACAAAACAAACCGTCATAATAGGATTTAATTTATAGAGCTAATTACAGCGACTTCGTAAATCGCCTGTACAAACTGTCAGAGGCCCGCGTATCGAGTTCCACTCTGTTATTTGATATTTGGACCAAAATAGAACGCCCTTCGCTACAGGGGCGGCGAGGGGCGCTAACTGGTACAGGGCCGGACTCGCAGCGTAATGAATCGGCTGGCTCTGTAAACAGGTCGATACGCCGGTGGATATTTGCCCACTCGAGCATGCCATTCGTGCCGCATCCCTTTTTTTATCTATCAGATGGGAAAACCAAATTAGAGGAACTATTACATTTTATTGCGTGTAGTTCTGTATTACTTTATATTTATGTGGGATTCGTCGATGTCGTGATTTTTATTAATATTATGAAGGTGTGCCTGAAGCCAGGTGGCGAATGCTCTATCTACGCGTACCAATTGTCATTAATATGGACGAATCATCTGGGGAAAAAAATGACACTCACTTTATTGTCCGGTCTACCGAATGGCATAATCTGTTCTAACGCCATTACAATAAAGGTGATATTGCTATAAATTCCTGATGCTTTTTGTTGGGTCTGCCGAATGGTTCGGTTCGAACGGGTTCGCTCAAATGACCATTGACATTAGAAACACTGCTCTAACGCCATTACAATAAAGGTCATATTGCTATAAATTCCCGATGCGTGATATCGCATAATGGAAATTGCGTGACGTCTACCTATACATGCGAATGCGCGAATTTACTTGCTAGCAACTGTATTGAGTGCGTCGTCCATTAATAATGTCATTGACGCGTACACACAAGAGCGTGTCCGGAAATATGTACGTATGCAGTTCACCGTATCACACTTCACCGTGAAATGTTGTATCGGAAATATATGGTCGTAGGTATATTAAAGACCGTCCAACCTCTTCGGGTCGTATAGTACTGAGATTCAATTCAATTAAATACATTTTTTTTAATATACCGTGAACATTACAAATTATAAATTTAAGACGGTCACAACATGACATTTAAAAAAAAGAAACAGTGTAAAGAAGAAATAAATATATGCAGTATCACAAAAACAGTATGAAAAGTAAAGGAAAAAGGTACGAGTACAAAATTATAAAAAAATATATATAAAGCATGGAAGCACACCGAATGAGCTATGTGGACCCTATTTTATAAAATAACGTCCACCTGCACTCATCCTCACGTAGGTGGAATATATCAACATCCGAAGCGATTTGGTTGAACAGAGTTATTGCCCTCCCAACTGGCGTCAGCGATGGTAGGTTAGTTCTGCTCTTTGGGAGAACAAACAACTGATTCTCCCGATTTATAAGATAATTATCAGGAACATATAAGTCAATACTACTAAGAATGGCAGAGTATAGTATACAGTCATCTCTTTCCGATAAGAAAGCTCACGGTGAACTGTGCTACGGTAAAATGTAATAACGTACAATTTACATGTAACCATGAGATATAAAGAGACAGGGAGACATAGAGAAGACGTATGCGAATGTTGACAGGTACCGCGACATCTTTAAAATGTCAAGGGTTTCACCAACCCAAAAAAGTTGGTAATCACTGATCTAGAGGAAGCTCTTCCTTATCCTCACCGACCTGTACCAACACATTTAAATTAAATAACGTGATAATTTGTCTTATTTTGTTGTAGACATCTTTTCCTCTCGTTCGTCCGGCGGTCTCCACTGGCGACGGACGCCGACGAGCGGGCCTCGGCTTCCACCACCAGCCAGACACAGCGAGAAAGCATCGTCTCCAGGCTGCAGGGTCTCACGGAGAGGCTCCACCTCGCTCCACATCGGCCGCAGTCTGCGGATGCCAGGACGCAAAGAACAGGTGAGGATTTTGTTTCAAATAATACTTATATAAAGTAGGTACTGTGACCACCATAATATTATACGACATCGGTATTTTATTCATTTCATTTATTAAGGAAACAAACAGTTAGGTACATATTGATTATAAAAATTTTAAATATAATAATGAAAAGTTATTGCAACCAGCAAAGTTTCCATGTATACATTATAATATAGTTAAGCCTAACAAGATAGAGAGTAAGAATAATATAAATATAAAGAAATTACATAAGAAAATTACATGAGAAAAATGAGGAAGAATAATGAATAATTAAATTATATACAAAAAAAGTAACATAAAAAAAATATTAATATATATAAATATATATATCTATTTATACAAAATTTTGGAGATAGCGCGTTTAAATGAAACAGGTCAATTATTAAAAGGATCAACGGTGGAGAAATATATTTTATAATTTAAACAAGAGCGCCGAATAAAAGAGTTTTGTGCATAATTAGAACCGCTACGACTAGGGAATCCAATCCCGAGCCAAAATTCTGATCCCGGGATTTCGGGATTACAATTTGACAATTCCGGGATTGGCATTTCTTCCATTGTTAATACAAAATTTTTATATTTACAAATAACATTGATAAAATCGGTGAAAAATAAATCTAGTATAATTTATACTATTGAAGACATTTATTGTTAATATCGTATACATTCAATCTTGGAAATACACAAGTTTAACGGAGTAAATAATATTGTAATATAAATAATAATGTGAATTTAATAGGAGATTGCTTTTTCTGATAGTAAAGACTTAATGAATGGATTAGCGAGATTTAAAATAGTAAAGCAAATAATCATGGCGTACTTATGGCCTTTCCGCTTCATAAATCTAATTAGTCAGCCAAATATGAAACTGCCGTAAAACGTATGATATCATGGTGGAATTACTTTGTTAAAAGTGCGAAGCATTGTTTTTTCCAATTTTTCCATTTTTAATAATTTATGTGAAAAAATAAAATAAATCGGCAACCTACACATGGGTATAAATGAAACTTCATTCAAACTCAGTTTATTTCTAATGTAGTTATTTTTATTAAAAGTATTTTTCTGTTATATTTTCGCTTTTATTTTATTTTCCATAAAAATTGATAAAAATAATCAATCCCGAAATCTCGGGATTCATAGGTATCGAAAATAGCTCGGGATTGGAATCCCTAGCTACGGCTGATATGATAAAAAGTTTGGTTTCGCGTAAATCTTGATGGACAATGGAAACCCACCCTTTCGAGTAGGTTTCGCGAGTCAACAAAACCATTGATAATTTTAAAAAGAAAATATTAATCAGATATAGAACGTCGACTTTCCAAAGATGGTACCATAAAAGTTCCAGTGGTCGAAATAGAATTAGATAAATCATAACAGTAAGCTTTAAAATTGACGTGCTTACGAAATGGCTTTTGGACCGCTTCGAGACGATTTATGTATGTGGCGTACTGTGGATTCCACACGACAGATATGGCAGTATGGCATGTGTACTTCCAGTAATTAGATATTCGTGCCCTCAGTAGAATAAAATCCTAACAATTAGAATAATACAACTAGGCGTGCATGCTTAGTAGCGGTTTTGACTGGTTTGAAGGCACCATTCCGAAACAAATGCTTACGCGATAAACCACTATTGAGAATAATACTGCCATTCCAAGGAAGAAGGCAGTAACTCGCAAAATTTGTGAAATTGAGTTATGAATGCCATCCGTTAGGTAATTTTGAAAGCTATATATTTTGTCCACTTTAAAATCAGAATTATCACTAAAATACCGTTAAAATCCTTAGTGAAAAATGGACATTTGCTAAAATAATACAAATTTCGTAGCAAAAAGCCAGTAATTGCACCTATTTATTGCATTTAGTGCTTGTTTATTATTACTTTATTTGTATTTTAACATCCTACTAATAAAAATTATCACCGTTTTTGATTAATTCACAGTACTAAAGTTGGAAAAAAACCACATTATGTCATTTATCTCGAAAGTGTGTGAGAGTCAGTTACTGCCTTCTTCCTTAGAAGGGCAGAATAGCGCCTGTACACAACATGCATGGATTTAGTGGCACCAATACTGTGTATGTTAAACTATCGCGATAATAACTGTTTACACGTCGTAAAAGTGCAGACTGCCTAGCCAATCTCATTCTTTAAGAGTAAGTGAGACGCGATGTTGTAATTTTATAGAAGCATTTAACAGGTCGTCAAATTCGGTTAACCTCAAAATGACGCTCAAAAATCGCCAATCCCATTCTTCAAGACGTATTATAATCGAGACGCGGTGTTGTCATTTTATGTTGTCATTAAGACTTTCACCGCTAAAGACGTGCTAGACGCGTGGCCATTAGACCTAATACTTTCACTGCTGACGAGTTAATTACCACATTTAATTATCATACTAATTGATACACAGTGACCGTGATGTGGTAATTAACTGGCCAGCATGGAATGTGTTAATTGAGAGGTTGTGAAAATTAGTAAACATCAAAAATATTTTGAGCGGCGTAGTTCGTTTTTTTCTCCAGCAGGTTCGCCACTATCGTTCTACTGGGCAGGCGCAGATATCTCACAAATTCCAACTGTCGCTTGAAAATTTAGAAGCTTCTGAACTTTTTTGATCCATGCATGCAATCTTGTAACTTCTAAGATTATACGTGTTTACACGTGCATTTTCTTGTTATGGCCACAATAATACGTACTGTCAGCAGTAAATCCATGCACGTGTAAACGGGGGGTGCCGGACGAAATCCCGAAGGCCGAAATCCCGAAGGCCGAAATCCCGAATGCCGAAATCCCGAATGGACGAAATCCCTAACGGCCGAAATCCCGAATGGCCGGAATCCCGAAGGCCGAAATCCCGAAAAATAAAAAAATATAAACAATAATAATTTTCAACCAGCGGTACGCAAATAGGCGGCGCTTTTTCGAGAGTGTGTAATTTTACAAGATAATAAAAATAATTTTATAAAAACTATTATTAATTATGGATTGAAGCATAAAAATAATTTTCAACCAGCGGTACCCAAATAGGCGGCTCTTTTTCTTGCGTGTGTAATTTACCATGATAATAAAAATAGTTTTATAAAAACTATTATTAATTGATTGAAGCATAAAAATAATTTTCAACCAGCGGTACCCAAATAGGCGGCTCTTTTTCTTGAGTGTGTAATTTATCATGATAATAAAAATGTTTTATAAAAACTATTATTAATTATGGATTGAAGCATAAAAATAATTTTCAACCAGCGGTACCCAAATAGGCGGCTCTTTTTCTTGCGTGTGTAATTTATCATGATAATAAAAATGTTTTATAAAAACTATTATTAATTATGGATTGAAGCATAAAAATAATTTTAAACCAGCGGTACCCAAATAGGCGGCGCTTTTTCTTGCGTGTGTAATTTACCATGATAATAAAAATAGTTTTATAAAAACTATTATTAATTAAGGATTGAAGCATAAAAATAATTTTCAACCAGCGGTACCCAAATAGGCGGCTCTTTTTCTTGCGTGTGTAATTTACTAAAATAATAAAAATAGTTTTATAAAAACAATTATTAATTATGGATTGAAGCATAAAAATAATTTTCAACCAGCGGTACCCAAATAGGCGGCTCTTTTTCTTGCGTGTGTAATTTACCAAAATAATAAAAATAGTTTTATAAAAACTATTATTAATTATGGATTGAAGCATAAAAATAATTTTCAACCAGCGGTACCCAAATAAGCGGCTCTTTTTCTTGCGTGTGTAATTTACCAAAATAATAAAAATAGTTTTATAAAAACTATTATTAATTATGGATTGAAGCATAAAAATAATTTTCAACCAGCGGTACCCAAATAGGCGGCTCTTTTTCTTGAGTGTGTAATTTATCATGATAATAAAAATGTTTTATAAAAACTATTATTAATTATGGATTGAAGCATAAAAATAATTTTCAACCAGCGGTACCCAAATAGGCGGCTCTTTTTCTTGCGTGTGTAATTTATCATGATAATAAAAATGTTTTATAAAAACTATTATTAATTATGGATTGAAGCATAAAAATAATTTTAAACCAGCGGTACCCAAATAGGCGGCGCTTTTTCTTGCGTGTGTAATTTACCATGATAATAAAAATAGTTTTATAAAAACTATTATTAATTAAGGATTGAAGCATAAAAATAATTTTCAACCAGCGGTACCCAAATAGGCGGCTCTTTTTCTTGCGTGTGTAATTTACTAAAATAATAAAAATAGTTTTATAAAAACAATTATTAATTATGGATTGAAGCATAAAAATAATTTTCAACCAGCGGTACCCAAATAGGCGGCTCTTTTTCTTGCGTGTGTAATTTACCAAAATAATAAAAATAGTTTTATAAAAACTATTATTAATTATGGATTGAAGCATAAAAATAATTTTCAACCAGCGGTACCCAAATAAGCGGCTCTTTTTCTTGCGTGTGTAATTTACCAAAATAATAAAAATAGTTTTATAAAAACTATTATTAATTATGGATTGAAGCATAAAAATAATTTTCAACCAGCGGTACCCAAATAGGCGGCTCTTTTTCTTGAGTGTGTAATTTATCATGATAATAAAAATGTTTTATAAAAACTATTATTAATTATGGATTGAAGCATAAAAATAATTTTCAACCAGCGGTACCCAAATAGGCGGCTCTTTTTCTTGCGTGTGTAATTTATCATGATAATAAAAATGTTTTATAAAAACTATTATTAATTATGGATTGAAGCATAAAAATAATTTTAAACCAGCGGTACCCAAATAGGCGGCGCTTTTTCTTGCGTGTGTAATTTACCATAATAATAAAAATAGTTTTATAAAAACTATTATTAATTAAGGATTGAAGCATAAAAATAATTTTCAACCAGCGGTACCCAAATATGCGGCTCTTTTTCGTGCGTGTGTAATTTACTAAAATAATAAAAATAGTTTTATAAAAACAATTATTAATTATGGATTGAAGCATAAAAATAATTTTCAACCAGCGGTACCCAAATAGGCGGCTCTTTTTCTTGCGTGTGTAATTTACCAAAATAATAAAAATAGTTTTATAAAAACTATTATTAATTATGGATTGAAGCATAAAAATAATTTTCAACCAGCGGTACCCAAATAAGCGGCTCTTTTTCTTGCGTGTGTAATTTACCAAAATAATAAAAATAGTTTTATAAAAACTATTATTAATTATGGATTAAAGCATAAAAATATTTTTCAACCAGCGGTACCCAAATAGGCGGCGCTTTTTCTTAAGTGTGTAATTTTACAAGATAATAAAAATAGTTTTATAAAAACTATTATTAATTATGGAATCAACCATAAAAATAATTTTCAACCAGCGGTATCCAAATAGGCGGCGCTTTTTCTTGAGTGTGTAATTTACCAAGATAATAAAAACAGTTTTATAAAAACTATTATTAATTATGGAATGAAGCACAAAAATAATTTTCAACCAGCGGTACCCAAATAGGCGGCGCTTTTTCTTGCGTGTGTAAGTTACCATGATAATAAAAATAGTTTAAAAAAACTATTATTAATTATAGATTGAAGCATAAAAATAATTTTAAACTAGCGGTACCCAAATAGGCGGCTCTTTTTCTTGCGTGTGTAATTTACCATGATAATAAAAATAGTTTTATAAAAACTATTATTAATTAATGGATTGAAGCATAAAAATAATTTTCAACCAGCGGTACCCAAATAGGCGGCTCTCTTTCTTGCATGTGTAATTTACCAAGATAATAAAAATAGTTTTATAAAAACTATTATTAATTATGGATTGAAGCATAAAAATAATTTTAAACCAGCGGTACCCAAATAGGCGGCGCTTTTTCTTGCGTGTGTAAGTTACCATGATAATAAAAATAGTTTAAAAAAACTATTATTAATTAATGGATTGAAGCATAAAAATAATTTTCAACCAGCGGTACCCAAATAGGCGGCTCTCTTTCTTGCATGTGTAATTTACCAAGATAATAAAAATAGTTTTATAAAAACTATTATTAATTATGGAATCAACCATAAAAATAATTTTCAACCAGCGGTACCCAAATAGGCGGCGCTTTTTCTTGAGTGTGTCATTTACCAAGATATTAAAAATAGTTTTATAAGAACTATTATTAATTATGGATTGAAGCATAAAAATAATTTTAAACCAGCGGTACCCAAATAGGCGGCTCTTTTTCTTTCGTGTGTAATTTACCGAGATTTAAAAACAGTTTTATAAAAACTATTATTAATTATGGAATGAAGCACAAAAATAATTTTCAACCAGCGGTACCCAAATAGGCGGCTCTTTTTCTTTCGTGTCGGCACATTGACGCCAGTAGATGTGTTCATAGCAAAAGTTGGGAAATGCCAAACTGCCAGCAAGTCCCATCTGCTGGCCTCCCCGTGGCGACCTCCGGGCAATGCAGCGTACGCTGTAGCTAACAGCAGGGGGCGAAGGGCGAGTGACCGGCGCCATAAAACTGGCCTTCTGGCTAAGGGAAGGAAATCCCCGACAGAAAAACCTGGTCGAGCCGACCTTCAGGGCCCTCGTGGCTCAGGCCTCGGGAGCGCTGGGCTAATCACCTTGCCTCCTTAAACGAAACAGATTAACAAAACACCTACACAGCAGCCTCGGACGACAACCGGCTCTGTAAAACGACGACCTTGCATGGAAATGGACAATGAAACAGGTAGAGTAATCCTCTCTAACAACTCGAGTATGCGCATTGGGACATATAATGTTCGCACCCTGCGTACCCCCGGAAAGGACCTGCACGCCACACGCATCATGCACACCTATGGTGTGGACATCCTAGGGCTGAGCGAAGTGCGCTGGAAAGGAGCCGGGAGAAAGTTGATTGAGGGTTACTCTATTGTCTACTCAGGTCAGGAGCAATACCATCGCCAGGGAGTGGCAGTGTTGATGTCAAAGAGAGCGGCCCGTTGCCTCGTGAAATGGGAACCAATCTCGGAGAGACTGATACGTGCCTCCTTCAAGACGCCTGGTAGCTCCTTGACCGTCTTTCAGTGCTACGCCCCCACTGAGGATGCCGACGCGCAGACAAAGGATGCTTTTTACGATTCTCTCCACGCGGCAGTCTCCGCCATCCCCCGAAGAGACCGCGTGATTGTAATGGGGGATTATAATGCGAGAGTAGGAGCAGACCCGGTGCTTGGCCCCACGGTGATGGGACGACACGGCCTCGGTGACCCCAACGATAATGGTGAGCGGCTCGTAGAATTCGCCACTCTGAACGAGCTTGCAATCGGAGGCACTGTTTTTCCCCACAAAGACATTCACAAATATACGTGGACGTCTCCTGATGGACGCACGAGGACGCAGATTGACCACTTCTTATACAGCTTGAAGCACCGAAAGGAACTTCTCGACGTGCGTACTTACAGAGGCGCCGATATCCATAGCGATCATGAGTTACTTATTGGAAACATCCGAGTAAAACTCAGTCGCCAGGCGAGGCCTCCAAAGTGCGAACGAATTGACGTTGAGAAGCTCCGACGCCGAAGAATTCGGACCGACTTCGAAACTGCTGTACGAGATAGTGTAGATCGTATCTACGAGCGGCACAAATCTGAATCCGACCTCATTGAGGCGGACTGGAGCCTCATAAAGAGTGCGATTGTGTCGTCGGCTCGTACCGTCCTTGGTACCAGAAGGAGTGAGCAGCCAAAGTGGATGTCTGACGAAACGTGGGTTGAAATTGGTGAACGAGCCAGGCTGAAAGCCCTGAGAGACGAGGAGAGAGACCCCGACCGAACCGAGGACCGCCGGACTGACTACCAGACCCAAGACAGGGTAGTCAAACGATCCGTGCGGTTGGACAAGCGCAATTTTATGAACCGGCAAATTGAAGCGGCAGAGGAGGCAGCAAGCAGAAATGACACCAGGAAACTCTTCCGAATCACCCGTGAAGTCTGCGGCAGGCGACCACCGACTCCCGGAGCCATTCGTGGTCCCAGTGGAGCAATAGAGTCTGACGCAGAATGCGTCAAGAAGATTTGGAAGAATCATTTCTGCGGAGTGCTGAACCGCCCACCCCCCTTGGATCCCTTTGACATATCTGCGGAAGCTTTACTTTTGGACATTCCCCGAGCGACCGACATTTCCGATTGCCCGCCCACGCACACCGAGATAAAATCGGCTGTGAAAAGGCTCAAGAACGGAAAGGCACCGGGGGGAGACGGGATTCATCCTGAATTCCTCAAGTACAGCTTGAGCGCAATCCTGCACCCTATGTTTCATCTGATGACAAAGGTGTGGGAAGAAGAGCGCTGCCCAAGGGACTGGGTGAACGGTGAAATCATCACACTTCTTAAAAAAGGTGACCCTCTAAGCTGCGACAATTACCGAGGCATTACGCTACTCAGTGTTCCGGGAAAGATTTTGGCAAACATCATTTTGATGAGAATAAGGGACCCAATAATGCACGTCCTCAGGAAAAACCAAGCCGGGTTTCTACCTGGTCGAGCGTGTGCAGACCAAATCCACAACCTTCGATGTCTTCTCCAGCAGAGCCATGAGTTGAACAGTCCGATGGCCTGCTGTTTTGTGGATTATGAGAAGGCTTTCGACAGTCCGCACCGCCCCTCCCTCTGGATGATACTGGGAGCATACGGGATCCCTCCCAAGATCATTGCCATAATCAAAAGCCTGCACGAGAATAGCGAATGCTGTGTCAGAATTGGAGACACTGTCACGGAATGGTTCGGGGTCACGACCGGAGTCAGACAGGGTTGTGTCCTTGCACCGTTTCTCTTTATCATTCTCTTTGACTTCATACTACGGAAGTCAATACCACCCGACCGAGGCATACCTGTTACCCCCACGGTGAAGCTATGCGACCTGGAATACGCCGATGATGCTGTCCTATTCGACAACTCAATCGAGGGCATTCAAGAGACAATCGACAGGTTGCATAACAACTCCTCTCGCGTTGGTTTGAAAATCAACGCGAAGAAAACCAACGTCTTGTGCAATAGCACCTGTCCTGATCCAGATTTCCCTCTGATTAGCGATGGACAGAGCATCGAGAGCGTCGACAGCTTCAAGTACCTGGGGGTACACATCACGGGAGATGGCATTTTGCAGAAAGAGCTCGCTATCCGAATGGGAATGGCTGGAGCAACATTCAACTCGATGCGAAATGTCTGGGACTCACGATTGTACTCGGTCAAAACCAAATGCCGCCTATTCGACGCTTGCATTCTGACGGTGCTGCTTTACGGTAGCGAATCATGGCACCTTACGAAGGCTCAGAGCAACCGTATACTGAGCTTCGAAAACAGATGTTTGCGACGAATACTGGGTGTGCGGTGGTATGACTTTAGGAGCAACGAGGAGATAAGAGAACGTACCAAGCAGCCTCTCATCACGCTGAAAGTGAAGAGGCGACGTTGGACCTGGCTCGGCCACGTGCTGCGGATGCCAGAAGAGAACTTTAACCTGGCTTGCCTGTTCTTCAAGCCGACCGGATTCCGGCGTCCTGGAAGGCCGCTAAATACAATCTACAGAGTGTATACGGCGGAGCTACGGGATGCTGGTTTGACCTGGAACGAAGCAAGAAGACTGGCGAGCGACAGGGATTCTTGGAGGCGCCGCGTGGTGTCCATATGCTCCAGTTAAGGGGCGGATATGGGCAAAGAAGAAGAAGTAATTTACCGAGATTTAAAAACAGTTTTATAAAAACTATTATTAATTATGGAATCAACCATAAAAATAATTTTCAACCAGCGGTATCCAAATAGGTGGCGCTTTTTCTTGAGTGTGTAATTTACCAAGATAATAAAAACAGTTTTATAAAAACTATTATTAATTATGGAATGAAGCACAAAAATAATTTTCAACCAGCGGTATCCAAATAGGCGGCGCTTTTTCTTGAGTGTGTAATTTACCAAGATAATAAAAATAGTTTTATAAAAACTATTATTAATGATAGATTAAAGCATAAAAATAATTTTAAACCAGCGGTACCCAAATAGGCAGCTCTTTTTCTTTCGTGTGTAATTTACCGAGATTTAAAAACAGTTTTATAAAAACTATTATTAATTAATGGATTGAAGCATAAAAATAATTTTCAACCAGCGGTACCCAAATAAGCGGCTCTCTTTCTTGCATGTGTAATTTACCAAGATATTAAAAATAGTTTTATAAGAACTATTATTAATTATGGATTGAAGCATAAAAATAATTTTAAACCAGCGGTACCCAAATAAGCGGCTCTTTTTCTTTCGTGTGTAATTTACCGAGATTTAAAAACAGTTTTATAAAAACTATTATTAATTATGGAATAAGGCACAAAAATAATTTTCAACCAGCGGTACCCAAATAAGCGGTGCTTTTTCTTGAGTGTGTAATTTACCAAAATAATAAAAATAGTTTTATAAAAACTATTATTAATTATGGATTGAAGCATAAAATAATTTTTCAACCAGCGGTAACCAAATAGGCGGCGCTTTTTCTTGAGTGTGTAATTTTACAAGATAATAAAAATAGTTTTATAAAAACTATTATTAATTATGGAATCAACCATAAAAATAATTTTCAACCAGCGGTATCCAAATAGGCGGCGCTTTTTCTTGAGTGTGTAATTTACCAAGATAATAAAAATAGTTTTATAAAAACTATTATGAATGATAGATTGAAGCATAAAAATAATTTTAAACCAGCGGTACCCAAATAGGCGGCTCTTTTTCTTTCGTGTGTAATTTACCGAGATTTAAAAACAGTTTTATAAAAACTATTATTAATTAATGGATTGAAGCATAAAAATAATTTTCAACCAGCGGTACCCAAATAGGCGGCTCTCTTTCTTGCATGTGTAATTTACCAAGATATTAAAAATAGTTTTATAAGAACTATTATTAATTATGGATTGAAGCATAAAAATAATTTTAAACCAGCGGTACCCAAATAGGCGGCTCTTTTTCTTTTGTGTGTAATTTACCGAGATTTAAAAACAGTTTTATAAAAACTATTATTAATTATGGAATGAAGCACAAAAATAATTTTCAACCAGCGGTACCCAAATAAGCGGCGCTTTTTCTTGAGTGTGTAATTTACCAAAATAATAAAAATAGTTTTATAAAAACTATTATTAATTATGGATTGAAGCATAAAAATATTTTTCAACCAGCGGTAACCAAATAGGCGGCGTTTTTTCTTGAGTGTGTAATTTTACAAGATAATAAAAATAGTTTTATAAAAACTATTATTAATTATGGAATCAACCATAAAAATAATTTTCAACCAGCGGTATCCAAATAGGCGGCGCTTTTTCTTGAGTGTGTAATTTACCAAGATAATAAAAATAGTTTTATAAAAACTATTATTAATTATAGATTGAAGCATAAAAATAATTTTAAACCAGCGGTACCCAAATAGGCGGCTCTTTTTCTTGCGTGTGTAATTTACCATGATAATAAAAATAGTTTTATAAAAACTATTATTAATTAATGGATTGAAGCATAAAAATAATTTTCAACCAGCGGTACCCAAATAGGCGGCTCTTTTTCTTGCGTGTGTAATTTATCATGATAATAAAAATGTTTTATAAAAACTATTATTAATTATGGAATAAAGCACAAAAATAATTTTAAACCAGCGGTACCCAAATAGGCGGCTCTTTTTCTTGAGTGTGTAATTTACCAAGATAATAAAAATAGTTTAATAAAAACTATTAATATTTATGGATTGAAGCATAAAAATAATTTTCAACCAGCGGTACCTAAATAGGCGGCTCTTTTTCTTGCGTATGTAATTTACCAAAATAATAAAAATAGTTTTATAAAAACTATAATTAATTATGGATTGAAGAATAAAAATAATTTTCAACCAGCGGTACCCAAATAGGCGGCTCTTTTTCTTGCGTGTGTAATTTACCAAAATAATAAAAATAGTTTTATAAAAACTATTATTAATTATGGATTGAAGCATAAAAATATTTTTCAACCAGCGGTACCCAAATAGGCGGCGCTTTTTCTTGAGTGTGTAATTTTACAAGATAATAAAAATAGTTTTATAAAAACTATTATTAATTATGGAATGAAGCATAAAAATAATTTTAAACCAGCGGTACCCAAATAGGCGGCGCTTTTTCTTGCGTGTGTAATTTACCAAGATATTAAAAATAGTTTTATAAGAACTATTATTAATTATGGATTGAAGCATAAAAATAATTTTAAACCAGCGGTACCCAAATAGGTGGCTCTTTTTCTTTCGTGTGTAATTTACCGAGATTTAAAAACAGTTTTATAAAAACTATTATAAATTATGGAATGAAGCACAAAAATAATTTTAAGCCAGCGGTACCCAAATAGGCGGCTCTTTTTCTTGAGTGTGTAATTTACCAAGATAATAAAAATAGTTTAATAAAAACTATTAATATTTATGGATTGAAGCATAAAAATAATTTTCAACCAGCGGTACCCAAATAGGCGGCTCTTTTTCTTGCGTATGTAATTTACCATGATTATAAAAATAGTTTTATAAAAACTATTATTAATTATGGAATCAACCATAAAAATAATTTTCAACCAGCGGTACCCAAATAAGCGGCTCTTTTTCTTGCGTGTGTAATTTACCAAAATAATAAAAATAGTTTTATAAAAACTATTATTAATTATGGATTGAAGCATAAAAATATTTTTCAACCAGCGGTACCCAAATAGGCGGCGCTTTTTCTTGAGTGTGTAATTTTACAAGATAATAAAAATAGTTTTATAAAAACTATTATTAATTATGGAATCAACCATAAAAATAATTTTCAACCAGCGGTATCCAAATAGGTGGCGCTTTTTCTTGAGTGTGTAATTTACCAAGAAAATAAAAACAGTTTTATAAAAACTATTATTAATTATGGAATGAAGCACAAAAATAATTTTCAACCAGCGGTATCCAAATAGGCGGCGCTTTGTCTTGAGTGTGTAATTTACCAAGATAATAAAAATAGTTTTATAAAAACTATTATTTATTATAGATTGAAGCATAAAAATAATTTTAAACCAGCGGTACCCAAATAGGCGGCTCTTTTTCTTGCGTGTGTAATTTATTATGATAATAAAAATAGTTTTATAAAAACTATTATTAATTAATGGATTGAAGCATAAAAATAATTTTCAACCAGCGGTACCCAAATAGGCGGCTCTCTTTTTTGCATGTGTAATTTACCAAGATAATAAAAATAGTTTTATAAAAACTATTATTAATTATGGATTGAAGCAAAAAATTATTTTAAACCAGCGGTACCCAAATAGGCGGCGCTTTTTCTTGCGTGTGTAATTTACCGAGATTTAAAAACAGTTTTATAAAAACTATTATTAATTATGGAATGAAGCACAAAAATAATTTTAAACCAGCGGTACCCAAATAAGCGGCGCTTTTTCTTGAGTGTGTAATTTACCAAAATAATAAAAATAGTTTAATAAAAACTATTAATATTTATGTATTGAAGCATAAAAATAATTTTCAACCAGCGGTACCCAAATAGGCGGCTCTTTTTCTTGCGTGTGTAATTTACCAAGATAATAAAAACAGTTTTATAAAAACTATTATTAATTATGGAATGAAGTAAGAAAATAATTTTCTATCTCAAAACACATAATTTTCTTAAATGTCCCGGAAAAAAACATTCACAGAAGAGCTAAAAAGGCTCTCAACTTTCATTCATCTGAATAAAAGTTGGCAACCCTTCATACAATTTATCATACTTACTATCGAATGAACAAAATAATTAATGGATACATATAATTAAATCCATATGAAGCACATTTTTAGATTATGTTTATAACCAAAAACTTTGGTAGGACCATGGAATAGTGATTCCAAACGGGTATCGGAAACGATTAAGAAATATACTGCAGAATTTCATTCTATTTTCTTTATAAATCATAGAAATTCTGAAAAAAAGGAAAAATAAACTTTTCCCACATTTTTTTTATACTACTAGTATGTTAAAGTAAAGATGTCGCTTGTGGCGCAATTTTATTTGGTATTAAAAAACTGTACTGTGAAAAATATGTACGCCATAGCATATTATATTTTCGATGAATGTTTATCATTTTTTAGCATTTTCTCCCTGGTGAATTATCTTTTATGTTGAAAGTTCACTCTTTTTGTGGAATATAGCAGCACTGGCTTTGCATATTATGAGGCTGTTAATTTCAAAGTTGGTAACCTGCATATTCCACCATTTTGAGACACTCGCAAACAACAGCTGTCAAGCACATTTAGGACTACAAATAGAATATTTTATTTTTGCAAACATATTAATGATCAATTAGGAAAAGCGAGTTGTAAAATAAAATATCCTTAACGTCATAAGAATTAATAAAAAATCATGTATAGAGTTGATATATATAAAAAATGGAGCCTGATGAATGTATTCAACTTTGCACTCGATTTCCTGTTTAATTCTATTTAACTAACAATCGGAGCTGGATTTGATATTTTATGAAAATACATATGTACGATGGAATTGTACTCACAGAAATTGAGTCAAGAACAATATAAATAAAAGTATTTATGAAGGTTACCGACTTTGAAACTAATAACCTAATATTATTTATGTTGATTGAATTATTTCAAAAAAATGCAATTAACAGTGTGACATAATAAGTCACTAAAGATAATGATTATAAGGAAGAGTTTATATTTGCTATCATTCAGAAAAAATTTTATGGCTACCAATTCAATAAAATCAATGTGAAATCGCTATTATATGATACATATAAAAATGTCCCTCTAGTAATCTAGTTGGTCAAAACTCTGATGTGGTTAAATTAATTATTAAATTAAAAAATGGATAAAAAACGATAATTTGAAAGTCCGAATGAAGTTATATGTCAACCAACATGTTAAGTATTTTTCAATGTACTGCGAAAATATTATAATATGAAAAGTGTGCCGTGACATGAAAAAGGTTTGGAATCACTGCAATAAAATTAAATTTTCTTCAACGTTTTTGTACATAATTATATTTATTTCATATCATTACTAGTCCAAGTCGACCCTGGGTCTCGAAAAGGTCGCCAGTGTTAAGCTAGATTTGATATAAATAAAAGAGATTTCACGATTTTCAAAAATGAAATATAGAAAGTATGATTTATTCAAAAATATTTTTATTAAATTCAACAAACTTATCACACTACATTTAAGTGATAAAAATACCGATAAAATCTGATACCTATAATAATCAAAGACGGCTGTTGAACGAGCGCACATTTTACGACGGTTTTTTTAAATTGTGAGTTTTAAGAAACGTACATATTGATTAGTTAAAATACAAAAAAATGTTATTTAATTGGATGCTAGGTTTTAGAGTGGTGAAGGGTGGAAGTGAGCTGTTAGGATCTGACATAAATGATGCATATTAACTTTGTCAGTTACACGTATTTGTTTTTATTGAACTAAGACTATTCCCACAATGACCGCGTGGCTTAAGCGTCGGCCTATAGCTTTGTGGGTCCCAGGTTTGAATCCTGGGTCTGTGCAAGTACACATATTGCCTTTTTAATTTGTGTATGAGTCAGAGTATGGACCTAATGAGTTGAGGAAGTGGCTGACATCCATTTCTCGTAAAAAAATAAACCTGGATCGGACATGGTTGAAAAAAGAAAGAAAACTTACAGATTGAGTTTGGAACATGACTACGTATTAACAAATCTAATGAAAATGTTATGTATACCTGATAATTATTAATAAAAGACAGCTTTATCATTTTCGTTCTCAGATAAGACCACACTGAACTGACCATCATCAGAAATCAAATTCCGATAAAACCTATAATCAATATACAAGGCTTGTATTACAAGCGCATTTGATAATTATGATTAGGTTATTACCCATCTAAAATGATATTTAAAATGAAAATTATTTTTGGGCTTCATTCCATAATTAATAATAGTTTTATAAAACTGTTTTTATTATCTCGGTAAATTACACACGCAAGAAAAAGAGCCGCCTATTTGGGTACCGCTGTTTGAAAATTATTTTTATCCTTCAATCCATAATTAATAATAGTTTTTATAAAACTATTTTTATTATTTTGGTAAATTACACACGCAAGAAAAAGAGCCGCCTATTTGGGTACCGCTGGTTGAAAATTATTTTTATGCTTCAATCCATAATTAATAATAGTTTTCATAAAACTATTTTTATTATTTTGGTAAATTACACACTCAAGAAAAAGCGCCGCCTATTTGGGTACCGCTGGTTGAAAATTATTTTTATGGTTGATTCCATAATTAATAATAGTTTTTATAAAACTATTTTTATTATCTTGTAAAATTACACACTCAAGAAAAAGCGCCGCCTATTTGGGTACCGCTGGTTGAAAATTATTTTTATGCTTCAATCTATAATTAATAATAGTTTTTATAAAACTATTTTTATTATCTTGTAAAATTACACACTCAAGAAAAAGCGCCGCCTATTTGGGTACCGCTGGTTGAAAATTATTTTTATGCTTCATACCATAATTAATAATAGTTTTTATAAAACTATTTTTATTATTTTGGTAAATTACACACTCAAGAAAAAGCGCCGCCTATTTGGGTACCGCTGGTTGAAAATTATTTTTATGCTTCAATCCATAATTAATAATAGTTTTCATAAAACTATTTTTATTATTTTGGTAAATTACACACTCAAGAAAAAGCGCCGCCTATTTGGGTACCGCTGGTTGAAAATTATTTTTATGGTTGATTCCATAATTAATAATAGTTTTTATAAAACTATTTTTATTATCTTGTAAAATTACACACTCAAGAAAAAGCGCCGCCTATTTGGGTACCGCTGGTTGAAAATTATTTTTATGCTTCAATCTATAATTAATAATAGTTTTTATAAAACTATTTTTATTATCTTGTAAAATTACACACTCAAGAAAAAGCGCCGCCTATTTGGGTACCGCTGGTTGAAAATTATTTTTATGCTTCATACCATAATTAATAATAGTTTTTATAAAACTATTTTTATTATTTTGGTAAATTACACACTCAAGAAAAAGAGCCGCCTATTTGGGTACCGCTGGTTGAAAATTATTTTTATGCTTCAATCCATAATTAATTATAGTTTTTATAAAACTATTTTTATTATTTTGGTAAATTACACACTCAAGAAAAAGCGCCGCCTATTTGGGTACCGCTGGTTGAAAAATATTTTTATGGTTTATTCCATAATTAATAATAGTTTTTATAAAACTATTTTTATTATCTTGTAAAATTACACACTCAAGAAAAAAAGCCGCCTATTTGGGTACCGCTGTTTGAAAATAATTTTTATCCTTCAATCCATAATTAATAATAGTTTTTATAAAACTATTTTTATTATTTTGGTAAATTACACACGCAAGAAAAAGAGCCGCCTATTTGGGTACCGCTGGTTGAAAATTATTTTTATGCTTCAATCCATAATTAATAATAGTTTTCATAAAACTATTTTTATTATTTTGGTAAATTACACACTCAAGAAAAAGCGCCGCCTATTTGGGTACCGCTGGTTGAAAATTATTTTTATGGTTGATTCCATAATTAATAATAGTTTTTATAAAACTATTTTTATTATCTTGTAAAATTACACACTCAAGAAAAAGCGCCACCTATTTGGGTACCGCTGGTTGAAAATTATTTTTATGCTTCATACCATAATTAATAATAGTTTTTATAAAACTATTTTTATTATCTTGTAAAATTACACACTCAAGAAAAAGCGCCGCCTTTTTGGGTACCGCTGGTTGAAAATTATTTTTATGCTTCAATCTATAATTAATAATAGTTTTTATAAAACTATTTTTATTATCTTGTAAAATTACACACTCAAGAAAAAGCGCCGCCTATTTGTGTACCGCTGGTTGAAAATTATTTTTATGCTTCATACCATAATTAATAATAGTTTTTATAAAACTATTTTTATTATTTTGGTAAATTACACACTCAAGAAAAAGAGCCGCCTATTTGGGTACCGCTGGTTGAAAATTATTTTTATGCTTCAATCCATAATTAATTATAGTTTTTATAAAACTATTTTTATTATTTTGGTAAATTACACACTCAAGAAAAAGCGCCGCCTATTTGGGTACCACTGGTTGAAAATTATTTTTATGGTTTATTCCATAATTAATAATAGTTTTTATAAAACTGTTTTTATTATCTTGTAAAATTACACACTCAAGAAAAAGCGCCGCCTATTTGGGTACCGCTGGTTGAAAATTATTTTTATGCTTCAATCCATAAATAATAATAGTTTTTATAAAACTATTTTTATTATCATGGTAAATTACACTCGCAAGAAAAAGAGCCGCCTATTTGGGTACCGCTGGTTGAAAATTATTTTTATGCTTCAATCCATAATTAATATTAGTTTTTATAAAACTATTTTTATTATCTTGTAAAATTACACACTCAAGAAAAAGCGCCGCCTATTTGGGTACCGCTGGTTGAAAATTATTTTTATGCTTCATACCATAATTAATAATAGTTTTTATAAAACTATTTTTATTATTTTGGTAAATTACACACTCAAGAAAAAGCGCCGCCTATTTGGGTACCGCTGGTTGAAAATTATTTTTATGGTTGATTCCATAATTAATAATAGTTTTTATAAAACTATTTTTACTATCTCGGTAAATTACACACGCAAGTTAAAGAGCCGCCTATTTGGGTACCGCTGGTTGAAAATTATTATTGTTTATATTTTTTTATTTTTCGGGATTTCGGCCTTCGGGATTCCGGCCATTCGGGATTTCGGCCTTTCGGGATTTCGGCCGTTCGGGATTTCGGCCATTCGGGATTTCGGCATTCGGGATTTCGGCCTTCGGGATTTTGGCCTTCGGGATTTCGACCCAAACCCGTAAACGGGGTATAGCAACACAACAATTATTATGTAGCTAGGATTGTTCACATTTTTATTGGGGTTTTTTACAGTCAAATCGAGAAAAATACGCATCTTTTCAATATTTTATATTTTCTGATAAAGCAACCGCCGTATGAGACTATTAGTTTCAAAGTGGGTAACTCCATATTCCACCATTTTGAGATAATAAATTACAAAAAACCGTCAAGCACATTTAGAACTGCTAAGGGCATATTTTATTTTTATAAACATAATATTAATAAGCAATTAGTAGCGAAATAAAGTATCATGTTGAAATGACATTAAAATCAATCTTGGGTATAATTTTATTTAAACTAACCAAACTAAGCTGGATTTGATTTTTTGTGACGATTTGTGGTACGACTGAAAAATACTTACAGAATCAGAATTAGGAAAAATATTTTAAAAGCAAAATGTAAGTTACCGACTTTGAAACTAATAGCCACACATCTGGTTCGTGGGAATATGTTACTTGTGCATGTTAGCCATAATAACAAGATAAAATAACTGGATACGGTAATAAACAAGGGTATGCTGTATAATAGTCTACTAAAAAGTCTCAAATGGAAATGGAGAGGAACATAGATTTTAATGCTTACAGAATTTTAATTGAGCATTGTATCCATTCTAGGAAGTGTTCATCCGGTGCTGACGGTGATGCACACCAGCTACTCCTGCCAGGATGTGCTGGAGAAGAAGACGCCTGACTGTAGTAGCCCAAACCACAGCCAAATGTCCAGAAACTCTTCCAGAAAGTCTAATAATTCATTATTAGTCAACAATGGTACCTAAGTATTAGGATTTCCTCATAATTTTCGAGAATTTCATACTAAAATCGTTTGGTTAGATTTTCACTTGAATTAAAAAAATAACAAAAATGGAAGATTATATTATCATAATAAACAATATCGTTTATTCAACGAATAAATCACTATTTTTAAGAATGTAACATTCTTTATATATCACACATAATTCGGAAACATCTCAAAAATTCGAAAAATCTTGAAAAACATATATGACGACGGACAGGGCTCGAAACTACATCAATCGGATTCCGGTTAATGTGCTTTACCGATTTAGCCATTTGTACCCTACCTAATTAAGACTATATTAATTAATAGTCATGCAATTTAATCGCTTCACGTGAATTTTTGCAAAATTTTTAGCTACTGACTTTTGTGGTTTGAATAAATGTACAGATACTATTAATAATTGATACTTACCTTGATTGCTAGACAGCGTCAGGATCTTTCCAAATTTTAGTCTTAATGTACTTGCACTAATTTAATAAACTTTTATTTTATTGAACTAACAATTTCCATCTCGAGTAAGGAATAATCCGGCATAAACTTAAACATGTGTCAAGAATACGTCATACGTCGAATTACTGACAATTGCTCTCGGTTTATGCATTGCGCATTTAATATTGGTGTATTATACACACTATTGTTTGTGCATAATATGTTTCATTTTCGTAGGACACTCATACATTCAAAACCCTGCATCAAAATTTAGTGTTTGAATATTGCCTATCGGAGTACTATTTATTATCTGTTCTGTGGTCGTAATCCGATGGATACAGTTTCGAGTCCTGTATGACAACATTTTTGAAGTTATACATCTTTTGGGGCGTTTGGTAGAGAGTGAAATTGAGAGCTGCGCGCGCACACCGTTACGAAAGTGCGCGACAGTATGACGTTAGCTGCGAATCAGTCAGCTGTATACAAACGCAAGTTTGATAGTAGAATTATTCCGTTGTTTAGGCAACGAATTTATTATTGACGGCCATTTGCAATTCCTTACGTAAACAAACGATTAAACGTCAGAGTGACAGTTGTTACTTTAAAAATATAAGTTAAAGTGTATAGAAATAAACCAACGGCGCTCCAATAAGCGGTAATTTTTCTTGAGTGTGTAATTTAATAAGATAATTAAGAGCTAGTCGAAGAATCTAGGTTATCACAGGTTTTATTTTTGTTTTGTTACGCCAAAGAAGTATAACTTCTAACGAAGTATAACTCACACAGATTTTTTTTCAAGATTTTTTCTAATAGGAATGTGTCTGAGGTGTTATGGAAATAATATTACTGGAATCATTATTCTTTATTTCCAGATATCAAAAACTTGGTAAGAAAAGCATCAGCCATGGATGTCCACACTGTCAAAGTATCCCTGAAAGACATTGTCTGCTACCTCTCACTCCTGGAGGCTGGCAGACCAGAAGATAAACTTGAGTGTAAGAAGGTTTCTTTTGAATTTGTTTTCTGTTGTGTAGTGAGGGTACTTAGTGCAAATGTCTACCAGAAGATAAAGATGATAGATACCCACTGACATCGCACTTTTTATGACTTCACACATAAATGTACGCATTTAAAGCCCCGCTTACGATCGTAAAGTCGATTTGTAATGCATTTGAAGTTCATTCCCCCATAGGAACAAAAGTTTTCAGTTCAATCTCATCAGTGACGTCCCAAGTCAAAGTACCACCCTCAAGTAGATTTAGGACACCTACCCCCTTTCATTGTTAGTCTCAAATTGTATGCAGAATTGTTAAGTGCATACTTACACCTATCTTAAACTGTGTCCGGATACTTGTACGTATGCAGTTCGCCGTATCACACAGTGAATTAATATTGTATCGGAGATATTATATGGCAGTATATAAAGAACGTCCAACCTCTATGGGTCGTATAGTACTGACATAAAATTCATGTCTAAATAAAACACGGTTCTTACACTTTACAGGAAGCCAGCAGCAAACAAATTTTAAGAATAGCCGATATATTGGATTGTTTGTTAGGTTAGGTTAGGTTTTCATTCTTGAATTCATGAATTTTGCCAAAATCAGCCATGAAAATTGAATTAATGTTCATATTGAATCTAATAAAATTGGAAACCGTATAGTATACGGTCATCTCTTTCCGATAAGAAATCTCACGGCGAACTGTGCCACGGTGAAATGTTTTACGTAAGTACAATTTATATGTACCTAACCATCTTAAAATCTTCAACAGATAGATGCAACGAAAATCTTTAACATAATGACATACATAATACTACTTAGGATTACAGCATTTATATGAAACAGCTGTGGTTTTAGGTACATGAAAGACTGAGGCACTGACAAGTTTGGAGGCCCCCTTACGATTTTTAAAAACCAAGATGATTGATACTTTCTAATAAAGTAACCACGTTGTCCGTTTCGTGGAAAACCGTTACTGCTTTTCAAAAGTTGTAATGATCGTGTTCGTTCCTTCATTTGAAGTCCTTTTTAATTGACTGCCCCTAAGCAACGAATGACCAGTCTGCCTTCACGGGAAGTCACAGATCCTCATGCATGTCGAATAAGTTTGACGCATTCTAAATATTCCACACACGCGTTCTGTAAACGGTTCTTATACCTACTTAACTTTTTAAATCCATATTCATCCTGACCAATGTTGCCAGATGTCCTGATTTTTGCGGGAAGTCCCGCTTTTTAAACAAAAATAGATTGTCCCGCGCGGGACAGTTAAATTTACGATTATTCAACAAAAAATACAAAAAAAAAACGTTTAGGGTAAAACAAAAGAACTCTATACTAATTTAATTTATTTTAAGCATATTAACATCTAATTGCTAATATATACTGAACGGGTATTTTCTCAGATGAATTTTAAAATCAGATGCAAGAAACAGATGTTCTATTGAGTTGATAAAATCGGAACTACTAGTTCAATTCAACATGATATACCTATTCGTGTGCTGAATTTTAAAAATATATTTTTTTTTAATTTTCTTTTTTGTCCATGTCCGATCCTAATTAGATCACATGGACCTCCATAGGGTGGAGGTTTGTATTAACGGATTTTTTGTTTTTACGAGAAATGGATGTCAGCCACTTGCTCAAACCTATTGGGTCCATACTCATACACATACAGAAATTGAAAAACAATATGTGTACTTGTCAGATCCTTGATTCGAACCTAGAACCCACAATTTATTAAGCACCAGTAAGAAACTCTTCAGGCAGTAAAATCTTCAGCCAAGTACAAATGGGCGAGTGTTGGGAAAAAATATTGTTTAATATTATCATTTTGATAGTTAAAGAGTTTTGTAGTTTGTGTTATGTCATTTATGATTGATATTATAGAAATAAACAGAAATATTGAACTATGCGTTTTTTAGGGTGTCCCAGTTTTTGCTACCTGAATCCATTTTTCCCACGGTGAAAATCCTTAAATAATTATCTGGCAACACTGATCCTGACACAATTCACTTCCACAAAAACATTCCACTCCTTCTCTTCCATGTTTCACTACTGTATTGGTCCGAAGCAAGAGGGACAGTGATGTCCTGTGGGGGTAGGCAGACTGAGCGTCGCTGAGTTACCCGTAGGGCAGCAAATCGAGGAGAATAATTAGGTACATATAGAATTAGCTAGGTACTTAAACTTAGTAATAACGGAAATATCTTTCCATTGTAGGTGGAAACAAAATGTATTAATTACTATAAAAGTTTTGACAAGACTTTTTTTGTTGTGTTCACGATGTCTAGTTTACTTTCGTCATCCTTGGACGTCATATCAGCAATCACACGTGCTTATTTGCGAAATTTATTTGAATTAAAGTAAGGTACATACTTACCTAATTTAAAATTTATCCAAATATTATGTTTTCCAGTCACTCGCGAGTTTTGGAAGTTGTCAGGTGTATTTTTAAATGTTGCTATCTGAAACTGTTGCCTCGCAGTGTTATCTATTGAAACAGAGATGGCATTTAAATTAGATTTAGTGGTATATATCTTGTTAGTAATTTTTCTATACAACACATTTCTTAGATATTGGAGTCATGAAAGGATGATGAAAAGTAAAAAGTAAAGTGTGTAAAAATGTGGCGGAATTTTTGCTTTGCTTAGGGGCGACATTTTGTATAGGGACGTCACTGAAGATGGCGGATTGTTACTACCCACAAGCAAAACACTATATTTGATTGAAAGTAATATTTTTCCAGTCATGTTCCGGCTATATGACACAGACAGCAACGGAGTGCTGGACACAAACGAGATGGATTGCATAGTCAACCAGATGATGGCCGTCGCAGAATATCTTGGATGGGATGTATCAGAACTGAGACCGGTAAATAAAATCTTAATCTTACAAGGAATGGAATCAACGCAAGAAGTAGGCTTGAGAGTGGGTCTATTGCCTGGGCTCCGTATTAGTTAAAGTACGGTCATATGGTGGAGAGGGTTCAGAAGAAATTTTTGAGACTCCTTTACTCTAGGCTGTATGGATAATTGTCGAGACATTGTAATAATTATAGAGATTTATATTTAGCGATATATTTATTCCGACTTATATGTGGTGTAAGTACAAACTCTACCATTCTTGGTAGGTATCTGTGATAGTTAGATAAGACAATAGACTTCAATCCAGAATGTGAACCCCCATTTTGTTTTTGGGACTGCCAATAGAAGAAAATTAAATTATAATTAATTAAATTATTACAAATACAATACGTTCAATAATTTTGATTGCAAAATCGAATTTGACTTTAACATTTTTAATCTGGAATCCGTATAATTCTCTATATAGAGTCGAAATTCTTTAAATTATATGTAAGTACCTAATAATTTCATTATTTATTCCGCTCTTCTAGATCTTACAAGAGATGATGGTGGAAATAGATTATGATGCTGATGGAACCGTTTCTTTGGAAGAATGGAAACGCGGAGGGTGAGGATTAACATATTTTAATTTCTATATGTTTTTTTAAATAATATAATAATGCATGAAAACATTTCTTTCAACACTTTCTCAGATAGATTAAAAAAAATTTTATGGTTACCAACATTATTAATTAATTATTAATTTTATTAAGCTCACATTGTTTATAATAATATTAGATCAAATTCAGTACAATTTTATTATTTTTTTTCATAAAAACTAATAATTATATTGGTTACTGCTACTTCCATCTGTCGAATTTTTTTAATACAAATATTGTATAACAAAATTATTTAATAGATTACCTTAAAAATCAAGCTAATAGATGTCAGTGTAATAGTATTATAATATTATAATGGAAAATAATAATATTATCATTTTTATTACATATGACACAATAATAATATTATTATGAATGTGAAGACGAAAAGTAAAAATATACTATTACGTGAAGCAAAATATATGGCCTTCCACAAAGTGTTTTTTGGCAGAAATTGTATGAAGAATGGAAGACCTATAATTTTTGCTAGATGCAGGTTTTAAACCAGCACAAAAATGGCTTCAATGACTCCCACATTTTATTGAATTTAAATATATTGTAAATTAATAATCAATATAATATTTCTAATATGGATCCCAGTAGTTAGGTATCTTAAAATCAATGTACATGTACTTATTTATTATATTAGAGATGATTCACTGTCATTCCGAACACTATTTTCTATTTTTCTGAATATTTATGATTCAACATCTTTCGATTCCTTATTCTATTCAATATTTTAAAATCAGTGCTTATCAATGACTCATTATTAATGATAACACTTATAATATTTTGATGATTCAACGTCGTTACATTCCAATAATATTTATTTATTTTAAAATATATTGTTTTCTCAGATAATCATTTTAAATTCTACACGTTTGTCTTACAGGTTGACAACAATACCTCTGCTTGTACTCCTGGGCTTGGACACGAGCGTCTCAGGAGACGGAGAGCACGGCTGGCGACTGAAGCACTTCAACCGACCAGCTTTTTGCAATTTGTGCCTCACCAAGTTGGGAGGACTTGGAAAGAAAGGACTCTGCTGTATATGTAAGCTTTCTCGCTATATGTATATAATATAATAATTTTATCTAAGTTAAACATCTTGTATTTTTTCTAGTTAAAAATAAATTCAATAAAAGCACACAATTACTCGCATAAAACCAAAAAACCGCAGACGCCTTATGTCACCTATTGCACCTCATTGCACCCACTGAGTAGTGGCATTGGCGAAGGGTGGAGGTAGGCTGTTAAGATCTGACATAAATAGTGTACATTAAACTTTGTTAATCATTTGTATTTGTTTTTATTGAATTAAGACTTCAATTTATAGATGGTGTTGGTTGGTTTTAAAAAAATAATTAAGCTATGCCTAACCAAACCATAATAGTTTTGGTATACTTTGGGCGATTCGACAAAATTTTACACAATTTTTCATTCATACTTATTTGTTTTCATTGGATTAAGAATACATATTACACATATTATTGGTTTTAAATTCATTAAGCCCTGCCTATACCAAACTATAATAGATAAAAAATATTGTTCTATCTATAAAATATCTAAAGTTATGTATGATTTAATTGTATAATTTTAGATATTTTGTAGATAGACGAGTATTTTTTGACTATTATCTATTATGGCTTGGTTTTCGTAGGGTGTAATTCAATTTTAAAAACTAACCAAAACTGAAAATAATTATTGTAGTTTTATTTCAATGAAAACAAATACGTATGACTTACAAAGCTTAGTGTGCACTATTTATGGCAGATCTCAACAGCCTACCTCCACCCTTCGCCACTGCTCAGTAGACAACTTATACTGGTGGATATACAGTAGAGATTATATAAGCACAAGATTCACTATCATTCGTATATTTTCTTTCTGCTAATGTCTCTGTAAAATATTGTTTTAATCATAATCAACCAAAATTATTTAAATCTATTTTTCTAGTCTGCAAATACACAGTACACGAGCGTTGCGTCCAGCGTGCCCCAAGCAACTGCATCCAGACGCATTCTGGTGCCCGAGGAGGTACTGGAGTCGTCGGGCCTCCCAGGCACCACTGGGTCGAAGGCAATTGCAGAGGGAGGTGTGCCAGGTGCAGAGCTCCCGTAAGAGGGGCTGATGGCATCACTGGAATGCGGTGTAGATGGTGCCAGACCTTGGTGAGATGTTGTTGAGTGTAGTTTTAACAAGAGAAATAACATGCATACTTATTTCTAAGTATATAATCATGATGTAGAGCTGCACTAAATAAAAACACTTTATATTATAATATAAACAAGTAAAATGTTCAGAAATGCTAAAAGTGATTACTAAAATATATGTATGACTCAGAGTTTCCCAATCTTTTTTGGATTGTGTAGATACCTTTCTTTAAATCGTACATTTCATCAGTGCCCCCACATAAAGTCAGTACAAAATGATATATTGTAATTAAATCCTGTTAGTTTGTTTTTTTATACAAGCAGAACATAATAATCATAACCATTTAAAAATACATAAAATGATACAAACTGCAAAAACTAATTTAGATAATATTATTATTATGAACTTTGTTCCTTTTGTGAACGAATACCTACCACGTGACTTAAAACAGATAAAATGATTCATCCAGCTGAATATAAAATGTATCAATTTATATTCTATGTCCTGTTTGAATATCTTAACCCCATATTTAAATATATATATACGGTCCTTTCGCATGATTCATTCACGCGAAAGGACCGTAAGAGAAACTGAGAGAGAATGGGTTAGGAAGCAGACAGGTGTACGCTATGTAATAGACGAAGTTCGGAGGAAATACGTGGCAGCGAACGACATAGGATCGAGAGAGTTGGAAGAAGCTTGGGGTGGCCTTCATCCAGCAGTGAATTGACCCCGGTTGATGATGATGATGATGATGATGATATATATATTATATATATTATTCAACACTATAACAGGCCTTCTGGACCAATGACAGTAGTGCAATAATAAAAGTGAAACAATTATTATAAACACTTAGACTTGAAGAAATTCACATAAATATACTGTGACCTCACCAAGAATCGACCCTGGAGAAAGGCCAGGATCTGCACTGGACTACAAGGGCCTCTAATGCCCTGTAACTGTGAAACTTACATATCAAGTACAGTTGTGAATTATTGCAACTAAAGTAGTAGTATCTTTTTTGTTTTAGGTTCACAATCGATGTTGCGGTGGTATAAAGACGGAATGCACTCTTGGCCAACACGCAACACACATACTTCCTCCTAGTGCCATCTGTCCAAGAGTTTTGGACAGACAGAGAAGTTTACCGCCTCCACCAACACCATCTGAGGTGAGATTACATTAGCATTTTCTTGTCAAACTGTTTTTTTTTATTCAATTAGGAATACACAAGATTTCAGAATGTAGCATTCGTTATTGAACATATAATTTGGAAACACCTCAGAAACATACTTACACATTATTATTTGAAAAATATGACTGCCGAATTTGTATAGAAGATGTGGAATGTCACCAATATACTTTACAAATTAAGCTAACTAGACAATACCTAATCATTAGTTGTGTAGGTCACCACGGAGCATAGGCGACACAGGGTTTTTTTTGCTAGATACTTCTTCAAACAGATATTATCTTATTATTATTACCATCATCAGCCGGGGTCAATTCACTGATGGATGAAGGTGTCCCCTAGCTCTCTCCACTCTTCTGGTCCTTAATTCTTTGCTGCTACGTACATTCACCGAACTTTATAAGTTTATTTATTCAGGACGTCATTTGCCCAGCGGTTGTCATTTGCATATTATGTTATATATTTATTATTTATTTTTGTTCAACCAAATTGCTTCTGGTGTTGATATATTCCACTTGCGTGAGGGTGAGGTTAGGTGGACGCTATTTTGTAAATTCTTATAATAGGGTCTCCTTAGCTAGCTCGGTGTATTACTTTGAACTACTATAGATGTATAATTGTATTTTCACTGCGTTTGTATGTTTATATTATGTTCTCTTCTTATATTTTATGTTTTTATCCCTTTCATTACTTTTTTTTTTTCTTTATAATACTGTTTCATGTCATGTGAACGTCTTAAACTTATAATTTGTAATGTTCACAATATGTAAAATAAATAAATTGAATTGAATTGAATATAATAATAATTTTGTTTCACTTGAAAATGTATGTACAGAATTACTTCAATGTTATTTTACACTTAGGATGAAATCGAGAACTTCAATAGACCTATTTACTTATAACCTAATAAACTGGGCATAAAAATTTGAGAGAAGCGGTTAGTCAGTCAAATTCCGAAGTGATTATGTAAAAATTTATTGTCCTTTTTCAATTAGAGCTATGAAATTCGAAATTTTGTGTACTCACCTAAAAATTTTAATATAAAAAAATTTTCTTTTGGGAAAGCGACCCAGAACTATTGTATTTAGCTCTACATCACCACTGATCATGCTGAAATTAAGTAATAGCTATGCGTTTGAAGTGTTTCAAATATGAGGGAATTTGGGTAATTTTATTTCAATTAATATTCGTTTTTTTCATGATGATGTTATGTTATGAGATTTGGCTGATGTTTGAACATAGCTGAAGAAATAAAAAAGAAGACAATATAGAATTACCTAAAGGTACAATGAATATATCTATTTCCTTTTTCTAATGTATATCTTGGCATATTTCAGACCAACATTGCTGTGTTATCAACCTCCCAATCGATGCCTTTGGGGATGGGCTTCGGAGTGTCGTCATCGACGTCAATATCAATATCACCCGCGACACCGATGCCTTCGATGCGTGTCCTCCCATTACCAGCTCGCGCCTGCCCACTCTTGGTCTTCGTCAATCCCAAGAGTGGCGGGAGACAAGGCGGCAGGATCATGCGGAAGTTTAGATACATTCTGAATCCTCGGCAGGTGCACGACTTGAGCAGCGGAGGGCCAGCTAATGGTGAGAGAAATTCACGAAATCTCTAGAGTTTGAAGATGGAAAGCATAGCTTTAAACAATATATCAAGTTGCAGCACCATGTAAAATTATATTAATCATCATAATCATTAATAATCACAAGCTCTCAATCTTTTATATGCCTTGCACCTCTTGGAAATATTTGATCAATGGCTACAATTTTTTTGTCTAGAATCTAAGATGAGAGCTTTTTTACTATAAACATATCTGTTTTTTTAAGTTTTCCTCCCAAAATTCAAATTCAACTCGAGAGTTTTTTTTATTTGCAATAAACGCTTTATCGCCATATAAAAATGGGCATATTGTTCAAATTTTAAAATATAATATTTGTTTAGTATTTCGAAAAACAGTTGTACACACAAAATTTTTGTTTACCTATATTTAATTTACAGAAATAGACACCTTATAAATACGTCATTTGTCCTGGATTATCAGTAATGCATGAAAGAAAACATAATATTAAAAAGATATGTAAGAGAGAGAGAGACAGGGAGAAAGCGTATTAAATATACATGATAAATGCAAAGTCTAAATTTGAAAAATCAGTGGAATCGTTTATTTTTAATTGGATCATGAAAGAAAACAAATGATACTCTCATAATAGTTTGCCAACACCAGAACTATGACAGTAAGATAGAACATACACGTAAACATATGAGAGAAAGGAATACAGGGAGAAGAGATATGAGAATGTTGACAGGTGATGTTGCCACCTGGTAATAGGTATTTGCTAGTTATTATAATGCAATATAATTATGTACCTATGTATGTATATCCATATTTTTTTATTGTTTAGGTCTCTCCATGTTCAAAGACGTGAAAAACTTTCGTGTCATCTGCTGCGGTGGTGATGGAACGGTCGGATGGGTTCTGGAAACGATGGGTAACTATTATTTTAATAGTATTTATGAATTTATGGGCATTTTGTTTATAGGGAGCGACATGTCAAATTATTATTATGTTGGTCCTTAGTGTAATAGGAGTTTACCACAGGTAGAGTGGTGCCACAGGTTTACCACAGGTGCTTTAAAGGGAAGATTAAAAAATTCTGGACTATACAGATATAACAGTACCTATACCATGTAGTCATTTTGGATTTGAGAGCTAAGGTGACAGAAATGGAAAAAGAAACTTTTTCAGTCCATCAGATTATATCATTGTTCTCATTTACCATTCTCATAATAGAGATACATCATTATAATATATTTGTCTTGATTTATTTATCTGTCTGTCTATAATAAATGAGAGAAAATATATGTAAATGTGTAGGAGAGAGCAAGACAGGGAGAAGACGTATTAAAAGGGGTAATGTGAAAGAAAACATACACATAAATGCGAATTTTAAACATGAAAAATAGTACTGACATGCAAATAAAGCAGTGTTTCTTAACCTTTTTAATCTGCGACCCAATTTAGGGTAATAATTTTGGTTCGCGACCCAAGATAAAATATTTTTGTACTTATTCATAATAAATTTTAAGAACTTTAATATAAGCAGACTATAATATTATAATGGTAACAGAGAAACAGAGAAGAGAATGTAAAAAAAAATATTTAGTAGGTATCATTTCAACTTTAAATACCGCATTATTTTATAGAATTACCTAATATTTACATTTATATTTTTACGGCATTTAACTGTAGGTACCTCTGAACTCCAAATTTATTTCAAATTTAACCTCTTTTTACTGTTCTTTAGATAAGATTCCATTGGAAATACAACCAGCTGTCAGTGTGATTCCTCTTGGAACAGGAAACGACCTCGCAAGATGTTTAAGATGGGGCGGAGGGTATGTATATTGTACTTAGGTATAGATCTTTTATTTTATGAAAGCGCACCCCCACTCTACTAAGCAGGGCACGCAGTTGCAAAATTCTAAAGATAAATAATTTCTAATTGCTCAGCTGTAGAGAATTATAACTATTTATGAATTAAACACATTTTTGAAAGACACATGGCGATCTTATTGAAACTAAATACTGAATATACATAAGTTGAAAACATCTCATACATATCCACACTAGAAAAAATCATTTTGTAGAAGAAAAAAAAATATGACACCCGATGGGACATGAACCTGTATCTGCTGGATTCGCGCCAGTATGCTTTTCTAATTAAGCTACGGGCATCTTATTGAATTATGACGATTTTAACTAGTAGTTGTTAACATGAAATGCTTATCGAATTGCGTTATAATATAATGTTTGAGGCTTTCACTGTTGTTTTTTATCTTAGTAGATTTTTGGGTTTCCACCGTGTGTCCTACTTCCTTCTTTACTCGACTGAAATCCATAGAAACCCTATTAATAGGGATGATGGATTACGGTTAAAAACGTCATGGCTTCCGGCACTATCAGCAAAATCCAATATTCGAGCCGGTATGTCTGGTCGTAACGATTGACAGATTACTCTGAGCAATGTTTGCTCTTATCTAATTGGATTCCTTTTGACATTCTTAGAGCAACGTTTACATTCATATACCTACACCACATTTAAAAACATCATAAAAACATATCATCTATTGATAATGGCCTCTGCAACGAGCTCGAAACGTTGAGTAAAGAAGGAAGAAGGACACACGGTGGAAACCCAAAAATCTACTACGATTGCGTTATAATGTTGGCTATTGGTTTTAGTATATTAAATTAAGGTTGGTATCAATTAATTCATTAATTACTAACCGACGTTGCGGATTACTCCATTATTTAGTTTTTATAACATACTTAAATATGCTAATAGTTAAATAAATTATTTCTTTTACACAAGATTGGAAAAGCATACTGGCACGAATCCAGCAGATACAGGTACAAGTCCCGTGGAGTGTCGTATTTTGTTCGACAAAATGAATTTTTCTAGTGTGTATATGCATGAAATGTTTTCAAATTATGTATATTCAGTACTTATATACAATGTTACATTCTCAAATCTTGTGTATTATTCATTGAATAAAATAAATAGTTTATTAAAACTAAATACATCCTCAGAAATAAACCGACATTTAAAAAAGAGTCACATGTTCAAAGAACTAAAGAATCCGTCTCAGATTGATGGATGAGAGTTTGTCTTTTATCTTTAGGTCTTTAAACATGTATTTGTATGTAGGCTATTGTATGACAGTCCAGAGAATCTTGAGTAATGCCATATTTTAAAAGCATCAATATTTTTTGGTCTATCGCACTTGGTTACATGTAAGTTGTACGTATGCAGTTCTTCGTGGAACACTTATTCGTGCGCCGCAGTATGTGAAACATGAGTTCGTATAACATTTTATCAAATGACGAGTTCTTCGTTGAACATTTCACCGTGGAATACATTTCACCGTGGAATACGTATTCTACAACATGTGGCGCTAGTTTGCTGTTCCAATTAGATTCAATACGAATTCTATGAGATGTCTTCATTGGTTTTAAATAATTTAATGTTGAAACTACGTAAATAATATACCTATACGATGTGATTGTATTCATAATCTACTTACCTACCTATTTTCTAATGTGTGTTCCTTATATTACGATGGTTTTGTTTTAAGTGTTTTATTTAGACATTAGTATTGTCAGTTACCGAAATAGATATATTTTTTAAATATGATTAATAAATAATATTATATTTATAATTCCCTGTGTAATATATTAGTATTAGCTAGTATTAGTATATTAGTAAGTAATATTGCACTTTAATGGTATAAATTATCAACAGCTATTTATTGGTGGTAATTGGTAAAATATTATATTAGGAGATTATCTTTATTATTAGAATATTATGGTTTCAAATGTTTTATTCAGAATCATATTTTCTTACCAAAACATTTGAATAAAAAAATTACGTGAAAAATGTTTTCTTATTGTATTAATATGTATATTTATATTTGTATATAAAGACAGATCAAATGTTTCTTATACACATAAATTTTGCGTGTGCACAATGGACATGTCGATTTGAAACCTTTTTTAAGTAGGCATTATTGAAAATACAAAGATGGCAATACCTACCTACTTTTTTTTTTTTTTTTTAATGTATATGGGTACATAGGTATGTAGATAAATGCTGTTGTTTGATTCATTTAGGATATTATTGATTTTTATAGATAAGTACGTAGTACCTACTTTAATTTTAAATATTTGTGCCCGAGTTGGGGGAGCGGTCGTTTATAAAGAGTGGGTTCGATCCCTTGGATGTACCAAAATACACGTTGTTTTTTTAAATGTGTCTAATGTGGCTTATGTATTGCGTTTTATTTTAATTAACTACCAAATATGTTGAAACTTTATTATAGTATTATAAAAAATGTGTGTTCTTATTATTTTACTTGATTATTATAAAATAATATTATGGACAATGTTGGTTTGAAACTTTTTGTAAATGGATATTATTGGAAATACGAACTTAAAAATAAATATACCTACTTATATAGATGACTGCATTTCAGCGCTCGAAATAGACCGGAACGCACCGGAGCGCCGTTCCGGTTCACACAATCCCCAAAATTATCGCTCCGTCTCGTGTAAATATTAATTTGACCGTCTGAGCGAGATATGTCATATAATAAAAAATCTAACACAATAGTTTTTTTAAATACATATATGTATAGAATTAGATAAGTAACAGTGTTATTATTTTCGTAAAATTATCAAGCGCTCCGGTTCGTAAAATTTTCCATTTCGAGCGCTGCTGCATTTATTGAATTCATTTTGGATATGATTGATCTTTACAACTTTATAGATAGGTACTACTACATAGGTACTTTAACTTTAGCATATCCTGATAATACAGGTATGGTATCCGACTTGGCAGAGCGGTTCCATATAAAAAGTGGGTTCAATCCCGTGACTGGATAAAAAATACATGTTGTTTTTTTAATGTGTGTTAATCCAACGTGAGACCAACACTTATTGTAACAATTATTACAATAAGATCTTTGTAATTGTTGCAATAAATGCTATATTTTAACAGCAGCAAGATAGGTGCTGTTAAAATATAGCATACAAACCTACCCTAAGTTTGATAATCATCATCATCAGCCTGAATCTATCCAATGCTGTATGAAAGCCTCTTCAAGCTGCTTCCACTTCTCTCGGTCCTGTGCGTTGCTTTGTCACGTACTTCCGCAGAACTTGATCATTTCATCGATCCAGCGGCCTCTAGGTCTACCTTGCGGACGTTTTGTACTTCTTGGATACCATTGGACATGGCTCCCACAAAGGGAGGGCTGGTAGGGCTCTAGCCTGAGGGCCCGAGCTCAGGAAGGGCCCGGCGTGGCGAATCAACCAGATAAGTGATTTAAACACATCACAAATTCTCTCGAATAGTAAAAAAAGACAAATAGATGAATTCAAATATACAAAAACACTAAATATATACATTAATTTCACCGCGTACACCATTTGGAAAAGATCATCATACTATCTTTATCTTTAGCGATAGGTAGGGGGCCCGTGAAATATCTGTAGGTATATTTATTTATAAACCCTAACTCCGGATATTAGGTATGTTACAGTGGCCAAATATTTTTTGTGCACACAATAATAGAAGCACGTGAAAGTTAAAGGACATACCTATACAATAAACTGACCCTAATTTCTATACAAAATCATTACCATCTGGATACGTCTTTTGTCATTTTTATGAAATGCAGTCTCAGAAGATTCCACCAAAATACAACGGATTTGTAATTGATTTATTTCAAAACACTACATGAGTTATTGATTTTTTAATTATATTTAGGACATGTTGGTAGGTACTGCATACTTTACATATATAAAGATCGATATTATCCTAAATGAATTAAATAACAGCATTTATCTATATACCTAGGTAAAAACATTTATTTTTTTTAAATTAAAGTAGGTATTGTATTTTCAATAATACCTACTTACAATAAGTTTTAATTCAATTAGTCCACTGTCCGCACGCAAAATTATGTGTAGGAGAAACATTTGATTTGTTTTATTTATACTTATACCTAAGAGAATATTTTTCATATACTTACTTAATATATATTTTTTGGTACTGTTCGGTTATACGAAATACAGCGGAAAACAGATTTTGAAAATACCCGATATACTGGATTATTTGTTAATTTGGGTTAGTTTAGGTTAGGTTAGGTTGGGTCAGGTTAGGTTAGGTTAACCTAACAAATAATTCAGTTTATCGGCTATTTTCAAAATGTGTTTTCCTCTGTATTCCGCATAACCGAACAGTACCCATTTTAAATATCTATAGGTCATACCACAGAACTGAATAATAAGATAGAAATGCGAAAGCCAGTCACCATCGATCAAGAATTCGAAGCCAGCATCGCAAGAAATACTAAGCCCGTTTAGTGTCTTCAAATATTGCCAATATTGAATGCGCGTTTCGTTTATGTTAAAAACTTTAATGCATATTATGATATTGTTGTTATAATTTAATAAAACGCATTTTTTGTAGTACTTATTCTACTTTTAATTAGGACCGGTTTCGTCCGCCTCAGAGGGACATTTTCAACTGAATACATTTTTTTAAAACAATATTTATCAAACAAATTCCAAAGCGACAGAAATAATATAACAACAACAATGCAGTTCCACCATGAATTGACAGTAAAGTTAACAAAATAAAACATATCATGATACTTACATAATGTAAATAACATATTCTTTATCACGTGGTTATTGACTATACTTCTACTACTTCACTTGCATTAAAAACAACATAAAAAAAACTATAGGGCATTTTATTATTTAAATTATCAATTAATGACTTTGAAAGGCATTAAAGAATCGTTTGTACTGGAAAAAATGACATATCGACATAACCACTTCTTTTACGAATGTAAAGAAATATAATATTTTTTATTTACAATTTTGAAGTAAATAATGCTATTTCGGTAACATATAATATGTATGTAAAATTATAGCACTTAAACCATCGGAGTATATGGGAAAGACGGAAGAAAATAAGTAGGTAACTAAATTAGAAATACTTTCATATTGTAAATATATTTATGTAGTTTCAACATTAAGTTATTTAAAACCAATAAAGACATCTCATAAAATTCGTATTGAATCTAATTGGAACAGCAAACCAGCGCCACATGTTGTAGAATACGTATTCCACGGTGAAATGTATTTTACGGTGAAATGTTCAACGAAGAACTCGTCATTTGATTAAATGTTGCACGAACTCATGTTTCACGTACTGCGGCACACGAATAAGTGTTCTACGTTGAACTGTTTACGTACAAATTTCCGGATACGATCGCACTTATGGTTTATGTTTTCACTACAAAAAGACCAAACTCTATTCGAGATGAATTTAAGATACTTCTGTCTTTTTATAAGATGTTTTTCAGTGATACTATTGCTTTTATACCATATATTTAAGATTTTGTATTATGTATTGACAAAAAATTATTTTACAGGTATGAAGGAGAATCTCTTCACAAGATCTTGGATAAGATTGACAACTCCACAACAGTCATGATGGATAGATGGATGATTGATGTTAACACTACAGAATCTGTAAGATATTCATGTTTCAAATGTTCAAAAGTTATTCTGTTTAATGGGAATTTAATGGGAAATATACTTAACCAGTTCTTCTTAACACTCCTGTTACTGTAATGTCACCTTAAGGTTATCCGACCCATTAAGGCGATGTCTTTGGCCTAAATAACACATATAATGTGACTTTTACGCCATCTATTTATATTTAAAGGCATCTACCATGAATTTCTAAAAATCTGTTACTAAAAACTTTGGCCAGTTTCAACCAGATGGCAGTGAGTTACCATAACTAATTTTAAAAGTAAATTAAAGTTGCCAGTGGAATGGAATTCTAGATGAAAAAAATTGCTAGACAAAAATTCATTTACATATTATTATTTAAGAATATAATAATATATTCTAATATAACCTCTTGAGACCCGAGGGTCATCTTCATATTTCACCTATTGCTAGAATCATCAATACTACATCTAATTAAAATGTTATTATATTCAAAATTGATAGCGTGCCATTGATAGATATCTGTCAGATTTAATTTTCCTGTCATTTATAAATTCACATCAGAGCATCACATTCCATTATAAACAAAAGAGATAGATCTAAAAGTATGTGAAATATGTAAAGAGAGACATACTTAATTGTGAGAAAAAGATATGAAGTAAGCAGTACGACGAAGATAGTATTATGACCGGCCTTCTTGTAGGTTGTAAAAATATATAGAAATACTCGTACGATTATAATTAAGTTTTGGTGCCTTTGAATCATTTTTAGATAAAACTAATAATAAATAATAACGATGAAACGATATTAGACTTATCTATGTAGCCAACATTGGCATTTCGCTTTTACTAATATTAATAAATTAATTATTTAATAATTAATTAATAAATTAAGTATCTCGTACGGTAACGTTGGTAACCCAAGGTGACATCACCGGAATGGACGGAATTTATTAGTGTTGTAAAAGAAACATTAAACAAAAACCAAAACTGCAATATATTCATGCGTTAAATATTTAATATATTGTGGTGTTGCGAAAGTTGGTAAGTCGATAGTTTAGGTATTTATAGTTAACAACGGTTTATGTGGCCGTATATAAATGTGTATGCTAGAAAATAAATTCAAAGACATCCGATATATTATTAAAGAACGTATACATAAAGCACAAAGAAATTCGCATTAAAGCACCTGTACACGTGCTTGGAATTACTATCCGCAATAGTGCTTATTTTAAGCTATCATGACAATAACTGTTTACACGTAAAAGTACTGACTGTCTCTCCAATCTAATTTTTCAAGAGTAAGCAAGGCGCGATGTTGTCATTTTATAGTACTATCTGACAGGTCGTATTGGAAAATCGGTTAACCGGCATATACACCCATATTGCTCTACTGCGCAGACGCAGATCGAAAATAATCTTACTTGCGCGTTGAATTCGGAACCTTCCAAACTTGTTTGATTTATGCACGCAATCTTGCCAACTGCAGGATAATACATGTTTCCCCATACATTTTCTTACTGTGCACAGTAAATCTATGCACGTGTAAACGGGGTATTATGCCTGATTTTAGAGGGCATGTCAAACTTTCAAATTGCAATAACTCCATAACATGATTTGAAAACTTACCAACTTTTGGCAGTATTATTATATTAATTCTTTGAGTACCAACCTATTTAGTAAACAGAATAATATTCTACCTATTAACATATTCACCGGCGATCGACTTGTAAAGTTGATAAAGAGTCCTCTACAGCCTGTGATTTACCCTTTGATCTATTTTGTTTCAGAACGAAATTCCGACGACTCCTTCAGAGCCCTGCGCAAGACCTGCTCCATCTATGGCGCCTTATAATATCATCAATAACTATTTCTCCATCGGTGTTGTAAGTATATACATAATAATTACGATATCCATAACAGTGGCGAGGGGTGAAGGTAGACTGTTCGACATAAATAGTGCACACTAAACTTGTCGCGCCTATAGCGTCGTGGGTCCCAGGTTCGAATTCTGGGTCTGGCAAGTACACAATATTTATTTTTCAATTTGTGCATGATTCAGAGTATGGACCTAATAGGTTGAGCAAGTGGCTGACATCCATTTCTCGCAAACACAAAAATTTGTTAATACAAGCCTCCACCCTGTGGAGGTCCATATGACCTTATTAGGATCGGACATGGTCGAAAAAAAAAAAACTTCTCAATTCTCAAAAAAATTTCTCATACTGTGTAAAGAGCCTACTGCGCGATGGTAAGTGGAAATTACCCCTCAGTTTAAAACGGGGGGTAACCTATCTTTGTGAGTGCTGTAATATGAATCAATTGATATGACGGGTTCACACAAGTTACAAATTCCTTGTATAAATCTTTTTCTTTATATCCAAAAATTTGTACATACCTATACAGTTGGTCATATTACAGTTCATCGTGAGCGGATGATTACACTGTATATCGGAAATAGATGACCGTATAGTATTGAGATCAAATTCATTTTTAAATAAAACACTTATACTATATAATATGTAATAAAAACCAAGAGAAAGATTAGTTGATTAAAAATACGATCGTATTGTAACTATATAATTTATATCAAATTCTTGTATGTGCTCGTAAGTATCAAGTCGTACCTATCAAATAAATGTTCTTATTATTGAACAACATGTAATTTTTTGATTGCATTGCTATACAGTCATTTCTTTCCGGTAAGACAGCTCACGGTGAATTGTGCTATGGTAAAATGTAATGCGTACAGCTTATTTACATGTACACAACGCTTTTATTTGCCATATAAATTTACACAGACAAAATAGTTTTGAATAATTGCACACAAATCATTACTTTTGAAGACCTTTCTCCGTAATATTTTCAGGATGCTGCGATATGTGTAAAGTTCCATGTGGAGAGAGAAAAGAATCCAGACAAGTTCAGCTCCAGAATGAAGAATAAACTGTGGTACTTTGAGTACGCCACCAGCGAGCAGTTTGCAGCTTCTTGCAAGAATTTGCAGGAGCACATTGACATTGTGGTGAGTTTACACCAAATTAATAAATTCGTCTATTCCTTTTCTTTTTCTATTTATTTTATCACACCCTGATGAGAACATGACACAATGAGAACACAATGAAACGTGTCTGCATAAGTAAACATTATATCTCTTTTGGAAAATAGTAAAAGTGGGAACAGATTAAGGACACGCCATGCCATATGACATGACCCCACCCGATACGAACCGTGCACATCATACACACGCGATGCCATAAAACATACCTAACAATTCGAGTAATGATATAATTATAATACGAATTTTACTTTGGATCGTTCCAAAGATATGTCTGAAACAGCTGTCAACATAAATTATTCAAATAAACGATGAATTTGGTAGATTGCAGCTATTGCCCTTCCAATTGGCATCACAAATTTATTGTTCTACATATTGTAAGACCAAACAACTAATGCTTCTGATTTTTTAGAAAAGGCGATAGGAATGTCGGATTTATAATTCATAAGACTCGCCAACAAAGTAAAAAATGGTTTTTTTAAAACCATGGTCATATTATTTTATATGCCATGGAATGATTTTTCTAGATTGTCTGGTTGTTACATTTTACAGTGTGACGGAGTGCCGTTAGATCTCTCAAGAGGTTCTCGTCTCCAAGGTGTGGCCCTTCTCAACATCCCGTATGCTCATGGTGGCTCGAATCTGTGGGGGGAGCCGGCACCAAAGCGACCCAGACGGCGTAGGGCGCCCTCCCAGCCTCAGACACTCGCCCAAGCTATGCAAGGTAAGGCGTACTTTAGCAATTACACATGCTGATAGATTCACAGATGTATTGGAAAACTATTAACCATCCACTGCGATGTCAAAGAGAATTATTAATCACCATGACTGAATACTTATGTATTAATCTTAATTTTTGTTTTACCATAAATAACATTTAATAATACAGATTGGAGTTATAAGGCATGCAAAGTTACCAATAAAAGGCATTAATCGTTAATCGATAAGAATATTATGACATAGCTTCTGTCATCACTGACAAAAAGAGGTAGAGAGGTGAAGTCATTTCCGATTTTGACTCCTTGCATATTATTTGCGACAACGGAAGAAATGAATGCTACGGAAGCATTGTAACTGTGCGGATTGAATTGTAATTGTATAGAATTAAAATATTTCAGCAGGGTGAGGGCTATTCTAACATATCACTTAACTCTAAAAGCAATAAAAAAGTGATAAACATGATATGTCGTATTCAGTCACGTAATTATCCCGGGAAGTTAACTGTCAGACAATATATTTTTTTAACACGGGCACCAATGACTGCCGCGTTAACCGCGAGCTGTCAAATAACATTGAGTAACACAGTTAAAACGTTTTGCTTGATTCCAATTGTATTCTATGAGAATCTACAATTATTGGACTTATTTTTATCCAATTCTAATGGGATACAATATTTTGAATAAACTAAGATGTGTTAACTGTACTAACAATTATTGTAGATAACCGCCTTGTTTAAGGGGGAGACGCATGCCAGCAGAGAACCTAGCGGAAATATACGAAGCTTGCAATTTGAGATTTTTTTTTGAAAATTTACAATTTCAACTGTATTATTTAATAAATATGTATCCGAAAACATTAAAAAGATTTTTTATTTTTTTTTTAACTTAAAGATAAACTTACAATTGTAAAAAAATGTAATAAAATGTGAATTCGTTGCAGGGTCAAATCTTATTATTGCATTATATTTTATGGTCATAATTATCATTAAAATTTAGTTTATTAAGTTCTAGATTTTATGTGGTGTAGATTTTTGATTAATTCATCGTTTTAATATTTTTTATATATATTTTAAAAAACATCGATTTAAAAAAAAATATAAATGTGTATAACTTGAAATCCTTTTTATTTATATCAACTCGAGCTTCAATATTGTGACCGAGCCTAAAATAAAATTTGATATAAATAAAAAGGATTTCAAGTTATACACATTTATATTTTTTTTTAAATCGATGTTTTTTAAAATATATATAAAAAATATTAAAACGATGAATTAGTCAAAAATCTACACCACATAAAATCTAAAACTTAATAAACTAAATTTTAATAATAAATATGGCCATAAAATATAATGAAATAATAAGATTTGACCCTGCAACGAATTCACATTTTATTACATTTTTTTACAATTGCCAGTTTATCTTTAAATTTTAAAAAAAATAAAAAATCTTTTTAGTGTTTTCAGATACATATTTATTAATTACTACAGTTGAAATTGTAAATTATCAAAAAAAATCTCAAATTGCAAGCTTCGTATTTTTCCGTTAGGTGCCTCTTTTCGCCTCTGATAGTATAAGCATCCCCCTTAAGAGCATATATAAGTGAAACGGCAAATAATTTTCAACAGTCGCCAATCGGAGACCATCAGTCGAGGTGTGAGCACGACAATTTGTTTTGTGATGGCGTCGTAGGAATATATTCTTAAATCGTGTAAAGATGACTAAAAAACGTTCCGCATGTACATGAAATGAAAACATGTCAATGAATATACTATTATTATTACTAATATAACAATAAACATAACATTGAATGGACGCATGTTGAATTTTTATGACAAATTATATTATGTTCGGCACACGGCATTTGCACACTCCGCGCATCGCCTAGTCATGATCGTTTTAGACCATGACTCAGCTGAAATATAGCCTTAAGGAATTGTGCCGAGTGATATCTGTGTTATTTTGGAGCAATAAAAATACCGGAAACGTGTTACCATATTAACCATTTAGAATAGCCCTGCTGTATCCTGTGGCACTTTAAAGCCCTGAGGTGGACACTTTGTAAACCTTTGTCTTATTATTTATTTTGTATTTAATTTTGTGATACTTTTTTACAGATATTGGTGACAAATTGATTGAAGTCATTGGATTGGAGAATTGTTTACATATGGGACAAGTACGGACAGGTAAACAATATATTTAAACTCATTAAAAAATCTTGATTAGTGTTAATTTTGTTTCAAAATGTAGCCCAGAATTCTTAACAAAAAAAGTTAAAATACTGTTCTTAATCAAGGATACATAAGGTATCACGGCCGCCGCGAGAAGTATTGCTAATGGTGTCAAAAAAAAAAAACCATTTTGCTCTAATTTTAATTCTATAGTTTTTACATATTTATTAGCGACAATAATTGCGAGTTTAAAGCTGGCTTTACATGCTCTGATCTTTAACTCTGGTGTGTTCTCGTATACTGAGACTGTGTGAGTTTCCTACGCAAATGAATGACACACATTATAGACGTGCAATAGTGTGTGTTGCAACCTTCAAATACACCAATATTGAATAAACGTAAACTGAGAGCAGTTGTCAGATCGAAAGACAAGCATATTATTGACACGTGTTTAAGTTTATCCCGTATTCTTCCACACGCGAGATCGGTTGCCTGTTACTCCACACCCGTTAGATATTTCAGTTCCCATTAATTCTGTGTTCCCTGGATTTAACACTACTATACTGTATAAACCGTGAATAAGTGAGCGTAGTTATACACAAAGCAGCCAGGCCACAATTTTGAAAAAAATGAGTTATCGTGATTTCCATAATCTCACACGTTTGTTTTACATTCTGCACAAATCAGCCAAGCTGCTATGATACAAAAATCTCATATAAATGCGTTTTAAAGATTTTGCTAATCGCAGAATATGACATTTTCGATCCGCATAAAGCAACCAAGCTGCTGCCATACAAAAATGTCATATAAATGCGTTCTAAAAATATGCCAAATTCAATCTGTAAAAAGTAGCCACATGATAATATTATGTACTTACCTAATTATTAAAATCCTGACAGTAAGGTGTGTTTTTCTATATTCAATTAATAAACATTATTTTCTCAATTACATTATATGTTTTTCATTTTATTATATATAAAATATTATAATATATAGATTTTTCATGTAAAAATTAGTGCCAGGCAGCTAAATATTAATGTATAATTTACTTCGAATTATTTTCAGAACTTTGAAATTCCCATAATACTTGAATAACTTAGAAGGTTTTTTTTTAAGAAAATGGATACAAAAATAACGATTTTTCTTACAAAAATAAGAGTTAGTTGCATTCAAGAATGAACATTCTAAAAAACCTGTTTTGCGCAAAACAGCCTGGACTGCTAAAACACCAAAATTTCATAGATTTTATGTTTTTATCTCTTTATAAGTTACACAAAATCATATATATCTATCATTCAAAATGTATAAACAGTATACAGAGGATTTGTGGATTTAAAGAAACACACTTTACATAAAAGTGCTTCTATCTCTGTTTGAGGTTTGTGTGGACTGGCTGCTTTGCGTATAACTACGGTCAAGTAGGTAACTATTCAAGAAGCAACTTTTCAGGGAACGATTTAAGCTTTGTTATTTTATATTTAATTATATAATAATCTGTTTATTTAATTATACAAATAAAGTATAACAATACAGTTTTAAAATTTAGCCGTATTATACCTAGTTTGATAAATAAGTAATAACTTAATTAATTTAGAAGTTATCACTTATGACAATCTGAAAACAAGACCTACCTACCTACTTTTTCCTGGTTGGTACATAATAGTGGATTAAAATAGTTTATGAGAACTGTGTTGACATGACATTTTGTGATTATTTGAAGGTTTACGAGCGTCAGGGCAACGGTTGGCGCAGTGCAAAGCAGTGACAATAGTGACGAGAAAAACCCTCCCCATGCAGATAGACGGAGAACCTTGGATGCAGCCACCATGTCAGGTATGGGGTACAAAATAATAATGCAGCATGCCTTATTTGTATTCATAATTTGTCTCTGACATAAATATACCTTTTAGAAAAATTATAAAATTATTTTTATAAATAGCATAAAATGTTAACTCGTAAGCTGTAATTAATAATTATTGTAATGAAGATTTTAAATGGTTGCCTTCAGTGATAGATTTTACTACAATTGTATATGAGAGTTGTTTATTTACTAATTTTATTGTATATTATGTACAATATTATATTTGGTTGGATATACATAATTTAAAACAGCTCCAGAAACCATAAAAGTAGAAGTTCATACCCACTTAGACCATATTCAATTAAGCTATCAACCCAAGAACTAATAATGACTGGCAATAATGGAAACCTTTTATAATTTTAAATCAAGATAATAACGTTATTAACTTTTATTCATAGATGGTGTCAGGATTTAAATTTTAAATTTGAGAAACTTGCATGTGTTAATGGTTTATTTTTTAGTGCCAAAAGGTATGATCGTATGCGAGCTACTCGGATGCTTGATGGTTAGTGTACACACTAAACGCTCCACTAGTTACTAATAGATAGATAATATACTTCAAATATACGCCCAATTGTGCTGATGTGTCGCGCTGCACGCTCCCCACCTTTTTTTCCATCTATATCGCGTTTGACTCTCACGCGCAAAAGTCAAACACCGTGCAATTACTCGGATGCAAATTACATGCAGTGGCATGACACACACATAATAATATGCTACTAGATGCTGAAGAGAGCTACTCGGATATAATATATCGGTCGCTTTACCCAGACAAGATTTAAGAATGTAGATTCTTAAATTATATCTTCATAGATCTTCATACATTCATTCTTCACTGAATATAATAGAATCACAGGTGACTAACTACAAAAATGAATGTTTTTATTTAACCCCAGTTTCCATAATGCCATAATCATATTTATTGGTGAAACAAAGGTCCATGTCGTACATTTATATCCGTTTATAAGATATAGTTAAGTGAAGTGTACGTCTTTATTTAATGAATTTCATAGTAGCAAAATCGTTATTTGCGTTTATCTCAAAACTATGTTATTGTAGATAGGCCCCTGTGGTCCTAAGCCTGTAATTTATACCCATACTCAGTACGTGTGGCCCAATAAACTTGTTAGAAGGAACTTGTTCAAACGCATGCAATGAGATCATCGCGACTCGCCTTTCAATACTATTGGCATTAAATGCGCACAAGCGAGATAGCATAATATAAGTGTATGTCGAGCCGTAATACACTCAACTGTCATTAGGGTTATTGCTCTCTCTTTCTCCCCAGTTGTAAAGTTGGTATAGTGAAGGACAGAAATGATGACAAGTTAGTTTTATAGTAATAATATGAAGTTAGTTTTAGTTCCAGTTGAGTATGAGACTATGAAAGTATTTACGCGTTTATCTGGTTTCATCACTTCGAGTTTATCGATTTTTTGGTGTTATAATTGGAACTTATAAACTGAATTAAAATTTTATGCGTGATTGTGTAAATGGATAATAATTATATAAATAATTTGTGTAAAAATGGCTTCTAAAAAGTACTGACACAGCTTTGCACACACAAACGCTCTATATAATATCCCAAATCGAGGCTTAGTGTCAGACAACACTATCTACAAAAGTGCAACTTTACAGGAGAGCCAAAATTCGTTATTTTAGATTCTTGTAACTCAACAAGGGAAATGTTTATTTAAAACCTAATGTTGATATTTCATAATTTATTGTGTATTGTACATTTATCTTGCTTAATATGATGATGTTAAAATTTATAGGGATAGTTTTTAAAAAATATGAAAACAAGGGTAACTTATGTAGTTAGCGTTAAACTTTACTGACGATTTAATAAGAAATTAGAAAAGATTGACATAACGTTGTTTGACTATCATGTAGCCATAAATGTAAAATAACGTTATCTCAAAAAAAAAAAACACTTTTTTGTAGATAACGTTGTCTGACTTTAAGCACTCGAAATATAGAAAGTATTTTGGAATAAGTATCGATACTATGTATTTTTTTATACTGGTAGAAAGTATACTTAGTCTTCAGGATCGACCAGTTTTCCCACCTAGAGGGTACCATTATTAATTATCATGAAATAATTACATATTAAAATCATTTTTGTGTGACGTTAATAAAATTTCTTGTTGAACTGTTTCAGATCATTATCACACATAAAAATCAAGTGCCAATGCTGATGGCACCCCCGCCGGAGAGAAATAAAGGCCTCCTCAGATTCTTGCCTCACTGTTAGCAGATTAACACCCGCCACCAGCACACATCACATCACCATCATCAGTGCCGGCAGCAAAAAGCATTCTATTTAAGAACTCACCATCAAGAATTAATATTTTGTCATCAGACTTAGAAACATTGCTAAGGAGTAGGTATTTTATTCATCAAATATCAGCTCCAGATAGACCACATAATATGTATTGTACTGTACTCCAAATAAATGATGTCGCCTGTGAAATGAAGGACCCGATTTTAAATAGTGTCAACCATTATTTTTGGTTAAAATTGTGTTTAGTATGCCATCTATGAGAATAGGTTCTAAGCTTTTTATAGTTTGTGGTATTTTGAAGTAAGAAATTGAATGACTAAGTGAAATACATTCCTTATATCCTCTACAAACGTGGCTTACTGGGTCTTTTGCTTGAAATCATGGCAGATGGCCAGAGTGACGTCTTGAATTCAAGATGGCAGCATTCATAATAAAAAAAGCATTATTTCATTCGCCTAAATAATTTATATTTTTTTATTTCTGGGGGGGATCCGGACCCAAAAATCCCCTTTTGTGTGCCTGCCCGATTTCAATACATGTTTCATATCTTCATATTTTATGTAATACGTTTCCTTCAACTCTACTGTTGACAATGTATAATGGTACCCAGTGGCGCAATCAGGATTTAATATTGGGGGGGCCCAAGAAGGAGAATGTAAATTAGTCCCATAGGCTCTTTTTCTTCTTCATATAATTATTTTTACATATTTTGACAATACACGGCGGTATATTTGTACAGTTTCTCCTAGTTTTTATTAAATTGGAGGCATAACGGCGGTAACCGTTGAGCGTGTCATCAGCGATTGGCGGATTGGAAGTGACTAACAGCGACCATGCTGGACATGTACCCCTAGTATGCTAAAACATTACTCAAATATTATCGGCTGTGCTACCCGCTTGGTCTAGAGAGCTACAATATTTATGCCGAATTCCACTGAAAAAAAATGTTCTTTTGATTTACACCACCACCGACTAGTGGGTGTAGTCGTTCTTTTCGCCGAATGTTTATTGTCGATTTTTGGTTTTTTAATATTGAGGTTCCAAAATATTAATTGAAAATGGACAAAAAAAGTATTAGTGCATTTAACTTATACACAAACCTACTCAACACAACACAGCCTAATTTCTCGTTTATCATACAACTGAATGAAGCAGGCCAACAATAGCCGACAACTTACGAGAAATAGCGACGCGATAAAAAAAATGCAGGGTATCATGGAGAATTTACTTTGGTCATTATAACGTACCCATATAATAGAGCGTTAACGTGGAAATTTTTCCGCAAATTGATTACCAGCCTACCTCACCATACTTGCCTGCTTCACCATACTTTCATATAACCTGCCACCCAGTGGCGCACCCAGGATTTAATATTGGGGGGGCCAAAGAGGAGAATGTAAATTAGTCCCAGAGGCTCTTTTTCTTCTTCACAGCCTAATTTCTCGTTTATCGCCCTTCTGTCTATTGCACTCGGTGTACCGACACCATGGCCCCCACATCCTGAAACGGGCCCTCAGGCTAGGATATTTGGTGGCCCCCCTACCTACCGCTAAGATTAAAGGCACTGTGAAACACTACATTAACGTTTTTCGAATTGTGTTTTAGTTCAAATTAAGGGTACTTATACAGTGAATTATTGACGAGTTTTAATACATCCACTTTAATAATGGAGCTGTCAAGTATCGACACATAATAATCAGAAAATATATTGCACAATCATATAATCTAAAATGTTCATGGCTATGAAGTATAATAGCGCCTTTTTTTACTATTAAAGCTAATTTATGATGTGTGTGTTTATCTCACTTATCTGGTCAACCCGACACGCCGGGCCCCCCACAGCCCGTGACCCCAGGCTAGGGCCCTGTCAGCCCTCCCCAGCCATGACCTACACCACTCCGGAATTCGGGTGGACACCGAGATTTTTTTGACAGTTCCATTAAGGATTGGGTTTCTAAAAAAACTCGACATTAGTGTTTCGAAATTTTTGTGTTGGAAATTAAAATCTAAGAAATTTTTCTAAAAAGGGTGCTGGCTATTATTACTAATCATTTTTTGCCGTGTTTTTATTTGTCTAAGCCCAAAGGTATAGTTTATTGGCTTTCAGTTTCAATGTTTAAAATCATTCTGATAATTTCCATGTTTGGGGGGTGCCAGGGTTCTTGCCCCCCCCCCGGGTTGCGTCAATGGTGCTACCCTCTGTAATAATGAAATGAAAGATGGACTAGTTGATGTACTTAACTCAAATTTGTAATACCACTGTAAGCATTTTGATACAATTTTAAATATCATGTCTAATTTTTGTTCAGCCTCTATGAAACAAAAATTATTATAAATTTTTATATTTCGATTCAGTCTTATCAAGGTTTCACACCCATTTCGGATAGTAAGTAGTTATACTACATTCTCATAGATGTCTATAGACAATATATAAGTAAAATAAAAAGAACTTTTGGTCTGATAATAATAAAAATAATTACTGATGAAATTATTATTATTATATTGAATAAAAAAATGACGATATTCTGAAAATGCCCCTTTTGCTGCATTATATTTATACAATGTAAGTTTCTAATTATTATTATAGTTAAATGAAATATCTATTATGAATGTAATAGTGCTCTAGAGTTTTTGTAATTGACGATTACAAACAAATCAATGTATTTAATTAGCAGTAATAGGTAGATATATTAGTGAATATATGTGGCTTATGATGTGCTATGTTTGGTTACTTTAAACCGAACACTTTTGTTGATATACAATATTTAATAATATATTTATTATAATAGGAAGATTTATTGCACGTGACATTGTTAATATGTAATATTTTATGTTTCAATTAGAGCGAAAAAGAAACATGAATTTAATTTCACACTGTTACTATTTTTTAAAAGAATACGTAATGAAAATGTGCCATTTTGTCTTGTAAATGTTACCGTAATTAAAAGTAAAATGCTCAATGTGCTATTTATGATGAAATCAACACCTCTGTCTTATAAAATAACCGTATAAGATTCATCGAATTCAATATTTAGCTACCTATATATTAAAAAAGTTATGCATTTATTAATCAGTATAAAATTTTTGAGCTTTGAAGTTGTCATTTTATTGGCGTGTATTGCATAATTGGAAATTCAAATTATTGGTTGTTGAATTCTTTCACTACACATTTAAGTTGAATATTTTACCAACAGATGGCATTAATGTCACAGCACATGAATTTGACATGTTTTATTGACTGCAAAAACATACTTATATTAATTAATGAAATAATTGTTTAAAAATATTGTTATATTAATTAGACAATATTAAGTATTTTACACAATATGCCACCGCAAACTTTCAATGTGCTTCAGCTTTGTCAGTTATTTTGAATAGAAGGGTATCCTTCATGCACTTTATAAAAGTTAGTCACTTTTGGCTGTCAAAAAATCTGGTGTCATATCTTTATTGCTAACCATGTAAATTGAATAAAATTATAATAATAAAGAATTCGGACAATTTTGGTTTGGTCCAGGCAGGGTTTAATTGAATTTTAAAAACTAACCAATATCAACCAGTCCAATTGAAATATAAAATATTTAACTTTCTATTTGTGGACAGCCTGAAAATTTCAAACTGGCTCATTTTAGCAATCACAATTATTATTCTCTAAGAGAAAACAATATACTGCATACAAGTAAAAAATGGTAAATTTAACATTTTTTACTCCAATGACACTATTACAAAAATAACCAGCTACCAAATTCTACCACACCTAAAATGTTCCAGAACTTGCCATAAAATAGTCCAGTCTCTATGGTTTTTGTCACTGTTAATTTGCTGCCGTGCTGAGGATTAAACAAATACAAGTGACATATGATTAAAAAACAAGTTTTTACATACCTATTTAAATATGAAACAGGATTCAAACATGAAACTGTTTTGTCTTAACGATATAACCATTTTATTCGTAATATTAGAGTATATGCTACTGCAGGGTTGGCAAACCTTTTTATGTGCGCGTGCCAAAGTTTCCCAAATATTATTTTTCAACTGTCTGAAGAATTAGAAAAGTTTAAAAATTACAATTGAGTTCTTGAAAAGAGTTCTATCTTTCGCCGTGTTTCTAGCCGAAGGCATATATTTTATTCTTTGAATAATTTTTTCCTTGTTTTCAAAATTTTCAAAGAGATCGTGGGAGCATTAATCCAACTATGCGTCTTTAATATATTCCCCAGCACAGAACCGTTTTCCATTTTTACCAATTATGTTTGATGCAAAATAACAAGCAGCTGTTATATTTGAACGACTGCTCATAGATGTCAATAGGTTTGTTTGTTTGCCTGTTCAATAAATTCTTTTTGTTCGTCCTTGATTTTCTCAAGGAATGATTAATACTGTTTTATTGACGAGGTTCTGCATACAACTGTACTATAATACAAAATACATACTACTTTATTGTCTTCGTTAATAATTCAATACTCTTCAGACCGGCGGCTTTGAAAGTCCGTGCTACTTAATTCTAATAATATATTTTTTTATTTTCACTAGCCATGTTAAATAGGATTTATTAAATTAAATTAAATGCATGCACTTGTTTTCACTGACATTTTGTAACGGGGAACATTAGCTGGATCTAATAATAATTATTGTAATCAATAACTAACATAACCTCCAATGATAACAAAATTAGTCGGCTACACTGCCATTGACATTTATTTAATGTCAATGGAAGTATTGCCAGCTTAAAAATATATAAGTGTACGGAAATTTGTAGAACTACAGCTAAATTTTCGTACGTGCCGCCTCTGGCATGCATGTCATAGGTTTGCCAACCCTGTCTTATTGAAATGGTATACAAAATATTATTATTTTCATAGTATTCGTATGGAAATTGAACTTTTTAACCCGATTTACTTCAAACCAATTACAATAAATAAAAAAGGATTACTTTAGAATGAGATCTCATTTATAGAATGTTGATAACTGTTATGTAAAATTTAAAATCGCATGTTTAACTTTGTCTGTCAATTCATTAAAACACTGAAGACATATTAATATAAACAAAATAACTGAAATGTTTTTAAAAAAATTACCTAGTTGGAAGAGTTTCCATTAGTCCAGAAATTTTCGTCCAATAAAATGTCAAGTTGACGTCTCGTCCAGAATATATATTGAAATTAAAAGTATCCTATTTTGTAGAAAAATATATATATATTATATTTGTCGATAGATGTGTAAAATTATAAAAATATTTGTGAAACCAAATTAAATTATTATGATTGGCTAAAAATAAAAAAATTACATGTTGAATTCCGTCCAGGCATCAACGACATCTGCGTTTTTAAGCTGGACTCTCAATTATGGTGACACCACTAATACCATCTATGTATTGTTAAACGAATGATATTGCACACAATATTGTGAATCCATGGCCTTAATGAAATCACATTACAGATCTTACCATCAATGTACACTATATTATATTTTACGGTTTATTTAACAACGTTCAATTTTATTTAAACTACGCATTTTAAACGGTTGCTCTTTTATTGTACCATCTTGTGTCTACTTTTAAGATATATTTATCCTTTTCAAATGCATTATTTATTCGCATAGTCTTAGATAAGGAATTACAGAATTATTTATTAGCCCGATGTAAAAATATTATATTACATTTTTATAAAAACATCTTTTTACAAGTGAGAAATTGAGGCAAGTTTAAAAGCATCAAAAATTACATAGTATAGAAAAAACGCACTAATTCGAAAACCGTAATTCGAATTTTTTATTAATAATTTTTTGCCAATAATTTAATTCTTATCATAAATTCTACCTATAAGTCTAAATATGTTCTTATTTTAAATTTATTCTTTTTCTTTTGCAGTCATTTTGATATCTTTAATTTCTAATTAAATAATAATTTAATGGCTTCTTTATCAGTGGTTTATTTGAATAAGGGCACACACAGCGGATGCAGTATACAGTGTACATAGCATTAATTTTGTTTATTATTGAAATGGCAACATGTTCTTCGTATTAATTTGTGTAGATAATCAATACTAAATGTGTCTGATACGAGTAAATGACATTAAGTTTTACATATTTACTTGATTTCTGTTTAGAATAAGTATTGATTTGACTGCTGTCACTTTTGTTCCAATTTCACAGGAGCCACTCATTATGTGCTATACGCCGGAAAATTAGCCGAGTGCGTATGACCCTACTTATTTACATAAATATGACTATGCATAGGACACTTAGTCTATACATTTCATCTAAACTTTATAAAAGTATTTTTATTGCTTTCACCCTGCGTAAACTGATTCTAAATTTTTACAAGCCGAGTCCAAAATACACCTTATCAATATCATATTACCTATCTACTTATAAATTAGAAAATTAATTTACATATTATGTAAAACTAATGCTTATAATATTCAGAAGTAAATTAAATTTTCTAGCGGTAGTTTAAAATTTTGCTGAATTATGAATTAATATATTATATTTGTATATAATTTTATGTATTTTTTATCAATCTGTCAAGTTTGAGCTATAATAATGCATATTTTATAGAAAAGATAGATTTCAAATATTTAAAGCCTTCGTAGGTTTCAGATTAATAATTTAAAAAGACTATATCAAAAAAAATGACATTCATCTTTTGTATTTAACACTATGTATAATATCAATAGTGACATTTATACTCTATATTTTTCGGTAATATAGTTGCCATATAAAATTAAATACACATAATATTGAGCCCCTCCACTGCTGAAAAATGAATATACATAAAAAATATATCAATTATAATCTGACCAGTTGATAAATTTAATGAAAAAAAAAAACAATTATTAATATTTATAATAATTTTATAGTGCCATCTATGTGCAAAATATTAAAACTTTATAATGATAGAAGAGTTACGACTATAATAACACCAGTGTTACATACATTTTGTATAAAATAAAATAAAATAGTGAATGTTGAAAATATGTACTAATAGACGTTAGGGAATTTAAAATATTTATTGCATTATTACATACTTATTATATAAATCCGTTCCATTTTATAATAATAATGTATTGTTATGATCATGCCTAAATTATTATTGTAAAATTGTAATGTAATACAGCTTTTTACCAAAGTATAAGAATGGCTTCGAGCAATGTATTGATTTGTATAAATATCCGAGGAGTATCTTCTGCGTATTGATGCAAAATGTGCTGTCCAGCCGGTCACAGTACACTTACATCTAGATTAGTCAATATAATTCAGATTTTGTGGCATCCATTGAAATTGGCAAGTTAAGTTGATTATACATGAAATGCTGTGGCGAAGACTTCATACTTCTTAATTTTTAATTGCCTATTGGCGTATTTAAATAATAATTTTACAAAAAAATATAATTTGCCAATGACATCTGTGTGTAGGTATGCATTATAAATAATTGAATGTCGACTACTGCCATATGTCGACTATGCATACCGGTTAACTCCATTTGGGAAAATTGTTCTGGAAGGAGAAAAAACTTAATAAATTATTTAACGGCCCACGTGCTCGTCGTAGGTCAAAATTGAGTTTTTATTGTATTTTCAAACCATGATCCTGGACACTCCTTAAGGGGGAGACGCATGCCAGCAGAGAACCTAGCGGAAATATACGAAGCTTGCAATTTGAGATTTTTTTTTGATAATTTACAATAATTTCAACTGTATTATTTAATAAATATGTATTCTAACTTACAATTGTAAAAAAATGTAATTAAATGTGAATTCGTTGCAGGGTCAAATCTTATTATTGCATTATATTTTATGGTCATAATTATCATTAAAATTTAGTTTATTAAGTTTTAGATTTTATGTGGTGTAGATTTTTGACTAATTCATCGTTTTAATATTTTTTATATATATTTTAAAAAACATCGATTTTTATAAAAATATAAATGTGTATAACTTGAAATCCTATTTATTTATATCAACTCGAGCTTCAATATTGTGACCACGCCTAAAATAAAATTTGATATAAATAAAAAGGATTTCAAGTTATACACATTTATATTTTTTTTAAAATCGATGTTTTTTAAAATATATATAAAAAATAATAAAACGATGAATTAGTCAAAAATCTACACCACATAAATCTAAAACTTAATTAACTAAATTTTAATAATAAATATGGCCATAAAATATAATGTAATAATAAGATTTGACCCTGCAACGAATACACATTTTATTACATTTTTTTACAATTGCCAGTTCATCTTTAAATTTAAAAAAAAATAAAAAATCTTTTTAGTGTTTTCAAATACATATTTATTAATTACTACAGTTGAAATTGTAAATTATCAAAAAAAATCTCAAATTGCAAGCTTCGTATTTTTCCGTTAGGTGCCTCTTTTCGCCTCTCATAGTATAAGCATCCCCCTTAAACGTTGTAGATAATATATTTATATAATTTTGAAGTCTTATTATCCTTTATAGTTCTCTTAAACATTTGATGACTGCATAAAGTATTTTTGTTAAATAAAATAGTATTCTTTTAAACCTCTCGTTTAAAAAACCGTTTAAAAAAAAATAAAAAAAAATTCGGTTAGGTACAGGTTCAAACACGCGCGTTAACATAATTTTACTCCCTACTTTAATTATAGTTTGTCAATTTATGGCTACGGCCGTATGTTGTAGCTTAACCACTAGGGAATGACAAAAGAAATGGCGTATTTAAAAAAAACACTACCTTATTCTTAGGTCAATAATTAATATAAAGTAATCATTATTCATAAGATGTTTATCACACTTGAATGGTCAAAGACATAGCTTATAATAAGTATCTTTAGAATCATCTTCAAATGTGTTAATCTTGCCGATTTTTTGAATAATAAAATGCCTAATTCTTGTCAAATTTGGGATCACAGAGATTATCAATATAATTTTTTATCGTGAATATTTTACAAAAATTATCTCGTAATAAATTATACTAATGGTTTTATAAATGCGTTTAAAAATTAATAAATGTAAAAAATCTTAACACCACTGCACAGTTATGTACCGAAATATGACCATATTCTAAAACATTAGAGCGAGAGGTTTAAAAGAATACTATTTTATGTAACAAAAATACTTTATGCAGTCATCAAATGTTTAAAATAACTATAAAGGATAATAAGGCTTCAAAATTTTATAAATAGATTATCTACAACGTTTAAGGAGTGTCCAGGATCATGGTTTGAAAATACAATAAAAACTCAATTTTGACCTTTGACGAGATTTTTTTTTTACAAATAAGCTGCACTATGAATTGATACACTATTTTAGCTACCCTTTTATATATATAAAGGAAATTTATATAAAAAGCAGACTTCCATTACGATATTGGAACTTTGGCACCTGCAGTTGGCTGTTTTGTTTGAAGAACGATAATGCACTTTGTTTGTAGGTTTAGGAATTTTAAACTTTGTGTGAGCATACAAAACGTGCTTTATAACAAAATTCCTTCAAAATCTCATTTTTTGATCAAAAGTGCAGTTAGAGTCTGTATTCTATAAATTGGCGTACACGTCACATGGAAAGCATTGTGCCATCGCGTTCAACTGTTAGAAGTTTTCAATAGGATGGATGCCGAAGCGGGGGGAAACCGGCACGCCAGCTTATAGAAGACAGACTCTAGCTTGCATATTAAGCAGTCTACACAAAAAAAACACAATCTACATAACAAAGACTTAAACTAATTTGGTAAATTTCATGCATACAACACATACAAACGATTACACATGTATTATAAAAAACACACGCATACAATGTCAAAATATTTTTATGCTAGATTCAATGCCAAATAGTCCTAATTACCGAGACAGTAGAATTTTCTAGCTCAAAGTTCGAACCACGGTTGAACATTACTTTTTTATATCTATTTTATTGCTTGTCGCCCTTTTTTCGTGAAATATATAGTAAGTACTTATATAAAAGTAAAATACATACTGAAGATCAACGAAATTTTAATTGAAGTTCTGTATATGGACTTTCTTGCAGTTACCTACCATGTCCTACCTATTTTAAACACGCAAGGTCTAAAAATTGTTTAACATCATTTTGTTACCATTATTTTTTTTATACATTTTGTACTATGTTAATATTCGTTGTATAGATAGAACTTTGCTGTAAATCTTCGCCTATCATTATTATCTTGTGTTTTCTTTCTAAAAAAATACTCCCAGATGATAGTGAGAATATAATTTTTTTATTATTGTGAGATATTTTTTAAAAATATCACGATTGACACGAGTGATTGTAAATTTTGTTTAATTTCTCCTATCAAGACAATTTATCTCTAATGCAAATTATGCTAGTATTTTTTTTAATCAATCGACTAAAATGCTAGCATAATCTGGGCTTAGGCTTTATGCGTAATGTCTTTTGATGAAAAACAATTAAATCTTCATTTTATGTAATCTTCGTACACAAAACTCATTAACTGTACACAAAAGTCTATTTTAGTGGGATTAATGTATTAGTTATTCATAGTATCTACTAATACTATGGTATACTCGTATAGACAATGTGAGAGTTATACCCCGTTTACGCGTGCATGGATTTACTGCTGTCAGTACGTATTATCGTGGCCTTAACAAGAAAATGTAAGTGTAAACATGTATTATATTGCATTTGCAAGATTGCATGCATGAATCAAAAAAGTTCGGAAGCTTCTGAATTTTCATGCGACAGTTGAGATTGCTTCGGTCTGCGCCTGCGCAGTAGAACGATAGTGGTAAACCTGCCGGCAAAAAAATGAACTACACCGTGGAAAGATTCATTTTGAGGTTAACCGATCTTTTCAACCTATCAAATAGTACCATAAAATGACAACATCGCGTTTTGCATACTCTTGAAGATGGTTGGAGAGACAGTCAGCACTTTTACGTCACGATAGTTTAAAATACACACTATTGCTGCCAGTAAATTCATGTACGTGTACAGGTGCTATTATGTCGTATAGAATAGCTACTATACATTTTTGTATAATTTTCTTTCTACTCTCGTAATAAACAGTGAAGTAGTGGCAGGGTATTTGCCTCTTAAGTCATGGGTCACAGGTTCAATTCCCGTGACTTATAGAAATTCATGTTGTTTTTCAATGTGTTTTTTAATCCAGATAATGAACCGATGGGTCGAGTAAAAGCCTTCATGGTTGCCTATATGATCCACTTAAAAGAAAAAATTGTAATTTACATTCAATTTTTTTTTATATTCGTCACCTAAAGACTTCAACTAGGTAACTTTGATTTTAATGTTATTTTAAAAATGAATTTTAAATTTAGTGCATAATATTATTATATAACTGGGTTGAATTAGTTATCCTGCCAATTCATTATGGTCGTAATCGATTATCTCGCGAATCTCAAAAATCAGTAAACAACGACTGGATATCTAAAAATATTAATATTGTCGTCAATTGTAGCGTTATATCGGTGATTCTCAAAATTTTTCATTTTGCGAAACCCTTGAAGTGTTTCGTAAATCTCAGGGAACCCCTACTAGGTTGATGTATCACTAGATGTCACACGCAACATATGACTTACCTACCTGCACGGGATTGACAATGGTGTTGATAAAAATAATTACTTTTGGCAAAAAAACACTGAGTTATCTGATGATTGGATTATGCAGGTAGAGAAAGAAAAATAACGCATCAAATTCAATTTTATTTTCAAAATACAACATATAAATTAAGTTACCTAGTTGTAGTACCAATAGATGTAACAAATAATTATAATCATTGTAAAAAATCGTTTCAATTTCAACCAAAGTTATTGTGTTCCTAATTTTATGAGCAAATGATGTATGAATCGTATTTATTTGATAGAAATATTATAATATAATAGACAATTAAATATTATATAGAAATTATGAAATAAAGCTTTAAAATTTCACCGGGCACTCGAGCCTTAGATTGACGGCTTGGTTAGGTAGAATATTAGTCATCGTGGAGTCGATCATCAACGCATCATGACGAATTGTATAGAATGCATCAGTCATCATTAATTATTGTTATAAAAATGTTCATGGAATTATAATATTGTTCATTTTTATTATAAAGTTGTTCATTGATATTATTATGTATTGTTAATTTCTCTATATTATATTAATTATGATTACATGGTGAAATCGGTTGAGCCAAGTAAAATCACTGTATACATAAAATTTTTAGATAGTACAATATAATATATTTTTAATTCTTCTTCTGTTGTGTTTTGGTTTACGCCTTAGTCACTATTATAACTGCAGCATTGGCCTCGGACATGTAGTCGATGGTACACCTGCGAGTAATCATATCATCACATGCTGGATGGTTTCCTCAGCATCAGATTGTACGATCATTCGAGTAACCCCACTTTCTCATATTATTCTATTGGTTTATTGTCCTGTATAAACCTAGGTAAAAGCTTTTCACCTGACACCATCAAAAAGCGGTGTGTTCCCATCACTAATATGGTAATGGTTATTAGCAAGAAAAGGATGTCATATCTAAATTTAGACTAATATTAACACCATCTATGAATCATTTTGGTAATGTACTTGATTACGAAGATGGATTACTATTATTGGCGGAATTTGAAAATATCTCAGATAAAATAGTTACTAGCTAATATCTGCAAGGTTAATTACTAGAATTGGTAGATTAGTGGTTATAACACTAATTGTGGAAAGCAAAAGATTTGTATTTGTATCTCACTTCGTCCAAGATTTTTTCTAGGATTAGAACCATAGAGGTATTAAATAAAAAGAGGGGCAAGGAATCGACTTTCTGATACAACTGAGAAATAGTGACACGATAAAAAAATGCAGGCCATCACGGAGGATTTACTTTGGTTATTATAACATACTCATATAATTAATAATGTTAACATTAATTATGCCGCAAATTGATTACCAGCCTGCCTCACCCTTCATTTTTTATATAACCTACTTGCTTCACCATACTTTCATATAACTTGCCGCCCCTAGATTAGAACGGTGGGCTAATTGGAAGGGTTCGATCCTGCAGTAATCAAAATAATTATATATTGTTTTTTTACACCTGTGTTTGATTCAATGATAGAATCTAATGGGTCGGGTGAATGGCTAACAACCACTCCTCGCAAAAATGTTTAGGCTTACTTATTATTAACACTTTGTATGGAAAGCAAAAGTTGTATAATCAGATCTCAGTCGGTTGAAGAAATTTCTAGTTTATTTTCTAATACATATGTTTCTGAGGTATTTCAAATTATGTATGTCAATCAGTAACATGCCATCCATACATACATTATAATGCTATATGCATCTGTACATATGAATGTATAGAGCTGAAAATCATTGATCTATTAGTGCTACATCACATAATTAGGCTGGGTTTAGGCGAGATTCAATTTCAAATGATAGATGCCTCCACTGTATATCTAAAAATGCAAAATGGCGTATACAGTGTTTTTATTTGGGATAGTCGAAATATCATCATGTATTATGTAGATACGCTCCATACAAATAAGTTTAAAAAAAATAGTAAAAAGCATGAAGTCCGGAGAATAAGTCAATTGATAACATGTCACTGTGGTCGTAGGATAGTTAGACACTTTCTATAGAATGATAGTAATAATTATCAATTCTTGGAATTGGCTAAAATTCTCTGATTAGATAAAAAAATTCTTCTATCTATAAAATAGGTACCTACTTACCTAAAATTATGCCATTAAATCATATATAATTTTATATATGATAGAAGAATATTTTTTATCTATTATAGTTTGGATTAGGCAGAGTTTAATCGAATTTTAAAAATCATCTGCAATTTGTATTCTTAGTTCAATGAAAACAAATACGTATGACATGACAAAGAGTGCATTATTTTTGTCGGCTCTCCACAGCTTACCTCTACTATTATGGTTTGGTCTGGGCAGAGTTTTATTGAATTTTATAAACTAACCAATACCATCTTCAATTTGTATTCTTGTTTTAATGAAAACAAATAAGAAGTATGACTGGCAAAATTTAGTGTGCACTATTTATGTTGATTCTCCACTGTCTACCTCCACCACTGACTTAGCCGGCTCGTACATCAAAACTTGTCTCGTCTGCAACGTGTTGAATATATCAATATGACGTTATCGTTATTTAAATTTTTTAATAATTTACATTGGTGGAATGCGATTTTTTAATTTGAAAAAAAAAAACATCTTGTGGTACTAGCAACAAATCGCATGCGTTTCGGGCTGCGAGTCGAAGCCGCCAGAAAGCATACGCACACCTACGAATTGGTCATTCCTATACCGGCTCTCCGGTCACCGCATCTCAATATATTCACGTTTTGAGAGGTTATGTTTCAGACTGTCGCTAGGTAGATATGCGCGGTGCGGTCTTTATATCGTCGTTGGAACTAGAAAATTGTGTAACTCCAAAAACGCTACTTTACAGGAGAGACAAAAAACATTATGGTTTCCTATAAAATGTATGGTTATGGAGTTTAACAATGTTACAATTTTTTTGGAATTAAATCATTTGCAAGACGGAAAGATATTAACAACGGCCACTAGATGGCATTAGAAGTCAATTTTCGATTAAAACGGAGTCACACATTTTTCTAGTCGTTCGTAAATCGGATCGACGTTCCTAGAAGGTTTGATTTATGGCTATGCGGAAGACAAGACGAGTTTAGATGTGAGAGCCGGCTTACATTTACCATCAATTCTGTCGTGAATTACCCAATCACACATCAGTTGCAAAATTCTGAGTTAGACACTGCCATCTATGAGTCATGCTTTTAACTATTTTTTTAAATCTTTTGGAATGAGCTATTTTTAGGTATTAAAATAATTATTACTTGTGCATTTATTATCAATTGCTAAGAAATGTTAAATTTAATATTATTATTAATAATTATTACACTTGGTTATATTATTATTATAAAAAAATGTATTGTTGGGATTTCATGTGCTTTTCAAAGATAGTGAATCTATTACGATTATATTATTGAAGGTGGGAGAGAATTTTTCTAGAGATTATATTTATTATAATACTGTATTTATAAATTATAGAGAAATGAGTGTTGTTAAAAAGACTAGCAAATTTTTAATGTGCGTAGCCAATATTTGGCTCTTTACGAAAATTAGTAAAAGAAAAATAAACGTTATATTACAGTACTGTGGCGTTTTTATTTTAATATTTCTACAATATTGCTGATGATTGAACAAATGTATGTGAGGAATTTGGAAACAAAACGGCAATGTCCATTTTTGAAAAAATTTGGCAATAAAAGTGTTTGATCTTTAAAAAAAAAAGTAATAATATTATAAAATGTTCTATATAGCATCACACGATTTTGCCTATTTTTTAACCTCCTCCTCCACCCATTGTCTCCTCCCTCCTGCGTCACTTCTCACTCCTGTATCACCAATTGCGTGTTCATTCATTGCCAGCCATGGCGTTCAATATGGATATTTTTAGTTACATCATTATTGCACTGCACAAAGTTAATAATTCATAAAAAATTATAATATTGACATTCTAACATGGTTAAAGAATTTGCTATGGTATTTTCTCAAGTAAAAATACAATATGATAACTCCACACAGAAAGTGAGTTGCAGCGAAAGGATGAGTCCAGATTTAGAGGTGGGAAATTTGGTTGATTTTGAAGACAAAAATATACTTACTACCAGTATAAAAATAATACTTAGTATCGAAACTTGTTCCAAAATACTGAGGTACTAGTATTTGGGATATTATATCGAGCGTTTGGCGTGCAAAGCTGTCAGTGCTTTTTAGAAGCCATTTTCACACACATTGTTTATATTTTATTATTTATTTTATTTTATTAATTATTATCCATTTACACAATCACACATACAATTTGAATTCAGTTTATAAGTTCCAATTATAAAACTAAAAAATCGAGACGAAACCAGATAAACGCGTAAATACTTATCAGTCTCATACTCAATTGAAACTAAAACTAACTCCATATTATTACTATAAAACGAACTTGTTACGATTTCTGTCCTTCACTATACCAACTTTACAACTGGGGAGAAAGGAAGAGCAATGACGCCAATGACAGTAAAGTTGAGTATATCACGGCTCGACATACGTGTTATGTTAGCTCTCTCACGCGCATTTAATACTTTGGACGCGGAAGACGCATACGGCGCGTAATAACCAGGCGGCCGATCGATGTAATTAACGTGCATTTTAAAGGGGGCAATTAAAATCTCATTATCTCTTCAGCAGCGAAAGCGTTAATGTCAATAGTATTGAAAGTCTACCAACAGTACCAACTAGCAAGTCGTGGCAATGATCTCATCGCATCAAACTTCGAACAAGTTTCTTGGAACAAGTTTCTTGGAACAAGTTTCTTAGAACAAGTTTATTGGGCCACACGTACTGAGTATAGGTAGTAGCATGCCGAGACTTGAGTACACAAACTGGTGACAGTATTTCTAACTCACCTCTAGAATCTTTTATGCCGTAAATACAGCATGAGTTCATCTTGAAAATGAGAGGATTCATAGCTGCCTCCCTGGTTGCCTGCAAGTTGCCCAAATAAATTGCCAGAGAGACCATGATCGTGCAACTGACTGCGTAACCAGAGTTACCCAGTGTGGCCTGGCTCTTATTTGACATTTGGAATAAAACAATAATTATTTATATTTTATTTCATTTTATTCATTTGACTTTATTTTTCATTCATTAATGATAATATAAAAATAGTACTTTTTCATTAAAAATTAACCTTCACACAATGGCTATCTTAACTCCCTAACAGATTAATTAATTAACTATAAAAAAATATTTACAATTTTTAATTATAAAAAATAATTATAATAATATCATAGGACTTACAGAGTAGCGGTATAGTAGGTATATGAAAAATAAATTTTAATAATACAGGACACTTAATAGTCCGTTTACACATACATAGATTTACTGCTGACAGTACGTATCATCGCGGCCAAAACAAGAAAATACATGTGTGAACACGTATTACGTGAAAGTTGCAAGATTGCATGCATGGATCAAAAAAGTTCAGCGGCTTCTGAATTTTCATGCGATAGTTAAAACTTGTTTTAATATCTGTGAACGATAGTAGAAAGCCTGCTGGGAAAAATATGAACTACACCGCGCAGAGCATTTTGACGTTTAGCAATTTTTACAATCTATCAAATAGCACCATACAATGACAATATTGCATCTCGTTTATGCTTAAAGAATGAAATTGGTGAGGCAGTCAGCACTTTTGCGAGTAAACAGTTAAATTTAAATTTAATTTATACACTATTGGTGCCAGTAAATTCATACATGTGTACAGGCGCCACTGGCGAAGGGTGGAGGTAGGCTGTTAAGATCCGCCATAAATAGTGCACATTAAACTTTGGCAGTCACACGTATTTGTTTTCATTGAAATAAGACTACAATTTACAGATGGTGCTGATAAGTTTTTAGTTCAATAAAAACAAATACTTTTGACGAACAATGTTTAATGTGCACTATTTTTGGCAGATTTAAACAGCCCACCTCTACTATTCGCTACTGACAGACGCTATTAGTTTAATGGAATCTAATGTTATGAAAATGTAAGGGTCAAAACACATTATTTTAGGGTATTGTATTATACCTTAAATTGAATAAATAAAAATACAACAAAACAGTGTAATTACTATCTGTGATGTAAAAACAGTTTAGGTTTATCTTTCATATACCACGACCAACTTCTCGTTGAATAAATCTCAATAAATAAATAAATACATTCTCTCGGTCATCTTATCTATTTATATTTTAAATAATATAATATTTAACTATGTATCTTATAGATATATAAGTCAACGTGATAAAAATTAAATCGATCGTTATGTAAAAAAAATATTATGAACATGATAATATGAAAATGGTAAAAATAGAAAACAATGACATCTATCGATTAAATGTCAAAATAAGTACAAAACAATTGTATAATCATAACACAGAAAAAATAACGTTTATAAATAAAATCGCATGGTTATTATTGTATGCAGGGCCAAGTGAGACACAGCTGAACCTTACACACAGGAACCCATGGGATTTTTATATATTATTTTGTCTCTGGTATGACGATCGTTATTTAAAAAATAATTTCATTTCACTGGTATAAATAATATTATTATCAAAGTCTCGATGTTCATTAGTAGTACCTATGTCCTATATAGCATCGGAAATAAATAAGAGACATTTTAGAATAGATTTACCAAAATTCACTTCTGTGAATAACTTTGATAAATCAACACCTAATCCTGTTTCAAAGCTCCAAATATTGACGATAAACCAATTCATAGTCAGATAAACGTCCACAGAAACACCAGTCACCGACCCATCCCGTTTAGAAATTCTCCCATTGAAGCTTAGAGAGGCCTTTATAATAGAGCTGAAGATCTGGAAGTCAGTTTTAACATAGTTACGAGTAATCTAATCTAGTTAAAATACTCACTAAACTCCGTATGTTGGACTTCCGTACTTTTGTAATTAATCTTTTTGCTATAGCTTAAAGCAAAAATGACTTAAATTTCAAATCCACTCTTTCAGTTCTAAAGTATAATAAATGGACTACCGTCGTTTTGGAAGTAAGTATTTTGAAAACCATGTGACATTGGACTCCCAAATTTTCAGCATTAAGAGAATGTGAATACACATTTAAATCTGCATACCTAACTTAAAAGTGATTAAATGTGACTCCCGTAATTTTAACCCTAAGGTACAGTATTAAGTAAATATAATATAAGTAAAATGTAAAGAACTGAAAACTGGGAGCAAAGCATGGATATAATATACTGGATTGAACAGGCGAGATGCGTCACCGCGCTGATTAAAATCATATTGTGCAATCTTGATTTTTCCCTGCATTTTAAGGACATGGTTAGCGAAATAATGCTATGTCTTCCCTATTCTCATAGACTTTAACTGAAGTGTGAACAATGAGTAATAAATTAAAGGCTTTTCAGACGAAGATTTATTAGAAAATCCTTACGATATTATCAGAACAAAGCATTCATAACGATTCTATCTTGCTCCAAAGAATGACTTTAAAATGTCCAAACATAACTAAATCTTGCAATTGTGAAATTACAAATATATACTGCTTCAGTTAATCATACTGTGGAAGATAGAGAGCAAAAGTAGATGCATTTCATCGATGATTCTACCAAAGTAAAGAGTCACTTTTCAGACCCACGATGACTAAAATTGAGATTAAAACAATAATAACTAACCAACGCTTAGAAGACGACACTCAATGAAGAAAATGGTCCAACAAGTGTGTAAGTTGGATGATTTTGCTGCCCATACCATGACCCAAAGTTGGAAGATGCCCCTACAAAAATCCAAAGAAAAAACTATGGTCAAGAAGCCTAAACCAATGCGGCTAGGTCTGTGACGCATCTTTGAGGAAGTGGATAAAACTTGTAACAGATTAAGTGGATTGGAAACGTTTCCAGAACTCTCGTTGTCCGTCAAAACCCACAGTGAATCGTAGTACCAATGATTGAATGTGATAATTCAATAACAACGTGGACTCGAATCATTCTAGTCTTGATCAAAACTAAAATATTTCACAATATATTCAGTCACAAAATGTCTATATTTATATATAAAATTGTTCCTACAGTTTCCAAATTCTAGAACTGTAATATCTGATTAATCCAGTCTCTGAACTCTGATATCCTCGTGTAGACCCCTGGCTGGTTCGGTTCTGCGCATCCGATGCCCCACGATATTATTCCTGCCAGGATAAATCGCTTATCCTCCCGCTGGAGTACCATGGGTCCTCCGGAATCACCTGAGAAATTAAAGTAAATATATAATTAATAATCAATGTAGTACTGCCTGATTTACCTTCTTTTTGCTTTTAATTTAGAGGATAGACCGTTTAGTTTTTTCATTGATCATTATATTAATGTAACATCTACTTGCCTAGATCCCACATGATCGGAAAGGAAAAGAAAGGTCGGTAGACCTAAACAGAGGTGATTGAAGTATTTAAACAAAGGTGCAAGAAGGTGAAGGAAGCTACAAATAGAGGAGAGTGGAGACAATTCCTGGATGCACAGTGCTGTACTTAATGATTTGTTATAATTAAATATGTGTAAAAGGAGAATAAGAAAATAAACAACGTACCTTCACAGCTATCAAAGCCTCCTTTCCTCCATCCAGCGCAGATGAAGATGTGGGGAATATGCTCAATGTATCCAGCGCTGCTGTACATGGACTCGCAGGCCGAGTTCTCCAAGACTGGTACGCTCACCTCCTGAAGAACACTGGGAAGAGGACCATCTGCAAATACAATAATTTAAAAAAAATGTAGATGTAATAAACCTGCAAGAATAATTATTAACATGCAAGATAATTAGCCGAATACAATGAACATGGAGAGAAATACATGAGGTAAGAAACTTCCATATGTCAGTTTCTGCAATACAATAAATACTGTACGTTTTAATTACATATTGATTTAGTATTTAATTTGAAGGATTCCGTATAAAAAAAGATAGAATAGATTCCAGAGATTGGTTTATTATTCTATAGCTATTTTGGTAGTCACACAATTATTATCAAAACTAGACAAGTAGTCTACTTTGGAATCATCTACAAAAACATGGGTCTAAAAATCAATGAGACATTATATACGCCCATTTTGATGAACCGAGCAAAGAATTACCCAGATCTTCAAATCAACAGCTAGGTACCTTTTCGAGTGTGTTGATATCTATACCTCAGTTCCCTTGTAAGAATGTAATCAGTGATGAAATAAAACGGGGAGTAGTACTTACAGTAGAACCTCGATAATAAAATGGACTAATGCCGGTGAGGGGTTGTCCGTTATATAAAAACACAAAAAAATCTGTTTATTCGTCTTCGGATGTTATATCTATATCCAGACACGCCCGTTGTGGAGTAACGCTGTCGACGAGCTTGCTTTCGGTAATCCTGATTTGAAGAAAGAATCAAGTTTTGTACGTAGTTTTGAAGTCTAATGTTTTTTTTATAATCAACTCTCTATAATTACAAAAATAATATCGATGTCTTTTTAACGTGTCCGGAAACTTGTACGTATGCAGCTCGCCGTATTACACTCCACCGTGAAATGTTGTATCGGAAATATATATCCGTATATTAAAGACCGTCGAACCTCTTTGGGTCGTATAGTACTGCCATAAAATTCATGTCTAAATAAAACACTGTTTTTGTCGGTTTACACTTTACAGGAAGCCAGCAGCAAACAAATTTTGAAAATAGCCGATATACTGGATTATTTGTTAGGTTAGGTGAAGTTTTCATTTTTAAATTCATGAATTTTGCCAAAATCAGCTATGAAAATTGAATCAATGTTCATATTGAATCTAATAAAATATATCGTATAGTATACGGTCATCTCTTTCTGATAAGAAAGCTCACGGCGAACTATGCCACGGTGAAATGTTTTACGTACAATTTACACGTATACTAACTTTATCAACTATTTCACTTTCAATCATGATGTGATACTCAGCGTCATCTTCATCTACTTTTAATCATTGTAAACTTATTGAATGGAGTAATAAATGCATCCATTCATTTCGAGTAAACAAATTAAACTACGGTGCAGCTGTGTGAATTAGCGGCCAGTTTTGAAAACATTTAGAGAGGTATGACATGATTATCATGCGACACTTGGATTTTAATAATAGGGCGTTTTCAACCATTTTTACATTTGACCAGATAGTCCGTTATATCGAGGTTCTACTGTAGTATCAGACGGGTGGTTATTGAGGTTTACAAAAATGACTAAAGTCAAATATTATCTTTCGTAGTACAAAAACTCTGATGTACACGACATTGATTCGACTATTAATGAATTGTAATGTGAATAAAATTTTATACCTTTAAAATGGCACAAGAAAACCCTTGTAAAAGTGTTATAACGAACCTTCGTATAATCGCCCCCATCCTGTGACGTAGGCAGTCTTTCCTACGAAGCCTTCGTCGTTCGTCGGTACGCACACTGGGAGTATATTCGGCTGGAAGGTTACTGGCTCGTAGAACCTAAAGACGACAATGAGAGGAAACACTTGTAATATTGTCACTGGGAAATTACTAATGAACCATGGACCAGGAAGAATAGTTTGATTGTTTCTTTCTTCAGCCTGAAAACGTTGATTGTTTTATATGTTGCCGAATGTGTGAAATTGCGTATTACATGAAATCGGCAAAATTTTGCCTATTTCATGAAAAATGCAAGCCCGTTGCCTTATTCACGAATTAGGCAAAATAGGTATGGAATTCTTAAACTGTCAACATGACAGCAGAAAAAGTAATTTTAATACGGATGGTTTTTTTTTATTATTGAAGTTATACACATTTATATTTTTATAAAAATCAATGTTTTTAAAATAAATATAAAAAAAATATTAAAACTGTGATTAATTATTAGTCAAAAATCTAACTTTAATAATAAATATGACCATAAAATAATATTTAATATAATAAGATGGGATCTTTTAACCAATTCACATTTTATAACGTTTTTTTAATTATAAGTTTATCTGTGACTTAAATAAAAAATATTTTTCTTTTTAATGTTTTCAGATACATATTTATTAATTAATACAGTTTAAATTGTAAATTATCAAAAAAATGTCCCAAATTGCAAGCTTCGTATTTTTCCGCTAGATGCCTCTGGTAGGTAGAGGATTCGTCTTAAATATTACCATTATTCTAATATTGATATTTAGCTTACCTTAAAAGAGCCAGATCGTATTCGAATGTCCTCGGATCGAACTGCGGATGAGACGCGACGATCTGAACCCTTCGCTCCTGGAAGCCGTATGGTTCTTCTTCGCTGGCCAGGTCATGCTCTCCAAGTCGCAGGAGAAGATCCGAAGGTGGCACACTGGACACAAATAAACAATTTCAAAATATATTTCTGAAACGATAACCGCATTTAGATACCATAGTTCAAAATTAAAACAACTCAAAAAACCTTGTTCTATACTTAGGTACCTACTATAAAACAATGGGGTTTGAAATTTTTGCACAATATTATCATTTAAGTTTGAAACTTTAACTTGATTTTTCAGTTTAAGGGCCCACATGCTCAGCGTAGGTCAAAATGGAGCTTTTATGGTATTTTCAGAGCATAATCCTGGACATTCATTAAACGCTGTAGATAATCTATTTATATAATTTTGAAGGCTTATTATCCTTTATATTTATTTTAAACATTTGATGACTGCATAAAGTATTTTTATTACATAAAATAGTATTATTTTAAACCTCTCGCTCTAATTTTTTATAATATGGTCATATTTCAGTACATCCATGTGCAGTGGTCTTTGTGGTCAAGATTTTTTAGATTTATTAATTTTTAAACGCATTTACAAAACCATTAGTAAAACTAATGTTAACATTATATAGTGACATATTTACGATAAAAATTATGTTTTATAATCTTTGTGATCCAAAATTTGACAAGAATTAGGCATTTTATTATTCAAAAAATTGGCACGATTACACATTTGAAGATAATTATAAAGATACTGATTATAAGCTATGTGTTTGACCATTCAAATATGATAAACATCCTACGAATAATGATTGCTTTATAATAATTATTGACCTAAGAATAAGGTACCTAGTATTTTTTTGAAATACGCCATTTTTATTGTCAATTTCCAGTGGTTAAGCTACATCATACGGCCGTAGCCATAAATTGACAGACGATAAATGAAGTAGAAAGTAAGATCATTGTGACGCGCGTGTTTGAACATGTACCGTTTAAAAAAATCGGTTAGGTTAGGTTAAGGAGTTTAGCAATGAACAGTTAAATTTTAAAGTTTAATAAAGAATCAATCCAGATATTCCCGAATATAATTGAATTTATTATTGTTTTATCCTAGAAAATTTTATTCGATTTTATGACTTTATAAAGTAAATACCTTTCTTAATTGAATGGCATTATTAACTTTAAACGTTAAAACTTTGAGTTGATTTTCTATTCAATTAGCGTACCTCTAGAATTGCCCTTTTTGTTTGATTTTGTTCAATAAATTGGTGAAAACTTGTTGTTATCTAAGTACGTGTCCGGAAATTTGTACGTATACAGTTCGCCGTATCACACTTCACCGTGAAACGTTGTATCGGAAATATATGGTCGTAAATTAAAGACCGTCCAACCTCTTTGGGTCGTAATAGTACTGACATAAATTCATGTCTAAATAAACATAGGGTTCTTGTCGGTTTACATGAAGCCAGCGGCAAACAAATTTTGAAAATAGCCATTATACTGGAATATTTGTTAATTTTTCATTCTTAAATTCATGAATTTTATCAAAATCGGCTATGAAAATGCTCCACGAACAAGGCGTATTTTTTCATCTCGGTGCTATTATAGAGATGACCGTATAGTACCTTTACGGTCATTTCTTTCCGATAAGAAATCTCACGGCTAACTGTGCAACGGTAAAATGTAATACGTACAATTTACATGTAACCATCTAATGCGAGACAATATCCTTGAGTTTGCCTCTTGATCATCAAAACCTAAAAAAAATGCTATTTTTTTGCTCTTCACAAAAAATGTTTGCAGACACCTGCTCTATTAAATAAAAAATGTCTACGATACATTTCAGTAATATTCTTATGATGTATAACCAGGGAACTCAGAAATAGTGGGAACTGAAATACCTAACGGGTAAGGAGAAGCAGGCAACCGATCTCAAGCAAGGAAGAATACGGGATAAATTTAAACACGTGTCAAGAATACTTAATATGTCGAATACTGACAACAAACTGCTCTCGATTTATGCATTGACGCTCATTTAATATTGGCGTATTACACACATAACTGCACGTGTATAATGCGTGTTTCATTTTCGTAAGACACTTACTCAATCATTCAAAAACCTGAGTTAAAATTTACTGAGGATATAATATCGTCACTGTTCTGGCAGAAGACACTAATTCGAAAAAATGACATATTGAGTTAGTTATACCAAAATGTTCCTTATTTCAAACTTTACCGTCTGGAAAAACACACTAATTTTTATAAAATATACATTTACTTAAAAACAGTTTTCTGCAAACGTACTAAATGAAAAATTACGAAATGTTGCCTGGAAATAACAACTAATTGAGTTAGTGTTTTCTGCCAGAACCATTTCTGCTTTTCACCTTATACTGGCAAGCGACTTAGTGTCTATATTCTCTACAATTCTACAACAATATTATGATCTGAGAGATTGACAGAGCCTGATTAGCAATTATAAATATTGCTTTTAATCATCGTAGTCCTTTTATTTATACATTTATTATTTTATAATCAAAATCGACAACAAGCCACTGATGTATAAAATATATTAAAAAGATTATTTACATGTAGTGCAGGTGCGTTACCTAACAAACCGTATACATAATCATAGAGACATACTTTTGTGATTTGTCTACTTGAAATGATAGTATACACGAAAGGTTATGGTACCAGGTCGGGAAGTGGTCGTGACTCTCAATCCTCACCTCCGTAACTTGGTACATCGGATTCGTCGGAATCATATAAAGTTTGTTTTGCAATTTGTCTACCTGAGACGATAGTACATATACACGAAAAGATATAGCACCATGCCATGCTCACTCCTCACATCCTCGATGGGCACCGCGAACGCACCTCTGATTCACCTGCACAATATGATATACCTACACGGTCTATTTTGTAATTCGTCTACCTAAGACGATATCAAGTAATACACGAAAAGTCACGGTAGCAGCATCGGAAGTAGTCGTGAATCCAACTCCTCACTACTTAACTAGAATTACACTGTGTGAGCATCTTAATTTCGTATGTATATGAGAGATGCAGTATGACTTTGTATATTAGTTAACGCTGGCCATTGTCAAGAATATAGGCATGGTGCCATTGTATCCAGCCAGTGTATTGGTTACTTTGGCGTTACCATCATTCTTCTTCTTCATAGTAGGAACCTCATGGCCGAAGGTCGTGACTCATATGGGCTCCACCCCTCTGTACACCCAACTTCGTGTTCAAATTAACTACGAATTCAATATGTGCTTCTACTAACAAAGCTAACGTGACTCTTCTAACATGAAAGACGCAATTGTTTCATTTGTGATATATCTACCCGAGGCAATAGGAAACCAGGAAAGTCATGTTTCTAGTCGTAGAAGTGGTCATGCCTTTCACGAATCACCACGTAACTTGACTACATGCACATGGTTGATTTTCTATTAAGCCACTGCTGAAACACTTTTTCGTAATAATTATGAGAGATGCAATTTATTTTATGATTCGTCTGCAAGAGCCATATGCACAGTGACGTCCCGTGGGGGTAGGCAGATTGAGCGTCGCTTGGGGGCGGCAGTTACCCGAAGAGCGGACAATCGAGGAGAATCATTAGGTGTATACAGAAATAGCTACCTAAACTTAGTTATAACGGAAATATCTTTCCTTAAAAAAAATCAGCTCACTGGTTGGAAACAAAGTGTATTCATAATTACTAAAAAGGTTTAATAGGACTGTAATTTTTTGCCGGGTTCGCGATGTCTCGCGATGCCTAGTTTACTTCCGTTGTCTTTGGACGTCACGTCCTTGCGCACATGCGCAGATTAGCGTATTGCATTTGAATTATAGGTATGTACCTACATACTTACATACCCTAATTAAAAAAAAAATCCAAATATTTTTGCCAGTCATTCGCGAGCTTTGGAAGTTGTTACGTGTATTTTAAAATGTACCTATCTGAAACCGTGGACTCACAATATTTTTTGTCTATTGAAGTAGAGATGTATTTAAATTAGATTTAGTGGTATAGGTATTGTTAGTAATGTATCCATACAACACATTTCTTAGATATTGGTATCATGAAAGAATGATAAAAAATACGGTAGGTATAAAAAAAATGAGGCGGCATTTCGGCACTGCTTAGGGGCGGCATTTTGTCTTGGAACATCACTGCATATGCAGTAACTCAATTGATATTTTCTGGGACAACAAGGTGTCTGTAGGTGGATGTATTTTCGATGAAATTGTTTGCCAAGTGAAGCTGGGCTGAAAAACTTTTGACCGTCTGAATAATGTCTTCAAAAATGACCCGCGCCTTAAGCGCAAAATGTTAAACCAGTGTGTGCTTCCCGTAATTACAAGTGCGTGTGAAACATGGACCCTAAGTAAAGGAAAGACCCAGAAACTTATAGTAGCACAGCGTGGTATAGAGAGGTGCATGCTGGGCATAACGCAAAATGACCCAAAAGCGGAATGATTGTATAAGAGAACAGACAAGGGTTTGCGATGTAATAGTGGTCTCTAAAACCACAAATGGAAATGGGATGGATACATAGCTCGAAAAAGGGATAACCGATGGACAAATGTAGTCATCCAGTGGTACCCAAGAGATACAAAACGTCCGCAAAATAGACCTAGAGGCCGCTGGATCGATGAAATGGTTAAGTACTGTGGAAGTACGTGGCAACGCAACGCACAGGACAGAGAGAAGTGGAATCAGCTTGGAGAGGGCTTCATCCAGCAGTGTATTGATTCAGACTGATGATGATGACTCTAACGATGTTACTTTTTCACCAATGATAGTTACTCTGAAATTCCCTTAATTAATATGTCTTCTACTTGTCACTATTTACACATGTACCTACTTATAATATCTACGCTCTATAAGAATATACTATTGCAGTATGTATCTATCTCATTTTTTTTATAAAAATACCTAGATAATTTTACGTAGTAAAATTTTTCCCTAAAACTATGACAATAGCTTGAGAATATTCTGCATTTTTCTCCTGGCAGAAAACACTTAGTGCAATCAGTACCGCTTAAAAAGACAAAATGTGTTCTGGCAAAAAACACTAATTCGTTTTTTTCTAAGCAAATAAGAAAATAAACATAAAAAAAGAAAATTTTACTTTTTTTTTTACTTTAACATTCTTAATAAATAAACAGTCTTTATTTGAAAGTCATCATTTTTACGATTACTTAATAAACTCACATGATAGACCATTTCAAACATTTTAAAAACTTCAAAGTCAAATTACTCGAAACTAGTATTCTCGAATTAGTGTGTTCTGCCAGAACAGAGACGATATTATACTCGAGTTTGCCTCTTAATCATTAAATTTAATCTAATTATTATCTATGCAACAGATGATGCCACAAATACAAATGAGGAATTCCCAAATACTACGAACTCTTTCTAATTATTATTACGATTTCACATTAACAGCTGATAGTAACTAAGTGAGTACCCATGTAATGTTATTACTAGTAAGGTAAGGTATGTCGTTAAAAGCCACTTTCTAAATGTGGGTCAGAGCGCGTCGTACAAATAAATTTTAATTAAGTCATCTTTAATATTCAAGACACCTTTGACGAAAATTCTTCATTTTGTTATCGGTACCAGTTTGAGCAGTCCGGTAGAATAAACAATTGAAAAACGTGCATTTAGATTTTATTATAATGGGTAGATGACTATTCGTGTTTATCATAATATATATTATAATATACCACTTTTTATGCATGTTACCTATGTAGTATATACATGATCACCCCATATATTATAGTGGTACGAGAAAAATCATTAAATACTATTGCACATTTAATATACCAATTGAATCACATCGACACCTTTCATGATTGGCCTATTTCAGTGGCGAATGGTGACTTTTGGAAAGAGGTAGGCTGTGGAGATCAGAGAAAAAGAGCACACTTGTCAGGTATACTTACAGGGTACACACTAATGACTAAATCGATGAAATTTCCATACCTCAGTGACAATATAAAATTGGGCGTGATTGAGTTTAAATTATAAATAACGTATTTTTCTAAACATTTATATACATGAAAAATCATTAGAAAAAAAATATTTTTATTTTTTAAAATAATATTATTATGCGCAAAGGTTTTAGGCTTCGCCTTTCGAGCCTACTGTGGCGCATACATTACGATAGACGTGGCTGAGGTCCGTGAGGTAAAGTCCATACAAAAAAAAACTGATATTCTTCTTAAAATAATCCGATACATACACTAGTTAAAAAGAGCAGGCGCTGTTGCATTTTTTTAATCTATGACAGATGGTTCTGTATAAATATATTTATAATTTATACAGAACGGCACATTGCTCGCCGAAAGGACGGCCGCTGGACAAATGCCGTTATCCAGTGGTACCCAAGGGGCATGAAACGGCCACAGGGCCGCCCTAAAAGCCGCTGGATTGACGAACTAGTAAAGTTCGGCGGAAATACGTGGCAGCGAACGACACAGAACCAAGAGAGTTGGAGAAAGCTTGGGAAGGCCTTCATCCATCAGTGGATTGACCCCGGCTGATGATGATAATAATACATTTCTACATTATACGACAAAATTGTCTGATATCGTTGACAAATTAAATTATTTTTGTAGAATATAAAATAACCAAGTTATTATTTAAATACGTTAATAATATGCAAAGTCTAGTATAGAGTCTTCTCCTCTGGCTTATATCATACGTCAGTATTGCTAATATCAAGAATTACAAATATACCAAAATTAGAATAGTCTTACAGATTACCAAGCACTGTTCATTTTGAATTATAGATTTATTTTTAACAGATACCGTTTTTTATTTTAAGATTTATTAGCCAGACCTGCACTGGGATAAAATCACCTGACATTAGTGACAGATGGAAATATTTTTTTATGTTGTCCAAATTGTGTATATTTTTTACCTGTATTTATGTATAAGCTCATAAGAAATTTGCGTCACCATTTCAATCAATTTGGTGGTAGGTATCTATAATGTCTTGTCTTGTCATTAATCTCATTACGTATTTAAGTAATACTTAATGACGTATGTTTCATCTCATTTGATCGAGTTTTAAATTCATGTGACCACACTCTCATCATTAAAATGGATCACTCTTAATAATGAGGAGTATAGTTAGTTTAAAATATCAATTAACTACAGTAGTCATGAAGCACCATCGTATTTAATCTAAATTTGTACAAATAGATAATATCAATTAATGATGTCTCCTAAATGTCTACCAAAATACACTAAATTGATTAGACCATAATATGTAATCAACATATTTATTTCTGGAATACACTGCATTAGTCTTCTAATGAGTTGCATCATCCAGCGACGTACTTGTTATTCATAATGGGGAATATTAATATGTGAGTGATTAAAATATTAAATAACCACTATCATTAACAGTACCTCACAAATCTACATCTTTAATACATTTTATATTGTGGATGTTATCTGTTTAATGTATCCAAATTAATACTATCGACTGAGTGAAATTGAATTTAAAATCAAACATATTAATTCGTTTCATCAGTATACAAGTCAAAAGAAAAAATCTTGAAGTAAACGAACTATGAACTACAGAAGAAAATACAAATAATTGATATAATAAAATACATCGTTGATTTACTAATAGAGAATCTAAATGATTTCCTTTAAAACTAACCTTCTTATAGAGATCTCGGTCTACTCATAGATAACATTCTTACGTTAACAAGTGAATATAGTTCGGTGTTAAACTCCACGTATATTGCAATAATAGTGCATCTTTCAAATCTTCATTCGTATTGTGTTTACAGCATCGTCGTCCAATTCCGATGGAAACTTTCCTTAAATAATGTAAATTTATTCACCATCCTAATCTAATCCCAATAATATTATCATATGGGCTTCCACAGAGTGGAGGTTTGTATTAACAGATTTTTGTTTATATGAGAAATAAATGTTAGCCACTTGCTTAACCTAATAGGTCCATGCTCTGAATCAAACACAAATTGAAAAACAATATGTGTATTTTCCAGACCTAGGATTCGAACATGGGACCCACGACGTCATATGCCGACGCTTAAGCCGCATTCATAGCATTCATAGCTCGTATCCGGAAATTTGTACGTAAACAGTTTACCGCAGGACACTTATTCGTGCGCCGCAGTACGTGAAACATGAGTTCGTGTAACATTTAATCAAATGACGAGTTCTTCGTTGAACATTTCACCGTGGAGTGTATTTGTACGTATGCTAAAACATGTGGAGATGTCTTTACTAGGTTAGGTTAGGTTAGGGTTAATCTAATTGGAATATTACTATTTGCAAACTATCGCCGCATTTTGTAAGATACGTACAAATGTATTTCACGGTGAAATGTTCAACGAAGAATTTGATAAAATGTTATACGAACTCATATTTCACGTACTGCGGCGCACGAATAAGTGTCCCACGATGAACTGCATACGTACAACTTACATGTAACCTTCATAGCTAGCATCTTTTTCCAAGCCGCAAATACTTAATTAATATTGCCATTTACCTATATCTTACATGGTTTGAATCTGATTAAAAAAAATTAAATTTACGTAAATTACATAAAGAGTGTACCTATACATATTGAAAATTCATGTAAATTTGAGATTTTTGACATTCTTTGCTAACGTGTCCACTTTAATATTGGGATTTTTTTTATTTAAGTCAATGAATGAATCATGATTTAATAACGGTTTTCTAAATTCTACTCATTCTATCCCTTCAAAATTGTAGTTACGAGAAAACCATTGTAAACGCATTCATAACGAACAGTTCTTTTATCTGATTCGTAATACTGGATGCTAACGAAGGGGTGTGAGAAAAAAATGTCAACAACTACAATTAGGTACTCTTCTAGTCTTCTTCGTCGTGCTGGATCTTCTGTGGTTACAGGGTGTCACTCCAGAACTTAGTAAATGCATCCCCACTAGTTATTATTTTCCACAGTATATTTTGAGCAAATGGATAACAACTGGTGTCTCGCTAACAATATTATGCAAGCTTTCATATACCAGTGACGAATGGTGGAGGTAGATTGTTATGATCGGATATAAATAATGCACACTTAACTTTGTCAGGTAGGTATACGTATTATTTTCATTGAACTGAGACTAAAGATTGCAGATAGTATTGGTTAGTTTTTTTAAATTCAATTAAACTCTGCGTAAACCAAACCATACTAGATGATAGTCAAAAAATATTCATCGCTCTATAAAATATCTAAAATTGCGCCATTAAGACATACATAATTTTGGACATTTTATAGATAGAAGAATATTTTTTTATTTATTATAGTTTGGTTTAGTCAGGGCTTAATCAATTTTAAAAATATTCTGTAACAGTATGTATTTTTATACATCATCATACTTGAAAAAGTGAGCATTATTTTTGTCAGATCGCCCATACCATACCTAAACTATTATGGTTTGGTTTAGGTAGGGTTTATGTTATTTTTAAAAACTAAGTAGCACCATCTGCAATTTGTATTCTTAGTTCAATGAAAACAAATCAATATGACTCACTACAAAAACCGCCTACCTCCACCCCTCGCCACTGCTATATGCTCAGTCTGAAGGTATAGCAATATGATAGGAATAAGTAAAAAAAAATATTCATCTCACCTGTCAACGCAGTGAGCTGCTGTAACTGCCCAACTGTCACTGAGAAGCGCTGCTCCGCATTTGTGGAGGTAAGTGCTCGTACGCCACTGCCTGAGAGACACTTGCCAGGGCCACCTTCCGAACTGGGCCCTCGCCCCACCGACGACGCGCGCCCCTGGCCACAGCCTTCGTCCACACACTGATAGGAGCAAGGCAATGGTTGAGTTTACAGTCAGCAACATGTTGGTTACAGTTTTTCACATATATAATTGCAATCACTTTAATGGTGTTAACTGTCAATTCTTGATGGGAAGACATTGTATTAATCAAGAAAAAATGTAACATAATATAATACTTATTGCATATAATTTAACAACGATTGGGATCGGTTTCGTCTGCTTCAATACGGCATTCTCAACTGATACAAAAATACGGTTCCATGACAAAAGAGAACATGACAAAACAGAACAGTAACAAAACAGAACAACGATAAATATAACTATGACCTTTCAGGAAAAATATTAATTTAATATTGAAATAATTGTCCTATATCTATTATGTTGATAGATTCTTAATAACACAGATTTTCAATACGCCATAATAAATCAAATTATATACATAATTTCTGCATTCCTAAACGCTATAAAGCCTCAAATAAACGGGACTTTGCTGGCAAGCTTAGGATAATATATTCAAAATGATTGGGTGACTAGGTACAACGAAATAATGACCTAACCTAACCTAACCAGATTTCACAAAAAATTATGTTTCATTTTTCACCTGTTCTGTTTTGTCATGTTCTATTTTGTCATTTTCTGTTTTGTCATGTTCTGTTTTGTCCTGTTACCAAAAATACATTCTTAATCCTATATATTATAAACTAACAAATTTCTTTCGAAATGAGTCGGGTCCTGCAAGCACAACACTGACTAATTCATGTGGATTGATTCACATTAATGCAAAAACTACCTATTACCTACACAAAATTGATATTTACTAATCGCAATGACATTATAAAATAATAATATTTATGTAATTATCATATTGTTTCATCATACATTACGTTCAAAAATACGGATTGGAGTAGGTATTTCCTTCATAATTATTTTAATTAATCAAAGTTTACAGCCATTTAATTGAGTTATACATAAATCATAAATATATCAGAAATACACATACTAGAGAAAATCTTGCAAAAAATATAGCTAGGTGTATTTAGCCTATGTGTTTTACTAATTTGGTCACCTGTATCATATCTAATTATGGCGAAATTAATACTACTAGCTATGAATGGCACTAAAGCATTTATCAAATTTCGTTATTATTGGCGACCGGTTTTTGTGGTTTGGATCAAGGGACCAATAACCTTGATTCATAACCAGCCTCAGGATCCTTCAAAATTTTGTAAGTTATAGTGCGCAAACACTAAATATCTGCCCGCTGTGACTTGACCCCGTTATACATTTATACCGACCTTAGCTGCAGAAAGTCAGGAGACAGTCAACGTGTAAGGTTTGTTTGGGGTATAGCGGTGTCAAGTCAGGGAATGGGATAACTGGGCGCCAGGACAATTGGGCGCTGCAGTGTCGAATGAAATAAATATACGTACCTTACGATTTTATACAGAAAGCAGACGAGGAATTTTAATCAGTTTCTGTCCACTACTTAGTAATTTTAATTAATTTTGCTATTAACATTTTTTTTATTGTGAATTGACAATAATTATCATGCCTGAGGTTTTATATAAAAATAAAAGAACTCTCTTCTTGTTGGAACTTTAACTTATGCACATTTAAATCATTATTTACGTTGTTTATTTAAATTCTCACCAAGTATGATATACTAATATAATAATTTAATTAATATAAATAGCAAAATTAAATATATTTTTTAAAAGTGTTTATAATTCACGAACGCCTATTTATTTTTGAATTTCATTCGATTGCGTAGCGCCCAGTTGTCCCGGCGCTGAATCGTCCTAGACTCGTCGAGTCACAACGGCCGGACGTTGCAGTGAGTGCACACTTTCATGTAGGTAAATCGTTTAATTTTAATTTTTATCAATTTCCAAACAAAAGTAAAGCAAGCAAAGAAATAGTCATAATCAATTACGGCCAATTTTAGTATGATGCAGGTAATTGGGCCAGATCGTAAACAGGGATCGTTTTCTGTTATTTGAATATACCGTCCAATTAGGATAGTTATTATTTTTATAAGTAATTAAATTTAATCAGTATAAACTAGTAGAGAATGATAACAATATTAAAAATCTGTTTATTATAATTCTTTGTATTGTATTCCGTGACCTCACGTCAATAATTGACAGTAAATAAATAATAGCTAGTTTGAAGGAAATCGTAGCTAATCTTCTGCGAATTCATACATAGAATTATATTTTATAATGGCATTTACGTTCACAGGTGTGATTTAAAATTTCAAGGCACGAAGGACGTATTCATTTCAACTACACAATGCTACTTTTACCGTACATAGTATACTAAAAAATATATAAACAATTCGAATGTATAATATTATGGTATATATGGCAGTGGTAAAGACTCCATACTAGGCGATTATTTAAAGCCTACCTTCCTAAGAAAAATATTTTTTAATTTTATATTGACATATTAAATAATATAATCACATAATAATATATTCAATATGCCCAACGACATCTATCGTATAATTGTCATAATGATTTTACGATCTTTTCCACTATTTCAATAAGCACCATTTATGGCATGTCTCGAAGGTTTAAAAAATAAGCGACATCTCGTTTTGCTTTACATATTGTATGGATTACGTTCGCGTGAATCGAAAACATTTTTATATGAAGTTTGTTTCTCATAATTTCAAGAAATCTGCGGCGGCCCATATAAATTGGTAAGCTATTTAAGGAGCGCTTACGCTTACATATTACGTAAGTGCACATTTATTCAAAATAATTTATAAGATAACTTAAAAAAATAATTTCTAGGGATTCAATCACATATACATATTGATTGTTGTTAAAAATAATAAATAATTTATCTCGTGATTTTTATTTGTCAGTTAGTTTATTCATAGACTAAGACAATTTATTCAGCCAATTATGTAAGCTGAAATCTGATAGTGTATCTAAGTCTGTGTTTTAAATATAGAAGTATTTTAAAATGTCTAGCTTACGGGTTAAATTATAAATTGTTATGGAACAAATTCACAAGAACGGATATTTTCAATATATTTTGAGCGTATCTTGCGTTTATATTTAAATTAATTGCTTAATTTTATACTATCAGTGAGCTTTTGAAATTTCATCGGTTTTTTTGTACCTACCTATTCATCAGTAGTTATGTCGGATTATCTTATTATTTCCCGTAAATACATCTAAGAAGTGTGCTTTCTCCACAGCCAACCTGTTTCCAAAAGTCACCCTTCGCCACTGATATATTGAATACATGCGAGTGAGAGAGCATTCGGCTCAGTGGCGCTGTTAGGGTGGTGGAGGCCTTACACACTGACTAATTTTGAACCCCCCCACATAATTAGAAAACAAGCAATATTTTTAATTTTTTTAATAGAAAAGGTGGTTGCTGTGCTTATATTATTTGGAAAGATGAAGGTATAATATTTCATAGGTAAGTTAATAATAATAAAATTGAAGCTATAATATGCATCATATGTGAAGAAAATAGCTTCATATAACCGGATAATACCGTCTATTTTACAACGTTTTTATTAAGTCGTATTCTTATTTGTCCGGTAGTTGTTTGTCCAGTACAAATCTTGCAAACGATTTTTAACCAACTTCCTGACCAGCTAGACATTTGAAACTTTTATAATATATCAGAACACGATGCCAATGCATTCTTTTAATACTTTTAGCTATCTTTAAGCAGAATTGAATTCATTTTCAGTTAATTCTGTTTTGTATGGAAAGTTAATTCAGAAAAATCCGTAAAAAGTAAAAGACTATTATTGGTTGCTAAGGGGGTGGTACTAGCAACTAAATTATTAATATATACGTGCGATACGATGGAAATGAAAATGAAATGTCAAAATGACATTTCAGTATTATATATTTGTTTATTTGTTTTTTTTTATTTACTTCATATCAAGTACAAGATTTGAGCATATTGAGCATAATAATTGAACAGAAAATTTAAAAAACGTTGTAAGTATATAAAAAGTTCTTTTTATCTTGTAATTATTTAGTATATGGACAGTTCAGACGGTTAACTTATTGTATCAATTAACCGCTTCAATACATACATATAATAAACTATCCTCGATAGGCGCCGTTAGCAGCTTTGTGTATAGAATATATGCGATATGGGCCTCCGCAGAGTGGAGGTTTGTATTAACAGATTTTTGTTTTTACGAGAAATGGATAGAAGCCACTTGTTCAACCTATTAGGTCCATACTCTAACTCCAATCACGAATTGAAATACAATGTGTATTTTCAAGACACAGGATGCAAACCTGGAAACAACGGCATTATAAACCAACGCGTTGGCTATAGCATACCAAAACTATTATGGTTTAGTTAGGAAGGTTTTAATTGATTTTGAAAAACTAATCAACTTTACCTGTAAACTGTAGACTTAGTTCAAAGATTAGAGTGCACTATTTACGTCAGATCCTAACAGCCTAAGTCCATCCTTCCGCCGCTGATCAATAAATATGCTAGAGCTGCCGACGCAGAAACCCGGAGGACACTTGTCCAAGATAAAGGGATATGGTGGAAGATAAGATTCGCTCAGAATTGTTGGGGCATTAATGTTGATTGTGATAGTAGTTAGTATTGTCTAAAAAAATGTAATTTATGACATCCAGTTAGATCATAAACTAGTTTCGGCTATTTCAAATACTATCACATGTTTCAAACGGGTTATTGTAATTTAAATAATCGATAATATTGACATTAAGTTGTACAATAAACAATAACATGACGTGAGAACTTTACATTTACAATGGACTTTTCTTATTATTGACCAAGGCCGTGATCATAACCCCACTGTCACGGACGTCGCTGCACTGGCACGCATGCAACAATTTGCAAAACTAGTCTCGCCTGCAACGTTTCGAATACGTCGATGTGACGTCATCGTTATTCACAAAATACACGTTGTCAAATGGAGCTCCGCAGATTGGTCGAATGCGACTTTTTAGTTTGAAAAAAAAAATCTAGTGCTGCTATCAACAAATCGCCTGCGTTTTGGGCTGCGAGCAATGACATTATTAATGGACGACGCACTCAATACAGTAGCAAGCAAGTAAATTCGCGCATTCGCATGTATAGGTAAACGTCACGCAATTTCCATTATGCGTTATCACGCATCGGGAATTTATAGCAATATGACCTTTATTGTAATGGCGTTAGAGCAGTGTTTCTAACGTCAATGTTCATTTGAGCGAACCCGTTCAAACCGAACCATTCGGCAGACCCAACAAAAAGCATCAGGAATTTATAGCAATATTACCTTTATTGTAATGGCGTTAGAACAGATTATGCCATTCGGTACACCCGACAATAAAGTGAGTGTCACTTTCTTTTCCAGATGATTTGTCCATATTAATGTCATTGGCTGCGAGTCAAAAACGCCAGAACGTAAATACACACATACGAATCGGTCATTCCTATACCGGCTCGCTGGTCGCCGCATTCAAATATATATACGTTTCGAGAGGTTACGTGTCAGACTGTCGCTAGGTAGATGTGCGCGGTTTTCATATGCAACATCGGATTGACATTCCTAGAAGATTTGATTTATGGCTGTGCGGTAGACGAGGCGAGTTTAGATGTGAGAGCCGGCTATATAGTTTTCTCTCGCTCGGCGTCACTCTGAATACGTCATATTTTCTGTGAAAACTATCGAACTTCACGCTTATGTTGTATGTTTATTGCACTACCACTGTAATTCAAAATTATTCAGTGTCATGGCTTTGGCTTAATAATTAGCAAAAGGCTTCCCTGAGCTGAAATAAATGTGGACACAAATCCTACTTGGTTCAAGATTGATTTTTTCAAGGAATTTTCTAATAGGTATGAAAGGGTTTTTTCCCTACATCTTTCAGGAATACATAATAAAAGAAATCTACTATCGTAACTAATTTAGTTGACTACAAACTAGAAATATTCACATTATTTTAAAGTAGAAACTCCAATCCACAGTATAAAACATTATTTGTGACGAAGCAAAGTAGTTTATAAACAATTATTGTTTTGTAACAAATTGTAATGTCACGATGATTATTAATTTCCTTCAATATCACACTGAGTTTAATAGTTAATTTTTAAGTAGGCAATTTGAATAAATTATTGTCTGATTTTTTATATATACTTAAATAATTATACGCTAATTGATAGAATGTTCTTATACATTTTTAAATTTGTTCTACAATAAGATGGTGATCTTGGTTGACCCACGAAGAGGTTTCGTGAAAGATTTTTATTTTTACGAGAAATCGGTGTTAGCTACTTGGGTCCAAGCACACAGTTTTGCCAGACCCGGGACTCAAACACGAGATCAATAACTTTATAAGCCCACACGTTACCGCTCGCACACATGGGCGCAAATGTCCTTATACCTACTAATATAATATATCTGCTATAGAAAGAGTATCACTGGTATATGGACTCATAAAGTTAATAATGTGTTGTTAGTTAAATAAAAGGTTTAATTGTTAGCCATTAACTAAAGTAAAATAAAATAATTATTAATAAAGAATATCCTCCTGAACAAAACTATTTATGAAGTCATCTTCATTGAAAACAATTTATTAATAGAATATTCGACATTCATTCCATAAGCATGTGCGGAGTACTCATTAATCAATTCCTTTATCATTGAAGTTAATGACCCTACCAAACCACACCTGGTCTTAATCAGACGTATCATGGGACCCCACGTTTGACGTAAAGCATCAGTATTTTTTTTATGACTGTGAACGTCTCAGGAGCATTTACTCAAGACTTAGGTCACCATGAACTCAAGTGTGCTTTGACTGAATTTACATGAATTTAAATTAAAAGTGCCCATGAAAGATATCCACGATGGCCGCGCGGCTTAAGCGTTGGCGTCGTGGGTTCCAGGTTCGAATCCTGGGTCGGCAAGTACACATATTGTTTTTCAATTTGTGTATGAGTCAGAGTATGGACCTACGCATATATTCTATATGCAAGACTGCTTTCGGCCTTTACGGCAGCTAAATATGGTAGGAAAGTATCGAAATATTAACACTTATTGTAACAATTACAATAAGCTGTCTGAACTGTCAAAACTGTCTATCTCAGTCTAAAATTTATCATAGCCAAGAGAGATGCTGTTAAAACATAGCACTTATTTCAACAAGTATAACTAAATTATTGTAATTGTTACAATAAATGTTAATAATTCGATTCTTTTCTACCCCATTTAGCTGCCGTAGCGGACCGAATGCAGTCTTGCGTATAGAATAGATGCGCTAATAGGTTGAGCATCCATTTCTCGTAAAAACAAAATCTGTTCAAACTTCCACTCTGTGGAGGCCTATATGTTCTTATTGGAATTGAAAAAATTCAAAAAAATATATATAATTTTTATTTTTAAATGGTCGGTAACTTTAATTAATAGCGAACAAATTGATTGCACAGAAATATTACATTTATATCGCTGGCAACATTATCAGTCTTGGAAAAAATTTAAATACATTAAAAATATATTTAGACAATGAATAATATGACATAATATAATACTATATTATTATTTTATGTTTTATTTAGATCGTACAGTGAGACACAATCAGGACCGGTTTCGATTATTAGATAGGATACAACTAAAACTAAATCACGAAAAACTTGTTTAATATTCACAACACTAATGTACATAATATTAATTGTTTTGATATCAATCAATGATTCACACAACAAAGAATCTATGAACTATTTTTAATAAACTTTAAGCTGTATTATTTTTCAGATATATATTATGTTAAAAACTAATCACAAACAATAATTATTTGGCATTAAAAAAAACACTTCACAAAGTTAAAACACGTGCTTAATTTGCACTTGTAATTTACTATCGTATATCTAATCTTCCGGTCGCTTAGCAGCGATATATAATATGTTCATATTATATTACATATATATACGAGATGGAGATGTGAACCGAAAGCTGTTTACCAACAAGTAGTCACAGACGGACTGATCTCCCAAGACAATGGCAGAGTATCGGCAAAGTCACACGGGCAGTGGTTTTAAATATATATCTACACATATATAATAATATATATTTACAATATACGAGGCGTGCGTGGGCGAAAAGGGATATTATTGATACACTGGTTATACTCCAAGTGTTATCATATTATTATTATAAACAGTTTTCAGAATTAAAAAAGTATGCAGATTTAACGAAATATTTTATACATTGTGCTTCGTACCTCAAGGGTTTCATTTATTTAGTTGTATGAATGAAAGTTTCCCTGAATCTTAAACCGGTTCTCATATCTAAACTGGCCTCGTCTGCCGCACAACCATACATAAAACCTTCCAAGAACGTCGATCCGGTGTTTCATATGAAGACCGCGAGCCGGTGTAGGAATGACCAATTCGTAGGTGTTCGTATGTGTTCTGGCGTTTTCGACTCGCAACCCGAGAAGCATGATACTTGTCGATTGCAACAGCCGATGTTTTTTTTTTCAAACTAAAAAGACGCATTCGACCAATCTGCGGAGCTCCATTTGGCAACCTGTGTTTTGTGAATAACGATGACGTCAGTAATATTATGAGACTAGTTTTGATGTGAGAGCCGGCTAAGAGTAAATTGGTACAATCACGTCACAAATGCATGAATTCAAAAGCAAACGCGACGTCTATGTAGGTACTTCTTTATCATACGGCACCCAAGGGGCACTAAATGTCGCCCTAAAGTACGTGGCTAAGAAGCTAAGGACCAATAAGAGTGGAATGAAAGCTTTCGTATAATAGGGATCATCCCCGTCTTATGATGATGTATCTATTATCTGTAGCTCGGAATCAGTGTGCTGTTTAATCAAGTTTACATTATACTTTGGAATTTCGATATGGTGAGAGACACGGAACAGTGGCACGTGTCGACTACATTATAGGAAGGCCGAAAGACAACTGTTTCATATCAGTTGCGTTGTCGTCTATGGTCTATAAATGACCATAGACAACAACATGACAGTTGTAGGGTTATTATACAAAACCTCTACAATGCACTACTTGTAGAAAATTAGTTAAGTACAGCTTTTGTACATAAAATATTACACATTTAAATGTTAATAATTCACTTTCGGAGGCCTACATACTTTTGTATATTAGTGTAAATTTTCATAATATATAATATAGAGGGAAGTTTTAAGAGAGAAAAGCATTGGTTGAATACGTCAGTCATGGTTAAGTAATATGACGTGATGTATGGTATATATTTTGAGTCTGGAATGATCTATAGACCAATATACGGACAATGTGAAGTTATCCACAATGGTATCCAACCGACTGTTAAGAAATTGAGGAGTGCAGTTAGAACCATAATGAAGTATTTATTATCATCTATTTTAGGTTGTATTGTAAAAAAAAATCCACCAATACATAACATTATGATGTAATCATAACAAAATTTGCATTACACTATAATATCGTCACTGTTCTGGCAGAAGACACTAATTCGAAAAAATGACATATTGAGTTAGTTATACCAAAATATTCCTTATTTCAAACTATACCGTCTGGAAACCTTCTTAATAAATAAACAGTCTTTATTTTAAAGTCATCCTTTTTACGATTACTTAATAAACTCACATGATAGACCATTTCAAACATTTTAACAACTTCAAAGTCAAATTACTCAAAACTAGTATTCTCCAGTTAGTGTGTTCTGCCAGAACAGAGACGATATGAAAATTGAGAGAACAGGATAATACGGGTAGGGGTGAGGACGATTAATTGTTGATGCCATCTGGGTGCCAGGAAGAATGGTCTATTGTCATCTTGGCGCCGATGGATTTATTAAATTCGCAAAAAAATACACGTGCAGCAATTTAAGTAATAGAATTAATACCAATACAATGGTCGTAGTTTTTAGTACTTTATCTTTATTTCATTCCACGAAAAAGTGAATGTGAATGATCAAAAATGCTTTTTAAATATTTCGATAAAAAATGCGTTTGATTGTTATAATAAGTAACAAAAATATTACTTAAAAACTCTAAAATTAAAAAATTTCCAATGAATACGAAAAAAAAAGATTACAAAACTAACGACAACAAACTGCGATTATTTTAGATGTATTAGACGAAATAAAATATACGTAGATAACCATAATAATATGACATCGTGCACTTTTGGACTAGGAAGTAGGTTTAATTTGCTGTAGCGATAATAAAATCTAATTAATAGTATAATTTAATTGAATATTTATATTCGCGACATTGTAAATAAATGTTGAGAATGTCTTACTTGCGGTCCTCAACATTTCAATGTCATAATTGTTGTTTTTTTATCGTCCAGCGCGATCGCCTATATATTCTCTTGCTTCTTGTTTTAGAGGGGCATGTTCAGAGTTATTACGAGTTAAGTTCCGACTAAGGTACTACATATGGACGGCGAAGGGTAGAGGCAGGCTGTGGAGATCTGACATAAATAATACACACTAAACTTTGTCAGTCATACGTATTTGTTTTCATTTAAATACGACTACAATTTACAGATGGTGTTGGTTAGTTTCTAAAAATCAATTAAACACTGTGAAAACCATGCCATAATAGAGAATAGTCAAAAAATACTCATCTATCTATAAAATATCTAAAATTATGCAATTAAATCATACATAACTTTGGATATTTTATAGATAGAATAATATTTTTTATCTATTATAGTTTGGTTTAGGCAGGGCTTAATGAATTTAAAAAATCAATCAAAAATATGTGTTATATGTATTCTTAATCCAACAAAAACAAATAAGTATGAACGAAAAGTATGTATAATTTTATCATATCGCCCTAAGTATACCAAAACTATTATGGTGTGGTTTAGGCAGGGTTTAATTGAATTTTAAAAACTAACCAGCACCATCGGAAATATGTATTCCAAGTTCAACGGAAACGCATAAGTATGACTGACAGTTTAGTGTGTACTATTTTTGTCGAATCTTAACAGCCTACCTTTATCCCTCGCCACTACAGTCTACATTAAACCCGGCCTAATCCAAGCCACTATAGATAATAGTCAGAAAATATTCGTTTATCTATAAAATATCTAAAATTATACCATTAAACTATACCTACATAATTTTGGATAGGTACTTATATTTTTTATCAATTGTGGTTTGGTTAGGCAGGGCTTAATGATTTTTTTTTAAAACTAACCAACACCATCTGTAATGTGTACCTACTTATTCTTAATTCGACGAAAAGTATGATATGAAATCTAAGTAGGCACCGACCTACCTATGACTGAAAAAGTGTGCAATATTTTTGTCGGATCGCCAATAGCATACCTAAATTATTATGGTTTGATTTAGGCAGGGCTTAATTGAATTTTGAAAACTAACCGGCACCATCTGCAAGTAGTACCTATTCTTAGTTCAATCATAATAAATAAGTATGACTCACAAAGTTTAGTGTGCACTATTTATATCGGATCTCAACAGCCTACCTTTATCCCTCGCCACTGCAGTCTACATGATTTTATTATTACCTGCACAATTATCGCAGTATTTATCTAGTATCCCTCATATCACGTATATAAAAGGCTTCGTAAAACACACACACACACATAAAACCATTTACTGCTTTTAAATTAGCTTAGTACATGTCTATGCATCTGTTTTAAATTTATAGATATTTGTCATGAAAAAGGTATACATTAAAAAAAGTCTCATTTTTTTCTATTAAAGGTTAACGTCTCTTTATAATAAATACCAAGAATAAAATTTATCGTAATAATTTATTATAGGTACATCATAATAATAATATTATATTCAATGGGATTTCTTCTATGTATGACAGTTTTGTTAACACTTTGATAAGGGTATTTAAATGTCAATAATAAACACTTAAGCAGATGAATATATTATAATGGTATTATTTTTAAAGCAACTTTACACTTCATCTGCAGCATCTTGTGTACCTACCTTTTAGTTTTTCTAAAACATGTAAAAATAATAAAGAGTAATAGATAACGTTATAGATATACCATTATAAATTGTCAGGTATTCGAATTTAGAACTAAGCTTGTCACAGTATAAAAAGCGCCTATTGAATGATAATAATATATCAAATGTTAGCATGTGGCGCCCTCACTTAGCGGACAACTTAACTTATGCTGATCGATGTATAGCTCATTTTTTTAATATTACGCATTGGAATCGTAAAAATTGCGCAAAGTATTTGCTAACGATAAGTGAACTCGTCGAATTATTATGCCGTAAATGTTTTTGAAGACTATGAAAAGTTTTTTGGGCGTAATGAAATATGGCCGAGCGGCTAACGCGTCGTCTTATGATGTCGTGGGTTCATCGTTCTGGTAAATACACATTTTTTTTTCGATTTGCTTTTGGAGTCAGAGTAGGTATAGACCTAATAGGTTGGGCAAGTGGCTAACATCCATTTATGGTAAAAACAAAAGTCCGTACTGTTCGGTTATCAGGAATACAGCGGAAAACACATTTTGAAAATACCCGATATAGTGGATTATTTGTTAGTTCGGGTTAGTTTAGGTTAGGTTAGGTTGGGCTAGGTTAGGTTAGGTTTGGTTAGGTTAAACTAACAAATAATCCAGTTTATCGGCTATTTTCAAAATTTGTTGTCCGCTGTATTCCTGATAACCGAACAGTACCCAAAAATCTGTTAAAACACATGGGACTTTATGAGAAAAATATTTTTCTTTTTAATATTTTCAGGTGCATATTTTTTAATTAATACAGTTCAAATTGTCAATTATCAACAAAATATCTCAAATCGAAAGCATTGTATTTTCTACTAAGTGACTCTGGTTGGTAGAGGATTCGCCTTAACTGTCGCAGAATTTTCATTGTGAGACTATTCATAACATAAACCCGAAATTCTTAAAATAATAGGGCCATAATTCCATTAAAAAATATTGTACTTTTCCTAAAGTGTTCTTTTTGGAGATAAGGTTGTAATATAAAGTATACATTATATCTATGCTGTCTAATATTATAGTCTAGACTCTGGCAGGGGTAGTCAACCTGGTAATTACCGCCCACTAGTGGGCGTTCCAGCTTTCATGGTGGACGGTAGGTGTTTTAAAAAGATAGATTTAACTACAGTAAGATGGTGTATAAAGATTTATTCTGCTAAACTTAGCGAAAGTCTGACATAAAATATTTGGTAACTAATTATTATTATATGCTTTAACTTGCTGTAACTCTACTTTATAAATTTTATAAAATAAAGTTACTTCCCTACTTTGTATATCACCATTACTGTGGAACCGGTGGGCGGTTAGAAAATTGTACTACTAACAGAGATACAAAAGTGAGCGTTAGGTATAAAAATATTGACTACCCCTGCTCTAGAGCAAAGCTTTCCAACCTTTACATAATATTATTTTGTAAACATGATTAACTTCTTCAAATATAAAGCAAATTTTTCCGTCAATGAAAAGGCGAGAAAACCATCACACATTTAATTATTATGAATTTTTTATACGTTTCTCTAGTTTTTTTTATAAGTATACTATACCTATTATATTATTATGTTACCATGATAAACTTTTCTAATAAAGAATAGCATCTGGTTATTTCTTCAAGTGAAATATCCTAAACATTAAAAATAATTCTTTAAAAAAAGTAATGTGTAGACTGTAGATAATATATTTTATAATTTGAATGGTGTAGTGTACGTAAAAAGATTGGAAAACACTGATTCAGAATAGCGATTGATGCCCATTGACCACAATATCCTACTTTTTTAATAGTTTCAGGCGAATATATTATTATTTTATTATATTAATTTTAGGTCATTAACTCTAAAAAGGTTGCAGGTTACAATATTATTAAGTATCTGATTTTCCGATGATCAGAAATAGGTGATTTTCGTAATGACATGTTTACTTCCACGAAAAGGTTTTAAAACTAAAATCGAATAGCAATCAGATATCATTAAAATGTTTATAATATTTTAATAACAATAAAATATGGGAACATTTTGTAGTTAAACTATTTTTAATTCAGTATATAATACTAAAGATTTAGTCATATTCTTAAATCGACTATATTATACATTTAATAAAAAAATAGTTTAATTTAAAAAATATAAGCATGTGCGAGTAGTCTAAAACTAATATTTGGAATGATCCTGACCATTGCCCACTGAAGAAGGAAGCCGATACATTACACGACTGGTCCTACTTTTCGCCCCTCCCGTTGTCTATGGATGACCTGTCATTGTCTATAGAGTGCTCATACTGACGCGTCTGTCGTGTTCATTTGTCGGAGTATTCTTAGTTTCAGATTTCTTTCAGATTATTTTAACGTATCTTGGAGACCTTGGAGTTCATCTGATTTGGTGGTTATGTGTTATTAATAATTGGAAGTGACGATCAAAGTAAGTAAACTTCTTCTATGTATAATAATATCATAATGCACTAGGATTGTTTGTCAATGTGACAGTCGATTCTAAACGACAATAACTAATAACCTTATTTATACTCTTCAGTCATTATAGAATACCAAACTCTGCCTGCAAGTACGTTGTCAATAAATAGTATAGCAGTGGATCACTCGTTGCTTGTGCAATAAGCTATGCTCAGGCTTTATTAATCTAAAGATGGCGGTGTCCTGACTCTATCTATTTTATTGTCAATATTTTGACTCTATTTTACTACTACTACTTTTACGCTACTAGCGGAAAAACACGAAGCTTGCAATTTGAGACGTTTTTTTTGAAAATTTACATTTTAACGTGTTTTAATTAATAAATAAGAATCTAAAAATATTACGAAACCAAAATGGTTTTTTTTATTTAAAGTCAAATATAAACTTACAAAAAAAACCTTACAACATGTGAATTCCTTAAATGATCTCATCTTAATATTACAATTAATATTTTATGATCATTTTTATTATTAAAATTTAGTTTAACAAGTTTTCTTTAATCTACATTAAGATTTTTGACAAATTAACAGTTGTAATGATTTTTTTTATATTTACTTACAAAACATCAATTTTTATAAAATTTCCATTCCCGGTAGGGCTTTTTTCAGTAAAATATAATTAGTGAATTATTGACGCTCACAATGTCCGGGCAGTTACGCGTTAGGCTTATAATGTCGTTGGTCACAAGTTCGAGTCCCGAGTCATGTTGTTTTTCATCTGTGTTTGTTGTCAGAGTATGGACGCAATAGCTAGAGCAAGTCGTTAATATCCACTTCTTGTAAAAATAAAAATATGTTAATACAACCTCCACCCTGTGGAGGTCCGGACGCCGTAAAAATATATATAAAAGTGTAAAATATAGTATTTTACTTTCAGTGAATATCAGTGAAATACTGAAATTAAACCAAATTAAAATTCTTGTCCTGTAAATATCGCTGTCCTAGGTCTTTTTCAGTTATCTACCACAGACTACCTTCCTTCAAGAGGCACCCTTCGTTACTGATATATATTATTGCGTGTTCGGAAATTTATACATATGCAGTTCGCCGTATCACACTTCATCGTGAAATGTTGTATCGAAAACATATGGTCGTATATTAACCAACCTCTTTGGGTCGTATAGTACCTACTAAGATAATATTCATGTCTAAATAAAACGCGGTTCTTGTCGGTTTACAGAAAGCCAGCGGCAAACATATTGTTTAAAAAAAAATAGCCGATCTACTGGATTATTTGCTAGGTTAGGTTAGGTGAAGTTAGATTAGGTTTTCATTCTTGAAGGAATCTGCAATGCTCCACGAACAACGCGTAATTTTTTCATCGTATAGTATATGGCCATCTCTTTCCGGTAAGAAAGCTCACGGTGAAATGTAATATGTACAATTTACATGTTACATGTTACTATATTATTGTAATAGGTCCTTTTCTACCCTTTCCAAATAGTTTTGGCAATTGACAATAATTCTAGCATTACATTAATAGAAACATAAATGTAGTCGATAATTAATCTTATAATGTGTTGTAAAACAATTTCTGTATTATGTTGTGAATACCAAGTTTTAATTGCATTCTATACATTAAAAAAAATGACATTTTATCTGTCTTAAGTAAACGTTATACCTAATTAGTAACAGAGAATAATTATTGTACTTGTTAAGTGTGCAGGAAATACTGATTTGTTTGGCATAATAGCCAATGACCTTAGGCAAAAATGATAGTCGACGATTAAAATCTGATATTACGAAACAATGAATCTGTTTTCACGGCTTGCGGTTGATTAAAAAAAATCTCACGAGTTAAATGAACGCCAGTGTTACGTTATCTACAAACATTTTTAACACTAACTTGGCATCGCGTGCGGTTATTTGTACGAAAGAAAATTGACCGAAACCATCGGGATGATTTACAAATGATATAAAAGCATTCAAGCCGAATTAAATTTTTATATATCAGCACTTTCCCGATTAGGTAATTGATAGTGTGTATCTAAGCATATTATATTTTTCACATTTTGAAATAATTCTAATAAGCTTCCAAACTAAATACAACAATCAGTAATATTTATATTTAATACCGAATATTAAAAAAGGTAATTACGTATCAAAAATTAGTTAAAACTATTGATATAGCATAGATATAGGAAAGTATTTTAACTGAATTCGCAGAAGTTTGTTGCCGTTCAATGATTGTCCTATTGGTATTATGCGATATGAAGTCAATGAAATGTCGACTGATTTGTATGAAACGTAGTTCAACCAAGAGGATTTTTTGCCCTAACTGAAAACTTTTCATTTGTAAGATGTTTCTATGAGTCAGAAAAAAAATTACAATCCTCGTTGGCTTAAACTATAATTACTGAATTCTGTTTTGGCTTTAAAGCCGTTTAACTAATCTGGGATCAATATTTCCCATACTATCAAGGTGGATATTATATGAGGCGTCTAATTCCAAAAAGCGATAAGTCCACATTTGGTCAAAATCGAGAAAAAAATACGCACGTATTCTTTGTATAATTTTACACAATATGCATTAATCTCTAAATTCCAAAACGCGACAAAACCCTACGAAAAAAAATATTTTATGTCTCGATTTATTACAAAAAGCGCCAAGTCCGTGTTTCATATTATTTAAAGCTTGGTTGATTTCGCGGTTGTTTAAGTTAGCCAATAAGGGAACGTTCAATGTTGGAAATGGCGTCTCCCATGCTGTAGCATCCTGTAAACTCATGACAGTGCCACGGAAATATGTGCCTTATGCGGAATAAATCAAAAAGTGAGGTTCAAGTGGCGCTACGTCCAATTTTATTTTGCCTATATTTATTACATTTAAGAGTTTATCGGCTGAAATAAATTGCCATTTAATTTCGACGTAGAATACAACGGAAAAAATAATCTCACGTTAAAACAAATAATTGAAGCTTGAAATAAAAAAACGTTGTTTCCCGCAAACATCAAATTGTGGATGTGTCGCTCTTTATAATTAGACGCCTCATATCTTAAAAATATATTTTAAAAAAATCGTCTAATATAGAGTTGATTACTTTTATATTATTGTACAAGTGGTGCGATAGAATAATAATTTTGAACTATATGTAATAGTTTGGTTTAAGGGCGAAGCTTATACCAGCAGAATACCAGCAGAGGCACCTAGCGGAAAAATACGAAGCTTGCAACTTGAGACATTTTTCTGATAATTTACAATTTCAACTGTATTAATTAATAAATATGTATCTGAAAATATGAAAAAGATAACGTTACAAATTGTAAAAAAATGTTATAAAATGTGAATTTGACAGGACCATAATATCTTATTATTACATTATATTTTAAGGTCATATTTATTATTAAAATTTAGTTTATTAAGTTTTCAATTTTTACCGTGTAGATTTTTGACTAATTCATCGTTTTAATAATTTTTATGTTTATTTCAAAAAACGTCGATTTTATTTAAAAATATAAATGTGTATAATTTGTAATCCTTTTTATTTTTATCAAATTTTATTTTAGGTATGGTCCCAATATTGAAGCTTGATTACAGAGTACAGACGAAAATCGACCACGTTTTGTGGCTGGTATGTATTGGTTATTATATAAAATTACCTTAAATTAAAAACATTGTTAGTATATACCTTTTTTTCCATTTGAATGTGATACAAAATATAATTAAATTCTTACCATCTTTATAGTCGGACATATTGAGGGAGTCGGCAGATACAACTGAAGAGCCGGTCGATGTGATGATCTCGATTGGAGAAACTGTTGACTTTTCTGTGGAGCCAAAATCATCAGGTGATAATGTCACATTTCCACTGGATTCTGTAAGAAAATAAATTATTTTATTGTGAATTATTCTTAGAATAAAAAAACATCCATAGCCAATCATCAAAATCAATGAGGAAGGAATTGACATGGAATTATTATAAAACATGAAATTCAATATCCAGTATTTTCAAAATAAGTACCCCAGTGAGTAGAGGATTTGTAAAAAAAAAAACGTCGAAAATGATTCTTAGTTTGCCTTTTTTCTATTAGTATTACATTATTTCAGACTCCCCTTCGAGCAACACGTCATATATGGAAGACCTCATAGATTTAGATTCAAGCCAAAGAACATTCAAGTGCGTGCCAACGTCAGTCAGATGACTGCTGATGAAACATTGCTAGGAATGAAAACTGTAAATATCTTGTGTCATATATTTTCGCCTCATGATACGATCAATTATAACCAGTGGGTCTATTCTATACTTATCGACCGCTGAAGTGATAAAGTGATAGATATTATCAAACTTAGGGTAGGTTTGTCTCAAAGTATTAGTACTTATTGTAACAATTATAATACGTTGGTTGTAATTGTTGCAATAAGTGTTACATTTTAACAGCGCCTCTCTTGCTGCTGTTAAAATATAAAATTGTAATTTTAATTAATATTAATTAATTTATATTAAAATAATTAATATTAAATGTATTAGCACTTATTGTAATTGTTACAATAAGTGCTAATACCTTGATACAAACCTACTCTAAGTTTGATAATATCTATCACTTTAGCTGTCTATAAGTATAGAATAGACCCACAGGTGTAGAAACTACACGGTGGGTTAGATTGTGGAATTGAGGCTTTTCCATGACATAATATACGTATTGTAGTTTTTTTCCCCCCATTTTTATGAGGAAATAATTGGACAGGTAATTCAGGCACCTACTATGCTGCCCCCCCCCCATAAGGAAAAAATCAGCTTTTCGACAAAAATCACGAATTGAGTTAGTGTACCCTATAGTACACTCGACGTAAAATTCTGAAGCATTTGACATAAAGTCAAAAGCAGTATAAAATTTATATCAATATAAAAATGGACAAATTGTTCATTGGTTTTTGCTAATACCATAAATCAAAAGATTTATCCACATTATCGAAAAATTTCTTAAGAAAAGTCTAAAAAACGTGAATTTTTCATTATCTCAGGATCGGGCAAGGTCAAAAAAATCTGTGTGTATACTTATGTACGCGCGTTAGAAGTTATACTTCTTTGGCGTAACAAAACAAAAACAAAACTTGTGATAACCTAAATACTTCGACTAGCTCTTAATTATCTTCTTAAATTACACACGCAAGAAAATGGGCCGCTTATTGGAGCACCGTTGGTTTATTTCTATACACTTTAACTTATATTATTATATTATATAATTATTTCTCGTTGTTTTTATTTTTAAAGTAACAACTGTCACTCTGACGTTTAATCGTTTGTTTACGTAAGGAAATTCAAATGGCCGACATTAATAAATTCGTTGCCTACGCAACGGAACTATTCTACTATCAAACTTGCGTTTGTACACAGCTGATTCGCAGCTAACTTCATACTTTATACACACTTTCGTAACGGTGTGCGCGCGCAGCTCTCAATTTCACTCTCTACCAAACGCCCCAGAAGAAGTATAACTTCAAAAATAGATACAAATGATTCTCTCACCTGTATCGTTTCCATAATCAAAAGCATCAGTTGTAATCGTGTCATTATCAGCATCATAATATTCAACAGTGGTGACTTCGTCTTTATCCGCTGCTGACGCAGATTCAGCAGTACCCGGTCCACTAGAAACCGACATGAAAGTGCTGAACTCTACTCCGGTTGGAACTTCAGTCGAAGATTCGTTGCTAGGCGCCGAAGTAACAGCTGGCCTAGTCGTCACTTGAACAGTGAATATGGGCTTCGTTGGCCTTTGGGTCAGAGTCGAAGATACTGTACTAGATTCAGCAGGTATTTTAGCTGGCTTATCAATTGTCGTGGCGTTTGTAGGACTCGGGGAAGGGGTCTTCAGAGGTTTCTCTGTTGAAAATGTCACCGGTTTTGTTGTTAATTGAATCGAAGGCACAAGTGTTGATGTTGTCATGTTGTTTTTGTTTGTTGTGACTGTCTGGAGAAGAACCCAACCATCTGGAGGAGTGGCTGGACTCCATTCTTCTTGGGGATCTGTAATTAGGAATCATTTAAAATTGGTACGTTATTTTGTAAATTCTTAATCAAGGGTCTATTTAGCTCACTCAGTGTATTTTCTTGGACCTCGTATTATTACCACGTTTTTATTAGCTCGTATTCTTGTTTATCCAGTACACATTTTTCTTGTTTGTCCAAGATTTGTATTGGACGATTGAAGATTTTTAACTAACTTCCCGACTAGCTAGACATTTGAAACTTTTAGAATATATCAGAACACGATGACAATGCATTTTTTAATGCTTTTAGCCATCTTTAAGCAGAATTGAATTCATTTTCAGTTGATTCTGTTTTGTATGGAAAGTTATTTCGGCAAAAATCGTAAAAATTAAAACACTATTATTGGTTGCAAGGGGGTTCTAGCAACTAAATTAATAATAATATATACGTGCGTTTCTATGGAAATACATAATATGTAATGTTAAAATGACATTTCAGTATTCAAGTACAAAAAAAGTATTCATTAATACATAGAATTGTCAAGTTTATATGATACAACAGAAAATTTAAAAAGTGGTATATAAAAAGTTCTTTTTATCTTGTAATTATTTTTGTATATCTTCTTTCAACCTGCTTTTTTAAATATATGTTTACTGTTTATTGTATTGTTCACTTTTATAAATAAATACACTTTAGTTTTAATAATTAATTGTAACTCAGATTGATTATATTCAAATATGGAACTGCTACGGCTTACTCCGTGTATCGATATATAGATATTATGTGATGTGTATATAGATATTATAGATAAATAGATATTATGTAGCGCTTTCAGACAATGTTATTTTTGTACTTGATTACTAAAAATTAAGCCCTGAGAATAGCAAATAAATAAAATTTAAATAAAACTCAATAAACTGATATGCAGTGACTTCATTTGTTCGAAATTACCCGAAGATAGTCGAAAATCTGATTTGCAGTTTACAGTAATTGCCATATAACTTATTTCTAAAAATCAATCAAGTAGGTAATATGATTTTGTTGCGATACTTTAAATTAGTAGGTCCTACATTAAACGCATATCAAATTGCGCTAATATCGACCATCGGTTTTTGTGTATTAAATCGAAGAATATTAATTAGGTACCTTAATTACTAACCGACGCCCGGTTCAAGCCAAATATTTTAGTGATAACGTCTACTTGAACTTGCTAACAATTTTTAATAAACCATTTCTTTTATTCAATGAATAATTGAAAAGATGTTGAGAATGTAACATTCCATAATATATTGAACATAAATAATTTGAAAACTCCATATAGAAAATACATATTTGAAAAATATACGAAACTCGACGGGATTTGAACCCGTATAACCATTGGTGTACCATTTGGCCAGAGCCGGGCGTCGGTTAGTAATTAAGGTAATTAATATTCCTTGATTTAATACACAAAAACTAATAGTCAATATTACCACAATTTGATAAGCATTTCATGTGTGACCTACTAGTTTAAATTGTCGTAATTAGATGAGAGGCTCGTAGCATAATTGGTTAATGTACAGATTGGCGAGACACCAATGGTTATACGGATTCAACTCCCGCCGATTTTTTTTCAAATATGATTTTTTATCTGAGGTGTTTTCAAGTTATGTAGATATTATGTTCAATATCTATTTTAATTTTAGCTGACTGTACTCTTCAATTGGAAGCTTTTCTTTCTGCTATATAATAACACATTATAATTAATTTGAAATCTAATAAAGATAACGATGTACATACAATTTGATTAGTAAAAACAATACACTACTTACCCTTAATGCTTGTGTTATAAACAGTTCCTTGAGTGACAGCTTGATCCACAAAGTTGGTCCACGTCACCAGTCCGACCTTTTCTGTAGTAACCACTGACGGTTTTTGAGCTCCAACAGTTGGTTTATGCGCTGTGGATCCATCAATTTCATTATTAATCGTACTTACAGTAGCCTGGGTTGGTCGCGTGGTAATCGGAACCACTGTCGGTTTTAATATAGGTCTTTTAGTTGCATCAGTTGGCTTGATAGTCGGTTTAACTGTAGACGTTGTGATACCAACCGTAGTAAAATTGTACACAGCTGTGCTAGGTTTTGTAGAAACTGTTGAAATTACTTGTGTGACAGTTGTGGAAACATCAGGTTTTGGTTTCGGTTTTTCAGTTGGTTTTTGAGAAGTTACTGTCGGTTTAACTGAAGTAGTAGTAATATTTGGTCTTAATTTTGAAGGATATGTAGTTGTTCCAGCTATAGGCTTTTGCGATACTGTTGTAGACGGTTTTTGATAACCAACCGTCGTAATTGGTTTTTGGGTTGCACCGTAAGTAGAACTTGGAGGCTTTACAGCTCCTTGTGTAGATAACGAAGGTCTGTAAACTACAGTAGTCACTGGTCTTTTAGTGGGTCCAGTAGATCCTAATATACTATTTGACTGATTATTTAATAGTTGATCTTTAATAAAAGCAGTAGTTGGTCGCGTTGTGGTGGTTCTTCGATTTGACAACGTTGAGTTTTGAGGTCTCTGTACTGCAGGACGATTCGTTACAGTGCTAGGTCTGTCAGGTCTTAGAGAAGGCGTTGGTTTCTGTATCGGCCTTTGAGTATGCGTCGAAGATGCCGTAGTCGTTGATACATAAGACGGCGTATTCTGTGAAACTGTACTCAAGTTTACCGATGGCTTTGTTCCGTAGGTAGAACTCTGTTTTAATGGAGCTACAGTTGACGATGGAAGTCTTGTACCGAAAGGAATATCTGATATCGGTTTTGATGATGGATTTTTAGTTGTATCATATTGCGTTGGCTTATTACTCGGTCTTACAGATATCACATTAACCGTTGAAGATATAATATTAGCAGTAGTCGGTTTTTCCGTTGTTTTTACAAGCTGCACTGATTGGAATGTAGTCAGTTTAATTGGGAATTCTGTAGTGGTGGGAGAATTACTAGTAACAACTGGCCTTCTAGTGACCGTACTATAATTCGGTCTTGTAGAATTATATAATTGGTTATTCACATACAAATTGGTTTGACCACTGATTGTAGATTGCGGTTTTTGAGTTGTAACCTTAGTAGGCCGTGATGGTAAGTAAAACGGTTTATAAGTACTAGTCGTATATGGTTGAACACTAGTCACATTAAGACGCGTCGGTTTTAGACTTGGCATCAGATCTGGTACCTTATTTTTATCCTTTTCTTCCGTCCTATCAATAGGCACCATAGTACTCGAAGGATATTTACTACTCATATTAAAATTAGTTGTGTACGTATTATTGACAACAACTCCAGTTGTAATTGGTTTTTTTGTAGCAATAGAACTTCCATATGTTGATGGATACGGCTTTCTTGTACCCTGAGAACTATACCCAGGCTTTGAAGCCTGAGAATTTACAGTAGAGTTTATTTTTGTATATATTGGTTTAGTATTATGCTGTTGTGATGATACTCCTGGTTTTGAATGTCCTCCACTAGGTTTCTGATAAGATACTATTGGTTTCTGACTTGATAACTCTGGTTTCTTTTGTGTGGTAGTGGCCTGAGTTGAAACTGTAGGTTTTATACTAGAATAGCCTGGCTTTTGGTTATTAAATTCTGGTTTTTGGCTTGACGCAAATGTACTGCTGCCGACTGGTTTTTTTGTTACATTGACAATTGGTTTATTTTTCTCAGTCGTGAGTGGTTTTTGACTCGTAAAGTGCGTCGAAGACTGATATACATTACTTGGTATAATGCTTACAGAAATTGGTTTAACGCTTGGTTTAACGACTGGTTTTTGGCTGGATGAATTTTGTTGACTAACTACACCAGGTTTACTAGTCGAAACAGATGGTTTTTGAATGTAAACACCTGGTCTTGTAATAGTGATAATAGGTTTTTGACTTGACACATCTTTATGACTTTCTGGCTTATTACCAATACTTGGTCGTTGACTCACGATACTAGGTTTCTGATTAGTAATACCTGATCCTAGATCACTGGCCAAGAGTGGGTCAGTCTTTTCCAGAGTTGGCTTATTGTCGTAACTTCCTTGATTGCCGCTTAAAACTGGTCTTCCTTGTACAGTGTCATCTTCTATTCTGTTGTCTGCGATTTCTGGATCTAATTGCGCGTCAGGTACTTGGCAGCAGGATCCAAAGTAGAACCTGTCGATGCAGGTGCCCAGGTGGGTGCCATTGGCCTTGAGACAGTCTATCGCGAACATGCATATTCCTTCTTCTTTTGTTCTTCTCGATACGCAGGGAAGATGTCTGATGTTTCGAGCACTAGGAGATACTGAAACAAAATGAAAGAAAATATATTAAATTATGACAACTTTAGCAACTTTAATTAAAAATAAAAAACACTAATAAAACAATAAAATTGAAATAATAATAATGTACATAAATTATTGATGTTTTAAATAAAGTACTATAGCGCCGATTGCTAACATCTTATATTAAGTATGTAAGTTTAAATTTTCCAAAAAATGAAGCCGGAAATGCACACGTATTTTCTGTGCAGTTCCAATTTTAAAAACATTATTTTGAATTCAATTACAAATACACACAATTAATGGATATAGTATCATTGTTGTCATTCGCAGTATGGTAAAGATTGTACGCGCATATTTTCAGTAACGTTAAACTCAACCTACCATTGGCAAGGGGTGGAGGTAAGCTGTTAAGGGGGAGAGACATAGAAATTAATTATAATTTATTATCTAATTAAAGTTTTAAACATATTTTAATCGATCAATACCCATCTAAATACAATGGGAAAAATCACAATTTGTGATGTCATCCCCCTTAAGAGCGTACATAAGTGAAACGGCAAATAATTTTAAACTGTATGTGGTACGAAATTTCGGCCGCGTTGTCATTCGGAGAGCGATAATCGATCTGTTTGCACGTCAATTTGTTTTGTGATGGCGTCGGGGGAATATATTAAATCGTGTAAAGATGACTAAAAAACGTTCCGCATGTACTTGAAAAAGAAAACATGTTAATGAATATACTATTATTATTACGAATATAATAATAAACATAACATAAAAAGGACGCATGTTGAATTTTCATGACAAATTATATTTCGTTCTCGATCTTTTAGACCAGCGATACTCAACCTGCGGCCCGCGGGCCACATTCGGCCCTTTAAGCTTTTATGTGCGGCCCGAAACACATTTATTATCAGGAATTTCGTATATCTTGAGATTCGTTCCGACTTTTTCGACACCCGAAGAGGATTGTCATTATGGTCCACATCAAATCTGGTATAAGAGTGTTGCTACTGCATACGATTAATTTAAAAAAACGTTTTGTAAAAAACGGTTTCATGATTTTTTTCGTCACACCAGTAGTGATGCGGCCCGCGTTACTTTACAAATATATGTATTTGGCCCGAAGAAAAAAAAGGTTGAGTATAATTGTTTTAGACCATGCCTCAGCTGAGGTATAGCCTTAAGATTCAACATAAACAGTGCACACTAAACGTTGTCAGTCATAATTATTTGTTTTCATTAAACTAGGAATACAATTTTCAGATGGTGCTGGTTAGTTTTTAAAATTAAATTGAACCCTGCCTAAACCAAACCATAATTGTTTAGGTATGCTATGGGCGATCCGACAAAAATATTGCACATATTTACATTAGCAGTAAAAACAATTATGATGGGATTAGGTACCAACTTTATAGGGTGACTTTCGATAATCTTTTTCTGTTATTTTACATGGGACACGTTCTCAACATTATAGATGCGATCATGAAGTCCCCAATAATAAAATTATCAAGAATTTCTATTTTTTAATAAATTTTAAATGTTTGGGGCCAATTATCCTATTGTAATTGATTACGTTATTGGCTACTATTCCAGACCAAGATAGACATGTTCGTGAAAAAATAAATATAACGTATAACAACTATTATAACATTTAAAATGTTCAGATAAAATCGTCCAAGTTATTTTGCATTCCGCTGCGGATGGAAAACATTCTTCTTCTTATTGTGCCATCCCCTAGCGGAGGTCGGCCACCATCAAGGCGATCTTATCTTTGTCGTCTGCTACCCGGAACAGTTCGGTGGATCTGCACTCGTACCAATCACGGAGGCTCTTAAGCCACGAAATGCGGCGCCGTCCTCTGTTACGCTTCCCATTGATCTTTCCTTGAATGACAAGTTGGGGAATGCTGTATTTTTGTCCTCTCATAATGTGGCCGAGGTATTGTAGTTTCCTAGTTTTGATACTACGTAGAACTTCTCGGTCATTCCCCATTCGATTGAGAACTTCAACATTTGTCACCCGGTCAGTCCAAGGAATTTTGAGGATGCGTCTATACAGCCACATCTCGAAAGCTTCAAGTGTCCGTGACATCTCTTGGTTTAGCGTCCATACTTCCATACCATAGAAAAGAATTGAGAGCACATAACAACGTACCATACGCAGTCTCAAACCTAGGTTAAGATCTCGATTGATAAGGAGACGTCTCATTTTGAGAAAGGCGCTCCTTGCGATCTCAATTCTAGTTTTTATTTCCTGAGACTGGTCCCATTTCTCATTGACTCATGTACCTAAATATTTATAATGGGTCACACGTTCGATTGGTTCGCTGTTAATGACAAAATTTGTGTTGGTGTCTGGTTTCGCTGTTTTTGATACCTACTAGTAAAAGTTTTGTTTTCTTGAGGAAAACATTATTCACGTACAAATATTCTTACTAAAGACCAGGCATTAGATAACATCGTGGGGTTATAGCTAAAAGTTGGTAAGTCTCATCATGTTATGGAGTAATCGCAATTTTAATGTTTGACATGTCTTGTAAAATCAAGCATAATGCTAATTTATTTGTGCTTTGTTGTTACATGCACATGTTCTGTAACAGGGGTTCACAAAGTGTGTACGCGAGCCAATTATGTCCCGCGTGACTTTTCGGATGTGTCCCACGAGATTTATGTTAAATCTGTATTATTTTTTATTCTTCATATCAAATATTAAAAATTACATTTGAAATTAAATATCATCTTGCAAGAATGAGGACGTTCGTTTGAGATATATCCAAATATAGTTAAACATGCTCATCAAATCACTTCTTTATAATTTGGAAGTGCCTACCTATATTTGTGAAAAAACCTTTTTTATCATGAGCATTAATAAATCAAACTTATGATCAAAATTACCAGACAACCATATTGCATCTGTTTTGCGTATTCACACCACAAAAATTGAGCCTAGATTGTAGAATTTAGTTTCAAACAAATAATTGCATACATCACGTAGTGAAAATTTTTAAATATTATTTTTAGTATATTAATACTTTCGACCGAAGGTATTTGATGGAATTTGAATTTAAATTCTAATGGATTCAAGCTCTGTACTATTCCATTTAAGTCGTTATTTGCGACCCGGGTTTCGCCTTTCGGCATCTTCAGGCGTCGTGTACACTCACCAAAGGCAAACACACACTCACCATGACTGTCAGTGTGTGTTTGCTTTTGGTGAGTGTACACGACGCCTGAAGATGCCGAAAGGCAAAACCCGGGTCGCAAATAACGACTTAAATGGAATAGTACAGAGCTTAAATCCATTAGAATTATTTTTAGTATATTAATAAGAGTAATAATAATATAGATTTAGTTAAAAATGTAAGTTTACATAATGAAATATTTTATTTGCCTTACGATATTTAAAAGCAGAAAATATTTACAAAATAAAGGGCGGCCCGCCAAATATTATTGATTTCAAAATAATTGTCCCTTTGACGAAAAAGTCTGTGAACCCCTGTTCTATAATATATCGGATGACCTTGAATTTTATCTAGCATACATATTATTTATATCTAGACACATAATCCGTTGTTAACTCTGAATACCTAAATTATCGACTTACCAACTTTTGACAGCAACCCCGCGATAATATTTCAAATTAAATGTTATTGACTATTGATACTGTCGACAAATTAAATTATACTGCCGGATGAATAAATTATACTTTCGAAATAGTAATTATACTGACTAATCATTATTAATAGTATTCAATGATTAATCTTAAATTAACATGTTAGGTTAGTTTTCAGTAAAACCATTTCGAAAGTAGTATGCCATAGATAGAAGAGTCTGCATCCGTCTATGATCATATTTTCTTTTCTAAGAATACGGAATCAAAGCCTAAACTAACATTCACTTTCGTTTTGATTCGTAATAAAAGAGTGCATTTAAATCTAATCAATGCAAAGTTTTCCGGAAGTCAATGAATAATTTTAAAATACTACAAATAATTTACGTAAGTAGTTTATTGTATAATATCATGTAAGTACAATAATTAATTGTAGTTTTTAACTTAAAATTTTGATAAATTAACTGTACAAAATGATTCAACTTTTTATAAAATTTATTTTATGTATGAAGAAAAACGTTGAATACCAGTAATTTTAATATGCTTATTCCCTACAGTTGATGCCCTGGTTTGTAGAGGCTAAGAACAGGACACACAATGGGTTAAAGATTTGATGTCCTCATGGGAAGAAGCGATTCACAGCTCTGCGATGAATGTGATGTTTTGAAGGACACTGTACATATTATGTATTTAGAGATTGTAGTCTCAGTTCAATTAAAACAAATACTTGAAAATAAATAATTTTGAAAAACACTTTCTGAGAGAATATTTATTATAACCAATAGAAAAAATATTTTTTTGAAAAAAGTAAGCCACCCCGGCGGGGAATCGAACCCTGCATCTATCGAGTTTACACCCCATCCGTGCATTACCACTATGCTACGGGTCTAGGACGATTTGGCACCGGACAACTGGACGCCACGGAATTTTAAAATAAATAGAGGTTAGGTACTTATAGGTACTTTAAAAAAAATATTCAATATTATTATTTATACTTCAATGATTATATTATGATTTAATAGTTGGTAAGAATGTAAATATGCAGACGTAAACAATGATTTAATCGTGCATATGTTTAAGTTCCAATGAAAAAAGAGTTTTTTATTTAATATAAAGCCTTAGGCATGGTAATTCTCAATCCGCGATAAAGAATACATTATGTTAAGAGTAAAATGAATTCAAACTACTAAGAAGTAGATAGAAACTGATTAAAATACCTCGTCTACACGTGTCTACGACAGTGCGGCGTCCAATTGTCCGGAGGCCAGTCGTCCCATTCCCTATGCTACGCAGTGACATTCTAATTGCGACAAATTTTAACTATTGGTCAATTTTAATACCTACTCATCAGCGCTCTTCCAGATCAAGCTACTTTGGCAATCGATTTTTGTTTCTTAAATCAAAGTAGATACCTATTACTTCGATTACTAACCGAAGTCGTGGATTTCTCCAATATTTTTTATGTCTTGTGAATTATTCCTTGAATAAAAGAAATAGTTAATTATAAATTATTAGCAAGTGCTAAAAAATATTGGAGAAATCCACGACGTCGATTAGTAATCGAAGTAATAGGTATCTACTTTGATTTAAGAAACAAAAATCGGTTGCCAAAGTAGCTTGATTTAAAAGAGCGCTAAAAAATCTTTTTTGAAAAAAGTAAGCCACCCCGGCGGGGAATCGAACCCTGCATCTACCGGGCCCCATCCGTGCATTACCACTATAGTACGCAGTGACATACTAGTTGCAATAAACTTTAACTGTTCGTCAATTTTAATACCATATTCTCTCACAAAGTGTTTTTCAAAATTATGTATTTTCAATAATTAGAATGATACATTCTTAAATCTTGTGAATTATTCGTTGAATAAAAGAAATAGTTAATTAAAACAAATACGTTTGACTGACAAAGTTTACTGTGCGCTATGTATGTCGGATGTTAATAGCCTACCTCCATCCTTCGCCACTGGTGAGTTCAGTAATCATGTTATGGAGTAATTGCAATAATTTTAAGTTTGATATGCCCTCTAAAATCAGTCATAATGATAATTTATTTGTGCTCTATGTGCATGTTCTATATATATGATGACCTTAATTTTTTTTCAGCATATATATTTATATATAGACACACAATCCGTTGTTAACTGTAAATACCTAAATTATCGACTTACCAACGTTTGGCAGTAACCCCACGAAATTATATAACGTATTTCCCTATAATAATATGAATATACAAATAACAGGATTCCACTAAAATTAGCACTCACTGACCCAGATGAAGCTAAAATTTGCTGTTATCACAATACAAAACACATCCTACCTAAAAGGATAAATAACCCACGCTTTAAGCTGGCTCATACCGAGTGACCCAGAAACTGAAGAAAGCGAAAGAAATTCAAAGAAATTATGTGGTTGGTATATCCGGACATTCTTGTATGACTCAGTTAGTAGTTAGTATTATATTTTGTGTTGTTTTACCCTAAGTAATGTTCGATATTTTTAGTTTCTACTTTAATTGATGATAAAACAAGTAAGATTGTGTCAGGTTCTTGTGGCAGTTCAGACGATTCATTTAGGTGTTGGTATATTTACTTTAAAATGACACTTACACAGTTGCAAAGTGATTTCGTCATTGCTACAACGCCAAAAGAAAATGTTCTTCCTCTACTACTAGTCAGACTTTAGTAAATGTCTCTTCACATTCATGAGAATTTTAATTACATTATATACGATTAGAGAGACCCTGTGATTATCTTGTTTCTTCATTGTTTTTTTTTTTATTAAGTTATTTTTCTTATTTAACATAATATGAAGTAATATAACATTCATTATTGAATATATATAGTTAATTTAAATACATAAGTGCAGTGCATAAAGCGCTGAATTTCATCCTGGAGCTATGGGTTCGACTTGGTGAGGTCACAACATTTTCATGTGATTTTCTCAAATCCTGGGTGCTTGCGATTGTTTTACTTCTATTACTAAATACACTGCTGTCATTGGGCTTCTACTTATATTGTAGTGTTAAAAAGAATATAATATATTATGTATTAGAGAAAAATCATGAATACAGTTGAAAATAGATCATGTTTTTCCATAAAAATGAGTAATAATTTTTACATTCATACTTTTCCTGTATTTACAAAGAATAATTGAAACTTCAAATGGCTCTACAGATTACTACAGTATTTTACTGGGGTTGCGATATATATATATATATTTATTATTAATTACCACTGTACAACATTTTTCTCGAAAAAAATATTACACCCAGCATGATTCGAACCTGCGCCCCCTGGGATTCGCGCCCATGTGCCCTCACCACTAAACTATACGTGTCCTATATAATTGCGACAAAGTTAACTAGTGTTTTTTTTACAATACACTCTAATCCAGTCGGTTTTTATATTTTAAATCAAAATATTAATATTACCTTCGTACTAAATTTTATTTATTTGCACTTGCATTTGGTAATAATTTAATAAACTATTGTTTTATTCAGCGAATAATACACAAGATTTAACGGCCCACATACTCAGCGTAGGTCAAAATTGAGTTTTTATTGTATTTTCAAACCATGATCCTCGAGATTCTTTAAACGTTTATCCTTTATATTTATTTTAAACATTTGATGATTGCATACAGTATTTTTATATATTATCACATTTGAATGATCAAAGACATAGCTTATAATAAGTATCTTTAGAATCATCTTCAAATGTGTTAATCTTGCCGATTTTTTGTTTAATAAAATGCCTAATTCTTGTCAAATTTGGGATCACAGAGATTATCAATATAATTTTTTATCGTAAATATTTTACTAAAATTATCTCGTCATAAATTATACTAATGGTTTTATAAATGCGATTAAAAATTAATAAATTTAAAAAAATTTAACACCACTGCACATTCATGTACTGAAATATGACTATATTCTAAAACATTAGAGCGACAGTGTAATAAAAATACTTTATGCAGTCATCAAATGTTTAAAATAAATATAAATGATAATAAGGCTTCAAAATTATATAAATAGATTATCTACAAAGCTTAAGCAATGTCCAGGATCATGGTTTGAAAATGCAATAAAAGCTCCATTTTGACCTACGCCAAGCATGTCCCTCCTTAAGAATTTATCATTATTTTATTGGACATTCGTAATTTGAAATCATTTCTGAAAAATATTTATAACCAATAGATTTCCACAGAATGAATTTATGTGACATATTATAATGAACATGACAAATTACACATTTAAAATATAAGTGTTAGACTTATTAACAATAATCAAATAAAAATATACTGAAAAATAGATGTATTTTTAAATAAATATAAAAAACTTTAAAACATTTTTTTTGACCATGTCCGATCCTAAAAAGATCATATTATTATGGGCCTCCACAGAGGGAAGTTTTGTATCAACAGATTTTTATTTTTACGAGATATGTATGTAAGTCAGTTGCTCAACCTATTAGGTCCATACTCTGACTTCAAATATTAATTTTAAAAAAAATGTGTATTTGCCACATCCAAGCACATATTATTCAACATTTAAGTAGATTTAATTACTTAGCGGCGGTGCACTTGCATTCGTTCAATTCTGAGCAACACAATTAATAAATAGTTTAAACGAAATACATACAATATGTTACTTTCAAGAAACTGTCTCAAACTGTCATACGCTGCTTTCGATTCAGAACGGTTCCAAAACTGTCAATAAACAATTAACAATACTATGTCAAAGAAGTCGGAATTGGTGTCGCGTGAGGTCGCGACCTAAAAATGGTCGTGTCGAGCCAGGGAACTCCTTCGTGATAGTCGCTAGTATTCACTGGTCACACCCGAAAACGGAAAACTTACAGTTAGCATTTTTACGATCATGTTCTGTGTTTGAATTCGCGCACTGAAAATTCAAATGATGTTAAGAGTATTAATTTCAATTCGAGTATTATTTATATCACGATAAATAATAGCTTTTATGTACACAGTTTCCTCAACATCTGATAATATTTATAGTTAACTAGCTTTATATTTCTTAACAAAACAATAATAATTACATTATTCAATATTAAAATATCTGTATGCACACAACATGTCAAAATGAAAATAATTTTGACAGCTAAGTCAAACAAAAGAACATCAAATAAAAATCGAATCTAAAATTTAATTTTCTTGATCTATCGTGAAAATTCAAAATAGGAATTGGCAGGAAATGTAATTTGAATAAATAAACTTTTATTTTTCATATACAGATGTCAGTAGGGGCCAATTAGGAAACGGAACTCAAACAAAAAATATAATATTATTTTGACTTTTGTATTATGTAGGTATATAGATTCGATAAAAGCGGTACCTACCTCTTGGTAGATTCATTAATTAATTATTAATGGTTTATTCATTTACCAATAAGTCACTAATATATATTTAACTTTTGCACAAGTTTGTTTTTTTATTTTAAATTGGTTCAACACTCTTATTTTAACATATTTTTAATGGGATTATAGATGTTAGCCAGGCGCGTAGACAGGAGCATAGCATGGGGGGGTCCATTTCTATAATATAACCACAATAATTTATTAAGGTTTGTTTAAGACATCTGGATGGGGCAGGGTTAACGAAATCTAGCAGGTGCCAGTGATTTCTAAATGTACATTCCCCATACCCAGACAGTCCGCACTTTCAGTCTCGAGATGGATATTTGGCATTAAGCTATAGCTACTGGTGCTCATATAGCAGTTATTGCGACCTGTCCCATCCACAAGTGGCTATCGAATGCGCGTGGTCTTGATTGTTAAATTATTATGACCGTTAGACTACACACAAATAAGTCGTATTTTTTTCTTTTTGGGGGGTGGGGGATTCGATTTTATAAGCCGGCATTTTACCGCCCTCTCCGTTGTGTTTATGGTTCAATCAGATACGGCAACACTTATGCAATACCTACTGATCTCTACTGTCTGTACAAAGATTTCAATACAGTTTAATCAATAAAGATGAAAGACTGCGCTGGTTACGTCATATCTACCGAATGAATTACAATTAACCGGTAAAAGAATAACCTGGATCATTCCAATAAGACCCTTCAGAATACGCAATAGCGAAAGTTTAGTGGTAGATGGAGATAACGATGACTGCCGTATACTTGAAGCATTTCTCGGGGTGGTCATTTATAGAGAGTTGTTGGATGAAGCTAGGATTCACTCAGGGTTATCACGCCAGATGATGACGTTTATTACCTACGCGTAGTTTTTCAAGCAATTTAATTACTTCAAATGGTGCCGAGTTGGCAATTGATCAGTTCTCGTAGAGTATATGCTTCATAACTTTGCACTCCGGTTTCAGGATTAAAACGGTGTAATATATATTCTAAAATATTTTCACATTTTTACACCCACGATGGCCGCGTGCCTTAAGCGCTGGCCACTCGTGTCGAGGGTCCCAGGTTTGAATCCTGGGTCTGGCAAGTACACATATTATTTTTCAATTCGTGTATGAGTCAAAGTATGGACCTAATAGGTTGAGCAAGTGGCTGACATCCATTTCTCGTAAAAATAAAAATCTGTTAATACAAACTTCCACTCTGTGGAGGCCCATATGATCCTATTAGGATCGGACATGGTCGAAAGAAAGAAAGAAAAAGAAAAATATTTATTTTACATAATTATATTATCTATTTTTTACTAAATATTATATTAATACAAGTGAATATCATTTGATCTAATTTTATGCGATGTAATCAGGCAAATACGCGAATCAGTGTAGTAAAAAATGCGAAAAAGGTGCAAAGTTATAAAACGTCTACTCTATCCGACTAACACGTCCATGTGGCGGAGAACTACAGAATAAAAACCACATCTTTTAGTAATAATGTCCGAGAATGTGCTCGGAAAGGGTAGAGATACTTAAGTCCGTCCAACCTGGTTGCCACAAAGGCCAACAACTAAATGCTTTTTAAAAAATGGCGGCGTCTTCTTCTGGACGTAAAGAACTCTTCACATAGTTTAGTATGTCAATATTGTTTTAACTTTGTTTTTACACATTAAATTCTCCGTGCTCCCCTCTTCCATCGGCACTTTGATTAAATAACATCTCAGTAAACTCAGTTAAAACAAACTTGAGTGCATGGCGACCTCAGTCTTGGGCATCTGCTCCTGAGACATTCCCAGGCGTAAACAACTTCTGATGCCTCACATTCAAACGTAGGGCCTTATATGGTTGATTAAGATTGAGTGTGGTGCAGGGCGGTTGGTTTGGACGGTCCATGTTTATGTTGTGTTTTCAGTTCCGGAATTGGACTTTATTTAGAATATCTAAGGATTTTTATGTTATAAGTAGAGTCTCTATTCTATAAGCTGGCATTCACGTCACGTCATTCGTGGGCGGAAAGCATTGTGCCATAGCGTTCGACTGTTGCAAGTTTTCAATGGGAGGGAACGAGAGGAAATGCAGTGCTGAATGCTGAAGCGGTGGGGAAACCGCACGCCAACTTATAGAATACAGACTTTAGATACTTAGTTTTATGTGAGAAAATTCACTTGTCTTATTTGTGGTGGGAGTTACTGAGCCTATGAGTTACTTTGTATGTATGTAGCTGCTAAAATAAATATTTGTATTTTTATTTTGATTAAGTAACTAATTTCGTACCGTCTGTTACCCTAACAAAGCTGATGATTGGCTGTCAAATACAACCCTTTCATATGTACCTTATTACTGAAACGCCCATTGCTACGTGATTCAACCGAAAATGGTCTGACGAATTATTAGGTAGTTTTTTAGTACCTATTTGGGGTCATCGCAAATCATCATATAGATATAAAAATAGAAAGAAAATGTATTAAGTACTCACATTGAAATATTGAATGATGTCCTTCAACTAAAACAGGTGTCGCTGTCGCACTATGCAAACTGACAGCTCCAATAATACAAATGGCCAGTAATAAAAACCGACAGTCTTTTGTCATTCTAATTCTTCTAAAATAATAATCATCTATGCTTTCTCTTGGTGCAGACGTCTGTGGCATTCTCTGGTGTATGCAGTGCTCTTCTTTCGATCTCGGGGTCGTTCCTGGCGGACATCTTGTTGCTGTGTTGGCCGTAAGATGGCCGACGCGATTGCAAATGGCGGGCGAGTGATGACATCTGTCGGAGAAGGGCTGAGGTGACATTCTCGGTGGGAAAATGTCTGAAAAAACGAAAAGAATAAGTAAAAAATAGTATAAATTAATTACATACTAAGTCGACAATGTGTTTTTAATAAATACCCTCATCTGTTTCATCTCTTAGAATATTGTCACTTAGTAATCTGGTTTAAGAAACGTTTCACTACAAATTGATAGTGAGTCAGTGGCGAGTAGTGGAGGTAGGCTGTTGAGATTTGTCATAAATAGTGCACACTTAGCTTTGCCAGTCCTACTTATATTTTGTTTTCATTGAACTAAGATTACAATTTACAGACGGTGCTGATTAGTTTTTACAATTCAATTAAACCCTGCCTAGACCAAACCATAACAGTTTAGGTATGCCATGGACGATCTGACAAAAGTAGTGCACACCTTTTCAGTCATATTTATTTGTTTTCGTTGAATTAATAATACATATTATTACAGATTATGTAGGGTAGTTTTTTTTAAATTCACTAAGCCTTACCAATGATAAATCACAATCGATAAAAAATATCATTCTATCTATAAAATATCTAAAGTTATATTTAGTTCACTGGCATAATTTTAGATATTTTATAGAGCAAACGAATATTTTTTACTATTATCTACCGTTACTTGGATTATGCAGAGTTTAATTGAATTTTATAAACTAACAAACACTATTTACACATTGTAGTATTGGTTCAATAAAAACAAATACGTTTAGTATATAAGTTTAGTGTGCATCATTTATGTTGGATCTTACAGTCGCCACTGTACTAAGTACACATACATAATATTATATCATAGGCCGTCATAGGTCATTTATATAATATCCCAAAATGACTATATTATAATATAATATGATAGTGTAACTACATACGTCCTACTAGTGTGTTGAGTAATTTCATAGAAATAGACGTTAAATGTGAAAATACAGTGCATGGTAAATATCAATAATTATATACCGGTATATAATATCACGTGTTGATAATCTAAGTACCCTCATAATAAAAATGACACAATTTCACAACGACACATTAGTTACTTGTACAACTTATGTCATAATGTGAAAACTTCTCGTTCAATAAGATAAGCATTTTGACGATGAAAACTAAACTAATATTTCAACATTTTAATAGAGAGTTGGTACGATATTATTTGAACTATTGTCGTAAGCGGCGACGCTACTTGACGTAGATGGCACAAAAGATTGTCAGAAGATTTTAAAAAGGAGCCTGAACATAGTTCAAAGCAGTCATATAATTAGAAGTCTTGACATGGTGACATTCCGGTCAAGCTATACGGTTTTCCTTTGACGGAACATGGTCCGGAATGCATATACGAATACGACCATCAAGACGCTGAACACGTTTTCTAAGATTATCCGTTGATGAACGATCCAAATGAACGGAGCTGTTTGCCAGGACCATTTCACACACGGATTCAATTGGCCACGCTGATTTGACATCAACCAAGGCCATCTTTCAAGTATTTGAAAAGTTTGCCGCGGCATATGGAAAACGAATTAATTCCGATCCTTCTTTTAGATTCATCACTTTCAACTCCTGACTCCTCTGTTTTGTCAGAGTTTTAGTACACGAGAACAGTGGACACTTCATGTCACTAAAGATACGGCAGAGCATGTCAAAATTATTTTTTATTTTATAAACTGTACATGGTTGCTACATCAGCCCCGTGCAGCTTCGTATCAGGAGAAGGAAGTATAGTATTAAAATATTTTCATTCAAACACGTTTATAACATCATGGAAGGCGGCCGGCTCAGGAATTGCAGCTGCATACACATGAGGGATAGAGATGGAGTAATCACCCACGATGGCCGCGTGGCTTAAGCGTTGGCCTATAGTATCGTGGATTCCAGGCTCGAATCCTGGGTCTGACAAGTACGCATATTGGGTTAAGTTAAGAGGATCATATGGGCATCCACAGAGTGTAGGTTTTATTAAGAGATTTTTGTTTTTACGATAAATGGATGTGAGTCAGTTGCTAAAGCTATTAGGTCCATGATGATACCTCATATTAAACCCTTCCGTTACTATGTTACCTTAGGTTACCCAGCCCATTAAACTGCAAATATTTCAGTTAATGTGCACTTAATATTTCATCTTAATATTTTAGATATTCCTAGAATCATCAATATTACATCTCATTCAATTTTTATTATTCAAAATCGATAGCATTATACAGTAAATACATATAATTTATATATATTTGTCAGATTTCATTTACCTGTCATTAATTATAATACATATTGCAAACAGTGCGTCGAATTACATTGCAAGTAAAAGAGATATATCTAAAAGTATATGCAACAGAGAGAGACATACACAATTGTAAGAAAGAGATATGCGATTAAAATTGTATTATAACTGTCCTTTTTTGTAGCGTGTAAGCATGTATAGAAATATTTTAAATCAAGTTTTGATGGCTATCATTTTATAGATAAAACAAATAGTAAATAATAATGACGATAAAACCTTATTAAATTTATCTATGTAGTCAAAATAGGCCTTTTTGATTTTACCTAATGTAATAATTTGTTAGTCTCGTACGGTTCCGAAGGTGACATCATCTGAGCGGACGGAATTTATTAACATCGTAAAGGGAAGGTTAATAATAGTAAGATGGATATTCTGACCATTGCTTTATTGCTTCATTGCAAGCGTTGCATTACTTCGTGTGGAATTCCGTTATGCTTTTAAATAAAACAAGAAAAGAAATTTTTATGTTGCCATAAATTTATACTTATTACTGAAAATATAATAAAAATATATGAGAATGTATTCATCGTATTGTGCGGATTTATCTACTTACATTTCTTTGTTTGTGCATCATAAAATAAATGTTTTTTCTTTGTTAAAAAGATAACTAATTTAATACGCCTATCTGGTGAAACGTAATGCATTTAAACACAGTGGTGAAGAGTTACCAATGGAAGAAAGGTAAACTTTGAGTAGGTATGTACTGTCGAACAAGAACTTTTTATTTACGTGTTAAAACTGTGAACTAACAATCCCCTCCAGTGCAAATAATCACACTTCCGTTTTCAAATGAGGAACGCCCCCAAATTTATCATTTCAATTTATGCTTCCGTGGTGTACGGATCTATCAATTTACGTAATTTTAAGTTTATTATAATAAAAATATGTCTTAAACGGTCTGGAGTGATATTAGAATTATTATTAGTAAACTTTTGACTTATTGTGAAGAAGAAAAGTAGTGGCATCTAAAAGGAGAGCCGATACATTATTTAAGCACGCGTTGCCGCCATGAAAGATACGTCACTAGAAGTATTCTACATACGATAACAGCGACTTCCTGTTGTCGCCAATTTATTATGGTCGGACAATACTTGGAAGAAAATTTCTGAACGGTTCGTTTTATTTCAGTCAATTAATTTTACAATAAAATATGAAATTCAAGTTCAGTATCTTAAACCAGGGAATTCAGAAATAGTGGAAACTGAAATAACTAACGGGTGTGGAGTAACAGGCAATTAATTGATCTTGAATGTGTAAGAATAAGGGATAAACTTAAAGACGTGTCAAGAATACGTGTTCGCATTCGTTCTGAGAACCGCTCTCGTTTTATGCACTGACACTCATGCAATATTGATGTATAACACACACTATTGGACGTCTATAGAGTGGTTCATTTACGTAGGACACTCACACATTCAAAACACTGCATCAAAATGTAGTGTATTAGGATACAGCGTATCGGAATTCTATTTATTAATCTATTATGTGATCTTAACCTAAATGCACAGGAACCATGTCAATGGTGAATGTTTAAAAACACCATGGCTCTCGGTACTATCAGAAAAATTCAATATCCTATCTAGTATCCATGGTGTACTAAGTATACTAATTGCGAATGATAATACAAACTAAACTTTGTCGGTTATCCTTATTTGTTTTCTTTAAACTTAGAATGCAAAAGGTAGATGGTATTGGTTAGTTTTTAAAATTCAATTAAACGCTGCCTAAGCCAAACCATAATAGTGGAGGTAGATTGTGGTGATCCGACAAAAATAGTGCACACGTTTTAGTTATACATAAATAAGGAATACAAATTGCATAATTATGGTATTGGTTAATTTTTAAAATTTAACCAAACCATAAGGCTAAGGCAACGTTCGAAATGAGCAATTTTATGAACCGGAGCGCTCGATAATTTTCCGAAAATATTAAAATATTTATGTAAGATTACGTAAAGGTTCAAATAGACTATATGACGATCGGGCACTTATATGCTAAGAGCGTTTTAGTGTCTATGATCAAATCTATGCCATTCCAACATTTATACATACATATTGTATGACAGCTATGACATCGTATTTATACTCTGTGACACCCTATGACACATGACGCCAACATAAGAAACGGGTTTTTCGACATATATATGACCAATCGTCATAGAGTGTATTTGAAGCATAAGTATATAAAAAAGTGTATGTAGGTACTTAGTAGATTTTTTTGTTATATACCTGCCAGGATTAGACGGTTTGCTGGACAGTTTTCAGTTTCGTGTAAACTTTAAAAATTAGATTTAAATATATAAATGATTAATTCACAAATCCTAATGCAATTCTTCATTTTTCCACGAGAAGGAGCGATAATCTCGAGGAATTCATGAACAGGAGCTGCGCTCCGGTGCGTTCCGATCCATTCCGAGCGCTGGAAGGCAAAATAGGAAGGTGCTTTGCTAGTCCTGATCTAGATGCTATGCTTGTCTACTAACACTACTGCCACATTGCTGGCTACGTGCTTAGGTACAAATTTATTTGACGTTTGGGAGCGCTCAAGTCAACATCGATATGTCACTCTCAAAACTAACCAGAAAGCTTCTTCTCACAGAGAATTTATGTTTAAAATTTCGAAACTCGCAAATTCGAAGTTGTTGGATGCTTAATGTCAATGCATCGCGAAGTGCTCTTGGAGAGTTAAACTGCTCTATAAAGAATAACGGCAGTACGATGAAATGTTTCTTGGTTATTTGAGGATGAACCAAGAAACAATTGATCAATTGTTGAACAAATTAAAAGAGACGTTACGAAAGGTAGATACGCATTTCAGATGCTCAATAACACCTGAGGAACAACTGGTTGTGACATTAAGGTGGGTAAATCCTTTTGCACTTCTGCCTTGCAATATTTCGTCAACTATGGGCATACTACAGCCAATTCATAACCTCAAAATATACGTTGTTTGACGTTTGTCATACTGATTACTGAAAAAACATCCGCCATCTCGAAAAATCCATAGACAGTGGCAAAATCACCAAGTGACACAATAAAATTAACCAACACGTTGGTTCGCCTGGAGACTCAGGTAGCGAGGCGTGCAGTGTGGCCACTGCGATAGAATAGTGTGCGTTCGTTCACTAGGATATGCCACCTAGCACGTAACCACCAACCAAGGCACCTGCCTATTTTGCCTCAGCCTAATAGAAAAAAAATAATGTTCTTCTATCTATAAGACATAGCATAACTATAGATATTCGCTCGCTCCACCATGAGGTCGCATTTTAACTGATACGGGGCCCAAAAATCGACCTACTCTCAAACTGGCTTCTTATTAAGGAATTATAAAGATTTTTAATACAATAACATCCGAAAAGACCCGGGAAGTATGTATATGACGAAATAAGATCATAATACAGATTTTCCTGTGCGTCATAAATACCCCAACATGCCCAACGTTGATTTTATTTGACGCAAATAATTCAGATGATTTGTCAAAAGACTTAAAAGGGGAGCTTGACTTAATTAAAATAAGTCATATACTTATACTAACTTTTTAAATAATGAACAGGTACGTCTCACAAATTGCGTATAATATAGTCCGTAAAGCATAACAAAATTCCTGCAACTAACATTAAAGGTATAATATAATATATCTAATCAAACAAATACTTACGGACTTTTACACGTATATAAATCACTAATAGTGTTGTGTGTCATCTTAATGTTATGTCCAATAATAACAGGATGGTGAAGAGATTGATTATTTTTTTTATTAGGTAATATTAGGTTTTCATTATTAATCTTTTTAGCGTGAGGAAAATGAGTCAATGCAACGGGCTTTTAAGTACATAAAACCGCCACTAATGTCATTAAAATGTTCTGTTTTCATGTCTGCACAAGATGAACATCTAGATTTTTTTAGCTCACATGCAACATATTATTTTTAATAAACCATTTCTTTTATTCAACGAATAATTCACAAGATTTTGAGAATGTAACATTACATAATATATTGAACATACATAACACCTCACATATATAATATCCACTAGAAAAAATCATATTTGAAAAAAATATGACGCTCGATGGGATTTGAACCCGCATAATCACTGGTATCGCGCCAATTCTGCATTAACCAATTGTGCTGCGAGCCTCCTATCTAATTGTAACATTTTAAACTAGAGTCTGTCTTCTATAAGCTGGCGTGCTGGTTTCCCCCCGCTTCAGCATCCATCTCGTTCCCTCCCATTGAAAACTTGCAACAGTTGAACGAGATAGCATAATATTTTCCGTGTGACGTGTATGCCATTTATAGAATACAGACTAGTAGATCAGACATGAAATACTTGTTACCGTTACCATATACCGTTTAAAAAAAACGTTTTTTAAGGTTATATACATGTTCAAACACGCTAACATGATCTTACTCCCTACTTCGTTTATCGTTTGTCAATTTATGGCTACGGCCGTATGTTGTAGCTTAACCACTGGGAAATGCCAATAGAAATGGCGTATTTAAAAAAATACTACCTTATTCTTAGGTCAATAATTATATAAAACAATCATTATTCGTATGATGTTTATCACATGCGAATGGTCAAAGATATAGCTTATAATCGGTATCTTTAGAAGTATCTTCAAATGTGTTTATCGTGCCTATTTTTTCAATAATAAAATGCCTAATTATTATCAAATTTGGGATCACAGAGATTATAAAATATATTTTTTTATCGTAAATATTTCACTATAATATAATGTTGACATTAATTTTACTAACGGTTTTGTAAATGCGTTTAAAAATTAATAAATCTAAAAAATCTTGAACACCACTGCACATGTAGGTATGTACTGAAATATGACTATATTCTAAAACATTAGATTGAGAGGTTTAAAAGAATACTATTTTATGTAATAAAAGTACTTTATGCAGTCATCAAATGTTTAAAATAAATATAAAAGATAACAAGGCTTAAAAATTATATAAATGGATTATCTAAAACGTTTAAGGAATGTTTAGGCTAATGCTTTGAAAATACCATAAAATCTATATATTGACCTACGTTGGGCATGTGGGCTGTTAAAGGAAGCGTTGACGAAGAGGCTTTTATCCAGCAGTAGATTGACTCCGCCTGATGATGATGATCATAAATGATAAACAAAATTCCGATGACATTTACGGAGAACTGACGTTCCGTATAGAACGTCAGAGCATTAAAACGGTAAAATGGTAAGAAAACCAGAAACGAGACACGCTCAGCAGACCGCTATCCGTGAATATATAATTATGCAATCTTAAATATATATTATGTGAACGCCCTGTGAATCATTTCTGGTGATGCTGAGAGACACATCGCATCTTCTCTAACGACAACTGAACTTCCGCACAGACCAGAGCGAAGAGACTAAGGAAAACTACAGATGCGCTTTTGATGATGACATATAATGGACAGCGTCTTCATAACCTTTATTTTTTTACCTAAATGCACGTTGGAAAAGGGAGGTTTGTTTCGTGGCCCATACAATTTAATAAAAACCCCTAAAATGAAATCTACTTTGCATGGATAAAAAAATCTTAGCATAGGTGTAACAATACACGTATCTTGCGAAATGATTGTTTTATATTGTTATAATAATACCTCTTATTGCTTACAGACTCAGCTAATATCTGGGATATGTAAAATTACTCCGAAATGTTTTACGCTTATTAGGTATATAATGGGACACTGAACTATTCTATGAAGACTTCGAGAGAATGGTTTTCAGTATATTTTAATACTTTTGTGATATATGTTATTAGTCATACATCGGAGATCTTAAGCTCATAAATAATAGGAATATTATTATGTGACTATATTTAAATATCATGCATTGATTCTTAGATTTGGTGCCCTTTCATAAGTATCACCCTTTGGTAGTATACAAAATACCCAGGTACTTTATATATTTTAACATTAGATTTAGTTTACGTAATTGAATTGAATATATTATATTTTTAATAATGAATATTAGGTATAATATTTTTATTCTGTGCATTTTCCCGCCCCCTAAATTGTGCCATCCTCAACAGCCTCAATTAGTGCATCCTCGAATATTACATCTTTCTCCTTTGTCTGAGTGTGGAGATATTCAAATCACTGAAATATATCGTTGAAGCCTGTGTCTTCAGTGACGCGTATTTGGGCTCTGTCAGTGCCACTCTTCTTCTTCTTTCACGGCGCTACATCCCGGGGTGGGATTTGACCTCCTCCACAACCGCTCTACACTCACTCCGGTCTCTCGCCACACTTCTCCAGTTACCGGGTCTTCCTATATGAAGCCAGTCCACTTCTACGGCGTCAGCCCATCTCCTTCTTGGACGGCCTCTGGGTCTCTTCCGTTGGGGTAGCCACTTCGTCACGATCCTTGGCGCTCTAACTTCAGGCATTCTCTCCACATGTCCCGCCCATCGTAGTCTTTGGGACTTACAGTACCTTATGATTGTTTGCTGTCCAATCAGCTCTTCCAACTCGTAGTTCATTTTTATTCTGTAGTTCCCATTTTCCAACGTGGGCCCAAAGATTTTGCGGAGTATTTTGCGCTCGAAGACAGCTAATTTATTTTCCTCGTTTTGAGTTAAGCACCAAGTCTCACAGCCGTAAGTGACCACCGGCCGTATAATTGTTTTATATATTAGAAGTTTACTTCTTCGTCCTAGAATTTTCGATCCCACCAGTCGCTTGCAGGCATGCCAGCATTTATTCCCGGAGATAACGCGGATTTTTTTCTCCTCTGCTGTCTTATTTTGGGTATTTAGGCTGGATCCGAGATACGTGAACTTGTCCACCCCTTCATATGCATGCTGTCCTAGTCGGTGCAACTCTAGTGAGAACTATTTCTTAAGAACAAAATTTTGTGTTGTGACTGAGGTTTGTTTGTATAGATAATTCTATATTGCTATATGACTGAATGAATAATTGTATGAGTGTGTTGTAATATCCACACTATAATAATTTATTTTATCTTGTATTTAATTTTTATTATATTGTGATTTTTATATTACTTCTATCCTTACACAACTACTTGTCGTATCTCACTATTTAAGTTCCCTAGTATATTTCTTATCCCCAGACACTCTTTTACCCTCACTTTTATTCTAGTAGTAAATACCTGGCCTCAGCTATAACTAATGTGTTTTGTTCAGCTCCAAATAAAATATGCAACCTGTGACGTGTACGTGGCCTAACGATAGGTATGTAGTATTTATTCGGTCCATTAGTGTCCATTTGTATCGTCCATACCGCGTTGTCTCGTCTTTCAGTAAATAAAAAGTAAATATTTATTTTTTAATCTCCGCGGTTAGTAATTTTCTATTCATTTAGATAACTTGTGTCTTATTTTTGTCACCCTTATGCGCGCACGTGTATACAAATTATATTTTAGTACGGTTATTGATGGAAAAAATAGTGCAGACATTTCTCTTTATAATTAATAATAAATAACTAAAGTAGATAGGCTGTTTCAAAAATATCTTACGTAAAACATTTCAAATGTAAGTTAGAATAGTTCTGCATTAAGCATGATGCAATTCTGCATTATAATAAATATTATCCTAGTTATTTAATATTTATGTCGCTTTATTTGCTCGCTCCGCTTTACTGCGAGCACAATCTTGCTCTCTGGTGATGAGCATTGACCTCAATATTATTTACATTCCGGATTTTTGCGAATAAAAAATCCAAAACCAATGGCGCCAATGTTTGGCGATAATTTACATTGTATGCCTGTTATTAAAAATCGATCTGTTGCATTTATTTCTGTCTTCATAAACAGAATATGTACATACCTGTCCAATTATAAACAATAAACACAGTTTCGACAGGTAGCAAAAACGACTCATTCTTCTTAACAAACTTTTTGTAATAATGCAATTTATCTCTCTATCTAAATAAGAGAATATTACAGTTTATTTAAGATTTTTTGTACATTCGACAGTCCATCGAATGATGGTATTTCATGATGCAATTTATCGCGCGCTTGATATATTTTTACTATTGCTACCATAAATGTTGTATCAGTATTGTAGGTCTATCCTATACACAATGCGGCTATCGGTAGCTATCGATGATAGTTTATCATATTTATGTATTGAGACGGTTAATTGTTACAATAAGTTAACCGTCCAATCTGGCAAAAAGTGCTTTGTTTTAACAGGCTCTCTTTTTCTCTTGGCTGATATAACTTTTAGAGCGAGATAGACAGTTTATACGGCTAACTTATTGTATCAATAAAATAATAACACCCCAATACATGAATATTATAAACTAACGTCGTAGCCGCCGATAACAACCTTGTGTACTGTGCGAAAACATCTTATTGGCTACGTAAGAAAGCGCTGTTGGCGACTAAATAGGAGGAGCTTCTTAGTTTATAATGGAAGTGCGGTTAAAAATGTTAGTTCATAGTTTTAACACGTAGCCAAGAATATGTTTTCGAACTATATACAATAAAAGTTCTTAAAAACTACTGGTTAATTGCGTCGTATCTAGATAAGACGCACATGGATCAATTAGTAAAGCACATTGGCGCAAATCTAATGAATTCGGGTTGAAGTCCCGCTGGGCATTGTATCTTCTTCAAAAGATTTTTCTGGTATTTGCACATATATCTGAGGTTTCTTCAAATGAAGTTCCGATAACATTTAAAACGATGAAATCCACATCGGAAATGGATGGTTTCACAAGTGATTGACAACTGTCAAATGGTTGATTTTTACCACGTTTTTCTTAGCTCGTATTCTTGTTTGTCCGGTGGTTGTTTATCCAGTACAAACTTGCAATCGATTTTTAACTAACTTCCCGACTAGCTAGACATTTGAAACTTTCAGAATATATCAGAACACGATGCCAATGCATTCTTTTAATATTTTTAGCCATCTTTAAGTAGAATTGAATTCATTTTCAATTAAATCTGTTTTGTATGAAAAGTTATTTCGGAAGGAATCCGTAATCCAATCCACTATTATTGGTTGCTAACGGGGTGGTCCTAGCAACTAAATTATTAATATATACGTGCGTTACTATGTAAATCAGAATGACATTTCAGTATTCTATATTTGTTTGTTTGTTGCAAAATAGCAAAAAAATGATTTGTTGATAATTGCCTTATTTGTCCTAAATTATTAATACATAGAATTATCAAGTTTATATGATTCAACAGAAAATTAAAAACGTGGTATATAAAAAGTTCTTTTTATCTTGTAATTATTACTATGGTAAGTTCTCACCTGTCAATAGGTTATTACTCAAAAATGAAGAGGTGTCGACTGAAAATATATTTTGCTCCTCTTTGCGGTTAAATTAATTAAAATAGTACATATTGTTAAAATGACAATTTATAGTAATTTATACAGTAATATCATACTTTATTTAGTTTATTTGACAGATCTGAAATATTATGACGTCTCGCACAATGACGTGACCAAAGTCGACCACTAATAACTTATATTGTTTCGCTTTGTGAATTTCCTCTTTTTTCTATGTGACCAGTTGTCAAAACTAAATTCACTTATATTTTTTAAATGTGATACGTTATTTTTGTTTGGTATTATTTAGTTTACGTGAAAACTATTTTCTAAATGTTTTGAATATTTTTGTCGATGTGAATTTTGACTAATGCGATTTGCGGTTTATTCCCACTCTGTAAATTTTCGTCAGTTAATTTCATCACTCCATCATTCACCCATTACTGACTGTAACACTGACCATGTACCAGTATCGAAGGGTGGAGGTAGGCTGTTAAGATCTGCCATAAATAGTGCACATGAAACTTTGTTAGTCATACGTATTTGTTTTTATTGAACTAAGACTACAATTATTTACAGATGGTATTGGTTAGTTTTTAAAAATCAATTAAACCCTGCCTAAACCAAAACATAATAGTTTTGGTATACTTAAGGCAATACGACAAAATTGTGCACACGTTTTCATTCATGATTTTCGTTGGATTAAAAATACATATTATTACACATATTGTTGGTTCATTTTTTTTTAAATTTCATTAAGACGTCCCAAAACCAAATTATAATAGATAAAAATATTATTTTATCTATAAAAGATCCAAAGTTATGTATGATATATTTGCTTAATTTTAGATATTTTTTTTTAGATAGGCGAGAATTTTTTGACTATTATCTATTACGGCTTGGTTTTCACAGGGTTTGATTGAATTTTAAAAACTAACCAACACCATCTGTAAATTGTAGACGTATTTCAATGAAAACAAATACGTACGACTGACAAAGTTTAATGTGCATTATTTATGGAGGATCTTAACAGACTACCTCCACCCTTCGCCACTGCCATGTACGGATGGCTATAATTAAACACTGGTAAATTTTTTATTACCCTCTCTATGAATTAACTATAAATATTTAAATCATAATAATATGGCCTACAAAAGACTTCATTAATTTACTGTCTCCTTTTTGGGACGACAATGCTTAAAATGACAATATATTTGACGATACGCATCCATCGTAAAGTCAAGACTTTCACCTTTCTATGCAAATTATTGACAATTAATTAACTTTCAAATTCGACTACAGGTGACAGAATCGGGTGTGGGATATAATACAAATTACAACACCATAAATTACTATTATGACTCATGTAACTGAATAAGTACAGCTGGTGATAAATATATCTATTATGCTTAAGGGGGGACATGCTCAGCGTAGTTCAAAATGAAGCTTTTTTTCTATTTTCAAAGCATTATCCTGGACATTCCTTAAACGTTGTAGATAATCTATTTATATAATTTTTAAGCCTTATTATCCTTTATATTTATTTTAAACATTTGATGACTGCATAAAGTATTTTTATTACATAAAATAGTATTCTTTTAAACCTCTCGCTCTAATGTTTTAGAATATAGTCATATTTCAGTACATAAATGTGCAGTGGTGTTAAGATTTTTTACGTTTATTAATTTTTAAACGCATTTATAAAAACATCAGTATAATTTATCTTGACATTATTATAGTGAAATATTTACGATAAAAAATTATATTCATAATCTATGTGATCCCAAATTTGACAAGAATTCGGCATTCTATCATTAAAAAAATGGGCAAGATTAACTTTTGTTTGTGGATGTGGTTGTGCACATTTGAAGATAATTCTAAAGATACTGATTATAAGCTATGTCTTTGACCATTCAAATGTGATAAACATCATACGAATAATAGTTGCTTTATAATAATTATTGACCTAACAATAAGGTACTGTTTTTAAACCACTGGGGAATGCCAAAAGAAATGGCGTATTGATATGCATAGGATTTGGTTATGCTCTATACTCAATTTTGTAAGAAGCACACATGTTTTTGTATAACTTTGGTATAATTTAATAATAATTAATTATTGTGACGTAACTATTTATTTCATTCAACGAATCATTCACATGATTTGAGAATGTAACATTATTAATATTGTACATACATAATTTTAAAACACTTCAGATATATACATACTAAAAACATACGACGCCCATCGGGACTTAAACCCGTGTCTTCTGGATTTGTGCCAATGTTCTTTAGTAACCAAAACGGGCTAATTACGACAACATTAAATACTAGTTTTTACGTATTGAAATGCTTATCCTTAATTTAAAAAGCAAAAGTCGATAGCCAAAATTATTACAACTACTTGTATTTTATCCTAATTAGATAGGATGCCTGTGGCTTAATTGGTAAAGCATATTGACGCGAATCCAGTGGACGCGGGTTCAAGTCGTATTTTTTCAGTGATTTTTTATAGTAGATATACCTACATCTAAGGTATTTTTATGTTGAACTGATTTTAGGTTCCCCATCTCCACCCGTCATGTATGTACAGCTGCATATATGCAGATCCGCTTTCTATGATGCTTAAAACGTACCTAAAAGAAAAGATTTTACGTGTTCACGATACGGAGCCACACGGGACTGGTGTAACAACCATGCATCGTGATGCTGGAAAAAAGAATTTAGAGATAAAATAATAGGAGAGAATCTCAATGGTATTAAGACAAGTAGTGTCCTCTGTATCCGTATACTAAATGAGTAGTTTGAACTGTTGCGAGGCCCCATTTAAAATCTTCTTACGGATCGATTGCGTCATTTGCGTCAAAGAAAATCACCTCTGTTATTTATGCACATGCTGTCTCCTAAACGAAGGTTGGCAATCATTGTTTTAACATCCGATTTCATCATTGCGGCATTGAAATGTGTCTCAGTGCTTTGGTAGAAACACTCAAATTCGTTTGTTATTTAATACGAATGCATCTTTTTATATTTTCCTATGTATGGATTTAACATAACGTGATTGAAGAATTTGAGTTTTGTTTCCTCGCATCGAATAATATTGGGCATTATAAGACTATATTTTAGAACAAACATATCCATGTGGATTTTGGTCGAACGCACCATAATAGGAATCCAGTCATGAGCATGTTAAAACCGTGTATATTCAGTTGAGGGCTCTGGAAACAAAAACGGCAGTCTCAATTTCTGCATTATGTTGGCGGATCATCGTCAAAATGGAGCTTTTTTCTATTTTTAAAGCATGATCCTGGACGTTCCTTAAACGTTGTAGATAATCTATTTAAATAATTTTGAAGCCTTATTATCCGTTATATTTATTTTAAACATTTGATGCCTGCATAAAGTATTTTTATTACATAATATAGTATTCTTTTAAACCTCTTGCTCTAATGTTTTAGAATATAGTCATATTTCAGTACACAAATGTGCAGTGGTGTTAAAATTGTTTACCTTTATTATTTTTTAAACGCATTTATCATCAGAATAATTTATGTTGACATTATTATAGTGAAATATTTACGATAAAAAATTATATTGATAATCTCTGTGATCCCAAATTTGACAAGAATTAGGCATTTTATTATTCAAAAAATGGGCAAGATTAACACATTTGAAGATAATTCTAAAGATATTCATTATAAGCTATGTCTTTGACCATTCAAGTGTAATAAACATCCTACGAATAATGATTGCTTTATAATAATTATTGACCTAAGAATAAGGTAGTGTTTTTTTGAAATACGCCATTTCTTTTGGCATTCCCCAGTGGTTAAGCTACAACATACACCAGTAGCCATAAATTGACAAACTATAATTGAAGTAGGGAGTAAAATGATGTTAACGTGCGTGTTTGAAACGTAAAAAATTTTAACACCACTGCACATTTATATACTGAAGTATGACTATTTTCTTAAACATTAAAGCGAGAGGTTTAAAAGAATACTATTTTATGTAATAAAAATAGTTTATGCAGTCATCAAATGTTTAAAATAAATATAAAGGATAATAACGCTTCAAAATTATATAAATAGATTATCTACAACGTTTAAGGAATGTCCAGGATCATGCTTTGAAAATAGAACAAAACCTTCATTTTGACCTACGCTGAGCATGTCCCCCCTTTGTGTGTGCTTCAGACATTTTTCAAAATTGTGTTATTTCTATAAAAAAAAAAGAATTTAATATATCTTTCTTATATGTATAATTTCTAAAAAAGTAAGTATTTTGAAATGTTGTTTGTATACTAATTATAATAATATATAAGATGTTATGATACTTTTTTCAGAAATTATACCTATAAGAAAGATGTACTAAAGACATTTAAAAAAACTTTGGAGGCAGCTGTGGGATTTAAGTTTAAGTCTTAAACCCATAACCTGCTCATCAAGACACGGGTATTCCAGTCTCAGCTCCATGCTTAGAACCATGAACTTAAGACCTTCCGAAACACAGGCCATTGCTCTACCGACCTAGCCACAGAATTCAAGTTTAAAATGGCGATAATAATTGCAAAACACAGATCGTACAAACTTCACATCTAACCACAAATTGTCAGTAGTTATTAGTTAATGTTTGAAAAATCCTTGAACATCTAAAAAACAAAAGAATGTTGCACAATGTTATAAAATAATGATTCAAAGACAAATGTTATTAAATTTAATTATATTGTCATGTCATTTTAACGTATTTAACGTTATCTTAGATTTTTGAAATACAATTTATTATCTTGTGTTTGTATATTATTAATAATTGTGTCTGTTGATTGCTTACGGTGGCTACGGGGTATCTGCTTATTAAGTTGAGTCCCGGCTTCAAAAAAGTAGTGCGAATTTATTTATATTATATTATCTACTAGTAGGGCTTCGCCTCTCTTCACCGTACGCGCGAAATAACTACAAACACTAATTTTTATAATATTTAAGTTTCAATATCTCGAAAAATAAATCGACGACACCCATATTTTTTCTTCACGTGAACTGCCAAAAAAAATGAGAGGAAGCTGGATATCTTTCAGAGCCGTATGTGAGGAGGAAGGTACAACCATGAATTATATGAGTTCTATGAAGATCCTCCTGTACACACGTGAAAGTGGGGCGACTTCGTTGGGCAGGCCATGTCTCAAGGATGGAAGACACCCAACCACCAAAGAGGCTTATCTTCAACAGACCAGAAGGGAAAAGGAGGGTCGGGAGACTTAGACTGCGATAGCTGGACTGTATAGAAAGACACACAGCATCCCTGAGACTAAGGCCGTGGTAGAGCGAGCTTGTGGCAGACAGAAGGAGGGTGGAGACGTTTCCTGGAGGCGGCCAAGACCCACATTGGGTTGTAGTGCCGATCATGATGATGAACTGTCCTAAAATTGTATTAGATATATTGTCATCGCATTAGTACATGTGTACCAAATTTCAAGCGTCAAAGAAAAAATTAACAATTAACGTTTTAAGTTTTAATCTATTTTTATAAAGGTTGTTGATAAAACGTTTACAATTCGATGATTTATCAAAGGAAATGGTAAGTGTTATTATCTATAATAATTCTGTAAGCGGTTCTCGCGGTGCAGTGCATAAGGCGCTGGCCTTCCAACCGGGAGCTCTGGGTTCGAACCCGGCTAGGACACAATATATTTATATGATTTTCTCAAAGCCTGGGTGTTTGTGATTGTTCAAAATTACTAACAACTACCTTGTACGAAAAAGCAAAGACGTGGTTATTAATAATAGGAAAATTATTATAATTCTGTAGTAAGATGGTAAAACATTGTACGTTTTTTTGGCAAATTGAATTATATATACCTTCAGATTTGTCTCAGTGAAATCTACGGGATATCAAAACAGGTCTTTTGGGTTAGGGGAAATAAGATGTGTCAATATGTGATATGTCCATTGTTCGAATGTTTTTCGAAGTTTAAAATTGCACTCCTGAATAATTTATAAAAATGGACATATCATGTTTTGTCATCTTACTACAGAATTATAGTATAATAAAGTACATAATATGGATATTATTGTACTTGTATATTTACAGAGCGACTAACAATGCATACATTTAATAAGCTATTGTTAAATTTATCGAGCGGAAAAACATTGTTTTTATCAAAACTGTCCATTGAAATTTATAAATTTAATAAAGCAACTTGGTATGTGCACATTTGAAAGTAATTATACTTGTCATAATAATACTGGTTTATCGAACAGATTTGTGAAGGTTTTAGATTTGTTATTTAAAACCAACTTATAATATGTATATTTTAAACAAAAATATTGAAGAATACTTTCTTCTATATGCCAGGGGTTACGGATTTTTTAGGTATTACCCAAAATCCCGTATCCGGAAATTTTTACGTAAACAGTTCACCGCAGGACACTTATTCGTACGCCGCAGTACGTGAAACATGAGTTCGTGTAACATTTAATCAAATGACGAGTTCTTCGTTGAACATTTCACCGTGGAGTATATATTTTGTAAGTATGCTATAACATGTGGCAAATTTTATGAGATGTCTTTACTAGGTTAGGTTAGGTTAGGTTAGGGTTAATCTAATTGGAACATTACTATTTGCAAACTATCGCCGCATTTTGTAAGATTCGTACAAATGTATTCCACGGTGAAATGTTCAACGAAGAACTCGTCATTTGATAAAATGTTATACGAACTCACGTTTCATGTTTCACGTACTGCGGTGCACGAATAAGTGTCCCACGATGAACTGCATACGTACAACTTACATGTAACCCCAAAACCCATTCGTTTATTTAAATTTTAATGGATTTAGGTTTTGTACTATTTTGGGTTTCAATTAATTATTATTTAATGATCTATTATTAGAGGTTTGACGATGTTTACGTTTATTGATTGTATTATTAGTGATAGCGGTTTTTTTAAACACTCTTTATACTGTGTTTGTTATATTTTTTTATTTTGATCCTTGACTTAATAGGTAGGTGATAAAGTTTTTACCTACTTTATTGTAATAATCTGTTAATTATGTACTTTAGAATTAACTGTATTCGTTGTCAGTGTATATTTATCATTCGGTTAGTGCACATGGTGCCTGAAGATGCCGAAAGGCAAAACCCGGGTCGCAAAAAAGGACTCAAATGAAATTAATTCCATTAGAATTTAAATTCAAATTCCATCAAGTACTTCGGTCTAAAGTATGTCCTTGCTTTTTCGTACAAGGTGGTTGTTAGTAATTTGGAACAATCACAAACAACCAGGCTTTGAGAAAATCACATAAAGTCTAAAGTATTTATTTTACTTAAAACTAACATGACAAACTAAAAATTCAAAGCGTTCACGACATGACATAAACTTATATGTTAACAATATTTAAATAAAAATACAGGTTAATATAGTTTTTAAAGAGTACACGTGTAAAAAAGTAATAGTGAAAGTAGGCTGTAGTGATCCGACAATAATAGTGGACACCTTTGAGTTATATTGATTTGTTTTAATTGAACTAAGGAATACAAATTGCACATGGTAAGTTTTTAAATTAAATTTAACCATGCTTAAACCAAACCATAATAGCTCCTATCTAGCATAATTTTAGATATCTACTTGCTCCACCATAAGGCCATTATTGTCATACGTGTATGTATCTTCATTGAATTAAGACTTCACATTGTAGAGAGTGTCAATTAGTTTATAAAATTCATTTAAACCTTACGTAAACCAAGTCATAATAGATAATAGTCAAAAATATTCATCTATCTATAAAATATCTATAATTGTACCATTAAATCATACATCATTTTAGATATTTTATACATATAAGAATAATTTTAATCTATTATGGTTTGGTTTATGCAATGAATTAAAAAAAACTAACCAACACCATCTATTCTTAATTCAACGAAAATAAATAAGTATGACTGAAAAAGTGTGCACTGTTTTTGTGTAGATCGCCCATAGCACACCTAAACTATTATGGTTTGGTTTAGTCGGGGTTTAATTGATTTTGCCTAGGGACGTCACCGTATTTAATCATGATTTAAAATATTAAACATAGGAAGATAATAAATCATACAATATATAAAAATACTTATACAAAATATTGTATTTAAAAATATAAATGTCAATAACATTTTTGTATATTCAAATATTTAAATAACCCGCATAAAGCGATGGTTGTTGGGGTAAAACCGGTAAAGCATATTATCGTTTTGTGAAAATGAACTGTTAAGTGTTACAATCAGTGTTGCCAACTGTCATTTAAAAAATATACCAGATAGGGTAAAAAAAATCTAATTGTCTGAAAAATGCTAAATTGCCTCAAACATGTCTAGAAACTGGCATAAAAAATATGTCTTAATTATATACGTTGTCTGCAGGTTTTGCAACTGTTAAAATTTAGTCATACAGCTAAAAATGAATGCAGCAACTCAGTCAGATACCTAAGGCCCGTTTCAGACGGGATACCGGTGTCGCGCTCGTATATAATAAGGAGGCATTTGTATTCGAATAAAGGAGCCTTTGTATTATATTTATAAACGCCCCAGAGCCAATCAGTCAACGCGTGTCCGGTACTCTTATCCGTCGGCCGCTACATTCTCAAGCCGCCGATACACTTGTTTTTATTACCGCAGCCAGTTTTATGTTCTAATTTATAACGCAAAATTATGCGTTGACTCATTAGCTTTGGGGCATTCATAAACATAATACAAAGGCCCGTTTATTCGAATACAAAGGCCTCCTATATTATATCGAGCGCGACACCGGTGTCCCGTCTGAAACGGGCCTAACGCAATTGATTCGTCAGAAGTTTTAAAGGGGAGGCTTTGAAACAGCTCAAACTCATTATACTCAATAAGTATGCGAATTTCTCATAAATAGAGTATAAAATATTAAAAGTACATTTAATGTATGTAAGTAATTTGAATTAATATACTTATGGTTTTTATTCTATTTTTTATCGTAGGGGTCTCAAAAGCATTAAATGCGTCGGGCGTCCACTTCCTAAGTCCACCATTGAGTCTGTATAAATGAAAAACTTCTTTACTAATATTTATGAAAATTACACAGCTGATAGACAATGTTGTTGGTACCATACAATTCAGTAGAACTTCATCTCGATATTTTAAAAAGGTTCCAAATTATCAAGATAAAATTTCTCGAAAATAATGAAAATAAACTTTTTCATATTACATCATTTAAATATTATTATTAATATTCTTCTTTGTAATGTGCCAGGTGACTAATGCTAACCGAAGGGCTAACCTAATAAATGTTCTCGGAAGGACAGAAAGTGGCACACGCTGCGTTTACATGGATTTAGGCAATCTGCCAATGAAGTATCAATAAAACCGTTGAGAAGAAGCGAGGAAGCGAGGAAGTAGTCGTGCGTACTCTCTCGTACAATAATTGCATGTACAGATAGTTTTGCAATAACTACTGACACTCTATTAACTGACAAACACAGTGATATTGCATTTTAAGCATGTACTTACCTGAGTTTAAACGTAGTTATATGAAATATTTCACACGAATCATATTATAATAAATGTATCGATCGATAGCTTCGAGGTGAAAGAACTCACCCAGAAAGTGAAAGATGTAAGTTCGAGTCTCACTCAGTCTGTCTATTGTTTTTTTTTAAAACCATATTTGATCCTCAGAAGATCATAATTATGGGCCTCCACAGAGTTGAGATTTATTTTTGTTTTTATGGTTTTAATGTATGTTAGCCAATTGCTCAACCTATTAAGTGTAGGTAATACACATTACAAAATAACATCTGAATTTTTACCACAACTGGGATTCCTTATAATTATAAGCCTACAGCCCTATGCAGAATCCAAGATTTCAATCCTAAGGATAAGTTGCGCGAAAAGCATGACTTAACTGTAGACTATAGGTACTGAGTATAGAAGTTAAGGAATCCTTAACCATAGACTACTTTTGTTATGAACACGCCCCCTTCTGTATTACCATTTACCACTGACAGCTGCTGTCAAAATAAATTCGCATGTCTATAAAACAGTCCATACACTCAAATTCATTTAACAATGTATCTTAATATGGATATTGATAGTGTTAATTCATTTGGCATGTACTTGCAGAATATTATTTTACTTTTATACGCCAGCCCGCAGAAATACAAGATGCCAGATGATAGAATGACACTTGACGCTAGTGTTACCATGTTAAAAAAATATCTTGCGGTGCCTGTGGAATCACGTATAATGACTTATAACGGAAACATAAGAGTATTATAATTTAATATTAATGTGTAATTATAGTTATTGCACTTATAAAATGCAGTTGTCATATTTTTGTCATCGTTTAACAATTATAAGATAATTTACCTAAACTATAGGAAAGAGAATTTTAAATATGGTATTATTTTCAATAGAAATGATCTTAACTTAGGACAATGTTTCTGCATAGTCTTTTCTGCTAAGGAAATTTTAGTTATGACAAATGTTTCTGCATTCCGCTCTTAATGCGTAACCACTCGGCCATCGTGGGCCGTTAGTTATTAGTTAATTATAAAAAACTGTCCAATTTGAAGATGCTACGACTTTTCCTTCCATATATTAGAACATCGGCATATTAAATGAACAAAGTACATAAATGTGAAAAAATTAAAAAAAATACAAAGCCTCATACATTTTAGTAATCCACCAAAATCCACTCGTAAACATTTTAATAGTTTATAATAAATGAATAAGTACTGATGAAAGTAATAAAAAATTAAGTAAACATGCATTAAAATAAGGGTAATTTGAATTTTGTAGACGTAATTTTTGATTATTTTTCTCCCCGGTGCATCTGAATCTCAATATCAAATGTTTATCTATTTAATATATATATTGTATATGATATTTAAAAACTGAACTCTCTCATTTATAGCCACGAGGGAAATAATTACTATTTTAGATATTGTATGCAAAGGCGTATCATACATTATTCATCAACACGATTTCAGCAGTCAGTCAGCATTGATTGAATGCAGTTACGTCTTTTGGGAGTATGCAGGTTATTAATAAATAAACGCATACATTAATATATGAAAATTAGGGAAAATCGTATTTGTATATATTTATCTTTTCTACCCATAAATTGCATCCAGCATCCGCCTCTAACCATGCTTTATTAGACGTCGTATCTCTCAAGTTTTGAATAGGTACTCAATATCTTCAAATTTGAGTCTATTCGTCCATCTTGTACGATATCGACCAGGTTTTCATTTACTTTTCGCCATTCTAGATGCTAACTTTTTTTAAACTAAATTTAACTTAAATCGTTAATGATATCGTCTGTTTTAATGTTCCGGGTCTGGCAAATTCATAATATGTTGTTTTTTAATGTGTTTGGATCAGATAATGGACCTAATAGGTTGAGTAAGTGGCTAATATCCATTTATCGTAAAAAAATCTGTTTATAACCAGCATTATTTGGAGGCCCATATTATATTCTTAGGTAGATAAAAGTGGGTAATAGACTTGTCCCAGCCACACGGGTTCCGTCGTCGTGAAAGGCCACCCCTCACCCTGTAGCGGTGCTACAAAAGCGATCTACGCCCTGCAGATCTGGAATGGCGGGAGGTGCAAGAGTTGGCGATGGATCGAGGGAAGTGGCCCAAACCTGTGCTTGCCCTATGCCCGTACACTGAGTCGTGACAGGGTGAAAGAAGAAGAAGAAAAATAGACTTGCATAAAATTTGAAAATAATAAATACAAAACGGTAGTATTTTGAGCCTGATTAAGGGATACACTTGTCTAGGGGCGTCATTATTTTGATGACCTGTCACTAAATTAATTTGTAAAAGAAGTACACAAACTAAATACAATAAATTAACAATAATATTTACCAATTTTTGTAGTGAAATCCTTGTATTTTTGCTATGAAAGCATATTTCATAATAAATGTTTTAATACTTTCCACTTCACAGTAAGTATTAAATTATGTATTCTTTAACACTTTAAAGTAGGTACACTTATTTATAACTTCCAAAATTAAAAAGAATATCTTAGAAAACTTAACACTTAAAAAATCTTCAATTAAATAATTGTAGATTAAAATATTTTCCAAAGTATAAATTTAATATATTTTTTATGACTTTATGGTTAGGAAGTATTCTCAGGAGAAATTGTATAGGTCCATATTTTCATGGTAATGTCAGTTAGGGGAGAAAACTCGCGCATGTATATCCGGTAAGTATTCACACACGGAGGGTTGCCCGCGCACTAAACCAGCCTTAGTTGTTGGCGACGCCGCGGTCACAATATAACTGTTAAAGACGACAAGCATGCCGTTCGTGTGACCCACAAAATTATCCGGCCCAGGAGATTCAAACTTTCACGACCCGGAAGCCTCGTCTCGTTTAACGTCAAGTGTAACGTCATAACAGTGTGACAAGGATTTTTAAAATATGCACAAAAATAGGTCAGGATATTTTTTCTCCTTCAAAGCGGTTGTAAAGTTCTATGAGTAACTTTCTCCATAAATAACGTCATAAAATATTATGACAAACTCAAGATAAGAATTAAATTTAATTATCAAAATTACTTTGTCTGTGGTTTTGTGTATTTTTTTTTTTTTTTTGAAAACTGTAAGTATAACCGATAAAACCAAATAAAATACTACTACAAAATTATAGTTTAATTACAACTGCCTTCCATCAGAGCTTATTGGCAGATACTTATTTATGTATTTGCCGATTTTGTGTGAGTAAACGTAATTATTATATACAACTAGCTGAAGTACCCGGCTTCGCACAGGGTCGCTTCGTGGTTATATTTATCTTAGATATTTAAAAAATAATAAGGGGTAATTATTTTTTTAATATTAAAATATCTGTGTAATACAATACGGCAATATGAAAATAATTCTAATAGGAGTTAAGGTCAAACAAAAGACACTAAATTAAAATCGAATCCAAAATATGCAAACGTTATTAATGTTATTAACATATTATAGTTAAAAAATCAAATTTGGATGGAACAAGCAAACAAAAAACTTTGTATTTTATATAATACTAATATAGAAACCTTCGCAGGTGTGCGCACAACAACTGACAAAAGTTTCATCGCAATCACAAACAAACAAACAAATATTGATTTTTATATATTAGATTAGTTTTAAGTAGTGTCAATTTTCATTGACGCAGATGATGCAATCTATTCGTAAGAGATTTAAAAGGGGACCTTATAGCAGTTAAAACCATATTAAATTTTACCAAAATATTAAAAGTATTTATTTCGAAAGCATAACAAAATCCCTGCAGCTAATATCAAAAGGGCCCATACCATAACCACCTAAAGAATTAATACGTACTTGTACACAAAAAATAAACTACTAATAATATGATTATGTCATCGTTGTGTGCTAACACCGCGACTGGCGCGTTTGGAGTCGTTGGCCATTAGATATAATTAACGTGATATTTAAATGTTATTAAAAGGTAATTAAAAGGTTGGCAGTGATACTGTTAATACGAATAAGTATATTTTATTAAACTGTGTAATTCTAGGAAAGAGATATCTAAATTTATAATTTGTATCGTGACCACCTGAAAATTATTCAGTATGCCGGGCCTCCGCATCCCTAAACACGCCACTGCTTTTAAGTTAAATCAGATATTTTTTTAAATATATTCCACATAAAAATAGTAAGTAAATAATAAATATAATCATTTTTCCGAAAGTATAAAAAAATCCTTGCAGCTAACATCGAAGGGGCCTATATCATTACCACCTAAAAAAATAATTCGTCCTTGTACACAAAAAATAAACCACTAATATCATTATGTCATCATTGTCATAGTTAATAATAAGTATATTTTGTTAAATTATATAATTCAAATAAAGAGATATTATCTACACTGTTTTTATGGTATACATTTAATTTTTATCGTGACCACCTCAAAATCGTTCAGTATGCCAGGCCTCCGCGGCCCTAAATCCGCTACTGCTTTTAAGTTAAATCAGATATATATTTTTTAAATATATTCCAAATAAAAATAGTAAGTAAATAATAAATATAATCATTTTTATTCCTAGTCGGAACATATTGATACCTACCCTTTTTAATTTCTTTAATTAATGTCAATTCTTGGTGGAAAGATATCGTAAATTGATTATGTCTCATTGAATCGGTTGAGACTGGTTTTGAGTACTATTAAAATAAGTGTGATAAATACTGCATATTGTAATTTATTTTAGTTAATATCTTTTTTAGGTACATAATTAGTGTTACAAAAAAACTATAATTTACTTTTATTCAAAAGCTATTATACAGTATATTATAGAGAAACTCATTTTTTACTTAGATGTCATGCTGGAAAAATCTTGAAATAATAATAAAAAATAAAAATACATCAATGGTATTAATTGAAGTCATAATATAAACCTGTTACTATATATTGATATCTTGTTTGTTTTATAATATGTATATTTTAGAGGTATCCAGACAAAACAGAACATGACAAAACAGAAAATAACAAAACAAAACAGCCAGGGGAAAAATGAAACATTATTTTTTGTGGAATCTATTTAGGTTAGGTTAGATTAGGTCATTATTTCATTGTACCTACTCACCCAATTATTCTGAACATATTATATTGATTAAGATTAGATATCCTAAGCTTGCCGGCAAAGTCCCGTTTATTTGAGGCTTTCTAGCGATTATAAATGCAGAAATTAGGTATATAATTTGATTTATTGTGGCGTATTGAAAATATGTGCTATTAGAAATCTATCAACATAATAGAGATAAGACAATTTCAATATTAAATCTATATTTATATTTTTCCTGAAAGGTTATAGTCATATATATCGTTGTTCTCTTTTCTCACTGTTCTGTTTTGTCATGGAACCGTGAATATTCACGAATGTATATATAATAAAAATAATATAATTACAAACAGTAATTAATTTGATTTAAAAAAAAAAGTAATTTCCCGGCACCACAGTTTGAGAAGAACTTTCTCGAAGACAAGTTCATGTCAAACGTGTTGAATTCATGGGCGCTGTGACGTCACAAACAATAATTTGAAAACTCCGTGTAATTTCAATGCAAGGCAATTAAAAATATTTTGTGAATAATATTTCTTGATGCTGACTTTCAACACTGATTGCTTCTAATTTATCTCTTGGCGTGGATTGCATTCCTAGCATTGCATACTCCGTTTTATACTTAAGTTGATGGATATAATAATATTACGGATTATATACATAATTAATATACAGATAATCACAGGGTCCGAAAAATAGTTCCTCATCACTTTTGTCTTTGAGACATTTATCTTTAGGCCGACCGTTTGACTGACATCCGCGAGTTCTTGCATTCTACCTTGGAGGTCTTTCGGGTCTTGTGAGAGTATAACAATATCATCTGCAAAGCGCAGGTGACTGAGGTGCTCCCAGGGAACTCAGAAATAATGGGAACTGAAATACACAACGGGTAAGGCGATAGCAGGTAACCGACTCGAGTAAGGAAGAATCCGAGTTAAACTTACACACGTGTTAAGAATACGTTTTACGTCGAATACTAAAAACTGCTCTCGGTTTATGCATTTACGCTCATTTAATGTTGGTGTATTACACACACTATTGCACGTGCATAATGCGTGCTTTATTTTTGTAGGACACTCACACATTCAAAAGCCTGCTTCACCATGCGGCGTATTGAATATTGCCTATCGGTATTCTATTTATTATCTGTTCTGTGGGTGCACCCCATTAATTGGAACACCTTTTTCTTCCCAATCAAGTTTCCTGAATAAGTCCTCAAGAGTAGCGGTGAATAGGTGAAACGGTACTCAACTCGAGCAAGTCAGCTGCTACGTCTATCTCAGACAGCAGGTACCCATAGACGGATGCGTGCACGATGAAATTGTTCGAAGAACAAAAGCTGGGATGGAGTGCTTTCGGACGTCTGAATAGTATCTTCAAGAGTGATCTACCATTATGTCTTAAGCTTAAGGTGTTCAACCAATGTGTGCTACCCGTGCTCACGTATGGTGACGAGACGTGGACCCTCAACACGAAAGATGTCCAAAAGCTAAGAGTCGCACAGCGAGGCATGGAGAGGTGTATGTTGGGCATCACGCGAAAGGACCGTAAGAGAAACGAATGGGTTAGGAAGCAGACAAGAGTACGCGATGTAATAGACGTTGCCAAACAGCTGAAATGGAGGTGGGCGGGGCACATTGCTCGCCGAAAGGATGGCCGCTGGACAAATGCCGTCATCCAGTGGTACCCAAGGGGCATGAAACGGCCACAGGGCCGCCCTAAAAACCGCTGGATTGACGAATTGGTAAAGTTCGGCGGAAATACGTGGCAGCGAAAGACAATGGACCGAGTGAGTTGGAAGAAGCTTGGGGAGGCCTTCATCCAGCAGTGGTTTGATCCCGGCTGATGATGATATACATATACAGTCGAAATTAGTTATTACGAGGTAGATGGGACCGACTGAATTCGCTCGTTATAAGCGTTACTCGTTATATCGTTATATAACATTTTTCACGCCACGTTCTATTTAAGCATAGAAGATAAAAAATCTGAAAACCATCGTAAAAATCCTCGAAACAAGCATCTTCTTCTTCTTCAGCCATATCCGCCTCTTAATTTGAGCATATTGACACCACTCGGCGCCTCCAAGAATCCCTGTCGCTCGCCAGTCTTCTTGCTTCGTTCCAGGTCAAACCAGCATCTCATAGCTCCGCCGTATACACTCTATAGATAGTATTTAGCGGCCTTCCAGGACGCCGGAATCTGGTCGGCTTGAAGAACAGGCAAGCCAGGTTGAGCTTCTCATCTGGCATCTGCAGAACGTTAGCAACACCTGATGAGTAGCAGCCGTCAATGTGCAGCCTAAATGTATAATAGTATGGTATACGACAACCTTTATATTATAGACAGGACCTCGCAACCATGACCGACATTCATGAAAAGCGTTCTCAAAGCTGTTAAAAAAATTCTAAGCATTCTGTCGTAAAAATAGAATCAAGATGAAATGAGAGTTAATCAACCCGAACTTAGATGACTCATAATAATATGTACACTTAGGTTGATATATTTTTTAATTTTTCTTTCCACCATATCCGCACCTTAGTTGGAGCATATGGATACCACGAGGTGCCTCCAAGAATCTCTATCGCTCGCAAATCTTCTTGCATCGTTCCAGGTCAAACCAGCATCATGTAGCTCTGCCGTATACAATCTATAAATAGTATTTAGTGGTCTTCCATAACGCTGGAATCCGGTCAGCTTGAAGAACAGGCAAGCCTGGTTTAGGTTCTCTTCTGGCATCTGTAGCACGTGGCCGAGCCAGGTCAAACGTCACCTCTTCACTATCAGCGTGATGAGAGGCTGCTAGGTTGCGTTCTCTTATCTCCTCGTTGCTCCTCAAGCCATACCACCGCACACCCAGTATCCGTCGCAAACATCTGTTTTCGAAGCTCAGTATACGGTTGCTCTGAGCCTTCGTAAGGTGCCATGATTCGCTACCGTAAAGTAGCACCGTCAGAATGCAAGCGTCGAATAGGCGGCATTTAGTTTTGACCGAGTACAATCATGAGACCCAGACATTTCGCATTGAGTTAAATGTTGCTCCAGTCATTCCCATTCGGATAGTGAGCTCTTTCTGCAAAATGCCATCTCACGTGATGTGTACCCCCAGGTACTTGAAGCTGTCGACGCTCTCGATGTTTTGTCTGTCGCTAATCAGAAATCTGGATCAGGACAGGTGCTATTACACAAAACGTTGGTTTTCTTCGCGTGTTTTTTAATATAAAAATTATCATTTCAAATATTTTTTCTCTAAGAACATGATTTTTTTATTGAAAAATAAAATAAATCATGTATTTAACAGTTAAACTGTCAAAGCGGAATATGAATACTTGGGTAAGTATTTAGGTAAAAAGAATACTCTTTATTTCTTAAAAAAAAACTGAATTATTTAATTAAATAAAAAGTACATTTATTTTCAACTAAGTAGTTTATAGGTATTAATAAAAATTTAGTATATTCGAGATTCGAATCCGCATGGGTATGGCGGGCTGCATTCAGCTGATTTGGAGTCGCATGAAGGTAAAGGTTGTATTCTGTGAGTAACTGTACTGCTTTATCACCGTGAAACGTGGCATCTTACTAAGCTTCGAAGATATCGGCTTTTGAGCTTTGATGATCGATGCCTTCGCCGAATCTTAGGAGCAGTGGCGGCTGGACGACTTCCTAGGTGGTGGGGTTTAGCTATTACATATTAAATATACATACCTACCTACTTTCTCATATTATACATTGTGTACCAAGCTACTTATAATATCATGATTATATTAATGAGGGGTCATTTGATTCGCTCCCCAGTATGCATATATTAACGCTAATTAACATCCTTTGAAGAACGAGATTTGTACCGCGGTGATGAGATGGGACTGAGTGACTCCGGTCAGTGAAAAATAGACGCCATAGCTTTCTTAATTTGTACATGGGTGTCACCGTTAAATATGGCGTATTTAATTACTTTAATACCGCGTAATCATCATGTTATAACATAATTTACAAGCGTTCTTTATTTATTTGTATAATAATAATCTTTATAAACTTGCGACAGTTTGGATGGATAAAATAAATTAAATAGTTCATTTAATCATGCAATTAAGTATGTATATTATGATAAAATATCGGACGTGTATTTTAGACATGATAACGATGTGGGGATGGTCCCTAAGAACCCTTAAGGTAGAGCCACCCCTGCTTAGGAGTATATTAGTACGAGGAGCTTTATGAGCAGATACGGTAGTCTTTGGTGATTGAAGTAATCACGGAGAGACACTTCACGTGGCTGGGACTGTTCCGGATGCAGCCAGAGGTGCCCTTGTGGCATCACTACAAGATAGAGTTGGCGAAGGACCAAGAAAAGTGACACAAACTTATATATTGGTTTTATGCCCCAATGCTGGGGCGTGACAAGGTGAAAGGAGAAGAAGAAGATTCGAGATAAATTGGCGTAATAAAAATAATAGAAATGAAAAATGTATTAATTAATTTACAAAAGTAAGATGAAACTGTTTATCTTTGTAACTATTACTTATATAAAAGTTTTTATTATTTTTTTATAATTTTAAATACATACTTACGGTTTCTATTGTAAATTTTGTTAAGTTGCTTGAGGCGCAGTATAATAAAATGTCGATTGATGGAAAATTGATAGTCATTATTTTATCCAGACTAATAATCTACTACTGGATGCCAGATTTTTTTCATTTCCTGATAATAATACCCATAGATAAAAATCTTTATAATCTTCAAAAATAAACGAAAAAATTCCGCATCATAAATTGTCATTTTTATAGGTTGTTGAATATTTGATTTGGCGAAAAGTTATTCAAACTCGTCCATTTACAATTATTGCCGCCGGGGCCATGGTTCAACACACTCAGTCTGACCTTCCCTCTATGCATCTGTCCATCCAAGCCTTATCTATTTCGAGGTTCTTGGAAAACACACCACCGCAGATTAAACTAAGTTGCATGACAACTCGTCTCGCGTTGGTTTGAAAATCAACGCGAAGAAAACTAACGTTTTATGCAACAGCACGTGTCTCAATCCAGATATTCCTCTGATTAGCGAGGGGCAAAGCATCGAGAGCATCGACAGCTTCAAATACCTGGAGGTACACATCACGGGAGATGGCATTTTGCAGAGAGAGCTCACTATCCGAATGGGAATGGCTGGAGCAACATTCAAATCAATGCGGAGTCTCTGGGACTCACGATTGTACTCGGTCAAAACCATATGCCGCCTATTCGATTCGGTGCTGCTTAACGGTAGCGAATCATGGCACCTTACGAAAGCTCAGAATACTGACTTTCGAAAATAGATGTTTGCGACGGATACTGGGTATGCGGTTGTATGACTTTAAGAGCAACGAGGAGATAAGAGAGCGCCCCAAACAGCCTCTCATTACGCTGTGAGTGAAGAGACGACGTTGGATCTGGCTCAGCCACGTGCTGCAGATGCCAGAAAAGAATTTCAACCTAGCTTGCCTGTTCTTCAAGCCAACCGGATTTCGGCATACTGGAAGGCCGCTAAATACTATCTATAGAGTATATACGGCGGAGCTATGGGATGCTGGTTTGACATGGAATGATGCAAGAAGACTGGCGAGCGACGGGGATTCTTGGAGGCGCCTCGTGGTATAATATGCACCAACTAATGGGCGGATATGGCCGAAGAAGAAGAAGATATTTGAGGCGTCCAATTCCAAAACGCGATAAGTCCACATTTGGTCAAAATCGAGAAAAAAAATACGCACGTATTCTTTGTATAATTTTACACAATATGTATTGAACTATAAAATCCAAAACGCGACAAAACACTACGAAAAAAAATATTTCAAGTCTCGATTTATTACTAAAAGCGCCAAATCCGTGTTTCATATTATTTAAAGCTTGGTTGATATCGCGCGTGTTTAAATCAACCAATAAGGGAACGTTCAATATTGAAAAGGGCGTCTCCCATGCTGTAGCATCTGGTAAACTCACGACAGTGCCACGGAAATAATATGTGCCATATGCGGAGTAAATTATAAAGTGAGGTACAAATAGCGCTACGTCTAATTTTATTTTGCCTATATTTAATACATTTAAGAGTTTATCGACTGAAACAAATTGCCATTTGGTTCTAATTTCGACATAGAATACAACGGAAAAAATAATTTCACGTTAAAAAAAATAATTGAAGCTTGAAACATAACAACGTTGTTTCCCGAAAATATTGAATTGTGGACTTGTCGCCTTTTGTAATAAGACGCCTGAATTTAAAGTAATAGCTGCTATATAATTAATATGAATTTATTTTATTTTATGTGAATTTATTCAATTAATTTTCTTTTAGGCATGCTTAAGCAAAATTGATTGTGGTTTAAACGCTGGAAGAGAATTTTATTTTGCTAGGTTTTTTCTTAGACTTCTACCAATGCACTGCCGATGAAGCACATTGGAAATACAATAGCTGTGTTTATTCAGTGATTCAGATATTGATATATTGTTGAGAAGTGAATGTGGGTGAACTTCATTTTTTAAATTTCTAAGATACAGTCCATTTAGTTTAAGTTCTTATATCTTCTATTCGGTTTACTTCTTTACCCTTAAAATCGTAATGCCTGGAGCAGTTGAACTCCACCCCCTGTATATCCTCTGATATTTACTGCGTGTAATAATTATGTATGCATTTTAAACATAAACTAGACGAAAACAGATAGTCAATAATTATTACTTTGAAATCTATAACATCTCAAATCTAAAGTGATATCTCGGAACATAAAAATCAAGAGAAATAAAATAATAATTCATAGGTCAGACATTACATATGGGTCGGAAAACGGTTTTCTGATTTTAAAAAGAAAGATCCTGATAATGTAATTTGGAGAAAATAATGAAGATGAAATGTGGCGCATACATCATAATCGCGAAGTTGACAAGGAATTTAGGAAACTCAACTTAAACTAAACTATCAAAATTTCTCAACTAAAATGGGCTGGTATTGCACGTAAGTATATAACATCATATGACCACAGTAAAAAAAAGTACATTAAATATATCACAATAACAGGACGTCTCAGTGGAACAGTAGCTAAGGGTGGAGGTAGGCTGTTAAGATCCACCATAAATAGTGCACATTAAGCTTTGTTAGTCATACGTATTCGTTTTTTTTGAACAGAGACTACAATTTACAGATGGTGTTGGATAATTTAAAAAAATCAATTAAACCCTGCCTAAAACGAAACCATAATAGTTTTGGTATACTTTGGGTGATACGACAAAATTGTGCATACTTTTTCATTCATACCTATTTGTTTTTGTTGGATTAACATACAGATATTGTTGTTGGTTCCTTTTTTTAAATTCATTAAGTCCTGTCTAACCAAACTACAATAGATTCGAAATATTATTCTATCTATAAAATATCTAATGTTATGTAAGATTTAATTGCATAAATTTAGATATTTTATAGATAGATGAGAATTTTTTGACTATTATCTATTATGGCTTGGCTTTTGCAGGGTTTAATTTAATTTTAAAAACTCACCAACATCATTTAGTTCAATGAAAACAAATACGTATCACTGACAAAGTTTTGTGTGCACTATTTATGTCAGATCTTAACAGCCCACCTCCACCCTTCGCCACTGATACATATGTACTGATTTACATATATTAGGTATAATTTAATTAAAATGATGTATTTTTTCTTAATTTCTTCCTTAATTCTTTTTTTTATCGTTCGAAATAATGAATATTCCGATCTGTGATTTTGGAAATCTGGCAACCCTGCCTGTGAACAACTCAATTATTGTACCCTAGGCAGCTGCACCAAAAATGTTGAAGATGACATTAAAATCGAAGCTAATGGAGATAACTGATTTTACAATGAATGCCCTCAATAATAAAATGATGATCTCTCTTAGTAAGTTCACATTTAAAATTACCCGGTTAATTCCTCATTAACCACTGGCAACTATTAATTATGTTGATAATAATTGGTGAGCCAGGCGTCGGTGTAAATAGCAATTTCAAAGCCTCAGCAAGTCGACAGGTCAACAGTCCGCCGGTGAATCGGCTTCTCGTTCACTCAGTTCGGTTACCTCCTTACAACAGCCGCGGTCGCTATAATATGACCACCTCACTTCCTGCATAAGGCCAATTTGAGGGCGTACGCAAGCCTTGGATCGGAGTCTTCTGAAAGTATCGACGTATTCTTATATGGACAAAGTGTATTACAAAATATACAATGACTATAAAATTTTAGTTTGCCAAAATTTTTAGTTAGTTTACTAGAATGATTCTAGATTTTTTTTATTTTTACAAAATACATATAAAATTAACGGAAAAATTAATTCTAACTACACTTTAATAAGGGTCAATTTCCAAACTAGGTTAATTATTTATATAGGGCTCTTTTATTGTTCAATTTTATGGAATATTTTAAAATAAGACTTATAAATATATAATATTTATAATATGTACTTAAAAATGGACTATATCTATATGTACCCATTTGTTGTTCATATATTGTATATATTATGTAGATATATCAAATTACTGAAAGTAACACTCGTCTAAAAGGCTATTCCATTTCGCTGCTGACTTGATAATGATTTTTTAATTACCACCTTTAAAATGCACGTTAATTACATCGATCGGCCGCTTGGTCATTACGCGTCAGGTGCGTCTTCAGCGTCCAAAGTATTAATATCAATAAAGTTTAATGGTGTTTATATATCAATTATTGGATGCTAATTATAGCTTGAATTGAATCGTAAATTACTTTGATAAGTTTTTGATAGATGATATCGTCAATTTTTATACAAAATATATTCTTGATTATTTTTCAATAATTGCACTTTTCTACAACTATACCATTTAATAATGTAATTATCACGTTGAATTAAGACATATTACACTATAGCTATAAAAAAACTCGGCTATCGGTTTTAGCAGTGGCGAAGGGTGACTTTTTGAAAGAGGTAGGCTGTGGGAGTAACCATGCTTGTCAGATATATTTGCGGGAAATAAGAAGATAACCCAATATTACTACTGATGAATAGGTACGCTAAAACGAATAAATTTCAAAAGATTAATTGGTTTGTTATAATTAGTTCATAAAAATAAGCAATTTGTTTGAATTATTTATGTATTTTCCTAAACATTTATAAACGTAACACGCTCAAAATATATTACCTATCATCTATGAAAATATCCGTTGTTGTAAGTATATATATTATGTTCCATAACAATTTATAATTTAACCCGTAAAACTAGACATTTTAAAATACGTCTATATTTAAAACACAGACTTAGGTAGGTACAATATCAGATATCTTAATTGTCTAATGAGTGAACTAATAAAAATCACAAGATAAATTATTTTATATTTTTAACAACAATCAATACATATTTATGTGATTGAATCCCATAGAAATTATTTTTAAATTATCTTCTTATTGATTATTTTGAATAAATGTGCTCTCGCAACATAAGCGCTAACAAAACAGCTTCTACATTTGTATGCGGGACGCCAGACATTTTGAAATAATGAGAAAAAAACTTCATATTGAAAAACCCGTCGATTCACGCGAAAATAATCCTTTACAATATGTGAAGCGAAACGCGGTGTGTTCTATTTTTTTAAACTTTAGAGAGATGCCATAGATGGTACTTATTTAAATATGGGAAAATATAGTAAAATTATGACAATTATACGATAGATGTCTTTGGCTATATTGAATATATTATTATTTGTGATTATATAAATACGTCAACATGAAAATGAAAATTATTTTTCTTAAGAAGGTAGGCTTTAAATAATCGCCTAGTATGGAGTCTTCGCCACTGGGTTTTAGTGTATTACATTAAGGTAGGTAGTTGGAAAAGCATACTGGCGCGAATCCAGCAGCTACAGGTTCAAGTCCCGTCGGGTGTCGTATTTTTTCCTACAAAATGATTTTTTCTAGTGTGTATATGAATGAGTTATTTTCAAATTATGTCTATTCATCGGTATCGTATATCGTTATACTATCAACTACAAAATGTTCGTAATTAAAAAAAAATCAACGTAAACAATAACTAACAAGTATTAATATAATATTATTATAACTCAGACCGCATTTCGTAAGTTTACAACCACATGTTCCTTCTCAGTGGTATTTGAGCATTATAAACCGTTATATGAAATACGTCCGCGGCAAGTAGTCTCGATTATAAACTACATACATATATATATAATATATTCCAGCTTGTGTATACACTTTTTACCCACATACATTTTCCTTGCGGCATATATTATATAGACGGAAATATATTTTACGATTGTTTCATGAATCATAAATTGGATTTGATTCTATGTAGACAGATTTACAGACTATTTCAGAGATGCTATCTGTCATAATCAAAACGCGATGATTGCGTAGATATATAAAGTAAATGTTATATTTTTGATATGCCTTGTTACACTATATAATTTATTATTTTATTATAATGTATAAGTATTATATATGTATATGCACTAGCTAAGGTATGGAATAATGAAATAACAATTTGCAAAGGGTGACAGGAGTGTACATTATAAGTGTTTGGCTAATTAATATCTTAAAACAAAAATGTTTTGTTTTTTAATATTCCTAATTTAAATAATTTCATATGGATTCTGAAATATGAATAAAATTATTGATAGAAAGACATAGGGATACTGTATATTACATTCTCCTACTATACTTTTGAGGTAGATAAAACTGGTTTTGAATATTATTAAATTATGTGCAATAAGCACTATGTACATATTGCCCTTTTTCTTTAATTGTGTTAACTGTCAATAATTCTTGGTGGAGAGACATTGTATTGATTATTATTCATTTTTATCTATATCTTCAATTAAAAATTTGAATGAATGGCTATAAAATTGTATATTTTACATTTAACAATATTCCATTGAAAGAGATGAAAGCATAAATAATAAATACCAAATATTGCGTTTTATTTTAATTTATTTATATACGTCTCATGACTATGGCATAATTGCAGTAAATAAATTGAATGTTTGAGGCTTTCACGGTTGTTTTTTATCGTAGTAGATTTTTGGGTTTCCACCGTGTGTCCTTCTTACTTCTTTACTCGACGTTTCGGGCTCGTTGCCGAGGCCATTATCAGTATATCATATATCATCTCTTCAAGATATTAAGATAGCATCTCTTGATAATGGCCTCTGCAACGAGCCCGAAACGTCGAGTAAAGAAGAAAGAAGGACACACGATGGAAACCCAACAAATAAATTGAATCATAATATATATAATAATAAATTTATAATAATAATTATAAATGAATAAAATCATTTAAAAATTACTACGATAGTAAAATGAATAGATTACGTTTATATTTAATAAATATTCATGTAGCGGCAGCTTGTCAATGACTATGAAACAGAATAATAATACAATGTCATAAATCCCCATTGACGTATTCAAACCAAATCCTCTATTTTAGTCGTTGTGACAGTTTTCTGTTCCTCGTGTTTAATTAGTTTATTAATTATCTTCCGTGTTACTATTTTTGCTGTCAAAACCGAGAGATTTTAATACTCTTTCGTTCCATTTTAGCAGCATTTATTTTATATAAAGATGATACTGTACATTTTTTTGTCACTCATGTTGTGTTGTGATTTAATAGGTTTTTTGCTTTACCATGCGTTGTACTCTTTTTAAAAATAAGTGACAAAATTAATTTGAACAATAAAGATTAATCAAACTGATAGTAAATTTAACATTTATGTCTTAGTAATGATGTCTAAATGTATAAAAATTAAGCAAACTAAGAGCCCCGGTCTACTAACTTTTATACAAACTGTGAAGATTTAGAAGGGGTTTTAGTTGATGTTATATTATAAATAAATAACACTGAAAAACTGAAACTCTTCAGTGTTTTTTTTATCAAAAAAATATATCTAGTAGAATGTAGATTTCTTTAAAACCTTAATAAATTACTACTTTTGTTTATCAGAATAGAATCTCTACACGAATCCTATACAGATTGGAGGTTATATTAACAGAATTTTAATGCGCAATTTATATAGGTTATCCTAACCTAACCTAACCCAACCCGTTGAGTTACACAAAACACAATTGAGACACAAAATGTGTTCTTTCCAGACATGGGATTAAGGTCATCAACCATAGTTTCAAAAGAGGGCAATGTGATACTTTATTCTACCATGGGGTTGGGCTACTAATTACTGCAAACTATTTTTTGTTTTGTTGTTTCCTTGATACTTTAATAAAATTTTAGGTACTGTTCGGTTATCAGGAGTACAGCGGAAAACACATTTTGAAAATTCCCGATATACTGGATTATTTGTTAGTTTGGGTTAGTTTAGGTTAGGTTAGGTTGGGTTAAGTTAGGTTAGGTTAGGTTAGGTTAACTTAACAAATAATCCAGTTTATCGGATATTTTCAAAATGTGTTTTCCGCTGTATTCCTGATAACCGAACAGTACCAAATTTTAGTTTCAAAAATCGTTGATGAAAACTAACAGAATTAAATTATATAACTACTTTTAATTTAAAAATAGATTAATAAAAAATCTGTACTTACTTTGAATCGGAAGATTTTCCAAACAAGGCTTGATTTTCTTCGCACACTTCTTGATCGCTTTTCATTTGTTTGTTTTTTAAATAAATTTAATTCTTGATACAAACTTGTTTTAAAAAACTACCTATATATTTTTAACAATTTATTGAACACTATTTTTTATTGTCTATGGCGTGGAGCTTAGACGATGGTATCATTCATGATAGTGTTTTACTCTAAATAATATTGTATTAAAAATAAATATAATACAATCATTAGTAATTTTATTGTTAAGTCAGTTATCTCAACTTTTTTGATATTATTTGTTAATAATATCGTTTTTTTAAGTAGTTTTCTACCATGTGTTAGTTCATTACCTATCAAATCCAGACCGTTCCGCTTGTAAAATTGGGTTAAATCGGAAGTTTGTTAAAAAGTAGGTAATATCCACATGCGAATATTGATATAAATAAGTATCTATTATTACCAAAACCAATAGCAAATCACATTGAACCATACATTTGTTTAAAGAAAATATTCTACTTGCAATTTTTCTGGGTCAGATGGTTTTTGATGTGACAATCGTGACAAAAAACTAAACAAAAACACGTCATGTGTTGTAAAACCGGTGCATGTCTTGATCAGTGATATCCAACCTTTTAGGAGTATAGAGCTACTTTAGCTATATTAAACCATTCCGCTGTCCCCTTCACTAAATCTTCCTCTTTGAAGAATAAAATAAGTCAACAGTAGGCATCGTATTTTTTAGTGGCGAAGACTCCATACTTTTAAGATTACATATATTACATACATAGCGATTATTTGAAGCCTACCTTCTTAAGAAAATATATTTTAATTGCATATTGACTTATTTATATAATCACTTGATTATAATTATATTCTATAAAATAATTTATTTTGCCAATGAGAGATGCCGTATGTGTAGGAATGTATTACACAGATAATTACAAAACAATCTGCAAAGGTTTTAAAAAATATACTACAGCGCGCCATCTGGCTTGACGTAAATAAAGGTCGGATTATGTTTCAAATAATTCTCAATTTTTTTCATATGGACTTAACTTCACGTAGCTCCGCCCAGTCTATAGAATTGTATGAATTAAGGTAAACTCCGATCGCAGAGCCTAAAACCGAAAGAAATTATTTTTTTGGTGTTTAATCGAATATTAATAAATATACTATAGACTGTTTTTTAAAATAAAAAGAACTTTTATCTAATGATTTTTGATGTGTATAAATGTTTTGAAAAAAATCGTAATTTAAACTGATCGCTTAATTTTATGTCGTCAGTGAGTTTTTGAAGTTTCATTAAATTAGTGTGTCGTTGTCATTAGTGTGTACATATTCATTAGTAGTAATATCGTATTATCTTCTTATTTCTCGTAAGTATACCTGACAAGTGTGTTCTTTTTATCAGATCTCCACAGCCTACCTCTTTCCAAAAGTCACCCTTCGCCACTGGTATTTTGAATATGTTAATGTTAGTTTAACCAACATTTAATAAAACGGCGCCGCAGGCAACACTTAATTAAAAATGTATGATGCTTCAGAATGATACTAATTTAATATACTGTGATCAAATGCGCCATCAAATATCCATGCAGACTACGAAGAATCCGTAAGCTATCAGTTGGATATCTTAGGATAAGATGAATTTATTCGTGAAGTGATTGTGTAAAAATCCCGAACGGCCTACATAATGCGTATGCTCGGGTAAAGCATCCGCATACTGTCTCTGATCGGATATGTTTACTTAATTTTTGAAGTTATACTTCTTTTGGCGCTTTTGAGAAATCAGATCAGAGTGTATTTTTGGCGTGTGACATGTAACACATAATTTATCTTTTCACACGAAAAAAAACGCACTCGATTGGATTCGAACCATCGATCAGCCGAACGCACTACCTTTACGTCTCAGTATGATAATGCAATCGTGACGATTATACAGTATAATATTATAGTTTAGAATTGTTCCGTTGCCTAGGCAGCAAATTTATTATTGTCGGCCATTTGCAATTCCTTACGTAAACAAACGATTAAACGTCAGTTAGTAATATAAGTTACAGTGTATAGAAATAAACCAACGGCGTTCCAACAAACGGTCCTTTTTCTTGAGTATGTAATTTAACAAGATAATTAAGAGCTAGTCAAAGAATCTAGTTTATCACAAGTTTTGTTACGACACAGATATATAACTTCTAACGCGCGTACATAAGTACACACACCGATTTTTTTCCCGATATATTATCGATTTTGCTTTAGGTTATGAGCCATGTTGACAAATATTGAGTAGGTACAAAAAAATATTCTTAATTATGATAAGTATATTTTTTAAATTAAGTGTTTTGTAAAAATACTTGATAATATTTTAAGGTATACACACAATTAACACATGCGATGTTCACATATGCCATGGGACTACTAATTGGAATTGCAATTAGTTTGTGAAAATATCAAAATTAACGTATAACGATAATAACAGACTTAGCAACATATTTGTACTTAACCCCATCTTATGGTTTTTTTACTTTTAAAATATTATTAACAACACTTATAAAATGTAGTGTGAAGCGTTTTTCCTTACCCAGAGTTCACCTTTCGGCATCCTTAGGGTAAAGAAATTTACTGTTATTTTTCATACTACCAATATTATTTCAGAATTTATACAATTCACTTACAACGTTGCCCATCAGGTGGCCATTAGATATAATTAGCATGTTATTTAAATGTGATAATTAAATATTAATTAAAGCGAATGGGTTACCAGTCTAATTTTAATATATTTTAAGACAAAATTAAATGTAATAGATTCAAATAAATATTTTATTAAATACTTAATTCGTGTAATATAACTAGGTCAAACTACTATTTTTACGTACCTACAATTGTTTTTTTCTTTAATATTATTTATTATTTTTTTTATTAATATTTATAAGTGAAACTTGTTTATTTTTTACAACCATATTTGCTTTCAGCCGATAAGATTGGGCCGGCCCTACTAGTTTGAAAATAATATTTGAATAGGCATAAATTTTTACATAGGGCAGTATTGCTTTTCATAGTCTGACACAAGATTTTAACAACTAAGTAATAATATTTTAAGATGCATCTGTCTTGAGTTAATACAACTGCCGCTGTAATGCTGTAGGTAATGCAGCCCCTTTGATTGAAAATATTACAGTTAATATGCAATTCGGCATCTTCTTATTTAAGCTACTCCCAGAATCAGCATTATTACATCTTATTAAAATGTTATTATATTCAAAATCAATTTCATTATCCAGTAATTAATGTTTTTCTACTACATTTTCTACTATATTTTACTTCTATCTACAGTAACATTTTCAATCTCGTATGGTAACCGAAGGTGACAACATCGGAACGGACAAAAATTTTAAGGATCGTAAAGGAGAGGTTAACAACTACCACAGCGAATTTACTACATATACCCACCAATCATCCGAACTATTTATCGTTAACAAAAGTTAATTAAACTATCGACGTTGGTTTCGGCTTTCTACATCTTCGTGCATTATACAGACCCACAAATTAATAAATATATAAATGACATTTAAAATTCCGTCATGTACCCCCAGGCCCCCATTAATTTTCAGAGAGTTGATTAGAGTCCATTTTTATCCCGATAAAGCTGTTAATGTTTCACACTAAAAATGTAGACTTAGGCCCGTTTCAGACGGGACACCGGTGTCGCGCTCGATATAATATAGTAGGCCTTTGTATTCGAATAAAGGGGCCTTTGTATTATGTTTATGAACACCCCAGAGCTAATGAGTCGATGCATAATTTTGCGTTATAAATTAGAACATAAAACTGGCTGCGGTTATAAAAACAAGTGTATTGACGGCTTGAGAATGTAGCGGCCGACGGAAAAGTGTACCGGACACGCGTTGACTCATTAGCTCTGGGGCATTCATAAACATAAATGCCCCTTTATTCGAATACAAAGGTCTCATATATTGTATCGAGCACGACACCGGTGTCTCGTCTGAAACGGGCCTTAATAATTAAATTCATATTTTAAAACTATCACAATGGATGACTATTGTATAATATGTTTAATAAAGAATAAATCGATTAAAAATTCTGTACATTTTATCAGTAAAGAAAGCCTTATTGAAATAGAAGAAACCGGTACTGATCCTTATTACATTGTGCGGATTAATATTTATCATTTACACAGTATTTTATTTTAATTAATAATTAATGCCCTTTCGACATTTTTTATCAAAGTGAATATATACATAGATTCTGAATTAATTACCTATCTATATGATTTTAGTAATTTCTGCGATACGATCAAATTTCAAATTAACGTCACTTTTAAACTTTACCTGGTAATATTATAATGATCTATATGTAACGTAACCGGCTTTGATATTCAATATAAAATAAATAAAATAATTCACAATACAATCTAATTTATATATTATTTTTTGAAGAATTTATAACGGTCTTTTGCTGAGTTAGTAAGTATTGACAACTGAACAACATCAATTAAATCACACACAACAAAAACACTGTGGTTATATCACGAAACGGCTTTGCAACAAAGAGAAAGAGAGGTCTGCCAAAGCATCTTCAGAGGCGTGGAGAAGAGTTAAAGACCTTGACCGGCCGATGGTTCGAATCCCACTGAGGCAAAAATAAAATGCGTTCAAGTAACTTTACAAACTCAAGACTTCTTGCGTTACCACTGAGTAACTAGTGTTTGAGAGTAAGCAGTGTAATAATATTATTACATAGGTACTGTGAACTTCATGTAATAAATAATATGATAAGATACTGTGGTGCGCATTTACAGATCAAGTCATTATGATAACAGTAGATAATACTACCTATTGGGAGGAGCTTAGCAATTAGTAACCAAAAAGAAGAATTATATGAGTTGCCTACAGTCATAAGTCACATATTATTAAAAAAAATCGTGTTTTGAGATAATCGCAAATAAACACCAGAGCACTTTTTTTGTAATTAGAAGAAAAGTATTGAACTCCCTTGAATATTAATGAGTGAGTGAGTCAATTTACATTTTTTTTTTAATATAAATCGTCACTGTTCTGGCAGAAAACACTAATTCGAAAAAATGACATATTGAGTTAGTACCAAAATGTTCCTTATTTCAAACTTTACCGTCTGGAAACCTTCTTAATAAATAAACAGTCTTTATTTTAAAGTTACCCTTTTTACGATTACTTAATAAACTGACATGATAGACGATTATTTCAAACATTTTAACAACTTCAAAGTCAAATTACTCAAAACTAGTATTCTCCAGTTAGTGTGTTCTGCCAGAACAGAGACGAAATAATACTCCTATGGCTACAGACACACAGCACAATATGAGAAATAGAGCTCCCTGATTGGCCTTTATCACAGAAATTACATTATTCAGTGAAAAATGTGAGTTGTGACACTAATAGTCAACTTTGTCAACGATTTTCACATGGTTTAAAGTGACTTTTGATAATCAACTTTTTTCTGTATATAGATTAATGCCTTTAGAATCACTTGGTTTATTTAACTCAAAAATGACATGCATGGGCAGTAGTTTTATACTACGTTTATTTTAATCGACAATCCGGTGTTAATCTTGAGTCAAAGCTTCGGCTCCAAACGCAAACACAAAAGTAATACAGAAAGATTAATTGTCAGTATTCTGTAATTATCAACAGAAATTTCGTTGCAATATGTGACAGATCATTCCAACTATAATTTTAAATCATTTGTAAAAATTAAAAATTAAGTTTCATTCAAGGCATTCAAAATGTTATTGATAATATATAATATATTATGGAACATAATTGGTCTAAGATTTAATCGTTGGGGAACACCTGAAAAACTTTGAAAGACGTCAAATGCATACTCAGTATGATCCAAGTATTGACAGCACAGAACCGATAATAAATAGAATTCCGATAAGCTATATTCCAAAACAGTAAATTTTGACGCAGGGTTTTGAACATGTGAGTGTCCTACGAAAATGAACCACGTATTAAAGACGTGCAATAGTGTGTGTAATACACCAATAATAAATTAGCGTCAATACATAAACGAGAGCAGTTGTCAGTATTCGACGTATAACGTATTCTTGACACGTGTTTAAATTTATCCCGTATTCTTCCTTACTCGAGATCGGATGCCTGCTTCTCCTTACCCGTTAGGTATTTCAGTTCCCATTATTTCTGAGTTCCCTGATTGACAGCCATGCAAAAAATATGATTTGAAAAAATTTGCAACACTTGCTTGATTATAACATCGTCACTTTCATACGTAGGCAGCACATATTATCACAGTATCATTGGAAATCTGAAACATTATCCTGATCTATTTTAATGCATCATCTCTAGTTAAACCTGTATCGTTAATAATCAGTTGCATAGATACAGTGCTGAAAAACTGTTGGTAAACGATATTAGTATTTATATGTTAAGTTAGCAACACCTGGTGAATAGCACCTGTTGATGTAAATCCTAAATGTATGATATAACACAACCTTCATGAAATACTGCCTACATTTATGAAAAGCTTTTTCAGGATGATTAAAAAAAATCTGAGCATTCTGTGGTGAAAATAGATAGAAGGTGGAATGGGAGATTTGACCATTATAGTGTGATAGAAATTTTCCAGCCATTCAGCCCAAACTTAGATGATTCATTATACGTGTATTCCTGCCTGTTATTTTTTTCTGTAAACTTACACACTTTGTTTAGATTAAATTAGCTGCACACTTGTATCTGATCAATATTTTTAATTGCACGCTAGACGAACTTAATTGATTTAACGCAGGGGGGGGGGCAAACTTTTTGGATGGAGGGCCAAATTCAAGAATTCAAAATGAGCAGCGGGCCGCGAGTAAAATACCATTTTTAGATATACACTATATTTATTATCACGAAAAATAAACGTTACAAAAAAAAATATGAGAAGAATGAAACTGTTCTACATTTTTTATCATTTTTTTAAATTCAGGTGTTAATTTTGTAGTTAATATTCTCAAAACTTCTTGTAAATGGGCATCGGAGATATTTGATCGTAAAGAATTTTTATTGAGGTTCATGATCGAAAATGTTTGTTCACATAATATATAGGTTGATCCAAAAATGACGTACATTTTTCTTGCATAATCTTTAAGGGCATTGTAAAATTTGGAGATTTCTTCACGACGATGCAATTCTCTTAAATCAGTGTCACACTGCAGATCAATAATCTCAAGTTGTAGCTCCGTCAGTACACTATCAATATCTATTGAAAATGAATCGCGTACTATTGCTAAACAAATTTTAATCTATTGTCAATATTTTTTAAAAAAATATAAAAAAGTTATTCGTAATCAGAAGTTCAATTAATGATGGCGGGCCGCAAAAAATACACCGCGGGCCGCAGTTTGCCCGCCCCTGATTTAACGTATGCAATATTCTTATTTCAAAACAAATTAAACAAATTATTTTAAAGAACAAGCACAAGAAAGAAAGTTTTATACAAAATTTTATTTAATTAATAGTAAATTACAATTTTTCTCCATGTGGACCATATGAAACCGCTACAAAGTGGAGGTACACTATACGATATGTTGAAGGTTACGTGGAATAGTTGTTAGCCATTTGCATAACCCTAACCCATTAGATCGTTGCATGAATCAAACATTGAAAAAACATAATGCTATACCAGTCACGGGTTCGAGCCCGTCTCATACCAGAGACAGGCGCTTACTAGCCTTAATAGATATCTATATAAGAATGGAAATTACTATTTTCATCCCTACGCACATCTTCTTCCACAGAGATGAAATTATACTGTCAGGCTTTTTAAGAGGAATGGTTGTTAGCCATTCACCCATCCCATTGGGTCTGTTCAACGGCCAAGCTAAGTTGTGTAGTAACGCCGTCATTACCATAGAATATGAAGCCTATCAAAATTGGTGATGTACCTAATTTCTGTTTTTTACAAAGCTAAAAATTACATAGCATTGTAATTCAACTAATTATAATATATACTTACATAAAGATGGTGTAATCACTCTAAAATGAAAAAAAAAGTTAGACCTAAGTATATTATAAATAAATAAAATAAAGTTGTCTCATACTTTTTATTTTTTTAATAAATTGTTTTATTTGAAAACAGCAAGTTGGAACATCCCTCCACTATTCTCGATGTCAGCTATGAAACATGTCTATATTATGCCCATCTACGCTTTATACTTTTTACAAGAAGTTTAATCCTATTTTCAGTATCGAAAAACGTTAGATTTATCGCCAGATTCGAATTTTTTCAAGCTAATATACCAATTAAAAATGGTAGATCTGGCTATTTAAACGCTGATCCCATGTCTTTACATTTTGATCCGTTTTAAATTTAGTGTTTTTAAAAAGTGTAAACAATATTAAGAGATTTTATTATTCTTTAATAGCGTGTCACATTTAAGAATATTAAAATACTATAAGATTTTAATATTAACTGTAACAGATGAGTTACTGCATTTAATTCAAATCTCATAATATTGTATAATTTATTATACTTACTTACTAAAAGGCTATCAACACCTGCACACGAAGGATCAGAACAAATAAAAAAGTAGGTGCTCGCCGTACATTGCAAAAACCAGTTATCAGTTACCTATCCCTGGACTCTAGCAAAAGCTTTTAATAACCTTACCGCCTATACTCATTACTGAAGAGGCTCACACACTGAATAATAAAATTATTACTTCCAGCGTTCACTTGGCGATGCTAATTTTATCAAATTCATCCTCAACTTATAAATGTGTCAATGAAAATTGAATGTTTGAGCTCAGATTAAGTTAAATAACCATATAATACTTACTACTCAATAGTTTGTAACATAATTTAATCCAATTCCATGAATCAATAATAAATATGAATACATTGTGCTACCTACTATCTTATTTTTTCTTTTATTGTAATAACTGTCAATCCATGGTGGAATTGCATTGTATTATTGATTAATTTAATGAAACGCAAACATTTTTGGTACTTATAATAAATAAATTTAGACCAGTTTCGTCCGCCTCAAAATGTCCCTCTGAGGCAGACGAAACTGGTCCAGATTTATTTATTAAATGTGGAATAAGTACCAAAAATTTTTGCGTTTTATTAAATTAGCTAATCGATAATATCTTATTTTTATCAAACGTGATGAACTGTTCTAAAACTCTGCCTATATCATAGTAATTATTACAACTCTGGTTTGAGTTAAAATATTTTATAAAAAGTGGTCGAAAATTCTAGGCCGAAGAAGTAAACTTCTATTATATAAAACAATTATAAGGCCAGTGGTCACTTATGGCTGTGAGACTTGGTGCTTGACTCAAAACGAGGAAAATAAATTAGCCGAAAAATATTTGGACCCACGTTAGAAAATGGGAACTACAGAATAAAAATGAACTACGAGTTGGAAGAGCTGATTGCACAGCAAACAATCATAAGACATTGTAAGTCCCAAAGACTACGATGGACAGGACACGTGTAGAGAATGCCTGAAGTTAGAGCGCCAAGTATCATGACGAAGTGGCTACCCCAACGGAAGAGACCCAGAAGCCGACCAAAAAGGAGATGGGCTGACGCCGTAGAAGTGGACTGGCTTCATATAGGAAAACCCGGTAACTGGAGAAGTGTGGCGAGAGACCGGAGTGAGTGGAGAGCGGTTGTGGAGGAGACCAAATCCCACCCCGGGATGTAGCGCCGTGGAAGAAGAAGGCTCAGTTAGTAGACCTTAGTGAAAATATAATATTTTCAATTCAACTAAATTTCATCTAGAGCAAGGACCCTATGGGTTGTAACCCAGTGGCCATTTATCGTAAAATATTTACATTAATATCAATCACGAAAACTCGATACGAAATGATTTTTTTTTTTTCGTTTATTCGTAATAGTATTTTATGTAATACAATTTTATTGACATAATTCGTTAGTATTTGTCATTCTTCCTATTATTAATCTAAACTAATATTCCCCTCGTATACTGCCTTTCTAAGGAAGAACGCAGTAAGTGACTCAACAAGTCACACATTTTCGAGATAAATGACAATGTGTTTTTTCTCTAACTTTAGTACTGTGAATTAATAAAAACGGTGGTAATTTTTATTAGTAGGATGTTAAAATACAAACAAAGTAATAATAAACAAGCTGTAACTGCAATGAATATGTGCAATTACTACCTTTTTGCTAAAAAAATGTATTATTTTAGAAGATGCCTCTTTTTTCACTAAGGATTTTAACGGTATTTTAGTGATAATACTGATTTTAAAGTGAACAGAATATATACCTTTCAAAATTACCTAACGAATGGCATTCATAACTCAATTTCACAAATTTTGCGAGTTACTGGCTTTTTCCTTGGAAGGCGCTGGCCTTTCACTCAGGGGCTGCGGCGGCTTTGCGTTCGATTCCCGGTGAAGCCACAAAGCCTGGGTGTTTATGATTGTTTCACTAACTATACTACTGCCATTGATCCTCAATTATAATTATTTCCTACAAACAGTATATCATATTGCCTTCTATAAATGTGTATATTCTAAGTATTAGCAATAACTAGCTCTACGATCACAATTATTCACAATTTTATGCCGCAGCCTTACTATATAATAGATGGCCTTCCTTGCTATAAATCAAGGCCGACTATAGACAGGTTAGGGCACCGAATTGAAAATTACGATGGTAGTACCAGTTATTGATTATTTTCGAATCCACACATCCACTGTTATATATTTGCTGTTATATTAAATAACACGTTAATTATATCTAATGGCCAACGACTACAAACGCGCCACTCGCGGTGTTAGCACTAAATGAGTTAAGTAAGTAAATTAAGATTTTCGACTGTATATTTCATTCAAATCAATAATTAACGTATTACCATTTATTTTAATATGTACAATCATAATTTTCTAAAAAGTATTAGCAATAACTGGCACTACGATCGTAATTTACAGTTTTATGACACAACCTAACTATAATAAACCTTGCTATCAACCTATCGTCTCGTTATAAATTCCGTTATCTATAAATCACTGTAAAAATTGTGTGTAGATTGAAACAGCAGTAAACGTTGATCAATTTTTTTTAAATCAACAAAAACGCTATTTAAAAATCACTAATTAAAATCCAATCATTAGTTGTTTAATATTAAATTGATGGTAACTATTTGCATGGCCTCTCGTGGTATGAATACTATCCACGAAAATGCGCTGTCGTCACAGAGATGATTAAGTTTTTGCACAAATAAAAAAAACCAACAAATAAACAATTCTTTTAAGTGCACATCAAAAAAGCTTTTATGGTTTCGCTTTATGTGATGATTTGCAGTAGTTGAGATATAACGCACTTTCGAGTGTTATTATTAAAAGCACAATTGGTAGTCCAGAGTAGACAGGTTTGATTTTGCACGATCACTTAAAAAGGCATACCGATTACTAAAATCGATGACTCATTTATTATTCATTTAATTCAAATAAATCAATATTTTTATGTAAGTATTGAATTCTTAAGCTTTTAATTATTTATGTTTCAAGTTAATTTAGTATATTAGTGGAATCAAGAAAACATGTCAATAATATGTTTTTTTTATTTTTTAAATTACATGGAATTAAATTATAAGAAATATATATTAAGAGCAGCATGCACAATCTAAGATTTCGTTCCTAAGGATAAGTCGCCGAAAAGCATGACTTAACCATAGACAATCCTGAGTATAGAGTTAAGGAATCCTTAACCATAGACTACTTTTGCTATGAACACGCCCCCTTCTGTATTACCATTTCCCACTGACAGTTGCTGTCAAAATAAATTCGCATGTCTATAAAACAGTCCATACACTCAAATTCATTTAACAATGTATCTCATTATGGATATTGATAGTCTTAATTCGTTTGGCATGTACTTGCAGAATATTATTTTACTTTTATACGTCAGCCCGCAGAAATACTAAATGCCAGATGAAGAATGACACTTGACGCTAGTGTTACCATATTAAAAAAATATCTTGCGGTGCCTGTGGAATCACGTATAATGACTTATAACGGAAACAAGAGTATTATAATTAAATATTAATATGTATTTATAGTTATTGCATTTATAAAATGCAGTTGTCATATTTTTGTCATTGTTTAACAATTATAAAATAATTTACTTAAACTATAGGAAAGAGAATTTTTAAATATGGTATTATTTTCAATAGAAATGATCTCAACTAAGGACAATGTTTCTGCATAGTGTTTTCTGCTAAGGAAATTTTAGTTATGACAAATGTTTCTGCATTCCGATCGAACACTAGAGCTGAATATAATACTCTTCGAGTGATTAAGAAGATGGAGGGTCATTATATGTATTTTACTCTCTCGAATACCTCATACCTACCAAACTGGTTACTAATTTGGTAAATTTACCTGGGACTATAATATAAGTCATATCAAAAAATGATAGTTAGATGTATTAATATAACTAATGATAGCTAATAACTAATGGGCGTTTATTTTGATAAAGAGATCTTACCGCCTCACTATTTTTTTCATACTTATGTTAGTTAAAATTGTAAACATAAAAAAACATAACTCTGGCATTCTAGTGAATATATATCGCAGAAAAAATAATTATCCATACAAAAAACTGCAATTGTAATGGAATTAGTACACAATAATAATATACGTACATTCGTAAATTTATATAATTTTTAAGTTGGTATTTAAATTTCTTGTAGAAGATATTCGTATGATGTTTGAAACTTTTTTAGATTTCAATGGCCTCCTTTACCAAGATATTGGGTCGAAATAAAGGATATTTCGCACGATTTTCATCATAAAACATATCGACTGTGTTTAGGAAAAAGGGCGTAACCCTCGATTTTTCGAAAAGTGCTTTTATTAGATATTAACAATGCATACAACTAAATACACGTTCTATAAAAAGGAAGTACGCCACAAATGCCGAATTATTATCTAAATTCAGGTTTTAATTGAGATTAATTAAGTTTTAATTTAAGGAAAAAAGCATTTACCCTCAATTTTAATGATTTTTCTGTAATAACTTATTTAATTATTATAAGATAGAAAATATATTACACCAAATCATCAATCATCATGCACCCATTTTTTAAAATAATATTAAACTAAAATCATTCAAAAAAGTTTTTTTCCCCTCCTGTAAAATTTGTTCTGTGAGGGTTACGCCCTTTTTCCTAAACACGGTCGATATCATCTCTTGATAATGGCCTCTGCAACGAGCCCAAAACGTTGAGTAAAGAAGGAAGAAGGACACACGGTGGAAACCCAAAAATGTACTACGATATTCGTATGAGTTTTTTTTTTGTTATGTGTTAGTTCCTGGTTGAAGACGAACGTCATGGTTTCTTGATTATCAGAGACTCCTTTGAAGTCAGTACTCCATTTACGTTTAGAATAGCGATAGACAAATAAAAGATGACCAGAACATAATATAATATGGTAAAGAAATGACTGTATATATTTTTTTTGATTTTTACTTATATCGATGTTGTAAATGTGAATTTCGTTTTAAGTAAAATTCTAGAAAGCAACGTTTATACATTAAGACGATAATAATTATTAATTGTCGCTCACCTATTAGGTAACGTGCCGTAATAAACAACTCTATCTCTTTCCCTGAATGATGCATTAAGAAAAAAATGTATCGTCAAACTTTTAATACTAATTATAAATTTTGAAATTTTTTCAAAGTTATTAAACCATCCACCAATAGACTTATCTATTTTTTTCTATGTGTATTAGTTATGTAGTTATCGATAATTATATAAGTCATCTATTATAAGTATATCTGTGCGAAAAGAAAATCTGTCACCATATTATATTTTACAATTTGACTACTTAATCTGCAAACCAGCTAACTGCACTTTTGACCAATATTTAGATTTTGATGGCATTTTGTTATATATAAAGCATGTTTTCTATATTTACACAAATTTTCATATTCTTAACGGCCCACGTGCTCGTCGCAGGTCAAAATTGAGTTTTTATTGTATTTTCAAACCATGATCCTGGACACTCCTTAAACGTTGTAGATAATCTATTTATATAATTTTGAAGCCTTATTATCCTTTATAGTTATTTTAAACATTTGATGACTGCATAAAGTATTTTTGTTACATAAAATAGTATTCTTTTAAACCTCTCGCTCTAATGTTTTAGAATATAGTCATATTTCGGTACATAACTGTGCAGTGGTGTTAAGATTTTTTACATTTATTAATTTTAAAACGCATTTAAACGGCTACGGCCGTATGTTGTAGCTTAACCACTGGGGAACGACAAAAGAAATGGCGTATTTCAAAAAAACACTACCTTATTCTTAGGTCAATAATTATTATAAAGCAATCATTATTCATAAGATATTTATCACACTTGAATGGTCAAAGACATAGCTTATAATAAGTATCTTTAGAATCATCTTCAAATGTGTTAATCTTGCCGATTTTTTTTTTGCATTTTGACCGCGTAAAAATACTATATAACGTAAAAAAATAGAAAATTATCTTTGAATTCTGAGCGTCTAGTGCGAGCACTAGCGAAATGGTATATGGTCTTAAATATTTGTGTACGAATGCGTTCCACAAACCAAATGCACGGCACGCAGCTTTATTTAGAAATGCAATGGGTGGCGTCTAGATGTATCTATAGTCTAAGTTCGTAACTCAAATCAGCTATATTTTGACTAATGCCTATATATTATCTTATTAGCGACGATATGAGATAAACCGGCGTTGAGTGTTAAAAATAAAACAAACGTGATATTGCCAGAATTGATTTTGGCACACTTTTTACAGATTTTTAAAAATACGCATTATTTTAAATTTCATAGTGTCACAAATGCAGACATATTATATTATGTATATATTTACAGGTCGGTCAGATTGAGATTACCCATTTTATGTGCAAAATTATCAATTTCTAAATAAGTGCAGTCTTATTCTAGTAATATTAATTTTTGTTTGGCCAATCAAGAGAATTTAAATAATAATAGTATTTGATTGTTTGTTTTGTAGAATTTAACACCGCAGTTTATACCCTCGGTTTATTTGTGATGCCTGCTCCTCAATTAGAGTACCATCACACGCGTCTTTTCTGCTAGAAATATATCACGTTCACGTCATGTGAGCACACGTGCAAGCGTACTGTAAAAAGTGTACGATGTCGTTTTACTCGGTATTTAAAATTTTATTAGATGGTTGCTCCCATTCCATAGCATATTTTGAGAAGAAAACGAAATGTATCAAAACTACATAAATGTCCTTCACGCGTATTAACCTTACCATGCATGAACGTTTTATTTATTTTCTGAAGATTTACACTTTTTTGATTCACTTGCGTTTGGGAAATCAGATCAGAATTTATTTTTGGCGTGTAAAATGTAACACATAATTTATTTTTTACACGAAAAAAATGCACTCGATTGGATTCGAGCCACCGATTGTTCGGTTATCAACCGAACGCACTACCTTTACGCCACAGTATGATACTGCAATCGTGACGATTATACAGTATAATATTAGAGTTTAGAATTATTCCGTTGCCTAGGCAGCGAATTAATTATTGTCAGCCATTTGCAATTCCTTACGTAAACAACATTAAACGTCAGAGTGACAGTTGTTACTTTAAAAATAAAAACAACGAGAAATGATTATATAATTTAGTAATATAAGTTAAAGTGTATAGAAATAAAGCAACGGCGTTCCAATAAGCGGTCCTTTTTCTTGGGCGTGTAATTTAACAAGATAATTAAGAGCTAGTCAAAGAATCTAGTTTATCACAAGTTTTGTTACGCCAAAGATGTATAACTTCTAACGCGCGTACATAAGTACACACACCGATTTTTTTATTATTAAACACACATAGAAAAACAGTACATATATAAATTTGCCAGATTTAGAACTGACGCAAATTTACTTATACTCCACCAATGGTTTCACATTGATAATATATGAAAATATATGTTGTGAAGGAAGACACAAATAAAATTTTAAGTATTTTTTTAATTCATGTTTAGTTTCTGCGTACTATATTTACAGTATTGTTCTAAAAACACTTAGTTAGTATTTATTGCAAAATAATATCTAACGAAATTGAATCATATTTTATAATCAACCACTAGGCAGGCAATTGGTTGAATACCTCTGCTAATAAGCATGCTGTCTCTATCCCACCGAATCCGCTACATTTAAATACCTTTCATGCTGCGTGTGTCCCTTTCCGACGAATCAATTTAAATTCCAGAATTTATAGCGCTTTCTTTGTCTCTCTTGTACCGCTATGCCATCGAATCGCGACTATAAAAACGAAAGAGAGAGATAGGAAAACAGGTGTTTTATGAGGGTTATTCGAAAAACTCGCATTGATCAATAATTGATTTTTAGTAGAGAATCGTATCTAAACGGTCATTGATTTTTATTGAAACATTTAAGATAAAATAGCGTTACGAAGAAGAATTATCTTATTATTTCTGCTTACGTGTTTTCTACATGGCTAAAGTATAATATTATTGATTACTTTAATAAAACGCAAATTTTTTTAGTACTTATTCCACTTTTAATAAATAAATCTGGACCGGTTTTGTCCACATCAGAAGGATATATTCAACTGAATAATATTTATAAAATAGTTATTTATCTAAACAAATTCAAAAGGCTATACAAATAGTGAGTCTAGGACGATTTGGCACCGGACAACTGGACGCCACGGTATTCGAAAATAAATAGACGTTAGGTACTTATAGGTACTTTAAAAAAAATATGTTAATATTATTATTTATATTTATTAATGATTTTATTATGATTTAAGAATTGGTGAGAATGTAAATATGCAGACGTAAATAATGATTTAATCGTGCATATTATGTTTAAGTTCCAACGAAAAAAGAGTTTTTTTATTTTATATATAGCCTTAGGCATGGTAATTCTCAATCCGCAATAAAGAATACATTATGTTAAGAGTAAAATGAATTAAAACTACTAAGTAGTAGATAGAAACTGATTAAAATACCTCGTCTACGTTCTGTATACGTGTCTACGACAGTGCGGCGTCCAATTGTCCGGAGTCCAGTCGTCCCATTCCCCAAATAATCTACCAATACATTGCATTATCCGTTCAATAATACTTTGTCAATAACAGTTAAAATTGAAAATGATGAAATTGGATATTAATATTTCATACTACATCAATAAGGACACTAAACAAGATATTCTAAAATTATTAATATAACACAAAACAAAATAGTAAGCAATAAGCACTAACAATAACATTCCAATATATCACATTGTTTTGGTATATACCTGTTTTATAAATATTATTGAGTTGAAAATGTCGGTACAAGTCGGTTATGGGGAAGCCAGGCGGTCACCGCGCTAATTTTCATAGCCGATTTTGGCAATATTCATGAATTCAAGAATGAATACCTAACCAAACCTAACCTAAACTAACCCAACCTAACAAATAATTCAGTATATCGGCTATTTTCAAAATGTGCTTGCCGCTGGCTTCCCCATAACCGACTTGTACCAAAATGTCTCTTTGAGGCGGACGAAACCGGTCCAGATTTATTTATTAAAAGTGGAATAAGTACTAAAATTTTTTGAATTATATTAAATTAATCAATAAAACAATTCAGTTCCACCATAAATTGACAGTTAACACAATAAAAGAAATGAAGGAAATTATGGAAACTATACGGTGTCTCCAAAAACCAGTATTAGGCCGGTTTCAGACGGGACACCGGTGTCGCGCTCGTATAGGAGGCCTTTGTATTGGAATAAAGGGTCTTTGTATTATGTTTATGAACGCTCGGAGCTAATGAGTCAAAGCGTGTATGGTATACTTTTCCCAAGAGTATTCTCAAGCCGCCGATACACATGTTTTTATGACCGCAGCCAGTATTATGTTCTAATTTATATCGCAAAATTATGCGTTGACTCATTAGCTCTGGGCGTTCATAAACGTAATACAATGGCCCCTTTATTCGAATACAAAGGCCTCCTTATTATATACGAGCGCGACACCGGTGTCCCGTCTGAAACGGGGGTTACTCTCCAGTATTATTGCTTATTTTTAGATTATGCGAACATCTTCAGCTTCGATAAATATAGATAGATGATGTAGATGGTATTTATAGTTATTTCAGTCTTGACGTTGATCTTCTTGGCTTGAAAACATGGCTGGTCAGGTTGACACTCTTTCAAGGTATTTGTAGCGTGACATTGAACCGTGTCCAACATCGCATACAATGCAATATGGATATTATTAGTATCTGAGAAGCTGCTTATAAAAAAGTGCAAGTGGCATAATAATAGGTAAACAAGAGTTATGAGAAATTTCCGGATCCATTATTTTTATCTAAGAGATCTAGTCATGTAACTGCACTGAACTGCATTTTATTAACTAATGTATCTTATATAAAACTTTATTATTATTTAAATTGTTTGAGTATATCCCTATAAATATAAATACAAATAACTTTTTTATGGAATAGTAACTATTCCACGACATATAATATATAATGCGTAATATAATATTATAATATATGATGAACATACATATTTTTTCATAACACTTCTGAGGAAATATATTATAACCAGAAGAAAAAATCTTTTTGAAAATAGTATGACACCCGTAGGAATTGAACTTGCATCTTTCGGGTATCGCACCCATATAGACCACTGTGCTAAAGTCGTCATACTTAATTGTGAAAAATGTTAACGAATGAATTTTTAATACTCTCTGAAGCGTTTTCCAAATTGGGCTACTATTGGCGATCAGCTTTTGTATTGTAAATCAAAGTAGGTATTATTTCAATTACCAACCGACTTCACGGATCACTCCGAGATTTTTTGTTGTAAATTACTTGAACTTGCTAATAATTTTTAATCAACTATTTTTTTAGTCAACGAATAATTCACTAGATTTAAGAATGTAACATTCCAATTATTGAACATAATTGGAATGTTACATTCTTAAATCTTGTGAATTCGGCCCGTTTCAGACAGGACACCGGTGTCGCGCTCGTATATAATAAGGAGGCCTTGGTATTATGTTTATGAACGCCTCAGAGCTAATGAGTCAACGCATGTCCGGTACACTTTTCCGTCGGCCGCTACATTCTCAAGCCGCCGATACACTTGTTTTTATTACCGCAGCCAGTTTTATGTTCTAATTTATAACGCGAAAATATGCGTTGACTTATTAGGTCTGGAGCGTTCATAAACATAATACAAAGGCCCGTTTATTCGAATACAAATGCCTTCTATATTATATCGAGCGCGACACCGGTGTCCTGTCTGAAACGGGCCATATTCGTTGAATAAAAAAAATAGTTAATTAACACATGATATATAATTATTTTTGTATAATTTATATGTACTTTGATATCGATTTACTCTACTTGGGTACATAAACACCTGTATCTCTTTGTTCATTAACTTTTCATTTTATGTTCATTTGGTATATAATAATATATTCTCTAATACTTTTGGTAATGTATCCACAACTCTGTTCCAGTAGCAAAGGATTGCTTAAAGCGGTTTAATTGATTTTAAAAACTTACCGATATGTACCTACCATCATCCAAAATTATGTATGGTTTAAAGCCATAATTTTAGATAGTTTGTAAAAAAATATATTTTTCACTCAATATCTATTATGGCTTGATTTAGACAGGATTCAATCATTGATATACTACTAGATGAGCAGTTCCCATACAAGTGTACCACAAAAAGATATAACGAATATCGTCTTATAATATTTCCTTGTAGGTATAATGCGTTAAGACCGTTAACATGGATTCCCGAATTTCACCCGTATTGCCCTGGCTGTAAAACTAAATTTGCGTTCTTGGAATAGTGAACCTAAGGGTGGCTGCAACGCAAAACAGACAGAGCAAGTCGTCATGCGCTGACTATTAGTTAGAGTAAGATGCAAGCTAGATCGGGCTTACTCAGTAAGTTTTAACAAAGACCGAGTCGCTGAAAATCGGGCGTCATTTTAAGAAGCATATGATTCATCCAGTAGTATATCAATGGATTCAATAGATTTTTTAAATCTAACCAAAACCATGTGTAATAAACTCTTCAGCACTGAAATATATAACATTTAAACCATTTATTATTTGACATTTAAGTAGTAGGAAGGGAACAGGAATAAGTGGTTCTGTATTTTTATTTAAAATTAAAACAAATCATTCCAAAATAAAATATAATAACGTTACATCAATAAATGCCATTTTATTTACATGCATAAAAATAAAAATATCTTGTAACAATTTCAATAAAATTGAATCAATATTATTTGGTAAATTTGATCCATATATATCAAATAAAAACACAAAAATAATATTTTTTAAATAATAAAAAAACTTGTAATTACATTTCATTTTTATAAATCTAAATTACTTTATGTTACTGTTATGTTTTATATTCATTTAGAGAGGGTTGCGCTCATTAATTTGGAACTCATAATTATTCCAGAGTTACAGAATTAATTATTTTATCTACTTATAATTATTATGTGTCACAACTAGGGATTCCAATCCCGGGATCGCGAGCTATTTTCGATACCTATGAATCCCGCAATTGATTTTTTTATCAATTTTTATGAAAAATAAAATAAAAACGAAAATATAACAGAAAAAATACTTTTAATAACAAATAACTACATTAGAAATAAACTGAGTTTGAATAAAGTTTGATTTATACCCATTTGTAAGTTGCCGATTCATTTTATTTTTTCACATAAATTAATAAAAATGAGAAAGATTGGAAAAAAACCATGCTTCGCACTATTAACAAAGTAATTCCACCATGATCTCATACGTTTTACGGCAGTTTCATGTTTGGCTGACTAATTAGATTTATAAAACGGAAAGGCCATAAGTACACCATGATTTGCTTTACTATTTTAAATCCCGCTAACCCATTCATTAAGTCTTTACTATCAGAAACAGCAATCTCGTATTAAATTCACATTATTATTTATATTACAATACTATTTACTCCATTAAACTTATGTATTTCCAAGATTGAACGTATACAATATTAACAATAAATGTCTTAAATAGTATAAATTATACTAGATTTAATTTTGACCGATTTTATCAATGCTATTTGTAAATATAAAAATTTTATATTAACAATTGAACAAAATGCCAATCCCGGGATTGTCAAATTGTAATCCCAAAATCCCGGGATCAGAATTTTGGCTCGGGATTGGATTCCCTAGTCACACCTCCATAACTATGCAGTTTTTTTTAGTACACAAAATGATGCAATGAAATTAATATCGTAGAAACAAATGGAAAACTGTTGCAATCGATGACATAAGATGAAAATTTTTCTCAGAAGTACATAGACTGTATTGTAATTAGGATAGGCCAGGATAGAATCAGTTAAGCGAGGCCTTCCTCCATTAAGGGATGAATGTTTGCTGGTAATGATTAGATTATAATATTATTATCGTAATAATTTTTTTTGCTCATTACAGAGGGAATTCTATCGAAGCTGGAGCTTCCGAAAGAGAGCTCCTGCCTTACGCATTAGACTACGAGGCAGTATCGAAGGGTGGAGGTAGGCTGTTAAGATCCGCCATAAATAGTGTACACTAAACTTTGTTGGTCATGCGTAGGTATTTTTTTTCATTGGCATAAAACTACAATTTACAGATTGTTTTAGTTAGTTTTTAAAGTTCAATGAAACCCTGCGAAAACCAAGCCATTATAGATAATAGTAAAAAAATACTCGTATATCCATAGAATATGTATAATTATGCAATTAAAATCATACATGTACCAAAACTATTAATTATGGTTTGGTTTAGGCAGGATTTAATTGATTTTTAACACCATCTGTAAATTATTGTCGTCTTAGTTCAATAAAAACAAATACAAATGCAAGACAAAGTTTAATGTGCACTATTTATGTCGAATTTTAACAGCCTACCTCCATCCTTTGCTACTGCTATGAAGACTAATAACTATGATATTCTGTAAAGTAAAAAGGTTTTTCTCAAATTTCTTCTCCAATATTGGATAATAGATAAAAATGGCATTAACTAAGTACAATGACCTTCTATTTTTTTACATTGTTGAGTCAACGATATTTTTAAATATTCTTTAAAAATATTACACTATGAATTATTGTGCGTCTTGAATACGAAAGTATGATATAACATTAACACACAATTTGCAATAGTATATATAATATACAATATTGTCGTATATTTCTTCATAATTTGAATATTAACTATGATTACTCCGTGATTTGAATTAAGTATATTAAAGATATTTCAGTTAGAATATTTACGCATAAAAAGAACGGAAGATGTAGAAAAAATGCAGCTAAATAGTATTATGTATGGTGTGTTTTAGTTAAATCATATCTATAATGTTATCTGTATTAAATTATTTTCATGTAAATAAGAATTAGGTAAGATAGAGCCCGAATAACAGCTGCAAATAAATCGTACTTCTCATTGCTGTCCATATTCAAATCCAGAAATGTCATAGAAAAACTAAGACCCTATAAAACCGTTATACGCACAGTCGTTGCATACGGCGCGAGTCATGGACGCTAAATATGAAAGCAGCTGAAATGGTGTACTGCTTTGAGAGAAAGATCCTGAGGCGGATATATGGACCCATGAATGATGGTGGGGAGTAGAGAATTAGGTACAACACGGAACTATTCCGCTTATACCAAGATTCAAAACTCTCCACCTTCATAAAACTCCAGAGGCTAAACTGGGCAGGCCATGTCCAGTGCATGACTGAGTCACGGATACCGAAGAAGATCTTCGAAGGAAACCCAGGGGGGAAGAGGCCAGTGGGAAAGCCACGCACACGATGGGGTGATAACAATACAAAAGATGCCAACCAGCTGCTAAAAATCAGGAATTGGAAAAAACGTACGGATGACCGTTCCGACTGGAGAACGGCTGTGGAGGAGGCCAGGGCTCGACTTGAGCTGTAGTGCCATCGAAGAAGAAGAAGATAAGAGATTTTAATTTACTATTTTTTTATTCAACGAATAATTCACAAGATTTAAAAATGTATTTTTATTTTTATTCAACAAAAAATCTTTTTCAAAAAATACCCCACTCACATTTTTCACCCCAGTAAAACCGTTATAATCTTGTCACTGTATATTTCTTGCTGACAAAACTTTTAGGATGCTGAAAATTAAATTATTTATATTATAATTATGAAATTAATTATAATATAACGTAATAGACGTATATAATATAATATTAAATCTGAGTATACAATAATGCATCTCATAATATTTCATACTTTCGTAAAACATATAATATATTTTTATCAAAACAACAAACGTGGCACAATAAATATATGAACACTAAATAATGTCTATGTCATAAAAAAGGCATTTTATTATATCAATTAAATATTTCAATGTTTCTATCTAAAAATATACTTATATAAATTGCATACATATTTTTTTACTATGTACTTATTTGGATTATTATTAACTATTTTTCCAAATTCATAGAATGTAATGTATTGAAAAAATATTTTTCTTAAAACAACATAGTATTATGGAAAAAAATAAAACACAGTTCTTTCAAAAGATATGTAAGTACATATATTTCTATATATAATAAGAAAATAGATGTTTATAATATTTGTTTCAGGTTTTTGTAAGCAATCAAAATATCAAAAGTGTATGCCGAAAATTGAAGAAATAAAAATATAGTAATAATATTTAACTATTGATAACAATATTATGATTGTTGATTTCGAATTTATTTAAAACTATTTCGAAACTATGTCATATTATTGCTATCCTGGGACTATTTTCTCTTGGGGATCGAATTAAAAGACTCCCCAATTTTTCGCCAATGACTCGCGGTAGAGAAGGGACGCCGCGCGCCAACCCGTATCATTTTTTTTCGCGCTTGATTATAACTGTACTAGCAAAATTGTGTGACTTAAAAGCTCTATGCTTTCTCTCTAAATATAAAACATTTCAATGAATAGTTTTCTAAGCATGAACATATTAAGAAAAACAGTCATAACGTTATGTTTTTAGTACAACAATAAAATGATCATTTCGTCAGTAATGAATTATTATCAATTATCAATTCGCGACGCTTGTTTTTGAAAAAAATAATTCAAGTATTTAAAGTATTGCAAATTATACTGTTATTTATCTTGTTTAAGAATAGGTCTACGACTGAAAAACCTCTCTTGTATGTTAATGTAAAACTTAAGATTTCACACAAAATCGTAAATGTAAACATGTACAAAATATTATTATAGTAATAGTACAAGTATATACCCAGATTTCCGACATTTTTTAATAAATAAATTTAAAAAAATATGTTAGCTGCCTAAATTACATTATAATGATTGATTGAAAGTAGGTAATTTATTTTATAAATATTCATAAGTATACTAATTCATTGTCTGTTGGTTGAAAAATATATTTAAAAATAAATTAGATGTTACATAATCTGATACTAATTCATTTTCATAGAATATCACATACAATGTAGGAGATCTAGAAAATTCTATCTTATTTATTATTCAAATGGTTTGAACCGCTACAATTATATAGTAATACCAAAGATACATAGTGATGGAATTACGATACTTTACAGGACTGAATCTTAATTCGATACTAATAAAAAGATTTAATTAATAAATAAAAATATATAAAACTATGAATTATTTAAAAAAAATCTGTTGCGTATTCCAAATAATTTAATAAACCGCATTTTAATGATAAAAATAATCATCAAAAATGTCTCTGTCAAATTTTATCATATTTATTATTCTTTTCAATATTTTGAGAGAGGTTATTTTATTGTTGTTTTAATTTTATAAAACGCAATTTTTTTGTAGTACTTATTCCACTTTTAATCAATAAATTAAAACCGATTTCGTCCACCTCAGAGGGACATTTTCAAATGAATAATGACTGAGAAACAACAGACAACTGAGAAATGTCCCTCTGAGGCGGACGAAATCGATCCTAATTTATTGATTAAAAGTGAAATAAGTACTACAAAAAATGCGTTTTATTAAATTAAAACAACAATACAATGCAATTCTACCATGAATTGACAGTTAACAAAATAAAATAAAAAAAGAGAGGTTATTTTATTGATTATTTCTGCATTTCCTGGTAGGCCAGGCGTATGAATGTCTTTATACTGAAAGAGCTTGGCATATATTATAATATGTATATATTCTTTTTAACACTATAACAGCCCATGAAGCCTGATGGTAGTTCCTCACTAGGAATAAAACACGGAATACCCAGATGAAAGGACAACGCTTTACGCACTGTACTACGTGAGCTGTCTCTCGGAAATGCAAGATATACATTCTATAATAATTCTTCTGTCACATATTTAAAAGAAATTCAAGCAGTCTGGAGATCAAAGTGATCTCTGGTAGCGTCAAAGGAAGGAGGTTGTGAAAAGAAAAACTGGCAGATTAAATTTTGTATTAAATTTGACAAGGTTTTACTAAAACTGCAACAACTTTTTTATTATATTATGTAAAATTGCATTATTTTTTTTAAAAAACTTCTGTGAGTATTGAAATACTTTTTAAATATATAAGTACATTTTTAGGGTTTTATGAACCTGTTTTAAATCGACGCCAATTGTCCCAAATGAGTTAAAAAAATACTACATACAATGATGAAAGCAAGTGCAAGATTGTTCTAGATAGAAGAAGATTGTTAGCAGCGCATTTAATCACCATTCACACTAATATGATAAAGGATAGTGCAGATTGATTAATTAAAACACTTAGTGATGTAACTTTAATTAAATCGTATCTTTTGTAATTCCACCACTAGATGTCCGTAGTAACATTAAAATATCTAGATGAAAGCAAAATCAATATTTACATATCAATTTATTATCTGTAATACCTATTTAAATACAAAAATTCACCTAATATCGCCACGTACTTAATTCAATTAAATTAAAATTATAAAATCCATTTTAAACGAGTTATTTTATTATAAATAATTGATAATTTAAATCACTGTATATCTAGTTAATTGACTATAGAATATATTAATATTAATTTCACCTAGTACCTTCTCTCAGTAGATACTATACAGATTGTCTTCACAATTAAATTATTTAACACGTTATTTTCAGTTCATCACTTTGTCTATCCACGGAACAAACTTCTGGATGTTGGTGTAGACTCCTGGAAGATGCTCTCGTCCGCAGCCTATCCCCCAAGAGACCAGTCCGATGAGGGTGCTCTTTCCTTCCACTTTTAATGTGAGTGGGCCTCCCGAGTCTCCTTGGCACGAGTCACGACCGCCCTATAAGAATATGTTAAAAATTTAAAGTAAATATAATATAACATATTTTCCTATTATTTCTCTATTGAAGTCATAGGAGAATAATTACAAGATAAAAATAACTTTTTATATACCACGTTTTTAAATTTTCTGTTGAATCATATAAACTTGATAATTCTATGTATTAAAATTTAGGACAAATAAGGCAATTGTCAACAAATCATTTTTTTGCTATTTTGCAACAAACAAACAAATATAGAATACGGTAATGTCATTTTGATTTCCATAGTAACGCACGTATATATTAATAATTTAGTTGCTAGGACCACACCCTTAGCAACCAATAATTAATAGTGGATTGGATTACGGATTTCTACCGAAATAACCTTTCATACAAAACAGAATTAACTGAAAATGAATTCAATTCTACTTAAAGATGGCTAAAAGTATCAAAAGAATGAATTGGCATCGTGTTCTGTATCGATATATTCTAAAATTTTCAAATGTCTAGCTAGTCGGGAAGTTAGTTAAAATCGATTGCAAGATTTGTACTGGATAAATAACCACAGGACAAACAAGAATCCGATCTAAGAAAAACGTAGTAAAAAATGGAGCAAATGTATAGGATATAAGCTGGATCCACAATATGGCTGCACTATGTAAGGCGATAGGCGAAATATTGAGTAATATCTAATTGATCAGGTCTATTATAGAGGTCTATACCAGTATATAGGGTACAGAGGATACTTTACGTCACTAAAAAGCTGTGGCAAGGGGTGGAGATAGGCTGTAAGGACCCGAGACAAATACAGCACCACAAACTTTGTCTGCCATACGTATTTGTTTTCATTGAACTATAGCTACTATCATGGCCCCCACATCCTAAAGCGGGCCCCCAGGCTAGGATCCTTGGCAGGCCCCCCTGCTTATCACTAAGGATAAAGGCAGTGTGATGCTCTACAGTAGCGTTTTCCACATGGTGTACATGGTAGAATTAATGTGTAGGTAATGTCTATATTTAGTGTTTTGTAGTATATTTATTTTAATACATCCATTTGAATTATGGAGATGTCGAGTATCGATACACAATTAAAAATTGTGTCGTACAACCACATAATTTTAAATAATTTTATTGAAGGAAAATAGCTCCGCAGGCAACTTTTTTTTACTAGTAGAGCATTTTCATGTGTGTTCATCCCACTTATCTGCTCGAGCCTTGCCACGCCGGGCCCCCTGGCTAGAGCCCTGTCAGCCCCCCCCTTGTGGAGGCCATGGCTACTATAGAACTATAGCTAACTAAGGTATACTATGGGTGATCCAACAAAAGTAGTGCACACTTAGTACTTTTACGTTCAATTAATAATATTATTACAGATGGTGTTGGTTGGTTTTTTAGTTTAAATTTATTAAGCCCTGCCTAACCAAACCATTAAAAATATTATATCATAAAATATCTAAAATTACGTATGATTTAGCGCCACAATTATTATAGATTTTTTATAGATGAACAAATATTTTTTTTTATTATTATCGATTTTGGTTTATGGTATCATTTAAATCATGGCATCAATCATACATGTTAATAATACAAACCTCTTTATATCCGGCACACAAGAAGACGTCATGTATCGTCTCCCGTCTACCTGCAGCTCTGAACCATCGCTGACATCTTTCGTTTGGTATCACCTCAACATCCACTTCCTGAAATAATATACCAATATTAATAATATTAATTTCTAATTGACTCCCTCGCAACTAGGTTTAAACCTCTTCTCCACAATGCAAATATACGTGTAGTATCTCTTGAAAAACATAAAAAATTATCGACTGTTTAATCTGCAAACCAACTAACTGCACTTTTAACCAACAATGAAATTTTGAAATGTCATTTTATTATAAAGCATGTTTTCCCATACAAAATTTCAAACTCCTAAACCTATAAATAAATGCGTTATCGTTCTTCACACAAAACAGCCAAATGCATGGGGTCTAGGACGATTTGGCACCGGACAACTGGACGCCACGGAATTTGAAAATAAATAGACGTTAGGTACTTATAGGTACTTTAAAAAAAAATATTCAATATTATTATTTATACTTCAATGATTATATTATGATTTAATAGTTGGTAAGAATGTGAATATGCAGACGTAAACAATGATTTAATCGTGCATATGTTTAAGTTCCATCGAAAAAAGAGTTTTTTATTTAATACAAAGCCTTAGGCATGGTAATTATCAATCCGCAATAAAGAATACATTATGTTAAGAGTAAAATGAATTCAAACTACTAAGTAGTAGATAGTAACTGATTAAAATACCTCGTCTACACGTGTCTACGACAGTGCGGCGTCCAATTGTCCGGAGGCCAGTCATCCCATTCCCAAATGCATGTGCCAAATTTCCAATATCGTAAATGAAGCACCTCCGCTCTTTACATACATTTTATTTATAAATAAAATTGAAGCCAAAATAGTGTATTAATTCATAGTGAAGCTTATTTGTATTAAATAACTTTCAAGTATATTTTGGAATTGTTAAATTATTAAGTGTTTCCTCATTTCTGAATAATTTGCCCAAATGGAGTTAGCCGGTTTGTAGATTAAGCAGTCGATATAGTATCATCAACAACCGTAAGGTTAAGTAAAATAATATAAATAATAATCACCTGGAGTACAGCTGGTACAGTGCTTTGACCATGTCTTGTTCTACCCCATCCAGCTACAGTCGCCATTTTTCCTGAAAGCTTCATTTGCTTAGAAGGCAGACAGACCTGAAAATAGTAAAATTAAAATTAATTGTTATTTCACTTTATAAGACTAAATTTAAAAAAAATGTACTTCTTATGTACCTACTTCAATAATTGAATCGAATTAAAATATTCATTCTTTTTTTATTACATGACATGTTACATTAAAACAAACATCGCGGCATCATACAGCTAATATACGTACTAATATACTAGTACTAATATACTATAATGACATTGAGCTACTTTACAAGCTGCTTGTTGGCGAATTTACAATCTGTCCGTAAAGTCGCCCAGTGTCATCATTGAATAAGTTAACAAGCAGATCGTAAACAATCTACCGAGAAAAGTTGAAAGCCGGTCAACTTTACACGCTACACGCCGGCGTGTGGGCCTACTGAGTCTGCGCAGTATAGCGTAGTAGCGACCTCCTGGTAAAAAAACGAACTACGTTCTGTCAAAATAGTCGCTAACTTGTTGGCTTCGCATCGAATGGAAAGTTTTCTGTGTCATCATCAAAATCGCAGTAGCTGAATCGTCCGCTTTTAAATTCGCCAACAAACCGATTGTAAAATAGCTCAATGTTATTGACGCATTAGACTCATTGACTTTTTTATTTTAGTCTTAGTACGCGGCGACTTCACTCATGAGATTCTCAGACATAAATAACGGAAGATGCCTATGGATATGTTATATTAGTGGTTGGATTGGTGACGCTGTTTTTAACTAAATATCCTTTTATTTGTTATTAATATATAAATATATACACACACATATATTTTTTATAATACTATAACAGAGGCCCAAAGACAGTAGTGTATTTAGTAATAGAAGTGAAACAATCACAGACACCCAGGTTTTGAGAAAATCACATAAATGTACTGTGTCCTCACCGGGAATTAAACATGGAGGTCCCGGATGAAAATCAGCGCTTTACGCATTGTACCACTAGAGCCTTTATATTTTCACGAGGTGAGTGAAAGTGGGCATTGCTTTATATTACTTATATTTTTCCGACCATATCCGATTCTAATAAGATCTTATGGATCTCCAAAGCGTGGAGGTTTGTATTAACAGATTTTGTTCTTACGAGAAATGAATGTCAGCCACTTGCTCAACCTATTAGGTCCATACTCTGACTCATACACAAATTAAAAAACAATATGCGTACTTGTGAAACCTAGGACCCACGATGCAATAGGTCGACGCTTAAGTCGTGTGGCCATCGTGGGGTTTTAAGACATAATAATATTATATTCTCAGCCGGTTTTAAAGTAGGTATGTTATGACGAGATAGCTCACAGAACCAAACTGTCATGGAGTGCATTTGAGTGTCTGAATCGAATCTTCAAAAGTGACTTCTCATTGTGTCCTAAGTATAAAGTGTTCAACTAATGTGTGGTACGAACGCTCACGTATGTGAAACCTGAACGCTTAATGTAAGATAAATCCAAAAATTACGAGTAGCTCTACGTGGCTTGGAAAAATGGGGTCTAGGACGATTTGGCACCGGGACAACTGGACGCCACGGAATTCGAAGATAAATAGACGTTAGGTACTTAAAGGTACATTAAAAAAAATATTTAATATTATTATTTATATTTATATTTAAATGATTATATTATACTTTAATAGTTGGTGAGAATGTAAATATCCAGACGTAAATAAAGATTTAATCGTGCATATGTTTAAGTTCCAACGAAAAAAGAGTTTTTTTATTTTATATAAAGCCTTAGGCATGGTAATTCTCAATCCGCAATAAAGAATACATTATGTTAAGAGTAAAATGAATTAAAACTACTAAGTAGTAGATAAAAACTGATTAAAATACCTCGTCTACGTTCTGTATTATACGTGTCTACGACAGGGCGGCGTCCAATTGTCCAGAGTCCAGTCGTCCCATTCCCGAAGAGTGTATGTTGGACATAGTGATAGATGTCACTATGCAGATTAAATGAAAATAGGCTGGACGTCATTAAAAATCTTCAGGGACGCCCTGAAACCCTTTGGATGTAGAAGCAAAGAACCAGGAGCCGAGAAGGATGGATAGAGCTAGGGGAGACCTTCAGTATGCACTGAATAGACCCTAGCTGATGATGATAATATTAAGCTCACTCTATGTACTTACTCGTAGGTACTTAAAATAAATTAATATTTTTTCCACCCTATTTATATTTTATATGTATTGTAATATCACACTGGTTGTGTTTGTTATTTTTCAATGGTTTTTATGTCACGAGAAGTAAATGTTTGGAATAGTAAATTTGAATTTAAATACATAAGACAATTATCACATAAAAAAGAGATATTACTCACTGGTAATATGTGCTGCTTGAACTCGACAGCTCTCTCCAGCTTTACCAGCGCCACATCATTCCTGAAGTCTGCAGCACTGTAAGAAGGGTGTACTTCCTTCCTCTCCACTGAGAACTCTTCATGAGGAAGCCTCTCGCCCTGCGCGCGCACGTCCCACTCTCCAAGTCTTACCCGAAGATTTGAGTTTGGTGTTCTAAAATATAAGAAAACAATTAATACTTTATCAAAATTAAAGATCTTGAATAAACTGATGAAAGGTTGCAGATACAAATAAATAAATTATTAATATATAGAATTGTCAAGTTTATATGATTCAACAGAAAATTTAAAAACGTGGTATATAAAAAGATCTTTTTATCTTGTATATATTTTTTTTGATTTTGGTTGTCTAAGTATTTTCACATCGTACCTTTATTCATAGACTATTATACAGCTCAGTTCATTAAAAAATAGTTTTAAACCGGATATTAATTGTAAAGCCCGTTATAATAAAAAGTCGCCATTTTTATGTATTTCGACCAACTTTAACTATGTATTTTTGCTCATTTTAAAGTCTTTTGGATAATTTTATTTTGCTATTAGCCTTTTCTAATTATCTACTAAATTATGGTTGTAAAAAGAACATATTATATCTGCAGTCCTAAATATACTTGACGTTTTTTTGCGATTATCTCAAAGTTGTAGAATATATATAGAAGTAAAACCAACTTTGTAACTAACAAGCTTAATTATTCATCTTTCAAACTATGGTCCTGGTTTTGTCTGAGGCACAATGCATTAGATGAAATAAAATTAATGGTAACATTTCACCAACTTACGTTGCTACACAATGCGCAGCGGTCACCACCCATCTGTCCGACAGCAATGCACCTCCGCACGATAGCTTCTTGCTGAGGAATCCACTCTTGATGAGAGCAGCCTGCCAAGGATGTGATCCAAATGCCGTCGAGTGGCCTCCGACAATTCGGTTTGACCTAGTGTAGTGTTCCCCGCAACCTGAAAAGTATAAATAAATAAGCCTTTTATTATTAAACGCATGTATTACTAATGAAGATTGGAGTTATTTTGCCTGACTGAGCTGCATGCTTTTACATTTTATTTAACGAATAAAAAAGTACCTAAATAGTTTATTTTACATTCTGCATATGTTTATAATAAAAGATATTTTTTAAAGATTCAGCCTTTATTTGATATAATAACGCCTGTACACGTGCATGGATTTACTGGCAGCAATATTGAGTATTTTAAACTATCTTGACAATAACTGTATACACGTAAAAGTGCTGTCTATCTCTCCAATTTATTCTTTGATAGTGAGCGAAACGCGATGTTGTAATTTTATGGTACTATTTCGTACTACATATCTTTAACAGTTAGTGAAAATCGGTCAACCTGAAAATTCTTTCGTAGAAAAAATCCTACTGACGCATGAAAATTCAGAAGCTTGAAAACTTTTTTGATTCATGCATGCAATCTTGCCAACTGCAGGATAAGACATGTTTACCCACACATTTTCTTTTTATGGCCGCGATAATAGTAACAGTAAATCCATGCACGTGTAAATTCATGATTTTTGTCTGAAATCTATCAGTCTCTTAATATAATTCAATATATGACTAAAATTTATGTCGAATCTAATATATTTTTTTTTTATATTTTGCGAAAATTAAAGGATAGATGCATTTTATAAAAAAACGATTTTGCTATTTTGAATGAAACAAATTTTATAGTACGAGTACATATTTAATCATGAATCAAGATTGACTTCGTTTTATTGTACCTTGTACCTATGCAAATATTCTTTACCAATCTAATAATTATTTTGTATGTTGAATACTCTGAATTGACTACATAACTGTACAAAATACGTTAAAAGACCTGATTTCAACCAATTTACCACTTATTTTTATGATAATTTCCAATACCCAAAAAGTTGGCTTGGAGGTGACAGTAGGTTGGGTTAGGTTTTCATTTGTCTTTATGCTTCAGTAGACACAAGTACCGCGTTGACAGTTAAAACAATGCAATATTAATATAGCGTATGTAACCGTGCATTGAATTACTGCTATCAATAGTGTGTAAATTAAACTAATTCGATAATAACTGTTTACATGTAATAATGCTGACTAGGTATCTCGCCAATATCATTATTTAAGCTTAAACGAGACGTATTGTTGTCATTGTATGGTGCTATTTGATAGGTTTGGAAATTGGTAAATGTCAAAATGCTCTGCGTGGTGTAGTTCGTATTTTTCCGACAGTTTTGCCACTATCAGTTCAAAATTAAAATTATCGCTAAACTTTTTTGATCCATGCATGCAATCTTACAACTTGCACGATAATACGTATTTACAAGATCATTTTTTTTTACTATGTCTGATCTAATAAGATCATATGGGCCTTCACAGAGTGGAGGTTTGTATTAACAGGTTTAGTTTTTACGAAAAATGTATGTCAGCCACTTGCTCAACCTATTAGGTCCATACTCTGACTCATAAACAAATTGAAAAACAATATGTGTACTTGCCAGACCCAGGATTCGAACCTAGGACCCAGTGGGTATTTGTTATGGCCGCGATAATACGTATTGTCAGCAGTAAATATATGCACCTATAAACGGGATAAGTATATAGTTATGTCGATTGTAACACAGTTATTAAAACAAATATGATAGTGACGTTACAATCGAAATAGTTGTAAACTATAATATAACATATGTGAATACTTATATTATATTTTATACTATCACCAAAGTAAATGCTTTATCTATTGAAAAATATTAAGTACAGTAAATAATAATATGCATTAATTATATAATATAACTGAAACACTGTTCCTAATTACATTATTTAGCCATTTATAATTTTTAAATAATATGCCAACATAATAATAGCATGACAAATTTTATATTATATTATATAAATAAAAGCGGGGCCCATGTTGTGTGTGTGACATAGTGAGTTTTTGATTATTGATATATTGTGAGTTTATTTGTGATAAAATGAGTGTCTTATTTATAAATTGTGTAAGTAAATGGGTTTGATTTTTGGAAAATGCGAAAGTCCAGAAGCAGTGGAAAGAGTGCGTGTGGAATTTTATTTCGCAAGTTGTGCACAGTGTTTTAGAGAAGAGATAAATTATATATTAAAGGAAATTTTAATTATAAAGCTTTCACGATCAATTCACAATACATTTTAATTAATTAAAAATAATCCTGCAGAAATATGAATATTTACATAGTATAATATATATACCCATTGCATTTTAAGTTCATTAGAAGAAAAAGCTTTTATAAAAAGCTTAAAGAAGCATTTAGCTTTAATGCATATTACGATAAAAGTTTGTGTTTATAAAATATAGCAAAAATAATAATTTAATTTTGAAAGAAAATACTTTTGTATTATATAATATTTAGGTTATTTACGTTGATATATCGATACCCTAGTTCTATAGGGAAATAACTCAAAATACCTTGTTCCAAGATAATGGCTTTTGAAAATTTTGAACAAATTTTCATTTCGATGTTAAAGCCTTGATTTTTGAAGTAAATGTATTTATTTTTTATTTAGTTCAAATGAACTTAGCAATGCAAAATGAAATGTTACAGTTTAACAAATAATTAACTCAGACATTCCCGTTAATATTTGAATTAATGATTAATCCCAAAAAAGGTTTTTTGAGTTTTTGACCCGTTGAATAGATTTTTTGATTTTTTTTTATTGAATTATGAAGATAGAACCGTTCTACATTGAATGGCATTATTAACTCAAAACCTTGAAATTTTGACTTGTTTCCCTATAGAACTAGGGTATCGATATGTATCGGGCAATAAATCCATCCTCTATACGGTCTGAAATAGTTACAATTAGTAACGATTATCGTAAACGACGTATATCATTCCGATGATAAGTTTATAGCCAGAAATAACTGTAAATATGAATAACACAAATATCGTAGAATTAATAAAAAAAACTTTGTTACAATACCATTATAATGGATATACCACATAAACACCAGTTCAATTAATACTGATTATTGAGATATGCAAGTACTTTTAATATCTGATCATGTCTGATCCTAATAAGATCATATGGGCCTCCACAGAGTGGAGGTTTGTATTAACAGATTTTGTTTTTTACGAGAAATGGATGTCAGCCACATGCTCAACCTATTAGGTCCATACTCTGACTCATATACAACAATATGTGTACTTGCCAGACCCAGGATTCGAACCTGGGACCCTCGACTCTATAGGCCGGCGCTTAAGGGGGAGAGGCACGCCAGCAGAGAACCTAGCGGAAAAATACGAAGCTTGCAATTTGAGATTTTTTTGATAATTTACGATTTAATAAATATGTATCTGAAAACATTAAAAAAAAATATATATATATATATTTTTAAATTCAAAGATAAACTTAATATAGATATAAATAAAAAGGATTTCAATTTATACACATTTTATTTTTATGTCGATGTTTTTTAAAATAAATATAAAAAAATATTAAAACGATGAATTAGTCAAAAATCTACACGACCAAAAATTGAAAACTTAATAAACTTAATTTTAATAATAAATATGACCATAAAATATAATGTAATAATAAGATGTGACCTTGCAACGAATTCACATTTTATTACATTTTTTTACAATTGTAAGTTTATCTTTGAATTAAAAAAAAATCTTTTTAATATTTTCAGATACATAAATTGTAAATTATCGAAAAAAATCTCATATTGCAAGTTTCGTATTTTTCCGCTAAGTTCTCTGCTGGCATACCTCTCCCCCTTTTAATAATCAATATTAGGTAGGTATATAGCTTTAACTAAAATGCTTTAATTAGTAATTTTATATAAATAATATATCAGCATATATATTATAAAATGAATTGTGAATTTTTAATTCATGTGAAAAAATTCAAAATATAATACCAAAGTATCATATAAGTGAAATATTATATGTGAACAAAATATTTATACATTTTTATGTTGAGGAAGAAAACTGTGCACAAAATATGTAAATAAAAACCACCAGAGAGTACTTTGATTTGCACAATTTACCCCTGAAACTCGGATCGTCGCCATTTTCGTAAAAGCCATTTCCTCCGGATATCATAACGCCGCCGTCTTGAGGCTTATGATTGTTCACGTGTGGGACATTTTGAAAGTTGTCGGGGGTGTAATAGTCATCGGGTTGTGGAATTTGATTTGTGGTAGTCTCGTGGTGACTGCTGTACGAGGGTTTTACGTGGAAGTAATTGTTCTGATTGTAGACGTCCTGATTATCAGGTTTCGCCCAACTGTAGTCAGGTTTCGGCCTAAAAACCGGCTTGGGTCGGCCGAAATTGTTATTGTCCGGTTTAGGACGGTTGTAATTATTGTTATTGTCTGTGTTTTCGTACACCGGTTTTGGGCGGTCGTAATTCGGATTGGGTCGATCGAATTCTTGTGGGTTGTGGTATATGATTGTGGGTTCGTCGTATATTGTCAGTGGTTTGTTTGCTGTGGGCTTAGAATCGTATGTGTTATAATCGTTGCTAGGAAAATGGCCGACTAGTTGTATTAGGTCACCTGAAATATGAATAAAAATATAGTGTTAATAATGTGAAATTTCAAATGCCATATGGAATTTTATTGGTTTGTAATTTTCGCTCTATCGGAAAATTCCTAAAGTTAAAGATGGTTTGTGTCTTTGCAATAAGAGTCATTTTTTTTTAAATATTTTCAAGAGATGGCAGTATTCTTAGAGCTTACTAAGATATTATAATATAAGTATTGATTTTCTATAAAATCATTGTAATAACTACACAAAAATACCAAGCATATTAAAAATACTAAACAATAAAAATATACTTAATTTACATAGCTAAACAATTGTAAATTTTAATATTAGTTTCGACGCGCGTAAAAATCTGCAGAGAGAAGAGACATTTTCTTAAGAGCAGTAGTTTTTGGTTATTCACTTAATCCAGTACTAAATTCAAATGCATACTGAATAAATAATATAGTAATTCACTGCATTAAAAGCAGGCACTATTTCTCTATTTCGACTATAAAAAAAATTATTAGCTATATTTTTCAATATTCTTTCAGTGTGTATAGCTGATTTATATGCACAATTGCAAAACAATTACTTAAATCGCAATAAATTGACCGCAGATGATTTTTTTTAATTCCAGGATTGTTTTTACTATTTCTTTGTTTAGTTGTTATGTAATCGGGAATACAAAAGTATCTAAAAGTCCACTAATATTGTCTGTAAATTGGAATTCAAAATTATAAAAGGGATAATACAAAATATGTGTAACTTAAAATTACTTTAAAATCAATGCTTGTTAAATTAAATCGAATTGCATTAATTTGTTGTACGTTATTCAATTCTACATACTTGAGAAAACTTGCCGTACTGTAGTTTGGTGATATTATATTTATGAAGCCTGGACGTTGACAATAAGAATACTGGATGCTTTCTATATGTTGCTAAATCGACGTACCATGAATATATCCAGGGTTGATTACATTACCAATGAGGAATTTTAAGACGAGCCAATAAAACAGGAAATTGCATAGTTACTATCAAGTATCATGGAACCTAAAAATTAGGAGCAGCGCAACGTGGCATGGAAAAGTGCATGTTGAACATAACGCGTTAAGATCACAAAATAAGCCAATAAATAAGGAAGCAGGCAAGAGTACGCGAAATAATAGAGGTCGCTATATAAATGAAATGGTAATGTGCTGGTCATATTGCTCGACGATGGATAGACGAGCTCATCATAAGGTTCGGTGGATTTACGTGGCAGCAAATAACTAGGGACCGAAAAGAGTGGAGAAAGCTATAGGAGGCCTTCATACAACAGTGGATTGACCCCGGCTGATGATGATATAATAATGAGAGGCAGTGTACATTATCAGAAAAATATAATTTAAGATTTTTTAAATAGGGTTTCCGTCATGAAAATACACAAAACGCGAATGAGCTTAGAAAATATAAACTACAATAATTTTCGACAATCATAAATCTTTGAGGTCCATAATTTATTTCGTCACCTCAATACTACAGCTACATAACTCTGATTTGATAATTGTAGGGAGAATGAAATTTAAACTTTACTTGATTAACATAAATCTAGGATATAATTATTATTTCAAATAAAAATGAAAAATTTTGTTCGTCTAATTGTGAACAATTAAATAATGTTCAATTGTATGAAAAAATATTGTAGACATAATATTATTGTTTTATTTATTTAATAAATTTAAGTTAGCCGATTAATGACCTTAAGCGTTAGTGTCGCGGGTCCCAGGTTAGAATCCTGGGTCAGGCAAATACACATATTGTTTTTCAATTTGTGATTGAGTCAAGTATGAACCTATTAGGTTGGGCAAGTGGCTATCATCCATTTCTCGTAAAAACAAAACTCTGTTAATACAAACCTCCACTCTGTGGAGGCCCATTTATTAGGATTGACATATTGACATAATATAAAAAAAAATTCAAACATAAAATGAATACAGTTTCCATTAACTTCTGACTTACCTAGTTTTATTATTTTGTAGAGAATGATTTGTAGAATCATATTCAATAGCTATCTCAAAAACAGTGAAAATCAAGTTATTTAGTTGTAGTATTGAGGTGAAGATATATTGTAATGACATATTTGGGTTATACAAATAACCACATGGTAGGTACATGCATATGTTGTGCAAATAGTACGTGCTACATTATATTCGCACAAGACGTTACGTGACGTTTAATTCACGCATACATATATGTTTGATAATTTATGATATATATGTAAGCAAACTTTCTTCTTCGCGCTGAGTCAAACGTTTAGGTATGAGGTGTAGTCGCGGCTATTGTGCGAGCCCGACGATGCGTGCAATGTGAAACCGACACCGCTGAACACACTACACACAAAGAAGACTCATTAATAATGAATAATTAAAAACGACATAGGTATAAATTTTAAAATATGGTAATATTTTACAACTTGTAAATATTTTACTCGTAACATAAATGTGTAGGTAACTAATGCAAAATACTCGTAACTAATGTAAACATTGGCTTTATAAACTTTTTTTTAAACTTCACTTTCATATCGTCACTTTAATACTACAACTAGATAACTTGATTTTTACTGTTTTTGAGATAGCTATTGAATATGATTGTACATTTCCTTCTCTACAAACTAGGTTAATCAGAGGTTAATGGGAACTACTCGTATATTAATTTAAATAAATTTAAAACCATTATGCATTAAATAAATACAATACAATTTCAAAAATATTATTTCATTTAATTGAACATTATTTAACTGACCCTAATTAAACAAAGCACGATTTTCCATTTTTATTTTAAATAAAAATTGAAGGCGTCCCCCGAAATGGGGTCTATATACAAAAGCAAGATTCTTCAGGAGAGGAAAAAAAACGTTTTATTCGATCATGCGGACTTTTGGAGTATATCTGTTATAATAATTAATTATGTTCATGAAAGCACTCTTTATCATTGACAATTTTTTATTTGTTTTGGATAATAAAATAAATCATATAGACCTCTCTTCTTATACGGTAAACATTTTAGTGTTGCTAATATCTCAAAAACTGTAGCAGCTATAATCTAAGTGTGGCAGATAAAAAAATAAAACTTTCAAATAACGTGAGCAATGATATAGACCCGTTTTAGTCAATAAAATTACTTTTTGACATGATGTATTATATAGACCCCTTTTCGGGGGACGCCTTCAACTATAGCCTAGATTTATGTTAGGGGGGGAGGGGGAGGGGGAGGGTCCCAGCCAAATTACGGAAAACCATTCAAGTCTTAATATTGTCTAAGCTTAAAAATAGATTACAATTAATTAGTAGCGAGGTAAGCGATATACATAAGTTTATGTGAGTTTTTATTACGAAATTACGAAAAATGGCACAAATAAATGGACTCACGAAGTCAAAGTATAAAAATTAATAGGCAATAATTTTATAATAAATTTAGTATAGATCTGTTTTGAAACCCTGACGCATGGTCAAGCGCCAAACCTTTTTATGCTTTATCTTTTATATTTATATTGAAAATACCGATTTTGTTGCAGTTGATTTCAATAATTGAATGAAGGTGTCCACCCACTTCTGTCGTTTAGTTTTCAGGCTCCGGGCTCCAAATAAATTTTGTTGCTCGAGGAGATATAGCCCCTTTATGGAAGTATATGGTTTACCGATTGTGAAGGGTGGAGGTAGGCTGTTAAAATCTGACATAAATAATGAATACTAAACGTTCTCAGTCAAGCTTATTTGTTATACTTATACAATACTTAGTGTAGATAGTGTTTTGTCAGTTTTAAAATTCACCCTGCCTAATCTAAGCCATAGTTGATAATAGTAAAAAAATATTCGTTTTCCAGTGAAATATCTAAAATATGCCATTCAATCATACATAGTTTTAGACATTTTATAGATAGAATAATATTTTTTATATATAAAAATTGTATAACAATATAATATAATAATATTACAGATAGAAAAAAAATAAGTATGACTGAAAAGGTGCATACTATTTTTGTCGGATCTCCCATAGCATATCTAAACTATTATGGTGTGGTTTAGGCAGGGTTTAATTGAATTTAAAAAATATAATCAGCACCATCTGAAATATGTACCTATACTTAGTTTAATGATAACATATTAGTATGACTGACTACGTTTAGTGAGCACTATTTATGTCACATCTTATCAGCCTACCTTCACCCCTCACCAATGTGGTATTCACGAGAGCATGCAATCATTTTCTTAAGTTTTTGCTTCAATATTCAAGACAACATTGAATGTATCCTTAAAATAAATTTAGAAGTAAACAAAACGTCTCATTGGGACGAGGTCAATGCACGCTTTTGCATTTTAATTAAATAATTTGTTTGTGAACTTTTTTAAAGATTGGACATTGGTCATGAGTTTTTTCAACTTCTATACATTATAATATAAACTTTGGTGACCCGAGGTGAATTCACAAATCGAATCATATTGATGATAAAACCGTTTCTCAAATAGAATTTTTTGCAAAAAAAATTTGTATATCATTGTTTGCTTTAGGTAAGGTTTAATTGATTTTTTTTTAAATAACCAATAAAATCTGCAATTTGTATTCTTAGTTCAATGAAAACAAATAAGTGTGACTGACAAAATTTAGTCTTTCGCCACTGCAACGTGGTACTAAATACATTTTAGTATTGAAGATCAAGTTTTTTTAATGGACTTATTAGAATGGAATTCAAATCTTTTACCCGTTATAATCAGCTTTGCCAAACTAGGCATAACGACCGACAAATGAATTATTTCTCAATTGAAATACTTATTTTTAATTAAGGACAAGTCTTTCGTTTAGGTACTGAGAATATTCAGTTAATAATGATATGTCATGATATATCGTGTATTATTTAAACGTTTAGGATATTGCAAAATGTGTATTTGTTTTTCTTTACGCAAAGACGACATTGTTGCAAACGATATTTCAAATGTGAAATCTCTTTAATTAATATCTATCAAGCTAAAATTCTTCAAGGGAAAAATTGTTTGTTATATTAAAGAAACTCGATGAATACATATAACGTCAACTCGGCTCTATCTGTAGGTTAAGAGTAAAGTTTTAAGCTAACCTGCTACATTGTACTGATAACTTTTGCATCGGTTTTTACTTGTAAATTTATCTTTTGTATTTTTTCAAAGTAAAATGAATTAAGCCACATTTTTAAAACCACAATCATCTGCAGGTAAAGTAACATAATATTTTTACCAAAAACTGCAATAATCGAATACCAAAAACATTTCTACTTTTATCTGCAATTTCAGATATTAATAATATAAGGGTTTATAACTTCTATAATGCACCAAAATCATACTAAAAAAATATTTTAAAATCCTAACGATTTACAAAAACCGATGGCAAATAATGATATAAATAATTACAAGATAAAAAGAACTTTTTATATACAACGTTTTTAAATTTTCTGTTGAATCATATAAACTTGAATTGACTAAATTAAACAATCAAAAAAAAATTGTACTTTATTGAAATACAGAATAATTAAATGTTATTACATATTGATTTCCATAGTAACGCACGTATAAATTATTTATTAATTTAGTTGCTAGGACCCCGTAGCAACCAATAATGGTATCGAAATAACTTTTCATACAAAATATAATTAACTAAAAATGAATTCAATTCTACTTAAAAACGGCTAAAGGTATTAAAAAAATGCATTGGCATCATGTTTTGATTTATTCTAAAAGTTTCAAATGTCTAGCTAGTGGGAAAGTTAGTTAAAAATCGATTGCAAGATTTGTACCGGACAAATAAGAATACGAGCTAATAAAAACGTTGTAATAAACTTTGATATATCCAATTTTATTTTGCGTGGATTTATTGCAAAAAGAGTTTAATAAGCTATTTTGCTCCGGTTTGAAAACAAAATATATATTTTTTGTTTTTTTAACTTAAATTTACATGTTATGTTCATTATAAAATAAGCTTTATTCTTATGTAAACGATCGTGGGGTACTGCTAAAAGCTCGCCAAGTCTCAAAATCATGTTACAGAGGAATTTATATTTGAAACTTTGACGTGTCCTCTAAAATCAGGCATAATGCTAATTTATTTGAGCTTTACAATGTCCCATATATCAGATAACCACGAATTATTTTTCTAGCATACATATTTATATAATATTGACTATATTATCGATTATTTTTATTATTATTAACAATGCGATAGTTTTTTCGTACACGGCGGTTTGTTAGTAATTATGAATAACACCTGAGCTTTGAGAAAATCACAAAACTATTATTGTGTTTTCACCGGTATTCGAACCCGGAGCTCACGGATGGAAGGATTTACCAACTTTTGGCAGTAACCGCACGCGATATACATTTAGAAGCAATATCAGAATTGGTTCTATTCAGTGTGACATGTGATAAATTGCTCATTAATTGATTGGACAATAAAATAATTTATTAACAAGGCAATACATTAATATTAAAAATAATTTTATTATTCTTTAAGCCATTATCATAAATTACTAATAATTAATAATGCCATGGCATTTAAGTAGTAATTTCAAGATAAGTAGATACTTAAGATGTCATTCGACTATTGTGATTAAAATTTCTCTTTTGAATAAAATTAGAAAAATATAAATTACTATGACTATAGAAATATTTACAAATATTGAACCTTACCTCATGTATTAATTAATATAAGTTACATACCGAAGTAAAGATAACTTTTATTATACAATTGTATCAATGCCTTGTATTGTTTATTGTCATATTGTTTCACATTAAATCATTCATTATTTTAATTATGTTTACTTTCACACGAGCTATATGCACGAACATATTATACAATATGAAGATTATTAAAATGTATTTTTGAGATTATTTATTATAAACACGCATATTATATTTGTAATAGTGTTGTCACTTTAGGTTGCGGCGCCTGTAAAAAATAAGGGATACTTTTGTACCTATACTAGGGGTTTTCGTACAAGTCCGTTTGGTTACATGTAAATTGTACGTAAAACATTTCACAGTGGCACAGTTCGCCGTGAGCTTTCTTGTCGGAAAGAGATGACCGTATAATATACGGTCTCCAATTTTATTACGATTCAATATGAACATTAATTCCATTTTCATAGCTGATTTTGGCAAAATTCATGAAATCAATAATGAAAACCTAACCTAACCTAACAAATAATCCAGTATAACAGCTATTTTCGAAATTTGTTTGCTGCAGGCTTCCTGTAAAGTGTAAACCGACAAGAACCGTGTTTTATTTAGACATGAATTTTATGTCAGTGCTGTACGACCCCCAGTGGTTGGACGGTTTTTAATATACGGTCATATATTTCCGATACAACATTTCACGGTGAAGTGTGATACAGTGAACTGCATACGTACAAGTTTCCAGACACGAGTCGGTTTACGGGAAGCCAGGAGGGAACCGCGCTGATTTTCATAGCCGATTTTGGCAAAAGTCATGAATTCAATAATGAAAACCTAACCTAACCTAACAAATAATCCAGTATATCGGCTATTTTCAAAATTTGTTGACCGCTGGCTTCCCTTAAACCAAAAAAACCGGGTTTTTTATATTATCTTTTTTCTGTGACCATTTCTAATAATACATAACATGTCATGTGAAACTGTTGGTTTCATATTTAGTTATACGAAGTTATACGTTTCACATAAAGGCACCTATTGGAATAATAATATGAAGTTTGCAATCTGACACCCTTTTCCATTATTTCCATTTTTTTTAAAGTATAATGTTTGAAACGTTCATAGTTGTTTGTTTTCGTAATAGATTTTTGGGTTTACACCGCGTATTCTTCAACGTTTTGATGGAGTTTAATTGAACGCAGTGGAGGTAGGCTGTTAAGATCCGACATAAATAGTGTACACTAAAGTTTGTCAGTCAAACGTATTTGTTTTCATTGAATGTATACTACAATGTATAGATCACAGAACAGAAGTTTCCTGGTGTAGATAGTGTAAACCACGATTGTTTGAGAGTAGTTTTCATGGAAATACTCGAGGTCTAAAAATCGTCAGTGAAATGTTTTTAAGAATATTTTTGTTGCATCTGTCTATTTAATAAAGCTAAAAATCTTCTTCTTCGACCATGTCCGATCCTAATAGGATCATATGGGCCTCCACAGAGTGGAGGTTTTTATTAACATATTTTATTTTTACGATAAATGGATGTCAGCCACTTGCTCAACCTATTTGGTCCATACTCTGACTCACACACAAATTGAAAAACAATATGTGTACTTGCCAGTCTCAGGTTCGAACCTGGGACCCTCGACTCAATAGGCCGGCGTTTAAGTCACGCGGACATCGTGGGTGTGAAATAAAAAAATAATAGGTAAATAATAAAATATATTGGTATGTGCTTACATGATATATTTTCTTATAATTTTAGAATAAAAATTTAAGCAAACAATTCATAGAACAGATCATTAATAGAATTTCGATAGGCAATATTCAATATACTACATTTTGATGCAGGGTTTTGAATGTGTGAGTGTCCTGTTGTGTGTGTAATACACCAATATTAAATGAGCGTCAATGCATAAGCCAAGAGCAGTTGTCAGTATTCGACGTGTTACGTATTCGTGACACGTGTTTTTATTTATCCCGGATTATACCTTACTCGAAATCGGTTACCTGCTTCACCTTACCCGTTAGGTATTTCAGTTCCCATTATTTCTGAGTTCCCTGGAACAACTTCTCTCTCTATTTATAAGTGTCTATGGGTGGCACTTTGCATAGAGACGTTACTGTCAATCCTTTTAGCTTATAGTAGTAAAATGACAAAAAAAGTACAACCAAATGTTCTTTATTATATTACAATTTGCACGCGTTGCCACATGTGGGCTTGCAAAATAAGGAAGAAGAAAAAAAACAACGTTAAACAACAAAAAAACGTATTTTTTTATACAATTAACTTTCCGCTCCAAATATTTCTCTGTCAGGCGATTTGGCAACTGAAATCCGTTTCGATTGGTGAAATGCTTGCCCATCTTCAAGACATTGTCTAATTGGACTATTTGAGATAGTTAATTATTAACAGTACGGTATATCGTTATAAGCTCTGAAGATACAAAGAGTTGAGGTAGGTAAAGGATAAATGGCCATTCTCACTCTTAAGGAAATTTTTATGGGGTTACACGTATTGATTAAGCAAAAAGATTACATATAATTCAACCCTTTCTATATAAAAAACTAGGTACCTAGTAAAGAGCAATAAATCTATATTAAATCACATATTTTGTCTGACGCGATGTAAATGGAAATTGCTTTTCTTGCTTATATTGATTTGTTCGTCCCTGATAATTATTTTAGAAATTGGAAGCATCCGTTACTTGTTCTCCCAGACTGCAGAATTGAATTGCAGAAAAGAAAGGCAATAACTCAGTAGTTGACAATAAAAACTGGGTGTGTCCACTATTTAACGTATATGGACGTATCTCGTTGTGAGTTTCACTAACGTTGAACATGTCCCGATTTGAAAGTCACCCCATTTTCTCATCCCTCTTTTTTGTAGCTATTACTGAAAGTCAATAAATTAGGTGTGTAGCTAGTTGTCAACTTTTGTTCTGTGTTCAATCGAATCTTTTTGGATATAAGTATACTCCACTTACGTGATGGTTAGTTTAGGTGGACATTATTTTATAAGCTTTTACGATATAGTCTACTTTGTTTACCCAGTGTCCATGTACTTTTTAAAATTATTTATATTGTTAACTGGAAATGAGAGTTCCATCACACCTTACCTGTCTTATCAAAAACTTATATAACAATAGACACACAAAGGTAAGAGTAAATAGTGCGCTTTCTGAGAGTTTCCAAACTGAGAAGGGAGTTCGTCAGGGATGTGTTTTATCTCCCCAGTTATTCAATATATATGGAAAGCATATAATGCGAAGAGCCCTAGATCATTGGCAAGGCGGAATAACAATTGGTGGCCAGAAAATAAACAACTTAAGATTCGCAGATGATACCACACTAATCGCTGCTGATGAAAGAGAACTCACAGAGCTGTTACACCGGGTAGAGGAAGAGAGTCGCAAATACGGCCTCCTTATTAATAGGAATAAGACCAAGTCAATGGTGGTTGATCGGGCCAACCTTCTACCAACACCAAGTACACTCCAAAACCTCGAAACAGTCGACGAGTTTATATATCTGGGATCGACCATCAGTGGAAAGTGCGGATGCGAAGCGGAAATAAGAAGGCGCACACAGATTGCAAAAAATGCGATAACACGCCTTACCACTATATGGAAGGATCGGGGAATTTCGATTGCCACAAAAATGATGCTTGTGCAAACATTAGTGTTCTCGATATTACTATACGGAATCGAGTCGTGGACCCTGAAGGCAAGAGAACGGAAGGCAATTGATGCCTTTGAGATGTGGTGTTGGCGCCGAATGCTTTGCATTTCTTGGACGGAGCACAGGACGAACCGGTCAATCATCCAGAGACTGAAGATAAAGGAACGGCTCTCGACGATATGTCTGAGAAGAATTCTGGAGTTTTTTGGACATATTGTCAGGCGCGGACCGGACAACCTGGAGAGACTGGTAGTTTTGGGTAGCCTCCAGGGAAGGCAAAGCAGAGGAAGAGCGTCTGCGCGATGAAGCGACCAAGTGAAAGAGCTGACTGGGCGCACCATCCATTCTGCCCTGAGAGAAGCGGAAGATCGAGAAGGATGGAAAGTCTTGGTTGCTCAAAGGATGGCGAAATTTAAATGTGGTCACGATCCTTAGCCATAAAAGCACGAACAAGAAGAGATATTGTTAACACTGATTTTTATGTCATGTTTTAAACGCTTTAAATTTGTAATCGGTCATGTTCATTGTATAATTTTAATGCATAAATTACATAATAAATAAATATGAATAGATTTACGGTGATATTGCTAAACCAATGTTACTTGTTTATATAATATAATATATTTTGATCGATTTTTAACTTTCAAATTAAATTTTATCAAAACAAACAAATCTGGACAGAGGTACATCAAATAAATCTATTAACCCATCGAAATACTAAATTTTGTTCTATTTTATTTTCTATGGATAGAAGCGCACCAAATGTTCATAAAAGACATTTCTAATGGTGTTATTAAGAAACATGTTATTCAAATAAGTAGCTCTATAAAATGAACTTTACAGTGAAAAAAATGGCTGCAGGCTCAATTTTTTTAAATGCCATTAATTAATATTATTTTATTTATAATTGTGCTTTTGTTCTTCACTAGATACATATCTATTGATTTGAGTTCCACCACGAATTGACAGTTAACACAATAAAAGAAATCTATATTATAATTATAATTGAAGGCACCCCCCGAACGCGGCATATATTTTGCATATTGAGTTAATTATAGATCAAAGATATATATGTAGATCACTGTGAAAATATTGATGTATCGAAAAGGTTTATCCTTCACTCCTAATAGTGCTCTAAAGTTTTGAAAATTACTTAATCCAACAACAACGATAAACAGAACAAAGATGGCGGATGTTGGTGGTATGAACTTGTCATCTAGTGGTATATATCAATTAAATAAAGGCAAAAAAAAAGACTCTATGAAGCCTAGAAGTATAAAAGTCTATGTTTTCTATATTCATAATAATATATTATTATCAATAAATAAAAAATATTATTTTCATGTAAAAATATTTGGTTATAGGTACATTTTTCTTCATTCCTCAAATTTATTGAAACGTGGCCCTTATCGTTGTTCGGGAGTGCCTTCAATTATATATTATTTAATCAGTAAAATAATTCATAATTTGTATTATACGTACATCCTGATGAAAATAAAATAATTGTTTCAAAATGTCTTTGACTTCTGTCATATTTCCAATAAAAATGTTTTTTTTTTATATTGGCAGAGAAGGGCGGCAATTTTCGACAAGGCGGTAGCTACCTTTGGCGTGTCAATGAATTGTTATGCATTCATTTGCTTACCAACAATGTGAATTATTACTTACGTACTCTACATACTATTTCATAGTATTTCCAAGTATTTTCATTAGTCGAATTTTGTATTTATTCTTTATTTCCATATGGCATTGATGATAATAATAATGTAGTAGGTACTTACTGACGTTGTGTAGGGCAGGTGGTGCTGGTCTTATGGCATCTCTGTCGACACAGCAAGCCCAGATCATACCTCCAGAGCAGAGGTCCATCGGTCTTCCACCTCCCAATACGCAGGATATGCTTAGCCCGCATTCAAACCTGGATCCTTTGTAGCGACAGCTTTGCGGGATCACTGAAAAGAACAGAAATTATATGGTAAGATACTAATATATTTTAATTAGTTATTTTAACAATTAAAATCTTAACTTAAATACATCACGTGAAACAAAGGTAGGTAATAAGGGATGGAACACTGGAAGAAATACCAATAGGCCGAAGAACTTTACGCCAAACGCAAAACAAATGCTATTGCAAATAATTGTACATATAGATTTTAAATATAATATTTCATATGTAAATTCAGTGATTTTCCGTACAGGTTAGCAGACCATACGTTGCTTAGAGGGGCACGATATAAATGGCGGTAAATGTAGGAACGAATACAATCGACTTTAGAAAGGACGTAACCCTCATTTTTTCAAAATAGGTTTTATTAGATAATAGTGTTGTCATCATCATCATCACCATCAGCCTGAATCTATCTACTGCTGGATGAAGACCTTTTCAAGCTACATTCACTTCTCTCGGTCATGTGCGTTATATTGCCACGTACCTACTTCCGCGGAACTTTATCATTTCATCGATCCAGCGGCCTCTAGGTCTACCTTGCGATATGCGTCTTGGATGACTAAATTTGTCTCTTTTTCAAGCTATGTGTCCAGCCCATATCTATTTGAGGCTTTTAATGAACTCTATCACATCGAAAACTCTTGTCTATGCGCGTCCTTTCGCGTTATGTCCAGCATGCACCTCTCCATACCGCGTTGTGCTACTCTAAGTTTCTGGATTTCTCTTTTACTTAGGGTCCATGTTTCACACACATATTTTTGTACATAACTAAATACATGTTGTATCCAAAGGATGTAAGCTGCAAGCGCCAATTTATTATCAAAATTTAGCTCGCAATTAAACGAAGATTGAGAAAAATGACCTAACCATCATATTCATGGGTTTTTCTTTAATTAACTCATTAATAATATCAAATTAGGGATATAAAAACAAAATTATTAATTATCATGCACTTCACGCTTATGTCTGTTTTGTATTTTAACTTTTAAATCATAATAAAAACGTTTTTGTGCCTCCTGTAAATTTCATTTGTGTGGATTACGCCCTTTTTCTTTCTACAGTCGAAATATTACAACATTTTAAAACTGTTGCGGGTTTCCATTAAACCGTCTCTTCGTTAGAAAGTGACATCTGAATTTTAAAAATATTGAGAGCATAAAAAATCCTCCCAACCTATCCTGTTTTTGTTTTGTAATAATAGCAAATGGTGGTTTATCTCATATGAAAATTTTCCACAATGAAGCCTCCAAACCTGTCAAGTTTTTAATCCTTCACGTCATCAGTGAATGATGTGTCATTTTTTTTGCCAAAAATAAATAAATAGGTAATAACATAGGTCCCTAACAAATTTAGATAAAATTTTAGACTATACATGGAAGGGACGATATTCTAAGTCTGACTAAGGGTGGCACTTTGCTCACTGCGTAGATTTTCCACTTCACAACTTTGTACTCCGGTTCTAGGATAAAAATCATGTAATACATTCTAAAAATATTTTTCTTATGTACCTACATATATTATTACCACCCACGATGGCCGCGTGGCTTAAGCGCTGGTCTATAGTGTCGAGGGTCCCAGGTTCGAATCCTGGGTCTGGCAAGTACACATATTGTTTTCAATTTGTATATGAGTCAGGGTATGGACCATAGATGTATTAAAAGTAGAGATAAGCAACGATTTGCCTTCCTCATACAACTGAATGAAGCATGCCGACAACAGCCGATAACTCACGAGAAATGGCGACGCGATAAAAAAAAATGCAGACCATCACGGAGGATTTACTTTGATCTTTATAACGTACCCATATAATATAATGTTAACGTGGAAATTTTGCCGCAAATTGATTACCAACCTGCCTCACCATACTTTTTCACCATACTTGCTGGCTTCACCATACTTTCTTATACAATGCCGCCCCTAGGTATGGACCTAATAGGTTGAGCAAGTGGCTGACATCCATTTCTCGTAAAAATAAAATCTGTTAATACAAACCTCTACTCTGTGGAGGCCCATATGATCCTATTAGGATCGGACATGGTCGAAAGAAAGACATATATTATGTATTTATTTAAATACAAGTAAATATCATTTGATCTAATTTTATGCGAGGTAATCAGGCAAAGAGGCGTATCAGTGTAGTAAAAAGTGCAAATAAAGCGTATATATTTATAACATTTGGTTAAAATCATATACTATATTAATTCCTGAAAAACTATCGTTTTAAGTTCATTAAATTGTTTGTCTTGTTCATTAAGACGTTTAATTTTCGACAATCGAATTTTCATAGCAATTACAATATGTCATCACTTGTTTTGATTATTACAGCATTTGAATGCATGAATATTGCTGGTAGGGAATCCAATCCCGAGCCAAAATTCTGATCCCGGGATTTCGGGATTACAATTTGACAATCCCGGGATCCCGGGACTGGTCCCGGGATTGGCATTTTTTTCCATTGTTAATATAAAAAATTTATATTCACAAATAACATTGATAAAATCGGTCAAAAATAAATCTAGTATAATTTATACTATTTAAAACATTTATTGTTAATATTGTATATCTACGTTCAATCTTGGAAATACATAATTTTAATGGAGTAAATAATATTGTAATATAAATAATAATGTGAATTTAATATGAGATTGCTGTTTCTGATATTAAAGACTTAATGAATGGATTAGCGAGATTTTAAATAGTAAAGCAAATAATCATGGCGTACTTTTGGCCTTTCCGTTTCATAAATCTAATTAGTCAGCCAAATATGAAACTGCCGTAAAACGTATGAGATCATGGTGGAATTACTTTGTTAAAAGTGCGAAGCATTGTTTTTTTCAATCCTTCTCATTTTTAATAATGTATGTGAAAAAATAAAATAAATCGGCAACTTACACATGAGTATAAATCAAACTTCATTCAAACTCAGTTTATTTCTAATGTAGTTATTTTTTATTATAAGTATTTTTTCTGTTATATTTTTGCTTTTATTTTATGTTCCATAAAAATTGATAAAAAAATCAATCCCGAAATCCCGGGATTATGTTTATCAATCCCGGGATTCATAGGTATCGAAAATAGCTCGGGATCCCGGGATCCCGGGATTCGGGATCCCGGGATTGGAATCCCTAATTGCTGGTAAATATACGACACAGCGCATTTTCAAGTAGATATACTGCGACAACTCTGTTAGTCAGTAACCCATACTCATTATGTAATATAAAAAATATTTTTCATAACGTACTCTAGTGTTGCTACTGAGACATGCTATATTTTTATTTAATGAGCTGGCTGTTTAAAGAAAAACTGAGAAGTCTACGTACGGAAAAAATCTGATGTACAAGATAAAAATAACTTCTTATACACAACGTTTTTAAATTTTCTGTTGAATTATTATGCTCAATATGCTCAAGCTTGTACTTGATATGAAGTAAATAAAAAACAAAAAAATATACAATACTGAAATGTCATTTTGATTTCCATAGTAACGCACGTGTATATTAATAAGTTAGTTGCTACGACCACCCCATTGGCAACCAATAATAGTCTTTTACTTTTTACGGATTTTTCTGAAATAACTTTCTATACAAAACAGAATTAACTGAAAATGAAGTCAATTCTGCTTAAAGATGGCTAAAAGTATTAAAATAATGCATTGGCATCATGTTCTGCTGTATTCTAAAAGTGTCAAATGTCTAGCTAGTCGGGAAGGTTAGTTAAAAATCAATTACAAGATTTGTACTCGACAAACAACTACCGGACAAACAAGAATACGAGCTAATAAAAACGTTGTAAAAAATACGTACCTACTTATTCTATGTGTAAATTTACACAACACGTTATGGTGGTAACGTCCAAAGCCCATTTACATCATACGTAAAGAAATTTCATTTTGCTCAAATATACGGTTTGAAATGGCCTTATTATTTTAATTTGAAATAATAGACCAAACCATTTACGTTTAAAATACAAAAACGTTATTTATCACAATTAATATTCTTATGCACTTATTGGTATGATAAAATAAACGATTCAAATATATTGTAATACATTATATTATCAATAACATCTCAAGTAGACAAATCACAAATGAAAGCGCATCTATCTAATTATGTATACGGATTAAATAATGCATGAGTGCATCTATTCTATACACAAGACTACTATCGGCGGTTAACGAGGCTAGTTTATCATATGTTTGTATCAATGACATTAATATGGACGAAGCATCTAGAAAATAAAATGACACTCACTTTGTGTCGGGTCTGCCGGATGGCGAAATTCATATTTTAATATCAGTATCCTACGCTCAAGTGAACATTCTGCTTGCAAGCGGTCTGGCGACACCGCTGGGTCTGCCCATACAAAATTTCTGACTGTCAGGTTTCGACTCCACCGTTATTATTGTGTTACAAAATGCCAATGTGCCTAGTTAAAAATTGTAAAAAAAATCTACTAAACACTCCAAGAAAGATGGGATATCACTTTTCATGTGTTAATATTATTTATTATTTATAAAATGCCATTTTAAGATAATGTTTATTCAATGCAATTGAATGACAGGAACCATTGGACAGTCGCCTGTGATGCGCTGGGATCACTTGCGTCTAATCTCCGAGAAGTCATAAGTAACCGAGAATCTGTTTCTAACGCAATGAGTCATGACACTAATACGCCATTACAATAAAGGTTATATTACTATAAATTCTCGAAGCTTGTATCGCATAATGGAAATGGATACGTCATACGGTCACGTGACATCTACCTATACATCTGTGAATGACTTTCATGCACAATTTCTCGTGCGCGCCGGTATGAAGTGAGTTGTTCATTTAATATGTCATTGGTTTGTATTGAAGTATTATAAGTGTTATAATAAGTTAGCCATCTAAACAGTAAAAAACAGTCTCGCTCTAAAATTTAGCACAACCAAAAGAGGTGCCGTTAAAACATAGCACTTATTGTAACAATTACAACTAACTTATTGTAATTGTTACAATTAGTAGTAATAGTAATAATAAGCTAAAATACACTGAATAAATACCCTTCATTATACCTCGCAGAACCATGGGGAAGTCTAATGTACAACATCAAACTGCCCTTAACCTTGGTGATAGGTAGAGGGGCGTGCTATAAACACTAAGTCGCTTGCCAGTTAAATGTAATAAGGAAAAATGGTTCTGGTAGAAAACACTAACTCAATTAGTAGTTATTTCCAGGCAACATTTTGTAATTTTTCGTTTAGTTTCTTTGCCCAAAACTGTTTATAAACAAATGTATAATATATTTTTTTAAACTAGTATGTTTTTCCAGATGGTAAAATTTGAAATAATGAATATTTTGGTATTAGTTAACTAATTTTTTATATTATTACTTAGATTATTACTACGTTCATTATCAATTTTATTGGTTGCAATAATATTTGGCTCTACGTGCTTTATATGATTTAATTTTTTTCGGAAATCATTGCACACTTTCGATCCACCGGATGTTACACCAACAATACTGTGCCTCGTAAAGTTATTATCAAAAAAAAGTTGCAAATAATAAAAAAAAACAATATTCTCTTGAATTTGTTCCGCGAACTAAAATAATATCAAATGTTGCCAGGAGGGAGCCGCGTTGCAAAATATTCTCTTTTGTTCTCTAATGGCAGACGACTCAAAAGTGATAGCGATATTAAAATGATTGCCACATCTACCGAACTGAAATAAGACAGTGTGCGGCGATGTTTACCTGCTGAAATAACTTCTATTGTTGACGATTTGCAACGCTATTTACTTAACATAGAGGTTTCAAAATGGAGTTGAACTACGTCGCGAGGATGTGATTATTGTCTTTGGAAATTAAAACGGAATGTATTTATCAAGCAAGAACACTTCCTGTTTGTGACAGCACAGCTGAAAATATTTTTGTGAAATTTTGCTTTAAAATAATTAAATCTAGATTTATGATTGAGTTCTGAGTCCAAACTGGCTTCTTGTATTCAAACGAAAACTGTTGACAGCTACACTCAACGATTTTTTTTCTATCGGCATCTCTAGAATGACATATATTAATTTGTTTACATAACCTATATTCATATTTCTCGGTCTTTTGCATGATTATTTTTTTTTAGATAGTTTTATTGATTTTATATAATATAATATAATATTATTGGAATGTTATTGTAAATTATGTTTTTTGTTTCATTTTTTGCTGTATGTTATTTTAATAATTTTAGAATATTTGTTTAGTGTCCTTAATGATGTACCTAGTAAGAAATAATATCCAAACTCATTAATGTTAAACATACATCATTTTTGAAAAACACTTTCTGAGAGAGTATAATTATAACCAATAGATAAAATCTTTTTTTTGAAAAAAGTAAGCCACCCCGACGGGGAATCGAACCTTGTATCTCCCGGGTTTAAGCCTTATCCGTCGCATTTACCAATATGCTACGCAGTGACATACTAATTGTGACAAATTTTAACTATTGGTCAATTTTAATATCTACTCATTAGCGCTCTTTCCAAATCAAGCTACTTTGGCAATCGATTTTTTTAATACCTATAACTTCTATATACTCTCTCATAAAGTGTTTTTCAAAATTATGTATGTTCAATAATTAGAATGATACATTCTTAAATCTTGTGAATTATTCGAATCGAATGAAAGAAATAGTTAATTATCATTAATGTTAATTTAATTGTTAGTGACAAAGCGCTACTGGACGGATAATGCGATGTATTAGTAGATTATTTGTGCCGCCTTTATGAGTTTGTTGTGGTAAATACCTGTTTTATTATTCAATTGAAAATGTCTCTTTTTGAGGCGGACAAAACCGGTCCAAATTTATTAAATAAAAAAGTGGAATAAGTACAAAAAAATGCATTTTATTAATATAAATCAATAATACAATGCAATTCCACCATATATTGACAATTAACACAATAAAACAAATTAAAAATAGTTATCAATGTATTACTTTTGGTTTCATTCATATAATAGATGAGGAAATATCTATCGACAAGTATTTATAGATAAATTTTATATTGAAATGTTTGTTTTGATACGACAATATGTCAACTGCATGAAATATCAAATTAGTTTTGCATAACCACTAAAGAGATATCTAATAAGAGATATATATCTCCAAATGTGACAATAATTGTGCTTATTTACGAAGCCATTTAATCAAAAATAAGCTTCATCGCTGAGGATGAGTTTTTCATGAAATAATGGGTCTGTTTTAAGTTGCTTTAAAGCCCAATCAACAAAATTTCAACGCAACCAAATGGTCATTCGGTTTAAGGTCCCATGTTATCTGTATTCTATACACCTTTAAATACAAATCTTAAAAAAACATGTTGGATTTTCATTCATACTTTGATTCACAACATCGATATTTTCAGCAGTACGTTCACGTTTTTGATAAGTTGGATTACGATTAAACTTGAATTTTCCAACTAAAAAACGACTGTAGGTCGATTATTTTAATGAATAAACGAAACGTTGCTCGAATAAATTTGTATACGCTGTACAACTGTGTCTCTTTCCATGATGATTTGCCAAATAATACTGAATACAAATATCAATTTTGAGGAGAATCAGAAAAAAATATAGCTGCTATGATGCTTTAAAAATATATAGTACTTATATAACAAACATATACATAGATTATAATATAATATTATAACTACCTACTTAATGATTATAAAAATATATTTTGATTTAAGTATAATAAAAACAAAATCTTACTTCTCCCAAGAAGATCAATGACATTATCATCAGTCGTCCCAATGTACTGCCCGGCTTTTCTTCTTGCCAATGCTTCAAGAATAAAAATATCCTTTTCCTGCTGACTCGAAGGCCTCTGCCTGTCGACCGGATATAAGTTTCCATCGCCGTTTCCGTCGACGCTATCTCTCAGAGCGTCCAGATTAAAGCTAATCACGTCATTATCGACCCCATTTGCCGATGCGACGGGAAAACACTCAGCAATACTAAAAAATACCAGCGCTAAACACACCATCCGAAATGGAAAGTAATCCTCTGATTGTCTATGAATTTTCTTCTTGATTTTTTGTCTATTTTTTGTGTGCATACTCGAAAGAAATGCAACTATAATTGAGAGTACTTTATAATACAATGGCGTTGTTTTTAAATTATATTTTGTTCTAGTTTTCTTTTCGCGTACATCTTTGTTTATGTGATTTTTGTGTGAAAAGTTATTGCACAAAGTACATATAGCATCGTTATTATGAGCGTGCTTGATAGCATTTTCACTTTTTTCAATGCTAAATAACACACAGTCATCATTATTGCATTCTGTGTTTATCGTTTTGCAACTGACAGAATATTCTTTATTACTCGTTAAATTATCCGTTATCTTTTTATTCAATTTGGATTCTTTAAAACCATTGCAATAGAATATATCCTTGAATATACAAACAGTTTCACAGATATAATTCATGCAATCAACTTCAATATTATTATTTTTATTTTCATAGACATATGGCAACATATTATCTAATTTTCTACACATTAATCTATTCGTAATCTCCTCATTAACTGATGACATAATTGTTTCAGTTATAACTTCCATATAACTATTTTCAATTATTTTAGTCTCCATTTTCAAGGATAGTTAATATCTTTCACATATTGTAATACATCATCCTGTCAAATACACTGTAGGATGTTTCGAAAAAAACTGTTATCACCAACTTTATAATTCATTTCTGGTAGTAAGTTACTTTGACTATCATTTTCTCTACTCGAATATTATTATCAGATTTACGTAAGAAGTAGTTTAAAATTCATTATTCATTTGGGCACTGTAAATCTTTATTGTGAAATTATAGCACATAGCTCACTTTGTATTAAGTAATAACGCTTGTTATTTAACCACCATGTTAACGTGCTTTACAAAACCATTTTCATATTTATTTTTTGTTAGCACGTTTATAACTTATGAAAATTCGTCACACTTATAACTTTACTGTGGCACTATTACACATCCTTTATTTATTTTCACTGTATTATATTCTTACTCTATCACATCTTTGTACTTAAAAATACACTGTAAATAATTTGAATTAACTGTGTTTTAATATTTTATTTTTACATTTTTATACCTATTTAAAGAGTACGTATCGTTATTGAGAAAATAAAATGAAATATTGAATAACTGTTGCATTCTTTGATATATTATTAATACATTTATGTTAAATATTTAACTCAGTCAGAAGATATTTTTGGGCGATCTTTCTCTACTATATTGGCTTTTATTTTATCAAACATAATATAACCTTAAACACTGATTGATTATAGGTGATAGAATTGTAAGTAACATGTTAAGAAAATGTATTAGAGCCAACACGTTTATTTTAAATAAATTGGGTCTAAAGAAAGTGTCGGTTATTGGCTCTATCTCGGGTATTATTGTAAATACAAGCATTGGATGATGTGTCACCAAAAACAGGGCCCTAAATTCAACGGAACGCATATCCGGTTTCCAATTCGTATATTTAAAAAAAATAACTAATGCAGTTACTTAATATACTTTTTTAAGTTTAATACGAACCTTGTATTATGCCTGTGGCGCTAAGAAGGTTCACATGCTACAAGTTTAAAGACTAGATAATCCTATTTGGCTATCTGAGCTAAGTAAGTATATAAACATATCTTAGCTACATATTTTATATAAAATTACATAAATATGTTAAAATTTTCCATTTCCAGCGCTGACCGAATGATAATAGACAATAATATGTAGATATTCAAACCGAGCTTAACTCAATTTTGTCAAAAATGCACTTGGGCATTGCCGACTCAATTAAAAAGCCGATACATTCACAACGAATGGTCCTACTTTTTCCGCCCCTCCCATTATTGTCTAAGGATGACCTGTCATTGCCTGTCATTTTTCTATAAAGTGCTCATACTGACGCGTCTGTCGTGTTCACACAGTGAATGGTTTGATGTGAATAGATAAGTTACATGATAAATAATACACTAGCATTAACACACCTTCTACAAATGTAATGCATTGATCAATGCTACATATTTTTTGGAAATCTATATTACCACCGGTTTTTGTGTGAAGGACTAGTCTGACTTTGACAGCTGATGAATAACAGGAATGTATATTATTTATAATTTATTAATATATTTGATTTGAGAATTTTTTATAGTGCAATTTGAAACGAGAAAGGGCGAATCAATATGCCAAGCAATCTGGGATTTGATAGCTGAACAGTGGACCACTCGTTGCTTGTCCAAAAAAATATGCTCAGGCTTTATTAATCTAAAGATGGCGCTGACTTGGGACAAGTTGGCTCTGAGGTACAGAGTTTATTTCACAATACTAACAAGATGTTCTACCCAAGCGCTGAAATATTACAATCATTTAATTTTCTACGTTGCTATGTAACCAAATTAATGACATGCTTGAGACGCGTAAATATTATTTACTATAAACACTAAATAATTGTAGACTTATCTTTTTTGAAATTAATTGTTCCATGATAACATGTTGGGTAAAATAGGTAAATAATTTAAAGACAAATAAGTTGAACCGCCTAACACCGGAAAATACTGCCGCCCACTTATATTAAAGATCACTGGAATCACTAGTCTCACCGACATCTTTAGATTAATAAAGCCTGAGCATAACTGTTTGCACAAGCAACGAGTGGTCCACTTTTCAGCTGTTAAAATCAGATCCCAGATTGTTTGACATATTGATTCGCCCTTTCTCGATTCAAATTGAATTATGAAAAATTCTCAAATCAAATATATTAACTATCAGTGTTATTTATAAATAATATACATTCCTGTTATTCATCAGCTGCAATGTTGCCAACCGTACCATAATTATAGTATTTGTACTATAATTTTGGTCCGCGTACTATGTACGATATAAAATAGTTATAGTACGCCCAAAATACTATAATTTTGAATATCGGAAAAAATATATAAAAAGTACTATAATTTCGCAATATAAGATTTGGAAAAAAATGCTCGAAAAACGTAAAAAAAATCCATTGACTTTGGTTTAAAATGAAATTTCTTGAATTCTTCTAAAAGCATTTTTGGTCGGAAGAGGTACCTAAATAAAAAGGGGTCCCGGAGTTTCTCGAATTCTCCGTTATTTTTTTTCTAAGAAACAAAAAACTTATATATTTTCAACAGCTGATGACAACGCGTACTATATGTTTTCCTCAAATACTATAATTTTGGAGGCTCTGTACTATAATTCTACTTCGAAAAGATAGCAACACCAATCAGCTGACAAAGTCAGACTAGTCCTTCACACAAAAACCGGTGATATTATCGATTTCCAAAAAATACATTTGTAGAAAGTGTATTATTTATCATTTAACTCATCTATCCAAAACAAACCATTCCCTGTGCCAAGGCAGCTGGAAGTATCAATTTGTAATAGCATTTTAATACTCGCATTTTTATTATCAGTGTATCCATATATTATGAATAGTGTAGGAATATGTTTTCTGAAAATAGAATGGCTTGTAACGAATGAAACTGAAATCAAGTGAGTCATACGTTTGAAAAATTGATCTTCACATTCTCTTATTATACTTCTTACGCTTCTTGTGTAAATAAGCCCTGAAAAGGAAGGAAGAATACTCCAACAAGTGAAAATGACAGACGCGTCAGTATGAGCACTCTATAGATAATGACAGGCAATGACAGGTCATCCATAGACAACAGGGGGAATGGAACGACTGGCCTCCGGACAATTGGACGCCGCACTGTCGTAGACACGTGTAGACGAGGTATTTTAATCAGTTTCTATCTACTACCTAGTGGTTTAAATTCATTTTACTCTTAACATAATGTATTCTTCATCGCGGATTGAGAATTACCATGCCTTAGGCTTTATATAAAACAAAAACCCTTTTTTCGTTGGAACTTAAACATATGCACGATTAAATCATTGTTTACGTCTGCATATTTACATTCTCACCAACTATTAAATCATAATATAATCATTGAAATATAAATAATAATGTTGAATATTTTTTTTGAAAGTACCTATAAGTAGGTACCTAACGTCTATTTATTTTCGAATTCCGTGGCGTCCAGTTGTCCGGTGCCAAATCGTCCTAGACCCACAAAGGGAGGGGCGAAAAGTAGGACCACTCGTGTAATGTATCGGCTTTCTTCTTCAGTGGGCAATGCTAGTCTACATTATGCCTTGCTTAGTAAAGGAACCAAAACGGGTATTATACGGGTGTAGGATGATAAAACTAATCCATTAAATATCGGCTTTTAGTAGGCTGATGGGTTAAATATTAGTAAACAAATAATAATTTTCCCTAAGTAGCCCAAAATATCCACCGTTATTGCGTTAAAATTAGTGATAATAATATGAATGCATTATCATTTCAATATTGTACACGTGTTTATAATATTAATACAGGTAGTATAGTCTGTATAAGTAAAAATCAATAACTTGACTACCTACGATCGGTTACATGTAAATTGTAGATACGTATTACATTTCATCGTAACACAGTTCGTCGTGAGCTTTCTTATCGGAAAGAGATGACCGGAGGGGCGGCTCTAACTTAAGGGTTCGTAGGTACCATCCCAACATCGTTATCATGTCAAAAATACACGTCTAATATTTTTATCTTTACCATAATATACCTAGGTACTTAATACTTTGGACGCGGAAGACGCACACGGTGCGTAATGACCAGGCGGCCGATCGATGTAATTAACGTGCATTTTAAAGGGGGCAATTAAAATCTCATTATCTATTCAGCAGCGAAAGCGTTAATTACATGATTAAATGAACTATTTAATTAATTGTATTCATCTAAACCCGTCGCAGTTTTATAGAGATATTTATTATTATTATTATACAAATAAATAAAGCAATGATTGTAAATTATATAATGACATAATGATAATTACGCAGTATTGAAATAATTAATTTAATTAAATACGCCCTATTTCACGGTGATATCTATGATGTACAAATTAATAAACCTATGGCGTCCATTTTTCGCTGACCGGGGGTCACTCAGTCCCATCCCGTCGCCGCGGTAAAAATCTCGTTCTGATGTGAATGCATTAGCGTTAGACATATAGACACCACCTATAAAATCGTCGAGCCGCCACTGGATGACCGTATAGTATACCCACAGCCGATTTTATCAAAATTCATGAATTCAAGAATGAAAACCTAACCTTACTTAACAACTAATCCGGTATATCGGCTATTTTCAAAATTTGTTTGCCGCTGGCTTCATGTAAGTAAACCGAAATAAACCATGTTTGATTTAGACATGACTTTTATCTCAGTACTATACGACCCAAAGAGGCTGGACAGTCTTTAATATACGACCATACGACCATATATTTCCGATACAACATTTCACGATGAAATGTGATACAGCGAACTGCATACGTACAAATTTCCGGACACTCCTATGATCACATCACTAAAATGGTCGAAAATAAAATATTAACTTGAAAACTTATATAAACACTGTTCAATTTTACTTTTACATTATAGTAAATAATTTGAATGCCTAAATGATCTGTTCATTAAAAAAATACATATTTGAATTTAATTTCTATAATGCACAGTTATAATTATTTTATAATTTCACTCGATTAAAAGTATTATCATTGATATTATAATGACTTTCATTCGGCCGTATGGTGGCAGACAGTAAAAGATATGAATTTATCTTACTACAGACAATATATACTTTTTTGGATTTTTTATTGAACGAGAAATGAATATTAGTGACTTGCTCAACCGATTAAAGTCTATACACATTGGAAAAATAACAAATGATTTTCCGAGTCGCGCGATTCAAATCCTAGGCCCACGACTTTATAAGTACAAGTTACCGCACAGCCATCGCGGGCTCGTACATATTATATAATATAAGATATTATACATTTATAAAATAATTCGAGTGCTTAAAGTCAGACAACGTTATCTACAAAAAAGTGTTTTTTTTTTGAGATAACGTTATTTTACATTTACGGCTACATGATAGTCAAACAACGTTATGTCAATCTTTTTTAATTTCTTATTAAATCGTCAGTAAAGTTTAACGCTAACTACATAAGTTACCCTTGTTTTCATATCTTTTTAAAACTATCCCTATAAATGTAACATCATCATAAGCAAGGTAAATTTACAATACACAATAAATTATAAAATATTAACATTAGGTTTTAAATAAACATTTCCCTTGTTGAGTTACAAGAATCTAAAATAACGATTTTTGGCTCTCCTGTAAAGTTGCACTTTTGTAGATAGTGTTGTTTGACACTAAGCCCTCGAATTAATATAAATAATTCATTACGCTCAGGACCAGTTTCGCCATTCTAGATAGTAAGCAAGACACGCGATGTTGGTGGTCGTTTAGTACTCGAAATAAACAAAAAAAGTGACAGTGAACAATCAGATATGACAGGCGCTTTTCATACTACACACATTGTTCTTGTTAGCATAGTGTTTACCAAATCAACAGTGGTGTACTTTCAGAGCTCTAAACGGTTCGCAGGAACCATTAGATAAAATCGAGAATAAATTGTTAAGAATAGGTGGTGTGTATTTATAATTATCTAACTTAGTATAGTTATTATGAAATATATTTTGGTAATCACTAATAATATAAAAAATAATACTATCGACCGAGAGTACTTGATGGAATTTGAATTTAAATTCTAATTGATTTAATTTAAAATGTACACTGACATTAAATTTGTTATTAATGAGTGCGCAAAGTGCCTGAAGATACCAAAATGCAAAACCCGGGTCGCCAACTCAATTAGAATTTATATATAAAAATAATTTAAGAAACGTGTGTATTTACTTGATAAAACTGTGAGCGAAACACATGTTGGAAACTAATATAATACCTAAGTGGTGAATATCAAATGATAGTTATCTGTAAACCTGATGTCGATGTTGTGAAAATATTGTAAACCTCCCTCTATAGAGAAGCCTAAATGTATGAAATTGAAGCAAAAAAGGGATCACTGGTCCACAAATGAAATTAGCTACAAGAGACTTTTCGTTGCAGTTTGATTTGATGATAACTTCACACTGCTGATATTATGACATTATTATTTGCCAATTTTAAGTGCGTATAAAAAAATAATCAGTCAATATGAGTAGATAAGTAATTCGGTATTATTATTTCGTTAAAAAATTATATAAAATTTGTGTAAAATCGTTTATTATAACTAACTGCACTCGAGTAAGTAATCAAAATGAATATAAAAATTGCCGCCATATTGCGTGAATACAATAATCAGAATGACAACTGAGCGATGTTCACATTTTTAGAGTTTACCAACTTAAATAACAAAAATAACGTATAAAGCGCGAAATATATTATGGTGCATGTCGCGTAATGTCGTTTTTCTTTGTGTTTAAAATGTTATCAGACTGATACTCTCATTCTGTAGCATATTTTGAACCTTTAAACTTTAATCGAACATTGTCAGTTAGCATAATCTGCTGAAATCACCTGAACAAGAATGAGGTCACCTCACGTTGTTCTGCACTGCATCGACACCTGCAAGACTCAATGAAAGTTTTTTTTATCATTTTCTACATGCCTACACATTATCGACTCGCTATCGACTATCAAAATTGCGTGTTTTTTATTTTTAGCGGTTGGCACTATGTATTTTCTATAATAATGTTGTGTATTATCTATGGTCTGCAGGTTGGGTTCTGTTCAAAATATTATTAAATTTACAAAGACTCGTTACTAGGTTACTCCATCATTGAATTTACATAGATCGTGTTCGTTCAAAATATTCTGCAAAATGACGAAACCATAGACTAAATTTGTTGCTGTGACAGCGTAACAGTACGCGACGTGCATCTCAATATAATACACCGTTCACACGTGCATGGATTTACTGTTCACAGTAAAAAAAAAATGTATGGGTAAACATGTATTATCCTGCAGTTGGCAAGATTGCGTGCATGAATCAAACAATTTTCGAAGCTTCTGAATTTTCATTCGCAAGTAAGATCTGCGCCTGCGCAGTAGAACGATAATGGAGAACTTGCTGGTAAAAGGCGAACTACTCATTTTGTGGTTAACAGATTTTCAATACGTAAAGTACTATAAAATGACAACATCGCGCCTCGCTTACTCTTGAAGAATGATATTGGAGACACAGTCAGCACTTTTACGTGTAAATAGTTATTGTCACGATAGTTAAAAATAAGCACTATTGCCGACAGTAAATCCATGCACGTGTACAGGCGCTATAATCACAACTTTAGGCTCTTTCTATTTATAGACCATTTTTTTTCAGAATAATTCGAATAAAAACATTCCTATGACAAACGTGATGACGTATTGCTTAGAATAATATTATGTCAATCGAATGATTGATCGATTTTTAAATGATTTGAATATATCAAACCGGTTGTTAGATATTATTTGTTAGGGCAACACTGAGTGAAGTGATGAACTTAAACGGTCCGAATCAGAAACATGGACGCCATTATGTCTACTTTCACACTCGCTTTCTTCCATATTGCGTACAATAGGTACGATGCCACTCAACAATGATTCGTTTTAAACACACAACATTGTAATTAAGATTTTTTGTAATGATATTGACGGCCATGTTCTGAGCCTATTATTACTTGAGTAACAATTTTATTGTCTACCAAAATAATTAATTGAAATATTTTTTGACGTGACTGCTTTTCACGTGAAAATTCTGTTGACGTATTACGAAAAACGGTCCGGATTTACTCTACAAACGAAATTTAAAAAAAACAATTCAGCGGAAGAGATCGGTCTATAGACTTTTTAATTAGTAAGCGCATACATTACTCATTATCGGTGAAGGATGGAGGTAGGCTGTTAAGATCGGTTATATTAATATCGGACCTTAACAGGATTACAAGAATACAAATTGCAGATGGTGTTGGATAGTTTTTAAAATGCAATTAAACCCTGACTAAACCAAACCATAATAGTTTTGATAAGCTATAAGCGATCTGACAAAAATAATACACATTTTTTCAATCATACTTATTTGTAATATTAATACTTTCGACTGAAGGTACTTGATGGAATTTGAATCCATTAGAATACTTATTTGTTTTCGTTGAATTAAGAATACAAAGTTTACCTAAACCAAACGATAACAGATAAAAAATATTCTTCTATCTATAAAATATTCAAAATTATGCACGATTGCCCATGAATAATAACATGACTAATTCTTGTCAAATTTGGGATCACAGAGATTATCAATATATTTTTATCGTAAATATTTCAATATAATAATGTCAACATAAATTTTACTAATGGTTTTATAAATGCGTTTAAAAATAATAAATCTAAAAAATCTCAACACCACTGCACATGGATGTACTGAAATATGACTATATTCTAAAACATTTGATCGAGAGGTTTGAATGAATACTATTTTATGTAATAAAAATACTTTATGCAGTCATCAAATGTTAAAAATAAATACAAAGGATAATAAAGCGTCATAATTGTATAAATAGATTATCTACAACGTTTAAGGAATGTTCAGGTTAATGCTTTGAAAATACCATAAAATTCTCCATTTTGATCTTCGTTGGGCATGTGGGCCCTTAAGAGATATCTTGAGGTTTTTGAGTTGTATGTATAGACACGTCCTCAAAATTCCTTGTACTGACTAAGTGACAAATATTGACGTAATCAATCGAATGGGAAAGGACCATAAAATTCTGTGTAGAATCAAAACCAGAAAACTATGATACCTTGGTCACATTTTGAGAGGACTAAAGTACAGCTTTCCCAACTTGTCATCAAAATGACTATCAATGATAGTGTAGCAGAGGATGACGTCGCATTTTGTAACTTATAAACCTCAGTGAATGGATCGAGTACAGTTCCACTGAAATGTTGCATGTAGCAGATCATTAGGTAATAATTAATTACAAGATAAAAAGAACTTTTTATATACCACGTTTTTAAATTGTCTGTTGAATCATATAAACTTGACAATTATATGTATTAATAAATACTTTTTTTGTACTTGATAAAAATACTGAATAAATATAGAAAACATGCTGAAATGTCATTTTGACATTTCATATTGATTTCCATAGTAACGCACGTATATATTAATTATTTAGTTGTTAGGATCCCCTTAGCAACCAATAATAGTGTTTTACTTTTTACGATTTTTTTTCCGAAATAACTTTCCATACAAAACAGAATTAACTGAAAATTCAATTCAACTCTGCTTAAAGATGGCTAAAAGTATTAAAATAATGAATTGTCGTCGTGTTATGATATATTCTAAAAGTTTCAAATGTCTAGCTAGTCGGAAGTTAGTTAAAAATCGATTGCAAGATTTGTAGTGGACAAACAAGAAAACGAACTAATAAAAACGTGGTAAAAAAATAACCCCGATGGTGGCCAATCTCCGCTAAGGGATGACACGTTAAGAATAATAATCAAATATTGATTTAATCAATTGGCTAATTATTAAAACATACGGTTATTTTATGTATTATTATTCTGTATACTTATATATAGTGCTTGCAGAAAGTTTATTTACTACCTTTTAAGGAGACGCACAAATTGAAAGTGATTTGAATTTATTCATACCAAAAAAGGATGCTTTAAAGAAAGTGAGTTTTACTAATGCAATATTGACTAACAATACGTTTTCATGTCGATAACAATCATTATGATGACATAAGAAAGTGATTAGTAAAATGATTATATTATACATCATAATTATTTCACTTGCACTTTTTAATATTAGCATCAGTTTAACGTGTTTGATTCTATAATTTTTTATTCAATTCATGAGTCTAATTTGAATTGAGAACTTTCTAATAAATTACAAAATAACATAGAAACAGTATAATAATTTGTATTTTGTTCTAACAGTTTAATATAGTTAGTAGATCACCGGTCTCTGAAGCCGTGAATAAGGGGTTTGAACCAAGGCCTGAACAAAAACGATGCATAAGTGCGAGTGAGAAAGTATTTGGCACCCTTATAATCTCTGCGACACGCGCTAGAGTAAGATAAAAGGTTTACAGATGTGGGAGATGGTTTGCTACGGTGTAGCCGCCAAATCTTCCCTTATTGCTTAACTAAGCGTCGATAACCGTGTTGCGAAATTGCTATTTTTTGTGTTAAACATAAAGTCAGTGGTAAATAAATTTTAATTAACTAAGTAGAAAATATGGTTCTGTGTGTTGTATTAAAATATGGTAGCCGTACTGATAAGCAAGAAGATGGCATTACGTTTCATAGGTAAGTTGATACATGTTCGTGATTATTTATTTGTATATTATTATATATTTTAATATCAGTGACCTAGTGTTTCTTTAAAATAACTTAAATTATGGGTATCTCTACCTAACGGTTGCATTTTGACAGATTAAAAATACTATATAACGTAAAAAAAATAGAAAATTATATTTTAATTCTGAGCGTCTAGTGCGAGCACTAGCGAAATGGTCTATGGTCTCAAGCATTTGTGTACGAATGCGTTCGCTCACCCACAAACCAAACGCACGGCACGCAGCTTCATTTAGCAATGCAACGGGTGGCGTACGAGCAAAAAATCTACAAATCTATAGAGTATAAACAGAGAAATAATGGGAACTGAAATATCTAACGGGTAAGGTGTAGCAGGTAACCGATCTCAAGTAAGGAATAATCGTGGATAAACTTAAATCCGCGTCAAGAATACGCCATACGTCGAATACTGACAACTGCTCTCGGTTTATGCATTGACGCTCATTTAATATTGGTGTATTACACCCACTATTGCACGTCTATAATGCGTGGTTCATTTTCGTAGGACACTCACACATTCAAAACCTTGCATCAAAATATAGTGTATTGAATATTGCATATCGGAATTCTATTTATTATTTGTTCTGTGAGTATAAAGTTACAAAATAAACGTGTATAATATGTAGCAAATAATAATATGTAAATAATCAAATTAATATATTAATAATTTTGAAAAACATCAGAAACATGTATTTTTTCAGAAATGGTGGGATTCTAGCTCAAATATTTCATTGTCCAGTTGAATACTTTTAAACGTTAACCTTTGATTAAGTCATAATAATATCATTCCCTCGTTTTCCACAAGTTTCCATATACAATTTGGCTGTTTTTCTATCGGGCAATGGTTAAGTATTCCCCACTATGGAAAAATCGTTGCCACATAGTTTTATACTTAGTAAAATTTCCATAAGTACGTGTAATTCACAAATAAATAAAAACCATATTTCATTGAAATATATTATAATTATTGCTGTATAAATTCCTGTGGCTTGGTTAAGGGATAAGGGTTAAGCTACCGAACTATTGACACATGCATATTAATCCTAATAACTATGTTAACTCTAATTCTGACAGTGGAATGAGTATTAGCTTTTGTAATTAGTAGTTATATAATACGGCGTCAAGTGTTATTTATATTTATTAATGACGTACATACACTTGGATTTTTTTTCAATACTACTTAAATAAAATAATTTTGATTAAAAAATTAATTTAATTTTGTTTTTCTTTTATTTGTCAGTGTAATATTATTCATTTGACAAAGTCAAATTGAAGCGAACGAAACCGGTCATATATGTAGAATAAGTACTCCATTATATTGTTTTTTATTTAATTTATTAAAAATAAACAAACGATTAACAATACTACATTCATTTTCTTGAAATTATGTAATTTTGATAAACCTCACAATTTAAAAAAAATCGAGCTTTTTATATAATTCCAAGGTTTTTTAAAATTGTGTATTTATATTTATAAGCATATAATATTTTAAAAACTTATTCAAATTCCGTATAATAATATTATATAATATAGTTTTCAGTAAAGCAATTGCATAAATAAATTTAAATAAAGAAGAAACTATAAAACTGATTATTTCAGCTTCTTAAAATAGTCGCTTGATCCAAAAAAAAAAAACATATAGACGACAGTTTATTATTAAATTACCCATTGCTAACGATTTATTTTCCATTGTCAACGTCATATTGTATTTTCCTATTGATATATTATTTTCCACTTTGTAAATATACGGATGAAATATATTTCAAAGAGAGATCAAGCAGTCTGCAACTCGAGAGTCAATAGATATTATTATTCACAATATACTTAATACCTATGCAAATCTCACGGCCTAGAAAGTTTCGCTTTGCTTCCAACTTAGTATAACTAACCTTGACAAGAAAGAGAGTTGAGCATTTAGCAGGCTATGATTAATAATTCTGCCGTATTCGCGTAAAACTGCGCAACTCAAAAATTATTACCTTCACAGAATAACACTTTCTGAAAATAAACAACTTTCAGTACACTTGTGGAATGTAATATTTATTTTTTCGACCATGTCTGATCCTAATAGGATCATATGGGCCACCACAGAGTAGAGGTTTGTATTAACAGATTTTGTTTTTTACGAGAAATGGATGTCAGCCACTTGCTCAACCTATTAGGTCCATACCCTGACTCACAAACAAATTGAAAAACAATATGTGTACTTGCCAGACTCAGGATTCGAACCTGAGACCCACGGCGTGATAGTATAACGCTTAAGCCGCGCGGCCACCGTGGGTGTCGTAAAATGTAATATAGGGTTATAAAATTAGTACTATAGATTTTTAAAACGTTATAGCACCCATTTTTAAAGAGACAATTGACATTTCGATACCCTAGTTCTATAGGAAAACAACTGAAACTTCAAAGTTTTGAGTTAATAATGCCATTTAATGTAAAAAGGTCTTATCTTTATAATCCAATAAAAAAATCGAAAATCTTTTCAACGGGCCAAAAAATCGAATAACCCTTTTTGAGATTAATCATTAATTAAAATATAAACGGGATGTCTGAGTTAATTAATTGTTAAACTGTAAAATTTTATTTTGCATTGCTAAGTTCATTTGAACTAAATAAAAATAAACACATTTACTTCAAAAATCAAGGCTTTATCATTGAAATGAGAATTTGTGCAAAATTTTCTAACGCCATTGTCTAAGAAGAAGGTTTTTTCAGTTGTTTACCTTTAGAATTAGAGTATCTACGTAATAATTTGAGTAAATGGCTAACATTAAAAATCTGTTAATACAACCTCTTCCATGCAGACTCATATGGTCCTCTTATACCTACATTAAAAGCGATGTTTGAAATAGTAAATTCAGTTGCAACTTAAAATTAAACAAACGAGGCTGTCACTTTGCCAGAAAGTCTAAAAATCCGTAACAACGTTATTATATCATAATATTGGTAGCGGGACAAAATAGAACATGGAAAAACGGAAAATGACAAAACAGAACAGTCAGGGGAAAAATGAATCATTAATTTTTGTGGAATCTATTTAGGCTAGGTTAGGTTAGGTTAGGTCATTATTTCTTTGTACCTAGTCACCCAATCATTTTGAACATATTATATTGATTAAGATGAGATATTCTAAGCTTGCCGGCAAAGTCCCGTTTATTTGAGGCTTTCTTACAATGGCATTATTAATGGACGACGCACTCAATACAGTAGCTAGCAAGTAAATTCGCATGTATAGGTAGACGTCACGCAATTTCCATTATGCGATATCACGCATCGGGAATTTATATCAATATGACCTTTATTGTAATGGCGTTAGAGCAGTGTTTCTAATGTCAATGTTCATTTGAGCGAACCCGTTCGAACCGAACCATTCGGCAGACCCAACAAAAAGCATCAAGAATTTATACCAATATCACCTTTATTGTAATGGCGTTAGAACAGATTATGCCATTCGGCAGACCCGACAATAAAGTGAGTGTCATTTTCTTTTCCAGATGATTCGTCCATATTAATGTCATTGCTTTCTTACGATTAGGAATGCAGAAATTACGTATATAATTTGATTTATTATGGCGTATTGAAAATCTGTGCTATTAAAAATTTATCAACATAATAGAGATAGGACAATTTCAATATTAAATTCATATTTTTCCTGAAAGGTCATAGTTATATTTATCGTTTTTCTGTTTTGTCACTATTCTGTTTTGTCATGGAACTCGTAATATTTAACACCCAATAGTGGTTTATTGCATATGGCGTATATCAAATCATTGTTAGGAGCCTCCAAATTTCGGTATAAAAATAAAAATCTACTATCGTGCTAAATTTCAGTTTATTTACTTTGTTTATTGAACGATAGTCCTTCGTTTACCGGATACGGTGAACTGAAATATTTTTTGCATTATATAACTTCATACTCTATTTAAGTTATTTCAACATTAATTGCTTAAAACTTTGTTTTATTACCTTTCTACGTGATAATGAAAACAATTATTAAAACTATGTTAATGATAATAGAATATTATTAATTGTATATTTTTTTTTATATTAAATGGCAATTAGAGTGAAAAGATATTTACGGTATGAACAGTTATTCAAAAAGTGAATTAATATCCAAAAACAACTGTATAGTTTAAAATGTAATTTTAATTAAATATTTTGAATCCTTATATAGAGTTATTAAATCGAATAATTAATTTTGTACCTAATGATTTAGCAAAAAGTATTTTAATGGTAGAGTGACTACTAATGACCTGTCAAATTGTGAAGTAGTTATTTTAATTTTGGTGCATTATTTAGATCATAAGCTTGTACTTTTCAAACAAAAAATCTAATATTTAAAAAAGTTACAGAAATCACGTAAAAAAAACTCTCTGTATATTCTCTATTCTATGTAAATGAAGCTTATATAGTTACAGATATAAAAATCATTCTGAAAAATGATAATTAATACTAAAGTGTTTGCTCTAATGAATTTAAATTCAAATTCCATTAAGTGTTCTCGGTCGATAGTATCAAAATATTTGTGTTAGTAGTTTTAAGTAATTTTCTTCTTCTTCCCATGCCCGATCTTAATAGAATCATATGTGCCTCTACAGAATGGAGGTTTTTATTAACAGATTTTTGCTTTTACGAGAAATGCCAGCCACTTGCTCAACCTATTAAGTCCATACTCAGACTCCAAAAACAAATTGAAAAACAATATGTGTATTTGCTAGATCCAGGATTCGAACCTTGGTATCGACGACATTATGGGCCGACGCTTAAGCCAGTTAAAAGTAATTTAGTAATTTTAAGCATACTATATACTATAAGCTTTCAGAAATAACTGACGTACTATGATAAAAATAACTCTGCGTGTGTTACAAGTCTAAAATAATTAACCGTTTAGATTAACAATCAAACATTACGTCATATAAGTATATAATCAAAAGAAAAGGTCAAAAACATCCCTCATTTACTCAAATAATATTATTGTTCTATAGTTACCAATTCAACTACGTTAAAAACGTTATGTAATCAAAATTTTAGCATTCGTTTCATTGAGATTATTTTGACGATACATTTATAGTCAAAAACAGTAAGTTTTCAAGATAATAAATAGTAAATAAACCATTTTTTTTATTCAACGAATAATTAACAAGATTTTGAGAATGTAATATTCCATATATTGAACATACATAACTTGAAAACACCTCAGATATATACCCACTACAAAAAATCATAATTGAAAAAAATATCCCGTCGAGCATTGTATTTTTTTAAATTATGATTTTTTCTCGTGGGTATCTTCAATATTAAATAATACCTACTTAAATATCGTAGATTTAGTAAAAACTTTATTTTTAAAGAACTATAATTGAGTGTTAGCTATTTTTGCGTTATATTTTTTTACAAGAAAGAAAAACATTAAAGTCTCTTTAATTGCACACGAGGTAATAAAACCATGTTAGTGAACATGTCAGAATTAATTGATGTTGTATTCATTCGATACGTTGTTTGATTACTCTTTTTCGTAATGTTTTCGTTTATGTAACGCAAGTCTACGAGCAAAATCGGATAGAAAGTGTTTCAGTCAGCCAATTACCGATTTTTCTTCAACAAAAAGATAATTATATGCAGATTGTGAATGAAGTAGGTAATTTTTTTTGATACTACGAGTACATTATGGTAAAGAGATTTTTTTGTGCAAAAAAAAAACAATGAAATTCAAATTTATTTCATTGTTACGAATTCATTGTAACTGGAGGGTAATTTACATGAAGACGTAATATAATATTCATGTTTTACCTAATATTAATTTTAATAATATTGTAATTAACAAGAAAAAATATGTTATGCATTTTATTTATTTATATAAAACTTAGTTACTATTGTAATTATTACGTTATTTATAAAGATAAGGAATGTAAGTAAATAAATAAGAGTTTTGAAAGAAAATCTGTAGTTTCGTTAGTATTTATTTATCCTAATTACATATTTTACTGTTGGCTTACATATTAAACTATCCGACTATAAAAATACACAATAAATTGAAAAATTCGCTTCTAATATTATATCACTGTGATATAATTTAATATTTAAACCAATGAATAAATGGACGTTGACTGACAATATTATCAACGTGCTAATGATACAATATATATCCTATAGCAGTGGCGAAGGGTAGAGGTAGGCTATTAAGATCTGACATAAATAGAACACACTAAAGTTTGTCAATCAAACAAAAGTATTTGTTTTTATTGAACTAAGACTAAAATGTGTAAATTTTGTTTGTTACTTTTTTTAAAATTCAATTAAATCCTGCCTAATCTAACCCATAGTAGATAATAGTAAAATATAACTATAAAATAGCTAAAATTTATGCTATTAAGCCATACATAATTTTAGATATTTTATTAGATTAGGCAGGGTTTAATTGAATTTTAAAAACTAATCAAGATCATCTGCAAATTGTATTCTTAGTTCAATGAAAACAAATAAGTATGACTGACAAAGCTAAGTGTACACTATTTATGTCAACAGCCTACTTTCACCCCTTGCCTTTGTCGTATAGTAAGTAATCATGCGTGTTTACCATTGAAAAATAATGTAAGTGTTCGACTTTTTATAATATAACAAAAAACTGTGTAATTAAAAATATTAAAAATTACACAACTTTACAATTTATTTATAGAATACAATTAATATTCAACTCTACAGATAAATCATTACAACTAAACGAATATCAGATAAAATTTTAGCTTTTTAAGCTCTTATAAAACTGAAAACATTGGCTGAATTATTTTACAGATGTGTTCTTTAAAACAGCTTACTTAAGTTATTTATTACTTACATAAACAAATATATTCATTATTTTTGTCATCAATAGCTCTACTAAAACAAGTTGTATATATTTATATAAATAAATAATTAAAGTAAGTTGTTTCAACAATCTCCTTTCCAATTTTTTTTTGATGTGAGTTATAATAAAGTTCTGCATTCAGCTGGCGAATAGTAACTTAAAATATGCTCACGACAACCAATTTTATTCAAATCTAACTTAAATTATATTACGGAAAAATCACTGTTAATTTTAGATTAATTTATATATATATAAGAAATATTACTTTGTTATAATTTATTCAGTCATTAATATTTAAATTTCATAATAACTTTGTTTAGATTAATGAAAATGACTTTGCTGAAATTGTAGAACAATCACTGTGTTATTATTTATTTTTATTATAATAGTAATTTATTATGTATTCTCTGAGTAATACATATTTTATTGTAATGATAGCCAATTTGAGTTAAATTAATAACTAATTACCGAAAAGCACTATTTCATTATTTATTTAATGTTTTCGTTAGAACGTTATTAACTTATAATTTTCCGAGTGCGTTACCATTACTTAGTGAAATGTTTTCCCGAATGCGATTTAACTGAAATCCCGATGCAGACTGACTGCTTGATGCATTTCGCGGAGGGAAAGTCCGTCGAGGAAAGCGCGGCGTTCCGCGACGGAGATCAAGTGGCGCGGAAACGCCGACAGATGTCAGCAGTGTAATTTTCGCGGCAATCATAATGATAGCATAACATTACATTTTATGTACATATACATTAATAGTGTCGATGTTCGTCGTTGTGGCGCTATTTGCATGCATATAGTAATAATAATAATAATAATAATACAAAACTCAGTGACAAAGAGTGCTTGTTGAATAAAAATATTGACTGTGGTAAATTTATACTTACATTTGTTTCATCTACAGTATTTTACTGGTACAGTTTACTGAACATAAAATATTATATTTAAAATTTTATAAAAGACAATTCCCTAAAAATTGCTCAACCAAAATAATCTACGGCCTCATCAGTCAAGCTTCTTATTTAATATACTGCTAGAACAAATTCTCTTCGCACGTATTTATAAGATACGCAAATGCATAGGTCTGGCTTCAGAAGCATGGCTCGTTTCATATAGTAAGCCATACAGTACAAAAAATTTCAAGGACAAATCATGTCAAACTACATACAAAAAAACTTTGGATTATCCCCTTTGTTTTTGTATGTTAGTAGAAGATTCAATATTCAGATACGGTTTATATATTGTGTATATATGAATCCTGAATTCAATTAAGTTACAATATTTGGAGACAGATGGCTCTGTAAGTATATAATGATTTTGAATAACTCGTTATAGAAACAGATATGAACGTAAATAAATCAATTAAAGTAGAATTAAAACTTGGTTCCAAAACGAATATAACGGAATTCTACCACGTAAACTTCAATTCGATAAATAAGTTTTTTTTACATTTTAAATAGCTTGATCTAAATGATCTATTCAAATGTATTTTTCTTTAAAATGTAGGCTTTCAATAATCGCCCAGTATTGAGTATTTTTTACTGCAGTGAAAATATTATTAATGAGAAATATAAAGCTACGGTGATATCTATCATGCTGCGTTTAAGTTAAAATAATCTTAAAAAAACTGTGATTCCAAATAGTGCTCTCTCTGCTATGTGTATATAAATTACGCGTGCGCACGTATATTATGATTATGTACTGCAGTGGTTTCCAAACTTTTTCGCTTCGCAGCGCCCTTTGTGTCATAAGATTTTTTCACTGCGCCCTAATATAATACCAATTAGCGAGGTAGGTGAGTTCCATTTAGTCTCTGAAATATTGAAATTAAACTTGACACATCAACCCAACGACATGCCTAAGTAACAAAAAAACCACTCTTCATAGTGTCGCTTTAATTTCATATTGTAGCTAAATTCATTACGTACCTATCTACTTTTACATCATTAATTAACTTACACGCTAAACAGATTCTCTAAATTATTGTTTTTAAATTCTGACATACCTAGATAAATCATTAGCTAAGAGAGAATCTTGCTAATCTGCCAAATACCTACACTATTATAATATGAATGATAATTTATTATGACGTATCGGCTGTTAGAGTACACGCTTTATAACTTTGCACTTTTAGTACACTGATACACCTCTTTGCCTGATTACGGTGCATAAAATTAGATCAAAATGTTATTCATGTGTATTAATATATGTAGTAATACATAAATAAATAGATAATATATGTAAAAAAAATATATTTTTAGAATATATTACTATTATCACTGTCATCCTAGAGCAGGTGTGCAAATTTATGAAGTTACAACTCTACCACGTAATTTGCCTCGTAAGCGGCCTCTAATTCTACATTTCGGACGATTTCTAACGACTGGATGACTAGTTTTTTTTTTAATTTTAATCTAATCTTTGTCTCTTCTTGTAGTTGGCTAGTATCTTACTATTCTAGACCCTTGTTTCTTGACATTTATTTTACTGACTGTCAAATGTATGAGTGAAAAAATGTGGATTCTACGAATCCACAAAAAAAATATTATTCCAATCTCTTTCTTAATTTGCCGCCTCCAAGCAACACATGACCACCTAACCAAACGGAGCGTAACTACAGCTATCATCGTTTCTCTCAGACCTTGAATCATATGTACCTACATAATAATATTATATACTTTACCATAATTATTATCTTCATTAAAGTATTTTTATTACCAAAAAAACAATTCTATATCTCAAATCGAAGCTTCGGAAGTTACAAACTAGTGGAACAATGTGATTTATCATCGTAATCGTACACCAACGCGTTGTATTAAGAGTGTCTGTAATTATAATTTTTTTCAAACAGCCTTCTGCACCTCTATATTTTAATCACGGTACACAGTTTGAATATCACTGATGTACATAACAACATGTATCATCAGTGGATGATATTAATTTTATATTAATATTTCTAATGATATATTAATTAACAGTACGTTTTTTTCATGAGTCTAATGATGTCAAAGGGTATATACTCTATTGAAGTTAATAATTAGGTCAAACATTTTTTTTAATACCTGCTATTTTTTACATTATATTAATAAATTAAAATGACGAGAACAGGCACCTCATCTTAGTCCAACGTATACTTACAAACAAATTAAACAATAGTTTATATTATACTATTGTCTCTGGTTAAATTCGCGTGCAAATGCGTTTGATTAAAACTTCAAATTTAATTTGCAATGACACAGTCAAAAAAATCTACAAACTTAGCCACACTTGCTTACTTACGTGTTGGTGCATTTTCATGTTTTTCTAAAAAAAAAAAATTTTAAATCAAGGACCTTTGTATAAAAACTATTTGAATGTTTTTATACAATATTACTATATTCGTTTATGATCGTAGGATGTCAAACTAAATACAATATTATGGAAAGTAGATTGGGTTTGGTGGTTGGCCATGCGTTGAAGTCTCTAAGGAGAAATTATTATTTATTAATTTATTATTATTGGTCGTGCAAACTGTTGTAGTATTCTCCATATTTTTGGACTCTGTGGGCATAGGAGCGGAATGCAATTGATGATTTCAAAATGTGGTGTTGGCGCCGAATGCTTCGTATTTCTTAGACAGAGCACACGAGGAACCAGCCAATCATTCAGAGACTACTTAAGGAAACTAAAGGTTACTAAATGAAAGGATTTCAACAATATGTTTGAGATGCATTCTGCAGTTTTTTGGACATTTTTTTCGGCACGGACCGGATAACCTGGGGATACTGCTGGTTTTTGGTAGCCTCCCGGGAAGGTGAAGCAGAGGAAGAGCATCGGCGCGCTAGATCATCAATTGGTGGCAGCTTTCACTCTGTCCCAAGAGAGGCGGAGAATCGAGAGGGATGAAAAGTCTTGGTTGCTTAAAAGATGACAGAATTATAAGGTGGTCACGATCCTCAGCCATGAAGTAATGACTAAAATGAGGAGAGATAGAGAAAAAAGGAGAAAAATTACAGTTGATAGAAAATATAGTTACTAAATAAAATAATTATACTAAAACCTTACAATAAAAATGAATTCAATATAAACATTTAAATCTATTTGCAATTATTTTTTCACATAATTTAATGTGCCGGTGGTTATTTTTTGGGTAGGTATTGCCGGGTGGGGGGGGGTAATATTTGTCCTGTTACCAACTATATAATATTTTACCGACACCAAGCCTTGATTGTATGACTAAATACGAATGTTCTTGATAACTATGCGTCGCCAAAACGAAATAAAGCAACCATTTTAAACCAATCTCACTTTATTATGTTTTTTTTTAAATTAAAATTTTATTGTAATCGAACGATATTGAGTTTCACTTTCAACTCTCTCATTCTTTGTTAATCCAGTAAAATATTTACATAAATCATTGGTATTATGTAGGTATGTAGTCTACCAGGTGAAATTGTAATAACTTTTACTCATTCTATCTCATTGTGTTATTGATTACGCGACAGATATAGTAATCTAGTAATATTATGTTGCCACAGTTGTTTTATGTATCACCAACAAATTAATAATGTTCGTAGTCTTGCATTGTATTAAATTCCTCTAAGCCATTGCTTCAATACTGAGGATCGTTGTCTTCATTATAATCATTATCGGCACCATAACTTGTGGACAATGTCTCCATTAGAGATCACAAAAACATGGGAAGTAGGTTTTTTTTTAGAATTATAAATAACCATGTCCTTGCTTTTTCGTACAAGGTGGTTGTTAGTAATTTTGAACAATCATAAACACTATGGTTATAGCCAGGGAATATTGTAAAATTAATATGAACTGACTTACTCTACTGGGTATGTGGTATAATATAGAATAAACTTAAACACGTATTACAGGATAACATAATATTATTTTTAATCGCTATATTTGTATCATAATGCCTTAAGACGAAGTCTTTACCTGCTAGAGGCACCTAGCGGAAAAAATACGATGCTTGAAATTTTAGTCATTTTTTTGATAATTTACAATAATTTATCTGTATTAATTAATTATTATGTCTCTGAAAGCACTAAAAATAGAAATATTGTCAAAGATAAACGTAATTAAAAAAAATGTTATAAAATGTGAATTGGTTAAGGGGTCCCATCTTATATTACATATTATTGTATGGTTATTTATGTATTATTAAAATTTAGTTTATTAAGTTTTCTATATTGTAATGAAGAGATTTTTGACCAATTCATAGTTTTAATATTTTTTATAAATATTTATATTAAAAAACATCGATGTTTATAAAAAAATTAAATGGCTATAACTTGAAATCCTTTTTATTTCGATCGATGTACATCTAATAAATATATCAAATTTATCACTTTATGTATTCAGGCAGTTAATTATTACAATAAGTTAACCGTTTGAACTATCAAAAAGTGCTATCTTTTAACAGCCCCTCTTTTCGCTGAGCTAACTTTTAGAGCGAGATACTGTATGTTAATTTTACATATTGAGAATTGAGATGCAAGATGCGAGTGTTTTGAAAAATAATTATGTCACGGCCTCCACCTTTATTTGTAGTTACCTGTAAGCTGTCAAATATCGAGTGGCTAGTAGTAACATAATATTTGTTTTACTACATGCTGCAATCGCAATGACATGACTAATAAAATTGTAAGTTATATTGATATATTTGACGTTTTGGTGTTCGGATAAATACGCCAGCACGAACATACCCGAATCTGACCGATATGTCTACTAACCTAAATTTTCGCCGTATTACGAATTTACCAATTATTGTAGATAACCGCATTGTATATGGAATGCCTTCCGGGTTAATTTTGACAATGAAAATAACGGAAAGGTGCTAAAGTGTTAACTGTTAAGAATGCTTCGCAGGACGATGATATTTGATTATTGATTAAGTAGCGTACATATAAAATCAAATAAACCAAAATCAAATCAATAGCAATAACATTTAACTGAGTGATTTATTTGTATTGAATAGTGGAAAGTGTTTACATAGCATAGCGTACGTATCTCAGCGACCTTGTTACTTCATATTATAGAAAATAAGCGCGATAGTCACAAAAGGAAGAAACTCTAGCATACACTTCCACTAAATTATTTGTCAGTATCTTTTTTATTTCTTGTGAAAGTTGAGAATTGAACTCATTGTAACGATATATGTACATTTTTTTATATCGATAAATATTTAAAAGCCTATTTAAAACCTAAGTAAAATATTTTATAGATTATCAGCTGTTCTTTACAGTTGGAAGTAATTTATATTATACTATAATAGAAAATTATTGTATTAAAATACTTATTAGTGATCTCAGAACATTTTTTAGATTTATTTAATTGACAAATATAATACAAAAACTGTGTTGCCAACAGTGAAAAAATGTAACCTATTGTTGACATTTTGTTTTTTTACTTATGTATTTTTTTTTTCAATTGTATGCTATTGTTAATTTACTTTAATCATAGTTTCCTAGAGTGGGTGGTACTATCTCCCGTGTGGGCTAAAGAAATCTAAATAATATGACGTTGATGTCGTCTAGGACAATTTATGAAGGTATTATTTAAAACAGATGTTATTAAAAAATATATATATTTATCCATATGAATGTAATGACACTTTTGCCAGGCATACAATGTACGCCTGGAAAAGGTGTTATTATATATGTCATATAAACTGAAATCAACTAGAAATAGTTGACTACGGATTTGAGCGTGGTATTAAGATTTTTTACACTTTTCGACCATGTCCGATTCTAATAGGACCACACAGTGGAGGTTTGTATTGATAGATTTTATTTTTACGAGAAATGGATGTCAGCCACTCAACCTATTAGGTCCATACTCTAACTCATACACAAATTGAAAAACAATATCTGTACTTGTCAGATCCAGGATTCAAACCTGGGACCCACGACACTTAAGCCATATATTATATATTATCGATAACATTGTGAATACCATGAATGAAATTGAATTTTTACTTTTTACAGATGATTGAAAATTATATTTGGAATGAGCTGTCACAAGTTGCAACAAAATCTCTGTTCACTTAAAAGTTGAACAATACAGAATAAACTTGAATTTAATACTGACAATTAACAAACTCTGCCATCAAGTATCGATGTATTTTTAAGTGTTTTTATTTCGACATGCATTTTATCTCAATGAACTGTGAACTGTGATATGGCCAACTGCATACATACAAATTTCCGTACATGCTGAAAGTGCACATGTTATTTTTATTAGCCAAAGCTTTGACTCAAAATTAAGGTGGTATAAAACTACTTCTCATGCATGTACCTTCATACGAGTCGCCTAGAGTCATACGATATCACGACGCAATAGGCCAACCCTTATGCCGCGCGGCCATCGTGGGTGGTTTACACTAGTGTAGAGAAATTGGTCAGAAATCAGAAGGCAATTTTGCTTTATGATCAATTAATATAATATTACTAATATAATCATAAAAAAACGTTTGACGTTAGCCAAATTTGATTATCGGGCTTTTTGTACTTATGAATAATGACATTATTTTTTTTTATAAGCAAATTGCCTCCTGATTGGTGGAATTTGAAATATCTTAAACGTAAACATAAGAAATATCAATGAATATGAACACGCATGAATCATAGGCGTGGCGTATCAATAGCTTAGAGGCCAAAGCACTCATCCAGAAAGTAAGAGACGTGAGATCGTTTCCCACTCAGTCCAACTTTTTTTTCTAATCTGTATGTTTCTAAGGTTTTTCAAAATTGTGTTTTTTTCTATAATGAATTATAATTTTAATATGCACGATTTTAATTGGAAAGTGAATCTATTGTAAGCTGTATTACAAATTTGATTTTTTCAATTAAAATTATTTTTATTGTTTTGTTATTTATTTTGTTTAATTGTGTAAAAATTATTTAACTGTGTACTTATAAATAAATATGATTTTAATTAAAAAAAAAAACTTTTCTAAAGTTATCGTGAAAGTGGTTTAAGTAATTTATTTCAGTGATTACAAAACAAAAATATTCCTACGTAGCCACTCAATCAATCAATTGTATAGTTATAATCATTCCTTCGCTTTGATAATACTCTTCTATTTTTTTAGTTAGCGCAGAGACATAAACCGGATACGTGCGACGCTTTCCAATCACTGGAGCGTTAAATCCGCGCAAAAATTCGCGTAAAACCAAAAAGACACTTTCTGGACCCAGTGAAGCGAAGCGGCACTAACTATCGCTTGGCTTTTCCGTGACGGCGCGCAGTTTAACCTTTGGACAGGTAAAAAATGAACGTAAGTTGGACAATGTTGATGACCTGCCGTGACTAATCAGCTATCTGTCCGTGCTCGCGTTCGTGAGATACTAGAATGAATCGATTTTGAATAAGTTGACAAGTCGTGAGTAGTTTTATTAGACGAAACTTTTATAAAGGACGTTTTCTTTGACGTACCCATAAATTAGATTGCGTGAATAATTTTGTGATGATTAGTTAAAGCTAAATACCCAGTGGCGCATTTAAGGCCGGATCGGATTAGTCGAGTGGTTTAGCCGAGTGGCGAGTGAATTCTTCTTCTTCTTCCACCCTGTCACGTACCAACATTGGGACATAGGGCAAGCACAAGTTGGCGCCACTTCCCTCGGTCCATCGCCAACTCCTGCGCCTCCCGCTATGTCAGATCTGCAGCACGTATGTCGCTTTTGTAGTACCGCTGCAGGGTGAGGGAGGGCCGGCCACGGCGACGGAACCTTTGAGGCTGTGCCACAAGGGTACGAAGTGCCGCACTCTTTGGCGGCATCCGGAATACGTGTCCCAGCCACGTAAATCGTCTCTTCGTGATAACTTCAATCACCGAAGGATGTTGTGTCTGCTCACGAACTTGGGTGTTTCTAATGCGGTAGTACCAATGTACCCCTAAGATTCGGCGGAGACATCGATTCTCAAAGCTCAAAAGCCATGGCATCTTACTAAGCTTCAAGAGTCTCGGCTTTTGAGCTTTGAGAATCGGCGAGTGAATTAGTTACCACTAAAAGATTTACTAACTGAAAAGTTAGTGTTCGAATGCAGTACATTAGTGAGTGACGTGTCAAAATGAACAGAGCACAATGTAACAAAGCAAAAATAAATAATTAATTACTTATTTTTTTTATTCAACGAATAATTCACAAGATTTAAGAATGTAACATTCTTTTTATTGAACATACATAATTTAAAAACACTTCTTAGAAATATATAATCAATAGAAAATAACTTTTTCATTTTAAATAAAAATATGGCACGCAGCAGCATGGTCCCCACAAGGGGGGCTAACAGGGCTCCAGCCTGGGGGCCCGGGCTCAGGAGAGGCCCGGCGAGGTGAGTCGACCAGATAAGTGAGATAAACACACATCACAAATTAGATTTAATAGTAAAAAAGTCGCCTGCGGTGCTTAGTTAGAAGCAGACTTGAGAGTGGGTCTGTCGTTTGGGCCCCGCATCAGTTGAAGTACGGCCTTATGGTGGAGAGAGTCCAAAAGAAATTTTTAAGACTCCTTTACTTTCGGCTGTATGGATATTATCCGTGGCTCTATCCGACTGATTTTCTCTTAGGGATGCTTACATACTGTAGCTTAAAATTTAGAAGGGATCTTTATTTAGCTACATATTTTTTTCAGACTTATACGCGGCGTAAATGTGAACTCTGCCATTCTTGGTGATGTTGGCTTGTGTGTCTCTGATAATTACCTTAGGAATCGAGGGCATCCGTTGTTTGTTCTCACACGGTGCAGAACTAACCTGCCATTAGTAATGCCAATTGGGAGGGCAACAACCATGTTTAATGAAATCACTTCGGATATTGATATATTCCACTTACGTGAGGGTGAATTTAGGTGGACGTTGTTTTTTAAATTCTTAAAATAGGGTCTGCTTAACTCATCCGGTGTACTTCCTTGTACCTATATACTTAATATTTTTTGTATTTACACATTTATACTGTACATAAAACTGTTTTAATAATATTTCTTTGTTTATAAATGTCATGTTGTGAACGTCTTAAACTTATAATTTGTAATGTCCACAATATGTAAAAATAAATAAATAAATTGAAATTGAAATTGAAAAATTGAATTCATGAACCTGATTCGAAGTATTTTCAAATAATGTATGTTCAAAAAATGAATAAGTAAATAACTTCATTAATAATGATTATATTAGAAGAATTGTAGGAAGAAATTCTACGACATCTAATGAACTTGACTAAAGATAACGTATTCAGACTTGTCTCGTGGCTTTAGTATTTAGTGAGAGGTGGTGGGGCTCGCTACTCGACCGAAAAAATATAACAAAATGGATTGACTCGATTAATGATTTTACTAAATTACTCGTCAGAGTATGGACCTAATAGGTTGAGCAAGTGGCTGACATCCATTTCTCGTAAAAACAAAATCTGTTAATACAAACCTCCACTCTGTGGTGATCCATAAATGATCCTATTTGGAAAAAATTGTCTGTTGATACATGTTTAGTTACTAAATTAATTACTCGACTAATCCAAACCGGCCTTTAGTGATATATAAGCCCGACGCATTGATTGCTTTGGAGACACAATATGATAAAAAAAATAACAATATAATTTTATAAACTATTTTAACGAATAACTGATTTAACAATATAATCGATTACCTAATCTGCAAACCGCCTATCTCCATTTGGGCTAATTGTTCAGGAAGGAGAAAAAACTTAATAATTTAAATATCGAGCATAATTTAACAATTTCAAAAATACAATTGGATTTTTTTTTATAAATAAGCTGCACTATGAATCAATACACTATTTTAGCTTTACGTAATAAAATTCAAAATTTTCTAATACGTATATTTTTGAGGTCATTCTTAAATAAGAAGAATGTTATATTTAATAAGCAATTTGAAAAATTCACAAGATTTGAAAATATAACATTCTTTATTGAACACACCTATTAGAAAAAATCTTAAAAATATTAGAAATATGGCACCGGACATGACTTGAACCTGTATCTATCGGATTCTGGCCAATGAGATTTGCGAATATAGCCACCTGCACTTTATCTAATTACAAAAAAAAGTCAATTTAAACTCCCAAAAAAACAGAATGAGTCAACCATATTTGAGTGTGTGCGACATTAGTCTTTATTATCTGCTCCTGAGACATTCACTGTACATCATTTGTTTATAGAAAATGATGATTCTTGTAAAAAGGTAATACATTAAATAATTTGAACAAAATAGAATTTGAGAAATACGAATTTTAAAAAAATGAACCAACAATATATTATGTAATATGTATTCTTAATCCAACGAAAACAAATAAGTATGAATGAAAAAGTGTGCACAATTTTGTCATAATGCCCAAAATATACCAAAACTATTATATTTTGATTTAGGCAGGGTTTAATTGATTTTTAAAAACTAACCAATAACATCTGTAAATGTATAATAAATAAAAACAAACAAACGTACGACCAACAAAGTTTAATGTGCATTATTTAACGCAAAAGGACAGAAAGAGGAATAAGTGGATAAGAAAACAGACATGGTCTTGCGATGTGATAGAGTTCATTAAAAGCCTCAAATGAAGATGGGCTGGACACATTGCTAGAAGTTGAGACAATCGTTGGACGAATTTAGTCATCCAGTGGCATCCAAGAGGTGCAAATCGTCTGCAAGGTAGACCTAGAGGCCGCTGGATCGATGAAATGATAAAGTTATGCAGAAGTACGTGGCAACGCAACGCACAGCACCGAGAGAAGTGGAAGCAGCTTGAAGAGGCCTTCATCCAGCAGTGGATAGAATTACGCTGATGATATGTTTTATGACAGATCTTGACAGTCTACCTCCACCTCCGCTACTGGTATATAAAACAAACTCCCACATATTAAGTGTTTAATTTAGCACTAATGTTTACAAAGTATTTCTAAAATTGTAACATTTCATACAGAACAAGAACAAAATAAAGTAGATAGCAAGAAGAAGCCTTCATTCAGCATTTAATTGAGAGTATTTAAAATTACAATTATGATATTTAAAACAGTTTCTCTTCCCGTGAAGATTATTAGCCTTTGTTGATCGAATATAAATCCAGTAAATTACGCATTTCTCTTTCAATAAAATATTCAATCGTTTAAAATACCAACATAACAACTGATAAATAAAAAAGTACAATATAATTTCACGTTCTGATTGCTTTATTACGTTACTTTCTACTTAGTAAAGGGCTATTTCACTTGCATTCAAAACCGGATACTGTGACGCCCTTGAGATTTCGTGAAACGTCTGTTATATTTTTTCTTATTTAAAATAGCCGTGAGTCACTTAGTATATTACTATATAGCAGTGAAGGCGAGCCTACGGCACTCGTTTGAACAGAAAAAATACATATAATAATAATAAATGACAGAATTCGCATTGTATAAAAAATAGCAGGTAAATACTCTTAAAAAATAAGTATTACGTTCATGGCCCCCACATCCCAAAGCGGGCCCCCTACCTATCATTAAAGATAAAAGCAGTGTGATGCTCTTTAGTAGCGTTTTCCAAATGGTGTAGGCGGTAAAATTAAAGTGTATATTTAGTGTTTTTTTTTGTATATTTTAATACATCCATTTGAATTATGGAGTTGTTGAGTATCGATACACAATTAAAAATTTTATCGTACAACCACATAATTTTAAATAATAAATTATTAAAGAAAAATAGTGACTTTTTTTTACTATTAGAAAGAATTTGTGATGTGTGTTTATATCACTTATCTAGTAGACTCGCCACGCCGGGCCCTTCCTGAGCCCGGGCCCCCAGGCTAGAGCCCTGTCAGCCCCCCTTTGTGGGGGCCATGATTACGTTTGATATATAATTGCATAGGTTGGTTCTTAAGCTTTATGTATCACATATAATATTATCGCACTAACCTCATTAGACGGCGGGAGATGCCCCGCCACGAACCTATAATTTTGATTGAATTACAATGCTCGAGACCACTGCGAGAGAATGCCACATCTGATCGGAGCAATTCTACTGTCGATTTGTGCGTAAAGAACTAAACTAATTTATCCATTAACACACAATTTCATGTCTACCCACAAAAAATGGCTGCATCAAATAAGAAACAAAAACTTGGTAGATCTAGTAGTAGTAATTCTGGCAGACAGTTTCAAAATTGGTGGACCGAAATGTATGGCGTAATTGAAAAAAGTGACAAAGTTATAGTGTGTGTACTATTTTCTGTGAGTGATATCTAGAACATCATTATAAAACATGATTAAAAAAAAAAACAATTTTTCCCCATGAAAAACTATTTGTTCCCAATGAAATACTCGACACGCCAGACAGTCGAAAAATAATATTTGGGAAATTTTAGCACGCGTATGTAAAAAGGTTCGCCAACCCTGCTATATAGAGATTTTACGTGTTATTATTTACAACTACTACCAGATCCGTAAAACGGTCAAAGGGTGACCATTAAATTTTAAAACGTAATAAATATAATATATTTAAAATACGTAAGTAAATAACAATCTAATACTATTGGCCGAAAGTACTTGATGGAATTTGAATTTAATTTCTAATTGATTTATTGAACATACATAATTCTGAAGAATCTCTTGAGAACATAATATAGCCAATAGAAAAAATCATTTTCGAAAAAAGTAAGACACTCGGCAGGAATCGAACCTGCGTCTCTTGGGTTTCGCGGCCTATGTTCAATAATAAGAATGGTACATTCTTAAATCTTGTGAATTATTCGTTGAATAAAAGAAATAGTTATTTATAATTGATTTATGTTTTGTACTATATTTGAATCATTTTTTGCGACCCGGGTTTCGCCTTTTGCCATTTTTAGGCACTATGGGCCAGTGGCAAAGATTCTATACCATATTTATAAAATATTTTTAATTGCCTTTACATTATAATAGGTATGTATTATAAATTTATTGTCGAGTTGGTAAACCAGACGGCACATATCATTTACACTAATACGTAACGAGGTCTAACACAAACATTATCTAATAAATGCTTCAACTAATTTGGTACATTTCACGCATACAACACATACAAACGATTACACACTATTGTAAAAAAAACATAAGCACACAATGATAAAACCTGAAGCTATACTATATGCATAAAAACCTGACATTTTTACAATGATGATTTTTTGTATTTAATATTCATATTTTTTTCGAGGTTAATTTGATGTAAGATGGTTTATTTGACAAAACGCTGAACTGGGGAGACATGTTGTCTTTTTTGTTAAATATCTATAAAAAGGGTAAATATTATATTTTTTCAGTAAAATATTGAAGATAAACAAAATTCAAGTCCTGTAAATATGGTTGTCCTATATAACTTTCATTCAGTTACCTATCACATCCTATTTACGCTCAAACGTTACCTTTCGTAACTGATATGCGCACTTAAAAATGATAAATGCACTCTGACAACCAACATAGTTAATTCTTGTTAAAATAACAAATTACTAAAGTAAATGAAAGTTAAAACCTAATTAACTACTAAGTAGAGTGCAAGTATAGGGACATATTTTAGAATTTTGAAGTGTTACTAAAAATCGGTGTGTGTACTTATGTACCCGCGTTAGAAGTTATACTTCTTTGGCGTAACAAAACAAAAACAAAATTTGCGATAAACTAGATTCTTTGACTAGCTCTTAATTATCTTGTTAAATTACACACTCAAGAAAAAAGACCGCTTATTGGAACGCCGTTGGTTTATTTCTATACACTTTAACTTATATTACTAAATTATATAATTATTTATCGTTGTTTTTATTTTTAAAGTACCAACTGTCACTCTGACGTTTAATCGTTTGTTTACGTAAAAAGAAGTATAACTTCAAAAACCCGTAGTATATACATTATATACTCACTAGTAATGAATTCAGTAAGCTCGATAAATTGTCATTACTCATATTCAATAGAAATAGGTAACGTGTTGAGAATTTAATAAAATTAGCTATATTGTAATGAGAACGAATTTTCAGTGTGTATAGTATCTGAAGATGCAGAAAATCTAAAACCGGGTGGCAAAAAATAACTCAATGGGAATGGTACAATACTAAAATCAATTTTAATGGAAATAACCATTCTTAAGCAAGGCCGTTTGTATTCTGTTATCAGAAATTTTCCTATGAACATGTTATATTTTGGGTAGGGATTGCAATACCAAATGAAAATGTCAATACCGGTTTTTCGATATTTCTCATTGAATACCGGTGTTAATACCGGTATTTTTTAAACATTAAAAAAACAGAAGTAGTTGCTTATTAATAAATATAGCAATTAAAATCTTTTAAAATTATTATTTTATAGCAAAAACCTACATACATACATTTATTATGTTGACATTTAAAAATATGTATTGATCATAATTGTAGAACTAGTAACTAGTAACAAATAATTTGAATATATTGTTAATTTTAACTAAAGCCCTCAAAATTTCATCAAGTGCAAATAAGTCCCGGCTACAAGAAAAGCTTCTTAAATTCAACGCTTGTACCTACAGTCATCAATAATAATTATATAATAATTGAACATTTTTGTCACTGATGTTTTCTATTTCGAAATAATATTATGCTAGTTCATCGCGACAATTACTTATATAAATATATTTGATGAAATTTGTTTTATTATTTTTTCACCTCTTTTGGATTCTCTCAATATATTTGCATTTTAGCAGCACATAGCTAATAATTCATTTTCAAAAACTTAAACGAGTGTGCTTTCTTAATACCGAAAATTCCGGTATTTTGGATTTTTAAAACCGGTATTTCGGTATTGATAAATACTGGAATAAAGGTTTTGAAATACCGGTATTGCAATCCCTAATTTTGAGGTAGCACGTGATTCTGGGTTGCCTTTTTTGATTATTTCTATAGCCCTTTTCACCCTCGATATCATCTCGATATTACTTTTTTTTCATCCAGCTTATAATATATTATCATGGAGCTTTCATATATACAATAACATTTCGAAAGCTTCGATTATTTTGAGTGTAAGGTCAAATAGATATATCATCTTACATTACCATTGTTATTTTGATTCCCACGTTTAGGTCATGGCTACAAAGTAATTACCTATCTTCAGCTGTTATCAAAAAGCGGCTCTGGCTTACTCGACCCCGAATTTTAGATCAATTGTATGGTTCAATTATATAAATAAAAATATGTGATTTTAAATTTCATATTAATTTAATAATAACATTACAAATTTTAGTCTCAAATTAAATTAATATATTCCAATATTTTCCTCATTTCTTCAATAGATAGTGATGGTTTCGTTGATTGATCTTAAAATACGGAAAAAATAATCATGCCGCAGGTAAATTACACTACACTTACTGTCCACGGTATGTCTAGTGATTTCCGGTGATAAGAGAAAATTGGTTACTGCCAAAAGTTGTTAAATATCGAAATCATATTATGGAGTAATTACAATTAGAATCTTTAACATGCCCTCTAAAGTTAGGTCTAATGCTAATGTTTCGTACTATATGTGCATGTTCTATACATCGGATGACCTTGATTTTTTCTTCTAGCATGTCATATTATATAAGCATAATCCGTTGCTAACTCTAAATACCTAATTTATCAACTTACCAAGATTTACCCGTTAGACAAAAATCTCTTGAATAAGAACCACTCGTCAATAACCCCCCGGACAATAATTCCCTGTTATAGAGGCGTGACTTCAAAAAGAAAGCCATAGATGGCACGGTCCATTGACTGGACGCTGCAAGCGCTATGTAGACAGATTACGATTTAACTCTATATATAGCGGCGTGACTTCGAAAAGAGACCCATAGATGGCACGGCCCATTGACTGGACGCCGCAAGCGATATGTAGACGGATTAGGATTTAACTATATGTTAACACCGTAATTGATATCTCTTGCAGTCTTACAACCAGTTAGTTTAGTCTGATTAGCTCTAACCTTTTTGATCACACAGTTCCTCTATTTTGAGACTAAGTACCTAACACTATCGAGATTCATTTCTAGTGATAAGTATGGTTATCTAGTTGTCAATACCTACCTGAACTGAACTAATCCTTTGGCAAGTTCATCTGGCTATTTGGTCGAGCGAGTCATCTTATCTTGTTAATCTGTTTTCGTGTACCGTTTGAAGTAGTTTCTATTATTGTTGATTAATCTCTTTGAACTCGGAATAAATACTTAAGTCTGAAGTTATGACTAAAACATACTATAACTGACGACCAACTTAGGCTCAAACACGCGCGTTAACATGATCTTACTCCCTACTCCATTTATCGTTTGTCAATTTATGGCTACGGCCGTATGTTGTAGCTTAGTCACTGGGAAATGCCAATAGAAATGGCGTATTTCAAAAAAATACTACCTTATTCTTGGGTCAATAATTATTATAAAGCAAACATTAATCGTAGAATGTTTATCACATTTGAATGGTCAAAGACATAGCTTATAATCAGTATCTTTAAAATTATCTTTAAATGTGTAAATCTTGCCCATTTTTTTGAATAATAAAATGCATAATTCTTTTCAAATTTGGGATCACAGAGATTATCAATATATTTTTTTATTGTAAATATTTCACTATAATAATGTCGACAAAAATTTTACTAATGGTTTTATAAATGCTTTTAAAAACTAATAAATGAAAAAATCTTATCACCACTTCACATGGACGTACTGAAATATGACTATATTCTAAAACATTAGAGCGAGAGGTTTAAAAGAATACTATGTTATGTAATAAAAATACTGTATGCAGTCATCAAATGTTTAAAATAAATATAAAGGATAGTAAGGCTTCAAAATTATGTAAATAGATTATCTACAACGTTTAAGGAATGTCCAGGATCATGCTTTGAAAATAGCATAAAAGCTTCATTTTGACGTACGCTGAGCATGTGGACCGTTAAGAAACTCCGTGATTAGTACAAGCTTCACCGAATTGTTTCAGGTAGAAGACGATAAAGCGAAGATCTCAAAATGGAAGACAATATAATTATTATAGCCAACACTAAACTTGGGTATTCCTTATTATCTTTGTAGCTCGATCGCGAGACTGTTTATTCGTGTTTTTTATTCAATATGACGTTTATAGCCGGTAACGTTTTTTTTTTTTTACTGCGGTCTGATTATTTTCCCTTTTGCTGGGAAAACTTTCTTTCAAGGGCAACACTTTGTTTCTTTGTATTATTATTACTGTGCCTTTTTAATGCAATATCATGCAGTAAATGCCAACAATTTACCAAACGATCGAGCGCCTAAACACCGTGCTAGTTTCACTTTTTAACGAATTTATTTTAACACTACAACTGCGTTTAGTCTAAAGGGTTACTTATTTAACATAGATAATTTTTAAAACACTTCTGAGAAAATATATTATAACAAATAGAAAAAATCTTTGTGAAAAAAGTAAGACACCTCGCATAAATTGGACCTGTATCTCTCGGATATCATGCCCTTACACATAGAACCACTATACTAAAGGAGTCATACTTAATAGTGACAAAATTTAACTGATGGCTCTTAATAATCACTGAAGTGCTTTCCAAATTTAACAACTATTGGCGATCGGCATTTGTATTATCAAAGCAGGTATTACTATAATCATTACCATGGCCCCCACATCCTGAAGCGGGCCCCCAGGATAGGATTTTTGGCGATCACTAAGGATAAAGGGAGTATATTTAGTTTTGTATTTTTTAATACATCCATTTGAATTATGGAGTAGTCAAGTATTGATACACAATTAAAAATTGTATCGTACAACCACATAAACAATAATATTATTGAAGAAAAATAGTTCCGCATGCGACTTTTTTACTAGTACCTAAAGCATATTTGTGATGAGTGTTTATCTCACTTATCTGGTCGACTCGCCTCGCCAGGCCCCTTTTTAGCCCGGGCCCCGTCACCCCCCCCCCCTTGTTGGGCCCATGATTATTACTAACCGACGTCACGGATCACTCCAAGATTTTTTGTTGTAACATACTTGAACTAGCTTATCATTTTTATTAACTATTTTTTTTATTCAATGAATAATTCACAAGAATATATTAATTATTTGTCAGAAAAAGGGAAATAAGTTTAAAAAAAACAAAAATGAGTTTCATATTGTAATATAATAGGAATTGTCACGACTTCGGACTTCGGGTCTTATACTTAGAGTACCTTTTAGGGGTGTAGAGTGGCCTTAACACGCCCTTGGCCTCGTAGTCAAATAAACTGCACCGAGCCGCACCCTTGATCACCCAGAGGGACGTTTCTTTCCAGAAATAAGTCCCACGGCCCGTGTCTTTGAGGCTGAGGACACAGTTCGTGGAAGACCAGGTGTGAATAAGTAAAAAAGTATGCGAGACGACGAATGCAATTGGGCTTCGCCACTTAAACAGTATAAAAAGTGACCAACTGTCGCTAACAATAATGTATGAAACATGTCAGTAGAATGTATAGAAAAAAACGCCAATAAATTGTAATACCATGTATAAAGAATAAATGGGAAAAATAACTTGTATTGTGACTGAGAGAGAGGAATGTTAGATAGTGCAAGGAGAAGAAAAAGAGTTGTTAGAAAATAATTAAATAATGTTAAATATCTGCCGGCAACATTGTCTTAATAGCGTTGGAGAAAAATACGAATGGCAACGCCGCATTTTCGTGCGGCTCTCAAGCGACCGTTTGTTTTTAGCGGGAGAAGCTTCTTTGACAGCTACGCAGTAAGCAGTGCTAACCGCGCTATCCGACAAAACCATAAATTGAAAAGAATGTGTATAAAAATGTAACCTTTAGAATATATTAACGTAAATACATCTCGTCGTTTCCGTGAAATTCCGGTGTGTTAATTGTCCATCTCCACATCCCAATCCAGACAAAAAAAAACCATACAAAAACACAAAGTGACAGTTTGCTAGTTACAAAAAGAACAATTATGATTCCCACCTTCAAAAAAACCGAAACTGAGCTAGACCAGAAGTGTGGTGATTTATCAGCATATATATTAATATATTATATTAAGATATTATAATATGTATAAATGAAATAATAAAGGACGAGTTGATTCAATGCTTCTGAATTATTTCACAAAAAAAAATAGAAGTTGGGCAATATGCAAAGTGATTCAAAACTTTATCTTGTTTTGACGTTCCTGAATAGTAGTGATTTTAGACTTGTCTCCACTATTTTTATCACATTCCGATTTAAGTATAAAACATATTTTATCTGTTTATTAATTTGCAAGATTAGTATTTTGATGTCAAAAACTTTAAATAAATTATTATTTAGCAACTTAAAATGAAATTGACATAAGGTAGGCCATATTTTTTAATGGTAATATATTTCGTTACTACCATATTATGTCCACTATATTTTTTACCAGGTTTTTCTTAGCTTGTATTCTTGTTTGTCCGTTGGTTGTTTATCCGGTACAAATCTTGCAATCGATTTTTAACTAACTTCACGACCATCTAGACATTTAAAACTTTTAGAATATATCTGAACACGATGCCAATGCATTCTTTTAATACTTTTAGCCATGTTTAAGTAGAATTGAATTCATTTTCAGTTAATTCTGTTTTGTATGAAAAGTTATTTCGGAAGAAATCCGTAATCCAATCCACTATTATTGGTTGCTAAGGGGGTGGTCCTAGCAACCAAATTATTAATATATACGTGCGTTACTATGGAAATCAAAATGACATTTCAGTATTCTATATTTTTTTGTTTGTTGCAAAATAACAAAAAAAAATGATTTGTTGACAATTGCCTTATTTGTCCTAAATTATTAATACATAGAATTGTCAAGTTTAGATGATTCAACAGAAAATTTAAAAACGTGGTGTATAAAAAGTTCTTTTATCTTCTAATTATTTATGTACTATTAATTACATTGTGTACATACATCGAATTCATTTTGCTTAATATAATAGATCTATCTTTTGAGTAAAGCATTATTCTAAAAAAGACAAAGCGTCTAATCCATTTGGAAACGTTTTCTCGAATCTAAGATAATAATTATCTCGAGAAAACGTCTCGTGATCTACGATGCTTCACACTGCAGTCCGGTTAAAGTTTGACGTCAAGTTTACTCGCAACCTTTTTGTACCACTGGCGCCAAAGATCAGTTTTCCTTTCGCTTTTTAATAACATTTTTTAATGGGAATAGAATGTGAACGAGAAATTTGGCAAACATTGTAATACAGTCTTTTTTTATTGCGTTTCGAGTAATCTGTTTCCAATTTATGAAGAATTTTAATTAAACCAGAGACAAAGTGTTATCTTTAATACTAAATTAACAAATTATTAGTATCATTTCTAAATTAATTTTATCAATTATGATGAGTAAAGTTAATACATTACAAATGTCAAGTTCAAGATATAAGTTTACATTATCCAAAAATTTAAGACTGAAATACAATGACAGATAAAACAAAATGGTGCCCAAAATTTAATATATTCTATAGTTACAGACCTACAAACTTATCTGGAGAATGGCCAAAAATAGAACTACGAACTACCATAGGACGCCATATTGAAAAACGTCATTTGAATGTCAGATTTTGCCAGTTACGACTCGTGATTGGGTAGTTTTCGACAGTAGCTCCCCCATTTCATTGTCCAGATAAGTTTGTAGGTCTGTGTCGTCTTATTTGATTGATTTTCAATTTCGACATATTATATTTTATGGTAGTAAATAATAATTTTAAGTTAATATGGCTACGTAATATAAGTATATATTTTGCAGTTGGGAGTTTATAAAGTTCCAATATGGTGGACAATTATCACATTATTTATTGTTATATTTTAGAATCACCTAACAAAATCAGAATCATTCATACCTAACAAACTAAGTATTTAGTTGGTAGCGATTACCCACAAAATTCCGCATGGAATTCGGAAAGATAAAACAACACAAATACAACGAATAAAATATAAACTGATTCGTATTATTAAATATTTATCCGTGCTGCAAGTAATATTATTACAAGCGTATTATATTCAAGAAGTTTAATTTTAAATATCTATATACGAGTAACTAAATTGGTACAATATGTATATAATACAATGCGACAGGTACAGTACAGACACGAGTACGCGATGTGATAGAGGTCGCGAGTAAGCTGGACATGTCACTCGGTAAGTGGACAACCGCTGGACAATTGCCGTTATAAAGTGGTATCTAAGGGACACTAAACCCCACAGAGACGCCGTAAAATCCACTGGATAGACGAACTCATAAAGTGCGATGGATGCACATGGCAGCGTAGAACTAGAGTCTAGTGGAAGAATAGAGGGAGCAAGGGGAGGCATTCATTCAGTAGTGGATCAAACCCGGCTGCTGCTGATAATGATGGTGATAGGTCAAGTAGTTTTTTAGTTATAACTATGATTATAATCGAACTAACGGACCCCCCAATTTTACTATGAGTACACTTATATTGTTTCCGCATATCCTTAGATGGGTTTTCTACTTAGAATGTTGATATAAAAATGAGTGTAATTCAAAATAAATATTCAAAACAATACAAATATAATTAATATTCAAAGTACTTACAAAGAAGTAACCACCCACCAGTGGCGAAGTGAGGATTCGTCATAAATAGTGCACATTAAACTTTGTCAGTCATACTTATTTGTTTTTAATTGCGCTAAGAATACAATTTGCAAATGTTGCAGGTTAGTTTTTGAAATTCAATTAAACCCTGACTGAACCAGACGATAATTGTTTACGTATGGTATTATGGGCGATCCGATAAAATAATGCACAGTTTTATAGCCATACTTATTTGTTTTCGTTGAATTATGAATACATACTCGTAAGTTTCTGTTTATATTCATTAATGTGGACGCTTCTGCCTATCAGAGACACCTGGCAGAAAAATACGAAGCTTACAATTTGAAACATTTTTTTGATAATTAACAATTTCAACTGTATTAATTAATAAATATTTACTTATCTAAATACATTAAAAAATGTATATCTTAAGTCAAAGATAAATGTGAAAAAAAATGTGAATTTGTTACATATTTATGTACCTACACCGTTTCGTTATTATTATATAATATATTTTATGGTCATATTTATTATTAAAGTTTAGTTTATTAAGTTTTTAATTTTTCCTCGTACAGACTTTTGACTAATTCAAAGTTTTAATATTTTTTTATATTTATTTTAAAAAACATCGATTTTTATAAAAATATAAATGTGTATAACGTGAAATCCTTTTAATTTCTATGACATCTTATTTAGGTATGGTCCCAATATTTAAGCTCGATTTGATATAAAAACAAAGTTTAATGTGCACTATTTATATCAGACCTTAACAGCATACCTCCACCCTTCGCCACTGCCATACTTATATAATATATTATATGTCTTTAATTTCAGAAAAAGTAGATCGCGGAACATTTTTCTTCTCCAAAATAGATCTTATGTCAAAATTAGTTGACACCCCTGCTATAGTAGGTCACTAATCATTAATTACAATAGATAGTGAAACATTTTACATACACATCCGTATACATTGCTTGAGACAATCAGTCATAATATTTGTATTGTAAACTCATCGGGAATCGAACCCGCAATCTCCAATTTGAGAAGCAAGTGCTTTGTACATTAGACTACGACGACATCACACAATTCATTCAAAGATAATAAAGTACAAATATCAGTTTACGAGTGTGTCTAAGATAATAAACTTATAGTTTTAGTGGGGTTTGTTAGGCAGCTACAGAAAAAATATTATTCGCTACGTTAGCGCAATGAAGCTTGAAGGCTATACATAGGGACGCGCTAAGCGGGGGTGTTGGGGATGCGTATGACCCGGGCGGCGGGATTTCGGGAACAACAAAATACCCGGAAATCATATTTTTAATATCTACCTACGTACTATTTATTATTAAACATAAATAATATTACGAGTATTAAGTTAAATATTTAAATATAAATAATATACAGTTTAAACGGATAATTTATTGTAACAATTAACCACCTCAATACATAAATATAATAAACTACCATCGATAGCCGCCGGTAGACGTCTTGTGTATACAAAGACCTAAAGAATATGTGCGGAATGGTTCGGGGTCACGATTGGAGTCAGACAGGGTTGTGTCCTTGCTCCGTTTCTCTTCATCATCCTCTTTGACTTTGTACTACAGAATTTAATACCACATGGCCGAGGTATATTATTTTTGTTACCCCCACGGTTAATATATGCGACCTTCGACAACTCAATCGAGAGCATTCAAGAGACAGTCAACAGGTTACATGACAACTCTATGGAAATGGAACTAGACGGCAAACGGTGGAATGCAAACTATGGAAACTTTGCTGGTTGTAATAACTTTTCATTATTATATTTAAAATTTTTGCAATCAAAATGTAACTGTTTGTTTACTTAATAAAAAAAACTCGTCTCGCGATGGTTTAAAAATCACGCGAAGAAAAAAAAAATAACCAAATTAATTACTTCAACTACTTGTTATTGATTTCTCTTATATTTTTATTACAAAATTACATTTGGGAAGGGATTTTTGATTTATGAAATATTTGAAAATCTTACATTGCCCACACTCTGCTAATAACCACTCCATACCAATCATTCAATAACTCATTGGCAGTATATCGTTTAATGCCACTACACCGGTCAATACAATTGCTTCGAATCTGTTTTTAACTGATACAAATTGTATACGCATCAAATCCATGTGAATTTAGCTTTAGGCATATCCTCAGGGAACTCAGAAATAATGAAAACTGAAATACCTAACGGTTAAGGAGAAGCAGACAACTGATCTCGAGTAAGAAAGAATACGGGATAAATTTAAACACGTCATTCGTCGAATACTGATAACTGCTCTCGGTTTATGCATTTCCGCTCATTGGTGTATTACACATACTATTGTACGTCTATAATGCGTGGTTCATTTTCGTAGGACATTCATACAAACCTGCGTCATAATTGACTGTAAGTATTGGTATATAGCAGTGGCGAAGACTTCATACTATGCGATTATTTAAAGGCTACCTTCTTAAGAAAAAAAATTTTTTAATTGCATATTGACATTGTATTTATATAATCACTTCATTATTTTATATTTTATAAAAATAATTTATTTTGCTAACGAGAGTTGTCGTATATGTAAGAATGTATTACACAAATTACAAAACAATCTGCATAGATTTAAAAAAATATATACCACAGCACTCCATCTGTCTTGACGTAAATAAAGGTCGGATTATGTGTGAAATAATTCTGATTTTTTTTCATATGGACTTTACGCCACGCAACTTTCGTCAGTCTGTCGAATTGTATGAAATAAGATAAGCTCCTATCCCAGAGTCTAAAACATTCGCGCAAAATATTGTTGTCATGACTGCACTTTGTCCAAAATAATTAATAATTAGATTAGAATTAATAATTTAAAAAAATAATTTCTATGGCTTTTAATCTATTAATAAATATAGATTGTTTTTAAAAATAAAAAGAGATTTTATCTAATAATTTTTGATGGGTATAAATTTTTTGAAAAATGAAGTTCCATTGAATTAGTGTGTCGTTGTCATTAGTGTGTACCTAATATCGTATTCTCTTCTTATTTGAGGCGTCTAATTCCAAAAAGCGATAAGTCCACATTTGGTCAAAATCAAGAAAAAAATACGCACGTATTCTTTGTATAATTTTACACAATATATATTGATCTATAAATTCCAAAACGCGACATAACCCTACGAAAAAAAGTATTTTAAGTCTCGATTTATTACAAAAAGCGCCGTCCGTAAGTCCGTGTTTCATATTATTTAAAGCTTGGTTTATTTCGCGCATGTTTAAGTCAACCAACAGGGCGTCTCCCATGCTGTAGCATCTGGTAAACTCATGACAATGCCACGGAAATATATCCCTTATGCGGAATAAATTTAAAAGTGGGGTACAAGTAGCGCTACGTCTAATTTTATTTTACCTTTATTTATTACATTTAAGAGATTATCGGCTGAAACAAATTGCCATTTGGTTCTAATTTCGACATAGAATACAACGGAAAAAATAATCTCACGTTAAAACAAATAATTGAAGCTTAAAACATAAAAACGCTGTTTCCCGAAAATATTGAATTGTGGACTTGTCACTTTTTGTAATTAGACGCCTCATTTTTCGTAAGTTTACCTGACATGAGTGCTCTTTTTATCAGATGTCCACAGTCTACCTGTTTCCAAAAGTCACCTTTCGCCACTGGTATATTGTATAAAGCCTATCTATCTATTTATTATCTGTTCTGTGCCTATCCTACATGCTAAATCAGAGTTATTGCATTTACCCACAAGTATACTGATTATTAGTGGCTGTAACCTATAGTTTATGACTGCGTAGGTATGTATATCCACAAATAAATAACGTATATAATACGTTATGAAGAGAAACTTGTGAAATAGCCTTGCTCGGCCTTTCGGGTTGAAAGCGAAACACTTTCGGTACAAAGTGAAAGTGAGACACGCGTGCCAATCTTGGCAGCTCACTTTTGTTTCATTGTTTTACACAACACAACCATAATAAGTGTATATATAACTTGTTTCAATTTATCGGAATTCGTTAGCTGTTATTTGTGACAGAATCTATCTGTGTTTGTATGTCTTGTGAAAATTTCAATGTCGAACCGAACAGCGACCAATTTGAAATACAAAACGCATAACCAAAGCGACCAACATGAATTGACTGATTACATTATATTGTATAAACGAGTTGCATAGAGTCATCACATTTTTAAGTTAATAATTATAAGTGATTCAAATGCATCAATATATGTGTCGCTACATTTCAAAATCAGCCAAGTCCACCTTTAGATATTTTTGACTTTTTGTGAATTGCTGAAGAAATACTGCTTTCTAACATTTCTGCATTATCAAAATGTGGAATTTATTAATTTTAAATATTCTTTACTCGAAATACTCGTAATATAAAATTTCACCCTTATGACTGTGTATTTGAGAAAACAAAAAGCTGTTTTTCTCCTTTTCATCTATTATATCTAGCGACACATATTTAAAAAAATCCCAAGAACCATTTCCAAAATCACTCTTTAGTGAATTGTATTCTGGCCCTAAGGTCTTTCTAACCAACCAGGAATCTGCATTTCTTCTCACTCGTCATGTACCTAGAATTTTACTGTAACCGGACAAAACAGAAAATGACAAAACAGAACATGACAAAACAGAACAGTGACAAAACAGAACAGCCAGGGGAAAAATGAAACATGAATTTTTGTGGAATCTATTTAGGTTAGGTTAGGTCATTATTTCGTTGTAACTAGTCACCCAATCATTTTGAACATACTATATTGATTAATATGACATATCCTAAGCTTGCCGGCAACACTATATATACTGTACGGGCAACACTGTATATTATAATTTGATTTATTATGGCGTATTGAAAATATGTGCTATTAAAAATCTATCAACATAATAGAGATAAGACAATTTCAATATTAAATTTATATTTTCCTGAAAGGTCATAGTTATATTTATCGTTGTTCTGTTTTGTCACTGTTCTGTTTTGTCATCTTCTGTTTTGTCACTGTTATGTTTTGTCATGGAACCGAATTTTACATATTATTAAGAAGAATACATAGTACAGAACAGATTAATAAATATAATTCAGATAGACCAATACACTACATTTTGACACAGGGTTTTGAATGTGTGAGTGTCCTACGAAAATGAAACAAACATTATAGACGTGCAATAGTGTGTGTTGCAACATTAAAATACACCAATATTGAATGAACATCAGTACGTTAGCCAACAGCAGTTGTCAGAACGAAGGAAAAGTTTAGAATAACGCATTGAGACATGTTTAAGTTTATCCCATATTCTTCCACACTTCAGATCGGTTGCCTGTTACTCCACACCCGTTAGTTATTTCAGTCCCCGTGTTCCCTGATATATAATGAGAACCATATTATATACTTTAAAAGCCAAATCGACAATGTCACTTATATATTTGTCTCTGTTCTGGCAGAACACACTAACTGGAGAATACTAGTTTTGAGTAATTTGACTTTGAAGTTTTTAAAATGTTTGAAATGGTCTATCATGTGAGTTTATTAAGTAATCGTAAAAAGGATGACTTTAAAATAAAGATTGTTTATTTATTATAAGGTTTCCAGACGGTAAAGTTTGAAATAAGGAACATTTTGGTATAACTAACTCAATATGTCATTTTTTCGAATTAGTGTCTTCTGCCAGAACAGTGGCGATTTTCATTGCTATTTTGTGATTACGTAAAATAGTGCTCTAGTGTTTTTAGAATTTTGGAGAATGTGAGTTATGGCTAGACGAACCAAATGCAGTTTTCTATATTACAGTACATATCTGCTGTACTGGAAACAAATGACCGTAAAGCATTACGACTTTTTTTAAATGACGCGTTATTCATGAATCATTTCGCCGTAAAGTAAATTTAACGTATATTACAAAAACATTTAAACGCGACGCCTGTTTGTAAACAATAATATTCCAATTTTATAGGACAGCATTTAGCTAGAATAAACATGCTGTCCCATATGTCCCATGCTTGTCAATATGATGTCACATTTAAAAAGCGTCGGTGATATTATAATTTAAACGGTAGTTTTTTTTTAATTTTTATTTGTATTTTTGTGCTATGTTTTGATAATCTCATCAATAGGGAGCGGATTTATATGCAACAAAAACATGATTATATGCAGTTAAACTCATTAAAATATGCGCTAAAACCAAAGAAATATGCAGTTGAAAATTTACTTTAATATGGAAAAAATTGTAAATACCCACTTTACCTAATATTACTGATAAAAAATCGTATAACAAATTAATAATCTTAATCAATATAATACAAAAACAAAAAAACACAAATAATCAATATTAAGTAATCAATTACAAATTTCAAAATAGTTTGTTTACAAGTAGGTACAAATAATGAAATAAGAAATGCAATGTCAACTATACCGACACAACTTTAAAAAACTAAAACGACACACATAACTATTCCTAAATACTATTTACTTATTGTTTTCTTTTTTCGAAAAAAAGTTACAATATTTTTTTCAATATTGTGCTCTGGCATTCAAATTTCGAAAAAACGTTCACAGAGGTGATTGCGCATTTTGCGAAATTTAAATATAGGTGCCCTAGTTGACTACACTTTTTCTGATAAATCCACATTCCATGGATAAATGCCATTAAAAATGCAAGTGCATCTAAACTATCTACCTACCTAATTTAGTAATATTTCGATAAAATAATTAAAAAAAAAACTAAAATTATACATGCAAAAGTTCTAAAATATGCATTTATTTATGAAATATGCACTAATGTCTCAAATATGCTCTAACGTCTCAAATATGCATTTATATGCACAACAAAATTTTATTTTTGGATTCTGCGTCTTTCAAAACAGATTTCTGTGCATACACCCTAACAAAACATGCACTAGCATATAAATCCGGTCCCTACTCACCAAATTAAAAAAAAACTAGTTTTTATAGAACAATATCGTGAATTCATTGTTAAAGTACACGATTGACTGATTTATGAATGTTATATCTGTACCTCAAAAATACGTTGTCACAATATTAAATACGTCATAAGACAAAAAGAGCATGTCCATTTTAGCTAACTGTTTTTTTTTTACCGCGGATAGATTAAAAGAATTGTTTTATTTAGTAATTAATTACTTTTTGTTGATTATTTTAAAACAAAGACCCCTCCACACCAACCAGTCCCACACCACACTCGGTCTTAATCGAACATATTACGAGAATCTACGATTGGATGTGAAGCATGAACAGTTTTTTACTTTTTTACGCATGGTAATATCTCAGGAGTAGATACCCAAGACTTATTGGGAGCATACTGATTTAATAAAAAGCATGTTGCCACTTTAATTCGTCACCATTGGTTTTACTACCATTCAAAGTTGTTTCTTAAATAGGTTTTTTCCGACCATGTCCGATCCTAATAGGATCATATGGGCCTCCACAGAGTAGAGGTTTGTATTAACAGATTTTGTTTTTTACGAGAAATGGATGTCAGCCACTTGCTCAACCTATTCGGTCCATACCCTGACTCACACACAAATTGAAAAACAATATGTGTACTTGCCAGACCCAGGATTCGAATCTGAGACCCACGGCGTGATAGTCCAACGCTTAAGCCGCGCGGCCGCCGTAGGTGTCCAAGGTTGGTACCTACTTATTTTCTTACATCTAATGTATATGTATCTTTAAAATATTATTAAGCCCGTCCTTTGGATCCACCACACACATTAAAAAAATAATATTTTAAATTGGCAGACGCGAGATTCAAATCCGTAACCCACTGCTTCATAAGTAGGTATTCTGTATTCTGACGCCAAACTACCATTTTTTACTGTATAATAGTAGTTGAAGTCAATAACTCTACCAAACTTATATTAATCTTACAGTTATCAATGTTAATCAATCCTCGTAATTGAATGCACATGGTCTAGTTTCGCATACCAGGGCTTCCGAGTCTCATTTCTGATAAAGATATATTTTATAGGTATTATAATTATGTAAGTATTAAGTATTTTAAACAATCTGTTTCTGTTATAATTGTTTCACTAAGTAATTAAGTATCGTGGTCTATTTTTTTGTCGATGTGTAAAGTATTAAAAAACCTTAACGAGACCCTACGTTTAATTGTGAAGCATCAGCAGTTTCTTTAAGCCTGGTAATGTCTCAGTAGCAGATACCCAAGACCGAGGTCGCCACGCTCTCAAGTGAGCTTTAGTTGAAGTACATTAACTCACCAAACTTATATTAATCATACAGTTACTAATGTTACACAATTCTCACAGTTGAATGCACAGATTTCTAGTTTCTCATACAGGGCTTCCGGGTTCCATTTCCGATGAAGTCATATTTTGTATTATATTGTTAACATTGTGTATTTAAAACAGGTTGTTTCTGAAATTGTTTCATTACTGCTCCACTATTGTGGTAAGGTCACGTGGCATGTTGTAGTGTCGATGTGTAAAGTGTAAAAAACCTTAACGCTAATTGCTCAATTGGTATTCATAATTGAATTTATATAAAACAAAAATGTCATTTAATTGTTAAACAAATCGAGCGAGGAATTAAAATAGACATTGATTTAACACCTGCAAAGGTCACTGATTATGTAAAACAGTATTTAATCAAGCGTGACTTGCTGTCATTGCCAATTTAAGTTATTGACCGTCTGGTTAAATGTTGCCATGAAAATGATCTTTAACTAATATGTCTAAAATTTAAATCTTCTTATTTTTGTACCATATCTATAACCGAACATTAGTGATGATTTTGAAAATATTTTCCTTGCTTATCAATTTTAGCATTGCACCTCAGATATGTACCCACTAGAAAAAATTACATTTGAAAAAAATACAAAACTCGACGGGTTTGAACCCGTAAAACCATTGGTATCGCGCGAATCTGTGTATTAACCAATAATTATGCTACGAGCCTTCTATCTAATGATGACAATTTAAACTAGACGTCATACATTAAATGCTGATCAAATGGTTAATGCACAGATTGGTGCGACACCAATTGTTATACCTGTTCATATCCCGTCAAGTTTCGTATTTTTTTTCAAATATATTTTTTCTAGTGCGTATATTTCCGAGGTGTTGTCAAGTTATGTATGTTCAATATATGGAATGTTACATTCTCAAAATCTTGCGAATTATTCATTTGAATAAAAAAAATCGGTGTGTGTACTTATGTACGCGCGTTAGAACGTTTGGCGTAACAAAACAAAAACAAAACTTTTGATAAACTAGATTCTTTGACTAGCTCTTAATTATCTTGTTAAATTATACACTCAAGAAAAAGGACCGCTTATTAGAACGCCGTTGGTTTATTTCTATACACTTTAACTTATATTACTAAATTATATAATGGTTTCTCGTTGTTTTTATTTTTAAAGTACTGTAAGTAGTAACTGTCACTCTGACGTTAAATCGTTTGTTTACGTAAGGAATTGCAAATGGCTGACAATAATAAATTTGCTGCCTAGGCAACGGAACAATTATAAGCTATAATATTATACTGTATAATCGTCACGATTGCAGTACCATACCGTGGTGTAAAGGTAGTGCGTTTGGGTGATAACCGAACAATCGGCGGTTCGAATGCAATCGAGTGCGTTTTTTTTCGTGTGAAAAAATAAATTATGTGTTACATGTCACACGCCAAAAATACACTCTGATCTGATTTCCCAAACGCGCCAAATGAAGTATAACTTTAAAAAATGATAATAATAAATGCTACGAGTATGTCGTATTCAGACAGTTTATTATCACGGGATGAGAACAATCATGCGTAATGTTTTTTTTTAAAACGATCGAATATGATCGTGTTAATTGCCCACATGCTCAGCGTACGTCAAAATGGAGCTTTTATGCTATTTTCAAAGCATGATCCTGGACATTCCTTAAACGTTGTAGATAATCAATTTACATAATTTTGAAGCCTTATTATCATTTATATTTATTTTAAATATTTGATGACTGCATAAAGTATATTTATTACATAAAATAGTATTCTTTTAAACCTCTCGCTCAAATGTTTTAGAATATAGTCATATTTCAGTACGTCCATGTGAAGTGGTGTTAAGATTTTTTATATTTATTAGTTTTTAAAAGCATTTATAAAACCATTAGTAAAATTTATGTTGACATTATTATAGTGAAATATTTACAATAAAAAATTATATTAATAATCTCTGTAATCCCAAATTTGACAAGAATTAGGCATTTTATTATTCAAAAAATGGGCAAGATTTACAAATTTAAAGATAATTTTAAAGATACTGATTATAAGCTATACCTTTGACCATTTCTATTCTATTCTACGAATGATGTTTGCTTTATATTAATTATTGACCTAAGAATAAGGTAGTATTTTTTTGAAATACGCCATTTCTATTGGCATTTACCAGTCGCTAAGCTACAACATACGGCCGTAGCCATAAATTGACAAACGATAAATGAAGTAGGGAGTAAGATTATGTTAACGCGCGTGTTTGAACATGTACCTAACCGAAAAAAAAATGTTTTAAAACGGTCTAGAATAATTATCGAGATGCAGCGATTTTGAAACAATACTGGCTATCAAGTTTTGATGGGCATACCACAACATATTTTCAATGCGTCATACTTAATTCCAAATGCGATTAGAATATCCAATTGGATAAAAACACGCTATACGAAGTTTATTATTTAAAACAACTTGTTTTTATTTATATTTTAATAGTTAAGGTGCTAAGGATTGATTTAATTCAAGTGCACTGGTGACCAAGTTGAGTTAATCGACTTCAGGGTTTGAAATATGTTATTGTAAATAACACATAACTGTTTTCCACATTTGAGTTAAACAAGATCTCGTCCTAAAATAATTGACTACTTATTACTATTTCACAAAAAAATATTGATATTTTTCTTTGTGCTTATTTTTATGTTTAATCATACTAATTCAAACTATATTATTTGGTTGCAGTGACGTCCTTAGACAAAATGCCGCCCTTAGGCAGCTTCAAAATGCCACCCCATTCTACAGTTTTTTTTATTATCGTTTCATGACTTCAATATCTAAGAAATACATTATTAACAAAATATATAAGTACCACAAAATTTAATTTAAATGTCATCTCTACTTTAATAGACAATATTGCGAGTCCACGGTTTCAGATACATTTAAAAATACACCTGACAACTTTCAAAACTCGCGAATGGCTGGCAAAAATATTTGGATAACTTAATTAGGTATGTACCTACCTATAATTCAAATATAATTCGCAAATCTGCACGTGTCATTGCTGGCCATCAAGGAGTGATGTCCAAAGACAACGGAAGTAAACTAGACATTGCGAACCCGACGAAAAAAATACAGTCATGTTAAACAGTGAATGCTAATTAATAGGTACATTTTGTTTCCAACCAATGAGCTGATTTTTTTAATGGAAAGATTTTTCTGTTATTACTGAGTTTAGGTACCTATTCTTATATATATTTTTTGATTCTCCTCGTTTTGCCGCCCATCGAGTAACTGCCGCCCTCAAGCGACGCTTAATCTGCCTACCCCCACGGGACGTCACTGTATGGTTGCTATAAAATAATAATTTATACATTATATCCATGAGATATACCTACTCCATTAGAACCAAACTGACTTGTAGTGCAATTGGGCCCCTGAATAGCATCTTCAAAGGTGACTTTTCATTGTATCTTAAGCATTCAGTGTTCGACTAATGTTTTTCTTACCAGTTCTCACGTATGCATGTGAAACATGGACTCTTAATGTAAGAGAAATCCTAAAAGTATGAGTAGCGCAACGTGGTATGTTACAGTGGAGAAGGATGGAGGTAGGTTGTTAAGATCCGACGTAAATATTATTTAATTTCATTAAGCTAAGACTACAATGTGCATAGTGTTTTCTAGTTCTTAAAAATCAAACCCTGCCTAACTCAAACCAAAATAGTTGGTAAGCTATGGGTGATTGTTGAATCGCAAATCGCAAATAGATGACTATTATCTATTAACGCTTGGTATACGCAGGGTTTAATTGAATTTTAATAACTAATTATGTAACACTATCTGCAATTTGTAGTCTTAGTTCAATGAAAACAAATACGTATGACTGGCAAAGTATAGAGTGTACTAGTTATGTCGAATCTTAACAGCCTACCTCCACCCTTTGCCACTGGTATGTTGAGCATAATGCGAAAAAATCACAAAATGATTAGAATGGTGTCAGATTCTTCTGTCAATGTAGGCGACTCATTTCAATTTTGATACCGTTACTTTCAAATGACACGTCTTGTATTGTTTCTGAGATTTTTCAAAATTATGTATATAATAATGTTATTCGTATTCTGAACTAGTTAAACATCCTAATTCACTCTGCATAATATTATTTATGATGTAATGATGGTTTTTTTTAATTATATCATTCAACTACATCACACCAAGTAATACAACAATAATAAAATACTTTTACAAACAAATTATGTCAATCGATTCATTACGTATCTTCTTGCCTGATGTGATTCATACTAGGATCTTCTATTTAAAGGATTATGATATACTTTATTAGTTACCTAATAGGCAATATAGTTATGCATACGTGACCGGCCTCGCACACATAAAAGTGGTTTGGGGGAGGGGGGGCGAAACACCCCCCGTAACATCAAAATGCGTAGTCATTCTCATGTAGGTACATAAATTTGTGGACACAATATTATACGTTACTGGTTCCTATGTATAAATAACATTCTTGAATAACCTTTAAAAGTAGTGGAATAAATTTGTTACAATGATATAATTAAATATTTTTATTTATTAGTTCGAACTGTTTCGAGGACCCCTTTTAAATCTTCTGATAAATACATTGCGTCATTTCTGTGTCAAAGAAAATCGCCGCAGTATTTAAGCAGGTACCATTTGATACATCTAATTTCTCGATTCTCGTGTTTCGTATAGAAACTTGTGCTATGAACAAGGTCCAATATTATGGAGTTTGCATGGATAGATAGATATATGCAGGACTTTTTTGTAAAATAACGCGATGGAACGGCGTTTGGTATGGTTATGGTATTTTAAACGTTTCAAAAGTAATTGTACAAATTAATTTTCCTGAATCATCTCATATGAAAAGACATATCTGAAAAACTATCGGGCTTGATACTATATCCATTGAATTTTATTACCATTTCTTCAAATGAATCTAATTATTACCCCAATAAGAGCTTCGTTGGAGACCGAAAAAAACTCGTCGGACCACCTTTGACACTTTTCGATCCTTCAAAATACGTTGATCGGTGGTTGCTCAGTGGAAGACATTCGGCCATAAACTCTAACACTAAGAAAAGGAATCGAGACGATTTGCCAGAAGAAAATTGGACTGAACTTTTGAAATCATGGCCCCCACAAAGGGGGAGGGCTGACAGGGCTCTAGTCTGGAGAATTGACCAGATAAGTGAGATAAACGCAAATCACAAATTTTTTCTAATCGTAAAATCGTGCTTATTTCCTTCAGGCGTATTAACATTTTAAAACATATGGTTGTGTAATTGCATTTTTTGGTTAATGTTTGTTGATAGACTGAATACCCTTAATTTTACCTTGAATACCATTTTAAAAATGCTACTATAGATCGTCACACTGTCTTTAACTTAAAAGTAAGGCAGTACCCTGAAGGTAAGGGATGGAAATCACTTTATATTTTTATTCAAATATATTATTATGATGTTTTTACAATTTTATTTTTTACAACTTTAGTTGTTTATTTGTTAGTTAGTTTATTTTTTTAAGCGCTTCGTGGCATACGAAAAGTTGCTTTAAATGTTATTTTAATATAATTTTGTTTGGCAAGAAGTGAGTTCCGGCACCGTTGTTTTTAAAAAAAAAAGCTCTAATTTGCTTAAGTCCTAAGTATGCTTAATTTATTATTAAATAAGTATTATAATATAAAGCCTAATATAAAGCCCTAAGTATGCTTAATTTGTTATTAAATAAGTAATATGGTGTTCCAGAGAATGAAAATCAAATAGATACATCATATAGCTCTAAAAAGTGGAGTATTTTGAATGTTGGAAGAAAAATAATATCATCTCATAAAGAGAAAACTAGGAAGGAGAGGTCAGGTCAGAAAGCAAATATCATTAATAAAAGATTTAAATGACACGGTTTCATAACAGCATAACCCCTGACAGGAAATGAAACAGAAAGAAGGGAGATTTATTTTTACCAAAATATAAATCTCTCTTCTTTAATGTAACCCAGAGCTTTAAGTGGAAAAGTTTACGAACCGGAGCACTCGACAATTTTCTGAAGATATTGACATAGTTAGCAAAGTTTGTGTGGACTTTATAAAAAAAATATGTTGGATATTAGTTATACCTATTATGGTGTGTCTAGCTCAGACGGTCAAATTATTTTTTCCACGAGACGAAGCGAAAATTTTACCGACTTCACGAACCGGTATTGCGCTCCGGTCCACTTCGAGCCCTGATGTAGCCGTATATTAAAGTCTTAAAGCAATAAACTTAATTGTAAATTGACTATTAAAAATTGTCTGCATTTGGTCGTAAAAACATATTCTCATTAAATAAAATATTTAAATTGACATTAAGAGATCACTGAACTAGTGCAAATTTGTTGCTATGCCATATTTTATACCTAATAGCCAAAAGCTTTTATTAATAAATTCCTTTTATTCTTTTGACGATGTCCGATCTCACTAGGATCATATGGGTCTCCACTGAGTAGATGTTTATATTCACAGGTTTTTGTTTGTACTAGAAATAGATGTTACCGATTTGTTCAACCTATTAGGTCCAAACACTGACTCTAAACACAAATGTGAAAAACAATATATATATATATATATTTACCAGACCCAGGATTGGAACGTGGGATTCATGACATTATAAGCCGACCCGTAAGCCGCTCGGCCATCGTGGGCGTTAGCCATTAGACATTAACTAATACTGATTGGTATGATGATTGAATAATAGTCTCATTAATGTAATAAAAAATGATACATGTTCTAACCTGCTGTAGGATCACAGACTCGTGTCGAATCTTGATAAGAACTTTGGTGGGTTGGTTTAACACAATTAAAATAAAATAACTATATAAATATTCGACGTACATTCGTTCGTGATGCGAAGCAACGTGTGCTGTTAGATCTTTATTTTTCGCAGCGGTCATTTAATATACGTGGAGGCTTCATACGCCGACTGATTTTGAGCACCTTGTTTTATGTTTAAAATTAAACTAATAAGGTACTAGTACCTTGCAACTGTTAATTGATAATTAAAAAAGTTTGCGGCATTTTACGGCGAGCGAGAAGGTCTTTTCTCATCTAGAATTTACCATAATACATTATATCAAAGTAGGAATCAAGCACATTCTAGTGCACGACAACCAAGGTCTTGAGAAGTTGCCTATGGGTCACTGTCTGCACAATTTTAAAGGGCGCCTAACGTCTGTTACGCTACTGTATATACCAGTGGCGATGGGTGGAGGTAGGCTGTTAATATCAGCCATATATAGTGCACACTAAACTTTGTCAGTCATACGTATTAATCTTCAATGAACTAAGACTACAATTTACAAATGGTGTTGGTTAGTTTTTAGAATTCAAACCCTACGAAAACCAAGAAATAATAGATAATAGTCAAAAAATACTCGTCTATCTATAAAATATCTATAGCATAATATTGTTATCTATTATAGTTTGTTTTAGGCAGGGCTTAGTGTATTTAAATAAATGAACCAACAAATCTCCAATATATTGTATTCTTAATCCAACGACAACAAATAAGTGTAAATAAAAAAAAGTTTCACAATTTGTCGTATTGCCCAAAGTATACCAAAACTATTATGGTTTGGAGTAGGCAAGGCTTGATTGATTTTTTAAAAACTAACAAACACCATCTGTAAATTGTAGTCTTAGTTCAATAAAAACATACGCATGACTAACAAAGTTTAATGTGTACTATTTATGTTTGATCTTAACAGCCTACCTCCACCATTTGCTACTGGTGTATAGCTGCATAACGGATGTGCAGACGTGGCGAGTGGTGAAAGGTAATAGTAAGTTCATTTTCTTACTTTCAATTATTAATTTCCGTACATATGTTGACATATTACGTATGTATTATATTATTTTATGATTGGTTTGGAGACTTCTTAAAAAATTAGCCCTTCAGTAATAATCTACCATTGAGTATGCAGAACTAAACATACAATAATGTAGTTACAACTAAAAAATAGATGGAAATAAATAGAAAAAATAGAACTATAAAAATGCACTTACTAGCTACTAATACTTACACTAATAATGGCATTAAAAATCATAAATTTCGTTTTCCTGAAGGTGTTCTTTTTGGACTTAAAATACTCTGGTTCTCATATATTTATAGATACAATAATATCAGTGCCATTGTGCTTAGTGCGGTGAAACTGCCGCCCAATAAATTACTAATGCACTCTAATGGGTCTATTATAATATACACAAGGCAAATATCGACCGCTAAAGTGATAAAGTGATAGTATTTATTACATATTTGTATTGAGGTATTATAATTGTTACAATAAGTTAGCCGTCTAAACAGTCAAAACTGTCTATCTTGCTCTAAATTTTATCACAGCCAAGAGAGGTGCTATGAAAATATAGCATGTATCGCAACAATTACAACCAATTTATTGTAATTGTTACAATAAGTGCTAATACTTTGATGCAAACCTACCCTAAGTTTGATAATATTTATCACTTTAGCGGTCGATAAGTATAGAATAGACCCAAAGGTAAACTATCGCACAAATAGTGAGTGGCTGAAGATCACCTGTGTCCTTCCAAATAAAATGGAAACAAAACCATTAGATGTTGCTGTAATAATATATTGTTTCCGCTACTAAACGATTTAATAATGAGCTATGTTAATAGTTTTTTCATGACATAATATCAAATTAAAATAATAATATAATATATAATTAAGCACTTACATCCAAGATCCTCGAAAAACTTCGACTTGTGCGGCACATCATCGTAGAAATGTCCCACGTCAGGCTTCGGCTTCCCGCCGCCATTTGCAGCTTCCGGTCGTCCGCCATCTTGCAGCGTCGGCCGCCCACCATTTTGAAGATAATCTTGACCAACTCCATCCAGTACTGGATCTACATAATAATTACTCAGCGGCTTAAATGATACCTTATTCGCATCATTATCATCAGTAGAATTCTGTTTTATATTATTACTTATCATGTGATATTGAGGTGGTTTATAATCTGAGTTCAAAGCTTCGTTGGGATGAAATTTAACCGGTTTTATGATGTGCAATTTGTTTAAAGGTTTTTTGTTGTTGTTGGTATTAAACACATCCGCTCCCGATTCGAACTGTACACCATCAAAACCACTTAACACTAAACTATCTTCATCATCTGCATTTCCTGGTTGATAACTCGGTCTCTTTACGTTGTTTTTTATTGGAGCATCTTCAGTTAGCTTAATTGAATACGGCTTATCTTCGATATCATCTGACGGTCGCTTATTCAAAGTCGAAATGTAATACTTTTTACGTTGATTGTTGAATCCGTTTTGATTCGATATTGGATGCTCATAATACTGCACCTTCTTATTAGTAATACCTTGATCTCTTAATGGTATTAATGGCGTTTTACTGACCAACGTCCATCTGTCATCAAAGCTTGGTCGTTTTACCAAATGTTTTGGCTCAAGTATATCAGAATCTTCGGCTGATTTTTCATTTGTATTAACGTTACTCTCTGAACTGTCTTTGAAAACAATAATATTTGATGCATTATTAGATGAAATATTATTGAAAAATGTCAATAATCCAATAGTTATTACAGCAATATTTTTAACATTAATTATATTATGCTTTTTAGGCTGTTTTTTGGCAGACATCAAAAATGTCATTTTTGTAATATTAACTATTTTTTATCACAGATCGTATTCTTTTCTGTTTTCATACATATAACTATTATCTTTCCAGTACTTTTTTCAGTTCACTTAATTTGAATATACAAGAAATAAAGTATATTATTATAAATTAGTATAGCCAAAACATGTGCAGACAAAGAATAATAATTATAGGATGCAAGAAGATGAAATAATTTGTGTTATATCCAAGTGTTATTTGTTTTGTTTTAAATCCATAATGTGGCACTTTCCCTTCACAACGTGTTGTTAAAAAAGATTTCAATCTTCACTTGGCACAATTTGTTGATTTTATGTTCATCATTATTTCACTGTAAATTTTAACACTTTTTACAATGCTTTTAAAATTTGAATCACCTACTAAAATTTTACAAGAAAACATGAGAGAAACGCAAAAAAAATCGCAGAGTTTCTAGTCACATTTTCATATTATAGAAAACGTCTAATGACTACAATTCACACAACAGTTGATTAATAAATATAATTCAGATAAGCTATACACTATATTTTGAAGCAGGGTTTTGAATGACTGTGTGAGTGTTCCAACAATAAAACACACATTATATACGTGTAATCGTGTGTGTTGCAACCTTCAAATACACCAATATTTAATGATCTTCAGTACATAAACCGAGAGCAGTTATCAGAACGAAGGACACCTTTAGGATGACGTATTCTTGACACATGTTTAAGTTTATCCCATAATATTCTACACTCGAGATCGGTTGCCCGTTACTAATTATTGTAATGAATTCTGTATTCCCTGCTACAATCAAATATAAATATTTTGAATGATATATTATGCATATTTCCATAAATAGTCACGACCTACCTCCCTAAATATTTTTTTGTTTAATTATTAAATCAGGGACGCACCAAGCGGAAGTATTAGGGTACGAAACACCCGGGTGGCAGGAAAAAATATGTAAAATGATATTATTAAAAAAAATACATATTATTAACATTAACATTGACTTCGTGGTAAAAAAAATCCCTTGCGGCGCAATTCTCTTCCATGTCATTAAATATTAATTTATAACTGCTTTCGTCTTAATTAATCTATAAATCATCCATCTATCGATTTAAGATGCTTTTTATTATAATTTAAATAATTTTTTGGCTGGTAGTCACCTTTGGTGAGTCGAACAATTCATTATAAGTTTACGCCGAAATATTAAAGAAATAATAACGGTAATTATTTTTTTTTATCTACAATATCTTAGTAGTATATAATATTATAATATTATGTCAAATTTTTTTTTTATTTACTTTAAAATTATGTTTCTAATACATCGATTATTTTACTATTTATAATCACTTAAAAACATAAAATTACTCTAGAGACGTCTTTCGACAGAATAGTCTGCCAGATTCATCAAGAGCTATGCGGCACACACCTTTCTCTGTCTGTTTGTAATTATAATAACAAAATTGTAAACTCGAAAACTCTATACTTGCACTCTAAAAAGGAGACATTTCAATAAATATTCATCCCAAAATAAAAATAATGATAGAGACGTCTTTCAAGAGAATCGTCTGCCAGATTCATCAAAAGCTATGCAGCACATACCTTTCTCTATCAGTTTGTAATGATTATAATAACAAAATTGCTATCTTGAAAACTCTATGCTTGCACTCTATAAAATAAATATTACTATAATTATTCATACCAAAATAAAAATTTAATAAATTTTAATAGTCGAAACAAGATTGAAGACATCTTATAATATTGCGTATTAAAAAAATACTTAATAATAAACAATGCTGTTATTATATTTTTATATCCTCTTCAAAGTGATTCTTAAACTAAATACTTTCGCTCTAATATCATATATATGTAGCTCTAATATCAATGATTATAATGAAACGAACCATTTTTTGTCAACATTTCAAATAAATAAATTGTTGTTTCGTACATCAGAAAAAGGTGTTCTCAATATTTTATAATTCCTAAAATATGTCTACTAATATATGTATATATCTACAATACCTGAATGAATATTATATAAATAATTCAACTACCTAATAAAAAAGCTTGATATCTACATTCAATAAATTAGCTAATTGATTAATATGAGTGATAATTTCTTCATTTGACCGGAATGTAAAGACAATTCGAGAATATAGTATATATTTAAAAATTGTCTCAACTTCCCTTATATTCCGCTCAACCCTGCCCCCCAATTATATACCGTGGAATAATGTTAAATATTGTGAATATAAATGTACATATATTACATACAAATATATCTAAGATTTATAATCACAGCCCAATTTAAAACCATTTATTATAAAACTTTTATTTATGGCAAGCTCAAAAACTAGAATACGTAGTTAATATTGGATTCACTAAATAATAATGTATTTTTTAAATTATAAATGTACCTACATATTATATTGGTAGAGATTTCTTAGTATCACACATAATATAGCACATATTCCATCCGTTTGAATAGGACAATCTTAACTGATCAAAACTAATAATATATCAGTTGAGAATATCGTATAGATGCGTACTAAACCAGTCCTGATCATTACTAAATTGTGTGGATTTAATAGTACATGATATTATCAGTATATTTTGCAAACCTAACGAATCAAAAACAGCATATTTTTCAGGAGACATTATAAAACGTATAACTTCCGTTTCAAATAAATGTTCGAAATTTAAAAAAGAACACTATTTAAAATGATAAAACATTTTACGGTTTCAACGAATTTTTTTACTTTGTTTTTTAACATTCTTATAGCTAGATATGTTTTCTATAATACTAGTGGATTCGAAAATTATCTAATAACTGCGATATATTTACATCGAGAATCAAGAATTATTATAAACCATTAACATGATGTAATTACGTAAATTATAACTGCTATTGCGAAATATTATATAATTAATCGTTATCTCCGGTTTGATTAATTGGCAAAAAATAATTGAGAAAGCGTACGTAATTTAATAAAACAATCACAAAAACAATTATACAATTAATGAAACTATCACAAAATAAATGATTAAAAGTAAAACAGGAATAGAAACACTAAAAAGCTTTAATCTAAATTAAACAATATTATTATGTATTATTGTTAATTAATGTTTTTTAATCACTGTAACTAGGAAGACAATTATTTATTGGTTAGAAATTATGTATTACTTTGTTGTAATGGTAACACTTGACACTTGATCAAAACTGTATGTAAACAATGGATTTTAATATATGGTAATCTTGACAATAGTTAATTATTGTTGTTGACATGTGACATGTCAGCGATGGTTAACTATTGGCAAGGACCTTTCTCCACGGTCTCGAAATTAGTACTGAGAATATTATCGAGCCGCAAGCATGTGAGACTGACTGCTTTGATAAGCTAAGTATTACTGGAGTATGATGGCGGTTTTTCATGGTCGATCGTGGCGACGCGGAAGGTGCAGTCAGTGTAGCGAAGAATGATTAATTTTTTAAAGTGTCGATAAATTTCAAAACCCGCTATAACAATTTTTCATTCTTTCGAGAAAATCAATTTGAACTAAAAAGGTTTTTGAATGTTACACGTAATTTTATAGCGCGAATAATTGATAGACACATTGATTTTGTTTTATAAATGACAGTCAATCGTATCGGATTTTGAAAGAGGCGATAAAATTTTCGTGTAAAGATTTTAATAACAAATTCATTGATTAATTATTAAAAAAAGTGTTGTAACGGGTTTTGAAATTTAGCGACTTTGTAGCGTAATGACATCGCAGATTTTACCTGTTTACATTGTTTTAATCTATTGATTATGTATGACACTATTTAATCATCACCATCAGCTCGGATCGATCCACTGCTGGATGAAGGCCTATGATAGCTTCCTTCACTCTTCTCCGTTCCTAGTTATTAGCTGCCACGTACATCCTCCGAACCGATTTGGGCGAATTTCTAACAACCATACCACGAAAAAAACTCCACAGTGGCCCATGTGTAAACATGGTTATTTCTTCTTACTTACTGATGCTACTAAGGTTTCCAGTAACTTCCTTTACCTAATCTTTATCTTCCCCATTTTATTGGCATTACCAATGGTTAATTCTGTCCCCAATTTCTAAGATAGTTATCAGGGACATACAGGTCAACACTACCATGAACAGAGTTTGCACCACGTATAAGTCGAAAAAACTATGTAGCCAAATAGAGATCTCTTTTGATTCACTGCTGAATGAAGACCTTCCTAGCTCCCTCCACTCTTTTCCGTCCCTAGTTCTTCTCTGCTGCGTACATCCATCGTATTCCACGTCGTACCACTGTATAGCCTTTATCCAGCAGTTGGCCACTCACCGAGCAACATTTCTAATCCATTTCCATTTCATCTGTTTAGTAATCTCTATCATATCGCATACTCTTGTCTGCTTCCTTATCCATTGGTTTATTTTGTGATATTTACGCGTTGTACTCAGAGCCTCCGGATGAAAGGCCAGCGCCTTATGCACTGGACTACGAGGGCCATCAAATTGTTTGGCTATATGCGGCGGTTAATTACTATGAACGTGAATTTACTTCAATGCTGGATAGCTAACTGTGTTTATAAATCGTATTTAAAATAATAATTATTACCAAATAATATTGTATTGTGAGACCATTTTTTTTAATCAAAATACATTGCACTATCTTATGGTATAAGGCTTTAAGTAATTTAGTTCCTTTTCAGTGAACAGTTTAAATAATCTCAATCTAACTCATATCTCTGTCACCAAGCGATTTAAAAAAAATCCCGGTTACCGTTTTTGTTCAAGCCTCAGTTATTTCTTATTTTTATAAATTTTCATATCACAACGTCATGAATGAAACTTTTAATTTATAAAGTTATTATAACCAATAGAAAATCTTTTTGAAAAAAATAAGAACCTGCATCTCTCGGGTATCGCGCCTACGCACATTGACAACAATACTAACGGAGTCATACTTAATTACGACAAATTTTAACTAATGGCTTTTGATACTCACTGAAGCGATTTCTAAATTCTTCTTATTTCTAAAAATTGTTCAATAATTAGAATGTTACATTCTTAAATCTTGTGAATTATTCGTTGAATAAATGAAATACTTAATTAAAAAATACTATTTATTTGTTTGTCTGTTATTTTTAAATTATTTTATTGTTTTAAATTCAAATGAAAATACGCACAGCACCTCGCTGATAATCAAACCAGCGTGCTCTCTCTTAGTTTAGTTGGGCGGTCGGCGCGCACAATATTATACTTTCTTCGTACGCGACATTTCTCCATTTGAATACGAACCTGTTTCGGTCACTCTGTAGCATTGCCACTCAACTGATGGTTTGTGCGTCCTCTCCACAAATGAATTTTAATTTAAATATTACTAGGCAGTCACTCATATTCGATTTATAACAATGGAACGATACCTACCAATAAAAATATACCAGTGGCACCTAGGTTTTTTTTTAAAACACAGTTAATTCATAAATAATTGTTTCTTTAATGTAAAATATATTTTTGTTTGTATTTAATTTGATTGCCTGATTTTTATAAGTGTGAATAACTGTAACGAAATGTTAATGTTAAACCATCGTTACATCGATATCCTAGTACTAAAGGGAAACAACTCAAAATTTCAAGGTTTTGAGTTAATAATGCCATTCTATGTAAAAATATATTTTCTTTACAATTAAACAAAAAATAGTAATAAAAATAATTCAACGTCATAAAATCGAATAAACTTTTCTGGGATTATTTATTAATTCAATTTTAAACGGGAATGTCTAGGTTTATTATTCTTTAAACTGTAAAATTTCATTGCGTTCTGCTAAATTAATTTGAATTAAATAAATAATGAATAAATTCACTTCAAAAATCAAGACTTTAACATTGAAATCAGAATTTATTTAGAGTTGTTTTCTTATAAAATTAAGGTATCGATATATTATAAATTGTCCGCTGAGTGAGGGCGCCACATGTATTTGACATATCATTTAATTGTTTTTTACTGTGATGAGCTTAGTTCTAAATTCAAACACCGGTCGACTTATGATGGTATATCTACCATCAGAAATGTGTCCTAACTAATTGTACATATTGATAAACTACACAGAATAATCTTGAAACGTTGTAAGTGACTATTTCTAATGTAATAAAGCATATAAGTTGGTTACTTTGACAGAAAATATGAATTTCTTAAAAACATTAGTATTTTTTATAATTTTAGTAAAAAAAATCAATCAAACAATAAATACTGTGTTACAACAAACCTGTTAACGAACGCCTCATGCTTACAAATATCTAACCCGTTACTGCCTCGATTTCGACAACATATTATAAATCATGAAAACCCTTTTTTATAAACAGGTAAAAGGTCTTTTTCAGAATAACCTAGTGCTTAGAAAAGTATAATAGAGTAATGATTAAAAAAAAAATAAGGCAAAATACTCCTATCTAGATATAGACCAGATAAAGTTTCTTCCGGGTTCCCAATTCCTCAGAATATTATACATAATAGGTTTAAATTACATTCCTTGCGGACATATTCGAAGTGTTTAAAATAATAACTTTGTCTCGTGTTAATCGTTGGCTTAATCATTTAGGATATACACAATGTGCATGACCACTGGTTAATTCAGTTGGCCAACTGATGTTTATATGCGCCAATGGCCCGCAGCGCAGTCGATAGAGTTTTAGGGTAGGGAACCATTTATTGCAGATTCGAATCCCATTATCAATATTAAATTGAAATTATTTTTCTTATTGTGCAAAAAATTACTTTTTCTGCATATCCGGTCACATGGAATCAACATTTCTTTACTCTTACTAAATAGCGTTATTTTAACTATATCCGCTTCCAACTATATCCGCTTCCAACTATATCCGTTATGAGCGCACAATTTGTAGAAGTAGGCGTTATTTAAAAAAAAAACCACTACCTCAATGCAAAACTAGCCTACATTGAACGTTAACCTAAAATTTGTGCTATTTCAAGAAACCTTGAATATTTATGTATTTACATACTGTATGTAGTCAAAAACATAGAATATATTTATATTCAGCAACGTATTTTTCCCGGGTTTTCGAAAATTCATGTGTTTTTCAATGTGTATTTGCACTTACCCAAAGTATGCACCTAATAATATTTAATTAATACTTTGGACGCTGAAGACGCACCTGGCGCGTAATGACCAGGCGGCCGATCGATGTAATTAACGTGCATTTTAAAGGTGGTAATTAAAATATAATTATCTAGTCAGCAGCAAATGAGGTAATTTGTTTAAAAAGTTTTTTTTATTCAACGAATAATTCACAAGATTTAAGAATGTAACATTCTAACAATTATTGAAAATACATAATTTTGAGTTAAAATTTGTTGCAATTAAGTATGACTCATTTAGCATAGTGGTATATTATGTACGTGGGTGTAATACCCGAGAGATGCAGGTTCGATTCCTGCGGAGGCGTTTTTGAAAAAGACTTTTTCTGTTGGTTATAATAATATATTTTCTCATTTGTGTTTTCAAAATTATGTATGTTCAAGATATAATGATATGTTAAGCAATTAGCTAATATCCATATCTCATAAAAAATATTAAATGTGTTAATACAACCTCCACTCTGTGAAGGCTCTCATGATCTTAGAATCGGACATAGTAAAAAAAAAGTCGATATACTTATATGCACACTGTGACTAATAAAATGTTACGATCTTTTGCATTTGTATCTTCAAAAGCGTACAGTGTTCAACCAAGGTGGACTACTAACGCTCACCTATGCGTATGAAACATGAACTCTTAATATAAGAGAAATACGAAAATTGCTAGTAGCGCAACGTGGCATAAAAAGATGCATACTGGGCATAACACAAAAAGATCACAAATGAAACCAATTTTTAAAAATGCAGACAATGGTACGCGATGTGATGAATGACCAGCGAGTCAACAACCACTGGATAAATCTCGTGATACAATGGTCGTCCACAGAGACGCCCGAAAATCTGCTGGATAGGTGAACTCATTTAGTATGGTGAATGTACGTGGTAGCGAAGAACTAAGGACCGAGAAGAGTGGTGGGAGCTAGAGGAGGTCTTCATCCAGTAGTGGATCGACCCTGACAGACGATGATAATTATTAATTAACATTTTTTTTATTCAACGAATAATTCATTAAATTTAAGAATGTAACATTCTAATTATTGAACATACATAATTTTGAAAACACTACTCAGAAAACACCAATAGATAACATCTTTTTTGAAATTATATAACTGCTTTAGCAATGTGGACTAAGTACGTGGACGCGATACCCTAGAGATGCAGCTTCGATTCCTGTGGGGTGTCTTATTTTTTATAATGAAGTGTCAGTGAAAATTATGTATGTTCGATGATAATTATGATTTTAATAACATCTCTTATTTGTATTTCGTTGCTCGTTCTCGCGTGATGATGTGTATGTCTTCAATACGTAATTTATAATATGTACTGATAAATTAATTTGTATTTAATTATGATTGGGAAACGGTAGCCATTAGTAATTCCGGCAATCATTCTATAATTGGTAATTCCATAATAATCACCAGGTAAATTCTTAACTGCTTATATACCTGCAAATGGTTTTTATGAGTAAGCATTCTTGTTTATTTTGATTCGTGTACCATAGTGAGAGTAATCTGCAATTGCAATTTCACTTTTTGTGTGAAAACTCGCACATCCGTGGCGTGAAATTAGTTGAGCGAAAATTCACAATCAAATGACACGAAATAATATATTTATCATGTCATGAGAGTTTTATTGTGTATTTATAAAAAAAAATGGCTAAACATGAGGGAACTTCGTTAAATACCTATTAGTATTTTTGGCCAAATATCTATGTGCAAAATCCTTATTACCTTCAGGCGGTACAATAATATATCAACAAGTACGATTTAATCATTTACACTGTGTACTTCTGCTACTTAGTCAACAATTCTTTAAGTGTGCTACCAGCAGTCAACACAATATTATTATCAATATATTAGGGACAAAGCACAGTGCAAGTAGGGATTGCAATACCGGTATTTTCGGAATTAAGAAAGCACACTCGTTTACGTTTTTGAAAATATGTTATTTATATTACAGTTATGTGCTGCTAAAATGCAAATATATTGAGTGAATCCAATAGCGGTGAAAAAATAATAAAATCATCAAATATATTTATATAAGTAATTGTCGCGATGAATTAATAATATTTAGAAAACGATCGTGACAAAAATGTTCAATTGTTCTATAATTATTGATGACTGTACAAGCGTTGAATTTAAGAAGCTTTTCCTGCAGCCGGACTTATTTGCACTTGATGAACTTTTGAGGGCTTTAGTTGAAATTATCAATATATTCAAATTATTGGTAAAAAAATCACTAGTTCTACAATTATGATCAATACATATTTTTAAACGTCAATATAATAAATGTAGGTATGTAGGTTTTTGCTAATGATTTTAATAGCTATATTTTTATTGATAAGCACCTACTTCTGTTTTTTATTTCTTATTGAATAGCGGTATTAATACCGGTATTGACATTTTCATTCGGTATTGCAATCCTTAATTGCAAGTGGCCGTGCGCAAAGCAAGTGCCGTTTAGGCCCCCTGCACCCTGAATGCATTGCACGGCTTCTTGTAGTGTGCTCCGCCACTTACAAAGTAAGTTGCAAAGCAAGTACAGTTGAATATTATCAGAATATTACCATCAGTATTTTTTATGACTCAGGAGCAGTTACCCAAGAAATGAGGTCGCCATGCACTCAAGTGTGCTTTGACTGAATTTTCGTAACTTTAATTTAAAAGTAACAAAACCTGGACATCACAATCACAACGAGAATATAAACCTCTTCTTCCTATAGATAAAGTGTACTAAAATTCACACAAGAAGTTATTTTGATAGAAAACACACGAGATGTTCTTTGCAGCGTATTCACATAAAAGAATTGTATTTTCATGTGTGCAAAGTTCAATTAACCCAAGAACTGAAGTCTACTGACCTCGCACAGCGAAGAGAGTTCGTTGAATGGATCGAACACTTTACCGCACAAATGGCGCAAAATTCAAATCTTGCGTATATTTTAGGACACTCTTTATTAGATAATATGGCTCTTTCTGCGTATTTCAAGTCTCGTGTCAGAAGAATGGTCGATGAAACCCATGAATTAAGAATTTCAGTATCATGAGATAGAGGATCACAACTACTTCAGATACTGCGAGCTAATGAGGAAAGTGTCCTCTGCCCATGCAACCTGGGAATAGTATTATTCACTATTGACAATATTATTTACCATAACCACCCCCCCCCCTTCCCAACCATCATGTAGCGTTTCGATACGTACTTATTTAAAAAAATCAATTGCATGCTTTTTTACAATTAGTCAGTTGAAAAATAATTTTAAATAATGTTTTAGTCCTCATGTTGGATACCTCGTCCTATGGAATTCCACCAGCGTAAAAAGATAATCATATAATATGACAATTATACTTAAATAATTTTAATTGTATAGGGATTAATTTAGAAAACAATGTCATAATTCTGTTAGCGGTGATAAATTTCAGGTGACTTCCATTCCTATATGTTGAAAATGTGTACATATGGATATGAGTAATGCCAAGTTTCGTGCGTTTCTCAAAAAAGTTTTATTTTCGATGGAGCAAACAGTTAAAGGAGCTTACTGAGAGGAGCTTTTACTCTGATCCAAAATTAGCAGAAAACCATCATAATTCTAGAGCTTGTGCTATTTTGTTAATTTTTGAAGAAACGGAATGGAAAAGAGGCGTATTTTCGATAATCTCAATAGCAATAATAATCACAACTTCTAGTTTCAATAATTTAGAAGGTGGCTGAATTTTGAAGTGTACGTGATCTTTAATCATTGGAGAATAAACGAGAAGAGAGATTATAAAATAATAATATTTGGATTTAATAAAATGTTAACAGTTAGTTTACAGCAAATGAATTTCGCCGAATTCATAATCATTAAATAGTAATTTTATTTACATCATAAGGCAAACTTTCCCTTTTCATCATTTTATAAAATATCTAATCATCGTCATCAATTTTATTTAAAATGTTGATTCATTTACATTATTAAACTAAAATATAATAAAATTAATACAATAACAGTCATTATGCGCAGACTCGCGGTGTGTATCCTGTTTTAAATTAGTAATGAAAACAGTGAAGCTAAAATATTAAATAATTACAAGATAAAAAGAATTTTTTATATACCACGTTTCTAAGTTTTTTGTTGAATCATATAAACTTGACAATTCTATGTATTAATAATTTAGGACAAATAAGACAATAATTGTTAACTAATCATATTTTTGCTATTTTGCAACAAACAAACAAATTAATATAGAATACTGAAATGTCATTTTAATTTCCATAATAACGCACGTATATATAAATAATTTAGTTGCCAAGACCACCCTCTTAGCAACCAATACTAGTGGATTGGATTACGAATTTCTTCCGAAATAACTTTTCATACAAAACAAAATTAATTGAAAATGAATTCAATTCTATTTAAAGATGGCTAAAAGAATGCATTGGCATCGTGTTCTGATATATTCTAAAAGTTTCAAATGTACAGCTAGTAGGGAAGTTAGTTAAAAAATGATTGCAAGATTTGTACCGGATAAACAACCACCGGACAAACAAGAAAACGTGCTAAGAAAACGTGGTAATAATAAAATAAGACGAACGATAGTTTTGTAGTTATTATGATTACGGAAATTTAAAAGTATACATTGAAGTTAATGGCCCCATCAAAACACACCATACCACAACCGGTCTTAATCAGGCGTATCACGGGACCCTACGTTTGATGTGAAGTACTATTTTTTATGACTGAGAATATCTTAGGAGCAGTCACCCAATACTGGGGTCGCCATGTACGAGGGTGGGTCAATAAGTCCTTAGAAAAGCCGACAGGTGGCGCGACTAGTACTGCAAGCGGTTTGTTTTCATGCAGCGGCACTACCGATTCAGTATGCTGCGAAGTTTCAATCAGATTGGTCGGGTTGTTGTGTGTTTCTCGTACATTTAAAAAAAAAATTTGCTTGTGGAAAATGGAAAAATGGAAAATGGAGAAAATTGAGTTTAGAGTTGTTATTAAACATTTTAATATAAAAGGGTTAACAGCAAAGGAAATAAAAAATGAGTTGGATTTAGTTCACGGCATATCTGCTCCTTCACTTGCAACTATTTATAACTGGTTAAATGAATTTAAACGTGGTCGTACATCAACAAAGGATGAACCACGCTCAGGACGTCCTGTAGAGGTGACTACACCAGAAATGATCAATAAAATCCACGATATGGTGTTAAGTGACCGAAGATTAAAGTTGAGTGAGATAATTGAGGTTACAGGGATCTCAAAAGGTAGCGTTATTTCTATTTTACATGACAAATTGGGCATGAAAAAAGTTTCTGCAAGATGGGTGCCGCGTTTGCTCACAGTCGACAATAAACGCAATAGGGTGGTGGCCTCTAAAGCCCTGTTGTCGCTCATGCAACGCAATCCGGATGAATTTTTTCGTCGCTTTGTGACTGTAGATAAAACATGGATACACCACTATACTCCCGAGACGAAAGAACAGTCAAAGCAGTGGATTGCGAAGACAAACCATGTCCAAAGAAGGCGAAAACCGTAAAATCAGCTGGTAAGGTTATGGCTACTGTATTTTGGGATGCACGTGAAATTATTTTCGTTGACTATTTGGAAAAAGGAAAAACAATAACAGGGGATTATTATGCATCTTTATTGGACCAGCTAAAAAACAAAATTGAAGAAAAACGGCCTCATTTAAACAGGAAAAAAATCCTCTTTCATCAGGACAATGCCCGTGTTCACACATGTTTACGATCAATGGCTAAAATTGAAGAATTGAAGTTCGAATTGGTCGACCACCCACCGTATTCGCCAGATTTAGCCCCCAGTGACTTTTTCCTTTTCCCAAACTTAAAAAAATGGCTAAGTGGACAACGTTTTTTTTCAAATGAAGAAGTCATCGATCGGACAAATGCTTATTTTGAGGACCTTCCGAAAACTTATTTTTCTGACGGTTTAAAAAAAATTGAGAAACGTCTAACCAAGTGTATTGAGCTCCAAGGAAATTATGTTGAGAAATAAAAAAAAAATACAAAAATAAAACCTGTTTTAATGCTTTTTTCTAAGGAATTATTGACCCACCCTCGTACCTACTCAAAGGTCTAACTTTAGCATTATTAGAGTGACATCTGCATTCATATACCTGCACTACACTTCATCATAAAACATATCATCTCTTGATAATGGCATCTGCAACGAGACTGAAACGGCGAGGAAAGCAGGAAGAAGTACACACGGTTGAAACCCAAAAATTTATTACGATAGACAAGATTAAAAAATTTGATTTGTTAGTTCATCTTTTAAGAATAATTGGTTCCTATTTAAAAAGTTCGACCTAATATCATTACCTGTTGAATTCGCTGTATTCAGAAGTCAAATCGAATCGTTGAATCATAAATTTGCATATTACGTTTGTCGTTTATTATAACTGAGAATAAAGTAAAATGTTTTAAATATTTTTTTTACTTGAAGCCTTTCTTATTCTTCAACCGGACAACGGTCTTGAGACTCATAAATAATATACAATATATTACAGTGGCGAAGGGTGGACGTAGGCTGTTAAGATCTGACATAAATAGTGCACATTAAACTTTGTTAGTCATACGTATTTTTTTTTATTGAACTAAGACTACAATTTATAGATGTGTTGGCAAGTTTTTAAAAATCAATTAAACCCAGCCTAAATCAAACCATAATAGTTTAGTATACTTTGGGCGATACGACAAAATTGTGCATACTTTTTCATTCATTGTTATTTGTTTTCGTTGGATTAAGAATATAATATTACACATATTGTTGGTTCTTTTTTTAATTCATTTAATTCATTAATTATTCTATCTATAAAATATCCAAAGTTATGTATGATTTAATTGCATAATTTTAGATATTTTATAGATAGACGAGAATTTTTTTACTATTATTTATTATGGTTTGGTTTCACAGTATTGAATTTTAAAAACTAACCAAAGCCTTCTGTAAATTGTAGTTTTATTTCAATGAAAACAAATAGGTGTGACTGGACAAAGTTTAGTATGCATTATTTATGACTGAAGTTAACAGCTTACCTCCACCATTCGCGGATATCGTTTACTATAACTGAGGATAAAGTAAAATATTTTAAATATTTTTTTATTTGAAGCCTATCTTATTCTGCGACCAGGCAACGGCCTTCAGAGTCATAAATTTATAATATACTACACGGTTTTCCTCGTAATGTGCAATGTAACAATATGTATCACATCTCTGCAAAAATGTGTCACCTTTAAAAAATAATGCATTAACTCGAATTCAGAAACTTTCTACTCTTGTACCTAATGGTCATATCGTGAATGTCTAAATAAAATAAAGACAGCATAATTATTGTTGACACGACAATTTTTGCATACTATTGATGTCAATTCCCATGACGATGTTTCACATTATTCCATTGTTAAACAATTGGCAGTTCTTTGGCGGTTTTCCATGAAACAGATGAGATGGTCGCTGTGCTAAAAACCATGAAGATCTTAAAATGATGGGTATTTTTTACAATCTGAGTGTGAACAATCCATTAAGGGGGGGAAGCATGTCAGCAGAGAACCTAGAGGAAAAATACGAAGCTTGCAATTTGAGATTTTTTTTGATAATTTACAATTTCAACTGTATTAATTAATAAATATGTATCTGAAAACATTAAAAAGATATTTTTTTTGTTTTTTAATTTAAAGATAAACTTACAATTGTAAAAAAAATGTGAATGTGTTTTGATGTAAATAAAAAGGATTTCAAGTTATACACATTTATATTTTTATAAAAATTAATGTTTTTTAATATAAATATAAAAAATATTAAAACGATGAATTAGTCAAAAATCTAAACGACGAAAAATTGATAAAACTTAATAAACTAAATTTGAATAATAAATATGACCATAAAATATAATGTAATAATAAGATGTGACCCTGCAACGAATTCAAATTGTATTACAAGTTTATCTTTAAATTAAAAAAAATAATATTTTTAATGTTTTCAGATACATATTAATTAATTAATACAGTTAAAATTGTAAATTATCAAAAAAAAATCTCAAATTGCAAGCTTCGAATTTTTCCGCCGGGTTTTCTGCTGGCGTGCCTTTCCCCCTTAACGTGCAACAAAATTTTGGCAACGTAAACATTAATCCAATGGGTGTTTATTGCTAAAGGAAGTTCACGGCACACCCTAAAAAGAAATCGAAGTGTTTTCGGTAAAATATTTTGTTTCTACTAAAATCCGAAGTTGTTTTAATTGTCATGTAATGCTGGCAACGGTATATATCAGTAATTTCCAACCGCTGATCCGCAGAGGTCCAAAAATAGTTGTCGCCCATTTTAAAAAGATGAAGAACTATCGGGGGTAATTTCAAAGATGCTGTACTAATAAAGACTGTCATATTGCTGCTGGTTTGAGTTGATTTGTGTCGATTGAATTTTGGTGAGACGCGCGGCCCAGTGGCGCGCAGGAACTACATTATACGAAGACCGAAATGCAACTTTGCACCACTTTATAGGGGGTTACTCTGAAAATTCTAATGTAGCCCCGATGTTACAGTGAAACCCCGATTCTACGATTTTCAAGGGACCCTAGAAAAAAACGATAAATGCGGGCAACAATAAATGCGGGATATACATTTTTTTTTTTAAAACTCGTTTTTCTCCTGGTATTTTTCGACGTCTTGAATTATTATTTTCAGTTTCTCATCTAGAGTTCTAGTTTTCTTCATGTTAGTTGCGACTTCATGAATACGAGATGCGAGGCAAGCCTGAGCGCCGACCGACCTGTGTAAACAAAGTAACGTGACTGAACTGTAATAGTATGTATATATCATAAATAATTTTACGAAAGCAATATGAAAAATATTAAGCAAAAACGGTCAATCGGGATAACATTTGTGACGGGACCATAATATTTAGAAGATAGATCGAGGAAAACGATAAATCAGGGAACGGTTAAAGCGGGATTATTAATGTTCTTATGGGTGTTTGGCGGGACTTTCAAAAATGAACGATCCGTGCGGGAAAACGATTTCGGTAAATCGGGGTTCCACTGTATTGATATAATATAATTTCTGGAAGGTTGCGTTGGTGTGTAATGTACACCATGTTTGATGTTTCTTTGTTTTTTATTATGGATAATAATTTATTTGGATACGCACGGCAATACACAGGACTGACACATTTGTTTTTATGTTGAATTTAGTAGGATTGACATTATGATCGTAATGCGTAGTTGCGCACATAATTATTTGACTGTATCGTTGTCGATCGAAAATGCAACTAATCTATTGCCTGTCATTTCCTGTTCGTATATATTATTATCTATGCTTTATAAATGAGCATATATAATAATACTTCAGTTGTAGGGTTGAGTAAACATCTGCAGAATATCCATCTCAAAGTCTTCAAAGCCATTAAATTATTGTCCGCATTTTAAACTAATTCACACAAGAAAACTTTTTCGGCCATATCAGTAATAAAAACGAAACATAGCAGCCTATCCCCAGCTTCATTTCTTCGAATCAATACTGGAGCCAGTGACGTCCCTAGACAAAATGCCGCCCCATAAGCAGTGCCAAAATGCCGCCACTTTTTTATACTTACAGTACTTTTTATCATCCTTTCATGACTCCAATATCTAAGAAATGTGTTTTATGGATACATTACTAACAACACCACTAAAAATGCCATTTCTGCTTCAATAGACAATATTGCGAATCTACGATTTCAGATAGGTACATTTAAAAATACGCCTGACATCTTCCAAAACGAGTAACTGGCAAACATATTTCGATAAATTTTAAATTAATGTACGTATGACCTACCTAATGTAAGTATAGCCTACACTTCAAATATTATTTGCAAATCTACACGTGTCATTGCTGTTCACTAAGGACGTGACGTCCAAGGACATAAAAAGAATAAAAATAATAAATGGTGACATGTAAAGATGATTCATGCCTTTCAGATCCAGTGACTGCAATCATATAAGATAGGATAAGTATATACTTAGAACATTAGTCCAATGCGACATTTCTTTTACCACGGGAAAAAACTCGACTACAAATCGCAGTCCTCAGTTCCCAATGAATACGACAAAATATTCATCAGAATCACCTCCGCCTTGCGCTACTAAGAATTTTCCAGGGTTTTTGCAAGGCGGTATCATAGGCCCTGGCCGAATTCAAATCAGCAATACCCGATGCGGGTAGAAGAACAGTTTTCAATAAGGCATATTCTCTCAGCCGACACAATTTTCATTTGACTAGCATCAAGTAGAGTAGTTTGCGTGCCAAAGTCCTTAAGAAACCTCGATAGTAAATGCGAGGTATCCATAAAGGCATCTAGGGAAAAAAAAAAAAAAAAGGACAACGGAAGTAAACAAGACATTGCGAACCCGACAAAAAAAATAAAGTCCTTTTAAAACCTTTATAGTAATAATTAATACATTTTGTTTCCAACCGGTGAGCTGAAGTTTTTAATGGAAATATATTTCCGTTATTACTAAGTTTAGGTAGCTACGAGTATTTCTATATATAAATAACGATTCTCCTCGATTTGCCGCCCTTCGGGTAAGTGCCGCCCCCAAGCGACGCTCAATCTGCCTACCCCCACGGGACGTCACTGATGGAGCTACGGTTTTTAACATTTAACACCATAACAGGCCGTGAAGCCCAATTACAGTGGAAAAACTCCTAGGCTTGAGGAATTCACATATTCGATTATGTATGTAAATATTCTTTGACCTCACCAGATGAAGATGAAGTCTTATACTGTCCCATACTTTAGCCATTTTTCAGTACTGTATGAATCCAATATGAACCAGAAGGACCAGAATTAACAAGAATATTAAGAATTGGGGGATACTTCGAACTGCGAAATATATTATGTTTGAATAATTCATAGTTTCAACCTACCTATTTAAAATAAATATAAAAAACATTAAAACTATGAATTTTTCAATAAATCTTTCTGTACGTCGGATAAAACTTACGAAACTAAATTTTCAAAATAAACATGACCATTGGGTCTATTCTATACTTATCGAACACTAAATTGATAAATAGTATCAAACTTAGGGTAGGTTTGTATCAAAATATTAGCACTTATTGTAACAATTACACGAAGCCGGTTTTTATTGTTGCAATAAGTGCGATATTTTAACAGCAGCAAGATAGGTGCTGTTAAAATATAGCACTTATTGCAACAATAAAAACCGGCTTCGTGTAATTGTTACAATAAGTGCTAATATTTTGATACAAACCTACCCTAAGTTTGATAATATTTTTCACTTTATCACTTTAGCGGTCGATAAGCATAGAATAGACCCACATAAAATATTATGTTATAACAAGAATAGATCCTTTATCGAATTCAAGTTATATAACATTTCTTTTTACTTGTAAGTAGTTTACTTTTGACTTTGAATATATTTTTTTCGTTTTATTGCTTTTGGATAAGTATGTTTATTAATTAAAATTATTTTAAATGTAAGTTTCTTTTTAAGCTTCTTTTTTTCTGCTAGGTCACTTTGGTAGATCGCTTTATCAACAAAATCGTAGTAAAAACCAATTACATTGGTTTAGAACTTCGCTCACCTATACTTTCTTTTTTTAATGCCATCTATGTCTTAGCGTAGCAATCTAATCTAAAGCGTAGCAAAACAATTTCTTCAATATTTTGTCGAGAGATGGTATTATATTCTTTCTAAATGTACTATAATAGAGAGAAGACATTTTTTGTAGATTATTTTGCATAATAATATTATTAGTTATTACTATCAAAGATTAAAATAGTACATTTTTGTTTATGATTTCCTTAACATTTTACAATTAGGATAGGAATAATATATTGCTTAGAGAAGAAAGGGAAGATATCTTAAAATGCGTTACTCATAGCGAACGGAAATAAAACACATTACTTGTTGATGTGTAAAAATTCTCTTTATTGTTCCATTCACATTCCTTATACTTTTCTATAATATAATTAAATCTATGAAGCACATTATAAAGTATTCATTATAATAGCTTATATTTTAATACAATTTTATTCATTTCTATAAGTAGTAGGTACCTAAAATAAAATAAAATTAACATTTTTTGTAACTGGCGTGTATTTTATATTAATATTTTTTACGAATACTTTTCCCATTGCATGTTCAACTAATTTTGACAATACTGTAAAAAATATTTAAACCTACTTTCAGAATTTTGTAGAAACGAATTTACCTAGGTAACAATAAAAAACACATAATGTCAGCAGGTAGCTTGAAATGTCATTTAGTAAAATTCCTAATACATTACACATTACAATATACAGTGGCATGTTTAGCGACGTAAATTCCGATTCACTGTTTTGGAGGCCCCCTATGATAAACAATAAAAATTGAATTTTTAACTTCCAAATAATAATGCATAATTTTTTTTTTGCTGAGTTTTTTAGAAATGTGCAAAACTGGTTTAGCTATTCGAAGACCCCTTTAAATTTTTATGCCGAATTGTGTGCGTTATTCACGTCAGAAAAACGCGTTGCTGACGATATCTGAGTTCTACAAAAACAACAGTAAACTGAAATTAGAAATGGCTCCAAAAGTTCAAAGCTTTTCTTTAATAAAATTAATATTTATATCATGCATGGAATTGTGACACAAAAAAAATACTTACTTAAAAACAATACTTATGTTTAAAAAGACTAAAAATAATAATTTTGATAAAGCACCTTGTAATTATTTTTTAAATTAATATTATATATTATATACCTACTAATTAAAATAGTAAAGTAAATTTATTCAAAGAATAAATAAAATTAATAATCTCTAGCACATTATGTAACTTATTATATTTATCACATTGTCATGTAATACAGCGATGTTAAAATTCGTATTTTTATACGTACATTGTGGTAAAATAAAATTTTAATTACTATTAATATTATTTAGAAAATTATATCTATATCACTTTCTATGTTTTATTAGCTAATTAAATTTAATAAAGTTTATTAATTCATTTAAATCCATAGACAATGAATACGGCAAAACAAGATAATAAACTCTCATTTTTATTATTAATTATTATAAAATATTATCGTTAAAAACATCTAGTTAAGTTTGTCGATGTCATTTTGACGCAATAGTCAATATATATTTTTGAAATTTAAAATTAAGTATTTTTTCTCAGTTTGTAATGCAGTTTATCTCCCTTGCAGATTATTCATTGATAAAATTGTACTACAGTAGAACAACTTAACCTTGAAATTGCGCAGACTGTGTTTTTTTTACTCCCCATGAATTACCGATATTATAGCACCTGTACACGTTCATGGATTTACTTGCACCAATAGTGTGCATTTTAAAGTATCAGGAAAACAACGGTATACACGTAAAAGTTCTTACTTGTTTTGCTAATCTCTTTCTTCAAGAGTAAGCGAGACGCGATGTTGTCGTTTTGTAGTACTATTTGACAGGTTGTGAAAATCGATTAACCTCAAAACGAGTCTGCCCGGTGAAGCTCTTTTTTTACTGGCTGGTTCGCCACTATCGTTCTACTGCGTAGGCGCTGATATCGCACAGTCCAATTATGCAATCTTGCAATTTGCACGACAATACGTGTTTATAAGCATTTTTGTTATGGCTGCGATAATACGTACTGTCAGCAGTAAATCCATGCACGTGTTAACGGGGAATTACTTCTGACTGTTTTTACATGAAGTTTCATCGTTTTCTCTCGCTTGGTATCGCTCTAACTACGTCATATTTTCTGTCAAAATTATAAAATTTCACGCTTATGCGGTATTGTTGTATGTTGTAAAATCTATAAACACTTATTTCATGACGTGTGATGATTATACATGTTAAAATTTGTAAGGATAAACTCTCAATATAATAGATTTTTGTTTTTTTGAGAAGGGATCCGGAAACTTGTTGGGTAGGTACCGAATTAAATATTTGAGTCAATCCATTTTAATATACTATCATTATTGAATAGTTTCTTAGCTAAAAAAAACATCGTTAAAAGATGCGTCTCGCTGTTAAAAAAAACATAGTACATACCTATACATATTTTTACAACGTTTTTCTTAGCTCGTATTTTTGTTTGTCCGGTACAAATCTTGCAATCAATTTTTAACTAACTTCCCGACTAGCTAGACATTTGAAACTCTTAGAGTATATCAGAACACGATGCCAACGCATTTTTTAAATACTTTTAGCCATCTTTAAGTAGAATTTAATTCATTTTCAGTTAATTCTGTATTGTATGAAAAGTTATTTCGATACCATTATTGGTTGCTAGTGGGTCCTAGCAACTAAATTATTAATATATACGTGCGTTACTGTGGAAATCAATATGAAATGACATTTCATTATTCAGTATTTCTATCCAGTACTAATTTTTTTTTGATCGTTTAAGCTGGTCAAGTCAAGTTTATATGATTCAACAGAAAATTTAAAAACGTTGTATATAAAAAGTTCTTTTTATCTTGTAATTATTCTGTATAAAGCGATGGCGAAATGTAGAGATCCCGAGAGAGAATTGTGATTATTAGGAATGTGATAAAGAGAAATTTCAGATCTAGTACATACTAGATAATATACTTAATGATTAATTTTATTACATAATCATATTTATTATTATTAAGTACCTACATATTAATATGCACTTCAAGATGGTCCAATATGATTTACATGGTCCAACACAAATGACTCAATCGTGTAGGCAAATGACAAATCATAATTATTATTAAATTTAAAGAACACATTATTAAGAACTTTTCTCTGCTGAACTTTGAGCTTTCTGTTTCTCTAAGAGCCTTTTTCTGACAACACTCGGATCGTAGCTGATTCTAAAATTCCTTCTCCCTCGCCGAATGATTCGATTGGAGGTGGAATTCCTTGAGACAACTGGAAGTTCGACTCTTCGTATACTTCCAGTCCTAGCGCCAAACTGCTGGAGTTTTCTTCCACTGTCTTCATTGGTTAAAAGATCTGAATCTTCCGGCTCGGGATCTGTCAACTTTGGTTTCTTTTCTCTCGAATCTTCAATTTCATGACTGGCTTTAAAATCAGCATATACACTTGTACTGCTTTTTGATTTTGGTCTAAATCCATAACCAGAAGATCGTGAGAAATAATCATCATCTTTTTTTGATGATGTTTCTATATCACCTCGTTTTGAACTTTTTGTAGTACTTTCAGCAGGCTTTCCACCACCTGTGTGGACACTTACGCCATAATCCTTCAATTCCACTCTTTCTATGTGTCCTAATGGTCTACTGTTACCAACGTTTTCTTCTTGTGTTGCTTCATAAAAAACTTGTCCATTACTCACCAGTGATTTGGCAGGTAATTCTATTTCCTTTTTGACTGGATAAACCTCTTCGCTTTTGCCATAGTTTCTTAGCAAACTCACTTCTGGAAGAGACAATTCAAATGGTCGATGCTTAAATTCTATATTGCTTGGCGGAATTGCTGAAAATAAACTCTTTACAGATCTATTAAATGATGGTATTAAAGTTATCTCTTCTGAATAGTCTTTTACATCAGATTGTGAGTACTTTTTTTCATGACTAGGCAATATCAATTTCTCTTGTTTAATTTCTTCTTCTTGTTTAAAAGTCTGTTTGTTTTTAAATATCGGTATTTCTTCACTTTCTGCAATCGATTGTTTATTAAGATCACCGATCGGAATAAATCGTTCACTGGCATCTCTGAAAGATGTAATACTTTCAAATTTTCTATCATCTACAACTTCGGGTGCTTTCGTTATAAATCTTTCATCGTCCATAATAAAACTGACACTACTAAAATTTGGTCTCTTGCTGCTTTCATTAAATTCAGATTGACTCTTCAGTGACTTAGATTGTCTACCGTTAGTAATTCTCTCCGGTTTACTTTCTAAACTTATAGGTACGAAAATTCTTTCAAATTTATCTTTTGGATCTTCTTTAAAGTCTTCAATATTCTGTGTTCTTTTATCTACAACAGTACTCTTTCTATCTTCTCCTCTTCTTGCAAATGCTTTTCCAATCTCTTCGATTTGTTTTTCTTCTTTAAGTAATCTTTCAAGATTTGCTTTCGCATCTTTGTCACCAACTTTCAAATTTTCATCAACAGTGAATACTTCTACATTTCTGTCAGTAAAACGTTCAAGTTTATCGTCCAGTTTTTCTTTGGAATCTTCAGAAGTATCACTAAACTTGTTTTTGACGATTCTTCCACTTTTGTCCATCGGATCTACGGAACCTTTATTTGAATTACTAGTGGATACAAGAACCAACTTATCGTCATCTGGATTTTGATCACTTTGGTTAGTCTTATTTTCTTCGTCTCTTCCATTCCGATTTTTATCCACAGAGTCTATGGAAAGTACTTGAGTTTTACTTCCATCGTTTTTATCTGGTTTCCTGTCATCATACGAGTCCCTTCTTCCAGTATCGTCATTTCTTCTATCAATGGTTGGTCTATCTGATGAACTTGGTTTCTTATTATTATCATTACGAGAGATACTATTTCTGCCAGTCTCTCTATCTGATTTGTAATACGTTGAATTTGGTGGAGAATCTTTGTGTAAATAAGCTACTGGCCAATATCTGAAATATTAACAAAAACAATACTATAATTTATTAAGTAAATCTCTCCATAGATATAGAAGGAAACAAAGTAAAGGGAGTTCTTCTCAACAACATCGACGATATTTCTCATTGAAAATAGTGGAAAGGTTTGCAAATTAATAGGTTAACTGAGGTGTGTACCAAATAAAGCCTAAACCTTAACGGCCCACGTGCGCCACGTAGATCAAAATTGAGATTTTATTGTATTTTCAGAGCATAAGCCTGGACATTCCTAAAACTTTGTAGATAATCCATTTATATAATTTTGAAGCATTATTATCCTTTATATTTATTTTAAACATTTGATGACTGCATAAAGTATTTTTATTACATAAAATAGTATTCTTTTAAACCTCTCGATCTAATGTTTTATAATATAGACATATTTCAGTACATCCATGTGCAGTTTTGATAAGATTTGTTAGGTTTATTAATTTTTAAACGCATTTATAAAACCATTAGTAAAATTGATGTTAACATTATATAGTTCTGAAATATTTACGATAAAAAAAATATATTTATAATCTCTGTGGTCACAAATTTCACATGAATTGGGCATTTTATTATTCAATAAATAGGCACGATTACCACATTTGAAGATAATTCTAAAGATACTGATTATAAGCTTTGTCTTTGACCATTCAAATGTGATAAAACATTCTACGAATAATGATTGTTTTATAATAATTAATTATTGACCTTTATATTAGTATTTCATTATAGAAGTATTTATAGTAGATTTTTTTTGAAATACGCCATTTCATTTGTTGGAATGAAATGCTGATAGAAATGGCGTATTTCAAAAAAATACTACTTTATTCTTAGGTCAATAATTATTATAAAACAATCATTATTCGTAGAATGTTTTATCATGTATAAAATACCGTTAACACAAGAACTGAAACCGAATGATCATTTGGTGCGTCGAAACTTTTCTGATTAGGCTTTAGAGCAACTTGAAAAATAATATATATCTCTTATTTGATAATCCTTTATTTTTAGTGGAGGTATCAACACTCACTGAAACAAAGTTTCCAAAATGACGTGGTTCTCATCAGCTGGAAACTCAAAGTTTTGAATGTCAATATGAGGATGAAAATGAAATAATCAGAGAAATAAAAACAAAAAAATTGGCATCCTATCATACGGAATCCCGAAAAAGATTACCGTCATAGCTCAAAAATCTCAGAGATTTGAGCCCACCACTTCACCCCTATTTAAATCACCGATAAGAACATGGGGAGAAAATATCCGAACTCATCGCTGACATCCAATAATGGATACGGCACAGAAAGCATAATATATTCATAATAATTATATAAAATATTATCACCTTGCAACACCAAAGCCACCAGGCCTCGGAGGATCAAGGAATCCAGACCCTGAAGGATCTTCACCGGGGCCACTAGGTAGTCTGACTGGAACCCATTGAGGTTGAGATGATGACGGTCTATCTGGTAAGTAGTTATGATGATACCTTATACGGTTCTTGTCAATTGTTGGCACTCGGACATAACCTGTGAAGAAGAAAATATTATATTAAAATCATATTATAATGTATCTAAAATATTTACTTCAGTGGAAGTTTTATCAGAATCCTGATGAGAGGGTGACATCATCAGTATTTCTCCTTCTTCTTTCACCCTGTCACGGACCCAGCATTGGAGCATAGGGCAAGCACAAATTCACGCCACTTCTCTTGATCCATCGCCAACTCTTGCGCTTCTCGACATGCTAGACATGCAGCGCGTAGATTGCTTTTGTAGCACCGCTGAAGGGTAAGGGACGGCCGGCCATGACGACTGAACCTTAGTGACTGTGCCACAAAGGTAAAAAGTTTCGCATTCTTTGGCGGCATCCGGAACACATCTCCCAGCCACTTAAAACGTCTCTTCGTGATTACCTCAATCACTGAAGGCTGCTGTGTCTGCACACAAACTCGAGTGTGTGTAATGCGGTCTTACTAATGTACCTCTAAGATTCAGCGGAGACATCGATTCTCAAAGCTCAAAAGCCGAGACCTTTGAAGCTTAGTAATGCGTCAATTACATCGAGCTTCTTTACGAGCAATCCTCCTGTAAAGTCGCCCAGTGTAATCATCGAACAAGCTAACATTTCGATGATTACACTGGGCAACTTTACAGGCAGATTATAAATTCGCCAACAAACAGCTCGTAAAGAAGCTCAATGTAATTGACGCTTAAGATACCATATCTCACAGCCATACAGGAGCACATGTAGCACGCACGCGTTAAACTGTGCAAAACGCAGTGTTTACTGAGTATACAAATCAAATACAATAACTCGTATTAGGTACTTTATTTTAATACCTACTCAATAGGAGTTCATCGCACAAGTAAAGTTTCCGAATGTTTGCCTCCAAAGCTGTCACCAACTTGGGAGTCCACATACATAAAGCTGCCACTCTTGTAAGACTGTCCTTATTATGGTAAAAATATATGAAAGTGTAAAAAAAAAACACTTACCTCCCTTCAGAAAAGTTTACAATATTAACGTACCAGGGCTAGGGTTTCGTCTTTCATCATAGAATGACTGAGGGCCATCTTTGTAGAGATCATTCCAATATCTTCGATCTGCGTCAGCTGGTGGAGGGCCTGAACCATGAAGACCTGAGAATAATAAAAATAAAAAAACTCGTAATCCTTCGAATGTTGTGGAAACATTTTTTTATAGTTACATACAAGCGCGCAAACAGGAAAATTAATATGGGGTACATTTCGAAATTATTCCGTAATATTTTTTAATTGTTTTCTTAAGGCGGTGGAAATGGGCGGGATTAACAAAATCTATCAGGTACCACTTGCATCCATATTTACCTCTACATATTTCTAAGTACATACCTCATGCCCAGACACTCCACACTTTGATTCTAGTGGTAAATACCTGGCTTTTAACTATAACTACGGGTGCTTACCTACGAGTTATTGTGACGTATAAACAGAAAATGGTAAGTATAAGGGGGTCCATGTCGAAATCCATAATATTTTTTTACGGTTTTCTGAAGGGGCGTGGTTAACATCATCTATCAGGTACCACTGGCATTCAAATATACCCCTACTACAGATTTCCGAGTACATACTTCATGCCCAGACACTCCACACTTTAGTCAAACGATAAACACTTTGCTTTCAACTATATCTACGAGTTATTCCAACTTGTCGCATCCACAAGTGGTTGGGTAGCCTAATAGTTTTAATTATTAGGATCGTAAGTGTCTGTTTGTGTCGATATACCGAGTTAGAATATTAAAGCAAACATTGAATGCTTCAGGTAGTTGCCCCAATTAATCAATGACACATGCCGCGCGTATCTTAGAATGCCAAGAGTAATGGAGCTAACCTATTAAGAAGACTGTTTAGCAGCCACAACATCAAAATCACGATTCTCAGGCATGAGGTCCTGACGAAGAAGACGTAGAAGTAATATTTCATTCACTTAAATAATTTGTATTTTTTTTCATTCCTGGGGGGGTCCGGATGCTCAATCTTTCATCCACGTTATTTTAATTAGGTACCTACCTGAAATATCGTTTCTATCATCATTATAGCCGTTCGGGCGTCCTGGAGTTGGAGGTCTTCCTCCAGTGAGTCCTGCATTGGCGTACGGATAATATCTGTCACTGCAAGGACGCCACTGTTCTCTCTTATCACCTACGTAGCACCTAAAATATATTTGATATATTATATCTTGTGCAGTCAGTAATATTAAGTCATCTCTTGATTATCATCCGGGTTTTAACCTACTATTGAGAAAGTCCTAACTTTCATCCATTTATCCTATCCTGCTGCAGTGTTCTGCGGGCGTCTACACCAGTTGCATTAACTTCCTTGTTGACACTATCCAACCGCCGAAATTTGAACAAACCAGTCACTTTCCAATCATTTGGTTTACTATCCACTATCCAGGATACACTTCAGCAGGTGAACACTGTCCATTCTTGCTACATGATCTCCCAATGAATTCTTCCAACTTTGAAGACTATGATAAAACTTTCTTCTTCGAAGCATTTAGTAGTACCTACTATCCACGTATTATATAAAATGTTGAGTTTTTCATGTGAAATAAAGCTATTAAACGTTTGGTGTACAGCAAGGTACTTGCATTGGTCCATTTTCTGTATATTGGATATTATTTTTAATTTCATAAAATTCGATAAATCTAATTATTTACCGACATTCTCACAACATAATATGAATTTAATTAATTTGGTTTTTAACCTTGAAGGTAATTAATTAATTTTATTCCATTCGGCAAAAAATCTACATCAATTTCTGTCAAAGACAAAAAATGGAGATATAATCTTTAAAATTATCTGCCTTACCAGGGATGGGCAAACCCTGAGGAGTGTCCACAGCGATGCGTTGGTCTGCAGCAGTAATCCCAAGATCCGACCTCACCTCCATCCAGCTCACAGCTCCAGTGACCTGCTATCTTGTTCCTGGCGCATTTGGTGCCAGCTCTGCATGGCCAACCGGACACCGTAAAATGGGACCACGTGTCCAAGCCGAGGTCTGAAAGGTTATATAGGCATTAAGTTAAAGTGAAACGTATTACCTACTATTTTTGGCTCAGTTTTACTTAAGATGATTTTAAGGGTAAGTTTTTTAAATGTTTTACTAAGGGTATAATCGTGTAACAGGAAAATAATATTCCAGCAGTAAAGTGTCAGTCTTTCCTCTTTAGAAAAGCAATACATAGATTTTTTAAATATATCGTCATCTCAATTAATACTACAACTAGATAACTTGAGTTGCACTGTTTTTGAGATAGCCATTGAATAATATGATTCTACATTTGCTTCTCCACAAAATGATAAAACTAGGTAAGTCAGAAGTTAATGGAAACTGTTTTAATTTTGTGTTTGACAAAATTAGATAATTTTAAAATCATAAATGCATTAAATAATTAAAATAATATATCTATAATATTTTTTCATACACTTGAACATTATTTAATTGTTCCCAATTAGACAAGCACACTTTTCCGTTTTTATTTTAAATAATAAATTATAGCCTAGAGTTATGTTAAACAAGTAAAGTTTAAATATAATTTTCCCAACAATGACAAAATTAGAGTTATCTAGTTGTAGTATTGTTATGACGATTTATTGTGATGTATTTTAGGGTGCTTAGAAGAAATTTTAAGCTGCTTGCTAAGTTTATCCCTGTATACTGTATACCATATTGTGCGTTTTTTTTTGTGAAATTGCTGCCTATTAAAAATGGCAAATCCATCATGAAATGCGTATGATGGTAAACATTTCATAAGATTACAATATATATTATATAGATAAGTCAAAAAATAAGAGCTTCAAAATTGGCCATCTTTTAATCAAGTAAAGTTTAAATTTCGTTTTCCCAACAATGACCAAATCAGAGTTATCTAGTTGTAGTATTTAGGTGACGATATAATAATATCTCGTTGCATTACATGCTTTAAAGTAATCAAACATTATAAATTATTTGTGGATGGTTTGTTTGTTTACTGTACCATCATAATCAATCTTAGGGAAGTCATCGACTCCTGATCCATGCCCGGAATGAGGAGGTCGACCTCCAGGGTATCCCCCGGGACTTGGACGACCAATCGCATGCGGTGGACCACTGGGACCACTTGGCCCAGCGGGTGGATAGCCCCCAGAAGGTGGCGGACCATAAGGATCCGATTCAAAGCTGAAAGCATACAAAAATATTAGTATATTTTTTCAAAGCTGCGAAACCCATCCACCATAATATACTGTACGACAACATTATTTAGGCAACAACAGGAAGTCGCTCTTATCGCGTATAGAATATTTCACAGTGTTGTCATTTTTTGAGAAAACATATCCCGCGAAATTAGGTTTTAAGTTTATATCAATTCTATTCTCAGTAAGTTTATAAGTACATTAATTTATAAGTCTAATTATTGTTCAATATATATCAATAGAATTTTTTTTTCAAATAATTTCACCTCTTAATTATTACTATTATATTAGGTTAATTATTACAGTGTAATTATTTAATTTGGAAGGAAATGTATCATTGAACCCACATTAACTGATAATATTGTTGCAGGTATTTATTAATTAAATAACTAGAATACAAATTATGAGTAAAAAAGTAGAAGTGAAAGATATAACATATTCAATATTATATTGATGACCCAATCACATGTTTTATAATTTACAAATGATGTCTTTATATCGTATTTTTAGTAAAATTGTTGTAGAAACACATACTGTGAAAATAATTTTCTATAAATTAAATTATATCCACCTTACATAAATTTTAAAACAATATGTACCTACTTATCGGTTTAAAAATTAGGAAAAAATAGGACAATTCATTAACTAACTAATGATCATTTATACTTAATTATTATACGTCTAAAAATATTAATAAAATAGATTACGATACACATAACTTTATAATATACAAACATAATTTCCAGTATTTGGGGAAATATTTCTAGTATTACAACACTGAATTTTGACATACCTGACATGACAGGAACCCGTAAAATGGGCTTGTTGAAAGTATTGTATAGGCTCACCTTTTAAATACGACTCTTTTTCTTCTTCGCAATAAATCAAAAGTTTACTGATAATAATTCGAACATCATTTCGTATTGTATTATACATCTTTTGAATATAAAAAGCTTCAAATTACGTAAATTGATAGATGCGTCAAATACGAAGTGTCAAAAATGTAATGAAAAATTTGGGGGCGTTCCTAATTTGAAACCGGAAGTTCGATTAGCTGTACGTAGTTCACAGATTTGCCACGTAGCCAAGATGAAGTTGCCGGACAATAGCTCCAGTTCGAGTTTCGATTATAGTAACATCTATCAACATAAAATAGAACTAACGATCTTAGTCGATAATTAAACACTCATCACTAAAATTTATCATATTATATAATATTAGATATAACGAGTAGTCGATATCAAACATTTCAATCAAGCAGTTCAAAAATAATCTCTCAATAATTGAATAATCGTACATAGCATTCTGTGTTTGTCCGCAATATACATACAACTACCAAAATAATAAAGCCATACTATCATATTGTAATATTAAAATAAACACGAAACAATAAACAACTATAAAAACTGTTCTGTGTTTATATGTCAAATATGTATCCATAAAAAACTAAACTTAATAATTGGGCATCATACCAACTTAAAAAACCAAACAACTACAGTTAATGGTGATCCCGACGGAAAGTGATAAACAACAACACGATTCTGTTATCGATAAGATTCGTCGGTTTTTGGGTTTTAAAGAACAAAACTCGATTGAAAATATATAACATACTTGTTATATAGGTAAACAAAATAATTGGGTATATATCTGAGGTGTTTTCAAGTTATAGAACTGTAAAACCGATCGCCATGGATCAAGGTTTTGAAGCACGGTACTTCATGATGGTCAGGCAATAAAACCTAAATATATGGCAAACAAGTTACATTTATCCAAAGCAGTGTCGTGGATCCCAGGTCCGAATCTTGGGCTTGGCAAATGCACATATTGTTCATCCTAATAGGTTGAGCAAGTGGCTGACATCCATTTCTCGTAAGAACAAAATCTGTTAATACAAACCTCCACTACGCGGAGGCCCATATGATCTTACTAGGATCGGACATAGTCGTATTGATTGATTAATTATGTAATAAATATTAAAATAGATATGAAACAAAAATCGGTGTGTTTACTTATGTCCGCGCATTAGAAGTTGTACTTCTTTGGCGTAACAAAACAAAAACAAAACTTGTGATAACCTAGATTCTTCGACTAGCTCTTAATTATCTTGTTAAATTACACACGTAAGAAAACGGGCCGCTTATTGAAGCGCCATTGGTTTATTTCTATACACTTTAACTTACATTACTAAATTATATAATGGTTTCTTGTTGTTTTTATTTTGAAAGTACCAAATGTCACTCTGACGTTTAATAGTTTGTTTACGTAAGGCCTAAGGTTTACGCAAATGGCTTACAATAATAAATTCGCCGCCTAGGCAACGGAACAATTCTAAACTATAATATTATACTGTATAATCGTCACAATTGCAGTATCATACTGTGGCGTAAAGGTAGTGCGTTCGGCTGATAACCGAACAATCGGTGGTTCGAATTAAATCGAGTGCGTTTTTTTCTGTGAAAAAATGAATTATGTGTTACATGCACATGCCAAAAATACACTCTGATCTGATTTTCCAAACGCGCCTAAAGAAGTATAACGTCAATAAATAAAAACAGTCGGGTGTTTTACTTTTTGCGAAAAACGATTTTTTCTGTGTTTTCAGAATTATGTATGTTCAATAATTAGAATGGTACATTATTAAATCTTGTGAATTATTCGTTGAATAAAAGAAATAGTTCATTAAAATTGAATACAAGTTGAACACTGTTTACCTTGTATGATCGTGGTGGTGATGAGCGGCAAATCCACCTGCATGACAAGCTGGATCAAAGGTATTGTACGCAAAGAGCCAATGAGTTTCGGATGGAGTGTAATCCAGTCCTGGCTCCAAGTCTCGTAGTCTGATATCACTCAGAAGGCAATTGTCTTTGTTCGGAGGAAGGTGAGGGTCAGAGCTAAAAAAGACGACATTTAGTTAATAATTCATTACTACTAGATACCTACTACTTTATTGATCTCGTTTAATGTATTATAAGTATAAATTTATTTTAAACCACAATTGGCTTAGTTGGTAAAACGGCCGTATTTTTTATTTTACGACGTTTTTATTAAAAACGTTTTCTTTTTTGTCCAGTACAAATCTTGCAATCGATTTTTAACTAACTTCCCGACCTAGCTAGACATTTGAAACTTTTAGAATATATCAGAACACGATGACGGAACATTCTTTTAATACTAAGTTACTTCTGTTTTGTATGGAAAGTTAGTTCGGAAAAAATCCGCAAGGTGGCGCTTCGATCGAATTCAATGCTTGCACTTTTGCGTTCGACGATTTTGAAAAAAGAATTAACTCGCTTTCTTGTTTTTTGTTTGTTTGTTTTTCACTTCATATCAAGTACAAGTTTTAAAAATCGCATGTACGTTATTCAATTAATAAATGCTTTATAATAATTATTGACCTTAATAAGTATCTTACTCCCTACTTCATTTATCGTTTGTCAATTTGTGGCTACGGCCGTATGTTGTAGCTTAATCACTGGGAAATGCCAATAGAAATGGCGTATTTCAAAAAAATAATACCTTATTCTTAGGTCAATAATTATTATAAAGCAATCATTATTCGTAGGATGTTTATCAGATTTAATGGTCAAAGACATAGCTTATAATTAGTATCTTTAGAATTATCTTCAAATATGTTAATCGTGCCCATTTTTTGACCAAAGATTGTAAAATATAATTTTTTATCATAAATATGACACTATATAATGTTAACATTAATTTTACTAATGGTTTTTTAAATGCGTTTAAAAATTAATAAACTTAAAAAATCTTAACACCACTGCAGATGGATGTACTGAAATATGACTATATTTTAAAACATTATAGTGAGAGGTATAAAATAATACTATTTTATGTAATAAAAATACTTTATGCAGTCGTCAAATGTTTAAAATAAATATAAAGGATAATAAGGCTTCAAAATTATATAAATAGATTATCTACAACGTTTAAAAAATGTCCAGGATCATGCTTTAAAATAGGATAAAATCTCCATTTTGACCTACGCTGAGCATGTGGGCCGTTATACCAAACCATAATAGATTAAAAATATTCCTCTATCTATAAAATATCTAAAATTATATATGATTTATTTATATATATATTTGTATTTTATTTATGTATTGTAATTTGTAATAATATATTTATTCGCTATTATATAAAATTATGACTTCATTTACGCAGGGTTTAATAGAATTTTAAAAACTAACATACACTATCTGCAATTTCTAGTCTTAGTTCAATGAAAACAAATACATATTAGGTACTGACAAAGTTTAGTGTGCACTATTTATGTCGAATCTAAACAGGCCACGTCCACCCTTCGTCATTGATATAACCTCCACTCTGTAGATGCCCTTATACTCTCAGGAGGAAACATAGTAATTTCCATATTTATTTTGGAGATCTTACGCAAATCAAATTTTAAAATATCATAACCGCCATCTATTATTGCGTCAACGTACCTATTTACTTCTTTATTTGCCGAAAATTCATCTATACTAAAAACATTGAATATTTGCCATCAAAATTCAAAAAATCATTAAATTCTCTGTAGTTATATTTCAAACCGTGTGATCTTATCAGATATAATATCGTCGGTGTTTTGTTAAAAGGGCGAATTAACCAAAATGCTATTTTACAGGAGGAGGATTTTTAACTTTTGACATTTATTTGTTTTTTACCTATAGATAATTATAAATATCTAACAAGTTTATAATAAAGCTTAGAAACAATACTGTCATTATAATACGTATTATTATATAATATTTTAAAAGGCCTAATATTTCACATTCGCTTTTTATTTCGTAATTTTAATTAATTATCGTTTCCATGTACTTTCCTGTGTAGATACAAATTCGCCGTTTTTACACAACAAAGCTAGTGGAGTACATACTGTATTTTCATTAAAATCTCGATTTCGCCAAAATGGTTGATTTGCCCTTTTTACAAAACACCGACGATATACAAACTTGTAGTATGTACAACAATAGTATGAATCCCAGTCTATATATCATTTTTTTAATTATCTCACGTATAACTGAAGCTCATGCATCTGAAATCTCTGGAAGCTGGAGGACCATGGCTTCTAGCGGTTCTTCCATATCTTCCATGGGCAGCGCAGTGCTCCTTGCAAGCTTCCTCAGTTGGGAGACGAGCACCGATCCTCACAGCCTCCGGAAGTAACTTGGCCGATGTGTCGTATTGTAGGAAGCATTCTGTAATGATTATAAAAGGGCATTACATCACCGCATTGATTCTAAGAGGACCACATAAACCTGTTCAGAGTGGAGATTCCTTAATTTAAACCACAAAATTAGTCGCCAATAAAAAAATTAAGAGGACTAGTTGTTATTAACTCTTTATAGGGTAAATTATCTATTATTTTTTGCTTTTAAAACTGAACCATGATATTTTGAAATACTTAAGACATAAATGGAGTAAATTTGATATTAAAAATAACTTATATTTATTAATAACTCAGAGAAACTAAAATTTCCATTGGTCAACATATTAACCAACGGACACGTACGACATCAAGCAGTTCAAAAATAATATTTTTATTCATATTATCAAGTTCTTCGAAGGTATATGTATTTTTATTCATGTTTGCTGAAACAAAATAGAAGAAATTAAAATGACCTCTGAAATGTTTGAGGATTATTTAATGAATAAAGCAAAAATGTACTATTTTTCAATAAAGAAATTGAAAAATTTCCCGATCCCAAATGTACTCATGAAAAATAAAAATATATTACAATAATACATTATTATCTTAATAGAAATAACTAAAAAAACTACGCTGCAAAATCTTAATAATTAATATTATGGTAAAATATTTTTAACAACACTAAACTCAACTTCAACACTAAATGGGCAATGGTTAATATCTTGACTATAGACAAACACACTGATTTCCAGCCACTAATGCCAACTTCAAGACGGTTGGTTTTTGTATTAACCAAAAAGTATTTTTGATAAACTTTTGAAATACTATATGGGTATCATTACTATGACCAGAATTACAATTACAGACCATAATGTCAGTGGTTAACATATTAACCAAATTCGTCCTTGCCCTATAAAAGGAAGACAAACTCAGGCCTCCTTAATTCCACGCACAAACTTTTCTAATATGTATTTTACCAAGAACTGCACTTGTAAAAGTTGTACATCCCACCACATTCTTCCTCATCCCATCGACTCCTTCAGCTTTTATTAATGTCATAATAATATTTGAATAACTCACCTTCTTCTGTTTTAGGTCTTCCTGCGCCGCTAATAGGCCTCAACGCGTTCGGAGAGTCCAAAGAGAATGGATCAGCCTCGCAACCTCTTCCATAGCTTCCTCTTTCATAGAGTTCACAGGATCTGGCCTGTGAGAGCGCGCCTGTCGCCAGAGATGCTCGTGGCCAGTCGGTCAATTGGCAGTTCTCAGGGATTTCGCCGATCGTTGGTGGACCATGTCTGTATGGAGTATAAAATATTATCAGTAAATATAACGAAAAGATCTTACTACTCTGTGACGTTATCTTTAACATATGAGATAATGCCCGAAAGCCAAAGATAGTAGTAAGCGATAAATAAATGGAATGAACAATGCCTCATCCACGCTTGCACTATTATTTTGTGTACTTATTTAAAATCTGAGCGCAGAACAAAAACATTGTGACTGACACTCGACCCAACCAATTTAGCAGGACAATCGCTCAATAACGCTTCCCGAGACGTTCCGACTGCTACCTGTTTTCTGATCGCTTTCTCCGTGATGGAGAAACCAATGTTTATATTTGATGGGGCGATCATTACAGGTAAACGCGATATTTTATCTGTTCGTATGCAGACATATTTAAATTCTAATGAATTTAAGTTTTGTACTATTCCATTTGAGTCGTTTTTTGCGACCCGGGTTTCGCCTTTCGGCGTCTTCAAGTACTATGTACAATCACCAAAAGGTAAATACACACTGACGACGAATACTATTAACTCTAACTTATATAACAAATCAATATAATAAAGTAGGTAAAACTTTATCACCTACCTATTAAGTCAAGGATCACAATAAAAAAAATATAATAAACAACAATTATTATGAATAGTTGAAATGTTTGTAAAAAACGGCCTACCTTATCAATAATAATACACTCTATAAGCGTATAATAAATCGTCAAAACCTAATAATAGATCACTAGTAATTATAAACAATAAAAATATTATACTCAAGAGGTGTAAAATGGTAAATTCTGGGAACAATGGTGGGAACAACAGACATATTATTATTTAGTTTATTATTTTGTCAAAATATCGTATTTTTCTTATTTACACCACGGGAGAGGACTAGGTTCAAACTAAGAGCAAACTGGAGGATGCCTGGCGACGTGAGAAATTCTCGTCTAATTGTGGATCCGCTAGACAAGCTTTCTGGCTTTTTAACTCAAGCAAGTATAACATATAGCGTTTATCTGAACAAAATTTGTCGCCTCTATGTAGAATGTGGCATGCTGAACATCGCTGACTATGAATGGTTGTAATTTGTAAATAAATTTATCATATTTTTTCGTTGTTCTTGTAAAATCATTTTTTTTTAATATGCAATATGTGAAGATAAGCTCTGCTTATTGAATAGTTGATGGAGTTTACCTGAAACTGAATGCTCTGCAGGTGAATGCCGTAAGCCTCAGGCACTCTGCCTCGCAGTGACCGATGCCCGTGGCGACGATGGCAATTCGTGCTGCAGCAGACGATAGACGTCGGCCGGAACGGACGCGCCAGAAGCAATCTGAAAAGATAATCATTTAAGATATTAAATAACTTAATTTATTACAAGAATATGTAATTTATTATTAATGTGTGTGAAGGCTGAAGAGAGGGAAAAGGCGATAGTAATAATGTCAAAACAGCAACAAATTTTGAAGAGCAAAACATTTTTTATAATCATTATTATTATTTCAATTTAATTTTCAATTTATTTATTTTTTTAACATATTGTGGACATTACAAATTATAAGTTGAAGATGTTCACAACATGACATTTAGAAACAAAGATATATAAATATAACAGTATTACATAAAAAAAGAGATAGATGAATAGATAAATTAGATATGTACAAGGAAGTACACCGGATGAGTTAAGCAGACCCTATTTTAAGAATTTATAAAACAACGTCCACCTAAACTTATTCTCACGTGGGTGGAATATATCAACACCCAAAGCAATTTCGTTGAACATAGTTATCGCCCTCCCAATTGGCATTACCAGTGGCAGGTTGGTTCTGCATCTTGGGAGAATAAACAACTGATGGTCTCTATTTCTAAGATAGTTATCAGGGACACACAGGTCAACACTGCCCAGAATGGCAGAGTTCTCATTTATACCTCGTATAAGTCGAAAAAAATACGTAGCTAAATAAAGATGTCTTCTAAATTGCAGACTGCAGTATGTAAGCATGCCTAAGAGAAAGTCAGTTGGATAATGCCACGGATAGTATCCATACAACCTCAAGTAAAGGAGTCTCAAGAATTTCTTCTGTACCTTCTCCACCATAAGGCCATACTTCAACTGATGCGGTGCCCAAACAATAGACCTACTCTCAAGTCTGCTTCGAACTAAAGAATTAAATAAAAGTTCTATCCTATATATATATATATATATATATTTATTATGATCCCAAGGATGACTATATACAGGCCGTAGCACTGAATTGCGAATTATGATGGCAGTCCTAATTATTATTGATCATTTTCAAATGCAATGCGAATTTTCGATTGCATATTTGGTTCAAATCATTTTCTACAGACAGTTACCATATTATTGCATTCAAAGTATGAGTAAACATTAGCACTACGATCGAAGATTAGTGAGCTTTATAATTATATAGCCATGATATTTTAAATGGTGTCAATATTATGCATACATTGTTATGTTTCTTTATTTATTTATTAGAAGGGGTCAATTTAGACATTGTGTTTTCTGCATAGAGCTGGTTTACTTATAGTTTAATTGAATTTAAAAAAACTAAACAACACTATCTGTAATTTGTAGTCTTAGTTCAATGAAAACAAATACATATGACCGACAAAGTTTAGCGTGCACAATTTATGTCAGATTTTAACTGCCTACCTCCACCTTTCACCACTGCATACATATTATATAATACATAAAAGATCTGAAATCTTACAGAAATATATATCATATTATATACGTGCTGACTAGGGAATCCAATCCCGAGCAAAAATTCTGATCCCGAGATTTCGGGATTACAATTTAACAATCCCGGGATTAGCATTTTTTCCATTGATAATATAAATTTTTTATATTTACAAATAACATTGATAAAATCAGTCAAAAATAAATCTAGTATAATTTATACTATTTAAGACATTTATTGTTAATATTGTATACGTTCAATCTTGGAAATACATAAGTTTAACCCTTAAATGCATGGTGTATTCATACGAATACACGGCATAATATGGCATCTATTGTCTAAATCTTCCAAGATTTAGTGTTGACGTAATACTTTTAATCATTATCAAAGTCTATGCTTCCATTTAGTTTCACGTTTGACAACCAGATGACACAAATTTATTTTTTATTACGCTTTAACCACACCAATCTGACATTTCATCGGATTGTGACGTTTCTCCATGTTTGCAGTGCTATATCTATGAAATAATAGATCTTCCAGTCCTATAAAAAATCATTTTATACTGAATGAAGGTCAGTCAAGCAAATTTTTATAAAATATTTCAGATTTTTTTGTATATTTCTAGAATAATGTGATATTTACGTCTGTATTCATTCGAATACACCATGCATTAACGGGTAATATTTACCACATAGGAAGCTAAGTTTTGTAAACATATTTTGGCCTTTTTAGATCAACCATGGCTCGCCGACACTATTTAACTGACAAGGAACTTGAAGAGTATGCTAACAACTTATCTGACAGTGAGAATGGAATGGACTTCAGTGACGATGACAGTATTGGGGATTTCGACCAGAGATAGTTGGAGGATGCAAGATGACGAAGCGGAAGTTTCCACTTATGATCCAAATGACGACCCACCATTGCAAATGGATGAGTCCTATGATCAACCAATACCTTCAACTTCAAGACTTCCACCTTCAAAAACTAATCCCCTAAAACTATTATGGAAAAGGAAAAATATAACACTGGATGAAGCCTGCTTATCTTTTTTAGGCAGCACATCACTTTTTCAAGAAATATTAGAGCTCAAAACACCTTACCAATTCTTCACTTATTTTTTTACCGATGATATAGTTGAAGAAATAGTTGCTCAAACGAATTTGTTTTCCATTGAAAAAGACCCGAGTAAGCCAGTGAGAGTTTCTTGTATTGACATAAGGCAGTATATAGGTATAATTATTTTCGTGTCTGTCTTTCGATATCCTGGCACTCGTTGATATTGGTTGATATTTATCAGATGTATATCCGTTTTAACCAATAAAATCAACAATGCCTATAAATAAATTTGAAAAGATTCGTCACTTTCTGCTGAACCAAAATGCAACGCTTCTTCCCAGAACTGACTCTAACCACGATAGGCTACATAAATTAATTAGGCCTATTTATGGTAAATTAAATCAAATGTTCTGTAAAATTCCTATGGAGCAGACGTTGTGTGTAGATGAACCAATGTGTTCGTCAAAAATTGGGCATTATATGAAGCAGTACATGCCTAAAAAGCCAAATAAATGAAGCTTCAAGTTGTTTGTGCTGTGTGATGTGTCAGACTTTGCCTACCTATTTGAGATATACTCTGGACAAGAAAATGAGGCAAAAAACAGACTTCCGTCTGAACCAGGCCTGGGAGAAAATGGGAATACTGTCGTCAGATTATTAAGAAATGCTTCAAAAAACATTAATCATATCGTGTATTTTGATAACTATCATATAGGATAATCTAGAGTATATTGTAAAAAATGTGGAATCATATTGTGTTTTAATCAAGCAAAAAATTGTTTTAAATTATTCCATAATGTATTATAAGTTGTTTTGTTAGTAATTATAAGAATTTGATTTATAATATTATAATTATAAGGTTTTAATTAAGTCTTTCAATTTTTCCATTTCATGTTGTAAACTTTCACTTTTATGAGCTAAATGCATGGTGTATTCATATGAATACAAATGGTTTTTATATTAAAATTTATCCAAAAAATATTTTTTTTTTTTTTTATTATTTTTCCCATGTTTTAGATAATCAACTACATATGAATATATTTTTTTAATAAAAATCGGAAAAATCATGCATTTAAGGGTTAATGGAGTAAATAATATTGTAATATAAATAATAATGGAATTTAGTATGATATTGCTGTTTCTGATAGTAAAGACTTAATGAATGGGTTAGCGAGATTTAAAATAGTAAAGCAAATCATGGTGTACTTATGGCCTTTCCGCTTCATAAATCTAATTAGTCAGCCAAATATGAAACTGCCGTAAAACGTATAAGATCATGGTGGAATTACTTTGTTAATAGTGCTAAGCATTGTTTTTTTCAAATCTTTCTCAATTTTATTAATTTATATGAAAAAATAAAATGAATTGGCAACTTACACATGGGTATAAATCAAACTTCATTCAAACTCAGTTTATTTCTGTTGTAGTTATTTGTTATAAAAAATATTTTTTCTGTTACATTTTCGTTTTTATTTTATTTTCCATAAAAGTTGATAAAAAAATCAATCCCGAAGGTTTCGGGATTATGTTTATGAATCCCGGGATTCATGGGTATCGAAAATAGCTCGGGATCCCGGGATTGGAAACCCTAGTGCTGACTGATTGAAAAAAATACCAATAAACCAAATCACAAATTTGGATAACACTCACTACAGAAGTGATAATAATAACTCAATAAGTGTAATTGAAAAATTTATGGACTTAGGGAGGCTTTCATTTAACAGTTAGTTAAAATGGTCGGTTGTGTAATGAATGATAATAAATTAATAGTTACGTTTTTTTTCACACATTTACCGTGACAAATTAGAGCCTCATCATATATAACCAACGACCGTAACATAAAAATGATATCATTTTGTTTTTGCAAGGTTAACATTTTTTAACTTAACTGACGTAATGCAAAGTTAACTGTTAGTTATAATGAAATCATCATCATTCGCACAAGCTACATCCCGATGCGGATTTAAAGCCTCCATCGCCACGAATATCCTCTATGTATTCTATGCGATTTTCAATACAGTGCAACCACTTAAAATTTAGTTTTAAATACATACTGCCTCGTCAATTTAATGTAGATAGCCAAAAATAATACATTACAATATTTTAAAATTTAATTATGAAAACACCTAAAAAGCGTACGTGGACTATGTAACCAAATAATAAGACAGCAAATCAGAACACAGACTGCCATTTTATTTTTGGTTTTGCCAATCGAAGAAAAAAATAATGCACTTGTTACCAATACAACTATAATGTAAGATCGTTTAATTCAAAAATCGAACTGCCTTTAAAATTCCTAATACGTAATGCGTATATGACTCCTTATATCTCGAGTTTGGCAACGTCTATTGTCTATCTAACGTCTATATCTGTAATAGACGTTGCCAAACAGCTGAAATGGAGGTGGGCGGGGCACATTTCTCGCCGAAAGGACGGCCGCTGGACAAATGCCGTCATCCAGTGGTACCCAAGGGGCACGAAACGGCCACAAGGTCGCCCTAAAGGCCGCTGAATTGACGAACTGGTAAAGTTCGGCGGAAATACGTCGCAGCGAATGACACAGGATCGAGAGAGCTTGGGGAGGCCTTCATCTAGCAGTGGATTGACGATATCTCGAGTCGTAATTATTTGGCAATAATTATGAATGGTTTCGCGAACTAATAACAATAACACACACTTACTTATCATATGGACCATCATTGAGTGGAGGTTTGTATTAACAGATGTTTGTTTTACAAAAAATGGTTGTTACCCTCTTAATCAACCTATTAGGTCCATTAGCAACCACTTTTGCTTAAGCTATTTCTTTTTGACACTGCTTCCTCTTTCAGATAATCTTGTCAGACAGTATCTTCCATTCTTAAGGTCTGACTGATTTCAATACAGGTATACTGGCAATAAAATAACTTAAACAACACATAATTTTATTTACTCAAACAGGTCCCATTTGTCATTGGTCCATGTTCCCAAAAATGAATAGTGGGTCACATGTTCAACCGATTGTTAGTAACAAAACTTTCGTTCAAATAAATAGAAAATTCGGTCACATACTTACTCAATTAAAATACACCGGCTTCATCGAATACCTATCTCTCTATATTGGTATTCAAATCTTTAGCTATGAGTATTATTAATCTATATTGCTTTACATAATTATGATATCAAAGTAGTACCACTGTTTGGTAAATAGTATTTTTAAACGCATCGATAAGAATATTTATAGGTGGTACTGCCACCTCGTAATTTATTGTAGTATTTGTATATTAAATGAAATATATTTTTTAATGCTCCAATGCTGTACAAACACACACACTATCTGTCTGTCTGACAAAGGTATGCATATCCAACAATAAGCTGTCTATCTTTCTTTATCGCACGAACATTTGCATGTGAAATAGTTTGTGTCTTTGTTGCGCGATCGCATAAATAGAACACTCAAGTTGCATCCCTGTCACGCGCGCTGCACTTAATCACGTATATGCATTTCGACCACACGCTTTTTCACTTAAAATACACCGGCTTTATCGAAAGAAATATCTATCAATCTATATTGATAATCAAATTGACGCGTTCTTTAGCTGTGAATATAACGATCCTATATTGCTTTGCAGTTAAATAGTAGTATTGAGCGCATCGACAAAAATTTTGACAGGTTGCACTGCCACCTGGTAGTTTCTGTTAAATGAAATATTTCTTTCTGAATGGGCCAATGCCAATGATTGTTTTTTTTTGCTATGCTATTATAAAAATATATCTTAACACAGTTTGACTTAATTTTGGCAACATGTGAGGTAATCAGCCATAGAAAAAAATCCAATTAGGTATATATTGGTCATTTTAGAATTAATATTGTGTTATTCAAAAGTCAACCATTCAATTTCTCAATTCAAGCAGTTTTTTTTGTATAGATTTAGAAAATTTACGAGTCTATTATTGGCAAACATTTATAAGAAAAAAAATATTTCCCACATGTGTGAATGTGACCCATTGTGTCGGTCGAAATTCTTTAAAAAAAATATCGATTTTATCATTCTACGCCCAACACACGTATCGTGTCAACAAAATAATGGTGTCTGACTTCACATGCTAATAAAAAATAACATGGCAATCTTTAATTAGACATAATATTATGTTTTAAACTCAGTATTATAACGAATTCCATTGATCCGCAGTATAAATAATTACAAGATAAAAAGAACTTTTTATATAGAACGTTTTTAAATTTTATGTTGAATCATATAAACTTGAAAATTCTATGTATTAATAATTTAGGACAAATAAGGCAATTGTCAACAAACAAACAAACAAATATAGAATACTAAAATCTCATTTTGATTTCCATAGTAACGCACGTATATATTAATAATTTAGTTGCTAGGACGACCTACCTCTTAGCAATCAATACTAGTGGATTGGATTACGGATTTCTTCTGAAATAACTTTTCATACAAAACAGAATTAGCTGAAAATGAATTCAATTCTACTTAAAGAGGGCTAAAAGTATTAAAAGAATGCATTGGCATCGTGTTCTGATATATTCTAAAAGTTTCAAATATCTAGCTAATCGGGAAGTTAGTTAAAAATCGATTGCAAGATTTGTACTGGATAAACAACCACCAGACAAACAAGATTATGAGCTGAGAAAAACGTGGTAAAATACATTTAAACAGATTTATCGAATTCATTAATGTAGTGGTCAAAATATGTTTTTTTTATTTCCTTTTCTTACTTTGCTTATAGGCACCCCGACAAAACCACCCGAACATTGCCACCCAGACATTGCCGCTAAGCCAAATCCGCCCGTATCAGTGCTCGTCAATACCGCCCAGACAAATTAACCTAGACAAAACCGCCCGAAAAAAACAAGTAATTTTTCGAATTGCGTATCGTAGAAATTTACATACTTACTATAATCAGTGTAATTTGTTGAAGAATGGGTAAATATATCCAACTAAACGAAAGACTGAAAGAGTTAATCTCTTTGTATGGTAGTATTTCTAATTTAGAATATTTAAGAAGGTTAGCATACAATATTGAAATTTAATTTTAAATAATTTATATATTTTTATATTTTTATTCGTATGTTTTTTTTATTTGTGTATCTAAAATATAATGTTATGGAAAAATAAAAATTGTCTCATTTCTAAATATTGCTTTTCCGGCAATGACCGGGTGGTTTTGTTGGGACCCCTTGCTTATAATATTTAAAAAAAAATACAAGGTTTAAGATAACTAAAAATAATTACAAGATAAAAAGAACTTTTTATATACCACGTTTTAAATTTTCTGTTGAATCATATAAACTTGACAATCCTATGTATTAATAATAAATATAGAATACTGAAATGTCATTTTGACATATCATATTGATTTCCATAATAACGTATATATTAATAATTTTGTTGCTAGGGCCCCCTTAGAAACCAATAATAGTGTTTTACTTTTTACGATTTTTTTCTGAAACATACAAAACAGAATTCACTGAAAATGAATTCATTTCTGCCTAAAGATGGTCAAAAGTATTAAAAGAATGCATTCCCGTCGTGTTCTGATGTATCCAAAAAGTTTCAAATGTCTAGCTATTCGGAAAGTTAGTTAAAAATCTTGGACAAAGAAGAAAAAATCTGAACAGGACAAACAAGAATACGAGCTAGTAAAAACATGGTAATTAAATGGATTTCAAATTATACACTTTTATATTTTTATAAAAATCGATCTTTTTTAAAGTGAATATAAAAAATATTAAAACGATGAATTAGTCAAAAATCTAAACGACGAAAAATTGAAAATTTAATAACCTAAATTTTAATAATAACTATGACCACAAATATATTGTAATAATAACGTTATTCGTGACATAAATATGTAACAAATTCACATTTTTTTTATAATTGTAAGTTTATCTTTGACTAGAAAAAATGTTTTTAATGTTTTCGGAATACATATTTATTAATTAATACAGTTGAAATTGGAAATTATCAAAAATATGTCTCAAATTGCAAGCTTCGTATATTTCCGCTGGGTGCCTCTGCTGGTATAAGCATCGCCCTTAATAACGTAATTCGACATTATTCTATGAACGAAGTCTTTACCTACTAGAGGCAACTAGCGGAAAAATACGAAGCTTGCAATTTGAGACACTTTTTTGATAATTTACAATTTGCTGTGTATGAATTTTTTGTTGATGGTAAGTACACTTTAGCATAAATAATAATACATGTCTGCTTAAAACTTTTTTGTCACATACCCATTAAATCCCTCCTACAACAGTAATAATTGCAGCATTGTCTTGTCGGATAGTCTACAAAAACTGCATATATTTTTTTTATTAAATCTGTCAATGTTTATTGTGTTGGTATGCCGTTGCATAATTTGACAGTAATGCATCTTGAAGAAAATTAAATCGCATAATAATAATTGAGGATGCAGTTAAGTATTGCGAAAATCGACTCTATTGTTATTTCGCAGAACGATCACAATGCTCTTGTAAGTATAAAAATACTTGGCACTATTTGCGTATTCTTTTCGTTTTTGAATTGCCGGGGTTTCCTGAAAACACGATTGTCCATACACTGTGGAGAGAGATTATTAAATAACTCATGTACATAATGTTTTATTTATCTCTTTATTGCATTATTGTTTTAAAACTGGTTCACCAACAATAACCTTGTGCGGTGGGGTTATATGTAAATTGTACAAAAAACATTTCACCGTGGCACAGTTCGCCGTGAGCTTTCTTATCGGAAAAAGACAACCGTATAATAGTATACGGTCTCCAATTTTATTAGATTCAATATGAACATTAATTCAATTTTCATAGCTGATTTTGGCAAAATTCATGAATTCAAGGATGAAAACCAGGGCTCAAAATTAATCGGAACGCACCGGAGCGCCGTTCCGGTTCATGAAATCGATAAAATTATCGCTCTGTCTCGTGGAAAAAACAATTTGACCGTCTGAGCTAGATAGGTCATATAATAAAAAATCTAACACACTTATTTTTGGAAAACAAAGAGTACCTATATTAATATCTTCAGAAAATAGTTGAACGCTCCAGTCGAGCGCTGATGAAAACCTAACCTAACCTAAAAAAATAATCCAGTAAGTGTATCGTTTATTTTCATCATTTGTTTGCTGCCGGCTTCCTGTAAACTGTAAACCGACAAGAACCGTGTTTTATTCAGACATGAATTTTATGTCAGTACTGTATGACCCAAAGAGGTTGGACGGTCATTAATATACAGCCATATATTTCTGATACAACATTTCACGGTAAAGTGTGTTACGACGAACTGCAACGTACAAGTTTCCAGACACGGTACGGTGGAATCTCTATCATTTCAATCTCAATTTTAAAAGATCGTACTTTGATATTTTACACAATGCCCTTAAATTGAGATGGGTCAGACATGATATATCTCATAAATAAGGTAGTCGCTGGATGGATGCAATTATCCAGTGGTACTCGAAGGCATCGAAAAGCCGCCCTAGGGTAGTCTGATTGGCAAAATATTAAATTTCAGAGCAATACTAAACTTGACAATGAAGAACAGAGAACGAGAATATTAGATTAAGCCTGAAGAAAATTTCCTTAGAAAAAGACAGAGTATCTCTAAGACAGGAAACACAAAACAGGCTACCCCGATATTTTAAAGAAAAATATATATCAAATTTATTCTACTTTAATTGAGTAGTTTACGTTGATAGCTATTTCGAGCTATAAACCCATCTTCAGAACGGTCAACTATAAATAATAATAATATAACTGAATACTATAAATTACTCAATAAAATTTGAATTCACAAAAATATTTATTTTTTTAAACATTATTTTCTTCTAGTTCTACGAGTTCTACCACGTAAACGTCGTTTCAATTAATTAATAAATTTATTAATATTAAACTATTTTTCTTATTCAACAAATAATCCATAAGATTTAAGAATGTAACATTCTTTTATACGTATACCTTAGTGGTCAGAGCACATTAGTTCGAATCCTGCTGGGTGTCTTACTTTTTCAAAAAGATTATTTCTAGTGGTAATATTTCTCACAAGTGTTTTCAAATTATGTATGTTTATTAATATTAGCTGAATCGTCCTTATTGTTTCTCAATAATAAATTGAATCGTACGATATTTATAAATATATTTAGATGAACGATCACAAATATGCCAAACTATCATAATCATAAATATGGTGGCTATAAACAGATTCTCTATTTTAAATTGAATCTGGCCGCATACAAAATATTAATTACATTTTTGTTCTGGCTACCCAAGCAACTAGAGTACGTATTCTTTATGCTGGCGTGCGGTTTCCCCCCGCTTCAGCATCTTAACACTGCATTCCCTCTCATCCCTTCCCATTGAAAACTTGCAACACACGAACGCGATGACACAATGCTTTCCGTCCGCGAGCAACGTGACGTGAACGCCAGCATAAAGAATACTTTTCACGGAAAATGCTACATAAAATGACATCGCGTATTTTAATATTAAAATGTCATACATAATACTTCTTTTTAAGTCAACGTTATGTTTGGATTTAAGGGGGGACATGCTCGTCGAAGGTCAAAATTGAGTTTTTATTGTATATTCAAACCATGATCCTGGAAACTCCTTAAACGTTGTAGATAATCTATTTATATAATTTTGAAGCCTTATTATCCTTTATAGTTATTTTAAACATTTTATGACTGCATAAAGTATTTTTGTTACATAAAATAGTATTCTTTTAAACCTCTCGCTCTAATGTTTTAGAATATAGTCATATTTCGGTACATAACTGTGCAGTGGTGTTAAGATTTTTTACATTTATTAATTTTTAAACGCATTTATGAAACCATTAGTATAATTTAATGTGAGATAATTTTTGTAAAATATTCACGATAAAAAAATATATTGATAATCTCTGTGATCCCAAATTTGACAAGAATTAGGCATTTTATTATTCAAAAAATCGGCAAGATTAACACATTTAAAGATGATTCTAAAGATACTTATTTTAAGCTATGTCTTTGACCATTCAAGTGTGATAAACATTTTATGAATAATGATTGCTTTATAATAATTATTGACCTAAGAATAAGGTAGTGTTTTTTTGAAATACCCCATTTCTTTTGTCATTCCCCAGTGGTTAAGCTACAACATACGGCCGTAGCCATAAATTGACAAACTATAATTAAAGTAGGGAGTAAAATAATATTGTTTGTTTATCACACTTGAATCATCTTTAAATGTGTTAATCTTGCCGATTTTTTGAATAATAAAATGCCTAATTCTTGTCAAATTTGGGATCACAGAGATTATCAATATATTTTTTTATCGTGAATATTTTACAAAAATTATCTCACATTAAATTATACTAATGGTTTCATAAATGCGTTTAAAAATTAATAAATGTAAAAAATCTTAACACCACTGCACAGTTATGTACCGAAATATGACTATATTCTAAAACATTAGAGCGAGAGGTTTAAAAGAATACTATTTTATGTAACAAAAATACTTTATGCAGTCATCAAATGTTTAAAATAACTATAAAAGATAATAAGGCTTCAAAATTATATAAATAGATTATCTACAACGTTTAAGGAGTGTCCAGGATCATGGTTTAAAAATACAATAAAAACTTAATTTTGACCTACGACGAGCACGTGGGCCGTTAAGCTAGACGAACTAAAATCAAATCTCATTTACAACCAGTTAGAACAATATGTAATATTCAATATTATTACTCACCGCTCTCTGTTCTATCATCCTCGTAATCGTGGTGGTGACCAACGCCGTGCTCCTCGTGGTAGCTTGGCGATCCCTGGCAATACTTTCTGTCATCGCTGACAGCGTACACGTCAAAGTCTCTGTCGGGTTGGACATCATTGTACAGGTCCAGAGATGGGTACGGCCTATCGCTCATGAAGCAGTTGTCGGAAGGTCCATGAGAATACCTGTAGTAATTAATATAGCACCCCATAAGTTGTTTCAGGTGCAAGCATGCTAATCTTCAAAAGTTAAAATACCCATGAATTCAGTCGCATTGGAGCTACTTGGTGTACATGATTATAAGCCATCCATGGACCGAAACCGTATGCGGCTTAGAACCATGTGCCATACTAAGCTTATCTTTTTTGTTTATGGAAATATATTTTCACAAAGTATATTATAAGCATCTGATCGTATCCGTTTATACCACACACTTACACTTACAAATTTAGTGAAAATATATTTTCATGAACAAAAATCATAAGTTTAGTATGGCACACGGATCTAAACCGCATACGGTGTCAGTCCATGGATGGCCTCTTAGTTAGAAACTCGAGACGTAGAGAAATTAAGGAGTAAAATCGAGGAAGCCATGGCACTATTTGGGAAATGTCCCCCACATCCTGAAGCGGGCCCCCAGACCAGGATGTATGGCGGGTTCCCCTACCTATCGCTAAGATAAGGGTATTGTGATTTTCGACAGTAGTGTTCCTCAAATGGTTTCCGCGGATCCCCAGAATTAGGGTTATTCCGTGTATTCTTAGCGATTTTTAAATACATCCAGTTGATTTATTGAGTTGTCTGCACTCATCGTCATATTATGAAGCACTGATCATGACCTCCGTTTGTGGTAGCCAAGTATCATTATCATACAGCCCTTCGCCATATTACATAAATAACCATTTTGTAAATCAGGAAACACTTCTAAATTCTACACATGAATTGTCATTTAATTATATAAATCATCATACCACATGAAATTGCATCGCACCACCACATATTTTAAAATGTTAATAATCTTTAAGGAAAATAGCGCCGCAGGCAACTTTATCTACTAATAGAGCAAATTTGTGTGTCGTTCTTATTTAACCTTTCCACCTGCCGCGCCGGGCTCCCAGGCTAGAGTCATATCAGCCCCCTCCCCCTTTGTGGAGGCCATGATTTGAGATGTAGCACCGTTACATAATATTGCTACAACAATCGCATAATTATCTTACTAAATTACTTACCTAAAACTGTAAGATTTGCAGTGGAAGTGTGTCTGCGAGACGCATACTTTCTCACATTCGTAGACATCAGGCACCAGCACTGATTTGCGGACGATCCCATGACCTATCCTGAAGCCGGATCCAGATCTTGCAGAGCATTCTGTCATTCCAAAAATAGAGTTATTATCATCATGATTATAAGAATATTAGTTTTCATGGTCTCACCAACGTCACAATGATGTCCACCCAATAACTGGTGAAAATATCATGATTCTATAGGCGCCATATGAATAATATACAGTGCATAAGGGAGTCCGCCATTCAAAAAAAAGTTATTATATTTTCGAATAAGGGCAATAGCAATGACTACTATAAAACTGTTAATTTAGATAATATTGCTAGTTATTGCTTATACTTCAAATACAATATTGACCTATAATCTGCAAACCGGCTAACTACATTTGGCCAAATTGTTCAGGAATGAGAAAAAACATAATAATTTAAATATCGAGCAGAATTTAACAATTCCAAAAATTCACTTGTAAATTATATTTTTTTTACAAATAAGCTGCACTATGAATTAATACACTATTTTTGCTTCCCTTTTATATATAAATACAATTTATATAAAGAGCGGAGTTGTTCCATTTACGATATTGGAAATTTAGCACAAGGCTGTTTTGTGTGAAAAACGATAACGCATTTGTTTATAGGCTTAGGAGTTTGAAATTTTGTGTGAGCATTGAAAACATGCTTTATAATAAAATCCCATCAAAATCTAATTTTTGATTAAAAGTGCAGTTGACTGGTTTGTAGATTAAGCAGTCGATATGGTAAATTTATTGTAGAAAATAATAATTATTTCACTTTAAAAAAACTGGTTATTCGTTAATTAAGATGAACGAAAACTGTATCGTAAATCATTATTTACTGCAAACATATTACCGCATTACATTAAAAATTAAGCAATAAGTAGCACTACCATCTAAAATCTAGTGCGACGACCTGACTATCGACAGCCTTGAGGATGACAATCAATAGAGATATTCTTCAATGAGAAGCAATGATGAAAAAGAAATATAAATAGATAATTACTAAAATTAAGCTCACCGTGTGGATTTCGGCGGTATTCCGGATAGTCATCCAAATACTCATCAGAATTATCATGGTGCCCATACTCATGAGAACCCTCATAACTGTCTTCAAATCCGTGTCCATAATCATGCTTATGGTCATACCCATGACCATATCCATGGGGAGCGATTTCAAACTCATGAGAATATCCCCCTCCGCCGTTGTAATCATGGCTAGAACTCCAATGCTTACTTCCGTGAGAACCATAACCATAACTTTCACCATAGCCTCCCGCGTAACCATTATCAATATTCCAATTGCTGTGTTTGTTATGATCACGGTGTCCGAGGTCAAAATAGTTAAAACCATGACCCCGATGATCATTATCTCGATCGCCGTAATGTGACACACCTTTTGTGGGATATTTACTGACATTCGGAAGATATCCTCTGTTGTGCGCGTTGAGTCCCCAATAATCATACGCTGACGTTCCGTGATGACGATGGCTTTCAAATTTATTATATCCTCCTCCATGACCATAGGATCCTCCGTATTGTCCCCAACTTCCTCGATCGACCACTCCTCCAGCGATTTCATAAGGAACGAAATCTCTATCGTATCTTCTATCATAAGGTTTTCTGTCGTCATGAATCTCTCGTCTATCATCCCAGTCTCTCCAATCCAATCTATCATCGACAGGTACAATATGATGGGGTCGTAATTCAGGACGTGGTCGTAATTCAGGACGTGGTCGTAATGCAGGAAGTGGTCGTAATTCAGGACGTGGTCGCAACTCAGGAAGTGGTCGTAATTCAGGACGAGGTCGTAATTCAGGGCGTGGTCGTACGTCATACGGCGGTCTTTTCTCAGCTCGCCCTGGGTATGTACTCCATCCTCTATGACTGTTCCATCTCCCACTATGACCACCTGTAGACCCGTGGTAGTATTGAGTGCCACCGCGGTGCCCGCAAGGTCTTCCTTGACATATTCTGTTTGGCCAGGTTAAACTGCAGTCAGGTGCACTGTTTCTGTCTAACTCGTAGAAATCATAATCACGATCTTCTATGAAATCTTTCCGTAGGTCTAACAAGGCTCCAGGAGTTGAAGTCAGCTCACAGACTCCTTCACCTCGGTTTGATGGATCCAACCTATAAATTGAAAATTACAACATTATTAATTATGTATGTTACGCATAGTATGACCACATACTTTCTTTTCCCTTCACCACCAACCACATCTTCACCGTAGCGTAATGAACGTTAGGTTTCCTTCAAAGTCGTCTTGACGGTAGTTCTGTAGCGAGCCTAAAACTACAAGGTTCTAAGTTTTTGTCCTTGAAAAAACAAACCCAACAATGAAGTAGTATTCTAAGCTGCCTTATTGTTACTTTTGTTTCTCGATGGACAAACACTTAGAACCTTGTAGTTCTTCATTCGCGATTTCTCAATACCTTGGCTAGTGTGAACTAAAGTTTGTGTGATTTCTGTTTTGATTAAAACCATTACACTCAACTATTAATAAGAAAAAAACCTTCTCACTCGTCATAAAATGCCACAAACTTTTTGAAAGCTGAAAAAAATCGCAATAGCAGTAGGGCAATTTTTTAATGAAGCTATATCAAAGCTATTCTGGCTGACTGCTTCGGTTTTGTATGAGAAATTATATTTCTGCTACGATTTATACAAAGGCAACTAAAAGTCACGGAGGATTTTGAGTTCCATACGCATCGGCGCTAGAGGCGCTAGTTTTTGGTGGCGCCGCTGGCGGTCATCCATTTTATTTTTGATACATCGAAATCAGATTAAATATCATAACGTAACGTTGCAAGGCTCTGTCATTTATTGTGTTTTGTATTTTAAATATCGTTGGAAGTGTTATTTTGTATTTAAATTCTTATTCAATTATTTATTGTTATTTTTTAATATAGGTAAATACATAGATATCGTATTAATATTAGGTTTGTAAAATACACCGGAAGTTCTGTTTACATTCTCAATGAATGCAAATAAGTATGACTGACAAAGCGTGCATTACTTTTGTCGGATCTCCACAGCCTACTTCTACTATTATGGTTTGGTCTAGGCAGGGTTTAATTAAATTTTTAAAACTAACCAATACCATCTGCAGTATGTATTGTTAGTTGAGATGAAAACAAACGAGTATGTCTGACAAAGTTTAGTATGCAATATTTATGTCGGATTTACACAGCTTACCATTTCGCTTCGCCACTGCTGCAGAATATAGTAGCGCGCCAAGTAATGACGTATGTCGAATATTTCAGGTGTTCAGTTAATTGTAAATATTATTTGTACACAAATGGAACTTTCATATTTTTTCGAAATACGGCGCCAATTACCTACGTTTATATAAATATTAATTACGATTACAGATTTGATAATTCCATTGTAGTTAAAATTGTGTCTGATTTATAACATTGTAATTTCATTTCTTACAAAATGGATAATCATAATAATATATTTTTTTACGATGTCCTTTCCTAAGAAGATCATAATATCGGCCTCTTATCTTCTCTCTTATCTTATTTAGGTACGATTCAAATATTGAAGCACCATTTGATATAAATAAAAAGCATTTCAAGTTATACACATTTTACATTTTATTATTTTTACATTTTATTAAGTTTATCTTTGACTTAGAATAAAAAATATTTTTCTTTTTAATGTTTTCAAGTACATATTTATTAATTAATATTGAAGTTGAAGTTGTAAATTATCAAAAAAAAAGTATCAAATTGCATGCTTCGTATTTTTCCGCTAGGTGCCTGTGGTAGGTAAAAACATTGCCTTCATTTTGTATAAAAATTCAGATTGTAATTGCAATTAATTAAAAACTATTTTTTTTTACTAAATGGATGTAGCATTTTTATATCATGGAAAGCTAAATTTTATTAATTTGAAGATAATTTTATAAATATAATAATATTATACAACCTACTCCAGTTTTACGTAATATTAAATTTATTACCAATATAACAAATCACACACCACACCACATTTACTCACATGTGGAGCTGTATGTATTGAGTACATACTAGTTAGTAATATAGAAAATCAATCCACAGTATTATTGTAGCAATTGCATTATAAACATTTTAGATAGCAAATTGTTTTTACGAGTCAAGGTAAACGTTATATAATCGAGCAGTATCAAATCTTTGCCTCGCCTAATGATCACAAGCACTAGATTCGCGGTGGGCATTTAAGCATATTTGACGACACATGTTTTAAGAACAAAACTAGGTTACGTTAAATTTTCTAATTGCGTTGGTTATGTTTTCAAGCGTGGATTAGGTAAATATCAAAAACAGTTGCGGATATATCAAATTTGTAATCTTATGCTGCATTTTTATGTGGTGATTTTTGTCATTTAACTCGGTGTTGTTTGGGCATAGCCTGATAACTGCTTTATTGGTCATTTTATGTTAAGAGTAAGAATTCGGTGACTATATTATTATCTTCCATTTGGTAATAACCCGATATCTATATTTCACTTAAAATGCTCAAAACGCTATTGTAATAATATGATAATATGTGAACAAACACAGTGGTTAGTTTAATCAAAACATGACCAAAGACCTTATCATAGTTTGATCACTGATAAGTGACCTTATTTTCCGAATTAATGAAATAATTTACAATCTAAGTATTGTCATATTCTTCTTCAGTTATTAATTTTTAAATGTATTTTTGTCAATTGTAAACAAAAAAATGAACAGAAATTTATGTGGGCAATTCAAAGCTTAAAATGGCTCTCATGTAAATTCAACATTTTGCAGTTAACAGGTTATGCCCAAACAACTTACTATACCTATGATGTTGAATAACAATTGATAAGTGGGAACCATATTTCAAAAAAGTTTATCAACTTGTAAGTTGAATCGAATGTAGTTAAGGTCCTTCCTAATTTGTCGGTTCAACAGTGAATAATCATTCGAGTCAACCAGTTGCCTAGCAACTTACCTAAACTAATAAAAGCAGGCAATTATTTAAGTGAATAGCATAATACTTATTCTTTGCCAGGACGCTATGACTTATGACTGAGCATCATGACCAACAACCTTCTCAAAGGGTGACAGTGGAAGACCAGTGACATTTATGAATTGATATCCGATGTTTTCTTTAATATTCTGACGCGGTATAGGTATAGTAGTCATGGACACCGAAGAAGATCCTCGAAGGAAACCCAGGGGAGAAAAGGCCAGTGGGAAAGCCACGCACACGATGGGTTGATAATATTACAAAAGATGCCAACTAGCTGCTAAAAATCAGGAACTGGAAAAAACGTGCGGAGGACCGTTTCGGCTGGAGGACGGCGGTGGAGGAAGCCAGGGCTCGACTTGAACTGTAGCACCATCGAAGAAGAAGATAGGTATATAAAAGACAAACGGGCATTAACTGTCCTAATAATTTATAACCGATAGACCATGATTATTCGATAACCATTTGTGGATACGACGGGGAGCAATAACTCATAGATGAGCACCCTTAGTTATAGCTGCAGGCCAGCTGTCGATCGCTAGACTCAACGTATCTCAGTATGAGGTATATACCCGGATATATTGTTAACACCGCCTCCTCCCGCCTCCATAATAAAATCAATAACAAGAAAAATACGGATAATTTTTCGGAATAAACCCTCCCCATACAATTTTTCTTTGTGCATGTCTGAACTAATATGATAACAACTCGTATCGGCACGTCAAACTTGTTTGTTTCACTTGACGTCATCTTAATAATTACGAATATCTCTTCAACTTAAATCGATACGTTCCCACATTCCCTAGATTTCTTGGTTAACATTCAACTTTTAAACTAGTTTATGTAAATTAATATTAATATAAAATACAATAAAATCTCGAGCAATATGTAATATAGAACCTCCACAGAAAACACATTATATAGTTACGTAAAACTTGGCATGCAATTGGGCAATGCATACGTACTATAATTACATAGTAATCTATTACATATTTATAGAGATGCTTCTCATTCTCAGCATCTATGGACCCGTCCGCCACTGAATCCGCTTATAATAAATATACAATTGACTGTGAAGTTTATTACTATTTATACGTTAAAATATTTAAACTTCATAAAAATGACATTCGTGTTATTCACAAGTAAAAGAACTATATAAACATTGCCAATATCAGGTGTTTATCTAAGTGGCAACTTGTAATGCTTACTGTCATAATATCAACGTATCTTAACTAATTATATTAATTGGTGTTTTGCAAATTTCTACTTTATCACATAGATAATGTCAACGAGTTACAGTCGCATGGAATTTATATGTCCGAGGCCGCTAATATGCCACAACGACATACATCAGTTTGCGAACAAATGAATATTATCTACAAACATTTGTTATAAGAATATTTTAAATATTCTGATTCAATGGCAGGTACACTTATCAGCTATTTTTCTTCAATAAAATAACCGTTTTAAATTCGGACCATTACATCAGTCAATTTCTTGATATACATACAATATACACACAGGCTGAGTGTAACCAACTGGAGAGAAATAGAGAGCGTATGACAGATATTCCTGGAGGGTGGTGTTATGTTATATCAGTGGCGAAGGGTGGAGGTAGGCTGTCAAGATCAATCATAAATAGTGCACACCAAACTTTGTCAGTCATACGTATTTGTTTTCATCGAAATAAGACTACAATTATTTACAGACGGTGTTGGTTAGTTTTTAAAATTCAATTATACCCTACGAAACCAAGCCATAATAAATAATAGTAAACAAATACTCGTTTATCTATAAAATATCTAAAATTATGCAATTAAATCGTACATAGCTTTTTATATTTTATAGATTGAATAATATTTTTATCTACTTATTATAGTTTGGTTTAGGCAGGGTTTAATGAATTTAAAAAAAAAATTAACCAAGTACGTGTGTAATGTGTATTCTTAATCCAACGAAAACAAATAAGTATGAATGAAAAAGTGTGCACAATTTTGTCGTATGCCAAAACTATTATGGCATGGTTTAGGCAGGATTTAATTGATTTTTAAAAACTAACAAACATCATCTGTAAATTGTAGTATTAGTTGAATAAAAGCAAATATGTATGACTAACAAAGTTTAATTTGCACTATTTATGGCGGATCCTAACAGACTACCTCCACCTTTCGCTACTGGGTTATATAGTCTATCATAGTTCTAAAAGGATTATAGCATAAGCCTAACAAAATTAACTCATTTTTTCACACGACATAACAAACTCCGTCATATGATTAATCGTATGAATTTAGTAATAATAGCTTTGGAAGGTACCACTCCATATCATGTAACTTCCATAACGTAAGAAATAAAAGTAAACTCCCCATGACCATGCCGTATAAATTAAGCTAAACGCTATTAAAAATTTGATGATGATGACTGCTTCATTCATTTTTCACTTACGGTGTGAAAATTCACAAGTGACATCACCGGCCGGTGAGACGCGAAACCTGCAAATTGTTTTCTGCTATTATGTGAATCAATTTAAGGTGACGCATCAGTGAAACGCCAAATAATTTCCAACTGTAGGCGCGACGAAATTTTGGACTCGCTGCCATTCACTGAGAGAATCTCGAGCCAGAAGCACGTCACTTTGCTGCGTGATGGCGACGGGTCAATTAATTCTAAAATCGTGTAAAGATGACTAAAAACGTTACCCATTTACTTTAAAAAGAAAACATGTCAATGAATATATTATTATTGTTACTAATAGATCAATAAACAGAACATAAAATGAACGTATGTTGGATTTATATGAAAAATAATATTTCGTTTGAATTTGAATTGTAGTTAATTATTTAATATTCAAACTCAAATTACTCAGGATCATGTTATTTGCAGTTATGAGCCTATAGATCTCAGTGTGCAAATTGTATATATAAATTACAAGAGAGAACTATTGGAATGTCGTCGTTATCATTTCATTGTGACATTTTCATATGTCTCCTTATTGGCTGACAAATTTTCCTTTTTAATGAAATATTAAAATCAGGTATCTATTTCATTTATTATCACATAATACGAGGGTGGGTCAATAAGTCCTTAGAAAAGCCGACAGGTGGCGCGACTAGTACTGTAAGCGGTGTGTTTTCATGCAGCGGCACTACCGATTCAGTATGCTGCGAAGTTTCAATCAGATTGGTCGGGTTGTTGTTTTTTATTTTCGTACATTTAAAAAAAAAATTTGCTTGTTTACAAAAATGGAGAAAATTGAGTTTAGAGCTGTTATTAAACATTTTAATATAAAAGGGTTAACAGGAAAGGAAATAAAAAATGAGTTGGATTTAGTTCACGGCATATCTGCTTCTTCACTTGCAACTATTTATAACTGGTTAAATGAATTTAAACGTGGTCGTACATCAACAAAGGATGAACCACGCTCAGGACGTCCTGTAGAGGTGACTACACCAGAAATGATCAATAAAATCCACGATATGGTGTTAAGTGACCGAAGATTAAAGTTGAGTGAGATAATTGAAGTTACAGGGATCTCAAAAGGTAGCGTCATTTCTATTTTACATGACAAATTGGGCATGAAAAATATTTCTGCAAGATGGGTGCCGCGTTTGCTCACAGTCGACAATAAACGCAATAGGGTGGTGGCCTCTAAAGCCCTGTTGTCGCTCATGCAACGCAATCCGGATGAATTTTTTCGTCGCTTTGTGACTGTAGATGAAACATGGATACACCACTATACTCCCGAGACGAAAGAACAGTCAAAGCAGTGGATTGCGAAAGGCGAACCATGTCCAAAGAAGGCGAAAACCGTAAAATCAGCTAGTAAGGTTATGGCTACTGTATTTTGGGATGCACGTGGAATTATTTTCGTTGACTATTTGGAAAAAGGAAAAACAATAACAGGGGATTATTATGCATCTTTATTGGACCAGCTAAAAAACAAAATTGAAGAAAAACGGCCTCATTTAAACAGGAAAAAAATCCTCTTTCATCAGGACAATGCCCGTGTTCACACATGTTTACGATCAATGGCTAAAATTGAAGAATTGAAGTTCGAATTGGTCGACCACCCACCGTATTCGCCAGATTTAGCCCCCAGTGACTTTTTCCTTTTCCCAAACTTAAAAAAAATGGCTAAGTGGACAACGTTTTTTTTCAAATGAAGAAGTCATCGATCGGACAAATGCTTATTTTGAGGACCTTCCGAAAACTTATTTTTCTGACGGTTTAAAAAAAATTGAGAAACGTCTAACCAAGTGTATTGAGCTCCAAGGAGATTATGTTGAGAAATAAAAAAAAATACAAAAATAAAAACTGTTTTAATGCTTTTTTCTAAGGAATTATTGACCCACCCTCGTAATATGTTCTCTTTTGTATTACTATTATTTGATGCTCTTATTTTAGAAAATATATTGTAAATAGGCATAGAATGCTTTAACAATTTAAATTCTTTATTTAAATAGAAGAAATAAGCTTTATCACTAGAATAATTCCCGTTTTTATTTAATTTACATTCTTCTTCTTCTCGTGTGGCGGCAAAGTGCAGAATACAATATAATATAAATACATACAGAAACAAAACCATATACAACAATATACACCCACGATGCCACAGTGAAAAAAAAATAACAGATAAACTCAGAGTTGGGAAAATCACATAAATGTGTTAAGGTGAATACTAGAATACTTCACCTACCAGAGGCAAATTCAAAAGGCGACACAAATCATCTATCAAGACATTGAATTATCCGTCCAATAATACTTTGTTAATAATAATAGATGCTTGTTGAAAATGAAATGTCCCTCTGATGCGGACAAAACCGGTCCAGATTTACTTATTGAAAGTAGAAAAAGTACCAAAATATTGCGTTTTATTAAATTAAATCAATAATAAAATGCATTTCCACCATGAATTGACAGTTAACACAATAAAAGAAAAAGTATTATTCGATGGTAATTCAATATATTTGTAGATTATTTGTGTCGCTTTTTGAATTTGTTGTAATAAATGCCTGTTTTGCAAAGATTATTCAATTGAAATTGTTCCTCAGTGGCGGACGAAACAAGTCCAGGTATATTTATTAAAAGTGGAATAAGTTCTAAAAAAAATGGTGCGTATACTTATGTACGCGCGTTAGAAGTTATACTTCTTTGGCGTAACAAAATAAAAACAAAACTGATGATAACCTAAATCCTACGACTAGCTCTTAATTATCTTGTTAAATTACACACTCAAGAAAAAGGGCCGCTTATTGGAGCACCGTTGGTTTATTTATATACACTTTAACTTATATTACTAAATTATATAATGGTTTCTCGTTGTTTTTGTACCAAATGTCACATTGACGTTTAATAGTTTGTTTACGTAAAGAATTGCAAATGGCCAACAATAATAAATTCGCTGCCTGGCAATGGAAAAATTCTAAACTATTATATTATACTGTATAATCGTCACGATTGCAGTATCATACTGTGGCGTAAAGGTAGTGCGTTCGGCTTATAACCGAACAATTGGTGGTTCGAATCCAATCGCGTGCGATTTTTCGTGTGAAAAATAAATTATGTGTTACATGTCACACGCCAAAAATACACTCTGATATGATTTCCCAAACGCCAAAATTAAACTAGTATCGGCTTACTCCGGGCCTCATTTTACCAAGACCGTGATAATCACTGGGTACTTATTTTTAATCATTTGTTTTTATAATAAAATCTAACTACTGGTGTTTGTATTGAAGTCAATAGGTATTTACTTTTTGCTTCAGCATGCACTGTACGTTTACCCAACGCAAAAACTTGATTAAGAATAATATGATTTAATATGAGATAGTAAAAAATACCACTGGACATTTCATTAGATTCCCTAAGATTATTATTTAACCAGTCTCGTGCCGCGCGAACAATGGCCCGAGATGACTATCAGCGCCAGTTTCTCCGCGAGATCGAGTTGCGCAAAAGATGCTCTGTGTGGCGTGTCGGGACCTTAACCTGTTTAATGCCAAAACGACGATGGATCACGCTTCCATGTTAAACGTCAAAAGTGTTAAAAGCATAATTGTATGCTATTAAGATTTATTATTTGTGTGGTACCTAATTAAATAATTAAATCACATATCTGATCATATTCAATTGGATTTTTTTTATCTAATTACCATATAGATTGCATACCAGAGACAATTCAGTGGCGAAAGGTGGAGGTAGGCTGTTAATATTCGACATAAATAGTGCATACTTAACTTTGCCATACAAGCGTATTTGTTTTCAACATGGTCGAGGTTGGGGTGTTTTCAAGTTATGTATTTTCAATATATGGAACGCTACATTTCCAAATTTTTTTGAATTATTCGTTGAATAAAGGAAACGATTTATTAAAAGAAGTATTTATTTTCATTGAACTAAGACTGCAATGTATAGATAGTATTTGTTATTTTTTTAGATTCAATTAAACCCTGCCTAATCCAAGCCATATTAAATTTAGTAATAGTCAAAAAATATTCGTTTATCTACAAAGGTTTGGTATAGGAATGACTTAATGAATTTAAAAAAAAACTAACCAACACTATCTGTGATCATATGTATTCTTAATTCGAAAACAAATAATTATTATGATTGAAAAAGTGTGCAGTATTTTTGACGAATCGCCCATATCATATCTAAACTATTATGGTTTGGTTTAGGCAGGGTTTAATTGAATTTTAAAAACTAACCAGCATTATCTGTAAATTGTATTCTTAGTTCAATGAAAACAAATAAGTATGCATGACAAAGTTGAGTGTGTACCATTTATCTCGAATCGTAACTGCATACCTCTAACACTCGCCACTGAGAGATACGAGTATCAAAAACGATCCAAGTTGGGAACGTAATGGCCAATGATTTGAGTTCCCCATAAACCATCCCTTAAACGTTAAAAATATTATGCGCAAAAATGGGGAATACAAAATGTGCTCTAATACTCGTATAAACAGGGAGGTAAAATGTTTTGTAACGAAGTCTGATGATGTTGAGAAGAGAGAGTTAAAACTGCCATAAGTTCTGTGACGTCATTTATACAATAAAAAATACGAGAAAAATATTTCAAATTTTGATATACACAGCGACACACATTTAATGTAAGCAAGCTTTCTCAGCATCGTTAGTGAAACATTTGTTATTATCATTTCGATAAAAATTATTTTCAAATGATGTAGGTACTATTTACATTATACAAGAAATGAAAATATAATTAATATTAAATTCTACAGGTTTTTTTAAAAAGGTTTGTCGATAGCTATTTCGGTTGTAACACCATTATCAAGAGTATTCATATAGGCCGTTTGCCTTTGCTTAAATACTATACGTGTATAGATAGAGACAGAATACATTTTCTTATTCGTTCCAGCAATATTATAAATTTTTACATTATTATTAATTGTAATATTATTAATACTTTGAAAACCCTAAGTGGGTTTTTTAAAATGGATATCGAAATTTTCAAAATTTATCAAAATTACAGTGTTCGATGGTTATTTATTGACATTATTAATCAATTAAAATATTATTAGTATAATTGTCTTAATCGTGTGTTTAGATTATATTTAATAGTGGCGACGAATACATTCATCAACATGTAGATCAACAATATACCCTAACGTTAAAGATTCAAATCGTTATTACAAGTCCATTGGTTATCACGGCATTATTTCAGACAAAATTTATCAAGAAATTAAACATAGCGTTAACGTAGCATTCAAAGCTAATAATAATCTAGGATTAAACTTAAAAAATAGTAAAGATAAAATCAACAAACTGGAGAAAAGCGGAGTATATAAAATAACATGTGGCACATGTAGTCTATGCTACATTGGTCAATCTGGCAGGTCAATAAAAACTCGTTTTGAAGAGCACCTCCGGTCTTTTAGGAATGGTAAAACAGATTCTCAGTTTGCTAAACATTTGATATCAAACTCGCATAGCATCAGTAACAATGAAACGCCACAATGTTTGCATATATGTAATAAAGGTCTAAAATTAAATTTACTTGAACAGTTGGAAATTAATCGCGAATTATTCAAAAGTAATCACATAATTAATGAAAATTTGGTAATGCATTCGTTGCCACTATTAAATATAATCTAAACACACGATTAAAACAATTATACTAATAATATTTTAATTGATTAATAATGTCAATAAATAACCATCGAACACTGTAATTTTGATAAATTTTGAAAATTTCGATATCCATTTTAAAAAACCCACTTAGGGTTTTCAAAGTATTAATAATATTACAATTAATAATAATGTAAAAATTCATAATATTGCTGGAACGAATAAGAAAATGTATTCTGTCTCTATCTATACACGTATGGTATTTAAGCAAAGGCAAACGGCCTATCTGAATAGTCTTGATAATGGTGTTACAACCGAAATAGCTATCGACAAACCTTTTTAAAAAAACCTGTAGAATTTAATATTAATTATATTTTCATTTCTTGTAAAATGGAATTCTACCAAGTAAATGCTAACTCAATTAATTAAACTATTTACATTCTTTCATTTATTTACTACCCTTTAAAATGTGCCACACTTTAGCAGTGCATGTCCTGCCAACACCTACGAGACGCCAGTGTGAGTAAGCTACCATTAATGGGGCCATATGTATGCATCCCTTAAGGGTAAGAGAAGACCTGGATTTAGCTACTGGATATTTGAGTAAACTAATGAAATGCTATTGGAAAATAGAGGTACTCTAGGATGTAGAAAGTTTTTGGAGGAGGCCAAGAGCTGTTGTAGAGCCGACGATGATAAAGATAATATGATAATTGGCAAATACTCGATATCTGTGTACGATTTTGACCCTCCTAATTTAATATTCGAGGCATTGGCTACTCAACTTTCGGTTTTGATTTTTCATGATATTTTCATTTGTTTTCTGATATATTTTTTCAAATATAATTCGAATCTCGGCCAATTGTAGCATTTTGAAAACCCTGTCGATCTAACCGGTCACGGAAAAAATGTGTACATAAGTTAAATTATTAATATCCATTGCTAACTAAAGATACGATTAAAAATTTATTCATTTCAAAAGCATTTCAAAAAAAATCTGTTATAGACATTAAATAATAATAAAAATAATTACAAGATAAAAAAAAAATTTATATACGACGTTTTTAAATTTTCTGTTGAATCACATAAACTTGACTTGACTAGCTTAAACGATCAAAAAAAAATGTACTTGATAGAAATAATACTGAAATGTCATTTTGACATTTATATTGTTTTATAGTATTAACATTTTAGTTGCTAGGACCCCAGACCCCTAGCAACCAATAATGGTGTCGAAATAACTTTTCATACAAAACAGAATTAACTGAAAATGAATTCAATTCTACTTAAAGATGGCTAAAAGTATTAAAAAAATGCATTGACATCGTGTTCTGATATATTCTAAAAGTTTTAAATATCTACCAAGTCGGGAAGTTAGTTAAAAATCGATTGCAAGATTTGTACCGGACAAATAAGAATACGATCTAAGAAAAATGTTGTAATAAGATAAATTTTCTACTATACTGACATACATTTTAAATACCAATTAATTATTATGATCAAATATTTTTTACGCAAAAATGTTGAAAACCTCCTTCTATAGAGATAGAGCCTAAATGTATGAAAATGAAGCGAAAAGGGGACCACTGGTCAACATATGAAATTAGCTACAAGTTACTTCGCATTGCTAGCTCATTTAACGAGAACTTCGCACTTCTACTATGCCATTGATTTGCCAAAATACAGGGCTAGTAAAAAGGCAATTCGTCACGATGGTTAGATAAACAACTAATAATACTTCACTTGGGCATTATTATATAATTAAAAAATCCTTACTGCGGTCGAGAAGTAGGTACTAATCAAAATGAACATTAAAAAAGAGCAGCCATTACATGTGTCAAAGAATCTGAATGCTAACTAAGCGGTGTTAATATTTTTGTAGAATTTGATAAATAATTTCAAATGTTATACTTAACAGAATATAAAGATGCTTCTATTTACAGTTCAAATTCTTTGATTTTACGAGAGTTTCAAATTGTGTTTTATGTCATGATTTAAGAATAAAACCTACATAAAATCTGGTTAAATTAGTTATGATTTTGACAGCTACGAAATAGTTACATCGAGATTTATTGTTAAAGTTTGTTTGTAACTTACATGTCAATATGCTCGAATTTTATCGGAAGTGGTGATAAAACATGGCTTCCTATTTATTGTTAGTCTTTAAAAAGGTGGATAAAAGGCTTGAGGAAATTAATTAAGTACATAAATTGTAAAGAATACCATTGGGAAACAACAACATTTATGAACTATTTTTTTTTTATTCAACTAAAAAGACACAAGATTTGAGAATGTAACATTCTATACATTGAATATACCTACATAATTTTGAAACATCTCATGAATATACACAATAGAAAAAATCATTTTATAGAAGAAAAAAGAATACGACACCCAATGGCGATTTTTTTCTACAAAATGATTTTTTCTAGTGTGTATATTCTGCCCTTCTAAGGAAGAAGGCAGTAACTGACTCTCACACACTTTCGAGATAAATGACATAATGTGTTTTTTCTCAAACTTGTGAATTAATAAAAAAAAACTGTGGTATTTTTTATTAGTAAGATGTTAAAATACAAACAAAGTAATAATAAACAAGCAGTAACTGCAATGAATAGGTTCAATTACTGCCTTTTTGCTAAAAAAATGTATTATTTTAGAAGATGTCTATCTTTTCACTAAGAATTTTAACGGTATTTTAGTGATAATACTGATTTTACAGTGAACAGAATATATAGCTTTCGAAATTACCTAACGGATGGCATTCATAACTCAATTTCACAAATTTTGCGAGTTAGTGCCTTCTTCCTTGGAAGGGCAGTATTACGTATGACATGTTTTTAAATTATGTATATTCAATATAATAGAATGTTACATTTTCAAATCTTGTGTCTTATTCGTTGAATAAAAAAAATAGTTTATTAAATTATTAGCAAGTCTACGTACGATATAAAAACTAAATAATGGAGTAATCTGTGATGTCAGTTAGTAATTAAGCAATTAATTGATACTTACCTTATTTTATTATACGATAGCCAGCATTATAACGCAATTCGATAAGCATTTCATGTAACAAATACTAGTTAAAATCGTCGTAATTTGATATGATGCCGATAGTTTTATTAGAAAAGCATACTGGCACGAATCTAGCAGATACAGGTTCACGTCCCGTCCCGTAAGGTATATATTTTTTATAAGTAATTACTGGCTTATACTTGTACGTCTTTGAAGGTATCAAAATAAATTATTTTTCTGATTGTCTCACACCTTTGTGCCGTATTTTTGTTTGAATGAAAGTTTACGACGCATTGTCTTGCGTATACAAGTACAACATAGGAAGCTATTCATTTTTCTCAATGAAAAGCGTACGAAAATAATATTATACAATAATAATTAAGGCTTACATTTCTTATAGTTAGATTTATTCTCATACCAAGGACTGGTAATCAATTCTATAGACCCAAAATTAAGAGTAATAATATGCATTGTTATAGTTACATGTTTAATTACTACCGCAGGATAAACCTTCGTGTTCATTCTCTTGTTAAAACAACATCTATAAACATAGACAATCGTGGTAATACATGCGGTTCGATTGTTAGCTTTAAAAACAATCGCCATTTTACCTTCGCGTCAAGAACAACTGTTGATAAAAACAATACCTACTTTACCATCCTGTCATGGATGCAGTACACTGGCTATGATCAAATTGATTGGATTTTTGCAGAGGCGTAGGAAACGTAGGAAATGTGGGGTATAAATAAATAACATTGCCCTCATGTATATTAAATTTCTGATAATAAAATATCAATTATATTACTTTTTGTTTTAAAATTCCTCCAAAGATTCAAACGAATAAAAGATGGCCAATTTTAAAGCTCTTATTTTTGACTTATCTATCTATCGCAATATAAGTAAATATTTACCATCCTACACATTTCTTGGTGGATCTGACATTTTTAATAGGTACCAAGTTTACAAAAACGCATTATGTACGGGGATAAATTTAGCAAGCAGCTAAAAATTTCTTGTAAACACACAAAATATTTCACAGTAAATTATTGCTTGAAAATCAACATTTTGACTTTTTCTATCACATACTTTTAATGTAACGTAGATATTTAGGTGACGATAGATTTTCATATATTTTTTTTACATATTAAATTTGTTGATTACGAAGCATTTTTTTCTCCAATTTGTGTTCTTGCGACAACAATAATAAAAAAAAATCAAATGTTTATTTTAAATTTCAGTTAATAACTGATCCACAGCACCATTAGCATTTTTGCTACCAAATAGGTTATTTTCATAAATATATCCTATTTTTGACAATGACAGTTGATTGGTTTAGTATCTTAAGAAATTGCAGCTGAAACAATTCTGGAATATGTTAAAATGTTTTTATATATTATGTATATATCTGCAAAATAGGGGGGTATGGAGACATGACAGGTGTTTAGTGTGTTAATCTATTCTCAAAAGAGATCTTTTCAAATATAATTGAGATTAATTTTAATTTGGAAGTAAATGACCCCATGAAAAATCTATAAACATTATATTTAATTGTACAATACAAGAGCATTCTGATTGAAACTAAAAAACGAAATTTAAATAGTAAACAAAGAACAGAATAATATACTACTGTCCTTTGCAATAACATACAATGTGTCAGTATTTTCAACTCTGACTAAAACAAAAACCAAATTAATATACAGTGAATTTAAATAAAATAGGTACATTATAAATCTGCCATAATAAAACACCAAGATTTTGTATGTTTTTTTTCAAAACTTCAAAAATTCAAATCCCAGATTACCAATCATAATTAAGATGTAATTTTATAATAACGAAAAAAGGAGTTTATTTTTTATTAAATACAATATATTTAGTATTCTAGATGTGCTGTTTTACCGTAACAATTCACGTCACCTGACGAAGGCTCAGAGCGACCGTATACTGAACTTCAAGAACAGATACTAAGAGCAACGAGAAGATAAGAATACAGACAAAGAGGCTGAAGGTCAAGAACGATGTTGCAAAATATAACTCGACCATACACTATGGATGCCTCAAGAGAGTTCTGATATAGGCTACCTGTTTTTCAAGCCAATCGGTGTATGCACAGGGTGTATGTGGAGAAGCCACGTGATTTTGGCATGACCTGGGAAGGTTAAAAAGCCTGAGGAGCAGTAGAATTCTTGAATTCTCTTCATAATGCTCCAACTTAAGAGTGGGCATGGATTAAGAAAATATGTATTATTGTTGTTAGTTCGCGAAACATTGCAAATGAATTTTGAAGGTAGTTCGATTTTCAAATCGTAACGATAGTACATGACTGTGGGTGTAGTATAAGTAACAACTCCATTATTAATTGTTTCTTCTATTGGCAGCAACAAAAATAAAATGGCGTCTTGTATTTTTATTTGCTTTGTTTAGACAACCTACATACGCATTTCTTGGTGATTTACATTATTTTTGGCTGGCCTTTGACTGCCTACATAAATTCAACGAGAGAATATCTTTCCACACGTGTTTATTGATAATTTTATATTCAATTTCTGCTTCAATAAGGCATTAGCTTATTTGGACTTACACATAAAATCATGTATACAATTAACTAATTGAATGTTTCTTAAATTAATATTGTAAAATTTCATAGTGGAAGTGTAAAATTATCTTCAAATGAATCTGCAATGCAAAATCACTTGTAGCTTACTCCAGTTGACCAGAGCTTTATTTTTGCTTAAAGCCGCGTTGACACGGTCCAAGTACGATCCAAGTAGACTTGGATAGGAATAATTAGTATGAAGATGTCTCATCCAAGTGACAGCTTCATACTATTTATTCCTATCCAAGTGACGGCTCCATACTATTTATTCCTATCCAAGTTAACTTGGATGAGTAGGACGCGGTCCAAGTAGCTTGGATAGGAATAATTAGTATGAAGATGTCACATACGAGTGCACTTGGATAGGAATAAATAGTATGAAGCTGTCACTTGGATGAGACATCTTCATACTAATTATTCCTATCCAAGTAGACTTGGATCGTACTTGGACCGTGACAACGCGGCTTTAATTTTACACATTTAGGCTCAATCTCAACAGGTATAGAATAAGATTTTTACAATATTTTTAACAATTGCTACAATCCTGTCTATGGTTCACGGTTAATAAACTCCATTATAAACAGTGAAAACTGCAATAGCATATTATGTGCATTGTATTATTTAGCTATTAGTACGCCTCTGGTTACATGCACTGCATCCAAACATCGGTAGCAAGTGTATGCGAGTGTTATAATGGAACTAAGAATTGATTTTATCTCATTTTTAATGGAGATTATGACGTATTATGTTATACAATAATAGTAGTAATTGCTAGGAATGTTATGTAACAATAGTGCTGCTGCGGCTTGTCCGATACAAGAGGTGAGAGCATTCAACAAATAATGCATTGTTATTAAAAATGTTTACTGTAAAATAGTAAGAATTGTCAGGATTGTAAGTAGGGGTACAGCAGCCCATTTGAAAAACAAAATACGTCCCCCTTAATTGTAAAAAGGTAAAAAAACCTTATAATACTTACAGGTTTTTTATTACATTTCAGTTTATTGGAAAAAAATAAAGCTTGTGCAATATTATAATAAATATTAACCATAACCCTCAAATTACCGGAAATTTATTTTTTACTTGCACTTGCCAATATTTTTAATTAATTGATTATTTTTATTTTTGTTGAATTATTGTTCAATTGTCTATTTAAAAAAATCTATTGTTTAATTAACCTTTATGATGGTCAAAGACGAAGGCTCTTTGAAAATTTAAGAAGAAGTCAAAACTATCAATAATTACAATTTAATCTTGAGATGTTTATAGCTCAGCCAAACATCAAAGCAATTTTGTTTATCCAAATGTTTCTGAGAGAATTTAGCCTGCAATTATAATTAATTTTAAAACCACATGGTTGAGGCTAACAGATAATCATGAAATCCATCGTGTTCCGGCTGATTACTTTTTATATAGTAGGTAGTTTAGATGGAGTCGTAGAATTTCATTGGGATGTATTTTTATTCAGTTTGACGTCGCCATGAGCAAAGTTTTATTTATTGTATATACAGATAATTGCAGCTAGACTAATATGTTTTGTTTGTTAAATGGAGCAAGATTCCATTTGATTGCAAAAATGACTACCGGCTTCAAACGATCCGGCATATATCATGGATTACTCCGGTATATTTAAAAAAAATAGTTGACAAGCATAAGATACGTAATATTTTTTCTATATGACCACACAAAAGCAAAGAATGGTGTTGACGAAAGTCAAGAAAATGCATTCTAAATATATTATATTTTGTCATAAAATAGCATACGTTATTTATAAAATTATAAAAGAAGAAGAATGCATAATTATTATTAATTAATATAAACGTTAAAAGTTACATAATATTAATGTCATGTATTAATTACCTATAAGTTTATTTTACCTACCTAAATATTTTTACATTATCTATGAATCATTCTAACAAGTCAAATGATTCGATATTTGAAAGTAAAAATAATATTACGACTGAAAAACAAATGAAATAGTGTAGTCCGCAAGTCAGTCAATGATGCACCCAGTAAAGTATTATTTTCAGGTAAAGGGTTTGATATTAATCAATGGAGTTTGAATCTTTTCAACCTATAATAATAGTTGAATGCCATTGTGGCATTATTAGAATTGAAAAAACTCCTTGAATGTTGTGAAGAGACGAAATATATTGATCGTAATAAGCGACATAATTGTATATTTTGACAACGCGGATTTACATGTTGAGAAAACCACCGATATGTATAATATAAAACACAAATTGGTATGTATATCTCTGATTACGTTTTTTTAAGGCTCTCAGGGCGAAATTAGTGTGTTATCCAAGTGATCTTTGCGTATTAGATTCTTTGTTTTTGTTTTTATAATCACTAATCGTATATAAAAGTGTACAAATGTACAACTAAGCAAGCATCAACTGAGACTTCATGGGTTAGTTTTTTTTATTTAATTCACAAGGTTTAAGAATTTAGTATTATTTATTTAATAATATAAAATATATGTTTTTTTTTATTAATAACAATGTCCCTGTTTTTTCGTAAAAGGTGGTTGATAGTAATTTTGAACGATCACCAATACCCAGGCTTTGAGAAAATAAATATATTGTGTTCTAACCAGGATCAAACCCAGAGCTCCCAGATATAAGGCAAGCGCCTTACGCACTGCACCGCAAGAGCCGCCTTATATATATGTTACGGAAAATTGTGTACATATAATTAAATGACACTATATTCGTAAATCTTGTGTATTATTTATTTGAAAAAATAATAGTTTAACCGTATATATTATGTAATATTTGCCTACATAATATAGGTAGGTTATAACTTTACGCGTAAGTTATATATTTGTGGTATTTTTTCAAATAATTAAAGTCCAAAACAGACAATTTTCATTAGAAGAGTTTTCACATTGAATTTCTCTCTTTAAAGCGATAAAAAACTACAACAGTAAAGTGTATAACTCTAATTTATCAAATACTATCATTTATTAGTTGAACGTTTTGGTTTGACTATACGAAATAATTCACAAAGCTTATTTAAACAATTAAAGTATCTATCACGAATAATTTATGTTTGCACTTTTCATAAATTGACCTAATAACAGAGACATGTAAGTGTACTTACCAGATATTATAATATTTTTCGTAAATCTACAGTCATGCGGATTTTTTGCTTAATTTCATTCGTAGACTATAAATTTTGTATACATGTACCATGTCAATGCAACGTGATCAATTTTGGGAATATATTTCAAATTGTAAATTTACCAAAATCAGCATGATGGTGACGTATTTGTGGTAGGCCCACGTATTGAGAATCGTCCCTTTGATGAACAAAAAATAATGTGAACCTTTTCGGTCACTGTGCATTGTTTGTTTTTTGATGCAACGTTGTAGAAAGATCAAAGCCTTACCTGTAGTTGAAGGTCTCGCAGTCGAATCTTCGTTCAGCTGCACATTCTCTCTGACAATCCTCGAGTCTTTCACAGGGGATCACCCTCAAGACTACTCGATCTACCACTCTTTTACCGGCGAGGACCCTTCTGTAGCAAGCTGCAAAGAAAAATGTAAGACTGATTATTTTTCTTTTAAACTTAAATTCAAATTATATAGCCATACACTGAAATAATTCATATTCAAATATTTTTATAAATAATATTAAATAATGCAGTATTAAGTACGACAAATTCATACATATAATACAAAACAACATAATTAAAACATTTTCTATAAATGGGTCTATATCATAAGAAGATTTAAAAAAAATGTAATTTGTATATTTTGTCCTACCAGCGTATCTATTCTATACACAAGACTGCTTTTGGTCGCTATCGGCAGCTATCAAGTATAGTTTTTCAATTTTTGTATTGAAGTAGTAGCACTTATTGTAACAACTACAATAAGTTAGTTGTAATTGTTACAATAAGTGCTACATTTAACAGCACCTCTCTTGGTTGTGTTAAATTTTTGGGCGAGATAGACAGTGTTGACTGTTTATACGGCTAACTTATTGTAATTGTTATAATAAGTGCTAATACTTCGATACAAAAAAATGAAAAATTACACTCGATAGCTGTCGATAGCAATCTTGTGTATAGAATAGATGCGCAAGAATTACTAAAGCTTAGTTAATGTTGTAGCAAATTATGTATTTACTTTGCAGAAGACGTGTTTACTAAATAATCATGTGGATATTAAAGAAAACCCTTTTTCTATTTATAAAGGAGTAGTTATTTACAAAAAAAATGAAACTGAAATTAAAACTAATGATTAAATGATCGCTGTAAGAAGGACGAACCTTCGTCCTTTTCGTTGAGAATCTTTAGTGAAGAAAAATCTTACTTACGTTACGCAGGATTAGAATTTTGACTTCCAAAATTTACAAAAATTAAAATGAAGATGAAATAGTAATGAATAAAAAAAAACCTTTTATCCTGATGTAGCATATACTGATAAAAACGTCTTTAATTAATGTTATAAGCCAGGGATGGCAAACCTTTTTACGTACACGTGCCAAAATTTCCCAAATATTATTTCTTGACTGTGACGTGCCAAGCAATTTTTCGAGTAGTTCGAGCAGGAAAAAAAATTAAAAAACCATTATAAGAATTCTGTCAAAAAGGTTTAAAATTGTAAGCAATTGAGTTTTTGAGTATTTTTACTATAATACCTACTTAATTTTGTTCTTTGAGCAGATGAGGCATCCTCTTGCTACAGTGGACTCAAGCATTGTAAAATGATTGTAAATCGATCAAAATCAGAGGTTCGTGACACTGTTTACCCCGCCGCCTGATGAGGTCAGTGCTATATTATTATTATGTGTGACACATAAAACCTAAGGACCCATCTATGCAATTTAAATTAATTATAATGCTTATTCTTCAAGAATATCGGTTTGTTGCCTGTTATTTTTTATACAATACGATCTGTCATTATTTTATGCATGAATTTCATCGTTTTCGTTTGCGCATTGATTGATAAATACTCATGTTATTGGTAAAAATATTATTAAAAACCAAAGAAAATACGCATTTCCTATAAGTTGTAAAACTTTTTGTGAAAAAATATCTTTTAAATTAAGTACCATAATTAAGTGTATCTATTTTTTTCTCTTTAACACAAAACATTCGCGTGCCATAGGTTCGCCATCCTTGTTATAAGCCATAAAAAAGCACGACATAGTTTTTGGCTTTTTAATGTATGAAAAAGTCAAAAACTATGAGTAGAACAGCGTGATATATAAAGGTGCATGTTGGGTATAACGCGGAAAGACCACAAAATTAACCAGTTAATAAGAAATGTATTTGTCAACAAGCCGAAAATGTCGCTAATTCTGTCGAAATTTGCTAAAAATCTGTCATAAAGTGGAACCAAAGGGTCACTAAACGAGCTAAACCGGCTGGATCAACGATTTTCTTTGACGTAGATAACGTTATCGATTCATCAGAAAATTCAGAAAGGGGTCTCGACACAGTTCAAACCAGTCGTGTATTCATTCAATTATTATAAAAAATGAGTATGTATAAGATATTACATTAATGGTATTATAACATAACCACTCAAACAGATACGTACTTGTACAAAATCCAAATAATATTAGGTATATTATCATTGTCATCTTTGATAGTAATTATTTTTTTACAGGACGTGATTATTGGAAACAGATACTTTGATATGTTTACTACGTGCTTTTGTAGTTGGCTTTTATGTTTTTTTTATCGTGGGAGGGCTTAAAATGGTTACATGTAAATTGTATTTAAACATTTCACCGTGGCACAGTTCGCCGTGAGTTTTCTTATCGGAAAAAGATGACCGTTACTATACGGTGTCCAATTTTATTAGATTCATTATGAACATTTATTCAATTTTCATAGCTGATTTCGGCGAAATTCACGAATCCAAGAATGAAAACCTAACTTATACTAACAAATAATCCAGAATATGGGCTATTTTCAAAAATTGTTTGCTGCTGGCTTCCTGTAAAGTGTAAACCGACAAAAACCGTGTTTTATTTAGACATGAATTTTATGTCAGTCATATACGACCCAAATAGGTTGGACGGTCTCTATTACACGGCTATATATTTCCGATACAAGATTTCACGGTGAAATGTGATACGGCGAAGTGCATACGTACAATTTTCTGGATACGGTTGCACATGCATACGTGAGCGTTGGTAGTCCACCTTGGTTGAACACTATACGCTTTTAAAGATAGTATTCAACCGCGCAAATACACATAGAAATGCAAATGATCACAACATTTTATTAGTCAGAGTGTGCATAACTATATAGACTTTTTTTGACCATGTCCGATCCTAAGAAGATCATGACGTCGGTGTTTTGCAAAAAGGGCGAATCAACCGTTTTGGAAAAAATGAGATTTTGATGAAAAAACTATGTGTACCTTAGCTTAACGTAGGCGAAGTGCATACGTACAAGTTTCTGGACACGGCTTAAAATACCCTAAACCCGCCACTGGTTTACGCAGGTTGTCAAATAACTCGCTTGAATTTACAGACGATTTGAATTATTTTTTTCTCACCGTCACACAGAAATGCCAATGCTCAATACCGAAACACAACTGTAAAAACATAATTAATACGCCGGCCTTACGGTATCATTTGTATAAAATATATTTTAACAAACGTAGTTTCCCAAGGTTATTGCTACAAGCATCCTCAATTTGAATGAAAATTGCCCAAATTACGACGATTTCGCAATGATCCTGCTTGAGCACGAAACCATTTTGTTGCACACACGTCGAGAATTATAATGATTAACATTTTGACTGTGATTTTTACAAAACAGGCGCGAATTCTTTTCCTCACCGCTAGATTTAACGTCGTTTACCGAAATTGTACGGTACAAACCGATTTAATTTGTTGATAATTGTGGTTATACTAACCGTTAACATGGTGTATTAAATTTAAAACTATAATAGATATAACATTGAATACTAACACGGTATAATAAATACAGTACATATATGATTTCTTTTATTCAATGAATAGTTCACAAGATTTGAGATGGCGACATTCGATATAATATTAAAAAAAAAATACTTTATTAGCAAGTGCAGATACGTTATAATTTAAATTTGGAGTGATCTTGGCGTCGGTTAGTAGTTATGACACTTGATAATTATTGATTCCTTGATTTAAAACACAAAAACCGATAGCCAACATTAACGTAAGCTTTTCATATTACTCTATAACTCATACAACTACTATTTAACTCGTTGTAATTATGCAGGAAGCCCGTAGCTTAATTGGTAACAAAACAACATTCGTACAAATCCAATGGTTACAGGTTCACATTCAATTAGGCGTCGTAGGTATCTAGTAGGTACATTATATTTTCTGAGGTGTTTTCAAATTATGTATATTCAAATACAGTATGTATGTATAGCTAAAACTATTTTTAAATCGATGGCGAATACGGTTTTCACATAAATCACAATGTTCGATCTTAAAATGATCATAATATTGGCCTCTACCCGGTGCACTCAATAGCGAGTTACGATGGTAGTGCTAGTAATCGATTGTCTTCCAGTGTAATGCGGTAATATATTAGTAAAAATTTTCAATTGAATATTTCGTTCAAATTAATTACCAAAATATTACCGTTTTACAAAGATTTCTACAAAAATTGAAGGAAATGGCCCCTCCGAACCATACCCGTCACGTACCACACTCGGTCGTAATCAGACGTGTCACGGGACACTATATTTGGTGTGAAGCACCAGTACTGTTTATGACTGCAAATGTCTCAGGACCAGTTACCCAAGACTGAGGTCACAACGGAATCAATAATAAGCTTGTACTAAGATCAAAATTTGCACCTTTGTGCCTCAGCCTCAATACAGTCAGCCTTGACCTCCACGGAGTGGAGGTTGTATAAATCTATTTTTATTTTTTACATTAAAAATGATTATTTGAACATATTAACAATGAGTATTCATTTGTATTATTTGTTGTTTAGTTACTATAAACATACCACATTAGCGTGAAGTGGCGCTGAGAGCAAAAATTATGCAACGTGCTTGATGTTAATGCAGTCGAGAATAGCAACTGTAATATTAATCACATTTACTATGCTTAATTGCTGCGCACTGGAAAAAATCACATCTACGCATGTTCAAGGTAAAATTTATATAATCGCTTTAATTGAAGTGAACCTAACCTCGCCTAACCCAATCTACCGTAAGTAACCTAATATTAAGCAATAACAAAGTCAAAGTGAAAGTCACAAATATACCTTCTTGGTTTGAGAATGTAACATACTTTAAGATACATAATCTGAAAACACCTCAGATAAATATATTATAACCACTAGATTTTTTTAATTTAATTTAATTTAGTCGTAATTAGGTAGGACGCACACGGCCCAATTGGGAAAGCACATTCCCGTGAATCCAGTGTATGCGTGATGAGTCCCGCTGGGCATCGTATATATTTTTCTAGTGGTTATATATTTCTCCGAAGTGTTTTCAAACTATGTATGTTCAATAAAAGAATGTTACATTCTTAATTCTTGTGAATTATTCGTTGAATAAAAAAAATAGTAACATTTTGGATATACCTCAGACATATTATATTATGCAAGTACTAGAATCCAGTACTTAATTCGCGCCAGTGTGCTTTACCAATTGAGTCATGTACATCCTATTTAATTACGATGAAATTCAATTATGTTTTTTTTAAATAGATCGCTATCGGTTAAAGTACATTTGCGCGAATCCAGTGCATGCGGGTTCGAGTCTTGCTAGGTGTCGTATTTTTTTTCAATAGGATTTTTTAGTATTTTTTTTTAAATTATATGTATACCTATAATATGTTTATATATGATAACTATTCAAATATATGTTGGATAATACGTAGGAATGGTTCATTTTAATGTACAAAATAATAATTACAATATTGGACGTACGTAAGTGCCTACATAGATTTGAAACGTGTAAATATTATGATATAATATAATATTGTTAGACTCAACAATGGTCGTGCAAAAAAATTTCAACTGTATTGACATAATCTGAGTCCATTTTCAGAACTCGGCTTCATTACATTATATTATTATAATAGCGTACATCCATTCCATTATTTGAACATTCTCTATGATCGTAACTGTCTTCTCGGTTGGACTAAATTCATGTCATTTTTTTAAATGTGTGTTTGGACACTATAAAATATTATCTACCAACCATCACACATTGTCTTTCTCGAACGTATACTAAAGTACAAAAAAATACGTGAGATATCTGCATATATTTTTTGTGCAATAACGTCTGATGAGGAAACATCCAATACTTAAATTGACATTAACTTAAGTGTGCATAATGAATTTACTACAATACTAGAATAAAGAAGAAAAATGCAAAATGCAAAAGGAGAGTAAAAGAAATAAAGTAGTAGAAATAAAGTGGCTCGGTTAAGAGATCTTTAAGGTCACCGTTTAAGACCCATACAAAGAAATACAATTTGTTGGGCAAATAGCTCTTACTCTTAAAAACAAATCTATCAATATAAAGCATACATAATTTTGAATCTATCAATATAAATTCACACATTACGGTCAAAATTGGACGTATTTATGCAAGCAAGACCCAACCCACAAAAGTGTGTAATTCGTAGAAAAATCATTATTCGACTCTAGATTGATTTAAAATGATGTGTATTTTTTTTATTTTATTAAAGTATCCCATCAGATATTTAAATTAAATAATCACATATCATATTTTTCTAAATCAATTGTCTCTCAAATATTGAGTTTTCTCAGAATACTATACGTGTGGGTTGGATCTTGTTTGCCATTTACGTCCAATTAATACCCCAGTGTAGAAACAATGTCAAATATCATTTTAACTTGATCTGGGTTTCATTGAGAACAATAAATCATTTATTTATACAAATGTCACATCGTGTTAGGATCGCATACATTTACCGAATGTTACTGTCTCTGACTAATGCCTGATTCAGATTATGTTAGTATCTTTGTCAAGTGGCGATTAATTTGGTAACTAAACCGTTACTCTACTAAACTTTAGTGAATCCATTTCGTTTCATTTTTTTGGTAGAACAACGTCTGTCACCACCCCTCACTAAACAACAGTTAACCCGCGAAACAATTCTGAACACGTTATAAGTCGAGTTCATTACTATTACCAAGATTTTATTTTTGCAGGAATTACACTCCTTAAAAAAAGCTATTAGTAGATACATTGAATTTATAACCACGTTTTTGTTATCAGTAAACTAAAACATATCTTCGTCATTCTTAATGTTGAAAAGTATTCTTTGGGATCTTCTCATTCTAATTACTTGAGAAGAACATAGCTCTTTTATATATACATGATTATTATTACATAGTCTTTCCATTTCTTGTAATAAACCCATTATATCTTATTAATTGATATATTTTTACTTTACCCTGTACTCTGTTGATATTGATATATAGTCAGTAATGTTCTGTGTTCTGACACTTTTCAGTGAAGTACTAAATTAATGATAAGTAAATCATTCGCCACTTGACTAAATAGTAGCATAATCTGATGCTTAAATGCCTCAGTATAATATGACACAAGACCATAGCCCCTATATCCTGAAGCAAGGCTAAGATCTTTGGTGCCCCCCCTACCTATCGCTAAGTTTAAAAGCAATGTGATGCTCTACAGAAGCGTTTCTCAAATGATATTCGAGGTAAAATTACTGGTATTCTTTTTAGCGATTTTTTGTATATTTTGTATACTTATATCCACTTAAATTATGGCGTTGTCGAGTATTGATATATAATAATCAAAAAATTGCATCACATAACAATATGTTTTTAAATGATTATAGTCTTGAAAGAAAATAGCATCGCGACTTTTTTTACTATTAGAGCAAATTTGTGATGTGTGTTTATCTCACTTATCTGATCAACCCGCCACACTATCCCCCCTGAACCCGGGCCCCCAGCCTATGGAACCATGCACAAGACACATCTTCTACTTTCCCATATTATACAATGTAAAAGAATAAACTATCACTTCACTAAGTATTATTTAACAAAATCAAGTATAGCAGTGAATACTATATTGTATATTTCTCTTTTCTCTCTTAAGAAAAATGTTTAAAAAGATAATTATCGGACCCATTGTGTCATTACTCAGTAATACACATATATTGAAAAAAAATACCATTTATTTTTTACCACGTAGGAATCTAACATGCACCAAAGCCATCAGATACAACGAGGAAATTCACTAGTAAATAAATAAATTCCTGAAATAAACTTAACAAATCAATTATTTACCTTTTGCATCTTCGACAATTATCACAGATGGATCCACCTTGAGTATCAAAATATTCGATACCAAAATCACTATCTGGACCACGGAGAGTCGATAAGGTACCTTATACATTTTGTCCCTATTTTAAATTACACATATTATTATTAATTGTTATCACTATAAACTTCTTATTTTTCTTTTACAGTTTTTGGTTGACATTACAACAACAGTCTCTGTCCTAATTAATTGTTTCTCATGTTATGTTAGTATTTCACTGCGAATTTAACGACATTAAAAATAATTATTTTGGCAAGACTTCTGTAATTAACTTCTTGGTCAATACTGTCGTATAGGAAACCAAAGAATAAAATGGTTCATTTTGATGATATCATTGTAATATAATTTATAAATTGTGTTGATTTTAACGATAAAAGTATCTCAGCTTACATACAATTATTATACTTAGACTAATTAACAAGATTTCATAGTTCTTGATTTTATCTTTCAATTAATATATTATGTTCTATGTTAGTAAGTTGAATAGATTATTATAAGTAATTGTGATACTATCCTCTTAAAAAACATAACCCTAATTCTATATTAAATGATTAAATGACGAGCTTTAGACATAATCTTGATCTTATTTCAGTAAACAGTGTTAGACTACGTTATAATTAAGCTGTTTTTATTAATATAAATAAAAAATAATCAATAAAACGAAATTTACATAATTTTACAACGTTTTTATTATCTCGTATTCTTGTTTGTCCGGTGGTTGTTTGTCCAGTGCAAATCTTGCAATCGATTTTGAATTGACTTCTCGACTGGCTAGACATTCGAAACTTTTAGAATATATGAGAACACGATGCCAATGCATTTTTTTAATACTTTCAGCCATCTTTAAGTAGAATTGAATTCATTTTCAGTTAATTCTGTTTTTTATGGTTATTTCGACACCATTATTGGTTGCTAGGGGTCTGGGGTCCTAGCAACTAAATTATTAATATATACGTGCGTTACTATAGAAATCAATATGAATGTCAAAATGACATTTCAGTAGTATTTCTATCAAATACATTTTTTTTTGATCTTTTAAGCTAGTCAAGTCAAGTTTATATGATTAAACAGAAAATTTTAAAACGTTGTATATAAAAAGTTCTTTTTATCTTGTAATTATTATAGTAATCAGCACAAATTAAGTGGATTATAATATAAGTAAGTAGCTCGCGACATTGAAAACAATATAGATTACCTTAGTAGATAAATAATTTTTAATTTTTGGGCATAACATTTGTACAATTACGTAACGTAGAGATATTAAAGTTATTTAATTGTACTATTTAAAAATTTCGCAATATAAAATTTTTGTTAATATTTTTATTTAGTAAGTACAATAATATATAGAAGATATAAAAATATCATTACGAAAATGATATATTTTCTACAAAGTTTCTAATTTACAGGATCTACATTTATTAATTATCAGGATCGGTTTCGATCACTTAAAAGACTATTGACAACATATATCTATGAAAATTGGGTTTCTAATCAAGAAAGCTTTAGTATTTTTGATATGCAGTATTACAAAGAACTTTTCGAATAGTACTTCATAGTAACTGATTTTTCAACAATAAAGTTATTCATGTTTTGAAGGCTGTGTAAGTATACTTAGCAGACCTTTCCATAAGATAGTTTTAAAAATCATAACTGCATTTAGTTCATGATAAATGATTGATAACTAGATAATTTATGCAATGTCGTTGAAACAATTGTTATGTAAAAATAGTAAAAGAGACAATATAACACTCTATTCTTGATATAAGAGTTTGAATGTATATTTGGGAATATAAAGCTTGACCTCCATCTATTATCTGCTTTATATAGTATAATTGATAAAAAAATCCATTCGTAAATAGTTACTCGACTGTTTATACCAGCTAACTGCACTTTTGACCAAAAATTACATTTTGTTATAAAGCATGTTTTCTATGCTTACAGAAAATTTCAAATTCCTAAACCTATAAATAAATGCGTTATTGTTCTTCACACAAAACACCCAACTACAGGTCCTAAATTTACAATATCATAAATGGAACAACTCCTTTCTTTATATAAATTTTCTTTATATATATATATAAAAGGGAAGCTAAAATAGTAAATTAATTCATAGGCCAGTTTATTTGTCAAAAAAATATTTATTTCGATAAGTATTTTTTAACTTTCAGTGTATTGCAAATTTACAAAAAGAAAACTATCCAGTTACTAAAAATTCATACTAGACATATATTTCGGTTTTTTTTTATAATTAGTACTGTATCTAAAAACAACAGTGAAATAATGACATTTCATAATATTATAGTCATAGAAATTTCTCATGGCTAAATCTATGGCTATTTTTGACATTACAAAGTTACCCTGAATTTATAAATTAATAATATATTTACAGTTGATTATGTAACTCCGTTATTTGTTTAAAAAACTTCCAAAATAGTAATATTATGTATTTAAATTATATAAATAATGAATTCTGATATTATTCTATATTTTTTATTTTTCACATAACATTCTAACAAAGTTTTTTTAATTCATAAAAACAATTTGTTGACTTCGCGTTACGGATTGCTACTGAAATTTGTTTATGATTTTATTAAAAACAATTCTAATAATTGTTTTTTTTTTTATTAAATAAGTATATTATTAAAAAACACTTTTTAGTAAGTAGGTATTTTAAATCGATATTCCGTTATATTTTGTTTAAAAAAGTAATAAAAATTTCACAGTTATATTTAGTCAGTCAATACTTTAACAGAACGTATGTATATTTTTCACTACAGTCGTTTTAAATTAAATGCATTCTCACACATCATCACTAAAACAAAAATCACAATTCGTTTATTTTCCATACATTAAACAAACTGTCAGACGAATTAAAATGTATGCATAACACACAATGGTCTCATATCACACTTTATAATAGTTAAAAATTAGCATTTTCTGAATGGACCACCATTACTCTACATGCCTTGTTAACAATTGTTTTTGTTTATACTATTGTCTATTGTTTTCCGATTTTAAAGTGCTCGTTTGTCTATGGTGCGATGCTCTGTACGGTTGGTGCACGACTGACGCTGTGCAGTGTACACCGAAACGTTTTATATGGACTATTTGAAAAATTATCCATTGCGTAAGTCGGTGTGAAAAAAAATGCACCTGGAACTCTATACCGAATGTCATTATACTATCCACGGATTCCCTTTTTTACGCGATACCAGTGGCGTCCCATCGGGTGGGAACAAGGTTTCCAGATTTCCAAAATCACAGGTCGGGACATTCATTACCACATAATACATAAATTTAATTAAATCATAACATATGTAAATAAGTACTTATGTATACAGAAAAGAATTTCCGACCATGTCCGATCCTAATAGGATCATAATATGGGCCTCCACAGAATGGAGGTTTGTATTAAAAGATTAACAGGCGCGGCTTAAACGGTTGGCCTATAGCGTCGTGGGTCCCAGGTTCGAATCCTGGGTCTGGCAAGTACACATATTGTTTTTCAATTTGTGTATGCGTCAGAGTATGGACCTAATAGATTGAGCAAGTGGCTGACATCCATTTCTCATAAAAACAAAATCTGTTATGTATACAGAATAGAACATATTATAAAAAATAGTCCATAATAATCCGTAGGAATCACAGTTATTAAAATACATGGTAATTGTGCCGCAGATGAGCTTTATATATATATATACGAATACAATCATGTAGGCAATTATAATAAATACTTTTTTCTGTCGGTGCATAGGCTTTTCGATCCAATAATGGTTAATTTAAATTTTTCATACATTTTGATGCATCATTATCACAAACTAAGATTATATTAGGTAATATTAGATTTGGGTAGGTTAGGTTAGGTTAGGTTATGTTTTGTTAGGTTAGGTTAGGTTAGGTTTGGTTTGGTCTAAAAAGAATGTTATAAAATCTCATGACGGCATCTGCGGCACATTTACCAAATATATGTATTAGATACAATTATTACAGGAATTACATTTTTTTATTTAAGTGCAAAAATTTAAACAATCATGACAGTTTTTTTGTGATTTTACCGAGGATTTGACTGCGACTCGCTGTCATATCGCCTCTTCTCTTCTAGAAGGGGATCCGTTGATCAGGTCCTCACTTCTATTCTGTTAAATAACTTTACAATTTTGCCTATCTCTTCCGTCTTACCCACCGCCAGGACACCCTTCAATTCGTCGATATTCTCATAGATATCCGCAATTCGCAGCTGTACTCTGTGAAATGACAGTTTTATTAAAAGTATTTTCATGAGCTTTTAGCTTGTTTCAAAACATGTTCAACATCTTTGATCGATAAAAATTTTCTAGAGTCACTACAATAATAATTGTATTCTCGCTGATAGTTTCAAATTTTATTCATAAAAGGTGGTACACGCCAAGCTGTCCATGAAAATTAAACGAGCCTCGTTAACTATATGCGTATTTGTACATATACAACCAAGTCGGGATTTTCAGAGGCAATGCGGGACTCGGGATATGTCTGTTGAAATCGGGACAATCCCGCTCAAATAGGGACGTCTGGCAATCCTGGGTGGGAACATGCTGATCATGTGCTGCTTATGCAAATAGTGAAAGGAATACAAATATTTCTACAAAGCTTAGAAATTATATTCAATTTAAACTGATATTTTAGCGAATATGAATTACTACATCATTATCACCCGGTGTATATTTACTGCTGGATAACGACCACATCCAGATTTCTCCACTCTTCTCAGTCTACTTTTCTACAGTTCACATGCCCTCGTAGTCCAGTGCGTAAGGCGCTGGCCTTTCATTCGGGGACTTTAGGTTCGGTTCCCGGTGAGGTCACAATATATGTATATAATTTTCTCAAAGGCCGGGTGTTTGTTACTTATATCACCACATTATTGCCATTAGGCCTTATGGCCTGTTGTAGTGCTCAAAATCAGTTGTTTATTCTCCTAAGGCGCAGAACCAACCTGCCACTGGTACTACAAATAGGGAGCGCGATAATTGTGTTCAACAAAATTGCTTCGGGTGTTGATATATTCCACTTGAGTGCGAGTGAGTTTAGCTGGATGCTATTTTATAAATTCTTAAAATGGGATCTCCTTAGCAAACTCGGTATACTTCTCTGAACTGATGTATAATTGTATTTTCACGGCTTTTATAATATGTTTATATTATGTTGTCTTTTTATATTTTCATTATTATCGCTATTATTGCTTTTTTTTTTCTTTATAATAATGTTTCATGGTATGTTGTGAACGTCTTAAACTTATACTTAATTTGTAATGTCAACAATATGTTAAAAAAAATAATTGAATTGAATTGAAAATAATAAGAAAGAATAACACACCAAACTTGGTTAATCCTGCCACGCGGCTACATAAAGCTGTTTCAAATACTCACGCGACCAACACTCACTATTTTTTTTTTTCGCTAAAAGGCATCCAATTTCTGCCACCGTTTTTGATGCGAAGGGTTCGCATGGTTTAAACATTTCGAACCCCAAGAGGAAGAAAAAAAATATTCCGAGAGTATAGTGCCCGAAGATGCTGCTATACTTACCGTCTGTCTTCTGCTATAAGGAATTTTCATGGTTTTTGCAAGGCGGTTTCATGCCTTGGACGAATTTAAATTAGCAATACTCGATACGGGTAGTATATGAATAATTTCCGAAAAGCCATTTTGCTTAGTCGACATATTTTTTTTATTCACAGAGTAAAATGTGGAAAATACATAACAAAATTGTTAAAAAAAATCATTAGTCTCTCTAGATAGAAATTATACAAATGCGTTATATTTTATTACTGACAATGTGAATATTTTGGATGAATTTAAGTGTATACTTTTTGCATACAATTTATGTCATCAGCACCAATTACAGCTGGATTATCATATATTGTAACGATAAAACTTGAATTCAATACTAGTAATTAATTTGTCTGTATTTCCTTTTCTAAATCAATATTCCCGATTAAATAAAACTATATAATTTGTAACAATCCGTTGATGCGTCAATTCGAGGTGAAAGATCTTGGCATAATATTTGACTCAAATTATCTTGTCACCCATATATCACTTCTACAGCTATACGAGCAAATAACCTTAGGTTTCATAACGCGATAGGTTATGACATTCCAAGAATCTAAATGTCTTAGTGCATAGAATTCTTGAATATGGATCCATTATCTGGAACCCCTGTGAAGTTTCTTACAATATTATTTGAAAGCACGCATTAAAATCATACAACTATTTTCCTTTAGATTATTACTTAAACAAATATTTTTCGACTACCGTTCTTAGATTTTTTTGTGTGCACATTGTCAATAATTACCTGCATGGTCACAGCCATTGTCTTTTGTGAATTAAAACTATGTCAGGTTTATCAAGCCTAAAAGTGAGGGCTGCAAAACTAGTCAATGCACTTATACTCCCTAGTGAGATATTACGTAAACATATTTTCAATATTTTATATTATTTAGAATTATATTTTATTGTTAACAGTTATTTTTGTTTAATTTTTTCTCTCTGTTTTAAAATAAATCTCTGCATTTTATTTTTATTATAACCTGTTTTTTTCAGCTGTGCTATAACATTTATCCCCAAGGGTTGTACCGCCTCAGCCCAGAAAGGCCAAAAAATGTTTTTTTTTCATATATTGAAACAATATTATTTAGATGAACAATCACATAAAGTCGCAATCGTAAGTTCCAAAGAAAGATTTTTAGAGCAAGCCGTTATTTTTTATATATAAATTAAAAATGCATTCAATTCTTCCAAGCACTGTTTTTTCTTTAGTTATGAATTCAATCATGCTAACAACTTGTTTTTTAATAAACAAAAGTAGACATTACTCTTTCTATTTAATATGTTTTGTTTTATTTAATTTTAAAAATATATATGTATTTATATACATAATATATATTCTTTATAACACTACAACAGGTCACGAGGCCCAATGACAGTCTGCCCTGCTAAGTAAAAAGACAGTGTTTTTGGTTTTATTGAAATGAGAACCCAAGTTTTTTAAACCATCGTTTATCTTATATTATGTGAAATTATTGGATTGTTTTGACATAATCTATAAATATACACTGTCTAGTGTAGTGCCACAGTAGTGTTTTTAGTAATAGAAGGAAAACAATTTACAAACACACAGGCTTTGAGAATATCATAATATGAATATATTTTGACCTCGTCGGGATCGAACCCGGACCTCCCGAATGAAAGGACAGCACCTTAGCTTCCAGTATGTAGTTTAATTAAGTAGTAAGATTTAGAAGAACTGATTTTTGTTTTTAAGAGAAATGGATGTTATCCACTTGCTCAAACTATTAGTCCAAACACACATTGAAAAATAGCATGTGAATTTTGTCAGACCCACAATTTTAAACCCGGGACTCCGATATTATAAGTCGACATGTTACCCGCTCGGCCACCGTGTGTGTAATGGGCGTAAATAATGATTATGATTTATGTTGCACACCTATTATTTTTAGTTAATTAAGTTAACTCTAAATAACGAGTAATATTCAAGGCTTTGTTAACCAGCAATTTTCGATGCGTTTGTGTACAAAAGATCACCAAATTGTTGACACAATATCACTGTAAATGTCTAGTCATCAAAAGGCGTGATCTCATTGTTGGCGAAACTGATTGCTACATATATTATATTACAAGTCACGCAGTTGTGTACTCAGAATTTATCAAGACCAACAAAATTTAACTAGTTGCGTTATTTACGTAATTAAATTATTAGGCACTATCTTTCTATCAGAAAGAGATGACCGTGTACTCTACGGTCTCCAATTTTATTAGATTCAATACGAACAATAATTCAATTTTCATAGCTGATTTTGGCAAAATTCATGAATTCAAGAATGAAAACCTAACCTAACCTAACAGATAATCCTGTATATCGGCTATTTTCAAAATTTGTTTGCTGCTGGCTTCCTGTAAAGTGTAAAGTAAACCGACAAGAACCGTGTTTTATTTAGACATGAATTTTATGTCAGTACTGTACGACCCAAAGAGACGGTCTTTAATATACGCCCATATAATAATTCCGATACAACATTTCACGGTGAAGTGTAATACGGCAAACTGCATACGTTCAAGTTTCCGGACACGACCATAATAGAGGAAATGTAAACAAAAATGTTATATTACAACACTTATTGATGCCGGTTCCGGTGTGATTTGAATATGTTTAGCGCATTGATTTCTAATAGAGGTTATGCATCTTGGCATTCAGCAAGCTGTATAAGGGGTTCCCAAAAGCTTTGCAAAAATCTTCTTTTTTTTTTCAAACATCCTGATTTCAGCTTAAACTTATAGTTGGTACTTACTTACTTAAGCGTATGCTACAGATCATTCAGCTCCATAGCCGACTGCATAACCATCATTTAGGAATCTTTATCCCGAGCTCTTCATTCTCTCTCAGTCAATCTTGACGTTATCCGTCCATCTCCTCCGAGGTCGGCCTATAATTTCCTTCATATACTTTATGGAGATCTCGAAATCCGTCTCATCTAACAAAGTGACCGGTCCAAATGAGTCATCGCAACTTCACGACATTCACTAATAGTAGGCTTAAATTATTGTTCGCAGAACTCGGCATTCTTACCGATACACCAAAATTTCTTTTCAACTTCTTTGGATTTCCTTCTTTTGTTTCTCCGTTAGTCTCTAGGTTTAACATTCATACAGAGCGATTGATTTTACGTTCACGTGTTTTTGGACAATAGTTTATATCTTAAAAGACTCTTCAATGCGACGAACGCTGCATTTCCACTCTTCAGTCTACTGGCAATTTCTAAGTTCATTTCGTTATTTTGTAAGATGCTGGTTCCCAAGTACTCAAAAATAGCGATACTCCCAAATGTCAAATTACCCACCAAAATCATAGTAGATTGTTGGGTTTCCACCGTATGTTATTCTTCCTTCTTTACTCGACGTTTCGAGCTCGTTATCAAGAGACGATATAACGTATTAATACAACGTGTAATATATACGGTGGGTATAACGTTTCCTGTATGTCTATTCTTCTTCAACACTCTTAAGTACTTTTGGTCTTCTCAATGTTAACCTGTAGATTTATTCGTTTCACCGCATCCCCCAAAAGAGTGAACATATTTAATTCAATAATAGCATTATGTAAAACTTTCAATTTGATTTTGCAATTGATTCATTATTTTGAAGAAAAAAGCAAAACATTTTTATTTTGAATTTGCCATGAAATATAATATTAAAAAATTATAAATTTTAGTGAATGCACGTGATAGCGAAGAACTAGGGACCGAGAAGAGCGGAACAAGCTTTGGCTGGCCAGCAATGGATCGAGATGGTATAATTATTCCCAAAACTTTTTCATACTATGTGTACGTATGACATATTTAAAAATATACATTATAATTCTAAAAAATATTCATATTTGTAGTTTTACTGAAACATTTCCAGCACTGCTATAATATTTATTTTTTTAGAATCAAATAACCATATCCTTGCTTTTTCGTACAAGGTGGTTGTTAGTAATTTTGAACAATCACAAACACCCAGGCGTTGAGAAAAATACATAAATATTGTGTGTCCTGGTGGGTTCGATTCCCGATCAGGACTCTCGGGTGGAAGGCAAGCGCCTTACACACTGCACCACGAGAGCCGCCTACTGCTTTAATATTGTCACCTCAATACTACAACTAGATTACTCTGATTAGGTCATTGTTAGATAAATGAAATTTAAACTTTACTTGCATAACGTAAATAATTATTATTTAGATATATTATTTTATTTATTTAATGCATTGATGGTTTTAAAGTTTAATATTTTCAAATACAAAATTAATTCAGTTCTCAATAACTTCTGACTTACTTAGTTTATCATTTTGTAGAGAAGGAAATGTAGAATCATATTGAAGAGATACCTCAAAAACAGTGAAAATTAAGTTATGTAGTTGTAGTATTGAGGTGACGATATATTATGATAGTTTAATATACTATTATTATCTCATAGTTCATTTCCCATTCAATAAAAGCCAACATAAAAGAAAAAAATGTTAAAAAATGTAATATTACATGATTTTGCATCAATGATTAGAACAAGAATACTAATTTTAATCCAGATTGTGTAAAATCAGATTCCATTGTAAACACAGTTTATAATATAAATAGATATTTTGATTTAATTATTTTTTTCATATTATAAATAATAATAGTATACTATAGTGATTTAATTTCATTTGTATACCACATACGACTCTGGCAAGAATAGTTTGATAAGATTAAGTAGTTGAAAAATCACGATCTTTTAGAGTCGAATCGCTGTGGGTTACTTTATTTCAGCAAATGTGTCAGATTTACTATTATGAAAGTTAATTATTCTAGTTTTCGATTCACCTAACTATTCTTTAATCTCTAATAATTAAATATGACAAACCGAGAAGAAGAATTTGGCTTGCAAGTATTCATTATTCTTTGTGACCTTATGACTGAAGATTGACTTGAATTCACCCTTCTCGGCATTCAGTATCATACCTGAAATGTGTCTATAGAAATTCAGTACCTATTTTTATTTAGTCAGTCCATCTGGAGGGAGATTTTTTTCCATTCTTTCTGACCTTCTACATGATCAAACTGAACGAGTTTATCCTTTCAATTGGCTATATCATCAAACAATGGAGTCTGCCATAGATAAAACGACAAAAGTCTTTCCCGAATATGGAGTTTACTAATGATGGAATTTCTTTCAGCAATATATTTCAAATTCATCCTGGCTGTATTTTTTCTTTCAATAACTAACATGTAAAGTGTAGAAACCTAGGTATAATCTAGGACATCTGTCCATCTATTATATACACAAGACTGCTATCGGTAGCTATCGAGGGTGGTTTTGTATCGTTAATAAGTTAGTTGTAATTGTTACACTAAGCGTTATGTTTTAACAACACCTCTCTTGGGTGTGCGAGAGAGACAGTATTGACTGTTTAGACGGCTAACTTATTATAACAATTATAATACTTCGATACAAACATATGAAAAACTACCCTCGGTAGCTGCGGATAGCAGTCTTGTGTATAGAATAGATGCGCTGATGTCCAAATATGGCTTTATTCTCAATTTTAACACGCCGATGTTTATGTCAATACTTTTTTGTGATATCAATATATTTTAAGTGGTCATTTAATGTTAATTTTTAAGACGAAAAAAGACATGGTATCATAATGACATAATGTACGTTTTACTTATAAAGCCTACAAATTATCTAAGCTAGGCTCACAAAAATACTCTAAATACATTTTCAACCATCACACAGACTCCCGGCCCTCCTTAATAATTATTTCATGGTGTTTCTTTTCAGCAACAAACTGTATTATTTTTTATATTTTTTGAGTGAATAAAATTTTATTTTAAAACTTGCTGTTTTCTGCAGTGGACAAAGTGTGCTGATAAAATAGTTATAGTTTGTATTCATAGGTGCCACTGTTAATTTATAATAATATTACACATTAATAATGTGATCGACTAGCAATGTAATTATATTACGTACCCACATTAAAGGGTTGACAACATGCTTTTAAAGGTTAATTACCGATACAAAATCTCTATTATGTTTTCTGATGTACAATAATGTTTTGGCAGTTTTGTGACAGAAATTATTTTATTTCAGGATTGAATCTGCGCAGAAGACTCATGCGCATTTAGAGCTTTATTTTTTTGGATAATATAAAATTATATTGAACATACATAACTTTAAAATACCCCAGATATATACCCACTAGAAAAAATCGGTGTTTGTACTTATGTACGTGCGTTATAAGTTATACTTCTTTGGCGTAACACAACAAAAACAAAACTTGTGATAACCTAGATTCTTCGACTAGCTCTTAATGATCTTGTTAAATTACACACTCAAGAAAAAGGACCGCTTATTGGAACGCCGTTGGTTTATTTATATATACTTTAACTTATATTATTAAATTATATAATTATTTATCGTTGTTTTTATTTTTCTCGTATCAACTGCCACTGTGACGTTTAATAGTTTGTTTACGTAAGGAATTGCAAATGGCCGACAATAATAAATTCGCTGCCTAGGCAACGGAACAATTCTAAACTATAATATTATATTGTATAATCGTCACGATTGGAGTGTCATACTGTGGCGTAATGGTTGTGCATTCGGCTGATAACCGAACCGCTGGTTCGAATCCAATCGAGTGCGTTTATTTTTGTGTGAAAAAATAAATTATGTGTAACATGTTACACGCCAAAAATACACTCTGATCTGATCTTCCAAACGCGCCTAAAGAATTATAACTTCGAAAATCATACTTGAAAAAAATACGAACCTCGACGGCCCACTGGTGTCGCGCCAATCTGTGCATTAACCAATTATGCTACGAGTCTCTTATATAATTACGACAATTTTAACTAGTAGGTCATACATGATATGCTTATCAAATTACTTTATTATTGAATATCGGTTTTTGTGTATTAAATCAAGGATTTCAATTATGATTTTTTCTAGTGGGTATATCTGAAGTGTTTTTAAGTTATGTATGTTCAATGTATGGAATGTTTTTTTCCGACCATGTCCGATCCTAATAGGATCATATGGGCCTCCACAGAGTAGAGGTTTGTATTAACAGATTTTTGTTTTTTACGAGAAATGGATGTCAGCCACTTGCTCAACCTATTAGATCCATACCCTGACTCACACACAAATTGAAAAACATTATGTGTACTTGCCAGACCCAGGATTCGAACCTGGGACCCACGGCGTGATAGTCCAACGCTTAAGCCGCGCGGCCACCGTGGGTGTTACATTCTAAAAATTCGTTGAATAAAAGAAATAGTTTATTAAAATTATATTATATAAGATAACGTCATGAAACCATTTAATAATTATACTATTCATTAGTGTAGTTAAAATTCAAATATTTGACGCTTAATCCCCCTAATTACAGGTATGTAGTAATTATACAATGTTGTAAAAATCACCTTGTATAAGCTTTGGAAAACCAAATTGAACTTTGTATTATATAAGCCTTGTCACTGACACTATTAATAAATTTACATATAATAAAAAATAATACGCATTGTTCATAAAACTTTTTAGATTCAACTGTATTGAATAAAAAAAAATACACGGCCCCCTCTCGAATACGGATTTGCTTGATTTAAATCTTCTCACAGCTGTTAAGTTAACCAGATATAAACAATATGGTTATTTTTATTATCGTTGACTGTTAGTGATACCGATGTGAGTTATGCTATGATATAATTATATTGTTAGATGTTATCATATTATAATCTCTTATGTATTATATAATATATACCCAATTTAAATTCGGATAAGTTCAAATTACTCGATTTATCAGTAGTTCTAAACGGATTGGAAATTTGAAATTTAGAATTCTACTTAGGATAGGTCTGAAAACAGAATTAGCTAAACAAGCAAACTGAATATTCCAAATTGTCACAACTAGATAACTCTGATTTGGTTATTGTTGGGAAAATGAAATTTAAACTTTACTTGATTAACATAAATCTAAGCTCTAATTATTATTTAAAATAAAAATGAACAATTACAAGATAAAAAAACTTTTTAAATAAAACGTTTTTAAATTTTCTGTTGAATCATATAAACTTGACTTGACTAGCTTAAACGATCAAAAAAAAATTGTACTTGATAGAAATACTGAATAAATATACTGAAATCTCATTTTGACACTTCATATTGATTTCCATAGTAACGCACGTATATATATTAATATTAATAATTTAGTTGCTAGGACCCACTTAGCAACCAATAATAGTTTTACTTTTTACGGATTTCTTCCGAAATAACTTTTCATACAAAACAGAATTAACTGAAAATGAAATCAATTCTACTTAAATATGGCTAAAAGTATTAAAAAAATGCATTGGCATCGTGTTTTGATATATTCTAAAAGTTTCAAATGTCTAGCTAGTCGGGAAGTTAGAGAAAAATCGATTGCAAGATTTGTACCGGATAAACAACCACCGGACAAATAAGAAGACGAGCTAAGAAAAACGTTGTAATAATAAAAATCGTGCTTGTCTAATTGGGAACAATTAAATAATGTTTAATTGTATGAAAAAATATTGTAGATATATTATGTTATTTATTTAATGAATTTTTGGTTTTAAAGTTATCTTATATTTTTAATTACAAAATTAATACAGTTCCCATTAACTTCTGACTTACTTAGTTTTATCATTTTGTAGAGACGGGCATTTAGAATCATATTCAATAGATATCTCAAAAACAGTGAAAATCAAGTTATCTAGTTGTAGTATTGAGGTGAGGAAATGGAAGCTTTGACATTATGTGATAATCAATATAAAGAAAGTTGTCAATTCAGTCAATAGAGTCGAGCTGGAAATGGAATAAGGAAAAACCCTGGAAACTTGAGAAATTCTTTATTATTTTGTCGCCTGAACCGAGACTAAAATTCTATGAGCCCCTAATCGGAGTCGAACCCCTTAAATAATATTGTCATTCTATAGTTATTCCACACTCCTAAATATTGTTTTGCCCTTTTTTAGTAGTATGGTTGACTATGTACAAATGAGTGTCCTACGAAAGTGAAACACAAATTATAGACGTGCAACAGTACACCAATATTGTATGATCATCACTGCATAAACCGAGAGCAGTTTTTTCAAAATGAAGGAAAAGCATATTCTTGATATTTGTATTTAAGTTTATCCCATATTCTTCCACACTCGAGATCGGTTGCCTGCCACTCCACACCCGTTTGGTATTTCAGTTTTCATTATTTCTGTGTTCCCTGCTTACAGATCATGCAGTCATGAAATTTCACTGGTTTAAAATAAAATCTGACTGCAAATACCAGTGCAACGATTTAGACAAACAGAAAGTACCTCCATTTATGGTTCAATTTTCAGCACAAAACAGCACAATTTGAGCTTTTTATTACAGATAGCGGATATTCGAGACCTTCAGGAAACAGTAGCAAACACGACCGGAAGAGATGTGCTTTTTGATTTATGGATTGATGTAATAAATAGAGTACTATAATAATAAACGATGACAAATAAAAAAAAATATTCATGCTTTCAGATCCAGCGATTGCAGTTATATAAGTTACGATAAGTATATTACAACAGATTCAAATAAAAATCCTGCAGTGTCATATAATATTTTCAAGAGTTCAGTCACTGTGTGATATTTTTTTTAATGTGAAAACTATAAACAAAGCGGCAACAATTTCATTTTTTATACAACGGTTCTCATTTTCATATAAATATAACAAACTATTTATTAGAATCACGACTGCTTTGAGCTACAAAGAATTTTCCAGGATGTTTTCAAGAAAGGTCTCGTAGGTAGTGGTCAAGTTAAAATGAGCAAAATCCGATACGGGTAGACGAATGATTTCCAATAAAGCATTTTTCTCAACTGGCACATTGCTTTTCTTATAAATTACCATCAAACAGGTGGTATGCATTCCAAACAGCAGCGATTTTCTTTGGCGCAGATGACGCAATCGATTGGTCAAAATATTTAAAAATGGGCATCGAAACAGTTCAAACCAGTTCTACAATCAATAAATTATACCAAAATTTTAAAAATGCCACAAATGGGGTATAAAATATCAACCAAAACATAACAAAAACTTTGAACCTAACATCAAAGAAGGCTATAACATAACCATAAGCAAATAAAACAGATACGTACTTTCACACAAAAAACTAATAATACAATAATGTGTTTAGTTACAGGTCGTGTGCTTTATTTATTTTTCTATCGTGTAAAGCCTCAACATTACTCAGTGCCTCCGGCCTCCACATACCTAAACCTGCCAGTGGTGTTAAAATCTCTAAATAAACGTCGATAGTAGATGTGGGGTATCCCTAAAGGAATTTATTTAAAAAAAAAAATACATTCGGTGTCATTAAAACATTGAGTGAGAATGATCTAGGGGAGACCTTCACCCAGCACCGGTTCGACCCCGGCTGATGATTATTAATTTGTTTAGTAACTATAATTTGTCGGATAACAACTAACTTTTCAAATACGTATATTCTGACGTCTTTATTACAAAAATGCCCATGAATATTTCCAGATTTAAAAAGTAGGTTAAAGTAGTATTGTATTCTGAATATTTTTAAATATACACTCTTTTGTTAATAATCTGCTCATTGTTTTTCTTGACTTTGCACGAATAATTGGGTTCAAATGCGTTTGAATTGATAATAATAATATTTTAAAGTGAACTCCGACTTCAGTTTGCAAAAAAATACACTAGCTTCCTATAATTTTATACTATGTAGGTCAGTATGCTAGACGCCATCTCTGAATGAAAAAATAATAATCAGGTATACAATGTTAGCCATTTGGGGCCATATATAAAAAATTCATATGTATAAAATATCTATCAAAACTCACAGGCGCACATAGTATGATAATCAGTCTTATATCGCTCCCAATCGCACATTGAAAATCGTCTCTCTTGCGATGTAGTCATAAATCAAAACTGGTTGTAATTTTGCTACTGTCTTCCTTGTGAATTAGGCGGCTACCCAAAATGAATGAAAAATCAGTTCCTGCACATCAGTAGCGAGGGGTCGCTGTTAAGATTCGACATAAATAATGCACACTAAAATTTGACAGTCATACTTATATGTTTTCATTGAACTAAGAATACAATTTGATTAGTTTTTAAAATTCAATTAAACCTGCCTAAACCAAACCATAATAGTTTAGATAAATAGGTCTGGTGGAGGTAGGCTGTGGAGATCCGGCATAACTAGTGGACACTAAACTTTGTCATTGTCTTAGACATACTTTAAATAGTTTTCATTGAACCAAGAATACAAATTGCAGATCTTTTTGGTTAGCTTTTAAAATTCAATTAAACCCTGCCTAAACCAAACTATAAAAGTGAAGGTTTGCTGAGGAGATTCAAATAAGAATACTCATTTATTCCAAGCAGTCTCCGTCATAAGGGATTTTTTAATTTTGAGTTTTGATCGAAATTTAACATAAAGTAGAATGTCGCATAGCATTTAAGTGTTTAAATGTATTGGTGTGAAATGAATGTATGGATTACACAAGATATCTGTGATGACCTATTGTTATGGTAAAAGTTAGAACTGGGAAGAACTATAATATAGTTATATACTATGATGATACCAAGACAACAAAAAATTAAGAAAATAAAACACATGAAAAACAAAATATAAATACAAAAACCATTGTGTCACTGAAAAGGTTACATACATAATTATATGCCGATTTAAAAAAAAAAATGTTAATTTTCCACGTGACGTTTAAATCTCCATTTTCTTTATTAATTGATTCTACAATTTGATGTGGATCTTGTTCGCTTTAAAAACAGTATTTTACGAAAAATTGGTGCTAAACACTTGCCCAACCTATTGGGTACAAACACATATCTAAAAAAAACAATATGAGAACCCTCCCTTGTATATGAAAGGTAAAGTGTCTGTTTATGAAGTTGTGGGACTCGAGTTTAACGTCTTTGGAAAATTCACATGTTCTTTTTTTTCCATTGCGCATTTGAATCCTGACTAAAACCATGACAGGCAGGATTCTCATAAAAAAACTTTTTTCGGGCTCAAGATCAGTATCGGATTGTAGAGTGAAAAAAAAACATTAAAAATCTTAATTTACCTACAACAGATTCATTAGTATACAATATTAAAATAATAACATAGGAAAACTATTATGTTAGTTTTTTTTAAACATCTAATGTACTACCTACTATGTATATATTTTACATAATAGTATTCCTTTGGTGATTACGATGACATCAGCTGTATGTCAACAAAGGTGAGAATCGTTAATGGTTGCGGATATGTACTTAAAAAAAAGAAGAACAAAAACCTTACTATAAGTAGCCCGGCGCGAGACACCATTAAATTTATATGATTATTATGTAAAATAAACCGCTTCCAAAACTGTGCGATGATAAATAAATGTTTTATAGAGTAAATTACTCTATTTTTTTCGTATTTCAATCAGAGCGTTGGAGCGGATCTTGAAGCTGAAGCACGGAGCAGTGGAACAATGGGGTTTTACCCGGAGCACCGAAAATTTGTAGTGTTCCACTGCTCCGGATGTTTTTTTTATTATTAAATTTTTGTCTTAAATTCCAATGAAAATATTATATTTGACACTTTGCAATACTAGAATTATTTGAACACACTGCCGAGTGATAAATAACGTCAATTATTTTGACAAAAGAGGCAGATAATCAAAGACGATTTGCTGACGATTTTGTTTAATAGAATTAATAATGATAAGGACGAATAATAATAGTTATTTCAAAACTACTTATTTTTTATTTTCTTTTAACATTTGTATAAGCACACATAATAGGTACATATTAAAACTTTTTATCCGGAGCGGAGCAGACCCTGGAGCAGAGCTGGAGCAAATATTTGGTACCGGAGCGGAGGTGGAGCGGAGCAACTCAAAAAAGGGTCCGCTCCAATCCTCTGATTTCAACGTTGCATTTTATTATCACGCTGTTTTATTATTAAATATGGTTAATAATGTGATTTATTTTCATTGTTTTTAATGTCATATTTTAAAAGTTTAATCCTTTTTAATCTTTACTCCATTTAAAATAATTCGACTTCGATTATACCCAATGCTTACGGGCCCTTTTAATTAATGTTGTAATTAACGTGTTAATTTGCATTTGAAAAGTAATTAGCAAAATCACAATTTTGTGCGGCCCGTAAACATTGGGTCAAAATGATAAGTTTATATTTACGACGAAAAAGAGGTCCCTTAAATAGGAGAAGTCAAATTAAGAGTGCTTACAATGAATTTTCTACTATCAAGGGCCCTGCATGAAAATGAATGTTTCGTTGAAATCAAGTTGTGGAAGGGACTAGCTAACTACTAAATTATTGCACTAATCCAGGATAAAGAAAACAAAATAGATAAAACGTCTTGTTTGAGACAGGTTCACATATTTTAATCCATGGTAAAGCCGGTGTCCGAAAAATTCTTCATCCATAAGTTGTTTCGTATATATTTCCACTTCTTTAGCATATTTTAAATATATGTTGCGAATAACTTTTTAGTTGAAGAATTATGAGCGAAGAAACAAAACCGGTAATACTATTGCATACCTAGGCGTCTGCAACAAACTCAAAACAACAAGGAAGAATACAATAAAATTGCCTTTTGGTGAGTGTACACAGTGCCTGAAGATGCCGAAAGGCGAAACCCGGGTCGCAAAAAACGACTCAAAAGGAAAAGTACAAAACTTAAATGCATTAGAATATGTTAATGGTTTAACAGTTTGGGAGCCTTAACAATTATTTAAGCTGTAACAGTAATGAGTTTAGAGATGAATCGTCTGATAAGGCGCCTCGCTGGAAGAACATAGTGATGTAATAACTGAAGGTCGCCGTTTTTTGTCGTTCGTGATTACTGATTAGCTAGGTAAGTAAAACTGACATCATAAAAAAACATCATTATTTATTTACTCTGACTGTACTTAAATTGATAGACCAAATTAGTGTCGTTTATGCTAGCAATTTATATTTTTACCTATTTTGAACAATCGACTTACTAATGGACGCAGCATCTGAAGAATAAAATAACTACATATGGGTCTGCTCGTACAAAAGAATGTTTTTCGTAAAAAGATAAATGTAGTTAAAAATCAAATACCACCTACATTTATATTAGGGTGGATATTGTTAATTTCCGTGTATGTTTTTATAGCACTGTTGTCATATTCTCCTAATACGTCCACTTAAATAATGTCACAATACGTATATCGTATAATGAATGTTTATGAATTATAATCAATCAGAAAACATATTATCGTACTTATATAATTTGCATTAATATTTTTGACATACTCAGCTAACTGCTCTACTTTGATTTTGAGCAGGGCTCGAAATAAACCGAAGCGCAGTTCTGGTTCATAAAATCTCCAAGACTATCGCTCCGTCTCGTGGAATAATCCATTTGACCGTCAGTGGGTCTATTCTATACTTATCGAACACTAAATTGATAAATAGTATCAAACTTAGGGTAGGTTTGTATCAAAATATTAGCACTTATTGTAACAATTACACGAAGCTGGTTTTTATTGTTGCAATAAGTGCGATATTTTCACAGCAGCAAGATAGGTGCTGTTAAAATATAGCACTTATTGCAACAATAAAAACCAACTTCGTGTAATTGTTACAATAAGTGCTAATATTTTGATACAAACCTACCCTAAGTTTGATAATATTTATCACTTTATCACTTTAGCGGTCGATAAGCATAGAATAGACCCACAGAGCTAGATATGCCATATAACAAAAAATCAAACATGCTTATCTTTATAAAATACATATAAAATTAAATAACTAGGTATATTAATATTTTCATAAAATTATCAAGCATTTCGGTTCATAAAATTTTCCATTTCGAGCGCTGATTTTGAGATAGTTAATATAATACAAATATATTAGTTTTAACAGTACAACAGACTTTGAGACAATTATATAAATATCACTGAGAATCGACGCCGGACCCCCAATGATGAAAGGCCAGCGCCTTACTGGACTACGATGTAAGGGTATGTATTGTATAAGTCAATATTAATCTGAAGACACTTCTTGGTGATTCCACAATGTTTTAGTATTTATAAGAAAACATTATTAATAGGCAATAAGTTAATCCATTAAAACTCTTGTTTATAGCCGCAAACTGTTATGACTTTGATAGTTTATTACGATGTGAATTTGACACAACTATTGTTGTTTACAATTTTTCATGATTGTTTATTTAGGTAAATATATAAAAAATAACAATAATTGTTCTGTATATTAAACTGCCTATAAATTTACACTGATATATTCATTCGCACGCAGTTATAGCTACATTTTATTGTCTACTATAATGGGAATACTTTGGTTATGGTACAAATCGTATATGTTTGTCGCAGTCAGAACATCTTCTGGATTTTTCTCGCGTCAGTCTTATCAGACACCAATAACTAAGGGTGCGAGACTAGTCAATACACTCACCAGAGACGTAGACATTTTTAGAGACGTGCTGTAAATTTGTTTATTGTTTAATCATTTTTTCTCTCTTTTTTATTAAGTAATCTTTATAATATCATTTCTTTAACGTAACTGACCAAATTAGTAGTATGTATTCTTAATTCAACGAAAACAAATAAATATGGCTGAAAAGTGTGCACTATTTTGTCGCATAGAGTATAGACCATAGCATACTTATGTTTTATTTTTATTTTTGCAGGGTTTAATTGAATTTTAAAAACTAACCACCCACTATCAGCAATTTGTATTCTTAGTTCATTGAAAAGAAATAAGGCTGACTGACAAAGTTTAGTGTGCATTATTTATGTCGAATCTTAACAGCTTACCTCCACCCTTCCCCACTAACATACTCATAGGTTGACACACACACATATATAGATCTAAAAACGTAGAGAGGTGAATTTCGTATTTCGAATTTCGAAAACTAATTCATTATATAGAATAGAATAAAAACTTATAAATTGAAATTATTTTTTTAATTTCTAAACTGTGATGATTTGAATTTCGAATTCAGCTGGCGGCCAATCTGTATTCGTTCATCTACACTGTGATAGGTACCCATCTTGAGAAGCAACGCATTATTCAATTTTCTAATAATGCATCGCTACGTAAATTCAAAAAACCTTGTGATTTCGTCTTAAAATACATCATTTTCCCTCGTAGATTACTAATAGATTACACAAATCAAACGAAATAAACATTGAATCCATAAACAATAGAATTATCAAACGATTTGGTTTCCTTATGAAAAAATAAAACATAATAATGCAATGATAACCCGGCTATCAACATGTTTAAGTGGCCGCCATCTTTTTTTCAAAGATGTCCTCTAAAAGTTCAAGCGATAAATTGGAGACAGATACCAATTAAAAATATATTTTAATCTCGACGTATGACAATACCATGGTCATCTAATTATTGTTAATACTATTATCTGGTATTGTTTATACATATTATCGTATAATAATGACAAATGAAGGTCTCCAATTATTATCAATATACTCCCAGATAATGCTAACGACTTATTATAATACCTACTGCATTTGTTGATTGGGCTACGAGGCGTAAAAAACTCATAATAGCGCCTGTACACGTGCATTGATTTGCTGGGAGATAAAAGATTTGGGTATATTGTATGATGCAAAGTTCACTTTCAATCAGCATATTCTTAACATCAGTACTAGATCTAGCAAAATGCTTGGTTTTGTTATGAGGGTTTCAAAATCATTCGAAAACGTCCGAGTGCTACGTACATTATACGTATCGTTTGTGTTGAGTATTCTTGAATATGCCAGCATTATTTGGAGTCCTAATAGGTCCATCCACACAATTAAATTAGATCGAGTCCACAATATATTTCTTAGATTTCTCTATTTAAGAACATACGGGTTCTTTCCTTATGACAATGATAATGAAATGAATTTCCCGACTCGTTTTCTTTTGGGTATGTTATCAATGCAATCCATGTCCACCCGAAGAGTGATTGCTTTTTTAAAGCATTTCTTTTTACTTCTTCGTGGGTTCATTTACAATCCGTATATACTGGCAAATATTAATTTTCATGCTCCCACCAATATCACTCGTAACTCTACGGTCTTCATGATACCTCGTCGCAGGACAGATGTTATGTTTCATGATGCTGTGTATCGTGCGATTAACTTATATGATGGCACCATAAAGGTTGATTTATTTTTTATTAACTATATAATGTTTGTGGACGTGTTAAATAGGTTACATTTATAATTGTATATATTATCATGTTTCTTTAATATTTACATAAACTCATGCTGTCTTTTCTACTTTCTTGTTATATTTGTTGTTATTTGTAATTCAGATATTTTTATGATTTTGTATTTATTATGTATTATGGCGTATGGGCATTATTAGTTATGGTACTATTTCGTACTATTTGATAGCTAGTGAAAATCGGTCAACCTGAAAATTGGTTTTTTTTGCCGGCAGGTTAGCCGCTGTCGTTCTATTGCGCAAGCACAGACCGAGAAAATATTACTGTTCCATGAAAAATCAGAAGCTTCCAAACTTGTTTGATTCGTGCATGAAATCCTGCCAACTGCAGGATAATACATGTTTACCCATACATTTTCTTACTGTCAACAGTAAATCTATGCACGTGTAAACAGGGTATAACATTTGTGTTGAGCTTTTAATATTGCTGTACGAAAAGAGTTTTTGGTTACATGAATGTCATTGGTTACATGACATATAAAACCTATAAGATGGTTTTTATTTTGGTAACACTTTGGACCCACCTTGGTCGCCAGTTATAGTATTAGTTACAAAATAGAAACACGTCCGGTTTAGTATTTATTCAGACTTTACAGAGCAGAGAATACTTTAAACGATACACAAAAACAGATTAACAAGATAAGATCTCGCTCGACCAAATAAGCAGATTAACTTACCAAAGGATTAGTTCAGTTGAGGTTTGTATCACATTTGACAACTATATACCACACTTATCACTAGAAACGAATCTCGATAGTGTAAGGTGCTTAGTCTCAAAATAGAGGACCTGTATGATCAAAAGTGTCAGAGCTAATCAGACTAAACTGACTGGCTGTGAGAGATCTTTGAAAGATCTGTAAAACATCTGGGATAGAGTCAACATAGAGTTAAATCCTAATCCGTCTACATAGTGCTTGCGACGTCCAGTCAATTTTCGAAGTTATGCCGCTGTATATGAAGCGCCTAGTTTCAAAAGCCCCTAAACGATTTTAGGTAGTCGCATGGGCGCGATACCCGAGAGATGCAGATTGCAGATGAATGATTGATTCCTGCGGGGTGTCATACTTTTTTCAAAAAGATTTTTTCTATTGGTTATAATATATTTTCTCAAAAGTGTTTTCAAAATGATGTATGTTCAATAATTAGAATGTTACATTCTTAAATCTTGTGAATTATTTGTTGAATAAAAGAAAAGAGTTCATTTTCTTCGCAAAAAAATATGCAGGAATGATGACAACGATTTTGACTGCCCTATTGATCATTTTTATAAAATATCATCACATACGTCATGCTAAGAGATCGTAATTAGTTAGTTTTACATAACGGTGACTTTCTATGCATCATGCCTTTACCCAAAACTCTCAAACTTTACTTAATGACTCGCTGCCTCAGTATGGGGGTATACTATGCGACAAAATGTCAGTTTCGACTTATTTATTAAAAATATGGAGAATCAGTTGAAGTTTTTGGGCAAGGCTGCACTATGTTTGTAGAAATTTATTTTACCATAATATTTCAGAAACATTTGTATGACATCAACATGAATAATCAAAGGAGTACAATTATTTTAGTGCAATATTACACTTTATTACATAAATTAATTTAATTAAAATATGGCACGGAATTGGAGGTGTTTTTTTTTATAAATTTAGGTACAATATTTATTTTTAAGGATATTTATATAATAATAATATATAGATTCTTTTAAAAAATAGCTAATTACTCTCTTATTGAAATTCAAAAACTTTGTCAGCCACTTTCTCAAAGTATTTGTACCCTTCTACTGAGATATTTATATTTTTAGTTTATAATAAAAATAAACTGAATTGGTTCCTCGTGTAAAAAATAGTAGATTTAGAACTATCAAAAAATGAGGACGCGTATGATAAAAAATGATGTCATTTATTATGGTCCAACTATTTCTAATAAATACTAAGTGATGTCACAATTGGAATGCATCACTTTGATAAACCTTGAATCTAATCCGTAGGATTTCCGGAAAAGACAATATTACTTTAATTGTTGCATCAGCAAACAAAATAGCCCATTAAAATCGGAATAATAATTAACAAGTCCAATTTCGGCATTTTTAAATTTTATTTTCGCGAATGTTTATTTTAGATACTGGGTCTACACACTGTCACCCCAGTTTTCATTGATTGTAGGTACCATTAATTAAATGTTCAGATTGGATTCAAATATATACGATATGTATATGTGTGTATATATATATTAGGTAGGTTTATTTGTGGACTTTGGTATATTTAAAAAAAAAAAGGAGGTATCATGTATATTATTGAATGTTAATTGTTATCATAGTTCACTCCATTAATTCCCAATACGTTACCATTGTTCCCAGAATGGACGATTTTACACCTCTTGAGTGTAGTATTTTTATTGTTTATAATTACTAATGATCTATTATTAGGCTTTGACGATTTATATACGCTTATCGAGTGTATTATTATAAATAAGGAAGGAGATTTTTTACAAACACATGTATTTTTTTTATTGTGATCCTTGACTTAATAGGTGGGTGATAAAGTTTCTACCTACTTAATTGTACTGATTTGTTGTATAAGTTAAAGTTAATTGTATTCGTTGTCAGTGTATATTTGCTTTTTGGTGAGTGTACATCATGCCTGAAGATGCCGAAAGGTAAAACCCGGTTCGCAAAAAAACGATTCTAATGGAATAGTACAAAACTTCAATATTATATTCGAATTTAAATTCAAATCCCATCAAGTACCTTCAGTCGATAGTATTAATAATATTCGATAAGTATATATAATAAGCCGAGGCTGATTGGTAGCTTGAGACCGGTCACGGATATTTCTAGCCAATCAGTGGAACATTAAATTATTATTAAATTAGGTACTGATAGATAATTGGCGGTAGTAATTAATGTCAATACGTACAACATGTTAATACTATCATAATTATTTGAAATCTTTGCACTCGTTGTACCTACCTGCACGATTTGTAGAATTCTATTACATTGTAAAATAAACAAATAAGTTTGCGTGTTACTTTGTCATTCATAATCAGTTAACTCCCAAAAATTCTGATTTACATTTAAATAAAACTATGGGCTAATTATATTTTTATTATGGATATAGATTGTCTGAAGGAATCTCAGAAATAATGGGAACTAAAATACCTAACGGGTGTGGAGTAATAGGCAACCGATATCGAGTGTGGAACAAAAAAGAATAAACTTAAACACGTGTAAAGAATATGCTTGTCTTTCATTCTGACAACTGCTCTCAGTTTATGCGCCGATTCTCATTCAATATTGTTGTATTTGAAAGTGGCAACACGTATATTGCACGTCTATAATGTGTGGTTCATTTTAGTAGGACATTCATACATTCAAAACCCAAAATGTAGTTTATTGGGGAATAGGTTATCGGAATTCTATTTATTAATATGTTATGTGGTTGTCTGACTATTTTATTTTTTTATTGAATAAATAATTCACAACATAAGTACAAGAATGCATAATTGTTTGCTGGACATAATAACTTAAAACAACCTCAGAAACATGACTACAGAAAAAAGTGCATCAAAAAATGGGACTTAAAGCATATTGCATCGCGTTGCTGTGGTGAGCTTTCTCGGTAAAGCTACTGAGAAAATGGGTCTAGGACGATTTGGCACCGGACAACTGGACGCCACGGAATTCGAAAATAAATAGACGTTAGGTACTTTAAAAAAAATTGTAATATTAATATTTATATTTAAATGATTATTTATTATGATTTAATAGTTGGTGAGAATGTAAATATGCAGACGCAAATAATGATTTAATCGTGCATATATTTAAGTTCCAACGAAAAAAGGTTTTTTATTTTATATAAAGCTTTAGGCATGGTAATTCTCAATCCGCAATAAAGAATACATTATGTCAAGAGTAAAATGAATTAAAACTACTAAGTAGTAGATAGAAACTGATTAAATTACCTCGTCTACGTTCTGTATACGTATCTACGACAGTGCGGCGTCCAATTGTCCAGAGTCCAGTCATCCCATTCCCGATAACATTATCTACTAATCATGCGAGACAATCTTAACAACTTTCCGGGAGATCATCTCACTCACTATATAGTCTCCAACACCGAAAATAGACAGCTTCTAATAAATTTAGTTACATGGTAGGGCGCACTTGAGACAGTATGGTGAAATGAGGGGGTCTCTGATGATTAATCCTGTAAATGCGGCAAAAGTTAAATCATGGAACATAATATATTTCCATGATATAATATTAAATACAGGGCTTGACTTATCAAGTAGACCATGTGCGTGAGGCCCTTCCAGGTACGGAGCATAAATATTTTATGTTTCTTCCCAAAAGAGGTAAATACATCGGAATAAGTTTTGGCAAGCACATGGAATACACTAAGGTTGTTATATAAAAGCTTTAACATTTAAAAATTTTACTCTCGCACAGTAGTTGTGATCGAGAAATCTCGTGAAATAATCAGAAAATAACAATCTTAAATCTCAAGACATTATTTTTCCTAAAATTTCGAAAATTCTCATTTTTTTGAGAAATCATCAATGAGGTTATCGAGAAATTGTCAATAGATTCTAATTGTTTCAGCGAAAAAATGCTCTCGACTTTGATTATGAATGGAATTTTTTAAATTTCTCGGGAAAACAATTTTTTGAGCTAAAGAGTTAAAAATGTAAAAATTTTCGTCAATAAGAGGTAATTTTATAATGATAAATCAAATCTGTAATATAAATGTATAACCCAATATCAAATTCTCGCTGAAATAAATATTTTTGATTTCGAAAATTCAATAATCTCCAGAAATGAAAAGGATCGAGAAACCACATACTATATTCTCATATTAACTCCCATTATCATAGTCTTAACCCCAGGTATTATTATGTATTTCTACCCCTAATATCCAATGTTTCTCTTTCTGCACATAATACAATTATTTTTCTCAGCTAATATTTTTACAGAGCAATTTTATGCCTATTTAACATCCACGGTGGCCGCGCTGCTTAGGCGTTGAGCTATAACGCCGTGGGTCCCAGGCTCGAATCCTGGGTCTGGCAAGTACACGTATTGTTTTTAAATTTGTGTGAGTCAAGGTATGGACCTAATAGGCTGAGCAAGTGCCTGACATCCATTTCTCGTAAAAAAAACAAAATCTGTTAATACAAACCTCTACACTTTGTGGAGGCTCATGTGATTCTATTAGGATCGGACATGGTCAAAAAAAAAATTATGCCTATTAATAAAGATATTTATTACTGGTAGATGCTATCTAGTGTACAGTAAAAATGTCAGAAAAATACTCCGCCTAAAAATATTGTATCTTTTGGGTATAATTCAGATATTTTGTCATCCTGAAAATCTTTATTAAATATAGGTAGAAAATGTGAATAATGAATTGGCGAAAATTTTTTCATTGGATCTGATTCAATGATAATTTATATAAATACATTTTATCATAATAATATTATTATACAATTACTAAAATATTTAAGTCGCTCAGAATCAAAGGTGTTTGACTTTCTCTTAGGTATGCTTACATACTGTAGTTTAAGTGCTAGAAGATATCAATATTTGGCCACGTATTTTTTTCGACTTATACGTGGTATGAAGGAGTATTCTGCCATTTTTGATAGTATTGACTTGTGTGTCCCTGATAACTATCTAAGAAATCGGGAGCATCAGTTGTTTGTTCTCCCGAGGAGCAGAACTAACCTGCCATTGGTGATGCCGATTAAGAGGGCAATAACTCTGTTCAACCAAATTGCTTTGGACGTTGATATATTCCATCTACGTGAGGATGAATATAGGTGGACGTTATTTTATAAATTATTAAAATAGGGTCTGCTTAACTCATCCGGTGTACTCCTTGTACCTATATATTTTTTTTGTATTTACAAATTTATACTGTAGAATAACTTAATACTGATCTATCTCTTTTGTTATGTACTGTGACACCCCCGTATGGTCCCCATTTGGGGATGTCTTTGTGTATCTTGAGAGGCCCGAATCGGTATCGAAGCCAACAAATAATAATGGCTGATTGCGAAAATAATTAAATAATAATAACAGAGCCGAGCCGGCAATGCCGTAGAGTAGATTATAATATAACCGTTGAAGATTTGCAACGTCGCTTTTTTTTCGACGACGGCTTTCGTTGGAAAAAATCACAAGATGGCGCTCAGAACGCTGCAAGCAGCTAAATCGCGAACACGCCGATTTCGTCATCGGCAAAATTAAATTATAAAAAAATGTAACGATTATAATATTAACGTAAATAAACTCGCCGTTTCTGATCACAATTCCGGTGTGTTAATTATCCACCTTCCATCCCGAATGCAGACGATAAAAAAAACATACTAAAAATAAAAGTGACAGCTTGAAATTCCCATGCAAAATGGAGGGAAATGATAGTACCTAATATTGTTTTAATAATATTTCGTTGTTTCTAAATGTCATGTTGTGAACGTCTTAAACTTATAATTTGTAATGTCCACAATATGTAAAATAAATGAATTGAATTGAATTGAATTGAATTCTAGACGTATTTTTTTTAATGCAGTAGTGCATTTGATTTTGTTCCGCTCACATTTACACATTGAACGCATGTAAATGAATAAATAGTCCCGGACTCGAAAACGTACCGCGTATATTTAAATAAAACAATTGTACCGGCGTAGTATGGTGTTATCAGAATTAAAGATTTATTTAGGTCGAGAGTAATCTCATACAGTTTTATTTGCTCGAACAATAGATGCACCTCAAAGTCGTACAAAATGTATTGGACGCTTTACATGTGACAAGTTAACATCTCCATTAGATTTACTCTATTGCGTTTAAATTCTAATGGGTTTAAGTTTTGTACTATTCCATTTGAGTCGTTTTTTGATTATGATTCATTTACTATATGTTTACATACGAGACTACAATATTATGGTGAAATGGTATTGTTATGAAACATTTATAATAATATGTGTATATGTGGATGTATGTATGTATATATACGTATGTGTTCCTATGTATATATATATATATATATATATATTGCGTGGGTTCATTTGTGGATTTGTTATATTAAAATAAAATATTATAAACAAAAAAACAAAAAGTTGGTAGCATGTATGAATATTATTGAAAATTAATTGTTTAACTAATAACTTTAAAGACTGTTATTATCATTTTTTTTCAATTTCAATTTATTTATTTTTTAACATATTGTGGACATTACAAATTATAAGTTTAAGACGTTCACAACATGACATTCAGAAACAAAGATATATAAATATAACAGTATTACATAAAAAAGAGATGAGTAGATAAATTAGATAGGTACAAGAAAGTACACCGTATGAGTTAAGCAGACCCTATTTCAATAATTTATAAAACAACGTCCACCTAAACTCATTCTCACGTAGGTGGAATATATCAACACCCGAAGCAATTTCGTTGAACATAGTTATCGCCCTCCCAATTGGCATTACCAGTGGCAGGTTGGTTCTGCACCTTGGGAGAATAAACAACTGATGGTCTCTATTTCTAAGATAGTTATCAGGGACACACAGGTCAACACTGCCCAGAATGGCAGAGTTCTCATTTATACCTCGAATAAGTCGAAAAAAATACGTAGCTAAATAAAGATTTCTTCTAAATTGCAGACTGCAGTATGTTAGCGTGCCTAAGAGAAAGTCAGTTGGATAAAGCCACGGATAGTATCCATACAACCTCAAGTAAAGGAGTCTCAAGAATTTCTTCTGTACCCTCTCCACCATAAGGCCATACTTCAACTGATGCGGTGCTCAAACAATAGACCCACTCTCAAGTCTGCTTCGAACTAAAGAATTAAATAAAAGTTTTAATACCGTAACATCTGAAAAGACCCGGGAAGTACGCATGACGAAGCCCAACATTTTAAACGCTTTGTTACAAATGGTAACTATATGGCTAATAAATGTCAGTTTACTCTCAAACGTAATGCCAAGATCCCTTACAGATGATATTCGTGACAAAACTCTGCCATGCATCGAGTATTGGAAAAACAACACTTTTGAGGCTCTGGTAAACGATAAATGATTGCATTTATCAATATTGAATTAATTGAATGAATAGATGAATCATTGATATATCTCCAATAGTTTAAGCTATTAAATTCCCAATACGTTACCATTGTTCCCAAAATAGACGATTTTACACGTCTTGAGTGTAGTATTTTTATTTTTTATAATTACTAATGATATATTCTTAGATTTTGACAATTTATACGCGTATCGAGTGTATTAATAGTGATAAGAAATGGGTTTTTTTACAAAAACTTCAACTATTCATAATTTCTGTTATATTTTGTATTGTGATCCTTAACTTAATAGGTAGGTAATAAAGTTTTTATCTACTTTATTGTATTAATCTGTTATACAAGTTAGAGTTAACTGTATTCGTTGTCCGTGTGTATTTGCCTTTTGGTGAGTGCACATAGTGCCTGAAGATGCCGAAAGGCGAAACCCGGGTCGCAAAAAATGACTCAAATAGAATAGTACAAAACTTAAATCCATTAGAATTTAAATTCAAATTCCATCAAATAGGTACCTTCGGTCAGTAGTATTTCTATTACATTTGTTACTCAGCCAAAACGGTACGTTTATGCACGATCATGATAATATATCTCAATGTTGAAATAGTTTGTGACATCCAATTCTGTTCACGATTTAAAAAAAATGGATGACATAATATTACTGTGGATGTGAATCTATTTTAGTTCTCTTTTTAAAAAAATTGTCATTCTGAAAAATAATTTAAATTAACATAACTAAATGTTTCTAGTAATATAAAAAAAATATTAAAATAAATTTAAAAAGTCATTGGTGAATGAGAGCACACTATTTTTTTGTCGTTTTATGTGAGCCACGTGCAGTTTTATGTGAAGAAAATTAATTGAAACTCAGCTGAGTTTCGATCAAATATTGAATACATATTTGAGTTTCCGTTGTTACGAGTATACTAAACTCAATACTATGTTGTAGAAACAATATGAGAAACAAATTGACTAATTAACCGAAATAAACAGTGCCTGAAAAATATAAACGCAAACGATTTCTCAATAACTAACTATATTTGGTAGCAGTGTCTGTTTTTAATAAAAAATATATTTGTCTGATAAAAAAAATATATAAGTTAGATAGAATAAGGTTGGCTATATTCAAAATTCAGTAAAGGAAGCTTGTAGAGTAAAATGAAGTTTTTCGATTGAATATTTCGTTCAAGTTAATCCATTTTACAACAATCATAATTATCTACAAACAATAATTAACCATATTTCATTCTAATAATGAGCAACAACTAGTACTAAGATTTAAATTTAAAGCTTCTTGCCCCGACCTGAATATAGTCGGCTTTAGGGATGGTTAATATGGGAAAGAACAGTAAGGCCGCTAGGATGCTCAAACAGTGCAAAGATTTTTTTTAGAATTATTAATAACCATGTCCTTGCTTTTCCGTACAAGCTGGTTGTATTATTTACAATTTTGAACAATTACAAACATCCAGACTTTGAGAAAAACACATAAATATTGTGTGTACTGACCGGGAATCTAACCCAGGGTCTCGGGTGGAAGGCAAGCGCCTTGCGCAATGCACCACGAGAGCCGCCTTTGCAAAATTGACAAAGTGCAAAGATTGCAAATCGATACCTCTCACATTTACTTGTATAAATCATTGAATAAAAAATCATGACATCGCACTTTAAATAGTTAAATTCATTATGTATCATTTGACTGACTTTATGTAAAGCACTGAGTAGACAAATTTTCTAAAAAAAGCTTCGTAACCTATATTAATACAGGTTCTTTGAGTAAATTCGTTACATACTAGATTAGTTTATTCAAATCGAATCCACTTGATACAGCGAATGGATTGATCTAATCGATTTTTAAATAAATAAAAAATGCCTGAATGCTTCTGGGTTCAACAATGACCACGGTTTTTCAAAAAAAAAAAAAAAGTACAGAAAAATTGAAACAATGAGTAATAATTTTGATTCGAATTAAAGCGAAGGCTGTTGATTTCGAAATCGCCCATGTGTTTGTGTACATAATAATATTATTATATATGTGTGCGAGGTAGAAAAAAGTAAATTCCTAGGTCAGATTCATTGGACAAAGTGGTTTGATTTGTCCATTGTTTCCGCTGATCTTTGTCAATGGCGTTTTTAATTGAAGTAGCAGTTAATTCGTTTTGAATCACAGTGACATCTGCTTTAATGTATAATTAATCATCTTCTCAATAGCTCTGCAACCCTGTAAGGGCATTGACTCTAACTGACGTTCGTGACGATATGCCCTTCACCTGTCAGATACATTCAGTGACGTCCCATAGAAAATCCACCCTAGACAAAACTGTAATACCACCTTCTCTATATAACCGAACAATTGCTACCAAAACCAGTCCGCCAGTAAGATAATCTGAACGACTTTTTGAAGTGCTGAAGATTAGGGTTGCCACATTATTTAATACCTACGTATATTTTTTTAATATATATATGTAGGCTAGCAGTGGTGAAGGGTGGAGGTCGGCTGTTAACATCCGACATAAACAGTGCACATAAAACTTTGTTAGTCATTCGTATTTATTTATTGAACTAAGACTACAATTTATAGGTATATGGTGTTAGTTTTAAAAAACAAATCAAACCCTTCCTAAACCAAACTATAATAGTTTTGGTATATTTTTGGCGATCCGACAAAATTGTGTACACTTTTTCATTCATTCTTATTTGTTTGTTTTCGCTGGATTAAGAAAACATAAATTACAGATATTGTTGGTTCATTTTTTTATTAAGGCATTAAGTCCTGCCTAAACCAAACTATAATAGATAAAAAATATTATTCTATCTATAAAATATCCAAAGTTATGTGTGATCTAATTGCATAATTTTAGATATTTTCTATATAGACGTGCATTTTTTTACTATAATCTATCATTGCTTGGTTTTCGCAGGGTTTCATTGAATTTTGAAAACAAACCCACCGTCTGTAAATTGAAGTCTTATTTCAATGAAAACAAATACGTATGACTGACAAAGTTTAGTGTGCACTATTTATGGCGGATCTTAACAGCCTACCTCCACCCTTCGCCACAGGTACCTAGGTATTTATTTACATTTTACTGGATCTGGGTATAACACAGAATATATGTTTTACTACAATATTATAAAGTTAAATATTATCTATTTACTGATCAAAGTAATCAAAATCTGGACCAAAGAAGTCTTTAGTGAAAACTTTGTGTATTTTGGAAAAAACCTTTAAATTTATTGATAGTAAGGAAAATCAATGGATAACGTTCGGGCAGTAGAAGTATTAAATAAAAAGAGTGGCAAAAAATCGGCTTCCTCATAAAACTGAATGAAGCAGGCCAACAATAGCCGACAACTTAGGAGAAATAGCGACGCGATAAAAAAAAAAATGCAGGGCATCAGGGAGGATTTACTTTGGTCATTATAACGTACCCATATAATATAATGTTAACGTGGAAATTTTTCCGCAAATTGATTACCAGCCTGCCACACCATACTTGCTTGCTTCACCATACTTTCATATAAACTGCCACCCCTAGGTTCGGGCTAACCTTCTACCCGCAGTAAATGGATACGACGTCTAGAAACAGTGGATAAGTTTGTATATCTGAAATAGACCAGTAGTAGAAAAGGTGGTTGTGAAGCAGAAATAATAAAGCGCACACAGATTGCGAAAAACGCGTGTTTGAGAAAAGTCTTCGGAATTTGAATTGTCACGAAAATGATGCTTGTACAAATTTGGTGTTATTCATAATTTTGTACAGTGTCGAGTCATAGACCCCGAAGGCAAAGTAGCGTAGGACAATTGATGCCTTTGAAATGTGGTATTGGCGCCAAATACTTCGTAATTCTTGAACAGAGTATAGGTTGAACCAGTCAATTATCTAAAGACTCCAGATAAAGGAACGGCTCTCGACAATATGCCTCAGATGCATTCTAAATTTTTTTGGATATATTATCCGATCCGGACTGGATAACCTGAAAATACTGGTGGTATTGGGTAGCCTCCAGGAAGGTGATATAGACGAAGAGCCTTAACGCACTGAAGCTACCAAGTGAAATTCCATGAGAAAAGTAGAAGACGCTGAGGGTGGAGAATCTTGGTCACTCAAAAGATGACATCATTGCCGGGTGGTCATGATTCTTAGTCATGAGGGAACGACAAAGAAGAAGAAAAGATATACAAAACGACGTATTTGATAATGGATGCGCTTGAGACACCCCAACATATTTGAGTGGCTTCCATAATACTTTCCATATATTATATTTACTAGTAAGTATAATATTATGGTTGTTGATCGGGCCAACCTTCTACCAACACCAAGTACCTACACTTCAAAACCTCGAAACGGTCGACGAGTTTGTATATCTGGGATCAACCATCAGTGTAAAGGGCGGATGCGAAGCGGAAATAAGAAGGCGCACACAGATTGCAAAAAATGCGATGACACGCCTTACCACTATATGGAAGGATCTGGGAATTTCGATTGCCACAAAAATAATGCTTGTGCAAACATTAGTATTCTCGATATTTCTATACGGAGTCGAGTCGTGGACCCTGAAGGCAAGAGAACGGAAGGCAATTGATGTCTTTGAGATGTGGTGTTGGCGCCAAATGCTTCGCATTTCTTGGACGGAACACAGGACGAACCAGTCAATCATCCAGAGACTGAAGATAAAGGAACGGCTCTCAGCGATATGTCTGAGAAGAATTCTGCAGTTTTTTTGACATATTGTCAGGCGCGGACCGGACAACCTGGAGAGACTGGTAGTTTTGGGTAGCCTCCAGGGAAGGCGAAGCAGAGGAAGAGCGTCTGCGCGATGGAGCGACCAAGTGAAAGAGCTAACTGGGGGCATCATCCATTCTGCCCTGAGAGAAGCGGAAGATCGAGAAGGATGGAAAGTCTTGGTCGCTCAAAGGATGGCGAAATTTAAATGTGGTCACGATCCTCAGCCATGAGTGCACGACGAAGAAGAGAAGTATATTATATGTGACCATTGATTTCAAAGTCGGTTGCTTGCATTTTATTTATATTTCCTAGATTCTGGTTTATTAAATACCTTTCTATCACAATTTCATGCTACAATAGTTTTGTAACATCGATTGGACATCTGGCTTCTTATCCTTGAAAAATATCAATTTCGACAGAAACATCAAATAGGACACATTGCCGGAATTCGCACGATAAGTACCTAATGTATAGGTATGGCACAGCGAGGCATGGAGAGGTGTATGTTGGGCATCACATGAAAGGACCGTAAGAGAAACGAATGGGTTAGGAGGCAAACAGGAGTACGCGATGTAATAGACGTTGCCAAACAGCTGAAATAGAGATGGGCGGGGCACATTGCTCACCGAAAGGACGGCCGCTGGTCAAATGCCGTCATCCAGTGGTACCCAAGGGGCACGAAACGGCCACAGGATCGCCCTAAAAGCCGCTGGATCAACGAACTGGTTTATTGGCGAACTGGTTGGAAAATTAATGGTTAAAAACCGATCCTTATAAAAAAATAAGTAACTTAATGACAGCTGCCGAATTACCAGTAAGTCCAAAAGCTGACTAAAGAAAATACATTCGAATAAATTCAACTTTATCGACTTTCTTGTGATTTTATTAAAAATGGGTTTAATAAACGATTTTTTGTGGAACCCTAATTAACTGCTTAACGTGTTGTTGATAAATATGTAAGGGAGGTGTAATATACATTAAAGGCATCTAGTGAGTGTCACGACACTTATAATTAAATTTAAATTATTGAAAAAATACGTTTAAAATTCTACAGCGCTCAAAATGAAAAATTTTACGAAGTTCCACTCAATAAGTGCTCAATATTTTTTCGAAAATATTAGAATGTACCCACCCCATTTTTATTACATATCTACCATGCGTTTTCTATTAAACTTCAATAAAGATTATGTCATGTTTATGGACTACATTAGTTTTTTCATTATTTGTGAACGCCAGACAGAACGCCAGAAGACCAGATTCAAAGTATTTTAATTAATTAAAACGCATTTTATAATACAATTAAATACGAAATAGACACTTCATATTTGAAAAATGTTAATAAATGAACCTTCATTTAACTATATTAGATAGGTATCATTTTTGCAACGTTTTTCTTAGGTCGTATTCTTATTTGTCCGGTGGTTGTTTATCCAGTACAAATCTTGCAATCGATTTTTAACTAACTTCCTTACTAGCTAGGCATTTAAAACTTTTAGAATATAGCAGAACATAATGCCAATGCATTTTTTTAATACTTTTAGCCATCTTTAAGTAGAATTGAATTCATTTTCAGTTAATTCTGCTTTGTATGGTTATTTCGACACCATTATTGGTTGCTAGGGGGGTCTGGGGTTCTAGCAACTAAATTATTAATATATACGTGCGCTACTATGGAAATCAATATGAAATGTCAAAATGACATTTCAGTATTTCTATCAAGTACATTTTTTTTGATCGTTTAAGCTAGTCAATTCAAGTTTATATGATTCAACAGAAAATTTAAAAACGTTGTATATAAAAAGTTATTTTTTATCTTGTAATTATTAATTAATGAAAACGCATTTTATAATACAATTAAATACGAAATAGACACTTCATATTTGAAAAACGTTAATAAATGAACCTTCATTTAACTATATTAGATAGGTACTCATTTTCATTATGATTGTTTTTATCAAAGTATCGATTAAATTTAGTTTTAAAAGAGATTCGGCATTTACATGTTGATTTAAAAAATGTATTTATAAGTTGGTATTCACCATGTATATATTATAAACAATTTAAAGACATGTGTTTCGTTCACATGATAAGTATGATAAAACTACCCTCAAAACCAAAAATGCGAACGAAACACGTGTTGTAAATATGTGGTGAATATGATATGATAGCTGCATTTTATATGAAAAACCTAGTACCTAACTTATTGTAATATGTATTTTATATTATTTTATTTAAAAACATTCATTTCTCTTATAAATTAAAATTTTTACAACATGAACTCCTTTATATTTATCTTATCAATTTACCCTCTTTAGTAATTAACTACTTCCATGCTGCTCACTGGCAAAACAAATTGTGACAGAAAGCAAAATTGAATTATTTTTTATCAGTAAATTGTATCTCATAATTCCGTTGAATATGTGTCTCTAATATACATTATTATTAATTATATACCCTTGATAATAATATAAATGAATTTTAGGCTTTATTATCAATAACAAGCAATTATTATAATTGAAAAAATAAATACAAAATGTCATATCATTTCAACAATAAATTTCAATACGTCATTCCATCTACTGTCATTTTCCTAAAGCAGACAAATGACATTCATTTAGCTTGCTCTGACATCTTGCGGAATTTTCCAAAACAAAAATCATATATTTATCTTTGACAACGTTTTATGTGATGTAGGTACATATACATGCCTATAGAGTTGACTAACATGTATGCAGAGTTTTATTTATAGATATGGTTGATTTATATATCAGACCCAACCATTGTTTGAAAATATTATGTTTCTATGTAATTTATTATAAAATATCTTTCTACATATTTGTATTATAGTGGTAGTTAAAGAAAAATAATATATACTATTTAATAGGTAACCATCCAAATGTGTAAAATGGATTTATATTTGTAAATTATTATAAAAAGAAATTGCCTAAGTCGATCTCTCCAATTAATAATTATTGATTAATTATAGTTGTACTTGGGACATCTAGCGAAGGAATTAAAAGACACGCAATCATATACCGTTTACTGAAAATGTACAATCAAAAGGATTTCAAGTTATACACACTTTTATTTTTTATATATATATAAAAATCGATATTTCTTAAAACATATATAAAAAAACATTAAAACTATGAATAAATCAAAAAACTTTTCTATAATATATTAAATAAAATAATACCTATTCAATAGTCACAAATAATGATTAACATTTTATTCACATTTTTTTAATTATTGTAAGTTTATCTTTGACTATAAAACATATTTTTCATCTTAATGTTTTTAGATACCTACATAATTTTGAATTAAAATATAAATTATCAAAATAATGCCTCAAGTGTAAGCTTTGTATTTTTCCATAAGGCGTCTCTGCGGGTCTATTCTATACAAAAGGCGACTATCGACCGCTAACGTGCTAACGTGCTAACGTGATAATGTGTTAGTATTTGTTACATACATTTTATATTGAAATATTATAATTGTAATTGTATTGTAATCAGTTAATCAGTCGAAACTGTCTCTCTCTCGCTCTCTCTCTATCGCTCATGCTCTAAATTTTAGCACAGGCAGGGGGCAAGCCGTTAAAATATATCACTTATTGCAACAATTAATACCGGCTAATTATAATTGTTACAATACGTGTTAATAATTTGATACAAACATACCCTAGTTAGCGGTTTTAGCGTACGAAAGCAGCCTTTTGTATAGAATAGACCCGCTGGTAGGTAGAGTTTTTGCCGTAGTAGTGGTTTAATTAAACAATATATATTTTTAAATATTATATTTTTTCTTAGTGTTTTTACAGGTTCTCTTAGTGTAGTTTTTTTTAGTATTATGTGTATAATATTACTAATAAGTCCCTAGATTAGTAAAGTTAATAACATGTTTCGTTATTAATTTACCATAATGTATCTAGTACCCATATTAATACTATTTCCATGTTGTGGTCGTAATATTAACAGTTTTTTTATGAGATTTTTTAAAATATTAGTTCATCGCACTGTATCAAACACACATTGATAAAAACAACATGATTTTTGTATTTAAATTAATAAATAAACAAATGTTTTTTTTACTACAAAGTAGAGTATTTATGTTTTATAACTATGTACTTTTTACTACACTGATACGCCTCTTTTCCTGATTACCTTGCATAAAATTAGATCAAATGATATTCACTTGTTTAAATATAAATATAAATATAGTAATCAAAAAATAAATAAATAATATAGGTATTATGTAAAAAAAATGTTTTTAGAATAATATTACATCATTTTCATCCTAGAGCCTGAGTGCAAAGTTATCAAGTAGCAACTCTATCAGCGAGTCTATTCTATACACAAGGCTGCTTTTGGTCCGCCACGGCAGCCAAATAGATTAGGAAAGTATCGAATTATTAACACGTATTATAACAATTACAACAATTTCGTTATAATTGTTATAATAAGTGCCATGTTTTAACAGCATCTCTCTTCTCTGTGATAAATTTTAGACCGAGATAGACAGTTTTGACACGGGCCTATTCTATACAAAAGGCTGCTTTCGTCCGTTAAAACCGCTAACTAGGTTATGTTTGTATCAAATTATTAACACGTATTGTAACAATTATAATTAGCCGGTATTAATTGTTGCAATAAATGATATATTTGAACGGCATGCCCCCTGCCTGTGCTAAAATTTAGAGCATGAGCGATAGAGAGAGAGCGAGAGAGAGACAGTTTCGACTGATTAAAGCCGCGTTGACACGGTCCAAGTACGATCCAAGTGCACTTGGACCGAGTGCCATCCAAGTGTACTCGTATGAGACATCTTCATACTAATTATTCCTATCCAAGCTACTTGGACCGCGTCCTACTCATCCAAGTTAGCTTGGATAGGAATAATTAGTATGAAGCTGTCACTTGGATGGCACTCGATCCAAGTGTACTTGGATCGTACTTGGACCGTGTCAACGCGGCTTAACTGATTACAATACAATTACAATTATAATAACGTTAAGTAACAAATACTAACACATTAGCACGTTAGCGGTCGATAGTCGCCTTTTGTATAGAATAGACCCGCAGACGACTAACCTATTGTAATTGTTACAATAAGTGTTAATAATTCGATACTTTAATACCCTATTTGGCTGCCGTAGCTGACCGAAAGCAGTTTTGTTTATAGAATAGACCCACCGATGTAATATTATAATAAGCTACCTATGCAACAACGTATAAAGTATTTTCTATTGAACTTATATTCCAAGAAACTCGCTGTTTACTAAATGATTGATTACAATTACATACTACTGATAATAATATAATATATTATATATCATCCATTTCAATTATATTTGCTGTTTTCATATATTTTTTAATTCTTTTTTTATTGCGTATCGTAAAATAATTACGTAATGTATTTTTTTATTAAATCCTTTTAACTTTTTAGAATAATTCTGAAATGGCATCCTGGTTTTGAACCCGGAAATATAAAACAAAATATATATACGTAATACAAGTTGCTCACTGACCCAAAAAACAAAGTTAATAGTTACAAATTACGTAATCATAAATTAACCATAGTCCGACATATAGTCTGATATATACTTTTTTAGTTTTCTCAGAAGATCGGTGAGAATAATTTATTTAAAAAAAAACCATGAATAGTAAAAACCCTCTTAGTAAAATATCATAAAACCCCGTAAAAAGTAGTAATATGTAGCGTTACGTCATCTTTATGACCAATTTAAAATGAAACAATGGTTAAATTAATTCGATTTTTTTTTAATTTGTTTGAAAATCACGCATCGGCGACCGGTGCAAGGTTGATGTTACCTATTACGCGAATGTTTGTAAACCTGTGGCGTCCGAGAACCCCGCGTTTCAATTTAATTTGTACTTTTTTTTCATATAATAACTTCTGAGTTGTTGGCATAGTGTCATGGGTAGACTGGCAAGCGATATGGTCTGACCCGTTTCCCACGGGACACCGAAGTGTCCAGCCACTCGACACTGCATCACACGTCACACTCTGATGACGTCAGAGCCAAAGTTAAATGTTCCATTTCCTATATTGTATTATTTATATGTACCTTTCAGTAGAGAATGAGTCAACACACATTTTCGCATACATAATTCTGAAAACACTCGTCAGAAAATATAGCCAATAGAAAAAATCTTTTTCGAAAAAAGTAAGACACCCCGCAGGAATCGAACCTACGTTTCTTGGTTTTCGCGCTCTGTGACCAAGAGACGCAGGTTCGATTCCTGCCAGGTGTATTACTTTTTTCGAAAAAGATTTTTTCTATTGGCTATATTTTCTGACGAGTGTTTTCAGAATTATGTATGTTCAATAATTATAATGGTACATTCTTAAATCTTGTGAATTATTCGTTGAATAAAAGACATACAAACTGGCTGCGGCAATAAAAAGTGTCTCGGTGAATCGAGACGCTGTGTCCGTGGCGCGAGACACTTGTTTCTCCATCTGAACGCGCTCATTCATATATTATGTATAAATGCAGCGTCTTGAGATACCTGTGTCTCGTGTGAAACGGGCCTAAAATATCTTTTTTAGGCAATACTTTAATCATTTTTTTTTTGTTTTAAATATCAAAATTTACCTCTTAAGATTTTTTCCTGTGCACTAAATTATGAGTTACCAAACAGTTTATCTTAGTTAGATGTGATTATATCATAACATTACCATTTTAAATATATGAATGATTGTGACAATTTGAAAATTGAATTTCCCTAGCAACCGATTTTGAACTTAAATATATAAGATAAAGTCACAAAGAGTATTCATCAATAATTGAGAACCCGAGTACACAAATAATCCAAGTGCATGGATGACAAGTTGAGTAAATTGGCTTCAAAGTTAAATATGTAGTGTCATCATGCTATAAGTAAGGACATTCATTATTACTGTGCCTAAAGAAAATAATATTGTCATGTATTCGAGAATTAAACGAATATAGGTACAGGTACATGACAAATGATTAAAAAATTGAATTAGGAGCGGTTTTCACACCATTACATACCTATTTATGTGTGAAACAGGATTTAAACATGTTGGTACTTACTTTGTATAAAAACTTATAAGCATTGTATTCCTATTACTATATTTTAAAAGCGTCTAGCAAATCCCGTTAGTTGACGTTTCAGAGACATATTATTTACAATTCTACAATTCTTCAATTTTTTTTACAGTTACAATAATAATTGTGTCGCTTCATTTCAAAATCAGCCAAGTCCACCTTTAGGTATTTTTAACTTTTTTGTGAATTGCTGAAGAACTACTGTTTTCTAACATTTCTGCATTATCAAAATGTGGAATTTGTTAATTTTAAATATTCTATACTCGAAATAATATAAACTTTCACCCATATGACTGTGTATTTGAGAAAACAAAAAGCTGTTTTTCTCCTATTCATCTATTACGGACTTGGATGTTTTTGAAATCTAGCGACACAATTATCCTTTTCAGAAATGGTAAGCATACCTTATCCGTTCAAACCATACCTAATCACGCCAATATTAAACAATTAATAAATTATGCATTCAAGGTACCTATTTCAAAATAATGTTTTCTAATAAGTATATAGGTATCTGAAATGTTTCGAATTATTTATGTCAAAAAATTAATGCTACATTCTTAAATTCTGCCTATTTTTCATATTTTAATTAAAAAACATTTTAGATACCTACATTCATATTTATAAATGTTTTATATTTTTAATCAATCTCGTTTATATATATAGAGCACAGGCCGACTGTATTCAGAGCGTGGCACTAATTGAGAATTACGATGGTAGTGTTAGTCATTGATTATTTTCGAATACAATGTAGTTACCTATTTGCAACAAATGTAACGTGAGGATCTCTTCACTTATATTGTCCGGCAGTTTTGTATTAGCTTTTTAAATTTACCTCTACGCGCTACTCTCCCATGGGTACTATTAACTTAAAGTCATGTAAATTCAGTCAAAGCACATTAGAGATCATGGTGACTTCGGTCTTGAGTAACTTTTCCTGAGATATATATATATATAATTATGATTAACCATGTCCTTGCTTTTTCGTAAAAGGTGGTTGTTAATAATTTTGAACAATCACAAACACCCAGATTTTGAGAAAATCACAGAAATATTGTATCCTCACCGGATCAAATCCATTACTCTCGGGTGGAAGACCAGCGCCTTACGCACTGCACCACGAGAGTCGCTCTCCTGATATATTCCCACTCATAAAAAAATATGCTTCACCACCAACAAACCAAAGTTTGATGAAGACCGGATATGATTTGATACTTCATTCAAATTATTACTGTTTATCGCAATATGTAACAACCATCATGTTATAAATTAATAGTTTACCATATTGCACTACCATCGAAGTTTACCATATCGTGTCGACCATGGTGAACCATGAGATACAGCATAGCGGGATCGAATACACGATTAAGCAATAACACAATAATATTATATAATATCGAAGGGTGTATACGATATAAATGTTTATGGTCACTGAATCAGTTAAATAGATAAACGGCGTGTGTTTGAAACTATTGTGATCAGATTTCGTTCATACGTGTTTCCTTGAACACGTCAAAAGGAAATGGCGTAGCAGGGGTACATCGAAAGGTCATGTGGGAAAACAATTAAACGCCACTTTTTGTTTATTTCGATGATAATTAAATAAAGTTCATACGTTACTAATTGAATGCTTCACGTGTCAGTTGATATGTTGCGTATTTTAATTGCAGTGTAAAGAAATCAAAAATAAATACATTTTATACATAGTTTCAAAATTAGCCTATCATGAAATATCACCACCGTTAAATGAACTTAATAATATTTTGTATTTTTTTTAAATTAAATACTAACCCCATAAGTCACATATCACGTGGTCTATCAATCTGCGCTACCAGTGCTCACGTATGCGCAGTGGCGGTATTATATAACATAAATTGTTGTCCTAATGAATTAAGCATTTACATGCGCCTGTCAATAATTACCTACGTGGTCGCAGCCATGATTTATTCTGGATCGGAACCGTTTCTTCGTGTGAAGCCTATCAGGCATCATTAGCGAGGGGTGCATGACTAGTCAATGCGCTCCCCAAAGACGTAGACATTTTCGGTGACGCGCTATGTATTTTGTATTCGAAATTTAATTTTTCTGTATAAAATTGTACTTCAGTATGTTTTTTTATTATTATTATTTTATATTCTCTTCTTCTCTCTTATGAGGGTAATATTATTTATTGTAATGTAAATCTCATGTTGTGCACGTCTTGAATTTAGATTTTTTATGTCAACATTGTTTTGTTTTCTTAAATAAATATGTTAATAAATGACGCAATAAATTCGTTATAAGATTTCAAAGGGGGCCTCTAACATAGAATAAAATAATTAATGTATACCAAAATCTTACATGTATCTACCTTATTTAGTCAAATAAAAATATATTAACTAGATACGTAGTAGACTTTGTGTAACAATTATTAGACACTAAATAACTTACTATGTAAAGAGTAAACAATTATTTTTCATTTATTTATTCTGCGCATACAAACGTAAGAATATTATTTAATATTTTATATAAAAATAATAAGTAGGTACCTATGTAGTTTGGCAATGTTCATGTTCTATAATTTAATATTTTAAATTTGTAAAAAAACTTTTATACAAATAAAAAAGCTGGAATTTATGGACTTATTTTATTTTTTATCGTGTGAGCCTCAAAATCAGTCAGTTCGTCCGCCCTCTAGCATCCTAAATGCGCTATTGCGCATGCGTGTAAAACATGGACCCTTAATCAATGATGTGTTAAATGAAATATTGCCAATTCGCTGGGTTTTAAATATCCCTATCCCCCACATTCTATCCCACTTTTTTTAAAGCGCTTGTTTTAATATTTCAACAACAACAATAAAAACTTTTATAGAGAGAGAAAAAAACAAAGCGACAGAATAGTAAATACTAATACATTTTTTTTCAACAGTGAGATAAAGTGAAAAAAGTCCATTTTGAGATAAGTATACCAATCGATTGCTGAAAACTATAACTACATAACGTATCACTGAGATTATTGTGTACAATTTACATAATGTAACCGTCAAATTTAATGTGGATCTTTTTCAGATTATAAATCACAGTATAAAATCAGTGGAAAGTAAGTAAGATAAAGTCACAAAGAGTATCCATTAATAATTGAGAACCCAAGGACACAAAAAATCCAAGTGCATGGATGGCAAGTTGAATAAATACGGTCATATCTTTCCGATGAGAAAGCTCACGGCGAACTGTGCCACGGTGAAATGTTTTACGTACAATTTACATCTACCTGCTGTCAATAATGTGAAACAAAAAATCTTACCATTATCATATTATAATATGCATATTGGAAACAGCATAAAAAACAAATACACATAAAGCTAACGACTTGATTTGTATGAAACAAACAATATTAAACTTCAATTACTATTATATTATATTAAACTAACTTCAATATTAAACCTAACCTAACATCCATTTCAAGTAACATTTTTGTGTAACAGCCAAGATCCACTTCTCATATTTTCCTTATTAGCTTATTTCTCATATTAGCGACTAGCTTTTGATTTTACGGCTTAAATCAAGGAACCAATAATAATTAATTGCCTTGATTTCTAACCAGCGTCAAGATTGGTAAAGCACTATGTCCGGCTTGGAACGTCGTGGATCCCAGGTTCGAATCCTGGGTCATTCAAATACACATATTGTTTTGCATTGTATGGACCTAATACAAGTCGCGAAGGGTGGAGGTAGGCTGTTAAGATCCGATATAAATAGTGCACATTAAACTTTGGCCGCGTGGCTAAAGCGTCGGTCTATAGCGTTGTGGGTCCCAGGTTCGAATCCTGGGTCTGGCAAATAAACATATTGTTTTTCAATTTGTGTTTGAGTCAGAGTATGGACCTAATATATTTAGGCCCATATGATCCTATTAGGATCGGAACTGCTCAAAAAAAAAACTTTGTCAGTCAAACATTTGTTTTTATTGAACTAAGACTCCAATTTGTAGATAGTGTACCTATGTTAGTTTTTAAGATTCAATTAAACCCTGCTTAATCCAATCCATAATAGATAATAGTCAAAAAATATTCGTTTACCTATAAAATATCAAAAAATATGCAATTAAACCATCATTTTAGATATTTTATAGATAGAAGAATATTTTTTATTGATTATAATTTGGTTTAGGCAGGACTTAATGAATTATAAAAAAACTATCCAACGCCATCTGTAATATTATGTATTACTGATTCAACGAAAACAAATAACTATAACTGAAAAAATGTGCACTATTTTTGTCGGATTTCCAATAGCATAACTAAACTCAAATGGGTTGTTCGAGGCAGGGTTTAATTGAATTTTTAAAACTAACCAATACCATCTGCAAATTGTATTATTAGTTCAATTAAAACAAATAAGTATAAAAGACAATGTTTAGTGTGCACTATTTATTTCAACAACAAAAGTGGTTAATATCCATTTGTCGTAAAAACAAAATCTGTTAATATGATCTTTTCAGGATCGGACATGGTCAAAAAAAATGTTTCTGTAGTGTTTCCAAATTATATATTATATTTAATAAAGAGTGTTATACTTTTAAATCTTGTGAATGATTCGTTGAATAATAAAAATAAGTATTTATTAAAAAAACACAGTCACATAAAATGAAAAGTTTTACACGTAGTCAATGAATTAATTGTGTAAAGTGTTTGTGTCAACTTTTGGGGTAATTAAGATGCCATTACCTGACAATTGGGGTAAATCCGTCTACAAAATGAAGAGTTTGCACTTTCGAATCGTTTAACCCCTTTCAAAAAAAGCATAATTACACATGTATAGGTACCTACATAGCTACATACCGAAACAGGATTAAAAATCCCAAAACAATAGATTGTTTAAATGATTTATATTTAAAAAGAAAAAGTATAAGTTACACGCCACTGATTTGGGTAAATATAAAACAATTCGTCAAAAACACATACTTAGATATTTAACAAAAATATTTTTATCCAAAATATGCGGTGAAGAATTGAAAATTATGGACAAAGAATGTCCCAGACGCACGTATATTATTCTGTTATACAAATAATTACTACCAGCAGTAAATATACTCCAAAACCTAGAACCCGTGTAGAATTGCTTCTACATAACTTTGCACTGCTGAAAAATATTTTTTTACATAATATATTATTATCTATTTATTTTCTTGTTCCTAAATGTATTAATATAAGTGAATATCGTTTTATCTAATGTTATGCGAGGTAAACAGGCAAAGAGGCGTATCAGTGTAGTAAAAAATGGAATAAAATTTATAAAACGTATACTCTACGAGTCTGTATGACTGACAGGTCTCTAGCCCGTGGGCCCGGACTCTGGGGAGCCCGGCGTGGCGAATCGATCAGACAAGTAAGATAAACACACATCAAAAATTTGCTCTAACAGTAAAAAAAGTCGCCTGAGGCGCTATTTCACTTTAATAATGTTAATATTTTAAATTATGTGGTTGTGCGTTGCAATTTTTAATTGTGTATTGATACTCGACAACTTCATAATTCAAGTGGATGTAGGTCTTATAAAATACTTTAAATACCCTTAATTTTACCATGAACACCATTCTCTACTGTAGAGTGTCACACTGCCTTTAACTTAAGCGATAGGTAAGGGGGCCGCCAAAGACCCTAGCCAACCATTAGTAGAAAAGGTGGATGTAAAGCAGAAATAATAAACGCATAAAAATTCCAAAAACACTTAAATACGTATTAAATGTGTATATGGAATGATCGGGGATATTTCATTGCCACGAAAACAATGCTTGTACAAAGAGTAAAGTTGTGTTCTCCATATTTTTTACGGTGTCATGAAACTTGAGAGCAAGGGAGCGGAAGGCAATTGATGCTTTCGAAATGTGGTATCGGTGCTGAATGCTTCGTATTTCTTAGACAGAGCACAGGAGGAACAGTGAATTAATTATCCAAAGATTACAATATATAAAAGAACGACCCTCGACAATATGTCTGAGATACATTCTGCAGTTTTTTGGACATATCGTATAACCCGGAGAAACTAGTGGTTTTGGTTAGCTTCCGCTAGAAGGCGAAGCAGATGAGAGCGTCGTCGCGCTGGAGCGGCCAAGGGAAGAAGCTTACTGGGAGCAGCGTTCACTCTGCCCGGAGAGAATCAGAGGACCGAGAAGGATCGCAATTCTTAGTCACTCAGAAGAAGACAGAATTTCAAGCTAGTCACGATTCTCAACCATAAGGGAGCGAGCGAGAACGTATAAATAATATACAGTACCTATACCAAACAAATAATATTTTTTAAAACAATATTATACATATGTACATAATTATTAAATAAAACAAAATGTATATTACTTTATCAACATACTTTAATACCGATCGAGACAGTTTTCGATCGCTTAGAAGTACATTATCAATTGATCAAAGATATTATATTTTCCAGGCTATTTATCACAAAATCTAAATATAATATTATTATATAAATAACATTTAAATAATACAACTTTCAACCTGTGCTAAAAAACAAACATTTTTTTGTAATATTTTATTTAAATACACTGCTTTCCTACTAGAATAAATTATTAACAGTTGACAAACTTTTAATGTGACACCTTTATTTTTTTAATTACTTCGCTTGACATGCAAGATTTTTTTTAAATCAGTGTTTAACGGTACTTACCACCAAGATTGTCCTTGATTTCCGTAATTGTGCCATACCCAGGCTTCTTGACTGGACCCATTGCACTTGTTCCATATCCTGGATTCCTCCCTTCGCCATCACTAGGACCACGATTTTTGTCTCTTCCACCATAATCACCCCCACTTTGATCATACTTATCATTGTCATTATATCCGGGATCAGGTCTATCACTTTGTCCACTCGGTCTATTACCACCACTGTTCGATCCACCATATCCGTTATTTCCCTTATCAGGATTATTATAACTTGGCCTGTTAGAAGCATTATTATATGAAGGATCAGGGCGATCATTTTGACCACTTGGTCTGTAACTGGAACTCCCACTGTTTGATCCACCATAGTTACTATTTGATACCTTATCTATAGAATTATATCCTGGCGTATTTGATCCACTTGAATAAGATGGGTCAGGTCTATCACTTTGACCACTTGGTCTATTTCCAGTACTGCCATATCCAACATTCGAATCTTTATCACCTGCGCCATAGCTAGGCTTATTAGAACCACTATTATAAGATGGATCTGGTCTATCATTTTGGTTACCAGGTCTATATCCAGAACCTTCATATCCTCCACCATTTGATCCACCATAATTATTAGGATTTTTATTAGGTATATAGTATGACGGTTTGTTATTAGGATAAGATGGCTCAGGTCTTTTATTATTATCATATTGACCACTGGGTCCTCCATAAGATCCAGAATTACTGTAATTAAAACTGGAACTGGATGAACTGTGACTATTAGAGCTACTATAGCTACTAGTACCACCATAGTTTCCATAAACTTTATCATTATTCTGATACGATGGCTTATTTGATGAAGATGAGCTTCCTCCATAGGTTGGATCAGGTCTATCGCGATCAGAATTCACTCCGCCATAAGCACCATTTAGTCCATTGTTATTCTGATAAAGTGGCCTCAGTGGTGATTGAGAGCTTGTACCATAACCTGGTCTATCTTTATCTACATTTGAGCCACCATATGGTCTTGTATTGCTTGTAGTGTCCCCTCCACCATATCGGTCTGGGTTTCTTTCAGATGTCCCATAACTTGGTCTCCTTTTATCTTCACTTCCGTATCCTTGATTCGACCCACCTGGTCTTGAACTTTGATAATCATCTGGTGGATCTGGCCGCTCTGATCCATATCTATCATTACCGGGCCTCGAATTTGAATTATACCCCCCAGTATTACTGCCATAATATGAATCCTTATTACTATTTTTATTACCATAGTAACTATCTTCATAATTTGGTCTATCTGGATTATTAAAAGGTTTATAGTTATTACCACCATATCTGTCAATATTATTGTACTCATTATTTGTATCTGAATAAGATGGTCTTTTTGACATATAATCGTAATCAAAATCATCGTAATATGGTCTGGAATTAGATTGACCACCATATGCATTAGATGCTATGTCATTTTGAGGCTTTGAAGGTTTGCCTGCTCCATATGTCCCGATTGGTATATCACCATATGATACTCTATCGGTTGGAGGAAGATTGTCATAACCATTTCCTCTATAACCTTCTATTGGTCGTATTTTCTTCTTACTTATATAGCCAACACTATTAGGCTCATTAATGCTCGGTCTGTATTTATCATAGTAATCACCGGGTCTCGAATTATAATCACTGGGTCTATAACCTGGCGATCCATGGGCAACAGAAATCGGGTCTCCGTATACATCAGCTTCGCCATATGGCCTTTTCGGTCTGTTATTACTCATGGGTCCTAAATTCAAAGGTCTTTCTGGTCCAATCGGTCTATCATAATAAGTCGTTGGTTTATAGTCGTTATAACTACCACCATATACTTCATTGCCACCACCATAACCAGAACCATAGTTTGGTCTTTGGTAATGATCTCCGGAAATTTGATAGCCATTATTCGGTCTCGAATATGCTACACTATCGTCATAACCAGATGGTCTCTCGTAAGGATATTCGTCTCCATATTTAGAAGGGTATGGCTTTTTTGATCCTCCATAATTTTGGGTATACGGACTATGTGGTCTACTCCATTGTAATTTATCTTCGTATTCACTATCATGTGCATATCCTTCGTATATATTTCCCTGATAGCCATAATGTGGCCTGGAACTATAATTGCTGTCTGAAGGTCTATAGGGACTACTACTTCCGTAATCATTACTTTCAGATCCGTAACTTCCACTTTGCTGTCCATAGCTGCCTCCGCTATTCCCATAGCTCCCATAAGAGTGACTACTTTCACCATAGGAGCTACTACTAGAAGAATGAGAATAACTACTTCCACCATAACCACTGTCAGTTCCACCATGAGGTCTCATGGAGCTCCACCCATTAGGTCTATTACTGTCGCCATAACTGTCATTATCATAATAATCACCACGATCTCCATACGGTCTTTTATCATTGTAGGGTTTTGAGGCATAGAAACCGTCACCATATGGTTTATTTGTATCACCATAGCTTCCACTGCCATGATATGGTCTATCGCCACTGCCGTATTGATCACTTGGTCGTTTATTATAGAAATCATCTTGTGGTTTATATCCACCATATCCATTAGGCCTGTCATTACCATAGTTGCCACTGCCTTCATTATATGGTCTATCATATCTATCGTCGTATGGTTTTTTATTGGAATTATACGATGAGCCACCGCCACCATAAGGTCTTTCATTTCTGTCATTTGAAAAACCACTGTTATCACTATATGGTCGTCTGTTTCTGTCTTCATCATAAGGCCTTCTATCACTATCTCCAGATGGTCGACTGCTTCCTCCGTAATGAATTTTATCTTTGTCATCGTCATACGGTCTTCTATATCCATCATCATAATTTGGCCTATCACCGCTACCGTATGGCCTGGTACCCCCAGACGGTCTAACAGTTCCTCCAGTTGGTCTACTACTACTACCGTACGGCATATTATCTCTATCGTAGTTTGGCCGATCACTATTTCCGCCGCCACCGTATGGACGTGTGTCATCAGATGGTCTATTTGTACCATCAGTTGGTCTTCTTGTACCATCCGTTGGTCTTCTTGTACCATCAGTTGGTCTTCTTGTGCCATCAGTTGGTCTTCTTGTACCATCAGTCGGTCTTCTTGTGCCATCAGTCGGTCTACTGGTACCATCAGTCGGTCTACTACTACCACCGGTTGGTCTACTACTACCATAAGTTGGCCTACTACTACCACCAGTCGGTCTACTGGTACCTCCAGTTGGTCTAGTTGTACCACCATATGGAATGTTACCTACGCCATTACTCGGGCGGCTGTTTTCATCATAAGGTCCACTGTTGCTACCATTTGGTCTATCATCACCATACGACATATCTACATCGATAGGTTCCATGTTTCCAATATTAGGTACATGATTGCCATCATTTGGTCTATTGCCGCCATCTTGTCCAAAAAAATATGTTATATTCTTAGACTGATCTAAGGGTGTAAATACTCCCCCAAATGTCATTCCATTTACACCTGGTCTCCTCGTTTCATCATTACCCGGTCTTCTATCATCCCAATTACCACCATTGTTTGGTCTGTAATCTTCTCCTGGTCTATTTCCATCCATCGGCCTAACGTTTCCATAACCTCCACCATATCTATCACCAGGCATACGGTCTCCGTATAGCCCGTGTAGATTCATTGTGTCTTGATCAGTACCTATCGGCCTGTATGATCCTTCGGGTCTTCCAGATTGACCACCTGGACCGCTAGGTGGTTCATTGTTATCGTCGAAGAATGAATCAAGTTCTGGCCTTGATGGGGCAAGCGGGTCTTGGTTTTGCCCATCAGCTTCATCACAGTTTGACCTTTTCGCATACACGTCGAAGTCAGGATCCATCACTGCGCCCTGGACTCTTTGTTCTGATGCAGGGATCTCTCGGATACTCAGCTCGCATGTGCCGTTGCCAGTAGCGCCGATTCTGCAAAATTAAAATAAAATTAATAAATAATTATTTTAGCTTACTGGTTTAAGGATATACTTTTAAGGACACACTATAAGTATGTGTCCAGTGTTCATAGAAGCTATTTTCTAAATATGTATCTAACTAGTGAATGAAACATGTAACGCGAATGCAAGTTGTTTTTACTTATGTGTGTCCTTGGAAAATAAATCACAAAGCACAACACGTTGGACTATAATTTCTACAATGCGAAAAAAATTGCAGATTAATGTTACAATTAGCCGTAGTCACCCTATTATCTGCTTCACTTCAATATAATTACAGCTACATCTCCGTAAAAATTTTCATAAATAAAAAAAAAATATGTTTAAACAATACTCACGTAAAAGACACCTGCGTTATCGAAATAAATACACACCAATCTATATTAGTATAAAATCGACGCGTTATTTATGTATTCATTTGGTTATGAAATAAAAAATAGTAGCTTGATTGCATTGACAATAATGTTGACAGGTGACACTGCCACCTGGTATTTTGTTCTAGAGCATTATATTATTATATATTTTAACGTCGTGGGCTCCAGTTTCAAATCATAGGTCTGACAGGTACAGATATTGTTTTTAAATTTGTGTATGAGTCCTAATAGGTTGAGCAAGTGGCTCACATCCATTTCTCGTAAAAACAAAATCTGTTAATACAAACCTCCACTTTGTGGAGGCCCATTTATGATCTAATTAGGATCGGACATGGTATCAAATATATTTTATTTTATTAGATTGGCAACTTTTCTCTGTGTGTACACGTCTTAATGCAACATAATATTATAATTAAAACAAATAGGTATATTTTAATTAGTATGTCAGCAGGATGCATTAGTATATTATAAAATCATGCCGTCATCACTAAATATATATATAAAATTAATTGTTACTTTGAAAAACTATTCAATTTTAATGGATAACTCTTTTTTGTTCGCCATTATTGGATAGACAAGAGGTTTTTTTACCTGAAATAAAATTATTATTAATCAATCACGAAGAACTTTTTTCCCTCTTCATAATAACCTATATAATCCTATACATATGTGTGTGTTTTAAATTTGTTACGTGGATAAACACCTATTATTATTATATATATTATTTAATACGTTCAAACTTAAACAGTTTGGACTGTAGGCGAAGAAAATCGAGTGAATTGTTGTATTACAAATCACAAAATTATCGATTTAACTCCAGAACTATTTCCCGACCATTTGCAATCCTAATAAAATCGTATGGGCCTCCACAGACTGGAGGTTTTGTGTTAACATATTTTAGGCTGAGTGTGACCAACTTGAAAGAGAAAGAGAGCTTGGGATATAGATGTATGCATGGCGATTGTGCATTCGGTCATAGAATGGTCTGTAGCACCAGCTTGAGTAAGTAAATAATGATAATTTCATATCGACTGTAGAAACAATAAAGGTATTAAATAAAAAGAGGGGAAAGTAATCGGCTTTCTCATACAACTGAATGAAGCAGGCCAGCAATAGCCGACAACTTACGAGAAATAGCGACGCGATAAAAAAAAATGCAGGGCATCACGGAGGATTTACTTTGGTCATTATAACGTACCCATATAATTAATAATGTTACCGTTAATTTTCCCGCATATTGATTACCAGCCTGTCTCATCATACTTTTTTTTTATATAACCTGCCTGCTTCACCATACTTTCATAATATAACCTGCGTAGAAACGAAAAAAGAGTTAACCCTCGGTTTTTTTCAAAATAGGTTTTATTGGATAATAATATTGAACACGATTAAAAACACGCTATGTCCAAAGGATATTAGCTGCAAATACCGAATTATTATCTAAATTTAGATAAGTAATATCTTTTAAGAAAAGAGTGTGAAGTGGAAAAAAGGACTTAACTATAATTTTTACTGTTTTTTTTAATTACGTGAATATTAATCATCAATATTAATCAGTTTGGGAACATAAAACAACATAATAATTATCTTCATGCATTTTAAGGTTTATTTAACTTTTACCGATAAACCTTAAGAAAAACGTTTTTGTGCCTCCTATACAATTTGATTTGTGTGGGTTAAGTCCGTTTTCCTTTTAACAGTCGATGTGTTCTGCGTTGGCATCATTGTTTGTAAATAATGTAAAGAATATGGCATTGCAATTTACTACTAGAAGCGTTCTTATTATATGCAGTTTGGCATTAGAAAATAAATCTCAGATTTCTTTTATTTTGTTAACTGTCAACTCATGATGGAACTGCATTGTATTGTTGTTTTTATTTAATAAAACGCATTTTTTTTTTGTAGTACTTATTCCACTTTTAATCAAGAGATTGAGTTAAAAATGTCCCTCTGAGGCGGACGAAACCGGTCCTAATATCTTGATTAAAAGTGTAATAAGTACTACAAAAAAAAATTGCGTTTCATTAAATAAAAACAACAATAAATCTCAGATTATAAGTGTGAACTTGCTATAAATGAATCTAGAATGTGCAATGGCTTGCAGCTAATTATATTGTAAGCCTTAGTAGCCCTTTTTAGCTTCACTTTCATATATTTAGGCCACATCGTGCTAGATAAAGGTTTTCTCAACTTCTGCAAAGTAAAGTAGGTAGGTATTATACCTTTAACATTGCTTAAATGAGTGTTCTTCGAGAATAAAATTCATATTAAACAATGTATTATCTCTTACCCAAAACTGAAAGAGAAGCATCTCTCTGCGTCCATCAGGCACTCCATCTCGCACTTGGTCAGGGCAGGAGTGTCCACTCTCCGCGACGTTTCTGACATGGGCAAACGCTCCCCCAGTCCCACCCTGACGAAACATTCTGTAAACATTAAAAACCAGTTTAATTACAAGATACATTGTTTGTAGCAATTAATGGATTATTTACTTTTAAGGATTAAATATATTTAGATTGCAAAAAGTGTGTAATATATCAGTGGCGCGAAGTGGAGGTAGGATGTAAACTATTGTGGTTTGGCTAGGCAGGGTTTAATTGAATTTTATACACTAACCATCACCATCTGCAAATTGTATTCTTAGTTCAATTAAAACAAATAAGTATGACTGACAAAGTTTAGTGTGCACGATGTTTATGCTTAACAGCCTATCTCAACCCCTCACCACTGGTATAGGGGCCAGTGGCGCACCCAGGGGGGGCAAGGGGCCCTGGCACCCCCCAAACATAAAAATTATCAGAATGATTTTATACAATGAAATTGGAAGCCAATAAACTATAAAAAATGATGGCAAAAAAATGATTGTAATTCTCCAGCACCCTTTTTAGAACTAATGTCGGGTTTTTTTAGATACCCAATCCCTAATGGAACTGTCAAAAAATTTTCGGTGTCCACCCGAATTCTGGAGTGGTGTAGGTCATGCCTGGGGAGGGCTGACAGGGCTCTAGCCTAGGGGCCCGGGCTGTGGGGGGCACGGCGTGTCGGGTTGACCAGATAAGTGAGATAAACACACATCATAAATTAGCTTTAATAGTAAAAAAAAGTCTGATTATTGTGTGTCGATACTCGACAGCTCTATTATTAAACTAGATGTATTAAAAATCGCTCATAATTCACTGTATAAGTACCCTTAATTTGAACTAAAACAAAATTTAAAAAACGTTAATGTAGTGTTTCACACTGCCTTTAATATTAGCGGTAGGTAGGGGGCCCGCCAAATATCCTAGCCTGAGGGCCCGTTTCAGGATGTGGGGGCCATGGTGTAAGTACACCGAGTGCAATAGACAAAAGACCGATAAACGAGAAATTAGGCTGTGTTGTGTTGAGTAGGTTTGTGTATAAGTTAAATGCAAAAATACTTTTTTTTCCATTTTCAATTAATATTTTGGAACCTCAATATTAAAAAACCAAAAATCGACGATACACATTCTGCATAAAGAACGACTACACCCACTACAGTCGGTGGTGGTGTAAATCAAAAGAACTTTTTTTTTCAGTGAAATTCGGCATAAATATTGTTGCTCTCGTCTAGACCAAGCGGGTAGCAAAGCCGATATTATTTGAGTCATGTTTTAGCATAGGTACTAGGCGCACATGTCCAGCATGGTCGCTGGATGGTTCAACGGTTACCGCCACTATGCCTCCAATTTAATAAAAACTAGGAGAAACTGTACAAATATGCCGCCGTGTATTGTAAACATATGTAAAAATAATTATATGAATAAGAAAAAGAGCCTATGGGACTAATTTACATTCTCCTCCTTGGGCTCACCCCAATATTAAATCCTGAGTGCGCCACTGATAGGGGCCCACTTAAGAATATGGGGGCCATAATTAGTAATTTTGTAATAAATGTAGCATTGTACGGATAATAATATATTATCATAATGAATGAATTCATAGAATGAACGACATGTTTCCAAAACTCGAAATCGAAGTCCGATTAAATATCAGCAAGAATGAATACATAAAAAGGGTAATAAACATTTTTGTACCATATAATACATTAATACTATGATCCTTTGATATATTTATAATATATTAATATCTCAAGATACAACGTATGTACAAAAATCATCGTTATCCGTAATGAAGACAACCTCATCAAATTACAATAATAGTACAATATTACAATACAAATTACAATAATTACAAGATAAAAAGAACTTTTTATATACAACATTTTTAAATTTTCTGTTGAATCATATAAACTTGACTTGACTAGCTTAAAGGATCAACAAAATTTGTACTTGATAGAAATAATACTGAAATGTCATTTTGACATTCATAGTGATTTCCATAGTAACGCACGTATATATTAATAATTTAGTTGCCAGGACCCCAGATCCCTAGCAACCAATAATAGTGGATTGGATTACGGATTTCTTCCGAAATATCTTTTCATACAAAACAGAATTAACTGAAAATGAATTTAATTCTACCTACTTAAAGATGGCTAAAACTATTAAAATAATGCATTGGCATCGTGTTCTGATATATTCTAAAAGTTTCAAATATCTAGCTAGTCGGGAAGTTAGTTAAAAATCGATTGCAAGATTTGTACCGGATAAACAACCACCGGACAAATAAGAATACGACCTAATAAAAACGTTGTAAAATTAGCCATAAAAATAATTACACTATCTAAACTTGAACTTTTAGCAAACGATTATTTTATAACAACATTGTAAGTTTGTATTTTCATTAAAAACATAATTATATTTCACTTGTTATATTTCTATTTATTAGAAAAATATTGGTTAATTAAAATCAAAACCATTTCGTCACCTCAATACTACAACTAGATAACTCTGATTTGGTCATTGTTGGGAAAATGAAATTTAAAATTTACTTGATTATGTAAAATAAAAACGGAAAATTGCGCTTGTCTAATTGGGAACAATTAAATAATGTTCAATTGTATGAAAAAATATTGTAGATATATTATTTTATGTACATATTTAATGCATTTACGGCTTTAAAAGTTATCTAATATTTTCAAACACAAAATTAATACAGTTCCCATTAACTTCTGACTTTCCTAGTTTTATCATTTTGTAGAGAAGGAAAATGTACAATCATATTCAATAGCTATAGGTATCAAAAACAGTGAAAATCAAGTTATCTAGTTGTAGTATTATTAGTACCTAGTTGTAATATATCGACTATTTTGTTTTTTTTTATACTTAAATAATATAAGACATTTTTTCCTGTGTCAATTTTTTTCCGACCCCAACGATTTTCCCCCCAAAGTAATTCAAATAGTAAATTCAAATTTTAGACTGACGTCTATTTTCATGCGTGCGATTTTCCTCTGAAAAAATAAATCAGCAAAAATAAAGTACGGTACCTATTCAAAAAGACTAATTTAATGCGGATTTTTTAAAATAAAATAAATATAAAAACACTACGTTGAATTAATGGACTGCCATCGTAAATCAAGACCGGATGGTCACCGTGATTATGACAGGAGATCATTTCTAAATACTGCCATCTAGCAATCAAGACATTCCATCACTCACGGCCCTCTGTTTCTCTCATGGCAGAACGATGGTTACCTATTATAGTAAGCTTGATCATTTGTTCACTCAAGCACACCGCCAGTCTTCATCTGCTTCGCCTTTTATTATTACAAGATAGCACTCGATACAATATGACAGTCGAGGTGATCGGCATCTACGAAAGGACGACAAACATATCTGTTTTTTTTATGTGTCCTGCAGGTTTCATATGAGACAACTAAGACAAACACACTGGGTAAACCAGTTCTTGACCGGCAGACCAAGTTAAGATTCTTTTTTATTTTCTAAAACTCTTTCTTTAAGCACCAAGGTGTATGGTTACTACATCAGTTCCGTGCAGCTTCGTTTCGGGACAAGGAAGTGTGGCACTAAAATTGTTTCATTCTGATACGTTTATAGCGTCATGGTAGGCAACCGTGTACATGGCAGGTGGAGATGGGGCAAGTCAAATCAAAAGCCTCTATCTGGGCGCTCTCCACCCGCGCACCGTCGTAAAAACCAATTCGCCACGCATTTGGTTGACGTTACCCCGGATGCACAGAGTGCATTCCTATTCATTTTAAAATATTTTAGTATTTACTATCTGCCTTTCAGCCGTCAGATCAAGGCGCGCGGTTGATCAAACTAATCTTCTGTAGACACAAATAATAATTTGAATTGCATTGTTGCGATGCGCTACACCGCAAAGTTTGGACTGTACCTACATCCATGTCGAAGCAGTTAGACGCGTTCTAACTATATACTCCGAAATTCGTCCCCGCACACGCGTTGTGCAACCACAATATTGTATACCGTCTTTATAATTTCTACTATGTCAATAAACCAGTTCACCAAAACAGTGTTCATCCTGAAATAAACCACCACCCACCAAAAATATTCAACCCCAACCTCCTGCGATTCGTCCCCGTATCCCTCCGGACCAAAAGGAAGGTTTGTTAGGTACTACCCAAAACCATCAGTCTACACAAGCTTATTACTACCTATCTTCGGAACGGTCGATTATGAGATGGGTTTATAGCCAGAAATAGCTGTCAACGTAAATGCCTCAAGTAGAATTTGTTTCAAACCCATTATACTTATTTATCATCGAACTAAGAATACAAATTCCCACGATGGCCGCGCAGCATAATCGTCGGCCTATTATGTCATGGGTCTTAGGTTCGAATCCTGGATCTGGCAAGTACACATATTATTTTCAATTTGTGTATGAGTCAGAGTATTAACCCAAAAGGTTGAGCAAGTTCCTAACATCCATTTCGCGTACAGAGAAAATCTGTAAATAAAAAACCTCCACTCTGTTGAAGCCTATAATCATGGCCCCCACATCCTAAAACGGCACCCCGGGCCAGGATCTTTGGTGGGTCCCCCTACCTATCGCTAAGTTTAATGTGTGACGCACAACAGAATCGTTTTAAAAATTGTGTTAGAGGTAAAATTAAGGGTCTTCGGTTTATTTTTAGGGATTTTTGTAGTTTTAATACATCTACTTGAATTATGTAGTTGTAAAGTATCAAAACAAAACAATCAAAATGCATCTAACGACCTCATTTTAAATGTAAAATTCTCTCTCGTGAAATAGCGCCGCAGGCAACTTTTTTTACCTACTATTAGAACAAATTTGTGATGTGTGTTTATCTTAACTATGTGATTGACCCGCCACGCCGGGCTCCCCTGAGCCCGGGACCCTAGGCTAGAATCCTGTTAGCCCCCCCCCCCCCCCCCCTTATGGGAGCCATGTCCATAATATTATGATCTTATTAGGATCGGAAATGGTCAAGATGGTGTTGGTTAGTTAAACCCTGCGTAATTCAATTAAGCCCTGCGTAACTAAACCATACTAGATAAAAAAATATTACTTCGAGTCTTCTACTAACTATATTTTTTTAATAATGTAATCAAAATTTAATTAAACGCATAATTTTAAATACCTTCTTATAATCTAACAATCTTGATGATAATAAATTTAACTGAACAGAATATCAGTTTCCATACAAAGCGAATTCTTTAAATAATTTGCATCTTAAGCTAATTTTGTGTGACATTACATTGATTTAAGTTAATGTCAACTTCCGGATTAGTGGGAATCTCAATCTAATTAAAGTAATTAATAAATTTAAACCTTCATTTATATTTATATAATATCCATTTCAGTCCATACTAAATTGCCATGTCAACATATCTAACTAGTATAGAATATCGTGTGGCAGAGGATACCAATCGAAGGATGGTTTACAAAAACAACATAATATATCAGTTTTTTTTCATATTTGAGATTTATGTGATTTTGTTTTTTTTATGTTGTCTATATGCTCTCATTTACCGTTGTTTCAAAAATAGTACATAACACAAGTTAAAATGTGTTCAATTTTTGTAATCCAGCAAAAAAAATCATTTGACAAGAGTTTCTATAAATACATCATAATAATGAACTCAAATGACATCTGCCTATTACATATTTTTCTGATAGGTACTTGAAAAGTTCTAATGCTTATTATTTATCATTGAACAATTAGCACATATTGTGTAGTATCACATCAAAAGAAAAAAATCCTGTAAAATTGTTCAGTTCTGAGATATTATGTTGTTTTTGTAATCCACCCTTCAATTGTTATTGTATAATATGTACCTATTGAATTTTATTTGCAACATCTCATAAAAACATGCGTACAACTCGTAGTGCAGTGCGTAAGACGCTGGCCTTCCATCCCGGAGTTCTGGGTTCGATTCCCGGTGAGGTCAAAATATATTTACATAATTTTAATATGTAAATTCCTCAAGCCTGGGAGTTTTACCACTATTATTGGGCTTCACGGCCTGTTGTGGTGTTTAATAAAGAAACAAACAATAAAAATAAAAATAAAAAAATCTGTGTGTACTTATGTACGCTCGTTAGAAGTTATACTTATTTGGTGTAACAAAATAAAATAAGTCGTTACTTGAGTCTATTAATATTACAGTGGATTAGGTTGATGAAAACGTATGCGATTCATCTGTATCTCATAGAGCACATGATTCTTCTTCTTATTGTGCCATCACCTAGCGGAGGTCGGCCACCATCAAGGCGATCTTATTTTTGTCGTCTGCTACCCGGAACAGTTCGGTGGAGCTGCACTCGTACCAATCACGGAGGTTCTTAAGCCACGAAATGCGGCGCCGTCCTCTGCTACGCTTCCCATTGATCTTTTCTTGAATGACAAGTTGAGGAATGCTGTATTTTTGTCTTCTCATAATGTGGCCGAGGTATTGTAGTTTCCTGGTTTTGATACTACGTAGAACTTCTCGGTCCTTCCCCATTCGATTGAGAACTTCAACATTTTTCACCCGGTCAGTCCAAGTAATTTTGAGGATAAGTCTATACAGCCACATCTCGAAAGCTTCAAGTCTCCGTGACATCTCTTGGTTAAGCGTCCATACTTCCATACCATAGAAAAGAATTGAGAGCACATAACAACGTACCATACGCAGTCTCAGACCTAGGTTAAGATCTCGATTGCTAAGGAGACGTCTCATTTTGAGAAAGGCGCTCCTTGCGATCTCAATTCTAGTTTTTATTTCCTGAGATTGGTCCCATTTCTCATTGACCCATGTACCTAAATATTTATAATGGGTCACACGTTCGATTGGTTCGCTGTTAATGACAAAATTTGTGTTGGTGTCTGGTGTCGCTGCTTTTGATACTAGTAATAGTTTTGTTTTCTTGAGGTTCATTTTTAAACCATGCACATGATAATAATTGTAATTTAAATATTGTATTGGACCAAAACTCATCTTTGCCATACAGCGGTTACAATAGTTACAGAAGTGCCCATGATGAATTAATAGAAAATCAAATTTTAATATATTTTTTGAATTATTTACCAACTCAACATTCGAAGCCAAATTCGAGCCAAAAAAAGTATAACTTCAAAAATATTTGTACCGAGCACGACTTGAACATGCATCCTTCGCATACTGGAAACGTCCTTTTCCAATCACGCTTGAGAATAAACCATACGATAATCAATCTCTCAGTGCCCCTAACCTATATTAATAATCTATTATGCAGTGATCTCCAATGACTATAGATTACCCATAACCCCAACCTCTGTGTTCTTAATAAAACCTCTGTCTTTTTTCCTTAAACCTTTGTCTGCAAACTTTTTGGAAGATTTTATTTTTTAGCGACCTTATAACCAACATTACGCCACAGGCCATTTTTTTGCTGTGCATTTTTTCATAAAAAAAAAAAGTGTTTGACTCATTATAAATGTTTCGCGAACACTTGTATGTCCGTGAGCACCCCACCTTGTTGATGACCTTATTACAGGAGGTTCATAATTTGGAAGTGTGTAAAATAGTCTGGTCCAAGAATTGTTGAATTTTCTTCCAAGAAAAACATTATGTGGTTTCCTAATAAATTATCTAGAGTAAGTTCTAGTTTCATTTTTATTTACAAAAAAAACAATAAGTACCTACTGTTATCAAACGAAAATAACCCTGGTGCGTGACAGTTCCAAATTCCAAATCAGCAATTTAACCAAAAACATCACTCGGATACCCCTGAAGAATGTTTAGAACCCCTGACAAACCTAAGTAAATGTCTGTATGCCAGTGGCGAAGGGTGGAGGTAGGCTGTTAAGATCCGCCATAAATAGTGCACATTAAACTTTTTCAGACATACATATTTGTTTTCATTGAAATAAGACTACAATTTACAGATAATGTTGGTTAGATTTTAAAATTCAATTAAACCCCGAGAAACCAAGCCATAATAGATAATAGCCAAAAAATACATGTATATCTATAAAATATCTTAAATTATGCAATTAAATCATACATAACTTTGAGTATTTTATAGATACAATAATATTTTTTATTTATTATAGTTTGGTTTACGCAGGGCTTAATGAATTAAAAAAATGACCCAACAATATGTGTAACATGTAGTTTTAATCCAACGAAAACAAATAACTAAGATTGAAAAATTGTGCACAATTATGTCGTATTGCCCAAATTAGACCAAATCTATTATGGTTTCGTTTAGGCAGGGCTTGATTGATTTTTAAAAATTAACTAACACCATCTGTAAATTGTAGTCTTAATTCAATAAAAACAAATACATATGACTAACATAGCTTAGTGTGCACCATTTATAGCGAATCTTAACAGCCTACCTCCACCCTTCGCCACTGCTGTATGCATGTTTGTATAATTTAGTGTAATTAAATTTCTCCGCGCGGAAGAACTGTCAAATTAAAAATTTTCGTGTTATAACTGATCCTGTCTCACATGATGTCACACATTTCCCCCAATCTGAAGTGATGCTCGATCAAGGATATCTACCAAGATACATGTGAGTCCTTCTTCCCGGTAATACTACCTATTTCAATTAAAATAAAACAATATGAAGTACTTATTCCCCATATTATGTAGTTTAATAATGATTATGACAACTTTCATCCGCTTCTAACGTCACTTCGAAACCAATCTTTATCATTACTTAGTTACTACATATTGTGTACAAAAATTACTATGTCGTATTTTAATCATTAGGTAGTACAATGTCTTTCCATCAAAAATTCACGTTATTTAACGTTAATCAATTTTGGTATATCGTTACTTTTCAGAGTTATACAAAACTAAGAGGTCCCAGAGTCTTTTATTGTCTCATTTTAATATGTTTAGATTTTATATTATCTATGGAAGAAGGTTCTATGCAATATTCCAATATCTTTGGTCTGGACTAAGTCAAGAATCTGTTTCCATTGAGACATTAAAATAGATACGTGGGACATTTAGTTTTCTTTACCACTTTTTTTCTGTCTGCTTCTTCTTCTTCTTCTCGTTTGGTAGCAGGTTGTAGATTACAGTACAAAAACACGTATGTAAATAAAACCATTAAATCCTTTCAACACATCGCCACGTCACATTGATGTGACAATGTGTTTTGTATTTACGCTAAACGCTAATAAATTGTATTTTATACACAAGAATGCTATCGGCCGCTATCGGGAGTTATCGAGGGTAGATTATCGTATGTTTGTATTTAGGAAGAGAGGTGCTGTTAAAACATAGCATTGTGACAATTGGATTGAGATAAACATAATAAAACCAACTGCAAAATTGCTAAATGGAGATATAGAGCTTCAAAGTCTGTTCATGTTTTTATATACTTTATGTAAATGTTTGGAACAAGAAAACTATTAAATAATGTGACTATTATTAATATATCTCTATTACTAGTAAAAGAATATAAAATACAGTAATATATCTTAGGATACTAATCAATAATACAGTTGGTTCCTTTTTATTTTATGACATTTTCCATAGAAACAATCACTAGAAACTATTTTACACAAAGGAACCAACTGCTAATTCTCTTTTTTATTATTCAAAATTACTTGCAAAGTTGTCAACTATTTATTTATCATAAAACATCAAATTGAAAATAAATGTTTGTATATCTTTAATAACCTAAGCAAAATAACTTAAGGTAAAGGTAGAGTACTCCATACCATCAAAGAAACCTTGACCTCTTGCCTCTTCTGACACTTTGATACTGACTATGACATATACTTAGCAGTTGGTTCTTTTTCATAACAGAAAATTTGAGGTTTAGAACATTTTGTCCGTTAAGCAAAAAGAAAATAATGTAAATAAAATGAAAGCTAGACCGAATTGAACTTGGATCTCTTTGGCAAATTGAAATTGGATTTTTTTGAACAAGTTCCCATTCATAACTCAAAATACCTAGAAACGTTAGTTGGTTCCTTTCTTCTTATAACCATCCAATTACAACTCACTTATTGTAAAAATTATAATACTTCGCTACAAAATATGAAAAACTACATTCGATAGCGGCCGATAGCAGTATTGCGTATAGAATAGATGCACTGACCGGTGAAAGAAACTATTTAAGTTTAATATTTAAATATCTATTAAGATTAAAACAATAATAAATAATATTTCCGTTCGCTAACCGTGCATTGACAACTTCTGTTATAAACACAACACAATACAAAACAAAATTAACATGCGCAGGTCATATTTCTAACAAGAAGCGTTAATTCTTTACTGTCGTGTATTTATTGCGTACCTTTATTACTGCCTCCGGCCGCAATCAGCTGTGAATCAATGGTGATGGCATCTGACGGGTTAACACTCACACCGGCCATCCAGCACAGCAGCGCGAGGGTCAAACTCTTCGCCGGAAGTGGCGTCATGACGCTGGCGTTAATGAGATCAACTCAGTGAATTTAATTAGTATTTAGGGCAATAGTTTTTCAAGCACTTTTGTTCTGCACTCATTTTTATGTCACTCTGCAATTTGGAACGAGATAATTAAATTTGAATTATAAACGCAGCGTTTGGATTATTTTTCTTTTTTTGTTTTTTGTTTTCACACACATGATAAAGTGACAGACGGTGGTAATTTAACTATCATTGGGCTAACACAACTACATAATATAATTTAGACATCGCGATGTCGCGGATTTCAGCATGGCAATAAACACTTTCGAAATAATGAATGATCTCTTCTGCAAACGAGACATGTGGGTCTATTCTATACTTATCGAACACTAAATTGATAAATAGTATCAAACTTAGGGTAGGTTTGTATCAAAATATTAGCACTTATTGTAACAATTACACGAAGCCGGTTTTTATTGTTGCAATAAGTGCGATATTTTAACAGCAGCAAGATAGGTGCTGTTAAAATATAGCACTTATTGCAACAATAAAAACCGGCTTCGTGTAATTGTTACAATAAGTGCTAATATATTGATACAAACCTACCCTAAGTTTGATAATATTTTTCACTTTATCACTTTAGCGGTCGATAAGCATAGAATAGACCCAATGATATACGCAAGAATGAGTACCCGATGGAGTGCAATCAAATCCTTTATGATAGGTAATCGTATTTGTCTAACTAGAGTCGAAACACTATACGGTCACCATATCCCCGACAAAGGGGGGGTGACAGGGCTCTAGCCTGGGGGCCCGGGCTCAGGAAGGGCCCGGCGTGGCGAGTCGACCAGATAAAGTGATATAAATACACATCACAAATCCTATCTAATAAAAAAAATCCGATGTAATGTACGATACAACTTTTATTTGTGTATACTCAACAATTCCATATTTCAAATGGATGTATTAAAATATTTAATAAAAAAAACACTAAAAATATACACATTAATTTTACCGCGTTCATCATTTGGAAAAAGCAATTGTGGAGCGTCACATTGCCTTTATCCTTAGCGATAAGTAGGGGGCCCCGCCAAAGATCCTAGCCTGGGGGGAAGCTTCAGGATGTGGGGGCCACGACGGTCACCGTTAATACCGTAATGCATCTACGAGTAAATTTGGTAAATGTAATTTGATACAAATCCTTTTATTATTGATTAATTTAATAAAACACAAAATTTTTAGTACTTATTACACTTTTATTATTGGGACATTTTTAACTGAATAATAATATGAATAAGTTGAAAATGTCCCAATAATAAAAGTGGAATAAGTATTAAATATTTTTCATTTTATTAAATTAATCAATAATACAATGCAGTTCCACCATGAATTGACAGTTAACACAATAAAGGAAACAAAATCAATCATTTTTAAAAAATCGTTCTTTCACCTCCTAAAAAACTTACAACTGAATTACATTTTAATGATAAAATTAATCATACAATGTTGTAATAAAGATCAGAATTCTAATAAACACACATTTTACATAGTATTTTAAATTGTAGGTTTATTTTTTTACCTAAAAATATATTTTTTAATGTCTTTATAGGTATATTATGTATTTATTATTTTAAATTAAAGTTATCACTACATACTTTTAATTTGCAGTATTAGAATTCACTCGTTGAAACTTTACGGTCACTATCTTAAGGGGGAGAGGTAAGTTTTTAGTAAATATATTCATTTTAAATAATCAATACGTATTTAAATGCATTAAAAAAGATGTTATTTCCTCCAAAAATAATTTTAAAACTATTTGATAATTTTACCTTTAAATGTAGCTTCTTAATAAGTATTTTCGAAGTTCACATAAAGAATATTGAATATTTTTTTGACCATATCCAATCCTAAGATCATATGGGCATCCACAGAGTGGAGGTTTGTATTAAAATATTTTTGCTTTTACAATAAATGGATATCAGCCACTTGCTCAACATAAATTAGGTCCTTACTTTGACTCCAAACACAATGAAAAACAATGTATTGTGTATTTGCCAGAACCAGTATTCGAACCTGGGAACCTACGACATTATAAACCGATGCGTTAGCTGCTAAGGTATTTTTTTTTCAAATAAATCGATTTTTTTTTTAATTATAAATTTGTATAACCTGAAATCCTTTTCAATTATATCGATTCGAGCTTTGGCATTGTGACCTTATTGAAACTCGATTCAAAATATGTAAATAAAAAAATTAGCTATTGCCTCTCATAATAATGTATCCAATTGTCTTCCATTAAATATCATTTAAATTAAATTATCTTTTTTACTTTCACTTCTATATTATATTACTACTGTAATGTCCTGTTCTAATCCCGGGTCTATAAAATACACAATATGTTTTTCGATGTGTGTTTGGACCCAGAGACCTAATAGGTTGAGCAAGTGGCTAACATATGTAATATTTATCGTGAAAATAAAAAAAAACTGTTAATACAACCGACATTCTGTGGAGGCTCATATATGATCTTCTAAGTAATGAACATTATTAGATGAGAATTTTTGAAACAAATAGAGCAGTTTCCATTTTATAAAGATGTTGACAAGTCAATAAAAATGTCTCGTTTTTTTTTCTTTTTAGTATTATTTGTTATTAGTATACGAACAATATTTAAATATACTTTTTTTCTGAAGGTATACATACAGGAAACTGACGTTTTTGTTTCTAGAGCTCCCATATATACCTATATATACAAAAACAAAAGATGCTGTACATTACTAAATGCACGAAATGCGCGAATATTATAAAAACATTAAAAACACCGTTTACCGTAATATTTTATAGATTTTTTAAGATACTGAAATATTTTGAGGCCCCTTGGAAGAAGCTAATCTAAGAAGCTCTGCTCTATTGTGTATAATAAAGGAAGATACTATACCTAGTTATGTAAGAATCGTCTACATTGGTAGGTATGGTATATATCAGTGGCGATGGGTGGAGGTAGGCTGTTAACATTCGACATAAATAATGCACACTAAGCTTTATTAGTCATTCGTATTTTGTTTTAATTGAACTAATACTACAATTTACAGCTGATGGTGTTAGTTAGTTTGAAAAATTAAATTAAACCCTACCTAAACCAAACCATAATAGTTTTGGTATATCTTGAGCGATCCTACAAAATTGTGATACACACTTTTTCATTCATATTTATTTGTTTTCTTTGAATTAGAAATAGATATTACATGTCATGATGTCGGTTAATTATTTAAAATTCATTAAACCCTGCCTAAACTACACTATAATAGATAAAAAAATATTCTTCTATTTATAAAATATCTAAAATTATTTATGTTTTAATGGCATAACTTTAGATATTTTATAGATAGAACAATATTTTTCACAACTTTTTTCTTAGCTCGTATTCTTATTTGTCCGGTGGTTTTTTGTCCGGTACAAATCTTGCAATCGATTTTTAACTAACTTCCCGACTAGCTAAACATTTGTAACTTTCAGAATATATCAGAACACGATGCCAATGCATTTTTTTAATACTTTTAGTCATCTTTAAGTAGAATTGATTTCATTTTCAGTTAATTCTGTTTTGTATGAAAAGTTATTTCGGAAGAAAACTATTATTGGTTGCTAAGTGAGTCCTAGCAACTAAATTATTAATATTAATATATACGTGCGCTACTATGGAAATCAATGACATGTCAAATTGACATTTCAGTATTATTTCTATCCAGTACAATTTTTTTTTGATCGTTTAAGCTAGTCAAGTCAAGTTTATATGATTCAACAGAAAATTTAAAAACGTTGAATATAAAAAGTTCTTTTTATCTTGTAATTATTTACTATTATCTACTATGGGCTAGTTTACGCAAGGTTTGATTGCATTTTAAAAACTAACCAATACTATCTGCAATTTATAGTCATAGTTCAATCAAAACACATACGTTTGATTCACAAAGTTTAGTGTGCACTATTTATGGCGGATCTTAACAGCCTACCTCCACCCTTCGCCACCGAAGTATATTAAACCTACCTACTGAAACTTACAGGAATCTCTGTAGCTATTTTTTTTCTTGAGTATGTAAACAATTAAAAAAAAAAATTATTATAATAATATTTAAAACAAAGATTGTGTTGCGCATTGCTGTCTGTCCGTTTTCACAATATCAAACATAATCTCACAGTAAATAATTTCTTCACATTATACAAAAATTCACAAAAAGCACTTTCGTAACCCGTGTAACCTTATTAATTAGATTAGTCAACCAAAGTATTATTATAAAAGACCATAGTGTGCCTGTGTATTATTTAAATGTATACCTATTCATTATGAATAGCGATTCTATCGACTCACAGCTGAAGTTTAAAAGCACTGCAATTACAATTTAATAAACAATTCATACCAATATAATTGCACGAGCTACCCCTATAAACTTATTTACAACCCCATGATGGCCGCGCGGCTACGTATCCGGAAATTTGTACGTAAACAGTTCACCGCAGGACACTTATTCATGCGCCGCAGTACGTGAAACATGAGTTCGTGAAACATTTTAATCAAATAACGAGTTTTTCGTTGAACATTTCACCGTGGAGTATATTTGAACGTATGCTACAGCATATGGCAAATTTTATGAGATGTCTTTACTAGGTTAGGTTAGGGTTAATCTAATTGGATCAGTACTATTTGCAAACTATCGCCGCATTTTGGAAGATACGTACAAATGTATTCCACGGTGAAATGTTCAACGAAGAACTCGTCATTTGATAAATGTTATACGAACTCATGCTTTACGTGCTGCGGCGCACGAATAAATTTCCCACGATGAACTGCATACGTACAACTTACATGTTACCATAACGTCGTGGGTCCCAGGTTCGAATACTGGGTCTGGCAAGTACACATATTGTTATTCAATGTGTGTATGAGTCAGAGTATGGACCTAATAAGTTGAGCAAGTGGCTAACATCAATTTCTCGTAAAAAGAAAAATATGTTAATACAAATCTCCACTTTGTGTAGGCCCTTATGATCTTATTAGGATGGGATATGGTCAAATCTAAAAAAAATGGACCGAGTGCTATTCGATCACAAATATTATATGACTTTTATCAGACGACACGAGTGGGTAAAGTTGTGCTGGGTCTCTGTTTAAGGGGGAGAGGCACGCCAGCAGAGAACCTAGCGGAAAAATACGAAGCTTGCAATTTGAGATTTTTTTTTTGATAATTTACAATTTCAACTGTACTAATTAAATAAATATATATCTGAAAACATTAAAAAGATTTTTTATTTATTTTTTAATTTAAAGATAAACTGGCAATTGTAAAAAATGTAATAAAATGTGAATTCGTTGCATAGTCAAATCTTATTATTACATTATATTTTATGGCCATATTTATTATTAAAATTTAGTTTATTAAGTGTTAGATTTTCTGTCGCTTAGATTTTTGACTAATTCATCGTTTTAATATTTTTTTATATATATTTTAAAAAACATCGATTTTTATAAAAATATAAATGTGTATAACTTGAAACCCTTGTTATTTCGCACTAATCGCACGATACACAGCATCATGAAACATCACATCCGTCCTGCGATAATTATTATTAATCTTGCATAAAACATAATTGTCTACAACTTTTATCTAAAATATTTTGTGCTACAGCGCTGCAAAGCATAGTAAACTATTCAAAATTTACAAAACGCTCTGTCTTGCTCATATTGTATGGTCAGTATTGTTTATTAATTGAAGCGCCTAGTTTCAAAATCCCCTAAAACGATTTTAGGTAGTTTGAGAAAAATGAGAAAAACTATTTTAGGTAGTTTATGTAATTATTTTTTAATTCGTTACATTCTAAGGAGTATTTTGGCTTTCCGTTTTAGCGGTATTTGAAAAGCACACCCAACCATTATAGCGGGTTTTGAAATTTACCCTAATTTTTGATCATACGTATTGACGAATTTTGGCGTTTTTTAAAGTTCAATCTTTGGCCATCATATGGGTCACAAAAATATCCATCTAACTACATATCTAACTCAAAAGTTTTCAAAAACCGTTTTAGGGGCTTTTGAAACTAGGCGCTTCAATTATGAATTTAAATAAAACGTACAATGTAGTACTTATTCCACATATTTTTCAAATTACTGGGACTGGTTTCATCCCCTTCAATTTGATATTGTCAAAATAACAATAACATAATAAAATACGTATACTAACCACAAACTATATAATACTCGTATATTCAAAAATCAGAATAACTACGTTTTGCATGAAAAGGCTTTTTTTCGGTTCCGGCTACTGGACTATAATTTGAATGAAATTTCTATTGAATCATTTTCATTCGTAAGGATTTCAATTTATCAAATCCAGACGCGCGCACAGAGGGGGGGGGGGGTATTTCGAATCTGGACCTCCCCATCCCCTCCCCCCAGAAACGTTATTTAGGTAAATAGAATATTTCTTCTTATTCTTTCTCAGGACCTCATGACTTAGGATCACAGAACAGATAATAAATAGAATACCGATATGCTATATTCTATACGCCGCACGTTAAAGCAGGGTTTTTGAATGTGTGAGTGTCCTACGAAAATGAAGCACGCATTATGCATGTGCAATAGTGTGTGTAATACACCAACATTAAATGAGCGTAAACGCATAAATAGAGAGCAGTTTTCAGTATTCGACGTACAACGTATTCTTCACACGTGTGTAAATTTAACTCGGATTCTTCCTTACTCGAGACGGTCACCTGCTATCGCCTTACCCGTTGGGTATTTCAGTACCCATTATTTCTGAGTTTCCCTGCTTAGGATCGTGACCCGGGTGATTTGGCTGTCGCAAAGCCTGTGACAGTGGAATACCAGTGGCACTCTTGAATTGGTGCAATTATCTTTATATTATTTTTTAGCACAAATTTGTAGTTTCTCTACCACAATTACTTGTAAATTGGACTGACTACTTGCATATTTCATATTTTAACACGGAATTTACTGAGTCTATCTATCTATATTCACGTTATTCAAAATTATTGCGCGTAGCACGACTATTTGAAAAAGTACCGTATTCCGGACTGGACAAAAAGTCCTAAATCGCATACCCGGTACCATGACCCCCACATCCAGAAGCGGGCCCCTAGTCTAGGATCTTTGCAGCCCCCCCCCCCCCCTACCTATTGCTACGGATAAACGCACTGTGATGCTCTACAGTAGCGTTTTTCAAATGGTGTACGTGGTAAAATTAATGTGTATATTTAGTGTTTTTTTGTATAATATATCCATTTGAATTATTCCAATTGTCGAGTATCGATACCTACGCAATTAAAAATTGTATCGTACAAGCACATGATTTTAAATAATAACATTACTGAAAGAAAATAGCGCCGCAGGCGACTTTTATTTTACTATTAGAGCAAATTTGTGATGTGTGTTTATCTCATTTATCTGGTCGTCTCACCACGCCGGGCCCCCAGGCTAGAGCCCTGTCAGCCCCCCCCCCCCCCTTTGTGGGGGCCATGCCCGGTACACTCTGCCACCCTGTACCTGCGTTATTATTAACCGGGGTTGAACCGATAGATAAAGACATACATTAACTAACACTGCTCTTGAATTAGGGATAACAAGAAACAGTTGTATATCTGGAATATTTTTATCAATGGCAATTGGTAACATTGACAGCATAATTATAATTTGACCGCATAGTACAACATCTCGAAAAGTCTCGACTTCTGCATCTTATTATTCAATGAAATACGTACTTGAGACCAGGGATTGTAATACTGAATGAAAATACCAATACAGGTATTCGTAAAATAATTGTAAAAAATATAAGTATATACCAGGCATGGGCATACAAGGTCAAAGAGAGCCACATTGTAGATTTTCATATATATAAAGAGCCACACCATAGTCACATTTAGAAAGGAAAACTCGCAAAAATACAAGTATAATGGGGAAAGAAAATAGCTATATTTTTATGGAAAGATATTGGGAGCCTCACTTAATCCAGCATTTCCCCACATCTTGTATGTTATACTAATAAATATATATATGAAAATCTTTTTAAAATATTAATATTTTATAGCATATATCATTTCTGATCACAAAGGACGATGAAGGATCACGGATATCGGTATGGTCTTATTTTTAAAACCGATATTTCTTTATCGAAAAATACTGGGATACCGGTTTTGAAATACCGGTATTGCAATCCCTACTTGAGATCATGACAGAAGAAAAATAATAAGACTCGAAAAATCAAAGACTCATTTAAGTTCAGCACTTCATCCCTGTTTAGAAAAGCGGCAGACTGGGAAAATATTGCCAAAATCATTACCGACGTCCAGTAATATGATATTATTGACTTTTCACAAGTAAAACTCACTAAGTGACATTTCGGTAAAAAATGATATTATCACATTTTCTGCATAATTTTACAGAAAAAACCGGGTCCATTCAATAAGTATTAACGATAATAATCTGTGGAAAAACTCACTAACCAGTAAAATTTCTCGTCAGGTAAAACTCAATATTAGCATTGATAAAACAACATATTGAGAGCCTTCCGTGCATGGAATCGCATTACGTCAGGCATTAAAATGATAAAGATTCTGATGATTTCATTTGTTCCATCATGTTTTCAACATTCATAAATCAAACCAAAAAATCGTAAAAGCACTTATGAAATGAACTCTAATTTGAAGACAACTGTAAAATTTCTATGATTGATGAAGCTTGATGGAACTTTAATTTGAATCAAAACCGATTACACATGATTTGTAAAGCGCCAAGGTTTTTGTCAAGTATCTACGACCCAGTTTTCGCATTTCGTCATCAGCTAGAACCGTAGTAACTTCACAAAATTCAGGATTGTATAATATGACAGGATGAATAGACCCCACTAACCACATAAAATAATACTACTGAAAACTGTTTTTAGTTTTTGTCTTACAATACCTACAGTATCCCAAAAATACAAAAAATATATTAAGCACGTGTTATGCGCTTTTAGCAATATCCTTCTAAGCGAACGAAACCGGTCCTGATCATTATTCTTCTTCGACCATGTCCGATCTTAATAGGATCATATGGGCCTTCACGGATTTATTTTTATTTTTACGAGAAATGGATGTCAACCACTTACTCAACCTATTAGGTCGATACTCTGACTCATACACAAATTGAAAAACAATATGATGTGTACTTGCCAGTCCCAGGATTAGAACCTGGGACCTTCGACACTATGGACCGGCGCTTAAGCCAAGCGATATTATATATTGTACTTAATTCTAATCAATTAAATGTACAATAATTATAATAAATTATTCGTTGAATTAAAAAAATGTTTATTAAATTATAAGCAAGTGCAAGTACGTTATAACAAAAATTTAGAAAGATCCTGACACCGATTAATAATTAATGTAATTATTAATACCTTGATTTAAAATACTCGTACAAAAGCCGACTGCTAAATAATAACGAAATTTGGAAAGCGCTTCAGTGAGAATTGAAAAGAACACTAGTTTACTTAATCGCAATTAGATAGGACATATTATAAGTCAGTGGTTAGAGCATATGGGCGCGAATCTCAGGGGATACGGGTTCAAATCCCACTGAGTGTCTTTTCCAGTGGTTATATTATATTTCGCTGAAGTATTTTCAAATTATGTATGTCACTTTATTTATGTATTCGTAAAAATATGAACATTTGTATGTCTAATACTTTAGTCACCTATGTAATATTAAAAGGCAGAACACGTACTCATTTTCTTTCTAGCTCTGACTAGACTAAATTTAATTATATCTCACATGAAAATGATTTAATTACACTTTAAAATAAACAATTAATTTGATTCAACTCACGTTTACCTGGTAAATCTACATTGTAGTTTGTAGTGATTTGACAAAAACGAGTTTGCAATTAAAAGATGGTTTTAAAACCAGAAACTACTCTAAAATCACGAATTGAATAAAAGAAGAATCTAATTAAAACTATTGATTGAAGGTAGATACTTTATGGCAATTGAATTATTGGTAAATGGGTAAATGTGCCGCAGAGGTGGACATGAGATTTTACTTTCTTTTTAGACCTAACCTAATCTAACCTACCCCAACCTAATATTATCTCATATTATAATCTTAGTTTGTGATAATGGTGTATCAAAATGTATGAAAATTTCAAATTTTCAATTAACGATTATTGGATCGAAAAGCCGATGCGCCGACAGAAAAGGGTATTTATTATAATTGTCTACATGGAATAAACTGTTATCGTAAAAAAAAAAAAAAAAGCTCGTGTCCACCTCTGCGGCACAATTACCGAATTATTATTAAAAGCTATATTAAAATTTAATATTGGTTGTTTTTTCATGAGTCGGTTTCATCTTTCGTCAAATTCAGACTTTATTCAAACGGTATGTTATCAATTTGATGTATGCATATAGTCTGAAAATGCCGGAAAGCGAAACACAATTCGCAAAATATGGAAGCTTACAGATTTCATACAACTTCATCTATAATAATTAACAATTTAAGTAAAATAACCTGTATTGACAATTAAATAAAACATTCAATTTCATTTATAAGTTTTATTTTGCATAGTTACAGTACTACACCCACGATGGCCGAGCGACTTAAACGTTGGCTAGTAATGTCGTGGATCCCAAGTTAAAATCTTGGGTCTGGAAAACACACATTTTGTTTCCATTTTGTGTATGGAGTCAGAGTATGGACCTAATACGTTGAGCAAGTGGCTAACATCCATTTCTCGTAAAAATAGAAGCTGTTAATACAAACTCCACTCTTAGGATCGAACTTGGTGAACTAGTAGTGTAATAGCATAGTAGTGTTCATATAAAGCTAAATATATCGAAAGACGAAATTGAGAAAACCTGTAGAAGTTTACCAATAATCTGTCACCTTTTTTAAATTTTCAGGTAAATTTAACTTGATTTTATTCACATTAACTGGGATAGTATCACGTTATTTAAAATTGTATTATATTCGCAACAAACTGGATATTTTTATAGATAAATAAACAATAAAATTACAATAAAACACTGACACAAAAATTCACTTCGTAAATTGAATTGATAAATGGTTAACTTAGCGAAGACTCGAACCGAACGAACCTCTCTACTCGGACACCACCTTACGAATGAGTTTTAAATACTATGACGCCGATAGAAAAATAAAAAATAAACCAATTTACTCATCTATTTAGTCCTATCTTATATCATTATTTATAATATTATGATATGTTGTACCTGTTAAGTCTATCGTGTGTTAAAATATGCAAGTTATATTGCGATATTTATCTGAGGTACTGTGGCATAAATATGAATAAATTTGTTATTTTCGAAGGAAGAGGCATTTTTAGCCTCAGTGTTGAATTAAATAATTCAAGACAGTTACGCTGAACGGTACGAATTTACGGACCAAAACGTGTTAACCCCTTGTCCATTTTCACAATTAATTTAAATAATGTGTTAACATATTCAATTTTTATTTCATTGTAATAAGCCTGCGTTTATACATTCCTGGATGAAGGTCTCCCATAGCTCTTTCCATTCTTATCGCTCTTTAGTTTTCCACTGCTACGTACATTCATTGAACTTGATGTGTGCGTTGATCCAACGGATTTTCGGACGGCCTTGTGGTCATTTAGTAGGTATATACTCTGGTTACATGTAAATTGTACGTATTACATTTCACCGTAGTACAGTTCGCCGTAAGCTTTCTTATAGGAAAGACATGACGTATGCTATACCGCTATACGGTCATCTCTATAGCACCGAGATGAAAAAAATATGCGTTATTTTGTATTTTTAATTTAATTACATACCTATTTTATACTGTCTTTCTGTTGAATTTTGGTTGTTTTTGGTAAGTATTTTAGATACCTACAAGTCGGTTTACAGGAAACCAGGCCAATTTTCATGACCGATTTTGGTAAAATTCACGAATTCAAGTATGAAAACCTAACCTAACCTAACTTAACCTAACAAATCGAGGGCTTAGTGTCAAACAACACTATCTACAAAAGTGCAACTTTACAGGAGAGCCAAAAATCGTTATTTTAGATTCTTGTAACTTAACAGGGGAAATGTTTATTTAAAACCTAATGTTAATATTTTATAATTTATTGTGTATTGTACATTTATCTTGCTTATGATGATGTTAAAATTTATAGGGATAGTTTTAAAAAAATATGAAAACAAGGGTAACTTATGTAGTTAGCGTTAAACTTTACTGACGATTTAATAAGAAATTAGAAAAGATTGACATAACGTTGTTTGACTATCATGTAGCCGTAAATGTAAAATAACGTTGTCTGACTTTAAGCACTCGAAATAATCCAGTATATCGGTTATTTTCAATATTTGTTTGCCGCTGGCTTCCTGTAAACAGCCAAGAACCGTGTTTTATTTATGCATGAATTTTATCTCATTACTATTCGACCCAAAGAGATTGAACGGTCTTTAATATGCGACCATATATTTCCGATAAAACATTTCACGGTAAAGTGTGATACGGCGAACTGCATAGGTACAAATTTCCGGATACGATATGCTCTTGCCTATTTCGTAAAATACTAGTTTTTGAATCAGTCGTTATCCTAAATACATGTGCCTCGCTGAGATACAGTGAATGTTTAAATCTCTCTTAAAGCTTAGTACTAATCATTAGTACTCGCTACTTTAAAAGCTGAGTAGAGTGAAAAATATAGAGTTTATTATCAGCGCGTGCTAACTGAACCGTTACCCACCCTAGTTAATGATTCATATTATATATATTTAGGGTTTAATTGAATTTTAAAAACTAACCAGCACCATCTGCAAATTGTATTCTTAATTCAATGAAAACAAATATAAGTATGACTGGCACAGTTTAGTGTGCATTATTTATGTCGAATCTTAGATAACAGCCTATCTTCACCCCTTGCCTCTAAGATATACATGAATTAACGTTAATAATGATTGCTATCATTGATGATTCTTTTGTACTATTCCATAGCAGTCGACATTCGCCTTCCAACTTCTTAAATGAATGTGAATATATTTCTAAATTAACAAATTAAACAAATAACAAAGCAGTGGCATCCTGTAGAGGTAGACAGACCATGCACTGCTTATGGGTGGCAGATGAAGAAAGAAACAAGAATAATACAAATACGTAATTTGAAAACACTTCTGAGAAATATATTATAACCACTAGAAAAATCTTGTTAAAATAAGTCCTGCTGGGTGTTGTATTGTAAGTGTTTTCAAATTATGTAAGTATGTTCATTAAAAGAATGTTACATTCTTAAATCTTGTGAATTATTTGTTGAATAATACAAATGTTGATAATATAATATTTCCTACACAATTGGTTTTAATTCGCCTGCGGTGATGAATCGGAAATTTTTCCTTTCCAGAATTCAGTAAATGTGAGTGTGTATAAAGAAGAAATTTATATAATTTAATATTTTTGGAAAATTATCGATGGCTCCGGTTCGTAAAATAATCTATTTCGACCGCTCGGTCATATATTATAAATAACAGCAATGGAGAACCGAAAGAATTATATAAGACTGAGCAAGATATATATTGCTATATAAGATATAATATATATATACTGTTTTAATAATCCATTTCTTTATATTCAACAAATAAGACACAAGATTTGAGAATGCACCATTCTATATATTGAATTTACATAATGTGAAAACATCTCACGCATATACACAATAGAAAAAATCATTTTTGTAGTTATATAGTGTGTATGCATGAGATGTTTTCAAATTATATATATTCAATATATTATTATACTTTTATTGGCGAAAAATAAAATGATGGTGATTATCAATTTATTATTGTATTGTCTATATAACTTTTTTGATCTACATTTAGGACGTTTTGCATCTGTGGTGACGTGAGAAAAATCGTCTCCAGTTTGTTGTTAAATTACTTACGTCTTTTTGAATTCCCGAAACAGAATGCCATAAGTGAATATTTTGCAACTGGTTGTACAATCTACATAAAAAATAATATACCTTTATAAAAAAAACTATTGTATTTACACCGAAATAGCAGAATATTATCTTTTACCCACCCATACATTTTTGCACCCAACAAGCTTTTAAAGTTTATGTAATTAAAACTTCGAAGAAGTTTAGAAACTTTTTTTTTATGTTATACTTCTTTAGCGCGTTTGAGAAAACAGATCAGAGTGTATTTTTGACGTGTGACAAAGTTACGCGCGCAAATGTAACGCATTAATTTGGCATCGGACGGAAGTTTTTCCCGCCGATGCGACATAATTTTTTTTAAATTTTTCGAAATACTGTTACAGAAATCTTCGATTTTTCATTACGTACACCACTACAACTTCCTTTTCTGGCTACCGGAATTTAAAAATATAATTATTTATACCTGTGTCGTTAGTAAAGTTGTCAGAGTTGTTATCATTCTGTCAAATGAAATGCGTGTTTTTCCATTCAAATCCCACTCAGTCCAAAAAATTTTCTAATGTGTATATTAAAAAGAATTGTGTATTTTAATGAAAATACTTTTTATTTTAGATATCTTTTGTAGGTACCTATATATATTCAATAAAAATAATAAATCATTTAAGCCCAAAGGGAAATATAAGTGTTTATTAAGAAATATTAAATAGTTTGAAAATGGACGCAAAGAGAGCCAAAGTTTTGAGCAATAGCATATATTCTGAACCATATCTACCCTGAATAATGACGGGCAAGACATCGAGAGTATCAGCAGCTTTAAATAGGAGTCTTGGAAGGACGCTCCACAGACTGTATACGGTAGAACTACGTTATACTGGCATGACCAGGTAAGAAGCAAGAAAGCTGGCGAGGAACAGGCATTCCTGGAGGTATCGTGCGGTGTCCATATGCTCCAACTAAGGGGGAGATACCACTTTCTCTATCTAACCTTACTTGTATCTACTTATGGTACTCATATTATTGATTTTCTTTACTGTTACTTCATAGTGGAAGCCCATGTACTACAAACTAGGTAGTTAATCATTGTTAATTATATATAATAATACATAATTTTAGATAGTTTATAGATAGAATAATATTTTTTATCGATTATAGTTTGTTCTATTGGCAAGGCTTAATGAATTTAACCGGTTAAGTGCCCAAAGCGTCTTTGGACGCCCTAATTACACCAATTCTTATGTTAATTACTATCAATTAACTAATTGCGGCATATAAAGGATTAAAAAACTAACTAACACCATATGTGATACGTATTCTTAATTCAACGAAATCAAATAATGTATAATAATATTATATAATAATAATAATATAAATATAATAATAAGTATATCTGAAAAAGTGTACTTTGACGGATCGCCCATAGCATACCCAAATTATTATGGGTTGGCTTAGGCAGGGTTTGATTTAATTTCAAAAACTAACTAGCACCATCTGCAAATTGTATTCTTAGTTTAATGAAAACAAAATAAGTATGACTGATAAAGTTTAGTGTGCTCTATTTATATCGAATCTTAACAGCCTACCTCCACCACTCGCGACTCGATAGTACCTATATAGTTGATCCATAATTTGTGATCTTTCTTTTTTTAAAGATAACGGTTTGGACTGGCCCACGTGATATATTTGACAACAAATCGTTTCATTGCATATCATAATATCAAATACATAAACATATTATTATTAACAGTTAAAACTAGCCCTGGTTTTATTTTTACATATTAGATTATAAAATTTTGAAGATAATATGGCAATAAAAAAAAATTTCGCTACGATAATATATGACGTTCTTCCTTTGACTTCATTTTTAACTACTCGAATCCGACAAAACAGCAAAAAAAAATCTGGAAATGTCCGTTTGTTATTTTATAATAGAGGACAGGGTCAGATTAAGGCAGCTGTAAATTTCTTTATTTTTTATTTAAATAGTAACCAAAGGAAAATATCTAGCTTTTGCTGTGCATTTTATTTAGCGAACTTCCAAAATGCCGGAATTCGGCTGGTTTACAAGAAATGTAGGATACGTAGAGACTCTGGCATCCGTAGCACTTGGCTTAGTCAGGTCTACGTTTAACGGTTATAAATAACTTGGTATAACAAACTAACATATTGATAATATATTAGATAGTGACGTCTCGTGTGGATAGGCAAGTCGTGCATCGCATAGGGGTGGTAGATATAAAAGGGCAGCGAAGGAAGGAACGAATAAAAATATTTAAAAAATGGCGGTTTATCGCATAAAGAATATTTTCACATCAGTGCCACCAAACCTCTCAGCACCACCATATATAGATAACCAAGCTGACTCCTGACTACTACACTAGTCAATTCTTGACTAGATAAGGTGACTTCACTGTCAGGACTCTATGAGTGTGGTCTTGTTACCCGTCTAACATGTCCATGTGGCAGATATATACAGGATGCAAGCCACACCCTCTGGAAATGTCCTAAAATATACAGGTTCAGAATGGGAACAGCTGCTCGAGTTGGTTCAACCAGCTGTCCGATCTAGTCAATTTTATTGCATATAGAAAACTTGCAGCGTTATACTGCCAACGTCAAGATGTCTTCTCTTAGATTTGTTTCATAAGTTCTGTTTAACTTTAATGATGTATTTTAATGTTTAATTTTGCCTCTGCGTGAACCTCTCTCCCAAGGGCACTCTTAAATTAAAGTCATGTAAATTCAGTCAAAGCACACTTGAATGCATGGTGACCTCAGTCTTGAGTAACTACCCCTGAGACATTTCCAGTCATAAAAAATATGCTTCACATCAAACGTAGGGTCCCATGACTCGCCTTATTAAAACCGGAATAGTGCGGGGCTGTGTGGTATGGTGGACAATAATTTTGAACGAAAGCGATCGTTTTGGAGGCAGTCTGATTCTGATGTACAGATATTAGTTACGATCTTTTTCAGACCATGTCCCATCCTAATAAGATCATAATATGGGCGTCCACAGAGTGGAGGTTTGCATTAACAGATTTTTTGTTTTTACGAGAAATTAATGTCAGCCACTTGCTCAACCTATTACGTCCATACTCTGACTCATACTCAAATTGAATAATAATGTGTAGGTACTTGTCAGATCCAGAATTCGAACCTGGGACCCACGACTCTATAGGCCGACGCTTAAGCCGGGCGGCCATCGTGACTAAATAATTTTAGTGTAGTTTAAACTGTCGCTAGTATCTAACGTTGTAATAATATGTTATTTTTAACAGGACGTGTCAAATGAATACAAACATAGGTGGAAAATTCGCGTAGGAATTCAAACTATTTTTACAATTACAGGTAAACGTTAACTAATTGCTGACTATCGAGTATTTGCCACCCATATATACAAATAATCCCGCTAATGTCTTGCGCAATACAAGAAACAAAAAAATATTCATAATGTAGAATACAGCCCTGTTGGAGGCTCTCAATAATTGGTCGCGGTCTTTGACCGGCCGATACACCTGTGAAGCAATCTCTTTGACGAGTACCTCCTCACCTTACCTATCCACTCACCTGTAAGTCCAAAGAATGACTCTACGATGGATACCTGTACCTACAACAGGGGGTGAGGCTCCGGAGGAAGTCAGGGGGGCGAGAAGACGCTGGTGTGCAGATCTTCAAAAGGATTAAGGTATACATTATTATAATGTGATGAGTCATCTCTGTTTAACCTGTGCTTTTCCGGTGGCGTTCGTTTTATGAGTTGAAGTCATTAATCTGTTTGTCGAGAAGGCAGATTAGTTTCTTATCAGATAATAAGATCGTAGTATTGACCGTAGGTATATGTAGGGATTGCAATACCGGTATTTCAAAACCGGTATTCCAATATTAATCAATACCGAAATACCGGTTTTAAAAATCCAAAATACCGGAATTTTCGGTACCTATTAAGAAAGCACACTCGTTTACGTTCTTGAAAATGAATTATAAGTTATGTGCTGCTAAAATGCAAATATATTGAGTGAATCCAACAGAGGTGAAAAAATAAAAGTAATAAAAGTAGAAAAAATCCGTGACAAAAATGTTCAATTATTCTATAATTATACTGTACAAGTGTTGAATTTAAGTAGCTTTTCCTGCAGCCAGACTTATTTGCACTTGATGAACAATTGAGGGCTTCAGTTAAAATTATCAATATATTCAAATTATTTGTAAAAAATCATTAGTTCTACAATTATGATCAATACATATTTTTAAATAAATATCATAATAAATGTAGGTTTTTGGTATAAAATAATATTTTAAAAATATTTTAATAGCTATATTTATTGATAAGCTCCTACTTCTGTTTTTTTAATGTTTAAGAAATACCGGTATTAATACCGGTATTCAATAAGAAATACCGAAAAACCGGTATTGACATTTTCATTCGGTATTGCAATCCCTAGGTATATGCAATATAATTATTTTATTATGTTTTGTTTACAATTTTATTGTTGAAGGAAAAAAATGTACAACACATTTCATTTTACTATTCAATTAATCTTCAATGTATCCAAGTGTGAAATAATTATATCAACTTCCTCTCCAATGTTCATCTCATAAAATAAGGTTGGATATATATGTAAATCAAAAGCATAAAACGACCGAAAACGTGGTAACGCCTAGCATGGCATTGGTGCGGTTATAGGAATTCTCGAAAAAAAAAATAGAATAAAACCTAATACTAATGTTAAAAATAAAATATTTGATCGGCCCCTCTGTTTTCCGCATTCTACGACACCGACATGAAACCCTGTGTCAATTCGAGGGCTTAGTGTCAAACAACACTATCTACAAAAGTGCAACTTTACAGGAGAGCCAAAAATCGTTATTTTAGATTCTTGTAACTTAACAAGGGAAATGTTTATTTAAAACCTAATGTTAATATTTTATAATTTATTGTGTATTGTACATTTATCTTGCTTATGATGATGTTAAAATTTATAGGGAGAGTTTTTAAAAAATATGAAAACAATGTTAACTCATGTAGTTAGCGTTAAACTTTACTGACGATTTAATAAGAAATTAGAAAAGATTGACATAACGTTGTTTGACTATCATCTAGCCGTAAATGTAAAATAACGTTATCTCAAAAAAAAAAAAAAAACACTTTTTTGTATATAACGTTGTCTGACTTTAAGCACTCGAATTGAACTCACAAATTCGTACAACCATCTGAGGCATTCAACATTTGCTCAAATATGATGCATGTCTAAATGACAAGACAGCGCGGACGACCAGTGTTGTCAGTAGGCAGATTGAGAGTCGCTTGATGGCGGCAGTTATTCGAAGGGCGGCAAATCGAAGAGAATCGTTAGATATATGTAGAAATAACTACCTAAGCTTAGTAATAACGGAAATATTTTCCCATTAAAACAATCAGATCCCTGGTTAGAAACAAAATGTATTAATTAACATAAAAGGTTTAACAGGACTGTATTTTTTTTGTCGGGTTCGCGATGTCTAGTTTACTTCCGTTGTCCTTGGACGTCACGTCTTTGATGACCAGCAATGAAACGTGCAGATTCGCGAATTTTATTTAAATTATAGGTAGGGTAGGTACATACTTACCTAATCTAAAAATTATCCAAAGATATTTTTACCAGTCACTCTTGAGTTTTGGAAGTTAGCAGGTGTATTTTTAAACGCATCTGAAACCGTGGACTCGCAATATTTTCTATTGAAGCAGAGATTGCATTAAAATTAAAATAATAATAATAAAATTAAAATAATAATAAAAGTAGATTGTTTAGTGGTAATTATATTTTGTTAGGTTGCAAAATATTACATTCCAATAACACATTGGAATGGGGCGGCATTTTGTCTAGGAACGTCAATGCGGACGATACAGACGGACACAAACGATCCTAATAATTACCGTTAGGCCACGCGCATTCGATAACCACTCGTACATACGACAGGTCGCAATAACTTGTAGGAGAGTTATAACTGCAGGCCAGTTCTTCATCGCTAGAACTAGAGTGTGGAGTATCTGTGTATGGGTAATTTACAAGGAAAATTGCGAGGATCCACTATTGAAGCGATGAGAAGCTCTAAATGGAAGGCGAGACATCCCCCCGACCCTCCCCACGTCTTAAAAATTATAATAAATTTATTATAGATATGTTTTCGAAATTAAGTTTTATTTTCATCCGGAACATGCCAGAACGAGGCGGCTCTCGTGGTGCAGTGCGTACAGTGCAGTGAGTAAGGCGCTTGCCTTCCACCCGAGAGTTCCTGGGTTCGATTCCCGGTCGGGACGCACAATATTTATGTATTTTTCTCAAAGCCTGTGTGTTTGTGATTGTTCAAAATTACCAACAAACCACCTTGTACGAAAAAGCAAGGACATAGTTATTAACTCATTCGCTGCTGACTATATAATGATTTTTTAATTAGCACCTTTAAAATGCACGTTAATTACATCGATCGGCCGCCTGGTCATTACGCGCATGTGCGTCTTCAGCGTCCAAAGTATTAATAATCCTAAAAAAAAAAACATACCGAAACAACGTTCCGGCATTCTAAGCGTGCATTATTCCACGTGGTAAACACGTGTTATGAAGAAATTGTTTTAAAATAATATAATACTTAAACCATACATTATAAAACTTTAAACACAAATAAAATAATGGACAGGTACGTAAAGTACATATTCTTCAACAAAGCAAATAGTTCCATTACAAAATAACTATTAGGTGCCTACTTTGTTTCATTGTGATGTCAGTTTGCCGTGTTACAAGAGACACAAACGTCTGTCAGGTTCAGGTGCCATCTCGTAACATTATTTACATGGCATTGTAACACTAATCTTTTGTGCATCTTCACACATTTATAAAACATAATGAAGATGCAAAGTAATGTAACATGGAAGTAATGTATAGTGTGTTATTTCTTTTAAAGTTAATAATCCATATAAGAAAATGGTCTGTCATATTTTGTTGAATATTTTTGATCCTGTGTTTTTACAGTCACCGTATGGTTTACATCGTTCAAGTAGTATCCGTTTCCATGTAGCAAATGATCGACTGCTTCATCATAAAATACCGAAATCTCGAAAAGATCTGTATTTTTCAGAATCTGGGTGTCAAATCATAAGGGGGGCTTGTAAACCTGTCAACGTATCTGACATCTATGTACATAAAATCACGACTATCTCGATCGGTCATGGTTTCAGTATCAACGTCCGCAAGCACTGGGCCATGGGCCCCACATCATGAAGCGGGCCCCCCTACCAATCGGTAAGGATAAAGGCAGTGTGACGCTCTGCAGTAGCGTTTTCCAAATGGTGTAGGTACGCGGTAAAATTAATGTGTTTGTTTAGTGTTTTATTGTATATTTTAATACATCCATTTGAATTATGGAGATGTCGAGTATTGATACACAATTAAAAATTTTATCGTACAACCACATAACTTTAAACAATATCATTGAAGGAAAATAGCGCCGCAGGAGACTTTTTTTACTATTAAACCAAATTTGTAATGTGTGTTTATCTCACTTATCTGGTCGACTCGCCTCGCCGGGCCCCTCCTGAGCCCGGGCCCCCAGATAGATAGTGGCGAAACTGCCGGAAGAAATACAAACTACACCGCACAGAACATTTTGACGTTTACCGATTATTTACGAACCTGAGCGAACCTGTCAAATAGCACTATTCAATGATAACATCGCGTCTCGCTTACGCTTAAAGAATGAAATTGGAGAGACAGTCACCACTTTTACGTGTACATAGTTATTATCACTATGGTTTAAAATACAGGTGGCCCTCGACTTTCATACGTTCTACTTTCGTACATTTCTTATAATTTAGATTTTTGTTGATAATGCAAAAACTGTGCCCTACCATGCAGTCCCAATTGATAAAGAGACAGCATATTTATAGAACTCTTTATCAATAAAAGAATAAAGGGTGGTATTCAATTATCTCTTGACAAGTTTATGAAGAAAACACCTCATTCCTAATACACCTCGTTAACTTTATTAACCCTATTGATAAATAAATATTTAAAAGTAAACTATTTTACATTGTTTTACTTTCGTACATTCAACATTCGTACATATTATTTTCAGGAACCAATTACGTACAAAAGTCGAGGGCTGCCTGTACAACGGCGGCGGGTAACAGGGCCCTGCGGGCCCGGACTCTGGGGAGGGACCGGCGTGCCGGGTTGACCTGATAAGTGACATAAACACACATCACAAATTTGCTCTTATCGGGGGGAAAATCGCCTGCGCTGCAATTTTATTTTAAAAGTTTCAACATTTTAAAATATCTAATTGTGTGACGCAACTTTTGTTTATTGTGTGTCAATATTCAACAACTTTATAAATCAAGTGGATGTATTTAACAATACAAAAAAAATCGCTAAAAATACACTGAATACCGTTAATTTTACCTGAAAAACCATTAAAAAAAATGTTTCTGTAGACGTAGAGCATACCACTACCTTTAATCCTATCAATGGGTAGGGGGGCCCTCTAAAAATCCTGGCCTGGGGCCCGCTTCAAGATGTGGAGGCCATGGTCTGTCTGTACACACTATTGGTGTCAATAAATTCATGCACGTATACAAGCACTATTATATTAAAAAAAAGACGACGCCGAAAGAAAAGAGTTAGAATCATGGATATATTGACACATTTCGTAACCACTATAATACTAATTACGTAAAGATTTAATTTCTATTTTAATATCATAATAGCGTGACTAGACATGTCGAAAATTGAATCCTTTTTGCAATAATGTTGCAAAACGCGTCCTGCTTTCCGGAAATAACCATCAAATTGGCGAAAAAAAACTAATGCTACGTGAACCAGTAATGAACGACCATAAACAATGGGCGAAACAAAATACAAAACAAAACATTTTGGAGGTCTCAGCCGGCAGTAGTTGATAATTGACAAAGTTTTTACTTTGGTGATATGATCGGTGTCATTGGACGACCTGTGGAAAAAAGTATAACTTACCTAGTCAATGGGCGGTGTGCGTTGAAATAAATTTTACATTTTCACTGTTTGTATAATTTTTAAATTACATCGTAATCATAATAAATGTCATTATTTAATCAAGGTTTGTTCTTTCACACGGTGGACTGGGAAAAATAAGCGGTATTCAAACTGTGCATCGCAGCGCCCTGGGGCGACGACGCGTCGTGACGGCGTGCCACAATCCAAAAATACTAATTTCATGTATTCGCTATAATCTCTGGTTGGGTCAAATTTTGATCGCATTCATCCTCAGTCCCCACTAGGGATTCCAATCCCGGGATCCCGAACTATTTTCGATACCTATGAATTCCGGGATTGGTAAACAGAATCCCGAAACTTTCGGGATTGAGCTTTTTATCAATTTTTATGGAAAATAAAATAAAAATATAACAGAAAAAATACTGTTAATAACATACAAATACATTATAAATAAACTGAGTTTGAATAAAGTTTGATTTATTACCCATGTGTTGCCAATTCATTATATTTCAAAGTGATTCCACCATGTTTTTTAATGCATTTGACTTTTTTTTATATTGAACTTGCATTTGTTATCTTTTCATAAATAAATAAAACTGTTTTACTATCATATTATTATTTATACGTATTACAATATTATTTACTCCATTAAACCTATGTATTTCCAAGATTGAACGTACCTACACAATATTAACAATAAATGTCTTAAATAGTATAAACTATACTAAATTTATTTTTGACAGATTTTATCAACTCGAATGACATCAAGTAAGCGGTTGTGTTGAGAACTCCATGATAGCTTAGCCGTCGTTAACTACCGAGTGACACAAAAGTATCTGTTCGACCTTCGTTGCACTAAATCTGTTACGATTTGAGTGAACGTCGCGTCCATCAATCATACACCCTATCATAATTATTCATCAACCCCATATTATATCATCCGTAAACTGTGTACCGCCAAGTACCGCGCACCGGGTAACCCAAACCTACAATACCGCGCGAGTGACAGTTCAACCAGACTACGGAGCCATCATAAAATGCCAGTGTCTGGCATTATGTTAAATCGCCCTACCCTTAGATACGAAATCCACATCACCTTCAAAATTATCCAGTCCACTGCAAAAAGCACCACCAGAGTATTATGGCATTATGGAGATTGACCAATGTATATAATAAATAATACATACAAAGTATAAAAATGGTTTAATTATTACAAATAACCACAAATATAACAATAAAGTAGAAGAGAAAGTATGTTGTAAATATGTAAATATTAAAGTAAAAGATAAAAACAATTAATAATTTAACTTATTTAATACATCCACAAAAAATCACCCTTTATAGTGTCATCGAATAAGTTAATCGCACGATACACAGCATCATGAAACACCACATTCCTCCTGCGATGGAGTATCATGAAGACCACAGAGTTACAAGTGATGTAGGTGGGAACATGAAAATGAATATTTGCCAGTATAGACAGAATGTAAAAGAACCCACGAAGAAGTAAAAAGAAATGCTTTAAAAGATTAATCTTCTTCATTTTTTTTATTGATTAAATTAATGACGGATTTTTAAATACGTTTGATAGTGGTATTCAGACTATGCGCTAATACCCAGGGACACCGCAAACTGTTAAGGATATACTTCAGCTGAGGCATGGTCTAAAAAAATCGTGACTACGCGACGCGCAGATTATGCAAACGACGCGTGACGAACAATACATAATTTATCATAAAAATTCAACATGCGTCCATTTAATGTTATGTTTATTGTTATATTAGTAATAAAAATAATAATATATTCATTTACATGTTTTGTTTTTCTAGTGCGTAACGTTTTTTAACACGATTTAAGAATATATTCCTCCAACGCCATCACAAAACAAATTGACGTGCTCACAGGTCGACTATCGCTCTCCGATTGGCTACGCGTGCGAAATTACGTCCCACCTATTGTTGAAAATTATTTGCCGTTTCACTGAAGTATTCTCTTAAACAGACAATCGTAATATAAAGCGTTGATGTACAATCACAATGATAGTGACCTATTATGTTTCTTCTTACGTTATAAAATTGTTTTTGAACAGCGCTTATTTAAAGAAATGTCAGTAGAATAATTAGAACATTAATATGGAGAAGTTTTCATGGAAGCATAGTGTCACGTAACTTCCCATGTAGTTAGGAGGTCATACTATGCTTGAAGACGGCGAATTAAGGAAGAAGTGCAAATTATACAATTTTTGAGAGTAATTTTTGAGGAATCGACAAATTATATGTGTATATATTATTATAATTATCATCAGCCTTTTTTTTAAATTCTTTGAGAACCTGTTTAGAATATCGAAATAATTAAGTCAAGGTATTAAATGACATGAAAAAAGGCAGCACTTTGCCTAAATACATGAATTATTGGTATTTTTGCATCGCGAGATGAAAAAGTTTGAGAGGCTCTGAGCTAAACTTTTAGCGGCTACTTAGCAGAATCACATTTTGGAATAGCTGAATTATAATGTTATAGATTAGATAAACGATTGCAATAAGAACTATAATAGAGGGTGTCATACGAACTTTTTGCATTACAATATGCAATATAATAAAGTGATAGCGATTCCAGAATGTTTATCATCATAATCAACAACTATAACATGGATTAATCCACCGCTGGATGAAGGTCTTTCTAACCAGATTCCATTTCTCTCAGTCCTGTGAATTGCGTTGCAACTTCACTACTGCAGAAGTTAATCATGTCGTTGATTCAATGGGCTCCACGACTCCCATTCGGATGTTTTCAACTATAACCATAACTATAAAAAATATTTATAGTGTGGTTAATATCTTCTGTAAATTAAAAAAAAAAATGCTTCATACTTTAGTTACTTAATTGGCTATATACCTAATCATAATTATTAACCCAGAGCAGGTCCTAGCCTTCTCCATCTCCCCTATCCTGGGCCAGTATCCTCCAGTCATTTAGCATATTTGTGGACATCGTCCAAGTACCGGAGTATGAGCCTGCCAATTGACATCTGACCGTCCTTTCAGGTATCCAGCATTTCCCTTGGCGGTTGAGCACCGTCCATTTTTGCTACATGGCCCCATCGGAGTCTAGCAAGTTTAACGAATTCGAAGATGCATTCTTCTTGAGAAAACTACCTATTGTTAGTAACATTTTTATGTGATTGTTAATCTAACTCAGTTCTTTTCAAACTAGGGTCCCCGGTGCTACTTTGAGCGGGGCACGAAATATTTTAGTGGGTATATTAAAAAAATATATCTACCATAGAATAGTAATTCAATTCTACAATATTGTTTCACTGTTTTATCTATGCAGAGTATGAAAACTGCTCGTAATACACGTCACATGTACTTTTTTCAATCCTCAATTTTTAATTGGGTATGTAGATTTTTAACCTTCCCTTTACAATGCTAATAATTTCCCTCCGTTTCGGTGATGTCACCTTGGGTTACCATACGAGATTGACAATAATTACAGTAGATAAAACGCAAATGCTTATTTTTTCAGCAGAAATATGTCTTCATAAGAACTCGTCATCAATATTTACTATTTTTATCTATAAAAAAAATGAATCAAAATTAAATTGTTATCTGTAAAGCATTTTAAGTCATAATACTATCTTAATCTCATCCCTTACTTGTATACCTCTTTCTCACAATTTAGTATATCTTTCTTTGTCATACATACTTTTAGATATATCTCTTTTGATCGTAATGGGATGCGACGCTGTGTTTGCAATGTGCATTTATAATAAAATTGATGACAGGTCACTGAAATCTGATGGATATCTATCAAGTATATTATGTATTTACTGGGAAATGCCATCGACTTTAAAAATAACAAAATTTTAATTAGATAATACATATATATTTTTTAATTAATAATAACCATGTCCTTGCTTTTTCGTATAAGGTGGCTGTTAGTAATTTTTGAACAATCACAAATATCCAGGCTATGAGAAAGCCACATAAATATATTGTGAGTGATATATTTATATATATATATTATATATTGTTATGACCTCACCGGCCCAGAGCTCCCGGATGGAAGGCCAGCGCCTTACTGCACCAGAGTGTGACCAGAGTGAGCCTCTAATTAGACAACATTAATGATTCTAGGAATAGCTAAAATATAAAAATGACGAAGTGTATTTTAACTGAAATATTTGCAGTTTAATGCGATGGGTAACTTAAGCTAACATCATAGTAACGGAGGTGTTAATAACAATTTAATTAACAGGATGTAAAGTATTTTTATTTCAGGTATGTACCTAGACCTAGGTACTGAGCGGAATGCAGAATCCAATATTTCGATCTTTAGGATAAATTGCCGAAAAGGATGACTTAACTATAGACTATACTGACTATAGAGTTAAGGAATCCTTAACCATAGACTACTTTTGTTATGAACACGCCCACTTCTGTATTACCATTTACCACTGACAGCTGCTGTCAAAATAAATTCGCGTGACTATAAAATAGTCCATACACTCAAATTCATTTAACAATTATTTATCTCAATATGAATATAGATAGTGTTAATTCGTTTGGCATGTTCTTGAAGAATATTATTTTAGTTTTTATACGCCAGCCCAAGGAAATACAAGATGCCAGACAGAATGACACTTGACGCTAGTGTTACCATGTTAAAAAAAATATCTTGCGGTGCCTGTGGAATCATGGATAAATGACTGATTACGGCAACATAAGAGTATTATAATTAAATATTAATTATGTATTTATAGTTATTGCATTTATAAAGTGCAGTTGTCATATTTTTGTCATCGTTTAACAATTACAAAATAATTTACCTAAACTACAGGAAAAAGAATTTTTATATATTATGGTATTATTTTCAAAAGAAAAAAACGAACGAAGCTTTAAGACTAGGTGAACCATAGACAACATGATCTTAAACAAGGACAATGTTTCTGCATAGTGTTTTCTGCTAAGGAAATTTCAGTTATGACAAATGTTTCTGCATTCAGGTCTAAGAATATAAAAAAATGTGTCAACATTAACATGGCGTCAGCTGGAATTCTCTTCGATCAAACATATTTTTTATTCATTCAAAATATTATTTTTATATCATCATGACCCTATTTTTTACGTCTTTATAATCATCGTTGATAGCGGGTAATAGTGACATCAACTTCGATGATAGTGACTACATTTATTTTTACACAATATAATTTGATTGACTCGGATATAACTTTAAACCGGTTGTATGATCTTTTCATACTAAACTTAACACGGTATTATAAAAACTTACATTCGTGAGAATATATTTGGCACACACTGTTACAAAGTGATCATTAGCGCGATGGCTACAGTATGACCCCAGCATAACAAGCGGATTTATTTTTCATTTTAATTACTGATGATTGTACATCTCTCAGTTACTTAAAAATAGTTACAAGATAAAAAGAACTTTTTATATACAACGTTTTTAAATTTTCTATTGAATTATTATGCTCAAACTTGTACTTGATATGAAGTAAATAAAAAAACAAGCAAATATAGAAATACTGAATACTGAAATGTCATTTTGATTTCCATAGTAACGCACGTATATACTATATACCTATTAATAATTTAATTGCTAGGACCACCCCCTTAGCAACCAATAATAGTCTTTTAATTTTTACGGATTTTTCTGAAATAACTTTCCATACAAAACAGAATTAACTAAAAATGAATTCAATTCTGCTTAAAGATGGCTAAAAGTATTAAAAGAATGCATTGGCATCGTGTTCTGATATATTCTAAAAGTTTAAAATAGCTAGCTAGTCGGGAAGTTAGTAAAAAATCGATTGCAAGATGTGTACTGGACATACGTTAAAGTGCCCACTACCACCCGTCATATATGCACAACCATGGATATGCACGGCCGCTTTCTATGACGCTTTAAACGTGTCTGAAAGAAGTGATTTTAAGTGCTCATTCCGTCCCGAGACGGAGCCGCACGGGACTGATGCTGCAACCATGCACCGTAGTGCTTAAAGAAGAAAGTTAAGAAAGAAAATGTTTGTTTTTGGACTGGCTGTGCTGTCCGCTGACGTTAAGCGATTTGTGTACCCGCATACTGAGTGTCACGAATTGAAATGGATGAGTCTACGGAAAAGTCGGGACTATCCCGCTCCCCATACGACGCTGCAAATTTCTCAAATGCCGCAAAGTTGGCCTCGGTTGCTACCAGATCTCCATGACCAATTGAGCCCGTGTGAGGACGGACCCTGGCAAACAGCTCCGCTCGTTCGAATTCCATAAGCGGGCAATCCCAGAGGATGTGTTCAACATCTTGGTGGTCATGCCCGCAGGTACAACCCGGCCCATCTACTATCAAGCCAAACTCGTGGAGTCTGGCGGCGAAGTTGCCATGGCCGGTGAGGAACTGGCTAATCCAGTGCGAAGGTTGGAGTCTTCTAGTTTGGTGCCTGCAGAATACGTCTGGAAAAAAACGATAAGTGTGCCGCCCCTTGGGGGAGGCGGTCCACCTCGCCTGCCATGCCGCAAATGCGGTCTTGTACACAATGTCACTTACAGTCTTCCTGTAAGGAACGTCCTCGGATCTCTGCGGTGGTGTCAGATGGACACCGGCGAGTATTGTGCTGATCCCCCTCAAGAGGAGGGTGATCGATCCTCTGACTTGGACGTGCAGATCGAGGGGTAGCACCCCCGCGAGTACGGCAAGCGCGTCAGTAGAAGTTGTGCGGTAGGCTTTGGTAAGCGAGATCAGCGCAAGTCGCTGCCCGCTTAATAGTGCGCGTCTCACGATAGTTAAGGAGTTTACTCGGGAATGCCAAATGCTGGAGGCGTAACCGGCAATTCCCATGAAAATTGCGCCGTATGCAACCTTAAGGGCTCTAGGCTTAAGTCCCCAATTGCTGCCCGCCATTCGGGCCATTCTCTGATAGGCCGAATTGGCCTTAGAGACGGCCGTCTTGGCGTGGTGAACGAAAGACAGCTTGTCATCAAGAATTACTCCCAGATACGTAACCCTTTCGGAGAAACGCACTGAGGTCTGGCCAAAACGAACCGTGGGCGGCCGTCGAGTTATGTTGACCCGAGAACTACCCCTGAGGAGGACAGCTTCCGTCTTGCTCGGGGCAAAGGTCAGCTTGTTCAGCAACCCCCAATTAAGGATTCTGCCCAAGGCGTCCGTGGCTGCACGCTCAACTGCCGGTCGGCTCGTCGCCCCAACAAGCAGGAGCAAGTCGTCGGCGTACGCAACGAGCGTGCAGCCCGGAGGCAGTGGCAGGGACAGAACGTCGTCAAACAGAATGTTCCACAGAAGGGGTCCCAGGACGGAGCCCTGGGGACACCCCATGGTGGTCCTCCTGTGAATCAGGCTGGGGCCGGAGTCGTAAGTTATCTCCTTATTGCTGAAGTAGCTTTGAACTAAGGCAAAGAGGTCCCCGGGGATCTGTTTCAGCCTAAGCTTTGCCAGAACCAAGGGCCACCACGCAGTATCAAACGCGCCCGCGATGTCGAGAAAAATCCCGGCAACGAGGTCCTTGCCAGAGCTCTCCACAGAATCGATCACAAACAACCACCGGACAAACAAGAATACGAGCTAATAAAAACGTTGTAATAATGTTTTAACAGTTGGAACGGCACAGTTCAAGACCCGCGCGCATTTCGAGGTTCATTTTTTGAAATAATATATAAGAAGGCTAGTAGTCAATTTATGATATTTTAAAACATCATCCAACACTTAGGTAAGCAGATTGCAACAAAAAAAAATTCAATACTAATGTCATTTTGTATAGGTACATAATAATAATATAAGTATTGAAAGAAATCAAGCGTGGGGTCCGGACCCCCGCCCTCCCCCAGAAACAGAAAGAAAGCAAATTATTTAGGTAAATGGCATATTAGTTCTTCACCGGAATCTCATGACTGAGGATCGTAGTTCGGATGATTTAACTGCCAAACAGCCTTCTGAACAAGTTGGACCCACTCCTCTCGGCATTATACAACACGCAATGCCTGTGGCCACTTGAAGGCCCGTGGCACAATTAGTGCAAATATCTAGGACATTCAAAGTTTGCTTTAATATTATGATGCGGCATGTCTAAAAGAAAAGACAGCGCGGATGACGCAAATTGACACTAACGATCCAAAAATTATGACTGTGAAGCCGTGGGCAATCGACAGATACGTTTTGTGGATGCGACAGCTCGCAATAATACGTAGATGAATACATTTAGTTATACCTGTAGGTTAGGTGTTTATCGCCAGACTCAAAGTATGCAGCTTATTGGTATGATGAATGTACCTGGAGAATGAAGTGCGATATTCCGCGGTTGAAAATGGAATAATATATATTATGTAGTGGGGTAATTATGGAAGGCAGTGGCACCTGCTAGATTTTGTTAACCCCGTCGTAGAAATCAATAAAAAATATGGATAATTTTCTAAAATGGAACCCTCCCCTCAAATAATTTTTCTGTGTACGCGCCTGAAATGAATATTGCACTTTTTGGTGTATTAACAGTTGCCACTAATGCTGAAAACCCACCAAAAATACCCCATAATAATGCGCAATTTGAAAGCTTGTCACAAAAAAGACACACGCTTGAAACACCGTGTACCTGTAAGGAAGACACGGAAATCGATTCACGACTGGTTTTTTTCAATACGAAACGAAATCATTCCGGCGGGGTTTTTTTTCGACAGGCTAACGGTGAATTGAAAAAAAATATACCTATGTTAATAAAAAAAACACCATTCAATAATGTTCTACATATATTAAGAATCAATGTCATGGGTAAGGCTTGTCGGTCAATAAACTGGGTAATTTATTTATATGAGGGCCACTATAATGAGTTGAATACCTGATCCATTATATTGTCTATACTCTATACCAAACAGATTGAATAAACAACTATCATTGAGGTAGTGATACATACAATATGTTGGTAGTACAACACTTGTCTTGATAGTTAAAACTTACAACAGAACGTTTTTAGTATGGTTGCGTAGAAATTGTAGGGAAATTATTAATACAAGCTGCATTGGCATTATTTGTAAATAAAAACGAAAATTACTATTGATGTCATGGTTTGTTTTGTTGTTATATGCGACATGACTAGTGTTTAAATCATCATCAACTGCGTCCATTCAAATTTCACTATTTCTGTACCAACGCCTTTGTCGATATACTATGACAGACCCGTGCCAAGGGTGTCTTCTGCCCGAGTCCCTACCCAAAACTCATAATTTAAAAAAAAATCGATGTGTGTACTAGAAGTTATACTTCTTTGGCGTAACAAAACAAAATAAGCCGTTACCTGAGTCTATTAATATTACAGTGGATTAGGTTGATGAAAACGTACGCAATTCATCTGTGTCTCATATAGCCAATGACCATTTAATATAGCACACGATAATTGTAATTTATTTACTGTATTGGACCAAAACTCATCTTTGCCATACAGCGGTTATAATCGATTCAGAAGTGCCCATGATGAATTAATAAAAAATCAAATTTTAATATATTTTTACAAACTCAACATTCACAAAATTTATTTATTTATTGATAAGTATATAATTTTACTTATAAATAATAATACTAATACATAAATATAGCCTCAAATCTTGATACACTGAAACACTGATTACAATGAAAAATAAATATACACTCCAATATAAATAACGTTTTATGAATATAATTTAACAGTGTAGAAATATTGGTTAGGTTTACAACACGTGCTCTTTACTTGGTTGTATTGAACGACTAACTAAATAACACTATGCGCATGCGCATGTACTCTTGAGACCGAAATGAATATAATCATAATAATAAATTACGAGTTACATCGGCGCGCGCAACTTCGTCACACGCCAAAATTACACTCTGATCTGTTTCCCAAATGCGCCAAAAGAAGTATAACTTCAAAAAAACTATTATAATGATTTTTTCATATTTTTTTCGCACGGGTGCTGCATACCGGGTGCAAAGGGTGGAGGTATGCTGTTAAGATTCAACATAAATAGTGCGTATAGCATCGTGGGTCCCAGGTTCGAATCCTGGGTCTGACAAGTACACATATTGTTTATAAATTTGTGTATGAGTCAGAGTATGGACCTAATAGGTTGAGCAAGTGGCTGTCATCCATTTCTCGTATAAACAAAATCTGTTAATACAAAAACCTCCACTCTGTGGAGGCCCATATTATGATCTTATCAGGATCGGACATGATTTTAAAAAAAATAGAGCAATAATAGATAATAGTCAAAAAATATTCGTTTATCTATAAAATATGTAAAAGTATGCCTTTGAATCATACGTAATTTTTGATATTTTATAGATAGATGAATATTTTTTATCTATTGTGGTTTGGTTTGGTTAAAAAAGCTAACCAACACCATCAGCTGTAATATAATAGGTATGTATTCTTAATTAAATGAAAATATTAGTAAGTATGAGTAAAATTGTGTGTACTATTTTTGTCGGATCACCCATACCATACTTAAACTATTATAGTTTGGTTTAGACATTGTTTTATTGATTTTTAAAAACTAATTGACACCATCTTCAATTTGACTGCAGAATGACTGACAAAGTTTAGTGTGCACTAAGTGCGTCAAATTTGGGATCACAGAGATTATCAATATATTTTTTTATCGTAAATATTTCACGATAATAATGTCGACATAAATTATACTAATGGTTTTATAAATGCGTTTAAAAATTAATAAATGTAAAAAATCTTAACACCATTGCACATGTATGTACTGAAATATGACTATAATATTCTAAAACATTAGAGCGAGAGGTTTAAAAGTTATGTAATAAAAATACTTTATGCAGTCATCAAATGTTTAAAATAAATATAAAGGATAATAAGGCTTCAAAATTATATAAATAGATTATCTACAACGTTTAAGGAATGTTCAGGATCATGCTTTGAAAATGCAATAAAAGCTCCATTTTGACCTACGCTGAGCATGTCCCCCCTTAAGAGATATTGTTATTTATACAATATTGAAATACATTTTAAATATAGTTGTGATTCATGAATTTTCGAAATGGTAATTAACCCACTGCAGATGCATCATTGCCATTGTTAGAGTTTTTAATTGCATCATTGTCGCCATAGAATAATAAAAACAAGGTTTGTACATTTTGATAAATTCCAAATAGATATGTATGTTCTAGTGATCACAATATATTGCATTCTGTCGTCATCATGGAAATGCAATGTTCTTTGCACTGACAAGTTTATATATTTCCCAAATGATTACATGTAAATTGTACGTAAAACATTTCACCGTGGCATAGTTCGCCGTGAGCTTTCTTATCGGAAAGAGATGACCCTATACTATACAGTCTCTAATTTTATTAGATTCAATATGAACATTAATTCAATTTTCATAGCTGATTTTGGCAAAATTCATGAATTCAAGACTGAAAACCTAACCTAACCTAACAAATAATCTAGTATATCGGCTATTTTCAATGCTGCTGGCTTTCTGTAAAGTGTAAACCGACAAGAACCGTGTTTTATTTAGACATGAATTTTATGCCAGTACTATACGACCCATAGACGGTCTTTGATAAACGGCTATATTATATTTCCGATACAACATTTCACGGCGAAGTGTGATACGGCGAACTGCATTCGTACAAGTTTCCGGACACGACCGAAAATACAATTCTCCGAAGAAAGCTTGGACCGGTTAAAGAAATCAACATATGGTGTATCCGTACAAATGCTGAGAACTCCAACATAATAAAATTGAGGATGCGAAAACTCAGATGAACCGGTCACGTTGTTAGATGCGATGGATCTAGAACTCTCTATTATGTTTATGAAAGAGCGTCAGTCAGTGGCGAAGGGTGGAGGTAGGCTGTTAAGATCCGACACAAATAGTACACACTGAACTTTCTCACTCAAACGTATTTGTTTTCATCGAGTTAAGACTACAGTGTTGGGATAGTATTTGTTAATTTTTAAATTTCATTTTAACGCTGCCTATTCCAAGCCATAGTATATTATAATAGTCAAAAAATATTCGTTTATCTATAAAATATCTAAAATTATGCCATTAAACCATACATAATTGTAGATATTTTATAGATAAAATAATATTTTCATCGATTATGGTTTGGTATAGGTATGGCTTAATGAATTTTATTTACCTAACACCATCTCTAATATGTATTCTTAATTCAACGAAAACAAATAAGAACGACTGAAAAAGTGTGCACTATTTTTGTCGGATCGCTCATGATCGCTTGGCTTAGGCGGGGTTTAATTGAATTTTAAAAACTAACCAGCACCATCTGCAAATTGTATTCTTAGTTCAATAAAAACAAAAAAATATGACTAACAAAGTTTAATGTGCACTATTTATGTCGAATCTCAACAGCCTACCTCCGCCCCTCTCCACTGGCCCCAGTAGACACTCTTCCCCTAGGCCAGCGCCGGAGTTGATGGACGTACAACGTCAAGAGGGACATACATAATCTTAGTGTGACCAACTATTATAGAGAGAGTTCGGGATAGAGATTTCTGTAAGACGGTTTTGCAGTCGGCCATGAACTTGAATGGTCTGTAATACTAGTTCAAGTAAAAGTAATGTATTTTATTCAGTGGTTCTCCTTGGGGCACTAAGCGAAAACAATGCCACCATAAAACCCGTTGGATGGATGAACTCAAAAAGTTTGAAGGAAGGCATTCCCCCACAAGGGGGAGTAGACCATATTATATTAGTGAGATAAACACACATCAGAAATTTGTTCTAATATTAAAAAAAAGTCGCAATGTACATATATCTATAATATGTATTTAAATATCTGTATGTATTTATACGGAACACTTCACTTGTAAATATCAACTAGATAACGTACATCCAATAATTATATTGCTATGTGATGCATTTTACTACCATGTTCGACAGAAACTGTGTGATTTTAACCTTACACCGGGGAAGTGGTATGTTTTTCGAGCAATTCATTCGGACGTTGAAGTGGGAAAACATTATAATCCACAGTAAAATCAAAGAAGTCTATGTTTTTAAGTAGGTACCTAATAAATACTGATACCATCCATTTTCAAAAATCGATAAGTCACAAATTATAGTTAAAATGTATCAAACACAATATGCAACATGTAATTTCAGACAATATGTAACGCTATAATATTTTATATATAACTTCTAAAATTTAGGAATATTGTGCTAAACAGGGATGTCGGGGGTGTGCAGTAACCAGGCAAATACACAAAAAATACCTACATTGTATTATCAATTAAATATACTAAATCTCATCTTAAAAAGACAAAATAAACATATGTATGACATTAATATCTCCGATATACAACTAATGACATGCATTATAGTTGAATACATGGCCCCCACATCCTGAAGCGGGTTATAATATAAATATTTTGATGGTCATAAAATTATCATTTAAACTATTTTACCACGTTTTTATAAGCTCGTATTCTTGTTTGTCCGGTACAGATTTTTTCTTGTGCAGTACAATTTTTTTCTTGTTTGTCCAAGATTTTTAACTAACTTCCCGACTAGCTAGACATTTGAACTTTTAGAATATATCAGAACACGATGACAATGCATTCTTTTAATACTTTTGGCCATCTTTAAGCAGAATTGAATTCATTTTCAGTTAATTCTGTTTTGTATGTTTCGGAAAAAAATCGTTAAAAGTAATATTTACTACTCACTATTATTTGTTGCTAAGGGGGTCCTAGCAACTAAATTATTAATATATACGTGCGTTACTATGGAAATCAATATGAAATGTCAAAATGACATTTCTGTATTCTATATTTATTAATACATAGAATTGTCATGTTTATATGATTCAGCAAAAAATTAAAAAACGTGCTATATAAAAAGTTCTTTTTATCTTGTAATTATTTATATTAATTGTGGGGGGCGGTAATTTTGGGTTGGCACGCAGTACGGTTCTGCTCAAAGTCAAATGAAAAAATGTTTGAAAACTAATAATTATTTATCCCTCTGCTTAAGCCTCAATTACATTGAGCTTCTTTACGAGCTGTGTGTTGGCGAATTTATAATCTGCCTGTAAAGTCGCCCAGTGTAATCATTGAACAAGCTAACATGTTCGATGATTACACTGGGTGACTTTACAGGCAGATTATAAATTCGCCAACAAACAGCTCGTAAAGAAGCTCAATGTAATTGAGGCTTTAGCCTTAGACAATCTCGAAGGTAGTGATTAAAATTATCCAACACGATTCAGTCGAAGTGTTAATAATTTTATTATAGTACTCGTAGGTATATAATCATAATTATCTATATTTCTCATATATACTCGAAAGGTAATCATTATTTTGCATACATCATTTTATTGTAATAATATTATGTATGCATTGTTTGACGAATTGAAAATAAAAGAATGTTGTATGTACTTCCTGGTCCATCTTTATCTACTATGGAGATTTAATTCCAAGATTGTAAAATCTGCCAATAATGTATGATGTAGTTATCTTTTCTGTGTGAGTTTTTTTCGTACCAACTTTAGATTTTTCGCTCCGTACTTAGTTCTTCCATTGTTTTCGATTGTCATAATTTTATTATTTTGGTTATGCGATGAATGTAAACAAAAAAAATACATTTAAAGTTAGAGCTTATTTTATTTTTAAATGAGATAATTTCGTTTTTAGCATCTAAAGTGCAGATTATACTTATGCAAAGTAAAAGACTTTTATGATAAATTAAAAGACCTTAATAATTCGAGTGCTTAAAGTCAAACAACGTTATCTACAAAAACATGTTGTTTTTTTGAGATAACGTTATTTTACATTTTCGGCTACATGATAGTCAAACAACGTTATGTCAATCTTTTCTAATTTCTTCTTAAATCGTCAGTAAAGTTTAACGTTAACTACATAAGTTACCCTTGTTTTCATATATTTTTTAAACTATTCTTACAAATTTTAACATCATCATAAGCAAGATAAATGTACAATACAATAATACACAATAAATTATAAAATATGAACATTAGGTTTTAAATAAACATTTCCCTTGTTGAGTTACGAGAATCTAAAAAAACGATTTTTGGCTCTCCTGTAAAGTTGCACTTTTGTAGATAGTGTTGTTTGACATTAAGCCCTCGAATTATGACAACACATTAGACGTGTTAAAGTTAAATAAATCTAAGAGCAGGGGTTTCAATACGGTCGATCGCGAAATGATTTTTGGTAGATCGCCAAAAATATTTTATTTATTTATTTATTCATAATTTGGAAGTATAATGGGATTTTATTTATTATAAGTACTAATTATGTATTTCTCAAAAACTAAATTCATGCCTGTCTATGTCACACCACAAGAAGTAGCACCAAAGTTAGATATTTCGACAGTTTCATATACCTTGGATCTCTTGTAACTCGACATAATGATATTACAGAAGAAATCAACAAGAGAATCATGTCTGCGAATAAATGCTACTTTGGTCTGTTAAGACATTTTAAGTCCCGCATACTATCTCGCCGAACTAAAAGCACTCTTTACAAGACACTTGTAAAGCCAGTGCTCACCTACGCATCGGAAACCTGGACATTAACTCTGCGAAATGAACGAGCCCTGAACATATTTGAAAGAAAAATTCTCCGCCGTATATATGGACCGATCAGGGATGGCATCAATTGGAGAAGATATAATGCTGAGCTCTACGGGCTGTACGAAGATTGCAGCGCAGTTCAATCAATTAAGATTGGGAGACTGCGATGGCTAGGTCATGTGCACCGTATGAATGACAATGAACCGGCAAAGAGTGTGATGTCCAGCAATCCAATAGGACGTAGAAGAAGAGGGAGGCCAAAGATTCGCTGGTTAGATGGAGCTGCCAGTGACTGCCGTATTCTGGGGGTACCAAATTGGAAAGCGTCCACACTGGATAGGGACAGGTGGAGAGAGCTGTTGGAGGAGGCCAGGACCCACACCGGGTTGTCGCGCCCCTGATGATGATGATGCCATATGTATTTATATTACCCAAAATATTAATAGGACGTAATCTAATTCTAGCTCTATAAAACAGCAATTTTTATATTTATCATTATTCATTACTTATGGCAGTGACTCATTTCGTAGTGTAAATGCTTAGTAATTTTTGTTTTTTTTTTCCTTTGTTTACTACGCGAGTTTATCGAATTTTAAATTTTGACAGTTGTGAATTGAAATAGTCCAAAAAAATAAACGTATAATAATGCCAAAATTAAGAATGGAATGGATTGTATACAATGCAGATTCTGTAAAACATGTTATCATGAAGATTGTCAAAATGTCTTCAACTTTCCGTTACCAACACAATCACCAAGTTACCTCACATCACCGGGTTTACAACTTCATGTCACGGATTCACTATTATAATGGACCGTATTTTTGTGTCCACACTCGCCACGCCGCATTCTGTGGACTCTCTCACTAAGACCTTCGTAGGCCTTTGTTAAAGTCTTTATCCGATTTTTTAAACTTGTTTTGATACTACGATTATTATACGCACGTAGGTGCATATTACAATTGTATCAAGGCTTCTGAAAAACCTAGGCACTATGCCTATTCGAGCTATGCGATAAAACGCTAGACCAGTCTTTCTCAAAGTGGGCGATAACGCCCCCTTGTGGGCGCTGGAGGTTTTCAGGGAGGCTGTAGAAGGCTCAAAGAAAATTAGTGGGCATTAAGGAAATCTTGAGGGGCGACGGCAGACAAATTCTATCTATAAAAATATCGTTGCTGCTTTCGTAGCCAAACTGCTACTGTACAAAAGGAATATCGGCAGACATGAATTTAATATCTTCCGCTATTATTTATCAGCAGTATCCTTCAGTAACGATGACTTGCTTATTTACAGCACTTCACGATGATTTTAAGGAATGATTCCAGGACATTTTAAACATGGACATACCAGACTGGGTGTTGAATCCTTTTTCAAATGTCAACTGCAGGATCATCCCAGTTAGAAAAACTTATAGAACTGACAACAAACGAAGAATTAAAAATGAAATTCAATGGCTACGAAGAATTTTGGCTGCAGTAGCGAATCTCTCAACTGTACCCTGGGTTATGGTCGGTTGTTCAACGATTTCTGATAGCATTCCCATCATCGTATTTGTGTAAACGTGGAGAGTCCTGTAGCAACGTTGCTAACTTAAAAGAGAAATCGGCTGCAAGTTACAGAACGGCTGTTTTTAAGTGAATGAGAGATTCATCCTTCACATTAGATAAGTTTTAAATTCAAAGCCTTCTTTTAATGTTAATAAAAATACTTCTAAATATGATTAAATATTAGTTTTATTTCCTCTCATTGAAACATTCTTTGATCTCAGGAATAGGATATGGGTCCACACCCTATCTATCATATCCATATAATAATGCATGTTTAAAATTTATATTTTCAATAACCGTTTTTAAGATACGCAACAGAATGATAGTAATGTAAAAAGGTAAGTTAAAAAATATGGGGGCACTAGATTTTTTTTAAATCTCAAAGTGAGCAGTGGTCGAAATAAGTTTGAGAACCTGTGCGCTAGACCAAAGAAAAGGGAGCTACCTTGTCCTTGACATAGGGTTAAAGGTTGTTAAGTGATAGTGTGAACTCAGCAAATAATAAAACCTAAATATTAAATATACGTACTTAACAGGAAACGGGATAGGTAGGTATATTGGCACAAATAAAGTATATTTTTTTAAACTCAATTTTATTTGAATTTCGATATACACGCCATCTTAACTTTACAAATAATAATCGTTGATTAATTTGACCAAGACAATTAATTAATTTATTTATTTATTCAATAATAAAAACAAAATATATTTCACATAACTGTTTAAACCAAAGAGATTGAACTACTAATAGTAGGGAGTTCTACTAACTGTTTGTATATACCGCACACACCATTTTTGTACTATTTTCACTCCTAAGCGAAAGAGGTTGTATATTTTGACAGACATTTTTATGAGGAATGATTGTTAGCCATTTTCCCACCCGCTGGGTCCTTGCGCTGGATCAAACACACATTGTAAAACAACACGTATTTTTTTACAAACCCGTGGGCTTGACATCCGCTATGGTCGCTTGCTTTACCAAATTCGGTCTCTGTAGGTATGTATTATTAATGTTTTTACTGTAATTGAATCAGTACTTAACTATAAAAAAAATATTAATAAATTTTGGCAGCATTGCGTAGACTGTTTTTAATAAATGGCAGTCTGCTATTGACGTCCTGCTTTGGTTACATTTGTAATTTTACATAATTTTTCACCTAACTAAAAATGATTTTGTATTTTAGCGGCAAGGTATTTTTTTATCTCAGTACAGACCTGCCAAATAAATCTCACAGGACAAGTTTGAACAATGCTAAAAATTAATCTGCAGTACGATAGTGGTCAATTTAATCATTAGTCTTAGTAACCATTTTTATAATGATATAAAAACATTTTCTTCAACGTCTTTGGTTTAAATGTTAAATCATACAATTAATTTATTTATGCTAACAATAATATGTTTATGAAAAGCTATTAGTAAATACTATAACACTATAATATAAAACTCTTATTAATTTATTAACTAAATTAAATTTAACAGAACTTAAATTATTTATTTTTGAAAGCAGACATATTATTATGTACTTTACATTAGATTTATTTAACCTATTACAATTTTAAATATATTTTCCAATAAAAAACAAGACTATTTATTATATATATATATTATTATTTACTAAAGTTTACAAGCAAAGAAAGAATTAATTGAAAAAAATCGTTTCCAGTCTCAAACATTCCAAAAAAAGCACTGAATTTCTTTCCATCACAATAGAGCAAAATATGATATAGCTATAATAATTATATAGTGCGCTTTTTGTATGCCTGGGCCAAATGCATAATCAAACTTAGATGCTTAAGTGGCCGTAAGCAACACTAAAGCTTACACCATCCGAAATCGGCAACTTAAGGGAAGTTAGAAAAATAAGCAATGTCTTCGTTAAGGATAATGATTCTAGAACAATTACCTTTCAGAAAATAATCCCCTGTTTCAAAAACCCCCCGTATAAAAATAAAAACATTTCATTGATGTTTATTTATTTAATTATTTAACAGAGAAGTATGGATACAAATTAAAAATTTAACAAACATCGAATATTATGCAGATATTTTCGGAGACAGAGAGAGGACAAATTAATTACTTACTTAGTAGTTTAAAATTATTATTTAAAACTATACTCAATCAGAAAAAATATTTATGAAGCTAGGATCCGAAAGTTTACCAGTGCTACAGAAACGTGTAGCAGAATTTTATTATTAAGTTGCCGACATTTTAAATGGGGGATAATATTCAAGGGGTTATTTACATGAGGGGTTTATCGAAGTGTGGGGGAGTTTTGTTATGTTACCAAGAGTAACTTAACGTCTTCATCTCTGCATTTGGCCATAAAGGAATATAAAAGGTATCATAAGCAAGGCAAATCTTTGCTTCAGCTCGGACATCCAGTATTACCAACATCACTTAATTTGAAGTTTAACTATTGTACCAATACTTTATAGTAACCAACACATCATCATGGTCTTCACTGCATTAATAATTAACGAATATTTTTCCATGCTTCCGATCTCGCTTCTTCACGTTCAAACCAACATACAACGAGCCTCACATGTCGGCCACAATATTATAATTGTACAGTTGCACTGTACAGTCATTTACATGCTAGAACTCCATTATATTTCACAATAAAGTGTTCATTTAGTTGCCAATTATGATGATTCTGTAGCCTGAAATACCTGTCAACATTCAGTGGCATAAAAATTTGTAGAATTAACATAAACCTTACAATACAGTAATAATATTTGACTTGTCGAAAGTCTTTTAGTCAAAGCATTCAATAATCCCCACGGCAATGTAGACAACACTATGTCAACGCACATCTCACTTGATTCTAAATATATTCCATTAAAATCAATCTATCCAATTGGAATGGTCTTGCTGGAATCCATATGTATACAATTGGTTGCGGTATTGCAGCACCATCTGCATTGCCATGTGTCTTGACCCTTAGTTTCAAATGTTTGCTTTATTTTTTTGCATTATAAAAAACTTTATTGAACACACATAATTTGGAACACATCATGAACATAGTATTACATAATTAATATAAAAAGGTACACATATTTTCTAATACGTATGTTGCAAAAATGTTTATGTTTAATAACGTATGCTACATTCTTTAATCTTGTATAATATTCATTGAATAAAAATAGTTCTTGTGCATTATATGCATTGATATACATTCTACAGTAGAGTAATTTTTAGATGCTTGTTGCTTCACCATCCTCATTTTCAAACTCTTTCAGACGTATATCATGGTATAACAATCGAGATATCGATGGCTCAGTTCCATAGTGCTAAACTAGGAATTAGTAGTTTTGAACAATGGCTGAAGTATTGTCTCACCTATACTGACTTGTAGAAAAGTGATAAAAACATCGGCCCTACATGAACAACTAGTAATTTTTTCAAGTTGTAATTTTGTGGGACTGAAGAGGAGCGATATACGAATATAATGGCTAACATAACTCAAAACTTGAATTTTTTGACTTATCATAATATGAATACGTGTATTAATTAAGGCGCTAAGTACCAAAAACATAAAAACTGACATTTTTATAGAAAAATGTTTTACATACCAACGCCAATAACTTCAACTATAGTCTAAGTGCCTCAATACAAGTCAAAAAAATACAGCAAAATAATTAAACTTGTCGACGTTGTAAGTCCGTTGGCGTGTTTTATTTATAATGGTGTAAGTAACACTGCAGTGGTCAACGGCATAAAATAGCTGACGATGGTGTGTTGACACTTGCGAGTTCTTAATACCTAAAATTATAGAAGCTGCCGTGATTGCTTCACACTGTAAAACTACATTTTTCAAAAGGTCTGCTTCATGAAATTTTACTGCAATGACTCAGTATTTTGTAACTACAGGCAATACTACTTTTTGGTACTTAGAGCCTTATTTAATACACGTATTCATATGTACTATGGAACTGAGCCAACGATATGGTTTTCAAAATTGTTCTGGAAGCATCCCAGGAAGTCGCCTAAAATCATGATTATGAAGGATTTACATAATAGAGGATACAAAATTTCTAGTTTGACTAATCCAATTGTTACTTCAGTTGATTTTAGACAAGTAGAGACCATTTCTCAAATGTAACAGCTCCACAAATTTACAAAATGCTAAATATTTGAAGAATTATCTATGTAGAGGAAGGACTTAAGTGCTAAAGTATAATTTTGAGAAAAATGATATGCCCCGCAATGATATATGAAAGCTGCCATACAGTTCCATGCTCCTCTCTATCCGCATGACGAAAAATGGTCACGCAATTTTGTATCATGCGATAATATTATAGAAACGGAGGTGAGGGAAAGAGAAGAGCTGGACAACGAAGACTGAGATGGCTCGACTGCACAACAGGTGATTTGAAGATTGATCAGCCAAAATAATTGCTAATTGTTCGGGATGAAAAAAAATCTTGCAAGAGGCCAAGGCCCACCGAATGATGATCTAGTACTATTTTAGATCAATAATTTAATCATTAATCGTTATGCAATGTGAAAAGATGGGGTATTATAAAGTGTATGGATAGTAAACATAAAAAAATAAAATTCTTTATTTTAAACTTATTTGAGCACCTTCCCTTTGAATATGAATGCAATAATATATTGTTACTCTGTGGCTTCCATTCATACATTCTTTAAAGCAACATGAATGATTTTGCTAGCAATTGTTATAAATAATTATGGTTTTGGTTAAGGTTTTGATTCGTCATAATTAGGGCCCGGATTTGTATGCAACAAAAAACATGGTTATATGCATGCATGTATGCACTTAAAATCAATAAAATATGCACTAAAACCGAAGAAATATTCAGTTAAAAATTGTCATTTTGTGGGAAAAAATTGTAAATACCCACTTTACCCAATATTACTGACAAAAAATCGAATAACTAGTTAATAATTTTTCAACATAATACGATATCAGAACAAAAAACACAAACAAAGAATATAAAGTTAATCAATTACAATTTTCAAAATAGTTTTTTCACAAGTACCTACAAATAATTGAATATTAATTGCAATGTAAACCAAACATAACTTAAAAAACAAAAACGACACACTTAACTATTCCTAAATACTATTTTCTGTTTTTTGCCCGAAAAAAAATTACATTATTTTTTTCAATATTATGCTCTGGCATTAAATTTTTCCGCATAGGTAACTGTCATTATTTTGTTTATATGCGGAAAACTACCTCTCAACGTCCACTTGGGCAAACTTTAAATAATAGTGCACTAGTTGACTTCACTTTTCCACTGATTAATCCACAGCTCGGAGATGGCATTAAAAATGCAAGTGCATCTAAACTATCTTCCTTCCTAACTTAGTTATATTTCGATAAAATAATTTAAAAAAACTAAAATTATACATTCAAAAGCTCTAAAATATGCATTTATTTACGAAATATGCACTAATATCTCAAATATGCTCTAACGCAGGGGAGGGCAAACTTTTTGGATGGAGGGCCAAATTCAAGAATTCAAAATGAGCGGCGGGCCGCAAGTAAAATACCATTTTTAGATATACACTATTTATTATCACGAAAAATAAACATTTCAAAAAAAAATATGAGAAGAATGAAACTGTTTTAAATTCAGGTGTTAATTTTGTGGTTGATATTCTCAAAACTGCTTGTAAATGGGCATCGGAGGTATTTGATCGTAAAGAATTTTTATTGAGGTTCATGATCGAAAATGTTTGTTCACATATATAAATTGATCCAAAAATAACGAACATTTTTCTTGCATAATCTTTAAGTTGGTCGAATTTGCCTGAATTAAGGGCATTGCAAAATTTGGAGATTTCTTCACGACGATGCAATTCTCTTAAATCAGTGTCAAACTGCAGATCAATAATCTCAAGTTGTAGCTCTGTCGGTACACTATCAATATCTATTGAAATCGATGTTCAACGTAGAAAATAGTGGTTACATAGTGTGAGACGAGACGCAAGGAAGAAGTACTGAGATAATACATTTACGAAACAACAAATTCTTCAAATTTTAATCTATTGTCAATATTTTTTAAAACATTATAAAAAAAGTTATTCGTAATCAGAAGTACAATTAATGATGGCGGGCCGCAAAAAAATACCCGGCGGGCCGCAGTTTGCCCTCCCCTGCTCTAATGTTTCAAATATGCATTTATATGCACAATAAAATTTTATTTTTGGATTCTGTGTCTTTCAAAACAGATTTCTGTGCAACTCTCATAGCTGTGCATACACCCTAACAAAACATGCACTTGCATATAAATCCGGGCCCTAGTCATAATACATAACGCGGTCCAACTAACAATACCTTAAACTATTTTGCAGTTGGCCTAAAAGGCTTCATCAAAAAACTGAAATATAAAAACGTCTACATAAATTTATTCTAGTAAATTTCTTATAATTAATAAGCCACGGATACACATCGAATGACAATCATCACATTGCGTTATACACTAATTGTTTATCGTTTTATAATAATTAATATTTTTAATTTGCTCACAAGAATGACAAATAGCGAAGCAAATGGATAGTTCAAATGGACAATAAAATTATCCAGCAGTGCACTTTTAGAGGTTCTGTATTTAATATCGGCACCTTGGAGGTGAACTGGCCTAATCCACACATGTTTAACCTTTCTTTACGATACTAACAAAATTTGTCCATTTCGGTTAAGTCACTATCGGTTACTGTACGAGAGTGACAATATTATAATAAACCAAAGGGAAATGCTTATTTTGGCAACATACATAAGTCTAATAAGGTTGCTTCTATAAAATGATCAAAACTTAATTACAATCATATGAGTATTTCCACATCTAATTCTATCATTCCATTCTTGCAGCTAAATTGAAGGCTCGTCGTAAGTATAACTGAAATCCGACATACATCTATCAATTATATGACGTATTTATGTCATAATGCAATTGATTTTTAAAAAATTAACAATTTCATTAGATGTAATGTTGATGATTCTAGGAACAGCTAAAATATGAAGATGACGAAATGTATATTAACTAAAATATTTGCAATCAAAGAAGCTACGTCACCTAAAGTGATATTACAGCAACGGCTGGGTTAAAAAATGGTTTTATTTTACCAAGTGATTTAAAACCTGATCACTGCCAGAGCCGAGTTAACTCGTAAAAGCATGTATGTCGGGTCAGGCCATGGACGAGTTAACTCGTGCATTCTTGTAAATGTCGTAACTATAACTTCTGAATAAACTGTTTGTGTATACTTTCTTGACAATATTTATCATTTTAGTGTGAAAATATTCACGATAAACTCGAAAAACATGTTGATTTGGTAACTTTTCACAAATATTTATCATTCTGTTACTATTTCATATTTTTTAAAGGATTTATTTTATTCCAAAAATAGCTGGCCTACAAGTGTCCACCTTGTAAAAATTGGATAGCAGTGATAAGGTTAAAACACAAAATTGTGTGGTAGTGAATAAATAAGACTGAAGCTAATTTGTATAATATTGTCTATGGTTACAATCACTAACAGTGTTTATACCGATCGACACCCTTCCCGCTCATTCTTGTAATCCTCCGTAACTAATATTGTGGTAAATTCACAGTAAAACAAATAATTTCAAAACTGTCGTATATCTGAAATTTACAAATGCAGAATGGGTTAGTTGACCACCAAGGTGACTGGTTATGGCAATACAAATTTTCACGGTTCATAAACTATTTTTAAAATGAAACTATCGGTTAAGATCTCGAGTCTAATACCAATCTTGTACACCTAAAAAATTCTACGATAGTATTGTTCAGGAAGACTCATTATAAGTTGTTCAGTCAATCTTAACAAAAGTTCAAAAATGGAGGCGACATAGAGCATCATAAATATATTCTAAAGCTCCTGATATAATTTAAATAAAATAATAATCCCCAAATAAAATTTATTTAAAAGTCGATACACAAATTGCCATAGGACACATCTTCACAAAGCGATCATACCTGGACTCGAGAAGTAAGAAGCTACATCTATGACACAAAAGATGTTACAGACCTACAAACTTATCTGGAGAATGGGATGGGGAGCCACTGTCGAAAACTACCCAATCAAGACTCGTGACTGGACAAAATCTGACATTCAAATGAAATTTTCAAAATGGCATCCTATCGTAGTTTGTAGTTCCATTTTTGGCCATTCTACAGATAAGGTTGTAGGTCTGTAATATATTGAGCCGAGAGAAGATTAGTTAAATACAATATACAACTTTTCCATACAGGCAAAAACAAAAATCCATATTTCTGTGTATTCAACAACGTATAAGCATGTTATTTCAAATAACAGCTATGACTAGGGTTTGCAATACCGATATTTCAAAACAAGTACCTACATATCCCAGTATTTTTCGAGACCGAAATATCGGTTTAAAAAATCAAGCAATACTGATATATTTGGTATTGACAGTGACAATAAAATGTATTAATTAACATAAAAGGGTAATTCTTTTATCGGATTATGCGATGTCTGGTTTACTTCCGTCGCCCTTCATTGTCCTCGGTGACCAGCAATGACACATGCTATAAAATATTAATATTTTTAATTATATTATATTTATTGGTAGATACTTGTTTTTTCCAATTATTTTACATATACTGGTATTCAATAGGAAATATCGAAATACCGGTATATTTTCATTCGGTATTGCAATCCCTAGCTATGACGAAACATAATTTTTTACATCAATTTGAAAAAGTTGAAATCTTGCAGTAAGTTCACATTTCCCCTCAGGTCCACACATTGATATAACATTACAAGTTATCGAATAAAATGTGATATATTTTACGACAGTTTCCATTAACACTGTTATATTGGTGTAAAAAAAAAACAAAGGATGGGAACAAACAAAATAAAAATAATATTAAAATAAAAAAGACGGGGTTTCAGGGTTTATGTATAAATATTTATTGGTTTCATGTTGTAAAAAATAAATATAATAATAGTATTAAACTATAGAGAATAATAATGGAAAGGGGGATTTTCTGTTATTTATAAATGACATAATATGATAAAAATGGAATATTTTCTAGTACATACAAAATTAATGTAAAAATACTTTCTAGATTTCGTAATACAATAAATTATTAATCTTTTACAAAAAATATTGTTAGAAAGAGAAGTTAATATAAAAAAAAAATTGTTATCAAAGAAAAGCTGAATGATTAAAAATAATTTGTCAGTAGTTTCTGTTATTGTATATAATAAACAAAAAAGTAATTTTTAAACCACAGCAATATAAATGTAGTATGTATTCCCGTATAAGTAGTCGTATGTCAGATTTTAGTCTGTTAACGGTGTAAGACAGATGCGATTTGCAATGTTTAATAAATATATATATTTTTAAATGTGGCGAAGTGTACCTACTAGGTATGTATCAAAAACATGCTGATATAAAAACGTACTGAAGTGGTTGTTTTAAATAATCTCAATTTCGTTTTACACATGCGTTGAAATAATTGAGTCAAAATATTATTAATAGATAAAGGTGTGATACGAAATGAATAAGATTTATAATGTTACATAAAAAATTACATTACAAAAGATCATAATACTTGAGCAGGCTACGTATTGAATTTTAAAAAGACCAAAATTTTAATTAGACAGTTTGATTAAAATGAAATATTAACCAGAGCATTGTCAAGGATATCAGCTTGTTACGAAAAGGTTAAAAATAGGCAATTAATTGTATACAATTTCTCATGCAGCAGAAAATGAGTATTGTATCAATTTAAAAATTTATTAAATGTTAATTTTTTACGAAAGAGTTGTGTCGTATCAGTGTTTATAACATACATAAAAGGCATTATTATGGAGAGAAACCGTAAATCATAATAATTCCAATATTCATTTAGTCATATATACGTACTTTAAAATACCTCCATAATTTAATCAATTGAAAACTGTCACAATAACAATATTGTAAAAACTACATAATTAATATTTAAAATCGAAAGAGATCAATTTGTATTAATTGACTGGTTATTTAAAATTCAAAAATTATAGCAATGACAATAATGTAGTTAAAAAAATTTTTTTTAAATTATTTCTACAGTTTCAAGTTGGGAACAATAACTACATCAGTTTTGTTCAGTATTCAATCGCAAAAACAGTCCATAAGAGACGATTGAATTTATTTTCAAATCAATACGAATGATCGTTGAGAATATTGAAAATACAACGTTACGATTACATCTTTATAATATTATCATCGTCCAAATTAAACGTTGCCTTTTTAATATGTTACAAAATATAATAACAATAAAGGTATTACATATAGTATGTATTAAAAATAAAACATTGTAATGAGTCCGTTAACTCGTCGTTATCGTACAAACTATTTTTTTAATAATTAATTAACAATAATTTTAGTGTATCATCGAATAAATATAATATTACTATAACAAATAATTTCTCCAAAAATTAAAAAAAAAAAGCACCGCCCGTCGAATCTCGTTTGCAATAATTATTAATGAGTGTTGAATTTTATTTTCAAAAATACTTAAAACATAATGACAAAAAATAATATAATAATATTCTAAATCTAAGACAACACTACGTTTAAAAAAAATTATTAGGAATTTTCGACTAAATATAACAAAAAAAATTATCGTAAAACAGTGCAAGAAAACTGGGATAATCAAATTTACGAGTAATTTAATTGTTAATTCGTAATTTGCGAACGTTTTTTTCGTATCGTAATAATTTATCTATATAAATAGTATATTATATGTCGGACGTATTATCATTACTTTTATATTTATCGTCGAATGAATACATAGAGGAAAAAATATTACATTTTAAGAATAACAAACATTAATCCTAAAAATCAATAATAATTTGTTCAGACTATACTTTTTCAACGGAATTTTTGCAGTAATAAACTACATATTATTATTTGCTATCTCTAATAGATTTACAATGACAATTCGATCGGAAAGATTTTAATTACTTTTTACGAAATAGAAACTATCATAATTTATTGATGTTGAAAAACTTTCGGATACATTTATTGCAAATGAACGATTTTAAATAAATTAAATTATTTATTATTGGTATAATCATATTGCGTATTTTGTTGATTTTTTTACAATATAAAAAGAGTCAACAATTTGATAAATACTATGCAGTAATAATTAATTATATTTCAATTGCAACAAAGTGTATACCCTGAAGTGACGGTAAATAAATTAAATGGTAAGTTTTTTATTATACACGCGTCATAATAATTAATTACAACGCAATTTACAACATATCGGATTTGTGATACTAATACCGAGCCATAGATTGAAGCGACACTTCAAATTATGTAAACATTTACGATATAAGAATTTTATACGACGCCTAGATTTACGAGAATAATTTTAATTTGTCATTTTTTACAAATTATAATTACGTTAATAAATAGTAGGTAAATAATAATAATAATCAGATCGATATTAGTCCAGCTTGTGAAAATAATAATATTCAAAAAAAATAATACAAAATAAACTAAATATTTAAAAAATGCAGTTTCGTTAAAATATTCGCTCCCAATGTTCACCGGATTATAAGAACACAATATATCCCAGAAGATATCTAGAACTATTTGAATAACATAAATTAGCAACTGGTAAAAAATTTTGAATAAATAATTCAACATTCTTATTCAAAACTTCGATAATTTCATAAATTTTCATGGTCAATTTGGAAGAAAATTATTTCAAATTATGATACAAAATTTACGAAACTGTCACAGAATTATATGCATAATTTTTCTGTGGGAGTAAATTGACAATTTTGCAACAAGAAATTGATTTATTGTGAAAAAAAATTACTATAATAATTCATAATATTATATTAACCTTTTCTATGTATGCCTCACGATATTACTAAGGCAGTATCTGACAGGCCGCAGATTTTTAATGACACACGTTGAATGTAGAGCGAAGCTCTTACTAAAATCGCTGTAATACCGATAATTTGTGTATATCCAAACAGATGTCAGTGTTTAATTTTTTAGATTATGCAAATCAATCGACAGTGGCTAGTAATTTGAGTTTAAAGTTGGACGAGATAACTCGTGAAATTTGTATGTGCGGTCTGTCGATCACGGCCTCATATAGCGAGATAACTCACATAGAACAGGTTAAATTTTAATTTTACGAGTTTACATAACAATAGATATCTTCTGGACAAAAAAGGTGTGTGTTCTCTATAAAATTTGGAGGATAGTATTTAGTCTAATGGTACGGACATTAATAATTACAAAATATCTCATCGTAATAATATAAGTAGTAAAAAATTTACAATTATAATAATAATTCTTCTCAGTAAAACAAATAATTTTAGCAAGACACGTTGTAACACAGACACCAAACACGCAACATGGTCCCAGAAATAATCACACTCGACATACGCCACCAAGACTGGTAAAAATTAATTATTGTAATTTGTAGTAATAAATATTGTACAATCAATATGATTATACCCCGCATGGATACTGTAAAAAGACTAGTGGTCATTTTTAGGAACTAAACTTACTAATGTAACTGTCAGAAATAAATAACTTCAGATCTATCAATCAAGTTTGCCGCCAATAAAAAGAAAAATGCCAATCTTCTTACCGAACCGAACCGACGTGTGAAACAGGAATTGACAAAGCTCTAAAGAGTGTAAAAATGAGTCTCCATACAAGTTTACTAGTACCGAACATGAATTCTTTACCATTCGCTGATGTCTTCAGTGAACTGAGTGCGAATACGCATTTGGCTCTGTGAATTTTCATATTTCATTTTCCTAGAGCCTTACCAAATTCCAGTGTTCGTCGGTCAGTTAAATTGTACCATAACATACTATTTAGATAAATAACCAATGAAGCTACACGTCATTTTATATATACTTTAGTCACACATTGCGTTGATTTAATACTGCAAAAAATAATTCATAATTAACGATATTGTCCCATTAGATTTTTAGTTATTTAATTGATCACAATCAGTGTGGTCAAACACCATAATACTTCAATATTTATATTAATCTATGGGTTATATCAATGTGTATATAAAAAAAATAAACTAAAGCAAACAGATATTAAGTACACATATAACTATCTTTCTTCAGTCTTACATTGGTCAACTAATTTGTATGTTTCAGGTTTTTGCAACCATGAGGGACAAACAAGCCGTCTTTCGCAAGCCGAGGCAAACTTCTGTCTTGTTTGAAATGGACTAGCCTAGCGAAACTTGGCTAATCTGTCTAGTCATAATAATCGAAAACCATCTTCCGTCGCCACCTCACGGAGAAATTTGAAGAGGATTCACCATTCTCCTAATTATTATACATGATCCATGTTCCATATTTTGGTGTCCATTCAAGTGTTGTCACTATTAGCAGGCACGCACCCAGGATCGTCTCTCAGAAAGGCTAGCTAGAGCTACATTACGTACAATAAACGATTATTTAATTTTAGATATCAAAGTTATTCCAGAAAAATATTTTGTATTAGACCATTTCCAAAATACATTTCAGCAATCTTAGTGTCTTTTTGAATATACACCGCAATAATTAATATATTTCAGCGAAGATTTTTATGAATTAATGACACCAGCGTTGTGTGTATAATGTCCTAGTCAAAAATCGCCGTCCTATCAAAATTTGATTCACTATTGGGTAATGAATAAAAAACAAGCATTCAAATCGTATACTGCTTACGACTTCCACTGTTTCATTTGTTTCTGAACTGTCACTATGCATTGTTTTCTCCTTCTTTTCCCGATGTTTCCATCTCTTAGAGAAGTGTTTCAAACACCCAACAGCCTCTGCCAGAAAGAAGGAAACGGAATAGCACGTGGTGACAGGTAAAAAACAAAATATAAATACAGATCGTAAATAGCAAGAATCTTTGGATGCGTACAATTGACTGATTAGATTCGAGAAAAATCATGTTCAAACTTTGTTCAGACAGATCAATTTAATCATATTGGTCATATTGGTATCTGGCATTTCTCCTGTCACCAATGAGGATTTGAAAGAGTCCACATTTTTTAGTTTAGGTTCACGTACAGCTTAGCGATATAACACCAATTGACTGCAAACTATTCCATACAGCCTGATACAAATGAACCGTGATTGTTTCACGAAATGTCAAAAAGTATGTAGGCGTTTAACTTAGACAAAATTGACTAAAAGGTTATATGGTAAATCAATGCCTGCCACCGATAACTTATGATTCGACACTACTTCACTTCGATATTTTTGGATAAAAGGATAACATAGTCGGTAAACACCTATATCAGCCGATTTTTTTTTACACACATCCTAAATTGAATTTTAACCAAAACGAGGAATTGAGACTATTTTATACCGGTGCCTTCAAATATGTTTAAATAAATAACAGATCTGTGAAGTACAATAAATATGTGACAATAATAATAGTCACCAAAATAAACTCCTGGGTAAGTGCCTGGTTTTTAATTTAATTTTTCCATTTTATCCGAAATAATCTCCACATAGAAGAAATACAACCAACAAAATTTACTTAGAATCATCAACGTATTAACATAATAACACACCATCGCTCAAGTGACAAAACACCCCCCCGATTGAAATAAAGCTAGCCCTGGCGACATCTACTCGTTCCGCCGGCCGATCAGCTGCTGAGGTTGTTGGCTTTGCTCGCCGGCTCAAACACTTCGATATCCATGTCACTACCGCCCACAAGTTTCTCTGCGGCCTTTCTCCTGGCGTCGGCCATCATCTGTTTCCTTCGCTCGTCCCTCTCTTTGGCCTTTGCAATGTCCTCGGGCTGCCTCTGAACTCTGGCCGGCGCCGACCTTCGGGACTTGGAGATCTGCGATGATGATGACGGTTTGGACTGTGTCGTCGGTTGAAGATCAATCTGTTTCTTTTGCGAAGGCACCTAGAAGGAAAAACAGCAACGGTAACTAACAATTATCAAGAAATATATAACAATAAACAATAACATCCCTTATCCATATTTCTGTATAAAATGCTAATATATATTTCTGTACGTTAGAGAATAAACCACGGAAGTCCAGTTTTTACCGTTTCTGAGTTAAATATGCAGAAAATTTTCTTTTATTTCATTACACAAATGAATGAAACACTGAAGTCCATAAGTAGTAAATTAACCGATATAGCTAGTTAATAAATCACTGAAGTTCAATTCACTTTAGTGCATAAACAATGGGTGTCCTTTTTACGATGTTTATGCTCTAAGAAAAATGTTAATAAACCATTATAATAATTCCATAAACACGGAAGTCCAACAAACGTTTGGTAGGTACGTATTAACTATAAGTACTATAATTTTCGTTTTTCTTTGTAAAAATCCACACGCGCAGTCAGATTTCGACAAAATTTGGACAGTAAACGGGGGCTGACGAGCCGGAGTGCGTGATCGGGGTCTCAAATTTCAGATTTAACCCGTTGCAACCCGGGGACAGTTTTACGGTTTTTACGGAAAAAAAAGTCGCCGCGTACAAGGTCTTGAAACGCGGAAGTTAATGCTGCAACCCCCATTTTTTATTGAAAATGTCGCTGGAATGTGTACATTTAAAAAATATTGGCGTTTATTTCAGCTTGATCGGAGGTCAAATGACAAAGATAGATTAGAAAAACTAATAACCGCCAGGTTGGCGCGGGCGACGTGTTACGCGTAGAACGGAATGCTTCACTCAAGGACAATAATTGTATGTAGTGGCATCAGAGCCGGAGTGCGTGGTCGGAGTCAATTTCAATTCAATTTCAATTTATTTATTTTTACATATTGTGGACATTACAAATTATAAGTTTAAGACGTTCACAACATGACATAAAAAAGAGATAGATAATATGTTATTAAACAGTAGAAATATGTACATACAAAAATATTAATTATATAGGTACATGGAAATACACCGGATGAGTTAAGCAGACCCTATTTTAAAAATTTATAAAATAACGTCCACCTATACTCATCCTCACGTAGGTGGAATATATCAACACCCGAAGCAATTTCGTTGAACATAGTTATCGCCCTCCCAATTGGCATTACCAGTGGCAGGTTGGTTCTGCACCTTGGGAGAATAAACAACTGATGTTCTCTATTTCTAAGATAGTTATCAGGGACACACAGGTCAACACTGCCCAGAATGGCAGAGTTCTCATTTATACCTCGTATAAGTCGAAAAAAATACATAGCTAAATAAAGATTTCTTCTAAATTGCAAACTGCAGTATGTAAGCATGCCTAAGAGAAAGTCAGTTGGATAAAGCCACGGATAGTATCCGTACAACCTCAAATAAAGGAGTCTCAAGAATTTCTTCTGAACCCTCTCCACCATAAGGCCATACTTCAACTGATGCGGTGCCCAAACAATAGACCCACTCTCAAGTCTGCTTCGAACTAAAGAATTAAATAAAAGTTTTAATACCGTAACATCCGAAAAGACCCGGGAAGTACGCATGACGAAGCCCAACATTTTAAGCGCCTTGTTACAAATGGTAACTATATGGCTAATAAATGTCAGTTTACTCTCAAACGTAATGCCAAGATCCCTTACAGATGATATTCGTGACAGAACTCTGCCATGCATCGAGTATTGGAAAAACAACACTTTTGAGGCTCTGGTAAACGACAAAAGATTGCATTTATCAATATTGAATTCTAGTTTGTTACGCCTGCCCCAATCTAATATATTATCTATATCAAGTTGGAGCTGACGACAATCGTCCAAGGTGACAACTTCCAAAAAGAGTTTCAAGTCATCAGCGAACAACAAAAACATAGCATTTTTTATTACCAATGCTATGTCATTTATAAAAATCGTGAACAGCAACGGCCCTAAGTTTGAGCCCTGAGGGACACCAGAAAATGTGTTAAAGGTCTGTGACTGATAAAGGCCGTACAATACGTATTGTTGACGGTTCCTGAAATAACTCCCGAATAGCTTCAAAAATTTCAAAAAAACCGAATTTCAGTTTTAACCCGTTGCACCCCGGGGACGCATCAGAGCCGGAGTGCGTGGTCGGGGTCTAGAATTTCAGTTTTAACCCGTTGCACCCCGGGGACAGCCCGGAGACTTGCAACAGAAAAAAATACCAGTATGAAAGTAATAATGGTTGACTTGGATAAGTGTTTACCTACTCCATATAGTTTCTATCTGACTAAATTTTCAAATTTACGATGATGCAAGTGGTGAGTGAGACACAACACTGATGTGGATGAAATAAAAAGTGGAAGGGGTGGCAATAGGATCGGCTGCTGCTTGATGAAATGGGCATCTAGCAATGTTTTAGCAAATATTGAAGAGCTGACGATTTGGTATGATAATTAATTGCCCTGGCCAAAATAGGAATATCATGATTATTTTTTCATATACCTGGTTTCTGAAAACCATTCCTACGCTGAAAATCATAAATCACAAATTCCTAGAGGCCATACACACATGGAGATAAACACTGACCACTCTATAACAGAACGTCAAAAAAGATGCTGAATGGTATGCAGATTGTTATTCCATGGGATTGGGTTCAGTTTGTAGGGACATGTAAAAGAAACAAGCCTTTTAAAGTTATTAACATGGAGTTAAATGATATAAACAATTATTGCTCTTTGTATGCATCATCTTCAGCTCCTTTTGTGGCTCAAAAAAAGAATATTGATGGTACACTTTTTTTTCTTTTTTATTTATATATTAAGATGGCGCTGGTTATCTACGTTATAAGGCGAAGTTCTCCGAAGAAGATTTCCAAACTGTGGACCTCCGACCTTCTCGCTCGCCGTAAAACGCCGCAAACTTTTTAAAGCTGACAAATTTTCCCCCGTAGATACCAAGTCGCAATGGCCGACTGGTCCAACTGAGGGTCAAACTGACTTGAGAAGCTCTTCCCTTTCAACCGACATAATATGGGGACACTCCCAGTGTCCGGTTAAGATCTGCAAACTATGAAACAATGGATATCTCCAGAATTTCAAGAATTTTATGATAGAATTCCACATAATTCCTCCTCAGCTGATGTCCCGGAGAATGACCAGGTATAATTCTCATTGCGTTGATTTTTTTCTAGAGCAATAATAAATTTCAAATAATCTTGTACTTATGTAAATTAAAAAATATATAATTCCTTTTCATATTTAGACTTACTGAAATATTTTGTGTATTTATAATAAAATAATTATAATAATATGATGCACAGGAAATAAAAATAATTTATACTTACCTATATGGACTTCCGTGTATTATCTATAGGTGAAGTATTGCTTAGTGGTACTTCTACATTATGTGTTAGAACATAAAACACGGAAGTCCATTAATTTATTAATTCTAAATACTTAATTTGGTATTTCTATCTATACTATGGTCAAAAATAAATTTAATTATGAATAATACCGTTTACAGACCCTAATTACTATAGTTCTTTAAAAAGTTATAGAGTTTCAAACATTTAACCTACACTAAAATCACTCTCCTGAACAAAAGTCCAAACGTGATTTCCGTGGTTCATTCTCTAACGTATTGATTTGGTTTATTGATAGTTTTGTAGGTAGGATTTCAATTACAAGTACAGGTGCATTAATAATGACAAAAATTTCCACGTGGTCGGCCGCCAATGACAATTTTTTATTTGTACAGGGGATTTGAAAATTACAACAAAGTATATGATTTTTACGACAACCTATTATAAAGAACAAATAAAAAAGTATATCCTGGGAACGTTTATTCATTTCCATACCCCCAGAAAATGACAGAATAAATTTACATGGTTAGATTCTCATTATTGATAAAAGATTTTTAAAAATTGTGAAGTTTTGGAATACACGAGAATATTACATGCAATTCGTATTCAAGTCATAGCTGGGCCAATAGCTTCAATTGGGACAGCCGTCATCCGGACAGTGAAAGATATGAGATTCAAGTCCCACTTAGTGGGCCTTTTTTTTCTAGTACATAATGTGTGTTTTCTGCAGTTTTTCAAAAACTATATATTTACATCGATTGGATATAACAGACATGCAGAGGGGCCAACAGAGCGACCTTGTGGGTGATAGCATGATCAGAGAAAAACACAGCCATTTTGAATTTTTTCCAAAGCTATGAATTTAAAAAATCACATATTGCAACATTATAATATGGATAAAAAATGGTAAATAAATTTCTAAGTTTTATAATATCTATAACATCCTTCCAGGGTGCAAAAAGTGCGGCTCACCTCTTTCCATCCGCCCTCCCTGATTATCTCCAACTGCTTGAAGAGTTGGGTGATATCGACCACTTGAAGGCTGACCATGTCCCAGAAGCCTTGCAGGTCTTGACAGGTCGTCGGAAATTGCTCATCCTCTCGCCTGTTCAAGTTATTATGACACAGCCCTGAAATGATTGAAAATCAAAAATTATATATTGAAATAAAAAATGTCAATTAAAATCTCTCATTGAAATATTTTCACCTCTCTTCACTCGAGACACGGACAGCAAACTACAAGATATATTTGTATTTACACGGCACAATTATAGCGTACTATGGAGCCTGGCTTACTACATATTATATCTGCACCAAACTGTGCATACTATTAATTATTGTGAGTGAGGTTTTATCAAAGAGACAACTACTAAAATAAAGAGAATATGTAATAGGAACATTTTTTATTAGAACACTTGATAATGACTCCATGACATTTGTTGGATAATTTAGTAGCTAACGATAGAAAAATTTATATTCTCTGCATTGGCAGCATTTAATGATTTATTTTTTAATGAAAACGAAACATGCCTTCAACTGTTATTGCTTACTTCTGTACTGTTGTTTGTGATTTACGTAATTTTTCATATAAATACTAAATTTCATATAATACATAATTATAATGAAAATATTGACATGTAACACAAATCCAAGGCATTGAAAAAATAGTCTAAGATCACAATTGTGAATTTTGCTACAGATTAATCTGCATTGCGAAATACAGTGGAACCTCTCATAATGAGCACCTCTCATAACGAGCAATTCGAGCAAAAAAAATTGTAAACACATGGCTCCCTTAAGGAGCGACATTTCGCATAACGAGTGACGCGGAAAGGGGAAGTCCCCTCTTCACGCCACTGACTTGTGCACCGGGTCATTCAGGTGCATCAGTCTGTGTATAGCACTCGCACCGCTAGAATGTTAGTGTCATGGGAAAGCATGGGAAACTGTTGCGTCGTATATTGAGAAGCATCACCCTAATAAGGCGGTGGCTATGCGCGCTACAAATTTATTCAATGATAATAAATACTGTGTTTCGGTTTAGATAAAAAATTTCGGTTAGGTACATGTTCAAACACGCGCGTTAACATGATCTTACACCCTACTTCAGTTATCGTTTGCCAATTTATGGCTACGGCCGTATGTTGTAGCTTAACCACTGGGTAATGCCAATAGAAATGGCATATTTTAAAAAAATACTACCTTATTCTTAGGTCAATAATTATTATAAAGCAATCATTATTCGTACGATTTTTTAACACATTTGAATGGTCAAAGACATAGCTTATAATCAGTATCTTTAGAATTATCTTCAAATGTGTTAATCGTGCCCATTTTTTAAATAATAAAATGCCTAATTCTTGTCAAATTTGGTATCACAGAGATTATAAAATACATTTTTTTTATCGTAAATATTTCACTATACAATGTTAACATTATTTTTACTAGTGGTTTTATAAATGCGTTTAAAAATTAATAAAACTAAAAAATCTTAACACCACTGCACATGGATGTACTGAAATATGACTATATTCTAAAACATTAGATCGAGAGGTTTAAAAGAATACTATTTTATGTAATAAAAATACTTTATGCAGTCATCAAATGTTTAAAATAATATTATAAAGGATAATAAGGCTTCAAAATTATATAAATAGATTATCTACAACGTTTAAGGAATGTCCAGGCTTATGCTCTGAAAATACCATAAAATACCATTTTGACCTACGTGGCGCACGTGGGCAGTTAACGAGTGTTTCACATTACGAGTAAGATTCTGGAACGAATTAAGCTCGTTATGAGAGGTTCCAGGGCATTTAGTAATTGTATAGGTTATGTTCGGCAGCGAGCGAAGAACACTTTGATGAAACCGCTCTACCAGTGAGTGTGATCGAATACGAAAAAATGCTCAACGCAACTATGCTCTCGCTTTAGCATGCGTTTAGACTAAACGAATGAGCATTCTTAGAGCGTTCTAGCTAAATGTAGCGAATCTCCGTAGAATCCAAAAGAATGCTCGCTCGCTCGATAAAAAGCGTTTACGTCGAGAGAATTTCGCTGGAGTGGGGGAACGAATATTCGCTCGCTTGGTCTAAATGCTGCTTAAAATGACACTGTTTCGGGGTTTATGCCAGAATCAACTTCAGGTGGTCTTATAACTAGAAGTTAACTTAAATTGGTGTAACATTAATTAAGATTTAGTTGTATTGTTTGTATCTGTAAAAAATGTAAAATGTTAAATGCAACAGATTACCTGCTGAGACAAAATGCTTTGTCAGTGAACCATTCTGTATAAAATAGACGTATGAAAGTGAAGACAAAAAAGGTTCACGAGGACCGCTAATTTAATCATTAAATAGCCATTATTCAGCTTGACTTCCATATTTAAAAAAAACTCTATCTGTTACTGAATCAAAAGAAGATTTAACTTCAACATCTAAGTGTAAAGCCTCAGTGGCAGCGTTTTTCAGTACGGAGCGAGCATACTGTGTACACTTGTTTAACATGTACGCCGCACGCCCCTCTCCGCAAAACGCTGCCACTGAGGCCCTACACTAAGGATTTTAAAGACTTTGATAAAAAATGGTCATTGTGGTTGTGCATACCCTCAAACTGCTGCATTTTCTGTGTGGCGAGTAGTCTGGCTTTCCCAGCCGCGGACCTCAGGAATCCCAGCACCTCTTCGTTTGCTTCCGCTGAATCCTGAAACACCATTCAATATTAATTATATCTGTAAACTTTCCCCCAATTTTCTTATTATTTAGTGTATTTATAATTACATACCCTCTACAAAAAAAATGCATGGTAATTAAAAAAAACTTGTGCTATTTTTGAAAAATGCAGAACCCTCGTTTTGGAATTTTGCATTAAGGCAGCCGTGTTCCTTGGGGCGGGTCTTGGCCACCTCACGAAGAAGTTTCTTAACAGATTTTTTTTTAATTAATTCGCAACATCGCAATACAGTATCAAACTAACCTGAATTTGTTCCAGATCGCGTTCAGCCGATTCGGCCAGCTTGATTAACCTTTCAGTCTCAGCCCTCTTCAACTCTAAGAAGTAAAGCCCGCCATGTTCTTCCGTCTCTGACGCCGCACCCTCGTTGATTTTCACCAAATCTAAAGTCTTCAAACCAACTCCATTCTGTACCGGCACATTGTCTACCGATAAAGTCAAATCCACACACTCCGCAGGCATACTCACTAAAGGAACATTTTCTTTATTCTCTGTGTTCTTAACAGGGACGGAGACCTGATTGCAGTTATTGTCCAAATTCTTCAATGCCTGATCACCGATATTGGTCAGTAACCTATCACTAGTAACGTCATTGGAAATTGGGACCACGTGACTGTTTTCAACACTGATATTGTTGGCCAAAGTCTCACCATTGCGGGGCATATTCTCACCATTACTCGTGCAAATTTCCATCGGGACTATTGTGACAAGAGGAGATTTGGCCTTTTCCTTCGTGGAATTATTTTCAAATTTAATTCTATCAACGTTGACGTCCATTTTGGCTAACGCTCTATCTACGACATCGATTCCTTTAACTCTTTGACTCGATAAATTATTTTTGGTCAATTCCAGATTTGATACTGAGGAATTTTGATCAGTCTCGGCGATTTTGAACGGTAGACTTCGCTTAGGTGACAACATCGGTAATTGGGCTCTAAACTCAGGCCTCAAATGCCTTAAGACCGGCAATGCTGAATCGCAATTGGGACTGCTGCCATTACTAGAGAAACCAGACGTATTATTTAACGGAGATGTGCCATTCTTCTTCGCATTATTAAATGTATGACTAAATAAAGTATAGGAATTCTGTTGGTTTTGGGCTTTCATCGATTCCGGCGATCTAATATCTCCGTTAAGGATAGCTTGCTCCGCCTCACACTGACTTTTCGTCTTCTGTCGTTGCTGGTTAAAAAAGCCTTGGGCCAAAGCCCCCGGCCCGTACAACCTTTCGACTCTCTGCTGGATGAACGATTTCGAAGGACTAGCATCGTTTCCTCCGTTCGAAATCAGATGAAAACTCTTCGAAGCCTGGTGGACTTCGCTATTCGGATTACCGTTCGTTTTCGAAAAGGTTAATATATTTTGAGAGCTAATGCTGGTTTCGGAATAGCTGGTTTTAAAGAATGTTTGTCCGGTTTGATTGGCAGCTGTAGAGCCGGATGAAGAATTCAATCGTTGAGCCATGGCGTCGTCTGTGCAGTCCCTCAGCATGTCCACGGTATTGCCAGGTCTACCCGGTGACGCTTCCCTCGATTTGTTAAGTTTCTGCCTCAATTTGGAGTCGTAAGTTGTGATATTAGAGTATCCATTAACTGAGCAGGCCAGATGCAGGTAGCTCGGCTTCTTGGGTTGGCTGTTTTGATAGCTCTGGCCAGAGTAATGGTGGGCTTGAGGAACTCGGAGAGTCTCTCTGCACGCGCGGTCTTGAAGGCGCGATGTGAAGTCGCGTTGGCAGCTCGCGGCCGACGGAGTCAAGATGTTTAGACTTCCGGATGTGGTATCTGCAAGGAACCGAGAAAATAATTAAATAAAATACAAAGCAAGTGTGCAAAGTGGTCATTCACAATATGTGCACGCGAGATAGAAGTATGTCATTCAAAATCTAAAAGACTATTTTTAAATAATACAGTGAACATTTAAGAAACTCTAAATCCATAATTGCATTTTGCCGCACTTTTAGTAGGGTCCAAAAGAATACATCGTGAATGACCAACAATAATTTATATCACATACTATATAGATATATTGTTATTATAAAATAAATACTAAAAATAAGTCGTAAATAAATAAAATGGAGATAGAGAAACCATCTTAAGGGGGAGACGCATGCCAGCAGAGAACCTAGCGGAAATATACGAAGCTTGCAATTTGAGATTTTTTTTTGATAATTTACAATTTCAACTGTATTATTTAATAAATATGTATCCGAAAACATTAAAAAGATTTTTAATTTTTTTTTAAACTTAAAGATAAACTTACAATTGTAAAAAAATGTAATAAAATGTGAATTCGTTGCAGGGTCAAATCTTATTATTGCATTATATTTTATGGTCATAATTATCATTAAAATTTAGTTTATTAAGTTTTAGATTTTATGTGGTGTAGATTTTAGACTAATTCATCGTTTTAATATTTTTTATATATATTTTAAAAAACATCGATTTTTATAAAAATATAAATGTGTATAACTTGAAATCCTTTTTATTTATATCAACTCGAGCTTCAATATTGTGACCATGCCTAAAATAAAATTTGATATAAATAAAAAGGATTTCAAGTTATACAAATTTATATTTTTTTTAAAATATATAAAAAATATTAAAACCATGAATTAGTCAAAAATCTACACCACATAAAATCTAAAACTTAATAAACTAAATTTTAATAATAAATATGGCCATAAAATATAATGTAATAATAAGATTTGACCCTGCAACGAATTCACATTTTATTACATTTTTTTACAATTGCCAGTTTATCTTTAAATTTAAAAAAAAATAAAAAATCTTTTTAGTGTTTTCAAATACATATTTATTAATTACTACAGTTCAAATTGTAAATTATCAAAAAAAAACTCAAATTGCAAGCTTCGTATTTTTCTGTTAGGTGCCTCTTTTCGCCTCTGATAGTATAAGCATCCCCCTTAAAGAGAGGTGGTTTGAAGACAACGAAATAAAACGTGCTAATATGTAAAGAGATTTTTCACACCTGTGATTTCATTTTGTTATTTAATGACTTCTAAAAGCATGCTATGTATTATTTGTAATTTAATTATTAATCTATGGAAAATTTGTTTGGTGTATGATTAATATATTGTATTTAAAAATAAATAAACAAAACTATAAAATTTCATTCGTTCGCAGTAGTAATGAATCAAAATGAAAAATCACTTAGCTAAAATATATAAATGATTCATGCCTTTGGAGTGGCAATCGAAATTATTTACAACTTGTTAAGAAAGAATGATTAAATCGAATAATACATCGCACAGGTAACATATTGTCATCTGACCATAATATTTGACCAGATATTCTAAATTATAACACCTGTAGGTTTTAATAGATAATAAATTACTAGGTAACAAGCCAGCCCTTTAAAAGACTCACAAATTCACTTATTTGTGACTGTACCCAAATACTATCATATATTTAAAAAACTGATTCTTGGAGGCGACGGTGTGGTGACCATAAGCTCCAACTAAGAGTGGATATGGCCGCAAAAGAAGAAACAATTGCAGTTTGCCATAAATTGTCGACCGGCATTCATACAACTATATGAATTGCAATATTAACACTTATTAAATTAAAACAAAGAGACAAAATGTTAATTTATTGATTACCAACAGATGGCGAATTAAAAGCTATTACACATTTCTCTTTGGTACACGCTAGAAGCAAGTTACGCATGCGTTTATGCGTTTATTTTTCCACGAAACTTTGCTATTTTATATAGACTAAAATTTGAAACAAATATCTTTGTTCAGTTAAAAAAAATATTTAAGACATTAAATATATCTGGGATAGTGTAGCCGTAAGTAAACCTTCGGATAAAAAAGCGCCTTCACCAAGAAGTACATACTTTCCGTTTTCATTATCAAATGGTTAAAAAGCTTAAAATACCTATCTAAATATTTAATTGTGATATAACGCAAAATAAATTAGTAGACATAATTTTATTGTTACTTTACTGTGTAACAACATAGTGCGTTGTTTGAATGAAACATAATAAAAGCAAACAGACTGCGATTAATTCAATCCGATTGTTTTAAAATTTTAAATGATCATTATTTATAATAAGTTAATAAAAGAAAAAATCTAAAACACAAGAAAAAACATAAAAAATAAATAATAATAAAATAATAAACACACAGTGAGATGAAGCAAGAGGTTTTATTTGATTACAATAATAAGTAATTTATTAATTATTATAATCTAGCCTAAATCCCATAAAATACTATAATATTAATAGGATACTATGTTATTTTAGATACTTTGCTGCATAAAACAGTATTTATTAGAGATGTTCCATCTTCTTTTATACTTCAACATAAAATTTTCAAAAAATTTAACAAGCTGGCAACATTACTACGTCGAAAACACTTTTTGGTTAATAAGCAAGACTCGCATGTTGCAATATTAAACATACAAGCTACATGAACATTTTCATGTGTCGATATATTTATTCTTTTTGTTTATAACACCATCTCTGTATTTACAACGAAAACATGAATAATTAGACTCACTAAATTGATGCAAATATGGATTAAAATTATTTTCAGCATTATACTTATTATTTTTAATTCATTAATCCTCAAAGAAGGACAAAGTTAATAAATAATAAATGATATTTAAAAATGATATGAAAATGAAATCAAAAAAAAAACAGTCAAAATCATAAAAATAGCTAAAGAGTAAAATGGAAGATACCTACTGACAAAATAGCATCCAATAAAAAATAAAAAAACAGATGATAATATAATAATGAAATAGTAAAATGATAATACAGGCAGTAGTAGGTAGTGAAGAGGTCAGATGATGAGTCAGTCAACCAAATGCACGTGATGGATATTGGATACCTGAGTAGTCCGTGTTCTCGGCGTCTACGTCCAACGAACACGACCCGATTGAGTCCACCGACTTGTCCATGGTCTTCACGACTAGGTCTCTAGTCCTGTCGTTGATCAACACGTCATCCTCTTTGATGTGGATCTCATACGACGGGGTACTACTGTTGTCCCTGATATTTCTCCTGTATTCGTAATTTCTGCTGTTCAACTGATCAAATTCCTCTTTACGATTTGCCCTCGCACCGTAAGAGGCGGAGCTCTTTCGATTGATTGGAGTGTTTCCGAGGAATCTATCACGTTCGTTTGTTTTGCTTTTTACATAACTGTCTTCGTCATCGTCGAAACCTTGAAACTTGACATGTGTCGAAAGATCAGGTACGGAATCCAAAGACTCGTAGCAATTATTCACAACTTCTCCTACTACCAGCGTACTGTGACTGGAATAGAACGGTTCCGAATACAGTGGCTCTTTATCAGAATTAGATGACTTTGCAGTTTCCAATAAAGGACCGATCGAAGAATTTCTCAAGTCTCTAACTCTATTGAAATGATTCTCTAGTTTATCTAAACGTTTCTTGCAGCGATTCGACTCTACTTTTGCAGGAGTAGAACACGACGATATAGCCGGTAAATCTAAGAGATCCGGCGTAGTCCTTCCACGGAAAACAGGTGACGACTCCGCACTGTCAAGGTAAAACTTCCTATATTTAGAAGACGAAAAATCATCTGCAGACGACGTGTCGGATCTTCTAGAGTCGAGGAAATTCTCCAAAGAAAAGAACGACTTCGGCCTGAACCTGCTTTTACTTTTAACCTTTTCTTTACAATTACTAACCCCAATCGCGTGTTCTCCAACGCATGGACAAGAAATATGTCCAATTCCACTACAGCAACCTTGCTTATTATTCAGCTTTGTACTATTACAATGCGTAGAAAAACTTTGGACGTTATTTACGACCATAGACTTGGGTCGGACATTATCAGCGTTAACTCTATTCGAAGATCTAGAATCTAAGCTGAGGGTCTTTCTGAATCTCTCATTGAGCTGCGTCAGTAGTGGTCTGTGCGGTTGAGGTTGTGTCACTCGGATCGCGGGCGCTTTGACACTGTCGTCATTGGAATTTTTTCCTCGCGCACACGTCAGTCTTGGATTAGTAGTTCCGTCATCGCTTATCAGTCTTTGGTTTGGCGGCTGGCCTTGCTGCTGTTGCGAGGCCGCGTTTGTCTTCTTGACGGAGAGAAGAACGACGGGGGCCGAGTCTTCCTCTCGGTCTGGGAGGTCGCTGGAGGAAAATAAAAAACGGTCAATTACCAAGACAATTGATTGGCACAATAGAGTATTTAAACGATAACCAACTAATATAATATCAAATTATCAACTGCTTATTTACACAATACCTCAATATCACATGGAAACAGTCCTTTCAATGTACATTTAAATTGTATAGTTCAACAAGAGTGTTTAATCCAAGTCTGTATTTATCAGAAAATATCACAGATACTCTCTGTGAACTGTTCAATTTAAACATTATTATATTATTATATTATACAAAGGTAAGTAACCATTGATATAGTACTGAGATATCATGTAAATTTGCATTGGTATATTAAAAAAAACTGATTGCTCAAAAATGTCAAATCAGAATAAAACAAATAATAGTATACAATAAATGAAATGGTCACAAGGACAAGGTAAACGTTTTGTAAAAAAAAAATGTAGTTATCATGATGGGGAAGTCGGTTAGTTTTATCAGTTACAGATACGAAAGCACTCTGCGGTTATTCTGACAGAAAATAATTATTATCCTACTACTTAAATGACAAATTTAGTAATATTTTATAGTAGATTGAAAAATCCATATTACTTAGTATCCATACACATGAGAGAATTCCCGCAGTACTTTTGTATTCGTAAAATTGCAATTAGTAGAAAATCTGAATAAAATCATTATTCATTAATTACTTACACAAATATTATAATGTAGGTGCAGTGGATTTCCATGTCATACTATTATGGAAAGTCATTTTAATCTTTATATTGTACCAAAACACAGCAGATAGTCAATATTTGACCATCTAATACAATATAATGTCAATTGAAAAGCGAAATCACTTGTACGAAGGGAAATATGCCGAAACCATAAAACCTATTCACAAATGGCATAAAATCATTACACTCGAAAGGAAATTTCGTTGATCAAATTTTTGATAAAATGGTAATTTTTATGAATCTTATATAGGCACCGATTATTTGAAATAAAGAATTTACTTGGAAACAATGTTATCTTTTAATCATTCTGCGCATCTATTCTATACACAAGGCTGCTATCGGCGGCTATCAAGGGTAGTTTATCATATTTATGTATTGAGGTTTTATAATTATTGTTACAATAAGTTAGCCGTTAAAGCATCAAAACTGTCTATCTCTCTTTAAAAGTTAACACAGCCAAGAGAGGTGCCGAAAACATAGCACTTTTTGACAGTTCAGACGGTTAACTTATTGTAACAATTACCGCCTCAATACATAAATATGATAAACTACTATCGAGAACCGCCGATAGCAGCCTTGTATATAAAATAGATGCGGTGATTGATTTAAAATTGAATGACTTTAAAGAAAATCGTATTAAAATGTTCCGACACCATTCAAAATAATTAAAAGTTGTAAATACATACCGTAATTATTACTATAGCCTCAATTACATTGAGCTTCTTTACGAGCTGTTTGTTGGCGAATTTATAATCTGCCTGTAAAGTCGCCCAGTGTAATCATCGAACATGTTAGCTTGTTCGATGATTACACTGGGCGACTTTACAGGCAGATTATAAATTCGCCAACACATAGCTCGTAAAGAAGCTCAATGTAATTGAGGCTTATCAAATATCGAATTAATGTTTCATTCTACAATTCAATCTACGATGAACGTCATTGTTTTGAAATAAATGTCGCAACAAATAATTAATGCCGATTATTTTTAATTTCGTACAAATTACCACGTCGGTTAATTACTTACCTAACTCCATCGGGTTTGAGTGCTTTTCTACCATTTGTGAATCGGCCTAACGGTTTCGGTCAATTATTACAAGTAAAAATTTCAATGATTTGACCACGGTATGTGATGTCAGATATCTGCTTGTATAGGTGGAAAAAAAACAATAGGCACCGAGAAATGCATAAATTGCGTTTCAATGAAAATCAACTGCACCCACAAATAATTCATAATCACCAAAATAACAATAATGAATTATGTACAAAGAAATTGTCAAAAAAAAAAAAAAAAATGCAGTGGGGTACTCACTTTTGAATTGCGCACACAAAGTCATGCTGGTGTCGATAAAATCGCTACGATTATGTTGCTTCACATTCGACGCAAATTGTGCGAAATAAGCCCACGTCATTATATTATAACACAATAGAATGAAGGGTGATTGAAAGAATAATGAATAATTAATATAAACACACATTCACCAAACTACGAAAAAATTATAATATTTACACAAAAAAACAAAAAAAATCACATCTGTTGGAAATAATATTACAATCTCCAGAGTGGCAGTCCGTAAGTATGTATGATTTGCGTACCCGGTCAAATAAAAAAAGAATATGTACATACTCACTACGGCATTCAAAATCATAAAAAAACACAATTCCCTCTTTGTTTTACCACAAAATAACGTTTTGATATTATCGAATTAGAGCAGGGGTTCCCTACCCACTCTATGCCTCGCACCATTTATTTATTAACAATCAAAGTCGACAGCCCTTTTTACCTTTACAAAAATGTCGATTTTCAAATTGTATAGTATTCATGTTAATTCTAAACCATTCAAAAGACAAAGTTGATCGTTCGATTTATCAAAAATCAAAAAGGTCTACTTATAATACGCAACTAGTACGGGTAGTAGGGCTCCAATAAATTTTGTGGACATAGTATAATACCATTTACTACTTAACTACCCATATATGGGTTAGTCCAATAATTCATCTAGTACCCCGGTATGTAATCATAAGTTACTTCCTATCCAAAATGCAGTGCGGTGCAGTGCGGCAGGAAGCAGCGTGTTATCAGTGGCATGCGTGCATTGCGAGTGAAGTGAGAGAGATATTTATATTCATTTGAGTCGCCCTCGAAATTCCACGGGAATGCGTTTTACCAGGGATCGGAAAACTGGGACAGAGTGACACACCGGTTTTTTATGAATATCGGTAACTTCACGATATTCACACATTATTTAGTTTCTCTCTTATAAACCGTAAAAGCAGCATATTTTATATATAAATTAACTATGTAAGTACATATTATTATACATATCTATTAATATTGCAGATACAACAAGGTAAAAAGTAAATGAAAATGTTTCCGTGTTTCAACGAAGAATATATTTTCACGAAACTTTAAATTGTCATTATCAGTATATTTAAGTAAGCGCCCATGGTGGAGTAATGGAAATAATGCCCATATATTAATCCAGTGATTCATAACCAGAGTTTCGTGAGTATTATCAGGGGTTCTGTGAGAATTTGTAATAATCTCGAAAAAATTAAATGCAGCCAGCTAGGCGTTTCTCGAGATTTTACAAAATTATTTCACATGGTGCCGCCGAACAGAAAATAACATAATATAAATTATGTTTGTCTATGACTGAACTACGTTATAATAATCACGAGATACAATAATTATTTTTTATCTTTAGAAACAATTTATAATAATTATATCTGATTGAACCCAATAGAAACTATTTATTTAAATCATCTTATTTATTTATTATTTGCTTAAAGCAGCATTCCATACAGAGTTTAGGCTGTTCGCCTATCGCTTATAAACTCCATACAAATTTCCAGACTTGCCTGACATCACGTAAGTGACGGGCTATATAAAATAGACCTGGGACTATTTCTCAATTAATTCGCTAGTTTATTTGAGAACAGATGGCGCTTCGTCACTTATTTCTGATTCTTAACTTAACTAAACTAAACGGTATTCTAAATTCTGACGATAGATGACTCAATTTTTTACACATTTCTTTATTTATTTTAATTTAAATTAAATACTTGAAGATCTATATTTTTCTTAGAAGGCAGGCTTTAAATAATCGCCTAGTATGGAGCCTTCGCCACTGATATAAATAAAAACGTCATGATCAAGCTAAAATTAAACCAAAAATATTGCTAATCTGTTTTTGTGTAGGTACCTACGGTTATGTCTACGATAAAAAGAAACGTACCTATACACAGTGTATCACAGAAGGAATATATTATTATCTTTAAAATAAGCAATATCGATATTTCTAAATTTAAATAAAAACCGTAATTCGGTACACAAAAAACCGGTTTTTTTTTAATTATCCCTAATCCCTGCCACTGTAATATAAAAGCGGTTAAGTGGCAGACTCATCTCCCCCCATTTTATGAGAAGAGATTCGGTCTCACAGCACACTCCGCTAATTTATTTTCATACTCAATTTAGAAAATTCCACAGACACGACTTCGCCGGACCGAACTGAATATCACACGTTTCGTGGCTAAAGCCCTTCGACGCTGAATATTTTGTTTTTTAACGAGAGGGAATCTACATACTAAAAGTCTGTAGAAACGTATTCGTATATTTGTGGACTTTGTAATATGTACTTGCAAACATTTTCTATGTTTTTCTAAGTATTATCATGGTCGCTCTCGCCCATGTGTTTCTAGAAAACTATCAAGAAACAACCCTCGAACATTCACTACCTGATTGAATTTGCATTCGCCACGGTAGCGAAAGAATTTAGAGCGACGCCCCACCCGTTGGAGGTAAATTCGCCGAAGGTGTATTTATTTTCTTTGGATCAACACAAACATAGACCCCTACAAACCAACCCGCCCCGCACCACACTCGGTCTTAATCGAGCGTATCACGAGGCCCTACGTTTGGATGTGAAGCATAAACAGTTTTTTACGCCTGGGAATGTCTCAGGAGCAGATGCCCAAGTCTTGGGTGAAGAGGATCAAGTGAGCTTTGATTGAGTTTACTGACGTAATTTAATAAAAACTGCCATTGGAGAGAAAGACAGAAATAAATGAATTAATTGATATATAAGGTACAAAAACAAAGTTTAAACTATACGGACAAACAAAATTATGTGAAGAGATCTTCACGTCCGCAATAAGACGCTGCAATTTTTTTAAATACGAGGGTGGGTCAATAATTCCTTAGAAAAAAGCATTAAAACAGTTTTTATTTTTGTATTTTTTTTTTATTTCTCAACATAATCTCCTTGGAGCTCAATACACTTGGTTAGACGTTTCTCAATTTTTTTTAAACCGTCAGAAAAATAAGTTTTCGGAAGGTCTTCAAAATAAGCATTTGTCCGATCGATGACTTCTTCATTTGAAAAAAAACGTTGTCCACTTAGCCATTTTTTTAAGTTTGGGAAAAGGAAAAAGTCACTGGGGGCTAAATCTGGCGAATACGGTGGGTGGTCGACCAATTCGAACTTCAATTCTTCAATTTTAGCCATTGATCGTAAACATGTGTAAACACGGGCATTGTCCTGATGAAAGAGGATTTTTTTCCTGTTTAAATGAGGCCGTTTTTCTTCAATTTTGTTTTTTAGCTGGTCCAATAAAGATGCATAATAATCCCCTATTATTGTTTTTCCTTTTTCCAAATAGTCAACGAAAATAATTCCACGTGCATCCCAAAATACAGTAGCCATAACCTTACCAGCTGATTTTACGGTTTTCGCCTTCTTTGGACATGGTTCGCCTTTCGCAATCCACTGCTTTGACTGTTCTTTCGTCTCGGGAGTATAGTGGTGTATCCATGTTTCATCTACAGTCACAAAGCGACGAAAAAATTCATCCGGATTGCGTTGCATGAGCGACAACAGGGCTTTAGAGGCCACCACCCTATTGCGTTTATTGTCGACTGTGAGCAAACGCGGCACCCATCTTGCAGAAATTTTTTTCATGCCCAATTTGTCATGTAAAATAGAAATGACGCTACCTTTTGAGATCCCTGTAACCTCAATTATCTCACTCAACTTTAATCTTCGGTCACTTAACACCATATCGTGGATTTTATTGATCATTTCTGGTGTAGTCACCTCTACAGGACGTCCTGAGCGTGGTTCATCCTTTGTTGATGTACGACCACGTTTAAATTCATTTAACCAGTTATAAATAGTTGCAAGTGAAGGAGCAGATATGCCGTGAACTAAATCCAACTCATTTTTTATTTCCTTTGCTGTTAACCCTTTTATATTAAAATGTTTAATAACAGCTCTAAACTCAATTTTCTCCATTTTCCATTTTTCCATTTTCCACAAGCAAATTTTTTTTTTAAATGTACGAGAAACACACAACAACCCGACCAATCTGATTGAAACTTCGCAGCATACTGAATCGGTAGTGCCGCTGCATGAAAACAAACCGCTTACAGTACTAGTCGCGCCACCTGTCGGCTTTTCTAAGGACTTATTGACCCACCCTCGTACAATATAGTTGGCCTTTGTGGCGACCACGTCGGATGGCCCGATGAGCCCGGCCTAACAGCTGGTTGGACCGACTTAAGCATATCTTCTCTCTCGGAGCACATTATCGGACATTCCCAGATGATGTGGTTTGCATACTGTAGTTCTCCGCCACATGCACATGTTGGCCGGCTGACAAGTCCAAGCTCGTAGAGCTTAGCAGCGTATCCACCATGGCCTGTCAAAAACTGACTGGCGTAGTGGTCAGGAGTCAATTTGGTTATCTCCAATCGTCATTGTATATTCGGAAAGAACAAATATGTGTGCCTGCCCTTGGTAGAAGCATCCCACTTTCGCTGTCAGGTCTTCGATGCCGCATCCAGCGTTATAAGACGTACTTTCCGCTTCCTGAAGGATACTTTTTCAGCATTAAGGCGGGGCAAGGTGAAAGTCACCAACAACGGCCTTCTCACCTTCGAGGAGCATCGTATTAATGCACGTATTAAGCAATCCAATGTATTGTGGGTGCATACACATTGTAACTTAAGTCGAAGTCTTCACTGAGCCTTTTTTAAAGAGGCACCTAGCGGAAAAATCTTCAGAGAAAAGCTTCAATATTAGGACCATACATAAATAAAATTAGATATAAATAAAAAGGATTTCAAGTTATACACATTTATATTTTTTATAAAAATCGATGTTTTTTAAAATAGATATAAAAATATTAAAACTATGAATTAATCAAAAATCTCTTAGGTGATGCTTAGAAAACTTAATAAACTAAATTTTAATAATAAATATGACCATTAAATATATGTAATAAAAGGGTGCGGTCCGATTCAACAAATTCACATTTTATTACATTTTTTACAATTGTAAGTTTATCTTTGACTTAAAATAAAAAATATTTTTCTTTTTAATGTTTTCAGATACATATTTGAGGAGCAAACATTCAAAAAGTGATTTGTCACACATTTTGAAAAATGCCGTTTATTGTCAATTCTGATAGTCCATATTTAAATCTATGAAAGGAAACCAGAATCAGTGTTCAAAGAACCTTTTATCCTATAAAAAAATATAATGCCGTGATTTTCATTCAAATAGTGTTTTGCCCACAAGTTTCATGCAAATCGTGTTATGTCCAAATTTCAAATCAAAAAATGAACCACTTCCGCGAATTTTGGATTATACAAAATACCAGGATTAAAATTCTTTCCTTAAACAGTTTTATAATAAAAAAAACATTTTGAGTACAATATGTTTTTCTTGATTATCTCAGCTCAACATCTGTGTGACAAATCACTTTTTGAATGTTTGCTCCTCATTTATTCATTAATACAGTTGAAATTGTAAATTATCAAAAAAATGTCTCAAATTGCAAGCTTCGTATTTTTCCGCTAGGTGCCTCTTTAAAAAAGGCTCAGTGAAGACTTCGCCTTAAGCGTATTTACCACCCGCGGGTGTGGCTTCACCCAGACCACCCTCCCTCCCGACCCGACTGCTAATTCAATCTGGCGAGTATATTATTTTGTTGTGATTTTTCGGGGGTTTATTAAGAGGCGGGCAATTTATCCACCAGTCTCACCCCGCCAGCGCGAGGGTGCGTTACTGAAATTGTAACCTTACACTGTTGATTTTATGTAACCAATTAATTATCCAAAAGCGCGGACCATCAATAACGGCCACCCATATTTGCTTTACTTGCTACCCCAAAATGCTACCGTTTAGACTACCCACTATTCATAGATGAATAGGTATATACCATGAAATACCGACTTCTTTAGAAAAACACCAATGTGAAGCCAATGGCATTATTATAACGATACAAATTTATAAGTACGAGGGTGGGTCAATAAGTCCTTAGAAAAGCCGACAGGTGGCGCGACTAGTACTGTAAGCGGTTTGTTTTCATGCAGCAGCACTACCGATTCAGTATGCTGCGAAGTTTCAATCAGATTGGTCGGGTTGTTGTGTGTTTCTCGTCCATTTAAAAAAAAAATTTGCTTGTGGAAAATGGAAAAATGGAAAATGGAGAAAATTGAGTTTAGAGATGTTATTAAACATTTTAATATAAAAGGGTTAACAGCAAAGGAAATAAAAAATGAGTTGGATTTAGTTCACGGCACATCTGCTCCTTCACTTGCAACTATTTATAACTGGTTAAATGAATTTAAACGTGGTCGTACATCAACAAAGGATGAACCACGCTCAGGACGTCCTGTAGAGGTGACTACACCAGAAATGATCAATAAAATCCACGATATGGTGTTCAGTGACCGAAGATTAAAGTTGAGTGAGATAATTAAGGTTACAGGGATCTCAAAAGGTAGCGTCATTTCTATTTTACATGACAAATTGGGCATGAAAAAAATTTCTGCAAGATGGGTGCCGCGTTTGCTCACAGTCGACAATAAACGCAATAGGGTGGTGGCCTCTAAAGCCCTGTTGTTGCTCATGCAACGCAATCCGGATGATTTTTTTCGTCGCTTTGTGACTGTAGATGAAACATGGATACACCACTATACTCCCGAGACGAAAGAACAGTCAAAGCAGTGGATTGCGAAAGGCGAACCATGTCCAAAGAAGGCGAAAACCGTAAAATCAGCTGGTAAGGTTATGGCTACTGTATTTTGGGATGCACGTGGAATTATTTTCGTTGACTATTTGAAAAAAGGAAAAACAATAACAGGGGATTAATATGCATCTTTATTGGACCAGCTAAAAAACAAAATTGAAGAAAAACGGCCTCATTTAAACAGGAAAAAAATTCTCTTTCATCAGGACAATGCCCGTGTTCACACATGTTTACGATCAATGGCTAAAATTGAAGAATTGAAGTTCGAATTGGTCAACCACCCACCGTATTCGCCAGATTTAGCCCCCATTGACTTTTTCCTTTTCCCAAACTTAAAAAAATGGCTAAGTGGACAACGTTTTTTTTCAAATGAAGAAGTCATCAATTGGACAAATGCTTATTTTGATGACCTTCCGAAAACTTATTTTTCTGATGGTTTAAAAAAAATTGAGAAACGTCTAACCAAGTGTATTGAGCTCCAAGGAGATTATGTTGAGAAATAAAAAAAAATACAAAAATAAAAACTGTTTTAATGCTTTTTTCTAAGGAATTATTGACCCACCCTCGTATATTGAATCGATTTTTTTTTAAATTTATGCAAGCATGTTTATATCATCACACAGTGGCGAAGACTCCATACTAGGCGATTATTTAAAGCCTACATTCTTAAGAAAAATATTTTTTAATATTGACATATTAAATAATATAATCGCATAATAATATATTCAATATGCCCAACGACGTCCTACGACTATCGTATAATTGTCATAATAATTTTACGATCTTTTCCACTATTTCAATAAGCACCATTTATGGCATGTCTCGAAGGTTTAAAAAAATAAGCGACATCTCTTTAAAAATTGTATGGATTACGTTCGCGTGAATCGAAAACTTTTTTTATATGAATTTTGTTTCTCATAATTTCAAGACGTCTGCGGCGGCCCATATAAATTGGTAAGCTATTTAAGGAGCGCTTACGCTTACATATTACGTAAGTGCACATTTATTCAAAATAATTTAAGTATAAGATAATTTAAAAAATAATTTCTAGGGATTCAATCACATATAAATATTGATTGTTGTTAAAAATAATAAATAATTTATCTCGTGATTTTTATTTGTCAGTTAGTTTATTCATAATAATTATGTAAGTTGAAATCTCATATTGTATCTAAGTCTGTGTTTTAAATATAAAAGTATTAAAATGTCTAGTTTACTGGTTTAATTATAAATTGTTATGGAAGAGATTCACAACAACGGATATTTTCAATATATTTTGAGCGTATCTTGCGTTTATATTTAAGAAAATTCAAATTAATTGTTTAATTTTATACCAACAGTGAGCTTTTGAAATTTCATCGGTTTTTGTGTACCTACCTATTCATCAGTAGTTATGTCGGATTATCTTCTTATTTCCCGTAAATACATCTAACAAGTGTGCTTTCTCCACAGCCTACCCCCACCCTTCGCCACTGTCATCACATCACCATTGACGTATACCTAGGACCTCGTATACCTACTTGGATACAGCATAGTCATATTGCCTACTAAAACTGACCCTGCGATCTTCGCGTCCCTCAAGATAACAACGCAGATATAGAAAAGCTTGATTGGACGTCTTCGATAACTGTGTAATCCGTAAATCATATAGCTGCAATATATTATACACATCCATGCGCGGACCTTATGCTTAATCAGATCCTAGGTAAGTAAGATCGACACGTATCATTGTATGTGTTTTGAAGTCATAAGCCATTCTGAATGTATAAAAAACAAACCACGCATTTAAGAGCTTGTCCAGTTGACGCGTGTCTTGACGCGATACGCCACGAGTGCATGTGGACGGTCAACCTGTAAACCAGAAGTCATCTGTACCTCGACCGCGCGCGAGAGGTGACTTGTCGCGAGTACATGTGGACGGCTCAATGAGGTCACATGTACCTGGAATTCGCGCGAGTTTTTACGCGCGAAATGATCGCGCCATCTGGACAAGGCCTAAATGTAGTGCGTGTCATTTTGTTTTAATGGTCAACCCTTCTGCTTGTATATGAACTGGGATTTAGAATAATAATTATGAATTTTTAAACTGTGATGCGTTCTGCTTAAATAAGAACAAACATCGCATTTTTAATTGTTTTTTAATATTAACATTTTTGTTCGAATAAACATTTTTGACTACTTAAATTTAACGCCCACGATGACCGAGCGGTTTACGCATCGGCTTATAATGTCGTGGGTCCCAGGTTCGAATCATGGGTCTGGCTAACACAAAAATTGTTTTTTCAATCTGTGTTCGGACTCAAAAGAGTATGGAACTAATGCGCCGAGCAAGTGGCTAACATCCATTTCTCGTAAAAAGAAAAATCTGTCCACTCAGTGGAGGCTCATAATATGATCCTATTAGCATCGAACATAGTCAAAAGAAAGAAATTAATGAGTTAAATTAAAAAATATACCTATTGAAATCTCAAAGCCAAAAAGGCGTACCTACCTAAGTGACAATTTGCATGGTTATTTAAAATAAAGATTTTTTATTGATTTCGTCATATATTTTTCGCCTACCAAAAATTGTAATTAAAATACGACTAATTTACGCCAAATACGCCCTTTTGCGCATTTTATAAATCGTTTCGATGTGATTTTACTTACAATAATATCTTCTAGTGGTGAGGAATATCACAAAGCCATATTTGAATCGTCTGCTAGCAAACTAGACATATCAGAACATTATATTATAATATGACAGTTCTATCTTTACATACGACTCATTTATAAAAAAAAAAATACTGTTTTGGAAAGATGGAAGAACAAATAGTCTGGGGTAAAAACCTATATCTATCTATATAAGACATTTCATACAGGTTACTTACAAAACAAACGCACAGTTATTTCAGCAGAATCAACCAATCTTCAAAGAAAAACGTTAGCTTCATTCGGTTAGTATGTGGACACAAACAGGCAAAAAAAACAACATCGACAGTGGTGTTATGGCATATCCGTCAATCAAAGCCTCAAGACTCTCAGATTACCTCCTCATCCACCTGAAGAGGAATCCTCCCCGTTTCTTTCGCCCGCCGCCCATTCTGAAGACTCCGCGGGCCGACCGTCTCCAAGGCGAGACTTCAGTCTCTAACGACACTAAACAATTGCAACAACAGAAAAACAAACCCAACACACTTTACGTTGTAGTCCTTATGTTCATATCACAATAATTGTTATTATTGATTGCACTTCGGAGATTATGGCAAAGTCTTATGAATTTTCGCATTTCTATCAGAGAATAAAATTCACAGTTTATTTAAAACGAAAAATGTCATCTACGTCGTATTCATAAATACACGATAATGGAAAATAGTTTACTGCTCGTTTAAGTGTACAGTTAATATGATTATAATATAGCACAGTTTTCACACTCAATGTTAAGTTCAAAATTACTATTAGGTATTCACATATAAATATCCCCATCGCAATATTCGACGATTTATAAAAAAGTTTTTTTAAATTAAATTCTACACTTAATTGTTGGATACCAAGTCCGACAACGTTTCCACATCAGCATATTCTTCTTTATTATTTATTTTTTGTATATTTTAAGTGAAAATCTCGTTCTTTCAAAAGATTTTTTAAAACACAAAAGAATCGAAGATGCAAAATTGCATAATCATTCTCAAGCATAATAACAACTGGCAGCAACCCCAAAAATTTTTCATTTTTATATCCTTTGTCAAAATCAACGTTTTTGTTCGGTATAAGTATTACCTATAAAAATATTCAAAAGAGAGAGTAGAAGTAATTTACACAGTCATTCAACCATACCAATAAATAACAAACTATTTAGTATGGCTTATCATTTTGTGTGCAAACACTTAAAATTAAAATCATAAGGAAGTAACACATTAATTCACACGCATCATTGCATGTGAAAGTGAATTATTGATAACACTTTTATCGTCATCCTAGATCTAAAATTAGTCATGACGTAAGGTGCGGTTTATTAGTTTTGAATAATATGTCGAGATTCAAGATCGAATCCATTCAAATCTATCCGGTATTTATGAAGAATTCCAGATAGCAATGCCTATTGAAGAGAGAGCAATGAACGTATAAAATAAATACTGTCGACTGAGGGTACTTAGGAATTATAATTTTACACACACGTCGTATGTATGATAACTGGTGCCAATTTGAGTAAATTTCTCCTTACCGCATTTTAGAAACGGGGTAACGCCTATGTCTATCATAAATAAATTGTAATAATTAAAAATAACAATAAAACATACTTAATAAATCAATTATAAATAACTCCAAGTATAGACTTCAAATACCGTCAATAAATAACTACTGTCATTTGCAATATAAACCAAGGTAATAAATAACATTAAAAACTTTGATTCATATACCTAAATAACGTCAAGAATTTTCCAAATTTTAGTTTTCACGTTCTCGTAATAAATTAATGTAACTTACAAAACACGGTAGCCATTTATTAACAGAAATCGGAAACGATGGCACTTGAGTCGGTAGCTTAATTTATCGGTCAAACCACTCGCCCGGAAAGCGAAAGAAGTGTGATCAAAACCCACTAGTACTTTGGTATTTTTCTTTCTTTTCCAAGTATGGAACAAAAAAAAATATGAAACATCCCTAAATTGTTCCAAGATGTTCATTAAGATAAAAAAAAAAACAGCAATCTTATAAAAACCGTGAAAATTAGCAAATATTATAATAAATAGAAAAAAGCATTAAAGTATATTTATTTAATTTGTATCGTTGCGCCGACATGAACAAAGTTTGTCATCTTGACGTAAGTAACGTCTGGACATCTAAAATTCTGCATCCAGTGCAAGTAAGGAAAACTTTAATATATAAATAGCTGCTTTGATAAAGTATACAAAACAACGCTCAAAATGAAGCGATTGCCCGATATCAAAAGTCACCGCAGGCCACTGGTAACTAAGTTTGTCGAATTTAATACGACTGTGATCATAAATTAATTGTTAAAAATATTATATCTACTGCGAAAACAAATTTACGTTAAAATGTCTCGTGAGATGTTTTTTTGATCTAAAATCTATTATAGTTTTTTTTTTTTAAATATTACTTACTGCATAGTTATTTTATTGAGAATATACAAATTTCAAATTATATTAAGTATATCACACTATTATTTCCGAGGTATTTAAAAAAAACCAAACTACAAAACAATAATTCAAAATAGCCGAGAACACTTCCGACTATTCCTCCATTTTCAATGAACTGTCAAAGAAAACTTGGCACTGATTCGATCGGTAAAATTTTTATTCATCTATTGAGTTGGAAATTGAATTTTTAATGAATGAGTAAGCCAGCTATTAATAAAACCATTAGTCAATAAAGAATATTAATATTAACATACCTACCTACGTAGTAAACACATATTATCTGTATTTATATTTTACTGACACTACTGTATACGTGAGCAAAATGTGAATCTGGTTTGGCGTGGAAATTTTTAATTTTGGTTTTAATTAGGGTACACTTCTCGCCGTTTAATAGTAGGTAATATGACAGCAAAATTTAATGCTACTCTCAAGATCGAGTATAAACAATCTATTTCAAAATTGGAATATCCGGCGTGACAACAAGCGTCTGAAATTACCACTTATAATTTTAATATATATCTACCCACAGGCTATACTAATATAACTAGACTAATGCTTTCCTTTGGTAATAAGGTTTTTATCTTCTTTTATTCTATAAATTCGCTATATAAACAATAATTAACTGTATTCAGTATCAGTATGTATTTGCCATTGGTGAGTGTGAGTGTGAATAGTGCCTGAAGATGCCGAAAGGCGAAAAAGAATGAAATGGAATAGTACAAAACTTAAATCAATTATTTATATGTGTATAATAAAATAATGTTCACCACCCAACCCATCTTAGGACACACGACATTGCTGTTAGTGTGCTTCCACGCAGGTCTTACTTGATTCCAAATGCATCCGATTAGATTTATCTATCTTTACCTTTCGTAAGTAATTCGCTTCACACAGCGTCGACATTCCATGCATCAGGCCCTTTATGTTTGGAAAGAACAGGTGTGTATGCCGGCCTTTTTTGACGGAATGTGTGTATTGGCTATGCTATAATCGTGGCACACTATCGATATATTTCTTTTATTTTGTCAACTGTCAATTCATGGTGGAGCTGCATTGTATTGTTGTTTTAATTTAATAAAACGCATTTTTTTGTAGTACTTATTCCACTTTTAATCAATAAATTAGGACCGGTTTCGTCCGCCTCAGAGGGACATTTTCAACTTGAACTTTTCAGTTGAAAATGTTGAAATAAGTACTACAAAAAAAATTGTTTTAATTAAATTAAAACAACAATCGATATATTTATCAATATAGGTACTAGGATTATCAATTAAATATTTATTGGGAAATTGATCTGTCGATTTTCTACAAAATGATAATGACAATCAATAGCAAAAAAAACTACTGTCTACATTAGCCATCTTTATTATTATCGATAATTCGTGTGATTGTATTAGAGTTGTTAAACCATTCGATAGAACTCGATATCCTGATGCTAAAAAATAAACAAAACCACATGGAATATAGCAGTCATTCGTGGGGTTAGCACAGCCCTGCTCATCCAGCAAAAAAAACGCAATTGCGTAAACACGAGTACCTACATATTAAATTATCTATAGAAATCTGTAACCTTGATTATTATAAATTTGGGGGCCAAGAAAAACGACGAATAATTAAAATAACATAATAATATTTCATAACGCCGACATCAATAATCAACTCTGTCGCGTTAATTAAATTATCAAATGATTTTTTTGACAACTACCCGTGTCCGCCGAACGCCTCATTTAACAAAAAGTTGGCACATCATTTTCACGGCCCAGCATCCACTCGGTCAAAGCAAAACATTTGTGTTTATTGCTCAAATACTTGTATACCGTTTCTTGTAATAACATGTTTTCACGCAAATCGCGGTAGTAAATAAACGCAAGATAAAAAAAAACGAGTCATCCTTCCTATCTGATAATAGAATACGTGCGAAACGTCTTTTACGTGGCAAATCTTATGAGACAAGATGTTCCATTTTATACCTTATTACGATTCCCACGACTTACAAAATATAATGGAACCTTTTCATGTTGGAAGGCCGTATTGGTCTAACCTAACTTTTAACTGTAATCAAATATGGCCACAGTCGAGAAACTTCAATTACATAATATACATAAAAATGCACGTATGTATAATATTTTGTTAATTTTAAAGTCAACCAACGTTTTAATGACCGAATTGTATCGGCTTTATGTTGGAAAGCATTTGAGAGTTATGAAAGATTTGAGAACTCTGCACAAAGCATAGTAGAGGTGAAAAACACATTCTACCGAACCATGCTCTTAGTGATATTAACCGTCAGCTTAAATTATATTAGAAATGTATATGCGTGTAAAAACGTACCAAAGTACATAAACATAGAAAGTTAATAAAAGGATCTGTTCTGTGAAATTTGAATTCAGTCAAAAGGCCCGAATGTTTCTTACCCTTGATGTATACCATAATATGCAAAAGGTGAGTTTTCTCAAAATGAGACACCTTCTCAGCAGCAGAGACTAGAACTGGGACCGCGTAAATTTCGCTATTGTCTCATCTGATTCACTTTATATGGCATGGAAATATGGATATAAATGAATAATATATATGACCATATACATGAATAATATCACAAAGAATTGATGTTTTCGAGATGTGGCTATATACACATAAATCCTCAAGCATCCTTGGACTGACAGGGCAACTGGCAATATGTCGATAATACAAACTAGAAAACTTCAGTAGGTACTCGACCACATTATCAAAAACATTAATTGGCGTAATAAACTCCGTGATTGTGAACTGTTTAGAATACAGACGATAAATTAAAGATCCCCTGATGGTGGCCGACCTCGAATAGGGGATGCCACAAGAAGAATAAGGTACTTACGACGAAAACTGCTAAGTAGGTATTGATTAAAGGAAGTCCGCAAAAACAAAATATTTCCATGTGGGAACCCGGAGATTCTAAGAATTAAGCACCCTCGTGTTTGATCAATGAATCGATTGCCGTGTTTAGAGTTTTGTGATGTGACCTGATAATATTATGTTATTATATTTAAATTTAATGTGTAACAAAATTATTAAAACTAACATACCACTGACACACTGTTTCAAATCGGATAGCAAAATCTTGAATCATATTTGGCCAATGATATGATTGTCGAATAACTATCGATAACATCAAGTACTTATGATCTCTTTTCTGTAAGGCATATAATATAATATATCCCTTAAACTAAAATAATTCATGACACACTATTTTTAAAATGTACCTAATATGTATTCTTAAAATAATGTCTGTATCATGTTTGTATGTGACGATATTTTGTAAATAATAAGAAAAATTAAACAGATAACACAAAATGAAATATTATCACAACTAGATAGTATATAGATATGTAGGATTAATATTATTTTCATTACATGTATCAATTAAATTAGGTAATACATTTTGCTGATGAATAATTTTGATTACAATATAATTGACAATGTAGGAAAGTACGATCAACTATCGGACTCAATAGAGATCAAACAAACAGAATTGTCGAATTATTATAAAGTCTAATTAATACTAAGACTGGTACCGTCTTACATATGTTGATACTAGTGAAAACGTATTAGAAATAAACAAAACTTTAAATAAGATAATGGGTGTATGGGATTTCTTTTAACTGTAATATTCTCATGTCATTCCGTGTAGAAATAACAGTTGTTCATAAAACATACGCTGGACATACATACATACAGCTAGCTGATAATAACCAGTATTCGAAATAAATTGTTATTAAAAGGAAATAGGAATTAACCCACACGAATTAAATTTTACAGGAGGCACAAAAACGTTTTTATTGTTTTCGGTCAAAATGAAAATATACAATATATACAAACCGATAATTATTTTGGTATTTTATATTGTTCTCAATCTGATTTAATTATTGACTTAATTAAAAAAAATCAATAAAAATGATGGTTAACTCCTTTTTTCCACTTCACTTTCTTCTTTTTAAAAAAAAATATAATTTAAATTTAGATAATAATTCAGCATTTGCAGCAAACATACTTTAGACATAGCGCGTATCTAGTCGTGTTCAATGTTAGGTATCATCCATTGATATACTACAAGATGAGGAGTTCCCATACAAGTGTCATTTTAAAAATGTACCACAAAAGAAGATATTACGAATATCGTCTTATAATATTTCCTTGTAGGTATAATGCGTTAAGACCGTTAACATGGATTCCCGAATTTCATCCGTATTCCCCTGGCTGTAAAACTAAATTTGCGTTCTTGGAATAGTGACCCTAAGGGTGCTGCAACCCAAAGCTTGCAAGCTACCAAAAATTCATGTCTGAGCGGACAGAGCAAGTCGTCATGCGCTGACTATTAGTTAGAGTAAGATGCAAGCTAGATCGGGCTTACTCATAATTATTGCCAGGTCGTTTTCGAGACAAATATTAAGTGAGCTTATATCGAGTTAAGTCCGCTGATATTAAAACAGTAAGTTTTAACACTGGCCGAGTCGCTGAAAATCGGGCGTCATTTTAAGAAGCATATGATTCATCCAGTAGTATATCAATGGTATCATCGAATAAAACCTATTTTGAAAAAACTGAGGGTTAACTCCTTCTTCCTTTCTAAAGTCGTATTAAACGTAAAATCAATATTTTTGTCGTGGAATAGTTATGAAGGATTATTTGTGAATAAGACCTCATTTACAGACTATTGAAAAACAGATAAATATGTATAATAATTTATATAGGTACAACATCACTTTTAAAATTAAAGTTCACCGATGCACTTGCATTAGTTCAATATTTTCAGCAATTAACCGAAATGAGCATAAAAAGTATTCAGCCGTAAAACCAATTATCCTTAGACTTCTAAAAATGCTTTTATTATAACACCATAACTGTGCATCAGACATAGCAGCGATAGTGTAAGTTAACATTCGATAGGAGAGAATCGATACGGAGACGTTTAGCCAATTAAGGATAACAATATATTGATACTGATGGCATTTGATCTCCGAATAACGAGAATTCGACTCTTATATCCAAAATAAATTAACAAAGCTAAAATCTGCCTATCTAGATGGCGTGATAGATAACTTTTTAGACTACCATAACGGTAAAAAGTAAGCGAACTGTATCTCTCCGCTGTACAAATTGTATTTTAAATCTCCTAGTAAAAAAAATTACAAATAAATTTTTTCTGTAATCATAAAATATTTAATTGTTATAATCAATGTTTTTTTTATACTCCAGCGACGTAAAGGAAAACATTTTGATTTACGCATATTATAATTGATTTCTAGGTGAAGATATAAATACATAAGTCACATTTATAATTATTAACTAGCAGAAATTGACGTGGAATGAAAAATGTTATAGCAATAACAAGACGAGACCAAGAGAACACTGAATGTACATTAATAAGGGAAAACAACGCCATTTTGTTGTTTCCCTTAGTGTTATCAACCCTCGTTGACCAAAATAATCAAAACGCGGTGAGAAAAAAAATAATACCATATACAAGTATAATATAGAAGTAGATATTATTCGCAAGAAGAACGTGACAACTGCAAAATTACTGTAAATCGAGATTAATGTTGAAAACCACCTTCTAATTCTAATAGAAGATGGAGCATAGGTACATTACTTAAGTATGTGAAATGAAAGTGGATCGGGAAAAAACTTAATAAGACGAATGTTATCAAGATTTGTAATCTAAGATTTGTTAGCCAAAATATTGCCATTGCCGCACTGAGAGATAAAAACGCCTTGCCTTAGTGTTACAAGCGTTAAAACGTTATTACACACAAATAACCATCATGAAAAATCACGTAAAATCCCAAATAATAGGTACTACATACTTATACTGCATGGGCTGAGTGTTAGTGGAGCTCCATGCGCCCGTATCGTACTATAGTATGCATTGGGGTACTTTTCGCCGACACCCAGAAAACCCCAAAGCGAAAATTGTTCAAATTCACTGAAAAATTTAAGTCTTGCAGAGGTTGGTGAAAGATAGAGAAAACTGATCAATAATTCGACAGTAGGTATATCCAGATTCCAGAGTGATCACGGTCCTCATTTTCTAGAATTGATTGTAACCAAAAATTTCGTCTGAATCCTTATTTCTAGTCCAAATACGTGATGCTGATCAGAAGTACTTTCAAAAAAGAGCATAATTTTCATTAATATAAACAGCATTATAATGAATGCACGAGGTCTTCGTAAACATTTTTTTATTTGTTAAAAATTTTCAGTTATCGCGTTTTTATTTGGGTATTTATGTAAGTTTGTATCCATTCTCGTGTCTGCGCATCTATTCTATACACAATATTGCTATCGGCCGCTATCAGCGGCTATCGAGGGTAGTTTTTCATATTATTTTATCGAAGTATTATAATTTTTTACAATAAATTTGTTGTAATTGTTTCAATAAGTGCTATGTTTAACAGCACCTCTCTTGGCTGTGCTACATTTTAGAGCGATATAGACAGTTTCGACAGTTTAGACGGCAAACTTATTGTAACAATTATAATACTCAATACAAACAAATGATAAACCACCCTTGATAACCGCCCATAGCAGACTTGTGTATAGAATAGATGTACTGAAACAGTTTCAAACACATGTGTACTTTTGACAGCTTCATTGTCATCTATATAGGCTACATCTTACTATATTAAGATTGTCTTCCCTCGCCAACGTCTTTGGTTTGTTAACTTTTTTTTAGTTATCACGTTTTTCTTGGGGACAATAATGCTTGTACATAATATATAAATTTATATGCAATACTTTCAAACAGAACCATAACATGAATTGGTACCACGCGGTATTATACCTAATCGTAGAATGTTATCGTATGAGCGTTGGAACAATGGGAAATTAAAACACTTTACGAAAGACCTATAAAAAGATCGATGATTATTTCCTTTTAATGACTAACAAAACACTTTATAAAAAATTCGCAAACACTCCCGAGGCACAACAGCTGAACGGAGACGCAAATTTTTAATGGAATTATTGTGATGGGGTGCGAATGACGTTTCCGTGTTATAGTTATATCCGATATGAACTTTACTCGTTTTGTTAAGGGCGCCGCGCGTGCACAATCCCGCCTGACGTCCCTCGCCAACTGAGATGACGGCGGGCGTCGCATACATCTCGCGGCGTCGGTTTTTCCTCAAAAAACCGAAAGGCAAAAATGCTACCAAGAGCGAGGAATCAGTATAATATACGTATCGCCGGTTTACAGCGAAATATCCAAGTCGATCGAATCGGATCCGAAGACCAGCGACGAGACAGGGGTTTTTGAATCGTTACGTTAAAATAATTAGTCCTAAACGGCATCATACATTATTTGCCACAATATCATACATATGTTAATTATTTATTTGATTCGACATAATGTAGCTCTGGGAAGACAGAATCGATTGACGAATAGTCATCCAGTGGTACACAAGAAGTATAAAAAGATCACCGAATTGACAAAATAGTTATGCTCTACGAAAGTACATGACAAAGGATCGAGATTAGTGGAATCCGCTTGGGATGGCATTCCAGTAGTGGATTGATTGAGACTGGCGATGAAGATTTTATTCAAGTACTTACTGTATTTCTTTGACCAAACGTCCCGCATCAGCACCGACAATTTGGAGAGGCGTGTGGCCACCGAAAAATTCGACAGACAAAGAGATTGCGGTATGTTCCTTAAGCTCAAATTACACTGGAAGACACACGCAAATCCAATTCGATTGTAAAATGTCAATTTGCAACATTCCCTACAACGGTCGTCGCTGACATATAATAATTCTTATTTTTCACATACGAAATTTGTTAAAAAATTAGTCAAAGCCATAATCGCCGACTCACCTCGTTGGTAGAGATCGCGACCCTCGACAATGAGGAGAATCGATATAATACTGTTATTTTACTTCTCTGCCTACTGAAATTGCTTCTATCATCAATGATAACATTTTACTTACAAAATCTATATATTAAAGTGAACAATTAAGCAGAATTGGTCAAAGCCTCAGGAATACGAAAGAATGCACCGGTAGGCGGGAATGGGACAACTGGACGCCAGAACAATTGGACACCTCACTGTCGTAGACACGTATACAGCTTTAATTCATTTTCCTCTGAACACAATGTTTTTTTTGCGTATTGATAATTACCATGCCTAAGGCTTTATATAAAATAAAAAACTCTTTTTTCGTTGGATCTTAAAAATTGTGCACGATTAAATCATTATTTAGTGTGCGTATTTAAATTATCACCAACTATTAAATCATAATACAATAATTTAATTATATGTTTTTAAAAGTACCTATAAGTACCTAACGTCTATTTAATTGCTTGGCGTCCAGTTTTCCAGGCGCCAAATCGTCCTAGCCCCCCGGTAGGCAATTCAATGACTGGTAGGATTCACTTTAAACCACATTCACGAAATAATGTAATCTATCCGACCAACCCCATATGAGTGTGAAAAGGGCCGATTAGTACCTACATTAGTACCTAACTTTAAACTCATAACGATACAAGGAAATCACGTATTCCATTTAGAAACATAAATAACGTTAATCTTTCCTTGTTATAATCTAAAATGCGATCGTGCTTTACATTCACCCATAAAGAAAGTAGAATCGGGTCTTTAGGTGTAATACGGTCGTCGGTCGTCGCCGGTTGGATGGAAGAGGTATGTTCTATTTTGGTGCTTTCCGTGGAAGAGGGAATGGGGGATATAAATAATAAAAAAAGAAGAAAGAGGACGAGAGATGGATGCGCGTGCAGGGCCGTAAGTAGGCAAATATTCCATATTAATTATTATGAGAAACCAGAATTGAATCACTAATTTAACACTCTTTAAATTATTTGTATTCATAATATTTATGTAATTTTACCTATAAAGTGTGCAGGACTTGAAGAATTTGACACCAAATAACATGGCCCCCACAAGGGTGGGGCTGACAGGGCTCTAGCCTGGGGGGCCGGCGTGGCGGGTCAACCAGATAAATGAGATAAACACACATCACAAATTTGCTCTAATATTAAAATTGGCGCTATCATACTTCAACAATAACATTATATAATATGTGGTTGGCCAGAGCGATTTTTGATTATCGTGTGCCGATTCTCGAAAACTCCATAATTCAAGTGGTTGTATTCAACAATATAAAGAAAGATGCTAAAGATAATTTAACCTTAATTTTACCTCGAACACCACTTGGAAAATGCTACTATAAAGCATTAGCGATAGGTAAGGGGGCCCGCTAAAGATCCTAGCCTGGAGTCCGTTTCAAGATGTGGGGGCCATGCCAAAGAACGTGATTCGGTCAACTGTACGGAATGCGTTCTCCAATTCTTCGGCCACATGGTAAGAAGAAGGGCGATCTCTGGTATCGTCAAAGGGAGGCGATTGTGAAGGCGTGCGTCTTCCAGGTGGAACGACACTATTAAGAAAGCGACTGACGCAACAAAATCAGCACAGGATCGCTATATGTGGAAGGAGATTATTGTGTAACGCTTGTAATTTCAGTGATCACCCTCCTCAGTAATGAGACAAAGGATATGAAGTATATAAAGTAAATTGAGATGGTCGCGTCCAACGTATGGCAGAGGCACTGCGCCGAAAAATTATCGTGACCTGGGAAAAACATGGAGGAAAGTGGCAAGTGAATAAAAAAAACACGTAATAGAAGTAATCAACAATTAAAGAGAGTTCGCTATATATGTCGGAAAAAGGGTGAATATAGGTTAAATAAAGTTAACCATTTGAAATGTGTTTAAATACGATGAAAATTAAAAGTTAAAGATTTAAAGGTAGATCGTAAACCCTTTTGGCTAATCCTACACGGTCAATATTACATGACTGTATTTATGAAAATTGCATTCATGTCTTAACGACCTTACACGATCAGTATATAATGGCAATTATATTTGAAACAGGTCACTTTTAATATGTTTTTCACTAAATTTAAATTACTAGATTATAATGTGACTGAGCATTTCGATACATGTTTCTAATGGTTACTTATTCTATTTTCATTATGTTTTTTTTTCAATTTTACTGATATTAATGTTAACCGGCAGCACTGTCAGTATATCAGTCTATGACAGTCTATGGTCACTACTGTCATTCAAGGGTATTTTGGTTAGGATTCTATCACTATCAATTTTAGATAGGCCAGTTAATCGTAGAAAGTGAATCAAAAACAAGCTACGAGAAATTTGTATCTCAATTTATCTTACAATAATATGTGGTAGGTAAGTAATGCCAATACCTACTGATGGAACAAATATCAAAATATTCGAAAAGGTATTCGTCAGTTAATTTTATCAGTAGGTACACCATTCTGACTTCTAACCCATACCATTACACGATTAATATTACTATCAATATTTTTTAATACTGACATTAATACAGATCGTACACGGGTAGCCTTTGAATTGTATCAAAATTAAAGAAAAAAATCTTTTGTGTTTTTTTAGAAATATAACCTTTTTCTCAATCTTCTTAATCTCACAACGAAGATATATATTTACAATATAAACATCAGCATTTAATTATTTAAGTTGTGTACTATTCCATTTGAGTCGTTTTTGCGATCCGGGTTTCGCCTTTCGGCATCTTCAGCCACTATGCGCACTCACTCATGGTAAATACACACTGACAACGAATACAGTTAATTATAACTTATATAAAAAATTAATACAATAAAGTAGGTAAAAATCACCTACCTATTAAGTCAAGGATCACAGTCAATAAAAAATATAACAAACAAATTATGAATAGTTGACCGATGAGTTGGTTGATATATAGTAGACTTGTGTTATGTTATGAGTGACCAATTCATTGATCTGACAAGAAAATTCATTTCAACTGTTTCCAATGTTATGGGTATTATATACAAAAAAATTGATGTATTATTAGGAATGTACATTTACCTCCTTTATATTAAATTTATACACGCCGGACATTTTTACCTATATATTTACATACCAGACATTTCTTACAAAACTAACGAGACAACTACATACCTATAACGAAATTAATATAAAAATGCATTAGATTATTAGACACTAGCGCCGGTTACACTGACATGCCCACTGCGTCAGACTCTGATACTTGGCGACATTTCGTGACAAATAACTTGAAGAGTGACTCCAACAACAACAAAAAATGAACATAGAAGACTGGAAAAGACGATCAGAGAAGCAGAGGCTCGATTCGATCTGTAACAGCGCCGAACAAAAAGAAGACGAAGCGTCTTCGAATTGGTATTCTATTGAGGCATTATGGCGGACGACACGCAAGAGTGACCGGCCTAATAATGCAACGGCAGTACATTGTTAACCGGGAATTCTTTCCGGTTCGGTGGACGGCCGCCGACCCGCCCACCGGTAATTAAGCATCGGATAAAATTAAACTGTAAGCACAGGTCAAGACGGTCGCGGTGGACGGTAATGGACGTTTTGTTGACAGACCACTTCAGAAGAATGAACGGCAAATAAACTCACGACAAATTGTCAACGAATCATCCCAAAACTTGTCTGTGAGGAAGATTTTCAAACAGGTAATTAAGGTAAAGGTTAATCGTAAAAAATAAGACCCTGACAATAAAAATAAATTATAATCCTTTTCAATGACAAATACCATTTCGAACATAATTATATTTTTGAGTAGTTTCCAATCATTTTAAAAGGCGTACATGTAGTACATACGAGTATGAAAAAAATGTAGTTTTAAGGCTTTTATATGTCATACAAACATTTACGATAAAATATTCGATTATGACTTTCATAGTTCATAATAACCTACGTATATTCTCTTATTCTCTCTTGTGAGGGTAATATTTGTTATAAATCGCATGTGGCGTACGTCTTGAATTTAGATTGGTTATGTCCACAATGTTGTTTTCTTAAATAAATAAATTGTCTATAGATGCAAAAAACCAAATATTTAAAATGCACGTGACATAAAATATTTTGAAAAACAGAAACATACACAATATCATTTTAAAAATCCTAGAAAAAGGTTGGGCGATGTGGGACTCGATCATAATTCCGGATGAGTGTTCTAGCCTTTAAGCTATCAATCCATCTATAGTTTATTTAGCTTTATACGAGTGTCCCCAATTGAAAGGCGATCGGTTTGTAATCAATCAAGGTAAAATAAACGTAATTATTAGAAATAATTCGCATAAATCATAGACGGACCAATAACTAAATTAAAGGTTATAGCACTCACTCGGTAAGTGAAAGATGTGAGTTTGAATCCCGCCCAGTCCAGCATTTTTGTATGGTATGTTTTAGGCTTTTCCAAAAGTACGTATTTTCTATACGCAATGGAATAAACACCTTGTTTACAATTTCTTAAACAGTCATGATGAAAATGTTGACAGGAAAACCTTCGATGGCTTTTTTTAAACGCATTTTATTAAACACGTCGTTTTGAATTAATCGGTAATGTGTGTGCTTTCAATAGAAAATACACTTCAACAATTTGTTCGGCGTGGGACTGGGATAGTTCTATAATATTCTGTATTTATCAAAAATGTCATAGCTCGATATTATATTCAGTCGACTGATACAATAAGCAAAAAAACGCATTTATATATTAACGATGACGTACTTATTTACAAAATGTCTTAACAGAGGTATACATTTAAAATGTCCTTTAATTTCGATTCAACTTGTTTTTTTCTGGGGTGGCGATAAAAAAAGGATTACTCCAATCACGGCACAAAAGGGCTTCGATAACCGTCTGCCAATTTCCCATTCATTCATAATCACACAAGTTTCACCGTGTACTATTTCATGATAATTGAATCATTCTCTGAATACGTGCACCTAATCCCCCTCTGCTAAAACTAAAATGCGACCAAATACCTACCACCTCATAGTCAGGAAGATATCGCGCGGCGTCTGTCGTGAATCGTGATCAAACAGAGGTGCAAATCACCGCCGCACATCAAAGACAGTCGACAATAACATTATCAACATGTTGAAAAATTATTTTAATGTATAACTACTAATGTGGGTGGACGCCCATAGATCGATGGAAAGATCAGTGCACCTTCTAGCTAGATGACGCCCCAGTCAAGCGATGCGGTGACGGAAAGAGCAGCCTGCGAAGAGTGATCGATATAATATTATGTACCTACATAATTAATTAAACACCTCTTATGATATTAGATAAATATTTTTGCAAATATATTGGTACGGAGCGGTCCATTCAGCGCTCGAAATGGACGATTTTATATACTATAGCGTTCGATAATTTTCCTAAGTGTGTTCGATGTTTTGTGATAATATAGATATTAAATTCTAATGGATTTAAGATTTAAGTTTTGTACTATTCCATTTAAGTCCAAATTCCAATTATTCCAAATGGAATAGTACAAAACATAAATCCATTACAATTTAAATTCAAATTCCATCAAGTACCTTCGGTCGATAGATATAATATAGATATTACTTACCTTGGACGGATACATGCAATAACTTCTAAGATGCACATCTACTGAAGATTGTGCAGGCAAAAATGAAATCAAAAGTGAATGAAATCATAACTCAAAAGCTATTATTGTTTGTAGAAATAGGAATTTACGCAATGTCATTAATATTGTTAAGGTTTCGAATTAAACTTTAGGAAAATATTATGGGAAGTAAATGGATTTATAATTATTTTATTCAAGACAGCGGAAAAAGAGAAAAAAATTAAAATTCATAGTAGCTTCTAAATAATATGTAACTTGTCACTTGTAAGTCCAAAGACAATCTGATTTAAAGGTGACGAACACGTTCAGCCGGTCATTTCGAGGCCAGAAGCCAAGGAAGGCCAAGGGCCGTCGTCGCCACATACGCGCAAATGCACCTGCTTGCCTTCGTGCAGTCTGTAATGCACGTAAATGCACAATTAGACGGATGCGAATGACCACTTATGCGCGTGCTATGATGTCCGTTGTTAGATTAGCAGGTACGATAGTATTGTATGAGATTCCGACGTCACAGCAAAGTGATTTGTAAAAAAACCGCCATGCTGGTTTGCGGGAACATTAAAAACTACTTTATACATCTACAATAATAAATGATATTGTAGTTTAACTTAGATAATTACCATTACAAGTTTTCTATCCACATTAATGGTATACCTAATATGCTTTCGCCAACACATTGAACAAACGAAACCAATACCAGCTACTGCACCATCTTTAGTATCTTGAGTATACCGTACTGACACCACCTTTTTATGTCAGGCCGATTCGCCACACATTTCTAATTTACATTATGTCCCAGATACACAAAGTTCATTCCCCCAATTATTGATATACTACTAGATGAGCAGTTCCCATACAAGTGTCATTTTAAAAATGTACCACAAAAGATATTACGAATATCGTCTTATATTTCCTTGTAGGTATAATGCGTTAAGACCGTTAACATGGATTCCCGAATTTCACCCGTATTGCCCTGGCTGTAAAACTAAATTTGCGTTCTTGGAATAGTGAACCTAAGGGTGGCTGCAACGCAAAACAGACAGAGCAAGTCGTCATGCGCTGACTATTAGTTAGAGTAAGATGCAAGCTAGATCGGGCTTACCCAGTAAGTTTTAACAAAGGCCGAGTCGCTGAAAATCGGGCGTCATTTTAAGAATCATATGATTCATCCAGTAGTATATCAATGCCCCCAATGATCAAAGTGTGTTCGTATTTCAGTATCTGTCTTCCAGCCACGAGATCAGAACGCATTTTTTTTAATCAATTCCTCAAATAGTACCGACCTCCCTGTCGATGAAGTTAGATGCGTTCGGAATACTCCGAAACCTTTTCCACGCACATGAGTTGTGTAAACACATATTATGTCAAGTCAACTTTGTAATTTTTACTGTGTTAATATACCAGTTTTATCATACCGCCTCCCCTTCGTAAAGCATACCACTCCATCTCTCTCGCGATTTCACACCGTATTCGACCGGAGTAAGAGGGTGGTTTGTCAGTACCTACAATAAATGTTTGGCATTCGTGCATCGAAAATGTCAGGTGTAACGGAAAATGTAAAGCACAGTTACAATAATATCAACATTTCGAAATATAGCGGTGTTGACCTTTCGCCGTCTTCTGCAAAAGGCCAACAGATTATCCGGACCATCTTTGCTTTTAACAGTGCATTTATGTTTACGGTGAGTTTAGTTAGCAACGGCCCTATTACACCGCTTGACGCGATTCTACTTAACCTGCAATTAACAATAAAACACAATCGAGTAATATGATTGCTATCCAGCCGATTAAAAATTATAACAGAGAGACATTAGAAAATTCACACGACAAAACAATTTTAGTCTTTAATATTTTTCTAAATATCTACGTTAAATAATACCTATTTACAAAACACAAAAATGCAACTATTACCTATGCAACAGGTGTACAATGAAATTTGTATTAATGGATTTTTTTATATAAGTACATAGTTTTATACTTGAATAATTGATACGTGATACATAATATGGAGCGTGTGCCGCGCAATAATAAAAGGTACGGAGCACCAACTACGCAAATACCTACTATATATCTATAGTTTATTAGGGGAGGACAGCAAGACAACCCGATACAACAGGAGCAATGTACACACCATCAGCGATAGGGGTCAAAGACAATACAGAAATTAGTCTCGCCTACTTACCACATAAAAATAAATTGTGCCTACGTACCTCGTGCGGTGTCACCATGGTGACTAGTTCTAGAAATTTGAGTCTAGAAATATGTCCAATTTACTCACAGTCTATGGTTGTGAATTATTTTTGAGACAATTGTGGCTAAGTAGGATAAATAGCAATTTACACAATAATTATATCCGCTAGGTACCAGTGGCGAAGGGTGGAGGTAGGCTGTTAAGATCCGCCAGAAGTTGTGCACACTAAGCTTTGTCAGTCATGCGTATTTGTTTTCATCTAAGACTACAATTTACAGATGGTGTTGGTTAGTTTTTAAAATATTTGTTTATCTATAAAATATCTAAAATTATATCATATATAAATTGGATATTTTATAGATGGAATCATATTTTTTATCTATTATAGTTTGGTTTAGGCGCAGGGATTAATGAATTTTAAAAAATAGCCAACAACATGCGTAATAAGCATGTATTTCTAATTCAACGAAAACAAATAAGTTTGAATGAAAAAGTGTGCACAATTTTGCGGGATCGCCCAAAATAACCAAAGCTATTTATAATTTGGTTTAGGCAGGGTTTAATTGATTTTTAAAAACTTACCAAAGTTCAATAACAACAAATACGTATGACTAACAAAGTTTATGTATGCCGGATCTTAACAGCCTACATCCACCCTTCGCCACTGCTAGGTACATACTAACACCCACGATGGCCGAGCGGCTTAAGCGTCGGCTTATAATGTCGTGGGTCCCAGGTTCGAATCCTGGGTCAGGCAAAATACACATATTATTTTTCAATTTATGTTTGGAGTCAGAGTATGGAGTACATCAATGGTTTTGTGACCGACAAACTTGCAAATGATATTGGAACAGTATTGATTTAGTTTGGATCGAAAGAAAGCTGTCAACTATGCCCGATTATGCAATCCGTTCATCTTGCCACAGTACGCAACGATGTGTCTTTATACTCATTATCGACGAGGCAGAGGGTTAAATTGTCTGCAAAATAGTGAGGTAATACTGATTGCTTGATGTATCTTAAATTACAGGACATTGTGCATCCCGGATATTCTGGATACAGCGATTCTGGACCGCGACTTCCATTCCGCGACGATTGGCAACGCTACTCAGAGCCGACTTTTTGAGTCGTCGGATCGGATTTAATTGAGATAACGTTTCCGGTGTAAGGCGGTCAATGCTAACTCTCAAGTTCGCATGTTCGAGTACATAAGTATTTCCCGCTAATAATAGAGGAGTGATTCAGTGAACACAAAATGAGCAAGACACTGTGACTCCTGACTGGCGCGACTTAGAAATGAACCAAAACATCAACAGATCGGATGATATTGCGGCTTCGTGGAGTCGAAATGAAGATTGTCTGACGTAGCACGGAATGAAATAAATGGCCGATATTATTATTTGTGTAGAATCATTTCAGTGACGACGAAAAATGCCGGCATAGTTCTGACGGGTCAACTAACTGAACTGAGCAGTACCGATTACTTAGGGTTTGCAATCACGGAATCACGAATGTCGGTAAACCGGTATCCCTGCAGAATTAGCTATAATAAGATTTTCATCTGAATTAACCGAATGATGTGAACTAAAGATACTCACCTATCTAACTAGTTTGCTAATACTAATAATAATTTAGGAAAATTATGACACTGAAACAACTCGTAAATTGATCGTATCATTTTTAATTACAGAAAAATTACACTGATATTTTTATATTCTATTTGTTTCTCAATGAAAAAAACAACGTGATTTTTCTTTGTTTAAAATATGGTAGACTTTCGTCATAACAAAAGGTACGAATGGTGTACTCGAACATCTTCTTGGCTACGTGTTAAAACTGTGAACTAACAAACTCCTCTCATTTTTAGCCGCAATTCCATTATAAACTAACAAGTTCCTCCCATTTAGTCGACAACAGCCTTTCCGGCTTTTGCCTAAATCTTCTTGTTGGAGTAGATAAGATAATAGACCAGGGATCGCCATTCGATGTTCCCTTACCAGTGCTGTCAACTCTCGTCGACCAAAATATGCCAGACAAGGTAAGAAAAGAAATAATTTTACATGAAATAAAACTAGATTTCATAAAAACTTTTATTAAAAATTCGTTCTGTGTACGGTAAAAAGTTGTACGCGGCGGAATTTTGTTTAGTGATTGTGTGATACTAAATAATATGTTTACGTTTTTAAGCTGTCTTTTCCACGTTGTAACCCTCTCGACTGAGAATCGAGATCATTTATGAATTGATATTGTATCATTCTGGATCAGTTTTATCCAGCTTTCCTTATCCGCAACGAACATTGTTTTGCTTTCAATCGGTTTCAAGTTTAAACGAATGTTAAAAGACAAAAAAATATATCGATGTGCTCTTGGGGGGAAAGTTTCCGACCTCTGTCCCCATCTCTTTACAGTTTTTTCGAGATTGCAGTACTTATCAGAAAAATAATATACATATATGTAAACATTATAAACCAAGCCAAATTAAAAATATTAATGTTGATTCATATCTTTTCTGTGGAGCAATAACTAATATACCAAATTCAATCCCGGATACTATTCCCGGATACTATTCCCGAATTCCGAGATCAAAAATTTTGTCGCGAATTGCCACCCCTACTACCTACTGATATTCCATTATGGGAGAGGAAGTACCCATCTTTCTTCTCTACCTACACATTGTTTATAGGAGACGATATGACATTGAAATGTTGTAACGTAAATTTTATCAAAAAAAAAATATTCTCCCTACTTCTACACTAGTAACTAAAACAAATCATAAAGTAAAATTCAATAAATAAGACATTATTAATGGTATATTCCGTCTTCTTTTTTTTCGCACGTAATGCCATGCCAATCAATTACCACGCACGAAAAGAAAACGACGATGGAGTATTTATTATACACGTGGGAATGTCTGACTTATTGATTTATAAATTCAGGTGACTACTAAACATCACGGATAGTCAATGCCTTCAAGATGTGACTTGTGACTTGTGATTGTGACTCAAAATTTTCTGCGCTGAGGATGACTGATGTTGACGTTCTCAAACGAATGGGAAATCACCAAGATGATCTGCGTAACATCAAAACTAAAAAACTACAGAATCTCGACCACATTGTGAAATGACAACAGCACTGCACTCTCCAGCTCGTGAAACCTGATTGGAACGAGTGCAGCTCCACTAAAACTGTTTTGGGTGACAAATGATACGGTAGCCGATCTCCAATAGGCGATACGACAAAACTTTGACTGATTGAATTGTATCTTTTTTTATACCTAAAGCCGGCTACAAACTAACTACTTACAATACGGCCAAGTACACTTCAGAGAAAATTACGATGGAATAATAATATAAAAAGAGTCGAGAGATATACGATTTCTTGGAAGAGGTTGTCATCCATACCTATTTCAGTTTTTATTGCAATTGCGTTATGTGAATTAAATCAATTTTTGATGTGCACTTTTCCTCAAATGGTTATGTACACATGCGCAAGCGTAGGTACTATTAGGTACTTATGGAGAACCACTGATTCAAGAGAAAGTGAGCACTACACGTTATAATATCCCTATATCATTCAGTAGGTACTGAGCCTTTGAAGTCATTAATTTTAGTAATCAACAAAAATCTATACAGGCTCCGCAACCAACAGTAATTCTTTCCGACACTCGATCACGATAATTAACTGTGTCCCAGCCAGCGTTGCCAATTTAGCGTTTTTTTGCCAGATCTAGCATTTTTCGATAGGCATCTAACTTGTGGCGTTTTTACTAGCATTTTTTGATGCCTTTGAACAGCTTTGATTGTGCTGAAAATACACTAGATATTTAGTGCATTTATTTTCATGCGCATCAAATTTCTGACTATCAGATATATTATACTTAATGCAGATAGGTTGGTACCAGGGAACTCAGAAATAATGGGAACTGAAATACATAACTGGTAAGGGGATAGCAGGCAACCGACTCGAGTAAGGAAGAATCCGTGTTAAACTTACACTCGTGTTAAGAATACGTTTTACGTCGAATACTGAAAACTGCTCTCGGTTTATGCATTTACGCTCATTTAATGTTGGTTTATTACACACACTATTGCACGTGTATAATACGTGCTTCATTTTCGTAGGACACTCACACATTCAAAAGCCTGCTTCAACATGCGGCGTATTGAATATAACCTATCGGTATTGTATTTATTATCTGTTCTGTGGCTGGTACCTATTTTAGTAGAGTGAGAAATAAAACAACATAATTTGACACATGAAACAATAGGACCATTCATGGCATTATAGTGAAATGGTATTATATAATTTAATCCTTACAGCGCTGACGGCACAGCTGTTGTGTCGTCATTAGATGGCCATTAGATATAATTAGCATGTTATTTAAATGTGGTAATTATATGTTCCGCGGTGAAGAAGTGTGTGCTTAGGTATGTGACATCACTCGACATTAGTTTGACGATTATCGGAATGAAATGAAACGTAACTTAAACGCTGTTGACACAATATAGGCATTTGTCAATTTTGAAATATCTATATTTCTGGTAAAATGTGTAGTTTTTTAAGATATATTTTCGATATGCGAAAGGAAGGATTCGGTAAGGACGATTCGTTCTTGGGAGAATAAGTAAATTTACTTGCAATTTTCTTTTCACAAAATCTAGCGTTTTTTTCTTGCCGATTAGCATGTTTTCGTACCCCGTCCGGCATGTTGGCAACACTGGTCACGGCATATTAACTGGTCAAAAATTAACGGGTGACAGATGAATTGTTTGAGAATCAAATGTGACACCACCAAGGTAAATAAAAGAGACAAGCTACGCAATATCCGACAGTTATGTCCAAACAGAAAAAAACTAGTAAGAAGATTGTATCGGTGCCAACAGCTGATAGGCACAGAAATTATTACCAACTGAAATGTGGTACCCACTGAAAACGGCGGCATCACAATCTGCACACTACAGTTTTTAAAGTGTAACGACCTCTTTGCGCAACACTGACAATATTAAAAGTGGCACAGAGCCAAACACATCCGCTGGAATGTCAACCGTTAAAGGGTAGACAGGAAAGACATTATTCAAGAGAAAATTTGAAGAGTTTTCTTTTAAAACATTACGCAAGTTAGCCGGTCGCCAATATTGGATAGAAGACAGCGCCTCAAGCAGAAATGAAAAGAGTTATGTAATTGCAACATATTATTAGGGGTTACTTGTAAATTGTATGTAAAACATTTCACCGTGGCACAGTTGGCCGTGAGCTTTCTTATCGGAAAGAGATGACCGTATGGCGTATACTATACGGTTTCCAATTTTATTAGATTCAATATAAACATTAATTATTCAATTTTTGCAAAATTCATGAACTCAAGAATGAAAACCTAACCTAACCTAACAAATAATCCAGTACACCGCCTATTTTCAACCGCTATTTGACATTACGCTCACAACCAACGCTCTCAAGAAAACCAACGCCATCTGGTTTGCATAGACAATGTTTTAGTGACATCAACCACCGCTACACAACAGCAATATGAACATCAATTCAATTTTCATAGCTGATTTTGGTAAAATTCATGAATTCAAGAATGAAAACCTAACTTAACATAACCTAACAAATAATCCAGTATACCGGCTATTTTCTAAATTTGTTTGCTGCTGGCTTCCTGTAAGTGTAAACCGACATGAATCGTGTTTTATTTAGACATGAATTTCACGTCAGAACTATAAGACCCAAAGAAGTTAGTATACAACATTTCACGTTGAAGTGTGATACGACGAACTGCATACGTACAAGTTTCCGGACACGATTATTAAGTGGTAATATTGGATTAAAATGTGACATCCTTCTATCAATGGGTCTCAGTAATAACGTACACCTACATAACTTCAAAAGAAAAATAATCAATTCTTACCGGATCGTATGTGACAGTAATGAAAGGCTATTATTCTTGACCCACCCAAGATAAGAAATATATCTGTATCCTATCGATACATAGAGAAGTATCAATAAGTCCAGTGGACATTAAATCACATAGACGATCCTTAACAATGAGAGAAGTATGCATCAGGTTAGTATGTGATGTATTGCGTAGTATACGATGTTATAGTATGCGATTGAATTTAAATTCTAATTTGCATGATTTTTATATTATTCACCTTTGAAGGCAGTGGTTGTCCAAAGCAGAAGGCAATGGATTTTCATACATAAAGTTTCGCTTACGGTCCCAGGCGACTTCACAAATCACAACACAATAATATAATATACCTACCTACCTAAGCATATGATTTTCTAAAGCCTGTGTGTTTCTGTAATTTCTCACATGAGCTTTTGCAATGTTAAAAAAATAAAAACCCTACCGAATAAAACAAAACTCTCGGCGATTGCGATCTCTATACCAAAATATATTTTTTAAGTTTGAACGACACACGTCAAACGGTACGTATTATAGAGATATGTTTAAAAATATAAATATTGAAGTGCAATTGAATTTCGTGTTGAAAGATTGGCAGCGATTTTTAAAAAAAAACGTGACGAAAGTTAGCAACGACCCACAAACGAGACAGAAATAAATTTAAAAAAAATATTGCGATGGAACACTGCCATTCTGGCGTTTGAATGGAATAAGTAGTAATACACACCTCGGTGCATTCCTGTGTGTAATGTTTTTAAACGCTTCCCATCGGCCCCACAAAGCACACCCGACATGACCGCACGCTTCCGTGCGCGGTGTATTGTAAAATGCACCCGACACGGATCAATGGGTTAGTGTAGTAATGTGGTTGATAGGAAATCAGAATCTACGCTGAGCTCCGTTTTACACCAGTGTACGATCGTAATGGAACGCCTGGCTAGTTTTTTCTCTTTGAAATGGTAATGGACGATAGAACTTATCGTTAGACTCAGAAACTCACTGGTAAGAGATACGAGGACGCCTTCATCCAGCATCACACCGACAACAGCTGTTGATAAAGCTTATATACTAATTATAAAATTGTAATATATGTCTGTGATCAGCACTAATATGGTGTAAATTATTTAAAAAAATTATAAGCTTCGTATTATGTCGCTAGACACCGTTGATGGAACTACCGTAACACTGCAAAATAATGATTAACATGTCGTAAATACATAATCATCATAGATATGGGCGTTTTTTGCTGATTGCTTTGACTTTCAAATCTATCGATAGGTATACCTACTTACCACTAATAAAGTTGAAATGTCTGTCTCTGATTTCGAAATATTTACCCTTTGATCAGCGGTTGGGAATAGTTTTTTTTTTTTTTAATTTAATATCTGTTTGTTCCGTTATACCTCGAAAACTACGGTACCAATATTGATGAAACTTGCGGAGCTTATACCGGTGTCGGTTAAAGCAGTGCCGAGGGGTGGAGGTATGCTGTTATTCAACACAAATAGTGCACACAAAATTTTGTCAGTCATACTTATTTGTTTTAATTGAACTAATAACACAATTTGCAGATGGTGCTGGTTAGTTTTTAAGAATCCATTGAACCCTGTCTAACCAAACGATCTGACAAAATAGTGCACACTTTTTCTGTCATACTTATTTGTTTTCGTTGAATTAAGAATACATATTACAGATGATGCTATGTTTTTTAAAATTCATTAAGCCCTTGCCTAAGTATACCAAATCATAATCGAAAATAATTACAAGATAAAAATAACTTTTTATATACGTTTTTAAATTTTCTGTTGAATTGACTAGCTTAAACGATCAAAAAAAATTGTATTTGATAGAAATTATACTGAAATGTTATTTTGACACTCATATTGATTTCCATAGTAACGCACGTATTTCTGTCATACTTATTTGTTTTCGTTGAATTAAGAATACATATTACAGATGATGCTATGTTTTTTAAAATTCATTAAGCCCTTGCCTAAGTATACCAAATCATAATCGAAAATAATTACAAGATAAAAATAACTTTTTATATACGTTTTTAAATTTTCTGTTGAATTGACTAGCTTAAACGATCAAAAAAAATTGTATTTGATAGAAATTATACTGAAATGTTATTTTGACACTCATATTGATTTCCATAGTAACGCACGTATACCTATATATTAATTTAGTTGTTAGGACCTAGCAACCAATAATAGTGGACTGGATTACGGATTTCTTCCGAAATAACTTTTCATACAAAACAGAATTAACTGAAAATGAATTTATTTCTACTTAAAAATGGCAAAAAGTATTTAAAAAATGCATTGGCATCGTGTTCTGATATATTCTAAAAGTTTCAAATGTCTAACTATTCGGGAAGTTAGTTAAAAATCGATTGCAAGATTTGTACTGGATAAACAACCACCGAACAAAATAAGAATACGACCTAAAACGTTGTAAAAAAACATTATTCTATCTATAAAATACCTAAAATTATGTATGGTTTAATGGCATTTTATAGACATTCGAATATTTTTTGACTATTATCTACTATGGCTGGGATTAGGCAGGGTTTAGTTGAATTTTAAAATCTAATGTAGTCTTAGTTCAATGGAAACAAATACGATTGACTGACAACGTTTAATGTGCACTATTTATGTCGGATCTTTACAGCTTACCTCCACCCTTCGCTACTGCTACATTGCTAGTAACAATTTGGTAATGTATCAGGTTCGGCAGATATACGATAAAATATTTTGGTGACCAGATACGATAGCAACGGTGGGGTGATGAAGTGGGGTGAGGCAGAGAGCGCGCGCTGACAAGCTGAACCGACCTGATAAGGGTACGTATATTCGTTTATATTGCGATGCCCGACATACTTAGGGCGCGAGGCCCGATTGGGTCAGTCATTGTTCAATCGCTCTGACAGGGCGCGTCAGGTACTGGAACTAGCCTACATGACTTATGAAGAAGTGAGGACACTAGCAAATCGATAGGAATTATTTAAGGCGTCGAGCGTGGCCAACGAATTTCATCAAAGAGAAGAAAAATGTCCTTAAGTAGGTGCCCATGACCTTGTAATTTTCGAAAAACATACACGTCGATCGATACTGATGGCGATGGGTAACATTACAATGTCATGTCTTATGTCATCCATCACACGCGGTAGGTAATAGGTATTACGGATTAACCCATTATGTCGTTCTACTTTATCGGGCGTTGCGTGACTGTCGGGGATAATTTCCGGTGACCCGATTCATACGATAGGCGCCCCCCTTTACAACATTATTCATGCCAAAGTGCCCGCGTCGCCACCTACACAAAAAATGACACAATTTTTATTCCATAGTAAATTGTTATGAGAATGGTCCAAGGACGAGACGAATCATGGCCGTACGACGTGCGCCAGTTGAATTAAACTTTACACACCTTATAATCTCGTGGTTACTTTGACAGTCAGTGGTGTGACACAGTTTTGATCCACGAATTGTGCGTGTCGAAATATGATTTTAACAAGCCAGTAATTAATAGGTATTGCGAATTAGATCGAGAGGTTTAAAAGATTACTACTTTATGTAATAAAAATACTTTATTCAGTCTTCAAATATAAAGGATAATAAGGCTTCAAAATTAGTTGTATTACAAAATTACAAAATTAGTAGATTATCTACAACGTTGAAGGATTTTTCAGGCTAATGCTTTGAAAATACCATAAATTCTCCATTTTTACCTACGTTGGGCATGTGGGCCCTTAAGGAAAGGAAGAGGTAGCACAACCATGGCCCCCACAAGGGGGGGCTGAGAGGGCTCTAGCCTAGGGGCCCGGCGTGGCAATTGACTAGTTAAATGGGAAAAACACACACCACAAATTTGCTCCAAACGTAAAAAAGTCGCCTGCGGCGCTATTTTTCTTAATGGTTATTGATATTTAAAAATATGTAACTGTGCGATGTAAGTTAATATAATATGGTGATTGATATAATTAAATGACAATTCTCGCGTAGAATTTTATTTTATAATTACTTAAAGTGTATTTCCTGTCGTAGACTTTAAAAAATCTAGCCAATATAGCGAAGGGTAGGTACCACAAAAGTAAATCGCAATCAGTGCTTCACAATATGCCGACAACTCAATAAGTCAACTGGATTTATTTAAAAATCGCTAAATACACGGAATACCCTTAACCCTAGGGTTCCGTAGAAGGAAATATTACTGTAGAAAATCACACAGCCCTTAACCTTAGCCATAGGTAGGAGGGCCCTCCATAGATCCTGGCATGGAGGCTCACTTCAGGATGTGGGGCCCGTGGGCACAACAGATAAAGAGTATGCTATAGAAGCCGACAATGAAGTTATTGGTAAATTTTCAAGTGACTGAAATACCGAAAAATATGACAGTCGCTAGCGAACTACCGTTTCCATATCACTGGTTTATAATATGGCCAACAACACCCACGCAATAGGCATATTGATTATGTTTTTTAACGTTCCATAAATTCGTTTATAAAAACTTGAATAGTCAGGCATGTAGGTACTTTGCGTAAATAAATAATCTGTTACAGTGTTTATATGTTTTTAACGATCGTTACGTTAAAATCTGATCAACATACTTGAATATTAGGTAATTGGAAGTGCTCCAGCAGTACAATGTACAATACTTAGTTATGGAAGCGTGCCAAAAGAGTGTAAAAAAATTGCACCAAGAAATCGACCGCACAAATCGGCCAATGCAGCATTTTCGCTAGAACGAAACTAAACAGTAAATAAAAGTTGCAAAAATTATTCAAAACCTAATCTAAGAAAGTAATTAATTAAAACATAACAACTTTCATCCAAAATCCAGTTAGAAAATAACAACATGGTTTCACAGTGTGCTATGAATCTCTCAGGAGAGATAAAACCTGGCATAATAAAAACCATATAATACATGTAACGTGGAAAGGTCACTAATAACCATTTACGGTGACATATTTAGCTTATTTATTCGTGTCCGGAAACTGCAGTTCGCCGTATCACACTTCACAGTGAAATATTGTATCGGAAATATATGGCCGTATATTAAAGACCGTCCAACCTTTTTGGGTCGTATGGTACTGACATAAAAGTCATGTCTAAATAAAACACGGTTCTTGTCGGTTTACACTTTACAGGAAGCCAGCAGCAAACAATTTTTTAAATTAGCCGATATAATGGATTATTTGTTAGGTTAGAGGTTAGGTTTTCATTCTTGAATTCATGAATTTTGCCAAAATCAGCTTTGAAAATTGAATTAATGTTCATATTGAATCTAATAAAATCGGAGACCGTATAGTATACGGTCATCACTTTCCGATAAGAAAGCTCACGGCTAACTGTGCCACGATGAAATGTTTTACGTACAATTTACATGTAACCATTTATATTCCAGGGTAGATTTGCAGTAAGTAAGCTCATGGTAAAATTTCACTGACTCGTTTTCTTTCAGTACTGTATCTCTCTCCAAAGCAGCGACAAACAGTAAAAAATGGCCAAAATTATCACGCACAAAACGTAGATAATGTCTTCAGTAAAGTTTTAGTTCTTGGAATCCTTGTGAAGACCCAGAAGGCAGAGTGTTGGTGTTTTCAAGAGGTCTCGTGGTAGTTCTCCAATCATTGATAGAGCGGATAGGTATGTCAAACGAAGACGAACTCTGAGAATGCTTTACTTTCGATTATTTCTTTAATACACGTGGGAATAATAATGAAATTTACATTTAATTCGGTAAAATGTTGCGAAAACGAATGCTGCAAAAGTATACGCAAATTATATGCATAAAAATAAACGCAGTGAAATATTTAATAAGTCTCACATTTTATTCAATTCGAGACAATGAAAAATGGAAGACGGGGAGGCGTTATGCAAAAAATGAAAGTTTTTAATATTCCGGTCAAGGCCTGACTGCCTAAATTCACAAAATACGTTTGCATCTCCTACGACTTTTAACCGATGCAACGTTCCTACATATGTTTGCCTGCGTCCAATTATTACTCTTCTCAGCCTACGTCGGTAGCAGTAATCTCAAGAGCTTTCATTGAACAAACTTTTTATGAATTGAATTATTTAGAAGTGTCCCATCAATCAAAAAATTAAGTCGTAATGACACTTCAGTGAGTCCCATACTAAGAGACACGAGGCCGGCAGGGAAACCTTGTCTACACTGGAATGATAATACTAAAAAGATGTACTAAGGACTTGGTCGTTGGGGTAAAGCCAAGTGGAGCAGGCCAAAGACATTTCAGCCTATTATTACATAATAGAAGAGCAAAAACAATAAATACAGAAAAATGTCATTAAAAAATAGATGCTATGAAAAAAAAACAAGATTTCTAAGTCCTCAACTCCCTCACCAAATAAATTATTTTTAGAGTAACAAAAGGTACCTGCGTAGTGGTGAGTGAATTACTTGACAATATAAGCAGGTATCTGACCTGCGCGATCATATAACTGACAAAGAAAACTGTACACTATGTATATTGAAATAAGTGTGAATAATCTTCAGAAATATTTTGCATATTTTGCCTTTCGATGGTGAAGCTTTTCCACAGACCGTTGCCCTATTACTGGTGACGAGTACAAACAGGTCCTCCGTGAGAATCGCAAAGCAAGCACGCTTGAATCTGTGGATCTAATCAGTGTTCATCTTGAAAAAACCCCCCAGCCCCTCAAAAACATTGCACACCCTCTCTCAAGCGATTCCATACCGTATTCACCCGGAGCTCAAGGGTGATTTGTTACTACCAGCTGACAGCAGAGTCCCCTTCATCTTCAACAGACAAAAGGAACACAGAATTAATGGGAACTGAAATACCTAACGGGTGTGGAAGTAATAGGCTACCGATCTCGAGTGTGGAAGAATATGGGATAAACTTAACCACGTCAATAATACGTCATTCTAAGCTTGTCCTTCGTTGACAACTTTACTGCTCTCGGTTTATGTATGAATTAATATTATTATTGGTGTATTTGAAAGTTGCAACACACACTATTGCATGTCCATAATGTGTGTTTCATTTTCGTATGACACTCACACATTCAAAACCCTGCTTCAAAATTTAGTGTATGTATTGGGGTATAGCCTATCTGAATTCAATTTAATAATCTGTTCTGTGGCCTCGGCCTTCGATTTCTCTCGCATGGACACAACCGTTTAGATTCCTGTTCCAGTATGCTGCATTGCGTTCCAATTTCCAATACCTATGAATCTTATGATATTATAATTTCATTCAAAAATTACCTTGTTATAAATTATTATATTTCGTATTTATTTACGGGATGCAGTGACATTTATTTATTTATTATTTATTTCGGCCAATATAGACGTGACATAACAATAATACATAAATGATAAATTCTCCAACAGTAATTGTTATCCAAGCTGATTGCTTTCAATATTGGGCATGCAACAATTGTAACGATAACAATTAATTGATAAGTGGTATCATCTCGTTTTCATTGATGCATTGCATTAAAAACTAACGACCCGAGAACAAAAAATGATGACATATTAATGAAACAATGATGGATCGAACATAATAGTTGCCAAACCAGCTGGCATGATTGCTTGAAGAATTCTATGCACCATGGGATAATATTATGATATATGTATTATTATTATATGTACTATTAAATTAAACGAAATAACACAATGCCTCACCACGTGGGAAAAGTGATTAGTATAATCATTAAGAGCAGCATGCACAATCTAAGATTTCGTTCCTAAGGATAAGTCGCCGAAAAGCATGACCTAACTATAGACAATCCTGAGTATAGAGTTGAGGAATCCTTAACCATAGACTACTTTTGTTATGAACACGCCCCCTTCTGTGTTACCATTTACCACTGACAGCTGCTGTCAAAATAAATTCGCATGTCTATAAAACAGTCCATACACTCAAATTCATTTAACAATGTATCTCAATATGGATATTGATGGTGTTAATTCGTTTGGCATGTACTTGCAGAATATTATTTTACTTTTATACGCCAGCCCGCAGAAATACAAAATGCCAGGTGAAGAATGACACTTGACGATAGTGTTACCATGTTAAAAAAATATCTTGCGGTGCCTGTGGAATCACGTATAATGACTTATAACGGAAACATAAGAGTATTATAATTAAATATTATTATGTATTTATAGTTATTGCATTTATAAAATGCAGTTGTCATATTTTTGTCATCGTTTAACAATTATAAAATAATTTACCTAAACTATAGGAAAGAGAATTTTTAAATATGGTATTATTTTCAATAGAAATGATCTTAACTAAGGACAATGTTTCTGCATAGTGTTTTCTGCTAAGGAAATTTTAGTTATGACAAATGTTTCTGCATTCCGCTCTAACTTTAAAGAAACATATTCGATTTAGCTGCATCGCAATATATCAAAAGAGAGAATCAACACCCGAGCCATGGCCACGCCAAAGTATCGTGAAGATACGCCTACCCCTATGAGACATCCACACAACATTGAATGATGTAGCAAGGTTATTATTTCTGATATAAGGGTAGTCAGAAGTGTTACGATATTTAAGTCAAAGTTAGAAGAGAGATCGAAATTCAGTCCTACTGATATAATTCATCTTCTTTTACTTTACACGCATAATGCAGTGACAAGAGCTTACCAATCATAACAAGTCCACAATATATAGGTGTGTCTTATTTCCCTCGTAATCAGCGACGGACAGATTATCAACAGCTTTAAATACCTAGATAGCACCAAGCAAAGAGACATCGCCATCTGAATGGGAATGACTGGAGCAGCATTCAATTCGATGCGGAATGTCTGAGACCCATGTGTACTCGGTTGGAACCACATGCAGCCTGTTTATTTCAAGGCTTATGTTTGACAGTAATGCACCGCTATCCGCTATCAGAGGCTGCCCCTAGGTCACTCGTTGACAATCTTATAACCAGGTTGGCCAAATTTTCCCAAATATATATTTTTCGACTGTCTGACGTGCCGACCAGTTTTTCATGGGGAAAAAATATTTTTTAAGAATGCTATTAAAAATTGATGATGTTCTAGATACCACTCACAGAACATAGCTCACATTAGTATAGGTTTGTCACTTTTTTCAATTACTTACGCCATACATTTCAGTCTACTAATTTTGAAACTGCCTGCCAGAATTACAACTAATAGCTCCACCATTTTTTTTTATCTGGTAGGTACAGCCATTTTTTAGGATAGAAATGATGAAATGATTGATACCTACTGTTTAACTTATTTTGGTTCTTTACGCATAAATTGGCATCATAATTGCTCCGATCAGATGAGACATTCTCTTGCTACAGTGGTCTCAAGCATTGTAAATCGATCAAATCAGAGGTTCCCCGCCGCCTGGTGAGGTTAGTGCGATAAAACCCAAGAACCAACCTATGCAATTATATATTTACATTAACGGCCCACGTGCTCGTCGTAGGTCAAAATTGAGTTTTTATTGTATTTTCAAACCATGATCCTGGACACTCCTTAAACGTTGTAGATAATCTATTTATATAATTTTGAAGCCTTATTATCCTTTATAGTTATTTTAAACATTTGATGACTGCATAAAGTATTTTTGTTACATAAAATAGTATTCTTTTAAACCTCTCGCTCTAATGTTTTAGAATATAGTCATATTTCGGTACATAACTGTGCAGTGGTGTTAAGATTTTTTACATTTATTAATTTTTAAACGCATTTATAAAACCATTAGTATAATTTATTACGAGATAATTTTTGTAAAATATTCACGATAAAAAATTATATTGATAATCTCTGTGATCCCAAATTTGACAAGAATTAGGCATTTTATTATTCAAAAAATCGGCAAGATTAACACATTTCAAGATGATTCTAAAGATACTTATTATAAGCTATGTCTTTGACCATTCAAGTGTGATAAACATCTTATGAATAATGATTGCTTTATAATAATTATTGACCTAATAATAAGGTAGTGTTTTTTTGAAATACGCCATTTCTTTTGTCATTCCCTAGTGGTTAAGCTACAACATACGGCCGTAGCCATAAATTGACAAACTATAATTAAAGTAGGGAGTAAAATTATGTTAACGCGCGTGTTTGAACATGTACCTAACCGAATTTTTTTTTATTTTTTTTTTAAACGGTACATGTTCAAACACGCGCGTCAAAATCATTTTACTCCCTACTTCAATTATAGTTTGTCAATTTATGGCTACGGCCGTATGTTGTAGCTTAACCACTGGGGAATGACAAAAGAAATGGCGTATTTCAAAAAAACACTACCTTATTCTTAGATCAATAATTATTATAAAGCAATCATTATTCATAAGATGTTTATCACACTTCAATGGTCAAAGATATAGCTTATAATAAGTATTTTTAGAATCATCTTCAAATGTGTTAATCTTGCCGATTTTTTTAATAATAAAATGCCTAATTCTTATCAAATTTGGGATCACAGAGATTATCAATATAATTTTTTGTCGTGAATATTTTACAAAAATTATCTCGTAATAAATTATACTAATGGTTTTATAAATGCGTTTAAAAATTAATAAATGTAAAAAATCTTAACACCACTGCACAGTTATGTACCCAAATATGACTATATTCTAAAACATTAGAGCGAGAGGTTTAAAAGAATACTATTGTATGCAACAAAAATACTTTATGCAGTCATCAAATGTTTAAAATAACTATAAAGGATAATAAGGCTTCAAAATTATATAAATAGATTATCTACAACGTTTAAGGAGTGTCCAGGATCATGGTTTGAAAATACAATAAAAACTCAATTTTGACGTTCGACGAGCATGTCCCCCCTTAAAAGTAATGCTTATTATTGAAGAGTACCTATTTGCCTGCTATTTTTATACAATGCGATCTGTCATTTAATACTATTAAGCATAGATATTTTTCTCTTCAAACTAAAACATTCCCGTGCCATGCAAAATTATCTCGCGTGCCACCAGTAGCACGCGTGCCATAGGTTCGCAACCACTGTATAAGCGGATGTCTCGTGACTGACTCACACGTCATGGCTAAACACTAAAAATCTACTGAAATTACGGTTGTAAGTAACGTGAAGGTCTGTGATACTGACAGGTTGGAGCCCCAACAATTTTAATGTCCTTTATTCGCTGCCCTTTATAATGCGCCGCTCATGTGCAAAGCATGATCTGCCTGCCCCCAAGGGACGTCACTGAATATACAAATCTAGAAGTACCTATTGATAGTTGTAAACATCGACGAGTCAAGGCCTGCAGACTAATTGGGAGCAAAACTATCAGTCAGACAATAAACTAATAAATCGACATGACGGCGTGCAATCGTGAATAGTCATTCCCACGTGGGAAGTGGGGAAACAATGCGCGAATATGGATCGAACGATCGAATTCAGGCACCGCCAAGTCACACCAGCGACTAACTCTCTCTCGGTATGGGCAAAACAGCAATGAGGCAGATATATCACGCCCACGGCCCGCGACCGGTTCGCTGGCCCACGCCGCCAGGGAAGAAATGAAGGGGCCGCAAGTGACAGCTGATGACGACGATGTTCAGCAAACCCTACGCGGTCAATTTTACTCCACGGCATCCATGTTTTAACGACCTTACACCGGTGGCAACGGGTGACTTTTGGAACGAGGTAGTCTGTGGAGATCAGAGAAAAAGAACACACTCGTCAGGTGTATTTACGGGAAATAAGAATATAAAACGATATTACTACTGATGAATAGGTATGAATATCTACACACTAACTCGATGCAATTTTAATAACCCGCTGACGACATAAAATTGAGTGATGAGTTTAAATTATGTATTTTCCACATCAAAAATCATTACATAAAATTAATTTTTTTATTTTAAAAAAATATATATTTATTTATAATATGTTATTGAATGCCATATATTAATTTTTTTAATTACTCAATTATTAATTATTTTAATAATATACGTAAAGATTTTAGTCTTACGCATTAGCGCCTATCGTTTTGTATAGACTACTCCAGACATCCTGAGGTCACGTGACATAAAGTTCATACAATAAAAAAACATTACTATTCACATATTATAATGCTTGAGACTTTCACGGTTGTTTTTTATCATAGTAGATTTTTGGGTTTCCACCGTGTGTCCTTCTTCCTTCTTTACTCGACGTTTCGGGCTCGTTGCAGAGGCCATTATCAAGAGATGGTATATTTTTTGACTGTATTTGTTTTGTTTTTGTATGTTTGTTTGTTTGTTTGCTTGTTTGTATGTTGACTGTTTTTGTATTTGACACGGCAAATAATTGTCGCGATAATAAGATGTCGCGATGTTGCATATTTTTTTAAACCTTTCTTTACATTACTACTTTCCCGATAGCCCGATGTGCGTAAGTAGCGCGAATGGACGAAAGCGACACCCACATAGATATAGAGTAAGTATGCGTTTTATAACGTTGCACTTTTTTTCTTAAACTGCTACGCCTCTTTTCCTGATTACCTCGCATAAAATTAGATCAAATGATATTCACTTGTATTAATATATCTAGTAATAAATAAATAGATGATATTATGTAAAAAAAATATGTTTAGAATAATTACATAATTTTCATAATAAAGCTGGAGTGCAAAGTTATGAAGCATACCTACAATCTACGTGAAATTACGGGAGGGGTTTTTAGATTCCGAATATTCCGCAGTACCAAGTACTGTATTTTTTGTTGACACTTCTCGATGACTAGCCTTTGGGAGTAAACTATGAAATTGACTGAAGGTGTCACGAACTAAAGTATCGCTAGTTTCGAACAAAGACCATTTGATGCACACCAAAATCGTTTATAAAGGAGATCCAAAGATAACTTTCACTTGGACGTCTTAACTGTTTTATTGACTAAAGCAAACATCACGACTCACGAATTGTGCCCAATTTTAGATAGCAAATAATAGGCACTATACGGCTTTAAAATGTATAAATCCGAATCAGAAACTGTCGTATGTTGATTAAGATAACTAGATAATATTAAAAATTGATTTAAGATTGTTTGATTAAATAACTACATACCCCAGTGACCAAGGGTGAAGGTAAACTTACTGTTAAGATCTGACATAAAATTGTGTTGCTACTTTTCAAAATCAGCTAAGTCCACATTTAGGTATTTTTGACTTTTTTGTGAATTGCTGATTTATTCATTTTAAATATTCTATACTCGAAATAATATAAACTTTCACACTTGTTACTGTGTATTTGAGAAAACAAAAAGCTGTTTTTCTCCTATTCATCTATTATGGACTTGGCTGATTTTGAAATCTAGCGACTCAAATAGTGCATGCTAAACTTTGTCAGTCAAACGTATTAGTTTTCCTCCTAGACTTGAAACCTTATGCGGTTTAGAACCGTGTGCCATACTAAACTTTTTTTTCTGTTTATAAAAATATATTTTCACTAAGTTTGTAAGTGTATGGTATAAACGGATACGATCAGATGCATAGAATAGGTATACTTTGTGGAAAAAACTTTCCATGAATAGAAATTATAAGTTTAGTATGGCACACGGTTCAAAACCACTTTCGGTTTCAGTCTATGGATGGCCTGTAAGACTACAATGTGTAGATAGTGTTTGGTGGTGTTTAAAATTCAATTAAACCCCGCCTAATCTTTTAATATCTTCCAATTTATGAAATGTCTGTATTACTCCATAGTAATCGATTTTAACTGCCCGAGCTTTCCCTTTCGGTACCTTCGTACATTTAGCATAGGACGGATATAAGTAGAAGCGGAAGATGCCGAAAGGCGAAACCAGGTAACTAAACTAAAGCATCGTCAACTGAACGTTTAGCTTGCCAGATCTAGCATTTTTAATAGGCATTGTATTAGAGCGTTTGAGCGGAGCTCGGAGCAAGAGCACGGAGCAGTGGAGCAATGGGGTTTTACCTGGAGCAGGAGCGGAGTCGAAGCACTGAAATATTGTACTCCACTGCGCCGGATGTTTTTTTTATTATTAAATTTTCGTCCTAAAATCCAATGAAAATATTATATTTGATACTTTACAACACTGGAATTATTTTAAATACGGCAACACTACCGAGTGATAATAACCTCACTTTTTTTGACAAATGGGGCAGATAATGAAAGACTATTATTTGCTGTGGGAAATTTTGTTTAATATAAGTAATAATGACTACTACATCAAAGCTACTTATTTTTTTAACATTTGTATACATATAATACTTATTAAAACTTTTGACCCGGAGCGGAGCAGACCTTAGAGCGGAGCTGGAGCAAGTATTAGGTCCCGGAGCGGAGCAACTCAAAAAAGTGTCCGCTCCAACCCTCTACATTTTATCTGTATATATTACATATTTTTGTATCTGGCATATTGCATTCAATCTAGCGTCAATCTGCTTGAAACTTATAATAATATAAGTATACGAGATTTTCTTGAAAATTAACATGCTGGCCTTTTGACATCAGACAGTTGTATAATATCTACCATTGGATACAGCTGCCGGGTCACAAAAACCGATGTCAACGGATTAATTAAAGTTTAAAATATATTTTATCTATCAATCTATCGAATACAACTGGATGATACAAATAGTCCAACGAGCACCGATCTGTCAGAAGCAACGACATTAATATGGACGAAGCATCTAGAAAATAAAATGACACTCACTTTGTGTCGGGTCTGCCGGATGGCGAAATTCATATTTTAATATCGGTATCCTACGCTCAAATGAACATTCTGCTTGCAAGCGGTCTGGCGACACCGCTGGGTGTGCCCATACAAAATTTCTGACTGTCAGGTTTCGACTCCACCGTTATTATTGTGTTACAAAATGCCAATGTGGCTAGTTAAAAATTGTAAAAAAATCTACTAAACACTCCAAGAAAGATGGGATATCACTTTGCATGTGTTAGTATTATTTATTATTTATAAAATGCCATTTTAAGATATTGATGAATGTTTATTCAATGCAATTGAATGACAGGAACCATTGGACAGTCAGTCGCCTGTGATTCGCTGGGCTCACTTGCGTCTAATCTCCGAGAAGTCGTAAGTAACCGAGAATCTGTTTCTAACGCAATGAGTCATGACACTAATACGCCATTACAATAAAGGTTACATTACTATAAATTCTCGAAGCTTGTATCGCATAATGGAAACGGATACGTCAATGGTCACGTGACATCTACCTATACATCTGTGAATGACTTTCATGCACAATTTCTCGTGCGCGCCGGGTATGAAGTGAGTCGTCCATTTAATATGTCATTGGTCAGAAGACAAAAATAAGAGATTAGGCTTTAATGGAACTGTTACAAGTTCATTTGATTGCGCAATAGTGCCCTCCACAGTGATGTCCAGAAAAGGCACTACGTTCCAAAGTTCAAAATTACCACCTAATCGATTCAGATGCAGAAGACCTCGTCGCTACTGTCAGGCTAGTATATTTTTTCTCCAAAAACGTAATAATTTCACATAGATCCATCATTGAGACTGGCGAAATAACAAATTAAGGCTAGTGCCGCCTTCGCATTTTCCATCGGCCAAGGCGATAGCGCGGCTGTAAAAACAGTTTTAATAGGTCGTTAATCGGATATTATAATTTGCATTCAATGATACATGACTAGCCACTCGATTAGCATAATACGAATACCAACGTATCGGGAGTCAAACACGCCAAGTATATAAGTATACATATAAATAAAACATAGGTACACAGGTGTGCCACATGAAACGGAAACCGATATGTAAGCGTAATATTTTCCTTTGAACACTGTTGTACAGATAGGCATATCCACACTTTATGCATTGTAATTTAAATAACCACTTGATAGGATAGTAAAGAGACAAGACATTCGGTCCCCCACAGACGCTCTGATTTGGTCGGGCCGAGCCTGATAAAATCAAGTCAGGAGCATCGCCAACCGCCGTTTTGTGCAAGCTAGATGCATATCGAAAATAGCTAGATCTGGCAAGAAAAACGCTAAATTGACAACGCTGATTAACAGACACCTGGTTGATGTATACTGTATTGCGTTAAATCTACAAAAACTAGAATATTAGTGGGTACACAAGATTTTCTTGAACATTCACATGCTAGCCTTTTGTTTTAATAAAATACATTATTTACTAGAGAAAAAAATCAGGTGGCAGCGTCAACATTATTGGATATGGCTTAGTTCTATACACCCAATAGAAAAAATATTTTTAGAAAAAAATACGACACCCGATGGGACTTGGACCTGTAACCGCTGGATTCGCACCAATGTGCTTTTCCAATTAAGCTACGGGCATCCTATTTAATTACGACGACTTTAACTAGTAGTTGTTACACGAAATGCAAATCCCATCGGCTGTTCTATTTTTTTCTAAAAAGATTTTTTCTAGTGGGTATATGCATGAGATGTTTTAAAATTAGATATATTATATTCAAGAGAGTGAGAGTGAAGAAGCGACGTCGGACCTGGCTCGGCCACGTGCTGCGGATACCAGAATAGAACCTCAACCTGGCATGCCTGTTCTTCAAGCCGACCGGATTCCGGCGTCCTGGAAGGCCGCTAAATACTATCTATAGAGCGGAGCTACGGGATGCTGGTTTGACCTGGAAGGAAGCAAGAAGACTGGCGAGCGACAGGGATTCTTGGAGGCGCCGCGTGGTGTCCATATGCTCCAACTAAGCGGCGGATATGGCCGAAGAAGATATATTCAATACATTATTTTGATTAATATCGTATTTAGATTTCATTACTGCCTTACCTTTCCGTCAATCTGTCACAAATCAATTGCAGTGTCGTCTAATACTTTCTAAAATTAATATGCATTTACTACCTGCTATTAAATGACAGCTATTTCTTTCGACGTGTGTCAAACTGCAGAAGAGCGCTCCGCTAAATGATCAGGCCTAGCGGACTATCTAATCTCAGTCGAACGAAAATAATGAAGACAGTCTTGTTGAAAATGAAAACGTTGTATGTTTATTCTGGAAACGCCGGCCGGCTGGCTGATCATGTTGATGAAGGTCGTCACACTCCGCCTTCGAGCGTTGACTTGCCGCCTCAGACTTTTTGGGGTAATCGGAAAGTATAACACTGGTCCGCCTCAGACTTTTTGGGGTAATCGGAAAGTATAACACTGGTCCTCCGTTCACGTGGACAATACGATTATCCACGATAATCCTGAGTATTATAAAACTAAGTGAAGTAAGTAGGTACCTAATACATACTGTGTTTTATTTTAAATAATATAAGTAATGCCTTTCCACCAAGTATTAATTCAGAGCGTCGTAGCGGAGCACGGAGCAGTGAAGCAATGGGGTTTTACCTGGAGCAGAAGCGGGGCCGGAGCACCGAGAATGTGCAGTGCTCCACCGCTCCGAATGTTATATATTAGATAATATTATTAGATTTTCGTCCTAAAATCCAATGAAAATATTATATTTGACACTTTGCAAGACTGGTATTATTTGAAATACGGCCATGTAATAAAAACCTCACTTTTTTTATAGAAGAGGCAGATAATGAAAGACGATTTGCTGTCGAAATTTTGTTTAATAGGATTAATAATGAAAAGGACGAATAATAAACCTTATTTCAAAACTAATATTTTTTTAACATTTGTATAAGTACTTACATAATACTATATTATAAAAGGTACCTATTGAAACTTTTTACCCGGAGCGGAGCAGACCCTGGGGCGGAGCTGGAACAAGAATTAGGTCCCGGAGCGGAGCAACTCTAAAAATGGCCCGCTCCAACCTCAATTGATTGTTGACTACATTAACGAAATTACACGGTAAAGTTTACGTGTTGAAATTACACCTAACAAACATGATGCCACAGGGCGGCCAGCGAGCGACTTCCTCGGGCGGAAAACTGAAGTTGATCACAGAAGAACGAGACCGTGTAATACACAAGGGAAATTATAGCCATCTCCCCCAATATTGATAGATACTTCCCAACAGACATGCAATGGAATTAATATAATATATTTACCAAAACTATACCAACCGACAGTAAATCTTAGCCGAACACGCAGTCCAACTTATGATTGATGACAATATTATCCCGTGGCATTTCGACCACGCATATATTATTATATAACCCGCTTACATAAATTCTCACCTTGTGTGTTGATTTATCTTCTGCAAGATTAGCGAAAAATTTATAGGCCATCGAATATGGCTCGCCGCGCCGCGATCGATTCGCGAAATTTGAATTTCGAACGCAACAACAAAGTGGGACGATAGACAAGTTTTCAGTTTACCGGCTTTCAGCTGTCACGTCATAAACAATAATAAAGTTACAATAGACATAAACCATTATTATTAGATAGGTATGTGTCTTACCTACGTGCGAATTGAACATAAAACCAGTTCCCCAAAGAGGAATGAGAATATTATTATAAAAAATTCAAAACGTGGAAAGAGGTACAAGCGACATTTCATATTACGAACAGGCACGCCCAGTTTTTTGTCATTATATATTAAACTTAATATTCTGAACAAACAGTGTTGTGTTTTGATAATGCTTACTTTCGTATTATTAAAAAAAAAAAAAAAAAAAAAAAACGATGTTGACAGATGTACTGATACCAATCATCTGGCCAATGAGAGAAAGACTACAGTAGGTCAAACGGCTATATACGTATTTAGAGTACCTACCTAACAAGAGGTTTTTTCAGGTTTTACACTGATTATAGTAAACTGATTTTTTGATACAGTAGAAATTACAAAGGCGGTAAGTACTTATACAATATTGTAGTGATAGAAGTAGATACTAAATTAAGAACGCGATAAATAACATTTTGTTTCCACAACGCGTGTGCGCGGAAAGAGATATCTTTTCAAATGGGGGCAGTGAACTTTGTGTAACTGGGATAGCTTTACTTCGTGTAAACCAAAGGCGGGAAATGTACATATTATGGTTGCTAGACATAAAAAGGGGCGTCAGTACGAGTACTGTATGTACTCAGTTTAAAGAAATGTTATCTGCATTAAAGACATTATGGAGAACTTCATTGAATTAAAAATAATAATTACATCAATAATGTTTAGTTATATAGGCATAATATAAATACAAGTGCGCAAAGTACTCCAATGAATGATTAAAAACAATAAACTATTGTCAGCGCTCGCTACCAAGTGTGACTGTACGGCTTCACGGATCCCAATACATCGGCTTCTCGCAACGATGGTAGCTGAAAACGAATAATGCAAAGAAAGACATCGGCAACAAAGGCACGGTTCACTTACACGTCGAGAACGTTATCGGTTGTACAAGTGCGACAGGCTTTTCAAGCAGTGCCCCTGTAGATGTAGGTAGGTACATAGACCAAAACTTATTTAGTTTTGCGATCCGTGTACTAAATGTATAATTAAGAAAATAATTTTAATTCATCTGCGGACAAACGGTGAAGTCATAACACATATATGTATATTAATTCCCATTGCTCGCAGAGGACAGAGACAACAGACAAAATATGATGCAATTATTTATTTCACTGACACACCCAATTCTAGGATAGTCTATGACCCATGCACTCGGAGCTTCTGTAGATATAATATACAGGTATCATATATATTATATACCATATCTCCAAGTTCGGCATTATAGAGATGGTACTCAAGTCACGCTAAAGTTTGTTTACCATATTTTTTTAGATACTGGCTAATACAGCAAAAATCGTTCTAAAATGTTAAATTTAGTGCCCACCATTTCTCGCTACAGACCAACATCCAATGTCGTTGTATCGTTACCAGATTGTTCATACTTAATATAATATTCACGCCATTCGTTCAAATGTCCTCAAATGAAAAAGTCTGGAGGGTTAAAATCAAACGAATGTTTGGACCAAGCAAAATTTGGAATCGAAATGATTCGTTCAAAAATGGTTTGCGGAAGGTCTTTTGAGTTTTGACGATAGGGCAGTATGAAGTATTGCAATGTCAAACATCTATCGATCATTTTTCAGATGCAACACTGCACAAAACTACACAGCGAATGGATGAATTAGGTTCGATACAAGACAACTTTACTAATGAATGATACCTTCTGTCGAAAACGTGAAATTAATCTCCTAATCGTAATTTTGTCAAATCTCATTCAAATGAAGTCGATTCAATCTGTAGTTATACACATGTAACTTGGGTACTCTACTGAGACACCCATACACTGCGGACTAATATTCGCCGTCGAGTGCCGAGCATCTAGTCCAGTGTTTGTAAGCTAATAAGTAAAACAGGATTTTGACGTTATATCTATAACTCTCATAATGACTTTTAGAAGTCTTCATTCTAGTCAATATTCATAGATGCAGAAGATTTAAATAGAAACTGTCTTCAAATAGTGTTTATTACGTGTAATTCTTTAGAAGGTGCACTTACTTACATGTGTAAATTATTAAATAAATTCAATATTCATGCAAATAAAAAATAATAACGGTGTGTAATTGTGATTCACAACAATCATGTAAATCCTCGGACCGTAAAAGGAAACACGGCCAAAAGGCAACCAGCGAAGTATGAAATTAAAGTGTATTAAAAACCATTCAAAAATTAGAAAACATCTAATTGCGAAGACTCTTATCAACTCAGTATGATTTTCTGATGAAGCAAGAACACCACGGGCATTTCTAAGAAACGTCCACTTTGATGAGTACCTAAAGTGGACTTCTGCTAAGCCATTCAACGGCTGTGGGTATACCCACTTACGTCTGCAATAAAATCAATAAAAGACGCATCATTTTACCTGTGAGTCAACTCATATTATTGGAGGGTGGGAAACTAAGAGGGCTGGGAAAGATACAAACCCAGACCTTCCAGATCTATACAACGAAACGCTATATGTTGAGGTATAAGTGGCAACTAGACACGGCGACAAACTTAGTACCTATATCGTATAAAATCTGAAGATACCGCACTTAGGTATAATAATAAAATTAGTAAAAAAAAACCTAATAATTAGGTAGGTACTGTTCAAAGACGTTATAGACCACCTTCTCCATATTATACACTAACAGAGCCTGGAGCTGGGAATTATTAAATCACCTGTTTTGCATTACAGATTCTTTTGTAACAAATCCTTCAAAAATCAAACTAGATTCCATAAATTACCTGTTTAATATACCTACCCACTGATATTGCAGACTTGAATATGTTACGAATAGATGGTATTGTTTTATTAATTACAAACACAGAATACGTTCGACTTGTACCGAAACCAAAACATTCACATTATAATACAAGTGTAGCTATAAGTTCACATAAAAGGACACCCAGTCAATTATTGTTCACAGATAGACTGCCAAAAACAACATACCATCATTATTTTGAAAATGTAAATCACAAAAACGGTACGGAGATAATAACGAAACGTAAAAACAGGCTGCCAAAGACGGCAGGTGTAAACAATAGCTTATAGCCACCGTTTTTCAATGCGCCAACGTATAGATTATTGATTTTAACAATTGCTATCAATTCAACCACCCTAAAAACATTGCGGAATCGCACATCAAGTTTAGTAATACAATAAATTCATAAGACTACGTCAGATTCTAGTTCAAACTCTTGGTGCACTATTGGTATTTTCGTTTCAAACGAAACAATGTTGTGAATAGGTACCTACCTAGTTATTTTTAGAAAGGTCTGAAAATTCAGGCCAATCGGTGAAAATAAAAACACAATTTGGAATTGCAATTTGACGAAGCGTAACGCCATTTTTCTTTATTTTGGCAGTTAAAATAATAATGAATTGAATGTGGTCTAGAATGATGAAGTTGTTTAGAAAACAACAAACTATTTAGGTGCTCCAAACAATCTTAATTAGGTATATCAGGTTTTCTAATAGAAAACAATCTCTCACGTATATTTAAGCAGCTGATATCTTAAATAATTTGGTCGCGATAAAACCTATATTTCCTTATTGTATTGATTTGTTATAGTGTTCGTTGTCAGTTACACAGTGCCTGAAGATACCGAAAGACGAAACCAAGGTTAAAAAAAACGACTAAAATGGAATAGTACAAAACTTAAATCCATTTGAATTTAAATTCAAACTCCATCAAGTACCTTCGGTCGATAGCATTAATACTATATTTCCTCGTTGAAACTCCGACACACTACGTAAGTATATTATCTATCTATTATGGCCTGGTTTACGCAGGGTTTAATTGAATCTTAAAAACTAACCAACACTATCTGAAATTTGTAGGGTCAGTTCAATGAAGACGAATACGTGTGAAAGTTTCGTGTGCATTATTTATGTTGGATCTTAAAACACATTCACTGTGGAGCAGATAATTACTAATTAATTACCACATTTACACAGCATGCTAATTATATCTAATGGCCAACTAATGGTTACGCGCCTAGCGCGTCTTTAGCACTGAAAGACTTAACAGCCTACCTCCACCATTCGACACATTAATGGATTCCCCCCGCTCGATTTCCTCGGGGTTTTAGATTATAAATATTACTTAAATGTTCAAAGAATTTCAAACAATTCTAAAACAATTTTCAAAGCCTTAATTGTTTACAGTTATTTACTATAGGTATTAGCGAACCCCCACGACGTCATCTGGCCTTTTTCCGGCTCTTCCTACCAAAAAACTTCCTCCAAAAACTTCCGAAGGTGTAGTATATTTTCCACGCAATTCCTATAACAATAAGCAGTTATAACGAATTTACAAAAAAAAACCACAAGTCACCCACAACATGACATGACAATATTGAGAATAAAAAAAAATCTATTTTAATAATTGAACCCCTCAACAGTAATTAAGGGGGCCTGAGGGCTCAAGGGATACAAGGACAATCAGTCCTCATATCACCACATACACACCTATCGATGCGTGAAAACATATAAACGTGTGAAACTCATTTAAATAATATGAAAAGTAATAATTTATTGTAGTATGTAATGTTGTTTACGTAAAAACAGCTCTGATTGAGTAACCACAGCGGTGATAAGTGCAATGTTAGGAACAGTGGCGTACTGTCCATATATGTTGTAGATGCAGCACATTCCTAGAAATATACTACTTACTAGTACTTACTTCCTATCTCATAATATTATTATGTATGTGTTGTGCAGTTATGTGGTTAAATTTACTCAATGAAGTATATTTTTTTATCTAAACGTTTTAGTATATATGTTTAGAATATCACATTCCTATCTGTCATTCCACAATACAGCATATTATAGTATTTCATCGGCGACCTGTCAGTGGCAAATAGCAGTTGGAGACCGACAACCATAACTTGGGACGGCACTAATGTCACAGTGTGAGTATTGCCGATGTGCATTGCGAACTATTAGTTTTCCAAATTTACTATGAATGTTGTTTCCATAGTAACATGTTCAGTTTGTTACGTGGTTTTATTTCTGTGAATATATCCTCATCCGTGCTGTCAACTACATCATTTATCCATAGGCGAATGGATCTATTTACTAACGGGCTTCAGCATGTGTAAAATGAAACGACCCTGATGTACGTTGGCTAATCATGGCAACTGCCGGAGACTCGGAGTAAACCTAAGCATACTGAGCTTCAAGAGCCAGATACTTGCGGCGGATACCAGTACAGCGGAAGAAGGAGATAAAGAGGGGGACCATACATACATAAGGTAAAGAAGCGACGTTGAACTTAGCTAGACCACGTGATGTCTTAAAAAAATCTCATCTTGGCATGTATTTTCTTATGGTACGTTTACACCTGACACTTATACCGTTATACTTATTTTATGTGTCGGACATAAAATTTCATTTACTGTTTACACCTGCATGGATCTGACATAAAATTCTGGTATACTTCTCGTTGAAATAAAGTCTCGACACTTTATTCAATGGCAACATTGGAATAAATATATGTGGTGTTTACATATGATATTGTAATTTATTCGGACACTTATTTTGTATAGTTCTCAAAAACGTTATGTCAGTTGTCAATATGGGAATGTTAAAAAAGAAAGCAGCGAGTGTTATTATTTTAAGTCTTTTGGCAACAAAAAGGAGGAAAAAATGGTGTAGATGGGTGCGGGAATGGATTCAGCGACGAGAAGAACTAGGTGCCTTCCGTTTAATGTCAGAGTTTAAAATCGAAGATCCAACTCAATTTGTGAACTTTAGTTTGCAAGATTGGACCTTTTGCCAAAAAACAAGACACACAATTCAGAAATGCGTAGAAGAACGATTGACAGTAACATTGCGATATCTAGCACTTGATCGTCATTGCATATTCAATATAATATTATCGTACCTAATACGAGTGCAGGTGTGGGCCAAAATGAATTAGGTAATACCATTTGAAGCGCATTTTTTCTTCACAGAGTGCATCAGAATTAATCGTATGTGCCGAGAACAAGCGATATTTTATTTTCGAACAAAATCCATAGAACACGGCACATCCGATTTATTTCTCATTGTCTATGATTTTTGACAGATCGCTACAGTACATTAATTATTAACGTAAACGTTGGGCATACATTCATGGTGTACCTATGATTATTGATTGTCCGTTGTTTTAGAAATATACATATGCAATTCACTAGGTACCTGTCAAACTACGAATATTGTGTCAGGTACTTGACATAAAAGTAGACGGTGGTCCAACTTCGGTGATATATCGCTCCAAGTTCGAACTTGTGGAATACGCGGTGTTTACATTTGCGTATATAAGTAGATTGAATAAGTGGTAGGTGAGAGTCGACACACGCAAAATAAGTGGCAGATACAAATATACTTACTGTTTACACTTAAGTGAATATGGTGTCATACATAAATATGACGATATTAGTGTCAAATGTAAACGTACCATTAAAGTCATCCGAATTCCAACGTGAATTTACGGTATGCTGGCATGTCCTGGAAAAACGTAAACGAAGACTAGCAAGCGAAAGCGATTCTTGGATGCACGCGTCATGTATATAAATGTTGTAACAAAGAAATTAACTCAGGAGAAAAAAAATAACGAAAAACAAGAAGAAATAATATTGCTAATTCATTTATCAATTAATAAGAATGTGTTTACTATTATTTATATAGGTAAGTATGTATTAAGAAATAGATTTTACAACCGCGATTTACCATTATGTAAACATAACTTGGTCACCCATGCACACGTATCCCGTGTATATCTATCAGCCCTACTGTGATGAGCGATAATTGAATCTGCAAGGGTTGGTTTATTCGATAAGGGATAGGTAACTAAGCAACGTCATGTAGGTACCTACTTATTATCGGTATAACAAGCAAGAAATACCTATATTAACTTGTATCTAAATGATTCATGGAAGTATGGACGTTAAACCAAGAGATGTCACGGAGACTTGAAGCTTTCGAGATGTGGCTGTATAGACGCATCCTCAAAATTCCTTGGACTGACCGGGTGTCAAATGTTGAAGTTCTTAATCGAATGGGGAAGGACCGAGAAGTTCTACGTAGTATCAAAACCAGGAAACTACAGTACCTCGGCCACATTATGAGAAGACAAAAGTACAGCATTTCCTAACTTTTCATTCAAGGAAAGATCAATGGTAAGCGTAGCAGAGGACGGCGCCGCATTTCGTGGCTTAAGAACCTCCGTGATTGGTACGAAAAGCAGCTCCACTGAACTGTTCCGGGTAGCAGACGACAAAGATAAGATCGCCTCGATGGTGGCCGACCTCCGCTAGGGGATGTCACAATAAGAAGAAGAAATGATTCATAACTAAATTCTACTCATTATTTGATAATATGTATTTAAATACCTTGATATAACCAAGAGTTGGGACTATAACTAATAGGGGTAGGACATCATATATTTTTAACATTTTTATTGTGATTGAACAACCGTACAAAAATATTATGTACGTTGTCACATTTAAAAGTGGCAATGTATTATGCCGTTTTATTATAATGCTACTACGATGGCCGAGCGACTCGAGCGTCAGCTTATAATGTCGTGGATCCCAGGTGCGAATCCTGGGTCTGGAAAATCCACATATTGGTTTTCAATTTGTGTTTGAGTCAGATGGAGGCCCACATGATCGTATTAGGATCGGACATGGTCGAAAGAATGACATACGGTTGTTTCGATTTTCTTCATTATTCAATTATTATTTCATTTTGAAAAATTGAAAGTAAGCGCTTCATAGGTATAATAATATAATAATGGTGAGACGTCCATTCGTAATAAATTCTAGTTTAAGGTTGAATTTATCGAATTGACTGATCTAGAGAATTTTAAATTGTGTTGAAAAAAATGCTGTTTACTTGCAACTAGTATAATATGCGTTATCATTGCTAACCCGATTTCGGCTTCACTTTCATTTGTGCTCCCATCTAATAACATCGTATTTAAGATTTTGGTAATAATAACTATATCTTCTTCTTATTGTGCCATCCCCTAGCGGAGGTCGGCCACCATCAAGGCGATCTTATCTTTGTCGTCTGCTACCCGGAACAGTTCGGAGGAGCTACACTCGTACCAACCACGGAGGTTCTTAAGCCACGAAATGCGGCGCCGTCCTCTGCTACGCTTCCCATTGATCTTTCCTTGAATGACGAGTTGGGGAATGCTGTATTTTTGTCCTCTCATAGTGTGGCCGAGGTATTGCAGTTTCCTGGTTTTGATACTACGTAGAACTTCTCGGTCCTTCCCCATTCGATTGAAAACTTCAACATTTGTCACCCGGTCAGTCCAAGGAATTTTGAGGATGCGTCTATACAGCCACATCTCGAAAGCTTCAAGTCTATATATGTTACTTGATTTATAATAATATTATAGGTATAAGTCGTGATGAGATATTTTTCCAGATAGGTGCGCGTAAAGGAAAAACCAACGACTCATGAAGCGGGAATAACGAACCAAAAATAAGTACTTTAAAACAAGATTGTTTTGCGGCTGACACGTTCTGCTTTCTCAAAAAAAAAAACGATGGACGATATTTCAAAGAATTAGTTCTGGTTTCTCAAATGCATGCTCGTCGTTAGTTATATGTATTGATTATAATATACATACACTATCTCCACGACCCACACACATCCATTATATTATTATGCATTGTGAATTTGCAATATTTTGGAAATAGCGATGACTGCATATTATGCAACTACGTAAATCAATGTCATTCGATAAACTATTAACAAAATAAGTGACAGCTTTACAATGATACTCGCAAGTATTAATTTTCATGTTACCGCCAATTCAAAGTTATTTAAATTAAAAATCATTCATTTACTCGACAAACGAAATAATAAAATTAAAGCAGCTGGCAGGATCAACATTTTTACTAGCCATCGATCGGCAGTCGGACAAGTGACAATGTATCCAACAGTGGCGAACGATGACTTTTGATTTGATTTGAGAAAAAGAGCACCTTGTCATGTATACTTACGGGAAATAAGAAGATAAGACGATATTACTACTAACGAATAGGTACACACCAATGACAACGACACACTTATGCGATGAAATTTCAATAGCTCATTCAATCAATCATCATCATCATCAGCCGGGGTCAATCCACTGCTGGATGAAGGCCTCCCCAAGATTTCTCCAACTCTCTCGGTCATGTGTCGTTCGCTGCCACGTATTTCCGCCGAACTTTACCAGTTCATCAACCCAGCGGCTTTTAGGGCGACCCTGTGGCCGTTTCGTACCCCTTGGGTACCATTGGATGACGGCATTTGTCCAGCGGCCGTCCTTTCGGCGAGCAATGTGCCCCGCCCATCTCCATTTCAGCTGTTTGGCAACGTCTATTACATCGCGTACTCTTGTCTGCTTCCTAACCCATTCGTTTCTCTTGCGGTCCTTTCGCGTGATGCCCAACATGCACCTCTCCATGCCTCGCTGTGTGACTCTTAGCCTTTGGACATCTCTCGTGTTGAGGGTCCACGTCTCGCAGCCGTATGTGAGCACGGGTAGCACACATTGGTTGAACACCCTACGCTTAAGACATAATGGTAGGTCACTCTTGAAGACACTATTCAGACGTCCGAAAGCACTCCATCCCAGCTTTGTTCTTCGAGCAATTTCATCGTGCATGCTTCCGTCTATGGACACCTGCTGTCCGAGATAGACGTAGCTGCTGACTTGCTCGAGTTGGGTGCCAGAAATACAGATAATCGCAGGGTCCGAAAAACAGTTACTCATCACTTTTGTCTTTGAGACATTTATCTTTAGACCGACCGTTTGACTGACATCCGCGAGTTCTTGCATTCTACCTTGGAGGTCTTTCGGGTCCTGTGAGAGTACAACAATATCATCTGCAAAGCGCAGGTGACTGAGGTGCTCTCCATTAATTGGAACACCTTTTTCCTCCCAATCAAGTCTCCTAAATAAGTCCTCAAGAGTAGCGGGTGAATCAATCAATCAATAGAACATAATATTATTATACACATCAAAAATCATTCGATAAAATTATTTTTTATTTTTAAAAACAATCTGTATTTAAGTAAGTATTTAATGTGATTGGAATGGAAATTATTTTTTTAAATCATCTAATAATTATTTTGGAGAAAGCTGCAGTCATATAAAATAATATTATGCCCAAAGATTTTAGGCTTGGCGATCGGAGCCTACCATATTGCATACAATGCGATAGACAGACTAAGGACACGTATATAAGTAAATACGTCGAAATGCAATTAAAAAATATTTTTCTTAAGAAAGTAGGCTTTAAACAATCGCCTAGTATGGAGTCTTCGCCACTGGTATCTAAGTATGTATGATTTTTCCTTCACCGACACAGAAAACTATGATTATAGAATGTAGACGCAATTGACAAAAAAATACATTTTCAAAAATAATCGTTTATGTGAGTATTAACAGTTGATGACGTCTAAACGGACCTAAGTATTACAAATTTTGCATGTGAGAAAACCATACTTGACAAACCTTCATTGGATAAAAAAATAAACTGATTAGGTACTTACATCTCAAAATTAATAGACAGATTTAGAGTCCAAACATTTTATTTAAATATGTCGCACCTGTTTACTTACTTATATAACATTTTTTACATAACAGGTTAGTTAAGATACCTAGGATTCTTCGACCAACCTTGTTTATTTATTTTTTAATATATCTAAAAATATCGCAATCAATTAAAAATTAATTCTACGAGGACGTCAGGGTGTCGAACGAATATTGAGCATTCAATTTATTTGCATAATGAAATCGTTTGGTTCAGTGTAGTTGTAGTATATGGGAATACGACATACATATTCGGAGATGTTACAATACCGTAAGACATAATAAAGTATTTAATCGATATATTAAGTTTGGTCTGTTTCGATCTGACATTTGGCCAAAAGATATTGGCAGAGGCGGCCTGGTAATGCGGGCCTTTTGCATTTACAACAAACAGCTGACTCGCAGATCCAACCAGACTCAAATTATTACTTTAAATATGAAACATACTGAACGATTCAGCTATCAACTCGATCGTGCCGACACTTGATTTGATTGATTCATAATATATGCCCAGTTACTTGTGTTGACAATTACAAGTAAAACAAAAATATATATTTGTCATCTTGGTTTCAATACGAATTAGTCTTCTTTCATAATATATTCATACTTTAAATCCCGATGGACACTATAGATAGAGATACCATTTAGACAAGAAATAGCTAATTATTGTATCTACTAGGATATTATTTTTGTATGTTAAAATATTGAATAAAGTCAAGCAGCATTTATTATGTAAATGTCAAATATGTGTTGTTATGCCAAACGCAGGACATGACACACCACTTACGGCCATACTCTGAAGCTCAAGGTTAATTCGGATATTTTCGTACGTTCTCGGTAATCATCCGACATGATTGTCGAGTGAATCGTGCCCAAAAATAGGAATTGTTCCAATTCTGTCACGACTCAAGGGAACGATTCAAAAGTGACTTTTCACGATCGGGTCAGACGGTCGGCCTGAGAATCAGACAATGTAATTTGAGCTTAATAAGGGCTTAATATTGGATAACACTGTAATGAAGGCCAGAAAGAGAATTATTATCAGCGAATTTCAGTCTCATAACGAATCTGAACCTCATTTCAAAACTCTAGTACACATCATCAGTAATGCCATCATCAGCAACTGCCAAATCACCAAAATAATGTGTTTAAAATGTAGAAAACCCTAACTAAATTAAATAAATCAATATACCTACCTACACAATATCGATCAGAAATCACGACCGATTTTTTCCGCTTATACAGACATCGTCAACTGACGAACTGATGTAAATATTATACAGTAGGTACCTAGGTACTCCATATCATTTTTGTGATCGAAGTCTTTTGAAACCAAAAACCAAACCAAAATCTAACATAGGTAGCTAACTTACTGTAATCCTAAAATAAAAAGGTAGTGTTAGGTTTTGGTTTATTTTTCAGTTTAAATAGTTTTACAAGAACTATAATAGAGTAAGTACGGTATCTTGTGAACTCTGCCATTCTTGGTGGTGTTGGCTTGTGTGTCTCTGATAATTACTGTAGGAATCGAGGGCATCCGTTGTTTGTTCTCCCACGGTGCAGAACTAACCTGCCATTAGTAATGCCAATTGGGAGGGCAGTAACCATGTTTAATGAAATCGCTTCGGATATTGATATATTCCACTTACGTGAGGTGAATTTAGGTGGACGTTGTTTTATAAGTTTTTAAGATAGGGTCTATCAAAGATCACTCTGTGTGCTTCCATCTACTTTTATTTTGTTACTTATTTTATTTATTTTCTTATTTTATTACTTATTCTCCGTATTTTTATTTTTAAAAATTATTAACACTTATTTTATGTCATGTCGTGAACACTTTGAATTTATAATTTGTTATGTTCATTATATTATGTAAAATAAATTTGATTTGATTTAATTTGATCTTTACTAAAAGTAGTATTTATATTTGGCGCGTAAAGAAATTACATATTAATCTTACATTGTAACCTGTTTTAGTTGTGGTAATATTTATAAGTTGGATTTATTTTCTTTTTAACACAACAGCCCATGGGGCTCCATTGACAGTAGTGTATTCAGTAATAGAAGAGAAACAATCACAAGCACTCAAGTTTGAATAAAATCACATAAATATATGGTGACCTCACCGGAAAGCAAACCCGGAGCCCCCAGATGATGGTCTACGAGGGCCGCCTACGGGTATCACCCCGTGTTCTTCCTCCTTCTTTCTTCAATGTTGTATTATAAAGTTTTAACATACCTAATTTGTGTATGATTATAGGAGAAATAATAAATATGTAGTTAGATTACGTATGTAGCTTTATTACTGTATTATATACCTATATGAAACGAAAACCTACATTAGTGTTGTAGACGGTAAATATTGCTGTTTTTTTAACCTTTCCCTTACCATGATAAAAAAATTACGCCCGTTCCCATGCCGTCCACTCAGTGTCCCGATAGAAATTTGGCATTTTAAGGCATTTTAAAAGCTAATTGATTGCTTCAAAAGGTAAAGTATGTTTTTAAATACTGTTTAGTCATCGTTTAACATTTTATTCTGTGTATATTACATGCAATTATCTTATAATCGTGTATAATATCGGACATCGATAAAAGTACGTCATATCTAAGCCACGGCGTGTCTCGGTCTGTTTTAAATGGAACAACCAACATACGCTGCCATTTCACGGAGAGTGGGGGTGGCTAATTCATCCGAAGCGAACGAAGGATGTTATTAGGTAGGATAACATCTGTGTGGACTTGCGTTATCACGTTCACCACATAAAATAATAGTTATAATTTTGCAATATCGATTCCCTATATAATTTTAAAACACTGTGATCTTATTGTATCATGTTATTAAGTATTTTTAAAAATCGTATTTTAAAACACATTAAAATAATATACTTACATAAGAACAATTAATCAAGAAAAATACTCCGATTGATCGTATAGTTTCCACTAAATATATTTTAATATCATGTTTCTTATGCTGAAATAATACACATTAATAAATATAAATAACTACGCTACTTGAACTTATACGCACGTATTAAGTCTATACCTCTAAGACTTTAGATATATCTTACCTACTTTTAGATAATTTCTCTAGTATATAAAAAAAATACTTATAATTTTGCAATATCGATTCCCTGATTATAATCTATAATATAAAAATGAATATTTGTTAGTTTGTTTGTTCGTTTTTTTATGCGCTGCCATACCGTTCATCCGATTGCGATAAAACTTTGTCAACTTATTGCTTGCACTTGCGCGCAGATTATAGACTATATATCTTATACATACAAATGAAAGTCTGTCTGACATATGCGTTCCTATACCATTCATCCGATTGCGACGAAATTTTGGTGAATTGATGTGTGCACTACGGGTGCGAGTCATAGACGCTAAATGTAAAAGCAGCTGAAATGGTGGATTGCTTTGAGAGAAAGATCCTTAGGCGGATATACGGACCCATGAATGATGATGGGGAGTGGAGAATTAGGTACAACACGGAACTATACCGCTTATACCAAGATTCAAAACTCTCCAACTTCATAAAACTCCAGAGGCTAAACTGGGCAGGCCATGTCCAGCGCATGCCTGAGTCACGGATACCGAAGAAGATCCTCGAAGGAAACCCAGGAGGAAAAAGGCCAGTGGGAAAGCCACGCACACGATGGCGTGATAATGTTACAAAAGATGCCAACCAGATACTAAAAATCAGGAACTGGAAAAGACGTGCGGAGGACCGTTCCGGCTGGAGGATAGCGGTGGAGGAGGCCAGGGCTCGACTTGAGCTGTAGCGTCATCGAAGAAGAAGAAGATGTGTGCACACCCACAAAGGTTTCTGAATTAGAAAAACTATCTTCTTCTTCTTCATTATATCTTCTTTTATTCATATGGTTCCTATACCATTCATCGGATTGCGATGAAACCTTCGCCAGTTGTTGTGGCAACACCCGCAAAGGTTTCTGAATCAGTACAACCATCTTCTTCTTCTTCGTCGTCTTCATTCTATATTCTTTTATTCTTATGATTCCTATACCATTCGTCCGATTGCAATGAAACTTGCGTCAGTTGTTGTGCCGACACCTGCGAATGTTTCTGAATTAGTACAACAATTTTCTTCAACCTTTTTTTCTATTCTATCTTCTTCTATTCGTATGCGTTCTTATACCATTCATCCGATTGCGATGAAATTTTGATCAGTTGTTGTGCGCATGCCCGCGAAGATTACTGAATTAGAAAAACCATCTTCTTCGTTATATCTTCTTTTATTCGCATGGTTCCCATACCATTCATCGGATTGCGATGAAACCTTCGTCAGTTGTTGTGGTAACACCTGCAAAGGTTTATGATTTAGTACAACTATTTTCTTCCTCTTCTATTCATATGCGTTCTTATACCATTCATCCGAATGCGATGAAATTTTGATCAGTTGTTGTGCGCATGCCCGCAAAGATCTCTGAACTAGAAAAATCATCTTCTTCTTCTTCATCATATCTTCTTTTATTCATATGGTTCCTATACCATTCATCCGATTGCGATAAAACCTTCGTTAGTTGTTGTGTTAACACCTGAAAAGGTTTCTTAATTAGAACAACCATTTTCTTTTTCTTCTTCATTCTATCTTCATTTATTTTATATAGTTCCTATACCATTCATCCGATTGCGATTAAATTTTGGTGAGTTGTTGTGTGCACACCCGCAAAGGTTTCTGAATTAGAAAAACTATCTCTTCTTCTTCATTATATCTTCTTTTATTCATATGGTTCCTATACCATTCATCGGATTGCGATGAAACCTTCGTCAGTTGTTGTGCTAACACACGCAAAGGTTTCTGAATTAGTACAACCATCTTCTTCTTCTTCATCGTCTTTATTCTATATCCTTTTATTCGTATGATTCCTATACCATTCGTCCGATTGGAATGAAACTTTCGTCAATTGTTGTGCCCACACCTACAAAGGTTTCTGAATTAGTACAACAATATTTTTCCTCTTCTTCTATTCGTATGCGTACCTATTCCATTCATCCGATTTTAATAAAACTTTCGTCAGTAATTGTGCCAACACCCGCAAAGGTTTCTAAATTAGTACAATTATCTTCTTCTTCTTCTTCTTCTATTCGTATGCGTTCTTATAACATTCATCAGATTGCGATGAAATTTTTCTCAGTTGTTGTTCGCACACCTGGGATGGTTAGTATTATATAAAATACAAAGTTTGTTGTTTGTTTGTTCCATCCAATTTTGAATTTTTTACTACATATTAATACTATTAATAACGTTTGCATATTTTGGATTCGATTTTAATTTACAGTTCTTTTGTTTGACCTTTACTCCTATTAGAATTACTTTCATATTGTATTACACAGATATTTTAATATTAAAAAGATAATTTCATTATTATTTTTTAAATATCTAAGGTAAATGTATCCACTAAGCGACCCTGTGCGAAGCCGGGTATCTCACCTATAATATAATTTCAAAACACGTTAAATATTTATATAAGAATAATTAAAAACAAAAATAATTCAATCTTATAGTTTCCACTAAAATTATTTGATGTTATGTTTATTATGCTGAAATAATTACACATAATAAAAATTAAATCACTACGCTATGTGTACCTATACGCATGTAGTAAGTCTATAATATACCCACCTTTCGAGAATTTCATAACAAGAGGTTTTCTAGTCTATGTTAAAATAAATATATTGTATCTCCATAAAAATGTACTTTCATACATATTATATATTGCCAAACTGGTAGGTGCGCAGTGTTGCAAAGGTAGGCACGAAAAGTTTTACACAAATAAAGCCACGTCATGATTGCAGTTTGCAAATAAAGTTTATAAAACAGCCGCTAGTTATAAACTACATAAAAACAGTCCTAAAAAACGTTGTTTGTTAAACTGTCTGAAGATAATATGTAGACTAATTTTTTAATACCTCACTTCTATACTATTGTTGAGTGTGCTGGCTATCTCGTGAAAAAATGATATACAAGGATCAAATCATAATATTGAAATTTGAGGCAAATTTGTTAACGAATGATAACTGTTGTTAAATTTGTCTATTTAGTTAAAATTAAAAAAAAGTGAATAAATCAATGCAAGGACCACTAATGCATTGACTGATTTAAAAAGACAAAGTGAAGGCATACATAAAAAATTGGAGCTTTGGAAATCAAAATTTAAAAAAAAAATCGTCATGTTTCCACTTTTAAATGATTTTGCGCCAGATATATTGAAGCAAACAAAAATCTATTTACTGAGCGTTATGATAGTTTGCTAATGCACTTTCCCCATTATTTATTTCACAAATTTACTCTAATAGTAAAAAAATCATTTGATTTCAAAACTATGATATATTAAATATGTAGGTAGTTGTACGTTTGATGTGATACCTATATCATGAGTGATATATGTAATGATAACTCCCGTGTATGTGTATAATTTAGGAAACACTACATTATAGTACCACACTGCCCTTAACCTCAGAGATAGGTAGGTGGGCCCGACAAATATCCTGGCCTAGGGGCTCGCTTTTCGCAAAATCTTTTTTAAACATCCATCGCATGAAAAATAAATTAATTTAAATAAGTATAAGTAGTAATATAAGTAGTAAAACCTTGTTTATTATTTATATATTTAAGTTTTCTTTATTTTTGTATTAGTGCCTACATTTTTGACTATTTAAAAAGGTGTCTGAATTATTTAATGAAATAAAGGGGGGAGGCGCCAAGTTTCATTTTTTTTTAAAAAGGAGGCGTAATAACATTAAGTTTGGAAATCACTGATGTATTTGATAGGAACCATAATTTAATACTTGTGTATTTTTGTAGATACTAAACATTATACTTACCTACATATAATAAAACAATCATTAGATTTACTTAGGTGGAAGATAACGGTGTGAAAGACCCCTTACTTCAAAAATTGTACTGAATTCCACACCACCGTGGAGGTACAGTTAAATTGCGGGTTTTTTTAAATCTGTGGTTTTCCCATTACGACTATTTCATTGTACTACGTTTTAACTTAATTTTCTAAGCATAACATATTATACAAACTACAAATGAATATATCTACATAATATTATCTAATTAAAATTTAAATGGTGACTCATAACTTTATATTATAATATAAAACAATCGAAATAATAAAACTACCTACTATTATATTTCTAAGAAAAATACTCACTTTCTGAAATGCAAAATATTAAGAATAACATTACCTACATAATATATACAAAATACATAAAAACATTTTATACATGTGATAGAGGTATTTTTTGCAATTTACATTAAATTTAGTCAATACCATTATGTACGGACTATGTCCAAAATGGTATACCAACATAAAATGAATTGATTTTACAGACATGGGGTGCAGAGAAATAATATTATATTATGTTTATACCTACATCAGATTGAGTATGATAACATTTTTATAATAAAATAATATTATTTGGTACTTATGACATTAAAAGCAAAATTAATAATTAGTAGGTAATCTTAAATGTATTAGTCCTACCTAAATAAATTCACTGATTTCAGGGACATAATAACATGGAGTTAATGTTATAGTATAATAACTACATGTAAATGCAACAGTTTCAATATAATTAATTATTTAGACATGTACCTACTCACTAATATTATTTTTTTTAAATAAAAAAGATAAAAATAAATATCAGTAAGCACTTATTCATTAGACGTAACCAACTGAAAGAAAGCATAGTGGTTCGTACCACGAGAATGTCGTGTATACTATACTATTGAAAATACTAAAAATACTTTCTGCGACTATTGTATACCTACATACTTCATAAACAAAAGAATATCTAGTTGTATTTGAAATGCATGTCCTGACTAAATAATATTCTTTTTGGGCATAAGTTATTATTAGTAATTTATAACTACAATATAATTTATTATAGAGGTAGAATATGCAAGTACTCATATGCACAAAGGAAAACCGACCGCTTGCTGTGCGTTTTTGTGCAGGTCACTCGAGGTAGGTATATTTTCAAATGCACATGTTCCACAAACTGATGTAAACTTTACAGACCTTGTAATAAGGGTTGGTATTCTTCTAAATCTGGGTAAAAAGGTTTTTATGACATGCCCGAGATACCGGGAATTTAAGGTAAGTGTTTAGGAATAAACGTCATATGAAGCAAAGTTAACATGATAAAATAAACACTAATAACATTACATTAAGGGTTAGTTTGGCATTTATCGTCAGATGCACGGAACATTTTAAATTTCAAGGTTCGTTATATTATGGGAGGATTTATACGAGCCATCAGTCATATAATTAAATTGAACAAACACATAAATTGGTCTCGCTGTTCTAACAAATAACATTTTATAATAGTGTCTCACTTTACAAAATTATTATGTGGGTTTCTCTAACGTATATCTTTTTACATAGCCCTATCACTGTCTTATCAAAATATCGATCAGACTTTGGAAAATGATTAATTTTATATAGAAAACATTCAATTAAACTACTTGTGCATTTTTATTTTTACGCATAAGCATTTTATCTACAAATAGCTAAAAGTAGATTTTTTTGTATATAATAATAAATGGGGTATCCATGATTTAAGGGCCTAAATAAAGTGCGAGTTCTTCATGGCAACGGGAGTGTTAAGTATGCAATTAAATATTTATTTTTCGTTGATTTATTCAATTCGGCCGCCCCCAAAATATAATATGCAATCAGTTTTAAATGGGTGTTGCATGACTTTCATGCCGCCTACGTACGCCCCTGTCCGCATTCTCCGTTACCAAGATATTCGTGTTAAACAGACCATGTTGAACAAACAACAGTTATTTATTGTATCTACGATTACAAAAATAATATGATACCAATGACATTGCCGTCGGATGTGTACAATTTTCGACTTATCGCTATCAATTTCCTACCAACCGGCGTTTGCCCTACTAAAATACACAAAAAAAACAACGGCAATAGGTTATGGGAGAAATTATTTGACATAAGAAAAAACAACAGAGTGACGTACTGCGTTCGAAATTTTCTTCAGCAAAAAGGTCATTTGCTCCCATTTACCAAGAAAACGTGAGAAAAATAAAGAAAATTATAATAAATACAACATATATTTACACTAATCCAAACGCCAATGTTAAAAAAAGAATGTTTTAAATACATAAAAATAAAATTTACAATAATCCTATCGCGGTTTGCATAAGGAACTACTACGACAATAATAATATAGGACTCACCCGAATTTTTTTATTTATTTATATATCCTTTAATTGGGTACGTAAGACTAACAATTTATACACTTTTATGAAATGTAATTCACAAATTTGCACAATTTCACTGTTTTTGATAAGAAAATCACACCTAAATAGATCGAAAAACACGTCCACACAAGACTACCTACACGTCAAAAACATTATCTGAACCACCATCTTGCAATTCGAATTGCGTTTTTATCGCAGTGTTGCCTGTTGCCCAGATATTTTATACCTCACAAAAAACAAATACATAAATACTACTGTTAATTATTGTTATAAGTCTGATCCGTTTTCTATTTTAATTTAATAATCCACCTTCGTTCAAGTTTTAATTGATTTTTTTCAAAACGTTCGCCAGAATGACTGATTTGTAAATATTAGCAAACCATTTAATATAAATTATTTCACATGGCAATCTGAGAATTATTTTAAGAGAATTCAAAATTTTTTTTTTTTATTTGCCGATAACCTTCTTCCATTCTCCCGTTTTATACAATAATAACGAACTCGTTAGTTAGGTACATTATTGAAAAGACTTTCTTAAAAAAAATAATTAAAAATAGCTACATGGCTCGTTTTTATTTTAAGCTGAAATCTATCAATAAAGCGTCAATATTGAGCTACTTTTGTTGGCGAATTTAAAAGTGGGCGATTCAGCTACTGCGATTGTGATGATGTCACACAAAACTTTCCATTCGCTGAAAAGCCACAAGCCAGCGACTATTTTGACAGAACGTAGTTCGTTTTTTTACCGAGAGGTTGCTACTACGCAGACGCAGTAGGCCCACACGCCGGCGTGTAGTGTGTAAAGTTGACCGGGTTTCAACTTTTCTCGGTAGATTGTTTACAATCTGCTTGTTAGCTCGTTCGATGATGACACTGGGCGACTTTACAGGCAGATTGTAAATTCACCAACAAGCACCTCGTAAAGGAGCTCAATGTAATTGACGCATAAGACGGTACGTAATTAGTAGCCATAGCAACAAATTTTGATAGCTTTTCAAATAATTTATAATGTCACTCGGAAAGCAGACAACCGTTGGACAAAATGCTGTAATACAGTGGTACCCAAGGGGCACTACACACCCACAGGGACGCCCTAAAACCCACTGGATAAACGAACTTATAAAGTTCGATGGATGTACATGGCGCCAAAGAACTAGGGACCGAGAAGAGTTGAGAAAACTAGGGGAGGCCTTCATTCAGCAGTGGATGATGATGATTTTGTATAATACAAAACCATAAGCGGATTCTGTTTGCATGAATACGTTACCATCCATAGATCTAAATACTTATAGGATAGACATTAAATTTAGCTAGTATGTATTTCAAGGCAATGAGATTTTATACTGTTTTGATGCAAGTTTGCCCAAAACTGAAGGTGGGCAAGGTATAACTTTCGTTTGTAATGTCGTCTCCATAAGCACAGTGAAAAAATCAACCTTCATTGTTATCATTCATCGATTCGCAAATCATGGAAAATTTTATGCGTAGAAAGTAGAACTTTCATTTTCGAATCAGGTACCAAATTATAAGGAAACAAACTTTAATATTTCATTCTCCCCCTATATAAATCATATAAATTCTGATTTATCCAAATTATATATATATACATTTTAAAAGGTGTGCCTCTGAGAGCCTAAATATTATATTTTAAAATAATGGTGAATGTATTGGTTTTGGCTGACTACATAAAATTGTCAAGAGAGTATCTTTCCACAGGTATTTATTTATAGCTGAATTTCATATTCAAGTATCTGCTTTGATACGGCGATATGCGAGATATATCAAATTGAAGTTGAATTTCATTATACAATCCTGAAAATGTAGGTTTTCAAGGCTTATTGTAAAAATATCTGCATATACGTAATTAAATAATTGGGTGAATGTCATACTGCCCTCCGAAGAAGGCAGGAACACGCAAAGTTTGTGAAATTGATTTATGAATGCCATCCGTTAGGTAATTTTGAAAGCTATATATTCAGTCCACTTTAAAATCGGTATTATCCTTAGTGAAAAAATAGACATCTTCTAAAATAATACATTTTTTTTAGCAAAAAGGCAGTAATTGCACCTATTCATTGCAGTTACTGCTTGTTTATTATTACTTTGTATTTTAACATCCTACCAATAAAAATTACCACCGTTTTTTTATAAATTCACAGTACTAAAGTTTGAGAAAAAACACATTATGTCATTTATCTTGAAAGTGTTTCGAGAGTCAGTTACTGCCTTCTTCCTTAGAATGGCAGCATAGTAGAAGTGTGAAGTTCTCGTCAAATATGAACCTACAATACAAAGTCACTTGTAGCTAAATTAAGCAGTAGACCAGATCCTTTTTTAAGTTTCAATTTGATACATTCAGGCTTCATAGGTTAATTGTGGGGGATACGTTTTGGACACGGTCGCAATAAGCAAAATATCAGAAATACCAAAAATTTATAATTTTGCAAACTGTAAAAATAACATTCATTTTGTTCAGGGTTGCAAAAAAGAATCTGCAGAGTTAAACCTGCTTTGGATTGTATGTAAAATTAGTCGATAATTGTCAAATAATCTGATCATACGTGTGTGATGCTACTCATTATGACAATTCCTGGCTCATGGCACATATCTAAATAATATTATAAAAAATCTATCGCCATGTAACAATTTCGCACTCGCCAGGATCACGATGAATGAGGATTACCTGTAGACAGTGGCGAAGGGTGGAGGTAGGCTGTTAAGATCCGGCATAAATGATGCACACTAAACTCTAGTCAGTCAAATATTCTTGTTTTCATTGCATTAAAACTACAATGTGAAGATAGTGTTTATTATTTTTTTAAATTCAATTAAACCCTGCCTAATTCAGCCCATAGTAGATAATAGTTAAATACCCATAGCATTCCTATAATATTATGGTTTAGTTTAGGCAGGGTTTAATTGAATTTTAAAAACTAACCAGAACAATCCGCGAATTGTATTATTAATTCAATGAAAACAAATACGTATGACTGACAAAGTTTAGTGGGCACTATTTATGTCGACTCTTAACATCTGCTCACCACCGCCTGAAGAAGGTTTTTTTCCCCAACACCTTGGATTTTCCCCTTTTTCTTCGTGGAGGTCCATCCTGGCAATTTGAGATTCAATTGGAAAATGGATTAGCATATAAGGAGTTATAAATAAAAATTCAGGATTTATTAAAAATGAACACGAAAACAATATTTTTTTTATTTTGGATAGGAAAACATCAGTTTAATAAAATTTACAATAATATGATTTTTTTTATAATACACTGCCTCTACATCTTAATTGTTATTCCTAATCTATTCTATTTACTATTGGAGAAAGCATTCATAGACAACAATTCAGCATCATAGCTACACAAAAATATAATATCAATAAATAAATTAAACGAGACATTCATATTAAAATTAATTTCGACATTTTCTATAAACTAGTGCTCGAATAGAGAAAGGGATAAGAATAGACAAAGGCTTTCACGAGTGTCGGACTACAAGGGAGTACCATGAAAAATTTGGTTATTTACAACGGTGCTTTCAAACCTTTTCCGCGTCACGAGATGCAATTAAACTATAAAATTTTCGCAGCATACTGTAGAATACAATCGATTTTTTAATTGCACAATGCTTATTTTATAAAGCTTGTAAATTCTATTTTGATTTTTACTGACTTCTGCATTCTAAGATTATTGGACCGGTATCACGTTAATCTAAAAAATCGATCCACAGAAATGTAGAAATTTATGACAGTATAGGGTCAACGGATACAGGAATTGTCATTTTTTACAGTTTTCTCTAACTTTAATTAAAACCGAAATTAGATGGTTTTTAGCAGAACACAATTAGTAGGTTACCTGCTGGAGCCCAATTTTTGCAACAAGCAATATCTACAGCCATTCAAGCACATTGCTTCGATTTTGTATGAGAAATTTAATTTCTGCTTCGATTTATACAACTGCATCTAAAAGTCTTGGAGGCTTATGAGTTTCACATGCTTCCCCGGTAGAGGCACTAGTTTGTCGCTGGTGGTCGTCTATTTTAATTTTGAGATTGAATGTTGTAACGTAACGTCGTAATTCTGTTATTTATTGTTTTTTTGGCTTTTAAATAATATTATCGTTGAAAGTGTTATTTTGTATTTAAATTCTAATTGAAGTATTTATTATTTTGTAATATAGGTACATAGAGACTGATTTCTATAAGCTGGCGCACACATCATCGTGGTTCTTATATGAATTAGTGGAACTAAATTCCCCATGCTTCAGGATCTTAACACTGCATTACGTCCTATTATATAGTAATATTAGGTTTGTAAAATACACCGGGAATTCTGTTTACATTCTCATATTTACAATTGTAATATAATCAATATTAGGTACCTATAACGTAACTAATTGACGCAAGTAGCTTCTTAAAGGATAAATTAGCTACATATGTTAAGAATAAGTTGTTTTATTAATACTATTATAACGGTTATGATAATGCCATTATCATATTTTAGGTTATTTTCTTGTTTACATGTTAACACAATGCTTACGGGCCCTTTTAATTAATTTTGTAATTAACGTGTTAATTTGCATTTGAAAAGTAATTAGCAAAAACACAATTTTGTGCGGCCCGTAAGCTATGGGTTAACTTGAGCAGTCATTGGCTGTCATAGAATCCATAGACTAAAATATAATACAAACTTTTACGCGATCATAAATGTACGCCTAATGTTTACGTGGCATTTTCGGACACTGTTCAAAGCATCATGCTATTTCGTGTTATCAAGCAAATTTCATATCTTATGATATCTACTGCTTGTTTCAAAAATTGGACTCGTATGTGTGGCTGTAAGAAGATACAATTCTCGAGTGGATGAAGAATATGGAACAAATTAAAAGGAATTTGTTTCCGATGGTAACATTAATTAGTGGTACCTACTAAAATATATTATCAAAACACATCAGCTAATTTCCTGTTTTTTAATTATTCTCCGAGCACTATTTTAAACACATAATAAAATAAATAACAATTAATTTTTAATAATATATTGTAGTAAATAAGGGGAAAGACAAAGTCGCAACATATAACAAGATATATTAATTATTCATATTATGTAGTTTGGAATTTACAGTTTATTTCTTTCGAACACCCTGAATGGATGACGTTAAATTATTATGACTTCAAAGGACACCAATATGGAGAGTATGGACCTACTCAATGAAGAAGCAGCAGACTTTTTGTCCACGAACAGGGTGGAAAGAAGAGAAAATGACAAGCATCCATATCCTTGATCCAAGTGACAATTCAATGGAGTGTAGAAGAAGCAGGCCAAAATCTCACAGGCTAGATTAAGCCACCGACTGCCGTATACTTGAAGTAGGTAAATGGAAAGCGGATACTTTGGATAGGAACAAGTGGAGACAGTTATCAGAGGAAGCCGGGACCCACCCCGGATTGTCACACTCCTAATGGTGAAAACATAATTTTTAGATTGTAATCAATCTTCTATTTTGATTCAAAATTTGCTAATTCACAAATAACACAAGATACCACCTGAAAACAATATTGTACTTTGGTATCAGTCTTTAAGTATTCTATGGTCTATAAGTGTAATGCAGAACCAAAAGATAGACATCTAATTTGAGATGTCAAAATCGGCAACCTAGTTTGAGTGAAAAAAATATATATTCTTAGCGTCAGTGGAAGTGAGATAAAACATGCGGTGCTGTTTAACCTTTCGACTGCTATGATGTTTTTCAAAATCCCAACGAGAAATGCTATGATTTATAATTATTGTTGATAAAAAAATATGGTAATTATTATGACTAAGCGTGCCTAATAACAATTCGCGGTAAATTGAATTGAATGAAAGTTAGATTGAATCAAGGATTGTCCGATTGCATGAAAATGTGCCAATTGAGGATACAGAGATCCACATTCCTTGTTCACACACATGCCATAGTTTATTATGATTTGTCACACACGCCTTTTTTTTTTGCTCCACTTCGAAAGTTTACGATGAAGTTTTAATGATTTTGTCAGCAGAGCCAAATACTGTTGAAAATAAATTCTTGAGCGCGTCGACAGCTTTAAATACCTGAGAGTACACATCACGGAAGATTGCATTTTGCAGAGAGAGCTCGTTATCCGAATGGGAATGGCTGGAGCAACATTCAACTTGATGCGGAGTGTTTGGGACTCACGATTGTACTCGGTAAAAACCAAATGCCGCCTATTCGACGCTTGCATTCTGACTGTGCTGCTTTAGGGTAGCGAATCATGGCACCTTACAAAGGCTCAAAGAAACCGTATACTGAGCTTCGAAAACCAGGGGCGGATATGGCAGAAGAAGATAATTTTGACTGTTATATTGATTAGATTATTTACACTCGATTACCTTGTTTTTTTACCTTTTGATTTTATTATTCAGATTTTTTAAAATTGCAACACTGATACATGGGTTTCCCCTTTCATAAATAAGTTTAATTTACAATAAATAAATCATCTAACCCACAAAAGTAATTAAATGTACAAAGAAAACCAAATAAAACCCAATTTGATAATGCCACAGTACAAGGTTCCCAAAATAATTTACCATTCTAAGCATTTTGACGTCAACAATGATCATGGTTAGCATTTCTCACGGGTATTACAAACAACGATATATCCATTGATATACTACTGGATGAATCATATGCTTCTTAAAATGACGCCCGATTTTCAGCGACTCGGCCAGTGTTAAAATTTACTGTTTTAATATCAGCGGACTTAACTCGATATAAGCTCACTGAATATTTGTGTCGAAAACGACCTGGCAATAATTATGAGTAAGCCCGATCTAGCTTGCATCTTACTCTAACTAATAGTCAGCGCATGACGACTTGCTCTGTCCACTCAGACATGAATTTTTGGTAGCTTGCAAGCTTTGGGTTGCAGAACCCTTAGGGTCACTATTCCAAGAACGCAAATTTAGTTTTACAGCCAGGGCAATACGGGTGAAATCTGGGAATCCATGTTAGCGGTCTTAACGCATTATACCTACAAGGAAATATTATAAGACGATATTCGTAATATCGTCGTTGAAACTAGAAAATTGTGTAACTCCAAAAACACTACTTTACAGGAGAGACAAAAAACATTATGGTTTCCTATACAAATGTATGGTTTTGGAGTGAAATCATCCATGATTTAACAATGATACAATTTTTCTGGAATTACAAAATTTGCAAGACGGATAGATATTATCAACGGCCACTAGATGGCATTCAAAGTCAATTTTCGATTAAAACGGAGTTACACAATTTTCTAGTTTCAACGACGATATCTTCTTTTGTGGTACATTTTTAAAATGACACTTGTATGGGAACTCCTCATCTAGTAGTATATCAATGGATATATCGCTGTTTAGCATTCTAAGGGTTTTAAGTAAGGTTCTGCATTACGCTGAAGTCTCAAAAAATCAATTTCAATAAAATTAGTAATGAATCAATATTGCTCAATATACTATAAGGTATAGTCATGTATACATAGTTACAACAGCATTTTACTAATAACCATTTATATAATAATAAAATTCCCCACACATAATTAATACTTTGGACGCGGAAGACGCACACGGTGCGTAATGACCAGGCGGCCGATCGATGTAATTAACGTGCATTTTAAAGGGGGCAATTAAAATCTCATTATCTATTCAGCAGCGAAAGCGTTAATCAATTACAATGAAATTATTGTTTACTAAACGCTAAAAAAAGAAAATGGTGGTTAGATACAAATTCATTTAAGAAAATTGAACAAATATTTCAAGTTTCAAACCAATGTGGACAATAAAACAGTACCTCTGTCGGTAACTACAAACGCAATTACTGCAACTATAAGGATATATTATGGGTAAATTGCATCATGTTTATTTTTAACCTAGGAATCATTTATTGGTTCGTTGATAACTATTTACTATATGTAGGAAAAAAAGGAGCAAAATCAAATTATATTGACATTACATTTAAGAGGCGTCACGTAGCAATTTTTATTAAATGTTTCTAATTAGATATATTAAGTTTATTATGATCAAATGTGACATCAACACTATATTATTATGTATGGTAAAAATTCAGGAAATACTCTTTCATTGGCAGAAATTTTATTGTTAACTTAATAAAAAAAAAAACAATACCACTATGTGCCGTTATGTAATAATTGAGCCCTTCTCTAGAAAATAAGGATTATCATGATAATGCTCGTTTTCAGGAAATCAGTTAAAACAACGCGCCGCGCCATCCATTTGTGTACATATCAGCAAAAATCAAAAATACAGAGGGCACTAGAAGTCTGTGTTGACACGGTATTCAAATCATATTATTATTGTACTGTCGCGTTGTGCTTATTGAATTTACTGCTGACAGTATGTATTATTGCAGCCATAACAAGAAAATGCACGTGAAAAAGTGTATTATCGTGCAAGTTACAAGGTTGCATGCATGGATCAAAAACTCCTGAATTGTCATGCGACAGTTAGAATTTGTGAGTATTCTGTGCCTGCGCAGTAGAACGGTAGTGGCGAACCTACCGAAAAAATAATGAACTACATTGCACCGCGCTAAACTTTTTTGACGTTTACCAATTTTCACAACTGGTCAAATAGCACAATACGATGGCAACATCGCATCTTGCTTAAGCTTGAAGAATGAGATTGGCAAGACAATTTAATGTGTAAACAGTTATTATTGCGATAGTTTAAAATACACACTATTGGTGCTAGTCAATCCATGCATGTGTACAGGCCCTATTAATCGATAGGATAATGCTATTTTCCCGAAGAGGGACACAATTAAATTACAGTCTTTCCTAATTGATTTCTTTTAGCCAATTAATTATCATTCGTAAGTAATAAATTATTATAGCTCCAACATAATTAAACAATGCCGACATCCAGTCTAAATTTCGGTGTATTTGTAGGCATAAGCCGGCTCTCACATCAAAACTCGTCTTGTCTACAACATGTCGAATACGTCGATGTGACGTCATCGTTATTCCCAAAACACACGTTACCAAATGGAGATTCGCAGATTGTTCGAATGCGACTGTTTCGTTTGAAAAAATCGTCTCGTCGCTTAAGAAACAACACCGCGGAAGTCAATTAATAAAAATTTTCAGGGGAAACAAAAAACGTCTCAAAAAATTAAAAATTGATACCTTTTAACTTATTTTTTTTTTGTGTTTAGTTAAAGGAAACATTTTTTTAACTAAACACAAAAAAAAATAAGTTAAAAGGTATCAATTTTCAATTTTTGAGACGTTTTTTGTTTCCCCTGAAAATTTTAATTAAATGACTTCCGCGGTGTTGTTTCTTAAGCGACGATCTGCTGTTGCAATCGACAAGTTGCATGCTTCTCGGGCTCCAAGTCGAAGATGCCTGGTCGCATATAAACACCTACAAATTGGTCATTCCTAGAGCGGCTCGCCGATCGCGCCATTCAAATATCTATACATTTCAAAAGCTACACGCGACTGTCGCTAGGTAGATGTGCGCGGTCTTCACAAGCAACACTGGATCGCCGTTCTCGGAAGGTTTGATTTATGGCTGTGCGGCACACGAGGCGAGTTTAGATGTGAGAGCCGACTTAAATGTCACGTGACACATCTGTAGTTATTTAGGTCTGTGAATGTCTCAAGAGCAACTACCCAAAGCTTAGGATACCACACACTCAAGTACGGCTAATCAATGAATTTTTTTAAATGGAGAAGAGCAAAGAATAAAAAAAAACAATCAAGCCAACTAAGAGACGATAATCTTCTCATTCGCCGTAGGCCACATTATTTTTTAAATGCAGTAAAATAGCTCTATCACAGTGTGAGTAAAGCGCGACCCAAATTGATGTGCATGTCGGCTACTGTTACGGGCTACCACTACAGGGAAAAAGTGTGTAATGTCGTTGATCTTGGTGTTTAACATGTTATCAGACTGATGCTCCCATCCCGTAGCACTTTTTGAACCTTTAAACAAACATTGTCAGTTGTCAATAATCAGTAATCACTAAAATAACAATGAGGTCACCTCACGTTGAACTGCACTGCATCGGCACCTGCATGACGTTTTGAATGTTTTTATCATATTCCACATGCCTACACTTTTCGAATGTCATATCGTCGGTGTTTTGTAAAAAGGGCGAATTAACCAAAATGCTACTTTACAGGAGGAGGATTTTTAACTTTTGACATTTATTTGTTTTTTACCTGTATATGATTATAAATATCTAACAAGTTTATAATAAAGCTTAGAAAGAATACTGTCATTATAATACGTATTATTATATAATATTTTAAAAGGCCTAATATGTCACATTTGCTTTTTATTTCGTAATTTTAATTAATTTAATTTTAGTTGATTATCGTGTTTAAGTACTTTCTTGTGGAGATAAAAATTCGCCGTTTTTACACAACAAAGCTAGTGGGGTACATACTGTATTTTCATTAAAATCTCGATTTCGCCAAAATGGTTGATTTGCCCTTTTTACAAAACACCGACGATATATCAAAATCAGGTTTTTTTGTTTTCAGCGGTTGGCACTATGTATTTTCAATAAGAAAGTTGTCTATTATCTATGGTCTGCAGGTTGGGTTCTTTTCAAAATATTATCTATGGATGTCATGCCGCATGTATTTTAACGTACGCACACTAGAAACTGTTAAAATTAATTGAAATTAGCATGAATAATTAATAATAATTCAAATTACTAATACATTATAGTAGGCACTCTTCATCAGTGTCATTCTTTAGCGAATTTACGGAGATGGTGCTCGTTCAAAATATTCTGCAAAATGACGAAACTATAGACTAAATTTTCGCCGCGACAGCATGACAGTAGGCGACATGCACCTCAATGTAGTTCCCGCTTAAGGTGCACAAACACCATTTCTTAAAGAAGTAGGAGGGGCTAATTTACATATTGTCTATGGTCGACAGTGTTTACATTGTTTCTCTAGTTTTGGCTTGTATTGCTTAGCTTCTATCTCTCTTTATATTTTATTATCATCAGCCTGAACCATCAAACCCTACAAAAATTGTAACTACAATGTTGCAATATATTTTGATTTTGCTACTTTTTCACTAACCATAATTACTAACACTAAAGATTTGTAGTAGGTACTTATACTTGATTATATAGTAGATTATAAAATTTACTGAATTCAAGGGCGTTTATTCAAATTGCTACATATATATGTATATATACAATTTATGCCATGTGGAGAGCATTGTACACTTTTGTGAACAAGTTTTCAATTGTAAATTATTCTCTATTCTGACTCAAGCCCTAAATCATAGACTTAATAATATTACGTAGGTCATTACAAACAATTCGATATGTTCTCAACACTCCACATCTAACAAAGACATGCATAACTATATATACTACAGAAAGGTTAACATTTATAAAACGGCAGCGTGCGTTTTGTATTTGATGATGGCTGCTAAATTGGTCATTCGGAGGGAATTTCATGATAGCAGATTGTAATAGTCAATGTTTAGATAATACTTTATTTTCATGTCACTTACTGTTGAGGAAAATGACTAAATGTTTTAGGAATGCAACGGTGGCGAAGGGTGGAAGTAGGTTCTTTAGATCCGACATAAGTTGTGCACACTAAGCTTTGTCAGTTATACATATTTTTGTTTTCATTTAGCTAAAACTACAAATTGCAGATGGTGTCGGTTAGTTTTTAAAATTCAACTGAATTCTTATTGTTAGTTCAATGAAAACAAATAATTATAACTAAGAAATTTTAGTGTGCACTATTTATGTTGAATCTTAACAGCCTTTCTCCACCCCTCGCCACTGGTATACAACCGCTCCATTAGCGAACAAGTCAGACGACTTTGGGCAATGCCAATTTAAATTAGAAGCCTTCACAGCGAAACATGGCAACCAAACTAGGCCACCATTTTAGCATACTACAATGCATAGTGCAATGTAATGCATATGCCAGCATGATGGCATAGTCTATTTGCTGAAGACTTTTTTTTAAGATTGGTGTCACTCTATTCATCTAAATTTCTTGTCAGTAAAGGGCCTGCATTATGTGTCATAGTGTCCTTCGCATAGTCAGACCGCCACGCAGGCAAATTCCTTCTTCCGTGTCGATACCCAATGTTTCGCTGACAAAATTATTATTTTCACATTTGGCTATACGGCGAAATAACTAATTAGAGACACATTTCAGAGAGAGCCTGGTCGTTCACATTTATTCATTCAGAAAAAAAAATATTTATCTTCTTGATCCTGCCACCATAGAATCCTCATCTCCGACACAACATCTCAAAGACATCAATAGATAATACAAAATGTGTCAAAAATGTGTCGGGCTTGAATCAGAAAAGAGGTGATATAATTTGCATTAATTTAATTAGTTACAGCGTCATACTAGCAAATTATGTGTCTCAATTCTATAAAATACGGCTAAAATCACTATTATAAATTATAAAATATAGTCTTAAGAGTTTTATAATACATATTTTATTATATAACTACGCATATTAAGTTGGTGATGTTTTTTGTAAATGTTTCATCAAACTTTACCAAATATTTAAGTTTCCTAGCGGTTACCAATATACCAATAGAAAGCTAAAACAAGCTAAAAGGATCCTAAGGCTTATAGGGGGAGTAAATTATGGTTGCATATATCTTTTGAACATTATTAGCCATTATTTGGTACAGCTACACCATAAACAATCAACATTTTCTTATTAATTTAAATGAATCCAGTGCTCTACCCATTTCTCAAAGCAACTACATATTATTACAAAATATATTTAAACTATTTAGTATCCGGTATAAATATATCTGTAGGCTTTCGTCAAATTATGATACGTGAAAAAATGATATTTATCATTAGAGGTTGTCCATAATAATATCACACATTTTTTGATGTTTTTTAACACCCTTTCTCCCCATCGTCACACTTTGTCATAAATACTTTTAACCCTGTCTAAATTACGCCACATTTTTTAACTTCCCTGATTGTTTTCTATACAATGTTCTCACGAAACATTTATATTATAGCTTCGTCACAAATCATCAAATTATTTCAAACCCCCTCTGCTCCATTAAGCTAGGGTTTCCAAAGAAAGTGGTGCCATTATGTAGTGGCCGTAGCGAGGTGATGCGGCAGACATAAGAAAACGGCTGTAAAAACTATAACCAGAGATGTAAATTTAAAAAAAGATGGACAACAGTGAGCGTATTACGGTGGAGAATAGACGATCTAGATTCAGGCATTACTTTCGCTTAACACCAGTATTATTTGACTATGAACTGAATCACATAAGAGATGGCTTTTCTAGTTTTGCTATTCATATTATATAAAGCTTCATTATTTCTTACAAAATCTATCAATATTTTGTAATTTTCGCTGGTCCAAATTACGTTTGCAGCGTTTACACTCATTTTTTATGTGAAAATGGTCACAGCTACACGGGAAAAAACGTTCCGCGACTGTTTGTTCCGCTATGACGGCCGTCATGCAAATGGTGGCACCGCTATTTGACATTACACTCACAACCAACGCTCTCAAGAAAACCAACGCCATCTGGTTTGCATAGACAACGTTTTAGTGATATCAACCACCACTACATAACAGCAATATGAACATTAATTCAATTTTCATAGCTGATTTTGGTAAAATTCATGAATTCAAGAATGAAAACCTTACCTAACCTAACAAATAATCCAATTTATCGGCTATTTTCAAAATTTGTTTGCTGCTGGCTTCCTGTCAAGTGTAAACCGACAAGAACCACGTTTTCTTTCGACATGAATTTTATGTCAGTACTATACGACCCAAAGAGGTTGGACTGTCTTTAATATACGGCCATATACTTCTGATACAACATTTCACGGCAAACTGCATACATAAAAGTTTCCGGACACGATATTAGCTATATTTAAATTATCAATTTTGCACTTGTCATAATTTGATCGAAGACCACAGATATTTACGTTAGCCATTTTGGTAGCCACAAACCGGGGTATTAATTTGTGGATCAATATTATGCTCGAACATCAAAACTGTTCAAAAATTGTGATTGGTTGATTTTGTCATTCTATTTATTGATTAAATTATTGTTTATTTGTTAGAATTTGTGTTGTAATGATGGGAAGCAAAAAATTGCAATACCTATTTCAGACTACAAACCCATCACCAGAATATTCTAATGCAGTAGCGAAGGGTGGAGGTAGGCTGTTAAGATCCGCCATAAATAGTGGACATTAAATGTTAGTCATACGTATTAGTTTTTATTGAACTGACTACAATTTACAGATGGTATTAGTTAGATATTGGTGCATACAAGTTTGATACGGTTGACAGTTTCGTATACCTTGGATCTCTTGTAACTCGACATAATGATATTACAGAAGAAATCAACAAGAGAATCATGTCTGCGAATAAATGCTACTTTGGCCTGTTAAGACATTTTAAGTCCCGCATACTATCTCGCCGAACTAAAAGCACTCTTTACAAGACACTTGTAAAGCCAGTGCTCACCTACGCATCGGAAACCTGGACATTAACTCTGCGAAATGAACAAGCCCTGAACATCTTTGAAAGAAAAATTCTCCGCCGTATATATGGACCGATCAGGGATGGCACCAATTGGAGGAGAAGCTATAATGCTGAGCTCTACGGGCTGTACGAAGATTGCAGCGCAGTTCAATCAATTAAGATTGGGAGACTGCGATGGCTAGGTCATGTGCACCGTATGAATGACAATGAACCGGCAAACAGAGTGATGTCCAGCAATCCAATAGGACGTAGAATAAGAGGGAGGCCAAAGATTCGCTGGTTGGATGGAGCTACCAGTGACTGCCGTATTCTGGGGGTACCAAATTGGAAAGCGGCCACACTGGATAGGGACAGGTGGAGGGAGCTGTTGGAGGAGGCCAGGACTCACACCGGGTTGTCGCGCCCCTAATGATGATGAGATGATAAAAATCAATGAAACCCTGCCTAAAACAAACCATAGTAGTTTTGTCATATTTTGGGCGATACGACAAAATTGTGCACAGTTTTTCATTCATCCTTATTTATTTTCGTGTGACTATAATAATAGATAAAAAATATTATTCTACCTATAAAATATCCAAAGTTATGTACGATTTAGTTGCACAATATTAAATATTTTATAGATAGAGAAGTATTTTTTGACTATTATCTATAATGGCTTAGTTTTCGCAGGGCTTAATTGAATTTTAAAAACTAACCAACGCCATCTGTAAATTGTAGTCTTATTTCAATGAAAACGAAATATACATATGACTGAAAAAGTTTATGTAGTGTGCAATATTTATGGTGGATTTTAACAGCCTACCTCCACCCTTCGCCACTGTTCTAATGATAGTCTCATAGTATGAAACGGCAATCAATATCACCAACTTGAAACTCTGAGATTGCAAAGAGATTGTCTCCCATTACAATATACACGACACAATTTCCGTTTAAATTTGAGGGAATCCCCATCTATTCAGACATTTTTTTTCACAATACATTTAATAACCGGTCGCATAGCAGAAAATAATTGATAGTCACGGCAAATCCCGTCAGAAATAATCAGGTATACAGCATAGAAATAAACTATTAGCGTCATCAGCACGCCATGTCGGCAAGAATGGGCAGACCGGCCCCGGTCGCCCACCGAATGGCACCGTGGGCGCACACCAGAGACCACACGTAAGGAGTGAAGAATTCTTCAGGCTGTTCTTCTTCCACGTACCGGAATTTCAGCTCAGGGAATTTCTGGAATGAAACATTTAAGAATAACATAACACCATTATTGTCTTTCCATCGTAACTTGACTGTGTGTCAAAATAATGCGACCTCACGTAATTTCGGCTTTCAGATGACCTAAATAGGTTAAGTGTTGCCATTATATATTTTTTTTCCCTGGGTATTATGTTTCGTATTTATTGTGCAGTTGAATCTCGATATAACGGACTAATGCGGGTGAGGGGGTGTCCATTAAAGCTAAAAGCCCGTTATATAAACACATAAACAAAATCTTGTTCATTCGCTTCAGATGATATATCTAAAAACATAGACATTTTGAATGATGTACTTTGCATTTTGTTTTCGAAACTTTATTTTATTGTATAAAATTGTTTGTTTTTTAAAATCATTATTATTATTTTCTTCTTCTCTCTTATGAGAGTAATATTTGATATAATGTAAATCTCATGTAGTAAACGTCCTGAATTTTGTTTTCTTAAATAAAAATTAATTCAAAAAAATATCCAGACACACCCGTTGTAGATTGACATTAATGTTCGATGTCTCAAGTTGTACAAGTGAGTGGTAAAAATCTAAACATATCGATACGTTTTGGTTGGATCAATTAATGTTCAAACACGTTTTTCTAAAAATTATAGGTTTGCACGTACGCACTTCTTCAATCCAGCTCCTGAATTATATATCTAGTATTAAATAAAAAAATTCTAACCCTAAGTCTATCGGTTGACCAGTGATCAGCGGCTCTGGTGACCACGGCCAAAACTTCTGCAGCTCCCAACGTTCCTCTCTGTTCTTGGGCTCTTTGTAATCTGGCTGAGAAGTATCCAACCACCTGGCAGACAAACAAAAATAGATTACTTCGTTATGTACATAATATATATATATGTAATGAGTATATGAATGAGACTCTTTATTGATTTCAGATGATTGGTCTAATAGCACCTGTACACGTGCATGGATTTACTGGCAGCAATAGAGGATATTTTAAACTATCGTGACAATAACTGTTTACACGAAAAAGGGCTGACTGTCTCTCCAATCTCATTCTTCAAGAATAAGCGAGACGCGATGTTGTCATTTTATAGTACTATTTGACAGATAGTGAAAATCAGGTAACCTCAAAATGAGTATAGTTCGTCTTTTTGACGGCAGGTTCGCCACTATTGTTCTACTGCGCCAGCTCAGGTCGAAAAAATCCCTACTGTCGCATGAAAATTCAGAAGCTTCCAAACATTTTTTATTCATGCATGCAAGCTTGCATCTGCAGGATAATACATGTTTACCCATACATTTTCTTGTTATGGCCGCGATAATACTTACTGTCAACAGTAAATCCATGCATGTATAGAGGTGGTATAATGCTATGTTCCAGTGTTACGATTTTTATTGCTCAACTATCTGTTGAAACATGAATAAGATTGGAGTGTTTCCGTTGTGGTGTCACAACTGCCTTGTTCGAGGGTCAGGGGGCGGAGGTTGGTGGTATCTTAATACTTCGGATCTTGGATCCGTAGAAAGGTTTTCTCCCAATATTCAAAGAGCCTATTGCGTGACGGTAAGACAGAAGAAAAACTCAGTGAGAGGGATTAACATATTCTCTTTCTTTCACTACTGCAATTTTGTGTGGGAATGGAGATTTCATTTATTCTTTTAATTTTTGACCTCAAACTTCGCATACATTAAAATTTTAAAGAACTCATAAATGAAGGGAACACGGCAAAAACAGCTCATCGCATTTATTCCATTTTTGAGATTTAAATGCCAATTTGTTCAACAGCAAGTAGTCAAGGCAAAAATCAGTTATTGTGTATAAAACTGCACAAAAACATAGGATATGTTTTATTACTTTGTTTCACTTTTATTAAATTTCAAAATAAATGAGAAATCAATATATAAATTCATTTACTTAATATTAAACCCATTTTCCAATCAATAACGATTTCATTCTTCTTTTTGCTCTCCTGCACAATTATCATTTTGTCGACGAGCCTGTTTTTGCCGTGTACCCTTCAAATGTAGAATACATTCTGAGCTTCCGGCATATAGTTTAACCTAATAAAATATAATTCTAAATTTATATGCGGTATCTTCAGCAGCAACATCCGAAATACAGATAATAATGATGGCCTAATTTATAGATCTCTTTAGAATCCAATTAAAATTTTACTATGTAAGTATAAAAAGATAAAGTTTTGAGAGATCTTCCAAGTTATTAATATGAATAAATGTTAATAGAATGGCTCTTACCATTTCAATGTTCTGTATCAAGTCCTGGAAGGCAGGATGTGTCCGGTATCGGTGGAACAGAGCTCGCTTGTGAAGCAATGTGTACACCAGATGAATATTAGTTCGCAGCTGAGACGTCAGGCATGAGTTTATTATTTCTAGCACCATTCGGAGAACTTCTTCCACAACGCCCATATCTTGGAGCTGTACAGATATCAGAACAATTACTTTAAAATACGCAATGATTTTTATAGGCAGTGATAGATATGGTGCGCTATAATCATAATTGATACGATTGTACTCGGTCAAAACCAAATGCCGCCTATTCGACGCTTGAGTGCTGCTTTACAATAGCGAATCATGGCACCTTACGAAGGCTCAGAGCAACCGTATACTGAGCTTCGAAAACAGATGTTTGCGACGGATACTGGGTGTGCGGTGGTATGACTTTAGGAGCAATGAGAAGATAAGAGAATGCACGAAGCACCCTCTCATCACGCTGAGAGTGAAGAGGCGACGTTGGACCTGGCTCGGCCACATGCTGCGAATGCCTGTCTGGATGAATGAAGAATAATCATAATACTTCTTATGTCAAAAAAATTCTTGACAAAAATTAGTCCAGAATTAAAATCCCCATTTAGATAAATGAAATTCTACTATAATGATTTAAAGTCGCCATGCTTACCAGTTCCTCTCGCATCTCTTCGGTGAGAACCTCTTCAGCATGTTCAACATCTAAGTGGACGTCATTGGCGGGCGTACTGGATGTCGGAGTGGCCGGAACAATCAACGGAACATGGGCCCTCGCTGCCAACCGAGTGTGCCTTCGCGAAAGCGTTTCGAATAGGGACACTAAGCGCTGCGCTACGTACGGGTGGAGATTTCTAAATTCACCTGGAAACGAAAACGAAGTACTATGCAACAGCTCTTAAAATTTTCCCGGCTATCTAAAATCTATGACAAATATCTTCATGAAGTAAGTTTTATAAAATCTTTTATAGTGTAATAGAACGACAATATTATTTATCAAAGATTAGTCTATGGTAAAGAGTATTTTCGGTTCACTGTTGTTTTGACAGTTCATTACAAAATACAAAATGGAAGATGGCAAGAAATTAACCAATAAAGTTATTGATTGAAAAACACGAAAAATATGCAGTTTGGTTGACAGATTGACTTGAAGATGTGAGGTTCCACATCCGTCTGTAAATGCAGGAGATAAAACAACTTACTGCTCATATTAGCCAGGGCCGCTAAACAATTGGTATGAAGATATTTGTCTCGCATCCGTAGCATGTTGAACTGAACCGTCCTGATGATTACCAGGACTAACAGTCCACCGAGAGATATTTCAGGCATCGAACGTTCCGTGTACCACGTTACGTTTCGGAGAGTCTGAAAAAACATACATTGATTAGATTTAATTGATTGATAAAATTTTTTAATTATATTAAATTTTACAAGTTGGTTTATTAGTCGATAGCTATTGTCAAGACAGATTTGAAGGTAAAGATGAGTCGAACAGCATAACAGTTTCAATATACAACGGGTCCTTATTATCTGAGAGTAATTAGGACTGAAAAATATCTCTAAAAGTAAATCCCCTTAAAATGGGGCCAGATTGGGACACATTTAGAAAAGAAAAAGACACATGAATACGACAGAAATAGCGCAGGAGTGAGGGATTGAAAGATTAAAAGTGACAGTTAATGACTGTGAGCTATTCTGAAAAAACATACATTGATTAGATTTTATTGATTGATAAAATTTTTAATTATATTAAATTCTACAAGTCAGTTTATTAGTCGATAGCTATTTTCAAGACAGATTTGAAGGTAAGAATGAGTTGAACAGCATAACAGTTTCAATATACAATGGGTACTTGTTATCTGAGAGTAATTGGGACTGAAAAATACCTCTAAAAGTAAATCCCCTTAAAATGGGGCCAGATTGGGACACATTTAGAAAAGAAAAAGACACGTGAATAAGACAGAAATAGTGCAGGAGTGTGGGATTGAAAGATTAAAAGTGACAGTTAATGACTGTGAGCTATTGATCTTGTGTTTATGTTTTTTTTGCATTAACCTGCAAATTCGTAACTGCGGAGACTCAGATAATGAGGACCCTCTGTACATTGAAATGCACATTGCCTGTGCAGGGAGTATATTTGTGTCGCTAGATTTCAAAATCAGCCAAGTCCATAATAGATGAATAGGAGAAAAACAGCTTTTTGTTTTCTCAAGTACACAGTCACAAGGGTGAAAGTTTATACTATTTCCAGTATAGGATATTTAAAATTAATAAGTTCCACATTTCGATAATGCAGAAATGTTAGAAAGCAGTAGTTCTTCAGCAATTTATAAAAAAGTCAAAAATACCTAAAGGTGGACTTGGCTGATTCTGAAATCTAGCGATACATTTAGTTAATATTGCAAACAACATGACACATCAACAAAAACCTGACGTATAAATAAAATACTATTTTTTAACCACATACATACACATTGTACATACACCATACATCATGGCCCCCACATCCTGAAGCGGGCCCCAGGCTAGGATCTTTGGCGGGCCCCCCTACCTATCGCTAAGGATAAAGGCAGTGTGACGCTCTACAGTAGCGGTAAAATTAATATATTTAGTGTTTGTTTGTATATTTTATTACCTACGTCCATTTGAATTATGGAGTTGCCGGTTATCGATACACAATTAAAAATTGCATTATTCAACACATAATTTAAAATGATGACATTATTGAAGGAAAATAGCTATTTTTTTTTTTACTATTAGAGCAAATTTGTAATGTGTGTTTATCACACTTATTTGGTCGACTTCCTGAGTCTGGGCCCCCAGGCTAGACCCCTATCAGCCCCCCCCCCCCCTTGTGGTGGCCATGCCATACATACACGACACATACATAGTACCTAACAGATATATGTAGCACAAGAAGAATAAAATTCATATCTTGCAATATAGATCCTTCCATACCATCATAATAATAATAATATATCGATAGCACGTGTGAATCGATGTACTATTGTAATTGCGAATGATTAACCAAAACAGAACCTGTTTGATTTTGTTTAAAATTGGTGCATTTTAACAAGATGCACTTTCTCCTTGCGAAAGCGGTACTTATATTAATCACTCCGACTACAGGTGGGTACCTGGAAAAAACTTAGTTGCCATCCGCCTGTATTAACAAGTAGCCAATCCAGATATGTAACATTTTGAGGATTGTTGTTTTCAGGTCGAGAGGGCAAGTCGCGATCTCGGCCAATAAGTTAATTCCATAACCAGTACAATTACCTAATCATAAATGTGTTTGGTCAAATGTGTCAGAATTAGTACCTAAATAAATGTGTTTGAAAAAGAAGTGCCGGTTATCAATAATTACCTATCCCTTGATTCGACACCATGTCCAGTTTTCTGCCATACAACGTAAAGCACCATAAGTCTATATAGATGTAAAAAAAGTGGTTCGTTTGATAAATAGTATGCAACCAAAATACAAAGAACTTACCATTTCGTGTATGGACCTATTGAAGTTATCGTCTTCCGACAGAATTAGCAAAACTATCAGAGACATGTAGATGTGGTGGGAGCTGCTGTATGCTGCTTCGTACAAGGTTTTCATTATGGGGACCACCTGTCGAATAAAAGAGGAAGAAAAATTGTAAGAATCGAATTAACACCAAAGCCTAATAGGCTGACGATACCTGATGATTTCAACACCACAGTATCATGATGGCAGAGTTCTATTACAAATATAATCTGAAAGTGATCTTGGCATTATGTTTGACAGTGCAGTACAATTTACTGTTCAGCATTTGTAACAAGATTTGCATATTTACAGGGACTTTTCAGATGTTACTGTATTAAAAAATCTTTATATTATATCCTTAGTTCGAAACAGGCTTGAGAATGGGTCTATTTTTTGGGCCCCGCATCAGTTGAAGTTTGACCTTACAGTGGAAAGGGTTATTAACCTTTACACTGCGTATGGCATGTAAACATGCGATAGACTTTATCTCGTATTTTCGACCAAATAAGAAAGAGACAGTTGTGGATAATATGCTTTAAAAATTAGTTCAAACCTTTAGGTAGACATATCAGGCAACAATCATAAAAAATGTCAAGTAAAACACAAGGAAATATATTTTTGAAAAGAACACTCGTTATTCAGTCATTTGAATCGCGCGCCATTGCGAAGACGGGTGTACTCGATGTGTCAAAAATCAAAACAAAACATTGGTCATGCATCGAAAAGTGTGCATCGATTATATTTTTATTTACCATTTAATTAATTATTACGATTACGTTAGTGTTATGTATTTTTTCTTGGTGATTTGTGATCTCGATAGAAACATTTTGACGATTCGTTTTTAGTATTTTTTGTCATTATAAATATATGTGAAATAATCATTTCACCCGCCAAAATGTCACTACCACATAATATTATCGAAGAAATCATGCTGGAAAATATTTTATCGACGCACAGCTTTCCAGTAAATTTGTATGGCTTTGTTCATTGTTCCATATTTGATATTTACATTATTATAATGGGTAATAATTTTTATTTTTTATGTGCCACGAAACTGTGTTAGCTCTGTTCACATTCGACAGCCCTTTGTACAATGAAAAAGCCGACGGCGCCTCATAAATTATAATATAATAGTATTTTAGCAATGCAGTAATTATTTTTAGTGTTTTATTCTCCAAAACATCCTAATGGTAATGAGCAAGTCTCACGATGACAACATTATTTTATGGCGAAGAAAATAAATATAGGTTCGGAATTTGAAACGGTAATAAAATTTGAGTTTACGACTTACTAAATGCGATAACCCACTGATTATTCCACAAGTGATTTAGTAATATATCTGTCATAGACCGTTCGGCAGCTCAACCCAACCCTGTGTATGACAAATACTAACGCGGCGAATTGCTCGGTGGTATGTGTTGAAACCGTGTATGTGAAGACTAGACGGCTGCCATTTTAAGCCCGTGGTCAAAGCTTGGATATTTTTTAGCGTCTTCACTTTCTTCGATCTATTTTAGTGAGAATGTCACGAATATAGATTATTTCTTGGCGCATTTGGAATAACTGATATATAGTTCATCTAGTAATCTATTTTTTAATTTTGGAATCGATCTGTTTTAGCTGTAGTGACCGTTTTAACAGATCAGTTGACTGAAAATAAATTCCCGCGAAAATGGCTCGCAGCGAAAGGGTTAAGAAATGTTTAATGTTCTTTTATTTAAGATTGTATGGATACTATCCGTGGCTTTACCTGGTTTGGTTTTTTCTTAGGTATGCTTATATATTATTGTAGTATAAAAGTTAGAAAAGACCTTTATTTGGCTATTCATTTTTTTCGAATAATAACTTAGAAATCAGGAATTTCAGTTGTTTGTTCTCTCAAGCAGTGGCGGCTAGACGACTTTCTAGACGGTGGAGTTTAGCCATAATTATTAACCTGTTCTCTGCCAAGAGGTATTTGTATGGCCATATACGGAGGGCCGCGATTTTCTTTGAAAAAATAAACCTTAGTAAATATACTTTTTTTGGCTTTATATTAATACTATATCATATAGACTTACCAAATTAATACACGATGTGTCCATTTACGCCGTTATTTATCCAAATAAATCACAATTAATGTTTCACAAAACGTCAGGGTTGTCACAACACTTACACAGTAAAGATGAGAACGTGATAATGTATGAGAAGTAATTCTACAATGTGCTACTTTAGTCTTAAAACCAAATAAAAATATAACGAATTCAAAAAAAAATTAATAGTCTTCTACCGTGTGGTATGTCTTAAAACAAGGTTCAACGCAGAGAGCCACTTTGCACTGTTTGCACTCATACCTTGATTCTCTTCGAAGTTTCCTGGATAAACACACCACACATCTTGCCATTGTTTTGACTTTTTTAGCACTTGGAGGTGATTTTGCCATAAAATGCCTCTCTGTGAGACGCGATGGCAATTCTGAATGTCTTTTCCTAACTGAAGATTTGGAAGGCACAACACGTTTGTATTCGTTAATTAATTGTCGAATGACCTCTAATTGAAATTGTGCCAACGGTACACGTTTTCCAGTTTTTTGACAAAACAGTATATGGCTGTTCAACAGTGAGAGGTCGATTAGATGGAAGAACATTTTTTTGTACCACCTCATTGTTTTGCGCGTCGAGTGTACACTTGACAAAACCATGTCTGATTTGTCAACTGCACCCATATTTTTATTGTAATCTTGGACACATTCCGGTTTTATTATCGGTTCATTCCGATACGTTCTTTTGCCTGTGTCGGTGAGCTGGGCAGGATGAAGAGTCGTCAGCATGGACACTTCCCTTTTATCTTTCCAGATTTGTGCCGAAATAGTGTCTGTGTGGTAAGCTTTCATTTCTCCTTTTTTCAATTTCTCCGTATGCTTTGGCAATCCCTTTCGGTTTCTCCTTACAGTGCCGTAAGCATTCGTTTTCCGGTCATGTAGTTTTTGGAACAAAATTGGGCTAGTATACCAATTGTCTACGTACAGGGTATGTCCCCTGTCCAAATATGGTTCCATGAGAGTCAAGACTACACTTCCTGAAATACCCATGTGCATGTGTGTTACATATTCGGTGGTTTTTCCAGTGTACACAATAAAATTCAGTACATATCCGGTGGCACAGTCACATATCACAAAAAATTTAATGCCAAAACGGCTTGCTTTTGATGGGATATACTGGCGAAATGACAAATTGCCTTTGAAAAGTAGCAAACTTTCATCGATGCACACATTCATGTAAGGATACATGCACTCCGCAAACTTTTTTTTGAAATAGTCCACTAGGAATCTAATTTTGAAAATCTTGTCCCCACTTATTTGTTGCGTATTGTCACAAAAGTGGAGCATGTGAAGAATGATTTGAAATCTATTGCGGGGCATCGTATCTGAGTAAATCGGAGAAAATAGTAAAATATCTGTAGACCAGTGATCTTGTATTTTATTTCTCGAATTACAGGCCATCAAAAGACATATTGCCAAAAAGAGGTACAATTCTCCTACTGTTACGTCTACCCATTGTTTCAATCTCCAACTCAACTCATTGCAGTGATTTTTGACGTATTGGTATTGTTTATTGGTTTCCATGGCAATGAAATTCATAAGCGTGCTGGTTATGAACAGCTTGAAAAACTCCGATTCTCTGCTATCAACATTTTCTATGTCCGCTCCTGACCTCGAGCTATCAAATGAATTTATTTTGGGGACAAAATCATCGGTTTCCCATTCGAAAACTGGAACAGATTCGTCAGCCGGTACAGATTCGTCAATTTGTGCAGCTTCATATGCACTGGGATCTTGTTCCTCTTCATCCAAATCGACATCAAAATCACTATCATCCGATTCAACAGTTATGCCAACCCTGTACATCAAATCTTCGACCTGTTCGGCATTTTCTGATGAACTTTGTGTTCCTTCCATTTTGATTAGAAAGAAGATCAAAAGGTTTATATGTAAAAAAGTTCAAATATCCCAGAAACTTGACTTATTATAAAAAGATATAACACAAAAAGTCAAATAAGTTAAACACTATGCGAATAAAATAAGTCCCGACACTAATATCTTATAAAATATACAATTACGACACACAACACAGATTACGAAGGTTTAAAAATTACAAAATCGTACCCGTAAATTACTGAAATGAATTATAAAGTGAAAATATTTCAGCCGCGAAACCGAATTAGGTACGTCAAATACGACTTCGAATATTCAACTGGCATATTTTCGAAGATGTGTCACTGCTATTGTGTAGTTGTGTATATTCAGGAATCACAGTATTCCCCGTTTCTCGTATGCATAAGCGAACCATAATTTCGATTGCATCTACTATAAGTAAACGGGAATCCGGCGAGTAATTTGATAAATATCGGATCCGTGGCACAACCCTACTAGCGACGCGTTTCGGTAACCAAAGAAAGGTTTGTTTAAAATTGATGTTTCGTTGATGATAATATAGAAAATTACAAATGTAAGTATTACACCATGATCCTAAGAGATGTCGCTGTATGGGCAATGCGATTGAATTATTCAAAACATTGCCTCGGCCGATATATTGCGTTTCAAGTGAAGCGTCTTTGCATGCGCATTTTGCATTGCATTGCTGGCCCTCTGTTCTCGGAATAGAAAAGCGTGCTAGGAGGCTGGTGGCACTTATCCGGTTAAATAAACATACCTACCTACTTTCTCATATTATACATTATGTACTAAGCTACTTATAATAATATGATTTTATTGATGAGGAAATGAGTGATTTATCAAGAGAAATAATATGATTATCTGAGCCGTTACTTAATCACATCTAAAAAGCGTGCTTAAAAATATTAACTTAATTAATAATAATCAGTTTTCAACAACGATATACAGCGAGCGTTTTTACTCACCTAAGGGTTATTTGATTCGCTCCCCAGTATGTGTATACTAACGGTAATGCATTCACATCCTTTGTGGAATGAGATTTGTACCGCGGCAATGGAATGAAACTGAATTACCCCGATCAGCGAAAAATAGACACTATAGCTTTCTTAATTTGTCCATATGTGTCACCGTGAAATAGGGCATATTTATTTTAATACCGCGTAATCATCATTATGTTATTACATAATTTGCAATAATTGCTTTATTTATTTGTATAATAATAATAATAAATATCTCTACAAAATTGCGACAGGTTTAGATGGATAAAATAAATTAAATAGTTCATTTAATCATGTAATTAAGTAGGTATATTATGACAATGATAAAAATATTGGAAGTGTATTTTTGACATGATAACGATGTGGGGATGGTCCCTATGAACCCTTAAGGTAGCGCCAAGGTGCACAACTAATTTGCCAATTGGGACGGCAATAACTGTGTTCACCCAAATCGATCTGGATGTCAATATTTTTCACAGTTAAGACTTGGTGGAAAAATGGTATATGGATATTCCTACATGTATGTTATGATCGGAATTCTTCGTTGGATTTCAAAAATATATTAAACTGATCTTAATAAAACATTTTTTATTAATAATGATCATAAACATATCTTACCAGAGTATGCAAATCTGGTCTCGCCATGAGATAATTCCTGAAGCTCCGATTCCTGTGCAGCAGCAGATAGAGAAGCAGCGTCACCTGTTCCGCCTCCGCTGACTTCCCCAACGCCAAGTACAGCAAGCCAAAGTCAACTCCTAGTGCACCCGCTTGTTGAACATCTGTAATATCAATTTCCGTAATTATTCATCTCGCTATATCAGTATTGCAAAACCTGCGTGCCTGGATGCCAATAATTGCAATAAATGAAATGTGTGCAAAAAAATATTAGCATATTCCAAATAATTTTGACCATAACTAGAAGTTTTAAATGTTATTTTTGTTATGACATTTAAAATTATTTTGCACACGCGCACACCTTACAGGGAACATTGCTCACAACGTAGCTCACTGTGTAACTCGGTGGCTTAGTATACCTGCTCAGTATGCGCATGCGAGACACTGAATTCAATAAAACCTGTCAGATTTTGATGGAGTGCCAGAAGCAAAGAAGAGAAACATGATAGAATGTAGAGGTGAGTTGAAAATACTGTCACCAGTTTGTGTACTCAAGTTTCGGGTGAAACTACCCATACTAAGTATCTATGGCCCAATAAACTTTTTCCAAAAAACTTGTGATGATATCATCGAAAGTCGCTGTTCTGTGAACTCGCCAGTTGGTAGACTTTCAACACTATTGACTTTAAATGCGCACGAACGAAATAGCACTTGAATATAGGTATATTTTAATTTATTAGTCTATTGCGTTCGAATGTATGAATAATAATAGGTAATAAATTTTGTGTCGCAGCACAGTGGTGAAATGACGCAATTAACATTAAAAAAAAATCACTGTTATTCATTTTTGTTAACAATAATATTGTAACCTAACAGAAAAACAACTCATAAATTTAAAATTTTATAATAAATGGGACTTTTCGACAAGCGGAGCACAGCGTATTTTTAGCGATTATATTGAAGCCGATACACAGTCTGAGTTCCCTGAGCCGATACGTATTTTAAAATACTAATAATATGGAGTTGGTTTTAGTTTCAGTTGAGTATGAAACTTTTGTCGCATACACACGCCAAACAATCTATATAGTATTCCAAATACTAGTAAGTATTTTGTAACAAGTATATATACTGAGTATTTTTTTATACTGGTAGTAAGTATACTTAGTCTTCAAAATCGACCAGTTTTCCCATCTCTAATAGAATGCATTCATTCGTTAATTATGACGTTCAAAGTTTATTGTGCTGTAGTGTAGTTTCATTCTTCTCACTATAACGATTAATATGCGTCAAATTGTGGGATTAAACAATATAGTCTGAGTCCCATCATATATATATTTATAATGCACAGTATAACCGGAATATGCAGTCAGTAGATTTTTTTTAAGTGAGTATGTAAAACTTTTTGTTTTGCTCTCCTTGTTACATTACATCTTTCTTTATATCACTGATAAAAAGGTTGTGCTTCACTGTTATGTCAAGCCGCCTGTCTAAGATACTAACCACTAAGGATACTCAGGGTGAGGTGACAGTAGGAAAGTTGTAACCTTAAACCAATTGAATGAAGAAAAAATTACCACTCACCTTGACACAAAAACAACGCTTCTCTGTACAGATTATGCTGGGTAGAATGATTGACTAGAGCTAATGCCAGGAGACAGGCCTGACTGGCTGCCGGTCTGGCCATTCGGTGACTTCCCGACTCCAGATCTTCGCTGCGCCACCGAGAACCCGACATTATCGACCATATACTTGCTGGAAGATAAAAAAATGTAATTATTTAATTAAGATAACATCACAATGAATTCAGCAATAAGAGAATAATAATTAATTCTTAAGGCTATTGGTTACAAAGATGGTTACATACAATCATGAACCGCCATTTTGAGATAATCACAAAAAACCACCAAGTGCATTTAGGACTGCAAAAAATTTTTTTCTAACAAACATGTTAATAACAATAATTACAAAAAGTGTGGATAAATTCTAAATTACCTTAAAATTATCCGAAAATTATGTTATAAGTTGGTCAAAAAACATAAAAAATGGCGGCTGACGAATCACTTCCGCCACTCTGTTTTGTTTTGACAACAAAACATAAATATTGAAGTGTATCACACTTGTAATGCTGAGTAGTATGATTGCTGTACATTGAATCGCAGGTATTATCGATTTATTATTACGATGGTAACAATACAATTCGACAGGATTCCGGCGTCCTGGAAGGCACTAAATACTATCTATAGTGTATATGGCGGTGCTACTGGATGCTGGTTTAACCTGGAACGAAGCAAGAAGACTGGCGAGCGACAGGGATTCTTGGAGGCGCCGCGTGGTGTCAATTTGCTCCAACTAAGGGGCGGATATGGCCGAAGAAGAAGAACAATACATATAGGTATACAGGCAACAGACTTAAAAAAATAATACACTCACATGCTAATCCAAGAACTAAACTCCCGCTAGCCGCCGCCGGTGGTGGTGGTCTCAATGAAGCCATATCCCTTAACAGAGCTTTTATTAAGAGACCAGCGTGAAGAGAATATCGTCCCCCAAATACAGTCCTTGAAAAGAGGAAACACAATTGCATATTCAAAAATTACTAAATTATTAAATTAGTGAGTCAATAAAACATCTTAAGCAGCGATTACATTATAACACCTCACATGCTGTCACGGCGAAAAATTTTGTCTATGGTTTCGTCATTCCGCAGAATTTTTTGAATGATCACTATCTCTATAAATTCAATGATGGAGAGTGCCAACTCTAATCTATTAGCATTTTGAATTATTATTCATTGTTCATGGTACTTTCAATCAATTTTAAGTCTCTACGTGTGCGTATGTTAAAATTACTTGCGATATTGCATCCATAGATAATATTTTGAACAGAACCCAACCAGCAGACCATAGATAATAGACGTAATCACCAGACATAGATAATAATTTAATAGAAAATCCAGAGAAAACCACTGAGAACAAAGAACACGTGATTTTGACATGAGTCAAAAATGTGTAGGCCTACAGAGAATAAAAAAAAGTTCACTGATCAGTGCAGTTCATGATGTAGCGCGATACGCGTGAGGTGACCTCGTTGTAGTTCTGGTGATTTTGCAGATTTTGCTAACTGTCAATGTTTGTTTAAAAATTCAAATTGTGTTACGGGATGGGAGCATCAGTCTGATAACATTTTAAATACCAAAAAACGACTTCACACATTTTTTTACCACAGCTTACTGTGACAGCACGTAATGTGATGATAATATATTTGAAGCATTATATTAATAGATAATTGTTTGTCCTCTAATATATGTTGTAATTATTGATATGGCGTTATTGATATCTGTATTGTATCGAAGTATCGATACTTGCAAGTGTTGATGTCAAATGATCATTACCCGCATGAACTTTTATTAAAATAAAATGCAGATCATTATCGTATCGATACCAAAGTGTCAATAAGTATTGACAATTTTTTGTTGTAATGAATACTTACTTGTATATATGAGAATTTTCAGAAGTGATGACCTCGCTATGTGACATGGAGAATAGATGCACAGAGAGTAACACTAACAATGTGTTGATTGCTTCAAGGTGTAGGTAATAGGTGTTGTCACTATAAAGAAAAATAAAATGTTCAAGTATCAATTAAACAATTAAAATTAATACGCAATTTAGATCCCAATAAAGAGAAGAGTACAATTTTGATTGAATCAATCTTTCTCTCTCTCTCTCTCCAGTCGGTCACACTCAGCCTTTCTGCATCCCTCTTGACGTTGTCCACCCATCTACCCTTCATAAACCTTATATAGAGCTCCAGATCAGTGGTTCTCACGTGAATTTAACTGTGGCCGCACAATTCACATTGACAGTTCTATGGAAACATCTGGTGGCTGCACCAAATTTCACTTTTGTTGTGATTGAAAAAATTAAAGCTAAATTTAATTTACTAAAAAAACGGGATCAATTTATTTATGGACAAGTTCATGTAATAAAAGACATTTGAACATTTCAGTACATATCCATTTATTTAAAAATAATGCAAATGGAAATTCCTCAATACTCCTTTTATCCAATGCGAGCCGCATGGCTGCTTCTAAATTTACATCTGTCAACTGGCTGCGATATTTGTAAGATATGTGTATTCAATCAATTTCATAATTTTATGAATACATTTTTGAAATATTATTCTGTAAAGCGCTGGTGGCCGCACATGAGAACCCCTGCTCTAGATCTACCGCATCTAACAACGTGACCGGCTTATCTGTCTTCATGTCCTCAATACATTACCTATATTGGGCTTGATATCTTAAGTAGTTTTTACCGACACATCCGACCGACTATCAAGAATGGAAATGTATAGATATCCAAGAAGTTGAGACTCAACCAGCATAAAGTAAATATCATTCATCATCCGTATTATCCGATTATGACCACTCCACAAAAATACAATGGGTTACAATACTGCAGAGTCCATAGGAAGCAGAGAGGTGGATAGGTCGTTCGGTTTAAACTGCCAGACGCTTAATAAATTGGGGGTCACACAATCCAGTCCATCTCTTTTGCTAATGGTCCTACTGCTTCTGATTTTTGATTTTTGATCTCGAATCGACTCTTCATGATCGGTTTCCACATAGCGGTGGCAAAGGGTGGAGGTAGGCAGTAGAGATCCAACATAAATAGTGCATAATAAACTATGCAAACCATACTTTTTTTTTCATTGAACTAATACAACTTGCACATATGTATGTAGTGTTGATTAGTTTTCAAAATTAAATTAAACCCTGCTAACCAAACCATAATAAATAAAAAATATTCTTCGACATGTCTATAAAATAAATAAAAATTTTGCCATTAAATCATAGATAATTTCAAATATTTTATAGAGTTAAATAAAAAAGATTTCAAGTTATACAAATTTATATTTTTATGAAAATTGATGTTTTTTAAAATAAATACATATTATAAATAATATTATTAAAACTATGAATTAGTCAAAAATCTCTTCATTAAAATATTACCTCATACTTCATAAAACCAAATTTTAATAATAAATTGACCATAAAATAATATTATATTATAATAATAAGACAGGACCCTTCACCAATTTCACATTTTATAACATTTTTTTAAAATTGTAAGTTTATCTTTGACTTAAAATAAAAAATATTTTTCTTTTTAATGTTTTCAGATACATACATATTTATTAATTAATACCTTTAAAATTATAAGTTATCAAAAAAATGTCTCAAATAATTGCAAGCTTCGTATTTTTCTGCTAGGTGCCTCTGGTAAGTAAAGACTTCGCCTTGATTGAATTTTGTTAACTAACCAATACTATCTGTAATTTGTATTTTTAGTTTAATGGAAACAAATAACTATGACTGACAAATTGTGCACTATTTTTGTCGGATCTCCATAGTCTACCTCCACTCTTCCCCACCGTCAGATAGATATGTAAAAAAAATATGCCGTTGGTCTACTTGTGTCTCTTGGTCTGATTTTTGTGTGCGTTGATCAATGACTTGTCAATTCCTTGTGAATTCCGCATCTTCTCATGCCGTACGAAAAATTGCAAAGATTTGGAAAGAATTGGAAAGAAAATGAGTGTGGAAAATATAAGAACTTACGTGACGGGTACGTCGATTATCAGGCCAAACAAGGCATCCATAAGCATCTCTAATGGTCCGTCTATGCAGAGGGTAGCATTAGAAACTGTCTGGCCTTCAAGCTGTATCAGTGTCTCTGTTGGAACGTCGACGCCATTAATTTGATCGGAATGATTACCAATTCTGTCTTTCGCATCTAAAAACATAACTATACAATGTACACTTTCTTTCACTTCACTTGCAGTAAATTGTTCATCTAAATACAGCTGACCAAGCGTGGCTATTCTAACATATCACGTAATACTCAAAAAGTGATAAATGTGATAAAAATATTACATTTATCACTTTATGTATTCAGGCAGTTAATTATTACAAATTAACTGTGAAAAGTGATAACTTTTAACACCCCCCCTCTCTTGGTCGTGTAAACTTTTAGACCGAGATAGAGTATGTCAATTACATATTAACTATTTTGGAAAATAATCTACGTCACGGGTGACGGCCGCCGCCCTCAATTCATAGTTCGTCGCGAGCTATCATATATCGAGTGGCGAGTCGTAACATATTTTTTTTAATAATTATACTGCAGTGGCATGACTAATAAAATTGTAAGTTATGTTGATATCGCACCGTGAGTGTAAAACCAAGGCATCGACAAATTTTTCAATTTCGAGATTACTAAAGACGAAAGAGTTAATTACGAGACTGCAAAAGTCGTGAACTTGATAATGTAAAAGTGAAGTAACTAAAAGAACATGCAATATAATGATAAACCAAATTGTTATGTTCAAAATGAACATAACTAACTTTCATACCGCTGGCAACCCCGACGATTATCTATGGTCACGTCGATGGAGCGTACGCGATTTGACAGATGTCGCTGATGGAATTTCCGGCCGCAACGGACGTCGGGAGGTGTGGAACAAGCAACTAGGCTTTTTGATTCTGACTGTCGTCTAGTATAGTCGTGCTCCGCTTGAGTTTTACCCAACATTTATCATGGACGTCACTTAACGGAGCCGCAGTGTTTGAAGCCTCTGATCGTTCCAGTTTGGTATTTTAAATCTATTATTTGATTCACTATTCTTCCAATGTTTCTTTTCAAACTTAGCTGCTTGCATTTATTTTAGTATTTACAAATTTCAATATCGAGCCGCTTAATAACCTTTTAATGTATTTCTTGCTTTTGCTATAATATAGTTTCTGTCAAGTATATAAATTGCTCTTTTATTTATTGTTCCCACTTTATTCCACACTGTTAAATGATTATAATCTTTCACGGTCTCAAGATCGTGTGGCGTCCAGGACTTTATTATGTACATCTTTAACCATGCGCGAGTCTTCTTCAGTGCAAATCCCTCTGTTTCTAATTAAATTTTACAGTTGTCAGTTGCGAGGTTGCAGAAGTAATTATCGTTCGGCTTGAAAAAGATCAGATAATCTACGGCCCTTCCTTGTGTCTCATGCTCTCTTTGCTTTAACTATTACTTTACACTTTTTTCTATTTCTATTTAGAAAGGCTTTTATTTTGTAGTTGTGACGACAAAGATCACAATCACAAAATATTAATATACGAGGGTGGGTCAATAATTCCTTAGAAAAAAGCATTAAAACAGTTTTTATTTTTGTATTTTTTTTTTATTTCTCAACATAATCTCCTTGGAGCTCAATACACTTGGTTAGACGTTTCTCAATTTTTTTTAAACCGTCAGAAAAATAAGTTTTCGGAAGGTCCTCAAAATAAGCATTTGTCCGATCGATGACTTCTTCATTTGAAAAAAAAACGTTGTCCACTTAGCCATTTTTTTAAGTTTGGGAAAAGGAAAAAGTCACTGGGGGCTAAATCTGGCGAATACGGTGGGTGGTCGACCAATTCGAACTTCAATTCTTCAATTTTAGCCATTGATCGTAAACATGTGTGAACACGGGCATTGTCCTGATGAAAGAGGATTTTTTTCCTGTTTAATGAGGCCGTTTTTCTTCAATTTCGTTTTTTAGCTGGTCCAATAAAAATGCATAATAATCCCCTGTTATTGTTTTTCCTTTTTCCAAATAGTCAACAAAAATAATTCCACGTGCATCCCAAAATACAGTAGCCATAACCTTACCAGCTGATTTTACGGTTTTCGCCTTCTTTGGACATGGTTCGCCTTTCGCAATCCACTGCTTTGACTGTTCTTTCATCTCGGGAGTATAGTGGTGTATCCATGTTTCATCTACAGTCACAAAGCGACGAAAAAATTCATCCGGATTGCGTTGCATGAGCGACAACAGGGCTTTAGAGGCCACCACCCTATTGCGTTTATTGTCGACTGTGAGCAAACGCGGCACCCATCTTGCAGAAACTTTTTTCATGCCCAATTTGTCATGTAAAATAGAAATGACGCTACCTTTTGAGATCCCTGTAACCTCAATTATCTCACTCAACTTTAATCTTCGGTCACTTAACACCATATCGTGGATTTTATTGATCATTTCTGGTGTAGTCACCTCTACAGGACGTCCTGAGCGTGGTTCATCCTTTGTTGATGTACGACCACGTTTAAATTCATTTAACCAGTTATAAATAGTTGCAAGTGAAGGAGCAGATATGCCGTGAACTAAATCCAACTCATTTTTTATTTCCTTTGCTGTTAACCCTTTTATATCAAAATGTTTAATAACAGCTCTAAACTCAATTTTCTCCATTTTTGTAAACAAGCAAATTTTTTTTTTAAATGTACGAAAATAAAAAACAACAACCCGACCAATCTGATTGAAACTTCGCAGCATACTGAATCGGTAGTGCCGCTGCATGAAAACAAACCGCTTACAGTACTAGTCGCGCCACCTGTCGGCTTTTCTAAGGACTTATTGACCCACCCTCGTATCAAAATATTATGGTTTTTTTTAGAAACTCTATTTCTTCTAACAAAACGAAGACTTCAAACCCTAATATATCCAAAATATGTCCTTGGTTTTACACTCACGGTGCGATATGTTCAATTCTTATTTGAAATTTCAATATGAAATTTCAGGATTCGGGTGGAAAAACCATAGATACACCTGCACAAGCATACTTGAATTTGACCAAACTTCGCAAATAAGAGATGTATTTCACACAACAGGCGTACCTATCGACTTAAACTTTCGCCATGTTACCAGCCTTGTGTATGGAATTGCTTCTGTGTTAATTTGGACCAATAAAAATAATGGAAAAGTGTTTCTGTGTTAACGGTTAAGAATAACTTTGCAGTAATGGACTTATATGCTAATTAGAATTAAAATCTGACACAGTATACATCAGGGATTACCAGGGGCTAACATCCATTTATCGTAAAACAAAATATGTTATGAAACCTCTTCGTAAGGCGGCTAAAATCCACTTCAGATTGTAGAGCCAACTGAAGAAAAAAAATTTAGTGATGTTATACCTTGAGTGTGTGCAGATTGTCCTACAGCATTATCGTCTGTTTGAACAGGTAAGGATTGCCTAACGGAGTCATGTTGGGGTCCATTCAAGTTTCCGTTCATTCTATCTGATGTGTTGTGATTTTGCTGCACCTGAAAATAGATTTATGTAAATAATTAACGTATTTATTTTATAAAATGTATTCTATCATTTGGCATTAAACGTGTCATATAAAAATTGTTTCACGCCACGTATTTCGTCACGTAGTAAGCATTATTAAGTCAGACTACCGAAATTTATACAATCTTTTAATTATCGTACCATCCATTGTTGCCAACTAAAGCTAGGGTTTCCTAAGAAAGCAGTGTCGTTATGTATCGGCTGTAATGTAGCAGTGGTTGACGTCACTAAAACGTTGTCTATGCAAACCATATGGCGTTGGTTTCCTAGAGAGCGTTGGTTGTGAGTGTAACATCAAATATCGGTGCCGCCATTTGCATGACGGTCGTCATACAGTCATAGAACGTTTTTCCCCAGGTTTTCCTCGGTCTCTTCGAAACGACAGTTTTCGTCGTCCGATGACTCTTCATCTTCCAAATATAGTAATAATGCTATGTTTAGATCGTCCATTCTCCACCACTGACCATTGTCCGTCTTTTTTTTAGTTTACATCTCTGGTTATTGTTCTTACAGCCGTTTTCTTACATCCGCCGCATCACATCATGTTATGGCCGCTACATAACGGCACCGCTTTCTTAGGATACCCTAGCTTAAGTAAATTTCTTATCAGTTATAACATTTTTTGATAAGCATCTTGCTTTTAAAATACGCATTTGGCGTATGGTGTTAAATCCAGCATTTTTCGACATTACAAATAGCTTACTTAAACTTTCTCCATGTTCATAATTAGGACTTATTTTTCTGAAATGCTAGTTTCTAAATATTATTTTAATTTACTCTAGCTTTTTTCTCCTATCTAGCTTATTCTCATACCATGTCTGGCATATATTTCTCATATTCAAAATACAAAAAAAAGCATTTTACTTCATAGAATTCAGTGAACACCATAAAGAAAGTTTATAGGTACTACGATAGTTTTATAAAATTATACAAATTTATTTTTTGGTCTATTTCAATTTATTCAATTTCAATTTATTTATTTTTAACATATTGTGGACATAACAAATTATAAGTTTAAGACGTTCACAACATGACATTTAGAAACAAAGAAATATGAAACAGTATTACATAAAAAAAAGATAGGTAGTATGCTATTAAACAGTAGAAATATGTCTATGACTAATGCACGGTTGAGCAGACTCAAGTAATTCTTTTTTTGCTCACTACTGGAGACGAAGGAAACATCTTAGAAATTGTCACAACTTACCGTCACCTGCTGCTGTGGTTCCGTTTCCCAACAAGAATGGAAATGCTGTCGGAGCACCGGTTCGCTAACCGTTTCCACCAAGTATTTTCCAATGCATCGAATCACAAACAAACAGTTGAAAGTCTGCCATGATAGAATAGCACTAGAAAAAAAAACTGTAATTTCTTTAACTGCTTTGGAAAAAGTTATTATTAATTAATGAGCACAGGATAACCAATCAACAACGAGATAAAATAATTAGTTAAAAGTGGGTCACACATACAAACTCTTTGTGACAACGTCTCGTCAACTTTGTACATGCGATTTAGTTGAGATTCGCCACATTTTTCAATTCAAAGACAACTCTTGGCACACGCAACAAAGTTGAACAGCATATACAGTACACTCTCAGTAATCCGCCGCTCGATTATCCGATAACTACTATAATCCGCCGTTAATTTTACTAGTTGAGCACAAAATCAAGCTCTATAAATCGCCGGTATTCAATTGTCAAATTCAGTAGTTCGCCGCGTACATGTATATAACGCAGTGAGACGGGTTTATTTTGGAAACTTCTCCTTCCTAAAACGAATGTTCATCGCGAAGAAAGTAATGTACTCGTAGCAGGGAGGAACGTGCCCAAGGACCGCATCACAATAATTATGCCGTACTCCAATGCCACCGGGACACACAAAATTAAGCTTTTGGTCACAGGGAAAGCGAGGAATCCTAAGCCATTCAAGAATATCTGCCTCACTGAACAACTGGTTGTGTCAAGTGATTTACTGTTTAATATTTAGTAAATAAATATGTATAATTTAATAAACACTTGATATAAATTATAAATAATACCGTACTTTGCTAGTACAAATTTCTCAAAAAAACTATTTTCACAAAATACCTGTTTTAATTTTTACCATATTATAATATAATATGTATGCACTATAATCCGCCGCTTTCACTAATTGGACACTTGTCTGGTTTTTAGGGTGGCGGATTACTGAGAGAGTACTGTATAAGGTTTTTCAAGTTGCTCTAAGTCTAAAGCCCAATTAGCAAAATTTAAACACACCAAATGGTCATTCAGTTTAAGTTCTTGTGTTAACTCTATTTTATACGCCTTCAAATGCAAATCTTTATGAAGAATATTCCATGTAGTGCCATAAGAAAGTCCGAATTCTTGAGAACAATGTGTAATTGATTGTTCTGGATTTTCATACACACTTTGATTCACAACATCTATATTTTCAGCAGTTCGTTTACGTTTTAGAAGTGTTGGATTTTTGTCACAAACATTAACATGTAACTTGAATTTTCCAATTAAATTACGAATAGTAAGCTCTGTAGATCGATTATTTTGACCATAATTTAAGTTGGTGATGTTTCGTACGGATTAAGTATACTGGAGTGGATATAATTTTGTTAGCATTTTTGGGTTTAGATTATTTTGATATTGAGTCGAATGAATGTCTTAGTTAAAAAAGTCTTTTGAAGCGAGGATAATATATAGTGAACAAGGCTGACTAGATTCAGGGCGGCATTCGTTCAGTTCCATTTAACGAATGCAATGCGGTAACTTGTTCATAATAAATGAAGAATTTCGATTACAGATTTCATTCAAATTATTACCAATTATTTAAACATGAAACAATCATCACTTTCTTCAAACAGTTTACCATATTGCATTCAAAGTATGAGCAAAAACTAGCACTATCAAAATTTACAGGTTCGTGTTACAGATTGACTACAGTGGGTCATGAGCCCTTAAAAATCCTTTGACATCATGATCAAGTATGTAAGACATAATTTTCATATTGCCCCGTATATTATACCAGTTCTTTGAAAGAGCTAAAGAAGATAGACAGGAATGGTCGTAGAGATGAATACTTCTGATAACTTACTTATCAGCTCCCGGAGAAGCCAGCAGTTCTGTGGCTCTGGTGAGGAATACTTGAACCAGCGATCCGATGTTACCGGATCTTGGATTGTTGGCGGCTAGCTGTTGCAGAAGTGGCTCTGTGATCGCATCAAGCATTACCTGCTCCTCACTAAAATTAAAATAAACTTACGCATTAGTATTTCACATGCCACTTAGCGGCGTCGATAAGCGGTGTTTATTTCCATACATTTATTAGGTGCATAATCAACTAAAGATGCACAATAAAGAGGTGCAGAGTGGCAAGCACAAGCCGACGACGACGCCTTTATCGCATTTCGCGTAAACATACAATTAAATCTTAAGTATCTTCTCACCATATGCAATTGTACTGTATGTGAGCACTGGTAGCACACATTGGTTGAACACTTAACACAGTGTGAAGTCAGTTTTGAAGATACTCTACTGGTACCCAAATGCACTACATGACAGTTTGATGTTGCGAGCTATCATGCCATGCACACCACTGTCAATTGACATTTATTGTCCAAGATAATGACGTAGTTGACTCGCTTGATTTGAGTGCCATTGATGAGGATCGCTTTTGCTTCAGCAAAGCAGTTTACCATTACTTTTATATTTGAGTAATTTATCTTTGAACCAACTTTGCGGCTTTTATTTGCAAGCTCCTGCATCATGTTCTAGAGGTCTTCCGGGTCATTCGCAAAGACATCAATGTTATCTGAAAAGCGCAGATGGCTGACGTATCCGCCTAATGGTAATTTCACTGTTCTCCCAGTCAAGTCGCCTGAATCGGTCTACCAGAGTAGCGTTAATAATTTGGATGAGATCGTATCGCCTTGTCAGACTCCCTTGCTAATAGAAAATCTACAAGACTGTTTTATGTCTCCAGCCATAAATCAAACCTTCCATGAACGTTGATTCGGTGTTTCATATGAAGATCGCGCACATCTACCTTGCGACAGTCGCAATTAACCTTCGACACATATAGATATTTGGATGCAGTGATCGGCGAGCTGGTATAGGAATGACCAATTCGTAGGTGTTCGTACGCGTCCTGGTGTCTTCGACTAGCAGCTCGAGAAGCATGCAACTTGTTGATTGCAACAGTAGATGTTTTTTTCAAACTAAAAAGTCGCATTCAACCAATCTGCGGAGCTCCATTTGGCGACGTATGTTTTGTGAATAACGATGACGTCACATCGACTATTCGACACATTGCAGGCGAGACAAGTTTTGATGTGAGAGCCGGCTTAACGTCATTCAGAATGTTTACATGTATACTAAATTATAATTAATATTGCTTTAGTGCTCCTTAAGCCTCAATTACATTGAGCTTCTTTACGAGCTGTTTATTGGCGAATTTACAATCTGCCTGTAAAGTCGCCCAGTGTAATCATCGAATAAGCTAATAAGCAGGTTGTAAACACTCTACCGAGAAAAGTTGAAAGCCGGTCAACTTTACACGCTACACGCCGGCGTGTGGGCCTACTGCGTCTGCGCAGTAGAGCACAGTACTAACCTCCCGGTAAAAAAACGAACTACGTTCCGTCAAAATAGTCGCTGGCTTGTGGCTTCTCAGCGAATGGAAAATTTTGTGTGTAATCATCAAATCGCAGTAGCTGAATCGCCCGCTTTTAAATACGCCAATAAACAGCTCGTAAAGAAGCTCAATGTAATTGAGGCTTTAGCAGCGCTACAATTACTTACCATGAAATAAATTGATAGCTAATAGTATTGTAGTAACTAACTTATTATTGGGAGGGTTCAAGTTGAAAGACAGAAGTCGAGTCCAATAAGGGTCTGCAGGAGGGATATGGTCAGGCCCCACTAGACCCGCAAGCTGCTCACTGCTCTGAAGAGACGACACCTGACTCACTCCGGCACCCATCTTGGAGATAGATCACTGAAACGAATGATTGATGAGCAAATATCAACTCTGTAGCAGGGTTGTTATATCAGTGAACACTAGGGCCTCGAGTTGTGTCATTTCGAATTGTGTCATTAAAATATTTTGTACTGCAAATACAAAAATGGTTTATCTAAAAATTTTCGGGGTTTTCTAAAGAAAAAGACTGAAGAAGAAAATAAAAAGGATCAAGTTATACACATTATTATATTCTTATAAAAATCGATGTTTTTTAAATCAATATAAAAATATTAAAACTATGAATAATTAGTCAAAAATCTCTTAGGTTAAGCATAGAAAACTTAATAAACGAAATTTTAATAATAAATATGACCGTAAAATATATGTAATAATAAGATGGGGTCCTGCGACAAATTCACATTTTATTAAATTTTTTTACAATTTTTATATGTTTATCTTTGACTTAAAATGAAAAATACTTTTCTTTTTAATGATTTCAGATACATATTTATTAATTAATACAGTTGAAATTGTAGATTATCAAAAAAATGTCTCAAATCGCAAGCTTCGTATTTTTACCCTAAGTGCCTCTGGTAGGTAAAGACATCGCCTTAAAATATGAATTATGTCTTTAAAATAAAACTAAATATTTTTTAAATGTATTCAAAAAATCTATATTTGGTATTGGTGACGCAGGTGACCGCATGATTTTTTGTAACTTTATTTTTAGACCAAACCCAACCTAACCTAACCTAATCTACCCCAACCTAATCTAACCTAACCTAACCTTAGTGTGTGATAATGATGCATCGAAATGTACGAAAATATCAACTTTCAATTAAAAATCATTGGATCGAAAAGCATCTCAGCCGACAGAAAAGGGTACCTATTTAATATAATTGTCTACATGGGATAAACTGTTTCCGCCAAAAAAAATGATAAATGGTCATGCGGTCATCTGCGGCACTATAACCGTCAAGAGAATCAGGGGATAAAGAGTTCCACTTGCAATGAACGGGGAATGTGGTTTGAATCTTGCTGTCTGGGTAAAATTCACATTGCCATGTTTCCAATCGATAATCTTAATATATAATGTCTCTTTGGATTCAGGGCATGATTGTAATGCTTCTTTTCATTCGAATCTTCCTATTTCATCAATCAACAACATGAGAATATACTTTATGACAAATTCATAGTAAGTATATAAAATGCAGTGATGAATAGTGGAGGAGGGCTGTGGAGCGTCGTTTTTTTTTTATAAATAAACAGAATCAACATAAATAGAGCACACTACACTTTATCAGTCATACTTATTTGTTTTCATTGAGCTAAGAATACCAATTATTGGAGATGGTATCAGTTAGTTTTTAAAATTTAATTAAAATGCTGTCATGAGATTTTATAACATTCTTTTTAGACCAAACCAAACCTAACCTAACATAACCTGATCTAACCTACCCCAACCTAATATTACCTAATATAATATTTGTTTGTGATAATGATGCATCAAAATGTATGAAAATTTCAAATTTTAAATTTACAATTATTGGATCGAAAAGCCTATGCGCCGACAGAAAAAGGTATTTATTATAATTGTCTACATGAAATAAACTGTTTTCGCAACAAAAAAATCATAAAAGCTCATGACGGCATCTGCGACACAATTACCAAACCCCGCCTTACACAACCATAATAGATATTAGATAAATAATATTTTTCTATTATGGTTTGATTTCATGGTTTAATAGAATTTTTAAAACTAACCAATACCATCCGCAATTTGTATTCTTAATTCAATGAAAACAAATAAGTATGACTGACAAAACGTAGTACGCTCTATTTACGTTGAAACTCCACAGTCTACCTCAAAGAGATTGAAAGACTGGAGAGGGAACACGCCATCATTTATGTACTAAAAAATACGAATCGGAGAAAGACAGTTGGTAATGTTGGTATTCTGGAGCTACTACTTCAAGTTCGTGTGGTAAAACAACATGGCGGATATAATATTATTATTCTCTCGATTTAAGTAAAAAAAACCATGGCCTCTTGCAGTGTAATAGGATGCAAAGCCAGGAGAAATGCCGGCGTATCTTTTCACAGGTATTTATAATAATAATATTACATTTTTCTTTACGTTTATTGACAAATAAGTATTGTATTATTATACGTTATTATTCGGTAAAAAATGTTTATTAATGGAAGAATACAAATGAGTAACAGCATTTCGGAACAATTTGCATACTATTAATTATTTATAAATTGATAGTTTTTCCTAAAAGATCTTTTACAATAACAATTCACAACTTTTACATCAAACGTCAAATGGTTGTTTATTGCGAAAAATCCAGGGCCGTATGCATAATATTATTTTGAACCCAAAATATACGATGTGTTTTTCAAAGTAAAAACTGTTAGTGCTAGTTAATGACATTCATTATTTACATAGATTTTATATTTCATTTCAGAGTTAAATATATTTTTAAGAATACCAAACAAAAAATTGTATTTATATGAAGTATGTAATGGAGTATATGTAGCAATTTTATAATGTTATACAAATTAAATTATTTCAGATTTCCGAAAAATAAAGTTCTTCGGAAATTGTGGATTGATGCAGTCGGGCGGGAGAGCTGGGTGCCATCTAAATATTCATTACTGTGTGGGAAGCATTTCTCGGAAAGTGAAGTTAAATGAGTGTTAAAGTTAAATGAGAGTTAAAAAAGTGAGTTAAATAGATAAAATAATGTAATTAACTATATAATCAAATTTTCAACATACCTACCTGTATTTTGTGTCTAATAGGTTTGTATAAACAAGTAATTTTATACACAATATGGCAAAAACGAACCCATGTTATATTTTTATTTCATAAAATATTTTCAAAATACACATGTGTAAATAGGTAGGTAATATAATAAACTTTTATTTTGTTTGTAATTTACTGTTATTATTTGTGTTTTTTATTTAACCGTTTTATCTAAACAATAATGCTGCTATTTTATATAGAACAATATGTAAAAACAAGACCATATTTCTTATTCCAACATTTAACCATTTGCTATTAACTGATTTGTGTATAATTTTTCATAATATTATTGTGTTTTTTGTGTTATTAAAAATACAATACTTAAATCCATTTGCATTATTTTTTCTTACCCTGAATCCTAATAAAATTTTTATTGCGGGAACTTTTTATAATGAAAATACGTTTATCATAAATTGGTTGTAAGCTTGTGTTGATAAAAAAAATACTCAGTGGGGGGTTTTTATGTCCAAGTATGGCCCATTTGCAGCAAAGAGTACCTAATTTCAGAGAAATAGAACTTTCTCTCACAAAACGAGTACACACTGACATTTGTGTGCTACCTCTGGGGAGGAGTCCAATCTCTTTGGTCTACCTCCAGCCTTCACCGCTGATAAAATGTATTGTATATCTCCTTTATTTTTACAAATCAATTATATTTACATAATATTATAATATAATAATTAAATTATATTTATATAAGTTATAGTTGAATAGCATCTCTCCATAACAAGACAATTGAGTAGGCATCTTCATAAAACAACAATAAAATTAGGTATGATTTATTCCGTACAAATGCAATATTCTTGGTATGGGGTTCCTAACACTGATTCACCAGTCATAAATATGTACAATAAACTTTCATTAAAGGCATAATCTACTGAAGAGTAATTGAGTCTATAAATATATTTGTGTATATTATTAACACGTATACTGCGGTTATTGGACGAAAATTGATAACATACAGAAAGTGCCGCATAGACATTAAATTCGTGGTAATTCAAAAGTAATCAATCATGGTAAAATAGCTTACGCTTCGTTTATAATATAAGCATCAATAGACAGTCGATTTGACGCGTATTTATTTCAATATTTTGAGATATTGTACAAATTATAAAGGAAGCCACGCATCAAAGAACTGTCACATCTGACATTTTCTACACTACACTTGCACCGTAAACTGTTTTATCGATAATTTGACGCAATCCAAATGGTTGACGTTTGTAATATGGCTATATAGTCAATTAGTATTCATCCAGTAAGTTTTCAAATACACACAGCCCTACAAACTTATCTGTAGAATGAGATGGAGGAGATACTGTCGAAAACTACCCAATCATAACTCGTAACAGGCAAAATTTGACGTTGGAATGACGTTTTACAAAATGGCGTCCTATGGTAGTTCGTAGTTACATTTTTGGTCATTCTCAAGATAAGTTTGTAGGTCTGTAATAATACGACATAGTGTGCATACCTTCATTGTTTATCATTTAAAATAGTTTTTTATTAGACGAAATAAAGCTCAAACTTTAAAGACTCACAAGCAGATTTAAATATCAGTTTAATTGAAGAAATATTTTAAATATTAATAATCCATTGCATAAATACGATTTCATAATGTTTAATACTGATTTTTATTTTATATTAACATCTTATTTTCAAAATTATATTTTTAAATTAAATGTTTGGCCGGCTTTTACATGGTCGGTATACAACTAGTTTTTTGTGTTAGGGCTATTTGCAACCTGTAAATAGTAATTTATGAGCTTTAATTGATTTTGGAATTAAATATGTATTTAAAAATTAATGTGATAAAATATATAAGGTGAGTCGGGGTAAGTGTGATATAGAATTTAATGAGATGAATTTCAACCTGATTCATGATGAATAGGTATGCTTTATGCCGGCGCTCCATTGGCACGCAAGTCAGACAATTTACAGTCTTCGGACTTTTTTTTCGCGTGGAGCACCCCAGGTCTGCGGACTTTTTAATCCGCAGACCAGGCTCGTTGGATTTCAAACATGTTTGATATTTTACTCGCCGAGCCGCTGAAATTCGTACGTTCACCACGCTTTACCGTCACATTATTTATATCTATGCCGACGGACGACAGCGCCATCAACTGTCATTCAAAGTGTTCGGACATCTCACATCGATAACAACAATGGTAGATCTACGAGTGCATTCGAAAAGTTTCTTGGAAGATTTTATTAGTTGTTTTAAAGACAACCCATCGTTGTGGAAGACGACCAGCCCACTATACAAGAATCGTGATGCCAAGTCCTTGGCGTATGCGGAACTTTTGGAGATTTTAATCAAGGTGGAGCCGCAGGCAAGGGTCGACGATGTTAAAAAGAAAATACAGACATTGAGGTCGGGTTACAGAAAGGAGAGAAATAAAGTAAGGACATCATATCGAAGCGGAGCCGGCACAGACGCAGTTTATCTACCCAAACTGTGGTACTATAAAAATTTGGAGTTCTTGAACGACCAAATGGAAGGTACGTAGGAATGCTTTAAAGCTATTTATTATACACGTGCAGATTTTGAAATTGTCGTACCTAGCTCTGAAAGTGACATCGCATTAGATTAGCTACTATTAAGCAATTAAAACATACAGCTATGAATCATTTCTAGTCACAATAAAATTTCTTATTCTTTGCCGAGGTAGGTAATAAATAATAATAATATATAGGTACGAGGGAATGCTTTAAAGCTATTTATTATACACGTGCAGACTATGACATTGTCGTATCTCTGAAAGTGACATCGCATTAGATTAGCTACTATTAAGCAATTAAAACATACAGCTATGAATCATTTCTAGTCACAATAAAATTATTTATTCTTTGCTGAGGTAGGTAAGAAATAATAATATATAGGTACGATCATGGCGGTGGAAGCGCGGCTTATTGAGTCGTGGTCGGGTCCCAGGTTCAAATCCTGGGTCTGACAAGTACACATTGAATTTCAATTTGTGTATGAGTCAGAGTATGGACCTAATATGTTGAGCAAGTGGCTGACATCCATTTCTCGTAAAAACAAAATCTGTCAATACAAACCTCCACTCCGTGGAGGTCCATATTATGATCGGACATGGTCGAAAGAAGAAGAAAAGAAATGATCATAAAATCAAAAATCGCTCGAGTTAGGTTCCTTCAGAGACAATCAATAAATCGTCAATCATCAATCAAAACTAATGGTACAGTTTGGTTATGAGGAATACAGCGGAAAACACATTTTGAAAATACCCGATATACTGGATTACACCAATTATACCAATATCAATATTAACCGTATGAAGGAATGGGTACTTAGGGGAGAGATAATAAAAAACAAGTTTGAGTATTATGTTGTATTTTAACAATTTACATTTTGTTTTACAGAATCGAGCTCAATATCCAGCATGGTGGACGATTTGGAAAACATGTCTCCTGATGAGAGTTACTCCAACTCGTTAAACAACGAATATTGTATTGAGGTAAAACATTTTAACTAAATTGTTACATTGGTTTAATTTATCTATTGCTTATCATACTTTCTTGCCATGTGACAGCCCCGATAGTATTAAAATATTTTTTTGGTGCAGGTATTTTTAATCTGCCTTCGTCTAAACGTTTGAAAAAATCAGATTTTCTCAGTACGCCTCCATCAGAAATACGTCCATTTGTTCCAACATCAACATAAATAAATTCATAATTAGCATTTGCAATCGCCATCAAAACAATGCTGTGGAAATGTTTGTAATTATAAAAGTGGGAGCCGGCGCCTGCAGGTGGCACGATTGCAATGTGTTTCCCATCAACTGCGCCCAGGCAATTTGGAAATTGCCATTTACTATTAAATTCTTCTGCAATCGTCTCCATTTCTTCGTGCGTATCAGGGAACTGCAACAAAAAATAATCAACATTTTATTTACAGATAGAATATTCGCCTTCAACATCCACGTTGTCGACTACTCCAAGGTCGAATCTCAATAGAGCACCAGAACCCCCATCGTTCAAACGAAAAAAATCGAATGATAGCGCCAACAAAGTGTTAGAATTAATCACCGACAAACTAAGCAAGACTGAAGATGAATTTGATGTTTTTGGCAAAATGATGGCCATGAAACTACGATCGATGTCACAGGGACAAAGATTGCTGGCCGAGAAGCTGATGCATGAAGTTGCCTTTATGGGACAAAGTGACAAAATAATGCCAGCAACTACTGTTCATACTCAACCAGTTTATCGTATATTAAGCAAAAATGTACAAAAGCCGGTATAATAAATTAATGTTTTTTGTATGAATAAATATCTTGTAAAAATATTTGTTTTTTTGTTTGTTTTTATGCCTATAAACCTTAGCTTAAGCGATACAACAAATGGTAAGTATTTGAGCTATGTTAGCAAACCTATATTATTATGTGGCCTCATTTAGAAATCAAATTCCATGCTTGCTTTTCGAAGAATATGACTAGTATTACAATACATTCAACAGGAATAATTAAGCAGCTTGCTTACAGCCTATATGGAGAGTCCTGGCTAGGTACAGCATTCTAATGGTCTATTGAATATTTAGCATGTCAACGATGGCCTTATTTGTGACTATATATATACCTATCTCAAATGCATATTGTCTGCCATTCTTATGATGTTGCCGTCTATGATTTATATAGGTAAAACAATCCACTAAACGTTCACTTTATAAGACCAACCAATGTCTACTTGTTAATGATATATTTGTAAATTTGCCCAACTTTATTAGATGACGTATAATATAATACACACCTTGAAATATTCTCCTTTCAAAACGTCAATGATGACTTGGCAAGTTTCGGGAATTATCTTGCCCAGAGTTTGTCTTCCAATCGCAGTTCTATAATGCAAGTCAGTGAATGTTCCGCCGGCAGCCAAAAATCGCAGGGTTGCACATAATCTATCATGAGGAGAAATAGCTTCCCTCATCATAGTATTTTTTTTTTAATAAATGGGGAGACCAAATTATACAGTTCTGTGTATACATCCTCCGACATTCGCAAATAATTGCGGAAATCGCTCGGTTGCAAACGCAATTCTCGTATTAAATTTGTGTGGGATAATGTCGTTCGTTTCCTTATCCAATGTTTCACCCAGTATTTGTGTACCCTTTGCTTCGTTATTACATTATCTGCCACCCAATAACCCAAAAAACATAAAACGTCGGTATCATTTAACGCCATCACGATTTAACTGTCAGATATACGTATATTATCTATGCTGTCAAAGTCGACTGTTTTACTCGTCAAATTAATTATATACTCGTTTCGTTGAACGTCTGTTGGCCAGTAGCAGAACGTAGAAAAATCTGAAGACTTATTGTCGTCGGACTTTTGGCTCGCCAATGGAGCGCTGGCATTAAAACCGTTGAAAACTTTACCATATCGTCGCCCTCAAGGAAGAACTCACCAAATACAGTTTTTGCTCAAAATGAGTTATTTATACTGGCAAACTTGTAATTTTTAGCTCTATCTTAGAAAAAATCACCAACATTCTAACTATACGTTTTAAGTCAAAAAATATAAAATTAAAATAATTCACCAAATACAAAAGCCGATATTTTGTGTTATGGAAAAAGTCACCAAGGTACTTGGTGACTTCTTACATGCGTATTTTTTCGTATTGGTAACACTTGGTGACACATCTTTCACTGAGTCACTTGTCAGTTCGGCGTTGTGTATTATGGCGGTTAACGTTTCCCTGCGTTGTTTATCGTTAAAATACTAAAATGTCACGAAAATATTATAATTTAGAGTCTCAAAAAGATTGCAAAATTACCCAAAGACTTAGATTGCTCCGCATGTATTTACAAATGTCAACAAAATTTCAACTCTGAAGATAGAGTGGAGCTATGCAAACATTATTGGGGTCTACATTATCAAGGACGACACGATTTTATCCTAAAATTTGTCACAAGTCACAAACCTATTCGCATGAAAAAAAATGCAAATCAAAATAGGCTGGCTTCACGGACTTATTGCTTCATGAAAAATGGTGAGAATATAGGAGTATGCCGCGATTTTTTTCAGAAAACGTTGTGCATAAGTAATGGCCCAATAATCACTGCCTTTAAAGGAAAAAGGAAAGGAAAAAAATAGAAACGAGAATTATCAAACAGCACATAAACAGCTTCCCAAGAGTGGAAGCACACTATGTTCGCAAAAGTTGCTAGAGGCAGTATTTAGATAAAAATTTGAGTATTCAAAAAATATACGCAGTTTATAAAGAATATTGCACAGGGAAAAGTTTAACTCCAGTAAGTTTAACATTGTACAGATGTTTTTTCTGCAGAAACTTTAATTTGTCTTTTCTTAGACCTAAAAAAGATTTGTGCCCGACTTGTACAAATTACAAAGTGTACGGATGAATCCAAAAAAGCCAAACTTGAAGAAGACTATCAAGAGCATCAAAGGCGGAAAGAAGACTGTAATGCAGCGAAAGCAGCTCACAATGAGAGAGCCAAATCACATCCTTCATTCATAATGGCTACATTCGACCTTCAAAGTGTCCTACAAATTCCGAAGTCCGAAGTTTCGCAATTTTACTATTCAAGAAAAATATGCGTCTACAATTTGACTGTTTATGATGGAGCTACAGGTAAAGCTGGTTGCTATTGCTGGAATGAAATGCGTGGAAAAAAGGGCAGCTATGAAATTGGCTCTGCTTCAAAGAGATTGGAAGACTAATCTCTTTGCTCTGCTTTGATAAAATGGATGGAAAATCTTCCAGATGAGGTCAAAAAAATCTCACTGTTTTCTGATACATGTGGTGGCCTGAACCGCAACAAAAACATTGCTGCTCTATTTTTGTTCACAGCATGCATTCTGCTATAGAGCGGGAAAGTAAGAACAAGTCCGTCTATGGAATGAGTGATTGGTTGGAAATATTTAAAAATGCGAGAGGAAGAACCAGCGATCGACAGCCATATCTTGTTGAAGAGATGAAGTTCGACGACATGATGGATTTGCAATGGTTGTCAAATCAGATAACAAAAAATCGATTGAAGGATGAAAATGGTGAGACCATAAAATGGTTGAAGATTAACTGTATGAGATTCGATCGATAACTACCGGGTATTATCCAGTTTAGATATGGCCACCAGTATGAATATAAGAATTTACAAGTATCTGGACATGGCAACTTTGAAGTACCACCAGCCATAAAAAAGGCATATAATAAAATATTGACCGTAAGTGTGAAAAAAAAAATTAACTCTGGAAACTTTGCACTTCAAACAATATTCCAGAGGAATACCACGGCTGGTATGCACAACTACCAGTGTCCAGAAATGTTCCTCAGAATGATATTCTGATGAATGAAAACGAATCAGAAGAAGACTAATTGTTAATGTGAATGAGGTCTATGTCATCATCATCATCATCAGCCTGAATCTGTCCACTGCTGGATGAAGTCCTCTTCAAGCTGCTTCCGCTTTTCTAGGTCCTGTGCATTACGTTGCCACGTACTTCCGCCGAACTTCATCATTATTTTTTCATCGATCTAGCGGCCTCTAGGTCTCCCTTGCGGACATTTTTTCGTTTTTCGGTCTATGTATAAGACTTATAATATGTAAATGGACAAGATTATTTCAGTTAAATACAGTATTATTATTCTTTTCTGATGTGTTTTATTAATATCATCATTCAAGATAAAAACTCACCATTTGAATAATGTCATACATTGAATGTGTATGGAAAAACTAACCAAGTACGAAAAACTTTTTTTCTAGATTTTTTTCCAAGGAAGGTTACATGTTTTAAATGTAATGTACATAAACACAAAAATAATCAATCAAACAAAAAAACCGTCTCCTTCTATGTATTTTCGTTTTCTAATGAGAGCAATGTAAAATTTTTGAAAAAGTTTAAAAGTCGATTATCTCAGGATTTTACTTTTGTTGGTTGGTGAGTTCTTCCTTGAGGGCGACGATATGATCTACAATATCATTACAATTAATATGTACATAAGACACCCACTGTATATCTTACTATAATACGACATTTTGATATTTTTTGATTACTAGTCAGTTTGTTACACTTACCCCAATATTGGGGTAAGTGTAATTAAATTCACCATTATTCCAAAAGCTCTTCAAAACTATAACGTATTACATGCATAGAAAGGTAATTATATCATTTTATGGATATTGATTCTTAAATTAAAACTTTTGTATAGATTTTTAACAAAAATGATCTCTATCATTTTTTTTTGGGTAAGTGTGTCATACTTATTTATGTAGAGCTAGTGATGTCCCGAAACAAAAATGACGTTTTCTATTAGGTAGGTACTTAATTGTTTAATGTGGTTATCTCAGCAACAGGAGTGGTAGGTAAATCAATCAAAGGCTTTCGAAGATTAACTTATAATTTTATTCGTCTCGAAAGAGCACAAATACAAATTATACAATACAGGAATGCAGGTAACCCTAAAAAACGTCAGTACTTTCATGACAAAGACGTAAGCACTTACAGTAAAATCAAAACGATAAAGAGGTTTGTCGATTGTGTGCAGCGTGAGAATATGTGTACGAAAGAATGAGTTAAATTTGAAATGTTATAATAGCTTCACATAACAGATTAACAGGGTAAATCATTATTTTTTTTATCTCGAAACAGTGAGCATTAACAAACAGTTGATGAAACTTATATACCTAACATGATTATTTTCGTATTATTACAAAATTAAATAACAATCAGCAAAAATAAAATGTGGATACAAATAGAGAGTAAGATATAAAAGAAAAAATAATAATTAATACACAAAAACATTAAATCTCTAGAAACGTTTTGGGTCTCATTCTCGAATCATTCTTTCATTTTTACTGTACTTACAATAATTCATGTTAAGTGCTTACTTACAAAACTATTTATTCTAACTTAATTATTTCGAATTGGAATATTTACCTATTTGTAATTGCATGACTAGGTACCTACTGAATATTGTAACCAGAGATTTTTGTTTTGAAAATTATTTCGCCTCAATATGCAGATGACATCCTCTTCTTTCACTTCGTAAATGTCTTCTACTCTTGGAAATGAAAACATAGTTTCGTTTTCTTTTTTAATAGTCTTAAGTTTTCGAGCAAACTTTGTCAGAATTCTGTCATCTTGCTCAAGTTTTATTATAACTCCGACAAAATGTTTCACAGTTTTTTTTGTAGCAAATTGTACTACAATCCATTTTCCAATCTCTAACATTTCTGAATTAGATGCAACTGCAGTATCATCAAACTGATCAAACATTGATATATTAAGCATATTAATTGAAGGATCGTTTTTCTCATCGCCGAGCAAATCATTAATATAGTCTTGCATATTATCTTCGCTTTCGTCACTTGATGTTCATGACAAATCTTCTTCCGATGACATGGGTTCGTGTTTTTTTTTGTTTTGGTGTACTTTTATCGGTTTTAATACCTTCTTTTGCATGTTAGTTTTATCTTGCAATGGCTTTATTTTCTTTTCTATTGGGACATTATTTTTCAATCGCTCTATAGCATCATAACATGTAATAACTTCTGCTCCTGGGGCAACCATTTTTCTCTTATTCTTTATATGCGCCTTACTACTGATAGAATTCAGAAAAAGTGTTTCAAACAAAGTTTTTTCTATATTTTCTGCAGGAAACTTTTGTAACAGTGGCATTTCTATGAAACTTTCTGTAACTTCTTTATTTGGTAATTGAACAACTTTGCAATCCAGAATTATAGGCTTAGAAGAACATTTTTGAGTCGAACAGTCCCCATACAAATTGACGAGTTTTTTTTCTTCTTCAGAAACTTCGATTTAAGTTGAATAAGTCCCTCAGATTTCGAATTATCTAGCTAGGTTATACTGGTATACAAATTCTTACATATAAACATTCTATTTTAATTACGAACATTTTCGATCTTCGATCGATATAAATAATGCGTCATGTCCCATCACTAGTTAAAATATTGACTTTGAAAATTCATAGAAAATATATGGGGGAAGTGTGACACAATACAAAGGCACACTTATCCCACGTTAGCCTTACTTCCCAGCCTTAGCACACTTACCCCAAGGTTAGGTTAGGTTGACGAACGAACGTGGTCACGCCGCTTAAAGGAGAACATCGACGACGACGATCGCTAAAGAGCGCCGCTTAAAGCGAGACACGGGCCCGCCTGGCTAGCATCTATCCAAGTGGAGCCGCTACGCAGAAAAACGGCGGATGGACAGTGTCATCGCTGCCAGGGCTTCGCCCACTCCGCCTCCTGCTGCCACGCAGCTCCGATGTGCGTCCGATGTGCCGGTGAACACCTCACCTCGGACTGCAAGAAGAAAAATACGACCGATCCCGCCAAATGCGCCAACTGTGGTGGCCCACACCCGGCCAACTACAGAGGTTGCCCAAGGCACCTCAAACACGCCAGATATGCGTTTACAAACGCTGACAAGCAATTTCAACAACAGCCCAGACAACGCGAAGAACCGCAAAGCACATTCAGACCAGCTTGGATGAATACCACCACCAGAAACTCGGAGCCAGACCAAATCAATGAAGCGCTAATGGCGCTCAAGAACGCCATCGATATCGCCAACGAACTCATGAGAAGACTAACCAGCAAAAGGACCTAAATCCAGACCAAGATAGATAGAAACGAACGAGCGCTGACAAGAGTGAAGAAAGAAGAAAGAAGAAAAACACTATTTTAAATCTAACCAACAAGCCATGATGCAGACATTACAGAAAAAAACCCGCAAGGGAGGAGACTTCCATCACACGCCATCATACAGATGAAAGGGATATGGGGCTTGCCCCGGTGCCCTACACGCCAAACATACCACAACAACCTAGCTATCTAAATCTGCGAGCAAATATGATAGAAGAAATTGGACGTTTAGACGTATTTTTTGTATATGAAGTTGAAGGTAGCTGAAATGCACAAATATGTGCGTACCGCCACACACACGGTTCTTGAAACGCACAAATATGTGCGCCCCGGAATCTATGGACCAGCTAAATCTGCGTCCCCCCGGCGTCGTGCACTTTGCTTGTCATGTCGTGACAATATAAATCAATCTAAAAGCTAAAATATGGATAAAATCGGAAAAGGAAAACTAAAATTTCTAGGCGTTGCCATGGTAACAAATTTATAATCAACAAGCGACACATACAACATACTTTGAAATATTTTATAGCGTTGCTATGGTATTAAACTAAAATGTCTAAGCGTTGCCATGGTAACAAATTTATAATAAACAAACATCACATACATACTTCGAAATATTTTATGGGGTTGCTATGGTAATAAACAAAAATTTCTAGACGTTGACATGGTAACAAATTTATAATAAACAAACGTCACATACATACTTTGAAATATTTTATGGCGTTGCTATGGTAATAAACAAAAATTTCTAGGCGTTGCCATGGTAACAAATTTTTAATAAACAAACGTCACATAGAACATACTTCGAAATATTTTATGGGGTTGCTATGGTAATAAAAGAAAATTTGTAGACGTTGACATGGTAACAAATTTATAATAAACAAACGTCACATACATACTTTGAAATATTTTATGGCGTTGCTATGGTAATAAACAAAAATTTCTAGGCGTTGTCATGGTAACAAATTTTTAATAAACAAAAGTCTCATACATACTTCGAAATATTTTATGGCGTTGCTATGGTAATAAACTAAAATTTCAAAGCGTTGCCATGCTAACAAATTTATAATCAACAAGTTAGCGACACATACAACATACTTCGAAATATTTATGGCGTTGCTATGGTATTGAACTAAAATGTCTAAGCGTTGCCATGGTAACAAATTTTTAATAAACAAACGTCACAAACAAACTTCGAAATATTTTATGGCGTTGCTATTATAATAAACAAAATTTTCTAGGCGTTGCCATGGTAACAAATTTATAATAAACAAACGTCACATACATACTTCGAAATATATTTTGGCGTTGCTATGGTAATAAACAAATATTTCTAGGCGTTGCCATGGCAAAAAAATTATAATAAACAAACATCACATACATACTTCGATATATTTTATGGCGTTGCTATGGCAATAAACAAACATTTCTAGGCGTTGCCATGGCAAAAAAATTATAATAAACACACATCACATACATACTTCGATATATTTTATGGCGTTGCTATGGTAATAAAGTAAAATTTCTAGGCGTTGCCATGGCAACAAAATTATAATAAACAAACGTCACATACATACTTCGAAATATTTTATTGCGTTGCAATGGTAATAAACAAAAAATTTTATGCGTTGCCAAGGTAATAAATTTATAATACACAAGCCTCACATACATACTTCGAAATATTTTATGGCTTTGCTATGGTAATAAACAAAAATTTGTATGCGTTGCCATGAAAAAATTTATAAAAAACAAACGTCACATACATACTTCGAAATATTTATGCAGTTGTTATAGTTATAAACAAAAATTTCTAGGCGTTGCCATGGTAACAAATTTATAATAAACAAACGTCACATACATACTTCGAAATATTTTATGGCGTTGCTATGCTAATAAACAAAAATTTCTAGGCGTTGCATGGTAACAATTTAATAATAAACAAACTTCACATAGAACATACTTCGAAATATTTAATGGCGTTGCTATGGTAATAAACAAAAATTTGTAGGCGTTGCCATGGTAACAAATTTTTAATAAAAAAACGTCACATAGAATATAATTTGAAATATTTTATGGCGTTGCTATGCTAATAAACAAAAATTTCAAGGCGTTGCCAAGGTAACAAATTTATAATAAACAAACGTCACATAGAACATACTTCGAAATATTTAATGGCGTTGCTATGGTAATAAACAAAAAATTCTAGGCGTTGCCATGGTAACAAATTTTTAATAAACAAACGTCACAAACAAACTTCGAAATATTTTATGGCGTTGCTATTATAATAAACAAAATTTTCTAGGCGTTGCCATGGTAACAAATTTATAATAAATAAACGTCACATACATACTTCAAAATATATTTTGGCGTTGCTATGGTAATGAACAAAAATTTCTAGGCGTTGCCATGGCAACAAAATTATAATAAACAAACGTCACTTAGTACATGCTTCGAAATATATTTTGGCGTTGCTATGGTAATAAACAAAAATTTCTAGGCGTTGCCATGGCAACAAAATTATAATAAATAAACGTCATATACATACTTCGAAATATTTTATGGCGTTGCTATGCTAATAAACAAAAATTTCTAGGCGTTGCATGGTAACAATTTAATAATAAACAAACTTCACATAGAACATACTTCGAAATATTTAATGGCGTTGCTTTTGTTATAAACATTTTTTTTAGGCGTTGCTATGGTAACAATTTTATAATAAACAAACGTCACTTAGTACATGCTTCGAAATATATTTTGGCGTTGCTATGGTAATAAACAAAAATTTCTAGGCGTTGCCATGGCAACAAAATTATAATAAATAAACGTCATATAGTACATACTTCGAAATATTTTATGGCGTTGCTATGTTAATAAACAAAAATTTCTAGGCGTTGCCATGGCAACAAATTTATAATACACAAACGTCACATACATACTTCGAAATATTTTATGGCGTTGCTTTGGTTATAAACATTTTTTTTAGGCGTTGCTATGGTAACAATTTTATAATAAACAAACGTCACATAGAACAAACTTCAAAATATTTTATGGCGTTGCTCTGGTAATAAACAAAAATTTCTAGGCTTTGCTACGAAAACAAATTTATAATAAACAAACGTCATATACATACTTCAAAATAATTTATGGAGTTGCTATGGTAATAAACAAAAATTTCTAGGCGGTGCCAAAGTAACAAATTTTTAATAAACAAACGTCACATACATACTTCGAAATATTTTATGGCGTAGCTATGGTAATAAACAAAAAATTCTAGGCGTTAACAAATTGATAATAAACAAAGGTCACATACAAATTTCGAAATATTTTATGGCGTTGCTATGGTAATAACAAAAATCTATAGGTAATGCCATGGTAACAAAATTAGAATAAACAAACGTTACATACATACTTTGAAATATTTTATGGCGTTGCTATGGTAATAAACAAAAATTTGTAGGCGTTGCCATGGTAACAAATTTTTAATAAACAAACGTCACATACTTACATACTTCGAAATATTTTATGGCGTAGCTATGGTAATAAACAAAAAATTCTAGGCGTTAACAAATTGATAATAAACAAACGTCACATACATACTTCAATATTTTATGGCGTTGCTATGGTAATAACAAAAATTTATAGGTAATGCCATGGTAACAAAATTAGAATAAACAAACGTTACATACATACTTTGAAATATTTTATGGCGTTGCTATGATAATAAACAAAAATTTCTAGACGTTGCCAAGGTAACAATTTTATAATAAAAAAACTTCACATACATACTTCGAAATATTTTATGGCGTTGCTATGGCAATAAACAAATATTTCTAGGCGTTGCCATGGCAAAAAAATTATAATAAACAAACATCACATACATACTTCGATATATTTTATGGCGTTGCTATGGTAATAAAGTAAAATTTCTAGACGTTGCCATGGCAACAAAATTATAATAAACAAACGTCACATACATACTTCGAAATATTTTATTGCGTTGCAATGGTAATAAACAAAAAAATATATGCGTTGCCAAGGTTATAAATTTATAATACACAAACCTCACATACATACTTCGAAATATTTTATGGCCTTGCTATGGTAATAAACAAAAATTTCTATGCGTTGCCATGAAAAAATTTATAAAAAACAAACGTCACATACATACTTCGAAATATTTATGCAGTTGTTATAGTTATAAACAAAATTTTCTAGGCGTTGCCATGGTAACAAATTTATAAGAAACAAACGTCACATACATACTTCGAAATATTTTATGGCGTTGCTATGTTAATAAACAAAAATTTCTAGGCGTTGCATGGTAACAATTTAATATTAAACAAACGTCACATAGAACATACTTCAAAATATTTTATGGCGTTGCTATTGTAATAAACCAAAATTTCTAGGCGTTGCCATGGTAACAAATTTTTAATAAACAAAGTCACATACATACTTCGAAATATTTTATGGCGTTGCTATGTTAATAAACCAAAGTTTCTAGGCGTTGCATGGTAACAATTTAATAATAAACAAACGTCACATAGAACATACTTCAAAATATTTTATGGCGTTGCTATGGTAATAAACCAAAATTTCTAGGCGTTGCCATGGTAACAAAATTTTAATAAACAAAGTCACATACATACTTCGAAATATTTTATGGCATTGCTATAGTAATAAACAAAAATTTCTAGGCGTTGCCAAGGTAACAAATTTATAATAAACACACGTCACATACAAATTTCAAATTATTTTATGGCGTTGCTATGGTAATAAACAAAAATGTCTATGCGTTGCCATGGTGAAAATTTATAAAAAACAAACATCAAATACATACTTCGAAATATTTTATACGGTTGCTATAGTAATTAACAAAAATGTCTATGCGTTGCCATGGTAAAAATTTATAATAAACAAACGTCACATATATACTTCGAAATATTTTATGGCGTTGCTTACGTAATTGCAACGCCATAAAATATTTCGAAGTATGTATGTGACGTTTGTTTATTATAAATTTGTTACCATGGTAACGCCTAGAAATTTTTGTTTATTACCATAGCAACGCCATACAATATTTCGAAGTAAGTATGTGACGTTTGTTTATTCTAAATTTGTTACCATGGCAACGCCTATAAATTTTCGTTATTACCATAGCAACGCCATAAATTTGTCGAAGTATGTATGTGACGTTTGTTTATTATAAATTTGTTACCATGGCAACGCCTAGAAATTTTTGTTTATAACTATAACAACTGCATAAATATTTCGAAGTATGTATGTGACGTTTGTTTTTTATAAATTTTTTCATGGCAACGCATAGAAATTTTTGTTTATTACCATAGCAAGGCCATACAATATTTCGAATTATGTATGTGAGGTTGGTGTATTATAAATTTATAACCTTGGCAACGCATAAAATTTTTTGTTTATTACCATTGCAACGCAATAAAATATTTCGAAGTATGTATGTGACGTTTGTTTATTATAATTTTGTTGCCATGGCAACGCCTAGAAATTTTACTTTATTACCATAGCAACGCCATAAAATATATAGAAGTATGTATGTGACGTTTGTTTATAACAAATTTGTTAGCATGGCAACGCCTAGAATTTTTTTTTATTACCATAGCAACGCCATAAAATATTTCGAAATATGTATGTGATGTTTGTTTTTTATATTTTTTTTTTATTGGCAACGCCTAGAAATTTTAGCTTATTACCATAGCAACCCCATAAATTATTTCAAAATATGTATGTGACGTTTGTTTATTATATATTTGTTACTAAAGCAACGCGTATAAATTTTTGTTTATTACCATAGCAACGCCATTAAATATTTCGAAGTTTGTATATGACGTTTGTTTATTAAAATTTTGTAACCATGGCAACGCCTAGAAATTTTTGTTTATTACCATAGCAACGCCATAAAATATGTCGAAGTAAGTATGTGACGTTTGCTTATTTTAAATTTGTTACCATGGCAACGCCTATAAAATTTTGTTATTACCATAGCAACGACATAAAATATTTCGAAGTATGTATGTGACGTTTGTTTATTTTTAATTTGTAACTATTGCAACGCCTTGAAATTTCTATTTTATTACCATAGCAACGCTATAAAATATTTCGAAGTATATTCTATGTGACGTTTGTTTATTATAAATTTGTTACCATGGCAACGACTAGAATTTTTTTTTATTACCATAGCAACGCCATAAAATATTTCGAAGTATGTATGTGACGTTTGTTTATTATAAATTTGTTACCATGGCAACGCCTAAAAATTTTTGTTTATTACCATAGCAACGCCATAAAATATTTCGAAGTAAGTATGTGACGTTTGTTTATTCTAAATTTGTTACCATGGCAACGCCTATAAATTTTCGTTATTACCATAGCAACGACATAAGTTTTTCGAAGTATGTATGTGACGTTTGTTTATTATAAATTTGTTACCTTGGCAATGCCTACAAATGTTTGTTTATTACCATAGCAACGCCATAAAATATTTCGAAGTATGTATGTGACGTTTGTTTATTAAAAATTTGTTACTTTGGCACCGCCTAGAAATTTTTGTTTATCACCATAGCAACTCCATAAATTATTTTGAAGTATGTATATGACGTTTGTTTATTATAAATTTGTTTTCGTAGCAACGCCTAGAAATTTTTGTTTATTACCATAGCAACGCCATAAAATATTTTGAAGTTTGTTCTATGTGACGTTTGTTTATTATAAAATTGTTACCATGGCAACGCCTAAAAAAATGTTTATAACCAAAGCAACGCCATAAAATATTTCGAAGTATGTATGTGACGTTTGTGTATTATAAATTTGTTGCCCTGGCAACGCCTAGAAATTTTTGTTTATTAACATAGCAACGCCATAAAATATTTCGAAGTATGTACTATATGATGTTTATTTATTATAATTTTGTTGCCATGGCAACGCCTAGAAATTTTTGTTTATTAATATAGCAACGCCAAAATATATTTCGAAGCATGTACTATGTGATGTTTGTTTATTATAAATTTGATACCTAAGCAACACCTAAAAATTTTGTTTAATACCATAGCAAAGCCATAAAATATTTTGAAGTATGTTCTATGTGACGTTTGTTTATTATAAATTTGTAACCATGGCAACGCCTTGAATTTTTTGTTTATTACCATAGCAACGCCATAAAATATTTCGAAGTATGTACTATATGACGTTTATTTATTATAATTTTGTTGCCATGGCAACGCCTAGAAATTCTTGTTTATTACCATAGCAACGCCAAAATATATTTCGAAGTATGTACTATGTGACGCTTGTTTATTATAAATTTGTTACCATAGCAACGCCTAGAAATTTTTGTTTATTACTATAGCAACTGCGAAAATTTTTTTTTCGAAGTATGTATGTGACGTTTGTTTATTATAAATTTTTACAGTGGCAACGCATAGACATTTTTTTTTTACCATAGAAAGCTATAAAATATTAGAAGTATGTATGTGACGTTTGTTTATTATAAATTTGTTACCATGGCAACGCCTAGAAATTTTTTTTATTACCATAGCAACGCCATAAAATATTTCGAAATATGTATGTGATGTTTGTTTTTTATATTTTTTTTTTATTGGCAACGCCTAGAAATTTTAGCTTATTACCATAGCAACCCCATAAATTATTTCAAAATATGTATGTGACGTTTGTTTATTATATATTTGTTACTAAAGCAACGCGTATAAATTTTTGTTTATTACCATAGCAACGCCATTAAATATTTCGAAGTTTGTATATGACGTTTGTTTATTAAAATTTTGTAACCATGGCAACGCCTAGAAATTTTTGTTTATTACCATAGCAACGCCATAAAATATGTCGAAGTAAGTATGTGACGTTTGCTTATTTTAAATTTGTTACCATGGCAACGCCTATAAAATTTTGTTATTACCATAGCAACGACATAAAATATTTCGAAGTATGTATGTGACGTTTGTTTATTTTTAATTTGTAACTATTGCAACGCCTTGAAATTTCTATTTTATTACCATAGCAACGCTATAAAATATTTCGAAGTATATTCTATGTGACGTTTGTTTATTATAAATTTGTTACCATGGCAACGACTAGAATTTTTTTTTATTACCATAGCAACGCCATAAAATATTTCGAAGTATGTATGTGACGTTTGTTTATTATAAATTTGTTACCATGGCAACGCCTAGAAATTTTTGTTTATTACCATAGCAACGCCATAAAATATTTCGAAGTAAGTATGTGACGTTTGTTTATTCTAAATTTGTTACCATGGCAACGCCTATAAATTTTCGTTATTACCATAGCAACGACATAAGTTTTTCGAAGTATGTATGTGACGTTTGTTTATTATAAATTTGTTACCTTGGCAATGCCTACAAATGTTTGTTTATTACCATAGCAACGCCATAAAATATTTCGAAGTATGTATGTGACGTTTGTTTATTAAAAATTTGTTACTTTGGCACCGCCTAGAAATTTTTGTTTATCACCATAGCAACTCCATAAATTATTTTGAAGTATGTATATGACGTTTGTTTATTATAAATTTGTTTTCGTAGCAACGCCTAGAAATTTTTGTTTATTACCATAGCAACGCCATAAAATATTTTGAAGTTTGTTCTATGTGACGTTTGTTTATTATAAAATTGTTACCATGGCAACGCCTAAAAAAATGTTTATAACCAAAGCAACGCCATAAAATATTTCGAAGTATGTATGTGACGTTTGTGTATTATAAATTTGTTGCCCTGGCAACGCCTAGAAATTTTTGTTTATTAACATAGCAACGCCATAAAATATTTCGAAGTATGTACTATATGATGTTTATTTATTATAATTTTGTTGCCATGGCAACGCCTAGAAATTTTTGTTTATTAATATAGCAAAGCCAAAATATATTTCGAAGCATGTACTATGTGATGTTTGTTTATTATAAATTTGATACCTAAGCAACACCTAAAAATTTTGTTTAATACCATAGCAAAGCCATAAAATATTTTGAAGTATGTTCTATGTGACGTTTGTTTATTATAAATTTGTAACCATGGCAACGCCTTGAATTTTTTGTTTATTACCATAGCAACGCCATAAAATATTTCGAAGTATGTACTATATGACGTTTATTTATTATAATTTTGTTGCCATGGCAACGCCTAGAAATTCTTGTTTATTACCATAGCAACGCCAAAATATATTTCGAAGTATGTACTATGTGACGCTTGTTTATTATAAATTTGTTACCATAGCAACGCCTAGAAATTTTTGTTTATTACTATAGCAACTGCGAAAATTTTTTTTTCGAAGTATGTATGTGACGTTTGTTTATTATAAATTTTTACAGTGGCAACGCATAGACATTTTTTTTTTACCATAGAAAGCTATAAAATATTAGAAGTATGTATGTGACGTTTGTTTATTATAAATTTGTTACCATGGCAACGCCTAGAAATTTTTGTTTATTACCATAGCATCGCCATAAAATATTTCGAATTTTGTATGCGACGTTTTTTTATTATGAATTTGTTACTATGACAACGCCTAGAAATTTTTGTTTATTACCATAGCAACGCCATAAAATATTTTGAAGTATGTATGTGAAGTTTGTCTATTATAAATTTGTTTCCGTAGCAACGCCTAGAAATTTTTGTTTATTACCATAGCAACGCCATAAAATATTAATTTAAATATGTGTGTGACGTTTGTTTATTATAAATTTGTTACCATAGCAACGCCATAAAATATTTCGAAGTATGTATGTGACGTTTGTTTATTTTAAATTTGTTACCATGGCAACGCCTAGAAATTTTTGTTTATTACCATAGCAACGCCATAAAATATTTCGAAGTTAGTATGTGACGTTTGTTTATTTTTAATTTGTAACCATTGCAACGCCTTGAAATTTCTATTTTATTACCATAGCAACGCTATAAAATATTTCGAAGTATATTCTATGTGACGTTTGTTTTTTATAAATTTGTTACCATAGCAATGCCTATAAATTTTTGTTTATTACCATAGCAACGCCATAAAATATTTCGAAGTATGTATGTGACTTTTGTTTATTTTAAAAAAATTACCATGGCAACGCCTAGAAATTTTTATTTATTTCCATAGCAACGCCATTAAATATTTCGAAGTATGTATGTGACGTTTGTTTATTATAAATTTGTTACCATGGCAACGCCTAGAAATTTTTGTTTATTACCATAGCAACGCCATAAAATATGTCGAAGTAAGTATGTGACGTTTGTTTATTTTAAATTTGTTACCATGGCAACGCCTATAAAATTTTGTTATTACCATAGCAACGACATACAATATTTCGAAGTATGTATGTGACGTTTGTTTATTTTTAATTTGTAACCATTGCAACGCCTTGAAATTTCTATTTTATTACCATAGCAACGCTATAAAATATTTCGAAGTATATTCTATGTGACGTTTGTTTATTATAAATTTGTTACCATGGCAACGCCTAAAAAAATGTTTATAACCAAAGCAACGCCATAAAATATTTCGAAGTATGTATGTGACGTTTGTGTATTATAAATTTGTTGCCATGGCAACGCCTAGAAATTTTTGTTTATTAACATAGCAACGCCATAAAATATTTCGAAGTATGTATGTGACGTTTGTTTATTATAAATTTGTTACCATGGCAACGCCTAGAAGTTTTTGCTTATTACCATAGCAACGCCATAAAATATTTCGAAGTAAGTATGTGACGTTTGTTTATTCCAAATTTGTTACCATGTCAACGCCTATAAATTTTCGTTATTACCATAGCAACGACATACATTTTTCGAAGTATGTATGTGACGTTTGTTTATTATAAATTTGTTACCATGGGAACGCCTAGAAATTTTTGCTTATTACCATAGTAACGACATAAAATATTTCGAGGTAGGTATGTATGTGACGTTTGTTTATTATAAATTTGTTACCTTGGCAACGCCTAGAAATTTTTGTTTGCCAACGCCATACAATAATTCGAGGTATGTATGTGACGTTTGTTTGTTTTAAATTTGTTAGCTATATCTGCGCTTTACGCTATCCCTATGTTGAACGTCGAAATTGATGTAGTACGTCTGTAGTAGATGCCATGGTCTTTTTCCGCGACATCCTGAGAGGAAAGCAGACAGCGACATACCAGGACGACGTAGTTATTCCTTTCTCTTGGGCTGAACTGATAGAAGCAGCAAAGCGGATTAAAGTGGCCAAAGCACCTGGCCCGGATTGCATCCCAAATGCGGTCATTAAGCGAATCGCTTTGAGGGACCCTGATCTGCTGCTAGCTGTATATAATACTTGTCTGTCCGAAGGAATCTTTGCAAAAACCGGTGGACTATAGAAGGCTGCCACACCCGGCTAGACTATTTTCTGAAGTGGTTTCTTATCCTGCAACGTTGGAAAGCAACGAATGCAATAACATGCCGATTTTCACTGATGGGAGCAAAATTGATGGCGGTACTGGTGCAGGGTTTGTGGCATACATTAATGGCGGTGAGATAGCGGCTCGTAAGTACCGCCTTGCCAGCTATTGTTCGGTAATGCAGGCCGAACTCTATACCATCCAATGCGCTCTGGAGTGGGCAGGCTCAGATCCAATTCAGCGAAAGCTCACCGAAAACCATAGTATTTGTATTTATTCGGACTCCAAAAGCTCAATCCAAGCAATTGGAAATCCGTTGTCTACTAATCCGATTGTCTTTTCTATTCACAGCGAGTCCACTCTACTGAGACGGCGCCACCCCGAGGTGCACTTCAAGTGGATAAGGGGACACACCGGGATAGAAGGAAATGAAAGAGCTGACAAATTGGCTCGGCATGGTGCCTCTGAACCCAAGACCGCGGTAGCTTATGACAAATTTCCTCTGAGCTACGCGAAAATTACAATTTCAGACATGGTGAAAAACGAATGGAACTCACGATACATAAACTCATCGACAGGGGAGTTGACCCGAAAGTTTTTACCTTCAATTTTAGCAGCACGAGACGTCAGGGTGCATAAGGGACTGTGTTTTGAGATGACTCAGATTCTTACAGGTCACGGAGTCATGCGAGCATACCTGCACCGGTTTAAAATAACATCTGATGGAAAGTGTCCATGCGACGACGGAAGCGACCAGCAGGGTGGTGTCAAAAAAAAATGTCAAACGAAATCATTATTTTTGTTGGTTATGTTTGTGTATAATTCCTACAATATTCGATTGATTTAGTATAATATGATATAGATATATGTACGTAGAATATAACCTTACATAAATGCGAAACCATATAATATTATTACACTGTAAAACAAGATTTAACAAAATAAACACAGTGTCTTCAATAACATTTATTTTTATGTAGGTATTTATTCATTACAAACCATTATAAAACATTAACATAATTAATTGAACTCAAGATAACAGAGTATTAAGTAACATTGTGAATAGGTAATATAATAATTCGGCATCTTTATTGTTTATAAATTGGTAATGCCGTGTTCTTTCCGTCAGCGAACTCATTCATTTTGACGTTTTGATTTTCAAGGTCACTGTCACATACGAAACGAAATATCAAAATAAACATGGAAATCGGGTAATAGGTACATGAATTCACGTCCTTCGTCGTGCAAAAGTAGCAAAATAATGGAGAGGTTTCAATTAAGTGATCTTAATTGAAATGAGGTAGGTGAGGTTATGTCCGTCTCAACATTATACCTACTACCTACGACTTTTTAATTCTCCATGGATATAATATTATAAACGTAATAATGTGTCAAAATATAACATACATCTTATATGTCTTTGATTAATTTTAATCTATGCAACCATATTCATTTTTTCGCATTGTAAACTCTTCACGCTTGTAGGTAGGTAGTAACATTAAACTTAAGATACCTAATAAACCTATATGGCGTGAGAATTTGTAAAATATATCTCACAAGCTCTTTGTTTAATCGAAAATTACGTATAAATAGTGCATCACTGAGTGAAAAAGCATTTTGACATAAGTTAACATAATTATTTGATCTGTTTCGTGGATGATTACGTGATCCTAAAAGTGCCGCAAAAGTAACTATTTATGGGATTGACATATTTTACAATAATTGGGTGAACGATACAAATCTATAGCAATGCTTTGGCGAAATATAAAATAATAATATGTAGGTAATTATTCTCGCGAGCCCAATAATAAAATACTATCTTTTCGCAGCCTAACCTTTCACTTTTATTTGACAGTTGAAAACTAAACTGCGTTATCGGCGCGAGACATCAGTGCGCATGCTCACATACTCAACTCGTATGGGGGACTATGGTCACGAGTGCCCTTTGGTATGGGTAATATTGTCGACACAGATTATGACTAATTCAGGTAGTGATAAGTTTCGACATGCCTTATTTCGATAACCTACGTCACTTTCGCGAATGACTACGATGTTTCACACGACTCGCAAGTTCTAACATAAGGCCCCAGGACGTCTTACATTTACTCCTAGATTGTCAAATCTTTAGCAAGGAGCGGCACAACCTGAACTTTTTATTACAGATGGCAGATGCGGACATTCGAGACCTTCCGGGGACCATGGCAAACGAGGCCGGAAGAGATGCCCTTTTTAATTTCTGTATTGATGTAATAAAAAGAATAAAAATAATAAATGGTGACATGTAAAGATGATTCATGCCTTTCAGATCCAGTGACTGCAATCATATAAGATAGGATAAGTATATACTTAGAACATTAGTCCAATGCGACATTTCTTTTACCACGGGAAAAAACTCGACTACAAATCGCAGTCCTCAGTTCCCAATGAATACGACAAAATATTCATCGGAATCACCTCCGCCTTGCGCTACTAAGAATTTTCCAGGGTTTTTGCAAGGCGGTATCATAGGCCCTGGCCGAATTCAAATCAGCAATACCCGATGCGGGTAGAAGAACAGTTTTCAATAAGGCATATTCTCTCAGCCGGCACAATTTTCATTTGACTAGCATCAAGTAGAGTAGTTTGCGTGCCAAAGTCCTTAAGAAACCTCGATAGTAAATGCGAGGTATCCATAAAGGCATCTAGGAGAAAAAAAAAAAAAAAAAAACTCCCTGGAAGAAGCAAAGACTTGTGCTCATCTCTAAAGGGAAACAAGGCATACCTGGCCCTTCTTCGTATAGACCACTCTGCATGCTGGACGCAGTCGGGAAACTGCTGGAAAGACTAATCCTACAAAGACTCCAGCAATCCCTAGAAGGCGAAGAGACGGGACTATCGCCGCAACAGTATGGGTTCCGACCAGGCCGATCCACCATCGACGCAATAGCAAAGGTCGTAGCAATGATCCGGGATGCATGGCACGGAAGCGTAAAGGCCTGCAAACATTGCGTACTGATTGCCCTGGATATTAAAAATGCCTTTAACACGGCCAATTGGGAAAGGACCCTCAACGCATTGACCGAAATTGGGACCCAAGCAGCGCTCGAAATGGAAAAATTTACGAACTGGAGCGCTCGACAGTTTTCTGAAGATTTTTAGATAGTAAAGTTATCAAAGTTTATGTGTTTTTTTTTTTTCATAAAAATATGTGTGTTAGATTTTCTATTATATGGCCTATCCAGCTCAGACGGTCAAATTATTTATTCCACGAGACGGAGCGATAATTTTACCGATTTCAAGAACAGGAACGGCGCTCCGGTGCGTTCCGGTCCATTTCGAGCCCTGTGCCCAAGGACATCTGCTAAAACTAATAAGCAGCTATTTCTCCGATAGGGTACTAGAGTATGACAGTGCGGGCAAGAAGTGTGAGCGAAGCATCACAGCAGGGGTTCCTCAAGGTTCAGTATTGGGATCGGCCCTGTGGAATGCCATGTACGATGGCCTGCTGAGGGTGCCCATGCCAAAAGAAGCCATAATGACAGCATTTGCTGACGATGTGGTTGTTACGGCAAAAACAGTACCAATGCTTCGCCTAGCTGGAGAAGAAGCCATACGAAGCGTGAAGAAATGGCTGAACAATGCGGGACTCGAACTAGCCGTCCAGAAAACTGAAGCTGTCTTTTTCACAAGACGAAGAAAGCTGGCTCCCCCAACACTCGAGGTTGACGGCTTCGTGGTACCATTCTCACGATCTCTACGGTACCTCGGAGTGCAGGTCGACGATAAACTACGCTTTGCGGAGCACACGGAAAAAGCAGCTTCAAAAGCGGCGAAAGTAGGCGAAGACCTTGCCAGACTCATGCCTAACATAGGTGGGCCGAAACCGAAAAGGAGGAAACTCTATAGCGAAGTCGTACACTCCATACTCCTATACGGTGCACCGATATGGGCAGAGGCAACAAATATCGAGAGGACACGACTGAGCCTAGCCAGAGTTCAACGGCGAAGTGCACTGAGAGTCGCATCGGCATACCGCACGGTGTCGGAAGAAGCCATCTTGGTGCTTACTGCAATCCCGCCTATTGACCTGCTAGCACACGAAAGGCAAGCGATGTACAATGGGACGCAGAAGGCTGAAGCGAGAGAGCTGACCATGCATAAGTGGCAAGAAAGGTGGAATACATCCGCAAAAGGCAGGTGGACGCATAAACTCGTCGGTGACCTCAAAGCATGGTGCCGGAGAAAACACGGCGAGTTGAGCTACCACCTGACACAAATGCTCACGGGACACGGATGCTTCGGAACTTACCTACACAGAATAGGTAAGGAAGCTACCCGTGAGTGCCATCAGTCGGCGGATGTATTGAGGATGATGCGAATCACACGCTTTTTGACTGCTCAGCATGGCAAGAGTTGAGAGCCATCTTGAAATTCAAGATAGGTGAACAGGAGCTCTCGCCGACGAACATGGTCTCCTCTATGCTGGGGAGTAGCGATGCATGGTCAGCATGGTCCAAGTTTGCATCGTGCGTGCTGAGCGAAAAAGAAGAGGACGAAAGATCCCGGCGAGGATTAAACGTGGCCTGAAATAGGACAAAGACATAGCTGCCACCCTGAAGTAATGCTTACCAGCGGATTCCGGGGTGGCAGCTGAGAAGAGGAGGGGGGTTTTAGTGGGTAAAAATCCCACACTATCACCAGCCAGTCGCCGCTGACTGTTGGTGGTGTCTTACGAAGATTTCCCCCCGCCGGAAAAAAAAAGGTAAGGTTAGGTTAACGGACGAACGTGGTCGCGCCGCTTAAAGGGGGACATCGACGACGACGATCGCTAAAGAGCGCCGCTTAAAGCGAGACACGGGCCCGCCTGGCTAGCTAAATCTGCGAGCAAATATGACAGAAGAAATTGGACGTTTAGACGTATTTTTTGTAAATATGAAGTTGAAGGTAGCTGAAACGCACAAAAATGTGCGTACCGCCACACACACGGTTCTTGAAACGCACAAATAATATGTGCGCCCAGGAATCTATGGGCTAACTAAATCTGCGTCCCCCCGGCGTCGTGCACTTTACATCCAACTCTCGCCGGTTTGGCGGCGTGCGTATTATAACGATATTATAATATTGTTATGTCGATGGTATCTATCTATCGTAACAATTTATGATGGATGAAAAAAAATTAAAAATTTATTAATCAATTATCCCGCTAGAACTCGACCTCGCGCTTTACGCACCTATCCCTATGTTGAACGTCGTAAATGAAACAATGAAATATTTTTTCGAATCAGGTCAGTTCAGGTTAGGTTAAGTCACGTTAGGTATGATTAGGTTAGGTTAACGGACGAATGTGGTCGCGCCGCTTAAAGGGGGACATCGACGACGACGACGATCGCTAAAGAGCGCCGCTTAAAGGGAGACACGGGAGGCCCGCCTGGCTAGCTAAATGTGCGAGCAAATATGACGAAGCAGCGTATCAAAAGACATATACTCACCAATTTTTACAACCACAATGTGCAGATTTCCGTGTTTAAAAAAATATTTTAGTAACAGCTACCAACTCACTCGTCGACTTCAAAATGTCGTCTGGAGAATAATCCATGTAGTCACCTCAAAAAACATGGTATCGACACCATTTCTGATTATTTTTATAAATCGGTGACTTTGCTATCACCTTTCCATAGATGGCATCATCCAATGTGTAGTAGATACTGAGATATCTTAGTAGCTACACTTACCCCGACTCACCTTATAGGTAGGTTGTGTAATAGTGATTATTATCCCCATTTTCAGTAAACTTAAGACAAAAATGATGAATTCAATTATCGGTGGGTGCCTCACATTACATTCCAAAACTGTTGAAGGGTCTAATCTCAAGATTAAAATTGGTAATGAATTAAAAGATGAACAATAACATTAGATAGGTACCTACCTACAATATTCGATCCATTGATAAGCCAGTCTATACGTTGACGAAAAATCTTAATTTAGCCCACACTCTGCTACTTACAGACTTACAAAGAATGAGCAAAATGTTTTACAACAGCTATAAGCAGAGGTTGGAGCGGACTGTTTTTTGAGTTGCTGCGCTCCGGGATCTAATACTTGCTCCAGGGTCTGCTCTGCTGCGAGTAAAAAGTTTCAAAAGTATTATAACAATGGTTTAGTGCACAGATATTGTATTTTCAGTTTTTGTCGAAATTGAATTCACATACATAAAATGTTCGTCTGCATCATATCTTTAAGCTGTAAAAATATTGTACGCCCAAATAGGATATTTTAGAAGATATTGTATCATTCAAATACACAATATGTCCATTTCTAATGCATCTCAAATTTTAAACTTTCATTTTCTCAAAACATACTAAACTGGACATACAATATCTGTACACTAAACCATTGCTAATATGTACAATGCTAAAAAAGAAGTAGTTTTAAAATAATGTTTACTTAATATTTGTCATTTTCATTATTAATTCTATTAAACAAAATTCCTACAGCAAATCGTCTTTTATTATCTGCCTCTTCTCACTTATAAATAATTCCAGTGCTGCAGTGTCAAATAGATTTATAATAATTTCATTTATCCGTACTGCCTCTCCCCACCATTAGCCCGGATAGTCAGAAGTCTATTGTGCGTTTTATCTTTCCTTATGATTATTCTCTATTCCTCTTACAATATTATTATTTATAAATTTCAATAATTACCTATCACTGATATATTTATATTATTTTTTGGTCGCAACATCTCTTTGATAAAGACTTTTATTTTGTAATAGGTATGGATATATTTATTAATGTTTGGCTTTTTGAGATGGTTATCACTTCTCTTCGGTCGTCACAAAGCAACCAAATCGCGAGGACACATTAAACATGTCTGCGGATTTGATTATTCTTAAATTTCATTGTTGTATAACACTGCCAAAAAATGTAGGAACACCCATGGAGGTATTTGGTTACCACTAGAAAAAGCATATCAAGGCATTGTTAATTTAGTGTTATGAAAGGTTATCAAGAAGTGTGAAAGGGAGAAAGTCAATAAAAGACAAAACATAATAGATCATGGGTTCCCAACACCCACTGTATCTTCATGGGTGACAGTAATATGGCGTTCGTAACAAATTTGATTAAGAGTCAACTGTTTCTGAATAAATTAAAAGTACATACTGATAAAATATACCTTTTTATAAATTATTAAAATTTAGGTGTAATAATAAAAAACAAAATATATACATAGTATGAGAAATTTATTATATTTATTTATGTACAGGACATAGTTAAGTTATATACATTTTTTTATACTTATAATCAGTGGCGGCTCGTCCATATGCACTGCAGCACCCCCAAGCAAATTGAGAAAAATGTAATATTATAATATACATAAATTTATGTATATTATAATATTACATCAATATTATTTAAGCGTATATTAAGCTCGCCCGCACATAATTATCATACACCGTGGTACTAATATCAGAAAGTGACGCATCGCATGATTTTGTGCAGTACCGTTTTCGATGGAATATGCTCGAGTGGGCGAAGGAGGGGCGAGGGGAGCGGGGCTCGCAGCTAGAGCTTGGTCTGCTGCTGCCACTCTGGCAGTATTTCGTGATGCATGCGGGTGCAGCGGCTCTGAGCGCGCCGCAACAGCTGTCGACAGCAACAAAATGGTGATAGACTTTTTTTCAAGAAAAAAGACAGAAGAATCAAAATAAAAATACATATTTTGTTTAATTTTCATAATTTTGATGTTAATAGTTAAATATAATCCAAATAAACATTTATTTTCAATCAACCGCAGCACCCCCAGATATATCCACGAGCCGCCACTGCTTATAATGTAATCAGTCATTTTGTAATTAATAATCAGATTACACATCTAAGTTTATAATTACAAACAATTTTTGTTTTATTAATATTATAAACCACAATAAATTTATTGTTACGATATGCAACAGTGGAATGTTCGTCATCACTGCTTCGAATTGAAGTTGAATTGGGTTAAAGTTTACATTTCTAAATTTATAATATTATATAAACCACATTTTTATGAGAACACTTGTGACTTCCTCCAGATGTGGGGTGTGGGATTTGAACCAGTACCCACAGTTTTAAAGACAGGCATTCATTCACATCTTTCATGAAAAATATTTTATAAAATCTTTTACAGTTTGCAGTTTACATTTTGTAAAATGTCTTTCATAAAAAGTAATATCACAAAATTACTTTTTTATCAAAGATTTGTCTATGATAAAATATTTTTTTGCAGTGTTGCTAGATGCCATTTGAAAATTGGCTTTGATGACATTTGCTTCACCAAACATTATAAGCCCTACAAATTTATCTGGAGAATGGCCAAAAATGGAACTACGAACCATCATAGGACGCCATATTGAAAAACGTCATCCGAATGTCAGATTTTGCACGCTAATTGGGTAGTTTTCGATAGTGGCTCCACCATTTCATTCTCTAGATAAGTTTGAAAGTCTGTAACCGCACTGCATTTGAAGGCAAAAACGGATTTTTTTTAATAGACAATAGAAATAAATAATTTCTTTCTTATAGGTATATCATTTAAACAAAGTATGTATATGTACTAACATTTTACAAGAATGGAAACTGTCATTTTTGGTTCCAATGTTTTTTTGTTTTATCATTTTTTGGTCAATTGCTTAAATTAAAATTAATATAAGTAATAATAATAAAAATTATTACAAGATAAAAAGAACTTTTTATATCCGTTTTTAAATTTTCTGTTGAATCATATATACTGACTTGACTAGCTTAAACGACCAAAAAAAAATTTGTACTAGATAGAAATAATACTGAAATGTCATATTGATTTCCATAGTAACGCACGTTTATATTAATAATTTAGTTGCTAGGACCATCCGCTTAGCAACCAATAATGGGTTCGAAATAACTTTTCATACAATTAAGAATTAACTGAAAAAGAATTCAATTCTACTTAAAGATGGCTAAAAGTATTAAAAAAATGCATTGGCATCATGTTTTGATATATTCTAAAAGTTTCAAATGTAAAAGTAAAATCACTGACATTTGGACATACATTCAATTAGGATGCGATGATCGCATAAGTAAAAATCACCACTTAATATAATATGTTTAGAAAACAATTATGGACACGGCAGTGGCGAAAGGTGGGCTACATAAGCCAATGTACGTAAGCCTACCCTTCAGGTATCTGGCCGCTACACATTGACAACTATCAACCTCCACTTTTGACGATAGACAACTATTGTAAAAATATCTAATCATTTGATTCCAATACAAACTAGCCTTAACAAAATAAAATAGTTCTGACAAAACAGCCCACACTACCATTAAAATTATTGTCCTTAGTTGTAGCATATGGCACCACGCGGACCTCCAAGAATCCCTGTCGCTCGCCAATCTTCTTGCTTCGTTCCACGTTAAACCAGCATCCCATAGCTCCGCCGTATACACTATATAGATAGTATTTAGCGGCCTTCCAGGCTACAACTAGGAATTAGTAGTTTTGAGTAATAGCTGATCAAAGTTTTGACTCACTTAATAAACACACTCAAAACATCGGCTCTACAAGGTAGGTAGTAGTCGAACTAGTAATTTTTTCGAGTTGAAGTGGAACTGAAGAGGGGCAATTTACGAATATAATGGCTAACATAACTCAAAACTTGAAATTTTTGACTTATCGTACTATGGAACTGAGCCATCGATATATTTAGCATGGCTACATGGCTAATTTTTTTATAAATATTGTTAAACCTTAATTTCAGCAATGTTCCTAATTATCGCCCCTTTAGAGCGTTTTTACACGAAGGATTATACACGAGTGTCTTCATGTCAAAGGTTACAATCTGCCGTCGTTATCTCTGGTCAAAAGTGGAGGTTGATGTTTTCATTGTGCAAAGGTCAGAATCTGACGGGTAAGGCTTCGTACATTAGCCCATGATACCTAATATAATATTTAACTTCTAAAGTCAATTTACTCAACTTAGTCACAAAGCCTAGTATTACACATGTGATTTTTTAAACTATACGTCATAATATTGTCATTGTTCACCGAAATATGTAATTAACATATCAATATGATATAAAACATCATACCGCCATAGTTCAAGTGAAAGTCACAATCTGGAAAAACGGCAGTTAAATAATATATGAATGGATTAAGAAAAAAACTACCGTTCAAACAGGGATATTGAGCTAGACCAATTAGAGAGCAACAGTGCAAGAATCATGATTTTTCATACACATTAAAACAATAAAATTTCTGATAATTCTAGTGACTTGCCTAAACACTAACATGCTATATAGCACATAAAAAAAGACAGTTCTTATGAATCCAGCCTAAAAAACTGTCAGTATCCCTAATAATGTTTAACAAAAATTTATTTTCCACTGTTACAACACTGAATTCTCACACAAAAACAGCTGTTTGTAATGAGATTACTCTAAGTGAAAATTTAAAGGGTCGGCAAGAACTTTTGGGTCAGGACAAACGTCCTGAAGCTCAAAAGGCATCACCTCCTGCTGCTTTCTCTTTATCTTGGCCGCATACAAATCATTGTTAACGACCTCTTCGTCACTATCTTCTTCTACATCCATTTCTATTCTATGCACCCGCTGAATCATGTCTAGTTGAGCTTCCATCAGTGACTTTTCCCGTTCCTTCGTCTCTTCCAACTCTTCGTCGGAACATTCGGTGATATGGTCCGGATCGTACGAGGCCCAGCTGAGCTTCGCGATGGTGCAGTTCATCAACTGCAACCAACTGACCGGCCGCAGTTTGAACAATCTGACTCGTATATAGCTACCGACGTTCTGATGGCTGCAATTCTTCTTGCTAACATAACTATACAATTCCAATCTGAACTGGTAATTAACATCATCAAGGATGGTCTCAAATGTTACCAATTTGTCATCGATATCCAATGTGTATTTTTGGACGCCTATTAATTTAATTTTTAAAATAACCTCAGTTTCTGTCTGGTGCCATAAAACACGCGGGACTCTACTCTGCACTTCATTTTGTGTCAATGTCAACTCTTGACTCGGTTTAATTATGGTGTTTGTAATTTTATTAGACACTGGCTCATGTCTTTTAGAAGTCCACACAGGTTTCTCTTCATTACTACATGTATCGTCGACAGTTTTCTTGGATGCCAACACAACCGGTTTGTCTTCTTTACTATCTACAGTAGTAACTGTCAAATCAGGAACATCAGTAATTTCTGTGATAGTGACGTTTTTTTGTGATGCGTTAGAACCATCGAAATCCTCTTCAATTTTCGGCAGTAATTTAGAGACCGAGTTTTTTAACATAACGTTTTCATAGTCTTCTTTGTCAAACTGGACATCCCAAGCATCAACGTCCAATACGTCAAAATTGTTGAGGCCACTTTTGACTTTGCCCGCTTTATATGGAATCAATTCAGAATTATTTTCAGCATCACTGAGATCCGAAAAACTGGATAAACTCGTCGAATGAGCACAGTTTATATTATTTTTAAGAATGAAATCGGGAATCGAACCTGACGCATTCGACACGGTATCGAAATCATCATCTAAAACATTCTTCATGTACTGCGAATTTAACCACTCCCTAAAATCATCTTTATCCTTTTCGACCAGACTCGATTCACCATCAACATTAACCGCCAAATCTTTCGCCAACAGTGCATTATTTATTAAATCTATACTATTACTGTCATACAGTAGCAATGCATACTTTTTACCGAGTGTCTTATCAGCAATTTCTTTCATATAGTATCTGGCGTAAAACAATTTCAAGTCTTCCGAATTCATCTCTTTGAAGCTTAAATCATACAGCAGATCGCCGGACGCATCGTTCCAAGTGTCTCCTGTAGGTTTCACTCCAAAAAGCCGACATTCGACAGCTAAAAATGGCAATCGCGTAATAAACTCAGGCGATATCGGACACAGATCTTTATAATCTACAAGTCTTGAGTCGCCAAAATCAACGAAGAAACATTCGTAATAATTTTGACTACCAGAAAGTGTATCTTTCGATTTGTCATCGGTTTCCTTGGCGTCAATCTTTTGGATTCTGGCTCTGTATAAAATTTCATCGTCAGGAAATCTCGCCAGACAGTACGCGCCGACCTCGAATGTCCATTCAGCCTTTTTTTTTTTAGGTATAAAAGCGTTTTTTCTGTTCTCAACGTAGACTTGTATATCTGCTGTCAACCTATCCAAGAAATCTTGCTGTTTTACTTCTCGAATGTAGAATTGATCCGGTGCGACAGTGGAGCATATATAAACCGAATGGTATTCGTTATCATTCAAGTGCGCCCATTGCGGTTCAGGCAGCACGGATTTCTTAACAACTACACTACTTACATTTTTTTTGTTCGTCGGATATTTATAATCGAATTTATCACAGAAACGGCGGAGTAGTTCGAGGTGACAAGGATTCTCACCTACTAATTTTTTAGAAATCAAATGCTCGCAATAGTTTATTTTAACTTCAATAATATTATCGACATTCACTTTCTGACAACACTGGATAGTTTGAACGAATAACGTGTTACCGATAGCCAATACTATATTGGCTCTATTAAAAAGTTTATTACTTCTATCAGTCAGTATTGTTTTGGCTTCACTCACCGAATTGTAACTCCAATCCACACTATCAGCGTTCGGCTTTAAACCGGTAATTCTAATCCGAACGACCGACGATACGATATTTTTCAAATGGTCAGGTAAATAATAAAGTTCGTAAGCTTTCGCCTCGGTTATAATTTCTGACTCCAGCAGATTAATGAGTATGGTATCCGGGCCGCCCGTGCGATTAGTCGTGCATATCTTAACGACCTTACACCTTTCGTATGTGACGCTGTTTGCCACTTTGATGGCGGCGATATCGTTCTCTTCTACGTGGCCGTGTGCGCGCACATTGCTCTCGACGTTGAAATACGCTGTCATCTTGAAAGCGATCTCCACGTGTCTGTGATCGTACTTTTCAACGACACCATCCAAAGATGTGCTCTCTATCAACTGCACGGACAGAAGATCCGGTCTGTGAATCGCGAGAACCTTAAAAACGACCTTACCGGAAGACGGAATCCATTTCTCTGGCACGTCTCTGTCGATTATAGAATGCCTAAAACTGCAGAATGCTAAATTGGTGCATTTTCCATAGCTCAATAATTCATCACAAATATTTATTCCTTTGTTTGCACGTTTTTTGTCTTGGGAACTGAATATCTCATCGGCTAGTGTTTTGATATCTACAGGAATATCGTTGCCACATCTATGGATGAAATCTAGCAATTTCGGCAGCTGGTCTACGTTTTCTTCATCAACGAATATGTCAACTCTCAACGATGGTTTCAAAGGGTTTTGCAAAAACATATTGTCATAAGAATTGGTCATCGTAACGAACCGCATATTGAAGATGGAAAACCTGTTCGGTAATGAATAATTAATCAGCCAGGTAGCATTCATGACATTTACGTAAGAGAGGTTCATGTCACAGCACACCAATACTTGCTGTGTTTCCCAAACTCTTTGCGCACTCTGCACATCTTCAATTGTACTGAAACTGTTCAAATACATGATTGAATAGTGCATAGACTTAAGTTTTTCATATATTTCAAGCACTTCCTCGTTATTAATGCAGACTATGACCAGCTTCCATGAAATTCCAGCTCGTTTCTTCAACAGATCGATCAGACGTTGCAATTTATCATCTTGGAGTAGCATCTCCACGAACAATTCTGCTTTTGAATACAGAACGCACTCCTGGAAAGCACTGATGCACACGATGGGGATATTGAAATCTTTTACTAGAGGTCTGAATTGTTCCATCCATTTTTTAGCAGTCAGCGCAACTTGAAAGCGGAGACTTTTATCGGTGCAGCAGGCGGAATATATCTTATCAATGTCGTCGTTACACTGAGAATATGTTACGTCAGCATCGTCAAATACGAGCATTTTCAACCGCGACAAGTCTAACAGGGGCAATTTACCCCTGAAGAACTCCAAAAATGCTGCAGACGTCATTACGAGGATGTCGCAACCCTCGTAAACTTTTAACAGGGTATACTTTCCCGTGCTGCAGACGCGTAACACCTTCAAGTGTACTCCGTTGACTTTGGCGCCTCGCAAAAGTTCTTGACACATCGAGAAATTGGAATGAGTTGTTTTAGCGTCGGGGGTAATTATCAGGCCGATCGGGCCACGGGAGTCCTTGACATCTTCGAAATCGGTAATCGAGCTGCAAAATGGCGCCAGTATCCCCAGTGTCTTCCCACTATGCGCTGGACCAATGACAACGACACTGTGTCCTCGCATCATAGCTGGCCACACTGCTGTCTGCAACCGGTTTGGCTTTACAACATTCATCGCTGAGAGGATGGTTCTTATCCGATGCGGGAATGATGTTTTTGTCATGCTCGACCACAAACTGATGTTTACGCTCTGCGAATGCATCATCACTTTGGGCTCTATGATACTTTCCATCAATCTCATGCCTGACAGTCCCCGGGTCGAATCGTCTCTCAAGGCATTCATCGTCATCGAACCATCAAATGCGGGACTGACCACTCCGGTCTCTTCCGAACGACCCTCTGTCAACTCTCTCCACGCCGTTGGAACAACATCTGGCTCGGATGTGGTTATAACTTCCTCAGATATTTTTATGACATCCCTGACAATTTCTTCAACATCAGCCTGCGCCTGCCACTCCATCCCGTCTGTACTGATTGTTTTTTCGACTGCAGTAATTCTATCATCTTTCGCTTCTTTCGGAGAGCTGGTACAATTCACCATTCTGACAAAACTTAAATCAATATCACTGACGTCTTCGTTAATACTGGTAATTCTGGCGCGAGTCTGTGTGGCACTCCAGAGATTGCACGTTGATTTAGGATTCAACAGTAAATGATTTGTCATGAGAGATCCCATTCCACTCAAGCCGGATTCAAAACTACCGACCGAACGATTATGCGACGAACTGTCCTGATCGAAGCTGTCTTCGTCGACGATATCAGGATCATTTTCTTCATCAGAAAATGTGGTCTTTAAAATGACAAACTTTCTTACAGGGGATATTATATTGCTATCGTCAATCTCTTCACCTCTCTCGACTACTTCAAGAACTGAATCTGAAGATTTTTCACTCTCCGTTTTGTTCAATTTCGACTGATCGCAAGAATTATCCGGTATTTCAGTGGTTCTATCGGCCATTCCGAGCAGCCTCTTCATTTCGGCGGCCTGCTTTTTGATGTCGTCTTTATCCTGGTGTTTTACCCAGTGAGAAGCCAATTCTTGAGGTTTACTGAGATAAGACTTCAAAGAAAGACTCCCAAAAATTGCTTCGGGTGAGCTACTACTTTCAAATAACTTATCCACTGAATGACTGTCAGTCTTTTCACCACTTTTACTGCTTTGAGACTTTTGTCCATATCTGTCTTCATACTGATGATCAACAAAACTTTCTTCGAAGCTGTGTTTTGTTGTATCAACACCAAAACTATTCAAGGGAACAACAGTGGAAGCTGACTGCGTAACTTCTATTTTATCATTTGTATAATGCACATTTTGTTGCTTGGTCTTCGCAACGGCACTAACAATACTTTCATCGCTTCTGCCAGATTTCAAAGCGTTCTGATAGGAAGACTCCACATCAGATGCTGTGAAGTCTCCATTAACTGGTAAAGACTCTGATGACTTATTCTTTGAAGTAGATTGAACTGCATGCGCTGAATCTTCAGATCTGTCAGTGATAGTCATGGATTCATTTAGAGTTACATCAGTAGAATTTATGAAGGATTTGGATGCATTTTCAGGTGTGCTTATCGTGTGAACACCTTTTTCATTTGGTGTCCCACCTTTTTTCTTAATCACTTGCCCTCCAATGGGCATTCCAGCTGGATATACAGTATATTTTTCGCAGACCACTTCAGTATCGTCAGAACCTACAAAACAATAAAAGACAACTCAATTAACACCCAAATTAAAACTTCCAATTTATTGACTAAAATTTTTTTGAAAATCATGAATTCGATTCTCAGGAATTGGAGATTAATTATTGACTCCTCGAGCTTCACAAGAATTTTATTGCGACATATTATTAGGTGAGGGCCGGATAACCTGGTGATTTTGTGTAGTCTCCATGAAGGGCGAAGCAGAGGAACAGCGTCGCTGTGCTGGAGCGACCAAGTAAAGGAGCTTACTGGTGGAAACTGAGAGAAGGTGGAAGCGATAGGGGTTGAGAGCAGCGGCAGTTTCTCCAACATCATGCATGCTGTGCTCTCCATTTTCTAGGTAAATAGCTTTAGGTACCTATAATTTTTTTCAAAAGCATCTCAGTTTAGTTTCTATACGCCACTGATATAATATATATATTAAGGTAGAATGCGCAGATGAATCCGTGGGTGAAAGCCAAAGTGCTTGCGGGCGCACCTGTGTCCGCGGGCACATGGTAGGGAATCCTTGTTTTAAGGATTGTTACATTCTGATGAAATGACTGCCTCTTGTTTCATGGAAAATCACCACTATCTGGTAGGAATAATACATCAACAACGGACGATAGTGTACGATGTGTTATAGAGTCTAGAACGATTTGGCGACGGGACAACTGGGTGCCACACAATCAAATGAAATTCGAAAATAAATATACGTTTGTGAATTATAGGTACTTTGAAAATATATATTTAATACTATTATTTATATTTAAATTACTATATTAATATTTACTACTGAGAGAGTGAGAATTTAAATATGCACACGTAAATAATGATTTCATTATTCATATGTTTAAGTTCCGACTAGAAGAGAGTTCTTTTATTTTTATTCTCAATCCGCAATAAAAAACATTATTTTAAGAGCAAAATGAAAAAAAACTATAAGTAGTAGGTAGATAGAAACTGAATTCCTTGTCTACTTACTACAGTACAACCTCGTTAATAAGAACACGGATAATTCGAAATTCCCCGTAATTCGAAATTTTCACAAAAAAAGTCACTTGAACATTATTTTCATATAAAACCATACCTTTAATTCGAAATGATTTCAGAGTCATCGTAAACGAAATTAATGAAAAACAAAAGACATCTTTTTTTTTCAAATTTTAATATTTTCCCCCCATACATTTCATATTTCGCAATTCGAATTTTTTTTCGATTTTCAGTTACGTGGAATTAGTATTAACGAGGTTTTACTGTAATTCGTAATGAACGTCTACTAATTTCTTTTGACAGTGCGGCGCCCAATTGTCCCATTCCCTGTGTTATGTATGTAAAAAATAAAGTGTATATATTCCACATACCTATACATTCCAATTCATTTACATTTACAGTTCTTTCAGTTGCCATTTTTTTCTTCTCTTTCGCCATCATCCTTTGAAGGAGTGCATACTCCCGACCGCAATTAGTCATATACAGATCGTCACTGTCGCATCCAAGATTCCAATCTTCTTCCCTCTCCATCAGCGTGCGATTGATTTCCTCCATTGGCACGCCGCAATGTCTCAACTGAAGTTGGATCATCGCCTTCGTGTCGAGCACTTGTTGTTCTCTGCTTTTAACAGTCCATGGCACACTCATCTGCTGTCGTCGAAATTCAACATAGGAACTGATTTTAAATTTCGGCACTTCATTTTTTATCATACAGACGATTTCCGATATCTCATCCGTGTTTATCATTCTAGGCAATCTGTCTGCTTTTCGGTACCTGTCAAATTGTGTATAGCTTCTGTAAGCTAGACGCTGATTGTAGAGCAATTTGGACACGCGCGTGCGAACACCGTTCTTGTAGACGTACAGTTCGCCATACATGCAAACCGGTGAGATGCCATCTATTGAGTATTGCCTGAAATACAAAATAAAGACATTATTTAACTCATTTAGCGCTTTTTTTTATTTAGCGTCAACGCGACTGGCCATTAGATACTATTAGCATGATAATTAAATGTGGTAATTAATTAGTAATTAACTGGTCAGCAATGAATGTGTTAAGGCTATACTTCAGCTGAGGCATGGTCTAAAAAGATCGTTAATAGTATATTCATTGACATGTTTTCTTTTTCAAGTACATGTGGAACGATTTTTAGTCATCTTTACACGATTTAAGAATATATTCCTCCGACGCCATCACAAAACAAATTGACGTGCTCACACCTTGACTGTCAGTCTCCGATTGGCGACGACTGCGAAATTTCATTCCACCTACTGTTGAAAATTATTTGCCGTTTCACTTATGTATGCTCTTAACAGATACCTAATACTTTTTTGTATATTTCTAGATTAAGCGAAGTCTTCGTAAAATTGAGAAATTGAAAACTTCTATCCACCCTATCAAAATACCCACGATGGCTGCGGGGCTTAAGCGTCGGCCTATAACGCCGTGGGTCCCAGGTTCGAATCCTGGGTCTGGTAAGTAAACATACTATTTTTAATTTATGTATAAGTCAGAGTATGGACCTAATAGGTTAAGCAAGTGGCTGACATCCATTTCTCGTAAAAACAAAATCTGTTGGTACAAACCTCCACTCTATTGAGGCCCATATAATCTTATTAAAATCGGCAAGGTCGAAAAAAAAATATGTCTTCTTTTCAAAGAATTTGGATTTAGATAGAGTATAATATGCATTTCATATTAGAAATTTTGCAGTACATTTTCCGAATCAAATGATTATACGTCATGTAGTATTTGTAACAAGTTCATTATTTTCTTCTTCTATTGGCAGCCCCAAAACAAAATGGTGACTGGCATTTTGGTGTGAAGTTTCGTCATGACTTGGACTTCCTAATAATAATTAATTGGGAAACCAGCATACGCTTCACATATAATTATAGTTTTAAATATAAAATCTAAAGTCACCTTTTATGCTGAAATTTATGTGGTATCTTTGTGTATTGTAATTTTCAATATGTAAATTGGTTTTAAACAATTATAGTGTTTTTAACTTTCTTCTCATAAATATGGATTGGAGGATTGCGTCCCCTGGTAAATAACGTGGACTAAGGATCGTAAGTCTACTACCATTTATGGTACACATGTTTTTATTTACGTGATTCTCTTAAAACGGAGCCATACCGCCTGAGTGTGGTGTTCTTTATGTTTTGCCAATGAGCTAGGCCTTATATTTATTCTTATCTATAATAACTTAAATGATATTTAACAGTCTGTTGCTATTTTACATGACCTATGTGCGCATTTCTCAGTGTTTTATGTGATTATTAATCTTAAAAATAATGTTAACTCTATTGCTATCAGCTGCCTACATAAAATTGGCGAGGAAATCTTTCCACAGATATTTATAGCTGAGTTTTAAATTTATGATGGGAGTCAATTTTGTATTCTATGTACAAAAATAAAGTCGGTCACTAATGGGTTAAACCCTTTGAAAACCAAGCCATAATAGATAATAGGCAAAAAATATGCAATAAAATCATACATAACTTTGGATATTTTATAGATATAATAATATTTTTTATCTATTATAGTTTGGTTAGGCAGGGCTTAATGAATTTTAAAAAATGAACCAATAATGATATGTGTAATATGTATTCTTAATCCAACGAAAACAAATAAGTATGAATGAAATAGTGTGCACTATTTTCTCGCATCGCCCAAAATATACCAAAAATATTATGGTTTGGTAAGGCAGGGTTTAATTGATCTTCAAAAACTAACCAACACTATCTATAAATTATAGTCTTAGTTCAATAAATACAAATATATGTATGACTAACAAAGTTTAATGTGTATTATATATGGGGGATCTAAACAGTCTACCGTCACCCTTCGCCACTGGTATAACGTTTCATAGTTAAGTTAGTATAGTGAAGTCCGGTTCTGTGCCAAAGCGAACATCTTCGTACAGTGCCGGCCATACAAAGAACGCAAACTTATTCACCTGTCTTTGAAGACAGAATGCCAGTCTCGGGTGTTTGTTATGAATAATTTAAAATTCGGAAGAATATTGGTCCAATGAGACATTTAGCATATGATTGGTAAGTGTTTATGATAAACTTTCAATATCGATACCCTAGTTCTATAAGGAAACAACTCAAAAATCCTTGTTCTGAGTAAATCGCATTTGAAGTTTTGCATCAAATGGTTCCTTTAATTCCGAAGATTTTTTTGGTGAAAGCATTATTAAATAGTGATAGATATAACAATGTAATTTATTATGGTTTTATTTTTTCATCATATTATTAATAATTGATGCAAGAATAAATTAATATTAAACAAAAACTAACGACTATTCGACTTGTTTCCGGTGACGACAAATAAATACTCTGCATTCATAGTTCTATAAGGCATGGTTTCCCAAACTATGGGTCGCGAGCGAATATTGAGTGGGCCCTCGCCACTGTATACATTTTTTGTGCGCTATATATGGCAGAACGACGTGCATGAAGATATCTTGTTCTGCAAGCCAATAAGTCGTGGAAAAGCTGAGGTAATTTTCAATATAATTGACTCCCATATAAAAGAAAAAGATTTACAGTGGAAGAACTGTGTCGGTATATGCACTGACGGTGCGCAGGCTATGTGCGGGAAAAGTAGCAGTGTGGTTACGAGAGTTCTTGAATAAAGTCCCTGTGCATTGTGGACATACTGTAGCATTCATAGAGAAGCACTGGTTTCCAAAGCATTGCCCGATGATTTCAAAACAGTACTTGATACAGCTGTGAAAATTGTAAATTATAATAAAACAAAACCCTAACAAGCCCGCCTATTTCAAAAACTAGTGAAGAAATGGGTAGCCGCCATACATTTCTTCTTCTGCATACAGAAGTTCGCTGGTTATCCAGGGGAAAAGTACTGACATGATTAGTGGAATTGCGTAATGAAATTACAATTAGCTTGGAAGGAAAAACTGAATAGGTATATTAAACATCTACTGGACGAAGAATTCATTCTCAAGCTCACTTATTTGGCGGATATTTTTTGAAATTAAACGAACCTAATTTGTATTTGCAGGGATCAAACGGATCAGACATTTTTTGCAGTTCACGATAAAATTCGAGCGTTCATGAAAAAGCTTATATTGTGGAAAACTTGTATTGAGAATGGCAAGTATGATTGTTTCGAAACACTTGAAAATGTTATTATTGAAAACCAAGTGCAGCCTAAGATGAACGTACGAACGAACGATGAACGTCTGAAATTCCAAGTCATTTATCACTGTTAATAAATAACTTTGACGACTATTTTGTGGAAGAGATGAAAAAGTTTAATTCATTGCGTTGGATTTGTAACCCATTTCAAGACGACTTACCAACTAGTATGTCAACAAAAGCAAGTGAAGAACTCATTGATTTATCAGAAAATTCGTCACTGAAAAATAGTTTCAATCGTAAACAGTTAACGAAATTCTGGCTCTCAGTTGCTGATAATTATCCTTGCCTGTTCGATGAAGCTATGAAAGTCCTCCTCCTCTCTACTACCTCATATCTATGTGAGGTCGGATTTTCGTGCGATTAAAAGTAGCTAAAGTTGAAGTTGATGCTAAAACTGTAATGAAGAAAAATAAGAAACAAATACATCCTTTCCATTGAAATAACTTTGTAAAAAAACCTTGCAGGTGTAGTTATTTAAGTAATATTTTTTTTTTATTTAAGTTGTGTTTCTTATTTCAACAGTTTTTCATTCATATTGGTAACACTTATAATTTTTTTTTTAATTTCAATTAGAACAAATAAGACAGCATAGTTCCACGACTCGCCACTAGGGAATCTGAGCATTACCAATATTCATGCCCTCTTTTCTCTAAAACAGCTAAGAGGTGGGTCCCAAGATTGGAAATTTTTGTTAGGTGGGTCGGAGCCCAGTCAACTTTGGGAACCACTGCTATAAGGAAACAAATCAAATGGTTCCTTATAGAAATATGTTTGCCTGCACAAACTTGTTTGAATGCTGCTTGTCTATGGAAACATTTCACATGCGGCAACTCATTTGACGTTTTACCGCCATTTACCGCGTTCGTCGTCCGCTATTTCGTTCTTAAAATAACACAAAATACCGAAAATGAGTGGGAGAGCAAACATTATCATGGAATTGGCATTAAATAAATCCCGTGGGATGAATAATTCCGATGGATCTGGTGAGTTAAATTGATATTACTAGTGGTGTGAAACCTAAAAATATTAACCTCAAAATGTAAATTTGACATTGTTTTCGTTGTATGACTTCTGTAATTTTGTAATTATTAAACATTATACTACCCAGTAAGCTTTGTCAATGATACTATTAAGGTGATTGATGTCTGGATTATTATTATAAGAACAATTTTACCTACTTAAATAGCCCCCTTATTATCTTTATCCCGTGTTATAGTATGTGGTATGTGTTTGTACAGCAACATCTATATTGACTGTTCCAGAAGATGTGTTATTGATACCTGAGAAGTTGGATACTATCGTGAGTAATAATGATACAAGCTGCCTTGATGTTTCCAACACAGTTGAAGAAATAAGCTCCAGCTGTCATGTACCTCTTTCTCTTTGTAAGTAGCATCCCATTGTAAACTATCCGTATTGTAATGTAATACAGTTTTGGCTTATATATTCGGTATTAAAGGATACTATGGTTGATTCATGTTTCAGATTCACCCGTAATTGCTTGTGACAAACAGATTTTACCCGCACTGATCGATAACGGTACGGTGTTTAATGACGATGATAATATTATTGCAGCGGAAACTACGTCAAGCTATTCACGTCCTGGTAAGTTATTTATCGAAATCCCTGCGTTATTAATTTATTTCTTAGCTGTTCTTTCTATGACATGTTTAATCACCAAATTGTTTATTAATTTTACAGAATCACCATTAACGGAAGATCAAATTGAAGTGACGGACGAAATGTTGATGATTCCCGGTATAGAATTGATCATGGATACCAGCTTCAATGTATCAAACACGGAGGTTTACCATGATAATTTTATTGGTGAGTTATGCTATTCATGTATTGGCTATTACTTGATATTTATATTGTTTTATTTAATAAACTAATAATTTCAATATTCTTCTAGTGCTTCCGTCGACTTCTGAAGAGCAGGCAATTTGCAGCGATGTAATAATAGAGGAAATTATTGAAAATTATGGAAACAAGAAAATTGTACTTAAGCGCCTGCGGAATGAAGAGAGCTGGGCAAAAAATATATATAAGAAAGATTACAATGCCGGAAAGCAATATGTTAGGGCTTCTGGGGCGGTCGGCAGTGCCAAAATAGTAAAAGAACCATGCGTATCATGTCGATACAAATACACTGAAAAGATCTCAGAAGATCAAAGAACTTGTATTTTTGAAAGTTTTTGGAACAACGGTGATGTCACTGGACGCCGTGAATTTGTTTTACGACAAATGTCTAAAACAACACCCCAATATCGATATCCGGTGCACGGTTCGAGTCGTGCAGAAAATCACTCGTATAGTTTCCAAGTGGGACAGGAATCTATACGAGTGTGCAGGAAATTTTTCACTTCTACACTGGACGACATAAGTGAAAAATTTATTTTCACTACTGTGAAAAAACAAACACCGGAAGGTTTTCTAAAACCCAAAAAAAAGGAAAACATTCATTGAAAAATCAAGTACCCCAATCAATGAAAGATGACATAATAGAGCACATAAATTCATTTGCACGGGTTGAGTCGCACTATTGCAGAAAGCGCACAAAAAAAGAATATATTGATGGTTCTTTAAATATTTCCATGATGCACAGACTTTATATACTGTACGACAACATTATTTAGGCAACAACAGGAAGTCGCTCTTATCGCGTATAGAATATTTCACAGTGTTGTCATTTTTTGAGAAAACATATCCCGCGAAATTAGGTTTTAAGTTTATATCAATTCTATTCTCAGTAAGTTTATAAGTACATTAATTTATAAGTCTAATTATTGTTCAATAAATATCAATAGAATTTTTTTTTCAAATAATTTCACCTCTTAATTATTACTATTATATTAGGTTAATTATTACAGCGTAATTATTGAATTTGGAAGGAAATGTATCATTGAACCCACATTAACTGATAATATTGCTGCAGGTATTTATTAATTAAATAACTAGAACACAAATTATGAGTAAAAAAGTAGAAGTGAAAGATATAACATATTCAATATTATATTGATGACCCAATCACATGTTTTATAATTTACAAATGATGTCCTACTTATCGGTTTAAAAATTAGGAAAAAATAGGACAATGCATTAACTAACTAATGATCATTTATACTTAATTATTATACGTCTAAAAATATTAACCCTTTCCCGGCGACCGTATTCCAGTAGGATACAGCTAGTACGTAACACATGGGCGACCGTATAGCAGTCAGATACGCAAACCTTGACCTGTGGATAACGCAAGAAATATTTTTCATGCGGCATTGAGAATTTTATTAAAAAATAGCCCGATCCATCCGCCTACTTCCACCTATATAACTTTGTCAAAAATATGTTGTTTTAATTTCATAAACATCGATCTTTCGAACCCTCTCGATCTATTGAGATTCGCCGGTACGATTGCATCAGTTCAAATCTACGCGGTATTTTTTAGCGCCTGCGCACTAGGTATACAAAATATTTTCATTCGAGTTTGAGTGTGCGCCGAGTGATTTATCGTGTCAAGTTGAATATTCACCGCGATCTTTACAACACCATGTTTGCGGGAATAAAATACAACCAAAAAAACGAACCTGTGTCGTCAAAATATTTATAAATATGTACTTGAACTTGTGTTCTGGATTATGTCATTTATTTTTATTACTCATGGTCATGTCGTCATGTGTCACCCCAATTGTTTGAAAGTCATAAATCGAGCTCATTATTGAAAGTCGTAAATATGTCGTAAAGATACGTCCACACGGAATGAAAAAATATAATATATTATTATATTTTAGTTAGGACGATTGCGAGTTTTACCAATAAATTACAGGAAGGAATATATAAAACGTAAAAATAAACGTAAGTATAAAAAAAAACACACGGGTATACAACATAATATAAAATGTAAATCATGGAATATTGACTTTTCAACTGTATTACATATTATCTTTGTATGCAATTTAATGTTTATGAAATTTTAAAACCTCACGCAATAAATGTTTTTATAGCACTTTTACAAGCACGCAGCAGATTTTACAAAATAAATATTGTTTTTTTTTATAAAACATAAAACGACAATCACTAACATAACACAATGCTCAATAAAACTGAAAAGTTTAATCTAGTAAAAATCCAAATTACACTAAAAAAAGAACATAAGAAATTATTACAATATTTCCACCACTGTGGACTCAACTTTACGCGACCCATAAAACTTGTAATAATATGCGACACAATAAAAGCTATTATTTTCAATATTTTTAACGGCATTTTTAAGTGTTTCTAACATGACTAAAATAAAATTAGTGTCAGTGATTTATTTCTTTTCATAGGCGCACAATCTCAATGACGCGTTTTTACGTCACAAACATGGCTGCGTATTTTTTCGGTACAAGGGACTATGGACGATTTTATTCAAGCATTCACAGCTAAATTCAACAATCGATTCTATTTTTTAGTGTGGCACTTCGAACCTTATGTATCTAGGCATGATAACAGTAATACCAGCTATTTTTAATTGCCGTATTTATCATAATATAGCGAAGCATAGCATTTAGAAAAATGATACCGCAGAGAGAGCCCCTTTCATATTGAAACTGACGCGGCGGCCGGGTTAATAAAATAGATTACGATACACATAACTTTATAATATACAAACATAATTTCCAGTATTTGGGGAAATATTTCTAGTATTACAACACTGAATTTTGACATACCTGACATGACAGGAACCCATAAAATGGGCTTGTTGAAAGTATTGTATAGGCTCACCTTTTAAATACGACTCTTTTTCTTCTTCGCAATAAATCAAAAGTTTACTGATAATAATTCGAACATCATTTCGTATTGTGTTAGACATCTTTTGAATATAAAAAGCTTCAAATTACGTAAATTGATAGATGCGTCCAATACGAAGTGTCAAAAATGTAATGAAAAATTTGGGGGCGTTCCTAATTTGAAACCGGAAGTTCGATTAGCTGTACGTAGTTCACAGATTTGCCACGTAGCCAAGATGAAGTTGCCGGACAATAGACATCTGCACTGGAAAACAAGCCAGCAGCAAAATTTTATATTTATCACAAATTATTCACGACTGAGTTTAATATTTCTTTCTTTAAACCAAAGAAAGATGCCTGCACACTGTGCACATCGTTCAAAATCCTTTCCAAAGATGAGCAAGCTGCCAAAGCTGAAATATTAAAACAGCATGATGCTGAAAAAGGGTTGTGTCGGCTGGAGAAAGAGCGGGATACAGCCTTGGCTGCAACATCTGTAGACACAGAAGTGAGCTGTTTTGATTTGCAGGCAGTTCTTTCAACGCCCACAGGTAATGTATCGGAGCTGTATTGTAAACGCAAGCTGTCGCTGTATAATTTCACCGTTTTTAATTTGATTAAAAAAACTGGCTACTGCTTCACATGGCATGAAGGGATAGCGAAGAGAGGAGCTATCAACATTGGGAGCTGTATATATCTATATTTAAAAAAATATTGTCATAGTAAAAAGACAGTGATGTTATACAGTGACAATTGCGTAGCGCAAAACAAAAATAAATATTTAATGTCTCTATACTTGCATTGTTCAGAGACATTAAATATTGAAGAAATAATTCATAAATATTTTATAGTTGGGCATGGGCAAAATGAAAACGATAGTGTTCATGCATGTATTGAACGTGAAAAAACATGTGTGCTCAAAACGAAGGATAATGTCATTGCCGTTCCTTGTCAGTGGACTGCTATTATGCAATCTGCAAAAGAAAATGGCCAGCGTACACTGTCAAGGAAATGGCAAATGACGAATTCGTCGATATAAAAAAATTATGCATGGATACTGGCAAAAACTTTTCTATAAATATCGATAACGAAAAAGTTATTTGGAATGATGTAAAAATGGTAAAATTACAAAAGACCACGCCATACATGATCCATTACAAAAATAGTTATGGCGATGAGAGCTTTAAGAGCATTGATGTTCGTCGACTGATGAGAGGAACCCCCCATGTACCAGTCCTTAACAAGGCATATACATCGTGCCCAAAAATATCAGCCGCAAAAAAGAAGGACTTAATTGCATTATGCGATAGCAATGTCATTCCTAGGGTCCATTGGGATTTTTATAAAAATCCACAGGCAGATTGATACACTTAAATAGTTACACTTAAAAATCTTTGACGGTTATTGATATTTTCTTATTTGTTTTTGTATTAATCTTTTGTTCTATCATTCCTCTTGTATATTTTTATATTATGCTCTGAAAATCACCAGTATGGAGGTGTATTTTATCTTTATTTAACTGCATCTAAATCTTATATATTATATTTTATGATTTATTGTTCATCGTGTACATTAATTTTATTATTTGGTTAAGTAAACTTGACCTGGAATGAAAATTAAACCTAAATATTTTTTATTATGTGATGCATTTACTTTTAATCATTAAAACATTATAATAATGTTTAATAATAGCCGGCATCTCTTAGATTATCTCATTTTTTTTCTTTATATTTAGTTAGGTCTTTGTATATAGAATCTAATCTGACATCGACACATACTGCAGACAATTATTTTAAAAACCTAAATAATGGTTTTATATCATTTTATGCTTCTGTAAATACTACATTTTCTTGTTGAGTTATGTCATTAATGATTCTATATCATTTTATGCTTCTGTAAATACTAAATTTTCTTGTCGATTTATGTCTTTAATGATTCTATATCATTTTATGCTCCTGTAAATAATACATATTTTTGTTATGTTTTTAACAATTCTATATCATTTTATACTTCTGTAAATACTACATTTTCTTGTCGATGTATGTCATTAATGATTCTATATCATTTTATGCTTCTGTAAATACTACATTTTTTGTCGATTTATGTCTTTAATAATTCTATAATATCATTCTATGCTTCTGTAAATAATACATTTTTTTGTTGAGTTATGTCTGTAACGATTCTATATCTATATCGATTCTATATCATTTTATGCTTCTGTAAATACTACATTTTCTTGTTGAGTTATGTCTTTAACGATTCTATATCATTTTATGCTTTTGTAAATATTTAATTTTCTTGTCCTTTCTGGTTTGTTATTTATCTTATACATATATTATAGTCTAGCGAGAACAAAGTTTAAATTGTCAAATGTAAATTGAACCTCAATATGTTTCAGTATTATGTTATTTATATTACAGTTATTCTCACCGAGAAGAAGAAAATAACAATTATTATCGACAAAAATATTTTTATAATTCTTATGTCACTTTTATTGTTTACTAAACATTGTTAAAATAAACATCATCATGTCCCGAATACCAGTTTTTTATTTATTTTTATTCACATACCAAAAAGAAGGTTCCTCTTACATAGTAGTAATGTCATAATACACTAACAAAATATGATTCGTCTTTGATTCCAATGAGCGATGAATTCACATTTGGGTTTTTTTTTTCAATAAAAATGTTCACACACATACCTACTTGAAACTTGAAACTCAAGGAAATTTAATAGCTGATCTATTTTCTCACATTTTCCATGAAAAAATGGCTCATTAAAAATCTGTTGGTCACTTATGCTTAGTGGCGCTGGCCATCATATCGAAAGAAAAAGTATTGATACTTACATGTACATGTATGTACCATTGCCCTCAAAAGGGGGGGGCTGACAGGGCTCTAGCCTGGGGGCCCGGCGTGGTGAGTCGACCAGATAAGTAAGATGAACACACATCACAAATTTGCTCTAACAGTAAAAAAGTCGCCTGCGGCGCTATTTTCCTTCTGTAATGTTATATTTTAAAGTATGTGGTAATGCTATCCAATTTTTAATTGTGTGTCGGTACTCGATAACTATAATTCAAGTGTATTTAAGGACTATAAATACATTAAATATCCATAATTTTACTGTAAACACCATTTGGAAAGCGCTACTATAAAGCTTCATAATGCCTTTAACCTTAGTGATAGGTAGGGGAGCACGAAAAATATCCTAGCCTGGGGGCCCGCTTCATTATGTGGGAGCCATGGCATGCACCTATCCAATATTATCAAAAATGAAGATTGTCTGCAAGGGATATTTATCGGTATCGGTAGGTATCTAAACCATCAGTACTTTTTAAGGCTACTTCTACTTTCTACTTGGTGTGCTGAGGATAGAGCACTTAGTCTATCAGAATATTCTATTAAAGTAAGTAAGTAAATTGTTACCATGTAATGAGTGTAGAAATTCTCAAAATTTCAAGTATATTTCTGTTTTAAATCATTAATTTACTTCTCATTCGATAGAATAATGTTAATTTAAATTATTTAAGACTACAATGAATTAGTTATATACAAAAAAATAGCCTCATAGTTTTTGAATAATAATTGTGTTAATGAATAGACTGTCACTGGTTTGATCTTTTTGACTTGTTTCCTTATAGAACTATGACAAGCTCAATGTGGTTCAATTTTTTTAGTTCAATAAGGAACCTAGTAAAATGTTTCCTTATAGAACTATGAACATGTAGAATACAAAGAAATTCCATATGGAATTATTTGCTTTTACTAATTGTTGGGATTTAAAAAAAAAATTTTTTTAATTGAATTATGTAGCTGCCATGATTCTGTATCAAATGGCACTATTAACTCGACAACTGCAAAATTTTGAGTTGTTTCCTTATAAAACTAGGGTATTGATATATTAAAAAAAAAAAGGTTTTTTTTTGCTAAAAAATTCGCGGCATCTCACTTGCCGTCATACAAAACCTCACGGCACAGATCAGGTTCAGAACCACAAAATTGAGGTTCTACTATGCGTTATACGCAAGAAACACGGCTTCATTTCGCCAAACAATACCCATTCTCTTTATATTATTACTCTGAGCTTTCAACTGACGATATGTCAAAAATAGACGTGAAATATTTGACAGGTAACACAAATGATAGGACTGTGAAATTCATACCACAAGTTGGATAATCTTGTATTCTTGTTCCAACCAATTTACCTTTTTATAAGATAAAAAATGAAAACACTCACGTATCGATGATTTCTTTGGGGGCAAACACAATGCCATCTTTTGCATCCTTTATATAATTCCTAAACCATAGACGGGATGTGGGCGTCCAAAATTTGGCCTTGTGAATTGTTAACTCATCCTTCTGAGGTGTATATTGCGATCTTACTGGAAATGCTCCATAAATCCCCGCTCTGATGACAGGATTTCCGGCATAAGGAGTGTCTTCTGTCAACACCTGGTGAATCCAAAAATCCTGGGGGTTTAAGATTCCCACCACCCGAACAGGGAATTCATCAGGCGGATCTGAAATGAAATTATTTTGTTATTTCCATACAGTTTATAAAGGAACCTGTATAGGCACATAGGAAATAAGTTTAAGTAAGTAAGTTCCCTGTAAGCTTCATTGTTATGCTTGACTCGTCCATCCTGCTGTATACATGGCGCAGCCATCTATAGTGTCCCAATTTGATGGAATGTATGTGCGGGGTAATCGGATAAAACAGAACGGTGACAAAACAGAACATGACAAAACATAACAGTGACAAAACAGAACCAGGAGAAAAATAAAATTCATTTTTGTGGAATCTACTTATTAACCACTTGTCTGTATATCCCGAGTGTGACTCGGGCACACGTTTTCTTCGCACACCTACATTCCATTCGGGAAGATCGTATTTCAACTTGTCACACAGTTTATTATTTGTTTTGACTGGTATTTGAGTGATATATGAGAATACCATATACGGCGAATAAAGAAAGGCCTACTAGACGTGCAAAGTATGCTGCTCACATATGAATGATAACGACAAACAAATACGGAATGAGACGAGATTGTGATGTAGGGTTGTGTATTGAATTTTTCAAAATTTACCATACCAAAAAGACTTTATTTCCGTAAAATTTAAAACATAAACCTACATATCTGTTGTGATAAAAAGTAAAAAAACATGTAAACAATTTATAATAAAACGTTAAAAGAAAATTTGACATTTTTCATAAAATTTTAAATATTGTAAAAAAGTGTGTTTTTAACAATTCTATATCATTTTATGCTTCTGTAAATACTACATTTTCTTGTTGATGTATGTCTTTAATGATTCTATATCATTTTATGCTTCTGTAAATACTAAATTTTCTTGTCGATTTATGTCTTTAATGATTCTATATCATTTTATGTTCCTGTAAATAATACATATTTTTGTTATGTTTTTAACAATTCTATATCATTTTATGCTTCTGTAAATACTACATTTTCTTGTTGATGTATGTCTTTAATGATTCTATATCATTTTATGCTTCTGTAAATATGTGATGTGAGATTGTGATGTAGGGTTGTGTATTGAATTTTTCAAAATTTACCATACCAAAAAGACTTTATTTCCGTAAAATTTAAAACATAAACCTACATATCTGTTGTGATAAAAAGTAAAAAAACATGTAAACAATTTATAATAAAACGTTAAAAGAAAATTTGACATTTTTCATAAAATTTTAAATATTGTAAAAAAGTAAAACAAAGGTAAGAATAAAATTTTTAATAAATTGTTTATAAAATGTTTAAAAAAATATCTGACAATTTTTAGACACTCTTTCTCACCAAAATATAACTGGGAAGTGGTTAATGAAATACTTTTAAAGTTTATAAACGAAATATACATAAATATTTAATATTTTAAAATTTTCCGATTTTGAGGTGAAATCATCAACTGTTTATTAGGTATACACCCGATCCTCTTTTTGCACGGGGGATACGTTCCAATGATTACTGTGCAAAACAAAATGGTGTAAAAAAACATGAGGTGCCCATACAAAAATGGTAGATAGGTTCCATTACAGTACGTTCACACGGCAGTCCGTCTTTGACGGATTGTAATTAATAACGATATGTCAATAACGAATATCATGTTCACACGGCGTTTTGTACCGGATCGTGATTCTATGAGATCCGTCAAGCATTCCGCCTCCACCCCACCCACGACAAAAGGTGAATCGCAAAAAAAACGAATGTAGTGTGAACTCATTCGTATATCTCTATATGTTTTCAACGACAGATCCGTCTTTTTATCCGCATCCGCATTCGTGATGTGTTGACAATGTATGTCGCGTTCAGACGGATATGTCATTTTTCACGATTCATAAAGCCGTAGGCGCATGTGAACTCGCTCATAGGAGTTCTTACGCCACTAAAAAAAAATAACGATTCATTATAAATCAGGATCCTGAAAAAAAGACGATACGTCACCGTGTGAACGGGCTGTTACTTAAAATCAACTCACAATATACGAAATTCTTGAACTCAAAAGTAAATCGAATTTATTTATTACTTAAACATAAAAATACATAGTTTTCGATTTAAATTACATTTACCACAGAGAAATATATTCATTCAGTGTCGCTACTTGACAATAAACGTGCCCGTTTACTGCTGTTTTTCGCTGGCAAAAAATCACTCTCATCGCTGGAAATATTTAGGCGGCTCTCATATCAAAACTCGCCTCGTTCGATGCAACCGAGTTCCAAGATTGTTGCACATGACGAACGCGCTCATCTACTAGCGACACAGCGTCTCGAAAAGTCAAAATAATAATATACTCCCAGCCAGACGCCATTACATTACATACAAAAATGTATGTTTTTATTTTTCCCCTGGCTGTTTTGTTTTGTCACCATTCTGTTTTGTCATAGAACCGGTGTGCGGGCTGCTGTACAAAGCGTAGAGCTTGTTATTGTACCGCCGCCCTGACTGTGTGTCATTGATGGATCCGTATATACCGCACAACACGCTCCTGTGAAATGAGCCCAGCACTGTTTTCATGTTTTTAGTCATGTACCAGATTACAAGCCATACTTAAAAATTGGTTCTTCAATTGAATTCTTAAAACGTATTATATTCGCTAAGGTTACATACGAGTACGAATTGGTGATAATAAAATGCCACTATTACTTAAAGGTAAAGATAGGGTTCTCAGACGTCCTCTTTTACCCGGGCAAGTCCTCTTTTTTTGAGGTCAGTGTCCTGTACCTACCATCTTTTCATCCTGGTCATCTTTTTTCGCTACGAACATTTTAGGCTCTTATTTTGTAGAATCAACTGTCAAATAATTTTTTCATTCATTTATTTGTATACCTACCTATTTACTAGCTTACTTAAGAGCATACTTCAGTGAAATGGAAAATAATTTTCAACTATAGGTGCGACGAAATTTTGGACTCGCTGGCAATCGGAGAGCGAAAGGCGAGCTGTGAACACGTCAATTTGTTTCGTGATGGCGACGGGGGTATTAATTATTAAATCGTGTAAAGATGACTAAAAAATGTCATCCATTTACTTGAAAAAGAAAACATGTCAATGAATATATTATTATTGTTACTAATAGAACAATAAACAGAACATTAAATGGACACATGTTGGATTTATATGACAAATTATATTTCGTTCGGCATGCGTCATTTGCACAATCCGCGCATCGCCTAGCCACGATCGTTTTAGACCCCAGTCCCAGTGCCCCAGCTGAGGTATAGCCTTAAGTTTTCCTTATACCTATATGTAAGCAATGGATATTTAGGGGAGAGGAAGGAAGGAGAGTTTATTTATCGTTACAAAAATAAATAAATACAATGATAAAGAAGACAGAGTACTGTTATAATCGCGGGTACGGATGTACTGATGAGAATGATGTTATTGAGAGTTAAATAGGACCGCGAGACTGGACTCGAGTGGAATGACGGTTGACTGTGTCGAGTGAACGGACTCGGGATGACTGACGAGTTATGAATTGTCCTTGCCATTTATACAAATGCAATCCATACGTTGCTGGAGACAATGCCACAATTAAATATATGAGGCGTCTAATTCCAAAAAGCGATAAGTCCACATTTGGTCAAAATCGAGAAAAAAATACGCACGTATTCTTTGTATAATTTTACACAATATGTATTGATTTATAAATTCCAAAACGCGACATAACTCTATGAAAAAAAATATTTTAAGTCTCGATTTATTATAAAAAGCGCCAAGTCCGTTTTTCATATTATTTAAAGCCAATAAGGGAACGTTCAATATTGAAAAGGGCGTCTCCCATGCTGTAGCATCTGTTAAACTTATGACAGTGCCACGGAAATATGTGCCGTATGCGGGATAAATTAAAAAGTGAAGTACAAGTAGCGCTAAGTCCAATTGAAGAGTGACATTCCAAACCGGCCTAAGTCTAAAAATCTGATTTTGAGATAATCATATTTTTGTGATTTGCAATTTACCTCTTAACTTTTCGGTACTATAATGTTTGGCAATTTTATAGAAAATTCAAAGACTCGAAAACATAGTATATAAATAACTTTAAAAAGTATAGTAAAACTCCAAAAAAATTCATTCAAAAACCGACTTTTTTTTCAAAATGGCCCTAAGTCTGTACTAAGTACAGTTTGGGACACAATAAAATAAAGTTTAGTGTCTTTTGTGTATACAATTATGATTGTGTAATAGAATGTGGTCATGGACAGTTCTGTTGGTATGATTAATGAATAAAAATTATATAAAATTTCTTTCACTTTGATGCATTTTTTGATAAAAAGGTAAACATTGTAACTTTTACAGCATAATAATATATTATATAATAATACTACAATGTAGGATCATTTTCAATAAAAAAATAGTTTACTGATGTGCACATGAACTTATAAAACACAAATTCTCTAATATTTCGTCTGACATTTCTAATCTGACGTGTTACAATATTATATTATGGCCGCTTGAAGCGTAAATGTAGCAAAAAGAGTTCAACTGCGCATGCGCATATATCCTTAGGCCAGTTTGGAAAGAATCAACCGTTACTTTAGTGCTGTTTTGAGAAAAAAAAAGGCAAATAATACTACAATGTAGGATCATTTTCAATAAAAATGTGCACATGAACTTATAAAACACAAATTCTCTAATATTTCGTCTGACATTTCTAATCTGACGTGTTACAATATTATATTATGGCCGCTTGAAGCGTAAATGTAGCAAAAAGAGTTCAACTGCGCATGCGCATATATCCTTAGGCCAGTTTGGAAAGAATCAACCGTTACCTTAGTGCTGTTTTGAGAAAAAAGGCACATTTCGACATCAAATTTAAGAGACTTAGGATTTTTTGTAAAATATAAGTTTTAGTGAGAATATAGATCTCAACACACTCTATCGGATTCCATCAAAACATGAAAATTTGTAATTTTGGACTAAGGCCGGTTTGGAATGTCACTCTTCAATTTTATTTTGCCTATATTTATTACATTTAAGAGTTTATCGGCTGAAACAAATTGCCATTTGATTCTAATTTCGATATAGAATACAACGCGGAAAAAAATCTCACGTTAAAACAAATAATTGAAGCTAGAAACATAAAAACGTTGTTTCCCGAAAATATTGAATTGTGGACTTGTCGCTTTTTGTAATTAGACGCCTCATATCATAATAGACACTGTTGATCTAGGTTATAATTGAGGAAACGCTGACAACTGAAGTGTGTCACACTTGTAATGCTGAGTGGTATAATTGCTATCGATTTTACTTTCAACTAATTGAATTTGTGTTTGACATCGTAAATGAATGAATCATTTGCTTTTTTTATATCTCTCACTTAAAAGTAGAAAATAAATAATATAATATTATCAAAGCATTGTGATATCTTATCATGTTTCTTAATTTCAATATTTACTTGATACTAATTACTGTTTGTTATGATCATTTTCATAATAATATGATCATGAGATACATGATTGGGTACAAGGGAAGCCGGCGACAAACACATTTTGAAAATAGCCGATATACTGGATTATTTGTTAGATTGAGATAGTTAAGGTTAGGTTATATTTTCATTCTTGAATTCATGAATTTTGCCAAAATCGGCGATGACAATTAGCGCGGTTCCCACCCGGCTTCCCCATGAACGACTTGTACCCATGATTGTAAAATTATTACATTTCGAGGAAAATTATCGAGATCTAGCCATTGGAATACCACGGGTTCAATTATAGTGGAAAAATACATCACAGAAACACACATAATTGAGAAAATCACCTGTATACATTGTGAGAACACCGACTACGTACGGAAATGGACAATGGCTACCACTGTAATATTATGTCCTCTTTTGATCCCTTTATGGAACTCTAGGTGAAGTGTCCTGTATATCGAATAAAAACTATTACATATCGAGCTAAATAGTACAAGAGAAGTTGTGTTAAATAATGTGGTATAATTATCATCTATATTAACGTTATATTGATGAATATTCTTTCCATACACCATACCTTCAGGATGATCCATTGTCGAGGTTATGAATAAAACAGAAGTTAATAATATTGAGTATAGAAAATTCAATTAGAATAATGTATGCCGCTGTAGATTAAAATTACTAATTATTGTTGACTGGATAATTGTAAATTATAATGCTGTCTACTGGCAAAAATCAAATTTTGTCAATCCGAAACAAGCACACCAAGCACATAATCACATCACAACACCACAGACTGTGATTATCTATTGTCTATGATTAAAAGTATGTTAGTCTATGATCTATGATGCGAATATTTCTATGTTATTATACGTAAATTATCTATGTGTTGCCATCTTTTTGTCACCAAATTAAAGTACCTACGCGGTTCTAGAAATTATCATATTTATTTCAGCAATAATTATTATAGTACGCGATGTCATAATATTCCGTTAAAAATTAATCGGTTTTTTGATACGAATAATTTGAGAAAGTATTATAAATTATGTATGTATATCCAATAGAAAAATAATTAAAAAATCTTTGTCTCATACTCCCGTGGTCACTCGAGTGACCTTTTTTTCAAATAAATTGTGTTATTTGTTGGAAATACTCTCTTCTATATTTGGTAGTCTATAATATAGGCATATTATGCCCCTCAATGCTAATACAGACCTACAAACTTATCTGAAGAATGTGATGAGGGAGCCACTGGCCGATTGGCTGCATAATAATATAAACTGCATTGACATGGGGTAGGAAGAAATAAAAGCAAACTCTTTCTCAGGGACTTCAGAGTTAAATTCGAATAACGAAAGGAGTTTTAACTACCAATAAAACTCTTATTATTCATGTTGACGTTGAAGTCCTTGGAGATAGGGTTTGCTCTTTCTTCTACGCGTGAGGTTATATTCTACCAATGTATTTTCCTTTTTCTTGTCGTTGGCCATTCCCCCGTTTTTATTTACTGGTCATATCCGCGTGTCCATTTTTATGTATGAAGTTTTGGGACCCCTTTGTCTTCATTATGATATGGCTCAAGGAACCAGGTAGAAGTTACCTGGACTTCAAAGTCAACATGAATAATAAGAGTTTTATTGGTAGGTAAAACTCCTTTCATTGAATTTGACTTTGAAGTCCTTGAGATATCTGTTTGTTATCACCTGGTGTTGGGTATGCCAAATTCCTGTATGTGACAATGATTCATTGATGAGGTATAGACCATCGTGACTTTCAATGTATATGGTTGAATAGAGAAGTTAATGGGATCTTTCCCCTTCTGATGGTGGTGTGTCCATCGTTCTCTGGTAGTTGTGAAATATCAACTCACTACGCCAGTTACCTCTCTTTAAGATATCACCTATTGGGTATATTTACAGTTTAAGGAAGCCACCACTGAGCGGACACTGCCTGGTGGTTCTTGTACCCCTGCTTCCAACAGTTCTGACCTTATCCAATTCCCTATAACTGTCCTGGTGGCTGGTTTTGGTGGTCCTCTTGAAGATATAAATAATTCCGAAATATCCCCACCTTCCTCTCTCCTTGGGTTTGACATGCAGACGAGTTTCCGTAACCAGAATACTGGGTCGATGTTTTGACACGTGGAAGCGCTTAGCTTCCATTCCGATTGACGATGCTTGGCGGTATCTGTATTTGCGCCAAACATTGGCCATACAATTATGTGGTCACTTTTATCCACTAATCCATTGTCTACTAACTATTACTGAGTAGTGTGAGGTCATGAACCCTTCGTCCCGATGCGAGAAGCAGCCGAGTATGTAGCTGTCCTGCGAGACGTTTCGAATAGGTTGTACTCCACCAGTGTTGTTTTCCTAAGATGATCTACCACTCGTCCTGGATCCCGAACCGGTAGTTTGACGGGTTTCGTTTTATGTACCGAAATTACCTGTAACATATTGTGTTGTACTACCACGTTGATGCTGATATCTACAATGATAATCGGTTTGCAAAATGTGGCTATGGCTGACTTATGCACCAGGATGGTGTTGTACGACAAACTCTCCATGTTGTGCAAGTAGCCTAGGTATCTGGCCAATTCCATTGGTTGAGGGTTATTATGATCCATTAGGTTCATGCTTACACAATGCCATTGTCTTCCATTTGATCCAAGCTGGTTTGTAAGTTTTTAGAGTCGAAGGCCGCCATCTGGAAGTAAGAAGTGCCCTTTCTTCCACCATTCAATTTGATGTTATTTCACCCCACCCGAAATTATCCATAGTTAAAGGGACAGGTCCTGGGTCCTTGGAGGTGGACGGTTGGTCTCCATACCTACTAGTGTCGTATGTAGGTGAGGCATTGTATAAGGAGGTATTATCGCCCTTTTTCGTAAGTCCACTCCTAAAAAGCATTGTTTCCAGCTCGGTGCCACTAGTAAGTACTTCCCTTTTGCTGAGTTCAGGTGCGCTAGGACTCGTGGAAGTATGTTTGGTGGGGGAAATATCCACGCCAGTCTGAAGTCCTACACTCGGCTGAAGGCGTCGTGAAACAGCGCGCCACTGTCTGTAATGTCTCGTGACACATACGTTGCAATGACATGTGCTGTTTCGCTTGTGAATAAATCCACCTCGGGAACACCCCATCTTTGAAACAAGGGGTGGTTGCGGTGTTGATGAGGTGCCATTCGGGAATGAGTTGTCTGCGGGAGAGATTATCTGCCACGCAGTTGTAATTTCTGCGGAAGTATTGTGCAGTAAACGTGATGTTGGCTCGACTGGTAAATACTAGTATCTGTCGGCATAGGTTTAGGAGGGTGACAGATTTTGTGCCGCCCTCATTGTTGATGTATGCCACGACTGTTTTGTTGTCTGTCTGCAGAAGCAGATCTGATCCTATGATTGATTGTACCCGAGATTGAATTGCAAACATTTCCTTCCAGTTGGAATGCCATACCATGCTAACTGGTCTTGTTCCCACGTACCTGATAGGTGGTGTTCATTCAGTTGGGCTCCCTAGAATGTGTCGGCTGCGTCTGTCGCCAGGAAGTGATTGAATGTCGTTCTGTGTGTCAACTCTGAGGAGCCTGTCACCCAGAGCCACCACATAATGTCCTGTTAAGCCTGTGGTAGGATTGTCGTCTATTGGCGAGAATGGGACCTCAACAATATTGATGACTGGAGCTTTGTAGCCGTCGGCAATGCAACCTTCCTCGTGGAGGTAGGATGCGAAGTTAAGTAGCCCCAGAAGGGATTGAACATGTGCCTGCCTGAGGGACCAACTGCCTTTTTGTTCCTGCGTTGTGTTAAATCTGAGGATCCTATCGCCTAGAGCCACCACATGATGTCCTGTTGGGCCTGTGGTGGGATTGTCATCAATTAGCGAGGATGGTACCTCGGCCATATTGATGACTGGAGCGTTGTAGCCGTCGGCAATACAACCTTCCTCGTGTAGGTAGGATGTGAAGTTGAGTCGCCCCAGAAGGGATTGGATATGTGCCTGTCTGGGGGACCAACTGCCTTTTTGTACCTGCGTTGTGTCAACTCTGAGGATCCTATCGCCTAGAGCCACATCATGATGTCCTGTTGGGCCTGTGGTGAGATTATCATCAATTGGCGAGGATGGGACCTCGGCCATATTGATGACTGGAGCGTTGTAGCCGTCGGCAATGCAACCTTCCTCGTGGAGGTAGGATGTGAAGTTGAGTCGCCCCAGAAGGGATTGGATATGTGTCTGTCTGAGGGACCAACTGCCTTTTTGTACCTGCATTAGCAGAAGGTGACGGAGTGCTACACACTTCTCCGGCGACAGAAACCTCCGCTTATTGTGTGTGTCCCACGTGATGCCCAGGAACCCTAATTGTTGGCTTGGGTTCAGACAGGATACTGTAGAAGACCACAGACTGTAGGAAAGTTATCCTGTATTCCACCTGAACCGAGACTTTCTCGGATTGGATGGCTACTAAGAAGTCGTCTAGGTAAGTGAATTTTCTCAGCCATTCTTTCGTAGGCGTTCGGAGACCCAATTGGTCAGAAATATAAGCCAACATAATCGGAGCGGCTGACAGCACGAACGGGAGACACGTGAATTGTAGGAGCTCCCCTTGGTAGGCTAGTCGAACGAATCGACGATTTTGAGAAGCCATGGGTACCTGGAGGTACGCCTGGCTTAAATCTATTATTACTAGCCAGTCTTCTGTTTATAAGACGGCTGGAACCTCGTAATGGTGAATTAGTTTGAATGGCTTTGGCTGTAGGAGCGCATTCAAACGCTTTCGGTTGAAAACAGGGCATAGGGTCCCGTCTTCTTTCTTGATCAGAAACAGGGTTGAGAGAAAACTGGGGGTTGGACCCGCTTCTTCTAGAACCCCTGAGTTCTTTAAGTCCTCGATCTCGAGAGTGACCTCTGCTAATTGTTGCGTTTGAAATTCTTTCCGTAAAAGTAAAGAAGGACTTACCAATGGTGGTGTCCGTACAAAATGTATGCGGGCTACGGCTACTATTTTGACCAATGTTAGGGGGGGGGGTACACTACGCCATCCAGACTCCCTGAAAGTCTCTTAGGCGGTCCCCAATGTTGTGGTCGTCCAGATGCGGTCACCTCCGCTTAGAGTACGGATTCCTGGTGGAGTCCGTACCTCCGATGGAGAACTCCCTTCCCACAGGACGTCGCCCCTTGGGAGTGTCCCGGCCATAATGTGAGTTCGAGGGCCTTCCGGGACTCTCAGCTCGAAGGAATCCCTGATAGTGCCTCCCGAGTGAAGGTATCCTTCCGGTAAGGATCTGAGTCATGTTCTCGCAAATTTTATTATGCGTTGTCCCCAAAACCCTCTATGATTTTTTGGGACAGGCTCATCACTGTTATGATGTTTTGAGGATTGGTTGCCCAATCCACTAACCCTTGCATACCCTTTCAGAAGCTGTCCCGTTGGGGAAACATCGCATTCTGGAGGGCCGCGATGGTCCTCTCCGTCAGATGTTTAGCTGATGACGAGTGGTCGCACCTACGCAACTTGTCATTTAGACCTAACCGTAGGGGTCGCCGCCGCCGCCGGCCGCGTTGTGCCACTCCTTGCCGGTCCCCCTGCTGAAATAAGGTACGTAACGAGGATACCTCAAACCTCAGCATCTTAATCAACGCTCGTACGTTGAACCTTTCCTCACGGTCATTCAGATGTTGCGCCATAATCACTGATCACTTAACGTTCACTTAAAGATAAATTTTTTGATAGATTGAATGAACTGTCAAACGCAACATTTAAACAATAAGAAAGTCAAATCCAGAATGAAGAAGACAAAGGGGTTCCAAAACTCCATACATAAAAAATGGACGCGCGGGTATGACCAGTAAATAAAAACGGAGGAATGACCAACAAAAAGAAAAAGGAAAATACATTGGTAGAATATAACCTCATGCGGAGAAGAAAGAGCAAACCCTATCTCCAAGGAATTCAAAGTCAAATTCGAATAATAATATATTTACGTAGGTACACATTTTTTATAAATGACTTTTTTCTTTTAATCACGATGGCAGCAAATCAACAATATTAGTCTATGGTCATAGACAAATCTACGATCGCGAATGACAGGTCCATTTACCTGGATCACCCAATGTTAAAAATCCAATTTTTTTTGGGTGCGTTTGTTTGTGCATCGTTAGTGCACGTTTGTGCACGATTTTTTTTCGTTTGTGCACCTATAATAACCGAAAAATTCCAATTTCAAATTGGGTGTTCCAGCTAAACGTTGGGTCACCCAATGTTGAAATTTCAACTTTTTTTGTGTGCATTCGTTTGTGCATCGTTAGTGCACGTTTGTGCACGCGTTTCTTTCGTTTGTGCACGCACATTAAGGGGGTTATTCGGATTTCAATTTGGGTGACCCAGCTAAATGCTGGATACTTGTGTCACTAAACTTAGATTTTTTTCAAAATTTAAATTGTAAACACTAGTGCGTTAGTAGTGAACGTTAGTGCACGATTCTTTTTTGCCTTTACATCTGTATTCAGCGTGCTATTTAAGTTTTAAGTTTGTATCCAAAACCTGACTGCGTGGGTTTAAAAATATTTTTTTTAATGAAATCTCTTGTCGCAAAGCTAATGCGCAATTCTGCATACTTTTTTAATTTTTTTTTTTCATATAGTGCGTGAGATATTTGATATGAAATATTTGATGAACGTTAAGTCGAACCACCCAACAAACTTTTAAAACTTTTTATTAGGTCATCAATTTGTCTATTATTGGCTTACGTTTGTGCACGTGCTTTTTTTTATTTCGAGATTATATCTTGAGAGATATTATTTTTTTAAATTTAGTGACTTGATACTTGAACCATTAAATTTACCTTAAAATTGTTTTGTTAAATGCATACGATTACATATATTTTTTTAAACTTTTAACATGATTTTTCAATTTTTTATCTTTTACATTAAGCTATAAATTTGATTTTGAATGGCCGTCAAGTTTTAACATCAAACATTTTTTTTCTACACTTTTTAAATGCACAGCTTTGAGTAATTTAATTACATGATTTTTCATGTATTTTGTATTGTTTTTTCATGTAAATTACGTGAAAAATTCTTATTTTTCCATTTTCACTAAGTACCCCGTCAAAATATCCCAAACAAAAACAACCGCATCCGCATGGATGGTCTGGTCAAAAGAGTTTCGCAAAACAGCCAATACGGCTTCTATCTGTTTTCCATTTATACATAATCCATGATAATCAACATCTTCGTGCTTCAATTTGGAAAGCACCTGTATATATTTTTATTGGTGCGTCGTCAAAATATACTTTGCGAAGCCATTCGCAACAGTCATAAGGCCATATTCCATTGGCAGACGCACAGACCCAACCCGATCCAACGATCGACGCCAACCGTTGTCGCTAGCTATTTGCAATTACACGCAACGATTCAATCTCGTTGGTCCTTGATTTAATTGGTTAAAATAATACTAGTGTTGCTATTATTAAAAATATAGGTTGAGTGAAAACTAGATATTTCTTAGATTGGTGGCAACACTGAACGCATTCCCGCGCAATTTTACGTCAACAAAACTGAGCTGTCAGCTGTCAAACCTAGCGAGCATCAGATCTGTTAAAATTTATGCGGCCGTTTGACATTTATAGAAAGTTTGTATACTTATTGTTAATTTACATCATGAATAACTGGGCGAGCTTGAATCTCCAAACCAATTGAGTAATTCGAATATCGAAATCGAATAATCCAAAGACTAATTTATTGTAGCAAGTATGGCTATATTTCAACTGGCTCAGGCGGTCAGGACTCGCCGTAAACGAAAACACTGGGTCAAAAGTTGGCTAACTGAAGAACAGCGTGATCGCCATTGAATATGGCGGATTTTTTTACGTTCCACACTATATCTTTGGCGTGTATTTATTCGACGAGGACTGTGTCCTCGGTGATACTCCATATATATTTTTTAAGTTTTCGCCATCTTGTAGTTGTTCAGTTGAAATCGACCAGTAGAATGAAATGAACGACCGTTTGCATGACTCAGGCGCATATTCGGCTATTTTCGTATGCTTTCGGCAATCTTCGCTTGATAATGAAAGGATCGCACGACGGATATAGAAAATTTTCCACTTTCGACCCGATCGCTCACGATCCTTGAAAACCATAGAGAATAGAGTTTGACAGTCGTGGCAGACGATCGGGCCAGACGCAATCTGAAAATGGAATATGGGCTATAGCTGTCACCTAAAACTGTTTTCACCACTCCAATGTCACAATATTATATTATTCGCTATTGACTCTGAAGTCCCTTGAGATGTTGATCGATTTCCCAGAGATAACCGAGGTGGTGCAAGGGGCACTTACCCAAGACGCAGGTGACCGGGTCTCCCTCACCACGTTCAAAGGGGGACGCTTCCAGCATTTCCAGGAAATCTGGCAGGCCAAGGGTGCACCACCACCATTATTAAAAATAATAACGGGAACCCGTATTCCGTTTATAAAGAAACTCCCTCTAATAATGCCTTCCGTGCAATTCCAGAAGGATTTCCAAACGCGACAATCGCCGGAGATCACTTCACAAATCGCGGAACTGAAGGAATCGGGAGTATTGGAATTGGCAGAACCATCTCCAAGCTTCCTCTCAACCCTGTTCCTAGTAAGGAAGCAAGACGGCAGTCAACGACCCGTCTTCAACCTAAAACGCCTAAACGGTTTCCTACAACCTAGGCCGTTCAAACTGTTCCACCACTTCAAGGTCCCAACATTCCTGCAAAGGGAAGACTGGTTAGTAAAAATAGACCTAAGCCAAGCGTACCTACATGTACCTATAGCTATACAACATCGCCGATTTCTTCGGCTAGTTTACCAAGGAGAACTCCTTCAATTCACGTGCCTTCCATTCGGACTGTCGGCAGCACCAAGACTGTTTGCCTCGTTAACAAACTGGGTGGCCGAACACCTCCGGGGAAAGGGTATGAGAATCGTCACTTACTTAGACGACTTTCTGATGGCAAATCAGTCCAGAGAGATTCTCCTGTCGCAACTGACTTATATGATAGATTTCATGCAAGCTCTAGGCTGGATAATCAACAAGAAAAAATCTTGTCTGATTCCAAGCCAACAGCGGGAGTTCTTGGGTATCACGTGGGATACTCACAACAATCGGAAATATCTATCAACAGAGAAGTGCACATCACTTCGTCACCACCTGCAATTGCAGATCCAAAAAGGCAGTTGGTCGCTCAGGCAGGCCCAACGCCTCCTCGGGCGACTCAACTTTGCAACCTTCGTCACTCCACAGGGGAGGTTGCATTGCCGACGTCTACAACGTACGAGCGCTCAATTATCGAGGAGCCACCCTCACAAATCAACATCGATTCCTCCACAAGCTCGAGAGGACATCATGTGGTGGATTCGAGCGGTGGGCTCCTCAGGAAAGATTCACAGGGCAACCTACAATCACTTCCTCACCACAGACGCAGCCGATTCAGGCTGGGGAGCGCAGTTAGACGAGTACCACCTATCAGGTACATGGACAAAACGCCAATCCACGTGGCACTCCAACCAAAAAGAGCTGTTTGCGGTACTTTCAGCCATACAACTCCGGGAGCAAACGCTCAGGGGATCAGATTTACTCCTACAAACCGACAACAATACAGTGGTGGCCTACATCAACAACGAAGGGGGCACAAAGTCCGCAAGCCTACTAAGTCTTTGCCGACAGATCCTGGAAATCGCCAACCAGGCCAGTATATCATTGACTGCACAATACCTTCCAGGAAAATACAACTGCGTGGCAGACCATCTCTCACGCAGCAAAATTATCCCAGAATGGCACCTAGTTATGGCGGCTACAGCTCCCATATTTCAAAGATGGGGACTCCCAGACGTAGACCTGTTCGCGTCCAACACAGCCCATGTTGTCGCAACCTATGTCTCACGAAATCCGAACGATGCTCTTGCACTGTTCCACGATGCCTTCAGTCGACAGTGGGACTTCAAACTAGCCTGGATATTCCCGCCACCGAATCTAATTCCACAAGTATTGGCACACCTGAACATGGCAAGGGGAAAATATTTACTAGTGGCCCCATGGTGGAAGAAGTGTTTTTGGAGCGCAGACCTACAGCAGAGATCACTGGAACCCCCCTACCCGATCCCGCACTTGGAGTCATTTCTAGTGGATACGGTGACAAACCATCCACCTCCACAAGTCCGGGACCTATCACTCCAGTTATGGATAATTTTGGGTGGGCAGAGTTAGTTTCTAGCTGGTCGGTAGAGGACAGATCACTTCTCACTTCTGGCTGGCGACCATCCACTTTGAAGACTTATAGACCGGCATGGGACAAATGGATGACATGGTGCATGGCCAACACGATAAGCTATAATACCCCCGAGCCGATTGAAGTGGCTAGATACCTGGGTCACTTATACAATAAGGAAGGTCTTTCATATAACACTATTCTTGTACATAAGTCAGCCATAGCTACCTTTTGCAAACCTATGATCAGTAAAGACATCAGCAGTAACATAGTAGTGCGTCATATGTTAAAAGCCATATCCACCCGCAAGACTAGACCTACAAAACCACCGATTTGGGATCCTAGAATAATCGTGGACTACCTCAAGAAAACAACACCACTAGTATACAACCTATATGAGGTTTCACGCAGAACAGCTATACTATTATTACTCGCATCGGGACGACGGGTTCATGACCTTACCCTACTCAGTATAGCGGATAATGGCCTAGTCGATAATGGCGACCATATAATTCTATGGCCAGTGTTTGGTTCCAAGACGGACACATCAAGGCACCGCCAATCTGGATGGAAATTAAGCGCTTCCAGTTGCCAAAACATCGATCCAGTTTTTTGGCTACGAAAACTCATCTGCGTTTCCAATGAGAGAAGAGAAGAGGGTGGTAATATTCCGGCATTATTTATCTCGTCAAGAGGCCCCCCAAAACCTGCGACTCGAGCAGTCATTGGAAATTGGGTGATGATGCAGGGGTACAGGAATCACCAGGCAGTACTCGATCAGCAGTCGCCTCTCTAAATTGGTTAGAGAACTACCCCATAGATGACATCCTGCAGAGAGGTAATTGGCGCCAAGAAGCTACTTTTAAGACATTTTACCAGAGACCGATAGACACACAGACTTCTACAGCGGGGGAACAAAATATGTTGACCTCTCTATTCAGCCCGGTACACTGAGCCTAAAAGCAAGGAGATGTTATACCTAATTCTCATGTTAGGTTCATCCACCTTATCTTGCAGGATCTATCTTGCTTTACCAGGTGATAACAAACAGATATCTCAAGGGACTTCAGAGTCAATAGCGAATAATGAAAGGAGTTTTACCTACCATTAAAACTCTTATTATTCTTGTTGACTCTGAAGTCCAGAGAACACCTACCTGGTTTCCTTGAGACATATCAAATTGAATACCAAAGACAAAGCACGCCGCTATACAAGCGTCAGTCCTGCCAGCCGGTAAAAAACAAGATGAACAACCAGAGAGGTAAATAATCGAGAAGAAAAGGGGGTAAAAGGGGGCCAGCGCAGAAGAACACAAGGCAAAAATACGATCAACATCTCAAGGGACTTCAGAGTCAACAAGAATAATAAGAGTTTTAATGGTAGGTAAAACTCCTTTCATTATTAAATATAAGTATATTAAGTTTGTTGTCGTTGCCTATCATACGTCAAAATCATCTGTCACATGAGATGCGCCTTTCATGTTTAGGGTACTGGAAATACTATTTAATAAAACAATGCAAAGTCAGAATGAAAATAATATATTGACGTGCTCTGATAAACTAGAAGGAGTTAAGACAAGGATCTCTACAAATGTTTCAAAGGACCTACCAGACCACCATTAAAAACAAGCAATTAATTTTGGATCCGTCTCAAAAACAACTAACTTTGCTGCAAAAGAAATTTCATCATTACATTCATACAATCAATATGACTGGATTCGAAACCGTTTCGCAACCAATGCCAAAAATTCTATAGATCCGCTTTCTCTATAAATTTGAGAGGAATTAGTTGAATTGGGAAACGATGGGACTCTAAAAATTGAATTTTGCCGATGTTCCATTGGCTATTTTCTGGATTTCGGTTAAAAAAGAATATTCTTGGATTTCCGACAAGGCTATTGCAGTTCAGCTACCGTATCTACGATATATGTGTGCAAAAGTTTTTCAACTCAAGTTATTATTAAAAATTTCGAGAATGTAGTATAACCAAGAACTTCGGGAACTTTCTTTAAAATATCAAGTCAAAAAATACACAGGGTGGGGGACTGATAGGCCTCTAGCCTGAGGGACCAGGCTCAGGGGTGGGACTGCGTGGCAGGTCAACCAGATAAGAAAGATAAACACAAATTACTAATTTGCTCACATATTAAAAAGAGTCGACTGCAGCGCTATTTTACTACGCTGGTAAACATTCGATCGTAGGTTACAATAATTATTTATTATTATTGTGTCAATATTCGACAAACAAATATTCTTAACCAGACAACTAACCATAATTCAAGTGGATGTATTAATAAATACAAACATTCAATACCATTAATTTTACCTCAAACACCATTTTAAAAACTCTATTTTAGAGTATCACACTGTCTTTAACCTTAGCGATAGGTAGGAGGGGCAAATATCCTAGTCTGTGGTCCCCCTTCAGGATGTGGGGTCCATGTTTTGGTGTATAAATTGTTTTACAAGTGGTGTCACTGTCTTCTGCGAAGACCTATGGTGTGTCGTGGGTGAGAAAAGGTTGCGGGGCACTGATTTGCATATGTAATAACCGGTATCGGTGCAAGTCGGTTTACAGGAAGCCAGGCGGGAACCGCGCCAATTTTCATTGCTGATTTTGGCAAAATTCATGAATACAAAAATGAAAACCTAACCTAACAAATATTCCAGTAGGTACCTATATCAGCTTTTTTCAAAATTTGTTTGCCGCTGGCTTCCTATATACTGACAAGAACAACATACCTACCTACCTGCACTGTTTGAAAACACCTCAGAAACATTGGTACTTGAAAAAATATTACACCTGACAGGATTCGAACCTGTATACATCGAATTCTGGCCGATGTGCTTTACCAATTTAGTCACCAGTATTATATCCAATTACGGCATAACTAGCCGTAATGTGACTGAAGCTTTTTACAAATTATGCTAGTATTATTGACCTTTGCGGTTTGGTCAGAATACAATGGGACACAGCTTCCAGCAGTTCCATTATTCGAGCAGATATGTTTTAAAATTGTGTATGTTCATAAAGAATGTCACCCTCACAAATATTGTGATATAGTATATTCTATAAGATCCCTTTAGAGCACAGTGTAATTAGTAATATAATGCTTTCTGCGAATATTATTTAATAATATTTTATAACTTAACAGCTGAGCAAAGGAAAGGGTGAAAAAATGAAATTACATTTATCATAAAACATCAATTATTTATTAAAATACTTAAAACTACCTATCTATTAAAAATCATCAATCCAAGAGGTACTTAACTGGGTGGTCGACTTAAACTTAAAAATGTAAGGAGGTGTAACATGTAATTTCTTTGCTTGGTCTAAATATATTACAATAAATCATCAATGTTATAAAGGAAAAAATCAATGTGGGTAGGTAGTTACATAGGTGAGTATTAAAAGTAATAAACTTCTGTGACCAATCAAAACGTGGGCGGACATTCTTCTCAGGATGAGCACCATGGTGTAGAGTAGAGAGCCGTTACACGGCCTAACTCGTCTGGCTCGTAGCAAAGCTATATTGGCTTCCTGGAGTCGATTCGCATACGACACAGCTCGGGCCATGCAAATCAAATCATCCACATTATGGTGAGCGTGGAATTTGTTCAAACAATTCTCATACTGCAAACAAAAAAGCATTGATAAGATTAAGCAAACATGTACAGAAATAAACAGAATATTACTTAAAAGTATTTGCTGTATAAACGTATACATACTACGTAGTCAACAATTTATTGTTTTTACATTTCATTGCTTGTTTGACCATTAGATGGGTGAGCAGCACATTGCATAGATAGCAGTGGTGAAGGGTGGAGGTAGGCTGTTAAGAACTGCCATACATAGTGCACATTAAACTTTGTCAGTCATGCATATTTTTTTCATTGAAATAAGACAACTTACAGATGGTGTTGGGTTAGTTTTTTTAAATTCAATTAAACCCTGCAAAAACAAGTCTTTTACAGATTAAAATTCACAGAGACTTTTTTGGAATACACTTTTTTATCCCAAATTGCTCCATTAGATTTAGTCGATCACCCTTGTCATATAGATACACATATTTCGGACCATGAATTGGATCTACAATTTGGCTGCTGCTCTCTATAAAGACGTGCTTGGTGAATTGTGAATCTGAATCACTAAACTGTTTTACAAGTTTCACAATGCAGATAATAAACACCTCTTCTCTGAAGTGTATATTGATCTATCTAGTATCAACGATGAAACAAAGACAGATGACAAAATGACTCAGATGGTTATACATAATTATTATATCTTTAAAAATGAAAGTTTATATCTTGCATATTAATAAAAAATGGGATGATATAACTGCAAATCAGACTGCTCTAATTAAATCCAAGCTTCGATGTCATCTGGGAATTGATCAGTGACTTTCTTGAGATGTGCACGAGCTACATCTCGTTAAGATTGAAAGGTAGATTTAGCGTATAGGGATCCAAGAATTTTTATTATCTCGTAGTTGTTTGGTTTAGCCTTTATGACATTTTCGAAACATTGGGAGGCCCAGTGAAGGAATAATTGTTGAATACAATATGTAAAACAAATTAATATATTTATACATTGGCTTTGGATGAATTATTTGAATTCGCCCACCTACAGTATTGACAATAATAATTACAACATTATATAGACTAGAACATAAATTTCAGTCCTTATACTTGATAAAAAAATAAGAAGAAAGTTGGATGGCAAAATTAAAAAGTGGGCACGATCCTCAGCTATGAGTGAACGACCAAGAAGAAGGATGTATGTGGCAGTGAAGAATTATGGACCGAGAAAAATGGAGGAAGCTAAGGAGGCCATCATCCAACTGTAGATCGACCCCGGCTGATGATGATGACTTGATAAAAACTTATTGTGTGAACAAAACAATTATTGTAAAGCAATTTTCTTAAGTGGTGAATACCAGGTCATATTCTATTATATACAAAATTTGATTCATAGATAGCATAAGGATCTCTTCGAATTTTCATACTGACATACTAGTACTTTTTAATAATTTAAATTAAATTATAGATTCTTCAAGATGTTACACAAGATTTAACAATGAAACATTCATCAATCTTCCATACATAACTCGAAACAGGTTCAGAAACAAACCTAATTGATAAAAATGTTAGAACATGACATGGGAATCAACCCTTGATCTATCGCATGCCAGCTGAGTCAGCTTGAGAAGATCCAAGATTTTTCGAATGGGTATCTTACTGAGGCTGTTCCAAGTTAAATATTTTCAATGAAGACTTACGTTCTTAAATCACGTGTATTATTTAGGAATATCAACTGTTAAGCTGTGGACCCAATAGGTTGAGCAAACCATCATCTATTTCTTGTAAAAAATATCTGTTATGAGACCTCTTCGTGAGGCAGCCGAGATCCATATCAGATTGTAGGGCCAGTAAAAAATATATTTTTAACTGTACGCATATACAAATATGATATAAAATATACATACATTCTCTGAATCCCTTCGATAAAATAATATACATCTGCTCGAGGCCAAAGTGGGGCAGGACAAATGCAGAAAGCGCAAACTGCGTAGCCTGGTCGTGGTGTCTCGTGCAAGTTAGTAACAGCTCTCCGCACACAACCCCTGATTCTCTGTGTTGTGGAACGCACGCAGAGTCAGGTACTGGACTTGGATTGCAATCCTGAAAACAAATAACAAAACAACTGAATGAACTGAACTGAGAAAAATTTTCACCCTGCTGAATTAAGCGGATACACAAGGAGATTGAATTACTAGATAGATGGAGCAACGAGATCTTTTTAAAATTTATGTAGAAAGAATTTTATTCTTTTCCTCATAAATTTCACACTCATGTGATATATGAAATTTACATTATGTATGTAATTTTATTAATCAGACATTATTATAGGTTCATATAATTTCTTCATGTTTTCTTTAGAGATTAAATGGCCCACATGCTCAGCGTAGGTTAAAATGGAGCTTTTATGGTATATTCAGAGCATAACCCTGGACATCAATAAGACGTTTTAGATAATCAATTTATATAATTTTGAAGCCTTATTATCCTCTATATTTATTTTAAACATTTGATGACTGCATAAAGTATTTTTATTACATAAAATAGTATTCTTTTAAACTTCTCGCTCTAATGTTTTAGAATATAATCATATTTCGGTACATCCATGTGCAGTGGTGTTAATATTTTTTAGATTCATTAATTTTTAAACGCATTTACAAAACCATTAGTAAAATTAATGGTAACATTATATTATAGTGACATATTTACGATAAAAAAATATATTTAATAATCTTTGTGATTTATATCTTGATTAATAATCTGCATTTTATTATTAAAAAATTGACACGATTAACACATTTAAAGATAATTCTAAAGATACTAATTATAAGCTATGTCTTTGACCATTCAAATATGATAAACATCCTACGAATAATGTTTGAATTACAATAATTATTGACCTAGGAATAAGGTACTTAGTATTTTTTTGAAATACGCCATTTCTATTGGCATTTCCCAGTGGTTAAGCTACAACATACGGCCGTAGCCATAAATTGACAAACGATAAATGAAGTAGGGAGTAAGATCATGGTAACGCGCCTGTTTGAACATGTACCGATTTAAAAAAATATATTTTTTTCGGTTAGGTTAGATTATGGTTACAATGTAAGTATCCCAAACCTTGCTTTATCCTGATTATTTAGCTTTATAAAGCAATGGCCCATGCCAAAACGGAGAACAGCCAGGCGGTTGGAGTTGGTTTTCAGAGTTTCCCTGTAGAAGCCGAGAGCGCTGCGGTAGTCTTTTTTATTAAAAGCGATGTACACTCTCCATTCAACACAAAATTGAATTGAGCATCCGCCATCCACCACTTTCTTACCCTCCAACAAGCACAAGTATGCTCGGCCCAAAAGATGATTCTGCAAAAAAAAAAATGCAGATGTAGGTACAGCATTTATGCCAGTAAATAAATTTGGCTGTTGTATAATGAAAAATCAGTTGTTTTCATTTTGTTTTTCCAAGTCATGTTGTGAATGGATTGAACTTGTAAATTGTAAAGTTCACTTCATATTATTAAATATAATTAAATAAATTTGAACAAAATTTGACTAGGTTGAATAAAATAGGAAATGAAAGTGGGTCTTACATGATCGTACTTGATGATTTTGTCGGCAGTGGTGTATACGTTTGTGGCTTTGGTGAACAGATCCCGTTTCATGTTTTAATTCTTTTCATGGTTAGCTTCCTGCACGCAGTATGCGGCGAGCATGTCCAGGCACAGCATCTGATCTTCCTCTGAGTTAGAATAATCGATGTTGGCCACGGTTAGTGCAGCCCGGATCCAAGATTTTGATGAAGTCATCAGTTCTTTTTGTTTACGTACGGCACCTGTATAGAATACAAACATTTATATGAGAATACGCAATTTAAAAAAATAAAAGGACCCTCGCAAACGATGCCAATAGAAATCAAGATCCGACAGGTCCCATCCATTCATTCAAATATCATTCTCTCTGGACATAAAAATGTGGATAAATGTGGTTGAAAAATTAATCCTGCCTACATCGCAATAAGGGTTATTGTTGTACAACATTTCTTTCCAAAACGCTAATATATATATATTATATTGTAGCAAGTAGTTAAATATTAACTTTACCCACATCGCAAAAAAAGGATTATTCAAGATTTTTGAAAGATGTCTTTGACCTATTCTGCAAAACTTGCCCACTTTAATATTGTGATTTTGTATGAAACGGTGTATTATCATGGTACTTAGTTATACAAACGAGTAAGTTTTAATACCCGCTCGGTTATTGTAACTTGGTTTCTATGGGGCACTATTTCTTTCAAAAAGTTTGAAACGTCATATGATGAGCAAGGTCTTTTTTCATTGAGGCATGACCATAATAGATTAAATTGGACTAGAAATCATGCATTCTTGCACGCCAATCGAGGTATCGGGAAGATTCTACAGGTGTCACTCTTAGCACAGCTATGAAAAACGCCCAACGTTCGGTACACCATGGTATACGCTCGACTATTTGTGTCGAGACGTGGTGGTTGGCGATGGAGAAAAGCAAACACCAGAGAGTAATCATTACCCATAAAATTGATTACAAAAGAATTCATTTAGTTAGGTATTTAGTATAATATTAATATACCTACTCAAAAGGGTTCGCCATCCCGATTATAATTGATAGTTTTTTTTTTCTACAATAGACTGTTTTCCCTAGGAAATTGATGGTGACATTCTAACTTCATTACATTCCATGCGTAAAATCTAAATTTACTACTTACGCCAACATTGACCCAGATGATAAATGGGATCTCTCTAGGCGAAGAATTTATTAGTAATTTTTTCATCTCATGCGGTAGGTAATATTTGTTCAGGATCGAACTTCGATCACCTGAAAATAATTTAGATTAGGCAAACGACATTGGTTACGTTAATCACATGTCATAAAATGAAGTAAAATCACATCACAAAACTTTTGCTAGTTCAATGTAATAATTATAACGAAACTAAACATTCAAAACGATACATTTTTATAAAATAAGTCATGTTAAAGGTTTATCTTTACACTATTACCAAAAATCAAAATGTTTCGAAGTCGCATGACCTAGCACCGGCGGCACGGTAGGTACGAGGAACTAAAGAGTGACGTCATTACATTTTAAGCATACGCATCAGTGTTGCCATATTTTTCTATGCTGATTATAGTACAAAGGCGTAAAAATTATAGTATTTCTAAAAAATATATAGTACAGGAACATTTTTCGTCTTGAATCCTTTAAAATTATAGTATTTTGGTATATTTGGCGTAAAATTATAGTATTTTACATTTTTCGCGATATCAAAATTATAGTATTGTACTATAATTATAGTACGGTTGGCATCACTGATACGCATTGCGAGTTCATGTTATGGGAATTCACCGTCATCGAGCTGCATTGAGAAAACGAAACTTGGGATGCCCCGCAGTGTTGCCATATTTCGAAAGTGGAATTATAGTACAGTGCCTTCAAAATTATAGTATTTCGGCAAAAAGTATAGTACGCGTTGAGTGACCGATAATTTTCTGCATTTTCAAAAAAATATACATGAAGGGTAATTAACGTCTTGTTTTTTTAGACAGAATTCAAATGTTAAGTCAGTGGTTTTCAAACTTTATGTTATTACGCCTCCCTTTAAAAAAAATCTAATCTAGGCGCCCCCCCCACCCCTTATTTCATTAAATAATACAGACACCTTTTTAAATAGTCAACAATGTACCTACCTACTTACGAATACAAAAATGAAAAAAAAATACTACTTACATTACATTAATTTTTGATGAATGCGCTTGTTTATTAGCACAATCAATTTCAATAATTGTCAATCCAAATTCATCTTCGTTCATTGACAAATGGATTCTATCATGGACCCTACATTCCGTAGCGGACCCCCCGGGCCTAGATTTTTCAGTCATATATTTAAAATATTTAATAGTTCCGAAACAAAGCAGCGCCGCAGACGACTTTTTTTTGCTATTAATAAAATAATGTGAAAAGTGCATTAGCAAACTAAACCAAGAACTCTGGTATAGAAATCATTTAAAAATAATGGAGACATGGCGAACTTTTTTTTGTCATTTTGATTTCCAAAGCTCCAATTTTTTATTAATGCCCTCACTTTGTTGTTTTAAATCAATGAATGCATTAGTGGTCCTTGGATTGATTTATTCACTTAATTTTTTTTAAATTTCAACCAAATAGACAAGTTTAACAACAAAATTATCGTTCTTAAACAAATTTGCCTCAAATTTCAACATTATGATTAATTTGACCCTTTTATTTCATTTTTTTACGAGATAGCCATTGCGCTTCACAATAGTATAGAAGTGAGGGATTATATAATCAGTCTCCATATTTGCAGAAAGATTTGGAAACAACCTTTTATAGAACTGTTTTTTGTGTAGTTTATAACAAGCGGCCGTTAAACTATGCATTTGCAAACTGCAAACTTGTGGCTACATTAATTGTATTAAATTTTTTGCGCCTCCCTTTGCAACATTCCACAGTTTGGAAATCACTGTGTTAAGTAATTAACGTCACCTTTTTTAGACATGCGAATTATTTATTTTTTTTGCTTCTCACGGATTATTTTGGCGTTTGGCGATGTTTTTTTTCTATTGGCAACTTTTTTTCCGATTTCTCAAAATTATAGTATTTTGGGCGTACTATAACTGTTTTATATCGTACATAGTACGCAGACGAAAACTATAGTACAAATACTATAATTATAGTACGGTTGGCAACACTGATGCCCCGTAAGGAATTATTGTTTTGCCGTAATCTATTTTCACATTGCTGCAGAATTCATGTATAATAATTTTCTTATAAGGAATAATCGTCAACTTAACCCTTTGTCTGCTGTACAGTATAACGGTACGCTACGGCGTACGCCAATCGATGTATGAAGCTTCTGTAAGCAACATAGAAAAATAATGAATCATTTCAGCGGGGCTTATAAAATTTGTATCAAAAATACGACTTGGAAGTTAAAGGCTTAAAATAGTATACGATCACTGCGTTATAGTTTTTACGATCTGCTATCACATAAACAGTAAAAAATAATGATTCATAATATAACACAGCATAATAATATTATTAATTATTAATGATTTGCTGTATTTTTTACCTAACAACGATATTATGTAGCTTACTGATTGTTTATCTTTTTACACAAACTGCAACACGCATGCAACTCTAGTGAAGTTGATATGCCTAAAAAATGTGTGCATTTTTTTTAACAGTCGTGAGATAATAATGATATTATCATGGGAAAAATGACTCTGTTTTGTACAGAATACTACAAGAAGAAACACCGCTAGATTAAAAACTCAGGTTAAATGGACGAGGCTCTAAAACAGCAGTTAATAAAATTGACAAAGCTCCAATTTCTACAAATATTTAACTACTTATCTATTTCATCACACTATTTCTGATTGTGGAAGGAAACAAGCCCTACTATTCGATATTTGCCCGGTGACATTACAAGTACGTTTATGCATCAAGACTTCATATCAAAAGATACGCATCTCAACTGGTCACAATATGACGTTTATAGAAGTCTAATCAAAGAAATTTAATGATGATAGGTACCGACCTACATTTTTTACTAAATTGGGACATGAGGAATATGAGTAGGTAGGTACCTATCTAGTGTGAACAATAATATTCACTTCATTTTCAAGAACACGAGAAAAATGATTCTTTGGATGTAATTCTAGATTGCGACATTTGCGTTTCATACAAAACACATAGGTAGGTAGGAGTAAAGAAGAGTTGATTAAATAAATGGTCGATTAGCACGTTTTATGCCTTTTTCGCTCTCAAGCGTGACTTCAAAAATATTACCAACTGATCGGTGCGAAACAAACATTTGACGTTATCTGCTTTCATATATTATATTTTATGATAAACTCAAACAACATTCATGCCGAAGAGACCACTCTTAAATGGTTCCATGAATAAACAGAACTTAAGAAAAAAAACGGTGACAAAACAGAGCAGCGATAAACAGAACTATGACATTTCAGGAGAAATAACTTTTAATAGGTATTTAAAATTGTCGTAGCAACACAGGTTTTCAATACGCCGTAATAAATCAAATTAAATATGAGTACTTATATTATAATATAAATATAGGTAGGTAACTATTCTATCCATACATATACTGCATTCCTAATCGCTGAAATGAGGACTCAACTCGGTGTTGTCGGCAAGTTAGGTAGCCTGCCAAAGCTGACTGGAAGAACGAAATAATGAGTTTAAAATTCTGTGAAGATAAAAAAAACAGGAAGATCGCCTCTCTTCTAATTATAGCAAGGAATCAATCATTTTGAGGCTGCTGTTGAGAGATGTCCCATGACTACAAATGTTATAAAGGTTTTTGCAACGCCATTTTTTCATTGTACCTAGTCACCCAAGCATTTCGAACCTATAATATACCTAGACGTCCTAGACGAAATAATATAGCTTGCCAGCGATTATTATTAACCAATGCCCATACAGGTCACATTGAAGTTTAAAAAATATATGATAGGTAGGTACCTACCTACCATTAGTAATCGAGTGACAATAATAGTCGTGCATGATTATCATTTTTGAGGTTTTTACGCCGAATATGTATAATATGTACATATTTCCTTTATAAGTATTTAATTAATACATAGATAGGGTGACTTTTATATATTATGAAAATTGGCCATAGTATAGTAGTTGGCCGTTTTAACTTTTAGTTGATAAAATAAGGTGTCAGTAGTTATTTTATTACGTCGTCTGTTGATATGTAGGTATAGCTTGGTCTCCATTTTCACACAGAACAACTTGAACCAAAATTATTCCCTGTGATTTTTTTAGAAAAGTTATTGGTGAAGAAAAATACGATAACTTTAAAATGATAAACACTAGAAAGGCTGTGAAGACACCGCCAAAATTTATAACTTGTTTCAATATTGTGGAGTTATTTTAAAACATCAGAAAATGAAAAGACCAGAGCAGCATTAAATTTCACTGCCACAAGGTAACAGCTTCTACTGTGCAAATACACAATAATAAACAGTTACAGAAACAGTAAAGAACACTAAATGATATACAACCATAGTCTAATCACGAACCGACAATCATACATAATATTATTATCTCAGCAAGATGACATTGAACCATCCACATCTGTTTATTTGATCCACTGTGGCGCAGTTGAAAAACTATGTATTCCGGTTAAAAAACCTAAACGAAAATTGAAGAAAAAAATTAAAAACTTCTTTTTGCAATAGTGAAACGCAACAGTTGTTATTAAAATAGGTACAAATACCTAATTCGGAAAATATTATTCTTTGCAGATGACACATAATAGGAATTATCGATATTAAATGATATTTTAATAATTATATAGTACTTATAGCAATTATTATATTTAACACAAAAAATATTGCTCCAGTATTGGAAGATAATGATTTGTTTTTGTGTCTTGCATTATGTGGTGCCAGATACTATCTCAGATGGTATTTCAGATAAATCCGGCATTCATAAGAGAAACAAGGACGATTCTGAAATGATGGATACAGTGAAATACTGAAACCTGGTTTTTTCAATTATTTTTTTAATGGTTTTTTCATATTATTTTATGTTTTTTTTTAAATTTCAATAAACCTTTTTAATAAATACATATGTACCTACCTACGTTATTTAATTTTACTGAAATCTTCATGATTATACCATTTGGAGCCATATAATAAGCATTTTTTTTTCGTCACCTAATTGCGCGGAACTTGTAACTCCACTTTTGTTCTAAAATGAGTTAAGTATGCAGTGTTATAGTAAATTTAATTATTGTCTATCGGTCTGTTCGTATACCATCCGTGTTGTTGGTTCAAATAGACTATGTGACGATTGGGCACATATGTGACAAGAGCGTTTTCGTGTCTATGATCATATCTATGCCATTCCGTTTACACATAAGCAGATATATGTCAAAAAAATCTATGACAGAGGCGTGGGCATAGATTCTATGACACCCGTATGTGCCAATCCGTTTACACGTCACGATGCCGTAAAATCTATTGTGACACATATTTGCCACTGATAAATACTACCAACATGACGCTTGACAAACTTTATGGTTGGTACGCCTTCGTAAACGTCAAACAGATAATATAAAACGAAATAAATCAGTAGGCTTGTTAGATTTTAAATTTATTTAACTATTTGGTTCCTGTCCATATGATATTATCATGGCGGCGGATGGAGCTACTGCCGCGGCAATCGTGGCATATTTATTGTTGGTAGACGATAAAAAACCAAGACGCAGACGAGTTTGGGTTCGTCAGTGGATTGCAAGACGGGAGACTCTCGGATGTTATAGTAATTTAATAAGAGAGCTAATAGCTGAGGATACGGCAATGTATAAAAATTTTGTACGTTTGTCGCTGGAAGATTTCGATACATTGTTGTTAAAGGTTGAGCCGATTATAAAAAAGAAAGACACCCATATGCGTAAATCCATTACGGCCGGTGAGCGATTGGCAATAACATTGCGTTACTTAGCCACAAGTAAGAAAAACATGCCTATTCACGTAATTCAAATATACCTCGTGCTTCACAACTGACTTTTATTTTAACACTCGGTAATTTTATAGTAGTCCATATAGTTTTTTGTGACCATAAACCAAACGTAACCCCAAAATAATTAGGTCGTGGGTCTCAAAACACCTTAACGACAATAACGATATGGAATACTATAAAATTACCTACACAAAAACTCGTGTCAGCTAGCTTTTAAAAAATCCCTTTAACTATGTATGGTCCGTCTGATCAAATACATTCCTAGGTACATAATATTATCTTTATTTTGTCGGTCTCTGGTCATTCCTTGCCTTGGTATAAAGATCTCTTTTCTACTCAAGTTAATATTGATAGCCGATCAATCATTCAGTACCTAATTATTTATTGGAAATTGCTGTAACAATCTCTTTCTCGTCGTAACCCTATGACTGAGGATCGTGATTGGAACCGAAATAAGTACTGTAAGGATCGGCTGTCTTTAGTTTTACCCATTCTCTGCAAACCTTGCGGTAAAACTGGTAGAAGCTATCAGTTACGTTAATAATACTGACCTATAATTACAATGTAGTGTAACAATTTTCCAGGTGATTCCTACCAATCTTTGATGTACTTATTTCGTGTACCCCAGTCAACAATATCCAGTATTATACCTGAGGTCTGCGACGCAATATATGATGTCCTGAAGAATGATTATTTAAAGGTAAATTAAACAATATTATAATTTTAGAGAATACAATTTTATTACACAGTTTAAAATAAGAAGAAGAACATGGACTATAAATGAAATTTATGGCTGATGCATACTGCTTTACACCTAAAAGACTAATCGGGATCTGAAATCTTTTAATTCACTGGAGAGACATGGATTTTTAGAAAACACATCACATTATATTTATAACTTATAGTAATCACAACGATATGAACATAATATACACAATGTAAAAGTGTAATTAATCGGATAATAGTAAAAAAATAGAATTTGAATCAATCCGATAGATCAAATACGTCATCAGTATTTACTGCTTCAGCCTGGTTTTTAATCATCATTTCCGATAAGACGTTTTGTACTTTTTCATGACACTCAATCAAGAGATGCGGCCTAAGCTTCGTCCTCGCCAGCATCGCCATATAATCAAAAAATATTTGGTTATCATCCCGTGGCTTTTGCATCACGTCGATGGCCTGTTTTAGAATGGCTTCTCTGTCGAAATCTGTACCCGATCTTTTTTTCCCCGAGCTGAGGAGACCGGTGTCGACGTACACGATTCGTCGATGAATGAGTCCGTACTCGATGGCTGAAAAATAAAACAAATAAATGTAAGAAAATTATTTTCTTTTTGCAGGTACCTAATACTGAAGATGAGTGGTTACAGCATGCCAATGATTTTGAAAAGCAGTGGAATTTTCCCCACTGCATAGGCGCGATCGACGGAAAGCATGTGGTGCTCACCGCACCACCAAAAAGTGGCAGTCTATATTACAATTATAAGGGCACGCACAGCATTATTTTAATGGCGATGGTTGACGCCAATTATAAATTTACATATATTGATGTCGGTTGTAACGGTCGGGCATCAGATGGGGGTGTTTTTAATGAGTCCACATTAGCTGCAGCATTACAAACCAACTCAATAAAGATACCGGGTGCACGACCATTGCAAAATGGTATTACACCGGTGCCTTATGTAATGGTTGCAGATGATGCATTCTCATTGAAAGAAAACATTATGAAGCCATTCTCCCACAGAAATGCACATGGTCTGGAGCGCATTTTCAACTATCGTTTTTCAAGAGCTCGGCGTATAGTTGAAAATGCGTTTGGGATTCTGTCGGCGAGATTTCGTGTTTTTAGAAAGCCGATTTCTTTAACAGCAGAAAAAACCAAAAAAATTGTACTGGCCACATGTGCACTGCACAATTTTATAATGACATCAAATTCCCAACGCCTTTATCTGGCAAATGGGGACTTAGATGTTGATAACTGCGACGGAACTGTTGTGGATGGGAATTAGCGAAACGTTGCGACTGAAGATGGCAGTCAATTTTTCCCATTACAATCCGTTGCAAGTAACAGTCGCAGTGGCGCTGAAGTGAGAGAAATTTTGAAAAATTATTTTGTGACTGATGGGGAAGTGCCATGGCAATATAATTATGCTTAATTACTCGAAGGATATACTTAATACCATTATTATGTGTTAGCACTCAAAATTTATGTGAATTTTTATAACATGTAAGATATATTTTTAACCTATTATGTAGGTATGTAGTTTATTTTTTAAATATATAATATCTATGTGCTCCAAATGTATGTTTTTTTATATTTAGCATATGAATATAATTTTTCTTTTACTTAATATTTTTGTTTGCAAAGTAAATTTATTATTTTAAAAATATATTATGTTTTAGTGCTCTAAATGTATATTTTATAACATGTGAGTATAATTTGTCTTTTTCTTGGCAAAGTAACATTGTTATATTTTTTTTAATATATCATGTTTTAGTGCTCCAAATATATATATTTTTAACAAAGGTGAGTAGGTATAATTTCTCTTAATATTTTTTTAGGAAAAGTAAATTTGTCTTTCGTTTTTTAAATATATTAATGTTTTAATGCTCCAAATGTAGATATATTATCTTTATAACATGAGTGTATATTTTTCTTTTACACAATATTTTTGTTGGCAAAGTAAATTTTACTCAAATACTTAATATGTTTAAGTTATTATATTAATAGGTATATTTATGTATAATTTCAAAAATAAAATCAAAAAGGATTGAATTAACATAAACATAATGCAGTTTTATTGTTGTCTACATCCATCACATAATACCTATAACATGCTTTGTCAACAGTAGAGGAAGAGAGCTGTAGAATTTATTGAATTGAAATATTTATTTAACAAAATAAGAGTTTTTTTTTTCAAACAACCTATTTAAAAATGTTTTTGTACCGTAGAGTGGACAAAAATTAAACCAACTACTGCCCATCAATTCGACAGGTAAATTTTTGGTGCTGGACTGGAAGTTTACTGTATTGTAATTTGTAGATGTAGACCATGCATAAACATCTAAAAGGAGCATAGATAATATGCTCAGTGGACTCACCGGTGATTTCCATGATATGAATAAAATTATTATTACGACCTATAATTGAATACCAACGTTATTCATACAAAGGTTCTGACTTCGTACAAAATGTAGGTTTGATAGAACATGAAATGTTATTAAATTCAAACAAATTATTTTCCAGCAGATTTACATTGGCATAGCCTAGACCAGGGGTCGGAATAAGCGGCTCTTTGCATAGACGCTTACGGCTATTCAGACATAAACTCCAATTTCACCTTATCTCAAGCAGCCTTATAACTTATGAGTTTATGAAATAGAGCCGCCAGACAAACTTAGATGTACAGCATACTCTACCACTCTTTACTCTACTCATATTTACATCGAGAAGCGCTTTGCGCCCTAATATTTCCCGAAGAAATGGTTACAGTAATGAATTTCATTATCAAAGTAACTAACAGCATCTTGGCCAAACCCCTCTATCATCACCAATTTAAGGTACTCCGGGACTTGGAAGTGGATAGCGAGTACCTAGATTTACTTCTGCACAATGAAGTTCGCTGGCTTTCCAGAGGTAACGTACTGACACGCTTTGCTTCATGTTTAGAAGAAATAAAATTGTTACTACACGAAAAAAACCATCAGGAATCAAGAATTGAGATCACAACGATATGGAATAGAGTATCTTTACCTAGCTCAATAGCCTAAGCAAGTCATCAATTGAAAAGAGAACTGACACTGAATGATCATAGGATATTGTGTTTAATTTCAGAGCATCTGCCTAATATAATACCAAGTTTCAGGAAGGAATGTACCTCAAGGCTACCTACACTTGTGTGGATAGGTACCTAGGTACCTTTATACATTTCATAGAATAATAATATACTATAAATACTTTGCAAAGAGAGCTCGTTATCTGAATTGGAATAGCTAGCCGCTAGAGAAACACTTAACTCGATGTGGAATGTCTAATAAAAATCGTTGCGATACTTGAAGTAGTGGCGACAGCTATCGAGTCGCAGTCAAGGAACTTGAGGAGGCCGAAAAACTTCCATCTAACGTGGTACCTGTCGCTGGTCCCTTGGCCACTCTTTGTCGCCTTTTCCTTATTTTTATAGTCTATATACTGGCACCGCAAACTCTGCCATTTACGCGTGGCATCATCCACCGAGTACTGAGAACCGCTTTCAAGGCCCAAATCTTGTACGATTTGGACCCAAGCAGCATTTCGTTTCACCCTGTTTTTATAATCGGTCAGTGTACAGTCCCACAATAGTGGATTACCTTCCACCAATCCGATTAAATTAATAATTACTTCATCCGTCCAATCTAACACGATTTTGCGAGTTCTTTTGTCCATTTTTTACTAGGTATTGTTTCGTTGTATAGTAGTCAAGATGGCGTTTGAAATCAAAGACAGAAAAACACTTCCCGCGCGATCTATGACCCATAAACAATAATATATGACAACATGTTCGGCATAGATGTCACAGACATAAACTAGTGTCACACAAAATTACCGAGGTGTTTACACTGAGCCGAAAATCTATGACATAGAAGGCCGTCATAGATCGTTTGACATTTATGTGACAGTCTATGACATCGTATTTACACTCTATGACACAGGACGCCAACATAAGAAACGGGGTTTTCGACATATATGTGACCGATCGTCATATAGTGTATTTTAATGTGTCAAACTCGATCACTGTTTCTACTTTACATCAATTTCAATTAATCATGGCCCAAGAAAGCAGAAAGCAGTTAGTTTGGTTCAGTGCTCGAAATAGAAAATCTTACGAACCGGAGCGCTGAATAATCATTCTAAAATATGAAAGTGGGTTAAATATTTTTCGGATATTATAAGGGCGATATGCCTAGTAATCAGGGTTTCATTTATGCTTGAAGGAGCCCTCAGCTAATACACATTACCCCCCCCCCCCCCCTCAGCAATACAACATTAAAATATAGTTTTTTTTAAAGGTACCTACTCATTTTTTACAAAATCACTTATTTTTCATCGATTTTCTTAGAATTGGGCTCTTATCTTCAAAATTCTAGAAGCTCGTATATTTTTGTATTCCTTCGCTGCAAGGTTCTTTTGTGATTTCACATTATTTTTCGGGTTCTGTAGACCTACTAATTTTGGGTCCCGGACCTGTAGCCCTTTTTGTAAATTCAGCCCTGCTTGTAAGAGTAAATAATTACAAATTTGGAGCACATCTGAAATCCGAACAGCCTATATTACATTATAGACCTTATATGACTAATCGTTAATAAAATAAATAACATAACATATTCTCACGAATCAGTTCTTACAACTTTAAAAACTATATACCTACATGCAATATTATCTCAATAACATGAAACGGAACGCAATTTTCAAAGAATCCACGAGCCGGAACGATATCTTTAAGATATTCACGAACAGGAACGGCACTCCGGCGCGTTCCGGTCTATTTCGAGCCCTGGTTTGGTTGTATATTTAATGATGCCAATGTATAATTTAGACCAGTAGTCCTCAGAAAGTTTTCTGGGGGTCCGCGATTTTTTGGCATCCAAATGTTTATGCTAAAATTTTAATAAAAACCTGTGCAACTGTAAGTATTTGAGCATTGTGTTTTTGTCCTTAAAATATATTAATTGTTTTACGTGACGAAATTAACTGCTATCATACGTTATTATAATATATTATATATAATATGGTTTCCTTATACGTTAGCGGTGCGTAATACGTTTCTAATAATTTCAGTAATCCGCAGCTGTAAAAAGGTTTAGAAACACTGATTTCGACCATTTTAAGGGACAAATGAACATTTTAAACATAGTATGGAAGTTTAAGTCCGAAATTTGAATACCTGAATTGAAAACTATTTCAGTCAATCAAATAATTTAGATGGACTAAAATACCTTGTTTAGCAAGAAAAGAAAACATACCTACGCCAGAAGTGAAAAGGAATCTGACAAAATTACTGAAAAATATGTGTTTACAATAGACCTACAATGCGTTTTGATATATCCAAAATCTAATGTGTCCAGCGCATATTTTAAAACAAAACTTGCCATTCATAATTTTACTCTCTGCAACCAAAAACGATTGATGGCTTTGTAATGTTTTGATTAAAGTCAAAAGTGGGCTTACTGCAAATTAGCTTTCCAGTGTAATATGTCAATAATTTACTCTTCCTCTTCTGCCTCTTTCTACGACGACGACGACGACTATAAAACCACTATTCTGTATAGTGATGGAGCAGGGGAAAAAAACCATTAAAAATTTAGTACTCACCAATGCTTTATTAAATTTAAATTGCAATGCCACGTGCAGTGCACCAATGTACAGTAAAAAAAGGAGAAGGACCACACTCAAATTGAGGTTGAACGATTCGCTCTGTAATTGAAATGAGGTTGAGAAATAAAAAAACGTGTTCATGCTGATTATGTAACTGCGTTTAAAGAAGCCAGGAAAACCCTAAGCCAGGGGTTCCCAACCCCGTGCCCGCGGGCACCATGGCGCCCGCGGAACGATTCGTATGTGCCCGCCACTATTCGACAGAGACAGAATTTTCACGCTAGCCTGACACACGCAGAAAACCCGAAATGAACGAACGCCACGAACTGAGCCGATGAACGACGAAGCACGTGACAGTAGTCACGTGCTCGTACCGTCCCAATTGCTTCGGCGATCATCGGCTCAGTTCGGGTTTTCGGCGTGTACAAGGAGTGATGTGCAAATAGCATTCCCCGCCTGGAACCGCGTTGTTGTCATTGTGATTGCGATTGCTGCACCGTTCGGGTCGCGACAGTTATCTAGGAGACATCTTCGTCTGACGAAACACGAATTAGAAGTTTTGATATTCCTTCTATATAGTTATAAAATGAGTGGACCGAGTAAAAGACAACGAAACTATAATTTTAACACTGACTGGGAGGAATCGTACTGTTTCTTTAATGTGAAAAATAAATGCGTCTGTTTGTTGTGTGGTAGTAGTATTGCAGTGCCGAAAAAACATAATGTTGAACGACACTTTCATCTTTAGCATCTTTATGATTGTTTGCTAACAGGATTATCGTCATACACTCCTAATTATGAGGCACTGGCCAATGATATGCAATGCCAAAGATCACATTGACATATTGATATTCTATTTTTTTATAAAATGTTTTCTTTGTATTTGTGTTTTTTGTTTACTTTGTTTACGTTTTGTAAATACATTTCTCTGTGTGTATGCAATTTGAATAATAGCTTTATTATTTTGAAACATTTTTGTTTATTATTTATTAATAAATTATGAATATAAGAAAATAAATTATGGGAAAATGAGAAGTTATGGAAGGAGTTTGTCGATTAAAAATAGGTGGTGCCCGCCACCCTACCGATATTTTAGAATGTGCTCTAGAGTACAAAAAGGTTGGGAACCCCTGCCCTAAGCCATACCATGTCACATATGTATGCCATCATTTTAATAAAAAAAATATTGGTGTTAGCGATGGTGCCCATAGAACGCGTCGAGCGGGCGAAGTCGGCGTATAAGTGTTTATTCATAACCATAATCACACGTCTCTCGCCGCGCATTACCCTTCACCTATGTAATAAGCGGCCCAAGCAGCACAAAACAATTATTTTTACAGCGTCTCTCATAACAAAGCAATAAAAATATTATATTATTTCGGGGCTTGTAATAAATATTTACGACGACATTATTCAACCAGCGAAATATAGTGACACGGAATAAAATAAAACAATGGGTTCTCTGTTATTAAATAATTGCTTTTCGCCCGTCGATCGACGACGCCTCGAGCAGCGTAATTTTGGTAGCCGTGTTCAATGAATGGACTTCTTTGTATTTTCATTAAATCGTATCGCCGAGAAGCGAAAAACGGTGACTCATGCGGCAAGCGGGGCGCAAGGCATCGTCAAGTTCAGTGGGCGCTGGCGTATTTGATTACGTTGTATTTTTGATGATTTACGCGCCACTTGTAGAAATTTTGCACGAGCGCCGCACTCGCTGCGTCAATGGGCTTTATGCCTTAGATTTTACAAATCCATAGTACGACCAGGAAGACAACTAATGACTTATATTCGAGCACTGCAATATAATGGATCTAATAAATGGAAATATTAATTTCAAACTGCGTTTTAGTGAAGAATAGCAAGAGCTCCCTATACGAATAAATTAAAGTACTATTATGCAACCAAAATTCTTTGCAGCCTCCCCTCAACTATATCAAGAAAGGCATGAAATAAAATAAAATAAGTAAGAATACCTTCAGTTCTTGAAAACAAGTATGGTGGCTGATTATCACTAATTTTATAATACTCTGTCAGTTGAAAGCTAACTCGAAAATTAAAATGAATCAAATATTATTTCGTTCATTTATGTGATGCTTATTACCCCTATTTATGCGATTTTATTGAATTTCCAACATAATGTAGACAAGCAATAGATACTGTAAAACTTGGTGCTGTTTATTTTAATTCAAACATTGTAACTCCCAGCTCAAATCTAAAAAAAAAAAAACAAAAGCATACCATGTCTATATTCTATGTTAATAAATATTTTGTAAAAATGACCAGATTTACTCATTTATAACATTAAAATACTAAAAGTGTTTTTCAAATTTCCTAAACCAGTCCGTTTTATTTTAAAACAGTTTTTTCTTCCTTCTGTGAAGAGTTAAAAGTTCCGCGCATTTAATTGACGGAATGTCATTCCAATATTATCTTTTGAAGAAAATATCGTTGCATAAAAATACATTGCATTTTTCAAAAATATGCATACCAACCTAATTATTGTATTATAACTTATTTATTTTTTATTACGGATCATAAGTTAAAAACAAAAGGTAAGTATAATTATTATTTACTGCGTTTTTGCTTATGAAATTAACAAAATCATAAATAAAAAGACAAATTTTAAGTTTAATAATGATTTTTTTTAAATTTTGACACTTTTGTGTATACAAAATATTAATTTTTAAGTAATCTATTATAAACCGAAATATTTAGAGAGCATACACCGTTTTGGCTATTTTGCGAGACTCTGTTGACTGGATCTTCCAAACGGATGCGGTTGTTTTTGTTCGGGATATTTTGACGGGGTACTTAGTGAAAATGGAAAAATGGGAATTTTTCGCGTAATTTACATGGAAAAACAATACAAAATATATGAAAAATCATGTAATTAAATTACTCAAAGCTGTGCATTTAAAAAGTGTGGAAAAAAAATGTTTGATGTTAAAACTTGACGGCCATTCAAAATCAAATTTATAGCTTAATGTAAAAGATAAAAAAATGAAAAAACATGTTAAAAGTTTAAAAAAATATATGTAATCGTATGCACTTAACAAAACAATTTTAAGGTAAATTTAATGGTTCAAGTATCAAGTCACTAAATTTAAAAAAATAATATCTCTCAAGATATAATCTCGAAATCAAAAAAAGCACGTGCACAAACGTAAGCCAATAATAGACAAATTGATGACCTAATAAAAAGTTTTAAAAGTTTGTTGGGTGGTTCGACTTAACGTTCATCAAATATTTCATATCAAATATCTCACGCACTATATAAAAAAATAAATAAAAAAGTATGCAGAATTGCGCATTAGCTTTGCGACAAGAGATTTCATTAAAAAAAATATTTTTAAACCCACGCAGTCAGGTTTTGCATACAAACTTAAAACTTAAATAGCACGCTGAATACAGATGTAAAGGCAAAAAAAAATCGTGCACTAACGTTCACTACTAACGCACTAGTGTTTACAATTTAAATTTTGAAAAAAATCTAAGTTTAGTGACACAAGTATCCAGCATTTAGCTGGGTCACCCAAATTGAAATCCGAATAACCCCCTTAATGTGCATGCACAAACGAAAGAAACGCGTGCACAAACGTGCACTAACGATGCACAAACGAATGCACACAAAAAAAGTTGAAATTTCAACATTGGGTGACCCAACGTTTAGCTGGAACACCCAATTTGAAATTGGAATTTTTCGGTTATTATAGGTGCACAAACGAAAAAAAATCATGCACAAACGTGCACTAACGATGCACAAACAAACGCACCCAAAAAAATTTGGAGTTTTAACATTGGGTGATCCAGGTAAATGGACCTGCGAATGACGTCTGTCAAAATATCAAAATACATTATTATAATTATGTAATAATGTTATTATAAATTATTTGTTTAAATCACTTGATAATTAATTGATTTTAAGAAATAATATGATGGATTTTGAGCAAATTAAAGTGGAAGAAATAGAAAATGAAACCATTTTTTTAAATTTCCGTGCCGTTTCTCAAACTTATTTTTGAATACAAGTACCTACTTAGTACACTGAAAGACATGACACAAAAGCCCTACCGGCTTTACCTACTTCGGTTGCAAGATAATATATCTATAAAGAAATGCTTGTCTATTGTTTCTCTTTTCATGTAGGAATAATAATTGATAACATAATTCAAGATAACATAATAATATGGGCCTCCACAGAGTGGAGGTTTGTATTAACAGATTTTGTATTTACGAGCCATGGATGTTAGCCACTTGCTCAACCTATTTGGTCCATACTCTGACTCATACACAAATTGAAAAACAATATGTGTACTTGCCAGACCCAGGATTCGAACCTGGGACCCAACAAACTGGCCAATGACTGATGCTTCGCACATGGTGCTACTGAAAACCACTTACAATAATAATATCATAACCTCAAACTGTCAAACACATTGTCTTTCCTACTTCATTCTAAGCTTTTTCCGTGATATCTTTACGGGAATGTTCTGGCAGCCTGTAATTATACAGGTAGGAGTATTTCTCGACTTCTGCCACATATTTCCAGTTAAAAATCAGTTTGCCCATCTTTATCTTTTGACGTCTATACTTGTTATTGCTTGTTCAGTTCAGTCCAATTTTAGTAAGAAAATATGATTTTTCATCGAATCTACTGATATTGGCACCACTGTTTTATGGGTGACTGGAAACTGGAAGACTAGCATGTCGCGTCTCTTCGGTTTCGGTCGTGAACGTTTTGAAACTGAGAGATTCCAGTCTTGCCGTCAGCGTGCCGCCATTGAAATACATTAGCTAGATACTGGCTGGAATTTTAGTTTCAGTCGCGTCTTTTTTGAGTATTCTCGTGAGTGAATGGGCCAGACTTGTTACACGACCAACGTCTCCATAAGGCGTAGAAGTACAGAATGCAAACCATACCTTCTGAAAATGCCCTGAAATGTCTACAGAAAGTCAAGAAGCTCAAATCAAGCTCAACTCAGCCAGCTGTAGGGCCAATCATGTCCTCTAAGAGTGAAAATTTGCTCACCGTGCAAGATTTATCCCATTACATTAGTAAAAACAATCTATAAAAGTGTAAAATATCATACTAAAATATTTGTTTTTTTTTTAACCATGTCCGATCCTAAGAAGCTCAAATGGGCCTCCACATGGTGGAGGGTTTATATTGACAGATTTTTTTTTTTACGAGAAATGGATGTTGGCTACTTGCTCAACCTATTAGGTCCAAACACACATTGAAAAACAATATGTATATTTGCTAGACACATGACATTATAAACTGACGCCTTAACCCCTCGGCCATTGTAGGCGTCGAAAAACATATAATATGTTTATTAATATTTTTTGGAATTACTGGCTACAGTATCAAAAATGATAAATTAAAAATATTACATTCACATTAAAAAAAAAAAATAGATCCGCCACATTTATACCTGATTTTTATTATCGGGTTCTGGTTCAGTGTTTTCAAAAAAATCGGAAGCAAGGGTTGTGGTTCCAAAATATAAATAAGGGGTTCGAGGGTTCAGTTCTGGTTCCATTTTCAACTCAGTTTTTTTACAATATTATATTATTTTATTTTAGATAAATATTAGAATAATTTAATATACAACTTCACAATATTTAAAACTTATAACAATGATACACAGATGCTTCCTAAAACAATATACAAATAACACATTATTTAAATATGTTTGAAATACATGCACAAACACTGATGCACTTCTAAACCAAACAATGTTTCACATAATTTCTCTAAATTACGAGAAAACAATGTGGACCAATGTTGACCAAAGGGTTTAAGTTACCCTAATTGAATAATTGAAAATAAAAAAAGTATTTATAACAACGAGGATGTAAACCAAAATATTTGTAATAATAAAACTAAACGCGTAATCTACGCATGATATTTTCATGAAATCTATATATACTATACTATATTTTCTTATTGCAATGACTTTCTGTCAAGAAACAGGGTGAATAACATCATTATTTTATATGAAGGATGGTTTTTAGGGTCTTATGTAGTCAAAACACTCCTATATCGATAAGATTTTTTGTCAAAATAAGATGGTGAACATCCTTGAAGACAGTTCTAATATTGTCTGTACTGGTGGCTATAGTATAATGGTAATAGCATTCTCTCGGATGGTAGCTCTCCAATCTGATGCCAGCTGGAATCGATGAGGTGCTCATTGTAGATTTTTGTGTAACTTCCTGGAAAACATCACAAAATGTTAATACTATCGACTAGAGGAGAGTTGGAAATACTGTCACCAGTTTGTGTACTCAAGTTTCTCAACTCAGTACGTGTGGCCCAATAAACTTGTCCCCAGAAACTCGTTCGAACGCATGCGATGAGATCACCGCTACTCACTAGTTAAATACTGTTGACATTAAATGCGCGCGAGCGAGATAGCATAATACACGTATGTCGAGCCGTGATACACTCAACTGTCATTGGCGTCATTGCTCTCTTTCTCCCCAGTTGTAAAGTTGGTATAGTGAAGGACAGACATGGTGACAAGTTCGTTTTATAGTAATAATATTGAGTTAGTTTTAGTTCCAGTTGAGAATGGACTTATGTCGAGTTGACTTCAGTCTCTAGTTCCGGAAAGGTACTAGTGCTCGCATTTATTTGGTTTCGTCATGTCGAGTTTCTCGATTTTTTAGTGTTATATTGGAACTTATAAACTGAATTGTGTAAATGGATAATAATTATATAAACGATTTGTGTAAAAATGGCTTCTAAAAAGTCAAGTACGCCAACCACTCTATATAGTATTCCAAACACTAGTAAGTATTTTGGAACAAGTTTCGATACTAAGTATTTTTTTATACTGGTAGTAAGTATACTTAGTCTTCAAAATCGACCAGTTTTCCCACATCTACTATCGACCGAAGGTACTTGATGGAATTTTAATTTTAATTCTAATGGATTTAAGTATTGTACTATTCCATTTGAGTATTTGTACCATTCCACCCAAATGGAATAGTACAAAACTTAAATCTATTCGATCACATAATGTATTTATTAAAAGGGTACACAAGTGAAACAGAAAAATTTGAAAGTCTTGAGACACATGTTTTCATAACGAACATTTTATGGATAAAACAGTATAAAAGTAATATGATGCATTCAGAAAACATACAATACCTATACATATTTATGTGAATATTATATGTTTTTATTTACTTATACAATTTTTGGAGGTCTGTTGTTATCCAACTACTAAGTTTAGATTTTTTTATATGGATTCGTATTTGATCAATAAATACAGAACTGTTTTTATGGTTGTTTATTGTGTCATGTCCATTTTAATATTACATGATAGCAGCAGCGAAGGGTGGAGGTAGGCTGTTAAGATCTGCCATAAAAAGTGCGCAATAAACATTGTTAGTCATACGTATTTATTTTTATTAAACTAAGACTACAATTTACAGATGGTATTGGTTAGTTTTTATGAATCAATTAAACCTTGCCTAAACCAAACCATAATAGTTTTGGTATATTTTGGGCGATACGACAAAATTTTGTACACTTTTTCATTTATATTTATTTGTTTATACATTTTTTGTTATGTTTGTTATACATTTTACACATATTGTTGGTTCATTTTTTTAAATTCATTAAGCCCTGCCTAAACAGAACTATAAATTAAAAATATTATTCTATCTATGAAATATTCCAAGTTATTTATGATTTAATCGCATAATTTTAGATATTTTATAGATAGATGAGTATTTTTTGACTATTATCTATTATGGCTTGGTTTTCACAGGGTTTAATTGAATTTTAAAAATTAACCAACACCATCTGTAATTTGTAGTGTTATTTCAATGAAAACAAATATGTATGACTGACAAAGTTTAGTGTGTACTATTTATGGCGGATTTTAACAGCCTACCTCTACCCGTCGCCACTGCATGATAGTACTCACGGCTTTATTATTTTGGTAATTTTATGTCTATTTCGGACAAATACAGTATGAAAGGAACGGTTAATCATTTGAGAACATTATTTGCGAACTGCTTGATTGAAAGGTTTGATATCGACTACTCCTTATAATCTATATATATATATTCTTCTTTTCTTTTGACCATGTCCGATACTAATAGGATCATATGGGCCTCCACAGGATGGAGGTTTATATTAACAGATTTTGTTTTTACGAGAAATGGACGTTAGCCACTTGCTCAACCCGTTAGGTCCATCCTCTGACTCCAAACCCAAATTTAAAAACAATATGTGTATTTGCTAGACCTAGGATTCGAACCTGGGATCCACGACATTATAACCCGACGCGTAAACCGCTCTGTCATCGTGGTCCGGTTAATATATATATATATATTATAAGTTCAGTTAACGTCAGTTTATGTCAACTGATTTGTGAAGAGTTCTTCATTATTGACTGAGATCATTAGTTCTATTTTATGTCGATAGATGTTACTTTAGGTTATATCATAACCCAACGCAAACAAAACATCTAAAGTTTACGTGGATATATTATTAAGAAATAAAAGCAGCAAATGTCTAGTTTTTACACCTACTAAGTTAAATTGTTAAAACACAAATAGTTGCTCATGCCGGTACTATTTCGCTTACAATTGAAATATTAATCCGCGACACTTCTGTCCAATCGAGTATCAGATACATCAACCATGCGACATCTCGCTAAGTGTCATGACATTGATTATGAATACAAAATTACCAAAATATGACTTCAAAATTCAATTTGCCCTTACAATCATTTTAATAGATATTTATCCCAGCACTGAAATTATTAAAGACAGCCACAATACGTTTCTATTTCTTTTCTTTCTTTCGACCATGTCCGTTCCTAATAGGATCATATGGGCCTCCACAGAGTGGTGATTTGTATTGACAGATTTTGTTTTTACGAGAACTGGATCGCAGCCACTTGCTCAACCTATTAGGTCCATACACAAATTGAAAAACAATATGTGTACTTGTCAGACCCAGAATTCGAACCTGAGACCCACGACGCAATAGGCCAACGCTTCGTGGGTGTTTCTATTTACTCAATGAAAAATCAAGATTTAAAAAATCATATAGGTAATATCGTGTATTTTTACAGATGTTTGCTTCTTTTAAAAAATATTTGCACCGAATGAAACATGAACTCTCAGCCATCGCAATCTAGGCAGTCTGCTTTACTAGTTAAAACAGTGGTTACCAAAGTGCATACTGCGGCACCACTGTTAGGGCTTTATTATAATTGTCAAACAGTATAATATACAAACAGTGACGTCCCGTGGGCGGCAGTTACTCGAAGGGCGGCAATCGAGATTTGGTATACTTATAGAAATAGCTAAAAATATTTTGTTTACATGTTGTACCTACCTACAATAATATATTTGTAAAAATGGTGTGGAAATAACAAAGCTATGTATTGCTAAATGGTACAAACCAAATGTGTCAGAAATATCAACCAAATACGACATCAGTCTTTGATGATTTGGGTAAGTGTCTAACTTAATTATATTTATTCGCTTTTTATATCTAAATTTAATTTTGTATGCTTTATTGGTGTATATTTTGTTAGTAATGTATCAATACAACACATTTCATAGATATTGGAGTCATGAAAGGGTGATAAAAATATTGTATAAAAAATGGGGCGGCTTTTTGCCTAGGGACGTCAATGTATACAAAAATATTACATACATATAAATGTTTACATAATAAGACTTAAAATTTTCAACTGCTTATTTTGTGGATGTGGAAATAAGGTATATTATTTACCACCAAGGCAACGATAAGGTGTAGGAAATTGAAGTATACTATTAAATTATACTAACCACTAACATACTCTTGATGAAGAGCTTGGTTCTGGTGTACTCATCCAGTTTGTTAGAAGGATTTTTCACATCGATCATGAAGTTCTTGTAGTTGGGGAAGTAGTTTCCGATTGATCGACCCTCGTTTACTTTCCTTTCTAACATGTCTTGCTTGTTCAAGAAAAGAATCAATCCAGCGTTTAAGAGGAATCTGTAACACAATAAAAGAGAATGAATTATACTGAGGATTAAAAGAGTACAACTGACATCGCAGGGGTCGTCCGTCTCGACCTCGTCCGACGGAGGATATAAAATCTCATTGGCTAAAAATCACTCTATACTGGGCTACAGACCGTCTAATACTGATATGCCGACTAATGAACGCCCCGAATGCTTTATGAACTTTCAAAAATTGTGTACGGATCAAATCTATGTGAATTTAGGAGTTGTAAATCAACAGGCATATATTATATAATGAAGTGGCGAAGGGTGGAGGTAGGCTGTTAAGATCTTACATAAATAGTGCACACTAAACTTTGTCAGTCAAACATATTTATTTTCATTGACTACAATGTGTAGAATGTAGATAGTGTTCGTTAGCTTTTAAAATTCAATTAAACCCTGCCTAATCAAAGCCATAGTAGACAATAGTCAAAAAATATTTGTTTATCAATATTAAAATTATGCCATTAAACCATACATAATTTTAGATATTTTATAGATAGAAGAATATTTTTTATCGATTGTGGTTTGTTTGTGAAATTAACTTAATGAAATAAAAAATTCTAACCCACACATCTATATTATGCATTGTTAATTCAACGAAAACAAATAAGTATGGCTGAAAAATTGTGCACGATTTTTGTCAGATCGCCCGTAGCATACCTAAACTATTGTGGTTTGGTTAGGCAGGGTTTCATTGAATTTTAAAAACTAACCAGCACCATCTGCAAATTGTATTCTTAGTTCAATGAAAACAATAAAGTATGACTGACAAACTTTAATGTGCACTATTTATGTCGAATTTTAACAGCCTACCTCACCCCTCGCCACTGATCTAATGTCACACCTTGAGAAGAGGAGGGGATCCGCCACAAAGCCAACAAAATATAAACTCATTCATTTTCTGAGAATAAAATATGGGAACATGATACAGTGAAACCCCAATTCTACGATTTTCAAGGGACCCTAGATAAAAAACGAAAAATGCGGGATATATATATTTTTTTTTTTTAAAAAAAGAAGTCTTTTTCTCCTCGATTTTTACGACGTCTTATTTTCAGTTTCTCAGCTAGAGTTCTAGTTTTCTTCATGGGAGCATTTTAGTTGCGACTTATAAAAATTCGTGATATGAGATGCGAGGCAAACCTGAGCGTCAACCGACCTGTGCAAACAAAGCGACGCGACTGAAAGGTCTGTAAACATAAACAATTCTACGAAAGCGAAATGAAAAACATTCAACAAAAACGGTCACTCGGGATAATATTTGTGATGGGACCATAATATTCAGACGATAGATCGAGGAAAACGATAAATCGGGGAACGGTCAATGCGGGATTATTTAACATTGTTCATATGGGTGATTGGCGGGACTTTCAAAAATAAAAGATCTGCGCGGGAAAACGATTTATACGAGAACCGTAGATCGGGGTTCCACTGTACTGAAATCGATCATTTTATACAAATGACATGCGATTTTTGTAAATTTTGAGAGATTAGAAATATACTTAAGTATTACCTACCTGCTCTTCCATACATCTTCAAATATTGAAACAGCTTCTTGAAGTCTGTTCTGGGAGTTGTCTTCTCGTAATGTTTGATCGAAATCACTTGCGGCGACTAGGAACCACACCGCGCTAATGCCCTCAAAGACCTGCCAAATAACATATTATTATTATGTAACCTTACCTTTACAATGCTGATAAATTCTTTCCGTTCCGGTGATGTCACCTTAGGTTACCATACGAGATTGATAATATTACAGTAAGTAAAAGGGAAATGCCTATTTTGGCAACATAAATAAGTCTAAAATCGTTTCATCATCTTTATTTTGCTGTTTGTTTTATCTATAAATCTTATCTTAATCTTAATTATAATCTTATTAGTATTTCTATACATTTTTACATCCTATAAGTCAAATACTATCTTGGTCTCATCTCTTACTTTCATATCTCTTTCTCACAGTTGAGTATGTCTCTCTTCATCGCATATACTTTTAGATCATGGGTGGCCAACCCGGGGCCCGCGGGCCGCATGCGGCCCACTAGGTGTCAACTTGTGGCCCGTGGAGCAGTGAGAAAATAAAAATATTATCAAATGCTGCCGCTAGATGTGCTAATTACGCAAATTGAGATTCGATATTGGCTCAAGATTTTAAAAAGCACCGTGTGCTTTTTGCTGCATTTGCAACGCCATTCTCCGTAGACGTGAATTTATTACCGGGAAATTTACAAATGGAATATTGTGAAATATGTTGCGATAAACAGTTAAAGGAGAAATTCCATCAGGTTGTTTTGGAAGGGTTTACAAAACATATTTGGACAAGGAGAAATATCCTGCATTTTACAAATAATATGCTCTAATGACGACTTCAATATTTGGAAACACTTACACGTGTGAACAGCTTTTTAGTCAGATGAAGCATATGAAATCCCGAGTGAGAACACGAATCACTGATGTGCATTTGGAAAACTGTTTGCGTGTAGGAACCTCAATCGATATCGATATTTAATGCACTTAGTTCTGCCACACAAAATCAAACTTCTCACTAAAATTTATTATTTTGTTTATTTTTTATTATTTAAAAAAAATCTAATCTAATAAATATATTTGATTCTCATTTTAGTTTTATTTTATTAATATATGTAATATATATTTCTTTTTTGTTTTGTATAATAAAAAAAATCGGTTGTGTGGCCCGGTAGGAAATCTAAATTTTTGAATCTGGCCCGGCTGCTGAAAAGGTTGGCCACCCATGTTTTAGATCCATCTATTTTGTTCGTAATGCAATGTGACAATCTGTTTGCAATGTGCATTTATAATTATTTATCTTAGGTAAATGAAATATATTTGCTGTATGTCAGAGGCGAAGACTCCACTCCTTCTTAAGAAAAATTTTTTTTAGTTGCATATTGACTTATTTATATAATCACTTGATCATATATTCTATAAAATAATTTATTTTGCCAATGAGAGATGCCGTATGTGTAGGAATGTATTACACAGATAATAACAAAACAATCTGCAAAGGTTTTAAAAAATATACCACAGCGCGCCCATCTGTCTTGACGTAAATAATGGTTGAATTATGTTTCAAATAATTCTCAATTTTTTTCATATGGACTTTACGTCACGTAGCCCCGCCCAGTCTATCAAATTGTATGATCTAAAGCAGGGGTGGGCAAACTTTTTGGATGGAGGGCCAAATTCAAGAATTCAAAATGAGCGGCGGGCCGCAAGTAAAATACCATTTTTAGATATACACTATTTATTATCACGAAAAATAAACATTTCAAAAAAATTAATGAGAAGAATGAAACTGTTGCACATTTTTTTTTAAATTCAGGTGTTAATTTTGTAGTTGATATTCTCAAAACTGCTTGTAAATGGGCATCGGAGATATATGATCGTAAAGAATTTTTATTGAGGTTCATGATCGAAAATGTTTGTTCACATATATAAATTGATCCAAAAATAACGAACATTTTTCTTGTATAATCTTTAAGTTGGTCGAATTTGTCTGAATTAAGGGCATTGTAAAATTTGGAGATTTCTTCACGACGATGCAATTCTCTTAAATCAGTGTCACACTGCAGATCAATAATCTCAAGTTGTAGCTCTGTCGGTACACTATCAATATTTATTGAAATCGATGTTCAACGTATAAAATAGTAGTTGCATAGTGTGAGACGAGACGCAAGGAAGATGTACTGAGATAATACATTTACGAAATAACAAATTCTTCAAATTTTAATCTATTGTCAATATTTTTTAAAAAATTATAAAAAAAGTTATTCGTAATCAGAATGATGATGGCGGGCCGCAAAAAAATACCCGGCGGGCCACATGTGGCCCGCGGGCCGCAGTTTGCCCTCCCCTGATCTAAAGTAAGCTCCGATCGCAGAGCCTAAAACTAAATAATTAATAATTAGATAATTTATAAAATAATTTCTATGATGTTTAATCGAATATTAATAAATATAGACTGTTTTTAAAAATAAAAAGAACTTTTATCTAATGATTTTTGATGTTTACCTATAAATGTTTTTAAAAAATACGTAGGTACTTAATTTAAACTGATCGCTTAATTTTATGTCGTCAGTGAGTTTTTGAAGTTTCATTAAATTAGTGTGTACGTGACAAGTGTGTTCTTTTTATCAGATCTCCACAGCCTACCTCTTTCCAAAAGTCACCCTTCACCACTGCTGTATGTTATATGCATTTACTGGATACTGCTATCGATTTTTAAAATAATAATATTTTAATTAGATGCAATATTGATGATTCTAGGAATATCCGATGTATATGAAGATGACATAGTGTATATTAACTGAAAGATTTGCAGTTTATTGGGCTGGGTAACCTGAGATGACATTTACATTACATTACAGTAACAGGAGTATTAAGTACACTAATACCTTGGTATAAAAGATACGTCGCTGGAAAGTTAGTCTTGAAGCAAAAATCCACATAACAAATTCTTTGTTTACATAAGTTTCAATTTCAATTTTAGGAAATCTCAAAATATTTTTAGTTTAAATAGTCGCCTAATTAAAATTGTGCAATTGAGCCATATCCGGAAAACGAGTGTTATCGTGATAACGCTGTTTTTTGGCAAATCGGTTTAAATTACGCGGCATATACCTATGCATGCACTCACCAAATTAACAATAGGTGGCAGTAGACAGTCCAAACTGACCACGCGCTGCACGCTGTTTATCCGTATACCATAATATCTCTATGCCGTACACGACATACAGTCCAATTTATCTGAATAATGGTCAAAAATAGAACTACTAGAACCAATATAGACGCCATATTGAATACGCCATTCCAATGTTAGATTCTGTCCAGTTGCGAGTCTTGATTGGGTAGTTTTCGACTGTAGTTTCCCCATCAATTCTTCAGGGATGCAAAGTAAATGGAAGAGATTTTGTCTTGTTTGCCTTTTGTGAAGCCAACAAAGTGCTGATTGGTTAAAAAATATATTGGAATTTATCTCATTAAATCGCGAGTGAAGAACTACAAGGTTGTAAGTATTTGTCCTTGGAGAAACAAAAGTAACAATAAGGCAGCTTAGAATACTACTTCATTGTTGGGAACACTTAGAACCTTGTAGTTTTATGCTCGCGAAATGTTAGAAATGGACCTCCTGATGAAGATATCACTCCAAGTTACTCACTTAAAAACTTAGGGTAAAGGATGTTACCATCAAAATCAGAGTTGTACGATTATTTTATGTATTGGGAAAAATAGCATTGAATTTGTTACCGTATATTTTATTATAAACAATGTGGTTTATCCAATAAAGATTTTTGTTTAATAAAACGTGTTCTCAATTACTCAAACTACCTTTATTCATCAGATTTAAATATTTTCTAATGGGATCTCCACAACAACCAACTGAAATGTTTAACTGACAATATCTCTGAACACCGATTTCAGGATAACGCTCGTTTTCCAGATATGGGCTCAATTATTATAACAAACATTATACTACTAATGGTTGTCAGTCATGTGATCAATCAATTGGGTCCTTGCTCTAGATCAAACATGTATTAAAAAAACAACATGTAATTTTTGCCAAACATTGGACATAAACACGATTTCAGAGATGAGAAACCAACTACTCCACCTTAGGGCTATGATTAACACGTTTTTTTTCACTGTCTTTTGTGTAACCAAGAGTGTCTTTTTTTACCTACATCTCTGCTGTCCTCTACCTTTCCATACATTATAAACAATTACGTATTTTTTTAAATTCTACAAAAATTTTAGTAACCTGTATCCATTTTTTTCTCTCTCCTCTTTGCCCGCCAACGTCAAACATCCAGAATTCCTGGAAGCCTCCCTGCATGTTCTTTGGTACCTAAAATTTTGAAGACCAGTATTATAATAAAGTCAGTTTCATTATATTTATCATCTACAAGATATTAGGATACAGGATATTAGGACAATACTGGGCTGGCTTGAAGAAAGCGGTGGAAGAATTCAGCCGTGGTCATCGCAAATGCAAATTAACATAGAGGGCACATTAAAAATTATAAATTTAATATGTCCATGACATAATATGAAAACATACATAGAAAAATACATTATAATTATATATTTTATTATGTCTTTAATGGTACTATCAATTCTTGGTGGAAAGACAGAAACAACCAGAAGACAGCCGGTTTCGTTCTCTTTAATGAGACATTGTCAACTGATTTTACAATTTTATAGCTATTTATACTAATGAATGTTGACAAATTTCATTATTATTGAAGATATCTACGTAGAGTTCATAAAACTGTGTTTAATTTAAGTAGTTTACAATAAATCCCCGGTTTTACGACTGACAAAAAAAAACCTACAAACAAAAGAGAAAACATAAATTGTGGGGTACCTACTTTTAATTTAAAAGAAAATATAAATGTACTTAATTTTTATTAAAAATCATTCAAATTGGTTTGGAGCATATTATGTCAACATGCAGTGGCGGCTTAATGAATTTTTAGGTGATGGGGCTTATTTTACCCATTAATTAATAAATATACCTACATACTTTATCATATTATACATTATATCCCAAGGTACCTACTTATATTATGGTGACTGAGATTAATTTTATATGTAAATACCCTTTTCAGAATTAATATCACTATTTTGCAATATAAAATTAATTTGACAATGTAATTAACTTACATCGGGGTTATTTTAATCCATCCATCCCGAGTCCTGTGTTGAACGAGATTTGTACTGCGGCAACGGGGTTGGACAGATTGATCACGTTAATCGAGAAATTGACCCTTACTAGCTTTTGTAATGTGTCATCATGCAATGGTGCGTATTTAAATTATTTTATTTGATTGATAAAAATGATAAATAGGTATCTCTATAAAATAGCGATGGGTTGAGGTGTGTGGAATAAGTTAAGTATTTAATTTAATCACGCAACGAATAATATTTGCAATAACAAAAATATCATACGTGTATTTTTGACATGATAGATATGTGGGGATGGTCCCTACGAACCCTTAGGCAGAGCCACCCCTGTCAACACGTTCTTTCACTTTATTTCAGATGTAAACTGTGAGGAAAAAAATGTTAAACCATGATTTAATTGCACTAAACTAAATGGGAATGAAGAATTAACGGGAAAACGTGACTTCTAGGCATGTCAAAAAGCAAAAACTGATTGAAATGTCAAATTTGTAATCAGGTGTTCCAGTTCCTAAAGAATTAATGGTTAACTCATGGTTCCATTCACAGCTCTGACCAGCTCTGATCATTTTCCGGTGACCACATTTTGTGCAGGTTTTTTGTATCGTTGAAATTTACCTTGACTTTGAACTCAAGTTTCTGTATTCCAGTTGTTGTCTGTCGGCACTGCAAGATGTCTGCATCGTCAGGAATGTAGCCTTCTCTTCTCACATTCCCCACTCTGTCCAGAAAACTGGAAACAAATTTTGATGAAAAAATAATCGTTTCAATGACACATTTTAACTTCTTAATCTTGTGTGAGGTATAAGATATTCAGTTGTTCGTTGAAGTCGGGGTCACCATTATAGGGTATTGGTTATTGTCATATTATATCCCATTACTATTTTGTTAGGCTATTTTTCCGAGTGTGGAATTCACATTAAGCGTGGCACCTATAAGTGAATGATTTATTTATTCATGAGTGTGCAAAAAAATTCACCTATTCATGCAAGAAGTTCGTAACACGAATATTAAAGTCATACACCGCAGTACTGCATTACCGTTTTCAAACGAATATGCTCGAATGGGCGAAGGAGGGGAGCGGGGCACGCAGCAAGGAGTTTGATCGGTACTGCTGGCCGAATAGTATTTAGCCGTTCCTACATTCATGCGTGAGCACACATGCAACAGCGGCAGAAAGAAATATAGCTTTAATGATTTATTAACATTGCTAAAATTTATTTCTGCAAGCAATTTATGCAAAGTTATTTATTTTAATTACTTATTAATATACTTAATTAATAATTTATGCTTAATTTTGATGTTAATAATAAAATATAATCCAAATAAACATATTTTTTTATTTTTAATCAACCGCAGCACCCCAGATATCTTATCCACGAGCCGCCACTGAATAAATGTCCATCCTAGTCCGTTTTAAAGGTTAAATTTGTATATCAAGTTGTATGTCGAGGTTAGATTACTTCTGTTTTGACTGCAAAAGAGGTTTTTCATTTTTTTAAGAGTATTTCTTGCTGTCAATTCGAATCATGATCTCATGGCTTGCCCTCAATATACAGACAAACTTTTTCCACCTCTCCTTACTAATAACCATAGAAACTGTTTTTTGCAACTGTTATAAACTCTGGTGACTATTATTAACCAGATGGCTGCCAATGACGTCTTAAAACGCAAATTTTTCCGTGAACAGAACGCCGCTAATACAAAAATGACGTCTTTAGACGTCCCGCTTTATACGGGATTTTACTAACGTAAATCAACTATTTTAAACATACAAATATATTGAACACACAACGACATATATTGGGAATATCGTCACATACTCAGAATTGAAACAAAATTCGTTTTGATCACTTGAACGTAAATTAATTTTTATTTTTTATTTTTACAATACAATTCGCGGCGTGCAAGGTACCACCTATACACCTACCGGCAGTAAAAAGGTTAAAAAGATAGACATCAAAATGACAATATTGACAGGTTGTGGTCAGACGCAGAACAACTTTGAGCCAATCTTATACCCCAATCGTCGAGTTCGATTAGTCTATAATAGAAAAGCTTCTATTTCTTTCATGGCTTGCACCAATTCAAAGTGAGATTTTTCAAATGGCCAGACGGTCAGTAAGGGCTAAAGCATACTGGGAGAGGCGTAAAAAGCATGTGTCATTTAGGCCTCCTGCGCCATATGCACATCGCCCGGCTCTTGCAGTGTGCTCCGCCACTGAGAGCCGTCGAGTGTGATTTCTGAGGATGTTCCGAATGATATAAATAGGTAGTATACTCACTATTCAGCACAGTCAATCAATTGGTATTCGTTAGATCTTTTAAGGCAGCTTTTCACCACAGGATCCATCCAAAAGGTTTCCACCAAGTCGAAGAATGCCTATAAAAATTGACTTATTGTATTATATTAATTATTACATTAAAAGGAAATAAAAATTATAATTGAGGAGTGTCTTTTTTAAAATGAGACGCCTCCTTAACAATCGAGACCTTAACCTAGGTCTTAGACTGCGTATGGTACATTGTTATTTTCTATCAATTCTTTTTTTATAGTATGGAGGAGGTATGGACGTTAAACCAAGAGATTATACGGAGAGTTGAGGCTTTCGAGATGTGGCTCTATAGACGCATTCTTAAAATTCCTTGGACTGACCGGGTGATAATTATTGAAGTTCTTATCCAAATGGGAAAGTAGGGACAAGTTTTGCGTAGTATCAAAACTGGAAAATTACAGTACTTCGGTCACATTATGAGAAGACAAAAGTACAGCATTCCCTAACCCTCGTTCCTTGTCATCCAACCAAAAATTGATACGGTAAGAATGGCAGAATAAGAAGAAGAATTATATTGTGGCTTTCGATTGACATTTTATCGTTGGGACTACAGTAATTCCGATGAATACAAACAGTTTGGAGTAGAGGAAATCATATCAACTTTTTATGATGGATTTCTTGTAATCATAGAAAACCTGCATTTTATCTAATTTAATAATATTATAATTTGACCCCCACGAAGGCGGAGCAGTTACTGTGTCAGCTTATAATGTCAAGGGTCCCGGGTTCGAATTCCGGGTCTGGCCAAATTCAGATGTTGTTTTTGAATCTGTGTTTGGACCTAATAGGTTGAGCAAGTGGCTGTATTGGTAACAAGTTCATTATTTTCTTCTTCTATTGGCAGCGCCGAAAACAAAATGAGGGAGTATCTTTCCAAAGGTATTTATATCTAAATTTCACATTCAAAAGTCTGCTTTGACATGGCAATATGTGAGATGCGTGATATGTCAAATTGAAGTTGAATTTAATAATTATACTCTATCCAATCCTATGACTCTATGCTTATTTTGGCAATATCCGCACATCATTGCAATGCAATCATGTATGTAATTAACTAATAATTGTGTGAATCAGAAATTATAGTGCAATGTCTTAGTAGAAGTGTGAAGTTCACTTAAAATAACCCTGCAATGTGAAGTCACTTGTAGCTAACTTAATTAGTAGACCAGAGCATCTTTGGTTTAGTTTCGTATATTTAGACTCCAAATCTCTTAATACCACCAAGATGTGTCATTCTCTAAGGATCTAATACCATGGAACGCTAAAGAGGCCGAAATCATTATCGGGCAGACTCATAGAAATATGAACATCGTTGACTACGAATGTTGAAGCAAAAATTGCAATTATTCGTTGATGATAATAATATTCAAATTTTGTTTTCGTGTCCGCAGTTTGTTGGGCAGTTATTTTTTGGCACTGAGTCATATGACCGACTCGTTGCCGATTAAGTTGTGATTATATTATGCTGCACATCGCGTACTATCACGTGACGTCACAGTAAGCTGCCGCTACGGGAAAAATGTGTGTAATGTCGTTTGTCTTGGTGTTTAAAATGTTACTAGACTGATGCTCCCATCCTGTAGCACATTTTAAACCTTTAAACGGACATTGTCAGTTAGCAAAATCACCAGAACAACAATGAGGTCACCTCACGTTGTACCGCACTGCATCGACACCTGCATGACTCAATGAATGTTTTTTATCATTTTCTACATGTCTACCTACTCATGTTAAAATCGCATGTTTTTTGTTTTTAGCGATTTGCATTATGTATTTTCTATAAGAATGTTGTCTATTATCTATGGTTTGCAGGTTGGGGTGTGTATCGAATTTACAGAGACTCATTACTGGGCTACTCCATCATTGAATTTACAAAGATCGTGTTCGTTCAAAATATTCTGCAAAATGATGAAACCATAGACTAAATTTGTCGCCGTGACAGCGTGACAGTATGTGACGTGCATCTCAATATAATTAAAATTATAGCTGCAACGATACGCTCTATGTCTATCTTTAGATGAGTGTATATTTGTTCGCCTAGAGATCGTCAAGCTGTCTGGAATTCATAGATCAAGGAAATTGCGTGTGAATTCTGAGCTAGTAACAACGTTTTATTTTTTTTCACAGCTGTCATTCTCTCCACAATCCGAAGTTCGTATTTAACATCCGAAGTACACAAATAGCAGACAATGTCATCTGATAGCAACACCAAGCGAGTACCTAAATCTCCCTCTCTCCACCTTCGGAGGTGATACTATAAGCAGGACGAAATCAGCCTGATAGTTCTGTGGTTTAATACAAGTAACGTCCTCCTCCCAAAAATTGACAATTTAAAAAAGTTTGTCAGCTTACATCATCGAATTTAATCTCCTCCATATTTTGAAAACATTTAGATGCAATTGAAGCGTCTGGTCCCGGAACTAGTTTTAACTCTGTCAATTGATGAGATAGAACAGTCACAGCTTCCAGAATATTCTTCTTAATTTGGAGTGCCCTCTCTAGCCGTTCACTGAAAATAATAACAAAAAATAGGTATAATGGAAGAAGAAAAAGTAACAACATAATGAAGACCATTATTATTACCTACAGTGTGGAACTTGTCAGGCAGTTTATCTAGGTCAGACAGGCAGGGGTCTATTAGACTCTATTAGAGTCTATTAGAGTCTATTAGTCTGTCTAAAGAACATAGCATAGAAAACTTAGAAATCTAAAATAGAAATTGACACTTGAAATGTACAAAATACTAATAGAACCAGTAGTCTATGGCTCAGAGTATTGAGCTCATTTGAACAGAGTATGGTGTTTTTGGACCCATCTATCTCAAACACGGTTAAGGTGGATATACAATTACGAGCTGTAAGCATCGTACAGAGGCCCACAATTGGGCCATCTGCACAGTATGGGCGGTCACGGCAAGTGATACACCCCTGTTACAGGCGGGCTTCTCCCAGTGTAAAATAATCATTTAGTAGCTCAAGTCGAAACGTAACCCTGACCTCTAGAAACGGCTTCATAAAACATCTAATCTGATTCCTTGCTCAACCACGTAAGTATTTTTTTTTTTAATTTAAAAAGTAAAAATGATGATGGATGAAAGAGATAATTTTAAGGATTCAAAAATAATAAATTTTGCCGCGCTTGTCGGCAACGTCCAAATTTCTGCGCGCCTGCGCCGAGGTGGTCCTCGTGATTCGTCAAATCCAAAATCACGCGATAAAATTTGGCCAATCACGAGAGTCCTTTTTGCTGGAATGGCGTGGGTACGCGAAGTTTGAAAAAGAAAAAAGTAATTAGTAAGCGTCCCCTTTCCGATAGGATAGGACCTGCGAAACTTATTGTTAAAACAAAATATGTAAACGTTTAAAGAAAATGTAAAATATAAGAAGACCACGTTACGAGCACGAAAGACCGTGTTTTATTTATACTCCAACCGTTTGAATTTTTTTTTTTTTGTGAATCCGGGGTTCGATGGACACCTGAGCTAGCCGCTGGAACCCCGGGGATCTCAATGGCGCCTTGGCAACGTGAAGCTCGAAGAATCGCATGGATTCTTCCGAACCCGCGAAATAAAATTTACGCCCGCGAACGCTAAATAAAAGTTTATGATCCAGGAGCCGGAACAACCAAGAAATGGTTAACTAAAAAGTGGACTCCGACGTGACCCTTATCAAAGAAGAAGTGCTGTCTCCAACATCAAACCGGGAGAGCCCTCTGGTGTTCGAAGACAGTCCACATACGGAGCTGACCGCGCCTAGCGTCGTGCTGGAGACCGTAGCACCAGCGCGTCTCCAGTACGACGAATGGCTGCACAAATCCCACCTATGGAGACCAGACACATCATCGACGGTATCCAGCGAGGAGGGCTCGTAGAGGCCACGGCCCACTCGCGACGAAAAACGGCGAGCAAAATGCCAATTTTCCTAGGGTATCACTAACATGTCGTGTACCCTAGTCGACCACGGGATGTTCGGTGAGGAGAGAAAAAGGAAACGCGAGGCCAGGGAGCCTCACAAGAGGACTGAAAAGGCGCGCAAGCTGAGAGGAATCGAAGCTGTGCGGGCGCAGGCTCGACCACGAGGAGATGAAGCAGGACCAGTCGCCAACCCTCGAGTCAAGGGTGAACGCCGAGTTCCTGTTGGAAGTGAAATGTGTAGATTATACGAATAAAACATCCGGAAATTCTTCTAATTACGGATACAAAGTTAATTAAGGACCCACTTTCTGAGCCTTGTAAACTTAAGTTCATTAGTAAGAAAAATGTACATTCTAGTTTTAAAAATAACGCTTCGCAAAGTGACGCCAATTCTTTCCGTTCAAATAAAGTAAATATGAATGAATTCGAAAACATTAACATTGAAAATCGCAAACAATTTTATAAACGGGAAAGAGGATATTCTACAGTAGCGCGAAACCTGTTTCAAAGTTACGCCATGTTAATAATTTGAATTCAAAGAGAAACGAGGAAAATAGTATACGACCGTCACTATTATTTCTTTACAAATTACCAATCGTAAATTTAACACAGCGAAAACGGAACGGGAATAATACGGCATCACTCGACGAAGTGTATATAGTTGTTATGTTAAATTTTAATAATAAGTTAAAATTAGGTATAAGAGGATGAAAGTAGAGATTGTATGCTTGTGATAAAAAAAAAAATGAGTCAATAAGCCGTAAATTTCTCAAATTTCTTCGGGTTTCAATAATAAAAAAAAATAATAATAATAAAACGTGAGAGGCACCGCAAATCGGCGCGGCGCGCCTTTGGAATAGGATATCGGGCGCGTAAAACGAAACAACAATTTTTTTAAAATAAAATGGGTTTCACTCAAAATAAAGTTAATTACACAGTTTTAAGTGTACTGATTCAGAAATAAATATAATGAGAGGGTGGAATATTTCAATTTTTAATATCAATGTGATTTATACAGTCAATACAATGTTGCAAAATAATTATGGGTATTAGGGTAAAATATTAAAAGTGATAGTAAGTACCATAAGTACAATGGGAAGATTTTATATAAAATTAGTAGCTATTTAATGTATGGGGTAGGAGTAATTAATAAAGTAAACTCGAATAAATTTAAAGTACAGGAAGTCTAATGAACGAATAAATTACTAAAGAAAGAGAAAGAATAAATACAGATGAAGACAATTTGGAAGCACAAAGGGAGCCACCTCTCGAAGTAAGCGCATCCAAAGGCAGCGTAGCCGAAAATTCATGATACCAAAGCTTGATGGAGTGGAGAGTGCGCACTCTCCTTTCTCGCGCAGGTTCATGGAGAGACTAGGGACGTGACGCCTGAAAGATATCGTGAAACAACAAGAGGTACTTCCGAAGTGTAACCATCTACAAAGAAAAGAAAGGGAAAAAGATACTTATTGTGAAAATCCATCCTAGTACCTGTGAGAAAGCCGTGCCGCCGTCAGCGAGCCTAGCCGTTGTACCGCTATACGATGCCTTGCCCGCAGTAATAGGAACAGATGGAGACACAGTACCTGTCCATCTATGAGGTGATACTCCAGAGACCAGCAGATCAGTGGAAAACTTTCCACAGAAAGATATCCGCTGCTCGGAACGAGCCTGGCTCAATAGTAACGCCACTACCACGCCCTGGTTGCAAAGGCAGACAACGCCAAACGAGGTACGCTCCTATTGCACCAGAAGAAGAAAAACATAACACGAAATAATAATTCCGAACGAGGGCCAAACGTCTACAAATGTAGCCTCTCGGAATACAAAAAAAACTGGACAGCCCAAGAGTCGAAGACTGCAGCTCCACGACCCCTCCGCTGACCAGTATAAAAGAATGAGAAGAATAACAAAAACATTACGAAAACAAAATAAACGCACGACATTACAGGAGAAAAATAAAATAATAATAAATTATGACAAATGATAATAAGAAAGAAAAATAAATCAAACTCTGACTTATTCAGGAGCATTGCTTTGAGCAGGAAAATAGTAATCAAAATAAATATCGAAACAATACGTAAAGTTAGTTGTTTTTTTTTTTTGTTAGAATAGTTAGATTGTAGTTGAATTTTTTTATAAACTGTTATCATGCCATGTACTTAACGGATGAACAAGGAATTGGATGGGTGGCCGATGAGATCAGGGCGTACCTTTCGACTTTAATCCAGATGGGGCGAATGATACACCCCTGTTACAGGCGGGCTTCTCCCGGTGTAAAATAATCATTTAGTAGCTCAAGTCGAAACGTAACCCTGACCTCTAGAAACGGCTTCATAAAACATCTAATCTGATTCCTTGCTCAACCATGTAAGTATTTTTTTTAATTTAAAAAGTAAAAATGATGATGGATGAAAGAGATAATTTTAAGACTAAATATAAGGATTCAAAAATAATAAATTTTGCCGCGCTTGTCGGCAACGTCCAAATTTCTGCGCGCCTGCGCCGAGGTGGTCCTCGTGATTCGTCAAATCCAAAATCACGCGATAAAATTTGGCCAATCACGAGAGTCCTTTTTGCTGGAATGGCGTGGGTACGCGAAGTTTGAAAAAGAAAAAAGTAATTAGTAAGCGTCCCCTTTCCGATAGGATAGGACCTGCGAAACTTATTGTTAAAACAAAATATGTAAACGTTTAAAGAAAATGTAAAATATAAGAAGACCACGTTACGAGCACGAAAGACCGTGTTTTATTTATACTCCAACCGTTTGAATTTTTTTTTTTTTGTGAATCCGGGGTTCGATGGACACCTGAGCTAGCCGCTGGAACCCCGGGGATCTCACAAGCCAAAAGGATAGTGTCGAGTTGGATTTAAAGACGTTGAGTGTCCTAAACTGGAGGGATATGGCTTTGGACAGACCTGGATGAAGGCAGATGCTGGAGGAACCAAATTCAGAAGATAGGGTTGTAGTAGAAGAAGTAGGTAAAGTACATATGAATTCATAGAAAATAGGTAAAATACATTCGCAATTCACCAAGCACCTTGTAGTGAGTGGTCGAATTGCGGACACAACTCATGTTCTTATTTATATCTATGGCATTAAAATATAATACAAATGTAAACTGCCTGTCAAAGGTCAGTGTCAATGTCAAATGTCATACATACACTAAAACAAAACATCTAAATTACTAGAGATTAACTAACACGAGTTTATAACTGTCATCTTTCAATATAAATGTATAGAATATAATATATCAATTCAAAAAAATGTTCAGTGCTCATTCATATGCAGGTTTCTGATGTGTGGGTGAGCAGAGGCTCTACAAATATTTTGTAAAGCATGTTTTTAGTTCGGCAAAATATTATGCAGGACTTAAAATGTCTTCACAGAAGTCGCAATCTTTAGCTGACATGATTCTTTTGTAAATTTTCTTTGTGAGACCGTATATATTATTATCAGAAGATTATAGTATACCTACTCTTGTGAAAATCCTTGGATATGCAAGATCTTCATTTGCTTCAGGACTGTGGTCTTTCCAGCTTCTCCGGCGCCCAACAGAAGGATTTTTACAGACTGAAACATTCAAAAAGGTAATGTAACTCGTCAGTGTTATCATTTGAAGTACGAATCATCAAAGTGATTGAATGAAGCCGTTTTGCTTTCTTGCCTCTTCCAAAACAAGTCGCTACATGTTTTTCAAAAAAAACTGTCGCATGAAAATTCAGAAGCTTTGGAACTTTTTTGATTCACGCATGCAATGTTGCAACTGCAGAATAATATGTTTTCATGTACATTTTCATGTTATGGCCACGATAATACGTACTGTCAGCAGTAAATCCATGCACGTATAAACGGGGTATTAGATGTAGCCCAATTGAAGTTGGACATGCATGCACTATATTATTTATATAATTTATCATTATATAATTTACTTACTTGCTTGTATGGCTTTATCCATGTTTTAATCTCCTTGTCCCTCTCTTCTGATGCTAATTGTTCTTCGGTCAGTGGGTTGAGACAACCAAAAAGGCCGAACGCAACACCTGTAAATGTTATTCAATAAAATGTTGACTCATGATAAAATTATAACCTTAAACTTTTAACATTTATGGTGAATATAATGAAGGGGTCACTTGATAAGTAGATAGGATGTATCTCTATGTACAGTTGTTCCTCGACTTTCGTACATTCTACTTTCGTACAATTCGCTATTTTGTACGTTTCTTAAAATTTAAATTTTTCAACGATAATGCAAAAACTGTACACTTCATCGCTCCCTGAAACATTTCGTCCTTATAAATTTATAAACATGAGTGAGAAACAGAGAAACTGCAGTTTTGATATCGACAAAAAGAAATTAAGGACTCTCTTCATACAATCGAGACGAGGATGAAAATAATTAGGCATTTTGATAACAGTGAATCTTTTACTTCAATCAGCCGTTTGTACGACTTAAGCTGGTCTACGATTGATATATATCTTCAAGATGGTTTCCAAAAGAGACAGCATAGTGATGGATGAAATGAAAAGATCTTTGCCACTATGAATTGATCTGATTGACATCAAAAAGATGTCCCTCTAAGTTTTTCAATGATTCAAGCTTCTTAGTTTGCATGAAGATTGGAAGACAACATGGAATTTCCTGCAAGTAAAGGTTGATTCAACAAATTTAAGCTGAGGTATTCTTTACAAATTTACTGGAGAAGCTGCTAATACTGATAAAGATGCTACAAATGAATTTATTTCCTCATTGTCTAAAATATTTTAAAATACACTTTTTGAGTTTTTTTTTCATTGCACTACTTTCATACATTCAACATTTGTACACATTTTCAGGAACCAATTGTATACGAAAGTCGAGGACCGTCTGTATATTTGTTTGAGACTTTTACGATTGTTTATATCGTATAATTTTGTTCGGTCTTCTTGTACTTGTTCTTCATTGTTGAAATCCAAAATGTGACTGATTTTTTAAAATAATATGTCTTCAAAGAGTACTACAGTATTTTACAGGAGATAATAATTTGGAGAGACTCATCGTCTGCTGAAACATTAAGGGTTGACACGGAAGTGGGAAATTGTATACACAAAGGTTCGACCGAGTGCTGGACATTACGGATCTCCCAATATCGCTAGAGGACATTTGAAAGGAGTCACAATTTTTTAAGGACACAAAAACGAACTTTTTAACGGCCTGATATCAGACTTATCAAGAGTTAATAAGTCATATGACTAAGATATGTACTCAAAACGCCGCCCAAGACTGCAGCATAACTCCACAAATCAATATTGTACACATTATTGAATGTCAGTTACACAACACATCATAATATTATCACAAAATAAGTACTCTAGGTTTTCAACGCTTTTATTAATAATTATTATTATCCACAAAATAAAACAATTTATATAATACAATGTTAGCAGAACAAATTTATAATAATGGATACATTTAATTATCTTAGTAGAGTTGAATAACTTACAAATGTGAAACATTTTTCAACTCTTTTGTATCGCAAACATTGTTCGAAGACTGATTTTTTTTTGTAATAGGGATATAGATAATCAGTATGTTGCTTAAATGATAAGGAAGATGTACTACAATTGTTATCAATATTATCTAGAAGGAAATACGTTTAAGTGTTATTTTAATAGCATATACGTACACTTTTTTATGTAATTTTGATAAATATTATTGATGACACATTATTATCAGCTGTCTCTAAGAAGACAGAAAGTTTTATTGCCGATTTTTTTTATCAATGCTTCGATAGCTAAAGTAGATTTATATGTTCATACATAGAGAAAAAACCTCCCATTTTACATGCCCAGAATACACGTTTTTTTCAATATTTGTGTGTAGTTTCTGCAGTCCTGTTTCATTTTGATAAATGTGTGGCCAACCTTTTCAGCAGCCCGGCCAGATTCTAAAAATGAGATTTCCTACCGGGCCACACAATCGATTTTTATTATACAAAACAAAAAAGAAATATATATTAATAAAATAAAACAAAAATGAGAATCAAACATATGTATTAGATTAGACTTTTTGAAATAATAAAAAATAAACAAAATATTAAAGAATATAGAAAGTGAGTAAAGAATTTTTTCCTTAACTGTTGTTCCCAAAGCCCAAGTTTTGTCTGGAACACGGAAATAATATTATACACGTTATTAATAAATTGATCTTTTCCTTGTATCATTTAGGTGGCTAACTATATCGAAAATAAATAAAATGCCATCAGTGATATAACTTTCTGGCGTAAGATGATATGGCATTGGAGAAAATGAAAAAAGGAATATGTGCGTGTTCTCGCGCGAATTCAAATTCGAGCGAGCCAATATCGAATCTCAATTTGCGAAATTAGCACATCTAGCGGCATTTGATATTATTTTTATTTTCTCAATGCTCTGCGGGCCGTGGGTTGGCCACCCATGATTTAATATGTTTCGCCCACTTAGTGAGGTATGGTACAGAAAATTACATTTATTTTGCGTTTGTGTAGGGTTATAATAAAATTATTGTCTATACTGTGTGGTGGGTGGTAATATGTTGTAGGAAAGGGATAGTTGGTAGTATATCAAATCATAATTGAGTAGAAGGCGTGGGAATTCTTAATGAGAAAACATAAGGAGTGGGATGCAATTGAGGTTTAAAATTACGTTAATTAATATGTCATTACTATCGATGTTTTTATTTATTTCTAGCAATTTTTAACTATTGATTTTAAAATCTACTTTAATTGTATGGTGGAGGATTTTAGATTACTATGTTTTACTAAATCTATATCAGTTGTTTCCAAACTTTATGTTACCACGCCTCCCTTTTAAAAAAATCTAATCTTGGCGCCTCCCTCCCATTATTTCATTAAATAATACAGACACCTTTTTAAATAGCCAAAAATGTACTACTTAATACAACAAATAAAATATAATCATAAAAATAAACAAGATTTTACTAAGTACTTTTATTAAGTATATTCATTTTTAAATTTATTTCTTTTTCATGCGATGGATGTGCTTGTTTCTTAGCACAAAGTGCTCTTTTTCTACTAAAGGGGGTCGATATTTGGAATTCATTGCAGCTAATGCAGAAAATCCCGTGTTGCATAAAAATATGATATTACGAGTGGTATGGCAGTACCTACTTTACTTACAACTTGCATTGCTTTTCTTGACAAAGTATTATATTATTTCTTCACTTCGATTCAATCAAAATTTGAACTAGGGTTTTTGTTTCAATGAATTATCGCACGATAATTCTATCAATTTTTTCCCTTTTCAATAGTAGTCAATCCAAATTCATCATCGTTCATTGACAAATGGATTCTATCATGGGCCCCACATCCTGAAACGGGCCCCCAGGCCAATGTCCTCGGCGGACCCACCTACCTATTGCTGAGGTTAACGGCAGTGTGGTGCTCTAAAGTAGTGTTTTCTAAATTATACACGGGAGTTATCATTTAAGTACCTATAGCAATCATCATATAGATATCACATCAAATTGCAATACACATTTAAAATATGTAATAGTCTTGAAACAAAGCAGCGCCGCGGGTGACTTTTTTAATACTATTGGATTAAATATGTGATGTCTGTTATGCCCGGGCCCCAGGCTCTTTATAAACTATGCATTTGCAAACTGCAAACCTGTGGCTCGATCAATTTGTGTTAAGCTTTTCGCGCCTCCCTTTGCAACACTCAGCGCCTCCCAGTTTGGAAATCGCTAATCTATATGATTTGGTGATTTATAAATAATCACAAAATCTATTTATATAATATAAATCTTTTTGTTTACATTGAATTGAAATGAGATATTTTCTTATTGAAATATGATTCTAAATATTCTAATTTTAAAACAAGATGAGGCAGAGATCGATTTGATGATTGACAACCTCCATAGAGAAGATGCCAGTTAGAGAAGAGAAGAAGTATGTTGTAGTGGCGAAGGGTGGAGGTAGACTTTTAAGATCCAACATAAATAACGCACACTAAACTTTGTCAGTCAAATGTATTTGTTTTCATTGAATTAAGACTACAATTTACAGAGGGTATTGGTTAGTTTTTAAAATTCAATTAAACCCTCCGAAAACCAAACCATAATAAATAATAGTCAAAAAATATTCGTCTATCTATAAAATATCTAAAATTATGTCATCAAATCATATATAATTTTGGATATGTTATAGCTAGAATAATATTTTTTATCTATAATGGGTTGGTTTAGGCAGGGTTTAATGATTTTAAAAAACTAACTGACGATATGTGTAAGTAATATGTATTTTTAATTCAACGAAAACAAATAAGTATGAATGAAAAAATGTGCACTTTTTCGTCGGATCGCCCATAACATACCAAAACTACTATCGTTTGGTTTAGGCAGGGTTTAATTGATTTTTAAAAACTAACCAACACCATCTGTAAATTGTAGTCTTGGTTCAATAGAAACAAATACATATGACTGACATAGTTTTATGTGCACAGTTTATGTCGGATCTTAACAGCCTACTTCCACCCTTCGCCACTGGTACATAGTTATATGAATTATTATATTTTACGTAAGTATTCCACCAATGACAGTTTAAAACGCTCCTATCCAGTAGTGGGTAATATAGACAAGCTTTCGATCTTAATTACCTAGTTACATTTCAACATAATTATCACAAAAATAATTTTTGTTCATTTCCACTTACAGTATTTCAGCTCTGAACCAATTATTTATCAATATTGATAAAACTATGATACAAATAGATAACAAATTTTAGCACAAAACATTCAACAATTAAATACTTATTATTTTTGATTTTATTGGCATTTTCCTGTTGGAACACCATTATGATATTTATCAGTTGACTCATCATTGACTATGAGATTCTTGAGCCAGGATTTTCTCCTTCTGCCTAGGTCCCAGTGTCTGCCAAACTTTTTTACCTGACGGCACACTGGCGAAATGGAATTTGTTTCATGGCACATCAAATAAAAATCATTGTAAGCCGACACGTTACTGTTCAGTCATCGTGGGCATGTAAAATAAACATAATATAATATATATGTCAGAATATTTTTGTTTTATTTCCTTCTCTTATTTTGCACCAAATGACATTATAAATAATTACAAGATAAAAAGAACTTTTTATAAATGTTTTTAAATTTTTTATTGAATCATATAAACTTGACAATTCTATGTATTAAGGGCGGACGTGCTCAGCGTGGGTCAAAATGGAGCTTTTTTTCTATTTTCAAAGCATGATCCTGGACATACCTTAAACGTTGTAGATAATCTATTTGTATAATTTTGAAGCCTTATTATCCTTTATATTTATTTTAAACATTTGATGACTGCATAAAGTATTTTTATTACATAAAATAGTATTCTTTTAAACCTCTCGCTCTAATGTTTTAGAATATAGTCATATTTCGGTAGATAACTATGCAGTGGTGTTAAGATTTTTTACATTTATTAATTTTTAAACACATTTATAAAACCATTAGCATAATTTATGATGAGATAATTTTAGTAAAATATTTACGATAAAAAATTATATTGATAATCTCTGTGATCCTAAACTTGACAAGAATTAGGCATTTTATTATTCAAAAAATGGGCAAGATTAACACATTTGAAGATAATTCTAAAGATACTCATTATAAGCTATGTCTTTGACCATTCAAGTGTGATAAACATCCTACGAATAATGATTGCTTTATAATAATTATTGACCTAATAATAAGGTAGTGATTTTTTGAAATACGCCATTTCTTTTGGCATTCCCCAGTGGTTAAGCTACAACATACGGCCGTAGCCCTAAATTGACAAACTAAAATTGAAGAAGGGAGTAATATCATGTTAACTTGTTAAATGATCAAGGTGTAATATATACTTTCATTTTTTTTTGAAAATAATGCTTTTTTTTTATAGAGTATATAAAATTGTGTAATGTAATCACTGCATGTTGGCCATTTGGCGTAAATACCTCAATTTATCTGTTTGATTTTGATAACCATGCACACTATTGCCACTCGATTACTGTCTCATACTTTTTCTTTATAGCTTCAAGGCGACCTGTATGAGCACTAGCTAATAATAATCGGGGTGCCGGATGAAATCAAAAATCACGAAAAAAATGGTTTTTTGGTCTCTCCTGTAAAAAATTGCGCAATCGTAACACTTATTTTGAATTGCGTAAATTTTACAAGGGAAACAAAAAAAACATTATTTTGTAGAAAAAATGGGTTTTTGTCTCTCCTGTGAAAAATTGCGCAACCTTAACACTTATTTTGAATTGCGCATATTTTACAAGAGAGACAAAAAAATCATACATTTTGTAAAATTTGCGGAATTCAAGATAAGTGCGCAATTTTTTACAAGAGACAAAAAAGCATTTTTTTATTTCTCTATTTTTCGGGATTTAGGCTTTCGGGATTTCAGCTATTCGGGATTTTGGCCATTCGGGATTTCAGCATTCGGGATTTCAGCCTTCGGGATTTCGACCCAAACCCATCCTAAGCTTGCCGGCAACACCGAGTTAAGTTTATTTGAGGCTTTCTAACGATTAGTAATGCAGAAATTAGGTATATAATTTAATTTATTATGGCGTATTGAAAATCTCTGTTATTAAAAATCTATCAACATAATAGAGATAGGACAATTTCAATATTAAATTTATATTTTTCCTGAAAGGTCATAGTTTTATTTATCGTTGTTCTGTTTTGTCACTGTTCTGTTTTGTCACTGTTCTGTTTTGTCATGTTCTGTTTTGTCGTGTTCTGTTTTGTCGTGTTCTGTTTTGTCACCGAACCAGCAGAAGCACCTAGCGGAAAAATACGAATCTAGCAATTAGAGACATTTTTTTGATAATTTACAATTTCAACTGTATTAATTAAGAGCATACTTCAGTGAAACGGCAAATAGTTTTCAACTATAGGTGCGACGAAATTTCGGACTCGCTGGCAATCGGAGAGCGAAAGTCGAGCTGTGAACACCTCAATTTGTTTTGTGATGGCGACGGGGGTAGTAATTCTTAAATCGTGTAAAGATGACTAAAAAACGTTACCTACTCATTTACTTGAAAAAGAAAACATGTCAATAAATATATTATTATTATTACTAATAGAACAACTCCTGTAAGGATAGTGAAGGACAAATGCTGATCGAAAAGGAGGACATTATGGAAAGATGGAAAGGCTATTTCACAACACTTTTAAATCAGGCTTATAGTAATGGTCATGAGGAAACGGAAGAAGTATTGTACCACACTGCTGAGGAATTTATTGATGAGCCTACTCTGCCTGAAGTAAGAAGAGCATTAAGAACGCTGAAAAACAATAAAGCACCTGGAACCGACAGGATAACAGCCGAGCTGATAAAGAGTGGTGGCCCAACACTGGAAGCAAATATCCACAAGATAATTCTCAATATTTGGGAAAAAGAAATTCTACCTGAGGAATGGAAGATGGGTATAATCGTGCCTATTCTGAAAAAGGGAGACAAAACAATGTGCGATAACTACAGAGGGATCACAATTCTAAACACAGCTTATAAAGTTTTCTCATCTGTACTGTATAGCAGGTTAATGATCTATGGTGAGGAAATTCTAGGAGAATACGAATGCGGCTTCCGACCAAATAGATCCACCATAGATCACATCCATCTCATGAGGCAAACTATGGAGAAAGCGCACGAATACAACCTTACACTACACCACCTGTTTATTGATTTTAAACAAGCTTTCGACAGCGTGAATAGGGATAAGATGCTGCAAAGCCTAAAAATACTGGGAATTCCCTTAAAACTAGTAAGGCTAATAAAGACCACACTGACGGATACTCAAGCAGTTGTCACTGTGCAAAATGAACAAACTGAAAGCTTCAAAATCGAATCAGGTGTGAGACAAGGGGATGCGCTATCCACTATGGTATTTAACCTTGTGGTGGAATCCATAGCTCATGAAACCAACATAAGAGGATGGGTAGATAACAGTACAACGCAGATGTGCGCTTATGCTGACGACATAGTAATTACAAGCAGATCCAAACAGAGGATGATCGACCATGGTGGCACTATGAAAATAAAAGCAGAAAACGCTGGGCTGCAAATAAACCAGTCAAAAACTAAATATATGGTCAGCACACGCGATCAGGTACCGCTGCAGAATATAGACATAGGACAGCATGCATATGAAGGGGTGGACAAGTTCACGTATCTCGGATCCAGCCTAAATACCCAAAATAAGACAGCAGAGGAGATAAAAATCCGCCTTCTCTCCGGGAATAAATGCTGGCATGCCTGTAAGCGACTGGTGGGGTCGAAAATTCTAGGCCGAAGAAGTAAACTTCTAATTTATAAAACAATTATAAGGCCAGTGGTCACTTATGGCTGTGAGACTTAGTGCTTAACTCAAAATGAGGAAAACAAATTAGCTGTCTTCGAGCGCAAAATACTCCGCAAAATCTTTGGACCCACGTTGGAAAATGGGAACTACAGAATAAAAATGAACCACGAGTTGGAAGAGCTGATTGAACAGCAAACAATCATAAGATACTGTAAGTCCCAAAGACTACGATGGGCGGGACATGTGGAGAGAATGCCTGAAGTTAGAACGCCAAGGATCATGACAAAGTGGCTACCCCAACGGAAGAGACCCAGAGGCCGTCCAAGAAGGAGATGGGCTGACGCCGTAGAAGTGGACTGGCTTCATATAGGAAGACCTGGTAACTGGAGAAGTGTGGCGAGAGACCGGAGTGAGTGGAGAGCGGTTGTGGAGGAGGCCAAATCCCACCCCGGGATGTAGCGCCGTGGAAGAAGAATAGAACAATAAACAAAACATTAAATGGACGCATGTTGAAGTTTTATGACAAATTATGTTTTGCTCTGCACGTATCGTTTGCACAATCCACTGCTTGTTTCCATAGATTTACTACCTGCTAAATGTATGACATATTATGTATGGATAATCTAAGTTGCCGATGTAGGCCTCTTAAAGATAGGTGCGTATCTTAGGGATTTGCGCGCCTAAGTATCGTTCTGCATCGCACTCGTAGACATCAGCGAGACTAAAATGCTATCATCTGTTAATTGGGGGACTGTAAAAGAACAATGAATCTATCTAGGAATTGATAATTTGGAAGTCGTTTAATCGAAATAAGTTTATTGCGGCGAGTATTTCGCAGATTTCCTCATAGTCATCTCATGCCTGCCTTTTTCAAGTATGAATATAACGTCTTCTTGATGTAATAGTATCGTTTTTTAATGTTGACATGGCAGGCAACGCTGATTAGTGTTTTGAAATCAGGACAATTGGTCAATTTTGACATTTGCATCTGTCACTGTCAGATTTTATATTTTAGGGTTGCTTGCTGAAGTTGCTAGTCGTTAACTATTCTATTGTCTATGGATCATAATATACCTTGTTGAGCGAAATATTTTTTATATAATAGTTGATATATTTTTTTAATTATAATCATTTTTAAATTGATATTTCTTTATTTTAGTTATTTTTTTAAAGGAATTGCAACCACTTAATTATAAAAAGCAAATGTGAGGTGGTAATAGATAGATACGAACGATAGTGGCAATAGATACCTAGATAGTAGATAGGTAGGTACCTGTGTGTGTTGTATTAAGCCATTGCCGACTCAAGTAGAAAGCCGATACATTCACAACGATTGTTCCTAATTTTTCCGCCCCTCCCGTTGTTATCTATGTATGAACTGCCATTGCCTGTCATTGTTCTATAGAGTGCTCATACTGACGCGACTGCCGTGTCGTGTTCACACAGGGAATGGTTTGATTTGAATAGATAAGTTACATGATAAATAATACACTAGCATTAACACACCTTCTACAACATGTAATGCATAGATAAATGTTACATATATTTTGGAAATCGATAGTACCACCGATTTTTGTGTGAAGGACTAGTCTGACTTTGACAGCTGATGAATAACAGGAGTGTTTATTATTTATAATTTATTAATATATTTTATTAGAAATTTTTTTATAATTCAATTTGAAACGAGAAAGGGCGAATCAATATGTCAAGCAATCAGGGATCTGATCTTGACAGCTGAAAAGTGGACCACTCGTTGCTTGTGCAAAAAGTTATGCTCAGGCTTTATTAATCTAAAGATGGCGGTGATAAAGCCCATTTCCTTTTTAAACATTCAACAATAATGTCGATATATTATTATTATTTATAAGATCTAAAAAGTAAAATGAGTTTCTTACGATATCTTAGAATAAAAATTAATGTTAAGATAGATTGCTACCGTACTGTCATCCAACCAAATGAAAAAAACAGATTTTCCTTTAAAAATATTAAATTGGTCGGAGATCGATTAACATAATATTTGAAATAGTCAGTTATTTTTTAATATAGTATATTATAGTAATCGGAAAGAAAATGTATTTTCCTTAGTTTTGTTTATTGTGCATTTATGGTATAAGTTTTCTTCTTTATCAAATTCAACATCTGCGATGTGACAACAAAAATCACCGACGTATACGAGGTAAGAACGAAACAGTGCTATCGGGAAAACGAAATGCCAACACAAGGCGTGTTCGAGATTTGTAAACCAATTCACATTTACGTCAGGACTGTCATATTCAACATGGCCGGTTTTAAATTTCGGTGGAATTAAATAACAGAGACTTGTGTGCGCGAGTTTCCCATGACATTTTCAAATATCTGAGTGTAGTGTGTAATTTTACGATAGGGACATTCTTTTAGATTCCCGGGATGTTGCCTTTTACGCCCCCGGTGGTTAAACGCCTCCTGGGATGGAAAAAAGGCTCGGACAGTTCGTCAATCGCCGAAGACAAATGGTCTGAAAAGGCTGTTAAAAGTTTGGTGAAGAAATTAAAGAAAACAGGAGCCCTCGAAGAACTAGAGAAAGCTATTTCTACGGAAAACAGCAATACCAGATGTGTCACAATACCCCGGTGAGTAAAAAAATAATTATCTATCGATTTTTATGCAATGTTTTTTTGGTACGATTCACTCACACATCTTTCCCAGCTTATTTAAAATCGTCCGCCATAATAACAGCTGTACATGTCCCATTCTGTTTCACTCGTTCGTCGCGTGCACGAAAGAGAAACCGATATGCAGCTTACGTCAATTGCTAGATTGCCGTCATAACAATCGAAAGTGTTTATCATGGCCGATTTCGTTGATTTTTTGTTGTGTTTATAAAATCACAAATTTTCACCATTAATCCGATTATGGTGCGGATAACCGATGAAATATAATCATTGAACATTGCGGCGTACGCTTATATCGGCTGAACGACCGGAAACTTCGTGCGGAAGTGATTTTTCATTTCTTTTTATTGCCGGTGAGTGAAAATCTTAGGTGTGATTTCACACATGTCTACAATATAATTGCGCCTCTAATTGCAATATTTAGGATCAATGAACACCCCACCGCGGCAGATTATAATGTTTTTAGCGGTTAATAATTGGTTTTACACCTGTATTTGGTATTCTGAGTTAATTTGTCCATTAACAAAGCTTGCTCCAATCAATAAATCTGAGTTTTAGGCAGTTAGAAATATTATAGATACGTACATACGTTGATGTTAAGTTTATTTAAGGCATTCATATTCTATCAAAGTAACAAGGATGTTGAATTATCCTAACGTATTAATAATACTAATGTAATATTATATTCTTTGTGATAAATATGATAATAAATTATAATGAATTGAGATTCTATTTTAAGATAGAACAAAATGTTTGTGTATTGTGATAGAGGAGTATAAAAATATGATGCATTGGCTCTATATTACGACCGTACACCCTGGATAAACGTCAGATTTCTTTCTTCAACACTTGAAAGCATCTAAAGCCGCGTTGACACGGTCCAAGTACGATCCAAGTCTACTTGGATAGGTATAATTAGTATGAAGATGTCTCATCCAAGTGACAGCTTCATACTATTTATTCCTATCCAAGTGCACTTGTATGTGACATCTTCATACTAATTATTCCTATCCAAGCTACTTGGACCGCGTCCTACTCATCCAAGTTAACTTGGATATGAATAAATAGTATGGAGCTGTCACTTGGATAGGAATAAATAATATGAAGCTGTCACTTGGATGAGACATCTTCATACTAATCATTCCTATCCAAGTCTACTTGGATCGTACTTGGACCGTGTCAACGCGGCTTAAGCGAGATTTTTTGAGCATAGACAATCATCGAAAAAACTGCTATTATATGGCGAAAACGCTATTATAAGCGTAGACAATAAGTACAAATATAAAAATCATTTACAATGTAAGTATAAAATTCAAACATTTTAAATTAATAATATTCGCCGTTTTCAAAAATCAGTATAGCATAATAGAGTTCGCCAATGCATTTCATAAAATTTAAATAATTATAAAGTAACCTAAGACATTCGTGCACACACCAAAGCGAATATTCGCCAATCAAGCTCGTATTGGCTTACGGGAAAGAGCACGCGACGTTCAGATTCGGAAGGGAATTAAGTTATTATCTTACAAAGTTCAATATGGAGCACTGCGATTGTTTGACGTTTCGGTATCGAGCATTTAAATAATATATCAATAATTTTATATTATCATTGATACAATTATTTGTCTCCGACACTGCCATCCATTCGCATTTACCACGTCAAAATAACCCGAAAAAAGCACCCGCATCGATATGGAAGGTCCGGTCATAAGAGTCTCAAAAAATAGCCAAATATATGACAAATTGATGGCTTTCATTGTATCTTTTGATCCCCTGCGTGACTAAATGTTACGTTTGTTCATTAACAACAGGTAAGTAGGGAGCATTACAGCGGCATTGGCTTTTTTGAGACTCTTTTGACCGGACCTTCCGTACCGATGGCGGGTGCTTTTTTCGGGATATTTTACGGGGTACTTGGTGAATATTCGCGTTGGTTTGTGCGAGCCTTAAACCTTCGTATAAAACGCTCTAAATAGGTAGGTAGGTATGCGAAAATAAGGAACATTTTTCAAAATAACGTTATAAATACTTAACAATATTTTATATATAAAATTGAGCCGTGTTAACTAAGCGACATTGTTATAATTTCAGATAATTCCGACTCAAATTTGATCAATAAAATAAGAAATACGAGTGATAATGGCTTGGATGGCTTGTATTTACTCTTTGATTAGTGATTATTCTTATAAGATTGTAATATTTATATCCATAGTCAGTATTCCGTATTAACGCATAACCGAGAAAATTAAGATTAAAAAAAAATACGAGGTTAGTTTGGTATAATATTTAATATGAAAGAAAACATGCTTCATGAATATTTATGATAGGTATATTATGCCGAAAGGTAAGTTTTAAGTAGGAAAAGTGGCATTTTAATGAAAACCAGTGACGTTTAATTTCAATCAGTGTGAGCCGTTTTATCGAGGCTTTTTGACCGGGCCATTTGTTGGAAGCGAAATGTTAAATATCATGAACTGGAGCCTGTTTTATTTATTATACATTTAATTAAATGAATACAAAATAAATACGGAATACTGACTATGGATAAATATTATTATCTTATAAAAACAATCACTAATCAAAGAGTAAATAAGAGCCATTCAAGCCATTTTCACTCGTACTTCTTATTTTATTGATTAAATTTGAGTCAGAATTATCTGAAATAATAACAATATCGTTAAGTTAACGTGGCTAAATTTTATATAAAATATATTGTTATCTATAACGTTATTTTCAAAAATGTTCCTTATTTTCGCATACCTACCTACCTATTTAGAGCGTTTTTATACACAAGTTCAAGCACGAGTGTCTTTGTGTCAAAGGTTACTTTATAATTATTTAAATATTATGAAATGCATTGGCGAACTCTTGAATCTTGCAACTTGCATGATTATACATGTTTACTTGTGCATTTTCTTGATATGGCTGCAATAATACGTACTGTCAGCATACACGCGTAAATGGGATATAAGAATGTAAGATAATTGGACAACTGGATGAACTTAATATTTGCGTCATGCACTTGCAAAATCATTAAATGTCATGACGGAAACAATGTATCTCTTTCTATTTATAGTCCAAATTCATTGTGTGAATCTCACTTTTTGGCAATAGCAAAGACTGCCTGTTGGATTGAGGGAAACTATTCGTAGCTGAAAAATTATCAAGTACACATTTGCACAGTGAAGTTATAGATATAGTCCTGCTTACGAAATGTGAGCACCTTACTGGACAAAAATAATAAAATTAATAGGTATTATGGTGTTGCCATTAATGAATCAACATCTCAGCTACTGTTGATCCACTGCTGGATCCCTGATTTCCTGTCTTTATTCTTTTTGATCATTTTTCTAGAGGATGTCATCGAGAATTAATTCTTGTCAACAATCATGAGAAGATGTGAATCTCTTTGAATGTTCAAGCCGTGTGACGAATAAAATAGAAATATGAAAACTAACACCACTGCGTCAGGACAGCTCCATATCACTCTTATTGAAGTTATACTTCTTTTGGCACGTTTGGAAAATCAGATCAGAGTGTATTTTTGGCGTGTGACATGTAACACCTAATTTATTTTTTCACACAAAAATAAACGCACCCGATTGGATTCGAACCACCGATTGTTCGGATATCAGCCGAACGCACTGCCTTTACGCCACAGTATGATACTCCAATCGTGACGATTATACAGTATAATATTATAGTTTAGAATTGTTCCGTTGCCTAGGCAGCGAATTTATTATTTTGCAATTCCTTACGTAAACAAACTATTAAACGTCATAGTGGCAGTTGTTACTTTAAAAATAAAAAAACGATAAATAATTATATAATTTAGTAATATGTTAAAGTGTATAGAAATAAACCTACGGAGTTCCAATAAGCGGTCCTTTTTCTTGAGTGTGTAATTTAACAAGATAATTTAGAGCTAGTCAAAGAAACTAGGTTATCACGAGTTTTGTTACGCCAAAGAAGTATAACTTCTAACGCGCATACATAAGTACACACACCGTTTTTTTTTTGATTATCCATTATAAGTTATGTATGATGTCCTATTGTGAAAACCATATAATACCATAACAGGCGAATCTCGTAATAGCATGTTGCACACATTGCAAGCATGACAGCGCAATGCATTCAAATCGCGATGGGTACATGAAATATATCTGCTGAAAGACAGATTTCCAAGGAAGGAATTCCTAAAAAATTCTCGACAATCAAAAAAATCAAGAAATCACAATCTGTAGCCCTCAGTCTTTTGTTGCCACGTACTTCCACTCTCCTCAATCCATCGATCACCCTTTAGGTACTTCAATATCCTTCGAGTATCATCATACAATGAAATTTGTCCAGCGATGATTTGTTCTTGGGAGCGTTGTGGCTTTCCATCTCCACTTCAAGTTCTTTATAATATGTATTAAAATTATATGAAAAGGAATTAAATCGAATTCAATACTTATTTAATTATAACAAAAACTTAAATTTATAATAATATTTTATTTAAATATTGTTTGCATACCTCGTGTTATCCATCGTCGACATTTGTTTGCAAAAAGATTGGCCGAACATTTGCATGACGGTCTTAATATTATAATAAATATTGTAAATTTCATCAAATCAAGGCAACCTCAAATCGCTTTTCTCGACAACTCTGTGTGGAAGCATTGTATGCAGAGGTTTGTTGTTTGTTAATGGGTATTAATTCGAACGCTTAGTGTCAAACAACACTATCTACAAAAGTGCAACTTTACAGGAGAGCCAAAAATCGTTATTTTAGATTCTTGTAACTTAACAAGGGAAATGTTTATTTAAAACCTAATATTAATATTTTATAATTTATAGGGATAGTTTTTAAAAAATATGAAAACAAGGGTAACTTATGTAGTTAGCGTTAAACTTTACTGACGATTTAATAAGAAATTAGAAAAGATTGACATAACGTTGTTTGAATATCATGTAGCCGTAAATGTAAAATAACGTTATCTCAAAGAAAAAACACTTTTTTGTAGATAACGTTGTCTGACTTTAAGCACTCGAATTATCTTTATTGCGTTGCTGCACTTTGTGACAGTATATAGACCAACTTCTATATTGAGTCTTCACTGTATCACAAGTATCACTGTTACGTCATGTGATTTTTGCATGCCGATACTATTACGTCGTGTGAACTTTGCGTGTTCACTTGTCATCTCTGGCACTATTAAGTGGAATTAAATGCTTTCTTTTCTGTTTCTCCTCCTCACAATTCTTCTACATTCGAAATTATGCTCTTCATCTGCTTCAGCGAAGGTATAAACATTTTGATGTTAATAAAACTCCACGCGACTAACGAAGACACTGAATTACGGGCACAGGGAATATCGTAGCGATAAAAGTAAATGTAGTGAAAGGGTTATAGTTCCAGAAACGACCGTGGTTTAGTGGAAGACTTGATATGATTATTGTGAATGGCAAACAATTTGAAAAATTTAGCTTTTAATTTTAATATTTGTCAGCGATATTAAAATACTTAATTTCTGAAACAAACTGTCACAGACAAAAATTGTAATCTAACATTTGCGAGAATTGAACGAATTTTACATATTACCCATGTTCATTGTTTTCATTAAATGTTTTATTATGCTCTTTTGGTCAGTCTTGCATTAGAGACTTTAACACACACCGTATTATAGTATACTCACATGTTGGCAAGTAATTTGAGGATATTTTTACCTCAGCCATGCTGTGTCTCTTTCCACATGGTCCAACTACTGTAGCCTAGATCTCCCGACCCTTATTTGCCCTGCGAGGGATCGTCTTGGGTGATTGGACATCTTCCATCTTTGAAATACGGCCTGCCCTATGGAGTTACCCCTTTCATATTTGAAACGACAGGGGATTTATTGTATAATGTGTATTGTTCGCTGTATAACTTTATCATATATGGTTCTAAAGAACATTTTTAAACACGTCGAGATTCCTCGCGCTACCTTTTCTTTTATGTTAATATCAGATGGTGATAAAGTATGTATTTACTTTGCAGTGTGAAGCCAGGTGGCGAGGGTGCGGGAGGGCACAGGAAGGGACTCCCGCACGTCATCTACTGCAGACTGTGGAGGTGGCCGCATTTACATGTAAGTTCCACCATCATTGTTTCACGTCTTATTTGAATTCCATAAAGATGTATTGGATTGGAAATCTCAGATGTATCCCATGATATATTATACTGGTGGCGAAGAGTTACAGTTTGTAAACAAAAAAAACAGTCGGTTCTACCACACGAAATCTATGAAATGTTAAAAGCACACAGTTAATTTAAAATTGTGTATGTTTCAAATATATAACTAACTACACATGTGACGTAAATCTGACATCATGTCGTCAGTATTCCTTGAAAACGCTAAGGATTTTAGGGTATTTTTTTTTTGTTTTACCACCAGACATCACTAATGGTTTTTATACATTTTAAACATGTTAATTGTAGTCAAATAATTCATATACTTTAACCGTTCTCTGTTTGCTGTTACTGTGACTATAATGAAACGATTTTACCTTAAATAATTAATTATTGTTACCGATACCATTTCCGACTGCTCGTACTTGAAACGTTTGGTATCGCTCCAATTACGTCGCATTTTTTGTCCAAACTATCGAACTTCGCGCTTATCTGATTTAATTTGACGTTTATAATTTAAATACCACTTTAAACGTTTAAAATTTTTGTTCTGGTCGAGTGTAACGCATTGAGTTAAATGCTGCACCAGCCATGTCTTTTGGACAGTGAGGTCTCTTTGTGAAGTCAACCCCTAGGTATCCAAAGCTTTCGACGTCCTTGACATTACGTCAATTACGAAGAATATCTATTTTACCTTCAGTTTTTTGGCTCTCTTGTGTTCTGTTGGTTAGTTCATATTGTCTGAATCCTCATTTTAATTCTACATTTATAACTTACTGTATGACCGCTCATTATACAGCTTTTCACTATAATGTTGTTTAACCCTTTTTAAATATCGTCCATTTTTTTTGTCAATATACTGCTAAAAAAATATGTATGCATAGGCATTAAAAATGTTTGGCAAATGAACAATTAGAGATGGAAATATTTGGACCGACTGATAAATCATAAAATTCGGCAATAGTCATGGGAATCGAGTAAATCAGTAGAGACTTTCATTCAATTAGAGGTAATGATCTGTTCTGACTGATTAGTTCATTTGAGTCAGTTGGAATCATGAACGTATTGCACAATAGTATTTTAACACAGGGGTCTGTTTTTAATCTTAATTATTCTTCACTATTCTCAAAGAAACAATAACGTCATCAAGTAATGAATAATGAAAACTTGCTTATGGCATCATGAAACTTTATGTTGCCTTCACATAAAAGCTGGTGACTGTTTCATATGCAGCCTTTTGACTCTCACTATGGAAACAGCTTTTTAGCAATGACCTCATGACGCATTCGAGATACAAGATGGTGCATGAGTGATTAACGAGTAGCTCTGGCTCATGTAGTTTTAATCAGTAATACATGAACGTCGCACATCGATTCAGCAAACGATATGTGAAGAGAACTACTCAGCCAATGATTTGTCAAACCCGCAATAGCCAAGCGGCTTAAGCGTCGGCTTGTAACGTTGTGGGTCCCAGGTTCGAATTATGGGTCTGGTAAATACACAATATATTGTTTTTCAATTTATCTTTAAGCTAATTAATTAAATAATTAACCTAATAGGTTGGCCAAGTGGCCAACATCCATTTCTCATAAAAAAAAAAAATATTTATACAAACCCGTAGAGGCTCATAATATGATCCTATTAGATCAGACATAGTCAAAAAAAAAAAAAACCCACCGCTTTCTAATTCCAAACAATAAATAAACATCTTATATCAAATTGATCCTGATGAGGAACCTATTTATTTTTGTGATGGAAATGTGATATTGAAACAAAAAGAAATGCAATTTCAAAAATCTCTAGAATTGATGGTTCGGAAATTTTATGGAAATAAGCGATTCATTATACGGCACTTCATTTTAATCCCAACTTTCCACAAACATATTTCGGTCGTAAAGCGAAGTACAAGTGTACTATATTCATATTGGTTGCATATTTTTTTTCATTTCCAGAGTCAACACGAGTTGAGACATTTAGATAACTGTGAGTTTGCTTATCAACTGAAGAAAGAAGAAGTCTGCATCAATCCATATCATTATACTAGGCAAGACGTGCCAGGTATATTACCCTACTCATTTATAAAGTATTTAAGTTACATTTTGTATTAGGTGTGTATAAAGAAAGATGGTGAAAGGACCTCACCGCATATGGATGCGGATGAAAATATTTCCTGGAGAAGCATCACAACCCTCATAATGGTACTGATGACCATAATATTAGAGAACAAACTGCACGTTATATCTGTGATCTTGAGTCGATTGTGAAAAATTAATGCTTACAAAAGGCAAACTATGTTGTACAAATAGAGGAAACGTGGCTACCAAAAAATATCAATGACAGATGGTTTGGTTTCATTAATAGACACCATAGCACAGGTGGGCACGGAGAGAAATCCTGGAGACTGCCAAGGTCAACATAGGATTGAAGACTCGGATCTTGACTCAATACAGTTTTACTTTGTTTTGAGAGTTCAATGGTTTGGACAATCAAAACAAATTGAATAATGATTCTTTTTTCGGTTTACAGAAAGAAATTTAAGGTTCAAACTCTTATGAAATTTATCAATTTTGGACTTACATCTAGATGTACATATTATATATGTGTGCCTGCAAGCAAATTACATATAAAAATATTTGTAAACTTTTGCCTGTAAACAAATATTTGTTTGAAACGTAACTCATGTCTGCACTTGCAAATATTGCCATCAAACTAAATGTAGTTTGTACAGTTCACATCGTAACACGTGTCCAAATTTGTTTGTTTTCCAGTGCATTTACATATTATGTTTTCCATCTGCTGGAGGATACCAAAAACATGGGCAAATGTTTGTAAACAGTTTTTATACAATTTGAATGCATTTGTTTATTTTGTCTGCAAGGGCAGGTGTATGTCGGTATGCACTAGATTTTACCATAAATTGACAAATTACCACTGATTTATCAAAACGGAGACTTGCTTGCTTGCTTACTTCTTGTTTCCTGTTCCAGCGTTGCCGCCAATCCTCGTCCCGCGAGTGGGCAACGACGCTCCTCCCCCTTATCCTCCGGCAGCCATATTGCAGCACACCCCCCTCTACAATCCGCTCGGGTGAGGCAATGAATTATCTTTTTTATTTTACCACATTGCGAGACTACTGAAAAACAACATCGAAAATACAAAACTACACTTGCGTTATTGTCCTCAGTTCAGCGCATGCGAAATACCTATTCGTATGCAATGCTCACATATCAACATTGATAAGCCAAAAGCAAGGAGATCATTAAAATTTAAGAATTATTGGTTACTTTCCAATGATATTAAACAGAATCTTTTTATATAGAAAAGGAGTGGCAAAAAAGGTCCTCATATCAACCATATCCGATCCTAATAAGATCACTCAGACAAACTCAGAACTAAGAACTGGCCATTTAAATAATTTTGCATACAAAATTGGCACTTACATCAAACTAATTTTGCCTTCAACAATCTTTATAGGCTCCATCTGTAATACATCATGTGTATTTCATCATTATATTTTTCACAAACTACCCTGTTAAAACGGACACCCTCCCTGGGTAGCCTCCAGGGTAGGTGAAGCAAAGAAAGACGGAATTGAATGAAAGAGCTTACTGGGGGCAGCCTTCACTGTGCCGAGAGAGAAGCAGAGGACCGAGATGGGCGGAGAGTCTTGGTCGCTCAGAATATGAGTGAATTTTAGCATGGCAATAATACTCAGCCATGAGAGTACGACGAAGAAGAGAATAGACAGAGCACACTTAAGTGTGTGGCGATATATATAATTAGTATTTTCGTTAATTGCGTTTTTTTTTATTTTGTTTTAGGGGAATGCAGCCTCACAGTGCCATGTACCTAGAAGCCACGCTGGCCCAACAAGTACCAACAAATACCACTATCCATCTGTAAGCAATTATTTTTTAAATTATATAAACCCCTACTAGAAGGGGTGCCTCAATCGCAACCCTTCAAATTTCCAATCTACTAAAGCCAGCTATAGACGGTGTTAGCTTACGCTTGAACCACGTCGTTGAAAAGTGCAACAAAACATTGTGATGGGTTCAGACTTGTGCAAGTGTTCACATGTTCAGATGTACCTGTGGAAGTATACAGTATAAAAATTCAAAGATTTTCATATCGCTTGTACAGACTTGCGCAATATTATCATTGAGTCGTCCACATGAACTCGCCACGTGTCACCATGCGCACGGTCGAGGTACAAGTGACCTCATTGAGCTGTCGCGGTGAGACACTCGTCGTCTGGACAAGCTCTTATTATAGCGCTCATTTGCTTTCGCGTGATAATTTGATTGTTTTTTGTTTGCATCAGTGGCGGCGGTCAAGTGGAGACTCCTCCCCCAGGCTACATGAGCGAAGATGGTGACCCCATGGACCACAATGACAACATGAGTGAGTAACTGTCACAACCAATGCACTATTATTATTATATATACACCTTTCAGCCTAGTATGTAATTCTTACTCTTATTTGATGTTAATTAGTACTCAGTGATTTTTAAATGCTCTAATTACGACATTTCACACAACGATTCAGGTACCAATTTGCTTGTCACCATGTTTGTTTCATATCATGCGTTGTGTTGCTGGGGTGTTAAATATTATGCTCCTTTTTTACAATGGCAAATACTGGTTACCTTTAATGCGTGTTAAAATACCGACACTGTCCGGCCATGGGACACACAGCGTCCATATCGACTTATTCACAATGACTTTTTTGAATGAATTTTTTTTCAATAATGCATAATGTAATAATGTCATTATTCCGATATTTTAAGCCATTCTCGGTAATCTTTGAGGCAATTATTGGCTCCAGTCTTTTGCGTCGGGTCTGGCACTAATATTTTTTTTTCTATTTCACTTATTCAATGTGACGTTTCTCAATCTGGTCAAAAAGTCGGCGGCAGTCTGCTAGTCTGCTCTTAGAATTAGGCCATTACAGTGACAGAATAAGAGTTAATTGAGTCAGTGGTAATCCAGTCACCAGGTCTGAGAAAATATTAAGTTATCATTCTTACAATCAGTTTTATAATGTGGAGCCTTTCCTCATTCCAACCAGCATAATTAGCGGTTAAACAAATAACCAACACACACTAATTCGATTGAATTACTCTGGAGTCTCTACCTGTGTCTCTACAGCTCTCTACCTTTTTACACGTTATTATAAGTCGGAGGATACCTACAATGTTTATTTATCATTGTAGAAAATAATATGGTCAAAGTGTGCAGCTTTTTTTATGTTTGACGATAGCCTATAAGTTTTCCTGGCTCGTCGTAAGACTTCCTCATTGGTGACTGCAAGAAATCAACATGTGTATTTTGCGTGATGCAAGATACCAATTCTGTGACCTATGGCCACTGCTATACCGTGGTGTTTTCGTTGATACATATTTTTATCTTTTATTTATATATTAACTTGCTGACCCGGCGAACTTCGTACTGCCTTAGAATCAATAATCTTGTGTTAACTTATTAGCTGAATTAAAATACTCAAAATGAATTAAGTTCAATAAATGTGCAAAAATCAAATCAAAATGAAATAGATTACATAGTTTTGGTTGGCTCAGATTTCGAAGCATGATAACTACCAAGTCAATCTTCAGTTGTAAATTGTGCGGTGGCAAGCCAGGCAGATCCAATAAGTTTAAAAATTCAGTTGGATAGTTGGTTGCTTCGTCTTCGTTTATTACACAGTCGATAGATTTGAAGGAATGCATTGGACCAACGATTTGATTTTGAATTGTGAAGTTTAAGTGATCCACATCTTTGTTCTTTGCCGCAAAAATTGCTCGTTCACTCAACCAATTGTGATTTTTGTGGTTAGCAATGACGTTCGGGAACACTTTGTTGATGAGGTCGTCCTTCGCTGAGAAATTTCAAAAATTCAGCTGAAACGAAATCAATCCGTTCGATTCGTCGACAGGAACACGGCAGTTACCGATAGTCAGCAATTGCTTAGAGAAATCTTCGGCAGATGGATCGTTTAGCAATGCAACTTGCATGTTTGTCGTCAGCTGAAGTTTCTTCACATAGCGCCACAGAGTCTATTAGTTGAGGCAAGCGTTCATTTCATCGGCAGCGGTTGATCTTGGAATGACTGGTAGTGTTTGGCGGAAATTGCCAGATAGTAGAATCATTGCGCCACCAAAACATCTTGAGTAATTGCGCAGATTTTTCATAGTTCGATTGAGTGCTGCCAAAGCGTATTTGTGCGCCATTGTGCATTCATCCCAGGTGATGATTTTACTTGCTACCAAAACTTTGGCCATTGCTGAGTGTTTCGCAATACTGCTTGTTGGTGTTTCAGTCGTTTGAAGGTTTAACCTTTCCCTTACCATGGTAAAAAAATTACGCCCGTTCCCATGCCGTCCACTCAGTGTCCCGATAGAAATTTGGCATTTTAAGGCATTTTAAAAGCTAATTGATTGCTTCAAAAGGTAAAGTATGTTTTTAAATACTATTTAGTCATCGTTTAACATGTTATTCTGTGTATATCACATGCAATTATCTTATAATCGTGTATAATAATCGGACATCGATAAATGTACGTCATAACCAAACCACGGTGTGTCTCGATCTGTTTTAAATGGAACAACAAACACACGCTGTCATTTCACGGAGAGTGGGGATGGCTAATTCATCCGAAGCGGACGAGGGTGTTGTAAGGTAGAATAACACGTGTGCAGGCGTTCGTTATTACGTTCGCCACATAAAATAATAGATACCTAGCATATTATGAAATAATATTGGCTTCGATATATTTTAATGAACACATTAAGTTTTATTGCTTACATTTTGTCCAATATATAGTGGACAAAAACATATATCTAAATATATATCAAACTCAAAATTTTATGAAAACCTTTTTAGGGCTTCTGAAACTAGGCGCTTCACTTGAAGAGTTAAAAAATACCAACAACATGACGTGTAATAATAATATGTATTTTATATTCAACGAAAAGAAATAAGTATGAATGAAAAAGTGTGCACAAAATTGTCGGATTGCCCAAAGCGTACCGAAACTACTTATTATGGTTTTATTTTGGCTGGGTTTATTTGATTTTTTAAAACTATCCAACACCATGCTATGTAAATTATTGTAGTACTCGTTCAAGAAAAACAAATAGGTACGTATGACTCACAATGCACTATTTATGTCGGATCTTGACAGCCTACCTCCACACTTCACCACTAAGAAACAATAGTATAATATTATGCATATACCTACATCAGATTGAGTATGATAATATTTATTTATATAATAATATTATTTGGTAAGTACTTATGAAATTAGAATGATTCAGTAATCTTAAAATGAATTTCTTGTACCTACCTACAATCCACCGATCTTATGGACAAATTATATTATATAGTTAATAATATATAATATTATAACACATTATCATGTAAACACAACAGGTTCACTATGATTATTTATTTACATATTAGGTATGTAAGTAGGTACCTACTTTATAATTTTATTATTGGTACTTATAAAATTAAGAGATACAAATGTAAACAAAATAAAAGTAAATATTCATTGTACCTACTAAAAGATATTATACCGATTTTTCCGACGGGAAAGTTTGAACATAGGTAACTGCAAACACTATAAAATATTTTTTGCAACTGTGTGTCTACTTCATAAACAAAAGAAACTCCACGTGTACTACCTAGTTGCACTTGAATTGCATTTGCTGACTCATTATTATTTTCGGATGAAAGCTATTATAAGTGATTTACGACGACAATACAATTTATTACGGTTCAATCATGGACCAACAAAATAATGTCTCATTTATAATCTTTTATAATTAAAAAAAACTAATATAGGTAGGTATTAGTAATATCGTCAAAAAAAGGATATTTTAGAATATCGTATTAACTACACCGCACTGCAATTTACAAAGCTACAGTTAACGATAATAAATAAATACAAATATATTATTATTGATGCCAGTCATTAGAACATACCTACATTTTCTGTAGCTGTCTGATTTCAATGCAGGGTATTTATTTAAACGGGTTTAATATTTGGGTTTGAATACAACATTTGAATGGGTAGGTACATCAATATTATGAAATTTATCGCATTGTATTATTTTCCTAAAATTCTAAAACAGAATGAAATAATATTACCCTTGCCAATATTTAACATATTGCATTGCCTAATATGATAATAGTATAAACATGTAGAACATGTGAATACGCCACGCCACATGCTGTGCTGTTTTTATTTAGCCCGCTCGAGAATTTTTTTCAATTGCTTATGTCCCACAAACTGATGTAATCTTTACAAACCTTGTAGCAAGGGTCTGTATTCTAAATCCGGGAAAAAAGGTTTTATGACTTGACTAGACAATGGTCAATAGCATTGGATCCTTTTCGTCAATTGTTTATGAATAAACGCCACATGTAGCGAAGTTAACACGGTAAAATGAACACTAATAACATTGCGTTAAGGGTTGCTTTAGCGTTTATCGTCAGATGTATTTGGAAAATGTATACTTCAAGGTTCGATATATTATGGGAGGCTATAACTGATTGCATTATTCACAGAATCATGTTGAACAAAGACATACATTTCTATCTCTGACTAACAAATGACATTTTAAAATAGTGTCTCATGTTTACATTACTATTATGCGCGTTTCTCTAACGTATATCTTTCTAGATAGCCCCATCACTGTCTTATCAAAATATTGATTAGACTTTCGAAAAATGATTAATTTTACATATAAAACATTCAATTCAACCACCTATATATTTTTCTTTTTATGCCTAAATATTTTATCTACAAATAGCTAAAAGTAGACGTTTATATACATAATAATAAGTGGGGTATCTATGATTTAAGGTCATTTCTAAACTGCGAGACCATCGTGGCAACGGGAGTGTTAACGGCAATTTCAACGCTGAATGAGCCGTTCGGCATCCTTCTAACAACGTGGCCGCTATCCCAGACGAAGCAACTGCTACAGAAATTTCGGATCTCGCACGAACAGTGGCCAAAATCAATGACATGAAAAATGTCTTCCCAGTTCCACCAGGCGCATTGAGGATAAATAAACCACCATTTCCATCATCAATTGCCTGCATTAACGTATCGTACACTTCCTTTTGTTGGGGGTTCAACATTGGTACATTCGATCGAACCGATCGGTTCAATGCATCTCGATCATATTCACGTTCACGTTCCAATTCTCGATTAAAAGCGTCATTTATTCCACGATGTGGCGTTGGCATTCCTAACTTGACTAACAAACTGCCGCACATGAGATAACACATGTCTTCGATCAAAAGCAAAGCCTGGTTATGTATCTTCTCATTCACTTCGAGATCGGGATTCTCTGAACTGACACGAATTCGATGTAAAATGTCTTCTGACATGTCATACTTGTTCCACAGTTCAGGTGGATTTGATGGGAAGCATGTCGAAATAATGATAGCAAATAATGTATGTATCTGACTTGGAGATGCAGAAACAATTGCTACAGCGATTTTCATGTCCCAATGAATATCGTTTTCAAGCAAATTGAGCTGTTGACATGCAGCACGAAATGTTGGACACTACACCATTGACAGTTCGAAGTAATTCAAATTATGTCGGCCCACGAACATTTACCATCAACAACCGCAAGTAGAAGCATTCGTCATTCTTCGGATGAACTGTGTAAATGGGACCAAGAGCATCATTAGATTGCACATCCGGATGATCAGGAACCGCATCGCCTTGCTTCCGACGTTGAAATTTCTTCGATGAAGCGTTCCAAGTGTAATAACGTGGCATCTCAGAGTAGAGCAACGTTCGTGCAAACGGATCGCTTTTTAAAAATTGAAAAGAAACTGGTCAATTTTGTCGCTGGAGGTGTTACAGCACGTTGAGCAACATTCGGTGCATTAAAATAAACTCGTTGACCATTCTCCAGATGCACCGCCAAATGTACAGCAGTGGGATGACGTTCATGAATGTGGAATGAGAAAATACGCCAAATTGCTTCATTGCAGCTCACATATCGACAAACTTGATAGTGCGTGATTTCATCGTTGGTATTGGGAGTTTGAACGCCAAAAACCACAATATCGCTGCCTTTGGTGACATATTTGCAGATGTAATTGATGTACTTTACTGAATTGCAATACTCATGTAGGTATCAGAGATGGCGGTGTATACGGATTTTTTTTGTGATTTTCTTAATTTTCCAATGCGCGAGGAAGCTTCTTGAGGCTGAGACGAACAAAAAAAAATCATCGAAATCAGTCAATCAGTTCTATATCATCAATAGACATCATCAAAAAAGCCGTTCCATACGAAATGTGAAAATGAATGTTCTTCATAATTTCTTTTTCTGTGAATTTTTCCGATGTTTTAATAGTTATTCTGCTATTCAGGGCAGAGACAAATCCAACAAATTAAAGATCATAAAAATTGGTCCAGCCGTTTTTGAGTTATAAAATAAACGGTGTAATTAACTTGACTTTGTTTTATATAGATAGATAGATTAGATCTTCTGGCTCGCGGCATTGTAAATAACACTGGAAAATTAATCACACAATTCAAAATTACATAATGAAGCAATTATCGATACGCGCACATTCACAAATTTGATAACCTCACAAAGTGAACATTTTAGAAGGCAACTTATCGTTTGAAAATCACGATCAAAATCGCTATTTGTCTACAACAAAGTCTTTCGGTATTATCCGAGGCTGAACTGAATCAACTGTCAAAAACGCCATGTTCATACTTTATTTTGTTTGTTTGTTTCTTGTTTATTATTTCTGTCATGTATCAGAGATGGCGTTGTATACGGATTTAAATTTTTTGTGATTTTCTTTTGTTTTCGTATGCGCGAGGTCCATCGTTTAAATAATTCATCGATATCAGTCAAAAGCCGTTCGATACAAAATGTATGAGAAAATGAATTTTCTTCATAATTTATTTTTTCCGTGATTCATCCGATGTTTTAATAGTTATTCTGCTATTCGGGGAGGAGACAAATCCAACAAATCAAAGATCATAAAAATCGGTCCAGCCGTTCTTGAGTTATAAATGGTGTAACTAACCCGACTTTGTTTTATATATATAGATAAAGACTATAAATGAATTGACTTTTATCAGTTATAGGTGCAACCCTGTTGCTCATTCAGCCATTTTATTTAGAAGCTGACGATATAAGGACTCCTTGTATTGCGAATAGTTTTGAAAGATTGAGTTGTGAGTTAACGTAATATTGTGGTGTCGATTGCAGCTGCGCGCAGCTCGCCAGGCAATGAGGCGGCGCCTGTGCTGTACCACGAGCCGGCCTTCTGGTGCTCCATCAGCTATTACGAGCTCAACTCCCGGGTGGGGGAGACCTTCCACGCCTCCCAGCCCAGCATCACCGTCGACGGATTCACAGACCCCAGTAATAGTGAACGGTTAGTGGACATTCATTTATCTCTCTTGACAGTATCGCTGAATATATTGTGTCCACATTTCCAGGACCTCATAAACAGAAATGAAAAAAGATTGTGACATCGACCACCCAGATAATTATTATTATGTTATTAGGAGCAAATCGTCATTCTATCTTGTAAAACTCTTCAATCTCATTTTGGTCAAAAATAATATTTGTATTGAATACACTTATGAAATGTAATTTTATAATGATGTATAATTTTCTGTCGGTGCTTATTATTATAGCACTCTTGGTCTGTTTTTTTTTCAGATTCTGTCTAGGTCTCTTGTCGAACGTGAACAGAAACGAAGTGGTGGAGCAGACGCGGAGACACATCGGCAAAGGTGTACGACTGTACTACATCGGAGGTAAATTGACAATTCTTATTTTTAGACCCCAACACATGTTTATCTCTTGCATTAAATTCCCTAATATCTTTTTGGTTTTGGGCAGAAACGGTGAAGTCAAATGAGTGGCGAGCAAGCCCATTCCAATATATTTTTTTTAACACTTGCATACTTTGATTTCAAAATATTATTTTTTTTACTTTACTTTTCATTCCAAACAGTATTTGAAAATTGTGAGATAACCTCAGAAGACAACCGCTACTTAGGTATATTTTTAATGCTAATGGTAAATCTTGTGTGCACGTGGCGTAGGACACTCTTGATTTTGACATAATGTAAATTTGGCATTTACATAATGAAGGTTGCATGACTTTATTCATTCTTTTAACAACACAAACGTAGACCCATCCAAACCAACCCGCCCCGCACTACACTCGGTCTTAATCGAGCGTATCACGAGACCCTACTTTTCGATGTGAAAAATCAGCAGTTTTTTTACGCCTGGGAATGTCTCAGGACCAGATGCCCAAATGAGGTTGCCACGCTCTCAAGTGAGCTTTGACTGAGTTTACTGAAAGACGTAATTTAATAAAAAGTGCCATAGGAGAGAAAGGCACGGAGACTTAACAGAAATAAAAAAATTTAATGATATTTAAGACAAAAAAAAAACAATGTTAAAACAATATTGACATTAAAATTATGTGGAGAGATCTTCACGTCCGCAATAAGACGCTGCAAATTTTTTAATGCAATATAATTGGCCTTTGTGGCGACCATGTCGGACGGCCCGATGGGCCCAACAGCTGGTTGGATCGACTTAAGCATCTCTTCCCTCTTGGAGCACATTATTGGACATTCCCAGAGGATGTGGTTTGCTTCCTGTAGTTTTCCGGCCACCTGAACATGTTGGCTGGGTAACAAGTCCGAGCTAGTAGAGCTTGGCAGCGAGTCCATCCATGGCCTGTCAAAAACTGACTGGTGTAGTAGTCAGGAGTCAATTTGGTTATCTCCAATTGCCATTGTATATTCGGAAAGAACAAATAAATGTGTGCCTGCCCTTGGTAGAAGCATCCCACTTTCGCTGCCAGGTCTTCGACGCTGCATCCAGCGTCATAAAACGTATTGTCTTTTACATTTACATGTACATTCTTTTAACAGACAATAATAATTTAAAACAAAATACAATCGTCAAATTTTCTAAATATATTTTCCAATAGTTACCGTTGGCACTTAAACTAACAACATACTATGAGGAAAGACTGTGCAACTGACCAATGCATATTTTTTGGTTTGCTTATAATTGTTAACGCTAGCAACTGAGCGTATATTATAAGCCAATCAAATCTAGCATCAACATGATTGATTAGGTAGGTAGCTGAATCGTTCCGTGTACTTGCATTTTAGTCGACGTTTGCTCATGATGATTGGCGTGGATTATTGAATCTGGTTGAATCTGTGAGTGCTTGTATAATTAGACTTTTATACCATTTGATGGAAAACTTTATTCCAAAATGCATAGAAACCAAAGATGTTAAAAACCTCTTTGAAATGAAATTGAAGCAAAAAAAAAAACCACTGGTCCACATATGAAATTAGCTGTAAGTGACTGCATTGCAATTTCATTTGCAGGCCGTATAAAAAGACAATCCGTCACGATAAGCAGTACATATTCACTACATTTCGGCATTACATATTATTCAGTTTAAAAATTTGTGTAAAACCGTTTATTAGTGCACTTGAGTAAGTAATCCCAGTGAACATAAAAAGTGGTCACCACTGCATATGTAAAAAAATCGGATTGACACCTGATCGATCTTAATATTTGTGGAGTTTACCAACTTAACCATACTTCATGAGCTTGCAAAATAATTTCAAATGTCATAACAGAAATAATATATTACAAGAACTTCTATTTATAGTTCAAATTCTTTGATAAAAATCCAATTTTGTCAGAATCAACACTTTATTTCGGGTAAAGAAATAAGTACACTTGTCTCAAATACATCTTATTATTGTTACAGGTGAAGTGTTTGCGGAGTGTTTGAGTGATTCTTCAATATTTGTCCAGTCCCCCAATTGTAATCAGCGCTACGGATGGCATCCCGCTACCGTTTGCAAAATACCTCCAGGTAAAATCCTATTAATGGTTTTGAAAGAAAGTTATAATCGAGTTCTACCACGTAAACACCACTTAATCTTATTACTTAGCATTTAAATTAAACTGAATAATAAGTGTTTTGTATTTCAACGATTGAAATAACAACGAGATAATATCCGTATGATTATATTTAGCTGTTCTAAAATCTTTGAATGTTTGTTGTCAGGTTGCAACCTAAAGATATTCAACAACCAAGAGTTTGCAGCGCTGCTCTCCCAATCTGTGTCACAGGGCTTCGAAGCTGTTTACCAATTAACCAGAATGTGCATAATCAGGATGTCATTCGTCAAAGGATGGGGGGCGGAGTACAGGTAAAAATAAATATTCTTATCCTATGGCATATTCAAAATCAAATCATTGCTAATGTCTCAACATCTCTTGCCTGTGGCATTTTAAGTCACCTAAATGAAGGCAATCGTTTGTCGAGAATAGGTACTGAGTACATCATTCCATATCAGTGGCGAAGGGTGGAGGTAGGCTGTAGAGATCTGACATAAATAGTGCAATAAACTTTGTCAGTCATGGTATTTGTTGGTATTAAAAATTCAATGAACCCTGCCTAAAACAAAAATGTTCTTATATAAAATTATGTAAGTATGGTTTAATGGCATCATTTTAGATATTTTATAGGTAGAAGAATATTTTTTATCTATTTTGATTTGGTTTAAGCAGGGTATAATCAAATTTTAAAAACCATCTGCAATTTGTATTCTTAGTTCAATGAAAGCAAATAAGTACGACTGACTAAGCTTAGTTTTCTTCCATTTATAATACGATAATGTTTGTAAGTAATGTGGATTTAACTATTATTTGCTTTTACATAGAGATAGAGCATAATGCGCCTCCAAAATGTGAAGATTTAATTAATAGAGTTTTCTTTGTGAGGAATGGTTGTCAGCCATTTTCCCAACATATTAGTACTTTGGATTAAACACATATTGGATCAAACAACATGTAATTTTTGTCAGGATCCAGGATTCAAACCTGCATCCACGGCTTCAGAGGAATCATTTACAGCACCTATTCACACCTGGCTACTTGCCAAGGCAAATTGGATTATTTCACTGGAGATAGTAGCTACATAATATTATCTTTACGACAGCAATTGCGTAAAATTCCCCGAAGAAGAATAGATTTGAGATGTCTAATTACTATAACCGATAAATCACACTTATCGTTAAAAGCTAATAAAAAATACGCGCATACTCTATATGCAATTTTACACAATTTGTAATGATCTATCACTTCTAAAACCCGCCAAAATCATATATTAATATTTTTTAAATCAGGAGACAGACGGTGACATCGACCCCGTGCTGGATAGAGCTGCACTTGAACGGGCCCCTGCAGTGGCTGGACCGCGTCTTGACGCAGATGGGCTCCCCCCGCCTCCCCTGCTCGTCCATGTCTTAAGTCATCCCTCGGCCACCGCCCCAGCCTCGCCACTCTCTACTAGAAGATGATGATAGCTATCACTGCGACGGTAGAAGAAACCCCAAAGAAACCTCGTGCGCACCGCGTTTTCACTTCAATGACACCGCCACTGGTACATTTGACAGAGTGAGATCCGAAGTGTACGTATCGAGGTATAGTCTGTTTTGAAGAATGAATCGTCGCCGATAATAGGGGAATTTATGTTTCCCGTAGAGAATACCGGCATTAAATTATGACCGCTCGCAATCCGCAGCCATAGAGTCACTCACTTGCGTACAACCCCCGACACATATTTTCTGTAACACGAAGACATCTTATCGAAGCTAAATTCAACTAGTCCCCGATTGCTTCTGATCTTGTACTATTCTTTCGATATCTCTCTATTTAACCCTGTCACAAATTCTTCTTTTAATTCCATAACAATCTTGGAGCATTAATTAATTAGGCGCTGAGGATTAAACAAGTACAAGTGACATATTATTTTTAAAAAATTGTTGAGAGCAGTTTTCACATCATCACGTACATATTGCTAGAAACATGTAACTATGTACTCTGTATGAAAAGTTATAATATTTAGCATTGTGTATACTGTATAGAATGTTGTTAATGTCATAGCAACGTGTTTATTTGAGTTTTTTGACCTCACTTATCCTCCCTTCAAATGCTAAAACATAAAGAAATATCAATATTTCATCTTGGAACAGTAATAATAGATCATTTTGATAACATACCTCATTTACGGATTGCTGGAAACGGCTACGTTGATTTTACAATCGCTTATTTAACTTTGAAGTGAATTTATTCAACTTGATCACCAGTGCACTTGTATTTATTGAAACTTTAGCGCTTCAATTTATTACTGAATAGTAAATAAAAACATTAATGATCTGCAAGAGTAAAAGATATCTTTATAAGCTGAAAATGTTATAATGTAACCTATTCTCGTCTAGTCTGTTCAGTTTTGAAACGGCGGTGTGTTTAGATGATCAGTTGTCCGTTCAGTCGAGGTTTCAGTTGCCAGTTCAGTTCGGAATCGGCGTTGTATATTTACGTAGTTTTTATCCACTGAACATGAATATTATTTTTATAATTACTTTCTAAACATATCGGTTGGTGTAATACAGTACCTATATTTGAAGAAATAATAAGATTTTGATCAAAATTAGAAAAGTAGTATTAAAAATATGGCAATTTAACTGGCAACACTAAAAACAGAGATAGAAAATCCATCCTGTCTCGTTTCTGTTTTGGTTTCAACTCAGCTCGATGGAAACGGAGACTGATTGGATAGCAAAACTGATTGTTTAAAAGCACCTTTAGTACTATTATTTTCAAATTTATTGTTGAATGTATGTGCTGATGTAATCAGTTTGTGGTTGACACTTCTCCCTGAACTATTTAAATTACTTACTACAAATTATTGAATAGTTATGTAATGTAATATTGTATACTAGTTCTTTTCGTTTAGAGGTCAGATGTTTTTGGAATAGCACGGTTCGCATAAATGTCAGATTGAATGAAGTTAAAGTCTTTTTTTATCATCTCATGAAAGAATTCACCGCCCAACCGACTGTCAATACTCAATACCTCTCTATAAAGTAAGTCTGTTAAAATTTGCCATATTAAATGATATCAATATGCATTGAACTGCGTCCTATATTAAAAAAAATACTTTTAAATTTCAAAGTTCCTGTTTTTGTTTTTTTTTTAAATAAATTTACAACTCACTCAGTCAGTACAATAGTGTAATGTTACAAAAAAGATGTAATTTTTATAAAATACTTTTAACAATCTAATAGAAAGTTGTGTGGAGTATAAACTAAGATGGAAAATACTGTTAAAGAATCGGTCGATTACGAAAGCATGCTGTGGTCGACTTGGTGTTGCCTCGCTTATATAAACTGCCAACCAATATGTATGGAGATACTTACGATTGAATCAAATGAAATTTGGATTACAACCGATAGCGTCTTTCGCATTTGTTAATGATATTAAACCTTCAATCAGTGAAGAAATACCCCAGTTTTAATAAATCAGTACAGATATGTATATTACCGTCAAATGCATTATAATATTTACTTAGTTGATTTTTTTTTAAGAATGTAACATTCTAATTATTGAACATACATAATTTTGAAAACACTAACACTACTAAGAAAGTAGATACTGAAAACAATAGAAAGCGCTTCAGTGAGTATAAAAAGCCATTAGTTAAAATTTGTTGTAATTAAGTATGACTCCTTTAGCATTGTGGTCAATGTGCGTGGGCGCGATACCCGAGAGATGCAGGTTCGATTCCTCCGGGGTATAGTACTTTTTTCAAAAAAAAAGATTGTTTCTATTGGTTATAATATATTTTCTCAGAAGTGTTTTCAAAATTATGTTTGTTCAACATTAGAATATAATGAAATATTTGTCCTTCAATATAGATGTTGTATATTTTGCCTAATTTAAATCCCGCAACTATGTTAAATTTGACATAGTTTTTTTTTTAATATGCGTAATTAAATACAGGTCATGGTGTCAACAAATTGAAACAACGCCTAAGAGGTTATCTCAGTAAGAAGTCTGAATATAATATCGTCAATCTGTTGGGTTCAATATGCTTCGATGTGAAATAGAAATTCGAGTGCTTAAAATCAAACAACGTTATCTACAAAAAAGTGTTTTTTTAACGTAACGTAACGTTATTTTACATTCACGGCTACATGATAGTCACTTTATGTCAATATTTTCTAGTTTCTAGTAAATCGTCAGTAAAGTTTAACGTTAAGTACATAAAGTTACCCTTGTTATCATATTTTTTAAAAACTATACCAATAAATTTAAAAATCACCATAAGCTAGATAAATGTACATTACACAATAAATTATAAAATATGACCATTAGGTTTTAAATAAACATCTCCTTTGTTGAGTTACAAGAAGCTAAAAAAACATTTTTTGGCTCTCCTGTAAAGTTGCACTTTTGTAGATAGTGTTGTTTGTCATTTACCTCTCGGTTATTTTACAGTTTCTATAATATTCATTGCGAGAAGTCAGTTATGAATCGTTGGTGTATTTTTTGATTGCATGCTAGTCGTGATTCGTCAGAAAATCAACCAACAGGGTGCCGTCTTTTATTGAATATCAGCAACCAATTTGCGGTACATCTCTCTATCTTTAACCAGTCATATCAGACCCTCAATATCTTTGACATTGAGCCACGTATGGCGAATTTACACCTCTGCTGCCTTTCCTTGCACTATGAACTATATTTTGCAGAATATATCTTAAATGTGCAGACTTGTTGTGTGTCGACCATTGATTACTATTCAGGATAGGCATTTAGCTAATTTCACATAGATTTTGATGGATACGCATTTTCTGACAGTTCGTAAAGCATTCAGAGTCATTCATTGGTCGACACTGGTATTATACGGTAATATGCATGTAAAATAGTAATTAAGATTTGTACAGATGCTCATTCGTTTAACGAAACATTCTTGTTTGATTATCTTTAATTTTTACCGCCAAAGGTACAAAACTGGAAATTTTATACGTCGGTGTAAAATGTAACTTTGAGAAAATTGAGAAATTTAACATCACTGAGTTAAAAGCGACAAATCCAACGTAATTTTTTGTCGAGTCTGGAATGCAAGTCGTAAATTGCAAGCGACAGCAAACGATACGCTTTCTGCGAGACGTAAACCGGTACGATCGAGTGACGATTAAACATATTGTATAGAAATTAAATAAGTAATAATTATTATTATATTGTATAGATTAAAATGATAATTTTGTCTTTTTTTTAATGAATGCTGCTACGCCTGAAAAGTTTTATTTTTAATATACCTTTTAATTTTTCGATAAGATACGTATGAATTTGTTTTTGCAATATTATATATTTGCCGGACATGTGTTTTTGCAAATCGATCTTTTTTTAATAATAATTTATTGTCTATGATCTTTGTTACACATTTTTTTTATGTCGTATATTGGCAATTTTGTGTATTTTCGATTTGAATTCTCAATGAATTATTAGTAGACTTGCATTTATAATATTTACCCACATACCTTTAATAATTAGTATATTTTTTTAAAAAGGTATGTGGACTTTAGAATTTTCAATAAATTTGATACTATTATGTTAATTATACATGTCATTCAAATACCTGAAATAAATAATGCACTAAGGGCGAGATGCAAAGATGTTCTTAAAGTAACCAAACTAGTGACATGAGCATGCATTTGGCATCTGTCAAAACAGTCTAATCATATTGTACACAGTTTTCAAGTAAATAATACTTTGTATTTAGTTTATTCGTACTAAAAATGAAATCTGAATTTTGTACACGATACACCTGACTATTCCGTCACTTGTGTCACTTGCCGATCTCGGCGGCGTATTGTTAAACGGCTGTTAAGTACGACTAAGCATCTAGTCTTAAGTGCCAAAAAAGTTAACTCGAGATATATGTGTTCAGATAAATAAACGCTTTTAATTGATTGATTATGTGACTACCGGACTTAATGTATTGCCGTTAGTCATTTTCATATAAAACATGACTGCTGTCAGGTGTAAAACGGTGTCTTTCGTATATAAACACATTGGATTAAGACTATTTTTCTCAGTCACTGAATTTTACCTTTTTAGAGTATTGGCAATGGCACATAGAAGGTTTATTCAAAAAAAAAAAAAATGGCACTTACTGACTTATTTATTACAGGTGTTTAATATGTCCATTTAAAGAATGATTTGTTATTATTTTACGAAAAGTCCGATATGTTCAATGCGTTATTTATATAGCTTTATCATATTATTATTATTGTTATTAAACATTTGTGTGAACGCAATACGGGCTATTGTTATGTTGTGCTAGATAATGATAGAACAGTGAATATAATAGAAGGAAGTCAAATTATGTGTGATCATTTACATGCCTTCTATTTATTTCTATGTTTTCCGTGTCTAATGCTGAATGTTAATATAAAGTGACAAATATCGGATTTACGCAATTTATAAGTAGGTAATTATAAAACCAAAAGATATTTTCTCCTTGCTGAGCTTTACAATAAAACCCCGTTAATTCGAAATCAACGAGAGAAAAAATTGAATTACAAAATGTATTGCAAAACACAGTAAAAATTGTTCAATCGCTATAAATAGATTTTATGAATTTCGAAATAACCGTGTTCGTGGGATTTTACCGTATCCTTTGTCAAAGTCGTCCGAATTGTGTCCCGCCATTTCTCACCTTTACCCATCTGTTTTTCTTAATTTGTTGAAATTAAGACAAGTCGCGTATTGGTAACACCGCTGATATACCCACACCTTGAAGACTCTTATTTTATTGTAGTAACGGGTGACAGTCCATGACTCTGTGCCACAAAACTGCCTTTTAAACCAGTAACTCCTGAGGCCCTTCCACTCGCAGTAAGACACTGCAAATGTTTATTAACATTTGTACTTTCGTGTGTCTAATCAGGAATTATCTTTACCATAATTCATTGTAACGTATTTGTTAAATCTATACAAAAATAATGCGCCAACTGGTTAAATGTAATAGTACTGGTTAAATTGCGCACATTCGATATTAGTCACCTTTTTATGTGTGTTGTGTGTGTGTGAGTAGCCCCGATGAAATGTTGCCATATTAAAAAAAAATTATACAGTTGATGCATGTTCCTATACAATACAGTTTAATATTAAAACAAACATTAATCGTAATAATGTACATTAATTGGAGATGTATGGTTATATCAGCAGATTACAATATGTTTATTTAGTGTATTATCAATAGCTAGTGTACGTTAAAACATAGTAGTTACTATTGATGATCTGAACAAGTGTTTCATTTAAAAATATTCATTTTTATGTTTTGGCGAAATAGCTTGAGCAATAATTGCAAATATTTACTCACTCCGATCCTATCGACTCCTTGGTCTCGGAGCATAGGGCAAGCACAATGTCGTATAGTTTCCTTTGGTCAGACGCCTGTTACCTTGTCAACTATGTAATGCGTAGATCGGTATCAAATTCTCCACTTACGTAAATCTCGAAAAAAATATTGCGTTTATGTTTGTCATCACTCTATCTAATCTGGTACACATCATAATCGGCATAATAGTGGTACCAACGGTTTTACAGATACCGTTCTTTCCCATGCGCAAGAAGTTGACGGAGCTAATTTGTATAGTGTACATCGTCACCTTCCGTCATATTGTTTATTGGTTTTCAAAAAAATATTCATTTATAATTTGAAACAAGGATTTATATACCCACTAATTTACAATATTGTCATTATTAAATTTATATAGAAATTCAGTATTGAACGCAAAATTCAAATATATAAACTTCATACTGCTTTACGATGTGTGCAAGACTAGATAGATTGATTGTATTTCAATTTGACAGTTTGTGAATAAATTCGATCCGCTATCTGCACTAAAACAATTGCAGTTTGTTGCACTTCTATCTAAAGCCAATGACAGACTTGTGAATTTTATTAGTAAATTTCCAAGTAACCGAAGAGATCACCACATTAGCCGATTTTTATATGATCGGAGCTATAAAACACCCCGGTTCATGTCCAACTGCACAATTGTCCTCCAGGCGTTTCGATTGTTCGCTTTCTGCTCAAAGACAAGCAAGCCGACACTCATTAAATAAAGGCGCGGATAAGACATGTCACAAAACCTCAGATTAATTTCCATCCGATGAAAAAATCCTTGATAAACGAGTGAGACCCACGAATTACCAATACCATATCTTTAATAATTGGTTATTCCGTTGTTTCTTTTTTTATTATTGGTGGATCAGTGCAGTATGTCCATTTCTGTATGTTTTGAGAAAATCGAAGGCGTGTAATAATGATACCCTATTTGGACATACAATGTTTTTACAGCATAAAGTTATGATATTGGTAGATATTTTGTGTATAACTGAATTTTAGTAAAAACTGGAAATACAACATCTGCACTCTAACCCATCAATGTTAATATTATTATTGTTAATATGACGTTTTTACATAACTACCGAGTGGCAAAGTGAAACTTTTTATTAATGATTTATGTATCTTCTTTTTCACAAAATAATATGTAATTTTCATTGGTTTTATAAATATTATATTTGTACATATTATTATAAATTGTAATGTATTACATATTATACATATATATATATATATATAATAAAAATTGATATGTTTGATGTATGTGTTATGTTATAATATTTCATAAAATTCACACTCATTGTAATTATAATTCATTCTTTAATTTTAATGTAGCTACTTAGAATTATGTAATATATACCAATAATTGATTAGGTACTGCTACACATTTACTTATAGTTTAATATAGTTATCGATTAATATTATATTATTTTGTCAAAGAGGTCTCACAATGATTCGAAGTGGATAATAATAAGGTATTTTGTAGTAGACCTCCGTTATTGTATTGTTTTTGGTTTGTTAGATGGCGTCGGTCAGTGTTTGAAATATATTATGAAAGATTCGAGTATGTGCTAAAGTAATGTTTAAAAAAAAATAAAGGTTCGAGTCTTGGCTAAAAAAAAAATCGTTACTGTCAATGTTTCACTAGTTTGATCCAAATGAGAAATTTTTAATGAATTAATGATACGTTAGAAGTTTAATAAAATTACTTGTATTGTTAACAAAAAAAATGTAGTGTAAAATTAAATAACATATCGTGACGGATCACATTAAAAAAAAAAAATTTTAGCGAATCGTAATAATTATTGTGGACGATTTGTATTTATCGACTGATATGGTGCTTGAGTGGACAACGCTTTCGGTGTAAAGACACAAATGCGGATATGCTTTGAACAGTTTCATAAAATTACTTTCAATCATTCTATATTACGAACCAGCTGAACCGGTTGGAATACCCATTCAAGGGCTGTTACATGTAAATTGTACGTAAAACATTTCACCATGGCACAGTTCGCCGGAAAGCGATGACCATATACGATACGGTCTCCAATTTTATTAGTTCAATATGAAACATTGATTTAATTTTCATGGCTGATTTTGGCAAAATTTATCAATTCAAGAATGAAAACCTAACCTAACAAATAATCCAGTATATCAGCTATTTTCAAAATTTGTTTGCTGCTGGCTTCCTGTAAAGTGTAAACCAACAAGAACCGTGTTTTATTTAGACATGGATTTTATGTCAGTACTATACGACCCAAAGAGGTTGGACGGTATTTAATATATAGCCATATATTTCCGATACAACTTTTCACGGTGAAGTGTGGTACATCAAACTGCATACGTCTAAGTTTCCGCACACATTCAAGGACATGCAAAAACAATAACTCACTACATTATTCGTTGACTTAACACATCAATTAAATCAACAAATTTTTTAATGCATATAATATGCGTGCTCTGAACATGAATGACAACAAATATCTTTTCATTTGTTTTGAAGTCAAGATTTTACTACGGTATAATGTATTTCAAAATTAGAATACCTGCACAGTAGATTTTTATTTATTTCTTGCTTTGTCTGGCTCTAAAAGGAATGAGTCACCGCTCAATTGTTTGCATACCAATTGTCTATTATTAAATTTACCCTAATTTGTTGATCCTTGTGGAACTGTTCAAAACACGTTCGCAACGATTGTCTCTTTATCCGGGGACGTGTTATTTTAGGAGTGTTGTTGTAATTAAAGCAAAAAGAAATATTTATAAATGTGTATTTTTCGGCAATTTGAAATTCTCAATATTTAAAAGTTAGTAATGATAATGGTAAATTGTAATTTTTTGATTCTGGCGGTGTTGAAAAATTGGCCTGCACACGTGGGGAACTTGACGGTCTATAAAGCCACCAATACACTTGACCGCTACATAGTAATGTATAGCGTATCGGTAGCTTTATATATCACTAGAACTAGAAATCTGTCCATTTAATATCAAGCCAACTATTATTACATATATTATAAATTTATTTAATTTTCCTTTTGATCATGAATTATGCTGTAATTCGAATTTTAAGTTCTTTTTAAATGAATGATTTTCTGCAAATTAACCGTGTATGCCAGGTTGATATTAAGCATGTCATTCATAGCCAATAATGGAGTCTGCATTATTACTTTTGCGTTTGCCGTGTCACATAAAAAATCAAGTTCTCTGTCGATGTGCGGTAAATTTAATATGTAGATTGTGATGGATATAGATTTATTATATATTCTGATATGAAATTTTATTGATTGTCTTCCAAATTCATAATATGTATGAAATATTTACAATTTTCTTTTTTTTTGTCTCGGTCGAATTATGTTGATTTTGTATTTTTGCATTGGCATGGTCTCCCATACTAATTGATTAAAAATCATAATTTAGATTTAGCAATTTATATTTAAAATCTTTTTACTGAAATATTATTTTCAACTGACTAATTGACATCGAGTTGTCGATACAGTATTGAAATCATTGACGAATTGTACAATTTACATCATGACAATAGACACGTAGTGTATGACGAGTAATTATTAATAATTCATGTTTTTGTATAATTCTTTTAAAATTTTAGTTGGAATACATATCTGAAAGTACAGGAGATATTGTCGGTGTAAAAATAAATTGAAATAACGTTTTGATTATAGCATGTGTAGAAAAGTTTTCAGTTTCCTATAATTACACCTAATCAACGGTGACGTAGTGCAACAGCATGGGTGCTCGGAATTAATCAATACTTGCAAAAAAATATGGAATCATCGGCTTTTATTGATACACAAGTTGACACACTTCCTGTTTAATGTGGCATATTCTAAACAAAGCATTGTACGTATCGTAGCATATCGTTCGCCGTGAGCTTTGTATCGGATAGAGACGCTCGTATACTATACTGTCTCCCAATTTTATTAGATTCAAGAATGAAAACCTAACCTAACAAATAATCCAGTATCGTTATACTAATAGCTGATGCTATTTTCATAATTTGTTTGCCTCTGGCTTCCTGTAAACTGACAAGAACCATGTTTTATTTAGACATGAATTTTATCTCAGTACTATACGAACCAAAGAGGTTGTACAGTCTTTTACTATACGGCCATATATTTCCGATACAAATATACGATAAATAAATATGATATGGCGAACTGCATACGTACAAGTTTTCGAACACGAAACAAAGCTTGGCTATCATATTTTTTAATTCAGTGTGACTGCTTGGTCGAAACACTGATGTATATTCTTCAGCCAAAAAATACATCAAATCCTTCTGTTAATCTTCCCCTGTATTTTGCATGATATGGCTAAATAAATCGAATATTTTGCCACAATGAATAAAAATCCTTGACTTTTTTAAATGGAGTCTTCGGGAGTACTACATATTCTTTGTTTTGAAACTTTTATTACTTACTCTTTGAGTGAGAGTAGATGACAGAAATATTAATGATGACGACCATAACGGTGGCAGCAATTTTAGCAGCCACAGCAAACATGCCGCGGCTTTTTTCTAATCATAACATTAACATGATACTTACTGTTTTGACAATGTCATTATTACCTACATAGATAAAAGAGCTGTGTTTGAGGCTCGATACCATATTTTTTGCAGTATTCATTTATTCCCAATGAAATGAATAATAGATGGTTTTATCGGCTCATGATAATTATTATTTGTTTAGTAATATTTTAGTAGAAGTGAAGTGCGGCGGAGTTTCGGATCGATAGTAGTTGTTAAGATGGCTGTGGAAAAATGCAATGTGTATGTTTGTGGAATCCTTCGTTAATTGTTTACACTTTTTCAATTACATAGCTAAACCGATTATGTCTGCGGTCTCTGGTCAATTTGTTATGGTAAGTGCAAAACTGATTTAACTGATGAAATAGAGTTTGAAGCTGTAAACTGATATAAGAAACTGCAATGATAAATTTATGAACTTATTAATCATTGAATATACTTTCATTAGAGCTCAAAAATGTATGCCTATCTTGGATTATCAGTTTTGTACTATAAATTGACCAAAGACCACAGCTATAATGATTCAAAATAAATTTGACATACCACTGTCAGAATTTCTTATCCCAATTTTTCTATTTGGACATGCATTATGATTATAGAAGTGTCATTTTTTGCCAAAATTAGATTTGAATTTCATATTTTCAATCAAAACTTCTGATCAAATTAAAAAAATTTACCAACCGATGGCAAAAGTCAATTAATGCATTAACCCAACATCTATCTGCTTTTAATCATAAATATTTCGCAGTAATGGGTGGATTATTTCCAAATCAGTTTTTGCTTTTGGCTTTTGTTTTGGTGTTGCCAACTGTGAAGGGTTTCACAGATATTGTTAGAGAAATGTTGGTTGGAGTGTTAGAGATTATTTTATTACTGAATATATTTTTGAATGCCCGTTAAAGTTGCGTACAATTTTTTTTTTTTTTTAAGAAAGATTAATATTATTTTAAAAGTAAATTTAATAATATGCGGCACCGGAGCGCTATGAAACGGAGGCGAGATACGTATAAAATATTGAAATGTAATTTTCTGTGAGATCTCCCCAATTGTAATTGTATGTTTTTCTTTTTGATTTCAATTGAATAAAGTGTTCTTCAATAAAATGAAAAATCGAATATCGTGTTTTATTTCTTTATTCTATTTATGCTCGGGGTCAAGTTTCTGACATTTTTTCTTTCAGCGAAGCTATTCCATACACAAGGCGGCTATCAAAGGTATTTTATTAATGTATTGAGGCGGTTAATTGTTACAATAAGTTAATCGTCTTACTAAACTGTCAAAAAGTGCCATGTTTTAACAGCCCCTCTTTTGGCTGTGTTAACTTTTAGGGCGAGATAGACAGTTTAGACAGTTAACTTATTGTAACAATTAACCGCCTCAATATATAAATATGATAAAGTGATAATATTTATCACTTTAGCTGTCAATATCCGCCTTGTGTATAGAATTGCTTCGAAGGAATCCATTGGCATATGTTACTCAAAAGTATCATAGTTTTGAAATAGAGTTTTTTTCGTTAATTCTGCTTGATCTAATTTGGCAGCTATATTGGACTAGAACAACTCGGTTGACTACAACTGAAGTTGAAGATTCGTATAACTTTTTGAAAAATAAACTGAATAGATCTTCAAATTTATATATTTGTTTGTGTGGGACTTATTTTGGTCAAACAGGCAGAAGTTTTGCTGCCAGATATAAAGAGCACATTCAGTCAAGGAAAACAGGTAAGGCAGATTCCCGATTCGTCAGGTAATTCTTGGAGAATATCCATACTGTAGATTCCACCTGAGTCCTAAACCTGTACATCTCTATGTGACAAGGAGCAACGACTCTATGAGCGTATATATAATAATATATATCGAGCTTATGTAGCAAGTTGAGAAACATTAATGAAAAAAAAATAGTTGTGGACGAGAAAAAAAAGAAACATTACTGCATGATTGGGAGAAAGTTCTTCGAATCACCAACTATGTTGAACGTTTCAATGATGGGTTCATAGCTTGAAACATTCTGCTGTCAACATAAATAACAAAAAAAAAAATTATAATGTAGTTTTACTGACATTTCTGCCGATAGTGATTTTTGACTGAATTGTTATGAATTTTCTTCCTGACATCTGACAGGTTAGATTGACATTTTAACTAAATTGGTGTATGCACATGGTGCAGCCCCATTATAATAGTTTTAACACAGCTTTTAATTAATTCTTCAATACTTGAGCTATTGATGTTGACGGATTCAGGTGACAAATCCATCTTCCAAATTTAATGATCATTGATAAAAATATTATATTTTTAACCATTTTTCAAAAAAAATAATGGACAGACAAACGAAAATAAATAGTTTTTATATTACATAAATTATTTATTACGATATGTATAATTGAAAGCAATAAATTACTAGATAATAATAAATCTTAATTAATTTTACTGTTACATTTCGTAATCCAGGCGGCCCTCGACTTTCATACGTTCTACTTTTGTACAATTCGCTATTTTGTACATTTCATAAAAATTTTAATTTTTGTTATAATGCAAAAACTGCCCTTCAATGCAGCTGAATTGATAAAAGACATAGCATGTTATGTTATAGAACTCTTTATCATGAAAAGAAAAAAAAGGTGGTATTCAACTATCTCTTGACAAGTTTATAAAGAAAACACCCAATTGTCAATGCGCCTCGTTAACTTTATTATATCCATTGATAAATAAATATTTTAAAGTACACTTTCTGATGTTTTTTTTACTTTGCTCTATTTTCGTACATTCAACATTCATACATATTTTCAGGAACCAAATACGTATGAAAGTCGAGGGCCACCTGTACATAATTTTTCTTAACATTTAAATTACTTATTTATATTATTATAACTGTCTTCTGTATTATACCTATACAAAGTTATCAGACTTATCTCTTCTTTGTTGGTCCTATAGTATAAGACCTCTCTCTCAAATTGAATATCTTAGTTTAACTACATATTAATTGACATAAAATATTTAATATATATTATATTCTTTTTATAGTATGCCCTTTCTCTACAAGATTCTTGGTTATTATTGTTTTAATATCCATCGTGGGAGCCAGGTTATCCACAAATGACATTGATACATATTCTTTGTTCCATGATAACCAAAACATGCTTCGGTAAACCCGCATCTCGAAAGAAAAAAATATGTATACATACAGATTTAAATTTAATATTATTTGTGTATTTTTAAAATCTTAATCTTAACAGTCTTCCTCATAAAGCCATTCCCTGATCATGGCTTTAATCTTCTTATTCTTGGTCAGGATTCCGTTCATCAGAGGCTCATCAGTCATCGGAGAATGCAATTTGCCTGAAAGAATTAATAAATACATTGACAGGACACATGATTAAACTGGTCAAAAATTAAGAATTAATGGTAAGTTAAGAGTCTTTAGGATTCATACATTATAATGCCTTATCTTTTCTTATATGAAAAATATTTAATGTTCACAAAATAGTATTATATTCCAGTGGTTACATCATGGCCCCCACAAGGGGGGCGCTGACAGGGCTCTGGCCTGGGGGGCCTGCGTGGCGCATCATCTTATAAGTGAGATAAACAGTCAGTACAGTGTACAGTCATCACAAATTTGCTCTAATGGTAAAAAGTCGCCTGCGGCGCTATTTTACTTAAAGAATATTCAATAACATTTTAAAATATGTGATAATGTGATGCAAATTTTGATTATTGTGTGTCGATATTCGAAAACTTCATAACTCAAGTGAATTTATTGAAAAATACATATAATAATTTTAACTGGACACCATTTGAAAAAGTTTCTGTAGTCACACTGCTTTTAACCCTAGCAATAGGTAGGGGGGCCCGACAAATATCTTGGCCTGGGGGCCCACTTCAGGATGTGGAGTCCATGGGTTACATATTGCATTTTTTTTATAAATATGAGCATTATACATTTAATTAAATGTGAGTAAACATTATTTAGTTATTGTAAACCTTCCTATTGTAGTTTTGGAGAAATTAAAACATTTTGTTATCTATTTTTGTCATGATATTGAACTTCTTCAAGTTTCTTAAAATAATTTCAGACAAATCAATTTTATATTTAAATGTATGATTTTACATGTCAGCCTTATAAATAGTGTTCCCAATCAACGACAGATCGTTGAGAGTAAATCAGATGGGGACACTCGTAATGGTTAACTGCTTTAAGAACTTAAAACTAGATTAATATAATGTTCACCTCCTCCACTTATAAACCATTCTTCGACAGCACGTCTTTCGTAAGTAAATCCATCGCTGCAACTGACAGGATCCATCATCAGACCATGAGTTATGGGACAAAGGTACCGGTGAGGCGGCTGAATCAAGAGCTTGTTCTTGTGGGGCGGCCCCTTGCGTAGCCACTGTACTTCGCGAGCGAGATTAGCTTCTTCTGGGTCTTCGCTTGAGGGATCTGTAACAATAGATCAGTACCTACCTTACCCATTGAAATTTATAATAGTATATATCAGGGTTGGCGAACCTTTTTACGTATGAGTGCTAAAATTTCTAAAAAAAACTAGTAATTAAAAAATCTATTAAAAAAATGATTATGTTCTAGATACCACTCAGAAAACATAGCAAACATAATATAGCTTTATCACTTTTTTCAATTACGCTATACATTCTGGTCCACCAATTTTGAAACTGTCTGCCTGAGTCACTACTACTAGCTTCGCCAAGTTTGTTTCTTATTTGGTACAATAATTTTTTGCGAGTAGAAATGATTTTTTTTTCATTTCATTCTGTCGTTACAGTGATCTAAAGAATTGCGATTTGATCAAATTTAGAGGTTTGATGCGCGGCATCCCCCGCCGCCTGATGAGGTTAGGTTAGTGATACACCCCTGTTACAGGCGGGCTTCTCTCGATGTAAAATAATCATTTAGTAGTCATAAGTCGAAACGTAACCCTGACCTCTAGAAACGGCTTCATAAAACATCTAATCTGATTCCTTGCTCAACTACGTAATTTTTTTTATTATTCATAAGTAAAGGCCTTCGTCCGGTGCGTGAAAATCACTTACTGGGCGGAGGTGTAATTAAGATAAATTTAATTTGACTTAAAAAAGTATAAATGATGATAGATGAGAGAGATAATTTTAAGACTAAATATAAGTATTCATATATAATAAATTTTGCCGCGCTTGCCGGCAACGTTAAAATTTCCACGCGCCTGCGCCGGGGTGGTCCTCGTGATTCATCAAATCAAAAGCATCACGCGATAAAATTTGGCCAATCACGAGAGTCCTTTTTGCTGGACGGCGTGGGTACGCGAAATTTGAAAAAGAAAAAAGAAAGTTAGTGAGCGTCTGGTTTTCAAATCGTACGGACCTGACGACTACAACTGTAAAAATCCCAAATATAATTTGTAAAACTAAAAATTAAGAAAATATAAGAAGACCACGTTACGAGCACGAAAGGCCGTGTTTTATTTACACTCCAGTGCTCGAAATGGAAAATTTCACGAACAGGAACGCTCTATAATTTTCCGAAAAAACGGTATGCTTAATTTTTTTCTTTACATACGTACGTACGTTGGATGTATAAATGCAACAATAAACTTTGAACTTCTTACGTGGCTGTATATTGAGCAAGTGGGCAAGGATTGTCAGCGCCGCAGGCGAAAGAACCTCGTCTCAACAAAGTATACCGTCAAGAATTGTATTATTCTTTACTCTTACTTTATCTACCACCCATAATCAGCAGGCATGTTACTTCTACCACCACTCGTCACTGCTTATAACTTATATTACTGTCTAATTTGGGATAGTTCAGTTTGTTAATTTTTTAAACTTAAAAAACAACATATCCACATACCTACCATAAAGATTCAAATTAAAAATTAATTTACATATAACAAATTTTACAGATTATAGATTCAAGACGAGCACAGAATATTTTAAAAAAAATCAAAGAAATAGTGTTTAAAAATAAAGAAATAGATGCAGCAACTATTAGAAAAAATAGTAAGTACCTATACAGAGACGAGTAAATACAAAATTTATTCAGTACATATCTGTACACCGATAGAGCTAACTACGCCATTTAATTATTTAAGAAGTTATAAAACAAAGAATTTATAAATCGTTCACATAAACTCGTTCTCACGCAGGAGGAATATACCAATATCCAAAGCAATTTGTTTGAACACAGTGTGTAAGCGTTCTTAAGATAAATCAATCGGATAAAGCCATGGATGGCATCCACACAGCTTCAAACAAAGGATCCTCAAAGATTTCTTTTGAACCTTCTCCACCATAAGGGCCATTAGGCCATACCTACTTCTAAGAAAAGCTTCAAGCCATCATCACCAAACTACGTAATTATAGCATTTTAAATTACCAATGGTGTATCATTAATTATCGGCTTTTGAGCTTTGAGAATCGATGTCTCCGCCGAATCTTAGGGGTACATTGGTACGACCGCGTTACAAATACCCGAGTTCGTGAGCACAGCAGCCTTCGGTGATTGAAGTTATCACGAAGGGACGATTTACGTGGCTGGGACACGTATTCCGGATGCCGCCAAAGAGTGCGGCACTTTGTACCCTTGTGGCACAGCCTCAAGGGTTCCATCGCCGTGGCCGCCTCTCCCTCACCCTGCAGCGGTGCTACAAAAGCGACCTATTTGCTGCAGGTCTGACATGGCGGGAGGCGCATGGCGATGGACCGAGGGAAGTGGCGCCAATGCTTGCCCTATGCCCCAATATTAGGACATGACAGGGTAGAAGAAGAAGTATCATTAATTATATAAGATAAAACATGACGGAAGGTGCAACTCGAGTTGCTGAACACGATTCCTATAGAATAATATAAAATTGTCATTAATCAGTAGGTACCTACCTATATTCAACATTATAAGGACTAATATTGTAGTGTAAGTATATACCTATACCATAGGCCCCACATCGTGAAGCTGGCCCCCAGGCTAGGATCTTTGGTGGGGCCCCCTTCTTGTCGCTAAGAATAAAGGCAGTATGTACGGGGTAACAATAATCTGTATATTTAGTGTTTTATTGTATATTTTAAAACATCCATACGAATTATGGAGATGTCAAGTATTGATAAACAATTAAGAATTGTTTCGTATAACCACATAACTATAAATAATAGTATTGTAAGAAAATTCTTTTTTTTACTATTAAAGCAAATTTGTGATGTGTGTTTATCTCACTTATCTGGTCGATTCGCCTCGCCGGGCTCCTCCTGAGCACGGGCTCCCAGGCTAGAGCCCTCTCAGCCCCTCGTTGTGGAGACCATGACCTATATGTTACAATGATGATGCTTTGGTTACCATTATTGTAGTACACTTACCACCTCAGATTAAAGAACTTACCACCGTATTTATTTAATCTATGACTACCATCTAAAATTATTTGTTGTCCGCACTGAACACGTACCTACCTAATTTGTGAGTGTATTTTAAACTAAATGATTCAATTTGTGATGTTTGTCCTTACCTAGTCTCATTATAGTCATTATTATTGCCACGGTGATGAATAATGATAATACAGAACAATAATTTATTATTATGATAGTAATAAAATTTTATTGGAGGATATTCCTTTTTTTTTTAAAACAAATTTACAAACAAAAATTAACTAAAAGTTCTCTACATAGTATGTATCTATTATTTCTATTATTTTTAAAGTAGCAACTTACAACGTATGTAATTATAACACAATAGAAACGTCCCTTAAAAATAAACTAATTACGGTAGGCTATTCAATAGTTTCATACCAAAAACATTTTTGTAGGAAAATGGCATAATGGTGCATTTATTTATTATTCATTGTAAAAATAAGGGTTTACGACACGTCATAAATATTTTTTAAAACGTCGAGTCAATTGTCGAAATGACATTGAATCAGAAAACCCTGTTTCAACTGTATTGTCGATCTTAAATGCTTATCGGAGTGAATTCTTAATGTTTTAGCAGATTTACACGAAGTACCTACTACTTAATTAAACCTTCATAAAATTTATAAATATCCACTCATATTTATCATTTTCAAAACGAAAAAATTCTTCTTGTGGCCACTGGTCAACAGCATTATATGTTAAATCAGTTTGGATACCAACGACAAAAAATATACTTATATGTAATAAATAGAAAGGTATCGCCTGCTGAGATGTTTAACCAAATTTTAAGAGAACAAATTTAAATAATACAAAATGTTTTAAAAAACAAGCGATTATCACTAATAAGTAGATTTTAGCGGTATTGTACGATTTAAATTACCAAACTTTATCATATTAATTTTACCACCGAAAATTTTGCCCGCAAAAATAGACGTGGGTATAAAATTAACACGGCGATTAGATGGCGATGAAAATAAATAAGTTTTATCACTCACAATAAAATATAAGTAATAAATTAGTAGGTAAGTAAATTCGCAATGCATACCAGTCAAAGGTAAAAGCGAGACTGTACTGAGATGTTTCATACTTTAGAAATTATTATACAAATATGTAGGTGCCAACTTTATTATTTATTGAATTTAAGTTATTTAAGTACAAAAGGTTTTCAAACAATGTCAGCAAAGGCACAATTCTTTTGTAGCTTGCAGCTGTAGTTACTTTTTTTATGTAAGTATGCAATTATTTGGAGTGTTTAGACAATGCATTTAGACACGGATGTATCGACACAAAAAAGAAAATTGAAAGAAATTTAGGGATATCATAAATTTTATTTTTAACCCTTGCACTCCCGGCATGACATAACTTCGTTAATTTTTAATTTTGAGGAAAACTTTAAAAGATACATTCACACATAAATATCTCAATCTAACGAACCGCAACGCAATTTTAAATGAATCCACGAGCCGGAACGGTATATTTTGGAATTCCACGAACCACAACGGCGCTCCGGTGCGTTCCTGTCCATTTCGAGCACTGTTACACTCCAATCGTTTAACTCTTTTTTTTTGTGAATCCGGGGTTCGATAGACACCTGAGCTAGCCGCTGGAACCCCGGGTATCTTAAATGCTTACTCTTGAAGAGTATTTGCCTGCTATTTTTTATACAATTCGATCTGCCATTTATTATTATGTGTATTTACTTCACTTCAAACGCATGCCAAGCAAAATCATCCAGTGTGGCACCAGTGGCACACGTGCCATAGGTTCACCACCACTGGTATATATGAAGTAATTGTGGCAATCATACAAACCGTTTTGTATGTAAAACAGGGAAGAGAATAAAATTAAGCACGGGATGTTTACTATATTTACAGAAGTTTTCATAGGGTTAAACGAACAATGAAAATTGAACTTATTCTTGAATTATGATTGATTATCAGACATTCACACAACCCCTACTAAAGGTGCTTTTAAATAATCAGTTTTGCTATCCAATCAGTCTCTGTTTCCATCGAGCTGTGAGTTAAACTAACGTGTAAATGCAAAACGGAAGCGGCCAACTGAAACCAAAACGGAGAAGAGACAGGATGGATTTTCTGTCAGTTTTTGTATCCGTTTTTAGAGTTGCCAGTTAAATTGACGTGTAAATTAGTATGTTGCCATATTTTTAATACTACTTTTCTAATTTTGATTGAAATCTTATTATTTCTTCAAATATAGGTAGGTACTGTATTACACCAACCAATATGTTTAGAAAGTAATTATAAGAATAATATTCATTTTTAGTGGATAAAAACTACGTAAATATACAACGCTGATTCCGAACTGTACTGGCAACTGAAACCTCGACTGAACAGACAAGTGATCGTCTAAACACACCTCCGTTTCAAAACTGAACGGACCAAAACGGAAACCTCGACGCAGAACTGACGCTTAAAAGGACCTTTAGGATCAGATCTTTCCTGGAAATACTCAATTCAGGATTCCATTCTGTAATCACTATTTTCTAGTACCTACATAACATTACTACAGCTTTTCTGGTTTTAATTTTAAGTAATAAAGTAAAGTTAGACTGAACTTTTTCAATCATACCGATTCCAAGAGTAATAAATGCATCTTCTTCGCTTCCATTCATGATCTGCCTTCCGGTGATATGACCAGCGAGAGCTTTCACCGTGAACCGCAGCAGGACTGGTGGATCTTCATCTGAAGCAGTACAATTATCTCTCGCCCATCTCGCTAAAGCCAGTGAATCCCATGAACGAATGTCACGAGACGACGAACGGGATATCAAAAGCTGTGCATCTGCATCAGTGGATATCTGGAAATAGACGGTATTCTGATGTAATTGATTTGAAACGTATGTTTTATCTTCATTTTGCTAGAAATATCAGCTAGGTTGCTACCTCATAGCAAGGATATACAAAATATTGGAGCCCAACCGGATAAGGGGCTTTAATTTCGGTTCAATATTACGTTTCCAATGAAAATATAGAGGTCACTAAGCAGATGAAATGGCAAAGGGCTGGATATATTGGTCGGTGAGTTGACAACTTTACTGCTGGACAAATGCCATCATACAGTGGTACCCAAGGGGCACTAAACGCCTACAAGGATGTCCGAAAACCCGCTAGACAGACGAGCTCATAAAGTTTCATGGATGTATGTGGCCGCGAATAACTAGGGATTATTATATTTAGAGATTAATAACGTGCAATGATCACATGCGTAACCATTAGTTGGCCATTAGATATAATTAGCATGATATTTAAATGTGGTAATTAATTAGTAATTATCCGGCCAGTAGTAAATGTGTTAAAAACATTGGTGATTTAAAGTATTTGGCAATTTGGAAAATGAATTTTCCTCATGGCAATTTCGGGGTTCTACAAATAGCCCAGCCCCTATATGCTAATTTTGGGTATGATAGCCTTCATGGGTATAAACTTGGAGTAGACATAGGTGAATGGAAACCTTTCTTGGAGGCAAACCAAGACCCAGTGCGTATTAATGAATGATAAATACACAAACAAAATAATGCTGAATACTGACCATATTGTGTTGGGGTAGTTTCCAAAGCACCAGTTGTCCTGATAGACATCCCGTGGCAATATGGACGCCATCTGGACTGAAAGCGCTGCACGCCACCAGAGACTCGTGTTCAAGGACTCGAAGACACCTGCCGGAATACACCGACCATATCCTGGAACAAGTTACATGCTAGAATATTAAGCTGAAAATCAACATTCTACCATTTCCACTTCTATCTAGAGCACAGATAGTCCAGTAATTTTATACGATATCCATTTTTATAAGCACTTACAAATTATTCTTTTTTCAATACAAACATTATACATTTTGTACATGAGAACCGGTGTATCTTAAGTCCAAAAGAACATTTTTGAGAAAACGCAATTTAAGATTTTAGTTGCATAATTTTAATGGACATATAGCTTTATGGTTTTCGGAATTTTAGCTCTAAGTACGAGTATGTTGTTAACAATAGACATATAAGTTGAATTAGTGACAAAATTGGACTTAAGATACACTGACTGAGAGATAGCTTTAATTTATTTTTTTTGATCACGTCTGATCCTAAGAAGATCATTAATTTGGGCCTCCACAGAGTGGAAGTTTGTATTAAAAGATTTTTGTTTTTACGATAAATGAATGTTGGCCACTTGCTCAACCTATTAGATCTAAACTGACTCTAAATACACATTGAAAAACAATATGTGCTTTTGCCAGACTCAGGATTCGAACCTGGTAACCCACGAAATTATAAGCCGACTCCGTAAAGGTTCTTCATTGGGTCTATCAAATCGCTTCAGATATTGATATATTCCACTTACATAAGTTGAGTTTAGATGGACATTGTTTGATATTATTTTTTTTCAAATAGGGTTTATTTAATTCACTCGGCGTACTTTCATGTACTTTTTTTACACATTTTATTACTCTGAATTTTATTTAAATATACTTAGTTAAATCTTGTATTTTTTTTGTTTTATATCACGTGTATTTCAATACGTAATTTTTCATGTATATGTAAAATAAATTAATTTGAATTTGCTTTGATTCAAATACACATTGGAAAAGAGTAATAATTGTGACAGTTTCAGTGGCGGGCGATCTACAAAGTACACCAGTGATCGCCAAACGATCGCTCGCGAGCTACCGGTAGCTCGCGGTGGCATTTTCGGTAGCCTGCGTAGGATATTTTATCATATTTATAAATTTGCTTCTCAAATTTTATTATTGGACTCCGAAATGAAATATTTCTCGAACTGACCCACAGATGATAGAAACAGACCCACAGATGTACATCTTGATAATTAATTGCATTCGGATGGGAGTGACAAGGTACTCAACGAGAATTGAAAAAAATATGGAGGAAATCGAATGCCATTATTTCACTAATTATTTTTACTTTTACTCACACTTATTTCAAGATATTTTTCTATTATTAGTTTTTGTAAATAAATAAATAATTAACGTACGCATTTTATATTTTATTGGAAGTACGATGTCCTAATTTATTTTACGTAATATAACAATATAATGTATGGTACAATAAAGGACGATGATAAAAAAATTATAAAGAAGGGATACCTATGTAGTATAAGTAGCTCACCAGATAATTTCAATTTCTGAAAGTAGCTCACATCCTTATTGAGTTTGGAGACCACTGAACTACATCATCATGAAGGTATAAAACATATCACATTATAATCCTGACAGCATGTTACATCAGTTTCAGTTGAGATTACTCCTTCTCATTTGAAAGAATGTTGTGTCTTTTAAAAATATCAATTTACTACATTCGGGACAATTATTTTAGTTATAATTTTTCTGTTTCATTAAATCAACTGCTACTATACTATTATATCGTCGGTCCCTATTAAAAAAGTCGGATCTGAAATTTTGTCTTTTTCGGATTATTACGTAAAAGTTATTTAAACACTAAACATTTATACCACAATCACAGTTTTTTTTGTTTGTTTGAAAAATTTCGAGATACTCAAGTTAAAAATGACGGATCTACCGAGAGTGTCCGAATAACAATGTCGGTTCTTATCAACCGACATTGTTGGCTGGGCGTGGGTGAGCAAGATGCATCGGATCTGACAGTTGCTGCTATGTTCACCGGACAGACGGATGTTTTTATAAACGTTTAGATTGCTCGTACTGAAAAATAGCATTTTGCAGATCCGACTTTTTTAATAGGGACCGACGATATAGATTCATAATTATAATTGTAAAACTCAATAGACCTGGCTTGTTTATCGGTAGAAGTGGTGCAGAGTAGATCAGCTCTGCTCGGTGGAAACTTGACTGACGTGACACTGCTCCCGTGACCCTGAAGACTCCGCCATTCACAGCATGTTATCCGACGATTTATTGCCTCCAGCTTTGAAATATGATACAATTAAATGACAACTAATGACATAATTATTTTAAATTATTTTGAGTATTTATGAACAAGACAAAAATCAGTTTGACAATCCTTTTTATGTTGCAGTATGGTATATTATATTTTTTAGTCTATGGCAGCAGTTGGATATAACCTATTTGAGAATCCTCTAGTAAAAGTGCATACTCAAGGATATTTTCAAGTCTGTAGAAATAAATGAAACTTAGTTATACACTAGTTTTTTTTTTTTAGAATTATTAATAATCATATCCTTGCTTTTTCGTACAAGGTGGTTATTAGTAATTTTGAACAATCACAAACACACAGGCTTTTAGAAAAACACACAAATATTGTGTGTCCTGACCGGGAATCAAACCCAGGAACTCTCGGGTGGAAAGCAAGCGCCTTACGCACTGTACCACGAGAGCCGCCAGTTAAACACTAGTTATGCGATAGAAAGAAGACAGATTAACACAGTGTACCCTCTCTTTCTGTTATTAATTGTGAATTGCAAACGTTTAGTTTTAATTTATGAAAATTAATTATCGTATTGTTATTCTCTTATTTATAGTTGTCAACATAAATAAGTCAAATATAGTAGAATCAACAAAAGAAGATTTATACATTATTTCTGTAATGACAATTGAAATTATTTTTCAAGCGCATGAAGCATGGTTAAGTATTACAATATTAATTATCACATTATTATTATCACAAATATTAAGATCTCTAAGTTGCCATTCTGATTATCTTACCCAAGCAATGGCGGCCAATTTTTATGTTCATTGTGATTAATATAGTGGAGTGCACATATAAATGGTTTTACACAAATGTTACATGATTTTTTAACTAAATACGAGTAGTAATGCCAATTATCCACTCATCGTGACGAATTGTATTTTTATATGCCCTGCAAATTGGCAAATAAATGTCATAGCAGTAGTGTGAAGTTGTCTGCAAAGTCTCTTGTAGCTAATTTCATTCCTTTCACATTTCACCTGTATATAAAAAAGTTTTTTCAACATATTGCAAAATTCCTTGTGTTTAAAAAACTAGTATAAAGTAGTTCTATCACATAAACACCAATTTAATTAATGAAACTATGATAATATTATGATACCTTTGGTATAACAATTTTCCATATCTTGGCTAAGCAGTCGTTGCCACAAGTTGCCAAGAGATGACTCGAGCAATTGTCAGGAACTAGAATAGGAATGTCGGCGACAGATGGCGCAAAGTCCATCCCTTGTAAACCTATGAAATAGATAACGATAACTATATATTAGATATATTACAAAACAAACCGCACTGTGCATTTATAGATCAACCAACATAAAAAAAACATTATAAATGCTTATTAAACATATTATTATAAATGTTTTTCTTTAGAGAGATTTAAATGAAACGCCATTTCCAGGCGTGTAGATAAGGGTGGGGTTTTCGGGTCTGTACTCCTCTCAGAAATGGTAAAAATACAAATTATTTAGGAAAATGGAATATTACAATTCCTTATTCTAAGCCGTCGAACCGCCTATAAATGGGTTGGCCCGACTCCTCTCGGAATTCTACGACACGCACAACTATCTAGGGGAGGGGGGGGGGGCAAACTGCGGCCCGCTGGGTATTTTTTGCGGCCCGCTATCATTAATTGTAGACGAATAACTTTTTTATAATTTTTTAAAAAATATTGACAATAGATTAAAATTTGTTTAGCAATAGTACGCGATCCATTTTCAATAGATATTGATAGTGTACCGACAGAGCTACAACTTGAGATTATTGATCTGCAGTGTGACACTGATTTAAGAGAATTGCATGGTCGTGAAGAAATCTCCAAATTTTACAATGCCCTTAATTCAGACAAATTCAACCAACTTAAAGATTATGCAAGAAAAATGCTCGTTATTTTTGGATCAACCAATATATGTGAACAAACATTTTCGATCATGAACCTCAATAAAAATTCTTTACGATCAAATATCTCCGATGCCCATTTTCAAGCAGTTTTGAGAATATCAACTACAAAATTGACACCTGAATTTAAAAAATGTTAAAAAATGTACAACAGTTTTATTCTTCTCATTAATTTTTTGTAATGTTTATTTTTCGTGATAATTAAAAGTGTATACCTATCTAAAATGGTATTTTACTTGCGGTCCGCCTCTCATTTTGAATTCTTGAATTTGGCCTTCCATCCAAAAAGTTTGCCGCCCCCTGATCTAGGGCATCCAATGTTTGCTTTAATATCCTGATGCAACATGTCTAAAAGACAAGACACCGTAAATGACACAAATGGACACTAACAATCCTAATAATTATTACCGTTAAGCCACACGCATTCGATAACCACCCTTATATTTGCAGGCCAGATGTCTATCGCTAGACTCAAAGTGCGGAGTGTCTGGGTATGGGGAATGTATCTGTAAAAGTGCAGTATTACACGGTTGAAGTGACGAGAAGCTATAATTAGTAGACGGAGTAAATTTGGAAGTCAGTGGCACCTGCTAAATTTTCTTAACTGCGCCCCCTCCTACTGCCTTTAAAATCAATAAAAAAAATATTATGAATACCCTTTCAAAATGGATCTCTCCAAACCATTTTTCTGTGTTTTGCCTAACCATTATCATGATAATCTTTTAACTAAATATTTAACTAAATCACAAAGACCAATATTGTTGCATTTAGAACATTTGCAGCATCATACTGTCAATGTGAAGATCTTTTTACTTAGATTGTTCAGCGTTTTATATTAGCTTTTGTTATTTACTACAATTTTTAGTTTTGCTTCTATGTTGCTCTCTACCATGGGCACTTTGAATTTGGTCATAGCACACTCGAGTGCATGATGACCTCAGTCTTTGGTAACGGCTCCTTTGATATTCCAAGTCATAAAAAAATGCTGATGCTTCACATCAAAATGTAGGGTGCTATGATATCCTCGATTAATACCAGTTGTGATGCTGGGCAACTTCCAGATATTAAATCAACTAATTGGTAAAATAATGCATTTTTTACCCAAATCATGCGCACAATCTTGCACAAATATGGGGTCGACTGGTTGTTGATCGCCTTCTACCGTTTCGTAAATCTTGAAGTCTCCATTGTGGGATCCGGAGCAGACCAATCTGCCGTCGCTTGAGCCGCTGCAGCAAGTTGTGGCGTCCGCGTGCTCCGGATAAACCCTGAAAACAACATATTATTATTTAATAAGTGATATTTGGTTTGTATCATAACTTCGCAAAAGTTAGTTGTCTGCAAATTTAATCAGATTTCACTAAGTCACTCGGCAAAGAATTATTATCATATTATATTTTAGTTAAAAAATATGCATTTATACATCCAATAATACTTCTTCAAAAACTTCACTACAATGAAATAAAAAAGATCCAGAATTTTCTATACAAAAAGTAAACTGAATAGGTATTAGTGTTTTTTGAAATTTTCAGTTTAAGTCTGAATAAATTGCTGTATGTCTGTCTTTAACAAAGTGACATGTTATCCAAGTGTGCATTATTATTCTTTATTTACCTCTGTCAATAGGCAATCTTATATACTTACTATATTTCTGAAATCTTCAGAGTAAGCCTGAATAAATTGCCGCATGTTTCTGTCTTAAACAAAGTAACACATTATCCAAGTGCGCATTATTATTATTTTTATTTACCGATGTTCAATTGGCAGATATATGGCAAGACGTCTATATCCTTGTTAGAAGAAAATCAAACTCACACAATAGGCAATGCAGACGATGAATCTATACTCCAAAGCGCCGCCAATCCATCGTCATATGCCGCTAGGAGCATAGTCTCCGATTCATGATTCACCTTCCTGATGCAGCGGACTCCTGCCGAAGTCATGGACATCGTCTTCAATGCAAACGACGAGCCTTTTTCCTAGATCAGATAAATAGATTGTAATTATTTCAAAATTAACCTAACTTTTCTTAGATTTTTGGAGACAATGAATTAAGTCAGGTTTGGTATAGCGAGAGACGCAAGAGTTGGCGATGAACCAAGGGAAATGGCGTGAACTTGTGCTTGACCTTTGCCCCAATGCTGGGGCTTGACAGGGTGAGAGAAGAAGAAGAAGAATTGAATCAATACCTTATGAAATGCTTAGATTGGTATATATTCTAATTTTGAGGTATTTTTTTAAAGATAAATGACCTATATTCGTAGGTGACCTATTGAATTCGAATTTGTTCATCTTCAGTATTTTACTGAACAAAAAATACAATGGGCACTGGAATAGATGTTAAAAAAAGTAATGCCTAACTGCGATTCGAACTCGGGCTAGAAAATTCTACTGTCTCTAGAGTATCTTAACCAAGAGACTATTTGGCATCGAATCTGGCACGCATAAATTAATGTATACCTATATACAAAAATTACACTGGTGTAAAAAAGATCAAAATTCATTGAAAATCGTAAACATAATGCCGGGTCCACACTGGCAACATGTCGTGCGACAACCTCGTTAAATTTTACGATAATTAACACAATTGCCTAAGAAATTTTACGATAATTATCATACTTATCGTAAAATTTAACAAGGTTGTCGCGCGACATGTTGCCAGTGTGGACCCGGCATAAGATCGATTTGGAGATTTCGTACATTTTTTTTTCACACACAATCTTTTTTCTTATTTTAATATAAATACCAGCATAAAGGTCCTAACATTGAACTACCTAACGAAAAATAAGATATTTTTCTGTACATCCCTAAACTGGCTTTCCATCTGGTTATTTTTATAAAATCCAAATCCATGAAAAGTGAGAGAAAATAAAAAAAATATATCTTACCGGATCCGCTTTCCAAAACATAATGTATCCATCCAAGGAGCAAGAGGCGAGGATATCTTGCTCCAGAAACGTGATGCTGTTCACTTGGTAGCGGTGAGTACCAACAGTCATCGACCCTGAAGATACATCTTCGAATCCTTCATTACTGTCATCCATCATGAGTATCTTTATTGTCTTGTCTCTGATGAAATATTACAATATTAAGTTATATAAAATCAAAGACATTTAATATCTCAATGTAATATGTACATTATAACGAACTGTCAAATTAGGTCACCATCTTGCACAACTGCTATTTTACAGAATAATAAGATTTTTCTATGGCTAATTCAACCACATAATTATCACTCTATTGTTTTGTTTTGACAACAAAACATACATAATATTAAAGTGTGGCACTCATTTAATTTTGAGTGCTATGATTGTTACATATTTATCACTATTAGGGAGTTAAGTGATATGTTAGAATAGCCTCGCGGAGGTGTTTTCAAATGATGCATATTTGTTATGTAAACGACAAACAGTTAACTCACCCACTACCTGTCGCTAAATACTTTCCATCAGGACTAAATTCCATAGTATTTATGGAAACTGTATGAAGGTCTTCAATATTTTGAACCCTCAACATTTCCGTTTCATCTATTTCACTGTTATCAACATCGGGATCGTACTGAACCTTAGAAATACCCTGGAATCAAAAAAGTGAACTATAATATTATAGAATCTGTCTGCCACTATGGCGAGTTTGGTGTAGTATCGGACCAATATTCAAAAGCTTCTTTGCTCAGCTATACAACTGTCAAATAAAAGATATATTAGCTGTTTTTTAATGAAAATGACTTGTGGGGGTGGTCATTTTTGGAGATTACAACCCTCATATACAGGAATAATGCTTCAAATACATTATTATCACATGTGCTGTAAGGGATAAGCTACACACCATGGAGTGAGGCGGCGCCCGCGCAAATTTCACAAATGGCGCAGTGAATCATCGAAGATACAACATGATCAAATACGGCAGAAAACACCGGATTTTTCAAGGCGCTGCTGCGCCCGCCTGCCCCATAATTCAAAGCACACAGGTGGGGCGCACGTGTCGTTTGACTTCTCAGCGCGGCGATTTAACGAAAATACTACATATTTAAATACGTCAAAGCCCATTGAATGCGGCAGGCAAACTGGGCTCGCGCTTTTTATTTATCCGCTTCTGGACGCGTTGTCGATAAACAAATATATAATAAATATTCTTTTAATAATAATAAAGTCTTTGTTTAGTTGCTGGTGTGTGATATATCGCTAGCAGAATTATGTCATCGTGAATATGGATTACAAGCCGCTGACAAATAAAATTATATTTTTATTGCTTTGTTATGAAAGGCGCTGATAATAATAATTATTTTGTGCTCCTCGCGCTCCTTATTACATAGGTGAAGGGTAATGAGTGGGTGGAAGGAGTGTCATTACGGTTGTATTCACGCTTCACGGGTCTACTTCTTAGTGAGTGCCCCGATCCGCCGCTTTTGGTGGGGTTTGTCGCTAACGGCGACAAATTTTTATTTACGGTTTCGTCATTCCACAGAATATTTTGAATGATCACTATCTCTATAAATTCAACAATAGAGAGTGCCAACTCTAATGTTTTAGTATTTTGAATTATTATTCATTATTCACGCTAATTTCAATTAATTTTAACAATTAATAACAGTTTCTATGTGTGTGTACGTTAAAATAACTTGCTATATTGCATCCATAGATAATATTTTGAACAGAAGCCAACCAGGCGACTATAGATAATAGACGTAAACAGCAGACATAGATAATAATTTAATAAAAAATCTACAGAGAAAACCACTAAAAACAAAGAATGACATGAGTTGAAGATGTGTAGGCCTGCAGATAATAGAAAAAAAGTTTACTAGTGCAGTTCATGATATAGCGCGATACGCGTGAGTTGACCTCATTGTTGTTCTGGTGATTTCGGCAGATTTTGCTAACTGACAATGTTCATTCAAAGGTCCAATGCTACGGGATTGGAGCATCAGTCTGATAACATTTTAAATAACTAAAAAAACGACATTGTATATTTTTTTCCGGTAGCGGTAGCTTACTGTGACAGCACATAACGTGATGATAATGTATTTGAAGCATAATGGTTTTCCGCCTCTCTGAAACGGTTATGACCGAATGGTCAATAGACAAGTCCTATAAAACGGCAAACATTATTTTAGCAAATATTATCCGACAAAAGATCTTATTACATCAAATCAAATCAACAATCTACAAACAACTAAATCTAATTATCAATTAAATCAAACAACTAATCAACAAATAAAATTACAATCAAATCAAATTAAATGACATTAAGGCCTTCCGCTAACAAGAATACTCAAAAAAGACGAGACTGAAACTAAAATTCCGGCCAGTATCTAACTAATGTATTTCAATGGCGGCTCGCTCACGGCAAGACTGAATCTCTCAGTTTCGAAACGTTCGCTATCAAACTGAATGTAGTAGGAAAGAAAACTGGTTTGATAGTTTGAGGTTATGAGATTATTATTGCTAATGTGCTTCAGTAGCGCCGTGTGCGAAGCATCAGTCATTGGCCAGTTTATGAGTTCTATCAGCAACCAGTTCGTCAGATATTAGTTTCTCCATGAGCGAAAGGCCTTATACTAGGTCAGTGGTCGGCAAACCACGGCTCGCGAGCCACACGTGGCTCTTTGGCCCCTTGAGTGTGGCTCTTCTACAAATGACCACGTACGGACTAAAACAGTGAAAGATAAAACAGTCAAAATGTCTTCGAATATAACCAACCAGCAAATCGAAGATCTTAAATTGGTTTCAGCTTTATTAGTAGTAGTTGACGAGTTTTGTGACATAAATGAAATTTTGTGACATTAATGAAATTTTGTGACATTAATGAAATTTTGTGACATTAATGAAACAGGACAAATTTGTACAATTTATTTCATCTACAGGTAATAAAGAAGAACTTTTAGGATTTTTGCCACTCAAAGGTCAAATGTGGAGAGGATATTGCAAATGCTGTAATTTAGTGCATGGAAAAACATCATATTCCACTCGATAAAATTGTGTCAATTTCAACAGATAGGGCGAAAAGTACGACCGGTGTAGGAAAAGGGTTTGTTACTATTTTGAAAGAAAAAAATAAACACAATGCATCATTCGTCAAAAAGCGCTTTGTGCGCAGACATTTCCAAAAGAAATTAGCAAAGTTAGCTCTTAATCATCGCCAATTTTTTTTTTTAGTTAGTTTAGTACGCAGATCTTCTGCTGCATAACAGGGTACGTTGATTATCAAGAGAAAACATTTTAAAACGTTTCGCTTTCTTATTAACAGAAATTAAACCATTTAACCAATGATGTTCACTATCCAGGAATAGGTAACGGACAATCAGTTGATCCAAAAATTTATTTCATGGGAGACGTTACATCTCATCTAAATCAGCTTAATCGTAAACTGCAGGGGGAAGGAAACACATTTTTTTCGATGTTAGAACAAGTTATTTCATTCGAAAACAAATTATCCCTTTTTGCTTAAGATTTCGAAAGAGAATCTTCGATTCACTTTCAAAGCCTGCTGAAACATCGCTACGAAAATAATTCTGATATTGACATTTGCTATTTCAAAACAACAATTTTAAATATGAGGAAAGCTCTTCTCAACAGGATTCAGGAATTCAGAAACAGCAAAGCGACGTTAGTCTTTGTTAAAAAAACTTCTTAATGCTACGGTAACAGAATTAATTTTTTCTCCCTTTAATGTTGACAATGGCAACTTTGAAATTTTGAAATGTAAAATGCTGGATTTAAAAAATGAAGAATTATGGAGCTCTAAATTTCAACGTCTCTGTGCTGATATGGACATATGGGAGAAAAACAAATATGAATATGGTTCATAGCACAAGTAGTCTACTTTGAAAGACCTGGAGAAGGAAGACATGATGATTTTTAACACCTGGAATAGTATTCCTGACTCTAACTAAACTAGCGTTTGCTGTTCTTTCCCTTTCCGGTTCTAGATATTCATGCGAACAATCTTTTGCAAGCATGAACCTTATCAAGATTGAGAAGTCGTCTTATTGATGAAAACCTGAATCGTGCCTAAAATTAAAAACGACATCATACAATCCTGACTTACCCAAACTTTTCAAGGAGATGGAAGGCAATTGTTAATTTAAAGATAATAATTGATGTAATTTATATCTCTATAGACTTTTATATACTTTATTGATTTAATTTTATGGATACCTTACTTACAATTTAATTTTTATCAATAAATAATATCATTATTAAGTAAGACATCAAGTTTTTTTCAGTTTACCTACCTATGGTTTAATTAAGACTTAAAACTTTAATTAAAGTTTATTAAGTTAATAATCAGTGTACCTACATATATATAGTTTAAGTTTAAGAAATTTGGCTCTTCAAAGAAATCGCAATCGTTGTACTCTTGATATTTGGCTCTCTTGACTAATGAGTTTGCCGACCACTGTACTAGGTGATTATAAAATAAATCGCTTGAATATTTTTGACATCAAAATTAAAATAATATACAATACATTAAAATATATAATGGCAAGGCCCACGATGCGGACAAATAACATACTTCTAAATCTCCTGATGCAAAATGTTGGTACTTCACGCATGTAACTGTCAGTTCAGAATCAATGCTCAAATTTTCTCCGGTCAAATCCCAGATTTTGACAGTTTTATCATTGGACCCTGCAACAGTACATTTTGAGGTTAAATTAGATATTATTCCAACTGATCTTTTTATATAATACTAGCTGAAGTACCCGGCTTCGCACGGGGTCGCTTCGTGGTTATATTTATCTTAGATATTTGAAAAATAATAAGAGGTAATTATTTCTTTAATATTAAAATATCTGTGTAATACAATATGGCAATATGAAAATAATTATAATAGGAGTAAAGGTCAAACATAAGAACACTAAATTAAAATCGAATCCAAAATATGAAAACGTTATTAATGTTATAAATATGTGGTAAAAAAAAAATCAAAATTGGATGGAACAAACAAACAACAAACTTTGTATGTTATATAATAATAATTTAGAAACCGCACACAACTGACAAAAGTTTCATCGCAATCGGATGAATGGTATAGGAACGCATACGAATAGTAGAAGAAGATGATTTTCTAATTCAGAAACCTTCGTGGGCATGCGCATGACAACTCACCAAAGTTTCATTGCAATCGGATTAATGGTATAGGAACGCATATGAATAGAAGAAGAAGAAGATGGTTGTACTAATTCAAAAACCTTCGCGGGCTTGCGCACAACAACTGGTCAAAATTTCATCACAATCGGATGAATGGCATAAGAACGCATACAAATAGAAGAAGAAAAAGATGATTGTAGTAATTCAGAAACCTTTGCGGGCAAGGGCACAACAACTCACCAAAGTTTCATTGCAATCGGATGAATGGTATAGGAACGCATACGAATAGTAGAAGGAGATGATTTTCTAATTCAGAAACCTTCGTGGGCATGCGCATGACAACTCACCAAAGCTTCATTGCAATCGGATTAATGGTATAGGAACGCATATGAATAGAAGAAGAAGAAGATGGTTGTACTAATTCAAAAACCTTCGCGGGTTTGCGCACAACAACTGGTCAAAATTTCATCACAATCGGATGAATGGCATAAGAACGCATACAAATAGAAGAAGAAAAAGATGATTGTAGTAATTCAGAAACCTTTGCGGGCAAGGGCACAACAACTCACCAAAGTTTCATTGCAATCGGATGAATGGTATAGGAACGCATACGAATAGAAGAAGAAGAAGAAGATGGTTGTACTAATTCAGAACTCTTCGCGGGCGTGCTCACAACAACTGGTCAAAATTTCATCGCAATCGGATGAATGGTATAAGAACGCATACAAATAGAAGAAGATAGAATAGAAGAAAAAGAAAATAGTTGTAACAATTCAGAGACCTTTGCGGCGTGAGTACAACAGTTGATCAAAATTTCATTGCAATCGGATGAATGGTATAGGAACGCATACGAATAGAAGATAGAATAGAAGAAGAAGATGGTTGTACCAATTCAGAAACCTTCGCGGGTGTTGGCACAATTACTGACGAAAAATTTGTTGCAATCGGATGAATGGAATAGGAACGCATACGAATAGAAATAGAAGAATATAGAATAGAAGAAGAAGAAGAAGAAGAAGAAGAAGATGGTTGTACTAATTCAAAAACCATTGCGGGTGTTACCACAACAACTGATGAAGGTTTCATCGCAATCGGATGAATGGTATAGGGACCATACGAATAAAAGAAGATAGAATGAAGAAGAAGAAGAAGATGATGATTTTTCTAATTTAGAAACCTTCATGGGTGTGCATACAACCACTTGCCAAAATTTCATTGCAATCGGATGAATGGTATAGGAACCATACGAATAAAAGAAGATAGAATGAAGAAGAAGAAGAAGATGATGATTTTTCTAATTCAGAAACCTTTATAGGTGTGCATACAACCACTTACCAAAATTTCATTGCAATCGGATGAATGGTATAGGAACCATACGAATAAAAGAAAATATAATGAAGAAGAAGAAGAAGATGATAGTTGTACTAATTCAAAAACCATTGCGGGTGTTACCACAACAACTGACGAAGGTTTCATCGCAATCGGATAAATGGTATAGGGACCATACGAATAAAAGAAGATAGAATGAAGAAGAAGATGGTTGTACTAATTCAGAAACCTTCGCGGGTGTAGGCACAATTACTAACGAAAATTTTATTGCAATCGGATGAATGGAATAGGAACGCATACGAATAGAAGAATATAGAATAGAAGAAGAAGAAGATGGTTGTACTAATTAAAAAACCATTGCGGGTGTTACCACAACACCTGATGAAGGTTTCATTGCAATCGGATGAATGGTATAGGGACCATACGAATAAAAGAAGATAGAATGAAGAAGAAGAAGAAGAAGATAGTTGTACTAATTCAGAAACATTTGCGGGTGTTGGCACAATTACTGACGAAAAATTTGTTGCAATCGGATGAATGGAATAGAAACGCATACGAATAGAAGAATATAGAATAGAAGAAAAAGAAGAAGATAGTTGTACTAATTCAAAAACCATTGCGGGTGTTACCACAACAACTGACGAAGGTTTCATCGCAATCGGATAAATGGTATAGGGACCACACGAATAAAAGAAGATAGAATGAAGAAGAAGAAGAAGATGGTTGTACTAATTCAGAAACCTTCGCGGGTGTAGGCACAATTACTAACGACAATTTTATTGCAATCAGATGAATGGAATAGGAACGCATACGAATAGAAGAATATAGAATAGAAGAAGAAGAAGAAGAAGAAGAAGAAGATGGTTGTACTAATTAAAAAAACCATTGCGGGTGTTACCACAACAACTGATAAAGGTTTCATTGCAATCGGATGAATGGTATAGGGACCATACGAATAAAAGAAGATAGAATGAAGAAGAAGAAGAAGAAGAAGAAGATAGTTGTACTAATTCAGAAACCTTTGCGGGTGTTGGCACAATTACTGACGAAAATTTTATTGCAATCGGATGAATGGAATAGGAACGCATACGAATAGAAATAGAAGAATATAGAATAGAAGAAGAAGAAGATGGTTGTACTAATTCAAAAACCATTGCGGGTGTTACCACAACAACTGATGAAGGTTTCATCGCAATCGGATGAATGGTATAGGGACCATACGAATAAAAGAAGATAGAATGAAGAAGAAGAAGAAGATGATGATTTTTCTAATTTAGAAACCTTCATGGGTGTGCATACAACCACTTGCCAAAATTTCATTGCAATCGGATGAATGGTATAGGAACCATACGAATAAAAGAAGATAGAATGAAGAAGAAGAAGAAGATGATGATTTTTCTAATTCAGAAACCTTTATGGGTGTGCATACAACCACTTACCAAAATTTCATTGCAATCGGATGAATGGTATAGGAACCATACGAATAAAAGAAAATATAATGAAGAAGAAGAAGAAGATGATGATTTTTCTAATTCAGAAACCTTTATGGGTATGCATACAACCACTTATCAAAATTTCATTGCAATCGGATGAATGGTATAGGAACGCATACGGGACAGACACACAGACAGACAGACATACAGACAGACAGACATTCATTTTTATATATTAGTATAGCCTATACTCTTCCCGCAAGTGCAAGCAATAAGTTTACAAAGTTTTATCGCAATCGGATGAACGGTATGGCTGCGCATTAAATACGAACAAACAAACACACAAATATTAATTTTTATATATTAGATAATATAGGGTTATCAAATAAGTATTGTTACACTAAATAGTCAATAGTGGTAATACAGTACCAAATACAGATTAGTACTGTATTGTATACGCCTTCAAATGCAAATATTTATGAAGAATATTCCATGTAGTGCCATAAGAAAGTCCAAGTTCTAGAGAATGATGTGTAATTGATTGTTCTGAATTTTCATCCACACTTTCATTCACAACATTGATGTTTTTGACATGTTGGATTCTTAACATCGCAAACATTACCATTTACAGTACACTCTAAGTAATCCGCCGCTCGATTATCCGACAACTACTATAATCCACCGTTATTTTTACTAATTGAAAGCACAAAATCAAGCTCTATAATTCGCCGGTATTCGATTGTCAAATTCCGTAGTCCGCCGCGTACAAGTATACAACGGGAGACGGGTTTATTTGGGAAACTTCTCCTTCGTAAAACGTACGTTCATCGCAAAGAAAGTAATCTACCAGGGATCAAAGTGCCCAAGGACCGTATCACAATTATGCCGTGCTGGGACACACAAAATGAAGCTTTTGGTCATAGGGAAAGCCAGGAATCTTAAACCATTCAAGAATATCTGCCTCACTGAACAACTAGTTGTGTCAAGTGATGTACTGTTTAATATTTAGTTAATAAACTTAGTTCATAAATATGTATAATGTATTAAATACTTGATTTTGATTATAAATAAAACTGTACCTGTTTTAATTTTGACCATATTTTGTATGTATGCATTATAATCCGCCGCTTTACTAATTGGACACTTGTCTGGTTTTTGGGGTGACGGATTACTGAGAGTGTACTGTACTATTTTTTCTCAAATTTCACATAGTGCCCGAAACTTAGCTTGAATAGATTCATTATTGTTTAATAAATTTTATCAATTAGTATTTAGCATTAGTTTGGTGGAAATCAAAAAAAAAATGGCTGCTATGACATTTAAAAAATCTATAGTACCAATTTGATAACCCATTATCATGGTTGAACTGATTGGTAAAAGAATACTCTAGCATTATGAGGTCTCACCTGAACACAAAATAGCGCCATCTCTGGAGAATGCAACGCAGTTCACATATCTTGCGTGCGCTGTGAGAGTATGCACGCACACGCCCTCAGATGTCCAAATTTTTACTGATTTATCCATAGAGGAACTGCATACTAAATCACCAGTCTGGTTGTACCTAATGCAATACAAGTGGTTACGTTACAATATTTTGTCTTAAACAATATTGGTATTTTTCTGACATTTCTCTATCATAATTATTGTATGTAGGTAAATATATATGCATGATGTGAATCCAAATCCAAAATCATGTTCAAAGACGCGCGTTAACATAATCTTACTCCCTACTTCAGTTTTAGTTTGTCAATTTATGGCTACGGCCGTATGTTGTAGCTTAACCACTGTGAAATGTCAAAAGAAATGGTGTATTTCAAAAAAACACTACCTTATTCTTAGGTCAATAATTATTATAAGGCAATCATTATTCGTAGGATGTTTATCACACTTGAATGGTCAAAGACATAGCTTATAATTAGTATCTTTAGAATTAACTTCAAATGTGTTAATCTTGCCCATTTTTTGAATAATAAAATGCCTAATTCTTGTCAAATTTGGGATCACAGAGATTATCAATATAATTTTTTATCGTAAATATTTCACTATAATAATGTCGACATAAATTATACAAATGGTTTTATAAATGCGTTTAAAAATTAATAAATGTAAAAAATCTTAACACCACTGCACATTTATGTACTGAAATATGACTATATTCTTAAACATTAGAGCGAGAGGTTTAAAAGAATACTATTTTACGTAATAAAAATGCTTTATGCAGTCATCAAATGTTTAAAATAAATATAAAGGATAATAAGGCTTCAAAATTATATAAATAGATTGTCTACAACGTTTAAGGAATGTCCAGGATTATGCTTTGAAAATTCAATAAAAAGCTCCATTTTGACCTACACTAAGCATGTCCCCCCTTAATCAAAATCACTGAGAGATTAGTACCAATTGGTGGAAACTAAGAGGCCATCAATGGACTGAAACCGTATCCGGTGTAGAACCGTGTGCCATACTAAACTTATGATTTCTGTTCATGAAAATATATTTTCACTAAGCTTGTAAGTGTAAGTGTATGGTATAAACGGATACGATCAGATGCTTATAATATACTTTGTGAAAATATATTTCCATGAACAGAAATCATAAGTTTAGTATGGCACACGGTTCGAAACCGCATACGGCTCCAGTCTATGGATGGCCTCTAAATGTCACTTTTTTTAGTTTAACTAATTTGAAGCACTCGCAGTAGCCGAGCTGGTACAGTGGGTGTCAAAAAGTATGTTGTTTTACAAAAAAAAACTTTTAATATAACCTTCACTCTGTTGAGCCCCATATCATGCATTAGGACCATTAGGTACTTAGGAGCAAAAATGGAAGTTTTCTTTTTACTTTACTAAAAGTACTTAATAACATAATTTAATTGGGTTAGTTTGAGTGGTTATGGTATCGTCAGTCCCTATTAAAAAAGTCGGATCTAAAATTTTGTCATTTTCGAATTATTACGTAAAAGTTATTTAAACACTTTAAACATTTATACCACAATCACAGTTTTTTTTGATTGTTTGAAAAATTTCGTGATATTCAAGTTAAAAATGACGGATCTACCGAAAGTGTCCGAATAACAATGTCGGTTCTTACCAACCGACATTGTTGGCTGGGCGTGGGTGAGCAAGATGCGTCGGATCTGACAGTTGCTGCTATGTTCACCGGACAGATGAATGTTTTTATAAACGTTTAGAAAAGTTTCTATAACCAGTATTTTTATTCATTACGGCAAGCAATAGGTCACAAAGGATATTTGATGAAACATCTTTGATTGCTCGTACTGAAAAATAGCATTTTGCACATCCGACTTTTTCAATAGGGACCGACGGTATGTTAGATTGGCAAGGAGGATATTTTAATTTCAAGAATTGAAATTCATATGACTATTCTACATTATTAAGTTGATGAAAATTAATCTAACCTAACGCAGGTGATGGCGCTAGAATGAGCTTCTCGTATGGCACTAACTGTCGTGACCACACAGCTTGAAGCATTTTCTTTCAAAATTCCGGGCACAAAAGTGACCCGCCACAACTTTAGGCAGTGGTCGTTACCGCTCGTGGCAAATGAATATTTGATGGCTAAGTCATCTTCATCTGGAAAAAAATAGATAGATACTGATAGTTTTGTGTTCTGTTAATGTGGTAATTAGATATGTGATATATATGCCACAATATAATATATATGCTTAATATAGATACTATAGTTGTCACCAATTCAATGCATTTTTCGTATGAAATAGGTAACGAAAAAAAATATATTTGCGCTATTCACAATGCCATCTACCAGACAACTATGAAAGGTAGTGTTTAAAGAATTAATTCACAGCTTTTCAAGGAATTATTGATGATTAATATTAAATAGATTATTCAATGAATACAAATTAGTATTTTTTTTAAAGCCATTGTTCAAGTTAAATATTATGTAAAGTTAGGTTAGGTTAAAAAAGACAATGAATCATTTTAAATCATCGCTCAATTTTATATTACCAACGAACTTTTCAATTTTATATTTTGTATAAGTACATTGTCATTTTTTTTTTTCTTCCTGGCACTACAACCATATGTGAGTCTTCCAACATCTACCTTCATCCAGGTCTGTCCAAAGCCGCTTCCCTCCAGTTTAGGACAGCTAAAGTCTTTAAATCTAACTCGACACTGTTCCTACATCTTGTACGAGGTCGACCAAGTTGTGTTGTATGTAAATAACCAATCCATCTAAGACAGCCCAATTCAATGTACTGCACAATATGCGGGCCCCCATACACAGTGTACAGTTATATCTTTATTTCCACTCCAACTGCGTGTCAGTGATGGATTCCAAAATACCACGCAGCACGCTCTGCTCAAATGAGCCCGACATTCTCATAAGTGTGTACTAATTCATTAATAGTATTAAAAATATTATGTGTACATATGCAGTTCGCCGTATCACACTTCACCGTGAAATGTTGCATCAGAAATATATGTTTGCTCTTTGGGTCGTATAGTACTGAGATAAAACACGGTTCTTGTCGGTTTACAGGAAGCTAGCAGCAAACAAAATTTGAAAGTAACCAATATACTGGATTATTCGTTAGGTTAGGTTAAGTTAGGTTAGGTTTGGCTTGGTTAGGTTAGGATACGTTAGTTATCAGATATTTGAAACAAATCAATATCAAATTAATGTCCATATTGAATCTAATAAAATTGGAACATTATTGTCTGCAATGCTCCACGAACAACGCATATTTTGTGCTAGGTGCTATTTATAGAGATGACCGTATAGTATACGGTCTTGTAATACTTTCAATTTACATGTAACCAGTTTCTGCAAATATGACTGTTCAAGTGTGAGCCTTTTTCATTGCCTATCGTTTACCTCTCTCGGATAAGTTGTCTTTGACAGGACTTAGGTAATGAGTGTCGATAATGAAGACAAAGATCTATGACGTCAAAAAAGAAACTTCAATATTTTTACAGCAAACTTTTTGGAAGCATAAATAAATAGTTCAAAATTGTTTACCATCACATTCAGTAGTACTTGAAAAGTCACAGCTGAGAACACCGAGGTCGTGTGCATCGTCAATTGACAAAATTGCACTTACTTCTTCAAGTCTTGTATCACAGACATCTGAAAAATAGTAAATACAGAAAAATGAAGCACTCACAGGTATAACACCTCCATTTTTACTTTTTTTGATATATTCATTGATTCTGATTCATTTGAGTACCTAGGTACCAACTTTTCGTATGTATATCTATCTACTCATAAGATTTAATATGAAATCATAACATAAAAGTTGACGTTTGACATTCGTTGTTACATTTCATTACACGTCATGGGACCTTCCCACTTTTGGACCTGACAAACCGTTATTCTCGGAAGACTATGATTTGTTTTACACTCTTTCATTAATATAGATAAAAATATAAATGTTACCATACTTAAGTCATTTTTCAATTTTATGTCATCAGTGAGTCATGGAATTAGTGTGACGTTATCATTAGTGTGTACGAGTGGCGAAGGGTGGAGGTAGGCTGTTAAAATCCGCCATAAATGGTGCATACTAAACTTTGTCAGTCATACGTATTTGTTTTCATTTAACTAAGACTACAATTTACAGATGGTGTTGGTTAGTTTTTAAAATTCAATTATAACAAACCATATAGTCAAAAAATATTTTTTCATCTATAAAATATCTAAAATTATACCATTAAATCATATATAATTTTGAATATTTTATAGATAGAATAATATTTTTTAGCTATTACAGTTTGGTTTAGGCAGCGCTTAATGAACCTAAAAAAAAAAACTAACAATATGTGAAATATGTATTTATAATTCAACGAAAACAAATAAGTATGAACGAAAAAGTGTGCACAATTTTGTCCGTTCTCCCAAAATATACAAAAACTATTATGATTTGGTTTAGGTAGGATTGAACTGATTTTTAAAAACTATCCAACACCATCTGTAAATTGTAGTCTTAGTTCAATAAAAACAAATACGTATGACAAATAAAGTTTAATGTGCACTATTTATGCCGGATCTTAACAGCCTACCTCCACCCTTTGCCACTGGTGTGTACTTATTCATCAATAGTAATAACGTATTATCTTCTTATTTCCCGTAAGTATACCTGACAAGTGTGCTCTTTTTCTCTGATCTCCAAAGCCTACTTTGTTCCCCACTGTAATAGCATTTATATAATACAGTAAGTAATGAACATAATATAATTTATGGCTAAAATGGAAGGGTGTAATTTTGAGTAATGAAGAGTAATGAGTTGATAATTTTTACAGTAAATACCAACCTGATAAATTATAAAGTTTGATGACGCCTTGGTTACAGCTTGTGAGAAGAAACGAGTAATCGGGAGACAGTGTGAGACTGTACACTGCATCCTCATGGTCCTGTATAGTCCTGGAAGTAATAACACAATAATACTTGTACGTTATCAATTCACTCTACCATCATTCAACGCACAATATGGCAGTGGCGAGGGGTGGAGGTAGGCTGTTAAAATCCGACATAAATAGTGCACAGTAAACTTTGTCAGTCATACTTATTTGTTTTCATTGAACTGAGAATACAATTTGCAGATGGTGCTGGTTAGTTTAAAAAAAAAAATAAAAAAAATAGGCGATCCGGTAACAATTAATAGTGCACACCTTTTCAGTCATACTTATTTGTTTTCGTTGAATTAATGGTTAATTTTTTGTGCCCTGTACCTAACCATAAACAATAAAAAGTATTCTTCTATCTATAAAATATCTAAAATAATGTATGGTTTAATGGCATAATTTGAGATATTTTATAGTTAAACGAATATTTTTTGAGAATTATTTTTTACTATGGCTTGGATAAGGCAGGGTTTAATTGAATTTGAAAAACTAACAAACACTATCTACACATTGTAGTGTTACTAGTTCAGTGAAAACATACACGTTTGACTGACAAAGTTTAGTGTGCACTATCTATGTCGGATCTTAACAGCCTACCTCCACCCTTTGCCACTGCAATATGGTGTACATTTAAATAATGTTGAAGAAAAACTAACTTCTGCAGGGTTATTCTAACATTTCACTTATCTCCAAAATCAATAAAATAGAGTGATAAATATGATATGTCGTATTCAGGCAGTTAATTATACCAGGAAGTTAAATGTCAAGTGTGATATTTTTTAACACGGCCATCCATGACTGCGTTAACCGCGAGCTATCGTTGAGTAACACAGTTAACACATCTTACTTGATTCTAATGAAATGTATTTGTAATTAAGACATGTGCTAACAATTATTAACAATTATTGTAGATAGCTGCCTTGTTTAAGGGGTTGCTCTGAGTGAAATTTGTGTTATTTTGGAAAAATAAAAATAACGAAAACGTGTTACAGTGTTAGGTTACTATTTAGAATAGCCCTGCTGAAAGTAAAACTGAAAAGGTTCCTACCCGGGAAACCAATTAATTAACAGGAACTGGCTTAAAAATATGAGATAAACTTAAACTCGTGTTAAAGAAAATGTTATTTTTAATAGTTATGTCTGCATCATAATAATATGAATTAAAGTTTGTGATGTAAATGTAACGCGCATTCAATATTGTAGACAGTCTGCGCAATTTGTTTTATTTGGGTCTTACGGCCTAACTGTCATAAAGTGCCCTGCTTCAAAACCTTGGTCCATAGCCATGGATTTTGTATTTCAATCTTATTAATATGTTCTGTGGTTTCTATTTAGGTTAATGATTATAATATTAGCCGTTTAAATAACATTGCAGCCATTCTTATGCTGGATACCTACAGATAAACATATTATGAAGGGTACACGGTAAAAACAGGCTCATCGCATTTTTTTCATTTTTGAGATTTAAATGCCAATTTGTTCAACAACGGAAGTGCTCAAGAATGGTATCATAAAACTACCAAAATCGATTTCATTGCTTCACAAATGAAAGGAGAAGAAAGTGTAGTCAAGACAAAATCAAAATGAAACTGCACAAAAACATAGGATATATTTTTATTACTTTTTTTCAACTCTATTATATTTCAAAATAAATGAGAAGTCAATATATAAATTCTTTTACTTAATATTAAACCCATTTTCCAACAATAACAGTTTCATTCTTTTTTTTGCTCTCCTCCACAATTATTATCATTTTGTCGATGAGCCTGTTTTTGGCGTTTACCCTTCATATAACAACACCTTCTGGTATTGGCAGATCTATTTTGATTCTACATTGATGTCTAAAAATTACATTTTACCTGATAAGGTTCCTGTGAATTAAATCCCAGACGCAAACCACTCCGTTATCACCTCCCGTCACCAAATTAAAGCTATCTGTAGTGAACCTGTTAGGAAAAAAATGTACTAAAATATTAATATTAGCGTAATACGATTAGGACAAGGTTGGCCAACCTTTTTACGAATGCGTGCCAAAATTTCCCAAATATTATTTTTCGACTGTCGGACGTGCCAAGCAGTGTTTCATGGGGAAAAAATGAAAAAAACAGTTTTTTAGGAATTCTATTAAATTGAGCTCTTGAGATTCTATCTTCAGTGTTTCTAGTCGAATGTAGGTATATCTTTTGTTCTTTGAATAATTTTTTCCTTGCTTTCAAAAAATTTTAAGAGATCGTGGGAGTATTTTAACCATGCTTCTTTCATATATCACTGAACGGTTTTCCGTTTTTGGCGATTATGTTTGAGGTAAAATAATAAGCAGCTATTACATTAGAATCACTGCCGATAAATTTAATTAAGTATATTGAATGCAATTATATATTTACATTAAACGTACGTAGTGTTTATTCTTGAGGAGTATGATATCTGTCATTTATGCACAAATTTCGTCGTTTCCATTTGTGCATCGATTGGTAAATATTTTTTTTTTTTCCGACCATGTCCGATCCTAATAGGATGATATGGGCCTCCACAGAGTAGAGGTTTGTATTAACAGATTTTGTTTTTTACGAGAAATGGATGTCAGCCACTTGCTCAACCTATTAGGTCCATACCCTGACTCACACACAAATTGAAAAATAGTATGTGTACTTGCCAGACCCAGGATTGGAACCTGAGACCCACAGCGTGATAGTCCAACGCTTAAGCCGCGCGGCCACCGTGGGTGTTATTGTTATTGGTAATTATTGGTAAAAAAAATAATATTAAAACCAAAGAAGATACTTATGGCTATGTCATCGTTATTTTTTTATGTTATATGTAAGTATAGTACCCACCTATAATTATATATTTATTTGTAAAACTTTTTTGTGAAAAGGAAATTTTTTTCTCTTCAAAATAAAACACTGGCGTGCCATGAAAAATCACCTTACGTGCCATAGGTTCGTCACCACTGATATAGGATAATATTGTTTATTTTAATTTTACTAATATATAATATATAATAAGATACCAACTTGCATACTCTTACTGGATCGCCATTGACTTGTGAGAATTTAGAAATTTGATGACCGTTCTTTGCACTCCAGAGTATAGTGGTGCCATCTATGCTCGACGATGCCAACATTGTTCCCTAATTTACAAAATTATATTAAAATGAATGTTTATTGTTATTGAATAATACATAGGTACAGCCAGGGGCGTAGCAAGGTGTTTTAGTGCCTAGGGCAGTAATTTTTAAGAAGCATAAAAAACTTGTATCAAAGCAAAATTGTATCTACAATAATTAATGTATTATAAAAGTGTGTTCGGTACCATTAACAAATTTAAATACTTAATACAAATTAAATAACTAATGTTATTCATAGTTTGGTTATAGTGCCGCAGATCACCGCATGACCATTTATCAATATATTTTTTTTCGGAAACAGTTTATCCCATGTAGACAATTATATTATTAAATACCTTTTTCTGTCGGCAGAGATGCTTTTCGATCCAATATTGTTAATTTAAAGTTTGATATTTTCATGCATTTCAATGCATCATTATCACACATTAAAGTTAGGTTAGATTAGCTTGGGGTAGATTAGGTTAGGGTAAGTTAGGTTAGGTTAGATAAGGTTGGGTTAGGTCTAAAGAGAAAGTTATAAAAGGTCATGTGGTCATCTGCGGCACTATTACCAAATTTTTTTATATTAATTTTAAAAAACATTGATTTCTATAAGTAAGTACAAAATAAAAATATGTATTTGTGATATAGCTTTCCTTTGAACCCGAGACTGTCTGCTCAAAACTATTGTCTTATGACCGCAAAATATTTATTACCTGTGGAGAAAAAGACAAGCAGGTCACTCCATACTTGTGTGCTATGATGGGCGAGAAATTATCCTCCACGTAACCTAGCCCCGGTTTCCATTCCCACATCCTTACTGTCTTGTCTCTGAAATAATTCAATGTCAAAATTGTTCCATTATATTATTAGCTTGATTTAAAATTACAAAAAAACAGTTTGAAGTGGTTAGCTTCTTGTGTCACAAAAGAATGGTAACAATTGGTGACAATACATACCATATTATACACACATTATTTAATTGTGACCATTCTTTCGACCATATCCGATCCTAATAGGATCATATGGGCTCCCACAGAGTGGAGGTGTGTATTAACAGATTTTATTTTTACGAGAAATGGATATCAGCTACTTGCTCAACCTATCAAGTCCATACTCTGACTCATACACAAATTGAAAAACAATATGGGTACTTTCCAGACCCAGGATTCGAACCTGGGACCCACGACGCTATAGTCCAACGCTTAAGCCGCGCGGCCATCGTTATTCCAAATATAGCTGCCGGTATCAACAAAATTTTAAAACACATTAAATATTTATTTATTAGAAATTATCTGCATCACAATATGTATCGTCGTGCTACGCCCCGAGTGCACGGTTCAATGAAGTCACCTCTACCTGAAAAGCGAGCGAGTTTTTACGCGCGAATCAAATCGCGCTATCTTTCTTTCTTCGTTGATTTTAGTTGATATCTATTCTGATATGATAAATATTCTTTGATCTTAGTTGATATCTAGAATGGCTATGAAATGTCTTACCCCGACCCTGTCGCCAAGATGCAGTCGACTGAAAAATCACAGCACGTCACGTCACTCAAATGTGACTTCAAGGTTTGCAGTTCATTTACGGATTCGGCCATTGTTCAAGATATAGGTGCTGAAAAAAATTAAAACGATTTATTTAAAAATTTTATACTATAGTGCACGGATAGTGAACCTTTTTCTACAAGTATGTCAAACTTGCAAATAATTAAAATACAATGGTTTACCTACTATAAGTTTAGCAATCAAGACTAAATTTACACACCTAATACAAAAAAAAATAATTAAATTAAAAATTGCTAATACTTTGATACAAACCTACCCTAAGTTTGATAATATTTATCACTTTATCACCTTAGCGGTCGATAAGTATATAATAGTCTCGAGATGGGAAAACTGGTCGATTTTGAAGACTAAGTATACTTACTACTAAACTTGTTCCAAAATACTTTTTAAAAACTAGTATTTGGAATACTATATAGAGCGTTTGGCGTGCGTATGCGACAAAAGTTTCATACTCAACTGAAACTAAAACCAACTCCATATTAGTATTTGAAATATATATCGGCTCAGGGAACTCAGACTGTGTATCGGCTTCAATAGAATCGCTAAAAATTTTCTGTTAGGTTACAATATTCTTGTTAATAAAAATGAATAACAGTGATTTTTTTTAAAATTTCAAACATGTTTTGAGCGGTCAATAACAAGTTTAAGCCTGTGCGTCATCTCACTACTGTGCTGTGACACAAAATGCATACATTTGAACGCAATAGTATAATAATATAGTAATATAAAAAAATATTTCGTCACTGTTCTGACAGAAGACACTAATTTAAAAAAATTACATATTAAGTTAGTTATACCAAAATGTTCCTTATTTCAAACTTTACCGTCTGGAAACCTTATTAATATATAAACAGTCTCTAAGCTCACATGATAGACCATTTCAAACATTTTAACAAATTCAAAGTCAAATTACTCAAAACTAGTATTCTCCAGTTAGTGTGTTCTTCCAGAACAGAGACGATATATACCTATATTCAAGTACTATCTCGTTCGCGCGCATTTAAGGTGACGCATCAGTGAAACGCCAAATAATTTTCAACTGTACGCGCGACGAAATTTTGTACTCGCTTCGCATTCATTGAGAGAACGTGGAGTCAGACATACGTCACTTTGCTGCGTGATGGCGACGGGCCAATTAATTCTAAAATCGTGTAAAGATAACTAAAAACGTTACCCATTTACTTTAAAAAGAAAACATTTTAATGAATATATTATTATTGTTACTAATAGAATAATAAACAGAACATAAAATGGACGTATGTTGGATTTATATGAGAAATAATATTTCGTTTGACAGGCGTCTTTTGCACCCGCGACCCGCAATCCGCACATCGCCTAGCAACGATCTTTTTAGACCGTGCCTCAACTAATGCATGGCCTTAATGTCAATAGTGTTGAAAATCTACCAACTGGCGAGTGCACAGAACAGCGACTAGTTTTTTTGGAATAAGTTTATTGAGCCACACATACTGAGTATGGGTAATTTCATCTGAAACTTGAGTACACAAACTGGTGACAGTATTTCCAACTCACCTCTAGAATAGACTCACTGATGGGTTTTCGAAGATAATTGAAGACGCGCGGTGTACATAATATAAGACAATCCTACACATCGTTCAGTTCGATTTTATCTTTGATGTAATTCATTGACAAAAATAGCTTTTGTACATAGTCATAATTATTTTTACCAAAAAATGGTCAAAATAACGATTTGTTAAATTTTCATTGAGTTAAACGTTAACCGAATCGGGTAGGTAATGAGTTCCATTCATATTCTGCAATAATATTCATTTTTTATTTACAAGCATATTGCCAAAGATACTGTAGCTGTCATTATATTAGCGATCAAATATCTAGTTTTAATGTATCAAAGTATTCGACCGCAATAATAATTTCTCAGCGACTCATATAACGGTAAACAAGTTTACTGTTTAGCTGGATCAGCAGATTGATTGGCGATACGATATACGGTATCGCAATAGAAGATTAGTCGAATAATCCTTTCCCATAGTCTCATATTATATTATGACTGTAATAATAAATAACATTCACAAGCTACTCGAATTTAAACCGCTGACTCGTTCAAGATAATTATGTACTAGAATATAATGTTTATGTATTACTTTCGACTGTATAAATTACGAAGAATGATTTATCAAAATGTCACTCGAATATACGTTTCCAGTCTGTTACCATCGCAGTCTCTATATCGTTTCGCCAACATCTGATTGTACCGAGATGCGGACCTCGGATCCGTACCTATCATAAGTTTAGTATTGTAACATAACTGCTGTAACATACTATTGTACCAACCATTACGCTGCTAATAAAACTCGCTTCTGCATACATCTTTGACTTCTCCATCATCATCCTCGAACCCCAAAATACAATGATCTATTTTTTTAAATCAGTACATCACCTCAATATTACAACTAGATTACTTGATTTTCACTGTTTTTGAGATAGCTATTCTACATATTCTACATGTCATTCTCTACAAAATTATAAAACTAGGTAAGTCAGAAATTAATGGGAACTGTATTAATTTCGTGTTTGAAAATATTAGATAACTTTAAAACCGTAAATGCACTAAATAAATAAAATAATATAATATCTACAATATTTTTCCATACAAATGAACATTAAGTATGTAATTTTTCCGAATTAGATAAGCACACTTTTCCATTTTTATTTTAAATAATAATTATAGTCCAGATTAACGTTAATCAAGTAAAGTTTAAATTTAATTTTTCCAACAATGACCAAATCAGAGTTATCTGTCTGTAGTGACTCGTCACAAAAATCCACACCACTCAACATTTACAAACTCATACGAAGCTACTTACAAGACAGACAAGTTACACTCAAATACGCAGGGAGATGAGTAAATACTAAACAGACCGATGGCTGCATACAAGGCTCAACCTGTGGACCAACCCTCTGGAACATTGCCATAAACGATCTCCTCACAATAAACATTCCAAACACGCACATATACAAGCATTCGCAGACGACGTACTAATCACGATCGCTGCTGAAGACATACAAACATTTGAAACAACAACCAACGACATACTAAAAAAGACACTTGAATGGGGAATAACACAAAACTCACATTTTCTGACTCAAAAACATACATTATGTTCATATCCAAACGCACCATACAACTACCGAACATTACATGGAAAGGACAAAAGAAAGATCTTGTTGACTCATTCAAAATACTGAGAGTAGTTCTAGACAGACACCCAGGGCTCTAAATGGACCGGAGCGCACCGGAGCGCCGTTCCTGTTCGTGAAATCGGTAAAATTGTCGCTCCGTCTCGTGGTTAAAATAATTTGACCGTCTGAGCTAGATAGGCCATATAATACAAAATCTAACACACTTATTTTTAAGAAATACACATAAAACTTGATAACTACGTAAATATCTTCAGAAAACTGTCGAGCGCTCCGGTTCGTAAATTTTTCCATTACGAGCGCTGCAGACACCTTAACTGGTCAAAACACACTGAATACACATGTAAAAAAGCCACACAAATTGGCAAGCGATTTATGAGAGCTGCAAGAGCAACGTGGGGAGCCTCCCCAGAGGTCCTTAGAATCATTTACTTGGGAATAATCGAGCCTACAATCACGTACGTAGCATCCATCTGGAGCAAGGCCACACACAAAAAACTAGGTTTTCGAGTTTTCCGAGTTTTCCGAGTTTTTCGAGTTTTCAAGGTTTCCAGAGTTTCGAGGTGACGAGTAGATTTTAGATAATCAGGCATGAAAAAAACTCTAAGACTTTTCATATAAAATATGAACTTTGCACGCGTGTCACACAATATGCCATTTGCTCGCGGTTTTAGATCGGTTGACCGTTACTCCACACCCGTTACGTATTTCAAATCCCATTAATTCTGTGGTCCCCGAGTGTGACTTTTACATTTTGATCAACACGTCATCCCTGCTCTTTCATGTAGGTCAGTGACGTCCCGTGGAGGTAGGCAGATTGAGCGTCGTTTGGGGACGGCAGTTACTCGAAGGGCGGCAAATCGAAGAGAATCATTTGGAATATATAAAAATATCTACCTAAACTTAGTAATGACGAAAATATCTTTCCATAAAAAAAATCAGCTCATTGGTTTTGTCGGGTTCACGATATCTAGTTTACTTCCGTTGCCCTTCGACGTCCTTGGTAACCAGAAATGACACGTGCAGATTTGCGAGTAATTACAGTCTGATATTTTATTAGTAATGTATAATACAATACATTTCTTAGATATTAGACTTATGAAAGGATGATAAAAATACTGTATAATAATAACAAGATAAAAAGATCTTTTTATATACCTACATCGTTTTTAAATTTTCTGTTGAATCATATAAACTTGACTTGACTAGCTTAAACGATCAAAAAAAATGTACTTGATAGAAATACTGAATAATGAAATGTCATTTCATATTGATTTCCATAGTAACGCACGTATATATTATTTAATAATTTAGTTGCTAGGACCCCCTAGTAACCAATAATCATTGATATACTACTGGATGAATCATGTGCTTCTTAAAATGACGCTCGATTTTCAGCGACTCGGCCTTTGTTAAAACTTACTGAGTAAGCCCGATCTAGCTTGCATCTTACTCTAACTAATAGTCAGCGCATGACGACTTGCTCTGTCTGCTTTGCGTTGCAGGCACCCTTAGGTTCACTATTCCAAGAACGCAAGTTTAGTTTTACAGCCAGGGGAATACGGGTGAAATTCGGGAATCCATGTTAACGGTCTTAACGCATTATACCTACAAGGAAATATTATAAGACGATATTCGTTATATCTTTTGTGGTACATTTTTAAAATGACACTTGTATGGGAACTGCTCATCTAGTAGTATATCAATGCCAATAATGGTATCGAAATAACTTTTCATACAAAACAGAATTAACTGAAAATGAATTCAATTCTACTTAAAGGTGGCTAAAAGTATTTAAAAAATGCATTGGCATCGTGTTCTGATATATTCTAAAAGTTTCAAATGTCTAGCTAGTCGGAAAGTTAGTTAAAAATTGATTGCAAGATTTGTACCGGACAAACAACCACCGGACAAATAAGAATACGACCTAAGAAAAACGTTGTAAAAAATGGGGCGGCATTTTGGCGCTGCCTAGGGGCGGCATTTTATCTAGGGACGTCACTGATGTAGGTACACTGTAAATCGATGTCACACATCTATGTCAAACACAAAATGGTCATAAAACCAACGGCCACAAACGTCTGTCCTCAAATATTAAATGAGCGTTATATTTACGTGACAAATTTTAATGCATATTATGAGACAGGCGTGACTATTGAATATAGTATAATATTCAAAAGTTCACCTCATATTTTTACGTGCTCGAGATACCCTCGTACCCTGTCACACCCGGTATGTTAAGACATAAGACAGTTTGGTTCCTTTAATTTTCTGTTCCATGTCTATAACACTGTCCTCAACACCCACCCTCTACACTCTCTCCTCTCACAACTCTTGCACCTCTCCAACATATCGCCCAGAATATAGAAGTCGTAACATACAAATCGGTGGTTGAAACAATTGTACTTATTTATAATATTTTATATTTTATAGATTCGAGACAGACACCAAAGTGTTATTTTTTTAAATTCCCAATAATGATGGCAATTAAAGAAATTCCATCCCCAATAAAAAATGAAACATTTTAATAATCCCCAATTATTGAACAAAGACAATAAAACGTGCTGAAATAAAATACGTACGTCATACCCATAAGGCGACACTCTCTCAACTGGCTATAGATAAATATGCTGTGATCTAACTATCATACTAATATATTAATAATAATAATATGTATAGCTAACAATATTCTAAAAATATATATACCATTTGCAGAATGCACGTATAAAAGCACTGGGCAGGTAGTTGAATTATTTATTTACGTGAAAACCTCGCCTGTCACTGCCACCTGTTGCCGGGAAAACTAAATACTGAATAAAAAAAATGTGAGGCATGATTTGTGAGAAAAAGAACAGCTGCTCGCTTAAAAATGCTACTTTTTTCAGTGGTGTAGGAAATTATAGGTGTATGTAATTCCCACCCTATATATATATGTAACTTATATTATTAAGTTAATAAGGCATATAATTAAATTACCTGTGTCTTTTTGTATTCCAGATTCACCTATGGAAATTTTCCGAGATCTATTTTCCAAGACCGTATTGAGATAAAAAAAGTCTTGTATTAAAATGCTATATTCGTAAACGATTTTTTTATGCAATAATTTAAAAATGTAAAAGACTAACTATCTAAACTATCCGACACGTAGAACAATAAGTGAATTGGTAGGTTCCTACTATATTCCTGATTCATATATTATATCATGTGTGTATGTATTCCATGACAGGGCTTGAAATGGACGGCGCATTGACATTGAGCTAGATATTGACTGCTTAACCTGTAAACCAGCTAACTGCACTTTTGACCAAAAATGAGATTTTGATGGCATTTTGTTATATTTGCATGTTTTCTATGCTCACACAAAATTTCAAACTCCTAAACCAATAAAAAATTGCGTTATCGTTCTTCACACAACAAAGTCAACTGCAGATGTCAAATGTACAATATCGTAAATGGAACAACTCCGCTTTTTATATAAATTCTTTTTATATATAAAAGGGAAGCTAAAATAGTGTATTAATTAATAGACCAACTTATTTGTAAAAAAAACGCATACACTTGGAAATTTACTTCATAATTTTTAATTTAGAAAAATACTTTTGGAATTACTAAATTCCACCCAACAGTTAAATTATTAAGTTTTTCCTCCTTCCTCAATAATTTGAACAAATGGAGTTAGCCGGTTTGCATATTAAGCAGTCGATATGCACAATAACCAAAAATCGAACACACTTATTTTTACAAAATATAATATATAAAATTCGAGAAACATCTTAATATTATTTCCGAAAATTATCGAGTGCTCCGGTTCGTAGATTTTTTCCAATTCGACCGCTGTTCAATAAGGTACATATGGCTATTGTCGACTATACATCGTGCACAAGCACAATAATTATTCTACAATCTTATTTGCAATGTTTATTAGCTTGTTCAAAAAAGCTCCAAGTGTCCAGACCTCCATATAAAGTATAAACTCACATCTAAATGCCAAAACGACATGAAATAATAATTTAAAGAAGGTGATGCTTATGACTTTAGAGCCATGTCAGTATTGTCCCATTGCCAAATGTGTCATGAAGATCATAATAAACTTAATAGACTTAAAATAAATAGTCCAGGGTTTCAAATAAACCAGAGCAGACTGGAATGCAGCTCTGATTCGTGAAATCCTGAAGACTATCGTTCCGTCTCGTGGAAAATTTATAAATTAAGTGAATTATTAAGAAAAACATTAAATTCATTTATATTACGTATTTTTTCTTACAGCTCAATACGAAACGCATTGTGTGTATCTAACAAAAAAATCAAACATGTTTTAATATCTTCAGAAAATTATACAGCGCTCCGGTTTATAAAATACTCAATTTCGAACGCTGAAAGTACTATAAAAGAGTAGGTTCACATTGTTTTAGGAAACATACAGAAACTGTGCCTCAAAGACAAGAGCCAATATAATCCATAACCATAATAAACATCGTATATATATGCAAAATTAATTTAAGCACACATAAACCACTAGGTACCTACATACGAATTTCGAGACATTAATTTACCGAAAAGTTAAACTCTGACATCCAAGTCTTGGAAATTGTTGAAAATCTTGTTGACATTGACGTTTTTGTGCTGAAGCAGTATTAATTTATTTTGGATTTTATACATTGACATATTTTTATAATATAAATTTATTTATATCTACCTATTTCCCACCTGCTTGCTACCATGTGCCTGTTTACTGTGCTACTGACCAAAAATTCTCGTCTAAGTATTGTGAAAATTGAACAAATATTATTAACCCTTTCGATAACATCAATATTTACCTTATTTTTTATTATTCAAACTACGGCATTGGTTTTAATGATGATCTAGTCCTGTGATACTCAAATGGCGGTTCGCGGTACCCTGTAAGTATTTCGTAGAATAACTAAATTACCATTTATATACAATACAAAGTTACATGTAAATTGTACGTAAAACATTTCACCGTGGCACAATTCGCCGTGAGCTTTCTTATCGGAAAGAGATAACCGTATATTATACGGTCTCCAATCGTATTAGATTCAATATGAACATTAATCAACTGATTTTGGAAAAAATCATGAATAACTCAAGAATGAAAACCTAAAGTAACCTAACAAATAATCCAGTATATCGGCTATTTTCAAAATTTGTTTGCTGCTGGCTTCCTGTAAAGTGTAAGCTGACAAGAACCGTGTTTTATGTAGACATGAATTTTATGTCAGTAGGTACTATACGACTCAAAAAGGTTGGACGGTCTTTAATATACTGCCATATATTTCCGATACAACATTTCACGGTGAAGTGTGATACGGCGAACTGCATACGTACAAGATTCCAGACGCGACAATACCAAACAGAGCATAATGTTATGTTATAAGCAATGACATTAATATGGACGAATCATCTGGGAAAAAAAATGACACTCACTTTATTGTCGGGTCTGCCGAATGGCATAATCTGTTCTAACGCCATTACAATAAGGTGATATTGCTATCAATTCCTGATACTTTTTGTTGGGTCTGCCGAATGGTTTGGTTCGAACGGGTTCGCTCAAATGAACATTGACATTAGAAACACTGCTCTAACGCCATTTCAATAAAGGTCATATTGCTATAAATTCCCGATGCGTGATATCGCATAATGGAAATTGCGTGACGTCTACCTATACATGCGAATGCGCTAATTTACTTGCTAGCTACTGTATTGAGTGCGTCGTCCATTAATAATGTCATTGGTTATAAGTTTATAAATATTAACGATTTATGGAATTATTCAAAACTAATATCTCATTTCTAAATCAGTCTAGACATATTATTATTATTTATTATTATTTATAATATGTATACACATCTATATATTATTTTATTATAAATAATATTTCCCATCTGTGTCGGAAAAGAAAAATAGACGTACATTGTGTATCAGAACATCAACATCATCAATCGGGGTCGATCCATTGCTGGATGAAGGCCTCCCCTAGCTTCCTCCACTCTTTTCGGTCCCTAGTTCTTTGCTACCACGTCCATCCACCGAACTTTACAAGTTCGTCTATCCAGCGGGTTTTACGGCATCCCTGTGGGCGTTTAGTGTCATTTAGGTACCATTATATGACGGCATAGTCCAGCGGTTGTCCACTCGCCGAGTGACGTGTCCAGCCCGTTTCCATTTCATCTATTTAGCGACCTCTCTAACATCGCGTACTCTTGTCTAAGTACTGGTTTTAATTATTTAGAAACCCCCCTTTATTTTTCTGTCATTTTCATTAACGCCATTAAACTTAATGGGCCAGGGCTCGAAATGGACCGGAACGCACCGGAGCGCCGTTCCGGTTCGTGACATCGATAAAATTATCGCTCCGTCTCGTGGAAAAAATATTTTGACCGTCTGAGCTAGATAGGCCATGTAATAGAAAATGTAACACATTTATTTTTATGAAGTACACATAAAATTTGATAACTATGTAATATCTTCAGAAAATTGTCGAGCGCTCCGGTTCGTGAACTTTTCCATTTCGAGCGCTGTAATGGGCCCACCAAACCACACCCGCCCCGCACCACACCCGATATTAATCGGGTATATCACGGGACCCTACGTTTTTATGTGAAGCATCTTTTTTGATGACTGTGAAAGTCTCAGGAGCAGTTACCCAAAGACTGAGGTCACCATGCGCTTACATGTGCTTTTACTGAATTTACATGACTATGAAAAGTACCCATGGGAGCACGTAGAGGCAAAATTAAAAATTGTAATTGTACCGGTATTAACTCATTCGCTGCTAACTCGATAATGATTTTTTAATTGCCCCCTTTAAAATGCACGTTAATTACATCGATCGGCCGCCTGGTCATTACGCGCCATGTGCGTCTTCCGCGTCCAAAGTATTAATACTGGTATTCAATAACAAATACCGAGATACTGGTATTGATATATATTATTCATTCCGTATTGCAATCCCTAGTTAATACGAATATATATATTAACACGATATTTACTAATCCTGTGCAGCTGCTGGCGTATGCCGATGATATCGACATCATTGCCATATCGGAATTGGCGCTGAAAAAGGCATTCACAGCACTAGAAGCCTCTGCCAAAAGAATGGGTTTACAAATAAACGAGGCAAAAACTGAATTCATGCCTGTCTATGTCACACCACGAGAAGTCGCACCAAAGTTAGATATTGGTGCATACAAGTTTGATACGGTCGACAGTTTCATATACCTTGGATCTCTTGTAACTCGACATAATGATATTATTTAATGCTACTTTGGTCTGTTAAGACACTTAAGTCCCGCTTACTATCTCGCCGAACTAAAAGCACTCTTTACAAGACACTTGTAAAGCCAGTGCTCACCTACGCATCGGAAACCTGGACATTAAATCTGCGAAATGAACGAGCCCTGAAGATATTTGAAAGAAAAATTCTCCGCCGTATATATGGACCGATCAGGGATGGCACCAATTGGAGGAGAAGATTATTATAATGCTGAGCTCTACGGGCTGTACGAAGATTGCAGCGCAGTTCAATCAATTAAGATTGAGAGACTGCGATGGCTAGATCATGTGCACCGTATGAATGACAATGAACCGGCAAAGAGAGTGATGTCCAGCAATCCAATAGGACGTAGAAGACGAGGGAGGCCAAAGATTCGCTGGTTAGATGGAGCTGCCAGTGACTGCCGTATTCTGGGGGTACCAAGTTGGAAAGCGGCTACACTGGATAGGGACAGGTGGAGGGAGCTGTTAGAGGAGGCCAGGACCCACACCGGGTTGTCGCGCCCCTGATGATGATGAGTTAATACGAATATACCACAGAACAGATAATAAATAGAATTCCTATAGGCTATAATATATTATACCAATACAGTAAATTTTAACGCAGAGTTTTGAATGTGTGAGTATCAGTAGAAAATGAACCACATGAGTAGTAGAAAATGAACCACGTATTATTTATAGACGTGTAATAGTGTGTTAATACACCAATATTAAATGAGCGTAAATGCATAAACCGAGAGCAGTTGTCAGTATTCGACGTACGACGTATTCTTGACACGTGTTTATATTTATCCCGTATTCTTCCTTACTCAAGATCGGTTGCCTGCTTCTCCTTACCCGTTAGGTATTTCAGTTCCCATTATTTCTGACTTCCCTGGACTATACGTATATTTACTATTATTTTTGGCTTCGCATCGTTTACCTCTTGTTTACCTCTATACAGTTTTAGTAGCACTGATCTAGTCTATTTCACTGATAGATAGGTATGTAGCTTAGACGTTCCATGTATTAATATGAAAAATCGATATTTTATTGTCAACGTATAATACGAATTATATAATATTACATTGATTGTATGTCATTATTGCCATGAGGTTATAAAACAAAATGTAAGTAATGTAAAAGTGTTTCTCACTTTAAAGTTGCGGAAATGATACCACTATAACCAGAGGCGTAACTATAGATCGCATTATCTTGTCTAGTATTGCTAAATATCGTCGACAAAAGCATGCCTTGACTGGATAATAAGAAAGCAATTCGCATAAAAATTACCATTTGGTACATTTTTACATTCAGGATATTTGAGTACCTTGGTATCAAAGTGGGACAAACGCCACCTCCCACTAAATTCATGTTTTAATTGATTATGGTAGTGCAAGTGATGCTCTTTTCAAAAAATCCACCAAAAAGTATCAAAAACGGTAGTTTTCATAGAGATTTTTGAGTTTAAAGTTGGTATGTTATATGAAAAACGGACACTTTTCACACATGTTTGTGAGTCTCCTGTAAAATTTTGTAAATGGCTTATGTCCCACTTTGATACCAAGGTACTCATTTAACAAATTTTATCGTTATTGAAAAAAAACCTATAAGAAATATAAATCACACATTTTTTAGATTAATTAGAATAAGATTATATAAAACATAAACCAATTTCAAGGAAATCAACAATTTAATTACATTCTTATTTATTTATTTAAGAACACAAAACATTGTGGATATGACAAATCTAAATTCAAGACGTTCACAACATGAGATTTACATTATAACAAATATTACCCTCACCAAGAGAATATATTATATCTAGTAATAATACATAATAATAATAAAAATATAAGTAGGTACAATTTTATACAGAAAAATAAAATTTCGAATAAAAAAAACATAGCACGTCACGATAAATGTCTACGTCTTTGGGGAGCGCATTGACTAGTCTTGCACCCCTCGCTAATGATACCTGATGGGATTGACACGAGGCTCTAGTACCTACTTAGCTTTAAAATTTTAATTCAAATCAAACTCTGGAACCTTTTGTTTGGAATTCACAAAAATATTATGTCAGATAGGATAACAAAATAATCTTGATGGCAGAAAAAAATGCTAAATTTTCTTAAAAAGTATCAGGCTTCAAAATGTACAGTTTTACAACTAATGACATAAGTCGTAAAATTAAAAATGAATGCAGGTAAGTAAGCATTTTGTATGTAACATTAATTTTATTTATAAGATTTAAAGTACAAAAGAATACAATGTTAATTTTCAGCAAGTCTTTTATAATATTCTAGTTTTATTATGAGAAGTTTTAAGCTGTCTACGGTGTCGCAAAACATTAAATTAAAAACACCGTACGCCAGATGAAATTTTGCAAGCTAAAACCTATTCAAAGAATGTTAGAAAATGTTGATTGATATACGCTAGATTTAGCGCTACGTGCCAATGGAACCACAAGCTAGATGATTAGTAAAAAATACTAGATCTGGCAGGGAAAACACTTAATTGACAACGCTGGTAAAATGTAAGCAGTTTCACCATATGTATAAACATGTTTCACCATGTCCCTAATAATAATAAGTAACTATCTGTAACAGTATTTCTCAAACTGCGTTACGCTTACCCTTGCCGTGTTAATGGGGTTATAAAATAATACAGTACTTATTCCACATACATAATTAGATAATCAATATCAACTGGTCCTGATTGTCATTAAATTGTGTGAAATAATTACTATCTAAAATGTATATTATCTAACTTTTAGGATAAGACGTATAGTTAAATAAAATTCACCAGACAAATGCACAAGTACGTGATCGTGTTACATAATTGATTATTTCTGGAGATGCTCCTATATAGAGCATCTATGAGCCGCACGCTACTGCTATATACATGTAGCTGTAGTATATTAGCGATCAAATATCTATTTTTTAATGTATCAAATTATTCGACTGCAATAATATATTCCCAGCGAATCATATTCCAGTAAACAACTTTTAGCTGGATCAGCAGATTGATTGGCGATATTAAATTCGGTATCGCAATGGAAAATTAGCCGAATAATCATTTCCCATAGTATCATATTATCTGTAATAATAAATAAAATTTCACAAGCTACTCGATTTAAACCGCTGACTCTTTCAATATAATTATGTACTAGAATATAATGTTTATGTATTACTTTTGATTGTATAAATAACGAATAATGATTTATCAAAATGTCACTCGAATCCAAGTACCTGGCTCGTAACTATCTCAGTAGATTATATGTACTGTCATTGTATTTATACTATTGTATCGATCGTTACGCTGCTAATAAAACTCGCTACATACATCTTCGACTTCTTCTTCATCATCATCCTCAACACCATAACCCACACATCGAACACCACAGTAGTGACCCAACATACATATTGTGTTTTATTTTTCCTTACAATAACTTACTCTTTTTCATGATTTTTAAAGAATTTGATATATTTATTAGATTATTGTACACTAGGTGGAAAGCACATCTAAGACTGTACGAAAAATATCTATAAATAGTATTCTTACCCAGTAACAATTCTTATTAACGATTTCTCGAGATTCGAGGTTAATCTTATAATTATTCGAATTATTTCAGCGGTACTTTGCTTAGGGACGTCACTGACTATCTAAATATGAATCGATTACTCTTTTTATATTGAAGATAAGAATAATTTGGCAGGAAAATTACTATTTAAACGATTTTTCGTAGGAGTCAAAGGAAAACCCAATTCTAAAATACTTAAAATGTTAATGTAGCTAAAATGGTCAAATAATATACAGTAAGTGGTCTGTCATGTTTATTTAATCCAACTAATACGCCTTTAAAAGGAAAAGGTTAACCAAATAGCTACATTAATCAGTAGCGTAACTATTAATATTCATTTCTTTTTTGAGGGACCCGTAAAGTCTCCAGTGATTCCTATTTAACTACCATAAAGCAGCACGGTCAGGATTTAAGCATTGAAACGACGATATTTGGTTCTAAACGAAGAAATTTGGAATCCCAGCATTGAGCTGCATCTTGATTCTAGAACAGTGGTGGAGAACCTATGGCACGGACTTTGGCTAGAAACACGTAGAAAGATAGAATCTTAAGAACTCAATTGTAATTTTTCAAATTTTTTAGTCGAGAAATAATATTTGGGAAATTTTGGAACGCGTTCGCCAACCCTGTTCTAGAGCATGTGATTTTTTCTATTGTCACGATTCGATATTACTCGAATTAAAGAATATTTTTTTCTTAAAAACTCTTTATAGGGTTATTGATAAGATCTGGAGAATTCCTGAAAAAAAATATTGAAATAGGTACCTATAACCGACCATGTCCGATCCTAATAGAATCTTATGGGCCTCCACAGAGTAGAGGTTTGTATTAACAGATTTTGTTTTTACGAGAAATGGATGTCAGCCACTTGCTCAACCTATTAGGTCCATACCCTGACTCACACACAAATTGAAAAACTTGCCAGACCCAGGATTCGAACCTGGGACCCACGGATTAAGCCGCGCGGCCACCGTGGGACATATAGGCACCTAATAAGAATAAAGTTTTGTGATTTTCCGACAGTTTTTTTCCGTCTAAATTCGAGTCTTCCAGCAAACAAGTCACTCGCGTTTTCCCGAGAAAATTTTCCGGCATACCAGGAAAAACTTTCACCCGCGAATATAATAAATTCGGTACGAAATCCGAGATACCAACTGTCTGTTTTTGTATTTTTGTTGGAAACTTTGCTTCTAAATCTATTTTTTATATATTCCTGATAAGAACGTATCTAATTCTCGAGATTCTTTTTGGAAAATGATAATCCCAAAATTTCTGAATAAAAAAATAGTCATTGACATGGCCCCCACGTCCCTAAGCGGGCCCCCAGGCCACGATGTTTGACGTTCCTCCAACCTATCGCTAAGGTTCAGGCCAGTGTAATGTTCTATAGTAGTGTTTCCCAAATAGTATTCCGTGGAACTCCAGGTTCCGGGTAAAATAAAGGGTATTTTGCATAGACTATAGATACATCTAGACGCCACCCGTTGCATTGCTAAATGAAGCCGCGTGCCGTGCGTTTGGTTTGTGGGCGAGCGAACGCATTCGTCTACAAATGTTCGAAACCATAGACCATTTCGCTAGTGCTCGCCCAAAGTGCTCGCACTAGACGCTCAGAATTAAAATATAATTTTCTATTTTTTTTACGTTATATAGTATTTTTAAGCAGTCAAAATGCAACCATTAGGTAAAGAGATCCATAATTTAAGTTTTTTTAAAGAAACACTAGGTCACTGATATTAAAATATATAATAATATACAAATAAATTATCACGAACATGTATCAACTTACCAATGAAACGTAATACGAGTACCATCTTCTTGCTTATCAGTACGGCTACCATATTTTAATACAACACACATAACCATCTTTTCTACTTAATTAACTAAAAATATTTACCACTGACTTTTTTAACACAAAAAATAGCAATTTTAGCAACACGGTTATCGACGCTTAGTTATGCAATAAGCTAAGATTTGCCGGCTACATCGTAGCAAAGCATCTCCCAGATCTGTAAACCTTTTATCTTACTCTAGCGCGTGTCGCAGAGATTATAAGGGTACCGAATACTTTCTCACTCGCACTTGTGCATCGTTTTTGTTCAGGCCTTGGTATTTTGTGTTTTTTTAAGGAGATTTTTGGTATTTTTAAATAAAATCACTTGATTTGTCGGCACTTGTCATCATAATATTATGAAGCGCTGATCGCGACCCTCTTCTGTTATAGCCAAGTAATATACGACCTTCGGCCATATTGGATAAATAGTCATTTTTATTAGTCAGGAAACACGCTAAAAATAATTATAAAATTAAAATTTATTCGTGAAAGTAGCGATTTTTTTTCTATTAGAGCAAATTTGTGGTGTGTGTTTATCTCACTTAACTTGTCGACTGGCCACGCCGGGCCCCTCCTAAGCCCGGGCCCACAGGCTAGAGCCCTGTCAGCCCCCCCTTTGTGGGGGCCATGGTCATTGATATGCTCTCTAGAAAGCAGTCTGAATCGAATAAGATGCTAGTGTGCTTAACATAAATAAAATAAAACCACTGTTTAATACGTGCATGAAATATATATATAATATAGGTATATACAATTATTTTATCTGTTACAATCATTTAGTGGTGAGGTAGGTATAAATAATAGACATACCCTCTTCGCATAATTAATGATATTTGCACGCGAAGGCCAGGCGTCCCTGGGGCCAATAGTTAATTATATAGCAACACTAACCTACTAAATATTTATAGTGAACGTGTTTTGCTAAAAATAGTTTGTTTTATAATTATTAATAAGTGTAATATTATGTACATAAGTTTACGTCACAGTGGCGAAGGCTCCTTAATAAAAAGATAATTTACAGTATTGAATATTTTGAAAATAAATTAATGTAAGTCAGTTAAAAATGGTTACATGTAAATTGTACGTAAAACATTTTCACCGTGGCACAGTTCGCCGTGAGCTTTCTTATCGGAAAGAGATGACCGTATACTATACGGTCTCCAATTTTATTAGATTCAATATGAACTTTGATTCAAGAAAACCTAAAAAATAAGCCAGTACATATGCTATTTTCAAAATTTGTTTGCCGTGGCTTCCTGTAAACCGACTGTGTTTTATTTAGATATGGATTTTATTTCAGTAGGTAGTATGTATACGACCCAAAGAGGTTGGACGGTCTTTAATATACGACCGTATATTTCCGATATAATATTTCACGGTGAAGTGTGATACGGCGAACTGCATACGTACAAGTTTCCGGACACGGTTATAAATACATAACGAAATAATGATTGTCACTAATGACATGCAGTGACGTTCCTGGACAAAATGTCCATGAAGCTGTTATAACTAATAATTATTATTCTCAATGTATGAGCCATAATTTTATTACATATTACCTACTACCCAATCGTCGGAATTGTCTTATTAAACTAATTTCCATCTTTTTCTATTAGATTGTAACTTGAAATTTTATCACCTATCTCTTTCCCACCATATATATATATATATATATATAATTATTTTTCTACCACATCACACAGTACCAACTATACTTATTTTAATATATCATAAAACTGATACTATTTATCCTGATAAAGCTCTCTAACTTTCTTCAAGGCATGCTCGCCTTTCATTCTCTTGAAGCTCGTAGATCACTTCTGCTCTTAAAGCAATTTCCCTGCTCTCACGTGGTATAGTGTCCAATCCCGATATTCAGTGAAATTTGAATTTTATGCACCCGTCAATTACATGCGTGGTGCATGACCTATTTTGGGTGAAAGCTGTTTCCTCATGTCAGGCTCACCAGGCACCAATAGCGAGGGCTGTGAGGCTGGTCAATGCACTCCCTAGAACTTTGGACATTTTCAGCGATGCATTATGTATTTTGTTTTAAAAATTCTATTTTATTACTCATTTCGTGCTAACAATGCGACTGGCGCGTTTGCAGTAGTTGGCCATTAGATATGAATGTTTTAATTTGTATTTTTTTAATTAAGTATTGTTATTTTTTTATTTCTTTTCAATAAAATTATTATTTGCTTTGTTTTTTTTCTCTACTATGTTTTTTCTCTAGTTGGCTTACCTGTACTCTTACCACGTTTTTCTTAGCTCGTAATCTTGTTAGTCCGGTGGTTGTTTGTCCAGTACAAATCTTGCAATCGATTTTATGTTAACTAATATGTTTTGTTTGTTAAATGGAGCAAGATTCCATTTGATTGCAGAAATGACTACCGGCTTCAAACGATCCGGCATGTATCATGGATTACTCCGGTATATTTAAAAAAATAGTTGACAAGCATAAGATACGTAATATTTTTCTATATGACCACACAAAAGCAAAGAATGGTGTTGAAGAAAGTCAAGAAAATGTATTCTAAATATATTATATTTTGTCATAAAATAGCATGCGACAAGAAGGCGCACACAAATTGCAAAAAGTGTGATGACACGCCTTACCACTATATGGAAGGATCGGGGAATTTTGATTGCCACAAAAATGATGCTTGTGCAAACATTAGTGTTCTCGATATTCCTATACGGAGTCGAGTCGTGGACCCTGAAGGCAAGAGAACGGAAGGCAATTGATGCCTTTGAGATGTGGTGTGGCGCCGAATGCTTCGCATTTCTTGGACGGAGCACAGGACGAACCAGTCAATCATCCAGGGACTGAAGATAAAGGAACGGCTCTCGACGATATGTCTGAGAAGAATTCTGCAGTTTTTTGGACATATTGTCAGGCGCGCACCGGACAACTTGGAGAGACTGGTAGTTTTGGGTAGCCTCCAGGGAAGGCGAAGCAGAGGAAGAGCTGACTGGGGGCACCATCCATTCTGCCCTGAGAGAAGCGGAAGATCGAGAAGGATGGAAAGTCTTGGTCGCTCAAAGGATGGCGAAATTTAAATGGTGTCACGATCCTCAGCCATGAGTGCACGACCAAGAAGAAGAGAGCATGCGTTATTTATAAAATTATAAAAGAAGAAAAATGCATAATTATTATTAATTAATATAAACGTTAAAAGATACTAAAAGTTTATTTTACATACCTAAATATTTTTACATTATCTATGAATCATTCTGACATATTCCCTGAATGTTGGAGCTTAACTCGTATACGACCGGTGTATAAAAATGGCTCGGTATCTGAAATAACTAACTTCCGACCAGTGGCTGTTCTCTCTGCACCGGTCAAACTATTTGAGTCCATTTTACATAAATATATATATACACACGTGGATGGTCAGCTGACTGACGCTCAACATGGTTTTCGATCTACTCGATCAACAGTTACCAACCTCATGGAGTACACTGAATACATATCTCGTTCACTAGACAATCATTGTCAAGTTGATGCAATTTATACGGATATGTCAAAGGCTTTCGATCGAGTTGATCATGATATTCTTTTAACTAAACTGAGTGCAGTAGGCGGATCTATTAATTTTGTAAATTTTTTCAAATCTTATTTTTCACTCAATATGTCGAGTACGCTGGGTGTGCATCTGAAGTCTTTCAAACTCTTTCAGGTGTTCCCCAAGGATCAAATCTTGGACCAATTATGTTCCTCATATTTGTCAATGATATAGTTAAAGCCATGGATGGAGTAGAATTTTTACTTTTTGCGGATGATTTGAAATTATATGCACCAATTCGCAATGAGTTGGACTGTTGCATGTTACAGAGAAATCTCTGTTCAATTGAAAGTTGGTCAAAAAAGAATAAATTAGAATTTAATACTGACAAATGCTTTTGTATTACTTTTTCTAGGTCAAGAACTCCGATTAAATACAATTATATTATGTCAAAAAATTCTTTAAAACGTCAATCTGAGGCGAAAGATCTTGGGATAATTTTTGATTCTTCATTATCCTTTCACTCGCATATAACTTCCACGGCTCTACGTGCGAGTAAGCTTCTAGGATTCATCATGCGACAATCCAAACCATTCAAGAATCCTAATGTATTACGTACACTCTACGTCTCATTAGTGCGTAGCATTCTTGAATATGGGTCGATTATCTGGTGTCCTTATGAGGTTTCCTATAAGCTTATTTTAGAACGCGTCCAGAAGAAATTTCTTCGATGTCTTTATTTTAAAACATTTAACTATTTTCCTTTCGATAATTCGTCAGATGATTATTTTCCGACTGCCTTTCTACAAGGCATGCTTACTTTTCACTCTCTTGAATCTCGTCGGTCTCTTCTGCTGTTGAAACACTTTTGCCTGTTATCGCGAGGGATGGTTTCCAATCCTGGTGTCCTAATGAATTTGAATTTCCATGCGCCTGTCAATTACCTACGTGGTCGCAGTCATGATTTATTCTGGATTGGAACCGTTTCCTCGTGTCAAGCCTATCAGGCACCATTAGCGAGGGGTGCAAGACTAGTAAATGCGCTCCCTAAAGACATAGACATTTTCAGTGATGTACTTTGCATTTTATTTTTGAAACTGTATTTTTCTGTATAAAATTGTATATTTTCCGTTCTCAAAAAATATATTTTTCTGTATTAAATTATATTTTTCTGTATTAAATTATACTTAAGTATGTTTTGATTTTTTTTTTTTTTTTTTGTTATTATTATTGTTATTATATATATATTTCTGTTTCTATATTCTCTTCTCTCTTGTGAGGGTAATGTTTGACTTATAATGTAAATCTCATGTTGTGTACGTCTTGAATTTAGATTTGTTATGTCCACAATGTTTTGTATTCCTAAATAAATAAATAAATATTTGAAAGTAAAAATAATATTACGACTGAAAAACAAATGAAATAGTGTAGTCCGTCAAATGATGCACCTAGTGAAGTATTGTTTTAGGGTGAAGGATTTGATAAATCAATGGAGTTTGAATCTTTTCGACCTACAATAATAGTTGAATGCCATTGTGGCCTTATTAGAATTAAATAAACTCATTGAATGTTATGAAGAGACGAAATATATTGAATGTAATAAGCGACATAATTGTATATTTTGAAAACGAGGATTTACATATTGAGAAAATCACCGAAATGTATATGAAACACGATTTAAAAAATGGTACGTATATTACTGATTGTATATATTTTTTAAGAGTATGCTCGATTCAATCTCAAGAGACCTTAGCGTACTGTATTAGATTCTTTGTTTTTTGTTTTAATAGGCATCAGTTGAGACTTTGTACATGAATAAAAATATCTATTTTTTGCAACGTTTTTATTAGGTCGTATTCTTATTTGTCCAGTGGTTGTTTATCCAGTACAAATCTTGCAATCTATTTTTAACTAACTTCCCGACTAGCTAGACATTTGAAACTTTTAGAATATATCAGAACACGATGCCAATGCATTCTTTTAATACTTTTAGTGGAATTGAATTCATTTTCAGTTAATTCTGTTTTGTATGAAAAGTTATTTCGGAAGAAATCCGTAATCCAATCCACTATTATTGGTTGCTAAGTTGGTGGTTTTAGCAACTAAATTAATAATACTAGCTGAGCCAGCTGGCTCTCGCCAGTCTGTCTCGCTAGGTCTTGCAGACAGCTTTTCGTCATAGTGACTTGGTGTTGGATTTTAATATAATAATTGTAAAATGTGTATAGACGGCGCCATAGTTTTCCCTTCGGGATGGATTTTCATTCACGTCAGACAACTGAAAATTTATCTGATTTGTCAGTTTTACGATCTGCATGTCGTAACTGCCAATACAAATTTGGAGTCATGTGCGTAGTCTATTCTAGAGTCTGGCCTTCTCAATATCATCTGACACCATTTCAGACTGCTAAGCCTAGCAGAACAGCTGGCAATCGCCGATTGATACCACTGTCATTTTAATTTTACTACAATATATGTGTAGGTATGTGCATTTAAATATGATAAATAATTATACATCTCAATCGTGATTATCATTAATAGCGATCCAATATAACGTGAATATTAATCTCTTTCGGGTCCCATTTACATAATAGAAAAAGGTTAGCAGCATAAAAATAAATTTAAACATTATTTTGTTTCATTGTCTATAAAAAATAAATGCTTAGAGCCATAGAATAATATTTAAAAAATCATATTTTGATTTAAAAATTAACCTTTAACAATGTAGTTTCCCGGTGCGGGATATTCATATCGAGACAAATGTTAATAAATAATGAAGCAATACATATTATATCTGATAAGAATAGGAATTTATAAGACCTAAAGATGTGGAATCAGCTTAAAAAGGCCTTCATCCAGCAGTGGATTGATACAGGTTGATAACGATAATGACGATATAAATGGGTAGGTATATAAAATCAGAAATTAAAAAAATATTGCAGTTTATATGACCAAGAAGAGTAGAATTAGGTTGGGATAACCTTCATCCAGCAGTGGATTAATCTTGGTTGATGATGATAATAACGATATTATGAATGGGTAAATATAATATCAACAATTTTGATAAATATAGCAATTCATATGACCGACAGAAATTCAAACAACTTAGAGAGGCCTTCATCCACCGGTGGATTGATTCAAGCTCATAATGATAATGGAAATATAAATAGATATAATATAATATCACCGATTTTGATAAATACAGCAATTCAAATGACAGAAAGGAGTAGAATCAGGCATAGGAGACCTTTATCCAGCAGTAGATGAGTTCAAGTCAATGATGATAAGGATGATAGAAATAGGTATAATATAGTAGTAGAATCAGGTTGCGGAACTCTTCATCCAGCAGTGAATTGATCCTGGTTGATGATGATGACGATATGAATATGTAGATAAATGTAATATCACCGATTTTGATAAATACATAAATTCATATCACAGAAAGGAGTAGAATCAGGCTAAGGAGGTCTTTAAGTAGTGGATTGGTTCAGGTCGATGATGATGATGATGACGATATGAATATGTAAATAAATATAATTTCACCGATTATGATAAATACAGAAATTCATATGACAGAAAGGTGTAGAATCAGGCTAGCGAGGTCTTTATTAAGCAGTGAATTGTTTCAATTCGACGATGATGATGATGATAATGATGATAATGACGATATGAATACGTAAATAAATATAATATCACCGATTTTGATAAATACAGCAATTCATATGACAGAAAGGAGTAGAATCAAGCTAGGGAGGTCTTTATTAAGCAGTCAGTGGATTGGTTCAGATCGATGATGATGATAATGATAATGACGATATGAATATGTAGATAAATATAATATCACCGATTTTGATAAATACAGCAATTCATATGACAGAAAGGAGTAGAATCAAGCTAGGGAGGTCTTTATTAAGCAGTCAGTGGATTGGTTCAGATCGATGATGATGATAATGATAATGACGATATGAATATGTAGATAAATATAATATCACCGATTTTGATAAATACAGTAATGCATATGACAGAAAGGAGTAGAATCAGGCTAAGGAGGTCTTTAAGTAGTGGATTGGTTCAGGTTGATGATGATGATGATGACGATATGAATATGTAAATAAATATAATATCACCGATTTTGATAAATACAGAAATTCATATGACAGAAAGGAGTAGAATCAGGCTAGCAAGGTCTTTATTAAGCAGTGGATTGTTTCAGGTTGATGATGATGATGATGATAATGATAATAATGACGATATGAATATGTAAATAAATATAATATCATCGATTTTGATAAATACAGCAATTCATATGACAGAAATAAGTAGAATCAAGCTAGGGAGGTCTTTATTAAGCAGTGGATTGGTTTAGGTCGATGATGATGATGATGATGACGATATGAATATGTATATAAATATAATATCACCGATTTTGATAAATACAGGAATTCATATGACAGAAAGGAGTAGAATCAGGCTAAGGAGGTCTTTAAGTAGTGGATTGGTTCAGGTTGATGATGATGATGATGACGATATGAATATGTAAATAAATATAATATCACCGATTTTGATAAATACAGAAATTCATATGACAGAAAGGAGTAGAATCAGGCTAGGGAGGTCTTTATTAAGCAGTGTATTGGTTCAAGTCGATGTGATGATGATGATGATGATGACGATATGAATATGTAGATAAATATAATATCACCGATTTTGATAAATACAGAAATTCATATGACAAAAAGCAGTAGAACCAGTCTATGGAGGTCTTTATTAGGCAGAGGATTGATCCAGGTTGATGATGATGATGATGACATTATGAATATGTAGATAAATATAGTATCACCGATTTTGATAAATACAGCAATTCATATGACAGAAAGGAGTAGATTCGGGCTAGGGACGCCATTATCCAACAGTGGATTGGTTCAAGTCGATGATGATAAGATGGATAGAAATATGTATAATATCACAAATTCGTTGAACTAATAGTAGTAGAATCAGGTTGTGGAACTCTTCATCCAGCAGTGGATTGATCCTGATTGATGATGATGATGATTATGATGACGATATGAATATGTAGATAAATAACATTAAAAATTCAATACTGTCAAAAATAAATCAACGTAGAGAGGCCTTCATCCAGCAGTGGATTTATTGAGGCTCGTGATAATAATGGCGTTATATATAGCTAGGTAGATAATAATATAATATCACTGATTTTGATAAATATAACAATTCATGTGTAAGTAAGGAGTCGAATAAGGCTGAGGAGGCCTTCATCCAGTAGTGGATAGGTCTAGATTGATGATGATAGGGACGATAAAAATAGGTAGATACTATACAATATGACTCATTTTGATAACTATAACAATTCGTATTAATTTCTTTCATTATTTGCAATGGCAACTTTGTTAGTTTAATATGACTATATTGTGATCTATGGAAATTAGTAGCCTAGGTAATTATTCAATAAAAAAATAGTGTGTGAACAGCCACAAATAAGTATTTAAAAAAATCAAATTTGGAATATCACGTTATCTATGATATGACGCACAGTGGCGGACGCACCTGTCAGATTTTTATTTACGCAGTGAATTGTACCTAGATTATGGTTTTTTCACCGGAAAAAAGTGCGCCAATGCCTACATTACGATATTTGAATAAAAATAATCGAATTTGTTTGTCAAATAAAGGATTAGAAGGTCTTAAGCGACGAAGACGTCATTCTGCTGTATGTTAAAAGAAGTATGGCGAATTGTATACGCTGTATGAGAAAATATCAGTTATAAACGTCACGTACCTGTAAAATCATTGAAAATTTCTGAAATGTGGTCAATTCAAACGGTAGATGAATCGGTAGCGCACATTTTGAAGTGAAGATGTAAAAATAACAATAAAATGTCGCTTAAATGAGCTGTTAGTGAATTTTCCAAAATCTCTTAGGATAATAATAATGAAAGATATACGTGCGTTACTATAGAAATCAAAATGACATTTCAGTATTCTATATTTGTTTGTTTGTTTGTTGCAAAATTGCAAAAAAAAAATGATTTGTATTTATCCTAAATTATTAATACATAGAATTGTCAAGTTTATATGATTCAGCAGAAAATTTAAAAAACGTGGTATATAAAAAGTTCTTTTTATCTTGTAATTATTATTATAAATGTCATGTTGCAAACGTCTTGCATCGAGCAATAATTTGTTATGTGCTCAATGTGTCTTTTTAAATAAATAAATAAACAAATACATATGGGAAAAACGCGTGTCGTAAAATAATAATATTGTAATAACACAAATACATTTTACAAACGTTGAATCTTTAGAAAATATATTACACATTTTTAAACTTACAGTGTGTTCATCATTATCTGATTCTGTAAAATATGAACACATATGTATTGATTTTATTAATAATTATGATATATGCGCGAAATTACATATACCTACCAGTGGCGAAAGGTGGAGGTAGGCTGTTAATATCCGCCATAAAATAGTGCACATTAAACTTTGTCAGTCATACGTATTTGTTTTCATTGAAATAAGACTACACGATGGTGATGGTTAGTTTTTAAAATTCAAAACCCTGCGAAAACCAAGCCATAATAGATAATAGTAAAAAAAAAACTTAAAAATAATTATTTCAATTTAATCATACATAACTTTAGATATGTCATAGAAAGAATAATATTTTTTATCTATTATAGTTTGGTTTAGGCAGGTCTTAATGAATTTAAACATATGTGTAATATGTATATATTTTTACTCCAAGGAAAACAAATGAAAAAGTGTGCACAATTTAAAATTAAGTATACCAAAACTATTATGGTTTGGTTTAGGCAGGGTTTAATTGCAACACCATCTCCAAATTGTAGTCTTAGTTCAATAAAAACAAATATTTATTACTAACAAAGTTTAATGTGCACTATTTATTGCGGATCTTAACAGTCTGCTTCCACCCTTTGCCACTAATACCTACACAATATACGACAATATATTATGGTATTGCAGCTTGTCATTTGTATGCACAAATATGTAATACATAATTACGATGACTTATAAAGACAAAGAAATTATCTCGATTTGATAGACAGCAGACGTCGAGTCGTCAGAAATAACATATAATTCGAAAATATGGGAAATAAATGAAAATATCGATTTGGGTATGTAGAGATAATTAATTATTCAAATCGACACAGACGTGGCGTGACCCTGTGCCTTATTTAATGTTCCCATCCTCGATTGTTCAATAATTTAATATAATATCTACAGAATGTCTGATAGGTTTATAATCAGGGTTGGCATATCAACGATTTTTTAATTGGTGAAATATACAGTCGCGGTGATATACGAATTGGCATGAGTCTATACGATTAAAACAATTATTAATAATTAAGCCAATAAAAACGATAAATTTAAAATTAGAAGGGTCTTCTGATGGTATTCGAAGCCGTATTCAGGGCTCGAAATGGACCGGAGCGACGTTGCGGTTCATTAAAACGGAAAAAATATCGATCCGTATCAACCATCTGAGCTAGATAGGTCAATATAACACAAAATTTTACATAGTACAGTCCTACAAACTTATCTGAAGAGCGGTCAAAAATGGAACTACGAACTTCCATGTGGTATCGTACTGTTGAAAAGTTCATTCGAATGTCAGATTCTGTCCAGTTGCGATTGGGTCTTGATTGGGTAGTTTTCGAGTGTAGCTCCCCCATCAATTACTCAGATAAGTTTGTGGCACTATACTTCTTTTATAAAATTAGATGACAATGTTCATATTTTTGGAAAATTATCGAGTGCTCCGGTTCGTAAAATTTTCCATCTTGAGCGCTGTCGTATGTTAATTATTAATACCTGTGGCACTAATTGGCGAGGAAGGTGGGTGCAACCATGAACATGGCCGCATTAAGACTTACTATACAAATTAAATTTCAAGGTCACGTGGAAATTTATTTGTCAAGATAAAAAATGTTTTAAAATGAATTTGACATAAAAATAATATGGATACAAATTTAAAACTATAAGTACTAATAAACACATTTTAGAGATATAAATGGGGGGGCGATATATACTAAAATAATTACAAAATAAAAAGAACTTTTTATATACCACGTTTTTAAATTTCCTGTTGAATCATATAAACTTGACAATTCTATGTATGAATAAATACTTCTTTTGTACTTGATAGAAATACTGAATAAATATTATAGAATACTGAAATGTCATTTTGACATTTCTTATTGATTTCCATAATGTATATTAATAATTTAGTTGCTCGGACCCCCTTAGCAACCAATAATAGTGTTTTACTTTTTACGATTTTTTTCCGAAATAACTTTCCATACAAAACAGAATTAACTGAAAATTAATTCAATTCTGCGTAAAAGTATTAAAAGAATGCATTGTCATCGTATTCTGATATATTCTAAAAGTTTCAAATGTCTATCTAGTCGGGAAGTTAGTTAAACATCGATTACAAGATTTAGACAAACAAGAAAAAATTGTACAGGACAAACAAGAATACGAGCTAATAAAAACGTGCTAATATTGAAATCCTCAACAGAATGGATTAAGAAAGGTCAGACAGAAAAAATATTTATTAACAAAAGTTCACCAGAGCCACGTCACATAAATTTGTAGGTAGGTCTTATCTCAGTTTTATTTACTTATAATATCTTTATTATTCGCTTTAATTTAATCAACCCACATTTAAAATGGATAGAGATAATAGTCTTCTGTGATGTTTGCTTTATATTCGCGGGGAGGTTAATGAGATAATTGTCCTGTCACCCCCCCCCCCCCCTGGAGTGAGTCCCCTAAAGTAATATTTTCAAGCAGTTTAAAAAACATAATATGAAAAAGAAGACTAACAAAATATGAAATGCTTCATGAATTACAAATAACTAATGCAAAGAAAGCTTTATAAGTGAATATTTAATAAGCTCGTAGACAAGGCTTTATAGCCTGTATTTATTGGTCAAGATTCGAGCGATTGGTCATATTATGTATTAATCTTTTCAATTTTTTAGGTAAATTTTCAAAAAATATAAACAGTTAATTATGGAAATACACTAGGTACTGAGTTACACAATATAAATGGGCAAAATCTGTGATGTACCAGTTATTGATGCAGATAACATGCTGGTGGAAGAAATGGAAGTACTCAGATCCATTTTCCAAGAATCGTGCTTTGAATGTCTTTTAAATAAAATTATTGAAGAAAACCTCCTTAATATATATGAAACCTCAATAATAATATATTGCAATGAGGGAAAAATAGCTCTGGAAATGCTTTTATAAATTCTCATACAAACTATAAAATGAGTAAGCAGATACTCCTATAATTAACTACATTTAAAAATGGTGCCTAAGTAGGTAGATCAAACTGGAATTCCAGTGGTTTTTATAGGGAAAAAGATTCAAAGTTAAGATAATAACAGTATGTATGCAGTTTATACAATATATTATGAAAATGTTCTATGCAAAATGACTGAAGTTAGTAACGGATTCCTCCATGCAAAACCATTCACTCTTTCTCACTTATATCATTAAAAGCTAACATTATTTTCAGGATAGTGTCTTTGTATGTAGAGTATAATATGCTTCATAACTTTGCACTCCGGCTCTAGGATGAAAATGATGTAATATATTCTAAAAATATTTTTTTTTCATATATTATCTATCTATTTACTTATTACTACATACATATTAATACAAGAGGATATGATTTGATCTAATTGTATGCGAGGTAATCAGGCAAAGAGGCATATCAGTATGGAAAAAACTGCAAAGTTATAAAACGTATACTCTACCTTGATAAGGCGCGCACACAGAAGAATGGTATAACGGGGTCCATTTCGAAACCATTTCATTATCCATAATAACGTATTATTGATTTTTTAAGGCGGCGAGAGGGTGCGGGTTTGACGAAATCCAGCAGGTTCTGCTGACTTCCGCATTTACCCCGCGGACCCACGCACTTTCTCGCTTAGTTTTGAATCTAGCAATGAACACCTGGCCTGCAGTAAGAGCTACGGGTGCTCACCTATGACTTATTGCGACCTGTCATATCCACAACTGGTTATCGAAGAAGAATACTAAGTATTATTCCATTCACCTAAATAATTTGTATTTATTCGTTCCCATATGGACCCGAAACCCTCCCCTTTGTGTGAATAAATAAACTTACTATTATACTCGGACGATTTCACGATTATAATGTGCCTAATTGTATAATATTTATTCAGAAAAATAGAAAAAATCTATCTGTAATTACCAAATAAATGGGTTATTAAGCACAACAGGTGAATGATTTGGCCATTCGATATAATTAGCATGTTAATTAAATGTGGTAATTAAATAGTGCTTAAATGCTCCGCGGTCAACAAGTTAACTTGTTGTAATATCTATTAAATATTTCGACAAGGTGTACTTACATAAATATTTTATTTTATTTAAACGGTATACGTATAATAATTTTTTTTATTGATAGTTTATTTATTTATTTAAGAAAACAAAACATTGTGGACATAACAAATCTAAATTCAAGACATGAGATTTACATTATAACAAATATTACCCTCACAAGAGAGAAGAAGAGAATATACCTATATAATAATTAATAAACATATTATGTTACTGTAACACTGCATACTTATCTAATTTTAGGCCAAAAGTGGAGTTACAAGTTCCGCGCATTTAGGCGACGATAAGTAGGTACAATTTTATACAGAAAAATAAAATTGCAAATACAAAAAACATAGCACGTCACCGAAAATGTCTACATCTTTGGGGAGCGCATTGACTAGTCTTGCACTCCTCGCTAATGGTGCCTACCAGGCTTGACACGTCGAGGAAACGGTTCCGATCCAGAATAACCATGACCACGTAAGTAATTGACAGGTGCATGTAAATTCAAATTCATTAGGACACCTGGATTGGAAGCCATCCCTCGCGATAACAGGCAAAAGTGTTTCAAGAGCAGAAGAGACCTACGAGATTCAAAAAAGTGAAAAATAAGCATGCCTTGTAGAAAGGCAGTCGGAAAATAATCATTTGACGAATTATCGAAAGGAAAATAGTTATATTATGTCTTAAAATAAAGACATCGAAGGATTTGCAGGAATATAATCATTAGCCTCAGTAACCAATTTTTAATATTATTCACTGTCTTGTATTTAGGTCGCATCTATCTATATTCTATACAAAGATATAACGGTGAAAAGTATCGCTATTTGTTATACGTCATAATATAATTGGATGACATTTTCTTTATTTTGATTTTGCGACATCCGGAAAATTACCAGAAAATTTTATACATAAAAAAACAATATAGGTAATTTTTTACTCACCACAACAGCAGACGATCTTTTCAAAAAAGGCTGTAAATGATATATGTTTGTGTATCGTAGATATTTTATGAAACGATTGGTAATAATTCAACAATTTAATAACATAACCTTAAAATTCCGTAAATATTATCAAAAGCTCACTTAATATTATTACACCGTCACTCCACAGGAGCTTTATGACAACTGAAAAATAATAACTTCTATACTAAAACTAAACTACAATGGATGTAAATATTATAGAACGAAACACTCCACGTTAATAATATGAAATATTTCTCAATATTTTATTGAAGAGACATCATTTATGATAGCATGTAGGTATTTAGTTTTTTTACGAACTGTCAAGATAAGATAATATTGAGCTATTTTTGATATCAAATACCGACAGGTAGAAATCATTATTAATTGTTGTAATGTTTTTTGACGTGTAAACAGTGTAAACATTAGACATCTATTGTAATTATTTCAAAGCTTTAAGCTTGCGTACTTTGTGAAATATTTATAGATATCAGTATAAAATAATTCGTGTAGTAATAATATTAAATCACAGATGGTAGTAACTCGCATTGTAAAAAAATGATAAGATTTTATTTAGTTTTATAACGGATTATTTTAATTAAATTGATTGCGAATTTATACGGCATTCCATTGATATTCGTCAGCATTTAGTTGATTCGTCATATTAAATAAAAATATACATTTATCGGAATACGTGTTGTGAAATATCAATATTATTAAAATTTTTCGTTTAGTAATTCACCCTGGGGCAACTCGTCTTTATGGGTTCATAATATTATATGAATATTATTATATTCTTGCAATGCAGATAACTGTATAATTGAGAGGCTTAATACCCAAGAGTTGCAAGTGACAAATACGCCAAAAACAAGCGTGGAATATCCTTCTTCCTAAGCTTGATAATATGGGCACCCACTGTTTGTTTTAATATTCCTATACCTTTAGTTACACATGCAGGTCATAAAGTAAAAGGTACAAAAGCACACCGAATGAGTTAAGTAGACACTTTTTAAGAATTTATAAAACAACGTCCACCTATATATACTCATCCTCACGTAGGTGGAATATATCAACATCCGAAGCGATTTGGTTGAACAGAGTTATTGCCATTCTAATTGGCATCACCAATGGCAGGTTAACATTATTATAATTGGACCACATTGTCAAGTGCGATATAATATAGATTTATGATTTGAATTTCATTTTATTCAACTCTTTCTTCTCGTTCCATCATGATTGAGGACAGTGATTACTTCAAATGCAGCTATCTTCTGAGCGACCAATACTCTACAACTCTCATGGTAATTTCCCTCAACCAAGACAGAGCACAGGCTGAATCCAGTAAACCCCTCCACTTTGGTCATTCCAGCGCGCTGAAACTTTTGCTATAACTGGCCTTCACGAAGACTGCCCTGCCCTATTCTCGTGGAGATCAACATTTTTATGTTCGTGAAAATAATACAAGAAAATGGTTTTAAATAAAGATTGAGCGAAAATTTATTATAATTTGTATTTTATTACGATTATTATGACAAATTAGGAAAATGGTACTAATGGAAGTATGATGAAGGTGACCACACTTTAATTTATTTTTGTTTGATTTCAATGTGTAGTAAATTTCAGTAACGACCATCCATTTACTCCCAAATGGACGTAGCACGTGAAGAATAAAAAAACCTTTCATAAACGATCTTACATAGGTATCTGTACTTACATGTTCATACAAATTGCATTACTTGGTAAGCAGATAAATACAGGTAACTTGCTTATCTCTCCACCAATCACAAAGTTTTCATAGTCGTTATGTTATGTTATACTGTGGCGTAACGAACTTTAGCGCCCTTCAAAGTTCTGCTGAGAGTGTCCCTGGAGCAACTTCCCAAAACCTTGGTTGGCGTGCACTAGAGTGTGCGTGGTTCCTGCTTTGATATGGTGAATTACGGTTAATTCTTGTTGAGAAAAAACCTTCTCGCTCGCCGTAAATACAGGTAACTGTGGTTGAAAAATGAACTCTACCAACGATGCAATAATGGTCATTATTGCAAATTGGCAGTTGAATTGGTGTGGAAACCAGTAAAACCAAACCTACAATTAAAAAGTGTAAACATGATAAACTTCAGTATAAATGAAATATATTTTATCATAACTGGCCCGGATCATCTATTTCCAAACTTCGTCAACTCCATTTTGTACATTTTCCCTGTATGTTTGCTCCTTTTTTTCCGACCATGTCCGATCCTAATAGGATCATATGGGCCTCCACAGAGTGGAGGTTTGTATTAACAGATTTTATTTTCACGAGAAATGGATGTCAGCCACTTGCTCAACTTATTAGGCCCATATTCTGACTCATACACATTGAAGTTAAAGTCTCTCCACCAAACCCGCCCCGTACCACCCTCGGTCTTAATCGAGAGTATCACGGGACCCATCAATTGGTGATGTGAAGTATCTAAGAATTGTCCTGGGAGTGTCCTGAGAGAAGATGCCCAAGACTTGAGAATTAAGAAGATTGCTACGCTCAAAGTGAGCTCTGACTGAGTTTACTGAGTTTACTCTAATGCAAAGTGCCAGGGAGAGAAAAAGCACATGGAAATTACTAAAAAGAAAATGAACCTACTTGTTTATTAAATTAAAGAACGAAGCTAATCATACAGGCAGCAAAATTTATGTGAAGAGATCTTCACGCCCGTAGTAAAACGCCGCAAATTTTTTGAAAGCAAGATAATTGGCCTTAGTAGCAACCAGGTCGGACGGGCCGATGGGTCCAACAGCTGGTTGGACCGACCTGAGCATTTCCTCCCGTTCGGAGCACATACTCAGACACTCCCATAGGATGTGGTTGGCATCCTGTATTTCCCCTCCGCATGGACATGTCGGACGGCTTACAAGTCCAAGCTCGAAGACCTTGCCAGCGAATCCACCTTGAACAGTCACAAATTGACTGGTGTAATGGTCTGGAGTCAGATATTTGGTTATCTCCATTCGCCACTGTATGTTTGAAAAAAACGTATATGTGTGCCGGCCCTTGGTCGATTCGTCCCACTTTCGCTGCCAGGTCTTAATGGCCGCGTTGAGCGACATGAGTCTAATTCTGCGCCTCAATAATGCTACTCCTTCGCCAGCTAGCCGAGGGGGGGGGGGACGAGGTGAAAATCACCAACGTCGGCCTCCTCGCCCTTGAGGAGCAATATTGAAGCGCCGCTGACCTGAATATGCAGGCAAGTGGGAGAATGCCGGCCAGGACCGGGAGCGCGTCAGCTGACTCATACACAAATTGAAAAACAATATGTGTACTTGCCAGACCCAGGATTCGAGCCTGGGACCCTCGACACTATAGACCGGCGCTTAAACCACGCGGCCATCGTGTGTGTTCGTTTGCTCCGTAGGTGGAGCATAATACATTTAGACACCACGCACCGGATCCCTGCAGGCCACTCGCTTTCTTGAGTCTTCCGGGGTGTTGTATTTCATTCCGTAGCACTATCATGACAGCGCTATGCCCATCCAATAGACGGTATTTAGCGGCCTTCCAAGGCGTAGGAATCCGAGTAGACATGTTCATTCACACAATTTTACACAATGACCTTTCTAAGTATTTTGAGACTACGTAAACGCTACCGTCTACAATTATTATATAAAATCTAATCGCCTAAATCTAAAACATCTTCTTATTTACATACATATATATGTAACGCATACACACTTAAAAAAAGGTAGCACCAGTTTTCGGGACACACGCGTATGTCAGCGTTTTTTAAGTCTGCGACGATACTAAAAAACCCTAATATGTACGAAGACATTCTCATTATTTAAAATACAATCTACATACTGCTGTTCAAATACAATACTTAAACTGCCGTGCGAGCTAATAATGTCCCATCTCTTTGGAGCCGATTCATAAAAGTAGAAGTGAGGGTATTTATTTTAAAGTCGGTTATCTTCATTTTTATTCTTTTTTAGATGTTTCTGTAAGTAAATAAGTCTGTAAGTAAGTACTTAGTAAAATTGTATTAAACCGAAGGATGATTGCAAAATCGATTATATTCATCAGCCGTCATTTTTATATTATTTTACCAACTTTAAACATGTTTATTTTAAAATTAATTTTGATGACTTTAATGTGATTTTATTTTGCTTAAAATGTGTTTGATGTTTTTTTATGATTATATCAAAATGGCGGAATATGAAACTAACCAACTTTGGAAACTATGAGCCTTAAGTATTCACACTGTTCCTCGATTTGCCTCCTATTGAAAAATGGAGTCCCAAAGCGGCGTATGACCTGCATACCCTCACGGCTTTTAATTGTGTTAAAGCTTAAACAAAAACAAAACACAACTTGATCAATTGTCCTAAATTATTGTTAGTGGATTTGGCGGATATTGAAAATACATAACTCAATTTATAATTAAATTCTAAATATTACGAATCGTTTGGTTGCCTCAATTATAACGGTAAGGTGAAACGGCGATACAATGTCGATGGTTACTCTTCCGTTAAAAACATACACGCTAGAAAGAGATGGCAGAATTGTGTGGGAGCGTCTTGAGTAGTCTGGCAAAGGACGTTTTTACAGTTTGTTGGGTTGTGTGAGGTCATTGACTCGCAGCTTAATGGGTAGGTGGAATTCGGAAACTGGAGTTTGCGTCGATATAATATTGACATAATTAATATAATTCATTCATTATTATTTCTTTATTTTTAGCTGCCACCATTCCTGGATAAGTGGATTTTGAAAACGCTTTGATACTAACTTCTCCAAATAGTTATTTTCAATATTATATGAAAAACAATTTTTAATTACGTGAATATAGAAAATTAAGTCTGTTATTTTGGTTCTTGTCTATTTAGTGAAAGCCAGAGGCAAACAAATATTGAAAATAGCTGATATACTGGATTATTAGTCAAGCATAAACTAGGTTAGGTTATCATTCTTCAATTCAAAAAATTTCCGAAAACGGCTATGAAAATTGCCGTTATTCCCGCCTGGCTTCTAGTAAACAGACTTGTACCGTTATTTTTAACTTAGCTACTACAAAATACTATAGAATATAAGGGAAAGGCAGATGAAAATAGCTAGGTAAGTAAATTAAAAATACAATCATACTGCATAATTGATATAAAAGCCTGGTAGGTGCTCGTGAGTATCAAATTATCCCTATCAAATATGTGATAATAATGACACATACAAATTAATATAAAATTAATGTTCTTATTAAATCTAATAAAATTTGAACATAACTGTCTGCAATACTCCGGAAGCAACGCGTATTTATATATATATATGTTACGCCGAATGTGCAAAATTGACTATTACATGAAATGGGCAAAATTTTGCATAAATCATGAAAAATGCAAGCCCGTTGCCTTATCCATGAATTAGACAAAATATCTGGCGAGTGCGGGAATTCGGCAGTAATTTTTCTGCCTAGTTCAAGCATTGGACAAATTAGATAGTAACGCTACGGTGGTATTTTTTGCAACTAAACTAAATGTGTCAAATGCTCATGCATTGGTCAAATGTACGTATATTATCTATGGTCAAAATAGATGGTCGGGCTCCGGTGGTGTTTTTTGCAACTAATCAAACTAACCAAATGTGTCAAATGCCATTGATTATAATACAAAAATATACCAATCAATAACTACAATGACGTTCATATCCATTTACTATGCGCAAAAAAAATCTAGAACTATAATATGATAACGGAAGAATTTTATTGAAAGGTATTTTCGCGATTTGATTCGTGCTTGGGTATCAATCGTGCAACGGTCGATTGTATGTTTGTGATAGTTTGTTGACACTTGTTAGCTAACCTCAAAATGGACATTCAGTTGAATAATTCAGATTTACAAAACCTAACCTAACCTAACCTAATAATAATAATATTATATTATGTCCAATTATAACTAATAAAACTATCCGTATTAAATTTACTTTTACTACTGTCATGTTGACAGTTTAAGAATTCCATACCCTGGCGAATTCACGTACTCGGCAAAAAATGTACCTAATTCATGAATAAGGCAACATGCTTGACTATTACATGAATTAGCCAAAATTTTGCCCATTTCATGTAATAGTCAATTTCGCACATTCGGCGTAACATATATATCAATGCTATACGGCCATCTCTTTCCGGTACCGGCGACTTATGATACGTAAAATTTACATGTAGAGCATACGTTTTTCTTTACTTTGCACGTTTTTTGCATTTTTTACTACATGATACGCCTCTTTGCCTGATTACCTCACATAAAGTAAATCAAATGATATTCACTTGAATTAATATAAGTTATATTACCTACATTATTTTCATTCTAGAGCCGGGGTGCAAAGTTATGAAACATATCATCATCATCATCATCCCATCAGCCTGAATCTATCCACTGCTGGATGAAGGCCTCTCCAAGCTGATTCGACTTCTCTCGGTCCCGTGCATTGCATGCCCATGTACTTCCGCAGAACTTTACCATTTCATTAATCCAGCGGCCTCTAGGTCTACCTTGAGGACGTTTTGTATCTCTTCGATACCACTGGATGACTAAATTTGTCCCTTCTTCGAGCAGATAATGTGCAGTACAACGCAGCAGATCTGTAGCTAATAGAAAAGGGTGCAAGGCGAAACTCTGGCGCCTTAAAACAAGAGACCTTTGGCTATGAGAAGGAATACCCAGACAGAAAAACCACACACCAGCCCGTCTAGACAGTGTGGTGTGTTATGTCCAAAATCTTCAAATGAAATGAAAGCTTCTAAAACCCGGACCTCATTCTCCGGAAAGGCAACCTGACACTGATCACGACAGCTATTAGGCTTCGGCCACATAGGCAGGTGCTTCGCTAGTATGCGATAGTATATATATAGTAGAGCCAGATGCTACGCTTGTCTACTAAAAACACTACTGCCACATTGCATGCTACGTGCTTAGGTACAAATTCATTTGACATTTAGAAGCGTTCAAGTCAACAACGATATGTCACTAAGAGAATTTAAGTTTAAAATTTCGAAAGTCTCAAATTCGAACTTGTTGGGTGCATACTGTCAATTATTCATCCCATGAGTCATTATTCATAACCTCAAAATATACGGTGTTTGACGTTTGTTACACTGAAGAAACATCCGCCATCTTGCAAAATCCATAGATAATGGCAAAATCACTAGGTGACACAATAAAAATATCCAGCATGTTTGTTCACCGGTAGACTCACGAGGTGACTCATAATCACGTAGCGAGGCGCGAAGCGTGCAGTGTGGCCATTGCGATAGAAAAGTGTGCGTTCGTTCGCTAGGATATGTCACCTAGCACGTATTCAACAAGCAAGACATCTGCATATGTGGCATTAGCCTTAGCGAAGGAAGGCAGAGAGTGTTAACAATCCCCGGAGACCAGGAAAAGACTGCCAACAGATGGCCATTGTTTCGTAGGTATAACGCGAGATAAAGCATATGTTCTAACAATATTCATATGGTGTGTATAATTCTGTAGCTTGGTCTAGAGATGGGAAAACTGGTCGATTTTGAAGACTAAGTATACTTACTACTAGTATAAAAAATACTTAGTACAGAAACTTCTTCCAAAATACTTACTAGTATTTGGAATACTATATAGAGCATTTTTGGCGTGCGTAAAAGTTTCATATTCAACTGAAACTAAAACCAACTCCATATTATTAGTATTTGAAATACGTATCGGCTCAGGGAACTCAGACTGTGTATCGGCTTCAATAGAATCGCTAAAAATACACTGAGCTCCGCTTGTCGAATAGTCTCATTTATTATAAAATTTTAAACACATTTTAAATTTATGAGTTGTTTTTCTGTTAGGTTACAATATTCTTGTTAACAAAAATGAATAACAGTGATTTTTTTTTAAATTTCAAACATGTTTTGAGCGGTCATATAACAAGCCTAAGCCTGTGCGTCATCCACCACTGTGCTGTGACACAAAATTTACGACTTATTATTCATACATTCGAACGCAATAGACTAATAAATTAAAATATACCTATATTCAAGTGCTATTTAGTGTTGAAAGTCTAACAACTGGCGAATGCACAGAACAGCGACTCGCGATGATATCATCACAAGTTTTTTGGAATAAGTTTATTGGGCCACACATACTGAGTATGGGTAGTTTCATCCAAAACTTGAGTACACAAACTGGTGACAGTATTTCCAACTCACCTCTAGCTTGGTCCGTTAATGCTAAAAGTGGCACAATACTATTAATTTCGGCGCAGGCTCCCTTGCCTCACCTCTTGTATCGCAAATGGCGGTTACCATAGTCAAATTTTTGACACCTGAATGAGTAATACCAGATTCATATTGCGATATTACTCACCCCTCCATTTCACCAGAGCTTATCTCATTTTGTAACACTTTGCTCCTTCGTAACGCAACTCTATAGCGTAAGAGATCTTCATTTTGCTACGTAGGTACCTAGGTATTTTTCCGACGTAGTCCGGTCCCACATATAAATTCGTCTCGACAGCAATATGTCGAATTTGTCAATGTAATTTTGTTGTCATTCGCAAAACACATGTTACCTAAGTCTATACTTCAGTCGAGACATGGTCTAAAAAGATCGTGACTAGGCGATGCGCGGACGCGAGCCGAACGAAAAATAATTTGTAATAAAAATTCAACACGCGTCCATTTAACGTTATGTTATTGTTATATTAGTAATAATAATAGTATATTCATTGACATGTTTTCTTTTTCAAATAAATGGGTAAAACATTTTTTAGTAATCTTTACACGATTAAGAATACATTCTTCCGACCCCATCACAAAACAAATTGACGTGCTTACACCTCGACTTTCGGTCTCCGATTGGCGACGAGTGAAAATTTTCATCCCACCTACTGTTGAAAATTATTTGCCGTTTCACTTACGTATGCTCTCAATGTAACGCCGCAGAGAAAAAATCTGTAATAAATTTCACTCAACATGGACCCCAGGTAAAATTGCATAATATTGAAACGGCGCATGTGCAAATGCTGCGTGTCACGTTTAATCATTCGTTTCAGTTAGACGCATGAAGTCGCTGTACACTGTACAGGCATTGTCCCGCCTGTGTGCGCGGAAGTAACAGTACGTCTGTCAACTGTATATCGTTCAAGAGGCAAAGTACACTGGAATCGGTGCGCACCTGCCGAAAAGAGCCCCTCGCACCGCTTCCAGTGTGCTTGGGCACTATGATGCATTTTGAAATGTTTCCGACATATTGGTTGTGGAACGGATAATCTGGAAAGTCTTGTGGTTTTCATTAATTTCGTTTCAAAGGCGAAACAGAGGAAGAGCGTCGGAGCGCGGAAACTACCAAGTTTATGAAGTTACTGGAACACCCTTCACCCTCTTCTGAGATAAGCTGATGACTGTGAATAGTCAACAGGGTACACACAAATAATTGAAAGTGCATTACCTTATACGTGTGATTGTAAGAAGATACGATTCTCGAGTGTGGATAAATATGGGATAAACTTAAACACGTATAAAGAATATATTATTTTAATATTTACATCATATATAATATGCAATTTAAATGCAACGCGCATTCAATATTAGTAAATTTTGAGGACATTTCTGTCTTATTAATGTGTCGTAGGACACACTTCAGTGTGTGGTGACCTCAGTCTTGAGTAACTGCTCCTAAGACATTATCAGTCTTAAACATTTAGTAATGAATCACATTCACTCGTATGGATCCATGATACGCCCGATTAAGACCGGTGTGGTTTGGCGAGACCATTAACTTTAATGTTATGTGACCGCGAGAGATGGAGGGTCATACTCAAGCAGAAGAATGTTGCATTTAGATGTGATCACAATCCTCAGCCATGAGGGAATGACGGGAAAGAAGAAGAAGAATAAGAAGACACCAATAAATTATAAATAAAAAAATTCACAATAATAAACCCCTATTTGGAAGAAATCTCGATGACATTATAACTAATGATGGTGCTGATAGTTGCTGTGTAAGGTGTATAAATCGTTTCTCTCATTCCTAGCAGAGGGTCATAAGTTCTTAGCCACTGCGTCATGTTTAAATCAATGGAGAGATAAGTAAGAATATATCCACAACAGGCCTAGTCAAATTGTAAACCGTGCACAGTTTAAGTTTCACGCCCATAATACGTAAAATAATCATATAATAAACATATCAATCAAATAAAAAAATAAACGATTATCTATAAATATTATCTACTTTGGCTTAGATTAGGCAAGGTTTACTTGAATTTAAAAAAAAAACTAATAAAAACTGTCTATCTACGCATTGTGGTCTTAGTTCAATGAAAACAAATAAGTTTCACTGACGAAGCTTAGTGTGCACTATTTATGTCAAATCTAAACAGCCTACCTCCACACTTCGCCACTGGTATTAGTCTATTGCTACTGTGGCTGAAGGTACTGTATTTTTTTTTAAATTTAATTAATTTATTAAGGAAAACAAACAGTTACATTGATTACAAATATATATAATTATATAAACATGGATTAGAGAAAAAATATTGCAACCAGCAAAATTTCCACATATAAATTATATTATATATGAACATATTATACATAAGAAAAATGAGATAGAATATTGAATAATTAATTATAGACAAAAAAGTAACATTTAACAATATCTAGGACATTTTTAACGGAACCTCTAAATCAAATAATATCTACTTCAATATTGATATTGTTTTAATGATGACATTGTAAACAAACTTTTACGCAATTAAAAAACTACAAATTCTAATGGATTTAAATTTTGTACTATTCCATTTGAGTGTTTTTTTGCGACCTGGGTTTCGCCTTTCGGCATCTTCATGCATAAGTTAACTCCATTAAATTCCAATACGTTACCATTGTTCCTAGAATTGACGATTTTACACCTCTTGAGTGTAGTATTTTTATTGTTTAGAAATACTAATGATCTATTATTAGTTTTTGACGGTTTATTATAATATGCTTATCGAGTGTATTATTATTAATAAGATAGGGGTTTTTTACTAACACTTACCCTATTCATAATTTGTTTGTAATATTTTTTATTGTGACTCTTGACTTGATAGGTAGGTAATGGAGTTTTTACTAACTTTATTGTATTGATTTATTATATAAGTTAGAGTTAAGAGTTGTGTGTTTGCCTTTGGTGAGTATACACAGCGCATAAAGATTACAAAAGGCGAAACCCGGATCCCAAAAATCGACTCAAATGAAATACTACAAAACTTAAATACATTAGAATTTAAATTCAAATTCCATCATGTATGAAGCGGTCGATAGTATTAATATTAAAAAAAATACTTTTGCTTCTAGTGTGATTTGCTATTAGGTGGATATAAATTTTGAAGGGAACTTAAACGGGCCGGTTAGAGCGTAGGGCTCCAAGTTGACCAGCCCTACAGTACACCATCCACGGAGACAGACACTCCATGGTAAGTATAATATGTGAAGATAAAGCTTACCAGCGCCGTGCGGTAACGGTACCATGACTTAAAACCTGTTAAAACAAAAAATATATCCCCCAGCAGTTTAAGACTTTTTATGGCCGCTTCACGTTTTGAGAAAATTATTACTACCTACCATAACTACACGGAGTTAATGAATTATTATACAACACCTTTGAAATGATTACTCAGCCGGCTTGGCCGTTAATCCGATCCCAGCGGATTTCCGATCGACGCTCTTTTAGCAGTTTCTGAAACGGTTCATTGGGCGGGTTCACAATCATTATTATATTTTCGACTGTACTGGTTATTAATTTTTCTTCTTGGCCTCTAGCCTTATCAATCGTCCGCCTCATGGCCCCCACATCTTAAAACGGGCACCCAGGCCACGATGTTTGACGGCGCCCTCTACCTATCGCCAGTAGCGAAGGGTGGAGGTGGGCTGTTAAGATCCGCCATAAATAGTGCAAATTAAACTTTTTTAGTCATACGTATTCGTTTTTATTTAAGACTACAATTATTTACAGTTGGTGTTGGTTAGTTTTTAAAAATAAATTAAATCCTCCCTAAACCAAACCATAATATTTTTTGGTGTATTTTAGGCGATACGACAAAATTGAGCACACTTTTTCATTCGTACTTAAGTATTTGTTTTCGTTGGATTAAGAAATAATACATATTACACTTATTGTTGGTTATTTTTTTTAAATTCATTAAGCCCTACCTAAACCAAACTATAACAGATAAAAATTTTATTCTTTCTATAAAATATATAAAGTTATGTACCTATGATTTAATTGCATAATTTAAGATATTTTATAGATATATGAGTATTTTTTTGCTTGGTCTTCGCAAGGTTTAATTGAATTTAAAAAAACCAACCAACACCATAAATTATTGTATGTGTTAATTTAATGTGCACTATTCATGGCGGATCTTAACAGCCTACCTCCACCTTCGCCACTACTTATCACAAAGTTTAAGGGCAATGTGTTGCCCTAGAGCAGCGTTTCCCAATTGGTGTTTCGTGGAACTTAATGGTTTCGCTAGGTAAAATTGAAACCTACTCCGTGTATTTTTAGTGATTTTTTGTATTTGTAAATAAATCCACTTAAATTATTGAGTCGTTGGCATTCGGCTTCATAATATGAAGCAATCATTGCGACCCCTTTTTCTGATAACCAAGTAACATGCGACCCCTCGCCATATTGGATAAATTGCCATTTTTATTATAATCAGGAAACACACTGAAAATAACTATAAAATAAAATTCCACAATATCATATCAAATTGCATCGCACAGCCATGTCATATTTACAAATGTTAATATTATATGTGAAGTAAAATAGCACCACAGGCGACTTTCATTTTTACGATGAGAGCAAATTTATGATAATATGTGTCTAAGCCCGGGTACCTAGGCTAGGGCCTTGTCAGCCTCGTGGGGCCATGGTCCACCTCCACCACACCATACACGTAGCTACCACATCGCAAGACAATACAAAGCATTAGGGTACAGCAGACCAAGGGGGCATAAACCTCAGGCAGAAACAATGAATTTTCTATTTAGCATACATAATTTGAAAACTTCTTTAAAAACGATCTTTGAAAAAATACGACGTCCGACATGACATAAACCCGTAATTAGTGGAATTACGTCAATGTGCTTTACCAATTAAGCACTAGGTGTCCTATCTAATTAGAACGAAATTATCTACTTTGTAATTTTTACATGTTGAAGTGATTATCAAATTGCGTTAATTTTTATATCGAGGTATAATTAATTAATTACTAACCGACGTCAGGATCTCTCCAAATTTTATTTATAATGTACCTGCACTTGCAAATGTAAGTGTTTTTAATTATATAGAACGAATGTTACATTCATCAAAAAATATAGATTATACTAAGATTGATTCGACAAACTAATTAAATTGGAGAAAATGTTTGAAGAAAAAGCAAAAAAAAACATTGATTTTGGATGAACTTTTTTTTAGAAACACTGGGGACCCTTGCATGACCCTTGCCTCTTTTTAGAAGTTGTCACCTTGGACGATTATCGTCACCTCCAACTTGATATAGATAATATATTAATTTGGGGCAGGCGTAACAAACTAGAATTCCATATTGATAAATGCAATCTATTATCGTTTACCAGAGCCTCAAAAGTGTTGTTTTTCCAATACTCGATGCATGGCAGAGTTCTGTCACGAATATCATCTGTAAGGGATCTTGGCATTACGTTTGAGAGTAAACTGACATTTATTAGCCATATAGTTACCATTTGTAACAAAGCGCTTAAAATGTTGGGCTTCGTCATGCGTACTTCCCGGGTCTTTTCAGATGTTACGGTATTAAAACTTTTATTTAATTCTTTAGTTCGAAGCAGACTTGAGAGTGGGTCTATTGTTTGGGCACAGCATCAGTTGAAGTATGACCTTATGGTGGAGAGGGTACAGAAGAAATTCTTGAGACTCATTTACTTGAGGTTGTATGGATACTATCCGTGGCTTTATCCAACTGATTTTCTCTTAGGCATGCTTACATACTGCAGTCTGCAATTTAAAAGAAATCTTTATTTAGCTACGTTTTTTTTTCGACTTATACGAGGTATAAATCAGAACTCTGCCATTCTGGGTAGTGTTGACCTGTGTGTCCCTGATAACTGTCTTAGAAATAGAGACCATCAGTTGTTTATTCTCCCAAGATGCAGAACCAACCTTCCACTGGTAATGCCAATTGGGAGGGCGATAACTATGTTCAATGAAATTGCTTCGGGTGTTGATATATTCCACCTACGTGAGAATGAGTTTAGGTGGACGCTGTTTTATAAATTCTTAAAATAGGGTCTGCTTAACTCATCCGGTGTACTTCCTTGTACCTATCTAATTTATCTACTGATATATCTCTTTTTTTGATGTAATACTGTTATATTTATATATCTTTGTTTCTAAATGTCATGTTGTGAACGTCTTAAACTTATAATTTGTAATGTCCACAATATGTTAAAAAAAATTGAAATTAAATAGAATGAATTTTGCATAATATGGTGCCAATACTTATAGCTACCCTACTACACTGCATACGGTCCGCCGCTATTCTGCTCTAGTTATTCGCAACTCGATTGGAAAACGTAATTCACAAAAATACATTCATAAAAATAGGTATTGTTTGAGACTTTCACGGTTGCCTTTGTCAACACGCGTTTTTCCTTATAATAATAGTAATATGGTAGTAATAGGGGACCATTTTCGCACTTAGTAATGGAGGCAATGGACATTCTCAGGAACCCTGAAGATATTAATAGGGACGATGGGTTACCACGACGTGGCTGTCAAGGTTTTCCAGGGATACACGAAATATCTATTAATATTATAAATTAATGTAAAGACTTTTTTCAAAATCCGCACATTTAAACAATATAACATACAATACATAATATCTAACCATATTTCTAGGTGTGCAGTTAGTAAAAATAAATATATATTTTAATCGGCATCAATAGGAGACAAGTTTAATATTAGTGTAAATAATAATGGCGTCCTCCCCCCATTCCGAGAGAATTCATCCCTCTCCATGTTGCTATAGAATAATTATATAGATTTTTAATATTTTACCAAGCATCAGTACAGTGTTTCCAGATCGCAAAACATTTTAATATAGAAGACGGTAATAGCGAAACAATTGAAAGGGAAGTTTCTTTTGGAAATCACAAAATTATGGAGAAAACGATCCTAAAAAATGAATGTTTTATTTTTGAAAATCCCAAAAATATTAAGTAGGTAACCTATATGAAGAGTTTTATGATCTCTATCATGGCCTCTACAAGGAGAGGGGGACTGATAGGGTTTTAGCCTGAGAGCCCGGGTTCATAGGGCAACTGACGTGGCGGGTTGACCAGATAAGTGAGATAAGCACATATTACAAATTTGTTCTAATAGTAAAAAAAATACTTCAAGAATAATAACATTTTAAACGACAACTCCATATTTCAAGTAGATTTATAGATATTTTATTAAAAATGACATTTATTGTCGTACCACGAACACCATTTGTAAAATGCTACTTTAGAGTCTACTTTTAACCATAGCGATAGGTAGGGGGCCCCACTTCAGGATGTGGGGGGCAATAGTCTGTAGGTATACTGATTGCCTTGAATTATTTAGTTCAGTTTTAAGCCCTGCCTAACCAAACTATAATAGATAAAAAATATTATTCTATAAAATATCCAAAGATATATGATTTAATTGAATAATTTTAGATATTTTATAGATAGACGAGTATTTTTTTACTATTATCTATTATGGCTTGGTTTTCGCAGTGTTAAAAAACTAGAATGTTCGAAAAACTGACCAACACCGTCTGTAAATAAATTGTAGTCTTATTTCAATGAAAACAAATACATGTGACTGACAAAGTAAAATGTGCATTATTTATAGCGGATCTTAAACAGTCTACTTCCACCCTTCGCCACTGCCACATAGTATAATTTATTTACACCATTGTATGTTGTTGAAAAATTAATTCTAATTTGTATTGCATCATGTATTTCTTAGGTATCATAAATTTTCGATCATGTCTTTGATCCTTTATGATAACATGTGCACTTCTATGCCATGGTGTATCTATCTATGAGGTAACTGAGCTTATCGAGCAGATAATTTATAATACAAGGTCTCCGATACTCTTCAATGAATATCATATCAAGGTACGCTGCATGCTCTCTGCAGTACAGATCGATTTGAATCCGAAATATCGGCGGGCATTGAACCCTGGACCGCGGCACCGCAATCCGGTACTTCGACCACTGCGCCGGACTGGCCGAAACCGCCGACGCATGCTTCCAATTATTTAAATATTATAATAACAATAATAATGCTTCAGATGATGATGGTGAAGAAGAAAAGAATCGATGGACAGTAGGAGGAGAGGTTCGTCTTCTTCTGTACGCTGTATTGAGAACAAAGACGTTGAAGAAATTCTTATCCATATAAATCAGTGGCGAAGACTCCATACTAGGCGATTATTTGAAGCCTACCTTCTTAAGAAAAATATTTTCAATTGCATATTGACTTATTTATATAATTACTTGATTATATATTCTATAAAATAATTTATTTTGCCAACGAGAGAGAGATGGAGAGAGTTCAGAAGAAATTCTTGAGACTCATTTACTTGATCTTGTATGGATACTATCCGTGGCTTTATCCAACTGACTTTCTCTTAGGTACATAATATGCTTACATACTGGCAGTCTACAATTTAGAAGAGATCTTTATTTAGCTACGTATTGTTTTCGACATATACGAGATATAAATGAGAACTCTGCCATTCTGTGTCCCTGATAACTGTCTTATCGTAAGTACACACGCACGTTCTTGCTCGATGGTTTTACGCTCATTCCAACATGTCTCAACGTGTGTACCATCTGGCTCGATGGATTTTTGTTCGACATCGAACAAATTGCGCTATCCCAAACAGACTGAAGGTCCGTAATTCTTGCTCGATGTAATTTGAGTGAGGGAGTGAGGACGCACCGGCAAGGCTCGTTTGGCCTCACTCTCACTCGTGGTCGAAATCGTGGCGGTGCGACGGTGGCCTCACAGCATCTTGTGTCGAGTTGCTCGACTGTGTAGACCCAACGATGAGTATGCTTCCAAGTCAACATGCTCGATCGAGCAAAACCGTCGAGCATGAGCCTACGTGGGTACTAGGCTTTAGAAATAGAGAGCATCCGTTGTTAATCTCCCAAGGTGCAGAACCACCCTGCCACTGGTAATGCCAATTGGGAGGGCGATAACTGTGTTCAACCAAATTGCTTCGGGTGTTGATATATTCCACTTCCGTAAGGGTGAGTTTAGGTGGACACTATTTTATAAATTATTAGATAATATAGGGTCTCCTTAGCAAACTCGGTGTATTTCTATGAACTTCTATAGATATATAATTGTATTTTCACTGCTTTTGTATGTTTATATTAAGTTCTTTTTTAATATTTTCATTTTTATCGTTTTTATTACTTTTTTCTTTATAATAATGTTTCATGTCATGTTGTTAACGTCTTAAACCTGTAATTTGTAATGTCCACAATATGTTAAAAAATAAATTGAAATACATATTCACTCATTAGTAAATTTTATCAACAATGGTCGATGTCAGTGGCGAAGATTCCATACTAGGCGATTATTTAAAGCCTACCTTCTTCAGAAAAAAATGCATATTAACTTATTTATATAATCACTTAATTATTTTATATTCTATAAAAATATTTTAATTTACTACCTAACGACATATGTTGTATATGTAGAAATGTATTATACATATATACAGATTAAAGAACAATATATCAAAGGTTTAAAAAGTGTGAAAGGGCGATATCTACCTTTAAAGTATTTATCGCATTATTAGTCGAGGAATGGTGATGTTTTTTAGTATGGACCTTACGTTACGTGACTTCAGTCTGTCTATCGCATTGTATGTAATATGGTAGGCTCCAATCGCCTTTGCGTATAATATTATTGTCTATGCTGCAGCCTTTTCCAAAATAATTAATAATTAGATAATTTCAAAAAAAATATTAGGTATATGGGATTCAATTACATATAATTAAATATAAAGTAGTTTGTTTTTCAAAATAATAATAAATTTTATCTAATGACTTTTGATGTAAGTATATAAATATTTAAGAAATTAAAAATTAAACTCATCGCGCAATTTGATGTCGTCAGTGAGCTAATGAAATTTCATCGAATTATTGTGTCGTTGTCATTAGTATAGTGCGAAAACATCTTCTTGGCTACGTGTTAAAACTGTGAACTAATATGCTCCGCCCATTTAGTAAACAACAGCTCCTAGAAGCGTAGCCAAGAAGATGTTTTCGCACAGTATGTATCTGTTCATTTGTGGTAATATCGTAGTATCTTCTTATTTCCCGTAATAATACCTGACAATTGTGCTCTTTTTCTCAGATTTCCACAGCTTACCTGTTTCGAAAAGTCACCCTTTGCCACTGGTCGATATTTGCGGTAGTTAATATAATAATACGTTTCAATTTCCGGGGTCGTCATTCTAGGTACCAGATTTTCCAAACTTCACCATAATTCATGGGTGACATGAGTCCGTAGGTGCATCGTAGAATCTTTATTTTTAACATAAAAAACCTAAAGCTGATGATTAACATATATCTGCTTTTGTAATATCGTAAGTTCATGTAGGTAGTACATATATGTACCTATGTATATCCCGTATGCATAAAAACCCGGAAACAATAACACGATTTTAGATTCACTCAATCTGTGAATAATTCTATAAATAATAATTACAAGATAAAAAGAACTTTTTATATACAGCGTTTTAAAATTTTCTGTTGAATCATATAAACTTGACTTGACTAGCTTAAACGATCAAAAAAAATGTACCGGGTAGAAATACTGAATAAATATACTGAAATGTCATTTTGACACTTCATATTGATTTCCATAGTAACGCACGTATAAATTAATATTAATAATTTAGTTGCTAGGACCCACTTAGCAATAGTGTTTTACTTTTTACGGATTTCTTTCGAAATAACTTTTCATACAAAACAGAATTAACTGAAAATGAAATCAATTCTACTTAAAGATGGCTAAAAGTATTAAAAAATGCATTGGCATCGTGTTCTGATATATTTTAAGAGTTTCAAATGTCTAGCTAGTCGGGAAGTTAGTTAAAAATCGATTGCAAGGTTTCTACCGGACAAATAAGAATACGAGCTAAGAAAAACGTTGTAAAAAGGGTGCAGATAATGCCAAGATAATCCTTGAATTTGTTATGAATATGAATGAAAGTGAGCCATTATTATTTAGATGAAGAATCAGGGCTCGAAATGGAAAATTTTATGAACCGGAGCCCTCGATAATTTTACCAAAATATTGACATAGTTATCTAATTTTACGTATATTTTATGAAAACAAATGAGTTAGATTTTTTGTTATATGGAATATCTAGCTCAGACGGTCAAATTATTTTTTCCATGAGACGGAGCGATAATTTTGGGGATTTTATGAACCGGAACGGCGCTCCGGTTAATTTCGAGCCCTGTGAAGAATCGCAGAATTAAAAAAACCGGACATAAGTCTAAGTGAGTGAACAATGTATATGTATAGGTTTCAATGCTAGATTTATTTTCCAGGACTGCACTGAGATAAAAACGCTTTACATTAGTGTTACTTGGATTAGTGGATTGCCTTCTGGGTGACGTTATATGAAGGTTTAATTCTCGAGTATGTGGAGAAATATGAGATATACTTAAATACGTATTAAATGATAATAATAATATGCAAACGTGCATTCAGTACCTATTGGTAATATTTGAAGACATTCGGATTGCGTTTTAGGGCATGGCCATTATAAAGTAATAAGCCAAATCTAGCTTTAAAATCTTGGTCCTAGGCGACTGACTTTTACATGTCTATCGTATTAATTAATTGTTCTGTGATGATACAACTAAAAATATTTTTTTTAAACAATGAATATTCGTTTAGAATATTTATTTGAACAATCACTAAAAATCTCAAACAGCAGGGTATGGCGACAATGAACATCCGAAGACTAAATTTAAAAAATGCCGCGCAAATTTGCTAGGCCATCATAAAGTCGTATCTACTTCCGCATTTCAAGTGAATAATTAAACATCTCGAGTCTTGACAGGCACAGTTATATTGGAAGCTCTGAAAATAATGAAGGATATTTGATTCTGAAGGGAAAATTTTCGATGGGGTGCGCAACATAAACATTTTTTAAGGTTCCGTGAAAGAATTTTTATACGGGACGGGCTTTGTGAAACGAATAAGTTAAACTTTATAACAACACGTCGAATTGTCGTCGATACCGATTGTCATAAATCAATGCGTCAACGTAGAAAAGATACTTTGTCTATGACTACCAATTTAACACTATATTAGGTATATATTATATTATATTATAAAAGGTTACATTCTCAAATCTTGGAAATTATTCGGTTAATAAAAAAAAATGTTTATTAAATTATTATTGGTGTCGGCGAAGAATCACTGTAAGTATATTATTGGTACCTTGATTCGAACGGAAGAGTTCGACACTTCGTACCCTTGTGTTAACAATTTTCAAATAAAAATACATAAATTAATAATACAATAATTATATAAGAGTGAACTAGAGAGACTACTAGTGAGATAGACCCTATCTTAAAAACTGATAAAACAACGTCCACCTAAATTCACCTCACGTAAGTGGAATATATCAATATCCGAAGCGATTTGATTAAAAATAGTTATTGCCCTCCCAATTGACATTACTAATGGCAGGTTAGTTGCCCCTTAGGAGAACAAACAACGGATGCCCCCGATTCCTAAGATAATTATCAGAGACATTCAAGCCAATACCACCAAGAATGGCCGAGTTTCCACCACTAAGTACAGGCTGTGTAAAAGGGATATTTTTATTAGCTGCAAATGCCAAATTATTATGTAAATATAGCTTATACTTTCTTTTAAAAAGAAAGAAGTAAAGTGGGAAAAAAGACTTAACCATCATTTTTAATGAGTTTTCTTTAATTACCTACTTCAATAATTATTATCAGCATCTATTTTATACACAATACTCCTATCGGCCGCTGTCGGCAGCTATCGAGGATAGTCTTTCATATTTTTGTATCAAAGTATTAGCACGTATTGCGACAATTACAATAAGTTAGTTGTAATTGTTTCAATAAGCGCTATGTTTTAACAGCATCTCCCTTGGCTGTGCTAAATTTTAGAGTGAGATGGACAGTTATGACTGTTTAGACGGCTAATTTATTGTAACAATTATAATACTTCGATACAAACATATTATGAAAAACTACCCTCAATAGCCGCCGATAGCAGTCTTGTGTATAGAACACCAAAATAATATCTTCGAGCATTTAACATTTATGTATATTGTATATTTTAACTTTGACCGAAAACGACAAGAATGACGTTTTTGTGCCTCCTGTAAAATTTGATTTGTGTGGGTTACGTCGTTTTTTCTTTCTACAGTCGAATTATTATAAAAGTTGACATGACTCTTTCTAGCTATAGTCCAAACTCTTTGACTGAGTATAATATCCAGTTCCCGGTATTCAGATAGGACCACGATAGGTCGGACACTCAGTAATAACTATATACGACTAAGTAATCATCTTCGTTTTTTTTTCACTAACTGTCTAAGGTGTACGGTGTATTTAAAATCGGTTTCAAACGGGGTTTAAATCCACGGTTTAACGGTGAACTCTTCTCCGCCGTACCGATCAAAACCAGTTTGCGGACCCGCGCTATTCACGATCGCAGCAATAACTGTACATTCGTGATAAAGAAACTGTAATTTTTAGTCAGTGCTGTTGTGAACGCGCGACAGAGAGGTCGCTGTCAATAAATACAACGACCTTTTATTTTTAAAGTAATAACGTAAATAATAATAAAAAAAATCAAAAAAAATTACTTTAGTATGGATCTGTATATATTACTATACTTTCAGTGTTAAATTTGTCCGTTAAAAAAAACTAAAAAAAACAGTGCATTTAATTATTTATAGTCAATTATTATAATTAAAATTTTAAATAAACCGTGATTTTTTTAAAAAAAAAAAATAATAAATTTAAGTGTAAAGAAAAATAGTGTGTTAAAAAAACTATATTCTATTAAAATTTATGCCAGTTTAATTCAACATTCTCAATCAATTATCCTGTGATGTTTTTTTTTAATTAGCTTTTGTCAAATAAATATAATATTATCGTGAATTTGTTGTGTTCTTAAATTGTTTTTTAATTGATAATTATTTTCGCTGGATTTACCTGTGACAGTTCTGTGTGATTTCTCCCGTTATGTTTGTTTTGAAAAATCATATTATTTATGATAAAACTACGGTTCATTTTTTGAAAGAAAGATAACTGTGTTGAATTCTATTCGCGAAAGTTCACGAGTTCAAGGTCAAACCGGCACAAAGTTCAACGTTTTTTAAGGAAATATATTTTTACACTAAAGAGTAAGTTGACATATTTTTCAGTTTTTCACTTATGACAATATAATAGGAGTGACTTTTATAATAGGAAAACTTCTTCAGACTTTTAAAATATGTATGAGAAGTCTCCCGTCAGTCAACATAAATAATACCATCCAATACAAAGTATTATATACTCAACAATCGATACATGATATAAAAATATAAGTTAAAAACTGGAGTTAAGATTTTCTGTACCTTTTTTGTCACGCTCAAAAAACCCTTTTGTCCATATCCAAAAACGTTTAAATTCAATATCACATCTTCTAACGCTGTAACCAATAGATTCTTTCAACATTTGGGGGCGGTCCGGTTCTTCTAATCCTAATGATTCTAATATCCACTTGAAACCGATACTAATAAATTCGTTAGATAAACAATGAATGTCGTCTATCTACTAGATTCTTTCAACATTTGGGGGCGGTCCGGTTCTTCTAATCCTAAAGATTCTAATATCCACTTGAAACCGATACTAATAAATTCGTTAGATAAACAATGAATGTCGTCTATCTACTTGTTGAGATAATGAAACAAACATTGCACTAGTGCTCGCGTATTTTTGTGCGCGTATCGAAGGTATGGTAGGGGTTTGGGGGGGAAGGGATGGATTTCCCTAATAAGTGGTTAGGCAACCGATGATGGCCAGGGAAGCAGATACCCTTACCAATGACATTATTAATGGACGACGCACTCAATACAGTAGCTAGCAAGTAAATTCGCGAATTCGCATGTATAGGTAGATGTCACGCAATTTCCATTATGCGATATCACGCATCGGGAATTTATAGCAATATGACCTTTATCGTAATGGCGTTAGAGCAGTGTTTCTAATGTCAATGTTCATTTGAGCGAACCCGTTCGAACCGAACCATTCGGCAGACCCAACAAAAAGCATCAGGAATTTATAGCAATATCACCTTTATTGTAATGGCGTTAGAACAGATTATGCCATTCGGCAGACCCGACAATAAAGTGAGTGTCATTTTTTTTCCCAGATGATTCGTCCATATTAATGTCATTGCCCCTTACTCATAAAATATTGTAACAAATTACAAATATCGCAAAAATTGATAAGTAGAGTATATTCTATAAGCTGGCGTACACATCACGCGGAAAGCATTGTGCCATCGCGTTCAACTGTTGCAAGTTTTCAATGGGGTGGGAACGAGATGGATGCTTCAGCGGGGGGGGGGGGAACCGCACGCCAGCTTATAGAAGACAGACTCTAATATAGTATTATCATGGTACGTTTGAAGTCAAACAGATTTTTTTAATGGTATGTTTGGTAATAATAAATTATGAATTCTGCTGAAAAGATTCAGTTCATAGATGAAAATTGATTTTGATCATGAGGCGTTATGCCCAGCATGCACCTCTTCGACTATTCGACGTTTCATCGTCTGGAGTTTAATCTAATTTGATTGCGAATCACTTGTCTTTTAAGAACTGAAGATACCGAAAGATGAATATCATGTAGCTATCGAAAATCTATCTTCTTCTTTACATGATTTTTTCCTTCTTTACTCTATCTGTCTAAACGGGGGTGGACTGTGGAGTGTTGGGATCAAGCCAGTCTATAAAATTCTTGTGCCTGTACCCTATTCTTCTACAAGGGTCTTGCCCATGGCCCCTACAAAGGAGGGGCTGACAGGGCTGTAACCTGGGGGCCCGGCATCTTAGGGGACCTGGCGTGGCGGGTGACTAGATAAGTGAGATAAACACAGATCACAAATTTGGTTTAACAGTTAAAAAGATTATCATTTTAAACTATATGATTGTGCGATATAACTTTTGATTATTATGTGTCGATATTCGACAACTCCATGACTAAAGTAGATGTATATATAGAAAAAAATCACTAATAATACACTAAATAGGTGCCTACTACCTACCCTTAATTTGATCTGAAACACACTTTAAAGATCCTAGCCTGAGGGCCCGTTTCAGGATGTGGGGGCCATTGTCTTGCTTACAGGAAATCTTCACTATACAATGCAGAAGTTGATACCTCTAGGGTTGTTGCAATTAGTATTTTTAAAGTATAATAACTTTCTGTTATTATTCTTTCATAATATGAAGTTATATCGTATTTTATACGACATAACTTTGGCATCTATAACTCTGCCCTTCCAGTTTATACAAAGCACGTATCTGTACACCCACACTTCGAAAGCTTTAAGTTAATAGAACATTGTTTCTGTCAGTATCCGGTTATGACCTACGTATATGCGAATTAGTATGTTTCAATTTAAACTAATGCCTAGTAAGTACTGTATCATAGTGTTGTTACATAACAAAAGTGTATTCAATACAATAATACAATAGAATATTAAATGAGCTTTTCCAAAGTAAAATAAATACTTGGATCAATGCACTGAATTGTTGTGACGATAGAATGCTCGTATTTTCTTTTTAAAAAATGACGTCATATGACTTCACGGGAAAATCCACAATAGGGGTGAAATAATATACATTTTTCCGGGTGTTTTTCCAAACAGGCACATTACCCTCTGTAAAAGGAAATGAATGATACGCATCGTATCAGAAACTATTTGTTGTTTAAACTAATCTTATAATATGGGCCATGGGGATATGTTTTACATTTACACTAACAATTAGAATTATTACCGATTTAAAATGTGATACAATGACAAACCCATTGTCGATAGACAATATCAAGACTTTCCTTTGTTTCGATTATGATAGGAAATTTCAAAATTATATTGTTCTCTGTAAGTTGTGAGCTTCTACAAAATCTTTTTAGGGAACGCACATGAAAAATTGACTGTCACTGACCACTACACCAGTTTTTGCCAGGCCATGGTGGATTCGCTGAACATAAGCTTGGATTTGTTACCCAGCCAACATGTCCATGAGGTGGATATCTACATGATTCAAACTACATCCTCTGGGAATGTCTGAGAATGTGCTCCGATAGGGAAGAGATGCATAAGTCGGTCCAACCAGCTGTTGGGCCAATCGAGCCGTCCGACCTGGTCGCCACAAAGGCCAGTTATATCGCATTTAAAAATTGCGGCGTCTTATTGCGGACGTGAAGATCTCTTCATATAGTTTCTTTGCCGGTATTGTTTTAGTTTTGTTTTTTGTATTTTATATAATATCATCATCAAGTCTCCGTGTTTTTCTCTCCCATGGCACTTTTTATTAAATTACCTCTTTCAGTAAACTCATTTAACGCTCAATCAATCTCTCAAGAGCGTAGTGATTTCAGTCTTGGTTATCTGGTCCTGAGACATTCCCAGGCGTAAACAACTGCTGATGCTTCACATCCAAATAAATGGCCTCGTGATACGCTCGATTAAGACCGGGTGTGGCGGTGATAGGGTCAATGTTTGTGTTGTCACACATAGCTAAATCGAGTCAGAACGTACATAGAATTGATTGTAAATCTTCGAGACGCCGTAACTGAAATAGATGGCCGTATAGTATTGAGATCAAATCCATCTCAAAATAAAACATTTAGAATACAAGGGAAAGTTAATAGGTAGACAAGTAAATTTGAAATCATATAGTATAATTTATATACAATAGTATAAGTAGGTACTAATCAATATCAAATTAATTTTATTGAGTTGAATCTCATAATATTTAAAATTACTACCTGCAATGCTCCACTAACAATGCGTATTTTTTAATATCAATGCTATATGGCCATCTGTTTCCGGTACGACAACTCACGGTGAAGTGTGCTACGGCGAAATGTAATACATACAATACATATGGAACACTATCTGCTACACAGTTCGTAGTCTAAGTTTTCCTACCCTCATTTTCCCTTTCGGTCTATTGAAGACGGCCCTCTTACGTAGTAGGCTGTATGCAATCCTTGAGTGTGAGTTGACCTGTCCAACAAAGTTAGATGACAGATAGATCAGTATAATCATGCGCCGTCTTAGTCGAATACGGTTCCGATGATCGTGTCAATATTGCAATCATTAAAAATATATCCAGCTTCCTCTCATCTTCCAGTATTCCGATTCAAATGTCAATATGGGCCAATATATTTTTTAGACTTCTTCAATTTCATGTCCTTCACTATTTCAATATTCTTTGTAATCTCTCTCCAGTAGTTCCTGTATTTCACAAAAGTATTGAGAGACCTGTATCGTCATTCACTTGGTCAGACCGTCACGTAGATGATCTTCCTCTTCTTTGTCAATCCTCAATGCTTCCGCTGAAGATAAAATGACAGTACATCACCTATCATAATCCAGACTAATCCATAAATCACCAACGCGTTATGGAAGATTGCGAAGCGAAGATCTTGTAAACTACAATTTTTGCCAGAATATTGCAACCTGATTAAATCATATTAGTAAATATGCACATTATAGCTATTGTACGTTCTTTTACAATCTCAACCCTCTACCCTACTAAATTATACCGGCAGACATTCAAGCCCATAGTCTACAACTCTACATCGATTGCCCCTGATCGTAAAATGTAACTTTGGATTATTCCTTGGAGTCGTGGTCAAGACTTGGCATTACCCAATCGACGATCGCGATAGTTGAACGGTGACCGATCGTCGATTGAGTCGTAACCGAAAATAGGAGTTATTCTATCTTATAAGTGACTGTAGTGAACGATCCAAAGTCACAATACTGACAGACGATCGACGTGAGAATCGACCAGTGTAAACTGACCACAGAACAGATAATGAATAGAATTCCGATAGGCTATAGGTATACCAATACAGTGAATTTCGACGCAGGGTTTTAAATGTGTGAGTGACATACGAAAATGAACCACCCATTATAGACATGCAAGTGTGTTTAATACACCAATATTAAATGAACGTCAATGCATAAGCCGAGAGTAGTTGTTAGTGTGACGTATAACGTATTCTTGACACGTGTTTAAATTTATCCCGTATTCTTCCTTACTCGAGGTCGGTTGCCTGCTTCTCCTTACCCGTTAGGTGTTTCAGTTCCCATTATTTCTGAGTTCCCTGAAGCTGACATTTAAAACCCCCTCGTTTGTACACGGATACACCCACATCTCGAAAGCGTTTATATTCTTATAATCCATTCTTAAACGTCCAGTGATGAGCCCGTGGGATGATTTTCTACATTCCAGCAAGGATTTAATTTTATTTATATGTCTAAGAATGAATACAATTTTATTATTTTGTAAAATAATCAGTTTTTATAATTAAAAAGTATATAAATGCGCTCTCAAAATGTTTTTGATATTTATTTTTACTCATCTGAAAATATATACGGTATACGGAATATTTTATCGTCCTCCATATAGAGTTCAGATCTATGTATCAAATGCTGAAACTATGTTTATTTTTTTTCAAAAATGCTTCTTGTCACCTCAATTCCTAATCATTAAAATTTCAACAGGTGTATATTAAATTTACTAAAAAAATTGACTAAACAAGTCAATCTGTACTACTGCAGACGCTGGCGATGGTAACGTGGTACCTATATTATATTATAGCCGTATAGCGGTACAATAATAGTACTCCAATATAATACCGTAGCTTTTAGCTTATGGAGTCATTGCTAGATAGTACCTAGTAACTTACGTAAATGCCAATAAATATTATATTCATGTTTACTGTAATAAAGACGTTTTGTTATTGAATGGATTTGTATTTGTAACTTCACTATATAGAATTAATTTACTGACCGATTACTCTCATTCATAAAAATTATGCCTTGAAATATTTTTAACGTTTTTGAGCTGATATAGTAAACTTAAAAGATATACACAATAATATATGTATCTACAATCTTTGGTTTTCAAAAATCAAAGTGAAACCTCTATTTAGCAGTCAAATTATTTTAATATTGTGAACACAATCATCTCTATTTATTCAATAATAGATTTTGTCTTGTATCTGTATTAGAGAAATACTTTTTAAAATACGTTTCTTTATTAACCTTATCATTGCCAGCCAATTTTACTAGGTGGACACTAAACTTGTAGGTCTGCTATTTTTGTAATAAAATAAATCCCTTAAAAATATGAAATAGGAACAGAATATGATAAATATTTGTGAAAACTTACTTTGCAAATAAACATGTTTCTCGAGTTTATCGTGAATATTTTCACACTAAAGTGATAAATATTGTTTAGAAAATATACACAAATAGCTTATTCAGAAGTAATGACGTTTACAAGAACGCACGAGTTAACTAAAAACACCCCTTTATTAAAAACATACGTCTTCTTCTTCTTCTTTTTGTGTCATTCCCTACTGCCCTCTATCAGTGCGATACTCGATCCTGTACCGTAGCTGCACTCTATAGTAACATCTATCGGCATAAAATAGAACTAACGCTCTTAGTCGACATCAAACCTTTCAATCGAGCAGTTCACAAATAATCTCTCATTTTAATAATCGTTACTCGCATACTATGTTTGTCCGCAATAAACATTAAACTATTAAAATAATAAAGTCATAATATAATGTAATATTAAAATAGTCCTTCGTCTTTTGATAGTATGTACTTCCGTTTAACTTGAGTAGGTATCTGTTTTTTGAGCGATGTAGTATGCCTAATTCAACTTCGATGTCCTTACACTTTGTATTATGTTCACTTTTATTTTATTATTTATTCATTTTTCGACCCCTGCATGTTATGTTACTTTTAGTTTTTGAACGTGTCATATATCGCACCCATGCGCTAGTTCTAGAAGAACAGGTGGTTTAATTAAAGGTTTAAACACTGCTTCAAGAGTATTGGGAAGTCACTTTTATATAATCTCATTCAGACGTTCAAGTGCACTTCATCCAAGCTTTGATCTCCTGACAAGTGCTTCAGAAATTCATCCTTCTGATAATACCTAATATTATATAGTAATCACGCATCGGGAATTTATAGCAATATCACCTTTATTGTAATGGCGTTAGAACAGTGTTTCTAGTGTCAATGTTCATTTGAGCGAACCCGTTCGAACTGAACCATTCGGTAGACCTGACAAAAAGCATCGGGAATTTATAGCAATACCACCTTTATTGTAATGGCGTTAGAACCGATTATGCCATTCGGCAGACCCGACAAATAAGTGAGTGTCATTTTTTTTCTAGATGCTTCGTCCATATTAATGTCATTATACAATACCAATAAAATTAGTCTGCAATGCGCACGGATTTTCTGCGCAGTTAACAAACAGTATTTCGAAGACAATGATAAATGAACAAAACAAATGAAAATAATATTGCTGTCATTCGCATTACGCACTAAAAAAATAGTTTTTTTTAATTAAATTATATTAGTGATTTTTTTAAATAATGAGAAACTTTTTGTAGAACATGGCCACGATTTATTAGAAGGATTTATCAGCATAAAGTTCGTAGTAATTAACAAGATTTTAGATATTTTTCGCACATTTTTAGATTGGTTTTTTACCTAGTGTATCTAATAACTATATCCAATATCGACATAAACATATAATAGCATCATTATCATTTATGGCACTACAACCCTGAGGGTCTTGGCCTCCTTCTAAAACTTCCTCCACCCTGGACGATCCAGCATCGACAGTCTCCAGTTTCTTTGACAGAGCATTCTTAAATCTCTTGTAGCGCCGTCCAGCCATCTCAATTTCGGCCGTCCAGGCTTTATCTTGCCCTCGGGGGTTGCATACATAGTCCGCCATACTGGTATATCCTCCGGCATTCTATGCACGTGGCATATCCAGCGCAGTGTCTGCATTTTCATATGCCAAGTGATCTTTTCACCAATATAGAGGATGTACAGCACCACATTATACCTACCTTGACCTCGAAATACCACTTTCTTGAACAGCCCCAAAGATTCATCTAAACACTCCCCTTTCAAAGATATCCATTTCACTCATCCCGTTTACTGAGTGCCCAGCATTCTGATCCATACAAAATAATACATGCTTTTGAATAGATAAATTGAATTGAACTGAATAGCGCAACGTGGCATGGAAAGGTTCATGTTGGGCATAACGCGTAAAGATCACAAAATAAACCAACGGATAAGGAAGCAGACAAGAGTACTCGTTGTGATAGAGGTAGCTATGCAGTTCGTCAGCTGAATGCAAAACTATTCTAACTTACAATTCAAATTTTTGAGGAGAGAGTTTTTTAAGAGAGAATTTTTAGAGAGCTGATGAAATGGCAATGGACTGGACATGTCGCTCGGCGAGTAGACAACCAATGGATAAATGCCGTCGTACAGTGGTACCCAAGGGAAACTGAACGCTACAGGGGCGCCCTTAAGCCCGCTGAATAGACGAGCTCATAAAGTTTGATGGATGGACGTGGCAGCAAAGAACTAGGGACCGATAAGAGTGGATATAACTAAGGGAGGTCATTATCCAGTAGCGGATCGACCCCAGCTGATGATGATGATGATGAAATCGAAGTCATAATTATTTATACCCATATTTTTTACCGCTATTTTTATAAATTTAAACGGCAGAAAAAAAGCTTTCCGAAGCTGTTCGCCATTTCAAGCAGCATTATTATTATTAATAATAAGTATAATTACTTTGAATCTCATCGGAGCCTGTTCGCAAAATACCGTAGAGAAATAATTGTCTTTCCCTCTCGCGCATTTTCCCTCTCACTCGCGTTGTTGTTATCTCTCCGGATAGGCGAGATAGCGGCCTTTGCCATAACGGAATTCGCCTTTCGTTGCCCGTTAAGTGTTGAATAATAATTCCGCCGCAGAGCCTGGCTCTAACGGCCGTTAGAATTCCACGTGCGCCATGTGCTTATCTAGCAGTGACGTACACACGGTATTATGAAGTAGGAATATATAAAATAATTTTGAATAGAAGGAGTTTTATATGTTAGTTCTGTTATGACATTAAACTCTACAACACTATTATGATCGCTCAGTTGCCATTCTATAGCAATGGCGGTCAGTTTTTATAATTAGTATGATGACTTACACGAGTGCAGTTATAAACGATTTTACACCATTTTTTCAAATAAAAATAATGATATAAGTCGGTTTACAGGAAGCCAGGCGGGAAGCGTAAAGTTAAGTTAGGTTAGGTTAACTTAGGTTAGGTAAGGTTAGGTTTTCATTCTTGAATTCATGAATTTTGCCAAAATCGGCCATGAAAATTGAATTAATTTCACATCGAATCTAGTAAAAATGGACCGTATAGTATACGATCATCTCTTTCCGACAGAAAGCTCACGGCGAACTGTGCTACGGTAAACTATTTTACGTACAATTTGCATGTAACCAATGATTGAGACGGTAAAGCGCGAATTATATTATGGTGCATGTCGCTGATTATCACGTGACGTCACAGTAAACTACCGCTACGGGAAAATAGTGTGTAACCTTTTTTCTTGGTGCTTAAAATATTATCAGACTGATGCTCCCATCCCATAGCACATTTTAAACCTTTAAACTAACATTGTCAGTTGGCAAAATCTGCCGAAATCACCAGAACAATAATGAGGTCACCTCACAATGAACTGCACTGCATCGACACCAGCATGACTCAATGAACGTTTTTATCATCTTCTACGTGCCTACACTTTTCGACTGTCATGTAAAAATCAAGTTTTTTTTTGTTTTTAGCGTTTGGTATTTTCTATAACAATGTTGTCTATTATCTATGTGGGTTGTGTTCAAAATATTATGTATGGATGTCATTTAGCATGTAATTTTAATATACGCACACGTAGAAACCGTTAAAATTAATTGAAATTTGCATGAATAAGTAATAATAATTCAAATTACTAATACATTATAGTTGGCACTCTTCATCAGTGTCATTCTTCAGTGAATTGACAGTGATGGTGATCGTTCAAAATATTCTGCAAAATGACGAAACCATAAATTATCTACGTGACAGTAGGAGACATGCACCTCAATTTGATTCGCGCTTTAGTTGTAGATTGGTTGTTTAAATTTAATACAATAGCAGTAAGATTAGTATTATCTCATAATTCAAGAAACTGACATTTCTCATTTAAATTCCTCTCCCCGCGCGCCACTGTTGCCTCGTCATACGGGCCGACTCGACTGCAATAATTACGTCATCTGACGTCACAGAAGACAACACCTGTACAGCAAACCACCGCGCACGCGCATACCCGTCTCTGCTTACCGCCAGGTATAACGGTATTGGCTATACATAGCGGTTAACTAACGGGGATTCAGTGTGGAGCCGAGTGAGAGGGCCTGGGGTCATATCCCGCCAAGCCAAGAATCACGGCAAGGCACCATAAACTAGGAGGAGGGCTTCGGAACGGCTTTTCAAAAACTCTCAAGAGTTTATTATCGTTTCGATTTATAGTATATTATAACAATTAAGAAGTTAAGTATTGAATGCATACAATTATTAATGCAACGGTGAGGAAGTTAATTAAATAAACTTTAAAGTCAAATATGCAAATGTAAATTTACTGTACCAGTCAGTGGCGAAGTGTGGAGGTAGGCTGTTAAGATCTGCCATAAATAGTGCACATTTAACTTTGTCAGTCATTCGTATTTGTTTTCATTGAAATAAGACTACAATAATTTACAGATGGTGTTGGTTAGTTTTTAAAATTCAATTAAACCCTGCGGAACCAAGCCATACTATATAATAAGTCAAAAAATACTCGTCTATATATAAAATATCTAAAATTATGCAATTAAACCATACATAACTTTGAATATTTTATAGATAGAATAATATTTTTTATCTACTAGTTTGGTTTAGGCATGAAAACCGATAAGTATTATTGAAAAAGTGTTCACAATTTTGTCGTATCGCCCAAAATATAGCAAAACTCTTATGGTTTGGTTTAGGCAGGGTTCAATTGATTTTTAAAAACTAACCAATGCCTTCTGTAAATCGCAGTCTTGGTTCAATAAAAACAAATACGTATGACTAACAAAATTTAATGAGCACTATTTATGACGGATCTTAACAGCCTACCTCCACCCTTCGCTACTGATTTATAGTATATTAGAACATTTAAAAAGTTGAGTATTGAATATCTACATACAATTATTAATGCATATGTGAGCAAGTTAATTAAATAAACTTTAGTAAATTTACTGTACTTACATAACATTCTGTGACTGAGGTCTTGTTCCCAAATAACCATTATTACTATTCTAAGAAGAAAACACAATGATGTTTTTTTATGGATATTAATATATTTAATGTCTGAAAGACGGCCAGGCCAAATATTCAAATTAGATGCGATCTTAAAAAGATAATAATAACTACACCATATTACATATAAATCAAAATAGTGTAATCCAATGTTAGGAATAAAATACAATATACAAAGTATATATTTATAATATAATTATATTTAAATAATTATAAGATAAAAAGAACTTTTTATATACAACGTTTTTAAAGTTTCTGTTAAATTATTATGCTCAAGTAAATAAAAAAAACAAACAAACAAATAAATATAGAATACTGAAATTTCATTTTGATATTTCGTTTTGATTTCCATAGTAACGCACGTATATATTAATAATTTAGTTGCTAGGACCATCCCCTTAGCAACCAATAATAGTCTTTTACTTTTTACGGATTTTTCTGAAATAATTTTCCATATAAAACAGAATTAACTGAAAAAGAATTCAATTCTGCATAAAGATGGCTAAAAGTATTAAAAGAATGTATTGGCATCGTATTCTAATATATTGTAAAAGTTTCAAATGTCTAGCTAGTCGGGTAGTTAGTTAAAAATCGTTTGCAAGATTTGTAATGGACAAACAAGAATACGAGCTAATAAAAACGTTGTAAAATGATAGATTCTTTATTATGGAATATACATAATTAAAAATAAAAAACCTCAGAAACAAATGTACCTACTTACATACATAAAAGTCTTAAAAAAGTAGAACTGATTTTACTGACATCGTTCACTTTCCGCGTGAATTCTCTAGCATGTGAGCTATCAATCCGTCTATTTTTCATGCGAATTATTTCTAATAACTACGTTTTTATCTTTTTTCTTCATTAAAAAAAATCTAAAATATTTTTTTTTAGGAAATTTTCTTTCATTTTATTATAACTTGATTTACCTATTATTTTAATTTTAAATATCATGTTGTGAACGTCTTGAACCAATAATTTGCAATTATTCAACATGTTTTTAATGAACAGAAACGAATAGGTTAAAAGCAATGACATTATTAAAAAAGATTATAACAAACATCTTGGAGAAAAACTTATATGCTGAAAGAAGGTGACAATTATTGCTAATGGTTAAATTATTATCTGCGACCAGGGAACTCATAAATAATGAGAACTGAAATACCTAACGGGTATGGAGTAACAGGCAACCGATTTCAAATGTGGAAGAATACGAGATAAACTTAAACACGTGTCAAGAATACATCATTATAAGCTTGTTCTTCGTTCTGACAACTGCTATTTGTTTATACACCGACGCTCATTCAATACTGGTGTATTTGAAGGTTGCAACACACACTATTGCACGTCTATAATGTATGGCTCATTTTCGTAGGACACTCACACACTCAAAACTATGCGTCAAAATGTAGTGTATATGGGTATAGCCTATCGGAATTATATTATCAATCTGTTCTGTGTCTGCGAGTCATTTCGCATTAAACTCTGAGATATATCGACATGCGCTGCACTGATGTAAAAACGGTCTTGCATTACTGTTAAACAGTTTATATGTGTTACACCGAATGTGTAAAATTGCGTATTACACGAAATCGGCAATTTATCTGCCGAGTGCGTGAATTTGGCAGGGTATGGAATTCTTAAACTGTCAACATGACAGTAGAAAAAGTAAATTTAATACGGATGGTTTTATTAGTTATAATTGGACATAATATAAAATTATTATTATTAGGTTAGGTTAGGTTAGGTTTTGTAATTCTGAATTCAACTGATTGTCCATTTTGAGGTTAGCTAACAAGTGTCAATAAACTATCAAATTATCATACTATCACAAACAATCGACCATTGCCTGGTACCCAAGCACGAATCAAATCGCGAAAATACCTTTTAATAAAATTCTTCCGTTATTATATTATAGATCTAGATTTTTTTGGGCATAGTAAATGGATATGAACGTCATTGTAGTTATTGATTGGTATATTTTTATAGAATCAATGACATTTGACACATTTGGTTAGTTTGATTAGTTGCAAAAAACACCACCGTAGCGCTACTATCTAATTTGCCCGATGCATGAACTAGGCAAAAAAATTACTGCCGAATTCACGCGCTCGGCAGATATTTTGCCTTATTCATGAATAAGGCAACGGGATTGCATTTTTCATGAAATAGGCAAAATTTTGCCGATTTTATGTAATATGCAATTTTACACATCCGGCGTAACATATGCAATAAATCATGGTCACTCATAATACTTAATATGATAAAAAATCGCAAATAACAGTAAGTAAATAAATAACCTAACCATCTTTTTCATTTACAAACAATGATTAACATTGCAATGCTGTCTACGATTAGATTTTTTTTCTATTGCTAGCAATCCAACAACACTAAACATGTTCAAGTGTTTTTATATTAAAAAAAAAAACATTAAAATACCTCTTACTTACTCTTATACTTCTCCATTATCATAACTATATGTTAAGTGAAGAGGATATAATTATATTATATAAATATATTCTGCAAATATAGAATAAACAGGATAGAACTAAGTACCTACTTATTTAAACTATTTTTTTATTGATCAGAGCTGGTTTAATCTACATGGAAGGAAATTGTCAATATAATTATATATTTAAGCAAATCTCCTTCTCAAAGATATCCAATGTCGTTTCATCCTTTTGTGATAAGTCTCAACATTTCGATCCGTGGATCAGCTTCTTTGTGCCTGATGTAACGAGATTTTGAAATATAATAATAGAGGGAACAATTTGAACAGGGAAGTGCACGGTCGATAGGATTCAGGGGCGGAAAAATAGATTTTATAATTCTTACTATTTAATTTATTCAATTCAATTACGTAAAATTAATCTCGTGTGTGTTGTGTGTGTGAATATGTGCATGTGTTGTAGTGGCAAAGGGTGGAGGTAGGCTAATAAGATCCGCCATAAATAGTGCACTATAAACTTTGTCAGTCATACGTATTTGTTTTCATTTAAATAAGACTACAATTTTATTTACGGATGGTGTTGGTTAGTTTTTAAAATTCAATTAAACCTTGCAAAAACTAAGCCATCTAGATAATAGTCAAAATTACTCGTATATCTATAAAATATCTAAAATTATACAATTAAATCATACATAACTTTGAATATTTTATGGATAGAATAATATTTTTATCTATTATAGTTACGTTTAGGCAGGGCTTTATGAATTAAAAAAAAATAACCAACAATACGTATTCTTAATCCAACGAAAACAAATAAGTATGAATTAAAAAGTTTGCACAATTTTGTCGTATCGCCCAAAATACATCAAAACTATTTTGGTTTGGTTTAAGCTGGGTTTAATTGATTTTTAAAAACTAACCAACACCATCTGTAAATTTTATTCTAGACTAATGTGCACTATTTATGGCGGATCTTAACAGCCTACCTCCACCCTTTTCCACTAGACTTATTATAGTCCTTTAGTCGATATGTTCAATCACATATACATAGAAAAGGACTACAATAAAAAATATTATATTATAACAAACATAATAACAATAACTGTTGTGATTTTGAATTGAGAAATTAACAATTTAACAATAATGTTTTGTTCTTTTGTTTCAGATTATACGTCCAACAAAATAAGCAACGACCATAATACCTAAAACAAAAGAAACCTCAAAAATACACTTTAACATTCCATAAAAAAACACAATATATTTATTTAATTAAATCGAAATATATTTATACTTAATCATAAAAATATTTAAAAAAAAATTACAACCGTGCCTTTGGATATTCAAAAGATATATTATTATATTATACTTATTTATGTAATTTTTATACAAGCAACAAAAGTGAGTATTTACTGCCAATTGAATTGGTCTAGTTTATTAATATAACTGTAGCCTAAAAGGCATTGGATTTTAATGACAAATATATATATATATTTATTTAATTATTAACTATATCCTTATTTAAAATAATATTACATTATTAAATTCTGTGTCTAAATAATTTAACAGTGGTGAGTGTTGAAAAGTGATTAGAGATTTTAAAATACAAATGAATAATAAAAATCATAGAGACGTGGAAAACTGTGATTTTGGAATAAACAGATGATGATTTTGTGGATTTTCACCTGACAGCTTTTGGATTAACCTGTCAAAATGCCGAGCACTATCCGAGGTGAGTAATTAATTAATACTAATTTTACACACGGTATTTATAACGATTGTATAAAGTTGTACATTTTATTAATTTCCTGATTTTGTTTTTACTCTGGTAACACCGAAAAATAGAATAAGTTTTACCAGCCATATTTTAGTAATACCCAACCGAATCTAAATATTATATTAATTTATATATTATTATTCACATGTAGATATTATAAATTATAAGTTCAAGACGTTGTCAACATAGCAGGAAAATATACAAAACATAAAAAAAACATTATTATAATAGGTAGGTACTATTATAAAATATCTACATATATATTTTTAAAATATCATTAAAGCACTTTGATACAAAATTACACATGTATATAAAAAGTTCTTTTTATCTTGTAATTATTTATAAACTAAGTTTATTAACTAAATATTAAACAGTAAATCACTTGACATAACCAGTTGTTCAGTGAGGCAGATATTCTTGAATGGCTTCGGATTCCTGGCTTTCCCTATGACCAAAAGCTTCATGTTGTGTCTCCCAATTGCATTGGAGCACGGCATAATAATTGTGATGCGGTGCTTGGGCATCTCCTCCCTGGTACATTACTTTCTTCGCGATGATCATACGTTTTACGAAGAAGTTTCCAAAATAAACCCGTCTCATCTGCGTTGTATATTCGTACGCGGGAATGGGACAACTGGACGCCAGGACAATTGGACGCCGCACTGTGGTAGACACGTATACAGAACATAGATGAGTAATTTAATTCAGTTTCTATCTACTACTTAGTAGTTTTAATTCATTGTACTCTCCACATAATGTTTTTTTTATTGCGGATTGAGAATTACCATGCCTAAGGCTTTATATAAAATAAAAAACTCTTTTTTCATTGGAACTTAAACATATGCATGATTAAATCAGTATTTACGTGTGCATATTTAAATTCTCACCAACTATTAAATCGTAATATAATAATTTAAATATAAATAATAATATTAAATATTTTTTTAAAAAGTAACTATAAGTACCAAACGTCTATTTAATTTCGAATTGCGTGGCGTCCAGTTGCCCCGGCGCCAAATCGTCCTAGACCCTCGTGCGCGGCTGACTAGCGAATTTGACAATCGAATACCGACGAATTATAGAGCTTGATTTTGTGCTTTCTACTAGTAAAAATAACGGCGGATTATAGTAGTTGTCGGATAATCTAGCGGCGGATTACTGAGAGTGTACTGCACTTTGAATTTGAATACCTCTCTATACGGCCAGTAGCCTGATCGCCAGAGTCCCGTATTGCGGAAAGTGTCAAGAAAAAGACAACAGCTATCGACGCGACACGGAAAAAAAACTCACAACATGACACTTGGCTCGTGACGTCACAGCGTATTGCGCATACGTGGATGTGTGTGTGTGCATCTCCCAGCGTGCGAACCGAGTACCGTTGGCACGCCAGACCGTTATCTTCACCTACATACTGAACTCACTCCACCACCGTCGCTTTACTGTACTCTGCGAATGTATTCACCTCAACAGTAGCCAAAGATGAAACGAAAAACTTACGGAAATAATAAATAAATTAACAAAAAAACTAGTTTCAAAAGTCTTTTCACAGTGTTTTTCAACCAGAGTGCCTAACATCAAACTTTATATCAACCCACACCCATGGTAATAGAAAAAATATCATAAAAATATTTTATGCATAACATAAAATATTTATTTCAGTAGGTACCTATTTATCAGTAGCGAAGGGTGGAGGTAGGATGTTAGGAATCGACATAAATAGTACACATTAAACTTTTTTAGTCACATAGTCATATTACACATGTTATTAGTTAATGTATCACGCCGTGGGTCCCAGGTCCGAATCCTGGGTCTGGCAAGTAAAAATATTGTTTTTTTAATTTGTGTGTGAGTCAGGGTATGTACATAATAGGTTGAGCAAGTGGCTGACATCAATTTCTCGTAAAAACAAAAATCTGTTAATACAAACCTCTACTCTGTGGATGCCCATATGATCCTATTTGGATCGGATATGGTTAAAAAAAAATATAATAGATAAAAAAAATATTCTATAAGTATACAAAATATCCAAAATTATGTATGACTTAATTGCTAAATTTTAGATATTTTATAGATAGACGAGTATTTTTGAACTATGTATTATCTATTATGGCTAGGTATTCGCAGGGTTTACTTGAGTTTTAAAAACCAACCAACACCATCTATAAATTGCAGTCTTAGTCCAATGAAAACAAATACGTATGACTGACAAAGTTTATGAATTTAAAAAAAAAATAGCCAACACGATCTATAATAATATGTTTTCTTAATTCACCGAAAACAAATAAATATGACTCAAAAGTGTCCACTATTTTTTTCAATATAGGTACATAAACTATTATAGTTTGGTTTAGGCAGAAACAAACCTGCACCATTAAATTTGCAAATTGTATTTTTAGTTCAATGAAAACAAATATGTATTACTGGCGTAAATAGTTTAGTGTGCGCTATTTATGCGGAATCTTAACAGCCTACCTCCACCCCTCGCTACTGGTATACATATTAAGTTACATGTCGTTTGTGAATGATAACACAATTACACCGATAATTCAACCTAACTTGACGCAGTCACCTCTCGAAAACCTCCAGTGTTATGATGAAAGGTATTGATAATATAAAACATTTTTTTTTCTATTACAAGCCATTCAAAAAGTTAAATAATATAATTCCGACATTTAAAAAATATATCATATTATTACAATACAAATTTCTTTAGATACGTAAGGAATGCATATAAATGTTGATAGTATTTCTCTATGGATATTATGCAAAGTAAATTTAATGTTTTGTTGTGTGACGTAAAAAAAAGCGCGAAAATCGATGAAAGGTTAAATATGTACCTATTGAATGAAAACACTTCCGCGTCCTTTTCCCGCCAAAATACATTGACCTCTGAAAGGTACAGGTAGACATTATTTATAGACGAATTTACGACAGAAGTTCGATGTTTTAAACTGTATTAAAATATTATATCGACTCGAATCTCAACTGAATGATTGTTTGAAACAAAGGGTTTAAATCAATTTTATTAAAAACAACTTACTTTTACTTCAAAAGGAAGTAATAATTAAACACTTGTTCTCCTCTTGATAATTTTCCAATTTTGTTTATTTTATTTACTATATTGTGACGAACACTCTCCAATTTTGGAAATAATATATAATATCTCTTCGTATCATTTTCCTAATTATTGAAAATGGTGATCACTAAAATTACAAACCTTCCCAGCAATCTTCTTCCATCTAGAGCAGGGGGGGGCAAGCTGCGGCTCGCGGGCCGCATGTGGCCCGCCGGGTATTTTTTTGCGGCCCGCCATTATTAATTGTACTTCTGATTACGAATAACTTTTTTATAATTTGTTAAAAAATATTGACAATAGATTAAAATTTGAAGAATTTGTTGTTTCATAAATGTATTATCTCAGTACGTCTTCCTTGCGTCTCGTCTCATACTATGTAAACACTATTTTCTACGTTGAACATCGATTGGGAATGAATGGAAAGAAATTTTGGATTGTAATCTCGCTCTGTAAATTCGACCAACTTAAAGATTATGCAAGAAAAATGTTCGTTATTTTTGGATCAACCAATATATGCGAACAAACATTTTCGATCATGAACCTCAATAAAAATTCTTTACGATCAAATATCTCCGATGCCCATTTAGAAGCAGTTTTGAGATTATCAACTACAAAATTAACACCTGAATTTAAAAAAATGTTCAAAAATGTACAACAGTTTCATTCTTCTCATTAATTTATTTGTAATGTTTATTTTTCGTGATAATAAATAGTGTATATCTAAAAATGGTATTTTACTTGCGGCCCGCTGCTCATTTTGAATTCTTGAATTTGGCCCTCCATCCAAAAAGTTTGCCCCCCCCCTGATCTAGAGCGATCAGTTATTGTTGATTCGGTTGCTTTCTTGATGGTTTCGGTCCTGCTGTCGGTAATATCATTTCCTTGTTTATATTTAAACGTTGGTAGCCATTTTTTGACGGAATTTGAAAACCTCAAATAACGTAGTTATTATGAATTATTCACAAGAATACAGTTGGATCAGTAGCTTAATGGATAATATATATTACCCGTAAATCAGATCTCACTAGATCCAATTTATTATATCGACCATTAAAAGGAAAAAGCGAACATTTTTAATATGGTTTTCGGTCAGAGTTAAAATATTCAACAGACATTAAGTGCATGAAGATAATTATTTTGGTGTTTTATGTTCCCAATCTGATATTAATTATTGAAGTAATTAAATAAAAACCAATAAAATTGATGGTTAAGTCTTTTATCCCACTTCACTTCCTTTAAATATATATTTATTTACTTATTTAAAAAATACACATTGAGCACATAGCAAATTATTAATTCAAGACGTTCACAACATGACATTTAGAATAAAAAGTACAGGTGAATTAACTTAGTAAAGAAAAAAACAAAGCAAAAAATAATTTCATAGCGAAAGAAATAAAACAACAAATAAAACAATAAAATAGAATTTTAAAAACAAAATACATAATCCATCGCTAAAAATGTCTACATCTCTAGGAAGTGCATTGACCAGCCGCACAGCCCTCGCTATTGGTGCCTGGTGAGCCTGACACGAGGAAACAGCCTTCACCTAAAATAGGTCATTTCTGCGACCACGCATGTAATTGACATTAATATATAAGATTTTGATAATAATTCGGTAACATCCTTTGAACACAGCGTACATTTAGCCGTGTTAAATGTTATTATCCATTACAACGTATTTTGAAAAAACTGAGGGTTAATTCCTTTTTCCTTTGTACATTCGATAGATATTTTTCTAAAGTTTTTCAAACTGTATTTTAAGGATAATAAGACGTATGTTTTGATAGTATTATTAATGGTGTGTGGTGTGGCAAGCCAAAAAATTGTTGGACTGAAAAAATAAAAATTTTCACCTTTCGTGAATTAATTTATAGTTCGTTATCTGTGTGTTGTAACGGAACCTACCCTACACGCATCGATTTCGAGGAACTCAAAATAATACCAGAGCTTTCACGTATTTCATCGCTCAAAAATAATCGATTGTGTATATCGATTTCAGTAGTAAGTTTGTTGACCTACCCTTTAAAGCTTTCCATACAAATTATCACTTCCATGTTACAATATTTAACCATAATAATTGTGCTTTATAGAATCACAGTATTCATGAGCTGTGACTACATATTCTACACAAGATCCTCATACGCTTGTCCCTAGACACCAGTGGCGAAGTGTGGAGGTAGGCTGTTAAGATTCCAAATAAATAGTGCACACTTAACTTTGTCAGTAATACATATTTGTTTTCATTAAACTAAGAATACAATTTGCAAATGGTGCTGGTTAGTTTTTAAAATTCAATTAAACCCTGCGAAACCAAGCCATAATAAATGATATCTAGTCAAAAAATACTCGTCCATCCATTAAATATCTAAAATTATGCAATCAAATTAAACATAACTTTGGATATTTTATAGATAGAATATTTTTTTTATCTTTTATAGTTTGGTTTAGGCAGGGTTTAATGAATTAAAAAAAATGAACCACCAATATGTATGAATGAAAAAGTGTGCGCAATTTTGTCGTATCGCCCAAATTATACCAAAACTATTGTGGTTTGGTTTAGGCAGGTTTTAATTGATTTTTAAAAATTAACCTATAAGTATCATCTGTAAATTGTAGTTTTAGTTCAATAAAAACAAATACGCATAAGTAACAAAGTTTAATGTGCACTATTTGTGGCGGATCTTAACAGCCTACCTCCACCCTTCGTATTATTGTCCGGTCGCATTTTTAATTTCTTCGGTCCAGTGTTGTGCAGGTGTATGTCCTCTTTGCAAGGTGTCACCATCATCCTAAGTCACGTGGTCAAGAAATTGAGAGTTCACCTAATATAAATAATCTAAAGTCTGTATAATATCCTTAAGGCTATACTTCAGCTGAGTCATGGTCTAAAAAGATGGTGACCACCCGACGCGCAGATTGTGCAAACGACGCGTGACGAACAAAGCATGATTTGTCATAAAAATTCAACATGCGTCCATTTAATGTTATGTTTATTGTTATATTAGTAATAATAATAATATATTCATTGACATGTTTTCTTTTTCGAGTAAATGCGTAACGTTTTTTACTCATCCTTACACGATTTAAAAATATATTCCTCCGACGCCATCACAAAACAAATTGACGTGCTCACAGCTCGACTATCGCTCTCCGATTGGCAACGAGTGCGAAATGACGTCCCACCTATTCTTTAAAATTGTTTGCCGTTTCACTGATGTATGCTCTTAACTATTCGATGGTGGATTTATTGGAATGTCTGACTTTCCGGGGCATAAAACATAGCGTAATTAACATAATTGAAAATTGTCTGCCTGAATTATTAAAAGAAAATTTACGACGTTTATCGATTCTTTTGGTAACGACCGAGGAGTATATTCAGGATCAAATTGCTGTCCAAGAAAACAATGTTCCAGCTATACAATACTGGAGCCTGCTAAAATACTTTGAAGACTTCCGTAATCTCACTGAAGTCTTCAATATATCTTCGCATGGTGTAAACCAGACCTAATCTTGATTAGAATTATCTGGATCATGCACTGACTTTTTAGTTAGAAATGAAATCTTCTCCAAAATGTACTATACATACCTATTCGTAAATGCCACAACTTTTTTTGTATTTAGCTTATACCTACTGACGAAGTTAGCATAGGAAAGTCTTCATCTTTGGTAGTGACGTATTCCTTTGCTTAGGTACTTAATTATTTTCTGTTATTTACAATGTTGTGGAAACTGGCATACTTTGGCCACATCATGCGGCATCCCGAGAAGTATCGCCTTCTCCATCTCATCATTCAAGGGAAGATCTCCGGTAAGCGAGGCCCTGGTAGAAGAAGAACGTCCTGGCTCAAAAACCTCAGGGACTGGTTTGAGCTCAGCACTCCATCCTTATTCAGAGCAGCGACGGACAGGGGCCAAATGGCCAGATTCATCGCCGACATCTGATAACGGATATGGCACACAAAGAAGAAGAAGTGTGATTGATAATCTAAATAATGATGTCTCATTGTGTGTGAAGATGTTTATTTTTATCTGAGTACACTCCTAGTAAATAAATTTCAGTAAAATGACCTGAAGCTAATTGAATCATTATCGCCAGTGACCTTTTTTGACCATCGAAGAAGAGTTTTTTTCAACAAAAATATGGAAACATTATTCATACCTAATTACAATACTTCCAACATTATCAGAAAATAAAATTCAAATTTTTCATTAACTTTTTAATTTTTTTTAACATATAGATAGTAAACATTACAAATTATTAATTTAAGATGTTCACAACATGACATTTAGAAGAAAAGAAATATTAACACAACAGTAGGTATTATATAAAAAGAGAAATATATCAGCATTAAACAGTAGAAAAGTGTAAATACAAAAAAATATTAATTAGATACAAAGAAGTACACCGAATGAGCTAAGCAGACCCTATTTTAAGAATTTATAAAACTCATCCTCACGTAGGTGGAATATGTCAATATCCGAAGTGATTTGGTTGAACAGAGTTATTGCACTCCCAATTGGCATTACCAAAGGCAGGTTAGTTCTGCACCTTGGGAGAACAAACAACGGATTCTCTCAATTCCTAAGATAATTATCAGAGACGCACAAGCCAATACCACCAAGAACTCTCCTCTGTGATGATGACGTATTTATAATGATTGTATTTACACTAAATTTTAAAATGTAGGTATCTTAATCTGGATTTTATTTAATAATATGATAGACGTAATAATTAATTGATTTAAAACATATTTTATAAAACAAATGTTTACTTAGTCAATACAAAATTTTAGTTTACTGAAGATGTTTTTTATTGTTAAGTTTCTTAACAAAATTTAATTTTCTCTGTCTATAAATAATATTGTTCGGTATAATGTAAATTGTAAAGGTACACGTGGCTTATTGAAGATGATCACAGTGACTCGGTGTTTTTGAGACGCCTCTATTGTTACAGCGACAAGAAAAGCGCGGGAAAGCGACGCCGGCTAAGTAAGCCGCGAGTGTGTCCGGTTCGCGCCAAAATTCGTTGACCCCTGCCGATCGAAATAGAGCTTAGACATCGTTTGCGACCGACGCAACTACACGAGACAGCGCGTCGGCCGATTCAAGAATTATATACTTATATGCGTACTTACGTTAATAATTTTTAAAAGGTTCTTCTTAATCGGTCTAGATCAGTGGTTCTCATCTGCAGCCACCACCGCTTTACAAAATAACAATTAGATAAATAAACTACAAAAAAGCAACCTAACAATAACAGAAACCGTGTTCATTATAGGCAAATTAAAAAATACAGTGAAAAGTATCGTTTCAGAAGTTAAAAATTGCAATTTTTCTATTTTATCTTCTTTTAGTGATGTCATAGGTAAAATTGCGAATACAACTTCTAAATTAAAATGAAAGCTTAAAATAATAGACTATCTTCAATCTCGAAATCTGGAACTTGATAAAAGGTTCAAATAATTGAATTTTTTTAAAACTCTTTCTTTCGTAACTTCGCATTTTCAGATAACAAATAAAAAAATCATAGGATTACAAATGAGATTAACATCATTTTCAGTATTTAATTTGAATTAACTGGGCTAACATTAAATATGCATTATTGTAAATGAGTATTGACCAAGTACTTAAAAACCAGGCAACAATTGGTTTATTAATATTGTCTATTTTTCCTACTACTGTATACTGTGAACGATCATTTAGTGTAATTAACTTCATAAAAAACAAATATCGAAGCCGGGTTGGCAGATGTAAACTTAGAAGCAGCCATGCGTATGCGGCTCGCATTGGAAAAAATGAGTATTGAGGAATTTGCATTTGCATTATTTATAAACATACCTATATGAATTAAAATGTTCAAATACCTTATATTAAATGGACTTGTCTTTTAATACATTTAGCTATATTTTTTTCAATCACAACAAAAGTGAAATTTGGTGCGGCCACCAGACGTTTCTATAGAACTGTCAATGTCAATTGTGCGGCCATAGTTAAATTTCACGTAAGAACCACTCTAGATTATTGGCAAGGCGGAATAAGAGTAATTGATGGCCATAAAATAAACAACTTAAGATTCGTAGATGATACCACGGTAATCGCTGCTGATGAAAGCGAACTCACATAGCTGCTACACCGGGTAGACGAAGAGAGTCGCAAATACAGCCTCCTTCTTAATAGGAATAAGACCAAGTTAATGGTTGTCGATCGGGCTAACCTTCTACCAGCTACAATTATACTCCAAAAGCCAGAATCAGTAAGTTGACGAATTTGTATATCCGGGATCGACCATTAGTGAAAAAAGCGAATGTGAAGCAAAGATAAGAAGGTGTACCTACTCATCAGCAATATCTTCTTGGCTTCGTGTTAAAACTGTGAACTAACATGCTCCTCCCATTTTTCCATTATAAACTAACAAGCTTCTCCCATTTAGTCGACAACAGCGCCTAGAAGCGTAGCCAGGAAGATGTTGCAGAAGAGTACACAGATTGCGAAAAATGCGATGACGCGTCTTACCACTAAATGCAAGGAACAAGGAATTTCAATAGCCACGAAAATGATGCTTGTGCAATGACTAGTATTATCCAGGTGACAACGCTACCTGTCAACATTCTGCAACATAAATTATTATTAGGAAATTGGATATTTTATCCTCTACCAAATCTCTTCAATTTGAATCGAGTAGGTATATTCTTATAAAATGTTTATAATAAAAGTTATACCTATAATACGCGGGCAAATCTTCTTGACTCTTCAATAAAGTCGAGTGCATTTTTAAGCTCCTTCAGCCAACAACCTGTTTCCATCCGAAACCAAATTTAAAAACTGTTTAGCTCTTTGTTCCATAAAAATATCAGTTAAATTCAATCCGATCGATTATTTAAAATATAATATATCTCGTTGAAAAACTCTTGATAATAAACCTCTAATCGGAACTGTATATAGGTACTATATGGGCTTGAATAAAGACAGTGTAAATGCTCCACGTCTAAAATAAAACAAGAGGTATTACAGTACACGATTAAAATCACCTGCCCCCCTTCCGTATTCTAAATCCGCCGCCCTTTGATTGCATGGAGGGATTATTTTGGCTAGGAGGGGGCGGATTTCGTTGGGTTGTTGACCGAGACACAACACAGGAACTAGACCGATAAAGTCAAGTCAAAGGGTGGATGTTACTAAGCGACGTTGGAACGGTCGTTTCAGTGATATTGAATTTCATTTCGAATTATACAAATAATCATATTTTTTAAATGCTCAAAGACAGCTTAACTAGTCGACCTGCCACACCGGGCCCCTCCTAATTCCGGCCCCCCAGGCTATAGCCCAATCCTATCCCTATCTATAGGGCCATGCTGGTAATACAATACTGATATAAAATTTTGGCGACACTATATTTACCATCGGTATATAGAGCCTGAAGGTGTCGATAAGTGAAACCCTGTTCAATAAAACATTTTTTTTTTAATAATACTATAACTTTTCTCAGTTTCTTTATTTTAAAATAAAATTTTCATCATGTACCTACCCTCAGTCGATAGTATTAACTTATATTAATATAAAAAACAATAATTTTGAAACCCCCTAGAAACAATGGTACTAAAACTCACGTCTTTCACTTTCCTGGTGAGTTCTTTCGTCTCTAACCTACCGATCCATCTATGATTCATGCGAATTATTCCTTATAACTATGTTTTAACTGAGGTAAGTACTTAAACTTACACCAATTACAAGCCAATCTACGTCGTGATCAGTTAGGGTGCTAGCTACATAATATATCGACTGTGTTTAGGCAAAAGGAGTTAACCCTCATAAAATTAATTTTACAGGAGGCACAAAAAACGTTTTTTAAATGATTTTGGTTCAATACTAAAATATAAAATATGCACAGCCATTGAGTGTACAGTGATTAATGAGTTGGTTTTTATTTTTTCGATCTGACAATAATTTTAAAAGTTATTAACGAAAAACCATTAAAATTGAGGGTTGATTACTTTTTCCTTACCGACTATTTATTATATTATTGACTTTCATGCGCTTATGAATTAATTATATTAAAATTTATTTAAACCGGGTATCCCTCATAAAACTTACATTAGTGTATACAGTAATGCTAACATAAATAAAAGGCACGTATATTATACTATTAATGAACACCAATCAACACATAATTATATGTCATATCCTAACATATTTCTAAAGATTCTATTGAAGCGACCGAGCCTCGCAGTGTAGCCGCCCATTTCACGTGGTTGATATTCTAATGTAAGGGAGATTGACCCTGCGGGGGTCACGGGGTCTCAGTGCCCTCAAAAGGCGCCCTGACGACCCCACCCCCCGCGTGACGTCACATTAAGGGTCAAAAAACCCAACAGGAAGTCTGGGTCCGCCGAATTTGTAGCAAGTCACAATGGACGGCACGCAACTTCTGGTTCGACGGACGGTTGGTTGACCCGCGGTAAGGATTTTTGCGTAGAGTCACTCTTGATTGAAGTGAAAGGTATAGACACATACGCAAGGGCAGGAGATCACCTATGCGCCGCGATGTAATATGTTCATCTACTATAGGCGAAAGTTGGATTAACCAATAAATAACGTTTCTATAGGGCTAGTGTTCCACACCTAATATCAGTTATATTATCTGCTATGTTATTGTTAGAGGTAAAATCAAAAGGAGTTTTGATGATAATAACCAATACGTTCTAAGTACATTCAACTGTCAAATAAGACTGTACTTATAAATTATTTTTAATTTACTTGTTTATTTAAACTACCAACTAAATGAGTGTACTTACGGTCAAATGTTAAAATAATCATATTATATGGGTAGGTACCTACCTAACTACCTACCAGTGGCGAAGGGTGGAGGTAGGCTGTTTCAGTGCAAGATCCGTCATAAAAATAGTGCACATTAAACTTGTCAGTCATACGTATTTGTTTTCATTGAAATAAAACTACAATTTACAGATGGTGTTGGTTAGTTTTTAAAATTCAAATAAACCCTGCGAATACCAAGTCATGATATGTAATAGTCAAAAATACTCGTCTATCCATGAATAAAATGATGCAAATAAATCATATATAATTTTGGATATTTTATACATAGAATAATTTTCTTTTATTATAGTTTGGTTTAGGCAGGGCTTAATGAATTTAAAAAAAATGAAGCAACAATATGTGTAATATGTATTCTTATCTTCTTAATCCAACGAAAACAAATAAGCATGAATGAAAAAGTGTGCATAATTTTGTCGTATCACACAAAGTATATCAAAACTATTATGGTTTGGTTTGGACAGGGCTTAATTTGATTTTTAAAAACTAACGAACACCATATGTAAATTGTAGTAATAAATAAAAATAAATACGTATTCCTAATACAGTTTAATGTGCACTATTTATGGTGCATCTTAACAGCCTACCTCCACCCTTCGATACTGCCTAATATGAATGTACATAACTTAATCAAACTGTTCGATATTAATACAGTATAATAATATAAGACTTATTTCCACATAATTTAATTACTACCAGGATCGGTTCAATAGGATTAGTTTGAGAACGTCTACGAGAAAGTATATAAAATGAATCAATTTATTCCATATACCTTGGTATTGTCGCATACCCGTAATTTGTCTTATTTTATATATAATATAACCTCTTTCTATCAACAATATTGACAGTTAACACCATTAAAATGATTGATTAAGTATTTGGACTATAACTAAAATAAGGATCATAAAATGTCTGTTTATACATAGTTGTATTTTAATGTGAATGATTTAGATCCGGTATAAGTCAACCATATTTTTTTTTTCTAAATGGTCAATGTTTTTAGAAGTAATAAAACTATACAAATAGCTAATTTTTTGCAGCTGATTGGCTTGGTGATATAATTATGTAAACTGGATTATTTATAGAATTTACTGAATCTAAAATTATTGTATTCTGTTTTATGATAAATATACAGACTGATATCAGTGATAATACTGAAATGTTTGCTATTAATGAATCTGCAGTGCAAAATAACTTGCAGCAACTTATTTAGCATTGTTCTAATTAATCTTTTTAAAGTTTAAAACATTATCTATTTAGACATGGTTTTCGTTAATGTCTTTGTATTATTTAATATGTTTAGTTGTGTTGTGCATTCCAGTCAAAATTAAAAATAATTGTCCACGAACTATTCATATTACTTTTATTATTTATAAAACAACGTCCATTTACACTACATTGGTGGAATGTTTCAATATTCATACCCATTTTACAGAGTTTAACATTTTAATGAAGTACCATAGACACAGCATCCATGTAGTAAATGTGGTGGTGGAAGCTTGCGACAGACAGAGTGGAGTGGAGACGTTCAGGACATGCATTCGATTATGGTGACAATTATGATGACTATACACAAAACTTTAAAACCAATTTTATGATAGATTGAAAATATTTCTCTTGATTTATAAAATACATAACTCGACCTATTTAATCATTAATCGTATCTTATTGACAAGCCTAAAAAATATGAATTACTCTTTCCAACTTCTAAATATTACAATACAAATTGAAATAATTAACATGTCATATTATTACACAACTTTTTAAGCGATACAATTATTACTATGACTATATCTACAATAATGATATTATTATTATGCATTTTATTGGGTGTATTTTACTATGAATGAAAACATAACGGGATTGCTATTAGTATTAGTGTGAATAAATCTTGAAATATTCGTGGAAAATCGCAGGGAAACAGTCTGCAATTTCCATGGACAGAGCTTTCATTGGTTCGCGTCCGAACTGCCAAGTTGCTTTCACGATCGGTCGCAAGGGGTGATATAAAAAAGGAATACACATTTTCTACATAGATGTCACTGCTATGTCACTGTATGTAGTTATAAAATTTTCCGAATTTTCCTTCACAGTTATTCACTTTATTAGATAATATTCCAATTACATAGGTAAACTAACAAAAATACGCAATTCGTAAAAAATATACTTTTATAAATCTTCTAGCTAGGAGTTTAATTAAACATAACGAAAAATATTAAAACTACTAAAATACAGTTTATGTATTACAGCACTTGATAGCGATTCCAGACTATTTTAGGTATAGTTTAATTGATAAAATAATTAATACTGTATGCGTTGGTAGCATTGCATACATTCTTTATAAATAGAAAATTAAACGGAAAACCGATGTTGACATATCGCTTTTGTTTCTTAAATAAAAATATTAATTATATTTTTTGGTGATTGCTCATGTAAACACTGTAAATTCATTATATCATATTTTATTAGGAATAAATCAATGGAACTGCAGCAAATAATTCTCAAATCATAAAAGTGTGGTGTTTGCCCATATACACATTTATTTACAATGCGAAATGACTTGCAGGTAATTTAAGCATTAACCTTAGTTATCATTTTCATCTACACTTTCATAAACAATAGCCCCTACTATGTTTTTATTCAATATCTCTTGACGTAACCAATGACGTCCCTGTATAAATTAAAGTCTAAAACTATAGCTAGAACAAAATGTTACCAAGATTACTTATTACTAGCTTATGTTAGCTTTATGGCATTCCGAATTGAAGATTTATTTGTAGCAAACATCTCACTATTGTGACATGACATTTTTTCTCAATAAGATAAAAACGTCATTCATTGGTGTTACAAGCATAAATCGAGTTAATTATAACATAAAAAATTAGATTATTTAATCGGTATAACAAAGTTTTAAAACAAACCGCGATATAGTTTATGCCACCATATTGTAATGCTATCTATACAAAGCCAAAATATGAAATTTTTCTTGCCTACCAATTCAACCGCAATAAAACTATACAGTGTTACAATACAAAAATTTCATATGTGATTCCTTATTGGTAAATGACAAACTTGTTGGATGTAGCCGCATAACATAGGCTCTAATAAGATATAAATATGAAAGCAGGGAACACCATGGACCAAGGCTTTGACGGTCATGCCATAAAACGCAATAAATACAAAGCGCATCACGTGTCCTCAAATATTGCCAATATTGAATGCGCGTTTCGCTGACGTGACACATTTGAATGCATACTATGAAAATATCATACTTATTTAATTATACACGTGTTTAAGTTTATCTCAAGAGGCAACTATTGTTCATAACAACTGTATATTATTAGTTTAATGATTTGCGTGGTCGTTTTTGAAACAGTATAATAATTAATAAGTACATATAAAAATATCAATATTTTTTATGAAATAGTAATAAAATATCGATTGAAAATGAATGTTAAAAATTTTAAATTTTTGATATTTATATAAATACACTAATTTTATTAAACTTTTAAATTCTAATACTTACAAAGAATTATTTAGATATTCAAGAAACTTTTATTAATTTTAATTACTTATGTAATTCCTCTCTACTTTATAACGAAAGTGACTGGATAAATAAATCCACCAGACTGAATAAAAGGAAAAATTCAAAATGTCAAAATTCCCGCGCCAAAATGTCAAACTGACATTTGTTTTCCCGCGCGCCGCGATCAGCTGTCGGCTCGCTGTCCGCCATATTGATTTTCCGGACGTGTTCTATTTTCGTTTTCCTTTGTCTGCCATGAAGTCAGTAGTGTGTTGGTGGATTTTAGAAATTTAATACGCTAGTAGTGAGTAGGTACATACATATAACATTTTGGACGTATACAAAAACCAATGAGTAAATTTCAAACACTGCAAATTAAACGAACACCAAAATCGTTAGAAAACCAACCATATATTATTATATTTTACTAATTATCATACTTGATAATTTCTGAAATAAAAACTAAATACATTTGATAAAAATAAATTCATTAAAAAATAACGTATAAATTTATTACATTAAATATGATTATTTTTTAATATATAATATAATATGTGTCGCTACATTTCAAAATCATCCATGTCCACCTTTATGTATTTTTGACTTTTTGTAAATTGCTGAAGAACTACTGCTTTCTAACATTTCTGCATTATCAAAATGTGGAATTTATTAATTTTAAATATTCTATACTGGAAATAATATAAACTTTCACCCTTGTGACTGTGTATTTGAGAAAACAAAAGGCTGTTTTTCTACTATTCATCTATTATGGACTTGGCTGATTTTGAAATCTAGTGACACATATTATAATTATGAATTATCGTACCGAACCCAACATCTTTTTTTAAATCCAATTAATATTTTTTTGTACAAATTCTGTTATCGTAAACAATCATTCTCCTGCAGCGATGTTACAAGAGCGATCTACACAAATCGTGGTTGGCTTGGTAAGACGCGTGGCGCATAGCGTTGTCAAAAAAAAATGGCTTGGATTAGACAGGGTTTAATAGAATATAAAAAACTAACAAACACTATCCACACACTGTAGTCAATAAAAAGAAATACGTTTGACTGGCAAAGTTTAGTATGCACTGTTACTTAACAGCCTACCTCCACCCTTCGCCATATATATATATACATATATTCTGTTCATTTATATTATGCTGCACAATTTTGTAACATTCTCAATGTTCTGTAAACCACCGTAACGAAATTATAATGAATCACAGAAACATCTGATTTAACATATTCCATTTTAATAAAACTGTAAAATGCCTAATTTACATAGTAATGACATCGTAGCTATTGCAAAAAAACTCGATAATGACAAGCTCTTTGCTACCCGTTATTCAGATAAATTAAGTTATTCGCAGGCTTACAAAAAAATATCTGACTTCGTGTTTGTGTCTACAAAGCATTTTTGCCCCTGTTGTAAAATTTAAATTTTATAACATCGGAGGATTTAACAGCTCAGATGTAGATAGTATTATTAGACGAACTTAATTTGTTCATAAGTTTATTTAAAAAGCGGATTTCTTAAGGTTTCAATCGTTACCCTTATTATCGAGATAGTGAGAAATTGATATACATAACTGTATCGTATATCCCTGTATTTATATTGTACATAATATACACCTACACAAAGTTGTATAATACGCATAGTGGTATATGTTTTGTTTTGACTACGGATTCTCGCGTACCTATATTTTTATGCCTAATAAATTAAACATGCACTAAGTATTAATTTCTTTTAGTTTTTCTTATATATTTAATATTATATTCTTTATAATATGAAATTATAAAGCATTCCAGAAAATTAATAATACCTACTTAACCTTTTTTAAATATTTTAATTTCGTTTATTTCAGTAGGGGGTTGCAAATTATGCGATCCTATAATGCCGTGTGTCCCAGGTTCAAATCCCGGGTCTGGCAAGTGGACATATTGTTTTTCAATTTGTGTATAAGTCAGAGTATGGACCTAATAGGTTGAGTAAGTGGCTGATATCCATTTCTCGTAAAAACAAAATCTGTTAATACAAACCGCCACTCTGTGGAGGCCCATATGATCTTATTAGGATCGGACATGGTCGAAAAACAATAATAAGGGGAAAAACACGTTAACGGACATCAGCGATAATTTTGCTGATCTTTTATCTGAGTGCTGAACTGAATGGCAAGATACGAGGGTGGGTCAATAAGTCCTTAGAAAAGCCGACAGGTGGCGCGACTAGTACTGTAAGCGGTTTGTTTTCATGCAGCGGCACTACCGATTCAGTATGCTGCGAAGTTTCAATCAGATTGGTCGGGTTGTTGTGTGTTTCTCGTACATTTAAAAAAAAAATTTGCTTGTTTACAAAAATGGAGAAAATTGAGTTTAGAGCTGTTATTAAACATTTTAATATAAAAGGGTTAACAGCAAAGGAAATAAAAAATGAGTTGGATTTAGTTCACGGCATATCTGCTCCTTCACTTGCAACTATTTATAACTGGTTAAATGAATTTAAACGTGGTCGTACATCAACAAAGGATGAACCACGCTCAGGACGTCCTGTAGAGGTGACTACACCAGAAATGATCAATAAAATCCACGATATGGTGTTAAGTGACCGAAGATTAAAGTTGAGTGAGATAATTGAGGTTACAGGGATCTGAAAAGGTAGCGTCATTTATATTTTACATGACAAATTGGGCATGAAAAAAATTTCTGCAAGATGGGTGCCGCGTTTGCTCACAGTCGACAATAAACGCAATAGGGTGGTGGCCTCTAAAGCCCTGTTGTCGCTCATGCAACGCAATCCGGATGAATTTTTTCGTCGCTTTGTGACTGTAGATGAAACATGGATACACCACTATACTCCCGAGACGAAAGAACAGTCAAAGCAGTGGATTGCGAAAGGCGAACCATGTCCAAAGAAGGCGAAAACCGTAAAATCAGCTGGTAAGGTTATGGCTACTGTATTTTGGAATGCACGTGGAATTATTTTCGTTGACTATTTGGAAAAAGGAAAAACAATAACAGGGGATTATTATGCATCTTTATTGGACCAGCTAAAAAACAAAATTGAAGAAAAACGGCCTCATTTAAACAGGAAAAAAATCCTCTTTCATCAGGACAATGCCCATGTTCACACATGTTTACGATCAATGGCTAAAATTGAAGAATTGAAGTTCGAATTGGTCGACCACCCACCGTATTCGCCAGATTTAGCCCCCAGTGACTTTTTCCTTTTCCCAAACTTAAAATAATGGCTAAGTGGACAACGTTTTTTTTCAAATGAAGAAGTCATCGATCGGACAAATGCTTATTTTGAGGACCTTCCGAAAACTTATTTTTCTGACGGTTTAAAAAAAATTGAGAAACGTCTAACCAAGTGTATTGAGCTCCAAGGAGATTATGTTGAGAAATAAAAAAAAATACAAAAATAAAAACTGTTTTAATGCTTTTTTCTAAGGAATTATTGACCCACCCTCGTACTAAAGCTGATATTTCTAGGATTGTCTTGTGATTAAGTTAAAATTCGTAATTTTAATTTATTCGATTATTTCTCCGGTTTTTTCATCATTGACACCACATTGATTCTGTAGCTCGGCCCTTCAAACTGACACGGAGCTTAAGGCTGTATACCAAAGTTTCGAAAACTTAAAGTTTCCTATAATATATATTCAGACAAAGATTATAGACGAAGCTCGTGTAGCTAAACCTGATTCCTATAGAATTATTCATGTATTAAATGTGGTGAAATTCACCACATGTAAAGATTGCTTTACAACACACGTTCCGCTCATATGGTGAGCTTTACCAAGAATTTGTAACTAAACTTTCGTTTGAATTTGTGTAATTACTATATACTTATTGCCAATACTGCGTGGGAGAAGGAAACGTTTTTGTAAAGAGAAAGGCTTGTGCAATATTCCGATACTCATCCTAACATGTGTGAATACCAAGTGATAAACGCATTTATAAATTTAAATATTTATAATAAAATATATGAAATATAAAATAGTCTATTATTTTCCAAAATGATTAAATGATTTTTAATATAATATTACAATTATGACGTCGTGAAATAAGGCGTATTTTAAAACTAAACTATTTTAACGGTTATAGCGTGACGTCTACGTCAAAGCGTAGACCCTCTTCTACGTTCTACGCCATACTATTAAGAGCTTGAAAAGGTCTCTGGTTTTTTATACTGTAAATATGTATACCATTTATAGTGTATGCAATTGTGTACATATATATTGCGTATTGTTAAAATTCCAAAGAATCGGTGACTGATTTATAAAATTAATGGAAATATTTTTACTGTCATTCGCCGACAAAAATCAATAAGCACTGAAAGACGAAGTACACAAATATATTATAGATTGAAAAATTTATATATTTAAGTGTTGGTTTGATTGACGTATTAAGTATCAAGAATTTATATTGTTGCACTACATCAATAGATGCATTTTCCAGCTCATTTTAAATTATACGAAGAAAGAAAACCGTCTATATATTATCGTCTCTGTTCTGGCAGAACACACTAACTGGAGAACACTAGTTTTGAGTAATTTGACTTTGAAGTTGTTAAAATGTTTGAAATGGTCTATCATGTGAGTTTATTAAGTAATCGTAAAAAGGATGACTTTAAAATGAAGACTGTTTATTTATTAAGAAGGTTTCCAGACGGTAAAGTTTGAAATAAGGAACATTTTGGTATAACTAACTCAATATGTCATTTTTTCGAATTAGTGTCTTCTGCCAGAACAGTGACGTTATTTAGTATTAGTATTTTTTAATTTTAAATATCGGTTTATATTAGTAGTATAAACAGTATAAATTATTTTCGTAATAAAAAATCTGTATTTTACAATCGTATTGTTGACATTTTCCAACGGCTGTACCTATATTATTTTAATTTGACAACAAAAAGGTAATATAAAAATTAGATAAAAACAACTTCTGTCTCTGTCAGTTCTATAATAATTATAGAAAAAATATTATCGATACTTAAGGCAAATACTATCGTCATCTACCGGCAGAAAATGAGGCCTACGATTGAATACAATGCATTTTTAATTTAGATTTTAAAGTGTAAAAATAATAGAAAGTAAAGTAAGTATTTTTTGAAATAAGAATAAATTTAAAATAAAAACTTTATAAAATTTGTATTCGACAAATTTTATTAGGTACCTACTAGATTTATAGTGTTATAGTCTACGGTATATAAATTTTTCTAAAATATAAAAATGAGTACAACTTGAAATCGTTTTTTATTTATATTGAATTCTAGTTTCGATAAAGTAAACTGTTTTAGTTTTTTTTGTATAATAACCGTAAACATAATATAATACATTTTTTATCGATTGTTAATTCTTTGCCGATAAACTTGATAGTTGAAACAAAATAAAACAACGTAATATATGTGTTAAAAATTGATGTGTTTAAAATTTTTCAAATTATCCATATTGACAATGTTATAGAATTAATCCAGTCATGGTATTAAAAAAACGTGTCAAAGTTATTAAAAAAATATAAATTTCAGCAAACATAGTAAAATAAGTTGTTATTTTTTTCACCAAATTAGTTAAAAACGCCTGTCCAAGCCAGTGAGAACCTATAACACATTTTATATTACTGGCAAGTGGCAACCCCATTTCATTTCCATATTATCAAGTTAAACTAGTGTAAATAAAATGATGAAAATGCTCAGATATTTATGTCTAACTTACGCATTGCCTGTGGCGATTTTCTTCGAAGCAGATGACATAATTGATTCTTCAGAAGATTTAAAAGTGGCCTCGAAACAGTTCAAACCAGTCATCCAATTATTATTATATTATAACAAAATCTTCAAAATATGTATAGGTATTTTTCACGAATTGGGTGCAATTAAGAACAACAGGTGCTTACTTGTACTTACACAATAAATAAATCACTAATATTATGACGTGTCATCAGTGTCATCGTTATTAGATAGGGAATATATACTTTGTTGCTTTTAATAGGTATGTACGTAGTTTTTTTTTTTAATTTTGACCATGTCCGATTCTAAGAATATAATAATATGGAGCTTCACAGAGTGGAAGTTTGTATTAACATATTTTTAATTTACGAAAAATGGATGTTAGCCACTTGCTCAACTTATTAGGTCCACACTGACTCCAAAGACACATTGAAAAACATAGGTTTATTTCCAGACCCAGGATTCGAGCCTGGGATCCACGACATTATATGTCGACGCGTAAGCCGATCAGCCATCGTGGGCATATAATATATTATAATTAATTATATTTATTTTATTTTTTATCGTTATGGGCTTCAAATCACTTAGTTTCCATATCCCTAAGTCCGCCGCTGCATACTGGTTAGGACAAATAATAATACCATACTGTAAATTATATTTTGTAATGATATTCCGTTAATGTAATTAATTGTCTTTTTGTTGTTTAATACTAACTATTTATCACGCAAATATATAATCAAGCACAACTTTGTTTAAAATCTTTAAATACCAAGTGAAAACTTTAATAATTGAAAATGTTTTGCACAATTACGAGCGAGTGACGAGTTTCTACGGAAGCTTGTTCAAATTTTCACGAATACCTAAATTGCGAATAACTGTTTGGGAATCACTTCTCTAAACGGACAAAACTGGTCGTATTCATTAATAATTAATTATATTGATTAAGATACTTGCACAATTTTATATCCAATTGTATTTAAAATACCTACATGAACGGACTCGTCACGAACTCGAAGCGTGTAGATCTTCATCTGAATGCCGCGAAGACCAAATCCAAGTGCAGTGCTGAATGCATTGACGCCGACGTTCCTCTGTGGGTTTCTGGTCAGCCCGTCGAGCTGGTGACCAGGTTCAAATACTTAGGTACCTCAGTTGGCGATGATGCTGGTCTTTCCATTGAACCTGGAGTCGCATGGATGTCAAGGCTGTATTCTGTGAGAACAAAATGTCGTTTGTTACAATAGTGCTTACTATCTGTATGGCTGTGAGATGTGGCATTTTACTAAGCTTCAAATGTATAGGCTTTTGAGCTTAGAGAATCGATGTATCCGCCGAATCTCAGGGTTACATTGGTACGACCGCGTTACAGATAGTCAAATTCGTGAGTGGATACGGCAGCCCTCGGTGATTGAAGCAATCATGAAGAGGCGTGGCTAGGACATGCGTTCCGGATACCGCCACAGAATGCGACACTTCATACCTGGTGACACAGCCTCACGATCACTTACGCGATCTACGCGCTGCAGGTCTGACATGGCAGGAAGCGCGAGAATTGGGGATGGACCGAGGGAAATGGTGCAAACTTGTGCTTGGCCTATGCTCCAATGCTGGTGCATGACAGGGTAAAGAAGAAGAAAAAGATGATTTACATCAAGAATATATAGCCAACACTATTAAAATAACTAATCTATATAGTTTACTATACTTAACTTCATCCAGTAGTGGATAGACAGCTGCTGATAATGACAGACACGATGACCTATATTATTAAAAAAATGGTTTCAGATCAACACATACATACGTAGTTGCGTCTAGTGTGGTACTATTTCTAATAAAACCATGTGTAAGTACTTCTATTCATAGTATTTTCTTAAGTGTGTGTGTGAATACGTTGCATTGGTATGAGGAAACGGAAGAAGCTGCTGCCTTATTTTTACCCGCGAGTGTTGTCTAGCATAATCAGAGCAGAACTTTAAAACCGTATGAAAGCTCGTAAACCTTTATTATACCAGTGAATCAATTTCACTATGAAATAAAATAAAAGCATAATATAGCACATTGTTTTCGATCTACGGCGTAGAACCAAAAAAATAGAATGACTAGTATAAATAAAAGAATTAACTAAAAACCGAATGAAAATTTAATACATTTTCGAATATAGAACGCGATAAAAAATCTATATTTGATATAATATGTACATGGGTTCATAGTTATCAATAAAAATGATGTTAGGAGTCCCATTTTTTATGAGGGTACACAGGGTTCGAGTGAAGATCTCTTCACTTAGATTATTCGGCAGTTGTGCATTAGCTCTTGTTACTTATTATTTTCTTTATTTACGTGCAACACTCTTCTGTGGGCATTCAAAAAGTCATTTAAATTCAGTCAAAGCACACTTGAGTGCATGACAACATCAGTCTTACGTAACTACTCCTGAGACATTACCAGTCATACAAAAAATATACTTCACGGCCAAACGTAGAGTCCCGTGATAGCCCGATTAAGACCGGTTGTAGTGCGGGTTGGTTGTAGTTTGGTGAAGCCCACAGAACAGATAACAAATATAATTCCGATAGGCTATATCGTCTCTGTTCTGGCAGAACACACTAACTGGAGAACACTAGTTTTGAGTAATTTGACTTTGAAGTTGTTAAAATGTTTTAAATGGTCTATTATGTGAGTTTATTAAGTAATCGCAAAAAGGATGACTTTAAAATAAAGACTGTTTATTTATTAAGAAGGTTTCCAGACGGTAAAGTTTGAAATAAGGAACATTTTGGTATAACTAACTCAATATGTCATTTGTTAGAATTAGTGTCTTCTGCCAGAACAGTGACGATATACTAATACAGTAAAGTTTGACGCAGGGTTTTGAATGTATGAGTGTCCTACGAAAATTAACCACGCATTATAGACGTGCAATAGTGTGTGTAATACACCAATATTAAATGAGCGTCAATGCATAAACTGAGAGCAGTTGTCAGTATTCGACGTATGACGTATTCTTGGCACGTGTTTAAATTTATCCCGTATTCTACCTTACTCAAGATTGGTTGCCTGCTTCACCTTACCCGTTAGGTATTTTAGTTTCCATTATTTCTGAGTTCCTTGATGAAGCCATTAACTTCAAGGCCCACCAGAGAATGGTATTACTATTATGCCTCTAATTTTAAACGTAAACTAGAAAACGTTCTTTGATACGCATGTTTCGTCTTCTTTGAGGCGCTTTGAGAAAATGAAGGTTATTATAAACAGTTTTAAACGACGATATGTCTGATAAGAATTCTGCAGTTTTTTGGACACATTGTCAGGCGCGGAGCGGACAACCTGGAGAGACTGGTAGTTTTGGGTAGCCTCGAGGGAAGGCGAAGCAGAGGAAGAGCGTCTGCGCGATGGAGCGACCAAGAGAAGCGGAAGATCGAGAAGGATGGAAAGTCTTGGTCGCTCAAAGGATGGCGAAATTTAAATGTGGTCACGATCCTCAGCCATGAGTGCACGACCAAGAAGATCATATCAACAGTTTATCAGTTGTACATTGATACAGTAGTTATATAGATAGGGAAATAATTAAAAATTTCAAGATGTTGAGTTAATAATGCCGTTCGACGTAGAAATGTCATTTCTTTATAATTCAATAAAAAAATAATCAAAAATTTCTTCAACTGGTCATGAAATTGATTAACCTTCTCTGGGATTAATCCTTAATTCAATTATAAACGGGAATGCATGGGTTGATTAAATTTTGTTAAACTGTAAAAATAAATTGTGTATTGCTAAGTGCACTAAATAAACAATAGAATTTGTACAAAATTTTCATATGCTATTATATTACAACCAGGTATTTTGATTTGTTTCCCTATATAACAAAGGTATCAAATATTATAGAAATTCATATATTTAAATATCGTGGGGAATGTCCCTTTGCATGCGGTTTCATATTCCCAGTGCAGCCTTTCATGCTGTTTCATAGTAGGAAGCGACGGGGAGGCCGGAGTCGGGCATCGACCGGCGACCGAGGAGAATGGGGCTGTGATGACGCGTGCGCGCCACGTGCGAACCGCGAGCCTTACGCCAGGCTTTCACAGAATACCTCAAAGTGTCTTCAATTTTTTACCGTCATCATTGACTATAAAATTGTGGCAAGTAGTTATTGTAACTCACAAGAACGTAAAAAAATCCCATTTTAGTAAAATACGTTCTTGTAGAAAACAGCTTGTCATTCTAACTGAAGATTAGAGACACTTGAACAGCTCTTCTCTCTCTTTCAAGTTATCTCTTAGGGGATATTCCCAGAAAAAAATGTGCGACCCTACATATAAACATACTGTGTGTGATTCTAGTAAGTCAAGCAGACTTGACTACTGTACACACAATATACGTGGTCTTTTGTTTCAACTGCTGAATATCTCCCTAGTGCCTCTAGACTTGTCATGGTCACAGTTTGTTGATGCAGTGGATTTCATGGTCTACATGTGATGTTTAGTAAATCTTGAATACCACTGTATTTATTCAGCAGTCGTCCATTAGCTGAGCAACATATCCGGCCCATTGACATTCAGTTTGTCTGCCGCGTTATCCATTGGCAGAAACCAATGTTATTTTGTTTATCTTCATGCAACAGTTAATATTAGGATAACATACGTCAAATTTATTAATTATCATCTCAGGATGGCCGAGCGGTGTAAGGCGTCAGATTCTAAATAATTTTACTTTAATAGATGCTTTCATAACTAATGAATAATAATTATCATCACATATTGTAATACCATGCCCAGACAGATGTGAGGCGTTGTTATGGAAAGCTTTTTCCAATATGTAATAGTTCTAACTGAAAGCTGTATTATGGTAATGTGTATAATATTGGCGCTGAAAAAGGCATTCACAGCACTAGAAGCCTTAGAAGAATGGGTTTACAAATAAACGAGGCAAAAACTAAATACATGCCTGTCTATGTCACACCACCAGAAGTCGCATACAAGTTTGATACGGTCGACAGTTTTATATACCTTGGATTTCTTGTAACTCGACATAATGATATTACAGACGAAATCAAAAAGAGAATCATGTCTGCGAATAAATGCTACTTTGGCCTGTTAAGACATTTTAAGTCCCGCATACTATCTCGCCGAACTAAAAGCACTCTTTACAAGACACTTGTAAAGCCAGTGCTCACCTACGCATCGGAAACCTGGACATTAACTCTGCGAAATGAACAAGCCCTGAACATTTTTGAAAGAAAAATTATCCGCCGTATATATGGACCGTTTAGGGATGGCACCAATTGGAGGAGAAGAGCTGAGCTCTACTGGCTATACGAAGATTGCAGCGCAGTTCAATCAATTAAGATTGGGAGACTGCGATGGCTAGGTCATGTGCACCGTATGAATGACAGTGAACCGGCAAAGGGAGTGATGTCCAGCAATCCAATAGGACGTAGAAGAAGAGGGAGGCCAAAGATTCGCTGGTTGGATGGAGCTGCCAGTGACTGCCGTATTCTGGGGGTACCAAATTGGAAAGCGGCCACACTGGATAGGGACAGGTGGAGGGAGCTGTTGGAGGAGGCCAGGACCCACACCGGGTTTTCGCGCCCCTGATGATGATGATGATGTATAATATGATATTATATTATTTGAATTGGCGCTTATGTGGTGGAACTCTATGATCATCATCATCATCATCAGCCGGGGTCGATCCACTACTGTATAAGACCTCCCCTAGCTCATTTCAGTCTTCTCCATCGTTAGACATTTGCTACTTAAGAACTTCATTATAAGAAAAACACTTAGTTTTATATGATACTAATTAGTGTTTGTTTATTTGACACCCGATGTCAATTTTTGTTACTCCCTATGGATGTCAATAGGGGTAGACTTTTTTCTAAGCAGTGTCTCCTAAGTGTCAGCCGAAAACGACAGCTATTTTTAATATATAATATAATATATATGCAGCCTAAAAGCATTTATACAATATATTGATTGTAAAAATTATTATTAATATTGAATATATAATATTATTGGTCATTTAGGAGTCATCCATATATGACGTCACGTTCGAAGGGTTATTGCTCTGCTATAATGTTATGAATATGATATAAAGGGCTTTTAAAGAAAGTGTCATCATAAAACGAAGATCATCTTTTTCCGAGAATAAAATATTCAATGAGTTCACTTTTGACTATACTATATATAGTATATATCGCCCACGATGACCGAGCGGTTACCGCGTCGGCTTATAATATCGTGGGTCCCGGGTTAATGTGTGTGTAGACCAGAGTATGGATCTAATATGCTGACCAAATGACCAACATCCATTTCTCGTAAATATAAAGACGTCCATTCCGCGGAAGTCCATATGATCTCTTAGGATCGGACATAGTGAAAAAAACACTAATTTAAGTTTGAAAAAATGTGACGTAATTTAGATAGAGGGGTAAAAGATTTTGTGATGAATTAGTCAAAACATCAAAAATCATGTGACGTAATTTATGAACGATCCCTTACAATATAATTGACATATTGCTTAAAGGCAGTTTGTTATTCACCACAACTTTAGTATTCAACTATTGTTATTTTCATAATGAAAAATTCGAACAAGCTAAGTGCGCATTTAACTAAAAATATTCTCACTTAGTAATTACGCCGTAGCTTCGTAGCAAGTTCGTAGAGCTTCCGCCTTGGCGTAGACGCCCGCCTCTTGCCACAATCGTACCAGCGCAGTCGTAGGCCTGGCGTAGGGTAAAATCAGCCGCTCGTACCCCCAAATTGTCCCCATACCCCTCGCCCGCACCAAAACATCACTGCACGGGCGGTGCCTGGACCCTAAAAACAATAAGCCGAGCCTCTCGGCGTCAAAATACAACCTGCGAGTGTCTCAAAAGACCTTAAAATGGCCACGCTACATCCGGTAATAGTAAAAACTACAACATTTCTCGATATAAAGACCAAATAAGTGAATTTGTGACGCAAATATCGCGCGTTTTTCGATTGTTTTGGTGGTGGAATTGAATTGAATACAATCAATTCGTTTCCGTTTATTTTTATCAGTGTTTAATATTTTATTTACCTTCAATCCTCCTAAATATCAGTGTGTGATTCAAAAAACATCTATTAACAATAACATAAAATAATAATATTATCGTTTTTGTACTGCAATGTTTTCGTTCTATTAATAACACAGATAATTTGTTTGTAAACATTAATCATTTAAAGCTTATTTTCATATTTTTAACATATTTCATGTGTGACGATGTTTATTAAAAACAGTAAACATGTAATTAATTAATTAAAAGTGTGTAAAACATATTTGATTTAATCACAAAATTTATGCGTATCTGATATTTAATAATGTTAAAAAAAAATATCGTTAAAAGAATATAATGTTGCCATAAACCTTTGTATTCATATAAGAAAAACATTAGTTAGTTAAATAATAGGAATCGTTTACTACTGAAACATCATTCATTTAATAGAGAATTTAAAGTTTTATTTTACCATGACAGATACTGCATTATAATCTATCAAAATATTACCGATACTATTGGAAGTAACGCCATCTAAATATAAATACAGATCGATGATTGTTGCACCAAAACAACATGGCGAATATGTGCTTGAAACGGATTTAAGAAAAACCGTATTAAGATCGTATATTCTGGTTTATTTCACGATACAATAAAAGAATATTTTAAATTCTGTATAGTAAAAGATGAAAACGGAAATGATAAACAATTGTGTCGACATAATCTACAAAACTTTGAATGTGAATCGATGCACATAAATGCATAGAGAACTGTCATATTTCAAATAAGAATATTGCCAATTTCAGTGACATTATATCAAAATAATATGGGAAATAATATTATAGCCACTGTGTATTATTTGCAATTGCAAAATACTTTGAAAAGGAGAAGAATCCTGATGATTTAATTGATAATCTTATCAAATAAACATCTGGAAACACTTAATATAAATCATCCTGTGGATAATTTGATGAAACCTTTGGATACAATTGGATTGTCAATCAATTGATTGGGTCTTTTACGGTTTTTTTATCGTTTTCCGACAAAAACAATACGTTTGTGTTACATAACGCTAAAAACACCGACACGCGCGCAATTTCGATTCCAAATACACCTTTTGACCTATGACCCAGTTTTCGTAGAGACTGCACTGAGGCTGACAGGCAGTATTTTCCTGTTTCCCTGCTGGAAGGAAAACTCAAAATACCGTTAATAATTAAAGACGTTTTTCAACTAAAATACACGTGAAACGTATAAACTATCACTGTTTTAATCATTTGTGGAATAATTGACATAAACATTGAATTATTTTTACCCGGGATACGGACGTACAGTGAAAATTTAAGCGATTTAACACAGTAAGACAGACAAAAATAATGTGAACTAATATTATAATTTTCTTTTGTACAGTAACAAATCATTGTATTATAAAATTATTATAACTCTATATAACAAAACATTATCACACGAATGTGAATACGTGCATAATATTATCAGATTAATATATTATAGAAAGCACGGCATGTGTAAATAAAATATTGTTTAAAATAAACGTTTTTCTTAATATTATGCTAGTAAAATATGCTTTTTAATATTGATAAAACTTCTCAAACATAATATTTCATTTACTCTCTTCACTAATATTTAATAATATAATATTAATTGTTCAATGTTTTAAAAGGACGCTGGGAAATATGTTTAGTTTAAATGTCGACATATTATGTATAATCTATATATCTTGTAATAATAGAATATATTTACATTAATAATTGTGTAACTTAAAACGTTATTTGATAGTTTTTATTAATAAGTTATCGATACCACGTAAGTGTTCATTAGCTGTAATTAAAATATAAAAATCAACGCAATTGAGCTTAAAAATTACACATAATTTAAATTTCATATTCTTTAAAAATAAATTCGAAAGTAATATTAAATTTTTGACTGAAATTCTGCCTGCACTAGACCATTAATTTGTTAATTTTAAAAAAATACATTTTTAAAAATTGTCAAAATTCATTTATTAAAATTTATTATTACGGATTATGAATTAAACATAACGCGGATTATTAAGAAATTAATTCTTAAACACATCGAATGTGTTTAATATATATTAACGTAAGTTGATGTGTATATTAATATGACGTGTATATAAAGAAGATTAATATGTATGTGACATTATATTACTAAATCGCCGAACTATTATCATAATTATATACCAAAAGCTTTTAGGAAACGTGTTCAAACAGAAAAACAAAAGTTCGCTGTCGGCAAAATGTGTATGTAGACCAAAAGCTTTCATCGATTTTAGTCCTGCATTTTCATGATATAACACAAGCCTATCAAGTATATATATGTGTACATACAATGCAGCAGTTATCTGTGTAGGTATATACTATACATAGCATATCATATTTGCGCTGTATTCAAGTTTATATACCTGTTATATCTATAAAAAAAGACAGTGAATCTGTTTGCACAGATTAAAATGACACACATACAAATTTGAAATAAGAACGAATATTAAATTTTGTCATGTATTTGAAATTTGAATATTGGAATTTCTTGGAATTGTTCTGAAATAATGATTGAACTTTACTGTGAGATTTTCAGAAGTGACAAATTCTAATTTTTTTGAATTCAGTGATTGAAATTAATAATATAAAATGGAAGATTTTGGATATAGTAGAGAGAGGAAAATTTCTTCTAGAATGTATAAAAATTTTCGAATTCGGAGTAAAGGATAAAGTCTGGTTGGATTGTTGATTGTATTAATGCTAATTAGTGATTGTATTGTGTTCGACATGCACGAAGTTTGAATTGATGATTTGAGAAGGGGGAATGTCGTAATTTTTTAAAATTTCCAATGACACGCGGGATTGATGATGTGACATTTTTAAATACGCTGTAAAGATGTATTTTGTCAAAGGTGATGGTTATAAAGAGAAAAAAATGGCAGATGGATTTACATAGACAAAGAAAAAAACGCACAAATAAAAATTTGAATGAGTAAAATAAAACAAAATGAACGACTTACTACTTATAAATAAATAAGCATATAAAGCAATCAATATTAGACCAAAATGTTAATTGGCAATATGAAACAAAGACGGACAAGTTATAAAGTATGTTAAAAAAAAACTATGATAGTGAATAATATAGAAGATATTAATCAAGGAAAAATCTTTGACAATCAATGATCCATCAAATAAATGAACAACCATTTTTTTTTTAAATATGTCAGTCAATAAATCAGACAATAATTTTTGACAGATAAAATAAATTTCTAACAAAAGAAATGCGTAATTTTATAATAACAGTACAGTAAGGTATTGTTTTCTGGACTGCAGTCAAAATAAAGGCATCGAGCTGGCGAACCAACGCGATACCAGTCGAGACTCGGTCCCTCTGACGTTGACGCATCTGTCACAAATGCAGAACATACCGGAGACGCACGTTCAGGTGCAGACTTCATCCGGATCATCAGGGATGAAGCACCACCAGATAATCATCGACATTAAACAAGACATGGAGATGGACGAGATGTCCACGAGGGCTTTGACGGAGTCCGTGATGGAAACTCTGGCGGCTAGATCGGTGCTGATTGACAACACATCGTCGTGCAATGTGGTCAGCAACGCCGACGACAGCTCGGACAACGTAGAACTTGAGACTTTGACGACTGTCAATGTTATCGTCGGGGGCGAAGGCACGGGGGTGGTGAGCCAGGAGCCGCAGTCGAATGTCAGCAGGGTTATTACGGAGAGAGTTGTCGAGCTAAGCAGCGGAGAATCTACTCCAAATCCTCCCATTCCAGCTGCATCATCGTCGACAGCTTCAGGTAAATAGAAAATATACTACGAAAATAATAATATAATATTAAAGAATAATATAATATCTTGAAATTGGAAAGGCAACAAGGTGTAAAAGAATTTTCGTAACTGTCGATTTTTGGTACACTGAAAAGAAATTCTACCCAATTTATCAAAAGTAACTCGTTTTCAGTAAAATTTCATTGAAATATTAATAATACTTGTACAGGCGCACACACAAAGAGGAGGAGGGAGAACTTCTCCAGGAACAGAAAAATACACTGTATTTAGATGAATATAATAGTACTTCTTCTTTTCCGTCAGGACCTCATAACTGAGGATCGTGACCCGAAAAAATTTGCCGTTGAACAGCCTTCTCAACAGGTTTGCCCCACCCCTCTTAGCAATCTACGATACGGGTATGTAGCCACTGGAAGACCGGTGGCACTCATGAATTGGTACAACCATCTGAGTTTTCCAATATTTGCTTTAATACTCTGATGTCGCATGACTAAAAAAGGATAAATCATCGTGGATGCCACAAGCATTCGATAACCACTTGAGGATGTGACAGGTTGCAAAACACATATTTATCGCTTGACCCAAAATGTGGAGTGTCTGTGCATGGGGAATATATCTGGAAAAGTGTGGTATCTATTCCGTGATAGGCTGGAGAAATGTGGAAATCAGTGGTACCAACTAGATTTTGCGACCCCCCAGTGCAATTATATTGTCTTAGTAAGCTCTATATCATTCATTGCGCACGTAATAGGTTTCTCAAAAAGTGTTTCATGAGACATTCGAAATTAATTAAAATTCCCAACTATTTTTGTACCTATGCGTTCTCCCCTGATTTCGTTTTTTGCAACTATAAAAAAATAGTTACTTAACTACTAAAGTGAGACTATTTTTTTTGTTGTTGTATGTAAGTGGTAAAAGTAAATTAATTGTAAATAATATAGGGTGGAAATATACTACTTATTAATTTTGTGAGAAATCCATTTTCTTCATAAAAGAATTTGCTATGTTGTGTGGATTTACTTTCCGCCTTTTAATGTCGAAGGAGAAAGGGATGTGGCCGGGCACACCTGGATGATGTGACATGTAGGTACTTACATTGAACAGTATTGACAGGTGAAATATGATGATGGATCGATAAACCCACGCTAACCTGTACCTGTAAATGTGTCATTGACATATTCGAAAGTGAAAGTAATACTGCAGAAATACATTTTTCACAAAATGATGATATATACCTGGCTATTATAAATTTCATCATCATCAGGGGCGCGACAACCCGGTGTGGGTCCTGGCCTCCTCCAACAGCTCCCTCCACCTGTCACTGGCAGCTCCATCCAACCAGCGAATCTTTGGCCTGCCTCTTCTTCTACTGTATTGGATTGCTGAAAATCACTCTCTTTGCCGGTTCATTGTCATTAATATGATGCACATGACCTAGCCATTGCAGTCTCCCAATCTTAATTGATTGAACTGCGCTGCAATCTTCGTACAGCCCGTAGAGCTCAGCATTATATCTTCTCCTCCAATTGGTGCCATCCCTGATCGGTCCATATATACGGCGGAGAATTTTTCTTTCAAAGATGTTCAGGGCTCGTTCATTTCACAGAGTTAATCTCCAGGTTTCCGATGCGTAGGTGCGCACTGGCTTTACAAGTGTCTTGTAAAGAGTACTTTTAGTTCGGCGAGATAGTATGCGGGACTTAAAATGTCTTAACTGGCCAAAGTAGCATTTATTCGCAGACATGATTCTCTTGTTGATTTCTTCTGTAATATCATTATGTCGAGTTACAAGAAATCCAAGGTATATAAAACTGTCGACCGTATCAAACTTGTATGCACCAATATCTAATATCTGATAATAATAAATAAATACATTATATTATTAGCTTGATTTAAAATTATAATTTTACATTTTCTAAAAATTAAAGCCCGAAATGCGGATGGGTTTTATACTATATAATTCCAATTTTTAAAACATTATTTTGTAGTCAAAGACAGCTCATGAATGAAACAAATGAAAATATCATATTAGCGCTTGTACACGGGATGGATTTATTGGCACCAATAGTGTGTATATTAAACTATCGCGATAATAACTGTGTACACGTAATAGTGCTGACTGTCTCTCCAATCTCATTCTTCAAGCGTAAGCGATACGCGTTGTTGTCATTGCAGTGGCGCACCCAGGGGGGGGGGGGCAAGGGGCCCTGGCACCCCCCAAAAATGAAAATGATCAGAATGATTTTAAACATTGAAATTGAAAGCCAATAAACTATACCTTTGGGCTTAGACAAATAAAAACACGGCAAAAAAATAATTTGTAATAATTCTCCAGTACCCTTTTTAGAAAAATTTCTTAGATTTTAATTTCTAACACAAAAATTTCGAAACACTAATGTCAGGTTTTTTTAGAAACCCAATCCCTAATGGAACTGTCAAAAAATTCTCGGTGTCCACCCGAATTCCGGAGTGGTGTAGGTCATGGCTGGGGAGGGCTGACAGGGCTCTAGTCTGGGGGCCCAGGCTGTGGGGGGCCCGGCGTGTCGGTTTGACCAGATAAGTGAGATAAACACACATCATAAATTAGCTTTAATAGTATATTCTATTATACTTCATGGCCATGAACATTTTCAATTACTTATATAATTGTGCAATATATTTTTGGATTATTATGTGTCAATACTCGACAGCTCCATTATTGAAGTAGATATATTAATAATCGCCAATAATTCACTGTATAAGTACCCTTAATTTGAACTAAAACACAATTTGAAAAACGTTTAATGTAGTGTTTCACACTGCCTTTAATCTTAGCGGTAGGTAGCCCCCCCCCAAATATCCTAGCCTGAGGGCCCGCTTCAGGATGTGGGGACCATGGTGTAGGTACACCGAGTGCAATAGACAAAAGACCGATAAACGAGAAATTAGGCTGTGAAGAAGAAAAAGAGTCTATAGGACTAATTTACATTCTCCTCTTTGCCCCCCCCCCCAATATTAAATCCTGGGTGCGCCACTGTGTCATTGTATGGTGATTTTTGATAGGTTGTGAAAAGTGGCAAACGTGAAAAATGCTCTGCGCGGTGTAGTTCGTATTTTTTTCGGCAGGTTCGTCACTATCGTTATACTGCCATGGAAGTTCTAACTATCGCGTAAAAATTGAGGAGCGTCTGAGCCTTTTTGATCGATCTATGTATCCAATGTTGCAACTTGCATGATAGTATGTGTTTATAAGTGCATTTTGTTGTTATGGCCGCGATAATACGTACTGTCAGCACATTCCGTGTTTAGGAAAAAGGGCGTAACCCTCACAGAACAAATTTTACAGGAGAGGCAAAAAACATTTTTTGAATGATTTTGGTTCAATATTAAAAAAAAAAAATAGACAGACATTGGGTGCAAGATGATTGATGATGTGGTGTAATATCTTTTCGATATAATGATAATTAAATAAATTATTACAAAAAAAATATTAAAATTGAGGGTAAATGCTTTTTTCCCTAAATAAAAATTTAATTAAAGCTCAATTAAAACCTTAATTTAGATAATAATTTGGCATTTGCAGCTTACTTCCTTTTTACAGAAGATGTATTTAGTTGCATACATTGTAAATATTATCTAATAAAAGCACTTTTCGAAAAATTGAGGGTTACGACCTTTTTCCTAAACACAGTAGACATGTAAACGGGGCATTACATTCATCCGCATTACGCACTGATAAAAGGTTATTAATTCAATTACACGTTCATATTATAATATAATAATATTTTGTGGTGATTCCTTATAATTATGGAGAACTGTTCGCAAAACATAAAAAAGATTAATTCGAAGATTTTAGAAGACTTTCTGGTCATTATTATAATAATCATCGTGAAAATAATATCTTTTATTTTGTTTAAATAAAAAGAACAAGTGAAAATAATATATTTGGTACAGTTCGGTTATGAGGAATGCAGCGGCAAACACATTTTGAAAATAGCCGATATACTGGATTATTTGTTAGGTTAACCTAAATTAACCTAATCTAACCTAACCTAACCTAACCCAACCTAACCTAACCTAAACTAACCCAAACTAACAAATAATCCAGTATATCGGGTATTTTCAAAATTTGTTTTCCGCTGTATTCCTCATAACCGAACTGTACCATATATTTTCCTTGTTAGTGATAATACGAGGGTGGGTCAATAAGTCCTTAGAAAAGCCGACAGGTGGCGCGATTAGTACTGTAAGCGGTTTGTTTTCATGCAGCGGCACTACCGATTCAGTATGCTGCGAAGTTTCAATCAGATTGGTCGGGTTGTTGTGTGTTTCTCGTACATTTAAAAAAAAAATTTGCTTGTTTACAAAAATGGAGAAAATTGAGTTTAGAGCTGTTATTAAACATTTTAATATAAAAGGGTTAACAGCAAAGAAAATAAAAAATGAGTTGGATTTAGTTCACGGCACATCTGCTCCTTCACTTGCAACTATTTATAACTGGTTAAATGAATTTAAACGTGGTCGTACATCAACAAAGGATGAACCACGCTCAGGACGTCCTGTAGAGGTGACTACACCAGAAATGATCAATAAAATCCACGATATGGTGTTAAGTGACCGAAGATTAAAGTTGAGTGAGATAATTGAGGTTACAGGGATCTCAAAAGGTAGCGTCATTTCTATTTTACATGACAAATTGGGCATGAAAAATATTTCTGCAAGATGGGTGCCGCGTTTGCTCACAGTCGACAATAAACGCAATAGGGTGGTGGCCTCTAAAGCCCTGTTGTCGCTCATGCAACGCAATCCGGATGAATTTTTTCGTCGCTTTGTGACTGTAGATGAAACATGGATACACCACTATACTCCCGAGACGAAAGAACAGTCAAAGCAGTGGATTGCGAAGATAAACCATGTCCAAAGAAGGCGAAAACCGTAAAATCAGCTGGTAAGGTTATGGCTACTGTATTTTGGGATGCACGTGAAATTATTTTCGTTGACTATTTGGAAAAAGGAAAAACAATAACAGGGGATTATTATGCATCTTTATTGGACCAGCTAAAAAACGAAATTGAAGAAAAATGGCCTCATTTAAACAGGAAAAAAATCCTCTTTCATCAAGACAATGCCCGTGTTCACACATGTTTACGATCAATGGCTAAAATTGAAGAATTGAAGTTCGAATTGGTCGACCACCCACCGTATTCGCCAGATTTAGCCCCCAGTGACTTTTTCCTTTTTTCAAACTTAAAAAAATGGCTAAGTGGACAACGTTTTTTTTCAAATGAAGAAGTCATCAATGTCACAAATGCTTATTTTGAGGACCTTCCGAAAACTTATTTTTCTGACGGTTTAAAAAAAATTGAGAAACGTCTAACCAAGTGTATTGAGCTCCAAGGAGATTATGTTGAGAAATATAAAAAAAAAAAAAAAAAAAAAACTGTTTTAATGCTTTTTTTCTAAGGAATTATTGACCCACCCTCGTATGATGAATGATTAGTGATGAAAATATAATGAGATTATATACCAACTTTATAGGAGGACTTTTGGGGAATATTTTTCTGCAATTTTACATGAGACACGTTCCTAATTTATAGATGCCAGCATAATGTTATTAATAATAAAATTAACAAGCATTTAAATATTCTTTTCCTACGTCATTGGATATCACTAGTTTAAAATAACTTATATCCTGAACCTATATTAAAATGTATCATTTAATTTAATAAAATACGTTATTATCAGAGTAGTTATATGAGCTGAATGCAGGGGGATGAATTAATTGGTGACTTGAGACTGACATGAGTAAATTTCTAGCCAATCGGTCAAAAATGAAACCTGACCTAACCTAACATCTTCCTAAGGTATTTTATTTGACTTTGCAATCCTATATGGTTTTTGGCGTTTCTACTTTTTTCCGAGAAATAGTTGATAAACACTTACTCAACTTACCCCAATCCAAAATTCTTCTTCTCTAGCACTACAGCCGGGGTAGAACTTTGTCGCCTCAAATAGTTTCCTCCTTCTATAGTCGATTACAGCGGCCGCAAATCTTTTTGTGTTGTAGAACCATTATATTCTAGGCTTCGATTTTATGGCGCTATATACAGAGATACGTCTCCGGACAATCCTACGTATACAATTGGACGCATCACAGTTCACTGTGAGACGTTGTATCGGAAATAGATGTCCGTATAGTATGGAGATCAAATTCGTGTCTAAATAAAACACATAAAATTCTGGTAGATGCTCGTAAATATTAAGTCGTACCATTGGTATTAATGAATATTAAATTAATTTTCTTGAATTGAATCTGATAAAATTGGAACATTACCGTCTGCAATGCTCTGCGAACAACGCGTACTTTTTATCTCAATGCTATACGGTCATCTCTTTTTACGGTAAGACAGCTCACGAATCACGATGAATGGTGCTACGTCGAAATGTAATACGTATAATTTAACCATAGTCGTGCAAGGTCATAATTCACACCGTTTTCTTTTGGACCATTAGACATGGCGTGCTTTATCGGTGATTGTTCATCCAAATGTGTCAATATGTTACATTACATTACCAAGGTTATCGGTATCTACCTAAGTCATTGTACCAAGACCATCTCTAATAATTAAGCCGAGCTTAAAGTTTGGTGCCAAAAATCAGTGGTCCTATTCCGTAGCTGTCAAAATAAAATTTACGTTATGTTCAATTTATTTTTTGTATTACTATTTACATCATATTATGATATAAGGTATAAATTAAGACTATTATCAAAGCTATTTGATGCTAGTTAGTGCGAAAAATTTATTTCAAGTAAGAGATACATCATCTAACTTATATTCCGATTATTAATTTCTACACAACAAACAAATAATACAAAAAAACTATGGAGCTTTGAAATCAATTTAAGTAGGTACTTATAGAAATTACATCACTGGTTAAAAATTAAATGTCGCACTTATTTATTATGGTTTTTTCAATGAAAATGAGGTAAGTGCATTTTAATTGTGACAGCTACGAAATAGGACCACTCAGTTGTTGGCGAAGTTAATAAGAATGGCAATGCTTTCACAGATTCGAATATGAAAATTTTCAGCATGTTATTATATAATATTGTTTATACCTGTTAGAATCAGTAAAAATCTATAAAAAATAATATGGGATTGACTTCACCATCAAATTTAATAAACAATCTTTATCTTTACTACACATCCACTATTTTTAGTTACGACTTTATTACATGTTTCCATTTCATTCCAACTACAGGTTTGTTTTTGTTGTTTGTTTTTTAAATAATGCTTTGTATAAAATTCGATATCGCAATAAAAAAGATATTAATCAATAAAATTGCACCTTATGTACTGACATCTGTTGACCGTTATGCAAAGTCATTTTGATTCACTCGGGATTCGAACCGTGCAATTAATTTACCGTATTTCACATTGGAGTGTCTTGATTGAAAACTCGCCATTTTCATTTCGATTTTTTTTAATAAGTTTTCCATTATTTTCAAGATACTACACACATAAGTTAGTTATGTGCATATGTTAATAAACAAATAAACACAACTGACAATGCTTAGTGTGCACTATTTATGTCGAATCTTACCAGCCTACTTCCACCCTTCGCCACTGCAATTATGTGAATATAAGAAATATTTGAATTGTGTTAATAGTCAGATTCTATCTGCAGTTTCAATTCAAATATACTCAACACGTTAATCCCAAACATCAGGTTTTAATAGGATCGATAAATTGCGCGCCAAAATGGAAACATTTATAAATCGCAAAGACCTAAGTGAATCCTTAAATCAAGGTGAATTAAGTGATATAACAGAGAAATCATTAATTAATATTATATAAGATAACATAGCGCTTATGGTGAGACTATTACACAAAAAAAAATCGGTGTGAGTATTTATGTACGCGCGGTAGAAGTTATACTTCTTTGGCGTAACAAAACAAAAACAAAACTTGTGATAACCTAGAATCTTCACTATCTCTTAATTATCTTGTTAAATTAAACACTCAAGAAAAAGGGGCGCTTATTGGAGCGCCGTTGGTTTGTTTCCATACACTTTAACTTATATTACTAAATTATATAATTATTTCTCGATGTTTTTATTTTTAAAGTAACAACTGTCACTCTGGCGTTTAATCGTTCGTTTACGTAAGGAATTGCTAATGGCCGAGAATAATAAATTCGTTTTCAATAAACAATTCTACTATCAAACTTGCGTTTGTATACAGCTGAGTGATTCGCAGCTGACTTAACACTGTCGCGCAATTTCGTATCGGTTGGCGCGCGCAGTTCTCAATTCCACTCTCTACCAAATGCCCCAAAAGACGTATAACTTCAATAATTCATTCAAGTATTTAACTACTTATATACCTATGTATCGCACAATATCAAAAAAAATATTTTTTCAATTTATCAACCTTAAAAGTCAGTATATTATGTATGTATTAACAACATACTACAATCTGATCCTGATATTGCACGCCATATAACAATAACGATACCTAATGTAAATAATATTTAAATAGTGTGGATAAAAAAATGTTGAATTATTGTTGTTTCTGGAAATTCATTGTTCTTAATTATTATCATTAGATGAATTACACATTTTTTATTTTATTTTATATTTTGTTCTAAATAAAGTTATGTCATTTTATTAATACAACGTTTTTCTTAGCTCGTATTCTTATTTGTCCGGTGGTTCTTTGTCCGGTACAAATCTTGCAATCAATTTTTAACTAACTTCCCGACTAGCTAGATATTTCAAACTTTTAGAATATATCAGAACACGATGCCAATGCAGTTTTTTAATACTTTTGGCCATCTTTAAGTAGAATTAAATTCATTTTCAGTTAATTCTGTTTTGAACGAAATGTTATTTCGATACCATTATTGGTTGCTAAGCGGATGGTCCTAGCAACCAAATTATTAATATATACGTGCGTTACTATGGAAATCAAAATGACATTTCAGTCAAGTTTATACGATTCAAGAGAAAATTTAAAAACGTTGTATATAAAAAAGTTCTTTTTATCTTGTAATTATTTATAAGTAATTTGTTTTGAAGATACTAGCCTCGCATGCATAGAAATAAAAAAACATTGCTTTCGCTTTGGTTGTGTGAGTGACGGGATTCACTTTGCGTCGTGGTGTGCGTCAGTGTGCGTGAATCGTAACGCTTCGATGTGTGGGTGAGTTCAACGCTTCACCTATATTCTTTCTCGCTCGCACCTTAACCGATATTTTGTCTCGTTTTACCGTAGCGCATGTTCGCCTATTATAAAATCGTGATCGGAATGATAACAACTCGTATCTCGAAATAGTCACGGAATTAACGAGCCAACTTATTTATGGCACACTCGAATTATTTATTTACTACTTTTCATTTATATTCTTCCACACATATTATGTAAATTTTCTACTCACATGTTCATATATAGAAAAATGATTACTTCGATTAAAAGTTTCGTATTCTTTACGTGGAATATTAAATTTAATCAGCGTAGTAATCCTTGTGTCGGTTGAGATAAGGGCTATTGCAATTAATACTGTGGAATTAATCGTACATCTTTTGTCTACGAATGGCGTAGTGCACAATATGTTCTAGTCTTATTAAAATTTAAAAAAAAACAATTCAATTTCTTAATATTATAATTTCTTTTGATACTTATATAAATAATGTCTCGTCCCTTATGTAGGTCATACACTGCTTATGGAGGGTAAATAAAGAAAGTAAATTACAAGTACACAATCACTGCTGACCTTTTAATTACCACATTTAAATAACACGTTAATTATACCTAATGGCCAAGTACTCCAAACGCGACAATCGAGGTGTTACCACTAAATGAGTTAATACATATATTTTTTCAGACTATTACTCGTTGAAATGATAAAAAATTCCCCCTGCGGTGCTGACGAAGTATGAATTATATACTTATATGCTTGTAAACTTACAAAAATATTTATAAAATCGAATTTAAAAAAAAAAATAGGCGATAAAACCCAAGTTAAAATATTGTTTTTGTAAATTTCTTGTCCGTCTGCCCATTTGTTTCCACTAAGTGTCTGAAGTTACAAGATAAAATAACGCACTTGCAACAATTCATCGTGAATCGAGATACGAGTGAGTAAAGTTGAACAACTCAGTAGCGGTGTATTAATTGATGAAGTGGGGTGCGAGTAGAGGGGCGCGTGCCTACATCCAACCGTTGTCGATTGTATGAGCTTATTCTATTGTGAAATTGACGTACGTATAAAAACAATTCATAATAAATGGAACGGCTTGGTAGAGTAACGCGCGCTTACCTCCAGCCACTGTCTATCAGTCTATCTCATCGCGTCTGACAATCGCGTACACTTTTGAGACATAAAATTCCCTAATGTTGCAAAAATGTGCTCATTTTGAGTCGACGTTGGCTTAATTGTATCAGTGTTTGAACGTTTTGTGTTTTCTGTCCATTTTTTTCATACAGAAAATCGTTTTTTTAATCAATATTTGATAATAAAGAAATCCCGAATCCTGAGAAAAAATTCTCGAGATCCGGGATTTCCCGAAATGTAAAAAATTTTAATTCTCGAGATTCGGGATGGAAAATTTCTCGAGAATTCCCGTCGGGAAATTCTCGAAACCCAACTCTAATCGTGGGTGATCACTGATCACAATTTATTTGCAAATCTCTAGCATAGTTTATTTTAACTGAATGATCCTTAACCCAATACTTGATAATATTATAGGTATTATGCATAGGTATTAAATATAAAGAGGGGCAAGGAATCGGTTTTCTCGTACAACTGAATGAAGCAGGCCAACAATAGGTGACAACTTACGAGAAATAGCGACCCGATAAAAAAAATGCAGGGTATCACGGAGGATTTACTTTGGTCATTATAACGTAATCACATATAATGTTAATGTGGAAATTTTGCCGCAAATTGATTACCAGCCTGCCTCACCATACTTTTCCCCCATACTTTCCTGCTTCACCATACTTTTATATAACCTGCCGCCCCTAGGTATTATGCAAGGTTCATGGGCTATATCCAGGCTAACCACTTTTTCTATCCCGCTGGTCGGTTCATTCAATATTTATTTTTATTATTAAAAATTATTATAACTACATATTATGAATATGTATAATTTTAAAGAACATTTTCTAGACGCTTGCCAGTGGTTTGCGATTTATAGTAAGTCACGTTTGAATCGTGGTGTTTTATCATCGTATAGTTAGTAACTGATAAATAACCGAAATTTATAAAATTGTATTTTAAATTAGGTACCTACATGAAACACTAATTATTATAATATTACAAATAACTTATAATCACAATCACGAGTAGAAAGGTAGCCTTCATATTTTCCAGGGGATGTAAGACAAGTTCGAGACCAGCAAAGGGGTAGGTAGAAAGAGATTATCTTGGCTACGAACCTCCTTAAGTAGCCCAGTGGCTGTGCCAGTGATTCCCAACAGGGTTCCGCGAGAATTCGCATAAGCTACAACTTGAAACAAATTTGGTAATAGAACAAAAAATGTTTAACGTGACCTTATTACAACAATTAAAGTATTTTTAAGTTTAATGTAAAAATCGAGGAATCTGGTTGTCAGTAATGAAGGACACCGCCTACTATGCACTGTTTAAATGTATACGATAACATTATAGTTACAGTACACAGACATGATGTATTACTATTTTGTTACCAAATATCTGGTAAAAAGATTAAAAGACCGCGTTTTTTGTATATTTAAAGTTGAAGGATTACTTTGCGGCACATTCTTTGGTATATCACTGCCTACTGCTTTACATATAATATGATATATTTTATAATTCTCCTATCTGAACCATAGTGTTGTGTCGGCCAAGTGGGGGTTCCTCGAGACTCAAATAGTCAGAGGGTTCCGCCAAAAAAAAATAGTTGAGAATCACTGGTATATGCTAAGGCATTGGTGATATGATACGAATGGTCCAGTATAGTGCTGTAACTACTGCAATTAGGTTGTTAAACTACAATGGAAGGCAGTACCAAAAGAAGAAGACAAACAAATAGTTTTTAAAAAAAGCTATGAATATAGAATGGTGTTAGATTCTTCTGGCATTATAGGCAACTCATTTAGGTGTTTAGGCAACGCCAAAAGAATCTGTCCTTCCTCTACCTGTGAAATCGCATATTGTATAGGTAAATCGTTTTACAGTGGCACCATGGGTACGACAAATGCGGCTTGCAGTTGTAGTGGTATTGTTTGCTAGCATTGAAACAGGCATTGTCGCAAGTAATTCAATACACGCGGGAATCGCCTATGGTGCCACTGTAGAATGATTTACCTATACATTCGTATTAGATAAGATTTTAATCTAAAAAAATTAACAATCGTACTTAATACTTGTGTAAAATAAATTTCACTATAGTAAGTACATACTTGAAATATTAAAAGTATAAAAAAAATGTACAAAAATAATATTTTTTAAGTAAACATAAGTATCTATTCAGTCTATTCAGTTTTTTGAGTTATGCCGAATATGACAGAACAATAATTGCTTCGCGTAACTATATACTGCAAGTATAGGTATATATATATTATGTTATGACATAATAATGATAACTGTTTAAATGTATATTATTTTAATCGATTGGTTAGTTATAATAGTTTACCTCCCCCCGACAGGCAATCTTCGACACTGATCAGTAGTGATATTGTATATTAAATTATTAATAACATGAATTATGAATAATGGATATTCCGTCATAAACGTGTTAAAATGGCCGCAAGACACGATGATCGAAGCATTATTAAAAACTTCATAATGTTATAAACATGAACCCAGCGAGATTCGAACCGGTACTCTGAGATTACCGTTGCTTAGATGCGGCTCAAACCACTAAGCTATCTGTTGTTTTAACATTTAACCGCCGAGTGAATATTATGCTCGTTTTAATAAATGGATGTATTGTTTAAATTCCTATCTAAAAAGAAACTACAAAAAAATCTAAAATACCCTACAAAACATAACTATTATTTAATTTAAAAAATGTTGTAAAAACGTACGTACCTAAAAATGTGCTGTAATGAATTATTACAATATACATAGGTACACAAATTTGACAGATAAGTGGTGTTTCCAATCGCCAAATAAAAACTCTTCTTCGTTCCCTCATGGCCGAGGACCGTGATCACCCTTAAATTCAGTCATCCTCTGAGCGACCTAGACTCTCCATCCCCTCACGGTATTCTACTTCTCTCAGGGCAGAGAGAATACTGCCCCGAGAAAGTTCTTTAACTTGGTCGTTCCAGCGTGTCGATTCTCTTCGTCAGCTTCGCCTTACCTGAAGGCTACCCAAAACCATCAATCTCTCCAGGTTATGCAGTCCACACCGAATAATATGTAAAAAAAAAACTGCAGAACACGTCTCAGACATATTGCCGAAAGTTGTTTCTTTATGAAGTTGATTATAAAAAGCTTATTTTTTAAAATGTGCGAATACCTAAAAAGTTTGTGAATTTTAATGATCTTAAGAAAAATTAACGAAACTATATCTGAACTCTAAGCCTATGACTAGAAGTTAAGGGTATTATTAGTGCTCACAGTGCGGAATGGGGTGATTTCAACCCTTTATAAATTAAAATGAATGTAATAATCGGCTGAAAAATTAACAGGTAATCGTAATGCCTCTGTGAGCAAATTTGAAAACTGCAATGCCACGTTTTATTAATAATTTAAAAATAAACTTAGAATTTGGAAAAACATTATAATATAAAATGTGCACTTTGGAAGTCAGATTTTTATTAATAGTTACATCGTATTTTATGAATAGTTGTATGATTAAAATGTAGTTTGAGAAGTTCTTTAAAAGGTTACAATTCGATTTTAATAGTTGTAAGGTATTTTTATAATTAAAAAAAACATAGATTTCTCTAGAAAATATTAAATACTAATTGATACTTTGATTAATATATACCAATATTTCAGTGGTTTTTTTTTTCAATTTAATTTTCATGGTATAATTTATTAGGAAACGTCTTTTAGAAGGGTTTCTTCAACGTATTTTTTGGTTGGTACCAGGCATGGCCCCCACATCTTGAAGCGGGCCCTCAACCTATCGCTAAAGCCTCAATTACATTGAGCTTCTTTACAAGCTGTTTGTTGGCGAATTTATAATCTACCTGTAAAGTCGCACAGTGTAATCATCGAACATGTTAGATTGTTCGATGATTACACTGGGCGACTTTACAGGCAGATTATAAATTCGCCAACAAACAGCTCGTAAAGAAGCTCAATGTAATTGAGGCTTAAGATTCAGAGCAGTGTGATATTCTACAGTTAGTAGTGTCCCCCAAATCGTATGCCGTGGAAGTCCAGGGTTCCGTTTAAAATAAAGGGTATTCCATGTTTTTTTTTAGCAATTTTTGTTATTTATAAATATATCCACTTGAATTGTCAGCATTCTGCATCATATTATGAACCACCACCTTTTTGTGGTAGCCAAGTAACATGCGACCCTTCGCCATATTGGATGAATAGTCATTTTTATTATTCAGAAAACACATTAACAATAATCATAATATACAAATCTATACGTGCAATAGTGTCGCAGGCGATTGTTTTTTACTATTAGAGCAAGTTTGTGGTGCGTGTTTATCTCACTTTGCTGGTCGACCCGCTACACCGGGCCCCTCTTACGACGATACATCAATGAAACGGCAAATAATTTTCAACTATAGGCGCGACGAAATTTTGGACTCGCTGGCATTCGGAGAGAGAACGTCGAGCTGGGAACACGTCAATTTGTTTCGTGATGGCGACGTGGGTATAAATTCTTAAATCGTGTAAAGATGACTAAAAACGTTACCCATTTACTTGAAAAAGAAAACATGTCAATGAATATATTATTACTGTTACTAATAGAACAATAAACAGAACATTCCATGGACGCATGTTGGATTTATATGACAAATTATATTTCGTTCGGCATGCGTCATTTGCACCAGCGACCCGCAATCCGCGCATCGCCTAGCCACGATCTTTTTAAACCATGCCTCAACTGAGGTATAGCCTTAAGCCCGGGCCCCCAGGCTAGAGCCCTGTAACCCCACCCCCCCCCCCCTTGTGGTGGCCATTGTACCAGGACTATATTAGCACTATGGTAAATCATACCCTGGATATAATATAGATACATTTGTGTCTTATTTTAATTTATTGTGTTTTATTTCATATGAAAAATTCTTTCCCTTTTTGCGAATATACCTACATACAATGTTGTATAAAACATGGTATTTTATTCGTGGGAAATCTCATACTTTATTTTTAATTTCTAATAAACATGTAGCGTGTAACTTTTAATTAACTTGTCGTTATATAATGTCTAACAATTAATACATATTATTGATCAACTATCTATTACCTAACTCTCATGGGTTGTTTTTTTTATTTCTTGTTGCAGGTAAGTTGCCGTTGTTATTTTGTATTGGCGAGGAAGAATCTTCGAGTGGCTGTTCACAGATGGACAACAAAAAGGTTTATTATTGAAAATATTACGAATACAAATACCTCGTAACTAATGATAATTTTCCTGCTGAAAATCTTTCTAAATAAAATATGCAGTTTATCTATTTATTTTTATAATAGTTTATTAACTAATACTAATTCTATTTAGCTCCTCTGTATCAAAATACTGACAATCCTTGACTTATATTTTCAATTTTATTTACGAGGCATTGCATTCTTATAAAATAATATCCGATTCACTGCAGTTTTTATTAATTTTATTTTATGTTACCGCCTGTCAATGTGGTGTGTTTCCGTGCTAAATTCTTCGCTTTATACTTTATCGTGTTGTTATTATAAATATAATGGTATCTTATGGGAATAATTCATTATTGTGAAAAATGTACTATTATAATATAGATAATACGTTTTATGTATTATTTTTTTTAAATTATATCGCTTGATAATTACATAAGTAATCATAAAAAAATATACTTACCTAACTTTAATTGAGAAGGTACTATAACACTAATTCCAGTGACGTTCCTAGACAGAATGCCGCCCCTAGGCAGTGCCAAAATACCGTTTCTTTCTTTATACAGTATTTTTTATCATCCTTCCATGACTCCAATATCTTAGAAATGTGTTGGATACATTACTAACAAAATATAGACTGTAATTATTCTCAAATCGTCTCGTGTCGTTTCTGGTCACCAAAGACGCCGAAGGGCAACGGAAGTAAACTAGACATCGCGAACCCAACAAAAAAATTACATTCATGTTAAGCCTTTTATGTTAATTAATACATTATGTTTCCAACCAGTAAGCTAAATTTTTAATGGAAAGATATTTTCGATATTACTAAGTTTAGGTAGCTATTACTCCTCGATTTGCCACCCTTCGAGTAACTGCCGCCCCCAAGCGACGCTAAATCTGCCTACCCCCACGGGACATCACTGACTAATTCGAATAGCATCCCAAATTTATGACATGCTAGGTATACACAGAAAAAATATTTCCCCAACCCTCTTTCGACACCTTGTGTAGTTAAAATTGTTCGATATTATAAAATAATAATTTATCAAAGTATTGACTGCTTAGTGATAGATTTCTATTATTTTAAATAAAATATAATATGTCGGATGGCTATCAACCACTCCTTGATTTAAAATTGTTTAAACTAACATCGCATTGAAATGTCTTTAAGTAGTTTTAATAAATTATTATCATGGACATTTTAAATCAATAAGTATATTTATATTTACGTGAGTGTTATATTATAAAAAAAACTACACAAGTAAATAATATAAATATTATATTATAGTATAGGTTCATATTATGTACAAATACAGTGAGAACTTTGAGCATAGTGAGCAGTCTACCGAGTGCATTGACTTATACCAGGACACTCCCTCACATAGAAAATATCAACGAACAGGGGCCTTATGTTATAACTAGTGACACCGACGACATGACGTAATTGTGACGTAACCTCAATACATGCATCGAGGCGAGCCGCCCAAGCACACGGCTCACCATAGATATTATTATGCTGAAACACCTATTTGTGTAAGGGGACAATGAGTAACGCCAGTATTTGAATAGCGTTAATTTCTCGAATGCTATTATCACTCCGGTAGTACGTCACAATGATGTCATATGACGTCATGTCGACTTCAACTCGCAAGTTACATCATAAGGCCCCAGAAATTGAACGAACACCGAATAAATTATTTTAGTGAGTCTTGATAACGTCTGAAATTTAGACGGTACACGTGTCATTAAAATAAGAATATATTGTAGTATAACGTGACGAATTTATATTTTCATTCTGTCCAATCACGTTAACAGAAAGGGTCAAAGATGTCTTTAAAAATTCTCAATAATTACCCTTATTAATTACCTTAAATCAATGTGATAATTTCTCAACTATCAATATAGGTTCAATATGTTTTATAAATGTATAGCTGGTGTTCATTTTTCAAACACATTCGTATTCTTTCATAATCTGTTTAATAATTAATAAAAAAAATAATAACCATACCCAGATGCAGGGCTTCGAACAGTTTTTTTTTCATTTCGGTTTTCGTTCCGGTTCAAGTAAAAATATATCGGTTCGGTTCCGGTTTTTATTCCGAAAAAATAACGGTTTTTCTGGTTTTCGGTTTAGTTCCGGCTCGAAGCCCTGCCAGGTGTCCATAATGAGGGTCGTTTTAGAGATTTGTTTTATTTTTTAAACCCTGCTTCCATTACTAAGTCAATAATGAAGTTCCATATACCTAGTTCACTTAGGATCGAAAATTGTATTGTTACTTACTTTTTAATTATCAGTGTACTGCATGAGAATAATTATTATCGTTCATACCTGAATAAAACTATGGACGTAATAAGTAACGGAATTACTATTATTTAATCTGTAAATAATATAATGAACATGTAAGGAACACACCTGTCCAGTTTTCTATACCTATTCATAGACACGTCACAGCAAATCGTCATATTATGCAATCCTATTACTATTATAGCAAAGGTACTGTAGCCATTTCACGAGAGGTGAACGCATGCAACTCAGAAATAATTGGAACTGAGACTAACGGGTAAGGAGAAGCAGGCAACCGATCTCGAGTGTGGAAGAGCACGGGATAAATTTAAACAGGTGTCAATAATACGACATACGTCGAATACTGACAACTGCTCTCAGTTTATGCAATGACGCTCATTAAAGATTGGTGTATTTGAATGTTGCAACACACAATTATTGCATTCTATAATGTGTGGTTCATTTTCGTATGACACTCACACATTCATAACCCTGCATAAAAATGTACTGTATTGGAATATAGCCTATCGGAATTCTACTTATTGATCTGTTCTGTGGACGAACGTACTGATTTATCAACCAAATTACTCACGACTATCCATTTTTTAATTTGTTTTTGGGCTGTCAACGTACACACCATTTCCTCATTCATTTTTCAGCGTTGCTACGTTGTTCTGGATGCTATTCTCAAGAAACAGTATGGTACTCGCGAAAGATAGTAAAAAATCAGTGGTTCACTATATAGCTTTCGTTTCACGTTTACCTTTGAAAGCGAGGATGATTCTGGGCGAAAAGAGAAAAATAAAGAAATAAATCTTTATTGACTGATTGGTTTACAAGGTGCACAAAACATTTCACCGTGGCATAGTTCGCCGTGAGCTTTCTATCGGAAAGATATGAACGTATACTATACGGTCTCCAATTTTATTAGATTCAATATGAAGATTAATTCAATTTTCATAACCGATTTCGGCAAAATTCATGAATTCAAGAATGAAAACCTAACCTAACCCAACAAATAATCCAGTATATCGGCTATTTCCAAAATTGTTTGCAGTTGGCTTCCTGTAAAGTGCAAACCTACAATAAACGTGTTTTATTTAGAAATGAATTTTATGTCAGTACTAATACGACTCAAAGAGGTTGGACTGTCTTTAATATACGGCCATATATTTCCGATAGAACATTTCACGGTTAAGTGTAATACGGCGAACTGCATACGTACAAGTTTCCGGACACGGCAGGCAAGTGGTTATACCGAGCAGGCAAGTCACTTTCGTCTTGCCGGCGCATTAGTATTGAGCCAATTTACATTATATTATTATTAATTAAATTCGCTCACCTCTCGCGGGCCGCCCGACACTTTCGATCAATCGATAGGTATTAAAAGTTATCGACAGACAATGCGTGGCGTAACTAGGTATACCTGCATTCAATTGCACCGAGAGCTACAGGTAAAATATTTTAATACATTACTCCCGATAGCTTATGAAAATCACAGAATTGACACTCTCGGTATGATTGGATACGAGTGTAATGAAGAATACCAATTAAGTACTCCACTGCTATATACTTATTCAGTGAATGTCTGTCAATTTTACAACTGTGAGCAGTAGGCACTTACTTCATAATCACCCGGAATGCGAAGACACCGGGTGGCTCTTTGCTACACCCAACAACACTCTCCGCCTGTCTCTATCTATTAGTCTAAATCTTGAAGGTGAAAACTAGCCCTGAGGAGCTTGAGGAAATGGAATGCCTCCGCGAAAGACAGCCACATACACATCAGTGGCCAAGACACCAAAATCGACTAAAGAAACTCGTATCAACGGTAAATAATATGCGACAGCGCCATCTGTCTTCACCTATTGTATTTATACGATTATTTTGTTTGGAATTCCGATTTATTTTGCATGACAATCAGGCCACGTGACCTCAGGACCGGCTACCGAAATGTATGTACTACGCTAGGCTTGTAAGGCGAAGCCTAAAACCTTTGCACATAATATTATTGTCTATGACTGCTGCTTTATAAGATAATTTAAAAAATATATATGGCATTCAATCACATATAAATAGAGATTGTTTTTTTTTAATAAAAAAATATTTTATCTAATGATTTTTGATGTGGAAAATACATAATTTAAACTCATCGCTCAATTTTAAATCGTCAGTGAACTATTGAAATTTCATTGTATTAGTAGGTACGTCGTTGTACCTATTCATCAGTAGTAATGTCGTATTATCTTCTTATTTCCCGTAAGTATGCCTGACAAGTGTACTTTTTTACTCTGATCTCCACAGCCTACCACTTTCCAAAAGTCATTCTTCGTCACTGATATAATATATGTCTGTGTGGTTGAGAAATACAGGATGCAAACCACATCCTCTGGGAATTTCCGAAATTGTGTACAGAAAGAGAAGAGCTGCTCAAGTCGGTCCGACTAGCTGGTTGGCCCATCGTACCGTCCGATCTGGTCGCCACTTTTGTTACTTATCACAATTTTTAATTTTGCATCTTCGTGCTTCTCTCTTTCCATCGCTTAAAGTCGCGTGAATTCAGTCAAAGCACACTTGAGTGCGTGGTGACCTTTGTCTTGGGTAACTGCTCTTGAGATATTTGAGACATAAAAAGTATTGATGCTTCACATCATACACTGGGTCTCGTCATGAGCGCGATTAATAGCGGGTGTGGTGCGGGGCGCTTATGGTTTGGTGTTGTAACTTCGATATCGACCAAAACATGATATTATGTAGGTATGTATTATCATGCCGACAATTTTAAACATAAACTAGAAGACCGAAAAACCCATTAACCCACTTCCAATGGTTGATTTTAAAAACTCTCTAAGTATTACTAAAATCTAATGCGCTAAAAGGGGCCTCGAAACAGTTCAAACCAGTCGTACAATTATTAATTATGTGATAATCTTTAAAAGATGCGTAGGTATATCTTACAAAGTTTCTATAAAATATTACACAAAGCACAACGAAATTCCTGCAACTAAAATCAAAAGGCCCAATAACATATCTACTTAAGGGGGGACATGCTCGTCGAAGGTCAAAATTGAGTTTTTATTGTATTTTCAAACCATAACCATAACCTAACCTAACCTAACCGATTTTTTTTTTATTTTTTTTTTAAACGGTACATGTTCAAACACGCGCGTCAATATCATTTTACTCCCTACTTCAATTATAGTTTGTCAATTTATGGCTACGGCCGTATGTTGTAGCTTAACCACTGGGGAATGACAAAAGGAATTGCGTATTTCAAAAAAACACTACCTTATTCTTAGGTCAATAATTATTATAAAGCAATCATTATTCATAAGATGTTTATCACACTTGAATGGTCAAAGACATAGCTTATAATAAATATCTTTAGAATCATCTTCAAATGTGTTAATCTTGCCGATTTTTTGAATAATAAAATGCCTAATTCTTGTCAAATTTGGGATCACAGAGATTATCAATATAATTTTTTATCGTGAATATTTTACAAAAATTATCTCGTAATAAATTATGCTAATGGTTTTATAAATGCGTTTAAAAATTAATAAATGTAAAAAATCTTAACACCACTGCACAGCTATGTACCGAAATATGACTATATTCTAAAACATTAGAGCGAGAGGTTTAAAAGAATACTATTTTATGTAACAAAAATACTTTATGCAGTCATCAAATGTTTAAAATAACTATAAAGGATAATAAGGCTTCAAAAATATATAAATAGATTATCTACAACGTTTAAGGAGTGTCCAGGATCATGGTTTGAAAATACAATAAAAACTCAATTTTGACCTTCGACGAGCATGTCCCCCCTTAAACAGATACAAACTTGTTCAACTTGTGAAAATATTTTATTATCATCACTGTAATTTTCAATAATAATTGGATAGGGATGCATTGTCATTTTTACTTGGTGCATTAGTATTAAGAATTAATGGTTCTTATTTTTTGTTGTGGGGGCCTCCTCAAAACCCATAAACCTCTAAACCGGCCACTGGATAATAATTATATAACTATTTGATATGCACACAATTGGTATGAAATCTTCAACACATTTTTTTGTAATTTTATCACGAAAGTAGTGTAAGCACACAGAATCTCAGTTGAAAAAAATCCAGGGTAGCGAGACTATAGAAATTAAACCGGTCGCTAAAATGTTTGCAACCCCCCTCCAATGCGCGATATTATATTATTTTCTGACCATAGATAGGTAGGTAATAAATCAAAATAATATATAATTATGCCGACGATGTTTTAAATAGTATAAAGAAATGTGTATTAAAAAGTGAAAGTTGCTACTTAAATATCACGACGTAATAATATCAATAATAAAAATAATGAAACATTACTTTTATTTTTGTTTTAAGCATTCGTTTATTATTTAACTAATATAATATCACACTGAAGCAAAATTTTATTATTTATTTTATACCCATTAAAAAAGATACGTAACCTTTCCTTTAAGCTGATATTAAGGTGTTTTTTATAAAACATGCGAAATGGAGTGATGAATTTAGATATTTATTTATTATATTTAAAATAAAATATTAATTACGTAAATGACCACATAGTAAAGTTGTATTAATAGCAGCATCGGTTTCGTCCACTTGGAAAGGCTTCATCAGTGTATATTTGAGGCTATTTATTATTTTAACAGTCGGTTACCTTCTTTTTTATATTTTTTTATTATTTATTACATAGATTAGCCGATGAGCCATAATACATAATAAATACAAAATATAAAAATGATTTAATTACAAATAACAACCAATATAACAAAAAAGTAGAAAAGAAAATATATTGTAAATATTAAAATAAAATGATAATAACAATAATTATAAATGTAACCTGATTAATACGTCCACGAATAGTATATAGTTAAAAAAACCAACCTTTTTGGTATCATCAAACAGGCTAATCGCACGATACACAGCATCATGAAACATCACATCTGTCCTCTGACAGGGTGTCATGAATACCGAAGAATTACGAGGTGATGTTATTGGGATAGGGATGGGATGGCGAAGCAGAGGAAGAGCGTCTGCGCGATGGAGCGACCAAGTGAAAGAGCTGATTGGGGGCACCATCCATTCTGCCCTGAGAGAAGCGGAAGATCGAGAAGGATGGAAAGTCTTGGTCGCTCATAGGATGGCGAAATTTAAATGTGGTCACGATCCTCAGCCATGAGTGCACGACCAAGAAGAGTTATTGGGATCGTGAAAATTAATATTTACCAGTACAGACGGATTGTAAATGAACCCACTAAGGAGTAAAAAGGAATGCTTTAACTCTCCTTGTCCTTGTTCTGTCCACTCTTGGGGTAGACAAGGATTGCATTGATAACGATATTGACTCAAGTTTGTCAAGCACTTTACTATCGCACGTATATTCACAAACTTGCTTTTCCCCCCACCGCCTCACGTTTCCACACCCATTATGCAAGCGTACACCGTGGCGTAACGAACGTTAGGCGCTTTTCAAAGATGTGCCGAAAGTGTCCCAGGGGCAACATCCCAAGACCTTCGTTGGCGTGCGTGCCTACTTCCCTACTTCGATATAATGTATTACGGTAAATTCTTGATGAGAAAAGACCTTCTTGCTCGCCGTAAAATGCTGCAAACCTTTTAAAGGCTGAGAAACATCCCCTCGTAGATACCAAGTCGCAATGGCCGACCGACTTGAGAAGCTCTACCCTTTCAACTAACGAACTAACATATATTCACAAACTATCAAATCAATCTTTATAAAAATCGATATTATTTAAATAAATATTTTAAAAAATTGGTTAAAACTGTGAATTTTTCTTAAATCATTTTTACATCTTCCAAATAACTTATCAAACTACATTTTATTAATATAAATATTCATAAAATACGCTTATAAAAATCGGACTACCTATTTTCCAATTCCTATTTAAAATATAATAAAAAGTAGTTTTTGTTAAACCCCATAAGGATAAACAAAAAGAAAACATATTTTTTATAATGCGATCGTATATAAATAGTATAAATGTGACGGTGTTTTAATATTTAAAGATTTTACATATTTTAATGAAGAATTTTTAAATTCTCCAACAAATTGAAATATTTCAATAATACACAAAATTTAAGAATGCAAAATTCTCTATTGAACATACATAATGAAAACGTATCTAAGTATTAGAAAAATACTATTGATAGAAAAAGTTTAAAAAAATCGAAAAAAAATATTCTTGAATTTTCGAATATCGAGAAATGAGAAACGTCGAGAAATAGAAGCTCCGGTTTATATCTTATATTTTACCAATAAAATTAATACATACCGATACATCAGTAAATTCCAAAGTGTAACAACTCAAAAAGCATAAATGTAGTTCCAAGATAATTATGAAACAATATTCAGGGCAGGTTTAATCTTCTATTGTACATATATCTAATTTTTGTAGATTTCAATGAAATTATAGGATTATCTAAAAAATATTATATTTGTATTTATAATATTATTATAAACATAATATGACATTATGGTGGAGCGAGTTCAAAAGAAATTTTTGAGACTCCTTTATTTGAGGTTATATGGATACTATCTGTGGCTTTATCCAACTGACTTTCTCTTAGGTATGCTTACATACTGTAGTTTAAGTGTTAGAAAATATCAATATTTGGCCACGTATTTTTTCCGACTTATACGTGGTGTGAATGAGAACTCTGCCATTCTTGGTAGTATTGACTTGTGTGTCCCTGATAACTATCTTAGAAATCGGGAGCATCAGTTGTTTGTTCTCCCGTGGAGCAGAACTAACCTGCCATTGGTGATGCCAGTTGGGAGGGCAATAACTCTGTTCAACTAAATCGCTTCGGATGTTGATATATTCCATCTGCGTGAGGACGAGTATAGGTGGACGTTATTTTATAAATTCTTAAAATAGGGTCTGCTTAACTCATCCGGTGTACTTCCTATATACTTAATATTTTTTGTATTTACACATTTATACTGTAGAATAACTTAATACTGATCTATCTCTTTTGTTATGTACATAATACTGTTTTAATAATATTTCTTTGTTTCTAAATGTCATGTTGTGAACGTCTTAAACTTATAATTTGTAATGTCCACAATACGTAAAATAAATAAATAAATTGAAATTGAAATTTGATGTTTTTCCAATTTTCATTATAGGAATTTTTAGATGTTTCCACAGGATACACATATAATTCTAAAGACAAAAACCACTGTTAATCTAAAATAATCATAGATTATCACTTGTTGCATTTTGTAACTGGTAAATATCGGTATTGTAATAATTTCCTCATACTTAACTCAAACTTAAAATGGTTTTTTTTTACTTGTAATAGTTAGGAACTGAGGTATTAATACATAAAATATTTAAATGATAACCAAATTTTTATATTTGGCTTATTAATTTTTTAACTATGAAACAATAAATTCTTTTTCCTTTTCAAACAATGTTAACAATTATGATTTTGTTTTAATGCTAATTTTTTTTTTTTTAATTTAATATTTTATTCTGGCATGAATTGAGAATAACTATCAAAAATCTTGTAAATAGTATTATATTTCTATTTTAAGAAAATGAAAACATCGGTATGATACCGCGCCTCTACACTGTTACGAGATAATATGCATTGGCAGTAGGCAGTACACACCATTAACATTTTATATTACACCGAAGAGAAAATGGTAGGACCAGCTTTTTACGTAACGCAGAGCAGTGCAAGTAAACTGATCGCGCGGTGCAGACGTGCGGACGCTTTTGAACGCATTCGGGAAAACTCGTCGGCGCTCGGCCAACATCGGGAGTTGAGCGAATTTCGCAACCAGCATTACTTAATACCATCTCGCTAACTGTGCATAAAAAAATATACCTTTTCAATATCTCTATTATAACGTGACAAACGGTTTTAAAACAAATACGTGTTAGTATTTATTTTATACAGTGTAAATAAATTGTAAATATCGTACGGGATAAATAGATCTGTAGCGATGTTGTTAACTTGAAGTTTGATGTTGCAAGTGGTGAAAATGTTTTAATAAACATCGCAAGAATGTGATGGATACAGTTTTCGGTGGATAACCCAGTACGTCTGCAAGGCTCCCAACAAAATAATGCAATTGTGAAACTATATAACGTAACAAAATCTTAACTATGTGGATATATTTTAACGTGATTTAATCCATTATTGTTTTATAATATTGAAATAGTAATATTATTATCGTCAGCCATTTTTATTTTCTACTAGATAATGCCATAAACAATCCCAAATTATAAAATTGTTATGTTATTGTTAGAGCTATAATAAAAATAAGTTTTTTGATAACAATTAGTAAGTTATAAGTATCATATCCAGAGACAACTGTCAAACAAAAACTATTAAATTAGGTTGAATTTAGTCGTTTATTTAAACTACCAACTAAATTACAGTACCTACGGTCAAATGTTAAAATAATCATATTATATGGGTACTTAACTACGAGTACCTACCAGTGGCGAAGGGAGGAGGTAGGCTGTTAAGATCCGTAATAAATAGTGCACATTAAACTTTGTCAGTCATACGTATTTGTTTTCATTGAAATAAGACTACAATTTACAGATGGTATTGGTTGGTTTATAAAATTCAATTAAATCCTGCGAAAACCAAGCCATAATATAGATAATAGTCAAAAAATACTCTAAAATACTATAAAATATCTAAAATTATGCAAAATCTTACGACAGAATAATATTTTTTATATATTATAGTTTGGGGCTTAATGTATATTAAAAAAATGAACCAACAATATGTGTAATATGTATTCAAAACAAATAAGTACGAATGAAAAACTGTGCACAATTTTGTCGTATCGCCCATAATATGCCAAATTATTATGGTTTGGTTTAGGCAGGGTTTAATTGATTTTTCATAACTAACCAACACCATCTGTAAAGTGTTGTAGTATTAGTTCAAAAAAACAAATACGTATGACTAACAAAGTTTAATGTGCACTATTTATGACGAATTTTAACAGCCTACCTCCACCCTTCGCTACTGCTACCTACTTACTAAAATAAGAGGTACATTTTATTTTTATTTCAATCAGTATAATGTATTTCGTTTAAGAATTGACAGATAGCATCATTAACCGATTGAATTCTAATGCTTAAAATATTTCATGAGAACTGAGTATTGATAATTATTACGTGTTTATTTATAGTTACAAAGGTTTAAGAAGTATATCAAAATTAAAATTTAGTGGTTTAGTAGTGTACTAGGTTCCTAATCATTCTAATCAATAATAAACCAGTAATCCTGACATAAGAGAGCGACAATCCATTATACGCCAGGTGTCTTTCTTCTTTCTTTCTTCTTTCTTTATTCTTTATTTATTCTTACAAAATAACAAATATAATAATAAAAATATTAATTCTTCTTTGTCAATAAACTATAGAGAGAAAATCAGACGCCCTTGATAATTTTGAATTATTATGTCGTAAATAAAGACGTTTAAACCTGTGTCAAAGGGGCGTATATTAAAAATCACAATTTTAGGATTCGATTCATGATTTGGTGACATTCAAATGTCATACCATGTCATTTTCTTACAATATGTAATCATAATTTAATGTATACCTATGTAACTGTAGTAATGTCCCCTAAAACATCGTTAATTTCAACCCTTAGTTGCAGATAATACAAACAGCGAAAAGTGATACATTCTACATCCAACATGAATGTTTAAAGAGGTCTTCATTTAGCAGATAATGCTTTTAATTACAGTAGTAACCTTAGACTATAGATACAGGGTAGTAACTTTAAATATATCAATGTCAATTTACAAAATACAGTTCTAATATTACTGTTAACTATTGACTTCCACATTTGAGCTGAAATCGGTGCATTTTGTCTCCGTCCAGTAGGTCACGGGTTCGAATCACGATGGCTAACAAACAATCATTGTAAAATATGTAAACACGCCTCGCTCATAATCGGTAATACTGCGGTACATTTTTAGACTGAATATTATAATCGTGTCCGGAAACTTGTACATATGCAGTTCGCCGTATCACACTTTACCGTGAAATGTTGTATCGGATTTATTAAAGACCGCCCAACCTCTTTGGGTCGTAAAGTACTGACATAAAATTCGTCTAAATAAAACACGGTTCTTGTCGGTTTACACTTTACAGGAAGCCAGCAGCAAACAATTTTTTAAAATAGCCGATATACTGGATTATTTGTTAGGTTAGATTAGGTTTTCTTTCTTGAATAATTCATGAATTTTGCCAAAATCAACTATGAAAATTGAATTGATGTTCATAATGAATTTAATAAAATTGGAGACCGTATAGCATACGGTCATCTTTTTCCGATAAGAAAGCTCACGGTTAAATTTTTTACGTACAATGTACATGTAATGATGTAACCGAATATAATATGCGACATATATATAAAAAATAGTTATGAATGACTACTGATCTTAAACTTTATATAAATAAAAATATAAATCCTTGTTGCTAGGTCAATTACACGCATATTATATTTTAGAAAAAATAGACTTAACATCTTATTATCTCAGATTCACAAAAATGTTGTTTGACCTATAAATGCATAATGCTACCCTATTCGGATGCCTTGGGTCACGAAAAAAAATATTTAAGGCTGCGTCAAAACTGTTTTGTACGTATTAGGGCCGTTTGATTCTTGCAGTAGATTCAAATAAAGAACGGCTATCTTTATAGATAATAATAACCAAAACGTGAGTCGTAAAATGTCTGCTTATAAAGTCGTGGCTCGGGTTCGAGCCCCGGGCCTGACAAATTCACATTTTGTTTTTTAATGTACGTTTATTTATTTATTTGAAAAAAGAGACATTGGCGCATAACAAATTATTAATTTATTAATCACAACATGGCATTTAGAATAAAAAGTACAGGTAAATCAATTTAGTAGAGAAAAAACAAAGCAAGAAATAATATTATAGAAAACAAATTAAAAAAACAAGAATAATTAAAAAAAAAATACAAATTAAACAATAAAATAGAATTTTACAAACAAAATACAAAATGCTTCGCTAAAAATGTCTAAACTGTAGTCTAAATGGTGAGGAGGGCAAGATTCACGTGGAATTTTAGAACCAATGAATATGATCATCTAACAATAATAATAATCCAAAACTCGGAAGTAAGGCTATTGGTTTCAAAATCGGCACCTAACCGTAACTTTTTTTTTGATAATTTTCTTGATACAGATTCTGATTACTTTATTACAGTACTTTTCCATCGTATTTAGGTTGGTGTGTTCATAAAATATCAAATACTGATTCGTATGTTGGTTAAGTAGAATTAAACCGTAGGTTAATTGCAATGACGTTTATTTTCATGAGCTGCCATTTTTTTTTTTTAAATATTTTACGACTAACTCGAAACATGATTTTTTTTTAATTTTTTTTATTACATTAAGGACATTTTACCTTTTCTAATTGTTTACTTGTATAAACCATTTCTTTTATTCAACGAATAATACACAAGATTTTGAGAATGTAACATTCCATATTATATTGGACATACATAACTTGAAAACACCTCAGATATATACCCACTAGAAAAAATCACATTTGAAAAAACATACGATTCTCGACGGATATGATTTATTCTATTATATTGGGACCAGTCTCAGGAAATAAAAACTAGAATTGAGATCGCAAGGAGCGCCTTTCTCAAAATGAGACGCCTCCTTAACAATCGAGATCTTAACCTAGGTCTGAGACTGCGTATGGTACGTTGTTATGTTCTCTCAATTCTTTTCTATGGTATGGAAGTATGGACGCTAAATCAAGAGATGTCACGGAGACTTCAAGCTTTCGAGATGTGGCTGTATAGACGCATCCTCAAAATTCCTTGGACTGACCGGGTGACAAATGTTGAAGTTCTCAATCGAATGGGGAAGGACCGAGAAGTTCTACGTAGTATCAAAACCAGTAAACTACAGTACCTCGGCCACATTATGATAGGACAAAAATACAGCATTCCCCAACTTGTCATTCAAGGAAAGATCAATGGGAAGCGTAGCAGAGGACGGCGCCGCATTTCGTGGCTTAAGAACCTTCGTGATTGGTACGAGTGCAGCTCCACTGAACTGTTCCGGGTAGCAGACGACAAATATAAGATCGCCGTGATGGTGGCCGACCTCCGCTAGGGGATAGCACAATAAGAAGAAGATTATATCTTATGTGTTTTCAAGTTATGTATGTTTACTTATATGTTTGCAAAAAGAAAATCTTCCATTTACCGTCCTAAGCTTATTTTTGCGATTATCTCAAAAACAGTTTCAAAGTCTCGTTTAAACATGTATTAAACCGAGTCTAAAAAATCGATTGTAATTGGCAATTGCACATCCCTAGCGCCAAATATATTCATTCGTCACCAAAGATAGGCGAAATGTAAATCGCAAAATTTCTCCAAATTTAGGATGCACATACGAGATTCGGACTCGGCGATTCAGGGATACGTGCCCAAACACATATATCCTATCTCCGCATATAATAAAACATAATGGCCAGCTAAACGGTTAGGTTATTATGCCCATCGTCAATTTCTCGTTCAGTTAACTTTGCCCCCGTTTCTCGCTGCGACCTATTTCGACCTAAATGGATCACGACTTGTTGCCCGCGACCGCTCACATTCCCATCGCGGTAATGCACCCGCCAGGCGATCGGAGTGTGAGGCGATCTGTACTCAATGGGAGGAGAATCCATACAAAAATTTGTGCATTTTGCATTATGATTGTTTTGCCCGTAATGACGCTTCAGCTCGACATAACACGTTGTTGTGAATTTACGCAAGTAAAACTTTTCTATCCGCGATAGGTTAAAATCGCCCGAAAGAAATTAATTTTATACCAAAATCACGTAATGTAATTGAAGTACCAGGGCGATATAATGTCTGAGAAGGTATTGATAAAGATAAATTTAAAAAAATTACAAGATAAAAAGAACTTTTATATAGCACGTTTTTAAATTTGTATTTGTAGTACTTGATAGAAATACTGAATAAATAGAGAATACTGAAATGTCATTTTGACATTTCATATTGATTTCCATAGTAACGCTCGTATATATTAATAATTTAGTTGCTAGGACCCCCTTAGCAACCAACAATAATAACTTTCCATAAAAAAACAGAATTAACTGAAAATTAATTCAATTCTGCTTAAAAATGGCTAAAAGTATTAAAATAATGCATAGCCGTCGTATTTTGATGTATTCTAAAAGTTTCAAATGTCAAGCTAGTCGGGAAGTTAGTTAAAAATCTTCACTCGCCCAATACAAATCTTGGACAAACAAGAAAAAAATTATACTGGACACACAAGAAAAAATCTGTACCGGACAAACAAAAATACGAGCTAATAAAAAGGTGGTAATATAACATATATGAAACAAATGAAATGATTTTTCCTGTCAGATCCAAGATCCAATACTATAATAATAACACACATGGTATATATGCAGAGAATATTTTTAATCGATTATGGTTTGGTTTTGGCAGGGCTTAATGAGTTTTTTAAAAACGAACCAATACCACCTATAATAATATATATTTTTAATCAACGCAAACAAATAAGTATGACTAGAAAAATGTGCACTATTTTTGTCGGATCGCCCATTTTTTTTCCGACCATGTCCGATCCTAATAGGATCATATGGGCCTCCACGGAGTAGAGGTTTGTATTAACAGATTTGTTTTTGGCATACTTAAACTATTATGAGCAATTACCATGTTTAATGAAATCGCTTCGAATATTGATATATTCCACTTACGTGAGGATGAAATTAGGTGGACGTTGTTTTATAAGTTTTTAAGATAGGGTCTATCAATAGTTTACTCTGTGTGCTTCCATCTACTTTTATTTTTGTTATTTTATTTTATTTCTTTTCTTATTTTATTACTTATTGTATTGTTAACTCACATTTCTCTGTATTTTTATTTTAAAAATTGTTAACACTTAATAATATATAATTTGTTATGTTCATTATATACATAATAAATAAATTTGATTTGATTTGATGGTCTGTTTTAGGCAGGGTTTAATTGATTTTTAAAAACTAACAAACACTATCAACAATTGTAGTCTTCGTTCAATTAATACAAATACGTTTGACTGACAAAGTTTAGTGTATACTATTTGTCGGATCTTAACAGCCTATCTCCACCCTTCGGCACTGCTATTATATAGCAATTTATCGCACAGTCAAAAATTTTACAAGGCTCCAAACCTCTCAGTGCCACAGACCTCCACGTACCTAAAACTAACACTGTTTAAGAGTATGTTTCGTGAAAATTGTCTAATTATTATTAGATGATGTGTGTATCGATTTAAAGATATTTGGTTTAGCTACTTATTTGTCCATTTAAAAAATAAATAATAATAATTACAAGATAAAAAGAACTTTTTATATACAACGTTTTTAAATTTTCTGTTGAATCATATAAACTGACTTGACTAGCTTAAACGATCAAAAAAAATTGTACTTGATAGAAATAATACTGAAATGTCATTTTAACACTTCATATTGATTTCCATAGTAACGCACGTATATTATTAATAATTTAGTTGCTAGGACCCACTTAGCAACCAATAATAGTTTTACTTTTTACGGATTTCTTCCGAAATAACTTTTCATACAAAACAGAATTAACTGAAAATGAAATCAATTCTACTTAAAGATGGCTAAAAGTATTAAAAAAATGCATTGGCATCGTGTTATGATATATTCTAAAAGTTTCAAATGTCTAGCTAGATTAGTTAGTTAGTTAAAGTTAACTTGTTAGTTAAAAATCAATTGCAAGATTTGCACCGGACAAATAAGAATACGAGCTAAGAAGAACGTTGTAAAATAGGTACTTACCTAACAAATCGGACAATTTGAAAGTAAATATGAAAGGGGCGGGATTTTAAGTCTACTTAAGGGCGGTTTTTTTGCCTAGGGACCTCACGGTTGGAAAGTATAAATTTAATAATTATATATTAGGTATATTGTATATCTGTCAGGATAAAAAAAGAATAATTGATTTTATAGTACGTGTACTTGTTGCAGGAATAAATAAATTAAAAACTGATTGCATAACTCGTATGGAAACCATCAGGTTTTATTCGTTCTTACAGTAAAAATATTATGTTGGTTTGCTCAACCAGGACGAATGGAAACATTATTAATAATTGTTAGTTCATTACACTGAATGCATTTTTTTTACCGTTAACCGTTAGCTTATGGTTTGGTTTAACCGCTAGGTATACAATATATTTAATTTTTCTTCAATTATTGTTATCAAAGAGTTAATCGAATAATCATTAATATAACATGTATTGATAACAATTATTCAACGTATCCCCGTTAGCCGTGGTCGGTTCATTGCTGGGTGAAGGCCTCTCCTGGCTACTTCCACCAATTCTAGACATCTCGGTCTTTATCGCTATGCAGTGATGGATTTAGGAAGGTATATACCTGACGCACTGACAGATTTTGAGGCCCCTACGATAAAAAATAAAATAAAAACTATAACTACCAACGCTCGAAGTAAAAATATCTAAATTATTAGTCGCTTATTTTGTTATGTATTTTAGTGTGTAGATACGTTTGTTGCTTTAGGTTATATTTCTTATTCAATATGTGATTAATGACATATTTTTAAGATTACGATATAAGTTTTTTTTTTTTTTTTTTTTCGACCATGTCCGAACCTGATAGGATCATATGGGCCTCCACAGAGTGGAGGTTTGTATTGACAGATTTTGTTTTTTACGAGAAATGGATGTCAGCCACTTGCTCAACCTATTAGGTCCATACCCTGACACACACAAATTGAAAAACAATATGTGTACTTGCCAGACCCAGGATTCGAACCTGGGACCCACGGCTTTATAGTCCAACGCTTATGCCGCGCGGCCTAAGTAATTTAATATTTTAATGACTTGATTGAACTGTTAAGAGGCCCCCTTTTAAATTTTCTGACGAATCGATTGCGTCATCTGCGTCAAAAAAAAATCGCTGCTGACTTTTTGACTAATTTGGTCGTTTCGTCGATGAAGCTATTTTTAAGATAGTTTAATGGTTCTTCACGACCACTATATGACGGCATTAAGTCAAGCAGTTATCGACTAATCGAACATATCACGTCCAGCTTGCTTCTCAGTATATTAATAGCTTTCCATGTACACTTTATACAGTACTCGATACAGGCTCTGGGGTAGAGATGCTCTCCGCCTGTCTTACCCATTTTCGAAACCCTCAGAGACTAGATTCGCTTCACATGCAGGCATTTGACAGCAAGTCGCAGTCAAAGCCTCTGTAAAATCAACAAAAACACAATCTTACTAACTTAATTTGCAATAAGGGTCGTAGTAAGTTCTTTCTTGAATTCGCCAGCATTTATCAAATCGAAGGGCGCTTATCGTTCGTTACGCTACGGTATAGTCTGAAAGAGATGTCAAGACACGTCAGACAATAGAGGGACGTCGAGAATGTCGGCGTGTTTCTATTAAAACATCCTATTTGATAAAAAAAAACTGCTCTAAAATGTGGGTAGACTTAATTTACTTTTATCTAAATAACTTGCTTGTCATTATCGAGATTGGTGTAGGCAGGGTTTAATTGATTTTTAAAAACTAACCAACACCGTCAGCTCTGTGAATTGTAGTCTTAGCTCAATAAAAACAAACCAACAACATGTCCACTAATCCATATTAATCAAACGAAAACAAAAATAACTATGAATAAAAAAGTGTACACAATTTTGTCGTATCGTCCAAAGAATACCAAAACTATTACGGTTTGGTTTAGGCAGGGTTTAATTGATTTTTAAAAACTAACCAACATCGTCTGTGAATTGTAGTCTTAGCTCAATAAAAACAAACCAACAACATGTCCACTAATCCATAATAATCAAACGAAAATAAAAATAGCTATCAATAAAAAAGTGTGCACGATTTTGTCGTATCGTCCAAAGTATACCAAAACTCTTATGGTTTTTTTAGGCAGGGTTTAATTGATTTTTAAAAACTAACTAATACCATCCGTAAATTGTAGTCATAGTTCAATAAAAACACATATGTATGACTAACAAAGTTTAATACGCACTATTTATGGTGGATATTAACAGCCTACCTCCACCCTTCGCTGCCGTGATGATGTATGTGTAAACTTGTTTTGTGTCAGTTTATTTTTTGAGAAAATGGATTCCTTTTCAGATGTCGGTATGTAGAGCACCGGCGTTGCCCTAAAAACAGTGCAGCATCTCAATGTTAAACGCAAGTAGGGAAGAAAGAAAGAAAAAAAAATACACAGAGGAAAACTTCGCAGTTTCATACTTCGGTATATACGTAGGGATGCATTTCCCACGAACAAAAACGCCGTACATGCAACGAGGCGGTTTGGATCGATAGCGCGCGTGCGCTGTGCCACTGTGCAACCGATTGCATTCTCACACCACTCATAACTGAATCTCTGGCATCCAGTTCGGTACGAAAAGCGTGGCCATATAGAGCCTCAAAAACATTAACAACGTCACTTTTAAGACACAATTAAAAAAAACAATAAACCGCGACAGAATTTAAAAGAAAAAAAACACAGTAACCAAAAATATCGTTCGATTTTTAAATAATTAATATGTTGTGAGTTGTTTTAAAAAAAGTGTAGTATTTTTGTTACCATATAAGTTAATTTTAAATTATATACATTAATAATTAAACCGCCTTACTGTCTATCAGTCAACACATTGAAAAAAATAGTTATCGATGATAACTGTTAATAAAAATTTAACTAAGTAGTTAATTTAAATTTTAACAGAAAAAATATAGATCCATTTTCATTTGACAGAGTATTGAAGGAAGGGCATGACATTACAGCCAAAGATGTAACTTTAATAACATTTGACAGTATACATATAAATAAACACTAGAGTGACTATAACTGACATTATGTTAGTAACTATACATGAAGTTCGTGTCATGTTATAATCGTTTAAAAGTGAAACTATTACGTTTTTTAATATGTGTATACTGTTTTACATAGTGTCATTTTGCACAGCTTAAATACAAAGCAATGTTGTATCAAATATATATAACAGTATGCTTTACTCTAGTTATGTCATAGTGCATAGTATATTAATTATCGTTCATTTTTTAAAATACAGTTCTAGCTTACTGAAAGAATTTGTAAAAGGGTTTCGTAACAGTATTTTACATAGTCTTAACACTAAAAACTACAACGTTATTTTGTATAAATACAACACTGTTTCCTAGCACGTAAACCTACCATTTTTAGTACATATATACAAATACATAATATTATTATATACCTAAATAAAAAATGTAATCTTTCTGTGATCAATTTTGTGGTATAACATTTCAGTGGAAAACAATTTCTAAGTGAATAGAAACTAAAATGATCTTTTTCAATGTCATTCCTATTCATGCTTTGTGTATTGGATCATACACAGTTAATATTCTTATTCTAAGTGCATAATCATTTCTTTTCTATCAAAATTGTTTTATTTTAATATTCTCGCTGTTCGATACGTCATCGTCATCAGCCAATGGTCAATACACTGCTAGATGAAGACCCCTCATAGATCCTTCCATTATTATCGGCTTCCAGCTCTCCACTGCCCATACATTCGACGATCTTGATGAGTGCATCGATTCAGTAGGTTTTAAGATGGCCCTGCTATTATAGTGTGCCCTTTAAGTAACACTGTATGACTGCATTTATCCAGCAGTGGTGCATTCACCGAACGACATGCCCATTTTCCATTTGATCATATTGGCGACCTCTATCACATCGCATACTTTTATCCGCCATCTTATTTTATTAGTTTCATTCGTGGTCTTTCCATGTTATACCTAGCATGCACTTTCCATTCCAAATTGCGCCACTAGTATTTTTTTTGGGTTTCTCTTACATTAAGGTTATATATTGTGGGCATGACCCCCACAAGGGGTGGGCTTACAGGGCTCTAGCCTGGGGGCCCGGCGTGATTGGTCAACAAGATAAATGAGATAAACACACATCACCTAATAGGAAAAAAGTCGCATGCGGCGCTAATTTACTTCAAATGTTAATGTTTATTCGTGTGTGTCGATACTTGACAATTCAATAATTCAAGTGAAGTCACTAAAAAATATACAAAATATACTTACCTCGAACACTATTTGGAAAACGTTACAGTAGAGCGCTATACAGCCTCTAATCTTAGTGATAGGTAGGGGGGCTAACAAAGGGCTGGGGGCCCGCTTCAGGGTGTGGGGGTCATGATTGTAGGTATATTATACTAATATAATTAATACTCTCAAGATAGAGTGCTTGATTAAAACTGATTAAATCGAAAATAAAGTGTAAAGCATGAAGATGTTAAAAGACGAAACCAGGTCGCGTACAACAAACACTTAATCACGTAAAAACGTGTCAATTTAGTTATCACAAAGGCATTGTTATTAGAAAACCACTAAGACAATCAGATTAGTGTAATACGTCTATCTATTGTAGATACGTCACGAGTCCTAGCGTTGTTAATATTTCAAAAATAGGCTTTTAAATACTAGACTGAAATAAAATACATTTTCGTCTAGGATCTATTATTACTCTAGGTGTGAAATTACACTTTGTTTTCTCGGTAAAACGTCAGCAAATTGATACAATAATTATATAATTTATAACAACGAAGTATATAAATAAGTAGATTTTGTTAAGGAAGGTATCCATTGTACATTCTTCGTGTAAGGGGTGAGTATGTCAAAAAAAAAATACTCCATCTCAATCAGAATCTTCCGTTATGCTCATTTTCTCCAATTATTGACTACCCGTGAAGTCTTTCTGGATATTATAAAGCCAGCGAAATCTTCTGCTTCCCTTCTGATCCACTAAACGTGAAACGCTTCGTGGATGCTTTCATATCCCGTACGTGTCGCGTGGTTGACCTACCGAAAGCAATGGGTTTTGATAAAGGTGATAACGCCATAGTAATTTTGAAAAGAATAGAGTTCCAAGAAGAGAGAAACAAAAATTATTTTTAGAGCCAAACTTATTCGAATGCCTACGTATAATATGTTCCATAATATATGAATAGGAGAAAAACAGCTTTTTGTTTTCTCAAATACACAGTCACAAGGGTGAAAGTTTATATTATTTCGAGTATAGAATATTTAAAATTAATAAATCCCACATTTTGATAATGCAGAAATGTAAGAAAGCAATAGTTCTTCAGCAATTCACAAAAAAGTAAAAAATATCTATAGGTGGACTTAGCTGATTTTGAAATGTAGCGACACATATATCAGTGATCTGTCAGTAAATTATATATTTATAATAACTTTCATTCGCACCCCCAGTAAAATACTGCCGTAAGTATGAAATTGTCGTTTTAGAGTTATGGAAATGGTTCAGTTCATTTTTTCTTACTATTTTAATAAAAATTCTTTCGTATCTCAAACTTAAATAGTGTTTAAGAGTTTTTACCTTTAAGAGCCCTTTGTAGAAAGGGCACTTTTTACAGTAGTACATTATTTTTTTTCGAACATTGTTCAATCTAGTTAAATACTCTATCAACTAAGTTATGACACCAAAAGCTATATAAGTAACTAGAACAATGTGTTTAAAATGTCAAATATCCTAATACAATACTATCGTAACTCATAAATATATATTTTTAAGTGAGAAATGTAGTTACAAAAGGATCATATTTTTTCATAAGAATACTTAAAATATTTGAAACTTCCTACAAAAAAAAATGACTTACGACAGTATTGTACGGGGGTGCGAATTATGTATTATTAGTTGTATATTTACGTATGTATTGCTATGATGGCCGAGCGGTAGAGTGTCAGCTTATATTGTCGTGGGTCTGACAAAAATTTACATGTTGTGTTTTTGGACCCAGAGTATGTACTTAATAGGTTGAGCAAATGGCTAACATTCATTTGTAATATAATCAAAAATCTGTTAATATAGCGTCAGGTTCAATTATTATGACAGTCTTCGAATCGAACATGGTTTAAAAAAAATTGTAAGTTTAATACTAATATTTTGACGTATATTTTATATGGATTATTTACAGTGAATTTAAAAATGGTTTCTTCTCCTACAGTACCTATCTACATAATATTATCTCCTTTATTTAATTTTATGTTACAACATATCCACATAGTCTATAGATTTGTCTCATTCAATTACTTAACATATATATTATTATCTTTTTAGGTGCATAATATAATTAATATAACAATAACCAGGGTACAATGTAAATGGCGCAATGCCTTGTGATAATGTGAATCTAACACGTTAAAAAGAAGAAGAAACAAGGAACGAATAAAAGTGTAAAAATATAATAATCACCCTGTGAATAATTTTGCAGAACTGGATATCGCAATAACTGTTAGAACTTAACCAGTTATGAAGAAGAAAAGGAGAGATACAGTGTGTTTTAAACATCGGTACAGAAATAAGATGGAAATTCACCAATATACGTAAATAAGCACTACTTTTAAATTAATTAATTAATTAATAATACTATATTGTAAATAATAATTTTTAGTTTTGTATCGTTGTTGCATAGAAGTTATAAGTAATTGTTTTCCTTCAAAACAGTGCAATTTTATCGAATAACATACAAAATATGGCAATAATCATACACTGAGACCAATAATTCCTAGATCAAAATAAATAATAACATCGACGCACAACATTTTGAAAACAATATCAACTTAATGTTTTAAAATCTGCTCTTAAATTGGTCAAGATACTTTTGAGTGAGTTTTTTTTATTGTTTTAAATAATTGTTCAATAAATAGTATACAGAATAATATTCCCTATAAATTTATTTAAACATTCTTATAAAAAAATAACATGTGACACGTCAAAAGGCAGTTATATTAAAGATAAAATTGCGTAGATTATAATAAGTATACAAATATTTATATCGGTGTTGAAGATTTTGTGAATTTTATTTTTTTAAACTATCCCGTAATACAAATAATCCGGTGCTTGTTAAGAGAAGAAAAAAAAACATTTTTAAATACGTAGATAAATAGGCCCCGTTTGTAGTAGGTGTATTATTGTGATTTCACACCAAAAAGTGTGTTTGTTACCATTTAAAAAATTATCCAAGTTACCAATTGTCTGCATACTAAAAAAACGTGAGCGTGGACTTAATTGAAATAGCTTCTTATATATTATCATAATATATGTTTTCAATAAACAGAATATGAACAAAATATAAATACATAATGCTTCGTGTATCGTAACTAAGAAGTTTCTTAAAAAAATATAGTACAAAAAGTCGCCAAACAGCGCTTAATAATATATTGTCGTATATTTTAAATATGGTAGGTACATAACAATCTTTTGTATTGAAAATATTCAAAGCAGAAAAGTTATACGCTTCGCAACTCCATTCTGCATCGTATTTTTGAGTGGGTGAATTTTCTTTTAAAAACAAAAAAAAACTTTTTCACTTTGTTAATAAGGTAATTTATTAATACGAACATAAACAACAATTACGTTCAGTGATATAATAACTTTATAATAGTGAAGTATTATAATCGTCAAAATGTAAATTTAAAAATTACTAAAAGTAACTCATAATTTAACAATTATAGGATTGTCCATAAAAAAAAAGGATTGGATTATTCTTTTGCCCGTGAGTGTATGTACAAAATGAACTGTTTCGTGTTATTCTCGTGGTGATTGAGGATTTGGGTGTTTTTGTATCCATTGTGAGTTAAGTGACTTGCCAACGTGTGCAAAATGAATAACTCAACGATGTTTGAGATGTGGAATAACGTGAGCACCAAGTTGGAGCAGGCTCAGTCGAGCATGCAGCAGAGTCAGAGCCAGCAGCCGCACACGTCTGGAGGTAGTATCAAAGGTATTTTAATCGCATATAACACAAATACATTTTCAAAAACAGATATCTCCATAGTATGGAAAATGTATTGAGGTATTTTTCGATTTTTTTTATGTCGATGATTATCTGGAAATTATTGTCATAGATTTTACAGGTCGATATCGATGACTGACTGCGCCCACTTTGCTAATAAATCCTAAGATTAAAATTTTTCGCTGCTATCATGGAGACACTATTTTAATCGTATATAACGCAAATACATTTTCAAAAACAGATATCTCCACAGTATGGAAAATGTATTGAGGTATTTATCGATTTTTTTTTATATCGATGATTATCTGGAAATTATTGTCATAGATTTTACATATCGATGTCGATGTACTTTGCTAATAAATGCTAGGATTGAAAATTTTTGTTTGTGAAAATGTTTGTCTTCTATTACTAAATATACTACTGATTCACCACACTACTTTTATTGGGCCTCATGGTCTAGTGTAGTGTTAAAAAGAATATGTACGTATGTATATTCATTGTATACCTACAAAAAGAATATTATAACGATGGAGGTGTGGAGTAACAGGCAACCGATCTCGATTTTAGAAGAATATGGGATAAACTTAAACATGTGTTAAGGATACGTCAATCTAAGCATGTCCTTTATTCTGACAACTTTTCTTGGTTTATGCACTGACGCTCATTCATATTGGTGTATTTGAATGTTGCAACACACTATTGCACGTCCATAATGTGTGTTTCATTTTCGTAAAAACCCTGCTTTGAAATGTAGTATATTGGAGTAGAGCAGTAGCGAAGGGTGGAGGTAAGCGGTTAAGATCCACCATTATTAGTGCACATTAAACTTTGTTAGTCATACGTATTTGTTTTTATTGAACTAAGACTACAATTCACAGACCGTGATGGTTAGTTTTTACAACTCAATTAAGCCCTGCCTAAACCAAACCGTAGTTTATGTATAATATGGGCGATCCGATAGAAAATGTGCACACTTTTTCATTTATACTTATTTGTTTTCGTCCTTAATATATATTACACGTCATTTTGCTCTTTTTTTTTAAATTCATTAAGCCCTGCATAAACCAAACTATAATAGATAAAATAATATTGTTCTATATATAAAATATCTGAAGTTATATGATTTAATTGCATAATTTTAGATATTTTATAGATAGACGAGTATTTTTTGACTATTATCTATTATGGCTTGCTTTTCGCAGGGTTTAATTGAATTTAAAAAAACTAACCAACACCATCCATTGTAGTATTATTTCAATGAAAACAAAAATACGTATGACTGACAAAGTTTAATGTGCACTATTTATGGCGGATTCACTCTTCGTCACTGGGGTATAGCGTATCTGAATTCTATTTATTAATCTGTTCTATGAATACACAGGTTTATGTCCAGATTTGTGTGTTATGAGAAAACCGATTTTAAATAATAGGAATCGATTGAAAATTATCAATATTATTTAGGTTAATTAAATAATAATAAATTCTCAGATACTCGTTTGGACGTACAATATGTTTTGGCATATAATTATAATACAGTTTTGTACAGGTATTTTAATTGTGATAACTCGATTTCGTTAAAAGGTGGATATATGCAATATCTGTGTAATAAAGCAGTAACCCATTGATTTGTATAATACTATGATAATTGATCATTATTATTTATCATATTCTATATTATTCATAGTATTTATTTCCCTGCAATAAAATAACTATTTAAGTTAAATCGTTCTGTTAATTTTAACTTTCAACAGCGTCGGAACGTTCACTCTAACTAGATAAGACGCTCGCAAACTCAACGATAAACAAAATAAATTATTATTCTAAACAGGTTTTTCCAATTTCCAAAGTACACACTCGTTTAGTTTTAAAGCTAACCGCTCAAGGTTCAAACCTGTATGAAGGTATATAATTTTAATTAAAATAGGCCACAGTTTTTCTATAGATCCACGGCCATATTATGGTTATATGAAATGCAACAGGGTATAAGTAAACATTGAGGGATTCATGCGATTTTTTGTATTACAACATTGGACAGTAATTCCAGAACGATTTTAATATGGTAGAGCTGGTAAATAAATGTTAATAATCTACGTACCTATCTGAAATTCTTTTCAAATGAAATCAAAATGGGAGCCTGCTGATGACGTTTACCTTTGATCACGTCAGCGGCAATTTTCTTTGTCTCAAATGACGCAACCGAATCTCATAAAATTAAAAGGGGGCCTCCAAATCAGTCATGGAATTATTCATCATCAACAAAAATATATGCGTATTCCTCATACATTTAGGTTTATTTTTTTAATAATGAAACAGAATAATGTTATACCCAACTATCATTAAACAATTTTAAAATTAGTGACGTCCCGTAGAAGTAGGCAGATTATGCGCTGCTAAGAGACGGCAAATTAAATGAAAAAATTGCGAATATTGCGTCAGCTGAATGCAGAACCATTCTAAGTCACATTTGATATATTTTACCTATTTTTAAGTGTTCTTTGAAACATCATAATATTTTAGTTATTTATTATTTTTATAAAGACACGTTTATGTATCATTGATACTAAAATATTATGTATTCATTTGTTTTGTATATTATTACATCTTTGATAGTAGATTTTTTTTCCGGAGGAGAATTGCTTACTTTAATGTGACTAAATCATGTTTGTATAAAAAATACATCATTAAATCAAATGAATTTATTTGGAAAATTAAAATTCGATTGTTATTTTGGCTTCTCAAAATCAGTCTGCTAACCATATTAAATGGATTATTAGCGAATACGTCATGAAATATTCTCTCATCCTTTTTTACTGGTTTCGTTCCATTGTCAGTCATCACAACATCAGTTGTTTATTCTCCCAAGGTGCAGAACCAACCTGCCACTGGTGATGCCAATTGGGAGGGCGATAACTAGGGAATCCAATCCCGAGCCAAAATTCTGATCCCGGGATTTCGGGATTACAATTTGACAATCCCGGGATCCCGGGACTGGTCCCGGGATTGGCATTTTTTCCATTGTTAATATAAAATTTTTATATTTACAAATAACATTGATAAAATCGGTCAAAAATAAATCTAGTATAATTTATACTATTGAAGACATTTATTGTTAATATTGTATACGTTCATTCTTGGAAATACACAAGTTTAATGGAGTAAATAATATTGTAATATAAATAATAATGTGAATTTAATATGAGATTGCTGTTTCTGATAGTAAAGACATAATGAATGGATTAGCGAGATTTAAAATAGTAAAGCAATTAATCATGGCGTACGTATGGCCTTTCCGCATCATAAATCTAATTAGTCAGCCAAATATGAAACTGCCGTAAAACGTATGATATCATGGTAGAATTACTTAGTTAAAAGTGCGAAGCATTGTTTTTTCCAATCTTTCTCATTTTTAATAATTCATGTGAAAAAAATAAAATGAATCGGCAACCTACACATGGGTATAAATCAAACTTCATTCAAACTCAGTTTATTTCTAATGTAGCTATTTTTTATTAAAAGTATGTTTTATTTTCGCTTTTATTTTATTTTCCATAAATAGTATAGGTGGACGTTGTTTTATAAATTCTTAAAATAGGGTCCGCTTAACTCATCCGGTGTACTTCCTTGTACCTATCTAATTAATATTTTTGTATGTACATATTTCTACGGTAACATACTATCTATCTCTTTTTTATGTAACACTTACTGTTTTAAGTATAATTCTTTGTTTCTATATGTCGTGTTATGAACGTCTTAAACTTATAATTTGTAATGTCCACAATATGTTTAAAAAAATAAATTGAAATTGAAAATTGAAATTTAATCATCAAAGATTATTTTATATTATTAAAAAATCAAAACTACATACCTACCTAAGTAACTTTGAATAAAAAAATGCATACTTATAAAAAATATGCATCTCATACATCCGGGGGTGTATCTTCGTGACGTTGAGTTTTTTTATACCCATCAAACCGGTACCAAGACATAATACTATGAACCTGGGATATCCGGATACTCCCTACCACTTATCCACGCATCTTTACAATACCGCCATCAGGTAAACTTGCATTTCACATCATGGGAACATCACCTGTTTTATTGTGATTTCGATATTCGATGTATTTTTTTTTTATGTTAACAGTTTTTTAAAAGAAGGAATACTTTGCGTCTTAATGACTTAGGTATTCTAAATGGTATACTTCTGTATATGCGGTATAGTAGCTAAGTTTAACATTATATTATATTTGTCTTGATTTATCTGTCTGTAACATTTTATTTATTTTACATATAGTAAACATTACAAATTATTAATTTAAGACGTTTACAACATAACATTTAGAAATAAAGAAATATTATTAACAGTATTATATAAAAGTTATTACACAGTACAAAACTCTAAATACAAAAAAATATAATATATAAATTAGATAAGTACAAGGAAGTACACCGAATTAGCGAAGCAGTTCCTACTGTAAGAATTTATAAAACAACGCCCACCTATACTCATCCTCACGCAGGTGGAATATGTCAATATCCGAAGTGATTTGGTCGAACAGAGTTATTACCCTCCCAATTGGTATTACCAATGACTGGTTATATCTGTATCTTGGCAGAACAAACAACTGATGCTCCCGATTTCTAAGATAGTTATCAGGGTCTATGTCTGTTAAAGGTGTGAACAGCGAATAATAAGCTGCGTCTCTCTCTGACGCACATAAAGTTTTCGTCTTTGTTGAGCGATCACATAAATATAATACTCACGTTGAAATTTGACATGAAGACATTGACAATTTTCGTCGAAAATTGTCAATTTCAGTGAAAATTTAGTTTATTATTATTGCGTGACGTCACATACGGACGACCCCTGAAATTTATGGGTAAAATAATACGTGAATAATAAAATGCTGTTCATTTTCCAAAATTTTAACTTAATAGCACTTATCAATATATTATAATATATTGTTGATAGTGTTTTGGATGGGTTGAGCTTATTTCGTTAGGTGTGCAGGAAACAAAGTGCAGTATTGTATCTACTTTTTATCTATGTATTTTAATTTATTATCAGATACTATATAGTTATTTAGTTTATTCAGTCATTTAGTCAATCGTCCTCCAGGTAGCGCGATTCCGAAATCTCCTCTTCAGTCCGTCACACTCAGCCTCTCTGCATTCCTCCTGATGTTTCCCGCCCAGTCTTAGTATCTATCTGCTGAGGCTTCTTCATAATCCTTATAAAGAACTCTAGACTAATTACATTTAACATCGTGACTACCCATCCAAGTTGTCTTGTCCTCTAATGTATAATATTTTGTGCGTTATTTTATGAAATAATAATTCTTTTAAGATACCTTAAAATTTCGCAATTATAACAAATATTTGCTTATCTTTGTATACGCATATTGTGTAAAAATCGTAATTATGTGGAGTCAAATACGATGCGATTTATTTAATGGATTCTTTATGCGTTATGGAATCTAAAGACTTCTTTCCTTTATGCATCTAAAACATACTTGTACCTACATAAATCGTAATAATACGATTTGCACGTGCACTGGAGATATAAAAAAAACCTTTATTCAACTAGGGTGCACTGTATCTTACCTGTATGCATATATAAGGTGTTTCGAAATTTAACTTAAGTAATATCAATGTATAATCGTATATATTTAATACGCGATTACATGGTATAACTCACATTACCTATGTATAACGGTGAGAGACAGTAGTTGTATGTTGCTGTTTAAATAAAATTCTACAGTCTTCAGGTGATGTACTATAAATAGGTGAATCCAAGGCCTGAACTAAAACGATGCATGAGTGCGAGTGAGAAAGTATTCGGCACCCTTATAATCTCTGCGATACGCGCTAGAGCAGGGGGGGGGGCAAACTGCGGCCCGCGGGCCGCATGTGGCCCGCCGGGTATTTTTTGCGGCCCGCCATCATGTACTTCTGATTATGAATAACTTTTTTATAATTTTTTAAAAAATATTGACAATAGATTAAAATTTGAAGAATTTGTTGTTTCATAAATGTATTATCTCAGTACGTCTTCTTTGCGTTTCGTCTCACACTATGTAACCACTATTTTCTACATTAAACATCGTGACACATTTCAATACTTTTACCTCCGCGTTGCAAGGAAAAAAAATATATGCCCATGATATGGTAAAAAGTTTGAATGGATTTCAATTAGAACTCAACTTATCCCTTCAAAAAATATCGAATAACAACGTGGACCACTTTTCAACTTTGAAGTTGCTGAATATATCAGAATATAAATTTGAAGAATATGGTAAAATTATTAAAGCTCTGAATGACGATTTTTCACAAAGATTTGGAGACTTCTGAAAAATTGAGACAAGTTTAGCAATAGTACGCGATCCATTTTCAATAGATATTGATAGTGTACATACAGAGCTACAACTTGAGATTATTAATCTGCTGTGTGACACTGATTTAAGAGAATTGCATCGTCGTGAAGAAATCTCCAAATTTTACAATGCCCTTAATTCAGACAAATTCGACCAACTTCATGATTATGCAAGAAAAATGTTCGTTATTTTTGGATCACCCTATATATGTGAACAAACATTTTCGATCATGAACCTCAATAAAAATTCTTTACGATCAAATATCTCCGATGCCCATTTACAAGCAGTTTTGAGAATATCAACTACAAAATTAACACCTGAATTTAAAAAAATGTAAGTACAACAGTTTCATTCTTCTCATTAATTTTTTTGTAATGTTTATTTTTCGTGATAATTAATAGTGTATATCTAAAAATGGTATTTTACTTGCGGCCCGCCGCTCATTTTGAATTCTTGAATTTGGCCCTCTATCCAAAAAGTTTGCCCCCCCCCTGCGCTAGAGTAAGATAAAAGGTTTACATATTTTTGAGTCAGTTTCCAAAAGTATCGCTGGCAAATCGTGGTGAATCGCTTCACGTAGCATCGATAATCTGCGAGTTCGTGTTGCTAAATTTGCTTTTTTTTGTGTTAAACATTAAGTCAGTGGTATATATTTTTAGTTAATTAAGTAGGAAAGGTGGTTCTGCGTGTTGTATTAAAATATGGTAGCCGTACTGATAAGCAAGAAGATGGTATTACGTTTCATAGGTAAGTTGATACATGTTCGTGACAATTTATTTGTATATTATTATTTATTTTAATATCAGTGACCTAGTGTTTCTTTAAAATACTCGTAACTTAAATTATGGATATCTTTACCTAATGGTTGCATTTTGACCGCTTAAAAATACTATATAACGTAAAAAAATAGAAAATTATATTTTAATTCTGAGCGTCTAGTGCGACCACTTTGGGCGAGCACTAGCGAATTGGTCTATGGTCTCGAACATTCGTAGGCGAATGCGTTCGCTCGCCCACAAACCAAACGCACGGCACGTAGCTTCATTTAGCAATGCAACGGGTGGCGTCTAGATGTATCTATAGTCTATGGGTGAATCATTTTAACTTTGACGATTACACTTCTTTTTGACATTTGAGATGCGATTTCTTCTACTGCGCAGCAATTAGGCAAGGATTATTTTTACGGTTACCATTGTCAACTGTATTTGCATAAAAAATATTGCATCGCTTTCTCTTGCACAGCTGTTTTTCGTGATATATAAACCCCTCGTACAACAATTTCGCCTCCCGAAAAGTTTTCTTAACAGATTTTTTTCGGGAAGTGGTGTTTAGCTATTCACTCAACCTATTTGAATTCCAAGTTATGGAGTTAAACATACTTTGAAAAAACTACATATGAAATTTCTAGATGCGGTAATCGACCCTCTTTTAGAAAAGACATTCTAGCATTCGACCACTTTGTATCACTACACGTAATGTTTGACGATATGATTTTAAATGATTAATGTCCTTTAGAATTTTCAATAGTTCTAAAGCTTATCTCGAATCAAATAAGTTATATCAGTGGAACTGTTAATTTTATCAATTCCTGATTATACAATACCTGAAGAAAACAGCGGCGAAGGGTGGAGGTAGGCTGTTAAGATCCGACATAAATAAATAAATTACATTACACTCCCAACTATGTTGTATAGCACTAGTAAGTCTTTATTTTCTAACAATTATTAATACTTATAAAAGGAATTTTTCATACCGTACATGTGATAGTTTCTTTGTAATCACCGTATCAAATACAATCTTTATTCATAAAATTTTATATGACTATAAAATTGATGAATAGCTTGTTAATACACATTATTACAAAGGACTAATATACCTACTTGATAAAAAAAATTACTGCCTTGGATTTCACAGTTAGGTTTATTTTTTGTTTGCTGACGGGATTGTTGGCAGAAAACTGGGAGTTCTTTAGATACTCAGGGGTGAGTATAATATTGTTGTATACATTTTTCATGCATTTATTTAATAAACGGGGGTGCTACCTGCATTACAATCTTGACTCTCACATATCGTAATGAATCATTTTCAGTAATCATTTACTAAATTTTAAGTTTTTAATTAAAATGTTTAAGAGGTAGTGACGTCCTTTGGATATATAATAATATGTCCGACATATTATAAATAGTGCACATTAAACTTTGTCAGGCATACATATTTGTTCTCATTGAAACTACACTACAATATGCAGATAGTATTGGTTAGATTTTAAAATCAATTAAACCCTGCGTAAACAAAGCCAATATTAAATAATAGTAGAAAAATAGTAGTCTATCCATAAAATATCCAAAATTATGCCATTAAATTATAAGTACATAGTATTAAATAATTTATACATAGAAGAATATATTATTTATCTCTTATGGTTTGGTTTAGGCAGGGCTTAATGAACTTAAAAAACTAACCATCGCCATATGTAATATGTATTATTAATTCAACGAAAACAAATAAGTATGACTGAAACAATGTGTACTATTTTTATTGGATCGCTCCGCCCATAGCACGCCTAAACTATTATAGTTTGGTTTAGTCAGGGTTTAATAGAATTTAAAAAACCAACCAGCACCATCTGTAAATTGGGAATGGGACGACTGGACTCCGGACAAATGGATGCCGCACTGTCGTAGACACGTATACAGAACGTAGACGAGGTATTTTAATTAGTTTCTATCTACTACTTAGTAGTTTTAATTCATTTTACTCTTAGCATAATGTATTCTTCATTGCGGATTGAGAATTACCATGCCTAAGGCTTTATATAAAATAATAAACTCTTTTTTCGTTGGAACTTAAACATATGCACGATTAAATCATTATTTACGTCTGCAAATTTACATTCTCACCAACTATTAAATCATTATATAATCATTTAAATATAAATATTAATATTAAATATTTTTTTAAAGTACCTATAAGTACCTAATGTCTATTTATTTTCGAATTCCGTGGCGTCCAGTTGTCCCGGTGCCAAATCGTCCTAGACCCCTGTAAATTGTATTCTTAGTTCAATGAAAACAAATAAGTATGACTGACAAAATTTAGCTTGTACTATTGATGTCGAATCTTGGCAGCCTACCTCCACCTGGACAACACTGGAACTATGGAGTATTAAATTTTATGGAATAATTACTATATTGACAGATAATGCAGTAAAAAAATTGGCTAATATAAATACCTGTTTATAGATTTTTACTTGCGTATTTTTACATGATTTTTTATGATAGTATGCACTATAATATAATTATAATATTATGTACTAGCAGCTAGGTAAATACATTAATCTGATTGTCATAATTTAAAATATATATTGTACAGTCAAATTTAATATGTCTATAAAATTTCTCATTGCGACCTGATCATAATTGTTATTAATGACAGGGGCAGGCAAATTTAATATCGGAGAAAGTTGTTTGACGAAAATGTTTTTTTTAAATAATTTATTATTACATAGGTACATAGTGTAATAATTAATTACACTTATGTGCAATAAACAAATAAATATAAACAACAAAATGTTGATTTTATATTACTGACAATAAATTATGTCATTGGTTATTTTATGTTTTGCCATATTTTGATTTAAATTTCATTTGACCATTATTGAGAAGTCTACCATTATAAATATTAAATTTATTTATTGCATAGATCGGCATCAGCGTTGCCAACTTAGCATTTTTCTTGCCAGATCTAACATTTTTTGATAGTCATCTAGCTTGCAAAAAATTCATCTAGCTTATGGCGTTTTTATTAGCTTCGTTTTAGCTTTAAATGTACTCAAAATAAGCTAGATATTTAGTTTATTTATTCAGATATTCAATGAAGGTAGGTCGGTACTTGAGAAATTAAACAACACAATGAAACAATAGGAGCATTCTTGGCGTTGTAGTGATATACAGGCAATGACATTATCATAACGCCATTACAATAAAGGTGATATTGCTATAAATTCCTGATGCTTTTTGTTGGGTCTGCCGATTGGTTCGGTTCGAACGGGTTCGCTCAAATGAACATTGACATTAGAAACACTGCTCTATCGCCATTACAATAAAGGTCATATTGCTATAAATTCCCGATGCGTGATATCGCATAACGAAATTGCGTGACGTCTACCTATGCACGTGCGAATGTCACTATGGGCGAATTTACTTGCTAGCTACTGTACTGAGTGCGTCGTCCATTAATAATGTCATTGTATACAGGTATCAGTTATTATAATGTAATGTGTTCTAAGGCTGACGATTATCGAGGATTCCATTCTCTGGTATTACCTAAGTATCACGTCTTATCGTAGGTTATTAGATTAATTAGTTATTTTTTGTCAATTTTAAAATGAGTTTCTGGAAAAATGTGGTGTGATTTTTTTGCACCTTTTTTTAATAGCCAAAAAGGGGTGTTGAAATTTTATTTTAACAAAATCTGGCGTTTTTATTTGCCAAATAGCTTGTTTTCGTACTCCGTCAGGCATGTTTTTGTTAATGACAGTTGGCAACACTGATCGGCATTGGTTTTGTTTCATAATAAATTAGTCGATATTTTTTGTATATTTTCCTATTGATTTACGAAACATTCTCCATAGCCAAAACCTCAACAAATATTCAGAAGAATTTTACTGTCTAATTCGCAGAACGGATTAGTAAGACAGAAATGTGAAAGACATTCGCCATGGATTTTGTTTACTTTGGACCGAATTTTGTTTATTACTTTATGATTGTCAGCCTGTCAGGTCATTAAACGCAATAATGCTAGTTTTGTTTACGTGACATATTTTAATGCATATTATGATACAGTTGTAACTATTGAAAATAACATAGTACCTATGTTATTGCTTTAATATTAATAGGTGTTATAAATTTATTCCACATTTCTCCTAATTTTTTTCCCATTATGTTCATTGGTTATATTATATTATATTTATTATCAAAGCCCACGATAACAGAGCGGCTTACGCGTCTGCTTATAATGTCTTGGGGCCCCAAGTTCGAATATTAGGTCTGGCAAATACAGATATTGTTTTTCAATTTGGCTTCATCATCCTTTTTCATTCAATTGCTAAGATCCATTTCTCGTAAAAACAACAATCTGTTAATACAAATCTCCACTGTGTGATACCAATATGTACCAATTAGGATCGGACATGGTCAGTATTTTTATTTTTATAAGTATTCATATTCATAATTATTACATTCGAGTTTTATACATTAATTATTAATAATTTTGAATACCTAAACTGTTTTCTTCCGTGGACACAACCATTTATTTGTTTACTTTATGGTTGCTTCATTAATAAGTAATTATTGATTAAATGAAACATCCACTAGTGTTATTCATTAAGTTGGCTGTAAGTACTATGTAGGTACTGCTAATGTGCATTAAAATTCGTGATGTAAACGAAATGCGTATTCAATATAGGTAATATCTGAGGACGTCCAGGGGTCTTTGTATTGCTTGAGTTTAATGGACATAAACAAAAACTGACTTCAAAATCTTGGTCTATTGCGACTGGAGTTTGCCTTTCCATTTTTTTAATCTGTTCTGTGATCAATACACAATATTGTTCTTTTTTAATGTCATACTGATTATTCCACTTGCGTTAGGTCAGTGTTGTTTTGTGAATTCTTAAAATAACAATATCACTCGGTGTACTTCCATACATATGTATTTTGATATGTATGTTGCATCTTCTTGTTACGAAGTTTTTGTTTAAATATTTTTAATACTTTTATTCACTGTTTTTTCCTTTTCGCATATTATAATGTGAACGTCTTGAATATATAATGTGTAATATTTATTTTATAATCTTCTTCAATATTACAGTGAGAACGTAAATAGACGAAATATTGTTTGAAATTATTACTTCGGCGGCCTATAACGTCGTGGGTCTCAGGCTCAAGTCCTGGGTCTGGCAAGTACACATATTGTTTTTCAATTTGTGCTTGAGTCAGAGTATGGACGTGATAGGTTGAGCAAGTGGCTAACATCCATTTCTCGTAAAAACAAAAATCTGTTAATCTGCCCACTCTGTGGAGGCCCATATGATCTTAATCATTAGTCTTATTAGTGTTTTTGTCTAATAACGTTCATGTATATAGACGGCACCATAATCTGGAGAAGACTTCCTTCGACGTCAAATTCTGGATTATTTTTCAATATATTGTATGATTTTACTTGGAGAGAATTTTATTAGAGAGTTTGTTAGTCATAATAAATATGTTTAAAAGAGTATCCAATGGATACTAAGAAATTAGCATATTACTCGTTTCGTGACTCCTTCGCAATACGTATCTGACAGTCTTGTAAGATAATCACGACATTAAAATGATATAGGTATGCAATTACCATCCAATCCAAACATGTTGAAAAAAACGGGGGACTGAACCTAAATGATTACAATATGTAAATTGTACGTAAAACATTCTACCGTGGCACAGTTCGCCGTGAGCTTTCTTATCGGAAAGAGATGACCGTATACTATATGGTCTCTAGTTTTATTAGATTCAATATGAATATTAATTCAATTTTCATAGCTGATTTTGGTAAAATTTATGAATTCAAGAATGAAACCTAACCTAACAAATAATCCAGTATACCTACCGACTATTTTCAAAATTTATTTGCTGCTGGCTTCCTGTAAAGTGAAAACCGACAAGAACCGCGTTTTATTTAGACATGAATTTTATGTCAGTACTGTACGACTCAAAGAGGTTGGACAGTCTTTAATATACGGCCATATATTTCCGATACAACATTTCACGGTGAAGTGTGATACGGAGAACTGCATACGTACAAGTTTCCGGACATGATCCCAAATATCGATGCGGTGCGGAGATAGTATAGGGAAAATCAGTTCCATGCAACTTCGTTTCGGAACAATTAAGTATGGCACTAAAATCTTTGCATTCTAACACGTTTATAGTGTAGTGGAAGGTAGCCGTGCACAAATCGCGGCTATAGATGACGGGTGGAGATAGAGTACCTAGCTCAAAATCATCTATCATAATATGTATTAAAATTCGTCACGTAAACGAAACGCGCTTTCAATATTGGTAATATTCGAAGAGATTCGGTGCGTTTTGATTTTCTTGTGTTCTATAGCCTGATATACTATAAAATACTACACCTTAACCAGATTCGAAGCATTGGTCGATATCGACTGGCTTTCGCATTTATATCATATTATTATATTCTGTGGTAGAAACAATCATTGTATAATATAAATTATTATTGTTTCTCATCATAAGCAAGAAGTTAACCGCTTAAAGTCTAGAGGTAGTCAACCTGTTTATAAAAAATATTCTATCTGCCCACCGGTTCCACAGTAATGGTAATTTATAAAGTAGGGAAGTAACTTTACTTTATACAATTTATAAAGCAGAGTTACAGCAAGTTAAAGCATATAATAATAATTACTTACCAAATACTTGTATGTCAGACTTTCGCTAAGTTTGGCAAAATAAATCTTTATAAAACAACTTACTGTAGTTAAATCTATCTTTTTATTTATACTTTGCCTATATAGAAGCATTACATTTAATTAATTAATGAGATCCCTGAGGCTAACTCTGCGAAACTAAATACTGGATATCTGACTCAATTTTTATGAGGAACAAAGGAAGGTCTCCTGTTTCGGAAATATTCAGGCAGTTTCTTTATTTGGTCACAATATGATTAACAGCACTAAAGCCTGATTCCACAAGATATGAAGTAGGGAAAGGTATCAATAAACTGAACATCATTTTCCACATATTTGGATATAAGACAGGCATTTTTTTATTTTGCCATAGGTTTTCATATCCACCACTATCGAACTTATGTTAACTTTCTTCAACATAGGTATCTAATTTTTTTTAAACCCCTACCGCCAACCATAAAAAACTGGAACGCCCAATACTGCCCTTCTATGGAAAAAGGCAGTAACTCGCAAAATTTGTGAAATTGAGTTATGAATGCCATCCGTTAGGTAATTTTGAAAGCTATGTATTCTGTTCACTTTATAATCAGTATTATCACTAAAATACCGTTAAAATCCTTAGTTAAAAAATAGTCATCTTCTAAAATAATACATTTTGTTTAGCAAAAAGGCAGTAATTGCACATATTCATTGCAGTTACTGCTTCTTTATTATTACTTTGTTTGTATTTTAACTTCATACTAATAAAAATTACCACCGTTTTTTATTAATCCACAGTAATAAAGTTTGAGAAAAAACACATTATGTCATTTATCTCAAAAGTGTGTGAGAGTCAGTTACTGCCTTCTTCTTAAGAAGGGCAGAATAGTGGGCGGTAGGGACCAGGTTGACTACCCCTGGTTTAATTATTGCAACAATTAACCGCCTCAATACATAAATATTATGATAAACTACCGTCGATAGCCGCCTTGTGCATAAAATTGCTTCGCATATTTACTTCAATCAATTCTCATAGTATAAATCTAGTTGTAGCATATTATTATCGATTGGCAATATCCAACCAATAACCACGTATCGATTCCTTAATTTTTTAACACCCATTTATTTATGTTTGATAGTCAGAAAGCTACTTGGCTGTTTTTTTCTGCATGCAATAAACGTAGTAATAATATACATAACTATTAGCTATAAAATTGTTGGATTGACGTAACTCAACGCTCGTAGAGAGATATAATTTTATTTCTATAAGCAGTGTTGGTTAGGTAGAAAGTAGTATCACGTATTTTTTGGCTAGGTGCCTCAGGCAATCAGGTATCATGAAGAGAATACGGACGAATATCTAACTTTTTTTGCGGGAAGCCCATTTGCATTGCCTGTTTTAACGAAAACGTTGGAGCAGTAGCGCGGAGCAGTGGAGCCACGGGGTTTTACCCGGAGCCGGAGCACCGAAAATTTGTAGTTCTCCACTGCTCTGGATGTTTTTTATTATTAAATTTTCATTTTAGAATCTAATGATATATTATATTTGAGACTTTGCAACACTGGAATTGATGAATTGATCACCGTGTGGATAAATAACCTCACTTTTTTTGACAGAAGAGGCAGATAATGAAATACGATTTGCTTTTGGAATTTTGTTTAATAGAATTAATAACGAAAAGGAAGATGAAGAATAATAAACATTATTTAAAAACTACTTACTTATTTTTGTAACATTTTTATAAGTACATATTATAACACGTATTAAAACTTTTTACCCAGAGCGGAGCTGTAGCAAGTATTAGGTCCCGAAGCGGAGCAACTCAAAAAAGGGTCCGCTCCAACTCTCTGGTTTCTACATAGGAGTGGCGAAGGGTGGAGGTAGGCAGTGAAGATTCGATATAAATAGTGCACATGAATTAATAATTAATTAATCATAATGATTGTGTGACTGGTTTTAACCATTTCGAGGCCCCCTTTTAAGTCTTCAGACGAATAGATTGCGTTATTTGCATCAAAGGAAGAGTATCGTCGAATGATGCCCCTAAAATCGTGAGGCCTGAGGCATCTGCCTCTTATGATATGACCCGGGTGTTATTAAACACACACACAAAAAGTTTCACTTCTATCGTATGCTTGTATTGGGATAAATTTATTGGGATCTTACTAGATGCATTTTAGTTATTTGGTAATTCGAAACAAATTAATCCTACAGTACCCAATCATAAAATAAATAGACATCTATGTCGAACTGGAATTAAGAATTGGAAATTGTTTGTTTTCTATGATATCGTTTACCAAATATTATTATTAAAAATATCAATAAAAATCGTATCTGTATACTTATACATATATCATTGATATTTATGTATATGTTAAGTACTGTATATTGTGATTAATTTGAACTAGTAAAATAATAATTATATTTTATACCATCACTTATTTTTTTTTTTTAGAAAAATGAGTATTTTAATATCTAAAAGTTTAGAAATTCGTTTATTTTTATTATGACCAGGACCGATTTCGTCGATTTAGAATGTCATTGCCAACAGCTATATATTGCCCACGATGGCAAAGCGGCTTAATCGTCGTCCATAATGTCGTGAGTATCAGGTTCGAAACCTGGGTCTAGCAAATACACATATTATTTTTCAAATTGTGTTTGAGTCAGAATATGGACGTAATAGGTTGAGCCAGTGGCTAACATCCATTTCTCGTAAAAACAAAAAATCTGTTAATACAAACCTTCACTCTGTGGAAGCCCATAATATTATGATCTTATTAGGATCGGATATGGTAAACTGCCTCACTCAGGCGTTTTGTAATATAATATATATTTGAATAGTTGACTACAGGGACGCCCTAAAATCCGTTGGTAAGGGTGGGGTTAGACGAACTCATAAAGTTCAATGGATGTATTTGTCAGCTAAGAACTAGGGGCAAAGAAGAGAGGAGGAATCATGGGGAGGCCTTCATCCACCACTGGATCAACTCCAGCTGATAATAAAATATATTTTTCGTAAAATCGTGTATTAAAACTTATCTAACGTTGTTTTTGTCTGCGGCCAATCATTGTCCGTAGCGTTCAATTCTATTACCTCTCCTATCTCCTCTATCAACTCCTATCTTATACTTTTTGTAATCCAGTGCTGGGTACCTGCGCACCACACTTTGCAAATCTCTGCCATACGACAGGATTGGATAGGTAGTATGAGCGGGCAGAAAAAAAACGCACACACAAAATTTTTACTTTCCAATTTCGGTGAACGCCGAAACACGAATATTTTAGAACTTACGCAACCGGGCCCAACGAGTCACTCACCAGCCGGTGAGAGAAAATGCTCGCTTGCACGGAGAAAATACCGTTGCATGTAAACGCGACAATGGCAAACGGATCCTGGCGGCAATGCAACCTGAAATGTCATGTATGTATTTTAATTATCATCGATCGGGATTGACCTATTGCCGAATGAAGGAGTCCCTAATTTTCATAATCGTAGATTCATTCCATATTATTGATTTTATAACATTCTATAGATCTCATCCAACCTTTGACAGAATTGGTTTAGCCATTATATTTTTTTATTTATTAAAACAAACAGTTACATTTTGATTACAAAAATATGTTTAAAAATATAATAGTGAAAAGTTATTGCAACTTGCAAAGTGGCCATATATAAATTATAATATAGTTAAGCTTAACAAGTTAAAAAGTAAGAAGAACATAAATATAAAGAAATTACATAATAAAAATAAGGAAAAATAATGAATAATTAACTATAAATAAAAAAGTAACATTTTTAAAAGTATATATATTTACATTATAAGTGTGTTAAGAATTATTGAAATTTACACATAATATGGGTGATCTAAGATAGAACAGAAAAAAGAGAATAATAAGAAAGGAAAAAAACACAACATTTAAAAATTCGATCAATATTATACAAAATTTTGGAGATTTCGCGTTTAAACGAAATAGGTGAATTATTGAAAGAGCGCCGAATAAAAAAGTTTTGCGCATAATTAGAATAGATACGACTGACATGGTACAAAGTTTGGTTTCGCGTAAATCTTGATGGACGATGGAAACCCACCCTTTCGAGTAGGTAGGTTTGGCGAGTCAACAAAACCATTGATAATTTTGAAAAGAAAATATTTATCAGATAGAAAACGTCGACTTTCCAAAGATGGTACTTACCATAAAAGTTGCAGTGGTCGAATTATATACAACTTACTTCTCATCGTCTTCTACTGTCAATCACGCCTTACACTTCAGTAGTGTAATGGTAAATAATACATCATCATTGAGGTGTTAAGACATCGGATGTGCCAATGTTAAAATGTTATATTATATCGCATAATATTAATATATAGTTACCACCAAAATTTAAATATGTATCTACGACTGCCCCAAACTATTGAGCATGATCCAGTTTCGTGTCCCCAACCAACACACAAAAAATTGTGACACTTTTCACGTTAAATTTTTTAAAGCCAACTTCTCGATTCATTCTCTCTATCTAGTAGTTCTTCTATTTACTTACATGTTCAATACATTCGTTCAACCACTCGAGCACTGCAGTAAATGATATTTTTCTTTATTGTATTATTATTTTTTCGTGTGTTCTGTTTTACTGTTGTGTGTAAGATAATATATTATATGAAAAATAAATACAAAAATAATCACGGGACTTGAACCGAGAATCATCGCAATTCGGGCAGTGTACGTTACCGTTTAAGCTAATGCGTACTTAATTCAATCACTCCAAAATCTCCAAACAATAACATACAATTTATATCATTTCAAATACCATTATTAATAATTATTGTGATCGTTTTTTGTTATTTCGAATCAATTATTTTTTTGATTTACAATACTATCTTGGATAACCGATTTCAAATCTTTGTTTTTCCTTTTTTGCATTTCCCCCCCTTTTTACAACGTTTTTCTTAACTCGTATTCTTATTTGTCCGGTGGTTCTTTGTCCGGTACAAATCTTGCAATCGGTTTTTAACTATGTAACTTCCCGACTAGCTAGACATTTGAAAATCTTAGAATATATCAGAACACGATGCCAATGTATTCTTTTAATACTTTTAGCCATCTTTAAGCAGAATTGAATTCATTTTCAGTTAATTCTGTTTTCTATGGAAAGTTATTTCAGAAAAATCCGTAAAAAGTAAAAGACGATTATTGGTTGCTAAGGCGGTGGCCCTAGCAACTAAATTATTAATATATACGTGCGTTACTATGGAAATCAAAATGAAATGTCAAAATGACATTTCAGTATTCTATATTTGTTTGTTTTTTATTTACTTCATATCAAGTACAAGTTTGAGCATATTGAGCATAATAATTCAACAGAAAATTTAAAAACGTTGTACCAAGTACCTAAAAAGTTATTTTTATCTAGTAATTATTTACCATTATTCTACCATATATACTACCTATCTCCGATTTCGATTTAGTGTTTACCTCATTTTGACGCCTAATGCATTGTATCTACGGTTACTAATTCAACCCTACTAAAATCGTTCTTGTATCAGTATTAAACGGTGTAATACAAAATTGCATAATTATGATCGGTTCGTTCTAGGTACAAGTCAATCATTTCGTTTCGCTGCTAAATCTCGGTAAATCTGTCTCGTTTTTTGTCCAAAAATCATCGCTGCAATTTTTCTCATCCCATTGTCGCGTCTGTGGATTTAGCGGCCGGAGCTCGAATTTCAACGAAATAAAATAAAAAATATTGTATTGAATCAAAAGTTTCTCAAAGTATCGGATGACCAAAGATACCACCGTCTCTGTCGGTTTGTACGGCGCGCGAGAGGGACGGAGCTACATGATTTACCGCTATGTCGAAATGATCCATCATGAGAATTGGATTTATTTTGTATACGGTTATGTGTAGAGTGGTCGGAAAGCAATCATACTTTGAACTGATTTATTTGTTGTTTGTTTTTTTTTACATTACAACACGTAATGCGACCCAGTGACAGTATTGACAGCAACCTCATTAAACTTCATGATAATTATCATAATTTATGTGACCATAAATTATTTTAATCGAAATATAATGAGGTTGCCAGCAACTTGTTGCCAATGTGGACACCGCTTAAGTGAAACAATCACAAACACTCAGGATTTGAGAAAATCATATACATATCAATTGGGACGTCACCGGGAATCTTTATTTTCCAACTTCCGCTAAACTTGATATGCCATCGATCGAGACTCTTAATTTTCTCTCTCTTAGTTCCAAAAGGATTGAGTTGGTTATCAATATTGACAGCAATTTAGGTTGTATTTAGATACTGAGATACATAAGTGACTAAATATACCCGTTTATGAGAGAAACCCGTATTCCACTCCAACACGATATTCAAGATAAGAAATTTTTTTATTATTAACAGATGTTTTTACGAGAAATTAATGTGACTTGCTCGAACATGTATATACACTATATGCTTTAGATCCAAACAGGTATTGAAAAATATTATGTGAATTTGCCAGACGTTGGACTACAACCCTGACCCATGATTCAGTAGGATTATAAGGCTCAACGAATAGAGTTTTAAATGGTTCTATAATCCAATAATGAGCATTACGAGAAATTGATGTTAGCCATTTGCTCAACCTGTTATGTCCATAGTACAAGCGTACACTCTACCACTAATCTATCACGGACGCTTTTAGCGGGAGTATGTTTGTATACATCTCTTCTTGCTCGTTCCCTCGTGGTTTAAGATCGTGACCATCCTAAAATACAACCATCGTATGAGCAAATAAGATTCTCCACCCCTTACGATACTCTGCTTCTCTCATGACAGAGTGAAGTCTATTCCCAGTAAGTTACTTCAGTGGATGCCAACGTTGTTAACTGCTCCGCCTTCCTTGGAAGCTACCTAAAACCCCCAGTGTCTTCAGATTATCTGATCCGCGGTGAACAATGTATATTTAAAAAAAAATGCAAAATACGTCTCAGACATATTGTCGAGAGCCGTTCCATATAATATATTGTAATACTAATATTTTTTCGAATTTAAATAACTTAAATCTTACTAGGTCAAATATGCCCAATGATGAAAAATAAAACGACATAACTTGACACATCGTGGGCACCCGGTGATTTCAAGCACACACCTTTCCGATCTCGCGGTGAAATAATTCCCGTTAGGTTTTTTTTTGTATTCCGCACAAGTTTGTTGAGGTATTTCGTTTCTGTTTGATCAATGATCATCATAATGGCGGATGCTTGATATTGATCGTCTCGACATCTGTCGGCGACGCCCTCAAATCCGCAACGATTTCCTGTTTCTGGACCATTTTTTTTTTAATTTAATAAAATAATAAAATCAATTGTTATCTGATATAATATGTCAACTTCAAACGCATTCCGTATGTAGGTACTTTACAATCATTGCTTGAAATCGTGACCGGTGGCCGTGTGATGTCTTGAACCAAGATGGCGACCGCTCCAGACATTGATAAGAAAAATCAATCACAGTTGTTATTATGATTCTATGTTCTAAAATTTTATATACCTAATACCTGTATTTGTTTATAATATAAAAATAAACTAATAAATCCCCTGACCATTTCTGATCCTAATAAGATCATATTATGGGCCTCCACAGAGTGGAGGTTTGTATTAATAGATTTTGTTTTTACGAGTAATGGATGTCAGCCACTTGCTCAGCCTATTAGGTCCATACCTACCATTTATTTTCCGATTATGGTGGGGTCCGGACCCTTGAGTACGCGCCTGTCTACTATAATATTATTATAATATTAATTGTGCTAATTTAAAACCCATGTTAACTGAGTTCTACTAATAATTAATAATATTCTATATATACTGGCAAATATTTATCACTCGTAACTCTACAGTCTCATGATACCCTGTCGCAGGAAGGATGTGATGTTTCACGATGCTGTGTATCGTGCGATTAACTTATTTGATGGCACCATAAAGGTTGATTTATTTTTTATTAACTATATCATATTTGTGGACGTGTTAAATAGGTTAAATTTATAATTGTATTTATCATTTTACTTTATTATCTACATAAGCATATAAGTACTTTCTTTTCTACTTTCTTATTATATTGGTTGTTATTTGTAGTTAAATCATTTTTATAATTTGTATTTATTATGTATAATGTATTACACCCACGATAGCCGCGCGGCTTTAGCGTTGGCATATAGCGTCGTGGGTCCCAGGTTCGAATCCTGAGTCAGGCAAGTACACGTATTGTTTTCAATTTGAGTATGGACTTAATAGATTGAGCAAGTGGCTGACATCCATTTCTCGTAGAAACAAAATTTGTTAATATAAACCTCTACTCTGTGGAGGCCCATAATATGATCTTATTAGGATCGGACATGGTCGGATAGTATTATGGCGCATTGACCAATCGCTGTAATGCCATAATACTCTTTTCTAAATAAATAAATAAATATTGTGATACAATAAGGTCGTATTACTTCCTCTGTTTTGGTTGTTCAATCTCCTTGAGCTAATCTGCACAGACAACTAAGCTCAGTGATCCGCAAAATATTGTCCAGCGACAAATCAAATGTCTATAATCGATTACACAAAATATAGATAATAAAAAAATAACTAGCTAATAATAAAAGTAATTAACATGCATTTTTGGCGTGCCGAGAACCTGGGGCGTTGTTTACATAAGTGAGTACGGTAACTGCCTAACTGTTGTGCAACGGCTCGCTCGCTTCTGATTGACTTCGTGTCGACGGTTCTTTAGCTGGATCGTTCGCGAGAGCTGAACGATGACTGGACCGCATTTTGCGCATTTTTACCATCTGGACATTAGATTAATCTACTGCTAGATATTTATAACCTCTCCAAAGATTCAACTAAATTTCTCTTGGCCACAGGGGCGGATTTCGTGTCCGGAAACTTGTACGTATGCAGTTCGCCGTGTCACACTTCACTGTGAAATGTTGCATCGGAAATATATGGCTCTATATTAAGGCTATACCTCAGTTGAGACATGGTCTAAAAAGATCGTGGCTAGGCGATGCGCGGATTGCGGGTCGCGGGTGCAAATGACGCATGCCGAACGAAATATAATTTGTCATATAAATCCAACATGCGTCCATTTAATGTTCTGTTTATTGTTCTATTAGTCCCGACTCTTCTGTAGACTCATCCATTTCAATTCGTGACACTCAGTATGCGGGTACACAAAGCGCTTAACGTCAGCGGACAGCAGAGCCAGTCCAAAAACAAACATTTTCTTTCTTAACTTTCTTCTTTCAGCACTACGGTGCATGGTTGCAGCATCAGTCCCGTGCGGCTCCGTCTCGGGACGGAATGAGCACTTAAAATCACTTCTTTCAGACACGTTTAAAGCGTCATAGAAAGCGGCCGTGCATATCCACGGTTGTGCATATATGACGGGTGGTGGTGGGCACTTTAACGTATGTTCTATTATCAGAGCCAGTCCAAAAACAGACATTTTCTTTCTTAACTTTCTTCTTTAAGCACCACTTCAATCCCGTGCGGCTCCGTCTCGGGACGGAATGAGCACTTAAAATCACTTCTTTCAGACACGTTTAAAGCGTCAGAGAAAGCGGCCGTGCATATCCACGGTTGTGCATATATGACGGGTGGTGGTGTTCACTTTAACGTATGTTCTATTAGTAACAATAGTAATATATTCATTGACATGTTTTCTTTTTCAAGTAAATGGGTAATGTTTTTAGTCATCTTTACACGATTTACGAATTAATACCCCCGTCGCCATCACGAAATAAATTGACGTGTTCCCAGCTCGGCGTTCTCTCTCCGAATGCCAGCGAGTCCAAAATTTCGTCGCGCCTTATAGTTGAAAATTATTTGCCGTTTCACTGATTTCACTCTTAAAAACTGTCCTACCTCTTTGGGTAACATACAATTCATGTCTAAATAAAACACGGTTCTAGTCGGTTAACACTTTAGTAAGAGCAACCCAGCAGCAAACAAAATTTGCAAATATCCGATATACAGGATTATTTGTTGGGTTAGGTTAGGTTTTCATTCTTGAATTCACGAATTTTGCCGAAATCAGCTATGAAAATTGAATTAATGTGCATATTGAATCTAATAAAAATGGGAGACCGTATAGTATACGGTCATCTCTTTCCGTTCAGAAATCTCACGGTGAACTGTGCCACGGTGAAACGTTTTATGTACAATTTACATGTAACCGGCGGATTTACGATTGAAGAGGCCCTGAACTAACAACTTATTAAAATCTATTTTTATTATACATATTATATATATAAGTATATATTATATTACCTTATTTATACCATAAGACAGTTTTTTTGGTTTTAGTGAAATGAGAACCCAAGTTTTAAACTACCTTTTCTCTTAATATTATGTAAAATTATTCAGTATTATTAAATAGATAGTATATATTTAGAGATTATGTCAAAATACTGTCTTTTTACTTAGCAGGGCAAAATGGCATTACGGTGGTGCGGGGCGGTTGGTTTGTAGGGGTCTATGTTTGTGTTAGCGTACCTGATGGTTCGGAGTCAAAGTTATCTGGGTATATCCATTCGCTACTTAATATTAACGATAAAAATGCTGACGATGATAATGACAATGCTTGAAAATGCCAATGAACTCGCTTTAATAATAGAAGGAATCAATTCTTAGTCACAATATAATAATTGGCCATATTGTCGAATTGAAAAGAAAAACAATATGCCAATAAAATAAATCGTGCATTATAAAAATTATTACCTATGTACGTGTCACTGGTGCATAATAGGTATGCACCTACAATACTCCGAAAAGTGCAACGTGTGATGCATTTTTTCGCAACCGTCACTATAAAGTGCAACCGACGTACAATTTGAGACACTCTTTCGATACACGCGTTTGGGTTCAGCGAACTGTTTGCCGAATTGATGATGAAAAAAAATCATCGCGACGAATCTGTGACAGTATTTATATTCTGCGAATTATATATACTTATATATAATATATTAAAATGAATATTTAGATTGTAGAGAGACAGACCTTTTTTGTTCAGTTTAAGGCGAAGTCGCTACCTACCAGAGGCCTACCTAGCGGAAAAATACGAAGCTAGTAATTTGAGACATTTTTTTGATAAATTAAAATACAATTTAAACTGTATTAATTAATATGTATGAATCTGAAAACATTAAAAAGATTATTATTAAGATTTTAAATTTACAATCTTAAAAAAGAATTTCATGTTATACCAACACATTTACATTTTTTATAAAAATCAATGATATTTAAAATAAATATAAAAAAATATAAAATCTATGGATAAGTCAAAAATCTCTTCTGACATAGAAAACTTAATAAAATAAATTTTAATAATAAATAAGACCATAAAATAATATGTGGGTGGCTCACAATAATTATGGATCAAGTCCAATATTTATAAAATTCGATTTTTTTATGTCAATGGCAAGATAAAACAGATTTCTATATTGTGTGTTAATATCACAATCGTAGCTCTTCAATTTTCCGCATAAATGAAAATACTAATATTGATAAAACATCTAATTGAATGTGAATCATGTCCATTTTGACAGTTCCTTCAGCAGTATAAAGAGGTATTTGCTAACATTAATTTGCTTATATTAATAACGTCTGAATATACTTTATGTTTCAACTATTCATTTAAATTTATTCTTGTACTATCAAAATATGGGGAATGGGACGACTGGCCTCCGGACAATTGGACGCCGCACTGTCGTAGACACGTGTAGACGAGGTATTTTAATCGCAATTTAAATATTTTATCGCGGATTGAGAATTGCCATGCCTAAGGCTTTATATAAAATAAAAAACTCTTTTTTCGTAGGAACTTAAACATATTATGCACGATTAAATCATTGTTTACGTCTGCGTATTTACATTCTTACCAACTATTAAATCATAATACAATCATTGAAGTATAAATAATAATATTGAATATTTTTTTAAAGTACCTATAAGTACCTAACGTCTATTTATTTTCGAATTCCGTGGCGTCCAGTTGTCCGGTGCCAAATCGTCCTAGACCCAAAATATGGTATAAGTAGGAAAAGTGAAAACATTCCTGAATTTTACAAAAGTAGTTTTAACATTAGGTCCATATATCTCAGGATCCATTTTGGTGGACTTGATCCATAATTATTGTGAACCAACCACCCATGTAATAATAAAATGGAATCCTTTAACAAATTCACATTTTATAACATTTTTTTTTTCAATTTCGAGGATTCGCCTTAAAGAGTTTGGGGTACTGTTCGGTTATCTAGAGAGAACCATGCAACATTTTTTAGCGATTCCAAATCGTTTTAGTGTTGCAGTTATTATCCAGATTTTAATGTTATTGCTACGTCGATCAGATCATGGTTGGTTGCCGTAGTATGCCTCTGTCTGTAGTCAAAAAGGTTAGTCTTTGTTCCTTCAAACCTTTAACCCAATTTAATCATTCACATCAATCTTAGGTTGATACACTGACCACATGACTAACTTCTGACTGACAAATTATTTAAAGACAACTTTTAATATGGGGGGGGGGGAACCTAAAATATTACATTTAATTAACGCTCCATGAGTTTTTTAATTGATCCCTGTTGGTAGTATGAGAATGATATTCGATTAATTTAACGTAATGTGCAGGCAGGATTCAATTCTCAGTTATCATAACACCCAATCACTAATAATTAATTAAAATATTATTATTATTATATATTTCGATCATGTGGTACGATTAGACAATTATACCCCGTATTTCAGTAAAAATATAATATTCACTCATGTTATTAAGTGCATGTGCCGTGTTACACCCCCGTATGGTCCCCATTTGGGGATGTCTCAGTGTATTTGGAGAAGCCCGAGTCGGTATCAAATCCAACAAATAGTAAAGCGCTGATTACGAAAATAAATAATAATAATAGAGCCGAGCCGGCAATGCCGTAGATTATGACCGTTGAAAATATTGCAACGTCGCCGTTTTTCGACAACGCTTTCGTTGAAAGCAAAACACAAGATGGCGGGCAGAACGCTGCCAACAGCCAAATCGCAAACGCGTACATTTCGTCATCCGTAAAATAAATTATTAAAAATGTAACTATTATATAATATTAACTTAAATATAATATACCTTGCCGTTTCCAAAACAATTCCGGTGTGTTATTTGTTCACCTCCACATCCAGAATGTGAAAAACGAAAAACCATACTAAAAATAAAAGTGACAGCTTGTTTCTCACTTTCGAAAATGGAGGGAATTGATAGCCGTTTATAACATTAATTTTTATTCATTTTAATGATACTCATATTTACTATCAGTTACTTACTTGATTATTTACCACTACAGGCAAATCTGGTATATAGGTGACTATAAAATCGATATCCAGGAATCATTATTCCAAGCGCCTCTTTTCTCCAGTTGGCCACACTTGGACTCTCAAACTTTTACGTTTTTTTTTTATTTTTAATACAATAATAAATGTTATAGATATATATATATTCTTTTTAACACTACAACAGCCCATGAGGTCTAACGGTCACATAAATATAAAAGATTTGAGAAAACCATATAAATATGTTGTAACCTCACCGGGATAGAACCCGGAGCTCCTGGTAGAGATCCCAGTGCCTTACGCATTGAACCACGTTGTGCGACCATCTCCAGTGGGGGCAGTCCGGGAGTCGAGTATCTACCTACCAAGATTCCTTCATAACCATTATGAAGAGCGTTAGATCCAATTTTATTGGCATAAATTGTAATAATTAATTTAAAATACAAAGTATAGTAGGTACGTACTTATTAGACATAATTTAATAATAATTATCAGAAACTTTGTCGTTCTCTAAGCAGTTGGGAATCCTGCTAATTGGTCGATATTAGAGTAGGTTAGGTACATATGTGGCATAAGTACCTACCTAGTTATATTGAAGATTATTATATTATATTTTATTTATTCTTATCAACCAACGGATAACGTTGTACCTACAATGAAAACGCGACAGAAAAGGGCGACCGTATAATCATAAAAATATAATTGTATGAGACAACAATCTGCTAATAGCGGTTGTGTTTTTCTACATGCTATCGACCTCGCTATGCGGCTGGTGTATCTCGACCCTACATTAACACACCCATTTGTAGGTACCCAGTCAATGTAAGACTGTAAGACGTGTAAGACGTAAGAGATCTATCGTAGATACACTCTTTTGCTTTAATAGCTATTCCCGAAGGTAATTCACACATCAACTATTGGTAAGGTGCAAAATATGGCCAATCCGGTACGCCATGTTTTAGTTTCTAAGATGGCGTGTATTAGAAGGGAATCGAAATGTCCCGCGGCGGATTCGAACTCAGGCAGACCTTGGAGTATCGTGTGCAGTGTATGCAGTATGTGATTTCTAGATAACGCATATGTCAGTTGCAATTGCAAGGGTCGCGGACAGAAAATTTGATCGATTTTCATTAAAAATAGTACCTATCAGTGGCGAAGGCTACATCGTAGGCGATTATTTGAAGCCTATATATAGATAGAAAGTATTTAAATTGAAATAAATAAAAAAAATGTGCCAAAAAAATAAAAAAAACCAATTGAATACCATCGTCGGAATAATTAATTAATATTTAAAACAAAAAAAATAAGTGAGTGCCATCTATCGTCAGAATTTAGATTAAATAAAAAATAAGTGATAAAGCAGCGCCTGTAGCGAGTATTGAAATATCGATTCACTCGAAATGATTTTGTCACGTGGCAACAGGGTAGTCTGGTTTCGTTCATACGAATCTATAAGCTTACAAACAAAGCCTACCTCCGCATATATTTAGTGTGGATGACTGCCGCTTTATTCAAATTATGATTAATAATGCGATAATTTTAAAAAAATCTATGGGTTTTCTATTTTTTAAAATAAATAATAATTTCATCTCGTGATTATTATTTATCAGTTAATTCAGTCATAGACTAACATATATATTATTTTTTTGTTTAGTTGTTTCAGTCATTTTGAGCTGTTGATACCGCTATCAATGATATATTTTTAGACGTATGTTACGTGTAGGTATAGGAAAATACATTATTTATATTCATCGATTTAGTGTAAGCCCGGGCCCCCAGGCTAGAGCCCTGTCAGCCCCCATATGTGGGGACCATGACCCAGGACATATGTACAGTGTTCCATACGTCAAACAATGGTAGCATGTCCGATTTACCTAAAAGACTTAGAGTTTAAAAAATTATATGGACGCATGTCAACGCAGATAGTATTAATTTTTCTAATGTTACCATTGAGTTAAATTCATATTATTACTGATTCGATTCGATTCGAAACAATAATTTTCTTCCTTTAAAATGTTCGGAATATATGCAGTAAGTCAGTTTTCGTTGAATTATCTGTTACCTTTTTGTACATATTCGGAAGATAACATAGAGATCTTTAAAAAAAAGTGATTAATTAATTAATTAGTTTGCGAGATTGTATTGCAAACCACTGGCGTCCGATTTCACCTTTTGCGTAGGGCTCGAATTTATCAATTCGCCGGTCTATCGAGATACCTGTTAAATAAAATAAAATGCTAGATACGTAATACTATTACATACATCTGAATTATTATTCATACGAACGTTTATAAGCGTGATCACCCGATAGAACTGTCTACAGTCGACAAACATTGTTCGTTTTTCTTGCTATTTTATAATATATTATTATGCATCTATCTATATAATATACTAATGACATTTTAAGATGGTTTACAAAACAGTCAAACTTTCAATCGAAATCGTCTTGTCCTTTTTTTCTAGATGCCTTTTTGGATACCTCGCATTTACTATCGAGGTTTCTGTAAGGACTTTGGCACGCAATCTACTCTACTTGATGCTAGTCAAATGAAAATTGTGCCGGCTGGGAAAGATGCCTTATTGAAAACCATTCGTCTACCCGCACCCTATGCAAGCATATGAAACCGCCTTGCAAAAGGCCTGGAAAATTCTTTGTAGCGCAAAGCGGTGGTGATTCCGATGATTTTTTTTATCGTATTGTCCTGTTGTGCTGCAAAACTTTGACAAATTTTATATTATTGATATTTTTTGTAGCACGTATTCATTGGTGAAATGATCATAACAGTAGTCAACAGTGGTGGGTTTATGGACGTAGGTACCCAAAGCACTGACTAAATTTGAGGCCCCCCACGATAAAAAAATCTATCTCTATTTATAATCACATGCTGTAAATCAAAAAAAAAATATTATTGAAGATGACAGTGAATACTGATGACATAAAAATATGTGTTTTTTGTAAAAAAAAATGCGTATTTGTTTCAATATTCATATTATATTGCAGTTGCAAGGATTTTGCTGTACTTCGGGTTATAGATAATATGATATACTTTTGTGAAAAATACGTATCTTTTTTAAGATTTCGGTGTAATTTAATAATTGTGATACCGGTTTAAACTGTTTCGAGGCCCCCTCTTAAATCTTCTGACGAATCGATTGCATGATCTGCGTCAAATAAAATGACCACTGCATGGCAGTATACGTAGGTACTGTCCAACAAGAAGATTTAGTCACAAGCCGGAAGTCGCTGTCGTCGATAAATAGGAGAGCTTGTTTAGTTCACAGTACCCAAGTAATATGTAACCCTTCGCCATATTGGATAAATATTATATTATTAATTATAAAACAAAATATTCTACGCGTGAATTTTGATTTATTTATAATATCATATTATATATCAATATCACGATCTCTATCACTATCACTATCAATATCAATATCACATCAAATTGTTCAGCACAACCACAAATTTTAAATGTTATAACTTATAAGGTACCTACTATTTTTGCTATCAGGAAACATTTGTGAAGTGTGTTTTTCTAACTTAGCTATCGACCCATCACGCCAGACTAGACCCCACCTTGTAGGACCAAGAGATACACATACGCTGTGTATACTTAACTGAGGTCTTGCTTTAAACATCAAACTGCAATTACAACTACAACAGTCGAACTTGGTTATTAAGAGGAACTTAGGACCGACTGAATTTTCTCGTTATAAGCGTTACTCGTTATATCAGAGAATAGGTATTTTTAAATGAAGTCATAACACAAAAAGTCGCAATTTAAACAAAAATACACAATTAGAATTTTTCCCCGAAACAAGTATGGCATTCATAAACTACAAAAGAAGTTGTTTATTGTAATGAACGCTGGTAGGTAGGTACCTACTGACTTCACAAACCTTGGATTTTTTACATGCAATCTCAACCATATGCGTGGAAACTTTTTCAATATTGTCGGCGAAAACACCAATTAGGTAGGTACTTAGATAGTGTCAGAAACGTAATCCGATCCCGGCGGCATCCTGTCCGGTCGGATTTTATTTCTTAGGGTCGAAATGTTTTTAAACAATCGACACATTAACAGTTTTAAGAAAAATTTTGACGATTTTTAGCTCGGTATATCCGATAAGTAGCTCGTTATAAAAGTGAATAAATGTATGGAGAAAATCATAAACTCAGATATCAACGAATGTTTCCTCGTTACATCCGAGATCTTGCTATATCCGTGATCGTTATAACCGAGTTCGACTGTAGTTACCTTATAGTATTGCACACATTTTTCCAGCCGCTTTCGGAAAACAGCATGTTCGCGCAAAACAGCGTGGACAAAACGTCGAAGCACATGTGTGATTGATACAAGAATAATCTCAAATAGGTCGGGGCTAGTCACTTTTTCCTCCGCCAAACCATTTCTGAGTAATGTTATTCATTGACTTTGTAGTTTACCAACCACATTGGTGAATTGATGATTTAGCTAGTTTGGCGCGAGCTTCTGATAGTAGCATTTTTGCAATTCGGGCTCACAATAAAAAAAAGTGTTTACATATACGTATGCTGCAGTGGCGAAGGGTGGAGGTAGGCTGTTAAGATCAGCCATAAATAGTGAACACTAAGCTTTGTCGGTCATACATACGTATTTGTTTTCATTGAGCCTACAATTTACGGACGGTGTTAGTTATTTTTTTTTTAAATTCAATTGAACCCTGCATAACCAGGCCATAATAAATAATAGTCAAAAAATACTCATCTATCTATAAAATATCTAAAATTATGCAATTAAATCATAAATAACTTTGGATATTTATACATTGGATTATACACTCAGACAAGGGCGCTCAAACGTAAAAAAAAACAATAAACGTCAATCAATAAGAGCCATCCGCGAATATTTAATTTTGGTACTGTTCGGTTATCAGGAATACAGCGGAAAACACATTTTTAAAATACCCGATATACTGGATTATTTGTTAGTTTGAGTTAGTTTAGGTTAGGTTAGGTTTGGTTAGGTTAACCTAAAAAATAATCCAGTTTATCGGCTATTTTCAAAATGTGTTTTCCGCTGTATTCCTGATAACCGAACAGTGCCTTAATATATCATTTTTACGAGAAAACTTTAACCAATTTAATATGACAAGTCGTACCTACCTATCAAATATCTGATAATAGTGACTGATAATAATGACAGCGTCATTATCAGAAAATAAGAATTTAATAATCTCCAAGAACAACACGTTGCTTTTTTTAATTTAATGCGGTTCTTGTCTGTTTAGACTTTAGTGGAAGTCAGCGTCAAAGATTTTTTTTTAAATAGCCGTTACCTATACTGGATTATTTTTTTAGGTTAGGTTAGTGTCACGCACCTAATTCGTAGCCCTCTGTGGGTGCTCCCATAGGAAGTAGTGCCGACCCAATCATGCGGTCTAATCCTACTAGTCAATCTGCCACTGGTTATGTGACTACGACCCTCAAAGAATTTTATTTCGATGACCTATATGGTCCCCCCCTTCCAAGAAGCCATGGCCTGCTACTCCTCAATGATGGACCTCCACTTCCACACTCCAGAACTAGCCGAGGAATTCGGAGGCACCTCATTAGGTTTCGTTATCATTATTGAAATCGTGAATTTTGCCGAAATCGGATATGAAAATTGTCGCTGTTCCATCCTGGCTTCCAATAAACAGACTCTTACCTCAATGCTATACGGCCATATCTCTCCGGTAAAACAGCTCACGATAAACGTAAAATACATACAATTTACATGTAACCACAAAAACTTTCAAAATGGTTACCTACTAAGAAATAAAAAAGTCAATCCGAATTCTTGAGAATTAAATACTTAGTGATTAATTTTCCAGTTTAGAATGTCGAAAAATTACAATATCTAGTAGGGCCCATATTATCTACTAGTAACGAAGGGTGGAGGTAGGCTGTTAAGATCCGCCATAACTAGTGCACATTAAACTTTGTTAATCATGCGTAAGTATTTGTTTTTATTGAAGTAAGACAGTTTACGGATGGTGTTGGATAGTTTTTAAAAATCAATTAAACCCAGCCTAAACCAAACCATAATAGCTTTGGTATATTTCGGGTAATACGACAAAATTGTGGACACTTTTTAATTCATAGGTACTTATTTGTTGTCGTTGAATTAAGAATACATATTACACGTATTGTTTGTTCATTTTTTTTTAAATCATTAATCCCTGCCTAAGCCAAACTATAATAGATAAACAAATATTGTGCTAATATAAATTTTCCAAAGTTATATATTGTGATTTAATTGCATTATTTTAGATATTTCATTGTAGAGTATTGTTTGACTTGACACCCACGGTGGCCGCGCGGTTTAAGCGTTGGACTATCACGCCGTGGGTCCCAGGTTCGAATCCTGGGTCTGGCAAGTACACATATTGTTTTTCAATTTGTGTGTGAGTCAGGGTATGGACCCAATAGGTTGAGCAAGTGGCTGACATCCATTTCTCGTAAAAAACAAAATCTGTTAATACAAACTTCTACTCTATGGAGGCCCATATGATCTTATTAGGATCGGACATGGTCGGAAATTGTTTGACTATTATCTATTATGTCCCGGTCTTTTACTTACATTTACTTTAGGTTTAATTAAATTTTAAAAACTAACCCACACCATCTGTAAATAATTGTAGTATTATTTCAATGATAACAAATACGTATGACTGACAAAGTTTAATGTGCACTATTTATGGCGGATCGTAACAGCCTACGTCCACCCTTCGCTACTGATATCTACTAATACTTTTGATTTAATCTTATTTTAGTTTTTGGTGTTTTGAGAATCGCTTAATACTTAGGTATATGTTAGTTAAATATATTTAATAATGAAGTGGATACTTATTTACGTACCTACTCATCTTTATAAAAAAAGATTTTAAATTAATTTGCGGCACTAAAATAATAGGTATCTACTAAATAATTAACTTTATTGCGTGTTTACACTTTCGTAAAAAATCGTGTCGAATCTAATCGCCGCCTGAGGACGACCTTAGGAACTGACAACGAACCGAAACCGGTTTTACTTTTCATACCGTTTTAGTGCATTTTAAATAATAAACATTTTTATTTAATTATCTTACTGTTTTCATAGCGAATTCTTATGTCAACTAATTACCGTTGATACCTCAAACACCTGCTTAGAATCGTATACCTACATTTATTTTAATAAAGTGCACGCGGTCTGCCATGGCCCCCACAACGGGGGGCTGACAGGGCTACCGCCCTGATGCCAGCTGAAAATAGCCCCCCTCCCAAAGTAAAAAATATTTTTTAATTGGAAATTTGACAAAACTCAAAAAAAAATGAAACAATTATTCTGTTGTCATCCAAATGTTCTTTTATTTTACCTATTAAATAATATAATATTCATTATCATGGGCCTCAGGCTTGGATCTCTGGCGGCCCCTCCACCTATCTTTAAGGTTAAAGGCAGTGTGGCACACTACATTAACGTTTTTCAAATTGTGTTTCAGGTAAAATTAAGGGATTGGTGATTTTTAATCATGGAATTGTCGAGTATCGACATGAAGTATATCTAGTGTTGCATTTTCTTTTTTAAAGCAAATGTGTTCATCTCACTTATCTGGTCAACGCGCCACGCCGGGCCACCCCAGAGCCCTGGCCTCTAGGCTAGAGCCCTGTCAGCCCCCTTTGTGGGGCCCATGGTCATTATAATAGAACACGAAATCATGAATCACACGAAATAGAATTGTGCCGCAGGCGACTTTTTTCATAATAAAGCTAATTTTATATAATTGCATACCCAACTTTTTAATAATATCAATAAAAATGTTTTGTCGGAGTTTTGCTGCCCCCTGAAAACTGTCACCCGGGTGTTTAATTAAATTCTAGGTAGATAATTCAAAAAACTATGCAGTTATCCACTTTTTATCACGTGTATTTGTATTTGAGCAGATTATTTTGAAAGAGGCAAGGCAACAAAACCGTGCCACTCATCAGTATAATATGATTCGTAGTTCTGCAGAATCACAATATTAATTAAATATACAGGAGCAGTAATAATATAACATATTATTTATCTTGGTATCAATTTTAATTTGATTGTAATTTCCTCCCTCGACCAATAGAATTATTATTAGTCTGTTATCTTTGACTGTCAACAACTTATTGTCGTATCTGATTTGACAAAACGTAAAAACATCGCAAAGACAACAGAATAATATCATTATTTTATTATGCATTACATTATTTTGTATCTCTACGGTCTGTAAGTAGTTGCTATCTATCTACCTATTCACAGAAGAGCTGTTTGTCCTTGCGGCCGGGTATTCAACCACTGACATAGTTACGGCTGCAGTGGTGTGCGTGACTGTCCTATTGACAGTTCGGCGGGTGTGTGTGTGCGGCTAGTGACGTAGCGCGGTTTGGCTAGGATGCAGTTGAGGTACATCAGTGACCTACGATACACAAGTAATTACACTGTAGCACAACAATGTATAAAAAACATTCTTATATGCAGGTGGAGAATTTATATATCGTCGTCGAGCTGTACTGGAAGCCAGCAGTAAACAATTTTTTCCATATAGCCGATGAAGTACTAGATTATTTCGTTAGGTTAGGTTATCATTCTTGAATTCGTGAATTTTGCTGAAATCGGCTATAAAAATTTCTTGCTGCAGTTCCCGCCTGCCTTTCAGTAAACAGACGTGTATTATAATATTAATTGTTAATTTATATTATACACAGGAAACACAGAAATAACGGGAAGTGGGTTGCCTTCTGGGTGAGGCTGTAAGAATGTTTAAATCTCGAGTGTAGAAAAACATGTGATAAAATTAATCCGTGTTTAAGAATATTCTATTTTCAATAATAATTATTTATGTATCGTAATATGTATTAAAGTTTGTCACGTAAACGAAACGCGCATTTAATATTTAATTTATTAAATTTGAAGACAATCGACGCGCTTTGTATTTCTTGCGTGTTGTTGTCTGATCTTCGTAATGTAATAAACCTAATCCAGCTACAATATCTTGTTCCATGGCGACTAGTAGCGAGGGGTGGAGGTAGGCTCTTAAGATCCCACATCAATAGTGCACACTGAATTTCGTCAGTCATACTTATTTGTTTAATAAACAATATATAAAAGTATATCTATGAAATATCTCAAATTATGCCATTAAATCGTACATTATTTTAGATATTTAATAAGTGGAAGAATAGTTTTATCTATTATTGTTTGATTTACGCAGGGTTTAATTTAATTTAAAAAAAACTAACACCATGTTATGCAATTTGTATTATTAGTTCAATGAAAACAATAAGTAATAAATAGGTCCATAGGTAGAATATATGAGTCCATAGTATACTCCTTTAGCAGACATACTAATTATTAAGCGCCATAATAGAAAAATTCTCATCTTCACAAGAGGTAGGTACATATTCTGAAAGGTTAAGATATTCATATTTATTTCCTTTATTTTCTGCCCCATGGAATGTACGTATATCAGGGACATCGTTACTGGTGGTTGAATATATGTGCATCAAGAATGGTCGCTGTTTTTCGCCTTATTGGTTTGACGTCATTGCTAACGTGTTTCCTGAACACCTCGAAGAAATGTTTAAGGCTAATACCTCAGTTGAGGCACGGTCTAAAAAGATCGTGACAAGGCGATGCGCGGATTGCGGGTCGCGGGTGCAAATGACGCAAGTCAAACGAAATATAATTTGTCATATAAATCCAACATGTGTCCATTTAATGTTCTGTTTATTGTTCTATCAGTAACAATAATAATATATTGATTGACATGTTTTCTTTTTAAAGTAAATGGGTAACGTTTTTAGTCATCTTTACACGATTTAAGAATTAATACGCCCGTCGCCATCACTAAATAAATTGACGTGTTTCCAGCTCGAGGTTCTCTTTCCGAATGGGAGCGAGTCCAAAATTTCGCCGCGCCTATAGTTGAAAATTATTTGCCGTTTCACTGATGTATCACCTTAATAATGGGGTCCAATTTTCTCCTTAGAATTATATGCCTCTGCTGTAGAACAAAGCGCTTTGAATTCTTTATAATAAAACATTTGAAATTAAAATTAAAAACCAGGTTTCCTCTTGCATTTTCCTTTTTTTCTTGCAATTCCCGGACTCATCCTGGGCGCGAGGTCCCTGAGACCAGGCCTGCATTTTCAGAGTAACCGATAACAACGCCTATTTATATTATTAATATACTATGTCCAATTCGTTGGCTACGTGTTAAAATTGACATTACAAAAAGGTTCGTAGCTGCTTTTTAATCCTACGCTAGCTTGACATGCGTTTATACGTAAGGACGCGCGTGTGTTGGTGTTGCAATAGACAAGATTACACTTTTATACGTGTGTGTGTGTGTGCGCGCATAGACAATATTGCAATGGGAAGCACTATGTTCACATCAATGTGATTTTTTTCAGGGAAAATCCATTTTCCGGATTAGGTGAAGCTCTTGTATACTAGTGTCACGTTCGCTGTGTTTATATGGTTCGTTTTCTTATTAGGCGTGACGAGTTTTCTTCTATTTCCTTTGATTGCTCGATATGCAGAGCATATAGACACCACGCGGCGCATCCAAGAATCCATGTCGCATCGTCTACTTCCCACGTCTTCCCAGGTCATGTAACTTCGCCGAAGGCACTATGTAGGTATATTGTATTATTAATCCATTTATATGGCAGGCTTGAAATGGACCGGAACGCAACTCTGGTTCGTGAAATCCTTGAGAGTATTGCTCCATTTCCTGGGAAAATTATAAATTGCACTCTGGTTTTAAAGTACTAAAAATAATTAAATTCATTTAGTTTTAAAATACATCAGATATAAAATACGACGCCTTACGAGACTTTAATCACTGGATTCGCACCGATATGCTTTACCAGTTAAGGGGCCGCTGAAGAGCTCGACATTCAAATATAATTCAGTATGAAAAGGACCTCGGCGTCGTAACTATGTTAATTTAAATCGATCTTTTCGCAAAAATCACTAATCATCGGAGATTTTATTTCAAGAAACATTATTATTATTACTGATATTGTCTGCCGCGCGGAGCATTATTATTATTTTATGAACACCTGCGAGATGAAGCCGATCAGAAAACAGGGCTGTCAAAATAATATTAAGCATTAATTTTTTTTTAAATGTTAATTTCATCATAGTTTTTAATCAAACCTGTGCAAGTACGTACTGATAACTTGGGTGGATTTTGTAGCAAACATACTATTGATATATATATATACGGGTATATTAGTATTATAACCCAATTCAAATTGAACATAGGTTGATACTCAAATACTATTATAGTATGTTTATGATTTCGAGAAAATAATACGAGGGTGGGTCAATAATTCCTTAGAAAAAAGCATTAAAACAGGTTTTATTTTTGTATTTTTTTTTATTTCTCAACATAATTTCCTTGGAGCTCAATACACTTGGTTAGACGTTTCTCAATTTTTTTTAAACCGTCAGAAAAATAAGTTTTCGGAAGGTCCTCAAAATAAGCATTTGTCCGATCGATGACTTCTTCATTTGAAAAAAAACGTTGTCCACTTAGCCATTTTTTTAAGTTTGGGAAAAGGAAAAAGTCACTGGGGGCTAAATCTGGCGAATACGGTGGGTGGTCGACCAATTCAAACTTCAATTCTTCAATTTTAGCCATTGATCGTAAACATGTGTGAACACGGGCATTGTCATGATGAAAGAGGATTTTTTTCCTGTTTAAATGAGGCCGTTTTTCTTCAATTTTGTTTTTTAGCTGGTCCAATAAAGATGCATAATAATCCCCTGTTATTGTTTTTCCTTTTTCCAAATAGTCAACGAAAATAATTCCACGTGCATCCCAAAATACAGTAGCCATAACCTTACCAGCTGATTTTACGGTTTTCGCCGTCTTTGGACATGGTTTGCCTTCACAATCCACTGCTTTGACTGTTCTTTCGTCTCGGGAGTATAGTGGTGTATCCATGTTTCATCTACAGTCACAAAGCGACGAAAAAATTCATCCGGATTGCGTTGCATGAGCGACAACAGGGCTTTAGAGGCCACCACCCTACTGCGTTTATTATCGACTGTGAGCAAACGCGGCACCCATCTTGCAGAAATATTTTTCATACCCAATTTGTCATGTAAAATAGAAATGACGCTACCTTTTGAGATCCCTGTAACCTCAATTATCTCACTCAACTTTAATCTTCGGTCACTTAACACCATATCGTGGATTTTATTGATCATTTCTGGTGTAGTCACCTCTACAGGACGTCCTGAGCGTGGTTCATTCTTTGTTGATGTACGACCACGTTTAAATTCATTTAACCAGTTATAAATAGTTGAAAGTGAAGGAGCAGATATGCCGTGAACTAAATCCAACTCATTTTTTATTTCCTTTGCTGTTAACCTTTTTATATTAAAATGTTTAATAACAACTCTAAACTCAATTTTCTCCATTTTCCATTTTTCCATTTTCCACAAGCAAATTTTTTTTTTAAATTTACGAGAAACACACAACAACCCGACCAATCTGATTGAAACTTCGCAGCATACTGAATCGGTAGTGCCGCTGCATGAAAACAAACCGCTTGCAGTACTAGTCGCGCCACCTGTCGGCTTTTCTAAGGACTTATTGACCCACCCTCGTACGATGGTACGAGGGTGGGTCAATAATTCCTTAGAAAAAAGCATTAAAACAGGTTTTATTTTTGTATTTTTTTTTTATTTCTCAACATAATCTCCTTGGAGCTCAATACACTTGGTCAGACGTTTCTCAATTTTTTTAAACCGTCAGAAAAATAAGTTTTCGGAAGGTCCTCAAAATAAGCATTTGTCCGATCGATGACTTCTTCATTTGAAAAAAAACGTTGTCCACTTAGCCATTTTTTTAAGTTTGGGAAAAGGAAAAAGTCACTGGGGGCTAAATCTGGCGAATACGGTGGGTGGTCGACCAATTCGAACTTCAATTCTTCAATTTTAGCCATTGATCGTAAACATGTGTGAACACGGGCATTGTCCTGATAAAAGAGGATTTTTTTCCTGTTTAAATGAGGCCGTTTTTTTTCAATTTTGTTTTTTAGCTGGTCCAATAAAGATGCATAATAATCCCCTGTTATTGTTTTTCCTTTTTCCAAATAGTCAACGAAAATAATTTCACGTGCATCCCAAAATACAGTAGCCATAACCTTACCAGCTGATTTTACTGTTTTCGCCTTCTTTGGACATGGTTTGCCTTCGCAATCCACTGCTTTGACTGTTCTTTCGTCTCGGGAGTATAGTGGTGTATCCATGGTTCATATACAGTCACAAAGCGACGAAAAAATTCATCCGGATTGCGTTGCATGAGCGACAACAGGGCTTTAGAGGCCACCACCGCGTTTATTGTCGACTGTGAGCAAACGCGGCACCCATCTTGCAGAAATATTTTTCATGCCCAATTTGTCATGTAAAATAGAAATGACGCTACCTTTTGAGATCCCTGTAACCTCAATTATCTCACTCATTTTTAATCTTCGGTCACTTAACACCATATCGTGGATTTTATTGATCATTTCTGGTGTAGTCACCTCTACAGGACGTCCTGAGCGTGGTTCATCCTTTGTTGATGTACGACCACGTTTAAATTCATTTAACCAGTTATAAATAGTTGCAAGTGAAGGAGCAGATATGCCGTGAACTAAATCCAACTCATTTTTTATTTCCTTTGCTGTTAACCCTTTTATATTAAAATGTTTAATAACAGCTCTAAACTCAATTTTCTCCATTTTCCATTTTTCCATTTTCCACAAGCATTTTTTTTAAATGTACGAGAAACACACAACAACCCGACCAATCTGATTGAAACTTCGCAGCATACTGAATCGGTAGTGCCGCTGCATGAAAACAAACCGCTTACAGTACTAGTCACGCCACCTGTCGGCTTTTCTAAGGACTTATTGACCCACCCTCGTATAATTAATCCATATCAATTATTTGAAAACATTACATTCGCACTTTGCAAAGATAACATCAAAATGTGTATATACTTATCTAAATGACGAATGACATGCATGAGTGAGCACGGCTGAAAGCTTGGAAATGTGTTTTTTTCTATTTCAAAATCTTTTAATTGTGTATTATTTTATAACAAATTCAATGCCAACTTCATATAACTAAAAAAAAATACTGTTTGTTTCTACGAATAAAAAAAGACAGGAAGGAAGATGTGTACAAATCACGGCAATCAGAAAGGCCGGCAAATATGGCCGACAATGCGTGATACACAAACATAAAATACACAAAATTACAAACACATTCGAAGTTTGCCGCACACGTACAGACCACGTGATATTTGTTTACGCAAAATCGTCGCTTTTCAAAATGGCGAATTTGATTGCCAGATTTTACTGCGATGAATCAGTATGTTCCTTCTTGTATTTTTTATTCGTAGGTTTGTTTACTATGTACACCAAGAAATTTCCATTTATAAAATCGGAAACGAATTTTAAAGAAGAGTTTTGGAATAGGTATAATGCAACCAAAACTGGAAAAAATTCTATCATGGGTGTTGACTTCCTGAATTAGTTAACCCCAGGTCCATGCCACTACGTGAACCACAGTGGATATTAAGCCATTTCCACACTGGCAACAAGTTGCTGGCAACCTCATTAAATTTTACGATACTTACCATAATTGCTTAAGAAATTTTACGATAATCATCATAATTATCGTAAAATCTAACGAGGTTGCCAGCAACTTAACTTGTTGCCAGCGTGGACCCGGCATTAGATGCACAAAACTTAAATAATACATATTATAAATAAAAATTATAATTATTTATGATTTATGTCTTCGACAGCCCTGATGAAATAAATGTGAAATATGAGTCTGATCAGTCATAGAGCAAATTTATTGACACAAACAACTTTCACACGACCTTTTTATATTAACTAGTAGACCAGATATTATGGACCACATGTTAAAAAATCATATTTTAAATTCTCAAGGCCAATTCTGTAGAACGTCCTCTTAAGCTACGGGAATTCTACTTAATTACGACGAATTTAACTAGTACTGTCCGACAAGAAGATCTAGGCGATAACCGGAAGTCGCTGAAGTCGAAGTACGATTAACTAAATAGGAGGGGCTTGTTAGTTCACAGTTTTAACACGTGGACAACTCGTTGATAACCGGAAGTCGTTGCAGTCGAAGTTCGGTTAAAAGTAGGAGGGACTTATTAGTTCACAGTTTTAACACGATGACAAGATCTTGTTTGATAGTAGTTTATACACGGTATTAGAGGATGTGGTGTGTATCCTGTTTTTCTCCACTATATAGACATGTTGAACGGGTAACACAAGCTCATAGACCCTGACAGGGGAGCAATTATATCCAAACAATAATTGACTGGTGTAATGATTCGGAATCAAAGCGGTTGTCTCCAATCGCCATTTGATATTTGGTAAAAACCAACGGTTGAAATGGATAAGTTTACGAACCGGAGCGCTCGATAATTATCCCAAAATATTAATATATTTATCTAACGTTATGTATATTTTATAAATGTGTTAGATTTTTTTGTTGTGTGGGTAGCTCAGACGGTTAAATTCATTTTTACACGAGACGGAACGATAATCTCGGGGATTTCATGAACCCGAGCTGCGCTGCGGTGCGGTTCTGTCCATTTCGAGCCCTACTAAAAACATAATGACGTGACGTGTTTACCTTTGATGGAGGATCCCATTTTTCCTTTTAGATCTTTAACGCCGCAAAAAACTAAACAGTTCGTTTCAAACATAAAATGGTCGAGAGTCTGCCTTTTACACTTGAAATTAAATAAAAATAAAAAATTCTATTATCATCACAAGGGAGCCCCCAAACTTGTCAGCACTCTGCCCCCCCCCCCCATACATTCTTAAAATTGCCACTGAATTTAATATATCCCTTTTAAGGTGCTGGATACTATACCATTATACTCGTGTCCGGAAACTTGTACGTATGCAGTTCGCCGTATCACACTTCACCGTGAAACATTGTACCTATGACCGACAAAGCCTTGTGTGCACTATTTATGTCGGATCTCCACAGCCTTCCTACACCCTTCGCCACTGGTATTTAATGATGTGAAAATGATTCCTAAGTATTTATTTTACTTACATGTCAACTGTATTAATTTAATTCTCTCGTAAATATTTGACTTACCAAGTCTGGCTTACTACTCCTGGGGTTATGCGATTACTGATTGATTATTGGCGAAAAATCATACTATCCTGGATGCAGTGCAATTTCCGCGGTGAAAGCCCGTTTACATCATTTGAACGATTGTCATTGTCCAGTGTCCAGTGACCCAGTAACTCGACCGATCGATCAAACAATTTTAATTATTAGTGAGGATATTCCGCAATCGATTCACATAATATGGGTCCCATTGTCACATTGTGTCGCCAACAATAGTTTTCAAATTTTTTTGGACCCACTTCGGTATTGTCCTGACTTTAAAAAAAATATTTATTTTATCGCATCCCGCAATAGTTGCATTACCTACGACCTACGTTATACGTTATTACGCAAATCAATGTTCATAATATTATACTTGTTGGTCATAATAATATAATAGTAGATAGTACTAGTATAATAGGTTCAAGGGGGGGCTGATAGGGCTCTAACCTAGGGGCCCGGGCTCAGCGGGGACGCTGTGGCGGATCGACCAGATAAACGAGATAATCACACATCTTAAATTTGCTCTAATAGTAAAAAAGTCGCCTGCGGCGTTATTTTACTTCGGAATTATTCCCATTTAAAAATATATGGCTGTGTCTCAACAATTCCATAATTCGATCTGTTCAAAAATCGCTAAAAATACGCTGAATTTTATTTGATCTCGAACACCACTTGGAAAATGCCACAGTAGAGCGTCAGTGCCAGCGGTAGTGGGAGCCGCCAAAGATCCTGGCCTGAGGGCCCGGTTCAGGATGTGGGGGCCATGAATAGGTTACATGTAAATTGTACGTAAAACATTTCACCGTAACGCAGTTTGTCGTGAGCTTTCTTATCGGAAAGAGATGACAGTATACCATAACGTCTCCAATTTTATTAGATTCAATATGAACATTAATTCAATTTTCAAAGCTGATTTTGGCAAAATTCGTGAATTCATTAATGAAAACCTAACCTAACAAATAATTTAGTATATCGGCTATTTTCAAAATTTGTTTACTGCTGGCTTCCTGTAAAGTATAAACTGGCAAGAACCGTGTTTTATTTAGACATGAATTTTATGTCAGTACTATTCTTCCCAAAGAGGATGGACGGTCTACGGCCATATATTTCGGATAGAACATTTCACGGTGAAGTGTGATACAGCGAACTGCATAATGGACATAATTAGTTTCCGGACACGATGTAAGAGACCTATGGATAGGGCCGTCATAATATCGAAAGAAAAAATCGTCACTGTTCTGGCAGAAAACACTAATTCGAAAAAATGACATATTGAGTTAGTACCAAAATGTTCCTTATTTCAATTTTTACCGTCTGGAAACCTTCTTAATAAATAAACAGTCTTTATTTTAAAGTCATCCTTTTTACGATTACTTAATAAACTCACGTGATAGACCATTATTTCAAACATTTTAACAACTTCAGAGTCAAATTACTCAAAACTAGTATTCTCCAGTTAGTGTGTTCTGCCAGAACAGAGACGAAATATCGGAACCGAAAGTATTGAAGTATCGGTTACAAGGTATTGATACTTTTTTGACGGTCCTCTCTATGGACCTTTTTATCCCAATTAACGTAGCGTAAGATTTCAAATTAAATTTATTCAATTAACAATAAACAATTAATTATAACAGAACTCTTCTCACACTAATTAATTACAAATTCAAACAATGTAATGATGATGGCTACATTCTTAATTAGATATTACGAAAACAGTTACCATTCATACCCAATTATTAGAATAAGTAAAATGAATTTCATATTAAATCTATTTAAAAAAAAAAACATATAAGAGCGGCATGCACAATCTAAGATTTCGATCCTAAGGATAAGTCGCCGAAAAGCATTACTTAACTATGGACAATCCTGAGTATATAGTTAAGGAATCCTTAACCATAGACTACTTTTGTTATGAACACGCCCTCTTCTGTATTACCATTTACTACTGACAGCTGCTGTCAAAATAAATTCGCATGTCTATAAAACAGTCCATACACTCAAATTCATTTAACAATGTATATATGGATATTGATAGTGTTAATTCATTGGCATGTACTTGCAGAATATTATTTTACTTTTATACGCCAGCCCGCAGAAATATAAGATGCCTGGTGATAGAATGACACTTGACGCTAGTGTTATCATGTTAAAAAATATCTTGCGGTGCCTGTGGAATCACGTATAATGACTTATAATGGAAACATAAGAATATTATAATTAAATATTAATATGTATTTATTGTTATTGCATGCAGTTGTCATATTTTTGTTAAGGGGGGACATGCTCGTCGAAGGTCGAAATTGAGTTTTTATTGTATTTTCAAACCATGATCCTGGACACTCCTTAAACGTTGTAGATAATCTATTTATATAATTTTGAAGCCTTATTATCCTTTATAGTTATTTTTAACATTTGATGACTGCATAAAGTATTTTTGTTACATTAAATAGTATTCTTTTAAACCTCTCGCTCTAATGTTTTAGAATATAGTCATATTTCGGTACATAACTGTGCAGTGGTGTTAAGATTTTTTACATTTATTAATTTTTAAACGCATTTATAAAACCATTAGCTTAATTTATTACGAGATAATTTTTGTAAAATATTCACGATAAAAAATTATATTAATAATCTCTGTGATCCCAAATTTGACAAGAATTAGGCATTTTATTATTCAAAAAATCGGCAAGATTAACACATTTAAAGATAATTCTAAAGATACTTATTATAAGCTATGTCTTTGATCATTCAAGTGTGATAAACATCTTATGAATAATGATTGCTTTATAATAATTATTGACCTAAGAATAAGGTAATGTTTTTTTGAAATATGCCATTTCTTTTGTCATTCCCTAGTGGTTAAGCTACAACATACGGCCGTAGCCATAAATTGACAAACTATAATTAAAGTAGGAAGTAAAATTATGTTAACGCGCGTGTTTGAACATGTACCTAACCGATTTTTTTTTTATTTTTTTTAAACGGTACATGTTCAAACACGCGCGTTAATATCATTTTACTCCCTACTTCAAATATAGTTTGTCAATTTATGGCTACGGCCGTAGGTTGTAGCTTAACCACTGGGGAATGACAAAAGAAATGGCGTATTTCAAAAACACACTACCTTATTCTTAGGTCAATAATTATTATAAAGCAATCATTATTCATAAGATGTTTACCACACTTGAATGGCCAAAGACATAGCTTATAATAAGTATCTTTAGAATCATCTTCAAATGTGTTAATCTTGCCGATTTTTTGAATATTAAAATGCCTAATTCTTGTCAAATTTGGGATCACAGAGATTATCAATATAATTTTTTATCGTGAATATTTTACAAAAATTATCTCGTAATAAATTATGCTCATGGTTTTATAAATGCGTTTAAAAATTAATAAATGTAAAAAATCTTAACACCACTGCACAGTTATGTACCGAAATATGACTATATTCTAAAACATTAGAGCGAGAGGTTTAAAAGAATACTATTTAATGTAACAAAAATACTTTATGCAGTCATCAAATGTTAAAAATAACTATAAAGGATAATAAGGCTTCAAAATTATATAAATAGATTATCTACAACGTTTAAGGAGTGTCCAGGATCATGGTTTGAAAATACAATAAAAACTCAATTTTGACCTTCGACGAGCATGTCCCCCCTTAACAAATATAAAATAATTTACCTAAACTATAGAAAAGAGAATTTTTAAATATGGTATTATTTTCAATAGAAATGATCTTAACTAAGGACAATGTTTCTGCATAGTGTTTTCTGCTAAGGAAATTTTAGTTATTTATGACAAATGTTTCTGCATTCCGCTCTAAGTATACAAGCAGGGAACACAGTATATGCACAATAGTTTATGATTAGTTTTAAATTAATTTCTTTACCCACCCTGTCGTATACCGTTAGACGCATTCAACTAAATTAATGTCATAGAGATATATTTCCATACCCCCCCTATCAAAATTGTATAGTTACCTAACTGATTCTGAAAAAAATGAATAGCTTCAAATAAAAAATGCACATAGGCAACCATACTATTTTTAATTTAACTTAACTTTATCTTTAATTATATTTAATATCATAAAATTTAACTTTTACTCGTAAGTAAATAATATGAATATTACATTACATGACGTACAACTCGAAAGAAAATTAGTGCGATCCTTGTGCTATGCTTCATCTTCAAATGATTTTCAAGATGACCTTTTTGCCCCCCAAAACATTCAAATTGCCCCCCGGTGGGGCGTACGCCCCACGTTGGGAATCGCTGCTCTATAGAGTCACTGTCATATTAACATTTTTTTAATGAAAAATAAGGAACATAGAATCAATGGGAACTGAAATACCTAACGGGTGTAGAGAAACATGCAAGTGATCTCGACTGTGGAATAATATGGGATAAACTTAAACACGTGTCAAGAATAGGTCATTCTAAACTTCTCCTTCGTCTGACAACTGCTCTCCGCTTATGCAGTGATGCTCATTCAATATTGGCGTATTTGAAGGTTGCAACACACTATTGCACGTCTATAATGTGTTTCATTTTCGTAGGATACTCACACGTTCAAAACCCTTCGTCAAAATGTAGTGTATTGGGAAATAGTATATCGAAACACGAATAATAATTATTATTGTAGATGAGATGACAGATAATAAATAATATGTTTTATAATTATATATTATATAATTATAATATAATAATGTGTTTCATTTTTATGTATAAGTACATATTATGTATACGTTTGAGTGGTTACGTTATAGGCCCTTTTGATGTTAGTTCCCGTGATTTTTTTATGCTTTGACTATTATTTTAAAGGTGCTTAATTTGTAAGAAATACCTATATACCTATTTATCTCTTGGAATAATTTAATAACTACTGTTTGCTCGGTTTTAACTGTGTTGAGGCCCTTTTTTAAATCGTCTGATGAACTGATTGCGTCATTTGCGTTAAATAAACTCACTGCTGCACCACATGCATTGCATATGGATACAATTTAATGATATCTTCAAAATAATATAATATATGTCGTCAGATGCCATCCTCTTCTGGCTTCAGTTTTATACACATTATAATATAGGTTCTATCTACATATAATGAAGTTTTATTCAACACCATATAAATTAAATTATTGCTAAGTAAGAATAATCTTAACTGATTTTTACACGTGTATTAATTAGTTATTAGTAGTTTACTTAAACTTTACTCTGGGGGGGGGGGGGTGGTGTTGGTTAATATGAAAAGAGTTTCATGTGACAATGTCAGGTGGTCCGAATGAAAAATTCTAATAATGCATATTTAGTATTGAAATTTACTGTTACAAAAACTGCGTGGCAAAAACGTGTCATGCCGTAAAAAAGTGTCCGCGGCGGTTTTCGAAAGAGTGACCCACAGATTGGACGCGTCCTTTCATGCACCACTAAGCCGCGGATTTCACCAGCGGACCTCTGGTTTGATAAACAAGGTTACTAGGTTCCGAAAAAACTTAAGGTTTTGTTTGTCAATAATACTAACCAAATATTAATAATATTATTCTGCTACAACTGCTACAAGTAGGTAGCGAACGAAACCATATTTTGATTGCCTGTCCGGAAAACTGTCAGTTAGCGTGTCTAGTACATACTTAGCAGGGTTTGCAATTCCGGCATTTAGGGATTGGTATTTTCATATTAGTGGTATATTTACTTAATAAAAATTAGCTGTTTGTTGGCGAATTTATAATCTGCCTGTAAAGTCGCCCAATGTAATCATCGAACAAACTAACAAGCAGGTTGTAAACACTCTACCGAGAAAAGTTGAAAGCCGGTCAACTTTACACGCTACATGCCGGCGTGTGGGCCTACTGCGTCTGCGCAGTAGAGCGCAGTAGCAACCTCCCGGTAAAAAAACGAACTACGTTCTGTCAAAATAGTCGCTGGCTTGTGGCTTCTCAGCGAATGGAAAGTTTTGTGTGTAATCGTCAAATCGCAGTAGCTGAATCGCCCGCTTTTAAATTCGCCAACAAACAGCTCGTAAAGAAGCTCAATGTAATTGACGCTTTATTATGAATTCTTCTTCATTTTCGTTAACTTCACTACTGTGTGCAGTGACCTGCACTGACCGGAACGCAGACTCGCATACAGATTAATAGCGCCATTGCACGTGTATGGATTTACTGGCAGCAATAGTGCGTATTTTAAACTATCGTGACAATAACTGTGTACTCGTAAAAGTGCTGACTATCTCTCTAATTCATTCATTAAGAGTGAGCGAGACGCGAAGTTGTCATTTTATGGTACTTTTTCGTACTTTTGACGGGTAGCGAAAATCGGTCAACCTGAAAATTCGTTCGTAGTTCGTTTTTTTGCCGGTAGGTTCGCCACTATCGTTCTACTGCGCAGGCGCAGATCGAAAAATTCTAATGTCGCATGAAAATTCAGAATCTTCCGAACTTTTTTTATTCATGCATGCAATCTTGGCAAGTGAAGCATAATACATGTTTATTGTTTACCAATACATTTTCTTACTGTCAACAGTAAGTCCATGCACGTGTAAACGGGGTATACGTCCATTTCAATTTTTAAGACGGTGTGAGGGGGCGGAATAAACAAAATCTAGCATATGCCACTAACTTCCACATTGTATTGGGTACATTCGTAGTACCCAGACACTACGCACTAGTGGTCAACACCTGGAACCTACGAGTTATTACAACCTGTCACATCCACAAATGGTAATCGAATGCACGTGACCTAACGGTCATAATTATTATGATTGTTAGTATCCATTTATGTCATCCGCGCCGTCGTGTCTCTTATAGCTACATGCCGTCTCAGAATATTAAAGCAAACATTGGATGCACCCATAGGGTATTCCACTGACAGGCCTTGCGTATCGTAGAATGCCAAGAATAGAGGAGTCAACCCATTAAGATAGCTTTCCGACAGTCAAATCATCCGGGTCACGATTCTCAGTCATGAGGTCCTGAAGAAGTAATATTCCATTCACCTAAAAAGATGTATTTTTGCAAGAAGCCAATAGTGCCATTCAACTGGTCACTCAATGGCTTACGCTTAAATTATTTGAAATACCTCAGATAGAGTAGTTATTAGGAATTATTCACAATAAATATCCGTCAAAATATTACAAGAGTCTCCTATCATTTGTATTCTTTGGCGACCCGATTAAAATAAACGATTCCTATATTTTCGTTTCAATTTATTTTTCAAATTTAGAATTTACGTATCTTTTCTTTTACCATACCCCATTTTAATACGTCTTCTCCCTGTCTCGCTCTCTACTACATATTCACATAATATCTATGTTTTCTCTCATGAGTACAGATAATATGTATAAAATAATAATACAATTATTATCCGATGGGTCTGGCCGATGGCTATCAACTATTCCTCTTAAAAAGTATACAAACATAACCTCCGCTCTGTGGAGGCCCATAATAATGCTCCGATGAGGAGCGTCTTTGACAATTAACTTAACATTACCTAATTTATCTAATTTTAGTGATTTCCTACCAAATAAGTACCGAATACCCGAATACCTGAATACTTTGCCGTCTATGTTTTTACATTATTCATGGGCACAGCGGTAAGGTAGTGTAATCGAATCACGTTTCTATGATTTCTCATGCGAAGGGCAACCTGCCTGCCCATACACTGCGGTGACTTAGCAAGTATTTAATAATAATATCCAATAATATTATTTTATACCTCGTAGTCAATTTCGTCATCATAGTAAAATAATAACCACTAACTGATTTGAGTGATTTCTGTTTGGTTGCTTCTGGTGGTGTACCATTGATAACTAACTAACGGCTCGCTTAGACAATTTTTTTAATTCCCAGTAAAATACGGCGTATTATTTATATTTTATTTCAAAAAAGATTTTTTTTAAGTATATTGTTATGTAGATATCTTTTACCATTTTTTTAACATGTTATTACCACATCGTTGCTAAGCGGAGCATATTTGTCTAGACGCGGTATAGTTCATAGTGAGAGATTTTTCTATAATTGCCATCTTCACTTGTCTTGTTTACGTTTAGCATTATTTAATATAGGGACAGTATGTACGTGTGTTGATTTTCGGTATATTATTACCGTATTAATTTTTCATTTTATGCAGTCTCCCTTTTATTGGAATTAGATCTAAATAAAAAAAGGTATTACGAGCTTAATATAAAATTGCCAGTTGTACTTTTATATGTTTTTCTTTGTATATTCTTGTTTTTATGAAAGTCAATGTTTCGTTAAATGTTAATAAATAACTCCCATAACGGAAGCATTGCATTTCATAGCACTAGTTTCCAGTTAGTACTTACTACTGCCAGTTGCCACCATCTTGGAAAACAGCGGTCGATTTAAAATGTTAATGTAGTTCAGCCATTTTTTTTTTAAATGTGGATGAGATACTTAAGTATCCGCAATCATTCAAAATTATTATATATTATATATTTTATTCCTACATACATTTTGGTAACCGTTACAGATACGATAAAAAATATTCTTATAACATATGTACTTTTAAGGTTCTTCAACTTTAATTTTAAATATTTTTTGATATTTATCAACCGTTAATGAGATATGGATAAAAACTAATAATCACCCGCCCCAAGATAGCATATATTATCACTAGAGATATGCATAAAGCTCCCCATTTTAGGGAAACTATACCCATATTAATTCCTAATATGACTGTGTAGTCACTAATTAGATAATTTAAAAAATATATATTTATCTTTCTTCATGTACTTCACAAAATCATATCTAGTATAATTATTAAAAATATTTTTATTGTGTACCTACTTGGAAATTTAAGTGTTATATAACCTGGCAACAGCGAGCCGGTACAAGCCTTTAGTTATAGGAACACCACTGTCTGGTTTGAGTTTCTTATTCATGGCCGCTTTTGCACTGTGTCAATATTGCCCAACATCCACGTTTTAACTATTATTATTTATTTGTAAATTCGATCGTGAAAATGTGTTTTTTCTGTTATATCAGCTTGAGTAGATTCGAATTAATTTTATGGTTTCAATAGACATTATAGAAACGTGTTAATATATTATCGATTGCGTGTGAAACAAGTGTGTTGTCGCCCCACACTATTTTATAAATATTTGTTCGAACGTCTTATTTTCTTATAACAAATTTTACCAATTTTACCAAATACTTCTTCTTATTGTGCCATCCCCTAGCGGAGGTCGGCCACCATCAAGGCGATCTTATCTTTGTCGTCTGCTACCCGGAACAGTTCGGTGGAGCTGCACTCGTACCAATCACGGAGGTTTTTAAGCCACGAAATGCGGCGCCGTCCTCTGCTCCGCTTCCCATTGATCTTTCCTTGAATGACAAGTTGGGGAATGCTGTATTTTTGTCCTCTCATAATGTGGCCGAGGTATTGTAGTTTCCTAGTTTTGATACTACGTAGAACTTCGCGGTCCTTCCCCATTCGATTGAGAACTTCAACATTTGTCACCCGGTTAGGCCAATTAATTTTGAGGATGCGTCTATACAGCCACATCTCGAAAGCTTCAAGTCTCCGTGACATCTCTTGGTTTAGCGTCCATACTTCCATACCATAGAAATGAATTGAGAGCACATAACAACGTACCATACGCAGTCTCAGACCTAGGTTAAGATCTCGATTGCTAAGGAGGCGTCTCATTTTGAGAAAGGCGCAAATACTTACAATCAATAATTAAAAGTATCGTAACAATATTTTATACAAAGACCGGCTGTTATCCATTGGCTCCAAGAAGAATGGGAAAACATAGCCGACGTCCAATATGGTTGATTAAAAAATAACATCTGATTTATTTTATTTTTATTGTGAAATATATTTCTCATGTTTCAATCGATACGCCTACAATACAATCATCTCATGGGCGTAGAATCACCATTCTGATCTACGTATATAGGGATCTACCAGTGGAGGTGGGTTTTAGAGATCCGACATTTAAATAGTGCACACTGAACTTTGTCAGACATACTTATTTGTTGTCATTGGACTAAGCATAGAAATTGCAGATGTCGGCTATTTTTTTTTAATTCAATTAAACCCTGCCTAAGCCATAATAGTGGAGCTGGGCTGTGGGGATTCAACAAAAATACTGCAGACTTTGTCATTCATACTTATTTATTTTCATCCAACTAAGAATACAAATTTATTGCAGATGGTGTTGGTTAGATTTTAAAATTTAATTAAACCCTACCTAACTAAACCATAATAGATAACAAATATTCTTCTATCTATAAAAACAATTATATATGATTTAATGGCATAATTTTGGATATTTCGTAGACATAAGAATATTTTTTTTTATATTATGGTCCTGTTTAAGCAGGGTTTAATTAAATATTAAAAACTAACGAACACGATCTGCAATTTGCATTCTTAGTTTAATGAAAACATTGAAGTATTACAAACAAGGTTTAGTGTGCATCATTTACAGCCTACCTCCACCTTTCGATACTGTAATATGAGGTGTATCATTGTACAAGTACGTATCTGTTTGAATTGTTATGTTATACCTTGTTACCTTTGATGTTAGTTGCCAGGATTCAATTTCAGAGAAATACGAATATTTTTGAATAAATTAATAATAATTTTATGAGTGGTTTGTGACCGTTTCGAGGCCCCTTTTTAAATCTTCTGTCGAATCTATTACATCACGTGCGTCATAGTTATAATCCTGTAAAACAGTGTCACGCTCAGTTACATTAGCCGCAACCGCCGTATCCTGAATTGTTACAGTATGCATTTCGCGATTGCAATATCGCTTCTACCCTCGCTCGTCTCCAGCCAGCCCGTCTGCACCAGCGCCGGCCGGAGACGGAAATAGTCCTCCGCCACGTGACTCCGCCGTCGGCGTCGTCCGCACGGCGCGAGGGGGCGGACGGACGAATGCGTCGTCGCGCCGCAGTACGCGATGCACTCTCAATAATATTTAGGTCAAACGCCAAACTGTTCAGAGTGAATTGGGTAGGTAGGTATGTAGGAGAGATTCGCGGGTCAAGAGTGCACGATGCGAGGAATTCAACTGCGCCTGCATTATTAATGCATTTATGTCTATTACATGGCATCAGTAGCGAAGGGTGGAGGTAGGCTGTTAAGATTCGCCACATGTATTGCGTGTCGTGGAATGCCTAGAGGAGTGTGGTCAGCTCGTGGATAAGGCTATTCGACGGCCAATTTAGCGGGCCACGATCCTCAGTCATGAAGTCCTGACGAAAAAGACGAAGTAATATTATATTTACCTAAATAATTTGTATTTTTTCCGTGAATTGTGTGTGTATCTGGCGGTTTTAGTCTCTGAATAGCCTCATATACTAATTCTTCCTAAAGTTTGCTGTTCGAACGAAATATTTGTCGTATTAGTTAATATATTAAGTATTACTATAAGTATGTGATGAATACCATGCAGTGGCGAAGGGTGGAGGTAGGCTGGATACGCCATAAATAGTGCACACTAAACTTTGTCAGTCATATGTATTTGTTTTCATTGAAATAATACTACAATTTACAGAATGATGCTGTTGCTCTCCCGCCATCTTAAAAATCAATAAAAATATAGTGTGGATTTTTTTTTTCAAAATGGATCCCCCTCCAAACTATTTTTTGTATGCGCATTTGAAAACCGCATATCAGGGGTTAATTTTCTAATTTTATCAAATCCACTTTTTGACAAAGTGAGAAAATGTGATATTCTCACTGCCTCCCCTTTACGTCTGTGTCACTGTTTCGTTCTCTCTTACACATTTTCATAATAATATACATTTATAGTACGTAAATCTATAGGCATAAAATAAACCTAACTGTCTCGTTGATAATAAAAATATACGTCACCGAATAGTCAGTAATCCATCCGCAAGTGATGTAAAACTAATTAAATTAAATTCGTTATATTTTAATATTGCAGTTAGAAATATATAATTATGTATATATATCGTGAAAGAATCTCTAACCACCAGTAAAACAATACATTCAACATATAAAATAAGTTCCGTATTTATCCAAAATCTAAAAGACGTCACGTGGGGTAGGCAGATTGAGCGTCGCTTGGGGGCGGCAGTTACTCGAAGGGCGGCAAATTGAGGAAAATCATTTGGAATATATAGAAATAGCTACATGAACTTAGTAATAATGAAAATATCTTACCATCAAAAAAATCAGCTCACTGGTTTTATCGGGTTCACGATATCTAGTTTACTTCCGTTGCCATCCAACGTCCTTGGTGACCAGAAACCAGAGACCACACTTGCAGATTTACGATTAGTCTGATATTTTGTTGGTAATGTATCCATACAACACATTTTTTAGATATTGGACTCATGAAATGGTGATAAAAATAATGTTTTAAAAAAATGAGGCGGCATTTTATCTAGGGAAGTCACTGGTAGTTAATAACTTTATTGTAAACCTACTACAAATGGTAACCTCGAGTGAATAAACAACTACATGTTAACCCTAATATGGAAGCATCGTGTAGTCTTTCCAATGTAGATGCCATCACAATCATTGCATATTAGTTTATTGAATGTTTGTATGTTGAATAACGTCGAATCTAACATCAATATTATTGAACAAAAACCGTATGACCCAATATATCTTAAAGGTGTTAAGGGCGAAGAAAATTATGACCTACTTATTGACTTATTTGTCAAAGTCTATTTTATATTGACAATGAAATAAAAATTATATAAATAATAAGAAATCAACCTCCAACGTCGAACTTGTTATCTGTACTCTCTTGGGCAATTTAACCTAGTAACAAATAAAATGTCGTTTCGAAATATTTCAATTTATTTTATTATGTTATAATACAGCCACGTTGCACTATTTTTCTTGCGTTATAATCTCTCGCTGAAATAATAAGCCTAGACCGCAGAGAAAAATATTACCCACTGTGAAAAACAGATTTAATTTTTAGTTAACAAATTTTGCAACTAGTAAATGTGTGCCTAACTGGTATCTAATTTGCGATGACTCACTAAACGGTGTAATTTTTAACTAATTTCTTCGCTGTTTACCTGCAATTTTATGCAAATTTTCAGATAACGAATTTTTCTACAGTATTTATGAGAATAATACAAATAACATATACTTAGGCCTATCCAGATGGTGCGATTTGATTCGAGCGTAACAAGTTGCCCGTTTTACAGGTACAAGTGACTTAATTGAACCGCCCACAAGCACTCGCGGAGTTATAACTCTCGCGCGATAAGCGCAAGCGAACGCAAGACTCCCGACATCGCGAGTGCGGACCTAATAGTTTGAGCAAGTCCCTAACATTCATTCATCGTAAAAACAATATTCTTTTATTACAAACGTCCGCTCTGTCGAGCCCCATTGATAGGATCGGACGTGGTAAAAAAAGGCATTAATGAACTGTGTTCGGACCTCAGAGCAATAATATAAAGAGAGTGGGTACTATTCGGTAAAATGAAGCCGAATTTCTTACGGATAACGCACAGTGGAACCTCAATTTTATTATTATTAACTTAACTATGAAACGTTATACCATCATGTTGCTTCTCAGTACGACTGCCAAATTTAAACACAACATAGTTAACCATAATATTGTCTACTAAATTATCTAAAAATAATTACCACTTTATATTTAACACAAAAATAATAAATTAATAAAATAACGTGGCTGGGACACGTATTCCGGATGCCGCCAAAGAGTGCGGCACTTCGTACCCTTGTGGCACAGCATAAAGGGTTCCGTCGCCGTGGCCGGCCCTCCCTCACCCTGCAGCGGTGCTACAAAAGCGACCTACGTGCTGCAGGTCTGACATGGCGGGAGGCGCAGGAGTTGGCGATGGACCGAGGGAAGTGGCGCCAAATTGTGCTTGCCCTATGCCCCAACATTGAGACGTGACAGGGTGGAAGAAGAAGAATAAATTAAGTATCCAAATCAATATTTACCTACTACGTGGACAAAAAAAAAATATTTATTTCAGCCATAGAAATTCTATCTTACTCTAACGTATATTGCTCAATTCTTTCTCACTCGCACGTATGGTTCGTTTTTGTTCAGGCCTTGGTTCGGACACTTTTCAGTTAGTAACGTTTAGTTTTAAGTAAATTATTCGCCACTCTACTAAATTACTAGCATAATCTGAACCATGCTTTAGGTGTAGTAGTAATGTATTTCATCTTGTCTGCTAACCAGACAGATAGCGTTCCTACCTACCTTCGGCTTATTTCCAGATCAAAATTTCTTGAAATATTTTTCAAATGACGCATTCGGCTGAAACAGAAATGCATCTGTAAGTATTTTACTTTCCACTCTCGCCGCCGATTGCGAATTAAAAGACATAATATGATGATGAAAAGAAGTTAGTTTAATGACTAGCGTTCGTCGTATGCAGTATGTATTTATAAACACATTTCCAGGGAAAGCTTATATGATCGCATCATGCGTTTTGACGAAAACTGAATTTATATTGACTTGCAAATTGCAACTGGAACATACTTTTTCACGAACGCCGTTTTACATTATTAGTCTAATAATTAGTTGTAATTGTAATTGAAGACATGAGAGTTGAAGGAATACAAACGTACGATATAAAGTGAAACTTCTTGAGTGTATATTTAATAACAGGCGGGTTTTATCATAGTGTCTATTCTATACACAAGGCGGCTATCGACGGTAGTTTATTATATTTATGTATTGAGTTAGTTAATTGTTACAATAAGTTAACGGTCTAAACCAATAATACTCAACCTTTTTTTTCTTCGGGCCAAATACATATATTTGTAAAGTAACGCGGGCCGCATCACTACTGGTGTGACGAAAAAAATCATGAAACCCTCCTTTTTTACAAAACATTTTTGATATTTTAAAAATTATGCGTGTTTTTTAAATTAATCGTGTGCAATAGCAACACTCTTATACCAGATCTGATGTGGACCATAATGACAATACTCTTCGGGTGTCACTATCTGTGGGTCAAAGTCGAAACGAATCTCAAGATATACGAAATTCCTGATAATAAATGTGTTTCGGGCCACACATAAAAGCTTAAAGGGCCGCAGGTTGAGTATCGCTGGTCTAAACTGTCAAAGAGCGCTGTGTTTTAACAGCATCTGTCTTGTGTTAACTTTTAGAGAGAGATAGACAGTTTTGACAATTATAATATCTCAGTACATAAAAATATGATAAACTACCGTCGATAGCCGCCAATAGGAGACTTGTGTATAAAATAGACCCAAAGAACGGGCAGATGCCTCAGGCATCACGATTTTAGGGACATCATTCGACGATATTCTTTATTTAACGCGAATAACGCAATCGATCCGTCTGAAGATTTGAAAGGGGGCCTCGAAACGGTTCAAACCTGTCATACGATTATTAAATTATACAAAAATCTCAAAATTATGCGTATTTCTCACAAATTGAGTATAAAATATTACACAGGGCATAACGAAATCCCTGCAACTAAGGCTGTCCGTAAAATGTAATAGGTATTAATATTTGTCTGCGTTGCAGTTAATTTCTTGTTACAGGATATAAGACCATGAGAAGCCAGTTTTGGCCTATTTCCCGAACGGGGGTGTATTTAGTGGAATATAGTAGGTACTAACACGTAATAATTAACAAATAGATAGATATAGGTACGTCTTATGTATTTTAATTATTGTATGAAACAGGTACACTAAAATCGAGCGAAAAAAGGCAAGAGAAATAATGGTAAATAAAAGTCATAGTAGCATTAAAAAATCACGGAATGTTGTGATGCCGTCATGATAATTTTCACAAAAAAATAATTTCCATGCGTACAATATGTACGAAACAGCATAACGTAAATAATTGCCGTACCTGTGCATTATAAATACCTTATGGCCTTACCTGTTCGTAATATTAATAATTGATTACGAAACACAACCTGTCTGACACGTGGAATTAGTTACTATCAACATCGAGTAGCTTCCATCGCTAATCAAATTGTATTGTGCAATAGATATATACGTGTCAAGTATTGGAGTTTCACGTGGATTGTTAAAAAATCTACCTAAATGAAAAAATAATTAGATGCTATGATTTATCGATGTCAGACCATAGATTATAAACAGGCGCGCACACAGAACTACGATATGGGGGCATTCTTTAGAAAAAACTATCCATAACAATATTTCATCATCATCAGCCGGGGTCAATCCACTGCTGGATGAAGACCTCCCCAAGCTTTCTCCAACTCTCTCGGTCCTGTGTCGTTCGCTGCCACGTATTTCCGCCGAACTTTACCAGTTCGTCAATCCAGCGGCTTTTAGGGCGACCCTGTGGCCGTTTCGTACCCCTTGGGTACCATTGGATGACGGCATTTGTCCAGCGGCCGTCCTTTCGGCGAGCAATGTGCCCCGCCCATCTCCATTTCAGCTGTTTGGCAACGTCTATTACATCGCGTACTCTTGTCTGCTTCCTAACCCATTCGTTTCTCTTACGGTCCTTTTGCGTGATGCCCAACATGCACCTCTCCATGCCTCGCTGTGTGACTCTTCACATAACAATATTTAAAAATATATATTGTTTTTTTTACGCTGAAGGGAGGAGTTATCAAAATCTAGTTAGTGCTACTGACTTCGGGGTACATTCAAGTTAATGGCCCCACCAAACCACACTCGGTCTTAATCAGGCGTATCACGGGACCCAGTATCAGTATTATAATCAATATCTTTTAATTACTGAACATGTCTCAGCGCATCTATTCTATACACAAGACTGCTATTGGCAGTTAACGAGGGTCGTTTATCATGTTTTTGTATTGAAGTATTATAATTGTTACAATAAGTTAGCCGTCAAAACTGTCTATCTCGCTCTAAAATTTAGCACAGCCAAGAGAGGTGCTGTTAAAACATAGCACTTATTGATTGTAACAATTATTACAACTGACTTATTGTAAAAATTATAATACTTCAATACAAACATATGAAAAACTATCCTCAATAGTCGCCGATAGCGGCTGATAGCAGTCTTGTGTATAAAATAGATGTGCAGGAGCAGTTACTCAATGAATTTACATGACTTTAAGTTAAGAGTGCCCATGGAGAGAGAAACACATATAAGCAAAATTAAAAATTGTAGTAAATAACAAGAGTTAACTTCGGGATACATTCCCCATATTCATACACATCACATGTTGAGGCTGACGATGAACTACTGCCCTGTAGTTGTCTATAACTAAGGATGCTCAACTACTGTCGCACGTAACGAATCCATAAAACAGCCAAGAGGATGACCATTAAATTTTAAGACATTTTTAATTCAAAAAAGTAATTTTAAATTGTCTATATACCTACGCTATATGGCACGTTATTAGGCAGTGGTGTGTACAAACGTTTGGCACTAAGAGCTACTTACTAGAGCTACGATATAATTCTATTTTCCATTGCCTTCATTCTAACCCCCCAAAATATAGTAAAAATATAAAAGTTGGATCACTGTGGTAATACACTTATTTATTATACCTAATGCTATTCTGACCCGTGTCCGGAAATCTGTACGTATGCAGTTCGCTGTATCACACTTCACCGTGAAATGTTGTATCGGAAATATGGTCGTATATTAAAGACCGTCCAACCTCTTTGGGTCGTATAATACTGAAATAAAATTTATCTCTGAATAAAACACGGTTCTTGTCGATTTACAGGAAGCCAACGGTAAACAAACTTTGAAAATAGCCATATACTGGATTATTTGTTAGGTTATGTTAGGTTTTCATTCTTGAATAATTCATGAATTTTGCCAATATCGGCTATGATAATTGAATTAATGTTCATATTGAATCTAATAAAATTGGAGACCGTATAGTACCTATACGGTCGTCTCTTCCCGATAGAAAACTCACCGTGAAGTGTTATACGTACAATTTACATGTAACTCTAGAACGGTGATACAACTTAATATAATTAAATAAATTATATGATATGTATAATATTAACATATTATCGTACGTACATCTAATAAAATGTTGATGAGTGAGTGAGGAACATAAGTTATATTATAATATTAAGAGAGAAAGCCTAGATACATTTTGACGTAGATAATGTAGATAATAAATAATAATAATATGTGCTCGCAGATCAACAGGATGTCAGTGCTTCTCAAAATATTTTTGTAAAATTTTGAGGATCCTTGTGTACTTTATACAAATATGTTTACATATTGGATGCTCATAATATGCTGTCGTGGTGGAGTAGTTTATAGAGCGCCCGTCTCTATAGCAGTGGGCACGGTTTCGAATTCTACGTCTTTCAAAAATCACAGTCACAGGGAAGGTTAAAATCAGTTTTTGTTTTATTGTATTAACTGTCAATTCGTGGTAAATGGATTTTGAAGGATGGGATTAATTGCTAGTGACAAAGTACTATTGGATGGATAATGCTATGTATTGGTAGATTATTTGTGTCGCCTGTTTTATAAATTTAATATTAGTCAGTTGAAAATGTCCCTCTAAGGCGGACGAAACCGGTCCAGATTTATCAAAATCATAAAAAATCATTCATAAAATCTTATCTTCTTCTAAAAATCTTCATAAAAAATATTAGCTCCGTTTGGGCTGAAATTTAATGTCAATTTACCGTAACCATTTTAATGGTTAAATTTAAAGGAGTAGTAAGTGGTTGTACAAATTAACAGAGGCACCTGTGAAGCAGAGAATTGCAAGTTTAAAAAAAAAAAATTCACAGAAAAGAAGCACAATGAATAATACAGTTTATTACCGAAAACCAACATCATGCATTGTATTGACTTGTGTATCCCTGATAATTATCTTAGAAATCGGGAGCATCCATTGTTTGTTCTCCCAAGGTGCCTTGTAACCTGCCATTGGCAATGCCAATTGGGAGGGCAATAACTGTATTCATTCAAATCGTCAGATATTGATATATTACGATATTGATATATACGTGGGTTGAGTTTAGAGATGACGTTGTTTTATATATTTTTAGATATGATCTACTTATACTTAGTTCACCCGATTTGTTTACTAGTACGTTATTTATTTATTTGTTTACACATTGATATTAATTAACCCGTAAGTATTTTTATTAAAATATTGTTTTAAATACATACATATTTTATGTCATGTCGTGATCGCTTTAAATTTGTAATGTGTCATGTTCATTATACGTAGGTAAAATAAATAAATTTGAATTTGAAGAGATTAAATATTAAGTTAAACCAGTGGATTTTTCTTTTTATCCCTCAATAATGCGGTAACTATAAAGTTAAAACAGAAATGATTAAAAAAATCCTCGAATTCACAATGTAAAGCCGGGTACTCACTAGCGAGCCGTAACTGTAACCGTTGCAGATACAGTAACTCGTATAGACGCCGAATAATTAGTTCGCGAGTTTAAGAAATAATTATTTCGCAGCTAGAGTTGCTTACTGTATCTGGAACGGTTACAGTTGCGGCTCGCATAATGAGTACCTACCCGGCTTAAGATAATGAACTGTGCTTGTTATCTGCGCTTAATTTTTCTTAATACGTTTAGGTGTGGACTTTAGAGTCAAACAATCTGTTTATAGTTACTTTACGATACTTTATATTTTTATTCACAACTATATAATACTTTTATTATCGTTGGAAAAACAATAAAGTTTTAGAAGGACTCGTTGTTCATCGGTTACTTTCACTTTGGCAACAACTGAACTACAGCATAATAATAATTATTGTTGTTTTATTATATTAGGTTACGTCATCTTTATCGTCGCATAACAATATAACATCGTATAGATATAACTGAAGATATAACTAACTATAAATGCTTACTTATAATTATAACATTATAACAAACGTCGATCAACATAGCATATTATAATATATATTATGTTAGCACTCGCGCACACGGGAAAATAGTTTGGAGGGGTCCATTTAAAAAAAAAACATCCATAATATTTTATATTGATTTTTAATAAGACTTCCACATTTACCCCGCCTACGACTTATAGCTTCTCATCGCTTCTGTTCCCCTTACTAAGACACTCCACACTTTGGCTCTTGCGATAAACACATGACCTGTAGGCAGCGTTGCCAACTTAGCGTTTTTCTTGCCAGATCTACCATTTTTTAATAAGCGTCTAGTTTGCAAAATTCGCATCTGGCGTATGGCGTTAAATCTAGCATTGTTCATCGACGTAAAACTTAAAACTTTGATGATCTTTTGTACCCGGGTTGCAAAAAAGCGACTCAAATGGAATAGTACAAAACTTAAATTCATTAAGCCCTGCCCAAACCAAACTAAAATAAATAAAAATATTACACGATCTATAAAATATCCAAAGTTATATATGATTTAATTACATAATTTTAGATGTTTTATAGACGAGTAAATATTTTTTAACTATTATTTATAATGGCAGGGTTTAATTGAATTTTAAAAACTATCCAACAGCGTCTTAGCGTCGTTGTCGCGTCAATCAGCGTTGTAGTCTTATTTCAATGAAAACAAATTCGTATGATTGACAAAGTTTAGTGTGCACTATTTATCGCTTATCTTAACAGCCTACCTCCACCCTTCGCCTTGAATAGTCAGGAAGCATTCGTTGTTTGTAGCATAGAAAATGTGACAACACAAACGTAGACCCCATCCAAACCAACCCGCCCCACAACACACTCGGTCTTAATCGAGCGTATCACGAGGTCCTAAATTTGGATGTGAAGCATCAGCAGTTTTTTACGGATGGGTATGTCTGGGTACGCCCACTTTGGCCGCGCGGCTTAAGCGTTGGACTATAACGCCGTGGGTCCCAGGTTCGAATCCTGGGTCTGGCAAGTACACATATTGTTTTTCAATTTGTGTGTGAATCAGGGTATGGACCTAATAGGTTGAGCAAGTGGCTGACATCCATTTTTCGTAAAAAACAAAATGTGTTAATACAATCCTCTACTCTGTGGAGGCCCATATGATCCTATTAGGATCGGACATGGTCGGAAAAAATGTCTCAGGAGCAGATGCCCAAGAGAGACTGAGTTTGACACGATATAATATATAAATATGACAAACTCAAACTCGCTTCTGACAGTCACTTCAAATAAAGGGTTTCACAGAGGACTGACCCTATATAATATTAGAGAGAATTTTTGATGTCTGTTTATATCACTTAACTGGTCGACTCGCCACGCCGGGCCCTTCCTGAGCCCGGGCCCCCAGGCTAGAGCCCTGTCAGCCCCCCCTTTGTGGGACCATGTACGTAACTGATAGGTTTAATGGTACAAAAGTAAGACAAACTTAGCAGCATGCACCCCACATCTAAAATAGTATAATAGTATCTTTGACGCCCACCCTACCTATCGCTAAGGTTTAAAGGCATTGTGACGCTCTACAATAGCGTTTTCCAAGTGGTTTACAGTGTAAAATTAAGGGTATTTAGGTTATTTTTGTATTACTTACAACCACTTGAATTATGGAGTTATTGAATTGAATAACACAATTAAAAATTGTTTCACACAACCACGTATTTCAAAATATAATCATCATTGATATTAATAGCAGTAAAGCGAAAATAGAAGTAGGTATATATATCTGGTCGACTCGCCACGCCGGGCCCCCCATGAGCCCGGCCCCTCAGGCTAGACCCCTATCAGCCCCCCCTTGTGGTGACCATGTGAAATGTGGTGAAAATGCATGCTGAACATAACGCATATTACAGTAAAATGAATGAATTGGTAAGAAAACCTGTAATGTAATAATTAAAAAAAAAAAAAAATGGTAGAGTCTGCTTTCTATAAGCTGGCGTGCCGGTTCCCACCCCCCCCCCCCCCCGTTTCAGCATCCATCTCATACCCTCTCATTGAAAACTTGCAACAGTTAAACGCGATGGCACAATGCTTTCCGTTTAACTTGTACGCTAGTTTATAGAATATAGACTCTAGTTGGTTTTCCAGCGGTGTCCGAAAGGTGCAGAATAATCGAAATGTCGCTGGATCATTGAATATATTGTGCGTAGACACTGGTTCTATACACTGGTACACACAAGCTCTTCGTCCAGAATTGGATTAATGACGCATGATGCTGATGACGAAGGCTTCTAAATAATATTTTTCTGGCGCGCCCTGCAAAGCACTTTCTTTTCCATGTCATTGTATTTTTTGCAATATGCCTCTGGCATTATTGAGTTTTTTTTTTCGTACACTTAGCAATAAAAAAAATAATTATTACCCGGGGGCATGTTGACGTGATGGCGAAATTCGTACATACTATATTAGGTATTTTAGTTCCGGATATAATTGGCATTACCCAATCTATTTGTCGATTGTTATCTCGGGCATTGATCTGGTGGTATTTACAACCTTAGACTAGAATATATAGTGCATATAAGGGAACTCAGAAATAATGGGGACTGAAATACCTAATGGGTCCAAGGAGAAGCAGGCAACCGATCTCAAGTAAGGAAGAATACGGGATACATTTAAACACGCATGGCCCCCACATCCTGAAGCGAGCCCCCGGGCTAGGATGTTTGCCGGGCCCCCCTACCTATCGCTAAGGCTTCGGCCACATAGGTAGGTGCTTCGCTAGTGCTAAGCTAGGTGCTATGCTTGTCTACTAAAAACACTACTGCCACATTGCTTACGTACAAATTCATTTGACATTTGGGAGCGCTCAAGTCAACACCGGTGTCACTTTGAAAACTAACCAGAAAGCTACTTCTCACAGAGAATTTAAGTTTGAAATTTCGAAAGTCTCAAATTCGAACTTGTTGGGTGCATCATGTCAATTCATCTCGAAGTACTCTTGGAGAGTTTCAACTTCTCTAAAAGAATTTCGGAAACAGGATAAAAAGTTTTTTAGTAATTTAGATTTTACATGCATATGTGAGCACTGGTAGCACACATTAGTTGAACCAGGTGCGCATACATAATAATGGTATGGGGGTCCCCGCACTTTTCCGGAAACATTCTCCATACCCAGACACTCCAGAAACTATTTGCAACCACGGCCCCTGCCCCAGCACACATGCTCACTTTCTCACCCGCGACCTGCCATATTCACGAGTGGTTACAGAATACACGTGGCTTTATGGTCAAATTAAGAAGGGCCGATGTTTTACATGCATACAATATGAGCACTGGTAGCAGACAGCTGTATAAATAATTATGTCGTGCACCCACGGTGGCCGAGTTGGTAGAGCAGCCGTATATGAAGTCACTGCATCACGGGTTCGAACCCACGTCCTGCGATACATGTGCATTTTCCCAACACTATTCCACGTCACTATGTAATTATTATTAAAATATTTCGCCAATAAAGAATGTCCGGAGGATTTTTATACGGATAGTAATATTGTGAGGGTAATGGGGTAACACAGTTTACCGTGAACTGTTTTACTTGCATTGAGTTAAAAAGAACACGCATTGTTCGTAGGCAGGCAGTATTGAGTAGGGAATCCAATCCCGAGCCAAAATTCTGATCCCGGGATTTCAGGATTACAATTTGACAATCCCGGGATCCCGGGACTGGTCCCGGGATTGGCATTTTTTCCATTGTTAATATAAAATTTTTATATTTACAAATAACATTGATAAAATCGGTCAAAAATAAATCTAGTATAATTTATACTATTTAAGACATTTATTGTTAATATTGTATACGTTCAATCTTGGAAATACACAAGTTTAATGGAGTAAATAATATTGTAATATAAATAATAATGTGAATTTAATAGGAGATTGCTGTTTCTGATAGTAAAGACTTAATGAATGGATTAGCGAGATTTAAAATAGTAAAGCAAATAATCATGGCGTACTTATGGCCGCTTCATAAATCTAATTAGTCAGCCAAATATGAAACTGCCGTAAAACGTATGATATCATGGTGGAATTACTTTGTCAAAAGTGCGAAGCATTGTTTTTTCCAATCTTTCCATTTTTAATAATTTATGTGAAAAAATAAAATGAATCGGCAACCTACACATGGGTATAAATCAAACTTCATTCAAACTCAGTTTATTTCTAATGTAGTTATTTTTTATTAAATGTATTTTTTCTGTTATATTTTCGCTTTTATTTTATTTTCCATAAAAATTGATAAAAAAATCAATCCCGAAATCCCGGGATTATGTTTATCAATCCCGGGATCCATAGGTATCGAAAATAGCTCGGGATCCCTAGTATTGAGTATACTACCCTCCACGTAACCTTGCAATTTGGAATAGATTTTTTTGAATTATTTGATGAAATCAGCCAATCAGGCGCCTGCATTTACTAATGCTCTAATACGGAGTGCGTGTACACACAAATCTTGTCACTGTGTACAATGGCAAAGTTATGTGAAGGATACTTTACTATTCCAATTTTATTAGATTCAATAAGAGCATTAATTACGACATGATAGTTCATACTTACGAGGACCTACCAGAATTTTATATAAATTATATGTTAGTATAATACTATCTATTTTCTTATGTCTTTCATTTGCATTGTGGTAGTTTTTATTACGTATTTTTTTAAGGTTTTATTTAGAAATGAATTTTATACCATCATAAATTGTCCGGTGTTCGAATTTAGAACTAAGCTCGTCACAGTAGAAAAAGTATTACATCCATAGACTATAGATACATATAGACGCCACCCGTTGCATTGCTAAATGAAGCTACGTGCCGTGCGTTTGGTTTGTGGGCGAGCGAACGCATTCGCCTATAAATGTTCGAGACCCTAGACCATTTCGCTAGTGCTCGCCCAAAGTGCTCGCACTAGACGCTCAGAATTAAAATATAATTTACTGTTTTTTTACGTTATATAGTATTTTTAAGCGGTCAAAATGCAACCAATTAGGTAAATATATCCATAATTTAAGTTATTTTAAAGAAACACTAGGTCACTGATATTAAAATAAATAATAATATACAAATAAATTGTCACGAACATGTATCAACTTACCTATGAAACGTAATACCATCTTCTTGCTTATCAGTACGGCTACCATATTTTAATACAACATGCAGAACCACCTTTCCTACTTAATTAACTAAAAATATTTACTACTGACTTTATGTTTAACACAAAAAATAGCAAATTTAGCAACACGAACAACACGCTACGTCAAGCGATTCAGCACAATTTGCCGGCGATATTTTTGGAAACCAACTTAAAAATATGTAGACCTTTTATCTTACTCTAGCGCGTGTCGCAGAGATTATAAGGGTGCCGAATACTTTCTCACTCGCACTCATGCATCGTTTTTGTTCAGGCCTTGATTACATCGTATGTCAAATGTTAGCATGTGGCGACCTCACTCAACGGACAACTTACTTATACTGGTGGCTGGCTTATAATGACCATCGATGTCCGATAGAATATCCCGCTGTGAAGTGTGATAAAGTCAAAAACGGACCATAAGTGCGAGTGAGAAAAGCATTCGGCACGCTTATATTTCCGCACCATGCGTTAGAGCAGGGGGGGGCAAACTTTTTGGATGGAGGGCCAAATTCAAGAATTAAAAATGAGCGGCGGGCCGCAAGTAAAATACCATTATTAGATATACAATATTTATTATCACGAAAAATAAACATTACAAAAAATTAATGAGAGAATGAAACTGATGTACCTACCTTTTTTAACATTTTTTTAAATTCAGGTGTTAATTTTGTAGTTGATATTCTCAAAGCTGCTTCTAAATGGGCATTGGAGATATTTGATCGTAAAGAATTTTTATTGAGGTTCATGATCGGAAATGTTTGTTCACATATATAGGTTGATCCAAAAATAACGAACATTTTTCTTTCATAATCTTTAAGTTGGTCGAAATTGTCTGAATTAAGGGCATTGTAAAATTTGGAGATTTCTTCACGACGATGCAATTCTCTTGAATCAGTGTCACACTGCAGATCAATAATCTCAAGTTGTAGCTCTGTCGGCATACTATCAATATCTATTGAAATCGATGTTCAACGTAGAAAATAGTGGTTACATAGTGTGAGACGAGACGCAAGGAAGACGTACTGAGATAATACAATTACGAAACAAGAAATTCTTCAAATTTTAATCTATTGTCAATATTTTTTAAAAAATATATTTAAAAAAGTTATTCTTAATCAGAAGTACAATTAATGATGGCGGGCCGCAAAAAATACCCGGCGGGCCACATGCGGCCCGCGGGCCGCAATTTGCCCCCCCCCCTGCGTTAGAGTAAGATAGAATTTCTACGGCTGAATTAGATATTTTATCACAACGTCGCCGATAAAAATGAATTAGACTGATTAGTGATACATTCATTTAAAAACTGCGAGCACGTGTTGCTGAAATTTATAAATTATTGTTTTTGTGTTAAATATAAAGTTAGTGGTAATTATTTTTAGTTATCTTAGTAGAACAAATGGTTAACTATGTTGTGTTTAAATTTAGTAGCCGTACTGAGAAACAACATGATGGTATAACGTTTCATATTTAAGTTTATAATAATAAAATCGAGGCTTCATTTATCCGAAAAATAGGCGCTCTCTATAATATCATTACTCTGAGAATACGGCCAATTGCATAGGTAAATACAAATTTCCGGACACATTAATTTAAACGGGGGTTAAAATAAAATAACATGATTTAATTCACTAATATGTAATTAATTATTAGGTATACGACCTCTGGTAATGGGCCGTTGATAAAGGGTTAATCATCTAATATACTTTGTTTGCAACAGTTGCCATAGAAACCGCTAGACTTAAAACTACAGAATAATATTTCCGTTCATTTTCAAACAATAATAATTGGATAACTATCCGTCTCGCTTACACAACTCATTATGATGCATCTCTTATCTCTCACACACACACTTCAGCTTTGAGATAAGATAGCATGGAACTCGTAATATTATCGTGACGTCAACATGGATGCAAGTCACGCACACTCGTGCATAGGCTCGTATAAATAATTTTTCAAATCTCGAATAGTGGAGGAATTTTTATGCAGGGATTCATAATTTATTAAAATTGAAATTATTTTTGAGTTGTTACACTTTGAAACTGAGGTATCGATGTGTTTTGTTGTTATACGTTTTAAGATCTAAAATCTAAATGAAGTGACGTCTTTAGACATTGCTACCCTTGCCAGTGAAAGAATAAAGTTATACGTAAATTCTTTGTCTTAAACTGAAAAATGTGATACGAAAAACAAATGGACACATTTACTGATGACACCGTAGAAATTGTTAGCTCCGCAGGCAAAAAACCATCTCCATGGAACCTATTCTCAAAAGTTATACCTAGTATTTATTCGAATACTTATATATAATTTGAAAACATCTCATGCATAATATACCCACTAGAAAAAATCCTTTAAAAATATACGACACCTGAGGGGACTTGAACCTGTAATCGCTGGATTCGCTCCAGTATCGCAATTTGAAAAGCACACTGTTGTTAATCCAGCGGTTACAGGTTCAAGTCCCGTCGGGTGTCGTATTTTTGTCTAAAAAGGGATTTTTCTAATGCGTGCCTAAGCATGTGCATGAGATGTTTTCAAATTATATATGTTCAATACATAGACTTCGACTTCAATATCAAGACGTACACGTCACTGCGGCCGTTTCTGGAACTAAAACCGTTGCAATACCACCTGCGTGTAAAAAGCGCGTGACGTAATGCCGGGTCCACATTGGCAACATGTCGCCGGCAACCTCGTTAAATTTTACGATAAGAATGATAATTATCGTAAAATTTCTTAAGCAATTATGATAATTATCGTAACATTTAACGAGGTTGCCGGCGACATGTTGCCAGTGTGGACCCGGCATAATACTGTCATCGCAGACAATGGCATGACGTGGATGTCAATATATAGAGCCGAACAGTAGAATGTTACGTTCTCAAATATTGTTAATTTTATTATTCGTTGAATAAAAGATATAAGTGGTTTATTAATATTTATTCGTTCAGCGCATTACCTGTCTTTCCCCAACGAGAAGACACTGTCTTGTCAATGAATGAGTTGAATAGCCAATCATTTGTCTTAACTTAATATTATAATAGTGAATTAAACTATTTTATTAATCTTCCCGTTGCGAGAATTGTGTTTAAAACACCTGACTTCGGCGCGAATATACCTTCGCATCCGACGTGTGAATACGTAAGAGGCCGAATGTTGCCGAGCGGCCATATGCGAGCCGCCGGAAACACCCGAACGTAGAAAGTGGGTCAGTAAAGTTCTTGCCATATTATTATTCTTTTTCGCTTCTGTGTGTTACGTAGACGCTATACGCACACATGCGCAGGAAGACGGCTATCAATTAATGAGCGCGTGCCATGCATTTTTTAAATGCAAGCTTAGCTATTTAAAATATTAGCGATTATTTTAGTGCATCCGTACAATATAGTTGAGACAGCACAGTGGGTTTTTCATAAACACCCGCCAACCCTCGGAAAACAGACGTCATCATTTTCCCTTTCAATAATATATATTTTTAGTCCAGACAAGATTACGTAATGCCGCGTTTTGACAAGGCGATTTTTGTCGTTCAACTGCTTGATGAATGTTGGATGTTGAACGTGAAATCGAAAGTTATATTCCCATGTATCGATTTAAGTTGAACTGATAATTGGAATCAAAACAGCGTCATGTGAAACAAACAAGTTTGGCATGCCGATGCGAATTGTTATCACCTTGGTTACGCTAGGCAACTTACTAGGCAACCATTTGATTCAAATTCTGATTCACTTTTAACTCAATAAAAGTATAAAGGACCTAAAATCCGTCCAATTTAATGTACAGATTGATTGATCAACATTGTTGAAATAATATGATTCCCACTTATTTTTTACTCTCAACTGTCATTCAACATAGAGTTGAACAAAAAAAATCGCCACGTGATAAAGCGAGCCCACGATGAAATGGAGTTGAAAATTTACTAGATATATTTTCACAATAATACTTAAAAAAAGTTAATTGCCATCTCGGTTCCTAAGTGGACCATATGGGCCTCGAGAGATTGATCATTACGTTATTGATTTTTTTTTACGAATAATGGTTGTTAAGTTGTTAACCATACATTCAACGTACGCTGACCCAGTTGTTAGTGGCCGTATCTGAAGCCGTGAATCGAAATTTGATTCTAAAATCAAGAGGTTTTTCGTTTTTAAGCGCTTTCCGGGAATCTAACAAGACACCTTATCCAATTAAGCTTACTGAAAAATTTTCAATTCCTCAATATTTCGGAAAATTTATTAGATTTGAGATTAGCCTTGACTAGGATTGGAAGACGAGGTTTCTCGATCACAAGCTCTAGTTACAAATTATATTAGCCTCCACTGGTGTAGTAAAAAATAGAGGCATGATTGAAGCGTTCACCTTTAAGATGTTGCCTCATACAAGCCGTCTAGGGATGCATTTTCTGGTTGAAGTGTCAAGTTGGTGACGTGAAAATGTTTTTGTATGTTTGGCTTTGTTTTTACATGAATTTTGCATTGTTCGAAGGAAATCAACAAATCAAATTTTGTTGCAGTGCTATAATAAAGCCTCATTTTAAATTTAAAATCAATACACAATAACTGCTAAATTTGTTCTCGTAGTTTCAATCAAGTCGATTTCACCCAATATTAATAAACTTGTATACAGTCACGGTTTTAAACTAGAACTAAACTAGTGAGTATTTATTTAGCTATATGAACGATAAGTATGAAACCACATTGTTTATCCTTTTTTCTGTTATGTACAGATATTTACAAACCAAGATGAATGAACAATAATTACTAGCGTTGAAAGTCACTCGTAATTATTAATAGATTCATTATTATGACCATCACTGTCTTTTCGGTAAAATAACAAATATTTGATGGAATGCTCGTATTAAATAACAGTTTGAAAGTGACACTGTTATGAAGTGAATAAACATTATACATGTTTATGCACAAGATGAAATCGAAAATTATTCATTGTTATTTGTCATCCAATCCTAAACAAATGTGTGAATGGTTTTAAAAGAGATATTTTCTTGTACACATTAAATGGTATGTATTAAATATTCCTTTGTCATATATCATTAATTATGATTGTAAAACGATAATTTCAAAATAGCTCTTTTGATTTTGTATTGTGTATCCCAGTCACGTTTTTCAATAGAGCTGATGGTTAGACCAAAGTGTTTTAAAATTCTGACTAAAGGTATAACTTTACATAAATCTAAAAAATGAATAGCTGTATTAAAATTAAATAAAATACTTGTGGATTTATGCCAGATAATAAAAAAATATTTCAGTTAATTAGTGATAACTGAACGATCCGTTTTATGGAAATGCGTTAAAGGTTATTCAACGTTTTCAATCAACCGTTAAATAACATTCAAAAGAAAATTAACCTCAATACTGAATCACTAAATATTAACACAAGGTGTATCTCTACAATGTTAACTAAATATGGAAGCAAATGCTATTAACATTTTGTTTTATTAGCAATTCTTATATTCAAGTGTTTTACCTTTAATTTAACAAAACAATAAAAAAACTGTGATACGTTGACTCCATGTCATAAATATTATTTACGTTGTCCTATGATCTTACAATTTATATACCAATAAACTTACCAATTGTTAAAATACAAACAATGCAACATGCATATTTAAATACATTATTAAATGGCATACAGAAACGCGCGTCTTGATAAAGTCACCAATTGGAAGATGTATGAAAGCGCTGAAAGCTCATTCTCAACATAAAAATATAAACAGTGAAGTAAATAGAATATGTCATACAGCAAGTCTGGAAAGGAATGGTTTCCTATCTCCAATGTATTGTCTGAGATTGAAGTAGAATATTATGATACATTTAATATTATCAACTACAATTTTCCAGGTATTTTTATTAGATTTTATTTCACTCCAAGCGTTTAATTATTAATTGAGCCGTTTCCCGGAATAATGTTGTATCCAACAAAATTGTCAATGTTGAGTTATTGATGGAATAATGTTGGGTATGTTTTTATGCATCGTTTAAGGTAGGTAGTATGGCAAAGAAAAAATATTTAGGCTTGTGGCAGCATTTTAAAGTTATTGGTTTGTGGAAGAACGTTGTATATGTTATTGTCAAAATGGCGTCGCCGTCCGTCAATATCACGGAGCGTGGTATAATTCACTTGAATAAAGGAAGAAAACGGACATCTAATGTTTTAAACTGGACAAATATCAAAGCTAGGAAGCTGAAGGATGTAGGAAAAGAGTATTTATCCAGAAAAAATATTATTAAGCCTGCAATTTACCCGTCGAAACAGTTTTGTGGAATAATGTTGTATACCATTTGACAGTTCTGTTGATCTCATGAATAAAATTATTACGTTCGACATATTATTAATATGTCGAACGTTAATCGATTGTATTCAATTGATTTATCCATATATTGGAAATGTTGTTTGATAATAATGCTGGCATTGTAGTGCTCTATATATTGTAACTTAATCTAATACCGTTTCAATTTTTTTAATCGTTCCTAGTTCTATTTTGCAAGGTCTCGTTTGTGCCAAAAAAAATTTAATCCCGGATGTGTTCTCTATTTTAATATAAAGACAAATATTCAATTAGCATTCAGGTTGCTGAATCACAATGGACAAAGTCATCATCTCGTCTCATGTATTGAGAGTCGAATGTCGGACGCTATGTTCAGAAAGCAGACGAAGATAATTCTAAGCTCAAAAACCTCAATGACATGTGTGAACTCGTGTAAGATGAGCATGCTGCCTTTTTAAAGACACTATTGAGTGAAGCAGAATGAATAAAATACATTTTGCGGAATAATGTTGTATGTGAAATTTTCATATACAACATTTTTCCACTAATTTACTATATTTTTTTTTAATAAATCCAAATTTAATTGCCTTTCTTCACAACTTTACATTTAAAACTCTTAATAATTGTATGTTTATTGTGTTTAAAATATAAAATGTAACAAAACATAACTGGTTTAATTTTTTCCATTTTTCTCAAAACAAGAATATTGTTGGATACAACGTTATTCCGGGCAAGGGCTCAATTCAAACTTTTTGACAAAGCTACAGTTAATAGTGTCATATAGTTCCAAGTAGGTATATTGAAATTTCCATGAGTGTTAACGTTCTTTATCATCATCATTTTTGCAAACAGCTTTCTCCAATAATCACTGTTTATATTTTACATTCTTCCAATAAACCTTTATTTATGACTCTGTAAACATTTTAATGCCCACCCCCTCAGGTTTTAAATGTTATTTGGATTCATTTATATGACAATATTTGTTTCATAAGTTTTATACTCGCTATCAATGTTGTCATTATTTCATTATATATAGGGAGGTTTCCTGTTAGTATGCTTTACAATTTCAAAGTTACTGGTTCAAAGAACAAATAATGGAATACATATGTAATATTATACTATAATACTAAGTCATTATTAATATCAGTTTATTGTTCGTTTAGAGTTTAAATTCTTAGTATTTACTTGATGGTATATACCTACATTAGAGTAGATTAAATTGTATCAAATCAAATCAAATTTATTTATTTGACATATAATGAACATAACAAATTATAAATTCAAAGCGTTCACGACATGACATAAAATAAGTGTTAATAATTTTTAAAAATAAAAATACAGAGAAAGGTGAGTTAATAATACAATAAGTAATAAAATAAGAAATAAAATAAAATAAACAAAAATAAAAGTAGATGGAAGCACACAGAGTGAACTTTGATAGAACCTATCTTAAAAACTTATAAAACAACGTTCACCTAAATTAACCCACTCGTAAGTGGAATATATCAATATCCGAAGCGATTTCATTAAACATTAAGTAATGTATTAGTTATTTATTGCTTGACTTACAATTATTTTTAGTCATACACCCTGCAACGAAGATGACTATCCCAAAAACTTGGACCAGGACAAAGATGGTCGAACATGAGGAAGAACTCCATCCAGAATGCCACGGGTTTTCTAACATAAGACATAGGTACATGCTGTTTAATAACGGTAGAGATCGAGCTAAGCGTATAAAAACGCTATTTGATGACCAAATCACGAAAAATCGTCAGGAAATCAAGACGAACAAGAAGAAGATTATTATACATGTATTGATCACATAACTTATACCCCCTTTTTCATTCAGTGGCACGCAGATTCTGTGTCATGTGGAAAACCAGTGACACTTGACCCACTTGATTTGGTTTATCTATTTACAGGGAGCTCTTCACGTTATCTCTGACCTTCGTCAGGATCCAATACCAAGATTTTTATCAGATTATCATTATCCATACAAGTTATAAATACGATCAAAAAGGTGAAGTCTTGTTTCGAATGTAAAATTAATTTAATGGTCTATTTTTATTTTCCTTTATTATGCATTTGTATCAAACCAAAATAAGTGAATCGCTCAAATTGATTGATCCAATAAAGACTTTTATATTAAAATAAAAATCCTGCCGGACGATACGAAAATAAAATTTAATTATTATTAAAAGAACCAATGTTTTCAGCTCTTTGGCGTGATGCACGCAAACACTCATCTAAAATGCAAAACACACACAAACAAAATCGTATTCGAACACGCACACATACGCAAACATGATGTCGTAATACTTGTTCTACGCAGCGCCACGCGGGTCAATGCACTTAGCTACATTGCATTGCCAATTCTTCACGTGAGAGCGAAAGAGATGGCAACGAAACAAACCATAAAATGCAAGCGCTCGAAAGAGATAAAATACAATGTCGCGTCCATACTATAAAGTCCTTGTAGAGCGAGATAGAAGTTGCATTATTTGTGTACAAATAAACGGAACACAATATAAAAATATTGTGAATTATTACTTCATTGAACATTCTTTTGCGCGCCATACAAGAGCGAAACCTTTTGACAAACTTCAAATTAAAATTGTTGCTAATACTTTAAATTATTTCCAACAGCTTATATTCGACAAATTTTATATAACTAAGCTAAAATAATGATAATTCATTTATATTTAGTATAAATGTGTATTTCGAAGATTCTTTCAACGATAATAAAGATGCGCTTGTCATATATAGACTTACTAAAATACCCTTAATTATTTTTATCGTGTATGGCCAAACGTCAATAAAAAGCGGGAAAATTTAGTAACGTACGTGAAGTATTGGATTTCAATCCGTTTATATTTTTACAAGAAGAGGCAGACCAGACCGTTAATAATGATATATTATTGTCTTTTTAAGTTGAAATTCAATATTAAAAAACGATTTTTGTGAAATATATAATAAAAGTGTTTATTTATTCTATATGGCTCATTAAGAACATTAAAAAATTGTTAAATCTCACGAATTTGTATTCACTCCTTTCCATTGTAAATAGTCAAGCGTATAATATGAAAATTGTTCCACTAGAAAGAGATAGCATTCTTATTAATTTTCTTTTCTTTATTCGGACATCGCGAATGAAACAGCTAATTTGGATATCTTCGTTTGTAAACGGTATATTGTCTGTCTGTTGTGCAAACATTTTCCTGTTTTTGTCGAATTTAATAAAGTTTGCACAAACTTGTACACCTATCCAGTTCTAGCACGAAATGCCTTCAATCTCAAACACAAACCAAAGTGTTGTACGTGTTGTACATACTGTTTGTTGTACAACATCGGTTTGCGTAAAATATTATATTTTAATATGATTGACAGGAAGTGGAGAGGGGGTTACGTTAACAATAGGAAAACCACGTGCTCGAAAATGTCAGCTGACTCCAACCTTTTCTTATGGCCCTTATCGCTTTTAATTTTATTTATTATTGGTAGTTGTTTCAGCTGGAATACTAGTGACACCCCGTGGGGTAGGCAGGTCATGCGTTGCATATGGACGGCACATTTTAAAGGTGGTGAATAAAGGAATGAATACAAATATTACAACTATTGAGAGTACTGTCGGTTTTCAATGAAACAGCCAAAGTGGTCGCTTCATTAGAAAGTATCTACATCTTATTTAAAAAAATAAATCATTAATTGTAATGGCTCCAAACCTGTCAGCGTCACAGACCTCCATGTCCCTAAAGTCACCACTGTTTGGTCTAATTTTCGGTATGTAAGTGAATTTTAAAAAATTGGTGCAATTTGAAACTAAAAATGAAAGGGGTGGCATTATAAATCTGCTTAAGGGCGGCACCTTGCCTAGAGACGTCACTGTAGAATGCCATGTTTAACATTCATTAACTAGGTATATACCTTCATGTTGAAATCTTTCAATGCTTAGAATGTAATATATAATAAATTATGTTTGTATAGTTCAATGTCTACGCCAACTGTAATCAAAGAAGGTATAGCATTAAAAATGAAAAAGTAATGACACTATTAAGCTACAAGGATTCTCGTGTCCGGAAACTTGTACGTATGCCGTTCACGTATGTGTATCACACTTCACCGTGAATTGTTGTATCGGAAATATATGGCCGTATATTAAAGACCGTGCAGCCTCTTTGGGTCGTACAGTACTGACATAAAATTCATATCTAAATAAAACACGATTCTTGTAGGCTTACACTTTACAGGAAGCCAGCAGCAAATAAGTTATGAAACTAGTCGGTATACTGGATTATTTGTTAGGTTAGGTTGGGTTAGGTTTTCATTCTTGAATTCGTGAACTTTGTCAAAATCAGCTATGAACATTGAATTAATATTAATCTAATTAAATTGGAGACCGTATAGTATACGGTCATTTATTTCCGATAAGAAAGCTCACGGTGAACTGTGCTACGGTGAAATGTTTTACGTAAAATTTATATGTAACCAAGGATTCCAAGGTGGTGATCGAGAGTTTTCAATAAATAAATAATGATGAATCTTTCACCACATCAATCTTGATAAATCAATAAACCAAATCGAATTCTCAAGAATTAAACGTTCCTTAACTCTTGATTTCTTAAACCTCGTGAATCGAGAAAAAAGAGAATTCATTATTCGGAGCCATAAATCGTAAATTATAATATAACACTGTCGCATAAAATGTGTGCAGTGGTCGTATCTGCTGTCAACGGTTTCGAATGGCTGACGATTTGGCGCGAGAGGGAGACAACTAGTGTTGGTACCTATTTCGGATTTAAGTTATTAGGTGAAGGCTGTTCGTCGACTCAGAGGAAATCATCCGTAAAAATCAAATCAAATGCTAATCAAATCATAACTAACAATTAAATTAAATTATTTATTAATAACTACTAACTAACTAACTCATCACAACAAAAATGATTTCATAAGTATTCATAACATAATTTGCAATAATAATGATTATGCTATGGTTTATTTACCCATATACGTTAATTATTGGATTTATTCAATGTTTTAAATGCAGCATTAGAAATAACCATTTCAGTGGGTCTATTCTATACTTGACAGCTAAAGTGATAAATATTATCAAACTTAGGGTAGGTTTTTATCAAAGTATTAGCACTTATTGCATGGCCCCCACAAAGGGGGGGGGGGCTGACAGGGCTCTAGTCTGGGGGCCCGGGCTCAGGAAGGGCCCGGCGTGGCGAGTTGACCAGATAAGTATACAAACACAAATGACAAATAAAATTCTCTCTAATAGGAAAAAAAATGTCGCCTGCGGGGCTACTTTTCTTAATGCCGTTATTAATAATAATGTTATTATTTAAAATTACGTGGTTCTACGATACAATTTTTAATTGTGTATCGCGTATATATATACAACTGCATAATTCAAATAGATTTATTAAAATATACAAACAACACTAAATATATACATTTTAACTTTACCGCGTACACGATTTGGAAAACACTACTGTAGAACGTCACACTGCCTTTTTCTTTAGCGATAGGTAGGGGGGCCCGCTTCAGGATGTGGAGCCCATGACGTATTGTAACAATTACAATAACATGTTTGTATTTGTTGCAATAAGTTCTAAATTTTAAGGCTAAACTTCAGTTGAGGCATGGTCTAAAAAGATCGCGGCTAGGCGATGCGCGGATTGTGCAAATGACGCGTGCCGAACGAAATATAATTTGTCATAAAAATCCAACATGCGGTATCGAACCCGTGACTGACAAAATACGCATTTTGTTGCTTTTCAATTTGTGCTCAATTCAGTTAAGAGCAAACATAGTAAGAATTTACTTCTTTGCACGTTTTATTTGCATTATTCAAGAATGAATAAAAATTCACTGGTGCAACCCATGTAAATTGGCTGTAATCTCGAATTACGTAGGTATTTACAATTCTCCAATCCGATTATTTATAAACCTTATTTATGGTGAAATAAAGTGTGTAAAGGGAGAGTGTGTGACTGACTCGAGAGAGAGAAGGCTCGGGATAGAGATTCCTAGAAGACGGCTGTACAGTTAATCATGGACAAATAATGGTCTGTAGCACCAGCTTAACTAAATAAATAACTAGATAGGTACCTACCTAACAAAAGTGTGACCACACAATGTCACATGAAATTATTGCTTTGCATTGTTCGGGTAATTTCCAATTTTCTTGAATACACATAGGTATAATCAGTACCTAATATTTTTTTTAATAAGCTCGTGAATCCATCCACAGATGGAATCGTCTTAGTGGCCAATCGTCCGGGTACATTCAACCCAAAGATAATGTTGAAGAATAAATGAGAGTGAAGATTAGCAAGGGGTACTAAGGCTAATGATTAAATTAGCTGCACGTCATTTCAGATTGCAGATTAATTGGAAGCAGGTTTCAAAGGCACATTCGGATTTTTTTTGCCAGTGCCGCATTGAGATAAAAAATGCCATGAATTAATAATACAAACCTAAAAGAAATTTTATTTATCTAACAAACCATAATAATATCTACTTATAACACAAGCAATATATTCCAGTAGGTAGTATATTAATTTACAATTTACAATTATCAAATTTTGAAAAACAAAAATTCGTGTTGTTCTATCTGTTATAGCAGTTTTGCTTAAGGCTATACTTCAGCTGAGGCATGGTCTGAAACAATCGTGACTACGCGATGCGCAGATTGTGCAAACGACGCGTGACGAACAAAACATATTTTGTCATAAAAATTCTACGTGCGTCCATTTAATGTTATGTTTATTGTTATTTAAGTAATAATAGTAATATATTCATTGAAATGTTTTGTTTTGCGAGTAAATACGTAACGTTCTTTAGTCATATTTACATGAATTTAGAATTAATTCTTCCGACGCCATCACAAAACAAATTGGCGTGCTCAGAGGTCGACTGTGGCTCTCCGATTGGCAACGCTTACGAAATTACGTCCCACCTAATGCTGAAAATTATTTGCCGTTTCACTGAAGTATGCTCTTAACGGAAGCTCGTTAAATGGAATTTTGGTTTTAATCGGAGCTGAATAATTTAGATTAACGGATTTTTTTAAAATCATGTGCGGAAGCTGCTTTTCATTCGTTTCAGCTAGCTTCGTGACGTCACTGTCCTGGCATGTTCTCGCTTGTGGGCACGGAAGACAGTAACAGTTGCAACATTGTACCCGATTTTGATAGATGACCATAATATACCAGTCGAGACGCTTTTCAATGTGCGACCAGGCTTATATAATAATATGTGCAGTAACAATCTACAAAATGACCCGTTCATACTAACATTTTGTTTATCTCTATAACAACATTATTGTATGATACCGTCAACTAATTTTGTTTTTTTCTTTCATTCCAGGTAAGCGACAATTGCGACATTTCTTCATGCTGACGACGTTATACTGATTTGTATACAAAACTGTTCTAAATTAAGGTATTTCTCGACACGGTTTATATTATATTTTTATTATTTATTGTGTAAGCTTTTTAAGAAAAAAAAAATATTTTGTCGTCGTCTCTAATTTAAATAACTAACAATTGGTCAGGTTACAGCTTGTCGATATAATCAGCATTTTTACTGTGAATGTTCTGATTTGATTATAGGTATTAGTCGGCCATTCGGAAGCACGTCTTTATGGTGAAATTGTTGAAATATGTACACATGAATACAACTGCAGGAACCATTGCAAATTCACCATGTGAGAAATGGTCCTCACGTGAGAGGCAGCTCTAGAGCCTTAGGCAAAGCCCATTGACGCAGCGAGTGCGGCGCTCGCGCAAAATTTCTATAAGTGGCGCGTAAATCATCGAAAATACAACGTAATCAAATACGCCAGCGCACACTGGACTTGACGATGCCTTGTGCCCCGCCTGCCGCATGAGTCACCGTTTTTCGCTTCTCGGCGATACGATTTAATGAAAATACAAAGAAGTCCATTCATTGAACACGGCTACCAAAATCACGCTGCTCGAGGCGTCGTCGATCGACGGGCGAGAAGCAATTATTTAATAACAGAGATCTCTTTGTTTAATTTTATTCCGTGTCATATATTTCGCTGGTTGAATAATGTCGTCGTAAATATTAATTACAAGCATTATTTTTATTGCTTTGTTATGAGAGACGCTGTAACAATAATTATTTTGTGCTGCTTGGGCCGCTTATTACATAGGTGAAGGGTAATGCGCGGCATGAGACGTGTGATTATGGTTATGAATAAACGCTTCATACGACGACTTCGCCCGCTCGACGCGTTCTATGGGCACTATCGCTAATAATCAAAATCAGCGTACTTTAAAAGTTTCCCAGAGAAGGCAATGAAAATTAAGATCTCAAACTATATGCTTAGTGGTTGGGATTTATCCGCACTCACACCGTAACCGTAGGTAGACATATTATTTAATCCCTTCTCATATCATTAAGTATCAGAGAATCAATCTCTTCCCAGTCTAACCACTAAAAAACTGTTAATATACCTACCAATACCTATACCTCCACAAAGAATGGTGATTAACTCATTACGTGCGTCCAACGCAACTATTGCGTTGCCCATTAGATATAATTAGCATGTTATTTAAATGTAGTAATTAATTAGTAATTAACAGGTCCGCAGTGAATGAGTTAATAATATTGTTTCAAAATGTCCTTCTTTTGGTCTTGTCTCCAATCGATGGTTGGCGACCAAATTGAAGTAGGTACATCTCCTAACCTGGGCCAGTATTATTTGACCAACAACGCTTTGCAGTCTTTGACATTGACCTCGTCCGAAGTTTGCTTATCCAGGAGAATCTTTTTATTCTTAGACCTCTGCTGCCCTCTAACTTTCCCAGCATAATGAGTTAGAAAGAATCGTATTTCTCATTGCGGAAAATATGTCGTATAATCTGCGTTTCTCTTCATCCAGGGTCTTGTCTTAAAACCTTCTCACATATTCATCGTACATACAGCCACATTTCAGAAGCCTTAGTACCTATGGATTAATCCACTGCTTCATGAAAGCCTGTCTAAGTTGATTATTTCATTCCTCTTGGCCATGTAGGTACTTACCACAAACAATAATTATTGCATCTAAGTATACCTACCTAAAGGACGTTTTCTACCTTTTGGGTTCCACTGGATGAATAAATTTACCAGCGAGAGTCTCTTCATCGAAAAAAGTGGTTTATGACCTATGATTAATTAATTCACGTGCCTAAACATACTAAATACCACTACCGCGAGACGTAAAGAAATTATTAATCATTTTGATAATAACAATAAAAATAAATAATAAATCATTATTTTTATTTACCTTTGGTTTTTTTAGCCGTGCGCGTAGCGAAAAATGTTCGAAAAAAGAACGAAGATAATTTTAGGCGATTTGTGATAAAATTTTTAGCCGTGCCCGCTCGGTCGGTCAATGACCCCTCGAAAAAACCAAACAACAGTTTCGTACACTTCTTTACTTACTACATAATCGCGATGTTTTGTCTCCTTCTAGCGGCGCTTACGTTCAAAGAGTTCCACGAGATTTATGCAAGAAATTAATAAATATTACCAAAATAATTAGTTTATTTTTAGCGTTTTTTTTATAATAACATTAGATAATAATAATTTGCGTATCTGAAATGTCATTATTATCATCATCATCAGACAATTAATTCCATTTCAATTAATTAATTAACGTATTTATTAACAAGAGTTAACATTACAAATTACAATGTCTTGACGTACACAGCATGTAAAGAAAAAAATATAATATACCTATTAGTAATCGAATGAAATCGGTGTTATAAAAAAGTATCTAGGAAATATCTACTTACTATATAATATATCAAATGTGCTAAATAAATATACCTATTTTTACCCCAAGTCCTATTCTAAGAAAATCATAATATGGGCCTCGTAGAGTGGAGGTTTTATTAATAGATTTTTGTTTTTACGAGAAATGTTTGTCAACCTTTTGCTCAACGAATTAGGTCCAAGCACACACTGAAAAACAACATGTGATTTTTTTAGCCAAGTCAGGCCTTTTATAAGTCGCTCGTTCCACGCTCGGCTATCGTGGGCGGTAGATATGCGATATTTTTAAACCGTGGGGTCAACCCGTTGTTGAATGAAGGCCTCCACATCCCCATTCCTTATACTAAACATGCACGTAGTTCCAACGAACTGGATAGATTCGTCGATTTAGCTGGTTTTAGGGTGGCTCTATCGTAATTTTATGCCGCTTAGGTACCACTTTACGTGTACATGTAAAATATACCTACGACCATGGCCCCCACAAAGGGGGGGCTGACATGGCTCTAACCTGGGGGCCCGGCGTGGTGATTCGGCCAGATAAGTGAACTAATCACACATCACAATTATTATTATAATACATAATAATATGTGATTGTGCCATGAAATTTTTGATTATTGTGTTGATAGTTGACAATTCCATAATTCAAGTAGGGGTCTTAAATACCTAATAAAAAATCGCTACAAATACACTGATTACCTACCTTAATTTTGCCTTTAAAATTCTGCCAAAGATTCTGGCCTGGGGTCCCGCTTCAGGATGTGGGGGCCATACCTACGACCATGGCCCCCACAAGGGGAGGGGCTGACAGGGGTCTAGCCTGGGGGCCCTGGCTCAGGAAGGTCCCGCCGTGACGAGTCGACCAGATAAGTGAGATAAACATAGATCACTAATTTGCTCTAATAGTAAAAAAGACGCTATTTTGCTACAATGATATTGATAATTAAAATATTTGGTTGTACGATGCAATTTTAACTTTATTTTAATTGATGTACCCATTAAAAATACAGAAAATTGCTAAAAATACACCTTAATTTTACCACGTACACCATTTGTAAAACGCTACTTCAGCGCGTCACACTGCCTTTACCCTTAGCGATAGGTAGGGGGCCCGCCAAACATCTTGGCCTGAGGGCCCGCTTCAGGATGTGGGGGCCATGCCAACGACCCTTTAATTACTACTACTGGCAGTATTTGCAAGATATCTAAAGCACCAGCTAAACGTTATATTATAATGATTTTCGGTTAAATATAATAATATTAACATACCTATCTTGAATTAATTAAATTTCAACATTAGTGTGCATAATTCCTTTTTTTTTTAATATTGTTGATGTATTATATTAGGTACAATGAAAGTAGGGATACCAGTTAGTTAAGTAAATGATTTTATTAATTTTCGTCAAAGCTTTAAAAATCAGTCCAAAGATCCAAAGATACGATCTACATACTAATCATCAATTACTTAATAGAAATTTTAAGATATGTATCAGATAAAAATAGTGTATTAGTCAATGTATCCTATCAATGTATTTCTTTATTAAGGCTATCCTAGGGTCGTGACTTCGATAAGATAACACATACATGCATACAAATGACATTACTCGATAGCGACAACGTAGCCACATACTTACTATACTATGAGATTTTGGATATCGACTTATCTAAAAAGATATATCCTTTACAGTTTACACAATGATTTTCACGCAATTATAAGTATTTGTAATTTACATTTTACTGTTATGAGGTTGGTCGAAGATGGGTGTTGGACACCGATACACGATGTGTAAAGAAAAAATGCACAACATACAAATTCGTCCGGGTAAACTTTCGATGTTTTTTTTTTTTGTATAAATGTTTCTGAACCTTTTTTATTTCACCGTAGTGCGGCGTTGCATGTTTTCATACATTTCTGAGTTAGGATACCGGCACAATAATCTCATACATTTTATGGATGTAACGTTGTTATTCGAATGCATACGAAAGGAACAACACATCATTCTCGTAAGTACTTAATTAAATTATTCTGTCATCATGACAAACGATTAATAACCATTTAGTACGGACTAAAAAAAGTAACATAGTGTCACGCACTGATTTTTCCGCCCCTGTGGGGGGCGCTCCCATAAGGAGTAGTGCTCCCCAGCCGCTCGGTCTGACCCTGGTAGTCAATGTGCCACCGGCGTAAGGATGACGACCCCGGCAAGGCCGAACAAAAGCATGCGATATATTTCATGTGTATAAGTCCCGCAGTTTGCTCTGACAGGTCCCACGACTTCTCAGGGTGAACTGCGGATGAATAAGTCGGTCACTGACCATGAGTATAGGTAATAGGTAATAAAGTATAGGATAAAAATTTGAATTAAATATGTTTAGATAAGGGGATAATTAAATTAAATAGGATGGAAAATATGATCTGAATTGTAAGTGTAAATATGAAATATAAATTGTGATGTAATAGATAAAATAATGTAACAACATGCAAGGACTAATGAGAATAATAAAAGGAGACTTATGGATGGGCGTTATAGTACATAGTAAATAAGGTAATTAAGTTGTATTGTAATAGCTCGATGTCACCACGCATCGCACGTACGAGGCGCAATGATTGTTAACATATGCTCATAGGTCCTGTTGCGAAAACTTCCATTTGCACATATGTGCAATCACAAAGTATAGCAACACGTAGGGCAACCATCGATCCGATTTCAATCACGATCCCGCGTAATCAATTTCCATACTAAAATTCGATTTGTAATAGCTACGGCTGTTCCGCGCGCGGCGTTTCCGAATCGGTATTCCGGCAGCTTTCCTGCTCTGACGTACGACGGCGTCTCTGTCGTACGTGTTTGAAACCGATTTCGCGATCCGATTTGCCACTCTGCAGAGACAGAGCCCCTCTCGCTCGCGTATATGACGGCGTCACGCTCACGCGCGACGGGAGAATCGGATCGATGATTTTGGTCGATCAAGGAGACCGCGTACTGGAATAAGGCGCGGGAAATCTTTGATCGGCGAAGTATGAGTATGTACTAAACAATTATTGCTGCCTATATGTCTGGTTGACGGAATAACATCCGTCAACTAGTCGTAAGTATGTGCCGGTGGCGACACCGAGCTGTATTAGATGTTAAGGTAGGAAAGATTGCGCGACAGGCACGCAGATATATTCAATTTAAGTAACGTTCCCTCTAGATATCAATTAATATTAAACTTTCATGTTATAAATAAATTAATGACCTACCGATTTCATATTCTGAGACCAACGTCGAGGAGGTATTCAGGCCGTCGGAGTGCCTCAAAGATTGGCCCTCCAACGGTAGTTGGCCGAAGGATTGGTATGCGCTATCGTAGGCTTGGTGCCACGAATATGCCAATTTGACCACTGGCACATGAAGCCTTACCATCCAGGCTAACTCAGGAGTGCCCTTGTTTCTGAGTGAAAGGCACCGTCACGCCGCTAGAGCCCACGGGGCCGGCCGCCTCTGTGACGGTCCTCCCTCAGCCATGAGGAATGTCACCACACGGGGGGTGTGCTGTATCGATAGGCAATTTGACGACGAAGCCGTTGATACCAAGCACTCCTTCGTACGTACATTTTTCGCTTGGCTGGGCCAGAAACAGGGCGCTACTGCTTCTGAAGGTACGTACTCTCAGTACCAGGAGGTACCAGAAAAACGTAAGTGACGCGAGGGCGGTTCCGCCCATCAGGAGGTGCCGCCTAAGACCTATAATTTGGCGTGACCGGTTTTCACATGGATGTTGCGGATAATCGGCCACGGCACGATTTCCGCCAATCTTCATAGTGAAACCGTTACAGATTTTCGCACCCCCCGAAACGTTGGACAAGGGGATGAAATCGGTCAGATCTGTATAAAAACCCGTGATTTTAGAATCCAGCATCAGTCGTTTTCTGCTCTTACTACCCCGAACCTGCGACGGTCGGCGGTATATTTTTTCTCACATTTCGCCATACAAGTCTTCGAGGGACTTGAGGGGAGGTACTCGCCGAGGTCCATAATACCTACCGGTTGATACCTACTCCCCTATACCTACTGGCAATCTGACAGTTGGGCGAAGTGTCAGACAGCGACTTAGCCATTTCATCCGCGTTATAATTTTTGTTTTATTGGACCGGGTTTCCAACCTTTTCGACACAGTGCCCCGTGCTCGCGTAATCTCGCCTACCGATAAAAAAATAAATTAGTTCTTAAATAATTAAATAATAAATGTGTTGGTTTATATAATTAGTTATTATATAATAAATAAGACTTTTTTTAATATTTTGTGGTTTCCGACCTTCATAATTCGAACTTTATAACTTCTGGTGGTCGCGGAACCTAATAAATTGACTTGATACAGTGAATAGTTCTTTTTATTTGGCTATAATATTGTGCCTACCTGTTCTTCCGACATTCGAATGTACCTCCACTCCAGGCCCGGAGCTAGCCGAGGATTCGGAGGCCTACAATAGGTTAGCGCTTATATTTATGTCCTTATTTATTACTTCATTTAATACTTGTACCTACTTTATTAATTTACAAAAATAACGTTTTCGGAATATTTAGTAACATAACCGAACATAATTTAAATTAGGAACCTTATTTTTTCTGTTGGTAGTATGTTATTAAATGTATAGAAAAATAGTAGGCCTCTGTCCCTTGGCCACCTTCGGCGTTTTGACCCTCCGTACGAAAGTTTTTGTAAACAAAATTGTACGGAGACCCCACCGTGACGGCATTAACATCTATGCAGGTACCGAATTTCAAGTCTTTGGGTAGTCGAAAATTGAACGTAAACCTGAAATAAACTTTCTACAAAAACCCGGCAGGAAAACGTTGCAGATAATGTTAAATTCATATTATAAAATGACACTTTTTAAAAGCTATTGGTACCTATTATGTATACTTCAGGATTTTCCGCAAACTTGTCCAATGTGCAGTACACTGCAAGTGGCGTGTGTAAACTGTCTAATAGAAAAATCACTGTCCAGTAAAAAATATTTCCTTCGAAATAATTTATAGCTTAGCGACAAACTTAAAATATTTCTGAATAAGCAATTTGATTTAAATTAGAATTTTTCGATGATGCAATTAAGAATATAAAATATGTCGAAAAAAACAAACGAATAAAATTTAATCAATATTATTTATTTTATTACATTCTTCAAACAATCATTCTTTGTTTGATTATTTAGTATCGTAATATTATTTATTATACTTATAGTTTTTTTTGTATTATCGATTGCTATTTTTAGTTGAACCCTACGGCTTCTATAATTTGGAGGCGTTCTAGCTATTATAGGACCTGTGTGCTTTCCATACACAAAGCGGTATCGACGGCTATCGACGGCTATCGACGGTAGTTTATTATATTTATGTGTTGAGGTTGTTAATTGTTACAATAAGTTAACCGTTTAAACTGCCAAAAAGTGCTAAGTTTTAACAGCCCTTCAAAAGATCTCACTCTCAAGTTAACACAGCCAAAAGAGGGGCTGTTAAAACATAGCACTTTTTGACAGTTTAGACGGTTAACAATTAACTTACTCAATACATAAATATGATAAATTACCGTCGATAGCCGTCGATGGCCGCCTTGTGTATAAAATAGACACACTGATGCAGTGTAACAAACTGGATACCTATGTACATTTTTTTAGTTATTAATTTGTTGGCAAATTGCGAAAATAATAAGTTTATAATAACCTAACCTCCAAACGCCTACGGTGGCCGAGCGGCTTACGCGTTGCCTTATAATGTAGTGGGTCCCAGGTTCGAATCATGGGTTTGGCAAATACACATACTGTTTTTTCAATTTGTGTTTGGAGTCAGAGTATAATCCTAACAGGTTGAGCAAGTGGCTAACATCCATTTTTCGTAAAAACAAAAATAAAATAGTTATTACATAATATCTATTATTATCGATATTGTGGCAAAAAAATTAAGGAAAAAAACCATTCGATGTAATTACAAGAATTCTATCTATGGATTTTAGACCTTTTTATATAATATTAGATAACCTACTAAAGGTATATTTAGATATCTGAACAGTAAATATTTTTAATACTTCTACATGGTATGACCTTGATTTTCCGTACCTAGGTCCCACTATAGATTTTAATTTGTTAAAATCCTATCGGTAACCCTAAAGATAACAAATGGAGTGGGTATATTTTGTATAAAACATTTATAAGCTCGGTCATGGTCATACGAATGAATTAGTTTACTTTTTCGACTGACATAATAATTGAATGATATAAACATTATAAAACTGTGCACATATAGATAAAAAAAATGTTCGTTGCTACCCTTTTTTTAGAGATTTAGTTGGCGAGGTGAACCGAGTTGCTTTTATATGATGTTGTCAACTTGTGTGTGTACAGTCTTTTAAGGTGACTTCGTGAAAAAATAAATTTTGTTACATACCGTATCAGTGATGTAGGGTGGAGATAGGCTGTTAAGATATGACATAAATAGTGCACACTTAACTTTATTAGTCAAATGTATTTGTTTTCATTAAACCAATACTACATTGTGTAGAGAAGTACCTAATATTAGTTAGTTTTTAAAATTCAATCAAACCAGCCTAATCCAAGCCATAGTAGAAGGAAGTAAAAAATATTCCTTTATCTATAAAATATCTAAAATTATACCATGATTAAACCATAAGGTACATAATTAATTTAGATATTTATAGATAGAAGAATATTTTTTATCGATTATGGGTTGGTTTAGGCAGGGTTTAATTGAATTTTAAAAACTAACCAGCACCAGTTGCAAATTGTATTATTAGTTTAATGAAAACAAATAAGGATGACTGACAAAGTTTCTTCTTCTTTCTTCTTTCACCCTGCCACGACCCAGCATTGGGGCATATGGCAAGCACAAGTTCGCGCTACTTCCCTCTATCCATCGCCAATTCTTGCGCCTCCCACCACACCAGACCTGCAGCGCGTAGATCGCTTTTGTAGCACCGCTGCAGGTTGAGGGAGGGCCAATCACGACGACGGAACCCTTGAGGCAGTGCCACAAAGTGCAAGAATGCTGACAAAGTTTAGTGTGCACTATTTATATCAAATCTTTGTCAAATCTTAACAGCCTATCCCCACCCCTCGCCACTGCTACATTATAGTGAAATAAATAGGTATTCAAGTATTTCAGTTCATGACTTTGACAGTATTTTTTACAGGCCTTGCGGAATACGGATATGTTTTGCATAGTGACAGTCGCAAGTTCAATCTTTGTATACATTATGTAGTAAGGGGTTGCAGAGAGGATTTATGTACCTATATTATTATGTCGAAAACGTGATTCTGTCCAATACACTAGTGTAATATAAACTATACCGATAAACCATACACTAAAAGGGAAAAAGAAGACAAAAGAAAGTGTTCGTAATGGCTCACTCTTGCTTAGCGTCAAAGAAAAGGAGTTTTATGATTTCGACGGTCGTTATTTCCTCGTCGGGCGGCTTTTCATTTGGCGAAAGAAGAGATTGTGCGAAAGGACGCTATGCGATTGTGAAAGGACGTGTTTCCAATTTGCGCCACGTGCTTTATATTACGTTCAATGTACCTGTTCTTTTATACATATAAACTGAAGGATGTTCAAGTATTACTGACAACGTTACACATATTTATAGATTAAAATAATGTTTCAGAGATAATTATTAGCTTAACGGTGTTATGTTTTATTAAATCTGTGAGTATGCATACTCAGACTATCTCAGAATAGCGTGGACATAATATATTATATATTTTTTTTGTTATTTTTAGGCACGACTAGAACTTATATACATATTTATAAATACTTTCTTCGATAAAGTAGCTTGATTTTAAAGGTATCTTAAATTGTCAATAATTTCCTAAATGCACATTCAATAAATTAGTAATTAGTGAAGTGAACACACATCATTTTGAAAACACTTCTGAGAAAATGTATTAGGTATAACCAATAGAAAAAATCTTTTTGCAAAAAGTAAGGAGAATTATCGAACCTGCATCTCTTGGGTTTCACACCCGTGCACATTGACCACAATGCTAAAGGCATCATACTTAATTGCGACAAATTTTAACTAATGACTCTTATAATACACTAAAGCGATTTTCAAAATTGCTATTTTTCAAAAATATTTTTCTATCGGTTATAATGGTACTGTTCGGTTAAAGCGGATACAGCGGAAAACGCATTTTGAAAATAGCCGATAAGCTGGATTATTTGTTAGTTTGGGTTAGTTTAGGTTAGGTTAGGTTGGGTTAGGTTAGGTTAGGTTAGGTTAGGTTTGGTTTGGTTAGGTTAACCTAACAAATAATCCAGTTTATCGGCTATTTTCAAAATGCGTTTTCCGCTGTATCCGATTTAACCGAACAGTACCGTTATAATATATTTTCTCAGAAGTGTTTTCGAAATTATGTAATATATTCAATAATTAGAATGTTACATTCTTAAATCTTGTCAATTATTCGTTGAATAAAAAAAACACTTAGTTAATTAAATACCTAAATTAGTATTTTTACAGTTCTGTATGTATGAGCACGTGACTATCTCATTTTGCTTCTAGAAATCGATCACTGACGGTTAATTTACACGTCTCGGAACTGTAGTACAATACTGGTCTCAATAATGTTTTATATATGCGAGATTTTGTGTTTCTTAATAATCCGGAGGGTTTACGCCGTTTAAAGCGTCTATATAGACCTGCATTGCGAGCAAATTAAAAATAAATGTATATTTTAGTCAGTCAACAGAAATTGATTTCAAAACTGATAATCTTAAACAGGGCAGCCGCATATGTGCGAAAAAAATCGCCCTAAGTTTAAAACTACTTCCTAAGTATTAAAAAAATTAATCTTACACATTTACAGATGACTTCACGCGCTCAGACATTCGATACGTGTGCGTTGACTGATATTGGACAAAAAACCTGTGACTTATCAGTTTACTGTTAATTATTATAAGTCAAATGTGTGCAGGTGTTTTGTGTAACTTCAATTTCAGTAAAATATATGAGCATCTAATCTAACGCAGGCCAATGCAGATCACCATTCGTTACTTTATCCAATACGCAAATAATATTAATTGTAAATTACGAATCAATAACATTTCGCATTTCAATAATTTAAAATTTTGTACATATTCAGAATGGCGTCATATTTTTCATCATTCATTTCTTTAATTATCACGAATGAATCACTCAGGAATACTATTACCACTACTTCACCATGTTCGATCCTAATATGGACCTTCACAGAGCGGAGGTTGTATTAACAGATTTGTTTTTACGAGAAATGGATGTTAGCCACCTGCTCAAACTATTAGGTCCATACTCCGACTCATACACAAATTGATAAACAATATGTGTACTTGCCAGACCCAGGTTCGAATCCATTCATGAATTCTGCTGTATCAATAGACAGCTAGTGCAGCGAGACAAATTCAAGAAGCAGCCTACTACATCCCCCCTTATTTGTCCCGCAGCCCGTTTGTGCTGTACAGATTGTATATTATAACGATGTGGCGTCCCTGGTGCTACCTTTTTATGTTGATTTATCTCACATCAATGATCTTTATTTCAATAAAGTTTAAATAAAAATAATTGTCATGCATTTGATTTAATTAACTGTCATGTTAAATCTGTAATCGTTTTTTACCGCTGCTATCTTATCATTTTAATAATGTAATAAGAATAATAATCCATTCGCAAAAAAAAGCATTATAAATAATTCAATGTCTTTGACTGATAAGCTATCGGTGTAAAAGTAACAACTAATTATAGCATTGCAAATTGCAACAATTTTGCGATATATGTAATTATTCAAAAGGTTCCCACAAATATATTTGGGTTACTTGCGATATACTTCACTCCGGTAACTATGAATAGTGTCTAAATTTGGACACTTGGTATGATGGATATCTGTGACATTATCCATGTTACATTTCCTATTTTCCAAATAAATTTGAGCGAATAAAAGGCCCACTATAGCCAGGCAGTGATACGAAACTGTAAATTTCTATTGTAGTACTAGTCATTGCTCATACTTAGAGGGCAATATGGTAAAAAGTTTGTAGACATTGATGATTGTTTCATATTGAAATACATGGTAGCATGTTAATTGTTTGACCGAAATATACAGTCGAAAATCTGCATTTACTACGAACAGGTTACCGCATTGTATTTGAAATAATCAAGCAATAATATTTTAACTCGAAATTTAAAGCTTAGGCTAGGTAACCTTTAAATTTTCTTCGTATTTTAATATATTTCAAACGGTTCATTATGTATATTCGTTCATTATTAAGTTTTACTTCTGTCACGTTGGAATGCCACACACGGCATATAAATGTATTAGCCCTTAATTTCATGACGCCTTAATGTATATTATATATTATTACTTCTCTGAATGATTAAATTTAATGTTTAAATTTATCAATACACTTTGTCCACTGCAGAGAACAAACTGCAAGTTTTTAAATAAAATTTCATTCACACAAAAATATGGTTTATGGCAAATAAGAAGTAACATTAGATTTTGCGAATTGTCTATGTCCAGTAAAATACCAAGTGCATTATTAAAAAGTATTCATTAGAACCACCTTACTTTCACCTATACATTCGTTTTATCACGCACACAGATGCACTATGCCCTAGTATTGAAGATATGGCGATCGCCGGTACTTCTATAAAACGCGAATCAGCATGTTGGACATTTTTTAACGAATGAACGCTACAAAAGAAAAGATAAATAACATTTTTTCTATGAATTGTACACATTTCTCTAGATATATTAAACATAATGAATATAGTTTCTCAATTATTATAATAGGTGGGAAAAAATCCTGATCAACATGATTGTTTTACAAAGTTGCGGCTGAAAGGCAGCGCTGTACTTTTATCAACCGCACTACATATATCTCGCGTTATTTTACCGCAGCGGCTCCAAACCTTTACCCTTTTTATGCCAAATGGACATTCGCTTGGTGGCCATCACTATTATGACCTCGCACCTTAAAGGGGGGAGGGGTTCTAATATAATACCACGATAATAAAGAGGTAACCAAAATTATGACGTAATTTAGACAAAAGATTTTGTGACGAAGTATGGGGGGGGGGGGTCAAATGTTATGAAAATCGTCTTACGTAATTTATGGATGACCTCTTCAGTCAATTACCCGGATACCGCCGTACGTATAAATAACTACTAATTATTAAAAATTCCGTGATATAATACGCCCACAATGGCCGAGCGGTTACGCGTTGGGCTTATAATGTGGTAGCTCCCGGTTTTGAAATATGGTTCTGGAAAATTCACTTGTTGTTTTTCATTGTGTGCTTGGACCCATAGAATGGACCTAATAGGTTGAGAAAGTGGCTAACATCCATTTCTCGTAGAAAACAAAAAATCTCTTAATCTCCTCCGCCGCTCTTTAGAGGTCCATATGATCTTATTACCAGTCACGTGAAGCTTCTGAATTAATTATACTTAAATGTATTATATTTTAATATCAAAAACTAATTTATTTATAAAACACGTATTTCTTCTGCATATCATACATTATCAAGAAGTACGTTACTCACACTAACAACGTGGAAATCACTGAAAATAATGACTATTTTTCAATAGGCTTTAAAAATACTTTTACTAACTAGGTAAGTATTACGTATTTATTATGCAGATAAATAGCTTTAAAATATTATGTTCAATGTTGGTTACTGATAATTTTAAGTATCTACCTACTTAATTTTATTTTATAATATTATTTAGAATAAATTAGGTCACCTACCTATTTGAATCTTTTAAAATCTGTCGAAACGATAAAATCGGCCTTATTAGTTGACAACCTATAACCGAATTCAGTCATGATTGTTAAATTATGTAGGTAACTATATTATTTTGTTTTATTTTAATTACCTATTTAATATAAATGGGTGTCCAACAATAATAATTGACAGTTAACATCATTAAAGTGTCCGAAAGTATCGCGAGCCGACAGTTCGGAAGCGCTGGGTACCTATACACTCGTGCACGACGCTATATCCTACGGCTTTTCACTTCCTAGTTGTGCGCTGGCGTTCCGCGGGTCGCAGCCGTGCGCACGGATTCCTTTCGCCGCGTAAATATCTCCCCGAATTTCGCACCGAAAAGCGACGAAAAACGCGAAATCACGGGAAATCGCCGTTCATTCCCGCGCTTTCCGGCTCGCCTCCTGTCATCCCGCGCGGCGGCCATCTTGGATACCGGTCGAAAATCGACTCGCCTGACAACAAACAACATTGCACGCCAGTCGTGGCACCCGATAAAACAACATTGCGCGGACGTCATTATACCTAACATAGGTACATGCTGATAAAATTACCAACACTACTTTCAAATTACAAACATAAATCTTTTTATTAATTTCTATAACTTCCGTATCCAAAACTGGCAAACTAAATTTAATTCTCCACCTACATAATAAATGTAAAAAGTATTAATGACATTGCAAATATTTAAAAGGCGGTCACAAAAAAAATGTTATGTGTTAAAAAAGTGCTTAAATAATAAAACACCTATATTGCGAATAATAAATAAAAAATATAATATCTTGACAGCCCTGGTTACATCTTTTTCTGCAGTGCCTACCTACTACAATCGGTCTCCGATGATTTTTGAGTTACCGCGTGCTTATATCTGAAAGGTTAATGACATCGCGGCCGAATATTATTGTTTTTTTTTCGTTCATGTAATAATGTCTATCGACACTTCGCGACGAAAGTCCGCCGGTCCGGAATCTTTTCCAAACTTGCATATTATATTCGCGATGTTTTCCACTGTACAACTTGACGTTTGTGTTATATAGCTGTTCTGCGGTGATTATATCGAAGTTATTTCGTCGGTTATTTGTGGTTTTATGGCCATAAAAGATGAATATATCGTGCTCTATGTTCGGTACAAAGAAGTTTTCGTGTTTACTATTAAAATAATAACCATAAAATTAATCGAAATGACAACACTCATAAAATAATTTTATTCTAAATTCAAAAATATTGTAAGCTGTCAGAATAATATTTTTACATTACAAGCGGAGTTTGACGTTTATAATTTTTAGCGCTACGTTTCATTTGTTATTTTTATGCCAGTTTTGGACGGTATAAACGAAATTAGCTACATTTTCGCGTGGTGTAAATTGAGAATACCGTTTTAGTTTCTATATTTGACGTAAGCTATTGGTGTGTCTCTGCATTTTGGCGGTACGTTTTGCGAAAATTTGTTTCCCTTTTGGTTTGCTAGTTCTCTCTCGTTTATTATCGCGATGTGGGTAGGTTGGTATAGCTTCATTTTGCTCGCGAAGTCATTCAACTTATGGTGTGACGTAATAATTATTGTACAGTGATCTAACTGGTAACTCTAGCTAGCATAGTATGAACCGTACCTCGGCGGAATTCGCTGTTATGAAATATTGTAATAGACAATAACCGATGATCGGCAAATAATTTTCTGTCTCGCAAATTATATTTAGTGATCATAAAACGAAGATAAACGTCCCGAAAATCATTTAATTGCGCAATCGGACGCATTTAATGTGTTTTTAATTAACACAAGTGTGAACAAAAGCAAAACAAGTGATTATAAATTTGTGGAAAATTTACAAAAAGGAAATTGCAGTGATTAATGTGTCTGTGGCTTTAAAAATAAAGTGGATAAATATGCAGTGAAAAACTTCATCCCAGATGTCATATTATTATTTTAACAGTGTTTTTTATATGACTTTTCAGCTAACAATTTATTTTTATTTTTCCCATAGACAAACGATAATTTCAAATGACATAAATAGTATAAAATATAAAATAGCTGTTCGATTTTTGAATAGTTTCATTTGTTTAAAAACAAATTAGTTCTACATATTATTATTAATAAATTTTATTTTAAGTTAGGTATAGGTATATTATACAATCATGAGTGGGTAACTTTGACTCATCGTTCACAACAATTAGATTTTTTTCATTCTGTTTTCTCTGCATGTGCAGCAATTGTGTGGGATATTAAATATATATATATATTTTTTTTTTGAGCCTGTCCGATCCTAATAGGATCATATGGTCCTCCACAGAGTGGAGGTTTGTATTAACAGATTTTATTTTTACGAGAAATGGATGTCAGCCACTTGCTCAACCTATTATGCCGGGTCCACACCGAAAACAAGTCGCGCGACAACTCGTTAAATTTTACGATAAGCATGATAATTATCGTAAAATTTCTTAAGCAATTATGATAATTATCGTAAAATTTAACGAGTTGTCGCGCGACTTGTTGCCGGTGTGGACCAGGCATTAGGTCCACACTTTGACTCATACACAAATTGAAAAACACTATGTGTACTTGCCAGACCCAGGATTCGAACCTGGGACCCTCGACACTATGCCACGCGGCCATCGTGGGTGTTATATTATTAATAATATTTTTATCTCTTTAATTTTCAGACAATATTAAATTTAATGTTATTTATGGAATTAATGAAAAAAATAACAATTCAAAGTTAGATCGATAGCGCAAAATTAGCCGAACGGATGGTTACTTCGTTAAGTTAAAAAAGAAACCATGCGTTTGGGGTTTCTTTTCACGGCGTCATCTGATTCATTAAATATAGAATATTATTTATGAGATCATTAAAACTAACAGTGGCGTGGTTTCTAATAATTATTGTCAAACTATAGTACATACGTAGGTCTACGTAAAAGAAAGTGAAACTACTAAAAAGTATCTTTAGCACTGGCGTACGGTGCATAGATGCGGTAGATTCTCCGCATACCCAAAATGACTGATATAATATATTATTACTATAAAATAATATTATGCAGGTATTTATTGTGCAATCGTAAATCATTTCAAATTAAGGCATTTCCAAACATACTTTTTTTGAAATGGCCTCAGTATCGTTCACTGCCACGCGGTTCGGCAGAATGTGCATAATATCTTGAATTTTAATTAAACATGATTCGTATAAAATTTCCCCTTTTCTACGAATGAGAGGATAGAACGCTCGCATTTTGATCAGGATCGCGGGTTCCCATCTTGCGGTTGCTTCAAATTAGAACGTAATTTTTTCTATGTGTGAGAGTTTTGAGTGATTGGCAAACAATCAATTCGCGTAAAATATCTTTTAATATACATTTTTACATTGTATAAGTCTGTGGACCACTCACTAAAATTATATATTCTTTTTGTAGATCGTTACATGCCAAAGGTTTAGGTACATTAATAATTGGGGAGGCCTATGACGTGTAGGTAGGTACTAACAAACCGCCCTTTGGCACCGGACGAATCCGGGAGTGAATCACAGGAGAGATGGGTGAAATCTTTATGGTGGGTTTATCCCCTCGGTTGCCTCAGGATGAACACTGATTATGCTAACGGATTTATTGAAGATACAAGATAATTATAATAATATATGTTTGTTTACACAGTACGTGTGCGGATAGGTATTTAGTTGAGAACGTCTTCTTAGTTGGACAGGGAGTTCGGAACCGAATTCAAAAACTATATTCAACGTTCAAATGAGGGTGAATGAACTTTATGAATCCGGAGTAAGTGTCAATCAAATGTGCGACGAATTGGTTTTATTGCCGACAACGCGCGAGGAGCGTCCACATGGGTGGCGTCATAAAAATAGGGTATTAGTATATTGAGATTCTCAAAAATGAATAATGATATTCATACTTAATGTCACGTGGCCAGTATTAAAAAGACTAAGTAGGCACGTAAGTAGATAAATGTCTACTGCACCCTTATAATATGCCATGTTTGCGATGCACACGCATGGCAAAACCAATAAATTATCGTCTTCAATAAAGAATGGCTTCAATATTAGCGATTGCCATTTAGCTACGTGTTTCTGTGCAACCTCATTCACGTAATACGTACCTGATTAATATGTTCGATCGTGTGAAATCAGCTTTAAGGTCGTTATTAGTAGACTATTAATTTCTAACTTGAGGCATCATTATTTTTAGACAGGGGCGGCTGTAACCCTCGCGGCGGCCCTGCGCATATTGTAATTATTAAAACAATGTCAAATAGGTGCACACGTGAGGTTCTAACCAGCGGCATATCGTTCAATAATGGGGGGTCGTGGTTCCAATAGCTCAAAAATTAAGAGTTAAGGATAAATTCGGGAAAACTTTGTAAACAAAGGATGTTCGTATCAAACGTATTGCCACATTTTCTTTCAACTCGTTCTAAACTGTATAGTAATTTCAGTAGTTGGGTACCTACACAAGATATTTGTGTGTATTTCAATGTATCGCTGGGTTTTAAACAAATACCAATAAGCCTTATAATAATAGTGACGATAAATTGCCGATTGAGATTTAGTCATTTTCATTCAATTTTCTCATAAACATTTTACACGTAAAATATCGCCTGCGGCGCAATTTTGTCAGTTTCATTAATTAAACAGGTATATTATTATGTACGTACCTGCTGGCTCAGTTGTTAGTGTCTTTGATGTATTGTTTTAAGGGGTGTGTAATGAGCTACTGGATTTTTGGTGTTCAAAGTAGCTTTTAATTTTAGTGCTAAAATAGTTGGATATCACTGGATTATATCGAATTATTTTTATGTTACCTAAGTACTTATGAATATTCTGTAAAATATGTTATTCTTTTTTTAACACTTCAACAGGCCATGAGGCCCAATGATAGTAGTGTAGTGTAGTAATAGAAGTGAAAAAAATTAAAACATCTTAATAGCAAATCACTTAAATGTATTGTGATTTGTGACCTCATTAGGAATCGAACCCGGAGCCTCCGGATGAGAACCCAATGCCGTACGCACTGGACTGTTGAAAATAATACCATTCGTGCACAATAAGATCATGAAGATAAGTGCAATTCCTATCATATGGCTTATGTTAAACATGACGTCCCCGTTGTGGCTTAATAAAAATTCTAATTAAACGACAGCAGTTTTTCTTACGTGTGCTCATGACTTTGCATATAAAGCAGTTTCACGTGTGAATATTTTTTCGCGCATTAGGTAGGCATTTGCCCTGCGATGTGAAAACTGCGCCCAACTCTTTTAAAGTTAGTTGTCACGACGACCCCTTTGGTTCTTAATGAATAAGACGTAAGGAAGCGCCCGTTTCTCAGTTTCTGAGAATGTTAAAATAGTATCGTACCAAACAGATTGTATTTAACTAAGTAAAATCGTTGTTGGCCTTTTTATTTAATATCATCATAATAATTAGGATCCAAACGCAGATTGAAATGTCAAATTTGAACCCGCTATCCACTGTCTCGGAATCGGGCAATTAACCACTTGACCATCGCGGGCGATGTACCTATTTATTATTTTGCCATACGCAATATGATAGGTTCAGTCATTGCAGGGGATTCCTTGTCATATGTTGCTTACCTCATTCTGCAAAGACGGGATTCCTCCCGCTATGAAAAAATCTTTACAAAAAAACGTCTTTTTTGAGATTATCCGAACGCGAGAGTTCACTGCACTGCCGAAAATTCGACCCACCTTAACACACTGCGTACCTGTATAATATTACCGCTCGGTGTTTGACGTTACTGTGTTATCGATCTATAATACAAATTGAAATCAAATGACTATTTTTATCTTGCGTCAGCCATGAGAAAGTAGACGATGAAGAATAACATCATATCTTTAGTTTCTGCAACAAATACTCATCATACATATTATATATATACCTAGTAGGCATCTTAGGTTCCATTGAGTAGTGTCAGCCTAATTGACAAGTACCACCACTACAAGTCTTGCAATTTGCTTACCATTCTTGTAAAATTAAAACGCATGTTATTCACTTGCACATGTGCCTGTGTGAAATTTTGATATTATTGTACCTGCGCCCCATGTCGGTTGAAATTTGTTGCTTGCGACACCAGGTGTTTTTTTCAAACAAAAAGGTCGCATTCGAGCTGTACGCGAAGGTACATTAAATTACACGTGTTTTGTGAACACTAACAAAATCACATCGACAAATTCGACGGCATGCAGTCGGACGAGTTTGCGTGTGCGACGTGGCTAATGTTCAAGGCCCAGGATAAGGAGGTGTAGGTACTACAAATTGGTTGCCAATCTTTGATAGGAGACGGCACCAAAATAAGTATTTATTATTTTCCATTTTTTATCCTAAATCTTTACAAAAAGAAGCAATACGATTTAATAATAGTTGATAATGTTGATATGCATACTGGATACAAATTCTATGATAGAAGGACTTCTGAGTACAATTCCAAAAAGACAATTTTACGATTTTAACTAAGTTAAATCGTTGAATTCTGAAGTAATTTTATATTTTTGAAGCGCGTCTACTAATATCTGAACATTTTTATAATCTTTTCGAGTGTTATACAAACTTTTTGTAAAATGAGAATTTAGTGATGCGGTTAAAAAATTTACACGTATATATTGTTTATAATTATTACTGTTGATCGAGTTGGTATTTTCTTACTTAAGATAATATAAATACATTTTATTTTTTGTAGGAGTAGAACGATAACATTTTGCATAACTCCTTGCACATACATAAAATGCATCTGAGATGCTGCACGTTCGAAATAAATAATTCAAAGGAAAACAGCCCGCATAACGTTCGCTCCCGTCCGCAGCATGTAAGCGGCCCGTCAAGTGGGAGGAGGATTGGCATAGATCAGTGCGTGACGATTCGCTGGCCAGAGGTTCGTCGCCGAACGGCAACATCCGACAGGGTTGTCTGTTCTGATCTCCGCGCCGCGCGAGGAAAATTTACTTCGCGGAAAATCTCAATCAACTACTTTGTCCATCAACGCCTTGCTTTATTTGAGGAAGTAGTATTGCAAAGTCGCAGTTTCAAATATTAGGACACGTATTAATTAGTGGCAAAGACGGGAGTACACGAAACAGATTATAAATTCTATAATAGTGCGCGGGTCACACGTACTCTCACTGTAATGTGGGACAATAATTATTATTAGTTTTGTTTTATCAGGCTTATTTCGGATAAATTACACAAAACGGTCTTTACTCAGCTGATTTAAAAATATGTACATTAATTATATTGAATATTATAAATTTCTAAGTCTCTATTACTTATTATTTTATTGCTGTGTTGAGTAGTACTGTTTAATACATTTTTGGTAAGGGATGTGTAGAGCCGGAATTTTATTATGATATTCAAGAGGATAGCACAGTCATTTAAATGGGTTACAATATTATAGTACAGTTAATGTTTGATTAGCCATTTTTTCGATTTACGCTAGTATAGTTTATAGTCGTAACATTATCGAAAGCTGTTTTAAAAGAGAAATTATCATCGAGCTTCAAGATAGTGAAACGAAAGTGATAAAAGATATTATAATTATTAAATTAAAAAGGTACCTACCTTCTTAATTATGTTGGGAAGCATTAGAGAATTTTTTCTTCTTCTTTCGACCATGTCCGATCCTAATTGGATCATATGGGCCTCCACAGAATAGAGGTTTGTATTGACAGATTTTGTTTTTTATGAGAAATGGATGTCAGCCACTTGCTCAACCTATTAGGTCCATACTCTGACACACACAAATTGTAAAACAATATGTGTACTTGCTAGACCCAGGATTCAAACCTGGGACCCACGGCGTTATAGTCCAATTAGTCGGATTAGAGAATTACTTAGTAGAATTTATTAATTATTAGACCTGTGACATATATTTTGCAGTAGGTAAACAATGAAATAATCATTACAATATATTGGTATATACGGATGCGCTATTGTGATCTATTTCCTGAATCTCACGTATGACAATAATTAATGCACAATATGCCGTGTTTCCAATGTGTGTTTGGGTTTCGACCAAGGGCGTAAATCCAATTGGAGGTGTGAATAGCCAAAAACTATTTCGCCGAAATCAGCGCCAGATTGTAAAAACATTGAAAAAATATAATATCAACCAAATTGAGTAAAATAACTGATATTCGGGAGGCCGGAACGAAAACGAAAACTCCACTAAGGCAGATACCAGAGTAAACCAATACTGATATTGGGTTATATCGGTAGGAAGAAGTCTCCAAATAAACTAGAACAATGATTGAACAATTTTGTTTTAAACGTCATTTAATATACTTAATAATAATTAATGAATGTTCTGAAATGTTTCTTATGCGTCCTTTTTAAATTCCCTAACTTTTGATACGAAAATATAAACCGCTAGTTTAATGCATGCGTCCCTGCCTCAGTATAATTGGTATACTATACTCAGAGTATAGTAAGATGTATGTACATAAGTATATATCGTGCCGCGGTGACTGTGCCAATGAACGCGCGGTCATAGCTCGGCTTTTGGCTTCGGCCGCGGGTCGTTCACCCCGCCGGTCGCCGCCCGCCGCGCCGCTCCGCTCTCCGCCGGCGTTGGCGAGCGTCTTCAGTCTTCGCGACGTGCATTTCTCGCCGCGCGCGATCTATCGGAAGCGTAGTCGCCGTATCGAAATCATCGATTTTATCAGCACTTTGAATAAATACATCGATAAAAAATATATTTGATTCACGGTGAGTTGAAATCTTTTGGTTCGACCCGTCTCTCTGTATCTATTCTAGGCTATGCAACCGTTTACACTCAGTGGGTGACTTGTGACTTTTTTATTAGTTTAATATTTTTTTTTAAATACTTACGGCATATCAATATAAGTTTTTAGATAGGAAAAAATATCCCGTTAAACTTCAATTTCCCATAATTTGGTCATTTGAGCAGTAAAAATTTTTTTTTTACTGGAAAGCCACAATAATGCAATAAAGAATATAATTATGATTATTAAAAATTAATACTATCGACCGAGGGGGGGTACTGATGGAATTCTAATTTAAATTCTACTTGATTTAAGTTTTGTACTATTCCATTTGAATAATTTTTGCGACCTTACGGATAGGTAGGTACACATACTTAAAGTATATGTTAAAATTTTGTTTTTTATATCTGATCCTTTACTTAGTAGGTAATATAATTTTTACCTTCTTATATTGTATTAAATTACTATATAAACAAGAATTAACTTTATTCGTTGTCAGTGTGTGCATTTGTCATTATTAACATCGGTGAGTGCGCATAATGCCTGAAGATGCCGAAAAGTGAAACCTAGGTCACATAAAAATTACTCAAATGGAATAGTACAAAATTTAATTTAATTAGAATTATTAATATTTTATTGTAGATTGGCGTCGTATTAATTGGATAGTATCTAAAAATAAAATAATATGTAGTAAGTAGTAACCTCAATGTTTTATTATTAACTTAACTATGAAACGTTATACCACCATGTTGCTTCTCAGTACGGCTACCAAATTTAAACACAACGTAGTTAACCATATTTTATACTAAATTAACTAAAACTAATTAGGTACCACTACATAACTATATATTTAATAAATTTCAGCAACACGTTCTCGCAGTTTGTAAATGAATGTAGTCAATCAAATCAATATTTACCGGCGATGTATACAAAAAATATTTAATTTAGTCGTAGAAATGCTATCTTAATCTAACGCATATTGCGGAGATATGAGCGTGATGAATGCTTTCTCACTCGCACTTATGGTTCGTTTTTGGTTCAACGTCAAGTCAACGGACTAGTCATGGAAGTTGTTATCTTCCCATCCCTTCCATCCTGTGGAGGACCATAAATTATGCTTTTAGGATCAAACGTATTGTTTTTTATTTTAATTAATACAACCTCTTTCCATCAAAAATTGACAAAAGTTCAGGGTGATTCACAGATTTCTACCCAATAATAATAACGTTGACAAGGTTTACCATTACGCACGGAAAAATACCATACAATGTAACAGTACTTTTTGTACGGTTTTGGATTTCCGCTACTCGTTATAATCTTTGCGAAGATCTGGTCGAGATGAGAGGAAACTCTCGCTGTAACTTATTATGTACCTGGGTACCTACACCAGGAAAAAAATATTAGCCCATCACAACTAAAATTTAAAAAGAGAGTCACACTATGTTGTTGTCTTCTCTTTCTATTCGTAGTCCAGACAGACGAAGATATGTTTTTCCGTTAATTAATTAAACAAATGTCTGTAAGCAACTGTCCCAACACAACACAGTCTACGGTTTGAAAGTTTTAATTAAAACTCAATTCACCTCCACTCCTGCAGGAATTGCTGACAAATTCAGTGTCCATTTCAATGGACAGTCCACGTCGCTGTTATAATACTTATTTTTCTTCCTCCCATGTCATGTTGTGAACGTCTTGAAATTGTTATTTGAAAATTTCGTTATAAAGAAATTTTAAGTTGGTTTGACACCCACGGCTTCGGAGACGGGTGATCTATAAACTACACTATTATGATAAATGCGATTGACTGTAAATGTCCACCGTATAATGATACCAATGACGTAGGTAGGGTATAAATGAAAATGAAATTCTATCAAGCTCGTTCGTACCTGTCGGACAAAATGTGTCAGAGAGGAATGGAGTCCATTGTCTCTGAAAAAATCAGACGTGTTAAATCTCGGACTAAGTTGTTACGTGGCTTATGTATCGTACACTACTACGTGTCATATCATTCTGATTGAAAGTACATAAATTCCTTTATCGCAGATATTCGTTATTTTTCATAATAAAGAATGTAATATTCTTAAATCTTGTGCATATTTATTATTGAATAAAAATACTAATTTCAAATAAAGGTAGGTAGGTAATATTTGTCTGTGTGTCTGCAACGCATTGCAGCACACACACATGGGCATTCTTTCTCGCTCTCTCTGTCTGGCTATTATCCTGCCTCTTTCTGACGTACGTAAATTTGCATGCGAAAGAGTTTGCGTCTTTGCTGCGCGATCGAATAGCCACGTTACGTCCCTCATGCGTGCTGCGCTTAATCGTTCAGTTACGTATATGAATTTCGCTCACACAATTCTTAACCCATTCACTGCATTGTGTTTTTATAAGTTTCGTTATTTTTATTTTTTATAATTGTCAATATCAATGAAACTTGAAAAAAAATACACCGATGTTATCGAAATAGACACCTACCAATCCGTATTGGTACTCAAATCGACGCGTTATTTACCTAGATATGAATGGTATTACTCTATATTGTTTTGCTTATGACATAAAACATAGCATCAACATGAATGTTGAATTTGTGAATTTCGATCGAAATGCTAGTTATTGCTTAACTATATATATAGATGATATTCGGTAGGTCTTTTATTCAACGAATAATTCACAAGATTTAAGAATGATACATTCGAAAACCCTTCTGAGAAAATTATAGGTACCTATAACCGATAGAAAAAAATAGGACACCCAGCAGGAATCGAACCTGCATCTCTCGGGTTTCGCACCCGATTTTGGTTCCGGACTCCCGTGTTTTCAAAATTGTGTATTATTTATTATCATGTCTGTCTGGCGATGACATAGGTATGATTTTTGCAGACGTTAAATTTGCATTAGTATGAAAAGATTAACCTCATTATCAGCTTCATTTTTCGTAGTAAATAGAAAAGCTCCATCTATGTATCGTCGCTATAGGATTGGTTTGTCGAATATCCGTTTTTGTCGAAATCGACCTTTTAATGTAGAATGTTTTTTTTGTATCTGAATGGACTAGAACCATCCTTTTCTGTAAATTACTTTGTAATGGTAATGAATACATCATTCATATGCTGTAAAAATAACACTTTAAATATCTCCATGTATTTAAATATAGGATTATGAAATTTGTTTTTCATCTCCTGAAAATTTGGTCTATTCGACAAACCAATCCTGCAGCGACTGTATCCTTAGAAGGTTTTTCTTCGTTATCTCTGCTTAGGTCACAGCATGGGAATGATGTTCATGGGCGTCGAAATCGGCGTCACGTAACCCATTTTTTAAATTAAACCGTGAATTGAATTTTATTTAGATTTGGAGTAAATGTGTCGTTAATATCGTTAATTGGCTCAAGGTCACTGAAATCGAGTGCGCCGAGCCGCTGTGTCTGTATCGTTACGCGCTTTTATTAGGATGTGCAGTCATCGAATGATTCACAGGACTTAATTTTGTACGAATAAAATATTACTTTATAATATTATAAATAATTTATTCTAACTAATTATCGTTTTGTTTATCACGCAATTAGGTAAATAAATACACAGTTTTGATAAAAAAAAAAATAACGCGCTTCACCGTATGATGCAAATCCTTTGTATTTAACAGTGGCGTGCGTTGTCTTTTCAGATTAGGCATGGTCTTAAAAAGTTATGCCTCTATTAAAATAATGTGGTATTTTGTCGGATATTCCAATTAAGAGATACATTATTTCTGTTGGCTAACCGATAATAGATTGTTAAAACAAATTAATATATTGGTGCTATCGCTGAAATTATACGTTAACAATGCTATAATAAAACAATGTAGAACTGTTTGGACAGTATGATAAAATATACTTACTATCAAATAGGAAGTCCCATGCCATAGTACATTTTCTCTCACAGGGAGCAGTGTGAGGCATGTAGTATGTAATTGAATTTATTTATTGGCTTTAAGGCATAAAGCCCACCAAAAAAGCGTTCGGTGCGCTCACTACTGAGTAGGCCCCCTTCCACCCGCGCATTACCCTTCACCTATGTAATAAGGGGCTCAAGGAGCACAAAATAATTATTATTATCAGCGTCTCTCATAACAAAGCAATAAAAATATTATTAAATTTCTCGGGGCTTGTAATTAATATCGGACACGCAATAACTAAACAAAGAGTTCACTGTTCTTAAATAATGGCTTCTCGCCCGTCTATCGACGACGCTTCGAGGAGCGTGATTTTGCTTGCCGTGTTCAATGAATGGACAACGTTGTATTTTCGTTAATTCGTATCGCTGAGAAGCCAAAAAACGGTGACTCATGGGGCAGGCGGGCACAATGCGTCGTCAAATCCAGTGTGCGCTGGCGTCTTTGATTACGTTGTATTTTCGATGATTCACATAGAAAATGCGCGAGCGTCCCGCAAGCCTGCTTTAGTGGACTTTATGCCTAAGACATGCGACGCATCCACAGCATCTATGGAGCGTGCGCCACTGGTATTTAAAAATCTAGGTAGGTAATAAATACTGTTAAAAATAATTACATATGTGTTATAAAAGTAAATAAAATACCTACAACTCAAAATATTCCGCATAATTTAATAATGAATGCATCATAACTTAATTAAATTCTCTTCTCATTAATAATTATTGAGTTAGGTACATTTGCCCTATCTTCTTGGTAAATTTGGCTTGAATAATCGCAGACCAGATTGGGAGCCTCTTGATGCATCCAACATCTCGTCTTTATCTTGTATGGTAGACTGTATTGTCCGATGTCTTATTATTCATAAATCAAAAGAAACCGGATTATAGGCGACCCTCGTAATTGCGTGAGGTTTTGTTTTCTCATCCTGGGGCTCCGGATACGGCCCGGTGAGGTCTCACTTAGGTACCTGTGTGATTTTCTCAAAGCTTGGATATTAATGTCCTTATTTCACTGCTACTCATACACTACTGTCATTGGGCCCAGTGGCGTGTAAGTTGTACCTAACAATTTGCCTTGTACAATTTTATTCGTACGCACTACAAGAAATCGCAATCTGCGCGAGGTTCCACTATACAAAATGTGCAGATAGGTATAAACAGTATAAATTGATTCCTGTACTTTTGTGAATTTTCTTAGGTAGGTATGTCAAATTATTTTTGTATCCATTGTTGGTTGTATCATTATTTAAATACAGGAGGTCCGGGGTTTTTTTTAAACCGTGGATTATTGATGGGGTGTTTTTGTCTAGGGGTTAATTGTTTTAGAACTGGATACGAAGCAACCGGAGAGGAATAAATAATAATATGTATAGTATTTTTATGGATAAGTATATTCAATTTACGGTTAAGGCTTTCGGCCCACTTCGTATCACTTACTACAATGAGGGTTGACTATGTTTCCTCTGTAGGTATAATGTTGTACCCACGTAGCTACAAGTTAATGCAATTTCCTTGTTACTTACCTACACGATTTTGCACTGTAATTTTAAAGACAATGGTTAAATAAAGCAGACGGACACCATACAAGTAGGTATATTATGTATTTTAAATATGCGCATGCGTCTACGTACTTACATGGTTTTCCTGTGTGTTATGGGATGCGCATTTCCTTTCACTCAAACAATTTGCACGATTTTTACCGCTGGGTTTGTTCCGTAACTACATGATAAATAATCACAGTGTCAAAGTTTATTTTGCCAACGACAAACTGCCATCATACGAATAAGCATAGGCACATTATGACGTCTATCTTCGGCGGAACCGAAATATTATATGAAATTTGAGGAAATGGGACAACTGGGCGCTAGGAAAATTGGGCGCTGTGCTTATCCAATTTCAAGTGGCCGAATTCGTATAGTCAAATGGCGCAATACGATAATTTGCAGCGATCATCAGCAAAAATGCGATATAGTCTAACCAGCTGACAATTTTCTGAAGATACTCGTATTTACATAAGTATCAAATTTTATGTGGATTTTATAAAAATAAGTGTGTTAGTTTTTTGTTATATAGCCTATCTAGGTCAGACGGTCAAATTATTTTTTCCACGAGACTAAGCGAGAATTTTACCGATGTTACGAACTGGAACGGCGCTCCGGTCCATCTCGAGCCCTGATTTCAATACGGAATTCAAACGTAATTATTTACAAATTAGGAATACTCACGGATTTAATAGAATGTGTGCAGATATTGCTAAAACGCTTAGAGAATATTTAGATATAGGTACAATCACGATTTTATATTTTTTTTAAATGATGGCGGCAGTTGGTAATCCGCCATGTTTCAATTTCAAACCATCAACTTACGAAATATTAATTTTCCATTGACTACTAAATTGCAGTATATTTTTTAAGAGGATCACACGGGCATCCCTCCACAGGGTGGTGGTTGTATGAAAACAATTTTGTTTTTACGAGAAATTGATGTTAATCACTTTTTCACAATGTTAGGCACAAGGTACAAGTAAAACTCTTTGATTTTACGTCAGTATTTCTTTGGTTTTGGTTCTAGGTACAATCCGATGTGGATCTTGGCCGTCTCACGAAAAGGTTTCTTAATAGATTCTTTTACGATAGATGTTATCCATTTGTTCAACCTATTAAGTCCATGATATGGTCCAGACACGGATTAAAAATACATGTGAATTTTCCAGACCGGGGATTTGAACCCGAGATCCGCGACTTCATAAGCACGTAAGCGAACACGTTAACGTCACCGCTCGGCTATATCTATCTGGCGTATCTACCAGTGGCGAAGGGTGGAGGTAGGCTGGATCCGACATAAATAGTGCACACTAAACTTTGTCAGTAATACGTATTTGTTTTCATTGAAATAAGACTACAATTTACAGATGGTGTTGGTAAGTTTTAAAAAAAAAATTATACCCCATATACCAACATTACCAACCCAATACCATCTGTAAATTGTAGCCTTATTTCAATAAAAACAAATACGTATGACTTAAAAAGTTTAATGTGCACTATTTATGGCGGATCTTAACAGCCTACATCCACCCTTCGCCACTGGTCACTCACTCAGTTGATCGAAATTTCTTATTTCATAAAATAATTTCTATGACTTAACCTTTTGTTTATATCATTTCTGATAACTGGTAATGATAATACGTTTATGATGATAACCCGATGATATGAATGTTAAAAAATAATACTTACACCTATATATTGGTATGTACATAGTTGTATTGAATCGGTATTATACATTTGAGTACAGTGACTTTTAGCTGATAAAGTGTGATGTCGATATCTCATCTACCTGTTTCAATTATTGATGATAAGACTGATAAGAAATGCACGTGTTATCAGTGCTTTCCGTTTATTACATAGAACTATTAGATAAAACACCAAAGATAAAAGGTATGGTACTGTACAGTAAAATAGTCAAACGTAAAATAATTAACGTAGACGAAATTTACCATAAAATAATGCAGGATATACCTATCCAGAGAACACAGAATTTGGCTGTTCTGTAAATATAAATCATTACTACATTAATTGGGGTCGTATTTGTAAAGCAGTACCGCAGGCGAAATTATAAATTGATTGTATACAAAATGACAAAAATATGTTTGTCATGGGTTAATTTTGATTATATTGTATAACGACCTTTAATACTTTTCTGAAACTCATATAATAATGTAAGTTACGATTATAGACTCAATACTTGTATGGTATTTAAAGGTGGTGCAGATAATCTCGCACACTAGGTAATTTTATTATTTACCGGTTTAACAAAATGTTATTATTCTTACAAAATTGTCGTTTTTAAATAATTTAAATGAGTCAAAAATCTCAATCGAATGATTCAGTAATTAAAAATAACTTTTAGGTTATAGGTACGTACCGATGGCGAAGGGTGGAGGTAGACTGTTAAGATTCGACATAGATAGTGCACACTAAATTTTATCAGTCATACTTATTTGTTTTCGTTGAACTAAGAATACAATTTGCAGACGGTGCTGGTTAGTTTCTAAACTGCAATAAAACTTTGCCTAAACTGCCCTAAACCAAACCATAATAGTTTAGGTATGCTATGGGCAATCCGATAAAAATATATATGTCGGATCTTAACAGCCTACCTCCACCCTTCGCCACTGGTACCTACTTTTAGTTTGATATTATTCTACATTTATAAAATTATGTATAATTGAAACGTGTTTCATTCACATAGTAGGTACACTCTTATATTAAGTACGTGTATTTAATTGATGGCAGCCGAATCATTTGAAAGTGTGTTATATCCAAAATAATGCATTATGCAAAATAGTGCATTTAGAGAGGTAATATTTCATCGAAATAGATTGCGCGTAAGGTAGCTAGGTAGTGTTGCTTTGAATGCATTGAGGCATCGATGAACATATTGGCAGTCCCATGTCCCCGAGAGAGCACAGCACCTCACGAGATTACGAAGAACGACTTGCCTTAGTTAGGTACTTGCCCACTTGCATATCGGCCTGCACCGCGATTTCCTAACTCTCGTCTCGTGTGGCACCAGACGAGATGACGTAATTGTGTCGTCACGCTCGAGGCATGCCGACCGCGCACAGAATAACCATAGAAAATATTGTTATGATACACCTATATGTGTATGGTGACAATGAATAGCGCCGCTGTCTGAGTAGCGTAATATTCTCGAGTGCTATTATCACTCCGGTAGTACGTCATAATGATGTCATATGACGTCATCTCGACCGGGAAGCTTGCACTCGCAAGTTCTAACATAGAGCCCCTGACGCCATGCCGAAAAATGTCTTCCTGAATCGCGCTGCGAACAGCTGACTGCCGAGTCGGGTTCAACGAGCCAGCGTGACCTTTGCGCGCGCACACTACTTGCACACAGCGAGTCGCCGGTGACGTCACGCCGCACTCCAGCACCCGACTCGGCGCGTTACCCGCTGAGCCACCGAGGCGCGTGGACCGGGGGGTGTTTACACGCCTTCGACACCGCGTTAGTATCGTGCGAATTATCGGCTAATTTTCGGCACGGACATTCATCAATGAGAACATAGAACCTCACTTCTTGAAATGTTTACTATATTAACCAAAATCGTTAAAGAAAACTTTCTCTACTAAACAATATAAAACGGAAACTCAGGGATTATTGTTTAAATTAGCTGCAATTTATTTCGCATCGCAGATTGATTTAACTATTTTCGCTCGTGTCCCAACAAAATCGCAAGCATTCAACCAAATTCAAACACGATTTTAGATTCACGCAAACAATCAATTTTGTAAATTACGAGTAGGTACCTACATATTATGCAGCGCTCGAAATGAAAATGAAAAAACCGGAGTGCTCGACAATTTTCTGAGGATATTTATATAGTTATCAAATTGTATGTGTATTTTATAAAAATAAGTGTTAGATTTTCTACCTTCTATTTTCTATTTCTATTTTCTACCTATCTTAGCCTATCTACGGTCAAATTATTTTTTCCACGAGACCGATAATTTTATGGTTTTCACAAACCGGAACGGCGCTCCAGTGCGCTCCGGTCCAGTATATATTATTATTGGTATACTGCCTAATTCATGCAGTTGCCGAGTCCATCTAGTGTTATTTTAAATGGCATATAATGACGATATAACATCTAGTCTTGATAATGATGTGACATTTACAGTCTAATTAGTTATCGACTGATAAAACAGTCTGTCCAAGTTAATAATATAATTTATTTCCTTTATATAAAACGGAATTCTATCTACGAATTATAATATTCAATTTTGCTAAGTAATAGTTCATTACTTTGTTGTTGACAATTTTATTGAGCAGATTAAAAGCGAAAGGTCTCTCCATCACTTACATATTAAGGGGGTTTTAGGTACCTATCTACAGTATAAGTTTTATTATAATAAAGTTGAGCTACTTTGGCCATTGTTTAAATTAAAAATAATATAGTCAGGTAGGTTGGTATTTGTAGGCCATCCATGGACTGAAACCGTATGCGGTTTCAAATCGTGTGCATTCTAAGCTTATCTTTTCTGTTCACGGAAATTTATTTTACATAGTATTTATTATAAGCATCTGATCGTATCCGTTTATACCATACACTTACAGATTTAGTGAAAATATATTTTCATGAACAAAAATCATAAGTTAAGTATGGAACACAGATCTAAACCACATACGGTTTCAGTCCATGGATGGCCTCTAAGTCTAATTTGTTGTGTATTTCAAAAATAGAGAGAAGCCCTTTTGCTTTTAACCTACTCAATTTAAATGGCTTTTGACTGAAAAACAAGTTTATTTTGTAGAGGAAATTTGTTTTTTTTTTTTAATTTCTAAGACCTTAGAAATCTTTCCCATATTATCCCGTAGAACACATTTCTACCTATCTTTGATATCCAAATGGTATTTTTTAATTTAGAAGATTTAGTCTGGAAGACATTAAAAATTATCCTCGAGAAATATTGAAAATCTATCTAAAATTGTCGACAAACCACAACCTCTACTAATGGTTACCTACGAATTTTTTGATCCTTGATATTATCATAAGACGTATTCTCCTTTAAGCCCACAATTTAAAATCCTTTATTAGTGATTCTGAGATTCTGACAATAAGCATTCTGCATTGTTCTGTCACCGTGGAGGTGGGTTCTCCCGCTCCTGTATTGCGTACGTAAATATTATAAATAATTCGCCCATTATGAATACATTGTGTTGCGGAACAGCACCGTTACGTTCGGTCCGAGAAGTGAGTGAGCAAGTAGGTACGACAGAATTTATTCGCTTCTTCCCGCTTTGGCGCGGCTCCGCGAGGATGGCGGTCGTTCATTGACTCCCGCCGCGGAATCTCAAAACGTCAGAACCATCAGCAGCCTGTCAATAGTTTTTAAAAGAAATAACAATACGTTTTGGCGCCAATCCAAAACTGAGTGATCGCGGAAATACTATAATATACCCACCGGGGCGTGACCCTATTATAATAGTTTTAATAATAATAATAATATCGATGATGTTAATCTATAAAGTCTTTCGCCAAAAGACAGATTTTGGCGAAAATGAATTACATACCGGCGTTATGGAGTTAGATAAAATTATTGTTAAGAAATGATTTATTTATTTATTTAAAAAAACAAAACATTGTGGACATAACAAATCTAAATTCAAGAAATTCACAACATAAGATTTACATTATAACAAATTAATATTACCCTCACAAGAGAGAAGAAGACAATATAATATATAATGATAATAATAAAACATAAATGTAAATACTTACAATTTTACACAGAAAAATAAAATTTCGAATGTAAAATACGTACATAGCACGTCACCGCAAATGTCTACGTCTTTACGGAGCGCATTTACTAGTGTTGCATCCTTCGCTGATGGTGCCTGATAGGCTTGACACGAGGAAACGGTTCCGATACAGAATAAATCATGGTTTTTTTATAGTTTTATTTGATTTATACTGTTCAGCTGGTCAACATTTGAAACTTTTAGAATATATCAGAACACGATGCCAATGCATTCTTTTAATACTTTTAGGCCATCTTTAAGTAGAATTGAATTCATTTTCAGTTATTTCTGTTTTGTATGAAAGGTTATTTCGGAAGAAATCCGTAATCCAATCCACTATTATTGGTTGCTAGGGGTCTGGGGTCCTAGCAACTAAATTATTAATATATTATACATGCGCCTGCGTTACTATGGAAATCAATATGACATTGCAGTATTATTTCTATCAAGTACAGATTTTTTTGATCGTTTAAGCTAGTCATGTCAAGTTTATATATGTATGATTCAACAGAAAATTTAAAAACGTTGTAAGATATAGAAGTTCTTTTTATCTTGTAATTATTAAAAAAAAAATCGTTTCATGATGAATGAAAATACTTTAAAATGTACATTGTGAGGAAATTGTATACTTAGCATTCTGTCGTTAGATGCTCTTTTAAATTATGATAGCACTGCACCAAATGGGCGTATTGTGTAAAAACCACAAATACCTTTAAAACGACGGAGCCGCATACTGTTTTAGGCCTGATAAGTCAAACACGTTTCATTCGTAATGAAGATGCATATGAAAAGTGATTGAAAAACGAATTTAACAAAATAAGAGTAAACTTTCAAATCTATATTCATGTTTATAAGTACATCATTGTTATCCTATTCTGCTAATGCGTCTACAACTGTACTACCTACCAATTTTTTATTATAAAAATACATATGGTATGTAGTTAAATGAACTTTATCGATATTGCAATAAGGATGATTTTAAAAGACTTTCTTTACATGTCTATGACCTTTAGCAAAATTCTTTAGTGTTGATATATTGTATGTGAAAATATAACGTGTACTTAGGTATATCATTTGTCAAAAACACCTGTTAGCGAGAGTTATTCCGTGACGAACAACTTTTATGTATGGTATCATTTCATTTTGCTCCACTGTAAATATGCAAATTTCCCCTTTTTTGAGAATTTGAGCAGCTTAACATTATCAATGTTTACTTGTTTACGTACATATGTATTTCGATCTGGAATAGATATGTCACATTTACTTTATACCATACAGATGGCATCACGCGATAGTAAAATGCTGTCACATCTTGAATGAAATTTTGATTACCTACTGTTCAAAAATGTTTGTTGTTTATTAATTGACTTAACTCATATTTAAAAAGGCACCGGTTTTATTTCTTAGATATTCTTCTTCTTCACGTTTATTCCCACATGCCTCCACTCTTAAAATGCAGCCATCATTTGAGTGACCAATACTCTCGATGACTGATCGGGGCGTTCTGTCCTATGTTCGTAGCAGCCCCAATCCTTCATAAATTCTTTCATTCTTTCGTTTGATATAAGTAGCTATCTGTTGTGAAAATACAATAATTTGAAAGAATCATCAAGGGTTGGATACTACCTAGGTAGGCATAACATGTCCAATCTAGATCACAGATCGTCGACAGAACAGATCGATGTCATCATGACAGTACGCGACGTGCATCATAATGTAATTGAAGCATTATAATCGTTATTCTGTGCAATTGAATGCATTCATATTCAAATGTTATTTTGATTAATTTCAAGACTTTTGTACCTTACCTTTACGCAGGTATTTGAACAGTTAGTTATTCGAAAAAACATTAATATTTTCTTATCAAATAAAGGAAATGGATTATAGCTGTTATTATTGAAATACTTTTTAAAGCAATCAATGCTATCTCTCCTGAATCTAAATTTAATTCCGAACATTTGTTAGTACAGTATTGTGTTTTACAAAACAGTACTGAATTTACAAGTAATATTACAAACAAGAATATTTTCCGGTTTCTTGGGGTGGGGTGTCTTAAGGTCCGTTTACACTAACAATATTATATTAGTATGGAAATAGCGTGTAACACCAGATTCAGACAATGTGTAGTAGTTGATATATTATATAACAAATAGTTCTTATTCTTGTTTTAGAATATTAGATCTCTTTTATTAAAAATATCAAAAAATCCAAAGTTGACTCCCAGCTATCGTTCATTCTTTTAGGATGTCCGCCAGGAGGACAGCAGCGGGTCCTCCGTGTAGACATGTATGCGATCCAAGTTTCGTCTCATTTTCACGCTTGTTTTGTAGGACTATTTTCGTTATCGTCCCCATCTGACCATATCAACATTTTTACAAATTTATTGGACTGTGCATTTTAATTTTGTTTTATATAATGTTGTAATAAAGTATGATTTAATTTTTAAGATTTTTAAGGGGAAATAATAACAATTCCTATTATTTCTTTTACCAGCTTCGTTAAAGTCATTTAAAAATTAACCACGAATATGCCCGTGAGTTCTCGTATCAAATCACGCACGGCCTACCGCAGGAGTGAGAGAAAGAGAAGATTTGAATCCCCGCGCTTTAAACTGAGGCGCAGTTTCCTTCTAACGTAGTAGGGTCTTTACACACTAGGATAATATTTTGACGACAATCAGTGCTGAAAAGAAGACGAAAATTTATCATTTTCACGAAGAATTTGATGTTGCTTTTAGTATGTAATGGAACCTCAGTAGATTAGCTAGTTTTGATACTGGATAGAAGATCACAGATTTGAAGTTGGGCATGTTTCCCATGACCGCTTTGGTGTTTTGTTAACGGAGCAGTATCGAAGTTATTGAGGCGGCCTGCTTCGATTCTGTATGAGAAATTTTATATCTGCTTCGATTTTGACAATCGCATCTGAAAGTGGCGGATGCTTTTAAGTTTCACATGCTTCGGCGCTAGAGGCGCTGCGGTCGTCCGTTTTAATTTTGACAGATAACGTAACATCGAAAGGCTCTATTATTTATTTTTATAGAGTGCTCATTCTAAATCAACTTTTTTGACTACGAAATTATATCATAATTCGTTTTAGGCATATTTTTTTTTATAAATGCGTGTTTTGCTATTTATTTTTCCAAACAGTTTATAGTAAGCACACTGAGTTGGTTTAATTATTATTTAATTACCATTTAATTTCTCTATTGAGTTCTTGGCAGCTGACCAAATTTACCACTAGATATAATTATGTACTGTAGTAAATGTGTTAATTAATGAAAACGTAGGCATCCCTGTAACGCAATTTATGCATTGATAATAAGACAGATAAACCTTTTTTCCGATACAACTCTGGCGACCGGAAGTATTAAAAAATACTATCGCTCGCAACAACGGAAATGAGGATAACCGTTATTTCGATAATTCTGAGATTTCTCACAGTTTTGTAAGCAGGTTGTAAAACTTGATTTAACAATAATTAATTACTATTTCGACCAAATACAAAAAAAAACCCGTTGCATTTGATTTAGTTACACATCTCGAAAGATGAAACATGAATTTTGACTTAGGTTACAGAACTTATTTTCTCTCTTTTTTCTTAGTCATCTTCAGGATATAAATCTTGCAATAGGTATTGTGAGTTCCTCATTTTCTCGTGATAGTTAGGTACCTTCCACTCATTTTGTATTGGAAAACCAGGAAAGTACCTCTACGAATTTACACCTCTAGCTCCTTTTGTTTTGATAGCTATTTTGATTTTAAAAGAAGAAAAGCCAATCTTTATCGGCTTCACATCTAGCTTGAATTAGTCGTTTATTCATATATCTTCTATCTTAGTCTAACGCATATTGCAGAGATTATAGGTACGCATGCCGAATGCTTGTTTACCCGCACATATCGTTAGTTTTTGTTGAAGCTTGGTTAAAATACTTGGGCACACTGTGGATGTCCACAGTGTGCTTTATCTTGGCCCTTGGGGTAGATATCATTACATTTTTCATTACACATTTTTGATAAGATGGATTTACTTCAATATTATTGACCATTTTTTAAAGTCATTTAACAATGATACAATTTTAATTGGCTGCTTTTCCATTTTGATGTGATTTAATGAACATTTGGTTATATCTTTCATTAGTATCATGATACTGTGGTACTTAGGTACTAAATTAATTCTAACGAGAAAAAATAGAATGAATATTATCAAAACAAAAACAAAAGTAGAAACACTCTAGTGACTTTTGAAAGAAACATAATGTTGCATTAAGTTATACGTTAAATGGAGAATTGTCCAATTTTATAAATTGCGCCCAAACTTAAGGAATATTTTTTCTTAATTTATTTTTCAGGAAATTAAATAATAAAAAAACAACAGTGAAAAAGTGTTTTAAAAAAAAGTGCCTTTCAAGTTTTCAGTTAACAGTGAAAAAAAAGTTTCAGTTCAACAGAAAAATAAATTTTAACAAATACCGTTTTTAAAAATAGTTTTTTCTCTTTCTCAAGATTAAGTGAGACCAATACCTACCGAGGCCTGCATACCAGGGCGTGATTTTCTAATATTCCCGAATTAAATCCGATTTCCATATTTGACCAAACGATTATATTTTTTTTTGAAAAGCTGCCGACTTTGGAAAACCGAATTCGATTTTTATTGGCAAGTAGTTGACTCTACTGAACCAATAATTTTGAATTCAAATTAAACAAATATAGTTACAACTAAAGATATCACCTACGTACCATGCTTCGATGAAAATCGATGTTTTCCAATGTCGAGTAATGTATGAAACGTAAATTTAATTTATTAATGGAGCGCATCTCATTGACAAATAGTTTTTAAGTCATACGGCATGATCAAAATTAATTGATCAAATGTAATACTAAAATAGTATGTGTTTTGCTTAAATACATTTAATATATTTTCACACAGTTAGATTTACTTAATTATTATGCACACCAATTTATTCAATATTAATACTTTCATTGTTATCATTTTTATTAAAGATTTATTAAAAAAAAGGGTGGGACAGGTAGGGTTGAGACATTTTTGAAAATCAACATTTAACGAACACACCGTAGCTCTGTTTTCTTTTCATCGGTAATAAAATAATAAATTAAAAACAAAATATAATACACCATAAATCCGTCGTAACAAAAAATCTTTCCCGTTTTTGTTCGTTCATATTTTGCAGTTTTTTTTTACAAACAAAAATAAATTAACAGCGCAATTACTCTGTAGTGAGAAACCTATGTGATGTAATATTAATTAAATGAATAATAAAAGTCCGACTAGTGTACCTAAGTAGCGCGAGTGACGAAGTGCCTTCGATAAACTGTCTCGTTTCTGGGAAGCCTCGAATGAGACCGCCGATTTCTTGGGTTAATATGAGGATAAATCAGGGTGAATTCTCATTTTTACTGCGATCAAATGATTTTTTTTCAATATTTTTCCTCAACGTATCTACCGAAGGTATCAGCGAAGAAAGTAATCGACTTAGTTTGTACGCTCTACTGAAACTATAAGTGTACGTCCTGAGTGGCAGCGTTCGGCGCAGCGTTGAGCTTTTTGCGCAACTCAAACGTATAGCCGTGTGTGAAAATGTTCGTAGACAATCTCTTTTTTTGGTTATACATTTATACGGTTATACGTTTGAGTTGCGCACAACGCTGAACGCTGGCACTGAGGCCTCACACTAATGCGATTCTGGGTTTTGTGGCCGACACGTCAAGGCGCTGCATGTACGTAGCGTGGAGGCATAAAGGCTTTGTGAAACTACGTAAAATATCCGTAGGGCAACTGAACCTGTTGGAGCTTTAAGCGGGCTCCAAATTTGTAAGGGCCTCTGGCCTCCGCGTACCTACAATCGTCTTAACGTGTCAGATACAATATGTAAGACGCACTATATGATAACCGCCTTTAAAGTTTGGTATTTTCTTAAATACGTGGTACAAAATATAATGGTACTTATATAATCTACGCAATGGGGCTTAATGGATAAATCTCTCAGGGTTTTTTTTCGACTATGCCCGATCGTAATAAGATCATATAGATTTTGTTTTTACGATAAATGGATGTCAGTCACTTGCTTGACCTATTAGGTGCAGACTTTGACTCATACACAAAATGAAAAACGATATGTGTACTTGCCAGGCCCAGAATTTTAACCTGGGATACACGACGCTATAGATAGGCCGACGCGTAAGCCGCGCGGCCATAGTAAGTGTCATAATTGTGCATGCTAGAGAATTTCTTTTAATTTCAATGTTTTCCTTTGCTGACAGTTGACATTTATAATAGTTTTTTTTAATACTTATATCGCTTGATACATCGAAGTATAATTTATTTCAATAGGACGTGGAATGTTAGTAAAAGCATTCAGTGCTCTAAATAGGTATGGTAGAGGTTTAAACCAGAACAATTTTGTAGATGATAATAATTTAAGTGGAGGCCCATATGATCCTATTAGGATCGGACATGGTCGAAAGAAGAAGAATAATATATTATTAGTCACATTATAACGCCCTATTTGTACTCGCTATAGGTACTACGATGTGCAATTGTTTCAATAGTGATAATATTTTGTCAAACCTATTTGTTGTAAGTTTAGAAAAAAAAACCATAGGTATTTCGTCCTTCGTCGTTCGTGCATGTGATTAAATTTCCACTAAACATTATTAGTTGATCAAATGTATTCGACAAAACTTTCTATTGGAGTTTGTTATTGTCTGATAATTTTGAAGATTCGATAATATCCACGTTCTGCTGATTTAGCATATTATTTATTATCTCTTCTTTTCCAAAGGGTGTGTATATTCTTTGCCATTCAATAAATTTAATAATACATTTATAATAATACATAATTTTATAATGTTCTATTGAATTTTATAATGAAAATGTACGATCGCAATCATGGCCCCCACATCCTGAAGCGGCCCCCAAGGCTAGGATGTTTGGCGGGCCCCCTACCTATCACTAAGGCAGTGTGACGCGCTACATTAGCGTTTTCCATGGTGTACGCGGTAAAATTAAGGTGTATTTTTAGCGATTTTTTGTATTTTTAATATGTACATCCATTTGAATTATGGAGTTGTCGAGTATCGGCACACAGTTAAAAATTGCATCGTTCAATCAAATATTTTAATTATTAATAATTATTGAAATAAAACAGCGACTTTAGCGCAGGCGACTTTTTTACTGTTAGAGTAAATTTGTGGTCTGTGTTTATCTCACTCATCTGGTCGACTCGTCACGCCGGGCCCCTAGGCTAGAGCCCTGTCAGCCCCCCCTTGTGGGGGCCATGATCGCGATATACTAAACATAGGGCGCCGTAATTACACAAAATTTATGTCCACTAAAGTTTACAGATTATTCAGGCTCCACCTTAGGATTACTTACCACTAAATATTCATTTTCGATCCATTTAAAGCGCTTTCCCTCCATTGGTTTGATCGCAACTTGTTAAAGAAGAAAAAACAAAACTTTAAAGCTTATCATTTCAGTATTGTTAAAATATCATTTGATTTAGGAAAGCATTAAACTAAAGCCACGTTGTCCAATCACCGGCTACACATCATTGATCATTGTTATGACGTCATTGATTGTTTTATTATGCTCGTTTGAACGCCACGCTGACAAAGAAATTGTCCGTTGATTTTCTATCAAAAAGTCTACAAGGAAATAATTCGAATGTTCACCTACATATAAAAGCTAACTTACTGCGAAAAATTTGATCGTAAGTACGCCTAGCCCGTTCACACAATATCGACCCGTAGGAGAAACACACAACTATATTCAAAAATGTAAGTCAAATCAACACGCACACCAATACTTCCAAGCCGGGGTGAATATCCGACCATTACAGACCATTTCACAATAAATTATTATTTATTGGCTGTTGCAAAAATTAAAAAAATAAAAAACCACTGGTTATGCCCGAAGATGGTGCGCGAGATTTTCTCAGAAGGAAAAATACCTGTGTGTATAAGATAATATTATATGCCTTGGTATGTTATGTGAAATGTAAAGATTTCTTTGAAAGGGTGAAAGGTATAATTACTATATTGTCGGATGGTTGGATTTTAGGGCATATACTTATGCGTCATTGGTTGAAGTCAAAGACACATCCATATGGCTACATATTTTCATATTATATGATTAACTGTAGTAGGTAAACATTTTTTGTAGACATAACGCAATGACATTATTTTGTGATAAATACATTTATAAATAACTTAGTTCAAAAGTGCATTATTTTTGTTGTGTCTTCATCATATTGTACCAGTATTAACAGCATGGCCCCCACATCCTGAAGCGGGCCCTCAGGCTAGGATTTTTGGCGGGCCCCCTACCTAACGCTAAGGTTAAAGGCAGTGTGATACTACATTAATATTTTTCAAATTGTGTTTCAGCTCAAATTAAGGGCACATATTCAGTGTATTAATACGATTTTTTAAAAAAATTCTACTTTAATCATGGAGGTGTCAAGTATCGACACACAATAATCAAAAATTGCATCGTTCGATTAGGTAAATAATTTAAAATGTTAATGGTCATTATTTATGAAGTATAATAGCGCCGCAGGCGACTTTTTTGAAATATATTAAAGCAAATTTGCGATGTGTGTTTATCTTACTTATCTGATCAACCCGCCACGCCGGGTCCCCCAGAGCCCGGGCCCCCTGGCTTGAGCCTTGTCAGCCCCCCCCTTGTGGGGGCCATGATCTTCATATTAGTATTGTTTAATTTTATCGTTTTACCTAAGTACTAGCGGTGTCATTCATAAATCAAATCATTGGGATGTGTTGGTTGATCTATAAATTCGAAATGATTGTTTTTTTTTACTATACCTGCTGTAAATATAAATGAGAGAATTAAATTGCAGTATGTATGGCATCTAATTTTATATTCATTGCATTGAAGAAAAATGTAGCTAAAATGACATTATGGTTACATAATATTTGGATGTCAAAAATACATGACTGAAAGTATAGTCGCGGTTATGTGTAGGTATATTATGAACAACCCAATACGTTAATTTAATTCGCTATGAAATTAAAGTCTGAGAAAAAATTCGACATGTATTATGATGTATTTACAATATAATTACTATTTACCAAATTACTGACTTCTATAATTATTAAACGAAGATATATTGATAGATACGAAATTGCATAAATCAATAAACGATACCTAAATCAGCTAGGTATATACCATATACACAATATAGAGAATAAACTATAGCGATACTTATATACCTATTTAAGTATTTACTTAATATGTATTATTTGAATGGATTAGAATAGGTATAAACTTAAATTTGCAGAATTTTCTAAATAAAATTGACTGAAACATTGCGCAACAATAAGGACGGTTTCACACGAAAAATACACGTATCTGATACCGGGTTGACGGATACCGATTTAACAAAATAATTCAAATTGAGCCTTTATACTCATGCTACAGTCTAGGAACCTCGACTCCTGGACTGTATCTAGTATCCAGGTGGTGAAACAAATACTGGGGTGCAGTGACGTCCCGTGGGGGTAGGCAGATTGGTCGTCGCTTGGGGGCGGCACTTACTCGAAGGGCGGAAAATCGAGGAGAATCATTTGGAATATAATATAGAAATAGCTGAAATATAGAAATGCGACTGGCGCGTTTGCATTAGTTGGCCATTAGATATAATTAACATGCTATTTAAATGTGGTAATTAATTAGTAATTATCTGGTCAGCAGTAAATGTGTTTTAATTTAGTAATAACGAAAATATCTTTTCATTAACAAATTCAGCTCACTGGTTTTTTCGGGTTGGCGATATCTAGTTTACTGCCGTTGTCCTTCGACGTCCTTGATGGCCAGAAACGACAGTAACAGTAAAAAGTGACCAGTAATGGGTCCATACAGCATATTTCTTAGATACTGCACTCATAAAAGGATAAAAATACTGTATAAAAAATGGGGCGGCATTTTGGCCCTGTCTAGGGGCGGCATTTTATCTAGGGACGTCACTGCTGGGGTGGTTGGTACTATTTACACTTCGGATAGGCACCTACTGCTATGAGATGCTGTTTAGTTTCCGTTATTGACGAGATATTTATTTTTTCAATTAAAAAATTACGTGAATTCATTTTGTAAGATTATTCTTTAGAATATTGTAGAAATGAAATATTTTTTTTTGTTGAAATAATAATATTCTCATCTCACTATTGACGAACGTTTTTATCTTGGTGAAATGCTGTCACATTTCGTGTAATTCTTAATAATTTCACTGGCTTATTGTTATTTAGCCGCCTTTAAAATGATATACGCGACGTTAATAATCGACCAAAATAGTTAATAGGTACTTGTCAGATACGTGTATCCTCCATGTGAATCTGCTCTAACAAACTTTAAGTGTATTCTTCATGTAAACTTCATGTAATTAGTATTGTATCAATAAAAACTACCATAATGGAAAATTAAATTAACTAGATACTAAAATAATAGTCTGAATATTTTCCTTTTGTGATTTGATTCATTTCTGCGTAACCCCGTTTCAACTATTAAACATCGATCAAAGTAACAACATAATTCGAAGAAACTATTTCTTGGATCCTCTTGTAGTCATGCCAGAGTAATAATTGATATTACGCAGTACCTAAGTGATTTATATACACTAAAGTTTCCCACCGGACTCTGGAAATTTGCAGAGATTTATGTCGAATGGAAAAAAGAGAAAAGCGACAAACAGGAAATGGCTGAAATGGAGTAAAAAAAGTTTTATAACATAAAACTCCAATAAAACCATTTGCAAATAGAATAAGCTCTCTATTTTGAGGCACTGTCAGTGATGGAGAGCTGACGTTATATTTGGACAGTGTCTATTACTGTCTCATATTATGTACTAGGTATATGAATAAATCTTATTTCTCGAGCACAAGTTAATTTTAATTGAGACTGACATCTGTGGTGGGGAAATTGCGAGATTTTTCAAAGCAATACTCAATACCTTGCCTTTCCTTCGTTAGGTACAGTATATTTTCATTCAGATCCATTTTCTGGAATATCTACCGAGCTTCATGGTGTATTGAATTCTAGTTTCTTTGTCATCCCCATCTTGCATGATTTATGAATGATTTACATACGATATATCTGAGTGACGTTGCAGTATATAAATATTATAATATTTAGTTCTGACTGTGTCTACCAGTGGCGAAGGGTGGAGGTAGGCTGTTAGGTTCCGACATAAATAGTGCACACTAAACTTTCTCAGTCATGCGTATTTGTTGACATAAACATGTCGCGCGACAACATCGTTAAATTTTACGATAATTATCATACTTATCGTAAAATTTAACGAGGTTGTCGCGCGACATGTTGCCAGTGTGGACCCGGCATAAGACTACAATTTACAGATGGTTTTTAAAAAGCAATAAAACTTTGCCTAAACCAAACCATATATTTTACGCGATAATACAAAATTGTACACATTCATACTTATTTGTTTTCGTTGGATTAAGAATACATATTACACACACGTATTGTTGTTTCATTTTTTTTTTTAAATTCATTAAGCTTTTCCCAAATCTAACTATAATATTGTATAATAAAATATTATTCTATCTTCTATACTTATTTGTTTTCGTCGGATTTAGAATACATATTACACACACGTATTGTTGTTTCATTTTTTTTTTTTAATTCATTAAGCTTTTCCCAAATCTAACTATAATATTGTATAATAAAATATTATTCTATCTCTAGAATATCAAAAGTTATGTAGGTATGATTTAATTTCATAATTTTAAATCTGGCAAGAAAATGCTGGTCCTGCGGCATAATATGTCCGGATAATATAGTGTGCAGGGCAAATGTCCTTCTGCGTTATTGAATCGGGCTAGGCTTACATAATAATACGTATATCCTATTTATTTGCACGTTTTATGCATTCTAATTATTTCCTTAAAAAAGACATTATTAATGTATTAAAGATAACATACGTCTTATTCAAACTAAGTCACAGAAAGCTGATACCTTGTAGATATATCTCGAATTTTTGTCAAAAATATTCGTATTTTTATTTAATATTTTTGTTGAAATCTCCATTAGGTATTTTAGATAAATTCTATAATTGACAATAAAGACTTTAAACAACACGTAATAATACATAGTACAAAAAAAACGTCGTTGACTTGTGCCATACGTCTGTTATTAAAAAGAATAAAACACAATTAACGCAAACGGCAACGTCGTTTGAAAATAATATCGCGTCAAATAATTATAATCAATCATAACTTACCTACATGACTGGGTTTGATTGATTTACGTATACATCGTTTACCATTTCGATTAATACGTCGTTAAAAAACGTGTCCATCCCTAAATCATTGTGCCTTCCGTGAGAATTGTGGTCATCGCGCGACGATGCGTCCACGCAGCGCGGAAAAGCGCTGCCGTGATCCACGTGACGGTCCCGCCGCCAGTGCGTGACGCATGCCATGGATCCGAGCCAGTTCCATGAACTCTTCGGTTCGCAATGGCCACCTGACTGCAGCGTCGGGCGCGCCCAGGTGAAGTGCGAGGCGAGCACTTCGCAGGGCAGCGCCAATCTGCCGGCGCCCGACAGCACGACTCCTCCGCCGACGCTGTCTTCCTCGTCGTCGCATCAGCATCAGCTGCTGCACCATGGGCAGCATCACCAGGCCCAGCAGCACGCCGACGGGGTCTTCGGATCCTCGACGGCGTCCATGGTTGGGATTTTTGCGGATAAGAAGGGGCCGAATTCGATACGAGGTATTGTTTGTGATGAATGATCGAAAACTCTTATGATCCATGCTATCAATCTATTTAATGATTTGTAATAGGTATTTACCTATATATCGTCACCTCAATACTACAATTAGGTAATTTTTGAGACATTCACGTTTGTTTTTTTATCGTAATAGATTTTTGGGTTTCCGCCGTGTGTAGGTACTTCTTCCTTCCCTTTTTCTCTACGTTTCGGGCTCGTTGCAGAGGCCATTTTCAAGTGACGAGTGCTATCGTGCATCGAGTATTACTCGATGGATACAGGACACAAATTTGACTTCGAAACCAAGATACAGGGTCGGAATAAAGGATATTTCACACGATTTGTAAATGAGGCCATCGAAATCCACAGAAACCCTGAAAACATTAATAGGGATGATGGGTTACGGTTAAAAACGTCATGGCTTCCGGCACTGTCGGCAAAATCCAATTTTCGATCCGGTATCTCTGTTCGTAATGATTGATACATTACTCTGAGCAACGTTTACTCTGAGCTAATCGGATTCCTTTGGCATTATTAGAGCGACGTTTGCATTCATACACCATACACCTACACTTACACTTCATCATTACATATAATCATCTCTTGATAATGGCTTCTGCAACGAGCCCGAAACGTCGAGAAAAAGGGAAGGAAGAAGTACACACGGTGGAAACCCAAAAATCTATTACGGTAGATAACTCTGATTTGGTCATTGTTGGAAAAATGAAATTATTTAAACTTTACTTGATTACTTAACTTAAATCTAGACTAAAATTATTATTTAAAGTAAAAATGAAAAGTTGTGCTCGTCCAATTGAGAACGATTTAATAATGTTCAATTGTATGAAATAATTTTGTAGATATATTATATTATTTATTTAATGTATTTATGGCTTTAAAGTTATCTAATATTTTCAAACACTAAAATAATTCAGTTCCCATTAACTTCTGACTCTCTGAGTTTTATCATATTGTAGAGAAGGAAATGTAGAATAATATTCGCTAAAACAAAAAACAGTGAAAATCAAGTTATCTAGTTGTATTGAGGTGACGATATAATATAGCCACCGAGCTGATGATAACGCGCTGTCATGGGTTAAGGCTCTACCAGTCTCTTTCTCGTCGGAACTATTTCTAAGTTTAATTTTATGTTGGTACCTGTAGTTTTCTTTATATGTACGTATTTCGATGCTGTCTCCTAAAATTAATGACGTATAAAATCGAATTGCATGGAGGCGTGATTGTCAGGTTTAAAACACTTATCAGTTTAATGCCAAATCAAATTAATTAGGTAATGCACTACAATATTAGACAGGTCAATAAAGACTTAATTATATTCAGAAATATAAATGTGTACCTGAGAGGGAAAGGTGGTTCAAGTGAACAATGATGCAGCTTTTGATGAAGGTTTACCTATAATTCTATACATACTAATAAATAGTTAAATTATGTCTCTATCTGTGATTTCGGTACACCTATTTGTCTTTCAATCAACGTTTCAAATATTTTTATGATACCTTAGAGCACAAATTATTTATAAAAAATCCACATCTGTCTGTTTGTTATTATATAACATAAAAACTACTGGACCCTAAGTAGAGGTTCATCTCGGCGACTCAAACATAAAACTTCTCGGCAATAACGCACTTCTAACAATATTCATCACGAGTAGGGAAAGAAGTTAAATGGCAGCCGTGGGGTGGCGCGCTCATGCATACAACTGTTGTCGACCGCGCGGGTTTACTCAACTGTGATAATGACGTATCGTGTCTTTAAGGAAGTGAATATTCATCGTAACGGCTGGGTAGAGAGGCGTTTAGATCCAATTGTTAACTATCTCATTGATTTAAAAAATAATAATAGATATTATAAACTGTACGCGCTAGGTATCGTTTGAAATGCGTGTTGAAGAAAACCTTAAAATATATATACCTACCAGTAGCGAAGGGTGGAGGTAGGCTGTTAAGATCCGCCATAAATAGTGCACATTAAACTTTGTTAGTCATACGCAGGTATTTGATTTTATTGAACTAAGACTACAATTTACAGATAGTATCTATTCTTTAGATTTTAAAAATCAATTAAACCTGATTAAGCCAAGCCATAATAGTTTTGGTATGATTTTTGCGATCAGAAAAAATTGTACGTGTACACTTTCTCATTTGTTTTGATAGTTATTTTTAAATTCAGTAAACCCTGCTTAACCAAACCATAATAGATGAAAAATACCATTCTATCTATAAAATATCCAAAATTATGAATGGTTTAATACAGCACTATGGACCATATCCAAGTCGTCAGAGAAATCATAGAGCGGTACCAGGAATACAAACTGCCACTATGCATGGGTTTTATAGACTATGAGAAGGCGTTTGATTCGATAAAGAAATGTTCAATACTCGACGCACTCAGAAAACAAGGAATCCCTGGACGCTATATAAATATTTTCAATAATATATACAGTAGCGCAACAGCATCTGTAAATCTCCATAAACCATCGCGCAGATTTCCTATCAGCAAAGGAGTCCGACAAGGTGATACAATCTCACCTAAACTATTTACAGCTACCCTTGAAGACTTATTCAGGCAACTTGACTGGAATGACAAAGGGATCCCCATAAATGGAGAATACCTGAGTCATCTGCGCTTTGCCGATGACATAGTAATTTTCTCGCAAGACTCAGAAGACCTCCAAAGCAGAATGCAGGAACTCGCTGAAGTAAGCAACAAAGTAGGTTTGAAAATAAATGTAACAAAGACGAAAGTCATGTTCAACTGCTTTGCAGGCCAAAAAGAGATCCTCATCAATGGCACTCAGCTCGAACAGGTGAAAAGCTACATCTATCTGGGACAACAAGTATCTATAGATGGATGTATATTTGATGAAATTGTTCGCAGAGTAAAGCTAGGCTGGAGTGCTTTTGGCCGCCTGAATAATGTCTTCAAAAGTGACCTTCCACTGTGCCTAAAGCGCAAAGTGTTCAACCAGTGTGTGCTTCCCGTGATGACATATGCGTGTGAAACATGGACCCTAAGTAAAAGAGAGATCCAGAAACTTAGAGTAGCACAACGTGGTATGGAGAGGTGCATGCTGGGCATAACGCGAAAGGACAAAAAGAGGAATGAGTGGATAAGGAAGCAGACAAGGGTTTGCGATGTAATAGAGTTTATTAAAAGCCTTAAATGGAGATGGGCTGGACACATAGCTCGAAGAAGAGACAATCGTTGGACAAATCTAGTCATCCAGTGGTATCCAAGAAGTACAAAACGTCCACAAGGTAGACCTAGAGGCCGCTGGATCGATGAAATGATAAAGTTCTGCGGAAGTACGTGGCAACGCAATGCACAGGACCGAGAGAAGTGGAATTAACTTGAAGAGGCTTTCATCCAGCAGTGGATAGATTCAGGCTGATGATGATGATGATGATGAACGTTCAGTAATATGTATATTTTTGAGGTTTGTTAAAATGGGTACAAGTATTTTTGACTATTATCTATTATGGCTTGGTTTTCACAGGGTTTAATTGAATTTCAAAAACAACCAACACCATCTGTAAATTGTACTCTTATTTCAATGAAAACAAATACGTATGGCTGTTAAAGTTTAGTGTGCACTATTTACAGCGGATCTTAACAGCCTACCTCCACCCTTCGCCATTGTTACCTACTCACGAAGCCTTAATTGAATTGAAGTTCTTAGATTTTTTTTCCAGGTATGCACTGAGATAAATCACATTGCATCAGTGTTATAAATGTGAAAATACGTTAACATACATGTTCAATCCTATGAATATCATATTATCTATTATAATATTATGAACCTCTATTATATAGGGTAGAGGTTGTATTAACAGACGCAACTTATTAAAATCCATACTCTGCGGTCCAAGCATACATTGACAAAACCACATTTGAATTTTGCAAGACCCGGGATTCGAACCAGTGACACTCGACATTATAAGTCGACGCGGAAACTGCTCGGTCACCGTAATTCCGTCATCCGTAATTATTTAGAATCTTGATATGTATAAACAATCGCGTAAAATCATAAATCACAGTAACTACTCAAGCGAAGTGCTACAGCAAGATCGTCAGTATCGGACTATTATTTTCATTATATTTACAAACAATGCTATCAATAGACTGCCTATTGAATTTTCTATGGTTATGTAGATACATATCGATAATATTTAATTTAGTTGTAAGAAAACTTTCTGGAACCACATTCAAATGTTTGTACCTAGTATGTAGTCAAATCTCCGCTCATTTTAATTGGCTCAAATAGAAGAATAATTAAACATACATAATTTTGAAAACACTAATGAGAAAATATATTATGTATAACCAATAGAAAAAATCTTATTTGAAAAAAATAAGACACCCAGCCGGGTCGAATCTGCATCTCTCGGGTTTCAAGTAAGTTACAAGTCTTGGAGTGATCCGTGACGTCGGTTAGTAATTAAAGTAATACCTACTTTGATTTCAAATACTAAAGCCGATCGCCAATAGTAACTCAATTTGGAAAGTGCTTCAGAGAGTATTAAGAGCCTTAAGTTAAAATTTGTCGCAATAAAGTATGGCGTCTGTAGCATAGTGGTCTATGTGCGTGGGCGCGAAACCCGAGAGATGCAGGTTCGATCCTGCGGGTCTTAATTTTTTTCAAAAAAGATTTTTTCTATTGGTTATAATATAATTTCTCAGAAGTGTTTTCAAAATTATGTAATATATTCAATAATCAGACTGTTACATTATTAAATCTTGTCAATTATTCGTTGAATAAAAAAAATAGTTAAATGAAAAGAATTAAACGTGAAATGGACGACATTAAAACGAAACGTTATTTTCTGTTACACGTCAGTGCTCTTATTTTTTTTTAAAGCTTATGTATTCTTCTTGGTAGTCACCTTCGTGATTGAGGGCAATGATTACTGTCAAACAGCTACTGCCGAATTTTGAATCGGCTTTCTCCATATTTCCCTGGCGTCTGCAAGCCTTTCGGCGAATGCTAATATATAGTTTTCCTATGAATTCCGTCACCTGGCCACTCCATCTCGTGCCCCCCTCCCCCTCTGCAATTTTTACTTGGCATACAAAACAATAATTAACCTCTTGAGTCTTTTTGGGCATCGGCAAACAATGTGTGAGTGTGCATGAAATCGCATAATTGAACGCAGACACAGGGCATTCTGTAGAAGCTCCTTTAGTATCGTGGACTCTACTACAGTCGTCGCCAATTCGGGTGTTTTAATTTTCCTAACATCGTTTATTGTGGCAACACAAACTGTTCAAAAAAAATATTTTTTCGAAAAAATAATTATTAAAAAAATAATTAAATCAGAATTTACTTAACAGTATAAAAGTTGGAGAGCCTCTGCCCGTTATGTGTACGAAAGAGGTCATTGACACTTCGCGTCCTAGCTATCCGCCACTCGGTCGCGAGTAAGGCCGATTTTATATAACCGAACGCTAATATATATTTTTTCAATTGTTATTTAAACATCAATCCTTGTTTTTCGTAGAAGTTATAAACTGAATAAATTCTACAATATTGATAATATATGTTTGTATTTTTTTTAAATGATTAAACCGTGCAGTGTTTCTGGATAATTATTGTTTGTTTTTAGTTGTGAAGCACTCACATGTATAAAATACTATCCCGCGTGGTGCGTGCGATTCCCACTGGATTTATGAATGTGGTGGTGATTGATAATTTTTGTTCGTGCCCACACACACATGTAATATTAGCTACTGTACGGGGTGTGTAAAAATAATTGGCAACATTTTGCGATAACTGCAAAACTATTCTTTCGCGGCAGGGTTTATTGAACTCTCGGAATGGACGCCAGAATTTGTTTTTCGTGCATAATTTTGGACACTCGACAAAAAATCGGTAAACAATGATAATTCATTGCAATTATCGAGAATAGTAACTTCTTCTTTCTGTGCTATATCCGTTGTTGGACGTTGGCGATGATTCTGGGCCATCTTTTCCTTGACTATCTCTGGTCTGAATAGGGATGGCGTAGTAAACCTTAACCGGTCTCTACGATACTTAAGCTAGTAAGGCTTTATCCACATGGCGCGGTTTTGACTAGCGCGCATTCCAGGTACATGAGACCTCATTAAGCCGTCCACAGGCACTAAAGCCGTGACGACTGTCGCGCGCAGTCGAGGTACAGGTGGCCTCATTGAGGTGTCCACATGATCTCATGGCGAGACACGCGCCATGTGGACAAGGCATAATAAAGTCATCGAAACTATTATGGTAAAATAGAGTTCGGTGAATGTGAAATGAGTGTCATCTGCGTCTGTCTTGACTGTGGTCAGATATTTTTTCGAATCGTTGCTTGTGTCTTGAGTTGACCTTATTGTCATCAGAATTTGTCGCAAGTTGGTACAATATACCTACTAACTTGCTTAATCGTGTTCACTATCAATTCTTTTTGACAATATAATGGTTAAAATAAATTGCAATAGAATATAGTATTATTACAGAACTTACAATAATTAAGAACAGGATCGGTTGTCGCAGTTGAACAGGAAAATTCCCAACTAAGGAATTTCAAATAATAAAAATTCAAATTTAATTTTACATAATATAGTGTACTATACAAGTTATAAATTTAAGACGTTCATGACATTTAAAAAAACAAAGAAATAGTATTAAAACAGTATAAAGAACAAAGAAATATATGCAGTATTATAAAAACAGTATATATAGTAAATAGGTACAAAAAATATAACGTAGATATATGGAAGTCCACCGATTGTCACCGTATCCATTGTCTTGGACTAAAATTATTTTTCCTTATCGCCTCCGCCCATTACGACAGTCGCTCCGTTTTTACCACTCTATGCCCTGCGTAGTCGAATCTATCGGCTGTTTTCTACATTTACTACGGCGGAAGGGTTGACGGGCGTTCGGCCAGTCAACCAACGGCTGGTGGTATGTGTCGGCGGACATTTTTATAAAGACGTATTTTTAATAATAAATATACATGACATACTTTTCTTCGAAGGGATTGTTTCAGACGTAAAAGTATTTACTCCCATTTGGAAGTGGAGGGGGTAATGAAAATTCTACACCCCAGATTCTTTATTATTTTTTGTGTCATCCTATGAACGAAGTTTAGTATCATGGTTTCAATCTAAAATATAGATATGGATTGCGAAAACTGCATTTGAATTTCACTCAGTGATATCTCATGGGTACAGATGGATAAGACGTTAATTATAGAGCAGTAACGAATGGTTGAGGTAGGCTGTTAAGATCCGCCATAAATAGTGCACATCAAACTTTATTAGTAATACGTATTTGTTTGTTTTACAGATGGTGTTGGTTAGTTTTTAAATGTATACTTTTGGCGATACGACAAAATTGTGCACACTTTTTCATTCATACGTATTTGTTTTCGTTGGATTAAAAATACATATTACACAATATATTGTTGGTTAATTTTTTTTAAGTCCTGGTTAAACCTAGCTATAATAGATAAAAATATTATTCTATCTATAAAATATCCAAAGTTATGTATGATTTAATTATATAATTTTTGATATTTTATAGACGACTTTTTTTGACTATTATTTATTATGGCTTGGTTTTCGTAGGGTTTAATTGAATTTAAAAAAAACTAAGCAACACCATCTGTAAATTGTAGTCTTTTTTTAATGACAAAAAATACGTATGACTGACAGAGTTTAGTGTCCACTATTCATTGCGGATCTTAACAACCTACCTCTATCCTTCGCCACTGTTATAGAGGTACATAACAGAGAATGAGACATCCGATCCCATGCATGATTTACAAAAAAATATCATTGAAAAACAATTGGGATGTCACTGCGCCCGGTGTTTTGATTTGAATTATAAGTACGCAACTCTGCCAACTACATTACGACGACCGAAAACATTACGTTGTTAATTTTATCTTGTTCAGAATTATGCAGGCTACGTGAGAAAAGCTTCAAGATTTCTCGCCCGCAATGTCCACATGTATTGTGTGTATGCTTGTACTTTGCCGTACATTTTCATTTTCGTTGCGCGATCGAATTCGCTTGATTGTGTGTGTTCTACGTATTTTTCGATTGTGTGTGTTTCACGTGAGTCACTGTCACTACTGTTACTGGAAATACACGCGAAAGCGGATGGCTCGCGATTTTCACTCGTACGTGTGACTGGGCCGAGTTATTATTGGCACATTACAATAGCATTCAATTGAATGCTTTCAATTATCTTTTATTTTCTACTGAGTGTCGTTTCTGACACTATTCCAAGGTAATGCGATTGGCAATTTTCAATACTTGATCACCCTCGTAACTGACTCTCAGGACTTCTTCAAAGAGCTGCAGAGTATCCATCCAAAGTTGACCAAGACTTTTGACCATTCTTTACACTATTTTTTCCAATCGATGGCTTATTACTGAGATTTGTAGTCTTCATCTTCCTATTATGCAAACGATTCTCCTTCAGTTGTCCTTGGGGATTGTCGGTCACATTAAATATACTGTCTCATTCTTGATGTGATCCTCTCACAGAAAAGTCTTATTGTTGTAAAGGTGGTTAAATTACGAAAAAAATCCATAATAATTTTTTATTGTTTTTTTAAGGTGGCGGCATTAATACAATCTAGCAGGTTCCACTGACTTCCACATTTACCCCTCCTATTACTTCGGCTTCTCGTTGTTTCAACCGAATTTTACGGGTACCTACTCCATACCCAGACGCACTTTGAGTATAGCGGTGAAGATCTGGATTGCAGTTATAACTACAGTTAGTCAGCTACTAGTTATTGCGATCTATCGCATCCGCAAGTGGTTGTCAAATGCACGTGGCTTAACGGTTATATTTTTTAGGATCATTGGTGCCCGTTTGTGTCGTCCTCGATATCTTGTCTTTAAGACATGCCACATCGGAATACCAAAGAAAACATTTGATGCACCAATTTATGAATTGCAAGGTTCTTCCAGTGGCCACATGCATTGCGCGTCGTAGAATACCGAGAGGAGTAAGGCTAGTCCGTTGGGAAGGCTGTTTTCGAGTCATAATCCTCAGTCATGCGGTCCTGGTGAAAAATAAGAAGTGATATTCTATTTACCTAAATAATTTGTATTTTTTCTGTTTATTATAAGGGGGGAGGGTCTGGATCCTCTCGTTCTTCCTCTTATTTTCAATTAAAACTTGTAATGGGTAAAGCAGATTAAATGGCATTTATTCATAGGTCCATCGCTATGTACTTGAATGTATGACGATATATTCAAATATGTAGTAGAATAGAAGATATAATATAATAGTAAAAGTAAATTACCATATTCGATACTAAACTGAGCATATGTACCCTATCGAAAGGAGGTTGTATAAACAGGCTATTTTACGAGGAATGGTAGTTAGCCATCAGTGGCGAAGGGTGGAGGTAGGCTGTTAAGATCCGCCATAAATATTGCACAATAAACTTCGTCAGTCATACATACTTGTTTTCATCGAAATAAGACTACATTTTACAGATGGTGTTGGAAGTTTTTAAAATTCAATTAAACCCTGCGAAAACCAAGCCATAATAGATAATAGTCAAAAAATAGTCGTATATCTATAAAATATCTAAAATTATGCAATTAAATGATACATAAATTTGGGTATTTTATAGATAGAATAATATTTTTTATCTATTATAGTTTGGTTTAGGCATAGCTTGATGAATTGAAAAAATGAACCAACAATATTATGTGTAATACGTATTCTTAATCTAATGAAAATAAATAAGTAAGAATGAAAAAATGTGCACAATTTTGTCATATCGCCTAAAATATACCAATACAATTATGGTTTGGTTAAGACAGGGTTTAATTGATTTTTAAAACTCAACCAACACCATCTGTAAATTGTAGTCTTATTTCAATAAAAACATATACATTTCACTGAAAAAGGTTAATGTGCACTATTTATGGCGGATCTTAACAGCCTACCTCCACCCTTCGCCACTGTTAGCCATTCGCCGTACCCAGTCGTGGGTTTGATCCCGCAACCCAATTTATACAAATACAGCCGCATTACGCACTAGGCCGACGTGGATGCAATAATAAGAATTTTATTTTTTAATAATAATAATTTATGTCAGACTAAGATTTAGGGCCCCGATGTTTTTCATACTTTTGTCAATAAAGTAGATACGCTACTGTGTATCTACTTCCACGTCAGCTCATATACTTAGTATGTTTGCGAAATACTGCAAGAGAAAATTGGCGAAATAAGAATATATATTTATCACTGTCAGTTAGTAGATCTCGAGAATTCTATACAATGGAATTCATGGATATTTCAATGTTTTTGTTTTCCCTAGAATTCTCATTTATAGTTACGTCTCGTGGGGGCAGACAGATAACGTTGGCAGCTATTTAGGGAGGGGGGGGGGTTAAAGAAAGAAAAGTAGTATCGTAAAAAAAATATAAGTTAAGAAGGAAAGAGATACTGAAGTATTTAACCTAGCAGCATTCTATTGCAGTCTGCTGCGATGTTCAAGTCATGTTGAGTGAATGTCATTGCCGGCTCTCATATCAAAACTCGTCTCGCCTGTAACGTCGATGTAACGTCTCGTTATTCACAAAACACACGTTGCCAAATGGAGCTCTGCAGATTGGTCGAATGCGACTTTTTAGTTCGGAAAAAAAACATCTACTGTTGCAATCGACAAGTTGCATGCTTTTCTGGGTGCGAGTCAAAGACGCCAGGACGCATGCAAACACCTACGAATTGGCCATTCCTATACCGGCTCGCCGATCGCCTCATCAAAATATGTATACGTTTCGAAGGTTGCGTGCGACGTTCTTGGCGAGTTTTGATGTGAAGGCTTAAGCATGACACCTGAATCAGTCATGACGTACGCATAAAATTCGCCCAATACTGGCTCGCTGATCGCCGCATCCAAATATCTATACGTTTCGAAGGTTACGTGCGACTGTCTTCATAGTATGCGACACCGGATTGCCGTTCTTGGAAGATTGATTTATGGCTGTACGGCAGACGGGCGAGTTTAGATGTGAGAGCCGGCATACTCTCAAAATAATGATTAAGTGGGTACTTTAATAATTAAAGGAACAGCGTGTAGGATACTTCGTATGGAAAGATTCTAACTACGTGTGCTGCTAAGACGAGACCGGAGTAGAGTGACAAGGAATATGAGATAGCGGAAAGCTTTTTTGGAGCAGGCCAGATGTCATGTAGAATGAAACAAACTAAATCCCATAGACCAGGTGGCCGAGAACTGCTGTGGGTAACCGTGGCGTGTTTTTGAGTCGTAAGGTACGTCATGTGACTTTTTTGGTTGCGTGCGGTATTCAGGAAGTATCGCTTGGCATGTCTATTGTGCCACATTATGTAACTATGGGTGTATAAATACCAACTTATGTTTGATTAAACAACTTGATTGTTTGTACAGTTGTAAACTGTGCATGAACCATTATTACTGTATTTAAAAATATTTTTAAAGTAAGTCATTACTCATTAGTCGAGTCATTACATTATTATAGGTAAATAAATCATTTTACTGCGCCATCTTGGGCGATTCGCATGTGTATTAGTAATGTTTGCTACATTGTCAGTTTCAATACTAGCAGACATTACTAATGCATATCCATGGTGCCACCGTAGAATGATTTACCTATAACCATTTTGAAACTTATGATCGCTGAAAAAATGGAAATAGTATTCCGCACTAGACGTATTACTATTAGTTGATGATCGTAACTGCATTAAAAACAACCCTTTGTTATATCTCTCCAGCGATCTCTGCATTCCGCCTCCGCATGCATGGGTGTAAGCAGAGGGTTGGAGCGGACCATAGACTATAGATACATGAGCGGACCCTTTTTTGAGTTGCTCCGCTCCAGCTCTCTGCTCCGGGACCTAATTCCTGCTCCAGCTCCGCTCCAGGGTCTTCTCCCTTTGGTATTATAATATGTATACAGATGTTAAAAAATTAAATAAATAAGTTGTTTTAAAATAATCGTCATTTTTATTAAATTGGCGGCAACAAATCGTCTTATCATTATTTGCCTCTTCTGTCAAAAAAAGTGAGGTTATTTATCATTTGGCAGTGTTGCCGTATTTTAAATAATTCCGTTGTTGGAGTGTCAAATATAATATTTTCATTTGATTTTAGGATGAAAATTTAATAATAATAATAAACATTCAGAGCAGTGGAGCACTACGAATTTTCGGTGCTCCGGGTAAAACCCCATTGCTCCACTGCTCCGTGCTCCTACTCCGAGTTCCGCTCCAACGCGCTCTGTATGTAAGTGAGAAAGCTCACATGAAGCGATGTTGTTGTAATTGTAACGGGTTTACAAGACATTGTTCAATATATTATTTATCGGGCATCATAATGACACTATTTCATCTGCTGCTAGACGGAGGCCTCCTTAAGCTCTTTTCTTTTTCTTCATTACCACGTAATTCCGCTGAACCTTATTTGAGATAATCAAGCGTGTTTTTCAGTCTTCTTATATCTTTGGGTTACTGGAAAGCTACTGGATTAAAGCATGCGTCTAAAAGCCACCCTTGTATTCAGTATATTTCCAATCAAGGCTTTTGGCATAATATGTACGTAATTGGATCGTTCATTTTCGTTTACTTCCTTATCTATTGAATAGATTTTCTGTCTTTATGCATGCTTAACATACCTCTAAATGCAAATTGGGAACACCTTAGATTTAGTTACACAATTTCACGTATTCCAAATATTCTCTGCGGAATTAAGTACTTATTTTTTATGTCATGTGAAAACAGGTCGCATATAATATATATTATTTACATAAAAAAATATCCACATATGGCGCGCGCTTCCCGTCGTTTTCGTTGCTCAACTGAATTTATTACAATAATAAAAGTTAATTTTAACGAATTTTTTATATTTAATTCGCGTGATGCGGCGCACGTGTGCTTACAGCCCGTGACGTATGCGTGTCCGTGACGTCACCGTGGCGATTGCGCGATGCAACGTCACGGGGGACCTGTGCGCCGATGATAGTAAAATTATTTTACGATTAGAGTAGCGGGTAATCGTTTTAAATTATAATTCCGTACGCCGCGATGTGGAACAATCTGAAGTGCATTGGTGTAGGTCAGTGCGTACAAATTATATTATATTTTGACAAGGGGAGTTTTGAAGACAACGGTATCGTTTTAAAATTCAGCTACGTTTATTTGCTTGCATGTTTTATGGTGAAATCGGTTAAGGAATTTAATAAAATTGTAAGAATGTGGAAAACAACTTTTTTGAATCTCCGATTTGGTACCTACTGGGGATTGGCATCTTGAAATGAATTTTTAATCCTGGGATTACATAAAAATATGACGTGAACTTTATTTAGCGACATAATATGAATTAATGCTAGGAAAAACAAGAGTATCGACAAGTTTAAATACATATGGGCCCAAATCACAAAAGAGCTCGTTTTTCGAATAGGAATGGCTGGAGCAATATTCATCTCGATGCGGAATGTCTGGGATTCACGGCTATACTCTGTTAAAACCATTGATATACTACTAGATGAGGAGTTCCCATACAAGTGTCATTTTAAAAAAGTACCACAAAAGAAGATATTACGAATATCGTCTTATAATATTTCCTTGCATGTATAATGCGTTAAGACCGTAAACATTGATTCCCGAATTTCACCCGTATTGCCCTGGCTATAAAACTAAATTTGCGTTCTTGGAATAGTGACCCTAAGGGTGTCTGCAACCCAAAGCTTGCAAGCTACCAAAAATTCATGTCTGAGCGGACAGAGCAAGTCGTCATGCGCTGACTATTAGTTAGAGTAAGATGCAAGCTAGATCGGGCTTACTCATAATTATTTCCAGGTCGTTTTCGAGACAAATATTAAGTGAGCTTATATCGAGTTAAGTCCGCTGATATTAAAACAGTAAGTTTTAAAACTGGCCGAGTCGCTGAAAATCGGGCGTCATTTTAAGAAGCATATGATTCATCCAGTAGTATATCAATGGTTAAAACCAAATGCCGCCTGTTCGACGCTTGCATTCTGATGGTACTGCTATATCATAGTGAGTTGTTGCAACTTACGTGGGTTAGGAGTAACCTTATACTGAGGTTCGTATGTGTGTTTTTAAAAATGTATGCTAAATCAAGAAATTGAATCGCTACCTGGGATTGCAATCCCCAATAAACATTCTCAATCAATCAATCTTCCACCGCATCTTCACACCCATTGATTTACCATATCGTCAGTAATTTTCTACAAACTTGTATCTCAAAAAACACAACTTTTCAGGAGAGGCAAATAACAACTTTATTCTCTCAGTTTTTAATTTATAAATAAATTTTCTTCTATGAAATATCCATTTAGTATAGTTACACATATTTTCATGAAAAAAATGTTATGTTTCGTCAATTTATCGCACTATACTTTCGACCGATCAGTCATATTGTCGGAGATACGAGAATGCGTTGCAACTTTACTGTGAATATTACTCCAGCAAGCACTATCTTGATTTACGAGAAAGAGCTTCAATACAATCATCTGTCGGAATTCAGTATTCTGTATACTTACAAACACGTAACTCTAGATATGAGTTTATAATATTTATAAAAGTCTTTTATTGCGATACGAGTTTTTGTTATTGCTTAAATATATTATGTTGTAAAGCATGTTTTGATATACGTGTTGGTGGAATATGTGCGTATTCAAATTCTAAATTCATTACATAGACAACTCAAAATTGACAAAAATTGAGATACGTGTTTGTAGAAAATTAGCGACGATATAGCACAGGAATTTAGCTAAATTTACATAGATTTTGTGCATACACTTTTGTAATCGTCCGTAAAGCATTCGGAGCCATTCATTGGTCAGCGTATTGGAATTAAATAGTGTGCAGCTAATGAGATTTTATACCGCGTTTGCCCAAACTGATGGTGGGCAATGTACGATTTTCGTTTGTAAGAATGTCGCTGCAAAAATCAAACCCACATTTTTACAAAGCGTATATCTAAGTGTAAAAATTTTGAAGATGAAACCAAAAATCGTTTGCGTGTCATGTTTTTAAATACCGAAATTATAAAAAGCTTTCGCCAGTTAGATTTTTTTCACTCATATGCAACCCAAAGCAAAATTTTATAGTGATCATTATCCCTCTCTGCCTCAGTATGACCGATCATTTCGATAATTAGTTTTTCAACCATGGTATGTGATATGCACCCCGCAGAGTGCAAGTTCTACATTCTGGCTGACACGTCATCACGTCTAAAATACTCGTGGAAAATCCCCATCACCCATATCCTAAGTACTCTGTCACCGCCATTATTATGTCAGTTACGTCGTCGTATTTACAGTTAAAATTTTAGGCGTTTTAGCGAATTTAATAAAAAATATATATTATATCAGCGCACACTCTTGTGACGTAAAGAGCTATGCGCATCTATTGTGGCACGCGCGTCGATGTCTATTTTTAATTTACTTTACTAACCAAACAATTTATTTTATTGCATACTCGATTCGCTGTGGATTTTTTTCTGATTTTATATCCAGTTTCTATCGGGTCCAGATGTACGAGTATTATTAATTTTGGCATTTGCTATAATATCAAAGCTATTGTAGGATCATAGTATGGGTAAATCTGTTTTTTTTTTGTGTAAGTATTATGTTTTAATATTTACGCTATATCATATGTTTCTGGATGGTATACTGGCATTGGATCAACAAACTAATACGAGTCTTGGCCTCCTCCATCGCTGTACAACTGTACTAGAATTAATGCCCTATTTCCTTTAATTCATATTGATAATTATGCCGAAGCGTGGTTTTATGCTGTGAAACTTCATATTATCTCGTTATACTTATTAACACCCCCTTTTATGATGGCACCCATCTGGACGCTCCCCGCGTGATGCCGGTCATAAAAACGGTGACACATTTCGGTTTACGCTTAGGCCGCATTTATAAAGTCCATTCACCCCTCATTTGAACTGAGTAGTGTTTTGAATTCAGCTCTGATTTCCTGTCCAATTTTCCCTAACAAACGCGCTGTGTAGTCTAACATAATGTATTATACTCACCTTCATAATTTATACAGTGTCAATAAATCGGTCCACCAAAACCGTGTTCATCCTGAGGCAACCCCCTCCCCCCTCAAAAATATTCCACCCTTCTCTCCTGCGATTCCTCCCCGTATTAGTCCGGAACTGATTGGCGGTTTGTAACTATGTATTTATTTTGTTGTGTTAGGTTATATATTAAGTTGACATTATTGTCATTAAATTCAATACCATAACTTCTAAATTACATTCTATACTGTATTGTTGTGCTCCTTCTTCAGCCTTTGATGTTGAGCAGAATCCTGATATCTTTTTTGAGATGGTCTCTCAGCGCATTTATAACGCATCCAGGCCAGCCTATTTTTCACTTGCTTCATTGTTGACAAGCCCCTAGACAAGCAGTCCGCTTATATGGTTATTTTCTTATTAAATTTTCTAAATTAAATTCATTATATTTTACAAATTATATCTGGAAGTAACTTATGGTCATGTTTTTTACGCTACTGTATATTATATTACGTATTTTTTTTAATATTATAAATAAATTCAGATTTGCGATAACGTACTTATTAAGGAATTGCTTAAGTATCTTGCCAGTGCCAACCCATCTTAAGAATCAACCAAAATTAATGCTGTCACACTATATTCGGTATTTTGCGCCCTCCTCCTTCGCTCATAGTCACAATTCGTCACAAAATTATTTACCCCCCCCCCCTGTTTAAACTATGATACGTATCCCCCGACATGTTACTTAAAAACAAATTCGTTGAAAGATATCGATTTCGAGATCTTAATTTATTTCCAATAACTAGCACTGACATAGTAATTCGCAATTCAGTGCCACGGCCTGAGTATAGTCGCCATTATGTTGGGCGAAAAGCTATCGGTCACTCCTTGTAATAAAAAGCGTGTTAATATAGTCGTGTTTTGTAAAAAGGGCGAATTAACCAAAATGCTATTTTACAGAAGGAGGATTTTTAACTTTTGACATTTATTTATCAATTACCTGTGGATGATTATAAATGTCTAACAAGTTTATAATAAAGCTTAGAAAGAATACTGTCCTTATAATAGGCATTACAATACAATATTTTAAAAGGCCTAATATGTCACATTCGCTTTAAGTGGATATTCGCCCTTACGGTTATCGTTTTTAAGTACTTTCCTGTGGAGATACAAATTCGCCGTTTTTACACAACAAAGCTAGTGAGGTAGGTACCTACATATTGTTTTTTTCATTAAAATCTCGATTTCGCCAAAATGGTTGATTCGCCCTTTTTACAAAACACTGACGATATAAACTACACTTTTCATATGTTATGTTCCGCTTTACAGCGAACATGGTAATTTTAATTTACAATTAAACATTAACATTTAAAATTAAGTCATTAAGCATTCGATTGTTGTATTATCGTTCGTATTGCGAATCAGTCGCACGTTTGCACAAGCATATAAGGGCATCGACCCTCTCTGAGTGGCATGTCCTATTTGCGTTGTCCGAAAATTTTCACCGGAATTCCTCAGAGGCCGCGTAATGGAAATATTGCGGTACGTTGCGCAACACCTGGTCCACGTGACTAATCGAAACATCCTATCGGAGTAATTAGCGATTCGTTTATCTGGCGGCTGATTGCGCATTGGGCGAATAACGCATCGTTTGTTGGTGTCGCGGTTATCCGGCGACGATTTTCATATGCACCATCATCATCAGGGGCGCGACAACCCGGTGTGGGTCTTGGCCTACTCCAACAGCTCCCTCCACCTGTCCCTATCTAGTGTGGCCCCTTTCCAATTCGTTACCCCCAGAATACGGCAGTCACTGGCAGCTCCATCCAACCAGCGAATCTTTGGCTTGCCTCTTCTTCTACGTCCTATTGGATTGCTGGACATCACTCTCTTTGCCGGTTCATTATCATTCATACGGTGCACATGACCTAGCCATCGCAGTCTGCCAATCTTGATTGATTGAACTGCGCTGCAATATTCGTGCAGCCCGTAGAGCTCAGCATTATATCTTCTCCTCCAATTGGTGCCGTCCCTGATCGGTCCATATATACGGCGAAGAATTTTTCTTTCAAAGATGTTTAGGGCTCGTTCATTTCGCAGAGTTAATGTCCAGGTTTCCGACGTGTAGGTGAGCACTGGTTTTACAAGTGTCTTGTAAAGAGTGCTGTTAGTTGGACGAGATAGTATGCGGAATATTTCATATGCACTATGCGTCGCGCATATTCATGAATATATTATTAATATGTATTGTGAATATTCCAATTTAACGGATTTTAGTGATAATGAATTTTCATTACATTACATTTTCATTACAGACACTTCACATGGACGTACTGAAATATGACTATATTCTAAAACATTAGGGCGAGAGGTTTAAAAGAATACTATTTTATGTAATAAAAATACTTTATGCAGTTATCAAATGTTAAAAAAAAATATAAAGGATAATAAGGCTTCAAAATTATATGATTATCTACAACGTTTAAGTAATGTCCAGGGTTATGCTCTGAAAATTGCATAAAATCTTCATTTTGACGTACGCTGACCATGTGGGCCGTTAATAAGATAATTAAAAATTTTCGACGGGAAATTTGGGAAAAATAGCCGCCATTTTGTTGAGGAGATAAATTTCAGGTGACTCCCCTTCCTAAACATTGACAATGTATGGGGACATAATATATGCCAAGTCTGGTGCCATCCTCAAAAAGTGGAGTCTTTCTCCCACTGAAAATTCTTCTGTGTCCCGTCAACTATTTGACCACCGTTTATCCATTCATCGTCCTGCATTTCCAGTCCATTGTCATTTCAGCAATTTAGCGACATCTATATCAACATGACAGGGGTCAATTGCTACGCGCGTGTGGTTATTAAGAAGTATTGAATGTGAAAATAAAACTACCCTTAGTACCACATACCTATATTCAAATCCAAAGTGCCTACACTGGAAAGTTATTTTATGTTTATATGATTATGTGTGGCCCAGAACCAGACAATTATTCAGTTCTGAGATAATTAGTGTTAAAGTTATAGATTAATTGAAGAAATACTCAATATCGTTTCAGCAAAATACCTGATAATCATAATGTATCAGACGAATCACCGAAGGCTTTCATTTACTGTTATCTGTTGGAAAATACTGATCTGTTTCTTCCAGCATTTCACGAATGTCAGACTTGTCTGCCATTTTTATGTGAAATAGGCAAATATGGCACTCGTAATGAATTATTTTATGCGGTTGCGAGAAATGACTGTAGATGGTAGTGTCATAATACGACATATTTCTGTGATAGTCATTTGAATCTGACAAAAAATGAATATTTAATAGCAATGAGATGTCTAACTCAGTTTTTTTCGTTTTTGTGGGTTGGTCAAGTCTGGTTCTGATCCACACATATTTTATGTGAAGGTTTTTGGGATTCATTGATAGTGGAGCGTCTTAGCATGTGTTTCTAATAATCTGAACGTCACTCAATTATTTTTTCTTCGTTTAATATGTATTTTAATACTATCGACCGAAGGTACTTGATGGAATTTGAATTTAAATTCTATTGGATTCAAGTTTTGGAGTTTAGAAATATATTGAGTACCTATTGGTGTTTCGCTAATGATTTTTAAATACTAATATCTTAATAGTTAACTCCATTAATTTCCAATACGTTACCATTGTTCCTAGAATTGACGATTTACACATCTTAAGTAGTTTTTTTATTGTTTATAAGTACTAATGATCCATTATTAGGATTTGACGATTTATTATAATAAGCTTAACGAGTGTATTATTAATAATAAGATAGGGGTTTTTACTAATTAGGTTTTTTACTAACACATAATTTGTTTATTGTATTTTTTTTATTGTTGACCCTTGACTTGATAGGTAGGTAATGGAGTTTTTACCCACTTTATTGTATTGCTTTATTATATAAGCTAGAGTTAAGAGTGTTCGTTGTCAGTGTGTGTTTGCCTTTAGTGAGTGTACACAGCGGCTGAAGATGCCGAAAGGCGAAACCCGGGTCGCAAAAAACGACTCAAATGGAATAGTACAAAACTTAAATCCATTAGAATTAATATGTATTTATTTTTACACACAAATAATACATTACAGTTTAGGTACTCCACGAGAACCGACGTTCTGCATTGAAATAAAATTTGAGGAAAGCGTTGTGGAGGTTTAAATTTGTATGCTTGGTATTGAACATGAAAGTACTATCTACATAAAGTTATTTTCTCTTAATAAAACGTCAATAATAATGGCGAATGGCTGAAACTGAAAAAGTTTCAATTTCCGCTTTGCGTTTCACCGAAACTTTACCCACTTTGCTCGCACATTTCAGTACTAACCCTCCGTCGCTTTTCACGCCGCCTGACAATAAGAAAATGTCGGCCACTTCCGTCCGCCGAATGTATTTCTGTATTTACAATTCACAATAATAATAAAATGCTTCTTACAAGTTGAGCGTGCTGCGTGCCCAACGTCTCAGGAGAATTTGCTTGCAAAAATAACTTCGCTTTGATTTCCATACCTACATGCATTCTCAGTCCATCGAGCGACATAATATGTGTACATAATCGGCGATTAAAATCCTGGGTATTTTTTCCAATTATGAGAGACTAAAAAAAGTGATTTATTTATTCGATTGATGTATTATGAATATAATTGCTCATACAATTTGTCAACTTCCTCACATTGAGTGGATTCTAGACCCGGATGGTTTGGCCGGCTTGGGCACTTGGGCATTCAGCGCCTTACGAAGAAAACGTGTCAGTAGAAAACCCGGGGCACTCTCGATTTGCTCCACCATTTTGAGGGTCATGGTAAATACAGTGAGTTTTTCAGGTTGTCACCATTTCCGGAAAGTCAAACTCGCTTTCAAGTCGTTTTCCCCGTTCACGAGACTTTTAGCATCCACATCCTGCACCATATTATTTAAAATGTATCTAGTCATATTATTGGTCTGAGATCTAGTCCCTGTCTTTCGCTCAGCGGCGATCTTCTTCGACGCAATTGGCGCAATCGACTATTCAGAAAGTATAAAAGAGAACCTCCAATCAGTTAAAACCCAGTTACAAAATTGAGAGATTTTTCACGAATTTATATTTTTATTAGATTATTAATATTGATTTAGATTTCATAGTATTTATATCCACTCAACTATCATTAAACAATAGAGTAGGCAGATCATGCGTTGCTTTCTCTTCTTGGTCTTTCCATTATGGCTGACGATCGTGACCACCCCGGCATGCACCTTCTTAGTGACCAAGACCCACCACCCCTCTAGGCAGAGTGAAGACTGCCCCAAGTAAGGTCCTTCACTTGTTAGTTTCGCCTTTCCTAGAGGTTTTCCAAAACTACTAGTCTTTCAGATTCCGGAAAAATATGTCCAAAAATCTGAAGAATGCATTTCATATCGTCTCTGTTCTGGCAGAACATACTAACTGGAGAATACTAGTTTTGAGTAATTTGACTTTGAAGTTGTTAAAATGTTTGAAATGGTCTATCATGTGAGTTTATTAAGTAATCGTAAAAAGGATGACTTTAAAATAAAAACTGTTTATTTATTAAGAAGGTTTCTAGACGATAAAGTTTGAAATAAGGAACATTTTGGTATCTAACTCAATATGTCATTTTTTCCAATTAGTGTCTTCTGCCAGAACAGTGACGATATATAAGAAAGACTAGTCAATGCGTTCTCCAAAGACGTAGAAATTTTCTCTTCTTCTCTCTTGTGAAGTGTCAGAACAGTGACGATATAATATAATATTGTCGAGAGCTGCTGGTCGAGTGCGCTTCTAAGAGACATAAAATTAAGGTAGAAATTGCGAATATTATAATATACCCAAATCTTTATAGTATATATGAAATTGTTAATTATTGTTTTATCATAAGGGGCCTCAGAATAATCGGTGTGTCAGGCCTCTACGTCACTAAACGCAATACTGCTTTCTATTTCCGAGAAGCCGAAAATTTCCGAACGCGAATGCAAGACTAAATGTAATGTAGCATAATGTAGGTAACTATATTTACAATTCTCGGTCATTGCGGCCAGAAGATTCGGCAGTAACAATTATCATCCAACTAATGTGTTCTTTATTTCCGTTTGCCCACAGCCCAGATCGAGATAATCCCGTGCAAGGTGTGCGGGGACAAGTCGTCGGGGGTCCACTACGGAGTCATCACCTGCGAGGGCTGCAAGGGCTTCTTCAGGCGGTCGCAGAGCTCCGGTCAGTACGGTTAATATCGCGGAGACGCCCGCAGCTTTTTTTATTATTTACTTTTTATAATTATTTTATTATCTACTAATTGAGGAGTTAGATTCCCAAATGTACTAAGTCTGAAATTGTGATTTTCAGATTATCTAATTTATGATACGATAATGTTTGGGAATTTACTCGAAGACATGGACTTATAAGTATAGCATAAAAACAATTTCAACACAACACAATAAATTTTGATTCTATAATTACACAAGGAAGCAATTACTGTTTAGGGTTATCAATGCCATTCTTTAATTATTTATGTCAATAAAGAAACAAGTTAACAACATCTTGGAAACGAAAAAGTATATATCGATACCACAGTTCAATAGGGGAACAACTCAAAATTTAAAGGTTTTTTGTTAAGAATGCCATTCGATGTAGAAAGGTCTTCTCTTTATAATTCAGCAAAAAAAAATAATCAAAAATTTCTTCAATGTGTCATAAAATCGAATAACTTTTTCTGAGATTAATCAGTAATTCCGTTATATAATCAAATTTATTGGTTAATTCTTTATAAAAATGTACAATTTCATTGTGAATTGATGAATTCCACTAAATTAAATATAAAAAAAACATACACTTTCATCGAAATCAAGGCTATTAAGAATTAAATTAAAACATACATGCCCTTAAAACATCAAGGGTTTATTTGAACTGAAAGGAAAATTTGTTCAGTGGTTTGTCTTTATGTTCAGCCTTGGTGCATTTTGAAATCCATCAACTGTTATCTTAGCGCGTTTTGAGGAAAACAAATTTACTTTAATATCAAATTAAATATTGATGCAAACTAAATACTGTGTCCGCTTATGAAGTGGTGGTTCTCAGATTGAAATCTCCGGTCTAGTAGATTCAATATGTATTCGGGCGCAAAGCATGGACTTTGGAAAGGTTGATGAAGTACTAACCTGTGTAACAATTAATGGGTGATCCACGGTCGATACAGAAAACTCAATTCAATATCGCATCATTACACCCGTTATGTATAGAGCTTGTGATTTCTCGCCTTCAAATTCGAGCCCTTTTTTTAGCTTTTCTTATCCAATTTTTTCCCTTTCAATTTTCAAAATTCAATTTCAAATTCTCTTTGATTTGTTGTTTACATCTTTTTTTCCTTGTGATAAACTATCGAATTCTCGAGATTCTCATTGACGATTTCTCGAGAAATGAGAATGCTTCATTCTCATTATTTCTCAAGAATCCCCGAGACTAGAAATCTCGATCACAGCCATTAGTTACGTATAATAAATAATATGTAGTTCCATTTTTGTCCAGCGTACGTATAACTTTGTGGGACTGTAACTAGGGTATCGAAATTTAGAAACAGTTTTATTTGCTGAATTAAGTCTACATCTTTAAGGATATTCCTAAACATTATGATAGGTACTTTAAATATGTACATCTCAAAATCACAATTTCCGACTTGGTATGATTTAAAGTGTCACTCTTCAATAAATTATTTATTCAATTTACTTGTGCGTTATTAATTTTACTATAGTGATTGTTGATCGCCTCTCTTTTAGCCGACCCCTAGAATAAGGGCTAGGAACTTCTTTTCTTACTATATAATTGAATATTATTTCTCGTTGGAGATTAATTTAAAAAAAAATCTTCACACTGCTTAGAACGCATTCGGGAAGAATAGCGACCGTGAATAAACGGGTGGAGTTCGTATTTTATGAGATGTAAATAAATTTAATTATGTTTTACTGGATAAATAAACACTGATACCACTATAACGATGTTTTCTATTGAGAATTGTAAGACATTATTTTGATTAAAAAAAAAGATGTATCAATACAAATGAGTATCCTGAAATATTAGACTAAGGAGGGTATATTTTTATGCTCATTACACCAACAAGGAATGGGGAGAGGTTATGATTTTTTTTTTATTCTTTTTTTCTTCACAAATAAAATTTTTTTTTATTATTTGCAAGGTGATTTTAATGGTATTGGGTTAATCGCGTCTAAAGAATTCAGTGGGCGATGGTTTTACGATAATTATAGTATTTTTTAGTGATTAAGGATCATTAAATACGAGTGGTGTGCGGTGACTTTTGAAGCAAGGCATGCTGTGAAGGGAGAAGCACAAACAGCATAATACTTATCTAGTTTTTAAAATTCAATTTTCACTAAGATTTTATCTCATTAAAATATTATACTAAGTAGGTACCTACTAACAAAACCAAATTATTGGAAAATCTATCTTTTACATTTCTTACACTTTTTCACAACTAATGGTCGACATTACAAATTATTGAACTAATACGTTCGCAATTTAACTTAAAAATCGCACGATATAAAAAATAGTGTAAGCAGTAGAAACGGTGAGTTGTCTACCGACTGATATCAGCTAAATACTCGTAGATCCTAAGATTGTTTTTCTATAACATTAATAATTTATAAAACTCATTCTCACGCATGTGGAATATTTCGATATCCGAAGCAATTTGATTCAATACAGGTATTGATATTCCGATCCCCGACCTATACCAACAGTTATTGGTCTTGTTTATCTGGGTTCAGTCATAATACCACTAATAATAATACCACTATTGGAAGTTAGTGTACTAAACAGTCATTTGTCAATAACCAGACGTTTGCGAGTCGTGGGGATCTTATATACTATTAATGGTGTGAAATATATTATTTATTATGTTTTTTTAGAATTATTAATAAACATGTCCTTGCTTTTTCGTACAAGGTGGCTGTTAGTAATTTTGAACAATCACAAATACCCAGCCTTTGAGAAATACACATTTGTATATATTGTGTCCTGACGGGGAATCAAACCCAGAACTCTCGGGTGGAAGGCTAGCGCATTACGCACTGCACCACGAGAGCCTCCATTTTTTTTATTTTGTGGTTTTTAATATGTTGGACTGTTGGAATAGTCCGAATGCGATGCTTCTGATGAAATGAGTTTGAGCTGATGACGCAAATCTACTTTGGTCTGTCCCCAGTTGTGAACTACCAGTGCCCGAGGAACAAGCAGTGCGTCGTCGACAGAGTCAACCGGAATAGGTGTCAGTACTGCCGGCTGCAGAAATGTCTCAAGTTGGGAATGAGCAGAGATGGTGAGTTATATAAGTTTCCTCTTATTATTTGTAATTATTGTCTGACTGTTGACACTTGGCCACCAACATCGTGGAATAATCCTGTTCCTGATCCGGTTTTGTAGCCACCACCACCTAATACAATATTACGTAACAGTAGCGAAGGTTAGACGTGGACTGTTAAGATCCGACATAAATAATGCACACTAAACTTTTTCAGTCATAAGTATTAATTGTTTTTAAAGTTAAGTTAAGTTAAGTTTAATTGTTTTTAAAATTTAATTAAACCCTGCGTAAGCCAAGCCATAATATAATATAAATCCTGGTCAACAAATATTTGGGCTTCCGTCCATGAGTTCCACCTTCACTGACTACACTCCCTCTGTTTGCCGCAAGCTCCCTCCATCGCTTTAACTTCTGGGTGATGCTGTCTTTTTCTACACTGCCCAATAACTACAATTTAGGTCTTTTGATCCTTTCCCCCTTTTCGAATCTATTGAAAAGCTTCTTTGATGGTTGCATGTCTTCCACCATTGATACATAGTCTGCTACTTCTTTACTTCTTATTACTATACTTACTATATTCTTTTACTTAATTTTGAAGCCTTATTATCCTTTATGTTTATTTTAAACATTTTATACATTCGATATTCAAACACGCGCGTTAACATGATCTTACTCCCTACTTCATTTATCGTTTGTCAATTTATGGCTTCGGCTGTATGTTGTAGCTTAGCCACTGGGAAATGCCAATAGAAATGGCGTATTTCAAAAAAAATACTACCTTATTCTTAGGTCAATAATAATTATAAAACAATCATCATCGTAGGATTTTTATCACATTTGAATGGTCAAAGACATAGCTTATAATCAATATCTTTAGAATTAATGTGTTAATCGTGCCCATTTTTTTGAATAATAAAATGCCTAATTCTTGTCAAATTTGGGATCACAAAGATGATAAAATATTTTTTTTTTGTCGTAAATATGTCACTATAATATAATGTTAACATTAATTTTACTAATGGTTTTGTAAATGCGTGTAAAAATTAATAAATCTCAAAAATGTTAACACCACTGCACATGGACGTACTGAAATATGACTATATTCTAAAACATTAGATCGAGAGAGAGGTTTAAAATAATAAATAAATAGATTATATACAACGTTTAAGGAATGTCCAGGGCTATGCTCTGAAAATACCATAAAAGCTCTATTTTGAGTATTTTGACCTACGCTGAGCATGTGGGCCCTTAATCCTTACTTGAAATTCCACTTTGACTACAGACATCTGTTTTATTAGTTTCATTGGGGATCTTCCGTTCATATAATGATTCATGTGGTTTCAGCCTGTTTATTTAGTAATTGCGTTCTAACATGCTAGCATTTTTTAGAAGCGCCACAAACGCCGACATACACGTTAGCTACGAAAAATGGCGCCACTAGTGTCACATATAAATGCATTTACATAAGAAGCCGGTGTGGCGGGTGCTAGTGGCGATTTGAAATCAACGAATAATAATTAGTGGTTATAATACGTTGATTTAGTTCCACTAGGTGGCACATTTTAATTATAGAATATTAATCAAAGGGTTAGAATTTTCTACTGTTGTTACTACATAACGTAATGTCAGTTTATCACGTTTTCACTTTCAAACTAAACAACTTTCATTTTCCTTCATACTTAATACTCTTTCTGCTGACATAATCGAATGCATTCCATCATAGCGAATGTGATTTGCGATGCACTTAATCAGTCAGATGGCTGCCTTGCCTGTTATCAGTAGTTGTATCACTCGGCTCTTATCAGCCCGTCACAACAACATTGCTGCGAAATCTCGTCTCCTCTTATCAATAATCTTGCGCCAGCATCTGTCGTAATTGAGTTATTTAATCGTCAGCATTATCGACCGGGGTCAATGCCCCGCTGCATGAGGGAATCCCACACACATTTGATTTTTTTGATAACTTGAAAGATAGTTAATATACCTACTGTTTGGTTAAGCGAGGGTTACGAGTTTTAAGTAAAGTCTGTAACAGTGGCGAAGGGTGGATGTAGGCTGTTAACTTTGTCAGTCAAACGTATTTGTTTGAACCGAGTCTACAATTTACTGATGGACGTGTAGTATGTATTCTTAATTCAACGAAAACAAATAAGTATGAATGAAAAAGTGTGCACAATTTTGTCGTATCGCCCAAAGTATACCAAAACTATTATGGTTTGGTTTAGGCAGGGTTTAATTGATTTTTTAAAACTAACCAACACCATCTGTAAATTGTAGTCTTACTTCAATAAAAATAAATACGTATGGCTAACAAAGTTTAATGTGCACTATTTATGGCGGATCTTAACAGCCTACCTCCACCCTTCGCTACTGGTCTATAATGAGTTACGTTCCTCAATTATTTTATTAATTTTTTCAATAGCCAAAATTAGATATATTGTGTAGTGTTTCTATATAATATTGTTGTTTAGTGTTTCTTGATGTTTTCGGAGGTCAATATAAATTGTAATTCTGTTGTCTGCACAGAGCTTCGAGAGCCCATCGCACTTTTTCTAGTATAAGACAGTCGTTAATGATATTCCTCGCTGTTTGAGAGGTGTTGCCATTACATGGACAATGGTCATCGTCCCTTAGTTTGAATCTTTTTAGATAGGCTTCCAGTGCTCCATTACCTATTAATATATGAGTTAGTGTAATGTTTTTTGATTGCCAAAGATATGCCATATAATATATAAAGTAAAAATAAGTTAATTGGCCGAAAAAATGCTAGATTTTCTCAACATCTGGAAACAAGCATTTCCAAAAAAATAATTATGAATATTGTTTTCGTGAGATCAGCGATTTAAAAAAAAAATATTGATTTAAACAAATCTGGTGTAATATTCTAGCTTTTATATGACGCTAGATTTAACGCCATGCGCCAGATGCGTATTTTGTAGGTAAATGGTAGATCTGGCAAAAAAATGCTAAGTTGGCAACGCTGCTGTCTCACATAAATGGAGATCAAATCCGTCTCCCTTGTGTGAGTGCGGATACCCTCAAATTAATGAGCATACCGTTGACCTAGACACCTGCCCATGAATAGTACCTACTCAATAAACTCCATCAAAGTCCCCAGTCTTGGATAACTGCACCCGAAACACTTCCATGCTTATACGCCTCATGTCACCTGTTTGTGATTCGTGATACGCGTGATATCGCCCTGGGGACTTGATTTACCTACTCTCCAACAAGATGATTAAGGCCATCCTCCCACGGCGCAACTGAAATCTGATGGAACTGGTTTATGAAGGAACTCATAAACTGACCAATGTGATGCTTCGCACACGGCGCTACTGAAACCCAGTTGAAATAATAATCACATAACCTCAAACTTAACTATCAACCGTGTTGTACAAAAACTGACAACACGCGCGCTGCAGCGTTTACATAAAGTTATTTTGATTTTCCAATTAACATTTAACCAATTTTGGTAAGAAAATATGATTTTTCACCGAAATCTAGTGATGTTGGTACCACTGTTTTACGGTGACTGGAAACTTCAGAGACCGCGCGACTAGCATGTCGCATCTCTTCGCGACCGTTTTGAAGCTGAGAGATTCCAGTCTCGCCGTCAGCGAGCCGCCATTGAAATACATTAGCTAGAATTCTGCTAGATACTGGCTGGAATTTTAGTTTCAGTTCCGACGGACATAAGTTGCGCCGTGGGAGGATGGCCTTAGACAAAATCCGGAAGGCGCTGTTGTCGACTAAATGGGAGGAATTTGTTAGTTCACAGTTTTAACACGTAGCCAAGACGATGTTGCTCGAGTATACTATCGACCGTGTTTTCGAATTTCTGACAGTGTCTCTCTAGCGAGAACTATTTTTGACAATGTGATTTTATGTTGATGTCTGTGGTCATTGTTTCCGTGTCTATTTATATAAGTACTATCAGTTGCATCCTGCCGTCATTCAAGTGAATGCATTTGAATAGAGAAATAAATTATTTTAAGTGCAATTTTAACAGCATATGCAATACACTTGCATAATAATTGCATTGCACTTCTCGTGAATACAGAATAAATTACTCATACTTTATTTTGTTGAGGTAGGCTGGAGACATAACATTTATACAGTGCATGGTTTTTTTTTATTATTGGTTGGATTGCATGAAAAATAGCATCGATTTTCATTTTATTACTCTAATCAAATTCCAATCGTGTGATAAGCTTTTCTAAATATTGTCGTAGGTCTGAAAACCCGATAGATAAATAAAACGTAATATTTTCATACATTTCTTCAATCATTCTATTGGCAATATTTAGGCGAGACCCATTCATCTTTTATTATGTGCTTTCGTCATATGCGTGAATTACTATGGATAGTGTGAAAGTGAAAAATTTAATCACAATGTAGGGAAAAAAATACAAAATAATAATAATGCTTTTAAAATTGCACTTGCAAATTCAGGGGCGGATCAAGTCAAGTGGAGGCTCTGGGCGGTAAAAATTTCGGGGCTCCCAAATTCAAGTTAGAAAAAAAAAAGTTTTATACATAGAAACTCGAAAACTTTCGTCTTTCGCTTTACTTCTTGCAAATTTGTCAATTATTTGGGCAGTGTCAATTCGGTTTAAAATTTCTTGCTCTATGTACAAAATGGCGATACTATTTAATCTTTCTTCTCACATAGTACTTCTCAAGTATTTTTTTACACGATTTAAAACAGAAAACGATCTTTCACCGGACGCATTAGATAAGGGGATTCTTAAAAAAAATCAATAATATTTCTACATTTGGGAATGTGCAAGACATTTCTTTGGCGGCTCGATAAATGTCTGGTTTGGTTTTAATAGTGTGCTTGTTTTCTTTAAGAAATATTAAAAAATGATCAAATTCATCTTCAAAAGTACAAACATCAATGTCCTCTTTGTAAATATCCATCAACTTTTTTATCGCGTTCTTTTTTTCAAATTTTCCAATTTAAAAAATATTCTAAAAGGATCTATAACTATTTTATATGTGTGTGTTCTTTGCGACAGTTCTGCCTTGGTCTTATCGCATATGACATAAAATGAATTTACTTTGAAATCTTCTCTAGTTGTAAATTCATGTCCGACTTCTTTGTTTTCATCAAAAACATTTTTTTTGTTTGCGAGTTTGTCCATATTCATCATTAAAGGATAATCCTCATAAATCAGTTGCCTCTTTTTCAACTTTTTCACATTCTTCTCGGAAATTATTGATGTAATTTTCTAATGACTTCAGTAGGATAGATCCTTTCAATAGTTCGCATTCCACTGTTTGCAGTGATTTACTGGTAGCATTTAGTCTTTGTAAAATAGCATTCCAAATCACTGTCATTAGGGCATTAGACCATAATAAAGTAGGTAAACGATGAACTGCACCCAATCACAGAAATTATCAAAAAATTATCAGAAATTATCAAAATCCGTCTCTAAGACAATTCTTTAAAAGCATTCCAAGATTTCGGGGCCCCACGCGGCCGCTTTCCGCTTACCGCTAGACCCGCCCCTGCTTGCAATCGACAAAGGTTCTGCTGCTTTTTGCAACAGCCTACTTTAGTGAATAATAATACCCATATGAACTTGAAACAAATTTTAGACATTGGTTTGATGCTGAATGCCGCATTCTAGTCACTCTGGTAAAAAAAAAAAATCCAGATATTTTGAATAAGATGTTTCAATTATTTAGTTTCAATTTTGTATCTGCGTTATTCTTATCAGTTATTACATTATGAGTGGTTTTGGAAGTGTTATACCCCTAGAGAAGTTTATTCGCCATTTTAAGTGAAACTAGCTTGTTTTATACATACTTTGGTTGGAATACCTCAGAAACGTACCTATTTGAAAAAATATTGACTCGACCCCCATCCGTTAGATTTTGGCCAGAATGATTTACAATTTGAGCCATCTGTGCCATACACAATCGCGACGAAATTAGCTGACAATTAAGCGGTTAAAATGTTTCTGAAATGAAATTTCGTTAAAATTGGCGACCTTTGCGATTCTTTATTTTCATCGCCGCTTTTTCGAGACCGCCTCAAATTCTTCTGGCAAGGTATCTTAAGTAGGTGACATAATCCTCTTCCTGTATAATGAAAGGAGGTGTTTTTTTTTATTCTGACTTGATGGATAATCAAAGTCTTTACGCATCAACCTTCTTCGTGTCCATATTATCATACTCGAAACAATACAATATTTCAATGAAATAGTCTGACTATACATTATTATATTCTTGTGGTTCCCAACTAGGATTTCATAATCCCGTATCCTAGATTCCAAAAGCTTGAAAGTAATATACAGTTTTCAAACTACTTTTGTAATTAATTTTTTACATACTTATCTTCTGGTGATAAAAATCATGCAGTACCGTAGCCGATGGCACAACTTAATCCGTACTTCCTTCTGTTCTTCCCGGTTCATGGTTATTCGATTCAACTGCATGACTATATTTGTTTAACGGTTATAATATGTACACTCGCCATGTCCAACCTCTATCATCGAGTACTAACTCTTGTCTGCCTTCATCAATGACATTAATATGGACGAATCATCTGGAAAAGAAAATGACACTCACTTTATTGTCGGGTCTGCCGAATGGCATAATCTGTTCTAACGCCATTACAATAAAGGTGGTATTGCTATAAATTCCTGATGCTTTTTGTTGGTCTGCCGAATGGTTCGATTCGAACGGGTTCGCTCAAATGAACATTGACATTAGAAACACTGCTCTAACGCCATTACAAACATTACATTACATATTGCTATAAATTCCCGATGCGTGATATCGCATAATGGAAATTGCGTGACGTCTACCTATACATGCGAATGCGCGAATTTACTTGCTAGCTACTGTAATGAGTGCGTCGTCCATTAATAATGTCATTGGCCTTCATATCCATTGGCTTATTATGCGATCTTTCAGCGTTGTGAGTTATGACCAACATGCACCATTCTATGTCACGTTTCACTACTCGCAGTTTTTGGATTTCTCTTACCTTAAGGCCCCATGTTTCACTATCATACGTAGCAGACTTCGGTTGAACACTACAACACTATAGTCACAGTCGTGGGTCAGTTTTAATTATTATATTACTCAGGCGCTAAATGCACTCTGTGCCAATTTGGTTTTTCGATTACTTTCGTCATATATAGACATTTCTTGTCCAAGGTGTACAAAGTTATTATGAGAATTGTTTTTTGGTCATGTAAATAGTTTGTGTCTTCTACGCATTTATTTGTGATCATAATTTGCGGCATTCATTTAATAGTAAGCTCCTGCATCATTTCCTGAAGATATTTAGAAAATATAAAAGTGTCATCTGCAATGTGCATATGACAGACATTCTTCATTCATGGGGATTCATTGAAGAATGGAGGTTACCGCGTATCGAATATAAAATAATCGAGTGAAGATATGTCAATAATGCAAATTAAAAAAATATTTTTCTTAAGAAGGTAGGCTTTAAATAATTGCCTAGTGTAGAGTAACTGGTACGCAGAGCGATTGATTTCACGGCCACGTTGTATACCCGGAATTTTTGGCTTTTTAGACAATAGCTTGGACCTGAATAGAATCTTCAGTGTGAAGAACGCTGCATTTTCACCCTTCAGTCTGCTGGTACTTAAAAACAGTGGTGCTCTTGAGTTACCCGCCAAAATTTTTACTAGATGTCAATTTTTCCTCGAGACTCTTAAGTGGGTAGGTACTTGGTCTTCTCAATGTTAACCTTTAAATTTATTCGTTTCGCCACATTCTCCAGAGTGGTGAAAATAAAGCGTTCCTATACGTACTTCTTTAAATTTATATCGTAGTTGAAAATAGATTATTTTATGAATAAAATTTAGTATTTTGTAATCAATCATTCATAAAATTTAGGTATGATAAGATAACCCTGTCGAAGTTTATCGCGTTTTTTTTTTTAACAAAAAATGGACACAGGTAATGCGAGGTTATCATCGTCATGCCATAGGTTGCCGTGATGATATTCAGTATTCACCTATTTATTATACGAATGTATCAGTCTCCATACTTCCCAGTAATGTTCTTTCGATAGCTAGAGAAGTACATAATTATGTTAGCAGGGTGGCACTTAATGCTATGATGGCAGGGGTCATGACGTTGGTTAATCTGCTTAGTATCTCTAATGTCACTTCATCAGTCAGTCAGGATCAATCCACTGCTGTATTGGGGTCTATCCAAGCAGGTCTAGGACGATTCGGCGCCACACAATCGAATGAAATTCGAAAAATAATAGACGTTCGTGAATTTTATAATATATTTTTAATATCATTATTTATATTAAAATTATTATTATTTAATACTTAGTGAGAATTTAAATATGCACACGTCAATGACATTAATATGGACGACGCGTCTGGAAAGAAAAATGACACTCACTTTATTGTCGGGTCTGCCGAATGGCATAATCTGTTCTAACACCATTACAATAAAGGTGATATTGCTATAAATTCCCGATGCTTTGTGTCGGGTCTGCCGAATGGTTCGGTTCGAACGGGTTCGCTCAAATGATGATTGTCACTATTAAACACTGTTCTAACGCCATTACAATAAAGGTGATATTGCTATAATTTCCGATGCGTGATGTCGCATAATGGAAATTGCGAGACGTCTACCTATACATGTGCGAATGTCGCTATGCGTGAATTTATTTGCTAACTACTGTATTGAGTGAGTTGTCCATTAACGCATTCGCTGCTAACTATATAATGAGATTTTAATTGCCCCCTTTAAAATGCACGTTAATTACATCGATCGGCCGCCTGGCAATTACGCGCATGCGCGTCTTCAGCGTCCAAAGTATTAATAATGTCATTGGCACACGTAAATAATAACTTTGTATTAATAGAAAAATGAATTAAAACTACTAAGTAGTAGATAGAAACTGATTAAAATTCTTGGTCTAATTTCTGTATAAAATCGTAACGAACGTCTATTTATTTCACTCGACAGTGCGGCGCCCAATTGTCCTGGCGCGCAATTGTTCCATTCCCTCTAAGCTGACAACATTAATCTCGGTCCTTGTGCATTACGTTACCACCTACGACCGCAGGTCTTCCCGAATCAGGCATCTTGGTCTACCTTTTGGATGTAGATTGTAGGACCTCTTGGGATATCGCCGTTTGTCCAGCGATGGTCTCTTTTTCGAGTTATGTATCTTACCCATTCTCATTCAAGTATTTCGTTTTTTGTCCACACGCCCATTATAATATGCTCACTGCCAGCCAAAGTTTCAAAAATACTAAGCTTGTTTTAAAAACTTGGTATTTAAAATGCGACGTTTGTTTTTGTACAAGCAGAACGTATTACTATTTAAAAACAAATGAAATGACAAATACCTTTTTTCACTTAATGCTATGTTTGTTCATATTAAAGTAGACGGTTTGGCCACTTTAATGACATACGTCTGGAAAAACCCTTTACATGCAGAACGCCGCATGACTTCAAATTACATGAATCAAATTTCTGTGTATCACCAATATGATAAAAACCCTGATATATCGTTTCTCGTTTTCTGTACCTTTTAAGTAGCCTAAGTAGGGAATTTGCTTCCCTGCTTCAGTAATCACTGCTTACTGAAGCATAATTTTGTGATCCCCGTTCTTACACGACCGACACCTTTGTTTAATGGCATGCATCTAAGGCCGCTCGACTTATTTGTCGGTCGTTAGTGACTTAAATGGACATCATCGAAATGTTACTCACCTTCTAAAAGTAGATTGTATACAGTATAATGCGTCGATCGAGGGATGGATTTTAATCGATCGCACCATATCCATAATAATTAAGCCGTGAAAATGTAAAAATACAATGTAATAACAAAAAAATTCCTTGAGATTCTGAAGGGTAAATCATTAACTGTTCATATGTCTATTTCCTTAAACGGCTTACGTAGAAATCGTTTTCAGACCATAAGGGAGCCCACGTGAACCCCGTTCGTATCATGTAATTGGTATTGTACCGTTCACAACTTGCCGCAGTAGTGAGAGAAAGGGAATATGTGAACCCGCGCGCTTTAAACTGAGGCGTAGTTTTCTCTTACCGTCGCGTAGTAGGTTCTTTCCATAGAAGAAGAATAGTATGAAGACGATAACTTAACATTTTTACGATGAAATGGAAATTGAGTAATTCTCTGTGGTGGTGAAAGATAGTTAGGTATTTTGAGGGTCACTATAGTCAGGCCGTGATAAAAAACTGAAAACTTCGATAGTAGTGCTAGTTATTGCCCATACTTCAAATGCAATATGGTAAACTGTTTGTAAATAATGATGATAGTTGTATATTGAAATAAACGGTAATACGAAATATGCAATCGAAAATCTTCATTAATTGCGAGCAGGCTATCGCATTGCATTCGAAGATAATCAATAACCGGTACTACATTCGTAATTCGCAAGTCAGTGCCATGGCCTGATTATTGTCGGCCTTTGTTTTTTTTAATTTCTAACACCTCAGTGTCCTCAACATGACCCTGAACTTCCTGAAACGGGGCCCCAGGCTAGGATTTTTGGCGCCCCACCTACCAATCGCTGATGTTAAAGGCAGTGTGACTGTATATTATCTTCTTCTTATTGTGCCATCCCCTAGCGGAGGTCGACCACCATCAAGGCGATCTTATCTTTGTCGTCTGCTACCCGGAACAGTTCGGTGGAGCTGCACTCGTACCAATCACGGAGGTTCTTAAGCCACGAAATGCGGCGCCGTCCTCTGCTATGCTTCCCATTGATCTTTCCTTGAATTATGGAGTTGTAGGGTATCAACAATCAATAATCAAAAATTGCATCGCACAACCACATATTGTGATCTCTGTTTATCTGACATGCCTGGTCGACCCGCCATGCTTCCCCCCTGGCTAAAGCTCTGTCGTTCCCTGCTTGTGGGAGTCATTTTCCTCAGCCATATATAATACGTTTGTTCAAGTTGGAGACTGTGATAGACAGTGACGTCCCTAGATAAAATGCCGCCCCATTTTTTATACCTACAGTATTTTTATCATCCTTTCACAAGTCCAGTATCTAAAAAATATATTGTATGGATACATTACTAGCAAGATATCAGTCTGTAATAATTATTCTCAAATCTGCACGTGTCGTTTTTGGTCACCAAGGGCGTCGAAGGGCAACGGAATTAAACTAGATATCGCGAACCCGACAAAATCAGTGATCTGATTTTTTTATTGGAAAGATATTTTCGTTATTACTAAGTTTAGGTAGCTATTTCTATATATTCCAAATGATTCTCCTCGATTTGCCTATAGCTTGTATACTGAATAGATATTTAGATAGAGACAAGGGTTAATCAAAGGGAGAATAATCTAGGGATATAATAATCTCGATAGGGGATATGGTAGATGTTTCAAAAAGCATCATAAACCATCGACCTCATGATGTGAATATCACAATTCATAGTATTACACCCTCCACAACATTGTGGGAGCGTAGTTCTTAAAATTACACAATAAATGTAGTCTAATCAGTACTTAATCTAAAAGCATCCCTTATTTATTTATATCAAACTTGCTATAATATTCAACAATATAACATAATAAATAGTGTAGGAATTCGGTCAGTCATTTACATGTCTTATATCTAATAATATACTTATATATTTGACAATAAGATTCGGAGGTTTGCAATTAACAGATATTTGTTTTTAAGAGAAATGGATGTCAGCCACTTGCTCAACCTATTAGGTCCTTACTCTGACTCATACACAAATTGAAAAACCATATGTTTACTTGCCAGACCCGGGATTTGAACCTGGGACCCACGACGTTATAGGGCAGGCCGACGCTTAAGCCGTGCGGCCGTCGTTGGCGTATTTTAATTCCCCTAAAACAAAACCGAATCAAAACAACTAAATTTCATTCTCCGCATAATAGTTTATTTATATTTATTTGAAATATTAGATATTATTATTATATTATAAATTATTATAAAATGGTAACGGTTATCAGTGTCACAAGTCGCAGTAGAAATTCTGCAGCGTTACGTATTTTTAATATTATTATTATGCAGGGGTCGATGACCGCTTATCTTAGTCTACTGTATGTATACAAATAAATAATAGTAATATTACTTCGTTTCCCTATTGTATCGACATTTAGCGCGTTGTCTAGCAAAGTCGCGCCGGAATCAATGCCCCTTATCACGGAGCGTTGCGTCAGTGATCTTATCAATCACTTTAATTGCGGTTTAATCGATTTTACCTGTGTTTTATTTTGTTACGTTGGAGCGAAATATTGTTGTTTTTCATCATCATCGTCAGCCGGGTTCGATCCTCTGCTGTATGAAAGCCTCCTCTCCAGCGGTCGAAATGGAAGATTTTACGAACCGGAGCGCTCGATAATTTTCTGAAAATATTTACATATTTAAGTACCTATGTACTAGTATTATATAATATAAATACCAAGCTCTGACCATAAAATGAAGTAACTGTCTTTAAACTCGGGGCATGCAAGATTATGGTATAATGCTATAATGTGTCGGCGATGGTGATGAAAATCAAGGCTTAGGTACATCACGTCATAAATATTATATTTTTACTATGATTCTGAGAGGTTTCGTATTTTTTAATGATTCACGAACCGTGATGCAATATTTAATTTTTCCACGAGACACTGCAGAATAAGAACAGGAGCTGCGCTCCGGTGCGTTCCGGTCCATTTCGAGCGCTGCTCCTCTCTCCCTCCACTCTTTTCGGTCCCTAGTTAGTTATTTACACTGCCGCGTACATCCACCGAACTTTATGAGTATCCAGCGAGTTTTAGGATGTTCCGGTGGGTGTTCACTAAATGAGCGACATGTCCATTCCATTGCCATTTTATATGCCTAGCGACCTCTATCACATCACGTACTCTTGTCTGCTTCCTTATTCATTGGTGTATGTCGAAGATTGACCTTTCCATGCCATGTGTTGGATCAAAGGAAAGAACTTCTCAAGTCGGCCCGACCGTCAATTGGACCGGTCGTACGTGGGAAAATTTCTCATCTTTCAAAAATATTGTTGCGAGCGAGTAGGTCTTTTCTCATCGAGAATTGACTGTAATAATATATTATATCAAAATAGGAATCACGCGCACTTTAGTGCACGCCAATCACGGCCTTAGGAATTGCTCCTGGGACACTCTCTGAACAAATTTTAAGGGTGCCCAAGGTTCGTTACGCCACCTTATACGCCTGCATAACGTGTGTAAAGACGTCGCTGGTGGTGAAGGATGGTTGTAGGCCGTGGATGGTAACAGGATATAAGGTGAGATTAAGTCTATACCTACTTCAGATGGGGCACGGTCTAAAACGATCGTGACTACGCGACGCGAATATTGTGCAAACGACGCGTGCAGAACAAAACATATTTTGTCATAAAAATTCAACATGTGTCCATTTAATGTTATGTGTATAGTTCTATTAGTAATAATAATAATACATTCATTGAAATGTTTTCTTTTTCAAGTAAATGGGTAACGTTTTTTAGTCATCTTTACACGATTTAAGAATTAATTCCCCCGACGCCATCACAAAACAAATTGGCGTGTTCACAGCTCGACTATCGCTCTCCGATTGGCACATAGATATTATCATTGGCAGCGAGTCCGAAATTTCGTCGCACCTATAGTTGAAAATTATTTGTCGTTTCACTGAAGTATGCTCATCATTCTGGCGTATTCACCAGGATAACCTGGTTGCAATAGTAATTATTAATTCGTCAAAATATTACACGTGGATATAATTCAATGAACTCTATATTACTCATGTGAAGCTATACGTGAATAATTCTTATTTTATTATCGTTTGTTTGTTTTACCTGTTCGGCACGTAATTCTTTTAAGTATAAACTAAAGCATATCGCAAAAATCAATACCAATAATTATTAATATTACGAACAATGTTAAGTGTATGACGTCCATTGTTGATTTTGCATAGCGCACCTCTTAGGGCAACGTTCCCTTATCGTACACTCATTCTTGTTATGTTGTTTTATTTTTACTCGTAAATATAATTTCATAGTAAACCTTTTTAACTTTCTTGAATAATGCGTATTTAAATTATTGTTATGATTTTTCTTGTTTCATTCATAATTATAATTGAGGAGCTCGATAGAAGGGAGTAGAGGTGGGAAAACTGGTCGATTTTGAAGACTAAGTATACTTACTACCAGTATATCAAAACTTGTTCCAAAATACTTACTAGTATTTGGAATACTATATAGAGCGTTTGGCATGCGTATGCGACATAAGTCTCATACTAAACTGGAACTAAAACTTAACTCCATATTAGTATTTGAAATATCGGCTTCAATAGAATCGCTAAAAATACACTGAGCTGGGGTTTTCGAAATGTCCCATTTATTATAAAATTTTAACATATTTTAAATTTATGAGTTGTTTTTCTTTATAATATTCTTGTTAACATAATGAAGAACAGTGATTTTTTTTATTGTAAACTGCGTCACCTCAGTCACCTCACCATATTTCCGAGGGAATAATATGCTGCTACAGAAAATTTATGGCCTATTCTCATACTCGCTCGCGCGCGTTTAATGTCAATAGTGTTGAAAGTCTACCAACTAACCAGCGACTCGCAATGATATCTGTACAAGTTTTTTGGAACAAGTTTATTGGGCCACACGTACTGAGTATGGGTAGTTTCATCCGATACTTGAGTACACAAACTGGTGACAGTATTTCCAACTCACCTCTAGAAGGGAGGCCCAAGTAAAATTGGGGCGTTTCTGCTGTGATCAAATAATTTGAACGCCTTCTTCTCGAACGAATGAAGCATGGTTAATTTGATAAACTGCACAGACATTGTTAAGTTGGCATTTTCGATTTCCTTTCTCAAGCAATGGCTGTAATTTTTTTTATACCTACTAAGTTAGTATTCATTGTTTTGACATTGTTTATTTACACGCTTGCAGTTATAAAATAAATTTTCAATACCGAAGTATATATTATTGGCAGCGTAGATGTTATTATATTATCTTCTTGGTAATAATGGCGGATTGTCTTTTCCTACGTTCTGAAAATTGACAAATAAATGTGGTAATATTCAAATTTATTTATTTTATATATAATGAACATGACAAATTATAAATTCCAAGCATTCACGACATGACATAATATAGTGAGTGTTAACATTTTTTTAAATAAAAATACAGGTTAATGTGAGTAAATAATATCTACAATAATAAAATAAGAAAAATAAAAGTACATGGAAGCACACAGAGTGAACTAGGTTGATAGAACCTATCTTAAAAAGTTATAAAACAACGTCCACCTAAATTCTCCCTCACGTAAGTGGAATATGTCAATATCCAAAGCGATTTTATTAAACATAGTTATTGCCCTCCCAATTGGCATTACTAATGGCAAGTTAGTTCTGCAACTTGGGAGAACAAACAACGGATGCCATCGGGTCTTACGATAATTATCAGATATACACAACCCAATATCACCAAGAATGGCAGAGTTTTCATTTATAAGTGGATATAATGTACCTAAGTGAATGAACCTCCAATGCGAAGTTACTTGTAGCTATCTTAATCAATAGAATATAGGTAATTTGTTTTCCTCCATTTCCATATTCTAATCTCATATATAAGTATAAAATAACGTTTTCTTTGACATATTTGTCTGTGGCAGTGTTTGTCACCAAAAATCATTTCAATCTAATGACTGAAGCTGTTGTCGCGACGCTAGTGGTAGACGTGTATCGCCTTCTCTGTAGTTATTGGCGAATTAACAATACGTAATTATACAAGTACACCCTTTTTACACCCATCTTCTCAATTGAGTGTCGCTTTGACGTACCTGTGAACGTGTATATATATGCAGTCGTATCTAGGCATGTTTTCAATGACAGCACAAACAGAAACATTGAAATGAAAATACAATCACACCAGGAAAATTAGACGTAGTCATGTTTGTTTGAATTTAACCATGTCTATTTAATATTTTTAATATTTCCGTATCGAGGAGATTAATTCCGTCGCTGTGTATTATTTGGCGGCATTTTTTAGTTCTCTGGACCACCCCAAAGTGTATAGTGACGAAATTATGACAGTTTTTTATTATAGGATCCGTAAATCCATTGTAACCTTGTTGATGTAATTCTTCGCAATAGGTATAGGTAAATCATTCTACAGTGGCACCATGGATACGGAAAAAAGCGACTTGCAGCTGTAGTGGTATTGTTTGTTAACATTAAACCAGGCATTGCAGCAAGCAATTCCAATACATACGCGTAACGCCTATATGGTGCCACTGTATAATGATTTACCTGTACCATGCCATAACGGATTATCCACTCTTGCAGTTGCTCAACTAGGACAATACATATGCGCCTTCTTCCTACACTTTCATATTGCTTGTATCTACCCCTGTAATATTGACTTCGTATTATTTATAATTCGTCCAGTCGCCGCATCCAGGTTACAAAATCAGTTAGGGATATAAGTTTTAATTACATCGATGGTTGCGTATCGCTGAACTCGAAACATTTGCAATGTTTTGTTTGAGTCACGGTCGGGACGTGGATAAAGATTAAACAGTGATCTGTAACCTTTGTGACTACGTGACAATATGGCACTTTTTTTCAACTTTAAATTACTAATGGACCGTATCGCAAATAATGCAGCATAATTTGGTGTACCTACATATATCTCATAACGGAATATAAATATTCTTATAAATTTAAAAGATTGCTCTATTATTATGTTTTATTCTTTCAAAAATGATCATAGTTACTCGAGAGATACATATATTATTGATAAACGAAATTAAAAAAAAAAAATGGTATAGGTTCATCGCTCTACTTCTAAGAAATGAACGCGGTAATTGTATACTGGTTCTATATTATTATCTACGGTATCGTCGTATGATATTATAAAGTGTACATATATTTTTTTAAATTTGCATGAAAACAATTTCATATACTTACTTAAATATAACATCCCTTAAAAATGTGGGCTCATTTTTTCTACCGTATCACGTTTTATGAATGTGTGAAATTTGCCATCCTATTCGTGAGTCTTGTTTTCAAATATAAGATATACCTACATACTTACATCTTCTTCTTCTTCTTCCATGGCGCTACATCCCGGGGTGGGATTTGGCCTCCTCCACAACCGCTCTCCACTCACTCCGGTCTCTCGCCACACTTCTCCAGTTACCGGGTCTTCCTATATGAAGCCAGTCCTCTTCTACAGCGTCAGCCCATCTCTTTCTTGGACGGCCTCTGGGTCTCTTCCGTTGGGGTAGCCACTTCGTCATGATCCTTGGCGCTCTAAATTCAGGCATTCTCTCCACATGTCTCGCCCATCGTAGTCTTCGGGACTTACAGTATCTTATGATTGTTTGCTGTTCAATCAGCTCTTCCAACTCGTGGTTCATTTTTATTCTGTAGTTCCCATTTTCCAACGTGGGTCCAAAGATTTTGCGGAGTATTTTGCGCTCGAAGACAGCTAATTTGTTTTCCTCGTTTTGAGTTAAGCACCAAGCCATACGTGACCACTGGCCTTATAATTGTTTTATAAATTAGAAGTTTACTTCTTCAGCCTAGAATATATTACGAGGGTGGGTCAATAATTCCTTAGAAAAAAGCATTAAAACAGGTTTTATTTTTGTATTTTTTTTTTATTTCTCAACATAATTTCCTTGGAGGAATAATACAATTGGTTAGACGTTTCTCAATTTTTTTTAAACCGTCAGAAAAATAAGTTTTCGGAAGGTCCTCAAAATAAGCATTTGTCCGATCGATGACTTCTTCATTTGAAAAAAAACGTTGTCCACTTAGCCATTTTTTTAAGTTTGGGAAAAGGAAAAAGTCACTGGGGGCTAAATCTGGCGAATACGGTGGGTGGTCGACCAATTCGAACTTCAATTCTTCAATTTTAGCAATTGATCGTAAACATGTGTGAACACGGGCATTGTCCTGGTGAAAGAGGATTTTTTTCCTGTTTAAATGAGGCCGTTTTTCTTCAATTTTGTTTTTTAGCTGGTCCAATAAAGATGCATAATAATCCCCTGTTATTGTTTTTCCTTTTTCCAAATAGTCAATGAAAATAATTTCACGTGCATCCCAAAATACAGTAGACATAACCTTACCAGCTGATTTTACGGTTTTCGCCTTCTTTGGACATGGTTTGCCTTCGCAATCCACTGCTTTGACTGTTCTTTCGTCTCGGGAGTATAGTGGTGTATCCATGTTTCATCTACAGTCACAAAGCGACGAAAAAATTCATCCGGATTGCGTTGCATGAGCGACAACAGGGCTTTAGAGGCCACCACCCTACTGCGTTTATTGTCGACTGTGAGCAAACGCGGCACCCATCTTGCAGAAATATTTTTCATGCCCAATTTGTCATGTAAAATAGAAATGACGCTACTTTTTGAGATCCCTGTAACCTCAATTATCTCACTCAACTTTAATCTTCGGTCACTTAACACCATATCGTGGATTTTATTGATCATTTCTGGTGTAGTCACCTCTACAGGACGTCCTGAGCGTGGTTCATCCTTTGTTGATGTACGACCACGTTTAAATTCATTTAACCAGTTATAAATAGTTGCAAGTGAAGGAGCAGATATGCCGTGAACTAAATCCAACTCATTTTTTATTTCCTTTGCTGTTAACCCTTTTATATTAAAATGTTTAATAACAACTCTAAACTCAATTTTCTCCATTTTCCATTTTTCCATTTTCCACAAGCAAATTTTTTTTTAAATGTACGAGAAACACACAACAACCCGACCAATCTGATTGAAACTTCGCAGCATACTGAATCGGTAGTGCCGCTGCATGAAAACAAACCGCTTGCAGTACTAGTCGCGCCACCTGTCGGCTTTTCTAAGGACTTATTGACCCACCCTCGTACTATAGAATAACATATACAAGGGTTTAATTGAATTTTAAAAACTAACCAATACCATCTGTAAATTGTAGTCTTATTTCAATGAAAACAGATACGTATAACTGACAATGTTTAGTGTGCACAATTTATGACGGATATTAACAGCCTACCTATATACGGACCCATGAATGATGGTGGGGAGTGGAGAATTAGGTACAACACGGAACTATACCGCTTATACCAAGATTCAAAACTCTCCACCTTCATAAAACTCCAGAGGCTAAACTGGGCAGGCCATGTCCAGCGCATGCCTGAGTCACGGATACCGAAGAAGATCCTCGAAGGAAACCCAATGGGGAAAAGGCCAGTGGGAAAGCCACGCACACGATGGGGTGACAACATTACAGGAGATGCCAACCAGCTGCTAAAAATCATGAACTGGAAAAGACGTGCGGAGGACCGTTCCGCCTGAGTCACGGATACCGAAGAAGATCCTCGAAGGAAACCCAATGGGGAAAAGGCCAGTGGGAAAGCCACGCACACGATGGGGTGACAACATTAGAAGAGATGCCAACCAGCTGCTAAAAATCATGAACTGGAAAAGACGTGCGGAGGACCGTTCCGGCTGGAGGACGGCGGTGGAGGAGGCCAGGAGTCGACTAGAGCTGTAGCGCCATTGAAGAAGAAGAACAGCCTACCTCCACCCTTCGCCACTGAGTCACACGCCTTTTTGTGACATTAAAAAATATTCTCTACCTATAAATAATAAATAGCGGGTGTATGTATTGAGTAAATTAAATCCATTCAATTATGCAATAACATGCATGAATTTGTAAAAGCAATAGGTATGTGAACGATTCGATTTGACAGAAGGCTTTTTTTATCTTCCTCTCATATGTTAGGTTGAACGACCGGACTTGTAAATAATGCCGAACCGAAGTCGGCCGAGTGCTGCCGAATGAAACCGAAATCGTGCGAAAGATTGGTCTTATCAAAAAACATGGTGCTGATATCGAAGAGTAGGGTGGACTAAAAATAATCGAAAATCAATATTACTATCTACCCAACATCATTTTTGATTTTTTTCGTTTATCACACGGCAAAAAGCCTTTCCTTGTATCCTCGACTTGTACCGAAACCAAAGCATTGACATTATTATACAAAACTAATGTACCCACATATAAATTATAATTTAGATAGGTATATGAAAGGCAAAGCAGAGACACCTTCTTTTGCCAGAACAGTTCAACAATAACAAGGGGGGCACGAAACAATTCAAACCAGTCATATTTTTTACCATGTCTGATCCTAAGAAGATCATATGGGACTCTATTCTACATTGTGAAGGTTCATACTCTGACTTGAACCGTGGACCCACGACATTATAAGCCGACGCGTTAGCCGTTCGGCCATCGTGGGGCCATAACAGACCAGTCATAGAACGTCACAGACGTAATAATCCTCAAAAAAATCCTTACGTGGCTCTGGGGATTATGGGTCCGGACCCCCCCCCCCCCCCAAGAAAGAAAAAATATAATTATTTAAGTGAATGGAATATTACTTATTCTTCTTTTTAGTCAGGACCTCATGACTGAGGATCGTGGTCCAGATAATTTGGCTGTCGAACTGCCTTCTCAGTGAGGTGGCCTCACTAATCTGCGCATTCTACGAGACATCCAGTTGAAAAACCCTTGGCATTCATGAATTGGTGCGACCATCAGGGCCATCCAATGTTTGCTTTAATATTCTGACGCGGCGTTTCTAAATGACAAGACATCGCGGACGACACAAACGGACACTAACGATTCTAATAATAAGTATGGCCACTCGCATTCGATAACAACTCTAGGATGCAACAAGTTGCAACAACTCGGATTTTTTCAAAACTACCTTTTTTGTTTTATTTTAGTAGGTAATAGTTAATAAAAATAGTTCTGATAGATTTTGGACACACTGTTTTATAGTTTTGCATTATGGCTGTATATTATGACATATAGGTGTGCATATAACATGTAATGTCTACCTATTACAGGCTATTACATCATAAGAAAGGTGATTTGATTACTGTCGTTCCAGAGGCAGAGTAGGTATGTTGGATATTTGTTGCATAATATTAAGTTTATGATGGAAGTTTTAAATTAATTTCTCTACCCACCCTGTCGTATATTGATAGACGCATACAACTGTTATAATACAATGAAACATACTAAAATAAAACAATGAACGTTGTAGAACAGGGTGGGGCAAACTGCGGCCCGCCGGGTATTTTTTTGCGGCCCGCCATCATTAATTGTACTTCTGATTACGAATAACTTTTTTATATTTTTTTGAAAAATATTGACAATAGATTAAAATTTGAAGAATTTGTTGTTTCGTAAATGTATTATCTCAGTACGTCTTCCTTGCGTCTCGTCTCACACTATGTACCTAACCACTATTTTCTACGTTGAACATCGTGACACATTTAAATACTTCTAAGGAAAAAAAATATATGCCCATCCATGATATGGTAAAAAGTTTGAATGGATTTCAATTAAAAGTTATTCCTTCGACAAATATCGAATAACAACGTGGACCACTTTCCAACTTTGAAGTTGCTGAATATACTAGAATATAAATTTGTAGAATATGGTAAAATTATTAAAGCTCTAAATGACGATTTTTCACAAAGATTTGGTGACTTCCGAAAAATTGAGTACGCGATCCATTTTCAATAAATATTGATAGTGTACCGACAGAGCTACAACTTGAGATTATTGATCTGCAGTGTGACACTGATTGAGAATTGCATCGTCGTGAAGAAATCTCCAAATTTTACAATGCCCTTAATTCAGACAAATTCGACAGTTTCATTCTTTTCATTTTTTTTTTGTAATGTTTATTTTTCGTGATAATAAATAGTGTATATCTAAAAATGGTATTTTACTTGCAGCCCGCCGCTCATTTTTAATTCTTGAATTTGGGCCTCCATCCAAAAAGTTTGCCCCCCCCCCCTGTTGTAGAATATCCAAATATACTTAGTAAAAAGTAAATTACCTAAGCAGACCATGTGGCCCTCCATATTATATGGCATATAGGGAAGGTTGTGTTAACAAACTTTTTATGAAAAATATTTGCTAGTCGTTCTGCCAACCCATTAGGTCCTTGCACTGGATAAAAGATACAATCGGTCCCGCGGCTAGGCTTCAGAGACGGCCGCTCTACAAACCATGCCACCGTAACCATAGCAACTGAGCTTGCCATGTAAGAAAACGTTCAAAATTTGTTTGCTGCGGGCTTCCTGTAAAGTGTAAACTGATAAAAATCGTGTTTTATTTAGACATTAATTTTATGTCAGTACTATAGATATACTAAGAGGTTGGACGGTCTTAAATATACGGTCATATATTTCCGATACAACATTTCACGGTGAAGACGTGTCATACGGCGAACTGCATACGTACAAGTTTTCGGTTTTTTGATACCCGTTAGAGGGTATTATATTTTTTTTGATCATTCTTTTAAGGGCAGTTAAATTATATCAATATTTTTTTTACTAAACTAGTTTCGCTCTGCGCCACCGGTAGAATAAGAGGTTCAAAATAACTCAATAAATAAAAAAAAAATGATAAATATTATGTTGTATGTAAACATTCATTATCGGTATGTTGCTAGGCAAGATAATTGCTATTGTACTTTGGCAATGTAAATAAATGCTATGTATTCAATTAGAATAATTAGATACACAGCAAAGTAAGCAAATAGTTTAATAGTATTAATTAATTTTAATAGTGTATATTTATTTATTTTTGTCATAGATTATAACCATTATGTAAGTATGGGATAAAGTTCCAGTGGCAGCCGAATTAAGTATAATTTAAAAAAAATGTGTAGGTAGGTAGGTACTTACGATTCAATTTAAATTTATTTATTTGCACGAAACGAACATAGCAAATTACAAATTGACAACATGGCATAAAAGAAACAAAGAAAATTAATTACTAACTAGATTTTTAACTACAAAAAGAGTAATAATTACAAGAAAGTATTTCTAACCTAACTCACACTCACGCAAGTGGAATACATCAATAACCGAAGCAATTTGATTAAATACAATAATTATTGCCCTCCCAATTAGAATTACATACCAGTGAGATTCAGAGGTTACCAACCTGGTCAGTTTTTTTTTTTTTTTTGGGTTCTGTCATCTGGCGTTCTATCAACGAGATTGCCAGTTCATGAGTCATTTTTATTCTATAGGGAAGGTTCATTTGCTAGTTAGCTGGATACGACTAAGTAGGGTAAGGTTGCTATGATTGGACCACTTAACTTTGTGATGGTGTAACTCATCAAATATTATTGATAAAATAAAACAAATTGTTGATTTCAATGTATTATTTACTTTATTATGTATACACTTAGCATCAGTCCAATAAAATTAACCATTTTCGAGATTTAACAGGAAAACCAAATTTTGGTTTGTTGCCGTCTTTGGACCTCATGCTCCTTGATTGGACCACTAGGTTTCCATCATTGGACTTTGAAAAAATAATAATAATTTACACACGTGGTCCAATCAAGGTGCTATATAATAATATTTTATAAAAATGAAACAAAAGTACATTTTAATAATAGTAGGTATCGTATATTATAATAGCATTAATAATACGTGTAGATAATTATTATTTATGTTTTGCATAAAGGACAAATATATATTTTTTACACCTTTACTAACGCAAGCGCAGTCTTCGTAGATCCAGGCTTGACACATTAGGCATTGTATCATATCCTCTACGGAACACTGGAGGCAGATTTTGTAAAACCATTTCTTAATATCTTTATTGCATTTTTGATTTGAAGTCTTTTTGACTTTTTCGCCTTTTGTTTCGGCGTCTTGACAATTGCTTGCTCCAAAGTCCTTTTATCTGGTGACGATGTCAATTCTGTTGTGCGTTGTGTTTTTCGACTTCTTTCTCGTAATTTTTGTACAATCTTTTTAGCGCCTGGAGATATATCACCTATGTGAAACTCAACACTGGTGCCTGGAGTTAGTTCTGGTGAACATATATTAGTTGGATCTTTACTAGACACCACAACTGGCTCCAACATAGCAACTATTTCTGTTGAATTAATATTATTGTGTACTGGCAGAATATGTGCCGTTTCTTCAACTGCCGATAGTTTTGAATTTGTAGATAAGGGATCTTCTTCATTCTGCGATGCTGGTGCAGGCAATACTGCAGGAACATTCTCCGATTCTTCATGGGCTGTCACAAATTCATAGTCAGCAAATACATCTTTATTCAGAGGGTAAATGCCTGTCTTCAGAAAGCCATTTGCAGCCGTACGGACAGAAGCAGCCCTAGAATAGGCTTTTCCAAAGGGCATAGATACCTACTTGAAATGTCGTCACACATCTCTCGGGGTTTTGACAAAGAAATTTTTTGGTTTCATCTATGTAATAACTACTCAGTGGCCTAAAAAATGACACATCAAGTGGCTGTAGTTTGTGGGATCTATGTGCAATATTGAACCAGGTGGTACTCCATCTTTCAATTCATCTTTTGCTCTCTTCCGTTTAAATATGATAAGCGGGGGAACGAATAGGCCAGCAGAATTGGCACAACATACAGCTGTCGTCATTGTGCCACGTTCTCCACTAGTAATTGCTCCAACTTGGTGCTTACCCTTCAATGCCAAAAAAATTCTAAGTTTTCTCTGCACGTTGGAGAGACCTGTTTCTTCTTTGCCTTTTTGATTGCTTCCATCTAGTCTTCGTTTCAGTGTCGCTTTAGGAACTCCAAACATTCGACTTGCCTCGTTCAAACCTACTTCTTTTTTCCTTAATACCTGTAATGCCAATGACATGCTGGGCTCATTCCAGGTATAGTAATTCCCTCTCTTCTCCATTATGGAATGCAAAAAGAATATAATGTGAAAAATGTTATAAAATCGTTCCCATGATTGGACCGGTCCAATGGTAGAGGTTACCCATGGTCCAATGATAGCAACTACGGGTGCTGTCACAAAAACAAGTTTCACAAAAAACCCAAAGTATTAGCGTAACAACCATTATCATAGTTGCAAATAGTAATAAATTACCCAATATAATTGATGTAAGTACAACCAAATATAGTTAATGGAATCATACTTAAATTCGTTTTAGTTTTACTTGATTGTTATATTTTAAGCACGATGAACACACCAACGAACGTAACTCATTTACCATGTCCAAGACGAGACTGAAACAAGAGAGGCGCGGAAGAGGTATGGAAAGCTTGCTTTGTGAGGTCACTGATGGTTTCTAGCGTCTTTTATTTCTGATATACGTACGTGGTCCAATGAAAGCACTGGTCCAATGATCGCAACCTTCCCCTATATATATTTTTAATACCTTTTCTTCGGGTTTTTTTACAAGTTACCAGTGCTATCACTGGAGTAGTAATAGTTTTGTGTTTATTTAGTTTAGATCATAGTTTGCCAATTTTTTTTTGGTCAACCACCCCATTTTCAACGATATTTTTCTGTATGCAAGAAGTACGTAAGCTTAGCTAATGTGTTTATTATCAATGTAACTATTGCAGGCAGTTTTCTCTCTTATTGTATTAACTGTCAATTCATGGTGGAATTGGATGTTGAAAATGTCCCTTTGAGGCGGACAAAACCGGTCCAAATTTATTAAATAATAAAAGTGGTATAAATCCTAAATTATATTAAATATATATTATTAAATTAATCAATAATCGCAGGCAGTGCTTAAATTTCGCCTGTTATATCACGTTATCTCGCTTGGAGCTTGGAGCCCCTTCCACTATTTTTTGTTTCCAGTCTTCTTTTATACATGACATTGTAATATAACATTGTTGAAGACTTATGAAATCACTGTGTTATCTTATTATACAAGGCTCCCTCTTTATTGAATTAACTGTCAATGTGTTGTTGATAATGTTTTATTTTCTTCTTCTTCCCACAGCCGTGAAGTTCGGGCGGATGTCGAAGAAGCAGCGGGAGAAGGTAGAGGATGAGGTGCGGTTCCACCGGGCGCAGATGAGGGCGCAGACTGATGCGGCGCCGGATAGCTCCGTCTTCGACCAACAGACACCATCCAGCAGTGATCAATTCCACCATTATAATGGGTAAGTGACAATAGCACCCGCTATATTTTTTTTTTAACTAATTAAGCATGAATTAAAATATATTCTTCACTTTGTTCATTTGTCTCCACTTCATGATATTCTTATTTTGACACACTTGAGTGCTGTGCAACATAGAGACTTCAGATGCTTTAAGTCTATCCCTGTATCCCTAAAGCAGACTCACACTGTCACATAGTATCATTCTTATGCCGGGTCCACACTGGCAACATGTCGCCGGCAACCTCGTTAAATTTTACAATAAGTATGATAATTATCGTAAAATTTATTAAGCAATTATGATAATTATGGTAAAATTTAACGAGGTTGCCGGCGACTTGTTGCCAATGTGGACCCGGCATTAGGTTCCAATATCAAAACACTTTCATTGCATTTTCATTTTAATGTAAATATGTACCCACTCTCAAAAGATAGTAATATTTAAATTCTTTGCTTAAAATGTACGTTAAGCACTTCATAAAATGCCTACACCAACAGTACATCGTTGTCAATTGTGCCTTGTGATACAGATACATGGTACGGGACAGGTTGGATGGTTCTATACTTCCATCCTCACAGACTTCTGTCCTCTCTTTTTCAACCACTCATCTTCTATGCGGGCAATGTGACCTGTAAACTATAGAGGATTATGTCCAGCTTACAATTTATACACATAAATACTGTTTAATATTAAATTTATGAATTTGCATATAAAAATAAAAATAAATATTATGTTGTAGTGGTATATTTTTTCTAACCATATAGTGACATCTTTTGTTAGTTAATATACTTATTACACTTATTCAAAAGGTCACCTGGACTAGAGTTTTACTTTTTTGTACACAGATGTCACTTGTTAAATTTAAAATGAATAATATGGTTTTGGTGTGTTTTATTATTTTAGTTCATATAAAAAAAAAGTTACTTTATGGTAAAGGTCATGGAGTACCTAATTTATAGCTTTTTTCAATTCAGTGCTTTATCCAATTCGATCAAGTACACACTATGCGCACTGATTCACTGACTACAACCTGAATATGATTTAAAATTCTTTGTATTGGACAGAAAATCTTATTATATATTATATTCGCATATTTCTCTGTAAAAGAACAACATCATTTGTCGTTAGGCGATATATATATATTTAAAGTATTGCTTCTTTTTCCAGCTACGCGTACAGCTCTCCGCTGGGTTCGAGTCCTTACACGTATACGGGCTCGACGGGCAGCAGCGCCAACGTCTCCACTTGCAACACCAGCAGCTTAGGGCAGGCGGGCGGTCTGCAGCAGCAGCAGGGGCAGAGCCAGCAGGCGCTGTCGGGGCACCAGGGGCAGGGGCAGGCGCAAGGGCAGGCGCAGTCGCAGTCCTCCACCCTGCAGGTGCACCACTCCCACTCGCACCAGCACATCAGCCAGCACCACTATGCCGACATATCGGCAGACTACGTCGACTCAACCACCGCCTTCGAGCCGCGCCCGCCCAGTATTATGGACGGCGATTTCATCGGGCACGGTGAGTTGTTTTTATATCATCTATTTTTAGCATTCCACCTCGTAGTAAATTTAATTATCGAGATTTTACGATTAGGAGAGAGCATTTTTTCAAAATAAAATAATTATTTACTCTTGTGAATTATGGTGGATTATTATAAAAAATATATTCGTGGGGTTGCTGCCAAAAGTTGTTAAGTCGATTATAAATAATATGTATGCTAGAAAAAAAGTGAAGGGCATCCGATATATAAGAAATTAGCATTATGCCTGATTTTAGAGAGCATGTCAAACTTCAAATTGCAAATACTCCATAACTTGATTTTGAGACTTAACAACTTTTAGCAGTAACCCCACGAATATATTCTTTCTACAACAGGCCAAGAAACACAATGACAGTAGTGTATTTAGTAATTAAAGTGAAATAATCACAAACGCCAGGCTTTGAGAAAATCACATTAATATATTGTGACCTCACCGGGATCGAACCCGGAGACACCGGATAAAAGGCATGCACCTTACGCAGTGCGCCACGATGGCTGTAATACATTCCAGCTATATCTAATGATGGTATTATGAATTACATGCAATTAATTGAAACACTTCTACAAATGTTTTAATTAGTGAATTCGTAACTGTCTAAAAACACAAAAATATTATATTTTTTACATTATTCTGGTTGCACCTGGCGGAAAAATACGAAGCTTGCTATTTTAGAGTTTTTTTTGACATTCTATGTACACATACCTATCTAAAACAACAAATTTATAATGTTTTAGAAAAAAATGAGAAAGTATTTTACCCGACCAATTGGATTTATCTTGTAACCGTACAGAATAATAATAAATTAATTGGATTGACATATTTTATGAATTTATTATGAACCACCCTAACCTGTTTAAATTCAACTCAACAAGATTTACAGAAATTTGAAACGAACATGTTTACTTGAAATTATTTATTATAATATATAATAATTAATTTTTCTAATTATTTTACATTTTAAAATTATATAGAGAAATTCTGTATGTTATGAACAAAAAATATTATATTTATATTACCTAATAAGGGACAATAAAAAAGCATTGGAAATTTGTTGATATCTACGTTTTTATTGTTTGTTGATTGGATACTTCGTAGATACGTAAAGCAGGCATGTCCAACATCAAGTTGGATGTGATCTGATCTTCTATCGAGTATTAAAACTGGCAGTGATCTACCACTCTCTTCCATTGTCATTCTTCAACTTGAAAAAACGTATTATATTTGGCCGAGGACAATTGAACAACAACACAATCATTTACACACACGTTTTACAATCACAAAGAATACTCAATTTTCCATTCGTAGGGAAAATTATAAGTTTTGGTCTTCTATTCTCTAACTGTGCAAAGAGCCTGGTAAGAGGAAACTACACCTCGGTTTGAAGCGTGGGATACACCTCTTTTCTTTCTCTCACTCTTGTGACAGGCTGTGAGTGATGCGATACAATTCAAGTAATAAGACGAGGTTATTGTGGTTTCCTAGGACATGGTTAATTTGTAAACGACTTTTAAATTAGCTGTTTAAGGAAAGAAAAAATGAAAGGTTAATGAATGCTTTATGTTCAAAATATCAATGAAATCATAAATTATATTATAAATGAATGCACACGCTTTTAAAATTTTTACGACTTTATTCCACGATCGACTAAAATCCAACCCATGATTGACTTGTCGATGTGTTGGACATGCCTGCTCTAAAGCTTCACATTGGATTTAGTCATACAAAATTTTGTATGTCACGTACATACAAATTCAAAATATTATATTCAACGTGTTTTCTTGAAATCAATATGTGTATTAATTTTTTTACTAGGCCAACGAAACATTGAGATATATTGTGTTATTAAATTTTGATAAATATTTTGATTGCTTAGTGTTGTGATTTTTCTGTATATAAACTTTGTCAACAAATTTGTTAACCAACAGCCAGCGATCAACAACAGCAACAAAAAAGTCAACAAACGCAACATTCAACGCAACAGCGGACGTCAAACATCATCCAGACGTCGACGTCAGCGCCCAACTCCACAATCACGCAGATAACGCCGCAACAGACCCTGCAAACGTCAACCATTACACTTAACGACATACGCCTGTCACGCTTACAAAATACGTTGATAAGCAATCAAGCGAACAATATTGAATTCGAAAAGTTCACCAATAAATCTGGCAGTATTATTATAACAGATAGACAGAGTAATATATCGTCAATGTCGAATAGTAATATCGTCAGTATAAAGCAGGAAAATTCAATGAATTCTGTTGACAGTTTAGTCGCGAGTTACGTGGATTCGACGACATTTTTAAACTCCCCCACCGGTAGCGCGACAGGATTAAATCAAAACTCGTCGATGAACATTCAACAAGGAATATTGACAACGGCTGTCCCATTGGGGAGTCTAAGCCCCGACGATTTGGTGTCACAGCATCAAGTCGGAAGTCACCTTCATCATCATCACAGCAATCACCAAGTGGTCAGTCCGTTGAGTATCAACGTCGTCAACATCGGCGGGATGGGCATGGTTAACCCGGCCATCGTGAGCGGGAACCGGCGGGTTAATACGGGAAGCGTTGCGCCGGCCGTTGATGATATTACCAGTGAGTTTGTTGATATCATTGAATATTACACTTTGATAATTGACTGTTACACTTTGAACATTGATTAATACACTTTTATCATTGGTTTAACTGTTATTGTTAATAATTAATATACTTTTCAACCATTGATTAATACATTTGGGTCAATGATGATTACATTTGAATTATTCACTTTGGTCACAGATTAATACACTATGGTCAAAGTTTTATTGTTAATGAATACACTTCGACCTTCGATCAATGGTTATTGGTGGCCAAGATTTTACACCACGCCATCAATTAAGAGAAATCATGCGCAATCATTGATTAATCTATGTCTCGATCATTGTGTAATAGGTACACCTCTATCAAAGATTAATACACTCTTACTTATTGATTATTATACTTTGATAATATGTTAATATGCTTTCATAATATTAACATATTACGTGCAGAGAACATGGCTCATGAGCTCACGAACGTGCAATACAATTTGCTTGCTTGTCAAATGCTTTTCAAATATTTGTTGACAATGAGTGAAAAGACATTCACTTATTGACAATCCCATGAAAAAGCGAGCACATACTTTTTATTACGATTACGAATTTGCAAAAGGAAACAGGTGAATACCATAATATATTATCCTTCCAAGTTAAAACAACACAGGTGGGCATTTTGTACGGAATCATTAGACAAGCGAATAAATTAATAATGATTGTATTTTTAGCATGGCTACTCTTTGTTTTGAGTTGTCTTGTCTATATAGAATATATTATCGATGGTCATTTATTAAAAGATATTAGCATTTTGTTTTCTGTTTTTTTAGTTGGTTTATGTTATGTGGGTTAGTTGCACTGTTTTATCTACATATATATAATATATATATTGTCTGTATGGAAATAGATACATGGATTGTTTGTAATGATTATTATTTTATGTAAAAGTGAATGCTTTTTATTTCTCTATCATCCACAAACATTATTTTTAAACAAAACACCACTACAGATTTAATATAAAGATAATAATATCATTTTTAAAGGCTTGGATATTTTAATTTAATTTAATTTAATTTTAATTTAATTCTAGACCCTCTGATACATGCAATTTCAATCAAGTGATGTATTTGGCAAACTGAGTAAAAAATGACTCAACTAAAAATCACTGTCAAAGTAATGTAGTTCACTATTTGTCATACTAGTTATTTAACCTTTTTCATGCCTCACGATATTACTATCGCAGTATCTGACAGCCCGCAGATCTTTAACAACACATGTTGAATGTAGAGCGAAGCTCTTACTAAAATCGCTTTAATACTGATAATTTGTCGCTTAGTATTTCATAATTATTTAAACAGATGTCACTGTGTGTTTAGTTTTTTAGATAATGCAAATCAATCGACAGTGGTTAATAATTTGAGTTTAAAGTCGGACAAGATAACTCGTGAAATTTGTATGTGCGGCCTCATAGAGCGAGAAAACTCGCTGATGGCAATAGAGCCGGTTAATAATTGGGGCAGTCGCCACTATTTTTTATTATTATGTCGCTTGTTAATATGTAAATGCATGATGTAGTCCAATTGTAAATTCACACGATCAAATTGGCATTAATGTTTTGAGTAACTATGTCATAGAAAATGTATCAATTTTTGGGGAGACTATAATTTTTACCTTTCCAGAAAAAAACTCACTAAATGCACATTGATAACATTTGAAATATTTTTATTTCTATGGTTAGTTTTTACTTGGAGAAAATAGTCCAGTATAAAAAAATTATTGTAAATCATTTTTGATAGCACACAAGTTGTTTTTATTAAAAAAATATCATAAATTATTATTTATCTAATTTTTGGTTTAGCAAGGGCACCTTTTCGTTTAATTTAGTAGAGTTTTGAACCCCTAGCATGAAATGTTATTTATTTTTAGATACTTTTTTTGTTGGAATGTAATTCATTGATTTATTTTTGCCATGCCAAACATAATAATACAAGTCCTTCGCAAAGGAGTCATAATTATTTTGGAATTACTGTACTTACTGTTTTGCTTTTGTTTAGTCTCTTTAATTCACCCTGTAAACTTTTTTTTCATTGTGTTAATAATAATTTTATTAATTTCCAAGTTCATACCTTAATAGTTTTCACTAGAATGCTAATGTATGTACATAATAATTAATTTGTTTGTTTATTCTTATGCATTTTTGTTTGTAGTGTCGCACGCCCTATGGTGCTAATTTGTGACTCATATCGTGGGTATTCTGGGAAAAAGCACTAAGTCAAAATTTTGCTGTTTTGACTTAATGATGAGGTAATCTTATTAAGAGTACGCTCTATAGTCTACAAAAACACACACAGTCATATCTATAAAACTGGCGAAGATAATTTATGTTATAAGTCAAAAAGACATACATCTATTCAAAGAAAAGCCACTAAAGGGACTTAGTGCATTTGCTTCTCTCATTCTCAGGCTATATTCACAAAATTCTGCGTGCGAAACTGCACTCAGTCATACACAAAGCAATATCGCAGAAAGGAATTTGCCTTTTATATATATAAAAAAAGCTAAGACCGTCCAAACTTTCAAACTCGATTATCTCAAAACTAGTATTTTTGACTTAATGCTTATTCGCAGAATACCCACGATATATAAAAAAAAATATTATTTAATTCCTGAATTGTTATAATAAAAAAAATGTTATTATTTACTGTGAATTGAATGTTAGATGTATCAATCTATCATATATTCGTGAATTCAGGAACTTCGACAATATGTTTTATTTAGATGTTTGATCTGTAATATAGACTCTAAAAAGGAAAAAGGAGTTAACTCTCAGTTTTTTCAAAATAGGTTTTATTTGATAATAACATTGAATACGATTAAATACAAACTGTGTCCAAAGGATGTTAGCTGCAATTGCCGAATTATTCTCTAAAAAAGGCTTAAACCATCATTTTTATTGTTTTTTCTTTAATTACTTCAATAATTAATATCAGATTACGAAAATAAAACACCAAATTAATTATCATCATGCACTTAAGGTTTGTGTCTATTGTTTGACCGAAAACCATAACAACGCTTTTGTGCCTCCTGTGTAAATTTGATTTGTGTGGGTTAAGTCCTTTTTCCTTTTAACAGTTGAATATGAGAAGTTGGAAATCAAGTTCAGCATAGATCCATGATAGGTACCAATTCAAAATGATTAAAAAAGATTCATTAGTTATCTGGTTTGAATGAAAGATCTGTGTCCCAAAATGAAAGCAAAACTAAATTTGAATAATAAGGAAACTAACGTTTCAGCGAGCAAGCAAGGCTAATTAATACCCCTAGATTGGGGGCTGTGTTCCAATAATCTATTTATTGATATAATACCATTTAAAAAAAAAAACAACAACAAAAATAATGTAAATGTAGCATTTTATAATGCAATCGTGGAATAAAATATTTTTTTTTGGAGTTGACTGATATTGTTTCGTACCTATTGGATTTGACTGTGTTTGAAAAAAATGTTGGAGTTGGCTTTGATATGCTGTTATTATGAACTGACACCATCTTGAATGCTGCCTGTATTCCTGTATTATTTAATTAATATTGATTCGAATGGAGTTGACCAACCTTGATTTACAATGTATCGTAGATAAAACTAATTTCTTATTTATCTCAGTTATTTTTTGTTAAATGTTTTATTTGATACAAATAACTTACGAAGATAAAACAAATACTTATAGCATTGAATTGATTGATATTGAATTTTAATAAGGTTTTAGGCAGTAATCTTTATTTTTGTGTTTAGATTAAGATTTAGCTTTTTAGGCTGGCTTTTAAAAAATGACCCACTTTTACCATCATTGTCCATTGAAGAAATATTATTATTATAAAAAATTAAATCTATTACTTATATTGATTTTCATAGTTGTATACATTATACTAATTGATTTTTTCAAAACACTTGTGATTGAAACAAGTTGGATATTAGTCATTTGGTATCAAACGTAGAACTATCCCATATCGTTCCTTCCTTTGATAGAAAACAAATCATATCTATATTCAATTTGATATAACTAAATGTAGTACATCGCGATCCCTACAATTATTATAAAGATATTTATATGTACTAGTTGTTGACATTTGATGAACCTGTGTGTCTATTTCTTCCAGCGGAGGGTCACATAAGCGAGGTGCTGGTGAAGACGCTAGCGGAGGCGCATGCCAACACCAACCCCAAGCTTGAGTACATCCACGAGATGTTCAGAAAGCCTCAGGACGTCTCCAAGTAAGTATTTCTCCAAAATGAGCATTTTCAAGTTATTGAGGAGTTGCCTGTGAAACGGTGGACTGCGGAAAATATTTATACAGATAAGCAATTCACAGTAAATGTCTTGTACATAATAATGAAACACGAGTTTATAACCGTCATCATAGATAATATTAATTATTCTATAGCACACAAAAATGTTCTAATACATAAATGTTGTTGTCAAGTTATAGTCAAAGCTTGCAGCTAATTTAAACATTAGCCTTTCGTCGGTAATTTTATACAAGCACGTATCTCAAAAAATACAACTTTTCAGGAGAAGGCAAATAACAACTTTATTCTCTCAGTTTTTAATTCAGAAATAAATTTTCTTCTATGAAATATTCATTTAGTATAGTTACACATATTTTCATGAAAAAAATGTTATGTTTCTTCAATCTATCCCACTATACTTTCGACCGCTCGGTCATATTGTCGAAGATACGAGAATGCGTTGCAACTTTACTGTGAATCATTCCACAATATTACTGCAGTAAACACATATCTTTTTAACTTATGAGAAAAACTTCAGTATAATCATCTGTCGGAGTTCAGTTCACGTAACTCAAAATACGAGTTTATAATATTTTTGCAAAAGTTTTTTGTCATTGCTTAAATCTATTATGTTATAAAGTATGTTTTGAGATATGTGTTGGTGGAATATGTGCGTATTCAAATTCTGAATTCATTACATCAAACAACTCAAAACTGACAAAAGTTGAGATACGTGTTTGTAGAAAATTGACAATAATTAATTATCAGCTACATCATGACTCCTTCTCCATTCAATATCCTTATACAAACATTAACAAATCTATAATAATGATGGCATCTTTTATTGTCTTTCCAGATTATTATACTACAAGTCGATGTCGCAGCAAGAGATGTGGCTGGACTGCGCGGAGAAACTGACGGGAATCATCCAGAACATCATCGAGTTCGCCAAGCTGATACCTGGCTTCATGAAGCTGTCACAGGATGATCAGATACTTCTTCTAAAGACTGGTGAGTATCTGCAGTTGTCAACTGTAATTATTATTTTTGACCAAATTATTTGTAAATACGTAATTTTGAAAACCTCACAAATATTTATTAGAAAAAAAGGTTGGGCGAAAAGGAATTCAAACTCACATCTTTTACTGCCCAGGTAGCTTGTCTTTTATTTAAATTTAAACCATTTATAATTAAGTGACATAAGTAAAAAGAGTTAGGAGTAGTTTTCACATCTTCGTTTTTATGTCCTTCACTGAGGATTGTAACGCCTTTTAAATGACCTAGACGCACAATGTTTTTTCAGGTGTATTTGAATCTAGGGCAGGGCTTGAAATAGACTGGAGCACACTGGAACAACGTTCCGGTTCGTGAAATCGGTAAAGTTATCAATCACTCCGTCTCGTGGAAAAAATAATTTGACCGTCTGAGCTAGATATGCCATATAACAAAAATTAAACACAGTTATTTTTATATAATATACATAAAATTTGATAACTACGTTAATACCTTCAGAAAATTGACGAACGCTCCGGTTCGTATACTTTTCCATTTCGAGGCGCTGGCTGATCTAGGGTATATAATTAATAGGTTGAGAAAATGGAGAATCAACCATTTTTTGTAAAAAAAAAAATCAGAAACTTCTTTAATATCATATAGCCAATTAAAAAAAAAAACACTGGTAGTCTGCGTCGCGGAGGCAGGCATATACTTGAACGTAGAATACGTCTACAGACTGACGGAATTCAGGCTTATTTTATTTAGCACGCCCTACACTCTACCTGATAACTTTGGACCTTTGACTTTTCAATGGGCTATCACTTGTCACTATCACTGACTAGTTGTTGAGTTATAGCTGTTAATAATTACTACCTACTAATCCCAATCCAACTTCTGGATGGCACCCCATTATGGTACTGATTTTAAAGACATATCGTATTATCACCGGCCTTCTGCGCGCTCTGAAGCGGAGATGGCAGGCCGTGATAACGTCAAGGTCAAAGCGGGGGTGGGGGACAGAAACGCACGGGGTATTTGGTCAAGGCTGGTTTATTTCATCGTTTTGCAGGGTAGTCGTTACAGATACAGGTTATTGTCGTCGTTGGCGGTCGGTTGGTAATTGACGGGCTGCAACGTGGTGTCGCGGCTGGGCTGCTGATTGATTGCTTGGCATCCGAGGCGAGTCAGTGCTTGCGGCGTGGCGATCTGCCGATGTCAGATGTGGTCTTTTTGGCGGGCTGTCCGGAATGCTGGCTTGGCTTCGCGTCCGAGGCGAGCGAAGGCGAGAAGAGATTTTGCCGATGTCAGATGCTGTTGGTTCAGCGGTTGATGTCAGAGAGATGCTGGCTGGTCGACGTATCAGGCAAGAGAGAGCTTTCGCGCCCATCCAGATCCAACTGCCAGATTCGCGGCGTCCTGTTTTATCCGTCGGTCGGGAAGCTCCCTGTTTTACCGACGGATTGACTAGTGGCGGCGCGAGCGGCCGTTTTTGATAGACCGCGTCTGTTTTGGCGGGAATTTGACGAATTTGAATTTCAAGGAGACGGGTTCCGCTCGGCCGAGGGTTGCGATCACCGCGAAGAGTGGACGTAGGCTGTGGTATTTTGGGAAATATGATGGTTCGGTCCGCCCTTTGAGGTAGTCTCCTGTGGGAGATTTCCATCTGGTATCAAACGACCTCTCCGGGAAACGACCGAACCGTCGTCTTTTCCATCAGCCTACCGTCGCTTGTCCTTGGGGGCCGGTTCACCTCTGTGCGGCTTTGACGCGTCCGATGGTCTTGGCGTGCTTGAGGCTCTTTCGTGTCAAAACTGCTGAGGTTTCCACTTCCACATGGTGGTTCCCTCGAATCGACCAGCTCATCGCATCCTTGGGCCGTCGAAGAGTGAGGTGGGACCTGTTGCGCCTGCTAGTCGCCGCCATTGTGTGACTAGAGACCAGGGCACCAATCTCAGCTTCCTCGTGAGGTTTTCGCGGAGGTGTCAGACATGTCAGTCAGGGACACTCCGTGATAGCGCCGGTTCCAAGAATAGACGTCTGGTGATGGGGTCTGGTGTTGGAAGTGGGACCTTGAGTTCTTGAGCGTCGTCTTCTCGCACGTCCAAGGCGTCGAAGCGGTTTGGCCATAGGTGTCGTAGTTTTAAGGCGGGCGTGACATCCTCGCTGGCGTCGGATGTTTGTCGATTAATGCTGGGGGTCTTGCTGTGTCCCTGGAATCTTGGCTTCCGCTTCAGTCTTCTTGGTCCCTCAGGTTGCAGATCCGATGTGGCCTTGGGCCGTCGGCGATTGAGGCGGTGTCTGATGTATCTGCTGGTCACCGCCGGTTGGGCAACCAGAGACCAGGCGACCAACCTCGGTCTGCCGTAAGGTATATCACGAAGGTGCCGGGCGTCGCGCCGGGGCACTCCGTGATAACGCCGGTGCCAAATGGTAAGCGGCTGGTTATGGGGTTTGGTACTGAAGCTTGACCTTGGGTCTTTGCGAGGAGTGTCGTCTTCCAGTGCGTTAAGACTCGCTAGGCTTGATAAGGCTAGTGGTTATGCTAGGCGAGACATCCGCGCTGGTGGCAGATGTTTCGCCTGGGTTTTGAGGTACGAGCGCCGTTGGCTGGCACCTCGCTGTGCTGGGTGACGTCGGTCACGAAGAGCGTCGGCGTCGGTAGCCGGGGCATCTCCGTGTAGCGTCGCGACGCCGTTGGCCATGACATCTTACGTATTCCTCCGTGGGCCAGGGTCGACGGATGATACCGCTGGTCGGAGGAACATAACGATGCTGCTGTCACGTCTTGCGATGGAGCCGATGTCCATGATGCTGTTGTCGGGCGCCACTGGAGTGCTGATGTCCAGGTTTCGGGACCACGCGGTTTTTTGCGCGGCCCCCCAGCAGTGTCTGGCTATGCTTTCCACATCGAATGAACTTGCGGGAGTACGTTCCGCGCGATCTCGTGTGTCATTTCCGCTGCGAGGAACGTATCGCCGCGTGTCTCGATGTTGCGATTGCACGCGCGAAACAAGGTCAATTTGACATTGTAAATACCGGCCGTGTGTTTCTCCCCCGGTAGAGTGAGTACTCGCAAATGTCACTGCTTGAGGAAGTTCACAGTTGTACTCACTCTGCTGGCGTATCTCAGGGTCGATGCTGGCTCCGGTGGACATAATCCTGCCCACAAGCCCCACGTTGACGGGCGATCAACCTATCACCGGCCTTCTGCGCGCTCTGAAGCGGAGATGGCAGGCCGTGATAACGTCAAGGTCAAAGCGGGGGTGGGGGACAGAAACGCACGGGGTATTTGGTCAAGGCTGGTTTATTTCATCGTTTTGCAGGGTAGTCGTTACAGATACAGGTTATTGTCGTCGTTGGCGGTCGGTTGGTAATTGACGGGCTGCAACGTGGTGTCGCGGCTGGGCTGCTGATTGATTGCTTGGCATCCGAGGCGAGTCAGTGCTTGCGGCGTGGCGATCTGCCGATGTCAGATGTGGTCTTTTTGGCGGGCTGTCCGGAATGCTGGCTTGGCTTCGCGTCCGAGGCGAGCGAAGGCGAGAAGAGATTTTGCCGATGTCAGATGCTGTTGGTTCAGCGGTTGATGTCAGAGAGATGCTGGCTGGTCGACGTATCAGGCAAGAGAGAGCTTTCGCGCCCATCCAGATCCAACTGCCAGATTCGCGGCGTCCTGTTTTATCCGTCGGTCGGGAAGCTCCCTGTTTTACCGACGGATTGACTAGTGGCGGCGCGAGCGGCCGTTTTTGATAGACCGCGTCTGTTTTGGCGGGAATTTGACGAATTTGAATTTCAAGGAGACGGGTTCCGCTCGGCCGAGGGTTGCGATCACCGCGAAGAGTGGACGTAGGCTGTGGTATTTTGGGAAATATGATGGTTCGGTCCGCCCTTTGAGGTAGTCTCCTGTGGGAGATTTCCATCTGGTATCAGTATGTAACAAAAAAAGAAGTAAAAACTCATTTACAGCATATTGAAAACTGTTAAGAATTTTTTTGGATGTGCGTTTTCCATTCCAGGTTCCTTTGAGCTAGCAATAGTTCGCATGTCTCGGCTGATGGACCTGTCGCAGAACGCCGTGCTCTACGGGGAGGTGATGCTGCCGCAGGAGGCGCTGTACACATCGGACACGGGCGAGGCTAAACTGGTGGCGTGCATCTTCGAGGCGGCTCGTTCCATCGCTCAACTCAAACTTACCGAGACAGAACTCGCGCTCTATCAGAGTTTGGTGCTATTGTGGCCGGGTAAGATTCATTATCTTCTGTTCATAAATTTATGACAATGTGACAATGTGAAATTATAAGAATAAACTTGTTTCTGTTTGTACTGCTTTCAAACTTCCTTATTGTAGCAGAACCTGAATAAGATGAATAGAGCATCCGTGACTTGACAAGAGGTGTTTTGAGCAACAAAATAAGATAGGGAAGTCTTCGTAAAAATATACGACAGTGTCGAATAATAATTTACAATTTATACAGACATAAAGAAGATTATTTATATAGTATTAACATGTTGATTGTAATGTAACATTCTGTTTCAGAGCGCCACGGGTTGCGGGGGAACACGGAGATCCAGTGCCTGTTTAACATGTCTATCACAGCCATGCGCCACGAGATTGAGATGAATCACGCCCCCATCAAGGGAGACGTCACCGTCCTCGACACGCTGCTCACCAAGATACCTACCTTCAGGTAACAATATAATTTCTAGTGTAAATTAATCAATACGTCGAATGGTGACAGATTCTTGTGGCAGTGTAGGCGATTCATTTAGGTGTTGGTATCGTTACTTTCAAATGACACTATCACCGTTCCAAAATGATTTCGCCGTGGCCGCAATACCAGAAGAATCTGTCCTTCCTCTACCTATCTATGAACAAAAAATTGGTTTTTCTGATTATTTTTATTATTGATACATATTATGTAGTTTGATAACTTCTCTTAAAGGTATAGAAAAGATTTTTTAATAAATTATAGTATGCATTTATATTTCATTTAAAAAAAAAATTCCAAAAAATAAAAATGTGTTGCAACTTGAAAGTCTTATATTTATATCGAACCGAGCTCAGGTACGGTCAAAATACTACATGTAATAGGTATTATGATATGTGATAAACTTTGAATCAAGTCAATGGTTACTTTGAATAAAGAAAATATGCTCACACATTGCGTAAACACATGACGCATGCTTAATTCTTTTTGAAACTACAACCTGACATATATAGCATGACAAATATTCTATGATACTTTTTTCTCATTTGCTTTTGTATGAATTAGGGTACACCTGTAAAAAATAAGATTTTGATAAGTTAACACCAGAGTTTCGTATGATAATAATTCAAATTACTAAATTTGTCTCTGTGATATTGATTTTTACAGAGAGCTGTCACTAATGCACATGGAGGCGTTATCTAAATTCAAATCAGCGCACCCACAGTACGTTTTCCCAGCCCTCTACAAGGAGCTGTTCTCAATAGACAACTCGCACGACTTCAACACGTAGTGAACCCGGCGCCGCACCACACCCTGCGATCATCACGTCAATCAGCTGCCGCAAACAGTGATTCGAAACAATCACGGAACCCGCACGCGTGTTGTATTTATATGCGCTTGACAACGCTAATGTGCGCAATGTCAATTTGTTCATATCTCGGTGATGCTGTAACAATGTCGCCGATAATAATATAACTGTTGCGGTTTTTACAATTATGAATTACAAAACCTATCGATAATATGTTGACCGTATTATTTTTGTGATTACGATGTCTGTTGTTTATCAATGGACTGTCGATGACTCAATGATGAATAACTAATTTCATCGTTAATGATGATGACTTTGTTACGAGGGTATGATGACAAGATGGAGACCAGAAGCCGAATTGCCGAGACTCGTTTTTATTGTTATTTGATTAATATTAATGTTTAAGCATTATTTGTATTTACGAATTATCAAATTACAAAATTCGAGTTATTTGAATTAAGAATTATTTTATCTTGTTCACTCGAAGATAATTCATTTACTAATTAAACTAATTAAAATTGCATTTTTATTGTTATTGTCCTGTTTTATTATGTTGTTTTAAATCACACAAGGTTAATACAGAAAATGTTCCAATGAAGTTAAGAAAAATATTAATGTTAAACTAATAGTTTTGTTAATTTCTTCATAACATGTCATGTTAACATATCTTGAAAACCATTGTGTGTTTTTTGAATAACTAGTAAAGTGATAAGAATATTAAAAATATAATTTTACTTCATATAATATCTACGACACGAGTTTGAAACTGTTTTTTGTGTATTAATGGATTCTAAAATCTTTAAATATTCTAGATTTGCATGCCGATTTTAAGTAAACCGGTCTTGCTTTTGTGTTGTTATAAACGGAAGGTCCAAACGGTGTTCGTTCGATATTAAGTACACCGATGTGCACTACGCAGGGTCATGTTGCTGCTATTCAGCGGGCCTAGACGTTTTGAATATAGACCATAGAGAATAATAATATTGGATTTCAAATAGATTTGTGAACTTTAGTCATTTAACGATTAACGTTAATTACGCTGGTATAATTTTTTTTGGCATAAGCATTAAAAGAATAAGCCCACTGTAATATTTGAAACAACAGACATCTGTTGGATAATTAATTAAAGATTTTTATCAGGATAGTTATTATTTTTAACCGCCTTATGAATTTTAACGCACACTATATGGAAGCAAACTGGTTTTAATATATTAACAATGAAAGGCTCCGAAGTCTATGTTAATAAATAATAATAAAAATGGTGTCCAATCTTTTGAACCAAACGGTATTTCGTAAAAAATATGTTATTTGGTTTCTGGTTTAAAAAATGTATGTAACGTTTGAAACTGCAGCTAAGGGCGTTGATTTTTGAAATCAATATAAATGAACAAGGAAAAAATTTCTGAAAATGAAATTTTTAATACAATATAAAAGACTTAATATTTAGGTTTTATTTTATTTTTTATCGTAAAACCGTAGATGCTAAGCGTTGTTGCTGATTTTTGTTTTTTCGCCTTGAGTTTTTGTAAACTCGTAAAAATTTTGTACGTAAATAAAAACAAGGACGTCTTTACACAAATTTATTACTTTCATAATAAAATTTTTCGTATTTGTGGATGATAACTTTAAAGTCTTTTATATCATTTTGTTACAAAAGTACAGTAATGTGACGATGACATCCGTTAAAATCTGATAAAATTTATTTCAAAATTTGCTTTAAGATGCCTGTCTTTTTTTTATGTAACATTGGCATAATATATAATTTTTTTTACGTGTTCAAAGGTTTTTCAAATTTTGCAAAGAATTATTTATCTTCGATGTTAATAACTCAAAAAATAATGGTACACTTTTTCTTAGATAATTGAAAGTTCTATCTCGTTGTTTGGAAGTTCTATATTATACTATAATATTAGCTCTTTATTATAAGATTAATGAATATTTAACGTGTAGCGTATGTAAATTTTTTTAGAATTTGCACCGACTGAATTTGTTTTGTTAGTTTAGTGAAAAAAAAAATCATGAATTAAGAATCGAGAGTATTTTTTACTCTGCATGCATCAATTTTTTTTTTAATATTTCGATGAAAAGAAAATGTAAAATTTCTTTTTTTAAATCGACTGTACTAATTACCAAGGTGCCTTGCATTTGTCGGCCATTTTTTTTATCGTTCTTAAATTTAAATTCGACTTAAATATTGCCCCCTCCCTTTTCAAATTGAATCTGTACTGACTTATGAAACAGTGACAAAATTTGATAAAATCAGTTTTCAACCAGCTCATTTTTTTTTTATTGTATTAAAATAACTAAATTCTTACAAAATAATAAGTAGCGGACGTATTTTACCATAAATATATGACGGTGCCATATAATATATTGTGATAAAATTTTAATTTGCCTAACTAAAGACAAACCTTTTACTTTTAACATCTTAAAATGTATTAATTTTTTTATTTTTTGTCACTGTTTTATAAATCTGTATATCCCTAACGTATTTTCTCGTATTGTTAATATAATAGGAACAATATACCTAATAAGACATAAATTTACAATATTTCGAATAATCAAAATTATTTAAGGCATACTTTCCAACGGTTAGTTGCCATATTGGAAATGAATACATTACTAAAGCGGTAATCTTTACTAGATTTTTGCGTCCAAATAAAGAATTAAAATTAAATAAACTTTGATTTTTTCATCACATCCTCGAACCTTCGAAATAATGTGAGTAAAAGTTTCAGGAACGTCTTAATAGATGTCAGTAATGACTCCATTTCTTTCAGGATTGTTTCTAAACTATTATTAAACTCATGTGAGAATGTTATTGATACTTCTGTTGTACTAGCTATAATCCTTTTGACTACCTACATAGCTGTATTATTAGAGAACGCAAATCGTGAACTTATTATTACAAAAAAAGTTACGAATTTTTTAGGCTTTTTTACGGTCAAAAAATAATTTTAGATACATCACAAAGTAATTTTAGATTAATTGTTTACATTAGATTTTTTTACCTACTAACTCTTTCAGTTCTATAAATATAAAAATGAATTTATAAATAATCTCGGAAATCGTCATGAGAAATTTTTCTATAAATGCATAATAAATAATATGAAAAAATTGCACCTACTCTCGGAAATCGTCATGAGAAATTTTTCTATAAATGCATAATAAATAATATGAAAAAATTGCACCTACCCCCATCCACCATTGATGAAGAGAAACAAATGCAGTATCATGAATTTAGTATCTTCCTAATTAAGGGAAAAGATGTGACGTTAGTACAACAAAACAAAGAAAATAATAGCAACAATGCGGTTATAATACATAAATAAATAGTACAATGTTTATAGTACGTTATTGCTTAGTAATACACGTCAATACTCTGCGTAGAAAACAGCCAATGATATTTAAAAATATAATGATTTGGACTTTCTCATAAATGTACCATAATATTATATAATGAAAAAAAATCCACATACGATAACAAAAATAGTAATAAGGGGCTGTGTTTGGATTCTTCCAGAGATGGCAGTGATTTATGGGAAAATTAAAATATATTTTGTGTCACATCTATGTCCTCAAGTAATGCTGTTCGTCATATACATTGATTGCCTACAAAACCGTTTTGTTTTTACTATAAATCTGTACCGTCTCTAGTTTGATCAATTACAAAAAAGATACGCAGCCACTTATAAATTGACGCCCTTTTAGGTTGAGCGCCCGAGGCACTATTCGTACTGATTTTTATATTGATAATTAAATATAAAAGTGTTTTTATAATATAATTATAAAAAAGAGTTTCGTCTAAAAATGATTAATTTTTAATTATTATAAAAGAACTTAAAGATCTGCTTATGTATATTGAGAAAAATATTTTTAATAGAAGTTGTTTTTTAAGTATTTTTGTGATTTTTTTTTATGCGTACACGTTATTATATAATATATTTGTGGCCCGATTTTTTTTTATTTTTGTGTATATTTATTTTGTAAATTGAAATTTTTTCCAGTAAATAATAATAATATGAAAAATACAAGTAATTATTGCAGAGTAGATTTAAATATGATCGCATATAACAAAACGTATGAAAAAATAATATTTTATTGTAAATTTTATTTTTTAACCGCTGTTATCAACTTTCTATATTATATTGTAGATTTAAAAAGAGAGTACATTATGAGAATAACCAGTTTTAAATGAATATTGTAATTAAAAAAAATATTATGTGAATATTATTATTGATATATTATGTCGTCTTTCTGCTTGAAAATTTCTTGTGTAGACAAATTTTCATGATTTTTTTTAGTGTCTTTTTTTGTAATTTTTTTAAAATTAAATATTTTGATAAGAAATCATCAATCATGACAACTCAACTATATCATTGGAAGAAAAAAAAAAAAAAACAATGGGAGTCCTTTGGTAAAAACACATTTTTATTCCATCGGAATTTTAAATATTTATTTTTCCGACTAATACGTCATATTCTGGCAATTATATTTCTTTTGGTTCGTGCCAATTTCTGTTATGTTAATATTTCATATAAAAATAAAATGCAATTTATTTTTTTATGCATTTGCGGACATTAAACGTAATAAAATATTATATTGTATTATTATATGTCAAAATATATAATTCGTATAAATGTGTAAAAAATATAAATGATTAACGTTGTACCTGAGTAATATGAAATATGTCTTTTCTTTTTTTAATAAATATTATATACTTACCTACATTATGTATGTTAATTTTTACTTTAAAATTAATTAATTAATTAACTTGTAACTGTTGTTTAAATAAATTTATTTCAATTATTTGTAAATATTCGATAAATAATATGCATAGCGTTTTTGTATTTTTTTTTTTTCGTTTTTTTATAATTTCGTAATTATTTGCTCGACGCAAGAAATTTTCGACAAAGGTTTTGTACAGTTGCATTTTTTTTACTCGAAAGAAAATGTTCAGAACGTAATGAGAAATCTGAATTATAATTGTTAACGTGTAAATTTTTTGTTCAAGATTGTATATTCTCAATAATTTTATCTGAATATTAACAAAAGTTCGGTGCTTATGAGTATTCCATTGTTTTTAAATGGCAAATTGAATACATTTTTTTTTGTAAATATTATCATTTAAAAAGTCCTGAAGAATTAATTACAAATGTGTTCATTATATTAAATAAATAACAGGTTTTATTTTGATTAAATTATTGCTGCTAAATAATTAAAAATGATTTCAATTGGCAAAGTTACTATATTATGAACTGTTATTTTGCTGTATTAATGATCATATCAATGTATCGATAATTCGTTGGCTCCTGTTTTTACTATCGGTACATACTAATTTTACTGTTAATTTTTCAAAATCAATTTTAAAATAATTTGGCTTCTTGAAGTGTAAATTTTGAACATTTTTGACCATGCAAAGTAAAAAAAATTGCTAATGTTAATTTTCACTTAATAAATTATAATTTGTAAGTTTTAAATGAGTAATAATTATTAATTAAGTCTTTAAAGTAGGTTTTTTTTATTTAACTATATAAGTTAATGTTTTTATTATTATTGCTAATATTATATTATTGTGAAACGTTATTAAATGATTTATTTTAGTTAAGCGTAAAATTATAATTCATTAATTAAAGGATTATTAATTACACTGTAATTAAAAAAAGTTCAGAATAATCTTTAAAATAGTTTTATCGTAATTATTAATTATTGATAATTTGTACGGGATATTATTAGGTTCTACTCGATTTTATTATAATTATTGTATTAATGATAATTGTAATTGGTAAATGATGTAACAATTTATTAATTAAAGATTAATTAATTAATTAATTTAATACTGTTAAAATGATATATTATTATTATTACGAAGACGTGGAAAAACGATTTTTATTTTATTCTAAGTTTTAAGACGTGGGGCTTAAAAAACAAAACAAAATAATTATTATTATACACTCTGTATATGTTTTTACACTAAAGCTAGATGTACATAAAATGTACGAATTTATTAAGGAAATGTGTGTGATTTTTTCTGTTGTCAATTACGCACTGTACATGAAAAACCCCATAAACAATTTTCACGATAATATTAATTACAATTGTTATTTTGTGTCATTCATATTCATTCATCTATTAATACTGCTCTTTATATATCCGTTTTACTGTGGGATGGACTATATTATCAAAGGTCGTAATACTCGTAATAATATATTTGCATGTTATAAATAATTTCTGTAATAATTATTTTTTCATGTATAGTGCGTAACGTAGATCATTGTGAACTATATACACAAAAAAATAGAAGATATTTATATGAATATTAGTGAAGAAAAAAAAATAATGCAGATACACACACATATAATAATATACACTTTGAAAACTCACACGTTTACGTAATCAACTATTTCGAAATGACTAAAAATGACAGACGTAATTATTATATTATATATATGCAATAAAATTTGCTCATTTGGCCAATTAATCGAATGTACTATTGGCCGTATGTATTTGAAAGTGTTCGAAAGTATAATAAATTTTTATGAGACATCGGATCCGCTATCAATAAATCTGCCTGGCGAATTTTGGCCACAGTTGGCCAATATGAACAAGTTTTAGTGTGTCATATTTAGATTGCGGTTCGAACTTTTCGAAAAAAAAATTACACCGAGATAATGATCATATTTTATTCAATATTTTATTTTAAATCAAATGTTACACACATTGGAAACAAAACTCAATAAAAACTAATTATAAAAGAGAGAAAAAAAATATATAAATAGATACTTATGTTAATTAATTATTAAACACGTTATACAAAATATATGAGTACTATTTTTTCTCGAACGGTTCGAACTATTTTCTAAGAGAGTGTTGGAATATATATATGATATAGAATAAAATATTATAATTTTATATTCTATATATATTTTGACACATTAGGTTGTTGTTATAATTTCTATGTTTATTATGAAGATTGAGAAATAAATGAAAAATAAAATTATTAGAATTATTTAAAAAATCTATTTTATTTATTACAATCAAACATCCCGTCATCTATATTTTTTGATTTCATTAAATTTATAATCCGACCCAACTCCTTCAGTGATCTATTGCAGTACTTCTCAAACTGGAGCGTCTGCCAGAGAGCCGCGAAAAAATTCAGTATTTCAACAAATATTTCCCAAACTTAAACAAAGACCATAAGTACAATAATTGAATACGAACACCATTTGCTAAATCTTTAAAATATGATCATGTTTTTTGTGGGCACCTCAAGAAGAATAAATTGATTGATATTGGATCAGATAATTCCCTTGAAATCGAATTTAATGAAAGACATCTTGCAGAATTTTGGACAAGGCGACACCGAGAATATCCGTCAATCGCAAAATCAGCATTATTAATCATAACTACTTTTGCGACAACATACTATGCAAAACAGAATTTTCATAAAAAAAATACAACACAGGTTGTGTCTTTCAACGGAGACTTTGGAGCAAATCCTGCGAATCAGCATTTCAAACATTGTACCGGATATTGATTTATTATGTAAAAATATGCAATCACACCCCTCTCATTAAATTGTTTTGTAGGCTGTAGCTGTAACAAATTTGAAGTTAATTTTTTTTTTAATTTTTGCTTTACCAGCAAGTAGATAATCATGATGAAATGTTCGATTATTTTTAATAAATATAATTACAAGATAAAAAGAACTTTTTATATACGACGTTTTTAAATTTCCTGTTGAATCACATAAACTTGACTGGATTAGCTTAAACGATCAAAAAAATTTGTATTTGATAGAAATAATACTGAAATGTCATTTTGACAATTCATATTGATTTCCATAGTAACGCATGTATATATTAGTAATTTAGTTGCTAGGACCCCAGACCCCCTAGCAACCAATAATAGTGGATTTGATTACGGATTTCTTCCGAAATAACTTTTCATACAAAACAGAATTAACTGAAAATGAATTCAATTCTACTTAAAGATGGCTAAAAGTATTAAAAGAATGCATTGGCATCGTGTTCTGATATATTCTAAAAGTTTCAAATGTCTAGCTACTCGGGAAGTTAGTTAAAAATCGATTGCAAGATTTGTACTGGATAAACAACCACCGGACAAATAAGAATACGACCTAATAAAAACGTTGTAATATACCTGTAATAATAAAATTAATGGTAAATAAAGTACTGTTGGTCACTAAAGACTAAAATTTTTGGGGAGGGGTGGTATGAAAAAGTTTGAGAAGCACTGATCTATTGGGGCCCAATGGAAACTATAGGGACGTTCTCCATTCCTTCCAGACAATGAAATACCACCGCTTTCCAAATAGTCCGAACTTCTTCAAATGTTCTCCAACACAGTCTAGAAAACGCACACACTTTCGCCACAGGAACGAAAAAAATACAAATTACTAAGTGAATGAAATATTACTTCTTCTAAGTTAGGGCCTTCTTCGTCATGACTGAGGATCGCAACCCGAATGATTTGACTGTCGGACAGCGTTTTCCATGGACTGGCCCCACTCATTGGCATTCTACGACCCGGAAGACATATGGCCACTGGAACACCAGCGATACTCATAAATAGGTGCAACCATCTGAGCCATCTAATGTTTGATTTAATATTCCGACGCGGGCGGTACTAACAGACTTTAACGATCCTAATAATACGACAACTCGCTATAACTTGTAGGTGAGCACCTTCTGTTATACCAGCATGTAGGTACTAAAAGTGTAGAGTGTCTGGGTATGGGGAACGATAAGCTATAAGTAGTAGGCGGGTCAAATAAGAAGTCAGTGACACCTATTAGATTTGGTTATTCCCTTAAAACCCCACTCGGAGCGGCTGAATAATTCAATCATAAATTAATATGGATATTTTTTCGAAATGGACCCGCCCAAACTATTTGTGTGTGTGCCTGTGAACCCACATTCTGTGTTTTTTTTAAATTTAAGTTTATATTTTAAAAATTAGAAAAAAAGGACGACTCACACTGCGATCTTATAATTTTGAAGCAACGATGTTGTAAAAATATTTTCTGTCTGGGACACATGCCGATGGTTGAGTGCGTCTGTCGCACTTACAGACATAAAAATATGTTTTGTCATGCTATTACAATACACAGAGACAAAGAAGAGCAATGCAGTTATGATTTGCATTATTATTCAAATGCATTATTGGTATAATAGAGGAATATTACTGCATTGACATTTTGCCATAATGGCCAATTTATAACTAACTATCTACCAACACATCAATTTAAAAGAAGCCATGTTACTTATAACAGTTTACTATTCACCCTTTCCGTACACATGGTGCTCTTCTAGTCCAATATTTAATTTGAAAACACCTCAGATATCATGTATACCTACTATAAAAGAAATTTTGAAAAAAACACGCCACTGGATTCGCGCCAATGTACTTTACCAATTGAGCCATGTTCTTCATATCTAATTACAACGAAATTAAACAGTTTTAGATTTTTTGTGAACCGTTTCACAAATTGCACAAACTTTTGGCAGTCAGCTTTTGTGTTTTAAATCAAACTATCAATTTAAGATCACGTGACATATGAACATGCAGAGACTGCGCTGGATCGGCCACGTGCATAGAATGCCAGAGGATATACCGGCGAGGCGGGCTATGTACGCAACTCCCGATGGCAAGAGAAGACCTGGACGGCCGAAATTGAGATGGCTGGACTGTGCCACGGGAGATATATAAAAATGCTCGGTCAAAGCAATTGGAGAATGTCGGCGCTTGATCGTCCAGGGTGGAGGAACCTTTTGAAGGAGGCCCAGACCCACCAAGGGATGTAGTGCCATAAATGATGATGATGGTCAATTACTTTAATTATTACTAACCAGTGTCAGGATGTCCCCAAATTTTAGTTATAACGTACTTGTACCTATCTTTTTATTAAACGACTAATTTACAATGTTTGATAATGTAACATTCTTTATTAAACATACACCATTTGAAAACTCCTCAGATATAGGTATGTACTCGAACCCACATCCACTGGTGTGGCGCCAATGTGATTTAGCAATTAATTGTCCTGCTGGGCGTCATATTATTTTTGAAAAGATTTTTTCCAGACTTGTCTAATTAATTATTATTTTGACCGTTAGCCCGGACGCATATAGAAAATCGTCTCGCCTGCTGAAATAATTGTAAATCAAAGCCGCCGGCAATGTTGCAACTCTCTTCTACGTACATAGACGGATCAGTGACTTCACGCGACTAGCCAATACGAATGAAAAACAGCGTCTGCATATGCGCCAATGCAACATTTATCAATTCTACCTGCGGTTTATGTCTGGTGATATTTGCGCAACAAGCACATGTCTTTTTTTGCCAAAAATATCACACAGAAGCAAGGCCTGAAGAAAAACGATGCATGAGTGCGAGTGAGAAAGTATTCGGCACCCTTATAATCTCTGCGACACGCGCTAGAGTAAGATAAAAGGTCTACATATGTTTCAGTTAGTTTCCAAAAGTATCGCCGGCAAATCGTGGTGAATCGCTTCACGTAGCGTCGATAACCCGCGAGCTCGTGTTGCTAAAATTGCTATTTTTTGTGTTAAACATAAAGTCAGTGGTAAATATTTTTAGTTAATTAAGTAAGAAAGATGGTTCTGTGTGTTGTATTAAAATATGGTCGCCGTACTGATAAGCAAGAAGATGGTATTACGTTTCATAGGTAAGTTGATACATGTTCGTGATAATTTATTTGTATATTATTATATATTTTAATATCAGTGACCTAGTGTTTCTTTAAAATAACTTAAATTATGGATATCTTTACCTAATGGTTGCATTTTGACCGCTTAAAAATACTATATAACGTAAAAAAATAGAAAATTATATTTTAATTCTGATCGTCTAGTGCGAGCACTTTGGGTGAGCACTAGCGAAATGGTCTATGGTCTCGAACATTTGTAGACGAATGCGTTCGCTCGCCCACAAACCAAACGCACGGCACGCAGCTTCATTTAGCAATGCAACGGGTGGCGTCTAGATGTATCTATTATAGTCTATGCACAGAAGCTATGTGCGGAAGTACATTATGTTACATTTGTTTATTCAGTGTCTTTTAAACAACTGAATGGCAAAATTACAAACAATCTTTTAATATTATCGTGGTAAGTAATATTTCATTCGTCTATTTTCTATATAGTTTGTGTTTTTATTTTATTATTGGGGGCGGTTCGAACCCGAGGACCCCCATCACTAGTGTGAGCATGCCTAAAATACAACCACTCAACAAAGATAAAACAAAGATTAGTAAAGACTACACAATATTATTATAAAGCACGCTGTATATTGTGATGTTTTCATTGAATTGTGTCGAAAGCAATTTTATGGAAATATAAGCAGAAAATTATTTACCTACCTATAGATACCTACATTGTGCCGGTTGTTTGGTTACCTCGGTATTTATTTTTAAATTTGTTAGAGGGAATTGAGAGCCGAATTAAACGGGAAGCTAAGTACGGGATATCGTTTTGTTAGAATGTGTTTAAATCGGTATAGTAATAACAAAATTAACTTGCTATTATACACAGTTATCCCTATATGCATACAGTTTCATATATATTTACAGAGTGGCTTAAAAAAAATGTATACAGTATATTTTGAATGCAAAAATCGCATTACTTTGGTGTCATAATCCGTAAAAAAACATTGTATGTAGACTGTAAGTCTACTGAAGTTCCGCAGGTCATCCACTGGTGATGGAGGGGCGAGGACAGTAAAGTTGTATACAGAGCCTCCTCTTTAAATCAGTATTATGAGACAAACCATAGATCACTCCTTGAGAATATCAAGAATTTATTGATCGGGCAATTAAAAATAAAAATATTCAATTAACAAACCTAATGAACTTTATCGGCAGTCATTCAAATATAACAGGTGCTCCAGTGGTGAAGGGTGGATGTAGGCTGTTAGGATCCGCCATAAATAGTGCACACTAAACTTTGTCAGTCATATGTATATGTTGTTATTGAACTAAGACTACAATTTACAGATGGTGTTGGCTAGTTTTTAAAATTCAATTAAGCCCTTCGAAAACCGTGCCATAATAGATAATAGTAAAAAAATACTCGTCTATCTATAAAATATAAAAATTTATGGCATAATTTTGGATATTTTATAGATAAAATAATTTTAAAAAAATACCGTTTTTTATATACCTCCGTCTCTATAGAAGAAGTTTTGATTCTTGTCTGTTCTGCAAATAAATTTTGAAAAAAGCCAATAGGTGGATTATTTGCTAGGTAAGATTAGGTTGGTTTACGTTACCATTATTGACTTCCGTGTCGGGAAACTTGTACGTATGCAATTCGCCGTATCACACTTCACCGTGAAGTGTTGTATCGGAAATATATGGACGTATATTAAAGACCGTCCAACCTCTTTGGGTCGTATAGTACTGACATAAAAATCATGTCCAAATAAAACATGGTTCTTGTCGGTTTACAGGAAGCTAACAACAAACAAATTTTGAAAATAGTCGATATACTGGATTATTTGTTAGGTTAGGTTAGGTTAGTTATTCATTCTTGAATTCATGAATCTTGCCAAAAACAGCTATGAAAATTGGATTAATGTTCATATTGAATATAGTATACGGTCATCTCTTTCCGATAGGAAAGCTCACGAGAATTGTGCTACGGTGAAATGTTGAACGTAAAAATTACACGTAATCGTTAAATTCATGAATTTGTCGAAATCGCCTATGAAAATTGCAGCTGTTCCCGCCTGGTTTCTAGTGAACAGACTTGTGCCGAAGTTCCTCTTTGACGACTTTGGTTTGAATTAAATTTTCTCTCAGGTATGTTATTTACAGTTTTATGTCGCACTGTACAGCATTCAGCATAAAGCCATAAAACAATAATTTAAAGAGCACAGCGTTGGCGACCAACCCCAATTGTCGACAAATTGTCCCGCAAATTGCTCGCGAATCATTGTTACCCACTCTGTATTTATAAGGGAAACGGTTCGCGGGATTCGAACACGCGATAGCATGCCGGACAAATTAATTAGTTATCAATGCTTTGATACTCGGATGGGTGAAAATTGGTTTATGTCAACACCGATTTTCCAGCAATGCAAGACAATATTTGTACAACCTATCTGTCAGTGGCGAGGGGTGGAAGTAGGCTGTTAACATTCGACATAAATAGTGCAAACTAAACTTTGTCAGTCATGCTTATTTGTTTCCATTGAACTAAGCATACAATTTGCAGATGGTGCTGGTTGGGTTTTAAAATTAAATTAAACCCTGCCTAAATCAAACCATAATAGTTTAGGAATATTATGGTCAATCCGACAAAATAGTGCACAATTTTTCAGTCATACTTATTTGTTTTCGTTGAATTTAGAATACATATTTTTACAGATGGTGACGGTTAGTTTTTTAAATTCATTTAGACCTGCCTTAAACAAACCATAATCGATACAAAATATTCTTTTATCTAAAAAATATCCGAAATGTTGTATGGTTTAATGGTTTGGATTAGGCAGGGTTTGATTACATTTTAAAAATCAACAAACACTGTCTACACATTGTAGTCTTTGTTCAATGAGAACAAATACATTTGACTGACAAAGTTTAGTATGCACTATTTATGTCGGGTCTTAACAGCCTACCTCCACCCTTCGCCACTGCTATCTGTAATGATCCTTCCTTATATTATTGTCGTAAGAAATTTAGGATAACACATTATTTTTTTGGCTAAGCGCCAATTTCATGATTATATATATACTTTCATTTATTAAAGATCTTGTAAAGTAAATTGACTTTATACATACCTATAATAATGTCAAATAATGTTAACAAAATCAAGTTTTCTATGCAGTGAGGTCCGTAGGCCCTAAGTGCCATTTAGGCCTCCTGCGCACGGCTTCTTGCAGTGTGCTCCGCCACTTATGCAGAGTTAGAATACCATCTCTATTCAATTTTAGTCTCAAATAGTCAAATTGTATACAAAATTATATGTTGGGAGTTGGGAGCTTACATAGGTTGGTATTATCATTTACTGAGGAATAGAGAATTTCTACGGAATGTTCACTCAAACAGCGGTTGTTTTTGATAGGTATATACTTCTTCTTCTTCGGTGGCGCTACAGCTCAAGTTGAGCCCTGGCCTCCTCCACCGCCGTCCTCCAGCCGGAACGGTCCTCCGCACGTCTTTTCCAGTTCCTATATATAGGTACGATTCATTATACACACAGAACAGATAATAAATAGAATACCGATAGGCTATATTCAATACGCCGCATGTTGATGCAGGAGTTTGAATGTGTGAGTGTCCTACGAAAATAAAGCACGCATTATGCACGTGTATGCACAAATACATATTGTAATTTAAACAAGAGCGCTGAATAAAAGAGTTTTGTGCATAATTTTTTTTTTTTTTAATAATAACCATACCCTTGCTTTTTCGTACAAGGTGGTTGGGTGGGTTAGTTGCATTGATGTGGGGCTAATTAGGTGCCTCCACTTATATCTTTAATTTTCTTTATGGCCAGGATTAAATATTTTGTGTAGTGTTCTTGTGTTGTTCTATTGCTTAGTGCTTCGTGAGGCTTTTGGAGGTCAATTTCGTGATTATGTTGTCTACATCGAGTCCTGAGAGTCCATCGCTCCCTTTCTAGTATAGGGCAGTCGTTGATGACATGCCACACAGTTTGAGATGTGTTGCCGTCACATGGACAACAGTCGTCATCCCTCAATTTAAATCATTTTAGATAAGCTCGCAGCGCTCCGTGGCCTGTTAGTATCTGTGTGAGTTCGTGTGATATTTTTAAATTCCTGGCAAGAGTGATGGCACAGTTTATGTTTGGAATAAATTTCTGCGTTATTGATCCTGTGGCGGATGTTGTGTATCTGTGGTTCCATAGCTCTATGGTATCTTCGTTTAGTTTTTGTTTTGCGTAACTCAGAGGGAAGTGTGTATAGGTTAAAGGTCTTTTGTCTGTTGTGGCTTGTTTAGCGTTTTTATCAGCTTCCTCGTTTTCGGCTATCCCTGTGTGACTTCTTATCCAGAAGAATCTGGGGTTTGTTCCTATCATTCGAAGCTGTGTTGACAGTGTTAAAATGTCTCTTACAAGTGGGTGTGTCGATGATGGGTTTTGGAGAGCTACCAGACTGGATTGGCTATCTGAGAATATGTTTACATAGTCGTGTCTGTGAAACTTTAATCTTTTGAGTGTCCACTCGAGAGATTCTCTGATAGCAAATATTTCTGCTTGGAAAACAGTGCAGTAGCTTTCGAGCTTAAATTTTCGGGGGGTTATTAATGTTCCATTTTCGTAGGCTACAAAAGCTGCCCCTACTTTGTTATCGATTAGACTGCCATCTGTGTAGATCTCCAATCCTGTGATGTGGTATTTTGTTTTAGTGTCTTCGTCAACTGTTCCTATGTGTACTATATTTTCTAGATGTCTGTTGCCAGGATGTGGAAGTTGTGTGTAGTGTATTTTGTTTTCGTATGTTCTGTCTGTAGGTAAGTGTCGGGGAAGTATGTGGCTTGTTTTAACTTGGTATATTCCTGTAAGTTCTTGTATTTTTATATCTATTGGCGCTATTCCTGCCAGGACTTGTGCTGACGTTAGCGATATTGTGCGATATCCCTTGCAAATTGATATTGCGAAAGGTCTTTGCGCGGAATTCAGTCTTTTTTGGATCGACTTTCTGTGAGTTGCTTTATTCCAGACCGATGCCGCGTAAGTTAAGGTTGGCTCCACAGCTCCATGATATATAATTTTTAAAACTTCAGGAGACGCCCCCCAAGTGGCTCTTGCTGTTTTTAAAAAGAATTTTCCCATTTGGCTGCTTTCTTACATATGTAGTCGACGTGTTTCGCCCAATTGATGTGCCTGTCTAGTATTATGCCAAGAATTTTAAAGGAACCGACCAACTCTTTCGGTTTTCCTTGCATAATTAGAATCACTACGACTGACATGGTACAGAGCATGGTTTCGCGTAAATCTTGATGGGCAATGGAAACCCACCCTTTCGAGTAGGTTTGGCGAGTCAACAAAACCATTGATAATTTTGAAAATATATGAATATATATATGTGTTGATGGATATCAAACGCCGTAAAGTCCACATATTGAAAAAAAATGACTTTTGATATATGTTTAATAGAGTATGCAAATCTGCACATTATGGTATACTGCAAACCCCCAAAAGTCCACTGTTTACGTATGAAATCACGTTTCGAAAGATCAATATTTTTTCAAACCACCTTAAGTCCACAAGCGATGGCACCTATCATTTTCCTTAATTTATAAACAATTATAACATAAAATGGATGTAGAAGTGGATTTTGTGGATCCAGACAAAGCCAGAAAGAGGTCGAGCACCGAAGCTAAGAATAAAATCCTTGTAGCCATCGTGGGTATTAGATTCAATTATCTTACAATATCTCACATGTTACAACCATTTGTATTACAAGATATGATAAAACTGTATTTTTCTCAGTTTGACATTCAGTGGACTTTACGACGTTTGATATGTGTCAACACATATGAAGATATGAAGCGATGACTAGTATGGAGGCCCCTATATTTGTTTAAAACTAAGGTGCCGGTACTTTCTAATAAAGTGACCTCATCTCGGTTTCGTGGAAAACAGCCACTACGTACTTTTAAAAGATGTGATGATCGTGTTCATTCCTTCAGCCTACTAAGCAACGCATTATGTTCCTACCCCTGCGGTACGTCACTGTTTCTAAGAAACTTTATGCTTTTCTTAAAAATACCACCTGTAGGTTTTCGCTAGCCCTGAAACATAAAAAGATCAAATGATGGAATTTATTGAATACAGCCTTTGCTATGATATTCATTCATTCGTATGGTGTAGACTGTAGGCGACAGCATTAAGATATCCACATAAAACCAGTCTAATGAAAATATGTGTTATATTAATGAATTTTTGATGAAAATAAAATGATTTTTTTAATATCTGTCTTTCATATTTCCACAGCAGCTTTGGAAGCCCCCATGCACGTGCGGTAAAACGTGCATGAGTGTTATAAATATAGCAAGTTGCCAGGATTTGAATTCTTTGAATTAATTTTAGCATTTAAATAATAGTGATTAATATTTACGCGTTTCTCAAAATGTTGATGCTTTCTCATGAAACGACTGTTAGTTATCTGCTTAATAAAAAAACAACACTGGTTTGTCTAAACAGTAGATATTATTACTTTTTTTTAACTGTAATAATTTTATTGAAATAATAGGGGTCCGGAACCGAAGACCCCCCCCCCCTCCCAGCACTACACTTCTTTTATTTTTGTGTTCCCTTAGTGCGACTTCTTCTTCGGTCATATCCCCCCCTTTTGCTGTTGAATTGCTGGGAATAGTTGGATGGTCATATGGACACCATGCGGCGCCTTCAAGAATACCTGTCGCTCGCCACTCTTCTTTCATCGTTCCAGGTCATACAACATCCCGTAGCTTCACCTTATACAGTCGATAGATAGTATTTAGTGGCTTCCCAGGACGCCGAAATCCGGTTGGTTTGAAGAACAGGCAGGTTCTCTTCTGCCAGGTCTAACGTCGCTACTTCACTCTCAGCGTGTTAAGAGGCTGCTTGGTGCGTTCTCTTATCTCCTCGTTACTCTTAAAGTCATTTCACCGCACACCCAGTACCTATCTGTCGTAAACATCTGTTTTAGAAGCTCAGTATATGGTTGCTCTGAGCTTTCGTAAGATGTCATGATTCCCTACCGTAAAGCAGCACCGTAAAAATGCAAGCGTCGAATAGGCGGCATTTGGTTTTGACCGAGTATAATAGTGAGTCCAAGACACTCTGCGTATAGTTGAATATTGCTCCAGCTATTCCCATTCGGATAGCGAGCTCTCTCTGCAAAATGCCATCAGCTCCCGTGATGTGTAGGTACCTACCCCCCAGGTATTTCAAGCTGTCGACGCTCTCGATATTTACCCGTCTCTAATCAGAGGGAAATCTGGATCAGGACAGGTGCTATTGCATACTACATCTCTATTGTGCCTGAGCTTCATTGGCACGAAAGTCAAACAATTTACAGTCTTCAGACTTGTTTTCGCGTGGAGCACCCCAAATTTTTCAGACTTTAAACCCTGCAGACCAGTTTCATTGGATTCCAAACATGTTTGATATTTTACTCTCTGAGTTACCAAAATTCGTCCGTCAATCACTACATAAATTCAATTTGACATTAATTAAATACACAATAATTCGTATCGAAAAAAACTGTAATTATTCTAAATATTTTAATTGATTTGTTTGTTAATTTACATATTAGAAAATGAGAGATGTATCAATTTTTTTTTTTTTTAAATTTATGAAATTATTAAAAGAAAACGTAAAAGTTATGTTGTTTTCACTACTATATTATTTTATGTTAATTCATGTTATTCATGTATAATTAATATATAAATTATAAATCATGTTATTAACATTTTAGGATTATCGGAAGACATTAGGTACAATGTACAATAATCGCAACTTTAAAGCGCGAATCAAATTGAGGTGCATGTCGCCTACTGTCACACTGTCGCGGCGACAAATTTAGTCTATGGTTTCGTCATGTTGCAGAATATTTTGAACGATCATCATCTCAGTCAATTCACTGAAGAATGACACTGATGAAGAGTGCCAACTATAATGTATTAGTAATTTGAATTATTATAAATTATTCATACTAATTTCAATTAATTTTAACAGTTTCCACGTGTGCGTGCGCTAAAATTACTAGCGACATGACATCCATAGATAATATTTTGAACAGAGTCCAACCTGCAGACCATAGATAATAGACAACATTCTTATAGAAAATACATAGTGCCAACCGCTAAAAACAAAAAAACGTGATTTTGACATGACAGTCGAAAAGTGTAGGCATGTAGAAGATGGTGAAAACGTTCATTGAGTCATGCAGGTGTCGATGTAGTGCAGTTCAACGTGAGGTGACCTCATTGTTGTTCTGGCGATTTCGGCAGATTTTGCCAACTGACAATGTTAGTTTAATTTAAAGGTTCAAAATGTACTACGGGATGAGATCATCAGTCTGATAACATTTTAAACACTAAGAAAAATGACATTACACACCTTTTTCCCGTAGCGGCAACTTACTGTGACGTCACGTGACAATCAGCGACATGCACCATAATATAATTCGCGCTTTATAATAAAGCCCGAGGATAATCATTATTGTCCTCGGACTTTTGGCTAGCTATAATAATAGTCGACCCGTTTGGTCAACTTATATTATATATTATTACATATAATACCAATTAAAACCGCAAGATGTCAGTAAAATGCACCCCAAATAAAACAAAAAAATAGGTGCGTATCCCTGCTATTACCAAAGGTGCGTGTCTCGGATTAATAAAAATGACAATACTATTTTAATAATATTGTTATTATACCTTGGGTACATAATAACTGGGTCGTCTAAAATAATTTAGTTCATTCCCTAAATGGAATGAAAGGTATTGTATTACAAATAATTCTATAAAATTTCACGAATTTTACGTTATAAAATATAATAGAGTCATAAAAAGAAATTCTGTAACTATATGAGGGCTATAAATTGGTTTTACAACTTTATTGACTAAGAGTATTATTATTTCCTATAAATAATATTATGTTGTGACAAAGTTTTGATCTGCATAATAGTATATAATATATATACCTAATACCCAGGGCTCGAAATAGACGGGAGCGCACCGGAACGCCTTACCGGTTCACGAAATCGGCTCTGTTTCGTCGAAAAATTAATTTGACCGTCTAAAATAGATATCTACTTAGCCCATAATAACAAAAAATCTAACACACTTATTTTTTATTTTATAAAATAAACATAAAATAAGATAACTCTATGTTAATATTTTCGAAAAATTATCGAGCGCTCCGGTTCGTAAAAATATTCTATTTCCAGCGCTGCTAATAACGAAGAATTTTGACTATAACAAGAAGGAGTCTTTTCAGGGACGGGCCAAGGGTGTATGCCGTCCAGCTGCCATCCTAAAATTGCCCTCGGGTGTTTTTCACCCCTTACACCCCCGCTTGGCGCGCCTCGGAGATTTTAGATATACGGTATACTCTCAGTAATCCGCCGTCATTTTTACTAGTTGAAAGCACAAAATCAAGCTCTATAATTCGCCGGTATTCGTTTGTCAAATTCAGTAGTGCGCCACCCCCCCCCCTTGTGCGCGCGCCTGTTCACAGTTGTATAGAAATATCTCAAAGTCTCAATATAATGGGTCAGTATCCAAACTTAATAGTAAAAAAACGTTTGTGTGGGGCGCCAGGAAGTGTACCGAGAAATATAACTACAAAATTGGATGGGGAATTATTCTCTTAAATTTATTTAAAATTTTCTTTTGGCTTTTCCACCTGGTCAGATTCTTTGGTGTCCTGACGGCAGGCATTGTCTCAATATGGCCAGCACACCGTAATCTTTGCGACACATGATCAATCAATGGTTTTTTGTTCAACTAGACTAGGTTATCTAACTAAAGATTTAAAGATTTTACCAGTGGCGAAAGGTAGAAGTAGGCTGTACAGATCCTATATAAATAGTGCATACTGAACTTTTTCAGTCATACTTAGGGACCTATTTGTTAACATTGAACTAAAAATATAAATTGCGTATCGTATTGGTTGTTCAAAAAAAAAAACAATAAAACCCTGTCAAAACCAAATCATAACAGTGGAGGAAGAATGTGGAAATCCGGCAAAAATAATGAACACTTTGTCAGTCGTGCTTTTGTTTTCATTGAACTAAGAATACTAATTGAAGACTTGATAATGAAAACTGGACAAAGACCAAATAATAGTGAATTTTACAGGAGAGCCTATAAACTGATTTAAAAAATATGTGTGATTCTATCATTCAAAAAGTGAATGTAACATGATAGTTAAAGTGGTTTTGAACAGTGGTTTTTTTAATATGAAATTACCGAAAAACCAAAGAGATTGGACTCTCTCTTTGCGAAAAACCGTTTTTAAACTTTTTGGTTTTTGTCCTGTTTTTATTCTCAGGTCTTCAATTGCAGATGGGTGTTTAAAATTCGATTAAACCCTGCCAAACCAAACCATAATAGATACAAACACATTCTGTCTTAAATATCCTATCTATAAAATATCTAAAAGTATGTATGATTTAATTATTTAATTATTATGGTTTGTTTGCTTTAGGCAGAGTTGTAGAATTTTTAAAACTAACACCCTTTGCAAATTGTATTCTTAGTTCAATGTAAACAAATAAGTATGACTGACAAAGTTTAGTGTGCACGATTTATGTCGGTCGGCTTCACAGTCTACTTCGACCCTTCGCCACGGAATTTTACTTAATATTTTTCTCTCAAAGCTATCCTTTTTTTCTACCATAGTATAATACCATTGATAATATTCTAGTTTTGTACCCGAGAACGTGAGTGGTTATATTAAATATTATTATTAATGTTTGTCTCTATTTTTATTACAGGTTTTTATTCGTCGATACCCTGCCGCTATCTATATTGTGCGATTACATTAAATTTAATGTATTACTTTGAGAATCCGCGGTTTATGTGCACAGTATCTATCTAATTATGTAAATGCACAGTCTGATATATATAAACATATTTTTTTCACCCACAGTTTTTCCAGACACGAGTTTTCATTTGATTGAAATAAAAATGAAATTGAAATAAAAATGGCATAGCAGCATGTTGATAGTCGATGATAATTTGATAATGGTTTTGTCATTACGTTATGAAGAGACTATAAAATTACCCATAATGATAGCTAGTTTTCTATTTACATAAAATTTTAAGCGCTGCTCGCTGAAATATGGGTGAAAAAGGTATTATTAATTAAAAGACATGTATAAACATAATTTTTGCCAAATTTGTTATAGACAGTTAAAAGTAAAAATATTATTGTCTGAGAATCTGTGTACAATAAAGCTACTGAGTGACGTCCCGTAGAGGTAGGCAGATCATGTGTTGCTCAGGGGCTGCACTTAATAGAGGGCTGCGAATGAACTTGTCGAAGTAGAGGCAGTTTTCCATGAAACGAACAATGCGATCGCTTCATTATATATTGTTAGTTAAAAAAATAATAGAAGCATAACAATTAAGGCAACTTATTGTACCGTAATACCCACAGGACAATTATTAAATAGAATTCCGGTAGGCTATATTCAATACACTACATGTTGACGCAGGGTTTTAAGTGTGTGAGTGTCCTACGAAAATAAACCACGCATTATGGATGTGCAATAGTGTGTGTAATACACCAATATTAAATGAGCGTCAATGCATAAACCGATATTTAGTTATTTAGTTAGGTATTTTAGTTCCCATTATTTCAAATGAGTTTGCATGAGTTCTCTGGTAAGACCATATGACGGTTATTCGCACGATTTTTTAAAAACTAACATGTCGGTACATTCGAACGAAGCGACCGCATCGTCCGCTTCATGGAAAACTGTCACTGCTTTCAAAAGTTCTAATAATTGTATTCATTGTCGCCCTTAAACAACGTATGACCTGCCTACCCCCACAAGATGTCATCGGGTATTCGACCGAAGAAATATGTGAGATAAAAGTAGTGTAGGTATGGCAATACTACCTGAAAGCAACAGTAGAATAAGTCAAAAACACTAATTTTGAGATAATTAACTTCAATTTTTGTTTCATTCAAATCAAATCTTTAATCAAATTGTTTTTTCTGCGATTAATAAGTAACAGTTGATAATGGTGAGGTCTTTTATATAACATTTTAACAGCGGGTTATTTCTTTTTTATGTTAAGACGATACATCAGTGAAACGGTAAATAATTTTCAACTATAGGCGCGACGAAATTTTGGACTCGCTGGCATTCGGAGAGAGAACGTCGAGCTGGGAACACGTCAATTTGTTTCGTGATGGCGACGGGGGTATTAATTCTTAAATCGTGTAAAGATGACTAAAAACGTTACCCATTTACTTGAAAAAGAAAACATGTCAATGAATATATTATTATTGTTACTAAAAGAACAAATGGACGCATGTTGGATTTATATGACAAATTATATTTCGTTCGGCATGCGTCATTTGCACAATCTTCGCGTCGCCTAGCCAAGATCTTTTTAGACCGTGCCTCAACCTTAAGTGATATAGATATATTAGAATTGGCCAGCAGTAATCTATTGGAATACTTATCTCAAAATCAACTTTTTTCACTTTATCTTACTGTTTCTTTCAGATAGCGATATAATTATTACAATGTAGCAATAGCGAATGGTAGAGGCAGGATGTTAAGATCCGACATAAATAGTGCACGTATTTGTTGTTATTGAACGAAGACTACAATTTACAGATGGTGATGGTTAGTTTTTTTAAAAAATAATTAAATCCTGAACTAAATCATAATAGTTTTGGTATACTTTGGGCGATACGATACAATAATTGTGCACACTTTTTCATTCGTTTATTCGTCATTCAATAAACCCTGCCTAAGCCAAACTATATTAGATAAAAAATATTAAGTATTCTATCTATAAAATATCCAAAATTAAGTATGATTTAATGGCATAATTTAACCTATAGATAGACGAGTATTATTTTGCTATTATCTATTATGGCTTGGTTTCGCAGGGTTTAATTGAATTTTAAAAACTAACCAGCACCATCTGTAAATAAATTGTAGTCTTAGTACAATGATTTGAGTTTCCCCATCTCCACCCGCCATGTATAATATGCAGCCGCGGTTTGTGCACGGCCGCCTTCCATGACGCTATAAACGTGTCAGAATGAAAAGATTTTAGTGCCACACTTCCTTGTCCCGAAGCGATGCTGCACGGGACTGATGTAGCAACCATGCACCTTAGTGCTTAAAGAAAGAGTTTTATCAAATAACAAGAATCTTGACTTGCTCTGCCGTCATTTATCTTTAATGACATGAAGTGTCCTCTGTACCCGTGTACTGAAACTCTGCCGAAACAGAGGAGTCAGAAGTTGAAAGTAATGAATCTAAGGAGGGATCGGAATTATTCCGTCCTCCATATGCCGCAGCAAATTTTTCGAATGTCTCTAAGTCGACCATGGTAGATATCAAGTCGGCGTGGCCAATCATTAAATATCTACAAATATGACTGACCAAGTTTAGTGGCACTATTTATGGCGGATCTTAACAGCCTACCTCCACCCTTCGCCACTGCAATGTAGCACCCGATCGGCTTACATGCCAGATAATAGTACTCACTAATTTAATAATGTCATTATCTTTTGTGTCGGTGCGTATTTAATTCGTTGTGTTTAAGGAAATTTCCGTCGCAAGTTTACTAATTGTTGTTGTAAACTAGAAAAAAAACATGTTAATTATTACAAAAAAGAATGATTTAATTTGGGCCCACATGGTGATTACAGACATTTAAGAATTCAAATATTTCCACCGTGTTAATTGGCCAAATTAGTTGTAAGCTGCCTATTACGTATAACAGTAAGTGCCCAAAATGCCCCCCTTTAGAAAACCTTATTAGAATTGATAGTATGAAAGTCGCCACTCTAGAATGAGACAGAGGTCCCATATGACTATAGTTAATATCTAATTTAATAATTAGTTGGTAGTAGTTACATTTTTTTTACACTTTTACCTTCTGTTCAATTATTTTGAATTTAGAATAGAATATTTTTTATGGAAAATTTTCATATTTCCTAGACCAGTGGTCTCCGAACTCAATAAGAATGTGAGCTACTTTCAGAAACTGAAATTGTCTGGGAAGCTATTTAGTATTTATATACATATTCCTTCTTTATAATTTTTTATCATCATCATTATTTATCATACCATACATAATATTATTATATTCTCTTCTTGGTCGTGCACTCATGGCTGAGGATCGTGACCACATTTAAATTTTGCCATCCTTTGAGCGACTAAGACTTTCCATCCTTCTCGATCTTCCGCTTCTCTCAGGGCAGAATGGATGGTGCCCCCAGTCAGCTCTTTCACTTGGTCGCTCCATCGCGCAGACGCTCTTCCTCTGCTTCGCTTTCCCTGGAGGCTACCCAAAACTACCAGTCTCTCCAGGTTGTCCGGTCCGCGCCTGACAATATGTCCAAAAAACTGCAGAATTCTTCTCAGACATATCGTCGAGAGCCGTTCCTTTATCTTCAGTTTCTGGATGATTGACTGGTTCGTCCTGTGCTCCGTCCAAGAAATGCGAAGCATTCGGCGCCAACACCACATCTCAAAGGCATCAATTGCCTTCCGTTCTTTTGCCTTCAGGGTCCACGACTCGACTCCGTATAGAAATATCGAGAACACTAATGTTTGCACAAGCATCATTTTTGTGGCAATCGAAATTCCCCGATCCTTCCATATAGTGGTAAGGCGTGTCATAGCATTTTTTGCAATCTGTGTGCGCCTTCTTATTTCCGCTTCGCATCCGCCCTTTCCACTGATGGTCGATCCAAGATATACAAACTCGTCGACTGTTTCGAGGTTTTGGAGTGTATTTGGTGTTGGTAGAAGGTTGGCCCGATCAACAACCATTAATTTGGTCTTATTCCTATTAATAAGGAGGCCGTATTTGCGACTCTCTTCCTCTACCCGGTGTAACAGCTCTGTGAGTTCTCTTTCATCAGCAGCGATTAGTGTGGTATCATCTGCGAATCTTAAGTTGTTTATTTTCTGGCCACCAATTGTTAATTATATTAATTAGTGAAAAGAATGGCATTCACTTTCTCCCATATTTTTTTCAAGATATAGGTAAAACTGTGAGCCTGTTTCTATATTTACTTTTAAATACCTTCATAGTGGAAAACGTTGATTCACATAAGCAGGTAGAACAAAACAATACCTCCATTTTTAGCGCAATTCGCAAAACTAAAATTGGATACTTTTATGTTGGGACGAAAGTTACAACAGCAACTTGTTAAGCATTTCATTGAAACTTAGTTCGAGAATTATTTCACTTTGCACTCCAATAATAAAATTTGAGAGGCAAATTTATAAATAATATGATAAAATTTAATATCCTACGCGAGCTACCGGTAGCTTGCGAGCGACCGTTTGGCGATCACTGGCCTAGACATATGAAGTTATTGATTCAAGTCGTTCACAAAGTGATAGGTATTTAGATTTTTTTAAAGAAAGAATATTTTATTAACATCATTTGGCCATTGTTATCTCTTGATAATGGCATCTGTAACGAGCCCAAAACGTCGAGGAAAGAAAAGGAAGAACAAGTGCCGCCTTCAAGAAGAGATGACCATGCCGTTTTTATTTTTAGTTTTAAATTGTCTGCAAATTTGTTAGGTGGCTACTTACCTAGCTTATAATTATTTTTTGGCTATCTTAAACAGACACATACACGAAGTATCTTTAAATCGACAAAAAACATCATCTACTGTATTAGTGGAGATCTGTGGCAATGATAGGTTTGGAGGCACCTTTCTGAATTTTTTTCCTGTGTGATAAGTCACCATTGACCATTATAATATACATATTAATAATTATATTATAAATACACATAATATTTCAGTAAGTGCATGAAAAAGAAGTTAAACATTTTTTTTTAATTTATTTATTAAAATTATTGCTTTAGAAAAAACCTACAAAATGAAAATAATTCCTGGTCACTCTTCGGGACATCAGCTGATGAGGAATTATGTAGAATTCTATCATCAAATTCGTGAAATTCCCGAGATATCCATTATTTCATAGTTTTCAGATCTTTCACTCGTCCACCTATAGGCTCAAAGCCTTGGAAATCCCTTAATTATATTGAGTCAAAAACTTCTCTGGTTGGTTCCATGAACTTAATTGAGAAATACTAAAATGCAAATTAAATGCTTATATTCAAAAGATACATTCGCGAATGTGTACGTAACATGTCCGAAATGTACATGCAGTAAATAATTCAAGCCTTTTTGTGTAACAACCGGTGTTTATGTTTTAACATCATTTAAACCTCAGCAATTTATTTATAAAGTGAGCGCCACTTTAATTTAAATTTATTGCTTCGAATTATACTAAGATAACAGGTATCATTACAACAAATTATTGCATTAAATTAGGTAAACATTTTATTAATTCTGTTTGAGCTATTCAACAATAGATGGCAGTAGTGATCCCAAAATTTTGCGTCTGTAAAAAATAAATAAATATAATTTATTTTGTATTTTTTAGTAGGTATGTATTTTATGAAATTTCATCTATACTGTAAATATGAAATAAAAAAAAAACTATCATATATTTAGCACGTGGAAAGTATTGGGTTCAATTCCGCGCAAGATCAAAAATTTATAACCCTTTCAAAAAGTGTAATTACCCAAACATTTATAGCCAAGACGTGACAGTCTTCATATTTCTCTATTCTGAGATACCTACCTACCTAGAATAAGGATTTAGCAGAAAACTCACAGCTAATTTCACTATATTTTTTCTGTATATTTTCATATTTATGTCGTTTTCAAAATATAGGTACATTTTATTAATTTTTGGATGCCTATATTGTATATGTACCCACCGTCGCTTACGGCCTGACTTTTCTTTAAAAAAAATATTCTACCTACCTACCTAGTACTCAAGAAAATGTTATATTTTTAATGATTTAACATTACATTTTACCACGTTTTTATTAGCTCGTATTCTTGTTTGTCCGGTACAGATTTTTTTTCTTGTGTGTCAACTATAAATTTTTTCTTGTTTGTTCAAGATATGTATTGGACGATTGAAGATTTTTAACTAACTTCCTGACTAGCTAGACATTTGAAACTTTTAGAATATATCGGAACACGACGACAATGCATTCTTTTAATACTTATAGCCATTTTTAAGCAGAGTTGAATTCATTTTCAGTTAATTCTGTTTTGTATGGAAAGTTATAATTTTTGGTTGCTAAGGGGGTCCTAACAACTAAATTATTAATATGAAATGTCAAAATGATATTTCAATATTCTATAATATTTATTCAGTGTTTCTATCAAGTACATAAAAAGTTTTTATTAATACATATAATTGTCAAGTTTATATGATTCAACAGAAAATTTAAAAACGTGGTATAGGTATAAAAAGCTCTTTTTATCTTGTAACTATTTATAATTAGTTTTACCTCGTTATAAGGGGAGGAAATCCGATGGCGTCATCAATCCTCTGGCTACCCGCAAAGTCTACTATGTTCAGGGCGTCATACGTGATACGATCGATGGTAGTGATAGTTATTGCTTATACTTCGAATGCAATACGATTGATTGAATGTTTGTAGAAATGATGATTGTTGCATATTGAAATAAATGGTAATAAATTGAACGAAAAGTGCAATCTAACATCTTTATTTATTGCGAATAGGTTACCGCATTGCATTCGAATATATCAATAATTGGCACTACTATCAGAATTTGCAATTCACTGCCACGGCTTTGGGCGAACCGGTAAAGTTCAAAAACCAGGAACGAAAATAAAGGGGGGGGGTTTGGGTCCTGACCCAAAATATATAAAATATTATTGATATTTTTTCAAAATGGACCCTTCCCAAATCATTTTTTTCTATGTGCCTATCTGGAATAAACAATATTAAATTCTAAGACACGGGTTATGTACGCGATTAATAGTCATTCTGGTGGGCAAGGTTGATCTTAAGAGCATATGTACTTCAGTGAAACGGCAAATAATTTTCAACTATAGGTGCGACGAAATTTCGAACTCGCTGGCAATCGGAGAGCGAAAGCGAGCTGTGAACACGTCAATTTGTTTTGTGATGGCGACGGGGGAATTAATTCTTAAATCGTGTAAAGATGACTAAAAAACGTTGCCTATTTACTTGAAAAAGAAAACATGTCAATGAATATATTATTATTATTAGTAATAGAACAATAAACATAACATTAAATGGACGCATGTTGACTTTTTATGACAAATTATGTTTTGTTCTGCACGCGTCGTTTGCACAATCTTCGTGTCGCGTAGTCACGATCGTCTTAGACCGTGCCCCAGCTGAAGTATAATAACCTTAAGCTAGTACCTAGGTACCTATAAATAGGTATATTTATTTATTTATTTTCTCATCCAATCTGGATTTTCTTGTCAACGACAGTAAAGTTATCCACACTGAAGAAGGTACCTAATACAGTTTAAATAATGCGTAACAATTTTGTAGGTAGGCAATATTATTACCTTATGATTATTTACTAAGTTTTAAGTTTGAGCTGTTTATTTTATACTTAAGTAAATTATTTATCTATAAAACTCTAAATCATCACAAATGCGTATTAGTTACGATTGGGTACAGAGCTTCGAGTACAGAGTTTGCGACGGATACCTACTTAGTGTGCGTTGGGGTGGTGTGACTTTAGGGGTATAGAGAGATCGAGCACAAATCAAGCAGCTTCTTATCACACTGAGAGTGAAGAGGCGACGTTGGACCTCAGTCCGCATCGAATCAATATATTAATGAACCATTTAATTAAGATACTGATATCATTACAGTTGTTTGTTTATCCCATACGAATTATGTGGTAAAAGTGACTTGATATTAGTCCCACTGAAGGTACCTAGCAACGTATAATGATCGTCATGTCTAATTATTATTATTATGTCGGTGCTTGGTAGAGTAGGTATATGTTTTATAACTTTGCACTTCTTCACTTTTTACTACACTGATACGCCTCTATGCCTGATTACCTCGCATAAAATTAGATCAAATGATATTCACTTGTATTAATATACCTACTGTAGTAATAAATAAATAAATAAATAAATAAATAATAGGTATATGTCAAAATGTTAAGAATATATGGTCACTGTTCTGGCAGAAGACACTAATTCGAAAAAATGACATATTGAGTTAGTTATACCAAAATGTTCCATATTTCAAACTTAACCGTCTGGAAACCTTCTTAATAAATAAACAGTCTATATTTTAAAGCCATCCTTTTTACGATTACTTAATTAACTCACATGATAGACCATTATTTCAAACTTTTTAACAACTTAAAAGTCAAATTACTCAAAACTAGTATTCTCCAGTTAGTGTGTTCTGCCAGAACAGAGACATTCAACATTTTCAGCCTAGAGTGCAACGCTATGAAGTGGCAACTCTGTGCCAGGAGAGTTTAGCTGAGATTCAAGTGTATCGCTTTAAAAAAGAAAAATACCTACTACCAAAACATGATTTACTATATCGGATAAGTCTAGCTAAATTCACAAACATTTGATGCATACCGACACATTTTTTGACAGTTCGTAAAATATTCGCAGCCATTCAACCACGTGTCGACTAATTAGTATGGTAGTGGTTTTCAGCCAATGAGATTTTATATCCGGTTTGCCTAAACGCTCTAAACTAAAGGTGGGCAGTGTAAAATTTTCTTTTGTAAAAACATCTCCACGAGTAGGTAGGTACAGAGAAAAAATAAAACCTCATTGGTAACATGTCTAGTTAATATGGTATCGTGATTATACATACCTATATACTATATACATAGTTGTTCCATTCAGATAAGTTAATGGCAGCTAATAATTTTAATTTCTTATTTATTTTAGCGAGCGCTTTTACCATCGGATGGTGTTGTCATTTTAATATTCCGGAATATTGAAATATGTAGGTATCGATTCTTGGTTAAAACAAGAGAGGCGTACTATAAAACGACTGGAAACTCTTTTTTTGATCGAAAGGCTCTGATATCGAAAAATGTAAAACCCGATTTTTTAAAAACTAGAAGTCCGCGACGAATCAGAGCGAGATGATCACAACTCTAAACATTGAAATGATTCACGGAAAATTGACCGTCGATAACTATTTTTTTTTACTAAAATAGTATTCATTTTTAGGGTTCGCTGCAAATGTATTGTTATAATACCGAATCTAGATTAGATATAGTTAAAAATTATCCATTTCATAATTGGATGGATGATTTTATCTAATTCGAGTTCCCTTTTTAATCTCCTAACGAATACGACTTAGAAACTCTCCGCTGTCTACATAGTCCGTCTTTATGGTAATCTAAAATCTAACCTAACGCCAACCTAACCTAACCTAACTTAACATGATAGGAGGCTCTCGTGGTGCAGTGTGTAAGGCGTTGGCCTTTCATCCGAGAGTTCTGGGTTCGATTCCCGGTGAGGACACAATATTGTTATGTTCATTTTTAACATAACTAACTTTGACCCGCTGGCAACCCCGATTATGATCGATGGTCAAGTTGAAAGAGCGTTCGCGAATAGACAGATGTCGCTATTGGAATTTCCGGCGGCAACGTCAGGTCGCGTGGTGTGAGAGAAGCAACAGGGCTTTTTGATTTTGTCTGCCGTCCAGGACAGTCGTGCTCCGGTTAGGTTTACCCAATATTAATCATGGACGTCACCTAACGGAGTACGATGCAGCCGTCGTGTCAAGAGTCTCTGATCGTTCCAATTTGGGCATTTTAAAACTATTTTTTTGATTCACCATTCTTCCTTTATTTATTTTCAAACTTAGCCGCTTGTATTTAAAGTTAGTATTTCAAATTTCAGTATCGAGCTGCTTAATGTCCATTTAATCTAATTTTAAATTATTGGCTTTGCGATAATATAGTTTCTGTCAAATACAAATCGCTCTTTTATTTAATGTTCCCAATTCTATATTCCACACTGTTATATTTATTATCTTTCACGGTCGTAAGATCGTGTGGCGCCCATACATTTATTATGTACATCTAAACCCTGGATTGAACGAGCCTTCAGCCGTGTAATCCCCTTTTTTAATTCAAATTACAGTTATCAGTTTTCTCGAGCGAGATTTCTGAAGGAATAGCGGAGTTCGGCTTGGAAAAGATTAGGTAACTTTACGGCCCTTGTCTCATGCTCATGCTTTAACTAATTACTTTACTTCAGTATAGAAACCCTTTTATTTTGTAATTGTGACGTCAAAAATCACAATTACAAAATCTTATATAACAATATTTATGTGTTTTTCTTAAAGCCTGGGTGTTTGTAATTGTTCAAAATTAGGACTAACAACCACCTTGTACGAAAAAGCAAGGACATGGTTATTGATAATTATACTAAAAAACTTAACATGATAGTTAGGTTACTAAGTTATAAGTAAAGGTATTAAGAAGAACGACGATATAAAAGTAGAAAGAAATCGAATGATAAAAATAATAATTTTACCAAAATAATTAGGTATCTACATATCCGGACGGTTAATTGATTTAAATACTTATATTATTCAATTTAATCCATAATATTGTACCTACAAATTAACAAAGAACGGAAAAAGAGAAAATATACATGGTACCATGGCTCCCACAAAGGCTGACAGGGTTCTAGCATGGGGGCCTACCGTGGCGGATCGACCAGCCAAGTGAGATAAACACACATCACAAAACGCACTTATAGTAAAAAAAAATGTCGCATGCGGCGCTATTTCAGTTCAAGCATACTAAAATTGAAAATTTAACATTTTGATTATTGTTTGTCGATATTCGACAACTCCATATTTCACGTGGGTGTATTAAAAATACAAAAAATCGCTATAAAATACCCAAAATTTTACCTCGAACACTATTTGGAATACACAACTGTAGATCATCACACTGCCTTTAACCTTAGCGATAGGTAGGGGGCCAGCCGAAGATTATATCCTGTGGGCCCGCTTCAAGATGTGGGGGCCAGACACGGTACTGTGTTTAAAAAAAGATTTATTTTTCGGTTAGGTACATGTTCGAACACGCGCGTTAACATATTCTTACTCCCTACTTCAGTTTTAGTTTGTCAATTTATGGCTACGGCCGTATGTTGTAGCTTAACCACGGGGGAATGCCAAAAGAAATGGTATATTTCAAGAAAACACAACCTTATTCTTAGGTAAATAATTATTATAAAGCAATCATTATTCGTAAGATGTTTATCACATTTGAATGGTCAAAGACATAGCTTATAATCAATATATTTAGAATTATCTTCAAATGTGTTAATCTTGCCGATTTTTTGAATAATAAAATGCCTAATTATTATCAAATTTGGGATCACAGAGATTATCAATATAATTTTGTATCGTATATATTTCACTATAATAATGTCAACATAAATTATACTGATGGTTTTATAAATGCGTTTAAAAATTAATAAATGTAAAAAATCTTAACACCACTGCACATTTATGTACTGAAATATGACTATATTCTAAAACATTAGAGCGAGAGGTTTAAAAGAATACTATTTTATGTAATAAAAATACCTTATGCAGTCATCAAATGTTTAAAATAAATATAAAGGATAATAAGGCTTCAAAATTATATAAATAGATTATCTACAACGTTTAAGGAATATCCAGGATCATGGTTTAAAAATAGAATAAAATCTCCATTTTGACCTACGCTGAACATGTACCCCCTTAAGCGAAATTAGAATTACCTCGGCTGGCATGGTTGTGCAAAGCTTTTAATACCAGTGTACGAATGAATGGTTTGATTATTGAACACAGTGTGGTTAGGTCTATAAGAAATAACTTAAGATGTTTCTCCTGTGTGGTTGGTCAGGAATTGTTATGTTGTTATTTATAAGCCGATTTTAATGGGCGCTTCTACGTAAGACCAACTCCGTGGTCTGTAGGTGTTCTCAGAGTAGATTCCCTGCGAGCCGCGCATAGATCGACACTCTGGATAAAACGCATTTTTAATGAAATTTTAAAACCGACCGTATATCAAAACTCTTGGCCTTATTTATGGGGACAGGAGAGCTTGTACATGTACCTGTAAGGTATCTGCTGACTGCAGACATTCTCGTCTTGGACTCTTGGATGAAATTCCAACGAGGAACGACATATCAGTGAAGGTATTAAAAATCGGTGTTCATATTTACCTGCTTCATTCGAAAATACAATCATTCAAATAATAAGTACATGTTTATTATAAAACCAATCATATTAACTAAATGTATATGCACTATTTTTGTAGGTGCCTGCATACTTATTTAGCGAACAACTACTGACCAATCCAAACGGTTAATAAAATAACTAATGCCCAGCTATAATCTTTTATACATTAAATTTAAATAATATGACTGCCTTCAAGGAAGGGATGAGTATTGTTTGTTTTGAAGTTGTCATTTCATAATGAATTTGAATTATTTTTTACCGAATAATCTATGAAATCAAAGAGTAGGTACCATCGAACATTAATTAAATTGAGGTTTTGCAACGATAGATGATTCAAATGCATACATATTACATAATATAACTATGTCGACTGCTTACGTTAACTAATAGTGTATACATTTAAAGATACATAGATAGGTACATATTGTATGAATTCCGACCACATAACAGATCAATAAATAGAATTCCGATAGGCTATTCCCCAATACATTAAATTTTGATCCAAGGTTTTGAATGTGCGAGTGTCCTACGAAAATGAGCCACACATTATATACGTAAAATAGTATGTAATGCAACCTTCAAATACACCAATATTGAATGAGCGTTAGTGCATATACCGAGAGCAGTTTTCAGAACGAAGGACACGCTTAGAATAACGTATTCTTGACACGTCTTTAAGTTTATCCATATTATTCCACACTCGAGATCGGTTGCCTGTTACTCCACACTCGTTAGGTATTTCAGTTCTCATTAATCCTGACTAGTTTATTTTATATTCAAAATATACTAACATGGTTTAAAACAATGTTTATATCAATTCCACAATAAATTCTTCAATTATTTGAAGTTGACCATCAAGTTTGCAATCTTGAGTCCTGGAAAAATACTGAAACTCATTGGCGGGTTAAGATACGAGGAGGCACCAGGCACTGATTGATTACAAGCCCCTTAGGATAAGGAATAAATTAATCTAATTTTAGTTTAAAATCTATATTGGTAGGTAGGTACATCTTGACATTGTCGGCACGTTTCAAAAGTTATGAAATTTGCTGATGAAATCCAAAAAAAATCTTTATAATGTTTACTCCTTAGTCCTTAGGTGTCGTTAAAATCTTTCTCCGTATCCCGTAGCTCTAGGGTAGTCTTCTGCAACTTTGGATTTGATTCGCTGAAAGAAAAGGAAAATCATATTTTTAGACTTTCTGGAAGAATCCGTAGCACGTCGGCATTTAAGATTTCTACATTAAAACTGATGACAGATTGCATGGTACTACTTTGGCTGAGGAATTAGAAGATGGGAAATTAATGACATCGTAAAAATTACTAAATACATATTATACATAAACCTGTATCTAAACTCACCAATTAAGTACCCAACGTAATTATTGTCAAATATATGTATATGGTAATGTCCATTTTTTTAAATCTAAGCGAACATCATATTATTATTATTTTAAGTAGGTTAGTACTTAACTCTCTACGCTCACGATAGCCGAGCAGTTTACGCGTCGGCTTACAATATCATGGGTCTCAGGTTTGAATCCTGGGTCTGGCAAATACACTTATTGTTTTTCAATTTGTGTTTGGAGTCTGACTATGGACCTAATAGGTTGAGCAAGTGGCTAACATATTTTTCTCGTGAAAACAATAATCTGTTAATACAAACCTCCATTCTTTGGAGGCCGATATGATCTTATTATGATCGGACATGATAGACCTACTTAAGTATCTACTTTCTTACTTATTTTTAAGTTCGTAAAAATTAGCGCTTTGGGAAAATTCATATTGTTGAAAATTTTATTTCGTTTGAATGCTTTTTTACCATTTATAAATCGGTCTCAGGGTTTTCGCTAATTTTCCATTCACACATGTATTTTTGTATAAATTACCGGACACTTTTCCTCAATTAAGTTTTCATCCCTGACAAAAAATTGTTTAATCAATAAGAATCATAGGTGCAAACTAACTCATAATTAAAATGAATTACTAGTTAGACACAAAGCATTCCTTCCAGCGATTCTTAAACTTAATTCATTCACTAAATAGGCGACTTAACTTTGTTTTAAAAGCCATTTTAATGATACGTTAGCGGACTTTTATCCTCGATGTTATCAGACGCGCAGGCAATATAATAAGAATAATCGTGCGTCGATATGAAAATGATTATAATTTAAAATTTATAATTGCAGAGTTGGGCCCGCGTCCGCGGCTACTGTTAAAATGCTGCGCACACTCCTCAGGGCGTATCCATGCTGGTAGTTGGTGCCCCTGCTGATGCGTTGGTAGCCTCTTCGGTACCGGCGAGACGCTGCACTACCCAGAAATGAGCGCCAAACTTTGAATTGTTAATTTGAAATAAGAATATTCAAATTTTTAACACAGTCAGGGCCGTAATAATGCTCATAATTACATTTATTGCTACGCAAAAGACGTTGTAAAAAAATCTCCCCCGTAAGTATAAATAGAGTCCAAATATAATATTATGAAAGTAAATCTGATAAACACAAACACTGCCTATTAATTAAATTTAAATTTTCGAAATCTTTATGAGTCAAAAAAGTATGGTAAACAGAAAACCTAACAGCATTGAAGAAACCCTTATCTATATAGTAAAGTAAAGTAAATTAGCATGTTCGTTCCTAAGCGACAGTGGCGAAGGGTGGAGGTAGGCTGTTAAGATCCAACATGAATAGTGCACACTAAACTTTCTCAATCATACGTATTTGTTTTTATTGAACGAAAACTGCAATGTGTAGATAGTGTTGGTTAGTTTTTAAAATTCAATTAAACACTGCGTAAACCATGCCATAATAAATAATAGTCAAAAACTATTCATCACCATTAAATCATACAGAATTTTGGATATTTTGTAGATAGAAGAATATTATTTATCTATCATGGCTTGGATCATCCAGGGCTTAATGAATTAAAAAAAATAACCAACACCATCTGTAATAATATGTACTTATTCATAATTCAACGAAAACAAATAAGTAAGTATTATTAAAAAAGTTTGCACTATGTCGGATCGCCCATAGCATACCAAAACTATTATGGTTTGGTCTAGGTAGGATTTAATGGATTTTTAAAAACTAACCAACAGTACCTACCTATTTGCACTTTGTAGTCTTAGTTCAATGACAACAAATACGTATAACTACCAAAGTTTAATTTGCACCATTTATTGCGGATCTTAACAGTCTACCTCCACCCTTCGCCACTGCTAAGCGGAGTAGGTATATGGGGTTCCACAAAGTAGAGGTTTTATTAATTTTACGATGAATTTCTAATTGTACTGGGTCATACAACCTACATTGAAACCGCATTTTTTTTGACTAGCTGCGGGTTCAAACTCGTGTCCCACAGCTTCCTATTTATATAAAGACGGCTGCTCTCCGAATTAGGCCAACGTGGATACAATGAAGATTTAACACGAGGTTGACAAAATTCCAATTCTAATGATTGAAATTAGTTGTTTCGTTTTGCAATGCAAATTCTTTTGTAGCTAACATCACATCTGTGATGACTTTTTTTTGATTTCATCAGCAAATTTCATAATTTTTAAACGTGCATACAATGCCATGATGCATGTTGAAATAAAAATATCCTGTATAAGTAAGTAGATACGTAACAATATAAATTATAAACAAAAAAATGATTTATTTATTCCTTATCCTAGGGGCTTGTAATCAATCAGTGCCTGGTGCCTCCTCGTATTTTCTCAGGACTAAATATCGTCTCAATTGTCAAATTCAAACTGAAGAATTTATTGTAGATTAACACAATATTAATTGTTTAAAAACTATGTTTGTATATTTTTAATATAAAATAAACTACCCAGGGAGCACATAATTAATGGGAACTGAAATACCTAACTAGTGTGGAGTAACAGGCAACCGATCTCGAGCGTGGAAGAATATGGGATAATCTTAAACACATGTCAAGAATACGTCATTCTAAACTTGTTCATCATTCTGGTAACTGCTCACGGTTTATGCACTGACGCTCGTCAAATATTGCTGTATTTTAAGGTTGCAACACACACTATTGAACGTTTATAATGTGTGTTTAATTTTCGTAGGACACTCACACATTCAAAACTTTGCTTCAAAATGTAGTGTTTGTGGTATAGGCCATCTGAATTCTATTTATTAATCTGTTCTGTGATCGTATGTAGGAATCAACAAATCTGAGGTTAGTCCAATCAATAAGAACACGTATCAAGTGATATGACAATTTATATTAAGGGAAAGTTGGCCAGCTGCATTGAACCTACCTAAATAAACTCAATGCAATTTGAAGGTTGTAACATACTCTATTCAGTCTATAATGTGTGTTTCATTTTCGTAGGACACTCACACATTCAAAACCCTGCTGAAAATGTAGTGTATTTGGGTATAGCCTATCTGAATTATATTTATTAATCTGTTCTGAGGTTAGACTATAGCAGAAATGGCGAAACTATGGCACGTATATAATATGTGTTTCGTTTTCATACTCAGTATTGCCTATCTGAATTATATTTATTAATTTGTAAGTAAATAAATTGTGGATAAAGTAAAGGATTTATATAATGTCAAAAATGATCATAATATGTATATTATATATACCTACAGAGAATATAGGTAGGTACTTAATAAATATAAATATGCCCACAACGTTTTCTGTAGGTAATATCTAGATAGCGTGCTACAGTCTTTGAATTTTTCTTGTTTTGGCCTCTTTATTTCGGTTTGAAGATATTTTTTTTATTCTCTATAGTATATCTACCGACTTTACTGATAGGTAGGTGTAGGTATGTTCTGTGTTTACGCCGCGGGCTGATCAGAATATCTTACGTACCTTTGTACAGTGTGTTCCGAAAAAAATATTGAGCAAGGTGAATAAAAATAAGTGTTTAATTTACGTGTTCTGGCAGATAGTCGGATTGTTATCCAGTATTGGGGCATGGGGCAAGCACAAGGTCGCGCCACTTCCCTCGATCCATCGCCAACTCTTGCTCCTCCCGCCATTCCAGACTTGCAGCGCGTTGATCGCTTTTGTAGTACAGCTGCAGGGTGAGGGAGGGCCGGCCACGACGAAGGAACCCTTGAGGCTGTGTCACAAGGGTACGAAAAATCGCACTTTTTGGCGGCATCCGGAACATGTCCCAGCCACGTAAAACGTCTCTTCGTGATAACCTCAATCATCGAAGGCTGCTGTGTCTGCTCATGAACTCGGATGTTTGTAACGCGGTCGTACCAGTGTACCCCTAAGATTCGGCGGAGACATCGATTCTCATAGCTCAAAAGCCGAGACCTTTGTAGCTTAGTAAGATACCACGTCTCACAGCCATACATGAGCACCGGTAGCACGCACGCGTTGAAAAAACGACATTTGGTCCACACAGAATACAGCCTTGACCTCCATGCGACTCCAAATTGGGTGAATGCAGACCCTGCCTTACCCATACGGATTCCAAGCTCACTAGATATACCACCATCGTCGGCAACCGTAGCACCCAAGTATTTGTCAAGGATAGTCGGATTAGTTTGTAAATGTTAGGTACTCATAAATAAGATAACTGAGACCTGAAACATTATACAGCCTTGATCAAACTTTAATAGTCCGAGAAACGACAAAGTACCTACCTACTTCAAATTTATTTGACCGGAATGAAGTGTGAAACGATAATGATTTTGATGACTTGGTGGCATGATAATATACATATTATGTCTTGATCAGGGAACAAAAAAAATGGAAATAGGTTACTTTTTAGATGAGGTGGAAACATGGTTAATTTCTCGAGTGTGATAAAATGCGGGAAAACTTAAACACATGTTAAAGAATATGTTCTTTCCATTAGTTACGTAGATATATATTGTAACACATTGTTGTTGGTACACATTAGATGTAGATATTGTCACGTAAACGAAACACGCATTCAATACTGATACCATTTGAGGATATTCCGGAGGCTTCGTATTTTCTGACCAGTATGTCCTGACAACAGAACAGATAATAAATATAATACCGATAGGCATGGTCCCCAAATCCTGAAGCGGGCCCCCATGTTAGGATGTTTGGCGGGGCCCCCTACCTATCGCTAAGGGTAAAGTTAGTGTGACGCGCTGCAGTAGCGTTATCCAAATTTATTGGTGTATTTTTAGCAATTTTTATATTTTTAATATGTACTTACATCCATTTGAATTGTGGAGTTGTTGAGTATTGGCACACAGTAAAAAATTTCATCGTACAACCAAATAGTCTTAATTATTAATATCATCAAAGTAAAATAGTGCTTTTTTACCATTAGAGCAAATTTGTGATCTGTGCTTATCTCGGTATGGTCGGCTCGCTAAGCCGGGCCCTTCCTGAGCCCGGGCCCCCAGGCTAAAGCCCTGTCACCCCCCCCCCCTCTTGTGAGGGGGGGGGGGGTGTGACATTCTTTAGATTTGATTGAACCTAAGTAGGTATATTATTTAGTTGCCAGTGATAATATATAGGTATAAGTGTAATGTTCTAAACATAAAATTAACAAAATGGTCAAAAACTTATTAGCCTTCATTTGAGTTCGTAGAGGATAGTGTATTACATTTACGATTGATGGGTCCAGCTTCAAATTATGCTAACTCGGCATGTTTTTCATGTTGTAATTCAATAAATAGCTTACGGTTTAGATAAAAAGATGTTGTTTTTCACAGTTGTTAGGAGTGAGGGTTCTGGAAACAAACGACAGTTTCCATTCTCATAAAATGTATTACTTATTTCTTTCTTACCTTATATCTTATCCATGGCCCCCACATCCTGAAGCGGGCCCCCAGGCTAGGATCTTTGGCGGGGCCCCCTACCTATCGCTAAGGATAAAGGCAGTGTGACGCTCCACAGTAGCTTTATATAAATGATGTACGCGGTAAAATTAATGTTTATATTTTTAGTGTTTTTTTTTTTTTAAATATTTTAATACATCCATTTGAAATATGGAATTGTCGAGTATACACAAATAAAAATTGTATCGTACAAACACATAATTTTAAATAATAACATTATTGAAGGAAAATAGCGCCGCAAGCGATTTTTTTTTTACTATTAGAGAGGATTTGTGTATTTATATCACTTTATCTGGTCGACTCGCCACGCCGGGCCCTTCCTGAGCCCAGGCTAGAGCCCTGTCAGCCCCGCCTTTGTGGAGGCCATAATCTTATCTGAATAAACTATAGATATGATCATAAACGGCGTAAGCTATATTGATAGAGTATGCCATGAAAAAGAAAAATTTCCATTAAAAACTGTGCAAAATCAAATTTTTGACACTCGTCATGTAAATTGTCATGAATATTTAAGTGAAAAAACTAGTGAACGTAGCATCTGAAGAATAAAAGGGTCTTCGTTTACGTTCACATTTACAACACTATAGGTACTACACATACTTATACCTACAAATTTAGTTTTTTCGTAAAAAATAAATATGCTGTTGATGAATGTGATGTGGTTAAAAAGTTAACTCCACTAATATTTACGTAGATACGTGTTCACTTAAATATCGTCACATACATACTTATCTAAAATATACATTGTAGGTACCTACCTATTTTGTATGTAGTAAACATCCAAAAAGTTCCAATAGCTGTAGAGAATTAGGGTTTGCGTAAGTATGTGAAATCGCAACACACAGGACTGAGAAAAACGGATTTTTTTTGGAGAGCCGGTCATGGATTATAACTCACTCTGATTAATATTGATGAGGATGAGCTGAGGAAGGAAAATATTCACACAGATGTCTGTTATCCAGTTGTCTTGTCGTCCAGTCGGCGGCGCCAAATGATTTTAAATAAATTTCTCTTATATTATGTAGGTGTGTCCCTTCTATTCGACATTCTGTTTATAGTTATATATGAGATCCAGTGCAAGAATGGCTAGCACCTATTTTCCATAAAAAATAATCTTATAATACAACTCATGTGGAGACCCATAATAAACTCTGTTTGAGATCGAATATGGTATATATGATAAACAAAAAAAAAAAAAAAAGAAACAAAATGTTAAAGTATAACACTGTCCTGAGACCCACGACGTTATAAGCCAACGCGTAAGCCGTTCGGCCATCGTGGGCTTTATCTACTTTACATATTATGGTAATATAACTCTTTTTCACGCATATATAGGTACTTACTATTTTGGTACGTGATGATGTGAAAATAGAACCGAGCGGTGACGTTTCGGCTTATAATGTCGTGAGTCCGGGATGCGAATCTCTGGTCTGGAAAACTCACATGTGTGTTTGGACCGAGTATGGATCCAATAGGTCGAGCTAGTGGCTAACATTCATTTCTCGTAAACATCAAAATCTGTTAATAATTCAACTTTCACTCTATGGATGTCCATATGATTCTCTTAGTATCAAATGGTGATGTAAACTCATTTAATCCTAAGCGACATTATGTCAGTTTGAGTTCAGCAGGGCTATTTTAAATAATTAACACGTTTCCGTGATTTTTATTGCTCAAAAATATCACGGATATCACTCGGAGGCTACGGATTAATTCCATAAACAATGCGATAATCTACAGTAAAAAATTCCATATTGGAGATTATAATGGGATGCATTTGGAATCAAATAAGACGTATTAACTGTTTTACTCAACGATATTTGACAGCTCGCGGTCACGGGTGGCTGCGTAAAAAAATCCCATGATAATTTACTGCATGAATACCTTCGACATATCATATTTATCACTTATTTATTAATTTTAGATTTAAGTGATATGTTAGAATAGCCCTGCAAGTATAAGACGTCTTTATCGGTGGTTACAAAAAAGTACAGAATCATCTTGGTACTTGTCAATTTACCGCTGTGTTATTGCGGATGGCCGATTGCTGCGTTGATAATAATATCTACTTAAATGTCGGACCGGTTGGTCGAGTGCCGACTGCCAACTAGCGAACTTGAGATAGTTGATAGGTACACGTACCTATTGATACTTACTGATAACATGAAATTTACCGCTTATCGACTTCCCCACCGATATAAAAATGTAGACTGGCTAGTTTATAGGTCAGGGTTAGCGAACCTTTTTACGTGCGCGTGCCAAAATTTTCCAAACAATATTTTTCGACTGTCTGACGTGCGAAGCAGTTTTTAACGACGAAAAAAAAAGTTTTTAAGAATTCTATTTAAAATTACAACTGAGTTCTTGATATTCTAACTTTCACCGTATTTCTAGCCAAGTGCATATCTTTTATTCTTTGGTTTTTTTCCTTGTTTTCAAATTAGTCAAAGGGATCATGGAAGCATTTAAACCACTCTTCTTTCATATTATATTCTCCATCACTGAACGGTTTTCCATTTTTAGATATTATGTTTGAGACAAAATAACAAGCAGTGAATGACTGTCGATTATTAATTTCATAGGGTTTGTTGATTGAATATTTTATTTTTAATTCCCCGATCCTAAGGACCGACCTATGCAATTGTATATTTACATTAAACGTAATGATTATTCTTGAAAAGGATTTACCTGCAATTTTTATACAATGCGATTTGTCATATTTATGCATGAATTGCATCGTTTCCGTTTGCGCATCGATTGGTAAACATAATAATTATGTAAAACCGAAGAAAATAATCATGGCTATGTCGTCTTTATTTTTAAATATTTTACAAATAGGTAAGTAGGTACTTACTTATATATTTATTTGTAAATCTTTTAAAAAATGTTTTTTAAATATAGCTAGGTAGGTACCTATATAAAGTAGTAATTTCTTTTCTCTTCAAAATGAAACATTCGCGTGCCATAGGTTCGCCATCCCTGTTATAGGTTATACTCAAAGAGTATAAACTATAGAAAAAGAAAATTGTACATAGGTACCAATAATATAATATACCTACTCCTCCAATGGCGAGGGGTGGAGATAAGCTGTTAAAATTCGACATAAATGTTATTACAGACTACACTTTGTCAGTCATACTTATTTATTTTTATTGAACTATGAATACATTTTATAATTAATGATGCCAGTTAGTTTTTAAAATTTAGTTAAACCCTGCTTAAATCAAACCATAATAGTTTAGATATGTTATGGGTTATGGACGATCCGACAAAAATAGTGCACACTTTTTCAGTCATACTTATTTGATTTTGTTGAATTAAGAATAAATAAATATATTCTACAAATGTAGATGGTTAGTTTTTTAAAACTCATTAAGTCCTGCCTCCATAATTGATTAAAACCGTTCTTCTATCTATAAAATATTTAAAAATGTGTATAAACTATATTACCTACATAATTTTATATATTTTATAGTTAAACAAATTTTTCTTGATTACTATCTACTATGGCTTGGATCAGGCAGTTTTTATTTGAATTTTAAAAACTAACAGACACTATCTACACATTATAGGCTTAATTCAATGAAAACTAATATGTTTGACTGACAAAATTTGGTGTGCACTATTAATGTTGGATCTTAATAGCTAACCTCTATCATTCGTTACTGATCTACTCCTCACATCCCCGTATATTCATGTGTGCTATGTTATGATTGGTATAATAACAAAATACATAATATATCTACTAAATGTGAACACGAAGACTCAGAAGAATTACTGTACCTACTGAGCTTTGGAACAGAAATGATTGAGGATGTTAGGTATTGGATGTGTCACACCACGACTTTAATAGTGACAAAGCATACAGCTTCCTTGTCACACGGGTAAGAAAAAATAGCTCCACTTTTTGAGGAGAGCACCAAACTTGGTAAACCTACACGATGTCTATACCCATCGTCGATGTTTAGAAAGGGGAGCCACATGAAATTTAGCCCCCTACAAAATGGCGACCACGTTTCCCAAATTTTCACCAATATAAAATTATTATAATAGTTGTAATACAGATAAATTATTATAACACAGCTGGAAGTCTATAGTATAGAATATCCTAAATGACCGCTAAGTAAAAATTATATTAAGATTTTTTTAATATTTTTGGCCAACATTAATTTACGACCATAATGAAATCTTTTTTTATAATTTTTAAGTAAGATTTTGCTCCTAATGAAAGAGTGTAGTAAATCTAAAAAAAAACTTTTAATTGAAATAGCTATACTATATAATTAAAAAAACCAAGCTTTTCGATATCATCTATTTCTATTACCTACCTACCATAATATTCGGAACTTTTCCGTAAACGAAATAACTAAACTAACACAAGTGGGGCTGTGATCTATATTGTATGTTCCCATTGTGAATGATCTCTTCAATTAGTAATATGTTGTTTGGTAGTAGAACACCTCCCTTGTAGCAGTATCTGAATTTCGCTGAGAACAGTTATTACTGAAATTTGTAATTCGTGCATTTCAACAAACATTTTTCAGCTACCAGACTTGCGAGTACGCAGAAAAAACCATATACATATACTCGTATATATATAGACTAGAGAAAAGAGGTTCTAATTTTTGCATGTGTCGTAAAAGGCGTGATTCAGATTTTGGGGCATTATTTAATACAATGAGTTGGCTGATTTTAACCGTTATCTATGTTGATAGTCTCTTTACTCACAAAATGTTGATCACTGCAAATAAACTTAGGGACACATAAATCTCGTGGCAAGTGACAACCATCCCCAAACAATTCAGTTATATTTTACAGTGCCACCGTGACGTGTATGGCAAAAACGAAAGAAAACAAAAACGGATTTTTAGCCACACTCTAAATTCGGCCACCTTCACGCAATGCACATTTCACACGTATGGACGGGGCGCGCTTGTGCCCCTGGGCTCTGATAAATATCAAAGAAATAGGTAGCATCCATTGTTTGTTATCTCAATGTCTGCGATCAATACATTGCGATGTAGAAAGGAAAAATGACGTAATCCACACAAATCAAATTTTACAGGAGGCACAAAAACGTTTTCGGTCAAAGTTAGAAATAAATACAAAATATACATAACCGTGAAGTGCATGATAATTAATTACTTATTTTGTTTTTATATACCTTATCTGATATTAATTATTTAGTTAATTAAAGAAAAACTAATAATAATGGTGGTTAAGTTGTTTTCTCCACTTTACTTCCTTCCTTTTTTTTTAAATTTCCAGCTAAATTTAGATAATAAATCAGCATTTGCAGCTTACATCTTTTGGACACAACGTATATTTGAAGGGTATACGGGCAATACTAGAAATGTCACAAAACCAAAAGTTGTTGTACTTAATAATGGACATTCCTAGTTTTTGTATTGGTGGAAAAAGAAGTAGGTACTTTCTTTTGTATCTTTTGAGCAATACTTGTATATATTTTATACCGGATATTTTAATGCACAACAATTAAAAAATCGACACATCGACTCACTCTGACACTCGAAAATACATTAAAAAAATACCAACTGCCAACCAGTAAAAACATAAAAGTTTCATTACACATCACGGAACCTTCTCACTTTTGGATCTATACACCCCGTATAGATCTAAAAGTTAGAAGAGAAGGTGGGATTAAGAAATCGTTATCTTTGGAGGACTATGATTTGTTTCACATTTTTCAATTAATCTACATAAAAATACACGTAGAAATGTAAGTGTTAACGGTGTTAACATACTTAAGACATTTTTCAGTTTTGTGTGACATTTATTGTTTTGCCTGTGTACCCTTCATTTAGTAGTGTAAACGTTATTATCCAATATAACCTATTTTGAAAAAAAACTGAGGGTTACCTCCTTTAACCTTTCTACAGTCGATTGATAATTTTTCTTACATCTTCTTAAGCCTGTCGTCCACTGTATCATGTACCTACCAGTGGCGAAGGGTGGAGGTAGGCTGTTAAGATCCGCACACTTAAATAGCGCACACTTAACTTTGTCAGTCATATTACGTATTTGTTATCATTGAAGTAATACTACAATAATTTCCAGATGGTGTTGGTTAGTTTTTAAAATTCAATTAAACCCTGAGAAAACCAAGCCATAATAGATAATATTGAAAAAATACTCATTAAACTAAAAATATCTAAAATTATGCTATTAAATTAAATATAATTTTGGATATTTTATAGATAGAATTTTTATCTATTATTGTTTGGTTTAGGCAGGGGTTAATGAATTCAAACAAATTAACCAACAATGTGTGTAATATGTACCTATTCCTAAGTCAGCTAAAACAAATAAGTATGAATGACAAGGGGTGTAAAATTTTGTCCGATCGCCCAAAGTATACCAAAACTATTATGGTTTGGTTTATGCAGGATTTAATTGAATTTTAAAAACTAACCAACACCATCTGTAAATTGTAGTCTTATTTAAATGAAAACAAATTCGTATAGCTGACAAAGTTTAGTGTGCACCATTTATGGTGGATCATAACAGCATACCTCCACCCTTCGCCACTGCTATCAACAGATCACTCATCAGGGAAACATATCAGAAAACTCCTAGTTACACCTTCTTCGTCTTCTGAGTATCAGTTACCTGTTTGTTGTAGACTTGTAAAAAACTGTTTTGGCCCGCGGGGCTGCGCCGAACCTGGAGCCTGGCGCGTAATGAAAGGACACCCCGTCCAATTAGCCCCGCGCCGCAGCGCTCACAACAATAAACCGCCGACCGCACGGTCAAAATAGATTCACGGAAAATAAACCCGCTATTAAGTATTGTTTTTATTGTTGTAAGTCAGTGGCATTGCGGGCCTGAGGCACATTTAGAAGAAGGTTCCTCGCTTCTTTATATTAAATTTGGTTGGATCCTTTTTCTTTAATTTCGTAGTTTATATCTGAGGGGTTGACTAAGACTAATGAATGTCGCTTTCATTATTTTTGAAAAAGGAACTCATACTATGTAGTGGCTAAATAAAATAATGCCTTGTCTCCATAGACTATAGTAGATACATCTAGACGCCACCCGTTGCATTGCTAAATGAAGCCGCGTGCCGTGCGTTTGGTTTGTGAGCGAGAGAACGCATTCGTCTACAAATGTTCGAGACCATAGACCATTTCGCTAGTGCTCGCCCATAGTGCTCGCACTAGACGATCAGAATTAAAATATAATTTTCTATTTTTTTACGTTATATAGTATTTTTAAGCGGTCAAAATGCAACCATTAGGTAAAGATATCTATAATTTAAGTTATTTTAAAGAAACATTAGGTCACTGATATTAAAATATATAATAACATACAAATAAATTATCACGAACATGTATCAGCTTACCTATGAAACGTAACACCATCTTCTTGCTTATCAGTACGGCTACCATATTTTAATACAACACACAGAACCATCTTTTCTACTTAATTAACTAAAAATATTTACCACTGACCTTATGTTTAACACAAAAAATAGCAATTTTAGCAACACGGTTATCGACGCTTAGTTATGCAATAAGCTAAAATTTTCCGGCTACATTGTAGCAAACCATCTTCCAGATCTGTAAACCTTTTATCTTACTCTAGCGCGTGTCGCAGAGATAATAAGGGTACCGAATACTTTCTCACTCGCACTTATACATCGTTTTTGTGCAGGCCAATTCTGCCTAACCCTCCCATCTCTCACTTTTTCTGAAGTACGTGTTATAATATTATATAATATTAGTTTTCGATAAAAATCGAAGCAACGGTGTATTAAAGACCAATTCCTTCCTTTTCTAAAATGATACCTAGTGAAGTACCTACAGGGTTATCAAATAAGAAATATATGGATATATGTGTCGCTACATTTCAAAATCAGCCAAGTCCATCTTTAGGTATTTTTGACTTTTCTGTGAATTGCTGAAGAACTACTGCTTAATAACATTTTTGCATTATCAAAATGTGGAATTTATTAATTTTAAATATTCTATACTCGAAATAATATAAACTTTCACCCTTGTGACTGTGTATTTGAGAAAACAAAAAGCTGCTTTTCTCCATAATAGATGGGACTTGGCTGATTTTGAAATCTAGCGACACATATATAGTACTTACTGAACTTTTCTCTCAATTAGTTGGTTGTGTTACAAGCTCTATGGCATGTTGCACCATCTTGTTGGAATCACATATCGTCGAGATGAAAATCATCTAATTAATGCCAGAAAAAAATCAGTAATCATGTTTCTGTAGCGTTCTCATTAGCAGTAACTGCATTGCCATTGTCATTATAAAAAAATACAGTCTAACTACACCTATAGACTATAAACCATACTAAACTGTTAATTTTTGTGAATGTAAAGGTGTTTCAAGAATAACGTGTGGGTTTTCATTATATCGCCTGTTTGCATGGATTTACTGGCAGCAATAGTGCGTATTTTAAAATGTCGTGACAATAGATCTGTTTAGACGTAATAGTGCTGACTGTCTCTCCAATTCATTCTTTATGAGTGATCGAGACGCGATGTTGTCATTTTATGGTAGATACTTTTTTTTCTTTATTTGGAAGCAATTGAGCTCTTCTCTGAATGGAAGGCTATTCTGCTTTACAATGGTTTACAAAATATACATACACTTTTTTAACTACAGACATAAATAGTTAAATTAATAATAATACATAATTACATTTTTGTTACACTATACACTAGACATTTACGTTACATTTTTGGAGAAATTCATGTACAATTTTCATAACTGAAATATTTGGTTTTGCCAGGAACGAATTAATCGTGAAAGGAGGGTATAACCTGCATTTTCCCAATTTATTCATTAACACCTCTCTCTACTGGTCATAGGCATCATATTGCCAGACAATGTGGTTAAGATCTTGAGTGGGATGCCCACACTGACACTGAGGGCTTTATGGTAGATACTATTTCGTACTATTTGACAGGTAGGTAGTGAAAATCGGTCAACTTGAAAATTCGTTCGTTTTTTGCCGGCAGATTCGCCACTATTGTTCTACTGCGCGGGCGCGGATCGAAAAATTCACTACTGTGGCTTGAAAATTGAGACGCTTCCAAATTTTTTTGATTCATGCATGCGATCTTACCAACTGCAGGATAATACATGTTTATCCATACATTTTCTTGTTATGGCTGCAATAATACTTACTGTCAACAGTACATCTATGCACGTGTAAACGGGGTATTAGGTATGTACTCCAAATTCGACAATTGTGATTATTTACGAAATAATTTAACCAAAAATGAGCTTCATCGCTGAAGATGATTTTTTCATTAAATAACGGGTCTGTTTCAAGTTGCTCTAAAGCTAAAGCCCAATTAGCAAAATTTAGACGCACCCAATGGTGATTTGGTTTAAGTTCTTGTGTTAACTGTTTTTTATGCGCACTTAAATGCAAATTTTTATGAAAAATATTCCATGTATGTACCTCTGGATTTTCATCCACAGATTGATCCGCAACATCGATATTTTCAGCAGTACGTGTACGCTTTTGACGGGTTGGATTATTAACATCACATACATTATTACCATACGTAATAGCAAATAGTATTTTTTCGCTTCAATCATTTGTACGATATACTTAACTACTTGATAATTTTGTTAGCGTCATTTCAGTTTATTATTTCTGCCCCAACTTTTTTTTACAATTGTAAGTTTTTCCTTAACTTAACGGCCCACATGCTCAGCGTACGTCAAAATGGAGCTTTTATGCTATTTTCAAAGCATGATCCTAGACATTCCTTAAACGTTGTAGATAATCTATTTATATAATTTTAAAGCCTTATTATCCTTTATATTTATTTTAAACATTTGATGGCTGCATAAAGTATTTTAATTACATAAAATATTATTCTTTTAAACCTCTCGCTCTAATGTTTTAGAATATAGTCATATTTCAGTACATCCATGTGAAGTGGTGTTAAGATTTTTTATATTTATTAATTTTTAAAAGCATTTATAAAACTATTAGTAAAATTTATGTCGACGTTATTATAGTGAAATATTTACGATAAAAAATTATATTGATAATCTCTGTGATCCCAAATTTGACAAGAATTAGACATTTTATTATTCAAAAAATGGGCAAGATTATCACATTTAAAGATAATTTTAAAGATACGAATTATAAGCTATGTCTTTGACCATTCAAATGTGATAAACATTTTACGAATAATGTTTGCTTTATAATAATTATTGACCTAAGAATAAGGTAGTATTATTTTTGAAATACGCCATTTCTATTGGCATTTCCCAGTGGCTAAGCTACAACATACGGCCGTTGTCATAAATTGACAAACAATAAATGAAGTAGGGAGTAAGATCATGTTAACGCGCGTGTTTATTAATGTTAATTATCAAAAAAATGTCTCAAATTGCAAGCTTCGTATTTTTCCGCTAGATGCTTCTGTTAAAGATTTCACCTTATGATATCTTACAGTCAATTGACTGTTTTACCATGACCATGTCCGATCCTAATAAGATCACAATGGGCCTCTCCACAGAGTGGAGGTTTGTACTAACAGATTTTGTTTTTACGAGAAACGGATGCCAGCCACTTGCTCAACCTATTAAGTCCATTACTCTGACTAATACACAAATTGAAAAACAATATGTGTTCTTGTCAGAGCAGGATTCGAACCTGGGACCAACGAAACTATAGGCCGACGCTTAAGCCGCGCGGCCATCGTGGGTGTTATTCAATCGTCAATGTTATCATAGTGAATCAATCCATGTCCGGCTCTTCCAACTTAATCCGTTCCTCTTAGCGTGTGTTGCGTTTTCACATTTTCCGGAAAAGACCTAAGTGATTCAGCGGCATCAAAGACGACCTTTTGGATGTTTACTACTTATAAAATACCTATAATTTATATTATAAATACGTACCTATGTGACAATGTGATGATATTTAAGTGAACTCGTGCTGAAATATTAGTAGAGTTAACTTTTCAACCACATTCGTCAGCTGTAATCATATTTATATTATTTACGAAAAAACGAAATTTGTAAGTATATGAGTTAAGTTGTATGGAGATGTAAACATAAACGAAGGTCCTTTTATTCTTCAGATGCTGCGTTCACACTTAAAGATTCACGACAATTTAACATTCAGTGTCAAATTTGATTTTACAAAGTTTTTCATGGATTTTTTTATTTTTCATGGTATCCTCTGTCAATATAGTTTACGGTCATATTTTTTATTCAGATAAGATATTATAAGTACCTACTTGTGAGATAGAAATATGTAATACATTGAATGAAAATGGGAACAGTCGTTAGTTTCCAGAACCCTCATTCCTAACAACAGTAAATTTAAACATATTTTTATCTTAATCTCAATACATATCACCAATGTATTTTACTTTTTATCTATTCCTTAATAATGTACAAATTAAACAACAAACACTTTAAAAAGTAAACGAAGAAATGGTTAAAAAAGTGAAATTAAAATGTAACTCGTAACTCAAGTTGTATTCAATAATTTATTATATGTATGCGACGGGAAATTCTCCTAGAACCATCGGAGCTGTGGCCCTACATTACTTTGAAAAACCTTAAATAATAATATTAGACGCTACATTATTTTTCGAACCGAGTTGTATTCAAATTTACTAAACCATGTTACTACGTAGGTAAGTATGTGATTGTAATAATTTAATTTTAATTACGAAAATGATAAAAATTTATTTTCTAGATGGAATTTAAAACATCATAATATACCTATGTATCTATCAGTGGCGAAGTGTGAATTTTTGGAAAGAGGTAGGCTGTGGAGATCTGATAAAAAGAGCACACTTGTCAGGTATACTTACGAGAATAGTACGATATTTACTATTAATGAATAGGTACACACTAGTAAATAACAACGGCACACTAATTCAATGAAACTTCAAAAACTCATTGACGACATAAAAATGAGCGATGTGTTTAAATTACGTATTTTTCGAAACATCAAAAATCATTAGATAAAATTTATTTTTATTTATAAAAACAATCACTAATTGACTTTTTTATTACTTATTTATTAATATTTGATTAAATGCCGTTGAAATTATTTTTTTAATTATCTAATTATTAATGATTTTGGACAAAGTGCGCAGTCGTGACAACATTATTATGCACGAATGTTTTAGGCTCTGCGATAGGAGCTTACCTTATTTCGTACAAATCAGCAGACTTGCTGCGGTTACGAGACGCAAAGTCCATACGAAAAAAAATCAGAATTATTTCACACATAATCGGAGATTTATTTACGTCGAGACGTCGCGGCGTTTATTATTTATTTACGGCGCGCTGTGGTGTATTTTTTAATTTTGAATACCTTTGCAGTTGTTTTGTAAACTGTGTAATACTGTAATACATTCCTACATATACGACATCTCTCGCTGGTAAAATAATTTATTTTTATATAACATAAAATAATGAAGTGATTAAGTATATAAATATGTCAATATGCAATTAAAAAATATTTTTCTTAAGAAGGTAGGCTTTAAATAATCGCCTAGTATGGAGTCTTCGCCACTGGTATCTATATATTATATTGTAGCCATAAGCAATTATTGGCTATAATGACAGTTGGATCGGTACTTTAATGAATAAGTCTAACGGCGAGCGAGAATGTCTCTTTTAATCAAGGCTTAAATAATATAAAACAAATCTGAATAGGAATCACACACACTCTAGTGTGATGCTGTAGTCCAGTACGTAAGGCGCTGACCTTCGGGGGCTCCGGGTTCGATTCCCGATGAACAATGGTCGGTTTAAGGACGTGGATGCCCGACACACTAATTTTGATAAATGATAAAAATACAATAAAATTCAGAAATCACACCCTTAAGCAAAATTAATTATTATTGAGGATGACAGTGAAACATAAAATATATTAGTGGTTTAAGTTTTTGTGTAGGGTTGCATTTGATATCAATTAAAGGGATTTTACTTTGCTTTGGGTAATATCTTATACTCAATTTGTGAGAAATACCTACGCATATTTTGAAATTTTTGGTATAACTTCTTAGTAATTTTATGATTGGTTTGAACTGTTTAGAGGCCCCCTTTTAAATCTTCTGATTTATCAATTGCGTTATCTGGGTCAAAAAATCACCCCTGCCGCGTCTGGTGTTTTTTTTCACTTATATTATGTTTTACTATCTATTCAAAATAATAACGGTATCTATAAATAAGTAGGTATATCATGAGCATACTGCAAAAAGTCAAAATACTTGTTTGTTGGCAAATTGAGATTGAAATTTTTCAATCAAACTCATAGTTTTGCAATTTATATATATTTTATTATAATTAGGTACTTTGAAATATTTTGGAAGCAAAGTTGACATGGTTATTTATTCTACTAAAAGGTATCTTCTAGCACAATCAAAAAATGTAAAAAAACACTTTTCGCAGTACGCTCACGATATATTTAATGGCGTCTAACGTTCATTACGCCACGATAACCATAATAACACGCATAACGAGTGTGAAGACGTGTCTGGTAGTGAAGGGAAAAGCACGAGTAATTTCCTGAAAAGTAAAGATGTGAATTCGAATCGCACACGGTCCAATTTATTATTTTCTATGATTTTCTGAATGTGTACATAATAATGTAGCGATACATTTTTATTAGGTAATCAAAATATTAATGGAGCAACATATTAATAGAGCAATAGGTCAGTGGGTAACTGGACATTTAATAAACCATAGATTATTAGATAATATGACTAAAAAACAATCACAACGAACGGGGAAACAGTTCCGTCTAGCCCGCTCGCGAGTTACAGGGAGCGTTTATTGATAATAGCCTAGCGATTATGGCGTGGATATAATTTGCCTCGAAATTATAATGGTAATTTGATGTAACTACACAATTTTTTTTGATTGTTTGTGAGCAATTTAAGAATGGTGTGATTAAAATAAAATTGTTCGGTCGGTTTGAAACGGCGGGGTATTTTTTACGAAATTTAGTTCGCTTTCGTTCGCCATGACGGTAACATGGCGGCCACTTCGCGCGCTTCTCGGCCGCTTCCGGTGTTTTTGGCGGGAGTTCGGCGGATGTGCGGCCATTTTGTGAACGGTCAAACTAAAATGTCGGACGTTTGTTTGTACTGTTTCTATTATTGCGTGCGCTTAGGTGGAGAAATCACTATGGGATTACCGATTTTGCAAGACAGAAACGTAATTCAACATTGAATCATCATGACGTAATAATGTAAGTACATGTTTTGATCATTAATATATACAGTCAGTGACGTCCCTAGGCAAATTGCCGCCCTTAAGCAAACTCAGAATACCTTCCCCATTTAATTTTATTTTCAAATTGTTTGCGAATTCATTACTTCAGCTGAGGCATGGTCTAAAAAGATCGTGACTATGCGACGCGCGGATAGTGCAAACGACGCGTGCTGAACAAAACATAATTTGTCATCAAAATTCAACATGCGTCCTTTTATTTCTATGTTTATTGCTATATTAGTAATAGTAATAATATATTCATTGACATGTTTTCTTTTTCGGGTATATTTCGAGTATATGCGTAACGTTTTTTTAGTCATCTTTACACGATATAAGAATATATGGCACTGTTCGGTTATACGGAATACAGCGGAAAACGCATTTTGAAAATAACCGATAAACTGGATTATTTGTTAGGTTAACCTAACCAAACCTAACCTAACCTAAACTAACCCAAACTAAAAAATAATCCAGTTTATCGGCTATTTTCAAAATGCGTTTTCCGCTGTATTCCGTATAACCGAACAGTACCGAATATATTCCTCCGACGCCATCACGAAACAAATTGACGTGCTCACACCTCGACTACCGCTCTCCAATAGGCAACGAGTGCGAAATTTCGTCCCACCTATTGTTGAAAATTATCTGCTGTTTCACGTATGTATGCTCTTAAGTACCCACTAACATATTGTACCTAATATTTATTTTCGGCTGTAGTAAACAGAGAAATACACAACAAATCTTTAAATTGACATAATGTAGGTATTACAAATATTGAGAATTAGAGCATTTCCATGAAACCTAAGTATCTACTATTGAAGTTAATGGCCCCACCAAACCACACCCGGTCTTAATCGGGCGTATCACGGGTCCCTACGTTTGCATGCGAAGCATCATTTTTTATGACTGGGAATGTCTCAGGAGCAGTTACCCAAGACTAAGGTCGCTATGCACTCAAATGTGCTTTGGCAGAATTTACATGACTTTTAGTTAAGAGTACCCATCATGGGAGAGATGACTACGTAGCAGTGATGCCAACCGTACTATAATTATAGTACAATACTATAATTTTGATTTCGCGAAAAATGTAAAATACTATAATTTTACGCCAAATATACCAAAATACTATAATGTTAAAGGATTCAAGATGAAAAATGTTCCTGTACTATATATTTTTCAGAAATATTATAATTTTTATGCCTTTGTACTATAATCAGCATAGAAAAATATGGCAACACTGCTACGTAGAGGCAATATTAAAAATTGTAGTAAAAAATAACAAATTAAAGCTAATGCAAAACTACCGAACATTCTTAATGAAGACATCTTCACGTTGGCAGTATGACGCCGCAAATTTTCTAAATGAAATAAAATTAGCATTTGAAACCTAGGTAGGTAGGTACTACTCTCAAATAGTGGTCATTCTAGGTACGCGAAGATCTGTGACGCTGACGGGTTTGGAGGCAACCTTGTGAAAAATTTGCTTTAAACCGCCTTCGCACTACCTAATAGGTATGTATTATAATAAGTATTAGGTACAATCCAATAATAGTTCTGTTGTCAAGATTTGTACCTATGCTTTGATTATTTTTTTTCAAATAAAATGTCGATACTTTGTAACGAAGCGACCACATAGTTTGCTTCATGGAAAACCACCTCTGTACTCAACAGTTGTAATATTTGTAACTCGTTTTTTACATTTACCGCCCATATCCAACGCATGACCTGCCTACCCCCGCAGGACATCACTGTATACAGTGGCGTACTACGAATAAGTGCCGCCCTTGAGCAGAATTAAAATGCCAGCCCTTTAGATGTTTAGTATCTAAGAGCGTAGGTTCGAATCCTGGGTCTAGCAAGTATAGGTACCTACAATATATTGTTTTTCAATTTTGTGCATGAGTCAGAGTATTGACCTAATAGGTTGAGCAAGTGGCTGACATCCATTTCTTGTAAAAAATATTATTAAACCACAGATAATTTTAGATATTTTATAGATAGAAGAATATTTTTTATCGATTATGGTTTGGTTGGGCAGGACTTAATGAATTTAAAAAACTCACCAACACAATTTGTAATAGATATGTATTCATAGTTCAACCAAATTATTATGACTGAAAAAGTATGCACTATTTTTGTCGGATCGCCCATAGCATACCTAAATTATTATGGTTTGGTTAAGTCAGGGTTTACCTATTTTAATTTAAAAAAAACTAACCAGCACCACCTAAAAATTCTGTTGTGTGAAAATGAAAATAAATAAGTATGACTGACAAAGTTTAGTGTGCATTATTGATGTCAAATCTTAACAGGCTACCTCCACCCCTCGCCACTGGGACCTACTACTCATGTCATACCTATGTAGCCTACTGACTTCCAAAAAGTCACTCTTACTCTATGACATGTCATATATTATATCTCCGATATATAAATATTGTAACTCACAGTGGCGAAGGGTGGAGGTAGGTTGTTTAGATCCGCCATAAATAGTGCAACTTTGTTAGTCATACGTATTTGTTTTTATTGAACTAAGACTACAATTTACAGATGGTATCGGTTAGTTTTAAAAATCAATCAAACCCTGCCTAAACCAAACCATAATAGTTTTGGTATATTTTGATCAGTACCTACGACAAAATTGCGCACACTTTTTCATTCATACTTATTTGTTTTTGTTCGATTTCGAATACATATTACCTACACATATTGTTGGTTCAGCCCTGCCTACACCAAACTATAATAGATAAAACTATTATTCTATCTATAAAATATCCAAAGTCTATGTATGATTTAATTGCATAATTTTAGATATTTTATAGAAAAACGAGTATTTTCGAATATTATCTATTATGGCTTAAGTGAATTTTAAAAACTAACCGATACCATATGTAAATTGTAGTCTTATTACAATGAAAACAAATACGTAAGATTGACAAAGTTTAGTGTGCACTATTTATGATGGATCTTAAAAGCCTACCTCAACCCTTCGCCACTGTCTCATCACTGTATAATAGTCTGTACTGATATTCTTTTTATTTATTATAATCACTTACTTCCTTCTGACAGATGTAGGTATTAGATGCTGGTCCAAACACCTTGGACTTATGTAATATAGCAATAAAATAATATATACAATCGATACATTCTGTAATCTATCGAGTCCGTGACACCACGGGGTACAATACGTCGGTATTATTTATTGTAGTATCATTCTTCAAATCGAGTCCTTCGTCGTGGCTAGGTCATTCATTGCCGTCACGGCTAGTTGTCAGGCTCTCGCCCGCCATTGGCTTAAAACCGGTTTCGCTCAGGCCGAGGGGCGTGATGTTTGATAGAAGAAATATTTTTTACGCTATCATTCGTTGATTCGATTTGGAATAGACATTGTGCTGTGCCGAGGCTTCAAATGACACGATACAATCTTAGGTATATAGGTACCTACAGTTTGGTTATTTTGAATATGCTTTTTATGTTTGTTATTTACAAACATTTTATTTAAAGAAAAAATCGTTACATAGATAGCAGCATTAAAACTATCTTTGGTGGAGTTAACTTTACTGACAATATTCTTAATGGATGCCAACGAATGGTAATCGATAGTGAAGAACATGAAAACAATACACAGAGGCTGTTTATCATAATATTAAAAGATACTTAATCGATGCGTAGGTACAGGGTATCTACTACTTATTCCCAGGGCCGTGCCAAGGATTGTTGCCGCCCGGGTGCCTACCCAAAATTGCCGCCTTCCATAATATATAAAAATATTGGAGATATATATCTACCTATATACCTACCTACAATGAAAATAATTGAAATCATAATTTTATTCCCACATATTATATACGCGGCGGCCGCGCGGTTTAAGCGTTGGACTATAAAGCCGTGGGTCTCAGGTTCGAATCCTGGGTCTGGCAAGTACACATATTGTTTTTCAATTTGCGTGTCAGGGTATGGACCTAGGTAATAGGTTGAGCAAGTGGCTGACATCCATTTCTCGTAAAAAACAAAATCTGTCAATACAAACCTTCACTCTGTGGAGGCCCATATGATCCTATCAGGATCGGACATGGTCGAAAAAAAAAAGATTAAAATAATGCCCATTTAAATATTCGGCGTTTCCTCATTCATAACTAGATCAGTAGTGTTTGTTTTCATTAGTAAGTATGACAATATCTATTGTAGTATATATATGTATTGCATTAATATTAGTAAAAAAAGACAATCTATGAATCCTCACTCAACTCATCGAGCCCGTCACGAAACGTACTACTATTGACATGAGTCCTTCACTCGAGATAGTAATCTCACGTCATCATTCTTATTATTGTATTCAATGTATTCATATAACAACCAATAAACTCTCTCTCATCTCAAAAACCAAGCAACAACGACCTTCCATCACCTCCACATCAACAACCTCCAAAGTGGTGACCCCGACGTGATACATCCAAAATACTATATGAATAATAATTTTTATTTTGCGTTAGCGGTCTGCGAAACATTTCATCAATTTTTACCGATCCGCAGGTGTAAAAAGGTTGAGAAACACTGCAAACTAAATTGAGTCCTATAAAACCGCAGCCATGGTAATATTTTGTTTATAGAATCTAATTGAATTTACAGAAAAATTTGTCATTTTAATTAATGGCAATCTGAATATTGAGTACATATTATTATAATATAAATAAAGGATATGTAGCAATTGTCCGTGTGCTGAGCTCTACAGGCTGTACGAAGATTGCAGCGCAGTTAAATTAATTAAGATTGGGAGACTGCGATGGCTAGGTCATGTGCACCGTATGAATGACAATGAACCGGCAAAGAGAGTGATGTCCAGTAATCCAATAGGACGTAGAAGAAGAGGGAGGCCAAAGATTCGCTGGTTAGATGGAGCTGCCAGTGACTGCCGTATTCTGGGGGTACTAAATTGGAAAGCGGCCACACTGGATAGGGACAGGTGGATGGAGCTGTTGGAGGAGGCCAGGACCCACACTGGGTTGTCGCGCCCCTGATGATGATGAGCTATTGACCGTTGTTGAATGTTTATACCTACGTCCTGACACTCCATAATGATTAGGCAAAAAATATATTTTTTTAAATAAATAATTCTTATTTGACAGTGGGAAACTTTCGTCGTTAATTAAGCGCACGTCCGTCTTTCGAGATACTAATCTGGTTCAGAAATGCCGGCGCGGCGTCAAATTAAAATTTGCATTTAGTAAAATAATATTTTATGCCTTCGTAATATCGAAAATATTGAATGAATTTATTTGTAAATTAACACATAAATTTTATCCAGGACGTCACGCGCATGAGTTATGTACTGAGTACAGGTGCGCTCTAACACCTTAGCCTCCGATATCAAGTTTTACGTAACCTTATCCAGACTATGCATAGCGATGGTTACTAGGTACTCATAACTCACATTTTGCAATTTTGTCATTTTTGAGTTAAATATACCTGTGATATAGGTATAAGTGATTCTAAAAGCATTAATCTATATAACACAAATATTTGGCTATTAAAAGTCATTTTAAACGCTTAAACCATGTGAAAATCGTTGACAAAGTTGACTGTTGGTGTCATAACCATTGATCCCACAAGGGGAAGGGCTGACAGGGCTCTAGCCTGGGGACCCGGGCTCAGGAAGGGCCCGGCGTGGCGAGTCGACCAGACAAGCTAGTTAAACACGCATCACAAATTTGCTCGAATAGTAAAAAAATGTTGCCTGCGGCGCTATTACACGTCAAGCTTACGTATGTACTAATATTTAAAAATATGTGGTTAGGCGACGAAATTTATTATTATTGTTGATCGATATTCGATAACTCCATAATTTAAGTGAGTGCATTAAAAATATAATAATTATCGCTAAAATATACACTGAATACCCTTAATTTTACGTCGAACACCATTTGGAATACGAACCTGTAGATCGTTAGACTGTCTTTAATTAACCTTGACGATAGGTAGGGGGGCCCGCTTCAGGATGTGGGGGTCATGGTCATAACTCACATTTTCAATGAATAATATCCTAACCTAACCAAACAGAGAGCTCTATTTCTCATAGTGTGCTGCGTGTCTGCAGCCTTCAATGACATGGTCATTGGCAGCCTTAGTAATAATATAGGTAGGTAGGTATATATTAAAAAAAACGTAAATCGACTCACTCACTCACTAATATTCAAGGGAGTTCAATACTTTTCTTCTAATTACAAAAAACAGTGCTCTTATGGTTTTTTGCGATTATGTCAAAACTCGATTTTTGGAATATGTTAGTTATGACTCTAGGCAACTCATTTGATGAAAATGTTTGCAGAACAAAGCTTGGTTATAAAGTTTTCGAAAATGTCTTCAGAAGGGTAATTATATGTAATTTGTACAAAAATACAAATTCATTATGGCCAAAAATATTGCAGATGAAGGTACCTATAGCGTTGAGATTGAATGTCAATTTTTCCGACTAGCATTCAGCCGAGAGGTAGTTTTTGTACCAATTATGTACTGTTTTGTATGAATTTAAAAAAATAAATGCCATTTATTTGAGATGCGACGTTTAATTTGTGGAAAGTAATATCCCAATTAAATTAAATTAGATCATTTGACATTGATGCATAACAAATATTTGATTATAATGATAGGTTAACTTAATACTTTGGACGCGGAAGACGCACACGGTGCGTAATGACCAGGCGGCCGATCGATGTAATTAACGTGCATTTTAAAGGGGGCAATTAAAATCTCATTATCTATTCAGCAGCGAAAGCGTTAAAATCATTAACAATTTTTAGATTCAAGATTTTTTTCTAGGGACATTTAGCTTTGGGACTATGCGTAAATTTTCTCCTCTCAAATCTTTCTATTTTAAAATCTACTGATCCTGATCCATAAGATAATACCTACTGGACGAAGGAGAGTTTTATAAAGGGTTAGTTATCTTCATTATTTTTGAGATCAAAATAGCGCTTGTTGTCGACATTCATCCGTTGATACATTATGTACATACAAAACAACAAAAATTTAAAACCGATTTAAAAAAAAGTCTATCTATCTTTAATTGCTAAGATAGTCATATTTTTAGGTGGATTTATGTTTTGAATATATCTAGAGTTTGTTATGTAACGCTTAATTAAAACTAAAAGCAGATGCAGGTATCTTAAAGGGTTATCAGACATCGGACTTCATAGCCTATTTGCTTGAACTATTTAGTTGTTTTCTCACAAGTTGCTACTGGTTCAATTAAAATTGTCACTGATAGCATTCAAATTTGCATATTTCATCCCTTCGTAAGTAATCTATGATCTTGATTAAAACTGAAACGTCGTCTAGTGCATACCCATACGATAAAACCTAAATAATTAATACTTGCCTACTGATATACCAGTGACTTTTGAAAAGTGGTTGGATGTGGAGATCAAAGAAAAAGAGCACACTTGTCAAGTATACTTACGGGAAATAAGAAAATTACGATATTACTACTGATGAATAGGCACACACTATTGACAACGACACACAAAATCGATGAAATTTCAATAGCTCACTGACGATGAAAAAATTAGCGATGAATTTAAATTATGTATTTTCTAAACTTTTATACATATAACGTACCTACGCCTTAAAAAATGTCATCGGTGGCTTTAAAAAAAGCCGTTGTTGTGTATCTGTTCCACAATAATATTTAAACATTTTAGTCTAGGACAGGGGTCGGCAAACCGCTGCTCGCGAGCCACATGCAGCTCTTTGCCAAATTCCCAATTCACATTTTTTACAAAAAAGGTATGATTGTTGTCGTTTTAAATCCGTCCATTGCAAAAGTCGACAAATTAAATTTTTCTCCATTTCATATTGATACGAGCACTTTTAACAAGCAAAGAGTTATGTAGCTCCAAATTTGTAGGTCTTGCCACCAACATTGAGGATTTGGAGAGAGAAAAATGCAATTTCATTTCACAACTCAGCGGAGCGCTCTAAAAGATATACATAATAAGGCAGATACTACGATTTTTAATACATGGTATAGCTTTCCGAACTCGTATTTGAGTCTACATAATAAAATATGTAGGTATGTGAACAATCATTTTCAAGCATGAATAATATAAATAGCATTTAGATAAGCCAAAATAATAACCGGTGAGAATTTGGAGTCGCGCCTAAAATTGAAAATACAAGTTTACAGACACTCTCCAAAGAAATGCAAGGAAGGTCATTGTTCACATTAGTTTTAAGAAATGCGTGAAAATTGTATGTAACTCATTTTCTGTATACAATATATTTATAATTTCAACAATAAAAAAACTTATATTTGCGTTAGTTTTATTCGCAAAATCTGCTTCATTTGATAAATAAACAATAACATTCACTGAAATAAATCATATTTATAAAAATATATGTATGAAAAAAATTTTAGCCGTTGTGATACTCATATTTGGCTCTTTTGGTCCAAGAGTTTGCCGACCCCTGGTCTAGGAAATCGAGGTGGGTTGAAATAATTTTTACATTTTTGGTCATAACTTCCTCAATTTCACCACTAAGATTATGAAAATGTAATTTTTGTGAAGCATATTAATTATTCATCATTCGTTTAAATTTAAAAGCAGCCGTACATTTATTAATGAAAAATTCATTTTGGAAAGAATTGCAACTGTTACAACCCCCTAGTATCGAGGTAAGTTAAAACAGCAAGTAAGGTGGTTTGAAACATTTAACTTTATATAGATTTTCATCATAGGTAAAGGTAATACAAGGCTTTGTAACCGGAAAATTATATTTAAAAAAATAACTAAAAATGTTTATGCCACTTCTTTGACATCCATTAACATAGTATGTACATAAATCAATTAACATAACAGTCAAAACAATTATATGCGATCAAAAAAACTACTTACTTATATTAATTTTAACACTACAATATATTGAGACCTCACTGGAAATCTGACTCTGAGTTTATGGATGAGAAGCCAGTACCTTAGATATGTGGGTTTCGATTTGGGTTACCACTGTGGGAGTCGTCGACGTGTCGTAGGTCATGGTGTTGAGGATGATGATGAAGAAGTCGAAGATGGCTGCAGGAGCGAGTTTTATTTGTGGCGTAACGGTCAATACAATAGTATGTTACAATTCTAAACTTATGATACGGATCCGAGGTCCGCACCTCGGCACAATGAGATGTTGTGCAGGACGATACGGAGATTGAGATTGTAACGGACCAAGTACTTAGATTCGAGTGACATGTCTGATGAATTATTATTCGCTATTTATACAATCAAAATAATATCTACCCGTTATAAGTAAGGAAATAACTATATTAATCGAGTCAGCTACTTACTGTCATTTGCGTCAATGGACATATGTACGAGTAGCTGACTATTGTATAAAATATAGATAACGCGGAAATAACCTTTGCCGTAACGTAAGCTATGCTCTTATTGTACTTTAATTTGACACTACGGAAATGCATAATAAAGAATTTGTAATTGCGGTACAGAGTCACCAACCTGGATAATTCTACTGATTGATGAAGGCCTCTTCAAGCTGGTCCCATTTCTCTCAGTCATGTACGTTATGTTGCCACTAAGATGGGATGTAGAAAAGGTTTTTATCTTATGTAGTTGTATCTGCATATTATATTGTCTGCTACTGTCCCTTCATCGCTCGCACCAATTGAAACGTCGCTATCGATTATCTTATATAATAATATGAGCCTAATAGATGCATGGAATCCGTCCAAAGATCCACCATGACAGATTACCATTACATTCTAATGAAATAAACAATAAAAAAACTGAAGGGTAATTTGCATTTAAAAATTGGGTCATAAATTTGACGAGGCTAATAACTTTTCTTTCGCTCGTCCGTCAAAGTGGAAAAAAGTCGAAAGATGCTTTAACGTGATTATCCGATACAATTTATCGACCGTCCGTTCGTGGGTTAGTCCCTTCCCTTATGACAAGCTTCAAGGTGTCACATATTAATAATTTATAATAGGTTTGTTCCTGATACAATTAATCATAAACGTATTTAACCAATGTTGCACTTTATCAAAGAAATTTATACACTTACACTTAAACTTTTATTTATTGCACGAATGTTATTACGGACGTAATCCGCACTATACACATTGTGGTACAGAAGTATGGATTCCGTAAACGTAGCTGACCCTCTCTCATCCTGCAGTGGTGCTACTAAGGCCTCCACAAGGTGGGGAATGATAGGGCTTTAGCCTGGAGGCCCATGCTTAGGGGGGCCCGACGTGATGGGTCAACCAGTTAAATGAGATAAACACACCACAAGTTTGGTCTAATGGTAAAAAGTCGCCTGCTATCATGAGTAGAATTTTATTTTTTAATTATTTTTAGTTCATTTCCTGACTAATATAAATGACTATTTATCCAATATGGAGAGGGGTCGCATGTTACTTGGCTATCACAAAAGATGATAATAAATAATGATGCCGAGAGCCGACAATTCAAGTGGATTTATTTTAAAATACCTATAATCGCTAAACATGTAGGTACGGAATACCCATTATTTTAGACGGAACCCTATACCAGTTGGTGAAAACTACTATAGAACATTACACTGCCCTTAACATTAGCGATAAGTTGGCGGGCCCTTCAAACATTGCGGACTGGGGGCCCGCTTCAAGATGTGGGCACCATGGGTGCTACACAAGTGTTCGCGTTCCAGATCTTGCATTGTGGGAGGAGCTGAATGTGAAGGTGACAAGACATTGTGTTTGTCATGTGCTCCTAGTACCTACTACGTGTACAGGTGTGATAATGAATTTTGTGGTTTTTAGTATCTGAATTTGCAACTGTCAAATATACATTATTCGCCATTGGATTATTGCCTTAGATTTTTTCTTCAATAACTACAATTATTACAATTTAATCTCACCCATCTTAACCATACTCCTTCTTCTTCTTTATAATTTCGGGTCAATTTATGGCTACTGCCGTATATTATAGCTTAACCACTGGGGAATGCCAAAAGAAATGGCGTATTTCAAAAAATCACTACCTTATTATTAGGTCAACAATTATTATAAAGCAATCATTATTCGTAGGATGTTTATCACACTTGAATGGTCAAAGACATAGATTATAATGAGTATCTTTAGAATTATCTTCAAATGTGTTAATCTTGCCCATTTTTGAATAATAAAATGCCTAATTCTTGTCAAATTTGGGATCACAAAGATTATCAATATAATTTTTTATCGTAAATATTTTACTAAAATTATCTCTCATAAATTATACTAATGGTTTTATAAATGCGTTTAAAAATTAATAAATGATAAAAATTTTAACACCACTGCACAGTTATGTACCGAAATATGACTATATTCTAAAACATTAGAGCGAGAGGTTTAAAAGAATACTATTTTATATAATAAAAATACTTTATGCAGTCATCAAATGTTTAAAATAAATATAAAGGATAATAAGGCTTCAAAATTATACAAATAGATTATCTACAACATTTAAGGTATGTCCAGGATCATGCTTTGAAAATAGAAAAAAAAGCTCCATTTTGACCCACGCTGAGCACGTGACATCATTATTTGCAAATGACACTAACACCGTTCCAAAGTGATTTCGTAGCCGCAATGCAAGAAGAATCTGTCCTTCCTCTACCTATGTAGATTTAATTTCAATCACATGCATCTATGCCACACACTATGTAGTCGCCACCAGTGGCGAAGGGCGCCTGTTGAAGGTATGCAGGTTGTGGTCGATAACTGAAAAAAGTCCTAGAATAGCCTTACAGTATTCTACCGAACAAAAAATATAATATTAAATTTTACATTTTTATAATAGATTACATAAAAAAAAATAAAACAGGCACTAAAATAGATATCAAAGAAAAGTAATACACACGGAACACAGCATTACCTAATGGGAACTGAAATACTTAACGGGTGTGGAGTAACAGGCAACCGATCACGAGTGTGGAAGAATATGGGATAAACTTAAACAAATGTCAAGAATACATCATTCTAAGCTTGTCCTTCGTTCTGACAACTACTTTCGGTTTGTGGACTGACGCTTATTACATATTGGTGTATTCGAAGGTTGCAACTTGCAACACACACTATTGCACGTCTATAATTTGTGATTCATTTTCGAAGGACAAAACCCTACTTATAATATGTATTATATGTAGTGTATTGGGGTATAGCCTATACCTATGAATTATATTTATCAATCTGTTCTGTGGCAATATCCAACCGCAATTCGAATTAGTTAAAGTTAAAGTCTCTGAGCATAAACCGAAATTGTTTCCCGACCGTTGTGTCTGATTCTGTCACCGTTTGGACTTAGGTACAGGATATCAATGTCTGTACAGTGTACATTAATTACAATGTTAGCTAAAACATAATGTTAAGATCCTATAACCTTTCCTACTTCGCTATGATATTATGATATAAGTATTTTAATAGATAGTTACAGCTTACGTATAAATAAATAGGTATACAGATCCTACCATGTAATTAGTATCGGTATATAATATCATTCGATGCGTATTTTTATTTTTCCGATACAATTTATAATTATTATTGACGGTAGGTATGTATAGATTAGAAAACAGGGCTGAAATAGGGACTGGGTATATAAGATAATAAATGTTTATTTTGTATTTTATTATGCCCACTGTCTATAACTGAGTAAGGTTAAGTGATTAAAGTTTTGCGTTAAACGGTTAAATTAAAGTTCAAATTACACTGGCAGTGTATGTTTATCAAGAACGTACGATAATTTCCGTCTCAACTGTTACCGATCGTTGGCTGCAAGGCCTGAACAAAAAGGATGCATAAGTGCGAGTGAGAAAGTATTTGGCACCCTTATAATCTCTGCGACACGCGCTAGAGTAAGATAAAAGGTCTATAGATGTGCGAGTTAGTTTCCTAAAGTATCGCCGGCAAATCTTGGCTTGTTGCCATTGATATACTACTGGATGAATCATATGCTTCTTAAAATGACGCCCGATTTTCAGCGAGTCGGCCTTTGTTAAAACTAACTGAGTAAGCCCGGTCTAGCTTGCATCTTACTCTAACTAATAGTCAGCGCATGACGACTTGCTCTGTCTGTTTTGCGTTGCAGCCACCCTTAGGTTCACTATTCCAAGAACGCAAATTTAGTTTTACAGCCAGGGCAACACGGGTGAAATTCGGGAATCCATGTTAACGGTCTTAACGCATTATACCTACAAGGAAATATTATAAGACGATATTCGTAATATCTTTTGTGGTACATTTTTAAAATGACACTTGTATGGGAACTGCTCATCTAGTAGTATATCAATGCTTGTTGCTTAACTTAGCGTCGATAACCTGCGAGCTCGTGTTGCTAAAATTGCTATTTTTTGTGTTAAACATAAAGTCAGTGGTAAATATTTTTAGTTAATTAAGTAGAAAAGATGGTTCTGTGTGTTGTCTTAAAATATGGTAGCCATACTGATAAGCAAGAAAATGGTAATACGTTTCATAGGTAAGTTGATACATGTTCGTGATAATTTATTTGTAGGTATATTGTTATATATTTTAATATCAAGTGACCGTGTTTCTTTAAAATAACTTAAATTATGGATTTTTTTACCTAATGGTTGCATTTTGACCGATTAAAAATACTATATACTATGTAAAAAAATAGAAAAATATATTTTAATTCTGAGCGTCTACTTTGGGTGAGCACTAGCGAAATGGTCTATGGTCTTGAACATTTGTAGACGAATGCGTTCGAATGCCCACAAACCAAACGCACGGCACGCAGCTTCATTTACCAATGCAATGGGTGGCGTCTAGATGTATCTATAGTCTAAGGTTGACTGAGTCGAGGCCGAAAAATATGAATGAAGTAAGTACCTATTCTAATTTGCCCACGACTCCATGGTACGATCCAAAATGACCGTGTGCGAAAACTTGTACGTATGCAGTTCGCCGTATCACACCTCACCGTGAAATGTTGTATCGGATATATATGGCCGTATATTAAAGACCGTCCAACCTTTTTAGGTCGTCTAGTACTGACATAAAATTAATGTTGTTGATTTACACTTTACAGGAAGCCAGCAGCAAACAAATTTTGAAGATATTTTGATATTATTAGTAACTAATGATTTTATTGCATTCAACTGATTTCTTCAGTTAATAGTTATTGTCATACCTATTTCTTTTATTAAACATCACTTTTATTACCTAACACTGTATGGAAACAATGTAGTAAGTAATTGTACTTACTTGGCAATCGTATTGACCTTATCTCTTATTCTCTTCTTATTGTGCCATCTCCTAGTGGAGGTCGGCCACCATCAAGGCGATCTTATCTTTGTCGTCTGCTACCCGGAACAGTTCAGTGGAGCTGCACTCGTACCAATCACGGAGGTTCTTAAGCCACGAAACGCGGCGCCGTCCTCTGCTACGCTTCTCATTGATCTTTCCTTGAATGACAAGTTGGGGAATGCTGTATTTTTGTCCTCTCATAATGTGGCCGAGGTACTGTAGTTTCCTGGTTTTGATACTAAGTAGAACTTCTCGGTCATTTCCCATTCGATTGAGAACTTCAACATCTGTCACCCGGTCAGTCCAAGGAATTTTGAGGATGCGCCTATAGAGCCACATCTCGAAAGCTTCAAGTCTCCGTGACATCTTTTTCCGATTATTTCCGATTAGCTATTATAATAATAATTCAAAAATGTTTGTTATTAGTAAAACAAAATCACCAATATTTTGTAGGATGTTTCAAGCTCTGAGATAGTCAATAGACGATCTATGATGGAATAGAATTATTTTGTATATTTCATGGATGTTTTCATCGACAACGGTTGTCGTCAATCATCATAGCTGATCATGTAATTTGCCTCTAAAAATTGTCAGAGATATCATCAACATGTAGTCATACGTTCTAAAAAATAGGAATTATGAGTATAGTTTTCTAATCTTTGATTCGGTCCTGTGCAGAACACACACGTACCCAGCAAAGTTGAACGCTGTGCAGAAAACGGTGGCCCTTTTCTTTGAAAAGAAGTAAAAACTAATAATCATAAGGCAGGGGCATTGTTCCTGCATTGCGATACGCCTCTACTAACGAACTAACCTACACGTTATGTTGGTATTAACTACCAGTGGCGTACCTTAAAAGATTTTAAATTTAAAAATACACCAATAATTTATTAATACAAATACACGAAATAATATATGGAGGTTGACACTGTTTATGGTAGGTATAACATGAGTATTTTAACGGACTATAGTTTTAAAATAGCAATGCTTAAAAATACATATTAGCAAGTGTAAGAATTTCATAACTAAAAAAATGGAATAAGTACTTCTGATATAAAAAAATATAAATCATGTTAGTTAATAAGCTCAACCTTGATTTAACCACCTTTATTATGTGCACGCGTATATTAAGTACCTATGCTTCAGTGAAAAGCAAAGTATAATAATTTACTTGACAGCATTATTGTTGGTGGGCATTACCTACTTGTACTCATTGACTTACTAGTTACTAATGAACATTGCATCTGAAGAAGAATAATAAAAGTATCGTTTAAACTACCCTTTGCAAAGTTATCTAGGCTCGCTTATAAAAAATTGTATTCTTTCCTAAGCAGATTAAATTAGTTGAAAAATGTAATGTAATAAAAATACATCAAATTACAGCATTGCTGTAGTATACAGCTGACGTGTCTGCTTAAATACATACGGCCACATATAAATACGCTGCATATTTTTACTATGAACATTGAAATACATGTAAATTTAATCTATTCTGCTAACGAAGCCAACGTATCGACTATAGAAAAGGTAAGCAATACGAAATTTCCAAATTGCCAAGGGCATATTATAATGTTTTTTATTAATAGTAAAAAAAGTCGCCTGCGGCATTATTTCACTTTGAGTGTGTATATTAACATTTAAAAACATGTGGTTTCAGGACGCGTATTATGTTTTTTTCATTTTTTTATTATTGTGTGTCGATAATTAACAACTTTTAAATTACTTAATCTTACATGATGAAAAAATACTACGCTAGTGAGCTTCCTTTGTTTTTTTGCCTAGATGCGAAATTTTAGGTCTACAATTTCTATAAATCATGTATAAAAAACTAGAGTTACGACATATAGGTATTACCTATATCGCAAATTATTTCTTGACTTTGTGATAGTTAGAGGGCCCGCCAAAGATTCATGCCTAATATAGATACTTTCATTTCAAGTACTTACAAAAAACTCTAAATTATAAACAAACTACAAAGTATCGCACAAGCACCAGTTTTTATACAACCTACTAAAGAAAATTGCGCCGCAGACTACTTTTTAATTGTATGTAAAAGTGGGGATCAAAAGAAAAGTATAATAATAAATTGTAACTTTATATCAGAATTTAAGTAGGTACAAGATTGTACATGTTTGGGATATTTTAAATGTTAAGTTTTCTCCTTCTGCAAAGTTTGCGCGCACGCCTGTGCTAAACAGGTAGGCACCTGGGCGGCTACTCGCCCGATGTAGTTCTTTTCTGTGTACCAGGTAGTAGGTATGGGTAGCGTGGTACTCACTCGAGCTGGCCGTCCTTAATTACAGGTCTCCATACAAACTAAGGAGGCTTGCGTGGCTCGAAAGAAGGCCGCCGCATGAAAGAATTGCACTCGATTCGTTCATAACATCGAGTCAATAGACACCTGCGCAGGTAAATTAATATTATTCGAATGACTGTATCAATGGAGATATGAAATATTTGACAAACACGAATTATTTTCTCCACATTTTTTAGTTAGCTCAGTCAAGTCATGTAGCAAGAATAAAAAGCGTCTCTTAGATCGACTCTCGGACAATACATTTATGTCATTCTCTGAAAGGGTGACAGATGTGGATAGAGAAGGCTAGGATCCAGTCAAAGCGGTTGATGTAGAAAAATCCAGAACGTTAAGTAATACTTCTTATGCCCTTCCTTAATTAGAACATTTGAAATATTACAAGGAACGAAATGAAATAATAATTTGATTGGGTTTGTCATTTTTTACTAAAAACTTGTCGTAGCTTCGTCACGGAATAACTTGCTGACGAAAGTTTACAACGGTGAAAATTACATTCAAACTGTGAATAGATAAACGTCATTACAAAAATCACTAGACAATGGATTCTTGAATGATTTTATGTATCTACGCCTATGTTTGAATTGATAACTAAGAATAAATAATTACAAGATAAAAAGAACTTTTTATATACCACGTTTTTAAATTTTCTGTTGAATCATATAAACTTGACAATTCTGTGTATTAATAAAAACTTTTTATTGTACTTGATAGAAATACTGAATAAATATTATAGAATATTGAAATGTCATTTTGACATTTCATATTGATTTCATTAATAATTTAGTTACTAGGACCCCCTTAGACAATAATAACTTTCCATACAAAACAGAATTAACTGAAAATGAATTCAAATCTGCTTAATAATGGCTAAAAGTATTAAAATAATGCATTGTCGTCGTGTTCTGATATATTCTAAAAATTTCAAATGTCTAGCTAGTCGGGAAGTTAGTTAAAAATCTTCAATTGTCCAATACAAATCTTGGACAAACAAGAAAAAAAATGTACCGGACAAACAAGAATACGAGCTAATAAAAACGTGATAAAAAATGATTCTTGATAATAAAAAAACTGGTCGCCTGTCCATGTGTTGATTTGGTTATGTACTTTTATTTGTACTATCTTTTACCATTTTAAGTGATTGCTACAAATTCTTATATTCTAACTAATTATGATTTATTGCATATTTAACAAAAACTTCTTTCAGACTTGCAACACTCATTTTTATCTCAGTGCGGCCCCGAAAAATAAATTTCAATATACTTATATGTGTGATTCTGATAAATAAAATTTTACCTTTTTAGGAAGTAGGTACCTACCTAAGTCACCATGTAGATTAGATTAGTTGGCTCAATAGAAATTAATTATCAATGGTAGGTAACAATAGGTAACCTGTAGATATTAGCGGGGAAGGTGGGCGTAGGCTCTGAAGATATAAAAATAGTGAACGATAAATTTTATCAGTTAACTGTATTAGATTTCATTGAACTAAAACTACAATGTGTAGATAGTGTTTGTTAGTTTTTGAAATTCTATTAAACCCTCCCTTATCCAAGCCATAATAGGTATATGATAATAGCATTGATATACTACTAGATGAGCAGTTCCCATACAAGTGTCATTTTAAAAATGTACCACAAAAGATATTACGAATATCGTCTTATAATATTTCCTTGTAGGTATAATGCGTTAAGACCGTTAACATGGATTCCCGAATTTCACCCGTATTGCCCTGGCTGTAAAACTAAATTTGCGTTCTTGGAATAGTGAACCTAAGGGTGGCTGCAACGCAAAACAGACAGAGCAAGTCGTCATGCGCTGACTATTAGTTAGAGTAAGATGCAAGCTAGACCGGGCTTACTCAGTAAGTTTTAACAAAGGCCGAGTCGCTGAAAATCGGGCGTCATTTTAAGAAGCATATGATTCATCCAGTAGTATATCAATGGATAATAGTAAAAAAATATTCGTTTATCTATAAAATATCTAAAATTAAACCATACATAATACCTACTAGATATTTTATAGATGGAAGAATCTTTTTTATTGATTATGGTTTGGTGAGCAGGGCTTAATGAACTAAAAAAACTAACCAACCCCATCTGCAATGTAAATTAATATTTATAATTCAACGAAATCAAATAAGTATGACTGAAAAATTGTGCTTTATTTTTGTCGGATCGCTCATAGCATACTTTAGCTAATATGGTTTGGCTTAGGTAGGGTTGTTTGAATTTTAAAAACCAACCAGCACCATGTTCAAATTGTATTATTAATTTAATGAAAACAAATAAGTGTGACTAAAAAAGTTTAGTGTGCACTATTAATAGGCCGTCCATGGACTAAAACCGTATGCGGTTTCGAACCGTGTGCTATACTAAGCTTATCTCTTCTAGTCATAGAAATATATTTCCACAAAGTATATTATAAGCATCTGATCGTATCCGTTTATACCTACCATACACTTACATTTACAAATTTAGTGAAATTATATTTTCATGAACAACAATCATAAGTTTAGTATGGCACACGGATCTAAACCGCATACGGTTTCAGTCAATGGATGTCCTCTTATGCTGAATCTTAACAGTCTACCTCCACTTCTCGCCACTGGTAGATACAGTTAATGATTTACGATGGAGACAATGTAGGTACCTACTTGTTATTAAATTTAAAACGACAGTGCAACATAATTCTAATAAAAGATATTTTCTATTTTTTTCAGATCGGGTTTGCCATCAAGGCATCTAGCCCAACCCTCGCATGCCTCGATAGTAAAACAGGCTCCGTCGGCCCGGATTCGAACCCGCGACTCTGCAATGGGACGACGCCGCCTTAGTTTCCTTGCCGCGGGACATTCGGCTCCCTCACCTCGACGATCAATAAAATTACTTCACAATGACGTATCTCGGATGTAAGTATGTTAAATTTGTCATTTATTTGTAAGTTACGGTTGGCGGCTATTAATTACTTAGTATTGGTTTGAGCTGCATTTCGCACCATGTAACGCTACAGTACAACGCCCCACTTCTATCGTCGAGTCTCACACCACCCACCAAGCACCGAAGTAGGGTGAAGAAGGCTTTAAATAATCGTCTAGTATGGAGTCTTCGCCACTGATTGATTTACGGGTTCCATAACAAAACAGAACAGTGACAAAACAGAACAACGATAAATATAACTATGACCTTTCAGGAAAAATATAAATTTACTATTGATATTGTCCTATCTCTATTATGTTGATAGATTTTTAATAGCACAGATTTTCAATACGCCATAATAAATCAAATTATATACCTAATTTCTGCATTCCTAATCGCTAGAAAGCCTCAAATAAATGGGACTTAACTTGGTGTTGCCGGCAAGCTTAGGATATATCATCTTATTCAATATAATATGTTCAAAATTATTGGGTGACTAGGTACAACGAAATAATGACCTAACCTAACCTAACCTAACTTAACCTAACCTAACATAACCTAACCTAATCTAACCTATCCTAAATAGATTCCACAAAAATTAATGTTTCAATTTTCCCCTGGCTGTTCTGTTTTGTCACTGTTCTGTTTTGTCCGGTTACCGGATAAGGCTTTAGCTAAATTCACATAGATTTGATGCATACACATTTTCTGTCAGTAGTAAAACATTCACAGCCATTCAATGACGTGTCACTGGTACGTAGTATTGAAAACTGAAATAAAAACGACTGATCCTTTCTAACATAGCCCATCAAAAAATATTACTATGTATGAATGCGATTAGATCGTAAAGGTGTGCCTTATTAATTTGGTAATGGATTATGTTTTCTACTTAGGTATAGAAATAATCTATATGTGGAACATTTTTACACCTCGTAGGTGTATTATATGGTGCATGCCTGAACTTTATCGGTTTTATGACTTGGAAGCACGGAAAATGTTAACATTATGATGAGTTGCACGGGACAAAAGGAAAACACGAAAATTAACGGAGAAAACACGCTGGAAATTAAATAATACAACACCCGGTAAACAAAATAAGAAATTTTACATGTAATAAATAAATAACGGTAAAATTACAAGATAAAATGAACTTTTTATATACAACGTTTTTAAATTTTCTGTTGAATTATTATGCTCAAACTTGTACTTGATATTATGAAGTAAATAAAAAACAAATAAACAAAAAAATATAGAATACTGAAATGTCAAAACATTTCATTGTGATTTCCATAGTAACGCACGTATATATTAATAATTTACTTGCTAGGACCCTTAGCAACCACTAATAGTCTTTTACTTTTTACGGATTTTTCTGAAATAACTATAAATACAAAACAGAATTAACTGAAAATTAATTCAATTCTGCTTGAAGATGGCTAAAAGTATTAAAATAATGCATATTTGGCATCGTGTTCTGATATATTCTAAAAGTTTCAAATATCTAGCTAGTCGGGAAGTTAGTTAAAAATCGATTGCAAGGTTTGTACTGGACAAACAAGAATACGAGCTAATAAAAACGTGGTAAAAATGAAAACAAGTCTTCTAAACACATTACCTTATATTAGTGATTTTCAACATTTTCTTAAATATAGGGAACTCCTTACATGGATGACACATCGTATACCTAACACATAACGAGTGCCTTGGAAACTATTTAACAATAAATTTGTAGGCTTGAACATTTGATCCGTATTAGGATGGCATATTATTACAGTATATAATATAATATAGGTACTGTCTCGTTTTGACATTTCTCTCGCGCAGCGGTGAATAGAATTTAGCACGATTTTTACCGTGTCCGGAAATGTGTACGTATACAGTTCGCCGTATCACACTTCACAGTGAAATGATCTATCGGAAATAATATATGATCATATATTAAAGACCGTTCAACCTCTTAAGGTCGTATAGTAGGTACTGAGATAAAATGCATGTTTAAATAAAACACGGTTCTTGTCGGTTTACACTTTACACTTTAGAGAATTTTAAAAGGTTTTTTTGAAAGGTTAGGTTTTCATTCTTCAATTCATGAATTTTGCCAAATTCAGAAATGAAAATTGAGTTAATGTTCATATTGAATCTAATAAATCTATAGTCAATAGAGTAACTATAAGTAAATTGTATATAAAAAAGTTCACGGCGAACTGTGCTACGGTGAAATGTTTTACGTGCAATTTATATGTAACCATTGTCGATTGCGTGGATATTTCAGTTTTATTAAATATTTTTTATAGTTATGTACCTAATTGTCAACGATTTAAAATAAATAATTTACTATTAAGACGATACAATGTTGAGTTTAAAATCGTAACAGGATGTCCATATCAATATAAAACACTTATAAATTTGCTCGCTGGTTTTAGTCGAAGTCTACAATACAAATAAAGGCACAGTGGTTAAAACATCGCGTTTGAAGACCGACAGCTTTCGGGTCTGATGCCGCGGGGTTCGGGCCAAAACCGCAAGACTCGAAAAATAAAAAATAAAATTATTATACTCGTCCGGGATCCGCTAATGACATATAATTTGACATAGACACGTCGGAAGAAAGGGGGCAAGCAGTGCTCTCTGAATGTAGCCTTAGATTCAAAGTCACGTGATGGTTGAGGTTTTTTTTATTATTGAATTATAAGAGCCAGCTCCAGCCAGACATATAAATTCCTAACTATTCTTAATTTTGTCTCATTCCTAACTGTAGAAAATTTATTGTAATAATTATTATTGCTACATGATAACGTATCTCGTCTACGTAGGTATACGTAATTCTGAAACTCATGAGAAAATATAGCCAATAGAAAAAATCATTTTTCGAAAAAAGTAAGACACCCGGCTGGAATCGAACCAGCGTGTCTTGGGTTTCTCGCCCTGTGCATTACCACTATGCTACGTATGCCATGCTTAATTGCCACAAACTTTAATTATTGACTTTTTATTAATACTTGCTCATCAGTGCTCTCCAAATTGAGTTACGGTAGGCTATCGATTTTTGTATTCTAAATTAAAGTATTTATTACCTACTTTAATTACTAACCGACATCACGGATCTCTCCAATATTTTCTATTGCAACTTACTTGAACTTGCTAATAATGTTTAATTAACTATTTCTTTCATTCAAACGAATAATTCACAAGATTTAAGAATGTACCATTATAATTATTATATAAACATTTTTTTTCCGACCATGTCCGATCCTAATAGGATCATATGGGCCTCCACAGAGTAGAGGTTTGTATTAACAGATTTTGTTTTTACGAGAAATGGATAAACAGAGGTAGGTACATTTACTTTTATCGTAAAAAGATTTGTTCTATTGGCTATATTTTCTCATGAGTGTTTTCAGAATTATGTATGTTCACTAATTATAATGGTACATTCTTAAATCTTGTGAATTATTCGTTGAATAAAAGAATTAGTATCTATTCAATTTTTTGCATCGCCGTGTGAATTTCGTCGAACCAGCGCATCTATTCTATACACAAGACTGCTATCGGCCGCTATCGGTGGCTATCAAGGGTAGTTTATCATATTTTTGTATGAAGTATTATAATTGTTACAATAAGTTAGCCGTCTAAGCAGTCAAAACTGTCTATCTCGCTCTAAAAGTTAGCACAGCCAAGAGGGGTGCCGTTAAAACATAGCACTTAGGTATTGTAACAATAAATTACAACTGACTTATTGTAAAAAATATAATACCTCAATACAAAAATATAAAAAAAACTACCTCCGATAGCCGCCGATAGCAGTCTTGTGTATAGAATAGATGCGAAGAGTGCTAATCGTCAGTCTCCTTATGACTTGTTATTTCCTGAAAGGACGCAGGACTTGAATCCACGACCTGCGACATCAGATGTAAGTATTTTGCCAATATTCCACCGTGACGGATTAATATCACTCATAATAGTCATAGTCACAAAAGAAATTAATAATATATAAATGTGAAAGTCAGTCGCCATGGCCAAGGTGTTCCCAACCAGGGATCGTTTAATTACTTTAGGCCATACAATTTAAAGAACATTTAGTGTGCCGACTGTCCTCAAACATTGTATGCGCGTTTAGTTATCGTGAAAAACTTTAGTGCAAACCTACTATCATACAGACGTAACTATTGAAAGTAACATATTTTTTAACATGTGTGTAAGTTTATCCGATATTTATCCACACTCGAAATCTATACCCTATTATTACACATCCTGTAAGGCAGTGGCGAAGAGTGGAGGTAGGGTTTTAAGATCCGACATAAATAGTGCACACTAAACTTTGTCAGTCAAACGTATTTGATTTAATTGAACTAAGACTATAATGTGTAGATGATGTTAGTTTCCGAAATTCAATCAAGCCACGCCTAATCTAAGACATAGTAGATAATAGTAAAAAAAATATTCGTTTATCTATAAAATATCTGAAATTATGTCATTAAACCATACATAATTTTAGATATTTCATAGTTAGAAGAATATTTTTTATCGATTATGGTTAGGTTTTAATCGAATTTTGAAAACAAACCAGCATCATCTGTAAATTGTATTCTTAGTTCAATAAAAACAAATAAGTATAACTGATAAAGTTTAGTGCGCGATATTTATGTCGAATCTTAACAGCCTACCTCCACCCTTCGCCACTGCTGTAGGGTAGGGTCAGTCCTCATTAATTTTGTGTTCCCTGTTAATAACTAATTCTAGCCTGTTAAATTTGGTTAAATTAGAGCATGGTCAGGGCTCGAAATGGACAGGAACGCACCGGAGCGCCGTTCCTGTTCGTGAAATCGGTAAAATTATCGCTCCGTCTCGTGAAATAAATAATTTTACCGTCCGAGCTGGATAGGCCATATAATAGAAAATCTAACACACTTATTTTTATGGAAAAAAAACACATAAACTTTGATAACTTTATTATGTAAAAATCTTCAGAAAACTACCGAGCGCTCCGGTTCGTAATTTTTTCCATTTCGAGCGCTGAGCATGGTCTCTAAATGTATGCGCTGCAGAGATCTAGGAGTGCATTGCTGAGTGTCAGTAGAGTAGAGAATGGAGGGGCAGTAGAGGACGTTAGGAAGTAAGTGGGATTTAAAAGGATGATACAATCGATTCGGGAGATTTAGAGATGCTATTGAAATCTTATAGAGTAGACCTTAATATAGACGAATTAGATACTTTTGAGAATGTTTAAAATTTACTCACACAGCTATAGGTTGGTAAAGTTAAAAAAATAGATTTCCAATAATTGTATTATTAGTTATTAGGTAGTGATAAAATTTTCTCATCAGGAGAGGGGGAGGGGGGGAGGAGGTGCGCCGAAAAAATCTTTGAGAAAGGGAGCCAAAAAAGGATCAGAAACTATGATATAGATTCTAAAATTATAGATTCAGGAACGAATATGTATGTACAACTTATCAATATTATGTTGACTGATTTTAGATATTATACAATAAGTAATATTTGTGGGTACCTATTGTATATTTTTTTTCTATCTCCAAAAACATAATCATAGGATGTACGACGTACCTAATATTTCTTCCATTTCCGATTCCCTTATTCCAGACGCAGTTTTTCTACGTCTAGAATTATTTTATTGGCGCAGTTGTGTTATTATGAATGTAGTTTTTTTTTATTTTATTAAAAAAAATGTTTCCTAATTGGTGTTATTTCTTTTTGTCTAGTTCCGCAAGCTTTGCGGGAAGGATAGATAATGATTGGTGTAAGGCTGTAAGGGATTGTAGTACCTATAGTCCAACAATGTGTGTAGAAAGTATCTTGCTAAAAAGATATTAATAATAATAATTAAGAACACAAGAACAGTGCACATAAGGAAAAAATACTAATTATTGATTATTAGTTTAAATAAAACGGAAATTTTGTCGTACTGATTCTACTTTTATTAAATATAACTGGACCGGTTTCGTTCGCTTCAGAGGGATATTTGTCAGGATGTCCCTCTGAGGCGGACGAAACTGGTCCAGTTATATTTAATAAAATTTGAATCAGTACCTACGATAAAGTTTGCGTTTTATCTAATAATACATTGCATTTCCACCATTAATTGACAGTTTACACACTAAAAGAAAGTAATTATTTACGTAAATAAAATATTACTTATTTTTTCTAAGGACCTTATTCATAACCAGGGATCGGGACCAGTATGCTTTGCTGTCAAACACCCCCACTTGCACCATAAAAGACATGTGATCACTGAAAGAACCGTGGCACTCATAAATTGATTCAATTATTTAGGGCATCCAATGTTTGTTTTAATATTCCGATGCGGCGTGTTTAAAAGCAAGACAGCGCTGACGACACAAATGGACACTAATAAACCTAGCATGACCGTTACGCCATGCACAATTGATAGTAACTTGTGGAAGCGACTTCTTTCTTCTTCTTTCGACCATGTCCGATCCTAATAGGATCATATGGGCCTCCACAGAGTAGAGGTTTGTATTAACAGATTGTTTTTTTACGAGAAATGGATGTCAGCCACTTGCTTAACCTATTAGGTCCGTACTCTGACGTATACACAAATTGAAAAACAATCTGCGTAGGTAGGTAGGTACTTACCAGACCCAGGATTCAAAGCGGTGGAAGCGACACGACGCAATAAATCGTAGGTGTACAAGTGCGAAGTGTCTGGGTATAAAGAGTGTACCTGTAAACCGTGGACGGTGTAAATGTAGAAGTCAGTGGCACTGCCAGATTTTGTTAACCCCGCTCATCTCGCACTGCCTTAAAAATCAATAAAAAAATATTATGGACTTTTTTTCAAAATGGACCCCCCCCCCAAAAATCCTAGTGCGCACCTGTGCAAAAACATATAATGTCCCCTCTTTAAGGTATACCTAATAAAAAAAACTAAACTTTCTAGACAGTAGTACCAGCTCCCACGATAGATGACCGCTTCTGAAGCAATGAATGAGTCGCAAGTAGGTACAAGTGAGTACATATTTGTGGGACATATCCCATTGGTGTTATTTTCAGGGATTTAATTATACCTTGGATAATACCTTAGGTATTCAATTTATGAGCAATATGTACAGATATTAGTGGTGTAATTTATTAATTTGTATGACTGGTTTGAACTGTTTTTAGGTCATATTTAAAATCTACATAATATCGACGGCGTCATCTGCTCCAAAAAAAAAATTGCCGCTGTTGAATTATACGTACTAGCGAAGGGTGGATATAGTGGAATACACATTAAACTTTGTTAGTCATACGTATTTGTTTTTATTGAACTAATACTACAATTTACAGATGGTGTAGGTTAGTTTTTAAAAATCAATTAAGCCCTGCCTTAAACAAACCATAATAATTTTGGTATATTTTGAGCGATACGACAAAATTGTGCAGATTTTTTCATTCATACTTATTTGTTTTCGTTACATTAAAAATACATATTACACATATTGTTGGTTTTTTTTAAATTCATTAAGTCCTGCCTAAACCAAATTATAATAGATAACAGATTATATTATATCTATAAAATATCCAAAGTTATGTATGATTTAATTGCATATTTTTAGATATTTTATAAATATACGAGATTTTTTTTTATTATATCTATTATGGCTTGGGTTTCGCAGGGTTTAATTGAATTTTGAAAACTAACCAACATCATCTGTACCTACCTAAATTGTGGTTTTATTTCAATGAAAACAAATACGTACGACTGACAAATTTTGTTGTGCACTATTTATGTAAGGTCTTAACAGCCTACCTCCATCCTTCGCCACTGGTAGGTATTATGATAATAAAAGTAGTTCCTAATCACCCTGTAGGAATTTGGGACAAAGTCGCCCGAAGGCTTTCGCGGCGCCTGTATATTCGTTGTAAAAACATCCCGAGTCCTCGCGTTTTTTTTATTATTCTTTTTTTACTTTCTTTACCTTTTCGGGTAAAATCACGGAGATTTTCGGCGGCGCGCAAGACCCCGCTAATTATTTAATTGCACGAACGCACGCTAAGCAAAAAAAAAACATAAACGAATTCGTAAGAGTCTGAACGGACCATGTGTTTAATTATTTTGATTTAGTACCTAAGTATCAAATAAAAAGTGTATTTAGAAGCGCAAACACTGTAATCACAGGTTTTTTAAAGAATTTATAGCTGCTTTAACAAATGGTTTGGCTCATTTGACCAGTGCTTTTTGACCCTACACCATATAAAGATTAAATTGGTACTCAATATAATTTATCGTACTGCTTTTGATAGCTCTAACTCTTTTTTTATAACTATTATAATTGTTAAGACATTTTTATGTTAATTTTATTGTAGTGTAGAGTTGTAGACCCTAGGCCTAGACCAGGAAACTCAGAAATAATGGGAACTTAAATACACTATTTATGTCGAATCTTAGCAACCTACCTCCACCCTTCGTCACCCAAAAGAAGATCAAAACTTATAATTTTCACTACGAATGGGAAATTAAGTATATCTTTGTGATTGTGGAAAATAATATTGTTATTCACTTTGCAGCACATCAGTGTACTCAGCCAAATATAATACGCTTGTTCAAGTCAAATAATGACAATAGTGGAGTGTCGTAGATGACTGCCAGTTTTGATACTGGATAGTACCCAGTGGCGAAGGCTGGAGATAGGCTGTTAAGATGCTCCATAAATAGTGCACATTAAACTTTGTCAGCCATACGTATTTGTCTTCATTGAACTAAGACTATAATGTTTACATAGTATTTTTAAAATTCAATTAAACCCTGCCTACACCAAACCATAATAGTTTAAGTATGGTATGGCCGATCCGACAAAATTAGTTCACACTTTTTCAGTCATACTTATTGGTTTTCGTTGAATTGAGAATACATAATATTACAGATGGTGCTGGTTAGTATTTTTTAAATTAATTAAGCCCTGCCTAAACCGAATCATATTCAATAAAAAAATATTCTTAAATCTATAAAATATCTAAAATTATATACGGGTTAATGGCATAATTTTAGATATTTTATAGATAAACGAGTATTTTTTTTACTATTATCTACTATGGCTTGGATTGGACAGGGTTTAATTGAATTTTAAAAACTAACTTGTTTAATGAAAACAAATACGTTTTACTGACAAAGTTTAGTGTACACTATTTATGTCCGTTCTTAACAGGCTACCTCCACGCTTCACCACTGATAGGTGTAATCATATATCCACCAATCTACCCCTTTGTAGGTGTATCATATAATTATGATCCTTACGTTATATATTATAATATACCAGTGGCGAAGACTCCATACTAGGCGAATATTTAAAGCCTACCTTCTTAAGAAAAATAATTTTTATTATCATGTTGACATATTTATATAATCACAAATAATAATATATTCAATATGCCCAAAGACATCTATCGTATAATTGTCACAATTTTACGATCTTTTCCCATATTTCAATAAGCACCATTTATGGCATCTCTCGAAATAGAACACACCGCGTTTCGCTTCACATATTGTATAGGATTATTTTCGCGTGAATCGACGGGTTTTTCAATATGAAGTTTTTTTCTCATTATTTCAAAATGTCTGGCGTCCCGCATACAAATGTACAAGCTGTTTCGTTGGCGCTTACGTCGCGAGAGCACATTTATTCAAAATAATTAATAAGAAGATAATTTAAAAAATAATTTCTATGGGATTCAATCACATAAAATAAATATGTATTGATTGTTGTTAAAAAAATAATTTATCTCGTGATTTTTATTTATTTATTAGTTCACTCATTGGACAATTTAGATATCTGATATTGTACCTATCTAAGTCTGTGTTTTAAATATATAAGTATTTTAAAATGTCTAGTTTTACGGGTTAAATTATAAATTGTTATGGAACATTATATTTATACAACAACGGATATTTTCATAGATGATAGGTAATATATTTTGAGCGTATGTTACGTTTATAAATGTTTAGGAAAATACATAAGTAATTCAAACTAATTGCTTATTTTTATGAACTAATTATAACAAACCAATTAACCTTTTGAAATTTCTTCGTTTTAGCGTACCTATTCATTAGTAGTAATATTGGGTTATCTTCTTATTTCCAGCAAATATATCTGACAAGCACGGTTACTCCCACAGCCTACCTCTTTCAAAAAGTCACCCTACGCCACTGTAATATACTCATTGATTCGGCATACCTACAATTTCAAGCATAAGTGTGAAATTTGCGTTGAATTTGTATTGAATTATATGAGAAATATAAAATTCGCAAAACGCAATATGTCTAGGCGTTAGAACGATGATAATTTTATAAAATAATGATATGGAATTATATTAAATAATCGGTAATACTATGGGGGAAATAATGTAGCCCTTCGGTCGCCAGGTGGTCAATATGCACCAGGGAACACAAAATTATTGGGAACTGCCTTACCATACTTGGTGTGGTATAACAAGCTAAATATATGAGGAGGAAACATTCAAAAAGTGATTTGTCACACAGCTGATGTCAGTGACGTCCCGTGGGGGTAGGCAGATTGAGCGTCGCTTGGGGGCGGCAGATACTCGAAGGGCGGCAAATCGAGGAGAATCATTTGGTATTATATAGAAATAGCTACCTAAACTTAGTTATATTATAACCAGAGCTTTGGAATGTTTTGTTCCGGATGCTTTTTTTTATTATTATCCAGTCGGTACTCGCAGCGATTTTAGTATGATGTCACCACGCTCAGCTAGAGATTTTTTTATTTTATTTTTGACTGCTCGGTTTCGTATACAAATGCTAATAAACTTGGCGCCTATACACATTATGAATATTTTTATAAATGCAAAACATCACAAACGAATAATAAATCAGTCATAATAATATAATGTCATTTAATCAGATTAAAGAGTTCCTTTCATAACAGTGGTAGGTATACTGCGCAAAAACCAATAATTATGTCGCGCCATAGTTATTAAAAGAAAATAATATTATATACGAGTATTATATCAACGTTGGTAACGAAACAAGGAGAATTTATGGTAGAGATTTATAGGTAGGTAGGTACATACCGTATTTTTTAATTTATCCAAATATTTTTGCCAGTCATTCGCGAGATTTAAAAGTTGCCGGATGTACCTATTGCAAATAGATACCTATTCATAATGATTATTAATCCTTATTGACATTTGACATAATCAATTAGTATTCGTGCATATAATAGGTATTTACGTTAAGTACCATCTAATTGTAATAAAAATGTACCATATTTATCGTGCTGTGAATACAATACTGTGCAATACCTTTTTTTAAGTCGTTTTTTTTGTAAACATATTTTTTGCTGATAATAGTGTGGATTTGTAGTTTATTTCAATCATCAACGGTTGAATGTTGAGACCATTAATTAATAGTGTATTAATGATTAAATTTAGGTTTATATTAAAAAAATAATGAGGAAAATTATTTTGTTTACATGTTGTAGGGTACAATAATAGCATAGAAAAAATGGTGTGAAAATAATACATCTGCGTAGGTATTACTAAATGATACAAACCAAATGTGTCAGACATAGGTATTAACCAAATGGCATCTCAGACTCTGGTGATTTGGGTAAGTGTCTAACTAATATTATATTTATTCGCTTATTTATTTATTGATATCTAAATTTAATTTTGTATGTTTCAGCTTAGTGGTAGGTGTATATTTTATTAGTAATGTATCCAAACCATGGCCCCCAGAAGGGGGGGCTGACAGGGCTCTAACCTGGGGCTCGGGCTCGATAAGTGAGATAAACACTTATCACAAATTTGCTCTAATAGCAAAAAATTCGCCTGCGGCGCTATTTTCCTTCAATAATGATATTATTTAAAATTATATGGTTACACAATACAATTTATAATTGTGTAGCGATACTCAAAAACTCCACAATTCAAGTGTATGTATTAAAATATACAAAAAAACACTAAATATACACATCAATTTTAACGCGTACACCATTTGGAAAACATTACTGTAGAGCGTCACACTGCTTTTATTCTTAGCGATAGGTAGGGGGGGGGCAAAAATCCTAACATGGGGCCTGCTTCAGGATGAGGGGGCCATGCTTCATACAACACATTTCTTAGATATTGGAGTAATGAAAGGATGATAAAAAAATGGGGCGGCATTTTGACGCTGCCTAGGGGCGGCATTTTGTCTAGGGACGTCACTGGCTGATGTTGAGCTGAGATAATCACGAAAAACATATTGTTTAATAACCTAGCCTATGTACTCAAAATCGTTTTTTTTATTATAAAACTATTTAATAAAAGAATTTTAATCCTCGTATTTTGTATAATCTAAAACTCATGGAAGTGGTTCATTTTTTGATTTGATATTTGGACAAAACACGATTTGCATGAAACTTGTGGACAAAACATCATTTGAATGAAAATCAAGGCATTTCATTTATATCATATATTATTTTAATAAAATGTATTAGGGAGCATATTGTATAATATTATGTACAGATTGTTAAATAGTAAAATGTTCTGGCTCCACACAGTCACATATGACCTCCTTCTCTTCTATATTGACCGATGGTTCATCAAAAAGTTTTTTTTTGTACCATTCTAGTTTCCCCCCCCCCCCCAGATGCCTTTATGGATACCTCGCATTTACTATCGAGGTTTCTTAAGAACTTTGGCACGCAAACTACTCTACTTGATGCTAGTCAAATGAAAATTGTGCCGGCTGAGAGAATATGCCTTATTGAAAACTATTCTTCTACCCGCATCGGGTATTGCTAATTTGAATTCGGCCAGGGCCTATGAAACCACCTTGCAAATACCCTGGAAAATTCTTAGTAGCGCAAGGTGGAGGTGATTCTGATGAATATTTTGTCGTATTCATTGGGAACTGAGGACTGCGATTTGTAGTCGAGTTTTTTCCCGTGGTAAAAGAAATGTCGCATAGGACTGATATTCTGAGCATATACCTACTAATCCTATCTTATATGACTGCAGTCACTGGATCTGAAAGGCATGAATCATCATTACATGTCACCATTTATTATTTTTATTCTTTTTATGATTATGATTACATCAATACAGAAATTAAAAAGTGCATCTCTTCCGGCCTCGTTTGCCATGGTCCCCGGAAGGTCTCGAATGTACGCATCTGCCATCTGTATAGTCCTCCATCTCCGAGATTCTTCCAGTCGCCAAACATTACTTTTACATAATTTTTCTTCTCTTGGGATATGAAATGTGATAAGGGCAACGTGTCCGGTTGCGCTCATTGCAAATGTGAATAAGATATACATTTCTTCACCAAGTAATTGTAATCTTCCGGGCTATCGCTAATATAATGAAAATGTGTATTTCCTTTGACCAGTACACGTTGTTGGCTACGTGGTATTATTTCTACTTTTAGTGATAATCGTTTTAAATTATTCTTAAATGGTGCAGCAATGCTGAAGTTATTTCTTAATTACCTTTCCCAGTTTTTCTTCTATCCAGGTATACAAATGTGGTATAGAATATCTTTTTTTTTTTGCTTCAGATCGTTTCCCACCTGTAGAAATCCTTTTTCTAGAGCCATTATTGGCTTGGCCAACTTCGATATGGTCCACACTATCTTCTTGCACCGTAAATTGTTATAGTAAATTAAATTTTATTAACATCTTGTTGAAAACACAACCTCTTTAAACAATACTGTCACTGAAGTAACAGCTCACAGCTACCATGCAAAATGTGATTAGTCACATATGCAATATGGCGGCTCCTACGCTGTGATTGGTTAATAGGACAAAACATCGTATGATTGAAATCGAGTGCTGGAGAAATCATGGTTTGCTTGAATGTGTCATTTTTAGGATTAATTTTTTATAAGATAAAACGTTCTTTGAACACTGATTCTGGTTTCCTTTCATAGATTTCAATATGGACTATCAGAATTGACAATAAACAGCATTTTTCAAAATGTGTGACAAATCACTTTTTGAATGTATGCTCCTCATATGGAGTGTGGAAGCATATGGGATAAAATTAAGCAGGTGTTAAAGAATATGCTTTTTTCAATAGCATTTTAGTTTGTCACATTAATATAACGTGCTTTCAGTCTTTGCGAACAGTCGACGCGATTTTTTTAAACTTTGGTTGGTTTTATGGTGTTCAGGTCATAAACTACCATGCTTCAGAACTTTGGTCCATGAAGATGGCTTTTACATTTATATTTATTAATCTTTTCTGTGATGTAGGTACGTAGGTACATAATATTATTTCACTATTATTCGGTAGATAGGTACCTATCTATTATATATGAATATCACTGCTGCTCCGCAGTCCATAGATGATCAGGTACAAATGTATTTAATCTAGAAGAGGTATAAAATTTCGTCTCTCAGACTTGGACAACTGCAAAAAAAGTTTTCTCCAATTCTTGGGTTACGTATGTACTCAGTAAGGAGAGATCCGAGCAGCCTAGAGAGAAGAGTACCTACCTAATATCTAGTGGCGTTGAAGGGTTGAAGGAAGGATTTTGCGAGGGCGTGCGCCTTTCAGATGAAGCGATATTACTAGCAAGATCAGCGCAGGACCGCTCTAGATGGAAGAATATTGTTGGTAAGGCCTGTAATAGTGATCACCATTCTCAGTAATGAGGCAAAGAATATGAAGATTATTACAAGTAGGTAATACGCACGAAGTTATCATCTTATAATGCTATGAAGCCAAAAGGTGACACGCCTTATAGATGTTAGTAATACCTACATATATGTTAGTAGGGAGGCATCTATAGATATCACCTTACATTATTTACATATACATTTTAATGTTTTTTATGTCTAGTTATATCGATGTTATTTTACATTTTTGTAGATGTTGTTTTACGTATGAATGCACGAGTGTTGGGTTCGAATGCCAGTTCGTGCGACTACAAGGTGTGTCAAGGTGTTGTGGGTAGGTACTAAGACCAGCCCATTTGGTGTCGATGTCATTGTGGTGGTGTGTGCACATTGGCTCTCAAACGGTTTATACCCACAAAATATGTTACGTACTTTTGTACACTAATCACCATAGTCAGTTAATAGACTCTTTTTCAACGACATTGGTGGACTTAGCTTTAGAATAAACATGTCCATGTAAAAAACTTTTCTCATATAAATACTAACGCATGGCCCAATTCATATAAATGTCATTATTTTAGTAAACAGGAGAACAGTGGTATTAATGTGATTGAAAAGATGCTAGGTAACTAGTGCATTAACAGTGTACGTTTGAAAATTGTTGTTTATTGTATGGTTGATGCATTGACATAAGTATATATGTATGAGGAATGGCAATTATTAAATAATATTTGTAAATTCTATTTAGGTATTTAAAATTATGAAAGAAACAACTTAAGGGCGGACATGCTCAGCGTTGGTCAAAATGGAGCTTTTATTGTATTTTAAAAGCATGATCCTGGACATTCCTTAAACGTTGTAGATAATATATTTATATAATTTTGAAGCCTTATTATCCTTTATATTTATTTTAAACATTTGATGACTGCATAAAGTATTTTTATTACATAAAATAGTATTCTTTTAAACCTCTCGCTCTAATGTTTTAGAATATAGTCATATTTCAGTACATACATGTGCAGTGGTGTTAAGATTTTTTACATTTATTAATTTTTAAACGCATTTATATAACCATTAGTATAATTTATGTCGACATTATTATAGTGAAATATTTACGATAAAAAATTATATTGATAATCTCTGTGATCCCAAATTTGACAAGAATTAGGCATTTTATTACTCAAAAAATGGGCAAGATTAACACATTTGAAGATAATTCTAAAGATATGTAAAATGCTTAATTCTTGTCAAATTTGGGATCACAGAGATTATCAATATAATTTTTTATCGTAAATATTTCACTATAATAATGTCGACATAAATTATACTAATGGTTTTATAAATGCGTTTAAAAATGAATAAATGTAAAAAATCTTAACACCACTGCACATTTATGTACTGAAATATGACTATATTCTAAAACATTATAGCGAGAGGTTTAAAAGAATACTATTTTATGTAATAAAAATACTTTATGCAGTCATCAAATGTTTAAAATAAATATAAAGGATAATAAGGCTTCAAAATTATATAAATATATTATCTACAACGTTTAAGGAATGTCCAGGATTATGCTTTTAAAATGCAATGAAAGCTCCATTTTGACCTACGCTGAGCATGTCCCCCCTTAACGTTTTATTCTGTAATAAAAGAAATTAGTCAGTATACAACTATTGTTTTGTAGTGGAATGATCATGGCCGACTATAATAGACAAGCCAGGGGACTGAATTGTGAATTACGATGGTAGTGCTAGTTATTGATTATTTTCGAATACGTAATCTTAGATAGAGTGGATTGTTTCTTCAATAAGCTTGTGAATATACTCGCACGTACAATTATTATTGTCTGCACGGCTAATTATTATCCGATTACTTTTTGTTTTACCATGTCCTCTCCTAATACGATCATACGGGCCTCCACAGAGTGGAGGTTTGTATTAACAGATTTTTATTTTTACGAGAAATATAAGTTAGCCACTTGCTCAACCTATTAGGTCTATACTCTGAATCAAACACAAAGTGAAAAACAATATGTGTACACTAGCCAGACCCAGGATTTGAACCTGGAACCCACGACGTTATAGGCTGACGCTTAAGACGCTCGGCCACCGTGGGCGTAAAAGTTACGTTTTTAAGGCACAATTATTCAATTATTGTATTCTGAAAACGTTGTTTACATACTTCAGTATTTTATTTAAGGTGCCCAATTACTTTAAAATGTTGATAATCATGTTACATAAAATATAGGAATGAATTAAGCAAGTAGGTGACCTAAAATTATCCAATAAAAATGTCATGAAAGTTTGAGAGCCATATCATGCAGAGGTATATCAATACTTCGGCAGGAATGAGGTAGAGTCGTATGAGTGTATGCAATTCGACATGTCCAGGTGTTTTTAGTGTGGTTTTGTTTTTGTGGTGGGGGTGTATAATATGAATTTCTACACATATGCAGTGGTAATATTATGATGCACGCAAAGGGTAAGATCAATCTAGGCCCGCGGTCATTCATCCGATAATCGGTAGGTACCTACTTTACTTTTGATTTTCTTTTTCTTTGAAGCCCCTGATACGGTTATCTGAATTACTTAAGCTGGAGCTATAGACTATTTGAGTCCATGACCGACTGTAAAACCGTCATCCGTCATCGAGTTCTTTCTCCAGTTGGTTACAATCAGCTTATCTGCATCTATCTTGCCATAATCCGCCCATCTCTCCCGGGGGTGGCCTAGGGATTGAGTGCCTACGGTAATTCTTTCATAAACTTCATAGATTTCTCTAGACTCATCACATTTTTTTAACAACGTGACCGGCTCATCATACTATATAATTGACTAATTAATTAGTATTCCAACGCCCTTAAGTGGAGATACGCCGGATACATACCTATTAGCTGTGAGGAACGCTGGAAAAATAGATAGATACGATAATCTAGTAGCACCTATCCGAATATATTAAAATCCGTCCGAAGTATATTGGATTGACGACGTATTATTATAGTAGGTACGGTGAAATAACGCGGTAACATATATTAACGAACCGAGAAGAGATGAGAGACCTTGAGGAGGCTTTGATCCAGCGATGGATTAAAACAGGCTGGTGATGATGTAGGTACCTATAACGTCAGACGACGTAACAAATTCAACCGTCCTATATTAGATACCTACCACGACTCAAAATACTACATTGCTAAATATGTCTGTTGTCGAATTTAAAAAAAATACAAGACCCTATATAATAGTCGGGCTACGGCAATAAACTGTGAATTACGATCGTAGTTATTTCTTATAAGTAACTAGGTACTTACTACTTACTTACTTCGAATAAAATAATGATAATTGGTCCATATTGAAAAAAATTGTATAACATTAATCAATACATGTAAACGATTTTTTATGTAATACGAATAGGTTACCGCATTGCATTTAAAGTTACTCAATAACTAGCACTATCATCAGAACTCGCAATTTGATGCCTGACTTCAGACGGTCATGGGTTTTAGAAATTATGATACGGGTGACTGAATTAACAATCGAACCGCGATCTTTGATTGAGCGCCCCTCAAACCGGACAATGATAGAATAAGTTCCCTAAGAAGTAAGCCCCTCAACATATTATACCTACATGCATATACATATATAAAATATACACTCATAAGTATAAAAGGAGGGGCAAATATGACCATTGAATAAATACCTTTCCCACATAAATAATATGTAGATAGATGCTTACCTGTAGGTAAGTATGTAAGTTTTACATACAGATTGTCATACCTTACACTTTTAAAATATGTAAGTATTCAATTCTCGTAATTATTATTGTAACTCAATATCGTATCTTATGTTATTCTGCCTATAGTGCGTAGTGACATAATTAGTTTAAATAATTCATCAATTCTCTACCGAATACTAGAAGCTATCAGATATGAAACAACATTTTCCTTCACAGTAGTTTCTTATAACAAAATGGAAAAGCTTTGTAAATAAAATGAATAGTTATTATTAATCATATTGGCATTAATGCTCTCGTTGACAGATTACGAACTCTCAGAGGTGTTGAAGTGAATAATTAATTTCATAATATTATCTGATATGAATATAGAGTATCTATTTGGGGGCCTAGGATCATAAGGGCGAAACTACAAAAACACTGTACTGAGATAAATGGGAAAATAGTTTTTATTGTTAAAAAAAACAATTTCACACTGTACAAATACAAAAAAAAAATTAAAGCTATTGTAACATATTCATAAGAGTAATGTAGAGCATCAATATCGTAATTTTAGACATTAGTTGGATGGGGAAAAAAATATAATTAATGGGAGACATTCGACCTTTTGTCTCTCAAAATATTTTCAATAAGGTTACTGGTAAATATTTGTTCATAATACAATATAGATAATACAAAACATAACTGTTTCACTATTCAACCACGAAGTAAATTCTGGGATGATGTGCACGTCTAAGAAAAGAAATAGTATTTTTATTATAAAAGACAGATATTTTGAGTCCGGTTTTATTAAAAAAATATAAAATATTAATTACATAATACATAATAGAGTTCAATTCTGTCTTTTATGATGAGTGAATATTCTGCATTATTTTCCATTAGTCATTTTGCTGGCCATCCTGGTAACGTATCAGGGAGAAACTCTCGAAAATATTATCTTGAGCTCTGCAACCACGAAGTAACTTCTAAGATGATAATATGCATGTCAGAGAAAAAAATCGTATTTTTAATACAATCAGCTAGTAGATAATGCCATATCTGAACAAATGAACAATTCATTATAATATTTCATCAAGGTTAACTGTTTATCAGAGTTATTCTCCTTGAAATTATAATCATTGGTCGGTGTATTATCTGGTACATGATTTGAGTTCAAAACACTTAGTTCTTCATCTTCCAAGTCTGTATTTCGATCTGCAAAAACATGATTTATAATGATGCTGTAAGTATATAAATATTTAATCAGATTCAATTTAAAAACAATTTGACCGGCTAGGAGTCGAAATAACAAAACTTAAATATACATAAGTAATTACTTACTTCGCATGCTTGTACGTTGGTTCTGTTTAAAGATATCCACAATCATCACCTCTTCAAAACATTGTTGATATGCAAATATGAACCGATAACAAGTGTTTACTTAAGTTAAATTGACAACTTACGCCAAACTAAAAATTACGAAACTTCCATAAACTAAACTTTATGTCAGTGACATAAAGGCGAAACGCCGCTTACGTCGAAGTGTCTTTGATTAATCGGCATTAATGTCAGAGTCACACAGGTGTAAGAGGACATTCACCCATATGACATTAAAATTCCATGTGGATTTGTAGATACGCCGAGTAATATCTGGCAAACCGCTATACGTACAAGTTTCATCTTTTTACATATGATAGAACTGTGTTCTAGCAAGACAATGCAATATTTAACTCTAAACAGCCATTTTTATAGTTTCGCCCTTATGATCCTAGACCCCCGTATTATAAGTATGAATTTACAAAGCAACAATAATTGTGAGAAAATATTTTTGTTTTAACACAAATCGCTGTCTTATTGGTGATGACACCCATCCCACATCTCAAAAACTAAGATGAAAATTTTAGGTCTTACTAAAAATAAACTATAATATCTTTTATTCAACGAATAAGACACAAGATTTGAGAATATAACATTCTTTATCTTCCTACTATAATTTAATATACAAAAACCGATAGCCGACATTGTAACGCATTTTGTGTAATAATTATTAGTTAAAATCATGGTAATCAAGTAGGAATCCCGTAGCATTGTAAAAGCACAGTGACGCGAATCCAGCGGTTACAGGTTTAAGTCCCGTCACGTGTTTTTTTTCTAGTGGTTATATGCATGACATGTTTTCAGACCGACTATATTCAGGTCACGGCACTGAATTAAGAATTGGTAGTGCTAGTTATTGATTATTTTCGAATGCATGAAGATTTTCAATTGCATATTTCGTTAAAAGTATTAACATTTATTTCAAAATGCAACAATTATCATTATCTAGGTTTACCATAATGCATTCGAAGTAGGTATGAGCAATAAATAGCACTATCGTTGAAATCTACAGTTTCGTATCACAGCCTGACGATATACCTAACTACTATGTATTTGTTTATTAGACCCTTTATTCATTTTAATAATATGTAGGTATAACCAATCAAAATATTACTTAGTTAAATTTTACCAAAATTTGATATTAGAGTTTTTGCTAAAACAAACTCGATTTTCAAATATGCATGGAATAGCTCTATTCGACGTTATAGGCCAACGCTTAAGCCGCTCGGCCATCGTGGGGGTACTATACAGCAATAATAAAATAATCAAAGGAATGAAAATATAAATACTTAACTATTACATTGTTCTAATTCTGTTCTTAATTATTGTTTGTGGCGGTCAATGACTCCCAGACTGTTAAATTAACCATTTGTAGTCTAGGTATTTCTGCCATGATGATAATTGAAAATAATATATATATACAGTGACGTCCCGTGGGGGTAGACAGATTGAACATCGCTTGGGGGCGGCAGTTACTCGAAGGGCGGCAGAGATTCATTTAGTACCTATATAGAAATAGCTACCTAAACTTAATAGTAATATAGGTAAGTAATAACCAAAATATCTTTAATAACAAATTCAGCTCACCGGTTGGAAACAAAACGTATTAACTCATTCGCTGCTGACTAGATAATGATTTTTTAATTACTACCTTTAAAATGCACGTTACATCGATCGGCCACGTGGTCATTACGCGCCAGGTGCGTCTTCAGCGTCCAAAGTATTAATTAACATAAAAGTTTCAACTGGACTGTAATTTTTTGTCCGGTTTGCGATGTCTATTTTACTTCCGTTGCCTTAGGGGTGGCATTTTGCAATGGGCCATCACTGCTTAGATATTGTAACCTAGTAGCTTAGTAAGTAGGTGCATGTACAAATAATACTACTCATAATATAGTAGGTGTATATATATATATTATGTAGGTACCAGTAACGAAGGTTCTAAGTAGGCTGTTAAGATCCGCCATAAATAGTGCACATTAAACTTTGTTAGTTATACCTAAGAATTTGTTTTTATTGAAAAATTAATTAAACCCTGCCTAATCCAAACCATAATAGTTTTGGTATATTTTGGGTGATAGGTACCTACGACAAAATTGTGCACACGTTTTCATTCATAGTTAGATAGGTACTTATTTATTTTTGTTGGATTAAGAATACATATTACCCATACCTATTGTTGGTTATTTTTTTTAAATTAATTAAGCCCTGCCTAAATCAAACCAGAATATATATAATAAAATATTATTCCATCTATAAATTATTCAAAGTTATGTATGATTTAATTGCATAATTTCAGATATTTTAGCTATAGATAGACGACTATTTTTTTTACTATTATACAAAATATGGCTTGGTTTTTTGCCGGATTAAATTGAATTTAAAAAACTAACCAACACCATCTGTAAAATGTAGTCTTATTTCAATGAAAACAAATACGCATGCCTGACAAAGCTTAGTGTGCACTATTTATGGCAGATCTTAACAGCCTGCCCCCACCGCTGGTAGGTACTTACCTAGTTGTGAGGCTAGTTCGAGCTAGGTACTCGCCAGACTGAATTTATTAATTATTTCTAGATTTTATTATTCTGTTAGAATGGTGAGAATCCGAGCAGCCGATGTCAACCTCCATTTAGTACATCGGGAGGTACCTACCTGTCAACCTATTATATTATTAGGTACCTACCTATTGTATTTACTGTATATTGAGTATGTATATACCTAAAAAGTGTGATGACATTTATTCCATATAAATATTTCGGACAATATTCTTCTTGCTTCAATAATAGCTAATAGATTTCGAACAGTGAGGTGTCTTATATTTTTTATTTTGTTTTTAGCAATTCGCATTTATTCGCACAAAGATTATTTTAATTTTAAACATGTCTATTTTTCTCAAGATCCAAATGGGAATAGCTGGACTTGGGACTAACATTATACTCGATGCAGAATACTTGCGATGTACTTGGCCAAATATCAGCTACCTATTCAACACTTGTGTTCTGCACATCTATTCTATACACAAGACTGCTATCAGCGACTATCGAGGGTAGTTTATCATATTTATGTATTGAGGTACCTAAGTATTATAATTGTTACAATAAGTTAGTTGTAATTGTTACGATGAGTGCTATGTTTTAACAGTACCTCTCTAGACTGTGTGAACCTTAGACTATAGATAGATACATCGTGTGAACTTTTAGAGCGAGATAGACAGTTTTAACAGTTTAGACGGCTAACTTATTGTAACATTATAATACCTCAAAACATAAACATTTTTTCAATTTATTTATTTTTTTACATATTGTAGACATTACAAATTATAAGTTTAAGACTTTCACAACATGACATGGAACATTATTATAAAGAAGAAAGAAAAAGAAAAGTAGGTAATAAAAGGGATACAAATGAAAATATAAAAAGAGAAAATAATATAAACATACAAAAGCGGTGATAATACAATTATACCTACATCTATAGTAGTTCAAAGAAGTACACCGAGCTTACTAAGGAGCCCCTATTTTAAGAATTTATAAAATAGCGTCAACCTAAACTCACCCTCACGCAAATGGAATCAATAATCATATAATAACATATAAAATGATAATGATGATGATGAAATACATAATAAATGATATAAAATCATAGCAATAACCTTGCAACTAATAAGAATCATACCTAGTATATAGTAAATATAACATACCTAACTACTGAAACAGATACGTATACCTACAGATTGTATAAAAAATACTGATGATACCTATTATTATGACACATTGTGTCAACGCTGTGTTATTATTAACAAGCAAACATTGTTCGTGGTCAATTTTTATTTTTATATATTGGAAGATTTTGACTTTAGTGAGTGTTTACCTATACGTATATTTTATTTCCATTTAGGCATCTAATTTTAACTCAGGCCACAAATTTAAAAATAAATTTCCATAAGCTTCGATTTTAAATATAAGATCGTTGTCACCCTAAAACTCACCCTGCATACAAAATTAAGTCAGCATATCAAATGGGACAAATGCGAAATTACAACCCGGCAAACAAAATGGTAGAATATCAAATGACACAAAATGGCTTCCATATAATATAATAAACCCATACTGTGTTATTATATTTGAGAATTCTAGTGCTTGTTAGTAATATAACACTTCTACATGGACTCCTCAATGAAAATGATGCACCTTAAATTTTTAACGTAGACAGGATATCTAATTAGCTGATTTTACGAGGACGTCTTGTTAACGTTTCAATCTCTATTCAGGGCGCAAAAAGAGGAAGATAATTATTACATACTTATACCTAAGTAGGTATTTGAAAACACAATTCGAAGATACCTATTTAAATATCAATCAGTTGTACGTAGAGGTATTTAAAACCCATATGGCTACATACTCGTAGGGAATGGGACATTTTGGCACCGCAAACTGGCCTCGGGCGATTGGCCTCCGGTAATTGGCCGCCGGTACAATCGGACGCTGGCCCAACTGGACGCCGGGAGGATTGGACGCCGCACAGTTGAATTAAATGCGCAAAGGAATAGATATACGTAACGTTTTGTTGGAGTAAGTAAGCAAGTCAGTTTAATATACTTCTATCTTCTTCGTATACCCAATCAATCATTACAAAATTAAAATAGCAGATACCTACTCTAATAAACAATTATAAATATTACAACGAGCGCATACAATATAGGTATAAATAAAGGGTGTTCAAATTGGCACTACCTATAGGTTTTTGAAACGTCATAGCAGCCATTTTTTATTATAATTCCCACCAAAATTAAGATTTGTGTTCAGTATTGTTAGGTAAATCATCATGGAAAGATACACATTTGTACAGGGTAAAGGTAGATACAAATTGTAAAAAAAAATATTGCGACAATAATGAATCTATTCGAGTTACGTTTCGGGCATTACGCGAAATTTATCGTCAAAATAATCGACCTACATAACTTACTATTCATAATTTAATTAGAAAATTCGAGTGAAATGGTAATATTTGTGATGCTAAGAATCCAATTCGTCAAAAATGTCAACGTACTGATGAAAATAACGATTTTGTGAGACAAAGTGTGGATAAAAATCCAGAACAATCAATTACACGTACTTTTAGAGAACGAGGACTTTCTTATGGCACTACATGGGATATTCTTTATTAAGATTTGCATTTCAACGCGTATAAATACAGTTAATACAAGAACTTAAACTGAATGATCAGTGACGTCCCTAGACAAATTGTCGCCCCTAGGCAGCGCCAAAATGCCGCCCCATTTTTTTTTATCATCCTTTCAATACTCCAATATCTAAGAAATGTGTTGTATGGATACATTAACAACAATATATATATACCACTAAATCTAATTTAAATGACATCTCTGCTTCAATAGACAATATTGCAAGTCCACGGTTTCAGATACATTTAAAATACACCCGATAACTTCCAAAACTCGTGAGTGATAAAGTATAGTGCAAAAATATTTGGATACATTTAAACTACGTATGTAAGTAGGTACCTATCTATAATTCAAATAAAATTTGAAAATTTGCATCTGTTATTGCAACTCATTAACGACGTGACGTTCAAGGACAACGGAAGTAAAATAGACATCGCGAACCCGACAAAAAATACAGTCCTTTTAAGTCTTTTATGTTAAGTAATTAATAAATTTTGGTTCCAACCGGTGAGCTGTTTTTTTTAATGTAAAGATATTTCCGTCATTACTAAGTTTAGTTAGGTAGCTTTTTTTCTATATATTATAACTAATGATTGGGCTTTAAAGCAACTTGAAACAGACCCATTATTTAATGAAAAAAATCATCTTCAGCGATAAAGCTTATTTTTGGTTAATTGGATTTGTAAATAAGCACAGTTATCGCATTTAGAGTAACGAAAAATCACATAGTATTCTTAAAACATCTTTAAATTCACAAAAATCAACAGTTTGGTGTGGTTCATGGTTTGGAGTTGTAATTGTACTGTATTTTTTTTGATAATGAACATGGAAATGCAGTTACTGACAATGGAGAACGCCACTGAAACATGAATGAATACCTACTGATTTTTTCTGGAATGAGTCAGATGATTTTGATCTAGATTCTAGACTATGTGTGGTTCTAACAAGATGGTGCAACATGCCATACAGCTCGTCACACAATTACCTCATTTAAAGTTAAATTAATAAAATATACCTATCTGTTGTTTGATAACCCTTTGCCTACTCACACTTTCTCCGTTTTAATTAAAATAAAACATACAAGTAAGTATCTCAATATCCTCAATTCATTGGACCGACAAAGTGACTAAAGTCATGTCCCCCACATCCTGAAGCTGGCCCTAAAGTTAGGATTTTTATCGCCCCCCCTACCTATCGCTAAGGATACAGGCAGTGTGACGCTCCACAGTAGCATTTTCCAAATGGCGTTCACGGTAAAATTAAGGGTACCTTTTAGTGTATTTTCAATACTTACATCCACATGATTTAGGAAATTATCACGTAACGATGCAATTAAAAATTACATCGCACATCCACATATTCTAAAATATAACCATTATCAAAGGAAGACAGGCGACTGTATTAGAGCAAATTTGTGATGTGTGTTTATCTCACTTATTTGGTGGACTCACCACGCCGGGCCCCCATGAGCACGGGCCCCCAGGCTAGAGCTCTGTCAGCCCCCCCCCCCCTTGTGGGGGCCATGACTAAAGTTAATATCCATAAACAAGTAAAGTAACACCGAAATGTATTTTGTTAGGGATGCGAGGTCGTGAAAAAACGTATGACACTTTTTACCTGTTAAATAACAATGAAATTTGTATCGCCTCATTAACAAAACAATTTCCATATTCATAATATTACAAACATTGTACGTAGCTACTTATAATTTCGGGATCGATATTAGATGTAGGTACCTATATATTAGAAAACCATTGATTGAAAATTCTTTGTTGTGAGGGATTTCAATCCGTAATTTATTATTGATAGCTGAAATACACTGACAATATTGTTTAAACTCTTCGTAAAATTAAATATGTACATGTTTGTACCTAGGCAGGTAGGTACTTACTTTATTTACATATTCAAGCACGCTTCCGTAATTACAATGCTGTACCTATCTATATATTCCCAAAGATATATTATTATTAATAAGTATCGTAAATATATTATTTTGTTGGCTATATTTTAAACGTAAGGTATTATTTCGTTTCTTATTTATTTTATTTCACTTTTGTTGCGAGGAAGCTGGGTGATCCATAGTTTAGTAAAGTTATGAAAAAGATAATATAATTTTTATCAAACTCAACAGATTGGTTTATCAGTCGTTAGTAATTTCAGTTATCAGGTTGTCACACCATTAGCTTGACAACAATGACAACATAAATAACTATAAACTCATCTATCGAGTTTCGTACACATATTTATTACCTAAATAGAATTCTAACAAATCTTAAAGTACCTATATTATTTATAGTATAAAATTGTTATTAGTTGGAGCTTATGAACATTCCAGTCTTCTTGCATCTTTGCAGATCATTCCAGTATCCAGTACCTTCACCAAGACTCGAAATGGACCTGGACCTGGAGCGCCGTTCCGGTCCATGCAACTCTTCTATTCTTCCACACTCGAGATCGGTTTCCTGTTACTACACACCCGTTAGGTATTTCAGTCCCCATTTAATTCTGTGTTTATAGAAATTACGTAGATACTTACCTATTAATTTAATGAAACTATTTTGTTGTTGACTATATAGATAGCCAGATGTGTAGTTTAATAGCAAACATATCTAATAAATAAATATGATGTTAGGTAGATACCTATACCCTATACCTATTACTGAAGAATTAAATGCATATATACAATACCTAGGTAAATACGACACTCATACAGGTACTTAAGTGTATCTATAATATATTAAATAAATACTAGCATGATATTATTATGCTTGTATTTGTGCGTCTTATGTTCTTGTAGGTATGTGAAAAACAGATCTTTCAAACAAAAGGTAAAGCTATTAAACACACGCAACAATATTCTGCAAATTCTCAATTGACCCATTCTCTGCAGGAACTGATAAAATATTCTGTATGTAACATTATTATTTTATTTAACCGTGATGTATACCTATAATATGTAACTGTTAGGTACTACCTTAGATGCTTATATCCTTTTTGCATCACATTTAGAATGCCAGGAAAATTAATTATTACCTATAGATACCTATGTACCTATTTCGAAATAACTAGTAACGCAACCTCGTCGAATGAACGCAATACAAAAAATATGTCAAACACTACTGTGACGTACCTATAACTACCTAGTAAAAATATAGGTACAGGTACATATAGCTATTCCACACTCTATTGATCAAAGTCCCTGGCAATATGCCTAATACCTGCTATATTTGTAACACTCAATGGCTTCCTACCCTGTTAGTGTTTCAGGCATATCCACAGAACAGATAATAAATAGAATACAAATAGGCTATATTCAATACGCCGCATGGTGAAGCAGGCTTTTGAATGTGTGAGTGTCCTACGAAAATGAAGCACGCATTATGCACGTGCAATAGTGTGTGTAATAAACCAACATTAAAAGAGCGTAAATGCATAAACCGAGAGCAGCTTTAAGTAGTCGACGTTAAACGTATTCTAGACACGTGTGTAAGTTTAACTTACTTAACCTTACTCGAGTCGGTTACCTGCTATCGCCTTACCTGTTGTGTATTTCGGTTTCCATTATTTCTGAGTTCCCTGGGCATATCCTACCAAGAACCGCCACTGCTTTATGTATATATTTATCTATGCGAAGCAATTTTAGCGTATAACAATGTCTCTGTAAAGTGCGTGGACTATACCTACATATATTATTATCGGAATACCTAGGTATATTAATTCAGTCATAGGTAGGAAGGTAGGTACATAATATATAATATTATATCATTCTGAATGAAAACAGGATGATAGTTGATGGTGATAGAAATATCTAAACCTACCTAATGTGAGTCGGGAACCTTTTTTTTAGAACCATCATTAAAACAATCGTAAAAACATATCCGGTACAATTTATTGCATTTTGTATCTATCTGAAAAAGTGCACTATCATATTGTCATTAAAATAGGTCAATGTGTTTTTTTTTGCTTTGACACAAATGGAGCAAGAAACATTGTGCTTTTAATCCCAATGGATGACTTACTAGTGGATGTAGCATTTGAAAATACATAGGTGCCTTCTCATAAACGACCCAGTTCATATAAATACATATGTCATTATCATTAATTCCTCAAAAACTTGTATAAAAATTAGTAGACAATAGTTAGGTCCTTTTTGTTACACCTTCATTTTGTTTTGGCTTCGTCTCTTTGAAAAAAGCCTTCTCTAAATATTGCAATAAGGATGCATAGGTACTGTAAGAAATTCAGCGGTCATATTTTGATCTATTCTGCTAACTTGTCCAATTTAATATTGAATAAATACTTACATCATTTGAAAACATCTCATGCATACACCTAGAAATCATCATTTTGTAGAAAATCTTGCGTCTTATTCGTTGAATAATAAAAATGTTTATTAAAATTATTAACAAATCTAAGTACCTACGTTATATAAACTAAATAATGGAGTAATCTGCGACGTCGGTTAGTAATTAAGGAATTAATTGATACCTACCTTAATTTAATATACTGAAACCGATAGCCAACATTATAACGCAATTCGATAAGAATTTTGGTACTAGTCGGTTATCCTGGATACAGCGGGAAACAAATTTTGAAAATAGTCGATATACTGGATTATTTGTTAGAATAACCTAAACTAACACAAACTAACAAATAATCCAGTATATCGGCTATTTTCAAAAAGTGTTTGGCGGTGTATCCAGGATAAACGTATATAACCAGAATTTCATGTAACAACTACTAGTTAAAATCGTCGTAATTAACTAAGATGCCCGTAGTTTAATTGGAAAAGCATTCTGGCGCGAATCCAGCAAATACAGGTTCAAGTCCCGTCGGGTGTCGTATTTTTTTCTACAAAATGATCTATTCTAGTGTGTATATGCATGAGATGTTTTAAATTATGTAGGTATATTAAATATACCTATAGAATATTACATTCTCAAATCTTGTGTCTTATTCGTTGAATAAAAAAAATAGTTTATTACCATTTATTATCTATTAATAGTGTGTAGGTACCTACATAGGCCGAGTTTTAATCAGTGTTCCGATAATAATCACTGAGCGGTATGATCACCTATCAATAGTTTGCTTGACAAATTCAGAGCCCACTATTTAATGTTTTTTATATTGCGAAAAAAGTCCTCACGCCGACCCTGTCAACATCGTGAACACATGTATATAGAATGTACAGGCACGGATTGACATTTTCACAAACGTGTTGCCCGAAACTACTTATTCGTGCAATTATTATCAAAGTACAGCGTGCGTCAGTTGGGAACTCTCGCATTTTGCATAAATTATAGATAATATTATTTTCCTCTTCAAACACAAGGTGGAAATAATATTTTTTCTGTCAAAGGCCACCATATATAGAAACATTTACTTTTGTAGATATCTAAAGGTAGTCAGGTATTTATAAACATACTTACATACGACTATGAAATAATAATATGTAATAGAAAAGAGGTTTTCAAGTAGGTACTTAATTGTTTTTTTATTCATTTTTCCATTTTAATTAAATTTACAATCCGTTAGGTATGATGATGGATAAAGTCAGACGCCCTGTTTTGACATTATTTAGCCACGTTATAAATTGCTCTGGATCGATACAAATACTGTAAAACAACATGTGAATTTTCATGAATTGTGAACATGCGATTCGAGCCCGAGACGCGTGGGTTCATAGGCGTTCAAGTAGATGAGTATCCAACGCGGACTATTTGTCATGTACCTAAATAACACTAGCGAAGGGTGGAGGTAGGCTGTTAAGATCTGCCTTAAATAGTGCACATTAAACTTTGTTAGTCATACGTAGTATTTGTTTTTTGAAAATTTGGACCAGTTTCGTCCGCCTTAAAGAGACATCGGGCGGACGAAACTGGTCCACATTTTTTAATAATAAAAGTGAAATAAGTACCTACCTACAAAATTTTGCGTTTTATTAAATTAATCAATAATACATACAATGCAGTTCCACCGTGAATTGACAAACACGATAAAAGGTATTTGTTTTTATTGAAGACTAAAATTTACGTGTATGGTGTTTTTTTTCATCAATCAATTAAGCCCTGCCTAAACCAAATCATAATAGTTTTGGTTTACTTTGGACGATACGACAGAATTTTGCACACTTTTTCATTCATACTTATTTGTTTTCGTTGTATTAAGAATACATCATATTACACATATTGTTGGTTCATTTTTTAAATTCATTAAACCCTGCCTTATTATATCTATAAAATATCCAAAATTATGTATGATTTAATGGCATTTAAGCGCTTTTATGTAGCTATTAGGTAATAAAAAATATTCTGAAAAAAAATACTAAGACTAATAATTAAATTAACTGCATCCCCATAGGCTGTCTTATTTCCAAAATATTTACAAAATTAAACATTTATCAATAATAAGCATATTAAATAACTCAAAAACAATGTTTACCTATAATATTCATTGAAAAACAATAATCACTTTTAATAGATTATATTTGAACCTTGCCTATAGACGTTGGGATCGGGAATTCTCGTCTCACGAGAAAACGTGAATTACTTTTCTACAGATTTTTATTTCAGGAAATTTCGAAATTCTCAATTCTTGATAAATTGTAACGAGAATCTCGACGAATATATTCCATAATTTTCGATTTCACGTTTGCCTATTTACATTGATTATTAAATAATTAATTCTAATTAGTCAACCTGTATCATTCCATGTTATCCCACAAATAATTGATTAACTAAATTTTTTTCTTCTTTTTCAGATGGAGCCTTATGACTGTCATACGGCCAGCTACTATAAGTTATGACATGGTGCATTGCAAATAAATATTTTAATAATTTCTTCGAAAACTTAACAAAACTTAAATAAACGGTTATATTGTTACCGAAAGAATTATATTTATTTTTGAATCACAATTTTATTTTAAAATTTCTAATTAAACAATAATACATTTATCTTCCTTTCTTCATTTCCTCACCGTTAGGTGTAATAATATAATCTACAATTACTGTACGAAAAAATCTTCTTGGCTCCGCTTCCAGGCGCTGTTGTTTACTAAACGAGAGGAGCTTGTTAGTTTATAATGGAGATGCGGTGAAAAATTGGCGGAGCATGTTAGTTCACAGTATTAACACGTAGACAAGAAGATGTTTTCGTACTATAGGTACATAGGTATATCTAGTTTTGTTAACCATACTTGATAATATTTAGGTACTAGTTAGGTATACACATAAAACGCTTGTTGTATAATTTATTATGAATAAGCATTTGTTTTAATAATACTGTAGGTACGCTAAATTAAAATCTGCATTTCTTATTTTTAAAAAGTTTTAGGTGTGCTGTAAATAAAAATATTTGTTGGGTATTGTAATACACACCTGCATATTTTTTCAAATATACCTACCTACCTAACAGTTAGTAGGCTAAATCTTAAAATTAGTGTGAATTTAAAACATTTAATTATTGGTAGGTAGATACATAGATACATACTCAGAAAATGTATCTCAATAATCAACAAAACGACAGAGAAATCAGATAAAGGCGATATCTGAAAATAGTCGATGACTTTTTATTTCAAGACATACCTAGGTAGGTACCTAATATACTTATATTTTTAATAGTTATGTTATAATTGATACAACATTTTACTACTCATCCTAGATTGTTAAGTTAAATAATTATAATATTTTGTTAATTATTTATGATCAATCCAATATAATACTATGTTACAGAAAGTAGGGGCATCATAATGATGCATTAAATTTTACCATACCATAACGGTTATTGTGCAACCCCAGGAAAATTATAATTACAATGGTCTTAGGTAGGTACGTGGACAGGTTTGGAGCCCCCTTGAAAACACTTTGCTGTGCGATGGTTATGATGGAACCACAAAGGCTGTTAATATCGTCACTGTTCATAGTTCATATAGTCATACCAATGTTGCTACAATTTAAAAAAAATATTAGATTCAAGATTGCAAAGATTCCGCTACTTTATGACTAATCACCTCATTTGCTTAATAAAAAAGTGACACTGATGTTTACTATACTTTCATCCCCTTAGGCAAAAACAAACTAATTAATCTGAATAATCCAGTAGTAGTAACATAGGGTAAATACTTAATAGATAAATAGAATATCGAAGATGTATTTACACACATAATATAATATGTATATACCAATCTATAGTAGGTACTAGGTATCTAGTTATCTCGAATTGTCTCGAGAATCGTGAGAGGTCGCCTCGAAGGATTTTCATCGCCTGCGGCTCAGTGGTGCGAGCGCGGATTTTCCAGCATATAACAAATAATACACAGGTATGTACTAAATTGAACAAGTGCCAAAGGTAAACCGCGAGAAAATGATAATTTATTCTTGAATACATTATACTGTTTCAGGTACTTTTGTGATATATTAAGGTACCTGTGTATATAAATTACTTAGTAAGTAGGTACCTAGCGCCTACCCAGTTGAACACGAAGAAGGAATTTTAAATAAGTGAATAAATACAAAGTAAATTTTCAATCTAAGACACCTACACAATTAACTATACAGGTGATAAGAAATAAATAAAAATACGTACGTTTAAAAAAACTATACCTGGGTATACCTACTTATAAAGGGACTAAAATAAATAATATGTGTTAAATTAAATAAAAGATTATCGACCAGTGTGATGTGTGATTATGATCTCAGAATATTATGTTAAATAGTGATTGTGAAGCATTTTTATATGTAGGTAAATCAAAGGAATGGTCCCCACCTATTGAAACTATAAGTACGTAGGTACGTCACCATCGTAAATGATGGTTATATATTGTATATTTGGTCATCGTGGTGACTAAAATAAATATAATATGAGCCAAATAGATAAAATAGCTATCTACCTACCTATGTTACATCATTGTGTAGGCACCTACTTTCTGCCCCCATAAGAAAAAGGCAGCTTTTCGACAACGATCGCAAATTGAGTTAGTGTACAGATAATGCTCTACGTGAAATTCTGAACCATTTGACATAAAGTCAAAAGCAGTACCTAGATATACAATTTATTTCAGTATAAAAGTCGACATATTGTTTTTCGTTTTTTTCACGAAAACGGTAGTTATTCTAAACAAGAAGGCAGTAAGTATAACGCAGTGGCGAAGGGTGACTTTTGGAAAGAGGTAGGCTGTGGAGATCTGATAAAAAGAGCACACTTGTCAGGTATACTTACGAGAATAGTACGATATTTACTACTAATGAATAGGTACTCACTAATAAATGACAACGGCACACTAATTCAATGAAACCTCAAAAACTCATTGACGAGATAAAAATGAGCGATGTGTTTAAATTACGTATTTTTCAAAACATGTATACCCATCAAAAATCATTAGATAAAATGTATTTTTATTTATAAAAATAATCTATACCTACTTAGGTACTTATTTATTAATATTCGATTAAACGCCGATTGAATTTATTTTTTTAATTATCTAATTATTAATGATTTTGGACAAAGTGCGCAGTCGTGACAACAATATTATTATGCGCGAATGTTTTAGGCTCTGCGATAGGAGCTTACCTTATTTCGTACAAATCAGCAGACTTGCTGAGGTTACGAGACTTAAAATCCATACGAAAAAAATTCAGAATTATTTCACACATAATCGGGAATTTATTTACGTCGAGACGTCGCGGCGTTTATTATTTATTTACGGCGCGCTGTGGTATATTTTTTAATACCTTTGCAGATTGTATTGTCAACTGTGTAATACTGTAATACATTCCTATATATACGACATCTTTCGTTGACAAAATAAATTATTTTTATATAACATAAAATAATGAAGTGATTAAGTATATAAATATGTCAATATGCAATTAAAAAATATTTTTCTTAAGAAGGTAGGCTTTTAATAATCGCCTAGTATGCAATCTTTGTCACTGGTATAACGAGATTCATGGGTATGCAAAAACACAGCATCAATTGAAAATATACTGGTTTTTGCTTATACCATAAATCAAATGATTCATCCACACTATTGAATTTTTTTTAAAGAAAAGTTGAAAAAACGTGAATGTCTCATTATCTCAAAATATGACTTTGGCAAATAGCTGCCTTTCTGCTTATGGGGGAAATGGTCTACACCAGGGAACACAGAATTAATGGGAATTTGGGATAAATATAAACACGTGTCAAGAATACGTCATTCTAAGCTTGTCCTTCGTCTGACAACTGCTCTCGGTTTATGCACTGACGCTCATCTAATATTGGTGTAGGTATTTGAAGGTTGCAACACACAGTATTGCACGTTTATATTGTGTGTTTCATTTTCAAAGGATACTCACACATTCAAAACCCTGCTTCAAAATGTAGTCTATTGGAGTAGGTACCTATAGTCTATCTGAATTATATTTATTAATCTGTTCTGTAGTTTACACTGTTAGCGTTCCACTGTGGTGTTCGATGTGTGGGTTATGGTGTTGAGAGTGATGATGAAGAAGTCGAAGATGTATGCAGGAGCGAGTTTTATTTGCAACGTAACGATCGGTACAGTATTATAAATACAATGACGGTACATATTATCTACTGAGATAGTTACGAGCCAGGTACTTAGATTCGAGTGACATTTTGATAAATGATTATTATTCGTAATTTATGAGAAATTATTATTGCGGTCAAAAATAGATATTTGATCAATAATATACTGACAACTACAACACTATTCTGAATTCATGGAGAACATTAGGTAATTTGGAATGAAAGAATTTTGAATTTCGAATTTCGATTCCCGATAACAAGGAATACGGCATTTTATAAGCATGATAGGTACCTACCTACGTAGGTACACGATGTTCATAATTCAATCAGTAGATATGTACCTATTATGGGCGAACGCTGATCTATTTACATCAAAAAATGAAGATTTAATATTTGATGTGAAGTAAGTATAATATAACCAATGACATTTAACCAATTAAATGGACAACTCACTTCATACCCGGCGCGCACGAGAAATTGTACATGAAAGTCATTCACAGATGTGTAGGTAGATATCACGTGACCATATGACGTATCCGTTTCCATTATGCAATGCAAGCTTCGAGAATTTATAGTAATATAACCTTTATTGTAATGGCGTATTAGTGTCATGACTCATTGCGTTAGAAACAGATTCTCGGTTACTTACGACTTCTCGGAGATTAGACGCAAGTGAGCCCAGCGAATCACAGGCGACTGACTGTCCAATGGTTCCTGTCATTCAATTGCATTGAATAAACATTCATCAATATCTTAAAATGGCATTTTATAAATAATAAATAATACTAACACATGAAAAGTGATATCCCATCTTTCTTGGAGTGTTAAGTAGATTTTTTTACGTTTTTTAACTAGGCACATTGGCATTTTGTAACACAATAATAACGTTGGAGTCGAAACCTGATAGTCAAAAATTTTGTATGGGCAGACCCAGCGGTGTCGCCAGACCGCTTACAAGCAGAATGTTCATTTGAGCGTAGGATACCCATATTAAAATATGAATTTCGCCATCCGGCAGACCCGACACAAAGTGAGTTCTAGATGCTTCGTCCATATTAATGTCATTGAATATAACATAATAATGTATTTTGGAAGTTCAATGACATTTGAAATTTTAAATTCGGGGTAAAAGCGATTATGGCCAGTAAGGTAAGTAAGAATAAACCTTCTTTTACATTTTTACAAGTTAGAATAAGCAATAACAATAAATTATATCGAATGGTGACTTCAGCTCCAAGTCGCATAAATTCACTGGAACAACATTTTGCTCCGAGAGATGATGAATGGCATAAATTTACCTGCCATATGTCATGTTCATATGTCACGCCGTACCTATTTTGCAGTGGCGTGACGTTTGACGAAATTAAATATTACACGATATTACTATTAATAATTTAATTAAAATTTGCAACAAGTGCTAAAAGTTGGCTGAATTAGAAGATATAATGTTGAGCGTTACTGTATGTAAGAAGATTGCAGAGCAGTTTAATCAATTGAGAATATAAGACTGGGATTGCAATACCGAATGAAAATGTCAATACCGGTTTTTCGGTATTTCTTATTGAATACCGGTATTAATACCGGTATTTCTTAAACATTAAAAAAACAGAAGTAGGATTTATCAATAAATATAGCTATTAAAATCTTTTTAAAATATTATTTTATAGCATGAACCTACATACCTACATTTATTATGTTGACATTAAAAATATGTATTGATCATAATTGTAGAACTAGTGATGTTTTACAAATAATTTGAATATATTGATAATTTTAACTAAAGCCCTCAAAAGTTCATCGAGTGCAAATAAGTCCGGCTGCAGGAAAAGCTTCTTAAATTTAACGCTTGTACAGCCATCAATAATTATTATAGAATAATCGAACATTTTTGTCACGGATGTTTTCTATTTCGAAATAATATTACGATAATTTGTAAAATATACTTAATGAAATTAATTTTATTATTTTTTCACCTCTGTTGGATTCACTCAATATATTTGGATTTTAGCAGCACATAACTTATAATTCATTTTCAAAAACGAAAACGAGTTTGCTTTCTTAATACCGAAAATCCCGGTATTTTGGATTTTTAAAACCAGTATTTCTGTATTGAAAAATACTGGAATACCGGTATTGCAATCCCTAACTGCACTGATAGAATCACGTGAACCATGTGGATGTCAATAAACTGGTTACTAATGTTGAGTAATTTAGCAGGACATAGATAACCAGCAAATCAAGAAAACAGTTAGGGGTGGCCTGCTTACTTGTGAAGTCAGGGGTCACGGGTTTGAATCCCGTATTTAGAAGATTCACATTTAAATGTCTTTATAATTAAAACACGTGCGTAGCTAATATAATAAACAAAAAATGGCCAGTAAACGTTACGAAATCTTTCCAAAAGACTAAGAGCGCGATGCAGAACCATACTGAGGCGCGTAAGTCCCTAAGATACGCGTCTAACTTTGACGACCAAGTTCAGTGAGCAAAACATAGGTATATAATTCTCATTAGAACGCCTAAGTAGAAGATAAAAAGAACATGTGAAGGATTTACCGGTTTTTCGGTCAACGGTTCCGCATCGTGTTCTAAGAATTACTCTATAAGTAGAGCCAAGGTACTGTTCGGTTAAACCGGACACAGCGGAAAACGCATTTTTAAAATAGCCGATAAACTGGATTATTTGTTAGGTTAACCTAACCAAACCTAACCTAACCTAACCTAACCTAACCTAACCCAACCTAACTTAACCTAAACTAACCCAAACTAACAAATAATCCAGTTTATCGGCTATTTTAAAAATGCGTTTTCCGCTGTGTCCGGTTTAACCGAACAGTACCACTTTTTTTTTTTAAAGTAAGACACCCAGCAGGAATCGAAAATAAATCTTGTGAATTATTCGTGAATAAGAAAAGATTAAAAATTATTAGCAAGTTCAAGTAAGTTACAACAAAAAATCTTGGAGGGATCCGTGATGTCGGTTAGTAATTAAAGTAATACCTACTTTGATTTAAAATACAAAAGCCGATCGCCTCAGTTTGTAGTTAAAATTTGTCGCAATTAAGTATGGCGCCTATAGCATGGTGGTCTATGTAAATGAGCGCAAAACACGAGAGATACAGGTTAGATTCCTGCTGGGTGTCTTACATTTTTCAAAAAAGATTTTTTCTATTGGTTATAATAATATATTTTCTCAAAAATGTTTTCAAAATTATGTAAGTATGTTCAATAATTAGAATTATTAGCTGAACAAAAAAATAGTTTATTAATAAATAGTAATTAAAATAAAACACAATAGGTATGTAGTAATAGTTTCACTTCTGTTAATATATCTAAGTCAGGACCGATGTGTCCGCTTCAAATGGACATTGCAACTACATAATATTGTGTTTTATTTTAATTAATACAAAGCATTTCTACCAAGAATTGACAGTTAATCCAATCAAAGAAATTAATTTGTATTCCTAATTTATTAACGTAGTGGGTGTATGCATTCTGAATTCAGAAGGATATTGAATTCTAAGGACATATAGGTACCTAAGATGAGCGGATTTTTTAATACCTACTTTATTGCAATCACAGGTATTGTTAAGAAAAATCGTAAGGATAATGTTGTTTTTATATTTTGAAAAGTTCTCTGATTTGATTTTTGTAAAAAAAAATATTTAGTAGGTTGGTAAATACTTAAGTAGATATTTACGATCTCGTAGCTTAAAATAGTTACCTTGCTATCTACGCCTCTGTTCAGTGAACCGAAATATTGTAAGACAGCCTTATATCGAAATAAATAACACATAAGACTATATTTAAATGCGTTTCAATATATAAACATAGTAAGTTGATAAATGTAGGCGCAGTGGTGGATGGTGGTGGGTGGATGTTTTACATCTACCGAAAAGATTTATTTACAGTCCAACAAACACCTCTGCTTCATTCGGCGTAGGTACAGTACGGCAGGAAAATTTTAACTGAGCAAAATAATTTAAAAATGATAATGCTATTGTTTCCAACTTCCATGATTATTTATAGTACCTACCTAGTATTATTTAGTAGGTACTTTGATTATAATGATGTAAAAAAGAAATTGAAGAAGTAATAGCTGCATAGCACAGCCGGTGATAACCCGAGATACTCAATGCTAAATAATTTGAAAGTAAAGTGATTATTTCAAGACACTGATAATAATTAGAGTTAATTAGAAAATAAATAGATAATTATTACATAATACCTATGTATAAAACCTATATACATATCTAAAATTTATACCTACCCCCCTAGTCATAAGTGGGTAGGTACTAGGTTCAATATGAAAACCAAATTATAAAGGTCTTAGGTACTATCTTACATTACTCTATCACGATTAATATCTGGACCATAATGTAAAAAACAAGATTACACCTAGTGCCCTCCATCTTATCCTGTTATTGTACCGTATGGGGTTGATTCACAAAAGCGCAGAGCCAGAGTGTTGCATTCTGGACCGACAATCCGTCTCTACCTCTAGGTATCAAAAAAACTTTTCAAGTTAAAATTGATACCAACATTTGTTTTCTGAGCTTTTTGATGTAAAATTCCTCTAGTTATAAAGGAACATTCATGTAGGCAGGCAAGTAAACGTTTCTAAATCAAATGTCGGGCCGAGAAAAAAGATTGGAACAGTGTTACCATCACCATCTTCGAGGAAAAAAATCATAGGTACCTACTGACCACTATGAGTTAAATGCAAGAATATTATACTCTCAGGAAAAGCACATGGAAAACAGAAGGTAACCTTTGACGTCGATTTACTTAACTTGCTTACATATTATTCTACTTATGCAGTTAAATACCTCCACTAATCAACAATATCCACCTACCTAACTAGTTAGGTACATGATAGGGAGATAAATAATGTTATTTTTGATACAATGATAATAGTTATATAGGAGATAAGAAATGTAGAAAAATAAAATTTTATTTTAGTATTAAAATATTTAAAATGGTTCTGGTACTCACTGTCTTTACACACAATACAAACGTGGGTGAAGTTATATATTATTCCACACACATAAATACAATATCAACACGGCATTATTGTGCTTCGCGGCATGTATATTCATCACCGTTCCTTGAGAAAAGACCTTCCCATATACATAAATAATATAAAACGCATACTGATATATAATATAAATAAAAATAAATAGTAACAAAGCTCGGCAACAGTCCTTTCCGTGGCGTATGGCATGAAAGCAAAGTTGAACAGAGAGAACCATAAATAACTGTCACATTCCGCTTGAACAGCGAATGAACTGGGTTCATGACGTTTCGCGCACAATTCGGTGTAAAGTTGATGAGTAATTTTGAAGAAAAATATGTTTTAATCTAAAGAAATAGTCCTCGTGGACATATACTGTGTGAAGGTTGGTATCGACAATTGCTGTTTTCCATAAAGCAGATGAATTGGTCGCTTCATAAGGCAGTAGGTAAGTATGTAAAACATCAAAGCGTAAGAAAATCAAGAATTTATCACTCAGTGTTGGTTTATCACTTAGGAAAATGTTCAAAAGGGGCTACAATCCTCTCGTCGCCTTGGGCCTCTACGTACGTAAAATCGTCTCAAGGTATCCAGCTACTTAACTCAAGTGCAATAAAGGTATATAAGGTACTAGAATCAAATCCAGCAAAACTCGAGTTTTATCAATCTCTTCCATTTGCAATACTAGGTACCTACAACAGGCCATAGGGATTAATAATTATAGTAGTGTAGGTACCTAATAGTGGAATAATTGAAGAAGAACTGGGTATTTCTGGCTTGAGAACATCACATCGGTAATATGTGCCTAAGTACGGAAATGAATCCCCGGTGTATGATGTAGAAGACGAATCGAGAAGTGATGAATCAACGTGACCGTCAAATTTGGGGTAGGTACACTGGTACGACTTTGTCGGGTACAATCAGATGCGTCAGTCTTTGGTGACTTATATTATCATGGTCCATGGTGATGCGATACTTCTTAGTCTTTTGAATTGTAAAATATGCTTACGTAAGTAGGTACCTACTTATTATTCACGCGATGGATTAATAAGATAGATAGGTATGTATGTGAAAACCAGTTGCCACGGACAAAGACTTTAAATTAAAGCACGGTTCGCTTTATTACTTTAAAGTTTAAAGCATTTATGCCATAACAATCAAGGAACATAATGAGCGCTGACTGTCCTCAAATATTGAATGTGCGTATCGTTTACTTGACAAACTGTATGATGTGACGGTATGTAGGTACCTAACTATTGAAAATAACATAAATTTTAACATGTGTTTAAGTTTATCTCATTATATCTTTACACTCGAGATCCGTACTCTATTACCTATAGGTACCACACCTGGTAGGTAAGGTAAGCCAACAACGACTCATTTTATATTCCATGGAGATCTTTTGGTATTCAAATAGGTATGTAAGTATTATGTTACTGTCGAAAAACATCTTCTTGGCTACGTGTTAAAACTTTGAACTAGCTTTTCCCATTTTTAAACGCACTTCTATTATAAACTAACAAGCTCCTCTTTTTAGTTTTAGTCGACGATAGCGCCTTCTGGCTTGTACCTAAATCTTCTTGTTGGACAGTAGGTAGGTACATAATGACTATATTGGGATATTTTTGATTCAGTTGAGATTTAAGCATGAGTATTTTCAAATGAAGGTGCTATTGACAGTCTACCAACAAAGATGAGAAAAATAACTTACGTCTTATATTAATATGGAATAGCCTACAAAAAAGTTATGATTGGATGTAAGCATCTACCGCCGTGGCCGGAGACAAATTGTATGAAACAGACAGTACCTATTGTATTTTTGGATCGACGCCCACTTCGAAGCGGCCGACGCCATTTTGTTAGGTACGAATGATGATTTATGATTTTGGAAAACTAAGACTTTCAAAAAATACAAAACAAAATGAAGCAAATACCTACTGAGACAAAATAGGTAAAATAATTATATTATAATAAATCTATGTTTCCACTTTTCCAAGTTTCCTGAGAATTGAATAAAAAATATAGAAGTTACCTAGGTATAAATATCAATTAGAGTACCTAGGTACTCCCAAATTGGGTGTTGATGATGCCTGTAGAAAAATAGCAAAAGAAAATAATTATTAAAGAACGTATTTGCCTACCTATCGATGATTGATCAATAGCTATATTACCGACTATTATAACCACACTTTCTGATCAACGATTTTCGTATATTTTTTTCGTGAAAAAAAAGTTGCGATGTCCATTTCAAAAATATCTGGAGGGAACTCAGAAATAATGGGAACTGAAATACACAACGGGTAAGGCGATACCATGTAACCGACTCGAGTAAGGATGAATCCGGGTTAAACTTACACACGTGTCTAGAATACGTTTAACGTCGAATACTAAAAACTGCTCTCAGTTTATGCATTTACGCTCATTTAATGTTGGTGTATTACACACACTATTGCACGTGCATAATGCGTGCTTCATTTTCTTAGGACACTCACACATTCAAAAGCCTGCTTCACCATGCGGCGTCGGGCGTATTGAATAATAGCCTATTGGTATTCTATTTATTATCTGTTCTGTGTAAGTACCTAATATTAGTAATTTTGTTATTATTATTTAAGTTTTGTGTAGGTACTGGCTACAGTTATCTGTAGTTACAACCACTGGTGGGATGCTTATGTAAGAGTCGCTGCAACCTGTAATTGTATATTATCGTAGGTACATTTATGTTGCCGGCGCTACGCTGTCCTGTATTTAAAACATGCCATATTGCACCCACGGTGGCTGCGCGGCTTAAGCATCAGCCTATAGCGTTGTGGGTACCAGGTTCGAATACTGGGTCTGGCAAGTATACCTACACATATTGTTTTTCAAACAAATTTTTGCCTTTATTATTTCCATAAGTAGGTAGGTACCTATATAGATATATATTTTTTCGACCATGTCCGATCCTAATAAGATCATATGCCTCCACAAAGTGGATGATTAACACTTTTTTTTGTTTTTGCAAGATATTGATGTTAGCCACTTCTTCAATCTATTAGGTCCATTCTCTAACTTCAAACACACGTTGAAAAACAATAGGTATGTGTATTTACCAGAACCAGGATTCGAACCTGGGGCCCACTATATTATAAGCCGACGTGTTAGCCGCTCGTAGGTAGGTATATAAAAAAATAACACAGACGTTTTCTTTTTACGTCTGGCTTACTTGTAGAGCACCTATTTCTGAGGTGGAGGTGGAGGTGGAGGTGAGGTGTTTTCCCGTACCTGGAAAAATAGAAGTTGTTTTTCAAAATGTGTTCAAATGAGACACATGATCCAATGTGTTTATGGTTAACAAACTAAAATCATTGGAGACAAGAGACCCATCATGTTATGTTTAGTATAACTTAGTATAGCTTAGTGCTTATTATACCTAGTGTGTATTAGAGAGGCCGGGTAGGCTTTCACTCACCTCATCAATCATCACCACCGACTTTCCTGCGCTTTAGACTTATTTAAATCGATCAATATTATCAGTTTTTTGTAAATATCATTAGGTACCTATCTACTATAGATTATAAATCATAGTGCACATTATACATATAAATATGTAGGTAGGTACCTATTTAGTTTTATATAAAATTAAAAAAACAGATATCTAAATTATTAGTTTCGTTTCAAAGAATCAAATTCGTATAATCAAAATTCGTTTTTATACAATTCGCGAAACGGGTTTATGATATATGTGCTGTAAAAAAATGCAGAGATAGAAAACATTTCTATAGAAAACATAAACATACAACCATTTAATATTGAAGTTAGAAGGTAAATAATAACAATTCAGCGATTAAAACGAGTGAAATAACTACTAATAACGTATTAGTTTTACCCTTTTGTCTTAATAATATGAAGCCTCCTGTGGTCTCCATATAAATTTTATTAACTAAACCAGCGATTTACAAACTGTGACGCCTCCCTGGGGAGCCGCAGACCAATGCAAAAGGCGGCACGATCAAGATGATGAATTTGGATGGACTACTATTGAAAAGGAAAAAAAATCAGAGTGAAACCCTAATTCAATTTTAATTGAATCTAATTGAATAATCTAATACTTAGCCAAGCAAAGCAATGCAATGCTGCCTTTTGTAACATAATATTTTTGCGAATTGGATTTTTTGAATTAGCTACAGCTGATAAACGTTGTGCTAATAAACAAGGATATCTATCGCATTAAAAATTAATTAAATTAAGAATGAATATAATTATTAATATACAAGTAAAGTAAAACCATGTTATTATTCTGTCAATTACGTTTTTTTCATTTTTGTGTTAGGTAATACATTTTTATTATTTTGTGAAATAAGGGGGGAGGTGCCAAAATTATTTATTTAAAGGGGAGCACGCATTGTGAAATAATCAGAATAACAGTAACATGAATATAAAAATACAATCTGACAACTGGTTTTATTTCCCCAAAGAAATTTCCTTCTGACTGATCCAAACACGGCAGATTGTCTTTTCGATTGCAGATTTTAACTGTTAATACAAAATTTTAAGACACTCTTATTATTGTAACTTTTAAACTAAGCTGCATAATATTATGTATTGTGCACAACTTCCATTCCATGCAATGTTAGAAAACCACACTTCAAAATGATGTATTTCATTAAGAAAATACATATTATTTAAATTGAGATCCACAAAAAATATTAAGTGTAAATGTGCAGATGAGGAAATGGTTGGTTAATGATAAATTTAATTAGAGTAAATGATTTCACTCCGGCGACTTGGAGAGTGATATTCCAAAGCAGACTCAGTCCAATTGCAATTGCAATTTTATGGTACTATACCATAAATTTTGGAAACCATTGAACTAAACCAAGCTTCAACTTGACGCAGGTAAGGCTGCAGACACACGGCATTGCACTGGACATGAGTAGACGTGTGTCGACGCAGGTTCTTATTTTACCATCACCAATTGGATTTATTTTATCCAGTTCGTGATTCTAATCGGATGCAATTGGAATCAAACAAGACCTGCGTCGACTGCAATGCTGTGTGCCTGCACCCTATGTGCCATTCTTGTATGCAGAAAGATATAGAGTCGGTAGCCACTTTACCAAATTGGTAAACCTTTTCTATAGATATGGAGCCTAAATGTGTGAAAGTGGGGCAAAACATAACTCTGGGAACACTTCACTAATTGTTCATAAAACATTGTCAAGATTATGCAGCTCGATTATTTCTTTCTTCCATATAAAAATAATATACATTATTTCATACTGTAAATTTCATCAGTGATTTTTATAGGGATGTCACAGAAAATGTTATCCGGAAAAAGACCCAGTATATTTGGTACTTTCTCTTTTGAGAGTTTCTATGAAAAATTGCATCGCGATAAAATGGTTTTCAAGATGTTCAACTCCTGCTTAAGAATGGACTATAAGTTTTATTCAAAGAATTTTTTATCGCGTTTGATGTGACGTGATCCATCCTCGGGTCGATAATTTTCCTGTCCAGTGGGGCAGCGGGCAATCAATCAAAGGTCTCGGGTTCGAATCCCGATCGCAGACGCTCGCAAATACCTACCTAATAATGTATCATAGGCTGTTTATATCCATATCTACCTGACTCACGCATGTACGTAGAGATAATAAATATTGTTATATAAACGAAAAACTATCAAAGTCAATGTTTTGGAACTATGAAATCAAAAAGGTATGTTACCTAATTTAATTTCACGAAATATTTGAATCAATTTTAGTACCTACAGAAGTGGCGAAAGGTGGAAGTAGGCTTTTAAGATTTGACATAAATAATGCACACTAAACATTGTCAGTCAAACGTATTTGTTTTCTTTGAACTAAGACAACAACGTGTAGATAGTGTTTGTTAGTTTTTAAAATTCAATAAAATCCTGCCTAATCCAAGCCACCAATTCATTTGCTAATTTTAGTGAGAAGGAGATGGGCTGGACACATAGCTCGAAGAAGAGACAATCGTTGGACAAATCTAGTCATCCAGTGGTATCCAAGAAGTACAAAACGTCCACAAGGTAGACCTAGAGGCCGTTGGATCGATGAAATGATAAAGTTCTGCGGAAGTACGTGGCAACGCAATGCACAGGACCGAGAGAAGTGGAAGCAACTTGAAGAGGCCTTCATCCAGCAGTGGATAGATTCAAGCTGATGATGATGATGACCTACTACATATTTTATTATCGTTTGTTAGGAATTTTATTTATTTATTATATGGGAAAATATATGCAATATGTGGCTTCATTTTTGTTCTTGATTCACGTCACGAAATGGAAAATTACCTAATATACATCAGTGGCAAAGGGTGGAGGTAGGCTGTTAAGATTCGCTATAAATAGTGCACACAAAACTTTGTTGGTCATATATATTTGTTTTTATTGAACTAAGACTACAATTATTTACAGATGGTGTTAGTTAGTTTTTAAAAATCAATTAAGCCCTGCCTAAACGAAACCATAATAGTTTTGGTCTAATTTGGGCGATACGACAATATTGTGCACACTTTTTCATTCATAGTTATTTGTTTTCGTTGGATTAAAAATACATATTACACATATTGTTTGTTCATTTTATTTCATTAAGCCCTGCCTAAACCCAACTACAATAAATAAAAAATATTATTCTATCTATAAAATATTCAAAGTTATGTATGATTTTAATTGCATAATTTTAGATATTTTATAGATAGACATGTATTTTTTGACTATTATCTATTATGGCTTGGTTTCTCAGGGTTTAATTGAATTTTAATAACTAACAAACACTTTCTGTAAATTGTAGTCTTATTTCAATGAAAACAAATATGTATGTCTGAAAAAGTTTAATGTGCACTATTTATGGCGGATCTTAACAGCCTACCTCCACCCTTCGCCACTGATATACATAGAACCTTAGAATACCCTGAAAGATTATAATAAACTTTCACTTATGTGATCATTCCCTTGCGCAGCAGAATTTGTATGCAAACGCATAAAATGTTCGAGCATTCATATGACGTGTGTTTTGGAGGAACGTGAAGGAATTTTCCACATTTTTTTCTCGTTTTAGTATCTGTCAATAACTGAAACATGCAACCAAACTAAACTCGATTTTCAAATTAGTTTTGCCGTGGCGTGACCGCGACAATGGATTAGTGGTATCGGTTTTTGTGGCAAAGGCCTTTGGTTCGATTTAAAAAAAATGTTAATGTTTGAAAGTAAAAGTTTTGATTATGTATGTAGGTACCCACTCGTATATTGTCGAGGTACCTACATTACAAGACCTTTTATGATGATCACCGGTTAGTATTGATATCTCCTTCGTCATCTCCTCTACGAATGTTGGCAACCATCAAAGCAACGTCAAGCAACGAAACAAAACTTTAGCGAAGACATTCTTCTGCTAGGATTTGTTTTTCCTGGAGTTTTTTCCTTAATTGCGAGAGAATGTCCTTTTAATCATGCATAACGTATTCCAAATACTTCAGTTTTCTGCCGTTTATAGTATTTTACATACCTAGTATTTAATTTAGATACCTGTTTACGTCTTCATCCACGATACAATAGTGGCAGAATGTCCGCTTTTAAAGCCGTGTGTCGCTGTATTCGTATTCCGCGTTTGAGTTTAGATTAGGTAGGTACACAATCATTTCACTCTTTTGCTGTACAACGGATTAGTATTTTTCAATCCTGGTATTAGGAAAAAAGTGATATTTTGGCCAAAAAAATCGGCTTCTGATCCCGACATAATAGGTACTTAGGATATATGTATACAATATACAGTGGCAAAGGGTGGGGGTAGGCTGTTAAGATCCGCCATAGGCTAAATCCTAAATAGTGTACACTAAACTTTGTCAGTCGTAAGTACATATTTGTTTTCATTGAAATAAGACTACAATTATTTACAGATGGTCTAGGTTAATTTTTAGAATTCAATTAAACCCTGCGAAACCAAGCCATAGGTAATAGATGATAGTTAAAAACTACTCGTTTATCTATAAAATATATATAATTATGCAATTAAATCATACATAACTTTGGATATTCTATAGATAGAATAATTTTTTTTTTAATTTTAAATGAATTTAAACAAAAATGACCTAACGATATGTGTAATATATATTATTAATCCAACGAAAACAAAGAAGTATGAGTAAAAAAATATGCACAATTTTGTCGTATCGCCCAAATTATACTAAAACTATTGTGGTTTGGTGTAAACAAAAACTAACCAACACCATCTGTAAATTGTAGTCTTAAAAAAAATCATCATCATCTATCTATGTATCTATATCATAGGTATCTTCCAACCTTGGGACATGGCATGTTCAATAGGGTCGTCCTACTTTTACGTAGCTATGTGACGGGGAAATCAAAGTTCATGGTTGTATCACGTGCTAACTTCGTATAGGTATCTACAGCAAAGGTCCTTTCAAATATGTCCAGTTTCTCAGATGTCATTTTTTATATTTTTATTTTGAGGCTTTTTTGATGATGGTTTTGTAAATAGGTACAAACCTAATTATACTTATCTTTATTTTAGTTTTTAATTAACTTCTTCTTGGTCACGCACTCATGGCTGAGTATCGTGACCACATTTAAATTTCGCCATCCTTTGAGCGACCAAGACTTTCCACCCTTCTCGATCTTCCGCTTCTCTCAGGGCAGAATGGATGGTGCCCCCAGTCAGCTCTTTCACTTGGTCGCTCCATCGCGCAGATGCTCTTCCTCTGCTTTGCCTTCCCTGGAGGCTACCCAAAACTACCAGTCTCTCCAAGTTGTCCGGTCCGCGCTTGGCAATATGTCCAAAAAACTGCAGAATTCTTCTCAGACATATCGTCGAGAGCCGTTCCTTTATCTTCAGTCTCTGGATGATTGACTGGTTCGCCTTGTGCTCTGTCTAAGAAATGCGAAGCATTCGGCGCCAACACCACATCTCAAAGGCATCAATTGCCTTCCGTTCTCTTGCCTCAGGGTCCATGACTCGACTCCGTATAGAAATATCGAGAACACTAATGTTTAATTAACTAGAAAACTAAAAAATCACTAGTTTTATAAGTAGCTAATTACCTATAACCGTGCACATTTTTTTCAGATCCAGAGATTAGTGGTAGAGTATTCTACAGATATTTAAATATTTTTAATATTCTCAATTTAACCGCTTTCTTAAAATTACACTTTAAAAACATGTAATTTTGTTGAAATTATTAAAAAAACCAATTCCAAAATCCAGGGATTCTAACATTTTTAATTCCGGAGTTGCAAATCCACGTGGTAGGACTGGTAGGCCTACGGAAAGATAATAAAAATAATCGAATTCCTAAGGCAGGTGAGTTCCTTTTTAAAGAATCCAATCCTGATGTAATAAAACATTTCGAAAAGACGAATCATTTTCAATCAATATTCGGACGTAAAATATTGCCAGAATGAAAAAAAAAGTAATCATGTTTTATTGTCGACCGATATCGATTAAAATAGCTCACCTGGGAATCAAACCCGATGCCTCTAGCCTCAAAATGTGCAATCAATCAAAACGGGATCTTGATTCACGGATAAAAAAAAACTTTTATGATCATAACCAATTTTATGTTGAGCATGGCAACATAAAGATTTTTTAACTCACTATCATTATCCCAGTGTACCTATAGGAAATGAACTTTTCTTTCGACAATCGAAGAAAATACGATACTGGATGTCATTTTACATTAAGTATCTAGGTCATGGCCCCCACATCCTGAAGCGGGCTCCCAGTCTAGAATCTTTGGCGGGCCCCCTACCTATCGCTAAAGATAAAGGCAGTGTGACACAATAGCGTTTTCCAAATGGTGTTCGCGGTAAAATTAATGTGTATATTTAGTGTTTTTTTTTGCATATTTTAATACATCCATTTGAATAATGGAGTTGGCGAATATCGGCACACAATTAAAATTTGTTTTGCACAACCACAAAATTTGAAATAATAACATAATTGAAGAAAAATAGCGCCGCAGGCGACTTTTTTTTAACAATTAGAGAGAATTTGTGATGTGTGTTTATATCACTTTTCCGGTCGACTCGCCACGCCGGGCCTTTCTTGAGCTCGGGCCCCCAGGCTAAAGCCCTGTCAGCCCCCCCTTTGTGGGGGCCATGATCTAGGTACTTACCTACGTACTTGTGGTTCTACACCACTGTAGTCTACTCTACCGTAGAGTAGACTACGCCTTTGAATGCGTTTTAATATATTGTTCTAGTAATGCAAGGTGCTATAGATGTCTCAAGATTGTCTCAACGTCCTGCCTTTTATTAAAGACATCTGGCTTCCGTATTCTTGAAAGGTCATCTAAAACCAAATATATACCAGTGGCGAACTGTGACTTTTGGAAAGAAGTAGGCTGTGGAGATATGAGAAAAAGAGCACACCTGTCAGGTATAGGTACTTACGAGAAATAAGAAGATAATATGATATTACTATTAATGAATATGTATATATACTAGTGACGACACACTAATTCAATGAAACTTCAAAAACTCGCTGACGACATAAAATTGGGCGATGAGTTTAAATTTCGTATTTTCAAAATATTTATACACATCACAAATCAATAGATAATTTTTTTTTTAATTTTTAAAAACAATCTATATCTATTTATTAATATGCGATTAAACGCCATAGAAATATATTTTTTTTAATTATCGAATTATTATTAACTATTTTGGATAAACTGCAGTCATGATAACAATATTCTGCGCGAAGGTTTTAGGCTCTGCGATTGGAGCCTAATATATTTCATACAATTGGATAGACTGACTAAGTCCAAACGAAAAACATCACATATTTTCTTTCTTAACTTTATTCTTTAAGCACTACGGTTCATGGTTGCAGCATCAGTCCCATGCGGCTCCGTCTCGGGACGGAATGAGCACTTAAAATCACTTCTTTCACGGCTGTGCATATATGATGGGTGGTGGTGAGAACTTTAACGCAATTCCTTCACACATAATCCAACCTTTATTTACGTCAAGACAGATGGCGCGCTGTGGTAGATTTTTTAAAAATCTTTGTTTGTAATCTGTATAATACATTCCTACATAATACGAAATCTATCGTTGGCAAATTAAATTATTTTTTATAGAATATGAAATAATCGAGTGATTATATAAATATTATGTTAACATGCAATTAAAAAATATTTTTAGGTAGGTTTTAAATAATCGGTATGGAGTCTTCGCCACTGGTAGGTACACCACTGGGTTTAGCACTCACTGGGTTAATCCGATCAAAAATATCTACTAAGTAACACATAAATATAACTACATAAGTATAACATAATATACTTATGTACGATAACATAACTTTGTGTAAAACATTTGTTATCCGTCGCACAGTGTTGCCTGCCTTCAGTTTTTGATATTTCGGCTTTGTAAGAGTCGGCCGTAACCCCTAATCAAAAATTATAAATTACAAGGGAACAGAAATTATTAGGAGGTATTGTGGCGTAGGTTTGGGCGAAATAAAGCTACGATTTATTTATGATTTATCCGTTTCTCTCTTGAATCGTTTAATAATTGGACTATAGTGTTTTTTTTTTCCTTCTTTTGGTTTATTTGAAAATATATAAAATATTTTTAATACAGTTAAGAGTATTCCTACTTGCAATGATATAAATATGTGGCTTTAATGGTGTAACTATATGTAGCAGTGGCAAGGGGTGGAAGTAACCTGTTAAGATTTGACATGAATAGTGCACACTAAACTTTGTCAGTCTTTTGACACCCACGGTGGCCGCGCGGCTTAAGCGTTGGACTATCACGCCGTGGAATACATTATCTTATTATAATTATTGTCTTTTCATAAATAAATAAAACTGTTTTACTTTCACATTATTATTTATGTAATAATATTATTTACTCCATTAAACCTACGTATTTCCGAGATTGAACTTATTTTCTTCTTTCCACCATGTCCGATCCTAATGGGATCATAAATGGGCCCCAACAAAGTAGAGGTTTGTATTGACAGATTTTGTTTTTTACGAGAAATGGATGTCAGCCACTTGGACTGTAACGCCGTGGGTCCCAGGTTCGAATCCTGGGTCTGGCAAGTACAAATATTGGTTTTCAATTTGTGTGGGAGTCAGGATATGGACCTAATAGGTTGAGCAAGTGGCTGACATCCATTTCTCGTAAAAAAACAAAATCTGTTAATACAAACCTCTACTCTGTGGCGGCCCATATGATCCTATTAGGATCGGACATGGTCGAAAGAAGAAGAAACTTTGTCAGTCATACTTAGGTATTTGTTTTCATTGAATGCAATAATGCAATTTGCAGATGATGCTGGTTACTTTTTGAAATCAAATTACTTAGTACTAATTTAGGTATGCTATGGGGGATCCGACAAAAATAGTGGACACTTTTTCAGTCATATGTACCTACTTATTTGTTTTCGTTGAATTAAGAATAGGTACATTCGTGTTGGTTTTTTTTTTTTTGAATTCATTAAAACCTAGTCTAAACTATAATTGGTAAAAAATATTCTTGTATTTATAAATTATCTGGCTTATTTATATGGCGTATTGTATAAGTAGGTATATGGCTTGGATGAGTTTTTAATAATTTTAAAAACTAACAAACACCATCTGTATTATGTACCTACCTATTCTTAATTCAATGAAAACATATTGAGTATGACTGGAAAAGTGTGCACTTTTTTGTTTGATCGCCCATAGCATACCTAAACTAGTATGGTTTGGTTTAGGCAGGGTTTAATTGAATTTTAAAAAGTGACCAGCACCATCTGCAAATTGTATTCTTAGTTCAATGAAAACAAATACGTATTACTGACAAAATTTATTAAGGACTAGGTAGGTATGTATGCCGAATCTTTACAGCCTACTTCCACTCTTCGCCACTGGTATTTCTCATAAATTGAGTACATAACAGTGATATCCTGTGAGAGTAGGCAGCATTTTAAGTCAAAAAATGTCAATATAATATACCTATCTACATATTATGTACTTAGGTACATAATATTTCATAGTAGATTTCGTAGACGTGAAATTGACATTGTATATCGTAAGCGATTTCAAAATCATTCAGTGAGCCTCTACGTCACTAAATGTGCCACTGCCATGGTGCCACTATAGAATGATTTAACTATTTCACCATCTATGGTCAGTTGTATAATAAAATATTTAAAAAAATTGCAGAAAATCAGTCTTTTTATACACCTATCAGTGGCGAAGGGTGACTTTTGGAAAGAGGTAGGCTGTGGAGATCTGATAAAAAGAACACACTTGTCAGGTATACTTACGAGAATAGTACGATATTTACTACTAATGAATAGGTACACATTAGTAAATGACAACGACACACTAATTCAATGAAACTTCAAAAACTCACTGACGACATAAAATTAAGCGATCAGATTAAATTAAGTACTTACGTATTTTTTCAAAACATTTATAGATACATATCAAAAATCATTAGATAAAAGTTCTCTTAATTTTAAAAAATAGTCTATATTTATTGATATTCGATTAAACATCATAGAAATTATTTTTTAATTTTTTAAATTAATAATTATTTAGTTTTAGGCTCTGCGATCGGAGCTTACGTTAGTTCATACAATTCGATAGACTGGGCGGGGCTACGTGACGTAAAGTCCATATGAAAAAAATTGAGAATTGGACAGATGGCGCGCTGTGGTATATTTATTAAAACCTTTGCTGATTGTTTTATTATTTATATTATTAGTTATTAATATTTTTTGTAAGAAGGTAGGCTTCGAATAATCACCTAGTATGGAGTCTTCGCCACTGACACCTATCAATATTTACAACCTTAGATAGAAAACATCTTGGAATTAAAAATGAATCATAAATTCGAACACCGCCTTATCAAAAATATTGGGAGCAATTAATCAAACAGAAGAGTCTCGTGCAGTCTTGCTGTCAGTTGCGAGAAAATTTCGGCCATAGCGGTTCGTATTGAGTGTTTTTCTTTTTACCGAGGGGATGCATGTTCAATGTTATTTATGACCGGCGAGGATTCGAATGCTGTACCCGTGTTGTAACACGTTTTGCTCGGTAACCCGTTAAGCGTAAAACGTGGCTGAAGCTCATACCCGAGCAATTGCACGTCAGGACAGATTCATACTATACGTAAGTATTATTTTTTTTACTTTTTTCTAGATGCCTTTATGGATACCGCGCATTTACTATCGAGGTTTCTTTATTGACTTTGGCATGCAAACTACTATACTTGATGCTAGTCAAATGAAAATTGTCCCGGCTGAAAAAGATGCATTATTGAAAATCATTCATTTACCCGCATCGGGTATTGCTAATTTGAATTCGGCCAGGGCCTGTGAAACCGCCCTACAAAAACCCTGGATAATTCTTTATAGCGCAAGGCGGTGGTGATTCTGATGACCATTTTGTCGTATTCATTGGGAACTGAGAACTGCGATTTATAGCTAAGTTTTACCCGTGGTAAAAGAAATGTCGCATAGGACTGATATTCTGAGCATATACTTATCCTATCTTATATGACTGCAATCACTGGATTTGAAGGGCATGAATCATCATTACATGTCACCACTTAGGTAAGGATAGCTTAGATTAGGTTAGCTTAGCCACATGCGGCTCTTTCGCCCCTTGAGTGCGGCTCTACCACAAATGCCCTCTGCCCTATTTGACATGGCTACAAAGAAGAAGCAAAGAAAAACGGAAGATGAAAGCCGTGAATTTAAAGTTGAATGGACCGAGACTTTCGCGTTTATTCAAAACTTAAAAATGATCTACCAACCTGTATTATTTGTCGGGAAAAGTTGGCGCATAATATGAAGTCAAATTTGGAGGGACACTTTACAACTGAACACCCGTCATTTAGCACTAAATATCCTGTCGGTGATGCAAGGAAGAAAGCAGTTGAGGAACTTTAGAAGAGTCAGAAAAATCAAGTTCTGTATTTAATTACTGAATGCAATCTTCCAACAATGTTAATATTCCATGTTTTGTGATTAGTAAAGAGATTTCTAAGATAGGAAATCAAGAGTAAATTGAGAAGTCGTCTTATTGATGAGAACCTGGAGTCGTGCTAAAAATTAAAAACATCAACATACAAATCTGACTTACCCAAACTTTGCAAGGAGATGCAAGGCTATTATTCACATTGAGTGTTTGTCAGTCATTGTCATGATTTAATTCTATTGATACCTTACTTACAAATTAATTTTTAACAATAAATAAGATCATTATTAAGTATGATATCAAGTTTTATTCAGTGTACATATAGTTTAATTAAGACTTAAATCTTTAACTAAAGTTTATAAGTTAATAAACAGTGTACCTACCATAGACTATAGATACATCTAGACGCCACCCGTTGCATTGCTAAATGAAGCTGCGTGCCATGCGTTTGGTTTGTGAGCGAGCGAACGCATTCGTCTACAAATGTTCAAGACCATAGACCATATCGGTAGTGCTCGCCCAAAGTGCTCGCACTAGACGCTCAGAATTAAAATATAATTTCCTATTTTTTTACGTTATATAGTATTTTTAAGCGGTCAAAATGCAACCATTGAGTAAAGATATCCATAATTTAAGTCATTTTAAAGAAACACTAGGTCACTGATATTAAAATATATAATAATATACAAATAAATTATCACGAACATGTATCAACTTACCTATGAAACGTAATACCATCTTCTTATTTATCAGTACGGCTACCATATTTTAATACAACACACAAAACCATCTTTCCTACTTAATTAACTAAAAATATTTACCACTGACTTTATGTTTAACACAAAAATAGCAATTTAGCAACACGAGCTACGACGCTACGTGAAGCGATTCACCGCGATTTGTCAGCGATACTTTTGGAAACTACCTAAAACATATGTAGACCTTTTATCTTACTCTAGCGCGTGTCGCAGAGATTATAAGGGTGCCGAATACTTTCTCACTCGCACTCATGCATCGTTTTTGTTCAGGCCTTGGTACCTACATATTATATAATTTCAGTTTAAGATATTCAGCTCTCAAAAGAAATCTCGATCGTTGTACTGTTGATATTTGGCTCTTTTGCCTAATGAGTTTGCCGACCACTGGGTTAGGTTTTCATTATTGAATTCATGAATTTTGCCAAAATCAGCTATGAAAATCGAATTAATCTAATAAAATTGGTGACCGATAAGAAAGCTCACGGCGAACTGTGCCACGGTGAAATATTTTACGTACAATTTATATGTAATCCTGATTATTATGTGTATGCGCGGCATCGTACAAGTTAACACAATATGGCGCAATTATATCAGGACTCTTGGCGAGTAGGAGTGTGCCAGTGCTCGACTGGGCTGAGTCGGCCGAGTGTCTCACTTGCTTGATTGATTACTCTACGAAGCCAGCTGCATTTTTATACCGTGAGGTGTAGTCAAAAGATATCTAAATCAAGGGTATACCTACCTTTGGCGATGACTGCCTGTTGGATAGAGTTGAATGATTATCACAAACGAAAAACATATAAGCTTACCACCTCTCATAGCATAGTTCGTTCCAGAATCTAATTCTCGTTAAGGGGGGACATGCTCGTCGAAGGTCAAAATTGAGTTTTTATTGTATATTCAAACCATGATCCTGGACACTCCTTAAACGTTGTAGATGATCTATTTATATAATTTTGAAGCCTTATTATCCTTTATAGTTATTTTAAACATTTGATGACTGCATGAAGTATTTTTGTTACATAAAATAGTATTCTTTTAAACCTCTCGCTCTAATGTTTTAGAATATAGTCATATTTCGGTACATAACTGTGCAGTGGTGTTAAGATTTTTTACATTTATTAATTTTTAAACGCATTTATAAAACCATTAGCATAATTTATTATGAGATAATTTTTGTAAAATATTCACGATAAAAAATTATATTGATAATCTCTGTGATCCCAAATTTGACAAGAATTAGGCATTTTATTATTCAAAAAATCGGCAAGATTAACACATTTCAAGATGATTCTAAAGATATTTATTATAAGCTAAGTCTTTGACTATTCAAGTGTGATAAACATCTTATGAATAATGATTGCTTTATAATAATTATTGACCTAAGAATAAGGTAGTGTTTTTTTGAAATACGCCATTTCTTTTGTCATTCCCTAGTGGTTAAGCTACAACATACGGCCGTAGCCATAAAATGACAAACTATAATTGAAGTAGGGAGTAAAATGATATTGACGCGCGTGTTTGAACATGTACCGTTAAAAAAAAAATAAAAAAAAAATCGGTTAAGTACATGTTCAAACACGCGAGTTAACATAATTTTACTCCCTACTTTAATTATAGTTTGTCAATTTATGGCTACGGCCGTATGTTGTAGCTTAACCACTGGGGAATGACAAAAGAAATGGCGTATTTCAAAAAAACACTACCTTATTCTTAGGTCAATAATTATTATAAAGCAATCATTATTCATAAGATGTTTATTACACTTGAATGGTCAAAGACTTAGCTTATAATAAATATCTTTAGAATCATCTTCAAATGTGTTAATCTTGCCGATTTTTTGAATAATAAAATGCCTAATTCTTGTCAAATTTGGGATCACAGAGATTATCAAAATATTTTTTTATCGTGAATATTTTACAAAAATTATCTCGTAATAAATTATACTTATGGTTTTGTAAATGCGTTTAAAAATTAATAAATGTAAAAAATCTTAACACCACTGCACAGTTCTGTACCGAAATATGACTATATTCTAAAACATTAGAGCGAGAGGTTTAAAAGAATACTATTTTATGTAACAAAAATACTTCATGCAGTCATCAAATGTTTAAAATAACTATAAAGGATAATAAGGCTTTAAAATTATATAAATAGATTATCTACAACGTTTAAGGAGTGTCCAGGATCATGGTTTGAAAATACAATAAAAACTCAATTTTGACCTTCGACGAGCATGTCCCCCCTTAAGCGAAATAAATTTTCTTGCCATGCCGAAAAAATACTCATTTTTTCTATTTGTAACGTTTATTCAACGAAAATTAGGTACTTATTGGATATTATTTTTGAATTTATGACAATAACTATTTTTTTTACTAGAAAGTTGTCTAGAGACATTTGTTTTTGCCGACGCTTCAAAATTTGATGAAAATAATATGACCACATTTATCATTGAATACATTTGCAGTGCGCATAGCCACCGCCTTATTAAGGTGATATATATACTCAATATACGACAATACGCCAGAAGATTGTTGCTTTGCTATACCTCCTCCTCCTCCACTGACAAACTCTTCTCCACAACTTCTTGCTGTGAAACACGATTCAACTACATAAGCTCTTCCACGTCATTAAGGGCCCACAGCTCAGCAACCTAACCGATTTTTTTAAACGGTACATGTTTTAACACGCGCGTTAACATGATCTTACTCCCTACTCCATTTATCGTTTGTCAATTTATGGCTACGGCCGTATGTTGTAGTTTAACCACTGGGAAATGCCAATAGAAGTGACGTATTTCAAAAAAATACTACCTTATTTTTAGGACAATAATTATTATAAAACAATCATTATTGGTAGGATGTTTATCACATTTGAACGGTAAAAACAGAGCTTATAATCAGTATCTTTAGAATTATCTTCAAATGTGTTAATCGTGCCCATTTTTTGAATAATAAAATGCCTAATTCTTGTCAAATTTGGGATCACAAAGATTATAAAATATATTTTTTTATTGTAAATATGTCACTATATAATGTTAACATTAATTTTACTAATGGTTTTGTAAATGCGTTTAAAAATTAATAAAACTAAAAAATCTTAACACCACTGCACATGGATGTACCTACTGAAATATGACTATATTCTAAAACATTAGAGCGAGAGGTTTAAAAGAATACTATTTTATGTAATAAAAATACTTTATGCAGTCTTCAAATGTTTAAAATAAATATAAAGGATAATAAGGTTTCAAAATTATATAAATATATTATCTACAACGTTTAAGGAATGTCCAGGGTTATGCTCTGAAAATACCACAAAAGCTCTATTTTGACCTACGCTGAGCATGTGGGCCGTTAAGGAAGCCATTTTCTCACAGTTTGTTTTGCTCGTTATGCGAATTGCTCATTATGAGAGGTGCTCGATATGAGAATTTCCACTGTACAAGTATTTTTTATGAAGAAAACGAAAATGATCTATCTTATTTTCCCGATATCCGGTGTTAGTTATTCATTTAAATACTTATAAAAATAGATATTAAGTAGACACCACTTTATGTATTCTTCTTAGAGCATGACTCCGCGCTACCCAACTGTGGAACATATGGACACTACGCGGCGCCTAAAATAATATCCTAGAGTTACCATTACAGACCCAATAATGTCATCGTATTTAAAGGTGTAGCTATTTTGTTCATCCTTCAAATGTTGGTTGTTGCAATTAAGTTAATAATGTCATTTTACTTAATTGGTTACAATGCTTAGGTATTGTATTCAATTGTCAGAATTTGAAGTCAGTAACCAGTTAGGTACCTCATATAAAACGTAGTTGTTATTAATAACTCGCATGAATCATAGACATATCGATAGCTGAACGACTAAAGTACTCACCGGGAAAGTGAAAGACGTGAATGCCAGACGGTCCAGCTTTATCTAGGATTTCTAATAGTTTTGTTTCTGTTTTTTTTAATTATGTAGGTTTTCTATAATGATAAATAGGTATATTGAATACAAAATAACAACATATACAAAGATTTACGTCTTTTAGAATGCAATGTAGGTTATGTAGGGATCCGAAAACATGAAAAATAAATAGGTGATACTTAAGTAGGTAACTATGTCGTCTCAATAAGAAATAGGTACCTAAGGCATTCACCGATTTGAAAATAGAATATTGTCTTGACCCTTATTATTAATTGTAAATAAATAGGTAGGTACCTATATGTAAATTGTGAAAATAAGTAGGTGGGCACGAAAAATAAGAAATTCGGTAAGTATCAAAAATTAACATTTTTTATTTTTATTTCTAATATCTTTCTACAGTGAAGGTATCAGTGAAAAATTAAAAAAACAATTAAAATTTACTTTAAAAATGTATCTAGGTACCTATCCAATTTATGTAAGTTTTGTGATTATTTATTAATCGTTTTTAGCTACCTGTAATTATTGAAATTAAGATATTTTTTTTAAATAGATTGACGTTATTATCTAATAAATTTAAATTTAAAAAATTTAGGTACCTACCTAGTAGTTAGTACTAATTACATAATATAAGAACGCTTGCATTCTGAGGGAAGATTCTTTATTGATTCTACGAAGCAACCGTATACTGAACTTCGAAAACAGATGTTTGCGACGGATACTGGATCTGTGGTGGTGGTATGACTTTAGGAGTAACGAGGAGATAAGAGAACGTACCAAGCAGACTCTCATGACGCTGAGAGTGAAGAAGCGACGTTGGACCCGGCTCGGCCATGTGCTGCGTATGACAGAAAAGAACCTCAACCTGGCTTGCTTGTTTTACAAACCAACTGGATTCCGGCGTCCTGGAAAACCACTAAATACTATATATAGAGCAGGGTTTCCCAAACCTTTTCTGCAATGGAACACTTCGCAAGCCCGGAAATTTTAACGGAACACTTAGCTTATTTTTTAGATTGATTCCTATTAGGTAGTTAAAATTTAAAAAAAATGTTATTAAAACACATTATTTATTTAGTAATTACATATTTTTAAATATACAACTACTTATAATATAACATAAACATGAAAATATCAATAAATAAAGCGCTTAGGTAATGACTTTGATAATTTTAAGTCCTTGAATTGCATCTTCTTGATATCAGGTACAATATTGGTAAGTTGCATTCTAATATCTGGTGTGGCGTCGAGCCTGTTCCTGCACTGAAAATCCCGCTTCGGATAAATAGGTAGTAGAAAACGGAAGTAAAATAATCATGGCCCCCACATCCTGAAGTGGGCCCTCAGGCTAGGATCTTTGGCGGGCTCCCTGCCTATCTCTAATGTTGAAGGCAGTGTGACACATCACATTAACATTTTTCAAATTTTGTTACAGCTCAAATTAAGGGCCCTCATTCAGTGTATTATTAACTATTTTTTTTTCTATTTTTAATACATCTACTTTCATCATGGAGTTGACGAGTATCAATACGCAATAATCAAAAATTACATCGTTCGAATATATAATTTAAAATTAATAAATGTTAATAGTATAATAGGGCCTTTTTTATCTATTAAAGCAAATTTGTGATGTGTGTTTATATGCGCTTAAGCCTACTGGCTTAGCTGTCACGGAAAATGGATTCCGAGCTCAGGAATCGTCCTTATTAGTTTTCAGAAAATATTGCAATAGTGTATACCTAAAACCTTTCCAAATTGTCGCGGAACACTTATTCAGGTCCGGCGGAACACTAGTGTTCCGCGGAACATAGTTTGGGAAACCCTGATATAGAGCATGGCCTCCACATCCTGAAGCGGGCCCTTAGGCTAGGATCTTTGGCGTCCCCCCTACCTATTGCTAAGTATAAAGGCAGTGTGACGCTATACAGAAGCGTTTTCCAAATGGTGTAGGTACGTGGTAAATTTAATGTGTAGGTATATTTTGTTTTTTTTTGTATATTTTAAAAGATCCACTTGAATTATGAAGTTGTCGAGTAGGTATCGATAAAAAAATAAAAATTTTATGGTACAACCACATATTTTAAAATAATAAAATTATTGAAATAACATTATTGAAAAGAAAAAACAATTAATATTAAAGGAAAATTGTGATGTGTCTTTATCTCACTTATCTGGTCGACTTGCCTCGCCGGACCCTTCCTCCCTTCCTTCCAAGCCAGAGCCCTATCAGCCCCCCCCCTTGTGGGGGCCATGATATAGAGCGTAAACGACGGAGCTGTGGGATGCTGGTATGACCTGAAACGATACAAGAAAACTGTCTATCGACAGGGATTATTGGAGAAGCCGCGTAGTGTCCATATATGCTCCAACTAAGGGACGGATAAGGCAGAAGAAGTTTTTAATGTTTTATGAGTATTTTTGATTGGTTACAAAATGTTGTTCAAAATCTTCGAATTACAACGGCGAATCAAATTGCCCATAAGCGAATCAAATTTATTGCTCTGCATTGAATTACGATAATGGGCTGGAGTCAAATAAATTCATTATCGAACAAAAAGTATACTAAGTAAACTAATATACAATTTAACGAGGCATACCTAAAGATAATTCAACAAAATGTGCGGTCACTTCAATCCATTGCTTGATCATTGAATTCGACAAAAAATCATTTTATTCAATGCTGTTTTTACGTGAAATTTATTATTTCAATGAATAAGTGAAAGGTGTGTGTCTCGGGTAAAATATTGTTTTTATTTGACGCAGCTACTCGCCGACAGATGGCACACCAAACTCATGAGCGCTGTAAATTTATTATACTTAGGGCAACATAATATTATTATAATAATATACAAGATACATATAGGCAGGTATATTATTATAAAAAAAATATAAATAATTATTAAAAAATATATAAGCTTACGTGCCGTTCTTTTTTGTATAATGTAAATGGAAACTCTGCCTTTCTTAGTAGTACCTATGTAGGTACATTATAGACGTGTGTGTCTCTGACAATTATTTTAGATTTCAGGAGCATCCGTTGTTTGTCCTACCAGGGTGCAAAACTAACCTACCATTGTCCATTGGTAATGATAATTGGGAGGGCAATGGCCGTGTTCAATAAAAAAATCGCTTTGAATATTGATATATTCCACTTACGTGAGGGGAGTTCAGTTGGACGTTGTTTTATAAGTTTTTAATATAGTGACTTAGCTCGGTCGGTGTGCCTACAATCTACATTAAGTATTTTATTTATTTATTTTTTACTCATATTACTCAATATTACTATTACTAATAGATAATAATATCTAAAATAAATAAATTTGAATGATACCTATTGGTAGGTGTTGCCCAGTGGCCATAGTGCTAATTAAAATAATGCCGGATCGCAGTTTTTAGGCGTGCTAATTACTCCCTCCACCTAAAATTCGCAATTTATTCAAAAGCACATTTTTTTAATTTTTACAACTAATATCTACGTATCGAAAAATTTGTATCTAATAGCAATGACACTGATTATCGATACTTATACAAAAAAATCTAAGCGACGGGACGCTAAAGATCAATATAATTTCCTATACCGACTCGTAATACTCACTTAGGAATTGAACTGACTAATCGCGTGTCTTGAATTTTTACAACGTTTTTATTAGCTCGTATTCTCATTTATCTGGTGGTTCTTTGTCCGGTACAAATCTTGCAATCGATTTTTAACTAACTTCCCGACTAGCTAGACATTTGAAACTTTTAGAATATATCAGAACACGATGCCAATGCATTTTTTAAATACTTTTAGCCATCTTTAAGTAGAATTGAATTCATTTTCAGTTAATTCTATTTTGTATGAAAAGTTATTTCGACATTATTATTGGTTGGTAGGGGTCTGGCGTCCTAAGCAACTAAATTATTAATATATACGTGCGTTACTATGGAAATCAATATGAAATGTCAACATTATATTACCAGTATTATTTCTATCAAGTACAAATTTTATTGATCGTTTAAGCTAGTCAAGTCAAGTTTATATGATTCAACAGAAAATTTAAAAACGTTGTGTATAAAAAGTTCTTTTTATCTTGTAATTATTTACACTCAGTTTACTGATTCTCGGTTATTTCCGAGATGAAAATAATAGCCAGATAATTGTATTCATTCACGTGATTCAAAACTATTGAGTGTAAGTTGTGTAACATAATATTGCTGAGAACTGTCGGAAGAAATGGTAGAGCGCGCGATTCGGCGCGCTCTGACTCCACTACACCAATGGTGTTACCAGTGTTATAGTGTGCAAGTGAAATATGGATACTAAAAAATAAGTGTAGCACAAAGTGGCATGGATAGATGCATGTAGGGTGTAACGCAGAAATGTCACAAAATGAACTAAACTAATGAGACAGATAAGGAATGGAAAAGTGTCCCTATATGTCATTAGGTGAAAGGATAAGCACTGAAAAAATTCATTCAGGTACAACTAAACTACCACGAGAGCGCCCTGAAACTGATTTGATTGACAAACCCATGGCGTAATTAGGTAGGTAGCCTAACTGACAGGTGACAGCGAAAAACTAGAAATTTAGAAGAGTGAACCCGGCTTAGGTATGATATATTTAGGTTCCCATATACCTACTCAGGTCATAGGTACCTACAAAAACTATTTACCTACATTTATGCACGATAAATTTCAATATTTTATTATCGACATTTTTCTTCTACTCAGATGACATACCTACAAAAAATATATATTCTACATATACCTATATAGTCAAATTCTTTTTTTTACGTTTATTACAACATGCCTAGAGACCCGATGATAGAATTAGTGTATTTAGTAAATAGAAGTGAAACAATCACAAATACTCAGGCTTTGAGAAAATCATATAAATATTATATTGTGTCCTCACCAGTAATCAAACCTGGTGCTCCAAAATGAGAGGCCAGCACCTTACGCGCTGCACCATGAGAGCCGCATGTCTTCATCGCTTTCCACCAGCCTAAGTTTTTCGGTCGATTGTGACTTACTTACGTCATCGAAATTAATGTAGGTAAACGTAGGTAACTAAGTACCTAAATACTTATGTGGGCTTAAATTATTCTTGATACAGCCCTGTACATTTCACGTACCAAACTATCCTAACAAATTATCACCTCACGTATGATTGAAAACGGAGTGATGAAAGTGATGTAAATATTGTAGGAACAAACATTAATTGAGCGAATAGCTTTTAATGTGAATTAGTAGATCACAATCTAGCAGCGGTAAACGGCTAGACATTAAATAGATTGCGACAGAGCTGTATCTAGGCGTATTTCCGACCACGATAACAACGCGGATGTAGTTAATGTATAGGTATAGGGTAGGGATGGCAAACCCTTTTCTACAAGTGTGTAAAATTATATGCGAAAAAAACAGTCGAATGTCACATAAATAAAACATGATAAACTAAAATTGCTAATATTTATATATTGGTTTATTTTTTATTTACTAAAATAGAATTAATCACTGCATATATTTTTTTACACAATACTGCTATCGGCGGCAATCAAGGGTATTTTAACATAGGTATTTATGTATTGAGGTGGTTAATTGTTACAATAATTTAACCGTCTGAACTTTCAAAAAGTGATACCTAAGATTTAACAGCACCTCTCTTGGCTGTGTTAACTTTTAGAGTGACATAGACAGTTTTGACAGTTTATACGGCTAGGTAACTCACCTATTGTAACAATTATAATACCTCAATACATAAATATGATAAACTAACCTCGATAGCCGCCGATAGCAGCCTTGTGTATGGAATAGATGCGCAGCTAGGTACCAATTATAAAGTTACATATTATTTTCTAAATTTATACACTTATTTAGGAAGTAGGTACTACATAAGAATATTTTTTTTTTACAATTTACTCAGGTATTTTTGATTGGTGTCAATTTATTGATGTTGTTAATTAAGTAAGTAAGTATACTGATATATTTTTTTATTATTAATGTTTTATTCCTTGCAAACAAACAGTTATACATATATCTATATTATATTGAGAATTTCATAAACAGTTGAACAATAATAATAAAATAGTAAAACAAAATAAGTGAGAAAGGTGTACAATTAAACGACATAGGTACATACCTAATTATATATTTGGAGGTATGATGAAGGTGGGGGTGAGGGAAGGTTGTTGAGATGAGGGTTTATTGGTTGATACAAGAGGACACTAAATACAATAATAATGGTGATAACGTGCGAATATAATCGAGGATAATGATGTACCTAAGTACCTACTGATGAGATCGATATGATCAAAAGATTAATCATCTTCATTAACCGAGAAACTTAATTCGAATTGAATAACGGATGTGATATGTCGAGTGAAGAACTCGTGACCAGTACCTACGTCTCGTGACGGACTCGATGAGTTGAGTGAGGATTCATAGATTGTCCCTCTTATTTATATTAATGCAGTACATATATTACAATAGATATTTTCGTAATTACCAATCAAAACAAACACTACTGATCTAGTTATGATTGAGGAAACGGTGACAGTTATTATTATTGCTCTAATGATGTTTTGTTTTAACAACAAAATCTACATATTAAAGTGTGTCATTCATTTAACGGCCCACATGCTCGTCGTAGGTCAAAATTGAGTTTTTATTGTATTTTCAAACCATGATCCTGGACACTCCTTAAACGTTGTAGATAATCTATTTGTATAATTTTGAAGCCTTATTATCCTTTACATTTATTTTAAACATTTGATGACTGCATAAAGTATTTTTATTACATAAAATAGTATTCTTTTAAACCTCTCGCTCTAATGTTTTAGAATATAGTCATATTTCGGTACATGAATGTGCAGCGGTGTTAAGATTTTTTACATTTATTAATTTTTAATCGCATTAATAAAACCATTAGTATAATTTATGATGAGATAATTTTAGTAAAATATTTACGATAAAAATTATATTGATAATCTCTGTGATCCCAAATTTGTCAAGAATTAGGCATTTTATTATTCAAAAAATCGGCAAGATTAACACATTTGAAGATAAATCTAAAGATACTTATTATAAGCTATGTTTTTGACCATTCAAGTGTGATAAACATCTTATGAATAATGATTGCTTTATAATAATTATTGACCTAAGAATAAGGTAGTGTTTTTTTTTGAAATACGCCATTTCTTTTGTCATTCCCCAGTGGTTAAGCTACAACATACGGCCGTAGCCATAAATTGACAAACTATAATTGAGGTAGGGAGTAAAATGATATTGACGCGCGTGTTTATAAATAAATATAAAGGATAATAAAGCTTCAAAATTATATAAATAGATTATCTACAACGTTTAAGGAGTGTCCAGGATCATGGTTTGAAAATATAATAAAAAATCAATTTTGACCTACGACGAGCATTTCTACCCTTAATGCTGAGTAGTATCATTGCTACATATAAACCAACAAACTAATATTTATAAAACCATTGATATCCCATGTTTCCCCATGTAGGTAGCTATATAAAATATCTCATTCAGTCCCCTGGATACCTCAAGAGCACATAAAACAGTGACTGCATTACATCTTTCAATCAGTCAATTTATATGTTCATTTGCTGTTTCAGTTGAACGGCACTCACCTGTTTTATCAGATAAGCGATGAGCGATCTCAGCCAGCGTTTTCAAAGTAGTTGGATCCACATGTCTGGAAACCCAAGGGATAAACGATATAATTTGATGGCAGACAGTCATATTTTTTGGCTTAGACAATTGAATTCTTTCCAGCAATAATAATTGAAAATACGGTTTATAAGAGTAACCTGGACATAGTCCAGTAAAACTGTGTTTTACAAAGGCGATTTGAAATAATCCATCGAAGTAAATAGTTACCTATTCGCGGTCAAATGTTTACCCACAGACGGTGAAAATAGCGATTTGTTAATAATTTAGTCATTACATTAAACATACGGACAACTCGTTCCATTCTTTTAAAAGCATATTCGGCAATAATAATCGTTTTTATTCACATATGTACCTACATAAGTATTATTACAAATAGCATGTATGAACGCCAATAAATTTAGTTTTTTTAAACTCTTTTTTGTAAATCTAAATACCTGTATCCTAGGTACTTACTAAACTTTTGCATACTTAAAAAATATTAAATTTATAAAATTCAAACTTTGCCCACGTGCCATGCAATGACATGCGTGTTATAAGGTTTACCATCCCTGGTATGGATAGTCTTTCCCAAAGGTGTTGAATAAAACCATTTTCAATGTTTTAAGCATAGTAAAGCTTTCTTAACCTTTCCACAACCCGGATAAGAGATATAGTTTTGTAGGAGTTGAACTAAAAATACATTTTCCCTAGTCGTTTTCGCTCTCCTTTCAAAATTAAAGCCTAGACCTTCTTTCAGCTCTCACTGCCATAAAAATACTCATTACTTACGGTCAAATTGAGAGCTTTTAAATCTCTTGTTGTCATTTCTTTCTTAATACAATCAAAATTTTGTCCAGAATCCATGTCGAAAGTCCTTTTTATAAATTTTTCTTTCAAATACCTCTAAAATCTAAAAACTTCCAAATACTTCTAAATGATTACTTATATAAAAATACATAAGTAGAATGTTAAGATTCGACATAAATAGTGCACACTAAACTTTGTTAGTCATTCTTATTTTTGATTTCATTGAAATACAATTTGAAGATTGTGTTGGTCAGTTTTTAAAATTCAATTAACCCCTGCCTAAAACAAACCATAATAGTATAGGTACGCTACTGGCGATTCGACAAAAATGGTACACACTTTTTCAGCCATACTTATTTCTTTTCATTGAATTAAGAATATATTACATTACGGATGGTGTTAGTTAGATTTTTTTTAAATTTATTCTTCTTCTTATTGTGCCATCCCCTAGCGGAGGTTGGCCACCATCAAGGCGATCTTATCTTTGTCGTCTGATACCCGGAACAGTTCAGTGGAGCTGCACTCGTACCAATCACGGAGGTTCTTAAGCCACGAAATGCGGCGCCGTCCTCTGCTACGCTTCCCATTGATCTTTCCTTGAATGAAAAGTTGGGGAATGCTGTATTTTTGTCCTCTCATAGTGTGGCCGAGGTACTGTAGTTTCCTGGTTTTGATACTACGTACTACTTCTCGAAAGCTTCAAGTTGTTAATTTTTAAGCTTCAATTTATTAACCCTGCCTAACCAAACCATGACAGATAAAAATATTATTCTATCTATAAAATATCTAAAATTATGTATGATTTAATGGATAAGTATTTTCTAGATAAACGAATATTTTTTTTACTATTATCTACTATAGTTTTGATTAGGCAGTATTTAATTGAATTTTAAAAACTAACAAACATTATTTACACATTGTAGTCTTAGTTCGCCTTTGATATAGGATGACCTTGATTTTTTCTAGCATAACTACAGATATACATATAGACGCAAAATCCGTTGTTAGCTCTAAATACCTAAAGTATCGACTTTTAGCAGCGACCCCACGATATCTACATTTTGCAAGTAAGTACATAGTTAAATTCTGATGCAATTTTTTAGTGTTCCTTAATGAATTGATGTTGCAAAAAAATAAACTAAAATGGTAAAGCAGCGTGTCGCCCGTCGCAGAGTCAATAACAAGAGTTGTCTAACGAAGTGTGAGAGGCTGCGTCTATTGAGGGACCGGGCTCGAATTCCAGCTAACGAAGGCGCCCGCCGACATCCAGCGGGTGTTGTGACGTGCGTCATAATCCACTCGGCAGGGGTTGAATGAAGGGAGTTGATTAATTACAAGGCTGCGAACTTGAAAGAGGATATGCAATATTGCATTGCAGCATATTTTTTATTGATGTTTGATGCCAAGTTATGTTAATTGATAGGTAGCTACGATGTACACACTTGCCTTTTACTGAACTTGGTCGTATTAGAATACCAATTTAAACTGATAACACTTTTAACGGAAGTTTCAATTAAATGAACCTATACGTACTTTAATTGAATTTGAATAAAAAATAATATTATGTTAAGATAACTGTTAAAGTGTGTAAACATTATTTTAGGACACCTGTATTTCATTTGATTAGATGTATACCACAGATCAACACAAACATAGACCCCTCAAAACCAATCCGTCCCGCACCACACTCGGTCTTAATCGAGCGTATTACTAGACCCTACATTTAGATGTGAAGCATCGGGAGTTATTTTACGCCTGGGAATAATCTTTACTCCCACGATGGCCGCGCGGCTTAAGCGTCGGCCTATAGCGTCGTGGGTCCCAGGTTAGAATCCTGGGTCTGGCAAGTATACATTTTTTTTTCAACTTGTGTATGAGTCAGAATATGGACCTAATAGGTTGAACAAGTGGCTGACATCTATTTCTCGTAAAAAAATCTGTTAATACAAACCGCCACACTGTGGACGCCCATAAATGATCCTATTAGGATCGGACATGGTCGAAAAAAATATCTCTGGTTCAGATACCCAAGACCAAGGTCGCCACGCACTAAGGTGTACTTTGAATGAGCTTACAGAGACTTTCTAATAAAAAGTGCCCATGAGAAAGGAACACGGTAAACTAATAAAATAAATTACCTATTCTAATTATTAATAGTACCAAAAAAACAAAGCTAAAACAATACGTGAACCTATGTGGAAAGATCTCCGTGACCGCATTAAGACGGCGTAAATTTGGCCTTTATGGCGACCAGATCTGGCGGCTCGATGACCCAAACAGTTAGTTTTACCAACTTGAGCATCTCTTCCCTCTCGGAGCATATTCTCGGACATTCGTTGTAGCAGCCATATGAAGTTGTTGATCGGGTGACAAATATGCTGATACCACAAACCAGATTGATAAGATAAAAATGCGAAAGCCAATTTCCATGGACCAAGGCACAAAGTTACTAGAATGCTAGCACAAAGTAACTTTGACAAAGGCCAATTGAGCGAGTACGCCATTTTTATTACCAAACCATAACAGAAACTGATGTTCAAACAACATATTGTAATCGAATAATATTTGTAACTTGGCGGCGATGTCCGCGTATGTACCTAATATTATACCTTGCAGTGGCGAAGGCTGGAGGTAGGCCGTTAAGATCCGCCATAAATGATGCATATTAAACATTTTTAATCATACGTACCTATTTGTTTTTTTTTAAACCAATACTACTATTAACAGATGGTGTTGGCTAGTTTTGTAAAATCAATTACACCCTGCCTAAACCAAACCGCAATAATTTTTAATACTTTGGGCGATATGACAAAATTGTGAACACTTTTTCATTCATACTTATTTGTTTTCGTAGTATTAAATTATTACAGATATTGTTGGTTCTTTTTATTAAATTCCGTGCCTAAACCAAACTATAATAGATACAAAATATTATTCTATCTACAAAAATAAATATTCAAAGTTATGTATATATGATTTAATTGCATAATTTAAAATATTTTGCCGATAGATGAGTATTTTTTTACTAATAGGTTTATATTATGATTTGGTTTCGCAGGGTTCAATTGAATTTTAAAAACTAACCAACACCATCTGTAAATTATTGTACCTAGTCGTATTTCAATGAATACGTATGACTAACAAAGTTTAGTGTGCACTATTTATGGCGGATCTTACCAGTCTACCTCCACCCGTTACCACTGATACCTTGTAGCAAAATTTAACTATACTTGCCTTGAAGAATAAAATGATCTCCACGTGCTAAATGCAGTGTTTTAAATACATCAAACCCACCCTCTCCAAGAAATCTCGCTGAATCGTATGCTGGAGGTAATAAGTTGACTTAATGTCAATTAATAGTTTACAATAGGTTGTTGTAATTTATTGTTTATATTTTATTTTCTATCATGAGAGGCATTAAAATCAGTCAGAAACCCTCCACCGATACTATTGGTAACTCTATCTACAATATTATAATACAAGTACCTACGTAGTTATATAATACTATATTAACTACACTTCAGACCAAAAGGGCGAATAATCACCAAACATAAGGTTGTCATTTATAATATAAAAATATAGCATTATGTAGGTAGGTTGATACTTACAACATCCGGTGATACCTTTTTACGGTATTGTGTGTTTTATTATTGCTACCTGTTGAAACCAATTATTATTGTGCCGAAACATGTTTTTTTTATACAATAACCTCAATTATTAATGTTTTTTGTGAAAATCAAAATCCTTTTCAATGCCAATGAAAATGCAAATACTGTGATATACATACCTAGTACATAACTTACTCAATACCTACAAATATTTATCTAGGTACCAATATAACACATTCTGTTTTTTTTATTTAGGTCAACCAATAGGATTAATTAATGACAGAGGAATATAATGTGATGAGTGTGAGATATGAGATATAAAATAAATGAATAAGTGATGGTACCAATCATGGCCTCCACGAGAGGAGGGTTGAAAGGGCTCAAGCCTGGGGGCCAGATAAGTGAGATAAACACATTGTTCTAATAGTAAAAGCCTGCGGAACTATTTCACTCGAGGGGTTTTAACATTTTAAAATATGTAGTTATGCAATGAAATTTTTGATTATTGTGTGTGGATACTCGACAAGTCTATAATTTAAAAGACTTTATTAAAAAACTGGCGAAAAATACACTATGCTACTGTAAACCATCACACTATCTTTAATCCTAGCAATAGGTAGGCACCAAAGATCCTTGCCTGGGGGTCTGCTTCTGGATGTGGAGGCCATGGTCCCATTAACAGCAGACACAGAAAGCATAATTTATTAAGCCCCACCGCAGACATAGCCGCCGAACACGACCAGTAGTGGCCGGGTTTAGTAGTTTAGCGGTCGGGTTGAGCCACCAAAGCCACCATAAGACACATACCGATCCAACTATCCGCAAATATTGAATGTGTGTGACGTTTACGTGATAAACATAATGCATTTTTTTTGTTTCTTAATTAAACACCACAACAGGCCGTGAAGCCCAATAGAAGTGTTAAAACTCCCAGGCTTGAGGAATTTAAATATTAGAATATGTAAATATATTTTGACCTCACTGGGAATCGAACCCAGAACTCCGGAACGGAAGGCCAGCGCCTTACGCACTGCACCACGAGAGCCGCCGGACACAGCCGTATATATTTAAAATAACATCGTCTCTGTTCTGGCAGAACACACTAACTGGAGAATACTAGTTTTGAGTAATTTGACTTTGAAGTTGTTAAAATGTTTGAAATGGTCTATCATGTGAGTTTATTAAGTAATCGTAAAAAGGATGAGTTTAAAATAAATACTGTTTATTTATTAAGAAGGTTTCCAGACGGTAAAGTTTGAAATAAGGAACATTTTGGTATAACTAACTCAATATGTAATTTTTTCGAATTAGTGTCTTCTGCCAGAACAGTGACGACATATTCTTTAACACGTGTTTAAGTTTATTTCATATTTTTCTACATCCAAAATCTGTACCCTGTTATACCACACTTAATAGGGTAAGCCGGTTCCAATAATTATTTTCGTGTTCCCTGGTACCAGCATATTTTCCAATGACAACATGATCACAGTATAAAATTAAGACTGTGGTTTCGGGCTCAGATTTTTTTAGACCCTCTATTAAGACAATCGTAAAAACATGTCAGGTGCACTTTATTGCATTGTGAATCTCACGTAAAAAAATGCCACATCATATTGTCATTAAAATAGGTCTTTGTATTTTTTTTTAATTTTTCCTTTTTGGCAATCGTATACCTGTGGTTTTGTCTGGCATAAGGTCAATGATTTTCAAATATTTAGCTATCTGTTGACACGAATTTAAGACAAAGATAATCAATTTTCAATCGTGCGGACTTTAGATTAGTCTCTGGCTATTTTACCATGTTTTTATTAGCTCGTATTCTTGTTTGTCCACTATAATTTTTTTCTTGTTTGTCCAAGATTTGTATTGGACGATTGGAGATTTTTAACTAATTTCCCTACTAGCTAGACATTTGAAACTTTTAGAATATACCAGAACACGATCACAATGCATTCTTTTAATACTTTTAGCAATCTTTAAGCAGAATTGAATTCATTTTCAGTTAATTCTGTTTTGTATGGAAAGTTAATTAGGAAAAAAATCGTAAAAAGTAAAACACTAGTATTGGTTGCTAAGGGGGTCCTAGCAACTAAATTATTAATATATACGTGCGTTACTATGGAAATCAATATGAAATGTCGAAATGAGATTTCAGTATTCTATATTTGTTCAGTATTTCTATCAAGTACAAAAAAAGTATTTATTAATACATAGAATTGTCAAGTTTATATAATTCAACAGAAAATTTAAAAACGTGGTATATTAAAAGCTCTTTTTATCATGTAAATATTTGTAGGTACTTATATAGATTCACAGTACCTATCAAGGACCGTCCGTTCCGTTGGCTTGAATTACAATTTTTAGACAATCACATACATGCAGCGTTGCCAACTTAGCATTTTTCTTGCCAGATCCAACATTTTTAGATAGGCGTCTAGCTTTCAAAAAATGCATCGAGCTATGGCGTTTCAACAGCTTTAAATGTGCTGAAAATAAGCTAGATATTTAGTTTATTTATTTTCTTACGCATCAGAAACATACTTGAGAAATAAAACTACACAATGAAACAATAGGAGCATTCTTGGCGTTATAGTGATATAAGGATACCTATCAGATATTATAATTTAATGTATGCTTAGGCTTGTGGCATCGGATTGACGATTATTGAAGATCTCACTATTCTATATTAGGTAGGTACCTAATTATTAGGTACTTATCGTAGGTTGTTAGATATTTTTTTTTGTGAATTTTGTAATTAAGTTCTCGGAAAATGTGGTGTGATTTTTCTTCTTCTTCTTTGGCGCCATATCCGCCCCTTAATTGGATCATATGGACACCACGTGGCGTCTCCAAGAATCCCTGTCGCTCGCTAGTCTTCTTGCTTCGTTCCAGGTCAAACCAGCATCCCGTAGCTTCACCGTATACACTCTGTAGATTGTATTTAGCGGCCTTCCAGGACGCCGGGATTCGGTCGGCTTGAAGGAATGGCAAGCCAGGTTGAGGTTTTCTTCTGGCATCCGCAGCACGTGGCCGAGCCATGTCCAACGTCGCCTCTTCACTTTCAGCGTGATGAGAGGCTGCCACATTAATTTTACCACGTACCTAAACCATTTGGAAAACGCTTCTGTATAGCGTCACACTGCCTTTATCATTAGCGATAGGTAGAGGGGTCCGCCAAAGATCCTAGTCTAGGGGCCCACTTCAGGATGTGGAGGCCATGCTCTATACATATATTATTTAGTGGTTTTCCAGGACGCCGGAATCCGGTTGGTTTGTAATAGGTACAAGCAAGCCAGGTTGAGGTTCTTTTCTGGCATACGCAGCACATGGCCGAGCCGGGTCCAACGTCGACTCTTCACTTTCAGCGTGATGAGAGGCTGCTTGGTACGTTCTCTTATCTCCTCGTAGTATTCGTCGCAAACATCTGTTTTCGAATCTCAGTATACGGTTGCTCTGAGCCTTCGTAAGGTGCCATGATTCGCTACCGTAAAGCAGCACCGTCAGAATGCAAGCGTCGAATAGGCGGCATTTGGTTTTGAATTGATTTTTATCCGTATAATAAGTACTTTTTTCGATAGGCAAAAAAAGCTATTGAAATTTTATTTTCACAAAATCTAGCGTTTTTTCTATCTTTCTAAATCTTTCGTACCCCATCTGGCATGTATTTGACAACGACAGTTGGCAACACTACATACTTGTAAGATGTACCTACTTCGCTCGGAGTTGACTCTGGGTTCCCCGGATGAAAGACCAGTGCTTTACGTTTTGGACTATCAGGACTGTCACTAATACAGGTATAAAAAATGTATTGCAGAAAATTATAATAGAACTTTCATCGTCCAATGAATAAAGCACATTAATATTCTCAAGTACCCAGATATCTATCTACATATCTACAGAGAGGCAAACTCGTAGAGCTGGTGGTACCTATGTAGTATGTACAAGTGCAATTTTCATGTAAAATGGCGCGGAAAATGTCTCCGAATGTGAAAGACTAAAGAGGATGCTGCGTCGAGGGTGGGACAGGTACCTACGATGTACATTCACTACCTCTGTACCCACTCGGTGGGATTGGAGGAGGGAGGTTTCATCCACAGTTTCTTTGCAAAAGGCTCGAGACATTAAAATATGTAGTATCAAGAAAATAAGTAATTAAGAAAAGTAACATAATTTGAAGTGGGCTACCTTCTGGCTGTTACTGTAAGAGGTAGAATTCTCAAGTGTGGAATAGTATATAATAAACATGTCTTAAAGAATATGTTATTATCAATATTTATGTATGTATCAGTGGCGAAGGGTGACTTTTGGAAAGAGGTAGGCTCTGGAGATCTGATAAAAAGAGCACACTTGTTAGGTATAGGTACTTACGAGAATAGTACGATATTTACTACTAATGAATAGGTACACATTAGTAAATGACAACGACACACTAATTCAATGAAACTTCATAAACTCATTGTCGACATAAAAATGAGCAATGTGTTTAAATTACGTATTTTTAAAAACATCTATACCCATCAAAAATCATTAGATAAAATTTATTTTTATTTATAAAAACAATCTATACTTACTTATTTATTAATATTCGATTAAACGCCGTGGAAATTATTTTTTTTAATTATCTAATTATTAATGAAGTGCGCAGTCGTGACAACATTATTATGCCCGAATGTTTTAGGCTCTGCGATAGGAGCTTACCTTATTTCGTACAAATCAGCAGACTTGCTGAGGTTACGAGACATAAAGTCCATACGAAAAAAAATCAGAATTATTTCACACATAATCAGAGATTTATTTACGTCGAGACGTCGCGGCGTCATACAACATCTCTCGTTGGCAAAATAAATTATTTTTATATAACATAAAATAATGAAGCGATTAAGTATATAAATATGTCAATATGCAATTAAAAAATATTTTTCTTAAGAAGGTAGGCTTTAAATAATCGCCTAGTATGGAGTCTTCGCCACTGGTATGTATCATATGCATTAAAACTTATCACGTAAATTAAATGTTGATTAAATATTGGTAATATTAGGGGACATTTCGGAGGCTTTGTATTTCGTAAATTTTATGGGGTTTTGCAGTTCTATCTTATTAATCTGTTATGTGGGAGAAGCTGATGAAACTTAGTAGGTGAGTTGTGGAAAACTAAGTATGTATCAATTAAGGCATAATTGAATTGGTCCAGCGTTACCTCTTTACAATCGTTGATTTAATATACTTATATGTAAACTATAAGTACCTAGTATCTACCTATCTTACTATAGCCTGTGTCTAGAGTTGGGTTTAGTGAATTTCCCGGCGGGAATTCTCGAGAAATTTTCAAGATTTTCCATCCCGAATCTCGAGAATTGAAATTTTTAACATTTCGAGAAATCCCGGATCTCGAGAATCTTTTCTCGGGATTTCTTTATTATCAAATATTAATTGAAAAAACGATTTTTCAATATGAAAAAAGTGGACAGAAAACACAAATCATTCAAAGACTGATCGGGGAATTTAAACAATTAAGCCAACGTCGCGTCCAATTGCGCTCAAATGAGGGCATTTTTTCAGCGCGATTGACAGTTTTTTGAAATGCTATTTTTATAAGTAATGGTTTGCATTATTTTAGTTTTTCTACTTAGATTTGTTTGTCTTTTTACATAAATAAAAAAATCATATTTTTTTGGAATTTGTCTGTTTTTACATTGATTTTAGGATTTTTACAGGTTTTTTTATATTCCCGATATCTTGAGAATTCTCGAGAATTCTTTTCTGGAAATCCCGAATCTCGAGATTGAGATTTTCTCGGGAAATACCCAACTCTATCTGTGTCAGTTGTAAATTTAACACACGTGGTTTTGCACAGTGTCGAAGAAAGGTTAAACCTGAGTCACGAAAAACGAATCAAATGTAATAGTGCAAAACTAAAATCAATTAATAGAATTTAAAATCAAATTCCATCAAGTAAGTACCCCCAGTTGATAAATACGATAGATGCATCAGCATGATCGGCCTATCACGAGATATGGGAATTAAACGTCTTCATGTCGTTACTCTCCTCGATTTGACGAAAGCTCCTTGCAATGCCCTTCTTAACATTAGTGTCAAAATAACGTTTTTCTAAATTGGAATATTGAGCGTGACAAAAAAGGATACATAAATTTAATATTATTGTACACATATCTCAAAATACCGCTCATAATTTTAATGTATTTAGTGTCTTTAATAAAATTGGTCGAGTATTTACCTTAAATAAAATAATGTATAATATATCTAACTAAACGGTATCTAAGTATTAGTAAAAAATGTTGAGAAACTCTTGCGCAGAAAACAGTGACAGAGGGCGAATATTATTTAGATGCATACTTCAACTGGAAATCGTAAGGGGATTGTAAAGAATTTGACAAATAATATTATAGTTCTGAAACAAAATGATATTACCTAATTTAAAAAATATATAGATAATTCATTGATCTTCATGAAGGAACGGCTGTCGACAATTTACGTCTGAGACGCATTGTGAAGTATGTTTAACGTATTATTGCACGCAGATTAGATAACCTGGAGAGACTAGTAAAGCGATCAAATGACACGGGACAGCTTTCAATATATCATGAGAAAAGCAGAGGACACTGGACAGTGGGTTACATGTAAATTGTACTTATTACATTTCACCGTAGCACAGTTCGCCGTAGGCTTTCTTATCAGAAAGATATGACATATGACCATATACTATACGGTCATCCCTATAGCACCGATATGAAAAAAGGCGTTGTTCGTAGAGCATTGCAGACAATAATGTTCCAATTTAAACCTAACCTAACCTAACCTAACAAACGATCCAGTATATCGGCAATTTTCAAAATTTGTTTGCCGCTGGCTTCCTGTAAAGTGTAAACCGACAAGAACCGTGTTTTATTTAGACATGAATTTTATCTCAGTAACGAGGTTGGACGGTCAGATACGACCATATATTTCCGATACAACATTTCACGGTAAAGTGTGATATGGTGAACTGCATACGTACAAATTTCCGGACACGTGGACAGTGAGGAGTAGAGATTCTTAGAAGATCACAGCATTTTAAGGTGGTCACGATTATCAGCCACTAGAGAACGACCCAGAAGAGACGTTGACAGTTTTTTTGAGCTTCAAACATATCTTCATTCGAAGTATTAATATCAATATCGATCAATTAATTGTCGATCGATTCTTTTTTCAACACCTGCGTGATAACTGTATTTCTGTACGACTGTGAAACATAGCATTTGCGACCATAACTAAACGGTACCTATTAGCTTTTAAGTTTCAGAAATCAAAATCTCCACCGAATCTTAAGAATACACTGTTGCGATACTCGAGAATTCACCAGTAGGTATATTAGTCCTCATTCCTCGGTAATGGATGTCATCACGAAGAGACTGATCGTATGGCCGGGCTATGTCCACATTTACTTTGTCGCTTGAAAATGAAACACTCTGGGTCCTTGTGGCGCACCCGCTTGAATTCTGTCACGGTGGTAGTCTCTCTCTAGTCTAAACCAAGTCCACAGTGGCGAAGGTTGGAGGTAGACTATAAAGATTCGACATAAATAGTGCACAATAAACTTTGTCTACTTTGACTAAAATTTGTAGAGAATGTAAGATGTTTAAAAATCAATTTAACCCTGCTTAATCCAAGCCAATTTTTAAAATCTAACCAGCACCATCTGCAAATTGTATTCTTAGTTCAATGAAAACAAATAAGTATGATTGACAAAGCTTAGTGTGCACTATTTATGTCGAATCATTACAGCCTACCTCCACCCCTCGCCACTGCAAGGCCAACTATAAACAGGCCGTTACACTGAATTGTTAATAACGATGGTAATGCTAGTTATTGATTATTTTCAAATGCAATGCGGTAACCTGTTAGGTTAACTGGTAAACAGTACAGTTTATCATTTAATATTGTATTAGAATTATGAGTAATAACTACCATTGAAGTTTACATTTTCATGTCAAACGGCTTGATTATAGAAAGCCTTGTCCTTCAACCTACAAGATTTACTCGTTGCATGACCGATGGGAGTGATGCGACCTTGTATTTGCTATATACCCAGTGCTATAAGTGTGACAAGGTGAAGTGGTAAATAATAATAATAATTAAACCTTTATATGGGGTTAGGTGAGTTTTTAGTATTCCTGTGCCTGTCCTATATTTTTCATGACTGAAAGCATTTTGCAGCGGAAGGACCATCCTCTCTCGACTCGAGTAGGTACTACACATAAATATATTTTCACAATATATAGGTAGGTAAGTACTTAAGTGTATTTAGAAAGTAAGAAATTCAACGCATATAATATTTACATTATTGCATTTGAATACCTAACCAAATTGCTAAGGCATCAATACATTAATTTTGTGTGTATATATGAAAACTTTAAAGACGCACCTATTCTTATTTAATGTATGCATATAAATGTACTATTCATTCTCCGTGTATAGATACTAAGTAGGCACTTATGTATGTAAGTTTTGCATACATTTTGTTGAATGTTAAGTTATTCTAATCCATGACAATATGTATTTCTCTTAAAACTTTAAATTGATCAATGATTAAAAATTCTTATGCATTTTCTTATATTTGTTTTTCTGGTAGTCACGTTAAAAATTCACCCGGGGCGCGTTTTACTCAGTAGGTAGGAATATTTATATATTTAAAAAAAAATGTTCTGCTTCTCAATACTGGGTACAGGTACCTATTTATTTTCTAATGTTTAAGTTTTAGGCTTTCTAAAAATATAACATATAAACTATTATAAGTTCTGTTAATGCTCGATGAGTTTTCGCAGCGCCATCTTTAGATTAATAAAGCCTGAGCATATCTTTTTGCACAAGCAACGAGTGGTCCACTTTTCAGCTGTCAAAATCAGATCCCAGATTGCTTGACATATTGATTCGCCCTTTCCCGTTTCATATTGAATTAAAAAAAAAAAAACTATCAGTGTTATTTATAAATAATATATATTCCTGTCATCAGCTGTCAAAGTCAGACTAGTCCTTTACACAAAAACCGGTGATAATATCGATTTCCAAAAAATATGTAGCATTGATCTATGCATTACATTTGTAGAACGTTTGTTAATGCTAGTGTATTATTTATCATGTAACTTATCTATTCAAATCAAACCATTCCCTGTGTGAACATGACAGATGCGTCAGTATGAGCACTCTATAGAACAATGACAGGCAACGACAGTTCGTACATAGACAACAACGGGAGGGGCGGAAAAAATAGGACCAGTCGTTGTGAATGTATCGGCTTTCTACTTGAGTCGGAAATGGTTTTCGGGATATCCTCTGAACAAAATGTAACGATATCATAAGCATACGTATGGAGTCAAGAGGCACAAAACGACCATAGACCGTCCCTCCCTAAAACTCACTGAATCAACGAACTCACCAAGTTCAGCGGTAGCAAAGAATTAAATACCAAAAAGATTGGAACGAGTTGGGGTGGTTTAAGATATGAAGGGTCTTAAGGCGCTGACTGATTTTAAAGCATATATGAATTAAGTCAATTAATAAGTAGTAAATTACCAATTAATATGTGGCTGTCATCGTATTCCTGTAACCCAGATCTCAATTATAATATTATTTATTAAATATTCTTTTTTCATGTACAGTCAGTATCTATCTATAATATGATTTCATAATGTTATGAGAAACCGGATCTGCAATTATCTCACTCGATTACAAGTTTCCGTTAAACACACATCGCACCGAATTACCGTTATATTTATTATATTGCATCGAGTGTAGGTACCTACCTACTCTTGTAGATATTTGAAAAAGTAAATTAATTCTCGCTCCTTCATCATCACTAACAACTACTACCTACAGTATCTATTCTAATCTGCAATATCTATCCTTCACCGAACCAAAGATATGACAAATAAAATGTAGGTAGGTACATACCCTATTAGTTTGTATTAAATTAAATTAAGTACATAATTGAATCAACGTGTGTGCTCGTCTGTTTCATTTTTTATTTGTTCATATTATTATTGTATGACATGTTTGACAACTTATAAAATTTTGCCTGTACGATAGTCATGGCCCCCACATCCTGAAGCGGGCCCCTTGGCTAGGATCTTTGGCGGGCCCCCCTACCTATCGTTAAGGATAAAGACAGTGTGATGTTCTACAGTAGCGTTTTCCAAATGGTGTACGCGGTAAAATTAATGTACCTATATATTTTTTTTATTTTAATACTTACATTTATTTGAATTATAGAGTTGTCGATTATCGATACACAGATAAAAATTGTATCGTATAAACAGATAATTTTAAATAATAACATTATTGAAGGAAAATAGCGCCTTTTTTTACTATTAAAGAGAATTTGTGATGTGTATTTTTATCACTTATCTGGTCGACTCGCCACACCATGCTCTTCCGGAGCCCGGGCCCCCAGGCTAGAGCCATGTCAGCCCCCCCCCCCCTTTGTGGGGGCTTTGATGATAGCTGGCACCAAGTGTTCAAAGTACAGTAATAAAAATGTATAGGTTTTGCAATGATTTTTTATACTCAAAAACCTCACATTGTAAAATGTTTCTGTTCTTTAATTTTTTTCTCTTTCTGATAAATCGAGCACTTTTGGTGCTTTGAAAAGAACCTGCCACTGTCCTGGAGTATGGAGAAGTCTGAGGTCTGATGAAGATAAGGTGATGATGAATATGTAATGGAGTTAGTCATTGAACATGAAATTAACTGGATGACAAAATTAAGCACGTAAAATGTATGGTGCGGGAGGGACCATACACCCTGTTATAGTAACAATTGTGTAGAACAATTGTTACGGTCGGGATATAATGCACTTCAGCTTTCAGAATGCACTCCCGGTCCGTACTCAATGATGTTTCCCACCAGGGAGACGAAAAAAATTACATCTAACTACATTAATAATTTATGTGTACATATCACAGAACAGATAATAAATTGAATACCAATAGGCTATATTCAATACGCCGCATGGTGAAGCAGGCTTTTGAATGTGTGAGTGTCCTACGAAAATGAAGCACGCATTATGCACGTGCATTAGTGTGTGTAATACACCAATATTAAATGAGCGTAAATGCATAAACCGAGAGCAGTTTTCAGTATTCGACGTAAAACGTATTCTAGACACGAGTGTAAGTTTAACCCAGATTCTTCCTTACTCGAGTCGGTTACCTGCTATCGCCTTACCCGTTGTGTATTTCAGTTCCCATTATTTCTGATTCTGAGTTCCCTGGTACCTACATATAAACAGCCCGAAATTATTAAAGTAATTAATATAGAAAAAAATAATTTACTAAAGGTAAATGAATAAAAAATTACCCAATTTACAATAAGTTATACAAATATTGTCAAATGTACAAATATAGGTACAGAGCAGGGATGGTAGGTACATCGTTTTATGCTTAGGTTCTACAATACAAAAAAAATGTGGTACCTACTTATCTAAATAGTGGCGTGCCTACTGAAGGGAAGTATTGTGGTAAAATACTAATAATCGACAGCATTATTAGGTGGCTGCCCATCTTTTAGTCTAGGATTCAAATCAAGAAAATATTTTTTTTTTAAAAATACTATCTCAATTAATTAATTTATCGTATAAATTCAGTTACCCATTCATATAAATTTATAAAATTAGTCCTGTTATAATGTCGGCTTGCTATTGGTGGCTATGCTTTGATTATGTACTTACCTATTTATTTAGGTTCCTACTGCTTAATATTTGAGTTGTATAAGTATTAGAAAAGTATCTAATCAACTGATAATGCACGTCATGGTTTGAGAATGTAATAATCAGGGAACTCAGAAATAATGGGAACTGAAATATAGGGTAAGGTTGCTATGATTGGACCACTTAACTTTGTGATGGTGTAACTCATCAAATATTATTGATAAAATAAAACAAATTGTTCATTTCAATGTATTATTTACTTTATTATGTATGCACTTAGGATCAGTCCAAAAAAATTAACCATTTTCGAGATTTAACAGGAAAACCAAATTTTTGTTTGTTGCCGTCTTTGGACCACATGCTCCTTGATTGGACCACTAAGTTTCCATCATTGGACTTTGAAAAAATAATAATAATTTACACAAGTGGTCCAATCAAGGTGCTTTATAATAATATTTTATAAAAATGAAACAAAAGCATTCTCCGATTCTTCATGGGCTATCACAAATTCATAGTCAGAAAATACATCTTTATGCAGAGGATAAATGCCTGTCTTCAGAAAGCCATTTGCAGCCGTATCGACAGAAGCAGCCCTGGAATAGGCTTTTCCAAAGAGCATAGATATTTGAAATGTCGTCACACATCTCCCAGGGTTTTGACGAAGCCATTTTTCGGTTTCATCTATGTAATAACTACTCAGCGGCTTATAAAATGACACATCAGTTTGTGGAATGTATATGCTGGAAGTGAAAGTATTACTACACCATATCTCTTCGCATATCTATTGCATCCAAGTTTTTGGTGTGGCTTGTGTGACCGTCCAGTTGAATACACGCCGAGCATCGTTAATGTCATGCATATCCATAGATGTCTGAAGTTTATCAAAAAATCTTTAATTGTAGCTTGATTAAATCTGGTAGCTCTGTTGAGTGAATTAGCTCTCGGTTGTCGTAGGCTCAAGTTTGGACGCAGCTTCATAAACCCGTAATACCATTTCTTTCCTGCAATTCGCTTTTCTTTATTAAATCTATTTATATTAATTTGCTCAGCAAATTGAAATGCCAATCGCCTGACATCTACTGGAGTGATACCATACAAACAACTTTCAAGCTCGAGAATGTATTCGCAAAGCTCTGTCTCTAATAATTCTAATGGTAGGTCACCTTCGGAACCAACTATCTGAATTTCTTCTTTGACTTTTAGATTGCTTCCATCTAGTCTTCGTTTGGAACTCCAAACATTCGACTTGCCTTGTTCAAACCTACTTCTTTTTTCCTTAATGCATGTAATGCCAATGACATGCTGGGCTCATTCCAGGTATAGTATTACCTCTCTTCGCCATTATGGAATGCAAAAAGAATATAATGTGAAAAATGTTATAAAATCGTTCCCATGATTGGACCGGTCCAATGGTAGAGGTTACCCATGGTTCAATGATAGCAACTACGGGTGCTGTCACAAAAACAAGTTTCACAAAAAAACCAAAGTATTAGCGTAACAACTATTATCATAGTTGCAAATAGTAATAAATTACCTAACATAATTGATGTAAGTACAACCAAATATAGTTAAAAGAAGCATACTTACATTCGTTTTAGTTTTACTTGATTGTTATATTTTATGCACGATGAATACACCAACGAACGTGACTCATTTACCACATCCAAGACGAGACTGAAAGAAGAGAGGCGCGGAAGAGGCATGGAAAGCTTGCTTTGTGAGGTCACTGATGGTTTCTAACGTCTTTTATTTCTGATATACCTACGTGGTCCAATGAAAGCACTGGTCCAATGATCGCAACCTTCCCCTATAACAAGTAAGGCGATAGCAGGTAACCGACTCGAGTAAGGATGAATTCGGGTTATACTTACACACGTGTCTATAATACGTTTTACATCGAATACTGAAAGCTGCTCATGGTTTATGCATTTACGCTCATTTAATGTTGGTGTGCGCTGAATAATCATTCAAAAATATCAAATCATGTTAAATATTTTTCGGATATCATAAGGGCGATATGCCTAATAATCCGGAATTCATTTATACTTGAAGGGGCTCTGCGCTAATACACATTACCCCCCCCCCCCCCCCCCAATACAACATTAAAATGTAGTTTTTTTTTTAAATGGGTACCTACTTATTTTTGCAAAATGACTTATTTTTCGTCAATTGTCTTAGAATTTGGCTCTTATCTTCAACATTATAGAAGCTCGTACATTTGTGTATTCCTTCGCTGCAAGGATCTTTTGTAATTTCAAATTATTTTTCAGGTTTCGGGGACCTACTAATGGTCCTGGACCTGTAGCCCCTTTAGCCTTTTTTGTAAACACATGTGAAGTCTGAACAGTCTATATTATATTATAGACTTTGAAGGACTAATCACTAATAAATAATATACACATCTTGTCAGCGCCGCAGGCAAATTTTTTTTCCCACGAATCAGTTCTTACAACTTTAAAAACTACATACCTACATGCAATATTATCTCAATAACATGAAACGGAACGCAATTTTCAAAGAAGCTACGATCCGGAACGGTATCTTTTAGAATTACACGAGCAGGAACGGCGCTCCGGTGCGTTCCGGTCTATTTCGAGCCCTGGTTCTGTGGTAATAATGTATTCACTATTTGATATCCATACATAATTTAGAATACCTCATACCTATGAGGAATCATATAAATCTATTAGAGTATCCTTAATAAAGTGTCATGTAGGCACGTTCAATACCTATTAGGTACATGGAATATTCAAAAAAGTTAAATTAAAAATGAATAACGTGTGCAAGTACATTCAAACTAAAATTTCTAGAGCTGATCCAGACGTCGTCTAACAAAATTTGGTCGACAATATTAACTTACATTGATACAAATTTAAACGCATAGTTCTTAGTAAATCATATAGGTATTGGTAGGTACTCGTACATATTATTATGAATCTACATCAACATCATGAATTGATTTGCACCTATGGGTATTAACATTATCCTTAGTTGCATTATAATGAGTTACAGCTATATTTATAAGGGCTCCATTTTGGTATAATAACAATATTTTAGCATTATTTGATATAAATGAAAAGGATTTAAAGTTATATACAAATTAATTTAAAAAAAAAACAATGAAATTAGTCATAAACATTTTCAATGCATTAGAGAAAACTTAATGAACTAAATTTTAATAATTACCATAAGTAAATAAATACCATTTAGAATTTAAGGTTTAGATTGTCAACCCTTAGGAGCAGTTGGTAGGTACAGGACGCATTCGCGAGCTTGATTTGACGCTAAACCAAGAGTGGAAATGTATTGTGTAGCTGCGAGAGCTCTTGGTACTAAAGCATTAAACAGTACTCAATATGACTGCTCCAATGTATCACAATACAATTTATTTGTATGAGATTTGCCTATACAATTTTTAAAAACGGAAATGGTTACAAGTGCCTACAGACACATACTTAAAAAAATGTCAAAAAACAAATTACATAACGATTTGATAATACTAAACATTTGAGAGTTTATTGAGTTGGTATAAGTGTGATAATTAGAAGATATTATCATTGACGAAAACTGGGACCCACATGGGATCGTGCCGGTGGTGCGTCTGGAAAATTTACATATTGTTTTTAATGTACCTATGTAAAGAAATAGCTAGTGCATAAACCCAATGGGTTAACTCATTTAGTGATAACACAGCGACTGGCGCGTTTGGAGTACTTGGCCATTAGATATAATTAACGTGTTATTTAAATGTGGTACTCAGTGACGTCTCGTAGGGGTAGGCAGAATGAGCGTCGCTTGGGGCGGCAGTTACTTGAATGGCGGCAAATCGAGGAAAATCATTTGATATAAGTATATAGAAAGAGCTACCTAAACTTAGTAGTAACGAAAATATCTTTCCATTAAAAAAATCAGTTCACTGGCTGGAAAAAAATGTATTAATTGACATAAAGGTTTAACGGGTATGTATTTTTTGTCGGATTCGCGATGTCTAGTTTACTTCCTTTGTCCTTCGACGTCCTTGGTGACCAGAAACGACACGTGAAGATTTGCGAATAATTACACTCTGACTTATTAACCAGTGCGCACGGAAGTTGCGTTGATCGTCGAAACTAAAGATGCACCCCCCTCTTACACAGAGTCCCACCTGGCGCTCCTGGTCGATGATTTTAGTCTTTATCGAAGCGTAGTACCGTCATTATATCGATTATCGATTTAATAATTAGTAAAACTGTTAGTGATACATATATATTTTGTTAATAATGTATCCATACAACACATTTCTTAGATATTGGAGTCGTGAAAGGATGATAAAAAATACTGTATAAAAAATGGGGCGACATTTTGGCACTGCCTAGGAGCGGCATTTTGTCTAGGGACTTATTAAAAGTTCAGCAATGATTGTGTTAACACAAGCAGAATTTGCTAATACTCATTTCTGGTAAAAATAAATCTGTTAAACAACTCTTTGGGAGGTGGCAAAGATCCACATCGGATTATAGAGCCAATAACATATAAGAAAGTGATTAAGAATTATTTTTAAATATGTGTAACTGTAGACCTAGGTACTATTAATCTAACTGTGAATTAGGTATGTGGTATATCATTAAAATCCAATGCGTACGGCAATGGCTTCTCGTCCGCGGGCTTGGAGTTCGATTCCCGGTGAGGTCATAATACTTAAGAAAAACATTGTGGACATAAAAAATCAAAATTCAGGACGTTAGGAGCGATAATTACATTTAGTGGGTTAGTAGATTGTAGTTAATTACTCAAATATTTACCGTCTACGTTAGTGTCTACGAACGCTCTACGGAAAATATACGGTATACACATTTAGTAGGTACCAAACTCATTCTTTAATCAACAGTAGCTACAAAGCTACATTAATATCTTTAAATATTTAAATGTGCGTAGGTATATTATTATAACAGTCATCCAAAACTCGTTAAAATATTCACCAAAGCAGTAATGGAATTACAATGTGAGAAATTAGTGACACTCTCTAACCGACATCTTAACCAATATTTGCATGAATATACAAAAATTTAGTGTTCAGCGACCTGAAACTCTCTGGCAGAGTAAGTATTATACAATACGGAGAGGTCCCGTAGAGGTAGGTAGGTAGGTCATGTGTTGCATAAGGACGGTACATACTAAAGGACGGCGAATGATGAAATGAATACAAATATTACAGATTTTGAAAGCTGCGGGGGAGGGTCTAGGACGATTTGGCACCGCGAACTGGCCTCCGCCGATTGGCCTCCGGTAATTGGCCGCCGGTACAATCGGACGCCAGCCCAATTGGACGCCGACCCAATTCGACGCCGACCCAACTGGCCTCCGGGAGATTGGACGCCGCACAGTTGAATTAAATGCGCAAAGGAATAGACGTACGTTACGATTTTTTGGAGTAAATAAGCAAGTCAGTTTAATATGCTTCTATCTTCTCAGTAGTCGTACCTTATACATTTCGCGCTTGACACATTTTTAATATAGATTGAGAAAAATTATTATGCCTTATGATGTTTATTAAAAGAAAATAATTCTTCCCTCGCTAAAACTTAAAGATGTGCATAATCAATTAATTTATTGTCTATACATGGGTACTTATTTATATTTACAACAAATATTAAAAATAATGTTAGATGTTAGAATGAAAATTACAATATATTTCAGCGTTTTATTGACTTAATATTATAATAAAGCTTAAACATGTATATTATTATGCATAAATGCGTATTTTAAGATAGTATGAAATTACAAACAAAATATTAAGTAAGTTATCTGCTAAGTATAAATGTTTTAGTTGTTTGATTGATAAACTACTTAGGTACTGGGTGCCGGACGAAATCTCGAAGGCCTAAATCCCAAAAGCCTAAATCCCGAAAGCCGAAATCCCGAATATCGAAATCCCGAACGCTGAAATCCCGAATGGCCGGAACCCCGAAGGCCGAAATCCCGAAAAATAAAAAAAATACAAACATCAATAATTGCGCAATTTTTGCAAGAGACACAAAAACCCATTTTTTGTGGAAATATAAAAAAAATGTAAAATACAAATATTAATAATTGCGCAATCGTGAATTGCGCAATTTTTGTAAGATGCACAAAATCCATTCGTTCTACAAAATGGTCTCTCCTGAAAAAAATTGCGCAATCAGAAAAACCCATTTTCCGAAAAAATGGGATTTGTCTCTCTTACAAAAATTGCGCTCACGATTGCGCAATTATTGATGTTTGTATTTTACATTTTTTATATTTCCACAAAAAATGGGTTTTTGTCTCTCTTGCAAAAATTGCGCAATTATTGATGTTTGTATTTTTTCATTTTTCGGGATTTCGGCCATTCGGGATTTCAGCATTCGGGATTTCGGCCTTCGGGATTTCATCCGGCATCCAGTACCTAAGTAGTTTATCAATCAAACTACTGAAACATTTATACTTAGCAGATAACTTACTTAATATTTTGTTTGTAATTTCATACTATCTTAAAATACGCATTTATGCATAATAATATAAATATTTAAGCTTTATTATAATATTAAGTCGATAAAACGCTGAAATATAATGTAATTTTCATTCTAACATCTAACATTATTTTAAATATTTGTTGTAAATATAAATAAGTACCCATGTATAGACAATAAATTAATTGATTATGCACATCTTTAAGTTTTAGCGAGGGAAGAATTATTTTCTTTTAATAAACATCATCAGGCATAATAATTTTTCTCAATATATATTAAAAATGTGTCAAGCGCGAAATATATAAGGTACACCTACTGAGAAGATAGAAGCATATTAAACTGACTTGCTTATTTACTCCAAAAAATCGTAACGTACGTCTATTCCTTTGCGCATTTAATTCAACTGTGCGGCGTCCAATCTCCCGGAGGCCAGTTGGGTCGGCGTCGAATTGGGTCGGCGTCCAATTGGGCCGGCGTCCGATTGTACCGGCGGCCAATTACCGGAGGCCAATCGGCGGAGGCCAGTTCGCGGTGCCAAATCGTCCCATTCCCGCGGGGGATTTCCATAAAACGGACGATGCTTTTTCTTCATTAAAAAGTAGGTAGGTATCGACAAATTATTTTAAAAATAATCGAAGTATAAAAAATCCTGACAATGTTTTCACCATAGATGTGTAAGTAAAACCCATTATTATAATACATATTATGAGGGAGCTTAAAAACATGTCAGAGCCACATACATCCACAATTTGAGGGTAGGTGTCGTGGAAATTCTCAATAGGTGGCGTGTATTTCAATTTAAGATGCTTTGTTTATTTATAAGTTGAAGATAGTTGAAAGTACATAATAAAAATTTGCTCAGCGAGTGGATAATCGCTTGACAAATACCTTCATAGGTATAATGGTACCCAAGGGACACTAAACGCCCACAAGGACGCCCTAAAACCCTATTGATAGATTCATAAAGTTTGCTAGATGTACGTGGCAGCAAAGGACTAGGGACAGATAAGAGTGGAGGGAGCTAAGGGAGGCCTTCATCCAGCATTGCATCGACTCTGGCTGATTATGATAATGATATAGTAAGAAATGTAACAAAGTGACAGACAATTTGAAACTTAAAATAAAGTAGGATGACATTCTAAGTCTGCTTATGGGTGGCACTTTGCTTAGGAACGTCACTGATAACATCTTGATTTGTGTCTTAATGTAAGTTGGTACCTATATTGTTATTCTTTCATTTTTATAATCATTTACCTTCGTCTTAGTCTTCTCTACCGACCAAAACACATTGTTTATGATGTGTCACCATGTCATTTTTTTATATTTATTAAGTAGGTACCTACCTATCTACCTTACTAGCACAGTTTTCATTTAGTTAGCACAATATAATAATTATATCGCTGTCACAATAGTATTATTGAATACAACAGTAAGTATGCAGTTGATAATGGCGCCATTGAGGAAAACATTGCGGGGAAACGTGAAAACTGAAGGGATGCGTTGCCATAGTAACAACGATCTATCATCCCCTTCCCCCTGTTTCGATACAAAATCATCCCTCAAGTCAAAATTCGTCCGATTCTAAATAATAGGTAGGTACGGAGGTTGTAAGAAAGATGCGACAAAGTGAATGCACTTTCTTAATAATAAATGAATCCCTTTTGGGCCTAACGTTTTTTGTTTATAGACTTTAATTATATTGACTTTATTGTCAATTATTATTGGTTAAAAGACATTGTATTACTTAAAATTAAATACAATATAATATAATACTTATTTCATGTAATCATCATCAGCCTGAATCCATCTACTACCAGATGGTGGCTTTTCCATTCCACCACTCTCGGTCCTATGCATTGCAATGCCACGTAGGTACCTACCTACCTATTTCCGCTGACTTATTTTCTCGATCTAGCGGTCTGAACATTGGTCTGAACGTCTACATTTTGAAAGTTTTTACTTAGATACATATTAAGTATGTTACCTATGTAGGTACCTATTTATATTACTGGATGACTAAAGTTGTCCAATGATAGTCTTTTATTAAAGATATGTCATGTCTAGCCTATGTCCTGATTTGAGGTTTTTATGATAGGTACTCTCACATCGTGAACCTACCCTTACTTACTTATCGTGTCCGGGATCACACCGCTCCTTTCCAAAACGTTGCAGCAGAAACCGCCCTGTCATTGGCCATCAACAGGTCCTCCTCAACACACTCAATCCCAATTCGAGGGCAAACCAACATATGCTTCGCATCCTGCACCTCCCCACACTCGCATGAGACATGCTCGCCGGTTAAGACACCCCACTTCTTGAGGTTTTTCTTGCACCTTGTGACACCGACTCTTAGTCTGTTCAGTGTCTTCCAGACATCAAAGGGAAGTTCGTGTCCCGGCGAGGGTTCCTCTGTTGGCTCTATCCAAGGATTGCAGAGTCTTTCTTTCCATTTCTGGATACGACTCCCTTCTGGGAGGCAATCCACTTCCGTTGTCCTTTTAAGGAAGCTTTTTATGGACTTGAGCCTTGAGGTCTCTGCTTGTTGTCCATGGAGTGGGTGTCAGGGATCATGCGTCTGCTTCCTTCTTTCGATATTCGCCGCTACTTCTCTTCGTATATCGGGAGGAGCGATGCCTATGATGGGGTATATTTTATCAACGAGGGTCGGTCGCAGGCATCCCGATATGATGCGACCTGTCTCGTTGATTGATACATCCACATGTTTGGCATGCACAGATGCGCTCCATACTGGTGCCGCATATTCTGCGGCTGAGAAGCATAGGCTTAAGGCAGACGTGCGCACCTACCCTTGTTTGTTCTATTATCCAAATATTTCGTTTTTTCATATCTCCATACATGCTATGTGTATTTCTTTGATCACACTTTTACTGAGGATCCATAGTTTGCATGCAAATCTGATTAGGTAGGTAGAATGTTGTCAAATTCTTGTGGCAGTGCAGGAGACTCATTTAGTTGTTGGTATCGTTACTTTCAAATGACACTATTGAACAGTGATTATTTCGTCGTGGCCGCAATGCCAAAGAATTCGTCCTTCCTTTATTTATCTACAGAAATTAGGTAAGTATGTACTAGGTACCTACGTTCACACATAATAAATATCGTTTCTAAAGTGTTAAGGTAAGCTAAAACACTCCATTCTCGATGGGCGAGCAGCAACGCGTTAGGCTTATAATGTCGTGGGTTCGAATTCTGGCTCTGGAAAAAAATCACATAGGTAGGTACGTACATATTGATGTTCAATGTGTTATTGGACACACAGTATGGATCTAATAAGTTGAACAAGTGTCAAACATCCATTTCTCGTAATAAAACAGAAATCTGATTAGAAACCTCTTCGTGAGGCGGCCCAGATCTACATAGGAATGTAGAGGCGATTATAAAAGGCCTAAAATAGTTATATAATATATAACTCTGCTAATGCTCATTGTCAGTGGATATTATACATACCTTTGAAGGTAGTAATTAAGGGGGGACATGCTCGTCGAAGGTCAAAATTGAGTTTTTATTGTATTTTCAAACCATGATCCTGGACACTCCTTAAACGTTGTAGATAATCTATTTATATAATTTTGAAGCCTTATTATCCTTTATAGTTATTTTAAACATTTGATGACTGCATAAAGTATTTTTGTTACATAAAATAGTATTCTTTTAAACCTCTCGCTCTAATGTTTTAGAATATAGTCATATTTCGGTACATAACTGTGCAGTGGTGTTAAGATTTTTTACGTTTATTAATTTTTAAACGCATTTATGAAACCATTAGTACAATTTATTACGAGATAATTTTTGTAAAATATTCACGATAAAAAATTATATTGATAATCTCTGTGATCCCAAATTTGACAAGAATTAGGCATTTTACTATTCAAAAAATCGGCAAGATTAACACATTTGAAGATGATTTTAAAGCTATTTATAATAAGCTATGTCTTTGACCATTCAAGTGTGATAAACATCTTATGAATAATGATTGCTTTATAATAATTATTGACCTAAGAATAAGGTAGTGTTTTTTTGAAATACGCCATTTCTTTTGTCATTCCCCAGTGGTTAAGCTACAATATACGGCCGTAGCCATAAATTGACAAACTATAATTGAAGTAGGGAGTAAAATGATATTGACGCGCGTGTTTGAACATGTACCGTTTAAAAAAAAATAAAAAAAAATTCGGTTAGGTACATGTTCAAACACGCGCGTTAACATAATTTTACTCCCTACTTTAATTATAGTTGGTCAATTTATGGCTACGGCCGTATGTTGTAGCTTAACTACTGGGGAATGACAAAAGAAATAGCGTATTTCAAAAAAACACTACCTTATTCTTAGGTCAATAATTATTATAAAGCAATCATTATTCATAAGATGTTTATCACACTTGAATGGTCAAAGACATAGCTTATTATAAATAGCTTTAAAATCATCTTCAAATGTGTTAATCTTGCCGATTTTTTGAATAATAAAATGCCTAATTGTTGTCAAATTTGGGATCACAGAGATTATCAATATAATTTTTTATCGTGAATATTTTACAAAAATTATCTCTTAATAAATTATACTAATAGTTTCATAAATGCGTTTAAAAAATAATAAACGTAAAAAATCTTAACACCACTGCACAGTTATGTACCGAAATATGACTATATTCTAAAACATTAGAGCGAGAGGTTTAAAAGAATACTATTTTATGTAACAAAAATACTTTATGCAGTCATCAAATGTTTAAAATAACTATAAAGGATAATAAGGCTTCAAAATTATATAAATAGATTATCTACAACGTTTAAGGAGTGTCCAGGATCATGGTTTGAAAATACAATAAAAACTCAATTTTGACCTTCGACGAGCATGTCCCCCCTTAATAAAAAGGACTAATACTACTTTATAATAGATTCAAGATTCAGAGTTTATGAATGTACCTAAGTATGTTTAGAAGTTAATTGAATTATCTGATAAAAATAGCGTTAACATGCTTGCAGTTTTTGACAGAACCTACATAATAACTGTGCAAAGTTTCCTACGGATAAGGCTGCAGACACACGGCATTGCAGTTGACGTTCCAATTCCTACATCCGGTTAGCATCACCAATTAAATAAAAACAAATCTAACTGGTGATTCTAATCGGATGCAATTGGAATTAAACAAGACCCTGCGTCGACGCATATCTACTGAAATGCCTATGTGTCTGCAGCCTTGATACCCTATTATGCCAACCAGATCTGGTTTCTGTAATATTTTCTTATTATTGATTAAGTATTATGTACTTAGGTATTTCTAAATTGGTTAAGAATGTATTGCAAACAAATAAATTATAGGTATATACTTACCTAACGTAGGAAATTTTGTCGTGACTATGTCAAGGTTATTTATTTATTGTTAAGATACCTTTTAGGTATCTACAAAATGATACAATGTTGATTTTCAAGCAAATCTAATGTAATATTGTGGCTTTTTTATAATACCTAAAGTATAAGCTGTTTGCGGTATCAAAAGACTTAGCTACCTACGCATGATTCGTATTTTAAGGCTACCTATAAGTATGTCGTTTATTAAAAAAAAAATGCTTGATCTGACAAAAAAATGGTAACGCTGAATTCAATGCTGCTGGAAGCTTTGTTTTTAACCTGACAAAATAGTATTAATGCTGGAATATTTTCTTGTTTACGTCATTAAAATGACTGAAACACTCCTTCGTGCAGCCGTACGCGAAAAAAAAACATGAAAATAAACCTCCCCGTCTGACTTGTTTTGGTATTTACCTACCTATGGATTTATACGGCGATAGGTAGGCAGAACCCGCGGCCCATGTTACTGGCTGGCACAGGTATCGGCCTGACAGCCGCGCCGCGACGAAAGCGAATCAAAATGGCGGACGTCATGTTTCCCGCGCTAGCCTATCGCCATGACACCCGATACAGGGATACAAGAAACTGGTTTGATCGGTTAGTGCACATTATGCCCTGTTTTAGATTTTTGAAAATCGAATTTAAAAAATTCGGTACAGTTCGGTTATGAGTAATACAGCGGAAAACACATTTTGAAAATACCCGATATACTGGATTATTTGCTAGTTTGGGTTAGTTTAGGTTAGGTTAGGTTGGGTTAGGTTAGGTTAGGTTTGGTTAGGTTAAACTAACAAATAATCCAGTATATCGGCTATTTTCAAAATGTGTTTGCCGTTGTATTCCTCATAACCGAACTGTACCAAGAATTCTAATAGATTAAAAATTAAGGACAATATCGACATATCTTTATGTAGGTATTTTAACTACACAAGCGCTTACCTAGACAAAAAGGGGTGAGGTGTAATTTAAAGGAAAATCCGTAGGTACCTACTGTCATTTTTTATTAGAAAGGGGTAATATTATGTTTATTTAATTTTGATTCTAGTGCGACTTAATCTACCCTCTTACTTACCACACATCTTCGCTTACACTGTAAACATCTGCACTTGTCCAGATATTTTCCCCATGCTTAGATACTCGGTATATTGACTCTATGTACCTAAGCCTATAGCTATAACCACTTGTGGGATGTCCATCTATGCATTTTTGCGACTTGTCGCACTCACAAACAGTTATCGTATGCACGTGCCTGAAATATCATCATTATTATAATGACCATTTGTTATATTTAAATCTACCCAGTCATAGGCATGGCCCCCACAATGAGGGGAGTGACAGGGATCTAGCCTAGGGGCCCAGCGTGGTGGGTCTACCAGATAATTGAGATAAACACATATATTAAATTTGCTCTAATCTGTGTTTGTACTCAACAACTCCATAATCCGATTTTTTAAAAAATCGCCACCACCAAGCACCATTTACACAACGCCACTGTAGAGCATCAGATTGCCTTTGACCTTAGCGATAATTTGGGGTGCCTGACAAAAATTTTGGCCTGGGGGCGGGGGGTATCGCTATTCCTGGTACCTATAAGAAGAGAACTAACGGATAACGTTCATAAAAATATGCTGATCCCAAATATTATCCATACCATGGACGTAAAAAAATCAAATTTCAAGGCCAGGAAAAAGTCGACTGAAGTGGACTGCCTTCTAGAAGAGAGTTGCATTCAAAAGTGGAAAACTAAAGTAATTTATACTTGGATGGATGCTCTTATCGGGACACGAATTGCCTTTCAATATCTGGAAGACATTGAACCTGAAGGGGTAGGATATCTTAAGGCTATACTTCAGTTGAGGCATGGTCTAAAAAGATCGATGCACGGATTGTGCAAATGATGCATGCCGAACGAAATATAATTTTTCATAAAAATCCAACATGCGTCCATTAAATGTTATGTTTATTGTTATATTACTAAAATTAATAGTATATTCATTGACATGTTTTCTTTTTTAAGTGCGTACGTAAAGTTTTTTAGTCATCTTTACACGATTTAAGAATATTTTCATCCGACGCCTTGACAAAACAAATCGACGTGCAGACACCTCCACTGTCGATCTCCGATTGGTGACTAGTGAGAAATTTCGTCGCACCTACTGTTGAAAATTATTTGCCCTTTCACTGAAGTACGCTCTTAACCGGTGAGGGCGTTTGATAAGGCGATATCCGCTGCAATATTTTGAAGAGAAGTGTAGGGGCAGATTTAGGAACGTGAAAGCCCTATCAACTGATTGGTGTTGAGGTCCCCATGATAAAAATAGTCAATTCCTAAAGCATTATTCACATCTTACATATAACACCTATAATATATGACACCTAATAATATTAGTTAGGTATTTATTTTCTGTGTAGGTATTTACGTGGGTATATGTTTGAATAGTTATGTTATGATATTAGTTTCAGGGATTTTTGTATGCTTTTGTTAAGCTCAAGTTGTGATAAATATGTACATTTAAAGATGCTTAGGTATATAATTTAATGACTGGTATGAACTGTTCCGAGGCCCCTTTTAAGTCCTCTGATGAATCGATTGCTTCATCTACGTCAAATAAAATCGCCGCCGCTGGAAACGTAGGTACCTAGATAAAGTCACTATTTGGAGGCCTATTTTAATAGGACTAGTATGAACTGTTTCGAGGCCCCTTTTAAATCCTCTGATGAATAATTAATTGCTTCATCTGCGTCAAAGAAAATCGCCGCCGCTGGAGAAGTAGGTAGGTAACTTGATTCCAGACATGTAAACAAAGTACCCACAATTCGAAGGCCTATTATATCCACAATATTTGGAACAAAGACGGTATTTGTTTGTATTCTTTGTAAACATTCAAATGCAAGTATTTCGGAATCACCGTGTAATATGTAACATTAAAATTCAATGACTTGTATGTGTACGCACAGCACTTAAATAATATATGCATTTCACTCTCTTTAACAGTCTTACAATTTGTATAAAAGAGATAACACTACAAAACTTTCATTGATTCAAAAAAGCAACATTACTACAACTTACATACAAATGCCGTTTCGTCTCGTTTATTATTGATCGATAATCATTGAGAGCGAAAGAGATATTTGATTTCTGTACGTAATAATTTACTAAGTAAATTAAATGTAAGAAGATCATAATAAATACAATAAAAATGCATGTAGATTTTTCATATAAAGCGTTATTTAAAAATGGAATAATATGCATAAAAAGGTGTGTAAGTAGATAACATGGATTTAAAATAATTCTCGTTTTCTGCCATTACTGCAGTGTTGAATTAATAATGGTTATTTGGATTTAATTTCTTTATTTACATTTTATTGTGTAACTAATAATAGGTAAGTATTATATCTAATCTACCTACCTACTTAGTTACTTAATATAATTTTCTGAATATGAAAATCATATCTGACGCCTTCACTCAATTGTACCTTGCTACAACAAACAAATTATATTTTTATTATGATATGTGGGTCTATTCTAAACACAAGGTGGCTATCGACGGTAGTTTATCATATGTATGTATTGATGTGCTTATTATAATTGTCACAATAAGTTAGCCATCTAAACTGTCAGAAATATCTATCTTGTTCTAAAGGTTAACACAGCCAAGAGGGGGGCTGTTAAAACACACTTTTTGACACTTAAGACGATTAACTTATTGCAACAATTAACCACCTCTCATACATATGATAAACTATCGTCCATACCGCCTTGCGTATATAATAGATACACAGGTTGGATCAATTTACCAACAGTTGGATGAAGGCCTCTCCAACCTGATTCCATTTCTCTTTATCGGTTATCCTATAAGTACTTACCTACGTATATTGGCAAAAATTTGACTATGTCATCAACTAGATTAGATTTTCTCTTCTTCTTAACCACATTCCACCCATAGTTATTTATACTTATAGATCAGTGGTTCTTAACCTTGTTGGAGGTACTGACCCCCACCAATTTCATATGCGCATTCACCGAACCCTTCTTAATTGGAAAAATAAAATATGATTTTTTTTCAAATTCAAAACACAGGTGTATATTTTACTGGTGCACAAAATGAACCGTGCATCAACATCACTGTGTTCAAAGAACAAAACCATTAAAACATGATTTTCTCACAAAAACAAAAACATAATGAATATTTACTGCAAATCAGTGTGACTTCTGCTGTTGCCTTTCAGAGACCGATTCAGAAATGCGCGGCTTCACCTTGGCAAGTGCCACTCTCATGTCATTTTCGCAACAAAGTCTGTTCCTTTTCTTCGTTTTTATGTCCAGCATCCTCGAAAAGGATTGCTCGCAAAGATATGTTGTAACAAACGGTATGAAAATCTCCAGAGCTTTCTTAGCAATAACAGGGTACGATACCATTTGTTGACACCAAAACGTTGAGAGCGTTGTTGTTCTGAAGAGATGCTGTTGAACCTGGCTCTGCTGAATTTCAATGATTTCATCGAGGTATTCATCATTGACATCTGTTGTCTCAACATTAAACGTGAACGGCTGTCTCACCCATGCTGGATATGGCTCTCTTGTAGGGGAGTATCCATCGAGGTACTTTCTCAGTGCTCATCTAAGTGCATGGCAATTGCTTGCTTCAGTAACTTCAGTAGCTTCAGAACCCCTGAGACAGACTCACCGAACCTCTGGGGTTCGATCGAACCCGGGTTAAGAACCACTGTTATATATACTTAGTATTATCTTTCACTCATATGGATGCAGAAGGTAAGTATTTCTCATTAAGAAACACATTTTTATAGACACCAATTAAGCAGACTCGACTTGGATGGCATAAAGTAATTCCGGGAATGATATACGAGGGTGGGTCAATAATTCCTTAGAAAAAAGCATTAAAACAGTTTTTATTTTTGTATTTTTTTTTATTTCTCAACATAATCTCCTTGGAGCTCAATACACTTGGTTAGACGTTTCTCAATTTTTTTTAAACCGTCAGAAAAATAAGTTTTCGGAAGGTCCTCAAAATAAGCATTTGTCCGATCGATGACTTCTTCATTTGAAAAAAAACGTTGTCCACTTAGCCATTTTTTTAAGTTTGGGAAAAGGAAAAAGTCACTGGGGGCTAAATCTGGCGAATACGGTGGGTGGTCGACCAATTTGAACTTCAATTCTTCAATTTTAGCCATTGACCGTAAACTTGTGTGAACACGGGCATTGTCCTGATGAAAGAGGATTTTTTTCCTGTTTAAATGAGGCCGTTTTTCTTCAATTTTGTTTTTTAGCTGGTCCAATAAAGATGCATAATAATTCCCTGTTATTGTTTTTCCTTTTTCCAAATAGTCAACGAAAATAATTTCACGTGCATCCCAAAATACAGTAGCCATAACCTTACCAGCTGATTTTACGGTTTTCGCCTTCTTTGGACATGGTTTGCCTTCGCAATCCATTGCTTTGACTGTTCTTTCGTCTCGGGAGTATAGTGGTGTATCCATGTTTCATCTACAGTCACAAAGCGACGAAAAAATTCATCCGGATTGCGTTGCATGAGCGACAACAGGGCTTTAGAGGCCACCACCCTACTGCGTTTATTGTCGACTGTGAGCAAACGCGGCACCCATCTTGCAGAAATATTTTTCATGCCCAATTTGTCATGTAAAATAGAAATGACGCTACCTTTTGAGATCCCTGTAACCTCAATTATCTCACTCAACTTTAATCTTCGGTCACTTAACACCATATCGTGGATTTTATTGATCATTTCTGGTGTAGTCACCTCTAAAGGACGTCCTGAGCGTGGTTCATCCTTTGTTGATGTACGACCACGTTAAAATTCATTTAACCAGTTATAAATAGTTGCAAGTGAAGGAGCAGATATGCCGTGAACTAAATCCAACTCATTTTTTATTTCCTTTGATGTTAACCCTTTTATATTAGAATGTTTAATAACAGCTCTAAACTCAATTTTCTCCATTTTCCATTTTTCCATTTTCCACAAGCAAATTTTTTTTTTAAATGTACGAGAAACACACAACAACCCGACCAATCTGATTGAAACTTCGCAGCATATTGAATCGGTAGTGCCGCTGCATGAAAACAAACCGCTTACAGTACTAGTCGCGCCACCTGTCGGCTTTTCTAAGGACTTATTGACCCACCCTCGTACTTATCAATATCTATATATCTGGTGAATAATTACAAAGTAAGTTTCCAAAAGTAGGTATCTACATAATGTTTTGGATTTCTCCGGATTCAGACAAAGGAAGTATCTTTAGTCCCTAGTTAAATGTCTGCTAAGTACATATCTGCTGAATACAATTCTTACCTTCTTACGCATATCAATTGCGATATTCTTTTGACATGAAGAGGTACAATAGTTAGGTATATTCATTATCCAGCAGTGGATAAGAACATATTATACCCAGAGAAGACACACATAAATAGGTAGATAGTGTACCCATTTGTCTAAATAAAATTTGCTCTTCCCCGTATATGGAAAGATACGTAGAAAGGATTTAAAAGGAGACACAGCAAAAAATTCTCAGACTCTAACTGGGGAATTTTTTGTTCTCCCCTGAGAAATGCAAATAATGACAGGCGGTGGAAACTCTTTGCCGTAGACGAAGGGGACAATACGTCTTATGATGCTGGATGCTGGTTGAAAACCAGGCAGAGAAAGTATGATGCATACCGTGAATTTGCTGTAAAGCTCCATGAGCATGAACTTGTTACCCGACAAATATGTCCAAGTGGCGAGAAATATATGAATTAAACCATATCCTCGGGAAATATTCTTAAATATGTACGAAAAGGGAAGAGATGCTCATTTCGGTCTAATCAGCTGTTGGGCTTCCAGCCAGCCGACCTGATCGCCGCAGAGGCCAGTTTCATTGCTTTAAAAAATTTGCAGCGTCATAGTTCGCACAAAACTCTTCACGTCAGTTTTGTTTTACATATTTTTTGAATAGGTAATATATACCTACATGTCTTTATTAATTAGCGTATTTTATGTTTTTATTAGTTCACCATGATCCTCTCTTCTAATATAGTAAGAATAGAGTGCTTCTGGTACATGATTTCGAGGCAGTAATAAACTGCTGGTGCTTCGCACCAAGCGTAGGGCCTCGTGACACCCTCAATTAAGACCGAGTGTGGTGCGGAGCGGGTTAGTATGGTAGGTCTATGTTTGTGTTGTGGTAGAATAGTGGACTGCATTTCAGAATGGTCCAAGAGAAGGTGCTGACTTCTAGATATAGATTATACCTACATAATTGTATTTTCCAATAGATAAAATTTGCCTTTTTAGACAATATTCAAAACAAAATAAATAAAAAAACTCGCTCTATAGAACCGGCCAAGTGTCAAAAATGCGGGTATGTTGTAGCTATTTTGTAGGCAATTGAGAAATCTTTTGTAGGCAGCGGCGCAACCCTCGTCGGATGGGTGACCGCCGACAATGGCGGATAATTGGGAGGAACGGAGTGCGTAGGGGTGGTTTTTGCAACCCTCTACCAGAGCGCGTATAACCAATGCAGTGCTGTGGAGTGAATGAATGATACAATATTATATTTAAATACATTTTCACACACTTTTAAACACTTTTTAATTCATAATTTTGTTTTTATAACCTTACATGACGTGTAGTTATTGATCACTTCATTTTACTTTTTACCACAAGTACCTAACACTTATACTTAATAAAAAATATAATAAATACCTACGGATTGGAGCGTATTTTTTGTTAATAAATTAAGTTTATAGCCAATTGCATAAGATATCTGTACCTAGGTGTAATTCAGTGGAGTTTTTTTTAACATTCTTGAATACCTAATGCCAACAAACATAAAACAAAAAAAAAAATAATGGCCGATAATTAACTATGTTTCTAAGGGGTTTTCCATGTACCTACCTATGTAAAAAGTAAACAGTTTAAACACTTTCTTTTTACAGAAAAGAAGCCATTTTTGTTTTATTTCGTTTGATGGGCTTTCAGTCTATAATGATCGCGATCGACAATGTGTAGCTTATAAAGTCGTGTGTGTTATTTCCGAATTTCGGGTCTGGCAAAACACATGTTGTTTTCAATATACCTATGTTTGAACCCAGAGTTTGAACAAATGTTTAACATACCTAAGTACTTATATTTTTCGTAAAAAATAAAAACAAAAATATTTTAATATGTAGGTATATAGGTAGGTACAATCTCTACTCATTATTTTCAATGTAATATGTATTTGCAAACGTACGCACACAGAAACGTGTTATACCTACTTACCTACCTAGTAGGGATTTATTTCGAAAAAATGTTCATAAGTAGGTAGGTATATTATGTTACTTTTAGAGCATAGACCAAGACTTTGAAACTAGTTTCGGTTTCTGACTTAATGACGGTTTGGCCATAAAATACAATGACTACGGAGCACGCTTTGTATCCTTAAATATTATAAATATTAAATGCGCATTTCATTTAAATGACTTACTATAATTGGACATAGTTATGCAGAAAATAGCCAGTCCACAAAAAATAAAAAATGAGATATGATATAGAGTTTTCTGTACGTTCTGCTGAAATAGCCCAGTCGCAAACAAATTATTCTTGAAATAAAATACTATTTACAATTTTACTACATTATTAATATCATGTTGTTGCTAAAGTGCCGTTATCTCAGCTCAACATTATTGTGGACTGGCTACATGCTGCATAACTACGTTCATTATGATACAGACGTAGGTAACTATTAAAAAAACATAAGTACCTATTCTTTAACACGCGTTAAGTTTATCCCATATTTCCCCAAAATCGAAAATTGTAACGTATCCAGAATGTAACCTACTTTCCTTATTTTTGTGATCTGTGGTTGCCACCAAGAATGATATGAAAACAGCCAACAAGTAGATTACTTTTGAATCCATATGCAATATATAATAATCCAGATATTATATGGATCAGAATATTACCTAGGTCACTATGTCGTAAAACGGTTAGTTGATATTTGAAATAAAGATTTTGAGGACGTTAATAAGTATATTTAATATAAATTGAAATCTAGTAAGTAGGTACGTCACTGGGTTGTAATTTACAACATAGCAACTGTATGTGTACGTAGATACATAATATACTTGTGACGTGGAGACGCGTGGCAAAAATTTCCACTTGACGAAATATTTTCAATGAAGTAGCAAGTAGGTATAACGGGATAAGGAAAATATTCTCCAATTCGTCGCACAGATGACTGGATGAGAAAAGAAATTGAAAAATTTGATGTGAAACATGACTGCATAAAATGTGAGCCAATGGGCATTTTATTTTTGATTTTACATGACTTTTTTATGTAAGTTACTATCTATCTACTCTCAAGAACTTGTCATCTAGGACATCTAGACACGGAGAAACTATTACTATCATCCAGAAACAATCTTCTATATAATTGAAACCTAAACTGTAGGTATCTACATCAAACTAGAACTTGCGTCAACGATGTTTATAAGGAAACCACATAAGACAGTTTTGGAAGAAGATTCAACATCTTTGATTATTATGGATTATGGTTATATTAGGTAGGTATACCAAGCACTAGGCGAGCAGTTGGCTAATTGGATTAGTAATAATTTGGTGATTTATAAAACGTTAAATAAACCCTTCTCTAGAAGCGGTGGTGGTTTCATGTAACTACCCGTAGAGTCGTAGACTAACAGAGTTTTGAGGAAAAACCAAATTTAATGATCTGAAGCAGGGAACTCAAAATAATGGGAAGCTTGTTACCTTATGTGTTCGAGTATGGAGAAATATGGGATAAACTTAAACGTGAACATGTTATTTCCGTAGTTGCGTCTGTTTCATAAGATAAATACTTACATTAAAGTTTGTCACTCGTTTTACGCGTTTGTATTTAATGTGTTTCATGGCCTAACCGTCAATTAGTCATAAACCATTTTCTAATTTTGCGAAAGGTAACTCTTGGAATGAGGTAGCCTGTGGAGATCAGAGAAAAAGAGCACACTTGTCAGGTATACCTACTTTTGGGAAATAAGAAGATAATACGATATTACTACTGATGAATAGGCACACACTAATGACAACGACACATTAAATCGATGAAATTTCAATATGTCACTTATGATTTAAAATCGAGCGATGATTTTAAATAAAGTATGTATTTTCCTAAATATTTATACGTATCAAAAATTATTAGTTACATATTAAACAAAAACAATCTGATGTGATTGAATGCCATGGATTTTTTAAAATTACATATTAAATTTGGACAAAGCTGCATTCGTAGACAATAATAATATGCGCAAAGATTTTAGGCTTCACCTTTCGAACCTACCGTATTGCATACATTACGGTAGACGGGGGTGAGGTTACGTGAATATAATACATTCCTACATATACGTCAGATAAAATTATTTTTGTAAAATATAAAATAATCTAATTATTATTTAAATATGTTAATATGCAATAAAAAAATATTTTTCTTAAAAAGGTAGGCTTTAAAGTTTAAATAATCGCCTAGTACGGAGTTTTCATCACTAACGCGAGGCATTGATCATACATAGAGCGTGGCTGATGATGGTGAAACAATACTTACCTACCATACCATCTGACTAAAAGTGAATCTCATACAGAACAGTTGAAAGAAATCGAGATTTAAACACACTTAGAAACAAAAGAGAAACAACAAGCTGGAAATAACTAATTTCGGTCTGTGTACTAAATTGCCGGTCCCTCCATAGATAATTATTATTGTGAGTCCGTTTTCAAAATATTATAATTTCGTGTAATTTAAATTTTGGTTTAAAACCTGATGACTAGAATTACTCCGGTCTATCCTTAGAGTGGAGCAGTGGCGAGCAACAGTTGTTGCTCGCTGTTGCACTCAAATGACTTTGAATTAATTTAACGTTTTGAAACAAAGTTTGTTAATTCTATAATATCGTCACCTCAATACTAAAACTAGATAACTCTGATTTGGTCATTGTTGGGAAAATGAAATTTAAATTTTACTTGATTAACATGAATCTAGGCTATAATTATTATTTAAAATAACAATTGAATAATGTGCTTGTCTAATTGGGAACAATTAAATAATGTTTAATTGTATGCAAAAATATTGTAGATAGATATATTATTTATTTAATGCATTTATGGTTAAATAAAGTTATCTCATATTTTCGAAAACAAAATTAATACAGTTCCCATTAATTTCTGACTTACCTAGTTTTATCATTCTGTAGAGAAGGTAATGTAGAAAAATATTCAATAGTTACCTATATAATAAAACAGTAAAAATCAAGTTATCTTAGATTAGTAGTTTTGAGTAGTAGCACCAGGGAACTCAGAAATAATGGGAACTGAAATACATAACGGGTAAGGCGAAGCAGGTAACCGACTCGAGTAAGGAAGAATCCGGTTTAAACTTACACACGTGTTAAGAATACGTTTTATGTCGAATACTAAAAACTACTCTCGGTTTATGCATTACACACACAATTGCACGTGCATAATGCGTGCTTAATTTTCGTAAGACACACATTCAAAACCCTGCATCAAGATGCGGCGTATTGAATATAGACTATCGGTATTCTATGTTCTGTTCTGTTCTGTATCTGTTCTGTGAATAGCACCTATTGCTAGTTATTACTATTGAGGGGACAATATATACCTACCTACCTATTCGAATTGTTGTCCGCTATTTTTGTCTACGGAAGTATGTTGTTTTACAAATTTTTTTTACCAAAAATATCAATACGGTATTTAGGTAAGTAGTAAGTATACTATTTTTTATTATTACCAAGTTTTTCTTAGCTCGTATTCTTGTTTGTCCGGTGGTTGTTTATCCAGTACAAGTCTTGCAATCGATTTTTAACTAACTCCCCGACTAGCTAGACATTTGAAAATTTTAGAATATATTATCAGAACACGATGCCAATGCATTCTTTTAATACTTTTAGCCAACTGTAAGTAGAATTGAATTCATTTTCAGTTAATTCTGTATTTGGTAATTCGGAATTTGTATGAAAAGTTATTTCGGAAGAAATCCGTAATCCAATCCACTATTATTGGTTGCTAAGGGGGTATTTTTAGCAACTAAATTATTAATATATACGTGCGTTACTATGGAAATCAAAATGACATTTCAGTATTCTACATTTGTTTGTTTGTTGCAAAATAGCAAAAAAATGATTTGTCCTAAATTATTAATAGGTACATAGAATCGTCAAGTTTACATGATTCAACAGAAAATTTAAAAACGTGGTAGGTATATAAAAAGTTCTTTTTATCTTACAATTATTTATTAAGCATTATTTTCACGATATTTTAAAAGTTTATCTGTAAATAGCTGTAGATAGTGTCGAGCGGAAAAAACCGGTCCTGATCATTGTTAAGATAGGCACCTACATAATATGCGAATTATTAATTAGGTACTACACATCTGTGTTTTATTTTAGTTACTATTTTTTGACTACCATAGCAATTACTTTGTGAATAATAATATGTTCTGTAATATATCTAACAATTCCTTGACTCTTATAATTTCCGTCCATTTTTGGATGTTCCTCAACCAGATCGTTTGCCTTCATATATACCTACATAGTAATTTCCTGAGGGATTAACCGAACTGGTTTCCTATTACCTCCTACCATACGCTGGTTTATTCGTGGGGTTGTAAATAATAAATAATTAAATTTTATATTTTATAACTAAGTAAGTAGGTATAAGTATGTACCTACTTATAAATATATTTTCAAAAATATGATCGATTGTCAAAAACTTTAGCCAATCTCCTAATCACCCAAAATAGACTTAAATTTACTTATTTTATTATGGTAGAATACATAAAACACATAATTAATGGGAACCGAAATACGTAAAGGGTGTGGAGTAGGTAACAGGAAACCGATCTCGAGTGTGGAAGAATATGGGAAAAACTTAAACACGTGTCTGATAAGTGCTTTCGGTTTATGCACTGACGCTCATTCAATTGTGTATTTGAAGGTTGCAGCATACATTATTGTAGGTACATCTACAATGTGTGTTTAATTGTTGTAGGACACTTACACATTCAAAATACTACTTAAAAATGTAGTGTAATGGAGAACCTATAGCCTATCTGAATTCCATTTATGAATCTGTTCTGTGGTAGAATATGTTGCTACTTTTTACTAATGTATGAGCTAGGTAGGTACTAATTAATTTTGTTGTACATAATTATGTAGGATGCCCGTACCTTACCTAATAGATAAAGCACATTGACGCAAATCCAGTGGTTACATGTTCAAGTCCCGTGGGACGTCGTATTAAAATATAAGATTTTTCTAGTAGGTTATATAATTATGAATATGACATATTATCGTAGGAAATTAGCAATGACGTCCCTAGGTAAAGTGCAGCCCTAATGCAGACTTAGAATGCCCTATCACTTTAAATCTCAAATCGAATTCAAAATTATTGTTATGTGCATTGTATTATGTTCAACTTTTTAACAGACAAATGCAATAAAAATTTGAAAAAAATGCATTATAACACTTGTGATTTTAAAAACTAAAATTCGGTAGTTTCCAATGAAGCGACAAGATCGTCCGCTTCACGGAAAACCACTACTGCTTTCAAACGTTGTAATTATTGTAATCGTTCCTTCTTTGCCGCCCCTGAACAACGTATGATCTGCCTATCCCCGCGGGATGTCACTGGTAATTAGGACATGTGTTCACCCAATTGCAGTATGTACATTGTACAGTATCATAATATATTTCTCGGCCAGGATGTTCACCTTCTATAGGTCCCCTGCGTCACTTATTTGACCGATCAGAATGCTCAGTAGATGCAAACTTAAGATAGGATTACAAGTCATAAAGTTTTTGTTTTGCGTTCTCTGTATAAAATCGTGTCCGGAAATTTGTACGTATGCAGTGAAATTTTGTATCAGAAATATATGGCCGTACATTAAAGACCGTCCAACCTCTTTGGGTGTTATAATACTGAGATAACATGCATGTCTAAATAAAACACGGCCATTGTCAGTTTACAGGAAGCCAGCGGCAAACAAATTTTGAAAATAGTCGATATACTGGATTATTTGTTAAGTTAGGTTATGTTTTCACTCTTGAATTCATGAATTTTGCCAAAATCAGCTATGAAAATTGAATTAATGTTTATATTGAATCTAATAAAATTGGAGAGCGTATAGTATATTACTATCATATCTTTTCGATAGAAAGCTCACGGTGAACTGTGATACGGTGAAATGTTTTACGTCCATTTTTCATGTAACCGTATAAAATATAAGTCGCATGCCGTTGGTTGGTAAAGGCTCGCCTAGTTAAGCGCTGCCATTAACCCGACGCCAAAACACTAATTTAAAATTTAAACTTTTAAATATTTGAGGATTTTGGATTATGCTAAGCGCTTGAGAAATGAATTCTAAATTTCGTCGTTAAAAGTAAAAGAAGGTTTTATAAATATTTAATACTATTAAAGACTTAATAGGAAAAACGAAATTACTCTCGGCGTATTAAAATGATCACATGCTGTAGGTAGATCGTTTGCCGGTCGGTGAGGTAATTCTAAACTAAATTCTTGGAATATAAATATATAAAGGACCCGAGTGTCCACTCCAGGAAACTCAAAAACAATGGGAACTGATATCAAACGGGTAAGGAAAAGCAGGCAACCGATCTCGAGTAAGGAAGAATACCCACGGGATAAATTGAAACACGTGTCAAGAATATCTCATACGGAGACTACTGACAACAATCTGCTCTCGGTTTATGCATTGACGCTTATTGAATATTGGTGTATTACACACACTATTCCATGTCTATATAATGGGTAGTTTATTTTCGTATGACACACTATCACTTCTGTGGTCCATTCTGTTCTAAAACCTACCTAAAGTTGGCAAAACTCCAACATATTTCAAAAAAAGGTTTGGTTTCAAACTCGGATACCCCACCATCTGATCAATACCGACAACAAGAGTAACAACAATTTAATACACGTGTATTAAATAAGGCTCTAAGTACCAAAAAGTAGTATTGCAGTAAAATTTCATGAAGCAGACCTTTTGAAAAATGTAGTTTTACAGTGTGAATTAATCACGGCAGCTTCTATAATTTTAGGTATTAAGAACTCGCAAGTGTCAACAGACCATCGTCAGCTATTTTATATTGAATGCCGTTGACCGCTGCAGTGCTACTTACACCATTATAAATAAAACACGCCAACGGACTTACAACGTCGACAGGTTTAATTATTTTGCTGTATTTTTTTGACTTCATGACGCACTTAGACTATAGTTGAAGTTATTGGCGTTGGTATGTAGAACATTTTTCTATAAAAATGTCAGTTTTTATATTTTTGGTACTTAGCGCCTTAATTAATACACGTATTCAAATAGCATATGTATATGACATGTAGTAAACACACATGACAAAAGTGCAACTTTTTATTTTGCTCTCCATTGTCAGGTAAATTATGACTAGGTACCTATTTACATACCCACAAGCCACAGTACATTTAATGCAATTTTAGTAAAAAAATACATTGTAATGATCAAATCTAAATTTTAAACAACTATAAAATATTTTTATATTGCCATCTGTTAATACCCATTACCTAACACAAGCTATAGTGGAACAACTAAACCTTGAAATTGCGCAGAGTGCGACTTCTTTTACTGCGTACGAATTACTTCACCATTAAAGCAATAAAATGTATAATTTATTGTAGGTACTGTTATTGTACGTAATTAATAATGCTAGGTATGATAGGTCAGAATAATTGTTGCGTGAGATGGTATTACAATTAAATTTGAAGTAAGATAATAATACATATATATAATAATTTTCATCAATAATCGCAATAGCATAATCGGCAGCGTTCAAGTCTGCTAATCAAAAGGTCTATTAAGTAAAACAATTTACTTAAAAAAACTGTTGTCAGTGTTATTTTCATACAAAACTTCAGCTGTTAGCATCATCACATATTTGTGGTATGTATATTGTATTCGAATGTATATTATTGATCGCGTGTCTTTACAAAATTTAACAAAAATAACAACACGTGAAATTGAGTATTAAAACACACCTCAATAGAAACATTATTTTTGGACAACAGGATGTTGTCTTGAGGTTGAAAATAAAATTCGCGACATTTTATTAAAAGGCGACTCGGCTGCTCATTGTCAGCGCCAGGCGTTGTAATGCGAATTTTAATGACATAGTATGACGCTATTTTGCGGTGAGACATCGTGCAAAATGTCACATGACTTTATACATAAAAAATAAATATAATGTATAGTTGTTTCACTTTGTTACGAATAAGTTTTCATAATAAAATAGTACCTTCTGCGCATCAATTCTATACACAAGACTGCTATCGGCGGTTATAGAGGGTACTTTATCATATTTTAGAAAGTTTTTTTTAGCTCATATTCTTATTTGTCCGGTACAAATCTTGCAATCGATTTTTAACTAACTTCCCGACTAGCTAGACATTTGAAACTTTTAGAATATATCAGAACACGATGCCAATGCATTTTTTTTAACTTACCACTTAAGGTGACGCATCAGTGAAACGCCAAATAATTTTCAACTGTAGGCGCGACAAAATTTTGGACTCGCTGCCATTCAGTGAGAGAATGTCGAGCCAGAAACACGTCACTTTGCTGCGTGATGGCGACGGGTCAATTAATTCTAAAATCGTGTAAAGATGACTAAAAACGTTACCCATTTACTTTAAAAAGAAAACATGTCAATGGATATATTATTATTGTTACTAATAGAACAATAAACAGAACATAAAATGGACGTATGTTGGATTTATATGACAAATAATATTTCGTTTGACAGGCGTCATTTGCACCCGCGACCCGCAATCCGCGCATCGCCTAGCAACGATATTTTTAGACCGTGCCTCAACTAATGCATGGCCTTAACACTTTTAGCCATCTTTAAGCAGAATTGAATTCATTTTCAGTTAATTCTGTTTTGTATAAAAAGTTATTTCGACACCATTATTGGTTGCTAGGGGTCTGGGGTTCTAGCAACTGAATTATTAATATATACGTGTGTTACTATGGAAATCAATATGACATGTCAAAATGACATTTCAGTATTATTTCTATCAAGTACAATTTTTTTTGATCGTTTAAGCTAGTCAAGTCAAGTTTATAATATGATTCAACAGAAAATTTAAAGACGTTGTACTTATATAAAAAGATTTTTTTTATCTTGTAATTTCTATTGAGGTTTTATAATTGGGTAGATAAGCGCACAAAACAGATCATGACAAAACAGAACAGGGGAAAAATAAAACATTAATTTTTGTGAAATCTATTTATTAATTAAATACTTATAAAACTTAAGTTTATAAACGAAATATTATATAAATAATAAAAAAAAAATTAAAGTGAAATCATCTATTGTTTATAAGGTAGATATAGGTACCTACTTAGATACATTTTTTTTTAGAAAATCGTTATTTTCAAAACAATGCATTTTTGTATAAGTAATTAAGAAGTGTATATACCTAGTGCAGGGTCGGCAAACTAATTTATTGCATAGTTGTAATATAACAACTAATTTATTGTAAAAAATATCATAGGTACTTCAATACTAAATTATGAAAAAACTACCCTCGATAGCCGCCAATAGCAGTCTTGTGTATAGAATAGATGCGCTGGTAGGAAAAAGCTTGCTATCTGTACAGGGATGAATAATAATATTATTATTAATTCATCCCCAACGGTAATAATTATTAATAAATGCAGGCGTGGTTTGTGCATAGTGCTTCGAATATAATTATAATAACCGGCCTGGATTGAACCACTACTGAATAAAGCTCTCTCCATGCTGATTCCATTCCTCTCGGTATTGTGCATCAGGAAGCCAAGTAGATACATACTGCACTGGACATTAACTTTCCCATCAATCCCGGAATCTCTACATTTCTGAAATTATCCACCTCTTGTGTAGGTATATAATATACTGGAATCATTAATATACACTGGCGCAATGGGTACCTACGGTAAAAGCTATTCGCAGATGTACCTATAAAATGGTATTATCTGTTTCTAGTAGCTAAAGGTGCCTATTGTAGGCTGTGGTAGATAACTGAAAAAAGTAGCTACCTACTTATAAAGCGGATGTAGAAAAAGAAATGTAGAACGAATAATACAAATCAAAACAGATATTTTAAAGAAAAATAATGGGTCGATATTCCTATTTACCTGTATGCAACGAAGCTATGACGCCATATGCATGACAGTGCAACTCGAAAGCTTGCGCCATATTGAACTTGAATCGTCTCCAACCGCAAGATGTCAGCACGCTACCTGACAGTCCCGAACGGCAGGTGACAGGTGCATCTTAATAAAACTAATTGACGCCGTCATGACATTATTAGCCGTGCGACCAATTAAAAGCAATTAAATGGATTCCTGTCGAACTCAAACGGAGGCCGTTTGTTGCAGTGCCAATTCACGCAATCGCTGGGCCATGCGCTGGAAGAACGATATTATTATGGCAATATGGATTGTAGGGGTACCTATCTACATCAGCAGCAAAGGGTGGAGGTAGGCTGTTAAGATCCGATATAAAAAGTGCACAATAAACTTTTTTCGTCATAATCATTTGTTTTTATTGAACTAAGACTATAATTTACAGACAGTATTGGTTAGTTTTTAAAAATCAATTAAACCCTGCCTAAGCCAAACCATAATAGTTTTGGTAGGTATATTTTGGGCGATACGACAAAATTGTGCACACTTTTTTATTCATATTATTTGTTTTCGTTGTATTAAGAATGCATACCTATTATACCTACATATTGTTGGTTAATTTTTTTAAATTCATTAATCCCTGTCTAAACCAAACTATAATAGATAAAAAATATTATTCTATGTATAAAATATCCAAAGTTATGTATGATTTTTTTTTTTTTTGAATTACTAGTAACCATGTCCTTGCTTTTTCGTACAAGGTGGTTGTTAGTAATTTTGAACAATCACAAACACCCAGGCTTTGAGAAAAACACATAAATGTTTTTGTCATGACCGGGAATCGAACCCAGAACTCTCGGGTGGAAGGCCAGCGCCTTACCCACTGCACCACGAGAGCCGCCATTGTTATGTATGATTGGATTGCATAATTTTACATATTTTATAGATATACCTACGTATATTTTTTTGATTATTATCTATTATGGCTTAGTTTCGCAGGGTTTGATCGAATTTAAAAAACTAACTAACACCATCTGTATAATATTGTAATCTTAATTCAATGAAATCAAATAAGTATGACTGATAAAATTTAGTGTGCACTATTTATAGCGGATCATAACAGCCTGCCTCCTGCATCTAAGCATACCTGTTATCTTATACCAAAATCAATGTGTAATGTGTGCAAACCATCTCTATTTTGAAATGGGCTACAATTAAGTAGTACCTATCTACATATACATAAACTGTGACCAATTAAAAATACGTATCACATAGTATTGTAAATATCGATACAGCTCGATGCGGAAACAACTATATTGCAGATAATTAAGACGATTGTATAAAATATGTAAATAATGTGTAGGTACATAAAATTATCTCTCTTTGAAGTAATCAATCATACATAAGTAGGTACCTAGTACTATACAATGTTTGAAAGCAACAGGGAACTTAGAAATAATGGGAGCTGAAATATCTAACGGGTGTGGAGTAACAGGCAACCGACCTCGAGTAAGGAAGAATATGGGATAAACACGTGCCAAGAATATTTCACTCTAAACGTGTCCTTTGTTTTAACAACTGCTCTCGGCTTATGCACGGACGCTCATTTAATATTGGTGTATTTGAAGGATGCAACATACACTTTTGGACGTCGATTTTTATAGGACACTCACACAATTAAAACCCTGCTTTAAAACGTGGTGTAGGTATCTATTGGGTAGGTACCTATAGCCTTTCTGAATTCTATTTATTACTCTGTTCTGTGCTATATCGTGTCCGGAAACTTGTACGTATGCAAATCGCCGTATCACACTTCACCGTGAAATGTTGTACCTATCGGAAATATATGGCCGTAGGTATATTAAAGACCGTCCAACCTATTTAGACATAAAATGCATGCCTAAATAAAAAACGATTCTTGTCGGTTTACACTTTACAGGAACCCAGCAGCAAACACATTTTGAAAATAGCCGATATACTGTTTATATTATATTACTATACTGTTCTGATATAATTGTTTGTTAGGTTAGGTTAGGTTAAGTTTTCATTCTTGAATTCATGAATTTTGCCAAAATCAGCTACGAAAATTGAAATGTTCATATTGAATCTAATAAAATTGGAGACCGTATAGTATACGGTCGTCTCTTTCCGATAAGAAAGCTCACTGCGAACTGTGCCACGGTGAAATGTTTTACGTACAATTTACATGTAACCGTGCTATATATCTACCGACATGGTTTGCAATTGCATAACACCATGTACCATGTACCTAATTACACCTAACAGTTTTTCTTAAAGTCAGACGCGATTAGATCACCGTCGATTAAACTAGTATATGTATCAATTAAATAACTTGAACACCTATACATAGTATTTTTTTGGTTGAGTATTTCTCTAGATATAAATTCCAGTAGCAGGAATTAACCATTGCCTTTAGGGTAAACATCTAGTCTTAAATTGTAACATGGTTTAATAAAGGAGAAAAAATGTAGCCTTTAAACATTTTATTTTTGGGATCAAGATGAAAGGAATTTTTAAATTACTTATTAAATCTGAATTAATTCGGTAATATAATTTCCGGCGTCTAATATTAAAATTAATCCACGATATATTATTATAATTTAAAATATTATATATATAAAAACGTGGGAAACGGGAGTAGGTACGTATATAATATAAGTCTATCTTTACACTTACAGGTAGATATATGTGTGTATATGGGTGTATGTATAACCGGACAAAATAGAACTGTGACAAAACAGAACAACCATGGGAGAAATAAAACATTCATTTTTGTCGTATCTATTTATTAATTAAATACTTATAAAACTTAATTTTATAAAATATATAATATAATATATAATCACTGCATCATGGCCCCTACAAAGGGGGGGCTGACAGGGCTCTAGCCTGGGGGCCCGGGCTCAGGAAGGGCCCTGCGTGGCGAGTCGACCAGATAAATGATATAAACACACGTCACAAATTCTCTCTAATAGTAAAAAAGTCTATTTTAGCTAATCTAGCGCTATTTTTCTTCAGTAATATTATTATTTAAAATTATATGGTTGTATGATACAATTTTGTATTGTGTATCGATACTCGACAACCCCATAATTCAGATGGAAGTATTAAAATATACAAAAAAAACACTAAATAGGTATACACATTAATTTTACCGTGTACACCGCTTGGAAAATGCTACTGGAGAGTGTCACACCGCCTTTTTCTTTAACGATAGGTAGGGGGCCCGCAAAAAATCCTAACCTGGGGGCCCTCTTCAGGATGTGGGGGCCATGCACTGCATGTTGGGCATTCGGCGTAAAAAGCTCAATTTATCTGCTCGATTTTGATAATCATGCACAACTCCACAGAATTATTAAACTCATTATTTCGTTGTAGGTACCTAGTCACCCAAGCATTTTAAATAATATATTAGATTGATTAAGACGAGATATACCTAGCTTGCCGGGAACAATGAGTTGAGTCCCGTTTAATTGAGGATTTATTATTAAAAAATCTATACAACATATTATTATAGGTAGAGATTAGGGAATCTAATCCCGAGCCAAAATTCTGATTCCGGGATTTCGGGATTACAATTTGACAATCCCGGGATCCCGGGACTGGTCCCGGGATTGGCACTTTTTCCATTGTTAATACAAAATTTTTATATTTACAAATAACATTGATAAAATCGGTCAAAAATAAATCTAGTATAATTTATACTATTTAAGACATTTATTTTTAATATCGTATACGTTCAATCTTGGAAATACACAAGTTTAACGGAGTAAAATATAATATTGTAATATAAATAATAATGTGAATTTAATAGGAGATTGCTGTTTCTGATAGTAAAGACTTAATGAATGGATTAGCGAGATTTAAAATAGTAAAGCAAATAATCATAGCGTACTTATGGCCTTTTCGCTTCATAAATCTAATTAGTCAGCCAAATATGAAACTGCCGTAAAACGTATGATATCATGGTGGAATTACTTTGTTAAAAGTGCCAAGCATTGTTTTTTTCCAATGTTTCCATTTTTAATAATTTATGTGAAAAAATAAAATGAATCGGCAACCTACACATGGGTATAAATCAAACTTCATTCAAACTCAGTTTATTTCTAATGTAGTTATTTTTTATTAAAAGTATATTTTTCTGTTATATTTTCGCTTTTATTTTATTTTCCATAAAAATTGATAAAAAAATCAATCCCGAAATCCCGGGATTATGTTAATAAATCCCGGGATTCATAGGTATCGAAAATCCCGAATCCCGAGATCCCGGGATTGGAATCCCTAGTAGAGATACGACCATTTCAATATTGAATGTTATATTTTTTCCTGATAGGTCTATTTATCGCTGTTATGTTTTGTCACTGTTCTGTTTATTCATGGAACCAAATATTTATAATATATATTTTTAAAATCTTATATGCGTATGTATGTACATAGGTGTACGAAAAAAAAATATAAATAAGAGTTGAAGAGATTGGATTCTAGCTCAAATTTTTCACTGCCCAGGTAAGTGCTCTTATCATTGATATCGACCCGTCTATGAGTTATGAATATTTTGAAAAAGTATTCATAATTATTTAATATGGATGAGTTAACATAATCTAGCAAATGTCATGTACTTTTACATTAACCCCGGCCTAGTACTTATATCTTCTATCCAATTTCAAGTCTAGTGATAGACACATGTCCTACATGTATAACTAAATATTCTATGTTATTGAATGACTTAACGGTCAAAATTACCAATAATTATTAGGATTGTTAGTGTTCGTTTGTGTCGTCAGCGCCGTTTTATCTTTTAGACATGCCGCGTCAGAATATTCAAACATACATGGGATGCATCAGATGATTGCACCAATTCTTGAGTGCCATAGGTTTTCCAGTGGCCAAAGGCCATGTGTGTTATAGAATGCCGAATGGAGTGGGGCCAACCCGTCGAAAAGGAAAATCATGATCCTCAGTCATGAGATCTTGACGAAGTGGAAAATTAAATAAACCCCCCTCCATCCTTGTGTATGTTTCTAACCTGTGATAAAATTTTAGTAGTAACTCTGTACCTACATTTAAAAAAATATACTTATAAGTAATTGCTCAACATAACATTAGATATGAAATTTTTAACCGTATACCTATAATCAAAAATTTGACAATTAGTAAAAACATATTTCATAAAATTAAATGATATTACCTACATATTTATTCACTGTACTCAAAAGTTATTAAATTCGTTCCTTCATTCGTCGCTCTTTATTATGTGCCGCCACTATGCAACGCACGACCTGTCTACCCCTATAGGACGTCACTGAGTTGATCCCTACCACAGAACAGATAATAAATACAATTCCGATAGGCTATAAGCATACCAATAGACAGTAAATTTTGACGCAGGGTTTTGAATGTGTTAGTGTCCTACGAAAATGAACCACGCATTATAGACGTGCAATAGTGTGTGTAATACACCAATATTAAATGAGTGTCAATGCATAAATCGAGAGCAGTTGTCAGCATGGCCCCCACATCCTAAAGCGGGCCCCCAGGCTAGGATATTTGGCGGCCCCCCTACCTATCGCTAAGGATAAAGGCTGTGTGACGCTTTACAGTAGCGTTTTCCAAATGGTGTACGCGATAAAATTAATGAGTATATTATTTAGTGTTTTTTTGTATATTTTAATATATCCATTTGAATTATGGAGTTGTCGAGTATTAGGTATACACAATTAAAAATCGTATCGAACAACCACATAATTTAAAATAATACTTAATACTATTAAAGGAAAATAGCGCAGGCGACTTTTTTTTACTAGTGAAGCAAATTTGTGATGTGTGTTTATCTCACTTATCTGGTCGACTCGCCTCACCGGACCCTCCTGAGCCCGGTCCCTCAGGCTAGGGCCCTGTCAGCTATCCCCTTGTGGGGGCCATGGTTGTCAGTATTCGACGTATGACGTATTCTTGACACGTCGTGTTTAAATTTATCCCGTATTCTTCCTTACTCGAGATCGGTTGCCTGCTTCGCCTTACCCGTTAGGGTTAGGTATTCCAGTTGCCACTATTTCTGAGTTCCCCGATCCCTACATTAAGTTTGTGTTTTTATTAAAACCTTTTAATTTAAACGTCAGGAGACCTTGTAGCTTTGGCGTCATCCCAAAGCAATTAGTCTACCGGCAGGATGAAGAATATAATACATGTTGCATTAGATTGCTCGAAAAAGTTTCACTCGGCCGAGTTAAACGCATGCTAATGAAGTCCGAAGGATCGCATCTCATTATGATAATTATATTCGACGTCGTTTTAGGGTTAATACACAAGTTTTTTGTACCGAAAAAATCAGTGGCGTAAATTCGTAAATATTCAAGGCCTGAACAAAAACTAACCATACTTGCGAGTGAGAAAGCATGGGTCTAGTACGATTTGGCACCGGACAACTGGACGCCACGAAATTCGAAAATAAATAGACGTTAGGTACTTATACCTAGGTACTTTAAAAAAATATTCAGTATTATTATTTATATTTCAATGATTATATTATTATGATTTAATAGTTGGTGAGAATGTAAATGTAAATGCAGACGTAAACAATGATTTAATCGTGCATATGTTTAAGTTTCAACGAAAAAAGAGTTTTTTATTTTATATAAAGCCTTAGGCATGGTAATTCTCAATTCGCGATAAAGAATACATTATGTTAAGAGTAAAATGAATTCAAACTACTAGGTAGTAGATAGAAAATGATTAAAATACCTATTCTACACGTCTCCACGACAGTGCGGCGTCCAATTGTCCGGAGGCCAGTCGTCCCGTTCCCGAAAGCATTCAGCAATGACCGTTAGACTAAGTTAACAGACATTCGATGGTTTAGTTAGTGCAAAGATATTGTATGTCCAGCTTAGTATGTTTTGAGAAAATCGATGTTTAATAATTAAATGATAAATAGATCTTTTTATATACAATGTTTTTAAATTTTCTGTTGAATTAGTATGCTCAATATGCTCATACTTGTACTTGAAATGAAGTTAATAAAAAACAAACAAATATAGAATAGGTACTGAAATGTCATTTTGACATTTCATTTTGATTTTCATAGTAATGCACTATATATTAATAATTTACTTGCTAGGACCACCCCCTTAGCAACCAATAATAGTCTTTTACTTTTTACGGATTTTTCTGAAATAACTTTCCATACTGAAGAATACCTACACACCGGTCTACCAATTAAATAATAATAATTACAAGATAAAAAGAACTTTTTATATACCTACCACGTTTTTAAATTTTCTGTTGAATCATATAAACTTGACAATTCTATGTATTAATAATTTATGACAAATAATTAGGACAATCAACAAATCATTTTTTTGCTATTTTGCAACAAATAAAGAAACAAAAAATATAGAATACTGAAATATCATTTTGATTTCTATAGTAACGCACGTATATATTAATAATTTAGTTGATAGAACCACCCCCTTAGCAACCAATAATATTGGATTGGATTACGGATTTCTTCCGAAATAACTTTTCATACAAAACAGAATTAACTGAAAATGAATTCAATTCTGCTCAGAGATGGCTAAAAGTATTAAAAGAATGCATTGGCATCGTGCTCTGATAATATATTCTAAATTTTTCAAATGTATAGCTAGTCGGGAAGTTAGTTAAAAATCGATTGCAAGATGTGTACTGGACAAACAACCACCGGACAAACAAGAATACGAGCTAATAAAAACGTTGTAAAAAATTGGAGATGCATGATAAATGGACATATTGTGTATTTGAATGATACGGTATCTTCTCAAATATTCTATTTGGATGTATAACATTTTTACAGTATATTAAATATATGATGCAGACGAACATTTTATGTATGTTAACTCAATTTCGACAAAAACTGGACATACGATATCTTTGCACTAAATTGACTAAATCATCGAATGAATGAACGAATTAGGTTTTAAAATGAGAAGTCGGTAAGGGTTAATGTTAGTTGACGGATGAGGGGTTTTTTTTTTAATTATTGCAAACCATGCCCTTATATTTTCATACAAGGTGGTTCAAAAAGATATTCGATGATGAATGTGTTATTGAGTTGATTTAGTCATTCACATAATTCGCACGTGCGTTGTTATGGAGGTGATTAAGACGATACTTCAGTGAAACGGCAAATAATTTTCAACTATAGGTGCGACGAAATTTCGGACTGGCTCGGCAAAGTCGAGCTGTGAACACGTCAATTTGTTTTGTGATGGCGACGGGGGAATTATTTCTTAAATCGTGTAAAGATGACTTAAAAACGTTACCCATTTACTTGAAAAAGAAAACATGTCAATGAATATATTATTATTATTAGTAATAGAACAATAAACATGACATTAAATGGACGCGTGTTGACTTTTTATGACAAATTATGTTTTGTTCTGCATGCGTCATTTGCACAATCTTCGCGTCGCGTAGTCACGATCGTTTTAGACCGTGCCCCAGCTAAAGTTATTTACATGTTCCCATTTATGGTTATGATATGAAAATTTTTTTTTTTTTTGCTTGACTACAGTTTTAGGTGAACTGTGCAGTTAATTATGTTCCTCCATTTATTTCTTTAATTTTCTTTATAGTCAGAATCAAATATTTTGTTATGAAGAATTTTTAATTTTAATACTTAGGTAGGTACCGTTACCAAAGCCCAACGTTTGTAACGCTTTTTTTATAAATGGTAATCATACGACCAATTCATACACGTTTACTGTCTAACGTAATGCCAAGATCCCTTACTGATTATATTCAAGAGAAAACACTGCTCTGCATAGAGAATCGGAAAAACAATATCTTTGGGTGTATTAAGCCACAAAAAAAAACATTTATCAATATTAAAGTTCATTTTTTGACGTCTACCCTAATCTAATATATTATTTATCTAGGTATATTTAGTTGGAGCTGACGACAATTGCTAAGGCATTGTCCACATGGCGCGTTTTGACTCGCGCGCATTCCAGGTACATGTAACCTCATTGAGCCGTCCACAAGCACTCACGCCGTGACGACTGTCGCGCGTGGTCGAGGTACAGGTGACCTCGTTGAGGTGTTCACATGCAATCCCGGCTTGGCACATGCCATGTGAATAAGGTCTATGGTGACAACTTCCTAGAAGAGTTTCAAGTCATTAGCGAATATTAACAACATAGCATTTTAAAGAACCAATGCTATGACATTAGTTATAAAATTCGTGAACAGCAATGGCCCCAAGTTTGAGCCCTGAGAAACGCCAGAAAATGTTTAAAATTTCCATGAGTGAAAAAAACAAACATCTTAGTTTCTATATTAATATAACTCTCTTTGTCCAAATATATTATGTCCGCCACTGCGTTTACTAAAATATTCTTTGTACATTGTATTATGTTATCTTATGTATTGTGATTTTAGTGGGACGTAAGCGCGGTGGTGAGAAATAGCTGGAGGGGCATTTTTAAATTATCTGAACGACATGTAAATGCAAATTTAATACTCACCAAAAATCGATCTCAACTCCAGTAGTCCAATTCGTTTTAATATATTTTTTTTGTCTTTTTTTTAAGTCCAATATCGACTATTTTATATAGTATTTTTTCTTTTTGCATTTGAATCAGGGACTTATTAAAAAATAATAGAAAAAAAATTAAATAGATAACATCTAACTTCTACATGTAAATATGCAAATTTATATAAGTACATAATGTTCATATTAATTTACCTAATACCTACAAATAGCATTCTGTAATTAATTGACCAAATCAACAAATGACATTTAATTTAATTAAATGCATTACTTTTATTGTGTCTAGTAGTAGCTTTTCAATGACAGTCAAATAATATACCTACATTGCATCTAAAATAATTACAACAGTAACCTTTCAGCGTCATTCACTTGTGGTTTATTTAATTTAATATGGCTATAGTTAGGCTACGAAATGTTCTGATTAATTCAATGTTTGAAAGGGTCACTAAATTGTGTTTTTGCTAATTGATTTGCAAATGCAAGTAACACATTAATTACGAAATTAATTAAGAGGGCCCGCAAGCATTGTGTTAACAATTCTTCGTTTTTTGTGGTTAATGCATTACTATGGTATGGGTGAAAATATAAAAATAGCTGATTTTGGCAAAATTCATGAATTCAAGAAAGAAAACATAACATAACCTAACAAATAATCCAGTATACGGCTATTTAACAAAATTATTTGCTGCTCGCTTCCTGTAAAGTGAAAACCGATAAGAACAGTGTTTTATTTAGACATGAATTTTATATCAGTACTTAAACGACCCAAAGAGGTTGGACGGTCTTTAATATACAGCTATATATTTCCGATACAACATTTCACGGTGAAGTGTGATACGGCGAACTGCATATTGCATACGTACAAGCTTCCGGACATGGAAAGAAAGTTAACTCAAATTAATCAAAGTTATTGGAGTACTCCAATCCGTATTTGTGCGGCAAGTAAGTAGGTAGGGTGCAGTGCGTACGGCGCTGGCCTTTCATCCGGGAGTTTCGGGTTCGATTCCCGCTGATTTTACAATATATGCATGTGATTTTCTCAACGCCTGGGTGTTTATAATTGTTTCACTTATATTACTAAATAGTAAATACACTTCTGTCATTGGGTTCTCTTGGTATGTTGTAATGATCTACTTGTACATAGACAATACGCAATTAAGTAGGTATATATTGCTTTGTAATGTGATAGTGATTTTTAATTTACTTTAATATAGCAGTTGGTAGGTAATATTGATACATTATTGAATGAACTTGTGAATCTGAGAAATTAAAATAATTTAATGATCGTTTTCCACAGTTAATTTTCTCGGAATTTTTACAGGTTAACCCCTATTGAAAACTCCTATATATCGTTCAGTGGCGAAGGGTGGAAGTAGGCAGTTAAGATCTGACATAAATAATGCACACTAAGTTTTGTCAGTCAAATGTAGTTGTTTTCATTTAACTGATACTACAGTGTGTAAATATTGTTTGTAAGTTTTTAAAATTCAATTAAACGCTGCCTAATCCAAGCCAAATTAGATAATAGTAAAAAAATATTCATTTATCTATAACATAATATCTTAAATTCTGCCATTAAACCATACATAATTTTGGATATTTTATTGACAGAAGAATATTTTTTATCGGTTATGGTTCGGTTGAGGCAATGAATTAAAAAAAACCAACCAACACCATCTGTAGGTACTATATATTTTTAATTCAACGAAAGCAAATAAGTATGACTGAAAAAGAGTGCACTATTTTTGTCGAATCGCCCATAGTATACCTTATCTATTATGGTTTGGTTGGGGCAGGGTTTTTACCCTAAAACCGTTTGAAAATTGTGTTATTAGTTCAATTCTATGTATATAGTATGACTGATAAAGTTTAGTGTGCACTATTTGTGTTGAATCTTAACAGCCTACCTCCACTTCTCGCCACTAATATCGTTATAATCTCATAATTATTACTATAGTATAAAACATGTTACAAGTGATCATTAATTATTAATACCTACGTATCGTGAGGGGTCGTAAAAAGTCTGATGATATTTTCATGAACACTGTTAGTCTGTAGGATTACTGATTATGTTTTAATGGCAATACCCTAGACCTAGAGTCCATAGTTTCTCAACCGGGGGCCACAGGTTAAAAAATGAAAGTTGGAAAACGAGGAAAATTTTTCCAGGAATAAAAATTGATAAACATAATACCGATACAATCGTTGGCCATCACTGCCTAACATCCTCGTACGTTTTATCAAAAGGGTAATTATTATTTAAAACGTAATTATTTATGAGGAGGTCTGGAAACTTTGAATTAAACAAACAAAAAAATGTTTAACGTCTTTTAATATCATATTAAAATAATACATTAACAGTGGTGGTATATACTTACATTATATTTTAGTATTTAATTTTTTTATTTAGGTAGTACCTACCTATAATATTTAATAAGAATCATTTAAATAGTATATAAAGGATATAAGTAAGTATGGGTGGCGAGGGGTGGAGGTAGGCTGTTAAGATTCGACATAAATAGTGCACATTAAACTTTGTCAGTCATTAGTATTTGTTTTTATTGAACTAAGACTATAATTTACAGTTGGTGATGGTTATTTTTAAAAAATCAATTAAACCTTGCCTAAATCAAACCATAATAGTTTAGGTATGATATGGGCGATCCGACAAAAATAGTCCTCACTTTTTCAGTCATACTTATTTGTTTTCGTTGAATTAAGAATACATATTACAGTATTACAGATGATGCTGATTTGTTTTTTAAAATTCATTAAGCCCTGCCTAAACTAAGATACAATCCATGGACTGAAACCGTACGCGGTTTAGATCGGTGTGCCATGCTAAACTTATGATTTTTGTTCATGAAAATATATTTTTACTAACTTTGTAAATGTAAGTGTATGGTATAAACGGATACGATCAGATGCTTATAATATACTTTGTCGAAATATATTTCCATGACCAGAAAAGATAAGCAACGTATAGCACACGGTTCGAAACCGCATACGGTTTCAGTCCATGGATGGCCTATAAACCATATTAGATAAAAATATCCAAAATTATATATGGTTTAATGATGGCATAAGAAAACTTTAGATATTTTATAGATAGATGATTATTTTTTGACTATTATTTATTAAGGCTTGGTTTTCGCATTGTAGACTTAGTTTAATGAAAACAAATACGCTTGACTGACAATGTTTATTGTGGACTATTTACATCGGATCCAGTATACCTCCACCCTTCGCCACTGCCATGTGTAGTTTACTACAAATTAATTTCCAAAGTGAAATGACTTGCAACTAGGGACGTCATATCGAAAGATAAAGCAGCCAAAGATACCAATTTATCGGACTATCAGTCAAAGTGTATAGATACTCGAAAGTATCAGTATCAAAATGATGATTGTCCGCGAGGAATTTATTTCTGAAAAAAAAAACGCAAAATCTTTTCGATGTCTTTTGACCCGCAGCTAATTAAATCATTAGCCCTAGTAACCTTATTTCAAGTTCACTTTGATATACTTAATAACATAACAATTCCTTCAACATCATTAGTGTACCTACCCTAGTGGCGATTTGTGATTTTTTGAAAGAGGGAGGCTGTGGATATCTGACGAAAAGAGCACACTTGTCAGGCATACTTACGAGAAATAAGAAGGTAATACGATATTACCACTAATGAATAGGTACACACTGATGACAACGACACATTAATTTAACGAAACTTCAAAAACTCCCTGACGACATAAAATTGAGCGATGGGTTTAAATTAAGTATTTTTTTTTAATATTTATACACATCAAAAATCATTATATAAAATATATTTTTGTTTTGAAAAAAATATAAGTATTTATTAATATGCGATTGAACGCCATAGAAATATTTTATCAAATTTTAGATTACTATTGGACGAAGTGCAGTCATGACAACAATATTATGCGCGAAGGTTTTAAGCTCTGGAATAGGAGCTTACCATATTTCATACAATTCGATAGACTGATTGAGGTTACGTGACGTAAATTCCATACGAAAAAATTTCACGATTCCTTAACCAAATATTCGATATTTATTTCTGCCAAGACAGACAATAAGTATATCCCTACCTATGTGGCATATTTTTTTTAAACCTTTGCAGATTGTTTTGTAATCTGTAAGTAAATAGGTTCCTGCATAGGTATTCGACATCTGTCGTTGGCAAACAAATTAAATTATTTGTATAGAATATTAAATAATAATCAGGTGATTAGGTATATAAATATGTCACTATACAATTAAAAAATATTTTTCTTAAGGGCGGACGTGCTCAGCGTGAGTCAAAGTGGAGCTTTTATTATATTTTCAAAACATGATCCTGGACACTCCTTAAACGTTGTAGATAATCTATTTATATAATTTTGAAGCCTTATTATATACGCGCGTATTTGAACATGTACCGTTTCGGTTAGGTACATGTTCAAACACGCGCGATAACATGTTCTTACTCCCTACTTCAGTTTTAGTTTGTCAATTTATGGCAACAGCCGTATGTTGTAGCTTAACCACTGCGGAATGCCAAAAGAAATGGCTTATTTCAAAAAAACACTACCTTATTCTTAGGTCAATAATTATTATCAAGCAATCATTATTCGTAGGATGTTTATCACACTTGAATGGTCAAAAATATAGCTTATAATTAGTATCTTTAGAATTATCTTCAAATGTGTTAACCTTGCCCATTTTTTGAATAATAAAATGCCTAATTCTTGTCAAATATGGGATCACCGAGATTATCAATATAATTTTTTATCGTAAATATTTTACTATAATAATGTCGACATAAATTATACTCATGGTTTTATAAATGCGTTTAAAAATTAATAAATGTAAATAATCTTAACACCACTGCACATTTATGTACTAAAATATGACTACATTCTAAAACATTAGAGCGAGAGGTTTAAAAGAATATTATTTTATGTAATAAAAATACTTTATGCAGTCATCAAATGTTTAAAATAAATATAAAGGATAATAAGGCTTCAAAATTATATAAATAGATTATCTACAACGTTTAAGGAATATCCATGATCATGCTTTGAAAATAGAATAAAAGCTCCATTTTGACCTACGCTGAGCATGTCCCCCCTTAAGAAGGTAGGCTTTAAGACTAGTATGGAGTCTTCACCACTGACCTTCCCACTTACTTGTGTACCTACTTACTTAATTTTATACTTTATTCAGTTTTGATCAAGTTCCTTCTCAAAAATCACCTTTAAAATGATATCAAACAAGGTAGACATCGATGTGATTATAATGATACACCGGTTGGGCGCCCGCCAGACTCATCTGAGGTCCCGAAGGTCCCAAAGACGTGCCGACGACGTCATTAGGACATTTTTTTTTGTCCCCGGCCGGTCACCTATAATTTTAGAGGACAAAATATTATTATGTGTTTCCCTTTTTATTTTGAGTTTATTTAATGCGGTGTCTAATACTGACTAGACTATGATTATCATTTCCTTTCAAAATTATCATTTTTTTGTCTCGCTTCATATGTTTTTAATATTTTTATGGAATAGGGAATTGCTGCCGATCAAAAATTACAGATTTTTTATGGTTTCTGTTGAATATTTATGACTCCTTTTAAGGAATAATTTAAAATGATTCCTGTAAGCCAACTGTTTTAGTTTTAGGGAAAAATATTTAAACCTGGCGCCTATTCTCTATAACCAATTTATTATGATAAACACCTAATTTGTTGTAGGTACTTTACTGGGTAGATAGTGTTGAATTTCGAAGTCATAATGTGCCAAATTATTATGGGGCTTAAGAAGACCTATCCAATATTATGGAAACATTATTTATTCACTAAGCTAAATACAATAAAGTAAGTAAGCAGAAGATACTTATACATATACCGAAAACAATATAAAATATCGTCACTGTTCTCGCAGAAGACACTAATTCGAAAAAATGACATATTGAGTTAGTTATACCAAAATGTTCCTTATTTCAAACTTTACCGTCTGGAAACCTTCTTAATAAATAAACAGTCTTTATTTTAAAGTCATCCTTTTTACGATTACTTAATAAACTCACATGATAGACCATTTCAAACATTTTAACAACTTCAAAGTCAAATTACTCAAAAGTAGTATTCTCCAGTTAGTGTGTTCTGCCAGAACAGAGACGATATATTATTATAATAATATGTTATTTGCATGTCATATAAAGATAATTATATTTATGTATCTAATCTGTTTAATTGATTTATATCAATTTGAACCTTTGCAGGAAAAATCTATTTATAAGAAAACCATTTCTATTTCGGCCATTTGGGTCTATTCTATACACAAGGCGGCCATCGGCAGCTATTGACTATAGTTTATAATACTTACGTATTGAGGTATTATAATTGTTACAATAAGTTAGCCATCTAAGCTGTCAACACTGTCAACACTGTCTATCTCTCTCAAAAAATTCACACAGCCAAGAGAGGGGCTGATAAAACATAACACTTTTTGACAGTTTACAGTGTTTTGACGGTTAACTTATTGTAACGATTAACCGTCTCAATACATCAATATGATAAACTCCTGTCGATATCCGTCGATAGCCACCGATAGCCGCCTTGTGTATAGAATATGTGTGTATTTCTTTTACAATGTCCGATTCTAAGAAGATCATTTGAGCCTCCACAGAGTGGAGGCTTATACCTATTACCATATTTATATTTTTACGAGAAATGTATGTTAACCACTTGCTCAACCTATTAGGTCCATACTCTGACTCCAAACACAAATTATGTATTTTCCAGACCCAGGATTTGAACCCGAGACCCACGAAATTATAAACCGATGCTTAAGCCGCTCGGCCATCGTGGGCGTGGTATATCAACACCTAAATGTGTCGCCAGTAGTGCCACATCAAGACTCTGACACTACTCTCTCTAACATATGTTTCATGATTATTTGTATCACCGTAATTTATTAACATTTCAGAATAAATCATATTTTATTGAATTGTATCTATTTATCGAAAAAATAAATATGTGTTTAACTTGAAATCATTCCTGCTTTTATCCTTATGTTTAGTAACATCTATCGCACACATTATAAATTTTATATATCAGAGGGTTTAACCTTTTAATATTTATTCCATACCCAATTTATTTTCATTAAAAACTGTACCGGTTTGTATGCCGTCGTTGATCTTGAAATTCATGCAGGTTTTTTCAGATACTGTAAGTATATAGGTAAGTAACTCTATTTACCTGACAGGTTATTTTTTTCTTCGCGAGTTTGTATTAATTAATACTTACCTACTTGTTTGGTATATTTATTACAATATTCTAACATATACATAAACAAAATTTCCCATTTACACAAACCAACGTTCAATACAATAAGAAGTATCTATTAGGTATTATGTGCATACAAGTTTGAAACTGCATCTCAACAATAAAAATGCCTTAGTTTTTTGACCCAGCATACAATGGTAGGCTAGGGACATAGAAGCTCGACGCATTGACTAATTTTAAGGTGAAAAATAGAAGAAAAACCATAAATTATAACTTATAAAAATGTAAATCTTTCCCAGAACCACATTCTATAAGTAAAAATAATTATTATTGAATATGACAATAATGAATTTATTTTTTGTGTACAGGTACCTACGTATCTGTTTGAGTGTGAATGTTATAGCTCCATTTGATTTTAGTTGGAGGGAATTTTTGTTCTGCTCTGGATAAGAGTGTATACGTATAGGTACCTACTAAATCTGTGAGAAATACCTACTACGCATATTTTTATGATGTAGGTATAGTCTGGATTGAAACGTTTCGAGGTCCCCTTTTAAAACATCTGACTAATCGATTGCGTTATCTACGTCAAAGAAAATCGTCGCTTCTGGCTAATCTCATCCACACTATGACAGGAAAACATCCTTGTCATACTTAACATCACTGTGTATCTATCCTATATACAAGGCTGCTATCGGCGTCAATCGGCTGCTATCGAGGGTAGTTTATCACATGTGTGTATTATAATTGTTACAATAAGTTAGCCGTCTAAACTGTCAAAACTGTCTATCTCGTTCTAAAAGTTAACACAGCCAAGAGAGGTGCTGTTAAAACAGCACTGTTTGACAGTTCAGACGGTTAACTTATTGTAACAATTAACCGCCTCAATACATAAATATGATAGCCGCCAATAGCAGTCTTGTGTATATAATAGACGCGCTGGTCATAGTAAGTGCACTGATGAATAATAAAATTGTTTATTTTCATTATGTCAATTTGATTTTTTACGATGCAATTAGCGGTATACAAATTTATACTACAATAAAAAAGGTTGACACCTTGTTTATTGATTTAGTGTTTATATATCTCTATAAATAAATGATAATGACGAATACTAGATACCTACTAACTGATCATCATTGAATTAAACAAGAGAATTTTATTCACCTTTCTACTCCTATATACTTGAAAAAAAAATTATATATAAATTATATTATATATAACTATATAAATTTATTTATTACTCTTATCCGTCAATACTGAAGTGACAGCATGATACATTATCGACAGCATTATTATTCCTTCTATACCAGTCATTACCTCATAGCTAAGGATTGTGATCAACTTGATATTCAGTCATATTCTGAACAACCAAGACTCTCCACCCCTCTCGATCCTCCGTTGCTCTCGACGCAGAGTGAAGGCTGCCACCAATAAGCATTCTCACTTGGCCGACGCTCTTCCTCTGTTTCGCCTTCCGTGGAGGCTACCCAAAAGTATATTTATAGTCAACGCCAAATAATATGTCCATGAACTGCGTCTCAGAAATATTGTCAAGAGTGAAGAGTCGTTCCTTTATCTGGATTCTATGGATAATTGACTGGTTGGACTGGACGGAAATGGCACACATATTTGTTTTTTTTTTTTACAAATGTTGTCCTGACTACAACAGCAATCGATTCTTCACTGGCCACAGTGGATTCGGTGCAAAGCTCTTTTAGCTTGAACATGTCACTCGAGCAACATGTCCATGGATGGGAATGTCTGAGAATGTGCTCCAAAAGGAAAGAGATGGTCGAGTCGGTAAAACCAACTGTTGGGCTCATCCGGCCGTCCGACCTGGTTACCACAGAGGCCAATTTTGTTGCGTTTAAAAAAATGCGGCGTTTTATGGCGGACGTTAAGATCTCTTCATATACCTTATTATGTATGTCCGTATTGTCCGTAATTTATTATTTAGATTAATTTATTTTTGTAAACTCACGTGCTCCTCTCTATCATGGACACTTTATATTAGAAAGTCTTCGTAAACTTAGTCAAAGCACACTTGAGTACGTAGGTACTTTAGTTTTGGGTAACTACTCTTGAAACATTCACAAAATGTTAAGTAAAATTATCATACCAAGTGGTTTTATCGTCATTTTAAAATTTTAATAAACCATTTTTGCGTTATTAATATACACAACAAAACACTACACACATTACCGACGTCTCTAAAGAGTGCATTGATCAGTTTTGTACCCCTCGCTATTGTTGGATGATAAGTCTGACATGAAGATACAGTTTCGAAGGTCAGACGATGTTATGATTGCGACCACGCAATGACCAAGTGCTTCGGTGATTTTATTCTTTGTCGTCCCAAGGTTTGGCAAACCGACAGAAAAATTCCGAGAACTTAAATCCGATGAAAATATTTATATTATATTTCTCTCTTGAATAATAAATGCGAGCTGTTATTTTCACGTTTTAACGTTCAGTCGTCAGAGATAAACTGCGGTAACTGAGTTATAGTTTAAGAAAACATGTTTTTTAGATTGTACCTAAGTAGGTAGTGATAAATCACCACACTTCAGGTCTAGCTCAGTTGGTGTGTTTTTTTTGCAGGTGGGTATCATTAATTGTTTTATCATAATTCTAAGTGTAATCGTCTTTTATTCCCGCGCGTGACGTCTTACGTCACTATGCAAAAGTCCGCGTTTATTTTCGTAAAATCAGTTAAGTTTATATTATATCATGTTGTTATAGTTTATTTATTTTCGTAACCAACCCTTACTATTTGTCGATTTGGTATCGATTCGGGCCTCTCCAGATTCACAGAGACATCCCCAAATGGGGACCATTCGGGGGTGTAACAGTAGGTACTAGTGGTGAGGGTTGGAGGTAGGCTGTTAAGGTTCGACATAAATAGTGCATACTAAACTTTGTCAGTCATACATATTTGTTTTCATTGAACTAAGAATACAATTTGCAGATGGTGCTTGTTAGTTTATAAAATTCAATTATGCCCTACCTAATAAACACTATCTAGTATCTAGGTCACACTGTTTTCATCTTAGTTCAAAGAAAGTTTGACTGACAAAGTTAAGTGTGCATTACTTATGTCTGATATTTACAGTCTACCTCCACCCTTCACCACTGGTACATACATGTACCTTACTTTGAAATATTAATGTACAATTGGCCATTTTTTTTGTTTATGGTTTATCCGTTTATCGTTTATGGTTGTTGCAATATTCACAAATAGATATATAGAACAATATGCAATCATTATTGTTTTGTAATATTATTAATAATTATGCTTTGTTTTATTCAATAGCCGATGCCCACTATCTACAGATAACGTCCACGATGGCCGAGTCGATACGCGTCTGGCCTATAACGTCGTGGGTCCCGGGTTCGAAACCCGAGTACGGAAGATTCACATTTTGTTGTTCAATGTATGCTTAGACCCAGAGTACCTATGTACCTACCTACCTAAGAGGTTGAGTAAGTGGCTAACATCCATTTCATGTAAAATACACTCATAATGTCATAATCTTAGCATTGGATATGGCTTAAATTTTTTTTTATTCATTATTGCAATGATCGGTTTATGGTGCGCAGAGGCTGTTTGGAGGCCTCCTTGTGAAAGAATCCTATGCGATACCCTCTATGGAGTATCATACCTAGTTCAGATCAAGATATATATGTTGTTTATTCTCCCAAGGTGCAGAACCAACCTGCCACTGGTAATGCCAATTGGGAGGGCGATAACTATGTTCAACGAAATTGCTTCGGGTGTTGATATATTCCACCTACGTGAGAATAAGTTTAGGTGGACGTTGTTTTATAAATTCTTAAAATAGGGTCTGCTTAACTCATCCGGTGTACTTCCTTGTACCTATCTAATTTATTACTCATCTATTTTTTTTTTATGTAATACTGTTATATTTCTATATCTTTGTTTCTAAATGTCATGTTGTGAACGTCTTAAACTTATAATTTGTAATGTTCACAATATGTTAAGAAAAAAAATAATAATTGAAATTGTTAGTACATAATATACCTATTTGAATACTTATATGAAAATTATATTAGTAACTTACTTGTTACGAATGTTTCTATAAGAATACTTCCAAGGATGGTAAACATATTCCTCGTATGTACCTACCTACTAATAGATAGATAGGGTAACGGTAGGGCAAACGGACATCCTAGTGGATTTTTTTTATTTATGTCTTACAAACAAAATGGTAGATAAAAATATTTAACTTTATTCAGTAGAATTATCGTTAGTTCACTTAATCTAGAAAAAACAGTGAAAAGAGTTATACTCGTAGATATTCACAGGACAAGATTTTATTCACTTTGATTGTTTCTGTTGACTTTATATTTACATTTTTAGATTTTTTAAAAATACGTAAGTAGTTATCTATATTTCATCTCTGTCGAAGCGAACGCCTCATCAACTTAGTGTACCTAGTACCTACCTACCGTCATACTCACGTATCTACTGTTTTTTTAATGGAACATAATGAGGAGATTATAAAACAGACTATGCAGCTTCTCATCGGATGATCATAATGCAGTGCCAATTTATATGTAATCAGGCAACGATTGGCACTAAGGTGAAGATGCAACACGTGGAACAGTTACATGTTATTTTTTTCATGCCGTTACCGCCATTGGACATATAGGTAGAGACAGCCTCACACACAAGAAAATGGGGGGGGGGGGGTTCTACATAGGTTAGTATGTTCGTATTGTGGTAGCTTTGTGTTTACATAATATTACATGTAAATTAATTAAAATAATTTATTTTTGTTAATTCTCCGCACCTCCCTCTCCCATGGGCACTTTTTATTGAATAAAGTCAATAATAGTAGGTGCTACAGTAAACTCAGTCAAAGCACACTTGAGTACGTGGTGACTTCAGTCTTGGGCATGTGCTCCTGAGACATTCCCAGGCGTAAACAACTGCAAAACACACCAAGCGTAGCGCCTCGTGACACTCTGAGTGTGGTGCGGGGCGGTTGGTTTGGACGGAGCTATCATCAACAATTCTTACTGATACGAGATTTTCGTTCATTTCAACAATATTAATGTTATTGCATTAACTCCTAGGGTGTCAGTTTTAATTCTTTTAAATATTATTAAATATCTGCGACAGTTTACCAGAGCGATAGAGATGCGGAGTCGCCAGCCTTTCGGCGTATCGTCTGCGCCCATCTTCAGAGCGAGCGGTTCGAGGCAGCGCAGCACGCCCCCTCTGTAACGTGCAGGAAAACTAACCTTGTAATTTGCGTCTATAAAGGTACGGGCGACGCACACGGCGCCCGCTATTCGATAACGCGGAGCGGGGGCACCGAGGCCCAAGGGGTTGGATTCAGGGAATTTGGATGAATTTAAATATTGTTTTAAGATCATTTAGTGATGAAGAATTTGTTCTAATCAATATTATACGAACATATTATTGATAGTAGATCAATTGATAACGATTCTAGAATATTTCTAGTATATATGGTTACAGTGGTAACTATAGATAGACTAACAAGGTCTTAGGGTTTAGGTACATTGTTTATATATATATATTATTATAAGTAGGTATATGACACAAAAAGGTGTCCACAATGTTAGTGATAACTTTGGTGAAGGAGTCCTAGATTTCTTAAGACGTATAGCGCCTGTACACGTGCATGGATTTACTGGCAGCAATAGTGCGTATTTTAAACTATCGTGACAATAACTGTTCTCACGTAAAAGTGCCGACTGTCTCTCCAACCTTTATCTTCAAAAGGGTAAGCGAGACGCGATGTTGTCATTTTATCGTTATTCTACTATCGTTCTACTGCGCAGGCGCAGATCAAAAAAATCCCTACTGTCACATGAAAATTCAGAAGCTTCCTAACTATTTTTGATTCATGCAAACTCACAACTGCAGTATAATACATGTTTACCCATGCATTTTCTTGTTATGGCCGCGATAATAGGTACATACTTACTGTCAACAGTAAATCTATATAAATATAGTAACGACAACATCTTTTTGACTACGTGTTAAAACTGTGAACTAATATGCTCCGCCTATTTTTAGCCGCATTCCATTATAAACTAACAAGCTCCTCCCACTGAGTAGACAACAGCGCCTGGAAGCGTAGCCAAGATGACGTTGTCGTACAATGCCTACCTACGTATAAACGGTGTTGTAGTATTTTGCCTTCTACCACTTATCACTAATTTTGTGGCTTCAGATGATTAGAAAGGTTTTTTTTCACATTTAAGATCGGACAAGTAGGTACTTAATAACAGTGCCTACCTACCTAAACTAGAACTCATGTATACTTTAATAGTTTAATAGGTATAAACGCCATTCAAAAGTAGGGTCTTGAGTAGTGTCGACTTTCTTTGATGCACATAGCCATGGCCCCCACGGGGGGGGGGGGGGGTGTTACAGGCCTCTAACCTGGGGGCCCGGTGTGGTAAGATCGAAAAATTAAGTGAGATAAATACACCACAAATTTGCTCTAATAGTAAAAAATTATGCACTATTTGACGAGTAGAATTTTATTTTATAATTGTTTTTAGTGTATTTAGTAAAAATTGCTATTTATCCAAAATCTCCGGAAAAAATCCAGGGAACTCAGAAATAATGGGAACTGAAATACTTAACGGGTAAGGAGAAGCAGGCAACCGATCTCGAGTAAGGTCTTCATCAATTCTCTTTAAATTTTATGTAAAATTTGATTATTTCTTTTTTTTAAAAGCGGGTATCAATGAAATTAAAACTAAAGACCAAATCTATCTATAACTAATAATTAAAATATTAAAAAATATAGGGTATAAATTTAAACACGTGTCAAGAATATATCTTCTTCATACGTCGAATACTGACAACTGCTCTCGGTTTATGCATTGACGCTCATTTAATATTATTTAATAATAACACACACTATTGCACGTATATAATGCGTGGCTCATTTTCGTAGGACACTCACATTCAAAACTCTGCGTCAAAATTTACTGTCTATTGGTATGCTTATTTTATTCGACCATGTCCGATCCTAATATGATCATATGGGCCTCCACAGAGTAGAGGTTTGTATTAACAGATTTTGTTTTTTACGAGAAATGGATATCAGCCATTTGCTCAACCTATTAGGTCCATGCCCTGACTCACACACAAATTGAAAAACAATATGTGTACTTGCCAAACCCAGGATTCAAACCTGGGACCCACGGCGTTATAGTCCAACGCTTAAGCCGCGCGGCCACCGTGGGTGGTGCATGCTTGTAGCCTATCGGAATTCTATCTATTATCTGTTCTGTGATTGAAACAGTAGGAAATAGATAGGTAAGTAAATTAGAAATACAATATTATCGCATTTAAGTATTTATATAGAATTCTTAAAAGTAGATTAGTATGTAGGTGTGGATAATTTTTTGAATTCATTCCTATACTCTCACTGAGCTATACTGGTGAACTGTGTTATGACAAACTGCATACATACAATTTACATGTAACCGACTGAACGTAGTAAGTATGTAGATATAGATAAGGCTTTTTGAAACAAAACATTTATCGCCTCAATGCCACTCTGTCAAACTTCGCAAGCAAACTAAAACAAAATAAATTTTCCCCACCACCATGCAAGTATAAAATAATATTCTTAAACCTGCTAGCCTCACCTTTTATGTTTTTTTATATATATATTTTATTTTCCTTGCGTTTCCTTCCCTCGGCCGGTCGGCGGACTCGGTTGGTGTATTTTTTAATTTTATTATTTTTTTTGTTTTACATAATGCTAAGCGGGCGCGGGTGGTTGATACAGCGCGATAGGCCCTGGAGTGGTGGGGATGTCGAACAGGGGTGGCGGGGTGGATCGATTCGATGCTCAGCGTGCCCGCTAACATTATATTCCTCGACCGCGCTGTAGCTACATTAATAAATAATAATAAAAAAATCGGTGCGTGTACTTACCTATGTACGCGCGTTAGAAGTTATACTTCTTTGGCGTAACACAACAAAAACAAAACTTGTAATAACCTAGATTCTTCGACTAGCTCTTAATTATCTTGTTAAACTACACACTCAAGAAAAAGGGCCGCTTATTGGAGCGCCGTTGGTTTATTTCTATACACTTTAACTTTTATTACTAAATTATATAATTATGTCTAGTTGTTTTTATAATTTTGTAATGAATTGCAAATGGCTGACAATAATAAATTCGTTGCCCGGGCAACGGACCAATTTTACTATCAAACTTGTGTTTGTATACAGTTGACTGATTCGCAACTAACTTCATACTGTCGCGCACTTTCGTAACGGTGTGCGCGCGCAGCTCTCAATTTCACTCTCTACTAAACGCACCAAAAGAAGTATAATTTCAAAAACAAATTTTAATATTAAATATTATAAATCGATCAATGCGCTATTATCTCTCGCAAATACTTAAAGGCTTGACCTGGGCGTAATACTCAAGCTTGATTTAGACGGACGTGTATTAGTCCAGTGCGTACGGCGCTAGCAGTGGCGAAGAGTGGAGGTTGGCTGTTAAGATCCGAAATAAATAATGCACACTAAATTCAGTCAGTCAAACGTATTTATTTTCATTGAACTAAGACTCAATTCAATTAAAGACTGCATAACCCAAAGCCATAGTAGATAATAGTAAAAAATATTCGTACCTACCTGTATCTATAAAATATCTAAAATTATGCCATTAAACCAGGGGAGGGGGCAAAGTGTGGCCAGCGGGCCGCATGTGGCCTGCCGGGTATTTTTTTGCGGCCCACCATCATTAATTGTACTTCTGATTATAATATAAATTATAATAAAAATAAATTGATAACTTTTTTATGATTTTTTAAAAAATATTGACAATAGATTAAAATTTGAAGAATTTGTTGTTTCGTAAATGTATTATCTCAGTACGTCTTCCTTGCGTCTCGCCTCACACTATGTAACCACTATTTTCTACGTTAAACATCGATTTCAATAGATATTGATAGTGTACCAACAGAGCTACAACTTGAGATTATTGATCTGCAGTGTGACACTGATTTAAGAGAATTGCATCGTCGTGAAGAAATCTCCAAATTTTACAATGAACTTAATTCAGACAAATTCGACCGACTTAAAGATTATGCAAGAAAAATGTGCGTTATTATGTGTTATTATTATGTGAACAAACATTTTCGATCATGAACCTCAATAAAAATTCTTTACGATCAAATATCTGCGATGCCCATTTACAAGCAGTTTTGAGAATACAACTACAAAATTAACACCTGAATTTAAAAAAATGTTAAAAAATGTACAACAGTTTCATTCGTCTCATTAATTTTTTTCTAATGTTTATTTTTCGTGATAATAAATAGTGTATATTTAAAAATGGTATTTTTCTTGCGGCCCGCCGCTCATTTTGAATTCTTGAATTTGGCCCTCCATCCAAAAAGTTTGCCCCCCCTGCATTAAACCATTCATAATTTTAGATATTTCATAGATAGAAGAATATTTTTTAACAATTATGGTTTACAAGAAATGAAAATATAAATAATATTAAATTATACAGGTTTTTTAAAAAAGGTTTGTCTATAACTATTTCGATTGTAACACCATTATCAAGACTAGATAGTCTGGTATCCTGGTAGTCAAGAGCCATAGAATAAAGCTATTATTTTCAACAATGAAGAATACATCTTACAGCAAGAGCAGTTTTAATAAGTGGTTAGTAGGTATAGGTACATATAAAGCATTAATTGGTCCTCGCAGAATACAGCGATGAGTACAGATGCATAATTTTGTAAATAAAATACCTACCCATTGCAGTAGGTTGTATAATAATATTAAATTATATAGGTACCTACCTACTGAAAAGCCAATAGAAAGTAAAACATGCAGCTGAATATTGCACCAATGCTACATTAATTGTATTAGTAGATAGTAGATATTATACATACCTAAAGTGATATAAACATTTATGTGCTTCTGTATGTTGTTTAATTATAATAATAAAATAAATAAACTTAGCCTTATGTTATTGTTAAGAATTCTACTGAATACAAAATTAACTCGAATTCAGAGTCTCTCAAAGTTTATATGAAAAAGATATTGTTTTTCATTCGATTGTTTATTCTCACAAGGTGCAGAACCAACCTGCCACTGGTAATGTCAATTGAGAGGGCGATAACTATGTTCAACGAAATTGCTTCGGGTGTTGATATATTCCACCTACGTGAGGATGAGTATAGGTGGACGTTATTTTATAAATTTTTAAAATAGGGTCTGCTTAACTCATCCGGTGTACTTTCATGTACATATCTAGTTAATATTTTTGTATGTACATATTTCTACTGTTTAATAACATACCTACTATATATCTCTTTTTTATGTAATACTGTTTTATATTTCTTTGCTTCTAAATGTCATGTTGTGAACGTCTTAAACTTATAATTTGTAATGTCCACGATATGTTAAAAATAAATAAATAAATTAAAATTGAAATAAATTGAAAATAAATTGAAAACATGTTATGGAGTTATGGTATGAGTTGGTAATTGTGCCAAATGTGACATAGCTATCTACAAAACGACTTCTCATGAATTTAAACAGATATCAAGGGGACAAAGATCAATACTACCAAGAATGGCAGAGTTCTCATTAAGTAAACCGCGTATATGTCGGAAAAAATACGTGGCCAAATATAGATATTATAATAATATTATTATATTGTTCAAACTACAGTAGGCAGTGGCGAAGACTACATACCTACTAGGCCATTATTTGAAGCTTACCTTCTTAAAAAAAATATTTTTTAATTGCATATTGACTTATATATATAATCACTTGATTATATTATATTCTATAAAACAATTTATTTTGTCAACGAGAGATGTCGTATGTGTACGAATGTATTACACAGATAATTACAAAACAATCTGCAAAGGCGTAAATAAAGATCGGATTATGTTTCAAATAATTCTCAATTTTTTTCATATGGACTTTACATCACTTAGCCCCACCCAGTCTATCGAATTGTATGAATTTAGGTAAGCTCCGATCGCAGAGCCTAAAACTAAATAATTAGATAATTTAAAAAAATAATTTCTATGGTGTTTAATCGAATATTAATAAATATAGACTGTTTTAAAAAATAAAAAGAACTTTTATCTAATGATTTTTGATGTGTATAAATCTTTTGAAAAAATACGTACTTAATTTAAACTGATCGCTTAATTTTTATGTCGTCAGTGAGTTTTTGAAGTTTTATTAAATTAGTGTGTCGTTGTCATTAGTAGTAATATCGTATTATCTTCTTATTTATCGTGAGTACCTATACTTGACAAGAGTGTTTTTTTTTTATCAGATCTCCAGAGCCTACCTCTTTCCAAAAGTCACCCTTGTAAGCATACCAAATAAGAAGCCAGTTGGATAATACCACGGATAGTATTCATACTTACCTACAACCTCAAGTAAAGGAGTATCAAAAATTTCTTTCGAACTTGCTCCACCATAAGGTCGTATTTCAAGTGATGCGGGGTCCAAACAAACACACTCTCAAACCGTCTTCTAACCTTAGGTGGTTTAAATGTGTAGAAAAGAGACATAATATTATAACTATTCTTGGACCCAAGACACATTGCGACCATATAGTTAAAAATCGAAGCATATGGCGGCGTGTCAACGCAGGTATTACCTACTCGATTCCAAATGCATCCAATTATAATACATTTATAAGTAAGTACGAGCTGTGATGACACGATGAGATCACGTCATGGAAATTACAAATAGTTAATTGAAGACATTTACAACACGAAAGTTAGATTATAAGTTATAAAAGTCTACAATAGAAGCATTATATTTAGCAGATAAGAAATTGATTTTTAGAAAGGCAATCATTGCTATATCATTTCTTGTTTTTATTTTTTTAATAAAGTCAATAAATTAAACATTGCAATGAAAGTTTGAGAAGTATTTAAAGTTGTTATTATTTAAACTATTTCATAGAAGATGATACGTTGCTAAAATTATAACGCGCCGGGTGAAAAAATAACAATGTTTTATTACATAATAAATTATAATTACCTTTTATGACTAACTACACCAGTTACATACAAGAGGCATAACTATTGGATGAATGAATATTCTTGGAATGGCTTCCCATTAAAAAGTATAATATAGAAATTATAGTACATTATATTATAGTAGTGCCTTAATATTTATATAACTAGAGAGGCTTATTAATTGATAGGTATTATCAGTTTGGTGTGAATCTACCTCATTATTATACTTAATGTAGGTAATTGAAGCTTTTCATATAGGTACCAGGTATGTACCTACATATACATATTATGTAGGTTGTGGGTAAGTAAATGATATGGGTGCCACGGGTATTCGACTGACACAGGCCGTGTGTACCATATAATACTGATATGAGTGGAGTCAACCGATTAAGAAGGCTGACCGACAGGCATATCATCCGGATCACGATCCTCAGTCAAGACAAAGGAGACGTTCCATTCACGCAATATTATTTTACGTTCCTGGGGCCTAGGGTCTAGACCCTAAATCTCCTCTTTCCTCTTGTGTGTGTGGCTGTCGATTTATTTGAATGTAAACTGAATATTTTTCATATCTTAAAAATAAAGCACTAATCACATATGAGTATGTTCAATCAAATATGAACTAACTACGTGAATAAAGCTATGATTACGAACACACAATTTCTATTTAAAAGTGTCACTAAGTGTTTCCTAAATTAAATTAAATTCCTCTGTAGATATCTAATAAGGTGTTTAAAAATATTAAAATTAGTTGTACTCGTCAAGGCTATCGTTAATCAATCGCTTCGTTTTGAGTTTTTGTTTCTTCAAAAGAAGTACCTATGTACCTATTCATTTTACATAATAAGTAGGTATAGGTAGTGAAATTTAAAAATTATAAATTCAGGACGTTTACAATATCACGCGAAAGGTAGAGGAAGGATATCTATATTCTTCTGACATTGCGGCCACAAACGAAATCACTTTGCAACGGAGTTAGTGTGATTTTAAAGTAGCGATACTAATACCTAAATAAGTTGCCTATACTGCCACAAGAATCTGACACAATTCTACCACTCAAGTGTATGTATTCTCAATAAGTATTTATAAAAAAACAGCTTAATCAGAGGAGTAAATAGAAACAGCTACAACATGAGATAAATAGACCGTACGACCGTAGAATGTATAAAACAATATTCACCTAAATTCATTCTCACGCAAGTGGAATATATCAAATAATCCAGTAAAAATATCAGAATTGGAATTACCAATGGCAGGTCAGTTCTGCATTTTGGAAGAACAAACAACTAATGCTCGAGGACACACTGGCAATACTAGAAAGAATTGCAGAGTTATTATTTACACCGTGTACATCTTCTTCTTCCACAGCGCTACATCCCGGGGTGGGATTTGGCTTCCTCCACAACCGCTCTCCACTCACTCCGGTCTCTTGCTACACTTCTCCAGTTACCGGGTCTTCCTATATGAAGCCAGTCCACTTCTACGGCGTCAGCCCATCTCCTTCTTGGACGGCCTCTGGGTCTCTTCCGTTGGGGTAGCCACTTCGTCATGATCCTTGGCACTCTAACTTAAGGCATTCTCTCCACATGTCGCGCCCATCGTAGTCTTTGGGACTTACAGTATCTTACGATTGTTTGCTGTTCAATCAGCTCTTCCAACTCGTGGTTCATTTTTATTCTGTAGTTCCCATTTTCCAACGTGGGTCCAAAGATTTTTCGGAGTATTTTGCGCTCGAGGACAGCTAATATGTTTTCCTCGTTTTGAGTTAAGCACCAAGTCTCACAGCCGTAAGTGACCACTGGCCTTATAATTGTTTTATATATTAGAAGTTTAGTACACCGTGTACATAAGTCGGAAAAAATACGTAGCCAGATATACCTACACCGAACTATTCCGGGTAGAGGATGATAGACTGATAGAGTAAAGATCGCTCTGATATTGACCGACCTTCGTTAGGGGATGGGGCAATAAGATGTAGAAGCATAATACCTACCTACATAAAAAAATAGTCAAATAAACCTATAGATAGTACTACCTATCCATACATATAAGGTAGTCACTATCAGGGACGCACCAAGCGGGGCTGTTAAGAGGCAGTATTCAGAGGGCGGCAAAACCCGAAAAAATATTTTTTAATGATTTCATTGAAAGATACTCGTATAATATGGTATTCACATAAACATAAACTGAATTTTATGTTGAAATATATATTTAAAGTATCTATTACCTTACTGCCAAAGTGTGGCAAATCGAAGATTCAGAGTGAATTATAATAAAGAAAACGAGAGTTATAAAGGTGTAACATTTCAAGAAAAAAAGTCTTATTTGTTCGTTTCACGAAGAATTAAAAAGTCGCCTGTGGAGTAATTCTGTTACATTTTAATAAATATATTTTACAAATTGTGTTTCATGTTCAGTCACTTAGGTACACTACAAAATATAGTTTCAATTTGCTTCACGTTTATAATTCGTAATGTTCTATATTTAATAGATAAAATTTGTCATCATTTTTATTATAAAAACAATGATCATTTTGATGACAATGCAATAATTATTTTGAGTTGGCACCCGGAGGCAGCCAACCTTGGCGCGGCCCTGGTCACTACTGCCAAAAGGATGTCGAGATATAGTGGGTGGTGGAAAAAACTATGTAAGTATGGGAATGTGATGAAGATGGTGTTGGCTATATGTACCTACACCTACTATGTACGTAACTTTATACCTACCTATATAAATTAAGGCAGGCTATCTAAATATAAAATTCTGAGAACCGACAACAGCCATATCGATTTTTAAATTAATTTTTTAACGAAATATAAAAATAATATAAAGAAAAAAAAACAGCGAGAGTCTGAAGTCATTTTTTAATTCGAAAATAAATTACACCGTTCCTTACATGGCTTTCAGTACGCCAGACATAACACATTCTTTGACCGATTACGTTGTTTAATACAGCTTTTCAGTTAATTAATTTTTATTCATAAAATTGTCAATGGTGGTTTTAGCATTGTGAAGGCCAAATTTTAATGTTCCAAACTAAATAGCTCGGAGACGAGGAATGACGAGTTTTCGATTTATTTTTCTTTTATATGAAACCGATGAAAATGTTTATTACGTACTTATACATTTGTGCAGGAGTCTGAATGGGTTTTCAGTCTTATATCTGTTTAAGAAAAGTTCTTGTATTTCTCTCAGTTGATCCGTCTCTTTTCTTCATCTTTCTTGGTCTCTTCGGAGTTATGACCTACATAAGCTTATGCATCGTTTTCAAATCTTCAAGTCTGTTAGGGTCAAGACGCACGGCACTACAGATCGATGCATGCTGCAGTTCCACATCGGAGGTCTTGCTTGATTTCAAATGAATCCAAGTGGAATCAAGAAAAAAACAATTACAGTTTCCGTCAATTTGCTGTAAATTACAGAGCCGTATGCCAGCCCAATGCATCTTCTTCCTAACCCTATTTTGCTATCATTAACATTAAATACTAAGTATCGTACATCTTTGGCAGTCCTATATTTGAACGCTAATATTATTTTGTTTGTGACTGTTTTAATAAAAATGACTAAACATTTGTGTAGTTAAATCTAAATGTGACGTTTGTCTGCTGTTTGCAATGTGTTAATTTATTCTCTCGGCGAGATGTTAACACGAGAAAAACAAGAGTTTAGTACCGCCGCAAACCGATCGACCATTTTAATTTTCATTTTGTTTTTTCTTTCATTTTGTTTATGCCTCACTACGCTATGAAACGCCATTTTTCAAGATGGCTGATGTCGGATAGGTACTTTTACCATGACTTTTTATAGTTATGTACTACATGTAAACTTTTATGCCTAGATAATAGCAAGTTTTCGTCGCGTATCTCTTCATTGTTTTATCGTTTAGTATCAATAATTTATGAATAATACATACCTGTGTAGTTGGTACCTACTGGCCCCAATAGAAACACATATTGTTTACTATAAGTTTGACTTGTTATTTATAGGGCCCGGATTTATATGCAAGTCATGTTTTGTTAGGGTGTATGCACAGCTATAAGAGTTGCACAGAAATCTGTTTTGAAAGACACAGAATCCAAAAATAAAATTTTATTGTGCATATAAATGCATATTTAAGATATTAGTGCATATTTCATAAATGAATGCATATTTTAGAGCTTTTGAATTCACAATTTTAGTTTTTTAAATTATTTTATCGAAATATAACTAAGTTAGGAAGGTGGATAGTTTAGATGCACTTGCGTTTTAATGTCATCTCCGAGCTGTGGATTTATCAGAAAAAGTGAAGTCAAACCGGGCACTTTTATTTAAAGTTTACCCAATCACCTCTTTGGACGTTAAAAAGGTCGTTTTCCGCTTATAAACAAAATACTGACAATGCGGAAAAATTTAACGCCAGAGCATAATATTGAAAAAAAATATTGTAATTTTTATTCGGGGGAAAAACAGAAAATAGTATTTAGGAATAGTTAAGTGTGTCGTTTTTGTTTGTTATGTTATGTTTGGTTTACATTGCATTTATTATTCAATTATTTGTACTTGTGAAAACACTATTTTGAAAAATGTAATTGACTTTATATTCATTGTTTGTGTTTTTTTTGTTCTGCTATCGTATAATGTTAAATTTTATTAACTAGTCATTCGATTTTTTCTCAGTAGGTAATATTGGGCAAAGTGGGTATTTACATTTTTTTCCCACAAAATATGTCAATTTTTAACTGCCTAAGTCTTCGGTTTTAGTGCATATTTTATTGATTTTAAGTGCATACATGAATGCATATAATCATGTTTTTTGTTGCATATAAATCCGGGCCCTAGTTATTTGTGACCATTTGTTACTGAAAAATAAAGTTAAAATCAAGGATTTTCTTTTTTAATATTAAGTACCCACCTACTTAAAAATGAAATAATAATGTTAATATTGTGATCATAAAAAATATACATATTAGGTAACTATTTAAAACTTCTTGGTAAAGCAGTTAATAAAATGTAAGTTCCTTGTTCCTTGTGCATAATGCAAATGACGCCAATTAATATTTCTAAAACTTTTTATAAAATGAGCTTCGAAATAATTTAATTCAAAGATCAATAATGCACGGAATTTCGAAGGACAAAAACAATGTTACTTACAGTTAAAATACTTAATTATAAAACACATTGGTACCTTGGTACCTACTTTAACCAAGGTACCCAAACCTATCAGAAAATACCCTTTACTATTTTAAGTAAATATATAATTGTTAAAGGGAATGGGTTAAACACTATTCATACATAGTATCTTATTTTGCAAGGTTTAGTTATTCTTTTTTGTCGATATCCGTTCCTTAGCTGGAGCACATGGGCTAGGGAACTCAGAAATAATGGGAACTGAAATCCTACCTAGCGGGTGTGGAGTAACAGGCAACCGATCTAGAATGTGGATGGGAAAAACTTAAACACGTGTTAAGAATATTCTTGTCCTTCGTTCTGACAACTGCTCTCGATTTATGCACTGACGCTCATTCAATATTGGTATAATTGAAGCTTACAACGTACACTATTGTACGTCTTTAATGTATGGTTCATTTTCGTAGGACACTCACACATCACAAAATGTAGTGTATTATAACCTGTTCTGTGATATGGACCCTAAACTACCTAAGTTACAATATTTTTTTGGTAGAGTAGTTAGTAAAAAATATATGCAAAAACTAATAAAATTCTTAATTTAAAAATGGTACCTTATTAAAGTTGCATATTGTCACGTACCTACTCCCTTATTGGCTTATTACTATCAATATACAATGACAGTTCATTGCTCGTTGTGATCGCAGCCGGATTTAATACTGTCAACCAAATAAAGCGCGGCACCATATCGACGAATTAAATAAATTGTTTACTTATATAAAATGCACCAGACCGTAAAATTGGTCGTCGTGAAGTTTCAAACGCTGAAACGTTTATGTAAAAATAAATAAACGAGATACATACCCAACAAATTGTAAGCAAAGGGACTTCTTGAAATAAAATGGCGCGGTATTGTTTGAAAAGGGAACAGTATCTAACTCTTACTCAGTGGCGAAGAATCGATATTAAATGATTATTTAAAGTTTACTTGTAAAAAATAATTTTAAACATAATGTAATGTAATTAATATGAGTAGTGCGAATTAATTTATTATTCCGTCCATAAGTATGAAATTCCAAATAATGGAATATTTAGTGAAGCAATTATTGGTCTGTAATTGTAACTGATATTTGTATGAACATATCGGGCGTATATTTAAAATAATTTAAAAAGTCTACATGTTCTTCTTCTTTCACCCTGTCACTACCCAGCATTGAGGCATAGGCCAAGCACATGTGCCACTGCGCGCCACTTCCCTCGGTCCATCTTGCGCCTCCCGCCATGTCAGACCTGCAGCACGTAGGTCGCATTTGTAGCACCGCTGCAGGGTGAGGGAGGGCCGGCCACGGCAACGTATTACGTAGTCTACATAATTTATATATACCTATCTAGCAGAAATACCCGGTTTCGCACGAGGCCACTTCAATGGTATTACTTAACAAAACAATAATAATTGCATTCTTCAATATTAGAAAATATTTCTGACAGCCAAGTCAAGCCAATTCAAGAATTCAATAAAAAAAACAATGAGAAACCATTATATAATTTAATAATATATGTTAAATACTGTTAAAGTGTATAGAAATAAACCAACGGCGTTCCAATAAGCGGTCCTATTTCTTGAGTGTGTAATTTAACAAGATAATTAAGAGCTAGTCAAAGAATCTAGTTTATCACAAGTTTTGTTTTTGTTTTGTTACGCCAAAGAAGTATAACTTCTAACGCGCGTACATAAGTACCTACACACACCGATTTTTTATTTGTACCTACCTAGATGTTAGTCGGGGCCAAGTGCGAAAAGGAAATCAAATCATATTTGTAAAGGTTAACGTTTAAAATATACTTATATATGTCACACATATACCAATGTTTCAAAATTTGCCGAAAAGAATAAGACTTCAACTGTTAAGGATTTGTAGAGTTATATTTTATTAGGTGATGGTACCTACATAATATATTTAGATGTAATTTGATTTCATTTAAATTTTATTTATGTACATATAGTGAACTTTACAAATTATAAATTCAAGACGTTCACAACATGACATGGAAAAATAATTAAACCGAAGCAGTATAAAAAGATTATAAAGAGTGGGTAAATAGAAAAATGAAAATTTAGTGGGTACCTACCTACCTACGTGGAAATACGCCGAATAATCTGAGTAGTTTATATTTTAAGAATTTACCTATAAAACGACGTCCACCTAACTAAAGTCTAAAATCATTCTCACGTCATTTTTCTTACTATATTGTATGTAACAATATAAATTAATACATTTTTAAAACCAATGTAGATTAGATAAATTAGGTAAGGTATCTTAAAATTAAGATTCAAATGGAAAATTTATTTTTTATTTATGTTAGCAAGGCCTTCCGCTCACGAGAATACTCAAACAAGGCGAAACTGAAACTAATATTCCAGTCAGTATCTAGCTCAAATGTATTGCAATGGCGGCTCGCTTACTGTAAGATTGGAATCTCTCAGTTTCAAAACGTTCGCTACTAGAAGAGACGCAACATGCTAATCTCCCGGTTTCCAGTCTCCCATAAAACAGTGGAGCCAATATCAGTACATTCGATATCATATTCATTCAAAATCATATTTTCTTACCAAAATTGGTAGTACTGAACTGACTGAACAAGCAATAACAAGTCAAGACGACAAAAATTAAAGATGGGCAAACCGATTTTAAATTTTAAATTTGTGGCCGAAGTAGAGAAATACTCCTGCTTGTATAATTACAGGCTGCCAGAATATTCCCTTAAACATATTACGGAAAAAAACTTAGAATGAAGTAGGAAAGATAATGGGTTTGACAGTTTGAGATTATGAGATTATTATTGCAAGTGAGTTTCAGTAGCGCCGTGTGCGAAGCATCAGTGCACCGCCATTTTTAGATTAATAACGCCTGAGCATAACTTTTTGCATAAGCAACAAGTGGTCCACTTTTCAGCTGTCAAAATCAAATCCCAGATAATTCGCCCTTTCTCGTTTCAAATTGAATTATACAAAATTCTCACATCAAATATATTAACTATCAGTGTTATTTATAAATAATATACATACCTGTTATTCATCAGCTGCCAAAATCAGCCTAGTCATTCACAAAAAAAACCGGTGGTACTCGTAATATCGATTTCCAAAAAATATGTAGCATTGATCTATGCATTACATTTGTAGAAGGTGTATTATGCTAGTGTATTATTTTTCATTTAACTCGTCTATAAGTGAACACGAGAGACTCGTCAGTATGAGCACTCTATAGACAATGACAGACAATGACAGGTCATCCATAACGGGAGGGGTGGAAAGGTAGGACCTGTCGTGAATGTATCGGCTTTCTTCAGTCCCATGCTCCATAGCTCCATGAGCGAAAGGCCTAAGTGTTTAAGAAAACGAAATAGTAGGAACCTACCTACACGATGAATATTATAAACATGCATTAATTATTTGATGTCATTCTAAATCATCGTCCATACACAAATCAAATATCTATAACCAAGTGCTTAGCAAGATAGTTTCCCAATCAATTATTGAAGACAAGACAAAACAATTTTTGATTTATTATAATATTAGGGGGAGAAAAGAGTCGTGTGAAATCTACCACACGCTTTGGAATGGTCTGAGATTGACAATAAATTATTTATACTTTTACTAATTTGTATTTAATTTGGACCTATTTTCAGATAGAACTTTACTACCCTGTGGATAGTTACCTATACTTTTGTAGGTATATGGAGGTATTAAGTAAATAATATACTTATATTCCATTGTAGCTACATTGTCTACAATCTAAAAAGCTAGAATACTTTGGCCCGTGTCCGGAAATTTGTACGTATGCGGTTCACCGTATCACACTGCACCGTGAAATGTTGTATAGGAAATAATATGTGGTCGTATATTAAAGACTATACAACCTCTTTGGGTCGTATAGCACTGAGACATAATTCATGTTTAAATAAAACACGGTTCTTGTTGATTTGCGGGAAACAGACGGCAAAAAATTTCGAAAACAGCCAATATAGGTACCTACTGGATTATTTGTTAGGTTAGGTTTTCATTCTTGAATTCATGAATTTTTTCAAAATCGGTTATGAAAATGCTCCACTGACAAGGTGTAATTTTGTCATCTTAATGCTATAGAGATGACCGCATAATACCTATATGATTTTCATCGAATAGATAATAAGGTAGTAATAACTATGCCTCTGTCCCAGGGACGCGCCAAACGAGAGTTCTAGGGGTGCAAAATACCCGGGCAGCAAAAGTCCTAAAAGCCAGTCACCAGAAAATAAACTTTGTAATAAAGGTACCTACAATATTTCAAGAAGAAATTTTGTCTTGTGAGCTTGATACACGGCTTGTAAAAAATTCGCCTATGGCGTAATTTTCTTCAATATGATATTTTATAAATTTGGGCTTCCGTACTCCAATGATACATCAATCGTGTCAAGTCGCTTTGTACTATAATTTAGAATATTATATTATTTAATAGGTAAACTATGACATAATTAGTGTTATGAATATTTTGATGACAATAGCGACAGCATCGTCTTTTACATAGCTTTAAGTTATCAATATATATTTGAATTCGTTCCTTCATCTGCCGCCCCTATGCAACGCATGACTTGTCTACCCCCACGGTACGTCACTGTATCTATCTATTAAATACGCAAATAATATAAGTTAGATTAATAAATACTTTACTATATTTTTAAAGATTTAGAAACCTATTCATACAAAAAAATCGTAGAGTTTACGTAATCCCAGCGTAGACTCGACGTAGAACCCATTTATGATTAGAATGATCAATGATTACCTCAAAGTAATACTTACTAGTGTACTAAAAAAGTATTTTGTGAATAAACGTAAGTACCTATAACAGCGTATAACAAATTAATTAATATAAACATATTGAAAAAAAGACAAGATACACAATACTTATATAAAATTAGTTAGGTAGTTACTAAAAAAAGCGAAGAATTCAGAGTTGACGTAGAACCAGCGATAACGCAACGTAGAGGTCGATTATTGTTAGATTGGTTGGCTTTAATTAAGATCAAACTAAAGCAAATATTCATTTATAATTAATTAACAAAAAATATTTAAACACCTATATTCAAAATGGATAAATCAATGATGTTTCAAAAGTGTTATTTGTATAACAATAATGTTCTATATATTCCTGGGAAGAATTTTCAAGTGTGTATTTTAGTTATGTAGATCATACTTACATTCGCAGAACAGATTAATAAATATAATTCCGATAGGCTATAGGTACCCCAATACACTACATTTTGATGCAGGGTTTTGAATGTGTGAGGGTCCTATGAAAATGAAACGCACATTATAGTCGTGCGATTGTGTGCGTTGCAACTTTTAAATACACCAATATTGAATGAGCGTCAGTGCATAAACCGAGAGCAGTTGTCAGAGCGAAGGATAAGCTTAGAATGACGTATTATTCACACGTGCACAAGTTTATCCCATATTATTCCACACTCGAGATCGGTTGCCTGTTACTCCACACCCGTTAGGTGTTTCAGTTCTCATTAATTCTGTGTTCCTTGTACTTCAGCATATTAGTATATATGTAAAAACTCTCTAAATTACTCAAACAACAAAAAAACCCTCGCAAGAGTCATCATGAGCGTACGAAAGCTAATATCATGATTCGAGAATCTAATCTTTCATTACATGGACTCCAAACAATTTTTCTGTGCGCACAATTCGCTCATTACGATAATAGTTTATTTTGAAATTTGGAGATTCATTTTTGTCGAGAAATTGATCGATATTAGTTATATTTCAAGAAGAATAAACGCACCTGGCATGTAGGTATTCCACATTAACCACCTGTTCATAAGTTTACGCGTAAACTTAAAATGCAGGACGTGAATCCTCTTTAAACAAAAATAGACAACATAGGTATATATTATATAAATATAAATGTTATATTTGTCAAAGCTTACACGTTTCTTACACTCTTGAAAGTGGACAACAATGTATATTATGTTTAGATTTTTCTTGAAAAATGTTGAGTATTTGGAAAAATAATGAAAATAATTCTGATTTCTTGAAAATAAATATCCCGATAAAATGGAATTCTCGAATAGGTATTGATAATCAAGAAATCACATACTAATATTTACTAAACTAATTCTTATTCATTCCTATATAATAATAATAATTGAAAAGTATTAAATAGGTACGTAGTTAACAATAACTGGCTACTATTAGATATAGTCAGATAATAAACGATTATGCTTTAAGCAATATGTCTACCTATTAACATTATTTGTTAATATGCATAATGTTCAATAATAAGTATATATAGTTAACAAGCTGCCTAAATAAGTACCTAAGTATCTACATATATATTATAATTAAAATATTTTACAGAGGTAGGTAGGTACTGTGAGTGTAAAATAAAGATAAAAATGAATCACCCTCTTATAGACAGGTAGGTAATCTAAAAATATTCCATAGCTGCCATAGCTGCTAATCGAAAATTCATATTTAAAAGTTAATAGCTATTATTACGAACATCGTTTTTTTATATAGTTACTTTTACTTACGAAGCCATAAGGAAAGCTCACAAAGCTGGTATTTACAAAACTTACAGAAAACTTTCCTATTATAAAAGAAAATTATTCTTATATTTATAATATACCTTGGATATTAATTTATATACCATGGATGGCTTTATTGTTGAAGCATTACGTAATCAAGGAATGTAACAGTATGTTAGGGAGTTATTAAGGTATATTCATATAAAATGTTTATACTAGGGAACAGTGGCGAAAGGTGCAGGTAGGCTGTTAATATTCGACATAAGTAGTGCATATTAATTCTCGTTAGTCAAACCTATTTGTTAGAGCCGCCCGTAAGCAGGATTAGAATATCGTCCCCTTTCAAATTGTCTGCAAATTCGTTAGCAGTGGCATAGGGTTGAGGTAGGCTGCTAAGATCCGAAATAAATAGTGCACATTAAACTTTGTTAGTCATACGTATTAGTTTTTATTGAACTAAGACTACAATTTACAGATGGTGTTGGTTAATTTTTAAAATTCAATTAAACCCTGTGACAACCAAGCCATAATAGATAATAGTCAAAAAATATTTGTCTATCTATAGAATATCTAAAATTATGCCGTTAAATCATACATAATTTTGGATATTTTAAAGATAGAATAATATTTTTTTATCTATTATAGTTTGATTTAGGCAGGGCTTAATGAATTTAAAAAAATAACCAACAACATGTGTAACATGTACCTATTTATAATTCAACGAAAACAAATAAGTATGACTGAAAAAGTGAGCACTATTTTTATCGGATCGCCCATAGCATACCTAAATTATTAATTATGGTTTGGTTTAGGAAGGGTTTAATTGATTTTTAAAAGCTAACCAACACCATCTGTAAATTATAGTCTTAGTTCAATAAAAACTAATACGTATGACTAACAAAGTTTAATGTGCACTATTTATTTCGGATTTTAGCAGCCTACCTCAACCCTATGCCACTGCTAACGAATTTGCAGACAATTTGAAAGGGAACGATATTCTAATCCTGCTTACGGGCGGCTCTCGTGGTGCAGTGCGTAAGGCGCTTGCCTTCCACCCGAGAGTTCTGGGTTCTATTCCCGGCCAGGACACAATATTTATGTGTCTTTTTCAAAGCCTGATTGTTTGTGATTGTTCAAAATTACTAACAACCACCTTGTATGAAAAAGCAAGGAGATGGTTAAAAAAAACCCTGCTTACGTGCGGCACTTTGCCTAGGGACGTCACAGCTAGCTGATGTCTACATTACCTACTTAGCAATCCGTAGAGGAAATTATGGTTGTCAAAAAAATAGAAGATGGTTAAAAAGTAAAAAAATGAACACAAGAATAAGTATATAAAATAATTCATATAACAGCAGTAACTTAGTATGTATGTATGTATAGATTAATAGATATGCAGTAATTTAATTCAGTTGTAACAACTTGTTAAAATTTGTTATAAAAATAAATAATTTTTATAATCTGAGCTGATTGTGTTAAAAGTTACATATCTTCTATCTCTACTTCGATTACTAACATGATGTTATTTTAAACGACGACTATTTTAATAGTTTTTTCAACAATTTTTGTAAAACACAAGAACGTTTGGTACAAGTCTGTTTACCGAAAGCCAGGCGGGAACAGCGGTAATTTTCATAGCCGATTTCGGCAAAATTCATGAATGATAAAAATAACCCAGTTTAGAGATCCAGAGATGACCGTATACTATACGGTCTTCAATTGTATTAGATTCAAAATGAACATTAATTCAATTTCCATAGCTGATTTTGGCAAAATTCATGAATTAAATAATGAAAACTTAACCTAACCTAACAAAATTTCCAGTAGGTATATCGGCTATTTTCATCATTTGTTTCCTGCTGGCTTCCTGTAAATACCTAGGTAAACAGTGTAAACCGACAAGAACCGTGTTTTATTTAGACATGAATTTTATCTCAGTAGGTATATACTATACGATCCAAAGAGATTGGACGGTCTTTAATATACGAGTTATACGACAATATATTTCCAAAACACCATTTCACGGCGAAGTGTGATACGGCGAACTGCAAACGTACAAATTTCCGGTCACGAATCTACAATACATTATAGGTATACCTACCTAAGAGAAAGTCGGTCGGATAGAGCCACGGATAACATTCACACAGCCGAAAGTAAAGGAGTCTCAAAAATTTCTTCTAAACCCTCTCCACAACAAGGATGTATTTCAATTGATGAGGGGCCCAGTATATAATATATAATTATATGTACAAGTAGATATAATATAGTATTTTATTATTTATAGATGCACTTATCGTGAACGAGAGATAAAACATTCGTTTCTGTAAGTGAAATGTTATAAAATGTTGCTTATAATGGCATAAAGTTTTCCAGAAAAGGCCTATTATTGTAGCTAAGGTACCAGTATTAACAGCATGGCCCCCACATCTTGAAGCGGGCCCCCGGCCCAGGATTTTTGGCAGGCCCTCCTACCTATCGTTAAGGTTAAAGGCAATCTGATGTTTTCCAAATGGTTTTCGAAGTCAAATAAAATTTAGTGACTTTTTAGCGATTTTTTAACACATAGAATTATGGAGTTGTCGAATATCAACACACATCAACCAAAAATTGCATCGCACAACCATATATTTTAAAAATTTAATACCTTAGATGTAAAATAGCGCCGCAGGGGACTATTTCATTTATCTGGTGGACCCGCCACGCCACCCCCCCTGAGCCCGGGCCCCTATGCTAGAGCCCTGTCAGTCCCCCTTGTGGGGGCCATGATTGACAGACATATTAAACAATAGGAAACTGAATAATAATCCAATCCTTATAAATATCAAATTAGTGTGCAGTAGGTATATAGGCAGATTACATTAGAAACCAACAATTATGAGCCAAATAAGAATAAGTTACGTATGACACCAGAAAACAGAGTTTACAATGCACTAATAATCTACTTTATGTCATGAACCGTCAACTGGCATGGTATCGATCCAGGAGTCTGTGGCTCTACAAGAGCCAATGATGATGATAACGTGTTCCAAGTTCTAAGACGCTCAGTGCAACCCTCCACAGCAAGGCAGACCCATTGACAGCGTAATTACAATCCAGCTTCGATAGGTTTATGCATATAAAATTCGATTCCGGACACCTGACCGATATCTCAGTAAAAAAGCGACACAGCAGGAAATAGTTTCCAAGTGAAATTTAGGCCACTTGAAAAATCATAGAATATCGCCCCGATTTCTTTATAGAAAACTGAATATGAAATTTTATAATCCATTTGGAAAATTTAGAAATACCTACTCATGCGTGAGACATAGGTGCCTAATAATATTATTTCAACTTCAATCTGGTAAATACTATTTTTTCAGAGGTAACTAGAAATGAAAAAACCGTAGCTAGGATGGAGGTACCTACACATTATGTTAGGGATTCTAAAGTTGTATAGACTGGACTAGACCTAGACTACAAAATAGTTAATTTCTGTTCCAGTCATCCTACACACATTCAATAAATCCATACAGCAATGAGGTCACCTCACCTTGTACTGCACGGCACTGCATTGACACCTGCATGCCTCAATAAAGGTTTTTTATTATTTTCTACATGCCTACACATTTTCGACTCGTGTTTTTGTTTTTAGTGGTTGGCACTATGTATTTTCTATAAGAATGTTGTCTATTATCTATGGTATGCAGGTTGGGTTCTGTTCAAAATATTAACTATGTATATAATATCCCAAGTAATTTTAACGTATGTACGCACATGTAGAAACTGTTAAAATTAATTGAAATTAGTATGAATAATGAATTATAATTCAAAATACTAATATATTAGAGTTGGCATTCTCCATCATTGAATTTACAGAGGAACAGAGAGGAACTAAATTTGTCGCCGTGACAGCGTGACAGTACGCGACGTGCGTCTCAATATAATCACAACTTGACGTTACCATAAATGTATACCTATATTATAATCTACAGTATTCAACTATCAGAAAGCTTTACACACTTTGGTCTATGGGTAGGTACCTGTAAAGGTAGGTAAGTTAGTGCCATAAAGGTATGGTTGGTACGCATGGCGTTTGATAAATTTTCACCGCATGTTAATTCGGGCCCACCTGTGTAATTTCAGTGCCTCCTTCCTTCGTGCCCGTGTGTTGGTGTTTGGTATGGGGTATGCATATCTAAACATATTCAAAACCATACAGTTACGGTGTTCAGTGGTTAAAAATAATGTGATTGATTTCTCCCATTTAGCTAAGTATTTTGTTTAGTTATTTTTCCATATAATATAATATTACCAATAAATGTCTACTTAGAGTATGTACCAATACCTACGTTTTATAACTTTACACTTTTTACTACACTGATACACCTCTTTGCCTGATTACCTCGCATGTGTTAAAAAAATATATTTTTAGAATACATTTTAGGTAGGTACATCATTTTCATCCTAGAGCCGGAGTGGAAGGTTATGAAGCATTCTGCCTAACATAGATAGGTAGATCACCATTTCCACTAAAAAATGAGTAGATATGTATATGGAACTCCTTCTGATATTAATTCGTCTTTTACAACACAAATATTCTCAACACTTAATTAAAAATATTAGGTATATGTATTCTGTAAATGCTAACTTGTGGGAATAACTAGTATGTACTGCGGAGTATTTTTTGTATGTGATAACAACTAGGTATCCAGACGCACACACAAAGGGAGGATACAAATATATTTAGGTGAAAGGAATATTACTTCTTCTTCCTCGTTAGGACCTCATGACTAGAATCGTGGTCCAGATGATTTGGTTGTCGAGCAGTCTTATTAAGGCCATACCTCAGCTGAGGCATGGTCTAAAAAGATCATGACTAGGCGATGCGCGGATTGCGTGTCGCGGATGACGCAAGCCGAACGAAATATAATTTATCATAAAAGTTCAACATGCGTCCTTGTTATGTTATGCTTATTATTATATTCGTTATAATAATAGTAGTATTGACATGTTTTCATTTTCAAGTACATGCGGAACGTTTTTTAGTCATCTTTAGACGATTTAAGAATATACTCATCCGACTCCATCAAAAAAGAAATTGACGTGCGAACAGGTCGACTATCCCTCTCCGAACGGCAACGCGGCCAAAATTTCGTTCCACATAGTGTTGAAAATTATTTGCCGTTTCACTTATGTACGTTATTAAGGGATTGGCACTTCTCCTTTCAGCGTTATACGACACGCAAGTCATGTGTCAGTGCAGCTCATGAATTGGTGCAACCATTTGAGGAGTTTAATGTTTGCTTAAATATTCTCACATGCCACGCGCATTCGATGACCATGCATGTGTGCTACAGGTCGCAGGTGAGTAGATGAGCACAGGCCAGGTTTTCATGGTATCGTACACTCAAAGTGCGAAGTATCTGGGTATGGAGCATATTTGCTGGAAAATTTCGCGGGAAAAGTTATAAGAAATAGGTAAAGTAAATGCGAAAGTCAGTGGCACCTGCTAGATTTTGATAACCCATCCCCTCCACGCCTTAAAAATCAGTAATAAATCATTATTACAAAATGGGGCCTTGAAACAGTTCAAACCAATCATACAGTGGCGGCTCTAGCATCTTTTAGTAAGTGGGGTCAGATGGCGTGAAATATCTAATAAGTACCTACCTAATCAATATTAATCAAAGCGTAAAAAACATATCTTTTTTAGCTATTACTTCATCGTCATATGCCTCCTGCGTTCGAAAGAATCTTATTGCTACAAGAAAAACAACATAGTTTTTTGAAGGATACACTTGCCGTCAACCATGTTTTTTGGTAAACTGTTCGGAGGTTAATGCTTTTTTTGTTTTGATTAGTTCATACACAATAACTAAATCTGTTGGTGACTGGTTGATGAGGTCCTAATTGTTTCACTTCTAGTTTGTCTTCAAATGTCAATGTACTGAACTTATATTTCAATAAATGAACCACCTCATTCATCATAATACCTAATATTATTAATCAAAATTATTTTACTAACGTGAAATTCATCTATCCACAACTAGTACATTACAATTATTAATATTTAGGTAGGTAGGTAATACAAATTAATATTGATTTAATTAACTGAAATAGCACATACCTACCTACTCTTTTTTATTATCATTCAATATAATCTAAGCATTCAAGATAATATTATAAATTATTATAGTATGTATTAACAAATATATTTTAAAACTTAAGGAGATAGATGACATATTTGATCACTTACTGGCAAACTAACTAATAAACTAAACCGATGGGTCATGGGATATGAATTTACAGCCGACCGACAAGATAACTTGATAATATATTATAAACTCACACTTATGCAAGACCAGGTATTTACTACAGTGTCCCCGGTCCAGCATCGGCACATGCGGATAAAATGTGCATAGCACGTGCAGAACGGCCTACAGATGTACGCATTGTTCAGCTTCCTTATGAATTTTGAGAATAACATTGCTTTGATTTTAAAGGGACCACCGAATTTCGACCCCGGCAGTATCGTTGTATTGTACTATGTAGGTGGTGCCAAAACTCACATAGAGCATTAGAGATGGGCCAAGAAACAAGAATCAAGGATGGGCAAACAGTACAAATAAAATATATACTTAATTAATTTATACAAAATCAATGTATTATGGTAGGAACGTATAACATGAATATTCAATTGAATATTGACTATAGAATGATGAGGGGACCGGGGTCTGTCCCCTAGGTACCCAAAGGAAGAGCCGCCCCTGCAATCATACATCAACATCTTATAAAGATACGTACCTATTTCTCACAAATAATGGAGTAGGTATAACATATTACCCAAAGCATAAAAAAATATTATCGAGTTAAATGGTGTGATTCGAGGAAATACATAGGTATCTACATTGATATTTTTACCAGATAACGTTCGTAGTTGGAATTTATATTTTATTTTGGGGGGCATCAAAATCAGACAGTGCCTCAGGCGTCCAAGTCCATAATCCCGCCACTGGTTATTGACGAATTCTAGTGAAAAATTCCTCCTCCCATTGTTGGACCCATATGTACCTATGCTCTGTTTCGTTTGAATAAGTGGGTAGACATGATAAATGTAAGAACTTTAAAGTTTATGTTCTTTACTGAATTTTCCAATCAAATTAATTATGTTTTAATATGTGTGCGGCCTTCGCTTTCGGAAAATTCACCTCCCCTGTTTTAATCAATACAACTTTAACTTTGCTTATATCGTTTTTCCAACACAATCGATATACTCAAAGAAGCTTTACATAAGACAACACTTGGCAATAGCTCCATCCCTTTTGCGTGCATTGACCACATCGACTCTACAACTACGCAAGAAAGTGATAGCACATAATGATAAGTAAAGTAGGGTGGTGCTTGTGTCTCCCTCGCACTCGTGAGTTGTGCGGAGGTCTAGACGTTGGTTGGAAAGAGAAGGGGCATCATTTCGAATTCTAATAAAGTGCGATCTTTGGAATATAAGAAGCAAAGGCATTATGTATTTTGAATTTATCGTCAGGGTATCTCTTTTTTGCTTTGTATGTTTGTATTTGAAAATATTTTTTGTCGTATATTTTAAAACCGAATTTTATGATGAGATTATGTTCGCCTACTGCCGAAGAGCGTTCCATCACATTTGTATGTGTTACGCCGAATGTGTGAAATTGCGTATAACATGAAATCGGCAAAATTTTGGTTATTTCATGAAAAATGCAAGCCCGTTGCCTTATTCATGAATTAGGCAAAAGATATCAAAATATATACTATGGATGGCAAAAAAGTTGCCTGCGGCGCAGTTATTTTTCGTCTCATTAAATAATAGGTAGATATATTTATTTATAAAATTTATTATGCTGGATTCGTTATATTTTAAATCGCTACACTTTATAATTCTGAATGGTAGGTACATATTTATTTAATAGGTAAAACCATCATAATATTTTGTTATATCTTCCTAATATGAATATTTTGATAAAGATATGCAATTTTCGGCTGCCATCCTAGCGGGAGCAACCCTTGGTGCGGCCCTGAAGAGAAGGTGAAAAAATATCATCAGTTTGACATTTCACCTAAGCTTTGAATAAATTTACATTTATCAGTATTACATAAAATATTGAAATAACACCTATACCTGCCCATTTGTTAATTATTTGCATATTATCAGTATAATGATCGAAGTCTACCTAGATGTAAATTGAAACTATAAAAATACATTCGTATATAAGAGGTAGGTGTGTGTATACCAGTGGCGAAGGGTGGAGGTAGGCTGTTAAGATTCGCTATAAATAGTGCACACTAAACTTTTTTAGTCATATGTATTCGTTTTTATTGAACTAAGACTACAATTTACAGATGGTGTTAGTTAGTTTTTAAAAATCAACTCAACCCTGCCTAAACGAAACCATAATAGTTTTAGTCTAATTTGGGCAATACGACAAAATTGTGCACACTTTTTCATTCATAGTTATTTGTTTTTGTTGGATTAAAAATACATATTGCACATATTCTTGGTTATTTTTTTTTAATTCATTAAGCCCTGCCTCCACCAAACTATAATATATATAAAATATTATTCTATTTATAAAATATTCAAAGTTATGTATGATTTAATTGCATAATTTTAGATATTTTATAGATATACATGTATTTTTTGACTATTATCTATTATGGCTTGGTTTCTCAGGGTTTAATTGAATTTTAAAAACTAACCAACATTATCTGTAAATTGTAGTCTTATTTCAACGAAAACAAATATCTATGTCTGAAAAAGTTTAATGTGCACTGTTTATGGCGGATCTTAACAGCCTACCTCCACCCTTCGCCACTGGTGTATACCTACTGTTAATGAATCAAGGATAATGAAGAAAATCTTATTCAACATAAGTAGATGAAACCTTTAACATAATATAACAAAGAAAGACCTCTGGGAGCTCTAATTTTCATAGAAACTTTGAAATAAGAGCGTAGGTATAATATATGCCTAATATATTTTTTCCCATATAAAACTGATAGGTAAAAGATAAAACTTGTGTCAGAGATTAATATTGGGAAACCACAGAAGGTCAGTATGGAAAGAGATTTATTAGAAAGAAGAAAAGAACTCACATTTTTGAAATAGTAGAAGTGTTCTTTGACGCAGTATATTTAAGTGATTTATTATATATATAAACACGCTATGCATCATTATTTTCATCAATAGTCCCACACTCCTACTAAAATATGATGTACATATACATTTATCTACGTATACAAATAATAAATAATTTAAATATGTTGTTTCAAAGGACTCCCTTCTAAAATATTTCAAATGTGCGTTACAATAGTTCTGAATTCAGCTGACGTAGTTTATTATAATTAAGAAAATAGATATTATACTACTCCATTTTTCATTTTTGTCAATAGGTATGCATTGGTGAGTGTGCATAGTGTTTGAAGATGCCGAATGCCAAAAGCCGGACCGCAAGAAATAATGACTCAAATAGAATAAATAGTACACAACTTAAATCAACTATAATTCAAATTTTAATTCCATCAAGTATTAGGTATCAGTAGATAGTATATTTTTCTGAATTGATTATTATTCAACTTTTACAAAATATGAAATAACCAGGCGCGCACACATGGAGGGAGGGAACATTATTCTATCCATAAAATATCTAAAATTATGTATGGTTTAATGGCATATATTTTTTTTTATAGATAAACAGATGTTTTTTACTATTATCTACTACGGCTTGGATTAGGCAGTGTTTAATAGAATTTTAAAAACTAACAAACACTAGGTATCTACACATTGAAGTCTTAGTTCAATGAAAACAAATACGTTTGACTGACAAAGTTTAGTGTGCACTATTTATATCGGATATTAACAGCCTGCCTCCACCATTCGCCACTGGCAGACATACATCACTACAGTGGACGTGCGTTGAAGCAGGGTCTTATTTGATTCTAATTAATGCATCCGATTGGAATCACCATTTAGATAAAATAAATCCAACTGGTGATTCTAATCGGATGCAATTGGAATCAAACAAGACCTGTGTCGACGCATGTTTACGCACGTTGACTGCGATGTCGTGTGCATGCGCACTTAGGGCGGCACTTTGGTTAGGGACGTCACCATGGCCCCCAAAAGGGGGGGGGTGACAGGGCTCTTGCCTAGGGGCCCGGGCTTATGAGGGGCCCGACGAGGCGAGTCGACCAGATAAGTAAGATAATCACACATGACAAATTTGCTTTAAAAGTTTAAAAAAAAAAGTCGCCAGCGGCGCTATTTTCTTTCATTAATATTATTATTTAAAATTATGTGGTTGTACAATACAATTTTTAATTGTGTATCAGTACTCAACATCTCCATAATTCAAATGGATGTAGGTATAAATATACAATAAAACACTAAATATACACATTAATTTTACCGCGTATACCATTTAGAAAACGCTACTGTAGAGCGTCACACTGCCTTTATCCTCAACGATAGGTAGGGGGGCCGCCAAAGATTCTAGCTTGGGGTTCCGCTTTACGATGTGGGGCCCATGGACGTCACTGTCTGTCAGACGTGGAGTATTAATTTTGGTCTATTTCTTTTGGCCAATAATTGTCTCGAAGATGCCCGGATGGCTTAGGAGTGACTGCTCCGAAAGATTTGTCATGATTGTGTCAACGTAAACGGTAAAGGAGGAAGCGAAATAGCAAACACGCACGGCAGATCAAATCAAGAATGTGACATTATCTGTGGTACTGTCAGCAATCCGCGTGGTGAAATTTCGACTAAAGGCAACGACTGAAGAATACCTACACACCGGTCTACCAATTGAATAATAATAATTACAAGATAAATATACTTTTTTATACTTTTTATACCACGTTTTTAAATTTTCTGTTGAATCATATAAACTTGACAATTCTATGTATTAATAATTTAGGACAAATAAGGCAATTGTCAACAAATCATTTTTTTGCAATTTTACAACAAACAAACAAATATAGAATACTGAAATGTCATTTTGATTTCAATAGTAACGCACGTTTATATTAATAATTTAGTTGCTAGGACCCCAGTCCCTAGCAACCAATAATAGTGGATTGGATTACGGATTTCTTCCGAATTAAGTTTTCATACAAAACAGAATTAACTGAAAACGAATTCAATTCTACTTAATACTTTGGACGCAGAAGACGCACCCGGCGCGTAATGACCAGGCGGCCGATCGATGTAATTAACGTGCATTTTAAAGGTGGTGATTAAAAAAATCATTATCTAGTCAGCGGCTAAAAGTATTAAAATAATGCATTGGCATCGTCTTCTGATATATTCTAAAAGTTTCAAATGTCTAGCTAGTCGGGAAGTTAGTTAAAAATCGATTGCAAGATTTCTACTGGACATACAACCACCGGACAAACAAGAATACGAGCTATGAAAAACGTGGTAAAAAAATCATTCAAATAACAAAATAATATGTAATTAAAACACAATAAAATTTAGAGCGATATATTCTGTGAGATATAATATAACTCGATTGGTGATCGTTATGAGTTTTCTCAGTGAAAAAATATTGAGTAATTATAGCAATTAGATATTATAAAAAAAAAAAACTAAAAAACAATAAGTACCTATAGAAATGAACAATGTATAAATTTATTAGACAAAACATTGTTTGTAATACCTACGTGCGTAATAAATTAAATTCTTTGAATAAATAAAAACCTGCCGAGGTGAAAATAATGGCCCATTAGAAATCATACAAGCGATGAAAAATAAATTATTATTAAATTGCTGGTATACTGCCATCTATGGTCGAGTAGAGTAACGATATAGTTTGCCGTGTATGAATTTCGCCTGTGAACATTCTTGTTTAGAGTTATTTGTATTTATTTGCGTACGGGAATTTTGAGCTTGAAGTCATTATTTAATTAATTCAATGTCATATATACATTACAATAAATAACATTGGGCTTTGATTTTATCTAAAAATAAAATAAAAAAATACTTTATTAGTATTATGTAATAAATATTTAATTTATTTAAATCAAAATTATTATTTCAGATTTTTTTAAATGTGAAAGTTGTATTTTATTGATTAAATTTATATTACGTTGGTATAAAAAAATATAATATATTGCAATATATTATCCTGAATATTAATAATTATTGTCAACTATCATTTTCATCATCAGCTCTCAGTCGATCCACTGAAGAGGGTGAAGATCTTCTTTAGCTCATATCTCGCCTTAGATACTTCTTTCTAATTTCAGCAATCCAGTGGACGACACTTATTCTAAGTAAATCATTCCTTCCACAATCTAAACACATGTCGAAGGATGTCGCTCGAGAGTGTAACACTCCACCACTGTTCGTCTCCATGGTATCGTATCCCGCAGCGACGCTACAAAAGTGATATACGCGCTACATATCACACATGGTAAGAGGCACTAGACTGGACCGTTAGAAAATGATCCGAGCGGAATAGAATGAAATGAGTAAGTCATGGCCCCCACATTCTGAAGCGGGCCCCCCTATCTACCGCTAAAGTTATAGACAGTGTGACGATCAACAGTTGTGTATTCCAAATAGTGTTTGAGGTAAAATTTAGGGTATTTTTTTATACACCCATTTGAATTATGGAGTTGTCGAATATTGACAAATAATAATAAAAAATTGCATCGCACCACCACATAGTTTTAATTGTTATCATGACATATGAAATAGCGCCGCAGGCAACATTTTTTTTAACTATTAGTGCAATTTTGTGATGTGTGGTTATCTCACTGGTCGATCCGCCAGGCCGGGCCCCCAGGCAAGAGCCCTATTAGCCCCCCTTTGTGGGGGCTATGGAGTAAGTAGTAATAAATTAATACTTTAAGTAATTATCAAAAGTGACCTCCCATTGTGTCTTAAGCGTAAAGTGTTCAACCAATGTGTACTACCAACGCTCACGTATGGAAGAAACATGGACTCTTAATGTAAGAGAAATTCAAAAATTACCAGTAGCGCAATGTGGCATCGAAATGTGCACGTTGGGCATAACGCGTAAATGTCACAAAAGAAACCAACGGATAAAGAAGCAGGCATGTGATAGAGGTCGCAAAGCAGATGAAATGGCAATGGGCCGGACATGTAGCTTGGCGAGTGGACCACCAATGGACAAATGCCGTCGTACAGTGGCACCCTAGGGGCACTAAACGCCAACAGCGGCGCCCTAAAATCCGCTGGACAGACGAGCTCATAAAGTTCGGTTGATGTAGGCTACCTACGTGGCAGCAAAGAACTCGTGGAGAAACCTAAGGGAGGCACTCATCCAGCAGTGGATCGACTCCGGCTGATGATGATGATAATTATAAATACATGCTGTATACTGAAAAAATATTATAAGTATATTAATTACATTTATAATAGGTACCTATGTATTATGAATTTGATTCTACCTGCTAACCTGATATTCAATCTCTCAGTACAAGGTTTTACGGGCGAGGCTCTCTACTCCAAGCAATATAAAGCCACCATTTTAAAAGACGAAAAAAGTGTATGTAGGTAGGTAGATTACTATAGGTACTAAGTATAATATTGATATCAGGCAATCGACATTCATACAATATTTATTTATCGTTAGAATCCATTTCAAAAATTCTAATGTGATTGCTTATTATTGTGTGTGAAAAAACAGGGGTCAGCAAAATTTTAATACTTACTTATGGGGACATTCAATATTTAGGTAGGTACCTACTGTAATTAAGTGTTTTAAGTGTAGATAGGGAGTGTAATGAACTTTAATATTAAAAAATACATATGTTTTTAAGTAGGAGATATGAACCAGTAGGTACTTAAGCATATTAATGTGACTGTCAGTTAATAAATTGTATTATTGCAAACAAACAGTTAGGTACAAACAGATACATTGAGAATTAAAAAAATATATAGAGAAACAATAATAAAGAGTAAAACAAAATAGGTGAAAAAAGGTGTGAAATTAAACAAATAAAATATTAGGTACTTAATTAGGTATTAAAAATTTTTTTTAACGTATTGTGGACATTACAAATTAAGTTTACGACGTTCACAACATGACATGAAACATTCTTATAAAGAAAAAAAGTAATGACACAAACGGATACGGATTAGAATCAAATAAGACTCTGCGTCGACTGCAATTCCGTGTGTTTGCAGCCTTAGGGGTGCGTAACATTCGAGCGGCAGGATTGAGGGGCTGCAAAAGTCCGAAAAGACGCTAAATAAAATCCCCACTTCTTCTTTGCTCATACAAAAATAAAGATATTTTCAATCTTAATTTTATTAAAAAAATGTATGTTATTAAATTACAGAAACACAATCTAAGGCTGCAGATACACGGCATTGCATTGGACGTGCGTAGACGTGCGTCGACGCAGTCCTTATTTGATTCCAATTGCATCCGATTAGAATCACCAATAGGAATTGTTTTATCCCATTGATGATTCTAATCGGATGCAATTGGAATCAAATAAGACCTGCGCGCACGTTTCCTACTTTCAAAGGGTGGCAAATCGAGGAGTGAGAGCGAATTAAACATGAAGCAACTATTACCTATATGTAATTGGAAAAATCTTCATATTACTTAAATGTAAGGCGACGTTTTTATAGTTTTTACAGTTGACACTTACCTACTCAATATTATATTTTACATAAAAACTATTTATTTTTTTTATAGGTAAGAGATTGTTTTCACTATTTTTACTAAAACAAAGTCGTGACTTGTAACGTTTTCGAAATACAGTATTCTAGTATAATAACCTATTTATGACTTCTCCGATCTATGATTTGACTCTGATCCATCACAGTAAAGTTATACACAAAATATCGAAAAGTATTGTTTCAAAGTCTCAATGGGATGGACCACTGTCAAAGTATAATAAATAAATCGTTTCTATAAAAATACAATTCTCTGTAAGACGGTAAATGAATTGAGGCAAAAAACAATTTGTTTCACAGATAGTACAAAAATGTTCGCATGAGGTGCAATTTTATTTTACCTCATTAAATATTTCTTTTATAAATTGCGCTTCCGTAGGTAGGTACCTACCAGTGGCAGTAGGCTGTTAAGATCCGCCATAAATAAATGGTGCACATTAAACATTGTAGTTATATGTATTTGTTTTCTTGAAATAAGACTACAATTTACAGATGGTGTTGGTTAGTTTTTCAAATTCAATTAAACCCTGCGAAAACCAAGCCATACCTAATAGATAATAGTCTACCTATCTATAAAATATCTAAAATTATGCAATTAAATCATAATATAACTTGGGATATTTTATAGATAGAATAATATTTTGTATCTACGAGTAAAATAGTTTGGTTACGCATGAATATTAAAAAAATAACCAAAAATATGTTTAATATGTATTCGTACTGTAACGAAAAGAAATACGTATGTATGAAAAAGTGCGCACAATTTTGTCGTATCGTCCAAAATATAAAACTATTACGGTTTGGTTTAGGCAGAGTTTAATTAATGTTATGTATTGTATAACTAACAAAATTTAATGTTCACTATTTATGGTGATTCTTAACAGCCTACCTCCACCCTTCGGTACTGGTAGATACCCCATCGAAACATTTCGGTAATTTCAAGTCGCTTTATTCAGAATGTTATTAAACAGGTAAAAAAATATTTTTGCATGACGGTAAAATAAGTACCTATTTAATTTATTATTTCTTTTCTTTGGTTCACCAAAAAAATATTTTTCTATCTGACATACGGGCGGTAGTCACCCTTGGCGCGGCCCTAGGTAGGGTGACAAGTAGGGAATCCAATTCCGAGCCAAAATTCTGATCCCGGGATTTCGGGATTACAATTCGACAATCCCGGGATCCCGGGACTGGTCCCGGGATTGGCATTTTTTTCCATTGTTAATATAAAATTTTTATATTTACAAATAACATTGATAAAATCGGTCAAAAATAAATCTAGTATAATTTATACTATTTAAGACATTTATTGTTAATATTGTATACGTTCAATCTTGGAAATACACAAGTTTAATGGAGTAAATATTATTGTAATATAAATAATACATAATGTGAATTTAATATGAGATTGCTGTTTCTGATAGTAAAGACATAATGAATGGATTAGCGAGACTTAAAATAGTAAAGCAAATAATCATGGCGTACTTATGGCCTTTCCGCTTCATAAATCTAATTAGTCAGCCAAATATGAAACTGCCGTAAAACGTAATATGATATCATGGTGGAATTACTTTGTTAAAAGTGCGAAGCATTGTTTTTTCCAATCTTTCTCATTTTTAATAATTTATGTGAAAAAATAAAATGAATCGGCAACCTACACATGGGTATAAATCAAACTTCATTCAAACTCAGTTTATTTCTAATGTAGTTATTTTTTATTAAAAGTATTTTTTCTGTTATATTTTCGCTTTTATTTTATTTTCCATAAAAATTGATAAAAAAATCAACCCCGAAATCCCGGGACTATGTTTATCAATCCCGGGATTCATATGTATTGAGAATAGCCCGGGATTGGAATCCCTAGTGACAAGTCCATGCTCGAATAGCTTGGCAGCGAATCCACTGTGCCCAGGATGTATCTATAGTCTATGGTGCCCAGTCAAAAGTTGTAAGGAGTCAAAGTGGTGGTAAACCTTACCACAATTAAAACATTATGTAGGTAATTCATATGTAACTCTGAAATAATGGGATCTAAAATACCTAAATCCTAACGGGTAAGGAGAAGCAGGCAACCGATCTCGAGTAAGGAAGAATACGGGATAAATTTAAACACGTGTCAAGAATACGTCATACCTACGTCGAATACTGACAACTACTCTCTGTTTATGCATTGACACTCATTTAATATTGGTGTATTACACACACTATTGCAAATCTATAATGCGTGGTTCATTTTTGTAGGACACTTACACATTCAAACCTTGCGTCAAATTTTTTGTAGTGTACCTATATACGCAGGGGTGGCTACACTTTCGTTTTCTAGGATCGACTAGTAGAAAAAAATATTTATGGCGATCCGACTGATATCACTTGTAATTATATCATCACAATAAAACTCCATTTTTATAATTCAAATATGTATTTTGAAAACATATACATATAAAAAATAACCATAGAGAAACATCGATTTAATGACAATAATATAGGTAGGTACTTAAATAATATTATTACATCTTTCACTTCTAAAAAAATTAAGTGGGTACACATTAACTGTAATTTCGACATAGTTACACAATTTATCTGTATATCAAATATTAGACATTTTGTAGTAGCCAAGATGCAACCCTTCGCCAGGAAAATACTTAAAATAAAATCTATACAATATGAATTATCATTTAATTACATCAATAATCATATCACATCAAATTGCATCGCACAGCCATGTATTTTAAAATTTAAATATCCCATGGGGAAAATAGCGTCGCAGGCGACTTTTTTACTATTCGAGCAAATTTGTGGCCTGTGTTTTTCTTACTTAACTGATCGATCCGCTACGCCGGGCTCCACTCAGGCTAGAGCCCTGTTAGTGGGAGCCATGCCTGCTGGTGTATAATGCAATGATAACTGATAAAAGTGGCTACTGTTGACTGTACTGGTACTGTCGACTTAAATGCATTAAATTAATATAATTATCTTCTTTTTTGGATCGTTCCTCCATTGGTAAAACTCTTAATAATTCTTCTGAAGCAAACATGTCTTTAAAAACCAATCGAATAAAAACGCATAGTTGTGCAATATCCGTGTAATCTACCGACTCGTCAAATTGCAAGGATAGGAATTTATTTATTTATTTTATTAATGTTTTCCTGTAAAATTTCATCAAAATTCTCATCACTTGTGTTCTTCATGAGTGTAGGTATTTCTTGATAATGATATTATATAAGAGAAGAGATAAGAACTAGCGGATTTTAAGAGCTGGAACATCGATATAGTAGTTTTAGATAGTTTTGACTCGTTTGAACAAGAAATAGTACAATATAATTATTATGTCCGCCGGTGGCGCACCCAGGGGAGGGGGGCAAGGGGCCCTGGTACACCCCAAACATGAAAATTATCAGAATGATTTTAAACATTGAAATTGAAAGGCAATAAACTATACCTTGGGCGTAGACAAATAAAAACACGTAAAAAAATGATTTGTAATTATTCTCCAGCACCTTTTTTAGAAAAATTTCTTAGATTTTTAATTTCTAAGACAAAAAATTCGAAACACTAATGTCGGGTTTTTTTAGAAACCCAATCCCTAATGGAACTGTCAAAAAATTCTCGGTGTGCACCCGAATTCCGGAGTAGTGTAGGTCATCGTTGGGGAGGGCTGACAGAGCTCTAGCCTGGGGGCCTGGGCTGTGGGGGGCCGGCGTGTCGGGTTGACCAGATAAGTGAGATAAACACACATCATAAATTAGCTTTAATAGTTAATATACTTCATGGCCATGAACATTTTAAATTATATAATTGTGCAATATATTTTCTGATTATTATGTGTCGATACTCGACAGTTCCTCAATTAAAGTAGATGTATTAAAAATCGCCAATAATTCACTGTATAAGTAGATACATACCCTTAATTTTAACTAAAACACAATTTGAAAAACGTTAATGTAGGGTTTCACACTGCCTTCCATTTTCAATTAATATTTTGGAACCTCAATAAAAAAAAACCAAAAATCGACGATAAACATTCGGCGAAAAGAACGACTACACCCACTACAGTCGGTGGTGGTGTAAATCAAAAGAACATTTTTTTTCAGTGGAATTCGACATAAATATTGTACCTCTCTAGACCAAGCGGGTAGCACAGCCGATATTATTTGAGTAATCTTTTAGCATACTAGGCGCACATGTCCAGCATGGTCGCTGTTAGTCACTTCCAATTCGCCAGTCGCTGATGACACGCTCAACGGTTACCGCCACTATGCCTCCAATGTAATAAAAACTAGGAGAAACTGTAAAAATATACCGCCGTGTATTGTGAAAATATGTAAAAATAATTATATGAAGAAGAAAAAGAGCCTATGTGGCTAATGTATATTCTCCTCCTTGCCCCCCCCCCCATATTAAATCCCGAGTGCGCCACTGATGTCCGCGATCGACGCACCGGCCATCCCTGGTATATAGCCTATCGGAAATCTATTTATTAGGTATCTATACTGTGGTAATACTAATAACATATTGTTGGTACTTCTTAAGTACCTACCTAGGATGAATATTTTTTCGCAAATCTTTCTATGCACGCATGATAGATAAGTGACGAAATTTTATTATTTAGGTGCAGGTATGTGCCATTGTTTTCTTGTGCCAGGTTTCTTATCGAAAATAATTGTTACGTAGATGTATGTAGATTGTAGAATATGGCGTTGTTGGCCGTTTGTCGCTTGTGTCGAGAATGAAAGGAGCTGGTCGGAGTGGCATTTGCGAGTAGAGTAGGTACTACGTCCCTTAATCACATTTGATTGACTCTAATTTCTACTTCCTTCCAATGGAATAACACACAATATGTACTATTGCTTTGACTTCTGTGCAGTCAAAGCGCGATAAAGATGCTCGTCTTTTGCGATTATAATAATTATAATAAGTGGATTAAATAAGTACAATTTTTTGACATCTGATTTACTCTTGAAGGTGACCGTGGGTCTATTCTATGCTTATCGACCGCTAAAGTGATAAAGTGATAAATATTATCAAACTTAGGGTAGGTGTGTATCAAAATATTAGCACTTATTGTAACAATTACACGAAGTTGGTTTTTATTGTTGCAATAAGTGCTATATTTTAACAGCACCTATCTTACTGCTGTTAAAATATCGCACTTATTGCAACAATAAAAACCAGCTTCGTGTAATTGTTACAATAAGTGCTAATATTTTGATACAAACCTACCCTAAGTTTGATACTATTTATCAATTTAGTGTTCGATAAGTATAGAATAGACCCACTGGGAGGCCCCAAAAACTCAACTTATTATGGTGTGATAATTTAAATTGTAATGTGGGAATTTTTATCGGTTTAATGACAGATTTATTCCAGTTATGTATGTTGCCAAACTAATGATGGTTTTTATTGTGGGTAGTGACATGACCCGGCTCACGACTAGCTCAATAATGCTACCGGGCCGTCACTGAGGAGACTAGTGATGAACTAGGAGAGGTGGATCTCCTTTGTAGTACCACAACTTTTGAATTCCCGAATAAAACTCTCAGCTGGTGTGGTGCCGAATTTATTCAGGTACTAGAGTTCACGGTCACACAATAAGGTTAACTGTCATTGTTCCCGTAATTAAATCTCATTAAAGTATCAGTAAACTATTTATTTGTTCACTATAGGATCTCTGTGAAATCTTTCACAAATTCCCGAAAAGTCACACCTAATTCAGAGAATGTATACGCAGATATTCTTTGGATATTTTTAATTCGAGAAATATTTTCCCATAAGAAAGAAAATATAAATTATTCTTTGGTCACACAGTATTAGGTTTATAAAATAAGAATAGAAATTATTTTATTGTTGTTATAAAGTTTATTTATGTTCACAGTGTATTTACAAATATTTATTTGTGTTTACAGACTTGTTTACAAAAGGTTTACTTAATGTTTACAAATTTATTTACTAAAACTTGTTTTATAATTATGTTTACTTAATAAAGTTTCAAAAATTTATTTTATAATCCCGAAAAGATTTGTAAAATTTATTATTACAGACTGAGTTTATTAATTTGTTTTTATAAAACTAATCCGATCGCGTAATTTATCTCGATTACGTCACCTCGTATGATGAGTAATGAAAAATAATATTAATCCGCGAGCGCGTCACTATCGACAGATACGTAGTATTCGTGCTACGTTTTAGCGGCCGACGTCACTACCGACAGATACGTGTTATTCGCGCTACGTTTTGCCCGTCGAAGGGGACTTACTGGTACGTATGAATCGCGAATGTACTGAGAACCGTGTCTCACAACTTGGCAGTGAGGACTGCTGCTTAGTAGGAGATCGCTGGTGAGAAGTGTAGAAACTAATGATTTTACGGGAAAAGTGGTCACCTTTTATACCCTTTGGATAGAGGTTTAACAGGAAACAGTCCGTAAGGGATAGCAGATGTATATCTTTCTCTCACGGGATAAATTTACATATATCTCCCGTTCCTGGCAACTTTCTAATAGAGATATCTTCTAATTAAATCGGGTTAAAATTACTCTACCTTATTTTCACAAAATAAAGTTTCAATAGGGGTGTTTCAAGCACCCTCTAGAACAAGTCCCTCAAATACGCCGTTGCGATGACGTAAGCAAAATAGTTGATTTTATATGATTTTTCGTGTTCGAACGAAGGGGAAAGTTTCTAGCTTTCCATCGAGGTATCGGAATAAGTATTCGGGTACTAAATAAGGGAATGGCAGTCTTTAAATTTAAAATGTCAAAACGAAAGGTTGACACCCACGTACTAGTCCTTTCCACCACTCTTGGCCTTTTTAGGCCAATAGAATTTTACTAAGTTTTAATAAAACTATTTGGAGCCGCAGAAAACGTTTCATTCGATATTTACCTTTCGGACGAACATTATTACGTGAAAATACTATAATATTATACTTAACATTTCAACTTAAATATATAAATGCTTAATCCTAACAAGATGTTATTTACAAGCGACTACAAATTTATTTAGTCTTTAATAGTGGCTTTCCCATAGTAATCTAAACGTAACCTTGAATCTATTTTTATCTGGCAATTCAACACAGCTGGGCCGTAAATTCTAGTCGGACAGAATTCAGTTAAGGTTCAAGGTCACGCGTCAATTTGTATTTTTAGTCGCAGTATTTAATTCTTTTATTTATCCAAGACGCGATTAAGATTTATTATTGTTTATGGGTAGAAACCCATCTATACCAGAATTTTAAGTTTTTCCAATTGTTACTTTTACAATATTCATTATAGTTAGCGAGTTATAGCATTAACAAAATCTATAATTATAATTACGCGTCTATAGATATAGATACGCATTTACAATATTTTTATAACGGTAGTTAACTTTTATTTTGTACTGATAAAATTAGTGTTAAAATTCTTTATTCATAATTATACAGTATATAAATTTATAAATATTCAATTTTCTTTTTCAATTTTCATACATTTCCATTATTGCTATAAAAGTTATTGAAGCATGTACTTGCTAAATTTTACGTAAACAATCTCTCCCATAACTTATTTTCTAAGTTTAATGGAGATTTCCCGGAAATTATTTCCAAAATAACATCGCGCCAAATCTACGCGACGTGTCATTTCGAGGCCTGTGGTCACAGCGTTCCAATTACACTTGAGCAGTCTCGATCCTTGGAGGCGAAATTTTCTACGTAAAATTTTATTACATTTACAAAGAAAAGGTAAACAACATACATTTTACTTCCTAATACTAAACGATTACGCTAGTGGTTACCTGTTCATAGTCTTTTTGACCATTTCATTCTTGATTCTTCCATAGTTTAGAACCATGGGACTTATATATTCTGTTTGTACCTTGTCGTGAGGTTGTCGCACGGCTATTGAGAAGTAGAATTGACTACAAGGCTAGATTTGTATAGTTATGTCGTTAAACCATACTCTGCCATAAACACTAACTGAAGGTCGGCGTTTTTGTTCGTGTCAGTAGGTTACCTATATGCAAAAATAACAAAATTACAACTGATGCGCATCTATTCTATGCACAAGACTGCTATCGGCTATCGAGGGTAGTTTTTCATATTTTTGTAGTATTAGCACTTATTTTAACAATTACACAATGATCATTGCAGAAAAACTTTATTACACACGTTTTTGAGGAGTTACTTGAAAAATTTATAAATCTGTCGCTTGTGCGATTATACTATGTTTTGTTTATCACACAGCGATTCGATACAATTCAATTCAATTTATTTATTTTTACATATTGTGGACATTACAAATTATAAGTTTAAGACGCTCACAACATGACATAAAAAAGAGATAGATAGTATGTTATTAAACATTAGAAATATGTACATACAAAAATATTAATTATATAGGTACATGGAAATACACCGGATGAGTTAAGCAGACCCTATTTTAAAAAAATATAAAATAACGTCCACCTATACTCTTCCTCACGTAGGTGGAATATATCAACACCCGAAGCAATTTCGTTGAACATAGTTATCGCCCACCCAATTGGCATTACCAGTGGCAGGTTGGTTCTGCACCTTGGGAGAATAAACAACTGATGTTCTCTATTTCTAAGATAGTTATCAGGGACACACAGGTCAACACTGCCCAGAATGGCAGAGTTCTCATTTATACCTCGTATAAGTCGAAAAAAATACGTAGCTAAATCAGTGTTGCCATCTTTTTCTATGCTGATTATAGTACGAAGGCGTAAAAATTATAGTATTTCTAAAAAATATATAGTACAGGAACATTTTTCGTCTTGAATCCTTTAAAATTATAGTATTTTGGTGTATTTGGCGTAAAATTATAGTATTTTACATTTTTCGTGGAATTAAAATTATAGTATTGTACTATAATTATAGTACGGTTGGCATCACTGAGCTAAATAAAGATTTCTTCTAAATTGCAAACTGCTGTATGTAAGCATGCCTAAGAGAAAGTCGGTTGGATAAAGCCACGGATAGTATCCGTACAACCTCAAATAAAGAAGTCTCAAGAATTTCTTCTGAACCCTCTCCACCATAAGGTCATACTTCAACTGATGCGGTGCCCAAACAATAGACCCACTCTCAAGTCTGCTTCGAACTAAAAAATTAAATAAAAGTTTTAATACCGTAACATCCGAAAAGACCCGGGAAGTACGCATGACAGTGATGACTTCAATATATAATAAATACATCAATGCAATTACAATAAGTTAGTTGTAATTGTTACAATAAGTGCTATGTTTTAACTTTAACAGCACCTCTCTTAGGTGTGCTAAATTTTAGAGCTAGATAGACAGTTTTGACTGTTCAGTTTAGATGGTTAACGTTTTGTAACAATTATAATAGGTACTTCGATACAAACATATGAAAAACTACCTTACCCTTGATAGCTGCCAATAGCAGTATTGTGTATATAATATACCTAATAGATGCGCTGAAATGCAATATTGGTCTTCCTCAATAGTCAGTATATTTTGCATATTATATTTCGGTGTAATTAATTTCAATAATATTTATATTTCAATAAAAAAACCTGTCAAACTTTTATCGATCTCGGCGCCGCGGGAGCTGCTTCATTTACTAATTTATTTTAAGGACCTGGGCTATAGCCCTATGTTGACTCCGGCTCCGAATAAGGTGGTAGTGGCTTTAGGCACTGGCAAACTTGGAAACCACAGTGTATTTTTTTTTAATTTTGTGATAAAATATAGCAATAATTATGACGCCAGTATTTTTTTAAATACTTGTTTAATTTTTTACACTCAATTGTGAAAAATGAACTTCTTTTTACGATCTTAGAATGACTAAGCAACCACCATATATCACTAAAAATCATCACTGGTTATAGCTATACATTCATTCATCAGTAAGTAGGTACCTACTGCAGTGCGCTGTGCCTATTAATTTTGTGAATTTCAAGATTTTATTATCCGCGTACAGAGTGTGGTGTAGTCGCTGATTGCTTCTTATTTTTTGGAAAAAGCACAAGACAAACCAGTCAATCATCCAGAGACTGCAGATAAAGGAATGGCTCTTGAAAATGTGTCTCAGACGCATTCTGCAGTTTTTTGGACATATTGTTCGGCGTGGACCGGGATGGCTAAGCAGAGGAAGAGAGTCGGCGCGCTGGAGCGACCAAGTGAAGGAGCTGAGCGGGGGCACCAAAGAGAGGCACCTGGCAACAGTGACGTCCCTAGACAAAATGCCGCCCCTAGGCAGCGTCAAAATGCCGCCCCATTTTTTTATCATCCTTTCATTACTCCAATATCAAATAAATGTGTTGTATGAAGCATGGCCCCCTCATCCTGAAGCGGGCCCCATGTTAGGATCTTTGCCCCCCCCTACCTATCGCTAAGGATAAAAGCAGTGTGACGCTCTACAGTAATGTTTTCCAAATGGTGTACGCGTTAAAATTGATGTGTATATTTAGTGTTTTTTGTATATTTTGATACATACACTTGAATTGTGGAGTTCTTGAGTATCGCTACACAATTATAAATTGTATTGTGTAACCACATAATTTTAAATAATATCATTATTGAATGAAAATAGCGCAAATTAGAGCAACTTTGTGATAAGTGTTTATCTCACTTATCGAGCCCGAGCCCCAGGTTAGAGCCCTGTCAGCCCCCCTCGTGGGGGCCATGGTTTGGATACATTACTAATAAAATATACACCTACCACTAAGCTGAAACATACAAAATTAAATTTAGATATCAATAAATAAATAAGCGAATAAATATAATATTAGTTAGACACTTACCCAAATCACCAGAGTCTGAGATGCCATTTGGTTGATATGTCTGACACATTTGGTTTGTATCATTTAGTAATACCTACGCAGATGTATTATTTTCACACCATTTTTTCTATGCTATTATTGTACCCTACAACATGTAAACAAAATAATTTTCCTCATTATTTTTTTAATATAAACCTAAATTTAATCATAAATACACTATTAATTAATAGTCTCAACATTCAACCGTTGATGATTGAAATAAACTACAAATCCACACTATTATCAGCAAAAAATATGTTTACAAAAAAACGACTTAAAAGAAGGTATTGCACAGTATTGTATTCACAGCACGATAAATATGATATAATCTAGGTAGATACCTACTAGTGTACATTTTTATTACAATTAGCTGGTACTTAACGTAAATACCTATTATATGCACGAATACTAATTGATTATGTCAAATGTCAATAAGGATTAATAATCATTATGAATAGGTATCTATTTGCAATAGGTACATCCGGCAACTTTTAAATCTTGCGAATGACTGGCAAAAATATTTGGATAAATTAAAAAGTAGGGTATGTACCTACCTATAAATCTCTACCATAAATTCTCCTTGTTTCGTTACCAACGTTGATATAATAGGTATATAATATTATTTTCTTTTAATAACTATGGCGCGACATAATTATTGGATTTTGCGCAGTATACCTACCACTGTTATGAAAGGAACTCTTTAATCTGAGTAAATGACATTATATTATTATGACTGATTTATTATTCGTTTGTGATGTTTTACATTTATAAAAATATTCATAATGTGTATAGGCGCCAAGTTTATTGGCATTTGTATACGAAACCGAGCAGTCAAAAATAAATAAAAAAATCTCTAGCGGAGCGTGGTGACATCATACTAAAATCGCTGCGAGTACCGACTGGATAATAATAAAAAAAGCATCCGGAACAAAACATCTCCAAAGCTCTGGTTATAATATAACTAAGTTTAGGTAGCTATTTCTATATAATACCAAATGATTCTCCTCGATTTGCCGCCCTTCGAGTATCTGCCGCCCCCAAGCGACGCTCAATCTGCCTACCCCCACGGGACGTCACTGCCTGGCAAGAAGATCAAGATGGGTGGAAAGTCTCGAAAAGATGACAAAATTCAAAGGTGGACACGATTCTCAGCCGTGAGGGAATAACCAATAAGACGGGTCTAGGACGATTTGGCGCCGGGGCAACTGGACGCCACGCTAGTAGGCGACATTATGTACTTATAGGTATTTTTTATTTATATTAAAATTATTATATTATGATTTAATAGTTGGTGAGATTTAAATATGCACACGTAAATAATGATTTAATCGTGCATATGTTAAAGTTCCAATGAAAAAAGAGTTTTTTATTTTTATATAAAGCCTTAGGCATGGTAATTTGCAATCCGCAATAAAAAAATATTATGTCAAGAGTAAAATAAATTAAAACTACTAAGTAGTAGTTAGAAACTGATTAAAATTCCTCGTCTACGTTCTGTATACCTACGTGTCTACGACAGTGCGGCGTCCAATCGTCCTGGCGTCCAGTTGCCCCATTCTCAAGAAGACAGTACAGAACAAAGTAAATATCCATTTAATAAGATATGGAACAGCCATATTGCAACCTATATATTCATACCTCATAAAGATAACCATATAATTATAAATTAAGCACTGTTATGTCATGGACGCTATAATTTGTGAAACATTACTGAAAAAAAACTATTGTAAAACTGTACCTATATCTGATCGTATACATAAGTATCTACTTAGTAGGTAAATTAATTCATATTTACATATTACCAAAAATTAAATTTAAAAAAAGCCCATTTACCCTCCGAACCCAAACATTTTTAAGTAGTACCAGGTTATCAAGAGCTCCAGTATATAAAAGAGTAAACATATGAAAATGAGACAAAAAAGAACTTTTGATAATAGGTATAACGTAGATACAACTGAAATGGGGAAATTCATATCTTTCCCTATTTTTTGCATATAATAAAAATCAAACTGGACGTTGCTTCAGTGATGTACCATGTACCTATATCTATAGGTTAACCACATGAGGCTTCATATGGAAGTAGAATCTATATCCTTGATGTGGAGCATATTTCTGATGCAGGCTGCTCACTGCAGCTTAGATTGGACACAATGGTCAATGCTTTAAACTCGAGTGGAGAAGGATTTAATATTGCATTAACTTAAGTAGCGGCTCCATCTCCTCGAATGGTGACAACACTGATTCCTCATCACTCCAGCACTGATCGTATTATATGAACCCAGTCACCTGACACGACTCTGTTTATAAATGCACTTCTCAGATGTGCGAGGATTCATCTGATACGATTCAAATGACGTGTCCAAATTTATAAATTTTATTGATATGGACATGCGTTAATTCATTCTATTAGAATTTATATCATGCGTTGGAACACAGTGATAATAGCCGTTTAGGCCTACCCCATTCACGCAAATATTCAGCAATGATTTTCTTTGACGCAGATGACGCAATCGATTTATCATCATATTAACATAAGCAGTGGCGGATCGACGACTTTGACGGTGGTGGGGTTTAGCAATTATTTATTAAATATACATACCTACCTACTTTCTCATATTATACATTATGTACCAAGCTACTTATAATAATATGATTTTTTAAATGAGGAAACGAGTATTTTTTCAGAATAAATAATATTATGATTATCTGAGTCGTCACATCTAAAAATCGTGCTTAAAAATATTAATTTAATTAACAATAATACTTATTATAGACTTACCATTACCAGTTTTGAACAACAGCATACAGCGAGCATTTTTACATACTTGGGGGTCATTTTATTCACTCCCCAGTATGAAAATACTAACGCTAATCCATTCACATTCTTTGTAGAACTAGATTTGTACCGCGGCGAAGGGATGGGACTGCGTGACCTACAGTCAGCGAAAATGAGCGAAAAATAGACACCATAACTTTCTTAATTTGTTCACAGGTGTCACTGTGAAATAGATGGTATTTAAATTAATTAATTAATTATTTTAATACCGCATAATCGTCATTATTTGTATCATATTACTATTTTATTTGTAAAATAATAATAAATATCTATAAATTGCGACGGGTTTAGATGGGTTAAATAAATTAAATAGTTCATTTTTAATCATGTTACTAAGTATGTATATTATGACAATGATAAAAATATTAGACGTATATTTTTGACATGATAACGATGTGGGGATGGTCCCTAGGAACCCTTAAGGTAGAGCCGCCCCTGATCATAAGATTTAAACGGGGAGTCTTGAAACAGTGCAAACCAGTAATTTATGGTTTCTATTTTATTTGTTATTGTGGGAGGCCTCAAAATCAGAGCTTCGAATATATACATTGGTTGTATCAGAAATATATGGCCGTATATATAGCGTATATAGCCCAACCTATTTGGGTCGTATAGTACCTACCTACTTACTGACATAAAGTTCATGTCTAAATAGAAAACGGTTCTTGTCGATTTACACTTTACAGGAAGCCAGCAGCAAACAAATTTTGAAAATAGTATATTGGATTATTTGTGAGGTTAAGTTATGTTTTCATTCTTGAATTCATGAAGTTTGCCAAAATCAGCTATGAAAATTGAATTAATGTTCATATTGAATTTAATAAAATTTGAGACCGATAAGAAAGTTCACGGCGAACTGTGCCACAGTGAAATGTTTTACGTACAATTTACATGTAACCCAAAGTCAGAGCGTCGAATATCTACATTCCTAAGTCTGCTATTGGTGAAATATATTATGATGACGGCAATGCTGCTTCACCTAGGATTGTGGCCGTAGAGCATGGGCTTCACTGGCAATCACTGAGTCGCGATACACTTGTGCAGTGGTGGCATAATTAAAAATAATTGGGTACAAGTAAATACGTTTTTATTTTCCATAAAAGTCAGCATTTTTTGAATATTAAAAAAATATATATCAGTAGGTACCTACTCATTCTCACTGGGAGACCCTAAACTAAAACCCACTGGAGAGACAAACTCATAAAGTTCAGTGGACGTACATGACAGCAAAAAACTAGGGACCGAGAAGAGTGGAGGGAGCTAGGGGGGCCCTTCATCTAGCAGTGGATTGACCACGGCTGATAATGATGATGATAATCACCATTTGCTAACGACATACCTATGTCGTGTATGTAGTAATGTATTAGTAATATATACCTACATAACCATCTGTGAAAGGTTAAAAAATAGGTCTCAGCGCCATCTCTTTTCAACTATTGAATGTGTCGGATTATTTTGCGAGAAATGCAGATTTTTTTTGTATGAACTTTATCTCACGTGACCTCAGCCCCGCCTATCGCAATGCATACAATACAGTAGGCTCCGATGGGTAAGCTTAGAACATATGATTGCAGATTTGTCCAAAATAATTAATAATAAGATAATTTAAAAAAAATAGTTTCTAGTGCATTTAATCACATGTTTAGGAAAATAAGTAGGTACCTAATTTAAACTCATCGATCAATTATATATCATCAGTGAGCTATTGAAATTTTATCGATTTAGTGTGTCGTTGTCATTAGTGTGTATTCATCAGTATTCAATAATAATATCGTATTATCTTCTTATTTCCCGTAAGTACCTATACCTTACAAGTGTGCTTTTTTTCTTTTCCTCCTTCGAAAAGTCACCCTTCGCCACTGGTAGTTACTTACTTAGCTATCAGTTTATCGATTTATTTAAAAAAATGTCAACAAAATAATTTAATTTGTCACTTGACTACGCATTCAATCATTTTAATATTCCCAGTTGGTTTATAATACCTTCCAAATAAATAAAGGATTCCAGATTGGATTTGCTACCAGATTTCATCTAACGTGAGTAGGTAGGAATTAGGCCCCGCAATGCTGAGTCACACAACAAGTTTCTACATTGTTTTGACGCGAACAATAGTTACGTTTCGTAAGCCTCGTTGGACCCCTTCCTCAGAGCTGCGGTACTGCGGCACTCTCGAGGACTTACTAGGACCATCGCAACACAAAAGACTACATTTTTTTACATAAGTACTTACACTTCGCATATTAGGTGTATAAAGCAAATACAAGGAAAGCTGAGCTATCACTAAATTAATTAATTATAATAAATTGTATTGTATTCAAGGCCTGAACAAAAACGATGCACGAGTGCGAGTGAGAAAGTATTCGGCACCCTTATAATCTCTGCGACACGCGCTAGAGTAAGATAAAAGGTCTACATATTTTTAAGTTGGTTTCCAAAAATATCGCCGGTAAATCGTGCTGAATCGCTTCACGTAGCGTGTTGTTCGTGTTGCTAAATTTGCTATTTTTTGTGTTAAGCATAAAGTCAGTGGTAAATATGTTTATTTAATTAAGTAGGAAAGGTGGTTCTGCATGTTGTATTAAAATATGGTAGCCGTACTGATAAGATGACTTAATATAGGTAAGTTGATACATGTTCGTGACAATTTATTTGTATATTATTATTTATTTTAATATCAGTGACCTAGTGTTTCTTTAAAATAACTTAAATTATGGATATATTTACCTAATTGGTTGCATTTTGACCGCTTAAAAGTACTATATAACGTAAAAAAACAGAAAATTATATTTTAATTCTGAGTGTCTAGTGCGAGCACTTTGGGCGAGCACTAGCGAAATGGTCTATGGTCTCGAACATTTACAGGCGAACGCGTTCGCTCGCCCACAAACCAAACGCACGGCACGTAGCTTCATTTAGCAATGCAACGGGTGGCGTCTATATGTATCTATAGTCTATGATTGTATTATTTTATCGGTGTTAAAAATAGTTCATAGATGTCCAGCTGCACAACACTGTAATGATCGGTAAAAAATCGTATAACCTATCTACGTCAAAAATGACAATTTTAGAAGATGGTAAGTATGTTTATGAAATAAACACCTTCTAAATGTCTTGTTAGATGCAGTTGTAGATACATACATAATACCAAAGTAAATAGGGACATCCATAGCTATTCATCCACATAATTAAGTTGGATCGAGTCCACAATAGATTTCTTAGATTTATCTACTTAAGAACATACGGGTACTTTCCTTATGACAATGATAATAAAATGCATTTCCCGACTCGTTTACTTCTGAAGGCTCAAACCGATCGCCCATGCCACTGGTCCTACTGGACCTTGAGAAAACAGATAAAGCCAAAGAAGTTTACAACATGGACAAGTTCTTAAACCTGCGTATCAAATTAGAGCCTTTAAACAGTAGAATACCTGAGTCATCTGCGCTTTGCCGATGACATAGTAATTTTCTCGCAAGACTCAGAAGACCTCCAAAGCAGAATGCAGGAACTCGCTGAAGTAAGCAACAAAGTAGGTTTGAAAATAAATGTAACAAAGACGAAAGTCATGTTCAACTGCTTTGCAGGCCAAAAAGAGATCCTCATCAATGGCACTCAGCTCGAACAGGTGAAAAGCTACATCTATCTGGGACAACAAGTATCTATAGATGGATGTATATTTGATGAAATTGTTCGCAGAGTAAAGCTAGGCTGGAGTGCTTTTGGCCGCCTGAATAATGTCTTCAAAAGTGACCTTCCACTGTGCCTAAAGCGCAAAGTGTTCAACCAGTGTGTGCTTCCCGTGATGACATATGCGTGTGAAACATGGACCCTAAGTAAAAGAGAGATCCAGAAACTTAGAGTAGCACAACGTGGTATGGAGAGGTGCATGCTGGGCATAACGCGAAAGGACAAAAAGAGGAATGAGTGGATAAGGAAGCAGACAAGGGTTTGCGATGTAATAGAGTTTATTAAAAGCCTTAAATGGAGATGGGCTGGACACATAGCTCGAAGAAGAGACAATCGTTGGACAAATCTAGTCATCCAGTGGTATCCAAGAAGTACAAAACGTCCACAAGGTAGACCTAGAGGCCGCTGGATCGATGAAATGATAAAGTTCTGCGGAAGTACGTGGCAACGCAATGCACAGGACCGAGAGAAGTGGAAGCAACTTGAAGAGGCCTTCATCCAGCAGTGGATAGATTCAGGCTGATGATGATGATGATGAAACAGAAAGGCTTCAGCAGGACAATGCCACCGCTGCCATAGATTTAGCCACTCACAAAAGAACTGTCATGGAGATCCCAGATGCGTCCGATGCGGAGACGAACACCTTACAAATACCTGCACACACACACGACAAATGGGGCCGGCCACCTGCGCAAACTGCGGCGGACCGCACCCCGCAAACTTCAGAGGCTGTGCATACCGCCCAGGAAATAAAGGAGCGCCCCCCAACACAACCCTCAACCACAACCACGCGCCCCACTACTCCCAACACCCAACGCATGGGCGACTAACCGGGATACACTCAAACAGGGTCCCTCTGGCCAGAAGAAGATGACGTCACAACCCGCTCTCAAGGTCACGGAAAAAACCCATCCACACCACCCTTCCACCACCATAATCCATCAGGAACACTCGCAGGCCCAACATTTATTGGAGTTGAGCCACGCGATGAAGGCCCTGATGGATCAGGTACACTCAGTACTGGCGACTCTCCCAAGAACCCAATATGGCCGCTAAAATCAAACCTACGTCACTACAGACAGCGTTTTGGAACGCACGAGCTTCACTCCTCACAGACAAACACGAAATCCGACACTTCCTTGAAGAGCACGACATTGATATCTTACTTATCAATGAAACATGGCTCAAACCCTCTCATCGATTTAACATACCTAACTACACTATACATAGGAACGACAGACCAACCAAAGGTGGCGGAACAGCCATCCTCGTAAAATCAAATATCGAGCACTGTTCAATACACTTGCAGCCACCCGCGCGCGTCACACGTCAGGCTATAGAATCAACCTCGATACTAGTAACAACTAAGAATTACGGCTTAGTTAAATTTACATCTATTTACATCCGACCCCAGCAGGCTCCAACCAGGTTAGAATACGATAGTCTTCTGGACACCATTAATAATACTCCCACAATAATAGCGGGCGATTTCAACGCCAAGCACCCTGCTTGGAACAACTACAAATCGACACCCCGTGGCGAGTTATTACTACAGTTCACTTAAGACACTCAATCAGTCGTAGCAGCACCTCTCACACCAACCATGTTCCCCGTACATAGGAGGCCTAGCATTATAGATTTCGCCATCCTCCGTAATACAAACTTTTTTCCCATTATTCGCACGGTTGACGAATTAAATTCAGATCATAAACCGGTACTAATGTTCCTCGGGGACCAATTAGATCCATTAGTTACGCCACCGAACACCTCAAGATATAAAGTATCTTGGGAAGACTTTGGAACTCATTTGGAGGAACACCACACCCTAGCATCAGATCTTACATCCACTACTAAAATAGATTCCGCAGTGAGGGACTTGACAAAGCCGCCTCAACACCAATCAGCCCGGCTGAATCACATAGACTAGACATACCTAAAGCCACTAGATTAAAAATCACAGAGAAAAACCGCGCCAGGAAGATCGCCCAAATCTTGGGAGATGAACCCTCTGTTGCCAAGTTTAAAAAACTTAGGAGTAGCGTTAGAAAACTTAATAGAAAACTCGCCCAGGATAACTGGAATAACAAACTCATTGAACTAACTAAGGGTAGCGATCCCTTTTGGAAGGTTTCTAAGGCCATGAGAAGGCCAAAGTGCCCTATCATCCCCCTGAAAGGACATACTAAGACAGTATATACCACAGAGGAGAAACTCGAGGTATTTGCGAACAGCCTCCAAGGTCAATTTACACCTAACGATATAGCTTACAATAACAGACCCATCACTCGTCACGTAAACTCAGTTATGGATAGAGCCAGCGCAATAATTCACGACAAGATAGATCCTCCACCCACGCCGATCTTACCAACCACTACTCAAGAGGTTGAATATCTAATTAAGCGACTTAAAAATCGCAAAGCGCCAGGCAATGACGGGGTGAGTAACCTCACCTTGAAAAAACTACCAGAAAAAGGCGTATCAGCCTTAACAGGGATTATCAATGCCTGTTTAGAATCACAATACTTCCCAGACGATTGGAAACTAGCGGATATTATCCTATTTCCAAAACCAGGTAAAGACCACACCTTACCTGAGAACCATAGGCCGATAAGTCTCCTCCCTACGATGAGCAAAATTCTTGCAAGAATCATAAACTCCAGACTTCAAATCACTATCCATGAGAAAAAACTCATACCGGACGAGCAACATGGATTTAGGGCCGGTCACGCCACTAACCACCAGTTGCTACGTGTCACTGAATACATTACAGATGGTTTTAACCACCACACATACACTGTTGGCTTGTTCTTAGACATTGCCAAAGCTTTTGATAAAGTTTGGGTCGAAGGACTCGTAGTAAAGCTCTCAGAAGCCGAAATAGATCAGCCAACAATTAGGATACTGAATTCTTTCCTCACCAACAGAAGCTTCGCAGTCAAACTGCATGGAGCAAAATCCTCTATCAGACCAGCAACGGCCGGAGTCCCTCAAGGTTCCGTGCTTGCCCCGACCCTGTATAACCTATACACTCGGGATATCCCAATTCCAATAAATACATCAGCAGATTCATGCATTTTAGCACAATATGCAGACGATACAGCTATCCTGTCCAAATCCATAAGGAGAAACAGAGCAACAGAATTAGTCCAAAGGTCGGCCGACCAGGTTTCCGCCTGGTGCAATAAATGGCGTATAAAAATAAATGCAGATAAAAGCAAAGCCGTTTACTTCGCGCGCCGCACTGAAAAGCGAAAGCGCACCATAGATCACCTGGTTATGAACAAGACTAAAATCCCTTGGACCAACTCGGTAAAATACCTAGGTCTAACGCTAGACAGAAGACTCACATTCTCTGAACACATTTGCGATAAAAAACGCCAAGCCAACATAGTATTAGCCATGCTCACACCGATGATAGGATATAGGAGCAAGCTTGCCTATCGCAGCAAGCTGCTATTATACAAAGCCATAGTCAGACCGATCATAACCTACGCTTGCCCCGTCTGGGCATACGCAGGCCTCAAGCTTCTTAAACAACTACAAGTCACACAGAACAAAACACTTCGAGCTATCACAAACGCTCCCTGGTTCGTCAGGAACACAACACTACACAGCGATCTTAACATGGAAACCCTCCAAACCCATATCCTCAAGCTCACGAAGCAATTCTACAGCTCCATCTCAAACCATCCCAACACGACAATCTCGCAACTACTACAATACGACATACACGCACAGACAGAATTTGACCGGCCTAGACAGGTTCTTTTACTGATGCCCCCCTAGCTATCCAGTATCCACATCCTATTTCCACACTGACCAATCCATTCTTTCTTAGCGACCGCAATCGGGACCCCATTGTGACACCCGGAGATCGAACTTCCCTCGAGTATAATATAAATAAAAAAAGATGGTGGCCAGTCTGACACTTGACCTAAGTGCAAGTCTCAGAACCCACCCACCCTAGGTATTAAAAAATAATGAATACCAAATCACACAGACTAAGGGCAAAGCAAAAAAGATAAATTGCTACTCGAGGGAACTGAATCAATCATCCATTAGCCGAGACCCTGAACTCCTGCGACGCAAACAGCCGCAGAAGAAACCAGCTTACCGAAAAGCAAAGAGCCTACCAAGAGGCGAAGAGCTTACCGAGAGGCGAAGTGGACGACAAAGAAGAAGGAAGATACCTAAAAGCGTAGGTGCGGAAATCGAACAGCAATCGACGGTCGGCAGAAGTGAGAGTGCGCCAACTTTTTATTAACCCTTAGAGATCACCTAAATCCAGACCAAAAATTGGGCCTCGGGTTGGGCGCGAAACCACCGAGGCTCAAAGATTTCAGAAGTGGTACAAAAATACCCTAAAGGCATTCCCAGCGACAGCAACCTGAGACAACGGGGATGACTCGCATTGAGTCGGCGCCCCAAAAAAAACTATTGCCATTACCCTAAGGGCTTGCGCAGACAGAGAGCGGTCGGAGTTCTGCGTTCAACCGACCGTTGACCGCTAACGTTCAGGGACAGCAGACAGGTGGCGGTCAACAATAAGCGTTCCATTTGTTTACAAACGTTGTACTGACACAACCGCTGCATAATGACAGCTATATTCCGACTGCGAGTGGAAGTGAGAAAGCACCGCTGTTGCGTACTCACTCCCCCGTGTGGTTTCGCTCTATGTTGTGTGACTGCTCAAATTCCTATGACGGGACTGGACGGGAGGTACGGCGTTCTTTGTAATTCCGGGCATAGAACTCCAGAACTCTAGCATTCCAATTGACCGGCGCGGTCTGACCGTCGGCTGTGTACCCATACAGTATGAAGTCCATACAGTACAAAGAACGCCGAACTCCGAACGCGGAACGCAGACCGCCTGACCGCGCTCTGTCTGCGCAAGCCCTAAAGAAAGAAGAAAAGTTTACTTCTGGGTATGCTATCAATGCAATCCCTGTCCACCCGAAGAGTGATTGCTCTTTTAAAGCATTTTTTTTTACTTCTTCGTGGGTTCATTTACAATCCGTATATACTGGCAAATATTAATTTTCATGTTCCCACCAATATCACTCGTAACTCTACGGTCTTCACGATACCTCGTCGCAGGACAGATGTTATGTTTCATGATGCTGTGTATCGTGCGATTAACTTATTTGATAGAACCATAAAGGTTGATTTATTTTTTTATTAACTATATAATGTTTGTGGACCTGTTACATAGGTTAAATTTATAATTGTATATATTATCATGTTTCTTTAATATTTACATAAACACATGTTGTCTTTTCTACTTTCTTGTTATATTAGTTGTTATTTGTAATTAAGATATTTTTATAAATTTGTATTTATTATATATTATGGCGCATTGGCCAATCGCTGTAATGCCGTAATACTCTTTTTTTCTAAATAAATAAATAAGTATATTTAATATGTGTATAATTTGGAACACCTTAGTAATACACCAATTTGAATTATTTTATTAAAAATATATAGGTAACTCAAACCTGTATCCATCGGATTGCTGCCAATCTACTTTACCATCAATGACGCCGAAGTGTTATAAATTATGTCAGTTCAATAGTTCAATTGAGAGTGTTGGATTTTTTTTTTTTTTAATTTATTTATTTGTTTCTTTATTAAACACTACAACAGGCCGTGAATAACTCCCAGGCTTGAGGAATCTATGTACATATTAGATTATGTAAATATATTTTGACCTCACCGGGAATTGAACCCAGAACTCCGGGATGGAAGACCAGCGCGGTTTTTCTAGGAATAAATACCTAGTACCCAGTAAACCATATGCCCAACCCATTGGGTCTTTGCTCGGGATCAAATATAATATATTTTTTTTAACCAGGCCTGCGTTTGAGGTCGTCAAAAACCCAACGTATTAAAACGTAATTGAAAAAATATTGATCGATTTTGTATACCTATCTAAATATATTTTCTTAATCGTAATTTTTATTCCGTAGGTTCAAGTTGAAAAAAAAACAACTAAAATGCAACACAATTTTTTCTCAATTTATATTATTTAATACGCGCCACAAATTGTAGGTAGGTATATAAACCAAATGCCGCCTATTCGACGCTTGCATTCTGACGGTGCTGCTTTACGGTAGCGAATCATGGCATCTTACGAAGGCTCAGAGCAACCGTATACTGAGCTTAGAAAACAGATGTTTGCGAAGAATACTGGGTGTGCGGGTGGTATGACTTTAGCAGCAACAAGGAGATAAGAGAACGCACCAAGCAGCCTCTCATCACGCTGAAAGTGAAGAGGCGACGTTGGACCTGGCTCGGCCACGTGTTGCAGATGCCAGAAGAGAACCTCAAACCTGGCTTGCCTGTTCTTCAAGCCGACCGGATTCCGGCGTCCTGGAAGGCCTTTAAATACTATCTACAGAGTGTACACGGCAGAGCTACGGGATGCTGGTTTGACCTGGAACGAAGCAAGAAAACTGGCGAGCGACAGGGATTCTTGGAGGCGCCGCGTGGTGTCCATATGCCCCAATTAAGGGGCGGATATGGCCAAAGAAGAAGATCTATTTCACCGTGTTATTCCAGGATTATTAATAAAATAGCATTATTTCAATTTATTATTCGAGTTCCGACGCCCTACTAAGCTTTGGGCTATCGCTCCTTTAGCCATACGGTAAATTCGTCTCTGTGAGGAGACGTGACTATACCTATTATAAATAAACAAAAATCTTTTTAATAATTGTGTTCCTTTATTTTATATTATTGACTACTTTGGTGATTGCGTCTCTGTTCAGCGGTATGTGGAACTCTACTCTGGATGCTCTTATCCTGGATGATTGCTTTCATTTCAGCATTTTTTTAATTTCGTGCAAAGAATAGAACTGAAGTGGTTTTCCGTTGTTCAACCTAATTTAAAATATATCATCATAGCTCAATGCTTGTAAATTGGAACATTCTTAATGGAATTACAAATTACAACAGAAGGTTAAAAATCCGCGAGTGTTTTATGTGTTACATAAAAACATTTGAAGATGACAATTGAAATTAAGAGCTATGTAAAAAGTGACAATGGTTACATTAAATACAAATTGTGAGCACACTGGTAGTCACATATGTGCCGAAATTATACGTAGATACATTGATAACAAATTAACAACAAGCTTGGGTTTGATTCTAGCCTAGTAGTTAAGTAGGTATCTACATTGTATTATATTCATGAAGATTTTCACTCTCCATACTTCACCATCGTAAGAATAAAAAAAAGAATTGAGAAGCCATACTAGAATTCGGTTTTTTTTTTAAATTTTATATCTAATAGCGATCACTGTGACTGTCCGCGTGAAATACAGTTAAATGTAAATTGTACGTAAAACATTTCACCGTGGCACAGTTTGCCGTTAGTTGGCCGTATACTATACGGTCTCAAATTTTATTAGATTCAATATGAACATTAATTCAATTTGCATAGCTGATTTTGGCAAAATTCGTGAATTAAAGAATGAAAACCTAACCTAACAAATAATCCAGTATATCGGCTATTTTGATTTTTTTGCTGCTGGTTTCTTGTAAAGTGTAAATCGACAAGAACCGTGTTTTAGTTAGACATGAATTTTATGTCAGTACTATACGACCCAAAGTGGTTGGACGGTCTTTAATATATGGCCATTTATTTCCGATACAACATTTCACGGTGAAGTGTGATACGGCGAACTGCATACGTACCTACAAGTTTCCGGACACGGTGAAATACGGAGGGAAATAAAATCAAATCAAAATTTATTTATTTTTTACATATACCCAGTGAACTTAAAAAAATATTGATTTAAGACGTTCACAACATGGCATCGAAAAACAAAGAAATTGTATTAAACAGTATATAATATATTATATAGTATTAAGTTATTAAATAGTAAAAAGAGTAAATACAAAAATTATAAATTAAATACAAGGAAGTAGGTACCTACACCGAATGAACTAAGCAGAGCCTATTTTAAAAATTCATATGTAATAATTTGAATGTAATTTTTCACCATTCATTGTTTTTCAAACCGTAATGGTTTGATAAAATAATTTAAAAAAGGGTTTATAGAAAAATTTTATAATAAGTTTTTCAACGGTTAATAAATATTTCATAAATAAAATTGCCCTAAAACCCAGGTAAGTAGTTGTCATTGTTGTCAAATACTTCTGTCAGTGCTGGCGACTCATTTAGATGTTGATATCATTACTCTCAAATGACACTAACACCGCCACAAAGTGATTTCGTTGTGGCTGCAATGCCAGAAGAATTTGTCATTCCTCTACATTAGTTTTTTTGCAGATTTTTATGGGGAGTGGGGGAGAATTTTAAGTTCCCCTACTGCGTCAAGATGAGATGCTGCATGGTCTGTTCTCTTATCTCCTCGTTTCTGATGAAGTCATACATCTGAAATATATTTAAATAAATACACCAATAGATACATAAATTTGCAGCTTTGAAACAGGTGTTAGGTATTCGTTTTTCTTTTTAAATAATTTTATTCCTATCTACTAACAATATAATATAATTAATATTATAAAATATAATATAAATAAACAATAATTCTAAGTAAATGGATTTTCCAATTATTGCTCTGTCACGTTAATGATAATATCATTAAACAATTATTGTTACCTTTAAAATAGCATCAGTTGTATTTTTTAACCTGTTTTTATGCTCGTCAGACCGACAGCATTGAGTCAAAATAATAACAATAATTAGACATTATTTCTTTGAATCCAGTATTCCGTGGTATTGTGGAAGGTCTCCTAAGGTTGCTTACAAAACTAACATCATAACTCTTGACACGGACGCACTGTTGATAGCATCGTGTAAAAATGCAGTGATTGGTAATCAGGGAACTCAGAAATAATGGTAACTGAAATACCTAACGGGTAAGGAGAAGCAGGCAACCGATCTCGAGTAAGGAGGAATACGAGATAAATTTAAACACGTGTCAGGAATACGACATACGCCGAATACTGACAACTGCTCTCGGTTTTTGCATTGGCGCTCATTTAATATTGGTGTATAATGACTATAATGCGTGGTTCATTTTTTTAGGGCACTCACACATTCAAAACCTTGCGTCAAAATTTACTGTATTGGTATATAGTCTATCGGAATTCTATTTATTATCTGTTCTTTGTTGGTAGTCGTTTTCCCAAATGTACAGCTGTGTGTTTTCCAAATAAGTTTAACATTTTCGAATTTAGGGGCGTGGAGGCCCAACGCCGATTGATTTTGAGCCCTACAGCCACAAGTCACAATGCGTTTACTAAAAATGTTTTTTCAGAAATCAGGATGATAGTGATGACACATACCTATTGGCGATTTTTTTTATATAAATACTTATCTGTATGAGTGGTTATGTAATGAACCCCTTTGATATTAGCATTATATAGCAAAAATTTGGTTATGCTTTAGGTTTGGTTTAATTTATTAATTGTATGATCGGTTTGAACTGTCTCGTGGACCCCTTTTAAATCGTCTGAGGAATCTATTGCGTCATACGCGGCAAAGAAAATCGCCTGTGGATGCAACTTGCGTTTCCTAATTCTGCCATTAAATGTGGCGCCGCTAGTCGCGAAATGGTTGATTTCGGCTTCGGTGATCTGGCCCAGGTGATTTTGTGTTCTCGGTTTGGTTTAATTCTTGTCTTTGTTTATATTATTTACATTGAATGGACGAATCTAATTATTTTTAAAACGATCGGGACCGGTTTCACCCGCTTAAGTAAACATTGGTATGCAGACGAAATTGGTTCTGATCGTTATTAAATTGAACCTTTTCCCTCAATAATGATCTATGTTACCTACATTTTGGCAGTTTTTAACTAAAAATGTAACAATGATCAATTAGAGATTAAAGATTGGGAGGAGTCCAATTTCTCTGGATCAACATCACATTGCCTCTGTTTTAGCATATTTATTTTTTTGATCTAGCAACATTAAGTCACTTGTTTTTGATCCGTTATGTTGGCATCCCTACAATAATGATACATAATATATGCATTTATCAAAATGGATGATGACACAAGAGATTTTGTTAATCCTGCGGATGCAAATAGGCTTCACAAAGAAAAATTCACATGGAAAATTGAAAGAGGAATAAAAATAAGTGTTTAAGGAATTCAGTAGAGGCCTTTTAATTATAAATAATTTCTTCTCATCAAAATAGTTTTCTTTGGTTATCACAAAATGCTCAAATGTAACATAGATCATTATCGAGGGGGAGGCTTCAATTGTTTGCTTTAAGTATGTAGGTACGTATTACTATAACAAATAGATTTATTATAATATAGATGAGTACCCCCTCTCGCCCAAAATGATTTTCTGTTGCTCCGCAATAATTTTGTATCATAATTTTTCAAATAATTAATTAGATTTTATTGTTTTGGTTTGTCTAATAATAATCTATGTAAAATGCGGCCCCTAAAAAGTTTTTTTTAGTCTTCTTGAAAATAAAAGTTACTCATGTACAATTATTACATTTGCCATAATGGCTCTCCACTGAAAATCATTGTCAATTAAAATTAACACATTTAAAGTGAAAAATAAATAAATAATAGCTTTTTTTGGCTGTCATGCATACTTCATGAAAGGAAAAGGTTTTCAATCACTCCAGAGCAGTCTGTTACGAAATCGTCATTGCAATATAAAACAATAGAGATTGTACGTTTGATACGACAAGTACAATTGTATATGTTTACAAGTACAGTAAATAATACACAATAAAAGTATGTAGGTAACTACTTAGGTATATAAAAAATGCACGTAAGTTGAAGTTAAATACATCTGTACCTATTTAACTTCTCATCAACTTGTTGAGTGATGACTGATGAATGATCAGACGATTGTTATTTGGCCATCCAGTGGTTACCAAGGCATAGGTACAAAAATAATACATAGGTAATTAATATTTTTTATTAGGTATAATTTATTGTCAATCACAATAGTAAATGGATACCAGTGGCGAAGAGTGACTTTTGGAAAGAGGTAGGCTGTGGAGATCTGATAAAAAGAACACACTTGGCAGGTATAGTACGAGAAATAAGAAGATAATACGATATTACTACTAATGAATAGGTACATACTAATGACAACGACACACTAATTTAATGAAACTTCAAAAACTCACTGACGACATAAAATAAAGCGATCAGTTTAAATTAATTACGTATTTTTTCAAAACATTTATACACATCAAAAATCATTAGATAAAAGTTATTTTTATTTTAATTCGATTCGATTCGATAATATTCGATTAAACACCATAGATTTTTTTTTAATTATCTAACTATTAATTATTTAGTTTTAGGCTCTGCGATCGGAGCTTACCTTAGTTTATACAATTCGATATACTGGGCGGGGCTACGTGACGTTAAGTCCATATGAAAAAAATTAAGAATTATTTGAAACATAATCCAATCTTTATTTACGTCAAGACAGATGGCGCGCTGTTGTATATTTTTTAAAACCTTTGCCGATTGTTTTGTTATTATCTGTGTAATACTTTCCTACACATACGGCATCTCTCGCTGGAAAAATAAATTATTTTATAGAATATATTATAATCAAGTGATTATATAAATAAGTTAATATGCAATTTAAAAATATTTTTCTTAATAAGGTAGGCTTCAAATAATCGCCTAGTATGGAGTCTTCGCCACTGATGAATACTATGTGGATACTGCGCACTGCCTTAATAATATGGTTGAACCAGGTTAGATTCCGGTGGCTGAGAATATTAATTTCGACGTATCTGTCCAGTGTTCCCGCCAGAGAACACAAACTTCTGACTTACCCTACCGAGAGTGGTATACCAGAAGTCACGTAGGTATGTCTTATAAGTCACAATATGAATTAAAGTTTGTCACGTAAACAAAACGACCGTTCAATTTTTGCGAACTGTCGGCTCGTTTTGCATTCTTTGAAGCACAACAAAAAGTTATCCATGCCACGTTGCGCTATTCGTATTTTTATATTTATATTAGGTACAATAAGGGTCCATGTTTCACATGCATACTCGCATACTAGTAGCACACATTGGCTGAATGCTTTTTAAGACACAATGGGAGGTCACTTTTGAAGATACTATTCAGGCACCTAAAGGCACTCCTTGCTAGTTTGGTTTTGCGAGCACGTGTAGGTATCTTGTATTTATTACACCCCCCCCCCCTAGATGCATATAAGATAATGTTTAATATATCTACTCTTTTCTCAATCTAATAATATTATAAGATACCTATTATGTGTTGATGTGGCATGTTAAGGGACGTGGAAGCCCGACGCACTAATTGATTTTAGGCTCACACGATTAAAAATGAAATAAAAACATTTAATAAATTGAAATATTTTTTTAAGTAGGTAGCACATTCTTGAATAAATTATTAACTCAACTGGGGTTTACGTGGTAGAACTCCATTATAATTAGGTTTCAAAATCATTATTCTTGAATGGATATTTAAAATATAGATTAGGTTAGAGACCCTCTTTGGTTTTGTATTGCAGTTATTTAAGTTAGGGCAACATTTCAAACTCAATTTGTGATAAATACCTACTAATATAATTTTAGAATTGTACGAATGGTTTCAACTGTTTCGAGGCCCCCTTTAAAATTTTATGATAAATCTATTGCATCATCTGCGTCAACATAAACGTAAACCCCTCCAAACCAATCCGCTTGCACCACACGCGGTCTTAATCGAGCTTATCATGAGCATTTTTTACGCCTGGGAATGTCTCAGGAACGGATACCCAAGACTAAGCGCCACGCACTTGAGTGTACTTTGACTGAGTTTACAGCATTGATATACTACATCAATGGTTTACAGAGAGTTTTCAATAAAAGAGCTCATGGGAGAGAGGAGCACTGTGAACTAACAAAAAATAAATGGTTGGTGGAAACCTACTTGCATTCAGTAAGTTGTCAGTGTCGGCAGTGTTGCGGACAATCGGTTGTCGGCCGAACAAAGACAAGAGACGCCGGTAAAATGCAAAGAAGGAGAAGAAGTCGAAGACAAACGAAAGAAGGGCAGAAGCAAGATGTCCTCTTGCAATCTCCGCATAGCATTCATTGCCTACCGGAATTCCTCCTTTCTCTTCTCCGATGTTACTGACAACAGTGTGTTTGCAAATAATTTAAACTTTCAAAAAAGGAAATTTTTTAAATAAAATTTATTTTGCCATGGTAGCGTAAAATTGCAATGATCAAATCAAGCATGTGAGTCAGTCGGGGGGGGGGGGCGCAAATATATTTTATTTAAAAATAAGGCATAGTAAAATCGCCTAAAAGGTAAAGATGTAAATCCAAAATTAATTAATCAAAAGTACCAGTATCTGGGCGGCATTATATGCAAAGCGGTGTTCGATTATTAGATACACGAACCTGAACAAAATAAAGACATATTTTTTTTTAAATAAAACGTCCAAAGTAAGTTACATGAATTTTTCTGACACCAATGAATTATTTATTTATAACCAAATTTTAAAATAATGAATCTTTTTCCAGATGGGGACTTTTATGAGTTCCCTATATTATGACCACGATAGCCGACCGGCTGACGCCTCGGCTTATAATGTGGTGGGTCACTGGTTCAAATCCTAGATCTGGCAAACGCGCAAATAGTTTTTTTTTAAATTTGTGTTTCGGGTCAGAGTATGGACCTAATAGGTTGAGCAAGTGGCTAACATACATTTATCGTAAAAACAAAAATATGAAACTCCACACTGAGGAGGGCCATAATATGATCCTATTAGGATCAGACTGGCGAAAAGAAAAAAGAAGAAGATTAATCTGCTGAAGCAAGTTCAGTTTCACGATAATGCCATTTTTGTTTAGTTTGTTTCTGATTATAGATTCTGTATAAAAAATTTGTCATATTTGGTGAACGGAAGATTTCGTAAACGAAAATTAGTGACACGAATGAAATATATTCAGATTTAAAGTAAGTACTTATATTAAAAGCTCTACTTATTAGTTACACTGTAGCATAAAAATAAATAAGTCCTAAGCAAAGGGCTTTGTTGATATGAGACACATTTTACAAAATATTGGTCAATAACCCACTTCCAGTGGCTTAGATATTTTGATAAATTGAAAATAAATTTAGGTTTGTTCTATTTTTTGTTTTGTTTTTATTAATGCATTAAATAAGATAAAGCGTAGAGGTCTCAAGCTATAGTTGTTGAATATTTAGGCCTTGTCCAGATGGCGCAATTTAACTCGCGCGTATTCCAGGTACATGTAACCTCATTAAGCCGTCCACATGCTCTCGTGGCGAATCGTGGTGACACACGCGTCATCTGGACAAGTTCTTAGATATCACCCATCACACTATTCGAGTATCATTAAACGGCTGCTGGGAGGCCCTAACTCATCAAGTTCAAGCAAAGATGTCCCTATGCCAAGTGCCGCACTTATGTAGGCTTAGAATGCCGACTCCTTTATTTTACAACGTTTTTCTTAGCTCGTATTCTTATTTATTCAGTGGTTGTTTGTCCGGTACAAATCTTGCAATCGATTTTTAGCTAACTTCCCGACTAGCTAGACATTTGAAACTTCTGGAATATATCAGAACACCATGTCAATGCATTTTTTATTACTTTTAGCCATCTTTAAGTAGAATTGAATTCATTTTCAGTTAATTCTGTTTTGTATGAAAAGTTGTTTCGGAAGAAGTCCGTAATCCAATCCACTATTATTAGTGGCTGGGGGTCTGGGGTCCTAGCAACTAAATTATTAATATATACGTGCGTTACTATGGAAATCAATATGAATGTCAAAATGATATTTCAGTATTATTTCTATCAATTACACAAATTTTTGATTGTTTAAACTAGTCGAGTCAAGTTTATATGATTCAACAGAAAATTTAAAAACGTTGTATATAAAAAGTTCTTTTTATCTTGTAATTATTTTAGTCTAAAGTTATATGCGAAATTATTAGGTTAGGTTAGGTTAGGCATACCTACCTATTTATTATCTTAGAAAACAAATGCATTTTAGTTACGTCAACGTCTGAGCCGCTGACAAGTTTCGATACCCTTTGTGATTTTTTAAAACTAATACAGGCACTCTATTGGCGACCCAAAAGTCCGCGGACAATAAATCGTCCGATTTGTCTATGCTCTGCTACTGATCAACGAACGAGTAAAAACGTCGAGCTGTCAAAGGTCAAAGGTTACGATTATCGTTTTGTCTTTGTTATGCATACAATAATATAGCAGTGAAAATACCGCAAAATTTGTGTTTTCTTTTAACAATTTCATAAGTTGAAATAAAAAAAAATTGATAAATCTCTCATTCTCTAATGTGTAAATTAACAAATTAATCAATATTTTTTTTCTGTCCAAATGATTAAATAATAAATGATAAAAGTCCGTAGACTGTAAATCGTCTGACATCAGTGCCAATGGAGCATAGGCATAAGATGTCATTACTACCTAATAACGAACCAACCGCATAGTCCGCATCATGGAAAAAATACCACTGCTTTCAAAAGTTGTAATTCGTATTGGTTCCTTCATTTGCCTCACTTTATAATCAGTGACGTCCCGTGGGGGTAGGCAGATTGAGCGTCGCTTGGGGGCGGCAGTTACTCGAAGGGCGGCAAATCGAGGTAAATCATTTGGTACATATAGAAATAGCTACCTACCTAAAGTTAGTAATAATGAAATTATCTTTCCATTAAAAAATCAGCTAACTGGTTGGAAACAAAATGTATTAATTAACATAAAAGGTTCAACAGGACTATCATTTTTTGTCGGGTTCGCGATGTCTAGTTTACTTCCGTTAACCTTCAACGTCCATGGTGACCAGAAATAACGCGTGCACGGATGATAAAAAATACTGTATACAAAAATGGGGCGGAATTTTGTCTAGGGGCGTCACTGTTTATAATTAACCGTCTCTAAGCAATACGTGACATGCCTATCCCCACGGTACATTACTAGGCGGAAGTATGACGTGGCAACGAAGAGCTAGAGACCGAGGAAAGTAGTAGTAGCTTGCAAAAGGCCTTCACCCAGGATTGGATGGTGAGCAAGAGAGCAAGATTTATTACCTTTTATAAAATGCACTCCTCATGTCACCCAGTGGCGAAGGGTGGAGGTAGGCGGTTAAGATCCAACACAAATAGTTCACAATAAACTTTGTCAGTCATATTACGTAGGTACGTATTTGTTTTCATTGAACTAAGTCAACAATTTACAGATGGTGTTAATTAGTTTTTTAAAATTCAATTAAACACTGCGAAAACCAAGTCATAATAGATCATACTCAAAAAATAATCGTCTATCTATAAAATATATTTTATCTACTATAGTTTGGTTTATGCAGGGGGTTATTGAATTTAAAAAAAACATGTGTAATAATATGTATTCTAAATTCAACGAAAACAAATAAGTATGAATGAAAAAGTATGCACTATTTTGTCGATTCGCCCAGTCAAGGTTTAATTTATTTTTAAAAACTAACAAACACAATCTCTAAATTGTAGTATTAGTTCAATAAAAACAAATACGAATGACTGACTTTGACAGCCTACGTCCACCCTTCGCCATTGATGTTACCACGATACGCCTTTGCAAAAGCACACGTTAACAAAGTGAGCAACCGATTTGACATTCACAACAATAAAAATCTAATGTATTATAAGTACTTACCTGCCAATGTTGAACGAATCGAAAATATCCAAGACCCTTCATATTTTCCGGCCTCGTGGTCCCGGACAATGCGCTCAAAGCACCGTGCTTTCACCATAAGGGTTCCATTCAGATTATGGGATAATCCCGTGCATCACTGTGCTCTAATCCGACCGGACAAACATACTATTTTGCCATGGGAGTTTTATTCTGTTTATTTGGCTCAATTGTGTACTGTTTGGTTGGTAATATAATGGAAAATGAACTATTCACTTTGTGATGCGGTGAAGGGTTTTAGACTATTGACATTATTATGATAAAACTGTTTTGAAGTAAATGAAGCAATATAGATTTTGGATACTTACCTATGCAAGAAGATAATATTGAAATATAATATAATATTAGGTACCTGCCATTGTTATTAATCAAAATTGAGTATGTATTGCTCAAATTAAATGCCATTGTACCGCAATTAACAATTAATCTGCAATTGTACTGGCTGGAGGCGAATGCTGAGAGTACTATGGATGGCAAGAGGAATTATCAAGACACTTTCCATTCTGATTTATATACAATATCTCTATACGAAACCGGTCCTAATCTATTGATTAAAAGTGGAATAAGTACTACAAAAAAATTGCGTTTTATTAAATAAAAACAACAATACAATGCAGTTCCACCATGAATTGACAGTTAACAAAATAAAAGACATCTCTATAGGCATTGATTTGGACACGTCAGTAGAATAGGTTAAAGACACAAACGAAAATTTACAACATGTAGGTACCTTCATTACAATCTAGGTAGAATCATCAATTTTTAACAACATTAATCGCTATGCAACCGTTTATGAAAGAATGATATTAATGTGAGCAGAGCCAGATGTCTATGAGTAGAGGCATTTGCAGGGGCTATTTTATTTGTCATCATACTATGGTATTTTGTCAGGTCGAAGTTCGAGTAGGACGACAGACAAAATCGAGAACGACAAGGGTTTCCATGCCAGGGGGTGTGGAACCGAGTCGTAGTGAAGGTTCTTCTTCTTTCTTTCGATCATGTCCGATCCTAATAAGATCATATGGGCCTCCACAGAGTAGAGGTTTGTATTAACAGATTTTGTTGTTTACGAGAAATGGATGTCAGCCACTTGCTCAACCTATTAGGTCCATACCCTGGCAGACACAAATTGAAAAACAATATGTGTACTCGCCAGACCCAAGATTCGAACCTGGGACCCACGGCGTTATAGTCCAACACGTAAGCCGCGCGGCCACCGTGGGTGTCAGTGAAGGTTAGCTAGCAGGTTAATCGTAACGACCTTAATCCTTATGCATGAGGTCTTATAGATTACATAAATAATGTACATACCTATATAGTATCTATATTACATATATATTAAATACATAGAACAATACTAAGAATTTGAAGGCAAACTTAATGCAGAGCACGACATTAAGCAAGAAATACAAAGAGCGTTGAATGTTGTCATGTTATATTACTAATGATGAATACTTGCGAGACAAGCTTTAATGAATAGGTATACAAAAGTAAATGTTGAAAATAATCATATTCTTCAGCATGTGTTTAAGTTTATTCCATATATACATATTTATTACATATAAAATATCGTACCTTTTTCCACCCAGAAGATAACATATTTCCCATTATTTTTGTATTCTCTATTTATCTAGTTGACCAGTTTTTAGTCCCATCCCCGAAAAATTTTGACAATGCGATAAATGAAATTTTGGGTAGGTACAGTTCAGTTATGAGGAATACAGCGGAAAGCACATTTTGAATATACCCGATATACTGGATTATTTGTTAGTTTAGGTTAGTTTAGGTTAGGTTAGTTTAGGTTAGGTTGGGTTAGGTTAGATTAGGTTAGGTTTGTTTTGTTTTAAAATTTTGTATTAAAAATATACCAATTTTGGTATGTAGGATTCTTTATTCTTCGACTGATTTTGTAAACTCAGATTGTAGAAGATACAATGTTTTGATGCCTTTTAACTAATCGACTGTCTCATTTACTTCATAGAAAATTGCCACTGATCAGTAGCGCACCCAGGGGGGGGGGGCAGGGGGCCTTGGCCCCCCCCCAAAATATGAAAATCATCAGAATGATTTTACACATTGAAATCGAAAGCCAATAAACTATACATTGGGCTTAGACAAACAACATGGCAAAAAATGATTTGTAATTCTCCAGCACCCTTTTTAGTAAAATTTCTTAGATTTTAATTTCTAACACAAAAATTTCGAAGCACTGATGTCAGGTTTTTTTAGAAACCCGTTCCCTAATGAAATTCTCGGTGTACACCCGAATTCTGGGCTAATGGCTGGGGAGGGTTGACAGGGCTCTAGCCTGGGGGCCCGGGCTGTGGGAGGCCGGCGTGTCGGGTTGACCAGATAAGTGAGATAAACACACATCATCACAACATTTTAAATTATATAATTGTCCAATATATTTTCAGATTATTGTGTGTCGATACTCGACAGCTCCATTATTAAAGTAGATGTATTGAAAATCGCCAATAATTCATTGTATAAGTACCCTCAATTTGAAGTAAAACACAATTTAAAAAACGTAAATGTAGTGTTTTACACTGTCTTTAATCTAAGCGGTGGATAGGGGGCCCGTCAAATATCCTAGCCCAGTGGTCGGCCAACTCATTAGTCAATAGAGCCAAATATCAACAGTACAACGATTGAGATTTCTTTTGAGAGCCAAATTTCTTAAACTTAAATTATATGCGTAGGTAGTAAGTAGGTACACTGCTAATTTACTTAATAAACTTTAGTTAAAGTTTTAAGTCATAATTAAATTATAGGTAGGTACACTGAATAAAACTGAATATCATACGTAATAATGATCTTATTTATTAATACAAATTAAATTGTAAGTCAGGTATCCATAAAATTGAATCATGACAATGACTGACAAACTCAATGTGAATAATGGCCTTGCATCTCCTTGTAAAGTTTGGGTAAGTCAGGTTCGTATGTTGTTGATTTAATTTTAAGCACGATTCCAGGTTCTCATCAATAAATCGATTTCTCAATTTACTCTTGATTTCCTCTCTTGGAAATCTTTTTACTAATCACAAAACTTGCAATATTAACATTGTTGAAAGATGTTATTCAGTACCTAATTAAATACAGAACTTTATTTTTCTTGACTCTTCTCCTCAGCTGCTTTCTTCCTTGCATAATCGACAGAATATTTAGCGCAAAATTACGAGTTTTTAGTTGTAGTATCTCTCTAAATTTGAATGCGCTAATTTTTCCCGACACATAAATAAAGGTTGGTAAGCCATTTAAGTTTTGAATAAACGCAAAGTCTCGGTCTATTCAACATTACATTTACGGATATCCTCTTCCATTTTCTTTGCTTCTTCTTTGTAGCCATATCAAATATGGCAGAGAGTATCTGCGGCAGAGCCGCGCTCAAGGGGCTAAAGAGCCGCAGTGTGCCGACCACTGCCCTAGCCTGAGGGCCCGTTTCAGGATGTGGGGGCCATGGTGTAGGTACACCGAGTGCAATAGACAAAAGACCGATAAACGAGATATTAGGCTGTGTTGTATTGAGTAGGTTGTGTATAATTTAAAAGCAATAATACTTTTTTGTCCATTTTCAATTAATATGTTAAAACCTCAATATTAAAAAACCAAAAATCTGCGATAAACATTCGGCGAAAAGAACGACTACACCCACTACGGTGGTGGTGTAAATCAAAAGAACATTTTTTCGGTGGAATTCGGCATAAATATTGTAGCTCTCTAGACCAGTGTTCCCCAAACTTTCGACATCTGTGTACCCCTTCTATAATTTTCGTAACACTGAGTACTCCTCGTCAAAGAAAAATGCATGTAAGTACTTTAATAACAATCAAAATATATTCCTTTTGTAGTACATAAACAAAATAATAATAAACGAAAAATAAAATTCATTCATAATAAAATATAAATCAAAGTTATATTATAAAAAAATAACATTCATTATAAACCATGAGAAGGATGAAATTATTTATGTTGAAACGACAGATCATCATAATTTGGTTCCCTGGTTATTAATTTTAATCTGAGATGCGGTTCCACACCCAAAGGCTGTTCCTTTTTTTGACTTAATGTCTACAAATGCTGAAAAAGCAACTTCACATAGATATGAAGTTTAAAAAGGCAATGTATTTCAGGAATTTCTCTGTTAAAACTGGATACACATGTTGCATTTGCAACCTAAATGATGTTTAAGTACACTCCTTATATTTATTTTGCAAGAATCCGTCTGAAGCTAGTAATTCCAACAATTGCTCTTCTTCCGCATGCGATAAACCTAGCATGGATGTTGTATTAATTCTTGTTGCACCAGGCGTAGCCATAACCCGGTGCAGCACGTACCCCCACCAAACTCTTCCCGTACCCCAGGGGGTATGCGTACCACACTTTGGGAAACACTGCTCTAGACCAAGCGGGTAGCACAGCCGATATTATTTAAGCAATGTTTCAGCATACTAGGTACACATGTCCAGCATGGTCGCTGTTCACTTCCAATCCGCCAGTCGCTGATGACACGCTCAACGGTTACCGCCACTATGCCTCCAATTTAATAAAAACTAGGAGAAACTGTACAAATATATCGCCGTGTATTGTGAAATTATTTAAAAATATTTATATGAAGAAGAAAAGGAGCCTATGGGACTAATTTCCATTCTCCTCCTTCGCCCCCCCCCCCCCAATAATAAATCCTGGGTAATCTGTAATCAACTGTAATTCACTGTAATCACTGTAACTATAATTGTAAATATATTCAATAACAATAGTAGATTCCATCAACGATTCCGTTTGACCAAGCACATAGACACAGTGACGTCTTTAGGTAAAGTGCCGCCCTAAAGCAGAATAAAATAATGCAACCCCTTCCATTAATATTCTAAAATTGTACGGCTAATTTAGTTAATACTGCATATCGAAGGGTTGCCAGAGTAAACGTTTTATAACTTTGCACTTTTTTGCACTCTTTACTATACTGATAAGCCTCTTTGCGTAATTACCTCGCATAAAATTAGATCAAATGATATTTACTTGTATTAATATAATATATTATTTACTAATAAATAAATAGACAAACAATACATGTAAAAAAAAGTTTTTAGAATATGTTAAATCATTTTCATCCTAGAGCTGGAGTGCAAAGTTATGAAGCATATACTCTATCAGGGAACTCTGAGTGTGGACATTTGCGACTAAAGTAGAAAGCCGATACATTCACAACGACTGGTCCTACTTTTTCCGCCCCTCTCGTTGTCAGTGGCGCACCCAGGGGGGGCCAAGGGGCCCTGACACCCCCCAAAATTATCAGAATGATTTTAGACACCCAATCCCTAATGGAACTGTCAAAAAATTCTCGGTGTCCATCCGAATTCCGGAGTGGTGTAGGTAATGGCTGACAGGGCTCTAGCCTGGGGGCCCGGCGTGTCGGGTTGACCAGATAAGTGAGATAAACACACATCATGCATTAGCTTTAATAATAAAAAAGTCGCCTGCGGCGCTATTATACTTCATAACCATGAACATGTTCAATTATGTAATTGTGCAATATATTTTTTGATTATTATGTGTCGATACTCGATTGCTCCATTATTAAAGTAAATGTATTAAAAATCGCCAATATTTCACTGTATGAGTACCCTTAATTTGAACTAAAACACAATTTGAAAAACGTTAATGTAGTGTTTCACACTGCCTTTAATGTTCGCGGTAGGTAGGGGGCCCGCCAAATATCCTATCCTGAGGGCCCGTTTCAGGATGTGGGGACCATGGTATAGGTACACCGAGTGCAATAGACAAAAGGGCGATAAACGAGAAATTAAGGTGTGAAGAAGAAAAAGATCCTATGGGACTAATTTACATTATCCTCCTTGGCCCCCCCCCAATATTAAATCCTGGGTGCGCCACTGCCACTGATTGCATCTATTAGGAGCACTTATAAGTTTCTTATTAAAAAAATGCTTTCCCATTTTAAAAATAACTGAACTCTTTTCATTCATTTTGTATCAGTGTAACATTATGCTAGTATGTTCGAAACCAATACACTTTGTTCAATAAATGAATAAGTGCACTTACTCGTTTTCGCATTACGACGTTGAATGGGTTTTGTATGAATAGTCAGGGTCGATATGAGCCACACTTGAGATTACAATCGCGTATCTCAAATGCGGTGAGTGAAATCATTTAATTTCCAATTTTATATACTCAACAGAGATAGCTATCACAGTAAAATATAATGTAGTTAAACACATTATTACATGGGTAAAAAATAGTGCAAGTATGACGTATATTATCTACTGCCATCCAATATATTTTAATGCACCGAAGTTAATATTTAACCACTAAGATCACAGAACAGATAATAAATAGAATTCCGATATGCTATATTCAATACGCTACATTTTGATGCAGGGTTTTGAATGTGTGAGTGTCCTACGAAAATGAAATACGCATTGTGCACGTGCAATAATAATTAAAATTAAACAGACATATACTTAAACAAAAAATCTTTAAATCCACATACACTGTTTATATTATATATTTAGAAGTTGCGTATTTCCACGAAACCTACTGATACTCACAAACAGTGGGGGTTTTAGTTACGTGTTTGATCGTGGAGGTTTGTGACACTAATAAGTTTGGATGCTCTATTTTCAATATATATATAAAGAGTGGTAAGACGTGTTATTGCATTTTTCGTAATATGTGTGTGCCTTTTAATCTCTGCTTCACATCCACCTTTTCCACTAATGGTCGATCTCAGATATAAAAACTTATCCACTGTTTCCATACTTATTTGCTGCTTGTAGAAGGTTAATCCGATCGACAATTAATTAAACTTTATTAAATAGGTACCTACATAGAAAAGACTAAGAATTTGAAGGAAAAAATGTCAACGATACTTCGTTAAATTTCGCTTATTATAAAAAAAACACAAACACCCAATTTTATTTGTAAACATACCTATTACATTAGTATGCACTTCAAATATGTGCTAAGTGGCTGACTACTGGTACATCTACCCTATATTAATAGCGAGTCGTTGATGGGTTAACTCAGTCTCTTAGTGTCAGTTAGATCTCTATGAGGTATAAATGAGAACTCTGCCATTCTGGGCAGTGTTGACCTATGTGTCCCTGACAACTATCTTAGAAATAGGAAGCATCAGTTGTTTATTCTGGTAATGCCAACTGGGAGGGCGATACCTATGTTGCTTCCAAATTGCTTCGGGTGTTGATGTATTCCACTTGCGTGAGAGTGAGTTTAGGTGGACGCTATTTTATAAATTCTTAAAAAGGGCCTCCTTAGCTAACTCGGTGTACTTCTTTGAACTACTATAGATGTATAATTGTATTTTCACTGCGTTTGTATGTTTATATTATGTTCTCTTTTTATATTGTCATTTTTAACCCTTTTATTACTTTTCTTTTTTCTTTCTTCTTTATAATGCCTACAGTTTCATGTCATGTTGTGAACGTCTTAAACTTATAATTTGTAATGTCCACAAAATGTAAAATAAATTGAATTGAATTGAATCTCAGTCTCAGTATCACCCCGCACAGTAGGTACTCACTTCCACCGAGCCTCGAACCGATAGCATAACACCTGTATCATTTACTCTTGTACTAACCGTAACCGCAGCAATAAACTCTCGCGCCTGTAATATATCCTCGCGCCTCCATTCCTCTGAGCAACCTTCAATACGACTTTCATCTGTACACTTGACACCCCTAAAACGGTGTCGTCCCTCCCTAGAACGAAACCCTCTAAAAATATAATAAAATTTTTAACGTATATTCCCCATATTTTTCGGATCGATGTTCGGCTCTGGTACAATAAATGTGCCCTTCCTAGCTTCCTAAGTGACCGAGTCCTAATAATAGGTACTAACAATATAAGTATAATATTATTTATACTATAAAGTATTAAGTAAGAATCCCTGCTGATATTTAAAAGCATTTTTATTAATATTGTGTGAAAACTTCACGAATAAGTGTGGTAATATTATACCATTTTTTTTAAATATCTCTATTGTATTGTACATTCAACACACACTTCAGTTAGGTGCCTGTTTATAAAATCATGCTGTGATTTTACATTAGGATATAAAATAATCCTCAAGCTCAACTTGGGGGTAGTAGGGAACCATACAACTTTATAGGGGCAATATTTATATGAATCAGATCACTTTGAGGCAGTTGTTCATGAAGTTAACGTATACCAATAACAATATTATAGTCATATTTAATGATTGAGACATTTTCATGAATTTAATGGTAAGATTATCGTTTACATGTAAATTGTACGTAAAACATTTCACCGTGGCACAGTTCGCCGTGAGCTTTCTTAACGGAAAGAGATGACCGTATAGTACTATACGGTCTCCAGCTCCATTAGATTAATTCAATTTTCATTGCTGATTTCGGCAAAATTCAAGAATCCAAGAATGAAAATCTAACCTAACCTAACAAATAATCCAGTATATCGACTGTTTGCTGTTGGCTTCCTATAAATTGTAAACCAACAAGAACCGTGTTTTATTTAGACATGATTTTTAGCCTCAGTAGTATACGGCTCAAAGAGGCTGGGCGGTCTTTAATATACGGCCATATATTTCCGATACAACATTTCATGGTAAAGTGTGATATGGAGAATTTTATATGTACAAGTTTCCGGACATGAAGATTATCGTATTTAGTAAACACTGCGATTTAACACATTAGGTATCTGGTATACCGATAATTTGAATTTTACTATGTACATATCTACATAAGTATCTAAATACATATTTAGAAGAAAAGGAAACTCAGGAATTTGAATTTAATTCGAATTAATTTTAGTTTTGTATAACTCCATTTGCGTTAATTTTTGCGATTTGAGTTTCTCCTTTCTGCATGCATTGTGCGCATATTACCTACAGCGCTAGCTAATAAACGCTGCAGACACACAGCAAACTATGAGAAATAGAGCTCAATGTTTGGTTAGGTAAGGTTAGGTTGAAAAATGTGAGTTATGACAGCAACACTCATCTTTGTCAACGATTTTCACAAAGTTTAAAGTAACCTTTGGTAGTCAACTATGTTTCTTTTTATAGATCATTGCCTTTAAACACACTTGATACCTATATTTAACTAAAAAATGACAAAATTGCAAAATGTGAGTTATGAGCGTTATGACACTAGGCGACTCATATTATAATACTTTTCATTATGAAAAAAGTTATGAAGCCGATGAAGAAATAAAGATGATAATATGTAGGTACTTAATAATATTATAAACACAAACTCTGTACCTACCTGCAATCAATAATATATTTAGAATCAATATAATATATTAAATTTAAAAAATACCCTGTGTCGTTTTCAATATAATATTCAATATTTACTAGCGAGTAGGAACGCATGTTTGTAAGTAGAGCAGGTAATTTAATACGTCTCTCTAGTTCTGTGTTTTGTTTGGTATTCCATTCACGCTGAAACTTCGCCCCAATGTTTTGTGCGCTCGGCCCAAAAGCTTTCCGGCACGCCCACCCTGTGTTGTATTCTTTATTCAAAAAGTAGAAAACGGATTTCGCCGCCTTTTCTTGCTTTCAATGCGAAAGCTTACTGTTACATCGACATTGGCGTAGAGGAATAAAATAAATATTCCACGCCCGAAATACATACATTTCTGGTGTCATACGAGAAAAAATGAGAAAATGTCGCATCCCATCATTAGGATGATCAAACTAGAAATTTTTCACACTAAATAAACGCTGTTGACAACCAAGGTATTTATAGGACCCATTAAACTCATCATGTGTTGGCTTGGTATGAGCCCGATACGATGTGGAGACGTAGTGCATGATGTAAGGAAATAATGTGATGATTTTTCAATACTTAACTAGATCGATAACCTCAACCACTCTCGCCTCTCTGTGTGTACTTCACCTCACCGGTCCACCACTGCTATCTTACGACCTTTCTATAATCTAAGGGCCGTATGTATGAGATTACCAAATTCTTTATAAGCTATTTAACCGATGTTCCACCATAGCACTGCTTGTGACGTAAGCAATCTGACGTCACACGACATTCAAAATGGCTGCTTCACCTGTCACTTTCAAATGTCATTTTAATAATGCATTCTGTAAAACATTTGCCAACTTTAAAAATAGTTCCTAGTCATGCTGTTTACAAAATACGTATAATTTTGATCCAGTCTATAATCTAGATAGTAGGTAACTGATACAATGCCTCGTATTTCGCTTACAAAATGCAAAATTTCTCATGGAGAGATAAGATGGATTTACGTAAGATTACGATAAAATTCCTCCGCTAAACGACCGCAAATATATGTACCTACTCATGTATCTGGCATTAAAATATGCAATTAGAAGAATCCTGCATTCTTCAAAATATTATGATACCTACCTACCTAGTTAATTATTGTAAGATAACTGTAATAAACAAGGCACAACTCTCAAATACACTGGTAACATAAATAGTGTCATACGGTGATTGGTATAAAATATAAATGATAATATTATACAGAGATCATTACAAATTAATATCTAAATCCATTTGCATTTCTGTAATTTATTCTTATTCTGTTTTGACATCTCATAGAAGTGATTGAAGTGAAGTTAGTCATAATATGTATGTATTGCCACCAAAATAGAAATGTTTACTGGCAATACTTTATGATTTGTTTCAAGTGCGTTATGTTCGAGGAGTTTTATCTTATAAGTAAGTGTGGATTTTTTTGAGATATGTATCGAAATGAAACTTTATAAACATACCACATTAGCGTGAAGTTCGATAATTTTGACAGAAAAGACATAACTGTAACAATAATCATATTCGCCCTGTATCCCATAAAGCTGGAACCGTTAAACTAGGTAAGTATAGAAAATTCTTACTTATAATGTATTCTATTTATAATCTGTATAAGTCTTATCAATAATAACGTAATATTGTGTTTATAGTCAAAACGCTACTATTTTAAAAAAAAAAAAGATTTTTTTTTAGACATAATTGAGTAGATTAAAAGCAAAATGGCTTCTCTTCATTACCCATACATTGAGATGCGGATAAAAACAATTACCTACGCAGTTTTGAGGGGTTCCACGTATGTTATAAGTCTTTCTTCTTTGCCCATATCCGCCCCTTAACTGGAGCATATGGACACCACGCGGCGCCTCCAAGAATCCCTGTCGCTCGCCAGTCTTCTTGCTTCGTTCCAGGTCAAACCAGCATCCCGCAGCTCCGCCGTATACACTCTGTAGATTGTATTTAGCGGCCTTCCAGGACGCCGGAATCCGGTCGGCTTGAAGAACAGGCAAGCCAGGTTAAAGTTCTCTTCTGGCATCCGCAGCACGTGGCCGAGCCAGGTCCAACGTCGCCTCTTCACTTTCAGCGTGATGAGAGGCTGCTTGGTACGTTATCTTATCTCCTCGTTGCTCCTAAAGTCATACCACCGCACACCCAGTATTCGTCGCAAACATCTGTTTTCGAAGCTCAGTATACGGTTGCTCTGAGCCTTCGTAAGGTGCCATGATTCGCTACCGTAAAGCAGCACCGTCAGAATGCAAGCGTCGAATAGGCGGCATTTGGTTTTGACCGAGTACAATCGTGAGTCCCAGACATTTCGCATCGAGTTGAATGTTGCTCCAGCCATTCCCATTCGGATAGCGAGCTCTTTCTGCAAAATGCCATCTCCCGTGATGTGTACCCCCAGGTACTTGAAGCTGTCGACGCTCTCGATGCTCTGTCCATCGCTAATCAGAGGGAAATCTGGATCAGGACAGGTGCTATTGCACAAGACGTTGGTTTTCTTCGCGTTGATTTTCAAACCAACGCGAGAGGAGTTGTTATGCAACCTGTCGATTGTCTCTTGAATGCCCTCGATTGAGTTGTCGAATAGGACAGCATCATCGGCGTATTCCAGGTCGCATAGCTTCACCGTGGGGGTAACAGGTATGCCTCGGTCGGGTGATATTGACTTCCGTAGTATGAAGTCAAAGAGAATGATAAAGAGAAACGGTGCAAGGACACAACCCTGTCTGACTCCGGTCGTGACCCCGAACCATTCCGTGACAGTGTCTCCAATTCTGACACAGCATTCGCTATTCTCGTGCAGGCTTTTGATTATGGCAATGATCTTGGGAGGGATCCCGTATGCTCCCAGTATCATCCAGAGGGAGGGGCGGTGCGGACTGTCGAAAGCCTTCTCATAATCCACAAAACAGCAGGCCATCGGACTGTTCAACTCATGGCTCTGCTGGAGAAGACATCGAAGGTTGTGGATTTGGTCTGCACACGCTCGACCAGGTAGAAACCCGGCTTGGTTTTTCCTGAGGACGTGCATTATTGGATCCCTTATTCTCATCAAAATGATGTTTGCCAAAATCTTTCCCGGAACACTGAGTAGCGTAATGCCTCGGTAATTGTCGCAGCTTAGAGGGTCACCTTTTTTAAGAAGTGTGATGATTTCACCGTTCACCCAGTCCCTTGGGCAGCGCTCTTCTTCCCACACCTTTGTCATCAGATGAAACATAGGGTGCAGGATTGCGCTCAAGCTGTACTTGAGGAATTCAGGATGAATCCCGTCTCCCCCCGGTGCCTTTCCGTTCTTGAGCCTTTTCACAGCCGATTTTATCTCGGTGTGCGTGGGCGGGCAATCGGAAATGTCGGTCGCTCGGGGAATGTCCAAAAGTAAAGCTTCCGCAGATATGTCAAAGGGATCCAAGGGGGGTGGGCGGTTCAGCACTCCGCAGAAATGATTCTTCCAAATCTTCTTCACGCATTCTGCGTCAGACTCTATTGCTCCACTGGGACCACGAATGGCTCCGGGAGTCGGTGGTCGCCTGCCGCAGACTTCACGGGTGATTCGGAAGAGTTTCCTGGTGTCATTTCTGCTTGCTGCCTCCTCTGCCGCTTCAATTTGCCGGTTCATAAAATTGCGCTTGTCCAACCGCACGGATCGTTTGACTACCCTGTCTTGGGTCTGGTAGTCAGTCCGGCGATCCTCGGTTCGGTCGGGGTCTCTCTCCTCGTCTCTCAGGGCTTTCAGCCTGGCTCGTTCACCAATTTCAACCCACGTTTCGTCAGACATCCACTTTGGCTTATAAGTATTATCTATTATAATAGAATTATTAAGAAACTTAATCCATTGTTTTAATTTAAAATATAAACTGTGTTTGTTTTAATTTGAATATTACACAGAGTTACTGCAGTGCATTTAAAAAAATAGAAAGAAGCCCATTTGATTCTAACCTACTTATCCACGCCACTGCGCAATATAAAAGTTTTTTTGTTTGATATTCATAACATTTTTTAAGCTTTCAACGTATTGGTCTTTAGGAATAATTGTTGCATGAAATGTGGGCTTTAAAAAATTGCACAATCGCCTTTTCTGCCACCAAAATAAAACTTTTTTATGTAATAAAACCTTTATAGTCGATGTAAGTAAAAACTTCACAATGCCCAGTGGCTTAGTTAATAAGTTGTATTACGTATTAATACAGTAAAATGTCTTCAACTGCAGTAGATTAATATCTCCTGAACGAAATGAAGAACCAAAATTCGTTACAAAATATCACAAAGTATCCGGCCAGCAGAATATGCTCGAAGGTACGATTTGAATACATTGAATACAACATAAAGATTTTTTGAAGTTATACTTCTTTAAGCGGAAAATCAGATCAGAGTGTATTTTTGGCGTGTGACATGTAACACATAATTTATTTTTTCACAATGCATACAAAAAATCGCACTCGATTGGATTCGAACCACGATTGTTCGGTTATCAGCCGAACGCACTGTCTTTACGCCACAGTATGATAATGCAATCGTGAAAATTATACAGTATAATATTATAGTTTATTCCGTTGCCTAGGCAGCGAATTTATTATTATATGTACGAAGAATTGTTCCGTTGCCTAGGAAACGAATTTATTATTGTTGGCCATAATAAAATAAAAAACAACGAGAAATAATTAAATAATTTATTTAGTGATATAAGTTAAAGTGTCTAGAAATAAACCAGCGGCACTCCAATAAGCAGCCGTCCTTTATTCTACTTTACTTACTTATTATCATACTTTACTATTTGACAGGTCTGAAACATGATGTCTCGCGCAATGAAGTGATCATAGCCGACCATAGTGACCATAGAATATGTAGAAGGGATTATTTTGCTTGGTGAAAAATATTCTTTCGCGTTGTGAATAATTGTACCTACTCCTTTTTATACGTGATTAGCTGTCAAAACTAAGCATGATGTGTTTGTATAGATAATTTAATAATTGTATGAATGATTTGAACTTTTTTAAAAGACCCTTTTAAATCGATTACATCACAGCTATCGTAGTCCAGTGCACAAGTTGCTGACCTTTCATTCGGAGGCTCCGGGTTCGATCCACGTGAAGTCACAATATTTATGTGATTTTCTCAATACCTAGGTTTTTGTGATTGTTTTTCTTCATTGGACCTCATGGCCTACTGTAGTTTTAAAACGAATATATATATGCATGTATACATATAAATAAAAAATATCATCTGCGTCTAAGAAAATCGTCGCTGGGCATTCTCTAGAACATGGTTTCCCAAACTACGTTCCGCCAAACCTGAATAGGTGTTCCGCGACCATTTGGAAAGGTTTTAGCAAATCAATTAAAGATCTTCTATTAAGTAGAAGTAAAAAAAGTAAAACTAAACAATTAAAGAATCTACTTCATATTGAAAGGCGAGTGATGATCAATCTCCACTGATGTTTATGACGTCAAGTATCTAGATAGGCCATGGCTCCCACAAGGGGGGGTTGACAGGCCTCTAGTCTGGGGGCCTGGGCTTGCGGGGGGCCCGGCTCAAGAGATCGACCAGCCAAGTGAGATAAACACACATCACAAACATGCACTAATGGTAAAAAAATGTCGCCTGCGGCACTGTTCACTTCAAGCATACTAACATTTGATAATATGTGGTTGACAAGTCTTGTCAGTTTAATGACAGTTGCCAAAATTGGCAGAACGGTTAGCTGCGCTAATAAATAACCTACAAAATAAACTAAGTGTTCCGTTAAAATTTCCGGATTTGCAAAGTGTTCCATTGCAGAAAAAGTTTGGAAAACCCTGCTCTAGAAAATCACAAATCAAGAATTTCATTTTAGATAAGATTGTGAATTGAGTGTAATTATGGAAAAAAATTGTATTTTTGTATATTCATCTATTATAGGAACAAATATTAAGAAGGAAATACTCTTTCAAGTTATTTAGAGCCAAAGTGTCCCATACCCAAGACACACAAACTCACTTTTATCAAACTCTTAAATTAACATATTATTTCAATAACATGGGTACACGCACTTGTTTAAGAGTGTATAGTTGTATGTACATGTCTGAGTCGATGCTTGAAAGTGCTTAAGAGCATACTTCAGTGAAACGGCAAATAATTTTCAGCTATAGGTGCGACGAAATTTCGGACTGGCTGCCAATCAGAGAACAAAAGTCGAGCTGTGAACACGTCAATTTGTTTTGTGATGGCGTCGGGGGAATAATTCTTAAATCGTGTAAAGATGACTAAAAAATGTTACCCAGTTAGTTGAAAAAGAAAACATGTCAATGCATATATTATTATTATTACCAATAAAACAATAAACATAACATTAAATGGACGCATGTTGAATTTTTATGACAAATTATGTTTTTTTCTGCACGCGTCGTTTGCACAATCTTCGCGTCGCGTAGTCACGATCGTTTTAGACCGTGACCCAGCTGAAGTATAATCTTAAAGAACACAATAAAGAGGATACTCTAATCGACACATTTCTATTCTTTTATTTTGACGACGATATTCCAAGTAAATTCCTTCTCGCTAAGTCCACTACTCGATATATTGTCGGTTAAAATTGAAAAGTTATAATTATGATTCGCGTGCCGAAAATTTAACTATTATTATTTTCAAATAAAATAATGACAATATACGAATCAATCTGCCCTCCCGTTTTTTTTTAAAACCAGGGGTCGTAAACAGTTTTAATAATTATTTTTCTCGAAAAAATACTTACCGATTGTAATTAAAATTGATTGGAAGTTCTCTACGCAGAAATTGCTAAAGCCATTATAATAAATAAATTTATTTTCATATGCAATGAAAATAATATTGTTGTAATAAAATAAATATTACTTAGGCACAATAACTTATTTTCTAACGCTTCTACAGTGGAACAATTTAACCTTGAACTTGCGCAGATTGCGATTTCTTCTAGTGCACACGAATTACACGAGTGAATGTGATTATTGTTACCGACACTATTACCGACTGCTTTTACATGTAGCTTATTGCATCGTTTTCTTTCGCTCAGCGTCTCTCCAGCTACGTCTTATTTTCTGTTAAAACTATCGAATGTGGTAGATAATAATATGTAGTACCTATAGCATATAGCATAGTTCGCCCTGAGTGTTTTGATATTTTTTTATCATTGACAAACAATGATTTAATATTTTATTTAATTGATTTTTTATCTACGATTAAATATGTGCAAAAGTTAGTGACGTGTCGTGGGGGTAAGCAGGGCGTGCATTGCTTAGGGGCGGCAAACGAAGCAACGAATAAGAGAAAGCTGTGGCGGTTTTCCATGAAGCTAACGATGTAATGTCACTTCGTAATAAAATACCGATTATTACTTGTTTAAAAAATCATAAGGGTGCCTCCATACTTGTCAGCGCCTTAAACTTACACGTACTGCTGCTGTTTTAGAGTAGGTTAGCAGTCGTTGTCTATTTAATAGTTTAAGATAAAAATTAATAAAATAGTAATTGAGACGTTTAATTATAAAAAGCGACAAGTCCACAATGCAATATTTTCGGGAAACAACGTTTTTATGTTTCAAGCTTCAATTATTCGTTTTAACGTGAGTTTATTTTTTCCGTTGTATTCTATGTCAAAATTAGAACCAAATGTAAAATTGTTTTAGCCGATAAACTCTTAAACGTAATAAATATAGCCAAAATAAAATTGGACATAGCGCTACTTGTACCTCACTTTTTAATTTATGCCGCATAAGGCACATATTTCCATGGCACTGTCATGAGTTTACCAAATGCTACAGCATGGGATACGCCATTTTCAATATTGAACGTTCCCTTATTGGTTGATTTAAACACGCGCGAAACCAACCAAGCTTTAAATAATATGAAACACGGACTTGGCGCTTTTTGTAATAAATCGAGACTTAAAATATTTTTTTTCGTATGTCGCGTTTTGGAATTTATAGATCAATACATATTGTGTAAAATTATACAAAGAATACGTGCGTATTTTTTTCTCGATTTTGACCAAATGTGGACTTTTTTTAATTCTTCTTCTTCTTCGATGGCGCTACAGCTCAAGTCGAGCCCTGGCCTCCTCCACCGCTGTCCTCCAGCCGGAACGGTCCTCCGCACGTCTTTTCCAGTTCCGGATTTTTAGTATCTGGTTGGCATCTTTTGTAACATTATCACCCCATCGTGTGCGTGGCTTTCCCACTGGCCTTTTCCCTCCTGGGTTTCCTTCGAGGATCTTCTTCGGTATCCGTGACTCAGGCGTGCGCTGGACATGGCCTGCCCAGTTTAGCCTCTGGAGTTTTATTTTTATTTTCTTTTATTTTCTTTTTGGAATTAGACGCCTCAATTTTGCAAATAATTTTACAATTTGAAACTAAAACTAAACGGAGATGTTATTCTAAGTCTGCATAAGGGCAGCACTGTCCTTGTGCTCTAGCATATTTGGATATGTATAACCTAACGCTATCAATGAATCATCATTAATAATTAATTCACTTGACGTAAATAAAAAAAAAATAGCCGATCTATTGATTGACAGAAATAGAAAACCTCTAAAATGCGTAGTTATTACCTAGAAAATATTTGCAAGGCTGGCACTTTAGCCGATTGTTTTATTTGTTAAAGTTATTTATTTGTCACACATTTAAAATTGACCAAAATAGGCTCGTCATCCGAATGTTGGCGACTCCGTGTTATAACGGTAAAAACACATTTCCCCTGCAGTTGGTATCATTGTTGGCATATTTTTTTATTTATCCATTGTCAAGTTGGCCAAAGTGTAATTCAATATGTCGGTTTTGCAGGATCGTGCCAGGAGTGTGTCGGAAGTGAACGGAAATCTTAAATAACTGTAATTAAACCTCTAAATGACTGTAAACTTACTGTCAAATTTTGACGAACACAAAGCTCTTCAAACGGTACTTGCATGCAAAAATTAAGGGTTACAAATGTCAGTGGCGTGCAATTCAGAATTGTAGGTAGGCTACATTGAAAGCATGAGGTAGTATATTTTTCTATTTACCAATTTCACATAATCTGATGAGGTAGATGAGAGAGTGTTATGTATTTTATGATTTTATTAATTAAACTGGCGTTTACTTGGTCGAACTCCATTATAATGGTTTTAAAACAAAGTCATTTTTATTAATACCACTTTATTTGAGTCCTTTACTTTAGTCCGAAACAGCTGTCAACGTATTATTACTCAATTAAACTAGAATTAAAAAAATAATTTTATTTCAAAACCTTTATGATTTTTATAAGTAGGTACCTACCTACCTATATACCTATTTTTCTGATTACGCTATTTTTTAAATAATATAACCACTGTTAATTAATCCCGTTACCTATGTATCTACACCTTTCTTTGTTTTTATAGACTTTTTTCATGTCATGGTGTGGACGTCTTAAATTTATAATGTAGAAAATTGTATATTGTGTAAGTGAGAGAGAGAGAATGAGTGTGTGTTTCTGTGTGAGTGTGTTGTGTTGCGCTGCGTTACATACAGATAAAGCAACACCAATGTATACCTACAATGTATAATTGTATTTAATTGTGTACTATTTAGTCTTTGCTACTGGTGTTTACAGGGAACACAGAATTAATGTGAACTGAAATACCTAACGGGTGTAAAGTAACAGGCAACCGATCTTGAGTGTGGAAGAATATGGTATAAACTTAAACACGTGTCAAGAATACGTCATTCTAATCTTATCCTTCGTTCTGACAACTGCCCTCGGTTAATGCACTGACACTCATTCAATATTGGTGTATTTTAAGGTTCCAACATACTATTGCACGTCTATAATGTGTGTGTGACACTCACGTTGAATCATACTTATTAATCTGTTCTGTGAGTATTTACCATTTCGTCGCTGTAGGATTGGTTTGTCGAATAGACCAAATGTTCAGGAGGCGAAAAACAAATTTCATAATCCTATATTTAAATACAATATGGAGATATTTAAATTGTTATTTTTACAGCATATGAATGATGTATTCATTACCATTAAAAAGTAATTTAAAGAAAAAGATGGTTCTAGTCCATTTAGATACAAAAAAACATTCTGCATTAAAAGGTCGATTTCGACAAAAACGGATATTCGACAAACCAATCCTATAGCAAAGATTTATTAAAATAGGTACCTAAGTGATAATAAACAATGGCGTAATAAGGAGTTTCGCGCCTGTATTTACCCAATGCACAAGAACCTAATGTGCAATACTTATCTTTGTCGTTATCGAGCACTAATAGTAACTAAGTAAATGAAATAAAAATACTATCTCACGTTAATAAAAAAAAATATATCTCGCAAGAGTAAAAACGCCAAGTATAAATAAGAATGTACGCGGGTATTTGCGGGCACTACAGTCCGGTACTTAGCCCGCCAATTATTATTGCGGGACCGGTTACAGGCGGCGGCGCCTTTCATCTCTCGGAGCCCCACTAAAAAAATGTTGGGCACCGCGTAAAATGTCGCGCTATGGCATTCGCGATATTTAAATACTCCGCTGCGCTGTTACGCGGAATAAATCACCGCTTGTAAAGCGGTGCTTAAAGCGAACTATAGATTTTTTTTAAATATTTTATTAACGTAAAAAAGGGGAAAGTCAGTCACATATGACGCATTCATCACATTCAGTTCCGTATATGTGTGTATTTTTTTACAATTTCCGTTCCTATGAAAATCGTATGGGCCTCCACATAGTGAAGGTTTGTATTATCAGATTTATGTTTTTACGAGAAATGTATCCCCACTTGTTCAACGTATTAGGTCCATAGTCTGACACAAATTGAGAAAAAATATGACGAACCTGGGACTCACGACATTATAAGCCGACGCGTAAGCCAGTCGGCCAGCGTGGGCATCAAATTTATTCTGCACAATACGACATATATAAATTCATCGTAAATTTAATATTGATTTTTAAAAAAAATCTATGTTTCATTAAAAGCTCCAATGTATAATTTATTGATCATTGTATTTTTTGTTATATATTTTTTTTATTATTTATGATGTGTATTTTTTAATAGATAGCTTTCACAACTCGTGTAGTTAACTCATGTCACTTGATCTGATAACCTTAATTATAAGTATTATGGTTGTTATACCTAGTGGAACAATTTAACATTGAACATGCACAAATAATAATGCTATGTGATGTTAATGTGATTATAGTTACGGTTGCTATTTTGTACTGCACTTACATTACCCTTACCGGGACCGCTCCGACTACGTCTTCTTTTCTGTCAAAATCATCGTACCTTATGCAGATTTGGTATATTTATAGTAAAGAGAGAAATAATGATAAAACTTGATTCTCGGTTTTTTCAGAAATCAAGAATTTTACCAGAAATATATTCAATCTGCGACCCTGGATTCTGTCAGTTTGTCAATTTTGTCTTTGGAAAAGCTTCACAAAAGGGTCTCTTCTTTGATGTTCGATGGATATTTTTAAGGAAAGCTAAAAAGCTCTCATTAAATTCTGGATGGATTACAGCAAGGCAATAATAAATGTTTTCAAGATAACTCTGATATGCTCGTGCGGCATCTAGGTAGATAAGTATACTAAATTATTAAGTAAATCGTTTAAAACTTCCCTTGTCATAATATTATGCAGAAATTTCCCTTCACATATGCAGATTGTAGGGGATTTTACTTCTTGGTATAATATTACCCTTTTCGATTATATTCTTAAGAAACCCTTAATCACTGAAATAGTCAGTAGGTCCATATTCTAATCTCTACAATATTTCATTTAATTGACTCTACAATCCTATGTGGGTCTGGGTCGTTTCCGGAGAGGTTTCTTTACAAATTTTTGTTTTACGAGAAATGGATGTTAGTCATTTGCTCATAAGTATTAGGTCCATTGTGCTTATATAGTATGTTATTATTTTTTGGGATAATTTTTTTATACTCATGTATATTCTTAAGACTTCTTTGATATAAATAAGGTGGTAAATGAAACAATCAGATTTATGAAATGTTCATGTATTTTATACCCATTTTCTAAAATCATTTTATCCATACAATTAATATACCTATAATACATTTTACTATACAATAAATTTACACATTTGCAAGATTAAACTAAACAAAATACTGGAAAACATAAATAAATTTCAGGAATTTACGTTTAATAAAAATCACAACTCTGACCTCGCACGTTTTAGTCATTATAAAACATCAAACAAAAAATACTTTAAACACATTGAAAAAAAAATATTAAAAATCACAAATTGGTTGATACATTGTTTTAAAAATATAGTAGTGTCAGATTTCCCTCTCTTTCCTCTTTATTTTTTTTATATTTATTCAAAAAGTAAATTAATTTTATTGTATTCTGCCAATTGTTTTTAGTAAAAAACCATGTGGATAAATCAACAACATAAACAGTAGGTATGTAGCTGATGTAAAAAATATTATGTTGATGTAGTACCTAATAAAAGTTGACATTTATTTTATTGTTAAAGTAAAATAATATTAGGTACCATGTATGTACAGAAGTAAAAACATGTTATCCTGACATTTGGTTATATGGCTTAAAACATCCTGGTTGTAAAAAGATTAATCTATATAATTTTAATATAATAAAATTTTGTATTGATTAATCTTGTTTTTGTAAATGCCCAATGAATTGAGTTTTGGAAGAAAAACAAATTAAAAAATATATTTACAGATTTTTTTAGAATCGTTTTAGAACTCATCATATTTTTACACATAAGAGGTTTTTACACGTTTTTCTTAGATGAGTTCTAAAAAATGTAGAAAAGGTAGAAAATATTCTCAACAAGAAAACCCTTTTGCTGTAAAAATAAAATTGTTATGCACGCATAACAAAAATCATAAAATGATTTCTAATTATAAATTGCAAAAATATGTTTCTAGTATTTTTTTCAATAAAAAATATAAATAGGATAATATACGCTGTAATTAATTTAACTCATTGCAAAATAAAAACGTAGTAAATTACATTTTCTTAAAAAAATAATTTGCTTGAGAATATTTTCGATTTTCTACACTGGACATTATTGTTTAAATAAACTAAAAAAAAATAGCACAAAAATCGACCTGCGAAGATTTCACATAGTATTTTATTTTTACAAATAGAAAATAATTAAATTCACTATATTAGTCATTTTCTAAGCTTATTTAAAACTTAGTTAAATTTGCACTTTTTCATTAAGGTAGAGTTTAACTATCTTGAAAATATTTATTATTAGAATAATTACTATTACGTTTTAATATTATTACAAATTTTATAATATATATATTTATATTCTTTTCATATATATATACCTAATATATATAAAATTTAATCATAATGTCTCAATTTATTTTTTATACCGGTCTTATAAAAACACTTTTATAACTATATATATTATGAAATAATTTTTATACGTATTTTTATATAAAATTTACAATAAAGATAGCTAAGTGTCCTATTAACTAAACTAAACACACTTCATAGTGGGTGTTAAACGGCAGGCCATACCCTGGAATAAAAGAAAACAATTAATTAGTAAACAATATTATTAATTTGGTATTATCATTAACACAGGAAGAAAATGTTTACATCTAAATAATCAATAATCATTGAATTCATAGATTAATTCTTAAATTCCACGTAACCAACATTTAAAAAAAATATAAGATTCAAGATTATTAATGTCTAGACATTGAGTTTACATACCATAAAATAATTTAAAATACAAATGATGATAATTACTTAATTATTTCATACTTTCCTATCATTCCAGCTAAGCTTGACTAGTAGTAGGTTTTGTATGAATATGGAAAAATATTAGGTATGCTCTTAGGATACTTATATAAAAATCTAAAACTATTTTATACATGAATGCGGCTATGCAATAGGTATCTATAAGTACATACAGCATGAAAATATTGTCGCTAAAGTGGTAGCATATTTTTTGGATTTGATAGCGTTAGCACATTATAAAAGCAGCTAATAGTGGAACCAAATATTTCTCAACTAGGTAGATACTATGTAAATAATATAATGTATGTCCCTAATACATGGTTACACAGGTGGAGAACGATATAATTCGGCGCCGTCGACTAGGACTAGACGACGCCGACTGGATATCAGGACATTTGGACGACAAGACATGTAGGCACCGCATAATTAAATAAATATGGCAATATTATTGCAGTTTCGAGCCAGAGTTTTACTGCAACCATATACCTCGTTTTATTACACGTGTATTTTATATGACGCCCAAATGTCCTTCGTCCAGTTGTTCTTGTGTCCAGTCGGTAGCGCCAAGTCGTCATGAATACGATCACATAAAGTTTTACCGGTTTTATTTTGTATTTTTCACCACAATGTTTCTTATTATAAATTGCTTTAAATGTTATTTATTTTTGATAAAATATGTTAGTTATTTTTTTTAAATAGATTTATCTGCAATTTATATCATCAGAAGACCGGTTTAGTCTTACATATTTATTTTTATTATATTACTGGATCCTGATTCTATATAAACATACTGCACATAATAATATGAACCAAAGGTTAGGTAAAAAAATAATTTTAATTCGGATTTATTTAGGTAGTAGATACCTACTTTTTTAATAAATTGATTCCAGACTCACGTTAGTAAACCAGCGGGCCCCGGATCCGCAGGCTGGTACCAGGAGTACTGGGGGACGTATCCTGGATGATGAGCAGGTTGAGGGCCCCCTAGTGGGGCTCCCAGAGGGGCCCCGGTGCCGGGTTTCATGTCCCATGCGCCCGCCGCTCCGCCCTATTGGTAAAAATAACAAAAATAACGTTAAAATCATACATTCGTGTTATAGAAAATTGTGAATAGGTACACAGTTTAATATTATATAATATCTTCAATCCTTCATAATAAAAGTATACTTATCTATTTATTCAAAATTATAATGTATTTATTTATACTAGTAAAATAATTTGGCCATTTGATATAAACAAGAAAATAAATTACAATGGTAAATTTTATAAAACTAATCATCAAATTCTTCCAACATTTCAATATTTTAACCAAACTAAAGAACTCATTAAGTCTCACAGTTATCAATCGTTCACATTAACCAGATACTACCTATCTACAATATTTACCTCAAACATATCATTATATATCTCACTGTTCTGGCAGAAGACACTAATTCGAAAAAATTACATATTGAGTTAGTTATACCAAAATGTTTCTTATTTCAAACTTTACCGTCTGGAAACCTTCTTAATAAATAAACAGTCTTTATTTTAAAGTCATCCTTTTTACGATTAATTAATAAACTCACATGATAGACTATTTCAAACATTTTAACAACTTCAAAGTCAAATTACTCAAAACTACTATTCTCCAGTTAGTGTGTTCTGCCAGAAAAGAGACGATATATCATAGCACTTTTAAAAAAAAATAATACTATCGACCGAGGGTATTTGATGGAATTTGAATTTAAATTCTAATTGATTTAAGTTTTTTTTACTAGATATTAGTCATTTTTTGCGACCCGGGTTTCGCCTTTTGGCCTTTAGGCACTATGCGCACTCACCAATGGTAAATGCACACTGAGAAGGCATACAATTATTTCTTGCTTATATAAGTAATACATTAATAGAATAAAAGAAGGTAAACAACTGATTATCTACTAAGTGAAGGATCAAGTAGGTACCTATACAAATTAATTGAAGTCATTGTAAAAATCAGTCGTACATACAATAAAATCATTATTTATTGAATATTCCTACAATATAATAAGAAACACTTCAGAAAAATATCTATTAGATATGTACCTACTTATTCTTTTTTAGAAAAAGTATTTGTACCGATTGAAACAGCTTAAACACATAACCATTTTAATCCAAGAGTTTTTGGGCCTTGCAAAATTATGTAAATATTTTTTCCTTCAATTAGTATGACTTAAAAAATAGTCAGTTATAAATGTTATATTGGGATTCGAACCCATATTCTCCTTTTCACGGAGCATCATTAACTTTTTATAAGTTAGTTATAACAGTTATATTCATTTAGTGATATAAACTGAGACAGGTAGAACCAAATGTGTTGAGTTTCATTGTTCCATACAAAATAATATCGTGAAACATATAAATAGATTATTTGTTGTCTTTGATTCCGCTTTCCTCATTTATATTTTCAACCAGTTTTTAATAAATGTTTAATAATAAAAATATAACTAACCAGAAAAGGAGGATAGTGCTGGTTGTATGATCCGCCAGCCGTCTAAAGATAAACAGAAATACAAAAAAACATTAAAAATACATTCAAAATAATACGGAAAAACAACCATGGATATAGCTAACTATTGTTAACTAATATTGTACCTATTAAAATGTCGGGTAATATTGTCTTTGACTACTAACTTTTCTTTATTAATAGCATTTGGGGTAAACATTTTTTTTAAAACATGTTTGATTCTACGAAGATCCATAATATGGAGCTCCACTTTGTGGAGGTTGTATTAACAGATTTTCGTTGTTTACGAGAAATCGATGTTAGCCATTTTCACAAAATATTATTATCCAAACACACATTAAAAAACAATATGTGAATTTACCAGACCCGGGGTTCGAAGCCGGGACCCATGACATTATAAGCCGATGCGTAACCGTTCGTTGCTGTTCGTTGCTGTAGGTAGTATTTCATTGAAATAAACTAATAAAAGTAGATCATAGTCTATCAATTTTACTGTACCTAATTGATAGTATGTACCTACCTTAGTTTATAAATTATTGATAGTATAAATTGTAGTTACATCAACAAAAATTTGGAGTGATTCGTGACGTCGGTTAGTAATTAAAGTAATTTACCTTTGATTCAAAATACAAAAGCTGATTGTCAACAGTAACTCAGTTTGGAATGCGCTTTAGAGAGTATTGTAAAAGCCATTAATTAAAATTTATCGCGATTAGATAGGATACCTATAGCATTGTGGTCGATATCCATGGGCGTGAATCCCGAGAGACGCAGGTTCGATTCCCGCTGGGTATCGTATTTTTTTCAAAAAAGATTTTTTCTATTTGTTATATATTTTCTCTGTAAGTGTTTTCAAAATTATGTAGGTATGTTTAAAACAAGTATATAAAAGCAAACGGTTTTTTGAACAAAAAAGACAAAACTTATTATTTTGTTTATTATGATATTTTTCATATGAGCATGAAAAGCACTTTTTTCCATAATAAGCCTTGATTGAAGATTGAAGAAAGTATGGCATAGCATAGCATAAAGTTAAAAAATCAATTATCTACAATAATTTAAAATTTAAATGCTTTCAAAAGGGTACCAAAAAGAATCAAAAAAACATTTGATAATATTCCTAGCACTTATCTGAAAATATGTAGGTATTGTGTAATAATTGTATTTACCTTAACGTCCCAAGGTACTGGAGGTGGTCCTTTGACATCCCAGGGCGCAGGCGGACTAAGTCCCGGAGACAATTCGCTGACGGGCGTCGATGAAGGAGTTGGCGAATGGACGCCACCCCCTGGGCCACCTACACCTCCGGGTCCACTCGCTCCGCCGAGGTATTGGTTTGGAGAGTGCTGGGACCCACTACTGCTTCCACCACCGCCTACGAAGAAAACGATAAGGATTATTTGAATGGTTTGTATTTGAAACATATTTTGATTTTTGTCTCTAAACCATTCGATCACCAATGACCCTAAATGCTGAGTGTGGTTTTTTTTTTAATTTTCTATCCTAATAGTTATTAAAAATATGTAGTGATTTCTTATTTACTTTCTATTTAGCTATCAATAATGTGGGTTCATATCAGCGTCGCCAGATAATTTTATCAAATCGGGATTTGTACCATGTGAAAAGAAAAATATAAAAAATTGGGGGCTAGAAGCAAAAAGCGGGACAACCTAAAACCGCATAGTTCAATATTTCTAATATTTTTTTTATATACCTAATATCAATCATAAATGACACAACACAAAACTACAAAATTCTTTAACTATCAAAATATATTTTTTTCGACACTCGCCTATTTTTGTACTTAGCCGAAGATTTTACTTCCTGCGCATCTAATTTATACACAAGATTGATCAGCTGCTATCGGCGGATATCGAGGGTAGTTTAAAGAGGTCAGAAAACTGGCCGATTTTGAAGACTACGTATAGGTACTTACTACCAGTATAAAAAATACTTAGTATCGAAACCAAAATACTTACTAGTATTTGGAATATTATATAGAGCGTTTGGCGTACAAAACTGTGTCAGTGCTTTTTAGAAGCCATTTTTAGACAAATGAAATTAGCTTGAACATATTTTTAATCTATTTTTCCGGAAATCAGTTGAATAACTGATGCCATTTCCGTCCATCGCGTTATTTTGTCTTAACCTAGAAGTCTTATTTGTTGAATAAGCGTGAATTTAGCTGTCCCGCGTGACAATCTAATTTTTACCACGTTTTTATTAGCTCGTATTCTTGTTTGTCCGGTACAATTTTTTTCATGTTTGTCCAAGATTTATATTGGACGATTGAAGATTTTTAACTAACTTCCCGACTAGCTAGACATTTGAAACTTTTAGAATATATCAGAACACGACGACAATGCATTATTTTAATACTTTTAGCCATTTTTAAGCAGAATTGAATTCATGTTCGGTTAATTCTGTTTTATATGGAAAGTTATTTCGGAAAAAATCGTAAAAAGTAAAACACTATTATTGGTTGCTAAGGGGGTCTTAGCAACTAAATTATTAATATATACGTGCGTTACTATGGAAATCAATATGAAATGTCAAAATGACATTTCAGTATTATATATTTATTCAGCATTTCTATCAAGTACAAAAAAACGTATTTATTAATACATAGAATTGTCAAGTTTATAAGATTCAACAGAAAATTTAAAAACGTGGTATATAAAAAGTTCTTTTTATCTTGTAATTATTCTTAAAAAACTGGGCGTCCCGCAAAAATCGGGACGTATGGCAACATTTGTTCATATGCATGAAAGATTTGGTGTTTTACAGAATGCATTTTTAAATGTTTTTAGATTTCTCAAATGTAGGTAGGTACCTATAATCAACAAATCGACTTTATTTCCCACTTCTTTTAGATATTGTCGCTGCAAGATTTTTTTCTTTTCACAGATAATATAATATATTACCTACCTATTATTCATGTTGGAAAAATATACTTTTTATCACGATTTTCCTCTCATGCTGAATACATGAATGTCATAATAGGAATGTATCTCACGGAAAATGCTGATCTTAATCAATGGTTGTCAATGGAAACTGAATAAACAATGGATATTCGGAGAACTTCATGAACATATTAAACTAATATAAGATTGTTGCACTAAAAACGACTTTATTGGTTTTGATTTTACCCACCAGTAGCAACCACAATACATCAGCGGCGGAGGGTGGAGGTAGTCTGTTAAGATCCGACATAAATAGTGTACCTATACTAAACTTTGTCAGTCAAACGTACGTTTTGTTTTTTTGAACTAAGACTACATTGTGTAGAATGTAGATAGTGTTTAGTATAGTGTTTTATAGATGGAAGAATATTTTTTATCGATTATGGTTTGGTTTAAGCAGGGTTTAATGAATTAAAAAAAACTATCCAACACCTTCTGTAATATGTATTCTTAATTCGACGAAAACAAATATTTAAGTATGACTGAAAAAGTGTGCACTATCTTGTCGGATCTCCCATAGCATACCTAAACTATAATGGTTTAGGCATGGTTTAATTAGATTTTAAAAACTAACCAGCACCATCTTCAAATTATATTCTTGAAAACAAATAATTATGACTTTCAAAGCTTAGTGTGCAATATTTAAGTCTAATCTTGACAGCCTATGTCCACCCCTCGCCACTGTAATATACCTATTTACTATTTTATGCAATGCTATTTTAGTTAGATCTTAGATCCATGAAACGCCAGTTAGTTCTAATTATTCACTTTAAGTCACTGAGATCAATACGGCATTTCAATTTAGTTAATTAATAAATACAATTTTATCACTTAAAAGGTTAAGTAGATTTTTCTATTTTCTTACCATTCTGGTCACACTACTATTCATATGATCAATTTTGGGTGTCAAATCCTTTATTTATATCTAGAGAAAAAAAAATAATTATTTTTTTAGCTCACCATGCATAATTTGACTGGAGTTGGGAGACGCTCCTGGGGGAGCAAGTCCTAAGCCATGCGGATGTGCACCACCGGCACCAGGTCCTGACTGCGCCGCCTTCATCATTTTCTTGTATTTACTTCTTCTGTTTTGGAACCAGATTTTAACCTGCAATTTAACAAAGAAAACATACACTTAGAATTTAATAATAATTTAAAAAACGCGAAAGATTTATAATATAACCAATGCATATCGATAAATATTTTTTTTTACTTTGCCGACTTGTAGATTTTTGAACCATGATAATCGATAGGGGTACAATGGTACAATCAGATCATTGCTGAAGTGAGTGCTTGACGTGATCACAAAGAGGCGCTATGCGTGACTGGGACATGTAATCCGTCCAACAACACGACGCTTCGCGCAGCGTTTTTACAATAGCGATCTACACGCTGTATGTCACTGGGCCGAGATACCTAGTGTTAATAGTCATAACTATGGGAATTTACTGAAATATCTTCTGCCATACCAGTCAATTTTAAAGTGTGTATTTAAAAGAAATTATCAGGTAAAATGTGCACCTACCTAACTATCTATTAATTAGTAGGTGTGTACATATAGACACATAGCTCGCAAACAGGATAGGCAACTGGACGAATGCTATAATCCAGTGGAACAAAGGGAACATAATACGACCAAACGGTCTTTCCAAGGTACGTTGAATTAACGAAATAAGAATATTAAGGTTCGGAGAAATTACGTGACAGAAAAGAACAAGAAACCGATAATTGTGGAGAGAACTTGAAATGGACTTCATCCAGCAGTAGATTAGGACCAATATTTCAAATTTGTACATATTGATATAGTAGACACAGAGTTTTTTAAGTCCTGCCTATACAAAACCACAGTCGATAACAAAATATTCTTCTATCTATAAAATATCTAAAACTGTGCATAATTTTAGATATTTTATAGATAAACGAATATTTATCTGACTATTATGTATCTACTATGGCTTGGATTGCGGAGGGTTTAGTTGAATTTTAAAAACAAACAAACACTGTCTACATATTGTAGCAATAGTTCAATGAAAACAAATACGTTTGACTGACAACGTTTAGTGTGCACTATTTATATCGAATCTTAACACCCTACCTCCACCCTTCGCCACCAGTAGACACACTTTTTAGAAAATCCATCACACGGTGTTTTCGTTTCTCATAGAACCACGGTTAATGTGGTAAATTAACAAAAACGTATGATTTCTCATTTAAAAACTAATTATTATCGAACTTAAAATACAGTGTACCTACTCTGCGACCCCTTATATAGAACGCCACTGCCAACGTGAATGATACTAATAAGCAGGTGCATTAATATTTAAGGAGAGGATATATAATAATTTTATATGGAGACTAAATAAAATTAGGGGTTTATTGTATATCAAATCTCTTCCCGCTGTTTTGAAATTATCGCTAATTCGCTGGAGGTATGAGCATTCGAGACCCGCTGCGATGATTAAGGCCTGTTGCGTTACTGGGGAGATTTCCTATAGGTATAACACTGCAGGTCAAAAAAAACTCAGTTTGCAAATAAATAATAAAAAAAAAAAACGGGAATCTTATAAAAGGAACTATGCGACAAAAATAAAAAGATATGATAGGTACATATGTAGTTATTAGATTAAGTTTCACCGATAACCCACCATTAATAATATTTCAGAACGTCATCGTTATAGAGGAGTGTTTTTTCATTGCTAATGGTACATAGAGTACTTGGTGTCTACGAGGGAACATTTCTCAGCTTTTAAAAAGTTTGCGGCATTATACGGCGAGCGAGAAGGTCTTTTCTCATCGAGAATTGACCGTAATACCTACATTATATGGACGTAGGAATCACGCACACTCTAGTGCACGCCAACCAAGGTCTTGGGAAGTTGCTCCTGGGACACTTTCGGCACAAATTTTAACAGCGCCTATCGTTTGTTACGCCACGGTATACGCCTGCATAACGGGTGTGGAGACGTGGCGGGTGGTGGAGGGAAAAGCAAATACATAGAGTATTTTTTTATATATTTTACCACGTTTTTCTTAGCTCCTATTCTTGTTTGTCCGGTGGTTGTTTATCCAGTACAAATTTTGCAATCAATTTTTAATTAACTTCCCGACTAGGTAGACATTTGAAACTTTTAGAATATATCAGAACACGATGCCAATGCATTCTTTTAATACTTTTAGCCGTCTTTAAGTAGAATCGAATTCATTTTCAGTTAATTCTGTTTTGTATGAAAAGTTATTTCGGAAGAAATCCGTAATCCAATCCACTATTATTGGTTGCTAAGGGGGTGGTACTAGCAACTAAATTAATAATATATACGTGCGTTACTATGGAAATCAAAATGACATTTCAGTATTCTATATTTGTCTGTGTGTTTGTTGCAAAATAGCAAAAAAATGATTCGTTGACAATTGCCTTATTTCTCCTAAATTATTAATACATAGAATTGTCAAGTTTATATGATTCAACAGAAAATTTAAAAACGTGGTATATAAAAAGTTCTTTTTATCTTGTAATTATTTGAAAATAGTATTTCTGAATTTTACGAAATCAATGTCTTTTCCCGTGCTTAATACTGGGTTAAATGATCATTTTTTATTACACTTATCGATACGATGGACGAGTGGTAATGTGTTGTGAACTTTCGGCTTCGAATCCCGGGTCTGCCAAATACATAAATGTCGTTTTTCGATGTGTGTTTGAACTCATAACATGGGCTTAATAGGTTACGTAAGTTGCTAACCATGCCATGGCATGGCGGGAAGCACGAGAGTTGGCGATGGACCGAGGAAAGTGAAGCGAACTTGTTCTTGCACTATTTCCCAATGATGGGGCGTGACAGGGTGAAAGAAGAAGAAGAAGAAGATTAAGTTTCTAACACCCTTTTCTTGTTAAAAAAAGCCTGTTAAGAAACGTTATCGTAAGGCGATCAGGATCCACATCGGATTTTAATTACTTAAATGATTTGTGAATTTTGTAAATTTATCTATGGTGACCTCAGCTTATTACGATTATAAGACAGGTAAAAATATAATTCCTATTAATATTCCTTACTGATATTTCTTGTCGGAAAGAGACACAATTATTAATATTGTACACATCATATTTAATATTTTTTTTATTTATATAACCAATTGGTTAATCACAGTTATGTGAATACAAAATATTAATATTATATAGCAAACAAAATGATAATAATTGTTTTAATAATAATACTTAGTTTTTTTTACATGATTTGCTTTCAATCTGAACCAAGTTTCCGTCGCTGAATGTTGAAATTTTAGTCACCGACGGAAACACTGTCAGTCTGCTCACAGTGTTTACAGAAAATTGAACGCCGCGACCAATTGGACGCAGAAAAAGAAACTACACTATATTTTAAATCCTGGATTTTTTGCATTTTAAAGTTAAATGTATGCATTAATCATACACTGTAATCCGCCATGATCAGACATACTTGAAACAAAGTGGTCAGAAGACGAACACAATTATTATTATTTAAGTATAATGATATACTATAAGTATATAACTATATATATTTATATACTTATGTATTTTTCAAAATTGTATTAATTTGTTTTGATCGATTGAATTCCTGATATTTAACTCTTTTAATTTTTAACTTAATTATTATCGAAACTCATTTTATTTAGCCTGAAGTAGCCAACTACTAGTTATATGAAGAATTACTTATTACCACGTTTTTCTTAGCTCGTATTATTGTTTGTCCGGTGGTTGTTTATCCACTACAAATCTTGCAATCGATTTTTAACTAACTTCCCGACTAGACATTTGAAACTTTTAGAATATATCAGAACACGATGCCAATGCATCTTAGAATTGAATTCATTTTCAGTTAATTCTGTTTTGTATGAAAAGTTATTTCGGAAGAAATCCGTAATCCAATCCACTATTATTGGTTGCTAAGGGGGTGGTCCTAGCAACTGAAGTATTAATATATACGTGCGTTACTATCGAAATCAAAATGACATTTCAGTATTCTATATTTGTTTGTTTGTTGCAAAATAGCAAAAAAATATTGACAATTGCCCTATTTGTCCTAAATTATTAATACCTACCTACATAGAATTGTCAAGTTTATATGATTCTACAGAAAATTTAAAAACGTTGCATATAAAAAGTTCTTTTTATCTTTTAATTATTTTTGAATAACTAAGAATATTGCATACCACCATTAGTATGTACCATACCATGGTACCACCATACCATTTTTATGTAGGTACCAAGTATTGGTGACGTCTTCAATATTTTTTTTGTTCATTCAATTTAAAGTATTAATAGATTTCTAAAAACGTTTTGTTCAGTTGAGAGTTTCGTATTATTAAACGGACAAAATCAGTTCATATCATGAATAAATTATTTGGAATCGGTAAGTATTGTTAATTCAATGACTTTTCACCAACAACCAGCTGTCAGCATTTAAGTGTATATCAAACCAAGACCAATTTAGACTTACGACATCAATAATTAGATAATCAAATACCAGTAGTGGTTTTCGGTGCGTAGAGATCTGAGGCGTTGACTGGTTTGGAGGTATCCTTACAAAAAATAATCTTGAACGATAAACGTTCATTGATTAATAAAACTATAGCAACACAAACATAGACCCTTCCAAGCCAATCTAACCCGCATGACACTCTGTCTTTATCGAGCATATCACGAGGCTCTATGTTTTTATGTGAAACATCAGTAATTTTTTTTACGCCTGGTAATGTCTCAGGACCAGATACCCAAGACTGAAGAGTTGTCACACTCTCACTTGAGCTTTGATTTGAAGCGAGTTTACTTAGTTGACTTTATTTAATTAAAGGTGCCATGAGAGAGAAAAGCATAGATAATTAATATAAAAAATAAATAAGTTTAATGATACATAATAATATATAATATAAAGTCAAAGGTAAGATCTTCACGACCGCAATAAGACGACGCAAATTTCTTATAAGCATTATAATTGGCATTTGTGGGGACCAGGTCGGACGGCCCGATGAGCTCAACAGCATATAGTAATACACAGTTATTATGGTAACATGGTTTTTTAATTCATTTATACACTTAGATAGTGAAAAACCACCCCACCTCAAAAACCGACACTGATGAACACCTATAATCTATATCAAGATCATGGCCCCCACAAGGGAGGGGCTGACAGGGCTCTAGCCTGGAGGCCCGGCGTAGCAAGTCGACCAGTTAAATGAGAAAAACAAACACCACAATTTTGCTCTAATAGTAAAAAAGTCGTGTGTGTTTCCTGACTATCCCATATGCCGAAGGGTTCCACATTACTTGGGTACCACAAAAGGTGGTCGCCATCAGTGCTTCATAACATTATGCTGAGTGCCGATAACTTGATAAATCAACTGGATTTATTTAAAAATCGCTAAAAATACACGGAATACTCTTAACCCTGGATTTCCGAGGAAACCACATGGGGAACACTACTGTAGAAAATCACACTGCCCTTAACCTTAGCGATAGGTAGGAGGGCGCCATAGATACTGGCCTGGGGGCCCGCTTCAGGATGTGGGGGCCATGATCAAGATCATTGCTTTGTTAATTGACAACTCTGATATTCTTGTTAGTATTGATATGATGTGTATTTCTGTATGTAAGTATCTTATAAATTGAGAGCTTCGGTGTTTGTTCTTTCAATGTGGCGTTGGTAATGCCAATTATTTGAAGGTAATAACTGTGATCTAGCAAACAAAATAACTATCTTTTGCGATAATTAATGGTATTTTATGCGTAATTAAATAAGTTGTTTTAGCACCTACGAAGACATAAATTTAATATTCCCCAGTGCTAGATTTTTCATAATATAATGTTCGTAAAAAAAGGGAAAGCATTGTATGAAATATTTATTAATTCCTAAGTCGGCCGACGGCGGCGCTGCTTCTACGTCACGAAATACAGAATTTAGCCCCGTCGCCTGACTCCACCCCTTCACAACCCTTCTCCTGTTGTGCAGGAATATTAAACCAAAATTAAATTAATACTTATTATACAACAGAAATTTTAATCTACGCCACCACATAAATATACTTTAATAAAAATTTTAATTCTGTTTTAAATATCCCAATATATTTTGAGCTTAGTAATAGAAGAGAAATAATCATAAACATCCAGGCTTTGAGAAAATCACATACATAATATATTGTGACCTCACTGAGATCGAGCTCGGGTCCCCGGGTGAAAACCCTGCGCCTTACGGATTGGACTACAACGGGTTGCCATTTAAATCTTTATTATGGTGAACCAGTGTGTCATTTTCCATTTATCACTTAACTATAAACCAGTTGCGAAGGGTGGAGGTAGGCTGTTAAGATCCGACAGAAATAGTACACACTAAACTATCGGCGGCTCTCGTGGTGCAGTGCGTAAGGCGCTGGCCTTCCATCCTGGAGTTCTGGGTTCGATTCCCGGTGAGGTCAAAATATATTTACAACATCTAATATGTAAATTCCTCAAGTCTGGGAGTTTTACAACCATTATTGGGCTTCACGGGCTGTTGTGGTGATTAATAAAGAAACAAAATTTAAAAAATAAAATGTTAGTCAAACGTATTTCATTTCATTGATTGTGTAGATAGTGTTTGTCAGTTTTTAAAATTCAATTAAACCCTGCCTAATCCAAACCATAGTAGAATATTCCTTTATCTAATAAAATATTTAAAATTATGCCAGTGAACCATACATCATTTTAGATATTTTATAGATATAAGAATATTTTCTATCAATTATGATTTGTATTAATGAAATTGAAAAAAAAACTATCTGTAGGTACCAAATAAGTATGACTGAAAAAGTGTGCACAGTTTTTGTCGGATAGCCCAAAGCATATCTAAACTATTATGGTTTCGTTAAGCAGGGTATAATAAATAATAAAAACTAACTAGCACCATCTATAAATTGTATTCTTAGTTCAATGAAAACATATAAGAATGACTGACAAAGTAGATTGTGCACTATTTATATCGAATCTTAACAGTCTACGGACACCCCTCGCCACTGTTATAAACTATTTCACAAGCTTGTTGTGATATGAATCCGCGACATTTTCCTGAAAATGTTTTCATTAAATTGTGACCTCTTATCGCACGCGACCCGTCAGTTGGGACCCCCTACCGCAGGGTTAATACTTTTAACATTTCAACACGCTCCTACAAATAGGCTAGGCCGCAAACGCTATGTCAAACATTTTACAGAGGGGATGAAAAAATAGACTAGCCTCGCGTTCTTGTAAAGCGGACACGATAAGGCACTAAGCCACATTAAGCGACGATATTAATTATATCAAACAAGCATTAGTGAAAATTAATTAAGACGATGAAAGTAAACAAAGCAAAAATACACAATGTTGGGAGCCTTTGAATGGATGTTACTTCATGGTTAATTCTTCCTAACCATTAATGAATGTCTGTCAAAGTAGGTAGAAGATACAACAAAAACTCTATTATGGATACAAGAGACTACATACCTAGGTATTATCAACACAATTGAATGCAGAACTAAAATGGAAGAAGTATTTCCCGATCATGTGAAAGTTGCATAACCTCAAGATAGTGTTAGAAACTGTCAAATACCAATGACAGAGATTCTTCGATGCAAATATTGAAGATGACTAAAATCTTCACTGGGCTGTAGTATCAGAAAAAGAAGAATAGTAAAATAATGCCGAAGATGTAACTACTTCTTCTTCTTCAACCATATCCGCCCCTTAGTTGGAGCATATGTATACCACGTGGCGTCTCCAAGAATCCCTATCGCTCGCCAGTTTTTTTGCTTCATCCCAGGTCAAACCAGCATCCCGTAGCTCCGCCGCATACACTCTACAGATAGTATTTAGCGGCCTTCCAGTACGCCGGAATCCGGTCGGCTAGAAAAACAGGCAAGCCAGGTTGAGGTTCTTTTCTGGCATCCGCAGCACGTGGCCGAGCCAGGCCCAACGTCGCCTCTTCACTCGCGTGATAAGAGGCTGCTTGGGGAGTTCTCTTTTCTCTTCCTTGCTTCTAAAGTTTTGGAGCAACTTTAGGATGTAACTACTAATTAATAATGAAGAGAATAACTCCATTTTTGTTAACGCATTCGCTGCTGAGTAGATAATGATTTTTTAATTAGCATCTTTAAAATGCACGTTAATTACATCGATCGGCCGCCTGGTCATTACGCGCATGTGCGTCTTCAGCGTCCAAAGTATTAAATATAGTAAGTTAAAGTAAGCTCGTTAATTTTGTGCAGTTTGGCGACACTACTTTACAATTTTTTTAATAGTAGGTATGTACCTATACAGGTTTTCACTTATTCTACAAGTCAATGGTTTTTGACAATGTCATTCTAATCTATTTTATTTTATTTGAATAAATTAATAATTTAATTATATCCTTATTTCATCATTATTACAGATGAATTACAATTTTTATATCAGGAACCTTAAAGAAATTATTTTTTAGAATGTTATTTGTAAATACAAAATAGAGGCCCACTGCTTTTTTGTTGATTTCTCTTATTACAACAAGTTATAAAAAAACGTCTTTATTAATTGATATATTTTTATTCATGTTGCTTAATTATTCAGACTATATTTTTCAAGGTATGCTAGGTTTTCACTTTCTTCCATTCGATCTTCTTTGATTTCGATATTTTACACTTAATGCATTTTTATCTACTCTCATGGGGCATGGTTTCCTTTTCAGATTCTATGTTTTTTTTAATATATTTTGCACCTGTTAATTACCCGCGAGATTGCAGCCATGACGTCCTATTCTGGGTCAGAAATGTTTCCTCAATTAAGTTTATCAGGCACCGATAGCGATAGCTGTAAAACTAATTAATGCTCTCCTTAAATGTATAAACATTTTCAGTAGTATCCTGTGTGCCATATTTACTGTATTATTGACATTCTAGTATAATTATAAATATTTTATTGTGATCGTCTTAAATTAATAATTTCGTCTCTGTTCTGGCAGAACACACTTTTTTTTTTTTTTTTTTTTTTTTTTCGACCATGTCCGATCCTGATAGGATCATATGGGCCTCCACAGAGTGGAGGTTTGTATTGACAGATTTTGTTTTTTACGAGAAATGGATGTCAGCCACTTGCTCAACCTATTAGGTCCATACCCTGACACACACAAATTGAAAAACAATTTTTGTACTTGCCAGACCCAGGATTCGAACCTGGGACCCACGGCTTTGTAGTCCAACGCTTATGCCGCGCGGCCACCGTACAGAACACACTAACTGGAGAATACTAGTTTTGAGTAATTTGACTTTGAAGTTGTTAAAATGTTTGAAATGGTCTATCATGTGAGTTTATTAAGTAATCGTAAAAAGTATGACTTTAAAATAAAGACTGTTTATTTATTAAGAAAGTTTCCAGACGGTAAAGTTTGAAATAAGGAACATTTTGGTATAACTAACTCAATATGTCATTTTTTCGAATTAGTGTCTTCTGCCAGAACACTGACGATTTATTTATTTAAATAAATAAAATACCACCACACAAATGACAAGTATTGCCATATCCCGCTGGTGCAATTTCGTGACTATCCCTAAATATTCAGACGTAAATAACATTTGAAGTTGGGATAAGGTGGGGAGGGTAGTGGAAAATGCGTGGCTTTTCTTTTATTATTCTTTACATTGGCTGGCTTTTTTATGTTTAATTTGATATTATGTATGTACATATACTTATCGCCATCGCATTGGTATATGAATATGTTAGTAGATACAATACTGAGAGAATAAAAAAATAGTTACTCAGATTTCAAATAAATACTTACATTGTTATCAACATGATTGTGTCTACATAAAATGAGTGAATCTGAACTGTATATTATAATATGCAATGGATTAAAGTATTTTGACGAATTCAAGCGATTGGCACCGCACTGTAGTTGTGGTGGAGTAGTGGCCGAGTATCCGCCTCAAATGCTGTAGATCTGTGGCTCAACTTCCACGTCTGGAATATTCACATGTTCTTTATCAACATTATGTTTGAAGCCAAGCAAAAGACAGCGGATAGATTTAATGTCAAACAGCGGCGCTTTTATTTTATGCAAATGACGCAACAAATTTGTCAGGAAAATTAAAAGGGGGGGCTCCGAAAGTTCTAAGAGTTATAACCAGTCATAGAAAGTTACTAAATTATACTATATTTAAAACAAATATGCGTATGTCATTCAAACTGATTATAATGTTATTTTTTTGTATGGGGCCTCAAAATCAGTGAATGTGTCAGACATCTATGTAACGAAATACGCCACTGATGTCGATTAACCATTGCATAACAAACAACATGCTTTAAGATCAAAAGTGATCTACAAGATTCAAGAGAATGAAATCGAGGACCCCTTAAATAAAGATAGTCAGAAAATACTTGGTTAAGAGTCAGAGTCCACATATTCAGAGTTCATATATACATAAAAAATAGTGAATTTAGAATACATTTGGGGGTAAGCCTAAAAAATCTGCGGACTTTGAAAGAAATGTCTATATCTTTCAAAACACTAATTAAAAAAAATATATTTTTATTCAATACGCAAGTACTTATTATCGGATATATCTGTATAAATTTCTTCCATCATTGCACATCTAATCAATTTGAAAATAAATCCACATACGTCTCATAAATAGTGTCCATGCAACGGAAATAAAGTCAAACCTCCTAAATACCAGAAAATATGCTCATTTTGTATAGAGAGCTTGTTCATTGTTTGCATTTTTTTTTTACTTCGAACTTTTCGAAGTTATTACTGGGTGCTGAAAAAAAAATTAAATTTATGAGGATTACAAGATCGAATAATGATATGTCATTATGGTGCACTATCTTTTCTCACGTTGTCAGATGCGATAGATCTAGAATTATTATATATAAGGACCACTAGGCACTCATCCACTCAGCTGTCCCCGTAAGAAATGAGCAGACAACGAGAAAAGGGACTCTGAGAGGCTGTGTGTGACCGACCGCTGAAAGAGATTCCCGGATAGAGGTCCAGGAGGGTGGTGGCGTAGTCGCACATGGACCTGAATGATCTGTATCGCCAGTTTAAGTACGTAAGCAAGTAAAGTATACGCTTCATAACTTTGCACTCCGGCTCTAGGATGAAAATAATGTTATATATTCCAAAAATATTTTTTTACATATATTATCAATTTATTTCTATTTATATTATATTAATACAAGTTAATATCATTTGATTTAATTTTATGCGAGGTAATCAGGCAAAGAGGCGTATTAGTGTAGTAAAAAGTGCAAAAAAAGTGCAAAGTTATAAAACGTATAGATACTCTATCTTTTTCCATCATATAAATTACCTTACATATCATAACAAAACTATAAAAGTATTACATTGGAAAACAGTTCAAATAAACACAACGAAGATGCTTGCTTATATTGGACACGATTTATAATAGATTTGTATAAATCTTCGTAAGACATCAAGTAAAGTAATAATTTTATATGTATAGAATACATCATCAGTGACAATTGGTATATAATTATTATATTCCTCGAATCAAACAATCAGTGGTAGCTTCATTAAATCTATATAGATATAATGTATCAAAAGAATAATTATATAAGCACTATTTAGATGCAGGGTTACGTTCATTAGTAAACGAGATGTGCATCAACGTTCGTCTGACTACATTACCCCTCCATAGCAACGCAACGGTTAACAAAACGGCCAATTTAACTATCACTTACGCTTGTTAACCCTTTGGAAATATGTAACACAGATCTCCGAATTATTCCGACGGCCTTATTGACCGGTCAGCATTTAAAATGATTATAATAATAAATTTACTGCTGCGTTTGACTAAACTGAGGGACGCATCATAACAATTTGACTAATTTAAATTGTTTGTTTAATTATGTGGTATTATGTTATTCTAAAAGTTTATCGTGTGTAACTAATGCGCTTTTTTACTTGCTTTATATTACAGAGAGTGGTATTTTATATGGCGTATTTGTGTTTTTATTGTATCTACCTACAACTTTGAAGTAACAGTAAACATCGTTGAATGGAGTTTAGCGATAGGATTATAGTGAACTATGTATAGGACAATATTTAAAAAAAAAATAATATAGCATTTTATTAAATTTATATAGGTGCACATAATATTATGGAATATCTAAATTGTATTATATATCGTCATAAATACTATAACTATATACTTAACTTAATTTTCAATATTTTTGAGTCAGCTATTGAATATTATTCTACATTTCCTTTTCTACAATATGATACAACTAGCTAAGTCAGAAGTTAATGGGAACTGTATTAATTTTGTGTTTGAAAATATTAGATACCTTTAAAACCATAAATGCATTAAATAAATAAAATGATACAGGTACCTATATACAATATTTTTTGTACAATTGAACATTATTTAATTTTACGGTACTGTTCGGTTAAAGCGAATACAGCGGAAAACGCATTTTGAAAATAGCCGATAAACTGGATTATTTGTTAGTTTGGGTTAGTTTAGGTTAGGTTAGGTTCGGTTAGTTTAGGTTAGGTTAGGTTCGGTTAGGTTTGGTTAGGTTAACCTAACAAATAATCCAGTTTATCGGCTATTTTCAAAATGCGTTTTCCGCTATATCCGCTTTAACCGAACAGTACCAATTTTTCTCAATTAGGCAAGCACAATTTTCTATTTTTATTTTAAATAATAATTCTAGCCTCAATTTAAGTTAATCAAGTAAAATATTATTAATTATTGAATTAAGTAAAAGATTAAGTCTAAATTTCATTTTCCCAACATTGATCAAATCAGAGATATCTAGTTGTAGTATTGAGGTTACGATATGTAGGCACCTACATCGGCGATAGGAATACTATGGAAACGTGAAAATGGAGAGATATTCGGCATTAAAATTTATGATCTTTTTGGAAATCTTGAAACTGTTCACAAATTTCTCTATCAAACAGGAAAGCAAGGCTGAAATACAAAGCGCTTACGGTCACATTGCAACCCACGGGCCGCTAATTGGGCACGCCTGAATTATAAACTAAAAATTCGAGAGAAACTACTGTTGATTTTAATTCCTTGGTAGAAATAAAATTGAAGATATCTATCGTTATTTGTCGCCCACGATGACCGAGCGGCTTACGCGTCGGTTTTTAATATCGTGACGACCCAGATTTGAATCCAGGGTCTCGCAAATTTACACATTGTTTTTCAATTAGTGTTTTAAGTATGGACCTAATAGGTTGAGCAAGTCACTAACACCCATTTCACGTAAGAACAAAATCTGTTAAGCCTCTACAATCTACATACATAATTTTGAAATATAGAAATAGAAAAAAGATCGCCAATAGTAGCTCAATTTGGAAAGCACTTCAGTGAGTATTAAGATCCATTAGTTAAAATTTGTCGCAATTAAGTATGACTCCTTTAGCATAGTGGTCTATGTGCGTGGGGCGCGATACCCGAAAGATGCAGGTTCGATTCCTGCGGGGTGTCTTAGTTTTTTCAAAAAGATTTTTTCATTTGGTTATAATATTATATTTTCTCAGAAGTGGTTTCAAAATTATGTATGCTTATTCAATAATTAGAATGTTACATTCTTAAATCTAGTGAATTATTCGTTGAATAAAAAAAATAGTTAAATAAAAATAAACCTTTACGTTGTGGAGGCCCATATTATGATCCTATTAGGGTCAAAAGATAAAAGAAGAAGAAAAATTGTCGTTTCTATGTTACATTTTTTTATATGTTCTAATACTTATGGTTTTTACTAGATAGTGAAAATTGTGAAAAAGTCAACGTACTTCGTCCTGCAATATTCCTAATTTTATAGATTTTACTAGAGGATAGTCGACAATTGTAACACAAAGCCAATTAGCCTCCCTTCAAAATCACTCAAACGTCTCATGTTTTGGAAGGCCTGCGCCTACTGGAGAATCGAACGGTGTCACGTGACAGCCAAATTAGCAGAGGGGTGTGGCGGGCACTGATCGAAAGGGTAAGGGGAGAGGTCTCCGATACGAGAGATGAAATTTTAATATTATGAAAATGGCTCATATTATAATATGTTTTATAATAGCCGGTACCTACTACCTACTATAGTATTTATTTGTAACAAAATATGGGACAGTAGGGCTATGTTAAAATGGAGCAAAGTTTGCCTGGTCAAAACTCTTGTCATCCTCAACTCTCTATATAGTATTAAAACTTTGGCCATTATATTATGTAGGTACAGGATCTAGAGCAAGTTAAATATAAACATAACAAAGATACTAACTACATAAAGCAGTGAAGTAGTGAATACATTCCAACAGATGTTGGAGTTCGTTTATATTTTGAATCTGGATTTAGTCTAGTTATTTATTATTAGTAAATTATTTCTTTTTTTAAGAGCGAGTATCAATGAAAGACTAAATCTACCTAAGTATATCTGATAAATAAAATATTTAAATGTTTTCAATTTTTAAGTGAAATCATCAATTATTTATTAGATGTACCTACCTATACACATACATTTTTTTACAAAACCATTACTTTGAAAATAATGCATTTTTTAATATGTTTATAAAGATATAAATTACATCAACTCTCTTTAAATTCTATATAAAATTTAATTATTTCTTTTTTTTAAGAGCGAGTATCAATGAAATGTAAACTAAAGACCAAAACTACCTATCTTTATAGGTATAATTATATAGGTATCTTATAAATAAAATATTAAAAAAAAATCATTTTTTAAGTGAAATCATTAACTATTTATTAGATGTAGGTATATGCATTTTTTTTACAAAACCATTACTAGAGGCGATTTTCATTTTTCATTGACAACATTGAAACAAGATATTACACAATTTGCTAATTTGCATCAATCACAACAATCAAAATTAATAAAGGAATCGGCAATTGAATACAATTAAAAAATAACATATTACTAGGTTGTTAACCCTTTTTAGTGAATTCCTTTTTTTAAACACTACAACAGGCAGGTAGTGAAATTGATAATAGAAGCGAAATAATCACAAAAACCAGACTTTGAAAAAATCACATAAATATATTGTGACCTCATAGAGAATCGAACTCGGAGCCTCTGGATGAAAGGCCAGCCAGCGCTTTATGCACTGGACTATGAGGGCCGTCCAATTTGAACTGATGAATGAATGACTATTATAGACAGCGCTGTATTTTCAGTACCACAACTGCGAAGAAAGTAATACTATTCACCAGATCAACCACTTGATTAATATAATTTGGTGTGCTCGTCAGGTAGAGGATTGGTGAATTGGAACTTTTCTGTCGTCTCTTTTAAGAAAACAATAATTAATTTTGAATTTCCTCAGTCTTAGATTCAATTTATATGGCCCCATAATCTGTGTGTTTCTATACAGCTGAGATAATTAATGATTCAGGTATCGATAAAAAATATGAATTCAATATTTTACTTATAATCATGTACCTCAACAGTTTCGTTTAACGTCTTTTCACCCTCTGTGAAAATCAAATTTCATTTTAACAAGACCCTTTATTATGTAAACGCTATATAATTTAGATTTTCAAGGGGCTCATCTTTCAATAACATTTACTAAATGTTTACTTATAATCTTGACATTCAAAATACAGTGTTTTTTAGTGACGTAAAATAAACTATGGAGTTACAAAGGCCTTGTCGGTACAATCTCATAGTCCAGTGCGGAAGGCGTTGGCCTTTCATCAGGGGGCACCGGGATCGTCAATCGGTAAGGTCACAATATTTTGCTGCCTGATTTCCAGGTTGTTTTATTTCACATTTTTTAAGAAAAATGACTTTTTAATGCCATTTTGTTCTATTTCCAGAACTCTGTTTAACCCGTTTAGTCAGAAATAAAAGTTATGAATGCATTTGTCGATAATCTCGAAAATAAGTTATTCTTTTATATGCAGAACACAGTTTATATATATATAGGTTGTGCAATTATTTCAATGTGAACTATCAAATTGCTCTCCTGAGAATTTTACAGAAAATGAAATAGAACAACCTTGGAATCAGACAGCGCTATATATATTGGTGGTACAATTTATTATTTCAATGTGAACTTTCGAATTGTTGTCCTGAACATTTTATTGAAAGTGACATAGAACCATTGATATAGTAATATACAGTGACGTCCCGTGGGGGTAGGCAGATTGAGCGTCGTTTGGGGGCGGCAGTTACCCGAAGTGCGGCAAATCGAGGTGAATCATTATTTATATAGCAATAGCTACCTAAACTTAGTAATAACGAAAATATCCTTCCATTAAAAAGTCATTGGTGAACAGCAATAACACGTGCAGATTTGCAAATAATATTTGAATTATGGGTAAGTACCTACATGCTTACATAATTTAAAATTTATCCAAATTTAATATGTTTGTTAGTTATTGGCGAGTTTTGAAAGTTGTCAGGCGTATTTTTAAAAGTACCTATCTGAAATCGTGGACATTGTCTATTGAAGTGTCTATTTAAATTAGATTTAGTAGTATAGGTATATTATTATGGTAGTACCTAATGTATCCACCATACCAGTGGCGAAGGGTGGAGGTAGGCTGTTAAGATTCGCTATAAATAGTGCACACTAAACTTTGTCAGTCATATGTATTTGTTTTTATTGAACTAAGACTACAATTTACAGATGGTGTTAGTTATTTTTTAAAAATCAATTAAGCCCTGCCTAAACGAAACCATAATAGTTTTGGTCTAATTTGGGCGATACGACAAAATTGTGGATACTTTTTCATTCATAGTTATTTGTTTTCGTTAGACTAAAAATACATATTACACATATTATTGGTTCATTTTTTTATTTCATTAAGCCCTGCCTAAACCAAACCATAATAAATAAAAAATATTATTCTATCTATAAAATATTCAAAGTTATGTATGATTTAACTGCATAATTTTAAATATTTTATAGATATATATGTATTTTTTGACTTATTATCTATTATGGCTTGGTTTCTCAGAGTTTAATTGAATTTTAAAAACTATCCAACACTTTCTGTAAATTGTAGTCTTATTTCAAGGAAAACAAATATGTATGTCTGAAAAAGTTGAATGTGCACTATTTATGGCGGATCTTAACAGCCTACCTCCACCCTTCGCCACTGCACCATACAACATATTGGAGTCATGAAAGGATGATAAAAAGTACGGTACCTAAGTATAAAAAAATGTGGCGGCATTTTGGCACTGCCTAGGGGCGGCATTTTATCTAGGGATGTCACTGGTAATATATCAATGCATAGAACAACCTGGAAATCAGGAAGCGATTTGTGATTTTCTCAAAGCTTGGGTGTTTGTAATTATTTCACTTCTATTACTAATTAGTACACTGCTGTCATTGAGACTTATGTCCTGCTATAGAGTTAAAAATAATATTTTGTTACATATATATATATTATGATTAATGATAATGATAACAATGATAGGTTTGAGATTTGTATATTGCTCAAATAGTGTTTAAAAATGACGCTATATATTATATGTTGATGATTTAATCAGTATTATATTCCCTGCCAGAATTCTACTTTAACATAACATCCAAGTAACACATTAGTATGGATCTATAATATATAAATATTATTACAAATTACGACGGTAAAAGACACCTACATACTACTACCTATTGTCTGTCTATTATATACGTGATATAATTAACGGTAACCAATCGGTCTGGAAAATTCACTTCAATAATTGGGGAAGAAAGAAGACTACTGCTAGGTACCTACTATGTTATGGGTCTAAGATGATTCAGCGCCGGGACAACTGGGCGCCACGCAATAGAATGAAATTTGAAAATAAGTAGACGTTCGTGAGGTACTTTTAAACAATATATATAATATTATTATTCATATTTAAATTATTATGTAACTATTTAATACTTTGTGAGAATTTCAATATGCACACGTAAATAATTATTTAAATGTGCACGTCATGTTTATGTTCGAGGAGAGAGTTCTTTAATTTTTATATGAAGCGTCAGACATAATAATTCTCAATCCGTAATAAAAAACATTACATTAAAAGCAAAATGAATTAAACCTACTAAGTAGTAGATAGAAACTGATCAAAATTCCTCGTCTACTTTCTATATAAAATCGTAACGAACGTAGGTATATTTATTACATTTGACAGTGCGGTGCCTAGTTGGACTGGCGTCCAGTTGTCCCATGACCCTATATTTTTATCTACTTATCTTCGCGCCTCGGAATAGAACATTTTTCTTGTCTAATACTTACATGTAATAAAACAGAAACACGTCGACCAGCGTTACTCAAACTTTGACAAAGGTCATCACCGCGTGCGAGCTCCCGTTTGACGCGGTGAAATGCCTCAACGTATAACCTCGCGCTGCATAACTCTCGAAGATGCTATGCGTCCACCTGACATGTGTTTGTTTTCTCGGACAGCTACCAGTACCTAGTGTGGGTCGGCGCTTCAAAGGCATTCTGCAGCGCCCTTCTTCAAGGCAAAAAGGCGATTTTTTGGTCGCACGCATTCGCATCCGCTGGGCGCACCACTATTCGATCCGCGGGATGTAGTTTCGATGGGAATTGTTCCATCAAAATGGTATTAAGTACTTCCAATATGCTTGTGTAGGTACATAATATCAAGGAGTTTGACTGTAATATTATGATAGTAAGGAAAGTAAACGCAATGGTTACATTCAAGTGCGATTCTCTAAGATTTAAAAAGGCGCCTCGAAATAGTTCAAATTAGTAATAGAATTATTAAATTAAACCAAAAATTGTATGGGTATTTTTCACAAATTGAATACAATATTTCCCGTAACAAAATACCTACAACTAATATCAAAGGAGCCTTACAGACCTTTCAGTGTTATAACGTCTCAAACAGATACGTACTTGTACACGAATAAATATACTAGTAATATTATTGATTTATTTTTTATTAACTCTAATCATGTTTGTGGACGTGTTAAACAGGTTAAATTTATAATTGTGTTTATCATTTTACTTTAATATCTACATAAGCACATACTTTCTTTTCAACTCTCTTGTTATATTGGTTGTTATTTATAATTAAGTCATTTTTATAATTTGTATTTATTATGTATTATGGCGCATTGGCCAATCGCTGTAATGCCATAATACCTTTTCTAAATAAATAAATTATTATCTACCATCGCTGTCATCTTCAATATTAAATATTTTTATCTGCAGGTTGTGTTTCTTGGAAAAAGATAGTACGCTGGTAGTTAGAATTTATGTTTTTTTTCTTTTGTGTTAAAATCAGTCAGTGCATCGGGTCTCTACGTCCCTAATTCCGCCTCTGGATAGGGAGACGTAACCTACTGTAATTTGGTCGATAACGTACGATAGATCAGTGATTCACAGATGAAAAGGTAAGTAAGTAAAATTTTGCTGCCCATACAAAAATGTATTATTTTAGTTAGGTTAGGTTAGGGTACTAGGTACAATACGTTAATAATGCAAGCAGTGTGGATATAATAAATCAAAATGCAGGACATGCACAGCACGAGATTTACATTATGTCTAACAAATATTATCCACACAAGAGAGAAGAAGAAAAAAAAAACGTAAACAATTTTCTACAGTAAAATGAAATACACAGATCATCGTTGAAAATGTCTCTGTCTTTGGGGAGCGTATTGACTAGTATTGCACTCCTCGCTAATGGTGCCTGATAGGCTTGACACGAGGAAACAGTTTTGACCCAGAATAAGTCATGGCTAGGTTGGACAGGCGGATATAAATTTTAATTCTTTAGGACAGAAAATGTTCGAGACAGTGAAACTGAAAAGTGAGCATGCTTGTAGAAAGGCAGTCGGGAAGTAATCGTTTGACGAAAAAATTATAGATATGTCTTAAAATAAAAACATCGAAGAAATTCTTTCTGGACGCTCTCTAAAATAAGCTTGCAAGAAACTTCATAAGGACTCCAGATAATAGAATAAACGCATATTCAATTTAAAAATACTACGCACTAACGACAAGTAGATTGTACGTATGACATTTGGATTTTTAAATGGTTTGACTTGTCGCATGATGAATTTATGATCGTTATATTATATTTCATTTTATGAGTTATTTCATTTTAATAATAATTTATATTTTCATGGCTATTTATACTTTATAGGTAGGTACGTAGGGTATATTTTTGCAGATTTACCTGTAGTTCTGTTGGCAAAACTTTTAGGAAGGTGAAATAACAAGAAAAACACGAGAAAAAATGTCCATTTTCAAGACGACAGAATTGTTTATTTCCACGGTGTAATGGTTTGTCGTGACGGTCGCATCCGGTCGCTTCCAGCTCGACCAACCGCGACTTCGTAATTGTCTATGCGTTGCTACCGACTCCCACATTTGTTTCCATACGACGAGAGTGAAGGTACAGTGCGCATACAAGGAAACGTGGTTTCTTTATTAAATTGTTGTTTTAATGTATCGATTGTATAAATTTTCTCTAACGGAAACAGAGATCAGAATAAGAATAAAAATAAAAATACCCAACAAGCGTTACTTTGGAATCCTTAACACAATCACTGCGTACCTTTTAATTAATTTATAATTACCACATTTCAATAACATGCAAATTGCATCTAATGGCCGTTTAACGGGGATACGGCAGCTGTATCGTCCGCGTCGAAGGAGTTTTAAACATCTGAGGATGCAGGAGGTTGCAAATTAAAGCCACAAAGTCGATTTAAAGACAAATGCCTTGAAGATAAAAGTAATGAAGACAGCTTTGCAGAATCAAAATCTAGCTTCATAAATGGCACTGAAATTGAGTGGGTTAACAACTACGACTATCCATTACAACAAATATCAACTTTATTGGCGGTGGTATGTGTGACAAAATTGCTCGCTTTGAATATACTTGGGCGCCTGCATAACATCTTAAAAAGTGACCTTAAATTGTGTTTTAGGCGTAAGTGTTCAACCAATGTGAGCCAATAGTGCTCACATATGCATATGAAATATGAACTCTTAATATAAGAGAAATCCAAAAATTACGAGTAACACAACGTGGTACGAAGAGGTATGTTGGACATAATGCGGAAAGATCGCATGTTTCTCGGTTACTAGAAAGAATCTTTTAAACATGTGGTTTACCAATTGAGCCACCTTCACTCTACCTAATTTCTACAAAATTAACTCGCAGTAATACAACTGGTGAGCTTCTCAAATTGCGTTAATATTGGCATTAAGAGATGTTTTCAAATTATGTATAATCATTGAAGAATATTACTTACAATCTCAAATCCTTTGAATTATTTTGATGAGTAAAAAAGAAATAGTTTATTAACGTAATATTATTAAGTATATTGTCGATACTTATATCCACAATTGACGTAAAAATAGCACCACATCTATGACGATGGTGTATTATTATTCTCAGTGTTGAGTTGAAACAAACCAACGGCCACCCTGTATTAGGTCTCACATAAGTCTCAATAGACACATATAGGTATATAAACAGAAATAACAATTGTATACACATCTATCCGACACATTAAATAAATATAATAATTTTATTGTCGGTGCTAGTAACTAAGTAACATCTCAACCGGAACGACAATTGACAGCGGACAAACCTTAGCAGTTGATGTGTACAAGACACAGTGGTCAAAAGAAACAACTTGCAATCTGCTATGAATTTATACAATTTTGAATTTGAAATATAAATATATTTTTAATTAAACTATTTTTATTTAAATTCAACAAACAATTCTCAAAATTTAGGAATGTATAGCATTTGTTATCGAACAAAATAATTCGAAACATCTCATATAAACACGCCTACAAATGTGTATAGTTAAGGGTTTCTTACGTTAAAATTTCATTACTTATGTAAAAACTATTTTTTTCTATGTTTTTTGTAGTACATACTAAATTATATTTCACCTAGGTAATAATATATGTTTACCAATTTTACGTTTGTAAATATTTTTTTACAAGTCAAGTTATACGTTAAATGATTAAATAATCTCTGTGTATATAGAACTTTCCACTCATTAAATAGGTTCTAAATCAAGAACATCTTACTATAATAAGCAATAAAACTATTGGCATTTTTAGGAAGCTAACATAAATAAATAAAATACTTTATGTAGTAAATATTACTATGACAGTGATGCATATAACCGGTTTTGCAATAAAATCAACCGAGGAGATAAATCATAATTATTAATCTAATGTCTTAGAACATGTTCTCAAGGACTTAACCTGTTTTGCAGTTAACTGGACGAGTTAGAGTAAAATTTTAATACAAATAAGATACTTTATTGCTGTTTTATTCCGAGAAATAAATTGGTATTAGTGATGATTAATACAGCAACATTGTGGCTGGAATAAATTTATCATGATCATTTAAAATGAGATGCGTACTCCAGCCAGTGTTGTCATGTCTACTGGAATTTTAGTAAATCTACTGATATTTTGGTTAGTAAAAGAAGAAACAGAATTATATTGGACAAAAGGTCACTTTTTATATGTTTTCTTAAAGACACTTGCAAGATTATAACAATATACATGCGTTAAAGTCAATTTAATTTATTTGAATTTACTAAAATCGTTGATTTTTATATATTTTCTCAAAATTCTCAAAATAAACTGCGACCAGCGTAGGACTATTGTCATGCCGAGTGTTGCTAACTTAGCGTTCTTTTGCCTGATCTAATATTCTTTAAATAATCACATCATATACCTACTTATTGAAAAAAAAACGCATTGGCATGGCTTTAAATATAGCGTTTTCATCACCACAGAGAACTTAAAATTTCTTTTAGAAATATATTATTTATTTATGAGATACCTACTTAATAAAATGATCGATAAGTAGGTATTAGTTAGTATCGACACACTATAAAATCAAGATATAATTAAAAATAAATTAATAAATACCCCTCCTCCACAGTATCTGCTCACGATTATGCGATAAATATCGACGAGTATAGTGCAATCGAACGATGGCAACCGTACGATGAACAGCATCATCTATATCGTACAGTTGAGTAAGTATTTCAAAAAGCTTTATAATAATATGAATCATGTTCGTCGATTACTAATATTACTTACTATTGTTTCTGTATCCTGTCGTTACCTCAAGGCTGGTCTTTTGCTTCTCTTAGAACAGAAGGGTTCCCCTAGTAAGCTCTACCATTTGCTTCAACATCTCTGAACGCTAACTAAAACCACTAGCCTCTCCAATGTCCGAAAACTTGCTACATGTTAGATATTATATTGTTGACGGCCGTTCCTTTATTTCTAGTCTTTGGATGTTTTTTTGGAAAATTTGTTATTTGGAAAAATAATAATGATTTATTGTGTAGATATGGATATTTTTTTAATAAACCCACCCCATACTACTTGTCTGTGTGCGCCAGCCTATAATCTTATATATATTATGTATTATATTGTTATAGTTATACCTATAAGTAGATATACGTGTTTTCTGCACAGTTCCAATTTCAAACTAAAACTCAATAACTGATAAAATAATATGCCGGCCAAAATGAGGAAAAACTTATATTGACTTGACTTTCCTCATCTTAGAAAATATCATTTTTTACTGACCACATGCAGTAGTAAAGACCGTTGTGCTATAATTAAGAATAAAGCCACATTTGGTAGATACATCAAATGCCAATGGTCATAGCATTTTTGCAAATTATAATGATACGCATTATATCTTAAATTTTCATCAAATTTAACAGATTATAAATATATCCAGTAAATTATTCAATATAGTTTGTAATTGACTTATAATTTTTAAGAAATCACAAAATTTTGCCTTTTGTATTTGTCTGATATATACGTATGTTATGACAGTTTTATATAACTGAATGTTCATTCTTTCCTCTTCAGAGAATTCCTCGTGTAACTATATATTATAATCTTTTTACTTTTGAGTTTTCTTTTATTGTTAATAGGTATAGACTATTTTCATATATATTTTAAGTGAAGATGTTAGTTTCAAAGTCGGTAACCTCCACATTTCGCCATTTTGAGATAATCGTAAAAAACTGTCAAGCACTCAGGACCACAAATTAATTTTTATTGTATGCACACGTTTTCATTAATAATTATTTGTTTTCGTTAGATTAAGAATAGGTACATATTACACATATTGTTGGTATTCTTTTTTAATCCATTACGCCCTGCCTAAACCAAACTATAATAAATACATATTAATTCTATCTATAAAAGATCCAAAGTTATGCAAGATTTAATTGCATTATTTTAAATATTTTATAGATAGACGAATATTTTTTGACTATTATCTATTATGGCTTGGTTTTCGCATTTTTAATTGTATTTTAAAAACTAACCAACGCCATCTGTAAATAATTGTAGTCTTATTTCAATGAAAACAAATACATATGACTGACCATGTTTAGTGTGCATTATTAATCTCGAATCTTAACACCCTACCTCCACCCTTCGCCACTGATACGTACTAATTTGAACATAATAGTGAACACATTATAGTGAAATAATAATTATGATGTTGGATTAAGAATACATATTACACATATTCTTGGTTCATTTTTTTAAATTCATTAAGCCCTGCCTAAATCAAACTAGAGTAGATAAAAAATATAATTCATCTATAAAATATTCAAAGTTATGTATGATTTAATAGCATACTTTTAGATATTTTATAGATAAACGAGTATTTTTTTACTATTATGTATTTATTAGGTATGACTTGGTTTTCGTCGTGTCCGGAAACTTGTACGTATGCAATTCGCCGTATCACACTTCACCGTAAAATTTTGTATCGGAAATACGAGGGTGGGTCAATAATTCCTTAGAAAAAAGCATTAAAACAGTTTTTATTTTTGTATTTTTTTTTTATTTCTCAACATAATCTCCTTGGAGCTCAATACACTTGGTTAGACGTTTCTCAATTTTTTTTAAACCGTCAGAAAAATAAGTTTTCGGAAGGTCCTCAAAATAATCATTTGTCCGATCGATGACTTCTTCATTTGAAAAAAAACGTTGTCCACTTAGCCATTTTTTTAAGTTTGGGAAAAGGAAAAAGTCACTGGGGGGCTAAATCTGGCGAATACGGTGAGTGGTCGACCAATTCGAACTTCAATTCTTCAATTTTAGCCATTGATCGTAAACATGTGTGAACACGGGCATTGTCCTGATGAAAGAGGATTTTTTTCCTGTTTCAATGAGGCCGTTTTTCTTCAATTTTGTTTTTTAGCTGGTCCAATAAAGATGCATAATAATCCCCTGTTATTGTTTTTCCTTTTTCCAAATAGTCAACGAAAATAATTCCACGTGCATCCCAAAATACAGTAGCCATAACCTTACCAGCTGATTTTACGGTTTTCGCCTTCTTTGGACATGGTTCGCCTTTCGCAATCCACTGCTTTGACTGTTCTTTCGTCTCGGGAGTATAGTGGTGTATCCATGTTTCATCTACAGTCACAAAGCGACGAAAAAATTCATCCGGATTGCGTTGCATGAGCGACAACAGGGCTTTAGAGGCCATCACCCTATTGCGTTTATTGTCGACTGTGAGCAAACGCGGCACCCATCTTGCAGAAATTTTTTTCATGCCCAATTTGTCATGTAAAATAGAAATGACTCTACCTTTTGAGATCCCTGTAACCTCAATTATCTCACTCAACTTTAATCTTCGGTCACTTAACACCATATCGTGGATTTTATTGATCATTTCTGGTGTAGTCACCTCTACAGGACGTCCTGAGCGTGGTTCATCCTTTGTTGATGTACGACCACGTTTAAATTCATTTAACCAGTTATAAATAGTTGCAGGTGAAGGAGCAGATATGCCGTGAACTAAATCCAACTCATTTTTTATTTCCTTTGCTGTTAACCCTTTTATATTAAAATGTTTAATAACAGCTCTAAACTCAATTTTCTCCATTTTCCATTTTTCCATTTTCCACAAGCAAAATTTTTTTTTAAATGTACGAGAAACACACAACAACCCGCAGAGAAACTTCGCAGCATACTGAATCGGTAGTGCCGCTGCATGAAAACAAACCGCTTACAGTACTAGTCGCGCCACCTGTCGGCTTTTCTAAGGACTTATTGACCCACCCTCGTATATGGCCGTATATTAAAGATTATCCAACCTCTTTGGGTCGTATAGTACTGACATAAAAATCATGTCTAATTAATAAAACACAGTTTTTGTCGGTTTACACTTTACAGGAAGCATGCAGCAAACAAATTTTGAAAATTGCCGATATACTGGATTATTTGTTAGGTTAGGTTAGGTTTTCATTCTTGAATTCATGAATTTTGCTAAAATCAGCTATGAAAATTGAATTAATGTTCATATTGAATCTAACAAAATTGAAGACTGTATAGTATACGGTCATTTCTTTTCAATAAGAAAGCTCACGGCGAACTGTGCCACGGTGAAATGTTTTACGTACAATTTACATGTAACCGGTTTTAAAAACTAACCAACACCATCTGTAAATTGTAGTATTATTTCAATGAAAACAAATACGTATGACTGACCATGTTTAGTGTGCATTATTAATGTCGAGTCATAGCAGCCTACCTCTAACCTTCGCCACTGGTAAATAGGTACTTGTTGATTTTGAATAAATATATTATTATGAATAATTCATTTGTTGTTTGTTGTAATCGATAAAGCGTGAAAAGCTCCACAAATCACAAATGAAGTAAGAATAAGTCGATTTTAAAATAAATATATTCAATAATACCATGGACGGTCATGGGACACGACTCCGCTTCTGTTAAAGAATGCATTTTTTGGAAAATCGCCACCGGAACAATGGTTTCATTATTATTTATTTTGATCGACGGCGGAATAAATTTATTTTTGGAGTGACATTTTATTAATATTTGAAACGAAGAGTTCTTTTCATGGATCGGTATCTATATCGTCACCCCATCTCCAACTAAGTTAGTAGTGGCTTATTTTTTGTGTAAAAGTACCTAAGTACGTATATTTGAGTGGTTTGATGATAGTTACAAGGATTTTGTTATGGTTTACGGTTATTTAAGATTTTAATATAATTATTTACGAATCCTGTAATTGGTTTGAACTGTTTCGAGGCCCCCTTTTAAATCTTCCGTCGAATCGATTGCGTCATGTGCGTGAAGGAAATTTTTTTGACTAGTGATGGCAATTCAATTTTACTTTTCCCCTTAAAACAAGTCCGTCAGCCGAATGCAGAACTATTCTAACTCAAATTTGAATTTTTTTAGAAGGGAGATCTTTGAAACAGCTCACTTCAGTTATTTAATACTCATATAAACAAATGTACCTACCTATATATCATTTTTTTTCAGTTCTACTAAAATATGGTGAATACATTTATTTATATAAATAATAATTATTGAAGTAGGTTGTTTCAAATAACTTTCTTCTAAAAAAAATTACTAAATTCAGCTGACGACTTGTTTTAAGGGGATTAAAATTGAATTGCCGTCAGTAATTAAAAAAAAACCCTTGATGCAAATGACGCAACGATTCGACGGAAGATTTAAAAGGGGGCCTCGAGACAGTTCAAACCAATCACAGGATTCATAAATTATATTAAAATCTTAACTAAACAAAAACCATAACAAAATACTACATAGTATATACCAGTGGTGAAGGGTAGAGGTAGGCTGTTACGATCCGACATCTATAGTGCACACTAAACTTTGTCAGTGAAACGTATTTGTTTTCATTGAAGTAAGACTATAATATGTAAAAAGTGTTTGTTAGTTTTTAAAATTCAATCAAACTCTAATCCAAGGTATAGTAGATAATAGTCAAACATATTCATTTATCTTTAAAATACATATCTAAAATTATGTCATTAAACCATAGGTACTTACATGGTTATAGATATTTTATAAGTAGAAGAATATTTTTTATCGATTATGGTTTGGTAAAGCAGAGCTTAATGAATTTTAAAAAACTAACCAACATCATCTGTAATATCTATACTTAATTCAACGAAAACAAACAAACAAGTATTACTAAAAAAGTGTAGGTACCCTGGTACCCACCTCCACCCTTCGCCACTGGGATGTAGGTAGGTACTATGCGATTGCCGTTTGATTAGGAATTTATATAGACATCATCATAAAAATAATATATTATTATTTTCCAAAAATAATGTCATTATTGGCATATACCTACCTACCTAATATGTGTGCAGAATCGCATTATAATTAATGACACATCTTATCGTTTGTACCTGTTCGTAAAATATGTCCCATCTAAAACGGTAATTTAGGAACGTCACTATTAATTGTATAGATTTTTTAAAAATACTTATCAGATAAGTTAAAATGTTATTATTATAAATATAAGCGAGATAAAAATTGTAATTTATTGTTTGCATAGTTGACGGAAAACACCCTGTTTTACATCCGTCGAAGATATGATCTATGTAGGACGTTTCGCGTAAATATAAGACGTGTTTTCTCACACTATTTTAATAACAAATCTATAAAACATGATCACATACCAAAAGTGTGTGTTAACGAAAGAAAATATTTTTTTATTATTATTTAGTGACAATACCGAAGCAGAATCAAATGGATTTTAAGGTAAACAAGTAGGTACCTACTTATAATATTATTTTATCTTCTAGGAAATCGATGTGCTTTTTTTAATTATTATTAAGTAGTAAGTATGTATGCATTCGCTTTAAAAGGTACATTTTCGATTTTCAATTTGGAATTGTCTTTAATTACATGTTACGTGATTCAGTCACTAGATGTCACCAGTACCTAGAACTACACTCCGTCTTAATTAGATGGGTATTTCATTTAATTATATAAAGAGATGAGAGCTTTGTTGTAGTGATTTAGAGTGAATACGAAAGTAAATCTTATCTTTTTCTCTGTGAGTAAAATACTTGCATAAATAGGAAAAATTCTTAAGTATATTTTTTATCCTCTGATATCCTAAATATGGCAACTGACGTAGCTGTTGACTAAAATATTATATTGTTGAATTTCATATCAAGTTATTAAATAACAGTGACGAAGGTTGTCTGTTGAGGGAATGTATGTTGTGGTTGGTAACCGAAGAAAAGTCCTACGAATTTATTATTTTAGCGTTAGTACCTACAGATATAATTTTCTGAACATAAAATTTACTTTATTAGAAAATATGTTTACATAAAAATCTACGGCATCGTTTGTTGGGCTTCTTGTCCGTTAGGCCACCCAGAGTTGCCTACTGTCCGCAAAATAAGATAGCCACTAAACAAAATGCGCAAAGGTAGGTTGTCACTGTAGTGAATGCATTAGTCGTTTCATATAATAAAGAAAACTGTTCTCTGTTCTGTAGGACAAAAACCATCAAAGGTTACACAAAAAAAAACTTTGGATTTTACCATTCCGTGGTGTGCATGTGTTAGTAGAAGATTCGATAGATTTTGATACAGTATATTTATAAGTATGTGAATCATAAATTCAATACTTAGAGATGGTTAGCTATGTTGGTATCTTTTTACCTTTGAAACTATGGAAATGTACCTATAATCGCAAGGTTCGTTACCTTCTTAGCTTTCTGAGATATTGTGTTATTCAATTAGGTATGTAGATATTTATTAAATTTACAGATCAATTTATCAACATTTTCTCCTCAATCGCGTACTCAATAAATTATCGTATTTTTTACAACATGGAAAATAAAATATATATTTATGTAATTTGACCAAATATTTTTTAAAACACCCTTGCATTAGTATCGATTTGCTCCCATCTCAAGTCATAATAAGTACTTCGTAGGTTCGCTCTGCTAGTGTATGCGGTGCGGTTTACGAAACTTTATCTGAGAAACCTTGATTCCTTCAACACGCATACACGTTCATATTTGATTAATACATGTGCAAGATTTTATCTGCATTAGATGCATCACACTGGCGGACTAAACACATTTCAAGAAAAATTCAAGAAAATGACAAATATTATATTATATATAAATACTTCATGCTTTGATTGTAAATACCTAGGTATAATATGTAAATTACACACTTGTTATGACAAAAGCCTTCATTTAGATGTTATATTCGAGTTTACAATGTTAATCCATGTTCAATCACCAATTCAAGACACATAAGTTCAATCACACGGATTGGCGTAGGTATATCCTTTACAATTTTGAATAATTAAATTTTACATCCAATTAAATGGGACCAGAAACATCCGGAAAGGGTCTAGGACGATTTGGCACCAGACAACTGGACGCCACGGAATTCGAAAATAAATAGACGTTAGGTACTTACAGGTACTTTAAAAAAAATATTTAATATTATTATTTATACTTCAATGATTATATTATGATTTAATAGTTGGTAAGAATTTAAATATGCAGACGTAAACAATGATTTAATCGTGCATATGTTTAAGTTCCAACGAAAAAAGAGTTTTTTTTATTTTATATAAAGCCTTAGGCATGGTAATTCTCAATCCGCGATAAAGGATATATTATGTTAAGAGTAAAATGAATTCAAACTACTAAGTAGTAGATAGAAACTGATTAAAATACCTCGTCTACACGTGTCTACGATAGTGCGGCGTCCAATTTTCCGGAGGACAGTCGTCCCATTCCCTCCAGAAACCACAAAGTTAAAAAAAAAAATGATAAAAAAGCCTTAATAAAATATATATCATATACGTCAATTGATTGTCAACGCAGTAGGTACCTACATTTTTTTGTGAATACAGACTAAACACTATTTACTTCTAAACTACGGGTATTTTATAAAATTTCTTTCTATAAACGTTTTCAAGTAAATTTCATATTCGTTTCTGTTATGTCTACAAAGGGGCGTAACAAAGTGTTTTAGGTTCAGGGATCCTCGGTGTATTTTTTGTTGTTGTTTGAATAGGTATCTACTATTTATAACAATCATAATCTTTCTCACAAATAATGAAAAACAATGAATATTCAAGATAAAGTATAATAACCAGACAGAAGATATCCTAAGTAATCAATAAACAATAACAGAAAACGATTTGTCATAAATGATAAATACCAAAGACATTTGCGCTGCAGGCAATATTATTAAACAATACAACATTAATTTTTATCGTAATCACAAGAAGGTTTGTTCTCCATATAATTTGATCTATTCAAGATGTAATTTCTATTTTACAATTTCCGATATCTATCCTAAAAATCCTGGGAACATTGCACTAATGTTTGGTGACAAATTTAGGATCTATAACAACAGGTGGAGGGCGGAATCCTCGGAATAAAAAGGAGTACGCCATTATTAGTTGCACATCAATATTAAACTCCTCTTCTCTTGATATCAATTGATCAAAGTATTGTCCTTTTACTTTTTACTTTGTAATATTTTTTTAGAAAAAGTTGCATTGACTGATGATTCTGATTATGTATTAAACTATTGCAAAGTCTCACGATACACAAAAAACATTCAACGAAACTCCACTTTTGCGCCCCAACAGCTGCCACATTCGCCCACCTATTGGTACGCCACTGTGCAAATGTAAATATTCGTTTTATTTTGTATTTAATAGTAACTACCAGTACTTACAATTCATGTAGGTATTACACACCGTTAGTTATTCAGGATTTTAATATGTATATTAGAACATAATGTAATGTTTCGTTTATTTACAAACTAATCCGTTTATAAAATTCAATAACCTCGTATATTTACATCAAATTACGATTGGGGGAATGATGATTTAGTAATTATCAAATATTATGCCATAAACAATGCTTACAGCACTTAATGTGTCTATTAATGTATTTAACTAAATGTTTATAATAATGATTATGCTATTATCGTGCACTAATCGGAATCAAGAACTGCGCTAAAAAGTAATGTAAAAACAGCGATTTAATAATTCAATAATTATTAATTTAATTTATTGTTTGCCATCACGAACCGCTCGTGGCTTTTAACGTTGTGCTAGCATGCTTATATTTTCTGACATTTCACTCTTGCAAGTAATAAATTTCAAGATTTAAAGTCAGTGTTGTTTTATGTGTTAGACAGGGAAAACAACATGTAATTAGTTCGAGAGTAAAAAAGACAAGTTGTATAAATCAATTGTTGATTATCGCTTCTCACCGTTCCATTATTTCAAATCATGGCATAAAGGAAACAATAAAATGAGACGGAAAATCATTCAACGAGAAGGCAAGAGATGCTATTATTTATTTTTTTATTTAAAATTATTATTGTTTAAAAAATGACACTACCTAAATGAGATGCAAATATGGAGCACATATCAGTGCAAGTGAGTCGAATATATTTTATAGATTCTAAATTCAAATTAAATCAATGATATGCAAATAACATTGCTGTGTAAATGCAGTAAGGACGGTCAACAATTTTCTTGGAATAAAAAACACATCCAAATGAGATGCAAATACAGATTATGTAATTAGTGCAAGGGAGTGAGATTTATACTACAGTAATAAAATTACATCATATCATTGTGGTGCGTTGAAATGAGATGCATTTATAGGTGGTATAATAAGTATGAGACGATACGATATAATATATTTTTATAGTCAAGGTTTACACGTTTTCAATTTGTTGGAGATTGATGTTAACCCTTTTGTTGCGACGGGAGCAAAAAAAAACACAGTTACAACTAGATATAGCCTTAATTAGATCAAACAAAACACCTTTTTAAGAAACAGATTAATATCTGACAAGACAATCCAGAATATGATGGTATGTAATTATCTACCAAAGTTTAAAAGTTTCCTGTATCTATGTAGAATTTAAAAAAATTATCTAAAGCAGGATTTTGCATTAAATCAAAGCATTTTTTTACGCGCGGTACCTACACCAAATTTCCCAGTGAGAATTAGGGCATATCCAGCGCTCGAAATGTAAAATTTTACGAACCGGAACGCTCGATAATTTTACGAAAATATTACCTAACATTATTATCTAATTGTTTTGTATTTAAAAAAATAAGTGTGTTAGATTTTTTTATTATATGGCATATAACGCTCTGACGGTCAAATTAATATTTCCATGAGACGGAGCGATAATTTTGGGGATGTTACGAACCGTAACGGCGCTCTGGTGCATTCTGATCCATTTCGAGCCCTGGGCATATCGCGAAGAAATGTTAAATTTTTTTCGAATGCAGCGCATCTAATCCGGCTCGCACATCTTAACTCGCCTCGTCTGCCACACAGTCATAAATCAAATCTTCTATGAACGTCGCTCCGATGTTGTATATGAAGACCGCGCATATATACGCCTAGCAACAGTTGCGCGTAACCTCTCGAAATGTGGATATGTATGGGATGCGGCAACCGGCGACCCGGTATAGGAATGACCAATTCGTAGAGTATGCGTATGAAGTATGCGTAGGTACTGGCGGCTTCGACTCCCAGCACGAGACGCATGCAATTTGTCGCTAGCAGTAGGTGCTAGACGTTTTTTTTTCAAATTAAAAATTCGCTTTCCACCAATGTGCGAAGCTTCATTTGGCAACGTGTGTTTTGTGAATAATAATTACATCACATCGACGTATTCTACACGTTGAATACGAGACGAGTTTAGATGTGCGAGCCGGATTACAGTGCGAATGTGAAATGAATTTTGTTTCGAATGTGCTACAAGCACATACTTAAATTATGAGTTTATTCTTTTTTTTTGGTTCAATTACCCCTTGATATTTCGGTACGATGGATACATCAATACTCTGACGATGCAGTTTAAAAATAAACGGAAATTTACGTTTTATGTGTTATAATCACAACTCACTTAACTCATCACCTACATAATAGAAGTTTAACTTCTGCCGTGTGTGCCATGCACACTCACACATTTTCAAGCAGGATTAATGATAAGTCTTGTCACAACATTATTAATGGTGTAATGCTATAAAAAATAGGTACCGAGTCGCATTGTTTAAATATTTATTATAATTCCCATCTCCCACTTTTTCTAAAGCACATGTAGGTACTTATTAATATTTCAATGGATATGTACAAAACAATCGTAACAGGAATGACAGTAATATCTAATTATTATCGATAGATAGAGATGGAATTGAACTACATACTTATTATGAAATAGTTTTGATAATTATTAATAATATTGTGTAGAAAACAATTAATTATAAGTATGTAAAATTAAATAAAATTAATACGTCAAAAAGGTGCCGAACCACTATCGCATGTGTTGAAATGACATGAAATGATTTCTCATTCTGATTAGGAAGGACGTCTTGCCAACAGAACGAGACAAATTATACGATTAAGAATGCGTTAAAGTGAGATAAACATACTGACGTATGTTAGGTAATGAATAATATTAATCTTACCATCTACAGTGTGACTACAATTTAAGTGCGATGCGTAATTATAAATGACTTAATTAATAGAATACAATTTAAACAATATATTAATTACTTTAAAATGCTAGGTAAACAGTAAAGAATAAAATGTCTTGTCAGTGTACAGTAATTGAGTGATACGATCAAACCAAAAAAATATTGATATGATTATCACTAAGCTAGTAATTTCACATTATTTTGTAATTGTCTGATTCGGTCCAGTATTTTGGGCATTAATCGAATTGCTCGAAAAAATGACTAGTTAACATCGCTAAATAATTTTTGCAGGGCACAGTAAATTAAAAGATACGAGTAATTATTCACTGTGGCAACCTGTTTGCGACAACCAATCGGTCATATTAAGGCTATACCTCAGTTGAGGCATGGTCTAAATAGATCGTGGCTAGGCGATGCGCGGATCGCGGGTCGCGGGTGCAAATGACGCATGCCGACCGAAATATAATTTGTCATATAAATCCAACATGCGCCCATTTAATATTCTGTTTATTGTTCTATTAGTAACAATAATAATATATTTATTAAGATGTATTCTTTTTAAAGTAAATGGGTAACGTTTTAAGTCATCTTTACACGATTTAAGAATTAATTACCCCCGTCGCCATCACGAAACAAATTGACGTATTGACACCTCAACGTTCGCTCTCAGACTGCCAGCGGGTCGAAAATTTCGTCGCGCCTATAGTTGAAAATTATTTGCCGTTTCACTGAAGTATCGCCTTAATACTTTGGAGGCGGAAGACGCACACGGTGCGTAATGACCAGGCGGCCGATCGATGTAATTAACGTGCATTTTAAAGGGGGCAATTAAAATCTCATTATCTATTCAGCAGCGAAAGCGTTAATTATCGAACTGATTTGAATGGGTAGTTATTCCCTTTCAACCGATATTTATATGAAGATATTCGCGAAGGGTGTGCTTACCTTATGGATGTGGTTGTAAAAAGGTACAATTCTTAAGTGTGGAGAAATATGTTATTTTCAATAGTTATATAAATACGTCTATATTATAATATGCATTAAAGTTTATCACGTGAACGAAATGCGCTTTTATTTTATTGCGATTTATAGCCTGATCAAAGTCTTTGGCTATGTGCGACTGGCTTTCACATTTCTATCTTATTAATCTGTACTGTGCCAAATACATATTCGTATTTAGGATTCTATTAAAGAGCTCGGCGTCGAAACCTCTGTGACCAGGACATAGCTGGAACGTTCAAAACATCTGAAACACACTATTCGCGAGTTATAATAACACGAAATTAGTTAGTAGGTAGGTATGCCATACTTACCTACACAGGTAAGTAAAGTTGTACAACATACGCGTTCCCGCGGTGGGTAGTTAGGTACTCTGAAATACTACTACACGTCATAGTCGCCGCGGCGAATTTGTTTTTTGCTCCCCCACGCCGGAAGCGCCCGAAGCGCTACTGCTCCGTTCCAATTTCAAATTTCTTTGCACGATTCCAATTTTGAATTTATTACACTATGCGTTCGTTTTTGTTCCTTCCAAATTTGAATTTGATTCCTAATTTGAATTGAATCGCTTACAATATTGTCTTCAATCACTGACAATACAATGTTATATGTAATGACAGTTAGTAGGTACCCTATTATCAATGTACCCAACAATATAATTTTATTGTGATCTATAAAAAGTGAGTAGGTATTCAATTTTCCTACCTCCGGTAGGTACCTACACGAAAGGTATAAAGCTGCCGGATTGCCATGCATAGAACAACAATAGTTAAGTTGATACAATCAATTGCATCGATGTGTGCTATTACGGATCACATATCCATGTGAAACATGGACTCTTAACTGTAGAAAATCATGACTTCGAAAGATGCATGTTGGGTATATCACCGTATGACAAATGTTATCATACAGTGGTACCACAGAAGCACCAAACGACCATCCTAAAAACTAAGCTAAAGACTAAGAGGAATGTAAAAAGTTAGTAAAAGTACATAAGTAAAATGTAATTAATGATTTTAATTAGAAGGGATAGTCAAACAAATTGCATGGAATATCGATATATCATTTCATTTACCTACGCGAGGTGAAATTACATTTTAGATTAACCCTGTTTTAAAATTTCTTAATAAGTTTATTTTACTGTGCTATGCTAATAATGTTATTTACTTTGGAACATACATAAAAAATACGACGCCTGACGGGATATGAACCCGTATATACCTACCTACACTGGTATCGCGCCAATATGATTTAACCAATTAATCTACATGCCTCCTACTTAATAACGATAATTTAATCTAGTAGGTCCTACATGAAATGCTTATCAAATTGCGTTATTATTGACTATCGGTGGTTGTGTTTTAAACCAAGGAATATTAATTGCCTTAAGGTGACACATCAGTGAAACGGCAAAAAAAAAACTGCAGGCGCGACGAAATTTTGGACTCGCTCGCATTCAGTGAGAGAACGTCGAGCTAGAAACACGTCACTTTGCTTCGTGATGGCGACGGGCCAATTAATTCTTAAATCGTGTAAAGATGACTAAAAACGTTACCCATTTACTTTAAAAAGAAAACATGTCGATGAATATATTATTATTGTTACTAATAGAACAATAAACAGAACATAAAATGGACGTATGTTGGATTTACAAGACAAATAATATTTCGTTTGACAGGCGTCATTTGCACCCGCGACCCGCAATCCGCGCATCGCCTAGCAACGATCTTTTTAGACCGTGCCTCAACTGATGTACGATCTTAATTACTAACCAACGCCCGGCTCTCGCCAAATATTTAGTTATAACGTCTACTTGAACTTGCTTACATCTTTTAATAAACTATTTCTTTTATTCAGCGAATAATTCATAAGATTTGAGAATGAAACATTCCATATTATATTGAACATACATAACTTGAAAACTCCTTATATCTACTAGAAAAAATCATATTTGAAAAAATAAAACGCTCTATATGGAATGTAACATTCTTAAATCTTATAAAATTATTCGTGAATAAAGGGAATTGTTTATTATTTACTTTTAATTAATTATAAACTCAGTAAAATGCTTGCATTTCAACAGACGTTAACAATTAACACGTGGATATCTATCGCTAAAGACCTACGACCCTTCATGGCTATTACGAAGATAAATAAAGGTTTGTTCGGTGGAATAGGTAAGTAGGGAGGTGAATAAGACAGGTACCTACTATATCGCAATCGCATTTCTGCCAACGTGAAACGGTAGTGGGCGGCAAGTCGGAAGTTGATTGTAATCAATTGCTACCAACATAACATTCTGAATAAATAAATACCCCTACTTTATTAGCAAAGCATTGAGTATCCTACCCTGGCAATGTTACCATATAGATTCAGTAGCGGAACTTAATAATGCGCCCTCCTAAATATTATATAAATATATAATATAGAATAATTGCACCGAGTCGATTACGCATTTGCGATAAATTAATATATTTTTTTGTTAGATTAAGTTTTAGGTACATAAAGTCTGTAGTGAGTTATGTTCCTACATTAATTTTTTCATTTTTGTAATCGCCACAGTTGTTTCGTGTAGGTAAGTGTTCTTGTCTTATTTTAATTATTATTTAATTAATTTTATTACTTAATTTTATTACTTAATTAATATTTTGTGGGGGTTTTTGGGAATCAATTCGTGATTATGTTATCTGCACAGAGCTCCGAAACCAGTGTTGCCAAACGTACTATAATTATAGTACAATACTATAATTTTGATTAGGCGAAAAATGTAAAATACTACAATTTTACGCCAAATATGCCAAAATACTATAATTTTAAGGGATTCAAGACGAAAAATGTTCCTGTACTATATTTGTATCAGAAATACTATTTGTACTATAATCAGCATAGCAAAAGATGGCAACACTGTCCGAAACCCCATTGTTCCTTTTACAATATTGGGCAGTCGTCAATGACAAGTCATACTGTTTGATACGTGTTGCCATCACACAGACAACAGTCATCATCCCTCAATTTGGATATATTTATATAGGCTCTGAAAGCTTCTTTTGTGTCGATTTATTGTAAATGACCCCGGCACCCCTCCAGTTTGACTGTTTCTATTTTATTACGTCAACTTATAGGTACGTACGTTTTAGATTGGTGGCCTGAATTACTGTAATATTGTATTTTACCATTTCTGACCTCGAAATAGTGAAAAAATGAAAAACGAACAAACGGACAGAAAATTTTGAAAAGTCCTGAACATTTATTGGTCATCGTAAAACATCGTGTGACATAATATTCCACATACCATACCTAAGTATTATGACAACAATATAAAAAGGAGATATCTCGAAATGTTATGCTTCGTCTATTTTTTGAGTGATTATACAAAATGTTTGACTGAATAAAAGCGCATTTACAACACATAATAAAAATGAGATAAGTGACATATTAACTCATTGAAATACAACACACAAGTCGACTAAATATTTTTTATAAAGTAACAGGCCATCCACAAACTGAAACCGTATGCGGTTTAGAACCGTGTGTCACACTAAACTTATAATTTCTGTTCATGAAAATATATTTTCACTAAGTTTATAAGTGTACGTGTATGGTATAAACGGATACGATCAGATCCTTATAATATACTTTGTGAAAAATATATGTTCACCTAAAAATGGTCGATTTTTTCGAGTGTGGATAAACATTGGATAAACTTATACACCTTTTAGAGTCATAGCCCACTACGCCGATATGTCGAAACATTTTCTTTCTCTTCTATACATCGCCCGGGGTGTACTCCCAACTCCACCTGCTGGCTCCTACAATCCCTACGGTGGAAGGATCGAACGTAGTGACCGGCGTTTTGTCGCGGTGTATAGAAAGGGAAGAGACATTGCGACGTGTCAGCGTTGTGGGCCATGGCTCTAAAAAAGTATGTCATTTACGTATGTATCATAATAATTGTCACGTAAACGTAAAAGTACTTCTTGCGTTTAATGACTTGCCCCTCATTAGCCCATAAACGTCAAAGTCTTGGTCTATAGTGACTGACCTTTCTACTGCTTAATCTTCAAACCAGCCAATTGCACTTTTGACCAAGAATAAGATTTTGATGACATTTTGTTAAAAAACGCTTCCATTCTCACACAAAATTTCAAACTACTAAACCTATAAATAAATGCGTCATCATTCTTGATACAAAACACCCATCTGCAGCTGCCAAATTTCTAATATCGTAAATGGAACAACGCTCTTTATATAAATTTTATTTATATATAAAAGGGAAGCTAAAATATTGTATTAATTATTTTTCATAGTGTAGCTTATTTGTAAATGAAAAAAAATCCAAGCGTATTTTTGCAATTGTTTAAGTCCGTTTGATAGTTAAATTCATGGCCCCCACAAGGGGAGGGAGATGACAGGGCTCTAGCCAGGGGGCCCGGCGTGGCGAGACTCAACCAGATAAGTGGAATGAACACACATCACAATGCTCTAATAGTATAAAAAAAAGTTGCCTGTGGTGCTATTTTCCTTCAATGATATTATTTAAAATTACGTGGTTGTACGACATAATTTTTAATTGTGTATCAATACTCGACGTCTCCATAATTCAAATAGATGTATTAAAATATACTACAAAACACTAAATATACCTACACATTAATTTTACCGTGTACACCATGTAGAAAACGCTACTGTAAAGCGTCACACTGTCTTTATCCTTAGTGATAAGCTGGGGGGGGGGGGGCGCCAAAGATCCTAGCCTGGGGGCCCGCTTTAGGATGTTGGTGCCATGGTTCAATTATTATATTTTTTCTCCTTCATGAAAAATTTGCCCAATCGGAGTTATCCGATTTGCGTATTAAGCAGTCGTTTTGCATTTCTATTTTATTAATCTATTCTGTGGAGGGGTATGTTAAAAGGAATGTAATTACCTGAAAAATTGGGGTGACTTGTAAACCATGGCTGTAAGGCCTTACCTGGAGTGTCTGTTTATTACTTGTTTTTTCTCAAAAAATCTAACACACCTTTTTCTCGAAGCATAAGATTAATTATTCATAAAATTACATCAATTAAGATAATGTCCATTCTGTACTGAATGCGTTGGATTAAACTCACTATGTTTATCTTTACAGGTATCGCGAATATGTCGCGTAAGCCATTATCGCCCGTGAGTAACATCTATATGAAAAATAACAGATACCTACGCATGCTGTGTTCAGGCAAAATAGTAAAATTTTTAAAATAATAAAATTTTATAATATAAAGAGAGGATAACATATTATTCAGAGGGCAGCAGAGCATGACTCCATTTGTCCGGGATGTGTGCGCACTAAACTGACGGCACTTGGGCTATGAACAGTCAGGTGATAGCAAAAGTCATGTTCTAAATAATTTAATAATTTTAATAAGATTACAAAAACCGCAGTATTCATTTAGTTTATTGGCATCCCGTGGTTATGATAGTATACAGTAGAGATGCCACTTCATAACTTTGCACTATATTATATTTTTTACATATATCTACATATTTATTTATTGCTACATATAGTAATATAATTGATTATCATTTGATTTAATTTTATTCGAGGTAATCAGACAAAGAGGCGTATCAGTGTAGTTAAAAGTTAAAAAAATATAAAGCGTATTATACCTAGGTATGTGTTATTAAACCGTATTTCAATTTAAGCTCGATTAAACCCGCGCGATTAACAACGGTTAGATGTAAGCGTGCATTCATTTATTTATAGTATATTCGCACCTCACCTTACCACTCCATCACTACTATCTGACAATTTTACCAACTCGTAATGAATAGTTCATGTGCGTGATTATCGAAAAATTTTATCTAAGCATCGATAATATCAAAACAAACTATAAAAATGGCGCTAATAATGTGGTCTATAAGTTTTATAAATTTCATCACCGTTATTCCAGTAGTATTTGAGTTATAATGGAACCAACAGATATACAAACATTTTTTTATATGTAGATAGTAAAAACACTGAGGAAAGGATAATATTTCAAGGACTTTCAAAAAAATTTTAGAATTAAATTTCAACCAGGGATTCAAAATTATTTAATGAACGATTTTTTTCACTGTTGATATAGTTTTGAAATATTTCATTTGAATCAGTTTTAGTCAATGTTTTAATCAAATTTTTCTCATAATCTTTTCTGATTGTCAAAGTTTGGTGATGGTTTATTCACTCCAGTGACGTCACTAGATAAAATGCCGCCCCTAGGCAGCGCCAAATTGCCGCCTCATTTTTTATACATTATTTTTATCATCCTTTCATGACTCCAATATCTAAGAAATGTGGTTTATGGTTAGATTACTAACAAAATATCAGACTAATTATTCGCAAATTTGCACGTGTCGTTTCTGGTTACCAAGGACGTCGAAGGACAACTGAAGTAAACTAGATATCGGAAACCCAACTAAACCAGTGAGTTCAATTTTTTAATGTAAAGATATTTTCGTTATTACACACTAAGTTTATGTAGGTATTTCTATATATTATATCGATGACAACAAGCGACGCTCAATCTGCTTACCCCCACGTGACGTCACTGATTCACTCTATTCTTTTAACGTCCATGTTTCGAAGTAGGGCGTAGGCGCATATAAAATGTAGTTTTATAATATTATTGATAAATTAAATGAGGCTCTTGACTTTCGTGCGGTCCGTATCCCCACGTGGGTCGGCAGGAGTAGGTAATCAAAACGGACACATGAATGCAGTTGCCCCGAACAAATGATCATTTTGTCGGAATAAACTTCACGGAGCCCATTGTTTGCGACGACTCGCGACTGCGGCAGGGTCTGCAGATTGTACTCTCTCACGGTCAGAGGGAGCGGAAGAGGCGCCATGGCAAAAGTGACGCAACATATAAGTAACTAATATTTTTTTAATCTAAAAATAAACCAATTCTCGCAATATTGTAAACATACTTAAATACTTCTTTTTTCAACCATGTACGATTCTAATAAGATCATAATATGGGCCTCCAAAGAGTGGAGGTTTGTATTAACAGATTTTGTTTTTACGAGAAATGGATGTCAGCCACTTGCTCAACCTATTAGGTCCATACTCTGACTCATACACTAATTGAAAAAATAATATGTCAGACCCATGATTTGAACCTGGGACCCACGGCGTTATAAGCCGCGCGGCCATTGAGGGTATACATACATACTTAGCTACAATTTATTAATATACATAATTTTTGAGACTTTAACGGTTGTTTTTACGGTAGCTTAGAGCTGAAAGTGCAGAAGTCACATTTTTATCATTTTTTGAGTTAAGTATGCAGATTTAAATGTGTATTCACGTTCTCTTCATGCTGAGAATTTGGGAGTCGAATTTTACATGGTTTTCAAAATACGTCTTACTTCTAAAACAACGGTAGTCCAATTATTATACTTTAGAGCTGAAAGAGTGGATGTCCAATTTAAGTATTTTTTTTCTTTAAGCTATAGCAAACAGATTAATTGCAAGTAAGTAAGTAGTTACAAGTCCAACATACGGAGTTTTAGTCCGAACGCGAGTGAGTATTTTAACCATATTAGATTAACTATGTTAAAACTGCTCTCCTGCAAGATATTGAATATCTAACTTCCAGACTTTCAGCTCGTTAAATTAATGTACATAATAGATTCTTGGGTTTCTTCCGCATGTAGGTACTTCTTCCTTCTTTCCTTGACATTTTTCTCTCCCTGCACGGAAATGAGTAGGTACCTACACATATAACGAGCCCGAAATGTCGAGAAAAGAAGGAAGTACACGCAGTGGAAACTCAAGAATCTATTATGTCTAAAAAACTTCATAATACATTAATCATTAATTGATAGAAACTAAAAAAATAAACAATCCAAAATTTAAATACCTACATATAAGTATATACTGAAATTAACACAACCCAAACATCGGTTTTTTCCCATTTAGTGCATTTTAAATTCAGCACTACAATCAACATAGAACATATTATTATAAGACATAAATGGGAAAGAAAGTTACCTTGCACCACGACGTTCAAACTTATTTTGTTTTACGACTTAATGATAGTTAGAGTAAGGTTAGGTTAGGTCTTATATTACTAATATTAAATGCTCATTTTGTTTACCTGACAAACCATAAATTCTTTAACACGTTTTAAAGTGTATCCCATAATTATCTACACTCAAGAATTAACCCACTTCCCACTATTTTTGTTTTACTGACTACATCAAATAATTACAAAGTCAAAGCATCTGTGATCTATATAAGTATAAGATTATTTATTTCGTTGTTTGAGCCACAATTCTTGAAATAAATTTATTATATTAGGTTTAATTAAGAGTTTCATAATGAGCCACAATATTGACGTGCTGAGAATAAATACAAAAATAATAATCATGCATTAATAACCAAATTGTAAACACAAAAGATAAAACGGTGTTATTTGTGGCAACCCTTAATGGAAGCAATTGACAGTCGAATACACATTAAATGCCGGTACAGAGAATTTCACAATAAAAATGCCATAAAAATAAACGCTGTCTATGTGTCTCCGATACGTTCCGATAGACACCAATGTCAAAAAGAGAAAAGGATTGTTTTATATCCCTGTGTTGCATTTAAAACTGCATTAAAAATGTGAACATAAAGAATTTATTGAATATTTACTGTTTTCAAAGTTGACCCAGTAAAATTTTATGGGAAAATGTGTAGACACGTAAGTATCAGATACTATGTACAAAAATACGTTGCGATCGAGCAGAACGCACATTGAACAAAATGTCCTCTTGATTTGCTAATGAATAATAAATGGAGCATTTAAAAAAATAAAATATCCCCATGAACCATTGGATGAATCATATGCTTCTTAAAATGACGCCCGATTTTCAGCGACTCGGCCAGTGTTAAAACTTACTGTTTTAATATCAGCGGACTTAACTCGATATAGGCTCACTTAATATTTGTCTCGAAAACGACCTGGCAATAATTATGAGTAAGCCCGATCTAGCTTGCATCTTACTCTAACTAATAGTCAGAGCATGACGACTTGCTCTGTCCGCTCAGTCATGAATTTTTGGTAGCTTGCAAGCTTGGGTTGCAGACACCCTTAGGGTGACTATTCCAAGAACGCAAATTTAGTTTTACAGCCAGGGCAATACGGGTGAAATTCTGGAATCCATGTTAACGGTCTTAACGCATTATACCTACAAGGAAATATTATTAGACGATATTTGTAATATCTTCTTTTGTGGTACATTTTTAAAATGACACTTGTATGGGAACTCCTCATCTAGTAGTATATCAATGCCATAAATAAAGTCGTTGACGCCCAAGATGTCCGAGCGGTAACGTGTCGGCTTATAATGCCGTGGGTCCTAGATTCGAATATTGGGTATGGCAAATTCACATGTTATTTTTCGAGTAAAGCTAAAAATAAACTGTTAATACGACTTCCATTTCAGACCCATATGATCCTCTTAAAATAAACCATGGTGATTTAATGTAAAACAACCCTGCTCAGCCCTGCTAAAAGACACATGAGTCTTTTCATATAAATTGTATTGTTTTGTTAAAAAGTTAATATGCACAGTTTCATTTGGTTGAAATTTAAACTCTAATTACACTGCTGTAAGACTTATTTGTAGGTATATGCGTTCATATATTTATAGCATTCTTGTTCTGTTCTGATATCGTATATTATGGTGTCCGCATTCACTCCCATGAAGTAGGTATATCACTTCATAGGAAGTACCAATATATTGTAAATATATACTTAATCTATATTTTTTACAATCTGAGTGTTAACATAGATCGTCCAAAGTTTATTTGAACCCTGGTAACAACTATTTACTAAATTGCTATTTATATTTTCAACGCCTAATGGTGGTTTATCTCGCAGGTAAAATAGTTATGGATCTCCTAAACATCACAGGGCCTTGAACCTCTAAGGACCTAACCCCCCCCCCCTCCCAAAGCACGTGGTTGACGCCACAATAAGGGTGACTATTAAGAAAAGCTTTTATCTCTTTGACCTATTCTGCTGTGACAAGGGAAAAACAGTTTTGAAGATGACAAAGCACCGTACAAGAATGTACTCAAAGGAATACGAACAAATATGATTTCATCAAGGTGTTAAATGGAGATACTCCGATGGTCCGTCAGAATGTGATCGTCTGTCATCACGTTGCAACCATCTGTACCATTGATATGTTTGAAGCCAGTGATACGGCCATCACGGTGGCCAAAGCATGGTTCGGAAGACTCTAGGCGCATCTCTCGCGCCGATAAGACAGAAGAAGAAGACCGAGAAGTCAGGAATTAGCGCATTGCTCTACCGATGAAGACAAGGCGGCCGAAGATCGTTATATTGTGATTCACCGGAAATGATTTTACTGAGCAAGTTTACGCACAGGATTACCAACTAATTAAACATTGAGAATATCTCCTAGACCAGCGATGACGAACCTTTTACCGCAGGTGGGTCAAAATTAATAGAATGCAAAAAAAAATTAACTCTGAATTGCAGGTCAAAAATGCACAATTTTAACCGAAACCAAAATATAAATAAAAATACACTCTACTTCTTGTTACATACCAGATACCAATGAAAAGAAATTAAAATTTTGGCGACCAATAACATTAATATGGACGAATCATATGGAAAAGAAAATGACACTCACTGTATTGTCGGGTCTGCCGAATGGCATAATCTGTTGTAACGCCATTACAATAAAGGTGATATTGCTATAAATTCCTGACGCTTTTTGTTGGGTCTGCCGAATGGTTTGGTTCGAACGGGTTCGCTCAAATGAACATTGACATTAGAAACACTGCTCTAACGCCATTACAATAAAGGTCATATTGCTATAAATTCCCGATGCGTGATATCGCATAATGGAAATTGCGTGACGTCTACCTATACATGTGAATGCGCGAATTTACTTGCTAGCTACTGTATTGAGTGCGTCGTCCATTAATAATGTCATTGTTGGCGACAATAAGAAATGAACTCTTAATAAAGAGAGTTAAAAAATGGTTAATAGCATAGCCAGTATGCATGCATACAGTGACGTCTTGTGGGAGTAGGCAGATAATGCGTTGCTTAAGGGTCGCAATTTTTAAAGGGCAGCAAATTAAGGGGCGGCTGAAGAGCTCCGTATTCAAATATAATTTAGTATGAAATCGACCTCGGCGTCGTACGCACGTTAATTTAAATCGATCTTTTGGCAAAAATCACTAATCATCGGAGATTTTATTTAAAAAAAAAACATTATTATTAGTATTATTACTATTGTCGACCTTCTACATTATTATTATTGTGGACAATCTTACATTATTATTTGATAAACACCACCTGCACGTGTCCGCTGATCAGAAAACAGGGCTGTCAAAATAATATAATATTTGTAAAATGTTAATTTCATCATAGTTTTTAATCAAACCTGTGCAAGTACATACTGATAACTTGGGTGGATATCGTGACAAACATACTATTGATATATCTACGGGTATATTATTATTATAACCCAATTCAAATTGAACATAGGTTGATACTCAAATACTATTATAGTACTCGTATCTTTATGATTTCGAGAAAATAATACGATGGAATATATTATATAATCCATTTTGGTTGCCAGTTTTTACTGCGATGAATCACTGTGTTCCTTACTGTCTTTTTTTATTCGTAGGTTTGTTTACTATGTACACCGAGAAATTTCCATTAATAATATCGGAAATGAGTTGGAATATAATGCAACCAAAACTGGAAAAATTCTATTATGGGTGTTTACTTTTTGAATTAGTTGACCCCAGAAAAACAGGTACATGCCACTACGTGAACCACAGTGGATATTATGCCGGGTCCAAATTGGCAACATGTTGCCGGCAACCTCGTTAAATTTTACGATAAGTATGATAATTATCGTAAAAATTTTTAAGCCATTATGATAATTATCGTAAAATTTATCGAGGTTGTCGCGCGACATTGTTTTGCGCCAGTGTGGACCCGGCATTAGATGCACAAAACTTAAATAAAATATATTATAAATTAAATTTAAAAAGTACAATATAATTAATTGCGTCGGCAGCCCTGTCAGACACTTTTTCTAGTGACAGTCATTTTTTATAGTCATTTTTTATATGCCCGCCAGTCAGATGGATTAATAAAAAAATAATGTGTCTAGTGACTGTATGTTAATAATTATTTTTAGGCACTCTTAATATAATATATAATTTCGCCCATTGGCTTTACCTACCACTTGTTTCACTAGTATAAAAGTGAAGTTGCGCAGGCAATAAAAAGTCACTTTCTTTTTATAGGCAGACAGTAAATTCTACGTTTTAAAAAATATGCATTAGAATTAAACAATACCTATTATTTTTAATATGTAGGTCCTAAACATTACAAATAAGCACTATTCATTAGTAATGTTTTTTGGATAGCACATGAAATAAAAATGTAGGTTGATATGTATGTCAACATCCTTCGTATGTTTAGTTGTCGGACAATTTCAGGTTAAAAAGTTATTAATATATTATTAAGTTTATATCGTGGCCAACACATAATCAAAAAAGTTATCATATCCATCATATCAGTTGCAATACTTCCCACCAAAGAACTGATAAACATATTGAATTTAGTAACATTAAATGTTATTAGTAAATTTATTAGAAAATAAATTTTATTAGAAAGTACTATTTTTTGGTCACCCCATAGCTTCACTTCACAAGCTTTACTTGTAGGGAGTTTATTGAGACAAACATTAGCGGCAACCTTTTTATATTAACTAGTAGACCAGTTATTATGGACCACATGTAAAAAAATCATATTTTCAATTCTCAAGGCCGATTCTGTAGAGCGTCCTCTTAAGGGCCCGCTGAAGAGCCCGCCGTTCAAATATAATTTAGTATAAAAAGGACCTCGGCGTCGTAACTACGTCAATTTAAATCGATCTTTTCGCAAAAATCACTAATCATCGGAGATTTTATTTCAAGAAATATTATTATTATTACTGATAATTTCTGCCGCGCGGAGAATTATTATTATTTTATGAACACCTGCGACATGAAGCCGATCAGAAAACAGGGCTGTCAAAATAATATTAAGCATTCATATTTTTTAAATGTTAATTTCATCATGGTTTTTAATCAAACCTGTGCAAGTACGTACTGATAGCTTGGGTGGATTTTGTAGCAAACATACTATTGATATATATACGGGTATATTATTATTATAACCCAATTCAAATTGAACATAGGTTGATACTCAAATACTATTATAGTATGTTTATGATTTCGAGAAAATAATACGATGGTATAATTAATCCATATCAATTATTTGAAAACATTACATTCGCACTTTGCACAAAATTACAAACACATTCGAAGGTTGCCGCACACGTACAGACCACGTGATATTTGTTTACGCAAAATCGTCGCTTTTCAAAATGGCGAATTTGATTACCAGATTTTACTGCGATGAATCAGTATGTTCCTTTTTGTCTTTTTTTATTCGTAGGTTTGTTTACTATGTACACCGAGAAATTTCCATTTATAAACTCGGAAACGATTTTTACAGAAGAGTTTTGGAATATAATGCAACCAAAACTGGAAAAAATTCTATCATGGGTGTTGACTTCCTGAATTAGCTAACCCCAGGTCCATGCCACTACGTGAACCACAGTGGATATTAAGCCATTTCCACACTGGCAACAAGTTGCTGGCAACCTCATTAAATTTTACGATACTTACCATAATTGCTTAAGAAATTTTACAATAATTATCGTAAAATCTAACGAGGTTGCCAGCAAATTAACTTGTTGCCAGTGTGGACCCGGCATTAGATGCACAAAACTTAAATAATATATATTATAAATAAAAATTTAAAATTATAAATATATATTATGATTTATGTCTTCGACAGCCCTGATGAAATAAATGTGAAATATGAGTCGGATCAGTCACAGAGCAAATTTATTAACACAAACAACTTTGACACGACCTTTTTATATTAACTAGTAGACCAGATATTATGGACCACATGTTAAAAAATCATATTTTCAATTCTCAAGGCCATTTCTGTAGAACGTCCTCTTAAGGAAGTTAATAATGCTTTTTAAAGTAAATTCCGCGAAGACGAGAATTTTCTGCCTGTAGCACTGGCAACTACTATTAACTATACAGTCCAATAATCAAGTAGATCAAATTTGCATCGCATTTACTTATTTAAGATTACCATAATAAGACAATTTTGTAAGGAAAGAATTTACATAAACATTGTGACCATACAACCTTATGGGCAGCACTTTCCTAGGGATCCCACCGAATTCATACTGGGAATAACGTGGAGAAAAAAAGAAATTAGTTATTGAAAAAGGGAACAAACAAGGGTATGCGATGTAATAAAGATTTCGAAGTTAATCTTAAATGAAAATAGCCAGGATACATAACTCGAAGATTAGATAATTGCTGGGAAAATCTAACGATGATATTATGGTACCACTAGTTTTCAATATGTAGAGAAAGTCCAGACAGTATAGGCCGCTGGATCAGTGATATAGATAGGTACTTAGTTCGTCAATGTACCTACGTGGAAATACAACCCATATGACCTAAAGAAATGGATATTATGCCTTAAGAGGCTTCCTTGGTAAAATTTTAAATCATTTTCGTATAACTGGAAATGTCTCAGAAGCAGTTACCCAAAACTGAGGTCATCATGCACTCAAGTGAGCTTTGACTAAATTTAAAAATATTACTTTAAGCTTAGAGTACCCACGTGAGAGAGGAGCACGTAGAGTGTTTGATTGATTATATTTATTAATTATTAAGATGATTAATTGGAAATCTACTACTCACAGGTTTGACATCGCTGTCCTAGACAGTCCGCCATCCTATAAAAAATGATTTAAAGCGAGAAGTTTACTTACTTTGCCGTGAGCTACGGGAGTATGAAAAAATGGATCATAAACAGTTGTAAAATATTAATAAAAATAAGTAACGATTCATAAAACAGATTTGAAATTTAATGAAAATTAGTGATGAATATAATACCTATGAGTAGATAACTTAGGTATTATTACAGTATTACGTCTCTGTATTTAACTTTAGGATTTTTCTCCATATTTTCTATATCCTGGGTATATTATTTCAGTTTATAAAAAGAGTTGGCACACAAAATACCTACTTTGCCTACTATATTATATAACTAATATTATAGATTAGGCAGCAAACAATCATAAGATACTTTAAGTCCCAAAGATTACGATAGGCGGGACATGTGGAGAGAATGCCTGAAGTTAGAGCGCCAAGGATCATGACAAAGTGGTTACCCCAACGGAAGAGACCCAGAGGCGGTCCAAGAAGGAGATGGGCTGACGCCATAGAAGTGGACTAGCTTCATATAGGAAGACCCGGTAAATGGAGAAGTGTGGCGAGAGACCGGAGTGAGTGGAGAGCGGTTATGGAGGAGGCCAAATCCCACCCCGGGATGTAGCGCCGTGGAAGAAACCTACTATATTATAATCAACAATATGCCAGATGAGAAAATAGGCTTTGGGTATCATCTGTTGCCAGGCGTCCACACAAAGGGGGGGGGGGAGGTTGGTTGGGTCTAGACCCCCTCCCGAAAACAAAAAATATAAATTAAGAAGATAATAGAATATTATTTCTTCTTCTTCTTCGTCAGGTTGTCATGATTGAGAGTCGTGACCCGGATGATTTGGTTGTCGAACAGCCTTCTTCACATTCTCTCTTGACATTCTTTATATGACATGCAAGGATGTGTCACTTGTCAGTGGAAAGCCCGTAGCATTCCGGAATTGGTAGCACGGTAGACAGAACGGTTGATACAAACGGACATTAATGATCCTAATAATTATTACCGCTGAGCTACGCGCATTCGATAACCACTAATTGTGGATGCGCACATTGCTATAATTTAGAAAATCTCTTGGTGTGCACCTATAATTATAGCTGCAGGCCAGGTGGCCATCGCTAGAATAAAAAAGAAGAGTGTCTGGGTATGAAAAGTGTACCCGGAACAGTTCAGAGGTCCACGGTTGAAACTAGTAGATGTGGTAAATTTGGAAGCAGTAACACTAACTTGTTAGAGTTTGATAACCTCGCACCCTTCCGCCGCATTTAAAATAAAAATAAAAATTATCATGGATACTTTGTAAAAATAGACCCTCTCCCCAAATTATATTTTTTATGTGCGCGTCTGTATGTTGCAATATAAGTGGAGACTGTGGAGAGAGTCCAAATATGGATATTACCCGTAGTATTTAGAAGGGATCTGTATTTAGGTACATATATTTTCAGACTTATACGCGGCGTAAATGTGAACTCTGCCATTCTTGGTGGTGTTGGCTTGTGTGTCTCTGATAATTACCTTAGGAATCGAGGAGATCCGTTGTTTGTTCTCCCAAGGTGCAGAACTAACCTGCCATTAGTAATACCAATTGGGAGGGCAATAACCATGATTAATAAAATCGCTTCAGATATTGATCAATATTCCACATACGTGAGGGTGAACTTAGGTGGACGTTGTTTTATAAGTTTTTAAGATAGGGTCTATCAAAGTTTACTCTGTGTGCTTCCATCTACTTTTATTTTTGTTATTTTATTAGGTACTTATTGTATCATTTCTCTGTATTTATAGTAAACATTTATTTTATATCCTGTCGTGAACGCTTTGAATTTATAATTTGTTATGTTCATTATATGTAAAATAAATAAATTTGAATTTGAAATAAGGTGTATCATAATAATTGACCAATAATATATAAGAATTGAAAATCTTTGGTAGTTTTATAATATTAAAACAATACTTACGTCATGATTATAACATATTTGGATAAATCTAGACGTAGACTTATTAATCTCTGGATCAGTAGGTACATGACAATTAAGCCACAACCACTAACTATGAACTGCAATAAACTGAAGCATATATAAAATTTTATCATTGATAAAATGTTGCAGAAATGAATTACATTTTTTATCATCAATTTTACTACCACTTATAAAATAATATTTTACCATCATTGCTCATGACAGGTGAGCGAGCGCTCAGCACAACAGGTCACGGAGTCGTTTTACTATATGTGGATACACTCCCATACTCACGAGAGACAAGACAAAAAAAATGAATTTTATTTTAATTTTTATTGTCCCCCCAATAAAAGTTTAATAATTTTACGACCGAATTTTTTCTACGCGCTGTACTCGCAAGAGGTCAGTAATTTATTATCTCGTGCCGGACTAGGATTTCGGAAATTTTTATAATTCACAATTTTATATTCGTAGACCGTTTCCGTAGGGCATAATTTAAATTTAGAATCTTCGTTGAATCGCTTATTATAGTCCCCATACTCCAAACAAATAATAAAAATACAATAATTCGAGTTATCACTTTTTTGATTCTAAGAGCGGAATGCAGAAACATTTGTCATAACTAAAATTTCCTTAGCAGAAAACACTATGCAGAAACACTGTCCTTAGTTAAGATCATTTTATTGAAAATAATACCATATTTAAAAATTCTCGTTAGGTAAATTAGGTAAATTATTTTATAATTGTTAAACGATGACAAAAATATGACAACTGCATTTAATAAATGCAATAACTATAAATACATAATAATATTTAATTATAATACTCTTATGTTTCCGTTATAAGTCATTATACGTGATTCCACAGGCACCACAAGATTTTTTTTAAACATGGTAACACTAGCATCAAGTGTCATTCTTCATCTGGTATTTTGTATTTCTGCGGGCTGGCGTATAAAAATAAAATAATACTCTGCAAGTACATGCCAAACGAATTAACACTATCAATATCCATATTGAGATACATTGTTAAATGGTTAAATGTATGGACTGTGTTATAGACATGCGAATTTATTTTGACAGCAGCTGTCAGTGGTAAATGGTAATACAGAAGGGGGCGTGTTCATAACAAAAGTAGTCAATGGTTAAGGATTCCTTAACTCTATACTCAGGATTGTCTATAGTTAAGTCATGCTTTTCGGCGACTTATCCTTAGGAACGAAATCTTAGATTGTGCATTCCGCTCTAAATAAATTGACAACAATAGGTATTATCAGTTACGTCCCTAGATAAAATCCCGCCCTTAGGCAGCGCCAAAATGCCGCCCCATGTTTTTATACAGTATTTTTACCATCCTTTCATGAGTCCAATACCTAAGAAATGTGTTGTATGGATACATTAGGTACTAACAAAATATCATACTGTAATTATTCGCAAATCTGCACGTGTCGTTTCTGGTCACCAAAGTCATTGAAGGGCAACGGAAGTAAACTAGACATCGCGAACCCGACAAAACCAGTGAGCTTAACTTTTTAATGGAAAGATAATTTCGTTATTATTAAGTTTAGGTAGCTATTTATTGTATTGTATTATATTTTATTGTAGGTGTATATTTATTATTCCAAATGATTCTCCTCGATTTGCCGCCCCTTGACAAACTGCCGCCCCCAAGCGACACTCAATCTGCCTACCCCCACGGGACGTCACTGGGTATTATAATAGTATGTAGTGAATTCGATACATGGGTATCGTTGAGAGTGTGTCCGGAAACTTGTACGTATGCAGTTTCCCGTATCATATTTCACCGTGAAATGTTGTATCGGAAATGTATGGCCGTATATTAAAGACCACCCAACCTTTTTGGGTTCTACAGTACTGACATAAAATTCATGTCTAATTAACTATTTCTTTTATTCAAACGAATAATTCACAAGATTTAAGAATATATCATTCTGATTATTGAACATTGTTTTTCTAAAATTATATAATGTTCAATAATCAGAATGATATATTCTTAAATCTTGTGAATTATTCGTTTGAATAAAAGAAAAGTTAATTAAAAATTATTAGCAAGTACAAGAAGTTGCTTAAAAAATATTGGAGAAATTCCTAGACGTCGGTTAGTAATCATTTGTAATAGTAAAATAGCTACCTACTTTGATTTAATAAACAAAAATCGATTGCCGAAGTAACATGATTTCGAAGAGCGCTGAGTGGTAGGTATTTAATAGCCAATAGCTTAAATATTGTCGTCATTAGTATGTCTTCCGTAGCATAATGGTTGAATGCGACGAGTTTGGGGCGTTTACCCGTTGGAGATGCCGGTTCGATTCCCGACCGGTTGGCTTACTTTTTTCAAAAAAAGTTTTTTCTATTGGTTGTGATATATTCTCTCAGTTAGTGTTTTTCTAAAATTATATAAAATTCATGCCTAAATAAAAAAACGGTTCTTATCGCTTTCCACTTTACAGGAAGCCAGCAGCAAACAAATTTTGAAAATATTCGATATACTGGATTATTTGTTAGGTTAGGTTACGTTAGGGTAAGATTTCATTCTTATGAATTTTGTCAAAATCAACTGTGAAAATTGAATTAATGTTAATATTGAATCTAATAAAATTGGAGACCGTATAATATACGGTCATATATTTCCGATAAGAAAGCTCACGGCGAACTATGCCATGGTGAATCTACATTTAACCCGTTGAGAGAGGAGTTCTGGAAAATATAGATTTGATTTGGATGATGGGAAATTATCATTATGATGATCAGTTGTATTTGCACGTGTTGTAATGATTTTCTTTGACACAGGTGACACACTCGATTTGTCAGAGAATTTGAAAGGGAGCGTCGAAACAGTTTAAAAAACTTTAAATCAATCACATAAGTATATTATTTATTAAAGTAAGTCGAACCGTAGCGCTCGATAATTTTACGAAAATACTTATATATTTATCTATGTAAATTTTTTCGTAAAATTAGTAGATAGCTCTAAAATGTTCAGGATGCATAATTCTCTAGAAGAGACCAACGTTGCTTTTTCAATTTAAAATATTTATTTATTTTTTAGGATATTGTGGACATTACAAATTAAGACGTTCACAGCATGACATGAAACCTTATTATAAAGAAGAAGAAAAAGTAATGAAAGCGATAAAAATGAAATTATAAAAAGAGAACATAATATAAACATACGAAAGTAGTGAAAATACAGAAGTTCAAAGAAGTACCTACACCGTATTTGTTAAGGAGGCCCTATTTTAAGAATTTATAAAATAAGGTCCACCTCAACTCACCTCACGCAAGTGGAATATATCAACACCCGACGCAATTTGATTGAACATAGTTATCGATTATTTCATACATTGGGGGCGGTCAGGGACCTCGACGCTTTCTGTATGCGATGTAAGTTGTTTGCCATTTGCTCCCTCCATAATGAATTAACAAACGTTGTTGTAACTACATTAAATAAATTAAAGAGGTTTCCCTATATTGGTTTAGTTTTACGTTCCTGCTAAACGAAAACGATTTTGTTTAATTAACATCATCACCGGCGATTTTCGAGGGTCTTGTCTTGGCTTCGAATCCTGAAACTGCCAAAAATTTACATGTTGTTTTTTTAATGTATGTTTGGACACAGAACATGGGTAGAATAGGTTGAGCAAGTGGCTAATATTAATTTATTTGCAAAATCCCAAATTAAATATAGGTACCTAAAATGTATGCTATTGCTGTCATAACTTGTATGAAAAAATGTGATATAGGTAAGCATAAACGTGCAGCGTGCATATTGTGTACACTTGTTTACCATGTACGCCGCACGCCCCGCTCCGAAAATCACTACCACTGAGATCTTAACACTGAGAGGAACGACCCTAGGATGGCCTTAATTCATTGGAAGGTAGCTAAATAGATATGTTACATACTGTAGGTACAGGAACCTATGTAGGTATATGTAGGAATATATTTTAATAAAGGCAATGTTATACATTGGAACGATGCATTGTGACTTTTAACACAGGTACAATCGAAATATCACAAGTTGTTACTATACTAACAATAATTAAAGTGTATCTTGATATATCAACTTTTCAGTTATTTTTTTTGCAGTTTAATGTAGATAATGAATTATTTACTTACGACATTGCATTTCTAATGAATGCAGCATATGAAAAATAAAATCCCCCGACCATGTCCGATCCTAATAAGGTCATATGGGCCTCCACAGAGTAGAGGTTTGTATTAACAGATTTAGTTTTTTTACGAGAAATGATGTCAGCCACTTGCTCAACCTATTAGGTCCATACCAAGGAGCGGCAGTTTATATGAAAGTATGGTGAAGCAGGCAAGTATGGTGAAAAAATATGGTAAGGCAGGCTGGTAATCAATTTGCGGCAAAATTTCCACATTAACATTATATTATATGAGTACATTATAATGACCAAATTAAATCCTCCGTGATGCCCTGATTTTTTTTTAAGTTATCGGCTATTGTTGACCTGCTTCATTCAGTTGTATGAGAAAGCCGATGAATTGCCCCTCTTTCTATTTAATATCTGTATGGTCCATATCCTGACTCACACACAAGAATAAAATAGCCATCGAAAACCACCCTGGTAATATACATAACATGTGTTTGTTTAAATTTAAAAAATACAGTAAAATTGCGATTAATAGTACCTACCTACGTAAAAAAAGCATCTAACGTCTCACGACTATTTTGGACGCAAGTTTGATCCGTCGCCTACTAAAAAATACATGTTATTTTTTCAGAGCGAGTAAACAATAGGCTGGGCTGACTAACCTCCGTTCTGTGAAGCCTCATTTGCTCTAAATTAACAAAAAAAGTTAATAGAAACTTTTTATAAACAATATACATTGCTTAGGGGCGGCAAATTATAAAGGGCGGCATAGGAAGGAACGAATACAATCGTTACAACAGTTGAACTGATTGGCTAAAACGGTAGCAGTGTTACTGTCAAAATCGGCTAAAATGAAGCACCCAATGAGCATCACGCGTTGAAGGTCATGTGACCCCAAAATCTTTATGGCTGCCAGAAGTCAACAGTGTGAATCTTGTGATATTTACTCTTGACATTTTATCAGTTTTGTTATATAAATAATGGAGGTTCAATTACAAAATGTGGCGAAATGTGATCCAAAGTGGGCAAGGAAGCGTCTACGCAATGAACACACGCTAATATTTTAGGCTTACGCATTAGTAGGTTCCTATCGTTTTATATAGACTGCTCCTGACATCCTGAGGTCATGTGATAAATTTCATACAAAAAGATCACTAATCACGGCAAATAATTAGATAAATTTGTTAAACACAGATGTCGCGCTGTTGCATATTTTTTTTTAACTTTTCTTTATTATACATTCCTACTTTTCTACATAATACGACATATGCCATTGGCAATTTGAATTATTTTTATAAAATAAAGTGATTATATAGGTACCTACGTCAATATGCAATTAAAAATATTATTCTTAAGAAGGTAGGCTTTAAATAATCGCCTAGTCTTTGCCACTGTAGTCTATCAATCTGTAGAATTTAATATAAATACTATAATGTATAATATTATAAAAAAGATGTCTAGATACTTTATAATACTTAATATTATATTTTAGGTAGAGCATAAACTTGCTCTGCGTTTGCCCATATTCGTCAGTGGGCTGATAAAGTCCAAAGAAACCTTAACAAGGAAGTAGCTCTTAAATGTGTGTCCGCTCATCTCCTCTCATAGTTAAGCGCATTCACTTTACATCAGTTAATTCTTATCTAAATTCTTTATTATTGTTCTATTCAGCAGTCAAGCAGCAATGACAACTCCGTAATACTACGATCAGCATCGTCATGAGCTGAAATCCATCAGCAGTCAGTTGAAGGTGGGTATTTATATTTTACGTTTTTCGTCTGTATGGCGGAAGATTCTCATTGCAATAGTAAAAGAAATATTATGGTAAAACAAAAATATAAAATAGGTAGTTTGGAACACTTGGAGGAACCAGATTCAAAATGATTTTGAGACCCCATCAGACTATGTTGATACCTCCTGCAATACTGGCGAAACACCTTAAATTATTATGTTATCAATCAAAAGATTCAATGTCAACTTAATGGTAATCCATAATACCGATTGTTATATTATATATAGTGTTATATCATATATAGTATATTGTTATATATAGGGCCCCCTAAGCCCGAAAATAAATTCGAAGCATATATTAGACGCCATCCATATTACGCAGTCACATAAAAAACATAATTATGCACTTTGTCAAATGTGTTCTGAGGATGCCTCGTGTGGAATTTAAGTTGTTTCTTGTCCAGTTTTAATACAAGCGTAAAGTTACAATAATAAATTATGATAATGTACAATAGTTTTTTAGCGGTACCTATGCGTCAAACGAAAAAAGTCGTAATTACACAGATAAACATTCGCATGTTATACATACCTATCGTTTATAGAAGAAAAAGCTTTTTTGAAGTTATACTTCTTTTGGCGCGCTTGGGAAATCAGATCAGAGTGTATTTTTGGCGTATGACATGTAAAACATAATTTATTTTTTCACACGAAAAAAATGCACTCGATTGGATTCGAACCACCGATTTTTCGGTTATCAGCCGAACGCACTACCTTTACGCCACAGTATGATACTGCAATCGTGACGATTATACAGTACAATAGTATAGTTTAGAATTGTTCCGTTGCCTAGGCAGCGAATTTATGATTGTCGGCCATTTGCAATTCCTCACGTAAATAAACGATTAAACGTCATAGTAGCAGTTGTTACTTTAAAAATAAAAAATAAACCGATAAATAATTATATAATTTAGAAATATAAGTTAAAATTTATAGAAATAAACCAACGGCGCTTCAATAAGCCCGTTTTGTTACGTGTGTAATTTAACAAGATAATTAAGAGCTAATCGAAGAATCTAGGTTATCACAAGTTTTGTTTTTGTTTTGTTACGCCAAAGAAGAATAACTTCTAACGCGCGTACATAAGTACACACACCGATTTTTTTACCACTCCTTCCCCCAATACATGTTAGCCCAGTGGGTCTATTCTACACTTATCGAACACTAAATTGATAAATAGTATCAAACTTAGGGTAGGTTTGTATCAAAATATTAGCACTTATTGTAACAATTACACGAAGCTGGTTTTTATTGTTGCAATAAGTGCGATATTTTAACAGCAGCAAGATAGGTGCTGTTAAAATATAGCACTTATTGCAACAATAAAAATCAACTTCGTGTAATTGTTACAATAAGTGATAATATTTTGATACAAACCTACCCTAAGTTTGATAATATTTATCACTTTATCACTTTAGCGGTCGATAAGCATAGAATAGACCCACTGGCCCCCTTATAATCTCTCCAGATAAGAAGGTATTAAAGTAATACGAGAGTTAAAATCTGTAGTTATCGTGAAATAAATGAAAGTGAATGGATTTTTAAAGTAAACAATGAGACCAAATAAATATAGGTACTTAGTTTATGTTAAGTGAATGTAAATAAATTATGTATCCCATAATGTCGATAAAGTACCTACTTTACCTATTAGGTAGGCGATAGGTATCTAGGTACATTATTTGATCATACTTCACTAACTTGCATTTATTTGAAGGACTAATAAGACAACCGTGACGGCCATCGCTTCTAAAACTACTTTCGAAAGGCAAAAAAAGTGTTTGTCAAAGTATGAAGGAAACTAAATTTTCCTTGAAAATCCGATCGTTTTTATAATAATTCATGGATTAGTGACAACATTATGTGATTTCAATGAGCAGGCGTTATGTTTAGGATGTATTTATGTATGTATACCTACTGCAATGCGCTTCATATTATTTATTATATATGAAATTCTTTAAATAACTTAGGTTTTACATTTTCAACGATTTGAGCCCCAGGTCTGTTTAATAAGTTTAATGTGCTACAGTCCTACAGTAGTTGATGAATATAAAAACACAAGCACGTATGTACCTACGTAGCTATAATTATTACTAAACTGGGTAGTTTAACTTTAATAATTATTACTTATATTATTTATTCTATCATTCATTGGGCTTTACCTGCCTTTTGGATGCAAAAATTGAAATTGCCATTTACTACCTACTAGCTTCGTTGTTGGATACCTAGGCATTATTTTAGAATTATCATCAGCCTGAATTTATCAACTTTTTAATGAAGGCTTCCCCTAGTTCATTCCAATTATCTCGGTTCTATGCATAAGGCATAACTAAACTATAATCCAGCAATCTCTGCGTTTCACACTCAAACTTTCTCTTGTGCACTACTGAATTTATACAGCGATTGTCTCTTTAAAGCTATGTGTACTGTTGTTTGTCCTCTGGTCATGGAGCAGCTATTTATTACATAATTAAATGTATTTAAATAAAAAATATTTAAAATGTACGTTGGTACTAAGGACCTGCTAAGAATTACCATCGGAGACGCGCCAATCGGGGGTGTTAGGGGGTGCGAAACACCCGGGCGGAAAGATTTAAGGGACGGAAAAATTTCCAAGAACCCACTAGATAATTAACTAAGTTATAGAGGTAGAATATTTCAAGAGAAAACAATTTGTTTAATGAGCTTATTTCATGAGGAGTAAAAAAGTCGCCTGAGGTGCAATTGTCTTCCGTACCATTTTGGTTTTCCTTTGTATTTTTTTTTTCTAGATGCCTTTATGGATACCTCGCATTTACTATCGAGGTTTCTTAAGGACTTTGGCACACAAACTACTCTACTTGATGCTAGTCAAATGAAAATTGTGACGGCTGAGAGAATATGCCTTATTGAAAACTATTCTTCTACCCGCATCGGGTATTGCTAATTTGAATTCGGCCAGGGACTATGAAACCGCCTTGCAAAAACCCTGGAGAATTCTTTGTAGCGCAAGGCGGTGGTGATTCTGATGAATATTTTGTCGTATTCATTGGGAACTGAGGACTGCGATTTGTAGTCGAGTTTTTTCCCGTGGTAAAAGAAATGTCGCATAGGACTGATATTCTGAGCATATACGTATCCTATCTAATATGGGATCCAGAAAGATATATTATTATTTAATAGATAACATAATATATTATATAATAGATAATATATACGCCGGACGGCGGCACTGGGCAGCAGACATCCTTGGCGCATCGCTGAGACCCGTCATTATACATAAATTGAATTTTCATCAGTAGGTAGTTGACAATGTTATTTTAAGTTATTAAATTATGTGGATAAAAAAACCTACTAAATATATTTAATTACATTTTAATGTCATTGATTAGGTGGTACCTATTTAAAAAAAACCCCATCATTGTATTTTACATAATATTATGTACTATATGATAACGATACTTCATGATATTGTGGGGAAAATTATTTTCAAATCTCTATAACTACTGCGCAACGCCAGTTTGCGCAAATTGCTTGATGAGCCGTGCGCGAGGGCCTTAAGAGAACAGATAACCTTGACCGAGTATTCACAAAACCTACTCCACTTGGGCCAGTTATGCAACGCACCGGCATCCGAGCGAGCATGACGTCATCCCCGCAAGGAGATAAAATATTTCGATATCAATTACTAATTAGCATTTCACAAAAGGAAGTGAACGAATGAATAAAAAAACGACTTTTGTACCTCATCTGACAACTCCACTCTCGCCCGCGTGACGTCGCAGACGTGAGATACTATTTATAAGGCCGGATGTGTGACCTGGCAACATCGAAACGCATTAATTAGCGACCGGTATTAAGATGTCGGTGTTCGACGGCTTTTTATGCAATCGAAAGAATCGAATTGTCGACCGTTGTTACGTACAGATGTGGGTAGATACTTGTTAGTTCCTAGGATCAAGCCAAGTCCAGATCAACTTTAGTACGCGATGTAATAGACGTTGCCAAACAGCTGAAATGGAAATGGGCGGGGCACATTGCTCGAAAGGACGGCCGCTGGACAAATGCCGTCATCCAGTGGTACCCAAGGGATACGAAACGGCCACAGGGTCGCCCTAAAAGCCGCTGGATTGACGAACTGGTAAATTTCGGCGGAAATACGTGGCAGCGAACGACACAGGACCGAGAGAGTTGGAGAAAGCTTGGGGAGGCCTTCATCCAGCAGTGGATTGACCCCGGCTGATGATGATGATACATAAATGCCCATAACTAAATAAACATGTAAAAATTTACTGAAAAACAACCCAGAGTGGCAATATTTGGGGTATTTTTATTCGTGTCCGGATATTTGTACATATGCAGTTCGCCGTATCACACTTCACCGTTAAATTTTGTATCGAAAATATATTAAAGACCGTCCAACCTCTTTGGGTGGTATAGTACTGAGATAAAATCTAAATAAAACACGGTGCTTGTCGGTTTACAGGAATCCAGCGGCAAACAAATTTTGAAAATAGCCGATATACTCGGTTATTAGTCAGGTTAGGTTAGGTTAGGTACATTATTACAATGCAATGCTCACGAGCAACGCGTAAGTACCTAATTTTCTTCCTCTCGGTTGTATAGAGATGGCCATATAGTATACGGTTAACTCTTTCCGACAAGAAAGCTCACGACGAACTATGCTACGGTGAAATGTAATACGTACAATTTAATTGTAACCATTTTTATTATTTAATCAGAAGTAGCGACGCGTAGTCTTATGGAATATTGCTTTAATTTAAGCACGCAACATAAGCGGGCCCCCAGGCTAGGATCTTTGGCGGGACCCTTACCTAGCCCTAGCCGTAGTCAAATCGGCATTTATTTCAGCCGGCACTTTTTTGAAATAGCATTGGGAATTACGTAATTAGATTTATTTTTTTAACTATATAATATTCATGGTTAAATTTGTAATTATTTTTATCATTTTACTTGATTGTTATTTTTAATTAAATAATTTTTATATTTCGTATTTATTATATATTATGGCACTGGTCAATATCTGTAATGCCATAATGCTCTTATTTCAAATTAAATAAATCAAGTAGAGTAAAGTACTTAAAGAAACCTCTATAGTAAACACGTGGTATCCATATGGCAACTAAAAGAGAAAAAAAAACAGTTAGCATGGAATAACGCCACATTTTGTAGCTAGTGCTATTGGTGCTAGTGCAACTCCACCGAACTGTTCCAGATACAAGCGACCAAATTAAAATTGCCCAGCTGGTGTTTGACCACCAGCACAAGCACAGAATATCATCATATAAAAATACTCTTATCGAAAATGAAATATTTCTTCGCGCAATTCCTTGAAATATGTTACATCTACCAGTCGTACCTTGCATCTAGTACTTGCATATGTAATGCTATTGCATTTTCTGCATAATGCACAGTTGCATTCGCAAAGGCCGGCGGCGCGTGTGATAAAAAAATCGCAAAAGAAAAAAATTACAATGCTTGAATGTCAACGTTATCTGTGCGGATCTTTACGCTCGGCGGACTTCGGAGATTATTTTCCATTGTTGTGTTATTTGTTACGTACTTATTACATGTAGGATTACAACTCGAACCCTGGAAAGACGGTGCCAAACGTGTTTAAGTCGAGGCGCCAACTTAGCCCTACTTACCCTTTTAAAACGGTATTTAAATAAAAATTAATATTTTTTATTCACATCATCACCATAAATTAATATTCCCTATAAGAAGCGAAGACGCGCGCGCATTGCTTATGAAAAGTTATCGCGCACTACACAGACTTATCCGCGCACAATATACTTTTAGGCCACTAAAGACAGTTAGTCTTAAAAAAAATACGTGTTGTTTTTTTCAGTGTGTATTTATTTGGACCTAGAGTATGAACATAGTAGGTTATCCATCCATCCTAACACCCATTTCTTGTAAAAAAAATCTGTTAAGATAAAATGTTTTGTGATTACATACCTTCTACATACTTGAGACAAATGACTCAATGATTTAATTGTGAAATTTTGGTCAAGGTATTTTAAACGGTGCGAAAAAACGATTAAAGCATTGTCGCGCAGAAATATTTTATTCGCGCAGTAAGTAATCAAATATGATCATTAACATCGTCAATAAATGTTTCCCTTAGCCATCTTCACTTTTCTTCGTCCCTACTTTTTCTCTGCAAAGTATGTACCTACTTACCTATTTCATTGATCAAATCGATTAGGTACTTAGGTAAATGTGTGAAAACATATTAGGTACTGCTTTTATTTCTTCAATAATATGTCGACTCAAACATTATTTTACATACCTGCATACCTATCTCATAGCCATTGGATATGACGATTAAATAAATCTCTGAGCCTTTGATAATTAAACGGAAATATATGAAAAAAGGGCAACGGGGTGAACATGTCGCTGGATAAATGCCGTCATAAGGGCACTAAACGTCCACAACTTATTGGAAATATATGGCACTATAAGACCGTCCAACCTCTTTGGATCGTATAGTACTGACATAAAATCCATGTCTAAATATAACACGCTTCTTGTCGGTTTACACTTTAAAGGAAGCCAGCAGCAAATAAATTTTGAAAATAGCCGATATACTGGATTATTTGTTAGGTTAGCTTAGGTTTTCATTCTTGAATTCATGAATTTTTTCAAAATCAGCTATGAAAATTTAATTAATGTTTATATTGAATCTAATAAAATTGGAGACAGTATAATATACCGCCAGCTCACGCCGAACTGTGCCACGGTGAAATGACGTATAATTTACATGTAACCAAACCCCCTGGATAAACGAACTCATGAAGTTCGATGGATGTACGTGGCAGCGAAGAACTAAGGACTGCAAGAAAAGTAGAGGGAGCTAAGGGAGGTCTCCATCCAGTTGTGAATTGACCTCAGCTAATGATAATTATTTTGACATGAACTAGTATTTAGTTACATATTTATATGTAAGTATACCGATATTCATTAAAAGTTCGTTACGCGACAAATTTACTCAAAACTCTGTGGTACTTTTTTATCCTATTACATAATATTTTTATAGAAAAAAAACTCCCAGTTGTGAAAAATGTATTATTTTGATAATTCATATTTATCTCATTGTGTCAAAATAAAATTAACATTTTGTTTTGATTTTGAATATCGAAGCATAAGACAAAAACAACGTTTTTCAGCAACACTACTTCAAATATAATAATCACTCAATAACACTACCTATATTCCTTCTTCTTAATTTAAAATTTTCGAAAAAAAATATCTAAATATTACCACAAATTCAAAGTGATTTCCGACAATGTGATGGTTTTTTTTATTATCTTTTTTACGAGCTCAATCAAATGTGCACGCGGCATGAAGGGACGGTCGTGTTTCCGCGGCAGCAACAAAACTGGGTTCGAATCCGCGCCGAGCGAATATTAAATTGTAAAACACCCGGTACATATTTTCCGAATTCCGATTGTTTTATTGCTCATTCTGACTATTCTCAGGTAAGTATAGGGTGCGTGCAAAATCTCTGATTTTGTCGGAGAATTTAAAAATCTCTTGGGTGGTAGATACACGCCACCATTGAGCAATCGAACTGATTACTTAATTGGTAAAGCTCTCGTCTGGATTTCAATGGGTGTCGTTTCAAGTATTTTAAAGGATTGTTTCGAATAGTTATGTCTCTAAGGCATCTGCGCATCTATTCTGTAAACAAGACTGCTATCGGCAGCTTTCGAGGGTAGTTTTTCAATTTTGTATCGAAGTATTAGCACTAATTTTAACAATTACGATAAGTTAGCCTTCTAAACAGTCAAAACTGTCTATCTTGCTCTCAAATTTGATACAGTCAAAAGATGTGCTGTTAAAACATAGCACTTATTATAACAATTATAACTAATTATGTTTAATGTTTATGGTTTATGGTTTCAGATTAAGTTAAAGAAAAAGTGTGTTTATACAAAAATACTACAAAATAGTTTGAGATGAAGTTTAAGCCAATTTTTTGTTTCAAAAGGGTCAAACTGTCTTACGACCGTGTCAATTTAATTAATAACAAAATAAACTAAGTAAAATTAATAAATAGTGATTTACAAATAAATACGTACGTTGGGCTTCTACGACACTTCCTATCAAGAATGCAAGAAAAACAGAAAGCTTATGAACTCAAACGCAGGTGGCGTTGAAGGATACATGGTATCCTTGAGGCTACGGCAGTGGAGGGAATTTGCAGCAGGCATTGAGTTTTGGAGATATCCTGTATTGTAGGCGAACAAGACCCTCATTGTAGGTACTGAGTAGGTATAACGATGTTAATTTTACGGTCACCATGTACCTATATAATATACTACCTACATAGTAAATATTTTCCAATTTTTTTATTGGTACTTATTCATTATTTTAAAATACTACCATTTCACGACATGCATCGCTACACAAAAATTACTCATGTAATTCACGAACGGTGTACGCCGGCGTTTTAATGCCGAAGTTAAAATCACATCGTAATCGACAGGCGATGAGATCTTGCCAAGAGATAAGCGCTTAGATTGTTTGAGGCCGAGCTGGAATTGTCGAGTTTGTGAATTGAATTTTCATTTTGTTGCAGTCAATGTGATCGAAGATGACTTTTTGCGAATTTTTATTTTTGCTGCTATAATAATTATCATTCTTATTTGCATAGTTTTATAATAATTATTATAATGCCATTTATCTGAGCGTAACCTTAATTAAATTAACCTTAATTTAATTAGTAATATACCTCAGTGGCTGTCAAACTTGCATGATACTCTTAGGAACTCATTTCATGAGAAACCGCAAATAAAATTCTGCTAATATAGGTAATTATAAATTATTACGAATTATTAAAAAAAAAACCAAATTAAATTACACAGTAACCATTTGTATAGTAAGCTGTGAATTTGTCTCATATTATGTAGGTAATCGAACCAGCGTAGTTTAGAAACTAGTTATAAATACTCGTAACTTACTAATGGACTAACGGACATCTAACGAATAAAATAGTCATATTAAAAAGACTATTAGGTAAGTATAAACCCATTTTCATATCCTAACATTTATTAATATTATATATTTAATATAAACACGAAAGTTGGCATACGTTGGCCTAAACATGTGGCATCCCGAGAGATGACAACTTATGTATCCCAACATTTATGGATAGATCTCTAGTGAGCGAGGTCTGGTAGAAGAAGAACGTCTTAACTCAAGAACCTCACATACCTACCGGTAGAGTTGGGTATTTCCCGAGAAAATCTCAATCTCGAGATTCGGGATTTCCCGAAATGATTAAGTTTTGAATTCTCGAGATTCGGGATTTCCAGAAAATAATTCTCAAAATATTGGGAAATTAAAAAAAACCTGTAAAAATCCTAAAATCAGTGTAAAACAGACAAATTCCAAAAAAATATATTTTTTTTATTTATGTAAGAAGACAAACAAAATAAAAATAGGAAAACAAAAATAATTCACAACATTAGTACTTATTAAAATAGAATTTCAAAAAACACAGACTGTCAACCGCTACGTCTGAAGTCGACGTTGACTTAATTGTGTTAAATGCCCCGATCAGTATTTGAACGTTTTGTGTTTTCTGTCCACTTATTTCATATATAAAATCGTTTTTTCAATTAACATTTGATAATAAAGAAATCCCGAATCCCGAGAAAAGATTCTTGAGCTCCGGGATTTCCCGAAATGTTAAAAATTTCAATTCTCGAGATTCGGGATGGAAAATCTGGAAAATTTCTCGAGAATTCCCTTCGAAAAATTCCCGAAACTCAACTCTACCTACCGGTTTGAGGTTAGAACTACATCCCCATTTTTAGAGAAACGATGTACAGGGGGAAAATAGGTTTATAAACGACAAGTTTGTCCGAGGTTGAATGGCGCAAAATAGCGTTTTTACTGAAGATCACTTTGCCAAAATTAGTATCAACGCACGTATTTGCTGTGCTTTAATTCACGTCATGTAAACATTATTTGATATTTTTCATATTAACAAAATTTATGGACTTAAGTAAGTATTACCTATTTCATTTTATATTCTTTTAATCTCACATTTTATATTCTTTTCACTCAAAAATTTTCTGAATACATTAACGACGTCAATAATATCTCGTTTTAAATTTAGAATTCACCGACTAATAGAAGACGATGTCCCTATATGTTTAAAGATGTGTATTTACTTGAAATAAAAATGCTCACTTCCATATAAATAATAATATATAAGTTTTTAATTAAACTCACAATATAGATTGGTATCTTTCCGGAAACGTGAAGGATGTCAAAGGTTTCTCCAATTCATATGAGTGATACCTACATACAGAGTTATCAGTAGATTATTATATACCGGTAGCTGTTATCTATGTACCAGCAAAAGTTTTTGACATGGTCATGCATAGCAGGATTTCTCCAAAACTTGAGTCATTTACAATGCAGATTTAGAGCAGGTCACTCAATGAAAACTTACCTGATGATATTAAACGAGAGAGTGTTTTTTTTTCCCATAAATTGACTCAAATTTGTCTATGAATATGTAACTTCACTTCTCGATTTGCTTTGCCGTCGTCATAATAAAAAGTAATAAGGTAAATCATTCTATCTATCTCTGTGACAAGAAATAACTAATGTACCTACGTACCTAATACATGTTTCTCGCACGGTCAATCTATCAAGAGGGGATAATCCAAAAATCTACTAGCAGAGGAGAATAATTTAAAAAAATATGTATAGTCTATATAAGAGCTTTGGGCAGAAGTATGTAATCAAAATGCACTATAATTAGAAGCTTTAAAGTATTGACACTATGTCATAAGAACTAACCACAGAACAAATAATAAATAGAATACCGATAGGCCATATTCAATACGCCGCATGGTGAAGCAGGATTTTGAATGTGTGAGTGTCTTACGAAAATGAAGCACGCATTATGCACGTGCAATAGTGTGTGTAATACACCAACATTAAATGTGTGTAAATGCATAAACCGAGAGCAGTTTTCAGTATTCGACGTAAAACGTATTATTGAGACGTGTGTAAGTTCAACCCGATTCTTCCTTACTCGAGTCGGTTACCTGCTATCGCCTTACCCGTTATGTATTTCAGTTCCCATTATTTCTGAGTTCCCTGGAACTAACAATATGGTATAAGTACACTATATTATATAACAATACGGTAATAGTAAAAATACATAAACTACAGGGAAACCCCCAAACGAAGCTGTGTATACACGTCAGTATGTTACATAGCTATACACTCTGAATTTTATCTAATGCTTCACAACGTTTATAATATGCAGAAACGTACTATAAAGAAGCGCGACATATTATGATGGCATAACATAAAACAAAAAAAAATGTGAAAAAGTTCACTCGATTTGACTGTAACCCCGGAGACCTAGGTAGCTGCGAAATGGATGGCTTTGAATTTGGTTGGTAAAAAAATGTTGAATATAAAAAAAATAACTTGAGCGGCCTATAAATTAAAAACGCATTAATTCGAGCCGTGCCCGTTCCAGCGTGACGCTCGTCTCTCCACTCCACTCCGTTCGGTGGCGCTCTGCTACACTCGCTGCAGTAAGGGACAACCTTTCCGTTCCTCAAATTGGCAAACTACAAAAATTACGGCTCATTTACAGGAAACGTCTTTCAAACATCTAATTGTTAATATTCTAAGCCACAAACTAAATATTGAGAGTTCTTTAAACCAGCTAAGTTTCAATATTTATTATTTGTAGGTATAGTAAGTACATAAATGTACTTATATCGCACCCTCGCAACTAAACTGCCACAATCCAAAATACGTTAAACAGAGAAAATCAGCTTTGAAGTTTTTACCTTTCGCATTTTTGTACTGTGTTTTTGAAATATGTTTAGATATTGAATGAAGTTTTGACTTGAATTTGATGACTTAGAGATATGAAATTTTCGGTACATATTATACTATGAACGATAGACAATAAAATGTAGTAATTAACTCAAAACTTGAGACTTGTGGCGGTTTAGTTGCGAGGGTGCGATATATCATTTGTTTGTAATAGATCTATTTTCCTCAGTACTTACCTATGATTTAATTGAAGTTCTAAGTACATATTATGTTTATATGTTCCTACCTATTTAACGTTTCGTCAACGAATTAGATTCCTTATAGTTTTAAGAACCTGTATAAGCATATTATGGATCGAACATCAAGAATTTTGGATATCTTTTCAAGCTAAACCTACCTTTTTTTCACCCTAGGTATCAATATTTTATGATCAAATCAATATTCTAATATATACCTACCAATGGCGAAGGGTAGAGCTAGGCTGTTAAGATCCGACATAAAAAGTGCACTCTAAATTTTGTCAGTCATACGTATTTGTTTTCATTGAACTAATACTACGGAATTATTGCAGATGGTGTTGGCTAGTTTTTAAAATTCCATTAAACCCTATGACCTACGTAAACCGGATAATAGTCAAAAAATATTTACCAATCTATAAAATATCGAAAATAATGCACTTAAATCATAAGTAAAAAAAAATAGATATTTTATTGATAGAAGAATATTTTTATCTATTATAGTTTGGTTGAGGCAGAAACACCATTATGCCGTGTGTATTCTTAATTCAACAAAAGTGTGCACCATTTTTGTCGGACAACACATATTATCTAAACTTTTATGGATTAGTTTAGACAGGGTTTAATTGATTTATAAAAACTAATGTAGATACTACCCACCTATTATATTAGTTGAATGAAAACAAATAAGTATAACTGACAAAGCTTAGTGCACTATATAAATGTCGGATCTTAACAGCCTACCTCCACCCCTCGCCACTGGACTACCTACCATACAAGATTATTATTATAAGCGGCGTCATTTTAAATTTGACAATAAAGCCATATTTTTGGTAAATGAGTCGTCTGCAATAATAAAATTATATTACATTTCCAAATAATTATTTTTCAATCAACATTAGCATTATACTTACATTTAGTTAAATGTTAAGTAAACATAAAAAAATAATATTATAGACTGAGAGCAAGTGTGGTCATTAAATTGTAAAATATATTCTGGCATTCGTGTATTGCCAATTCTATGCTCTACTAATATAGCAAAAATAGAGAATGAATATAATTAAAAAACTAAATATAATTCCTCATTTTCAAACAAATATTAAAATTCTTCTGTGCTCATAAGCCATCAGTTTTTCACCGCTGTATTGCATTATAGGAGAGTCATTCAGTTTATGTGTTTTTCACTCAAAAACACTAAATTTATATCAATTGATACTATAAATAAAGAATTCAATACGAGGGGGATTCGCTGAATAAATTAAACTAAACGAAAATCTATTTTATTGCCCTTTTCAAAACTTTTGTGCATTTACACTATTTGTTTTTATTATACTTATAATTTAATTGTTCAAAAACCAGCCATCCCATAAAGTATTTTTTCGTACCAGAAGGTGTTTTAATTATTTGGTTAGCATGTTAAGGAAAAAAGGCATTTGAGATGTACATAGTTGTATAGATAATAATGGTATGGTGACTAACGTAGAACAGTATAATAAATAGAATTCCGATACACTACATTTTGACGCAGGGTTTTGAATGTGTGAGTGTCCTGCAAAAATGAACCACACATTATAGACGTGCAATAGTGTGTGTTGCAACCATAGAGGTATTAAATAAAAAGAGGGCAAGAAATCGGCTTTCTCATACAACTGAATGAAGCAGGCCAACAATAGCCGACAACTTACGAGAAATAGCGACGCGATAAAAAAAATGCAGAGCATCATGGAGGATTTACTTTAGTCATTATACCCATATAATATAATGTTAACGTGGAAATTTTCCCGCAAATTGGTTACCAGCCTGCCTCACCATACTTTTTCACCATACTTGCCTGCTTCACCATACTTTCATATAACCTGCCGCCCCTAGGTTGCTTAATATTGAATCAGCGCATCAGTGAATACACCGAGAGCAACTGTCAGCATCAACATTATTTATAGCCAGGCAACTCAGAAATAATGGGAACTGAAATACCTAACGGGTGTGGAGCAACAGGCAACTGATCTCGAGTGTGGAAGAATATGGGATAAACGTAAACACGTGTTAAAAATATGCTTGGCTTCGTTCTGACAACTGATCTTGGTTTATACACTGACATGACACTTGCAACATACCTACATATCTCATGTCTATAATGTGTGTTTTATTTTCGTATGACACTCACACATTAAAAAATCTGCTTCAAAATGTAGTGTAGGTATGGGGTAACGTATCTGAAATATATTTATTAATCTGTTCTGTGAGTCCGACGGATGATGTATTATTTTGAGAATGTCCTGCTAACCGGTCATTACATTTGGTAATTTGTGTAGATTAATTAGCTAAAATATATTTACATCCCACTAATAATTGACAGTTGCGCAGCTATTTATTGACAACAACGATAAAGTGAACAGTAAAACGAAATAATTACGTGCCATATTAGATTAACTAGTCAATAAAGCAAAACATTTTCTTCCATGAATCACATAACGAGAAGATCGGTTAGGTCACGTTTGCATTATAGTTCTATTTTCCCGTTTTATCACGACCCCTATTCATAAATTACCAATTTAATAATGAATAAAATTAATTTTACTTATGTACTTACACACTGCAATAGGGACTATAATCCTGGACAGAGTTTTATCCCGGAATCCCGGTACATATTAATATTTCCCGGTATGCCAAGATTAGTGAAAACATGAAATTCATAAAAAGAATGTTTATGAATGTATAATTTTTTTAATGAAATATTTTATGGTTGAGAGATAATAAATGTTTTATTAATGATATTAATTGCATAGTAGAGGAAGGACAGATTCTTTTGACATTACGATCACGACGAAATCACTTTGGAACAGTGATAGTGTTATTTGAAAGTATTGGTAAAAAGGGCGACATTTCAGCAACAAATAAATTTAAATTCTAATGGAATTAAGTTAAGTTAAGTTAAGTTTTGTACTATTCCATTTGAGTCGTTTTTTGAGACCCGGATTTCGCCTTTCGGCATCTTCGTGCACTACGTGCACTCACAAAAAGGTAAATAGGTACACTCTGATAAAGAATACAGTAAAGTTAATTCTAACGTAAGTACTTATATAATAAATTAATGCAATAAAATTGGAAAAAAAACGACTCAATTCGAATAGTACGAAACTTAAATCTATTCAAATTTAAATTCAAATACCATCAAGTACCTTCGGTTGATAGTATTAATATTAGGTACAAATAAATTTATTATTTTAACATTATATTGTATTTTAAAATGAGCTTCAAATGAGTCATATGTGAGTGGATACATATTATTAGATCTGATATATTATGATAAATAAAACTAATCATTATATTATTCCGGCATTATCCATATCCGTTGCACTTTAATCAGCCATAGTGTCCGCTGTATTGATAATTAGCTTATCACTAGTAAATAATTAAATTAAATAATTTTCGAATTTTGTTTTTCTTTTAGAATACGCCAAACAGTTCTTAAAGCAACTGCTGATACAACCAACACTTTGTTCACAATATCATTTTCACCAAAGAGTGTGGTTATTATATTGTACAATTTCATTTGATTGGGGGGTGAATTTTTTGTCGTGTAAACAAATCGGAATTTCGGCTTTTCAGACCCTAGTGAATAAAAAGGGGTCTACCACAGAACAGATAATAAATAGAATTCCGATAGGCTATATAGGTACTAATACTTTCTGTAAATTTTAACGCAGGGTTTTGAATGTGTACGTGTCCTACGAAAATGATCCACGTATTATAGACGTGCAATAGTGTGTACAATACACCAAAATTAAATAAGCATAAATGCATAAACCGTGAGCAGATGATAGTATTCGGCGTATGACGTATTCTTGACACGTGTTTAAATTTATCCCGTATTCTTCCTTACTCGAGATCGGTTGCCTGCTTCTCCTTACCCGTTTGGTATTTCAGTTCCCATTATTTCTGAGTTCGCTGGCTTTTACTGTAATAAAATAACTACAATCCGAAATACTAAATAAAACACTAATATAAGTACATTAGTACATACCTATACCTAATACATACTACTCCGTTTTTTTTCAGTTTACATCATTCGTATTAATTAAACTTAACACTTAAGGGGGGACATGCTCAGCGTAGGTCAAAATGGAGCTTTTATTCTATTTTCAAAGCATGATCCTGGACATTCCTTAAACGTTGTAGATAATCTATTTATTTAATTATCCTTTATATTAATATATTGAAGCCTTATTATCCTTTATATTTATTTAAAAAAAGATTTTTTTTTCGGTTAGGTACATGTTTAAATACGCGCGTTAACATGTTCTTACTCCCTACTTCAGTTTTAGTTTGTCAATTTATGGCTACGGCCGTATGTTGTAGCTTAATCACTGGGTAATGCCAAAAGAAATAGCGTATTTCAAAAAAACATTACCTTATTCTTAGGTCAATAATTATTATAAAGCAATCATTATTCATAGGATGTTTATCACACTTGAATGGTCAAAGACATAGCTTATAATGAGTATCTTTACAATTATCTTCAAATGTGTTAATCTTGCCCATTTTTTAAATAATAAAATGCTCAATTCTTGTCAAATTTGGGATCACAGAGATTATCAATATAATTTTTTATCGTAAATATTTCACTATAATAATGTCGACATAAATTATACTGATGGTTTTATAAATGCGTTTAAAAATGAATAAATGTAAAAAATCTTAACACCACTGCACGTTTATGTACTGAAATATGACTATATTCTAAAACATTAGAGCGAGAGGTTTAAAAGAATACTATTTTATGTAATAAAAATACCTTATGCAGTCATCAAATGTTTAAAATAAATGTAAAGGATAACAAGGCTTCAAAATTATATAAATAGATTATCTACAACGTTTAAGGAATGTCCAGGATCATGTTTTGAAGATGGAATAAAAGCTCCATTTTGACCCACGCTGAGCACGTCCGCCCTTAAACCAACCTAAAAAGTTTCCAGTCAGCAATTGAAATGAATTACCGATTTATACCGCATATAACCAGGAGAATTAAAATACTTGTATTTTCATATTATCTAAACAACATGTACCTAATGTACAAAACGTATTCTCTTGATTCCGTACGGGTTGGTAGGTATACAATCCCTCCGTAAAAATGTAAGTGAGTAAGTTTCATTCAACTCTAGACTGGAGTGTGCTGCACTCCATCCGGTGGAAACATTCGACATTGTTTATGAAGTGGCAGGCCCTCGATAGAGTCCCGCATGAGCCCTTACCCTGGCCACCTGTTGCGAATTTAAACGTATCGTCCTGCCTCGTTTCCTATTGACATTGGACGGTTCGATGATTACTACGGGGGATATAATAAATACGAAAGCAATAGTTCAATAAAAAAAAAACTCACCAAGAAGGCAGAGGTAATTCTCGAAAACTTAGTTTGTATTTGAAAAACGAACGAATTTCGTTTATTTGTCTTATTAGTAAACTTTGATTCCACGTGGGCATTGCAGGTTCTGCATTTAACTGATGCTGCCACAATAAACTGCCACTACGAAAAAAAAGTGTGTAATGTCGTTTTTCTTGGTGTTTAAAATGTTATCAGACTGATTATACCATCCCGTAGTACACTTTGAACCTTTAAACGAACATTGTCAGTTAGCGAAATCTGCCAAAATCAATGAGGTCGCTTCACGCGTACCGCACTGCATCGACACCCACATGACTCAATGAACGTTTTTTTTATCATTTTCTACATGTCTACTCATTTTTGACACATGTCAAAATCGCGTGTTTTTGTTTTTAGCGGTTGGCACTGTGTATTTTATATAAGAATGTTGTCTTTTGTCTATGGTCTGCAGGTTAGGTTCTGTTCACAATATTATCTATGGGTTCAATGTCGCAAGTAATTTTAACGTACTTACACGTAGAAACTGTTAAAATTAATTGAAATTAGCATTAATATTGAATAATAATTCAAAATACTAATACATTAGAGTTGGCATTCTCCATCATTGAATATAAATAGAGATAGTAGGTAATCATTCAAAATATTCTGCAGAATGACGAAACCATATACTAAATTTGTCGCCGTGAGAGCATGACAGTACGCGACGTGCATCGTAATGTATTTGAACCTTTAGAGTCGCATGGTTGTCAATGCTGTATCATGTGAGGACAAGTGCCAGCTGTTCAACGCTTGCATGCAACCTATACTCGTGTATGACTGTGAAACATTGATAATCAATGCATCCGCGAAATCTAAAGGATACACTAATACGACCACATTACAAACACTCGACTTAGTGAGTTGATACATCAGTCATCGGTAAGTTACTTAATTATGAAGTCGCGCTTCTGGTGGTTTAGACATGCGTTTCGAATACCGCCAGAGAATACACTGTCCTCATGTGGGTCATTTTCATGGATTTTGTCGCCGTGGTTGATTATACTTCACCCTGCATAAATGCTACAAAAACAATCTTAACACTGCATGGTGGGAAGCGCGAGACATGGCGACGGATCGAGGGAAGTGATTTCATTGCCCTATGATCCGATAATGGGGCGTAGTACCACAGTTACTATTTTCTTTTTTTTGGTGACACTATAGGTATTTTTTTTTAATTCTTATATACTTAATGAATACTTACCTATAAATACTTAAATTAATTTAATTTTAAAATGTGAATATATTGTAAAAAATTGTTCTTAATTATGTTGATGTCTATTTTTAAATCCATGACTCCAAAAAGATAATGTGATTTCGACAATGAGTTCAAAAATGACAAGGCCACACATTTTTTATAGTGGCTAGACGGTTTTAGGTATCTAATACTTTGATGCTCGTTGATTGGAGTTACGTATTTAAAAGTTTATCATAATATCAGTAAATAACTATTTCGAAAACAAAAACACTCACCATATTAAAATCTGTCAACCTTTTTTTTCATTATTTTCTAGAAGCTTGTAGAAGTATCTTACCTGTAACAAGAAAGAAAATAAAATTTTATAAAAATTACATTGAATATTATTTAAAATAGTTAAAACACCTTAAAAATAACGTACCAACTGAACCATATAATAATAAAAATAGAGAATAATTGATACTTGTATATTTTCTTTATGAAACTTGTAAAAACAGTTATTACCGTATGCGGTGAAGCATACAGAGATGGTAGTGGCAAATTGTGGAGGTAGGTTGTGTATTATATAAATTATAAATAGTACCTAGACATTAAACTTTGTCAGTCAGACTTAGGTATTTGTTTTCATTGAACAAAGAATACAAATTGCAGATTGTATTGGTTAGGTTTTAAAATTAAATTAAACGCTGCCTAAAGCAAACCATAATAATATACAATCATCAGTCGGAGTCGATCTCCTGCTGGATGAAGGCCTCCGCTAGCTTCATCCACCATTACATTATATATTTGATAGAACATATTCTTCTATAATTTCTTTAATTGTGTTAACTGTCCATTCATGGTGGAAATGCATTGTATTAATAATTTTAATAAAACACATTTTTGTTGTACTGAATCCACTTTTTTATATTAAATAATTGTACCTACCGATTTCATCCACCTCAAAGAGACATTTTCAGTTGAAATTGAAAATTATTAATAAACTTTTCTGTCTATAAAATATCTAAAATATGTCATTAAATCATATATAATTTTAGATATTTTATAGATAGAAACATATTTTTGATGTAGGTATTATCTATTAGATATTAGGGGTTAATCAATTTTTAACAGTCGTCTTCAATTTGAATAGGTACCTACTTAGTTTAATGGAAACAAATAAATATGACTGACAAAGTGCGCAATATGTCTGCCAAATTTCCACAGTAGCAGGGCTCGAAATGGATCGGAGCGCACCGTAGTGCCATTCCGAGTCACGAGTTATGACATCCTCAAAATTATCGTTCTCTCGTGGAAAAATAATTTGATCGTCTGAACTAAATATGCCATTTAAAAAAATCTAACACACTTATTTTTATAAAATCACATAACTATGGTAACATTTATATTAAGTTAGTATATTATGGGAAAATTATCGAAAATAGTAAAATTTTCCATTTCGACCGCTTCACAACCAAACCCTACAATTTCCATTATTTCATTTCGTTATTCTATTTATCTACAACCTTTAAGACCAGGACACACCATCTCCAAAATTAGGTTAATAGCGACCAGAAAAACTACTGTTGTTGGTGAACTGTCATGGTCATACATACAGTATTATACAGGTTATCACCCTCATTTTTTATGGTTGGTGTGTCTCAACAATCGACTAACGATACTGTGAAAACAGTTTGTAGAAGAAATGAAAAAAAAACAATTGCAAAATGAAACAAAGGGAAGCACGAGTGACAGAAATAAAATAAAATAAAAAATAACTCGATAATTTTTCAGTTTTAATAATCACGATGGATAAATAAAATAACACAAAAGTACAGTTTGAGTTAGGGGTTTGTCGGAATAAAATATTTACAAAGTTGTACGTCAGGGGTCGTCATACTCCCGACGAACTGTATTATGAATGTGTGTACGAAAATACAGCGATCGATAATCAGCGATTGTATAAAAGTCAACATGGGTGCATACCTACTAAATATGGTATTATTGAATGTCTAACTTCTAAACATTTCGTGAAAAATAAATTTCTAGGTCCGAAAAAATAATACCTCTGTCTTGAGACATTTGCTTTACCTTCATCACACGCTACATTTCTAAAGAAGTGTCTGGATTAGGGATTCCAATTCCGGGATCCCGAGCTATTTTCGATATCTATGAATCCCGGGATTGATAAACATAATCCCGAAACTTTCGGGATTGATTTTTTTATCAATTTTTATGGAAAATAAAATAAAAACGAAAATATAACAGAAAAAATACTTATAATAACAAATAACTACATTAGCAATAAACTGAGTTTGACTGAAGTTTGATTTATACCTATGTGTAAGTTGCCGATTCATTTTATTTTTTAACATAAATTAATGAAAATGAGAAAGATTGGAAAAAACAATGCTCGCACTAATAACAAAGTAATTCCACCATGATCTCATACGTTTTACGGCAGTTTCATATTTGGCTGACTAATTAGATTTATGAAGCGGAAAGGCCATACACCACGATTTGCTTTACTATTTTAAATCTCGCTAACCCATTCATTCAAATTCAACATTCAAGTCTTTACTATCAGAAACAGCAATCTCATATTAAATTCACATTATTATTTATATTACCTACAATATTATTTACTCCATTAAACTGAACGTACACAATATTATTAACAATAAAATGTCTTAAATAGTATAAATTATACTAGATTTATTTTTAAAAATTTATATTAACTATGGAAAAAATGCCAATCCTGGGACTGGTCCCGGGATCTCGGGATTGTCAAACTGTAATTCCGAAATCCCGGGATCAGAATTTTGACTCGGGATTGGATTTCCTAGTCTGGATGTATCATTAGTTGACTTCTTATTCTTATTGTTTATTTAAGCTTAGCGGAGAATGATTCTGTGCCTTGGTTCTCTCAGGACAGCGTTTCACTTTAAAGGCTTGTACCTATATCTAGTTAGTTAAGATCCATATGTCCAAAATTTGCAGCCCATTATGTTATTCTTTTAATTGGTGACAATTTGAGACACTTTGCACCCTAGGTGCAATCTAATATGGAATCCCTATGTAAAAATTACTAATACAATATTTTGTAAAAACATTCATGGTGTCGTTATAATTAAGCTCATCACTTATATCTGATCATAATGACAGCGTTTTTATAAAAAAAACTTGATAACAATCATTATCAAATTATTGTTTATATTGAATCTAATAAAATTGGAACAGTACAGTCTGCAATGCTCCACGAACAACACGTATGTTTGAAATCTCAGTGCTATACGGGAATTTTTTTCCGGTAAGACAACTCACGTGTTACGGCGAAATGTAATACGTACAATTTCCATGTAACCATCTCCCATGATGTATTTAAAACTGTCGTTGTGCTTTAGTGCTATTATAGTCGCGATATGGTATAGCCATCATGACATCTAAAAGTTTTTAAAATAAATTAAATGAGTTTTCTTTTTATCGCAATTATTTCAAATACCCACGATTTTTTATCTCTGTACCGACCGATATTGTAGAAGTATCTATGTTTTCATTCTTTATTCTACAACCAGGCATAGTAGTTGTACCTATGTTAATGCAGGTACCTACGTATACTGGCGTGTCATCACGCAACTTCACTTCTCAGAGGTTTCCTGTTAGAGGTCCGAGACGTAGAAATATTTTATTTTATCTGTCACTGTACTTTCAGAAGTTAAAATGTCAATAATGTTTTTTAGTACTGTTCGGTCTTGATAACCAAACAGTACCTGTTTTTTTTAGTAATAGGTACCTACAAATAGATATTATTTTACCATTTTATTACTAACAAATCGTTCATTTTCACTAACAAAAATAGATTGTTTTGCCATGATACTTGCGAGCAATAGGAACTTTTTTTATAGTTTCTAAGGGACAAATCTCACTGGAATAAGCACTCGTGACGGGGGTGGCGCGAGGGGCTCTTTTCTATATTTAATCTGCACAGTGATGTGCGCAGAGTAACTGACCGGCAGAGAACCGCGAACCATCCACACCAATTCTTGTGGGCTTTATTAATTTAACCTTGTCATTTGGTCGCCATTCTGAAACGCTCTTAGTATGTACTTCTCTGTAGGTACGTGATTATTCATCTAAATAATGTTTTTTTTTTTTTTTAGAATTATTAATAACCATGTCCTTGCTTTTTCGTACAAGGTGGTTGTTAGTAATTTTGAACAATCACAAACACCCAGGCTTTGAGAAAAACACATAAATGTTTTTGTCATGACCGGGAATCGAACCCAGGAACTCTCGGGTGGAAGGCGAGCGCCTTACCCACTGCACCACGAGAGCCGCCTTCTAAATAATGATTAATGACGGTCAGTAGGTAGTATAAAGGTATTCTTGGGTTTTTATCTCAGTTCGAGCCTGCAAATGAACAAATGTGAAGCTTGCTATAAATTAACCTACAATGCAACTAATATTATTAATCTAATACTTCAATCTTTTTTTTCAGTTTCATTTTTACACATAAAACTCATACAAGAAAGGAATTAAACATATTTCGAAAAACAAACTTGGTTAATTGCAGTGATGCAGTGATAAATGCAGTGAAACTACAATAATTATTGTTCTTTTCTTTTATTTTGTTAACTGTCAATTCATGGTGGAACTGCATTGTATTGTTGTTTTAATTTAATAAAACGCATTTTTTTGTAGTACTACTTATTCCACTTTTAATCAATAAATTAGGACCGGTTTCGTCCGCCTTAGAGGGACATTTTTAACTGAATACATTTTTTTTATAAAACAATATTTTTATCAAACAAAATCCAAAGCAACAGAAATAATATAACAATAAGTACATAAATTGTTATCTACGTCCTGTAAGGTTGATATAGTAAGATTTTCCATACGTGTTGTGATCTTGTGCATATCATATAGGTACTCCGAGGTAAAATCGTGATAAGTACAGCGAAGTAAGTCAGAAAATTAATAATGGAGTTCTACATATCGATTTAAAGTACATGATGTTCGATCTTAAAAATATCATGAGGATGTCCAAATATTGGAAGTTGTATTAACAGTTTTTTTGTTTTTACGAGAAATGGATATTAGCAACTTGCTCAATCTATTAGGCTCATACTTTGGGTACCAGTGACGTCCCGTGGGGGTAGGCAGATTGAGCGTCGCTTGGGGGCGGCAGTTACTCGAAGGGCGGCAAATCGATATTTACGAGGTATACTTAAATAGCTAAAAATATTTTGTTTATATGTTGTACCTACCTACAATAATTGATTTGTAAAAATGGTGTGGAAATAACAAATCTGTGTATTTCTAAATGGTACAAACCAAATGTGTCAGAAATATCAACCAAATACGACATTAGACTGATGATTTGGGTAAATGTCTAACTTAATTATATTTATTCGCTTTTTATATCTAATTTTTATATCTAATTTAATTTTGTATGCTTTATTGGTGTATATTTTGTCAGTAATGTATCAATACAATACACTTCTTAGATACTGGAGTTATGAAAGGGTGATAAAAATACTGTATAAAAAATGGGGCGGCTTTTTGGCGCTGCCTAGGGACGGCATTTTGGATAGGGACGTCACTGATGGGTACCTACCTATAAACACGCATTGAAAAAATAACATATTATCTCTCTTCTCTTCTTGGTCGTGCACTCATGGCTGAGGATCGTGACCACATTTAAATTTCGCCATCCTTTGAGCGACCAAGACTTACCATCCTACATATTATAGGTAAATACTGGAGTTATGAAAGGGTGATAAAAATACTGTATAAAAAATGGGGCGGCTTTTTGGCGCTGCCTAGGGACGGCATTTTGCATAGGGACGTCACTGATGGGTACCTACCTATAAACACGCATTGAAAAAATAACATATTATCTTTCTTCTCTTCTTGGTCGTGCACTCATGGCTGAGGATCGTGACCACATTTAAATTTCGCCATCCTTTGAGCGACCAAGACTTTCCATCCCACATATTATAGGTAATATGAATATGACAGTTCGGGGATTCAAACCGGGACCACGAAATTATAAGCTACTATTCAAAAAAGTTCTACTAATCATTAAACATAATTGTTAATTTAGTCCACGTGGCATTCAAATTTAACCTAGCTCCGTGACCGAAGTAAAGCGCTTAGTCAAACTGTGAGAAAATAATTTCGTTTTATTGTAATTCATTTTTTCTTACAATGAGTATTTTGTATTTTTTAATATTCCACAAAGGAGTCCCCCGCCCCCAAAAAGTCCGCCCCCCGGTGCCCGGCTCGCTGGCGGACTGAAACGAGGCTCTCAAAAATAATAAGAGAATACTGGGGCGTAGGCACGGTATGTGACGGTGTGCCCCCTTCAGGAAACTTCGTGATTACTGAGTTAATATTCATAATGAAAAAACTTAAAACGAAAGACATGAATCGTGAATCGTGATGGCGAAACAACATAATTTCTTCATCATTGGCATCAGGAAAATGTGTCTCCACATCAAAGTAATGATATATATATATATATAGATAGGGGCTATTTTTCGGCACAATGAAGCCGCGTTTCTAGCGTATAACAGACAGTAGAACAACGATTTTATTCTAATTGATTCAAGCTCTGTACTATTCCATTTAAGTCGTTTTTTGCGACCCGGGTTTCGCCTTTCGGCATCTTCAGACGCCGTGAACACTCACCAAAGGTAAACACACACTGATAACGAACACTCTTAACTCTAGCTAGAGTGTTCGTTGTCAGTGTGTGTTTATCTTTGGTGAATGTACACGGCGTGAGTGTGCATAAGCGTGCCGAATGCTTGCTCACTCGCACTTATGGTTCGTTTCTGTTCAGGCCTTGATCCCAATGCAAAAACCATGCTGCCATTCTAGATTCCTGGGTGCCTCCAAACCTGTCAGTGCAACAGACTTTCACGTACCTAGCTAAAACCAACACTGTTTGAGAGTGGATTTCGTAGATAAACTTTAATTCTCAATGAATAGTGTGCATATCGATTTAGAGATTTTTTGCGTATTTACCTGTTTAAGATAGCCATAATCTAATACATAGTCTAAAATAAATAATTTGCAGACAAATTGAAACTAAAAATCATAAATAAGTCTGCGAGTGGCACTTTGCCTATGGACGTCACTGCAACCAATATCAGTAAAAATCGTGAAGCTATAGATGAAATACTTAGCTCCAAACTGTGAAATTCTATATGCTACGTCTGGGCCAGAAATGGTAAATTAAAAATGTACGATACCATGTTAGTAGGTATATTGTTATGTATAGAGATGTATTCCAAACTAATATACATAGCTTAAACTTTAAACTTAAATAAAAAAAAAACTATTCAACAGTATAAAGTAGGTGGTAAAAAATGCGCAGAGCTGTAATCGGAAACCGGGTTGTTGCATAGCCCGTTGCACCGGGCGCGTCTTACAATGGGGCGGAAATCAAGACGTTTTATTGTGTTAATGTATCCATTCATACATTTATGAACTTTTTATTCCTCTTTTTAATATCTGCAAAATGTTTTACCGTTATTTTTAATAAGGTCACGGCTTACTACCTGGATTGTATTTTGCACATTGGTACCATTTTGTTACGTCGAAGGTGTAGGTGACTTATACACTTATGTAGATAAACTAATTGAATTCTAATATACTTCTTAAATTAGTAGGTACATAAACATAATTTTAACACGTTTCTTACTGCTCTAATCTAATAGTACACACCCGTTAGGTATTTCAGTTCCCATTAATTCTGTGTTCCCTGATTAAGCAGCTTTTAGGTCACCCTTTAAAATTTTGAATATCATTCAGATAACGGTTAACTACAACAAAATTCTGCTCTCCCTCTCTCCCTCTCTCTCTCTCCAACTCTCCCTTTTCATCTCCTTCAACGAATTGATGCATTATAATAATTGTATTTTTAGATCCCTGTGCGTTATGCCCAATATACACGTCTCCATTCTGTGCTCTGTTAAGAGAAAAATAATAGAATAAAGTTGTGATTATATTATGATGTACGTCGCGTAGGTACTAACACCTGAAGTCACAGTAAGCTGCTGCTACGGGAAAAAAAGTGTGTAATGTCGTTTTTATTGGTATTTCAAATGTTATAAGACTGATGCTCCCATCCCGTAGCACATTTTGAACCTTTAATTGTCAGTTAGCACAATCTGCCAAAATCAACAGAACAACAATGAGGTCACCTCACGCGTACCGGACTGCATCGACACCCACATGACTCAATGAACGTTTTTATCATTTTCTACATGCCTACATATTTTTGGCTCATATCAAACTCGCGTGTTTTTTGTTTTTAGTTGGCACTATGTTATTTTCCATAAGAACGTTGTATAATATTATCTATATGATCTGCAGATTGGGTTCTGTTCAAAATATTATTATCTATGAATGTAATATCACAAGTAATTTTAACGTACGCACACGCAGAAACTGTTAAAATTAATTAAAATTAGCATGAATACTAATATATTAGAGTTATAACTCTTCATCATTGAATTTAAAGAGATGGTGATCGTTCAAAATATTCTGTAAAATGACGATGAAATAAACTAAATTTGTCGCCGTGACAGCATGACAGTACGCGACGTGCATCATATTATAGTCATAGCTTTAGGATCATTAATATAGTAGAACTTGGTTATTACGAGGCAGATGAGAACGACTGAATTTGCTCGTAATAAGCGTTACTCGTTACATCAGAGAATAGGTATTTTTAAATGAGCGGTCACATAACACAAAAAGTCGAAAATAAAAAATGTGAAAACCATCGTAAAAATCCCCGAAACAAGCATGGCATTCATAAACTACAAACGAAGTTGTTTATTGCGTAGATACTTTTTCATTATTGTCGGCGAAAACACCAATTAGATAGGTACTTAGACACTTAACTAGTGTCATAAACGTAATCCGACCCCGGCGGCATCTTGTCCGATCGGATTTTATTGTTTAGGGTCGAAATGTTTTTAAACGATCGACACATTGTATCAGTATTTTAGCTCGATATATCCGATAAGTTTTTTTTTTTTAGAATTATTAATAACCATGTCCATGCTTTTTCGTACAAGGTGGTTGTTAGTAATTTTGGACAATTGCAAACACATAAATATTGTGTCCTAACCGGGAATCGAACCCAGAACTCTCGGGCGGAAGACCAGTGCCTTATCCACTGCACCACGAGAGCCGCCTATATCAGATAAGTTGCTGGTTATAACAGTGAATAAATGGAGAAAATCATCAACCAAAATGTCAACGAATGTTTCCTCATAGTCATTAGATCCGAGATCTCGCTATGTCCGAGATCGTAATAATCGAGTTCGACTGTAGTTAGTTTTTTTAATGAATTCCTAGCAGTCAAAACGTTCATAAGTAAAGTTATAAAATAAGCATCGAAGTACGTAGATACATAGGTACGTATATTAATTTATGAATGTAAGATTGACCCCTCGATCGCCGCAACCGGTATCGTGAAACAGGACGTGTATGCATGCAGCTTAAATAATAAATATAATATCCGTTAATCTTAAAATTACGACCCCTTAAAAATGAATGTGTGCTTTTACGTGCATGTTAATTTAATCTCAAATCGAAATGATACATGCAAATAATAATCTACGCGTCAAACCTGTAGCAATAAAATGTTATATCCATGATAACACCGTTCAAGAAAAATAGTAATTAGGTAAGTAGGTACCTACTTCGAATACTGTGGTGGTTTATTTCACATACACCAAAGTAGTCCACTTTACAATTTGGTGGATGAGAGGCTAAATTATTCCGAATAGTGGCATATCTCACAGACACAATTATGCGATTCAACATTTCTTCGATTATCGATTATCGATTATTAAGGAGACTTGAAGCTTTCGAGATGTGGCTGTATAGGTGCGTCCTCTAAATTCCTTGGATTGACAGGGTGACAAATGTTGAAGTTCTCAATCGAATGGGGAAGGACCGAGAAGTTCTACGTAGTATCAAAACCAGGAAACTACAGTACCTCGGCCACATTATGAGAGGACAAAAATACAGCATTCCCCAACTTGTCATTCAAGGAAAGATCAATGGGAAACGTGGCAGAGGACGGCGCCGCATTTTGTGGCTTAAGAACCTCCGTGATTGGTACGAGTGCAGCTCCACTGAACTGTTTCGGGTAGCAGAAGACAAAAATAAGATCGCTTTGATGGTGGCCGACCTCCGCTAGGGGATGGCAAAATGAGAAGAAGATCGTAAATATGTTTATTTATTTAAACGTTGATTGCATTACATAATAGATTTTATAAATCGACACCTCCTACGTAGAGTATTGTAACTTCAAAATCGCAACTTTACAGGAGAGCGGTTTAAAGATACAAAAGCTTGGTGTAAGTCGACCTTTTGAATGTTTTGCACCAAATTTGGGATGTCAATTGTAAATTATAAATAGATTTGTTTTGCATTAAAGAATATCTAATATTTTCTGTTGTAATCAGAAAATGCAGTTACAACATTATAGTGCGGAAAAGAATTTGTTCGAAATATTGTATAAACCACATACACTAGTTTACGGCGGAACCTCTTACATGCATTTAGTTGTATGTGATACTTATCATAATTTACGACGTCATGGTTTTGGTGAAATATATTGTATATGTTAGATACAATCCTTCACCTAGGATTTTTTGCGTATTTAAAATCATAATTCGGTAATAACAATAATTAAAAGTTATGGTATGGGTCGTCAGATAGGTAGGTTGGAAAAAATACTCTATATAAAATTGCTTTTACTGTCATTTAATAAAACATTAAATAAATTTAAGACTTTCATGACATGATAAAAATTAAACATACAGAAAAAAACAGAGAAGAAATAATTTCAATCAAAAATCCAATTCAAGGAAGTGTGTAAATATTGAAATAAAATTAAAAGCAAAAAAGAAAAATTACAATCACTTTAAACCAACGTTTTTGGTTAAATAATATATCAAATATCAAAGGAAAATCAGACAAGAGAATAACAATGGGTGATTAAGTGGAAGGGTGGACTTCAGGTTAAAATATAAGTGAAACTGAAAAAGAAATCATTCTGCAACTATATTTTTAGTTTGGAATTAATTTTCAATTATATGATGCGAAAAAAGAAGCATGCACAATTTAAAACATACAACCGAAAAGAGATTTTTTACACTGACATATTAATTATTAAGCTGATTCCTCAGAAACTGCTGTTGGAATTTCAGTGGTAGATATTAACAGGTCTAAAATTACTGAAACACTCAAGATAACGCTCAGAAATGATTCCATTGTTGCACATATGCAGTAAATCATCTGTCTTAGCTTTTGGAATTGGCAATATTTGTGAATAAAGAACCTTTACCGAAAATGAAGTTTCTCGTTGCGTGTGCTATGTGTTACTTTTCACGACCATGGTCGAGTAGACAGTTCTGGACAAGTCGCACTTGTAATTAATCTTAAACGGATCATTGTGATTTATATTAATTTGTATTAGTCCAAATATGATAATTTAATAGAGCTCTGAAATCAAACATGCTATATGATTGATCTCTACCACATCCTCAGGTTTTCCTTCTTGTTTTGTCCATCCAACTAAACAGTACCATTCTGGAGGTGCAAAAATTTGTTTGTTTGTCGAACATCTTTCAATCAGGGCTTGAACGCAGTCCTCTTCATTTTGCGTACGTCCCCTTTCCAAAAATGTGTGCTTTACATTAACATTGTATTTATGGACCAAATACAGTCATGTTAAAGTCATAAACAATGCGATTTTTGTTCTGGCCTATATTGTTAGAGCAAAACCTGAATTCTTTTGCTTATAGACCACAATAAGTAAGCAACTTGAGTCCTCATTTGCACCTCATTTGCCTTCAGCTTCCTGCTATATGTATCATGTAGCTACCTACCTTTTGTGTAAATTGAAAAACTGTGAAATTTTAAACTGATAATTTACGTTTATAATAAAATGTACTTACTCAAATTTCCGTGAAGGGCATTCAAAATTTTTTGGAAGCCAAAATTCGCAGATACAATTTTGCCGTGTAATGATTGAACATCATGTTTATTAAATAATCTTAACTGATGAGCAAGGTTCTTGCCATAAACTGGGAGTTGCTCCGTGAATGCTACTCGGACTTGTAAGTTTTTGAAAATGTGACATTGGTCACACTGGTCCTTTTTAGGGACATAGTGACACAACACAATTTAAAATTGTCATTGATTATAAATGATAATTGATACTGCCTTTCTGTTTGAGCTTTATGTGTGTATATTATGGGTTCATACTTTTCATTATATAGTTTAAATAAATGGGTAAAATCCAGGTCGCCATCTAAGTAAAGTTTGCTTGATTGCTGTCGAACATAATCTGATTCGACCGGTTGGATGGACTTAACATGGTCGGAAACACTGGTATTCATATCATCAGTTAACACAACATTGCAATTTTTGTGTCGACTTCGTTGATCAGGTGTTAAAACGGCAGCTTCATTATCCACCTTGTCCAAAGCTGTGAATACGAATTGGTCACAAATTTTAATTTTTTAATTTAAATTTAAAAAAGAAACTTTTTTTGCAGACCTTAACCAGCTCCATATTATTTTCATTTTGATATTTCGTCAGATGATATTTAATGGTAAAACTTCGCCACGACTGAGTTTCAGTAAAAACTCTGCGTTGCTTTTCATTTATCGCTAATTTAGCAACATATTACCACTTTTATTTCGATCACCCGAAACCTTAGCCATTATAATTGAGGTTTAAAAAAAAAATGATTATAAAGCATTATAAATCTCATAGTTTGTGATAACAGTACCTCTTGAGGTGATTTTTTACAAAAATAGCTCTATATTTTATAATATATCAAATTACTTTTACTGTTAATCTTTTCGAGAGAATGTAGTCTGTTTGTATCAGCAACGCTGGCATTAGTCTCATCATCGTCACAAATAATGTCTAAAAGTTTCATTATCATATTTTAGTCAGCACCTGAAGGCAGTGATGACTCTGTAAAAAGCAAAACAACTAAATAAACATGAATTGATAAAAGTTATCACGCGTTTAATGTTGCAACTAAAATTGTATGTCGCCGTATAATATGATAAGTACTACATACAATTTATTTTACTAAAATAAGCACGACGTAAATTATTGTAAGTGATAGATACAATATATTTTTTCAGTTTTTTCCGACGTAAAATATGGTAAATATTACATACAATACTAGTTACACGCAAAGAAACGACGTAGACAATGGTAAGTATAACTTACGATACTTTTTGTTGTCGTACGAGGAAAAGATTAAAAATATTAACTTACCTTGAATCCTAAAGTCACAGTTTCCCTGGGTAGAATTTATTTCGTCCATTGTTGTTTTACTATTATTATCCGTTTCTATAATATTATACGCTGTACTATTAATTGTCCCATCTGGCCTAATCACACATTTTTGTGCACGCATAGATTTTCTATCAATTTTTGTATTCTTGACACTAAAGTCCTGTAGGGGCGGATATATTGCGCAATATTTATTGACATTGTCTAGATCTCTTCATTATGGTATTTAATATTTACCAAACCATACTAAAATACAATATAACCGAAAGTTCACAGTGGTAGCGGTGTGTCACCTCCCGTCCGAAGTGAAGTATCGTAATTAGCAGTAACAATACTCCCGCGCGGCAAGATCTCCGCGCGTTTCCCGCGTATAGTATTGCTAAATACGTTACCATACTTCACGTTGGAAAAATTTCAAGAAATTTGAGATACAATAATATGCAATGCTTGAAAATCGCACTTATAATACGAATTTTGAAATTCTGTAAATTGCATCATATGTAATACATACTATGGATACGAAAAATGAAAAAAAGTGAAAAACGTCATTTTGTTAGTTACAATAGTATACGTAGGAGGTGTCGAAATATACCTAAATGTAAGGCCAGTCAACATAGACGAAGATTTTGAAGCGAAATTTGCTTTGTGGCTTAAAGACGCCATGCCATTAAACTCAAAAAATACAAGGGCTCCGAAATGTTCTCAAATATCATCAATATTTTTAATGTGCGTTTCCTTTACGTGACAGACTTTAATGCGTATGTATAATAATACCTAAATATGTAACAATTGGTTACATGTTAATTGTGTGTAAAACATTTCACCGTGGCACAGTTTGCCACGAGCTTTCTTATCGGAGAGAGATGACCTTATACGTAAAGGTTTCCAATTTTATTAGATTCAGTATGAACATTAATTTAATTTTCATAGCTGATTTTGGCAAAATTCATGAATTCAAGAATGAAAACCTAACCTAACCTAACAAATAATCCAGTATATCGCCTATTTTCAAAATTTGTTTGCTGCTGGCTTCCTGTAAAGTGTAAACCGACAAAAACCGTGTTTTATATACACATGAATTTTATGTCAGTATTATAACGACTCAAAGAGGTTGGACGGTCTTTAATATACGGCCATATATTTCCCATACAACATTTCACGGTGAAGTGTGATACGACGAACTGTATACGTACAAGTTTCTTGACACGCTCATATAGCTATACGCTGGCATATTTACTTATAATTCTACGGTGGTGGCCAATGAAAAAAAGTTTACATACCTACCTACTATAAATAAAATAGGATGTTGCATTGCTTGGTGCGAACACCTCCTACGTATAAAATTATTAATATTTTTAGATTGTCTCTCATTCAACGAGTATGAATAAGTTGCTCGTGACGTTTTGCAAGATTAACGCAACACATATTCAAGGGCTGAACATGAAAAAACAACTAAATCGAATAAAACCTAGTCGTAGGATAGGGTGGCCTAATTTAGCAAAAATAAATTCCGTCTTCGAATTGGTACGACGGCGTCACAAACGGTCGAGTTTGTGAGCTGATACGTTAACCCTCGTTTCGCATGAGATTATGATACTCCGTACCCTTCAAATTTAAATTTTATTTATTTTTACATATAGTGAATATTGCAAAGTATTAATTTAAGACATTCACAACATGACATTTAGAAATAAAGAAATATTATTAAAACAGTATCACATTGAAAAAGAAAAGTAAGTATTAAGTTATTAAACAGTAGAAAAGTGTAAGTACCTAAATACAAAAAAATATTAATCAGATAGGTACAAGGAAGTACACCGGATGAGTTAAGCAGTCCCTATTTTAATAATTTATAAAATAGCGTCCACGTAAACTCACCCTCACGCAAGTGGAATATATCAACACCCGAAGCAATTTGGTTGAACATAGTTATCGCCCTCCCAATTGGCATTACCAGTGGCAGGTTGGTTCTGCACCTTGAGAGAATAAACAACTGATGCTCTCTATTTCTAAGATAGTTATCAGGGACACACAGATCAACACTGCCCAGAATGGCAGAGTTCTCATGTATACCTCGTAGGTAGGTATAAGTCGAAAAGAATACGTAGCTAAATAAAGATCTCATCTAAATTGCAGACTGCAGTATGTAAACATACCCTTGTGGAACAGTTGACCATCTCTCAAGCTGAAGCAGTGCTACAAAGGTGATCTACGCACTGCAGGTTTCACATGGCATGATCACCTTGTGATCGTAACAGGCTGAAGTAGTAGTAGTAAAAAAATATATATTATTTATGTCAAGCAAAATGATTAAGTTAAATATTTCACCGTGAGCTTTCTTATCGGGAAGAGATGTCTGTATACTATACGGTCTCTAATTTTATTAGTATCAATATGAACTAGTATGAATTTTGATTTCCATAGCTGATTTTGGCAAAATTCATGAATTCAAGAATGAAAACTTAACCTAACCTAACAAATAATCCAGTATATCGGAAATTTTCAAAATTTGTTTGCTGCTGGCTTTCTGTAAAGTGTAAACCGACAAAAACCGTGTTTTATTTAGACATAAATTTTATGTCAGTACTATACGACCCAAAGAGGTTGGGCGGTCTTTAATATACGGCCATATAATTCCGATACAAAATTTCACGGTGAAGTGTTACACGGCGAACTACATACATACAAGTTTCCGAACACGACGCAAAATAGGGGATAAGTCGAGTAAAAGCCGCTGAAACAGTAAATGTCACACGGGTATAGGTACAAACGTATCTTTATTTTGACTCTCTAGTATTTTAAGACTTATCATCCTTTACCTTTAGCATACATAATTGTTTTTCTCAGGAAAACATAGGAAAAAAATAACGCAATATGAATACAAAAATATTTAGCTATATAAGTACTTAGGTACCTATTGTTACACGCCCGTATGGTCCCCATTTGGGGTTGTCTCTGTGCATCTGGAGAGGTCCGAGTCGGTATCAAATCCAACAAATAGTAAAGCGCTGATTACGAAAATAAATAATAATACTCGTAATAGAGCCGGCAATGCCGTAGATTATGACCGTTGAAAAATATTGAAACGTCGCCGTTTTTCGACAACGCTCTCGTTGAAAGCAAAACATAAGATGGCGGGAATATGCTGCAAACAGCCAAACAGTAAACACGCGCATTTCGTCCTCCGTAAAATAAATTATTAAAAATGTAACTATTTATTATATAATATTAACTTAAATATACCTTGCCGTTTCCAAAACAATTCCCGTGTGTTATTTGTTCACCTCCAAGTCCTAAAATCCAGACGAAAAACCAGACAACAAAATAAAAGTGACAGAGTGTTTTCACTTTCCAAAATGGAGGGAAATGACACTATCTATAGTTGTAGATGGAATGATTTTAGATGCGGTTTGGCACAGCCCTACACCGTTATACAAGAACACCTGTAAACCTGGCGTATCTACCTGTTTTTTAGTGTTTATTTTTTATTATTATGTTATGATACTACAGTTTTAACCTCTACGAGTTCACTTTTTATATTTTTGTTATTAATAATAATATTAACATTTCTCATTCGTTTTTTTAATAATTAATTTATTGCTAACGGATAGCGGTCGAAGGTCAGATTATTAAAAGCAAAGCGATTGCCCACATGTTAATTAAAAATTTGATTAGGTACCTACCTACATATTTCTTAATATAAAAATATATCCTAATAAAATTTAGATCTGAACTAATCTCAGTTGACTCTCTATTTATCGAAATAGATACCCAGCTAAATAACACACCCAGTAGTTAGTAAATCGCCAACTAAAAATCGATAAAAATACTTCACATGTTGAAAGTTTGTGAGTAGGTCAAAAGCAAAAGGGACACATCGAGATATGCGTATAAAAATAATTAGTAACACGGTTTTAAGGGGTTTTTAGGTAAATACATTAAGTATATTAAGTTTTCTTATATTTTTAGTACCTACCCATACACCAGTGGCAAAGGCTGGAGGTAGGCTGTAAATATTAAACATACTCGTACCTACACAGTGCTAAATTTTGTCAGTCAAACAAATTATTTGTTTTCATTAAATTTCATTCGTTAGTTTTAAAAACTTAATTAAACCTTGCCTAATCCAATAGACAGTAGATAAAAATCAAAAAATATTCGTTCATCTATAAATTAGGTATGCTTTTAAAATCATACATAATTTTAAATATTTTAAAGATAGAAGAATCTTTTTTATCGATTACGGTTTGGTTAGGCAGGGCATAAATGAATTTAAAAAAAAACTAACCACCACTATCTTATTAGAATTATTCTGTAATAATTACATACATGGGCCCCACATCCCGAAGCGGGCCCCCAGGCTAGGATCTTTTGCGGGCCCCCTACCTATCGCTAAGAATAAAGGCAGTGTGACGCTCTATAGTAGTGTTTTTCTATATAGTTGTCGAACATCGATACACAATTTAAATTGCATCGTACAACCACATAACTTAAAATAATAACATTATAGAAGGAGAGTAGCGCCGAAGGCGACTTTTTGTTGCTATTAAAGCAAATTTGTGATGTGTGTTTATCTCACTTATTTGGTCGACTCGCCCACTGAGCCCGGGCCCCCAGGCTAGAGCCCTGTCAGCCCCCCCTTGTGGGGGCCATGCTTCAATATGTATTTTTATTTCAACGAAAATAAATAAGTATGACTGAAAAAGAGTACCTACACTATTTTTGTCGGATCGCCTATCTATAGCATACCTAAACTATTATGGTTTGGTTATGGCAGGGTTAATTAATATCATAACAGGGGCGATTAATAGCATTTGCGATTTGTATTCTTAGTTCAATGAAAACAATTAAGTATGACTGATAAAGTTTAGTGTGCTCTATTTATGTCAGATCTTAACAGTCTACCTGCAACCTTCGGCACTGCTCCTTACAATATAGTTCGTAAGTATTTGAACTAAGTAATTGATATCGTATTGAATCGGTACTAGGATTGTATTCACAGAATAGACTGTGTAGTGCAGCGATTTCAGAAGGTCAAACCATAATGTTGAAATTTGAGGCAAATTTGCTTAGGAACGATAATTTTGTTGTTAAACTTGTCTACTTGGTTGGAATTAAAAAAAAAATGCGTGAATAAATCAATGCACGGACCACTAATGCATTCACTGATTTAAAAAGACAAAGTGAAGGCATTTATAAAAAATTGGAGCTTTGGAAATCAAAATTACAAAAAAAATAAGTTCGCCATGTTTTCACTTTAAATGATTTCTGCGCCAGATATATTGAAGTAAACAAAAATCTATTTACTGAGTCTTTGGTTAGTTTGCTAATGCAATTTTCACATTATTTAATTAATAGTATAAAAAAGGCGCTGCTTTGTTTCAGGGCTATTAAATATTTTAAATATGTGGTTGTGCGTTGCAAATTTATGTGATACCTATGATGATCGATATAATATGCACTTAAATGATAACTCCCGTGTATAATTTAGGAAACACTAGGTACATTAGAGCACCATGCTGCCCTTAACCTAAGCGATAGGTAGGTGGGCCCACCAAAGATTCTGGCCTGGGGGGGGCACTTCAGGATGTGGGACGCATAATGGAATCCATTTGTCAATTAACGATAATGAATTTGGATTGAATTTTTTTTTTCATTTTTGTATTATTAGTATATTGTTGACTATTTAAAAAGTTATTTAATGAAATAAACGGGGGGGGGAGGCGCCAAGATTAGATTTTTTTTAAAGGGTGGCGTAGTAAGATAACGTTTGGAAACCACTGGTGTAGTGTGTACGTATCCTGATTACATTGAATGAAAATTATTGATACCTACCAAGGTATTGTAGTAACACTATATCCGCACTTTTTTTTTTTGACATCCCTATACACACCTTCATTGACTTGATTTTCACGTTAGATCAACATAAACATTTCAGTCACAGATAGTGGGACGCGAAGGTAAGACCTGTATTTTGAAAAACTGCACTGGCGAGAGTCACACCGCTAACTTGCCAGACTGGATTCGCCTATCGCTAATACTTAATCACACTTCATAAATTTCCATTTTCTTTAACGATACCCGATCCAAAGTCAGCATATTGAGTGCCGTAATATATCAGTGGCGAAGGGTGGAGGTAGCCTGTTAGATCAGACATAAATAGTGCACATTAAACATTCTAAGTCAAACGTATTTGTTTTCATTAAACTAAGACTACGAGTAGATATAAGTAATGTGTAGATCAGCGATTTCCAAACTGGGAGGCGTACCTCCCTGGGGAGGCGCGGAGTGTTGCAAAGGGGGCGCGAAAAGTTTAACACAATTAATGTAGCCACAGGTTTGCAGTTTACAAATGCAAAGTTTATAAAACGGCCGCTAGTTACAAACTAAACAAAAAAAATCCTTAAAAGGTTGTAAGCAAACCTGTCTGAAGATAATGTGGAAACTAATCTTATAATACCTCACTTCTATACTATTGTGAAGCGCGCTGGCTATCTTGTGAAAAAATGAAATAAAAGTGTCAAATCATATTATTGAAATTTGAGGCAAATTTGTTTAGGAACGATAATTTTGTACTTGTATATTTGGTTGAAATTTAAAAAAAAATGAGTAAATAAATCAATGCAAGGACCAGTAATGCATTCACTGATTCAAAAAGGAAAAGTGAAGGCATTCATAAATAATTGAAGCTTTGGAAATCAAAATTACAAAAATATAAGTTCGCCATGTTATAAATGGGTACATATATCACATTTATCACTTTACGTATTCTGGCGGTTAATTATGCAAAAAAGTTAACCGTCTGAACTGTCAAAAGGTGATATCTTTCAACAATCCCTTTCTTGGCCGTGGTAACTTTGAGAATGAGACAGAGTACGTCAATTTTACATATTGAGAATTGAGATGCAAGATCTGACTGTTTTGCTGAAATCGCAATGACATGACTAATAAAATTGTAGGGTTAAGTATGTTGATATGTCTGACGTGCCAATACAAAATTGTTTTGTTCGGCTCATTACCAACTAGGTACATGACGCTGGTTTCGGCTTTATCTGCTTGTGTTCGGTCTTATCCGCTTGGGTTCGGCAGCACGAACATCATATCCGAATTTTACCGATATGTTTACCAACCTCAATGTTCACTGTATTGCGAATTAGAGATGCCGCCGATAACTGTTTAGTCAGTTTAGTGTATAGAATGTCTTTCGTATTAATTTGGAACAATGGAAATAAAGGAAACGTAAGAATAGACCTACTGTGACAAAAGGACACATGTTTTTTTATGGATTTGAAATAAGAATTAAACTGGTCTCTTTTTCACTCACTACCCTACCAAAAAATATTTAGGTTACCTACATATCCATCACAGCATAATAATTTTACCTTTAGGATACCTACGAAACTAACAAAATAACTAATTTTCGTAAAAATGTCCCTTTGGCTTAGCAATCTTGATAGCTATAGAATTATAAATAGGTAGTAGGTACCTACCTAAGTACGCCACAGAATCAACACTACCTGTGTTTATTTATATAAATTTGTTGCTTTCAATCAATCTTCCATGCAAATTTTACGATTATTTTAATAATGATTATTATTTCTAGCTTGAAAATCAACGCCCTACAAGCCCACTGGAGCCGTGATTGATCGTAAATAAAATACCGTACACATTAACCAGTTGATTACTCCAATCACTTCAAATAGCTATGATGATACGGAGATATATTTCTGGCAGAAACGAGCAAAACCTGCAAACAGGTTTATTTTAATATTGGATTAATTCGAAGCATAAAACTATATCACATTTTATTACACTGTTATAATACGAAGACGTAATAATATGTAAATAACTTATATTGTTTTATACTTCTGATCAGTGAGGTGCTTAATTGTATTCAAGTGTTGTTTATGCACTCATTAACTGACACATTGAGAAATTATCATCGTATAATGGCTTGTAGGTACACTTGTATTACAAATTTTATTACATTTGAATATATCTAATATCTTTCAAGTCAGATGGTATCGTTAAATTGTTAGGAAATAGTTAGGTGAAAATATTATAACATTTATAACGCTGTGGAACAGTCTGCTTTTGAATAACAGTGATGAAGACTGCTTATTGGATGGATATAAGCGATCATACTAAACGACAAGAATTAGACTTAGGCCCGTTTCAGACGGTACACCGGTGTGGCGCTCGATATAATATAGGAGGCCTTTGTATTCGAATAAAGGGGCCTTTGTATTATGTTTATGAACGCCCCAGAGTTAATGAGTCAACGGGTGTCCGGTACACTTTTCCGTCAGCCGCTACATTCTCAAACCGCCGATACACCTGTTTTTATTACCACAGCCAATTTTATGTTTTAATTTATAACGCGAAATTATGCGTTGATGCATTAGCTCTGCGGCGTTCATAAACATTATACAAAGGGCCCTTTATTTGAATACAAAGGCCTTCTATATTATATCGAGCGCGACACCGGCGTCCCGTCTGAAACGGGCCTTAGACAGTAAGATCAACGTATTATAATTTAGGTTCGTACAATATTAGGTATGTAGTGAATTATCACATTGTTGAGTAGTAGAGTAGGTATATGTTTTATAACTTTGCACTTTTTACTACACTGATACCTACGCCTCTTTGCCTGATTACCTCGCATAAAATTAGATCAAATGATATTCACCTGTATTAATAAATGTAGTAGATAATAAATAAATAAATAAGTAGATAACATATTAGGTATGTAAAAAATATATTTCATCATTTTCATCCTAGAGCCGGAGTGCAAATTATACTCTAACAAACCGCCCATTGGCTGCAGACGATTACGGTGAGTAATCGCAGAAGAGAATAGAGAAATGTTTTTGGAAGGGGTACGCATAGCCCCCACATCCTGAAGCGGGCCGCCAGGCCAAGATATTTGTCGGGCCCCCCTACCTATTGCTAGGGTTAAAATCAGTGTGACGCTCTACAGAAACTTTGAAAAGGTGTTCCAGTTAAAATTAAGGGTATTCATTGCATTTTTAGCGATTATATGTATTTTTCAATAAATCCACACAATAATCAAAATTTGCATCACATAATCACATATTTTAAAATGTTATCGAATATTCTTTAAGTAAAAAAGCGAATTTTTTTTCCATTGAAGCAAATTTGTGATGACTGTGTGTTTATCTCACATATAAGGTGATGCGCCACGCAGGCCCCCCAGAGCCCGGGCCCCCAGGCTAGAGCCCTGTCAGTCCCCCCCTTCTTGTGGGGGCCATGGGGGTAGGTACGTGTTGCTTCAGGATGAGCGCTGATTTGCTGAACTGATTTATTGAGACAGTAGAAATTATAAGATGGTATTCAATATTGTGCACAACGCGTGTGTGATGAAGAATTTCGGAGTACGCGACGTAGAACGCGTCTAACTGTTTCGACATGGAGGTTGGTACAGTCCACAGTGAAATATGTAGGTACATATAAGTATTAATTATCATTAGTCATTACACAACGTGTGTGCAGGAGAAGACTATGACCAAACGCGCGTCTTGATCTGGCGGTTGAAAGGCGGATAGGTACCTACTACATAATATAACACTTTCAAATGAGAAGGAGTGAACTCTGTGAATTCGGGGTATCGTCAACCAAATGCGTCGCGAATTGGTTCTTACGACCATGCGCTGGCGGGGAGCGTCCAGGTGGTCTTAACGGGGTCTTAGTAGATAAACAATTAGTAATGTTCTTAACTCAATAACATCAGGCATAATTGGGAAATTTCGGAATAAAATGATTCAGAGGCCATTTTTCAAAAATATTTTAGTTACTAATTCAACCCTACTAAAAACTTCTGGAATCACTTTCTAGTGTTGCGATACAAAGTAGATAGATATTTTCAGCTTTCAAAAGTGTAAATAATAAATTATATTTCTGTAGAAGGAGAAATAAAAAATAATTATTTAAATATTTTTTATAATCGAAATATTTAAATAATAAATTCGATATCTGAGTTCAAAGGCTCGCTTCAGAATATAATTTATTTTATCATATGCCACGGAAAAGGGGGCGTGTCGGTGCGAGCGAAAGGGAAGGCGCTATGCAGTTTAATGTCAATCGGAAAGAGAGAAATGACATTCGTTGGCACAGATACCAAGGTGAGCCGCATTTCGTTGATTTGCGCGGGAAAATGTAATTAATTATTTTAAAATCCGAACGCTTGACGTTCGTTTTATTTTATTATCCTAGGTATTTGAATAGGCACATAAATTATATATATTTTTCAATCTAGAGGTGATCTTCTAATTCTAATGAGTTTTAATAATATTTTTAGACCATATAAATAAATATCTAGCGGCTAGTAGATATAGGTACTTGACACACCTGAGTTATACATATTTGAGGTAGGTACCTACTGTGGATTCAATAAATACAAGTGTCATATTATTAAAAAAATAATTTGGACCAGTTTTTCCATCACCGTAGAGGAACGTATTTATGCGTGAAACAAGACAGGGCAAGAATTTACCATTTACCCGAAGTGATGTGGTTGAAAAAAGTTATTGCCCTCCCAACTGGTATCACCAATTGCAGGTTAAGGCTAAACATGTTAATGTTAATTGATTGATCGACAGATAGTAGGTACCTAGTACATACCTATAGTGGCAGAAAAAATGCACGGGTACATGTGTTATATTAAAACGAAACAAGCAAAAATAAGGTTGTAAAAATATAAACAAGACTCAGTGGCTTAGCGGGAAATCACGGCAGCGCGCTGAGTGGCGGAACAATGGTTCGAAACTGAGCGAGGCATTTTATTGAGACGTTGTTTGAGCGCGCCCGACTGGTTTCCTTTCACACGATACCCTCCCCGCGAAACTTCGCCGCACGCCACTGACGTTTTTTACACACGCGGTATATTCATAAAAAATAATTTCTGTTTCAACCAACATGTGTATTTTGTTGCGAGGCCACGGGTGTTTGTGATTTTATTTCCTTCCTCGTTGATTCTATCGGATAGATTCTATCTAAACATCAATCATTCAAACAAAACTCAAACGTCAACCCATCTTGCAAGCCCTGGAGTTTATCAAGCTTATCAAGTGGCGGGCTTATGGACTTGGATGCCTGAGGCACTGACTAATTTTAAGGACCCCACGATAAAAAAAAAAACTACCAAAAACTCTTAATACTTAGCTAGATCACATGTGGGAAAATGCACTAGTGTAGATACTCACAAGACCCAACCCTATAAAAATAATAGGTCAGCTCACAAGGTCTCCGTTTTAAAGAAAATGTAGAAAAAAATCAATGCATCTCTTTCTTAGAATCACATCCTCTAACCACTAAAAATAATTACTTATTATTGAAACTCAAAATATGACACAGTATTAAGAGCATACTTCAGTGAAACGGCAAATAATTTTCAACTATAGGTGCGACGAAATTTCAGACTGGCTGCCAATCGGAGAGCGAAAGTCGAGCTGTGAACACGTCAATTTGTTTTGTGATGGCGTCGGGGAATTAATTCTTAAATCGTGTAAACATGACTAAAAAACGTTACCCATTTACTTGAAAAAGAAAACATGTCAATGAATATATTATTATTATTATTACTAGTAGAACAATAAACACAACATTAAATGCACGCATATTGAATTTGTATACTTAACAAATTATGTTTTGTTCTGCACGCGTTGTTTGGACAATCTTCGCGTCGCGTAGTCACGATCGTTTTAGACCGTACCCCAGCCTAAGTATTATAGCCTTATGTAGTATAAAGTATTAGTGGTTTGTTGTTTTGTGTACAACTAACCACGTATCTGTTAGAGTGAATATGTTGTAGGCCCATTCTTTGTTTATTATTGTTATGCTTCTTTAGTTATAATTGATGAGAAATTCAAATATTAAAAAAATGGTACATAGGTTTAATTTAATAACTCTCACCCTAAAACAACACCGCCACACCGAAAAATGCCGGTTTTTAGCTGTGAATCACAAATCAACTGCCTGGTCAGAATTTATGATTAAGTAAGACTGTCACATCTCTAGCCTAGTACCATATTGTGTTAAGTTATAAGAATTATTGCTGTACTGAAATCTCAAATATTTAAAAAATATCTGGAACAACACTGTCACATTATTTTGCAAATCTAATTAATCAGTATAGGCTATTCAAAAAGATTAATATTGTATTCACTATCCATGTGGTTTGGTTCAGTTAAGTTTTAATTTATGCTGAGACAAAGAAATAAAGAAAGTTGTAAACTAGACAAGTTTGAACTGTTTCGAGGCCCCCTTTTAAATCTTCTGACGAATCAATTGCGTCATCTGCGTCAAATAAAATTGCCGGTGATTATCTACGATAAAAATGGTTTAAAGTTAATGTAGACAGTACAAGACTTTAACAAAAGTGTTAAATTTAGTACCAGCGTTGAGATTGTCGAAACAGAATAGTGATGAAGCGATGCAGGTTGGTGTGGCAAGCGACGCAGGACCAAGAAGAATAGCGCGACCGTGTGTCTGTTCTATGTTATAAGGCTTGAGAGCGATATCACTCTGGTAAGTAGGTACCTACCTACTATACATTGGCTGGTTATAGGTAGATAAATCTCCAATACTACCTAGTTCTTATAAAAACAGACGCATTCTATCGAACAGGGATGGGATTGCGATCCCTCCGTTCGCAAGGCTAGCTATGCGCGGTGTCCGTGGGCCACATGCCCCGCGACGTCGAATTCCGAGCGGTTTCTTTGTACCGGCATCGTCAGGCGACGGTAAAAAACGAGGTGGCATTCCTGCAACTGCCTACCATGCTCACTTGCATTACTTCGAGAGCTGGAAATTTTAATTCAAAATTATTGCCATTACCTGCGTTTATTAATTGATTTGGCATTTACTTGGTGCGTTTTTATGTGATATGTGGATGTGGATGTTGGATCACGGAAAATTGACCGCCGCGGACAATAATTATTGAGCGCAGATCACAAATTATAATTTAATTAGGTGGTTTTAAACGTCATTTATTCAGAATTTATCAACGCCGAATATGATACTATCTAATAATTCCCTCCAAACCAGCACCACACTCGGTCTTAATCGAGCGTACCACGAAGCCATACGTTTGCCTGAGAACCATCAGCATTCGTTTACGCCTGGAAATGTCTCAGGAGCATATGCCCAAGACTGAGGTCATCACGCACTCAAGTGTGCATTGACTGAGTTTACTGAGACTCAATTTAATAAAAAAATGCCCATAGGAAACAGCGGTAGATACCTAACAAAGGTAAAGTATTCTTTTTAGTTTAGGTACATATAATATGTAAAAGCAAAGCTAAAACAGTACGAACATACCTACTAAATAAACTATGTGAAGAGATCTTCACGTTTGCACATAAGACGCTGCATTTTTTTAAAAGCATTACCTATGAGCACAGAGAATTAACAAAAATAAATGATTTCTAATTAGTTTACATAGGTAGGTACCTACTTATAATATGTAAAATCAAAGCTAAAACTATTCGAACATACTAAACTACGTGAAGAGATCTTCAGGTTCGCACATAAGACGCTGCAGTTTTTTTAAAGCATTATAGATAGTTGGCCTTTGTGGCCATGTCGAATAACTTAGAATCATGTAGTAATATCATGTAGTAATAATGTCAATTAAAAATGACATTATTAATGGACAACGCACTCAATACAGTAGCTAGCAAGTAAATTCGCGCATAGCGACATTCGCACATGCATAGGTAGACGTCACGCGATTTCCATTATGCGATATCACGCATCGGGAATTTATAGTAATATCACCTCTGTTGTAATGGCTTTAGAACAGATTATGCCATTCGGCAGACCCGACAAAAAAGTGAGTGTCATTTTTTTTCCAGATGCTTCGTCCATACTAATGTCATTGCTTAGAACCTAGAACAAATCTTCGCGCATTACTAACTTACTTATAGATATTCAATACTGAAAATGCCTTTCCAGCATCATCCCCCACACCCTTTTGGCTGTATAATGTGCTGTTATAGTAAGAACCTACCTTTCTTTAAAGTTGTGTTAAAAATGATTAAATGCAAATTGCAAATGATGATATCTCTCGGGATGCTGCATAATTTGGACAAATTATACCAACTTTCTAGTTTTTATTTCTTTAGTCTTTTTCATCGTCGACATAACCTCGACATTTGTAACTATCCAGCTGATTTTTTGAAGGATTCAAGTTTATTAGCGTTGTTTCTGTAAGTGTCCACGCCTCAAGTCCATAAGTATTACCTATAATAGTACTGAAAAGACATAGCATCTAACTATTCTCATTCTGAGTCCTTTGTTTAAGGTCTAGTACAAAGTATTTTCTTCATTCGTGTAAAACCACGTAAGGGCGTTCTGTGTTTTTTTTTATCGATTTTACGTATTTTTATATAAATCCACTTGAATTATTGAGTTGTCGGCATTTGGCATTCGATTATGAAGCTCTGATCGAGACCCCATTTTTTGGTAGTCAACTGTCAAGTAACATGCTACCCTTAAGATAAATAAAATAATTGTCTACATATGAATTGAATTATCATTCATCATATCGCATTGAATTTCATCACATAGCCACATATTTAAAATGTTAATATTTCTCAAGTAAAATAGCGCCGCAGGCGACTTTTTTTACTATTCGAGTAAATTTGTGGTGTGTGTGTATCTCACTTAACTAGTCAATCTGCCACGCCGGACCCTATCTAAACCCGCCCCCTAGGTTAGAACCCTGTCAGCGTGTGAGGGCCATGGAATAGATACCTAGTAACACAAACGGAACAAATTCTCCGCCGTATATATGGAACGATCAGGACGGCACCAATTGGAGGAGAAGATATAATGCTGAGCTCTACGGGCTGTACGAAGATTGCAGCGCAGTTCAATCAATTAAGATTGGGAGACTGCGATGGCTAGGTCATGTGCACCGTATGAATGACAATGAACCGGCAAAGAGAGTGATGTCCAGCAATCGAATAAGGCGTAGAAGAAGAGGCAGGCCAAAGATTCGCTGGTTGGATGGAGCTGCCAGCGACTGCAGTATTCTGGGGGTACCGAATTGGAAAGCGGCCACACTGGATAGGGACAGGTGGAGGGAGCTGTTGGTGGAGGCCAGGACCCACACCGGATTGTCGCGCCCCTGATGATGATGAGGAACACAAACGGAACATTTTAATATTATACATAAATGCAATCGCACACCGAACGGTAATCTAAAATTTCAATATGTAATGAAATAATAAATTTTCCAGTAAAACTAATTGTTTCATCCAGTAATAATCATGTTTTCGCACACGATAACTTTATGCATTTATAGTGCAGTGGCAAGGAGCAGTAACATAGAAGGCGCATTCCAAGCGCGGGCCTGGTTATTTTTTGTTCGACCTCCGCGATAGGAGTGTGCGTTTCGCGGTACTTTCTCAATGAATGGATAATTCGGAGCAAAAAGTTTGCATCGCGTGGATTGTATTTTATTGTTTATGTGTGTGAAAATCTGTTTTTTGTGTGCGTGTGCATTCATATGTGTATGTATATGTTTGAAGACCGTTCGCTGTATTGCAATCTAACGCTGGCAGCACGCGCTAATGTCATAACTCTAGAATTAAAACTAAATCAAATTCATGATTAACGTTAAATATTTTTTTTAATCCTCTGCGAAGGTTGACAATTATTATACTGATCTCCACATTTAAATTCGCTGACCACAATAATGATTTATGCATTTATCTTACTTATATAAGAGCCATAGCTGAATCCAGGAGAATCCATGGGGGGCTATGGCCACCCTTTATACCAGGGGTTTACAAAATGTGGCCCGTGGGCCTATTATGTCCCGCGAGATTTATGTTAAATCTATATTATTTTTTATTCTTCATATCGAATATTAAAAATTACATTTAAAATTAAATATCCTCTGGCAAGAATGAATGGTCAGACACTTCGATATATGTGTAGATTTGCAAGAGAACGTGGAAGCAAACGCATTTTATCATGATAAGAATTTAATTGAATTCTACAAAGGACTTTCACTTGAAGTATAACCAATGACATTAATATGGACGAAGCATCTGGAAAAAAAAATGACACTCACTTTTTTGTCGGGTCTGCCGAATGCCATAATCTGTTCTAACGCCATTACAATAAAGGTGATATTGCTATAAATTCCCGAAACTTTTTGTCGGGTCTGCCGAATGGTTCGGTTCTAACAGGTTTGCTCAAACGAACATTGATACTAGAAACACTGTACTAACGCCGTTACAATAAAGGTGATATTGTTATAAAGTCCCGATGCGTGATATCGCATAATGAATATTGCGTGACGTCTACCTATGCACGTGCGAATGTCACTATGGGCGAATTTACTTGCTAGCTACTGTACTGAGTGCGTCGTCCATTAATAATGTCATTGAGTATAACCAAATAAGTTGAACATGCTTATAAAATGGCTTCCATATTTGGACCTATATTTGTGAAAAACATTTTCGACAATGAGCATTAATAAATCAAAATTAAGATTAAAATTAACAGACAACCATATCGCACCTTGCCCCATTTTCAGCTTCCAAAGACAGCAGCTGGAGGCGCGATGCAGGAGTCTAGCTGAGGACCTATGCGACATCGGATCTGTGATAGTTCACAAGGAACTATCACGAAAGGTAGTATCATACATGATTAAAATAGTGCAGGATATTGGCAAAATAAACAAAGCCAGGACACAAAATGCCGAACACTCTTCAAGTGAAACGGAAGGCCTGGTGATTTCTGTCAACAGTCCGTCTTCTCCTGAAGAGTTTTCTGTGGTTTCCTCTTCACAAGAGCAAATGCGGAGAAGTTCCTGTTAAGACCCACAGTAGTATATCCCTCCTGATCCCAACACTATATAGTAAAAAAAAGACTAATAAATAAAGAAAACTCCAATTGAAGATCTACAAACCTTGTACATAATAAGCAAGGTCAATAATAAACGCAACTCCCATAAAAAAAAAAATTAAAAAAAAAAAAAAAAAAAACCATATCGCACCTGTTTTGCGTATTCACACCACAACATTTGAGTCTGCAATCTATGGATTTAGTTTCAAACAAACAATTGCATAAATCGCCTAGTGCAAGTACGTGCCAGCGAAGAGTTGGTAAAACCTTCATCCAGCAGTTTATTGTCCCCAGTTGATGATTATTATAGTATATCGAATTAAATAAAATTGTCACATTTATTTATTTAATTTACAAACTATGTTTTAATTGTTTGTTTTACTCTTTCAGATTGTTCTTCATATACATTTCTGCGTCTAACAGCAAGTATGCATGACGTCACACAGTTGTAGCTGTCAAATTAATTTATTATCACAATCAAAATTGAGCTGTGGCACGTTGCGGCGCGAGGCGCGAACAAGTTGGCATGTCTGAAACAGAATCAGTCGTTGTAGGCAGGTAAACTAAAAAGTTTTATTCTCCACGAGAACACGCTCAGTTTTGTGAAACCTCTACCTGCCTACTGTAACAACTTCACTTATGACGACTTCATTTCCAATGCTCGACTCGATATTAGTTTGCGTGCACTTGGCCTATAATAATATAATATATCCCGTGATAATTTATTGTACCAATTACATTTTAATGTAAGTATTTTATTGTATGAACTTAATAAAATAACAATTGTTACATTTTCCCAGTCCTGTATAGTGAAGAGAAGTAGGTGTGGATTGTGCACAAGGAATCGTGCAAAAGTATCCAGCAATGAAAATAAAAATAAGGAAAACGGGCTACCTTCTGGGTGTGGCTATTAGAAGGTACAATTTTTAAGAATGGAGTAATAGTGGTAAATTTTTAAATATTATTTTATTTTCAATAGTTACGTCTGTATCACAATATGCATTAAAGTTTATCACAAAAGCATAAAAATGGATTATTCTGGACGTATGGCACGTTGTGAACAATTCCTGTAACTCGTTATACTTTCAGAATTCCTTAACAAAGATGTCCAGACAGGAGACAGAGATCGTTTTTTCATCATCGGCAGATGAAGTATTTTTTTTAATTCAGTCAAAGCACATTAATTGGCGACCTCTGCTTGGGTAACTGCTAGATATTCCCAGTCACAAAAAAATGTTGATGCTTCAAACCAAATGTAGGACCCCGTGATATGCTCTGGATCAGAAGATCGGATATGGTTTGGTGGAGCCATTAACATTAGATAATAAGTATTATTATCATAAATCAACTGCAAAGGCTAAATGACTGGATATTAACATAGTGGATAATAACCTGTCCTATAAGAAATAAGACAACATATTATCATTTTGTGGAGAGCCATGCCTATCCTCGTGATCAAATGGTGATAAATAAGTATATTTTTATTTACTTATCTTGTATTTTGCCTATTATTTAAGCCAAAGACGTATCCCATATTTCTCCAAACTCGGGATTTAAACCTCACCCGAAACGCAACTCACTTCTCAATATTTTTGTATTCCCTTTGCCATACATCCCATCATTTTTTCGATGAACTGTTAAGTATCGAATCTTCGCCCTGGACATATATTAGAAAATCGGCATGTGGATTTTATTCAGCCACGGAGCCGCTAGATCCAAGTTACGGATTTCAAGGCGGGCGCTAGACATCCACTACTCCACCGCGACCGTATAATTATTATGTTAGTAAGACAACATAGACAGAAGTGAATAGGTGAGGAATGTTGTAGGTGTTTCCGCTTACTCATAATTCCTAATTAATTAATTTAAACGAGTTAGCTTAAACACAAGTAATAGGTACTTACAATAAATCAACGAATTTTTTAATGGCGGAAATTCAATGTACAAAAACATAAATTCAATTAATGTTGCACTGGTAGGCTGAAAAATTCGCAGCTTCAAAAAAATAAGTAGATGCTATTATGCTATTATATCTCATCTGTTTGTTATTATTGCCATCGCCCAATTAAAAGATTTTTATTGCTTCAGGCAACATCTGAAATCACTTCGAAATTTCATTCTATTTTGATAGCTGTTTGAATTTAGTGTTGGTCATTTTTATGAAAATTTATAATATCCAGCTACGCGAATATTTTTTTGTCGAAGATCTATATAACCTGGATATTTACACCACTAACAATCAAGAGTCCAAACAAAAATCGAAAAGTGCTAGTATAGCAAATCGCTACCTTCATAAAGGCAATGCTGGTTGTATCAGTATTCATGGATTGTAAAAGCATTGTTACGATTGACTACTTAAAGAAAAACCTAAAATGAATAGTGACGTCCCTAGCCAAACTTACGCGTGCCATCCCTTTTTATTTTTAGTTTCAAATTTTTTTGACAACTTTGTCTGGTTATTTATTTCCTATTTTATTTTTTCAGGATCTTTTATGCTTCGATCATTTTTAAACTTACGATATTGATACTTCCGAACGAAGCAATAGCATCATCTGCTTCATAGAAAACCGGCACTGCTCAAAACTTGTAATATTTATATTCGTTCCTTAATTCGCCATGCATGACCTGCCTACCCCACCTGACATCACTATTATCATTGGGATAATACAATTGGCTTTCAATTGATGAATCGTCTGTCAAATTCAGCTGACACGGTACCCTTCGACTTTCACCTGTTTCGTAACCTAAAAAATATTATTTGTCTTGAACTATGCCGTCCTTTTATTGACGTATTAGATGAGAGTGGTGTATGAAATATAAAATTCTTGTCGTAAACAACCCTATCAAAATAAATCTTATGATCCATTCATTGTCATTCTTTCGTTGTCTGATCAAAATCTATGAACAAGGATCGTTGTTCCTAATGCATGTTTATGTCTTAAAACGAGTATTTTCTTAGTTCGTCAACGCATTTTCGCGTTTCGCTAATGTTTATTATAAAATATATTATGGTTGGTAGCTATTTAGTTTAATTTTTTGTAATTAGTTATTTATTAGATGTTTTTGGCCTCCGCTGCTAAAGTATCCATTTTATATGTGACGATATAGGTAGATATATAAATGTGTCCTTCCTTGAAACTGGGATACAGATAACGAAGCATTGTAAAGAAAATTGCATCCGAAAATTGACACTCAAATACATATTGTATTTTTTTCGAATCTACGAACTTTTTAGCCTGCCATCGTATTTCTTAACATTGTACAGAAAATAAGTAGGTACCTATAAGTATATAATATGCATATTCTTTTGATTAAGTTTAATATTCATTTTACTTATTTAAATAACAAACAGTTACATGTTTCTATCATTGAGATATGATAATTTTTAAATAATAAAAAGTATACATAATATTCTATGCGATTCGCGTTATCTGTCAGTATGCAAGAACACGAGATAGGCGTGGTTTTTGGCCGCGATTACCGTTACGACGCCCGTTAACCTCGGCTCATAATCTTCGTTTAAGAATAACTATTTGCATACTTTTTTTTGATGGCTGTCATGCCATATAGTAATACGACAGATTTTTAAAATTTGATTTTTAAAAAAGAATGCAATAAAATCAGTGAAACAATGCAACTACTAAATACCGTGGCCAAATGCGCCACTTCAAGACAGCAGGTTACTTTGAGGAAAGAAATAACGGAGATGATACGATTGACTAAATAATGACACACGATGCAAACCACATCCTCTGGGAAAGTCCTAAATATGTTCGGAAACGTAACATTTTCTCAAGTCGGTTCAACGGTTACATGTAAATTGTACGTAAAACATTTCACCGTGGCACAGTTTGCCGTGAGCTTCTATCGAAAAGAGATGACCGTATACTATATGGTCTCCGATTTTATTAGATTCAATATGAACATTCATTCAATTTTCATAGATGATTTTAGCAAAATTCATGAATTCAAGAATGAAAACTTAACCTAACCTAACCTAACCTAGCCTAACCTAACAAATCATCTATTTTCAAAATTTATTTGCCGCTGGCTTTTTGTAAAGTGTAAACCGACAAGAACCGTGTTTTCTTTAGACATGAATTTTATGTCAGTAGTATACGATCCAAAGAGGTTGGGCAGTTTTTAATATGCGGTCATATATTTCCGATACAATATTTAACGATGAAGTGTAATACGGCGAACTGCATACGTACCAGTTTCCGGACACGCGGCCTATCGGACCGTCCGATCTGGACTCCTCTCTCCCATTAGTTACATAAATCCAGTTAAAGCACACTTGAATGGATGGCGATCTTAGTCTCAAGTAACTGCTCCTGATACATTCTCATTCATAAAAAAATACTGGTGCTCCACACCAACCGTAGGCTCCCATGATAGCCCGATTAATACCGGGTATGGTGCGGGGCGGTTGTGCGGCAAACTGCATATATAGAATTTTCCGTATACGGATATTTGAGGACATTCAGTCTTGTTTTTAGGTACCTACCTATATGTTTTGTGTTGTGTGGCTGGCCCATCATTAGTCCTTAACCAAAATGCACTTTAATGCATCCATGGTGACTGGCTTTACCATTATTTATTTCTTATTAATCTGTTCTGTGACCTAGAGAGAACGTGCGATATGACAGTAACTCGCAGTCAAAACATTGGTAAAATTATATTTAAAAAAAATATTTTATGTCCGATCCTAATAGGATCATATGGGCCTCCGCAGAGTAGAGGTTTGTATTAACAGATTTTTGTTTTTTACGAGAAATGGATGTCAGCCACTTGCTCAACCTATTAGGTCCATACACTGACTCACACACAGATTGAAAAACATTATGTGTACTTGCCAGACCCAGGATTCGGACCTGAGACCCACGACGTGATAGTCCTACGCTTAAACCGCGCGGCCACCGTCTGTATATTCTATAAAATATATCTGTAAAATACGTCTGTCTTAAAATTACACGCTCAATTGAGTAAATCGTTTATAAAAAATCTTAAATTTATTGCAATATTGGCGTTCATTTTCTAATCATAAAATATTATTTAAATTTAGATAGGTAGGTAGGTATCTACCTACCTATAAAATAAAAAAAACTACACTTAGAAAAAACATTAGCTACCAAGTAATGATGTAATAATGAGTGTTTTAAAACAATTTAAATGAGTGTAGCATGATAGTGAATAGATAATATGGTGCAATGTATTTTTTTTTATTTATGTAGGCTCCCAGCGCGACTTCAATGGAGATAAAACGTACGAAACCAGTTTTTCGGAATAATAAAAAAAACTTGTTGAAACATAAAAAAAATAATAATGTAAGCATTGCGCTAGTAAAATACATTTTTACAAAGTGCCGTAGGTACATTAAAAAAAACATGCATGCTATATGGAAATATTAAACGTGTTTTGTGGCTCGATAACTTGAATTAAATAATTATTCAGATGTTCGATTGTGGCGAAAGGATTTATTTATCAATATCTCAGAAGTTAATATTTGCGGTGTGAAACTTTACTTATAGATACATTTACTTTCAGGGCTCGAAATTAACCGGAGCGCACCGGAACGCAGCTCCGGTGCATAAAATCCCCGAGATTATTGCTCCGACCGTAGAAAATATTTTGAACATCCAAGTTAGGTAGCCCATATAACAAGTACCTAATCTAACACATTTATTTCTATAAAACTTACATTTATTTATATTAATGTGGTATTATTTTGGGAAAATTATCGAGCGCTCCGGTTCGTAAAATTTTCCATTTCATTCTTTTTAGCACTACAATAGGCCATGAAGCCCAATGACAGCAGTGTAAGCAAATAAGTGAAACTATCACAAACATTCAGACTTTGAGAAAATCACATAAATACATTGTGACCTCATCGGGAATCGACGAAAGGCCGCCCATGTCAGGACCCTTTTATAGGTTATAAGTACCTAGATGTAATGTAAAATTATTTTTTTAACCCATATCAGTGATGGGTTAGGGACGCGGAGAGCCGAGGCTCTGATAGGTATTGAGTCTACGTGATTGACTAATTTATGAATATTACATTCGTCAACGATACGTAGATACAATAACGTCCCGTAGGGGTTGGCAGGTCATGTGATGCTTAGGGGCGGCACATTATTAAGGGCGGCAAATGTAAAAACGAATAAAAATCGGTATTACAACGTTTGAGAGCAGTGGCGGGTTTCCAAGAAGCATAAACAAATCGTAGCAACGTATTCTACTTTTCTTTTGTAAAACCAAATAGCGGTTTATCACGCAGACAACTTTTTCACAAGGGTACCTCCAAACCTGTCAGCTCCCCAGATCTGCATGTACTAAAAACCCCGTTGTTTTAGAGTAGGTTTTGTGGACATGATTTTTTGATCAGTTGCTATAAGTAGATAGGTAACCTAACAGGTTTTGTTACAATTTGAGACAAAACATGAAAGAGGGCAGCATTTTAAATCTGCCTAAGGGTGGAAATTCGACTCGGGACGTCACTGCGTAGATGCAATGTTTCATACGCCAAAAGACAGATAGGTACCTACACCTACAGATTTAGCTGCAGGGAACTCAGAAATAATGAGAACTGAAATATCTAACGGGTAAGGAGAAGCAGGCAACCGATCTCGAGTAAGGAAGAATACGGTATAAATTTAAACACGTGTCAAGAATACCTCATACGCCGAATACTGACAACTGCTCTCGGTTTATGCATTGACGCTCATTTAATATTGGTGTATTACACACACTATTTTACGTTTATAATGGGTGGTTAATTTTCGTAGGACACTCACACATTCAAAACCTTGTGCCAAAATGTACTGTATTGGTACATACAACCTATCGGAATTCTATGTATTATCTGTTCTGTGTTTAGTTAGCTGATTCTACCGTCGCGTTGTAAATAGGTAGGTACTGCGAGATATTAGTTTCCCAAGCTGCTGCACCAGAAATTAAAGCTTTCGCAGTTCATCAATCACACTGGATACCCATTAAATAAAATGTTTCAAGTGCTTTTCATCTTGGTGGATTATTTGCTAAAATAAGCCGTTATCGCCTCTCAGTTGTCGACAGTGGCACACGATATGCATATTTTGTTATGTACTTATGTGTCGAGGTACCTATCTATCATTAAGTAAGTAAGTAAATCTATACCACAAGAAAAAGTGTTTTTATCAGAATTATTACTCACGATTCTTGGATAATATTTATTATACAGTCAAAAAATAGTCAATAGGTACATAACTACAGCAAGTAACTAAATAACAACAAAAAAAAATAATGTCTAGTCACCGGTCGACCATTTCTTTGTACGGTATAATTTATTCAAAGCTGACTTTTTTCAATACCACAATAAAATAAATTAAAATAAAAAGGTTTCAAGATGACAAACACTTTTTTAGAGCGCTGATTAGTCCGCAGTGAGATTTGATACAGCCAATGAGAGCTTGGGATCATTACCTAAAGATAGACTGACATTTAAAAATAAATTCCATTTCATTAATGTATCCGTTTGCATGACATATTTACAAAATTTATTATTATTATAGAAATAGAATGTATTTATATAGGTAGCATTTTTTGTATTTAAGATTGCCACTATAGCCATGTTTGTCAGATAGATGACCACATAATGTATGACGTATACAATTTAGATATACCTATCTTTATTTCCATGCCTATTGAGGTAGCAACGCTGAAAAAAGATACCTTCATATTGTGATATTTTAATTCGAAGTCAACTATTGTAAATAGCCCCAAACTAAAGTTTGTGTGTTCAACATTTTTTATTCAATGTCTCTGATGGATTCGGGTGCGAGTCCCGCCCGGCACCAATATTTTCTCAAAATATTTACCTTTGTTAAGTTTTTGTTGTTGATATTTTAATAGGTAGGTGTGTTCTTGAAATAAAAATATTCAAATTTCTGCAACTTAAATGATGAATTGAAATATACTTTCTTTAAAGTAGCTTTAAAGAAGCTCTAAGGGAGCTTCGTTTTTTAGCTTTTTCTCAAGATATTGTTTTTTGTCCGAAAAGCTTTTTTATATACCTACCTCAGTAAATATTGAATTTTCTTCCAGATTCATTCAGGCACCTAACTCTTTCTATTTTTCATGTGCTACTTACAGCCTACGGGGCTTATCATTCCAAGCTACCTGTTGAATAAATTCGACTTGGTAGCCTCTAAAATTCGGCTACATTCTGCGACACGGAGGGGACAGGGACTTGTTTTCCGGAACGATCCCATATAGGTTGGATGCAAACAGAATTTTCGCACGTGAAATATTATAACATAAGATACGTTTGATAGTTTGATTAATATTGAAAGAGCTAATTCATGGAAGGTTACAAGTCGGTTATAGGGAAGCCAGCGGCAAACATATTTTGAAAATAGCCAATATACTGGATTATTTGTTAGGTTGGGTTAGGTTAGGTTTTCATTCTTGAATTTTGCCAAAATCAGCTATGACAATAATTAGTGCGGTTCCCACCTGTTTTCCCTATAAGCAACTTGTACCCATGGAAGTCTTACCTAATTATCGAAATTTATTTACTAAAACTGTATAATATTCTAGCTATTTCGCGATTTTTTTGTATAAATAAATGCGATTAATAAAATAAGAAGGATGTTCTATGGTGCTGCCGTGAATAATGGCTCCGGGTAACCGTGGATTTACGACCTGAACGCCGCCCCAAGAACACAGACGCGTTACGTCGTAATTACACACTATCAGCTGGTGGCAAGTATGTACTTACTTATTGTACCATATAAGTATATAAAGTATGTACTTATCAATCCTTTTATGAATCATGCTACTGAAAATCAATCTAGGTTTTAATAAAAGTATGAAATAATCGTTTTTTTATAGTTACACTATAAATAGCGGTGGAAATAGGTGCTTTTCGCATGAGCCGTTAGTGTGGGTGAGGATTTTTTTCAATTCAAATACCTATATATCCATTCTCAATTTATATAGGTAGGTAGGTAGGTATATCTTTAAAAAAATACCGTACATTCAATTATATGTAAGTACCTACCACAGAACAAAATTAATAAATATAACTCAGATAGGCTATAAACACAAATTATAGACGTGCAATAGTGTGTGTTACAACCTTAAAATACACCAATATTGAATAAGCGTCCATGCATAAACCGAGACCAGTTATCAGTTATTGGGCGTGTGGCTAACGACACCACCTCTTTAAACTCCCTTATTATGATATAAACATTTTAGGTCTGTTCTCCTTTTTTCAAGATATCGAAATGTCTACTAGGTGTCAAAGAATGTCAAATTCTATAGTTGTAGTTTTATGGATAAAGTCTTGTAGGTACCTAGCCTACATAGGTAGGTAGGTAATTACTTATTACAATATTTTTAGTCACGCAATCCTTTTAGGCGTGCATCCCATGAAGGACTGTGAGTATAATGATTTTTTTGAAATTCTACAAGCAACTGTTCGTGTTCTTTCGATAAAACCAGTACTTAATAACAATGAAGAGCCCCGGGCGGGAACCGAACCCGCTCGGATTATTATTCGCTTGCGTCTGGTAGCTCTCCACTGCGCCACCAACAGAAACAACAAACAATATAGATACGAAGAAAATACGCATATCTTAGTGTTTAACTTTTACTTCGTGATATCCTGTGGAGCCAAGCATGGGTCTTCGCCCCTTCCGCCTCCAAAAAAACTAATCCATTCCCCTCTGTTTGTGACTATAATGATGCTGTGTCTCTTTCTACAGAGCCCAATCACCTCAACGTTTTAAAATCATTGACCTAGGTACAGGATACACCATACCATACAACACCCACGATGGCCGCGTGGCTTAAGCGTCGGCCTGTAGCGTCGTGGGTCCCAGGTCCGAATCCTGGGTCTGACAAGTACACATATTGTTTTTTAATTAGTGTATGAGTCAGAGTATGGACCTAATAGGTTGAGCAAGTGGCTGACATCCATTTCTCAAAAATACAATACCTGAACCTACAACCGTTACTTTGACAGAAAATGTTACAGACATCGGACAAAAATCTGTACAAACCGCCCTTATTGAAATGTAGGTAGAGTTCACTCTTTAAATACACACACAATATCTACGTATTAGCAATATTAAGACAAGCATCACTTGGGCTACAGATACGTAAGTATTTTTTTTCCGACCATGTCCGATCCTAATGCGATCATCTGGGCCTCCACAGAGTGAAGATTTTGTTTTTACGAGAAATGGATGTCAGCCACTTGCTCAACCTATTAGGTCCATACTCTGCCTCATACACAAATTGAAAAACAATATGCGTAGGTACTTTTCAGACCCAGGATTCGAACCTGGGACCCACGACGCTATAGTCCAACGCTTAAGCCGCGCGGTCATCGTGGGAGTTAAGGATCGAGGGATACGTTGTTAGGGGGAAAAAAAGCAATAATTACTTTTATAAACTATTACAATGCATGTAGGTAGAGTTCATATCTCATCACTTTAATTTGTATTACTTATATATGTTTATTATTACAATAGATGTACGATAGCATTCCGGCAGAAAAATTGGTTCAAATTCTTCTATGTACAATCTACATGATCGTACATTACAAATTATACGTTTAAGGCGACTGCAAAATCACAGTAAGAACAGTCCAAAGAAAACTAAATAGGAAACATTTTTTAACATCTAATGATTAATGGCCAGGAATTTTTGAACTGAAACAATTTATTAGCGTCAAAATCAAGTAGTACGTTATTTTGAATACTTTCTGAGAAAATTTGCGCGTGAGATCCTTGGGAGACCTCCCAAAACAATGGGAGGACAGTTGAATATCTATGGCAAAGTCTGAATATTTAACCCTAAGGGGTAATACCCATAAAAATAATAATACCCACCTATCTAATTTGAAAATCGAATTCAATTAAACATATTTAGATGGGGGCTTATATACCAAAATGTTAGGCGGCTTATAAAATAGACTCTTGGCTTTTGGTATCTGCCTATCCATTTTACACTTTTTATCTTTGTATTGACGAATACATGATCAGGTACAGATATGTCTAGGTATATTAAATTTTATATAAGATACGATAGTATAATATTTTAAGCATGCCAATGTATGTGTTGGTATAATACATACATTATTTAAATAATATTGAAAAGAAGGCACACGAAATAAATTTATTGCGGTGAAAATATTGTCGGGCCTGGGGCTAGACGGGAGCAGACATTTTGAAATTGTTCTCAAACATTAAATTAATCATAAATTATTTATAACAATAGTTAGTTACTACAAATTATATGTTTTATTATTATTTTTAAACCGCTCGACAAGCCGATATGGATCTTAGCCGCCTCCTGAAGAGGTTTCTTAAGAAACCATTTTTTCTCAACCTTTATTATTGTTAGGTTGATCCTACGGATTCAAATACACATTGAAAAACAACATGTAAATTTACTATGTTTATTTTGTCTTCTAAATTTTTAATCGGAGTTGAATAAATAATGCGTAAATAGAAGATAACTACTTAAAGGGTTCTTTTGTGAAGATGGCATACGAAGCAAAAAAAGTTTGTACCAGGGAACTCAGAAATAATGGGAACTGAAATACACAACGGGTAACGCGATAGCAGGTAACCGACTCGAGTAAGGAAGAATGTTAAGAATACGTTTTACGTCAAATACTAAAAACTGCTCTCGGTTTATGCATTTACGCTCATTTAATGTTGGTGTATTACACACACTATTGCACGTGCATAATGCGTGCTTCATTTTTGTAGGACACTCACACATTCAAAAGCCTGCTTCACCATGCGACGTATTGAATATCGCCTATCGGAATTCTATTTATTATCTGTTCTGTGGTTTGTACCAATAAACCTAAATAGGTACACGATATCCTCCAAGACCAATGGCAAAATGTGAAGCTAGGCTGTGTAGATCTAACATAAACAGTGCACACTAAACTTTGTCAGTCATACTCATTTGTTTTCATTGAACTAAGAATACAAACTGTAGATGATGTCAGTTTTTAAAATTCAATTAAACCCTGCATAAACGAAACCATAATAGATAAAATGATGGATTTTTGATAAAATTAAGCCATTAAATCATACATCATTAATTTAGATATTTTATAGATAGAAAAATATCTTTTATCTATTATGGTTTGGTTTAAGGTTCAAATAGACTATATGACGATCGGGCACATATATGCTAAGAGCGTTTTAGTGTCTATGATCAAATCTATGCCATTCCGACATTTATACATACATATTGTATGACAACTATGACATCGTATTTACACTCTGTGACACCCTCTGACACAGGACGCCAACATAAGAAACGGGTTTTTCGACATATATATGACCGATCGTCATAGAGTGTATTTGAAGCATTAGGCAATGACATGACATGACTTTTAAAATATAACCAAGATCACATTGTGAAATTTGTATTCTTAGTTCAATGAAAACAGTACGACTGACAAAGTGTAGTATGCACTATTTATGTGGGATCTCCGCAGCCCACCTCCACCCTTCGTCATTGTCCAAAACCATAGACTCGAAGCACCGTCATTGTATGGTAATAGTATAATTATATAACTATTGAGAATAATTATCTCATTGGAGAAAACCGAAAATTATTCACTGACAACTTCATAGACCAGCAATAATTAAAGCAGATGATGAAAACAAGCAGTTGACTAGTATTACCTTGTAATCCAATTCTTAGGGGTATATACCCCTTAGCGCATCACAAAAAAACAATACACTGCTGGGGATGGTTATAGATTGGTATGTACCTTACTAAAATAATATTGATAAATTACTGTGGTAGATCTTATACTTACATAAAGTTTGAGAATGTATTGTCTTCACATAGAGGTCCGGCCACAAAATTTCAGTAGCTTCTGAAGCCATTATTAATTTCATTTACTGTATAATTTATCTCATAATATACATACCTAGGTACCCACATTGACAGAAGAATATGCATATGTCAGTACGTATCTACATACCTACAACTATTTATACTATATAGTTGTTGGCATATATGTAACCACAGGTGTAGGTGTATAACATGTATCTATGCTAATACCTATAATCATACCTAATAATATAACTGACTATATGGTATATGAATAGAAACGACAGTCTGACAGATGTACGATGTAGGTACTAACTATTAAGATGGAATTTAGTTGATAGAATCGTGTTTTGTTTTGCTTGAAATAATATGGAGGTACCATGAAATACAGAATTAATGGTGACTGAAATACCTAACGGGTAACGTTGTGGAGGAACGCTAATTAGTAAGGCAAATATTCTTCTTAGTCTTGCAGCATCCCCTGACGAAGGTTCGTCATTGTCAGAGCGATATTCACTTTATTGTCAACTAACTGCCCAGATCAGTTCGGTGTACTGGATAACTACCTTTTTTGTTTGACAAAGAACTGTGGAATGCAGGACTTTTGTCTTCTTATAATCTCGTTATAGTCTTGGTGTTTCCCTATTCGTTTGAGTACGTCAACATTATATGTACCTACCAGGAAACTCAGAAATAATGGGAACTGAAATACCTATCGAGTGTGGAGCAACAAGCAACAGATCTCGAATGTGGAAGAATATGGGATAAACTTAAACACGTGTCAATAATACGTCATTCTAAACGTGTCCTCCGTTCTGACAAATGCGCTGATTCCAATTCAATATTAGTGTATTTGAAGGTTGAAACACACACTATTATTGCTATACGTCTATAATGTGTGTTTATGTTCGTAGGACCCTCACACATTCAAAACTCTGCCTCAAAATGTAGAGTATTGGGGGGTATCAGAATTCTATTTATTAATCTGTTCTGTGGAAGGTACTTATTTAACTAGTTATTCTTTTTCAATAAAATGTATATATCACTAATTAGTATTGACGACATTACATATCATATTTAACAATTCTGTGTTTCGCTCACATAGTAAGTGAGGTGAAGTGAAAAATGAACATAATTAGTAAACTCACCAAGTAAACTGTGGAAAAAACTAAATATCAAGTGCTGCCCAAAAGATAGATGCTGAATTGATGAGGAAGTGAAGTTATATGGACGAATTTATGTGGTAACAGAATGCACGACCCAAGAGGAATGGAAACAGCGTGAAGAGATATTGATCTAGCGGTGGATTAATCAATGTAGATAACCGTGGTGAAGGGTGGAGCTAGGCTGTTAAAATACGACATAAATATTGCACTATAAACCTTGTCACTCAAAGGTATCTCTGTCCATTGAATTAAGACTACAATGTGTAGATAGTGATTGTTATCTTTTTAAATTCAATTAAATCCTGCCTAATCTAAGCTGTAGTGGATAATAGTCAACAAAATATTCGTAAATCTATAAATATCTAAAATTATGACATTAACACATATAATTTTAGATATGTTATACCTATATAGGTAGAAAAATATTTTTTTTTTATTATGGTTTAGTTAAAACAGGACTTAGTAAATTTTAAAAAACTAACCAAAACCATCCATAATATTATGCATTCTTAATTCAACGAAAGCAAATACGTATGACTGAAAAAGTGTGCACTATTATTTTGGTATTTTATTTGGCTTAGGCAGGGCTTAATTAAATTTTAAAAACTAACCAGCACCATCTGCAAATTGTATTATTTTTTCAATTAAAACAAATAAGTATGACTGACAAAGTTTAGTGTGAACTATTTATGTCGAATCTTAACAGCTTACCTCTACCCCTCGCCACTGGTAAATAATGACGATGAAACACTGAATATAAATATTTAATCATTTTGATAGTAATCATAACGTCTTGTGGTCCGGTTTTCACCTTTCGATACCACCAGAATTTAAAACTTTACAAATGACCTCGTTTTATGTATGGTGCGTCTCAACTTTAAGGAATGTATTTTTTCCAAGACAGTGTCTACTAGTGTTTTTAATGTCTACATATTATCTACCGGCAATATCTATCTTTTGTTTGACTTTAATAAGTTTTTTCTAGTGCAGCGTAAAATAAAAAGGCATCACACCGCGAGACTAATCTACTTACTCGAAATAATTCACCTTGAAGAGGAAGTCGTCTTTCGCAACGAAACTCTTTATAATGCGATATAAATCATTATTTCGATACGTTGAGTTTTTTTACATTTAATTCAAATTTATGGCCCCCCGTCTGATAAACATAATAAATTCGATTAGCGATGGTTGATCACGTAGTCTGTAATGATGCCAACGGAAGTTGGATATGTTGTTGTTGATAGTTTCGCCTCTGGCTGAATGAAGCGGTTAACAAAAATGCGGAATGTGACTTAGGTATATAGCAAATTATTTCGGTTTGTAGATATGATCTCAAAAATCAGGTAAACATAAGTAATCATCGGTACCTACGTATGTATCTAAATATCAATGACGGGGTGTAGATGTAGATGGCTAAGATCCGACATAAACTGTGCACACTAAACTTTGTTAGTCATACTTATTTATTTTAATTGAAAAAATAATACAATTTGCAGATGGTGCTGGTTAGTTTTTAAAATTTAATTAAACCCTGCCGAAACCAAATCAAATACCAAAATAATAGTGCACACTTTGTCAGTCATACTTATTTGGTTTCATTGAATTAAGAATAGGTACATAATATTACAGATGGTTTTGGTTAGTTTTTTTCTAAAATTCATTAAGCCCTGCTTGAACCTAACCATAAACTGTGCACACTAAACTTTGTTAGTCATACTTATATATTTTTAACTAAAAATACAATTTTCAGATGGTGCTGGTTAGTTTTTTAAATTTATTAAGCCCTGCTTGACCAAACCACAATAATTGATAAAAAATATATCTAAAATGATGTCTTTACCTATAGTTTAATGGCATAATTGTAGATATTTTATGAATAAACGAATATTTTTTTACTATTGTCTACTATGTTTTGGATTAGAAAGGGTTTAATTGAATTTTAACATATCGTAGTCATAGTTCAATGAAAACAAATACGTTTGACTTGTCACGATTTCTTTGAAATTACGACTCAATTGCAAAGTCTAATAAAAAGTTTGTCGAATAGGTAAGTATATTACTATATGCACGCACACGAAAAAATGGTTTGGGGGGGGGTCTATTTGAAAAGAATATTTATAATATTTTTTATTGATTTATAAGGCGACGGGGAGGGGTGGAATGAACAAAATCTAGCAGATGCAACTGACTTCCACATTAACCCCACCTACTATCGCAAATAACGCACTTCATCTACGTTCTTCATATCCAGACACCGCATATTTTGATTCTGGCGGTAAACTCGTGACCTACAGGTATAACTGAGGGTGTTAATATACGTGTTATTGCGAGATGTCACATCCACACGTGGCTATCGAATGCGCATGGCTTAACAGTCATACTTATTAGTATGGTTAGTGTACATTTGTGTTATCCACTGGCATCCAATAATAAACCAAATATTGAATGCCCCAGATAGTTGCACCAATTTATGAATTCCACGGGTCTTGAGTGTCATAGACTGCCTATAGGAGTGGAAACAACCCGCTGAGAATGCTGTTTGACAATCAAATCATCCGGGTCACGATCCTCAAACATGAGGTTCTTACGAAGAAGAAGAATAACTAACGTGCCATTTGTATTTTTTCCGTGGTGAATCCCAGTGACGTCCCGTAGGGGTAGGCAGATTGAGCGTCGCTTGGGGGCAGCAGTTACTGGAAGGGCGGCAAATCGAGGAGAATCATTAGATATATATATAAATAGGTAGGTACATAAACTTAGTAATAATGGAAATATCTTTCCATTAAAAAAATCAGCTCACTGGTTGGAAACAAAATGTATTTAACAGGACTGTAATTTTTTTGTCGGGTTCGCGATGTCTAGTTTACTTCCGCTGTCCTTGGACGTCACGTCCTTGATGTCCAGCAATGACACGTGCAGATTTGCAAATTATATTTGAATTTGAATTTTAAATTTTGAAATTTATCCAACTATTCTTGCCAGTCATTCGCGAGTTTTGAATGTTGTTAGGTGTTTTTTTAAATGTATCTAAAACCGTGGGTTGATTCGCAATATTGTCTATTGAAGTAGGATGGCATTACAATTAGATTTAGTGGTAAGTTTTTGTTAGTATTCTATCCATATACACATTTCCTTCTTTAATATTGGAGTGATGAAAGAATACTGGGCGGTATTCTGGCGCTGCCTAGGAGCGGTATTTTGTCTGGGGACGTCACTGGTGAATTCGGACCCGAAAACCCTCCAGTTAAATTAAATCAAATAAGTATGACTGACAAAGTTTAGTTTGCAATATTTATGTCGGATCTTCACAGCATACCTCCATCGTTTACCAGTTAAATTCAATAATATGAAACAAAATATATAAAGCAGGAACGTACATTTTATAAAACCAACAAAACTAACACAAACAAAACTTCTAAAAAATATCATCCGATTTCCCATTAGTTTTAATAATCTCATCATTATAATAGAGCACTGCTTTGCTATTGTGAGCACAGTACATGGTACCAATCGATTTTAATATATAAAGTGTTTTTGAATTATTACATACGCTTATAAGTAAGAATTCTATAGGTACATTTGGCATAGGCAACTTGTTCAAAATACCGCTGTTTCCAATCGCCTGTTTTTATACATTAGGTATCAATTATAATCTTGTCGAAACATTATGTGTAAAAATGTGAATGCAGAATATACCAGTACAGTAGGTACATACCTCTTACTAATTTTTACTGAATTGAAGTTGATAGGCTCCACTAAATATTGACTGGTAGTACCTACCTACTCTATAGAAAGTTGAATGTACAATTTTACATTGATTGTAGATAATAATATTTTATGTTAACATTGTCATGTTATGACTGTATTTGTACATGATAAGTAAAGATCTTATCATATTGATATAGACAGGCGCACACACGGAATGATGACTAGGAGAGAGGGGAGGGGGCATTTCGAAAAAAATATCCGCAATATGTGTATCTGCAAAAGCTGCGTAGCGTGCAACGGTCGAATGCGACTCTCTACGGAGTCTACGGTGTTTGAAAAGTCCACGGCCAACCGATGACACTTTGGTTCCGCTTTTTAGCAGTGCACATAAACTGATAAACATCTGGATCTGCACATACAATGTATTATTTCGTAAAAAGATGAATATTAATTTTAATTAAACTTTAGCGACATTATAATAAAGGTGCATAGCTACATACCTATATAGCTGTGGCGAAGGGTGGAGGTAGGCTGTTAAGATCCTGTATAAATAGGGCATACTAAACTTTGTCAGTTATACGCATTTGATTTGATTGAACTTGACTACAATTTACAGGTGGTGTTAGTTAGTTTTTAAAATTCTATAAAACCCTGCGAAAACTAAGCCATAATAGATAACAGTAAAAAAAATACTCGTCTATCTATAAAATATCTATAATTATGACATTAAATCATACTTACATAATTTTGGATATTTTATAGATAGAATAATATTTTTAAAGTGCACAATTTTGTGGGTTCGCCCAAAGTATATCAAAACTATTATAGTTAGGTTAGGTAGGGTTTAATTGATTTTTTTTAAATTATTTAAGTCAATCTCTAAATTGTAGTCTTAGTTCAATAAAAACAAATACGTATGACTGACAAAGTTTAATGTGCACTATTTATGTCAGATCTTAACAGGCTACTTCCACCCTTTGCTACTGCTACCTATATAGTATATAGCGATGGAGCCTAAACTATTCATACTATCGACCGAGGGTGCTTACTTGATGGAATTTGAATTTAAATTCTAACGGAGTTAAGTTTAGTACTATTCCATTTGAGTCCAATGGAATAGTACAAAACTTAAATCCATTAGAAAAAGTCCCTGTCTACTAATTTTCATACAAATATTTCCAAAACATCTAGGTAGGTACGACAAACTGAAACTTGCTACAGCGATTTTGTCAATGAAATCTGCATATTATATTTTAATTTCTTCTTTGCACTGTTTTAATATCTACTATTTCTTTGTTATTAGATGTCATCTTGTGAACGTCTCAAATTTATAATTTGTAATGTTCACCGTATGTTTAAAAAATGAATTTGAATTATTTTTCAATATTTTTATTACATTTTACCTGATCCTATGTTGTCACATAGTATACAATTTATATTGTGCTTTAAAAATCAACTCTACCCATACGCATGCATATTAAGAATTCGCGTTCATGTGTCATATTATAATGGGTAAGGGCGTCCTGTATAAATCAATCTTTCGAAATATGCGAAGCTTTCTATAAGTATAAGATATCAATTTAGTAAGTAGATAGATAATAATAAATTAATGTACATAATATATACCTTAGGTACCTACCTACCCGCCTTACCTTTCTCATCTCAGGTGTTAAAAGTTCACATATTATTATGAGGCTTGAACAGTGGTAACTAACTAACTGTAAGGCACCATGGTGTGATTCATAGGTGTTATGGTGTTACTTAACAATGCCTTCGCAGCGGGACGCGAACCCGCTGCTAACGGTATCCTAGACGCGATGCTAGGCACGTTAATAAACAGAGATACATAAAGAAGACGTCGGATGAAATGCCGCATTAAGCTACTGCAGGATTTGTATTATGATTAAAGCTATTTCAATAATATTTTTATGGAGCGAACCAAAAGTTGCGCTGTGTCAATACTATTATTATTTTCCCTGGTGGGAATAGACAAAATATTAAAATACGCTTATAAATGCGCTATAAATGTTCTTACCACAGAACAGATTAATAAATAGAATTCCGATGGGCTTAATACCAATACAGTAATTTTTGACGCAGGGTTTTGAATGTGTGAGTGGAAAAAGAACCACGCATTATAGACCTACAATAGTGTGTGTAATAAACCAATATTAAATTAGCGTCAATGCATAAACCGGAGCAGTTATCAGTATTTGACTATAACGTATTCTTGACACGTGTTATAATATCAAAATAAAGCACGGCTCTTATCGGTTTACACTTTACAGGAAGCCAGCAGCAAACAATTTTTGAAAATAGCCGATATAATGGATTATTTGTTAGGTTAAGTTTTCATTCTTGAATGCATGAATTTTGGCAAAATCAGCTATGAAAATTGAAATAATGTCATCTCTTTCCGATAGAAACCTCACTGCAAACTGTGCCACGATGAAATGTGTTATGTACAAATTACACGTAACCTCCTAGATTACAAACACGTATCCAGGTCGAATTATACTCGCAGTCGCAATCCAGAGTTTTACTGTATATAACTATTTGTAAGGTGTTCTTCTTTTCATCAATCGACTGCCTCATCCGCTTTTTAGAAAATCGCCATTGTACATACGAAGGTTCAAATGCTTCGTCTTAAAATGGAAGTAAGTACCCACTGCCTTATTTGGTATTAAACTAGTATTTTTAACTATTTTTACTTTTGTTGCACCCGTGTGACGATATTCATGTTAATTTTATTGAAATTGGTAGCGGCGCGGTGGGACAGAAGGCTAAAAAATGAACCGAAGTGACAGGCGGTTCGAATCCGGCCGAGTAGCCGGCAGAGAACGCCGCCCGGAGTAATTGCAAAAGAATAAAATCCATCGCATTAGTCCAGAGTTTTGATTAATGACAGCGCCACCACTGTGTGTGCTTTGAAGTTTTTGATGATTTTTTTTTATTCATTCATCGCCTCGCAAGACAAAAACTTTATCATTATTTCACATTGTGTTCGAGGTTGAGACCCGTGGGCGGCATTCTAGGCGACGATTTACGAGAGCGTAACGTGTAGCAGAATAACGAAGAAAATTAAGAAAGCATTAAGTATATCGATGATTGTAAACACAGAATTTGAATTCCCATCTTCATCATAATATGTTTTGAGAAAATCGAATTTTAAGTATTCGAATCGATTGATAATCGAAGTAGGAATTTAAAAAATATTATAAATTTGAATGAGACAATTTCTTAAATAGGTAAGATCCTATTTAAAATAAAGCATATTTTCAAAGCATAAAGCAAATTAAGGTTTAATGTATACTTAGATAATAACTCAATTTCGATAGAAACTTAACATACAAATATAGAGGCCATCCATAGACGGAAATCATATTTGATTTTGTACCATGTGACATAGTCGCGCGGTTTAAGCGTCGGCTTATAGCTTCGTGTGTCCTAGGTTCGAATCCTGGGTCCGGCAAGTTCTCATATTGTTTTTCAATTTGTGTATGAGTCAGAGTATGGACCTAGTAGGTTGAGCAAGTGGCTGACATCCATTTCTCGTAAAAACTAAATCTATTAATACAAACCTCCACTCTGTAGAGACCCATATCATCTTATTAGATCGGACATGGTCAAAGAAGAAGACATACTAAACTTATGATATCTTCATATCTTATTGTTTCTTCTTTATTCACTCTTCATGGCTTTCGTAGTCCAATGCGTGAGGCGCTGGTCTTTCACCCAGGGGCTCCAGGTCGATTCCCGATGAGGTCACAATGTATTTATGTTATTTTCTCAAAGCCACACTACGGTTTCACTGCATTTCTGTCATTTACCCTTAAAGCCTGTTGTAGTGTTAGAAAAGATGATATTTTATTCGTATTTTCAAATATATAGTAGGTCGCCAGGTCAGTAAGAGAGTTGGGCTGCAATAATTAGGTATTTGCAATAAACAAGCTTAGATTGTGACCAGGGAATCCAAAATGAATGGGAACTGGCTTACCCTACCGGGTGTGATAGGTACTTATACCAGAGTACGGAACTTGAGTGTGGAAAAATATTGTATAAACTTAAACACGTGTTAAAGAATACTTATATAATTTTCTATAGCTACGTATGTCTCATAATATGCATTAAAGTTTGTCACGTAGACAGTATCCCTGCTTGATGACCTAAAGCGAACCCTGCTTCATAACCTTGGTCTATGGGGGACTGGCTTTCACATATCTATCTTGTTAATCTGTTCTGTGATTGTGACAAAAAGTTACGCAGGTTGTTGCTTGTTTGTTCTGGGTTTTTAGACTTTTCTGACAAAGTAAACACCTCCAGTGGTTCAAATGAAACTGCCATTTCTTTTGACTACATTTATACCTACATTTTTTTATAATAATACGTTCGGCATATTTTTTATTGGCAAGACTAGTTGCGGCATTCTTAAATATTTAAGTAATAAAATCACAAAACCAAATTCGCACCTGTTCTATCACTCACCTGTTACAGGAAGACCGCATTATGTTGTAATATGACTATTTTGTATTGGAAACGAATTTACGAAGGAGTCGTGTGTTTGGTGAATGGAACAAAACTGCGAACGGTAGCACAGTGATTAAAGTGACTCCTTTTCAACAACAATAACTGGAACAGGTCAGTCATTAGCACAAAAATATCAAAATCGACTAATAATTAAGGCCTTCCATACGTCAAATCATATTAAGAACATTAAACCATGTAGATACGTACTGTAAGGCCCACCGCCCATTGCGATGACTAGACACAACGGAAAATCTCAGGAAATGACAGTATATCGTCGGTGTTTTGTAAAAAGGGCAAATCAACCATTTTGGCGAAATCGAGATTTTAATGAAAAAACAATAGGTATGTATGTACCTCAGGGAATGGGACGATGGCCTCCGGACAATTGGACGCCGCACTGTCGTAGACACATGTAGACGAGGTATTTTAATCAGTTTCTATCTACTACTTAGTAGTTTGAATTCATTTTACTCTTAACATAATGTATTCTTTATCGCGGATTGAGAATTACCATGCCTAAGGCTTTATCTCTTTATATATAAAAATCTCGTTTCACGATGTTTGTGGTCGCACTCCTCCGAAATGGCTTCACCGATTTTTATGATTTTTTTTATGTATATTTTTTAGATATGAGAATAGGTCAACAAGTATATTTCATATCGCTAGGTGATTAGGGTATCTCTATCCAGAAAAATTTTTCTTTTATATTTTTGACAATTTTTTTTTGTATTTTTTTTATTATTTGGCATCAAAAAATACTTATAACCCAAAATTTTCACCCTCCTATCCCCACCCTCCCATTTTTTAATCGCGATTTTATTATTTTTGTATGAACAAATTTAACCGTCGTTCGTATTTCAAACAGAACGAAATTATTTATGTTGTTGAATGACAGATGGCGCTACGTCCGAGAAGAATTCAAGAGAAGCGTCATTTTGACATTTCATTCGGCATATCACAACGCAGTGTGTGCAAAATTTTGTACAATTTATTTTAATTTATCTATTTTTGTGTGCGTGTATTACAGTGCACAATGCCAGCAAGACGCAAGGGGGGCCATTTGGGCCGTCGAACGAATAAAGCAACAAACATGCGAAATAGTAGAGCAAAAAGAACAGACGAACAAATCTAACAAGATAACAAAAACGTGCGTGTGAGCATGTTGCAATTGCATGCATCTCAATCACAAGAGGCACGAGCTGAACGAAATCAACAACGACAATTGGAACGGAGCCAAGCGCGCCGGTTCGTAGTTAACACACGCAGAGCAAATGACCGACAACGCCAACAAGTACATCGAACATTTACATTCGCTTCGTTCCTTCGTCTCGCATTCGAGTACGAGCCAGATATTAAATATTCCGCTCATCCGAAAGTGCTGATTGGTGCTATGGACAAAGAATGTCTTCATTGTCATGCGCTCAAATTCAAACATGAGTCAGCCGGGATGTGTTGCGCATCAGGAAAAGTGCAACTACCAGAAATTGAGATACCACCAGAACCATTGAATGGCTTGCTCATCGGCACGGTTCCAGATTCAAACCTGTTCCTGAAGTCCATTCGCACATTCAATTCATGCTTCCAAATGACTTCGTTCGGAGCAACAGAAATAGTTCACAATACTGCGGCAAATGGTCAACAATTCCATTCTACGTTCAAAATCAAAGGCCAAGTATACCACAAAGTAGGCTCATTGCTGCCAATGCCAAACGAACTACATAATTTTTTACAAATCTACTTCATGGGCGGTGAGGACATCAATCGTGTGGATGCACGTTGCGGCTACAATATCCTCAATTAGCCTAATGCCAGGCGCATCGTCGGCGAACTGGAAGCCATATTGAATGAGCACAATGAATTATTGAAATTATTCAAAGCACACATACACGAATTCCAAAGTGACAATCACGCTATTGTCATTAATCCTGATAAAACACGTGCGTCGATTCAATGCGCCTGTTGTTGATGACATTGCTGGAATCATGGTTGGCGACCGCACATCGACGCGAGAAATCGTGATTCGAAGAAGAAACAATAATCTGGAGTTCATCGCTGACACACACCGTTCATACGACGCTCTCCAATATCCGCTAATTTTCTGGAAGGGACAAGACGGATATTGCATAAACATTAAACAACGAGATCCTGTCACAGGTAATTCATTCATTATGAACATCATTACTCATTTTGAATTGAGAAAATGAATGGATGTATTTTTTGTTTTTATCGGCGGTCATCGTCTACAGCGCTCTATTCCTCTTTCTGTCATAGATCCCATCCCCACACACTTACGATACATTCGTTATTTTTTATTTAACAACCAAAATATTCACTAGAAATAATTTATATGGCAGAACAACGTTTGCCGGGTCAGCTAGTATACAATAAAAAACTCTTTTTTCGTTGGAACTTAAACATATGCACGATTAAATCATTGTTTACATCTGCATATTTACATTCTTACTAACTATTAAATCATAATATAATCATTGAAGTATGAATAATAATATTGGATATTTTTTTTAAAAGTACCTATAAGTACCTAACGTCTATTTATTTTCGAATTCCATGGCGTCCAGTTGTCCGGTGCCAAATCGTCCTAGACCCGTACCTTACTAGCTTTGTTGTGTAAAAACAGCGAATTTATATATACCTACACATGAAAGTAGGTAAGTACTTAAAAACGATAATCGTTAGGGCGAATATCTACTTAGTGTTACGAATAAACAGCGAATGTGACATATTATTAGGCCTTTTAAAATATTATATTATAGTGTCTATTATAAAGATAGTATTCTTTCTAAGCTTTATTATAAACTTATTAGACATTTATAATCATCCACAGGTAATTAATAAATAAATGTCAAACGTTAAAAATCCTCCTCCTGTAAAATAGCATTTCGGTTAATTCGCCCTTTTTACAAAACACCGACGATATGTGAACCTCTCTGGGATGGTTTCGTCATGGGAATAATTGATGGGGATCAAAAGGATAACAGCAGTTTTCTTTCATCGCCCGTTTATTATTTTTTGCAATTCAAAGTATGCCATTGCCTTGAGACCCCAAGTCTCTAAAATTGTCACTTTGCAGACAGCTGCAGACGCGTTAGTTTAATTAGACAACAGTTCTGTAAAGACGTGGGTACAGTTAGTAAAGTCAGCTACGTCGTTTTGGCCTAGCACCCTCGATATTATGTTAAAATCATTGATATACTACTGGATGAATCATATGCTTCTTAAAATGACGCCCGATTTTCAGCGAGTCGGCCTTTGTTAAAACTTACTGAGTAAGCCCGGTCTAGCTTGCATCTTACTCTAACTAATAGTCAGCGCATGACGACTTGCTCTGTCTGTTTTGCGTTGCAGCCACCCTTAGGTTCACTATTCCAAGAACGCAAATTTAGTTTTACAGCCAGGGCAATACGGGTGAAATTCGGGAATCCATGTTAACGGTCTTAACGCATTATACCTACATAAGATTACATTAAATATTATAAGACGATATTCGTTATGTCTTTTGTGGTACATTTTTAAAATGACACTTGTATAGAAACTGCTCATCTAGTAGTATATCAATGGTTAAAATAAATGAAAAAAAAGAAACAAAAATTAAACGAACTAACTTAACCATTTTACTGTCAACTACGACATAACAATGTATGCTTAGATAACCATTCATATAATATCCTATTAAGTATATAGTATTAGGTACATTTGTAGATAATCTCGCATACGTACATTAAAATTGCTCAGTAATAATTATATAGTTATTTTTTTATCGCCGCAATAATTTGTGTACAGAAGTTTTGCTAAAACATGTAATTATTTTAGTAATCACTCATTTAATAATAGCCACAGAAATCACTTAAACAATAATTCAATGCAAACCAGATGTCGAAAGCGATGTAATGTATTCTAGTATCGCTGTATTTAGTACACATGGTTGTCAACCACTATCATAACTGGTTTTCGACTCCTGTTTTTCGTTCAGGATATTTTTAATGATAATGCAGTTTTTCATTTGGATCGCGTTATGCATTTTTAGATCAAATTGTGTATTTGTGGAACTTAGATAATTAATTGCCAGTAGGAAGCTTAAAGTTTTGTCGTTTTAAGTACTTGCTTAGTGATATATTGAAATGTGTTATTGTAAGTGCTTATTGCTTCGTATCTTGTTGTATGTTAATAGTTTAGAATATTTGGGTTAGTGTCAATATTAAGACGATACTTCAGTGAAACGGCAAATAATTTTCAACCGCTGGCAATCGGAGAGCGAACGTCGAGGTGTGAATACGTAAATTTGTTTCGTGATGGCGACGGGGGTATTAATTCTTAAATCGTGTAAAGATGACTAAAAACGTCACCCATTTAAGTACTTGAAAAAGAAAACATGTCAATGAATATATCGTCTCTGTTCTGGCAGAACACAATAACTGGAAAATATTAGTTTTGAGTAATTTGATTTTGAAGTTGTTAAAATGTTTGAAATAATGGTCTATCATGTGAGTTTATAAAGCAAACGTAAAAAGGATGACTTTAAAATAAAGACTGTTTATTTATTAAGAAGGTTTCCAGACGGTAAAGTTTGAAATAAGGAACATTTTGGTACTCAATATGTCATTTTTTCGAATTAGTGTTTTCTGGCAGAACAGTGACGATATTATTATTGTTACTAATATAACAATAAACAGAACATTAGATGGACGCATATTGGATTTAGATGTCAAATTATATTTCGTTCGGCACGCGTCATTTGCACAATCCGCGCATCGCCTAGCCACGATCGTTTTAGACCATGCCTCAACTGAGGTATAACCTTAATAATTTCAATTTAATTTTTATTGACAAAATATTATTGAATGGATAATGCAATGTATTGGTAGATTATTTGTGTCATCTTTTGAATTTGTTTTGATAAATGCCTGTTTTTTAGTTCATTAGATTATTTAGTTGAAAATGTCCCTCTGAAGCGGACGAAACCGGTCCAGATGTATTCATTAAAAATGGAAAAAGTGCTAAGAAAATTTTTCGTTTTAATTAATTAACACAATCACTGCTAATCTTTTAATTACCACATTTAAATAACACGTTAATTAAATCTAATGGCCAACGACTCGAAACGCGCCAGTCGCGGTGTTAGCACTAAATGATTTAAATTAATAATAATACAACTCATTCCCGTTTTATACGATATCAAGTTTCTTATTAAACTTTATTAAATAAATATATAAATTACCTAATATAACGATTATCATGACAATTTCCAAGCCGGAGTGCTATTTTAAATTTTTCCATGAGACGGAGCGGTAGTCTGAATAATTTCACGAACCGAAACGGGGCTCCGGTTTGTTCTGATCCATTCCGACCGCTGTTAGTTACTAAAACTTATCGTCATTCCCGTTAAAAAATATATACATTATAATTTATAATATTATTATGGAAAATATAAAACAAACAAGTTTTTGGTGTGGCCGCATGTCACTGAGGAACGCAAAGCGGAAATTCGCAATGACACCTGCGCAGATAGCGCTAATCATTTTGAATAATAATTAACAGTATTAAATAGTTTGTGTCAGGTAACTATGCCTACTATGTAGCTAAAGTAATGAACTATTTTAGATAAGACTTGCTTTCATTTAAAATATTGTTTATCGGATAACTTTATATCTAAATATACATAAGTAATTAATTACATGAATAAAACGGTAATTTAACAATGACTTTGACAGAAACCTTCTCTATTAAATAATGTGTGTATCAAAGTGAAGCTAAAAAAACTCATTAAGGGCGGACGTACCTTAAACGTTGTAGATAATCTATTTATATAATTTTGAAGCCTTATTATCCTTTATATTTATTTTAAACATTTGATGACTGCATAAAGGATTTTTATTACATAAAATAGTATTCTTTTAAACCTCTCGCTCCAATGTTTTAGAATATAGTCATATTTCAGTACATAAATGTGCAGTGGTGTTAAGATTTTTTACATTTATTAATTTTTAAACGCATTTATAAAACCATCAGTATAAGTTATGTTGACATTGTTACAGTGAAATATTTACGATAAAAAATTATATTGATAATCTCTGTGATCCCAAATTTGACAAGAATTAGGGATTTTATTATTCAAAAAATGAGCAAGATTAACACATTTAAATATAATTCTGAAGATACTGATTATAAGCTATGTTTTTGACCATTTAAATGTGATAAACATCCTACGAATAATGATTGCTTTATAATAATTATTGACCTAAGAATAAGGTAGTGTTTTTTTGAAATACGCCATTTCTTTTGGCATTCCCCAGTGGTTAAGCTAAAACATACGGCCGTAGCCATAAATTGACAAACTAAAACTAAAGTAGGGAGTAAGATCATGATAACGCGCGTGTTTGAACATGTACCGTTTAAAAAAAAGATTTTTTTTTTCGGTTAGGTACAACGTTTAAGGAATGTCCAGAATCATGCTTTGAAAATAGAATAAAAGCTCCATTTTGACCTACGCTGAGCATGTCTCCCCTTAACAAAACCGTCATTTAAATACAGAGAAGTTCTAAGTCACATTTGAAATATTTTACAAGAGAGGTATTTGAAACAGTCTACTTCAATTATTTATTAATGTCCATAGACAATACTGGTGTAGGGACCTACCAATGCAAAAAGAAAAAGAGGATACGTTTAGATTTATGCAAAATTAATCAGATACATATGCCAAATTAGTCATTGTATCCATAAAGAAGAAAAGGGACAAATCATATCGAGGTTGCTGAACCATTGAATCTCACATAAGAACATACAAAGTTGTCCAAAAGTAATTAACCTTCTTTTAGCTCGTCTGAAAAGTGGTGATTTTAGACTTTATTTTTGCCAACACTTAAATGTAGGCATACTTTTTTCTACAATACTATTACAAAAAGATGTTAAGAGAAACATTTCTGGATGTGACACAGTTCTACAACAGATATCATTATCAATCTCTTCAATTTGAATCGAGCATATTCTTATTAAAATTTACATTCTCAGTTATATCATTTTTGAAATAGCATTTCCTATCCGACACCACACTATTCTTTGTATACCTTTCCGTCAATCTGACACAAATTAATTATAATGTAGTTTAATACTGTCAATAGGTATATCTACTCGATACGCTAGTACTGCACTGTCTTTCAACTAATTCTGAGTAGGTATAATTTGTTTTCTTTCACGACCCGATTAAAATTCAGTCAGTTTATTTTTCAAAATTTAAATTTATAGTTACATGTGTATTTTCTCTCACCTTACCGCTTTTAATATTGTTATCAGCTCTCTCTCTAATTGTATGGTAAAATATATGTTTTTTTTGGCTCAAAACTAACAAAGGTAAATGTCCTGACAATATTTATTTATATAAAAATCAATGTTGTTGAAGCTTAAATGAATCATAAACATAAAAAAGTTAGGCAAAATAAGAACCTCTGTTGTATCTACTAATTTTCATACATAATCTGAAAACTGTGTTTTTATGTATTGCATACAAAATTTTTACTTATGACTAACTAAAACTAAAACAGCGAACGATATTAATAACAGGGAAGTTACAGAAGATTTTGTCATAATGAAGATGCAACATCACATAAGTATTTAGACCAGTGAAATTAATATGGACGAAGCATCTGGAAAAAAAATGACACTCACTTTTTTGTCAGGTCTGCCGAATGGCATAATCTGTTCTAACGCCATTACAATAAAGGTGATATTGCTATAAATTCCCGATGCTTTTTGTCGGGTCTGCCGAATGGTTCGGTTCGAACGGGTTCGCTCTAATTAACATTGACACTAGAAGCACTGTTCTAACGCCATTACAATAAAGGTGATATTGCTTTAAATTCCCGATGCGTGATATCGCATAATGTAAATTGCGTGACGTCTACCTATACATGTGCGAATGGCGCTATGCGCGAATTTACTTGCTAGCTACTGTATTGAGTGCGTTGTTCATTAATAATGTCATTGATTTAGACAGACATATTATGTACGAAGTATTTTTATTTTTCGAGTAGGTAAACATTAATTACATCTGTACATTTTTTTCCTATCCCCTATCAAAAAGCCAAAGTTAAAAATTATTATTTCATGATTACAATTTTAAATACTTACAGTATAACCCCTATTTTACGTTTTTTAAGGGACTGAAGAAAAAAAACCTAATTGGAGGGGAAAAGTAAAAAGGAGTTTTGAAAAAAAGAACATTTAAATTTTATGTTTCTAAAAAAATAACGTTTTATTAAAAAACAACATTCAATTAAAATTTTTATTGAAAAATCGTTCGATTGTCACGACCATTGGCGGCTTAATCCGGAAAAACCTAGCAGGTCAATTTTGAATATATTATTTTAATTTGCCTTTTCGTTGTATACTGAAAAGACGTATTGCAAATTGACTTTTTATACATTATAGAATAAGTGCTAGAAATTGTTATAGGTCGGTACCTACTAACCCTTCAAGAAATGTCCGTTTTTCATAACGCCAACCCATCGTTAACCGAAATTGCACACAACGCGTTATAATTTTTTGTAAATCAGGTCTACTTTTCTTTCATTGCTTTTTGAAAAATCATCACGATTATAAAAATTGTCTATTTTTCCCACATATTTTTTTTCAAAACTGAGCATTGCAAGAGCGGTCAGTCTATCCTGGCCCTATTGCGTAGAAAGGTTTTTATTCTTTTGAGAGTGGAAAAACATCTTTCACTTTCAACTGTTGTCATTGGTATGACGCAAATAAATTGGAGAACTTTGATCGACTCGGAAAATGTTTCGTTGAAATTATTGCTGAGTAAAAAATGTAGAAGAGAAACTGCACTAATAGCGCCATGCAAATCATCTCGTTGATAAAACACCAATAATTCATTTTTTAACTTGATTATGTTTATTTCTTCTTACAGTTTTACCAAATTTACTTGACGTGTGGGAAAATTATTTTTAAAATCAGTGTAATTTTCTTTATTGAACAAATCGGATATAATGAGATGATCGTTGGATGCAAATCGTGCTTCCATTTCCATTATAATTGTATCACATACTTCAATTGCTACTGCGTGCGTACTAACTGCTAAACAAAAATGTTATAAATCACCAAAAACTCCTTATATATTATTAAAATAACCAAAGGCATTCGTCAAAACCTGTCAACGAATCCGAACCGCATACACAGTTGCGTCTTGAGACCAATTATCTAGTCAGTGTTATCATTCTGTTTCATTTAATTAGGTGAAAAAATCTTTTGTCTCACACTCGGGCATTGCCGATATTACAGTAATTCACGCACCGTTACAAGCTTCGATCTCGTATTTTGTGTTATATCGATCTCTGTCTTATGTATGAGAAACGAGAGAGAAAATTTTATAAAAATATTCAATTTGGGTCAATTTTCAGACTGCCGGCGAACACAATATTTTTGTTCGGGGAATTATCGCCCAAACAAAAAAAGCCCAATAGACTGGGTTGACACAATATCGCGCGCCCTATAATTTCAAATCCACCGATTATTATTAATATTATTATATATGACATTGCACATATTATTAATATTATTATGTCAATTGTAATGCCGGGTCCACACCGAAAACAAGTCGCGCGACAACTCGTTAAATTTTACGATAAGCATGATAATTATCGTAAAATTTCTTAAGCGATTATGATAATTATCGTAAAATTTAACGAGTTGTCGCGCGACTTGTTGCCGGTGTGGCCGCACTTTTAGGTATTTATTTTGGCAGGTCAATGACCGAATGACCTATAGAGGGAGCCGCCAGTGGTCACGACCCAATCATTGTCAAGTGCGCGTAACTCGCATATTTTGAATATTTCCGACGTAAATCGCGGGAAAGAAAAACTTAAATGCGGGTATTAAATGTACTGAAAAAAATACACGCAATTGCCGGGAAAACGTGAATTCAGGGCACGTAAAAACGAGGTTATACTGTATATTATTTTTTGGAATATCACTCTTCTGTGTATTATATCCGTGACTATTTCAGGTAAGTCTATCGTCAATATATTGACACAATAAAACATGAAGTTTTGTTTTTTGTTAGACCTGTACCTAATAATACATTAGTTAGTTATTAATACCCTATAATGTAAATGGACAACTACCGAATCGTCAATATATTGCACCTACCTTTAAAACCTAATTATCGATAGGCGCCATGCAATCGAATTATTAATAAATAAATAATTTTAGATTGGCTAGTGTAAAAAAAATACATGTAGATATGTACATGAAAAACACGATACATACGGAGTGATTGATTTACTGCCGACGTTTCAAGACAAAAACTCTTTTTAATTTAATGCGATTCATAAAAATACTGACATCAATATCAGATATTACTGCTTTTTTATATTCAATTTTAAATCTCGTATGTACTTACTAACTAGGGCTTGAAATATCGGAAAACTGAGAAAAAATACCGAATTTTTTGAAAACATGTTTTTTTGTAAATCACCATTTTGACTGGTACCTACATGCACTAGGTACACGATACCCCACTCTGTAGGCGTGAAGAGTGTAGGTAGGCTGTTGAGATCCGATATAAATAGTGCACACTGAACGTTGTCAAACATACTTCTTTGTTTTTAACATACATAATTTTGAAAACATTTCTGAGAACACATATATTATCCGATAGAAAAAATCTTTTTGAAAAAAGTAAGACACCCCGCAGGAATCGAACCTACATCACTCAGGTATCGCGCCCACGCACATAGATCAGTATAGGTACTAAAGGAGTCATACATAATCGCGAAAAATTTTAACTAATGGCTTTTAATACTCTCTGAAGCGTTTTCCAAATTGAACTACTATTGGCGATCGGCTTTTGCAATTAAAGTAATACATACTTTGATTTAAAATATAAAAGTCAAGGTATGTAATGATTCATAATGCCATAATGCTGCATACCGTGCGGTTCACCTATTTTCTAGCACTTTTAAGGTTGATTTATTTTTCTTATATTACCTTAGTATTTAATTTTTCGTTTACGTCAAGCTTATAAATATTTATAAATTAATTGATTTTACATTTTATTTTTCTTTCTCCGTAGATACTTAATCTATTACATCAATCAATTTGTACGTTATTATGTCAACATACAATGACATTAATATGGACGAAGCATCTGGAAAAAAATGACACTCACTTTTTTGTCGGGTCTGCCGAATGGCATAATCTGTTCAAACGCTATTACAATAAAGGTGATATTGCTATAAATTCTCGATGATTTTCGTCGGGTCTGCCGAATGGCATAATTCATATTTTAATATCAATATCGTTCGCTCAAATGAACATTGACACTAGAAACATTGTTCTGACGCCATTACAATAAGGGTCATATTGCTATAAATTCCCGATGCGTGATATCGCATAATGGAAATTGTGAAATTTTGTCACGTGACGTCTGCCTATACATGTTACTTGCTAGCTACTGTACTGAGTGCGTTGTCTATTAATAATGTCATTGTCAACATACCTATCAGTCTTGAGATCTATATTTGGCAATATACTTTTTCCGACTTATACGAGGTGTGAATGCGAAATCTGCTATTCTTGGTAGTGTTGACCTGTGTGTATCTGATAACCGTTTTATAAATAAAATTGTTAACATAAGATATTATTTATTCTCCCAAGGTGGAAAACTAACCTGCCTGTAAAATCTTAAAATAGCGTCCACTTAGCTCATTCAACGTACCTACTTCCATGTAGGTAGATAGGTACTTAATAATATAAGTACCTGTTTACTATTTATACCTAATATTTTTATGCAGCTTTATTTTTTTTTTCTTTGTTTTTTATATCATGTTGTGGACGTCTTGAATTTGTAAAGTTCAATAATTATATGTATGGGTAAATCATTCTACAGTGGCACCATAGGCGATTCACGCGTGTATTGAATTGCTTGCGACAATGCCTGTTACAATGCTAGCAAACAATACCACTACAACTACAAGCCGCATTTGCCGTACCCATGGTGCCACTCTAAAACGATTTACCTCTAATTTACTAAATTTGAATCATACCTACTGTTTTGTTAAATATAATATACATTCTGTTTAAGGGGGAGAGGTAGGTATGCCAGCAGAGAACCTAGCAGAAAAATACGAAGCTTGCAATTTGAGATTTTTTATTGATAATTTTCAATTTCAACTGTATTAATTAATAAATATGTATCTGAAAACATAAAAAAGATTTTTAATTTTTTTTTAAATTTAAAGATAAACTTAAAATTGTAAAAAAATGTAATAAAAGGTGAATTCGTTGCAGGGTCACATCTTATTATTACATTATATTGTATGGTCATATTTATTATTAAAATTTAGTTTATTACGTTTTCAATTTTTCGTCGTTTAGATTTTTGACTAATTCATCGTTTAATATTTTTTATATTTATATTAAAAAACATCGATTTTTATAAAAATATAAATGTGTATAACTTGAAATCCTTTTTATTTATATCAAATTTTATTTTAGGTATGGTCCCAATATTGAAGCTCAAGCTAGGTTCTCTGCTGGCGTGCCTGTCCCCCTTAAGAGCAAAACTGATAATCAAACGATACACATTATCAGTGTGTCTTATTGTTAAAGCTTAGTTACAGTATAGGCACCTACCTACTACAAAGCTTTTAATGATACAAACACATAAAAATACCGTTAATTCGGTAAACTTAAAACCGAAAAACCGACCTTTACTCTCAGTATCTCGCGTAGTAGACCGTGATGTAAAAGTTTTTTTTTATTACGTGCACTTTTGTAATGGTAAGTTACCCACCTTAACATATTTTTTATGAAAACCACAAAACTGCACAGCAGAATAAAAATGTAGGTGCCTACTTCTGTTTCTTTTGCGAGATTAGTTTTGATTTAAGTCGTAATATTATTCTCCACACCATTTATTACTGCAGTGGATTTTGTCTTCACTTTTTAGAGGTCGTTTGTTTACCTCTTATTTATACCACAGAGGTTATAATTTTTATAGAAAATGAAACTCAGTTTTTATTAAATACCCAATAATACCTATCTTTTCTAAAGAATTGGTATTTATATGACATTTTTTGTTTATGGTAAAAGGTAATTATTTTATGAAAACGTGTAATCTGTCATTACTTATTATATAGGTCGCGAAGGGTCGTGATAGTGATATGCTGTTAAGATCCAACATAAATAGTGCACACTAAACTTTGTCCGTCAAACGTATTTGTTTTCATTGAACTAAGACTACGACGTGTAGATAGTGTTTGTTAGTTTTTTAAAATCAACTAAACCTTGTCTAATCCAATCCATATTAGATAATAGTGAAAAAATGTTCATTTATCTATAAAATATCTAAACTGATATCATTAAAACACATATTTTTAGATATTTTATAGATATAAGTATATTTTTTATCGATTATGGTGTCTATAGATGGATGTATATTTGATGACATTGTTCGCAGAGTAAAGCTAGGCTGGAGTGCTTTTGGCCGCCTGAATAATGTCTTCAAAAGTGACCTGCCACTGTGCCTAAAGCGCAAAGTGTTCAATCAGTGTGTGCTTCCCGTGATCACATATGCGTGTGAAACATGGACCCTAAGTAAAAGAGAGATCCAGAAACTTAGAGTAGCATAACGTGGTATGGAGAGGTGCATGCTGGGCATAACGCGAAAGGACAAGAAGAGGAATGAGTGGATAAGGAAGCAGACAAGGGTTTGTGATGTAATAGATTTTATTAAAAGCCTTAAATGGAGATGGACTGGACACATAGCTCGAAGAAGAGACAATCGTTGAACAAATCTAGTCATTTAGTGGTATCCGAGAAGTACAAAACATCCGCAAGGTAGACCCAGAGGCCGCTGAATCGATGAAATGATAAAGTTCTGCGGAAGTACGTGGCAACGCAATGCACAGGACCGAGAGAAGTGGAAGCAGCTTGAAAAGGCCTTCATCCAGCAGTGGATAGATTCAGGCTGATGATAATTATGGTTTGGTTTAGTTATGATGAATTTTCATCACCATCTCTAATATGTCTTTTTAATTCAACGAAAATAAATAAGTATGACTGAAAAAGTGTGCACTATTTTTGTCGGATCGCCCTTAGCATACCTGAACTATTATGGTTTGGGTTAGGCGGCGTTTAATTTATTTTTTGCCAAAAATTGCCAGTATGTTACCTGCAGATTAATGTACATTGTTTCTTAGCATCCTAGCCGAGAGTCCAATATGCTTTGCATTCGCCACTCTCCAAGTATCTACATATTTTGGCCGTATATCGTGGTCTTACAAACGAGTAGTGCACTTCAAAGTTGTTTTGGGAATATCCCAAAAATAGCTTAAGAAAATCGTAGTTTTAAATGGCGTGCTAAATTAGGCAGAATTCTTAATAAATATTACTTCCGTCACCGCGAATCGACAAAATATTATGTAAGGATCTTTTGTAAAAACCAGGATGTAATAACCAATCGCCCCAGTAGCTCTTTCCTTTATATACCGATGTATGGCCCGTATGGGGCACTTCAAATGTGAATGACGTTAAAGGAATCATATGCATATAGATATAATTCAAATATATTATTGTTATAAAATGGGAAAAGCCTTACCTGAGTCTGCGTCAATCCAAGACTCGCTGCGAGCTCTGCTCTTTCGGGCAGGGCGAGGTACTGCGTTCTCTGGAACCGCCTGTTGAGCTGCTGCAGCTGTAGCGAAGAGTAGATGGTCCTTGGTTTCCGCATCTTCTTCCCTTTTCCGTTCACCCTCAGCGAACTCTCGTCCCCAAGGCCGCATTTCTCTGCGAAATAAACTGATCTGAGTCAATTTTGCTCTAAAAATCAATAAGTATCTACTTTTACATTACTACATGCTTAAATACATACATACACTCTTGTAGCTATACTTTTAAAAAGCTATCATTGACATAATGTAGGTCTGGCCTATTGAGTAAAGTCTACTCAATATTAGGTATATGACAATATAATATTAAGTATATATCAAGTAAGTATATGAGAACAATAGGGAGTGTCTTGAATGACTGAATGAAATAATATTAGATTTGGTTTTATATCTAGATCAGACTGCATCATGACACAGTGTTATGGGGTTTCTACAGTTCGAAAAAATATTCTGCAAATAGCAAACACAAATAATGAGTTAAGTATAACTTTGACAATGTTATCGAACAAAAATGAAAACAAAATTGAACCAAGATGTGTGCCTTGAGGGATACCAGAGTTTCTTCGAAAACTCCGCGATTCATTCCCATGGTAATCAACAAATTTGCGGCGATTTTTCAAATAAGAAGCAAAAAACATAATATACCTATGATGCGCCAAATACATTAACTTTTTAAATAAAATAAAAAATTTCTTGCAAATATCTATGTACATCTGTGACGGTAAGTAGGTACCTAGATGTTATTGTGTAAAATCGATTCGAAGCTGAAAGAACTCATAATACCATATTATTGACCTATTAATACATTAACAGCTACTAGTAAATAACCGATAAACCGGTAATAATTAAAAATCCGGTTACCTACCGAAAATATAATTTCTCGGTAAATTCGCATGGCCCAGTCTAGTCAGTAGGTAAATGGTATACACTTGCTTGGACAATCCAGTACAGTATCTCTTTTACTCGGCATGGAGATTTAAATATGGAGGTACCTACTATAATGCCTAATGTATGCGTTCATGGTGGACGAGTTGTAAATTTTCCCCCTATGAAGTCGTTAGTCTCGAGTTCAATTCCCGAGTCTGGCAAATTTATATATTGTTTTGCAATGTGTATTTAGATTTTAGAGTCAGAGCACGCGACTTACTTAACAGGTTGACAAAGTGGCTAATATTCATTTACTGTAATAGTATTTTCAATAAAGAATGGTTTTCGTCTATTTAGTGGAAGCCAGCGGCAAAGAAAGTTTGAAAGAATTTGAAAGGTTATTCCTGAATTCATGAATTTTGTCAAAGTCGGCTATGAAAATTACCGCTGTTCCCTTCTGGCTTCAAATAAACAGACTTGTACCAAAAAATTTACACTCCTTAATCATGCAAAAACATATTCATTCAATCCAGTGACGTCCCGTGGGGGTAGGCAGATTGAGCGTCGCTTGGGGGCGGCAGTAACTCGAAGGGCGGCAAGTCGAGGAAAAACATTTAAATATAAATAGCTACCTAAACTTAGTAATAACGAAAATATCTTTTCATTAAAAAATATCAGCTCACTGGTTTTGTCGGGTTCGCGATATCTAGCTTACTTCCGATGCTCTTCGACGTCCTTGGTGACCAGAAACGACATTTGCAGATTTGCGAATAATTTGTCTGATTTTTTTAGTAATGTACCTATCCATACAACACATTTCTTAGATATTGGACTCGAAAGGATGATAAAAATACTGTATAAAAAAATTAGGCGATATTTTGGCGCTGCGCATGGGCAGCATTTTATCTAGGGAGGCCACTCACTTAAACCAATTTCCCAAAAATTGTATCGCACATTTTATAAACAATAATTGAATATCCATGACTTAATCATATTATTCAACAACATTCATGGTATTGATTTCAGCGTATTCTGCGTATTTATCTTTATTTGATAGGTATAGAATTTATTTTAGTTTTGAACCGACCGGTAACATGGATAAATCATTTGATAAAAATATGGATTGCAACCCTTCCACCACAGTGCTTTCGACCACCTATACTAATATTAGGTATATGTATATGGCATCATATATGTGATATTAGGTATAAATTATAATATAATATTATTTAAACTCCACCAATCATTCCCATAGTATATAATAAAACTATAAATATTCAGTAGCTAATGCTTTAATATCAGAGGGACGGTGAAATACGTAAGATTTCGTTGTTTTTAAGTATGGCTTTTATGAAACGTGTTATTAAAAATATCAGATATCATTAATTCACGTCAACACTCCTGTCTGGTTTCTTTCTGTTTTATAAAGATCGTCTGTTTTTTTTAATAGTTATCTATCTACCAGGAAAGACGTCATCAATATTGAGATGAAAAAAACTACAGATGTATTATTTTGTCAATTCTTCTGCAGACGGAGCATATTACTATCATCAACGATTTGAACAAATGTAAGTGACGAGTAGGTAACCAAAAATAATAGTAGGTATATACGTCCTGCCAACACTTTAAGGTACACACTTGGAGACAGTCATACTTGCGGAATTTAAGAAGATAGCGATAATATTAAAAACTGATGAATATTTGCATACTAAAATTCCAACACAGTACAAAATCGGTAAAATTTTGAAATGGTCACTATAGAAGTTAAATTAAATTTCATGATTTCTGACTTTTTTATCAATGATAAATAGGACTAGAATAACTCAAATCGGATATGTATATATTAAATATAATAAAAGTATATTATGTACCTACTGGTGGAGCACAAAATAATCATACATAGTAATTAAATGAAAATATATTCACATTTTCTAATAGATATTAAAAATTAATATTCTTTACAGTGGTATCATACAATGCATTGTTTGTAAGCAAGAAAAAAGATATTAGTTTACTTTTGACGTCTAGCTATAGTTATTACTTACGTAGGTACCTACCTACTAATTGTTTATATTTAAGATTTTGCTCGATTGTTCATCTAAATTATTTATAAAAAAAATGTTTTAGGCTTATGATATGAATGCATAGAGATTATAAGTGTATGGCGAATAAATCTCAGAGCGCAGCGGCATAGGTATAATTTTGGCCTTTAATATTATTATAGAAACTCCATTTGCATAAAAAATCAATAGCTTTGGTACTATACACTTGGACAGCGATATTTAGGTACCAGTGACGTGCGGTCCATAGATGCTGTAGATCATGGCCCCCACAAGGGGGGGGGGGGCTGACAGAGCTCTAGCCTGTTTTTATCATTTAATTACTTTTGGTGTGTTTCCTGTATAATAAAAATGACTATTTATTCAACATGGCGAAATGTCGGATGGTACTTGGCTATCACAAAAGGGGGTCGCGATCAGTGGTTCATAATATGAGTGTCGACAATAATTTTATTATTTAAGCGGATTCATTTATAGATACCAAAAATCGCTAAAAATACACGAAATACGCTTTATTTTACACGGAACCCTGGAGTTCGCAGAATATCATTGAGGAAATACTACTGAAGAACATTACACTGCCCTTAACCTTACGATAGGTTGGGGGGCCCGCTTCAGGATGTGGGGGCCATGCTGTAGATCCTGCGCATCTACAGTCACAATCGATATATTACCATGTAGGTCATAAATACTATGTAGGTATTTATTGTGTAAATGTACGATAAATTTTACTTAAAATTACTTCTAACGGTTCTATTTAGTAATATTAAGTAGTTATTTAAAAAATATATCAAAATTACTAGGCTTCAGCATCATACACTATAAATACTACTTCATCGATTACCTGCCAAGATTTAATTAGTTACAAAACCCTATATAGTAATATATGGAAAATATTTTGTAAAAATACTTATAGATATACTTATAGGTATATTTATCAAGCCAACCCATAAATGTGTGTTTTAAGTTAATATTTTTTTTGTGAATGTGTCAGGAGTTCTTTCTGACACGTACAGATGGTGGAACCAATGTACAAATGTACTGTTCAACATAATATTATCGTCTCTGTTCTGGCAGAAGACACTAATTCTAAAAAATGACATATTGAGTTAGTTATATCAAAATGTTCCTTATTTCAAAATTAACTGTCTGCAAACCTTCTTAATAAATAAACAATCTTTATTTTAAAGTCATCTTTTTTACGATTACTTAATAAACTCACATGACAGACCATTTCAAACATTTTAACAACTTCTAAGTCAAATTACTCAAAACTAGTATTTTCCAGTCAGTGTGTTCTGCCAGAACAGAGACGTTATGATAAATATGTTAACTACCATATTAAATACTGTGAATTGAAATAACTTTGATTAAAATCCTCAAAATATCAATCAAGATCAGCGCTTTAATCCATCCATCCACTGGGCCGTGCAACCCATAGGTCTCGTTTTAAGACCCCGACCGGAGGAATGTTGCCTAAGAACCACGCCCCCCATCGGAATACAAAAAATAACACAATAATAATATCAAAACTTATTCATAATGAGGTGAGATCAGAAATATGGTCGGTTTAATTGTTTAATAATCTAAATCAATAATCTGAAAAATCTTAAGTTTAAATGGAAATAAACTAGGTACCTACTTCAAAATATTGTGAATTTAATATTAAATTAATAAAGTATCTAAGTACCTACCTATAAGTTTTGAAATTTTATTAAGGTATATTTTTTCCGCAGACGTATATAAATCTCAAAATATTAAAATCAACACGTTATAAGAATAGGTCAAAGACAACCGCAAATTTACAATCATCACTCTTAATGTAATATACCTAGATTGAGATAATTTTCCACTCGTTGTATACAAAGCAATATGAGGACACCTGTAAATGCCGTAAAGACATAGACGTAGATTAGCAACAATGACCATTATTTCAATGTATGTATTAATTTTACATCCACGTAATTTTGTAATACCTACGTCTACGATTGTGCCCATAGTAGAGAAGTTAGGCACAAGATTGAGGGCTGAGAAGGGTAGGGTGAAGAGAGAAGAACAGTAGCGCTGTTAAAATCCGACATAAATAGTTCACATTAAACTTTGTTAGTCGTACGTATTTATTTGTATTGAACTAAGACTACAATTATTTAAAGATGGTGTTGATTATTTAAACCCTGCCCAACCAAACCATAATACTCGTAGTTTTGGTATACTTTGGGCGAGATTTGTTCACACTTTTTCATTCATACTATTATTCGTTTTCGTTGGATTAAGAATAATATTACAAATATTGTAGGTTCATTTTAACTGCATAATGTAAGATAGATAGAGAGAGTAGTTTTTGACTATTATCCACTATAACTTGGTTTTCGCAGGGTTTAATTGAATTTTAAAAACTAACCAATAATATTTATAAATTGTAGTCTTAGTTCAATAAAAACAAATACGTATGACTAACAAAGTTGAACGTGCACTTTTTATGGCAGATTTCAACAGGCTACCTCCACCGTTTGCCAATGACATCTAAAATATGATCTTGGCGTTATACGAAAGAAAAATACTCGGTTTTTTTGACTGTATTTCTGCCAGCACAGTGTATGAATGAATGGCAGATGATCATTGAGGATTACGGATCTATCCAAGTCAGTGCAAGTCGTGACCCTCAACAGTTAAGAATAATTACAAGAAAGAAGAAAATGCCGTTACATTGTTGATGATGTCTATATATTCCAGTGGCGAAGGGTGTAGGTAGGCTGTTAAGATCCGCCATAAATAGTGCGCATTGTTAGTCATACGTATTTGTTTTTATTGAACTAAGTGTACAATTTAAAGATGGTGTTGATTTATTTTTAAAAATCAATTAAACCCTGCCTAAAGCAAACCATAATAGTTTTGATATATGTACTTTGGACAATACGATAAAATTTTGCACACTTTTTCATTCACACTTATTTGTTTTCGTTGGACACAATCACTGCTAACCTTTTAATTACCACATTTAAATAACACGTTAATTATATCTATTGGTAAACGACTCCAAACGCGCAAGTCGCGTTGTTAGCACTAAATGAGTTAACAATATTATTACAAATATTGTTGGTTCATTTTTTTTTAAATTCATTAAGCCCTGCCCAACCCAAACTATAACCCAAAGTTATGTATGATTTAATTGCATACATTTAGATATTTTATAGATAGACGAGTATTTTTTTACTATTATCTATTATGGCTTGGTTTTCGCAAGGTTTAATTTAATTTTAAAAACTAACCAACACCATCTGTAAATTGTAGTCTTCGTTCAATAAAAACAAATACGTATGACTAACAAAGTTTAATGTGTACTATTCATGGCGGATCTTAATAGTCTACCTCCACCCTTCGATACTGATATATTCTGTCTTGAAATGGAAACGAAGGTTTACGTGCACCAATAATTAAAATAATATTAATTAAAATATTCCGTTACTTTTGCGGTGGTCCTCTGTGCCGCGTCCGTCTTCGAAAAAAATCCAATTTTATCGCATTTTGAGTATCTAACTCTTCAGCCTCTCCGTTTTGGGAGGATAGCGCGTCTTTTCTACCCCGCCCATGGTTTCGGTGCCGGTCGTCCTCAGGCGAAACGTCTCGCGAGCGCGATGCCACGACGACGGCGGACGCCCTGGCCCCTCGGTGCCTCGCCTGATCAGTAGCCTCCACTCTCAGCTAGACCATGTTATTAGCGCGGCGATAACTATAATTTTATTCCATCTAGAGATCTGAATTTGTGATTTTTCGGTAATATATTAACGGGTCAAGTATGACTAATAAACACGACAGGTATCTTTTCTGTGTATATTAGGTACCTGTTCGCAGACTTAGTTAATTGCTCGTTAATAGTGGCGAATTGAAATATCTGAAGGTATCAAAATATTTGTGTTTCTTGTGAGCTGTGAATTTGGGCGAGAGTACACATGCTCTTAATGAAGCGCTTATGAGAAATAAAGACACATGAGCTAAAAACCAAAATATAGTTGTAATATAGTCAATGGTTTTGTTGACTCGCCAAACCTACTCGAAAGGGTGGGTTTCACAGAACAGATAATAAATAGAATACCAATAGGCTATATTCAATACGCCACATGGTGAAGCAGGCTTTTGAATGTGTGAGTGTCCTACGAAAATGAAGCACGCATTGTGCACGTGCAATAGTGTGTGTAATACACCGACATTAAATGAGCGTAAATGCATAAACCGAGAGCAGTTTTCAGTATTCGACGTTAAACGTATTCTAGACACATATGTAAGTTTAACCCGGATTCATCCTTACTCGAGTCGGTTACCTGTTATCGCCTTACCGGCTTACCCGTTGTGTATTTCAGTTCCCATTATTTCTGAGTTCCCTGGTGGGTTTCCATTGTCCATCAAGATTTACGCGAAACCAAACTTTGTACCATATCAGTCGTAGCGGTTCTAATTATGCACAAAACTCTTTTATTTGGCGCTCTTGTTTAAATTATAATATGTAGATATTTCTCCGCCGTTGATCCTTTTAATAATTCACCTGTTTCATTCAAACGTGCTATCTCCAAAATTTTGTATAAATAGACTTTTTTTTTAATATATAATTTAATTATTTATTATTTTTCCTCATTTTTTTCATGTAATTTTCTTATGTAATTTCTTTATATTTATGTTATTCTTACTCTCTATCTCGTTAGGCTTAACTATATTATAATGTATACATGGAAACTTTGCTGGTTGCAATAACCTTTCATTATTATATTTTAAATTTTTGTAATCAAAATGTAACCGTTTGTTTCCTTAATAAATAAAATAAGAAATAAAGAAAAATAGTTTGTGAATTGAAAAACCAATGACATTAATATGGACGAAGCATCTGGAAAAATAAATGACACTCACTTTTTTGTCAGGCCTGCCGAATGGCATAATCTGTTCTAACACCATTACAATAAAGGTGATATTGCTATAAATTCCCGATGCTTTTTGTCGGGTCTGCCGAATGGCATAATTCATATTTTAATATCAATATCTCTCCCTTAAATGAACATTGACACTAGAAACACTGTTCTAACGCCATTACAATAAAGGTGATATTGCTATAAATTTCCGATGCGTGATATCGCATAATGGAAATTGCATGACGTCTACCTATACATGTGCGAATGTCGCTATGTGCGAATTTACTTGCTAGCTACTGTACTGAGTGCGTTGTCCATTAATAATGTCATTGTGAAAAACAAATTGGTACCAACACGTTATCTTATGTGATTTTTATTCGGTTAAAACTCAGTGACTTATAGTATCTATAGTACACTCGAGTGTTGTCAACTGTAATTATTCAGAAAAATATGCCAAATAGGGAAATAAAATATGCTAGATGTATTAAAGCGATACCTTTACCCACCGGATGCACCTAGCGTAAAAATACGAAGCTTGCAATTTGAGACATTTTTTTAAAAAAACATCGCTTTTTATATATATAGATAAATGTGTACAACTTGAAATCTTTTTCATTTATATCAAATCGAGCTTCAATATTGGGATCTTACCTATATAAGAATACCAATAGAAATAATTGGTTTAAAAAGCTGTACATTATAATTTAAATGTTATAAAGTACCTAGTTATATAAAATTTTGTCTTATTACATTTCTTTTTGTAAATGAGATATATTTTTTTTTGACCATGTCCGATCCTAATAGGATCATATGGGCCTCCACAGAGTAGAGGTTTGTATTAACAGAATTTGTTTTTTACGAGAAATGGATGTTAGCCACTTGCTCAATCTATTAGGTCCATACCCTGACTCACACACAAATTGAAAAACAGTATGTGTACTTGCCAGACCCAGGATTCGAACCTGAGACCCACGGCGTGATAGTCCAACGCTCAAGCCGCGCGGCCACCGTGGGTGGCTTTTTTACAAATCATTAATAATTTATTTGGTAATTGAATTTTAAAAACTAACAAACACAATCTATACATTGTAGTCTTTGTTCAATGAAAACAGATAAGTATTGCTGACAAAGTTTAGTATGCACTATCGAATCTTAATAGCCTACCTCCACCCCTCGCCACTGCTATTTTAATTGTCTTGTAAATTACAGATTGCAAAAAATGCGATGACACGCCTTACCACTCACTATATGGAAGGATCGGGGAATTTAGATTGCAACAAAAATGATGCTTGTGCAAACATTAGTGTTCTCGATATTTCTATACGGAGTCGAGTCATAGACCCTGAAGGCAAGGGAACGGGAGGCAATTGATGCCTTTGAGATATGGATGATGGAGCACAGGACGAACCAGTCAATCATCCAGAAACTAAAGATAAAGGAACGGCTCTCGACAATATGTCTAAGAAGAATTCTGCAGTTTTTTGGACATATTGTCAGGCGCGGACCGGACAACTGGAGAGACTGGTAGTTTTGGGTGGCCTCCAGGGAAAGCGAAGCAGAAAAAGAGCATCTGCGCACTGGGGCGACCAACTGAAAGAGCTGACTGGGGGCACCATCCATTCTGCCCTGAGAGAAGCGGAAGATCGAGAAGGATTGAAAGTCTTGGTCGCTCAAAGGATGGCGAAATTCAAATGTGGGCACGATCCTCAGCCATGAGTGCACGACCAAGAAGTAAATTACAGATTTCGAACTCAGCTGTGGAAAAAAAATAAGATTCTTTTCCAAGACTTGGCTACGAATTTTCTTGAAGAATCTAAGAATAAATTTGTAAGTAATTTACAAAATATTATTATACAAGCATTCCGTGACTAAAATTAATTGGGAAACGTTTGCTTATATAAAGCCTGGCTATTTCTTCATATTTCTTTATAAAAAAGAGGTCCCTATTTTCCGTATAGTTTCCCCATTCGCACGGTCACAATTTCCTGTGACTCTGATAAGAATTTTTTTTATTATGAATAATATTATTATTATTGTTGAGTCTTTTGTTATTATTATTATTTTAACCTTGTTGGCCGCCGCCCTCGACCACAAATCCACACCGCCCACACGCGCAACATTATGGATGGAAAGATAATATATCAGAATATCTGGTACACCGCAATCCCTGCGAGGAGTAACTAACTCTTGCCATTTGGAAGTATATTTCCAGTAAATACTCGTACTTAAACATTACGTCGCCTGACAACTGTAATGGGACATCTAAAAACATAGTGCTTATTGAGATATTGAGGTTTAAATAAATTCATTATTTTAAATTCTTAGTCAAATTAAAACTTGTTAATCATCTCATATATTTATAAAGGAAATATTTAAAGAAAATCTGAAGGAATACGACCATATATTTCGTCAGTAACATATTTTTATTAAATTGTTTAAGTGCTATTATAGTAAGACATGTATGTCACCCCAGTTTGACATTTATTTAATATAGTAGGATTTTTTTATTCAAAGCTTAATTACGTTTGCAGTAGGCCGTATCACAGATAACCGTGAGCAATCGTACTAAAAAGAGATGACCGTATGGCATTGAGATCAAAAATGACACGTTGTTCCTGGAGTATTTCAGAAAGTAATGTTCCAATTTCCATTCCATTCATTTTCCATTCAATAAGAACATTAATTTGATATTTGATAGGTACGATAAGGCACCTACTTGCTAACATATTAAGGTACGATGTACCTATTTTATTCGGCCTTTCCCTTATATTCTAGTGAATATTATTACGTATTTTTAAGTGCTTTATTTAGACGTTAATTTGATCTCAATGCTATACGTCCGTCGGATTCCGATAAAACTCCTCACGATGAACTGTGATACGACCTACTGCAAGCGTATAATTTTCCGGATATCTTCCCTTAGTCCCCTCTTCTCGGTCTATTTATTCGCTGCTAAGTATTTAATGACTTCGTTTTAGGGCATCCCAGTGATTAGTGTGTCCTCGATACCACTGTATGACTGCATTATGTTGTTCACCGGTCGTCCAGTCGCCGAGCGATATGTCTGGCCAATTATCATTATTTCATCTGCCAGGTGACCTTTATCACACTGCGTTCTCTTGTCTGCCTCCAGACCTGTCAGAATCGCAGGACTTCTAACTAAAACCACCACTGCTATGGACGCCTGCTTAAAATATCGCGGAAACGCAAGATAAAAAATTACATGTTATTGCTGAGAGGAACATGAACTGTTCTGTTTATTATCTACATAAGTATATTTATTTTACCATGTTCGATCCGAATACATCATATTATGGTTCTCCACAGCGTGGAGGTTGAATTAACGTTTTTATTTTACGATAAATGTATATTAGATATTTGTTCAAACTATTAGGTCCAACCACACACTGATAAAAATTACATGTGAATTATGCCAGACCCGGAACTCGAACCCGAGACCCATGACATTATATTATGCCAACACGTTACCGCTCGGCCATCAAACGCAACGTAAAATGAAAAAAAAAACCGAAAAAATATAATAGGTACATCTGATGCTTGATAAAAACACCATAAACCAAAATTGGTAGGTATATTCCTAATAATTACTTAAAACACATAATTTAATGTATTGATTTAATTTGTGTTTACGTTATTATTTGGTATTCTCCATTATTATCTCCATTATTTGGTTTTAAAACAATGATCTTCATAATAGAATTAACAAAAAAATGTATCAAAATCAATAATTAATAATGATCTTACATATACAATTTTACTTTTACTGACTTAACAGCATTGAAGTGATTTAGTGGTAGTAGTTTTCCATTGCACAATTGCACCATTACACCAGCGATGGCCGCGTGGCTTAAGCATCGGCCTATAGCGTCGTGGGTCCCAGGCTCGAATCCCGGGTCTGGCAACTACACATATTCTTTTTCAATTTGTGTATGAGTCAGAGTATGGACCCAATGGGTTGAGCAAGTGGCTGTCATCCATTTCTCGTAAAAACAAAATCTTTTAAGTAAAACAAACCTATTAGGATCGGACATGGTCGAAAAAAAAATTGTTCATTGTGCAAGACACGGATTTCTGATACCAAGGGCTGCAGGTTCGATTTCCAGCGAGGTCATATTACATATAGGTATATATGTATGTGATTTTTTCAAGCTTGTGATGTGTTTCACTACTGAAATCGGTACCCATACCTATGGCTTCTTGTAACGTTAAAAATTAATTAATTAGATGCGTAGATAGTAATTATTTACGTCGAGCATCTTTAAGTGTTGCATTGCGAGTGTTTTAAAGTTTACTTTTGGGATATGTTAAGTATGCCTTCTTTAAAATTGTAGGCATGGCGCGAGTGCCCCGGGCGGAGGGGCGTTGACGCAAACGAGAACTCAAACGCGAGAGGGACCGCAAGGGGGGCTGGGTGCGCTGCGGAAAAGGGGACTATGGATACGTGAGCACCTTCCCATGAGAATGAAAATATTATTTCAAATAATATAAAATGTGTTTAAATTTTTTCAGTATTAGTCTTGGCCTAGCAAAACAACGTCTATATCCCGGGGTAGCTGCACATCCAAATTAGGTTTGCATACCTACTACCATTCCCAACCCTTATTTCATTCCAGAAGTACTGACAGTTTAATATACGGACAGTCAATTCCAAAGGGATGAACAGTACGTATAATATTATTGACAGACTAATGTGACTATAAAATTATCTGTATTGGCATTTTCTACTACTCCCAACTGCCGTGCTCTCAGGGTTGCGGATTACAACCACCAAAAACTAAAAATCTTCTATCTAAACTATTGCCATTCTTAAAGGATTTTGGCTTACGACCTTGAGCAATAAAGAACGACGCTGACGAAAAGATGACAAAAGAAATTATTAAATTATATATCCACCACAATCAAAATTATACAATACCTACCTATATTTTGATACCTAATACTTATACATAAGTTTCAAACTAAAACAAAATAAACTACTATTAAGTATACTCTATGGATGACCTCTAAAACATAGCACCTTTTTGACAATTCAGACGGTTAACTTATTGGGTTCTTGTCGGTTTACGTCACAGGAAGCCAGCGGCAAACAAATTTTGAAAATAGCCGATAGGTAGGTATACTGTATAGTACCCCTGTGTATAGAATAGATGCGCAGACCCCAGAAGTAGATGATAATTTTATTACCTAAGTATATATTCTTGTAAACGGGTGTGGTATTAATAGGTCTTATAAGTTTGGAGACATATAAGTTGAATCAATATATGATTTGTTCATCGTTTTAATATTTTTCGAAGTTTAAAATTGCTCTCCTGAGCACGGAAATATCATATTTTGCCATCTTACCACCAACGTTCCCTCTATTTTACCACGTTTTATTAGCTCGTATTCTTGTTTGTCCGGTACAGATTTTTTCTTGTTCGTCCAAGATTCGTATTGGACGATTGAAGATTTTTAACTAACTTCCCGACTAGCTAGACATTTGAAACTTTTAGAATATATCACACCACGACGACAATGCATTCTTTCAATACTTTTAGCCAGTTTTAAACAGAATTGAATTCATTTTCAGTTAATTCTGTTTTGTATGGAAAGTTATTATTGTTGGTTGCTAAGGGGGTTCTAACAACTAAATTATTAATATACACATGCGTTACTATGGTAATCAATATGAAATGTCAAAATGACATTTCAGTATTCTATAATATTTATTCAATATTTCTATCAAGTGCAATAAAAAGTTTTTATTAATACATAGAGTTGTCAAGTTTATATGATTCAACAGAAAATTTAAAAAACGTCGTATACCTATAAAAAGTTCTTTTATCTTGTAATTATTTTTCTATTGTGTGTGCGGATCATCAACGCATCTGAGCAGTGGCGTAAATAGGGTTGGTAAAACCCGGTGCTGTAAATTAACACCCCCCCCCCCCCCACAAACACACTTAAGGTACATGTGTTACGTGGTACAGGGTTGTGCATGTGATGGTTTCGTGCACAGAACAGATAATAAATAGAATACCGATAGGCTATATTCAATACGCCGCATCTTGATGCAGGATTTTTAATGTGTGAGTGTCCTACAAAATTACAACAACAAATTATCCACGTACAATAGTGTGTGTAATACACCAACATTAAATGAGCGTAAATGCATAAACCGAGAGCAGTTTTCAGTATTCGACGTAAAACGTATTCTTGACACGTGTGTAAGTATAACCCGGATTCTTTCTTAATTGAGTCGGTTACCTGCTATCGCCTTACCCGTTATGTATTTCAGTTCCCTGGTTTCGTGCATTCGAGCAGAACTAAAATCTGGCAGAGGAAACTTTATTTTACAATATTTTTGTGCGAAGACTGCGCGGGAGATAGTGCAGGATCCCATAGACTTGTCGTATACATAATATGCGGAACGCATTCTGACAATTGGAATAGGTTCTAGGGGTCACCAAGATATATAATGTCGATGTTGCCAGGCGATATTAGTGGTCAATTTTTTTTTATTGAGGTTTTAATTTTTTTTCTTATAACCCACCAAAAATTGTTCTGAGTTCTTCAATAAAACCAATACGGGATCAGGGATTGATTGAAAATGCAATAATTGTACCATGCCATCGGCATGGTCGTAGAACGGTCCGTCCCGTTTAAAAAAATAAAAATAGCGGGTAGTGAAATGTGTTCAAAATTATCGATTCTTAGGACCCTTCTTGGCTTAAATTATTTTATTTAGTAGCATTTTTGTATATAATCACCTAAATTGGTTTCTTTACTATATCTATGCATATGACATTCGTTTTAGTGTTATGGTTAATCCAGAAATAGTGTAGGTTGCATATATAGGTAGGTGAATAAATGAAATAACGATAACCACTAAGTACCTACACATTTATTAAAAAAAAGAAACAACAAGTCAAGTGTTCAAACTCCTTTAAGTATCATGATCACAGTTTTTACAAACACTACTTACACATTTGCACAATGATATACATGTCAAAGCCGATTTCTTATAACTACGTGATAATGTACGGCAGTTAGAATTACATTTGCATGGTTTAATTAAATAATTTGGTAGAGGTTCATTCGTCATTTGTCTTGTATACGAATTATTTTCTCGTAACTCATAGTCAAGTTGTAGGACATCAAGAGGCTCAAATAGTGGAACATATGAGCTTTCCCGTAAATAAACTTATGCTGAAGGCTTTAAACAGTGTAAATACAATGAATCATATGTGCCTATCACTCTTGACAAATTTAAACTAAATTCAATATTTTGGGAAATAAATTTATGCCGAAGCTCATTCGCTATTAGTTTTTGTTTATATAATAAGTAAGTGCAAACTTTTTCCAGGTCTTGAAACTGCTGTGGTCTCCAATAAACCATTTCCTAAAGCTGAAAGTGCATCCTGAACAAAACTCGTTGACGAGATGGTTAAAGCTTGTTTCTTTGTACATATGCAGTCACTAGTGGTGTCGCAGCCGGTTAAACAATGTAATGCTGGTATAATATTACAAATATTTCCACCAAGAGGTTCAGCTGCCAATTGGCATTCTAAAACATGGAATTTCTTCTGAGATCCCTCAAACCATAATCCATGGCAACCAATCGTTGCAAGTTTATTCCAGAAATGAATGCCTAAAATTAAAACATCTGTATCGGGACTGTGATAATCTCAAAATTTTGCATTTTTACAGCATGAAATATATGACAGAACATTCTAGACTCCAGAGTCTGCTTCTAAATGATTTTGATTTTAAATCAATGGCGTCAGTGAAAATTGATCCCTGCAATTTAAACCATTTTGTGGGGTCGTCAAATCCACCACAATGTACAGCTCACTTTTTCCGTTGATTTTTGCAAATGTGGGAGCATTTTTGCAAATACATTTAACAAGCTGTAATTTATTTTGAGGGCTCACAAAAAAATCTTTGCAATTAATCCACCACATACCTACTACATACACTAAGGGACAATCTCCAAGGCTTAGATATTATAAGCATTTACACTGTTTAAGGGCTGCAGCACAAGTTTATTTATGGAAAAGCTCATCTGATCCACTATTGAGCCTTCCTACAACTTCTAACAATTATGAGAAAATAATTTGTATCCAAGACAAATGACGAATGAACCTCTGCCAAATTATTTGGTTAAACCATGCAAATGTAATTCTGACTGCCGTACATTATCACGTAGTTATAAGAAATCGGCTTTGACACGAATATCATTGTGCAAATGTGTAAGTATTGTTTGTAAAAACTGTGATCATGATACCTAAAGCAGTTTGAACACTTGACTTCTTGTTTCTTTTTTTTAATAAATGTGTAGGTACTTAGTGTGGTTAGTGGTTATCGTTATTTCATTTATTCACCTACCTATATATGCAACCTACACTGTTTCTGGATTAACCATAATACTAAAAATAATGTCATATGCATAAATATAGTAAAGAAACCAATTTAGGTGATTATATACAAAAATGCTACTAAATAATATAATTTAAGCCAAGAAGGGTCCTAAGAATCGATAATTTTGAACACATTTCACTACCCGCTATTTTTATTTTTTCAAACGGGACGGACCGTTCTACGACCATGCCGATGGCATGGTATAATTATTGCATTTTCAATCAATTCCTGATCCCGTCTTGGTTTTATTGAAGAACTCAGAACAATTTTTGGTGGGTTATAAGAAAAAAAATTAAAACCTCAATAAAAAAAAATTGACCACTAATATCGCCTGGCAACATCGACATTATATATCTTGGTGACCCCTAAAACCTATTCCAATTGTCAGAATGCGTTCCGCATATTATGTATACGAAAAGTCTATGGGATCCTGCACTAAGATGAAAATATTTGTGCAGACACATTATAGGCTACATTGCTTACCGCAGATATCTGGGTGTTTCAAAACTTTGGCTAGTATTACTATAAGCCACTTTACGTAGGTAGGAAAATACAACTAGCGATGTTAAATAATGATAAGAACCGCGTAAGTAATTTATTTTTAAAATATGACAGCATAAAGCGTCATGTAATAAACAAATACACCATATATATCTACAGATACGCCGTGTCCATATTATATTGACAGTTGAAAAATTTCAAAAAATACCCCTTGGGCCTATCGCGCGGGAGAAAAAAAGCCTCGTAATTCATAAATCAATGATAAGGTACGACCATCAGTTCGGATATAATTGCTGGCTTCCAAACCGTGCACCGGATAAATGCCGTGCTCTCTACAAAGTGTGGACCCCTTGCCGCGTGAATAATTCTTAATTAAGGTACTGATTTGGGACGGCTTCCGAAAAGGATTGTGAAAAAATATTACCACATGTACATATATGATGATAATAACCGCCTAAGATTCGATACTGATGTGTACTATTTATTATATATGTACTGTATTTTTTTATATTATATCGATGTAAAAAGTATGTGTTTTAAAGACGTATTAAACCGATGGACCGCAAATTGTATAGATGATTAGAAAAATCACATAATAAAACTTATTATTAGATATAGATAGCTGGAAGATAGTCAAAAGCGTGTTCGGAAACTTGTACGTATGCAGTTCGCCGTATCACAGTGAAATGTTGTATCGGAAATATATGTCCGTATATTAAAGACCGTCCAACATCTTTGGATTGTATAGTACTGACATAAAATGTCTAAATAAAACGCGGTTCTTTTACACTTTACAGGAAGCCAGCAGCAAACAAATCAGTGGTTAACTTTCAAAACTGGACATGTCCATATATGACGAAAATGAGTTATTACCGGAATATCATTCTATAATCTCATACACACTTTGTTGACTTTCAAAAATAGCCACAAAACACCAATTTCATATTGAAAAGAGGTTTCAAAAAGTAGGTTGACATTCAAATAGGGACATGTCCAACGTTGATGACATCACTTATTTCATTATTTTCATCATTATTTCATTACAACTTTACAACTTATTTCCACTGCATAATATATTCTATCGAAGAATTGTTATTAACGTTAATAATGTGCGGATTATGTATTTGAAATATTTTTTTATCTTTATCATTGTGACAAATCTAGTTACAGAAAAGTCCATTTATCTCTGAGGAGTAAATAGTGGACATGTCCAGTTTTGAAAAATAACCACTGAAATGTTGAAAATAGCCGATATACTGGATTATTTGTTAGGTTAGGTTAGGTTTTCATTCTTGAATTCATGAATTTTGCCAAAATCAGTTTTGAAAATTGAATTAATGTTCATATTGAATCTAATAAAATTGGAGACCGCATACTTAGACTTAGACCGTATTGTTCAAGTATAGGTTAGTTAAGGTTAGGTGAGGCTATGTTTTCATTCTTTAATTCATGAATTTAGCCAATGTTGGCTATGATAAATATCGGCTGGCTTCCTGTAAACAGTGTAAACCGACTTGTACCTAAAATACTTTTACTTAGGTAACTGTTTGTTTCCAATAATAAAATTTAAATCTTTTTAATCAATCGATACTTACAATAAAAAAGAAAAATAAATAGTTTTTAATTTTTAAGTACATTTTTTTGTAAATAAATATCTCTAGTCGTCCTTTCCTGTATGTCGCTGCTCTACATTGGGGGAGAGTGCTAACTTCTTCTCTTAAAACATGGCTTATCGGAAGCTTCCCGTTCATGACAAGATGCAAAAATTAACATCTATCAAAATTGACCACACGACATGGCCAAAGTATACCAACTCTCGAACATTCTAGTTTTTATGTATATTATTATTTCCTTTGCCCTTTTAAAGCTCGACATTCGTAAAGCGTCAATTACATTGAGCTTCTTTACGAGCTGCTTGTTGGCGAAAGCGGGCAATTCAGCTACTGCGATTTGATGATTACACACAAAACTTTCTATTCGCTGAGAAGCCACAAGCCAGCGACTATTTTGACAGAACGTAGTTCGTTTTTTTTACCGGGAGGTTACTACTGCGCTCTACTGCGCAGACGCAGTAGGCCCACACGCAGGCGTAGCGTGGAAAGTTGACCGGCTTTCAACTTTTCTCGGTAGAGTGTTTACAACCTGCTTATTAGCTTGTTAGATGATTACACTGGGCGACTTTACAGGCAGATTGTAAATTCGCAAATAAACAGCTCGTAAAGAAGCTCAATGTAATTGACGGCTGACGCTTAACATTGTCTTTGCACCTGGTGAAAAGCGGATATCCATTCATCATACACCCATATTACAAAACTTTATCAACATCGATTTCGAATCAAAGTTAATTTAAGCTGTTCACTAAATAATTACAAGATAAAAAGATTTTTTATATACAACGTTTTTAAAATTTCTGTTGAATCATATAAACTTGACTTGACTAGCTTAAATGATCAAAAAAAATTGTACTTGATAGAAATAATACTGAAATGTCATATTGATTTCCATAGTAACGCACGTATATATTAATAATTTAGTTGCTAGGACCCCAGACCCCTAGCAACCAATAATGGTGTCGTAATAACTTTTCATACAAAACAGAATTAACTGAAAATGAATTCAATTCTACTTAAAGATGACTGAAAGTATTAAAAAAATGCATTGGCATCGTATTCTAATATATTCTAAAATTTTCAAAATGTAGCTAGGTAGTCGGGAAGTTAGTTAAAAAATCGATTGCAAGATTTGTACCGGACAAAGAACCACCGGACAAACAAGAATACGAGCTAAGAAAAACGTTGTAAAAAATGCAGTCATCCAAATACTGTATGAATTTTAAATACAATATTTTTATTTTATTATTTTAAAATCATTCAACCATAATATTGGCAAGCCCCTTATTTGAACACCAATGTATTGCCTACTACAATCTCTAAATTTAATTCATTTTTTTTCAAGCTATACATAATGATTAGTTATGCCATAAATTATCAATGCTGTTTTTTTAACAGCTAGTTTTTTGTGGTAATATTTTACATTATATTATTTTGAGATTCTAAAAAAAATTTGCTTCCAAGCGATGTTTCATCGGGAGATTGATACTGGAGATATTTCACTACTGTTGCCTGCCATTGTCCGCATCTCAATGGGACATGGCTTCCTCGATCTTTTATTAATTTTTATTCAGCATTTAAATTAACGAGACGAATAATAAAATTGTTTTCCTTTATTATTTTCAAACTTTCGAGATGGATGTTAGCCACTTGCTCAACTTATTAGAATTAGGTCCATACTCTGACTCCAAACACAACTTGAAAAACAGTAAGAGAATTTTGGCCAGACTCAGGATTCGAACTTGGTACTCACGATATTATAAGCAGACGCATTAGCTACTTGGGCATCGTGGGCGTTAACTTAAGCGCCGCATTTTATACTCACAACCTGAATATATCGAACAAATAATAGGGTATCAAGAAATTTTCCATAATTTGCGTTATTTATTGGAATAAGTATATTTTTAAGAATGTCATCTTCGGTGAAAATATGCGACAATAAAAGTAACCCCTTGAGGAAACTACAAATATTTTTAGGTTTAGTTTTTTTGTGAAAAATATAAAACTCTTTCAAACTTTCGACCAAACAATCTCGAATAATAAGTTCATGGTTTGCCTTTTATAATGGTAACAGTAAATAATATCATAAAATCGTTTCTGTTCTGGCAGAACACACTAACTGGAGAATACTAGTTTTGAGTAATTTGACTTTGAAGTTGTTAAAATGTTTGAAATGGTCTATCATTGACACCCACGGTGGCCGCGCGGCTTAAACGTTGGACTATCACGCCGTAGGTCTCAGGTTTGAATCCTGGGTTCGGCAAGTACACATATTGTTACAATTGTACACAATTTGTGTGTGAGTCAGGGTATGGACCTAAAAAACAAAATCTGTTAATACAAACCTCTACCCTGTGGAGGCCCGTATGATCCTTATTAGGATCGGACATGGTCGAAAAAAAAAATCATGTGAGTTTATTAAGTAATCGTAAAAAGGATGACTTTAAAATAAAGACTGTTTATTTATTAAGAAGGTTTCCAGACGGTAAAGTTTGAAATGAGGAACATTTTGGCATAACTAACTCAATATGTCATTTTTTCGAATTAGTGTCTTCTGCCAGAACAGTGACGAAATAATATTCATTCAATAATATATTCCCAATTTATAAATAATCATTCTCAGATAAAAGCCATCTCAAAAATTACCCCCCACGTTTACTAAAATATATTTATATAGTTGAATAAACTAAGGTGGCAGTTTCAATATGTCTAATACTAATTCGATTTTGAAAAGTCGTGTGTCGATAATTCCGGACACGCTTCATACAAAGTAATCGCGACCAATTACATTTTCATTTGGTTACACAATACTATTAAAGAGAAAGACATAATATAGGGGACGTTGTAGGGTAGATTTAGGGGTGTAAAATTTATTACATCTACGTATACTAACTGTAATACTTTTATTGTTGTCATCATCAGTCGGGGTTGATCCACTGCTAGATGAAGACCTTCCGAAACTACATTATTTTCCACGTACCTATATTCGCTGAACAAAATCAGTTCGTCGACTCAGCCGATTTTAAGGCGTCTCTGAGTTCATTTAGTGCTCAGTGGGTAGGTAGGTACTACTGTATAATTGCATTTGTCTAGTGGTTATCCAGATACCGACTAACATGTCATACCCATTGTCATTTGATCAGCTTGATGACCACTACGTGCGTTCTTGGGTCCATATATTCAATTATTCGTTTTTAAAATTCTTTAAATATGATCTAGGTAGGTACTTATTTAACTAATTCCGTGTACTTCCATGTAGATATATCGGTACTTTATAACTTTTGCATTTTTGTTCTTTGCATTGTTTCTTATACTACTTATAAGATATATACCTAGGTACCAGTGGTGAAGAGTGGGGGTAGACTGTTGAGATCTGACATAAACAGTGTACATGTACCTACACTAAACTTTGTCAATCAAACTTAGGTATTTGTTTTCGTTGAACTAAGACAACAATGTGTAGGTAGATAGTGTTTGTTAGTTTTTTAAATTCAATTAAACTCTGCCTAATCCAATCAATACTAGATAATAGTAAAAAAATATTTGTTTACCTACAAAAACCATACATAATTTTAGATAATTTATAGACATATTCAACGAAAACAAATAAGTATGACTGAAAAAGTATACTCATAGGTACTATTTTTGGCAGATCGCCAATAGTAAATATACCCAAACTATTATGTTTTGGTTTAGGCAAGTTTTAATTGAATTTTAAAAATTAACCAGCACCATCTACAATCTACATAATTATTGTATTATTAGTTCAATTGAAACAAACAAATATGACCGACAACTTTTAATGTGCACTATTTATGTCGAATCTTAGCAGCCTACCTCCACACCTCGCCACTGATATATAGGTACCTTCTCGCTACTTACGTTGTGAAATTTTTGAATTTGTGATTTGTAAATTTTACTTCTTTAATTTAAATCAATTTGAATTCGATTAACTTATTCTATCTTATACAATGTAAACTTTATCGATGGAAATCTGCGTAGTTTTTCTTAACCTTTTGGTTGGTAGGTATATATTTCAACAACGTCGGGCTCATCTCATTTTACTAACAATTAAATGTATTCAATTTTACACTAGGTACTTCATTGATCTCTAACAATGTAACTTAGCTCTTTATCGTAATATCATTCAATTAGATACACATTGTAGATTTGCAATGTGCTCTTATATAGTTGAGGTTAACATTGACACAGCAGGGGTTTTTAATCTTTGGTCGCGTGTCTCAAATGAGTTCCAGCTGAATTAACACAAACTGTGTTTGTTCACTTCTTTATTATCACAACTAGGTATATTATGTTCTACTGGGGGGTTGATAATTTTATATAATCAGCTTTTGATTATAGTGTTATAAAAGGGACCTTGATTTAGTCTCTATTGAATTGCTATATACTTAAATAGTGGGTAAGTAACTACACAGTTTAAATTTTAAAACAGAATAATTTATCAATTAAACGTGTGACTGTTGTAACATCTATCGACAAGAAATTTTACTTACGTTAGCAATATAATTTCTACTAATATAACATTGTAACGTTAGTCGCATTTCAACAATCAAACAATCAAACAATACATATCAATCAAAATCAGTGCTGTGTAATTAATTAATTCTGACTTCACATTTTAAAATTTAAATGTAGTCCATAAAACAACTACAAAATGGCGACTCACGTAAGATGGACACTACAAATTGGTGATCATGACGTGATGGATACTACATGACCAAAATATATTTAAATATTAAGGAACGTATTGTATTGGGTCAATGAAAAATGGGACCAGTCACAAAAATAATAAATAAATAAAAAAATCTAAGAGACAAACGCAAAATTGGTATTGGTATTATCCTCGCTTACTCTAACAAAATACGTATTATGGTGACTTTACCTGTATATTTTGTATATAATACTTGCAATACCTTGTAGTAGTACTAATTGGTACATTCATTAGACCATGTTCAATCCTAATAAGATCATAATATGGGCCTCCACAGCGTAGATGTTTGTAGCAACAGATTTTTGTTTTTACGAGAAATGGATGTTAGCCACTTGCTCAACCTATTAGATCTATATTCTGAATCCAAACACAAATTTAAAAACAATATGTATATTTGCCAGACTCAGGATTCTAACTTGGTACCGACTCATAACATCATAAGCCGACGCGTAAGCTGTGGTAATCGTGGGCGTAATTTCTAAATATTATGTTGAAATGTTTATTAATATTTTAGTGTTAATTAAATTATTATCCATCTCTTATATTTTATAAATAGGTAGGTGAAATACCTATTTGAGTATGTAAGTATATAAAAGTAGTTTTTAATCCAATTAATTAACGTTAATTTTCATTGCAGTGTATTTTCATGGTAAATAATATTGTTTATTTCTCAGATGCGCTCAACATTGTTACCGTGCTATATAATTTTCCAATCATACTTAATTAACGACAGAGTATATGAGTTGAATGCTTATTGTAAGTTCGTCCACTATTTTTTATTCTCAGACGGTTTCCAAGTATCCAAGTCAAAAAAATATTTGATTAAGTAGGTGTGTAAAAAAAATGATGGTTATACATAATATAGTTCTACTTCTTCTCGTGCCACAATCGGGGTGATCTTTGTTTTATCCATTATCGTCTGTTATCCGGAATAGTTCGGTTCTATGCACAGAACAGATAATAAATAGAATACCGATAGGCAATATTCAATACGCCGGATGGTGAAGCAGGCTTTTGAATGTGTGAGTGTCCTACGAAAATGAAGCACGCATTATGCACGTGCAATAGTGTGTGTAATACACCAATATTAAATGAGCGTAAATGCATAAACCGAGAGCAGTTTTTAGTATTCAACGTAAAACGTATTCTTAACACGTGTGTAAGTTTAACCTGGGTCCTTCCTTACTCGAGTCGGTTACCTGCTTCGCCTTACCCGTTGTGTATTTCAGTTCCCATTATTTCTGAGTTCCCTGGTTCTATGCTACAAACTGTGGCAGCTTCCTCTGTTACGTTTACGGTTGATTTTTTCTTGTTGGTATAATGAGTTCGTTCGTGTCGTTATCCTATTCCAGAGAGCAGCATTGTTTATAGTTCTTTTAATAGGTAGTGCTGTTTTCGCGCTTCTTCATCGCCATGTTCCTGCGGAGACTAGAGTGACGTGACACGATCCTGAGACCTTCGCCAATTCTGCACAATCGAATTTACAGAAATAACTGGAATGAATGAAAAAGGTCTACTTGCTTTGTCGGGCTGGAACAAAGGGCGACACCGCTTAGGGGTGGTTCAAGTGATTGTTCTATTTGACGATATAACAATTAATGCAAACCAATCAATAATATCTTGTTTTATTTAACTTATATATAAAAAAAAACATAATACCGTTTTAACAGTATCTTATCGGTATTTAAAACTAAACGAGTGGAAAAATAAATAAAGGTAAACATATAAATACTAAATCAAATAAGTGTATACTGTCAAAAACCGATATGTTTACATCTTTTCAAAATCTATTCTATGTGTAATTTTACACATTACGTAATGATTATTTATTTTTTAAGCCCGTCAAAAGTATACGAAATGTAAATTAATATCAATTTATGTGTGCTTGTATTTCACTTATGTACTTATATATTTATTGCAATATATTAAATGAGCTCATCATTCTAATTTGAAAATATAATACCTTGAAAAAATCAACTAATAAATTTTAAAACCAACCATTTTCACAGATAAAAAAATCGGGTACCGTTCGGTTATACGGAATACAGCGGAAAACGCATTTTGAAAATAGCCGATAAACTGGAGTATTTGTTAGGATAACCTAACCTAACCCAACCTAACCTAACCTAAACCAACCCAAGCTAACAAATAATCCAGTTTATCGGTTATTTTCAAAATGCGTTTTCCGCTGTATTCCGTATAACCGAACAGTACCAAAAATCGTTTACTACAAAAATATTGAATTTAAAATATATGTACATATCGGTTTTTGAAAATTAATAACTTTTTAAAAAATAATCCATTCGTCGGTGAAATAATAAATATACATAGTTACAAGAAATTTTTTGATTAATTAAAATATAACATAATGTGTACATATATAATACGTCTTCATTTGATAATTAATAGGGCCAGTATCATCGGTTTAATAAGACATTTTCAACTAATGGTGGAACGAATATCATTTCAAGGGACAAAACCAATCATCGTCCTTATTAATATTAGTATTGAAGTGATTTTTTTTTGTGATTTTGCCGAGGCTTTGAATTTGATATTAATTAAAACAGTGTCTTTACACAGATACTTCATTATATATTTTAAGTGATTGAAGTCGTGAATTAAATATATTTAGGTTATATTATATGTGTAAGTTACCTTTCTTAGTTACGAAATGACAAAACAAAATTATGAAACAATCATAGTATCAAATAATATGTATGTAAAAATAAAATAATAATAATTTATTAAAAAATAAAATATTAATGTTTTATTAAAAAATAATCATTAAATATATGAAGGTTTAATGTGAACCACCCTCGATGTCGTTGGTCAACTTTTTGCTTGACAATTATCGCTAAATAACTTTATCTGAGTCGCGGATGGGTCGCTGTCTTTTTAAAGCCACACAAACTGTTAAATGCATTACCACTCATTTCATGAAACTTATTTCACTTTGATCAGAGTCAGATCGAGGCTTTAAAAGCCCATCGCAAAAAACTTTATTTTTCACTGCCATTACCAATTGGGATCTGATTTTCTTTATGTATCAATATATTCCATTTACGTGAGACTGAATTTAGATGGACTTTTTTTATAATTTCTCTTAATAGGATCTGTTTAATTTTTTGTTAGATATTTCTATTATATGTCACTCGTGATTTAAAAATAAACAAGTATGATTTTTTAATTAGGTACTATTACCATAATTTAATTACCATGATTTTCTAGCCTTTATTACAACGTTCGACGAACAACAACATGTCGTAAATCATAAATTACAAATTGTACAGGAAGCACAAAAAACTGTATACATCGTAATGTGCTATGAAACTGTAAATAGTTTCTTCCATGTAATTGACATAATTCAATATAAATAAACAAACATCTCAATTCCTCCAAAATATTGCAGTTTTGTCGATCGATATAATGGTTTTCTTCTTTTTGCCGCTCTATACAACAATAAGAGGCCTTCCGTGCCGCTCTAGCGCCTGGCTCTGGCCCTGTCCAAGGCTACAATCAACCGTCAAAGAAATACAAACATACGAGAGAGGCCTACGCGAGAACCGAACCCAGTTTTTACGCAACGCAGTGTCGGACGCAATGCCTTTTAGCCAGCACCGCCGCGGACGCAACTATGAGGGGACATTGTTAAACATTTACTCTACTTTATGGCATACAGGGGTTTTAAAAAGAATATTCCAACAACACTGAATGTATTCTCTCAGAATAATTACTTTACACAGTCCATGGTCTAACTCTAACATATTCTACATTTTTTTTTTTAAATCGTAATGGATTGGTATGTTAAACGTATAGGGAAACGTGTCCGGAAACTTATACGTATGCAGTTCGCCGTATCACACATCACCGTGAAATGTTGAATCGGAAATATATGGTATTATATTAAAGACCGTCTAACCTCTTTGGGTCGTATAGTACTGACATAAAATGCATGTCTAAATAAAACACGGACACACTTTTTTTACACTTTACAGGAAGCCACCAGCAAATAAATTTTGAAAATAGCCAATATACTGGACTATTTGTTAGGTTAGGTTTTCATTCTTAAATTCATGAATTTTGCCGAAATCAGCTATGAAAATTGAATTAATGTTCATATTCAATCTAATAAAATTGGAGACCGTATAATATATTGTCATCACTTTCCGATAAGAAATCTCACGGCGAACTGTGCCACGGTAAAATGTTTTACGTACAGTTTATCAGAAGCATCCCTCACGTGCTTTCTTCCTCGCTTTCCACTAAAACTGTTTACAAGTAACGGATTACGCGTCGTCTTAAGTTTATGGCACTAGTATAAAAAAAGCTTCTATGAGGATATCACTGAGAACCATTGTAGGGCGCACCCGAGACAACATGGTGAAGTGGGGGTTTTCCGATGACCAAACCTGCAAATGCGGTGAAATACAAAGCATGGAACATCTATTTTCATGCAAGTAAGCTTTATCATACTTATAAATAAACTTTGTAAGGATTTATCCAGTAAGCTGAAATTTTCACGAGATCCTACAAGCCGAGGAAAATTGTGTTGCCTTCGCCAACTTCTGGAGCGACACATTGTAGCTATTGAAGACCCGACACAACGAAGAATAAGTGAGAATATTTAAAAAAAACAATGCAGAGTTTAGCCTTATCTTGGATTTGTATTTAAAGAAACACATAGAAATTCGTCTCGACTGCAATACGTCGAATGATGTGATTTTGTTGTCATTCATAAAACTTAATAACACGTAACTTCATGTAGGTACCTACTGCCACACAATATAATGCCTGCGGGATCTTGCGTAATATAGCTTTGCCATTGAGTTTAGAACCCTACAGCATGAATAAGAGTTGGAAAAACGAAAAGGTGAGGAGACATCGCATCTATTCTATACACAAGACTGCTATTGGCTGCTATCGGTGGTTATCGAGGGTATTTTATCAAATTTTCTAATTTGGTTTTATAATTGTTGCTATAAGTTAGCCGTCTAAGCAGTCAAAACTGTCTATCTCGCTCTTAAAGTTGGCACAGCCAATAGAGGTGCTGTTAAAACATAGCACTTATTGTAACAATTACAACTACCTTATTGTAAAAATTGTAATACTTCAATTCAAAAATATGAAAAACTACCCTCGATAGCCGCCGATAACGGCCGATAGCAGTCTTGTGTATAGAACAGGTGCGATGGAGTGTCCAGATGATTTTTTAGTGGTTCTATTAATACATACATACGTATATTAATAATATGTATATAGCATCGTATTATGTCGCACAAACCTTTAATTTATTATAATATTATCATGATAATGTGCTCAGTACATTTTTAGTCACCCGGTGGTAGTAATAATTATTTCCTATCGGTATCAACTTTGCGAAGTAAGAAGGTAATCAATATCGGGGTAGGTATTTCAAAAAAGGCGTCCATTTCAACATTTTAAGCCGTGGGAAATGAATGTCATTTTTTTAAACATATCAACAGTTAAACTCCAAAACAGTAAAGGAAAATTTATGTCCAAAGCACAGTAGTCACAATTCGAATTAAATAAAATAAATAAGACATAGATAAATTCTGGAAAACTGTATCGTCTTTTTCATAATCAAAGATAAACTTTGTCACAACATAAATTTTAATTTTGGTTGCGGGATATTATTTAATATATTTATACCATAATAAGATTAAGGATATAGAGCCTCTACGTTTACACAACAGTGATGGAAAATAGATATATAAACAGTATGGCCAACACTTGATCTTGGTTTCCCAGCTGAATCTATTGTATACCTACAGTAATTTGCAGACAATTTTTCTACAGTAGAAATAACTAATGTATCTGGTCTAAATTTAATGTGATAAACAATTGACTTTTGGTTATGTCAATTTAATTTTCGGCTTCCCCGAACTATTGAGAATGATCCAGTTTTGTGTTCATAAATACATAAAATATAATAATAATAATAATAAAATATAATAAATATATTTTTTACCCTTTTCACGCTGCGTTTTATATTCTGTGATTTCTTCAATACCAAAGATTCATTCTCTATTGAATATTGGCATGTTCAATATCTCCGTCAGTACTTTTTTATATCCTACTTACATCAGGGCACGAAATGGAACGGAACGCACCGGAGCGCCGTTCCGGCTCGTGAAATTTGTAAAATTATCGCTCCGTCTCGTGGAAAAAATATGTTGACCGTCCGTGGTAGATAGGTCATAGAATAGAAAATGTGACACACTTATTTTTATAAAATACACATACGATTTGAATATACTACTATGTAAATATCTTCAGAAAATTTGTCGAGCGCTCCGGTTCGTAAACTTTTCCATTTCGAGCGCTGACTTACATAGTATTATTTTAATAATGTAATGCTATGTAGGTACCTACTTTGTTTTACTGTTTTATTTTATATAATTTCTTTCTTCGATGAATCAGTTAGCAATAGGTATAATATATTATATTGATGTATTTTTATAGGCGGGAATTATTTTATCCTAACATAACAAAAAAAAAATTTTTTTAATGTAAATCTCGCATGATTGGGTATCAGTACATAATAATATAATAATATGTAAACGTTTTATAAAATCTCTATAAGTAGGTGTCATGAATAATCAAAATAATTTGCTTATTCACTAATCTACCCTTTCAAATACAAGCTCCATCACACCTAATATTATAATACCAGTGTTTTAAATATGTACATACCGAGTAATATTTAACAGTATTTTTCCTGGCCCACACGGCGACCCTCATGGTGCAGTGCGAAAGGCACTGGGCTCTCACCCGAGGACCCTGGGTTCGATTTCCAGTAAGGTCACAATATAATATGTAGCCTAAGCCCTACAGAACGTAGTTGTGTGGTTTTCTCAAAACCTGGTTATACCTATATGTGATAGTTTTGCTACTAAGTATTACTGCACTACTGTTTCACTACACTACAGTCATTTGGCCTCACAGCATGGTGTATTAAAAATAATCTATACATTATTAGGTACATAGGTATTTATTTTATAATGGTTCAGTTATATTATAGTACCTGAGTGTTGATGTGTAGATTGTCAAAAATTTTAACCTAATAAGGCCACTTTTTATTTGGTTATTTACTAAATCGTCAAGTCAAGTAAACCGGATGAGTATTTTCAGTAAGTAACAATAGGTATCTACTAGTGATACATATAAAAAAGATAATAATATGAATGTCACTCACCATCCTTTGGAGGACTCGCACAATGTGGCGCGTAGGATCCTAAGTGATACCCCGGGTACACATTCTGATGCACTGGAGGGAATGCGTATCCAAGAGCTGCTCTAGGACTCGGAAACCCTCCCCCGTCGGGCTGCCCACCGAACTGGTGGTGCGTTTGGTAACTACCCTTAAAAGCGCCATACTGCTGCTGGTGCTGCTGCTGTTGCTGGAGGTCAACGAACGCAGACTTTGGCGGCGCGGGCGGCGGGGGAGGGGGCTCCTGTAGATGGGAGTCCATTTCGGGAGTCCTAGGGGGTCCACCCTCGGCCCCGAAGGGATCCGCGTAGCTCAACGTCGCTTGGCCGTGTGAAGCCACCTTTGAATATGTTTGGGACTCTTTATGGTTAACTATTTTTGGGGTCCTTTCGCACCCCGTTTTATATTTCGGAGATCAATTTATAAAAATATATCTACTTCACAATTTTCTTTAATCACCAATACAAAATTCGTCAATATTGTCTTAATTTTATATATTTTTGGCTGTTACGTAGATATTTCAATATTTTTTAATGTCATATCATTATTATTTTTCTACTATTTTGAAAATTACTAATTCTTTTGTCATTCTTTTAAAATTTTAATTTATTTCACTAATAACACACCTTTTTAAATAAGGTTTAAGTCACTCACTTCACTTTATTATATATTTTTTGACAAACTATAATAAATAAATAAACACTAAAGTATATTTTTTTGTAAGAACGCTTAGATCCTTGTAATTATTTTTTTATTAATCTTTCTTATATTCAAACGCGATTCGTTCAATTTATGTTTGTTTTTCTGTAAAATATGTTATTTTTTATATATCAATAAAATTTATATAGCTCTTCGAGAGTTGCGTAGGATTTAATGACTGAATATAAATTGAACAAATTAAACCACACGTTTCTTTTGTTTCGTGAGAAATCGGTGACGTTTGTACGGTGAATAGATGTATGTATATTAATAAAAAGGGTTTTTCAAGTAGCTATATATTTGCTCTGACTGGCCGTAAATATAAATAACGTCTTCCTGAAAAGAGAAGAAAAATACAAATTAAAAACAAGTAAGTACGTTATATTATAATCAGTAAACATAACTAAGTATTGAGTAGGTAATAATAAATAAAATATAAGTATAAAGCAACAATGATATAAAACCATGAACAAAGATTTGCAATTATGACCCGTATTGCAATGTCCTCATCAGCATCATGGCTGGTTAAAAGTCCCCCTTAGCTTTTTCCACTCTACTCGATCTCTAGCTGTTAGCTACAGCTAACTAGTTAGTACAACCACCGAACTCAAAATAATTCTATGCACCTATGTAGAGTTTATTTCGTCTCTGTTCTGGCAGAACACACTAACTAGAGAATACTAGTTTTGAGTAATTTGACTTTGAAGCTTTTAAAATGTTTGAAATGGTCTATCATGTGAGTTTATTAAGTAATCGTAAAAAGGATGACTTTAAAATAAAGACTGTTTATTTATTAAGAAGGTTTCCAGAAAGTAAAGTTTGAAATAAGGAACATTTTGGTGTAACTAACTCAGCGTCTTCTGCCAGAACAGTGACGATTTTTAACCGCATTCATCTAAAGGTTTTTTTTCAACCATGTCCGATCCTAATTAGATCATATGGGCCTCCACATAGTAGTTGTTTGTATTCACAGTATTATTAGGTATTTATGTGTTTAAAAAATAATGTGTTTGTATGACACCCTCTCAGACTGAGATGTCTGTGTGCAGGGTCGTTTACGAGGCACCTTTTATATTTCACATTTACTACATATTATTAGTAAGCCAAGCACATTGCATATAACAAAAACGTCTGGTAGATTTTCATTAATAAATCTATCAACTAAAAATTGTCTTCTAGATATTTTTACTGTGTTCAACGCACGAGTTAAACACAGCAATATTTTGTGCGATATTTTTCAAGTTCATTATCGAAAACTGCAGAATATTAAAATATTGCACCTATACATGCATCGGATACTAAACTTGAACGCACAAGCGCAATTCTAGCGAAGTTAAATAAAGTAGGTACCCACCTACTAGGCAGACCATTAACTTTAACTGGTTGTCAAAACATTGCAGGTAACCTAACTATCCCGGTAATTCATTACAAAGGTAATATTTATCAGCAAAATAAAACGAATTAAAACACAAATGTTTTAATAATATTATAATGTTAAATGAAATAATTACGTGCTGACCGCTGTCGCAGTACAGCAGAAGGAGTGCGATCGCCTGTGATCGATTCTTAAATTATTTATGAGTTGTAGAATTTTGGTCTTGAGGGGCGAGCGGCGCCTTTAAAAACTCACTAATTTATTTGAACTCCTAATTGGGTAATATACTGAAACACAACAGCACAGGAATAACATTGTAATTTATATCTTTCAATGGGAAAATTATTATCCGCTGTGAGTGGGATTGTTAGGTATCCAAGTAGGTATTTAAATACTAAAGAGGTAATGAAGATAGTGCTTTCTGTTCTGTTAATTCAATGTATGTATGGTTGTGATTATATTGAGATGCATGTCGCGTACTATCACGTGACGTCACAGTAAGCTGCCGCTACGGGGAAAAGTGTGTAATGTCGTTTTTCTTGGTGTTAAAAATGTTATCAGACTGATGCTCCCATCCCGTAGCACATTTTGAACCTTCAAACGAATATTGTCAGTTAGCGAAATCTGCTGAAATTACCAGTACAATAATGAGGTCACCTCACGTTGTACCGCACTGCATCGACAAACATGCATGACTTAATTAACGTTTTTTATCATTTTCTACATGCCTACACATTTTTGACTCATGTCGAAATCGAGTGTTTTTTGTTTTTGGCGATTGGCACTATGTATTTTCTATAAGAATGTTGTCTATTATCTATGGTCTACAGGTTGGGTTCTGTTTAACATAGTATCTATGGATATACATAGTATAACATGTCGAAATCGAGTGTTTTTTGTTTTTGGCGATTGGCACTATGTATTTTCTATAAGAATGTTGTCTATTATCTATGGTCTACAGGTTGGGTTCTGTTTAACATAGTATCTATGGATATACATAGTATAACATAGTATCTACGCAAGTAATTTTAACGTTAAATTAATAATGAGTGAATTTAGTATGAATAAGTAATGAATAATAATTCAAAATACTAAAGCATGAGAGTTGGCACACTCCATCATTGAATTTACAGAGGTGGTGATCGTTCAAAATATTATGCAAAATGACGAAACCATATGCTTACTAAATTTGTCGCCGTGACAGTGTATCTCAATATAATCACAACTTTAGACACACTTGTACCTACATAATATTATGAAATATGTACATTTTTATAACATTATTTTTGATGTCTATATATTATTACAACTCTCGGAAATATATTATGAAATTTAACAGCGATGCATTGATAAAGTTGTTGAAAGTGTTGTTTCTGGTTTCTCTGTGCAAATAAAAATAAAAAAAGAAAATTGGACTTCCGATAAGTGCATTTTTATTACACTATCATAATTATTATTGATTCACTTGTTAAAAATTGCACAAAATAATTACTTCATTAAAACTCTGTAATTAAACTATGTCTACTGAATAAACGGTGTTGAAATCAATCATAATATGGTACCACAAAACATCACTATACCTCTGTACTTAGGCTCAGGTATCTACTATTTATATACTTACATGAAAATATTTTACAAAGAATTTAATTATTGTTTATACATTATTAGGTAAAATAGTTGTATAGATGTATCGTTAATACTTATTTAGTATTGAGAATTTTGAGATAACAGTTTTTTTTTAACCAAATACATTAATGAAAAACTTCATCTGTAGAGATAAAACGTGGGTACTTAAGTACAAAGTAAGGTACAAAGGTTTCCTGATTTACCAATTGTAATGACTGAGTTTGGAATATTGAAGAATTGAGCGTTTTTTTTTAAACTACATTCATGTTAAACTGAAACTTACTTCATCGGTTTTGATATGGAAACTATATAAGGCTATAATTATCTATATGCAACATATTTATATTGAACTATTATGAGTAATGCGTCTTTTTTTCTGTTCTGATACATTTCAGTTGTAGGCCGCCAATAAACGTAGGTATAATATGATTTGTTCATTATGTCACTGGTTGGTTGTGCCATGTGTGACTGAAATTTAACTGTTATATAAGTTACTTAACCAATACATAATCCTGTGAGAATGAAAATAATTAGTGTATTGGTACTTATGTACCTATTCAGGTGCATTTCGTAAAAAAATGCATTTAATTCCTAGGTACGTAGGTAAGCAGTAATATTTTATAAAAAAATATATTGAATCCTAAATAAAGTAGTAATTATTATGGTGGAAAACTACCTACAAATATGAATTTATTATATTAAAAAAAAATTTAAAACGTGTAATTAAAAAATATAAACACATATTTAGTGTCTGCATTGGTTGTTTTTGTCAATAAAAAGGTAATTTGATTTCTTTATATTTTTTCAGTTGCTGGAGTCTTCCTGCGAGGCGAGAAAACTAATTTCTCCATCTGAAAAAAAACGCGATTCCACAAACAAGGCAAGAGTAAATAATGCTCATGTTTTCTTTCAGTCACACATTATCTTTATCTCTTTCTTTTGTCTCTTTTGCAAATAAATTGTTAAACTTCGAATTCAGAATAGGGTTTTTAAAAATAAAACGCGTTGACATAAAAAAGAAAAACTTTTGAAGAGGCCAAGAATCTGAGCTGGGACTTATAAGGAGATATAGGTATATAGTAGATATTTTTAAGTAATTTTTGTGAGTTCAATGATTGCATTCTGACGATAGTCAAATCTAGATTTGTCTTAAAGGGTTGAATATAGGTATGATATAACCCAGGGCAGCACCGATTTTATTTGAAGCAGATGACGCAATCGTTTTGTCAGAATACTTAAAAGGGATGCTTAAAACAGTTCAAATCAGCCTTATAATTTTTAAATTGTTTTGAATCTCAAAAATATGTGTATTTCACACAAATTGAATTTACAATATTACTCAAAACCTAACAAAATCTCTGCAACTACATATTAACTCAAAAAGTTGGGAAGTATAAAGTATACCTATACGTACACAACATAATAAAAAACAACTAATAATATTATGTATATATAATCAGTATCATTTTCAATAATAATTCATTTTAGTTACAGGATTTGATTTTAGGAATGAGAAACATTGACATTTTTACTAGAAACCTGTAGGAATTCGTGGTTTTTAATTGGTAGTTCATTGTGGGGGCCTCATAACCATAAGTGTCTCGAGCCTCAGTGTACCTAAACCCACTGCTGGCCTGGGACATAATTTGGCAGACCACGGAGGTCTAATAAATAAATTTCAAATGCGAATATTTTTTAGATTTTGTAATGAATTTGACACAAATTGGTTAACATCGACTGTGTTGATTTCCTCTAATGCCTAAATATCAAATTTATTAGATTTCGCAAGCGGAAATAAGAAGGCGCACACAAATTGCAAAAAGTGCGATGACACGCCTTACCACTATATTATGGAAGGATCGGGGAATTTCGATTGCCACAAAAATGATGCTTGTGCAAACATTAGTGTTCTCGATATTCCTATACGGAGTCGAGTCGTGGACCCTGAAGGCAAGAGAACGGAAGGCAATTGATGCCTTTGAGATGTGGTGTTGGCGCCGAATGCTTCGCATTTCTTGGACGGAGCACAGGACGAACCAGTCAATCATCCAGGGACTGAAGATAAAGGAACGGCTCTCGACGATATGTCTGAGAAGAATTCTGCAGTTTTTTGGACATATTGTCAGGCACGGACCGGACAACCTGGAGAGACTGGTAGTTTTGGGTAGCCTCCAGGGAAGGCGAAGCAAAGGAAGAGCGTCTGCGCGATGGAGCGACCAAGCGAAAGAGCTGACTGGGGGCACCATCCATTCTGCCCTGAGAGAAGCGGAAGATCAAGAGGGATGGAAAGTCTTGGTCGCTCAAAGGATGGCGAAATTTAAATGTGGTCACGATCCTCAGCCATGAGTGCACGACCAAGAAGAGAGAGAGAGAGATTTCGATAAGAAGTATTTTTAAATTTAACGTCTCAACAGGTATTTTTGGGACTATTAATTATATTAGGTAAGGGCCCATTTAAAGGTAAATTCGGCATTGACGATAGCTTACAAATACATGGATCTTAGATGAATCGTTTAGTGAACTTGAGGGAGAGATTTTGTCAATAAATGATGACAGAGCTCTAAAAACAGCTGCATTAATTAACTATTAAAGTTCGGCAGTACCTACTTGGCAGAGAAAACTGGAAGACTGAGAATAATAAAATTGAAGAAGGTGTAGTGAGACCTTCACCCAGCCATGAATCAATCCCAATTGATAGTAATATTTAAGCCAAGAATATAGTACCCAACTAATGAATATAGTATACTTACCTAATTGATAGGTAGGTATATATTTTTTTTATTATTCAAGATTAACTAAATAAAATATAGATCCTACACACGACTTAACAATAAGCATAATATGTTCTTATTTTTAATTTTTAATTTATACTTATATACCTACTAGAGAAAAAATGACCGAGTGTAATTTGAATGTAACTTTTATTAATGGAACCTATCGATCAATATTTCTTCCAAAGTATTGCTTATAATATCGAATAACGAATTTCGCTCGGTCGAAAAGATCTATGATTTTTTGAAGTAGGTTTATCAAAAAAAATATTTTAAAAAATAATTTTGATAAAACAGCTAACCCTCGTGAATCGTGCAAGGAATCATTTGAGCGCAGGCGGCCGGGTTTAAATCGATAATTTTTAATTGGTCGTCTTGAAGTTAATATACGCCAATAAAAACATTAATACATACACCAACTAAGAAAGTGAGACATACTGCATGATGATAAAAAATTAATTAATCAACTAAGCTGAATTCCTTCCACAGGATGCCCCGATAATCAAAACAAATAATCAATCAATGGTTTTCCTCAGAATAATTTAACTTTTTTTTAATGTACAAGATCATAAGGTGGGTCGCACAAACATACTCAACACGACTGTAACATGTCGACTTTGTCGGTGTGATTTATGTTGTCATTTACAAAACACGTGTGACTAAACATACTGACTCATTATTGGTTGGAAAAGCGCTTGTAACATAGTTAGAAGTGTTCAAAATGGATGTTACTGAAGGTGTGATTCAGTATATCGTCACTAAACTACACTATTAATTCATATGGCCGCTGCCAAGCCGACCTATCAGATCACTGTTTCATAAATTATTTTTATACCTATATATTTACGGATTATATATATATATTATATATACATATATACTTATAGTTCTCTTATTTTTCTTCCAATTGTTTTCTTTTCGTCTACTATCGAATATTGGCGACCAAATCACAATAAATCTCCCTGTCCTGCTGTGACGTTCTTACGCAAAATATTCATTTCTTATCATTTATTGAGATAATTAGAGCATTTCCACGAAACCTACTCTAAAACAGCGGTGGTTTTGGATATGTAGAGGTCTGCAGCGTTGACAAGCTTGGAGGTCCCCCTTGTTAGTTTTAAAAAATGAGATCTCAGTACTTTCTAACGTAAAGACCGCATCGTCAGCTTGATGGAAAACCATCACTGGTTTCAAAAGTTTTAATAATCGTATTTGTTCCTTCACTTGCCACCCCTAAGAAACGCATGACCTGCCTATCCCCACGGGTTCTGGGCCTGATGTATCAGACCAGTCACCTTGGATATTGTTACACTTTATAGACAAATAAAGTCTTTTAATTCATATGATTATTTATGCCCTCTACCTTTTAACATAGTCTGAGTTGATTAAAATATATTAAGATATTCATTAGACGTTTACTAAACAAAAGTGCTCTTAAAGTGATGCGAATATTTATGTTTTACGAGACCTTAACACTTAAACTGACTTTTGAAACTTTTATTTACTCAAAAAAACCGAATAACCCTCTTCGGCACTCGTAATATGCATTGCCTTTTTGAAAATGACCGACAGACGTCTTGTAGAGGTATTTCCGACACACCCCTCATCTTTTTAATATTAATATAATATTTTTGTATGTGCTTTTTCAATATTTGTTTCTTTTATGTTTTTATTATTGAAAACACGATATTCGTTAACCCTACCAACGGGCGGTATTGGATAAATAAGTTACGTAATTGCGTGCGATTAGGTAATTATTGTAATTATACCTATGTTTATATTGGCAATGTTACTTATTATAAAGAAGTCCATACATACATAGTGATTAATTAAATCATTTTTTATTAGATACTCAACATTTAGAATACTTAATTCATTTAATCTCTTCATGAGATTCAGTGTTTACTTGGTGATAATCAGCGGTGGGCTTAGAGATCTGGACGTCGGAATATTGATCGTATTTCAGCCCCTCTCCATAGAAAAAAACTTTAACTAAAACCATAGCGCATTATAAATAACAATGTATATCATCTTTATGAAATTATTATTGAAGGGGATAGTGGTGACACATAATAATATACTTAATTAGGTACAATTAGATATGTGTATGAGTCGTTTTGTTATAATATACCTAATTAGGGGTGGCTCTACCTTAAAAGTTCGTAGGGACCATCCCCACATCGTTATTATATAAAAAAATACACATTCAATATTTTTATCATTGTAATATACCTACTTAATTACACGATTAAATAAAGTAATTTATTTATTTTATCTATCTAAATCGGTCGCAATTTTATGGAGGTATCATTTTTATACAAATAAATAAAGCAATGATTGTAAATTGTGTAATGACATAATGAAAAGTAATTAATTAAATTAAATGGTCCACTGACCCTCATTTTTTCACTCAGTCCCAGCCCATCGCCGCGGTACAAATCTCGTTCTACAAAGTATGTGAATGCATTAGCGTTAGTAGGATACGCATACTGGGGAGCGAATCAAATAACCCCTAGGTGAGTAAAAAAATTCGCTGTATGTCCTAGTTCAAAACTGATAATGGTAAGTCTATACTCTATTTTATTCTGAAAAATTACTCATTTATTCATTCATAAAATCATATTATTATAAGTAGCTTTTACATAATATTATATAATATAAGAAAATAGGTAGGTATGTATATTTATTATTTAATGGCTAAACCCCACAGCCTAGAAAGTTGTCGAGCCGCCCTGTACCTAATATATTATTATTGTACGTAAGTTGCAGGTATTTCATTAAGCTTTGGTTAATATTTTGTATTTAATTTGTGAGAAATGTGCATATTTTTAAAGATTTAATGATAGTTTAATAATTATACCAAGAAATGTTACAAAGAGTTTAAACTTTCGAGATGTGGCTGTATAGACGCATCTTCGAAATACTTTGGACTGACCGGGTGACAAAATATGTTGAAGTTTTCAATAGAATGGGAAAGGACTGAGAAATTCTACGTAGTATCAAAACCAGGAAACTACAGTAGGTACCTCGGCCATATTGTGAGAGGACAAAAGTACAGCATTCCCCAATTCGTCATACAAGAAAAGATCAATATTAAACGTAAACGATGTCACATTACGTGAATTAAGAACCTCCATGATTAATACGAGTACAGTTTAAACTTTAATATGCATCAAATGATAACGTAAAGATTTCTCTAATGGTGACCGGCCTTCGTTGATGGCACAATAAATAAGAAGAAGAACAAGTACCAAATGATTTTTGCTGCAAACTACGAATTTGTCATCAAAACCTATATTCTAAATTATTAAATTCTGCACCCCACATCTCAGATTAATTTTTATTTATTTTGTATACCTATTTAACGGGATTGTTTAGTCACTTCATTGTTTCACAAAGTGTTAAGCACGTTTTTTAAAGGCCGTTTGTTCGCGCTAGCGGTCGTGAGTGAAGAGTCTTTTTGTTGTAAAACATTTTTTGGTTTTATTATATTATATTTTTTTATTTTCCTGTTAACATACTCTCGAAGAATTAACGCAGTCTGATTTTGGTTCATCAAAGGGCGCAAGGTATCTGTGAGCAGACAAGTATTTTAGTATTTATGGAATTAAAAATATACTGTACCTACACGCAGACACGACCACTAAACAGTCAATGGTGGTAACCACATGCTACGACTACTAATGTTTTACATACTGTTAGTATGGGATGTCAACTGAATGCACCTCGCTACGGAGTTTTACCTATAGCTAGACCTTGCGACGGAAGACTACTCGTATCTACTCTCCCTCGTCACGTATAACACTGCCCCCTGCAGCTTCCCGGGTACATTCCCCGTGTACGGAAATTTGTACGTATGCAGTTCGCCGTATTACACACGGTGAAATGTAGTAGGTATCTATCGGAAATATATGGCCGTATATTAAAGACCGTCCAACCTCATTGTGTCGTATAGTACTGAGATAAAATTCATGTCTAAATACAACACGGTTCTTGTCGGCTTACATGAAGTCAACGGCAAACAAATGTTGAAAATAGCCGATATACTGGATTACATGTTACTCTCCTACGAAAAGATTTAGGCAAAGGGCCGGAAAGGCGCTGTTGCCGACTAAATGGGAGGAGCTTGTTAGTTTATAATGGAATCGCGGTTAAAAGTGGGAGGTGCTTGTAGTTCACAGTTTTAACACTTAGCCAAGAAGATGTTGTTCAAGTATAGGTTCGGTTAGGTTAGGTTAGGTTAGGTGAGGTTATGTTTTCATTCTTTAATTCATGAATTTAGCCAAAGTTGGCTATGATAAATATCGGCTGGCTTCCTGTAAACAGTGTAAACCACAGAACAGATAATAAATAGAATACCGATAGGCTATATTCAATACGCCGCATCTTGATGCAGGGTTTTGAATGCGTGAGTGTGCTACTAAAATGAAGCACGCATTATGCACGTGCAATAGTTTGTGTAATACACCAACATTAAATGAGCGTAAATGCATAAACCGAGAGCAGTTTTCAGTATTCGACGTAAAACGTATTCTTGACACGTGTGTAAGTTTAACCCAGATTCTTCCTTCCTCGAGTCGGTTACCTGCTATCGCCTTACCCGTTATGTATTTCAGTTCCCATTATTTCTGAGTTCCCTGGTGTAAACCGACTTGTTCCTAAAATACTTTTACTTATATATATACATATATACTTTTATTTGAATACTTAAATTAGAAACATAGAAAAACGCGTATTTTTTTTTCATCTCGGTATAGTATACGGTCATATCTTTCCGATAAGAAAGCTCACGGTGAACTGTGCTACGGTGAAATGTAATAACACATTCCCCTAATGTGCATCTCTTTAATTCATGCGATAAACCTGACTTGTAGCCAACCACTACATTTTTCCACTAGTATCCCAATACTCAACAATGAGTCACTGTGACCTGTCACACCCTCAAATGAGTATGTACCTACCTTTCGTGGTCAGGTTATAAAAACTTCGTATTAAGTATAAGATTTTGTGACTTTTTAAAATAAACTAGTAATTAAATTAGTAGTAGGTAAATTGTACATAGGTGTCATGTCATGACGTGTAAACGTGCCACAGCTCACCGTAAGCTTTCTTATCGGATGGCTGTATGGCACTGAGATCAAAACTACATGTTGTTTGCGGACCATTACAGACGGTACTGCATATGCATACGTACAAATTTCCGGGCATGAATAATAATAATCATTTTAAACTAACCAAGCGTCCCTCCCTTTCAATATATCTCTTCCAGCGCTCCAAAGGATCCCTCATTTAGTTAAATTTTACAGATTTTTTTTTGTTATTTATTTAATAAGTTATTATTTCACGAGATGTTTTAAAATTGAGAAACAAAATGCATTTAGCAGATGGGTATGTACACCGTGCCGGTTATTATTTATTGTGTTGGTTAAGTCGAAACAATCAAATGATCACCTCGTTAGCCGTACCTAATTGATTAGGTTAGGTTCGTTTGTCGTCCAGTGGCGCATTTCAAAATCAAAATTCAAATCAGTGATTAACTTAATACATGAGTAAAATTAAGACTGGGAGTGGTAAATCCAATGAACAACAACTTGGGTGAAGAACGGAAGTAGAGAATTAAAATGTAGCAGGCGAGTTCCCAAATGGCGTTATCTGCAAAGGTTACAAGCAAGTGACGATGATATCTATTCATTGTCCCCATCCAACGAAAAGTGCCGGTGTGACTTTCTCTGAAATGGCACTCTGGCAGAACATTCAGCTAGTTAGTTAACATCTTATGTGAAGATTTTCGCTATTTTTAAATCGCTGCTAACTCTTTGCTATAAGACCGTCAGAAATCGGCTCAGGCCTAATCCCTGAAAGTAATCTTTGAAGGTAAATTTAAATTAAGTGTAAGTTAGTAAATATCATGTAAGAACCTGGGTAGAAGCCATAGGGAACGTGGCCACCCCTTAGAATTAGTTGAATATAACTATATTCGTATAGGTATACAATATATAGGTATATAATAATATATTCTTCACGATATACCTATATTTACAAGATGCGTATTATTTACAATCTAACTCTAAACAAATCATAAAAACATGACTATTGCTGCATTTGAAATTTGTAGCACCAAAGAAAAGTAGGCTTACAAACCTGTCAATGCTTTGGTCATTTGCGTACCTAAAACCACTACTGTATGTTACAAATGATGCAATTCGATGCGATATGATTGACCACCAAGTTGTTGAACACATCCTCTGGGATTGCCCGCTTATGGAATTCGAACGAGCGGAGCTGTTTGCCAGGGTCCGTCCTCACACGGGCCCAATTGGTCATGGAGATCTGGTAGCAACCGAGGCCAACTTTGCGGCATTTGAGAAATTTGCAGCGTCGTATGGGGAGCGGGATAGTCCCGACTCTTCTGTAGACTCATCCATTTCAATTCGTGACACTCAGTATGCGGGTACACAAAGCGCTTAACGTCAGCGGACAGCAGAGCCAGTCCAAAAAACAAAAATTTTCTTTCTTAACTTTCTTCTTTAAGCACTACGGTGCATGGTTGCAGCATCAGTCCCGTGCGGCTCCGTCTCGGGAAGGAATGAGCACTTAAAATCACTTCTTTCAGACACGTTTAAAGCGTCATAGAAAGCGGCCGTGCATATCCACGGTTGTGCATATATGACGGGTGGTGGTGGGCACTTTAACAATTGATATAATTAATTAATGATAATTCACACGTAGAAATTTATTTAAATTATTTGAAGGGTCACAATATGTTACTTGACTACCACAAAACGGGGTCGCAATCAAGTGCTTTACATTTGAATGTCTAGTGCCGGCAACTAAATAATTCAACTGGATTTATATAAAAATACGTAAAATTGCTAAAAAATATACAGAACGCCCCTAATTATACTTTGCGAATTTGAAAAATAATGGGGTTCCATTGGGGATACCATTTAGGGAACGTTAAAGTGTAGAACATCACACTACCCTTAACCTTAGCGATAGATATGGGGGCCATGTTATACCTACTGACTGTGGTTTCCTTATCAAAATACCTGAATCAACTTACAGTTTATCGTGAGTGCCATTTTTATAATATGTAACAAAAATAATGAAACATAGAAACTTCTTTTGAGAGTTTATATTATGAAAATTAGTAGGTATCTACATAAAGACCATGGATATTTTTTGCTTTACTTAATTTTAGACTCAATATCTTTGTTTTAAATATAAGTAAGTACATATACATATGTTTTTCATCCTCGTGGCACTTAATACACATAATTGTTTCTACAACCACTTCTAGTTTTAAATACAACGCAAAATAAAAAAAGTGACCAATTGCACTGTTATCGAAAAATACTTTATTTTATATAGGTACCTAAGTAGTATATATATATATATATCTATAAGTAATTCCCTAAATCTTGTTGATATTATAATATGACATAAGACTATTTTTAGGCACGGTGAAAAAAAATACTAATAAGTATTTATCTACGAAAGCCGCCATACTATTTAAAAGTTTGGAAACCACTGGATAGAAAACATATTTAACCTCTTTAACAGTTATTTAAAAGTTTGATATAATGATAGTGAATTAAGTACCACGGAAATATTATTAAACAAAGCAAAAGAAATATTAAACATTTCATTATTTATTGAAAACCAACTTTAATATGTATTGATTTTATTTTTATGACACCCTTTTTCTACGCCACTGCGCCCCATAAATTATTTCCATCCCATTCCGTTTAACCGCTTAGCTTCATTTCGTTGTAAATATTAATTGATATTGATTATTTTATTATTATTTCGTATTATTATATTTAAACTATCAAATATTGTTTTAACAAACAATCATTATGTTTTGAATTATAGTGCTAGGTGTTAATGAATATACAACCTGTTATTAAACTATTATACAGGTAAAATCAATTAATTTAACCAAAAAGTCGATTGTGGCTATGTGAATTCTCCGACTATTACTATGCAGTAATAATTTAATTTCGGAAATAAAAATATATGTAAGTAATAATAAGTATGTAATTAACCTAGTAAGTTTAATTAAAATCAATCCATATTTCCGCTCCAAGGCGAAGCCTCAAATAATTTCAAAGATTCAAATAATTATTGGAATGAACAAGAAACACGGTAAGTATTATTTCTTTCCGTTAGTAACATAATACTAAGTAGGTATATACCTAAGCAAGAACAAATCATTCATTTATCACAAATCGTACCCTCCACAACCGCTCTCCACTCACTCCGGTCTCTCGCTACACTTCTCCACTCACTCCGGTCTCTCGCCACACTTCTCCAGTTACCGGGTCTTACTATAAGCCAGTCCACTTCAATGGCGTCAGCCCATCTCCTTCTTGGACGGCCTCTGGGTCTCTTCCGTTGGGGTAGCCACTTCGTCATGATCCTTGGCGCTCTAACTTCAGGCATTCTCTCCACATGTCTCGCCCATCGTAGTCTTCGGGACTTACAGTATCTTATGATTGTTTGCTGTTCAATCAGCTCTTCCAACTCATGGTTCATTTTTATTCTGTAGTTCCCATTTTCCAACGTGGGTCCAAAGATTTTTCGGAGTATTTTGCCCTCGAAGACAGCTAATTTGTTTTCCTCGTTTTGAGTTAAGCACCAAGTCTCACAGCCATAAGTGACCACTGGCCTTATAATTGTTTTATATATTAGAAGTTTACTTCTTCGGCCTAGAACTTTCGACCCCACCAGTCGCTTGCAGGCATGCCAGCATTTATTCCCGGAGATAAGGCGGATTTTTATCTCCTCTGCTGTCTTATTTTGGGTATTTAGGCTGGATCCGAGATACGTGAACTTGTCCACCCCTTCATATGCATGCTGTTCTATGTATATATTCTACTAATGGTATGACAACCGAAATAGCTATCGACTAATGAACAATCTGTAATTTTTTTCCTGTTATCGCGAGGGATGGTTTCCAATCCTGGTGTCCTAATGATTTTGAATTTACATGCGCCTGTCAATTACCTACGTGGTCGCAGCCATGATTTATTCTGGATCGTAACCGTTTCCTCGTGTCAAGAATATCAGGCACCATTAGCGAGGGGTGCAAGACTAGTTAATGCGCGCTAATTTCGATGAGGTGCTATGCATTTTGTATTTGAAACTTTGTTTTTCTGTCTAAAATTGTATGTTTTTTGTTTTCAAAATTAATTATGTATAAAATTGTACCTACCTAAGTATGTTATTATTAGTTTTGTTAGTTATTATTATTATTATTTTCTATATTTTCTTCTTCACTCTTGTGAGGGTAATATTTGTTATAATGTAAATCTCGTGTTGTGTACGTCTTGAATTTAGATTTGTTATGTCCACAATGTTTTGTTTTCTTAAATAAATAAATTATACAGGATACACCATTCCACACAATCCGGACAGAAAAATGAGTATTTATCACAGAAAATGTTATAGACTTCTAACAAAATATCTGTAAGAATCGTCCTTATTGCAATGCAGGTAGAGTTCAGTTTTTAAGTAGGTACATACAATATGTAGGTATTAATTTATAGGATAAGCATCTGGCTTTGGTATACAGACACATAAAACAGTAAATAAATTACGATGATAAAGAAGAAAAATTAACGTAGTTTCTAAATTGACCCTGATAGTTAAAACTTATAACCACAGTAAACTATACATGGCAATTTTATTTGACGCAAATAACGTAATTGATTCCTCAAAAGATTTAAAGAGTTCTCGAAACAGTTCAAATCGGTTATACTTTTTTTTTTTATATATTATAGCAAAATTTTACAACGGGTGCGTATATATTTCTCACAAATTTAGTATAAAATATTACCCAAAACATAAGAAAATCCCTGCAAATATCGTCAAAAGGGCCCCTAACATAACCATTGAGACAGATGCTTACTTTAACATAAAAATAAACCATTCATATTATTATGTGTCATCATCACTGTGTTATCCTCAATATTAATAATTAGTTTTAGATAAAGAATGTGATTTATGGTTTTTATTTATTTTTCTATGGTGGTGGGAGGGGCCTCAAAATCATTCAGTGCGTCGGGCATCTTCATCTCTTAATTTGTCACTGAAACTATAAGTATATAAACCATAGCTATAGTTTCAGATATAAATGAGAATGACACAGGGCTCGAAATGCACCGGAGCGCCGTTCCGGTTCGTGAAATTGGTAAAATTATCGCTCCGTCTCGTGTAAAAAATATTTTGAGCTAAATAGGCCATATACCTAATAGAAAATCTAACATACTTATTTTTATAAGATATACATAAAATTTGATAACTATGTAAACATCTTCAGAAAATTGTCGAGCGTTTCGATTCGTCAGCTTTTCCATTTACATTCTAACATTCATAATAAATAAAAATAGTTTAAAAGGGTGTATTAGGTAGGTACAATAATAATATGTATTAATATGATATTACAATAATAAGACAAAATACAAGTTTGGTGTTCAACAAAAAAGTTCATTTACTGTAATGTTTGAGTTCTTGAACGTGGGTATTAAACATATGAATAGATGCACTATTCGAAAAATATATTTAAAAGAGAATATGCCCTCATATAGGGTACAGTGATGTGGGAAATGGTGGAAATTTTAAAATCAATTGTACCTACAACACTATTTCTCAGCTAGCACTCTTAAATTAAGTAAGAAATAAAAACAGGTTAAAATTCCCCTCCCGTGGACTTTATGTTATTATGTATACTTTTTGTATATTAATAAGGTTTACATGTGTCGGAAAATAAATAAAATTTACGATTTATTAATTAGTTATTCAAATTTTATTTTCCACTTTCAACCCCCTCCTTTGTAGTTGGTTGGCAGTTTGTTCTTCATACGCAACTCAGATATCGATCTTCTTCCAGTTGGTTGCGGCGGTGGACTTTCGGCACGCGAGCCGAGACTTTGACAGCCAAGCGCAAGTACGCGATTTTATAATGACATCAAAGTCAACATTAATATTTTTTATGTAAGTAGATATATAGCGCCTGTACATGTGCATGGATTTACTATCGTCAATAGTGCTTATTTTAAACTATCACGACTGTTTACACGTAAAAGTGCTGACTGTCTCTCCAATCTCGTTGTAATTTTATAGTACCTACTATTTGACAGGACGTATTGAAAATCGGTTAACCTCAAAATGAGTAGTTCGTTTTTTTATCGTTCTACTGCGCAGATCTTACTTGCGCGTTAATATTCAGAAGCTTCCAAACATGTTTGATTTATACACGCAATCTTGCCAACTGCAGGATAATTCATGCTTACCCATATATTTTCTTACTGTGAACAGTAAAGTAAATCCATGCACGTATAAACGGGGTAATAGTTTATTTTTTTATACTTAGATAGGTACTACACACCAGAACGTCATGTCAACCAGTCACCAGAACTACACACATTTGTTGCAATAAAAAGGCCATCTTTCCCTAATTCCTTTACCGCAAGGTAGGAACAGGTAAAGAATTAGTCAGCTCTATTTTAGAAGTACCCTAGGTAGTAACGTCTCGTGGGGGTAGGCAGGCCGTGCCTTGCATAGGGTTGGCACATTATGAAATGCGACAGTAGGTATACATTGTTCATGAAACACTTAGTTTAATAAATAATCGAATCATAAAAAACCTTGACTTCATTTACGTAACTATTGTTTTACCACACTAACAAATTTGTCTAGAGGGATTCTCCAAACCTGTCAGTGAGACCTCCAAGTATGTCACTAACACCGCCACCGTTTGAGAGTAAGTTTCGTGGTAATGCTCTTATTATCAGTAGATGTGTGTAAGTCAATTATGAAACAAATTTTTAGACAATTTGAAACTAAAAATCATTAAGGGCTGACCATAGGTAGAATGGTGTCAGATTTTTCTGGCAGTGCAGGCGACTCATTTAGGTGTCGGTATCATTATTTTCAAATGACACTAACACCGTTCCAAAGTGATTTCGTCGTAGCCGCAATGACAGAAGAATCTGTCCTTCTTCTACCTACGATGGCCAGGTTGATAAAGCGGTTTTATCTGAATCCATATATCGCGGACTCGATCCCACAATAAGACACCATAAAATGCACGTCATTTTTCCCTGTAAGGATCAATTGGGATGGGCGAGTGGAGGGCTGTGGTGGCACATAAGCTTCGTTCAAAAGAGAATGTTTTATTTTACTGTAATATAAGCATGGCCCCCACATCCTGAAACGGGTCCCAAGGCTGAAATCATTAGCGGGCCCCCCTACCTATCGCTAAGGTTAAAGGCAATGTGACACTATACAAGCATTTCCCAAATGGTGTTCGAGGTAAAATTATTTAGCGATTTGCGTATTTTTGTAAACACCTAACTACTTCAATTATGGAGTTGTCTAGTATTGACACACAATAATCAAAAATTATATCGCAAAACCACATATTTTAAAGTGGTTTTGCGATATAATTTTTGATTATTTAGTTAGTTAGTATAGTTAATATCTCTGAAATAAAGTGTGCCGCAGGCGACTATTTTTACTATTGGAGAGAATTTTTAGTGTGTGTTTATCTCACTAATCCGGCCAACCCATCACGCCGGGCCCCTCCTAAGCCCGGGCCCCCAGGCCTGAGCCCTGTCAACCCCCCCCCCCCTTGTGGGGGCCATGAATATAAGTAATACTTATGTGACGGTATGTAAATAACAATTAAACTCTTATAGTGTATACACTAATTTAATATCAATCGAAATATCGGTGAACAAACGATATATAATTGTAATGACGCATCTGTTTACCATCCATGGATATGCGTACCTACGTATCTAAAAAGCAACACGCACCTCTCGGAAAACTCACGCAATACATCTACTCGTACATATCTACGTACATAGATAATATAATATAGAATATCGTTAAAACAATAGCATACAAACATATTTGGTACAGTTCGGTTATGAGGAATACAGCGGAAAACACATTTTGAAAATAGCCGATAACCTGAATTATTTGTTAGGTTAACCTAACCAAACCTTACCTAACCTAATCTAACCCAACCTAACCGAACCTAAACTAACCCAAACTAACAAATAATCCAGTATATCGGGTATTTTCAAAATGTGTTTTCCGCTGTATTCCTCATAACCGAACTGTACCACATATTTCTTTATATTTAATTTTAAACCAGTAAGTATGTATACATAGTCACTACTGACAACAGGCTCTCACATAGGTATCCTCGGCAACAAAACTAGGAACAAAAATGCGTCAACAAAAAAAACTTTAATTAATTAGATTAATGGAATATTACCTACTTACGGCGGTGATTTACAATGAAAATATCGCGGCGTGGACGATACAAATGGATACTAAATGTCCTATTAATTTGGATTACGCAGGCACGATAACTACATAGCTGTTTGTTGATAGGACAGCTAGCAGCAACCTGTAGGTACTCATCCCACCAGTGTTTAGGTGAAAAAAATAGACAGGCGTAATAGACGAGCTCCGTAGTGAGTCGCATCCAGCTATTGTACTCTACGAAGTGTGATCGCAAGGCCCATACAAACATTACAGGAAATGCAGTTCACAGTATAACCATTGGTGGCTGTAGTCAATGTAGGTAATTAAAATAATTAAGAAAGAGATTATAATAAATATTTATCCCGTCATGAAAGTAACGATAAGAAACTACGATTAGTTTGAATATGAATATACATAGTATACCTAAGTATCAATGGCGTGACATATGGTGTAGATGCGAATTATCTTCAAGAATAATTGATATATTAATATGTATTATGTAATAATAATAATATGTATTTATTTGTATACGACAATACCTATCATCTGCCATGAAAAAATAGTGACAATATGTAGTAAATATTATGATTTTTATTCAACAGCATCTCTACAAGCAAAAGTCACCGCACGTCACTGCCATGTAGGTAATTACGAAAAATCATACTAATCGTACATTCGATTGGGTCGGCGAATAACTAATAATCTTCTAGGGCAGTTTTAATAAATACCTAACAAGTATTGCAAATAGTACCTATTAGGTGACTATCTATGTAGTTGTATGTGAAGTTGGTAGGTAAGTATAGTTCCAGTTGAAATGAGCAATTAGAACACAGATATAATAGAAGGGATACGTTCGCGTTTCAGCGAATGCAAAATACCACTAATAATATATTATTTAATATTGTATTTCTCTCAATAAAACGCACAGTTAAATGCCACTATAGATAGGTGTTATGCAAATTTATGTTTGATGAACAAAGATATCATGGAAAAGCCGATAGCAAAACTAGTTGAACGTCACTTTCAAACGAAATCATTTGCATAACTTGTTTTTTTTACCTTACAAACATCAGTTACTACTTATGCATTAGCATGTTAATTCACCATAAAAAATGCCTCACTGTCATATTATTTTAGAACCGATGTGACATAATTAAGACAACCAGTCTGCTATTTAAAAATGTAGGACGCTGTATCGTTTTCTATGACTTAGAGGCCATCCATAGACTGAAACCGTATGCAGTTTAGAACCGTGTGCCATACTAAACTTATGATTTCTGTTCATGGAAATATATTTTCACAAAGTATAATATAAGCAACTGATCGTATCGATTTATAGCACAACATTTACACTTACAAACTTAGTGAAAATATATTTTCATGAACAGAAGTCATAAGCTTAGTATGCCACACCGTTCTAAACCGCATACGGTTTCAGTTTATGGATGGCCTCTTAGTAATTTAGTTAGAAGTCTGGATGCTAAACCAGGAGATACATGAAAGATAAACTGAGAATTTCAAAATCAAACTATAGAGACGTACGAATCCTCAAAACTATTTGAACTGACGGTGACAAATATTTACGTCATCAAACGGATAGAACGGACGAAGAAGTTCAGCGTAGTATCAAAACTATAAAACTAAAATAAGTAGGGACCTCTGTAAAATCTAAATGAAGTGCAACGGTAATTATAGCAAAGGAAAATGCCGCATATTTTGGTTTAATAAATTCTCTGATTTACAGTTCCTCCAAACTGTAGGACAGGACGGTAGTAAACGATAAACCAAAGATCGCCCTGATGGCGGTCGACCGCTGATAGGGGATGGCACGTGAATAAGTATTATATCGACTGTAGAAAGAAAAAAAGAATTTCCTTCAATTTTTTCAAAATATAGTTAGGTACCTACAACCTGACGGGCTTAATAGTTGAGCTTGTAATTTTGGGATCGTTTCGGATTATTGAGAATCGATTAAAGGAAATTTAATTCTCAAAAATTGGACAATAGGTAGTTTGTCAATTTCTTGAGAATTAACTTGTGAATGATGACTTAACATAGGTCATTGGTCATTTTCGTTTTAAGAATCTATGTAGGTACCTACTATAGTTAGCTTTCTACCTATTAATTGATTAGTCTCAGCTTAGTTAAAATCATTAAAGTTCACCTTTATGTAAATGTTATGTAAAGTAAACCAACTAATATATATATATATCGGTATATCTACCCACAATTTATTTATTTATAAATATGCAGATAATAATCAAGATACAACTGCTAAACAAGGTTGACATCAACCAGAAAACAAGCAACCTCTTCCAGTAGTAGACAGTCACGACAGTGGCGATGTGGCACTGTCTTAATTAAAACAAGTTCCCTGTATACTTGCAACTTTACATTGTTCTATGAACGTTATAATGTTGGGTCACCCTACTTCCCTTCAAGGTGCGTCAAAGTAATATTGTGACTGATGTCATGTACCTATTTGTTTTTTCTCTATCATAATCAGTAACAAATCAACACAGTGTTTGCATCAATCACATGTAAATACCTACTTAAGATTATCATTCCTATTACTTTATATTAATGCAACATCATTAATTAACTCATTGGCACACGAACCTGTCATTCTAAATCATCATTAGTCATTTTAAAATCTTGTTGTCGTGAATTTTATTATTTGATTTGAATAAATATTCAATCAAAAGATCTTTTTAGATATCTATCTACATACAGAATTAATTAGATAAACAAAAGATAGACAAAAGTAAACGCTAGAAATATTGGGCACATACATATGCAAAAATCATGCAAAGACCTCTGTGTTTCATAAAAAATCGTCAAACTAAATCCTAGAGATTTTTCTTATAAATTTTTTCCAAAATCCTAATTCAACGTCAAGAACGTTTTTTTAACTTTCTATCTTATTTAGATTTCCATGAGATGTATTTACAATATATTTGTATGAATATTATAAAAAAACTAATTCATCAACGTAAGGCCCCTTGTGCGTTAGGGCTTCAATCTCTCGCAATAAAGTAACTACATCACTGGCTAACAAAACGAATACTATAACTTGCAGCGCTGACAAAGTACCTATGCATAACATATGAGTCCGGAAATAAGGATACAAGATTTATGTAATCAAGTGTAAAGATTTCTGTTGCATTCTGTCCAACACAATTCACGCACAATTTCACATTGAGTATGGGAATGAGCTAAATTTTAATTGTGCTGAATGATGTAACTTTGCCTTGAAAATTTACTGGATTTATGTACTTACCTATTTATTGTAACACGAATATACCTAGGTATTATAATATTATAGCATCCAAAATGACTCTAGAAGTACCTATCCAATGGAAGTTTTTTTGACCATGTCCGATCTTAAATAAGACCATACGGGTTCCACGGAGTGGATTTTTATAGTAACAGATTTTTATTTTTACGATAAATGGATGTTTTGCACTTGCTCAATCTACCTATTAGGTCCATACTCTGACTCAAACACAGATTGAAAAACAATGTGTATTATTGTCAGACCTAGGATGGAAACCTAGGACCCACAACATCAAAGGGCGAGGCTTAAGCCGCTAGGCCACCGTGGGCGATGAAAGTACTTACCCATTATCAAATTTTATAGGTATTTCACAGTCTGGTTACTTTCGTTGTATTATAACCATAAAACATTAAAAACTTAAAACACGTATCAAGACAGCGTTTCATTACAAACCTTATATCAGTGGCGAAGTGTGGAGGTAGGCTGCTTAGATCCGCCATAAATAGTGCACACTAAACTTTGTCAATAGTACGTATTTGTTTTCATTGAAATAAGACTACAATTATTTATAGATGGTGTTGGTTAGTTTTTAAATTCAATTAAACCATGTGAAAACCAAGCCATAATAGATAATGGTAAAAAATACCCATCTATCGATAAAATATCTAAATTTATGCAATTAAATCATACATAAATTTGGATATTTTGTAAATATAATAATATTTGTTAATCTATTATATTTTGGTTTAGGCAGGGCTTAATGAATTTAAAAAAAAAAAAACTAACAATAGGTATGTGTAATATTATGTATTCTTAATAATCAAACGAAAACAAATAAGCATGAATGAAAAAGTGTGCACAATTTTGTCGTATCGCCCAAAGTATAACGAAACTATTGTGGTTTGGTTTAGGCAGGGCTTAATTGATTTTTAAAAACTAACCAACACCATAATAATATGTAAATTGTAGTCTTAGTTCAATAAAAACAAATACGTATAACTAATAAAGTTTAATGTGCACTACTTATGGCGGATCTTAACAGCCTACCTCCACACTTCGCTACTGCCTAATATAGATACTAAGGACGTTGATCTATAAAAAAGAAAAACAATAATTTAACGATGTCGAATGCATGTTTGAACATTTAAGGTTTAAATACATATATGTAAGCAAACGGAGCTACCTCAGTTGATGCATTTACATTTACATAATGCGTTATTAATTGCATTGAATCAAATTTGCATGTGGATGGCAAATTAAAAAAAAACACAACAGGCGTTCGGGATAATTATTATCTTCGTTACATTGGGAGGCACTAAGGATAGGACGTGTACCTACCTATACATAAATTAAAGGAGCAAGATCATTGGTTCGATTTCCCAAAGGTCAAGAACATAATTTATGAAAAGTGTTGTATTTCAACGCATATAAAACATATTTTACGACACGTGTTCAGATCATATGCTAAGCTTTAGGTATCAAGTATTAGTAGGTACTGAAATTGAATTTATCTAATTTACGTACCTAATAATAACGTGTGTTTAGAAGTAGACGGGGATCTTGCTAAGTTAACGAAGAATATATTGAAAAAATGAATTATTTACCTACAACTTCATTAAGTAACTAGGTATAATAAATGTATATACCTACTGTTTAATACTTCTATTATGTCACATAGAATTTGTTTGAATTAATAAGTTAAGTTTGAATTAATAAGGCTTCTGTTCTTTATAAAGCACAAGGAGGCATCAATCTTGGGTTAATCTCATTCTAATAGTTAATAGAATCCCACAAAACTTACGTACCTATATATCAATGTGACAAACCAGGGAACTCGAACTAAAAGATGAAACGTTAGTGCTAGCTGATTAATTATTGTGCTTTTGAGAAAATGTATATTTCCATAAGCACATATAACTTTACTGTCCAATTTAGTGTTATTACCAGGGAACTAATGGGAAATAATGGGAACTAAAATACCTAACGGGTGTGGAGTAACAGGCAACCGATCTCGAGTGTGGAAGAATATGGGATTAACGTGTCAAGAATACGCTTGTCTATTATAATGTGTGGTTAATTTTCGTATGACACTCACAAGTTTATAGCCATAATTAAGCATACAATTGGTAATTTGTTATGTACAGTTTCCACACTTATACTACCTATTCGGGATATGTCAATTTAAAATATGTTATTATTTATCAACCAATCGGAATTTGAAAACAGTTTTGATCGCGGAAAGCAACATTGCTTTGTTAATGAAGATTTTCGCATAATACCTATAGTAGGATTATTCCATTTTTATATATTCGTGGCTTTCGTTGTTAAGTAAATTTAGTATATTCCATTCAAATGTTTCATGGACATAGGTAATAACCGGATAAATAATGGGAACTGAAAGGTAACAGAGTAACAGGCAACCGATATCGAGTGTGGAAGAATATGGGGTAAACTTAAACACGTGTAAATAATACGCATGTCCTGACAACTGCTCTCGGTTTATGCGCTGATGCTGATCCAATATTGGTACATATATTTGAAGGTTGCAACACACACTATTGCATGTCTATAATGTGTGGTTCATTTTCGTATGACACTCACACATTCAAAACCCTGCGTCAAAATGTAGTGTATTGATGAATAGCCTATCGGAATTCTATTAATAATCTGTTCGGTATGATACTTACTAGGACAAGGAGAAGTGGAGCTTGATCAGAGCTTTATCGCTCAATAGATCTATTAGTACCAGCTAGTGATGATGTAGGTAGAATATAAGAATGGATTTTACTTGTTTTCTGACTACAGGAAATTCATAAATATTATGTAGCTTACCTAATACGGATGTAGCTATTGAGATCGATAGATAAACAATTCACATGTGAAAATACTATTAAGAATTTTTCAGTATTATCGAATGATCTGTAAATACCTAAGTCATATAGGTACACGGGAATAAAGCATTTTTATTATTAATTATTGCAATAAGGTAGACATCCAAACCCAATTAATTAAATATTTTTTTACGATTGAGTCTTAAATAATATTATCTTCTTTATTAATAATGATGTTTCTTGGACAAAAAAGGTTAAGTCAGAATAAGTTTTGATTAATAATTATACTAAAGTAGGTAAATACCTACTAGGCACTTAGGTATTTATTTTAATCTAATTCAAATTTTTAGGTAATGTGTTATTGTAAGTACAGTTAGGTAGGTAGGACTCCAGTCATATTTTGAAAGCTCAGTTTGATTAAAAATTGCCAAAAACGGGCTTATGATTTTTAAAATGTATCTACACAAATGAAAATAAATAAGTATGACTGACAAAATTTAGTGTGCACTATTTATACTCATCTTATTATTATTACACTATTAGGTATTATCCTAATCGAAACAGCCTACCTCCACGCCTCGCCATTGGTACCTATCGATCAACTTCGCCTCAACCACACTCAACAATTCTATCATTTTGCTAGTCAATGGATTATATACGAACCATCTACCTAGCTACCTACGAACATTAAAATTAAACCGTGTCCGGAAAATTGTACGTATGCAGTTCACCGTATCACACTTCATCGTGAAATGTTGTATCGGAAATATATGGCCTCTTTGCGTCGTATAGTACTGACATAAAATTCATGTCGGCTTACACTTTACAGGAAGCCAGCAGCAAACGAATTTTGAAAATAGCCAATATACCTACTGGATTACTTGTTAGGTTAGGTTAGGTTAGATTTGGTTAGGTTAGGTTAGGTTTTCATTCTTGAATTAATGAATTTTGCCAAAATCAGCTATGAACATTGAATTAATGTTCATATTGATTCTAATAAAATTGGAGACCGAATAGTATACGGCAGTGGCGAAGGGTGGAGGTAGGCTGTTAAGATCCGCCATAAATAGTGCACTAACTAAACTTTGTCAGTCATACGTATTTTTTTTATTGAAATAAGACTAAAATGTGGTGTTAGTTAGTTTTCAAACCCTGCCTAAACCAAAACTATTATGGTTTGGTTAAGGCAGGGTTTAAAAACTAACTAACACCACATTTTAGTCTTATTTCAATAAAAAAAATACGTATGACTGACAAAGTTAAGTGTGCACTATTTATGTTGGATCTTAAGAGCCTACCTCCACCGTTCGCCACTGCCACGTAGACACCGATTTCATACAATATTTCGACAGTGGCGTATGCATTATAACTTAATAATAACAGAATTGCAAAAAAACAGTATTTCAAAAATTTGTCAGTTAGGTAGGTACCTACTAGGTTTTGAAATTTTGCAGCCGTATTGTCGATCAGCTTCGCCGCAACCACACTCAACAATGATATCCTATAATTTTGTCAATGGATTATACATTTATACGAACCTTAAAAGTAGACATGTAGATACCTGAGTGGACTTAACCGCTTATTCCCGACGATTTCAGAATAATCGTTAATAAAATGATAATAAAAATAATGCAGTTAATGAAATTATCAATTCAGGAATCTTCTTTAATTTATTGGCCGGTCTTGCGATTGTTGTGTCGGAACAAGCTTAACGATTATTTTATGTTGAGATATGCATTTTTTGCGTGACGAACGCGTCTTTTTTATGTGCATCTCCTATCAATTTATTGCCCCGTTTTAAGTAAGACCTTAGTGTAGGCAGGTATTTCCCCTGCCTGTGTGGACTTATTTATTGCTATGTAGGTACAATTATTATTATTTATATCATATGTAATATGCTCTAATGGTCAGGAGGACAGCTTAATTAAGCAAATATCTTCATGTAAATAATATACCTATTAGGTACTCTGAGGTGATCTTAAAAGAAGCATTTATTATATGATTGATGAAAAAATCTTTGATATGCAGACGAATAGTCATACATGTCGTTAATGACGCGTACCTACCTACAACACAGAATTATCCGCGCATTCGTTGTATGTATAAATCACTAACTCTGTAAGTAATTTTATAAGCGAGTTGGTCACAAGCAAAAGGGTTTGTCTCCATTACTATAAGTCTTAAGGTTTATATTATATTAATACTTAGGTAGACTGAACTACTTTGACCATTGCTTAAAATAAAATAAAAACGACGAATTTATTTAGTCTAATTTGAACATTTGTTTTTTTAATTTTTGTATTCGGTCATATATTATATTAGGTTACTTACTACTTTGTGTGTAAAAATATTAAAACCTACGTCATGAATACTTGACAATGTCTATTAAAACTATAAATTAAAATAATGATATATTTAATCGTTATAAATAAATATCTATAGATTAACTTCATTTGTGAGAGTCTTTAATGAAGTGCTGATTGGACAATAATGAATTATAAAGTTAAAACAAGATCAACCGTTAATACCCAGCAGTGGCGAAGGCTCCATACTAAGCGATTATTTAAAGCTTACCTTCTATTTTAAAGTATTTAATTTAAATAAAGAAATATCTATATTGCCTAGGACTAGGTTATAATAAAAAATATTGATTGTCATCTATCGTCGGTATTTAGAAGTAGAGCGTTTAATTTAGTCAAGTTTCAAATCAAAATTAAATGACGGAACGTCACAACGTGAGTGCTATTTTTGGAATTATGTCGACCATAATCCAAGCCGAATTTTCTACCACAATTCAGTTGCCAACTTCATACATGTCTGCGTTTTTGTTCCAGACTTGGAAGCGTTACAGGACAAGCTTACGCGCTATGTTTATTATCGATGATTATCTTTTTAAGCAAATAATAAATAATAAGGATGATTAAAAAACAAAATAACTATTGTGTTCGATCACATATAATTTATAAATTGTTATTAAAAATAAATATTGTATTAATTCGCGATTATTATTTAGGTTACTTCAGTCATAGACAAACATAACATGCTATTCACAGTTCATGTCATGTTGACATTTCAAAGCGGTGATAAAGTATTATTTTATAACACAAAATTCAGTGTATTACTGTGTTTTGAATGTGGATAAATTATCTCATATTGTACCGAAATCATTCGCCAGTGCTTTAAATATATAAGTATTTATTAAATTGTCTAGTGTCCCGATCGAAGATGTGCGAACGATTGCATTTTTAAAAAATCATTCCCGAGTTTGACGTTTCTTCAAAAATTAAAAATTATCAAAGCTTGACCTTCCAAGGATTCATTTAGATTTGAATACAGCAAAAAAACTTATATTAGACATTTTCACAACAATTTATATGATAAATACTAGCTGACCCAGCAAACGTTGTTCTGCCATATAAATTATTTCTAGTGAATATTTTGGTTGTTAAATAAAAAATAACGAATGTATCGTAAGTGTGTGGGGATGGGATATATGACAGAAAGAGGAATAGAGCGCTGTAGACGATGACCGCCGATAAAAACAAAAAAACATCAACCATTCATTTTCTCAATTCAAAATGAGTAATGATGTTCATAATGAATGAATTACATGTGACAGGATCTCGTTGTTTAATGTTTATGCAATATCCGTCTTGTCCCTTCCAGAAAATTATCGGATATTGGAGAGCGTCGTATGAACGGTGTGTGTCAGCGATGAACTCCAGATTATTGTTTCTTCTTCGAATCACGATTTCTCGCGTCGATGTGCGGTCGCCAACCATGATTCCAGCAATGTCGTCAACAACAGTCGCATTGAATCGACGCACGTGCTCTCCAGCTGGTGTTTTATCAGGATTGATGACAATAGCGTGATTGTCACTTTGCAATTCGTGCATGTGTGCTTTGAAGAATTTCAATAATTCATTGTGCTCATTCAACAGGGCGTCCAGTTCGCCGACGATATGCCTGGCATTAGGCGAATTGAGGCTGTTGTAGCCGCAACGTGCATCCACATGATTGATGTCCTCACCGCCCATGAAGTAGATTTGTAAAAATTTATGTGGTTCGTTTGGCATTGGCAGCAATGAGCCTACTTTGTGGTATACTTGGCCTTTGATTTTGAACGTAGAATGGAATTGTTGACCATTTGCCGCAGTATTGTGAACTATTTCTGTTGCTCCGAACGAAGTCTTTTGGAAGCATGAATTGAATGTGCGAATGGACTTCAGGAACAGGTTTGAATCTGGAACTGTGCCGATGAGCAAGCCGTTCAATGGTTCTGGTGGTATCTCAATTTCTGGTAGTTGCACTTTTCCTGATGCGCAACACATTCCGGCTGACTCATGTTTGAATTTGAGCGCATGACAATGGGGACATTCTTGTCCATAGCACCAATCAGCACTTTCGGATGAGCGGAATATTCAATATCTGGCTCGTACTCGAATGCGAGACGAAGGAACGAAGCGGATGTAAATGTTCGATGTACTTGTTGGCGTTGTCGGTCATTTGCTCTGCGTGTGTTAACTACGAACCGGCGCGCTTGGCTCCGTTCCAATTGTCGTTGTTGATTTCGTTTAGCTCGTGCCTCTTGTGATTGGGATGCACGCAATTGCAACATGCTTACACGTTTTTGTTATCTTGTTGGATTTGTTCGTCTGTTCTTTCTGCTCTACTATTTTGCATGTTTGTTGCTTTATTTGTTCGACGGCCCAAATGGCCCCCCTTGCGTCTTGATGGCATTATGCACTGTAATACACGCACATAAAAATAGATAAATTAAAATAAATCGTACAAAGTTTTGCACGCACTGCGTTGTGATATGCCGAATGAAATGTCAAAATGACGCGACGCTTCACTTGAATTCTTCTTGGACGTAGCGCCATCTGTCATTCAACAACATAAATAATTTCGTTCTGTTTGAAATACGAACGACGGTTAAATTTGTTCATACAAAAATAATAAAATCGCGAATAAAAAATGAGAGGGTGGGGGTAGGAGGGTGAAAATTTGGGGTTATAGGTATTTTTTGATGTAAAATAATAAAAAAAATACAAAAAGAAATTTTCAAAAAAATAAAAGAAAAAATTTTCTGGATAGAGATACCCTAATGACATAGCGGTATGAAATATACTTGTTGACCTATTCTCATACCTAACAAATATACATACAAAAATTGATAAAAATCGGTCGAGCCATTTCGGAGGAGTTCGACCACAAACATCGTGACACGAGATTTTTATATATATAGAGATTTGTTTTTAACTGGCAGTTATACAAACTTTTTTGTTGGCGATGCGTATTGTTTGCTAAAGAAAAGTCTGCGTGGAATTCTACTGCCATAAGTGATTTAAATAATTTGACAAATTCAGCGGTGAAACCTATGACCAGTGTGTCGTTGTCATTAGTATGTACCTATTCATCAGCAGTAATATCGTAAGTATTATCTTCTTATTTCCCGTAAGTTACCTGATAAGTGTGCTCTTTTTCTCTGATCTCCACAGCTTACCTCTTTCCAAAAGTCAACCTTCGCCACTGATAGATACCTACTTAGGTAATTTGTTTTAGTTAAATTAAGAATACATATTACAGATGGTGTTGGATAGTTTTTCAAAATTCATTAAGCCCTGCCAAATCCTAACCATAATCGATAAAAACATTCTTCTATTTACAAAATATCTAAAATTATGTATGGTTTAATGGCATCATTTTAAATATTTTATGGATAAACGTACATTTTTGACTATTGTCTACTATGGCTTGTATTAAGCAGGGTTTAATTGAATTTTAAAAACTAACAAACACTATCTACATATTGTAGTCTTAGTTCAATGAACACAAAAACGTTTGAATGATAAATCTTAGTGTGCACTATTAATGTCAGATCATAACACCTTACCTCTACCCTTCGCCACTATTAGATACGTTGGGTACGTAAAACCGTTTGGACTATTCGTGGCAATAGATTTATAGTGTCAAATTAAAAATAAGTTTCACAAAATCATGATAAACGTTGAATAATCGTTTAGTGTGAGTCATCGCAATTGGTTAGTAGTTGGGATTCTAATCCCGGGATTAATAAACATAATCCCGAAACTTTCGGGATTGATTTTTTTATCAATTTTTATGGAAAATAAAATAAAAACGAAAATATAACAGAAAAAATACTTTTAACAACAAATAACTACATTAGAAATAAGCTGTGTTTGAATGAAGTTTGATTTATACCCATGTGTAAGTTGCCGATTCATTTTATTTTTTCACAGAAATTAATAAAAATGAGAAAGATTGGAAAAAAACAATGCTTCGCACTAAACAAGGTAATTCCACCAATGATCTCATACGTTTTACGCCAGTTTCATATTTGGCTAATAAAGTACACCATGATTTGCTTTACTTCTTTAAATCTCGCTTACCCATTCATTAAGTCTTTACTATCAGAAACAGCAATCTCATATTAAATTCACATTATTATTTATATTACAATATTATTTACTCCATTAAACTTATGTATTTCCAAGATTGAACGTATACAATATTAACAGTAAATGTCTTAAATAGTATAAATTATACAGATTTATTTTTGACCGATTTTATCAATGTTATTTGTATATATGAAAAATTTATATTAACAATAGAAAAAATGCCAATCCCGGGATTGTCAAATTGTAATTCCGAAATCCCGAGATCAGAATTTTGGCTCGGGATTGGATTCCCTAGTTAGTAGACGTACCTATAATGTTGGCATAACATCTTACAAACAGTGATTTTTGTTTGCATTAAATAAAAAATATCGCCAAAGATAATGCAAGCCAGTAAGAAAAATAAAAAAAAAGATTTATTTCTTGGCATATAACGGCTAGTTATTCATCACTTTTTGACTTTCGGTTGAATACTTAGTCATGTCCGCCAAACAGGCAATTAAAAATCGCTTAAAGTTATCTACCTACCTTTGGATGTTTGCACGTATATGTAAGACTAGGTAGTTACTTACCTACGACCTACGTACATACCTGCCTATCGTAATATCAAGAGATACCTATCTAGGTAGGTACCTGCTTAATATTTTTCATACAGTAGAATTTATTTCTGCAAGTAGCCAACATTATATACCTACAAATTAATTTTAAAATTACATGGAAAAAAATACACAGGAAAATAAGTTATCATATAGGTATTATATGAAACATGTAAGGGATATTTTCCAATATAATTATGTTTCTTTACATGTAACCATTCCAAATTCAAAACGCATTATTTTAATACCCACCCATTGTATAGGTACAATATTAAAATAAAACAAATGAACATTCCATGTACCTACTGCCACTTGCATACAAACGACACTTGATATGACAATTTATTCTTTTAGTTAAATGTTTTAAATTGTCATTTACGAATTTTAAAACCTATCGGAACAACTTGGGTGCCCTAAAAACTTTTTTAAATGTATATTTTTCTTTGTAGACTTTTGATACATTTTCATTCATTATTTTTTTGGCATAGATGTAAGAATTGCCATTTAACAAAATTGCGTGTAAATTGGACAATCTAAACGTTATTAACTTATTTATAGATTCATTAAGTTGGTACCTATGTATTATTCCACTTTTATGTACGTACCTAATATTAAAACCAAAAATTGAAATTTCGTAGATAGGTATAATAAGCTCTGCCTATACCAAAATATAATCGAAAAGAAATATTATTCTATCTATAAAATATCTAAAATGATGTAGGTACGACTTAATGGGATAATTTTAAATATTTTATAGATAAACGAATATTTTTTTACTATTATCTACTATGGCGTGGATTAGGCATGGTTTAATTAAATTATAAAAACTATCCAACATCTACGTTAAAGTTCCCACCACCACCCGTCATATATGCACGCCCGCTTTCCATGACGCTTTAAACGTCTCTGAAAGAAGTGATTTTAAGTGCTCATTCCGTCCCGAGACGGAGCCGCACGGGACTGGTGCTGCAACCATGCACCGTAGTGCTTAAAGAAGAAAGTTAAGAAAGATTTTTTTTTGTTTTTTTGGACTGGCTCTGCTGTCCGCTGACGTTGAGCGCCCTGTGTACCCGCATACTGAGTGTCACGAATTGAAATGGATGAGTCTACAGAGGAGTCGGACTAACCAACATCTGTAATATTATAATATATTCTTAATTAAACAAAAGCTAATAAGTATGGCTGAAAAAGTCTGCACTATTTTTTTTTGTAGAATCACCCATAGCATATTTAAACTATTATGGCTTGGCTTAGGCAGAGTTTAGTTTTATTTTAAAACTTACCAGCACCATCTGCAAATTGATTCTTAGTTCAATTTAGTTTAGTATGCACTGTTTATGTTGAATCTTACTAGCTTGCCTCCACCCTTCTAACTCCACTACCTATATAAAAATTGTAGTCTTTGTTCAATGAAAACAAGTACGTATGACTAACAAAGTTTAGTGTGCACTATTTATCTCGGAGCTTAACAGCCTACCTCCACCTTTCGCCACTGGATTAACTTTAAGTCTAATGAAAAATTAATGATTCAGTAGGTATATTTCAACAATATCTATGTACCTACTAAGTACTTACATCCGAATGGCACTAAGCTAACCTTGTTGCTTTATTTTTCTTACGATTTTTTTTTGTACGAATTAATAAAAATCCTTGTATTTTTCCGGTAACATTGTAAAACATGATGTGTAAATACCTATCCGAAATGAATACAACATATTACTATTTTTTTGTATATACCTACATGTATTTTTTTGTATTATTATTATATTATTATTCCGTCCAGTATGTCATTGAATTGTCACATATGTACCTGCCGGAGAGAATTTCGTCATTGACCAATCGTAATTGCACATAGCCGCTGCTCCGCACACAATATAATGACTTCTATCCTCAATTATGTTTTCTTGTTCAAACAATCCATCCACACATTTTTTTTTAGCCTGCGAGTGTTTACGTTATAAAATAAAAATAACAATATTACAAAGGGAATTGTCATTTTTTTACCTATCTAGGTAGGTAGGTAGGTATCTGGTCTACGAAAAAAATGTCTGTGATTTTACGCGGTAGCACAGAGGCTAAGAAACGTATCTAATAAAAATACATTTTATTTATACATACTTAGTGCTTACAAAAGGTTATCTTTAACTTTAACCATAAGTACGAAAAATAGTTGTAAAATCACTTACCGCATAAATAATTCATTTTCGCGCCAAAATTTCTTGTACCTATAGTTTTGTGAAATCGATATTCAATTCTGCAGTTTAGTTTATTTGTTGCTAGCAGGGGACTCAGGTTGATAGCTATTTCGTTTGTCACGTTATTATACATAATAATTACTTCGATCAAGAGTAAAATTTTCATGTTGTACCTAATTGAGAAACGACAATTTTATTAACCCATCGTAATGTGTCATCGTCATTGATGCGAACTTCTGCTTTGTTCCTAAGGTTAAAATATTTATATTAAACACTGAAAGGTCAATGAATTGTTCGTATGTAGATATATGTGTCTGATTACTTGGTCTCCTATTAGGATATATTGTTTCAAAGTAAATAGTGAGTTTTAATATTATATCCAACGCAGTAGGTATCATATTGTACTTTTTAGTAGTAGGTACCAACATACTTACACATTTATAATGCACAAAGGGCGTTTTAAACTTATTCACAAATAAAGTACGTAGATCAGTTATCTTATATTTATTGAAAAAACAATAGACATTTGACTTAGTATCAATCGTATTTACCTAAGTTAAAGTACCTAGGTGACACCGATATATAAAAAAGTTTTATTTTAATCAAGGTGGTTACCTAGACTTTTGGTGATGATTCAGTAGGTAACTGGTTATGATGATAATTAAGCTTCAAGGAGTACATATAAATATGTAACTATCGGTATGGTCAATTCAAATATAGGTACTTTTAAATAATTAACTGTCTCGAGAAAACTCTCGAACCGTATTTTTTTAACTGTTAATTTGTCTAATTAGGCCTCTGTTGAATAGAATTTCACTAATCAGCCCTTAGTTACGCAAATATTGATTAGCATAAAATGGGTGTACCACGAGTGTCAAAGAGTACCCAAAGAGTGAAACAAATCTGACAGCTGGCATAAGTAATTACGCATTTTCACCAAAATCTAAAAAATAGCATATTAAAATATGTAAGTACTTTTCCGATAAAGCAAACGTATTTTAAGTAGGTACCGATTATCTACACAAATTCAAAAAAATCTAACAGTAAGCGTTACACTCACGATGGCCGAGAGACTTGTGTCGGTTTATAGTGTCGTGTGTCCCAGGTTCGAATCCTGTGTCTGAAAAATACACATATTATTTTTTAATTTGTGTTTGACTTTGAGTATGGACCTATTAAGTTGAGCAAGTGGCTAATATCCATTTCTTGTAAAAATAAAATTCTGTTAATACAAACCTCTACACTGTGGAGGCCCATATGATCTTATTAGGATCTGATTATTAAAAAAAGCATTAAAGACGTTTTATTATACTTAATATTATTCAAAGTGTCAACTAGATTGATATCTATTATGTTGACAAACGCCATTTCAATAATTACATAGGTACCTACCATAGATGTATTAAAAGTAAAGATAGGCAACGATTTGGCTTCCTCATAGAACTGAATGAAGCATGCCGACAACAGCCGATAACTCGCGAGAAATGGAGACGCGATAAAAAAAAATGCAGGGCATCACAGAGGATTTACTTTGGTCATTATAACGTACCCATATAATATAATGTTAACGTGGAAATTTTGCCGCAAATTGATTACCAACCTGTTTCACCATAATTTTTCGCCATACTTGCCGGTTTCACCATACTTTCATATACCATGCCGCCCCTAGGTACCTAATTTTTAACTAGAATTTAATTGTCATGTCAATAAAAAATACTTCCATGTGCATGTGAATAATAAAGACACTGTAGATACCTATAACCGTCGATAAGCCAACCATTAATCTTTTTAAAGTTTATATTCATAATTAAGCACTCAATTGGTAATATGTTTTGTGCAGTTTCCACACTTTTACTATTCTGCATAAGTACATATATCAATTAAAATATTTTATTATTTATCTATCAATCGGAATTTAAAAATAGTGTTGATCACAGAAAGCAACGTTGCTTTGTTAATGAATATCATAATATAATCATTCCATTTGTATCTATTCGTAGCTTTCGTTTTTAGGTACATTTAGTATAATCCATTCAAATGTTTCATGGACATAGGTACCTAGGTAATAATAATAATAAAATAACAGATTAATATATAGAATTCCGATAGGCTATAGGTACACACCCCATACACTAAATTTTGACGCAGGGTGTTGTATGTGTGAGTGTCATACAAAAATGAACCACACATTATAGACGTGCAATATTGTGTGTTGCAACCTTCAAATACACCAATATTGAATGAGCGTCAGTATGTAAACCGAGAGCAGTTGTCAGAACGAAGAACAAGCGTATTCTTGCCACGTGTTTAAGTTTATCCCATATTCTTCCACAATCGAGATCGGTTGCCTGTTAGGTACTCCACAACCGTTAGGTACCTATTTCAATTCCCATTATTTCTGAATTCCCTGGTAATAACACTAAATTGGATAGTTATAAGTATGTGCTTATGGAAATACCTATAGTAGGTAGGTATATACATTTTCTCAAAAGCAAAATAATTAATTAGCTAGCATAAACGTTTAATCTTCCTAATAATAAGTCCTAAGTACCTAGGTACCTAATTAGCTTAATTCAACACACTCTCAGAAACAGGAAAATATTTTATTATTCCATGTTTCTAAATTTTATATATTATTATAGGTACTTACTTAAATGAATTTAAAGACTTACTTAGGTACCTACTAGCATTAGTAAATTACACTTAGTTAATTTTTTGTTCCTACATTGGCTTCATTTTGAATCTGTCAAACATATAACTAGGTAGGTACTCGTACCTATCTACACATTTTAAGATTAGATAAATAGATAAATATTTTTTACAATTGGGAATCCACTTTTGATTGTTATCTTTATTTTAGTTGGTCATCGTTCACATTTGGTGACCAGAGTGACAAAATAATTACTACACATGGCCCGCAGTTTCACAATGAAATAAAATATATTTTTCATAGAGTAATAATATTTTTTTCTGCACACACAATACAAAAGATATTATTATAGGCCACCGTATGAAAAAAACACACACACACAAATAGTCGGTTGGCCGCTTTTGTCACAAGACAGATTTCAGATGACAATTATGGCCGACTGACAATTGCGAAATGATTTTCCGTTGCATGGGAAAAAGTCATATAACCATGAAAAATATTTGGGAAAACATCTAACTACTTTAAAGTACTTTTCTACGAGTTTGTGCACTACTCTAAAATCATTCTTTTAAATGGGTACCGTATATTTCGAACACTATAAAATAAAACTTCTCTATTATAGTACCTACGTACAATGACATTTAATATGGACGAATCATGTGGAAAAGAAAATGACACTCACTTTATTGTCGGGTCTGCCGAATGGCATATTCTGTTCTAACGCCATTACAATAAAGGTGATATCGCTATAAATTCCTGATGCTTTTTGTTGGGTCTGCCGAATGGTTCGGTTCGAACGGGTTCGCTCAAATGAACATTGACATTAGAAACACTGCTCTAACGCCATTACAATAAATGTCATATTACTATAAATTCCCGATGCGTGATATCGCATAATGGAAATTGCATGACGCCTACCTATACATGCGATTGCGCGAATTTATTTGCTAGCTACTGTATTGAGTGCATCGTCCATTAATAATGTCATTGCCTACGTAGCAGTGGCGAAGTGTGGAGGTAGGCTGTTAAGATCAGCCACAATTAGTGCTCACTAAGCTTTATCAGTCATATGTATTTGTTTTCATTGAAATAAGACTACAATTTTCAGATAGTGTTGTTAGTTTTTAAAATTCAATTAAACCTGCGAAACCAACTTATAATAAATAATAGTCAAAAACTACTCTTATACAATTAAATCATACACAGCTTTGGGTATTTTATAGATAGAATAATATTTTTTATCTATTAGATATAGTTTGGTTTAGGTAGGACTAAATGAATTTTAAAATGAACCAAGAATACGTGTAATATATCTACCTATATTCTTAATCCAACGAAAACAAATAAGTATGAATGAAAAAGTGTGCACAATTTTGTCATATTGCCCAAAACATACAAAAACTATTGGGAATGATTTGATTTGGTTTAGGCAGGGTTTAAATTATTTTTAAAAACTAACTTATACCATCAGGAAATAGTGAATTAGTTCAATAAAAACAAATGCGTATGACTAACAAAGTTTAATGTGCACTATTTATGGTGCACATTATATATGTATGCCTCCACTTTTCGCTACTGGTACGTAGGTACCTACAAACCTACCCAATGCCTACTATATTCAAGTTGCGGCACTAATTTTTGATCGTAGTGCCAACTATTGCTTACCTAAATTTCAAATTCAATAGGTACCTATAGTAAACTGTTTGTAGAAAATGATTTTTTTTTCATATTGAAAAGAAATGATAATACCTACGTTTTTCAATATAAATGAAATATGCTATTTTTGTGAACAGGTTGTCACAGTGCATTTGAAGTTACCCAATAACTGGAACTACCACCCGAACTCGCCATTTAGTGCCGCGGCCTGACAATGGATGGCCTTGCTATGCTATCTAAATATTTTAGATATTAGTGGTATTGATCGTCTGCTGAAAGCCGAAAAAAATGTTACTATTTTATTAATTTAACATTTTGCATTGCAGGTTAGGTATAAACTTTATCTCAATTGTACCTACGCCCAACAAAAACTGCAAACATGTCAATAAAATTTAGATTCACCCAATCAGTATTTTTCATAAATATTATTAAATATAGGTATGTACCCATTTAGATACAGATAAAATACGTAGGTATTGCCAAAATAATCTCTGAGCTCGAAAGCCAATTGAATCATGATAAATCGCACATAAAGTGTTTTACCTAATACAAATTGCTGTATGGCTGTGAAGGTTTTCTGTGAAGCGAATAATGAAATCGATTCAGAAGATTATTGAAAAGAGTCTTAAAACAGTAGTTGAAACCAGTCATGCAATTATCAAATTATATTAAAAAACGTTAAAAAGATGCGTATTTCTCACAAATTCAATACATATAAAATATTACCAAAAAGCACAAGAAAGTCCCTGAAACTAAAATCACAACCTAACCATTTAAGCATAAGTAGGTATACGTAGGTACCTATTTGTAAATAAACAACATAAAACACTAATATTATTATATGTCATCATAATATTATGATAATTGTCATTTTCAAGTGGATATATTTAATTGGTATTTTCGTCCTAGGTTCTTATAATTAATGTTTACTTTATTTCTTATCGTGGAGGTCGTCAAAATCATTCAGTGCGACAGACCTCCACGTCCTTGGCCACTGGTATTTTTCAAAATCTTGATTGTAAAAACTATACCTACAAGTAGATAATAAAAAAACATTGGTACTTAACTATTGCTCTATTTTAACCACAGAACAGATAATAAATAGAATACCAATAGGCTATATTCAATACGCCGCATGGTGAAGCAGGCTTTTGAATGTGTGAGTGTCCTACGAAAATGAAGCACGCATTATGCACGTGCAATAGTGTGTCTAATACACCAACATTAAATGAGCGTAAATGCATAAACTGAGAGCAGTTTTCAGTATTCGACATTAAACGTATTCTAGACACGTGTGTAAGTTTAACCCGGATTCATCCTTACACGAGTCGCCTACCTGCTATCGCCTTACCCGTTGTGTATTTCAGTTCCCATTATTTCTGAGTTCCCTGATTTTAACACTCAATGTAGTTTATCGCACCTGCATCATTTTTGCAAGAGGGCTCGTATGCTTGTCAAGGCCTCCACATACCTAAAATCACCACTGCTCGAAGACTCCGTTTGACTATAGTCCAAACTCTTTGGGTCAATCACTTCAATGTAATAAAATGGTACCTACCTAGGTAGCTAACATTTTTTTTGATTAAACGAAAAAACAATGCATAAAAAAGTCATCGACAAAAAAAACAAAAAACCAAGAATGAAACAATGAATCTTGTGACAATGAGGACATGTTGAAATGACGATAATGTTATTGTAGAAAAAATGTAATTGTCGTCCGCCAGTTCACACGATGGACAAAATGAGCTTCAGAACATCAAAGAATCAAATTGCAATTTGATAATTTAATATCCATCTTGAATTTTTTTGAAAGATTATTATTATGTGGTGACATATAAGTACGTCAGAGTTCTCCGACAACCAACACTGTAAATTTTATATTAAGGGTATAAAAAAGGAAATGTTATTTATTCTGCGTTGTCATGTAAGCACTGGATTAATTTCTATATTATATATATATATTTTTTTGAATTCTTAATAACCATGTCCTTGCTTTTTCGTACAAGGTGGTTGTTAGTAATTTTGAACAATCACAAACACCCAGGCCTTGAGAAAAACACATAAATATTGTCTCCTGGCCAGGAATCGAACCCAGAACTCTCGGGTGGAAGGCAACCGCCTTACGCACTGCACCACAAGAGCCGCCTGCATTATATATTAATTGTCTTTATTTATCTAACTGTCTGCCCAACCACATCCTCTGGGAATATCCTAAAATGTGTACGGAAAGGAAAGAGCTATTCAAGTTGGTTCAACCAGTTGTTGGACCCATCGGACCGTCCGACCTGCTCGCCACGGAAGCGAATTTTGTTGCATTTGCCAAAATTTGCCCAATTTATTCCACAGTTTTGTAATAGCTTTTGTTATTTACAATTTTGACTCTATGTGCTCCTCTCTCTCATGGGCAGTTAAAACTTAAAATCATGTAGGTAAATTCATTCAAAGCACACTTGAGTACATGGCGATTTAAGTCTCGTGTCTGCCTGTAATTCAGCGCAGCGCAGCACACACAGACACACTCTCTGTCTGCCAAACTAGTATTTATTAGATGTCTCTCTCCGACGCACGTACCTAAATTTGAAATTGTTTGCGGCTTTGTTGCGCGATCGCGTAAATATAATATTCACGTTGCATTTATTTTATACTCGCTTCACTAAGCCGCTTAGTCACATACTTTTATGGATTTCGCTTACACAGTTACACTTACGCTATGGGGGCCTCAAAATACATTTTGGCAAATTCGTAGTTGTTATTAAATTCTAGCAATGTGTAAAAAAATTCAGAGCGGTTCAAATATTTGATTTATCCCCAACACCGCCATGAATAATTATTGTTTCGTAAAATTGTACAAACAGCTCATCCGTTAATTTAATATTTAGAATTAGATAGTCAAGATTGCATTTTCCCTATATTTCTAATATGCAAACACAAATAGGTAGGTATTAAGTATTAATTGTATTATATTTGTATTTATTAATTAATGTAATGAATGGCATTAAAAATAATCCCCTTAAATATTATTTAGGTAGGTATGTAAGAAAGTAAATACCTACATTATAGTTTTGACTACGTACATACCTACAATTATTGTTAAAAACCCACATTAGATCAGCTCGCTACTCCCCTACATAGATACGTAATCATCTAGCATTATTATACCTACCTATTATAAGTTAGATAGGTACGGGAGTAACTAATTCGATAACTAAACAATTTTATTTATTGGTTGTATTAGTTTACATTAGCAAAGCGTTAAGTAGGTACCTACCTACTTGTATTCATCCAATATTAGACACAGGAATCGAGTTGATTTGTACCTACCTATCATCGCCGAAGGGTCGAGGCAGGCTGTTGAGATCCGACGTAGATGGTGCACACTAAATTTTGTCAATCAAACGTTTTTGTTTTCATTGAACTAAGATTTACAATGTGTAGATAGTGTTTTTAAAATTCGATTAAACCCGGCCTAATCCAAGCCACGGTAGATAATAGTCAGAAAATATTCGTTTATCTATAAAATATCTAAAATTATACCATTAAACTATACATACATAATTTTAGATACTTACATTTTTTATGAATTGTGCTTTGGTTAGGCAGGGCTTAATGAATTTTTTAAAACTAACCAACACCATCTGTAATATGTACCTACTTATTCTTAATTCGACGAAAAGTATGATATGTATGGTACCGACCTACCTATAACTGAAAAAGTTTGCACTATTTTTGTCGGATCGCCCATAGCATACCTAAACTATTATGGTTTGATTTAGGCAGGGTTTAATTGAATTTTGAAAACTAACCGGCACCATCTGCAAGTAATACCTAGCTATTCTTAGTTCAATCATAATAAATAAGTATGACTGACAAAGTTTAGTGAGCACTATTTATGTCGAAACTTAACAGCCTACCTCCGCCCCTCGCCACATACTGAATGAATATGGAAAGTTATGTATTAATTTTATTAATTTAATAACTAATTTCACCTAACAATTAGTAGATACCTACAAATTTATATATTTCTAACAAAAATTAATAGTTAATTGAATTGAGGTTATATGATAGAACTCCATTAATTATAAATGTTTTAAAATAAAGTTTTTTGTTAATTCTACGACGGTTCTATAGCCCGAAACAGATGTTAATTTAAATATCTCAATTATCGTATAATTAACAAAAATCTTTTTAAAATCTTATTGTAATATCGAATAATTTTGGGTGATAGGTATATAGGTATTGAATATGTAGGAGGAAGTAGGTACTTAAGTATCGACATATCTACCTACCATTAGTACCTACCTAGGTATCCCGAAATCCCGGGATTGATCAAAACAAATGAAATTTTGTTTATTTTTACAGTGTTTCAAATAAGCAATAATTCTCACTAGAGAAATATAAAAATACTTATGTATAAATATTTCACACCTGTGTTGGTCTAGTAAAGTTGATAAAACGACCGTCGCTGAAGCCGTGTGACGCTGGTTCGGAGTTTTTTCACTGTGAACAAATGCCTAATTTGTTTCCAGTGAAAGGGTATCAAAAATCTAACGGGTTGGAGGAATGATAATCCAGTTAAGAGCGAACATGGAACAAAAAAACTGTGATGTTCTATTGATTTAACTAGTTGGGAATTTTACTAATAGGCATTTCTTTCTGATATCTACCAACTAAGTACTTATTCTACACTCTCGTTCAATATAAATTATAAATTATTTAATAACGTACTTAGGTATAATACATATTTATATCGAATTAAATAGGTAAGATTGATGCATCGGTACAACTGGGTATGTAGCTAGGTACCTACCTACCTAGGTACAAAGGTACACAATAATATAAAGATGGCATTTATTTCTTCATTAATACATTGCGACATCAATTCATTATTGGTAGCGGCCATTAAAGGGTATCGATCCTGAACCATCGTCTGCCCACGCCTGCCTATCTAGTATCTAATTGATTGCCCATCTAATTGTTATTTGTCTGAGTTAACAACCAGTGGCGTGGCAATATATTTTCACACAAGTCGTTTTACTTATTTAAGGGAATAGCTAAAAATACATATCGGTGAAAAATAGCTGTTAATAAAAATAATATAATACAATCGATGGAAATTCTTTTGGAACTCGGAAATATAAACATGTTAAAACTACTAGGTACCTATTTTAAATTTACTTTTCAGATTTTTCTACGTTGTTTTATGTAACTTTCATGAAATATACCTAACAATAGTTACTAAAAATATCTCAGTTTCCGTGATTTTTTTGTTGGCAAATGAGATTATGTAAACAAGCAGAATTTAAATGTATCTCTCAGGAGTATCAGGTGATGGAAAAGAGAAGAGCTGAATTGTCGACTATTTTTCATCTACTAACTTTCAAATTGCATTAATTATGTATTCAATACGTATGTCCTTTTCTTAAAATACCAAGTAAAACCAGCCTCTCATACAATTATTCTCTCCTGATAGGAATTCCCGGTGAGATCACAATAGGTACATCTAGGTATTTTATTTTTGCAAGCCATAGTGTCTCTGTGATCGTTTCACTACTATACTAGGTACTGTAATTGGGGGTCTTGTGACCTGTTGTAGTATTACAAAAAAAAGATGCTACAATTGCTGATAAAACATCTGAATTGGTAAATTTATTAAAAAAGTAGATTTTTCTGGTGATTAACGGAATCTGATGCATGAAACTATGAATAAAGTTGAGTGATCAAAAATAATGATGAGTTGTGCCGCATTTACCAAGACTTCAAAGATTCCATTTCCACAAAACTTGAGATACTGAACAGGGCAGGCGCATTCTAGAAACACTTAGGTACTAGTGAACTAACTTATAAATCTGTTCTATGTGTCAACGTGACTATTGTTGTAACACTCTATGGAGGGTTATCGAATTTAGAAAAAGCAACCAACATCATCTCTAATAGGTAGGATGAACATATTCTTAATTCAACGAAAACGAATACCTAAGTGTTTACTATTTTTGTCGAATTGCCCATAGCATATATAAACTTTCATGGTTTAGCTTAGGCCGGGTTTAATTGTAGTTTTAAAACTAACCACCACCATCTGCAAATAATTATGACTGAACAAGTTTAGTGTGCACCAATTAAGTCGAATCTTAACAGCCTTCCTCCACCCTCCAAATCACTAATATATGAAGGTACTCGTACGTCTATAAAAGTATTTTTCCAATTAATTGGTAATACTTAGGTATATCCAATGGCGCGAAATCAAACTAACTCAAAGTTTCAGACAAGTGGTATCTAGATACGTAGATTTCTATATAAAAAAATGAAATATCAAACATGTATTTAACTACTTACCTGTGCGATATCGTGTCGGTGATTCTGATAATATCGATGCTAACACAAATTAATTAGGTAACTATTTCACAGGTTTTAATTTGTCTGTTTAAAGTTTTAAACAATAGCTTGTAGGTAGGAAATGAACTTGTTTCCATCGACAATAAAAAATAATGCAGTGAAAAGTTGATTGTTTTAACTGATTCCGCGAAAAATATCGCGAACACAATCTTGATTCTTGCCCGTAGTCTATCAAAATATTCATACATATTTATAATATGTAGGTAGGTACCTTGTTACTTTACATAAGACAGCAATAGGGAAAACCTTAATCGGAAAATAATGCAGGACGACCGTCCTTCATTATCTAGGAATCTTTGTAAAACTCTCGGACGACGGTTAATGGTGGATAATATCCTAAAATATCCTGGCAAAATTACGTCAGCAATATAGACGAGTATCTTTCCATCGTCGAGCCATCTTTCCAAGGGAGAAGAATGTAGATATAATACCCGTAGATACAGTTTAAATACAGTCCCATTGACATGTGAGTTGTACTCCTGAAGATAGAGGTGTTTTGCGTAAAGAGAGAGAGGACCATTTCAGAAAAATATGGTAGACAAGGGACACAACAATTCGTTTTTGAATTAGTTTTCCATGTGCATATTATATGACAAATTATTTTACCTGTCTAATCAGTACGATTCAATGGTCCAGCTATAAAAAATCCAGAAGTTCAGCTACAATAATTAGAGGCTGATTTAAATACTGGGTTAATATAAGTATAAGTATTAGGGAAAATAATAATGATTTTGAAACCGAGTTTTTTTTTATAATATGATATTATCGTGTACCTAAACGCCAGTTCAATAAGGGATATGTAAGAAATATTTCAATTTCATATCCAATTAAAAAGGGTTAGTTGTCTTGATAGTAGGTAACAACCATTTACTTTTCTTGCAATTAATGTGGATACTGGATAGGTAGGTACCTACCTATAACCATTTTTTCAAACACTGGTTGATTTAAATATGATCGATGCTTACTAATAGGGTTGTGTTTTCAAACCATGGCAGACTTTTATCCTTGTCGATTAATTTATTATTAATTGAGTTAGTATTTATTTGGTAGAGTAGAATTTAATATTAATTATATTTTCATTTCTTGATTAATTTATTATTCAGCATTGGAGGGCTTGCCAATTTGGAGTACCTATCTGGGCTTCTTTAACCCAGTAGGTATTTATTATCTACAATGGATTAGTATAGCGTCTCAAAATCTGTTTGAACATGGACCGCTAAGTATTACAAACTATCAATAGGTGTTTTAACATAAAAAGGGTGACGGTTTTCCATTGAGCAAGGGGTCGCTTCGTCATAATATACACAAATCTTTAAAAATATGCGTATTTGAAAAAACAAAATCGTAGTGTAAGTAAATATAACTGCATTTTAAATTCTAACACTCAATAGCTGTTTATCTTGTAGAATTGTTTTATAAGGGTGCCTCCAAAACTTAGGCCTTCGCGTGGGTACCTAAAACCGTAACTGCCAATAAGGATAATCGATAAATAAATAGGCAGTCACCTACAAGGTGTTAGGTACTATAATTTTTAGTTCAACTAAAATCAATCGCGCTGTCAATTGGCCGCCTATTAATTCCAGGTTATTTTATAGTTGCTGAATTATTCAGGAATAAATAAAAAGAAAATTTATGAAGCCGCTATTGGCTATAGACTAAAATGACCAAAATTTGTAAAGAAGATGGACTGTGTTACTAAATTGAATATAGGTGGGTAATCCATATTGAAACTGTGATTGATAATTTGTTCTAATATTTTTTATTCAGTAGGTAGGTATCCTTCTGAATCTATCCACATGTGCAATTATACAAATACGATAATATTATACTCTTTATAGATTTTTGGAAAATTCTCCAAATGATCTTCTTTCAAATAGGTTGATACCATCGCACCGTCGCAAACGTGAAGATTGGTAAAAAAAATTAAAAAAATATTCGCAGCCACAACCATTAAATGTTCTATTATCAAACACATTTTGAAAGAGACGATAAAGGGCTATGTTACGATACGATGTTCAACTCGTGCGTGCAAATTACATTAATGTGTTCAAAGTAATATAGAATTAATTATTAATTTAGACCCAGTAACCATAGTGATGCGTAAATCAACCGAAGGTAGCCCAGCCCTACTCTTCATTTTGGTAATTCTTTAAATTATTGAGCATTTTACAAAAATATCTTTCAGTAGTTGTAGATGGGTCATTCGACTGATCTTCCAATCTATCACTGCGAACAATAATGTATTCAATGTCACTTGGACCCGTAAGTAAAATTTTCGTTGGGTGCTCACTCATATTTTGATAAAGCTCACCACTTGAGTGAAACGCTTACCTACCCTTCATAAAATATTTTTGTGCGTGGCGAATACCAATTGATAAAATAAATAGTACCTCTACATCAATCTACACAAATTTTGATCAATTATTGTAGATGCCAGTGGCGAAGGGTGGAGGTAGGCTATTACGATCTGACATAAATAGTGCACACTAAACTTTGTTAGTCATACGTATTTTTTTTCATTGAACTAATGCTACAATTTACTGATGGTACCTACTGGTTAGTTTTTAAAAATCAAGTAAACCCTGTCTAAAACAAATCATAATAGTTTTGGTATACTTTGAGCGATCCGACAAAATTATCCACACTGTTTCATTCATACTTATTTGTTTTAGTTGAGTTACGAAAACATATTATACCTACACGTTGTTGGTTAATTTGTTTGAATTCACTAACCCCAGCCTAAACCAAACAATAATAGATACAAAATATTATTATATCTATAAAATATCCACAATAATATATGATTTAATGGCATAATTTAGATATTTTACAGATAGAGGAGTATTTTTTGACTATTGTTTATTATGGCTTGGTTTTCGCAGGGTACAATTGAATTTTGAAAACTAACCAACACCGTCTGTCAATTGTAGCCTAAGTTCAATGAAAACAAATGCGTATGACTGACAAAGTTTAGTGTGCACTATTTATGGCGGAACATAACAGCCTACCTCCACCTAATATTGAAAAGAGTACCTAAGTAATGCATTTTGTTTGCAGCCTACAAAACGAGACTTCAAATGCAGGCTGTGAGGTACCACCAAAAATATATAATTATTAAAAAAAAAAAAAAAAAATTATCACTCACGTTTTCATATGAATCCCGCAGACATCTAGGATAACCTAATATCACAATTTAAATTCGGAACTTCACAAAAGTTTCTTGTTTGAATCACCAACAACAACAAAAAAACACAAAATTCACAGTTTCGTTCTTATTTTAAAAATTGAAAAAACACGAATATTTTTAATATTAAAAACATTCGAAATGATTGAAATAATAATTGTTATTTTCGATTTTATTAGAAGCAATAATTTCCGGACGATTTAACAGGCCCACTGATCCGGTTAAACAATAATTCGAATTTAATAATTTGTTGCTAGTGTTTATAATATTAAAAAAATGTAATTATTGTTTTAATCAGAGGGGGTGATTTTCTGCACTTTTATTAATTAAATCAGTTTTTTTTCAAATTAAAAAAAATAAGTTTTGTAACACGATATCAGAATTTTAATAATAAAATATTAAGGTTTAAATTACCTAGTCAATTAATTATATTAGTTAGGTAAAGGTAGGTTTGTAATTTGACACAGTTATTAATAATTGCGAGTAGGTAATGGTTGTTTATTAAAAATAATGGCAGCAATTGTTATTTTTATAATTAATTATTCTTAATGTTTTTTTTAAATCACAATTTTTTTTTGTTTTAAATCACTTTTATTTATATTTTAATATGTCACTTTATGAATCCAGTTCGCATATTTCACTAATCAGAAAATCCGTCGCGTAATATTAAAACAACAAAAAAAAACAACAGTCACAACCACTATTGCGCAATTAATTTAATAACATATAATTAATGCGTCTAACCGAAATCACACACGAAAAAAATAATTCGTATCAAATTGGCGCACGTTAAAAAAAGCCGCGCACTCTTCGTTATCAGTGATAAAAGTGGAAATGTCGCGAGTTCAGCTGATGCAGCAGATCATCAGATGATCGGATGCACCGCGATGTGTCCCGAAGGCCGTCGGTTTCCGGCAGCGCGCGACATGGTGACCATCATCATCACCAGCCCGTCGTCACGTCCACGATGGGAATCATCATCATCATTAAAATCGGTGCAAATTTTCAGGTTAAGTATACAGTATTTGGTGGAACGCGGTCGGTAATGACTTACGAACGGCAACGTGTGCGCGATCCAGGCTCTAACCACTTAATGACTGGTTTGGTTACGAATGCGGCCCCCCTGCACACCGCCGCTGCCTTCTTGTGAACACACCCATTGGCCAAACCGCTTTTGGCTCCTCCTTTCCTGTTCTCTATTGGTCGAAGGCCTCCATTCTTTTTTGGAATCCCCACGAATGCGACGATCCGATTGGTCGTGGTGATTTTGACCAGTGACGGAGGGTGTGTTCGCGTGGTTTTGGGTGTCGTGCATGGAAATCGGACGCCAGGAGGTTTAGTTGCGGACATTGCTTCGAACGGTGTGTTTTGGCTTGGGAAATGTTCAGTTGGTTTTCTTACTGCCTGCATATTTTTTTTTTGACAAATTGTTCAAAATATAAACTCAGCCATTTTTTTAACGACGCTAGATTTACTTAAAATGTAAAACATAGGCAAGGTATTAATAATTTCTTGATTGAGATAATATAATATTTGGGTTGTTTTATCAAAATAATGTGTATCTACCTAGTTGAAATAGATTCTTATGCATCAAGATTTATCTTCGTAATCGCTTAGGACCTACAGTGAAATATTAATTTATCTAGGTACCTACCTGAAAAAAATACTTAAAATAACGTAAATCAGTTTTTAATCGAACCAAATTCGGAAGCTCAATAATAATAAAAATAGTAATCGTCACAAAAAGCTTTCAAATTCATTTAATAGATATCTACCTACTTAGGTACCTACCTGCCCTCGAGTTTTCTCTACATTATGTAAATAGGTTTTTGAACAGAGTGTTAGCTAACTTCTGTAAGAAAGAAAATAATTGACCAACACCGAAAGCTCGATTGCAAATGGCACCTAGTAGATAGGTACCTAGGTACTTGGCTCTAGTGGTCGTCCATATAAGTAGCTACCTATCTAACATTTATTTGAATATAATATTTCACAGTTTCAATTTAGCCTAATTCAAAAAAAAATATTAGATACTAGGTAGCTACCTACATATATTCCTAGGTAGGTAAAAATTAATTACGGTGAAGGATTCCACCTTTGAATGAATTATAGGCCATCCATGGACTGAAACCGTATGCGGTTTCGAACCGTGTGCTATAATACTAAGCTTATCTTTTCTGGTCATGGAAATATATTTCCACAAAGTATATTATAAGCATCTGATCGTATCCGTTTATACCATACACTTACACTTACAAATTCTGTGAAAATATATTTTTATGAACAAAAATCATAAGTTTAGTTTGGCACACGGATCTAAACCGCATATGGTTTCAGTCCATGGATGGCCTCTTAATGTTGCACGACTTTTAACAATAGGTTGGTATTAATAATCACATTACTGAAAAATGGGTACCAACCTATGTTCCAAGTGGGTATGTAAACATATCTATCTTTCTAACTATCAAAATTATATACAAATATTTATTTAAAATCAGATTTATTCCGCTAATTAAATCAAATGGAAGAGCAATATTTTTAAATACAATTATGCTATAGGTACCTACCAACATAAGTAGGTATAAGTATCCAGGTAGTAGGTATGTAGGTAGGTTACTTTTTTGAAAACTAGTAGGTAGGTAGGTACAAGACCACTTCGTTAAGATTTTATCAATGAACATTCAACTCGACTTATCAATAGTTTTCAACCATTTTTCTATCGTTCAAATGACCTACCCTTTACACCCAACGTTATTAGGTACCTACCTACCATTCCAATACCAATCGCGAGGGGTGGGAGTAGGCTGTTAAAATCCGACATAAATAAATAGCTAGTGCACACTAAACAATCAAACGTGTTTGTTTTCATTGAACTAAGGCTACGATATGTAGACTTAGCTTAGTCGTCACTGTTCTGGCAGAAGAAACTAATTCGAAAAAATGAAATATTGAGTTAGTACCAAAATGTTCCTTATTTCAAACTTAACCGTCTGGAAACCTTCTTAATAAATAAACAGTCTTTATTTTAAAGTCATCCTTTTTACGATTACTTAATAAACTCACATGATAGACCATTATTTCAAACATTTTAACAACTTCAACGTCAAATTACTCAAAACTAGTATTCTCCAGTTAGTGTGTTCTGCCAGAACAGAGACGACTGATAGTGTTTGTTAGTTTTTAAAATTAATTAAAATTAAGCCTTGCCTAAACTAAACCATAATAGTTTAGGTACTTATACTATGGGCGATCCGACAAAAATAGTGGACCCTTTTTCAGTCATAGGTACTTGTTAGTTTTCGTCAATTTAAGAATACATACCTATTGCAGATGGTGTTGGGTAGTTTTTTTTAATTCGTTAAACCTTGCTCACCAAACCATACATAATCGCGAAAAAATATTCTTCTATCTATAAATAGGTATCTAAAATTAGGATGTAGATATTGTACCTAGGTATTGTAGGTATATACTATCTATATTAATAATATGTTAATAATACTTAATAATATATACCTATTATAATATTTTTTTTACTATTATCTACCTATCTAGTATCTACTATGGCTTGGGTAGGTAGGGCTTAATTTAATTTTAAAAAACTAATAAACACTCACTACATAATATTGTAGTCTTAGTTCAATGATAACAAATACGTTTGTCTGACAATGTTTAGTGTGCACTATTAATGTCGGATCTTAACAGCCTACCTCCACCCTTAGCCACTGGTTCTTATCTACCGAAACTTTGTATTGTGATATTGTAACACATAACTAGATTAATGAAGTCGTCTTAATGAATACCTATAATAAAAGATGTTCAAAGAAAATAGGCCAGCACTAAACTTGAAAATATGTAACTACCTAGGTAGATAGGGACCTACTACCTACCTATAATAAATTATACTTATACCTACCATTATTATTTCATAAAATAAAACTAGGCATGAGAAAAATACGCTTTAGTGTTAAGTTAAATGGTTTTTGTATGAAGAAGGGACAGCTAGATATTTTTTAGTTTAATTAAGCAAGGGGGGTGAAACAGAAATTGAAGTCTCTACTAGTATTATCATATCGTTGGATAGTGTGCCATCCTTCTAAACTGAATAAATTGTAAATCTATCGACAAATCAATGGTAGGTTTTATCAGCGCTATAGGTATTCGCTGTTTGTGAGATCATCGGGGTGTTCTCCTTAGTTCCTATAGGTATTCCTATCTTTGGTTCTGGTTACTACGGTCCCATAATAGTGAAATCCTAATCACCCCCTCCCACTCCCCAACAAATTTTTTCAAAACCACAATATTTAGATGTACAGCTAGGTATCGTCCATTTCGAATTTAGTTAACTGCTACCTATAGGTAACTTTGAAATTGTACTGACCATTCGCTTCTCTCGAAATTTACGCCTAGTTTAACTACCGGATATAGAGGATTTTGATTATTTAGCAAGGTAAAAATACCAACGACAAAATTGTTTATAAGTACATGGAAACCGCAGCGCACACCGACCTGAAAAAATCCCGTCCGGCCCCAGTACGCCACTGGTCCCTAGGGCGGTGTAGCTAAACTTTGTCAGTCAAACGTATTTGTTTTCATTGAACTAAGATTACTAATGTGTCGATGGAGTTTGTTAGTTTTTTTTATTTTAATTAAACCCTCCCTAATCCAAGATAGTAGGTATCTAGTCAAAAAAATATTCGTACACCTACATATTTATAAAATATCCAAAATTATGCCTTCAAACCATGCATAATTTTAGATATTTTATAGATAGAAGAGTATTTTTTAACAATCATCTACTGTGGCTTGGCCTGGGCAGGGTTTATTTGAATTTTAAAAACTAACTAGCACCATGTGCAAATTGTATTCTTGGTTCAATGAAATCAAATACCTAAGTAGGTATGACTGACAAAGTTTAGCGTGCACTATGTATGTCGAATTTTAACAGCCTACCTCTACCCTTCGCCACAGCGGTGTAAGTAGGTAGGTACTTGCCTATCGTCCTACAAAATGAAAATATTTGCGTTGGTGGATATGAAAAGAACGTTTACTTTGTTTTTATGTTCAATGGAAAACTTTTATGTCGCATCTAGGTACCTACCAACGCATCTGCCAAACAAATAAATTGAATATAAATAGATATATAATGCAGTAAGTATCTAACTACTTCAACTATGTACTTGCCTCCCCATATCGCCACTTGAGATGCACGTCGACCGGTGTTGTTTACCACTGTTTAATGATCTCATTACTGGCAACGTTAATCCGTGACTAATTGTCTTCTTGAAACAACTGTGTAACATACAAATTAACTCACAAAACCACCTGAATAATAAATAATATTTATTGTTTTTGAAGGCGATGGCATGGCAATGACTTTGTATTCGAGTTTTCAGATTTCGAAAGATAACAACAAACTAAAAATGTAGACATCTAGAGAGGTAGGTAGGTACCTAGTATCTACCTTAATATATTAGATGGGTAAGTATGTAATAGTGGCATATGGTCCATAGATTCTATAGATACGAAGCACCCCTAGAAATAATCGATAAAGTATAGTCTAATAGTGTTTATAGTGCAATCGTATTACTAAATTTTACATCAGCCTACTTCTTCTAAAGGTTGTGTAAGTATTATTTAAATTACGTAAATATGTATAGAATATTATCAGAGCTAGTACCTTCCACACACAATACTTACCTAGGTATCTACCTAGTATTCTATGAAATATCGTAGGCTCCTATCGCAGAGCCTAAAACCTTCGGGCATAATATTGTTGTCATGACTGCACTTTGTCCAAAATAATTAATAATTAGATAATTAAAAAAAATATATTTCTATAGTGTTTAATTAAAATGAAAATAAATTTTACTAAATGATTTTTGATGTGTAAATATTTTGAAAAATACGTAATTTTAACTCATCACTCAATTTTATGTCGTCAGTGACTTTTTGAAGTTACATTAAATTAGTGTGTATTCATTAGTAGTAATATTGCTCCATCTTCTTACTTCTCGTAAGTATACCTGACAAGTGTGCTCTTTTTATCGGATCTCTACAGTCTACCTCTTTACATAACGTCGCTATAGGATTGGTTTCCCGAATATCCGTTTTTGTCGAAATCGACCTCTTAATGCAGAATGTTTTTTGTATCTAATTGGACGAGAACCATCCCTTTCTTTAAATTACTTTGTAATGGTAATGAATACATCATTCATATGCTGTAAAAATAACAATTTTTTTTTTTTTTTTTTGTGATTTTACCGAGGCTTTGACTGCGACTCGCTGTCATATCGCCTCTTCTCTTCTAGAAGGGGATCCTTCGATCAGGTCCTCACTCTTATTCTGTTAAATGGCTTTATAATTATTTTGTCTAGCTCTTCCGTCTTTCTTTCTTTCTTCTTTAGACGCCAGTGTTTTATGCACCAGAATCGCTCTCCTCCGTATCCATCCCTTCTGTATTTTCGATACATCGTGTAATCATTGAATTTCAGAAAGTCTAATTCAGACCTCAGCCAAGTCTCTGAGATTAATGCTATTGAAATTTTTTTGTCTTATTAAGTAGAGTTCTATATCATCCTTTTTTTGCTTCATACTTCTGGCATTCCATTGTAAAATCCTAATTTGTTTTTTATTATCCATTTTGCTCCAGAACCTCCCCTAGAATTTCCTTTAAGTGTCCTTCTTTGAATTGTTTGCATACCCAGTCCACTGCTTTAATTATTAGTTGTTTAATGATCTGCTGCCAGTCTCCCCCTTTCAGCAAGACTTTCATAATTTCTCCCATCGCGTTATCCTCTGTCTTCCCCTTTGAATTTTTCTTATTTTTTGTAGGCTTTACGCTACTACCTGTAGATATTATTGTTGAGCCTGAAGCTTCTACCACCGCTTCTTCTTTCTTTTTGTTTTCCTTAGTTTTTTGAATTGTTTCGCTTTCATCTCTTCCTACGATTTTTTTTTGTTTTAATATGTCAGCATAGCTATTATTTAACATATTTTTTTTTGCTTCCTTGAAAGGTATGTTCATTTTTTTCATTGCTTCTTTGCAATTCTTTTCCTCTTGCCACTTTGGGCATTTTTGGCTGTTTGCCGCGTGGTTACCTTTGCAATTGATGCACGTAATTTCCTCATTTTTTTCGCAGGTTTTGTGGTTTTCACCACACTTAGGGCACGTTTCTACTGTACGTCCGCAATTGTTCGCGATATGCCCATATCGCCAGCATTTGTAGCATTGCATAACCCTGAATACATACGGTTCTACAGCAAAAGAGACTCCATATATGTAAATTGTTCTCGGCAATATTTTCTCCCCAAATTTAATACTGACTGACGAGGTCTTTGTCAGCTCTCCTGTATCACCTTTTCTTGTCAACCTCTTAAGGTTGATTACTTTTGCATCACTTTCGATTTCCATTTGCAGTTCTTGGAGGTCCATATCAATATCGACTTTTCTTATTACTCCATAAGAGCAGGAGTCATTCTCTTTGGTCACAAAACCGAGATCTTTGAGTTCTCCAGCTTGTTTCACTTTATCTGCTTCTTTTTCGTCTTCTACTTGGATGTACGTCTTTAAATTTTTATTGTAAATTTTCTGTACTTTTACTCCTGCCTTATGCAGCATCTGCGCTATTTTCAATTTTAATGGAATTTTACTTCCAAAAATAACAATTTAAATATCTCCATGTATTTAAATATAGGATTATGAAATTTGTTTTCCGTCTCCTGAACATTTGGTCTATTCGGGAAACCAATCCTACAGCGACGATAAGTCACCCTTCGCCACTGGTTCGTAAATATTTTCAAAATATATATCGCATAATATCAACCACAATTAGAGACAAAACCATGCGATCATAATTATTATGTAGGAAGGAAACTGATGAACAGCATCCCTACTAATAAACCTCAACATACGCCACTGGTCTTTAGGTAACTAACTAATGTTATTTAGAAAGGAGGGTAGGTATATATATTCTATATATATATGTAACTTAGGTACTTATATTGATACAACGATAGTTGCTTCTTCTCCCTAGCTACGAGTATTAAAAAAAAATCAAAAAAATATATTTACCGTCCGACAAAATGGAAGCCTCGAGAAAGAGGATGACTGGCGAAAAATGATAAAATAAAAAAAACTTTTCTATAAAATGCGCTCGTCATTCATTTTGATAATTAATTTCAATTTGTGAATGAATCGACGGGATTCGAACTGCGCACAGTAGCGACTAAGCCTGACTATAATATTATATCTACTACAACTATACTAACATCTTTTTCACTAAGGCGTCATCATATTTTGTGAGTCGTTTATTTTGAGAGAGCGATTTCTTTGACAGACAGAGAAGATAGGATGCTTGAAGAAAATAAGTATTCATATCTAAATACCGATAAATCATTTCCTTCAAACAGTTTAGGTAGGTATGTAAATAGGTAAGTACCATCGGTAAGGTAAGTTCCAATAACTACCACTACGATCGAAATTCACAACTTCGTGCCGCGGTCTGACTAAAGAGGGCCTTGTACCTACAAGGCCGACTATATTCAGACTGGTAGTGCTAATTGATGCTTTTTCTTCGAATGCAATAGGTAGGTATGGTATAGATACTGTTTGTAGAAAATAATAATGAAATAAAATAAAATGCTAATATGTAGGTAGGTAGGTAGGTACCTACATTAAATAATTTGAATGAAATACATATTGAATCGAAAATCTTCATTTACTGCAAACAAGTTACCGCATTGCATTGGATGATATTTAATAACTAGCACTACCATCGTAACACACTATTCAATGCCCCGGCCTTGCTGTAGTTGGCCTTGAGCTTGATAGGTAGAGAAGAGGGTACGAGAATAGAGAATTATCGAATTGAGAACCATACCTAGGTAGGTAGGGCATGGCCCCCACATCCTGAAGCGGGCCCCCAGGCTAGGATCTTTGACTGACCCCTTTACCTATCGCTAAAGATAAAGGCAGTGTGATGCTCTACATTAGCATTTTTCAAATGATGTGCCCTATAAAATTAATGTGAAGGTATATTTAGTGTTTTTTTTGTATTTTTTAATAATTCATCTATTTGAATTATGGAGTTGTAGTGTATCGAAACACAATTAAAAATTTTATCGTACAACCACATAATTTTAAATAATAACATTATTGAAGAAAAATAGCACTGCAGGCGATTTTTTTTTTACTATTAGAGAGAATTTTTGATGTGTGTTTATATCACTTATCTGGTTGACTCACCACGCCGGGCCCTTCCTGAGCCCGGTCCCCGAGGCTAGAGCCCTGTCAGCCCCCCCCCCCCTTGTGGGGGTAATGAGGTAGGAACCAAAGTCGGTAATTTCATAATTCGTTTTTAATGGCTTCCTTTGAGGGGAAATTTTTATGGTGCTTCTCATTCGTTACACCACGGTATGAAAAAGTAGTGGATGGAACTATTATCTATATAAAAAAAATAGGAACTAGGTACACACATGAACAGACCATGCAGCCTCGCACTCTATAGTAAAAAGGAAAATTTGGTCCTGGTTAGTACGAATTCCCAAAAAAGTGACAACCACAAGTTTTCTATACTAGGTATGACATGTAGGTATTTATAAAGACCAACAAGTTTAACGTGAGGCGCCGCTGCATAGCTGTCGCGTTGCCGAGAAGCCTCACGTTAAACTTGTCGGTCCCAACGGGGATCCCAACCTTTTCTATGCCCCACACCCCCAGGAAATGTGGGATTAAGGACGCACCCCTATAAAAGTAATATCATGTTTGAAAATGAATATCAGACAAGACCATTCCAATTGCATACAATAATTTTATTCCAACTGAATACATTTGAAATCAAGTAGGTAAGAACTCCGTCATCGGAACGACGCCTGTGTTGTCGTGCCTCTTGGCCCTAAGTGGCTCAATGTCCGCAGAGAAAAATGGTTGGGAGGGAGTCTATTTTAAAAGAGTACCTATCCATAATATTTTTTCTTTCATTTTTAAGGAGGCTAGATTAACAAAATCTTACAGGTGCCACTAATTTTCATATGTATTCCGGGTACTTGTAGCTTCTCGTCGCTTCATCCGCAAAATAACATAATTTTCCACGTACCCATACCCAGACACTCCAAACTTTGAGTCTACCAATAAACACCTCCGCCGGTATAACTAAAAGTATTCACTTACGAGTTATTGCGAGCTGGTTACACACCTGTACACACTACTGGCACAAGTGGTTAGGTATCGATTGCGCGTGGCTCATTTAGTGCTAACACCGCGACTGGCGCGTTTGGAGTCGTTGGCCATTAGATATAATTAACGTGTTATTTAAATGTGGTAATTAAAAGGTTAGCAGTGATTGTATTGTCATAATTACTATGATCGTTTGTGTCCATTTATGTCATACGCGTGTCTTGTTTTTTAGAAATGCCACATCGGAATATTAAAACAAACATTGGATGCCTCTGATAGTTGCATCAATGTATAAGTGCCAAGTGGTCACGGGCTTTGTGTGACATAGAATGCCGAGAGGAGTGGGACTACCTTGTTGAGAAGACTGTTAGACAGCCAAATCATCCAAGTTATGACCCTCAGTTATGAGGTCTTGATGAAAAATAATAATAAGAAGTAGGATCCCCCCCACCCCCGTTTTGTGGGCTTTTAGTTCATAGCGTTACTGATCTGATATGATTTACCCAGACTATAAAAGACGGCACTAAAAGAAGAAGATTATGAAGCGCTTATCTACTTACCTATGTATAAGTAGGTCCTAATACCTATCAACAATTATAAATTTAGCAATGATCTAATTCTAACTGCGAATATACATACACCTGCAGGTAGAATATACCAACAAGGTTTGTGCCACATTTTTTTGCGATTTTGAGTGTATTTTTTTATTCGAATTTTGACAGTCAAAGGCTAGCCGACCCAGTGGGGTTTCCCTTTAACAGGGCTCTTAGGTGGCGCTACTCTAAAAAAGGTTTCTCTATCTCAGTGCTTGTTAAACTAAAAGAATACCTAATTAAAAAAAATATATATAATAATATTTAATGCCTAGGTACCTATTCTCATAATATGAAGGTATTAATTGACGCTTGAAAAGGCATTGTGCCAATTAATCATTTTTTTATATTTAATTAATTATATTTTTTAAGTAGGTACCTACTTAGTGGCGAGCGGTTCATAGATGCTGTGGATGTGGCGCATGCCTTAATTTTAGGTAGGTACTTACACAATATAATAAGCATCCATAAAATCAATAAATAAATTGAATGGCATAGGTATCTACTAGGTGGGGCACCTACTGCTATCAATAGGAAAAATGTATTGTGGTATGGTAATAACTAATGACACAACATTTATTTATTTTGAAAATATGTCCATGAAAATCCAGCATGACAAAAAAAGGTTATTGGTAAGTAAGTACCTATCTTACAATATCCTTTATGACTTCAACCCACAATGCTTTTGGAAAGCTTGTCCCAAGGACTAGGGAATCCAATCCCGAGCCAAAATTCTGATCCCGGGATTTCGGGATTACAATTTGACAATCCCGGGATCCCGGGACTGGTCCCGGGATTGGCATTTTTTTTCCATTGTTAATATAAAATTTTATATTCATAAATAACATTGATAAAATCTGTCAAAAATAAATCTAGTATAATTTATACTATTTAAGACATTTATTGTTAATATTGTATATCTTCGTTCAATCTTGGAAATACATAATTTTAATGGAGTAAATAATATTGTAATATAAATAATAATGTGAATTTAATATGAGATTGCTGTTTCTGATAGTAAAGACTTAATGAATGGATTAGCGAGATTTAAAATAGTAAAGCAAATAATCATGGCGTACTTTTGGCCTTTCCGCTTCATAAATCTAATTATTCAGCCAAATATGAAACTGCCGTAAAACTTATGAGATCATGGTGGAATTACTTTGTTAAAAGTGCGAAGCATTGTTTATTTCCATCCTTCTCATTTTTAATAATTTATGTGAAAAAATAAAATAAATCGGCAACTTACACATGGGTATAAATCAAACTTCATTCAAACTCAGTTAATTTCTAATGTAGTTATTTTTTATTATAAGTATTTTTTCTGTTATATTTTTGCTTTTATTTCATGTTCCATAAAAATTGATAAAAAAATCAATCCCGAAATCCCGGGATTCATAGGTATCGAAAATAGCTCGGGATCCCGGGATCCCGGGAGTCGGGATCCCGGGATTGGAATCCCTACCAAGGACCAAAGACACCGCACGCTATTGGTACATATCTAGGTACCTACTTTATATTTGTTCTCATGAAAATCTATTATTTTTAATATTGCAGACTCTATTGATTTTGGTCAATAATACCTAGATACCTACCTATTAAAAACTTAGTTATTTTTATCTTGACCATGTGGAAAATGACCTTTTGCATAGGCAATAATAATATGTACCTAATTAGTCTAGAAACAAAACACTCATCATCAATGGTTCATGAATCCAGAGCGAGTCCTAGCCTCTGCCAAGATTATTATCACATTTGCAATGTTTTGCAGAAGAGTTTTTTGAAACAGCCTACTTCAATTATTTATTATTTAGGTACCTATATCGACAAGTCTATGGACCATTTTTTTCTTCAATAATCCTACTACAATATGATGCTTAAAATCTGTGTGTGTACTTATGTACGCGCGTTAGAAGTTATACTTCTTTGGCGTAACAAAACAAAATAAGCATTTACTTGAGTCTATTAATATTACAGTGGATTAGGTTGATGAAAACGTACGCGATTCATCTGTGTCTCATATAGCACATGATAATTTATTGTAATTTAATTATTGTATTGGACCAAAACTCATCTTTGCCATACAGCGGTTATAATGGATTCAGAAGTGCCCATGATGAATTAATAAAAAATCAAATGTTAATATTTTTTTTGAATTATTTACCAACATTCACAAAATTTATTTATATATTGATATATAATTTTACTCATGAATATAGCCTCAAATCTTGATACACAATCTTTACAATGAAAAATAAATATACTTACCTACACTCCAATATAAATAAAGTTTTATGAATATAAATTAACAGTGTAGAATATTAGTCTCAAATTTAAACATACGAATATATTTATTATGACACAATATTGGTTATGTTTAAAACACGTGCTCTTTACTTGGTTGTATTGAGCGACTAACTAAATGACACTATGCCCATGAATTTCCTTGAGACCGAAATAAATATAATCATAATAATAAATTATGTGCTACATCGGCGCGTGCAACTTCGTCAAACGCCAAAAATACACTCTAATCTGTTTACCCAAACGCGCCAAAAGAAGTATAACTTCAATAAATAATTTCAGTAAGTACCTAGGTTGTTTCAAAAAACTCTCCCCTCAAAAATTTCAATTGTATGTTAGAATAGTTCTGCATTCAGCTGACGCATTATTCCCTGATTATTAAAACAGTGAACGCTATCTACGAACGTCGTATAAAAATGTTTGAGAACCCCACCTACTTCAAATCTAGTTCACAAGTGCATTAAATGGCGTCTATTTTCGCTAATATATTTACTTAACGACCTGTGTGATGATCTGTTAATGTCCTTTTCTCAAATATACCTGGACAATTATTGCCTTTTTATTGGTAAATATTCTTTTGTCAGACAAGCCGAAATGGTTATTTTTTGTGAAATTCACACGTGACTTCTTAATACGTTACGCGATTTGTACGACGTTGTAAAACACAGTTTTTTGTTTAATTCTGTGGTTCTAATGAAATAAAAACCTTGTTCTATGAATATGAAGAACACATCATCACCATCAGACGGTGTTGAACAACTGCTAAGCAGATGAAGGGCTTTCTCAGCTCCTTCTACTGTTCTCGGTGTTTAGTAACACGTATTTACGTCCGTCGAAACTGATAAGTCTGCCACAGCATCTACAATTTGTACCTATACCTATTAATTAAATGATAACTAATAAGTATGACTGAAAAAGTTTAATGTACACTATTTTTGTCGGATTTCCACAGCCTACATCCACCTTTCACAAATAGGTACCTATCTACTTAGGTACTAACTACATTTTTGAAATTTAGTTGAGCTTAATCCCTAAAATCGTAAATATTTCAGTTTTTTTAAATGATAGGTAGGTATAGGTCAGTGGCGAAGGGTGGAGGTAGGCTGTTAAGATCCGTCATAAATAGCGCACATTACATTTTGTTAGTCATTCGTATTAGTTTTTATTGAAATTAGACTACGATTTACAGATGGTATTGGTTAGTTTTTAAAATACAATTAAACGCTGCGAAAACCAAGCCATAACAGATAATAATCAAAAATACTCACCTATCTATAAAATACCTATCTAAAATTATGCAATTATATAATACATAACTTTGGCTATTTTATAGTTAGAATAATATGTTTATCTATTATAGTTTGTTCAGTGACGTCCCTAGATAAAATGCCGCCCCTAGGCAGCGCCAAAATGCCGCCCCATTTTTTATACAGTACTTTTATCATCCCTTCATGAGTGCAGTATCTAAGAAATGTACTGTATGGAACCATTACTAACAAAATATCAGACTAATTATTCGCAAATCTGCCCGTGTCGTTTCTGGTCATCAAGGAAATCAAAGGGCAACGGCAGTAAACTAGATATCGCGAACCCGAAAAAACCAGTGAGCTGAATTTGATAATGAAAAGATATTTTCGTTATTACTAAGTTAACACACATTTACTGCTGACCAGATAATTACTAATTAATTACCACATTTAAATATCATGTTAATTATATCTAATGGCCACCTAATGCAAACGCGCCAGTCGCGTTGTCAGCACTAGATGAGTTAAGGTAGCTATTTCTATATATTCCAAATGATTCTCCTCGATTTGCCGCCCTTCGAGTAACTGCCGCCCACAAGCAACGATCAATCTGCCTACCCCCACGGGACGTCACTGAGTTTGTTTTGGGAAGGGCGTAATGAATTAAAAATAATACCAACAATGTGTGTAATAATATTGTGTATTCTTAATACAACTAAAACAAATGATTATGAATAAAAACGTGTGCACAATTTTGTCGTATCGCCCAAAAAATACTAAAACTATTATAGTTCGGTTTAGGCAGAGCTTAATTGATTATTAAAAACTAACCAACGCCATCTGTAAATTGTAGTCATAGTTCAATAAAAACAAATACGCTTGACTAACAATATTTAATGTGCACTATTTATGGTATATCTTAACAGCCTACCTCCACCCTTCACTACTGGTATAGGTACTTAATATTTACTTACTAAATCTTTCTTATTTGTGCTGGTTGCATACATTAGGTAGGTACCTACCAATTACTTTTAGATATACGAAATTAATTGCACTTCTTCTTCTTTTTCTTCTTGAAAGAAGAAAGAAGAATTGCACTAGATGGCAGTGACGAGAGGTTGACGTAGGATGTCAAGTTTATATATACCTAAATAGTGCACACTAAACTTTGTCAGTCATACTTATTTGTTTTCATTGAACTATGAATAGGTACAAATTGCAGGTGGTATTGGTAAGTTTTTTATAAAATGAAATGAAATTCTGCCTCAACCAAACCATAATAGTTTAGGTAGGTATGCTATGGGCGATCAGACAAAAATAGTGCACTCTTTTTTAGTTATAATTACTTACTTATTTGTTTTCCTTGAATTAAGAATACGTAAGTATTACCATAATTGGTAAAAAATGTTCTTCTATCTATAAAATTTCTAAAATTATGAATGATTTAATGGCATAATTTGACTATTAGATTTCTATTATCCATGGCTTGGTTTACACAGGATTTAATTTAATTTAATTTTTAAAACTGATCAACACTATCTGCAATTTTTAGATTTAGTGCAATGAAAATAAATACCTACGTTTATATTACTGACAAAATTTAGTGTGCAGTTGTGCACTACCTATATCGGATCATAACAGCCTACCTCTACCCTTCACTACTGCTAGGCTATCTGTGACAATTAGCTAATTAGGTAGTTAGGTACGTTGTTTAGATATTTATAAAATTGTTATATTCAAATTATGTTTTCCGTACCAAGGTAGGCACCTAAATAGGTACCTACACTAATCCACCTATTATAAGCATTATAATATTATGACTGAAGACACTATTAACAATACTTACAGCAATATCATTGAACTGTGTACCTATCTATCTGTATTGAATATAAAATGTAAACAATGTACTCAAACAGTGTTTAAAAATCCATTTATTTGAGTTAGCAATGAAAAAGGTCGGGGTGAGTTAGCGTGATTAGTTCCAGTCGATTTTTTTAGACGGGCGCCCCTCCCCTTTTGGCGGCCCTGCTCATCTCTCCTTTGACGGTCTCACGACACAGGTGATCAGAGTGATGTGCGCCTACCTGCAGACACGAGGACACAGGCCCCGTCTGCGATTTACAGAGATGACGCAAGGGCTGAATTTAGGATATGAATGTTTACGTTAGTTTTGAACATAGATATTTAAAATAAACTTTCAAAGTAGCTACCTGCATATCCTAGAATATGAAAGCGCAGCTAAATAAAACGTTACTAAGGCTAATGATTATATTAGCTGCAAGTCATTTAAATTTTTAAATAGATTTTATGCTCTATGATTTATTTTCCGGAACTCCACTAAGTAAAAAATATGTTACAAGCGCGATAACTTGTTTTATACAATGTTATAAGTATATAATATACCTACTCATAGTTTCATTAGTATTCTACCTGTTCCCCATAATCGGTCATGACCAAATAAAACTAAAATATTGGGAAATGGGTTGTCTTCTGAGTAAGACAGTAACAAGGTTTAATTCTCGAGTGTGGGGAAATATGGGGTAAGAACCTAAAACTAAACACGTAGGTATTAAATAATATGTTATTTTCAATGGTTACGTCTACTTATATCATAATATGCATTAAATTGTGTCACTTAAACCAAACGGGCATTCAATATTAGTAATATTTGAGGTCACTTGAGGGTTTGTATTTCTCGGGATTTATAACCTGACCGTTATTTTGTCATAAAGCAAATCTCGCTTAAAATGCTTGGTCTATGAACCTCCATTACAATATACTTATACCTATGTACTAGGTACAATGTGTATTAGGTACAATACAACGATAGTTATGTCGTTAGGATTTTCTATGCTATTTTAAACTAAGATGTCAATACTTTCTTAAGGCTTAATTACATTGGCAGACGCGCAGACCCAACCCGATCCAACAACCGTCGTGGCCAACGTTTCAACACTATTTGCAATTAATTACACGCAACGATTCAATCGCGTTGGTCCTTGCTTTTGATTGGTTTAAAATAAACATAGTGTTGCTATTATTAAAAATATAGGTTGACCGAAAACTAGATATTTCTTAGATTGATGGCTACACTGAACGTATTCCTGCGATACGACAAAAAAACTGAGCTGTCAAACCTAGCGAGCATCTGTTGAAATTTGCGCGGCCGTTTACATTTATAGAAAGTTTTGTATACTTATTGTTAATTTACATTATGAATAACAGGGCGAGCTTGAATCGTCAAGCCAATCGATTAAGACTAATTGTAGCGAGTATGGCTATATTTCAACTGGCGTGTATTAATTCGAAGAGGACCGTGTCCTCAGCGCTAGTCCATACATTTTTTTGAGATTTCGCCATCTTGTAGTTAATGAAATCGAGCAGTAGAATTAACGGCCGTTTGCGTGGCTCGCGAGCGGGCGCGTATTCGGCTATTTTCGTACGCTTTAGGCAATTTTCGCTTGCTAATGAATGGATCGCACGACGGAATAATAGAAAATTTTCCACTTTTGTCCCGATCGCTCACGATCCTTGAAAACCATAGAGAATAGAGTTTGACAGTCGTGGCAGACGATCGGGCCAGACGCAATCTGCCAATGTAATTTGAGCTTAATGAAGCAACCGCATCGTCTGCTACTTGCTCTCATAAGTTGTCATAATAGGTATGTTGTATTCGTTCCTTCGTGTGCGCCCTTTATAATATGCAAAGCATAACCTGCCTACCTCCACGGGATGTCACTGCTACTTATTGTTGTAGGTTTCCAGTTATGTGTGTAATTAAATTGATTTTTAAAAAATGCAATCGTAGAAGTTTGAAATGCGGCCCTGTGCTTTCGCGGCGATTCGGAAAGAAAGTCTCCGTTTGAAGAAATGGGTCGACCGTTAAATTTTATTTATATTTTAAAATAAAAGGGCCCGCTATACCACCCTGCTAGCTAATAAAAAACAATTTATACTGTTTAAAAGTAAAAGTATCGAAATGATAAAAAAACTGCAAAAACTCTGCAATTGCTTACTACTTACCGATTTAATTATTAGATGTAATTATTAGAAGCCGTGGACTCACAATACTGTCTATTGAAGTAGAGTTGGCATTTATCTTAGATTTAGTGGTATTATATTTTGTTAGTAATGTTTGTATACAACACATTTCTTAGATATTGGAGTCATGAAAGGATGATAAAAATACGGTATAAAAAATGGAGCGGCATTTTGGAGCTGCCGAAAGGCGGCATTTTATCAAGCGACGTCACTGAATAAACCTAATATAATTGCCATCAAATGTTACTTATTAATAATGGATTTTAAGTTCGGACCGCGACTGGCTCAAAATTTCAAACAAAATACCTACTTATAATAATTCACCCTTGACTATTTCTTCTGCGCAGTCCAATAGTTCAGCCACTTTTATTAATAAATAGACACACGTGTATAATACGAACATATAGTAGGTACCTAACTAAATAAACAAATTTAATGATGTAGAAAAATATTTAAGTAGGTACAAATTATTAATGATCTTCATAGATGTCATAAACATACAATTTTTTAATTTGCTCTGATTTCGGGGGAAAAATCACAGGTTTGTTGTAATAGACAGACAGGAACATAATACCTACTTGCTTATTCCTCTCATTTGTAAAACCTTTTTTTTTGTTCCAATATAACACGTGGATCTTTCGGCCTGTGTTTACTCAAAAGATATATTTTTACCTTGTTTCAGCTAATTTCAGATGTCGGAAACCATTTATTAGAGAGTATGCATTCATCTGTTAAATTTGTTTGTATATTATAAAAATGTGTTCTTAAAGCAACTAAATTTACTAAATGATTTTATTGGGCCAATATAATATATAAATAGTTAAGCAATAATTTAACTATGTAGATTGTAGGTACTGCTGACGAGAAAATTTAATATTGGTCGGTATTTAGGTACTTACGTATTATTATCATTGTTTGTGTGTGTGGCTATTTTTTCTTAAACTATTTTCTGTTTCTAGCAAGTAGGTAGGTAGAGTAGGTATACCTATGCTTTAGAGCTTTGCAATTTTTACTACACTGATACGCCTCTTTGCTTGATTACCTCGCATAAAATTAGATCAAATTTTAATGATATCTATTCAATTGTATATGTATTAATAATAATAACACTTGTATTAGTAAAAAAATATTTTTAGAATATATTACATCATTTTCATCCTGGAGCCGTAGTGCTATCCAAAAAACATAGTTAATGAATAGTATTTATTTTTAATGTGTAAGACCTACATAATTATTTAAAAAAAATTGTTTAATTCTAATGCATATTTAAAAAAACGTACAATATATCTAGTGATGTACCCGAGTTTAGAGACACTTTTACAAACTAGTAACGCAATTACTTTTATAATATAATATGTACTAGTGAAAGAATAGGTAGGTACCATTATTGAATTTTGTTGGTTGAGTAAAGCCAATGCACGAAATAATTTATAACGCCCAAAAATAAATATTATCGTATAGGCACCCCATATACTGTTATTATTTTTCACATTGTTTTCATTCGCCGGCTGGCGAGAGCGTTCACGGCACCTAATAAATCATTGCAAAGAATTGCTCTAGCGACAATAATTATTATTATATTTTTAAAATAAAATCTTCGATGACCAGGTATTTTGTTGTAAATTTGATTTAAACTAACGTGGTACTCGCTCTGTGGACTCTCTTCGACTGAAATATGAATCACACTGGCTGCTGTTATACCCACTCTTAAGTGGCAACTCTACCTAGGATGCTACTTAGGTAACCCCAGCGATGTTTAACTTCCGATTGACATCCGCGAGTTACTTAACAACATTAAAAACAAGCTGGTTTGGCCAGGCAGTTGTATTGAGCTGCCACCTCACATCACCTAACAGAAAGAAGAACAGAAAATCAGACGACATAGCACTAAATATTTCGTCTGGTCTGACCATATCTGCCCGACCAACTGTTCAACCGGATAGGTACATTTTTCATTCCGTTAACCATTTGTTGTCTTTTTCCATCTTTCTTTTTATTAAATAAATAGTTATATGTTTGTAGGTACTGTTTTTTTATACAGAATTATACACAAGATGCGTGCGTACATGCTCGAAGTATGTAGGTAGACAACCCATGATTTGGCCAGGCTTACTGACCGACCGACCAAGACAGAGTATCTGTAGAGAGTTGAAAGCAGTGGCGCACCCAGGGGGGGGGGCAAGGGGCCCTGGCACCCCCCAAACTTGATCAGAATGATTTTAAACATTGAAATTGAAAGCCAATAAACTATACCTTTGGGCTTAGACAAATAAAAACACGGCAAAAAAATGATTTGTAATTCTCCAGCACCTTTTTTAAAAAAAAATCTTAGATTTTAATTTCTAACACAAAAATTTCGAAACACTAATGTCAGGTTTTTTTAGAAACCCAATCCCTAATGGAACTGTCAAAAAATTCTCGGTGTCCACCTGAATTCCGGAGTGGTGTAGGTCATGGCTGGGGAGGGCTGACAAGGCTCTAGCCTAACAGTAAAAAAGTCGCCTGCGGCGCTATTATGCTTCATAGCCATGAACATTTTCAATTATATAATTGTGCCATATATGTTTTGATTATTATGTGTCGATACTTGACAGCTCCATTACTAAAGTAGATGTATTTAAAATCGCCAATAATTCACTGTATAAGTACCCTCAATTTGAACTAAAACACAATTTAAAAACGTTAATGTAGTGTTTCATACTGCCTTTAATCTTAGCGGTAGGTAGGGGCCCGCGAAATATCCTAGCCTGAGGGCCCGTTTTAGGATGTGGAGACCATGGTGTAGGTACACCGAGTGCAATAGACAAAAGGGCGATAAACGAGAAATTAGGCTGTGAAGAAGAAAAAGAGCCCATGGGACTAATTTACATTCCCCTCCTTGCCCCCCCCCCCCCCCCCCCCAATATTAAATACCAGGTGCGCCACTGGCTGAAAGTATATTTTAACTTAACATAATATTAATATACCTATATTATCTATATATAACATTAGTTCCTTACCCCTGCAAAGTATCCCCTCAGTCGGCAAAGTGGGCTAGCGCCGTTAAATCTTTTATCTTGGAGCAGTGTGAAAATGTCTTATTAACAGAGAATAGGTCATATAAATTAATAGGCGTTGTAAACCAAACAAAAAATAATTATTATTTTAAAGCATACTACAGCAAGAGAATCGAGCCGTAAAAACACAAAGGATTTCGGCACAAATAATATTAAGTAATTAATATTTTTATGGACACCTATGAGCGAAATAATAAATAGGTAGGTAGGTACTCTCTATAAAAAAGACTGCGTTGTTTTTTTTTTCAAATCGCTACGAAAAACTGCCCCACTGTTATACTTACATGCAATTATTATTAAAGTACCTACCTACCTAGTTAACATCAATATCTACCGATCAGTGGCGAAAGGTGGAGGTAGGCTGTTAAGATCCGGCATAAATAATGCATACTAAACTTTATCGGTCAAACGTACCTATTTGTTTTCATTGAACTAAGACCATAATGTGAAGATAGTGTTGGTTAATTTTTAAAATTCAATTAAACTCTGCCTAATCCAAGCCATAGTAGATAAAAGTCAAAAAATATTCGTTTATCTATAAAATATCTAAAAATATGCCATAAACTATAAACCATACATAATTTTAGATATTTTTTAGGTAGAAAAATATTTTTTTTCTCTTATGTTTTGGTTTAAGCAGTGTTTAATGATTAAAAAAAACACCATAATACTTATGTTTATGTAATGTGCTCACGTATGGCTGCGAGACGTGGACCCTCAACACGAGAGATGTCCAAAGGCTAAGAGTCACACAGCGAGGCATGGAGAGGTGTATGTTGGGCATCACGCGAAAGGACCGTAAGAGAAACGAATGGGTTAGGAAGCAGACAAGAGTACGCGATGTAATAGACTTTGCCAAACAGCTGAAATGGAGATGGGCGGGGCACATTGCTCGCCGAAAGGACGGCCGCTGGACAAATGCCGTCATCCAGTGGTACACAAGGGGCACAAAACGGCCACAGGGTCGCCCTAAAAGCCGCTGGATTGACGAACTGGTAAAGTTCGGCGGAAATACGTGGCAGCGAACGACACAGGACCTAGAGAGTTGGAGAAAGCTTGGGGAGGCCTTCATCCAGCAGTGGATTGACCCCGGCTGATGATGATGATGTAATGTAAGTACCTATATTCTTAATTCAACACTGAAAAAGTGTGCATTATTGTTGTCCTATCGCCCATAACATAATTTATCATAGCTTGATTGATTTAAAAAAAAAAACTAACCAGAACCATCTGCAATCTGTATTCTTTATTCAATGAAAACAAATAAGACGTATGACTGACAAAGTTTAGTGTGTACTATTTATACGTTATCTTAACAGCCTACCTCAAACCGTCACCACTGATATTTTGCTAAGCATAGTAGGTAAAGTACCTGTACCTACCTATCTCGTAGGTACACTCTCCTATGAACCTTCACTTATTACCTAAATAAAATAATTTTACGACCCATAACCACAATGATAAAAGTTAGCGAATACATTCACCCATCCACCACTTACTTACCTGTCTCATCCCGCGAATTCGAACCAAGTGGCGCCTGTTCGAGTCCCGCAGTGACCATCACAGCAATATTATTAGTACCCATAACCTGGCTGAATGACTGTCGACCGCGACAGCCTGGGCGTGGCGCGAGTCTAATGAATTAAATGCCGACACAGAAGGTTTCCAGGATGGGATGATGGCTCCGTGTCTGGTTTGGGCGCATCAAGTGGAATCTGGCGTCAATGGTGCTTCGATCTAATTGATTTGGATTGGATTGTATTTAATGTGGATTCATTCAGTGAATCAATTCTCGGTCTACTGTTTGTTTACTAAAGTTGTATGACTATGAAAAAAATTACATCATGCTAGATTAATACCACTATAATAGGCGCGCACAGAAGGGGGGTTTTGGGTGTGGATCCCCTCAGAAAAAAAATGCTTAATGGTACCTGTCGTCACCTGGATGATTTGACTCACACAACAGCCTTCTCAACGGGTTGTCCCCATCGTCCGGAAATTTGTTCGTACACAGTTCGCCGTATCACACTTCACCATGAAATATTGTATCGGAAATATATGGTCGTATATTATAGACCGTCCAATCTCTTTGAGTAGTATCTGTATAGTACTGAGATAGTAACCTCGTATAGTACATACTGGGATAAAATTCATGTCTAAATAAAACACAGTTCTTGTCGGTTTACAGGAAGCCAGCGGCAAACAAAATTTGAAAATAGCCGATATGCTGGATTATTTGTTAGGCTAGGTGTTCATTCTTGAATTTTGCCAAAATCGGCTGTAAAAATTGGCGCGGTTCCCGCCTGGTTTCCAGTAAACAGACTTGAACCGGATTTTTTTTAAATCGTTTTATAAAACTAAGTAGGTACTGTCATATCCATGATCATTGGGCCTCTCCCGATAGATAAAATTAATTATTAGGTATAGCCATGTCACCTGACCTCCTAGTCAATAATGGGCGTACGCCCTTGATTAATTGTCAAAATATTCAACTTGTACTTAGCACGTAAGAATTATTGTATTTAATTAATAATGAGTTTGTGAGGGGAGGATGGCAACACTGCTGGTCAGTCTATGGCAGCGAGCCAAAGGGTTGACATCTGACTCTCACGACTCGGAGTGACACAAATAAAATTCGAGAAAAATACCAATTTAGTTTTTAATTTTTGTGAATCCCGGGTCCCACCAACATCCCGAGCTAGCCACCAGGTCCGGGATATAACAGTACCTACCAGTGGCGAAAGGTGATCTTTGGAAAGAGGTCGGCTGTGGAGATCAGAGAAAAAAACACTTGTCAGGTACGGGAAATAAGAAGATAATACGATATTACCTACTATCAATATCACTAATGATAACGACATATTGATACTATGAAATTTCAAAAACTCACTGACGACATAAAATTGACCGAAGAGTTTAAATTTCGTATTTTTCAAAACATTTATAGGTAGGTACACATCAAAAATCATTAGATAAAATTTCTTTTTATTTATAAATACAATCTATATTTATTAATATGCGATTAAACGCCATAGAAACTATTTCTTTAAATTATCTAATTATTAATTATTTTGGTCATGACAACAATATTATGCCTCATGGTTTTAGGCTCTGCGATATGAGCCTACCATTTTCATACAATTCGATAGATTGGTTTGGGCTTACGTGGCGTAAAGTCCATATGAAAAAAAAACACAATTCCTTGAGAGATAATCGACATTTATTTACGCCAATACAGATGGTGCGCTGTGGTATATATTTTTTACCTACCTACATCTTAGTTAGACACTAATGAAAATCGTTTTTTTTTTTTTAACTAAAAGTACTTAGGTATATTTCCTAACTTAAAATATATTTTATATTTAAATTTTAATATGAAGGTACCTATTAATTATTTGAAATGAAAATTATTTGTGAAATTTATTAAATTTTAGTTTTTCCTTACAACATTACTCTCGTACAATAAATCCCGTTGTGCTTATTTTATAATTTCCCGGAAAAAACTTTCTAAATCATTTATCATCAGATAAAATGCTCTCAGTTAATATGAATTTACACCTACCTACATGTGTATATAATATATATAGATATATTCCACATTGACCTACAACTCTATCCCTTGTTCTTCACTAATTATAAGATATCAGACACATCGTCAAATTTTATTATAAAATGCCTTATTTCGGCGAAATATTAATTCATCATAAACGACCTTCTTAGTACAAACGAGGCCTGAGGTTCGAACCGCCGACCTTTCATAGTGTTTCAAGAAAGATGTGATTTGCGGTCGCCTAGCCGACGTCATAAATGATACAACTTACAAAGGTATCTCGGAAATGGTGCCTCATCAGAAGTTTCTTAATTATCTTTATTGTATTGACAGCAGGAAGTGAACATTTTAATAAACTCAGAATACGAGAGCCTCTGTGATCAGCCGCTTCGATTGGCGTGTAGTACACCGATGAACAAATTACCTATTAGCGGCCCTCGCATAGTCTAATACGTAAGGCACTAGATTCCAGTGGCGAAGAGTAGAGGTAGGCTGTTAAGATCTGACATAAATGGTACATAATTAAATTTGTCAGTCAAACGGATTTGATTTCATTCAAGACTAAATACCTACACAATTCTGAAATAGCCAATAGAAAAAATATGTTTTTAGAAAAAAGTAAGACACCCGGCTGGAATCGAACAAGCGTCTCTTGGGTTTCACGCCCTGTGACGTCGATTAGTAATTAAAGTATATAATAAATACTTTAATTTAGAATACAAAAATCGATCGCTAGGCGGGCTAGGCTAGGCAACTCAATTTGGAGAGCACTTATGAGCAAGTACCTATCTATTAATAAAAAGCCAATAGTTAAAGTTTGTCTCAATTAAGCATGGCAGTCGTAGCACAAGGCGCGAAATCCAAGAGACGCTGGTTCGATTCCAGCCGGGTGTCTTAATTTTTTCGAAAAAAAGATTTTTTCTATTAGCTATATTTTCTCATGAGTATTTTCAGAATTGTATAGGTATATTCAATAATTATATCCCAGTGTTAAGCAGTCAATTTCTAGGCACTCTCACCCCGCAGTGAAACTACCTATATGGCCTGGGCTGTATGCATAGGTACATGTGGCTTTATCCGACTGATTTCCTCTTGGTATGTTGGTATGTTTAGGTACAGTCAAAAATCTATATATTTGGCTATATACCTACCTACACGGTGTAAATGTGCTTCCGCAACTATTATTTACATTTGTGTGAGTAGGTACCTACACTGGTTATATTTTGGTCTTCCAATCTGCAGAACTTTACTAATCTGCCATTTGAATTTTACCAAATGCCAATTTGGAGGACAGCAACTACCTACTTAGAGCTTAACCAAATCTTTTCTGATATTGTTATATTCCACTTGCGTGAGTTGAGTTTAGGTAGACGTTATTTTATAAATTCTTAATTCTCAGAGTAGGGTCTGCATCATTCGGCTCATACTTTCATATAGGTACCTACTTACTTTTATTATTTAGATTGATACGAACTTACCTTTTATTATTTTTCTCATTTTATTTGTTTCTCATGTTACTTTATGAATGCCTTGAATTTATAAGTAATTATTAATGTTTAATAAACAGTAAAATAAATAAATTTGAATTTGAACCGGACCGGTTTTGCATGCATCTTAGTCGAGATATTTCGATATTTTGGACTATGCTATGTTCACCAATTTCTTTGTAGACATCATAGTGAAATATACCTAGGTACGTAGCATAAAGACAGATACCTACCTACATAGCACCTACCTACTTTCTTTAATCAAAACCAAATATACCTATATGATGGTATGTAGCAAATGTAGGTACATACATACCTATCTCTTTCCCATAATTTTATCTGAAAGGTGACTAAATACCTATGCTGAGTTCTTAATTCAAAGAAAATTTCACTACATAGATAAGTATCTATTAACTACTTACAAATCTACAACTCTATAAGTAGGTAAGTAGGTAGGTACCCAATATACTGAGTAATATATGTATGTCTTTATATATTGTATATCAGTTATGTGGAAGTCTTCCATCTTGAATTAACACTGCTCATAAAGCGATTACAAATGATGTTTTAATAGGTGAAGCAGCTACCGTGCTGAAGATCCCGGCTTCGACATTGCCTCAATATAACATGCTACATTTTTTACACACGGTGGCACCAAATCTTTTTAGGGGGGCTGGGATGGAAAGAGACATTTAAATTTTGTGTTTTTATTTAAATGATTTTTTCAGTCATCAGCGCCAATTAAAATTAGTCAAACGTTTTTCGAAATGTTGGAATCCTCCACAGCTTTTCTCATCCGATATGATGCTCCTTTTCCAGTTTAGGAGAATGAGAAGTGTCACATTGAGAAATTTCAAACGTACCTAGGCATCTACCTAACACACTATAGATATACTAAGTAACTAAGACATAAAATGAGATTTTGATATTTAAAAGGTATGTAAACCCACCAATATTAAATTTGTAACATATTTTTTTGTCGAACAATAATTTATTTATTGATATTATTACATGACCTATTCTAATAAACTCAGAATATGGTCCACCACATAGTGGAGGTTTGTATTAACTACATAACAGATTAATAAATAGAAATGTAAAAGCAATCGCCGTGGACTAATATTTTGAAGCCGGGTATTTTTGGCGGTCAAACCGTAAAGCCCAAAAACAAAGCATGCCGATGGCACTCAATATTGGATGAACGTTACATTAACGTAACAAACTTTAATGCATATTATTATCATACAGACCTAAAAATAACATATTCTAACACGTGTTTAATACTATCCCATATCATCGCCGCGCTTGCAAAATCCGCTATGTAAAAAAACACAACTGTTCAGGAGAAGGAAAAAACTGATTTATTCAACAATGACTCACGTTTTTTTCAAAGTAAGTAAACCGAAAATTAGATCCCTACTTCGGATTCAGTATAAATGATATTTTATAATACAATATTTAGCACTTTGGTCGTAATATTTTTTTTTGTGGCTGAAAGACACATAGCTGATTTTATTTGGGTCTTTTAATCCGCTTTGTGGTTGGGGCAGCACTTAGCGGATTGTAAGTACGTGTATTTTAGACAGCGCATTTTACACCGGGTTTTTACAATGATAATTCCATAATTGAATGATGTTTGACTTTATGCGTAAAACATATTTAACAAAGCCAATAGTCTGTTTTGAACAAACCTTTATCTTCCCAACCAAAATTTGACATATAAATAAGTAATTACCAAGTGAAGGGGGAATAAAAATATGTGTTCAGAGTAGGATGGATAAATAATTAAACAAATTTGACAAATGACGTTTTATTTATCGAAATAAGAAAAAAATGGTAACTAGTATTACAAACCAAGTAATATTCTTAAGCAACACAAGATACATAATAATCATTTTAACATTTTAACAAAACAAATCAACCTCTTAATAATGCCTATTAATAAACAGTCATAATGCCTACCTAATAGTAAACTAAACTTTATTCTTATTTATTCTTATAGCTATTGTTATTTTTAAAAAAAATAAAAAAAGGTAAGTAGGTAGGTACCTAAGTTATTAACAAAATTAGTATTTGAGATTATCGTAAAAGAAATGATAATCTCGATGCATAGATAACTTTAGGGATTGTAATTTTTCAAACTTAGACTTGTCAATTTTTTTCGGTTCTGTGTAAATTCACACTGTTTTTATAGCTTAAATATTATTTTTCGGCGAACGTAAATAATCAACTATAATGCACTAGTGCTGCAAGCACAGAAAAGATATGAGTTCCCTGGCTGCAAATCACAACAAGACTGACCATAAAACGCGCGTTTTGAAGCAAGACTCGGCACGCAAACTCCGGTATGTGTCATTAACAGGCGCAATAGTAAGTTTTTTTCCTTTAATTTAAAATGCGAAATGTGAACGGACTCTTCATAGAGTATTATGAAGCCATTTTTTAAATGAAAATACATAGCTTGTTTTGAATTTTTCTAAACTAGCTTTGATATTAGAAAACGGGTTTTACAGGCCTATCCGTTGTGTGTTGTTCTATCACATAGCGTAAAATACCAATTTTCGCAAAAAAATGTTTGTCGGATTTTGCAGGCGCAACGACGATATGTTTCCACATTTGAGATCCGTTGCTTGTTATACCCCGCCCAGTAGGTAGGGTAAGCCAGTTCCCATTAATTTTTGTTCCCTAGTATTAACAGATTTTTGTTGTTACGAGAAGGTCCATATTCTGACTCCAAACACAAATTGGAAATCAATATGTGTATTTGCCAGACCCTGGATTTGAATCTGGGACCCACGACATTATAAGCCGACGCGTAAGCCACTCGGCCATCCTAGGTGTGAATAATTTAAGCAATTAATTGTATAATAGAATTTATTTTAATTCTCCGAGTAATTTGTCAAATATTCATTTCCGTCGGTTTAAAAATGGATTTTGAATAACCATGACCGGTCAAGTAGATACACAACAGATTAAAGACAGAAATGTGAAGCCAATCGCCATAGACAAACAATTTGAGGCCGAATTTGGTTTATAACATAAAGTCTCCGGAATGTCTTAAAATATTATCAAATTGAATGCGCGTTTTGTTTACGTGACAAACTAATAATCAATATTATGATAAAAAGGGTCCTATTTCTTAACACATGTTCCAGGTTATCCAGTTAATCCCATGTTAGAATTAAACCTTGTCACTAGGGATTCCAATCCCGGGATCCCGAGCTATTTTCGATACCTATGAATCCCGGGATTGGTAAACATAATCCCGAAACTTTCGGGATTGATTTTTTTTATTAATTTTTATGGAAAATAAAATAAAAACGAAAATATAACAGAAAAAAAACCTTTAATAACAATTAACTACATTAGAAATAAACTGAGTTTGAATGAAGTTTGATTTATACCCATGTGTAAGTTGCCGATTCATTTTATTTTTTCATATAAATTAATAAAAATGAGAAAGATTGAAAAAAACAATGCTTCGCACTTTTAACAAAGTAATTCCACCATGATCTCATACGTTTTATTTTAGTTTCATGTTTGGCTGACCAATTAGATATATGAAGCGGAAAGGCCATAAATACACCATGATTATTTTCTTAACTATTTAAAATCTCGCTAATCCATTCATTAAGTCTTTACTATCTGAAACAGCAATCTCATATTAAATTCACATTATTATTTATATTGCAATATTATTTACTCCATTAAACTTCTGTATTTCCAAGATTGAACGTAGATATACAATATTAACAATACATGTCTTAAATAGTATAAATTACACTAGATTTATTCAGTGTTATTTGTAAATATAAAATTTTTATATTAACAATGGAAAAAAAATGCCAATCCCGGGACCAGTCCTGGGATCCTGGGATTGTCAAATCGTAATCCCGAATCCTCGGGATCAGAATTTTGGCTCGGGATTGGATTCCCTACTTGTCACAGCTTCACCCAGAAGGTGACCCACTACCTCCACAATTATTTCTGTTCTCCCTGGTTCAGCATAATAAAAATAAACCCTCGTATCGAAAATTGCGCTTTCCCTCTTCGGCAAGTTATAGGGGTAACAAAAGAGTTGAGGTAATATTAATATGTACACTAATTGACTTGTTAGGAGAAAAACCTACATGATATTCGTATATTTATCCTATGTAAATCTTAAACCTATAGATTTCTGTAGTACCTCCCTACCTATGTTTTAACATTCGCTGCTATCACTACGTAATAAAATATTATAGCAGATTTACGAAAATATTTAAATATTGTTTTAGGAGATCATCAGTGAACAAATTTAACAAATTAATTTCATATTGCTCTGTAGGTACTCGTAGCGTACAGTCCACCCCAGCTTCCCCATGGCTTCTAATAAAATATAATGATTGACTCCTCTTCTATATTTCCCTATACAACTTTATCTGAGTCTTAATGCTTAGGTACATACCTACCTCACCTTCCCATACCTACCTATGCCTGCGATATGTAAATACCGGGTTACCCTTACATCAGTATGCTTTATTTAAAATCACACTCCACATTCAGCGCCCTCTGTATTTCTTACAATTTATGGCCCGAATTAAACCGAGCCCATCTTCAAAATCTTGGTCCATGACGATTGTCTATTCTATTATATAAGTATAGGTTTAAATTATTAATTAGCTGTTCTGCGTGTGTACCTACCTACCTGTCTGTCACGCATGTGTTATAATAATAATAATATTATATTCTCCTTTGCCCGTTATATTTACCTATTTACCTATGGTATACCTATGAAATATTAGTATACCTACCTATAAGAAATTAGTTAATATATTATACTAACTACAAGAAGAGAAAAGGATAAAAAGAGTTAATATAATTTTATTTATTCCTCTTTTTTGTACCATCCCTTTACATTAACAGAAAACGATCTTCTCTTTGTCGTCTATACAATATGTGCTCGCAGTTTTTAAATGAATGTAGTCATTCAAATCAATATTTACCGGTGACGTTAACAACAAATATTTAATTCAGCCGTAAAAATTCTATCTTACTCTAACGCATATTGCGGAGATACAAGCGTGCCGAATGATTTCTCACTCGAGCTTATGGTTCGTTTTTGTTCAGGCCTTGGTTCAACCTAAGCACAGAACCACCATGACGGATTGCGAAACAACAATAGCCAACCTACGTTTAGACTACAGATGAGGAAGACTCAAAAATATTCATATTCATCAGTGGTTACTATGGATAGTGGAAGATTCATTCAAAGCAGTTTAGAATAAGCATTGATATACTACTGGATGAATCATATGCTTCTTAAAATGACGCCCGATTTTCAGCGACTCGGCCAGTGTTAAAACACTGTTTTAATATCAGCGGACTTAACTGGATATAAGCTCACTTAATATTAGTCTCGAAAACGACCTGACAATAATTATGAGTAAGCCCGATCTAGCTTGCATCTTACTCTAACTAATAGTCAGCGCATGACGACTTGCTCTGTCCGCTCAGACATGAATCTTTGGTAGCTTTGCAAGCTTTGGGTAGCAGACACCCTTAGGGTCACTATTCCAAGAACGCAAATTTAGTTTTACAGCCAGGGCAATACGAGTGAAATTCGGGAATCCATTAAACGCATTATACCTACAAGGAAATATTATAAGACGATATCCGTAATATCTTCTTTTGTGGTACATTTTTAAAATGACACTTGTATGGGAACTCTTCATCTAGTAGTATATCAATGAGAATAAGACGTAAACATTCACCATAGTCATACGCTAGACAGAAGCAGAAAAGGTGATTGAAATTTCCAGATTCAATCAGATCACCGACTTCCGAATCACCATGTAATTAACTTACCTGTGTGCTTTTTTGTGCATCCATGAGTGTCGTAGTATAAGTAGTATATAGTATAAGTCATTCGTCTTAATGAGTGTCCGGATGACGCTGCCGAAATGAACGTGACTGGTCATTTTGGAGCTAGTGACTAGCATACACTAGCCCGACTAGTGAGTGGTGACTTTGTCCGTCTGAGATACCTTTTTATGAAGCGGCTTCTACACTCAGGCGCCGGCGCGAACGTGTTAAATTTTGACTGCGGATTACATGAAGGTAGGTAGGTAGTTAGGTACTGTGACAACCCCGTATGGTCCCCATTTGGGGATGTCTTTGTGTATCTTGAGAGGCCCGAATCGGTATCAAACCCAACAAATAATAAAGCGCTGATTACGAAAATAAATAATGTTGAATATCCGCTGGCAACAATGCCATAATTTTGACCGTTGGAGATGTTGCAACGTCGCTTTCTTTCGCCAACGGCTCTCGTTGAAAAGCGAAAATACAAGATGGCCCTCAGAACGCTGCAAACAGCTAAATCGCGAATACGCCGATTTCGGAGATCGCTACAAACAGCTAAATCGCGAACACGCCGATTTCGTCCTCTAAAAAAAAAAAAATTATAAAAATGTAACGATTATAATATTAACGTAAATAAATTCGCCGCTTCTATTCACAATTCCGGTGTCTTAATTATCCACCTTCCATCCCGAATCCAGACGAAAAAACCATAACAAAACACAAAGTGACAGTTGAAATTTTCACACACAAAATGGAGGGAAGTGATAGTACCCACTAAAATCATTAAGATTTAACCCTGTTTCAATATAGTGTATAGTGTCTAGTAGGTACCTGTTTAAATCAGGGTAAAGAGCTAACCTTCCATTGGTATAAGCAATTGGGAGAACGATAACGCTGTTCAGCCAAATTATTGGGTAGGTATCGATCTGTTTCACTCAGTGACGTCCCGTGGGGGTAGGCAGATTGAGCATCGCTTGGGGGCGGCAGTTACTCGAAGGGTGGCAAATCGAGAAGAATCATTAGAAATATGTACCTAAACTTAGTAATAACGGAAATATCTTTCCATTAAAGAATTCGCCTCACTGGTTGGAAACAAAATGTATTAATTTACATACAAGGTTTAACAGGAATGTATTTTTTTGTCGGGTTTGCGATGTCTAGTTTACTTCCGTTGTCCTTGGACGTTACGTCCTTGATGACCAGGAATGACACATGCAGATTGGCGATTTATATTTGAATTATAGGTTGATACATACGTACCTAATTAATTTATCCGAATATTTTTGCCAGTCACTCATGAGTTTTGAAAATTGTCAGGTGTCTTTCTTAATATATCTGAAACCGTGGACTGAGTTGTCTATCGAGGTAGAGATGGCATTTAAATTAGATTTAGTGGCATATATTTTGTTAGTGATGTATCCACACAACACATTTCTTAGATATTGGTTTCATGAAATTATGATAAAAAATACTGTATAAAAAAAATGGGGCGGCATTTTGTCTATAGACGTCACTGATTTCACTTACATGAGGATAAGTTTCGGTAGACATTGTTTTATATATCCTTAAACATTGAATATTCAGCTCACTGTGTGTATGTATATACCTATAATCTATCCGACTGACTTTCTCTTAGGTATGCTTACAGTTTAGAAGGGAACTTTATTTAGTTACATATTTTTCCGACTTATAAGCGGCGTAAATGAAAACTCTGTTATGCTTGGTGGTATTGGCTTGTGTGTCTCTGACAATCTTAGGAATCGAGGGCATCCGTTGTTTGTTCCCCCATGGTACAGAACTAACTTGCCATTGGTAATGCCAATTGGGAGGGTAATAACTGTGTTCAACCAAATCACTTCGGATATTGACATATTCCACCTGCGTGAGGATGAGTATTATAGGTGGGCATTGTTTTATAAATTCTTAAAATAAAGTCTGCTTAGCTCATTCGGTGTATTTTCTTGTAGGTACCTATCTAATTTATATTTTTTGGTATTTGCACTTTTCTACTGTTTAATGATGATCTATTTATGTTATATAATACTGTTTTATTAATATTTCTTGTCTTAAATTAATGATTTGTAATGTTCACTATTGAATTTGAAATTTGAATAATTTTTGAAATGCCAATAGGAGAAATGGATTCATGTGTAGGTAGGTACCTATCTAGATAACTTAAAAACACTAATTAACCAAAAACCTGTCTTGGCCTTAAAACTCATTGGATTAGGTTTGGCGGAAAATGCTTAGCAGCGATGAACTAGGGATCGAAAAGAGTGGAAGGAGCTACGCGAAGCAATCATTTAGCAGCGAATCGACTCCGGCTGACAATGATATGTAATGATGTTTTCACTGCTTTTTCTTACGTATTTTTATTACAACGTTTTTATTAGCTCGCATTCTTGTTTGTCCGGTGGTTGTTTGTCCAGTACAAATCTTGCAATCGATTTTTAACTAACTTCCCGACTAGCTAGACATTTGAAACTTTTAGAATATATCAGAACACGATGCCAATGCATTCTTTTAATACTTTTAGCCATCTTTAAGCAGAATTGAATTCATTTTCAGTTAATTCTGTTTTGTATGGAAAGTTATTTCAGAAAAAATCGTAAAAAGTGAAAGACTATTATTGGTTGCTAGGAGGGTGGTCCTTGCCATAAAATCATTAATATATACGTGCGTTACTATAGAAATCAAAATGAAATGTCAAAATGACATTTCATTATTCTATATTTGTTTGTTTGTTTGTTTTTTATTTACTTCATATCAAGTACAAGTTTGAGCAAATTGAGCATAATAATTCAACATGCAACAGAAAATTTAAAAACGTTGTATTTAAAAAGTTCTTTTTAACTTGTAATTATTATGTAAGTAGGTACGAGTCTCATTTTTGTTATTCTTTGAGGTTAGGTTAGGTTAGGTTAGAGTTTATGATGAAGGGAAGTCTACTAAATTTTCTTCAAATTTTCTATGTCATGTTGTACTCCCACTGGTCTCAAAAGTAGTAATAATTGTAGGTAATTTCAGTTAGACCGATCGGTCATTGCGACATTGGAAAATTTCTCAGCCTTTAAAAAGTTTGTGGCATTTTACGAGGAGCGAGAAGGTATTTTCTCATCGAAAATTGACGGTAATACATTATATCGAAGTAAGAATCACGCACACTCTAGTACACGTCAACCAATGTATTTCAATTTCAATTTCAATTCAATTTCAATTTCAATTTCAATTTATTTATTTTTACATATTGTGGACATTACAAATTATAAGTTTAAGACGTTCACAACATGACATAAATATGGGGAGTTGCTCCCGGGACTCATTCGGCACAACGTTGAAAAGCGCCTAACGTTCGCGAAGCCACGGTATACGCCTGCATAAGTCAGACGATTTACAGTCTTCGGACTTTTTTTTCGCGTGGAGCACCCCAGGTATGCGGACTTTTTAATCTGCAGACCAGGCTCGTTGGATTTCAACCATGTTTGATATTTTTCTCTCCAAGTTGCCAGACTTCGTCCATCGATCACTATGCAAATTCGATTTTACATTAAGAGGACGTTCTACAGAATTGGCCTTGAGAATTGAAAATATGATTTTTTAACATGTGGTCCATAATATCTGGTCTACTAGTTAATATAAAAAGGTCGTGTCAAAGTTGTTTGTGTTAATAAATTTGCTCTGTGACTGATCCGACTCATATTTCACATTTATTTCATCAGGGCTGTCGAAGACATAAATCATAATATATATTTATAATTTTAAATTTTTATTTATAATATATATTATTTAAGTTTTGTGCATCTAATGCCGGGTCCACACTGGCAACAAGTTAATTTGCTGGCAACCTCGTTAGATTTTACGATAATTATTGTAAAATTTCTTAAGCAATTATGGTAAGTATCGTAAAATTTAATGAGGTTGCCAGCAACTTGTTGCCAGTGTGGAAATGGCTTAATATCCACTGTGGTTCACGTACTGGCATGGACCTGGGGTTAGCTAATTCAGGAAGTCAACACCCATGATAGAATTTTTTCCAGTTTTGGTTGCATTATATTCCAAAACTCTTCTGTAAAAATCGTTTCCGAGTTTATAAATGGAAATTTCTCGGTGTACATAGTAAACAAACCTACGAATAAAAAAAGACAAAAAGGAACATACTGATTCATCGCAGTAAAATCTGGTAATCAAATTCGCCATTTTGAAAAGCGACGATTTTGCGTAAACAAATATCACGTGGTCTGTACGTGTGCAGCAAACTTCGAATGTGTTTGTAATTTTGTGCAAAGTGCGAATGTAATGTTTTCAAATAATTGATATGGATTAATTATACCATCGTATTATTTTCTCGAAATCATAAACATACTATAATAGTATTTGAGTATCAACCTATGTTCAATTTGAATTGGGTTATAATAATAATATACCCGTATATATATCAATAGTATGTTTGCTACAAAATCCACCCAAGTTATCAGTACGTACTTGCTGAAATTAACATTTAAAAAATATGAATGCTTAATATTATTTTGACAGCCCTGTTTTCTGATCGGCTTCATCTCGCAGGTGTTCATAAAATAATAATAATTCTCCGCGCGGCAAAAATTATCAGTAATAATAATAATATTTCTTGAAATAAAATCTCTGATGATTAGTGATTTTTGCGAAAAGATCGATTTAAATTGACGTAGTTACGACGCCGAGGTCCTTTTTATACTGAATTATATTTGAACGGCGGCCTCTTCAGCGGGCCCTTAATACGCGATAATTTGGACCGAAAAAAAATCTGTAATTATTTTAAACATTTTCATTGATTAATCTGTTAATTTACACATTAGAAAATGAGTGATTTATCAATTATTTTTTTATTTGTATTTATGAAATTCATAAAACAAAACGTAAAATTTATGTTATTTTCACTGCTATATTATTTTATACAAGTCAAATAACACGAAATTATAGGATTATCCGAAGACATTACGATAATCGCAACTTTTGACAGCTCGACTTTTTTAATCGTTCGTTGATCAGTAGCAGAGCATAGACAAATCGGACGATTTATTGTCCTCGGACTTTTGGCTTGCCAATGGAGCGCTGGCATAACGGGTGTGGAGACGTGACGGGTGGTGGAGGAAAAATCAAGTATGCGGGTATAACTACTACTGGGCAAATTTTAACAGCGATTGACTAAAACCCAAGTAGTACATTTCCTAGTCTTAAGTTTAATTTTCCGACACACAATGTAACAAATTTTATCAACAATGTCAGAAATAAGACTTGGAGAAGAGGCTGGTCAGGTTTGATACTCTTTTGAGGCATCCTTAGTGTGTCGCCATGCCAGGTCCAACATTCCTACATCATAATATTATGTTTTTTCTGATATCATCTGAATGGTCTATACTTGTTGAACAACGTTTATTGTATAGATAAATACTGCCTCGCGAAATCGGTGGTTGCCAGTAGCAGCATCCAAAGGGTTGACGTATTAACACTCACAAACAATGGCAACCCGCGTGGGAAACGAACCACAATCATTTCGTATTGGATGAACTTACTGTAAGATAAACAGTAAACACTTGACTAGAAGTGCCAATTCCTGAACAACTCAATTTCTTTAGGTAAGTGCACACTAATGGCGTGCTGTGTCTTTTAAGATTGGGCATGCTCTTCAAAAGCATATGCCTATATTGAATTTATTTACAAGGTGTATGTTAAGATACCTTAATTAATATTTTTGTCACCTTAGATATTCCAATTTTAAAACACATTATTTCTACTGAATTAACGATAACACATTTGTTTGAATGCAGTGGTGCCGTCATTGGTTTCTAATGGCATTTTTACCTTGAAATAATGGGGAACAGTTTAACTACTAAATAGAAAATTTCATACCAAAGCACATATTTTGCTCTCATAGGGTGGCTAGTAGGTATATCATTAAAAATTTATTTATTAGTTGTACATATATGAATATCTTGGAATAATTATTAAGGCATGCGCAGCATCTATGGACCGCACGCCACTGGTTCATACCTAACTACTACTTAGGTAGGTACATATTGTTCATTGTACCCAAATATAGATATATAGCTTGTATCCTCAGAGCAATAATATAAAGGAGTGGGTATTGTTCGGCAAAATGAAGCCGTGTTTCTTGCATAACTATAACGTACAGTAGAACCGCACTTTTATTATTATTAACTTAACTATGACATGTTATACCATCGTGTTGCTAAACATAACATTGCTAACCATATTTTCTACTAAATTAACTAAACATAATTACCACTTACTTTATATTTAACACAACAGCAACGCCGGGATCTTGTAGAGTTGGGCTTAAAAAGGCGCTAAAAATGTTGGGCTTTGTCTTGCGTGCTTCCCGGGTCTTTTCGGATGTTACGGTACTAAAAATTCTCTATAACTCCTTAGTTAGAAGCAGACTTGAGAGTGGGTCTATCGTTTGGGCCCCGCATCAGTTGAAGTACGGCCTTATGGTGGAGAGAGTCCAAAAGAAATTTTTAAGACTCTATCCGACTGATATTCTCTTAGGGATGCTTACATACTGTAGCTTAAAATTTAGAAGGGATCTTTATTTAGCTACATATTTTTTCAGACTTATACGCGGCGTAAATGTAAACTTTGCCATTCTTGGTGGTGTTGGCTTGTGTGTCTTTGATAATTACCTTAGGAATCGAGGGCATCCGTTGTTTGTTCTCCCACGGTGCAGAACTAACCTGTCATTAGTAATGCCAATTGAGAGGGCAGTAACCATGTTTAATGAAATCGCTTCGGATATTGATATATTCCACTTACGTGAGGGTGAATTTAGGTGGACGTTGTTTTATAAGTTTTTAAGATAGGGTCGATCAAAGTTCACTCTGTGTGCTTCCATCTACTTTTATTGTGTTACTTATTTTATTTCTTATTTTATTACTTATTCTCTGTATTTTTATTTTTAGATTTATGTCATATCGTGAACGCTTTGAATTTATAATTTGTTATGTTCATTATATGTAAAATAAATAAATTTGATTTGATTTAAAGACCATGTGCTTCCTAAACTGAAGGGATGCGGATTTGGATACTCCTGGATGAAGGCAGTTGCTGGAGGAAGCCAATACCCACCAGTGACGAAGGGTGGAGGTAGAATTTTAAGATCCGACATAAATCGTGCATAATTATGTACTAAACTTTGTCAGTCGCACGTAGGTATTTAGGTATGTTCACTGAATTAAGACTTCAATGACGTGTAGACTGTAGATAGTGTTTGTAAGTTTTTTTTAAATTCAATTAAACCCTGCCTAATCCAACTCATGGTAAATAATAATCAAAAAATATTCGTTTAAAAAATATATTTTATTGATTAGGTATCTACTGTTTGGTTAGGCTGGGCTTAATGAATTTAAAAAAATAAACCAATACCTATCATCTGTACTCTGTAGGTAGGTAATGTGCATTCTTAATTGAACAAAAATACTCTTTATTTTACACAGAACCCTGGAGAACGTTAGCGATAGGTTGGGGCCCCGCTTCAGGATGTGGGGAACATGCTTAACAACCTACCCCCACCTCTCGCCACTAATACCCACATAGGGTTGTAACGCCAGAATGTACCTAGAAGGAAGAAAATATATAATGTAAATTGGGTACCAAATTGCTATTGAACGTTGGATTGGAAGGAGTAGCTAAGTACTAAACTACAAGAGAGGTGTACAATTTAGATTAGTACCTAAGTAATTAATAAATTTATGTTAGGTAGTGTATACATACCTGCACATTAGGGTTAAATTATTGTCAATAAAACTCGAGACATTTATAATATGGCAATACATAATGCTAGCACCTTTGTGGCTTATGTAACAGTGATAGTTTAAAATATACATAAAATCATTTCACGAAAATATGAAGTTTTTACATCCCGATAATCAACAGGTCGAATACTGCGCCTGCGCCGAACAAAACCATAAACCAAGAGCTGACTCACTCGACAACACTACATACCTAACCCCATTAGTTCGTTTGTTTTTCAGAAAATTAATAAAAGTATTAGGTACTTGGCTCGAAGAGTCAGTCATAAGGATCCAAAGTTCAAATTGTGATCAATAACGTTCTTCTATACCTAACGATTTTCTTTGTCGAAAATGACGCAATACTTTATTCGTCAGAATATTTAAAAAGGTGCCTTGAAATATTTCAAACACGTCATAAAATTATTTACTTAATTAGGTATAATTACCAAAATACAAAAAAAAAATGCGTAAGTATTTCTCATTAATTATTGACCGTTGAACTAAGTAGGTATGTTATGTAAAAATCAGTGATATCCCGTCGGAGTAGGCAGATCATGCGTTGCTAAAAGACAACAAAATAAGGCAGAAATTGCGAATATTATATCTATATATTTCCATTTTGCGGGTAGGTGCATACCTAACTACATAAGTATCGAAAAAATATCCATAGGTAATAATTTATTATTTTATAAATTTAAGACGGCGGAAGGGTTGGGAAACAAAACCCACCAAGTACAACTGATTTTACCTCGCCTACTAGGTACTCGTTGCTTCAACCGCGTAATTTTCCCGTTACATTCCCCATATCCATATCTACACTTTGCATTTTGAGTCTAGCTCGCCTACGAATTATTGCGAGGTGTCACATCCACCTGTCGCTGCAACCATAAATGTCCGCCCAATATTTTCGTTGCATTATTGGACACCGTTCGAAGCACTCAGGTAACTCAGAAATAATGGGAAGTGAAATACCTAACGGGTGTGGAGTAGCAGGCAACCGATCTCGAGTGTGGAAGAATATAGGATAAACTTAAACACGTGTCAAGAATACGCATGTCCTTCGTTCTGACAACTGCACTCGGTTTATACACTGAAGCTCATTCAAATTGGTGTATTTGAAGGTTGCAGCCAGGTAACTCAGAAATAATGGGAACTGAAATACCCAACGGGTAAGGCGATAGCAGGTAACCGTCTCGAGTAAGGAAGAATCCGGGTTAAACTTATACACGTGTCGAAAATACGTTGTACGTCTAATACTGAAAACTGCTCTCGGTTTATGCATTTACGCTCATTTAATGTTGGTGTAGTACACACACTATTGCACGTGCATAATGCGTGCTTAAATTTCGTAGGACACTCACACATTCAAAAACCCTGCTTCAACGTGAGGAGTATTAAATATTGCCTATCGGTATTCTATTTATTATCTGTTCTGTGGTTGCAACACACACTATTGCACGTCTATAATTTGTGATTCATTTTCGTGGGACACTCACACATTCAAAACCCTGCGTCAAAATGTACCTAGTGTATTAGGGAGCCTATCGGAATTCTATTTATTTGTCTGCTGTGGAAGCACTATAGGTAGGTACTTATAGGTAACTATACGTATTTCAAACTATTTGGAGTTTTCAAGTAAGTTTTCATATTTTATGCATTTATATACTACTGGATGAATCATATGCTTCTTAAAATGACGCCCGATTTTCAGCGACTCGGCCTTTGTTAAAACTTACTGAGTAAGCCCGATCTAGCTTGCATCTTACTCTAACTAATAGTCAGCGCATGACGACTTGCTCTGTCTGCTTTGCGTTGCAGCCACCCTTAGGTTCACTATTCCAAGAACGCAAATTTAGTTTTACAGCCAGGGCAATACGGGTGAAATTCGGGAATCCATGTTAACGGTCTTAACGCATTATACCTACAAGGAAATATTATAAGACGATATTCGTAATATCTTTTGTGGTACATTTTTAAAATGACACTTGTATGGGAACTGCTCATCTAGTAGTATATCAATGATTTTATGATACTGCTTCGTTCGAAAATTGCCCTCCTGTATGTGTATCAGTGGCGAAGTGTGGAGGTAGGCTGTTAAGATCCGACATAAATAGTACACATTAAACTCTGTTAGTCATAGGATTAGTTTTTAATTAACTATGACTACAATTATTTACAGATGGTGTTGGTTAGTTTTTAATAATTACAAGATAAAAAGAACTTTTTATAGGTAGATATACCTACAACGTTTTTAAATTTTCTGTTGAATTATTATGCTCAATATGCTCAATATGCTCAAACTTGTACCTACTTGATATGAAGTAAATAAAAAACAAGCAAACAAACAAATATAGAATACTGAAATTTTGATTTCCATAGTAATGCACACATAATTTACTTGCTAGGACCACCCACTTAGCAACCAATAATAGTGGATTGGATTACGGATTTCTTCCGAAATAACTTTTCATACAAAATAGAATTAACTGAAAATTGGCATCGTTTACTGATATATTCTAAAAGTTTCAAATGTCTAGTCGAGAAGTTAGTTAAAAATCGATTGCAAGATTTGTACTGGCTAAACAATCACCGGACAAATAAGAATACGAGCTAATAAAAACGTTGTAAAAATCAATTAAACTCTGCCTAAAGTTATGCACACTTTTTTATTCATACTTATTTGTTTTCGTTAAATTAGAAAAACACATAACTCGTATTACGCACGTTGTTGGTTATTTTTTTTAAATTCATTAAGCAGCCCTTTTAGACTATACGCATGCCTAAATCAAACTTTAATTGATAAAAAAATATTATTCTATCTACCTATGAAATATCCAAATGATGTATGATTTAATGGAATAATTTTAGATATATTATAGATAGACGAGTATTTTATGATTATTATCTATTATGGTTTGGTTTCGCAGGGTTTAATTGAATTTTAAACACATCTGTAAATTGTAGTCTTAGTTCAATGAAAACAAATACGTATGACTAACAACGTTTAATCTGCACTATTTATGGCGTATCTTAACACCCTACCTCCACTCTTCGACATTTATGTGTATGTTTACTCCGCTTATCTACTCATTTCTATAGAGTATCACTAATAATTTATCATTATGATATAATATGTTTGGTATAATCTTACCCCGTCTGCGAAGCGTTAAAAACATACGTTTATTTTATTATTATCTGCTACTGTATTTTATCTCTTATTTTGTTGGGCTAAAATCTGTTATGCATTATTGTCTTTTTATTACAAATATTAATAAATAAACATTATTACAGTCCTTTGGAAATTTCACAACGCTTTGTCGGTATGCTTTGTTGTTTCTATTCAACTACTACCTTCTGACTAAGTAGCAGTAGGGAAGACGTAGGTACAAAGCGGTTATTTAACATTTAGTTTGGCTCGTAAAATATGTTTAATACGATAAGTTTCTTAACATAAAAAAATTTGAACAAATCTTTCTCGCATACAAACCCGTATTAAATATTAATAATTCCTTTATTGTGCGATGATGCCTCATTAGAGAACAGATTAATAAATAGAATTCCGTTAGGCTATAGGTATCCCAATACAGTACATCTTGACGCAGGGTTTTGAACACAGAACAGATAATAAATAGAATACCAATAGGCTATATTCAATACGCCGCATGGTGAAGCAGGCCTTTGAATATGTGAGTGTCCTACAAAAATGAAGCACGCATTATGCACGTGCAATAGTGTGTGTAATACACCAACATTAAAGGAGCGTCAATGCATAAACCGAGAGCAGTTTTAAGTATTCAACGTTAAACGTATTCTAGACACTTGTGTAAGTTTAACCAGGATTCATCCTTACTCGAGTGGGTTACCTGCTATCGCCTTACCCGTTGTGTATTTCAGTTCCCATTATTTCTGAGTTCCCTGGTTTTGAATGTGTGAGTGTCCTATGAAAATGAACCACGCACTATAGGCGTGCACCAGTGTGTGTTGCAGTGGCGAAGGGTGGGGGTAGGCTATTAAGATCCGCCATAAATGGTGCACATTAAACTTTGTCAGTCATACGTATTTGTTTTCATTGAAATACGACTACAAGTTACATATTATGGTGTTGGTTAGTTTGCAAAATTCAATATTAAACCATGCGAAAACAATGCCATAATAGATAATAGTAAAAAAATACTCGTTTATCTATAAAATATCTAAAATTATGCAATTAAATCATACTTAAATCTGAATATTTTATAGATAGAATAATATTTTTTATCCATAATAGTTTGGCTTAGGCAGGGCTTAATGAATTTAAAAAAAAATGAACCAACAAAATAGTGTAATGTGTATGCTCAATTCAACGAAAACAAATAAGTATGAATGAAAAAGTGTGCATAATTTCGTCGTATCGCCCAAAATATACCAAAACTATTGTGGTTTGGTTTAGGCAGGGTTCAATTGATTATTAAAAACTAACCAATACCATCTGTAAATTATTGTAGTCTAACAGCCGTATTCATACAGTTTTGAACCGCGCTCAACGCAGTTAGCCGTTTATCGGCCGAATAAGAAAACTATAAAAAATGAGATGCGTACAGGAATGCGCACTAAAATGAAACATGGCGGCCGTCCACCTCCTGTCACTCTGACACATGACAGGAGCATACTTATTTGCATACGTAAAGAGTCGGCAAAAATGAATTCATTACAAGTTTTTTTGATGATTAGAATTGTCATTATACTATAATATATGTAATACATATAATTATAATTGAGAACCCATCAATTTTGTAGATTCGGTAGAGCATTTGCGAACTTTAAACAGTAATTGTGCCGTTTAAAAAACACATCATGAATTTTAATCCATAGTCTAGATACGATGCTCCCGTAGTTCGATTACTCACTAAAGACGTCATAAAAATGCAGTATTTCCCATGGATAAGATGGATTTACGTAACATTACGATAAAATAGGTACTACATAATAATATGAGCCTTCTAGTTACTGTATTATATAATATGCAATTGGAAGCAGTCTGCATTGTTTCAAAATATCACCTAAACTGTAATAAACAAGATTAAAATCTCAAACACACTGGTAAGACTGGTAAGGCTGATTGGTATAAATAAATGATAATAATTAGATCCCTTTTCATTTCCGTATGGTACATTAGGACGGAATTATCGCAGTCAATTAACACGTCTCTCATAACGTTAACATAACATGAAGTTAGCTGCGAGACAAAAGTGTAGCCAGTCGATTCTTAAGGCCATGCATTAGTTGAGGCACGGTCTAAAAAGATCGTTGCTAGGCGATGCGCGGATTGCGGGTGGCGGGTGAAAATGACGCCTGTCAAACGAAATATTATTTGTCATATAAATCCAACATACGTCCATTTTATGTTCTGTTTATTGTTCTATTAGTAACAATAATAATATATTCATTGACATGTTTTCTTTTTAAAGTAAATGGGTAACGTTTTTAGTCATCTTTACACGATTTTAGAATTAATTGACCCGTCGCCATCACGCAGCAAAGTGACGTGTTCCTGGGTCAACATTCTCTCACTGAATGGCAGCGAGTCCAAAATTTCGTCGCGTGTACAGTTGAAAATTATTTGGCGTTTCACTGATGCGTCACCTTAAATAAATATTTATATTGTTAGAAGTATAAAATAAATATGATGTCATAACTAATAAATTATTTAAAGTACATGATAACTATTCATTTATAATTATTAAATTTATATGGTACCGTTTGCACATTTTTACACCAATTCACAATTTCAATATTTTAAATTAATTATCGGGGAATCAAAATTAAAAAATTGGTAACATTAGTCTCGGCATGACGCGTATTACGTGAGAGACGTGATGTCACTATTCAACCGACTCTATTTAGGTTTATGCATTCAAATTTGCATTAAATAGCTTGAATGCAGTTAGATGTTATATGCATACGCCAGTTAGTTCAATAGAAACAAATATGTGTGACTAACAAAGTTTAATGTGCACTTTTTATGGCGGATCTTAACAGCCTACCTCCACCCTTCGCTGCTGGTGTATTGCAACCTTCAATACACCAATAGTAAACGATACCTAACTACCTTAGAAATTATATATATATATATATTGGTATTTGGTACCTACCTACCTAAATTCATTTTATATTTTGTCATTGTATGAATAGTAGATACCTAAATCAATTTCATTTATGAATAATATTATATTTTAGTGTAGGTACATACCTATTGTTTACCATCCCTATTATTTTTTGGTCAATCACATCTTTATTGAGAACGATAAGATACGACATGAGCCCAACCAGCGCTCGAAATGGAAAAGTTTACGAACCGGAGCGCTCGAAAATTTTCAGAGGATATTAACATGGTTATCAAATTTTATGGGTATTTTATAAACATAAATGTGCTAGATTTTTTGTTATATGGCATATCTAGCTCAGACGGTCAAAATATTTTAACCACGAGACGTAGCGATAACTTCTCCATTTCGACCCCTGAGCCCAACCAATGCAATCAACTGCCAGCGGCGGTGATTTTGCCATTCATCCCTTATTCATACGAATCTGTGATGCATAATATTATTACGTAGTACCTAATACCTATGTACTTAATCGATTGTTTCAGGGATGCTCATTATCTACACTACAACACAGTGGCGAAGGGTGGAGGTAGGCTGTTAAGATCAGCCATAACTACGTCAGTCATAATTATTTGTTTTCATTGATAAGACGGTGATGGTTAGTTTTAAGTCATAATAAATAATAGTCAAAAAATACTCGTCTATCTATAAAATATCTAAAATAATGCAATTAAATAATAATATAAATAACTTTTGATATTTTATAGATTGAATAATATTTTTTATCTAAGTATATAGTAGATAGGGCTTAATGGATTTAAAAAAATGAACCAACAATAATATATGTAATAAGTACCATACCTAAATGTATTCTTAATCCAACGAAAACAAAATACATAAGTATGAATGAAAAAGTGCACACAATTTTGTCGTATCGCCCAAAATAAAATAAAACTATTATGGTTTCGTTAGGCAGGGTTTAATTGATATTTAAAAACTAACCAACACGATCTATACCTAAATTGTAGTCTTAGTTCAATAAAAACAAATACGACTAACAAAGTTTAATGTCCACTATTTATAGCGGCCTCCAACAGCCTACCTCCACCCTTCGCTACTGCTTAGCCCCCACAATGGGGGGCTGACAGTGCTCTAGTCTAGGGGCCCGGGCTCAGGGGGGGCGGCGTGGCGGGTCGATCAGATATATAAGATTAACACACATAACAAATTTGTTCTAATAGTAAAAAAGTCACCTGCGCGCTATTTCACGAATTGGACATTAACATTTTAAAAATAAGGTTGTAAGATGCAATTAGAGTGTTTTGTGTTGATACCTACTCGTCAACTCTATTATAATTCAAGTAGATGTATTAAAACGACATAAATAATACGCTAAAAATAAACCGAAGGCCCTTACTTTTAACTCTTTGAAACTGTGTTGAATTGTGCGTCACACATGGCATTAAACTTAGCGATAGGTAGGGGGGCCCGCCAAAAATCCTGGCCGGAGGGCCCGTTTTAGGATGTGGGGGCCATGCGCAACTGCCGGAGTAAACTATTATTAAACTGGAACTTTCTTCATTGATTTTTATAGGGGAATGCCCGGGAACCACATAAGGCTCTACCTGGAAGAAGGTTATACATCATTGGCTAAGTATGTAGTATGTACCATTGATATATTAATGGTATGTACATACAGTAGAACCTCGATTATCCGGATTATTTTCATTAAAAGACAAATTGGATATAATCGATGCTTTGAAACGCGGTGACTCGGGACGTTATCTATCTAACAAATATGGTGTCAGAACGTCAACTAACTCGGATATAAAAAAACAAAGTGAAACTATTATGAAGTTTACCAATTGTTTAATGTCAGAAGATGGAAGCTCAGAGCGGAAAGTTATGAAAAAAATCAGGAAATAAAGAAGTTGAAGAGTGTATTTTTATGTGGCTCATACAAAGACGAAGAGTCACGTCGGTAATACAACCGATGGATCAGGGTGTAATAGAAACATTCAAACGTTTATATAGAAAACATATGCTTCGATGATTATTGCTAGCAGACGAAAATAATGAAGAAACAGTTATCAGCTTCTACAATAAAATAAATTTACAAGATATTTGCTACATGGCAATAAGATAGTTGGAATTCTTTAGATGTGTTAACTTTGAAAAAATCATAGAACAAAATTTTGAAAAGACCCAAGTTCCAGTAACGCGGTAGAACCTGCTTTAAGCTTTAAGCAAAAATCGATAATTGATTTTTTTTTAATAAAAAATAAGTTATTAAGTAAGTATACATAAGTATTATTTGTATGTATGTCAGTGGCGAAGGGTGACTTCTAGAAAGAGGTAGGCTGTGGAAATCTGATAAAAAGAACACACAGGTATACTTACGAGAAATAAGAAGATAATACGATATTACTACTAATGAATAGATACATCACTAATGACAACGACACACTAATTTAATGAAATTTCAAAAACTCACTGACGACATAAAAATTAAGCGATCAGTTTAAATTAAGTTTCGTATTTTTTCAAAACATTTATACACATCAAAAATCATTATAAAGTTCTTTTTATCTTTGAAAACAGTCTATATTTATTAATATTCGATTAAACACCATAGATTTTTTTTTTTAAATTATCTAATTATTAATTATTTAGTTTTATGCTATGCGATCGGAGCTTACCTTAGTTCATACAATTCGATAGACTGGGCAGGGTACGTGACGTAAAGTCCATATGAAAAAAATTGAGAATTATTTGAAACATAATCCGACCTTTATTTACGTCAAGACAGATGGCGCGCTGTGGTATATTTTTTAAAACCTTTGCAGAATGTTTTGTGTAATACATTCCTACACATACGGCATCTCTCGTTGGCAACATAAATTATTTTATAGAATATATAATCAAGTGATTATATAAATAAGTCAATATGCAATTAAAAATTATTTTTCTTAAGAAGGTAGGCTTCAAATAATCGCTTAGTATGGAGTCTTCGCCACTGATGTATGTACCTACTTAGGTATATGTAAATCTAGACAAATAAAAATTATTCATACTGAATATACCTACTTGTCTTTCTCTGTCAATTATGATTTTTTTCGATTATCCGGATTTTTCCTTATCCGGACTCTCTTCATCCCCAATTAGTCCGGATAATCGTGGTTCTACTGTATTTACAAGCACAAGACAAGAACAGTCGATTAACGGTTCCGCGAACCCGATTATCCCACGATCGCAGCATATCAACAACAAGCAGCACTCGTAAGCCAAATCTTTTAATGAACAAAAAACTATCAATAGAAAAAGTTGACAGCCGATATTGAATGGAACCTTTTGTGTGCTGCAAGTTGAACAATAAAACATGTCCGTCAAGCGGGTGAGATGGCCGTTAAAAATATTGAAGCAGTAGAGACGAGATGTGGCTACCGACAATTCGGTAGCCGAAGTGTTTTGCTTAGAGATATACCATAATAATTAAGCTAAGTACAATCAGTTGCAACAATATCCTAAGATCTGTAGTGAACACTAAACATTCGGTAGGTAGATAGGTAGGTACTGCCTACTACCTCTGGGTACGATTGTTGAACGTTTAGGTACCTGTTAATAATGCTGCAATTACCACTGATCAAATAAAAATACGTAGTTACTTGCATACGTGTGTGATCTAGATATTTTCAATCAGTTCGTAGGTACAATTGAATTATATATTGTTTAAACTGTGCAGGTAATGAATGTATGTCGATACAATTATTTTCTTTTGACGATGTCCAATCCTAAGAGGAGCATTTGGCTCCACAGAATGGAGATTTGTATTAACAGATTTTTGTTTTTACGAGAAATGGATGTTAGCCACTTGCTCAACCTATTAGGTCCATACTCTGACTCCAAACAATATTATGTTTATTTATTTGCAGACCAAGGATTCAAACCTGGGACCCACGGTATTATAAGCACCTACCGATGTTAACCAATTTTACGTTTAAGCCCGAAAGTTTGTACTTAAGAGAGACATCTAGTGATGGAATTACGAAACATGCAATTAAATAGGTAGATATATAATTTACTAATAATTCACGTTGTTAGGTGTGGTGGTTGTAGAGCTCTCCACAAAGTTTATGAAGGAACCCCTGTAGGTACAGGTAGCAGCAGTGGCGAAGGGTGACTTTTGGAAAGAGGTAGGCTGTGGAGATCGAAGAAAAAGAGCACACTTGTCAGGTATACCTACTCACGGGAAATAAGACAAAAATACGATATTGTTACTGATGAATAGGTACACACTAATGTCAAAGTCACACTTAATCGATGAAATTTCAATAGCTCACTAACGATATATAATTGGGCAATGAATATAAATTATGTAGGTATTTTCCTATACCTACACGTAACATACGCCTCAAAATATATCATCGGTAAATATTATCAACAGCCCAATATGACAAACAACTAAACAAAAAAATAATATACTTATATTATGTTCTATGATTGAATTAAATAATGAATAATGATCACGAGATAAAATTATTAATTATTTTTTTAAATATTTTATCTTTATAAGACATGATTGAACAAATAGAAATTATTTTGTTTAATTATCGCATTATTAATTGAATAAAGCGCCAATGCGACAGTCCTCGACACTAAATATATTATAAGCCTATAGATTCGTATGAATAAAACCAGACTGCTCCGATGCCCTTGGAACGCAGTTCATACGATAAGCTCGGCAAATTATTGTCGAGTGAATCGATATTAATTCAATACTCGCTAGAGGCGCTGGTTTGTCAGTTATTATTTATTTATTCTACGTTATTCTGACGATAGATGGCTTTCATTTATATGTTTTTTAAAAATTAATTATTATTCTGACGATATATTCAATTGGTACCCGCACATTTTTTTTATTTAAGTATTTAAATTTAAATACTTTCTATCTATTTTTCTTAGAAGGTAGGCTTCAAATAATCGCCTACTATGGAGCCTTCGCCACTGGGTAGCAGATAACATCAAGAGGGTCGCAGAGACACTGAGTGTGACCGACTAGAGAGAGAGAGAGCTTGGGATAGAGATTCCTGATGGATGGTTATTCAGTCCATCATGACCTGAATGGTCTATTGCGCGAGTTGCGCCAGCTTAAGTACGAAGATACCTAAGTAAATAGGTTTTTAGGTTTAACATGTTTCGATTACCTAATAAATACTTATACACAGGTCTGTGCGGAGTATGGAAGGGTGAAAACGCAAGATGTTCTAGTGGGCTCATAGCGTTAACATGTACATAACATTTTTTTAATGATTTTTAAAGCAACGGGAGGGGGTGGGGTTAAATAAATCTAGCAGTTGCCACTGACTTCCAAATTTACCCTGCCTACAAAGTAGGCATTCATAACTTCTCATCGCTTCAACCACGGAATAACGCACTTTTCCAGGTACATTCCTCATACCGAGACACTCCGAACTTTGAATCTTGGAATAAACACCTGGTCAGCCGGTATCACTAAGGGTTATTGCAAGCTGTCAGATCCACATCCACAGTGTGTACCAGAACCTCTCCTCCTAGCTAGACTACTTTACTAAAGTGGTTGAACTGTGTGGACTAGGACATAGCGTCCTTCAGAGAATAGAGTGTACGGCGGAGGGTGGAGACGTTATCTGGAGGTTGGCAAGACATATCTATTGAGTTGTAAAGTAGGTAGGTACCTACCTAGCTACCGACATGCGTACCTACCTTATAATGGTGTTGGTACTGACTCTACCTAGGTACCTATCTCTTCTCGGACCAATCAATTCTACCAGTGATCCGCGACACGCATCCTTTGAGCTACGAATGTATTTTGTGGAAATAATTATCTACCTACCTATCACACACATGGGTAGATAGGTATTGGACACCGACATAGTAGTTGCGTGTCTCTTTTCATGTCGAATGTGAGTGAGTAGTAGGTACCTACCCACCTATCTACCTATAAGACAGGATGGCCAAAAAACTATAAATCACTATTTTCCAATAAGGAAGTACTAGCTGTAGGTACCTACCTATCTATGTTGTACCCACACTTGACTAATGTTCAAAAATTTGGTTCGAAATTAAGTTTGCCCCACGTTTAAAATACCTAATTCATAACAGCTGATTTGAGCTAGTTTGACATTTTTTGTGCGCATGCGCGAACCAAAACAGTTTGTTCATAGCATTGACCTACCATTCTACCAAGTACCTACCTACATGCCTGCAAATGTCATTCATTATTCCGTGAAAATGGTTAAAAAATGAACTGTAACTACATTGCAATAAGGGTCATCCAAATTTACGTACCTATACCTACCTATGTCTTTTTGAGGTAACAACACGTGTTCTTATACCTAAATAGATTATTGTTTTGATTAAATCGCGCAAATTCGTACGATGTAAACTGTCTAAACTACATTCTATTTAATACCAATTGTTTACAGTTGGTGACTTGCGCTAAGATTCAAAACTTTCAAACAATCGATCAGTCACGGACATTTTTGTGGGGATGTTTAAAGAACGTGTTTGTATAATTTGTTCACGCACACATGTTTCTTGGTCTACACTAGGCATTAGTTAGTCAATTCCCATGTGCCTCTTCAGCCGTCGATTGGCAACATTCATATTTGACGTAGAACCTCGACCCACTTACCGATATGAATAATAATTAATTAATTATTAGTAATTTCGTAAGTATAATATTTTTGCATTTCCTGCTTTAATTTTCTGTCTCTTAGCAACGCATGGTCTATCTACTATCGCGTGACGTCACTGATTTTAACATTGTTGAATGATAGTTGAGCATTTGTTCTGTAAAATCTAAATCAAAAAGATATTATTAAAAAACAAAATCATCGATTCGTGAGGTTACCTATACCCACATATACGTACCTACTCATCTTTTATAGATTTATGTATAATTTAATAATTATATGACTGATTTGAACTGTTTCAAGGCCCCCATTTAATTTTTTTGAAGAATCGCTTGGATCATTTGCGTCAAAGAATATCGCCGCTTCAACATTCTGATTAGGTATTTTAAAAGCAGGTCAAGATGCGACAACATTTCTCTTATTATGTAGATAGTTATGTTATTAGGTATGTGATTGATATGAACAAAAAATTCGCAGTCACTCTGTATATCGGACGTAGGTAGGTATGTAAAATGTATTGGTTGGGACTCGAACCGCGCACCTTTAGTTCTCTCCGTTCGTCTGCGTCTGCCCGCATCGCCTCTGGCCACTTGGCTACCACTCCAAGAAGTCGCCACTCGCGACTCCTAAGCCCAAAACATCACATTTCTAACACATCGCCACCCAGAGTGCCTAATAAAAATAGCCAACATTTTTACTTTTCCTCCGAACAAACTAACATTGTATGGAATTTTGAAAAAACATTCTACATACCTACCTACAATATATGTATTACCTACCTAATTGGGTGTGATGTTTACCCAAATGTCTGGCAGCGAAGAACTAGTGATAAGACAGTTCAAATTCAAGTTAAAATGTATTTATTTTCAACTGTACAAATAACAAATTCAATACTTTTACAACATGGCATGAAGACAAAGAAATAGTGTTAAAACAGTTTTAACAATCAAAGAAATAGGACCAGTATATAAAGAGTAGCTAGGAGATGCCTTTATCCAGCAGTGGTTCCACATTATTAACTGCCTTCTCAACGGGTTGGTCCCAAACTTTAAGTGCATCTAGTAGGGCGTGTCTTAGTGGAAGACCGTCTCAGGAGCAGATACCAAAGTCTTGGGTATCTACCTGTCTACCGGTTTGACTGAGTTTACTGATTTTACTCTAATGCAAAGTGCCGGGGTAGAAAAGAATTAACAAAAAAAATGAATTCATAATATAATATATTATGAATATATTATATAGATAACAAAAAACGAAGTTAATCATACGAACAGCAAAAAAAATGTGAAGAGATCTTCGCGCCCGCAGTAAGACGCTGCATGTTTTTAAAGCAAGATAATTGGTAACTAGTTGTAACAGGTCGCATTAACTCGTAGGTTAGTGTAGTTATAGATACAGGCTAGGTCTCCATTGCTATAATACTCAGAGTGAGGTGGCCGCGGTTGAAGCGATGAGAAAATCAATATTAGTAATTTTCAAAATAGACCCCCCTTCCTACTGATTAATACTTTGGACGCTGAAGACGCACATGCGCGACCGATCGATGTAATTAACGTGTATTTTAAATTTGCTAATTAAAAAGCCATTATCTACTCAGGAGCGAATATGTTAAACATCTTACCTCGCAATTTTTAAGTAGAGTCTTGAGATTGAAAATATTATTCCATTGATATATTTGCCCTCGCAATGGCACCACGTTAGAAGGTTACAAATAAAATAAACTTTACTTATGTTCACCGAAAAAAAATCTTTTTTTTAATATTGTAGGTAAGTACGTATCTAGCTACTCTTTTCATTTTTTGATTTCCAATGAAGTAATAACATCCCTATATCTTACGTATCCGTTTTGCATTATCCGCCTATTGCGAAGTAATGTGAATACAACTAATCAGAGTAGATGACAAATTTTCAGCCTGCGGCACTAACTCGGATAGTCAATATTTATTTATGCGTGTATACCAAAATTCTATATTGTATGTCACTGCTTACTTTAATATCTGTCAGTTATAAAGGTTTTTTTTAATTGGTAGGTACCTATACCTATAGGTACTGTTACACCCCCGAATGGTCCCCATTTGGAGATGTCTCTGTGGATCTAGAGATTCCCGAACCATGATTAAGCCGACACATAGTAAGGGTTGATTGCGAGAATAAATAATTAAATATATATGTAATATAACCGGCAACATTATCCAAATGCCTTCAATAATAAAGGAAATGGCAACATTGTATTTTGTAGACCGATCGTGGCGCTAAAATATTGCAGCGGCGAGATCGAAAATCAACGCGCGCATGCGCAGAAACGATTTTCGCGCTCGCCGCTCGTAGAATCTTCCAGAAGCGATTTACTAGCGAATTTGTACACAGCATAATTTAATCGCTCCAAAGAAAAATGTTTATAAAAATGAAGTATGTAATCAGTGTTAGCTAAATAAATCTCGACGTTTCCGACTACAATTCGGGTGTTTAATTTGTTCATCCCATTTCCAATATGACAGACGATAAAAAAATATGAAAAAGCAAGAAAAATGCATCTCGATACTACACATTTGGAGGTAGATCACAGTACTTACTTCAAAAGGTTTCGCAAAAAAAAAAGGTTGAGAATCACCGATCTAGTCCAGTATAACATTTATTTTGTAAAATATGGTATATCATTTAACTTTCTAAATCCATTCGTATTTTTTTATAATAAAAATAATAAAAGTTTATCCGGTTTGAATGTGTTAATGCTAAGAGAAAAATATAATAATATTCAAAAATGGAACACGCCTCGGCGCCATCTCCCGACCGGAGGTGTAACTATACTTTACTTCCAAAAGAAATAAACAGCGCACAAAAAACATTCAACAATAAAACTCGAATAAAAAAAATAATAATACAAAAAACCTCTCTATGAAAAAAACCCTTTTGTGAACCGCCATATACGTAAAAAGAAGAGAAAAAATACGCGGTATCGCCGTCTCGCTCGCACGCAAACGTGATTGGCTTGAGTGTGAAAGAGATAAGATTTTTTTAAGGTAGTCGCGTTTTTTAAAGTGTTCCAAATTCAAATGTAGAAATGGTGCGTCGACACAATTTTGATAATAAATGTATGTTTTATTAATTAATAAGTAGATACAATAAGGTATATGTAGGTACCTATTCGATGGGCCATTTATATTCCCATTCATCCTTTCTTTCCACCAACCACATATCCCCAATCATTGTTACAAAACCAGGCGAACAGCAGTCACGGGTTATGATCGACCGTTATTAAAATAACATTTAGTTAGCTCGAGTTACATCAAGAAAGCGGTCGCGTTGCGGGCTTCTGATAGCTTAGCCGTCGTTAACTAGCGAGTGACTCGAAACGCATATGTTCGACCGTCGTTTCACTAAATCTGTTACGGTTGTAGTGAACGTCGCGTTATATCATCCATCCTGAACACCAAACCGGTCCCAGCGCGCGCCAGCCCTCTCAACATAAATGTCAGTGTCTGGCATCCTGTATAACCCCCCCCCCCCCCCTAAATCCGCAATCCGTCACCACCATTACCTTAAAATTACAGTCCACCGCTAAACGTGCCACAACCTATTTATTAAAATTTTATGTTAGTAAATGCTTACTATTTGGATAAGACAAAATATATATTTGTAAATTGTATTAAAATTACCAATGAATGAAACAAGAAAATGAAAAACGCCACATTATTACAAGCAAGTAAATGTTGATTTTTTCCCCTGATACTCGTTTCCCTAGAAAAATCTCTAAAGCAAGTTCCAGTTTGTCGTAAGTACCTACCTACCATTTTTTGTATGGAAAAAGAAGCAACAATCATCGTAATCCTGAGAGTTTATATGAAAATAAGTGCGTTTTATATTCCCAAACGTCCTATTTGCTATACTTTCATATGATTAGGATATACAAGAAGTTTTTCTTCAATAACTTTGGTGACAACCATGATAATTACAAGATAAAAAGATCTTTTTATATAAGTACGTTTTTAAATTTTCTGTTGAATTATTATGCTCAATATGCTCAAACTTGTACTTGATATGAAGTAAATAAAAAACAAATAAACAAACAAATATAGAATACTGAAATGTCATTTTGACATTTCATTTTGATTTCCATAGTAACGCACGTATATATTAATAATTTAGTTGCTTAGACTACGCCCTTAGCAACCAATAATAGTATTTTACTTTTTATGGATTTTTCTGAAATAACTTTCCATACAAAACAGAATTAGCTGAAAATGAATTCAATTCTGCTTAATAAAGATGGCTAAAAGTATCAAAAGAATGCATTAGCATCGTGTTCTGAAATATTCTAAAAGTTTCAAATGTCTAGCTAATCGGGAAGTTGGTTAAAAATCGATTGCAAGATTTGTACTGGACAAACAACCACCGGACAAACAAAAATACGAGCTAATAAAAACGTTGTAAAAAAATAAGCCTTAGGTACTTAGTCATTTTATGGTAGTCTTATTTAGATTTATTCAATTGTTAATGATTTATCGATTCGTTAAATATCTAGCTTTAGAAAGGTCCGGGACTCAAAACGCAACTGACTAGATACAATTAATTCGTATGACAATTAACATTTGAAGTTTATCCACTACTAGATGAAGACCTCTGTAAAATGATTCCATTACTGTTGGTCACGTGGATTGCGTTTCCACATACTCCTCTTTTGTACCACTGGGTAACTATATTTGTACAACAATTATCTATATTCTTCGAACTATGTATTTTTCCCTTCTCATTTTAGGTTTTTCGCAATCCAAATCCTTATTTACAAATATGACAAGTTATTCCAAGAAATATATGTAAGTATATTATGATATTAGGTTTTCTGGTTATTCACGTCATAAAACACAAGAAACACAAAGGGCTCCGAATATACCTATATTCACATATCCGATATTTATCCACACTCGAGATTTAAACCTTGTTACAGCCTCACCCAAGATGGCAGCCCACTTCCCATTATTTTTGTGTACTCTGATTGCCATAGTAGGTACCTAATAAAAAAAAAGTGCATACACTTCAACAATGTGTGAGCAACTGCAATATTCCCCTGTTGCAGTGAATATGACTCCCAAATGACAATTTACACACGAATTATTGTTGAATATACCTACATACCTACCTATTCTTTATTACTAAACTAAGCTTACGCGTGTGGAGATGTAAATTCTGCCAAAATATTATTTGAATAATTCTATAACGTACCTCCCATGGCCCCCACAAGGTGGGGCTGACAGGGATCTAGCATGGGGGCCCGGGCTCTGGGGGGGCCCCGCATGGCGCGTCTACCTTATAAGTGAGATAAACACACATCACAAATTTGCTCTAATGTAATGGTAAAAAAGTCGTCTGCGGAGCTACTTAAAGAATATTAACATTTTAAAATAGGTATGTGATTGTGTAATGCAAATTTTGATTATTGTATATCTATTGATATTCGAAAACTTCATTACTCAATTAAATTTCTTGAAAAATACAAAAAATCGTTAAAAATACACTGAATATCCTTAATTTTACCTGGAACGCCATATGGGAGACTTTTCTGTAGAGCGTCTGTTTTTAACCCTAGCGATAGGTAGGGGGTCCCGACAAAGATCCTGGTCTAAGGGCCCGCTGCAGGATGTGGGGGCCATGGTACCTACCTAGTGGCTGAATGCTTCGTCTACGAGTCAAAATAGTCAGCGCTATATTCCCGATTTTCACATTATTTTTGAAACATACATGTCTGTATTTATTTTATATTTATTATGGAATGCAAATGTACCATTACAATATTTTCATTTCGACAGGTAAGATGTATAATCTCCCCTCCCTCTCGTGATCACGCAGGTTGTATATCGGTTTCTCGTTTCCACTCACAGATGTCCTGCAATAAAAAACATAAATTTGAATGACAACATTCTATGTTATGATGACGTATCATCGGAAATATAAAAATGTCAAAAGAAACACATTTTTATAATATAAACATAGAAATGAAAATATTAATAAAATTTGTTTATTTAAATAATACATAGGTAACAAAAAAAAATAATGTGAACTTGTAGTTAGATAAGTAGGTACCTACGTTGTATTATGTTTCTCTTTCAGAATATGACAGAAGACCTCAATGTACCTATATCAAAGCAGAGACGTAGCAGTGACGAGCTGAGCATACGTATATAATATTATGCAACCAAACTATGGGATTGATAAAAATGAAAAAGCAGACGTTCCCAACATTTAGGTAATTACGCATTTGGCAAAATTTTGATGAAGTATTATTAGTCCACGTTAAGAATGCTCGGTCAAAGTAATTGGAAAGCATCGGCGCTGGATCGTCCAGGATAGAAAAAGTTCTTGGAGGAAGGAAACCAGAATCCGCCGAGGATTGTAGACGTAGTGCCATAAATGGTGACAATGATTAGTTGATGTTAGGTATGTATTTGGAAAATCTATTTTATTAAGTACCTATTTGCTTCCAGCTGTGTAGACAGTGGCGTCCCTAAATAAAATGCCGCCCCTAGGCAGCGCCAAAATGCCGCCTCATTTTTTATATATTTTTTTTATCATCCTTTCATGAGTCCAATATCTAAGAAATGTATTGTATGGATACATTACTAACAAAATATCATACTAATTATTCGCAAAGTTGCACGTGTCGTTTCTGGTCACCAAAGACGTCGAAGGGCAACGGAAGTAAACTAGACATCGCGGAACTAAACTAGACATGTTAAACCTTTTATGTTAATTAATACATTATTTGTCCGACCGCTGAATGTTTACTGGAAATATTTTCGTTATTACTAAGTTTATGTGGCTATTTCTCCTCGATTTTCCGCCCTTCAAGTAACTGCCGTCCCCAAGCGACGCTCAATCTGCCTACCCCACGGGACGTCACTGTGTGTAGATACCTATTTGCCTAAGTTTGGTGTCTCTACAATAGGCACTGATAGATTATAAGAAACCACCTTCTGGCTCCAAACGAATAATGTTGGAAATCGCTGGAGCGAAGGGGTGGAATATTCTTAATAAAGGGCTGTGTGTACGGGGATAAGAATTAAGTTAACAATGCGTCGTATTGGTTCAACAGAGAGGTCGGTAGGTACTGATCGGTCAAACGTATAACCGTGTGTGAAATGTTCGTAGACAGTGTCTTTTTTGGGCATATCACACACGGTTTTACGTTTGAGTTGTACACGCGGCTGCCGTCCCGCTGCCCGCCCGACCACTGTGGCCAAGCGTTAAGAATACAGTAAGCGGTGCTGGTTAGTTTTTAAATTCAATTAAACCCTGCCTAAACCAAACCATAATAGTTTTGGTATGATACAGGTATGGGCAATCCGACAAAGATAGTGCACACTTTTTTAGTCATATCTATTTTTTTTCGTTGAATTAAGAATAGGTTCATATTACAGATGGTGTTCTGCGCAATTACACCATAATCGATGAAAAATATTCTCCTATTAATTTATAAAATATGTACTTATTTTAAATAATGTATGGTTTAATAGTTTTGGATATTTTATAGATAAACGTATATTTCTTGACTATTATCCACTATGGCTTGGATTAGACAGGGTTTAATTGAATTTTAAAAACTAACAAACACTATCTACTCATTGTAGTCTTGGTTGGTTCAATAAAAAAAAATACAATTGACTGACAAAGTTTAGTGTGTAAGTACTGTTTTTGTCGGATCTCAACAGCCTACCTTCACCCTTCGCCACTGCTATGGGTAAAGTCACATACAAGAATACAATTAGGTAGGTATATATTACGTAGCTCAATAGAAAATGTACCTATTTCCATTTCGACCCTGTCCATGCATCAAAGACTGCCCGGGGCCCGAAATAAGGGTGAGCCCTTCGCCTTTGCTGTCAATCAACCTGGACCTTTGGTCTGCACCCCCAACATTTAACCTTTAGGCAAAACACATGACTCGGTTTCTCCAAAGAATAATACCCAACGATGTGCGTGTCCGGCTTTTTTTGGATTGCGTTTTGAAATTCACCTATATCTGCTAGGAAATCGAAGATACCGTGCCCCAAAAAGAGCTACCCCATTTTTGTTCTATTAAAGGGGTTATTTTCAAATTTAATTCATTTGGGTTCTTTTGTTCATTGGGTATTAAGATACTTAGTGAAAATAAATGGCATTTAACAACTACATATGTGGGAAACCAACCATCTAACTTCTGACTGATGCAGTTTTAGGATGTCGAAGAAGACTAGACTGATTCTAGAATTTCTAGACAATCATAAATAACGATATTTCGGCCAAAACATCCATCACGTACCTACATATTCCATACAAGCAATACGCTGTTCTTATTTTTATGTTACATCCATTACGTCATGACCTCAGCCAGTGACGTCCCTAGAGAAAGTGTCGCCCTTATATAGACTTAGAGAAGAATACAACCCTCTTTCATTTTCGACTCAATTTGTTATAGGTAGGCACATATCGTCTACTGAAGATTAGAGAATTTCTACGAAATCTACCCGCAAACAGCGGTGGTTTCAGGTGCACCATAAAATGATCTGATAAAGGAACTGGCTTACCCTACCAGGTGTGGTAGGCATGGCCCCCACATCTTGAAGCGGCCCCCATGCCAGGATCTCAGGCCCTACCTATCGCTAACGTTAATGGCAGTCTGTCGCTCTACAGTGGCGATTTTCAAATGGTGTTCGAGGTCAAATAGTATTCCGTGTATTTTTAGCGATTTTTTAATAAGTAAATTTATATCGAATTATGGAGTTGTCGAGTTCACAGACAAAAATCAAAAATTGCATCGCACAGCTATATATCTTAAAATTGTAACAATCTCGAAGTGACATAGCGCCGCAGGCGACTTTTTCCACTGTTAGAGCGAATTTAAGATGTGTGTTTATCTCATTTATCTGGTCCACCCGCCACGCCGGACCCTTCCTTGATCCCGGGCCCCTAGGCTAGAGCCCTGTCAGCCCCCTCCTTGTGGAGGCCATGGTGGTAGGTATAATAGGCTTCGGATCTCGAGTGTAGAAATATATGGAACACGTGTTGAAGTTAATAGTTACGTAAGTATGTATCAGTAATGTGCATTACGATGAAAGTGTGTCATGTAAACAAAACTCACATTCAATATTTGAGGACAGTCGGCGCGCTTTGTGTTATTTGGGATGGGTCATAAAATAATAAAAATAACCCGGCTTCAAAACCTTGGTCCAGGGCAACTAGCTTTCATACTTAGGTAGGTACCTACCAGGGAACTCAGAAATAATGGGAACTGAAATACACAACGGGTAAGGCGATAGCAGGTAACCGACTCGAGTAAGGATGAATCCGGGATAAACTTACACACGTGTCTAGAATACGTTTAACGTCGAATACTGAAAACTGCTCTCGGTTTATGCATTTACGCTCCTTTAATGTTGGTTTATTACACACACTATTGCACGTGCATAATGCGTGCTTCATTTTCGTAGGACACTCACACATTCAAAAGCCTGCTTCACCATGCGGCGTATTGCGTATTGAATATAGCCTATTAGTATTCTATTTATTATCTGTTCTGTGGTACCTACCTATATCTTGTTAATCCGCTCACTTTACACTAAATAAAATTTTGGTCACTTTCAAATGACTGGCATAAGTAGATAAGTATATAGGTATTTAGGTACCTACTGCAAAAGAACCTTAATTTCCATGTAGATACATTCATGGAATTATTTTCATTGATATTTTCGAGCCTTCCTGTTGATAATTACGATACATTTATTTTTCTATAAAATCTTTAGTTTTGCAAAGGATTCCTGTACAACAAACTTGCCTTAAAATTAAAAATAACCGCTTTTTTATTTAAAAAAAATTTCGTTTCTGAAAACGTCGAAAGGGACTTTAATTGGTGCACCTACGTTTGATTCTTTTACTAAACGCTCCAAAGCAAAAATAAATATTTTTTTCTTAGTTTTGGAAATTATCCTTTAGATACCTACCTAACAAAATCTCCTCATTAAATGTATAGGTACCTATGTGTATATTAGTAGCGAGGGGCGGAGGTAGGCTGTTAATATTCGACATAAATAGTGCACACTAAACTTTGTCTGTCACACTTATTTGTTTTCATTTTAAAGTCATCTGATATATCGAACATGCACATAAAACACAAATAAAGTAGCATTAGGTATGTCTGATTTTAGAGAGCATGTCAAAATTTCAAATTACAATTAGGTACTCCATAACATGATTTGGAGACTTTGATTTGAAATTTGACCCCACGATTTGAAAGTTTACATTTTTTTTTATATAGGTACTTAATTCAGTTAACAGATATTTTTTTTAACCATGTCTGATCCTAAAAAGATCAAAATAGGCCTCCACAGGGTGAAGGTTGAATTAATAGACTTTTTATTTTTACTAGAAATGGATGTTAACCACATCTTGTTTCACTTATTATGTCTACAGGTACATTTAGGTAGGTAGGTAGGTATTATAAATACTTACTTTAAATGAGTCTTCATCTTCAATAGTTCGATAGTGTTACCAACGATCTAATTACGTGTAGAGGCCGCAGCACGAAACTGTGAATTTTAATGGTAGTACTACGTACCTACTGCTTATTCTTAGAATGCAATATGGTAAACTTTTTGTAGAAAGTTATGAATGCTTTATATTTAAAAAAAATGATAATACGTTAATAATTAATATGAACGAAATATGCAATCGTAAATCTTCAGTTACTGCAAACAGGTTACCGTATTGCATATGAAGTTAGGCAATGACTAGCACTACCATCGGAGTCCTCCATTTAGACAGCCTCGGGTGCGCACAGAAAAAAAGTGGCCAACCAGACAAAATATGTCCCAGATTATTATCCCGTCAATGTGCTCTAAATTTGCAACTTTTAGTTGCCAACTCCGTACGACTCCAAGGAAATAATTATTGCAACAAAGATCCAGTGATTGCAGTCATATAAATTAGAATTAAAAATATGCTCAGAAGTTCAGTCATATGCGATGTTTTTTTTTTTTAAATAACAGTTCTTAATTTCCAATGAATTCGATGAAATCTTCATCAGAATCACCATGGCCTTGCGCTACAAAGAATTTTCCAGGGTTTTTGCGAGGTGGCTTCATAGGCCCTGGCCGCAGTGACTTCCCGTGGGGGTAGGCTGATTGAGCGTCGCTTGGGGGCGGCAGTTACTCGAAGGGCGGGAAATCGAGAAGATAATATAGAAATAGTTACCTACACTTAGTAATAACGAAAATATTTTTCGATTAAAAAAACAGCTCACTGTCTGGAAACAAAATGTATTAATTAATGTAAAAGGTTTAACAAGACTGTAATTTTTTGTCAGCTTCGCAATGTGTTAAAAGCCACTGTATTACCAACGTCAACAAATCCCACTTTTGAGGAAAAAATATTTAAGTTAAGTATAAATTTAATTTTGTATGTTTTAGTGATATATATTTTGTTAGTACCTAATGTATCCATACAACACATTTCATAGATATTGGAGTTATGAAAGGATGATAAAAAATACTATAAGTATACAAAATGGATCGGCATTTTGGCGCTGCCTAAGGGCGGCATTTTGTCTAGGGACGTCACTGCCTGGCCGAATTCAAATTAGCAATATCCGATGCAGGTAAACGAATTGTTTCAATACGCCATTTTTCTCAGACAAGACAACCTTCATTTAGCATCAAGTAGAGTAGTTTGCGTGCCAAAGTCCTTAAAGAACCCTTAATTGTAAATGCGAGTATGCATAAAGACGTCTTAAAAAACACAGTTTAAATTTTACTGCTTTTTTCATGATTTAATCAGTGGGTGGTTTTGGAATCTCGTTGTGGGGGAGTACACTGCAAGAAGTCGTGTGATGCGCTACGTACGCTGTGTGCAAAGCTAGTGCTTTTGATGCATCTCGTGCCATGCTCGCATCGCACAGCCACTGTTAGTGTGCTTTGGCTCTTATGTCACCGAAAAATGTATCATATTATCTTTATCACGCATTATTTAATATTATGCTGTTGTGTATGACTCGTTAAACTAACAAAATATAAGACTAATTATAAATATATATTATGTTGGTATATTATATAGATAGAGGGATGGTTTCTAATCCTGCGCATCTATTCAATATACAAGACTACTATCGGCCACTATCAGCGGTTAACGAGGGTAGTTTATCATATTTTTGTATTGATGTACTATAATATTGTTACAATAAGTTAGCCGTCAAAACAGTCAAAACTGTCTATCTCGCTCTAAAATTTAGCACAGCCAAGAGAGGTGCCGTTAAAACATAGCACTTATTGTAATTTGTAACAATTACATTACAACTAACTTATTGTAATTGTTACAATAAGTGCTAATACTTCGATACAAAATATGAAAAACTACCCTCGATAGCTGCCGATAGCAGTCTTGTCTTGTGTATAGAATAGATGCGCTGGTGTCTTAAAGAATTTGAATTTACATGCACATGTGGTCGCAACCATGATTTATTCTGGATCGGAATCGTTTTCCTCGTGTCAAGCCTCTCAGGCACCATTATCGAGGGGTGCAAAACTAGTCAATGCGCTCCCCTAAGACGTACACATTTTTGGTGACGTGCTATGTATTTTGTAGGTATTCGAAATTTTATTTCTGTATAAAATTGTACATAATTGTTTTATTATTATTATTATATATTTTCTTCTTCTCTCTTCTGGGGTAATATTTGTTATAATGTACCTACATCGCATGTTGTCAACGTCTTGAATTTAGATTTGTTATGTCGACAGTGTTTTGGTTTCTTAATTAAATAAAAATAAATAAATTATAAAAAAAAACAATGCTGACAGACAAAACTATGTGAAGAGATCTTCACGTCCGCACCCTAAGACAGTTTTTTTTTTTTTTTTTTTATATAATAACCATACCCTTGCTTTTTCGTACAAGGTGGTTGGGTGGGTTAGTTGCATTGATGTGGGGCTAATTAGGTGCCTCCATTTATATCTTTAATTTTCTTTATGGCCAGGATTAAATATTTTGTGTAGTGTTCTTGTGTTGTTCTATTGCTTAGTGCTTCGTGAGGCTTTTGGAGGTCAATTTCGTGATTATGTTGTCTACATCGAGTCCTGAGAGTCCATCGCTCCCTTTCTAGTATAGGGCAGTCGTTGATGACATGCCACACAGTTTGAGATGTGTTGCCGTCACATGGACAACAGTCGTCATCCCTCAATTTAAATCTTTTTAGATAAGCTCGCACCGATCCGTGGCCTGTAAGTATCTGTGTGAGTTCGTGTGATATTTTTAAGTTCCTGGCAAGAGTGATGGCACAGTTTATGTTTGGAATAAATTTCTGCGTTATTGATCCTGTGGCGGATGTTGTGTATCTGTGGTTCCATAGCTCTATGGTATCTTCGTTTAGTTTTTGTTTTGCGTAACTCAGAGGGAAGTGTGTATAGGTTAAAGGTCTTTTGTCTGTTGTGGCTTGTTTAGCGTATTTATCAGCTTCCTCGTTTTCGGCTATCCCTGTGTGACTTCTTATCCAGAAGAATCTGGGGTTTGTTCCTATCATTCGAAGCTGTGTTGACAGTGTTAAAATGTCTCTTACAAGTGGGTGTGTCGATGATGGGTTTTGGAGAGCTACCAGACTGGATTGGCTATCTGAGAATATGTTTACATAGTCGTGTCTGTGGAACTTTAATCTTTTGAGTGTCCACTCGAGAGATTCTCTGATAGCAAATATTTCTGCTTGGAAAACAGTGCAGTAGCTTTCGAGCTTAAATTTTCGGGGTGTTATTAATGTTCCATTTTCGTAGGCTACAAAAGCTGCCCCTACTTTGTTATCGATTAGACTGCCATCTGTGTAGATCTCCAATCCTGTGATGTGGTATTTTGTTTTAGTGTCTTCGTCAACTGTTCCTATGTGTTCTATATTTTCTAGATGTCTGTTACCAGGATGTGGAAGTTGTGTGTAGTGTATTTTGTTTTCGTATGTTCTGTCTGTAGGTAAGTGTCGGGGAAGTATGTGGCTTGTTTTAACTTGGTATATTCCTGTAAGTTCTTGTATTTTTATATCTATTGGCGCTATTCCTGCCAGGGCTTGTGCTGACGTTAGCGATATTGTGCGATATCCCTTGCAAATTGATATTGCGAAAGGTCTTTGCGCGGAATTCAGTCTTTTTTGGATCGACTTTCTGTGAGTTGCTTTATTCCAGACCGATGCCGCGTAAGTTAAGGTTGGCTCCACAGCTCCATGATATATAATTTTTAAAACTTCAGGAGACGCCCCCCAAGTGGCTCTTGCTGTTTTTAAAAAGAATTTTCCCATTTGAGCTGCTTTCTTACATATGTAGTCGACGTGTTTCGCCCAATTGATGTGCCTGTCTAGTATTATGCCAAGAATTTTGAAGGAATCGACCAACTCTTTCGGTTTTCCTTTCCACTGGATTTCTGGTGTTCGTATTTTCCTTTTGTTGATAAACATTATATTTGTCTTAATATCTGAGAAGGTTAGTTTTACGTCTTCACCCCATGAGTTTACTTTTTGAAGCACGCTATTGGTTTTTAATTCCAGTTCGTCGGTGTCTTTTGCTGCTATCAATATTAACACATCATCAGCAAAGGCTTGTATGTATGTATTGTGGGGTAAGAGTATTGTTAATAGACTGTCTAAGGCGATATTCCATAGTGTTGGGCCACAAGTTGAGCCTTGGATGCAACCTTGGGTTTGGTCTTGTTTTATTTCTTCGTCTGCATACTTTAGTTTTACTTCCCTATCTTGTAGATAACTGCAAAACAGTTTGTACAAGTTAGGCGGTGTTGACTTGATTGCAAGGGCGTTTTTTATGTGTGGCCACCATGCGTTATCAAATGCACCTTGAATGTCTAGGGAAATTGCTATGAGTGATTCTTTCAATTCGAGATGCGTTGAGATTATGTGTACGGCTTTGTTTAGTGCGTGTTCTGTTGATGTTTGAGGGGTAAAGCCAAACTGTTTAGTGCTCAATTTGTTGTTTTTTGTAAGATGCCAGTGCACTCTCTGAATTGCTAGTTTTTCTAGCACTTTTCCGAAAACGGGAAGGAGGCCGATAGGCCTGTACGATTTTGTGTCCATAGCATCTTTCCCAGGCTTAGGAACGGCCTTAATGATCGCTATTTTCCAGGATTTCGGGAAGTGAACGAGTGTCAGACATTTATTGTATAGTAGTAGAATTTCTTCAGGGAAGTTTTTTGCGAAATTTTGGCAGATATCTAATGTGAGGTTGTCGTGTCCAGGTGCCTTTTTTGGAGTCATATTCTGTAAGAGATTAGAGCATAGTTCGAAACGCTGAGCGAGTAGGACGTACATTGTGTTGTACCGCGCCTCGTTAGTGAACCATTATCATTACCAATTTTAATAGTGCCAATATAACTGTTAACAACTAATGACAATTGAATAAATTTAAAGCTAAAATTTATATCGCAGTGCAAACATCAAGCAAAACTACTTACGTGATAGTGTAATTAAGCAATCAGTGTTAATCTGCAATTAAGTGTTAGTGCTTTTGTGAATGTTGGTTCATTAAATGTCAATAATTTAATACTTAATGAGAAGTAGCAGTCGAACAACAGGGGTTATCAACTTCACTGAGAAAGGTCTCACACTCGAATACGCATAAAAAAAAAAATGAGTGACACCGAACTGAAGAAGCGGCGTTCTCCACGACGCCGACTCATAAATAGCGACACCCGGGATGACTCTTCTTCATCGAGGGAAGACTCACCATTCACCCCCAGTACGCTTCTTAAGAGAACACCAACCTATTCAGAACCAAACAGTACCAAGATATGCTCAAAAATAAATTCCACTGAACTGCTGAATCAAGCAAATGGGCTGTTTATTTCCATCAAGGAAGCACTGGCTGCTCTGTCGACTAAAAACCTAAAGGAACAAAAAACAATAATCCTAGACAAGATGGATACACTGATGCATTTGTTCGCCGCAACAGTTGCCGAATCAGCAGAAAATTCAGCATCTGCTAGAATTCTAGCACAACAAATTTCCACGAATGAAGGAACTGTTCGACAAGCAATGGAACTCATAAAAATGAAAGCCTTTAAAAGTTCCACTTCATCATATGCAGGTGCTGTAAAACAAACAATTCCACCACCTATATCCCGTCTAGGCGCTGCAGTACGTCCGACCAAGCCTGCAGTACTGGTTTTCCCGACAAATGACGAAATAAAAGATTCCGCATCAACAAAGGCCATCATACAAGAAGCGATAAATTCCAAAGAGTTAGGAGTGAAAATTACCGGCGTACGATTGGTAAAGAATCGTGGGGTCGTAATAAATACTGCCACAGAGTCCGACTCAGAACGCCTAGCAGCCGCACCAGGCTTCACATCAAACAAACTGGAAGCAAAAATCCCACCCAAAAGACTGCCACGTATAATCATTTATGATGTACCCCGGGAAGTTGAGGACGTAGACTTCCTACAAGGCATTCATCAATCAATCCGCGAAATACAATTACCTGCCGAAGTGTTCACAAAAACAACCATCCGCAGTCATCTTGCAGGACCTCGAGAAGGCCCTACATGTCACCGAGTATTTTATGTCCAACCAGCAGTAAGGCACCTATTAATAGAACAAGGTCGGTGCTATTTTGAATGGTCGTCACACAGAGTGCGTGACTTTACTGGTATAACATTGTGCACACAATGTTGCATGTATGGACATCCGAGCAAATTTTGTAAAGAGCCTCAAGTCTGTTCCCACTGTGCATCACAGGGTCACATATCTACCGAGTGTTCACAGTCTAATAAAACACCAATATGTGCAACTTGTACACGCTATGGGAAGCCCGCTAGTCACAAAACAGGGGAAAAACTATGCCCTGCACAAGAAGCATATTTAAAAAAGTCTCTCAACTCAATTGATTATGGCTGCTAAAATAAAATTAGTACACGCCAATATCGGTCATAGCCAGATAGCAACAGTCGACCAATGGACATCAGACCAAAAGAAAAATCAAACTTCTAGGAATAAGGCAGTCAAAAAAATTATTTTTCTTCAACAAAATCTTCAGCGATGCCGCTCAGCAATGGATCACATAATAGCTCAGGCCAAATACTATGATATATTACTTCTTCAAGAGCCTTACGTCGGAAATACGGGCAGAGTAACATCTCCCCATAATCTAACAATATATCAGGCCGACGGAACATCGGAAAACCCCTGCAAAGCCGTAATAATCATCTCCAATCCTAACCTCCGCCTTCTTTGGAGAAGCGACATATCTGACCAGTGCAATGCATTTGCAACCTTGAAATCTGGAACCTTGCAGCTAACGATTGGATCAATTTATATACCACCACCATCCTCAACATTGGTAACACTCCAAAAAATTGAAAAATTAGGAAAAGATAAAGGCGAATATATAATAGGAGGAGATTTCAATGCAAAAAGCAGCTGGTGGGGGAGCCCGAAAAATGACAAAAGAGGCGATGAGATCATCAGTTGCCTAGCCAGCATTGGGTGGCACGTATGTAATGAAGGATCAGTTCCAACTTACAGCACCTGGCGGAACGGGAAACATTTAAAATCTCATATCGATATCACTATCTCTTCACCAAACACAACACACAAAATTGCTAACTGGACAGTAGAAGACCAACACAACCCCATCTCAGACCACAACCCAATCACCTTTACTTGGAACAATACAATTAGCGTACTCTCACCCATGACCGACTCAACACGCATTTTTATAACAAATGAAAAAACCGACTGGAGAAAAATAAATGAATTGACAAGGGAAAACATGGCCGAGCTTAACATAGATAAACAGTTCCTTGAAAACATACATACAACTCCTGAACTCGACACTGCAGTGGAAACGGTCACCTCGGCAATCTCTATCGCATGCCATAAAATACTCCCACAAAAAACGCAACATGATATTAGGAAAAATCCAATCTGGTGGAACGCTGAATTAACAAAAATGAAAAGAATAACTCTCAGATCAAAACGGAAATTACAGAACTCAAGTGACATCATGCGACCACAAAAGCTCACTGACTATATCGACAAAAGAGAAGCATACAAAACAGCCATTGAGGAAGCAAAAATTAAAAGCGCTAAATTATTTTATGAATCTCAGACGCCAATGACAGCATGGTCTTCGCTATACAAAATAACAAAAAAAACTAATGCCAGCAATATTCAATCGACACTTACTACAGAGGGAGTAAAGCACTCATCCGCAAAAGACTCTGCAAAAGCCCTAATGGAAAAATTCTTTCCATACGATGATCCAACAACAGATACACCGATTCAACACTACATCAGACACACATCAGACAACCATATTCCGGGCGGAGAGGATGATATCCAATTCACACTTACTGAGATCCTATCCACCCTAAGACAGTTAAAAACAAGCGAAATTATTGACCAAACCCAGATTTGATCCCAGTGGTTTTTGAAGGCTAACCCTGCGAAACACTATATAAAGCGACAGTATATATATATATATATATATATATATATATATATATATATATATATATATATATATATATATATATAATATAATATAATATAATATAATAAGAATATTCTCATGCAAATGAATAAAGAAAAATACCCAGGCAGGTACCTAGGTAGCTACCTTCCCACCTACTTAGGTAATATTATGTTTTTTCTTTGCCTTTTGTATGTTAAAAGTTAAGTCAAGTTGTGTGTCGATCACGCAATGTCGCGTTTTTCCAACTTTTGCCTCGAACGCATCCTTTGTCAAGAAATTTAATTCTTTTTTCTTCGAACCGAAGGAATTATTGAAAAGAAAAAAAATGATATTTATTTTTTTCATGCTCGGCACGCATCGCTATCAGGGGCGCATGTTTATGCGCGCACTGCAACTATTATGTCCGGCCAAACGCTCACGCCACGAAGCCAGGTCCCTTAAGACAGCGATGTCCAACCTGTTCGAGTCAAGGGGCGTCCTTTATTCACCCACAAACTTTAACTTTTCACAATTAAAAAAATCTGACATCACAATAATTGCTGTATTTATTACTCTTGCTCAACGACGGTTTATACTTTATAATAGCATTAAAAATCCCATGACGACCTCCCGCCTCTGTATCAGTATGGATTGGTGTAGAAATCGCAATGGACGCAGTGACGTCCCGTGGGGATAGGCAGATTGAGCGTCGCTTGGGGGCGGCAGTTACTCGAAGGGCGGCAATTCGAGGAGAATCATTAGATATATAAAAATAGGTACCTAATCTTAGTAATAACGGAAATATCTTTCCGTTAAAAAATACAGATCAGTGCTTGGCAACAAAATGTATTAATTAACATAAAATGTTATTTTTTTGTCGGATTCACTATGTCTAGTTTACTTCCGTTGTCTTTGGACATCACGTCTTTGATGACCAGCAATAACACGTGCAGATTTACGAGTTATATTTGAATTATAGGTAGATACATACATACTTTCCTAATTAATTTATACAAATATTTTTGCCAGTCATTTGCGAGTTTTGAAAGTTGTCAGATGTTTTTTTTAAATGTAGGTATCTGCCGTATAAATCGTGGAATCGCAATATTGTCTATTGAAGTCTAGAGATGGCATTTAAATTAGATTTTGTGGTATTTTGTTAGTAATGTATCCATATAACACATTTCTTAGATATTGGAGTCATGAAAAGATAATAAAAAATTACTGTAGGTATATAAAATGAGGTGGCATTTTGGCGCTGCCTAGGGGCGGCATTTTATCTAGGGACGTCATAGCTTAATTATTTTCCGACCATGTCCGATCTTAATAAGATAATATGTGCCTCCACAGAGTGGAGGTTTGTATTAACAGATTTTGTTTTTACGAGAAATGGATATCAGCCACTTGCTCAACCTATTAGGTCCATACTCTGACTCGTTTACAAATTGAAAAACAATATGTGTATTTTCCAGACCCAGGATTCGAACCTGGGACCCACAACGCGATAGGCCGACGCTTAAGCCGCGCGGCCATCGTGTCGTATTTAGTAATAATTATTTACTCATTCTCATTTACGAAACGTTAGTCGTCACGAAGAACTTCGCAGTTTATAGTGGCACATGCTTTACCAGTTTAATACCACTGCTTTAAACTACACAATAAATGAAATTGAAAAAACATGTCATATACATTTCAATACTCAATGTAGGTACTTACCTAAGTAGGTATTGCACATAGTTAGCTACCTACTTAAATAAATAGCGTATGTACCTACAGGTACAACACTACCAATAGGTAGGTACAGATCTATTACGTTCGGTAGGTACTGTAGGTAGGTAGGTCATGGACCCCACAAGGGGGGGGGCTGACAGGGCTCTAGCCTGGGGGCCTGGACTCAGGAGGGGCCCGGCGTGGCAAATCGACCAGATAAGTGAGATAAACACACATCACAAATTCGCTCGCATAGTAAAAAAAAGTCGTTATTTTCCTTCAATAATGTTATTATTTAAAATTATGTGCTTGTACGATACAATTTTTAATTGTGTATCGATACTCGACAACTCCACAATTCAAATGAATGTATTAAAAGAGGCAAAACACTAAATATACACATTAATTCTACCGCGTACACCATTTGGAAAACGCTACTGTAGAGTATCACAGTGCCATTATCCTTAGCGATAGGTAGGGGGGTCCGCCTAAGATCCTAGCCTGGGGGCCCGCTTCAGGATGTGGGGGCCATGAGGTAGGTACTTACTACATCCCATGAAGGTTAGGGTTATATCATATGCCAACTTAATAAGCATTAAGGAGGTATCAGTGGCCATGGGTGGTAGTAGGTTGGATCAAACATAAATAGTGCACACTAAACTTTGTCAGTTATACATAGGTAGATATTTGTTTTTATTAAAATAAGACTACAAATTGCAGATAGTGTCGGTTAGTTATTAAAATTCAATAGTTAATAGTCAAAAATATTTATTAATAATTACTAAACATTATTTTTATTTAACTTTCATGTCGTGGTAATAAGCTATTTAACCGACAAGTCAGTTAACTACACCCATCAGTGGCGAAGGATGGAGGTAGGCTGTTAAGACCCGAAATACATGGTGCACATTGAACTTTAGTCATACCTACGTATTTTGTTTTCAATAAACTAAGACTACAAATTGCAAATAGTGTTGGTTAATTTTTAAAATTCAATTAAACCCTGTGTAAACTAGCGGTGAGTTGGAAATACTGTCACCAGTTTGTGTACTCAAGTTTTAGATGAAACTACCCATACTCAGTATGTGTGGCCCAATAAACTTATTCTAAAAAACTTGTGATGATATCATCGCGAGTCGCTGTTCTGTGCACTCGCCAGTTGGTAGACTTTCAACACTACTGACATTAAATGCGCGCGAACGAAATAGCACTTGAATATAGGAATATTTTAATTTATTAGTCTATTGCGTTCGAATGTATGAATAATAGGTCATATATTTTGTGTCGCAGCACAGTGGTGAGATGGTGCACAGGCTTAGGCTTGTTATATGACCGCTCATAACATGTTTAAATTTTTTTAAAAAATCACTGTTATTCATTTTTGTTAACAAGAATATTGTAACCTAACGGAAAAACAGCTCATAAATCTAAAATATGTTTAAAATTTTATAATAAATGGGACTATTCGACAAGCGGAGCTCAGCGTATTTTTAGCGATTCTATTGAAGCCGATACACAGTCTGAGTTCCCTGAGCCGATACGTATTTCAAATACTAATATAGAGTTGGTTTTTGTTTCAGTTGAGTATGAAACTTTTGTCGCATACGCACGCCAAACGCTCTATATAGTAGGTATTCCAAATACTAGTAAGCATTTTGGAACAAGTTTATATACTAAGTATTTTTTATACTGGTTGTAAGTATACTTAGTCTTCAAAATCGACCAGTTTTCCCATCTCTAGTGTAAACCAAGCCATATTTATTAGTATAATAGTCAAAAAATATTAGTCTATCTATACTTATTCTTAGATTCAATAAAATATTTAAAATTATGCCATTAAATCATAGACAACGTTAGATATTTTATAGATAGAAGAATATGTTTTATCTATTATTGTTTGGTTTGGGTAGGGCTTAATGAATTTAAAAAAAACTAATTAACAAAATTTGTAATAAATGTATTATTAAATCAATGAAAACAAATAAGTTTGACTGAAAAGGTGTGCACTATTTTTGTCAGATCGCCCATAGCATACTTCAACTATTTTGGTTTGGTAAGGCAGAGTTTAATTGATTTTTAAAATCTAACCAATACCATCTCTAATTTGTATTATCTATTAGTTCAATTACCTAAAACAAATATATACCTATGACTGACAAAGTTTAGTGTGGACTATTTATTTCGGATCTTAGCAGCCTACCTCCACCCTCACCATTGGTAGGTACGTATACTTATAATATCTTAGGTACAGACTCTTCCTATCCCATTACTAACTGGGTCAATGTCACTAAGGTATTTATTTTATTAGATACCTATGTACCAGTGGCGTGCGGTTCATAGGTCGGGACTGTGGATGCGGCACATGCCTTAATAAAATTATTCCTGTAGGTAACCAATAAATAAATTGAACGACATACTGTCTGCCCGGCATTGCTCCCTATGAGAGCAAATGTGCTTTGATGTGCGATTTTCTATAAGTAGCTAAGTACTTACCTATCTTTTTCATGTTAACCAAACAAACTCACATTTTTCTAAGGCGCTGGCGATAGATACCGCTGTAGCTCTAACCATAAATGATGCCAGCCAGCGATCCGCCGAAGTTTCATTATTTTAACCTGGTGGCCAGCTCCCGGGAAACCAAAGCTTTCGGGCTCCGGGGGGAGTATGGTTGCAAAGCTGAAACTATCAACGATTAGTTTAATTAGAAACTAACGACAGCAACACTACATTAATTTGTTTTGAAAATCTGTTATCGAGTATTCAGTAGAAACTATGTAGGTACCTACCGTCCTATTTCAAAATTGGAATATCCGGCGTGAAAAAAATGTTAGATATACTTACCTACCTATCTAAAAATAACTAAAAAAAAGTATTTAATAGGTATCTAACCTACCTACATAGCACATATGCTTTTGAAGAGTATCCCCGATCTAAAAAGACACCGCATGCCATTGGTACCTAGATTTCTAAACACCTACGTATTATTTGTCATTTGAATCCAGATTATGGAACCAAGGCGTTGACCGAATATTATACTTACCCAATTCTTAACCAGCTATTTATATGGTAGAAGTCTCCCGACCCTCATTTTCTCTTCTGGTCTGTAGAAGACCATCTTTAGTGGTTGAGTATCTTCCATCTTTGAGACATATCCAGCATAATGGAGTCGCCCCACTTTCATCTCAAAGATGTCCAGTTTCTTCTCAACCTAAGTATAGCGAATGACGTAGGTATATTTGGTATCTTTACCCGTTATATTGAAGCAACCATTTATTATTTATATAGTTACGATGCTTCTCTTCTTGTGTCTTGACATTAGCATCCTAAATAATTTTAGAATTAAAGATCATTTATATTAATTTCAAAATATACCTATATACATACATATTACGTAGGTACCTATCTACCAGTAGCGAAGGGTGGAGGTAGGCTTTTAGTGCAAATAGTGCACACTAAACTTTGTCAGTCACACCTACGTATTTATTTTAATTTAATTAAGACTACAATAATTTATATGTATATTATGTGTTAATTTTTAAAATCCAATCAAACCCTACGAAAACCAAGCCATAATAATGTTCAAAAAATATTCGTATAGGTAAGTACCTATGTATAAAATATCTAAAATTGTGTCATTAAATCATACCTACATAATTTTGGATATTTTATTGATATAAGAATAATTTTTATCAATTATGGTTTGGTATGTAATAGGCAAGGCTTAATGAATTTAAAAAAAAACTAACTAACACCATCTGCAATATGTACCTATTCTTAATTCAACGAAAACCAATACCTAAGTATGACTGAAAAAGTTTACACTAGTTTGTCGGATCGCCCATAACATACCAAAAATATTATGGTTTGGTTAGGCAGGGTTTAATTGATTTTTAAAAACTAACCATCAACATCATTCTGTAAACTGTAGTTTTGGTTCAATAAAAATAAATACATAATAAATGACTAACATAGTTTTAAGTACACTATTTATGTCGGATATTAACAGCCTACCTCCACCCTTCGCCACTGTTACCTAGGTACTTACCTGACAATGATACATACGTTACTATTTATATTCTATCAAGTTCAATTTTTCTCCCGACAGTCGTCCATCAAAAACAAGATCGTTAAAAACTCCGGTATAGAAATATTTTACCAACATTTTATAAGGACCATAATAAAAAATTATATATTTTTTATTGTGCCAGCAACTATCTGCGTCTGATGATAAAGAGCTTGCGGCAATTGCAGTCAATCTAAAAAATGTTATTCATCAAAAGTTTGGACGTGGATCCATCCTACAAAAATGTTTGTTTCGCCTTCGGGCATCGGCCTAGACCGTGCATCTTTATTCTTTTACAGTCCTATGATAGTTGGGTCCTTACATACTTAGTAAAGTTAGCCGAAGGAAGTTGATATCAAACAGCAGGATGCGTTATAAGATATAATCTAACATTCAGTCGGTTATCTCCTTTAGCATTCTAGTTTGTTTTTAACAACCTATTTGTAAATTAATTATATTTAAATGTAAGTAGGTAGGTAGCAGTAGTGAATTGTGGAGTTTAGTGCACATTGACATTAAACTTTGTCAGTCATACGTAGGTATATGTTTTTATTGAACTAATAGGCCTACTCATATTTACAGATGGTGTTGGTTAGTTTTTAAAAATCAATTAAGGGGGATCCTATATGCCAACCGGAAAAATACGAAGCTTGCAATTTGAGATTTTTTTTGATTATTTACAATTTATAATTATAGGTATGGTCCCAATATTGAAGCTTGATTTGATATAAATAAAAAGGATTTCAAATTTCAAGCACATTTATATTTTTTATAAAAATCGATGTTTTTTGAAATAAATATAAAAAATATTAAAACGATGAATTAGTCAAAAATCTAAACGTAAAAAAAATTAAAACTTAATAAACTAAATTTTAATAATAAACACGACTATAAAATATAATGTAGAAATATTAAGATGTGACCCTGCAACGAATTCACATTTTTTTACAATTGTAAGTTTATCTTTGAACTTCTATCTTTGAACCAAACCATAATAGTTTTGATACACTTTGGGCGATACGACAAAATTGTGCACATCATTCATAGATACTTACGAGGCCATCCATGGACTGAAACCGTATGTGGTTTAGATCCGTGTGCCATACTAAACTTATGATTTTTGTTCATGAAAATATATTTTCACTAAATTTGTAAGTGTAAGTGTATGGTATAAACGGATACGATCAGATGCTTATAATATAGTGTGTGAAAATATATTTCCATGAACAGAAAAGATAAGCTTAGTATGGCACACGGTTCGAAACCGCATACGGTTTCAGTCCATGGATGGCCTATTATTTGTTTTCGTTGAATTAAGAATACGTACGGGTACCTATTACACATATTGTTGGTTAGTTTTTTAATTCATTATGCCCTGCCTAAACCGAACTCGGAACTATTATATTATGTATGATGAACTATAATAACTCATATTATGTATGATTCAATTACAAACTTACAGACTCAGAAGACCTCCAAAGCAGAATGCAGGAACTCGCTGAAGTAAGCAACAAAGTAAGTTTGAAAATAAATGTGACAAAGACGAAAGTCATGTTCAATTGCTTTGCGGGCCAAAAGAGATCCTCATCAATGGCACAACGTGGTATGGAGAGGTGCATGCTGGGCATAACGCGAAAGGACAAAAAAAGGAATGAGTGGATAAGGAAGCAGACAAGGGTTTGCGATGTAATAGAGTTTATTAAAAGCCTTAAATGGAGATGGGCTGGACACATAGCTCAAAGAAGAGACAATCGTTGGACAAATCTAATCATCCAGTGGTATCCAAGAAGTACAAAACGTCCGCAAGGTGGACCTAGAGGCCGCTGGATCGATGAAATGATAAAGTTCCGCGGAAGTACGTGGCAACTCAATACACAGGACCGAGAGAAGTGGAAGCAGCTTGAAGATGCCTTCATCCAGCAGTGGATAGATTCAGGCTGATGATAATGATGAATTACATAATTTAAGATATTTTTCATATTTTATAGATAGATGAGTATTTTTTTACTACTATCTGGCTTGGTTTCGCAGGGTTTAATTGTATTTTAAGAACTAACCGACACCATCTGTAATTGTAGTCTTATTTAAATTAAAACGAATACCTACGTATGACTGACAAAGTTTAGTGTGCATTATTTATTTATAGCGAATCTTAACAGCCTACTTCGACCCTTAGCCACCGGTAGGTAGGTACATAGTCTTATATAGCTTTGTGTTTAACATTGGCTTTAGGGGGGACATGGTCAGCGTACGTCAAAATGGATCTTTTACGCTATTTTCAAAGCATGATCCTGGACATTCGGCGGGTAAGATCATGGTAACGCGCATGTTTGAACATGTACCGTTTTAAAAAAAAAACGGTTAGGTACATGTTCAAACACGCGCGTTACCATGATCTTACTCCCTACTTCATTTATCGTTTGTCAATTTATGGCTACGGCCGTATGTTATAGCTTAGCTACTGGGAAATGCCAATAGAAATGGCGTATTTCAAAAAAATACTACTTTATTCTTAGGTCAATAATTATTATAAGGCAAACATTATTCGTATGATGTTTATTACATTTGAATGGTCAAAGACATAGCTTATAATCAGTATCCTTAAAAGTATCTTTAAATGTGTAAATCTTACCCATCTTTTGAATAATAAAATGCCTAATTCTTGTCAAATTTGGGATCACAGAGATTATCAATATATTTTTTTATTGTAAATATTTCACTGTAATAATGTCGACATAAATTTTACTAATGGTTTTATAAATGCTGTTAAAAATTAATAAATATAAAAAATCTTAACACCACTTCACATGGACGTACTGAAATATGACTATATTCTAAAACATTAGAGCGAGAGGTTTAAAATAATACTATTTTATGTAATAAAAATACTTTATGCAGTCATCAAATGTTTAAAATAAATATAAAGGATAATAAGGCTTCAAAATTATGTAAATAGATTATCTACAACGTTTAAGGAATGTCCAGGATCATGTTTTGAAAATAGCATAAAAGCTCAATTTTGACGTAGGTACGCTGAGCATGTGGGCCGTTAAAGGACTTACTATATAGATTATAGATAGATATACCTAGGTACATAGGTAGGTATAGAAGAGGTTCCCAAACTTATTCAGTTCACGGCGCCATTGGTGCATCAGGATCCACGACGCAAAAAACAGAAAATACCAAACGGTTGCAGAAAAACACAAAACCACCCTCATATACCTACCTACTAACTTTTACACGTTGATTTTTTCACGATGGGTAACTGAGGGGAGGGTTTGATTTTGTTTCTGGGTTACTAGTTGGACCTGCAGTGACGTTCCGTGGGGGTAGGCAGATTGAGCGTCGCTTGGGGGCGGCAGTTACTCGAAGGGCGGCAAATCGAGAACCATTTGGTATAAGTATATATAAATAGCTAAACTTATTTTGTTTACATGTATGCAAAACTAGTGTGAAAATAATAAATTTGTGTATTGTTGATTGGTACAAACCAAATGTGTCAGAAATATCAACCAAATAGAACCTCAGACTCTGATGATTTGGTGAAGAAGTTGGATGAAGTGTCTAACATAATTAATTACCTATATTATATTTATTCTTTTTTTATACTTATCTAAATTTAATTTGTATGTTTTAGTGATATATATTTTGTTAGTTGTATGGGGCGGCATTTTATCTAGGGACGACAATGTGGAACTGTAATGAGTTATATGTATGTCCAAATAAATAGATATTTAAACGAATCAGTAGAAATATTGAAATATTCCGCGGCGCACAGTGGAAATTGCTAATAGGCAGAGGCGCGTTTCCCTAACGCAACGTGAAGCAACCGATTCGCGAGAAAATTTAAAGGGGGGCTTCCTAAGAGTTAAAATCGGCCACTCATATAAAATGAATGGATATGTAGAAGGTTTTGATTAAATATAAATTCATGAAAACTATTTTCCCACACTAACTTTTTCAACACTAAATTAGTAGCCATTCTGGTGTAAGTAGATATCTACTTATGATTTGTCAGAAAGATACTGTTTCAGTTAAATCATGTTTGTATCTATAATGTATACAAAAAAATGTTGGAAAGCATGGATTTATTTGGAAAATTAAAATTGGATTTTACATTTTTTATCGTAGTGCGCCTCAAAATCAGCCTGTGCGTCGGACCTCAACGTCACTAAACGCGCCATTGTTAATAAGTTTCTGACATTTCGTAGGGCAATCACCAATCGGGTTCGTTGCTTTGGTAATAGGTCGCGCCATTTCCGCCGGTCCTGCGGTGCGCACAGATCATTCTTGTAGCATCGCTGGGTGAGAGGTAGTCAGTCACGACGACGTTTCAAGCGTTTCAAGACCATTTGGGGGGCCTACGAATGGCACTATTTATATTTTTAACAAAACTTAACTGGGCTAAGCCCAGGGTCCCCGAATTGGTAGGGGCCTCCATTTTTTTTAAATAATGCTGTTAGATAATTGGTATATCCCGCAATGACACGGTCAAATACATACCTGAGCGAATCTTATAATCATTATAATTATACGTATACCTAATCTAAATTAATGATATCATCTAATTTCAGTTTTCCTCTATAGATACAACTTGACACACGTAATAAAAATTAGAATTAATCAAATATATAACACTTAGGCAAAACATTATTTTTTTAAATTACGTTGGATTGTTGAGGCCCCGAATACTTAGTATTATCTCAGGCCTCCTTCAAATGTAAATCCAGCCCTGACCATACCGTCCATAACTATATGATTTTAATTTGAGGCCCTACCCCTGCACTCACCCAAACTACCAATAAATTCGCCCCATGGTTCAAGAGTACCTATATGTCGTGCTATCATTCGCCACTAAATACGAACGCATCTTCGCACGACCTCGAGTGTTCGTGACGCGGTTGTTGGTACGTACAACAGTAGATTTCCCTAATACATAATACATAGGTGGATATCTGCATTCTTTTTCTTTTGCGACATCTATACGTAACAAAGTAACCATGAGTAGGTAAGTAGGTACTTATAGGAATATAGAAAATGCATAGATACTCGTACAATTGAAGACACAAGTGGATGAAGGTGTTATATTACATTTTATGACAAAGTCTTTTTATTGCGTGGATGAAGGTGTTATGTACCAATATTTCATATGGATGTATCAAACATATTAAAATGTTCATTGGTCTGGCATTACGGCAAGGGATGAAGGGACTATGTTACTTTTTTTTTTTTTTAGTTTAAGTTTTATTTTGTTATTTTCTTTAGTGGATGAAGGTGTCATGTACACGCTTTTATAAATAAATTACACATTTGAAGATTTTAACAAACTATTTCTGACGTTAGTAAAATTGTGTGATCCTTAGTTACATCACTAGTTAAATTATCCTCAACTGAAAAAAATACATCAAAAAATCTTTGACCTCAATTTACTCAAAATTTTGATTTTGTAATATAATTCCTTCATCCACTTGTGTCTTCAATTGTTCTTTAAATCAGTCTTCGGTACGGTCGACAAATTGACACACGGTGAATCTCTTACGAGATTCCAATTGGAATCATCTAACATCCACCACAGTTTGCTTCAATTTGCTGTAAGTTAGCGCGTGTGACCTGGCCCTAATTATATTTTTTCGAAATATCACTTAGATAGGTGCCTACCTACATTTATGCTTTATAGAGATACAATAAATATATACTCAAAATGATTCCCAGTATACCTACCAGTACAAGTATTTGCGTATAGACAGTGACGTTGACTAAATAAAATGCCGCCCATAGGCAGCACCAAAAAGCCGCCTCATTTTTTATACAGTATTTTTATCATCCTTTCATGAGTCCAATATCTAAGAAATGTGTTGTATGGATACATTACTAATAAAATATCAGACTAATTATTCGAAAATCTGCACGTGTCGTTTCTGGTCACCAAGTACGTCGAATGGCAACGGAAGTAAACTAGATATCGCAAACCCGATAAAACCAGTGAGCTGATTTTTTTAATTTAAAGATATTTTCGTTATTATTAAGTTTAGGTAGGTAGCTATTTCTATATATTCCAAATAGTTATCCTCGATTTGCCGCCCTTCAAGTAACTGCCGCCCCAAGCGACGCTCAATCTGTCTACCCCCACGGGACGTCACTGTATAGAATTACCAAAAGAATATTATTAACAAAAAGAATGGTTCAAATCATTATTACCTATATCTTATGGAGCATTCAACAAAAACAATCGTTCTAACGCTATACACGACTCAAGTAATAATTATTGTTGTTTTTAAAAACAGCTAACTTGAATTAATTACGCCTCTACATTATTTTGTAGTCAAAAAACATTTTTCACTTTCATTATTTTTTAATCTGTGCAATTATTGCAGCATTTAAACTGTCAAGTTATACTGCCATCTGTTGGAGAATAGATAAACTAAGAATAGTCGTAATAATTCGTCGTTATAATGTTTGTAATATTTTAAATTAATTATAATATAATGGAATGTACTTTTCAATGAATGCCTTTAATTTTATTTATTATTATTTTTGTATTTTTGAACTAAATAAAATATAATATTATAATCTATAATTATTTATTGTAAATTTATGAATATAATGTGTGCCATCTGTGGTTAAATAGCGGAAGCAGCGTAATTTCTTATAATAGGATAGTAATTTTGATATAGTAATTTACTATAATGATACTTGTAACTTTATTATTTATATGATATGATACAAGTTAATAATCTCAAGTTAATAACGTGTTTATTCAGTGTGCTGTGGTTTGGATACTTAACATTATGATATATGATTTATTATATTATCTGAAAGGTGTTTAAATGTAGGTATGTATGCTGTAATTTATATGCATTAATTTGTATCGAAAGACGTGAAATATTATATTACAAAACGTTTTCTGTATGCCAACTTGTTAATCGAACTATCATATAATTTATAATAAATGTAATTTAAATTGTTTTTTTATAAAAGTCACTTGTCAATTCAAAAAACTCATAAATCAGACCCCTCCAACCTGAGGAAGTGGTGAAGGGTGGAGATAGACTGTTGATTCGACATAGATAGTGCACACTAAACTTTGTCAGTCATACTTATTTATTTTCTTTGAACAATTTGTAAATGGTATCTACTGGTAGGTTTTTAAAATTCAATTAACCGTGTCTAAACCATAATAGTTTATGTATGCTATGGGCCATCCGACAAAAATAGTGCACACTTTTACAGTAGGTATCTTTACAGATTGCGTTGGTTAGTTTTTAAATACTCAATCATAATCGATAAAAATATTCTTCATCTATAAAATAAGCAAAATAATCATTTATTATATATTATTAACCGCCATTGCGTTTGGTAACAAAATCAGAATGACAACTGAATGATGTTAATATTTGTGTTTACCAACTTAATGATGCTTCATGAGAATTTTCAATGATAGAAATGTCATGTTTCAAGCAATCAGAACCCATTTTCATAACACCCTTCTTTCTCAGTCAAGTCCTACTTGGATAGTGTATCACTTGGTACATCCAAGAATTCGTGTTCCTATCTTCCGGCGAGAAAAGATGTCCGAATCCGCTTAGGGCTTAGACACATGGCAACCCAGGTCTTACTTGATTTTAAATGTATCCAACTGAAATGGCCTTGCTCAATTCGAATTGGATACATTTGTAAGATCTGCATTGCCATTATTGTGTTGTGACCCTTAGGGCGCAGACACACTGCATGGTCTTATTTGATTCCAACTGCACCCGATTAGAATCACCAATTGGATATAATTTATCTAATGTTGATTCTAATCGGATGCAATTGGAATCAAATAAGACTTTGCGTCGGCGCACATTGACTTCAATGCCGTGTATCTGCAGCCTTAGGTTTGGAGAAAATGCAAAACACGAATTCAGACTCTCTTGAGACACAACATCAGGTCCTTTGTCGTAACTACACCTTTTCATAAAACTTATTTTTATTTTATTGTATTTCTAAAGATACAACCATGGCCCCCACAAGGGGGGGGCTGACAGGACTCTAGCCTGGGGGCCCGGCGAGGCGAATCAACCAGATAAGCAAGATAAACACACATCACAAATTTGCTTTAATAATAATAAAAAAGTCGCCTGCGGGCGCTACTCTCCTTCAATAATATTTTTATTTGAAATTATGTAATTGTACGACACAATTTTTAATTGTGTATCAATGAATACTCGACAACTCCATAATTTAAATGGGTGTAGGTATTATAATATACAAAAAATCGCTAAATATACACATTAATTGTACTGCGTACACCATTTGGAAAACGATATTGTAGAACGTCACACTGCCTTTATCCTTAGCGATAGGCAGGGGGCCCCACCAAAGATCCTAGCCTGGGGGCCCCCCTTCAGCATGTGGGGGCCATGGATACAACACACCCACTCTAGTAGGTATACTATTTTCCTCTAAGAATAGGTTTAGATACCAAACCAATTATCAATTTTATAGTAAACCACATGTATAGAAAGAGAATTGACCAATTATTTATAATGTCAAACATTATCGAACAAATCTACATAATTTTGATAATTATATGACAATCTGAAAGTATAGTAGTAATTAAAATGTTTTCCCGGAAAAGTAAAATAATTTTCTTTTTTTTTTGGAAAATCCTAGTGACAAAAATTAATTTACTTCACCGTAATAATAACAATAAGATAATAATTAGTTTTAAAGTTTTGCCTGTAAGATATCGAGGGTATACTGACAGAAAGCATTAACTCATTAAAACAAGTTCTGAGATAATCGCAAAAAGGACTTAATTTTTTTTTTCAAAGGGTTCTCCCACGTAGAATTTTTTTATGATTTAAAAACATTTTTTCTACATTATAAAGACTAACCTTTATGGCAAACACAATATACGACATGTTACAAGTCGTGTATTTTGTATACGCAGAACGCATTAGGTCATTATCATGCTTTCTATCAGAATAAAAAAAATAGCAATATGATTTAATAATGTGCATTTGTGCGTTTTACCAGGACGTAGAGCGTAAAATTGTATGCATTTTGGCATTTAAAACAGAAAAATAGCAAAAACTGAAATAATGCGTTCTGTCAGTATACTCTCGATATATACCTACCTACCACAGGTTTTCAAAGTGTGCTACGGGGTTCCGCTAGATATTTGAAAATTCCCACAATCTTAATTTAATGCACCGATGTACATTCAAAATGATAAATTCATCAATGGCTGTTTTCTTAAAGCGTTTACAAAATTTCGACATAGCATACCTACTGTTCTTTCCTTATTAGAGACATTGCACACAGACTCGAAATCTCGTTTAGCACCCATTCTCTATGTAACTTTCTGTCCGCAGAGTCTTAGTGGGGAAGATTCCATACTAGGCGATTATTTAATATTTTAAAGCCCATCTTCTTAAGAAAAATATTTTTGGTACATTACGGTTATATGGAATACACCCGGGATGTAGCCTTCAGCTTGTCAAAAAAGCCAGCTATGGGCATGTCGTTGGCCGTATTGTATTAAATCTGTAACTTAGACCAGTGATACCCAACCGCAGTTTCGCGAGCGGAGACTCGGAGATTTCGCAAACATTTTTGTGACCACTGTTAAAATTGAAGTGGATTTATGATTTTTTGTTAGATATCGCATTACATAATATACATCAGCAAGGTGCAGGAAGGAAAATTAAAAGGGGAAAAAGTATTTGAAACGTGTACGCTGACTTCTTTAATCATTTTATTGATCATTTATATAGTACTTATTAATAATATTTATTTAACATGGTTTTAATAAAAAAAATAGAGGTATTTACATATAACAAAAATAAATAATCAACCAAAACATCATAAAAAGACTGATAAACTTACATATAGGTACATAATTATAGTCGAACTTGGTTTTTCCGAGGAAGATAGGACTGACTGAATTTGCTCGTTATATCTGAGAATAGGTATTTTTAAATGAGCGGTCACATAACACAAAAAGTCGCAATTCAAACAAAAATACACCATTAGAATTTTTCCCCGAAACAAGCATGGCATTCATAAACTACAAAAGAAGTTGTTTATTGTAATGAATGCTGGTAGGTACCTACTGACTTTAGGTTGGATTTTTTACATGAAATTTCAACCATATGCGTGGATACTTTTTCAATGTTGTCGCGAAAACACCAATTCGGTACTTGGAACGCAATCCGATCCCGGCGGCATCGGTCTATGGTCGGATTTTATTGCTTAGGGTCGAAAATGTTTTTAAACGATTGACAAATTAACAGTTTTAAGAAAATTTTTAACGATATTTTTGCTTGGTATATCCGATAAGTAGCTCGTTATAAAAGTGAATAAGTGTATGGAGAAAATCATAAACTAAAATGTCAACGAATGTTTCCTCATTACATCCAAGATCTCGCTATGTCCGTTAATAACCGAATTCGACTGTATTGAAATTAAACAATAGGTACACTGATCAAACAATTAGTACATATTTAACATGGGTTTAAAAACAGATATAGGTAGGTACATACAACAAAAAATCAAAATGCCTAAGTCAAAAATATACTAAAATAAACACATCAGAACTGACTAATTACACACTATACGTCATATTACAAAGTTTACACGCTTTACCCCGTTATCTTTATATGATTCCAAAAATGAACAATGTCCTCTAAAATCACTATAACTGGGTCACGACCGTCCAATCTTGTCCTCCACATATATTCACATAAATAAGACTGGAGCAATGTTCTGTGTGTGTCCCTGCGCTTTTTATTACCCCATTTCACCGATCCCCATATTCGCTCCACCTTCTGGGTATTAGCACGGGTTACAGGGTCGACGAAATGACATTTGTGATTTACAATTTACATTGCTCGAAATAACGTCGCACTTCGTTGTATGACCACCAAGAATCACTGAAAATAATTGATCCATGTCTTATTTTTTCCTTTATAAATCACTATAAATGGATCACGACTGTCCAATCTTGTCCTCCACATATATTCATATAAATAAGACTGGAGCAATGTTCTGTGTGTGTCCCTATGCTTTTTATTACCCCATTTCACCGATCCCTATATTCGCTCCACCTTCTGGGTTACAAGGTCGACGAAATGACATTTGTGATTTACAGTAAGGTGCTCAAAATAACGTCGCACTTCGTTGTATGACCGCCAAGAATCACTGAAAATAATTGATCCAGGCCTTATTTTTTCCTTTATTATTAGAATAAGGGTTGCTGCTGATCTGTCCGGAACGGTACACAAAGCATTCATTAGTTTCCCAGCAGATTCCACCCAAGACCCACTGCCGCAGTAAAATTCGCCCGGTATTATTTTTTCGGTGCACAAACTTTCGTCGATTACGACATGCAATGCCTCGTCTCCGATTTCTTTATTATTTTGTGAGATTTTCCATGCACACACCTCTCGCAAATAGTTATTCCAGTCAATGACTGTCGACTTGTTGATGTCTGGCTGCTTTTCACGAAATGATAGTGAAATTAATTCTTCGGCCCAACAATAGATGAAATGCACAACCGAGTGTCATTTTTTATCCCTCTAACCAAGTGTTTTGGAGTACACCATAACACTTATTACAAGGCCTTGTGTAGCGTATCCAACGAGGTTGCTCAGAAAAATTAAACTTCATTCGGTGCCCATTCTCACAGTTTTGCACTCGGGCAAGCATTGATTTTATTATATTAGGACAAGCATTGATTTTAAAACGGTTCAACGGGAACTTTCACTTTTGCACGGCACTGCCATTTGAGGGTTGATTCATTTTAGGTACCTTGCGGTATTCACTTTGTATTAGGTTTCACGTGTCACATTTCGCTCTTACGTGGTGGGGGTTGTACAATTATTTATTATGTGAAGTAATTTTTTGATTCAGAGAAGCGCGGGGTTTTTCTGTACAACGAGATCACTTGGTCTGGCAGGGGGTAAGTCTACCCTCCCAGTTCAGGGGCGACTTTAGATGAAATGCACAACCGAGTGTCATTTTTTATCCCTCTAACCAAGTGTTTTGGAGTACACCATAACGCTTGTTGCAAGGCCTTGTGTAGCGTATCCAACGAGGTTGCTCAGAAAAATTAAACTTCATTCGGTGCCCATTCTCACAGTTTTGCACTCGGGCAAGCATTGATTTTATTATATTAGGACAAGCATTGATTTTAAAACGGTTCAACGGGAACTTTCACTTTTGCACGGCACTGCCATTTGAGGGTTGATTCATTTTAGGTACCTTGTGGTATTCACTTTATATTAGGTTTCACGTGTCACATTTCACTCTTACGTGGTGGGGGTTGTACAATTATTTATTATGTGAAGTAATTTTTTGATTCAGAGAAGCGCGGGGTTTTTCTGTACAACGAGATCACTTGGTCTGGCTGGTTCATCCCATCAACAATCCATCCCAGTTCAGGGGCGACTTTTCAACATGACTCCCATCATTCGTCAGGTGCGGGGCGAAGGGGAAATTAACAGATTCCTAGAGTTTCGCCGCATCTCCATAACAGGATTTCCGCTCAGGGTAAGTGAGTGGCCTTGCTTACGAGTTATAATACCCTGCCCTCGAAGGCGCGTCTTCTAACAAATGCATTTTGCGATAATAATATTATTTGAAACGTTGCTCTGCAGGCAGGGGTTGTCAACTTTTATCAGGGGTATGTTGATTTAAGATTAAATTTTTTATATGGAATTGTGGACATTTTTATGGAGAAGGGTTTTTTTTGGTAATAGTAACTACCAGCGTTCATTACAACAAACAACTTCTTTTGTAGTTTATGAATGCCATGCTTGGTTCGGGGAAAAATTCTAATTGTGTATTTTTGTTTGAATTGCGACTTTTTGTGTTATGTGACCGCTCATTTAAAAATACCTATTCTCTGATATAACGAGTAACGCTTATAAGGAGCAAATTCAGTCGGTCCCATCTTCCCCGTAATAACCAAGTTCGACTGTATAAATATAATATCTAAAATTATGCCATTAACTAATTTGTTTTGTTAAGAATACCATCTGCTGTTAACACCTTCAATTTATATAAAAATAATTTAAAGATGTAAAAATATTGATCCATGCACAGTTTAATGTGTTTAGACCAGTGTCTGCCAAACTGTGTGCCGCAAGAAGTATCAGGTGTGCCGGAAAGGAAAAACCCTCCAAACTGTTCATTTTAAATAATGCTTATACTTATATTTAAATTTTCTTCAATTTTAAATTAACTCAACATCTACATATTCACATAAATATTTGTCACTTCACTTTCACTGTGTGAAAATATGGAAAAAAGCACAGAATCTGTGAAAACTGTGTTGAAATGTTAGCAGTTATTAGCAGATAATAGTGTGAAGTTTGCTACAAATGTATCCGCAATGTCAATAGACTTGCAACCAGGGAACTCAGAAACAATGGGAACTGAAATACCTAACGGGAAAGGAGAAGCAGGCAACCAATCTCGAGTAAAGAAGAATACGGGATAAACTTACACACGTATCAAGAATATGTCATACGTCAAATACTGACAAATGCTCTCGGTTTATGGACTGACGCTCATTTAATATTTGTGTATTTGTGTATTAACACACTATTGCACGCCGATAATGCGTGGTTCATTTTCGTAGGACACTCGCATATTCAAAACCCTGCGTCAAAATGTACTGTATTGGGATATAGCCCATCAGAATTATATTTATTAATCTGTTCTGTGCTTGCAACTAATTTAGTCTTAACCCTTAGACTGCGTATGGCATGTAAACATGCCATGATATATAATATAATATAAGTCATAAACATTACATGATATATAAATATACACCTATAAATATTTCAGTCTGTCAAAAAATTCAATCCTACGAAAAATATGTAAAAAAATGTTAAAATTAAAATTAATTAATCGAACACAAAATTCTTATTTCTAATTACGATAATTCATTAGTCGGTTGATGAAGATCTGGATTTCTTTTTATGCTTACTCTTCTTCTTCTTTTTATCTTTCTTGTGAGATTTCTTCTTCCTTTTCTTAGTGGATGGTTCATCGTTGGAGTTGTCAGAGCTACCATCCGGAGAAGCTGATCTAAAACACAAAATTACACCAACATTACTATATAGGCCAGTCATTTTTAACCGGGATTCTGCAAGAATTCGAAAAAGCCAACGATTTTTTTTCAATTAGTTATATGAATACTTTCAAATGAACGAAACAATTCATCGCGCCTGCCGCATTTGATTTTTATTTAATTTATCAAGTAAATCATTACAGTTTTTCATCACAAATTGGTGGGATTTTCACTTCAAAAATATTCTTACTACAGATCAGTGTTTGCCAAACTTTCGACATCTGCGTAGCCCTTCCATAATTTTCGTAACACCGTGTACCCTTCGTCAAAAAAAATGCATATATTTTAATAACAATCAAAATATATTTATTTTTTCCTTTTACAGTAGGTACATAAAAAAAATAATAAAAAACCGAAAAATAAATTCATTCATAATAAAATATAAATAAAAGTTTATAAATAACATTCATTATAATTTATAATCAATGAGAAGAATGAAATTGTTTATGTTGTTATATCACCATAATTTGGTTCCCTGGTTGTTAATTTTAATGTGAAATGCGGTTCCACATCCAAAAGTCTATTCTCTTTTTGACTTAGTGCCTACAAAATGCTGAAAAAGCACCTTCACATAGATATGAAATTGGAAAAGGCGAAATGTATTTCAGGACTTTCTGTTAAAACTGGACACAGATGTTGCATTTGCAACCAGAATGATGTTAAAGTAGGTAGACACCTTATATTTATTTTTCAAGAATCCGTCTGAAGCTAATTCCAACAATTAATTATTGCTTTTCTTCCGCATGCGATAAACCTTCTAGCATGGATGTTGTATTGATGTCGTATTAATGCTTGTTGCACCAGGCGCAGTCAAAGCCCGGTGCAGCGCGTACCCCCACCAAACTCTTCCCGTACCCCAGGGGGTACGCGTACCACACTTTGGGAAATACTGCTATAGATATACCATCATAAATCGTTAAGGCCATTGGACCCGTTTTTTCCTGTCTTCTCAGAATCGTGGAAATGGCAAGGACGTTTAACACGAATTGACACATAATAAACACTTTATTTATTTAAAATCTAATAAATAATATTCAAATAACACTTTTTGTGTCATTAAAATTTTCTGATTCGCTTTACTTTTTAAAATAAATGACAAATAGTCGGTCCTGTTTTCGAAATTGGCCAAAACGACTGTCACGCCACAGTGAATTTTTGAACTTAATAATAGTTTTGCAGGTATATATTGTATGAAAGAAATGGGTAAAACAATACATTTCATTGATTAACTCACGTACTTTTTTTAATTTCAGAAAAATAAAGATTTTAAAGCCATTTTAGTTTGAGTATACATCAGCCAATTTTGAATGATTTTTTCTCACAAAATAATATATACTGCACAATAAAAATATTTTTTTATTATACGAGGGTGGGTCAATAAGTCCTTAGAAAAGCCGACAGCTGGCGCGACTAGTACTGTAAGCGGTTTGTTTTCATGCAGCGGCACTACCGATTCAGTATGCTGCGAAGTTTCAATCAGATTGGTCGGGTTGTTGTGTGTTTCTCGTACATTTAAAAAAAAAATTGCTTGTGGAAAATGAAAAAATGGAAAATGGAGAAAATTGAGTTTAGAGCTGTTATTAAACATTTTAATATAAAAGGGTTAACAGCAAAGGAAATAAAAAATGAGTTGGATTTAGTTCACGGCATATCTGCTCCTTCATTTGCAACTATTTATAACTGGTTAAATGAATTTAAACGTGGTCGTACATCAACAAAGGATGAACCACGCTCAGGACGTCCTGTAGAGGTGACTACACCAGAAATGATCAATAAAATCCACGATATGCTGTTAAGTGACCAAAGATTAAAGTTGAGTGAGATAATTGAGGTTACAGGGATCTCAAAAGGTAGCGTCATTTCTATTTTACATGACAAATTGGGCATGAAAAATATTTCTGCAAGATGGGTGCCGCGTTTGCTCACAGTCGACAATAAACGCAATAGGGTGGTGGCCTCTAAAGCCCTGTTGTCGCTCATGCAACGCAATCCGGATGAATTTTTTCGTCGCTTTGTGACTGTAGATGAAACATGAATACACCACTATACTCCCGAGACGAAAGAACAGTCAAAGCAGTGGATTGCGAAGGCAAACCATGTCCAAAGAAGGCGAAAACCGTAAAATCAGCTGGTAAGGTTATGGCTACTGTATTTTGGGATGCACGTGAAATTATTTTCGTTGACTATTTGGAAAAAGGAAAAACAATAACAGGGGATTATTTTGCATCTTTACTGGACCAGCTAAAAAACAAAATTGAAGAAAAACGGCCTCATTTAAACAGGAAAAAAATCCTCTTTCATCAGGACAATGCCCGTGTTCACACATGTTTACGATCAATGGCTAAAATTGAAGAATTGAAGTTCGAATTGGTCGACCACCCACCGTATTCGCCAGATTTAGCCCCCAGTGACTTTTTCCTTTTCCCAAACTTAAAAAAATGGCTAAGTGGACAACGTTTTTTTTCAAATGAAGAAGTCATCGATCGGACAAATGCTTATTTTGAGGACCTTCCGAAAACTTATTTTTCTGACGGTTTAAAAAAAATTCAGAAACGTCTAACAAAGTGTATTGAGCTCCAAGGAGATTATGTTGAGAAATAAAAAAAAAATACAAAAATAAAAACTGTTTTAATGCTTTTTTCTAAGGAATTATTGACCCACCCTCGTAATATAACATTTCCGTAATACTATAAATAATAATTAACAATGAAAAAATAAATAAAACCCTATAAATTCGGTACAATTAGTGACGCTATATTACCAAAACACGTCGTACGTTTTCATGTATTTATCCTATTTTCAGACAATTTAGATATATAATTATTTTGCAAAATTAACAAAAAGAGACCATTTGATCGATTAATCCATATAGTTTTTCTAATTTCTCATTTCTAACCTTAGTAGGCTTCTAAATTTCAATGGGTGAGGACGTCTTTTTTTTCCAAATTTTTATCCGTCGCGAACAGTATTTTAACTCATAGAAAAATGACCTTTACTCGCATTGCAGTAACAATCAAATTGGCAAGACCACATGACGTAGACCAGGTGTTATAATTTGTGTTGACAAATCAAACATCATAAAATACCAGTGAATGTCAAACTGAGAAAAATGTAGTTATATTATATTATTTATTATCTTGTAATACAAATGGTTGCAGCATGTGAGATATTGTAAGATAATTGAATCTTATAACCACGATGGCTACAAAGAAGTCCTAAAGGTATTCGTTCGGTGCAACATTTATAAAAAAAAATATTTTGGACTTGAGCAGTTTAGATAAAATATAGGTGGACTTTAATTATTTTGATAAATACCTACTTGGTTGGGCTTTAAACGATTTGAAAAACTTTGCATGTACTTAATACAGTTTTTATGTACCTGGGTCGCCATGTTTTGTTATTTTCAAAGGGACGTATCCAGGAGTATGTTTATTGGCATTATCAATAGAAACAAAATAATATTATTTTTCAAGGTCTATTTATTATCGATCTTAAGTGGTTTATGTCACAAATAGTAAATTTGTAGAAAATTTAAAGTAAAATACGTTTTCGAATGCTGTCATAGTAATGGCCACTGAAACATGTGTCATAATTTTCTTAATCGTCAAAATAATAATAAAATAAGTGTTTTGGGGCAGAAAATCACGTATATGTTTTATGATGTATGTATTTTTCAGATGGTTTGTGGTAAAATCTTTTTTTTTCATACTGCCACAATTCAACTATTCATAATTAATTCTGTGGCCGGGGTGTAAAACTACATAAGTCAAAAAACAACATTTTTCAGGAGAGTGTTTTTTGTGAATATCTTTTTTTTTTTTCAAGAAAGCTTTGCTATTCAATTAATTTTTTTTCAGTTTATAGTTATTTTATATGTAATGAATTCATAAGACAGTATGAAATATTTAAAATAAAGTAAATAGCTGACTTATGTGTATCTACACATGAGTTTTTTTCTTGTTTGGCTGACTTATGTGATTATGGCTAATTATTAGAACATTAAAAAAAATCATATTAATAATGAAAACATTTGATTTTTATCAAGGAATACCAGATTTATTGAATATAATTAATTATTACAAAGAGGAACCTAATTTATTATTAAGAATGAGAGAGAAAAAAGAACCAGGAGACATAAAAAACTAAATTTTAATTCAAAAATCCACCAAGATACAAATGAAAACCAAAAAATACATACATCATTGAAAATTAAATATAAAAAATATTTCTTATAGTTTTCATGTTTCCACTAAATCTGGATGAATATCAGGTATGTTCCTGGAGGGCAGTTGGTGATAAAAGTCATGAGATATAGTTGGAATTAGCGGAAATAGAGATATAGGGGCATTCTTTTTTTCTTGGCTTATAGGTAAAGGTGCGTTGGTTATCTGAGATAAAGTTAGATCAGTTGTTTCCATCCTTTCTGGAACACCTCGCCGTCTTAAACACAGTGTTTTGAAAGATTCATTTTCTTCTAGGCTTGGTTTGAAATAAACAATTCCGATTTTTTTTATATGGGTATCTCATCTATATCTATAGGAAACCAATCGTACGGGTGGTTAATTTGACTAATAATTTTCTTCTTTTTTTTGTTCAATCATGGTCCGAATCAACTTCCGAAGTCTGTGAAATTCCTCCCTGTAGAGAATAGATACATAATTCTCAGTTTCCGCTTTGTTCATATTGAACATTTTTTTATGGTTAAATGTGATGGCAAGAGTATAGTGGCTTTCATAAGATGGAAATTTATTTATGTGTTCAGAAACTTTCATCAAATTTTCATCGCTCCATCTATTTGAAAGGATATACTGATCTAGATTGGCAGTGGTTTGTGTGCCACCTACAGTTGCTTATTTTTTTATGGCGACAAGATTAACAAAATTGTTTGTTTCACCAAACGTTTTTGGAAAACAACCCTTGCATACTTTAATTTTCTTCTTCTTATTGTACCATCCCCTAGCGGAGGTCGGCCACCATCAAGGCGTTCTTATCTTTGTCGTCACTACCGCTCGTCGCTACCCGGAACAGTTCTGTGGAGCTGCACTCGTACCAATCACGGAGGTTCTTAAGCCACGAAATGCGGCGCCGTCCTCTGCTACGCTTTCCATTGATCTTTTCTTGAATGACGAGTTGGGGAATGCTGTATTTTTGTCCTCTCATAATGTGGCCAAAGTATTGTAGTTTCCTGGTTTTGATACTACGTAGAACTTCTCGGTCCTTCCCCATTCGATTGAGAACTTCAACATTTGTCACCCGGTCAGTTCAAGGCATTTTGAGGATGCGTCTATACAGCCACATCTCGAAAGCTTCAAGTCTCCGTTACATCTCTTGGTTTAGCGCCCATACTTTCATACCATAGAAAAGAATTGAGAGCACATAACAACGTACCATACGCAGTCTCAGACCTAGGTTAAGATCTCGATTGCTAAGGAGGCGTCTCATTTTGAGAAAGGCGCTCCTTGCGATGTCAATTCTAGTTTTTATTTCCTGAGACTGGTCCCATTTCTCATTGACCCATGTACCTAAATATTTATAATGGGTCACACGTTCGATTGGTTCGCTGTTAATGACAAAATTTGTGTTGGTGTTTACTTTACTTTACTTTAATTTTACTACCTTCAATATTCAAAGAATAATTATAGGATTTTAACCTAAATTTTTCCTTACTGGGATCATGAAATCTAGGTCGGTGAATGGCCATATTTTGAATGGAAATTAATGACGATATGTAAGCACTCCTTTTTTCATACTGTGTAAGATTCAAATATTCTTCACAAAGCTTGATGCGATGACTTTCCATGATTCGATCTTGGCACAACATTCTGCGTTTAGATAAAAGGAGTTGAATACGTTTTCTAATTAACTTCCCAGTCTATGAATGGTATTCTTGGCCACTGTTCCTTTTGCGTTTTCTTTCTTCACATATACTTCTTGTGTCTTTTTTTGATGATTGCGGAGACTTTTGTGAAACTATTACTTCAATTTCATTATGTTCCGAACCTGGTGCTATAGTGTCAGTTATAATAATGGCCTGGAGGAATATATGACGGGTCAATGATCAAGTCATCAGAGCTAGAGCCTTGTACTATACTTTCATTTTGGGCATACAAATAATTAAGTTCATGTGTTGAAGCCAAACATTGAAGATTCTGGCTCGATGTATCCGGATTAATGTCATTTTTGCAGTTATTGATATGGTTAGTATCACTAGAGATAAAAGCTCGATCTTGATCCAAAAACTCATATGCGGAGTCAAATGGCAACGTTTTTGCTTGTGCTGAAATTTCACAATCACATTAATATGTTGTTAACGTTAACAAGTGAAACTTAAATTCAAATTGTATATTGTGTGAAATTAAAAGCACACCCCAATAAAATTATGTTTATGAAAAAATAACATAAAGTTACTTAAGTGTGGTAAACTTACCTTGCAACTTTATCAATGATGTTTCATTGGATAATGATAATGCAAGTATTTTTTTTTTGATCTCTGATATTTTGTATTTAAGTATAACGTATTAATCAATTTAAATAGTTTACACGCCTTTTATGAGTTCAGAACATCAATACTACACTCAACTAAATGAACTGTCTAACGGCGACTAACACCATAAGTCATCCGTTGTTGCCACTTAAAATTTAAAATTTTGTGCATAATCACATAAGTCAGACTTATGTGTTTTTACACCCCGCTTTTCAGAGGGAAATAACTTATGTGGTTTTGTTTTTTTGTATTATAACGCCATGCTAACAGAATTCGACTTATGTGTTTATACACAAGTGTGCAGAATCACTTGGACTTATAGAATCAGTAAAAACCGAAAAATGGAATTTTTTGACTTATGTAGTTTTACACCCCGGCCATAGAATTGTTTGTTAAATTTTTCATTGTGCACTTTGACTTAATAGGTAGGTGATAAAGTTTTTACCTTACTTTATTGTATTAATTTATTGTATAGTGAGAATTAGCTGCTTTCGTTGTCAGTGTGTATTTGATGAGTGCGCATAGTGCCTGACGATGTCGAAAGGCGAAACCAGGATCGCATAAAACGACTCAAATGAAATAGTACAAAACTTAAATCCATTAGAATTTAATATATTTAATGCCGAGTTGAATTGAATGGAATCACCTTAGGCATTTATTAGTAATTATTTAACACAAGTAAAAAATATATTGAGGTAAGAACCTAGTTCATTGAATAATAAAAACAATATTACTCTTTACATCACAACTGACAAGATTTATATGAATTGTATATTGCCTGAACTCATTGATCCTAGACTAACACGGTCGATGGATATAAGAAACCCTCAATATCATAATTATATTAGATGCTATCAATAGAAAAGAAAAAAAAATAAAAAATAATAAAAAATAATAATTTATAATAGTTATTCTAACACATTACATACCGTTAAGCCTGTACACTAATTAAAGAACCAATTATTAATTTTCTATACACACTAATGTTCCGAAATCCTCCGCGGCGACCAAAACGTACTGCCGTCAAATACACGTTATTATAATAATGGTTTCTTAAATCTTGATTGTTGCGTAATAAATTTAAAAAAAATTGTAAAAAGTTGTAAATATTCATTGAATTGCTTTCTTTTATGAGTCATGTTTTTATAATTCAATAAAAACGCAATAATAACAGAAATCTTTTATGCATCTTGTGAATGTTTTAAACTTATAATTTGTAATGTGAGCTCATGAAAAAATGAATAACTTTTGTATTCATACACACCGATATATATAAATAATATACCAATTTGAAACACCTCAGAAACATACATAAGTATTAGATTTTTTTTTGAAAAATATTTGAATTTGAACCCACAATATGATAGGTTCAAGAAAAGGTGTCACTTCACAAATTCAGCATATCAATAATATGAGGTTCTTATTTGGAGGTCTACTATTTTTATTCTTATAATTTATTCTACCTACCACAAAAATGTTTATAAAATTTGTTAGGAAAAAAAATATTATTAATTCAACACTTTTAAAACCTCTGATTTCGTATCTACTCCCAGAGGTGCTGTTTGTTTTTTTATGCGCGCTCGTATTGCTATTTTGTTGTGGCTCTTACGTCAAATTTGATTCTTACGAATGAACCCATAGGCCTTAAGTGTTCGAATTTAGAACTAAGCTCATCAAAGTATAAACATTATTGCATATGTCAAATGCTAGCATGTAGCGCCCTCACTCAACGGACAACTTATACTGGTGGATCTATAGTATGTACTAGGGACCCCTGAACAGAATTTTCTAACGTGGTGTATCAGGATCATAAATAAGAGCAGGATCATTCGACTGCGAATCGTATTGATATAACATACCGGTCTCTTTTCCGGCTTTTAGATTTCTTCTTAGGCTTCTTGGAGATTTTCTTCTCGGCGAGCATCTGTTTGAGTTCTTGCTCTCTCAAATTCTGCAACGGAGTGATGGTGTTATCTTCCGAATCCGAACTGGTGCTACTCACATCCAGGACAATCTCCTTATTGGGATCCACCTAAAAAATAATAACTAATATGTAAATACGTAATTATTGTTTACATATTTACCAGTTGCAATGCAATACCTTGGACGTATTACTGATATTTTTTTAACATCGATTCCGTTTAAGACTGACAGGTTTCTTAGTGGAAAGAGTTCTGAAAACTTCAAACCAGTGGCCTAAGCCGGCTCTCACATCAAAACTCGTCTCGCCTGAGACGTGTCGAATACGTCGATGTGACGTCATTGTTATTCACAAAACACATGTTGCCAAATGGAGCTCCGCAGGTTAGTCAAATGCGACTGTTTAGTTTGAAAAAACATCTGCTGTTGCAATCAACAAATCGCATGCTTCTCGGGCTGCGAGTCAAAGACGCCAGGACGCATACAAACACCTACGAATTGGTCACTCCTATACTGGCTAGTCGATCGCCGCATCTAAATATCTATACGTTTCGAAGGTTACGTGCGACTGTCGCTAGGTAGATGTGTGCGGTATTCATATGCGACACCGGATAGATGTTTGTGGAAGGTTTGATTTATGGCTGTGCGGCAGACGAGGCGAGTTTATATGTGAGAGCCAGCTCTTTTTAAATATTACAGTTCTCTATATAGTACTTAGTTATTTGGTCAATTTTTTCAATAAAAGAGGAAATATAAAGAAAAACCAACGCTGCAGGTAAAAAAAAAGTAATAGGTATGGATCTTTTTTCTATTGGAGTGACTTTGTAAAGAAGTTTTAAAAGAATATTGAATGAATACATTTATTGAGATCGAATTATTATTTTTATGTAGGCACTACATTCGACACTGAAAACTGCTCACACCGGGGTATACTTCATCAACCATGTTGGACCAATTCATGATCCGCTTTATGGCCCTTAGTTTAAAGCAGTTTCCCAAATTTTTCATATCACCAATTAAAAACACACAAACCGACGGTAATAAAAACACTGGTGAAGGTAAGCTGTATCAGCTAGTAATCTTTGCCAGTTTTAAGCATTCCAAAGTATTCAATTCTTTTTAATAATCACCTTGATGAAGTTCCGACATTGATACGTAAGATGTCCAGCGTACCCACATTTCTTACAGGCTGCCCGAGCTGACTCCTTTCCCTGCGGCATCAGCCTGGACATTGTTTCAGGATCCGAAAACATCTTCAATATCACTTACTTACTGCCAAATATAAAGAATAATATGTATAGATAAAATATTTAATAATAATAATGGGTACACATCGGTAACTGGATTATTTGTTAGGATAACTTAACCTAACCTAAACTAACCCAAACTAACAAATAATCCAGTACCTATATCAGCTATTTTCAAAATGTGTTTGCCGCTGTATCCAGGATAAACGTATAGAACCTAATAATGTTATAGTTAACAATGAATTCGTAATGCAATACTTTTAGTTATACTGCAATCTAGTAGACAACTGTTATTGCAATATGCAAAAAGAAATATTTGGTATAGAAGTGTTTTGATGTAACACAACTTATTGAAAAACAATCCAAAACCCGTCATTGCCAAAAACCTAACACAACCTACTTAGTTTTAGGTTATGTTAGATTTTTAGTTTCAAAAGACCTTGGTCACAAAAACGATATGGAATGGATATTTTGTCGACAAACACAATTAATTATTATGTTATTCAGAGTTTGTTAAACGTGAAATATGTTATATTTAGGTTATGTTGACACAGCCGGTATAAATTATAAATAAAATAACTTACCCAAACAGTAAAAACACGCTAATAAGAATTTAAGTTCATTTATATAGTTCTTGAAAGCATTTCAGGCTTATATTTATTATATGAAATTGTAGACATGTTTACAACGAATCAACGCAACCATAGATCATAGACTACATAGCTATGCTATAATTTTATTAAAATAAAAAATTAACTTTTACACATAGACAATATTTTTATTAATATATATAATTTTATTATCATTATATTATTAATATTATATATATTATCATTATATTTATTTTATATATATATATTATATTTATATAATATATTATGTTAATCCTCGTGTTGTGTGGTATTGCCTTTTGTATAAATAAATGGACTGCTTATTTAGCTGGCGACAACGTAAAAATTTCAAACCGGCGACTATTAATTGTATTCAAATGACAAAACCTGATAACTCGACTTTTTGACGAAATTGAGTTATCAGTTATCACCATATTCAGACTCCTCTCGTTGAGATCTACAAGATGGCAAAACCCAATATATCGTAGACCCACTAGTATTGAAGTTATGAGCGTTGGCATTTTGTTATATCCCCAAAATGTTGATTTTCGAAATTTGACAGAAGCTTATAAAGCGAAATATCTCATTTTGCCATTTTTCGTTTCCAAGGTTTGAATGAAATATAGTCATAGAAATATAATATAATTTGACAAAACATAATATCTGCCAATACTGTGATTTTGCCATCCGATATTTTGTTTGCTAACATCATGGTAGGTATTATAAGATGACTAAGATGACAAGATGGTTGGAACTAACGAAGAACGAAGAATCACCAGGATAAAGAAAACCCTAATAAATCTACTAGAGGAATACCTACTCTCAACGAAAAACACGCCAACGGACTAACAACGTCGCCAGATTTAAATATTTTGCTGTATTTTTTTGACTTGCTTGAGGCACTTGGACCATAGTTGACATTATGGTACATATAACATTTTTCTACAAAAAATGTCAGTTTTTATTTTTTTAGTTCTTAGTGCCTTAATGGGGTTAAGTTGGACTGCAGAGGTAGTACATTTGTTCTGAGTAAACCAGACACTGGTCCTCGCTGTCCTACACGGCAAGTGGATGCGTAATATAGATCTAAAACAGATCATTAGCCTCTCCCTTACCGAGACCGTCTGTGCGTGGTGCAAGCACCACATCCTCCTAGAGGTGACCCTGGTATCGCAGAACACAGCGGATGTAGACTGGGAAGTCAATAAATATCCCTGGTACTGAGCAGCAACAATTACCAGTACTGATGTAAGGTGGAGAGGATGGACTTCGGTACAGCTTGCATTTAGATAACTGAAGGCATGGTCGCAACGGCTTTAATGGCTTTGACACTGCGATGCGGAAAGCAACGGGAAACTACCACTTTAACTATATCCCTAGTAATCATCATGGCTGGAAAATCAATTTGCATGGCCCTCAGTCCCCGGCAGGCCTTAAATGGTCAGAGGGTGCTAAGAATCCCCGGGCCGGCTATGAAGATTGAGACCTGGAATGTGCGACCAACAGTGACGTCCCTAGACAAAATGTCGCCCCTAGGCAGTGCCAAAATGCCGCCTCACTTTTTTATACTTACAGTACTTTTTATCATCATTTCAAGACTCCAATATCTAAGAAATGTTTTGTATGGATACATTACTATCAAGATATATTCCACTAAATCTAATTATTTAAATGCCATATCTGATTCAATAGACAATATTGCGAGCCTACGATTTCAAATAGGTACATTTTAAAATACACCTGACAACTTCCAAAATTCGTGAGTGACTAGCAAACATATTTGGTTAAATTTTAAATTAGGTACTTAAATATGTAGGTACCTAGGTACCTATAATTCAAATATTATTTGAAAATCTGCACGTCTCATTGCTGTTCACCAATGACGTGACATCAAAGGACAACGGAAGTAAACTAGAAATCGCGAACCCGACAAAAAAATAAAGTCCTGTAAAACTTTTATAGTAATTAATACATTTTGTTTCCAACCAGTGAGCTGCATTTTTTAATGGAAAGATATATCCGCTATTACTAAGTTTAGGCAGCTATTTCTATTTATAAATAATGATTATTCTCGATTTTCCACCCTTCGGGTAACTGCCGCCATCAAGCGACGCTCAATTTGCCTACCCCCACGGGACGTCACTGGCGATCAATGTTTAAAAGTGTAAAATTGCAAAACGTTATTATGGAAATGAATCGGTTAAAATTAGATATCCTTGGTATCAGCGAAGTGAAGTGTAAGGGAAACGGCAGATTTAAAACTGACAACGGCACCTTGTATTATTTGGGTAATGATGATAACCACCATCGAAATGGAGTGGGTATCATAGTGACCGATAAAATTAACAGATCGGTCAATAGTTTTGTTCCCTACTCTGACAGAGTAATGCTATTACAACTCAAATCGTGGATGGGTAATGTTAATATAATACAGATGTACGCTCTAACTGCCCTCAAAGAAGACGATGTTATAGAAAAATTCTATGAACAGATAAATGAAATTCTAAAATCGACGAAAGATAATGAAGTTACCTTGATTATAGGAGATTTCAACGTAAAGATTGGTAAAGGTAAAAGTGGAGAGTTAGTATGAGAATTTGGTCTAGGACAAAAAAATGATCGAGGAGAAAGATTACTACAATTTTGCCAGGAACAGAGTATGGTTGTTTGTAACACATTCAAACTTCCAGCAAGGCGATTGTATACATGGAAATCCCCACAAGATGGTGGCAATAACATTGTAAGAAATCAAATAGACTATACCTATATTAATTCGCAATCGTTACAGAAATAGCGTAACATCTACTAAAACTTATCCAGGTACTGACATCTCATCTGACCACAATCCTGTTGTAGCTACAGTAAAAATTAGATCAAAAAGATTACTGAGGGAACCACGCGCATCCCAACGTGTTGACATTAATCAACTGAAGGATCCCGAAGTCAAACAACAAGTAAAAAGTGCACTGGACACAGAAATAGAACAAATAAAAACTTCAGTCATTACATCCTCTGACATAACAGACAAATGGGACAGGATAAAAGATGTGTTCTCCTCCATATCTAATAATCAATTAGAATATAAAAGAACAGCTAAGAAGCAAAAATGGATGACAGTTGAGATTCTGTCTTTAATGGACGAAAGAAGAAAATGGAAAAATAAAAATGAAACTCAATATAGGAGAAATTATAATACCATAATAAGTAAAATTCGTACAGCTAAAGAAGAATGGATGTCCGACCAATGCAAAGAAATTGAAAATCTCCAACGAAAATACGATTCCGTTAATATGCACAAGAAGATAAAGGAAACATTGGGAATTACGAAAGTAACCTCATCAACTATCTTGAAAGACGAATATGGGCGTATTATATTAGATATAGAAAAGAAGCTGAGATAGAAGATATATATTGAAAATCTGTTTGATGATGATAGGGTACCTATTGGCTATACTTTTAATGAATATGAACAAGCCCCATGCATAAATAGGGCAGAAATAATAAACGCAATACGAAATTCTAAAAATGGTAAAGCTGTCGGCCCTGATAATATTTACTAGGAAATGATAAAATTATTAGAAATTCTCGTTGATTTGTTTAATAAAATTTACGAAACGGGCATAATTCCCGATGATTGGTTGAAATCGACATTCATCACTCTACCAAAAAGGCGAATGCAAAGGAGTGCAGCGAGTTTAGAACAATAAGTTTGATGAGCCACATGTTAAAAGTTTTATTAAAAATCATCCATAATAGGATTTTTCGAAAATGCGAAGAAGACATCGATGACACACAATTTGGCTTCAGAAGTGGTTTGAGCACTCGCGAAGAACTTTTCAGCTTGAATGTTCTAGTGCAAAGATGCCTAGATGTTAATGTTGATGTTTATATGTGTTTCATCGATTACGAGAAAGCATTCGATACTGTTAGGCATCCTAAACTTCTCGAACTCTTACAGGAGAAAGGCATCGATGCAAGAGACATTCAACTGATAGCTAACTTATATTGGAATCAAACAGCGAATATTAAGATTGAAAACGAAATCAGTGGAGAGGTAAAAATTCGTCGCGGTGTAAGACAGGGGTGTATATTGTCTCCTTTGCTATTTAACATGTACTCGGAAGCTATTTTCTAGGAAGCCTTACAAGGTGAATCGGTGGGTATTATGGTTAATGACAAACATATTAACAATATACGATATGCCGATGATACTGTGCTGATTGCTGATAATTTAAAGAGTTTACATCAACTGATAGAAAAGGATAATGAGGTCAGTATTTCTTATGGTTTAAAAATGAACCTCAAGAAAACAAAACTATTACTAGTATCAAAAATAGCGACACCAGACACCAACACAATTTTTGTCATTAAAGCGAACCAATCGAACGTGTGACCCATTATAAATATTTAGGTACATGGGTCAATGAGAAATGGGACCAGTCTCAGGAAATAAAAACTAGAATTGAGATCGCAAGGAGCACCTTTCTCAAAATGAGACGCCTCCTTAGCAATCGAGATCTTAACTCATTCGCTGCTGACTATATAATGAGATTTTAATTAGCACCTTTAAAATGCACGTTAATTACATCGATCGGCCGCCTGGTCATTACGCGCATGTGCGTCGTCAGCGGCCAAAGTATTAACCTAGGTCTGAGACTGCGCATGGTACGTTGTTATGTGCTCTCAATTCTTTTCTATGGTATGGAAGTATGGACGCTAAACCAAGAGATGTCACGGAGACTTGAAGCTTTCGAGATGTGGCTGTATAGACGCATCCTCAAAATTCCTTGGACTGAACGGGTGACAAAATGTTGAAGTTCTCAATCGAATGGGAAGGACCGAGAAGTTCTATGTAGTATCAAAACCAGGAAACTACAGTACCTCGGCCACATTATGAGAGGACAAAAATACAGCATTCCCCAACTTGTTATTCAAAGAAAGATCAATGGGAAGCGTAGCAGAGGACGGCGCCGCATTTCGTGGCTTAAGAACCTCCGTGATTGGTACGAGTGCAACTCCACTGAACTGTTCCGGGTATCAGACGACAAAGAAAAGAACGCCTTGATGGTGGCCGACCTCCGCTAGGGGATGGCACAATAAGAAGAAGTGCTTAATTAATACACGTATTCACATATCTACATATAATATTATCAACTATACACACTGTCTTCATTTCAATAACTTTATTTGATATCATTAGGTAATAAATTAATCTGAATATAATAATATCTACATACACACTGATGACTTTAGGTAGGTAGGTACCTACTTAATTTGATTGACATAATTTCAATGGGTAACCATATTATCTATTATAGTACTAGCTGACCCGGCGAACTTCGTACAGCCTCGGAATCAATAAATCTTGTGTTAACTTATTAGCTGAATTAAATTCAGTTTTTTATAAAGTTAAAATGAATACTTAGGTACTCATTTAAGTATAAGTAATACATACGAGGGTGGGTCAATAAGTCCTTAGAAAAGCCGACAGGTGGCGCGACTAGTACTGTAAGCGGTTTGTTTTCATGCAGCGGCACTACCGATTCAGTATGCTGCGAAGTTTCAATCAGATTGGTCGGGTTGTTGTGTGTTTCTCGTACATTTAAAAAAAAAAATTGCTTGTTTACAAAAATGGAGAAAATTGAGTTTAGAGCTGTTATTAAACATTTTAATATAAAAGGGTTAACAGCAAAGGAAATAAAAAATGAGTTGGATTTAGTTCACGGCACATCTGCTCCTTCACTTGCAACTATTTATAACTGGTTAAATGAATTTAAACGTGGTCGTACATCAACAAAGGATGAACCACGATCAGGACGTCCTGTAGAGGTGACTACACCAGAAATGATCAATAAAATCCACGATATGGTGTTAAGTGACCGAAGATTAAAGTTGAGTGAGATAATTGAGGTTACAGGGATCTCAAAAGGTAGCGTCATTTCTATTTTACATGACAAATTGGGCATGAAAAAAATTTCTGCAAGATGGGTGCCGCGTTTGCTCACAGTCGACAATAAACGCGATAGGGTGGTGGCCTCTAAAGCCCTGTTGTCGCTCATGCAACGCAATCCGGATGAATTTTTTCGTCGCTTTGTGACTGTAGATGAAACATGGATACACCACTATACTCCCGAGACGAAAGAACAGTCAAAGCAGTGGATTGCGAAAGGCGAACCATGTCCAAAGAAGGCGAAAACCGTAAAATCAGCTGGTAAGGCTATGGCTACTGTATTTTGGGATGCACGTGGAATTATTTTCGTTGACTATTTGGAAAAAGGAAAAACAATAACAGGGGATTATTATGCATCTTTATTGGACCAGCTAAAAAACAAAATTTAAGAAAAACGGCCTCATTTAAACAGGAAAAAATCCTCTTTCATCAGGACAATGCCCGTGTTGACACATGTTTACGATCAATGGCTAAAATTGAAGAATTGAAGTTCGAATTGGTCGACCACCCACCGTATTCGCCAGATTTAGCCCCCAGTGACTTTTTCCTTTTCCCAAACTTAAAAAAATGGCTAAGTGGACAACGTTTTTTTTCAAATGAAGAAGTCATCGATCGGACAAATGCTTATTTTGAGGACCTTCCGAAAACTTATTTTTCTGACGGTTTAAAAAAAATTGAGAAACGTCTAACCAAGTGTATTGAGCTCCAAGGAGATTATGTTGAGAAATAAAAAAAAATACAAAAATAAAAACTGTTTTAATGCTTTTTTCTAAGGAATTATTGACCCACCCTCGTAATAACATACTCAAATACTTTTTTTTTATTTAAGTACATTGAAATGAATGTAATTCACGAGGCAGCAAGGCATTTTCTTTACTGAAGCGAATCGAAATGATTCGCGTAGCATTGTTGCACTACTTTCTGTTAAACTATTGGCTGGATGAATTACACTTGGGTCGATTCTCTTCATTGAAGCACCTTGTGATATACTACATTTTTAGTTTTGTTGTTGTCAGAAGGGGATGGTTTGCCGACACGTGAGCATGCTACGTACAATTAACCGTGAGAGAAACATTCATTTTCTAGATTCAAGTCACAAACACTCAAGGATTGGCCTTGTGATTTGTTGATCATTATGGCGAATGCAAAACGAATCGGAAATTGAATTCGTTTAAACTCGAATGGCATATCGGTTGGGAACATCGAAATTCTCGGAATGAGAACTTCCTCACCTTTGAACATTCCTTTGATTATCGTCGCGTGAATTACATTTCCCATGAGTTTTCTCACCACCAAACGCGTTCCGTTACATAGTTTTGGTTGGTTCAGATTTCGAAGCATGATGACTACCGAGCCAACCTTCGGTTGTAAATTTTGTGGTGGCAAGCCAGGCAGATCCAATGAGTTTAAAAATTCAGTTGGAGAGTTGGTTGCTTCGTCTTCGTTTGTTACACAGTCGATAGATTTGAAGGAATGCAGTGGACCAACGATTTTATTTTGAATTGTGAAGTTTAAGAGATCCACATCTTTGTTCTTTGCCGCAAAAATTGCTCGTTCACTCAACCAATTGTGATTTTTGTTAGCAATGTTGTTGGGGAACACTTTGTTGATGAGGTCGTCCTTCGCTGAGACGAAATTGCAAAAAGTCAGCGGAAACGAAATCAATCCGTTCGATTCGTCGACAGGAACATGGTCGTTACCGATAGTCAGCAATTGGTTGGAGAAATCTTCGGCAGATGGATCGTTTAGCAATGCAACCTCACATGTTTGTCGTCAGCTGAAGTTTCTTCACATAGCGCCACAGAGTCTATGATTTGAGGCAAGCTTTTATTTCATCGGCAGCGGTCGATCTTGGAATGACTGGTAGTGTTTGGCGGAAATCGCCAGGTAGTAGAATCATTGCGCCTCCAAAACATCGTGAGTCATTTTGCAGATCTTTCATAGTTCGATTACATAGTTCGATAGAGTGCTTCCAATATGCGTTTGTGCGCCATTGTGCATTCATCCTGATGGGGCTGATTGGTGATGATTTTACTTGCTACCAAAACTTTGGCCATTGCAGAGTGTTTCGCAATGTTGCATGTCGGTTTTTCAGTCGTTTGAAGGTTTAACGGCAATTTCAACGCTGAATGAGCCGTTCGGCATTTTTCTAGCAACGTGGCCGCTATCCCAGAAGAAGCAGCTGCTACAGCAATTTCGGATCTCGCACGAACAGTGGCCAAAATCAATGACATGAGGAATGTCTTCCCAGTTCCACCGGGTGCAACGAGGAAAAATAAGCCACCATTTCCATCATCAATTGCTTTCATTAACGTATCGTAGACTTCCTTATATTGGAGGTTCAACAGTGGTACATTCGTTTGAACTGATTGGTTCAATGCATCTCGATCATATTCACGTTCACGTTCCAATTCTCGATTGAAAGCGTCGTTCATTCCACGATGTGGCGCTGGCATTCCTAACTTGACTAACAAACTGCCGCACATGAGGTAACACGTCAATGTCTTCGATCAAAAGCATAGCCTGGTTATGTATCTCCTCATTCACCTCGAGATCGGGATTCCCTGAACTGACACGAATTCGATGTAAAATGTCTTCTGACATGTCATCCTTGTACTTGTTCCACAGATCAGGTGGATTCGATGGGAAGCATGTCGAAATAATGATAGCTAATAATTTGCGTACCTATCTGACTTGGAGATGCAGAAACAATTGCTTCAGCGATTGTCATGTCCCAATTAGTATCGTTTTCAAGCAAATTGAACTGTTGACATGCAGCACGAAATGTTAGGCACCCTACACCATTGACAGTTCGAAGTGATTCAAATGATGTCGGCCCACGAACATTTACCAGCAACAACCGCAAGTACAAGCATTCGTCATTCTTCGGATGAACTGTGTAAATGCGACCAAGAGCATCAGTAGAACGCACATCCGGATGATCAGGAAACGCATCGCCTTGCTTCCGACGTTGAAATTTCTTCGATGAAGTTATCACCGGCCTTCTGGGCGCTCTGAAGCGGAGATGGCAGGCCGTGATAACGTCAAGGTCAAAGCGGGGGTGGGGAACAGAAACGCACGGGGTATTTGGTCAAGGCTGGTTTATTTCATCGTATTGCAGGGTAGTCGTTACAGATACGATACAGGTTATTGTCGTCGTTGGCGGTCGGTTGGTAATTGGCGGGCTACAACGTGGTGTCGCGGCTGGGCTGCTGATTGATTGCTTGGCATCCGAGGCGAGTCAGTGCTTGCGGCGTGGCGATCTGCCGATGTCAGATGTGGTCTTTTTTTTGGCGGGCTGTCCGGAATGCTGGCTTGGCTTCGCGTCCGAGGCGAGCGAAGGCGAGAAGAGATTTTGCGGTCGATGCTGTTGGTTCGCCGGTTGATGTAAGAGAGAGCTTTTTGCGCGCGTTCAACTGACAGGCGGCGTCATGTTCATCCGTCGGTCGGGAACCTCTCTGTTTTACCGACGGATTGACTAGTGGCGGCGCGAGCGGCCGTTTTTGATAGACCGCGTCTGTTTTGGCGGGAGTCTGTTCAAGGAGACGGGTTCCGCTCGGCCGAGGGTTGCGATCACGGCCGATCAAATCCATGCTTTGAATATACAATAAAAGCTCCATTTTGACCAACGCTGAGCACGTCCGCCCTTGAGCTGAGAAACAATACACAGAAACCAATACTTGCGACAATTATTTGTAGCATTGACTAGCAATGTGTATAAAGTATAATAATAGGCAATAGCGGCTGGTCCATTAGGTCAATTGGTCAATGACCCTCCAAAAATAAACATCTTACAATCTATGTAGGTTATAATCTAAGATGTAGGTACAATGTATTATAATAATTATCGGCTATCACGTCAAGGCGAGACGCACACGGACGAACGAACTGTGTGTATAAAATTCAAACAAAAGGAATCCGCTCGGTCGCTATAATTTGGGCATTTGGAAATATGCCGGAATAAAATATTTCTACCTATTTCTCTTTCTCTCTCATTTTCCATATGTGAAATGGAGAAAACACACATTTCGCCAGTCTTTTTTTTAATTTGTTTTTACGCTGCATAGGCAAGATTTTCGTCATTGTCCCAGAAAGAGATAACAATACATTTTTCAGTGTGTTAAAGGAAACAGGTATAAAACGTTGTTCTGTTATTAATTATTATTGCCTCGCGATTTCATCGAGCATGTATTATATTACCTACCAAGCATGGTTTCAATCGTTGTTGTTGTTGTGGTATATTTGGCGTGTAGGGCACCGGGGCAAGCCCCATATCCCTTTCATCTGTATGATGGCGTGTGATGGAAGTCTCCTCCCTTGCGGGTTTTTCTGTATTGTCTGCATCTTGGCTTGTTGGTTAGGATTAAAATTGTGTTTCTTTTTCTTCTTTCTTCACTCTTGTCGGCGCTCGTTCGTTTCTATCTATACTTTGGTGTGGATCTAGGTCCTTTTGCTGGTTAGTCTTTTCATGAGTTCGTTGGCGATATCGATGGCGTTCTTGAGCGCCATCAGCGCTTCATTGATTTGGTCTGGCTCCGTGGTTCTGTTGGTTGTGTTCATCCAAGCTGGTTTGAATGTGTTTTGCGGTTCTTCGCGTTGTCTGGGCTGTTGTTGAAATTGCTTGTCGGCGTTTGTAAACGCATATCTGGCGTGTTTGGGGTGCCTTGGGCAACCTCTGTAGTTGGCCGGGTGAGGGCCACCACAGTTGGCGCATTTGGCGGGATCGGTCGTATTCTTCTTCTTGCAATCCGAGGTGAGGTGTTCGCCAGCACATCGGACGCACATCGGGGTAGCGTGGCAGCAGGAGGCGGAGTGGGCAAAGCCCTGGCAGCGATGACACTGTCCATCCGCCGTTCTTCTGCGTAGCGGCTCCACTTGGATGGATAATCCGAAGGTGAGCTTGTAGATATTCTTGGCCTCGCCGCTCTTCTCGACGTCGAGGAGAATCAGCGGGATCTGTGTCTTCTGGCTCCCTTGGGTCATCCTGAAGGCGTTTCTGATCGGGTATCCCATTGAAATGAGTTCACTGCGAATTTCTTCAGCAGTCGTCTCTTCAGGGATACCTCTGATCACTATCTTTAATGGTTTTTCCTCTTGGAGGTTATATGAATGGTATTCAGTCTTGTCTGTGTCCATAATCCGAACTGCCAGCCTGTAAGAGTCTGGGTCTGGCAGGGTGAGTAATATTCCTGTTTTGATATTTTTCGCGTCAGAAATAGTGACACCAGCGTCTTTCAGCTTGGCCATTGTATTCCTGAATACTTTTTTATCATGCAGAATAATCGGTGGGGTTTTGGGCGGTCTGTCTGCTTTTTTGTCCTTCGTTGGTACTGTCGTTTTGGGGGTTGGCATGTCTGGCTTTTTCGGTGTCTGTGTAGCTGGTTTTTTGGCAATTTTGAGATCGGGGCTTTTTGTGGCTGGGCGTTTGCTTGCTCTTTTGATCTTTTTTCTTTCTATTTCTTCGTCTTCTTCGAGGTTGAGGCGATCGTTAACGGCTCTAATTTTTTTGAGGAATTCTTCATCACTCATTGTGGTCATGGCTGAGGCTGCATTTGATTTGGCTGCGGCTGCGTACGTTTTTGATTTGTCTGATTTTATGCTGGGAGATGGTGGCACCGCTGGAGTGGTGTCCATCATTTCGGAGCTGGTCTTGGTTTGGGCGGTGGATGTTGAGGGGCCGCCCGGGGCCTGGGCTTTGGCAGTGGCCATAGCGGGGGCCTGAGCGGGTTTATCAGCTTCCATGGTTTGTGAGTCGTCGTCAAAGTAGTCGGAATCTTCGATGTCCAGGTCCTCGTAGTCAGCGTCGTCCTCCTCCGTGTCGGCTTGATTAGGGGTCACCAGCTTGATGGCATCGATTTCTTCCAGGACTCTCTGCATGTTGGATTTTGTTTTCTTTTTTCTCTCAGGCTTGTCTCTCTGTTTTTGGAGATCTGGCAGTGTCTCGTGTGGCGGAATCCCATAAGCGATGCAGAGAAAGCCGTAGATGTAGGCAAAATCTGCCGCTCTCAGCTTCCTCTTCAGCTCATGGATCTGCGTCAGGTCGGTTTGGATGTTATCGTCGATCTGCGCATGTGAGTCCGGATTCAGCAAACCGGTAAGCGAAGGAATCTTGCTCATCTTGGCTCGCTTAGTCGAACTGTAACGCAGTATCGGTAACAATATCTGAATGTGTCTGTTCTGTTAGCCGCTATGAAGGCTTCAGAGAAGTTCCAATTCACTCGGCCGTCGATAATTATCTCAAGAAAGACAGTCAGAGGCGGCAGAAATTCATTAGATGTCCTCCAGATGGGCGATGATAACGGCGCTGCAGCATCCAAAGGTGGCGGACTGGATCGGCGATAGTGGCGGAATTATTTCAACGAAGGTGGCAGCTTCGTATTGAAATCAATCGGCGAAGGTGGCGGAGTTATTCCAATCGAGAAAGGAGGCGGAGGTGGCGGAATTCGTATCGAATTTTCTTTGTGTCGAAATTCGGATCGGAATTATTGTAATCGAAATGTCTTGAAAGCGTTAATAAAATCGAATCTGTATCGGTATTATTACTCGTGTCGTAGCTTGAGGTATGACTGTTCGCGGTGAGTGCCAGTCAGCGAATGGTTTCAACCGTATTATTTTTTATATTTTTATTATTTCATACTTCCTATTGTTGTCTGAAAGTTTCATATTATGCAATGTCATTGTTTGTTTTGTAATATTATAGTACTCAACCAAAAATAGCTTTTTAGTTTAGTTTAAATACAACCTTTGACTAAAACGCATCGACTGCATTCATTGTATTAAACAGTTAGACCATTGTATAAAAGTTACCCTTTAAAATGTAATCTGCTATATTAATCGTAAAAGTTACCTTCTAATAAAATCAGTGGAAATATAAAAAGTGTTTATATATACATGATCCCGCCATTTCATAATAGTACACAACACTTTTTCTGATAGTTTGATGAAAAAGCTACGGAGTTTTTATTAAATATTTTTGATTGTTTGATGTGAAAATAGACATTTTTTTTAAAGGTTAAGTAGGTATCTATCTTTTTAATCTAACTATCTAACAATTTATATCACTTCTTTTATAATGTATAAAAAGCCAATTTGCTATACGTCTTTTAAGTGTACAACGAAAAGGCAAATTAAAATAATATAAAACTGACCTACCAAATCATCGAGCATAGAGCCGACAATGATAATAGGTACATCTTATCAAATTCCATTAATATTGGCGACCATTTAAATTTTGAATCAAGGTATTAACAATAGGTTAACCATGATAATGGTATCGTTCTACTTACTGATATTTCTAGAGTGTCCTCAGCTAAAAGCTTATGTTCCAGTTATTACAGAAATCTGCCGTGTTTTAGTTGTTTACTTATAAAAATATATATAATATTATAATAGATGGCGTTGTATGAAATTTCCAATTAAAGCATCATCATGGCCCCTATATCCTGAAGCGGGCCTCCGGGCTAGTATCTTTAGCAGGCCCCCTTACCTATTGCTAGGGTTAAAGCCAGTGTGACGCTCTACAGTATCGTTTTCCAAGTGGTGTTCAAGGTAATGGTGGGTGGGTATTCAGTGTATTTTTGAATATGTACAAACTAGTAACTATCTTATACCACGATAGTTTATTATAATGGTAGCTTTCAGAAGTCTGAAGTTCAATGAACCTTTCCCAGATTATCACCAGAAGCAGAAGTATCTGGAGGAGGTCCACAGAGAAGAACCTGCCGTGTACCGGTGCTACTTGTGCCTGAGCAGCTTCTCAAGGTCCGGCCTGCGCTCCAGCCACATTCGGAGCAGCCATGTTCTTCTTCAGTGACAATCTGAAGAACCACATGGTAGTTCGAGACCTACACTGCACCGTCTGTGACAAGTCCATTCTCCGGGAGCACTTGAAGATACATTCAAGTGTGAAGAATCACTTCTCTCATGTTTACAGAAGGGCTTTCATGCAAAAGTTTTCGCTCAAGCAGAATTGGAAGGTTTTTAGTCGTCAATGGTATCAACAAAGTGTCAAAACACTGTTTAACGAAGTCAGGTGAAGAGAGATGTGTCTTCACTATTTCCCTGTTCCGATACGTTGAGATCATCAAGTCAAGTTAACACCAAAAATGTGTTTTTTGACTCCTATAAGTATCAAGTTAAAATTTGTCTTAAAAACAACAGTGATGTTTAACTGCTTTGCTGACCGATAATATGGCATTCAGCTCAAACACTCAAACAGGTGAAGAGTTACATCTATTTGAAACAAATGTCTATAAATGCCAGTGGCGAAGTCTGAAGATAGGCTGCGGATCCAACAAAAATAGTGCAGTAGTTTTTGTCGGATCTCCACAGTCCACCTCCACTGTTTTGGTTTGATTTGGGTAAGGGTTAATTGAAATTTAAAAACTAACCAACACCTTCTACACTCTAAAATATGTATTCTTAGTTCAATTGAAACAAATAAGTATAACTGAGAAAGTTTATTGTGCATTATTTATGTTGAATCTACACAGTATACTTGCACCCTTCACCACTGATAAACGGATGTATGTTTGATGAAATTGGTTGAATATCAATTAATAGTGATATGAAAGATATACCAGGCGTTCAATTAAAAAAAAAGACGACGTTTTAGTAGGTCAAACGTGCAACCGGTTGGTTTTATTTTAAACATCAGTTTCTTTATTCCATTTTATTTTATTTTCAAAAAATTTGCCCATTTCTATTAGCTGATAAACTCTTTTTGCAATTAATATGAGGAAAATATAATTTAACATATTGAAATAATCAGTCGTTGGGTTTTTAAACATTTTTTTGTATGATTTTGACGCATTTCTGAAGCGATAGAGACCATAGATCATCACATATTGTGTAAAATTGTTCATATAATAAGTATGTACTATTTTTAAAATAGATTTTGACAGTTAATGTATAGAAAAACTTTTTTGCAAATTTCGTGTGATTAAAATAAAAAAATATAATTTATTTATAATAGTTTTATTTACATATTTAAATAATATCCCTTCATTCAAAATATAACAAAATTGTCCCACTACAAATTTCCTTGCATAAATTATTGTTTTTACTATGTATTTATTCCCTTCTATTATTCTATAGAAAGAAGTTTTTAGTACAGCACTTCTCCTTGGATTATAGAATCATTTAAAACCAAGTAATTACCATAACTACAACCCATAAACAAATGCATCATCAACAAATAAAGCTGAAAGATTTGATGGATTCAAATCAAATTAAAATGTGATGTTCAAATTTCCAGTATTGTTAAATACAAATTCATTTCACTAATAGTATTTAATTGATTTTGAAACCGCTAAATAAATATCATTGTATCATATTATGTAAGTTATGTAAACCGAATGTATTATTATACCTACATTTTGTTATTTTTTGAGCATGCCAAATAGTAACATAGAATAAAAATCAGTACAATATCATAAAACATAATATCTGCTACAAGTACTGATTTTATGATTTAAAAATCTCTATAAATTGGCAACTTTCTTGGAATCCCACAAAACACATCTGTATGACAATGCAATAACGCCCGATCAAATTAAGCTATTGGTATATTATAGGTATTATACATCGCTGGTTAATATCGAAAGAGCCAAATTAAAAAAAAACCACATTCTGTTAATATGACAAGACACATTGTTGGTTGGTGTATTAAAATTTCGGTATGCACCATTTATCAACCATACCGTGGACGAACCATGTTAGAATTACACAAAAGCAAAATAGTACCAACGTTTTTTTATCTCTTGACAATTTTTTAATAAATGGTTCATTTGCAGCATTGCGTTTACACTGACGTTAAATTTTATTCCTAGTCTACAGCTGCGTTAAATTTGTCTATACTAAAAATCGTATAAATAATTAGCGCAATATATTAGGAAGCTCACATTACAAACGATTACCAGTGCCCCGAAATAACAATGCTACTTTAGTGCAAGAACATAGCCTTATAGACATTGCATAGCCAACAGTAAACACATCCAGTGAAAATTATGAGTTTCGGGCATGGCAATAATAAACCATAAAGATGCAATGAAACGAAGAAATAAATAAGACTGTAAGTATAATAATTGTTCAATATTTATTTTATAAATAACACCACACACTAATATACATCGACATTTGTTTAACGATTTCATTCACTGCAAAGTCGGCGAATGTTTCTATTCCGTGAGCCATCCAAACCTGCTGCCGTACTTGGCAGGCGGCTGAGGATAGTCTTCGGGCAGTGCCGGGACGGCATCCGGGTAGACAGCCTTCTTGGGAGCAGGCGGCGCCGGGCGTTTGCTGTCGTGGATGCGAGCGCGGCAGAAGTAACCAAACTCCGGGCGTGGTATGTTCATCTTTGACAGCACGCAATCGTCATACACCACCTGAGTCTTGCGACATCTGGGTAGAGCAAAGGAGACATTAAAAGTTAGTCTAACCGCCTTCAATGAAGCCACATCACTACTACAAGCATTGTGTGATATAAACAATAAGTTCAAGTCGACATCCTGGGATCCTCATTATCCACAACTTCAAGGTCTGTGACAAAAATAAATTAAACCAAAATCCCTTTCCTGAATGGTTGTAGTTATAAACTGCTACATAATACATTCTGCTTGCTGGGAGACATGCTGTCTTACCAATGCATAAAAGTCTAGACATTCCAGACTTTCAGTATCTAAAACACGAAAAAAATTCAGGGTCTCACACAGTAAACATCTGTTGAATACGACAAAATATGAATCTTGGGAAAGATCGATATATTCCCATATAAATATTATAGCAGTGGCGAAGGGTGGAGGTAGGCCGTTAAGATCCGCCATAAATGGTGCACACTAAACTTTGTCAGTCATACGTATTTGTTTTCATTGAAATAAGGGTACAAATTACAGATGGTGTTGGTTAGTTTTGAAAATTCAATGAAACCCTGCGAAAACCAAGCCATAATAGATTATAGTAAAAAAATAATCATGTATCTATAAAATATCTAAAATTATGCAATTAAATCATACATAATTTTGAATATTTTATAGATAGCATAATATTTTGTATCTATTATAGTTTGGTTTAGGCAGGGTTAATGAATTTAAAAAATTGAACCAGCAATATGTGTAATATGTATTCTTAATTCAATGAAAAAAAATAAGTATGAATGAAAAAGTGGGTACAATTTTATCGTATTGCCCAAAATATACAAAAACTATTATGGTTTGGTTAGGCAGGGCTTAATTGATATTTAAAAACTAACCAATACCATCTGTAAATTGTAGTCTTTGTTCAATAAAAACAAATAAGTATGACTAACAAAGTTTAATGTGCACTTTTTATGGCACATCTTAACAGCATACTTCCCGTCCTTCGCTACTGATATAATATAGTAAAAAAATATTTTTTTTGAGTTTTCGATTAGTTATCAAATGTTCCGAGGTTTTCCAAGACATGTCAAATGAAAATATGGACAGTTTACGTCGAAATACTGAAGAAATAAAAGCAGTAAGTAATAATATATTAATTGTTGTACACTTTTTTTTCATAGAAACTACACAAGCACAGGATTATTGCGTGATCACACATTCTCAGGGCACACTTACCATAGAAGCATGACATGTCTCTTCGCGAAATGTTTTTGTTCAATCGATTGAAAATTTTAAAGCTGAATTTTAAAAATATTAATAAAAAAAACTCTACACTTGCACTTGAAAAAATCAATGACCCACCACAAAAGTAACGATAAAAAATATTTTTAGTTTGGATTTAGTACACCATATTTAATATATCATGTTTTCTAAATTGGTACAATTGCATCGCAAATGTTTAAAGGATCATTTTGCATCTAATGGACACGATTACCCGATTTATTGAATTATAATAATTCAGGATAGCTAAGCCAATTATTCTTACTAAGCATGTATACTCACGCAGAGAATGCATAATCGCCTGAGCTCTTGTCCAAGCAATTCGCATGCTGATTAAATTCCTGGAGGCAGTTCTTCTTCATTAATCGGAAGAATTCCAGAGAACAAGCAGTCACTATCTTGCCCTCTTCGATACATTTACGAGGGTCGTTTAACTCTTGGCGGCATAACATGAACTCCTAAAAAGAATAATACATTGTATAGTAGATTATTATAAATAATAGGTATGCACATCACTTTACACCTAAAATATCATCTCTATTATAACTATACACCCACCGTGGTAGTGACAAAGCACTCGCCTCTGAATCTGTGGGGTTTTTCAGTGTGTATAATCCATCAATGGTGTCAAAAAAGTATGTTCAATTCAATTCAATTCATTTATTTTACATATTGTGGACATTACAAATTATAAGTTTAAGACGTTCACAACATGACATTTAGAAACAACGAAATATTATTAAAACAATATTAGGTACATAACAAAAGAGATAGATCAGTATTAAGTTATTCTACAGTATTAATGTGTAAATACAAAAAATTATATAGGTACAAGGAAGTACACCGGATGAGTTAAGCAGACCCTATTTTAAGAATTTATAAAATAACGTCCACCTATACTCATATTCACGTAGATGGAATATATCAACATCCGAAGCAATTTGGTTGAACAGAGTTATTGCCCTCCCAATTGGCATCACCAATGGCAGGTTAATTCTGCTCCTCGGGAGAACAAACAACCGATGCTCCCGATTTCTCAGATAGTTATCAGGGACACACAAGTCAATACTACCAAGAATGGCAGAGTTCTCATTCACACCACGTATAAGTCGAAAAAAATACGTGGCCAAATATTGATATCTTCTAGCACTTAAACTACAGTATGTAAGCATACCTACACTGCGGAGGTTCATATGCAGTGCCCGTCCGTGAGCAAGGTGATCTAGGCAATACCTACATATATCTCCTTAGACAGATTACAAAGCATGCGCTGAATTAGGCCCTAGCATTAATGAATCCAAGACGACGTTAACGATTTCTAATTGAACTAACAAACTTGTCGTCACATGTAGAATGAACCATTTGGAACGAGTGAGCGATTTCAGACTCGAGCCTCAATGCCTCCAGTAGCTGCAAGAAGGAAATTAGGCGAAAAATTTCGATGTCCATGAACCAAGATAACTATGTAAATATAATTTTAGGTTAAGTATCCTATTATAATCTTTAGTAAAACACTACTCGTTTTATTAATAAGTTCTTTAGTTTAGAGTATTTTGTTATTATCGGAAGTATATAAACGCAATTAATGCACTATATTATATTATCCAAAATAATAAATGCAAAATAATAGTTGTATACAAGAATCAGGGGAGGGGTATTATGCAATCATATTAGTTTGAATTAAAAATCAGTTTAATGTAAAAGCAGCATATCGCATTAAACATTTAACAGCTATAAGATAGATCAAGCTGAATGTGGAATAGATACTACATTCGAGCAGGACAAATAACCGAAATATAAAAATTGTCTTCACGATACTGACATTGTTTTTCTCCTCACAGTATTTACCCAGATACACAGACGCAGCGCGCAAAGTCGAAGCAGATAAATTTACTTCGGGAACGGTTAATTCTTCATCAGGAGGGAGGTAAAAATCTTTGGTCACCACCATTTCAAATTATTTTCTAATCCAGGCCAAAGCCTAGACGTCAAGATGAAAATTTAATATTTTCTTTTCTTCGGTGTGACTTGTCGACAAGGTGCTGCCTGATGGCAAAAACAGAATATTCAGAATATTGCCATACAAAAAGTATTTTTGATTTTTTACTTTGGACGCGGAAGACGCACACGGCGCGTAATAACCAGGCGGCCGATCGATGTTATTAACGTGTATTTTAAAGGAGGCAATTAAAAAATCATTATCGACTCAGCAGCTAGAGTTTTAATCGAGTGAAAATAATTTTCTCAAAATAAGTCTTCACATTTAATAGATTTGTTATTTAATTAATTTATTTTTTAAAACCGCCTAACGGATTTTTAGATATTTGTCACCGAATTCTTTTTTAACACATGTTTTTTTAAATGTTTCAACTGGCAATACAAATTTTCTGTCGCATTAATTTTTCGGCCAAGACATGGCCAGAATTTAGTTTTTCGTCCGCAAAATCAAAACAATAAATTCGAATTCGATTTTATTCACAAATTATGAAGTGGACTTCATTTCAATAACCGTGCTATCCGTATTTTCTTAAGTTTAAGTGATGTGCAATCTGCATTTATTTTTTGTTTGACAGCTGTCATCAATAGTGCAACATTTGCCAGTTGTGATTGACTACCCACGATATTTGATAAACGAAACAAAATCAATTTCTTTATATTGTAATTTATTTGTGAATGATGGACCCAATAAATAATTCCGTGTCATAATTGCGTGTTAATTCATTGAAAAATGACTACAAAGGAACTATATACAAAGGTAACATTCAATATTTTTGCAACGTTTTCGTTCATGAATTTACATATATGTTTTGTGACGTCACTGTTCACCTTTAACACAAATTCAAATTATATCTTTAATTTAATATGTACTCGACCACATATTTTTTATGACTTACAGTCTAAACATTCTAAATTTGATTTTTTTCCCTAAAAATCGACCATGACTTTGCTTTCGTTTGTTTTTGTTGTCATGCATAAATACTAGAGGCATGTGAATGACTTATAATTCTGAACAATTACCTATAAGCCTTACTTTAACAATCTAACTGACAATTTTATTACAATATCCTTATTATTATAAATGTTTGTCTCTTTGTAGCTTATTCATTCCATTTTATCTCTGTTATACATTATTTAAATTTTAAGATATTTCATTTATTATTTCAGTAGGTAGAGACAATTATAATAGTGACTAGACATTCTGATCTCTACATAATAAAGTATCTACCAATTTGCAAACATTAAAAAATACAACCATGAAAATATCTATCTTAAGTTGTTGTTGATTGTACACATTTTTAATCATTGATGTTGACAGCTGTCAGGCTACAAACCCATTGTAAAAAACAATATTCTGATGAATTATGTGTTTTAACCGAAAACAGCAACTGTGAACATCAATAATGCAAAAACCTTCTTAAAATTACAAACTACCACATAAACAGCAGTTCCATTGCTTATTAGATATATTATTATTTATAAATCACATAAATATCATGTTATATTTTAACCGTTGCCTATCCAATTTTATAAAAGGGTAAATAAATAATAATGCAGGTAAGTATGCAAGACTTCAGTTGTAAGTCAAGTTTCATACAAAATATTAAACTTTTTGACTAATTCATATTCAAAAATCAAACAATAATAAAACAATATATTTCTCATTAACTTCATTAATTAAATTTTTTTGAAAAAGTAACACACCCTGCAGGAATCGAACCTGCACCCCTTAGGTATCGCGCCCATGCACATAGACCACTATGCTAAAGGAGTCATACTTAATTGCGACAAATTTTAACTAATGGCTTTTAATACTCTCTGAAGCGTTTTCCAAATTGAGCTACTATTTACTATTGGCGATCGGCTTTTATATTTTAAATCAAAGTAGGTATTACTTTTAATTATTAACCGACGTCACGGTTCACTCCCAAGATTTTTTGTTGTAACTTACTTGAACTTGCTAATAATTTTTAATCAACTATTTTTTTTTATTCAACGAATAATTCACAAGATTTAAGAATGTGTCAAATTTGTCGCAATTAAGTATGACTCCTTTGGCATAGTGGTCTAAGTGCGTGGGCGCGATACCCGAGAGATGCAGGTTCGATCCTGCGGGGGTGTCTTACTTTTTTCAAAAAGATTTTTTCTATTGGTTATAATATCGTCTATGTTCTGGCAGAACACACTAACTGGAGAATACTAGTTTTGAGTAATTTGACTTTGAAGTTGTTAAAATGTTTGAAATGGTCTATCATGTGAGTTTATTGAGTAATTGTAAAAAGGATGACTTTAAAATAAAAACTGTTTATTTAAGGTTTCCACACGGTAAAGTTTGAAATAAGGAACATTTTGGTATAACTAACTCAATATGTCATTTTTTCGAATTAGTGTCTTCTGCCAGAACAGTGACGATATATTGTTTTTCCATTACAACTGCGATTCCTCTACTCATTGGTGTGATTTTTTTTTATATTCGTCACAAATTTTAATATTGTAAGTAATAAATTTTTAAACTAAAGAATGTGAATACACATGTGTAAAATATATTTTGCTTGCAGCAAAATAATAATCTAATTTGCAGATAAGAGTTTTTTTATCTTTTAAAACAGACAATACCTTGAATTTTTCCCCTGCTATGTTTTATGATTATCAATATTTTAAAATGATTCATAGAATGAGCCATTTAATGGGCCTGTTATTATTTGTACATTATTATTTAAGTTGATAAGTGATTAAATACCATACCAGTTGCGAAAACTGTAACATTTATTAAATTATGTTCTGTTATAATATATTCTTACTTAATAGGGATTACTTTTTTTGCGAGAGATATGCATTATGGCTTTGCGCCGGATCAAACATATATTAAAAAAACAAACCATGCATTTTATTTCTGTAACAATGGTGGTAGGATTCAGCCACTGGTTTCTAAAATTTCACTGAACACCGGCTCTAAATCACTAAATGCTATATTTCTCTGAAGCCTAGTCCTTCGGAGGCAGAAGGAGTGTTTTCCTCAATGAATAAAAATATATTTCATTATCGGCTGATGCAAAAATATAATTTCTTAATAAGATTCTAAAACAGTACCATATGAGACTATTGGTTTCAGAGTTGCTTACCTCCATTTTTTATTTTTTTTATTTTGATTCTGGTTCTCTAAATACTTTTCCCATCAAATGAATATTCATCAAATATCAAATGCAACTCAGTTTGTCAGTAAAATAATATTAACCATTGGTGATTAACATCGATTATATTCATCAGTTGCAATTTTTTATGTTTTTCGACTTACTTTTTATAATTATTTACCAATATATTTGCAAAAAGAAAGTATTTTATTTTTATTTTAGTCTTGTAGTGTTCGATGTGTGGGTTATGGTGTTGAGAATGATGATGAAGAAGTCGAAGATGTATGCAGGAGCGAGTTTTATTTGCAGCGTAACAGTCGGTACGATAGTATAAATACAATGACAGTACATATTACGTACTGAGATAGTTACGAGCCAGGTACTTAGATTCGAGTGACATTTTGATAAATCAGTATTCGTAATTTATACAGTCAAAAATAATACCTAAACATTATATTCCAGTACATAATTATATTGAACGAGTTAGCGGTTTAAATACGAGTAGCTGTGAATTTTATTTATTATTACAGTCATAATATAATATGATACTATGGGAATGGATATTAGACTAATTTTGCATTGGGATACCGTATTTAATATCGCCAATCAATTTGTAAACACAGGTAAACAGTTGTTTACCGGTATATGAGTCCCTGGGAATTTATTATTGCGGTCGAATAATCTGATACATTAAAAATAGATATTTGATCAATAATATACTGACAGCTACAGTCTTAAATGTGTTTGTTTTTTGCAATTATCTCAAAATTGTAGATGATGGGGATAACCGACTTTGAAACTGACAGCTTCATAATATATAGATACTTTTTTATCCCCTCATTTTTTTTAAATGTCAAGTCTGAAGTGTGTAGATCTCTCTTTTAGCATTACATGCAAGTAATGAAAGAAAGATCAGCGACAGTATCAGAATACATGGAGTATTGTACACTCAGATGAAAGCTGGAAGTCATGTCCTAGCCACATGAGGGACATCACAGTAATAATGTTGAGCTGTGTTTCGTGGCTTGATTAAAATTGGGTACATTCACTGATTGACAGCGAACAATATTAAATTCATATATATAAATGAGTTCGAGCACAGATACTGTATGTCGAATTTTTTTCCAAAATTGAGTTATAGTACACAAAACGCCTGTCTGCATCATATTCTACTTATGTAAAAATATTGTCTCATTCAAATACTTAATAATAATATATTAATTTTGCCTCCCAATTTCAATAGACTCGAATCAAACTTCAAATTCGACTGTTCCAAAACATACCAAACTGGATATACAACATTCATACAACTAATTAATTATTACTTTCTCTTTCAGGGAGCGCGAATATGGATTCCAAACCCCGAAACAGTATGGGAAGGCGCAGAGGTCACCGAAAACTTCAAATCCGGCGTCCTCGTCATCAGGGTAGACGAGTCAGGCGACTCTCGTACCCTGGTCGTGAAGACAGACACAGACCTGCCCCCTCTTAGAAACCCTCCCATACTCATTGGGGAGAATGATCTCACATCGCTATCGTACCTTCACGAACCAGCTGTGCTACATAATCTTAAAGTCAGGTAAGATAAAAAAAATATATTTGAATTCAGACTACTGCCGTAAACTGGTACGTTATTCCAATGTTCTTTTCGTGATCCATTTCGAGTATCTTAACGCCCTACTATAGTCAACCAATGGAGGCATTTGGACATAACATCGCCTAATACTTGTTCATACACAGATCAGTTCATAGCAGATAGAAAGTCCGATCGTGTAAAAACACGTATTATAATGGCACATACTGAAGAAGAACTATTTAAGTAAATGCAATGTTTACTTTTTTTACCCCTTTTGTGCATCAATCAAAAATTGCATTGCACAATGACATATTTTAAATGTTAATATGCCTGAAGTAAAATAGCGGCGCAGGCGATTTTTTTTACTATTATTGAAAAATTGCTATTTGTGTTTATCTCAGTTATCTGGTCAACTCATCACCCCGGGCCCCCAGGCTAGAGCCCTGTCAGCCTCCCCCTTGTGGTGGCCATGGTTTACTATGTATTATATTATACGATAATACCTATTGTATTAATTTTAAAAATAATTTGTATTTAATGCGATGCTTGTGAATGTTCATTAGCACAAAGATTATCGAATATTTAATGTAGGTGTTATTGAGGAGAGTGCTATTAAATGTATCTTTCAATGAAGTATCGCATGATAATTCTATCAATTTTTCCTTTTCAATTGTAAGTAGTCAAAATCCAAATTCACCAGCTTGTACATCGACAAATGGATTCTGTAGTATGTCGTTTTATGAACTATGCACTTGCAAATTGAAAACCAGTGGTTGCATTGTTCAATTTTTCGCACCTCCCTCTGCACTGGCCCGCGCCTCCCAGTTTGGAAATCGCTGCCGTACATAGTACTCGACGAAAATTATAGTATATATAAAATACTATAATTATAGTACGGTTGGCAACACTAGCTAGCAAGAGCGATGGACAACTGACTTCCGTTCCGATCGGATATAAAAATTTGAAATCGCTTTTATCTGCTTTTGCCGTTATTCAGCGCATCATGCTATAAAGGCGCCAATTTTAAACAAAAATCAAATTGGCCCTGCTTTGGTCAATCAATCTTGACTACAATAATACTTACATAGAATATAAAATATTTGTTATAATTATAATTAACATAAATTCTATAGTAATTGTTTTATTTACGATAGTAATATTATTTGTTCAAAGAAGCCATATATATGTAATTTGCATTCAGTACGTTTTACAATTAAATGACTTATATTTCTAAATTGTTTATGACTCTGTTATTATTCCATTAATTACCGAACTACACACTTTTTATTGGCGGGAATTATATTTTCATAATACTTTTGACGATAGATTTTATTGTGTGTGAAAAAGTTGGATGATATACGGGCTTAAGGCATTCGAAATCGAGTGAAATCCAACACCGAGTGTCCAGCCTTCCGAAGCCATTCATCTGTTTTGTCAGGGATCAACCACCGTTTACATGCCCAGCGTAACATATTATTAAGTGGTAAGGGAGCGCTATGGCAACACTGCATAGTTTATAATATATTATAACTATGACTAAAACCAATTGGATAAAGTTATTGTCAAACTTTTTTTCTCGATAATACCTAATAAACGAATTGAATTTGCAATAAGTGCAAATAGTAATCTGTATCATTTTTCAGACATATTTATTACGCACTACTTCATTTTAATCACAAAAATTTCAAGGTAATCAAAAAACAAGTTGTAATTTCTCATTATTACTATTATGAAATGTCTTAAAAATGCATAATTCATTTTGACTTGTTTATCATAAAAAAATGTAAAAAATTTCACACATATTTGAGCATTTAACACATTCAGACCAAAGTATCTTATTATAATTTTCATATACAATTATTAAATTTAACAAACATTGTCTTATCTGATTTTAAAATATACTTACAAGTATGTTTGTCTAACACAGTGGTTCCCAAAAACATTTAAAATTATTTCAGTTTTTACCTAACCCATTAACGAAAAGAAAAGTGGACATACCTACATACAATATAAAGAATGAATAGACTGATTCGATTTAAATGTATTTTATCCATCCATTATTATTTTTCTTAAATATTTAAGATAGCCAACAGTTGGATCTAGACACGTGCCAACTCACTGCACCGCTCCACCGTTGCTATCTGCACTTTACATACCCGTGATGAATTGTTGCAAGCTGTGCAAGTGTCATCAATATTGGTCCAGTAGTTTTTAAATTATAGCGGAACATATAGATATCATGACAGAAATAGTCAAAACGCTCATCAAAAACCAAATACAGTAAAATCTTGGATTACAAGCGCGAAGCAAAATTTTTTAACTTATGTCTTAGTCTTGCGATATGAGCAAAATTTTGTAGGGTAATGAAAATTTGACATACAAATGCTTCGGATTGCAAACAAGTATCCAAAACGAATTATGCACGCAATTCAAGGTTTTACTGTATTTAGAAATCACAGATGTACACTTACATTTTATTTATTAGCATAGATTGAACAACTTTATACAAAAACCCGTTACTGTGATGGTTATAACTGCTGTTTTTTCACTGTTTAGTTTTCTTCCATAATATGTTCCAAAATGTACATTCTTTGATGTGACAAAATATTAGAGCTGCAACTTTATTGGTCACATTGTAATGTTGAAAGATATCTGCATCTGACAAAATGTGAAAAAAGTTAATATGGCAAAAAGATATATCTGCAATGCAAGATAAATAAAACTTCAATTTTTTAAAAGATATGATTTCAGGTTTGTGTATATGGGATACTCATCCCGCTTATTTTGATATAAAATACTTCAAAATATCTTATTAACTAACTCTTGTCAAACTAATTTCAAAACTTTGTTTTGGTCTCCTGTAAAATTTTGTAAACAGCAGTTATAACCATTTGCCATCACAGTACCGAACTGTTATCGAAAAATTATCACAAAATAATATATAGGTACACAATGTTTTTAACCAGTAAACAGTGAAGGGCAGTTTGTCAATGTATTTACCTCTCTGATTTTTAATATGTATTAAGTACACCTTCTAAACACGCAGAACCTGTACTCTTTGGCCCTTTACAAAACATGTCTACCAATCGTTAGTGTAGATCGTCAAATGTGTAGAACAATTATTATTATGGGTTTATTTTGAATTTTGACATGGCGCAATGCATTCTCAATGATTATTCTTATTAAGTTTATCCGGAATGATTAGACATACATAACAAATAATTTTATCAGGCATTTCCGATTGCAACAGGTACTCAAAGTGTTTAGACACTTGAATAAACATTACTCATGAAGTAATTTAATACTCACTGTAAAATGAAATGTTATTTAATCTAAAGTAGTCTTTGCTTTTCATTGCCAGAGTTGTATAATAATAATTCTTATACAACTTTATATCCATGATAATCCAATGTATGTTGATTTTTTTTATAAGCATGTAGCAGCGCTCGAAATGGAAAGTTTACGAACCGGAGCGCTCGAGAATTTTCTGAAGATATTTACATACTGTCCGACAACAAGATCTCGTCGATAACCGGAAGCCGCTGTAGTCGCATATGGAAGATTTCTCAGTGACGTATCTGTCATGGCGGCATCGCGTGTTTAAATAATGTATCGGCTCTCTTTTTAGATGCAACTCCTTTTCTTCTTCACAATAAACCAAAAGTTTACTAATAATAATTTTAATATCACTCCTGATCATTTTATATATATATTTTTATTATTAAAAGTGTGTTAGATTTTCTATTACATGGCACATCTAGCTCAGATGGTCAAAATATTTTTTCTAAGAGACGGAGCGATAATTTTACCGATTTCACGAACCGAAACGGCGCTCCAGTGCACTCCGATCATTTTGAGCCGTGCCATGTAGCAAGAATGGCATAATTTGTCGTGTCATTTCAAACTTAATTAATAATTCTTACGGCTCTTTTTAGTGGAGTGTAGGAAGGGGATGATTTAGATTCGGGGGGAGGGCAGTTACCAGGGATTCAATCTGGGCACTAACCTTTATTTGATATAGCGGGCGCGCTGGGCTGGTTCTGTGTTCACGCACTCAAACAACTAGTATGATCATTCTCACGGTTACACTGTACTTGTGACGGTTAGATGGTATGAATTTACCAAGTTAAATTGATAGGCGCGGCGGACCATATAATTGTCATTCGTAATTGTTTTATGATCACTGTGATGTTGACGCTTTGATGATCTGAAGGTAACTGAATATGTTTATAACATGCCTGGACGCACAACAATGATTGTGAGAGGTTGGTTAGGAATTTGTATGGGATTAGCTCTATAATAATTGACCCAAACAAATTCCAAATCCTGTTCACTGCCAGATCGCATTCATACGGACACTTTGATCTAGCAAATAGAGTATTCAATAGTGGCGAAGGGTGACTTTTTGAAAGAGGTAGGCTGTGGGAGTAACCATGCTTGTCAGATAATATCTGTAATAAATATATTATATTTACGGGAAATAAGAAGATAACCCAATATTACTACTGATAGGTGAATAGGTACGCTAAAACGAAGAAATTTTAAAAGCTTAATTGGTTTGTTATAATTAGTTTATAAAAATAAGTAATTAGTTTGAATTACTTATGTATTTTCCTAAACATTTATAAACGTAACATACACTCAAAATATATTACCTATCATCTTTGAAAATATCAGTTGTTGTGTATATACCATATCAGATATCTAAATTGTCTAATGAGTGAACTAACAGATAAATAAAAATTACGAGATAAATTATTTTATATTTTTAACAACAATCAATACACATTTACGTGATTGAATCCCATAGAAATTATTTTCTTATTAATTATTTTGAATAAATGTGCTCTAGCGATCTAAGCGCTAACGAAACCACTTGTAGATTTTTATGCGGGACGCCAGACATTTTGAAATTATGAGAAAAAAACTTCATATTGCAAAACCCGACGATTCACGCCAAAATAATCCTATACAAAGTATGTGAAGCGAAACGCGGTGTGTTTTATTTTTTTAAACTTTCTAGAGATGCCATATATGGTGCTTATTGAAATATGGGAAAAGATCGTAAAATTATGACAATTATACGATATATGTCTTTGGGCATATTGAATATATTATTATTTGTGATTATATAAATACATCAATATGAAAATAAAAATTATTTTTCTTAAGAAGGTAGGCTTTAAATAATCGCCTAGTATGGAGTCTTTGCCACTGGTATTCAAGTTCTGATTCCCAACTGGATCAACAAATATGCCCAAATTTTGGCCTAGGCAATATAATACAATATTATAATAGCACAATATTTTTAATGTAGAGCAAACCAAATGTATTAATTATGGTTGTATCAAGAGGGTTTGTGGTATTTTCAGGGCGCACAATGGCCCTTTTAATAGGGTCAAGAATATTGTATACCTGTGGTCATCTATTGACACGGAAAGTGGCCTAGAAAACGAAATTAAAAGAAGAATTGTGTAAAGTAACAAATATTGTTTTGGTCTAATGAAGGGGCTACTTTCCAAAGCATTTTACCAACCCTTAAATTCATCTTGTCATCATCATCATCAGCCTGAATCTATCCACTGCTGGATGAAAGCCTCTCCAAGCTGATTCCACTTCTCTCGGTCTTGTGCGTTGCGTTGCCACGTACTTCCGCTGAACTTTTTCATTTCATCTATCCAGCGGCCTCTAGGTCTACCTTGTGAAGTCGATGAGTCGAAGACCTGGTGCATGACTAAAACCATACAAAAAGTGTTGGGCTCATTTTAGCGGACCATGCTGCATTGTATTTTCAAACCAATTAATGACGCACAGTTGGGGTGGAACATACAATTACGAACTATACGCTTTGTACAGTTTATCAAATCGGGCTGCCTTAGATGACTGAGCCATGTATATAAAATGGGTGAGTCACACATGACAAAAAAACTGATATTCGGGTAGCCGTAAGGCAAATGAAGACATGGTCCATCTCGTGCAAGTTTGGGGGATAGTGTTAAGTTGGGTTTAAAGACCTTGGTCATCCTAAACTGGAGGGAAGTCACTTTGGACGGACCTGGATGGAGGCAGATGCTAGATGGGGCCAAGACCCACATTGGGTTGTAGCGCTAGTAAGAAGAAGTTTTATCAGAAGTACTATCACTTGAATAATAGGATAAATAATAATTATATTGTATATAAATTAATACATGAAAAAAAACATAATATACGATTCTGAATAGAAAAATTTCGATTAACGGCCTAGAATACCTAAAGTAAAACCCTCTCACATTGAATTGTGAAGGGAAGATTTTCAATTGACCACCACAATAAAAGGATCTTTGAGGACTCTTTGATGCAGAGTAAAAAACCATGCCCTCGATCCAAACACACATATTGGTTGAAAAAACAACTACAGTCAAACTCAGTTATTACGATCTCGGAGATAGCGAGATCTCGGATGTAATGAGGAAACATTCGTTGACATTTTGGTTTATGATTTTCTCCATACATTTATTCACTGCTATAACGAGCAACTTATCGGATAAACCGAGCTAAAATGTGTCAATCGTTTAAAAACATTTTGACCCTAAGCAATAAAATCCGATCGGACAGAATGCCGCCAGGGTCGGATTACGTTTATGACACTAGTTAAGTGTCTAAGTACCTACCTAATTGGTGTTTCGCCGACAATAATAAAAAAGTATCCACGCATATGGTTGAAAAATCCAAAGTTTGTGAAGTCCGTAGGTGCCTACCAGCGTTCATTACAATAAACAACTTCTTTTGTAGTTTATGAATGCCATGCTTGGTTCGGGGAAAAATTCTAATTGTGTATTTTTGTTTAAATTGCGACTTTTTGTGTTATGTGACCGCTCATTTAAAAATACCTATTCTCTGATATAACGAGTAACGCTTATAACGAGCAAATTCAGTCGGTCCCATCTTCCTCGTAATAACCAAGTTCGACTGTATTTTTACAATTACCATATGTATTTTAAACATCCTTATATCCATCCAAACCCACAGTTTCCAAAATAAAGCTTTTGTTCCGTTGCGTTTCCGAGTACCTACATAATTTAATTTTCATTTTGTTTTTCAGATTCTGTGATTTAAATGCCATCTACACGTACTGTGGCATTGTTTTGGTGGCTATTAACCCTTACGATGAACTGCCTATATATGGTAAATATAAAACTAAAAATCAATAAACACTGTACTTAAAAATAATAATATGCTATCAATATAATTAAAAGTGTTTCACCTCTGAAGCCGTGGGTTGTGGATTTTAATCCCGCGTCTAGTATAATTCACATGTAGTTTTTTCAATTTATGTTTGTATGTGATTCAGAGCAATGACCCAATAGGTTGGACTGGAATAACAGAAAGTGGTAATTAATTGGTATGTATCAATGGGTAACTTTACAATATTGTTTTTGTTCAGGTGAAGACACCATCCTTGCCTATCGAGGCCAGGCCATGGGAGACCTGGACCCTCACATTTTTGCCGTTGCTGAAGAGGCTTACACCAAATTGGAGAGGGAACGGAGAGATCAGAGTATCATAGGTAATAACTGAAACACGTTTCATCATGTTTTGTGTGTTTTGAAGTTCCATCAATTATGGCTACCATCTTTATAATTTAAATCAAGGTAATAAGAACGATCGGTCCATCGGTTTTTATAATTTTTCTACGTACACCTGGATACATCTGCTCTCAAACAAATTATACAATTGAATGGTGTATTTCGAAAATGTTACATGTCACACTTTAAAAAAGAGTGACGTAAGTTGCAAAAATCTTCATATTACCTAAATACACAAATGTAAGGCAACTTTTTTTGTAGTTTTTTGAAGACTTTTACTATAAAATAATATATTTTACAAAAAAACTATTTATTTTTATATACTTAGGTAAGAGATTGTTTTCACTATTTTGACTAAAACAAAATTGTGACTTGTAACGTTTTCGAAATACAGCATTCAATTATTTGTAAATTTTGACCCTACACACAAATGCACTAATTAATGTTTTTTAGATGTGCTTCACAAACGTTTCTTTGAAACTCAATGTATTTCAAATTGTAAAAATTTGTGCTGTATAATCAAAACAATACTCTATGAGACTATTTGTTGTTCTACATCCGATGAAAGTAATACGAGTAAAACAATTTAAAGCCTTGTAAACAGTTTCTATACATTTGTTTATTTGTATGCTAGCAAATTCATATACCTAGGTCTGTTTTAAATTTAATATTTTGTATGATTCCTACGCTTTTATGAGTATGTAAAATAATTGAATTAATATGTCGAAGTGTACTCTTTCGGTAGTTCCATTTAACATTGTAATGTATTTTTTTAATGAAATAATATACAAGGGTGGGTCAATAAGTCCTTAGAAAAGCCGACAGGTGGCGCGACTAGTACTGTAAGCGGTTTGTTTTCATGCAGCGGCACTACCGATTCAGTATGCTGCGAAGTTTCAATCAGATTGGTCGGGTTGTTGTGTGTTTCTCGTACATTTAAAAAAAAAATTTGCTTGTTTACAAAAAAAAGGAGAAAATTGAGTTTAGAGCTGTTATTAAACATTTTAATATAAAAGGGTTAACAGCAAAGGAAATAAAAAATGAGTTGGATTTAGTTCACGGCATATCTGCTCCTTCACTTGCAACTATTTATAACTGGTTAAATGAATTTAAACGTGGTCTTACATCAACAAAGGACGAACCACGCTCAGGACGTCCTGTAGAGGTGACTACACCAGAAATGATCAATAAAATCCACGATATGGTGTTAAGTGACCGAAGATTAAAGTTGAGTGAGATAATTGAGGTTACAGGGATCTCAAAAGGTAGCGTCATTTCTATTTTACATGACAAATTGGGCATGAAAAAAATTTCTGCAAGATGGGTGCCGTGTTTGCTCACAGTCGACAATAAACGCAATAGGGTGGTGGCCTCTAAAGCCCTGTTGTCGCTCATGCAACGCAATCCGGATGATTTTTTTCGTCGCTTTGTGACTGTAGATGAAACATGGATACACCACTATACTCCCGAGACGAAAGAACAGTCAAAGCAGTGGATTGCGAAAGGCGAACCATGTCCAAAGAAGGCGAAAACCGTAAAATCAGCTGGCAAGGTTATGGCTACTGTATTTTGGGATGCACGTGGAATTATTTTCGTTGACTATTTGGAAAAAGAAAAAACAATAACAGGGGATTATTATGCATCTTTATTGGACCAGCTAAAAAACAAAATTGAAGAAAAACGGCCTCATTTAAACAGGAAAAAAATCCTCTTTCATCAGGACAATGCCCGTGTTCACACATGTTTACGATCAATGGCTAAAATTGAAGAATTGAAGTTCAAATTGGTCGACCACCCACCGTATTCGCCAGATTTAGCCCCCAGTGACTTTTTCCTTTTCCCAAACTCAAAAAAATGGCTGAGTGGACAACGTTTTTTTTCAAATGAAGAAGTCATCGATCGGACAAATGCTTATTTTGAGGACCTTCCGAAAACTTATTTTTCTGACGGTTTAAAAAAAATTGAGAAACGTCTAACCAAGTGTATTGAGCTCCAAGGAGATTATGTTGAGAAATAAAAAAAAAATACGAAAATAAAAACTTTTTTAATGCTTTTTTCTAAGGAATTATTGACCCACCCTCGTAATATACAATGTATTCCTCCTGTTTTAGTGAGTGGTGAGTCCGGCGCAGGTAAAACAGTGAGTGCAAAATACGCTATGAGATATTTTGCAACAGTCGGGGGCAGCACGACGGAAACGCAAGTCGAGAAGAAGGTCCTGGCCTCCAGTCCTATCATGGAGGTAATATATCTGTTCGCATTCTGCAAAAATCTATCGAATCATAATTCATTCATTCATTTCGACCATGTCCGATCCTAATAGAATCATATGGGCTTCCACAAAGTGGAAGTTTGTATCAACAGATTTTTTTTACGAGAAATGGATGTCAGCCACTTGCTCAACCTATTAGGTTCATACTCTAACTCAGGGTTTCCCAAACTATGTTCCGCGGAACACCAGTGTTCCACCGAACCTGAATAGGTGTTCCGCGACGGCGCGACCATTTGGAAAGGTTTATAGACTGCAACACATTTAAAGATCTTCTACTAAGTAGAAGTAAAATAAGTAAAACTAAAATAATTAAAGAATTTACTTCATATTGAAAGGCGAGTGATGATCAATCTCCACTGATATTTATGACGTCAAGTATCTAGATAGGTCATGGGTCCCACAAGGGGTTGGGGGCCTGGGCTTACGGGGGGTCCGGTGTGAGATATCGACCAGCCAAGTGAGATAAACATGTACTAATAGTAAAAAAATGTCGCCTGCGGCGCTGTTTCACTTCAGGCATAGGTACTAACATTTAATAACATGTGGTTTTGCCATATTTACAATTTTTGATTATTGTCGATATTTGATATGTCCATAATTATTGTGCAAATCAACATAAAAATGGGTGTATTAAAAATACAAAAAATCGCTAAAAAATACCCTCAATTTTACCTCGAACACCATTTGGAATATGCAACTGTAGATCGTCACATTGCCTTTAACCTTGGCGATAAGTAGGGGACTCGCCAAAGATCCTAGCCTGGGGGCCCGCTTCGGGAGGACCATCTTTTCTCACACCGTGCACATGAAAAAGATGGGGTAGGTATATTGTTTTTAACTGACCGGCTGACAAGTTTTATCAGTTTAACGACAGATGTCAATATTGGCAGAACGGTTAGCTGCGCTTATAAATAACCAACAATAAAGTGTTCCGTCAAAATAGCACAAAATTACTCCCATCTTTTCGAAAGTCATAAGTATTCAAATTCACTTTATGTTTCTTACGGTATGGTACATCCTCTCAAAACAGCTTCTCCTATTTATGATAATTCAAGATAAAATGAGATTGTTGCATTTCAGGCAATTGGTAACGCAAAAACAACCAGGAACGACAACAGTTCGAGATTCGGTAAATTCATCGAGATCCACTTCAGCAAAGCCTTTCACATAGTGGGCGCCTCCATGAGGACGTATCTGTTGGAGAAGTCCAGAGTCGTCTTTCAAGCGCCCGGCGAGAGGAACTATCACATATTCTATCAGCTGTGTGCTGTCAGAAACACGATGCCTGAACTGAAGCTTGGTAAATGTTAAAATATATTATAATACTTGATTGTTAGTATTATTCAATCAATTTCAACCATTTTATGTTCATTATAATTACTTACTCGAGTGCAGCTATAAACGGTTTTACACAACTTTTAAATGGTTTTTAAACTAATTAATAACGGCAAAGTGTAGTATTTATTATTTGATGCTTGTCTACTCATTGTGGCGGATTGTCTTTTTATACCCCCTGCAAATTGGCAAATAAATGTCATTGCAGTAGTGTGAAGTTCTCTGCAAATGAACCTGCAATGCAGTGGACTGTAATTTTAAGATGCTTGTGGATTACGTATCTAGGGGGAGATTTAAACAGTGATTCAATCAAGGCACTAACATTTTATGTTGAGAGGGCTGGCGCGCTAGAGCTGGTTCGGTGTTCACGCACTCACGCACTGGTAAACGAACTGTTCGGAATGTCACTCTCACAGTTTCACTTGTGTTTTGGGATAAATGACGATGACAAGTTCAGGAGGGATGATAGACGCGACATTCGCTCAAACCATATCAGATTTAGCGCCACGAAGGTCGAACAGATGCGTTTTAGATGAACACTGTGGTTAACGTGGCTTCGGTCGTATTGTATCAGATCACGGCGCGATACGAGTCTTAGCTTTAACAAGCCTAGGCGCGTACGCTATCTTGAAGTAACTGTATGTAACTCCCAATCACAGTCGACTCATGACCCGTAACTGCGGGTTGCCTGGTCTTGCGACAATATCTGAGGATTTGAGGTAGGTGGGTAAAAGCGACCATAATTAGCCCAACCAAACACTATAAACATTATTAATAGAACAGCCAAAAATAAGACCTTATTTACATAGTGTTAAAAACAGAATTTACTCATATTTAACTTAGATGTCGATTTACTGAACTTAATAATCGGTGCACTTTATTTGTTCAATTCTCAACTCCTGATTTATAATACGGGTTGATCAACTTTGTCTTATTGTTTTTCAGATCATCAAGACACTTTCAACTTCTTAAACCAAGGTGATAATCCAATCATAGACGGTGTTGATGACGCTAAGGGTTTTGCCGAAACTAAGCAGGTAAAGCATTGAACTTCAAAAATCTCCATGATTCATAGAAAACTTAAGGATTCAACCTTCTTCTGGTTTTATTTGTAATAAAATACTAATTGATGTTTTCCAGGCGTTGACGACGCTGGGGTTCACCAGCCAGGAGCAGGCGGACATGTTTAAAATCTGGGCGGCCATCTTGCATTTGGGAAACGTAAACATCACCGAATTGAAATCGGAGGAGATGTCGGGTGGCGACGATGGAGAGGCTAGTTTTATTAGTGTGAGTATCATAACATATTAATAACATTTGGATTACGGGAAACCAAGAGGAAAAGAAGCACCTTATATATATTTATTTGTCCTGATTTATCTGTAATGCGTGAGAAAACATATGTGTAGGAAAGATCGAGACAGGGAGAAGATGTTTTGATTGGGGTAAGGTGAAAGAAAAGATACACGTAAATTTGAAAAATAAACTGACTAAAATAAAGGAATAGTTTATTTTAATCGGGTCGTAAAAGAAAACAAATATTAGGATACTCTCCAGATAGTTTAATAGATGCTTACAGTGCAGCACTAGCATACTTGTTGAATGTTGGCAGGTGGCACTGCCACCTGGTAATTAGTTAAATAATAATGCGTACTTGTGACTACTTTCATTTAGTTGCTTAATGTAGACTAGGACGATTAGCTGACGCCGACTTAATACTAGAACCACTAAACGCCGACTGAACAATTGGTCAACTGAGCTAGCCTTACATATTAATTAGCCTTATTTGTTCACTTGCTAACAATCATATTACTTTTTTCAGCCGAAAGACAAGCATCTGTCGGCATTCTGCATGTTGGCGGGGTCGCCGCCCGAAGCGACAATCCACCGTCTCACCCACAGGAAGATCGTCTCTCGCAGCGAAACCATCGAATCGCCACTGCGACACACACAGGCGCACGCGGCCAGAGACGCTCTCGCAAAGAGGCTTTACGCAGAGCTCTTCTCATGGCTTGTGACGGGGGCCAACAGAGCATTGCGCTGCACTCAGCCCACTGCGCATTTTATTGGTAAGCATTTGAAATCCAGACGTGGAGTAATATTTTTTTCTTATTTTTTAACATTTCTGTTTTGGAATAGAATGTTATTACATGGAAAAATATTTTAATGGTATTGTTCTCTTCCTTAAGGTGTGCTGGATATCTATGGATTTGAGACATTCGAGACGAATTCTTTTGAACAGTTCTGCATCAACTATGCAAATGAAAAACTCCAACAACAGTTCAACTCGCATGTCTTCAAATTGGAACAGGAAGAATATCTTAGGGTGAGTATATTTCAATTTACTCTTTCCACTCCTCAATGACATCACACGGGGCTTCCAAGAATCCCTGTCACTCGCCAGTATTCTTGTACCTTACCAGGTTATGCCAGCGTCCCATAGCTCTTCTGTATATACATTATATACCCCAGTGGGTTGAAGGCTTATAATTGTCCCCTTTTACTGAAATACAACATTATTACGATAATGGTAGTTTTCGGTAAATCAGTTCAAATGGCACACCATACATCAGGGCCTGATCTAAAATTTCCATACAGTAAATCCATTTAATACGAACACGGCTAATTCGAAATTCACTGTAAATCGAAATATTCACTAAAATTCATCAAATCTATTTATAGCGATTTCCACTAATTCGATAAATCAACCTAATAGTTACCACTGATATTAATCTGAAAGAAATTATATCGGAAACCTTTTTAAAAAAGTTTTATTGTTACTTTGCTATAAGTACATTATGTATTTTGTATTTCGTAAATTCAAATTTTTTTCGATTTTCGTTCATGTTGATTTCAAATTAACAGGGCTTTACTGTAGTTTGTATTTTTTATCTATTCTTGTCCTTTGGTAATTCAGAGCCGAAATTATAATTGTAACTAAAAGCTAGCATACGAATTTTATATAATTTTTTTTAATTGTCTCTTGTAGGAAGAAATAACCTGGACGATGATCCACTTTTCGGACAACCAGCCGTGCATAGACCTAATCGAGGCGCGGTTGGGAGTGCTGGACCTGCTAGACGAGGAATGTCGCATGCCGCAGGGATCGGACGCATCGTGGTTGGCAAAAATGCACGAGCGGTGTAAGGCTTCGGCGCATTTCGTCAAACCTCGCTTCGATACAAATGGTAAGACTACCTTACTATCTTGATTTGAATTGAAAAAAATATACTTTCTGTATTAATTTATTATGTACTTAACGATGTTAAAAGTGTTTTAAGACTAAATTTTCATAAGGTTTATCCCATTAGTGTTATGTTACTTATTGACATCTATATCTTGTTACTTTGCAGCATTTGTAATTAAGCATTTTGCCGATGACGTTATCTATCAAACAACTGGATTCCTGGAGAAAAATCGAGACACCGTTCTGGAAGAGCAGATTGACTTGCTGAAGCAGCACGCCGCGTCTTCTCTTCTGCGTCAGCTGTGCGGGTCTCAGCAACAGTCCACCGACACTCTGGGAGTGCCAGAACCTAAACCCAGAGTCAAAATATCCCCAGCCAAACCGTCTGTAAGCATACCAATAATTATGATTCTATCTGTTAAATGTACAGTAAATTTAAAAAAAATTCGAATTACAAAATACAAAATGTACGGTAAAAAAAAAGTTAAGTTTTTGTATTGCAATTTTGTAATATTGTTTCCGTTTCCGATATATTTCTTTCAGATTAATTGATTAATGGTGACTATTATGGTACATGTGGTGGAAATCGCTGTAAATAAGATTTTTTTAATTTAGTGAATGTTTCGATTTACACCGAATTAACCATGTTCATATTAATGAGGTTTTACTATACTTATCCATATCCTCTGAGAATGTCCGAGAATGTGTTACGAAAGGGAAGAGATGCTCCAGTTGGTCCAACCAGCTGTTGAGCCCGAGCCGTCTGATCTGTTCGCCAAAAAGGCCAAGTATATTGCATTTTAAAAAGTCTTATCTCTTCACATAGTTTTGTTTGTTTGTATTGTTTTAGCTTTGTTTTTTTTGTATCTTATGTATCATTAAATTCATTTATTTTTGTTTTTATTAAATTACGTATTTCATTAAACTCAGTCAAAGCTCACTTGAGAGTGTGGCGACCTTAGTCTTGGGTATCTGCTCCTGAGACATTCACAGGCGTAAACAACTGCTGATGCTTCACATCCAAACGTTGGGCCTCGTGATACGCTCGATTAAGAACGAGTGTGGTGCGGGGCGGGTTGGTTTGGAGGGTCCATGTTTGTGTTGTACTTATAATGTCGATGCACTTTCAAAACCGTTTCCTATCCACAAAACTTTACATGAGAAGCATAAAACGCAGTGAACTTTAATGCATCCTAGAACATGGACATAATATTAGTTTTCATAAACGTAATTTTGATTCATTTTTATTTGCATACATATAGCCGATTAGTGGTCCTCCATAAATAATGACATCTTAAATTGTAAAAATTATCTGATGCAGCTAAAATCGATATCGGATTATTGGAGGCAAAAAAAATATATTTGGGCGATATTAAGCTCAAATGGTTTTATTTTTTGTCAGAATGTGTAAGTAATTCGATATCCTGTCCAAAAGGCACCGAGTGCGTCGACCAAGCAAAATCGCCAGAGCGTGGGAGCCCAATTCAGAAATTCTCTTACCGCTTTGATGGCCACCCTCAACGCCACCACCCCTCACTATGTGCGCTGCATCAAGCCCAACGATGATAAGGGAGCCTTCCAGTATGACCCGGCCAGAGCAGTGCAACAATTAAGGTATTTATAACATGTTGCAATTCTTATAAAGGGCAGTAGTGGACTTTATTAGCGGGTGGGGTGGGGTTACTGCATTCACATATAAAAAGGGGTGAGTATGAATAGACAATTGGCAGGCACTGAACTTAAAGATTCATTGTTGAACTTGTAGTCGGCGATTGTATGTCCAGGATGTGCATTTAAACATATTATTAGGCAAAATAGATTTCCGGAATCTGTATTAGATGTAATATCTATACATAGTGCGTTGGCAATCCATTGTGTGAGTTGGATATGTACATTCGACTACCTCATGGAATAACACACTAACTCTAAATTATCAACTTTTCAGGAGAGCAAAAAACCAATCAAAAAAATGTGTAGCAAAATCCGTTTATAAAAATAATAACAATAACTTGTGATACCAACTACAGGTGGATTATTATTCCATGTTATTTAAGATATTACAAAAATGTTATATAATCATAACTCTACTTACGAGTATTATATTAATCAGTATTTTGGGTGTTTTTCGAGAAAAAAATCCAAAAAAAAATTGGCCGGTGTGGTATTTTTTTCTATGCAACAATAGCTCAAAAAACGTAAAACACACTATTTTGAGTTGGTGCGTTATTCCACGAGGTAGTCGAATTACACTTAGTATTTTGACATTGTTTTGTTTGTCACTGATTTGAACTTCACCGCCAGTGTGCGACAACCTATTGTTGGATAGCGGCTGGGGCTAGAAGGGAAGTTAAAATGGAATTAGCTCTAGCAATAACATCGTCCGTTTATATAATTATTTTGTTACGTCTTGATAATCCTCTAATACTATCGAATATCCTTACATTGAAGTGGTTAGTGTTTCTCAATGTGTGTTTGATCCACAGTAAGGACCCAATGGCTAACAACCATTCCTAATACAGTCTATTAATATAACCTCCATCACGGTGTCCAAGAGTTTAAGCATATCTCTCGCATGTACACGACTGAAGAAAAAGAATATAACCTAAACTCTGTGGAGTGAAAATGGTAGTTTACCTTTCACTATTCCTAATACCCCTATTTTAGTACTAATCGTGTTTACTGGTACATAACACATTAATAACAGAAAATACGACTGCTAGAATAGGGCCAAAAATCATTAATTTACTCTTAGCTCCGACTTATTATTAACTTACTAATGATTTGTTTCTTTTGACAGAGCGTGCGGAGTTTTAGAGACAATAAGAATATCAGCTGCAGGATTCCCTTCAAGATGGCTGTACCAAGATTTCTTCATCAGGTAAACATGCTTTTGATTTAATTCAATTTACGTGAAATATTCCAATTTCTGAATATTTTAAGGCTTCTGCGCAAAGAAAGAGGGAGTCAACCGAACTCTTTGTAGTACATCACTTGATAATGAATTTTGGTAGTTGACGTGCGACGTTCCTGTACGACATGACGAGCCTGCCATTAAACAATTATACACCATCTTCTAAGCGAAGCTGACTGACTCATGATGTGATTGCTATAAAGCTATGTTTCCATTGTCGAGAGTCAGAGCCTGCCCGTAAAACAGTCACCAGTTTTTATATGAATGCAATATACATTTTCATGACGTCATCAGCAAGTTTTCATGATTCATGACTTGGTGACATGACTATTTCTTCAAGAATAGTGGGATGTCTACTAACTCAAATATCGAATGATTTAAATGAACTAATCAGTCAGAACTGATCATTACAGACCTACAAACTCATCTAAAGAATGGATGAGGAGCCAATGCCAAAAACTACCCAATCAAGGCTCGCAATTGGACAGAATCTGACGGTTTCAAAATGGTGTCCATATGATAGTTCGTAGTTCCATTTTTGACCGTTCTTTAGATAAGTTTGTTGGACTGTACCTCTAATTGAAAGAAAGTCTCTGAATCACTACTGAGTGAATCGGTTCTCTGAATACATACATTGTTTTTTAATAAAATACTAATGGTTGCTTGATGTTAACCGTATGGTTTTGGATAATTATTATTTGCTTACGTACTGTTTTTGAGATAATATCCTTTTTGTCATGAAAAAAATCTTTCAGGCTCATAGCAATATTATGTACAAGGTATTTGTATCAAATAAATCTCACGGAACAAATGTAAAATTTGTTACAAATGGTTTTTAACGTGGTTCATTGTGTATTTAATTTTGCAGATACCGAGTACTGTGTAACACCAAGGACATAAACAGAAATGACTCGAGGACTACTTGCTCCAAAATCATTGAGAAGTGCATCAAAGATGAAGACAAATACCGCTTCGGCAAAGCTAAGCTCTTCTTCAGAGCAGGACAGGTAATGAACCCGCAACATCCATCTATATGTGTCGCTGAGTTTCAAAACCCCCAATAACACTTTTTCATTATGTTGAGAAAATCAACAAAAACTTTTTGAACTAAAAAGGTTTTTGAATGTTTCAGTAGTGTTATAGCGGGATTTGATAGACACGTTGATTTTGTTTCATAAATGACAGTTAATCGTAGCGGCTTTTGAAAGAGGCGATAAAAATTTCATGTAGAGATTTTAATAACGAATCCAACGATATATATCTTAATTATTTCAAAAAAGTGTTATAGCGGGTTTTGAAACTCAGCGACACATATGTAATATGACATCGTAATAAATATGAACTTACTAGAAAGCGTGTGTGTATCGCGATCAACTGTGACCGAACATGAGTCATTTGGATATATGATTTGTTAGTCAGGATTTATTCAAATCACATTTAAACCGCAGATGTGGAATTATTTATTGACTAATATAAATATCATTGAACTGGCATTTTGTATTCTGCCTAACACAATATTTTGATTTATTGGGATTTTTCATGCATAAATATTCCAAAATCGACATTGCGTATGGGGTGGGGTATAAGCGAAGACACAGCATGAGCTAGCAGTGACATCTATGTAATTTCAATGGAATCTATGCATTATTTGGATTGTGATTCATGGATTCAAAATGTGTAAAAACTGATAGGGTCAGCTGGTGCTATAATAAAAATTCCGTACTAGTGTCTTCCTGCACATCTATTCTATACACAAGACTACTATCGGCAGCTATCGAGGGTAGTTTTTCATTTTTTGTATCGAAGTATTAGCACTTATTGTAACAATTACAATAAGTTAGCCGTCTAAACAGTCAAAACTGTCTATCTCGCTCAAAAATTTCACACAGCCATGAGCACCATTGTAACAGTTGGTTTGTTACAATTGTAATTGTTACAATGTGCTAATACTTTGATACAAAAAATTTACCCTCGATAGCTGCTGATAGGGGCCTATAGCAGTCTTGTGTATAAAATAGATGCACTGAAGAGCTATTGAATCTCGGCAAAGTGTCACTAAAATGTGACTTTGCTGCATTGATTGATTTTGTATTTCTACCATTCTACCTTTTTTCTGGCACTCCAGCCAGGGGTGGACTATAGCTGCCTCAAACATACTTTCCCATTATGCTCGGTCTTCTACTACCCAATAGATGATGCTTGCAAGACTTTCTGTAGGCCATCAAGCTACTGAAGGTATGCTCTTCTCTCTCTGTTATCCTTCTGGTCCACTAAATATGTGGCGCTTTATCATTGATTGATCATTCATACGTGTCATGTAACTGGCCCATCACAGGCATTGGGTTTCGACAAATCAGACTACAGGATCATTAGAAAGCTTATAGACGTCATGATTGTAACTTCTTGAAATCACTTGCAGTTAATGACCACGTAATGTTTTATATAGATTGAGTTCAATTAGTAATTTACTTTCATTTATTTATATTTGATTTTACAATGTTTAAGGTGGCTTACCTGGAAAAACTGCGTGCGGAACGTCTACGCAGATGTTGCATCATCATGCAGAGCCAAATACGAGCATTTGTCTGTAGAAAGAAATATCTTAAGATCAAGACTGCCATCGCTGGTCTTCAGAGATATGGACGTGGATTCCTGGCCAGAAAGTACGAAACTAACTTTTTATTATCCTAGTTATAATTTACACATGATAATTGACTGTATTGCATTTTGTTACGTCATATATATTTTTCATAGAATATATCGAAAATTTTGGTTTTTTCATTATAATAAAATTATTCCCACCACTCGTTTCTTGACCACTCTGTAAACTCTGTATTTTCTCTGTGTTGATTAACAGATTGGCCCAAGAGTTACGTAGACAGCGTGCTGCCACTATCTTGCAGAAACGTATTCGCGGCTGGTTAGCAAGACTTCGATACAAGAGAATCAAAGCAACAGTTCTTGGACTCCAACGTTATGCCAGAGGATACTTGGCTAGAAGAGCCTTCATGAAGATGAAGTACAACGCCGCCGTAAGTCTCTCCAGCAAACACTAACACAATCAACTAAATGATAGATTTATATCATGGCTGCGGACATCTTCATGGCGATTTGCGGAACTATAAATCCATCCGCTCTTTCGCGTACATATTTACCGCTGACCATCTTTTCCATCCTTTAAACTGTGTACTGCACTATAAAATCGCAACCATGGGACGTTGTTTATAAAATATTATCTGTGTTGACAAATGTACTACCACTACTGCCACTGTTAATTTATAATCATATTTAACATTAAATGCGATCGATTAGAAAGATACTAATATGTAAGTACATTAAAGGGTTGCCATCAAGCATTTAAGGGTTAACTGTAGAATCAATTATGCCCCAGGATTTTTCAACCATTATAAATCATTCGAATAAGAACCACATCGGGTAGAATCGAAATTATCAAAATGTGCATACTTACTTTAATGTTCATAACAATTACTATGAATTCCATGTTGAATTTAATAAAGGGGGACCCACAGATGGCACTGCCCATTGACTGGATGTCGCAAGCGTTATGTAGACGGAATAGGATTTAACCTTATGTTAACTCCGTAATTTTTACTCACAATCTTACAGCCAGTCTGATTAGCTCTGACCCTTTTGATCATACTGGTCCTCTATTTTGAAACTAAGCACCTTAGTTTATCGAGATTCATTTCTAGCGTTATGTGTGGTTATCTAGTTGTCAAATGCGATACCTACCTGAACTGAACAAATTTTTTGGCAAGTTCATCGGGTTATTTGATCGAGCAAGTCATCTTATCTTGTTAATCTATTTTCATGTAGGTACCGTTTGAAGTTTTCTCTGTTATTTTTGATTAATCTCTGTGAACTCTTCCACACCTCTACTCTGTGGAGGCCCATATGATCTTATTAAAATCGGACATTGTCAGAACTCTGAGTAAATACTAAAACCTGTGTTTTTATTTTATAAATAAACCATCCTATACGGCGTGATATTTGCATTGTGAGTTTTGATTTATGATCTATATACGATGGGTCAATTATATTTAATTTTATTTGTTTATTTCAGGCCATAAAGATTCAGACGCGGGTGCGAGGATGGCTTGCAAGGAAACGATACGCAAAGATGATGTACCGCGTTGTCATCTGCCAGTCTGCGGTGGGTTTTTGATTCATTTTCATGTAAATTTAATAAATATTGTGGCGATTCACTTAGGAGCAATCAATTCTTGGGAGCCTCAGTCGGGTGCATTTTAATATTTATGTATAATTAATTGAAAGATGTATTTATTGTAAGTGAAACTATATTATTTCTTTTCTGTTGGATGGGAGGTAATGGTGATGACAAATGAAGGAAATAAAGACACAATTTGACAGTTGATTATCATATATTTTGCAATATATAGTAGGTAACATACGGCAGTTTATTCCTTCATATTCAGTATAACTCTCTCAGAACAACCTGAATCTTTTATTTTAAAAATTATTTTTCTATAGAAACAAAATATTTCTTATGTATTGTGCGGTGCTAATTACCTATACCTACTCATATCAATCATATCGTCTCTGTTCTGGCAGAACACACTAACTGGAGAATACTAGTTTTGAGTAATTTGACTTTGAAGTTGTTAAAAAGTTTGAAATAATGGTCTATCATGTGAGTTTATTAAGTAATCGTAAAAAGGATGACTTTAAAATAAAGACTGTTTATTTATTAAGAAGGTTTCCAGACTGTAAAGTTTGAAATAAGGCACCTTTTTGGTACTAACTCAATATGTAATTTTTTCGAATTAGTGTCTTCTGCCAGAACAGTGATGATATTATATATTATAATCATAAGGGGTATTTTCAGATATATTATGTTATAATATGTAACCATTCCAAATTAAAAACACATTAATTTGATTTCCACTCATAGTATACAAAAATTAAGAAAGAACGTTCCATCTACTGTCACTTGCATACAAACTATGTTTATTTGATAATCTTTTTATTTATTGCTTGCAACGAATTCAAAACCTATCGGAAGAACTAAGGTGCCCTGAGATACTTATGAAAATTTTTCATTCAGTTTTTGTCCCGCATAGAATCAACAATTGCCATCTAACAAAATGGCATATGAAGTTTGTAAACTAAATGTTGTTAATTTATTCACATATTATTTTTTAGCAGATATCAACTTTATGTAATACTAAAACCTAAATTTGAAATTTCCACTATACTAATTTTATTTTTCATAAATAGATAGCAAATCTCTCACCACACTACATTTCCTCCCATAAGGAATAGTTCCAGGCAGCTAGTATTAGTTTTAAGTCATCATCATCATCATCAGCCTGAATCTATCCACTGCTGGATGAAGGCCTCTTCAAGCTGCTTCCACTTCTCTCGGTCCTGTGCATTGCGTTGCCACGTACTTCCGCAGAACTTTATCATATCATCGATCCAGCGGCCTCTAGGTCTACCTTGCGGACGTTTTGTACTTCTTGGATACCACTGGATGACTAGATTTGTCCAACGATTGTCTCTTCTTCTAGCTATGTGTCCAGCCCATCTCCATTTAAGGCTTTTAATAAACTCTATTACATCGCAAACCCTTGTCTGCTTCCTTATCCACTCAAAAATCTCTAAACTCAAACTCAAACACACAAAATGAAATGAGTGGATAAGGAAGTAGTTTTAAGTATTCAAAGGTATTTCTAGGTTGTCTTACAATTTCATTGCAATCATTACTTACTATATGATTCACATTCAATTCAGGCCAATTGCCTTGTAGGTATTATGTTTAGAAAATTCTCATATTTAAGTTATTTTACCGTTTAGTACTGAGTCTCCGCCGCTTTTTTATAGTACAGCTTTAGAAATACAAATCAATGTGATCGTCATATTCATTAGCTGCAAATATTCTTAGGTAATAAACAGACTTGAGAAACGGGTGATGATGCTGTTTTCGTCTTTTAGATACGCCGATTCCTGGCTCGCCGCCAATACAGAAAGCTGCGTGCGGAGGCCCGCAGCGTGGAACACGTAAAGAAACTGAACCGTGGCCTTGAGAACAAGATCATCAGTCTGCAACAGAAGCTGGGAAATCTTCAAGTCGACAACAAGCAGATCGCTCACCTGGTCAACGAAGTCTCAGACCTCAAGTAAGTGCATCTTGATAATAATTTATATATCCATTTTCCGCCACTTTCCCTAGACAATGTTTTAAAAGATATATGAAGCATACATACCTCATGCAATGGAAGTGACAACTGATCTAAAGTAAATTTCCTTCAAAGTTAATGTTCGTAATGATTTCAACGCATGTATTCTATACACAAAACTGCTATCGGCAGCTATTGAGGGTAGTTTATCATATTTATGTATTGAGGTATTATATATTGTTACAATAAGTGCTATGTTTTAACAGCACTTCTCTTGGCTGTGTTAACTTTTAGAGCGAGATAGACAGTTTTGACAGTTTAGACAGCCTTTTAATTAGTGTTAAATAAACAAAACAGACAGGTTGTTCACCTTTGTGTAATGCACATTTTGCACATATGGAAGGGTGCAGCCTTGATTTCAAGACACTTCAACTATCTTATAAGTACGACCAATGGTTTAGCTGATTGCTCTGACTGTCATTACATAAGGGAAGGATAATAATATATTCAGGGAAAATGTTAACGACAACCAATATTATGGGAAATGGTTAAGTTTGCCATAATCGGTAGCGATTATAAATACGTATAATCTGTATTGATAATAAAAATCTATACCTTCACTTATCTCTTGCAGGGTTAAACTGGAGCCGTTGAAGGGGCTGGAGGCGGAACTGAAGGAACTGAAACTCGCATTGAGAGACAGAGAAGCTAAGATCGTAACACTGGATCAACAGCTCACTCAAGAGAGAGACAATAGTATCGAACTCGTCGAAGAGAAGAACAAACTGAACGAGGAGTACATCAAACAGAAAGAAATTTGGACATACGAGAGCAGTAAGATGGCCAAGGAGTTGATGAGCCTCAAAGAGACCAACATAGTCAGTCAAAAAGGTAAGTCATTAACCTCATTATTTCTCCTCGGAATATAACTGGGATATTTCATATCATGAAATCTTCTATCGAAGGCTGGCAACTAAAAAACAGACATAATTGATCACACGGAAAATTGCTCACGTGGGTAATCTCGAAAAACTATTACCTAATCACTAGATATCGAAAAAAATTAATAATCACCATAGCATTTCAAAGCAATAATTGTGTATTGATCATGCGTCACCACAAATATGGATTAAAATGTTTCTTTTACAATTTGCAATAATTCGTGCCTACAGCCAATTGAATGAATTACACTTATGGATTATTCTTTTTATCTATACCTGAATAATGCAGCAACCATAAAGTAAACAAAAATTGTGGGTGGAGGGAAATCTGTACTTAATTATAAGGATATTTTTCATCCATGATCAATTCAGACGATTACACCCCATTTTTCAACGCGCTATCCAGAACCAGTCGTATCACATAACCAACTACTTGAACATTGAGTCATTTACAGAGGCTGCGTAGCTTAGAGAATATCCTTCTGCCTAAGCCTCTGCTGCCCTTTACTTTTCCTGCATTACGAATTGGAGTAAATCATATTTGAATCTTTTAGAAACAATGGCAGCAGAGTTCCGTAATACTAAAAGTAACTTTGTTTCCTTTGCTTCCAACAGCCTCATTTATCATTGCGGAAAGTCGGATACTGCAAACTGTTACTATTGAATTTTGTATATTTTTTCAGATTCGGAGAAGAAAATGAAAGAGCAATATGAATTAGAAAAGAGAGAACTACTGTCCGAATTGGATTTGGAGAAGACGGCTTACCAACGTTTGCTGACAGAACAGTACCAACTGCAGGCCAGGCTGGAAGAAATGCAAGGGTTGGTATACCTTAATTGATATTGTTAAAAAAGCGCTACATTTCATAGTACATACATAATTAATAATATATTAAATCAGGTGGGCCTTTTTTGATGGTTATTCTTACCGATGTTGTATTAACTTTCAGAAGACGAAGCCTCCGTGGTCATCAGAGATCTCTATCAAATGCCAGCACTGCGTCACAACCTGAAAATGCTGCAGAAGATGTAAGTCTAAGAACTTGGAGTTACTAGTGAAAAACAAATAATCTTGTTCATCTCTTTCGCATTTTTTTCCATTTATCATAATATGAGGTGTCTAATAACAAATAATGATGAGTTACACATGTGTTCAAAATCTGACAAAAGATACGTAACATATTCTATGTGCGATCTCACTCAAAATGTAATTCAATTCAATTCAATTCATTTATTTTTTTAACATATTGTGGACATTACAAATTATAAGTAATGACAGACAACTTCTAAAACACACCAAAATCATACAAACACAAATAATTAATATAAATATATAAATAATTTTAAATTTTTATTTAATTAAAGTTAAATTTTAACATCATCATAAGCAAGATAAATGTACAATACACAATAAATTATAAAATATTAACATTAGGTTTTAAATAAACATTTCCCTTGTTGAGTTACAAAAATTTAAAATAACGATTTTTGGCTCTCCTGTAAAGTTGCACTTTTGTAGATAGTGTTGTTTGACACTAAGCATCGAATTTGAACATCAAATACGATAGAAAAAAAATGAGCTAACATTAAAACCAACCAGTTACGTACGCTTGGCCCAGGGATATATAAAAGGACTTATCAGTTTTTGTAATTAGATGCCTATGTATCCTGCAATGCCGTTCATTTATAATATCCGTATCCTACAAATTCGTGCACTATATTTTTACATCCTGAGTTTGTTATGAGAAATGGTTGTTAGCTCAACTTATTAGATTCATGTTCTAGATCTAAATAATGTGCGAATTTTCCAAATATAGAATCTGAACCCACGATTCACGCACTTGGAGATGATATGCCACTATTGTACTGTGGGCGCCATTATAATGCTTACACAATTGTTAATGTAACTCATTATAATGCTTACACAATTGTTAATGTAACTCATTATAATGCTTACACAATTGTTAATGTAACTCATTATAATGCTTACACAAATGTTAATGTAACTCATTATAATGCTTACACAATTGTTAATGTAACTCATTATAATGCTTACACAATTGTTAATGTAACTCATTATAAGGCTTACACAATTGTTAATGTAACTCATTATAATGCTTACACAATTGTTAATGTAACTCATTATAATGCTTACACAATTGTTAATGTAACTCATTATAATGCTTACACAAATGTTAATGTAACTCATTATAATGCTTACACAATTGTTAATGTAACTCATTATAATGCTTACACAATTGTTAATGTAACTCATTATAAGGCTTACACAATTGTTAATGTAACTCATTATAATGCTTACACAATTGTTAATGTAACTCATTATAATGCTTACACAATTGTTAATGTAACTCATTATAATGCTTACACAAATGTTAATGTAACTCATTATAATGCTTACACAATTGTTAATGTAACTCATTATAATGCTTACACAATTGTTAATGTAACTCATTATAAGGCTTACACAATTGTTAATGTAACTCATTATAATGCTTACACAATTGTTAATGTAACTCATTATAATGCTTACACAAATGTTAATGTAACTCATTATAATGCTTACACAATTGTTAATGTAACTCATTATAATGCTTACACAATTGTTAATGTAACTCATTATAAGGCTTACACAATTGTTAATGTAACTCATTATAATGCTTACACAATTGTTAATGTAACTCATTATAATGCTTACACAATTGTTAATGTAACTCATTATAATGCTTACACAATTGTTAATGTAACTCATTATAATGCTTACACAATTGTTAATGTAACTCATTATAAGGCTTACACAATTGTTAATGTAACTCATTATAATGCTTACACAATTGTTAATGTAACTCATTATAATGCTTACACAATTGTTAATGTAACTCATTATAATGCTTACACAAATGTTAATGTAACTCATTATAATGCTTACACAATTGTTAATGTAACTCATTATAATGCTTACACAATTGTTAATGTAACTCATTATAAGGCTTACACAATTGTTAATGTAACTCATTATAATGCTTACACAATTGTTAATGTAACTCATTATAATGCTTACACAATTGTTAATGTAACTCATTATAATGCTTACACAAATGTTAATGTAACTCATTATAATGCTTACACAATTGTTAATGTAACTCATTATAATGCTTACACAATTGTTAATGTAACTCATTATAAGGCTTACACAATTGTTAATGTAACTCATTATAATGCTTACACAATTGTTAATGTAACTCATTATAATGCTTACACAATTGTTAATGTAACTCATTATAATGCTTACACAAATGTTAATGTAACTCATTATAATGCTTACACAATTGTTAATGTAACTCATTATAATGCTTACACAATTGTTAATGTAACTCATTATAAGGCTTACACAATTGTTAATGTAACTCATTATAATGCTTACACAATTGTTAATGTAACTCATTATAATGCTTACACAAATGTTAATGTAACTCATTATAATGCTTACACAATTGTTAATGTAACTCATTATAATGCTTACACAATTGTTAATGTAACTCATTATAAGGCTTACACAATTGTTAATGTAACTCATTATAATGCTTACACAATTGTTAATGTAACTCATTATAATGCTTACACAATTGTTAATGTAACTCATTATAATGCTTACACAATTGTTAATGTAACTCATTATAAGGCTTACACAATTGTTAATGTAACTCATTATAATGCTTACACAATTGTTAATGTAACTCATTATAATGCTTACACAATTGTTAATGTAACTCATTATAATGCTTACACAAATGTTAATGTAACTCATTATAATGCTTACACAATTGTTAATGTAACTCATTATAATGCTTACACAATTGTTAATGTAACTCATTATAAGGCTTACACAATTGTTAATGTAACTCATTATAATGCTTACACAATTGTTAATGTAACTCATTATAATGCTTACACAAATGTTAATGTAACTCATTATAATGCTTACACAATTGTTAATGTAACTCATATTTATCTACCATCAGAAGCTGCATACTAATGTTTGGAACTTCTTCTATAGAAATCATATTTCTTTTATGTTTGGTAATACCTAATATTTTTTTTTTTTTGATATATTTGCTAGGATATCGGTTACGGTTCAACGAGATCGACTACCTCTTCATCTACCATTCGCGCTGGCCTCGAGACCATCGACTGGCAAAAGAACAGTGCGCCTTCTGAAAATGCTGACCTGACCACACGTCCTGCTACTGACCAATCAGGCGTAAGACATCTATTTGTGTCGTTAATGATAATCAATCAATTTTGAAATGCATTCACCACTTTATATTGTCAAGTCCTGACAATTGTTCTTATTTCTTCTTTTTCATTTGCCGCCATCTTCTATCAAACATTGGTGACCGAATTGCAGTACATCTTCCTATCCTGGCTTGGCCAAATCAAATCAACAACGTCTTCACTTTGAGTTACTAACAGAGGTTACGTAGCCAAGAAAACGTCCTGTCTACATCTACTTTTCCCTTCATTATGAACTGAAATAAACCCTACTTCTCATTTCGGAGAATATGGGTGAAGTATACACCATTTTTGCACTCAGTGGTGTCAATATGCTGATGATCCATTCGTTTTTATATTCAGGCTTCCACCTCGTATTCTATCGATAATTAGTGAATTAGTAACAATGTGCGCTTCCGCAGGATCCCGGCTTGATAATACGTCTGCAGAGGCGGGCGAAACGCGCGGAAGAAGAGCGGGCAAGGCTGGCGAGGCGAGTGGAGAGATTGGAATCGGCACGAGCTACACAACCGCAAGCGCATGCCGCAGAAGACCAGCATAGGATCAATGATCTGGAAATTGAGTGCACGCGACTTACCAACGACCTAAACCGACTCAGAGCCAGCGTAGCTCGCGCCGACGGGGCCGATGTCAGCTCCAGAGAATTAGCCGGTCAGCCAAGCAATATTTCCAAAATATACTACAAAAGTTCAAATGCATACACAATTCTAACTATTTATTAAAAACATTAACTGATAAAATTTGTTGTATTTGCGTATGCAATAATAACTTGATTTGCATTATTTAAGAATAACATAATTTAAAACGATCAGTTCGTAGTCACTCTATAGTCCATATTCCGTTGGCCACTTCACTGTGTGTGTGCATTATTCCAACACCAGGAAAAGTTTCATTTCACCAACACAAAAAATACCGTTTGTGTATATATTTGAATCCACCATACAATACGATTTTTTTAGCAGCCTTCAATCATAATTTCTCTTTCAGAACAATTCTCTGCCCAACAAGAAGAACTGGAGAGACGTCGTGAGGAATGCATACAACTCAGAAGTGTCCTAGCTAATCAGGTAAAGATCGCTTCAATTGCGCTAACTAAGACTCGTTGCATTTATATTATCTTTATGATGAGCATTCATTAATTTATATACGGTCATTGTGATAGTGTAACTTTCTCCTGTTACGGTTGTCTTCGTGTCCGGAAACTTGTACGTATGCAGTTCACCGTATTACACTTCACCGTGAAATGTTGTATCGGAAATATATGGCCGTATATAAAAGACCGTCCAACCTCTTTGGGTCGTATAGTACTGATATAAAATTATGTCTAAATAAAACACGGTTTTTTTCGGTTTACACTTTACAGGAAGGCAGCAGCAAACAAATTTTGAAAATAGCTGAGATACTGAATTATTTGTTAGGTTAGGTTTTCATTCTTGAATTTTGCCAAAATCAGCTATGAAAATTGAATTAATGTTCATATTGAATTTAATAAAATTGGAGATCGTATAGTATACGGTCATCTCTTTCCGATAGAAAGCTCACGGTGAAATGTTTTACGTACAATTTAGATGTAACCGGTTGTCTTATGTGACATGAACTCCAAGAACTAAAGTAGTCCCTCATCCTAGAAGACAGTTGCTATGTAAGATCTTACCAGCAGATTTTTACATCTCCATGGTCATGTCCAATTTTTCAACCACTTCCTCCAAAATTTCACTTTATAATATAAAGAAAGACTCTTTATAAACATTCATCACGCATTTCAACTTCTTCGGTGTTCTCTTCCTTGATAAGAGGTTTTATCACCGTAATTTTGCACAAAATTGAGAAAGAACAAAAATCATTTGCCTTATCGTCACTTTGAATGTCAGGATCGCACTAAACTTGAACTAGACATTCCAACATCCACAGAATTTTTTCAATGTGCTCGTTATCTTCTTTCGTACTGAGGTAAATAAATTAATGAACGTCCCTCGTAAATATGGAAATCTACTATCTAACGTACCCAAAGTTTATCTCCAATTATGTAATTTACAAAATTTGACTTCATGAAGTTAAGTGTTTTTTTTATCAAGGAGTATTGATCGTTTTGACAAACATCTTTGTGTGAAGAATCATTACAATCTATTAACATAATTAACCATTTCACTTAACACTGACACCTTAACTTCAATCTAAATTTACGGTAAATTTACCTATTGTATTAATGTATTGGTAGACTAATTCATTTTGTATTCCTTCCCTGTTATAACAGAAACCATGGTTCCAAGCTCTCAAGAACGTTGTAAGTTAAACAACTACCGATAGGAATTAATTTAAATGTTCATTTTGTATCTTTATTAATAATTCTTTATTTTTAGCATGGCTTACGATAATGACATGTGTTACGCATTTTTCAATCCATAATATAATATATTTTTTCTTTTGCCGTATTTCTTCATTGAAACTCAGTGTTGCCAATAATGTACATGAAAAAATAAAAGACTAGTCCTTGTTCTTTTTTGTTTTGCTTAGGTAACATAATAACAATTTATTTCTTCTAGAACTAGATGATATTATTATATTTTTCAAAAAAAAAAGTTGCGTACTAATTTTTTTTCTGCTTTTTTTCTCGTTGTTTCAATAATTAGTCTTTTTCAATTACAGTTCATATTAAATTAAAAAACAAATTTAAACATCCGTAGCGTGTATACAACAAACTTTCTTGATAATGCTCCAAACTGTTATGGAAATCAGTATTGTGTTGATCACACAATACAGGCTACACAGAACTAACAAAAATGGACTATTTAAGTCACATATCTACTTTCAATCCAAAAAATTAATTCTATATAATATATTAATTTCACTTAAGGCGAATTCTTCACTGAGCCTTTTTTAAAGAGGCACCTAGCGGAAAAATACGAAGCTTGCAATTTGAGACATTTTTTTGATAATTTACAATTTCAACTGTATTAATGAATACATATGTATCTGAAAACATTAAAAATAAAAATATTTTTTATTTTAAGTCAAAGACAAACTTACAATTGTAAAAAATGTAATAAAATGTGAATTTGTTCTATCGGTCCGCACCCTATTATTACATATATTTTATGGTCATATTTATTATTAAACTTTAGTTTATTAAGTTTTCTAAGCATCACCTAAATTCATAGTTTTAATATTTTTTATATCTATTTTAAAAAACATCAATTTTTATAAAAAAATATAAATGTGTATAACTTGAAATCCTTTTTATTTATATTAATATAAATATTTTATTTATATTTATAAAAATAATTGATTTGATATAAATAAAAAGGATTTCAAGTTATACACATTTATATTTTTTATAAAAATCGATGTTTTTTAAAATAGATATTAAAAATATTAAAACTATGAATTAGTCAAAAATCGCTTAGGTGATGCTTAGAAAACTTGATGAACTAAATTTTAATAATAAATATGACCATAAAATATATGTAATAATAGGGTGCGGACCGATAGAACAAATTCACATTTTATTACATTTTTTACAATTGTAAGTTTGTCTTTGACTTAAAATAAAAAATATTTTTATTTTTAATGTTTTCAGATACATATTTATTCATTAATACAGTTGAAATTGTAAATTATCAAAAAAATGTCTCAAATTGCAAGCTTCGTATTCTTCCGCTAGGTGCCTCTTTAAAAAAGGCTCAGTGAAGAATTCGCCTTAATCATTCTGCAAGAAATTGATCGTATCTTGGGATTTCTAAGAGATTTTCAATACCACTTCGCGAGCCTAATACTACAAGGTTCTAAGTGTTCGTCCTTGAAAAAACAAACCCAACAATGAAGTAGTATTCTAAGCTGCCTCATTGTTACTTTTGTTTCTCCAAGGACAAACACTTAGAACCTTGTAGTTCTCCACTCGCGACTTATTATCAACAAAACATCATAAGATGCTTTTGGTTTACTGTTCATTATCACTGATAAAATTTTAAAAAGGATGTGCGGCTGGCAACCAGTGAACTGTCAGTTTTTTGCCACTTCACATTCATTTCACAATTGGCAATATGGCAGTGAGTAGAAAATAATGTGTGGTGAATATTTCCAGACTGTAAATCTGAAATCGTTGGCGACATCAAACTATGGATCAGATGTAGACGTCATCAATGAAGACGGAGAACTGGTGCAAGCTTTCGAAGCACAGAAGAAGATTACCAGGTGAGAAATCAGTGCAGCGTCATATCGATAGTGAAGAGATTTTAACTTTACCATTATTAATTCTCATATTATTCTTATGCTAACATGCGAAACAAAATAATCCTTTCGTAATTATTTTATGTATTTCTGCCAATCAACAATGACACGCAATATAGTATGAAATCAGTGTTGCCATTGTCATTGATATAAATATATCAGAGAGAATAAGAAAACACGCTAATTGCCAGAATAATGTTAGATTTTGATTAAAAAAATGTGTAGAAACCGGCATTAAATAAAATTTGGTCAATACGTTACGTTACATTTTTTATTATTAAAATATTAGGTACAAAAGGCATATTAATTTTCTAGATAATCTGGTATAATATTATAGCATTTTTGTGAGAACATTTAAGCTGTTTGAGGTGTGAAAAACACTAGATTGAAAACCTTATGCCAGATGCGTTTTATGCATATTTAACATACGCCTACCTATCCAAAATTGCTAGATCTGCCAAAAAACCGCCAAGTTGCAATACATATTTTTTTTCATCTTTTGTAGACAACTGGAAGACGAACTGTTGGCTGACAAGGAACACTTCAAAGAGACACTGGCCGATTATAAGGCAGACCTTGAAAAACTGAGAGAAGACAATGACAAACAACAAAAGTGAGTACAAATCTAAGTAACTCTTACCACAGAATATACATATCTTAGTACGTGTCAATGAACAATGATGGTAAGCAGTGGCGAAGGGTAACTTTTGGAAAGAGGTAGGCTGTGGAGATCTGATAAAAAATCGCACTCATGACAGGTATAGGTACTTACCAGTAATAAGAAGATAATACGATATTAGGTACACACTAATGACAACGACACACTAATTCAATGAAACTTCAAAAACTCACTGACGACATAAAATTGAGCGATGTGTTTAAATTACGTATTTTTCAAAACATTTATACCTACCCATCAAAAATCATTAGATAAAATCTCTTTTTATTTTTGAAAACAATCAATATTTATTAATATTCGATTAAAAGCCATAGAAATTATATTTTGAAATTTTTAATTCTAAACTAATTATTAATTATTTTGGACAAGGTGCAGTCACGACAACAATATTATGCACGAATGTTTTAGGCTCTGCGATAGGAGCTTACCTCATTTCATACAATTCGACAGACTGGCGAAATTGCGTGGCGTAAAGTCCATATGAAATAAAATCAGAATTATTTCACACATAATCCGACCTTTATTTACGTCAAAACAGATGGCGCGCTGTGGTATATTTTTTAAAACCTCTGCAGATTGTTTTGTAATCTGTGTAATACATTCCTACATATACGACATCTCTCGTTGGCAAAATAAATAATATATAGGTATAAAATATAAAATAATGAAGTGATTATATTATAATACAATGTCAATATACAATTAAAAATATTTTTCTTAAGAAGGTAGGCTTTAAATAATCGCCTAGTATGGAGTCTTCGCCACTGATGGTTAGTTAGGTACCTACTTTGACAATTAAAAATAATTTCTATGTATTTCATTTTACCTACAGGCTTCTGACAGCAAACCTAACCAGTGATCCTCAAACACAGATGGAGCAGTTCATTCATTACGAAGTGACAAGACTTACATCCGAAAATCTTAACTTGCAGGTAAGATGCAGTGAATTCTCGACCTATTGTTTTTGAAGAGACTATCATCTCACTTCGCTATCTATCTATCTATCATATCAGCCCACGATGGCCACGTGGCTTAAGCGCCGGTCTATAGTGTCGAGGGTCCCAGGTTCGAATCCTGGCTCTGGCAAGTACACATATTGTTTTTCAATTTGTGTACGAGTCAGAGTATGGACCTAATAGGTTGAGCAAGTGCTGGCATCTATTTCTCGTAAAAACAAAATCTGTCAATATAAACCTCCACTCTGTGGAGGCCCATATGATCCTATTAGGATCGGACATGGACGAAAAAAGAAGAATCATCTCACGTATTGTCATATTGTCTCTAGATTGTGTCTAAAATATGAATTTATTAAAATTCAGTGATAAAACCAATAGTTATGAAAAATTTAAACAATTGTTTTTGACGTATACGATCAGATGAGCGAAAAATTTCGGCACATAAATACGTGTTGCCACTTTGACGGACTTGCTCCAACTGCGTAATAACAACATCGTTTGCACAAAGAAGAAAATATCTGCAGTAATATTTCATATACTCTTTCTTTTATTACACGAATAATTCACGAGATTTGAGAATGTAACATTCTTTATAACATAAATTATTTAAAAATACATCAGATATATATACCTACTAGAAAAAATCTTGTTTTGAAAATAATACAGCGCCTGACAGGACTTGAACCTGCAACCGCTGGATTTGCACCAATGTGCTAATCAATTTCTAAATGAATTAAAAAATAAAATAGCTGTATAAATATTTATATATTGTTATGACAAAGAGCGTATTAAAAAACATACATTTATCGCTTTTATTTCTTAAAGATTTCCACGCAAACTTCTGATATTCTGTTTGACATGGCTTTTAAAAAATCTCTGAAAAATTGATAACTAAACAATAAAATATTCATCTTCTTTTTTCACAGAAATATAATATCTTCAAAAGATTCATATTTTGTTTTAGTCATTAGATTAGATCACCCACGATGGGTGCGCAACTTAAGCGTCGGCCTATAGCGTTGTGGGTCCCAGGTTCGAATCCTGGATCTGGTAGGTACACATATTGTTTTTCAATTTGTATGGGTCAAGAGTATGGACCTAATAGGTTGAACAAGTGGCTGACATCCATTTCTCGTAAAAACAAAATTTGTTAATACAAACCTCCACTCTGTGGAGGCCCATATGACCTTATTAGGATCAGACATGGCCAGAAAAAAAAATTAGATGTTTTCTATGCGAAAAAGTGGCTTGAATCCCTGCAATTTTTTTGTGTGACTCATTGAATTTTCCACTTTGTAATAATTATCAAGTCTACGCGAAGAATTCAGCAATATGAATTACATCTAAATGATAATAATATGCATGAACTTATTATTAATATCTATTGTCTTATCAATGATATTATTTCTTGTCTTATCTGGCTGTATTCATTTATTTATCTACATATTCAATATATTTATATATTTTATTTTCACTGCAGGATAAAAACGACCATCTCTCGGTGAATGTAGACAAATACAAAACGCAGGTGGCGCTCCTCATGAAAAAACTGAAAGAACTCGGATACCAGGACTTCAGTCAGCTCTCTCCCAAGACAGGTATAGTTCACAAACTCCATCACTCCATCATAAACGAATTGACGCCTCATGGATGCCTAACTTAGGAAGCGAAATAGCGACGGAAAGAGATTTTTCTTACTACAAAAAAAACAGAGAATAATATAAAGAGGACAATGGTAAATTGACAAAATATTTTTATGTTTCTCCTTGTTACAAATGCAAGCAGTGTTTATAAATGCAAACGGAAAGGGTTTATACTTATATCAGGTATCAAACAAGACACCTACGATGGCTGCGCGGCTTAAGGCCCGTTTCAGACGAGACACCGATGTCGCTCTCGTATATAATATAGGAGGTGTTTGTATTCGAATAAAGGGCCCTTTGTATTATGTTTATGAATGCCCCAGAGCTAATGAGTCACCAGACGTTTCCATAGAACTGTTAATGTCAATTGTGCGGCCACAGTTAAATTTCACGTGAGAACCACTGTCCTAGATGCACTATTTCGAGGTTTTTTAACACGTTGCTCTGTTGATGTAGACCTGCTCTATCTACAATCATAAGTTTCATTTTAGTAGTATTTATAGACGTTTTTGATGTATTACTTTCGTCAAAATATTAGTTTTTACTATATGACAGACAAATCAGTAGGACATTTTTTAATTTTCTCTAATTACATGATAAAATTAACAATGATATGTAGACGCAATACAGATAAAGAGATAATAATTAATTCACTTATTATACATAATACAGAAGTCCTAACTATTGCAATCTATTATCAGTAAACATTCTTTTACAAGACTATTTATTTTGTGTTATATTAATAAATTAATACTTTCTATCCGGCTTGTTAATTATATTTTTCTTTGATTTACTAGAAAGCTCTATCGGAATTTGGAAAGTGGATGAAATGGGTATAAAATATACATTATTTTTGTATTTCGAAGAATAATTAAAAGTATTCATTTGCATTTTGTTTATTTGACACATTATCTATTGATTGATTATATTTTATAATATCATAAGTAGGTACTGTCAATTATATTTTGTGTTATTGTAAAACAAATAAATTTATATGTTGGTATAATATATTACTTTCATAGAAGTACCTGTGTAGTATTGTAGTGTTTTTTTAATATTGATATTGTTCGTGTTTTTCCAGAGAATGCAATTCAAGAAAGTCAGAATGTACCGAAGGAGAAAGAAAGCAGCATGGTGCCGGTTGTGCGGAAGAGGGAGAGAGAAGACTACATGGGAATGTTTGAATACAAGTCCGGCATGGAACCTATCATCGTACAGAGATTAGTTTCAGGTATGATTGATGAATAATGCAGTAAATGCACCAATTTCCCCTACAAATTTGGAGAGATATCCTGACACTATCTATGAACCAAAAGTAGCAGTGTTCTAGAAGTAGACTTAAAATCACAAAAGCTGGTTGCCATTATTAACAGAATTTGAAGAACACTTTAGATGCGTATTTCTTGGGAAATATCTTTATACAAGTACTCGGGGCGATAATGTAATTGGGTACAGTTCGGTTATGAGGAATACAGCGGAAAACACATTTTGAAAATACCCGATATACTGGATTATTTGTTAGTTTGGGTTAGGTTAGGTTAGGTTTGGTTAGGTTAACCTAACAAATAATTCAGTATATCGGCTATTTTCAAAATGTGTTTTCCGCTGTATTCCTCATAACTGAACTCTACCTGTAATTGTTATAGTACTCAGCCATCATGTGGGTTCGAACCATATAATATGTATATTCATATATATACATAGATTCATTTTAATACTACACCAGGCCAAGAGGCCCATTACAGCTTTGTATTTAGTAATATAAGAGATACATAATTTGGAAACATCTCATGCATATACACTAGAAAAAATCATTTTGCAGAAGAAGAAAAAATTACGACACCTGACGGGACTTGAACATGTATCTGGTGGATTCGCACCAGTATGCTTTTACGATTTTAATCCAACAGATACAGGTTCAAGTCCCGTCATGTGTCGTTTTTTTCTACAAAATGACTTTTTCTGGTGTGTATATGTATGAGATATTTTCAAATTATGTATATTCAATATATATCGACTGTGGAAAGGCAAAAGGAGTTAATCCACACTAATCAAATTTTACAGGAGGCACAAAAAACGTTTTGATAATGATTTTGGGCCAAAGTCTAAATATAAAACAACAAACTTGAAGTACATGATGATTAATAATTTGGTGTTTTTTTTTCCCAATCCATAATTAAATAATGAAGTTATTGAAGAAAAACTAATAAAAATGAGGGTTAAGTCATTTTACCTGACAAAAAATTAGGTAGATATTAACATATTTGGAGTTAGACACGTACATTTTACTTGCGATTTATGTTATTACTATAATATATTAACATAAAACAGTGCATAATAATGATATTAGTCTATTACAATGATATTAATCGTAAATTAAAGCGAATTGAAAACAATTTCAATTGAGAAGTATTTTTGACATATCACATAACCTATAAATCGCATGGCGGTGTTTTAAGTGAATTAGCAAATATTGTATTACTTTTCTCAGATATTATGAAATCATCAAATCAATTAATCGATAATCGACAATTAAAACATAATATAAGTTGTAACAGGCCGTTTCATACCGATATAGATAGAATTTACAATAGCTCTTCTCGTGTGTGATATAAAAACTTCAAGATGTAATTTTAAACACTAACAGTTCTTGTCGGGATTATTTGTTGCGTCTATATTAACACCACACTTTTCAAGAATCATTTTGCTTCGTTCTGTTGCCATTTTCACTCAATGTTTAAACTTTAAATGATTTTTTATGAAAAGACTGTCGAAATCCGTGTTAACTGTCAAACAACCGACCGTGAAATGTATGTGGCTTAAGTCTTCCTTCTGGTTCATAACTTAACCGGTCGGCCGGCAGAGTTTAGTAAAACTACCATTATTTTCATACATTTGCAACGTAAGATGCATAACGCCTTTTTCCTTTCCGTAAAAGATTACTTGAACGACTAATAATGTCATTGATGTGGAATAAATCCTTTTACCTGGACGCAAATTTCAAACGCCCTTCTTTTTTAAAAATTAAAAGTTAAAATTTGATACTAATTTGGCATTTTGCAGCTTACATCCTTTAGGCAGAACGTGTATTTAGTTGTGTGCAATGCTATTATTCAATAAAACATATTTTGCAAAAAGTGAGGGTTAAACCCTTTTGCCTTTCCACAGTCGATATGTAGAATGTTACGTTCTCAAATCTTGTGTCTTATTCATTGAATAAAAAGAAATAGTTTATTAATATAAGAGAAATAATTATAAACATCCAGGCTACATAAATATATTGTGACCTCACAGAATCGAACTCGGAGCCTCCCGATAAAAGGCCAACTCCTTAACGCACTGGACTGTGAGGACCGCCGATTCCATATTCTCTCCAATATTTTTTTAAGGATTATTCTTTTAGGTATATTTGAGACTTCGAAATTATGTATATTAATGTAGTCATATTTACACTAAAGCAGTTTCCATAATTCTTCACGAATATCTGTTGTATTAATATTCACGAAAATACATATTGTCAAAAACATTTATAAAAACTAATCCCAAAATTGCGGGATTCCGACATTTTTAATTTTGGTATCTCAGGATTAATAAATCAAGCGGGATTCCGTGATGAAAAATTATTAAACATATTAATAATTTGTACTGTTTTTAGAACTGTCTCCGCGCACTGCAGTGACGCTGTTGCCCGGACTGCCGGCGTACGTGGTGTTCATGTGCATCCGTCACACGGACCACATCAACGATGACGAGAAAGTGCGTGGTATCCTCACCACCTTCATCAACACTGTTAAAAGGGTCATCAAGAAGAAGGGTGACAAAGTCGACACCGCTGTGCTCTGGATGGCAAACGCCTTAAGGTGATTCAATTCATATCTCATTGCAATCCGCTTACCCATTGTCTATATTGAAAAACTTGGCATGGCTAAATTGTAATGAGTAGTTTAGTTTCAAGCAGGCATGAGAGTGGATCTCTTGCTTGGGCCCCATGTCAGTCGAAGTACTTCCTTATGATGGAGAGGGTTCATAAAACATTTTTGTGAGTCCATTACTTGAGACCGTATGGATACTATCCGTGCTTTTATCTGACTGACTTTCTCTTAGGTATTCTTTAGACATTGGTGTTTACAAGCTTGACACTGAGATACTGATATCACAGAGGAAATTAACAAAAGAATCACTTTGGCAATCAAATGCTATTTCAGTCTTCAAATTTTACGAACTCATTGGACGCTAACGACGCGCCTAGCGCGTATTCATTAGATGGCCATTAGGTACGATTAGCATGTTATTTAACACATTGACTGCTGACTAGATAATTACTTTTTAATTACCACATTTAAATAGCATGCTAATTATATCGAATGGTCAGCTAATCGCTATGCGCTAGGCGCGTCTTTAGCGTCCAATGTATTATATGTGATAATTAAAAGGTCAGCAGTGAGTTAATACCACCCTGCATTATTGCTGATTTAATAGCCAGCTATACAAGCACTTATAAAGTTTGTGCTCACCTACATCTCGGATACCTGGATATCAACTATAATATGAGTGAGTCCACAACATTTTTATTCCATCATTAGTATGGGCTATTAGTGAATGGCAACAGAGGAAAAAATACAATGGTGCGTTATATGGTCTGTATGAAGATTTCAATCCAATTCACTCAATCAAGATTGGGCAACCTCGCAGTGTGTAGGTCATGATGTGCACGGCTATGAACCGACTAAGATAGTAATATCGATCAATCCAATAGGGCGGCAACAAAAATTCTTTAATTCTTTGACTAGATCTAGCTACCAATAAAAAATTGGAATAACAGCAAAATATACAAAATAAATCTTGTATTCTTAACTTTTCTTTTCTTTTTTTTAGATTGCTGCACTGTTTGAAACAGTACAGCGGAGATGCTTCGTATCAATTCAACAACACAGCGATTCAAAACGAACAGTGCTTGAGGAACTTCGATCTCTCCGAGTACCGACAGCTCTTGTCTGATGTGGCCGTGTGGATCTACCAAGGTCTGTACTATTTAGATCAGTGTGTCAATCAGTGGCGACGTTTTTAATAAAAACAATTGTTAATTACCGATTAATTTTTAAATAATAATTTTATTATTTTATATTCTACAAAAAAATATAATTTGCAGACTACATCTGTCTGAAGCTATGTATTATAAATTGGCTGCCGGCTTACTTAACTAGACAGACAAGTAGCTATTGGCACTAATACGTAAGCAGCTATTACGCCAACGTCACCAACACAATCAGACAAAGGCTTCAATTAATTTAGTACATTTCACGCATACAACTCATACATAAGATTACACACATATTGTAAAAAGCACCCACAATATCACACCGTCAGCAACGTTCCCTATAATTTTTCTATTGTGTGTGCGGATCATCAACGCATCTGAGCAGTGGCGTGACTAGGGTTGGTGTCACCCGGTGCAGTAAATTTAGACCTCCTACCACAAACACACATACAATTTTTCATTGAAACTGTTTTTTTAAGGTATTTATTAATTTCCATGATTTTATATAATAATAACACTAACAACGATAATTTTTTACGTATTTACCTAAATAAAAATAATTTCAAGATAAAAAGAACTTTTTATACACAACGTTTTTAAATTTTCTGTTGAATCATATAAACTTGACTTGACTAGCTTAGACGATCAAAAAAATTTGTACTTGATAGAAATACTGAATAATGAAATGTCATTTCATATTGATTTCCATAGTAACGCACGTATATATTATTTAATAATTTAGTTGCTAGGATCCCCTAGCAACCAATAATGGTATCGAAATAACTTTTCATGCAAAACAGAATTAACTAAAAATGAATTCAATTCTACTTAAAGATGGCTAAAAGTATTAAAAAAATGCATTGGCATCGTGTTCTGATATATTCTGAAAGTTTCAAATGTCTAGCTAGTCAGGAAGCTAGTTAAAAATCGATTGCAAGATTTGTACCGGACAAATAAGAATACGACCTAAGAAAAACGTTGTAATAAAATAGGAAATAAAGAAAAAAGTATTTGTTGATAAAATATATTAAATACTAAACTTGCAGAACATTTTTTTTATATTTATATTAAATCTATATATTTGTATGTTGGATTGTTTTTGTTCAGTATAAACACTTTTATGCAAAATAAACATATATAAAAAATGTGTTTCTTTTCACCCTGATGAATAGGGTAAATATTTTTCTTATTAATTTTTCAACTACGTCAACAAATTCTTTCTCCAAATTTTGTCGCATTTCTATTGTACCTACTTTTACTTTTTTGCGATAGAACGGGACGAATATGTGATATATATGATCCCACTCGACGTAAAATTTCACTTACGTGCTCGCGTCGTCACACTTGACCTTCGCCTTCTGAGAAATCTGTCAAAGAATTGGGCATGTGATGGTTTCGTGCATTCAAGCAAAACTAAAATCTAGCAAAGTTACAATATTTTTGTGTGTGGGCTGTGGGGGAGATGAAAACATGTTTGCGGACACATTTTGGTAGGTGTGCGGGGACACTGCCTTACAGGGCACATTGACTGTCAGGTGACCCGAGGCTGTAGGCATTTAAGCCTACACTTACAGAGATGTAATTTTTGTAACCTACCCACACAGTCACCGCAGCTACATCCATTTCTTTCAGCTCTTAAAACCACATCGACTTTTCTATATTACATATTCTTGAAAATATTTATGAAACCAATTGCTAAGCCGAGATAGGTGCTGTTCAAAAACATTTTTTTTATCGAGAGAGGACACATTTACTGCTACTCATGACCGTGCAATGACTGAAATTATATAATTTTTCTAACAACCTGCGGATGCCCCTGGGCTATTTGTCACAAAGCCTCAGAGCACTACGGCGAACGCTTTGAAAACTATTGTAGTCTTGTATAAATTGTGCTAATTAATTTGTAAACTTCGTATTTCAGCTTTGATCGGCATAGTAGAGCGGCGCATCCAAGCCCTGATAGTCCCCGCGTTGCTGGAGTATGAGGAGATATGTGGTGTGTCAGGCGGAGCACCACGCGGTCGCGCCCAGTCAGTTGCAGAAGGCGTACCCTCCACCCCCGCGGAGATCCGCAGCCCCGCCAATCTCTGCGCCGAATTCGCCCAAATCAAGAAATCTCTCGATTTCTTCGGTGTTGATCCCGATCTCGCTGTGCAGATATTTAGACAAGTGAGTCATTTGCGCGCGTCCTGATAAATAATTTATCGTAGAAACCACAGAATATAAAATCTTTTTTACAAGCTAATAAAGTCAGCGGAATCGCATTTTATCCAGTGTAACCAATGGACACAAAACACCAAAGGGACCTCCTATAACTAATGACCGAGAAGGGTAAGGGGAAGCTAGGGGAGGCCTTCATCCAGCAGTGGATTAACCCCTTTGACTTATTATTTTGTGTGACGCAGTTTGCATATCTTATATAGTTTGCTATCTGTTCCTGGCAGTGTATGATATAAATAATGAACGTTACTGATTTTTTTAATTCACATACCTTTTTACAAACTCCATTGTAAATCCTTCTCTTGTTACCTGTCCAAATTATCGAACATTACAGGTTATGCGATACATTTACATATTATCTTTGAAAGCATTAACATTTTTTTGATTGTTTTTATATATTGTGTTTCTTTCTTAATTCTAGTTGTATTTCTACGTATGCGCGTCATGCTTGAACCAGCTACTGCTGCGTAAAGATTTATGCCACTGGCTGAAGGGAGTGCAAGTCCGCTACAACATCTCTTACCTGGAAACCTGGTTCAAAGAAAACTGCGCCAACTACAACCAAGAACAGGTAATCATATCAGAATTCAATATTTAACCAACTGGGATAGTCTATTCCGTTTTAACCAATAGCCAATACCAAGATTACCAACCGCTACACTTCAATTAAAATAAGTGTGCAAACATGCACAGATATTTTCAAATCAATTATGATAACATGCATTGTAACACCACTCGCATTGTCTAGATCGAGCTTGTCCAACTTCAAGTAGGCTGTGACCTACCACACTCTCCCATAATCATTCTACAACTTGAATAAACATTATAATTTTTGACTGAGGACGTTACCGACGAAATACTCATTTTCTTATTCATCGTGAAAATGATAAGTTTTAGTCTTCCGTTGGGGCGAAGGGTGGAGGAAGGCTGTTAAGATCTGTCATAAATAGTGCACATTAAACTTTGTCAATCGTGCGTATTTGTATTCATTGAAATAAGACTACAATTTTATTTACAGATTGTGTTGGTTAGTTTTTAAAATTCAATCCCTGCGAAAACCAAGCCATAATAGACAATTGTAGAAAAATACTCATCTATCTATAAAATATCTAAAATAATGCAATTAAGTCATACATAACTTTGGATATTTTATATACAGTATTTTCTATCTATTATGGTTTTGTTTAGGCAGGGCTTAATGAATTTAATAAAATGAACCAACGGTATGTGTAATATGTATTCTTAATCCAACGAAAACAGAATGAATGAAAAAGTGTGCACAATTTTGTTGTATCGCCCAAAATAAACCAAAACTATTATGGTCAAGTTTAGGCAAGGTTTAATTGATTTTTAAAAACTAACCAACTGTAAATAATTGTAGTCATAGTTCAATAAAAGCAAATACGTATGACTAACAAAGTTTAATATGCACTATTTATGGCGGACCTTAGCAGCCTATGTACACCCTTTGCTACTGTCCTTTGGACATTCATTGCACTTATCGTTTAACTGTTCTCCTACTGTGTGACAGTAACGGGAAACTACGCCTTAGTTTAAAGCAAGGGATTCACATCTTCTCTTTATCTCACTCCTCTGCGGCAGACCGTAAGTGATTCAGTATGAATCATGTGATACGACGAGGTCACGTGGGTTTCCTCATGGTTAATTTGATGATGTATGAATTTCATACGCCCACGGTGGCCGCGCGGCATAAGCGTTGGACTATAAAGCCGTGGGTCCCAGGTTCGAATCCTGGGTCTGGCAAGTACACATATTGTTTTTCAATTTGTGTGTGTCAGGGTATGGACCTAATAGGTTGAGCAAGTGGCTGACATCAATTTCTCGTAAAAAACAAAATTTGTCAATACAAACCTCCACTCTGTGGAGGCCCATATGATCCTATCAGGATCGGACATGGTCGGAATAATTTGAAAGTGAAATTAATTTTAAAGTGAAAAAAATAGGAATGACTAATGCTTTCCCTTCAAAATTTCAATGAAATTATCTTATATTATAACTGAAGGCTCTAGAAACAAAAAATGGGAGTTTCCGTCTTATTTCTCGTTTATATGTATAATTTCTAAAAAATATACATTATAAATATCGCACCGTGAGTGTAAAACCAAGGCATCTGCAAAAGACATATTTTGGATATATTAGGGTTTAAAGTCTTCGTTTTGTTAGGAGAAATAGAGTTTCTAAAAAATAGCATAATATTTCGTTTATATCTACATTATATTGCATGTTCTTTTAGTTACTTCACTTTTATATTATCAAGTTCACGACTTTTGCAGCTGTTTTGCATTTAATCTCGAAATCGAACAATTTGCAGATGCGTTGGTTTTACACTCACGGTGCGATATATACAAACAACATTTTTTACGACTCGCCAACATTTTACGATAATGGAAACTGCCATTTTGTTTCTATGCCCCCTCACCCGAATGTAGACGCTTTTTACATTTCATTTATTTTTATGGGCCTATGATACAAAAATCTATCCCGCGATTGACACATTTGACACGACTGGTCCAGACGTTTGTATCGCTGAAAGCACCTAATATGCTGGAATTCATGAAACCGTAGTGATTGCAAAACACAATTTATTGCCACACCTACAGCAGGCAGGTTTATTACGAATCATACCACTTTGAAAAGCCCAGAGTTAAATTCAGGTTTTCTAATTCTAACGAAGATAGTTCAGCTATACTTTCGTCTTCGTACTGGATAATATGTAGCCGAGCGGAACTATCTCTAGCTATTACTTTTTGTTTTTTTCTAGGTTAAAGGTGTTCAGGCAACACTGAAGCCAATCATCCAAGCCGTATGCCTTCTGCAGGCGAGGAAATCTTCGGCGGACGTTCAGAGCACTTGTGACATGTGCCCCGACCTCACCCCCATGCAGATTTGCAAGGTACATTTTATTTATCTTTCATAACTGTTGTCGTAAAAACTTTTCTATGATAATATATAATGATACACACAGAAGACGAAGCTGAAATATAATTTGATTTTACTCTGCTTTCAATGGGATTAAATCAAATATATTGAAGAAATTATTCTTTACTAGACAGATTTTAAATATATGAAAATGAAGCTGAAATAAAGAAGTATAGCTACAAGTCATTTCACATTGGATATTTATTTTTACCAAATTTCATTATTAGCGCTTGCATTATTTGTCAAAAGCATTTCAACACAATTTTAGGTTCCCTCTATTGTATAAATCGTTAGATATGTAGATATTGCCAAGGTAAACCCTGAAACTTGTATTTGTTTTGCATGATTATAATTTTTTTCAATAATTGCATACATGATCAATGAGAATGCGAAAATGAACCACGCAAATTTAATGAGTGAAAAAAAACTATTTTTGTACATAGAGAGGCAGCCAAATAAATGAAAGTATAAATTTTTTGAATGTTTCAATTAACAATCATAAAAATCACATAAGTACGTCACGTACATATTTACCAAAACGACAACCAATAGAAATGGCGGCTATAGACAATGCTGCCATGTTTCAATGCAACAACTTAACAAAAAATTAATTCGCATTAATAATAATAATTAATAATATCGCAGCAAGCATAGTCCAAAATCTTTGGTTTATATCAATACATGTGCGCGAGATAAATCAAATATTTGATGTATTATTGACTTGCCTTAATTTTACAGATTCTAAACTTGTACACGCCCACTGAGGACTTTGAACCGAAGATCACGGTTGAGTTCATCCGTCAGATACAGGCATGTCTTCAGGAGAGAAATAAGGACAAACCTCACGGCCAACAGGTATTGTTTTTGTGTATTCACACAATTTCACACATTCACACAAGTGTATTCAACGATTGCCAGGCTTCAGTGACAGAAAACTCGATATCAAAATATTGTTTAAGTAATCCGTCTGTGTATAGCTCTCACTATATATTTATTTCATCATTTTCTTTGTGATCTAAATTGTCAAAATCAAATTTAAAGCGTTTGCGACATGACATAAAAAATAAGTGTTAACAATATTTAAATAAAAATACAGGATAATATGAGTGACACCGGGTGAACTAAGAAGACACAATCTTTAAAAACTTATAAAACAACATCCACCAAACTCTGCTTGGCGAACCCCTCCCAATTATTGGCATTACCAATGGAAGGTCAGTTCTGCGCCTTGGGAGAACAAACAATAGATCCTCCTGTTAGATAATTATCATGGGGTCACAGGTCTCACACCACCAAGAATGGCAGAGTTCATGTTGCCAAATATAGATCTCTTCTGACTTTTAGACTACAGTATGACATTGTCATCATACCTAAGATAAAGTCAGTCAAATAGAGCAACGGATAATATCCATACAGTCTACAGTAAAGGACACATGAAAATTTCTTTTGAACCCTCTTCATCATACTGCATCAAACTGATGCGGGCCCAAACAATCAACCCACTCTCAAGCCTACTTCTAACTTAGGAAAAGACCCGGGACGTACGCAAGACGAAGCCCAATATTTGTAGCGCCTTGTTACAGATGATAACCATATGGCTACTAAACGTCAATTTACTGTCAAACTCAACTGTAGCATGAAGTTGTAAGTTAATAAATTTTGGCACATTCATCCTTTTGACAGAATATGACTAAATTTACCGTTTACGTTTGGTAATATCTTGTGAATTAAATGTATAAAATAAATGAATACTTTCAGGCGAATCTGTTGATGGATACCAAGTACCAATTCCCTGTGAAGTTCCCTTTCAACCCGTCAGCCATTCGACTAGAGGACATTGAGTTACCGAAAGCGCTCAACCTCGAAGATCTTCTCACTAAAGTATAAATGGTGACCCCCGCAACTGTATCGTAAATCGACGTGTAAATTATATTGTATTGTTATTACCATACTCGCAACGCAGAGTAAAAAAACCAATTTATGTATATTATTATCTATCTCTACATAATTATTATGTATGTGTATATTGGTGTGGAAAAGCAAAAATGATTTTTTTAAAATTTTGCAACTAATACTTAACGTTTTAATTGGCATTTGTTTATGTTGGCAGTAAATGAAAATTCACGGTTAATTCTCCTAGTGTATTGTTTACGGAGAATACATTTATTTAGTTAAAATATTGGTAGCCAATCTATTTAAACTATTATCTAAATTTTTTCTAGTATTATTTTTACTCAATTTACAATAATAATAATTATTTTTTTATTATTGACATTCCTATAAATATTATCGTTAAATACATACATTCCATTTTGTGATTTTTTCGTCTGTAAGACGAAACATAGTAATACTAAGGGTTTTTTTTCTAAGGTTTTATTTATATACATATTATGTTTTTAGTGTGATAATTATTATGTTCCTTCAATTACTGTATTGCATTATGTAAACCGGGCCGTGTAAAACAACTGAGACATTGATTATAAATACTTTCATTTTTGATATGTAAAAATAATTAATTAAAATGAGTGACATATCGTCGCTCTAGTATTGGTTTGTCGAAAGCGACAATATGTGAAATGTTCAGGAGACGAAAAACAAAGTTCGTTACCTTATATTTCAATGCTTGAAGATCAGGGAACTGAAATACCTAACGGGTAAGGAGAAGCAGCCAACCGATCTAATACGTCATACGTTGAATACTGACAACTGCTCTCGATTTATGCATTGACGCTCATTTAATATCGGTGTATTACACACACTATTGCACGTCTATAATGCGTGGTTCATTTTCGTAGGACACTCACACATTCAAAATCCTGTGTCAAAATTTATTGTATTGGTATATAATAGCCTAGTGAGAGATACATTATATTAGAATATATTATTAAAAAAGTATTCCAATGATATTACTCATTTAATTAAGAAGAATTTGTTTTTATTTTCAATTCTCACAAAATTAATATAAAAATTATAACGTATTGAAATGCGTAATGAGGACGTAGTCAGTAAAGCTAAACAAAGTTAATATTAGAAAAGGATAAGCGATCCGTTGACCAATCACGTAGTAGAGGGGGCGGTATCCGCATAACAACCCCCGGCGCCGTTTGGCCCACACATTGGACAAACCAATACCGAATAATTGTTTTGTGCCGTGGTTTCTTGGACATTTTTGAAAAAATATCCCTGTTCTAATGAAAAATATAAATTTTTTTTTTTAACGATTTCGATGCGTTTATATAAAAGAAAATGAACTGAATTAAAAAGTCAATTTCGCCAAAAATGGAGATTCACAAAACCAGGGCGATGACATATGTAATTTATTAAAATTATTATTTATAGATAATATTCATTCAATATTTTTTTTGTGCCCGTGTTGGTAGAGTGGCCGTCTTTTTATAAATACAGAGCCGTGGTTTACAGATTCAACCATGTGACTGGTCAAAAAATGCAATTTTTAATTGTACCAATGGCTCGAGTGAATGACCAACAACTATTGCTCGTAAAAAAGTTTGTTAATATAACCTCCATCATTTGGAGCCCCATATGCTCCCCATAATATTATATTCTTATTCAAATATCAATAAAGAGTGTACTCTTCAGACTAGCCATCTACTGCCGATATTTTAAAGTTTTTTTTAGATGTTACTGTTATGAATATTAATATTATCCGTTAATAAGACGTTGGGGAAAAAAATCTCTACGAGATGGAGCCTATATATATTTATGAAAGTGGAAACGAAATAGGTAATGTTTAAATTAGCAGTAAGTCATTTCACATTGCAGATTCGTATATAGCAAACTTCACAATGTATTCACTCGCATCTGTCAAAATTTGCAATCATTTCAGTGCAGTATTATATTATTATTGTTAACGCCCAAATCATGAAGTTTTTGAATCTATCTAGTTTTAATTTTAATTAATACACGGCGATATATTTAGATGAACAATCAGAAGTATGTCAAAAATCATCAATTCATGTATTATCCAAGTTTGCAGATTCACCAGGGCATATGAGGATAATGCTATTTAGATAAACAATCACAAATATTCATATGCATAATTGCTCCCCACACATCAAATCTGACAAAGATGATGGCTATAAGCAAGCCGAGATGCAGTGTTGCCATGTCTACTGAAATTTCAGTAGATCTACTGATATTTTTGGCAATATACTAAATCTACTGATATTTTATGAAATCTACTGATATTTCTTCATTCCACAAAATTCCCACCATCCGGGAAAAAAGTCGTCTTTGAAAATTTGGCAACCTGCGGCCCGCGGTGAAATATTTCTCTTAAAAAAAACTTTTTTTTACACATTCTACTGAAATTAAAAATTTTGACTTGGCAACACTGCCAAGATGTTTCAATGCACCATCGTAGAAAATAGATTCGGTAGAACAAGTGCACTTTTTTGCTGAAATATTTAAGTGAACAATCACAAGTATGCCATATGCGTATGTCACTTCTACACAAAATTTGACAAAGATGCCGGCTATAAACAAGCCGTCATATTATCTAAATGCGCCAACTTAAAAAATAATAATTCACCCACATTTAAAATAATTCAGAAATATGTACTTAGTGCTTTGATTGTAAAATTTCATAAGGCTCCCTCTTGTTGCTGATTAAATATTATTATTACAGAACTAAACCTGCCTAAAGAAGAAGAAGAAAACATTATCTCCTTAGTTTTCTTTTCTTTTCTTGCCCGTTTATGTCTCCGTTGTTTTGGCCGATAATTGTTCCGTATTAATAATTACCATGTACTTAATCAGAATGCATTTATATTATGTGTGAAGTATTATTTTTTTAATGCAACTGTTTGGTTTCACTATCTCTCCTTAGATAATGAAGAGGTTCAGTACAAGACCACGCCCATGTGCATTAACAATGTCTATTGACATTGGAAAGTTCTATTGTCTATCGATAAACGAGGTATTATAGAAAGTGCGTTTGAATGAATTATATCCTAGCCCATAGAAACTACCGAATTGTGTTACGCAAACACCTAGTACTTATATATAATATATTGTTAATGACTTTGACAATTTAATGAAACTAACTATTGTTACATTCCTAATATTTATTTTGTATAGAAATTCTATAATCACGTTGAAATAAATCGCATCGACAATATTAATAAAATATTGTATATTATATATTCTATTAAAAGTATAAAAGTAAGCCTTAAAAATATTTACATATATATATATAAAACACATATAGTTGACTCTTGATTTACCTGTGTTGTTTTAACCAGGCAGGGCGGATTATCCGTTAAATATAATGAATAAACCAATGATTAGCAATTTTTCTTTTTTGGGGCCGCATATGTGCCGCCTCAAAGAAACCTCTCCACTCTTCATTACCAATCAATCACTCCTAGCGTACACTTTCGGCAATCATGCCGCTGTTGTCGTAGTCTTCCTGCATTCCATTTTCATTCTGTTCCACTAAACATGAGCCACTTCGTTAGTGCTTGATCGTACCTGTCATGTGGCTGGCCTATCGCAGTCGTTGGGTTTTCATAAATCTTACTACATCAGGGTTATCAAAGAGACTATACCCTCTTCTTCTTGAGACATCTTCATAGATAAGGCCAATGATCTTTCGCAGCTTCTGGAAATCGCTGAATGTTAATTAACCTTTTCTATACCTCACGATATTACTATGGTAGTATCTGACGGGCTGCAGATTTTTAACGACACACGTTGAATGTAGAGCGAAGCTCTTACTAAAATCGTTGTAATATCGATAACCTGTGACTTCGAATGTCATAATTATTCAAACAGATGTCACTGTGTGTTTAATTTTTTAGATTATGCAAATCAATCGACAGTGGCTAGTAATTTGAGTTTAAAGTCGGACGGGATAACTCGCGAAATTTGTATATGCGGTCAGTCGATCACGGCCTCATAGAGTGAGAAAACTCGCTGAAGACAGCACCGATTAATATCCATATCTTTGAATTGCAGCACAGTACCATTGTAACAATGATTTATATAGGCAGACTTTTATGTAGTCGAATTAAATTTTGCATTCAGCCTACTGAGAAGTGCTAAGTAATCCACTATTTTTACAGAAAATACTTTTACTGTAATCACAATTGTATTAAAAATGATAGGTGCACAGTTTTGAATATTTTCATTAATTTTTTTGAGTACCTAACCTAGATTTACCCATCTACCCCTGTAAATTGAGAGTCAATTGTATATTATAACATTTCACGTTGATTTATAAAAGTAAGAAAAACTCTATTCTCCAATTGTTGCGAAAGATTCACTATATAAATGAATATTTATGTTAGATTAGAGGAGCATAATATATTTATTATATAAAATATATTCAAAATGTCTATTGTTGTGTACAAAGCTTAATTTGTTGTAATATGTATTTAGGTAGTTATAAGATCACAGCTATTTATACATGGTGTCTTGACTATCCATCCGCCTTGGACAAATATTTGAGAAATCCATTATGCAGTGGCTGATAAGAAAAGCATTGTTTTTAATTTTAAATTTTAGCCGATACCTTACAGACAATTTGTGTATCTTGTTTCTGAACTGAAATTTCTGTAATATTTTTCAGTCAGATTGCGGTAGTTACTTACTTAAGTTATTGTTGGTAATTCAAGTCCACGTATGACCAAGTTAGCTTTATCTTTCAATATTTTAGACACAACTTTACACCTTTGTTTCCTAAAATATTATATACGAGGGTGGGTCAATAATTCCTTAGAAAAAAGCATTAAAACAGTTTTTATTTTTGTATTTTTTTTTATTTCTCAACATAATCTCCTTGGAGCTCAATACACTTGGTTAGACGTTTCTCAATTTTTTTTAAACCGTCAGAAAAATAAGTTTTCGGAAGGTTCTCAAAATAAGCATTTGTCCGATCGATGACTTCTTCATTTGAAAAAAAACGTTGTCCACTTAGCCATTTTTTTAAGTTTGGGAAAAGGAAAAAGTCACTGGGGGCTAAATCTGGCGAATACGGTGGGTGGTCGACCAATTCGAACTTCAATTCTTCAATTTTAGCCATTGATCGTAAACATGTGTGAACACGGGCATTGTCCTGATGAAAGAGGATTTTTTTCCTGTTTAAATGAGGCCGTTTTTCTTCAATTTTGTTTTTTAGCTGGTCCAATAAAGATGCATAATAATCCCCTGTTATTGTTTTTCCTTTTTCCAAATAGTCAACGAAAATAATTCCACGTGCATCCCAAAATACAGTAGCCATAATCTTACCAGCTGATTTTACGGTTTTCGCCTTCTTTGGACATGGTTCGCCTTTCGCAATCCACTGCTTTGACTGTTCTTTCGTCTCGGGAGTATAGTGGTGTATCCATGTTTCATCTACAGTCACAAAGCGACGAAAAAATTCATCCGGATTGCGTTGCATGAGCGACAACAGGGCTTTAGAGGCCACCACCCTATTGCGTTTATTGTCGACTGTGAGCAAACGCGGCACCCATCTTGCAGAAATTTTTTTCATGCCCAATTTGTCATGTAAAATAGAAATGACGCTACCTTTTGAGATCCCTGTAACCTCAATTATCTCACTCAACTTTAATCTTCGGTCACTTAACACCATATCGTGGATTTTATTGATCATTTCTGGTGTAGTCACCTCTACAGGACGTCCTGAGCGTGGTTCATCCTTTGTTGATGTACGACCACGTTTAAATTCATTTAACCAGTTATAAATAGTTGCAAGTGAAGGAGCAGATGTGCCGTGAACTAAATCCAACTCATTTTTTATTTCCTTTGCTCTTAACCCTTTTATATTAAAATGTTTAATAACAGCTCTAAACTCAATTTTCTCCATTTTCCATTTTTCCATTTTCCACAAGCCTTAAATGTACGAGAAACACACAACAACCCGACCAATCTGATTGAAACTTCGCAGCATACTGAATCGGTAGTGCCGCTGCATGAAAACAAACCGCTTACAGTACTAGTCGCGCCACCTGTCGGCTTTTCTAAGGACTTATTGACCCACCCTCGTATCTCTTAATACTACACTAAACGCGTTGAAACAGTAAAACCCAGTAAATTCGAAGACAATTCAAATTACGAATTACAGTTTGACTGTAATTTCGGATATAATTGTTATAATTTGAATAATTAAAGGTGTTTAACTGTATTTTGATTGAATGTGTCGAGTAAAATCCCATTTCCACAATGATATTTATTTGATAGTATGAAATGACATAAAAGACATAATTTAAAGAAAACGTTAAATGCGCTGTACTTAATTGGAGTATTAACGTCTGTACGCTTTCAAGTCTTACTTAATTATTTAGAGGCTTTTTGATATAGAAACATATAATATTTACACGCTATTTAGAAAGTCCTCTTTTAAAAAAATTGTTTTCAAATATTTATTATGTAATATTTATATTATTATCGAATATTTGTATTCACTCAATGAGAAAGTTTGTTATATTATATTATATTTGAAAAATATAAATACTTTCATATCTTGTTATTCCAGAGAAAAAGACAATTGCTTATTGTATCTAATCTCGAATTAATAAGAAAAATATATTATTACAGTGAGACTTTTATATCAAGTCTTTCACGTCATCACGGTTGTTTCTAAAACTAATACACGCCCCCCACAATTACTGTACCTGCTACTACGTCACCCGTGCCCATAATTCAATGTGTGTTTGATATTGCGTGGAGTTTTATTAACATTAAAATGATTAAACCTTTGTGAAAGCAAACGAAGAGCATTATAGCACCTGTAGACGTGTATGAATTTAGTTGCACCTATTATGTGTATTTTAAACTATTACAATAATAACTATTTACACGTAAAAGGGCTAACTGTCTCTCCAATCTCATTCTTCAATAGTAAGCGAGACGCGATGTTGTCATTGAATGGTGCTATTTGACAGGTCGTGAAAATCAGTAAACGTCAAAATGCGCTGTGTAGTTCTTTTTTTTCCGGTTGGTTTGCTACTATCGTTCTACTGCAGAGGCGCATATTTCGCACAATCCAATTGTCGCATGAAAATTTAGAAGCTTCTGAACTTTTTTGATCCATGCGTACAATCTTGCAACTTGCACGATAATACGTGTTTACATGTACATGTTTTTGTTATGGCCGCGATAATACGTCAGCAGTAAATCCATGCACGTATAAAGGGAGTATTACTTTGAATGTAGAAGTATTGTGAGGAGGATAAACAGAAAAGAAAGCTTTTAATTCCTCTCACTAATGCCAGAGTTAGAGTATCTGCTATGGCAAGTCAACACACAAAAAGCGTAGAAACACACGTAGAAAACTTGATATAAAAGTCAGTCTATATTTATCATATTATCATTAAAAACAAACCTATTTATATTAAATATATTCTTTAGTTGTGCTAGGAAACATAATATATATATATTACATAACGAGTGTATATTTATAAAAATATCAGAAATGAGTGTTGTCATGTGAAAAAATTATATTAATCAAAATTATTTCAAACTTTAAGATGTAAAATGTTTACGACTGTTGGGTATTGGAAAATTTATTGTCGGCGACATTGTTATAACATTACAACAACGTAATATTATTAGTGAAAGAATGTATTGATGATTGTGATAGAAAATTATAAAATAGCAATTTATCGGTAATTGAAAACATTTCAAGTGCATACGATGTTCAAAATTTAATATATTAATTATTATTCTGTAATTTTTTTGGTACTGAGTTTACTCTGATAATTTTATTAACGGCACTATCTAATATTTATTGGCAACTAATTGAAAAATGTAACATTTTTAATATTATTCCTCATCTTTTGCTTTCAAATTAGATTTGTAGAAAATAAATAATGTATAAACATTGTAGAAAAGTAGCATTCTGGGATTTAATTTAATTTCTAATACTTGTTAATTAAATAATATGATTTTGACATTGATACAATCGGTTTGTTCACTGATGTGCCATTTTGCACATTTTTTTTTTAAAACATAAATTTAAGACATAGTTAATTAATAAGTTAATTTGTTTTGCCAAATATTTCACAATAAAAATATTGTTTGTTCGAATCCGAAGAGAAATCACTATCAATATATCTTTAGTGGCAAAGTTGTGCCATATGATTTTTTTTCTTTTTGCAATTCGTAGAAATGGCCAAATTTTTTTAGACATCAAAATTAGACTGTTGACTGATAAATTATTGTTAAAACCTCACCCTTTTTTCATGTGTATTAATTTATTTTAAAAAGAATTAATTGTATTTATTATATTATCATAAAAACTTTTTTATGGACTTACCAGTTTTTTTTTTTATAAAATTATTTTGTAACTTTTAGATGCATAAATAATTCTATAGGTTATGATATTAGCATCTTGATACCTATATAGTTTTTAATTTATTTATTCACATGTCCGATGTAATGGTAAACATAATAAATGCGTTACGACTAGGAAATGTTTAAATTAATTATTATAATATTCATTGAATACGCCAAATTACACGCCATAAAATTTTATGCCTTAATCAATGATACTTAGCTATTGGAAGTTTGATAATACATAGCTACATAGCACAAGAGACACTAGGTATTTTTACAAAAAGTTTTATCTAAAGAAATATATATATTATAAATGCTATTTTGCATTCACTATACTGCCGTACTAAGCACAGAGGCCGTATCTGCATTTTAGGCAAGTGGGAGATCTGAGCTTTCATATTATTTTACTTTTCCTGCTAATACTGGGGAACTTTTTATTTATTTTATTTGCCTATAATAGTTAATTTTGGTTTAAGATTTGTTTACATACCTTGAAAATTTGATTGATTTTATTATTATCATTATTATTATGTATTGATATTAGCCATATATATGTCAGATACGGCTAATATGCCTTAGTAAATGAGAGTTAAAACCAAATCGCTTAGTATTTATCGAGTTTATTTCTCAAACTCCGTAGATACGGCTATTAAAACCCTTGATTTCTCCGTAACTATAGCAGTTACGGCTTGGATTTATTCACCGATCTTATACAAAAACTCTGCAGAATCCAAATATCTAAAAACATGAAAATACCTAAATACGTCAGTTACGGCCTCTGTGCTTAGTACGGCAGTATAACATACATTCACTTGCATACTAATTCAACGAAACTTAAAGCGTAGTATAGAACCATAAAATATTCGTTTAACTATTTACGATTCCAAAATCGTTTATCTTTTATACCTACTTACACTACTAAATATGTACAGTTTTGCAATACGCTATTGAAATTAATCCCCTAAGGGGCATTGTACTGTATCATTGTCATGAGCCAGAATCAATTCACTCCAGAATGAAGGCCTCTCTAAACTTATTCCTTCCACAGAACTTAACTATATTATCAATGCAGCAGCCTCCGTGTCTTCCTTTCAGATGTTTTTTATCTCTTTGGTACCACTGGATTACTCTGTGTGTCCAGGAGTATTGTTATAAAAAAATTAAGAATCTCAGGTAAGTTAGAGGTCTAAGCCTGAACAATCTGCACTCTTGGTAGAAAAGTTATTTGCGTCTATGATACCCTATCTTTCTCACCATAAGAATCAACGTTTATTTATCACATAAAATATTTTTTTACCACAAAATATAATTGTTTTAAACATCTTTTATTTAAAATTTGGAATTTATTCATGTTTTGCTTCATGGTTATGTCACTTTTTTTAGACATTTTAATTTAGTGTTCATTTTATATAACTCATTCTGTAAAACTTCTTATCGTACTTTACATATTGACTTTGAGAGCCCTTAATTTAACTGAGTTTCTTCAATTTCAATCAGTTAACGGTACTTCTACCCATGCATTTCCGTTGAGTAGTATTCAGACATATCATCCTAACAATAGTATTACGATCCAATTGTAGCTCCTCTGACCACTAACCATAAACAATATTTAAATCCTAAATGCATTAAAGAATCACAGACAAGTTATATAAAAAAATATTTATGAATGCCATCTACTATCAAAATCTTCAACTTAAATGAGATAAATTTAAACAAGGTAAAGTATTGGTCCCTCTTATTTTGAATGAATTTTTATTATAGGGTTATTATATATATACACACCGTACTTTACACTCATTATACTAGCCAAGTTGATTGTTTTAAATAATCTGATATATTGTACACACACTGGCATCTCTTGCAAACATGGTGAAATACTTAACCGAAATAAAAGTCTTTATGATATACTTTTAATAAATTTCCAAAAAAGAAATTCGTAGACCGCCGGGAACCGACATGCTCATACCTCTCAGCGTTTAATGGGTCAAGTAGACCCAAAAAATTTATTATCACAATATACAGAGCTGTCCAATCAAAAAAGTACCTAATTAAATGTAGGATTTCTTCATTTTTTAAAGATTTCTGTGGGAAGAGGAGTGGTCCACTGAACGTCTGCTGAAATTTCAATCCAAGACCCTCCACAATCCACATGCTATAGTGCAACATCTATATTGTGGTTCACAGGCCCCCGAACTAAAAATCTTGCAAGCTCTTTCATATAGATCTTCATGCGTTCCCACACCCTCCCACTTTTGTCTGCTCACTTAACATATAACATTTTTTTACGCACATTTAGTGCATTGTACTAACAATCCACCGGAGTTTTCTGGGACATGACATATTCAACAAGTAATTCATAAGATTTAAGAATGTGACATTCTTTATTGAGCATACATATGGTGCCGGACAGAACTCGAACCTGGACACATGGACCTTCCTGATGCTGGCTAGGAATCGAGGCTTGTACCTATTATTGGTACTTTAATTCAAACCACAAAAGCCAGTCGTCAACATTAGCGAAATTTGAGAAGTACTCCAATTGCATGACTATTAGTTAATTTTGTCGTAATCAGGTAAAGCAGAAATCCAGCACCATATTTATGTTTATCATATACCTTAAATACCGCCCATAACGGTTAACTGTGGTAACCTATTATTATTATTACACGCAGGCCTCTGATGTTTCGATTATAATATAGAATTAGCACCAAGTCCGCTGCATTCTTGTGTGCCACTTTTTGAATTTTCTCTACTCTGGCTACTCGTTGATTCGGCGCCCTCCATAGGTCATTCATTCGTAATCATTAATCTCAGATCAGTTCTATTTCTAAGATAGAGCAGCTTTTCTCGCACACAGGCGTCTATCTGTACCCTTCACAGTACCTCTGATTCACACTGTAGGTACGCTACTATTGGCCTACGGGCCAGCCTTTTATTTGATATCGTGTTAAAGGATGAGAAGGAATCTGTCCTGGAATCCTTTTTATATATTTCAAGTTATATATTTCGCTACCAACCCAACCAAATTGAGTCTTTATGGCGTCCCATTTAAGAATAAAGTTCTATAGGCTATTGTCTGTTCACAAGAAGCCTAGCTTCGGCATTAGTGTTAAATTGGCCTAAAATGCAACGTTGGCATTTTCATCTCACACCGATATTGAACATTTTATCAAATAAATAAGATTAGACATAAATTTAAATGATATCTTATGTTAATATAAATTATTGAGAGTGTTGCATGAATTTGTAGGAATCGCATAGAATTTAAATCCAATGAATATTAAGAAATAATATTGTGATTGGTTGTTTTTTTTTCCAAGACATTTCGACCAAAATGAAATATAAAATTGTGAAATCATATCGACTGTGTTTAGGAAAAAGGACGTAACCCTCACTGAACAAATTTTACAGGAGAGGCAAAAAACTTTTTTGAGAGTTTTTAGTTTAATATTTTTTTTAAAAATAGCCATATACATTGGGTGCATGATGATTGATGATTTGGTGTAATATATTTTCGATCTAATAATAATTAAAGAAGTTATTACAGAAAAATCATTAAAATTGCGGATAAATGCTTTTTTCCATAAATTAAAAATTAATTAATCTCAATTAAAACCTGAATTTAGATAATAATTCAGCATTTGTGGCTTACTTCCTTTTTATAGAATGTGTATTTAGTTGTATACATTGTTAATATCTAATAAAAGCACTTTTCGAAAAATTGAGGGTTACGCCCTTTTTCCTAAACACTGTCGATATATTTATACTGACATCAATATGTAATAAGTATGTTTCTAGAATGCTACGTAACGTAGTGGAATTACTAGTTTGTTTCGTAGTGAATAGATTTAATTTTAAATTGTGCAAACAATGTTTGAACAGCCTTACACGATTAATCCCCATATATCCAAAAACTCCCATCAACGTGTTGTGGATCTGAGCAAAATCAAGTTTCATCAACAAATCAATTTTACAAAAATTATAAAAATAAAAACTACACAATATAATATAATATATATAATCTTCTCCATATTTTTATATAGTATTGCATCGTAGACCCTGAAGGCAATTGATGCCTTTCGAATGTGGTGTTGGTAATTGGCTTTGATTTCCTTGAACAGAATACAAAAAGAACCAATCAATTTTCCAGAAATACGAAATAAAGGAATTGCCGCCAACAATATGCCTTAGGATCAATCACACATAGAAAATTGTCTCAATCGGGTTATGGCCTTTGGTACGCTATGTACAACAGTACATTTTTTTTGTGAATGACAATAAAATCGATGTGTTCCAGTCGAGACAAGTTTCTATGTGCATCCGGGCCACAGAACAGATAATAAATAGAATACCGATAGGCAATATTCAATACGCCGCCTGGTGAAGCAGGTTTTTGAATGTGTGAGTGTCCTACGAAAATGAAGCACGCATTATGCACGTGCAATAGTGTGTGTAGTACACCAACATTAAATGAGCGTAAATGCATAAACGGAGAGCAATTTTTAGTATTCGACCTAAAACGTATTCTTAACACGTGTGTAAGTTTAACCCGGATTCTCCCTTACTCGAGTCGGTTACCTGCTATCGCCTTACCCATTATTTCTGAGTTCCCTGATCCGGGCTTAAGACGTATTCTGAAAATTTTCAGACATTTGTGGGTTGAAGAATCTGGAGTGACTAGTAATTTTGGACAGCCTTAATGTAAAAAATCATTGTGTCAATTACCTGTCATTTGAAGCTCTTTTCCTAATCAGTAAAAACGTGAGTCGAAAATTTGTAAATTTACAGAAAACAAAAAAGTGTTATATCACATATGTGGTTGTTGGTGTGACGAGATACGCATAAATCGACTTTAGTGTAGTTCTGATACATGATACGAGTACCAAATAAAACAAGATTGCTCACGATTGCTCACAAGCTCACATGAGGTGATGGTAATGTGTTTCTAGCATTATTAGCTCAAAAGATGACTGTATTCGAAGTGGTCACGATCCTCAGCTAACAACAAAGAACATGAGAATGGAGAAGAATGTCTCTTTATCATTCCTTCATGACTTCATGACCATTGTGAAATGCAGTAATTTTTTAAGTCAGCAAGACTATCCACCTCTCACTGTCCTCCGATTCTCTCAGGACAGATTGAAAGCTTCCCCTAGTAAGCCCATTAAGGTCACTAAAGCAGCTTCAGCATTAAATATACAGGGTGGCGCCAAAACAAATTAAATCCAATATGAACACATTGAAAAGTAAATACATATTCGCTAGCCAAATAAAACCAAACTACATAAGAAAACATGTTACAGTCACTTCGTGAAAATATTATCATGCAGGTGAGCTCCACTGGATTTCAGGTAAACCTAATGCATTGTAATTGCCAATCAACAATTGAAAATTCCAACCAAGAAAAAGGTATCAAATGATTCGATACTTAGATAAAGTATCAAAAAGTATTGGTCAAAAGGCATCAATATTTTTATTATATAGTTATATTGACAGTTTTTATGTATACGATTTTTCATTTATCATCTTATTTTCATTTATATGTAATCCACAACATGTTGATAAAACAAACGAATTTTACCTGTTGATTGTGTTGGACTTGGCATTTCCTGTTGTATTGAAAAGATTTGCTTGTTCAAGTAAGGAAAATTGTATTATCGTTAATAATTGTAACAATAATAAAGATAAAATGAACATTTACAGTGTTTTCATTTATTTTAATGGCCAACTAGTGACACAATAGTGAAACGTGGGAGAAGAGTATGCTAATTTGTAGAGAGGTTGGTGGTGATACCGGATAAAGGTCTCCCACAGGAGACCACCTCAAAGGGCGGACCGAACCATCATCTTTCCCAAAACACCACAGCCTACGTCCACTCTTCACGGTTCTCGCAACCCTTGGCCGAGCGGAGCCCGCCTCAAAATCCGAAATTCAAATTCGGTCCGCGATCCTTCACGGCATCGGCCGCTACGGCCGACGTTTAGCTAAATTTACCTATTTTATAAATATTCATTTTATACGCTGTGCATCTTACATTAAAGAATACTGTAACTGTAAAATGTATTTTGCCAAATAAAACGCCCTGTTTTCGCCGTAATTCCGCGTTGTCAATCACAAGCATGTCCCCGAAAGGAGAAGCCAACAGACATAACCATAACCTTACATCATCCAGGGGGGTCCAGCGACTCCTACGCCCCACCCCCCCTCTCTTTACGGAGGTGACACGGAGCGAATCTACCATGACCAGTCACAAATTGACTGATGTAATGGTCTGGAGTCAGACATTTGGTTATCTCCATTCGCCACTGTATGTCTGGTAAAAACGTATATGTGTGCCGGGCCTTGGTCGATTCGTCCCACTTTCGCTGCCAGGTCTTAATGGCCGCATCGAGCGACATGAGTCTAATTCTGCGCTCCAATAATGCCACTCCTTCGCCAGATAGCCGGGGGGGGGGACGACGATGTGAAAATCACCAACGTCGGCCAGCAATATTGAAGCGCTGCTGACCTGAATGTGCAGGTCAAGGGGGAGAATGCCGGCCAGGACCGGGAGCGCGTCAGTTGAGGTAGTACGGTAGGCCTTGGTAATGGACAGAAGCGCGATGCGCTGTCCTCTTAAAAGAGAGATTCTAAGTTTGACACTTTTGGGAATGCGCGGGCAACAAGCACTGGCGGCATAAAAATGGCGCCGTAGGCGATCTTGAGCGCCCTTACTTTTACGCCCCATCCTTCACCAGCCATGCGGCCGACCCTCTGGAAGGCCACCCCAGCCTTGTCGACTTGAGTTTCGGCATGGTGTTGGAAATTTAACATTGTGTCCATTTTGACGCCTAGATAGGTGACGATCTTCAACACTTTCACTCTCGTGTCGCTGAATCGGACTGTGGGTCGTCTCGAACAGCTAAGTCATCTCGGTCCTTTTAGGACAGTGGCTTCTGTCTTGGAAGGTGTGAATGATAGTCTAGTTAATCTACCCCAAGCCTCAATTGATGCTAAGGCTTCGCCAACGGTGCTCTCAATCTTTGCCCTGCTGTCGACCTGGACCAGCAGCAGCGCATCGTCTGCATAGGCAATGACAGTACAGTCGGTTGGAAGCGGAATTTTAAGAAGATCGTCAAAGAGTACGTTCCAGAGAAGGGGCCCGAGGACTGAGCCCTGGAGATATCCCATGCTGGTGTTCCCCTCTATTGTGGTTGATCCAACTCGAAACTCGATCGATTTATTGGTTAAATAACTTTGAATTGACGGGAACAAATTTCCTGGTAGTCTCTTCAGCCGGAGCTTTTGAAGTATAAGAGGCCAGGACGCACTATCAAACGCACCTGCAATGTCCAAGAAAACTCCTAGGACGTATGCAGTCACTGAAGAGGGCTGTAATCTCTGGCGCGGCGATGGCCCATGTGCGTTTGACAAGTAAATTGTCAATGCAGTGCGGGCCTGGGGCTTTGCCAGCAATCAACGTGCGTACGATGTGGTTGATCTCCTGTTCGGAAGGCAACGATGAGTGATCCGTGTCGATCAGAAGAGAAGCCTCGAAGCGGGCCATCTTCATGGCGTCATCATCCCTGGATTCGTCATCTAGGGGGATGAGGGCCTCGAAGAGGACCGCAGCCGTTTCAGACTCTTCTTCTTCTTCGATGGCGCTACAGCTCAAGTCGAGCCCTGGCATCCTCCACCGCTGTCCACCAGCCGGAACGGTCCTCCGCACGGCTTTTCCAGTTCCTGATTTTTAGTATCTGGTTGGCATCTTTTGTAACATTATCACCCCATCGTATGCGTGGCAGCCGTTTCAGACTCAGTACTGGTGAATCCGCCACCCGGTTTCTCGATGCCGCACAAGAGACTCGTCAGTCTGAGTCCCAGCCTCAATGCGCGATATGTAGGACCCCAGGGGTCCGAACCTCCTTCGATGGTGACAAAATTATGCCAGTAGTCTTTCTTGGCTTGAGTGATTGCTTTCTTGTATTCCATTCGGGTGGATTTGGCCATGGTTGCAAGGGGATGGATGGAGGCAGGTGGTTGCTTGCGCAGGCGTGCACGTTAATGGACCTTGCGTGCTTTTCTGAAAAGGTCACGTAGGCGCGAAACATGCTGCGTCCACCACGGCGACTGGCTTGATGGCTTGGGCTTGCAGCGTCCGAGTGAAGCTTCAGCTGATCCGGTGATGTCTGCAGTCAGTCGTGAGGCGGCCGATTGTAGGTCCGGAACACGGGTTCAAGATGTCCTGTCAAGCTTTTTGGAATGCACCTCTTCAAACTTTTCCCAATTCCCAGTTCTAAATCGCGTAGGCGGGGATGGGGATACGTCAGAGACGCCATCGTGCGAGGAGTCAGCGGCCATCTCAAAAGTGATCAACCGGTGATCGCTCATGGAAGCGCTCTCATGGACACTCCAGCCGCTGATTCGTCTGGCGACGTACTCAGTGGCCAGGGATATGTCGATGTGGGTGCTTCCGCGGTTTGCGTGCGACACAAAAGTCGGCATGCTATTGGAGTCGTTGAGGACGACCAGGTTGTGCTGGTGCACCAGCTCCTCGATGACGTCTGCGTCGCACAGGGGGATATCCACGGGCGCCCAGAGGGGGATTGTGAGTTTGCATCCGCACAGATGATGACATCCCTGCCACCAACTGCGTGTAGGATGCCGTCGATCACTTATGCCACGTGTTCCTTTGTGCTCTTAAAGCTGAAGTAGGCGGAGATAACCACCACGCTGCCTCCTCCGGGAAAGCTTGTATCCGCACACGCGACTAGCTCAGTTGACAGGTGCGAGAGCGACAGCACGCCAAGGCGGGGGTCAAGAGCAAAAACGCAGGCCTTTGGCTCTGCACATCTGGCACTGACAACAAGGCCCGCGCACCCGTCCTTTTTTAATGACCTTGGGGCCCTTTTCAGAGCCCCAGTGGTACGGTTCCTGTACCAGCGCCAGAGACATGCCCGCGACTCGCATAGTCTTAATCAACTCCGCCGAGCCGGCGTCGCTCAGGTTGACGTTCAACTGAGCGAAGGTTATCATCGCGTGGCAGTGTAGTCCACCATCGCCCTCTCGCGCAGCTCAGCGTGTAGCCTTGCTGGGCACTTGAGACTGCCGGTGGAATGATCTGACGGCTGCTTATGTTTGTGGCAAGCCGCGAATTTGGTTGGGTTACCTTTGTTGGGGCAGTCCTCTCGGTCGTGGCCGGAGATGGCGCAGTGGCTGCATGTCGGGGTCTTGTTCGTACACCCTTTGGCCATGTGTCCGTAGAGGTGGCATATCGTCGCTATAGGATTTGTTTCCCGAATAGACCAAATGTCAATTTTTCAGGAGACGAAAAACAAATTTCATTGTCGTATATTTAAATAATAGTAGATGTATCGATCATTCTTTCTACACTGTATGATTGCAACATTATCTAAGAATAGATTCCAAGAATAATATACTGGTATAAATCATTAAATGCACAGAAAATGCATTTTTTTTACAAGTACTCACTGTGGATATTCGGGAAATTTTAATCGCTCTCTCAGAATAATGGATATTCGGAACAAATCAAGGACGTTCGGGATTTAAGACCGGAGCGTATTGCTGCACGGCCCACGGATTACTGAGTGGTCAAAAAGTACGCGCCTCAAATGTTATATTTATTAACACGATAATTGTCAAGAATTACTTCTACTATTTAAATACTTAATGATCGTAATTACACAAGTTCGTATGTAATAATAACATGCGGCAATCGATTTTTCGGTTTTTTGGGATTAAGTAATAACATAGTTTTTAAGTAAATAACTATTTTTCTATTGAACGAATAATTCACAAGATTTAAGAATGTACCATTCTAATAATTGAACATACATATTTTTTTAAATCACTTCTGAGAAAATGTATTATAACCAATAGAAAAAATCTTTTTGAAAAAAGTAAGACACCCGGCAGGATCGACCCTGCATCTCCTGGGTTTACGCCCCAGTCCACGAATTATCCTCTATGCTACGAGGTGACATATTTATGACGACAAACTTTAACTATTGTTGTTTTTATTTAATAAAACGCAATTTTTTTATAGTACTTATTCCTCTTTCAATTAATATATTAGGACCTAATATATTAATTAAAAGTGGAATAAGTACTATAAAAAATTGCGTTTTATTAAATAAAAACAACAATACAATGCAGTTCCAGCATGAATTGACAGTTAACAAAATAAAAGAAACTTTAACTATTGGCCTTTTAATACCTGCTCATCAGCATTCTTCAAAATCAAGCGACTATCGGCGATCGGTTTTTGTTTATTAAATAAAAGTAGGTATCTACTACTTCAATTACTAACTGACTTCACGGATTTCTCCAATATTTTATGATGGTACTTAACTCGTACTTGCTAACAATTTTATATTAATACTTTTTCCAAAAAAAAAATTATCTATGTATATAAATCTGTATATTATTATATCTATATATTTCTATAATTAACAATTAAACTTATTACAAACCACCAAATAAATATTATATATTTACTATTGTAAGGAATGACAACACAAAATAATAGCATGTATAAATTAATTACCATTGGCTGCTAATATTAGATAGGTACCAATATCCTAAGTTTATAATATTCACCAAATAAATAGTTACTAACATACATATTAAATTAACTATCAGCGCATTCAAAAATAAATAATAGCGTCGCCTTTATTTTCATAGAAATACCTAGATTAAAAGTAAAATAAAGACAAGCAATGTTTGATTAATAATAATTTGAAATAAGTAATAATTATTTTTTACGTCATAGTAGTTGGCGGGTCACACTGTAGAATTCATATAACCGTTGGGATTTTGTGTCATTTATCAAAACAAAATGCAGTTATTTAGGTTAAAATACTCACTTCCATAACTCTACTCTAAGTTCAGGGCGAACTGGTGATGTATCAGCTATGAATGATCTCTTCAAATTTGATGAATTCACTATTAAAACAATAGTAACTTTAAAAACAATATCAATAAGACGAAATTTGTTGTGTCAAAAAATATGAAAGTGGGCGTGATTGTTTTAGAGCTAGACAGCGTGAATGTGGGAGCGAGATGCACGGCGTCAGCGCGGTTTGATTGGCTAAAGTCATATTCGGGAAATAAAAACTCAGCCAGAAATCTATTTCGACCGAAATTAACTTGGATATTCAGGTACGAATAGTTGGACATTCGGGAGGACACCACGGAGTAATTGTAACTTAACATGGCGTATTCGGGTTTTTTAAAAAAATATCTCTGTTCCTAGATAAAAATATATTGTTTTTATAAAAGATTTCGGTAGAGTTCGATAAAAAAAATTGAACTGCATTAAAATGTCGATTTCGACAAAAATGGATATTCGGGAAACAAATCCTATAGCGACGATATATTAAATTTGACTACCCCAACGTCCCTCAGAGGGAAGGATTCCCACCCAATGTACAGCCTGTCTTCTGCCAGGAGGGCAGACCAGATGGCCGCCGGGGCGAAGACCACAAAGTGGCATCTGCCTGTTCTAGGCCCGGCTTTGTGGCTTAGCCTGATGCCTGATTTCTGGCAGGCCGGTCTGCTCCTTGGTGAAGGTTAATATAGCTTCCCGGAGTTGGATTTCTGTCAAGGTCGACGGAAGTTAAAGATGATTAAGCGAGGCTCGGCTCGTAGGGCAGCCTCCGAGGTCTCCAGGGCTTTCATAAGGGCCTTGGCCTCGACTTCGGAACGGGGGTGAACAATAACGCCTCCGTTCCTTATATTTCGGATCCCCGTAATTTGAACCCCAAGGGACCTGGGGTCAAATGCCTTCTTGAGGATCTCTTTCGTTGTATCCGATTTCTTCACCCCAGAGCCGGTCGAGAAGAGAAGAACGCCCGGTCTGGGGGCGAGGGGGAGGAGGGACGGGAATTGTTGGTTTGCAGATGTAGTGGGTGGTGTGAGCGTTGCAGCCGTGGCAGTAGGAGGGCGGCTTTCCTGCCTAGTGCTGTGGCCCATGACATTGGTGCAGGTGTAATCGTGGCGGTGGGCTGGGCATTTGTGGGCGCCTGTTGTGGATGGATGGTCTTCAGGGTTTTTGTTTGCGTATGAAGGTCTTAAATTGCCCTCTATTGCAGTTTAAGGCCGATAGTTATTTCTATTTCACAACACTTTTAAATCAGGCGTATAGTAATGGTCATGAGGAAACGGAAGAAGTATTTTACCACACTGCTGAGGAATTTATTGATGAGCCTACTCTGCCTGAAGTAAGAAGAGTATTAAGAACGCTGAAAAACAATAAAGCACCTGGAACCGACAGGATACAGCCGAGCTGATAAAGAGTGGTGGCCCAACACCGGAAGCAAATATCCACAAGATAATTCTCAATATTAGGGAAAAAGAAATTCTACCTGAGCAATGGAAGATGGGTATAATCGTGCCTATTCTGAAAAAGGGAGACAAAACAATGTGCGATAACTACAGAGGGATCACAATTCTAAACACAGCTTATAAAGTTTTCTCATCTGTACTGTATAGCAGGTTAATGATCTATGGTGAGGAAATCCTGGGAGAATACCAATGTGGCTTCCGACCAAATAGATCCACCATAGATCACATCCATCTCATGAGGCAAACTATGGAGAAAGCGCACGAATACAACCTTACACTCCACCATCTGTTTATTGATTTTAAACAGGCTTTCGACAGCGTGAATAGGGATAAGATGCTGCAGAGCCTAAAAATACTGGAAATTCCCTTAAAACTAGTAAGGCTAATAAAGACCACACTGACGGATACTCAAGCAGTTGTCACTGTGCAAAATGAGCAAATTGAAAGCTTCAAAATCGAATCAGGTGTGAGACAAGGGGATGCGCTATCCACTATGGTATTTAACCTTGTGGTGGAATCCATAGCTCGTGAAACCAACATAAGAGGATGGGTAGATAACAGTACAACGCAGATGTGCACTTATACTGACGATATAGTAATTACAAGCAGATCCAAACAGAGGATGATCGACCATGGTGGCACTATGAAAATAAAAGCAGAAAACGCTGGGCTGCAAATAAACCAGTCAAAAACTAAGTATATGGTCAGCACACGCGATAGACATAGGACAGCATGCATATGAAGGGGTGGACAAGTTCACGTATCTCGGATCCAGCCTAAATACCCAAAATAAGACAGCAGAGGAAATAAAAATCCGCCTTATCTCCGGGAATAAATGCTGGCATGCCTGCAAGCGACTGGTGGGGTCGAAAATTCTAGGCCGAAGAAGTAAACTTCTAATTTATAAAACAATTATTAGGCCAGTGGTCACTTATGGCTGTGAGACTTGGTGCTTAACTCAAAACGAGGAAAACAAATTAGCTGTCTTCGAGCGCAAAATACTCCGCAAAATCTTTGGACCCACGTTGGAAAATGGGAACTACAGAATAAAAATGAACCACGAGTTGGAAGAGCTGATTGAACAGCAAACAATCATAAGATACTGTAAGTTCCAAAGACTACGATGGGCGGGACATGTGGAGAGAATGCCTGAAGTTAGAGAGCCAAGGATCATGACGAAGTGGCTACCCCAACGGAAGAGACCCAGAGGCCGTCCAAGAAGGAGATGGGCTGACGCCGTAGAAGTGGACTGGCTTCATATAGGAAGACCCGGTAACTGGAGAAGTGTGGCGAGAGACCAGAGTGAGTGGAGAGCGGTTGTGGAGGAGGCCAAATCCCACCCCGGCATGTAGCGCCGTGGAAGAAGAAGAAGAAGAAGAAGTGTACATTAGTAAATCTATATCGTTAACATAATTTATATTGTTAATTTTAGTTACCTACTTCGAAAAAATATTTTTTTAATTTGTACAAAACATATTTATTTTTCTCCAAGAAATATAACCACAGGACGCCTTTTGCAATTTCCTCATGCGCCCCTCCATGCATTACCCCCTAAAATCATACATATTAATTTCAAAAGCCCCTAAAACGGTAGTTGAGTTTCAAAGTCCCCTAAAATGAAAAATCATTTGATTTTTAATATATTCTCTCAGTAAAATATGCAAAAAGTGAGTAAGGGATACCAAATATTATACTCTTTATAGTGTCTAAATCAAATAATAAATACATAAAGTTCACGCATTCAATACTATGACTTTTTCTCATTTTTCTCAGAACTGTCAAAAGTCGTTTTAGGGGCTTTTGAAAATAGACGCTTCATATTAACGTCGCAGATTGCGATGACGTAGCCGCTATGACGCGCCACTCGTACTTCGCGAGAAAACTTCCGGTCGAGTTTTCAAAAAACAACGCGAATATCTGCAAAATCTCCAAGAGGAGCTGCACTTGTCAGAGAACTTATCTTTAGAAGCAGGAGCCGACGACTAAATTTGTATGGAAAAACACGGATTTTTATACCCATCAGACGGGACAGTCCCGAAAAACTGACGTCAGGGATACGAAAAACCCCCTCCCTAATCTTAGGTTTTCATCAATTATCTGAAGAACCGTTAATAATTCTGATTAAAAAATTATGTAAGAGCGTAGGGGTTCTGATACCCGTCATCGTAATATAGATTTTAATAACTTAAAGTTTGGAAAAAGGTGAGGAAAAGCCGTACATGACTTTTCGGGGCGTGTTTACACGCGAAAAGTGGACCAATGAGGTTATTTTTGCCTCCTTCCAACAGACCAAGAGCCAGACCCTCGGACCAATTACGGAAAAGCGGTTTATTTTTCCGCTTTCCCGGAAAATTACGAGTAAGGTGAGTTAGGGTAAGTGCGGCATAAAAATCGATTAGATGAACTTTAAGTGGATGGTGATTCTTAACGGATTGTAATATCTCTTTGAAATTTTTGTTGACTTCTAAACAATTTATCCCTTTTTCAATCACTGTAACCATTACATTAAAATATTTAATGGTTAATCATAATTCAAACGTTTTAATGTAACAAGGCGAATAGACGCTCTTACCCCCCCAGTTGGGGTAAGAGCGTCTAGTTTCATTATCTCTCAAAATATTGTCAATAAACGAAATATGACAACATAAGTATTATCGAATGTTTGAAGTACAATATTTTGATAGTTCATGCATGTAAATTTCATTAAGAAATAGAATATATTTAATGAAATCAAAAAAGTTGGGTAAGTGCGGCATACTTAGTACTAGGGATGTGACTGTGGTAAAATAAAAAGAACAAATATTTTTTTGATATTTTATTTGCCGGAAAGTTGTATGTGTAGGTACAACATAAAATCCTTATAAGTTGATTATTCTTTAATTGTAATACGAAAACACTTCGTATAAAATTTACCAAAATCGATAAAAATAGTTTTGAAAAATCACATGTCAAAGATTTGAATAAGTTACATACAACGTAAAATCGTTTACAGTTACTTATTCATTAATTGTAATTGGAACACATATAAAATTTACCATAATCGATAAAAATAGTTTTGAAAAATCTTGGGCTTAGGTTTTATCAGTCCATTCATCCCATACATACTTCCCCTTAAATACGATCAGGGGTGAAATTTTATCCCCTTTCGCATTGCATCCTAATAATACTGTCGTATTCTCTTTTTCTGCAGAACTGATCGTCCTTGTGGAAGGAAATCCAATTTCACCCAGAACTTTGGTTCTACTTGGGTCTTTTGAAAAACTAGTTTCATCAATATTATATATATTTTCTGGTCTATTTTGAAGGCACAGGTTTGTAAGTATACCTTCAAGTAGATCATAGTATTCGTTGATAATAAAGGGATCACAAATTTTCTTCCTTGCATATTCGACGGCTTGAGGTTTTTTTCGGGAATTCCATTTTTGAATGGTGTTTTCAAATTATTTTTTTACAACATATTGCGAAACTAGTTCAATAACTTCTTTTTTCGTTAAAGCAAATCCATATTTCTCCATAACGTGTAAATTCTCTGCAATTTTTCCTTCAATTTCATGTGATAGAGCTGATGTTCGTCCCATAGTTTTTGACTTTGCACCTCGCCTCCCAATTATGTGAGACATAATGGTCATCCTCGGTATTTTATATTGTTTGGAAGCTTGGTAACCATTTGGACGACTACTTTTTACTTCTTTAACTGCTTCAAAGAGTTCGTTCTTTGTATAAGAAGCACCCCCTTTTGTCTTCCGAACATAATTTCCTGGGAATTTGGAATCTGAAACAAATTATTCTCCAATTTAACTAAAATATTGATAAAAGTGAATTTGTCAATATAAAATATAGTGACTATATGCGAAATTAAATTCATTTATTACATGTCGAGGAAATCAATGTGATAAAAAATATCTCAGCCCCACAAAATAAAAAAAATTGTATATACCCACTGAAATCGGTTATGTACATTATTACTTATAGTATTGTACGTAGGTATAGGCTATAATTTGAAATAAATAATAAGTACTAAATAAAATGAGGCGTAGAGTTACATAACCTGCTCTGGGCCATTTAAAAAAATAGTTTTGAAATTGTATCATTCGTTAATATGAATGACAATAAATTTTAATTCAATTACCTATGTTTATTAATATATCGTACTTGTAGATTAGCTTAGCTGTAATAATGATACATAGTTAACAATGCTGTGCTACGAGGGTGGGTTAATAATTCCTTAGAAAAAAGCATTAAAACAGTTTTTATTTTTGTATTTTTTTTTATTTCTCAACATAATCTCCTTGGAGCTCAATACACTTGGTTAGACGTTTCTCAATTTTTTTTAAGCCGTCAGAAAAATAAGTTTTCGGAAGGTCCTCAAAATAAGCATTTGTCCGATCGATGACTTCTTCATTTGAAAAAAACGTTGTCCACTTAGCCATTTTTTTAAGTTTGGGAGAAGGAAAAAGTCACTGGGGGCTAAATCTGGCGAATACGGTGGGTGGTCGACCAATTCGAACTTCAATTCTTCAATTTTAGCCATTGATCGTAAACATGTGTGAACACGTGCATTGTCCTGATGAAAGAGGATTTTTTTCCTGTTTAAATGAGGCCGTTTTTCTTCAATTTCGTTTTTTAGCTGGTCCAATAAAGATGCATAATAATCCCCTGTTATTGTTTTTCCTTTTTCCAAATAGTCAACGAAAATAATTTCACGTGCATCCTAAAATACAGTAGCCATAACCTTACCAGCTGATTTTACGGTTTTCGCCTTCTTCGGACATGGTTTGTCTTCGCAATCCACTGCTTTGACTGTTCTTTCATCTCGGAAGTATAGTGGTGTATCCATGTTTCATCTACAGTCACAAAGCGACGAAAAAATTCATCCGGATTGCGTTGCATGAGCGACAACAGGGCTTTAGAGGCCACCACCCTATTGCGTTTATTGTCGACTGTGAGCAAACGCGGCACCCATCTTGCAGAAATATTTTTCATGCCCAATTTGTCATGTAAAATAGAAATGACGCTACCTTTTGAGATCCCTGTAACCTCAATTATCTCACTCAACTTTAATCTTCGGTCACTTAATACCATATCGTGGATTTTATTGATCATTTCTGGTGTAGTCACCTCTACAGGACGTCCTGAGCGTGGTTCATCCTTTGTTGATGTACGACCACGTTTAAATTCATTTAACCAGTTATAAATAGTTGCAAGTGAAGGAGCAAATATGCCGTGAACTAAATCTAACTCATTTTTTATTTCCTTTGCTGTTAACCCTTTTATATTAAAATGTTTAATAACAGCTCTAAACTCAATTTTCTCCATTTTCCATTTTTCCATTTTCCACAAGCATTTTTTTTTTAAATGTACGAGAAACACACAACAACCCGACCAATCTGATTGAAACTTCGCAGCATACTGAATCGGTAGTGCCGCTAATGAAAACAAACCGCTTACAGTACTAGTCGCGCCACTTGTCGGCTTTTCTAAGGACTTATTGACCCACCCTCGTATCTTGTAGAAATTCCGTTACATTTATAATACGTTTTTACAATAAATTTAAAAAATCCCACTATTACCTATTTGTATATAAAAAGTAGACTTTATTTGTCGGATTTGGTTTTATGAATTTAATACTATAAAATAACTAATATACCTAAGTATATTATAAATAATATTGCTTAAAAATATTATCTTTTTATTTTTACATTTAATAAATAGGTTGGTAGGTAAGGTAGGTTTCCCACATTCATGGAATTTGAGTGACATGTAATGGGGTGATTAATTATTTAAAGGCAGGTACTTAATTCCGCTGGGTTTTTTCATTTATGCTATTGATATTATTAAATGTGTTATTGTTATTCTAAATAAATAATAATGCTTTATATCAACACAAAGCATTTTATTTCCAAGACAAGTACATACCTATTACTATTTAAAAAAAATATTACGTACCAATACAGCAGCCAAATATGTAGGTGCAATGCGAAAATTATACAGCTGCCAGTAGGTAAGAATGGCTACAAAATATTTTCTAGATAAAGTAAATTCTAAAATATATTACATACGTAATTAAAATAAATACGGACCTCTACTGAACTATCATCTCCTGTCGACAATGTACCACTGTGCACCAAACAGGGCTCTTTTTTAAAAATTCCGCGTCGAACGCCGCTCTGTCAGGTAGCGACTGACAAAGACCGCTCTTGGAATAATTAAAATGCATTTATTTAAATAAATACGGCTTATACATTGGATTTGACATTTTATTATACTTATACCGTATGTAACGGAAGAAATATAACATCTAAAATTACACTTAAATTATCATAATATCCCCAAAACAGTTTTTCGTGATTTACTTAAAACTCAAAAAAGTCTCTGGAGCGGGTCTACGCCTCAAATTAGAAGTTGTGAAAAAATGCTACACATTAGTTACAAAAATTAATATTTTATGATTGCATGGCACATCACTAGCTAAAACTTACCCATACAAAAATATAACAGTGCATGGGGGAAGAGCGTCGGACGCTCTTACCCCAATGATATTTTTTGGTGGGGGAAGTGTGTCTAGTTTACTAAAACATAATCATTGGCAATAATTGCAAATATTAAATTTAGACAACAAAATACCATTTAAGGTAAAGGTACTTACCAAAAATCACTTGTTTAGGACGAAAGATTGTCGAGATACAGATCGATTAAAAAAACATGTCGATTTCGGCCGTTGACTTCAAATAACTGACAATATTTGAAATGTCATACTGACCTTAAACAATGCTATTATACTGCCATCTTTGGATGGTGTGTGTGTATTTACATGTGTAATAGATACCCACAGATGTCACAACTTATATTTAAAACACTAAAAAGTTATTGACTATAGACGCTCTTACCCCGTAGACGCACTTACCCTAACTCACCTTATCTAATTAAGTTAAAAACAAGCGGCCTATAGGTATCTACAGGTGAGATGAGTTTCATAATCATTGCAAAAGCCCTTCTGGTACTTTTGACGTAGATTAGATAAATATTTTCTGATTCAATTATCAGGATTACCATAATGAAAAATGACAGATCGTCGATTTAAAACGGTGCATAATAAATTATCATATACAAATATTTTGTATCGGAATCGACCCTACCAACGTATTGTGATCAGTGCTCGAAATGGAAAATTTCACGAACAGGAACGCTCTATAATTTTCCGAAAAAAAAGTATGCTTGATTTTTTTTGTTACATACGTACGTACTTTGGATGTATAAATGCAACAATAAACTTTGAACTTCTTACAAGCAAGTGGGCAAGAATTGTCAGCGCCGCAGGCGAAATAACCTCGTCTCAACAAAGGATACCATCGAAAATTGTATTATTCTTTATTCTTACTTTAATCAGCAGGCATGTTACTTCTACCACCACTCGTCACTGCTTATAACTTATATTACTGTCTCATTTGGGATAGTTCAGTTTGTTAATTAATTAGACTTAAAAAACAACAAATCCACATACCAACCATAAAGATTCAAATTAAAAATTAATTTACATATAACAAATTTTACAGATTATAGATTCGAGACGAGCACAGAATATTTTAAAAAAATCAAAGAAATAGTATTAAAATAGTGTTTAAAAAATAAAGAAAAAGATGCAGTAACTATTAGAAAAAATAGTAAGTACCTATACAGAGACGAGTAAATACAACATGTATACAGTACATATCTGTACACCGATAGAGCTTACTAGGCCATTTAATTATTTAAGAAGTTATAAAACTAAGAATTTATAAACCGTTTACATAAACTCGTTCTCACGCAGGTGGAATATAGCAATATCCGAAGCGATTTGGTTGAACACAGTTATTTCCTGCCCAATCATTATTGGCAATTGCAGATTAGTTCTGCAGTACAGTATGTAAGCATACTTAAGATAAATCAATCGGATAAAGCCATGGATGGTATCCACACAGCTTCAAACAAAGGATCCTCAAAGATTTCTTTTGAATTTTCTCCACCATAAGGGCCATTAGGCCATACCTACTTCTAAGAAAAGTTTCAAGCCATCATGCATCATCACCAAACATCGTAATTATAGCATTTTAAATTGCCAATGATCGGCTTTTGAGCTTTGAGAATCGATGTCTCCGCCGAATCTTAGGGGTACATTGGTACGACCGCGTTACAAACACCCAGCTCGTGAGCAGACACAACAGCCTTCGGTGATTGAAGTTATCACGAAGAGACGATTTACGTGGCTGGGACACGCATTCCGTATGCCGCCAAAGAGTGTGGCACAGCCTCAAGGGTTCCGTCGCCGTGGCCGCCCCTCCCTCACCCTGAAGCGGTGCTACAAAAGCGACCTATGTGCTGCAGGTCTGACATGGCGGGAGGCGCAGGAGTTGGCGATGGACCGAGGGAAGTGGCGCCAACTTGTGCTTGCCCTATGCCCCAATGTTCGGACGTGACAGGGTGGAAGAAGAAGAATCATTAATTATATAAGGTAAATCATGACGGAAGGTGTAACTCAAAGTTAAAGTTAAATTTATACAAATACATTTATGGGGCACTATAAGGTCAAGATACGGTGGCCGCGCGGCATAAGCGTTGGACTATCACGCCGTGGGTCTCAGGTTCGAATCCTGGGTCTGGCAAGTACACATATTGTTTTTCAATTTGTGTGTGAGTCAGGGTATCGACCTAATAGGTTGAGCAAGTGGCTGACATCCATTTATTGTAAAAAAAAAATCTGTTAATACAAACCTCTACTCTGTGGAGGCCCATATGATCCTATTAGGATCGAACATGGTCGAAAAAAAAAATAAGGTCAAGATAAAGTTTTAGATCTAAATAATATTCCCACGACATGTACGGATTTACGAGGTTCAAAAATCTGTTTTAGAGTAACTTTTTACAAATTGAAAATGATCTGTAGGGCTTAGTTGACAGATCTAAGAAATAATTTTTATTTTTAAATTAACAGAATAATAGTGCCTCCAGACTTACATTATTAGGTTTTCAATTTTTGTAATTTTCTTATCTACTTTTTACATAAGTACGTCCTAAATTCGTACGTATTTCATTACGATCAATAATATTAATTTATCATTTATATACGGTGCGTGCAGCCGATACTTACAATATCTAATCATTAGATTTTAATTACGACATTATTTAATACTATATTTTAATTATTCAAGATATTTTACGGCGCTCTACGTCAAATACCTACATCGCGAGCGAAATTTCAAAATTTTTACGTAAGCAAAAATTGAATTTTATATAATACCAAAAAGGATTAGTTATAAATTTACTTTTGTTAACAGCATTTAGCTAATGATATCACATAAGTCGTTTACATGTTATTGTTTATGTTTAACCTTAAATTCTAGACCATTTTATTAGGTACTCACATTTTTCTTATAAGACCATTATTTGGTCTGCCTGAAAGAAATCATCCATAGTTCACTCTGAGTGGCTATAAGTCGCTCAGACTGAACTACAGGACTTATCACATGTTTCTTTTAGCTTTGTCTCGAGGTAGGCCGCACAATTCAACACGGAATCGACATTTACGGTCGGATCGAAATAGTTGTGACGTCATAAAATCATCGCAAGAAATGCTGGCTGAAGGCACGCATTTCGTGGTCGTGTCATAGGCTTGATAAGGCTGGTGGTAATGCTAGGCGAGACATCCACGCCGGTGGCAGATGTTTCGCCTGGGTTTGAAGTACGAGCGCCGCTGGCTGGCACCTCGATATGCTGGGTGACGTCGGTCGCGAAGAGCGTCGGTAGCCGGGGCATCTCCGTGTAGCGTCGCGACGCCGTTGGTCGCGAGTCGGATGTATCCTTCCGGAGGCCAGGGTGGACGGTTGATGTAGCTGGTCGGAGGAACATCGCGATGCTGGTGATAGTAACTGGCTATACGGTGTGATGTCGCGACGCCGGTGGCCGCTACACCGCATGTATCCTTCCGTGGGCCAGGGTCGACAGATGACACAGCTGGTCGGAGGAACATAGCGATGCTGCTGCAATGGAGCCGATGTCGGTGATGTTGTCAGCGCCACTGGAGTGCTGATGTCCAGGGTTCGGGACCACGAGGCTTTTGCGCGGCCCCCGGCATTGTCGTGCTATGCTGGCAGTCAGGCGTCACTGGGGTGCTGATGTCCAGGGTTCGGGACCACGCGGCTTTTGCGCGGCCCTCAGCATTATCGAACAACAAAACATCATCGACATCAGCTCCATTCCAAGACGTGGCGCCACCATCGATCAGCAGCATCGCTATGTTCCTCCGACCAGCTGTATCATCTGTCGACCCTGGCCCACGGAAGGATACATGCGGTGTAGCGACCACCGGCGTCGCGACATCTCACCGGATAGCCAGTAACCATCACCAGCATCGCGATGTTCCTCCGACCAGATCAACCGTCGACCCTGGCCTCCGGAAGGATACATCCGATGCCGCGACCACCGGCATCTCGACATCACACCTCAAACACCAACAGCACATCGATGTTCCTCCGACCAGCTGCATCATCCGTCGACCCTGGCCCACGGAAGGGTACATCACACAAACCAAACCACGACGCTTCGACGCCTTGGACGTGCGAGAAGATGACGCTCCTCAAGAACTCAAGGTCCCACTTCCACACCAAACCCCATCACCAGACGTCTATTCTCGGAACCGGAGCTATCACGGAGTATCCCGGTGCGACGCCTGGCACCTCCGTGAAAACCTCACGAGGAAGCTCAGATTAGTGCCATGGTCTCTAGTCACACAACGGCAGCGCTAGCAGGCGCAACAGGTCCCATCTCACTCTTCGACGCGATGGCCCAAGGATGCGATGAGCTGGTCGATCCGAGGAAACCACATGTGGAAGTGGAAACCTCAGCAGTTAGGACGCGAAGGAGCCTCAAGCACGCCAAGACCATCGGACGCGACAAAGCCGCATAGAGGTGAACTGGCACACAAGGACAAGCGACGGCAGGCTGATGGAAAAGACGACGGTTTGTTCGTTTCCCGGAGAGGTCGTTTGATACTGGATGAAGGTCTCCCACAGGAGACCACCTCAAAGGGTGGACCGAACCACCATCTTTCCCAAAACACCACAGTCTACGTCCACTCTTCGCGGTTCTCGCAACCCTTGGCCGAGCAGAGCCCGCCTCAAAATCCGAAATTCGGTCCGCGACCCTTGACGTTTCAGCTAAATTTACCTATTTTATAAATATTCATTTTATACGCTGTACATCTTAGATAAAAGAATACTGTACATACTGTAACTGTAAAATGTATTTTGCCAAATAAAACGCCCTGTTTTCGCCGTAATTCCGCGTCAATCAATCACAAGCATGTCCCCGAAAGGAGAAGCCAGCAGACATAACCATAACCTTACATCATCCCGGGGGGGTCCAGCGACTCCTACGCCCCCCCCCCCCCGCCTCCTTTCGGAGGTGACAGTGGTATACGTCATACTATTAATTTTCAGCTCAAAATGTACCACTAATTGGGAGCATCTCTCTGATTACATTTTAAATACCAATTAAAACGACATTGCAGATTTTTTGTCCATGGCGCGAGCTTACTGTGAGCTCACATGATGTGATGATGGTAAAAATGGAAAACGAAATTACATCCTAGAATGTAGGACCGAGGAAGAATAAAATGGGTTATTGATTGTGTAGAATTAAAAGACAATCTCAGGTGATGAAAAATATTCTTTAATAATTTAAAAAAATACCAATCGATATTTCAATTTTACATTTCCAAAAATCTCACTTGCAAACAAAAATCTGTTTATTTCATCCACTATGTTAAAATAATAAAAAAATATTGCAACATAAATCGTAAGGGTCTTTATGACCGAATAAAATATTTACGGAATGCCATAACATAAGGCGTACAAAAATATCAAAAAAAACAACCATTTTTAAAACAATAATAAATTAATAATTATTCTTACTTTCAGCGAATACAAAAAAATAAATACACAAACTATTAAGTAGCTTTTCATTCTCACAGGAATGTTTAAAAAAAATACATTACATATTGTTTTTTTTTGTGCACGATTATTTAATATTATTAACCCTGATATCTTATAAAACAGTGAGTCAGTACATCTTTTTGTTATACTTTTTTGTAGGAAGACGTTGATAACTAATATAATATTTAGGGTTAGTGCCAAAAGTTGGTAAGTCGACATTTTAGATATTTTAAGTTAATGGATCAATTATGTATATCCAGGTAAATATCAAAGTCTGAAAAAAATTGAAACTGATCCAACAATGGGAACGTAAAAGTAGTGATATTATTTAAAATCTGATTTTTTAAGGAAAAAGTTTGTAAGTCGACACTTACTAATATCTTTAGGTTCAATTGTTGAACATCTGTACAGCAAAAGGTTTGTAAAACCAATTACAGTATTATTATATGAAATTTGGGGGCCAGTGATTATGACATTCAATGATTTTACCCTTTATTCCAATATGAACACAGTAAATTATGTAAAATCTTGTCTGCCAAAGATTGGGTAAATATGGGCGTTTCTTAATAAAAAAACCTTTTGTTTAAAATTCTTAGATAATGTGGATTATTTAATTAGCATACTGAACTAATATAATCAAATCTATTATATAAACCTAAATTCAATTAAGTGTAGGCGGTTCATTTTATAGGAGATGTTAAACTTTAAAACGGCCATACATGTTTTTGAGACTTACAAACTTTTGGCAGTACCTAACTCTCCACAATATATTTATATTAGATATTAATGTCTTCATTTGGTATTGCTCCATAATTAACTGAATGACACATAATATCAATTGCATTAGAGATATTATGGTGAAAATCAGTTATTTATATTATTATTTAGACTGTCACCTTCAACGTCCCGAAAGTACACCAGCAAGAGTGACAAATTTATAACTATTTTTTGGTAGGGTAATTAGTAAAAAATATGTAATAAAATCCTTTTATGAAATTGCTCTCTTAATAAGTCACAAATTGTCACTAATGCGTTTGTCACTTACCAGGTCGATGTAATCATTTATATTTTATGAAAAATAGCAGTAAAGAATAATATATTATGATGAATTTAAATAATTTTTGATTCAAGTGAAAATTTTGCATTAACTATCTATGTATGTAATTTTATTGAATGATATTTTTTTTACATGTCATATATTTACAAGAAGAAAACTACAGTATCAGATATAAACTCTTAGAAAATGATTTATTATACTTAACAACTTTTCCAAGATAATTTTTTCAAATATTGACTCAATTTTTCAGGCGATTCGATAAAAATGCATGGTTTCAAAACATCTATGGAAATAATATTTGAATCAAAAAAATACGCCTTTTAAATAAACCAACGCTAAATAAACATACACGTACATTCAGAGATCCCGTGCGGTGTTATTTGAAAATATTCGGCAAGCATTATAAAATCATCGCGAGAAGCATTAAAAAATTAAAAAACAATTACTATAATAATAAAACATTAACAAATAATAAAAAGTAATGCCTCCACTGATCTATCAAGTCGTTTTTTATCGTTTAACAAGTACCTATTGGAAATCCAAGAATTAAATTAATTATTACCATGATAACGATGACCATGAAAGCATAAATCAACCAGACAGGCCGTCGGATTCCAAAGTTACAATAGTTAATGGACTAACTACATAAAACAATCAACAAAAAACCATCGCAATTAACTCAAAATATACCTTGTTCTTCTCGAATACCAATACCATATTAAATTCTTGTATCATTAATTTTCATTTAAAAATAGAAATTAGGATCAAAATAATTATACAACACATTGGTAAATAAACAAGTTATGATAATATGCCGATTTCTATTACGCAGTAAGTCCATTATTATATTTTAAATTACGAAAGTTACAATCTTTTCTCAAATTAAATGACGCTTCATTGTTTTAATTAAAACATGTCATCAAAAACAATATAGGTATACAAAAAATAACACCTTGTCATACTTAGTCGACAAAACAATATTAATTTTCCAAAATTCTTTCAATACGCCTTTTAAAATCAATTCACAGATTAAATATTTGTTAACATTACGGACACTTTTAATTGAGCTGAAAACCGTGTCAAAATTGACGTAACCTAACTGAGAGAAACGAACAGAAATAATTTCTACCTTAGTCATTTGTCTGTCTTTCTGTTACATCTTTAGATCGGCGGGTGTCCGTATGATTATTATCAAGAATCAAAAGGTTATATTGATGAGTTTTTGTTCATAAATGCAATTGATTCTTAGTTTTAACGTTAGGAAGACTAAATTTGTGACTCGTTCGATTATCATTACGTCAACCACAAAAAAAATAGGGTACACGTTTACATTTTTGAAACCTTTTGTCACTAATACAATGCAATCATTGATTTATCATAGAATGTTACACCGCAGACCTCGTTCAGTTTATTCTTTTACAAACCATTGGCATAAAAGTGCGCTCACAGTGAAGCGAACGGTCAAATTAAGGCATATTGTTGAGATGTGAGATTCAATCAAGAATGCAATAATGTGGAGTTCATACAAGCTGAAGCAACCTGTTTCTACGATAAGAATTTTATAATTGTGTTGAGTGAACCAGTGGGTTACATGAGACATGTCACTATACCATATACCCACACTATGACATATAATATTTCGTCTCTTGAGAAAAAAATATTTCATCAAAAATAGCAATGAAATGACTGTTTTGTCACAAAATCTCTCTAAAGAACTTATTAAACCATAAATTAAAAATTATCTTTTAGAATTGCTGTCGGTTATTATAAATGTGTCTAATTTAGATCTCTCTTCAATAGACATCGTTTAAATTATTTGCTACCCTGAATTTTACACTCCGATACATATATACCAATATATTTTGATTCCATTTTGAATCTCGATCAACTCAAAACTAATAAATCGCACGTTGTATTAAGTTAGAAAATGATCTATCTATGACAAACAAACAAATATGTCCTTTCGCTTCATTGTTTACACAGAATTAGAAGTTTTGTTTTGTGGTAAAACGGAATTAAAAATAGTTCACACATTTAATATTACAACAACTATTGTGGGTTTGTAAACCATTCAAAAGTAAATTAACACGGAAATAACAAAATCAGTATTTGACATTTTGTTGCAGAGATAAGTTGTCTCTTATCACCGATCGTATTACATATTATTCTGAGATAGCAACACAGGAATGCAACAACACTTCACAGTAATCTGTAATCGTAATCAAATTTCATATAACACTCTCATTTTTATGTCCATTCTCATCGTCGACACTATTTCATTAAATTACCACATTTATACAAAAACTACTATTCAAAAGTTAGTAGAATTTTTTCGCCTGCGATTCCTTTCTGTCTCTGTAAACAAATAGAAAAATTAAATTAATTCACACCTCTCACCTGCATCAACAAATAAAATAAATCTTACTTTTTAATAGTTGACATTGCGGATCCCAACAGATCACACATTCATTAATTGCAAAAGCGTGATTACTAAATGCATGTCCATTGAAGCGATACGGTGTTACAACACATACTAAACAGGCGTTTTAGCAGTGTTGCCATCTTTTTGACACCGAATTATAGTACACGGTCCAATAAATTATAGTATTTCTGCAAAAATTATAGTACACCTTGTCGGCTGTTGAAAATGTATAGGATTTTTGTTTTTCACCAAAAAAAACAGCATTTGAGATATTCTGAAACCTTTTTTGTACCTCTTTTTAGGTACCTCTTCTGACCAAAAATGCTTAACGGCGAATTCAATAAATTTCAGTTTTTGCCAAAGTCAAACACACCACTGATACCTACACATCATAATAATATTGAACTATCATGGTTTGGATTTTTGTGTCATTGACGAACTGCCGACACGCAAATATAACAGTATAAATTTTAGTTATTATATCATACCTATATAAACTGTAGACAAATATAACGATCAGTTGAGCGGCGAGGAAGATGCTCAACAGGCCAACTGAGACACAATTCACGTCAGGACACGACGCCTGACCTTGCTGTGATGCAAGCCTGCAAAATTAAAATTACAAAATATTAATTAAGACGCACCCTATCATACTCAAAAAAGACCTTGAACTGTAATAACCAATGCGAGATACTGACTTAACTGTCTTAAGAGACCAAACTTTGCAAGATACTGAACTTTGCAACCATTATGAGAGTGAAATTTGCACAACTATAGCTTTACCATTATATCTTGGCTATGGACGTCATAACGGTGATCTGGGGAATTACGGACCCCCCACACTTTCATGTATGAATCTACGTTCCTGATCCCCGCTATAGTTTGTAACGTTGCATGTAGATATGATGTTTCTGGTGTAGTCTGAAATTTTGTCTAGACTCCTAACAAACTAGCTGGATTGTTATGTAACCCATCAATTGTATCTTGAATGCCCCGAATATTTACAAGCAATCATTCAATATTTATTGTTACCTCTGTCCGAGCGCAGCGATGTTTTGTTTGACGGAATTGACACCGTCGCGCACCTCATTCATGGCCGCCTGCGACTCGTAGCCCACGGACTGCACCTGAGCTGTGGGTGCCCGCGCCTGACCTTGCAGGATGCTGTCCGATTTACGGGACAAGTCCATCAGGTAGCTCCTGCAGAACAATAAAACAGCATTCATTTTAGTTTTTTAATATTTATTAATACTTAACCTATTCCACGCGAGCGTAATCTAGAGATGACAGTGATAGCCGTATACGTAGCCCGCGAGCGGCACCTCGAGGTGACAGTAACTGTTGTATTTTCATAATTTGGTAAGCAACAGAGACAAAATTAGTTTTACGAACTAGCTTCATTATTATTCTACTGACATCTGTCGATTTCTGTCATCCAACATTTATGAAATAGTTCGTAATATAGGAAAGACTCAACCCATACCGACTTCGTTCAAAATCGAAATAATCATTTTTGTCGATTCAAATTTCCCGCCAGTTGATTGCGCAATGTGCGCAGGCGCATGATGTCATTTACGACTTCGGCTTAGTTTGGAATAGTGCGGTGATATTATTTCAACAGTGTGTGTCTGGTTTCGTACGGTTATCGATACCATTCAGTTTCGGCTTTTATAAAATTACTTTGAATACTGTGATTAACCCATTTGTTAAATTTGTATCAATTGAATGGCGCCTGAAGCACTTATTAATACTATGTATGCAGAATAGTACAGTAAAACCCCGTTTATAGGAACATAGTTAATTTGAAATTTGCCATTTAGAGTAATTTTGATGAATCAACCATAATTGTCGCCAATGATTTAATCTGCAAGAAATTGTATGGAAAACGGAAACAATGTTACAAAATTGCAACAAAAAAAACTTTCTTTTTAAAAAAGTTTTACTGTTTTTTGCCACATGTACATTTTGCATTTCGTAATTCAAATCTACGGGGTTAGCAACTATGATTCACGCCCTCAAATCGAGTGTTTGGTGAATCTGAGCTTGCCATTTTAATATAATACTTTCGCATATTTTTTTCATTTAATTCTAATTAATATACGCATCGTAATAGATTTTTGGCTTTTCACCCCGTGTTCTTCCTCGAAGTTTCGGGCCCGTTGCAGAGCCCATTCTCAAGAGATAATGTGTTGATGAAATGTAGTGTAGGTGTATGAATGCAAATGCCCACCGCTCTGAGTATGTCAAAAGGAATCCGATTAGCTGAGAGCAAACATTGCTCAGAGTAATATAGTGCACTGTATCAGTTGTGACGACCAGAGATACCAGATTGAATATTGGATTTCGTTGGCAGTGCCGGAAGCCATGACATTTTTAGCCTTAGCTCATCATCCCTATTAATATTTTGACGGTTCCTATGGATTTCGATGGCCTCCTTTACCAATCATGAGAAACATCCCTTATTTCGACCCAGTATCGTGGTATCAAAGTCAAATTTGTGTCCTGTGTCCATCGAGTGCTTAGCAATAAATTACATCATGTAGTGTTTTAATCGGTATAGACTCTTGTCTTCACAAAACGCTTTTTTACCGTTCGAGAAGTTTGGCCTATATACTTATTCGGGTATCCGCAACAACTTATCTAGTACACACCTGCCGAATCCAAAGGCTGCGAGTACTTTACTAGTCTTAAAATATTCCAGACCTTTGTTGACATTGAGAATACAGTTTGTAACGAGAATAATATCAAGGAAAGAAGGAGGAAGAAAAAACAGTGAAAATCCAAAAATCCATTACAATAACAAACTGTGAAAGTCTCATACATTATAATAATATACACACGTAGATAGAACTCAAAAAAAAAAAAGTATTATGACCAAGCAAGCATACAACACTGAGAATTTAAGCTCGATTTGGCGCTGCCCACTGAAACTTTGTAGTTTCGCAATACATATAACCAAAATATCATTATCTGATGAAGAGATACTCACTTGAGTTCATTGAGAGTGTTGACGAATATGTTTTGCGAAGCTAATAACGCTTCAACTTCATGCCTCTGGATCGGCATACCAGCCATCTAAGGAAGAAATAAATCAATGAGTATACGAACACAATAACAATTGTGCACATACAAGTACAGACACGCAGTTACCGAAGTTTTTGTATTCAGGTTAACAGTCGATGGTCAGTTTCAGTCAGTCATAAATTTCTGAGTTAGGATTCCTGAATAAATAATTTCATTCATTCAAATTATTGCTATACAATTTATACATGCCACTATTTTATGTTGTAATTTCAGTAAATTTGTATGAAATGATAAACCAATTTTGGACTATTTGTGGCAATTATATTATTTTCAATTAAGGGGGGACATGCTCAGCGTATGTCAAAATGGAGATTTTATGCTATTTGCTTTTATGCTTATGTTGTAGATAATCTATTTACATAATTTTGAATAATTAGATTATAAGAATTAGATAATAATTCAGAATATAGAAACATGACAATATTCTAAAACATTAGAGCGAGAGGTTTAAAAGAATACTATTTTATGTACATAATAAAAATACTTTATGCAGTCATCAAATGTTTAAAATAAATATAAAGGATAATAAGGCTTCAAAATTATGTAAATAGATTATCTACAACGTTTAAGGAATGTCCAGGATCATGATTTGAAATTACCCTCAAAATCCTCACAGTAGAGAGTTCGCGAGCCTAATACTACAAGGTTCTAAGTGTTCGTCCTTGAAAAAACAAACTCAACAATGAAGTAGTATTCTAAGCTGCTTCATTGTTACTTTTGTTTCGTCAAGGACAAACACTTAGAACCTTGTAGTTCTCCACTCGCGAGTTGTCTAAAAAGACGGTAACAAACCTGTGGTGGTGGTGGCATCTGACCAGGTTGTCCCTGTTGCTGGATAGCTCCCTGACCCTGCTGCATTTGGTAAACTGAACTGAGTACACTCAGCGAGTTCACTTGTTTCCCTAACACCTGTCAAGAGAATAAGACATAACGATTAAACCAATAAATGAAAGCAGTTCAATAATTCAGTACATAACAGTAAATACCAAAAAGACGGCAGATTGTCTGACTATTGCGGTAGGTTTCTGTGTAATGTCAACACAATTAAATTATTACGAACGTGACGTAAAGTACTTAGCACCCAATTAATTGGTGATGAAAGTACTCCAGATAATGATAAATTAGGATAAGACCATCCGCTCACGTGAATATTCAAAAAAGACGAGACTGGAACTCCAGTATCTAACTAATGTATTTCAATGGCAGCCCGCTGACGGCAAGTTTGGAATCTCTCAGTTTCAAAACGTCCGAAACCGAAGAGACGCAACATGCTAGTCTGCCGGTTTCTCAGTCACCCATAAAACAGTGGTACCAATATCAGTAGATTCGATGAAAAATCATATTTTCTTACCAAAATTGGTAGCACTGAACTGAACTAAACAAGCAATAACAAGTCAAGACGTCAAAAGTTAAAGATGGCCAACCGATTTTTAATTTAAAATATGTGGCAAACGTTGAGAAATACTCCTGCCTGTATAATTACAGGCTGCCAGAATATTCCCGTAAAGATATTACGGAAAAAGCTTAGAATGAAGTAGGAAAGACGGTTTGACAGTTTGAGGTTATGAGATTATTAGGTTTCAGTAGCCCCGTGTGCGAAGCATCAGTCACTGGCCAGTTTATGAGTTCCATCAGCAACCAGTTTGTCGGGTTTTAGTTTCTGAGTGAGCGGACGCCTTACCATTCCTTTATCCATATAATTTAAAAGTTAGAAGAGCTCAGAGAGTGGTGATTTAAAGGTCACTTACCTCGTCAACTTTCTTATGAAGATCTTTAACGACTTCAAAAATGGAGGACTGCCCTTGGAAGATCTGTCTTAATTCTCTCTGGCTATCATTCTCAAACCAGTCTTCAAACTCGGCGTCTTTGTCTTTTGTCTACAAAAAAAAGAACAAGTTATAAGTATGTACTTGACATATTTCAAACAAAACATTAAAAAAACATTTTCATTGCTGCTTGCTGGTGATCATTTCTCTTTCAAAAGCAATCTGCACAACCGATGGTTTCGCGAATATTTAGAGACTTAGCCAAGCGCCAAAATGGCGCATGACAATGTGCTTAATTTAGTTGTATTTTCAGGTACCTAAGGCGGAATTTGACTAACTGATTATATGAGGCGTCTAATTCCAAAAAGCTATAAGTCCACATTTGGTCAAAATCAAGAAAAAAATACGCACGTATTCTTTGTATAATTTTACACAATATGTATTGATCTATAAATTCCAAAACGCGACATAACCCTACGAAAAATCGATTTATCACAAAAAGCGCCAAGTCCGTTTTTCATATTATTTAAAGCTTGGTTGATTTCGCGCGTGTTTAAGTCGACCAATAAGAGAACGTTCAATATTGAAAAGGGCGTCTCCCATGCTGTAGCATCTGGTAAACTTATGACAGTGCCACGGAAATATGTGCCTTATGCGGGATAAATTAAAAAGTGAAGTACAAGTAGCGCTAAGTCCAATTTTATTTTGCCTATATTTATTACATTTAAGAGTTTATCGGCTGAAACAAATTGCCATTTGGTTCTAATTTCGACATAGAATACAACGGGAAAAAAAATCTCACGTTAAAACAAATAATTGAAGCAAGAAACATAAAAACGTTGTTTCCCGAAAATATTGAATTGTGGACTTGTCGCTTTTTGTAATTAGACGCCTCATATATTATATTTGTTTGTGATCTTGTGCCTAAAAGGACTACAGTGCAAATACAAAGACTAAAAGGTAACGTTAAAAAAATATGTGTTTACCTCATCAGGATGCTCTTTCCTGTAGTCTTCTTTCTGTTGATCCAATTTCTTCTGGTAGTCTTGATACTCCTGACTCAGCTTCACCTGATCCTCTTGGTTCACTTGACTGGCTATAGGTTAAAAAAAATATACTGCATTATTCATTGAATCCGAATAGATTCAATATAATAGAATGGGCGGAATAATGCTACATACTAGATGCATACGGTGCGGAGCTTAGCATGCGCAAGAAGACTAATGAGATGTCCAGACACACACTATCGGTGCAATATTGCATAGCTACACAACATGCATTGTTTTAAAATCAGAACGGTTTTAGCTGTCGTTTGGTTACAGTAATATATGATTGAAGTGTTCATTTCTAAAGTACAGGGAAAAAATAATATTAAATAGGAGAAATCCAAATTACAAAGATTAATTGACAATTGGTCAATTTCTAAATTTAAATGTAAATAAATAAGGTTAATGTCGATCTAATTTCTGAGATAATCGCCATAAGCATCAACAAATAAATTATTACAACCGATTTCCTGCAAATGTCACGGGTTTAGCTAGGTCATAGTGTAAAGTGTAATAAATACAAGCTTATATTATAAATATAAATTTACGGGAATTAGCTGATCCGGGAACATAGAGCGACGACGAGAGGAAGTGTATAACGTCATGGTCGTCAGCGAGACCGCCAGTCGCGGCTGAGACTCCGAAATGACCGTTGGCCGGCAGCACCACTCCCTCGGCGCGGAAGCACATTTCAAAGTCTGCCTCGTTGTTTGTCATACCTGCAAACGTAGACATGAAATCATCAGAACAAATTGTGTTGACTAATAAAAAGATATATTCACTAAAACAATATTTGGTATTCACTGCATATAAACATTATTTAATACATCACCTCTTTATCAAATCAACTGATAATCATTTAAACTTTATCAAGTATAAAATATATTACATTTTAAAGCTTCACTTTATAATTATTATAATAATCGCAATATTATTGTCAATGTTATGTTACAAAAACAGAATTGTATAATTTGAGAAAGGGACAGTTGGTAAATTTGCGAATTACACTTTTATTTAGTTGAAAGTTTTAAGAAGAAAATCGTGATGGAGTGGGCAACACAATCATGTTGATAATTGAGGCATCTAATTCCAAAAAACAATAAGTCCACATTTGGTCAAAATCGAGAAAAAAATACGCACGTATTCTTTGTATGATTTTACATAATGTTTATTGATCTATAAATTCCAAAACGCGACATAACCCTACGAAAAAAAATATTTTAAATCTCGATTTATTACAAAAAGCTCCTGTTTCGTATTATTTAAAGCTTGGTTGATTTCACACGTATTTAAGTCAACCAATAAGGGAACGTTCAATATTGAAAAGGGCGTCTCCCATGCTCTAGCATCTGGTAAACTCATGACAGTGCCACGGAAATATGTGCCTTATGCGGTGAAAATTAAATGTATGTACAATGCGTGAGTTGACATAAGAGTAATTTGAAAAAGGCCAATAAGAACTCATTATTATTCAAAAAATTTAGAACAAATAAAATTTAAATAACATTATTTCTGTATGATATTTGTGTCATAATAATGACAACTATTTTTGATCTTTCAGACTTAGCGACAAAGCACACTACGAGTGATCGTATAAAAACCACTTGCTTTGCGCACAGCGAGTGCCGATTAGGCCCCCTGCGCCGTGTGCGCATCGCACGTCTTCACAGTGTGCTCCGCCACTTTTGATTTTTGACCTCTTTTTAGTTCAGTATTATTTATTATATTGTGCTTTAAATTTATCAGTTCGTAAAGTAAAAGTAAAAACTTAGATTGTGACTTATACCATAATATTGAAATACACACAATCAATTATGTTTTTATAACCAACCATAGCCCATAAAAGACGCCATCAAAATTGCAATCAATTAGTTTATTGATTATTCATTCGATCATTTCCATAATATCGTCTCTGTTCTGGCAGAACACACTAACTGGAGAATACTAGTTTTGAATAGTTTGACTTTGAAGTTGTTAAAATGTTTGAAATGGTCTATCATGTGAGTTTATTAAGTAATTGTAAAAAGGATGATTTAAAAAAAAAGACTTTTTATTTATTAAGAAGGTTTCCAGACGGTAAAGTTTGAAATAAGGAACATTTTGGTATAACTAACTCAATATATGTCATTTTTTCGAATTAGTGTCTTCTGCCAGAACAGTGACGATATATTATGATAACAGAGTTATAATATTGTCAACTGCTAGTAAATGAAGCCTTCACAAAATAATTTTAATGAATAAAAATATTGATCTGTGTTACTTTAGAGCTTTGAATGAAGTGCCGAATCGTAAATAAATTATAAATGTCTTACCATTGTGGAAGAGTATGGTGAGAGTGTTCATGTAGTACTCGACTTTCACTCGGGTCGGATAAGGTTTGTTCCTGAAGTCACGGAGACATCCGGAGAGGAGCTGAGTGGAACCGTCACTGAAAAATTAACCAAAAATATGAATAAACACCGTAAACGCTATTATATTGTATTTACAAAAAACCACACTGTCATCTGAATATTGCTCTTCTCAATGACCATGAGCAACCGAGGAGGAAATCACAGTTCTATGAGATATGCCAGTTTGCTATGTGTATGTCATGCTATTACGGCGACAAATTTAGTCTATGGTTTCGTCATTCCGCAGAATATTTTGAATGATCACCATCTCTATAGATCCAATGTCATAGGAGAGTGCCAACTATAATGTATTAGTATTTTGAATTATTTTTCATTATTCATGCTAATTTCAATTAATTTTAACAGTTTCTACATGTGTGTACGTTAAAATTACTTGCAATATTATATACATAGATAATATTTTGAACAGAACCCAACCTGCACACCATATACAAAAGACAACATTCTAATGCCGGCGCTCCATTGGCACGCAAGTCAAACGATTTACAGTCTTCGGACTTTTTTTTCGCGTGGAGCACCCCAGATCTGCAGACTTTTTAATCCGCAGACCAGGCTTGTTGGATTTCAAACATGTTTGATATTTTACTCTCTGAGTTGCCACTTCGTCCATCGATCACTATGCCAATTCGATTTGACATTAATACGCGATCATTCGGACCGAAAAAAATCTGTAATTGTTTTAAACATTTTCATTGATTAATTTATATTTATGAAATTCATAAAACTTGTGTTGTCTTCACTGCTATATTATTTTATGCAAGTCTACGTAGTATAAATAACACAAACTTATAGGATTATCGGAAGACATTTCGATAATCGCAACTTTTGACAGCTCGACTTTTTTATTCGTTCGTTGATCAGTAGCAGAGCATAGACAAATCAGACGATTTATTGTCCTAGGACTTTTGGCTCGCCAATGGAGCGCTGGCATTATAGATAATACATAATGCCAACTGGTAAAAACAAAAAACACATGATTTTGACATGAGTCGAAGATGTGTAGGCATGTAGAAAATGATAAAAAACATTCATTGAGTCTAGCGGGTGTCAATGCGGTACAGTACACATGAGGTGATCTCATTATTGATCTAGTGATTTCGGCAGACTTTGCCAACTGACAATGTTCGTTTAAAGGTTCAAAATGTGCTACGGGATGGGAGCATCAGTCTGATAACATTTTAAACACAAAGAAAAATGACATTACACACTTTTTTCCCGTAGCGGCAGCTTACTGTGACGTCACGTGATACTACGCAACGTGCATCATAATATATTTGGCGCTATAAAGTAGTTATCTAATTAATCCTTAAAGAAACTACTTACATCGATTGAGGCGTTGAGTCGCTAAACCAGTTATGGAGTTTTGAATTAATCACGAAAAACTGTTTTGTGCATTTACGATAATGTTGATGCTAGTAGTATGCAGTGACATTTGTATAGCGATTTAAACGTATGCTAAAAATCATGGTTTGAATCGCAACGTCTGATTGGTTGGCTATGTATAGCAGATTTAGTAAAATGTTATTTATCCTAGAGCGGGTTTGGCGACTGACATCAATATTCATTTTGATTTTTTGACGAAACCGGGCGGCATTTAAAATTCTCACCCCGATAGGCTGGAAGACCTATCGATATAGCACATACGTACATTCAAAACTTATTTTATTGAAAAATCGCCCAGAGCGGGATTGGCGATTATTAACTCAATTAATACCTAATAATAATAATAATATCACATTGTTTAAATACGAGAATGTAAACCGAACTGCTGATATATTTTTCAAACTTTCTTTTATTTACAAACGAATTTTTATTAAAAAAAAAAACAATCAACTGTTGAATTGAAAAGTGATTTTTTGCAAGATAACATTTTTTATACTGCAATTCATCGATAATGTTTGCTCACGCAGATTGTCAAATCAACGTATCAAATAAATATCTTCACTCTTTTTAGCAACTTAATCAACACATCATGGAATTACAAATTCAGATTGCATTCAAAGTTCATTATTTTTTTTCTCTATTGAAAAGTTAACAATATTCACTTGTATGTTTTTGCCTTTCAACAGTCAATATTAATAGAGATGACGGGCTACAGTTGAAAACTTTATGGCACTTTCAGCAAAATTCAATGTCTGGTCTGGCAAAATAAAACTGAAAACACTCGTTACTGTATCAAAGTTTATTGATCAGATTCCAGTAAAACTCCAGCGGTAAATAACATAAATAGTAAACCAATTTCTAAAGTCATGCAGCGAAGAAAACCTCTTTCTGCCGACACACCCATCTTCACCCAAGATGGTAACAATATAATAGAACTCACAAATCAACCAACTTGTACTACACTCGTTCTTAATTGGGGATCACGATTCATTCGGTGGAACTAGGCCGACATAAATAGTGCACACTAAACTTTATCAGTCTAACTTATTTGTTATCATTGAACTAAGAATACAAATTGCAAATGGTGCTGGTTAGTTTTTAAAAATCAGTTAAACCCTGCCTAACCGAACATTGAAATAATATTTTAGGTATGCTATGAGCAATCCGAGAAAAAGTGTGCACACTTTTTCAGTCATACTTATTTGTTATCGTTCAATTAAGAACACATAATATTTCAAATGGTGACGGTTAGTTTTTTTTAAATTTATTAAGCCCTGCCTAAACCAAACCATAATAGATAAAAAATATTAAAATATCTAAAATTATATATGATTTAATGGCATATATTTAGATATTTTATATCATATTGCAAATAATAGATGATAACAGGCATCTACAGTTTTTAGGCCTAGGAATATTATATGGACATTGGTTATCACATACTCAAGTATGGTTTTCCTGAATATATTTATCAGAAATTTCAATACTGTACAGAATGTGATTGTTAAAACACTCACTTTTGATGGTCAAACTGCTTGGTTCCATCGTTGACGACAGCCATTATGTAAGGATTATTGTGTTTGTTGTCGTTGTCAAAGGAGTCGAGGATTACTCCGAGACCAACCCATGAATCGGACGATCCGAATACGTCTCCGTCATACGAACCCTTGTCTCTGGTGTACCAGAAAGCCTAAAAAAAGTGAAATAAAACAATTTTATTCATTTGTTCCAGATGTATTCTGCAATAGAGGTACAGGAATCCTTAACTTCTACGCGATTGGCTGATAAAATAAATTACAATGATCGACACAGACACGGATTGATAGGCATGACACACCTCCACATCCCCCTGCGAAATATCGCCATGTCCGACCAGTGCCAGAAATGTTGCGACTTAAGTTTAGATGGTAATGTAAAAAATTTAACGCAACACCAACATTGTTTCGTATCAAAGTGGAAAAATATTTTTTCAATCACAGAATATATTTACCAAACCGTCGGCTCCGATGCGGCCTCTGCCTGTGACCCTGAACATGATATCCACTTCCCACCATTGGAAATTGATGGGAACCTTAGTCCACACCGCTCCCTTCTGACTCTTCATGGAAGGCGCCAGTCGGACGTTTTCCGATGACGCGATTGCATCTAAAAGAAGAATACAGATATTATATTACAGACAAATGAGAAATTTGTCAAACAGTGTCTACAGGGATGATCACTTGATTTGCTTGCAGTGCTACGTAGGATGAACATTCATGGAATTGGTACAGTATCAAGATAAATTCGATTATCACATTGTTGTGAAATTGATTATTAAACTAAGCACAGTACATTGTTTATCACTTGATATTAAGGGGGGACATGCTCGTCTAAGGTCAAAATTGAGTTTTTATTGTATTTTCAAACCATGATCCTGGACACTCCTTAAACGTTGTAGATAATCTATTTATATAATTTTGAAGCCTTATTATCCTTTATAGTTATTTTAAACATTTGATGACTGCATAAAGTATTTTTGTTACATAAAATAGTATTCTTTTAAACCTCTCGCTCTAATGTTTTAGAATATAGTCATATTTCGGTACATAACTGTGCAGTGGTGTTAAGATTTTTTACATTTATTAATTTTTAAACGCATTTATAAAACCATTAGCATAATTTATTACGAGATAATTTTTGTAAAATATTCACGATAAAAAATTATATTGATAATCTCTGTGATCCCAAATTTGACAAGAATTAGGCATTTTATTATTCAAAAAATCGGCAAGATTAACACATTCGAAGATGATTCTAAAGATATTTATTATAAGCTATGTCTTTGACCATTCAAGTGTGATAAACATCTTATGAATAATGATTGCTTTATAATAATTATTGACCTAAGAATAAGGTCGTGTTTTTTTGAAATACGCCATTTCTTTTGTCATTCCCCAGTGGTTAAGCTACAACATACGGCCGTAGCCATAAATTGACAAACTATAATTGAAGTAGGGAGTAAAATAATATTAACGCGCGTGTTTGAACATGTACCGTTTAAAAAAAAAATAAAAAAAATTCGGTTAGGTACATGTTCAAACACGTGCGTTAACATAATTTTACTCCCTACTTTAATTATAGTTTGCCAATTTATGGCAACGGCCGTATGTTGTAGCTTAACCACTAGGGAATGACAAAAGAAATGGCGTATTTCAAAAAAACACGACCTTATTCTTAGGTCAATAATTATTATAAAGCAATCATTATTCATAAAATGTTTATCACACTTGAATGGTCAAAGACATAGCTTATAATAAATATCTTTAGAATCATCTTCAAATGTGTTAATCTTGCCGATTTTTTGAATAATAAAATGCCTAATTCTTGTCAAATTTGGGATCACAGAGATTATCAATATAATTTTTTATCGTGAATATTTTACAAAAATTATCTCGTAATAAATTATGCTAATGGTTTTATAAATGCGTTTAAAAATTAATAAATGTAAAAAATCTTAACACCACTGCACAGTTATGTACCGAAATATGACTATATTCTAAAACATTAGAGCGAGAGGTTTAAAAGAATACTATTTTATGTAACAAAAATACTTTATGCAGTCATCAAATGTTTAAAATAACTATAAAGGATAATAAGGCTTCAAAATTATATAAATAGATTATCTACAACGTTTAAGGAGTGTCCAGGATCATGGTTTGAAAATACAATAAAAACTCAATTTTGACCTTAGACGAGCATGTCCCCCCTTAACCACATAAAAATATTTTTTTATGTGTGGTGAAGTGATTAAAAAATTTATTCATGAATTATCAGCAAGTGTGAAGGCTCACTGTTGGAAGTAAAAAGCTCTCCAATTTGAAATACACGGATGACACATTTCTCATTATGAAATCACCCGAAGAGACATCTATCTTGCTCCACCTACTGTGCAGCAACCGAAAATACTACTGAAAATCATAAAGGTAGTCAGCGAATATGTTTATCCCGGCTCGAGCATCTCTGATAAAGGTAGACATCAAAAGAAGAATAGCAATGGCGAATGATACTATGTCAAAACCGCAACTAATTTGGAAAAGCAAACACCAAAGTGACTAAAATGCGTTTGGGAAGATGTCATGTCTTCCCAATTTGTATCTATGCCCCGAAACCTGAACGTTTAAGGCAATAGAAAGACAGTCTAGACGAGTGGTTCTCACGTGCGGCCACTAGAGGATTTTAGTGCGGCCACCAGTGCATTACATAATATTTCAAAAATTTATTTATAAAATTATGAAATCGGTTGAATACACTTGACTCGTCTTAAATTTCTTTCCATGCTCAAATGATCCATAATGTGTTTTTGTGGTGAGATCATGTGTGAAATAGTCCGTTTCTGAGAATAAAGTCAATTCAAAAAATTGGCAACAATAAATTGCTTTATTAATATTGACGATTTTTCATACTACTGTATACTGTGAAAGATCGTTCAGTGTAATGCACTTCATAAAAAAACAAATATCGAAGTCAGTTGACAGATGTAAACTTAGAAGCAGCATTTGCATTACAGTACACTCTCAGTAATCCGCCACCCCAAAAACCAGACAAGTGTCCAATTAATGAAAACGGCGGATTATAGTGCATACATACAAAATAATATGGTAAAAATTAATCACATATTTCGTAAAAATAGTTTTTATTGAGAAATTTGTACTAGCAACTATGTAATGGTTTTCTTTATAATCAAAATCAAGTAAGTGTTTATTAAATTATACATATTAATGTATTAAACCATGGGCGGCCAACCAATATTGTACATTTTAGCAATGTCAGTAAATGAAGCACCGCTATCTATCTTTTGTAAAATTTCCAATTTTGTTTTAAAGTTAATGTGTCATGTTTACGCTTTCAAGAAGACTCCCTTATTTAAACAAAGAACGTGGCAGAACGTGGCTCTTCAAACGTTGGAGAGGACACGATAAAGAGCTCTATCCAGATGAACCGATTAAATCAAGAATCCCGTGGATTTCCCACTCACACCCAGCATACCACCAAATGCCAAGAGGAGTGGAGCAAAGCCATGGAGAAGGCTGTACGACCACCAAATCATCTGGGTCACCAGTCATGAGAAAAACAAAAGACCACCAAGTATACGCCAATCAAACATACATGGAAAAAATAATATGCATTTTTTTCAAACAGTTTTAGAGACAGTCATTCTACCGACTAGGTCACCAATTACAAACAGAGCGAACACCTTAGATTAAAAATTTAAGTTTTTAGTTATACAATATAAAAAATGCCATATTATGTAAACAACCACTACAATAAAAACAGTAGTTAAAAAAACAATTACATAGTTAAATTAAATACATATCATGATAAGATAAATAAATAGAATACATGTTATCAGTAATAAAACAATTATGGTACATAATATAAAATAGACATTGCCTACAATTAGATAATAAAAGATATGACATTTGGGTAAATCATCAAAATGCAAGTAGATCTACTCAACAGAATAAATTCGTTGACGGTACTATATGAGTGACCCAGTGGCGAAGGGTGACTTTTGGAAAGAGGTAGGCTGTGGAGATCAAAGAAAAAAAAACACACTGGTCAGGTATACTCACGGGAAATAAGACGATAATACGATATTACTACTGATGAATAGGTACACACTAATGTCAACGTCACACTAAATCGATGAAATTTCAATAGTTCACTGACGATATAGAATTCGGCAATGAATATACATAAATTATGTATTTTCCTATACCTACACGTAACATATGCCTAAAAATATATCATCGGTAAATATTATCAACAGCCCAATATGACAATCAACTAAACAAAAATATAATATAGGTACTTATAATATCGTCGGTATTTTGTAAAAAGGGCGAATTAACCAAAATGCTATTTTACAGGAGGAGGATTTTTAACCATTGACATTTATTTGTTTTTGACCTGTGGATGATTATAAATATCTAACAAATTTATAATAAAGCTTAGAAAGAATACTGTCATTATAATAGGTATTATTATATAATATTTTAAAAGGCCTAATATGTCACATTTGTTTTTATTCGTAATCTTAATTAATTTAATTTTAGTCGATTATCGTTTTTAAGTACTTTCCTGTGGAGATACAAATTTTACACAACAAAGCTAGTGGGGTACATATTGTATTTTCATTAAAATCTCGATTTCGCCAAAATGGTTGATTCGCCCTTTTTACAAAACACCGACGATATGTTCCATGACTGAATTAAATGATAAATAATAATCACGAGATAAAATTATTAATTATTTAAAAAAAAATATTCTATCTTTATCGTGATTGAACAAATAGAAACTATTTTTTTTAAATATCGCATTATTAATTATTATTTGAATAAAGCGCCTAAGCGACAGTCCTCGACACTAAATATATAAGCTTTGCGTTATAAGCCTATAGATTCGTATGAATAAAAGCAGACTGCCCCAATGTTCATACAATAAGCTCAGCAAATTATTCTCGAGTGAATCGATATTAATTCAATACTCGCTAGAGGCGCTGGTTTGTCACTTATTATTTATTAATTCTACATTATGCTGACGATAGATGGCTCTCATTTATATATATTTTTTAATATTAATTATTATTCTGACGATTTATATTCAATTGGTTCCCGCATATTTCTTATTTAAGTATTTAAATTTAAATACTTTCCATCTATTTTTCTTAGAAGGTAGGCTTCAAATAATCGCCTACTATGGAGCCTTCGCCACTGGAGTGACCTAGTAAGCTATATCAACACCTATTCGACCACCAATATGCCTCTATAGAGATGACCTAATTAATGTAGATGTGAGCCTGTTTAATAGCTTCTTGTAAAACTCCTTTAACACCTAAACATATTTCAACGCATCTATTCTATACACAAGGCCGTTATATATACTGAAGGCTATCGAGGGTAGTTTATCATATTATTTATGTACTGAGGTATTATAATAATTGTTACAATACGTTAGCCGTTGAAACTGTTCTAAACGCTCTAAAACCCATGAGCCCCACTCGGTCCAACTTTTGTTATTTCCATGGGATATATTTCAATTTAATAATAATAAGTAATAAAATACGGTACAAGTCGGTTATGGGGAAGCCAGGCGTGAACCGCACTAAATGTCATAGCTGATTTTGGCAAAATTCATGAATTCAAGAATGAAAACCTATCCTAACCTTAACTAACCCAACCTAACAAATAATTCATTATATCGGCTATTTTCAAATTGTGTTTGTCGCTGGCTTCCCCATAACCGACTTGCACCACTTATATTTTTTCATACAAAGCAGATATACATTTGAATCCTGTTTTACTAATAAATAGGCATGTGGTGATTTGAAAACTGTTCTAATAGGTATTTAATTATTCGCTACTTGTCCTCCTTTAATCCCCAGCACCTCAATATCATTAACCTACCATATTAAATTTTACATGATACCCTAGTCAAGTACTCTTAGTCAAGAAATGTTGTGAGGAGAAGACATGTCTACAAGATTTTGTAAATAAAATAAAGAAAACCATCTTTGATACGATTTTTATTTCATAAACATCTGTTGAGGAAAGCAGAAAATTTACGTCGGATCTGCATTCGTGGTCAGGTAGACGCAAGCGAGGTAACATCACAGCGAAAGTATTGTCGCTGTCTCACTCGCACGCATAGGAATAAACGACAAAAATTGGAGAACGTACGTGTCTTTTCGATGAAAATTATCACTGACGTGTACGATTGTCAAAAGCGAATTTGACAAACGAAATTATGTTTTCAAAATGAAACTGAATCCACATGAAAAGCTTTCTAATCGTTAATAATAATTGTATCGCAGAAATTCCTGTCAAACTTAAAGCGTTTCATTGATAATTTAATTTAAAATACGAAAATACTTACGGTTGTCATAAATTAAATTAAGATTAAAATTACAACTTAAAATATCTATAAAGAGAGTTATTATATATTTATATACACTCCAATTAAACTATATATCATTTACCGTTATTATTTAACCGTTGTATGAATTAAAATACGGTTAAATTAATAATTGCAATGAAAATAACACTAAATTATGTATACTTACTTCCTCCGTACTCCCAAAACGGTATAGAGCCATCTCTTTGTGCCAAATATGGTGGTTTAAACGAATATTTGTACTCGAATCTTTTAATTGGGAGGTTAGCACTTACATTTATAACACAATTTAAAAATAATATTAAGAAAATAGGATTAACCATTGTTTTTAGCGTTTGCCGACAGCGGATCATGTTGACTTTTAAAATGTGAACAGTATTGCCAGTATTGAGAACAATTTTAGGTCACCTATATTCATTTTTCCCCAAAGAGATTGGTCGGTTTCGGTCTCTTTGCTTTTTTCCCCATTTAAAATTAAATAATAATTATTCTTTCCTTGATATTATTTTGAGTAATCACTTTATTTTTTACCTTACTGTGAAACCAAGTTAACTATATATGGATAGCTAGGGTTGTCCTACATTACATGATTCATGGGCTACAACCCATTCGTTGCGTCCAACGCAACTGGTGCGTTGCCCATCAGGTGGCCATAAGATATAAATAGCATGTTATTTAAATGTGGTAATTAAATATTAATTAAAAGGTCCGCAGCGAATGAGTTAAAAGATCAATTCAATGGTCGTAGCCACAATGATAAAAAATGTATGATAATGATGATGATGTATGATAAAAATGTATGTAAATGTACAATAATAATATCATTATGTTTATCAAACACTTTTATAAATTATTTTCGTACCTAATAAGTCATATTGATCATGAAAGTTGTTTCTGAAACACCAGACAATACAGATACATTTGCTTATAATTATTATTGTATTCTAATGAGAACATGGCCACAATAAAAATCATGTACAAAATGTTTCCGTGTTTTTATTACTCCTTATTAATCTAATCTATCATGATGTTAGTCATTCTAAACATCCTAAAATAAACTAGTGATGCTTAAAAGATTTTTCTCCCAATTCAAATTATGAAAATAAACTTTAATCCATTCAATCATTATTGATTCAATTCATTTAAAGTAGACCAAAGGTTGGTAGCACAGTGCTCACTTTGTAAAATACTATTCTTATTGGGATAAATGAACTTTCTTATATAAGACCTGACACTTATCATATAAATTTGGTCCATGGCGCAATTTTGTTTAGGACCTAGCTAGGTATATACATTTCAAATAATGTGCTTGCGCAACACGTCATATTTTACGTTTTTATGCAGTCAAAAATATATAGGTACCTACCTATCAATTATTATGTTGTCCATCAAAATCTTCTAATTTTTTATTGCGACCTCTATGGCAAAAAGGTTAGACCTCTGAAAAAGACAATAATAATTGTTACTGTTATGATCAATTTATTGAAAATGACTTTTTTTTTTACGATGTCCAATCCTAATACAATCATATGGGCCTCCACAGAGTAAAGGTTTGTATTAAATTAACAAATTTTTGTTGTTACGAGAAATAGATGTTAGCCACCAATGACGTCCCGTGGTGGTAAGCAGATTGAGTGTCGCTTGGGGGCGGCAGTTACTTGAAGGGCGGCAAATCGTGGAGAATCATTAGATATATATATATAGAAATAGGTACCTAAATTTAGTAATAACGGACATATTTTTGCATTAAAAAATTCAGCTCACTGGATGGAAACAAAATGTATGAATAAACATAAAAGGTTTAACAGGTTTAATAGACTGTATTTTTTTTGTCGGGTTCGCGATGTCTAGTTGACTTCCGTTATCCTTGGACGTCACGTCCTTGATGACCAACAATCACACGTGCAGATTTGCGAATTATATTTGAATTATAGGTAGGTACATAAGTACTCTAGTACCTTTTTTTTGCGAGTTTTGAATGTTGTCAGGTGTATTTTTAAATGTATCTGAAACCGTGGACTCGCAATACTGTCTATTGAAGTAGGATGGCATTTAAAGTGGTATATATTTTGTTAGTGATGTATCCATACAACACATTTCTTAGATATTGGAATCATGAAAAGATGATAAAAAAACTGTATAAAAATGGGCGGTATTGTGACGCTGCCTAGGGGCGGCATTTTGTCTAGGGACGTCACTGTTAGCCACTTGCTCAACATATTAGGTCCATACTCGTGACTTTATAGGACGTTATAGGCCGACGCTTAATCCGCTCAGCCATCCTGGGATGAGTATCATAAACTGAATCCCACTAATCATGTAATATTTCAAAATAATATATTAATCATACAATACATATAATACACAACAATATAACCATGATTATTCAGAATAATTGAGGATCAAGATAGTCTGGATAAAGATATATCTGAATAATCGTAAAAATAATAAAACATATGTTTTACTTTGAGAATAACTTAATTGAGATAGCATTTACTTGGTAGAATTCCATTCTACAAGAAATAAAAATATAATAAATATTAAATTCTACAGGTTTTTAAAAGGTTTTGTCGATAGCTACAATGGTGTTACAACCGAAATAGCTATCGACAAAACCCTTTAAGATAATTTTAAACCAGCGGCACTCCGTTTCAACTTCCTACCAATAAGAAAAACAAATAATTTGGATAGTTCGATGAACCAAAGAAACACTTTTATTTATTTTGTGAACCCGATTCTAAATCACCACACCAGAGCTAGTCGAAAAAGCCTGTAGAATTTAATACTATTTATATTTTCATTTCTTTTGAGAATAACCTTTTGAATAGCAATTTTAAAAATAATTCATTGATTTGGAGATGAATGCCACAATATCAAATCATGATCATCACGGGGGGAGAAGCTATGCTAGTATTAGGGAATCCAATCCCGAGCCAAAATTCTGATCCCGGGATTTCGGGATTACAATTTGACAATCCCGGGATCCCGGGACTGGTCCCGGGATTGGCATTTTTTTCCATTGTTAATATAATTTTTTTATATTTACACATAACATTGATAAAATCGGTCAAAAATAAATCTAGTATAATTTATACTATTTAATATATGTATTGTTAATATTGTATATCTACGTTCAATCTTGGAAATACATAAGTTGAATGGAGTAAATAATATTATATAATATATATATATAAGTATATATAAATAATAATGTGATTTTAATATGAGATTGCTGTTTCTGATAGTAAAGACTTAATGAATGGGTTAGCGAGATTTAAAATAGTAAAGCAAATAATCATGGTATACTTATGGCCTTTCCGCTTCATAAATCTAATTAGTCAGCCAAATATGAAACTGCTGTAAAACGTATGAGGCCATGGTGGAATTACTTTGTTAAAAGTGCAAAGTATTGTTTTTTCCCAATCTTTCTCATTTTTAATAATTTACGTGAAAAAATAAAATGAATCGGCAACTTACACGTGGGTATAAAGCAAACTTTATTCAAACTCAGTTTATTTCAAATGTAGTTATTTTTTATTAAAAGTATTTTTTCTGTTATATTTTCGCTTTTATTTTATTCTCTATAAAAATTGATAAAAAAATCAATCCCGAAATCCCGGGATTATGTTTATCAATCCCGGGATTCATAGGTATCGAAAATAGCTCGGGATCCCGGGATCCCGGGATTCGGGATCCCGGGATTGGAATCCCTAGCTAGTATCCTTTTAGAGAGATAGATTTTAATAAATAATAATATAAATACCGCCCCAAATGCAATTAAAAAATTTCCCTCATGTCAGATTGCAGTTTTATTTTTTTTAGTTTTTCTGAGCAGTCAATCGAAATATTTCTTTTAGAATCAGATTCGATACCCTCTTTTTAGCTTTTCTGAGCTACTGAACGAATTTTTTTGATGACAATCGAATTTAAGACATTTTTCCTCTATATCACGGTTTATGAGACACTATTCTACAAGAAAATAATTATGACTGATATTACTAATAATAAAATTAGGCTTAATATAATATTATAATGAAAGCCTAGTTATGGAAGTAGAAGGAATAAATTATGAAATGCCACCACATAGCCCCCTGGAGGAAAATAAAAGAAAAAAATCTTTACAATATATTTTATTTTCATTCATATAAATTGCTGTGACGGAAAATAATAATATTTGAACAAATATGTAGATGATATAATCAGTATTGCTTGGATACATTTTAAGCGTTTCATTACAAAATCAAAGTAACAAAACAAAGCCAAAATTTATGTACAGTATCAAATTAAAATAGGCATTATCTTATATTATATAATTTCATTAAAACATATTAATATTGGACAGTTATATTATTCATTCAATAATAAAATTACATTCAAGATAGTTATTATTATTTCATGACTTCAACGGCGATGACATTATGCCGTCGTATCTATTTTATAGGGATCATTTTTTTTCCAAAGCCTTCATAATTTTATTATTATCAAATGTATACAGGACTAGCATGACATTTTCATAATCAAAATATTAATCCTTATTTATGACTTCAAAACCTAAATTAAAACTCTTCATACGGCAACACTACCTGAATTCTAAATTCAAAATCAAATCATTGCACTATTATTTGGAAAAATACTAAATTGACGTGGCAGTAATTTTGTATCAAGACTTACTTTGTGATTATGACAATGTACTGTGTGCATTTCATTATTTTTTTATTTGCAACAAAACTGTGAATGGGGAATAATAAATTTATGGGTCTGATCACAAATACAATTATTAATCAAGCACTTTCAAAATCTAGTACAATCGACATAAACTACGTGAGCTGAAAATATTGATTTGAAAACATTACAAATTATTATGAAAAGTTAACACCTATCTATTGGGTAAAGAGTATTAAATTTGAATTGTTTTTAACTGTATGTAGTTGTAATGGGCAATGGCTAATACATAATAATATGGTTGTATAAAAAAACTAAACAATGAATGATTATAATTTACAAAAAAATATCTATATACTGGCAAAACGATTAAATCGGCAGAGTTCATACAAATGATTTTTCTAACAGGGAGGAAAGTTTAGCACACCAGCAGACATAAAAATTATCTATGTTAAGAAATTCAACAAATTCATTCAAACTAGAAGAGATCGTGGTTTTGAAACAAAATTATATTTTGTTAACTCTTCTTTAATCGAGACATTTACGTTGACAGCCGTTATAAGGTATAGTCGACCGTGGCTGTATAAATATAATTTTGTTTCAAAATCATTATAATGGAGTTCTACCACATAAATGCGAATTCAATTAATAAAAGAGATCACATAAATTCAGTAATTAAATTATAATATCAAAATGAGTTTAATTAAAACTGACATCTCTCCGTCAACGAAATAAATTATGAATAGAGAAATTTTGGTTTAATGGTCTAACGCTGTAAGACGTCAGATGGTTTAATCAGCCGTGCTGTTGCAGTCTTTTGACGTATGTAACATTATATCTACGTATCTTTTATGAAACATCCATAAATCGATCAATCATATTGTTTAATAATTATGAATTCACAACACTTTTTTTGTCATTATCAAGCATAACAGAAGAACATTTACACATCAAAAAATTATACTGTTAAAATTAAAATGACATTGACGCTTGTAAAATGTTACATCGTATTGACCAGGAAACACAAAATTAATGGGAACTGAGTAACCCTTCCAGATGTGTTATAACAGGGTACGGATTTCGAGTGTGGAAAAATATGGGGAAAACTTAAAACACTCGCTAAGTTATATGTTATTTTCAATTATTACACCTCATAATAATATGCTTTAAAGTTTGCCATGTAAATATAATACGGATTCAATGTTTGGACATAGTCAGCGTGCTTTGTTTGACTTGGGTGTTATGGCCTTACCATCATAAAATACCCTGCTACAAAACCTTGGTCCATTGCGATGGCTTTTACATTTATATTTGTTCTGTGATACCACAGGATCATGGCCCCCACATCCTGAAGCGGGCCCACAGGCCACGATGTACGTATCGCTAACGTTAAGGGTAGTTTAATGTTTCTACAGTAGTATTCCGCAGAACTCCTGGGTTCCGTGTATTTTTAGCGATCTTTGGTACCAAATAAATCCACTTGAATTGTTGGCACTCTGCATCATACTGTGAAGCACTGATCGCGACTCCCTTTTGTGATAGCCAAGTAACATGCGACCCTTCACCACATTGGATAAATAATGGATAAATAAAAATAATTCTACTCGTGAAATAGCGCCGTGCCACAGGCAACTTTTTTAATTTTAGAGCGAATTTGTGGTGTGTGGTCTTACTTAACTAGTCGACCCACCATGCCAGGCCCATCTTAGCCCAAGCCCCCAGGCAAGAGCCTTATCAGCCCCCCTCATGTGGGGGCCATGCTCAGGATAGTTACAAATTTTAATAATTCACTAGTAGAAATTTTTCCCATATTTTTCCATAATCAAAATCGTAGTCTGTTATACCACACCCGGTAGTGTAAGCCAGTTCCCATTAATTTTGTGTTCCCTACGTGGCACCCTGGTATTAAACCACACTTTGAAAGACTCTTGACGTAAACAATATATCGATTGATATGCATTTATCAAAAAGTTTTTTCAATATAATAAATAATGTTACTGTTGATGAAAACGATTAAAGAGAGATGTCATTTCAAAAACTTAATAGCAATCTTAATATATAAATAAATGCATGTAAACAACTAAATTCACAGTAAAATACAACTAAAACGACAGAGCCAAGTGTATAAGTAGGTAACCCAAGTTGAGTAAATTTATTTCAAAATAAATATGATTATAAATTCTATGTGACTGTATTCAAGATTCTGTACACAAGGTCTAGTTTTCAAATAATACATTATTTTTGAATAGGTACAAATCCGGCCAAAACATTCAAGTTAAGATAGATTGCAATGAAAATAAGAACAACCAATTTTTATAGACAGTAGTTGGAAAGATATCCGATGTTTAGAGACATAAATAACATAAAAAGTTGTTGCACTGGTTGTTGAATTGGTTTTCACGTATAAATTGGTATGGAGAGATGTGAAAACTGCTCCAACTCACTTTTTTCTTATATGTCACTTGTACATCTTTACTCCTCAGCACCTTTACTAATAAGATAAATAAAAAAAACTAAATTAACTATTTTTTATACTTATTTGGGTTTAATTAAACCTTAGGCAGTTTTAATAAAATGCTAAAATGATAAAAAAAACTAATACATACATACATTTTTTAATACAAAATTTATATTTAAATATTAGTTGGTAATTTATTGATTCAATACTTGCCATGAAGATAAATTTTGATTCCATATATTATATTTTAAGGTTATTTTTTGAATCATAAGAATGCAATATTATCCAATAAGAAGTGTTAATATCACGGCAAGTTGTATATTTTTAGTTATTATCAAATAATAATAAATACTTGAGAGGATCTCTCTCTCTCTCTCTATGGCCTTACCATTATATTATCATGGCTGTGAATGTCTTCCCAGTGATCTGCCAAATTATAAATCATCCACTCTTTCGTGTACATATCTATAATCCCAACCCCACTCTCGTCCTTTACACTACATACAGTATTATGAAATCGCAGCCATGACATGTCAGTTTTAGAATACATATATTTAATGACATCTTTCCGTCAAACAAAAAAAATAAATATGATTTAATTATTATAATACTGGCTGCTAATAAAATAAACTATACGTCATGACAAAGAATCGTTTATTAAAAAAAAAACATTATTATTAATTTTGTATTTTTACACATACTAAATAAATAATATTTATAATCTTATTATTTATACACTTATAATTTGTAACAATATTCATATGTAATATTATGGTCCCTACGCATTATTCTTTCCAATAATAAAAAAAAATACTAAAAATCATAGACAATTAATTTTAAAAATAAAATATTCGTCTCACGAAAACTCCTTGCTGTGAGAATGATTTATAAATATTTTAAAGTATAAATAAAATAATTTTGTATTACAAATCATGAATGTGTTAATATTTTGAAATGTATTTATAATATCTATATAAAAATTAATTCAGGCTACATTTATTGTTAGACCATTATTTTTTTTCAAAAATATCATTCAACATTTATTTTATCACTATGGTGAATTAAGTATATGTATTCACAATTTAAAACTAAGTAGGCATTTACTAGACAATATCTCTATGTATTTGCGTTGACATACAATACTATAACATCTCCTACAAAATAATATCATTTTTGTTTATAAAATACATTTATATATTTATTATACAGCAAAGCTAGAAAAGACAGTGTGGCACTACTGTGAAAATAGATCTTTTGTTTGTGGGAAAATAAAAAGGTTCAGTGGCAACACTCAAATTATGCTAATCTCTCACTGTCATCACACAGATGGCTATGGACATGTTTTTGTTTTACAAAAATTAACATAGATGGCATACAATATTGTAGTTATTTCATATAAGTACATAGCGAAAACGTGTTACTCTACTCATTTACATATTTGTAGTTGGGTTAGAAAATTACACAAGCTTTTAAATATTAATTCTTATATAGTAAGGAATAATTCGGTGTATTATTATAACGGGTGTTTTTTTTAGAGGTATAGAACTTTAAGCTGGCAGCACTTTTTTAATTGGCAGCCATTTTGTCAGCTGTTAAGTGATTTATGTTTAGTTTGGTTTGGCATTTCAACATGAATAGACTGACGCCTGAACAACGCTTCTAAATTGTGAAAATTTATTTTAAAACAAGATTGCCGTTGATCCCGATTTTCATAAGCAAATTTTGTTTAGCGATGAAGCTCACTTTTGGTTGAATGGATACGTCAATAAACAAAACTGCCGTATTTGGAGTGATGATAATCCTCAGGTGTATGTTGAGACACCGTTACATCCAGAAAAATTGACTGTTTGGTGTGCTTTATGGACTGGTGGAATAATTGGTCCGTACTTCTTTAAAAACGATGCTGGCCAGAACGTTACAGTCAATGGTGACCGCTATAGAGCCATGATTACTGACTTTTTCGTTCATCAATTGAACAACCATGATGTGCAGGAGCTGTGGTTTCAACAAGACGGCGCAACATGTCACACAGCTCGTGCCACAATTGATTTATTGAAGGAAACGTTTGGTAACCGCATAGTTTCACGTTTCGGACCCGTGAATTGGCCTCCAAGATCGTGCGATTTAACGCCGCTTGACTATTTTCTGTGGGGATATGTGAAGTCGCTAGTCTACGCCGATAAGTCCGAAACGATTGACCACTTGGAGGACAACATTCGCCGCGTTATTGCCGATCTACGGCCACAAATGTTGGAAAAAGTCATCGAAAATTGGACCTCCAGATTAGACTACGTCCGAGCCAGCCGTGGCGGTCATATGCCAGAAGTCATATTTAAATTATAATGCCAGAAGAGCATCTTTCGAATAAAGTAAATTTCATGTCAATATAAAAAGTCATCTTTGTTTTATTCCATTTCAAAGTTCTATACCTCTAAAAAAAACACCCTTTATAAAGGGACAGTAATACCCCGATTAATGTCAAAGTTGGTTTGACGATCGACGAGTGTAGTCAAAAAGGCATAGGTAAGTATGTCCTTCATACTGATCGATCCATACTAAAATGACAATTTGTTCAATCAAAAAAATGCAACAATCATGATCATAATAAATCTTCATCTAGCAGTAAAATCTGGTTTGATGTAGATTTTTTTTCTCCCTATAATGCTTGAATTATACAACCACTCTTAAACTGAAAGACTTGATGTCTTACACCGATCATAATGAGTAATTGTTAATTTCAAATAGCAAAAACACACAATGATTTAAGTGCCAAATCAGTGAGTAACGGAGCTAGAAATATTGATCCCCTATGCAAAAATCGCACAGAGATTGCGATGTCACGTCTTACCACCATATGGAAGGATCGGAGAATTTCGATTGCTGCGAAACATTTGTGTTCTCCATATTTTCATATTTTTGGGGAAGAGGGCAAGAGAGCGGAATGCAATTAATGCCTTCGAATTGTGGTGCGATGAACCCAGTGGCGAAGGGTGGAGGTAGGCTGTTAAGATTCGCTATAAATAGTGCACACTAAACTTTGTTAGTCATATGTATTTGTTTTTATTGAACTAAGACTACAATTTACAGATTGTGTTAGTTAGTTTTTAAAAATCAAGTAACCCTGCCTAAACGAAACCATAATAGTTTTGGTCTAATTTGGGCGATACGACAAAATTGTGCACACTTTTTCATTCATAGTTGTTTGTTTTTGTTGGATTAAAAATACATATTACACATATTGTTGGTTAATTTTTTTATTTCATTAAGCCCTGCCTAACCAAACTATAATAAATAAAAAATATTATTCTATCTATAAAATATTCAAAGTTATGATTTAATTGCATAATTTTATATATTTTATAGATAGACATGTATTTTTTGACTATTATGTATTATGGCTTGGTTTCTCAGAGTTTAATTGAATTTTAAAAACTAACCAACACTTTCTGTAAATTGCAGTCTTATTGCAATGAAAACAAATATGTATGTCTGAAAAAGTTTAATGTGCACTATTTATGGCGGATCTTAACAGCCTACCTCCACCCTTCGCCACCGGATGAACCAGTCAATCATCCAAAAACTACAGATAAAGGAATAGCTCTCAACAATATGTCTGCGACGCATTGTGCTGGAGAGACAGGTTGTTTTCGGTAGCCTCCAGGGAAGGAGAAGCAGAGAAAAAACTTCAGCACACTGGCGCGACCAAGTGAAGTAGCTTACTGGGGTAGCCTTCACTCTGCCCTTAGTGAAGCAGAGTACCAAGAGGGGTGGAAAGTCACTCAGAAGATGACGGAATTTCAAGATGGTCACGATCCTCGACTTACAAACAACATAATATTATGTATGTCAGGGTATTACTGTACTGTCAGCTTAGTGGAAGAAGTCACTAAGTGACATTTTGATTTAAACTTGAGTTTCTCGTCTTTAAATACTTTTTTCATTATTTTACACAGCAGTCCATAAATGAAAGTAGTGACAATATGAAACGTTGACACTTTTTTTAATACACATATTTTTAAGGGCATTATGCCATATCATAATTTTAATATAATCATTTTTTTGACTACTTTAGCGACTTCTTGCACTAAGACAACGGATGATGATTATGTAAAAAAATAATAAAGATTTGAAGAGTGTCCAGGAACAACGATGAATGGCTCACTTTGGGCATAAGTGAGTTATGAATAGAACATTGGTATATGGATCATAACGAATGTGTTTTAGTTTTAAAAACACCACTAAATGGCAGATACAGTTGGTAAAAAAACTTCTTTACCGACGAACAACAATAAATGTCAAATTTTACCTAAGACTAACGATGAATAGTACAAACATGGGTGGTATTTTTTTGTTGCCGGGTGGTTTTAATTAATTTTATAATAAATTATTGTTTAATCGTGTTCCCTGTATGAATAACTACATCTTTGAAATAAAATACATTATGTAACAGGATCCTTTAATAATTTTATTTACGTTTTATTCATTCCTCAACATTTTACAAATGTGCCATTCATCGTTGTTCGTGCACACTCTTCATTTAATAAGAATGTCTTGATAAAACACAAGTAATCAATGAAGCACAGTTTTTTTAAAAATACTGAAAACAAGTAAAAATATAATATTATCAATCAATGCTTATCGAGATCATAAGGTAGACATTTATATATTACTATTATGTATGTACTGACATAAATATGAAAAAAATAATACTAAACTAAGTACAATAGATTATGTAGAATTAATTTTAATATCAATAATAAATATTGTGTGGAACAAAATATCAAGAGATCATATTTCAAGTCTTCAAGTAGTGAATAATATAATACATAATTGGAATATATTATATCGTCTCTGTTCTGGCAGAACACACTAACTGGAGAATACTAGTTTTGAGTAATTTGACTTTGAAGTTGTTAAAAAGTTTGAAATAATGGTCTATCATGTGAGTTTATTAAGTAATCGTAAAAAGGATGACTTTAAAATTATTAAGAAGTTTATTTATTAAGAAGGTTTCCAGACGGTAATGTTTGAAATAAGGAACATTTTGGTACTAACTCAATATGTCATTTTTTCGAATTAGTGTCTTCTGCCAGAACAGTGACGATATTACCCACAGTGTTATGTATATTTTGTAGACCAAGCGAAATAACCAAAAAAAATGAGCGCTGAATGTTAGCATAAAGTGTTACCAATTGTTGACAAAAAATATATCGAGGATTAAGTAATGACAACTCGTAAGTGACAAAGTAACAACTTTGCAGGAGAGGGAAAAAACTCGCCTTGCCACAATGTGTTTGATATTTGATATTACAAATCAGTGCTTTTGTAGTGAATGTATGTATCTAGTATGAAGATTACTTAGACGCATCTGACAGGTGGCTGGCAGCAAAAAATATGGTATATACGAGTTATTACCCCGTTTACACGTGGATGGATTTACTGCTGACAGTAAGTATTATCGTAGACATAACAAGAAAATGTATGGGTAAACATGTATTATCCTGCAGTTGCAAGCTTGCATGCATGAATCAAAAAAGTTTGGAAGCTGCTTCTGAATTTTCATGCAACAGTAGGGATTTTTTAGATCTGCGCCTACACAATAGAACGATAGTGGCAAACCTGCCGGCAAAAAAACGAACTATACTCATTTCGGGGTCAACCTATTTTCACCACCTGTCAAATAGTACCATAAAATGACAACATCGCGTCTCGCTTACTCTTGAAGAAAGAGATTTGAGTGACAATCAGCACTTTTACGTGTAACAGTTATTGTCACAATAGTTTTAAAATATGCATTATTGCTGCCAGTAAATCCATGCACGTGTATAGGCGCTATTAGTCTATATTACTGACAACGTGATTTATATATTATGTACACATAAATCTTGCCTATTGAATATTTTCCCTCCAAGTAAAGAATTTTTTTTCCCAATTTTAATGTTATGGTACGCAAATGCAAAATTATATTTTTTTGGCATACTATACATACTTATCATATATTTATAATGCTACAAATACTTTCAAATCTTTCGGGTACCAACAGGGTTAGGTACGCGTACCACAGTTTGGAAAACACCTATGTAGGTAACTTAATGGTTTTATTAGCAGATGTCATTCATAATACAACTCTTTTTGTCGCTTGATCTGCAAATATATATATAAGGCATCCAATTTATGTATATAATTCAAATTAGCTAAAAAATACTGGAAAATATAAATAGGAGTTGAAACCGCACTAAATCATAATAAATAATACCTACATATTATAAACCTAAGTATTGAAAGCAAATGTGAATATCATTTATGACATATCCTTTCAACCCATTTAGGTAACAATAACATGACTACGTGTACAAACATTTGGGTTACAGATAGGACAATATGTATGTACTCGCAGTACAAAATAAACGTAGAACAATTGTTAAATACTTAATTATGCACTAGTTATATATGTATCGCCTAAAAAAATATCAATTTGTGTAGATAATATCTTCTTAGAGTAATTCTTGTCATGTTTTCGATGTACGGCTGTGATTTACAAACAATACAGAATGGAGTGAAATGTTTTATCTTTATACAATCGTTTTCTACATTAAGCCAAGCGATACATATTGAGGGAGACCTGACGGATGTATCCATCCACCGAGCTAGTAACTCAGATGAGACCACATTAATTGAGAGTTGAAAATAAACTCTACATACACATATCTCAAAAACGCACAAATTGCACAAACCATCAAATTGGACCACATTAGATGACGATTCAATTACATGACATGTGGGTCTATTCTATGCTTATCGACCGCTAAAGTGATAAAGTGAAAAATATTATCACACTTAGGGTAGGTTTGTATCAAAATATTAGCACTTATTGTAACAATTACACGAAGCCGGTTTTTATTGTTGCAATAAGTGCTATATTTTAACAGCACCTATCTTGCTGCTGTTAAAATATCGCACTTATTGCAACAATAAAAACCGGCTTCGTGTAATTGTTACAATAAGTGCTAATATTTTGATACAAACCTACCCTAAGTTTGATACTATTTATCAATTTAGTGTTCGATAAGTATAGAATAGACCCAATGGAGTTAAAAAAGACAAACGATACTGGTCAAAATTTATTGACAGCCAGAAGACCAAGACCTAAGAGTTGTGGCACCAAAACAAAGATTAAAACATAATTGAGACCACACTTTAATATTCATATGAAACGTGCTCTCCTGCAGTCACCAGCTCAATGGTTTTCTTAATTCAATGTTTTCAATCTTATTTTAATTTAAATCTTTTTTATTGAATAAAGTGTTATTAAAGGCAATATGTACTTTATTGTTTTAAATACTGTTCATTTAAAACATCTATGTATTGTGCAGTGTTGTAGGCAGACAGAATATAAGCAAAATAATATGTAAAATCTATACTTTTGACAGAGGATACTTAACAGAAATTGAATTTAAATTCTCATTAATAAGAGTTTTGTACTATTCCATAGAAATCAGTTTTAGCTATGCCCGTTATGTCTTTCAGCATGTTCAGACTCTATATTATATCCGGCCACATTATCAAAATAACTGACAGAGAATACGTGTTAATGTTTATATAGAAACAAGAGTTTGCAAAAACCTTGATTTGAAATAATTAGCAATATAGCTAAATGAAGCAGCAATTATTGTTGAACGAATCTAGTAATCCAGTGGTACCCAAAAAGGTAGACCTTAAGGCCACTGGATCAACGAGGAAGTTAAGTTATGTGGAAGTGTGTGGCAAAACAACTCACGGTACCAAAAGGAATGAGAAGAATCAAGGATCCAATTCACCCAGACTGATGATGCACTAAATTAATTAAATCGTAGAATATCATTATTTATAATATTTATTATGCTTGTAGGTATAGATAAACCCGGACAATTACCTATGTGATATTTACGACTGTTTATTTAATACAAAACAGTAATAAAATTATTCGTCTACCATAGACTTACTATAGAGGTTACTAAAGTCGGCTAAAGGCGTATCTGTATACTTGGACGTATGTATAATAATATTGCACAAGTTATTATTTGACTGTACAAGTGGCACGTAAATATTTGAATTTCTATACTGTATACTCGCACGTGCATAACTGAGCTTGTGTATAGATGTGTTAACAAAAGTTGAGGCGAAGACAATACTCACAGATGCATTGTTTACAAACAGGTGTTTCAAATTTTTAAATCAACATCAACGTACCTATACGCATGTCCACTTTTCACTATAAGCGCAATAAGTAGGCGTAAACAAGACAAGCAGCTGTTTCTCGTAGACCTTCATATCTGTGTTCGCACCAAGTCTGGTTGAGAGACCTATATCAGAGACTCGCGCAAGTCTGAACTTGTCGCATATTTTTTGTTATGCTTTTCGACAATGTGATTCAAGCATTAACTAACCGTTCATGTATGATACTTGTTTAGTACCGTGAGGAGTCTAAATGACTGTCATGTATACCTGTGCAAAAAAATGCACAAGCATACTACTCAAACATGCAGTTACGTCTACAGCGAACTCAGAATATATTCAAATAGAATAGTACAAAACACTGATAAATCATAATTCAAAATAATGTAAAATTAAAGATATCTTCACCTTAATGGAAAGACTTCAAAAACTGCAAAATTTATGGTATTACGTACTTCCACATATTTATATTTAAGCAAAAGAAAAAATATGTGGAAATAGTACCCAGCAGTAATACAGCTATCCATAAAAATAATGTATGCTAATTATTGATTCATAGATGAATTGTTTTCATAAGGTGCACGTATGTAGAATAAAAAAGAAATTTCACGTGGCCCGCGCCGCGTCGAATTTGCGTACTGGCTCCGGAATGGACGCAGGTTCAACAGGCACCAGCGAAGACAGCTCGTCCAAACTGTGCACATAACTCAGCTTGCGGGAGAATTTTGAACTGTTAAACAAAAAGGCACAATTTATTATTGATGACCAGAGGATTAAAAGAATACAATTGCGCGCCAGTGACCAAATTGAGTAAACGTACTTCAAAGTTAAATATATTCTCTAAATAAAATCTCGTTTTCATTACTACATATTGACCGTGTTTAGGAAAAAGGGCGTAACCCACACAGAACAAATCTTACAGGAGGCAAAAAAACGTTTTTTTGAATGATTTTGGTTTAATATTAATAAAAATGGCACATACATTGGGTGCATGATGATTGATGATTTGGTGTAATATCTTTTCGATCTACTAATAATTAAAGAAGTTATTAGAGAAAATCATTAAAATTGAGGGTAAATGCTTTTTTCCTTAAAATAAAACTTAATTGAAGCTCAATTAAAACCAGAATTTAGATAATAAATCGGCATTTGCGGCTTACTTCCCTTTTACAGAATGTGTATTTAGTTGTATAAATTGTTAATATCTAATAAAACCACTTTTCGAAAAATCGAGGGTTACGCCCTTTTTCCTAAACACAGTCGATATATTAAAGGAGAAATTACATATTAAAATATTAAAACAAGGAACGTTGCTGCTGCCTGTTTCACGCATATATAGTGTAACCCAGTGGCGAAGGGTGACTTTTTGAAAGATGTAGGCTGTCGAGAAAGCACACTTGTCAAGTATAATACAGGTATACTTACGGGACATAAGAAAATAATCCGATATCACTAATGATGAATAGGTATACACTAGAGACAACAACACACTAAATCGATGACATTTCAAAATCTCACTGACGATAACAAAATATACGCCGAAATCCTTTAGAATGAATCGATAATTTTATTCAACAGAGAACAGATGGCGCTTGTCACTTATTTTTTATTTATTCTAAATTCTGACGATAGATTATTAATATAATAGTTAGATATTGTGACGATAGATGGTTCCCGCACATTTTATATTTATTAAATTAAATACTACGAGAAGATCTATTTTTCTTAGAAGGTAGGCTTTAAATAATCGACTAGTATGGAGTCTTCGCCACTGGTGTAACCCTCAGGTAATTGATAACAGGCATTTCCTTTATAGTCGGAAACCCATCAGATGCATTTTATTCTTATACTAACAATAACATTTGACAAAATACTTTTATATGGTATGCGATTGATTTTCAACATATTGGAAGATGTTCGAGAGTACGACATGTCCTAAAAACACACGATTTTGACATGACTCGAAAATGTGTAGGCATGTAATAAATGATAGAATGCAGTGCGGTTCACGTGAGGTGACCTCATTGTTGTTCTGGTGATTTCGGCAGATTTTGCTAACTAACAATGTTCGTTTAAAGGTTCAAAATGTCCTACAGGATGGGAGCATCAGTCTGATAACATTTTAAATACCAAGAAAAACGACGCTACACACTCTTTTCCCGAAGCGGCAGCTTACTGTGACTTCACGTGATAGGGCGCGACGTGCATCATAATATAATAAAGGCTTTATGGCCTTTTAATCCTTTTAGTCTCTCGTGTAACACTTTGTGAGATAAATAAAACTCACCTAATAAATGGTCTTGTCATCCACATAATAGACTTGAGCCAAAACGTCGGATGTACCAAATACAGATGCTTCAAGCTTTTTCTTAATCTGAAATTAAAAAGGACACGATAATGTAACATAACATTTAATTTCCCGTGGGTTTACTGTAACACTTACATTAACTGAGGCTTAATTAGTTTCAAACCAATAACCTCCAAATTGCCAAAAAATTGTCAAGCACATTCAGGACTGTAAATACAATATTTTCTTTTTGAAAATATATTAGTGAACAATTAGAAAAAGCATACAGCGAAATAAAATGTCTTTAACGTCATTAAAATTAATAAAAACCCATCTTTAAAGTTGGTCATGAAACATATAAACGGCGTATGATGAATATAAACGACTTTGCAATCAACCTCCAATTTAATTCAATTTTACTAACAAAGCTGGATTTGATATTTTATGAATATACATCCAGTGGATAAATACTTATATAATATCATGTAAGTAAGTCATTAGTACCTTCTATCCACGAGCTGGTAGCACTTCTTAAGCCAGTGGAAAGTAGGCATGCTGCGCTTGGCTGCACTGCCGTGAAGATAAATCAGGATGTAATCGTCCGTCACCAACTGCTCCAGTGTTGTCAGCACATAACTGTTGAAATATTTTTTTTATTGAACACTGAATGTACACAAGATTTGAGAATGTTAGATTCTTCACTACCAATAGGTTGACTAGAGCACTCACCTGGAAAATGAAATAGTAGTGGAATTGCCCAGGTATTGAAAAGTTGTGTTTGAAATCTAGTTATGTATGACAGATGTTGTTAATCAATAAATTGTATACTTACAGAAACAAGTTATCCATGACATAATTGTAATCGACTCGGGAACTATCGGGCAAGAAACAGGCACTGAACACAACAATGGCATCCCTCCGGCCGGACATAGCGTAGCCTCCGTGCGACAGAACACGCTTGTAAGGTTCTATAACCTGAAATCAATAAATTACTTTGTGAATCGATCAACTGACTCTGTCATTCATTATTGATGATTATGATTCTGTGCTCAATGGCAATAGGGAGATATAAATAAACAGTGTTACTTATATTGAATTAGTTTTTATATCCAGTTCGTCAGGGATTTTTCCTCCGACGGTTGGATATTTCTTCTCTTCTATATCGTATCTATTATTATAAATTAATTACTGTACAAAACAATTAATATACCGGTGTGTTATTATTTTGTTCAGGGTTTCATGATTTTCTAGGTTCTGATTGTCCGTTGACTTTGGTTGCATTACATTTTTGTCAAAGTCGTTTATCGGCACTTGATTATAGACCAGTGGTTCTCATGTGCGGCCACCAACATCATTTTCAGTATTTAATTTAATTAACTGGGCTAACGTTAAATATGCGTTATTGGAAATGAGTCATGACCAAATACTTAAAACCATTTTAATAATACCACGGTTGAAAAATTTTGGTCGAATCTATATGTTGACCAAGAATCAAGTCAATTCAAAGAATTGGCAACAATTGCTTTATTAATATTGTCGATTTTTCCTACTACTGTATACTGTGAAAGATCATACAGTGTAATGCACTTCATAAAAAACAGATATCGAAGCCAGTTGACAGATGTACACTTAGGAGCAGCCATGCGGCTCGCATTGGAAAAAAGGAGTATTGAGGAATTTCCATTTGCATTATTTTTAAATAAATAAATATGTAATAAAATGTTCAAATGTGTTTTATTAAATGGACTTGTATATAAATAAATTCATCCATTTTTTTAGTAAATAAATTAAGCTTTAATTTTTTCAATCACAACAAAAGTGAAATTTGGTGCGGCCACCAGACGTTTCCATAGAACTGTCAATGTCAATTGTGCGGCCACAGTGAAATCTCACGTGAAAACCACTCATTTTCTCCTGCCGATATATATATAGGTTTTACAGAATCCCCCGCTCGTGACGTTAAAACATAAAATTAACCATGAGAGAAGCATTCATCACTCAAGTACAACTTGTTTCCAGATCCATCATCAGATTTTATTACAATGCTAATTCTTAGCAGATTGCCATTTCGGAGCCTTCACATCCAGGACAAACATAATGACACATTAAGCTTTATGATGAAAGATTACAATAAAATATTAATTGAGTTAGCATTTACTTGGTAGAATTCCATTTTACGAGAAATGAAAATATAATTAATATTAAATTCTACAGGTTTTTAGAAGGGAGGTAATAGTCTTGATAATGGTGTTACAACCGAAATAGCTATAGACAAACCTTTTAAAAACCTGTAGAATTTAATATTAACTATATTTTCATTTCTTATTACAATAAAAGCCTACCTTCATATCGATAGTCCTTCTCTCACCAGCTGGCAAGGTAACCTTGAGCCACCTTCTCGCATCATTTCTTTCCTCACTCAAAGAATACTCAGGAATTTTTTCTGGCCCTCCTTCGCAGTCTTCCGACTCCTGGCAACGATTATCTGAACTCCTGCAATCATTAATTATTATAATTCGTTTCAATATTATTACATATTAGTCTTGATGTTTAGTGACAACAGTTTAATAATAGCACGTCTCCCAAAATCATAATTCACTCCCCATACATCAGTGCAGTGTTCCCAGATCATCGAAAATTTTAAGAGGTTAACAAAAACCCTGGTCTAGACAGATAATGGGTGTTCAACTATATTTCTTTTGTTAGTTTAAGTCACTCGAAACGTACTCCTTAAAAGATTACAGAATATTAACCTTCTGTCTCCGTCGGTTTCGGTTTCAGTATCGCTGCAGTCATAGTCATCATCGGAAGTGACAGCACACCTATTGGGAGTACCGCCACCGCCGTCTTCTTTGGCGGGATTAACGACCCCCTCTTCCTCGGAGTGTAAACTGCAGCCGGAGAGGCTGTCCAGTGACGCTGAACTGGCATTGGACCCTGTCCGGCGGTGGACGTCCAGTGGGTTTGTGGGGGCGCACGACTCCGTGTCAGTTTCCGTCTGAAAAATAACGATAAATAAATTTATCAGGCGAGTGAATTACCATTTTCAGCTAACATATTGATTACCATATAGTAAGCATGTCCAACGAGTTGATCGCGGGATGTATTTTGGTGGATCACACCATACGCCAATACCAATTGAGTCGTGAAAATGTAATATGCGTGGTGATTCAATTATTGTAATATCATTTATGGCACTACAACCCTTGGCAGGTATTGGCCTCCTTCAAAAACTTCCTTAATCCTGGATAATCCAGCACCCGACACACAAGTTACTTTGACTGAGCATTCTTGAATCTCCTCCTGTGGCGCAGTCCTGCCATCTCAGTTTCGGCCTTCCATAACATCTCTTGCCTTCGGGGGTTACGTACATAGCCCGCCTTGCTGGTATATCCTCCGGCATTCTATGCACGTGGCCGATCCAGTGCAATCTTTTCATATGCAACGTGATCTTTTCGCCCCCATAAAGTATGTACAGCTCTTCATTATTTATCTCATCCTGTTTGCTGAGTGCCAACTTTCTGACTTAATACTGGGTGCAGGAGAGTTTTTATAAGGTTGTTTTCTATTGTAGTATATTACGATTCTATCGATATTTTGAAGAGAAAACATTAACCATTATTATATTAATTTCATTAACCAGCTCACTTGAAAGTTGTCACTCAAATTAACAGCGAGGAACCCAGTGTGATGTCATCACAGCACTTGATTCGTATTACAGAGATGATATGAAACCGCATGCTTTAAACGGAGACGTAATATACCATTATTGTCACACAGTATGAAATACGTATCCAAAAGAAGAACAAAATTTTACATTTTCACGATGAATGGGAGATTGCGTATTTCTTTGCAATGGTGAAAGACAGTGTTTTTACTTTTCCAAATACAATGGTTTATTTAAATTGATTAATAACATTGGAAGGTGGAATATTGGTGCCAGTTTTGATACTAAATAATAGATCAGTCTTTGAAGTTGGTTATGGATGTTCACATAGGTTTGACTTGTACATAGCTAAACTACATAATATTATTTATAAAGATTGCATTAGTTGGTTACCATTATCGGTATGATCTTCCTGCGGGTAGAGGGGGCAACGTTAACAGTCGCGGGGCCTCTGGGCTTGAGAGCGGCCCGCCCACCCACGGGGTCCACCTCGGCGAGGTACAGCGACCTAGAGTTGTCCGAACCATTCTTTCCAGTGGACGACGATGAACAACTATCGGGGGAAGGCACCTCCTAATAAAAACAATTCAACATTTTCACACACAATCAGCGCATCGATTACATCATAGTTGTAACATTTTGCATGCCTCAATTTAAAGAGGTACTTAAAAGTTAAATATGCTATTATAAATTCTACATAACCACTTTAAATAATCTGTAAATGAGGTACTCAAAAGTTAAGTTAAAAATGATAGAAGAATATGAAGGAAGTGTGGTGAAAATGCTTCCACGATCTCTTTGATCATGATCATGATCAAAAATTACTCAACTATTAAAAGATATAGAAAGGCTAGAAACATGGAATCTCAATAACTCAATTGTAATATTCAAACTTTGTTAATAGAATTTTTTTTTAAATATTTTTTCATTTTTTCTCCATGAAAAACTGCTTGGCAGTCAGACAGTCAAAAAATAATATTTGGGAAATTTTGGCACGCGTACGTAAAAAGGTTCGCCAACCCTGGTTTAGGGGGTTCCCGTTCCGGGTTGTACAAATTACGAAATGGAGATATGTCAGTATTACGCAGTAATATTAATCAAGAATAATATCTTACATCTGGAGCAGTGAAATTGGACGGAACTTCAGCAGGCAATTGATAATTTAACGATGTTCTCCCTTCAGACGAGGGCGAGTCTGCTATCTAAAATATACACAGAAAATAACTACTACATTAAAATCTTCTAGATTGCTTCCTATAGCGGCAGGTTACAAACAAAAAACATGGATGGCACTACACTGAAATAAACTCTTACTTTTCTGTTACTGCAATGAATAATTATTCACAAGATTTGAGAATGCAACATTCTTTTATTGAAATTATATAACTTATATATACCTACTAGAAAAAAATCTTTTTGAAAAAAACACTACTCCCAGTGGGACTCGAGCCCGCATCCACTAGATTCGCACCAATGTCGTTTAGCAATTAAGCTATGTGCGTCCTATCTAATTAGAACGAAATTAACTAGTAGCATTCACACCTTGGGAATTCACATTTTTGGCAATCGGCTTTTGTGGGTTAAATCAAAGTATCAATTACATTAATTACTAGCCAACGTCAGGATCTCTCCCAATTCTAATTGGACATAGTTATGCAGAAAGTAGCCAGTCCACAAAAAATAAAAAAATTAGATATGATATAGATCAGAGGCGAGAAGGTTTTCTCTACTACTACTCTGAAAATAGCCAAGCCGCAAAAAAAATATTCTTGAAATAAAATACTATTTACAATTTTACATACATTTTTAATATCATGTTGTGGCTAAAGTGCCATTATCTCAGCTCGACATTATTGTGGACTGGCTACATTCTGCATAACAACGTTCAATTATAATGTCCCTGCACTTGCTAATAATTTAATAATTCACAAAATTTGAGAATGTTCTTTCTTTTAATTTTTCATTAAACATTCTTTTATTTTTTCTAGTATGTATATATCTAAGGTGTTTTCAAATTATGTAAATTCTAAATCCTATTTCAAAAATAAAGGATCAATGCAGTGCAAAAAATTTGAACTATAAATAGAACGAGCCTTACATGTTATTTCTATTATGACATTTGAAATTATTTAGCAAACGTGAAGCATAGTTAAGTTCGTAAACTCCACAAATAATAACATCGCTCAATTGCCATTCCGATTTTCATATTCACGTAATATGGCAGCCATTTTTTTATGTTCACTGTGACACTCTAGTGCAATTATAAACTGTTTTAGACATATATCATGATTTTTCAACTACTGCATAATGCCAAAGTGTAGTATTTATTACTGGTTGTCTATCTACTTATTGTGACGGATTGATTGTCTTTTTATACGCCCTGCAAATTGGCAAATAAATGTCATAGCAATAATGTGAAGTCCTCTGCAAATGAACCAGCAATGATAGCTAACTTGTAGCAAACTTAATCAGTGTTGCCAACTGTCGGTGACAAAAACATGCCAGATGGGGTACGGAAACAAGCTATATGGCTGGAAAAAGTATATGTTTTTGCTGACCGAAAAATAGTGTAAAAATTGAAAAAATGGGTATACATGTAAAAATCGCACCATATTTTCCTAACTCATTTAAAAATTGACAAAAAATAATTAATTAATCAAACAACCTACGATAATTAATAATTAGGTAATACCAGAGTGGAATCCCCAATAATCGTCAATCCAATGCCGCAATATGCCCAAGCACACATTAAATAATAATATCCGATACCATTATATCACTATAACGCCAAGAAATGCTCCTATTGTTTCATTATTTTGTTTTATTTCTCATGTACCGATCTACCTTCATTAAATATCTGAATAAATAAACTAAAAATCTAACTTACTTTCAGCACATTTAAGCTGTTAAAGGCATCAAAAAACGCCTTAAGCTAGATGCTTCTCGAAAAATTCCAGATCTGGCAAGAAAAACGCTAAGTTGGCAACGCTAAATTTAATCAGTGGACGGGTGGTAATTTTTTTTGTTTCGATTTCATATATTTCGGCTCCATCTCTATAGAAGATTTTTTTAACATCTTTGCTATGAACCCATTAACAAATCAACATAATATCAACACAAATAAACCGTAAACATTACCTTATTTTGTACTCCACCAGAAGCGGTAATTCTTCCATCAGAAGCACTATTTCTAACTGGTAAGTCTCTTCCTAGTACCCTGTAAGATGCTGTGTTATCTTCGATCCGAGGTATAACAGCATTTCCAGTATTGGTTCGAAGTTTAGGCGCTTTAATATCAGGTTTGATTTTCCTCCTTTCGATGACTTTCATAGAATCCATAATACTATTACTTGTATCCAATACGTCTGGTTTAATATTTTTCTTGTAGTTCATTCTTGAAACTGATAGTTTACAATCGACGACGACAGTATTGCAGCTATTTCTCAAGTCTTCCGAACAAGAGCTTGATTCGATACTGCGATTTCCTTCAGAACTCGTAAAATTGTCGGAGAAATATAGATTATTTTTTGACGTATTACGCTGGGGCCCATCCTGATTCGAAAACCCATCAGAGCAGACACTAGCGACATCTCCATTCACGATACTCCGATTAAAACTCTCATCTTCCGTGCTAGATAAGCTGAGCATACCTGAACAGTCAGAATTTAAAAAATTACCAGTATCGTTTAATTTACTGCCGCCGATTCTTAATTCGTCGCGACTGATGCCTTTCCTCGATTGTAAAATCAAGTCCGGATAATTCCCGACTGACGGTGGACTCTCTGGACTCGATAACCCCATCAGCGGATGATCGTCGGTTAACGTTAATGTCGAAGTGAGTTTCGGTGGCATGTTTCCTAACCGCAGAGGTTTAGACGTCGCAGTATCATTCAAAACGGCTGACTGATTACGAATATTTAAATCTTCATTGGATTGATTTGAGGCGGCAGGAGTATTTTCAGTTCGGTTCGTATTCGAATCGGTGGGGATATTATCGATGTTATCACTACGTTGATATTGGACATTTTGACACGGGACATTATTCGCGTTATCTAATATTTCTCCGACGTCATTCGAAATGCGGCGTTTGGTTTGTTTATCATCGTCTTTTTCAGAAAACAACAAGACATCGCTAGTGTCTCCGTAGAAACAGGTCAGATCTTCTGTCAATAATGTCCGAGTATCTTCGATGAAATCGTCAGTCATCGTGGAGAACCTTTCGTTATCGTTTTCTACACATCCTTCCACAGGGTTTGCAAGCCGCAACACCCCAATATTAGCAGGTGGATTAGCATACTCCCCGTGCAGATGTTCATTTTTAAACCCATTATTAATATTATTGCTTCTGGATATAGATTCATTACCTCCATGTATATAATTATCAACATAACTATCACCACCGTCGTCTCTGTCATAATTATCATCGTTTGAAAGCCTTTCTATCGGGTTAGGAACTCTTTGATCAGCTACGCGTGATGTATTAACGTAGTTCACATTAAAACAGCCTGCGTCATTGGTATACTTTTGATCATCTGTTTTTTGATGATGGTTGGGTTGTTTGTCTACGTCATCGTGATCTTCCGAGGGTGTGTTGGGCGTGTGTTGGCTGGAGGGAAACGATTCTGACGCTGTGTCCATTTTCTCATCGGATACGGACGGGCTGGGTAAGTCCACCAAACTCGGGTGATGCTCAGCACCTTGAGGATCACTGAAATTGAATACACACATTTTTAAGACAATCGCAATACTTCGAGAATAATAATCCATAAATTATTCATGACAATGTATTCAAATCAGGAAAGTAGGTATAGGTATATCATATCACTCATGCGTAACCCGTTGTGATATCAACTGATTCCAAAAGAAAGTACATTGGCCGGAATCCACTGGTTACAGGTGTGACTGCCGCCCAGCGCCATATTTTTATCAAGACTCTTTCTAATAGGTATGTTTCTGAGTTGATTTCAAAATTATTGTATTTTATATTAAGAATGTTAGATTCTTAAATTACATAAATTATTCTTTTAATAACAAAATAGTTATTTCTTAATTATTGGCAAGTGAAGTACATTAAAACTAAAAGTTGGAGAGATCGTTAAGTCGGCAATCAAGGTAATTTCCTACCTATTATCAGTACCTTAGTATTAGTACCACACCACCAACCTCACGCATGACAAAACGTTTTTTAATATCCTGAAAATTTACACATTTTCAAGCCACATACTCTCACATTCTGTGTGGTTTTGAAAGGTGCTACAAATGACAGGTAATTGACACAATGTTTTTGTTGGTTGTCAATTTTTATTATTGAATGTTCTGGTGGAACATGTGAGCTCAAGTGACGTGATGGTAATGTGTTTTTAGCGTTTACCTAAAATCTTGTTATCACAATTATTTATGAACGTACTTAACAGTAAAAAAACGCAGACAGCATGAAAAAATATTTGTTTTACTGTAATCTGAAAATACCTCAATAAAATCATACGAAATTAATAATAAATTGTGATGTCAGTTTTAAATATTACACAGGTGGCTAAAATTCTGTTAAATAGAACTGAATAGAATCATAGTAGACCTCGGACTTGTACAATGTTACAAATTTTGACAGCTTACACTCCCGACGATGTTTACAGATAAATAATTAGGAAAACAATAAAATACAGAAATGTCATAAAATTTTAATTAAAGGAAGCATAAAGATATTTCATTTAATATCACTGTCCGAATAGCTTCTAACATAAATGTAAACATATTTACGAAATAAAAACAATTACTCGAACGTGAATACATCGTAAAACAAAAACACGATACCTATATATTTTTCCAACTGTTCAATATTGTGTACTGCCGTCTATTTTTAATGTCAAAAATTCCTAGTACAAGAACATCTCTCTTACCTCATTTGAATAATATCTATAATAAATGTAAAATAACTGATTCGCCAGCAGAAGTTTATAATTTCATTACTGATTGACTGATATAAAATGCACAGAAACAACCACCATCTTCAAACAACGTTTTTGAATGCCATACGAAAAAAATGTGGATTGTCAAAAAGTGACATGACGTATAAAGGAATACTTGATCAAATAAAATTCTAACCTTTTTTTGACTTTTTAAATTTTATTTTATTTTTAACCTCCTCGAATGGATCTCCACCTTGTCGTGGTGAGGAGGCTTGCGCATTCCGAGGATTCGTAGGGCTATGCTTGCGGAAGTCTAACTATCAGAAGGATCACCCAAGCAGTGCTCGAAATGGAAAATATCACGAACAGGAACGCTCTATAATTTTCCGAAAAATGTGTGCTTGATTTTTTTCGTTACATACATACGTACGTACTTTGGATGTACAAATGCAACAATAAACTTTGAACTTCCTACGTGGATGTATATTGGGCAGGTGGCCAAGGATTTTCAGCGCCGCAGGCGAAATCATCTCGTTTCAACAAAGTGCACCGTCAAAAATTGTATTATTATTTATTCTTACTTTATCTACCACCCATAAGCAGTACATGATACCTCTAGCACCACTCGTTACTGTTTATAACTTATATTACTGTCTCATTTGGGATAGTTCAGTTTATTAATTAATTAGTCATAAAAAACAACATATCCACATACCCTAAAAATTCAAATTAAAAATTAATTTACATATAGCAAATTTTACCAATTACAGATTCAAGACGAGCACAGAATATAAAAAATCAAAGAAATAGTAATAAAATAGTGTTTAAAAAATAAAGAAATAGATGCAGTATTAGAAAAAGTGCCTACATATCTATACACCAATAGAGCTAAGTAGGCCATTTAATTATTTAAGAAGTTATAAAACTAAGAATTTATAAACCGTTCACATAAATTCGTTCTCACGCAGGTGGAATATACATATATCCGAAGCGATTTGGTTGAACACAGTTATTCCATGCCCAATAACCATTAGCAATTGCAGGTTAGTTCTGCAGTACAGTATGTAAGCATACTTAAGATAAATCGATCGGATAAAGTCATGGATGGTATCCACACAGCTTCAAACAAAGGATCTTCAAATATTTCTCTTGAACCTTCTCCACCATAATGGCCATAAGGCCATACCTACTTCTAAGAAAAGTTTCAAGTCATCACCAAATAACGTAATCATAGCATTTTAAATTACCAATGGTGTGTCATTTATATAAGATAAAACATGACGGAAGGTGAAACTCGAGTTGCTAAACAAGGTTCATTTATATTGTTTGTTCTTCTTACCTACTTTATGTGAACTATTTATAGTGATGAATGATGATAATACAAAACAATAATTTATTATTATGATATTAATAATAGAAGATATTCCTATTTTTTTAAACAAATTTACAAACAAAAATTAACTAAAAGTTATCTACATAGTATGTACCTATTATTTATATTATTTGTAAAGTCGCAAGCTACAACGTATGTAATTGTAATACAATATAAACGTACCATACAAATTACATAATTGCGGGAGGCTATAAATAGTTTCTTCCCAAAAACATTTTTGTAGGAAAATGGCATAATGGTGCATTCATGCCATTATTCATTGTAAAAATAGGGATTCGACACATCATAAATATTTTTTTAACATCAGGGGCCCGATGTTAGAACTTGCGAGTGCCAGCTGCCCGGTCGACATGACGTCATATGACATCATTGTGACGTACTACCGGAGTGATAATAGCGCTCGAGAATATAACGCTACTCCGACAGCGGCGCTATTCATTGTCACCATACACATATAGGTGTTTCATCGTAATAATATCTACGGTGGGCACTGCTCCCGGGCGGCATGCCTAGAGCGTGTATTGGGCTGACGTCACAATTACGTCATGTCGTCTGGTGCCACACGAGTCGATAGTTAGGAAATCGCGGTGCAGTCAATTGTTGAGGTGATAATGAATCACAAAACCCTGTTTTTACTGTATTGTCGATGCTTATCGGAGTTAATCCTTAATGTTTTACCAGATTTACAGGAAATACCTACTACTTAATTAGGCCTTAATTATTTTCATAAATATCCACTCATTTTCATCATTTTTAAAACGATCAAGTTCTGCTTGTGGCCAGCAGCATTAATATGTTAAATCAGTTTGGATACCAACGACAAAAAAAATATATACCTAGAAAGGTATCGCCTGCTGAGATTTTTAACCAAATTTTTATTAAAAAATAAACACAATTAAAATTAAAACACAAAACTTACCAGAATGTCAACAAAATTCACTTACAAAAAAGTATACCCATGACATAGAATAATTTTCAATAGTTTCGGTTGAAACTTTTCGATCATCTAATTTTATTTTTTTATGTGCAGATATATTATTTTCCTGTGTAATGTTATTGCCTGCTGAGATTTTTAACCAACTTTTAAGAGAACCCATTTTCATTAAAATGTAACTTAAAACAGTTATTATTTTTTTTTACTTAAATCACAAAACTTACCAGAATGACGGAACGTCAGCACAAAACTAATTATTAAAAACAATCAAATAAAATTACTTTTAGTTAAACTGAGTATGCTAGTACCTATCCAAAATACTTACAAAAAAAGTATACTCATTACCTATGGTAAATAAATCAATAAATAATCACACGACACACCATTTGAATATATTATAACCGCAGTGAATAATTTAAATTATAAAATAAATTTAATGTTTCCGTTTAGTAATTTATTAATTATATCTTAAATAATAAAACAAGTTTTAAAAGACTACAAGACATGCGATGTGGAATTAATTGATTTAAATTATAAATGTATTATTATATTATTAATTTAACCACCAAAAACACAATTCATTCAACCCGAAAAATATACTACTTATAATAATAATTACAGTATAAAATATAAATAATTTATATTTCACAATTCCCAAAGATTGGTTAATGCATATGAACTGGTCAAAAGGAAAAACAAGACTGTATAACATATTCAATTTGAAATATTTCAACCCCTTAGAGATTATTAAAACAAAAAACAATAGAGAGAAATATCTCTCCAGTACGTATGCTCGTGTTTTGAAAAAAGTCTTTTTCGAAGGCCAATTTTTATTGTCTCGACCATTTAAACTGCACATTGTCAAGTACATAGTACGCGGGTCATTGAAAACCAGGAGCTGTAAATCAGTAAAATTATTTTTTAACAAAAAAAAATATTTATGTTTTTTATTAACCTATCAATTCATTTTCCTTAGTTTTAATTAAATCTTAACCGGAACGTAATAATATTAAGTATGCCGCTTGAGCATTTTACGAGACGGCTCGCTGTACGTCGGATATTTTACGAACCGGTACGCCATTTTCGGGGTTTTTACGAACAGGAACGCTGTCCTCAGGAAATTCACGAACCGGTACGGCGCTCCGGTGCGTTCTGCTCCATTCCGAGCGCTGCTCCCAAGCCAGATAGGTCTATGATGAGGAACAAGACTAAGAGGGATCCACTGGAGGAAGGCAGCAATTTCTTCAGTACTGACTAAGGGTGGTGATCAAGGAGATTGGAACAGCCTTAGAGCAGACACTTGAAGGCGATAATGAAAACATTATGAACGGTTTCAATATTGCGATGTGGAAGGCAACGGGAAACCACCACATTAAAATCCCACGAAAACCACATGATATGCAACATCAAAATCGTAACAGTATGTCAGGCGATCCGGCTCGACCGGCTGACACCCGGCGCCACGCAGGGTCCGGGCCGCGTGGTGTGAAATTAGTTACTGGGCACACGGGTGTGATTTATCAGGCAACGTGTGGGAAAGCAGATACTGGTAAATCAGTCACGAAAATCCCAAAGAAAATAGGTACATGGAACGTAAGGGGACTTGTACAACACCCCGGAAAGCTCGCAATCATCGAAAAAGAGATGCAGAGATACAACGTAAATATAATGGGTTTAAGCGAAACACATTGGAAAGGATCCGGACACTTCGAGACTGAACTTGGCAACATGGTATATTGTTCAGGACAAAACAAAAGTCGAAACGGAGTAGCTTTTATTGTACCACGAACACTCCGAGATAGTGTCATTGGATACAATTCGATCAGTGACAGGATAATAACAATAAAACTCAACGCCCAGCCATGTTTTCTGAACATTATACAAGTATATGCGCCTACAGCTGCATCAACAGACGAAGATAGCGAAGAATTTTTCAATGAGCTAAGAAGCACAATCCAAGAAATACCCAAAAGAGAGATCACCGTTGTTCAAGGCGATATGAACGCCAAAGTCGGTACTTAATACCATGAAAGACAATCATCTCAGAGAGTATATCGGTAAATTTGGACATGGCAATCGCAACGCAAGAGGGGAAGATTTTTTGCAGTCTGCGTAGAGTAGGATCTTGCAATCATGAATACATGGTTCCAACATCACTCTAGGAGATTATATACATGGAACTCACCTGGTGATCGGTATAGAAACCAGATTGATTTCATAACAATAAATAAAAGATGGCGGTCATCAGTGTTTAATGTACAAACCTACCCAGGTGCAGACTGCGGTAGTGATCACCTACTTCTTGTTGCCAATATGAGACTAAAGTTGAAAAATACTAAACGATGTGAGACTACTCGACCGTTTATATTTAACGATACTACGACATCGCAATTTAGCGAGGAGGTGAATCATAAAATGGCATCACTATACGTAGACCCCAGCGACAATGTCGAAACAACATGGAATAAGTTGAAGGAAGCCACCTTATGCGCGATGGCGGAAGTCCAGAAACTCAATAACAGTAAGTAACATCCGAATCGTCGCAAGATCTGGATATCTGATGAAACAAGGGAGGCCATACAAACAAGAGCCGATCTTAGAAATAAGGGACTTAATTCAACTATACAACATGCAAGGTACTCTGAACAAAACAAGTTGTTCAGCGACTCTGTCGGCGGGACAAGAATCTTTTCCTCAGAAATAAGTGTGAAGACATCGAAACCCATGCTGTCAGAGTAGAAACTCGCGATCTTTTCCAAAAAGTGAAAGAAATCACAGAAGATTTCAAGAAAATGAACTGGGCCATCGAGGAAGAGGACGGCACACTACTTATGGAGTTGGATAGAGTCACGGCAAGGTGGAAAACATATTGTGAAGCCCTATACAGAGATACAGAAGAGGATGATGAGGTAGTTGACGTACGTATCGATGAGCAAGAACCTGAAATACTTTTTAGTGAAGTGACAGAGGCGATAAAGAGACTAAAAACCTACAAGTCACCAGGTGGCGATGGCATATCCGCAGAAGCCTTAAAAAAGGTCAATGATGACGGAAAAAGAATCATACATCAATTATGCAACATGATCTGGAAAAGTGGTGCATGGCCCAAGGACTGGACAGAGTCAATCTTGATCCCCCTGCACAAAAAAAAATTCCTCACGTAAATGTGAAAACTATCGAACAATCTCACTTATTCCACATGCAAGCAAGATCTTATTACATATTATAATCAGCAGACGTCTGAAGCATTTCATCGACCGACAAATACCCAAGGAACAAGCAGGTTTTGTTATGGGCAAGGGAACTCGAGAACAAATTCTGAACAACAGACAACTAATTGAAAAATGCAGAGAGTTTAATACCCCTATGATGTTATGCTTTATTGACTATCAGAAGGAATTCGACTGCGTAAGATGGAACTGTATGAGGAAGGTACTTCTGGAAATGGGAGTTCCATCACACCTTACCTGCCTTATCAAAAACTTATATAACAATAGTCACACAAAGATAAAAGTAAATAGGTAGTGCGTTTTGTGAGGTTTCCGAACCGAGAAGGGAGTTCGTCAGGGATGTGTTTTATCTCCCCAGTTATTCAATATATATGGAGAGCATATAATGCCAAGAGCCCTAGATCATTGGCAAGGCGGAATAACAATTGGTGGCCAGAAAATAAACAACTTAAGATTCGCAAATGATACCACACTAATCGCTGCTGATGAAAGAGAACTCACAGAGCTGCTACACCGGGTAGAGGAAGAGAGTCGCAAATACGGCCTCCTTATTAATAGGAATAAGACCAAGTTAATGGTTGTTGATCGGGCCGGCCTTCTACCAACACCAAATACAAATCGACCATCAGTGGAAAGGGCGGATGCGAAGCGGAAATAAGAAGGCGCACACAGATTGCAAAAAATGCGATGACATGCCTTACCACTATATGGAAGGATCGGGGAATTTCGATTGCCACAAAAATGATGCTTGTGCAAACATTAGTGTTCTCGATATTTCTATACGGACTCGAGTCGTGGACCCTGAAGGCAAGAGAACGGAAGGCAATTGATGGCTTTGAGATGTGGTGTTGGCGCCGAATGCTTCGCATTTCTTGAACGGAGCACAGGACGAACCAGTCAATCATCCAGAGACTGAAGATAAAGGAATGGCTCTCGACGATATGTCTGAGAAGAATTCCGCAGTTTTTTGGACATATTGTCAGGCGCGGACCGGACAACCTGGAGAGACTGGTAGTTTTAGGTAGCCTCCAGGGAAGGCGAAGATGAGGAAGAGCGTCTGCGCGACCAAGTGAAAGAGCTGACTGGGGCACCATTCATTCTGCCCTGAGAGAAGCGGAAGATCGAGAAGGATGGAAAGTCTTGGTCGCTCAAAGGATGGCGAAATTTAAATGTGGTCACGATCCTCAGCCATGAGTGCACGACCAAGAAGAGAAATTTTATCGTAATTCAATTATTTTACTTGTGTTTTTTACAAATCATTTACCATTTGTAGTCTAGGTAGGTAGTTATTATGTTATTATTATGATAATAACTGGTAAATTGTGAGTACCTAGGTAGGTACAATAAATTGTAAAGCCTAGTAAATGGACCTAGTCCAGACCATTATTTAGTAGGTACGCAAACAATTAATAATTATTATACAATGGTTTGTAAAATTTACATGCAGGATCATTTTGTTTGAAACTCAAAAGGTATGTAGGTATGCCATGTCTACATCTGAGAACTTTGCTATCAAATTAAATGTAGTTTGCACAGTAAGTACACCATGTCCCCCACACAGGGGGGGCTGACAGGGCTCCAGCCTGGGGGGCCGGGTTTAGGGAGGCCCGGCTTGGCGGGTCGACCAGTTGTGATATAAACACACACCAGAAATTTATTGTATTATAATATAACTACATGATAATTAACGTGAATTATTTGATATTATAATTATTTTTAATGTTTCCTGAATAATAAAAATGGCTGTTTATCTAATATCGAAGGGTCGAATGCTACTTGGCCACTACAAGAGGGGGTCGCGACTAGTGGTTCATAATATGATACCTAGTGCCGACAACTCAATAATTCAAGGGGATTTATTTAAAAATATAGAAAATCGCTTAAATACATGAAATGCCATTTGGGGAACACTACTGTAAAACATCACATCGCCCTTAACCTTGGCAATAGGTAGGGGGGGCCGCCAAACATCCTGGCCCAGGGGCCCGCTTCAGGATGTGGGGGTCATGAAGTACACACTGCACAAATTTGTGCACTTTAATGACAGCAACATTTTACGAGACTGCACGTCGGTACATCCAATAAATATTTAACAGAGCATTGTTGCATGTTTTCCATCTGCGGTAGAATAGAAAAAAAAATATATTTGTTAACAGTTTTTTATCATTATAACAGATAATAATAATTATGTGGGTCTGCGCATCTATTCTATAGACAAGACTGCTATCGACCGCTATCGGCGACTATGCAGGGTGGTTTATCATATTTTAGTATTGAGATATTATAATTGTAACAAAAAGTTAACTGTCTAAACCGCAGGTTCTCAAACCTCTTTCGACCACCGCCCACTTTGAGATTTAAAAAAAAATCTATTGCCCCCATACATTTCAACTAAAACCTTAACTGTAAAAAAAACGCCATTTTTGTCAACTTCCGGAGATGCCAAATTCAAAAAAGCGACATCGAGACTAGTACATGCGCAAGCGACTCTAGTTTTTTCGTTTATACGGGTCTCCAAGCATTCAAGCCTAAAATCGCATCTTTTATCAATAATTTCGGATAGGGATAGGATCGCCGCGATCGACCGAAAAAAAAATATGAAAAAAAATATCGGAAATCACAAACAATTTTATTTAGTTAACTTTTAACCATGGACTACGTACATGAAAATATATAAAGCTGCATTCGAGTAGTAAATCGCATCTCAAGTGGTGTCTTTAGATTCCTTCGGAATTTTATAGATAGAATTTTTCTGCTATCGCCCCTCTAGATTTCCTTAATGCCCCCTTATTTTTTTTGAGCCTTCTACTGCCCCCCCGAAAATTTCCAGCGCCCACAAGGGGGCGTTATCGCCCACTTTGAGAAAGAATAGTCTAAACAGTCAAACTGTCTATCTCGCTCTAAAAGTTAGCAAAGCCAAGAGAGGTGCTGTTAAAACATAGCAAATATTATAATCCTCAATACAAAAATATGAAAAACTACTCTCGATAGCCGATAGATGCGCTGGGATAGGATATGTGTAAATTATTTGTTTGATATAAAATAGATTTTATTAAAACTCCCATATATTTTTTTATTAAAGTCACATAATTAAAACGACTATTACAATGTTATTATAAATTTCTCCTATCTATAAACTGTGTCCGGCCCATCTCGATTTAAGGGTTATGGCATTGTTAATTACGCCACATACTCTCATTTGCTGCTTTATCCATTTAATCCTTTTTTGTTTTTGTTTTTGCTATTACTAAGGCCAGAAACAGACTGTCACATGAGCTCAAGCGAGTTCACATCGGAATGGAGCAGAACGCATTAGGAGCGCCGTTCCGGTTCTTGAATTCCTCGAGAATACCGTTCCGTCTCGTAGAATCCTCGAATATACCGTTTTAATTCTCGAGCCTCATCAGAATATTTCATATGGCGTTCCGGTTCAAAATATTTTGAAAAAATAATAAAATAATTACCTATCTTTCTAAAACAATGATTTTACTGGTTGAAAATCCCTCATTATTATACCTACATAATATGTCGATACAAATGGGTGCCACAATTAGCCAAGTTAAAATTTTGTTCTTAGAAATGCATCGAGCTAGGTATATTTTTTCCCAAGAATGCATTTCTAGACAAAGACAACCCATGTGTCTAATAAAAAAGTTTTTATTGAAGAAAGCACCCTTAGATTTATTGCTCTCTTCCGTTTTCTTAATAAGACTATAATGAGATAATACTGATAATAGTATATTATTCAAGCAAGCCCTCCGCATGAGCCGATTTTAATGAGTAATGTTTTACCAAGTGCATAGCCAACACGCCAGTGATGCCATAATATAATTTATAAAAACATCGCTTGTAAAATTATAACATTGGAATAAATATTCGATATCTGGTAACACTACGACACGCACACTGTCATACATATTTTCGAATAACCCAGGAATGGTTCGCGGAGGAAGCGTGAAGGGGGCGAGGCAAGTGCGTGAAAAAGTTCGTCATGTTTTGAAGGCCAAACACATGCTATAGCTCTATCTATATTTTTCTATAATCTAAGATATTATTATAACTATATTTTTTTTGCGAGCAGACAAAATCACAAAATACATCATTTATTTAACCTGGTATTATGGGTAGGTATAGATTATAGAAGGACGTATGGTAGATAGTTTGTGAAATAAAAAAGTATCATGATGCAATCAATCCACTTTTCGAATATTCACGTCATTCTTATACTAATAATTAGGCTTAAGATTTTTAGGTGCTCAAAAATGAATATTAGGTAGGTACCTAAAATATCGACTGCTCCAAGTAAGACGGAAGTAAGTCAAAATTTGGCATTTTGCAAGAGAATTAATTTCAGTTTTGAAAAAATATTCTTATTCACCTGTACGGAAATTTAAATTTTTTTTATTGATTCCAGCATACTTTTTAATGCCACCGACATTCTTTCGGGGTACACTATGACTTACTGCCATTTTCCTCGGAAATAATTAAAAATATATCAAGTCAGTATGTTGAGTCCTTATTCCCTGATAATTTTTAAATAAATGTACTTAAACTAAAAAATATATATATATTTATTAAAGAAAATATCAATAAATTGACACAATTATCAAAAAAATATGCGAAGAAAACATTAAGGCAATTAATATACAATGTATACATGCAAAAAGTCCAGAATAACATAAACAATAGGGTATTTTTTCACATTAATAATTAACACAATACACAGTTAATGCAAACAAATTAATAAAAAAGACAAACCAAATAATGGTAAAGAACAATAATGTTGGTGACAGCTGTGTCGTGTAGCCATCCCATCCTCAGAACAAGCCGCCGGAGAATTGGATATCAATACAAAATAGAAGAACAATATCAATACCAAGTTGTTGAATTAATATACAGTCACTTACTTCAAAGGACACCATGTAAATGATAGTGAAATTAATAAAAAATACCATTTAATCACTTTCTAACTCATCCGATGCGTCATCTCTTAGGTACGTTATGAGAATGTTCAAGAAAAGTATCGTTTGAAGTAAGTGACCGATAACAATAAAATTATGGTAAGCTTTCGGAATGAGAGTGTTTTCGCATAACGATGACAAATCTTTCAGTCTTGTTCGTATTTGAAGTAAGATGGTCAATGGATCCTGCGTGTAAGTGTATTTAATACACACTTCGAAAGATTTTTTATATTACACCGACACATCGCGGACTTTATTCCATTTCACTGTGGAATTATCACTAGCCGTTTTCTAATTTCTTGCAGTAACTAATGGCTTAAAGTCCAGTCTTCATAAGACAATTCATTTATTTTGTATGTGTGACCTTTCACTTTCGCACAGCGAATTAGCATGACCCATTGTTCAGGGACATAGATAATTTTGTGTTTTCTCGCATTTTCTATTGTTGCATGCATAGAGTCACCCTCATTTTGTGTATGTGCTTTCTCTAAAAAGCGATGGGTAGGTAATATCAATCTTTGGAATATTTGCTGCATATTCTAACATAGCGAATAGGTACAATGCGGTTTCGATTTTTCCCCCCGCAGTTATCAGATTGTAAAATACTTAATTGTTTTTATGCCTGTTTCATGTGCAGCACGTATAAATTTTTAGAGGCATGTTGCAATTTCATTGGCTCCCGTTTTTGCCTCTGACTGTGCCAAATAAAACAATGGCCCTGCTTCTTCTCAATTAAGTGCACAGTAAAGTTGTATTTTGCATATTTTCTCTTATAGTAAAAACTATTAACATCTATCTGACTGCGGGTCTGCAAAACTTTCTGCAGATCGAATACAGCCACACGAAGATGTTGTTCGGTTACGCATTTCTCTTTGTCACCATCTTTTAATGCTCTTACTTCAATTTTATTGGTTAAACGGGTTTCATACTCATTTTTTAAAATTACTTTTTCATTTTCTGTTGCGACTTTATACCTATTTCTTGCATATCTCACACTGGTCTTTCTTCGGTTTCTGGAACGCATTGTTGAACTCACTATTAAAAACATCTGAGTACTGACGCAAAGTGGCAGGTGTTTTGGTGTTGTCTTCTTTCAGCCATTCTATAAAGAGCATATGCATTTTAGCAATGGAAAGGTAGCTATCCAAGTATAGTTTTTTAGACGATTTTCGGGTATAATGAGATTCGACTACTGGAAAACTTAGTATGTGGTCTCGAACCGTTTCTATAATCTCTGAAGAAATTTTATTTACCCTGTTTACATGTTTTCCTCGCATATCTGCCACTATTGCACCTCATTCATCAAGTTTTTTACACGCAGTAGATACCATTTTGTCAGAGATCCCCAATGTCTCTAAAAACATCTTTTGACAAACACGCATGTCAGCAATATTACAATCACCATTCACAATTTTTAGGAAATATTGTGGTGAGACGGTTCGCCTAGAATTATTGGCATCCGAAGCTCTTATTTGCTTCTTCGGAACAAATTTTACGTACTAAGTGATAAAATTCCACTGTTTTTCATGATCTGGTAATTTCCAAAAAGCTTCAAATATTTTTTTCGTGCTTCATCGCATACATTTGTCATGAATTTAAGGCGACAGTTCAACCTGCAACCTACTCCCATGTACTTGGCAACCATAACTTCACCTTTTCTAGTTTTATATTCTAAACCTCGCTTATGATTCTTTTTAGATTTATTGACAGCCCACTGTCGGGATTTCTCATGCGTTTTCTAATAATCTTTCCTCAAGATGTCACCTGTCTTTTGTGAATACCAAATGATTGTATTAGTGGATGCATTTCATTTTCGATATCAAGTGAATTTTCCAGTCTCTGTAAAACGTAATATACAGTTATTATATTAGGTACCTATCAGGTATTTGTACATCAATCTCATTGGGTATTTCAAATGATAAAAATATGTATTTTCATACCGAGTTTGGTACTAATTCTTCCAAATTAGTAGCATCCGAAGCTTCATAGAATATCCCTGTCTTCTCATCAAGGTGCATCATAGGCGACGGTGTATCTTGCCTTTCAAAATTAAAACGTCTTATATTTTTTTTGTAACGTGATTGTTCGATTTACTTATCTACTCACTAGTATCCACTATGGGCAAAGATCCTCCGCTTACCATTTCCATTATTATTTTTGTTCTGTTAGATAATTATCATTTTGATGTTATATCGTATAGTATAATATTATATTCACTTGATTATCGCAGTGATATGTACACACTTCAAGAAATAATGTCAATCAACAAGTTTTGCGCCATAGACATAATACTCCCGGTGAAGACAGACGTTTGTCTGACTACGATCGGTACATAAAAATAATATCCCAATGAAAACGGCAGTAATTCAACTTACTTCTGTAATACATGGAAAAAATATTAGTATTTGACCTTTTGGCTATTTTTAAATTGAATTTAAAAACAATCTATTTACGTTAGAGTTACCACTGTCTTACAGGGAGATAGAGAAAAATTTTCTGCATAAGAAAGTGGACGTAACTTATAAACACAAAAAAGGGAGTTACTTCCGTCTTACACGGAGCAGTCGATATGTAGATAGCAGTCGATCGGAAAATATGTTTATATTATATAATTCATAATTTTGTGCTAAAAAACAAAAATAGGTGCTAAAAATTTAAGTGTACCTATTAAACATTAAATCATATATATTTCAACAGTTTAATTTATTATTTATTCACAAACAGAAAACGCTTTATTACAATAAATAATAAAATAATGCTTCAAATTTTCGAAAGTGAATCTTTGACGATTTGATCTTAGCAAATTTTTATACATGGAAAAACTTATTTCCACTTCTACAGATGTTATTATTGCGTATGTAAATGAAACTATTTCTGAAGTAGAAAAAATTGAAACATCTGAGGCATCTGATGGATTTTCCAAAATAGCTTTAATATTCTGCATCGTTTGAAGTCCAGTATTTTTATTTAAAAAACTATTTAATATTGTACTTATTGTTTTATTCTTATTCCAATTGGTCCAGTGCATCTATTCTATACACAAGAAGACATGCTTTAGGCCGCCACAACAGCTATCTAGGGTAAAGAAAAGTATCAAAGTATTAGCACTTATTATAACAATTACAATAATTTTGTTGTAACAACACCTCTCTTGGCTATGCTAAATTTCAGAGCGAAATAGTCAGTTTTGACTGTTTAGACGGATAACTGTGTAATTGTTACAATAAGTGCTAATACCTCGATACTTTCCTACCATAGATAGCTGCCGTAGCGGGCCGACAGCAGTCTTTTGTACAGAATAGATGCCCAGGAACATTTCTTATTTTAGCAACAGTATTGTTTGAAATATTAATTTGCTCCACTAGTGATTTTGTAAAAGTAGCCAATTCTAACATTTCAATTATGTTTATCAGATAACCATAATCTGAAGTGATGAATGCCAATTCATATTTTATGGAACGGTTTCCCACTGTTTTTGTGTTTATGTGAAAATATGTCCATATGTAAAAATATTAATTAAAAATAGTAACAAATAGGGCTTAAATGTTTCAAAATTGTCTGCAACATATAGATATTTTGTTGTGGGGCCGGGCCGCTCAAAAAAAATATTTAAATACCTAAGAATCCTAAGCCTAATATAATAATAATATATACAATGGAAAATGTATTAGGCACTCATAAAACCATTGCAGGTAGGTGTATATTGGTATATTATATTATTACAATCAATTAGGTAATGAAAATAGTTTTTTATTATTATTTAAAAATTATCATGGTAATGGCAATCAATGCCTTCTAATATTTTCACGTTTTTAATACTAAGCTTAAAATAATATTCATATTGCATATTTTGAAAAAAATGTATTAGGCTCTCATAGATCCCTGCAGGAAAGGATTTATAACCACCACCAGCCTATGCCGGACGAATACGGGAGAGATTATAGGTGATGAAGAAGGAATTAAGCGAAGATGGATGGAATTCTTCAAGGAACTCCTGAACCCTAACTTACAGGATGAAAATCCCCGCCGGATCCGCGACTACAGCACCAGTGCCACGAACCATGCATCTCTCCACCCACGCTTAGTGAAACCGAAAGAGCTATTATGACACTAAAGAAACATAAAGCACCAGGAGCCGATAATATCCCTGCAGAACTTCTAAAGTATGGTGGACACCGATTAATAGCAACAGTTATTTTTATTTAATGCTTTTTTTATTTATTTAATGCTTAAAATCTGGGAGTCCGAAAGCATTCCAGCGGATTGGCAGATCAGCGTTATCTGTCCAATATATAAAAAAGGAGACAGACTGCGATGCGAAAATTTCAGAGGGATATCACTCCTGAGCACAAGTTATAAGGTATTCACAATGATCCTGAAGACAAAACTGGAAGGTTACGCGGAAAACATAGTAAGTGAATACCAAGCTGGCTTCAGGGCAGGAAGGTCTACAACGGATCAGCTCTTCACAGTTCGCCAAATACTGGGAATTCGATGGGGACATTTATCAGCTCTTTGTTGATTTTAAGCAGACATATGACAGCATCGACCGGGAAAAACTATTCATTGTCCTTCTGGACTTTGAAATCCCACCAAAACTAGTCAGGCTTGTTAGAATCACATTGCAGAATACACACTCCCAGGTGAAGGTGAATGGCCAACTGACAGATGGCTTTGAAGTATCTCGGGGTCTTACGCAAGGAGACGGATTGGCTCCCATGCTGTTCAACTTAGCCCTCGAATCCGCTATCAGAAAGTCTCAAGTGAACAGGAGCGGCACTATATTAAGCAGACCGAGCCAACTGGTTGGCTACGCAGACGACCTCAACATGATGGACAGATCCATACAGATTGTAAAGAAAGAATTTGACCACCTCCAAAGGGCCGCACTAGAGATTGGCTTAAGAGAAAATGAAAACAAAACTAAAGTCATGGTACAAAGCCGACAAAATCAGAGTAGGCTGGGCCAAAGTTCCAGTTTTGGAAACCATCAATTTGAGGTTGTCAACCGGTTCACATACCTGGGTTCCAATATTACAAAAGAGAACGAGGAACTGGAAGAAATAAGAGCCCGAATAACCGCTGCAAATAAATCGTACTTCTCACTGCTGCCCATATTCAAATCCAGAAATGTCCACAGAAAAACTAAGACCCGGCTCTATAAAACCGTCATACGCACAGTCGTTGCATACGGGTGCGAGACATGGACGCTAAATCTGAAAGCAGCTGAAATGGTGGATTGCTTTGAGAGAAAGATCCTGAGGCGGATATATGGACCCATAAATGATGGTGGGGAGTGGAGAATTAGGTACAACACGGAACTATACCGTTTATAGCAAGCTTCAAAACTTTCCACCTTCATAAAACTCCAGAAGCTAAACTGGGCCGGCCATGTCCAGCGCATGCCTGAGTCACGGATCTCGAAGAAGATCCTCGAAGGAAACCCAGGGGGGAAAAGGCCAGTGGGAAAGCCACGCACACGATGAGGTGACAACATTACAAAAGATGCCAACCAGCTGCTAAAAATCATGAACTGGAAAAGACGTGCGGAGGACCGTTCCGACTGGAGGACGGCGGTGGAGGAGGCCAGAGCTCGACTTGAGCTGTAGCGCCATCGAAAAAGAAGAATATCCATGCAGGTAGATTATTTATTAAGAAATGGCAATGCCTTCTAAAATTTTCACCTAGCTTAAAATAATATTCATAATGCATATTTTGAAAAAAATATATTAGGCTTTCATAGATCCCTGCAGGTAGATTGATTATGAAAAAATGGCAGTGCCTTCTAGAATTTTCACCTATTATTATTACTAAGCTAAAAATAATATTCATATCGCATATTTTGAAAAAAATGTATTAGGCTCTCATAGATCCCCTCAGGTAGATTGTTTACAAAAAAATGCCAGTGGCTTCTAGAATTTTCACCTAATATTACTAAGCTTAAAATAATATTCATATTGCATATTTTGAAAAAATGTATTAGGCTCTCATAGATCCCTGCTGGTAGATTGTTTATGAAGAAATGGCAATGCCTTCTAAAATTTTCACCTAGTTTAAAATAATATTCATATCGCATATTTTGAAAAAATGTATTAGGCTCTCATAGATAATTGCAGGTAGATTGTTTATGAAGAAATGACAATGCCTTCTAAAATTTTCACCTAGCTAAAAATAATATTCATATCGCATATTTTGAAAAAAATGTATTAGGCTCTCATAGATCCCTGCAGGTAGATTGTTTATAAAAAAAATGGCAGTGGCTTCTACAATTTTCACCTATAAGCTTAAAATAATATTGATATTCCATATTTTAAAAAAATGTATTAGGCTCTCATAATATAGAGCTCATAGATAAGGTAGATTGTTTGTATGTAATCTACTTTTCGAATATTCAATACTTTCTTATCGATGCACTGGAAAATGTATTAGGCACTCATAAGCCTATGTAGGTATATTGCTTTATAATCAATTAAAGAAAATTGTTTTTGATGATTTTTTAATAGTACCAAGATGGTAATGGCAATTTCTTTTAGAATTTTCACTTTCTTACTGAGTTTAAATGAAGAATAATGATATTTTCATACTAGCCGAATGTATTAGGCATGTCCCCAGCGCTCGAAATGGAAAAGTTTACGAACCGGAGCGCTCGACAAATTTTCTGAAGATATTTACATAGTCATCAAATCGTATGTGTATTTTATGAAAATAAGTGTGTCAGATTTTCTATTCTATGGCCTATCTAGCTCAGACGGTCAACATATTTTTTCCACGAGACGGAGCGATAATTTTACAAATTTCACGAGCCGGAACGGCGCTCCGGTGCGTTCCGTTCCATTTCGAGCCCTGCATGGCCCCCACATCCTGTTCGGGACCCAAGGCTAGGATCTTTGTCAGGCCCCCCTACCTATCGCCAAGGTTAAAGGCAGTGTAACGCTCTACATGTCGTAAGCTATTGTTATGGGCAAAAAGTATTGTTTTACATGGTATATGTATCAGGAATAAAAATATATCCGTTTTAATTGTCATTTATTCAGTTGTAAGTAGTTTTTAAATAAAAATTAACTATTTAAATTTATCAACATGATATCATGAGTTTACGTGACCTGATAACAGTCAATTTTTGGCCTAAGAGACCACATTTCACATGCATATATAAGCATTGGAAGCACATATTGGTTATACAACCTATGCTTCAGACACAATGGGAGGCCGCTCTTGAAAATCAAGATGTCCGAATGCAATACATACCAACATTGTTCGGAAGACAATTTCGTCATGCGTACCACCACCTATGTACACTTGCCCAAGGTAGATGTAGTTGTAGACCTGCTCGAGCTGGACGGATGTGATAATCAAGTGGTACCCAAAGGATATAAGACAACCGAAAGACCAAAGTATTAAGGTCATTTTATGGTAGTGCGCAATGGCTTACCTTCTATAAAAAGTAGTGGCGAAGGGTGGAGGTAGGCTGTTAAGATCCGCCATAAATAGTGCACATTAACCTTTTTCAGTCAAATGTATATGTTTTTATTGAAATAAGACTACAATTTACAGATGGTATTGGTTGGGTTTTAAAAATCAATTAAACGCTGTCTCAACCAAACCATAATAGTATTGGTATATTTTAGGCAATATGACAAACATATTTTGTGCACATTTTTTCATTCTTACTTATTTGTTTTCGTTAGATTAAGAATACGTATTACACATATTGTTGGTTCATTTTTTTAATTCATCAAGCTATGCCTAAACGAAACTATAATAGATAAAAATTATTATTCTATCTATAAAATATCCAAATTTATGTATGATTTAATTGCATAATTTTAGATATTTTATGGATATATGAGTATTTTTTGACTATTATCTATTATGGCTTGGTTTTCGCAGGGTTTAATTGAATTTTACTCCATCTGTAAAATGTAGTCTTATTTCAATGAAAACAAGTATGTATGACTGACAAAGTTTAGTGTGCAATATTTATGGTGGATCTTAACAGCCTACCTCCACCCTTCGCAACTGATAAAAAGTAGATAGCTTAGGTGTAAAATGGTTGAAATGTCTAACTTCCTCAGAAGGTGAATTAAATCTTTCTTAGTTTATTTATTCTATCAAAATAGTTGTAGATTAGAAAAATTCTTCATGCGTGTTACCTGCAAAATACTTACAAATAATATTATATAAGTAAATTAATCATGCTTTATGGTCTTTCTGCTTCATAAATGCAATTAGTCAGCCAAATATGAAACGGTTGTAAAACGTATGAGGTCACGGTATATCACTTGTTAAAAGTGCAAAGCAGTATTTTTTCTTAAATCTTTCTCATTTTTATTAATTTATGTGAAAATATAAAATGAACTAGCATCACGTGGGTAATATTTATATTGTCAATTATTAATGTTCTTTCAAACTCATTTTTATGTATATGTTATTAAATGTATTTTTTCTGTTATATGGGGGGCTTAGACACAAAAACGGCAGTTTCTATTTTCTTACAATGTTGGCGCTTCATTAAAAATGTCTCATATATCTCTTCAGATACAATTTCTGAAAAAAGTATTTATAAATATTGTTTATATACTAATAATATATAACATTTTATAATTCAGTTTTTAGAAATTATTACTATAAAAAAGACATTTTTAATAATTACCAATGTTAAAAAAAGGAAGTGGCATTTTTGTTTCTAGAGCCCTCAATTTATTAATGGCGACATATTTCTTAATAGCAAGTTCGGGCGACATATCTAAACTTTCATAAAAATGCTAAACAAAAAGCCACTACAGGAACATAGGACCACGGTCTAAGTAATTTTATAATGACCTCAGAGTAATCCTATGCAAACTGAAAATCGCATTTGGATCAAAATCCCATGCGCACATGAAAGAAGTATGGTACATGATATTGCTACATGTTCTACTTCGTGAAGTAAGTGATACACATATGAATAACAATGAAAAGTTAAGTGATGTCTTAAAAGATACAAGCAGTGCGTTCCACTTGCATGGTATTAGAGCAGCCGCCACTGGTCACCATCATAAAAATGTCTGGTGAAATTTGCATTATTATGTTTGGGATCATTATCTGATTTAATCATGAAGGTTTCAATTTTGTGTTTTCCGAAAGATGGAAGTAATATTTATTCAGGCCCCTGGTTTCCCATTTTCTAAAATTTGTTTATGTATAACCATGCAAACCCTTGTCAGTAATGCTCCTGTAAGAATATAAAATTTGTGCATAAGTAAATAAAAAAACGTAGTGATTATGTTGGAGCTTCTGTCTTCTTTCAAACACACCACTCCCTCCAAATGAAATCACAACCAATAGTCAATTAGAAAGTAACCTAAGCCCTACGGGTTACACTATGTATTTATAATGAAGATGTCCCTACATTCCAATCATTCACATGGTTACATTCCTCGTTGACAAAACTTACCTGCATTCATGTTAGAACATTTTTGTTTCAGAATAAGAGATATAGGAATTAAAATATGAATAAAAAGATTACTTGTTAATTTTTCTGACATTTATTTATTATTAAACATTATAAAAACATGTAACAATTTACAATGTATTGTATAAAATATTCTTCGTAGCATACATCTCCCTTCCCCTACTTAAACATTATTTATTTCGTATTGTCAGAACACATTATGCACCCATACATTGTTTTACAATTAATAAGTAGGTGCGCGGTGCGCAATTAGGAAATCGATAAAATTATTATAGTGCATAAAAAACATGTCCAATTATCAACAATATTGAATATTATTATTAATTGAATCCATGGGTATAGTTTATTGTAAAAAGTGAATCTTTTTAAACTGCAATATTAAGTTTTTTTTAATAAATTGTATTTTGGCAAATACATACAATTAAATATTATTAAGATAATATTTAAAAAAATAAGTACCTATTCATATAAGAAATGTGAAGCCATTATTAGGTATTGAAAATTATTACCATTTTGATCATTCATATTGATTATCTTTTGCTTTCATTTGTTTCAATCCTCAAAAATAACCTGATTTACAAAATGGAGCTCACATAATAAAAGTATGATTGACATACATATTAAAAATCACATAAAAATATGATTATAATATTGTAATTGGAAAGTTATTATGTATAGATACAACCAGAAGAATAATTAAATCATCATAGACAATTTTAATTACACATACCATTGACTCAAAAGCATAATATATATTATGCGTAGAATAATAATTAATATGTCATTATTTAATATATCACAATATTTCATAAATACAAGTTATTTTTTATACACAATGTGCCTCCAATATAAAACAATATTATTTAATTTATAAAGTCATAGCTTCAACACTACATGTTTAAATTTAATTCATGAATTTTGGGTCAAATTTGGTAAAAATGTTAAATATAAGCTGACAGATGGCGAGTGCACCACATCTGTGCACATTGTCAGTCTAGAATGCCAAAACTTACAACTCAGGATGGTACAACCGAAACCATCAATCTTTTACTTATCAAAATAACTCTACATACTGCAAAGATTGACGACACAAGAGAAAACATAATATTGTATATTATGTACGAAGTAACGTGAACCAAAAAAATTATCATCATGCAGTTGATATTACTTGAAAATGGGACATAAATCCACATCCAAAATCCAATCTGTCCAAATGTGGACTCAATCACCAATTATTATGGATTGGTGCAGTCGGGCAGAAGGAGATTTCAACAGAAGCGGACAAGTTGTCCGGCTGAATGAGTCCACAATACCATTAATATTTTATATGAATGTACTTAAAATGTGGAAAACACTAAACAAGACGATATAATGTTTTTTTTAATAAATATGTTTTCATAATACATATTATACCCACTTGAAAATACTCAAGAGTATTTAATATATTTTATATATTTAATAAACTCTGAGTACGGTCCATTTGCAAGTGTACCTAATTTCATTGTAATTCATTTTGGGGTGACAAAAATGCTTCAGACTGACATGTTTAGGCCCTCTCTCTAAGCACCGTCCAACCTCTATGTTACATACTGATATTACATTTATATTGAAGACACATAACATTTTAATATCCAGAATGATTATAAAATATTTACAGCAAAGGAATGAAATATCGTAGATTAAGAATAACATACATTTATAAATACTGGAATTTTACAAACACAACCAAATCAACTGGCAAACAACCAAATGATGGAGAAAATTATAATATCATGTATTGTATGCATGATTAATATTTTTTTCTCCAAATGGCATAATATATTATTTTTACTATAAACTCGATAGACATATAAAGCTATATTTAATTATTACAAAATGGAGACCATTTTCTTTTTTATCTGTGGTTTAAATATTAAAACATAAATCCTAATCTGAAGAACAATAATAATGCAACTTTATATATATAGGTGATTATAGCAAAAATGTATTAAAATATTTATAAAAATGAAACAGCGCAATTTAATATTCATCATGTATGTAATTTTGAACGAATCTTAATTTATATGTATAATTAATTAAACTTGTGCCCTTCATGTGGTGAATTAAAACAAAACAATAATTATATAATTTTATGGAATATATCTTAAAACTATCAACATGGTGTTCTTGTTATCAATGAATAAACATTTAAATGGACGGTTTGCGGTTTAACCGTTTGGTTACAAAGTTTTTTTTTCTAAAAGACTCAAATTGCATATTAGGATACAATACTTTGTACTACTACAAAATTGATATAAAACAAGATATCCGTATGTATCTCTAAGCATTATATAGGTACATAAGATTGCTGGTAGTTGTATAATATATAATATACAGTAAAAAATTATGCATTCAAATTGCCTGGTAATTCGAATATTTTAATTCATTATGAAATAATTCACATACGATATTCTACTGATAATTCGAAAATCAAAATTATTTTCGACTGTTCATTTAAAATTGTAGTAACACAACGAAATAGAAAAAAAAATTAGATGCAATTTGTAATTCATAATTTGATTTTGTTATTTTAATATGGAACTCCTGAACAACCAAACCGTTAAGCCACAAAGCGTAAATCAAAATTGAATAGATGGGCAGTTACGTTTTGTGTCACACATTTGATAGTACGCAGTCAATTACAAATTACGAAGAAAAAATAATATGCATCATAACCAGACAAGTCTTTCACTCGTAATTCTAATATTTACAGCTCATCCTTTTCATCAGTCTCCATTTCCAGGTCTCCGGCGTCCTCTTCTTGCATGTCGAACTGGTTTTGGGGTGGAACATAGTTTCCGAAACCATAAGGGTCCCCTCCGGTCGCTTCGAAGCTCTTCTGTTGCTGCTCCGGAGTCCAATTCAGGTCCTCCGCGTTGGGCAACATCCAGTCTTGGCACAGTTTAACGTGCTTCTCGCAAATCTGGAAAGGAAAGTATAATTAAAATAACCATAATTATTTACACTAACAAAACTCATTGCTAAATGGTTATGTGGAGCAGGGATGCGACCATACTAAAGAACTGGAATGCCTACAAAGATACAGCGTAATGATATCTTGTTGATCATGTCGAGCTGGCAAAACTGTGGTAATGATGATGACTAAACAATCATTTCACAAAAATGATTTCATAAATTTTATGTATACATGGGCGCCGCACGGATTTTGTGTAAAGTGGTACATGTAAGAAAACTCTTCACGTAGGCGTCGCAGTTTATAATTTACAGCCACAGTCCCGTCCCTTCAACATTTTCTTACTTAAACCTTACTACAACGGTGCCACTTAAGCGGCTAGTAATTCATACCTAGACTATAACAACCAAGAATATTTCGTCCATCACAGTCGGTACCTTTTACATTGACATGTTATACCTCTTGAAATAATTTCATTTTTTAACAAAATTATGCTCATAATTTTTGCTACCTACGCAGAGCGCCAGCAGCGGTTTCTACATACGGAGTATATTATGTAGGTATGTGTGTGAGTAATTAATTATCAATGAAATGTTAAACTAAAATTTAAAAAACTATCTAAAAAAAAATTGAATCAAAAGTGGTGCGCTTGCACCACCTTACACCTTACACTCTTACAGACCGTATTATTGTTATTATTATAATATGTTGTCCTTTGTCGGCTCTTCTTCATTCGCTTGCGATTCATGATAATAATAATGAAATAATACAATATTTTATTATCTATCATTCTATCAGAATCGTTTCTTTGGCGGCACATACTTACATACTCAAATAATAATTATTTTAATATTATTAATAATTTGCAAAGACTTTGAAAATATTATAAGCGCGCATAATGTTTTTTATGGTTGTAAAAAGCATTATAGTCAGAATTCGATCAAAACATCCGGAAGTTAATGCATTTTTCATCAATGAAAACGTTATTTATTATCTCTCCTTTTAAAATAATAACAATTGAAATTTGAAATTATGACGAATCAACAAAAAATCACTCCTTTCAGACACTATATAATCTGGCATCTTTTTTTTATTTCAATCAGTTCTAAGATCGCATTTCAACAGGACATCAACAGAAAAATGAATGAACAATTAAAATATCCCATTCACAAGAAAGATGGTGATATCAATTCAATATGGAAATACTATTTGACATCAGTTGATGGAGCTACAGCTAAGTGTAAAACATGTAATGTGGTGTTAAAAACTGGCGGAGGAAATACCATAGGACTGCACACACATTTGTTTTCAATACACAAGATGAAAATTTATGAGCCAACTTCTGTCAATAATTCTCTTTCATCAAGTACATGCAATCCTATTACGAAAACCACCGAAACTCCTGAACGACCGCTGAAGAGAAAATTAATATCTGATTATTTTTTAACCAAAGAAGATCAATCACTTGACGCTGTGCTGGCACGGATGACATCGCGAGATGGTTTGCCATTCAGTGTTTTTACTACATCGATTGATTTGAGAGCAGCTCTGTTGGCTAAAGGATACCAGTCCCTCCCTTCTTCTGCTACTTCGATAAGAAACCGTGAAGTAGATTACAGCAAGAAAATTCGAAATATAATTATCGAAGAAATTTATGAATATAAGAAAAACGGAAAGCGTTTTAGTTTGACGTTGGATGAGTGGACATCGGGGGCCAATAAACGCTACATGAACATTAATGTGCACAGTGAAAATGGTAAATTTTGGAATATTGGTTTATCTAGAGTGTATGAATTAATGCCAGCCGATGCTTGTGTAGAATTAATGAAGAAACGCCTAGAAAAACACCGTATTTCATTGGATAATGATATAGTTTCCATAGTAACCGACGGTGCAAGCATTATGGTGCGCGTTGGAAAGCTTGTCATCTCAGAACACCAATTATGTATCGCTCATGGAATTCACCTTGCTATTTCTGAAGTCCTTTATAAAAAGATTCCAGCTCAATCCACAGAATCATGCTCTGAAGAAAATGACGAATTCACTGATGGCTATGAAGAAGGAGGATTTACCATAGCTCACTGTGAACCGGAAAATATTATTTTATCGGAAGAACACTCTATCAGCGATACAGTAAATAGAGTCAGAAAATTCGTAGCGTTATTTAGAAGATCACCCTCTAAAAATGATGCTCATTTACAAAAATTCGTTAGGGATGAACACGGAAAAGAACTTTCACTTATATTAGACTGTAAAACAAGGTAGAATAGTCTTTATAATATGCTGGAGCGATTTATATCTTTGAAATCAAGTATACAAAAAACAATAATAGATTTGAGGAATTTTCCCGTGACATTTCATGAAAATGACTGGATGAAAATTGCAGAAATTATAAAAGTCTTGAAACCGTTAAAATCAGCTGGCGAAGCACTCTGCCGACGTGACTCCAACTTGTCCGCAGCCGACGCAATTTTAAATTTCAGTTTCAAGCAATTGACCGAGCTTAAACCTGCATTAAGCAAAGATATGTCAATTTCTCTAAAAAAACATATTATACAAAAACGAAGACGAAACGAACTGATACACTTAAATATCTAATAAATCCTCAATCATTCGATGACAATGAAAATGACAAAATGTTTTCGACAGCAACTCCTAAAACTATGAGAGAAACAATTAAAAAATTAATTGAAAGATTAGCCGAAGAAAAGGAACAAGATATGCTGCAAATACCAGAGCCACTCGATCGAACTGCATCTATTGAACCCTCTTCAATACAGTCATCTCATATAGAATCCTTATCAAGTGAACAAATAACGATGAAAGAACAGTCACAAGACGCAATAACAAAAAGCATGATGACGTGCGAACCGAAAGTTCAAAATGATACTGGCCTCATGTCCGTACTAAAAAAAGAAATGGTATTATTTGAAAATGGGGGTTCACGTGGTCATCGCCTTGAATTGGTATATAAATATCTGATGACAATACACCCAACGAGTGTGGAAGCTGAACGTGCTTTTTCAGCAGCAGGCTGCCTGGGTACCAAAATTAGATCCAGATTAAATGACAAGACACTTGATGCATTGGTATTACTGCGGGCATATTATCGGGAATAATGTTTAATTTCTTATATCTTAAATTTTTTAACATTGTAATTTTCAACACAATATGTTATTTTTTATTTTAATTGAACTTGTATTTGTTATCTTTCTATAAATAAATACAACTTTTTTACTATGACATTATTATATAATTACAATATTATTTACTCCATTAAACCTATGTATTTCCAAGATTGAACCTACACAATATTAACAATAAATGTCTTATTAAATAGTATAATTTATACTAGATTTATTTTTGACCGATTTTATCAATGTTATTTGTACAAATAAACAGTTATTATTAACTATCGAAAAAAATGCCAATCCCGGAATCGTCAAATTGTAATCCCGGGATCAAGATTTTGGCTCGGGATTGGATTCCCTACTGGTGACAGTACCTATTATCGCGGCCATAACAAGAAAATTTATGTGTAAACATGTATTATCCTGCAGTTGCAAGATTGCATGCATGAATCAAAAAAGTTCGGAAGCTTCTGAATTTTCATGACAGTTGACAATTTTTCGATCTGCGCCTGCGCAGTAGAACGATAGTGGCGAACCTGTCGGCAAAAAAAACCAACTACGAACGAATTTTGAGGTTAACCGATTTTCACTACCTGTCAAATAGTAGGTACCAACCAAAAATGACAACATCGCGTTTCGCTCACTCTTGAAGAATGAGATTGGAGAGACAGTCAGGACTTTAACATGTAAACAGTTATTGACACGATAAGTTTAAAATACAGTAGAACCTCGATAATTCGAAAAACGATGATTCGAATTTCGCCGTTTTTCGAATTTTTCGTCAATTTTAACCCCCAAGAATCATTTTTCATACAAAAAGTTCGTTATAAATCGAAATTTTCGTTATTTCGTAATTCGAAATGGAATTTGGCCCCAAAGGCCATTTTTATCCATATAAATCGAAATAAATAATAGTAAAATACTTATTTTCTTGAAAAGTAATAAATTTAATGACTGCAATTAATTAGGCAAACACCTGCAAATTTACTGATGGGAGGCAAAACCCAAAGTTTAAGTTGTGGAAAAACCCTAAAACTCCTAATGTACTATGACACAAATGACTTATCCAAGCATCAATATTATTATTGCAGGGGATGTCAATCAAGGTACATTTACTTGTCATTCATGTAAATTCAGAATCCATTATTTTATTAATGTGAAAAAAATGTTGTTTTACAACTTAATCTTAGCACATTGCCACTAAATGGTTTTCAGTAAAAAAAAACATTTATTTACGAAATTTCGTAATCATTAAGTAACTAACTTGTGTCATTTTTTTATAACTGACAGAATTACGTATTTAATAAACAATGAGTTTCTTATCTTTTAAAATTTAAGTTGATAACAACTGAATCTTTAGATTAAACTGGCAATAATGAATACACAGTGACCCTTTGTTTGACAGGACTAGTTCTCTAATTGACCTAATGAATTCACTTGACATTTTTATTATTGTTTATAGAATAGTAAAGAATTTTATTTTAAATACAATACACACCTACATAGGTACCCGTTTTTACTGTGAATTTGTATGAATCTAGATTAGATTTTCGAAAGGAACAACATTCTTATTTAAGAATTTGTATTCTTGGTAGGTACCTATCTAACTGGATGTCTGATTACTCAGTAATTAGTGCTTATTTACAAAGTGTAAAAAACACATATTTCGAACTAGTTCACCATTGAATCACTTTTTTCACTGGTAATACCACGTAACACTATTTTTCAATACTGCATCGTCTCCATACAAATTAACGAAAAAAAAAATTTCTTCGGAAAATTCGATTTATAGCGATTTTCGCTAATTCGAAATCAAATTTTCGGGGTCCCTTGGATTTCGAATTATCGAGGTTATACTGTACACACTATTGCTGCCAGTAAATCCATGTACATTTACAGGCGCTATAATATATGATAATCGTGAACTTCTACCAAGAGAATTGCATTGTACCGTATTAAAATATAGATCTTACTTCAATTTTGCCATCTGGCATAGAATCGCCGACCCGTTTGCTGTAGATGTCCACGATGTGGTCTTCGTTTTCTCCAACAATTCCTTCACACTAAAAAAAAAAAAGATTACAAGGTCAGACTTAATAAATAATTATGGATTTTAACTTTTCAGTAGATGCATATCTATTTAGTGTAAAAAGGTAGTGTTTCCTGTGTAGATAAAGATAAACCACCATCCCTAGCATGAGATGACTTCACTGTGAAGATAGGTACAAATTTTTTAATGGCAATTGGTTTTTAACAATTTTTTCAACCCTTAGAACTCATGTCCTGGATCCAAATACAGCAGAACCCTTAATTTCTGAAATCCCGTTTCATTTTAGTACATTAATTTCCAGCAATTTACGTCTGAAATATGCAAAATTCAATTAAAACTGAAATTAAAAATCAAATTTATTTGAGCACATTCAATTCTTGAAGTTTTGTGTTGGTATTGTTTACACCTGTTCAAACAATGTCTCGGCAAAGAAATTGTCAGTTTAAAAGAAAGCAACATTCTCGAAAAGGCAAAAGAACACATTGACACAATATGATCCAAATCAATTTGTATGATTATTAATAAAGAAAATTATATAAAAAGTATATTATAGTCGCACTGAGTATGTATCTCCTGAGTGAATAGAGAAATTGTTTGTGTTTGGTCTCCCGCCTGAATATCAAATATGCCCTGGCAGGTGGGGTTCCGTTTCACAGCATTGCCATGTGAAAGTCTCTGTGTACCCTTAGTGTGAAGCCAGCCTTATACCCATACCCCATTTACACGTGCATGGATTTACTGCTGACAGTACGTATTATCGCGGCCATAACAAAAAAATGCACGTGCAAACACGTATTATTGTGCAAATTGCAAGATTGCATGTATGAATCAAAAAAGTTCAGAAGCCTTGAATTTTCACATGATAATTATTGGACCGTGCAATATCTGCGTCTGCGCAGTAGAACGACAGTAGCGAACTGCCGGTATCTCATTTTGAGATTGACCGATTATCACGACCTGTCAAATAATACCATAAAATGACAACATCGCGTCTCGCTTACTCTTCAAGAATGAGATTGGCGAGACAGTCAGCACTTTTACGTGTAAACAGCTATTATCGCAACAGTTTAAAATACACACTATTGGTGCAAGTAAATCCATGCATGTGTACAGGCGCTAGACTACACAATCTCTCACCTCAATCTTCAAGTTTAATCTGGCTATAATAGAAATTATATTTATATTTTGCTCAAAGCGACAATTCTCGATCGGACCAAATCGTCAGTGAGAGTTGTCAAGTCTGACGAATTAATTTGTGCATAATACTGGTTGCACGGTTATCAGATTATAAAAATATCCTTACATAAAACTCCAAGCTCTTATTAAGGTCATCGTCAGTGACAAAGTCAGTAAGGGAGAACTCGGGATTCATGCCACCAGACTCGGACATCATCTTCATGACGGCTAACTTCTGAGTCGCCTTGTAGCGGACACGGACGTAATCTGTCATCTTTTTACCTAGAAGAAGAACGTATATTTAAAATACTATGTATTGCACTTAGATGTAAGCTAAGATGATCAAATGGTATAGAAAGAGACTCAAAATACATGGAGCTAAGGAATGGAAGCTTGCAGCAGGCAGATGTGTCATGTATTGGTAACAATATGTCATGTTTTACTGACAAGAATGATAATTATTGAAGGAATTATGAAAGATTTTAAACTATAGACGGATTTTTATTAACTTTGTGTATTGCAACCAAGCTGGAAATGGAACCAAAACTGATCCCTGGAACCCTGAGAAGCCCTCAATGATTTAGAAACCAGAACCTTTGATTCAGAATCTTGAGAACCCTTTAAAAATCACAAAGTTCCAAGGGTTCCATTATTCTTTTATTTTTGGTCATCAATTACTAATGCTGGAGCCAGTTATTCCAAAAAAAATACTAATTAATAAGGTGTATATTCCAAAGCAATGTTTTCATTTTTTTTGTAGTTTGGCTGAATACCTACTAACTGTAGTATCCACATGGTAAGGTTATCTTGAAAAAATAGTGCAGACACCTACGTTTTCGTCATTAAAATTAAAATAAATTATCCATCATATACCAATTCAAGTAGGTAAGTATATTGATTTTTTTAAAGAACTGGAACCGGAGTTCTGATCTTTTAATTGGTCAAACCGAACCTTTAAAAATTGAGGATTCTAACAGCTTTAGAACCCTCGGTGGCAATTATTCTGCAAACGATTTTTAGTATAGTTAAATTGGTAAGAATATAATAATTAATATTTATTTTGAATGTTAATGCATTGAAAAATGACTGTTTAAAAACCCATGTTTATAGCTGTTTCCGGTCTGTTTTGACATTTTTTTTCCCTTTATTGACAATATCGCTTTCATGTATTAAGTTCCAACTATTACACGACTTTGGAAATCATTATTTTTCAATACTATGTAATTATTATGATTTACTGTAAGTTAAAAATACTTACAAACATCGTCTAAAATTTCTGATAGGTACACTTGCGATTTGGAAAGTGGCACCTTGTTTTGGTGAATGTTACCAGCCCCGTCGAGTCTATAGTTGCCAACCTATAAATAAAGAAAGGAACAACATGATACAACGAATGAAAAAAGAATCGTAAACATTCTACACACATTTTTTTTGTACAATGGCTTGCCGCATGCTAAGTTGATTCTAAGTGAACCATGAGTAAACACACTGGTTTACATACTTCCGGCTTTAACAGTTTGATATAATATGAATGTGAATCTTGTAATTTCATAATTTAACAAAGCAATGATAACAATCTGACATCTAAAACATGTTTTGTAGCATCCGGTCTCTATCAGCTGCAGGTCTATTCTTAACGGTTATCACTTTAGCACGTTTCCGTTAATTTCATTCTTCCAAATTAGCACGAAAGGTATTCTTTACACTAAGCGGTTAGCGGTGACTATCTCTAATTTGTAATATGGCAAAAATTTGGGTTGGTAGACATGTCACTCAAATTCGGATATGTTCATATTGCCGAACCCCAGCGGATAAGACCAAACACAAGCGGATAAAGCCGAACCAGCGCGCCATCTAGTCGGTAATGAGCTGAACACAAGAATTTTGTATTGACACGTCAGACATATCAACATAACCTACACTTTTACTAGTCATGTCATTGCGATTACAGCAAAACAGTGGGATCTTGCGTCTCAATTCTCAATATGTAAAATTGACATACTCTGTCTCGTTCTCAACGTTAGCACGGCCATGCGGCGGCCAGAATACGTAAAATGATAAATGTGATATATTTATCACAATTAGCTCTTTTATGATATTAAGTAATATGTTAAAATAGGCCTGGCCTGCTGAGCTGTAAATTTCCCTCCAAGTTGTCAAAGGAACGCACATGATAAATTGATTGTCTCACATACTCAATCGAGTTAAAAACCTAAATAAAATGAATAGTGGATACATGTTATTTGTTCAGTATATTTGTAAAATTATAGGTATGAATATAGAAAATTATCATTTATCTAGCAACTCTGTGCCATCCATTGATATACTACTGGATGAATCATATGCTTCTTAAAATGACGCCCAATTTTCAGCGACTCGGCCAGTGTTAAAACTTACTGTTTTAATTTACTTAATATTTGTCTCGAAAACGACCTGGCAATAATTATGAGTAAGCCCGATCTAGCTTGCATCCTACTCCAACTAATAGTCAGCGCATGACGACTTGCTCTGTCCGCTCAGACATGAATTTTTGGTAGCTTGCAAGCTTTGGCTTGCAGACACCCTTAGGGTCACTATTCCAAGAACGCAAATTTAGTTTTACAGCCAGGGCAATACGGGTGAAATTCGGGAATCCATGTCAACGGCCTTAACGCATTATACCTACAAGGAAATATTATTAGACGATATTCGTAATATCTTCTTTTGTGGTACATTTTTAAAATGACACTTGTATGGGAACTCCTCATCTAGTAGTATATCAATGGTGCCATCTCAATTATAGATTTTTTCAAGATTGGCTATATTATCGCACAAGAAATTTTTACTGTACACATCCAAAGTTTTCTACACACACGCAACGTAAATTTAGAGATAACCATTACACAGCTGCATCTATGACAAATGAGTGACTTGTTTGTATCATATGTTAATCAAAATCAAACAAAGCGGGCGGCAAATTTGTGTGTACACAGAGATTCCCAAACTTATGTGACCCACTGCCCCTTCAGAAAAAAAATACTCCCTCAATGCCCCCAAGCAAATAAACAGAAAAATACAGTGACGTATTTGCGTTATTTTATGTATCTTTATTTCTACCTATGGAACGTAGTAAAGAAAGATATTGTTGTAAATAAGATGCCATGATCCTTAAAATTATAAAATCATTTATTAACATCAACCATAGTAGGTAACATTCGCATTAAATTAAGATAACGTAACTTAAGATTAGAATCAAAATTACAAATAACGATAAATATGAACCCGGCCCGGTCCCTTGTTAACAATTTATTAATGTTCGGCTCTATTTTTGTCGGCAGCATTCTTAAATCACCACGATTAGTTATTTGCAGTCGGCAGCCTAAATTTGTGACCACGCTTAACCCACGTTTTAATAAATATGATAAAAGAAATGCAGTTAAAAACTTGTGACAAAACAATATAATACAGGATAAAATGCAAGTGACTGGTTTTGCAGCGAGAACTTTTTATAACAATCATCGAATTAATTTCAATTTAGTTTTTAGAATTTTCTTCTGCATTCTTTTCGCTTCCTTATTTCTTCTTCTTCAGTCATATCCGTCCCTTAGTTGGAGCATATGAAAACCCCGAGGCGACTCCAATCGTGACTCCCAGACACTCCGCATCGAGTTGGCTCCAGCCATTCACATTCGGATAGCGGATTCGCTTCCACCGCCCCCTTATTTACATTCAACGCCTACCAATTGCTTCCGAGAATCATTTCATATGGGATAGAATCGCCCACTTTGGGAAATACTGGCGTAGAGCAGTATATTCATACAGTAAATGAAGACTCTTATCTGGATTGCAAGAATATTTTACGATGGAATTATTCAAATGTATTCAATTTTGTTCAAGGGCGCACTTTAAATAGCTTTGCAGTCGACCAAGCACCCATGAGCGACTGGTTGCACATCATTAATGTAAATAATAGTACATTAATACAATAATCTTGGAAGAACAGAAAAGCATTTAATGGGGTCACACACTAAAAACAGACACACACGGCAAGCTCGCTTCAGATATGCACCACATTTGCGGCTGCAGATAAATAAATTGAATAGGAACCAAATTAAACAAAGCCACAGGTTCAATTCGCCGGACAAATAAACAATGTGTGACAAAACGGCTAACTCCATTTGGGCAAATTGTTCAGAAAGGAGAAAAACCATAATAATTTAACTATCGAGCGGAATCTAACATTCCAACTTAAAATTTTTTTTTTTTTACAAATAAAACGCGAATCAAATTGAGATGCATGAGGCCTACTGTCGCCATCTCTGTAAATTCACTGAAGAATGACACTGATGAAGAGTGCCAACAATAATGTATTAGTAATTTGAATTATTATTAATTATTGATGCTAATTGCAATTAAATATAACAGTTTCTACGTGTGCGTACGTTAAAATTATTTGCGACATGACATCCATAGATAATATTTTGAACAAAACCCAACCTGCAGATCATAGATAACATTCTTATATAAAATATATAGTGCCAACCGCTAAAAACAAAAAAACGTGATTTTGACATGACAGTCGAAAAGTCTAGGCATATAGAAGATAATAGAAACGTTCATTGAGTCATGGATGTGTCGATGCAGTGCAGTTCAACGTGAGGTGACCTCATTGTTGTTCTGGTGATTTCGGCAGATTTTGCTAACTGAGAATGTTTGTTTAAACATTCAAAATGTGCTACGGGATGGAAGCATTAGTCCGATAACATTTTAATCACCAAGAAAAACGACATTACACACTTTTTTCCCGTAGCGGCAGCTTACTGTGATCTCACGTGATAGTAGGCGACATGCACCTCAATTTTATCAGAACGTAAGCTGCACTATGAATTAATACACTATTTTAGCTTCCCTTTTATATATAAAGATTTGAGTTCCATTTACGATATTGGAAATTTGCATCTGCAATTGGGTGTTTTGTGTGAGCATAGAAAACATGCTTTATAACAAAATGCCATCAAAATCTCACTTTTGGCAGTGGAAATACTCATTAATTTTTAAATATAAGACATTACCTCGACAGTTTTTTTAGGATTGGTGTTCATAATAGACTTCTCCACCTCGTCGATCGTGGCACGGCATACTAAAATAGAAAAACAAAGGGAAAATTAGCAGGATTTCCAAAAATATATCATAGAAATAATGATTACATAACAATTGGCTAATGACAAAAGGAATACATGTGACACATAAGTTAAAAATGAGTTAGAAGCAGTTTTCACATCATGTTCTGTGGGTCTATTCTATACACAAGGTGGGTATAGACAGCTGTTTATCATATTTATGTATTGAGATATTATAATTATTGCTACAATAAGTTATCCATCTATCTCGCTCTAAAAGCTAATACAACTGAAAACGGAGCTGTTAAAACATAGCACTTTTTTAGATGGTTAATTTATTGTAACAATTGACCACCTCAATACATAAATATGATAAACTACCATCAATATCCGCTTTATGTATAGAATAGACCCACTGAAGCATGGAACGGTTTTGTATGAAAAGTTAAAAGCATTTTATTTCTAAAATTGGATTACACTACATATGCATAAAATGTCGTTATAATTTTCATATCAATGTAGGTAGATTGGAATCATTCCACAGTGACAACATGGGCACTATTCATACTAACAGTGCAACAGGCATTGTAGCAAGCAATACCAATACACCTGCGAATCACCAATAGTGCCACTGTAGAATGATTCCAGTATAAAATCTAATTTGAATGTTTTTGTCTGCCTTCTAACTTCACTTCACTAATACACACCAAGAAATATCAATATATATTTCTATTTTTACATAATTGGTTCCTGAAAATGCGTATGAATATTGAATGCACGTAAGTAAAGCAATTTAATAAATGCCGGACTATTGGACGCGCCGGATTGGTGAACGCCGGATTACCGAGCGCCTACTGTACCTATATAAACAATAATTACAAATACTTTTTCTAGAAATTGTACCTATAAGAGAGATATGAGACATTTTCAATGAGGCGCCAACATTTTACAAAAATAGAAACTGCCATTTTTGTTTCTAAGCCCCTCAAATACATTCAATATAATAAAACAACACAACAGCAATACATGAGTGGTAGGCCGTGCTGAAAATTAAATAAGAACGAAAATATAATAAAAACAATACTTTTAATAACATATAAACACATTAGAAATAAAATGACTTTGAAAGAAGATTAATAAAATTTAAGTACAATATAAATATTACCCATGTGATGCCAATTCATTTTATATTTTCACACGAATTATTAAAAAAAGATTTCAAAAAAAATACTGCTTTGCACTGAACAAAGTGATATACCATGACTTCTTACGTTTTACGACTATTTCATATTTGGCTGACTAATTGCATTTATGAAGCGGAAAGACCATAACGCATGATTAATTTACTTATTACGTTCATTAAGCCTACTACTATCAGAAACAGCAATCTCATATAATAAATGTAAACACTAAATAAAATATTGATTCTTCGAAATTTTATAAATAAAAATCGTTTAGATTTGTTAGTATTTTAACATAAGTTTTAAAAAAATCCACATAATATGTATGTTATTCTAATCTAACACTTTTTTGAGAAATAGAATAAAAATAAACTAAGAAAGATTTAATCCACCTTCTGAGGATGTTAGACATTTCAACCATTTTACACCTAAGCTATCTTCTTTTTATAGAAGGTAAACCATTGCGCAATACCAGAAAATGCTATTCTGAAGATCACCGGCTGCCACTGACCACAATATTAATTTAAATCCTGGAATCGTATTTTTTTAGTTAGGCCTATATTAATATTTGTTTTTCTCGATATCATCATTTTATTATCATTAAAATTATTTAATAAAAGGCAATCAAGTCAAAATAACCAAAAACGCAGTTATGGCCTTTTACGTATCGAATTGTATGTTTAACTTTAAATCGCTTTACACAACATGGTTACGTATCATGGACGTACACCATTTTAATTCTCAGCTAATGAGGACGAATAGACAAACGTATTTATTACATTACTAGTATTACAACTTTTTTTTTTTCGACCATGTCCAATCAGAGTGGAGGTTTGTATGAACAGATTTTGTTTTTACGAAAAATGAATGTCAGCCACTTAGTCAACCTATAAAGTTCATACCCTGACTCAAACGAAAATTGAAAAACAAGACCCAGGATTTGAACCTGGGACCCAAGATGCTGTAGGCCGACACTTAAGCCGCGCATCGATTTTATAATCAAAATTTATTAACATAATAGTGAAATTTTGTTAATTGAGCCAAAATGTTGAAGGTCTTCATGGAAATGCCAAATTTTCTGTGACCCAACAGTAGCTTTAAAGCTTAAAGTAAAGATACAGTAGGTACTCCATATTGTTAAAAAAATACATGGAAAACGGCTTGTCATTCAAATCTTTTAATGTAAAATTCTAAATAAACGTATGATATGACAATTTATATTATGACAATTAAAAATTATTAATATACAAGTGCAGCAATCACCGGGGGCAGTAGGTTGATTTTTTCCTAAATAAACCTTCTGAAGAAACCCAGAAACAAATGAAAACCTCATCGCATCAGTCTGCCACTGTGATCCGTTGTTTTTGGGTTAAAGTAGGTTTCATTATGTTTTAGCCAGGTCGCACATACAACCTCGCCTCGACTGCAATATGTCATCTGTTAATGTAATTTTGTTGGCACTCACAAAGCACATGAAATTACAAAACGCACACGGCATGATTGCAACATTTAGGTTGAAAAACATGCCTAATGTCGAATACAACATTTTTCAAAGTATACAACATGAATGTCGCTTGTGTAGTTTAAAAAGTCGCCGCTACCATGCATAGAGTTTATACTATTTTACAGTACGCGAGTCCCCTTTCTAGCTAGTACACATGATTGCCACCCGACTGCGGGTGGTCATTATCAGTGTCAGATCACAAGAGAGCAAAAATGACAATTAATGGCATATACAATGGATGCCTGAAAAAGTATATAGGCCAAACTTCTAGAACGGTAAAGAAGCGTGTGAGTGAATACGAGGGCATATCGACTTAAACACTACAAGATGTCAGCAATTGCCGAGCACTCGATGGATACAGGACACAAATTTGACTTTGAAACCAAGATATTGGGTCGGAATAAAGGATATTTCACACAATTGGTAAAGGAGGCCATCGAAATCTAGTAGAGTAGGGATGATGGATTACGGTTAAAAACATCATGGCTTCCGGCACTATCAACAAAATCCAATATTCGAGCCGGTATCTCTGGTCGTAACGATTGACACATTACTCTGAGCAACGTTTGCTCTTAACTAATCGGATTCCTTTTGACATTCTAAGAGCAACGTTTACATTCATATACCTACACTACATTTCATCATAAAAAATATCATCTCTTGATAATGGCCTCTGCAACGAGCCCGAAACGTCGAGGAAAGACGGAAGGACAAACATTATATAATAAAATGACATTTCAAGTTAAGAAATATCCTTCAAACAATTGAAACACTATGCATTTGTATATATCTAATTGATAATGAATGTACCCAATGTTTCCGCTAATAGAAATCACTGCTTCTTTGTTAGATGTACAATGACGTTTCTCAGTTTTGACAGGTCACGTCACATCACTGCCGGGGTTGTGTGCGCGGGAGAGACTTGCAACATTACGGTCGGTAATCATTTATGGTCACATTGGTGACAAGTGGAATTTCAGTGTAGGTACATTACGTTAGATCTCAATTAGAAGGTGGCAATGGATAATTCATTTGGTTCTCTCATCAATTGCTCGAATTGAATTGTGAGTAGGTATTACTAATTAATGATTTCTTTTATTATTTTATATTGCATAAATTGATGTGGTAAGTATAACGATTAAGTTCAGTGTGATTTTTACATTTACTTAAATATGAAAATTACGGGATGTTTTTCATGTTTTTTGGCAATATTATGGAGTACCGTTTCTTTACCAACAACATTTACATAGGTTAACTGATATAATGCCACAAATTTTTTTTAAATCGCTTGTTTTCCTTCTTACGAAATCAGTGTCAATCCAGATAAAATGGTTTTTCCTGTAAATAATGCTAGGAATCTCAAAATATAGTACTTCAGATCGTTAAAGAATTCAACAATCTTTATATTTATTATAATAGTGTGTGAATTTTCATTTTACTCACCTAAGCATTGCAGATTTTCTGGATCAATTTTAGCAGAAGTCAAAGCCGACAGCATTAAAACTGACAGCCCAGAAAAAAATATTAGATTCATCATTAATCGGGATACAACAAACACCTCACGTCACAATTTCATAAACGATTTTCGTTAATTCGATAAGTCTGATTCAATCGCAGGCTGGATATAAATTAAAGTATCTACATTAAAATGATTATTTGAAAATATGCAAGACGTGTAAACTTGTTATCTCAGATGTCACAATACACGATGTTGTAAATGATTGGTTGATCAGCCACCTGCACCCACCAATAGGAAACAAGGAAACTAGTTTATTGCAGTTTAGCGCCGTGCTATTTTTTATAACTAATTTCAAATTTTGGCGGAAACATTAGTCTGTTCGAAAATGAAATAAAATATCACGAAAACCTTGGCATTCTTCGAGGGTTTGTTTTTAATGTCGTTACCTAGGTAGGTACCTAGGCATTATAATAATATTGACTGATGATTTTCAACCATGATTAGAATAATTTAGATACTGTATCCTTCGGGTGCGTAACTGTTTAACATACTCCTTACCTTGCCATTGTTCAAACCCAATACCTGATAACAACTATTACGGCGAAGCGGAGCTACTACAGGGGAAGAGTTCGATTTGAGGGTGTCGATTAAGACACGCTGATGTTTGAGAGCATCTTTTAACCTATTCTGAGAATATTGGCAGTAGTGGGGGCCATAAATTCGTGTTCATTATCTATATTTGAAATCAAAGATCTCGTAGGTACCTAAATAATCTTTAGCCGGCTCGCACATCACAACTCGCCTTGTGTGCCTGACGGCCATAAATCAAAACTTCTAACTTCTGAGACTGCCGGCGAATGTTGCATGCTACAACCTCGCACATCTGCTTAGTTGTAATTAACGTCAAACGCGAAAAAGGAGAAGTCTCTCGTCTGCCATTTTTATTGTGTTGATTGTATGAACAAACGTCAAACGCGGTGACCAGCGATGAGCGAGCAATGACAGTGTAGACAGAGACAGAGACAGAAATGGCCGATGGCCGCAGGCTGTGCACATGTGCGGAATCGACATTTTTCGAGATCGACATGCAGGCTTTGGCCAATGCAACTCGAGGCATGTCGCAGGGTCGCAGAGTCGCAGTTGCATCGGCCAATCTGCGAAGCTCCATTTGATAACGTTTGTTTCTTGGTTTACGATGACGTCACATCGACGAATTCGTCGTAAGACGCATGCGGCGAGTTCTGATGTGCGAGCCCACTTATGATGATCCCTGGACGAATCCGATGATCCAGTGGTAGCTAGGTACCTACTCATGGGTACCGACCATAGATTTATTAAATAAAAAGAGGGGCGAGGCATCGGCTTTCACATATAACAGAATGAAGCCGGCCAACAATAGCCGACAACTTACGAGATATAGCTACGCGATAAAAAAAAATGCAGGGCATCACGGAGGATTTACTTTGGTCATTATAACGTACCCATATAATATAATGTTAACGTGGAAATTTTGCCGCAAATTGATTACCAGCCTGCCTCGCCATACTGTTTCCCCATACTTGCCTGCTTCACCATACTTTTATATAACCTGCCGCCCCTAGGTACCGACGATAGAAAAACAGCTGTCCTTAAGGAAAATTGGATTGAAAAAATATTAAGGTTGAACAGAATAACGTAACAGCGAATAATCAGGAAACAATATACCTACCTACTACCTATACAGCTTATGGAAGAAGAAGGGATCCTGGTGGGTACTCGCCCCCTGGGAAATAGATTGGTACCGATTGCCTTGGGCCAGAGCTGTTCTTGGGAGAGATGGGCAAACAAAACACTCAAGAAGTCATGCAGATATACCTAGATACCTACTTCAGAATGTCTAAATGTGACTGACGAGAAAAAAAGCAAGATAGCGATTTTTGGAAATGATTGTGATCGACTATGATTTTTAAAACTTTCATTGTTATTTTGTAACCTCAACTTAACTAATTAGTTAACCTACCTTTGAAGGCAAAGTAGATAATTTCCTTTACCATTCATTCTCACGAAAATAGGTATAAGATTACGGCCTAGGTACCTACTGCGCTAAATTAAATAGGTACTACTACCTACCTATTAATTTATCCGACTAATTACTCTTAAAGAAATAATTATGGTAGGTATCTCTTAAAAATATCATTTTACGAAGCTAATTTTAGATTTAAAAAGCGTTGTAATTAATAATATATAGGTACCAACCTATTTAATGATACGAATATTGGATTTTAGAATATTATTATGAATAAAGGTAAAGATTATTCCCATAATAATATTAAGATATCTTCGAATGTTTTGCTTTCAATCTGCACACCGTTTACCAATATTATTTATAAAAGATTAAAAAATAAAGAACAAAATGTATTTATGAACATACTAAAAACAGAACTTGCGTACTTGCTATGAACGTGTCCCATTATAAAGCTTCCGGTTAATAAGCGGAACGATGGGTGAGTCTATTATTTGAAATAATATGACAATGGATGGAGCGAATAAAATAAATATCGAAATACTTAGGCTCAATATTGATTATTTATGTATTTCGAGAATAAAATGATTGATATGCATCACGTGTTAGTATTTTGAGTTGAAACTAATAATTAATGCCAAAACACAACAAAATGGAATGGTACCTGCCAACAAAAATGTTATTAAAAATAGACTCGTCCGGAATATCTTCGGCAACATTCGGAAATTCGTCAGTTCTGGTTCGGTCAGCTGCCGAGAAGGACGTTTTGTGCGGAAAATGTGTAACATTTCAGTACAACAATATAGGAATTTAAACAATCCATTTAAATCGTTTTATCTTCAAGATATTGCAGAGCCTGTGCTACATTAGTGAATTGTGTCCCAGCGAGTACAATTTTATCATATTTGCAGGTAAGTTTCACCATTATTGACAGATTGCATATTCGCAGTCTGTTTGCTAAGTCATCTCTCGCCTTAAATTTCAGTGAAAATATCATAATTTATTAGCTACAGTGCCTATATCGAGTGTTTAAATAGAAATTCCGTAAAATTCGATCAAAATTCCGATTCCCGTGCCTACGTAACGTGCTAAAAAAATCAAACTTCGATTTTTCACAAGAAATCTTGGTCTTTTCCTGCAGTGTTGTTAAAATTAATCTAATATCGTGTTTTCCAAATTGTTTTATCTGGTTATTTTTATTTTGAAGTCGCTCCTGTTGCGACGTTGCTCGTACGTTGTGATAAAATTCGGCCGCTCAGACTTGGCAACGCGTGTCACATCATTGTATGATTTCAGATTGTCTAAATTCTTAGCGTTTCACAATATTTTCCAGCTATTTTTTACTAGGCGGCAAAATTATTTTGCCTTGATAACGAAGATGTACCTACTCTAAAAAATGCTTTGTTTTCAAAATAGGGCCGGAAATTTTCTCTGTCGGCGGCTTCTTTTCGCCCGCAGTATGTTCGCTAATTAGTTTCTACGCTTATTCTGATGTTGATATCATTAAAAGTGACATTTGTGATGTGATAATCAAATATTCGCCTATTCACCTGCCTTCCAAACGGCTCCGTCATATCCTTTTCGATTTAACATTGGCATAAAAGTTTGTTTATCCATTCTGGGCATACGGATTACGGCGAGAAGCGGCAGTATTGCTCGCCTACGTTACGGGTCTGTTTCTTTTATTATTGGTTCGGAGCGTAGCCCCTAAAACGTCTTGTCGTTAAGGTCGAGAATCGCTCGGTTTGCGCAATGCCTCTTGTTGTTTGTCTATCGATTTCGCCGTCGACCAATGGCGGACGACCGTTCTCGATTTTGCGCCGTTGCCGCGCTACCCACAACCAGGGGCGTACCGGCGTTTCAATAAAAGGGCGTCAAAAACAAATGAATATTTCTTCATAACAATAATTAGGCTGCCGTAATTTTCATTGATTTATGATGACGTTTATATTAGATTATCGTTGTATTCTTTAAAACATTTTTAAATTGTTGCTTCTGGAACGTATGCACATTAATTACCTATCATGTTGATATTGGAATGAAGTAGTATGGCTCATTGTTTTCTCACGTAAAAAGGTCAGAGAAGAAAACCGTCACAAATCGATTCAGAGAATTGTGCATTTAAAATGATACGATAACCAACCTAACCTAGCGTTACCTAATATATGGTATACTGCAGACAGCAACTTTTGTTTACGTTTACACTAATCTTTTGGGAGATGGGAAAGTTTTGAAATTGTCTTTTTGTCCACTGAAAACTTGTCTAAATATTGGTGTGACCAAGCATTATAAAATATGATCAGGTTTTAGTATGCCGGTTGCATTTACTGGCATATCATATTAGTGTAAACTGCACGATGCCGTGTTTCGACTTTCGTATTGATTATGACTGTTGAATTAGCTTAAATTTGAAGTCCAACTTTGTGTAACATTTCAGTTTATAAACACTGTTTATTTGCTTGTAGATTTGTGAGTTTCGTAAGTTTTATTTCGCATTGACAGGAGCTTATTATTTTTGTCGTCTAGTATCAGAGGTATAATTATACAATAATTTTAACAAAAACATTATTTTGTCTCACGTATCGCTATCGTCGCCCGGCCGTATTATAACCTACATTCGAACCTGTCCGCGAATATTGCAGTGAAAGCAAAGGTCCAGACTAGTAGCGCGATCTTCTATCATACACAACATTGTGAGGCGATATCTGTGCTGCGATGTGTATAACAATAAATTCGTGCTCTCCTGGACCGCGCGGCGACAATAATTATTATTACTAATCGTATTGATGCTACAATATTATTAACGCCACTGTCTCTTCCTGCAGTTTGAATTTAGAACTTAAATTGAATAATAACATCCTATCTACATGTTTTTTTTACGATTCTTTGATCTGTCCCAAATATAGGTATACCTATGTGTGAGTTAATGTCATCATACCTATTTATCAGAAGCATTTTTGCTCTTCCTGATTCCGTGATGTAATTTATTCAACGAATGATTAGGTATACCTACTTGTTCTGTAACCGCCTGAATTCAGCGCCGGTAATACATATTCTGTAACCATAGATTTAATATAAATCTGTAACTATTTCTCCGTAAACGAGTGGTGATGAGATAGGTATTCAGTTTTACCAGGGTCAAGGTTTCACTGTTGATTGTCAATTTAAAGATTCATTTAAAAAAGTTCTAGGGAAATTCACTGAACTATTTTGTTTTTATTCATTCGTAAATTATTTTAATTATATATACCTAGGTGCTTTCCAGGTGTAAATAGTTTATTGGTTATTTTATTATTAAGCTAGTCATCACAGAGGTTGGAAAATGCAAATGAAATAATAATATTATCCCAGAATAAACATGCTTGCTGAGTTTCTCCCACTGCGACAAAAATACTGGAGAATGAACAACGCGATGTCTTCTTTGACATATTATGAATATTCGGATGTACAGTATGTACCTACTTAATTTATTAAATTGTAAGTAATATTTTTAGTTTCCTCTAGTACCTATATAATATACTGAACTGGATATCTAAAATTCTACGCGAACAACCCTTTATTTTCGTACACTATTGAGCGACTTCCGTGTTTCATCCCAAGAGGCAAGGCCATTATTATATTTTTGTGAAAAGTTGTGATGAAATCCCACGTTATCATAAAATAAAACGGTCCCGTCTCTTTTTGTGTCTGTTGAATTTATATAATAATATGTATTAAATAATATGCCGGTATTTTATCTTGGCTATCCGGTCAATATAATATTTACACAATATGTTGGTATATTTTATCGTAGACTGTAGATTCTCTTTACCCCGGAAAGCGGGCTGTCTTGTTTATTTTTTGACAAGACAACTGGCAGATCACACCGCGTTTATTTTATTTGGGGCAAACGAACAGTCATGGTGGCGATCCAGTGCTATTTACGTGTCTACGGCATATTCACAACCAATAACATAATAAGGCCGCCGAAATGTGGAAGATACCGTATTTAAAGATCTGGCTTCCAATCATTTGTACTGCTGCAGTAAACAAATAATATTGGTGTTTTTCGTTGGATGTTTTGTTCAATATGTATGTAGATAGGTAGGTATATGTGCGGAACAAAAGGTCTTATCTTTAAAATATTCTTTTCTGTCTTATAATATTATCTTCGTCTATATTCGCGACCAGTTGTAACAGATCCCCCAAAAATTGAATATTGAGCCACTTACGGAGGTTCCGTAGCCATGGGAATCTCCGTCGATCTACGCTTCTGCTGCCGTCTACCTTCCCTTGCATTATGAGTTGGAGTAAATCATACTTATCATTATATGCCCGAAGTACCTACATATGCAGCTTTTTATGCGCTCAAACCCTCCAAAATAGATTTCCATCATGAGCTTTCATCCGTTGGAATAGTTAAATCAAGATTTGACCTGCAGTGCATACATCTCTGAATGTACATATCTTAATATTACTCAGAACATGTTTGAAGATGCCTGTGATGTCAGGCACCTATTATCATGGACCTGTTGTCACATGGAAAAGAAAGCAAAATCAAAATTTGAATGCTTTTGGTTTTCCCGCCTGAAGATGGGAACGGAGTTCCGTGATATTTTTCTTGTGCAACGTTGGCGAGACTACTTTTGTCGTGACTTCTTCGTTGCAATAATATAATATATAAATAATAATACATTCATTCGACACGATAATATAGTACCTATATCGTTTATTCTGTGACTTTACAAAGTGATTGATATACAATTTAATTAGTAATCCTGTAACCTAATTAATATACATGCGGTTTTCTCCACAGTTTATGAATATTTGTTTTGATAATTCAGATGAACTAGTTTCGTTTGTAAAAATATAAGTAGTTTTTTCGTGTTAATACGATACAATGTCAGATATTCATACCTAATTTACCAGAAAATTAGGGATTTCTATGAAAATATGACTTATAAGATTCGGGGAATTCGTTTTTCGCGCTCTAAAATTAAAATATCCTCGCCGAAGTGGCAACGTCGCTCATTGGATTTGCTCCCGGTGAGAATTGAAGGTACGGCCACTGAAGTGTGTGTGTGTCGCTCGTTTATGTATTTACCTATGTATGCGTGTTCTCGCGATGGCGCCGTGTTGCCATGTCGAATACCCGCAGTCTGCCGCTATACGAATTTGACTCCTTTTCATCAGTGGCCTAGGCGTAGCGAGCGCAGCAGTTTGCTCCGGTCGTTATATTATTTTACATGTCGCTACGCTACTATCCAAAATGGCCGCCGCGCTGTCGTTGTCTGATCGTACCCGCACCCTGTGTCCGTGTTGCGATCGCTTCGCGTGCTTCGGCGGCTGTGCCACACTGTGTTATCGACATCATGATGCATCGTTATCAACGCTATCTTCCTGTGGGACAATCATCTCGCCGTTCGCGCTGTGTGATACTGAAAAAGTTATTACGTAATGGTGGGAAATGGAGGAGAAATCGCCTCGGCCGCCATTGCCCCTCGGCTTCACCGCGGTATTTTTGGAAAGCCGATCTCTCGCCACACAGACAGGCGTAAGCTATGATTTCTTTCAAAAGAAAAATAACACTGAAAAGCGAGGTGCGGGCAGATATTTCACGGGATTGCAACGGAATGCGTAAGGATTCCTGAAAATCACAGCTGTAAAAAAATAACGTGTCATGAGTCATTTCAGAATCGATGCCCGCGCCTCGCCCGTTATCGCCATCTTGGATATAGTAAACAATGTCGGTGCTCTGCATGATTGTATGAATACATGTGTGTGTGGGGTGCTGACGTACTACTTTCAAGCAATTTATAAACACATCGTATTACTTCATCGCCCATTATAACTTCCATTTAAGTGGCAAAGAGGCTGCTCTGATGGCTGGCTGCATATTTTATCATTGTATGCTATGTTTAGGTGAAAGATATTGCATTGGCATTATTATTATTTTATAGTCAACAAGAAGCTGTCATTTCAGATGCGCTCGATTGATCTCAAGGTCTCTTTGTTCTGATCGGCCCGTGATTGGTCAGCCACCCCGCGAATCACGTGACTGCGTAGATTCACTTGTAAAACAAAATACCGACGTAATCCGTCTCCCCAATATAATTTCAATTATCGAACACTTCGTCAAATTGAAAACACTCACGACATGCGAAAAACGCCGCAGGCGGGGTACGGTACAAATACGATTTTATAAAGATTGTTATATTTTGGAAGTGAAGAAGTACGAAATTTTAATAAATATAAAGTACATTGTATAACATAATAGGTATTATAAAATCGCTGTAACTGATTAAACGTCCCTGTTTACAAATATTTGCTGCCATATTATTTATATAAGAAAAGTATTAAGCGATGCCTATATATATTTCTACGGCTGGCAAATTTTATAAGAATATAACAAAGTACATCATTCAATATCCTCATAGAATTTGTCTTTAGGACACGGCTATACTCAGTATTTGCCAGTGGCGAAGGGTTGAGGTAGGCTGTTAAGATTCGCTATAAATAGTGCACACTAAACTTTTTTAGTCATATTTATTTGATTTTATTGAACTAAGACTACAATTTACAGATGGTGTTAGTTAGTTTTTAAAAATCAATTAAACCCAGCCTAAACGAAACCATAATAGTTTTGGTCTAATTTGGGCAATACGACAAAATTGTGCACACTTTTTCATTCATAGTTATTTGTTTTCATTGGATTAAAAATACATATTACACATATTGTTGGTTAATTTTTTTAATTCATTAAGCCCTGCCTAAACCAAACTATAATAAATAAAAAATATTATTCTATTTATAAAATATTCAAAGTTATGTATGATTTAATTGCATAATTTTAGATATTTTATATATAGACATGTATTTTTTGACTATTATCTATTATGGCTTGGTTTCTCAGGGTTTAATTGAATTTTAAAAACTAACTAACACTATCTGTAAATTGTAGTCTTATTGCAATGAAAACAAATATGTATGTCTGAAAAAGTTTAATGTGCACTGTTTATGGCGGATCTTAACAGCCTACCTCCACCCTTCGCCACTGGTATTTGCATCATGTACCCATTATATTGGCTCGCCGTTTATCCTTCGCCTTTCGAATCGGAGCGTATACATCTCCAATATACCTAGGTCCCGACAATGTCTTCGAAAAAGGTGCTTGATTAGTTACCTCTTTCGCTTTCTGCCAGTGTTACTTGTTATTTAAGACTACATTATTTGGTTCAAGCTATTTGCTACTCCATAATGCAAGTGGTTTCCAATCGGATTCCACGGAACCGTAGGGCTCAGCGAGAATTTGCAAAGGTTACTCCTTGAAACAAATTAGGTAATACAGGAAAAAAGGTTTAACGTTAACGTGACCTATTTTCAAATATTTTAAAGCAAAAATTAATGATAACACTAACTAAAGTCACCGCCTACTACGCACTGTTCTTTTTATTTATATTAAAGCGTTTACAATTTGTACAGTAACGTTATGGGTACGGCTAGGTTTGGTTTCAGGAATTTCGAAAAATTTTCGAGATTTTCCATCCGAATTTTGAGAATTGAAATTTTTAAAATTTCGGGAAATCCCGCATAATGTTTTCTCGAGGTTCGGGATTTCTTATCAAATATTAATTGAAAAAAAGCATTTTTCTATATGAAAAAAGTGGACAGAAAACACAAATTCAAAGACTGATCGGGGCATTCAATTAAGCCAACGTCGAGTCAAAATAAGCGCAATTATTTAACATCAGGGAATTTTGTTTCTCAAAAGCGTTCGCGATTGTCAGACGCAGCGTTTGACAGTCTGTTTTTTCTTTTTAATTATATTTTAATAAGTAATATTTTGAATTAGTTTTGTTTTCCTACTTGTATTTTGTTTGTCTTAACATAATTAATTAAATAATAAAAACACAGATTTTAGGGTTTTTTTTAAATTTCCCGATTTCTCGGGAATTAATTCTCCACAATTCTTTTCTGGAAATCCCGAATCTCGAGATTTTCTCGGGAAATACCAAACTCTTGTTACGGCAGGAAATGATTTATTACTATATTGTTATGGCCTTGATGATACGTACTGTCAGCAGTAAGGCCCCTTTCAGACGGGACACCGGTGTCGCGCTTGATATAATATAGGAGGCCTTTGTATTCGAATAAAGGGGCCTTTGTATTATGTTTATGGACTCCCCAGAACTAATAAGTTCTAATTTACTAATTTCGCGTTATAAATTAGAATATAAAACTGGCTGCGGTAATAAAAAAAAAGTGTATTGGCGGCTTGAGAATGTAGCGGCCGACGAAAAAGTGTACTGGGCACGACACACGAGTGTCCCCGTCTGAACACTCCCATTTAGTTATGTGTAAATGCGGAATCTCAGCCACGCCGGTTGCTCAACATAAAGGGGACACTCGTGTGTCCCGTCTGAACGCTGCCTTAATCCATGTACGCGTAAACGGGGTACAATACCCCAGTGACAGCGTTTTGCGGAGCGGGGCGCGCATGTTGAACAAGTGTATACAATATGCACACTCAAAACGCTGCCACTGAGGCCTTACGTTTAGGGCGCATCCAGGAACCGGTATTGTACGGCGTTCATCTATTGGTAACTAGCTGACCCGGCGAACTTTGTACCGCCTCAGAATCAATAATCTTGTGTTAACTTATTAGCTGAATTAAATTCAGTTTTTTATTAAGTTAAAATGAATACTCAAAATGAATAAGTTCAATAAATGTGCAAAAATCAAATTAAAATGAAAAGTATTTTAATTACATTGAACTGTACACACTGTACACCCACGATGGCCGCGTGGATTAAGCGCTGGTCTATAGTGTCGAGGGTCCCAGGTTCGAATCCTGAGTCTGGCAAGTTCACATATTGTTTTTCAATTTGTGCATGAGTCAGCGTATGGTTCTAATACGTTGAGCAAGTGGCTGACATCCATTTCTCGTAAAAATAAAAGCTGTTAATATAAACCTCCACTCTGTGGAGGCCCATATGATTCTATTAGGATCGGACATGGTCAAAAGAAAAAAAAGAATGTAATTCACGTGGCAGCAAGGCATTTGCTTTATTGAAGCGAAATGAAATGATTTGCGTAGCATTGTTGCACTACTTTCTGTTAAACTATTTGCTGGATGGGTTGCACTCTGGTCGATTCCGTTCATTGAAGCACCTTGTGATATATGACATTTTTCGTTTTGTTGTCAGGTACGAAAACGAATAAAGCAGATGGTTTGCCGACACATGACCATGCTACGTATAACCTTCAGTTGTAAATTGTGCGGTGGCAAGCCAGGCAGATCCAATGAGTTTAAAAATTCAGTTGGATAGTTGGTTGCTTCGTCTTCGTTTGTTACACGGTCGATAGATTTGAAGGAATGAAGTGGACCAACGATTTGATTTTGAATTGTGAAGTTTAAGTGATCCACATCTTTGTTCTTTGCCGCAAGAATGCTCGTTTACTCAACCAATTGTGATTTTTGTGGTTAGCAATGATGTTCGGTAACACTTTGTTGATGACTTCGTCCTTAGTTAAGGTGACGCATCAGTGAAACGCCAAATAATGTTCAACTGTACGCGCGAAGAAAATTTGTACTTGCTTCCCATTCATTGAGAGAACGTGGAGTCGGACGCATGTCACTTTGCTGCGTGATGGCGACGGGCCAATTAATTCTAAAATCGTGTAAAGATGACTAAAAACTTTACCCATTTACTTTAAAAAGCAAACATGTCAATGAATATATTATTATTGATACTAATAGAATAATAAACAGAACATAAAATGGACGTATGTTGGATTTATATGAGAAATAATATTTCGTTTGACGGGCGTCATTTTCACCCGCGACCCGCAATCCGCACATCGCCTAGCAACGATCTTTTTAGACCGTGCCTCAACTAATGCATGGCCTTAAGACGAAATTGCAAAAATTCAGCGAAAACGAAATAGATGGGTTGCACTCATGTCGATTCCCTTCATTGAAACACCTTGTGATATACGACATTTTTCGTTTTGTTGTCAGGTGCAAAAACGAACAAAGCAGATGGTTTGCCGACACATGAACATTTTACGTACAATTGTACAATTGATGAATTCGTCCTTAGTTGAGACGAAATTGCAAAAATCCAGCGGAAACGAAATCAATCCGTTCGATTCATCGGCCGTTACCGATAGTCAGCAATTGCTTGGAGAAATTTTCGGCAAATGGATCGTTTAGCAATGCAACTCGCATGTTTGTCGTCAGCTGAAGTTTCTTCACATAACACCACAGAGTCGATGATTTGAGGCAAGAATTTATTTCATCGGCAGCGGTCGATCTTGGAATGACTGGTAGTGTTTGGCGGAAATCGCCAGATAGTAGAATCATTACGCTTCCAAAACTTCTTGAGTCATTGCGCAGATCTTTCATAGTTCGATTGAGTGCTTTCAATGCGCGTTTGTGCGCCATTGTGCATTCATCCTAGGTGATGATTTTACTTGCTAACAAAACTATGGCCATTACTGAGTGTTTCGCAATGTTGCATGTCGGTATTTCAGTCGTTGGCAGGTTTAAGGGCAATTTCAACTTTGAATGAGACGTTCGGCATCCTTCTAGTAACGTGGCCGTTGTCCCAGAAGAAGCAACTGCTACAGCATTTTCGGATCTCGCACGCCAAAATCAATGACATGAGGAATGTCTTCCCAGTTCCACCGGGCGCGTCGAGGAAAAATAAGCCACCATTTTCATCATTAATTGCCTTCACTAATGTATCGTACACTTCTTTCTGTTGGGGGTTCAACAGTGGTACATTCACTCGAACTGATTGGTTCAATGCATCTCGATCATATTCACGTTCACGTTCCAATTCTCGATTGAGAGCGTCGTTCATTCCACGATGTGGTGTTGGCATTCCTAACTTGACTATCAAACTGCCGCACATGAGGTAACACATATTATATTTGATCAAAAGCAAAGCCTGGTTATGTATCTCCTCATTCACCTTGAGATCGGGATTCCCTGAACTGACACGAATTCGATGTAAAATGTCTTCTGACATGTCATCCTTGTACTTGTTTCACAGTTCAGGTGGATTCAATGGGAAGCATGTCAAAATAATGATAGCAAATAATGTGCGTATCTGATTTGGAGATGTAGAAACAATTGCTTCAGCGATTGTCATATCCCAATGAGTATCGTTTTCAAGCAAATTGAGCTGTTGACATGAAGCACGAAATGTTGGGCACACTACACCATTGACAGTTTGACATTTCGACTATCATTCTTTCTTTTGTTTGTGTGTTTCTTGTTTATTGTTTCTGTCATGTATCAGAGATGGCGTTGTATATGGATTTAAATTTTTTGTGATTTTCTTTTATTTTCGAATGCACTCTTCATTGTTCAAAATGTATGAGAAAATTAATTTTCTTCATAATTTATTTTTTCCGTGATTTATCCGATATTTTAATAGTTATTATGCTATTCCGGGTGGAGACAAATCCAACAAAACAAAGATTATAAAAATCTGTCCAGCCGTTCTTGAGTTATAAATGGTGTAACTAACCCAAATATAACCTAATATATAGATTGGTCGGATTGAACCCATATTTACGGGGAAAGACTCATTAGTTTAAATTGTGATGGAATTTTACGACGAAACAAGTAGCAGTTCAGTAAGCTCCGCGGAGGAATGGTGGAAAGTCATCGTCACTATTCTTGAAGATAATAATAATTATGTAGTGTCAAGTTGGTGGTAGGTTTTCATCGAAGAAGATCGATTTTATGGCGAAATGGGACTATAATTATAATCTATTCGGATAAATTCTGCTTCCATACTGTTATATAAAATAATACAATAATCGGACGAAAACTATCCACCCAAGGCACAAGGCATGTTGCAGTTTTCTGATTAATTTAGTTACGGTACAATACCTATTTTTTGGCTAACCATTAAAGGCCCTTCTACTTGTGGATGTGGTTCTAGTATGAAAATTACAAGTTCTTTCAACGAGTGGTCTGATCCAGAGCAAGCAACATTCATCGTAAAAGTTATTTTAATATAGCACCAAGTATTGGAGGTCTTCGATACTAGGGTAATAGAAGATTTTTTTTATTTTGTATAGAATTTAATACAAATTTATTGTTTAGTAAAATGTGAAAGAAAAGGTTGCCAATCACTGAATTTTAGATGACCATTCGTGTACGCGTTTGCATTACATATACTGAAATGTCAAATGGCATGGCAGCTATAAAGAATGGTGTAGATACTTCGTTGAAACAATTCGATTTTGTGCGTTTTGACAAGAGTACCAACAGAACGGGTCTAGGACGATTTGGCACCGGACAACTGGACGCCACGGAATTCGAACATAATTAGACGTTAGGTACTTATAGGTACTTTAAAAAAAATATTCAATATTATTTAAATGATTATATTATGATTTAATAGTTGGTGGGAATTTAAATATGCAGACGTAAACAATGATTTAATCGTGCATATGTTTAAGTTCCAACGAAAAAGGAATTTTTTTATTTTATATAAAGCCTTTATGCATGGTAATTCTCAATCTGCGATAAAGAATACATTGTGTTAAGAGTAAAATGAATTGAAAATACTTACTAAGTAGTATATAGAAACTAATTAAAATACCTCGTCTACGTTCTGTATACGTGTCTACGACAGTGCGGCGTCCAATTGTCCGGAGGCCAGTCGTTCCATTTCCCCCACAGAACTGATTAATTCCCTGGGCAAGACTTTTTTTCTTAGAATTTTGAGTTCTGTTTGTCTAACCATGTGATGTGCAGTTTTTTTTAATTTATACAATAGATATGAAGCATCTATATACAAATTATTTACTCGGAATACCTAGGTCCTAGATCAGTGGTTCCCAACCCTATTCTTATCAGGGGCACATTTATAGCCAACAATGGAATGGCGAGCACATTTTTTTCAGTGAAACTTACATTACACGACAGATAATTGGACATAAAATGTAATTGTGTTATTTATTAACAAAGCTATTATGTTATTATAAATGAACACCTAATAATATAAGAAAACAGAATGACATTTTAATTAGTCTGATCTGTGGCATTGGATTTCTTCTATCAATTTTGCCTACATAAGTAATGTATGTGAATAACCTATTCTTAAACAGCCATTTGGATTCCAATAAGAAGAGTCTCGATCTATATTTCGAATATTATCCTCATTGCATTGTCTGAGCCCTCGGGCACTGTTGGGAATCACTGTTCTAGATAATACAAAGATAAGGTTACGAATCTTGATGAATGGTTATTTTGGAAAGTAAGTTGGTTATTGCGTATAATTATATTTTTATAAGAAATATGAGGTAATTTATTGTTGATGAATAATGTATGCTACGTCAGAATTTTGATGCTAAAATACGCTAAAATCAGGGAACACAGAATTAATGGGAATTGAAATAGGTACCTAACGGGTGTGGAGGAGTAAACAGTCAACCGATCTCGAGTGTGGAAGAATATGGGATAAACTTAAACACTTGTCAAGAATACGCTTGTACTTCGTATTGGTGTATTTGAAGGTTGCAACACACTATTGCACGTCTATGTGTGTTTCATTTTCGTATGACACTCACACATTCAAAACCCTGCTTCAAAATGTAGCATATTGGGGTGTAGCCTATCGGAATTGTTTTCTGTGACTAAAATGTATGTCTACTTATGGTTCTAAGAAGATTATCCTATACCGCTGTATTTGCTTAAAGTATGTGTACGAATTTGAGATGCTTTCGAATTTAAACAAGACGTATCCTCAGAAAAAGGAAGGCAGAACGTTCACTCAAGCGTCAATTACATTGAGCTTCTTTACGAGCTGTTTGTTGGCGAATTTATAATCTGCCTGTAAAGTCGCCCAGTGTAATCATCGAACAAGCTAACACGCAGGTTGTAAATATTCTACCGAGAAAAGTTGAAAGCCGGTCAACTTTACACGCTACACGCCGGCGTGCGAGCCTACTGCGCCTGCGCAGTAGCAACCTCCTGGTAAAAAAACGAACTACGTTCTGTCAAAATAGTCACTGGTTTGTGGCTTCTCAGCGAATGGAAAGTTTTGTGTGTAATCATCAAATCGCAGTAACTGAATCGCCCGCTTTTAAATTCGCCAACAAACAGCTCGTATAGAAGCTCAATGTAATTGACGCTTTACGAGCTGTCGCAGCTGCGCAGACGCAGTATGCCCACACGCCGGCGTGTAGTGTAGCGTGTAAAGTTGACCGGCTTTCAACTTTTCTCGACAGAGTGTTAACAACCTGCTTATTAGCTTTGTTCGGTGATTACACTGGGCGACTTTACAGGCAGATTGTAAATTCGCCAATAAACAGCTCAAAGAAGCTCAATATAATTGACGGCTTAATTATAATAAAATTAAAAGTATAGATAGTAAGTATAAGTGGATGGTGTGTTTCACGGGGATACAATGACATTTTAGTATGTAAATAAAAATTGTTTGTAGCCAGCCACTTGGAGTTTGACTGCTTTTCATGAAAAGTTAGAAGCATCATTTTATTCATTACATTGGATTGCATTACTATAATACCTACCTATTACATGGACGATAAAATATGTAGGTATTAAATGTTGCCATTTTCATAACATACCTATCTACCTAAATTAAACGTTTTGGCCCGACTTATCCGCTTTTAGACAATAAAAACATTAATAAAAAGAGAAATATCGATTTTTTATTAGTAATAAATAATAGATCATTTTCATAAAACCTCATTTATCGAATGTTATAAAACAGTTAATGTAGAATTTACGGATACTGCAGTCATTGTGGCAACGCCTATCTGGAAATTATCAGTAGGATTGCCAAAAAAATAAACGAAATAATATGTACCCATTATGTTTTGTCTGTCAATTGCATTGAATTTATGTGATTATTTTGGTTTCAAACATATTTTTTTGACCAATTCTACTATAAACATTTTAAAATGCTGAAAATGTTACAGATTCGCGAATTTTGGCGTAATTTTTTTTTTGTTTTGGTTTGGCAAGTTTGTTTCCCTAATTTAATGGACAAGCTTATTTTTTGTGTAATCAAAATTAAAACCAATAATATAATTGCAATAATATGGCATGACATTGATTTTCTGGCTGCATAGTAGGTACCTAGGTCCTATCCATGCAATACCTACCTATATAGTTTTCAAAGATGGACTTGAGTGGTTATTTTTGAAGATATTAAACGCGTTCCATGCCGGTCTGGTTATGTTATGCGACCAACTCGTCCGAGATATGCATACTTGTTGACCCGCTCGTTTTGAGTGCCATTGATGGCAATTGCTTTTGGTTCAGCAATTTGGTCTATCTTCGTTTTGTTTTCAACTAGATAGATACCTACCCAACAATATGTACGGCTTGTCTTCGGCGTACACCCTCTGTAGGTACTTTAAACTCTTAAAACTATTTATTATTACATTGATGTTCGTAAAATTGTTTCTCATTCATAATTTTCACGATTCCATACATTTAATACTATAATATGGAATTCATATTTTCATGTGAGACGCCAAATGCTGCTTATTGAAATTACTACGGTCTTATCTTCTTGTACACTTTTTAGACACGATTGTTTATACTTCACAATCTTATCACAATATATTTTTATCATTATCAAACATCCTGCTTTTCTGTACATGTTCAAAAATATCCGCACTCTCGAACCGTGACACAGGAAAAGAGACAACACTCCTGTGAGCATCGTTATAATACATCTCTTTCTATCGCATGCACACCCGGCTGCCGATCCGTTCCAGCTCTTTCTCTCTTGTGCCAATTGATACATTGTATATCACCACCTGTTTCATAATAAAATTAGGACGTATTTTGTAATTTAGCATCCTTTTCTGATTCACGCGTCCAATATATAGACTGTATCGGACATACGTTTAGTCTTCAATAAATAATTACTTTGCAGTGCTAAGACATACGTATCGTAGGTTCGTTTATTCTGGCGTATTTATTTCAACTGCAGTGGGGCGTGTCTGTTCTCCTTCGCGAGCTGCGGCTGCCGCGTTTGGCCTTTCCGAACAGAAAAAGTTGCGTTGTTGAATGTTGATCGCTACTTGTTTTCGTCGGGGACCGCATACGTAATGTCGTGTCTGTCAGTATACACAATTTATTGATGCCTATTAATTTTGCTTTCGCCACAATGAAAATGCATCAATGGTGTTAATTTACACGTATTTCTAGTGTGGTTTCTTCCCGTTATTGTGTATTTCTGTGTTATTTGTTTGAAGTCGAAATATTCGTGGTTGTGCGTGTAGCCGTGACGTTCTCCCGCGTAGGAAAAAAACTATTGCGTGTGGAAATATTATAACTGAAAGTGTATGGGATAATCAGTTCATAAATAGTGTTGGATTTAAATAAGTATTTCAATAATTTCCCCGTGTTGCATTGTTGAAAATTAAATTCCTTATCGGAGATAGATATTGCTGAATTTACGCGGGAGGCCGACGAAATGGGATGGCCGCCCTCTTCAACCGAGGTAAATAAAATCTAACAAATTACGTTATCATTCTCACTACATAACTAGAAATAATTAATACAATGTTATTCGGTCGCACCTCAGTTCAGTATAGACGCGGGCGAATATTTTGCCAGACGCTACTCAAATAAAAATCGTGACAGCCATTGCGATAGTGTTTTGTTTTTCTTCGTTCTTGTTATTTATTTTGTTCATTTGTTCGGCTGGGTGGCAAGATGGCCGATGGCCTCCTCTCATTATCAAATCCAGTGGGAGGTATGTGTACGATCGCAACACCGCGTATTATTTTGAGTGTTTGAAGGTTACGTGGGTAGGTACCTATGTCGGTTGTTTTATATACTGCGTCTCGGATTGTAAATATAATATTTTTGGTCCCAGTTTTTACCGTTGACGGCCGCGTATTTTTATCTGGGCCACACTTTTTTGGTGTAAAAATTAGAATTCTTCTCTCTGGGAGTCCGTTATTTTGCATTTGTGTCACTTTTTATTGATCATTTTTATCGTAAAGTGGTATAATCGATCGGAAACTTTATATCGGTTCCTGTCAGTCAGTCATGGACCACATTTGGACTAGGAGACTTTTTGAAAGGTTGCTGCATCAATTTTGTTTATAAAAAATATGGAAGAGTTATCATCCAGTGGCGGATTTCCATGATGCAAATGGGATGGTTGCTTTATTAGAAAACACCAAAATCTTTTAGTCAATCGTAACAAATTAGTCAAAGCTACAATATGTAAAAAATCCTTTCAAATTGTCAACTGTCAATTAGGTACCTACTACCCATATTTTTCACATGGCCATTGCCAGTGCCACGGGCCTCCACATATCTAAAATCGCCAATGCTGATATCGATATCCGTTACTTATACTTTTTTCTTATTTCTATCGATTGATTTTGCTTCACGAGACTTCCGTATTGTTTCAATTGAATTCGATTGAATTTTATTAGCACCTTACAGGCTGCAGGCCAAGATTCAATTTGTCCATCTTCTCTTGCTTTTGGTGGTCTTTATTTTATTTAGTTACTCACTTCATATCGTTTAACTTTTAATAATGTACTTTTATAATATGATAATTCAGAAGTATGTACATGTACCTATCTCGGCTGAGTTTCATTTATTAGTTTTCTGTGCATCTGTTTTCTTCACCAACATAAGTATAAGATTTGCATAAAATCAAATTCTGCATCCAAATCACACTCAAAATCTAGCGTTTTACAAGGTTCTTCGATACATTATTTTAAGTTTATTATTCAGGTTATCCATTGTCATTGGTGGCCTATGGCCTTTATAAATTATACATTAATCCTAACCGTATCTCGAATATTCATAATCACTTGGAAATAAATATCTGAGCAATTTAACGGCAATGATACTACCTAAGTAGGTATACCTATATGAATATTTTTTTGATTATTAAACAATCTTTCAATAAATGAAAAATTTTAAATTTCGTCTAAAGAAATTCTTAGATCCTCCTTATAAGTACACAGGTACACTCAGAAATTTGGTTGTCTTACGTCTGTGGACTTATATTATCATGGTTATCAATGCTTTACAGTCTTTATACTATCACACACATACATAATGCCAGCCCCTACTTCTGTCCTTTACGCTATGTAATAGCGATATAAAATTTCAACTGTGAGATGTTTGTTGTAGAATATCTCTTTCTCTATGTTGCCGGCTCATTGCACTGCTTGTCATCTCTCGACTGTACTTGCATGGGCCGGGTTCTGAAATGTTAGAAATTATGATGATATGCAGGAGATGCACTCCGTGATCGATGACTCGATTACCAAAACGTATATTATATATCCAGCTTGCAGTCATCCACTGCAGGTCATTGCTTTTTACCGTTTCTCTTGGATTACGTTAGGATTTTGAAGCGTTGCTGGTAATGTGGTGGCCTATTTCTTTGGTTAATGCTTGTCCTCCTAATTTAAAAGCTTTCAGGAGATGATCATATTGTTCTACTTCTCTAGGATTATATTGGTGACATATGCGGCTGAACATTACCATTACCTTACTTTCTTCTATAATCATCGGCATTGACATACCATACAGCATATGTATTATGTGAGATGAATATTAATTCTGGTAACCGGACAAAACGGAACATGACAAAACAGAACAGCCAGGGGAAAAATGAAACATTAATTTTTGTGGAATTTATTTAGGTTAGGTCATTATTTCGTTTTACCTAGTCACCCAATCATTTTGAACATATTACCTATATTTATATTGATTAAGATGAGATATCCTAAGCTTGCCGGCAACACCGAATTAAGTCCCGTTTATTTGAGGCTTTCAGCGATTAGGATTACAGAACTTAGGTATATAATTTGATTTATTTTGGCGTATTGAAAATCTGTGCTATTAAAAAATCTATTAACATGTTAGAGATAGGACAATTTCAATATTAAATTTATATTTTTCCTGAAAGGTCATAGTTATATTTATCGTTGTTTTGTTTTGTCATGTTCTGTTTTGTCACTGTTCTGTTTTGTCATGGAATCCTTGTCGAATATTTACTTCCTATATAAAATATATCGATAATAATTTTATTCCTTTTGTGACATCCAATTCTTTTAGGTGGTGCTATCTTACCCATATTTCAAACCAATTGGCAGGGGACCCTCTATGTTCTGATAAAACACACTTTTCATCAAACCTTTATTATTGTTCAGATCCTAGATTATTATGACAAATATTTTCATTAATCCATCGATTGTTCAAGCTATGGTTTAAGTCAGGGGTCGGCAAACTCTTGGACCAAAGGAGCCAAATATGAGTGGCACAATGGTCAAAAAAAATTCTAGAGCCATACATAGGTATATTTTTATAAATATGATTTATTTAAATGAATTAATTACATTTTATAATTGTTTACTTATTAAATGAAGAAGATTTCCCGAATAAAACTAAAGTAAATATATGTTTTTATTGTTGAAATTATTAATTATAATTTAATTAATTAATTGATAAAATTTTTACAGAATATGGATTACATACAATTTTCTCGCATTCCTTAAAACTAATGTGAACAGTGACCTGCCTTGCATTTCTTTGGAGAGTTTCTGTATGCTTGGTATGCAACTTGTTGTTTTTGATTTCAGGCGCGACTCCAAATTCTTATCGGTTATTAGGCTTCCCTAAATGCTATTTATATTGTTCATTTTTGAAAATGATATTGCTCACGTACGTATTATGTAGACTCGAATATGAGTTCGGAAGCTATTCCATGTATTAAAAATCGTGGTATCTACCTTATGTAAATATTTTAGAGCGCTCCACTTGTGTTGTGAAATTAAATTGCATTTTTCTTTCTCGAAGTCTAAATCCTCAATTTTGGTGGCAAGACCTACAAATTTGGAGCTCCATAACACTTGCTTGTTAAATCCACCAATACAATTGTATTTCGAAAGTGATCTTGTCAATATCAAATGCAGAAAAAAATTGTCAACTTTTGCAATGGGCATTGTTGTTATTTTAAATTCAATAACAACAATCTTACCTTTTTGCATCAACCATCACGGAGGAAAAATTAGGCTCGCGATAATGGCATTATATTATAAGTGTACAAATCAATGACAAAAAATAAAAATTGTGAATTTTGCAAAAGTTTTTGTAAAAATTGTGAATTGGGAATTTGGCAAAGAGCCGCATGTGGCTCGCGAGCCGCGGTTTGCCGACCCCTGGTTTAAGTCGACGGCTATGGGCACTTTTAATCGTTTTTGTAATTAAGGCTATACCTCAGTTGAGGCATGGTCTAAAAAGATCGTGGCTAGGCGATGCGCGGATTGCGGGTCGCGGGTGCAAATGACGCATGCCGAACGAAATATAATTTGTCATATAAATCCAACATGCGTCCATTTAATGTTCTGTTTATTGTTCTATTAGTAACAATAATAATATATTCATTGACATGTTTTCTTATTCAAGTAAATGGGTAACGTTTTTAGTCATCTTTACACGATTTAAGAATTAATACCCCCGTCGCCATCACGAAACAAATCAACGTATTCACAACTCGACATTTGCTCTCCGAATGCCAGCGAGTCCAAAATTTCGCCGCGCCTATATTTGAAAATTATTTGCCGTTTCACTGATGTGTTATTTGCATTTGAAAAGCGGTTAGCAAAAACACAAATTTGTGCGTCCCGTAAGCATATTGAGTTTGATTGATTGATGTACTGCACCAAAATTATCTATACATTTTTATTTATCCCCATTCTTTCTGCTTTCATAAATTTATAAACTGATGGTAGGTATTCATTTTTACCTGTCCCTTGAAATTAATTAATTAATTACTACTACTGCTCTCGAATCCTTGCACTGAAGTATCAATGTCCTGCTTATTTAGTATATATGCAAATAAGCAGAATGGTAAAAATAGCCATTTAGTTAATTTTAGGAACATTTGCTTTGATTCTAATCCTTTGGCTCCATCAGAACCAGGCATTCATTTGTTCCATTTATTTTTGACCTTTTGCAAATACTACAATCATTTCAATAAAACAATGATTATTCCATTTGTTTGTTATTTTATTGATGATAAAAACACTGGACAAGTTATGTTTTCTGATAAGCATAATATAAATATAATATGCACTGTTATTGTTTTGACTCAACTTGTGGGGAAACCAATCCAAAACTGTAAATAATACTGCTCAGCCAATAGGAGCTTGCACTTGGTTTGAAATAATAGTAGTATTTAAGTAAAATGAGTAATACATAATACTTAAGGTAAGACTGTTTCTAATGTAAATTTATGCTCAGAATGACATATTTTTCACATTCTTGTAATATAACAGTACAGAGTAGACTTTGCCAATGTGATATTATTATCTTTTTCCATTCTCTATAATTGATTGTGTTAATCCACATTATTGGTGTTTTTCTTATAAGTTGATATTTTTCGTAATGTCAAATGAAGTACATAATACACATATTGGTAGCAATGGGCGGTTGTTATAGGGCATAGGCTGTGGACATTCAACATTTATTGTGCACACTAAACTCTGTCGCGTCACACTTATTTGTTTTATTAATTAACTTGCATGACGTGGTATTTATTAGTTTTTAAAATTCAATAGTTGACATAAGTACTCGCAGTAAAAGGTTTTTAGTAGAAGGTTTTCTTTCTTCACACCAAAGGGGATGGAGACACAACCCATTTCAGTATTTATAAAATTAATACTCGTAAATGTAAAATAACGATTGATAGTCTCTAAAAGACAAAAAATGTAATGTTTGACTTATCCCCTATGCATGTTAAATTTGAAGATTTAACTCGCTCTGACACTTCAACACCCATGTTTGGGCCTGACAGTCAATCCATGACCATTTAGGATGCTGTTCAGCGGCTGGCCGCTATCGATCCTGCCACAAGGCCCACCCAACGCAATCCTATGAAGTTAAATGATGTGAAGATACATTTTATTTTTGAAGTGGTCGCAGAGCTCCAGGTCATATCATTTGTATATGACATTCGTTTACGATCCAGTTTGGGGCCGTATATCCTTTATCTCAAATGCATCCAGTTCATGTTCATCAGTCTCGGCGACACTCTCAGAGTTATGCTCTCGTCTTAAAGCAGAAACAATGATTTATATGATTTATCATTTTCAATATTAACATTATTCTTATATTTACATACCTACAATTTATCACCTTTTTGTCTGTAAATCAGGAGTGTATTCATAGTTAAGAAAACTTATTTAGATAAAGTGTGCGAATCAGCAACAAATTACATTAGTGTTGTGTCATCATAATAACATTGCTGGATTATGTAAGGTTGAAACAAGTGTTATTATGTTATTAATAAACAATCAACACATCCAATGATTAATAATAAGGCAATATTAATATTGCCTATCTTGATTTGTGATTGATTGAAATGTAAACATCACACTAATCAGTTTTCAAATCTGTTCACTAATTGTATTGTTTTTATATTACTTTTTTTGTTGTCTGATGATACACTAGTCAGAGTATGGACCTAATAGACCGAGCAAGTGGCTAACTTATATTTCTCATATAAACAAAAATCTGTACAAACCTCCTCTAGGTGGAGACCCAAATGATCGTCTTAGAATTGGACATGGCCAAAAAAAAATATTTATAATACTATTATAAAATGAAGTTCTAGCAAGTATATGAATATTATTATAAAATATTAGTACAAGCAGAGGTGGATGTGGATGTGGATGTAATCAGTCTCCCCCTGTTTTTAGTGTATTTTAAACAAAATTTAAAATGATGTCAGTCAAAACAGTATTTTATAATTATTGTTCTTTTAATTGTATAAATACCTAATGATATAACAATAATTATTTTGTAATTTTAAATCCTTCTCTCTGTTGATTGTTATTTTAGAGTAATAAACCTATTCAATTATGTAAGGTTTGAAATGATTTAGAGAATGTGAAATATGAAATGAACTAAATGCCAACTCAATTATTAAAGTAACCTTATCACTGCCAATTTTTACTATGTGGACACTTGTAGGCCATCTATTTTTTGAATAAAATAAATCCCATATGAAATAGGAACAGAATGATAAATATTTGTGAAAATTTACCAAATCAACATGTTTCTCGATTTTATCGTGAATATTTTCACACTAAAATGATAAATATTGTTTAAAATATACACAAACAGTTCATTCAGAAGTTATGAGGTTTACAAGAACCCGCGAGTTAACTCGTCTGTGGCCTGACGTGACTTACATACTTTGGCGAGTTAACTCGTCTGTGGGACTGACCAGGTTAATAAGATACCTAACATTTCTTTGGAATGAGGATGCTCGACAACTCGGGCCTTCCTCAGTGAAAGCAATAGGTATCCAGAAATTCAAGAATCTTGGCGATCGATATTCTGCAACCCTTTTCAGATGGGGAATCTTTTTATCACTGTTTTGCTTTGTTTTTTTTTTGGAAAGTTATAAGTAAGCATTGAAAGTATCGACATCTTGAAAGAAATCATAAACAATTCTTTTGTTTATTGATGTTTACAGTGGGTAACTAATAGTAATACATATTAGTGCAATGTTGTACAATCAATGACATTATTAATGGACAATGCACTCAATACAGTAGCTAGCAAGTAAATTCGTGCATAACATCATTCGCACATGTATAGGTAGACGTCACGCAATTTACATTAGGCGATATCACGCATCGGGAATTTATAGCAATATGGACCTTTATTGTAATGGCGTTAGAACAGCGTTTCTAGTGTCAATGTTCATTTGAGAGAACCCGTTCGAACCGAATCATTCGGCAGACTCGACAAAAAGCATCGGGAATTTATAGCAATATCACCTTTATTGTAATGGCGTTAGAACAGATTATGCCATTCGGCAGACCCGACAAAAAAGTGAATGTCATTTTTTTTCCAGATGCTTCCTCCATATTAATGTCATTGTAAACAATGCACACATTAAATAAAAATAATTCAGATGACAATCCAACTAGGTACCTATGTAATTAGTTCTTCCAATCCATTATGAATTGATAATAAATAAATTGTTATTATTCACTAAAGTCTAGCAATATCATAATATATTAGTGTTTGTATAAACGCTATCAGTCTCACAATAAATGGGACCTGTCGAATTTCTGGTATAATGCATAGAAATTGCCAAATAATTGTTTTTTTTTTACTTTCCTTATGTGATATCTTTTGAGTGAATTATAAATTCCAGGCAGATTGTTAATGTATTATATTTTATTTTCAGAAGCACCGCCATTGATACAGATGTGATTTGAAGGGGTCCGCGAGAGCCCGAGAGTGTCATCCCTTTTTGCAGGTATGATGAAGAGGGTGGGAGTGACGCGCATCGCCGCCGCTGCCCCGGACGACCAGCCGCCCCTCATCATCACCACATCACCACAGGTCATTATTTACCATTGCACTTGATATATTAGTTAGTAGGGAATCCTAACAAGTGAATTTCATAGGTAATTAGTAGGCTTAGGATTCTTCGGTATTTAAATATTTTTTTTGAGCAGCCCACAACCAAATATCAAAAATATCTGTATGTTTCAGACAATTTTGAAACATTTAAGCCCTATTTGTTTATTTTTAAATATTTTTGGGTAATTACATATTTTTACATATTCTAGGTTTAAGCACATATTTTCACATAAACAAAAAATTTCAATGTTCGTGGACCAATTAAATAGTGTTTTAAATAAAAATACTGGACTTAAACGGTGCAGAATATTAAAGCTGTTTTAGAAAAGATCAGATTCCTCAGATGTTTCAATTTTTTCTACTTCAGAAATATTATTTACAGAAATAAATAGTATTTACATATGCAATAATAACATCTGTAGAAGTGGAAAGAAGTTTATCCATGTATAAAAATTTGCCTAGATCAAATCGTCAAAGATTCACTTTCGAAAATTTGAAGCATTATTTTATTATTTATTGTAATAAAGCGTTTTCTGTTTGTGAATAAATAATAAATTAAACTGTTGAAATATATTATGATTTATGTAATAGGTACTTAATACCTAATAGTAATCCGAGTGTTCAAAAATTACAGTAGTTAAATTCCTTAATGATGTTCGGATGTGATATGTGCAATATGTCGATCGATCGCAAGATGAATGCAAAAATAGAATTTATTACAAAAAAAAATCCCAATGCTAAGTGCGAGTGAGCAAGGTCAAAATAGGACCCCTAAATTGGGGCTATTGTCCCAACAAGGAACTGGTATTTTTTAACTGATAAGCTGCAGTTTAGTCGTCTATACTCATATTATTTGACTACGCACCTCCTGTTGTCTGTTTCACAAAAATGAAGCATTTCGCTGATTGTTTTGCAGTTTAATTTGACTCTGTGGAGGCCCATATGATCTTATTAGGATCGGACATAGTCGAAGTAGAATATATTGTGTTCATTTAGATTTTTGGGCCAAAGCACAATGCGAGTGGTTGTGCGATGCGCGTGAGGTGTAAAAAGCAAGTGCCATGCACGCACTGCATGGCTTCTTGCAGTGTGTTCCGCCATTTAAAATAATGAATTTGGTATTGACCAAGTTCAACTGGTAATGATTTTTCTATTTCTAGTATTGGCGATCGGCATTTTTATGACAGTTTTCTAATCTGAAATATAGGAGATAGGTATTCCAAGTAATAAAAAAGAAAGCATAGTTTAGGGCTGCTCTATGCTACGAGGGTGGGTCAATAAGTCCTTAGAAAAAAGCATTAAAACAGTTTTTATTTTTGTATTTTTTTTTTATTTCTCAACATAATCTCCTTGGAGCTCAATACACTTGGTTAGACGTTTCTCAATTTTTTTTAAACCGTCAGAAAAATAAGTTTTCGGAAGGTCCTCAAAATTAGCATTTGTCCGATCGATGACTTCTTCATTTGAAAAAAAAACGTTGTCCACTTAGCCATTTTTTTAAGTTTGGGAAAAGGAAAAAGTCACTGGGGGCTAAATCTGGCGAATACGGTGGGTGGTCGACCAATTCGAACTTCAATTCCTCAATTTTAGCCATTGATCGTAAACATGTGTGAACACGGGCATTGTCCTGATGAAAGAGGATTTTTTTCCTGTTTAAATGAGGCCGTTTTTCTTCAATTTTGTTTTTTAGCTGGTCCAATAAAGATGCATAATAATCCCCTGTTATTGTTTTTCCTTTTTCCAAATAGTCAACGAAAATAATTCCACGTGCATCCCAAAATACAGTAGCCATAACCTTACCAGCTGATTTTACGGTTTTCGCCTTCTTTGGACATGGTTCGCCTTTCGCAATCCACTGCTTTGACTGTTCTTTCGTCTCGGGAGTATAGTGGTGTATCCATGTTTCATCTACAGTCACAAAGCGACGAAAAAATTCATCCGGATTGCGTTGCACGAGCGACAACAGGGCTTTAGAGGCCACCACCCTATTGCGTTTATTGTCGACAGTGAGCAAACGCGGCACCCATCTTGCAGAAATTTTTTTCATGCCCAATTTGTCATGTAAAATAGAAATGACGCTACCTTTTGAGATCCCTGTAACCTCAATTATCTCACTCAACTTTAATCTTCGGTCACTTAACACCATATCGTGGATTTTATTGATCATTTCTGGTGTAGTCACCTCTACAGGACGTCCTGAGCGTGGTTCATCCTTTGTTGATGTACGACCACGTTTAAATTCATTTAACCAGTTATAAATAGTTGCAAGTGAAGGAGCAGATATGCCGTGAACTAAATCCAACTCATTTTTTATTTCCTTTGCTGTTAACCCTTTTATATTAAAATGTTTAATAACAGCTCTAAACTCAATTTTCTCCATTTTCCCATTTTTCACATTTTTTTTAAATGTACGAGAAACACACAACAACCCGACCAATCTGATTGAAACTTCGCAGCATACTGAATCGGTAGTGCCGCTGCATGAAAACAAACCGCTTACAGTACTAGTCGCGCCACCTGTCGGCTTTTCTAAGGACTTATTGACCCACCCTCGTATTATAGATAGATCTAATAAATACTCTTTCTAATGTGGTCTAAATTCGGTGTTTTATGAATGCATGTATATTCGTATTACTCATAATGCAGTTATCATCAATCTAGTGACCCAGGGCTTTATCCTTAACAAAGATAATCTGGCAACATGTGAAAGAAATAGTCGTTGGTCTATAACGCTGTGGGTCCCAGGTTCGAATTCTGGGTCTGGCAAGTACACATATTGTTTTTCAATTTGAGTGTGTCAGGGTAAGGACCCAATAGGTTGAGCAAGTGGCTGACACCCATTTCTCGTAAAAAAACAAAACCTGTCAATACAAACCTCTACTCTGTGGAGGCCCATATGATCCTATTAGGATAGGACATGGTCGAAAAAAAAAAATTTACCTCTATCCGTGTGCCATGCATGCATGCCATCATGTATCAAGCTATTTTATTTGAATTTGATGCTGCCGATTTAGAACCCTTTGTTTTGAAACCACAAACAAGAACAAAAAAAAGAACAGTTACTCTAAATACATAAGAGAAAATTTAATATTATGTGAGTGAAAATGGAAAACGGTTACCAAGACTAAAAATTAAACAAGTAAAAACACAATTTTAGATTCAACCAGTTGAGTCAATAGCCAAGATAAACCTGTGGGACTTAAATTTGTCATGAGTGGATGAACACAGAACATGTTCCCTGTTCTTGTCCTGTGACTTGTACCCGAACCAAAGCATTCAGATTATTATACAAATGTGTAGCCATGACTGCCTGAGTATGGACAAAGAACCTCAATTATTATACGTAACATAATATATGAAGCCAAATACACATTTTTGTTTTCAAGAGTTTTAACTTATTACTATAACTTGAAAAGAATATCTTTTTGTTTGATAATATACTTGATCAATTTTCCATTCCTTCAAAAACATTAGTGAAGTGAGTGTCATTGATTGTACATTGTACAAGGCAATTTAAATTGTGAAGAGAATGAGTTCATAAAGATTTTGAAAGAATTCCATTCTTTTGAATTAGTTAGCGTGGGTTCTTGAACCCGAATCTTAGTCTCCGGACTAATTGATTTACAATGGTCCAATCCAACTGAGTTGTAGCCTGATTCATCGATTTTATCAGTATCTGTCATGCTTTAGGCTACCTTGCAGAGTTCTGTGTACTCGGAATGTGTCATTATATATTATTTACAGTTCCTTTCTTTGTGTGCATAGATAATGCAAGTGCTTATTCACTTTAATACCCGATGGTGACTATTTCAGTTTCCAGACTATCATTGATATTTATCCTGTGACAATCAATGTACTCTGAAGCCATATCTATTTTCGATTTGTTTTTACCAGTCGCCATTGAAAGATAGTGCAAAGTCAATGTAAATTTACAGCGTGACATTAAAGAACTAATTTTAAATGCCAAGTTTGTATTGCCTTGACCTCAAACTAAGATTTACTGTGGAAAAAATCCACATACTAGGTAATATTAAATTACATCTCATGTATGTACTAGACGGGCTGTTGGATGTTTTATAATACAAGTTTTGATAATGGGAATTACAAGAGACTTCATATTCATGGCAAGTAAAATTATGAAAAGTGCCACGCAGTCATCTTCCTACGGTTTTAGTTTACTTCACTTGGGAAGTTTTGAAAGGTTGGAAAGCAACCGTCAAGTACTGTTCAACAGAGTTTGGCTCTGATCAAATATAACTATACACATAGGCCGGCCGACTGCGAAGCCGTTGATCACGAATTCTATCATGCGGCTGACAAAAATAATCATTTTCTTTTTTCCACTTTCTAGGAGACCTACCCATACACTCCACTTAGAGTGGAAAATTTACCTAAATTTTTAAATACCATGTTTGAGTAAATGTGGTTAATCATCCCTCCTGAGCAAAAAATCCTGAACATACATCTAATAATAGAAAAATTAATTTTCTAGCAGTATAATTACTCACCCTTTTGTATATGTGGCAAAAATAATTATTGCCTTTCCTTTATAATAGTGGATTCCGAGTTATGCAATTAGGGTTGGTCTGTCAAGACTCATGAGTATAATGAAATTATGCATGCTGAGCTGAGGCAGATAGTGCGTAGATGTAGATAATAATTATGTCATAATTAGTCTTCTAGTATTTTCATTGGAAAATTAATTATACTAGTAGGTGTAGGAATAGATAGGGTACTTAGTGGACATAGAATTATAATTCAAATTTTAATAGAGTATAATGGAGTAGGAATTCATTCTACAGTGGTGTTACCATGGCGAATCGCAGGTGTATTGGTATTGTTTGCTTCAGTCTTCATGATTATCTATTTAGAAATACGGTGGTTGTATAGATTACATAAATGGGAATATATACCGTCTGAAGATTCCGAACAGCGAAACCTAGATAGCTGGCTTGTACTGATTTCAATTAGAATATTACGTGTGTTGTAAGGTGCTTATTTGACTATAAAAATGAGTGGAAAATGTTTCTTTTTGTGAACTGGTCATGATAAAATGGTAATTATCCCATCATAAGCCACCGAGCTCTTCGATTTTGCAGAGAGTTTTCAATATATCAAATTAAGTTTTTTTCCATTTCTATTTCCATTTCGAAGCTTATTCCTGAGTGTTGTTTTTATAATAATGTCTACTAATATTAATATAGTCCAGTCGCCAGAGAGGAGAGACCTGGCAATCTTGATAGATTTTTGATTGATTCTGACTAGTTTTTTTTTTGCTAATTTTGAATCAGCTGGGTGTTGCCACGGGCAAAAAACACCATCTTGGTAAAATGGTTTTTGGGTACTTATTATGTCATTATCGGTTATGCATACAGAAATTTTATTTTGAAATTAAATATTGTTAAATTCTACATAATATAAAAGATATCTCACATATTTTTGATGGGTTGAACAATTTTAGAATTTAAGGTTCCTATTTTGGTTGTTTTTTTAATATTTCTATTGTTAGAATAAAGCAAAAGGTCAGATCTGATTCCTTGTAACATTATCAATCTTTTTCAATACACTGCTAGATGAAGACTTCCTTCATGCTCAATGTACTCTTCACAATTCCTTGTTCTCCACCCTACAACAAATGACCCTGATGTATGATTGATGATAGTCATTTTATCTCATTGAGTAATAATTAATATTCCACAAACAAATCACATTTTAGAATATATTTTATTTTTCCATATTGTGATATTATTGTACATGTATGTTTATTTAGGTATAGGTACTACATAATTCTGTGGTACGCATTATTATTACAATGTTATTTTTATTTTCACTCATAAGGGAAGGGATTTGTATGTTATTTGTTGTTAATTGTTTATTAATTATAATCCATGCCATGCCTGAGCATATGAATCCCTATGGCCTATGCCCTACAGTGTTGCTGTAGATGACTGTGAATTGTATCTAGTGTATTATCACTCGAGACATCCTTGGGAGGCCAAGGTCGTTGTTTAGTGATTAGCATTGATTTACTTTTACTATACAGAATGGGCTGTTAGCTAAATAAACACAGATTTGATGCATACACATTGTTATATAGTTCATTTAGCACTCGGAGCCATTCATTGGTTGGTGTATTGATATTTAATGGTGTGCAGCCAATGAGGTATTGCCTGATCAGTATGGAGTGGTTTTCAGCCAACAAAATTTTAGCTCGGGGTTTGCCCAAATTAAGGTGGGCAATGTACGGTTTTTGTTTGTAAGAATGTCTCCATGGGTGCAGTGAAAAAATCAAACACTGTCATTAAGTATGTTTTACTTTTTACTAACATACTGAATGAACTGAATCCATTTCATATTTTAATTTCTTACTGTTCAGTTACGTGTTTCTAGCAATTGAATAATTCATCACTTATTAACAAGGATAATGACCTACTATTATAGAGAGTAATTTATTTGTAATATGAAGGAATATCAGTAACTGTAGGAATATGTTAGTTTCTGTGTGTTGGCAGTACCCAATATATTCTAAATGAAATACAAATGGCAGTATGCTGATGGCACTCTTGCTTTGGTAATTTCTATATTGTTATTTGTAATTTAATGGTCCATTATATAGAAAACTTTTAGGTTTCGTATCACTACTGCAATACATTTGTAGCACAATGCTATTGTTGTAAATTAATTAACCTCACAAGAGTGTGAAATTTCCCACAGATCCCTATAAAATTAACCATAATAATCCTTTTTTAGCTTAGCTGTCACAATAAACAGTTATATAGTGTCTATATAAATATATATGCTAGAAAAAAATCAAGGCCATCCTATATAGTATATATAGAACATCATCCACATAAAGTACAAATAAATTAGCATTATTCCTGATTTTAGAGGGCACATCAAACTTTCAAATTGCAATTAGGTACTCCATAACATGATTTCGAGACATATCACCTTTTGGCAGTAACCCCCACAATATTAAAGTTCTATTAATTACTACATAGGTACCTATATTATAGAAGGTCTTTCAACATTTTGGCTTATTGATTATTTTCACCAATCGTGTTACCATTCTGTATACCAGAGGTAAACTACGGTAAATCCAAAATGACAACTTCACAGGAGAGACGAATTTGTGATTTTTGGAACTTTCAACTTGTGGCATTCGTGAATAAAAAAAGATAAAATTTATCAAAACCTTTTTGTTTGTTTACGGCTGTAGTTCGATTATAAGTTTCATCAAAAGAATTGTATGTTTTCTTACTGTTGTTTACCTCTAATAGTTATGGAGTTACAATGACATTTTTAATTTTTAACTTTTATAATAAGAGTAATATGAGTTACAGCTGTTTGCCACATATGCAGGATAAGTAATGAAGTAACAAAATAACAATAACTCCATTTCACGATTTTTGGAGTTACAATAGTTTACCTCTGGTATACAGCATTTATTCCTTACATAAATTAAGCGATTGCTTTTTTTTATTATTATTGAATACTGCTTTAACTGAATTTATTTTATTTTTCATATGAATATACAGTCAAACTTGGTTATTACGAGGAAGATGGGACCAACTGAATTTGCTCGTTATAAGCATTACTCTATATATCGTTATATAACATTTTTCGCGCCACGTTCTATTTAAGCATAGAACATGAAAAATCTGAAAACCATCGTAAAAATCCCCGAAACAAGCTTGGCATTCATAAACTACAAAAGAAGTTGTTTATCGAAATGAAGTGCTGAGCCGCTGGCGCTGGTAGGTACCTACTGACTTCACAAAGCTTGGATTTTACATGCAATTTCAACCATATGCGTGGATACTTTTTCAATGTTGTCGGCGAAAACACCAATTAGGTACTTAGACACTTAACTAGTGTCATAAACGTAATCCGATCCCGCCAGCATCTGTCTAGTTAACTGTCCGGTCGGATTTTATTGCTTAGGGTCGAAAATGTTAAGCACATGAACAGTTTTGCTCCGTATACCGAGATGTAGCTTGTTATAAAAATGAATAAATGTATGGTGAAAATCATAAAGTAAAATGTCAACGAATGTTTCCCCATTACATCTGAGGTCTCGCTATTTCCGTGACGGTAATAACCAAGTTTGACTGTATATGGAATATAATATGAGGTTATAAACATGAACCAGTTCTTAATTTCATTAAAACCTAAATATGATGGTGTGGACATTTGTCTCAGTGTCTTTATAATTGAGGCGGTCAGAGCAGAAGTGGCGTAACCGACAAAAATTTCTAAACGGAGTTAGCCATTGGAAGAGGTTCCCTATTACCACTTCTGCTCTGACCTCCTCAATTAATTGTACAACACTTGCCGGCATGGCATGCATAAAGATTTAAGTATATCCCAAGTGTTCTCAGAAATAGCATATTGTCGTTGTGCCTTCAAAATTGGCCATGTGCATAAATTTCACAAAATAGGGTTTTTACACCAAAAGTTTTATAACAATTTTTTCTATACCAAGGCAATAGGCGACAGGCATTGTAATTCGCATTGTTTTTAGCCTTTCCTGTGAAGTTTTGAAAGATACACAGCCGATTTTGAAGGCGCAACAACGATATTTATACATACAAATGACACATTTTATGGGATTTTGTGTACATCGAAAACAAGACAAGTATATAATACCTATGGTAGATTTTGTATGCAGTTACCATTTTCATTTTTTAGAATCACAATCATATTGAAGGGAAAATACTAGTGTAGGTTAATAAACAGTATTTTTTAACAAGAAGGGCTCGTTGGCTTAATCCTATCATCAAATCTGGTTTGGATCATACACATTTTGAAAATAAATTCAAACCAACAAAAATACATGACTTCAGAAACTGTCATATCACTTCGAAGAATATTATTTTTATGTGAAAACTTTGTCATAATATTATGTAATAATATGACATACCACAAACTTATAAATACTTATAAATACATGTTTTTGTGAACATCCTAACAATTATATTTCAATTAACATTGTCTAAAACAGGTGTCAGGTAACCTTTTTGGCATATTATGTGTAAACTTAAACAATTTTTATATTTCAGTCTCATGCAGAAATATTTATAATATGAGATATGAAATGGACATGATTTATAAAAACAGAAACCAAATGAAAATTGAATAAAAGACTAAAAAAAAAATATAATCAAAACCAAAATACAGTTTATCCATCACTGTCTCATGTCTCCCTGGTGAATGTGACTTTTGGGAATGGATTCCCTTTTCTCTTCAATTACCTATATCCACTTTTAAACCTGTGGTTCAAATTCAAATTGAAACTTCAGTCCACCGAGAAAGTTGAATTCTTTAGTCTGGAGCTTATCATGACAGAAAATGCTTGTCCGCGAATGTATCATGTTGTAATTTCAATATTTATTTTATTTGGTATGTCATTGATGTTTACAAAGGATTCAAAAACATTTGCAATTTACATTTACTTGCATTTTACACTTTATAAATTTTCAATAATACCAACAAAAGTGGCTATTTGTTTTTACTGTCAACTGATACAGATTTGCAATTTATAATATTTAGATTTTTTCAATAATTTTATTCATATTCAAATTCTCATTGAAATAGTTTAAACATACAGGCCAGGCCGCATGTTATGTTAGTGTGATCAAAAAGATAAGTGATGTCATAGATTCGTAGAGGTTCATAGATGGTGATGGTAGATGTTAAATCATATAAAAATGATATGTGAAAGACTTTTTTGTTTTTAATTCCAGATCCAGCAGCAGTCTTTAGTGAATGCGCAGGTGCACCCTCAGCAGGTGCAGGTTGGAATCCACGACCCATCAATTCCAACATCCCACCCAACTACCATTATCGGTGAGTTCATCATCCATTCACTCCGAACGTAGTCTTTCCCGGGTCACATGTCATTTTGTTGGCCGAAAAATGCTGCTCATGATGAATTCCTCAGTCTTCTATTCATGATTAGTGGATAAGAATTTAAATCATGCAGGGCTAGAAATATACACGGAAAACCGGACATTGGTTTCATCATGTATGGAATTGAAGGCATGGCATCCGCCTAACGATTGATATGGGGCACATTTTTCGCATATTGAGTTAGGGCTTGCGCAGACAGAGCGCGGTCAGGCGGTCTGCGTTCCGCGTTCGGAGTTCGGCGTTCTTTGTACTGTATGGACTTCATACTGTATGGGTACACAGCCGGCGGTCAGACCGCGCCGGTCAATTGGAACGCTAGAGTTCTGGAGTTCTATGCCCGGAATTACAAAGAACGCCGTACCTCCCGTCCAGTCCCGTCATAGGAATTTGAGCAGTCACACAACATAGAGCGAAACCACACGGGGGAGTGAGTACGCAACAGCGGTGCTTTCTCACTTCCACTCGCAGTCGGAATATAACGGTCTCGCATTATGCAGCGCTTGTGTCAGTACAACGTTTGTAAATAAATGTAACGCTTATTGTTGACCGCCACCTGTCTGCTGTCCCTGAACGTTAGCGGTCAACGGTCGGTTGAACGCAGAACTCCGACCGCTCTCTGTCTGCGCAAGCCCTTAAGTATAGAACAATGATAAGTAGATCCCAGTGAACTTTTTAATCTATCTATAAGGTATATCCTTCACTCCTAGATGGTGCCGTAAGATTTTGAAAACTGTTTAATAATCCAAGAACAACGATAAGCAGAACAAAGATGGCTTATGTTAGTGGTGTGAGCTTTTGTCATCTAGTGGCATAAATCAATTAAAAGCAGAACTATAGAAAAAACTATTCAACTCACATTTGAAATATTTTACAGAATTGTTTTTATCCTATTTAAGTTTTTTGTTTTACTGTCCGACAAGAAGATCTAGGCAATAACCGGAAGTCGCTAGTGCGGTTAAAAGTAGGAGGGGCCTGTTAATTCACAGTTTTAACGCGTGGACAATTCGTCGTTTACCGGACGTCGCTATAATCGAATTGCGGTTAAAATGGGAGGAGCTTGTTAGTTCACTGTTTTAACACGTAGCCTTGTTATACAGTATATAAACAAATGTATTCTTCTTCTTCGATGACGCTACAGCTCAGGTCGAGCCCTGGTCTCCTCCGCCGCGTCCAGCCGGTACGATCCTCCGCACGTCTTTTCCAATTCCTGATTTTTAGCAGCTGGTTGGCATCTTTTGTAACGTTATCACCCCATCATGTGCGTGGCTTTCCCACTGGCCTTTTCCCCCCTGGGTTTCCTTCGAGGATTTTCTTCGGTATCCGTGACTCAGGCATGCGTTGGACATGGCCTGCCCAGTTTATCCTCTGGAGTTTTATGAAGGTGGAAAGTTTTGAAGCTTGGTATAAGCGGTATAGTTCAGTCATGTACCTAATTCTCCACTCCCCACCATCATTCATGGGTCCGTATATCCGCCTCAGGATCTTTCTCAAAGTAAACCACCATTTCAGCTGCTTTCATATTTAGCGTCCATGACTCGCACCCGTATGCAACGACTGTGCGTATGACGGTTTTATAGAGCCGGGTCTTAGTTTTTCTGTGGACATTTCTGGATTTGAATATGGGCAGGAGTGAGAAGTACGAATTATTTGCAGCGGTTATTCGGGCTCTTATTTCTTCCAGTTCCTCATTCTCTTTTGTGATATTGAAACCCAGGTATGTGAACCGGTTGACAACCTCAAATTGATGGTTTCCAAAACTGGAACTTTGGCCCAGCCTACTCTGATTTTGTCGGCTTTGTACCATGACTTTAGTTTTGTTTTCATTTACTCTTAAGCCAATCTCTAGTGCGGTCCTTTGGAGGTGGTCAAGTTCTTTCTTCACAATCTGTATGGATTTGCCCATCATGTTGAGGTCGTCTGCGTAGCCAACCAGTTGGCTTGGTCTGTTTAATATAGTACCGCTCCTGTTCACTTGAGACTTTCTAATGGCGGATTCGAGGGCTAATCGAGAGCCAATCCGTCTCCTTGCTTTAGACCCCGAGATACTTCAAAGCCCTCCGTCAGTTGGCCATTCACCATTCATTCATTCATCCATTCAGTTGGGATTTGGGAATGTGATTCTAACAAGCCTGCCTAGCTTCGGTGGGATTTCAAAGTCTAGAAGGACAGTGAATTTGAATTGAAATAAATTTATACATCATTTTATTCATCAACAGCTCTACTAAATTATGATTTATACATTTATTTATATTAATGATAAATAATTGCAGTAGGTTGTTTCAAAAAACACTGTAAAATATTTCAAATGTGAGTTAAAATAGTCTGCATTCAGCTGACGATTGGATTGTATGTTTTTCTTCAGTCAAATTTATTGAAATGTGCCCCTTATCGTTGGGCGGGGGGGGGGGGGGGTGCATTAAAGATTTCATAGTGCATCCTAGTATTTCTGTATTAATTATTGTTCGTGTATGGTATTTTGTCAAGGTGTTTTTCTCTATCGACAAGTCGATTTTGTTAATGCCCTGAACTGTCATGATCATATCATATAGGAGCTTTTTGCCTGTTGATGTTTCTGAGCTGCATAGGTATTTTACCTTTCAAATAACATTTCACCGTTTTCTTCTGGTGATTTTTAACTGACTGTTTGGAAGTGAATTCATATTCGATTTTGACTCTGTTAGTAATATTGGCGATAAGGAAAGAAGAATTAAAATTTTCTTCACCACAATGAAAAAACAGCCACTGAAATATAGGAATATAACATTGTGATCATGCATTAACTCGTTGGAATAAATTGGAATTACTATTGTTTTGAATCACTTTGAATACCATTGTCATGTAACACGAGGGGATGAATCAATGACTTGTAATGTAGGTATGGCATGAAAACATGAAAGTTTTTACCACATAAAGGTATTTTTTTCACTTAGTTAAATTACTGGACTTTACAGCATTGAAGTATTGTTTTGGCAAATTTATCCAAGTTTACCGAATCATTAGTAGCCACTACTAGACAGGATTTAATTAAATAGACTTATAACAACCTTTATATTTTTCATGACTTTATAATATTACTTGGAATGTTAACTGCGAGTTTTGGTTATTTTAATTCCATTGATTTCTTTCACTGGTTTCAATAGACAACCATTATATTAATTTGTAAGGATGAAATTAAACAGATGAGTTAGAATTTTTGTATTTGCAATAGTTGCATTCCTTAAGTCTTAAGACTTATTTATGACCTGGAAGGGCGATGAGGTGACTGGACATGGAATGGCAGAAGCATTTGCTGGTCATTTCAGGTCCGTCTACGCAAGTAGTATTCCGAATCTGGATGTCGCCTCAACATCAAGAAAACGATCATGCGATGCCCAATCCGTCGACACCTTCCCAATTGATGAGGGTGACATGTTGAGATTTATTAAAAAACTTAAGAATACGCGCTCTTTGGGACCGTATAATGTCTCGTTTCTTTTAAATGCTGTATTGATTTTGTCAAGGGCCCACTTGCACATATATTTAACCTGACAATGGAGACAGGTATCTTTTCGGAAGCATGGAAGATGTCGAAGGTTACTCCAATTCATAAGGGTGGTACGGAGTCATCAGTGGAAAACTATAGGCCGGTAGCTGTTCTCTCTGCACCAGCAAAAGTTCTTGGGATGATCATGCACAGCATGATTTCTCCAAGGATTGAGTCATTTATAATGAATGAGCAGCATGGATTTAGAGCAGGCCGTTCAACGGAAACAAACCTGATGGGATTTACTGATTATGTGTCGTCAGTACTAGATAGAGGCAGCCAGGTTGACTGTTCTTACAATGATTTCTCGAAGGTATTTCACAGAGTCGATCACGATATTCTAATGGAATAACTCCAACTAATTGGATTGTCTGATCGATTTCTCAGGTTATTCGGGAGTTATTTTAAGAATCGTCAACAATACGTATCGTACGGCCTTTATCAATCACAGACATTTGAAACATTTTCTGGTGTGCCTCAGGGCTCAAACTTGGGACCATTGCTGTTCACGATTTACGGCCTTTATCAATCACAGACATTTGAAACATTTTCTGGTGTGCCTCAGGGCTCAAACTTGGGACCATTGCTGTTCACAATTTTTATAAATGACATAGCATTGTTAACCAAAAATGCTATGTTTTTGTTGTTTGCTGATGACTTGAAACTCTTCATGAAAGTTGTCACCTTGGACGATTGTCGTCAACTCCAACTTGCTAGATAATATATTAGATTGGGGCAGGCGTAACAAACTGGACTTCAATATTGATGAATGCAATGCTGTATTGTTTACTAAAACCTCACGAGTATTGTTTTTACAGTATTCGATGCATGGCAGAGTTCTCTCGCGAATATCATCTGTAAGAGATCTTGGAATTACTTTTTACAGTAAACTGACGTTTAGTGGTCATATAGATACCAAAGTAAAAAGTTGTAAAAAGGCGCTAAAGATGTTGGGCTCTGTCTTGCGTACTTCCCGGGTCTTTTCGGATGTTACGGTACTAAAAATCCTCTAACTCCTTAGTTAGAAGCAGACTTGAGAGTGGGTCTATCGTTTGGGCCCCTCATCAGTTGAAGTACGGCCTTATGGTGGAGAGTCCAAAAGAAATTTTTGAGACTCCTTTACTTTCGGCGGTATGGATATTATCCGTGGCCCTATCTGACTGATTTTCTCTTAGGTATGCTTACATACTGTAGCTTAAAATTTAGAAGGGATCTTTATTTAGCTATATATTTTTTCAGACTTATATGCGGCGTAAATGTGAACTTTGCCATTCTTGGTGGTGTTGGCTTGTGTGTCTCTGATAATTACCTTAGGAATCGAGGGCATCCGTTGTTTGTTCTCCCAAGGTGCAGAACTTACCTGCCATTAGTAATGCCAATTGGGAGGGCAATAACCGTGTTTAATGAAATCGCTTCGGATATTGTTATATTCCACTTATGTGATAGTGAATTTAGGTGGACGTTGTTTTATAAGTTTTTAAAATAGGGTCTATTAAAGTTCACTCTGTGCTTCCATCTACTTTTATTTTTTTTATTTTATTACTTTTATTATTATTATTATTATTTTTATTTTTATAAATTACTGACACTTATTTTATGTCATGTCGTGAACGCTTTGAATTTATAATTGGTTATGTTCATTATATGTAAAATAAATAAATTTGATTTGAAAAAAAAAGATGGTACTTCAGTGAAACAGCAAATAATTTTCAACTATAGTGCGATGAAATTTTCCACTCGCTGGCAATCGGAGAGTGAAAGTCGAGCTGTGAACTCGTAAATTTGTTTTGTGATGGCGACGGGTGAATTAATTTTTAAATCGTGTAAAGATGACGAAAAACGTTACCCACATTTACTTGAAAAAGAAAACATGTCATTTAATATATTATTATTTGTAATAGAACAATAAACATAACATTAAATGGACGCATGTTGACTTTTTATGACAAATTATGTTTTGTTCTGCACGCGTCATTTGCACAATCGTCGCGTTGTCACGATCATTTTAGACCATGCCTCAGCTGTATAGCATTAAGACTATACATGCGTCCATTTAATGTTATGTTTATTGTTATATTAGTAATAATATATTCGTTGACATGTCTTCTTTTTCGAGTAAATGCGTAACGTTTTTTATTCATCTTTACACGATTTAAGAATACAGCGCAGTGCTGGTGACTTTTTGAACTGTATACAAGCTATATTCATGCTACATGCTTCTAAATATTGTGTTGCATGTGACAGCAGACTTTTTACCATCAAAAATGTGCAGATGCTTATGTGGGGGGTACATTAAGTTACATGTGCCAGCAAAATGACATTGATGAATTCGATATGTTGCAATCGAGACAAGTGTGTGCGATCCGGCTAATGATTTTAGATTGTCTGTAGCTTGCTGTATTTTCTTGATTTTGAAGTGGAGTATTTCTTGGAATTGTTCTCTGTTGCGGGCGGCAGGGTATACCTCAACCAAACTTATTCCAACTTATACAATTTTTGATAATTCAAATTTCCTGCGGCCATTTCGCTAAATTCAATCTTAACTGCCTGTTGAGGTTCTGATTTGACAGAACTGACTGTTTTATTCGTTAAATGAATATAATGGAATTGAATTGTTTGCTTTTGTCGCAGTGAGCACCCAGCAGCAGGTGCAGCAGGTGCTGAACTATTCGAAGGGTTCAGGTGGTGGGGCGGGGGGAGGCGGCGGTGGCAATGTGGGGGTGCAGTACTGCGGCACGCAATTTGCTGCTACGCCCGCCAAGCCTCTGACCCAGGCCCCCACCACCATTAACACCATCAACTCCAACTCCAACAACATGCAGACGTTACATCAGAACACCCATCAGAGGCATAAGGTGATTTTACTTCAAATCCATATTTTTCATGTTAATGTCAATACAAGAAATACTGCAGATAGCCAATTTTTTTATCATACTTTTTTGCCACATTTTTTAAATATGATTACGCATGTTGTTTGGCATATTAAAATTCAGAATTGACTGATAGTTTTTAAGTTATAGGATTAATTCAATACAGCATATGAACTATGCCATGACAAAACTATATCAAGTACCATAAAATGTAGAAAATAATTTTTGAATACAAATAAACACATTTAAAAATTAATCACTGTAAGCTGAACTGAAGAAAACCAAAAATCCGCTATTTTTTTTCGGAACGATTACTGAAACCATACTGATATATATTTTTTTTTACTTGAACCGAAATAAAAAAAAATAACAGTTCGAGCCCTGGTAATAAATATTATCTAAATATGTATCAGTAGGTAACAGAATTGGATGTAATTGTCACCAAAAGATTGCATGTAAATCTGAATTTAGCATCTCAGACTGCTCATTCATTGCTATGGTAGCCTTTTAGCCAAGGAATGAGAGGACTATAAATAGTGGAGCAATTTAACCTTGAGTGTGCTCAGATTGCGATTTTTTTCTGGTGCGCATGAATTACGTGGGAGAATGATAATTATTGTCGCCGATACTATTTCTGACTGCTTCTACATGTAGCCTGTTGCATCCATTTCTCTCGCTCAATGTAGCTCCAACTACATAATATTTTCTGTCTAAATCAAAATTCACGCTTATGTGGCGTGTTTATAGTATAATATCCAATTGTGAAATCATTAAAAGTGTTTATCTGCCGTCTTGGGTCAACTGTAGTTTATGTATCCATATACTTATTATTACGGATTAAGAGTGCAGGTGTTTTATATCTCACTGATATTTGTAGATGTCTGGAAACTAGACTCATTCACTGCTGACCAGATAATTAGTAATTAATTACCACATTTAAATAGCATGTTGATGAAACTATGCATTGAACACATTTTTTATGAAATAAATTAAATTTTCATTCATTGTGTTGCATTGTGATTCACTTGTACCTGATGTTTCTGTGGTTTCATGGTAAAAATGCTTAAGCCAGTTAGGTTGCATCCGAGATAATCAGTTTTGAAATAAATAACGGTTTTCAAAAAACTCACGCTAGTAGTTAATTATTATTGGTATATCTTTTTTTTATTTCTTTTACATTATTTATGTGTAATTAAGTTTTTGGTATTGTCCTTTATTCAAATGATTTTCTCAATTTAAGCGTATTCTACAAATATAAAATATCGATTTATTTTGCTTACCTGCGACAAAATCTATGATGCACAAAAAAGAGCATAATTCTTTACACTCATTGGCATTAAAATCTTGATTCTGTGAAAACGTGACTAACTTTTACCCTGCAACTAACCATAGATTTGGTTGAAAATGTGGATTTTCACTAATTTTATTACATGTTTTAAACTAATTTTAAACAATGGAAACAGCTTGAAACTGTTTTTAATAAAGAATAATGTTTACGAGATCACATGAAGATTTTGAAAGTTTAGTTAGTATCATGTCATATAAGTGGTGAGAGTTTTACATGAAAGAGGTTTTTTTAATCAGCAGCATGGAATGATGGAATGGTATTGCAGGTATTATGTCTTAAGGAAGGAATGCAAATAATAATATAACTAGAGCAAGTTCCGCAGAGGTGACTAAAATTTGAGTAGAAATAGTCTACGTGTTTGCTTCAAGGCTACATTTTGCTTAGGTATGTTACTTTATACTGCTTTAGATGTCTTATTTTGTAATTTACCGCTTTGCCAAGTCCAGACAGGTATTCCCAGAGATTTTATAATAAAATACTTTTAGGCGTTGCGCCCAATTGACATTAATATGGACGAATCATCTGGAAAAAAAATGACAATGACACTCACTTTATTGTCGGGTCTGCCGAATGGCATAATCTGTTTTAACGCCATTACAATAAAGGTGATATTGCTATAAATTCTTAATGCTTTTTGTTGGGTCTGCCGAATGGTTCGGTTCAAACGGGTTTGCTCAAATGAACATTGACATTAGAAACACTGCTCTAACGCCATTACAATAAAGGTCATATTGCTATAAATTCCCGATGCGTGATATCGCATAATGGAAATTGTGTGACGTCTACCTATACATGCGAATTTACTTGCTAGCTACTGTATTGAGTGCGTCGTCCATTATTAATGTCATTGGTTGCACCGCTCAAAAATGGTTGGGATCACTATTCTCTTTGAGGATTTAAGTAGACGGTTAACAACTTACTTTTCAGACATGCGTAATACTCAAATAAGTGCTGTATTTTTTTGTTTCAATGTGCCGCCAACATATTTAATATTTTGTTCTATTGGTTATTACTTCTAATTGTATTCAATCACTGACATGGCAGAATCAGCATAGATCAACTTTGAATTTAAGTAGGTCAGGTGAACTTCGGCAGTAACTGTTTTTATATTGACACTGAAAAATATTTCATTTAAAGAAATGCAACATCTTAATGAGCTCTATTTGCTAATTCTTGTCTTAGAAGCTGTATGTAACTCTGAGTTTGTATTATTGACAGGTGGGAAATCAATCTCCGGGCGGAGGCAACTTAGTGCAGGTGTCGATGGGTCCCGTCGGACCGGGAGTGGGGGTGGGCGGCGCAGGCGGTGGCACACAGTTTCAAAGGCTGAAGGTGGAAGACGCCCTCTCCTACTTGGACCAAGTCAAGTACAAGTTCAACAACCAACCGCAGGTCTACAATGATTTCCTCGACATCATGAAGGAATTCAAGAGCCAGAGGTGACAATTATGACAGATTAATAATTTATTGTGATAGATATTCTTGAATTCGTAACATGAATGTAATTTGTAAATAGAGATGATTTTTAAGAAACTTTTCAACATTTGATAATTGACAAAAATATTATAATATACAGTCCCACAAACTTATCGGCATACATATTTTAAAAATGATGTTTATTTATTAAACATTTATTGCTACACAGGAAGTGACCTTGAAATGCTGGGATTTTTTTGTATTACCTAACCTAAAACTTATTTAACTTTTTTATTTAAAAAAATCTGTTAATGCATACTTATTTTGTACCGTTGGTGTACCTTTTGCTGATGGCATTATTTTTATTTATTTGTTTTGCACATATATTATGTATACTGCATTGTGATAATAAAGTGGGTATATTGGCAGGTTTTTAAAAAATTTGTAACAGTTATTCCATAATTCCCGAAAGAACACCGTGTGTTATGAATTTGTGTGCTAAAATTATTAATTTTTGTCCCTAGCATTGACACACCTGGAGTCATAGCTCGAGTGTCCAACCTCTTCAAAGGACATCCAGAGTTGATAGTTGGCTTCAACACATTTCTCCCGCCCGGATACAAGATCGAAGTTCAGGCCAATGATCAGGTAATATAACTCATAAAATAACTCATTTTGATGTATTTATAAATTTACATATTTTGATACACATAAAATTATTGTGATATGTAATGCGAATATTTCTTTTATTGCAGGGTTACGCGTACCAGGTGTCTGTGTCGATGCCTTCTCCCAATTCGGCCCTGCAGCATCAGTCGCACAACAACATTGCGCATGCTGGTCAGTAAAGTTATCCATTCATGTATCGTTTTATCAGTTTATTCACTACATAATGAATGTTTAGTTAATATACAGATATTGTCCACAGTTTTTTTTTACCGAAATTCATTTATTACAATACGAAAAACGCCCGTCTGCATCATACCCTTAAGCTTTTAAACCAATTCAGCAAAAGTCTTTTTTATGCATTGCCATGAAGCGGTGGCCGATGATGTACATACTATTTCACTGTTGCACGGCAAACTTCATGACGATAGTCAATGTGCAAAGCAAAATAAAAAAAATCAAATGGATATTGTCGTTGTTAAGCATAAAAATGACATAATATACACTGCATATTATTTACTTTTGTTTATAATATTTCGTTCTGCCTCTTTGAGGACTTCGGGTCTGTGAATATTTAAGAGCATACTTCAGTGAAACGGCAAATAATTTTCAACTATAGGTGCGATGAAATTTTGGACTCGCTGGCAATCGGAGAGCGAAAGTCGAGCTGTGAACACATCAATTTGTTTCGTGATGGCGACGGGGGTATTAATTCTTAAATCGTGTAAAGATGATTAAAAAACGTGTGCGTTTGCACAATCGTCGCGTAGTCACGATCGTTTTAGACCGTGCCCCAACTGAAGTATAGCCTTAAAGCCTACATTGTTATTGACCTGGTGTTTGTTTTCCTTGGATTGTTATGATTTCAATTAGGTTACATTTCAATGACATAGACTTTTTTTTTGTTCTGAATGAAATATTTTTAATGTAAGGAATGAACCGTGTCAATTTTTACGAAAATTATATATAAAAGAGCAAAAGTGATTTTGTCTTCTGCAGGGCAAGCCGTGTCGGGCGGGGGAGGGACGAGCCTCATCGTGGGCCCCCCCACTCAGCAGCCCATTCAGCAGACCAACGCGCAACATCACCTCGTGCAAATACTGCCTCCGTAAGTTACCCTCCCATAATAATCAGTTTTTTCTTAAGAAATATTTATGTTTAAATGATAATATTCTTATATAAGTTTTAAGTTATAAGTCTGTGTGTGACAGGAAATGCGAGATAAATCTTATAAGGTTAATTAGAATTAAATATAATCCATATGCATAAATGAGAAAAGGCGTTGAGTCCAACCAACACCAGCTCTTAATGAATTCCACAATGAAACAAACATGGATGTTGTTCTCATGCAAAGTTTTCCAAAACTTTTTTGGCTCATGAAATTTAGTGATTTTACAGAATTATCTCTCATTTCTTGTATGACTACCGTATTATTGAATTCAGGTTTCCACTTCATATACTCACTCAGTCCAATTTACAATGAGCGCATTAATAATTGTTGGTGTTGGAGAATTTTGAACAAGCGTTGTTCTGTTCATTGTTTGCTTGATTCAAAGTTTCACTCTGGTCTATGTGTCATCTTTTTCCCCAGGTCGAGTGGTGGTTCCCTAGCGCACAACTTATCAGCTGTTCCGGTACCGTCCACCACAATCTCGACGCAAGGGACCCCCTCTCTTCAGTTGGCGTCACCCCTCTCTGCCTCCTTACCGCTGGCGATGCCTATGCCGGCAGTGCTCAACTCGAGCGGTGGTGGTGGCGGGGGAATGAGTATGCCCACGCCTACCAACACCCTGCACCACATCTCGCAGGCTCACCACCAGCTAGAACAGCCCGCTCCACCGCAGAATGCTTCGCAGCCTGTCGAGTTCAATCATGCCATAGAGTATGTCAACAAAATTAAGGTATGTGACAAGTGTTCATTTCATTATCTTGTATTTATGTATTTGCATGTTTATATTGTAATAGTATGTATTAAATATTTAATTTATCAAATTACCAACTACCTGGTTTTTTGGTATCGGTTTGTCATAAATAGATACGTAATAGAATACCAGTTATTGATATGAATGAAGTAATATTTAAAAGGAAATATCCCGTTAGATCTCCTTAAATTTGTTAGTTTTATGTTTAAAAAAATACTGACAATTTTATTGTTCAATTACGTATTGAAACTGTTTCTAGATTTTCTTCCATTTTTAGAGTCAATTTTAATTGGTGGTCCCGGTGCTTTCAATAATGACAGTTTTCATATGGTTCGACGTCTCACTGATTATATTTGAACCTGGGATATGATGACTGATATTTTAATGTGCGATTCTTATACGACTGTTGAAAAGTTTTTAGTAATTTTTAGTCTGGTAATAATTACCGGATGAAGTTACAATGTTAATAATTATGTTCCAAACATACATCGTTACGGTCGGGCATTAAGTCAGGCACGAAAGACCCTGTTATCAGGCTAATGGACAATGGCCATTTTGCTTTGGCTTTATAAATTGAAAAAATGAAATAGAAATAGTAAGTCAGAATAATATCCAACCGGAACAATATACCTACACCTACCAGTTTTATATCCCTTATTCAAGACCAATAAAACCAATAAGGCTTATTGGTATGTATGATCCAATTTTTGATAATTAATGTTTGTAAATTTGAATGTGACAAAAGTCTCAACTAATGAATATGTTGTTTTTGTAGAACCGCTTCAACCGCCAGCCTGAAAAGTACAAGAGGTTCCTGGAAATACTCCACGCGTATCAGAGAGGGCAGAAGGAACTGAAGGAGCCTCAGATAAAACAGCAGACCGAAAGAGAAGTTTACTCACAGGTACACGTGTGTTCTTACAAATATTATTTATGCATTTTGATGCACACATGTAACTGCACTCAATAATTTCACCTGATTAATGTGCAAATTATTTGGCTAAAAATCATGTCACAGAATCTTGGTTGTCCGGACTCAATTATCCAGATTTAAATATGGTTATCAGTTTGTAAGATTATAAGAAAAATTGGTACAGTTCGGTTATGAGGAATACAGCGGCAAACATATTTTGAAAATAGCCGATATACTGGATTAATTGTTATTGGTTAACTTAACCAAACCTAACCTATCCTAACCCAAACTAACAAATAATCCAGTATTTTCAAAATGTGTTTTCCGCTGTATTCCTTATAACCAAACAAGCGAAAAATCTATAATTTAGAAGAATATGTGCCTAATAGAAAAAATTAAAATTTTTAGATTATATGGACTCTCTTCATCCTCTAGCAGTCCAGATAATCGAGGTTCTACTGTATATCTATCATGATTTACTGTGACATGCCAGGATTATGATGAAAAGAGTGTCTTGTAATATGTTCCATTTTGATCAACCAGGTGGCAAAACTATTTGAAAACCAAGAGGATCTTCTTTTGGAGTTTGGCCAGTTTTTGCCAGACGCCAGTGGAGGGGGAGGTATCAGCGGGATAAGTGGCGCCGCCATCAAATCAGCCACGGCCGCTGCCGCCTTGGATGCGGCTCGACCGCATCATGATTCTCTCAACTCACTCAATGCCGCCAACAGGCCCCGGCCCTCGCAACACCTCACCGCTGCTGCCTTACAGGTTCGCATCGAATGCTTTCTTCATGACTGCAAATCTTATATTTCTTTTGATTTTTCTATACTCACTATGAATTCATGGTTAAATGGTCCAACGGAAAGATTGCATTTTAAGTAATAACGAACATTCGGTTCTCTCATACTGAAATAATATCCTGAAATTCACGTGTGATGTTTTATTTATCTCTGTTGTCTCTTCTAGCGCGGCATTGTGGAATCAGCCCTGATGGAGACAGAATCGTACCATTGCCAGCCGAACCGAGCTGTCTCTCCTGTCAATTCGGCAGGCAACGTGCCCAGCGGAAGCAATCTCTCCTCATACCAGAGTTCTGCCACTCCGCCCGTAGCTCAGCCGCCCGCCACCCAGTCCACCTCGCTGCCCCCCGCTCAGCGGCCTTCCAATCTCGACAGCCTCTCTACGCAGCGTCATCATCCTCTCACCAATATTGCACAACATGCCTCTTCGCAAGTATGTATTTTCATTGTTTTTTTTTTTTTAACATATTGTGGACATTACAAATTATATGTTTAAGACATTCACAACATGACATTTAGAAACAAAGATATAAATATAACAGTATTACATAAAAAAAAGAGATAGATCAGTAGATAAATTAGATAGGTATAGGTACAAGGAAGTACACCGGATGAGTTAAGCAGACCCATTTTAAGAATTTATAAAAGAACGTCCACCTAAACTCATTCTCACGTAGGTGGAATATATCAACACCCGAAGCAATTTTGTTAAACATAGTTATCGCCCTCCCAATTGGCATTACCAGTGGCAGGTTGGTTCTGCACCTTCGGAGAATAAACAACTGATTTTATTTATCAACTTATTGCTTTTGTTGTCTCTTAAATAAAGTTTCTGAATATTGGATATCCGTGGAAGGATAACTCTTTGTACCGGACACAGATCTGAGAACCACGAATGACTTGATTTTCTTCCATAACATAGTATGTATGTTCATTGTGAAGTCAACTGCTTTAGTAATTAATATGTATTGTTAAATGAAAACTTAAATCCGTTTAATGCTGTAACGTGTCAACAGCTAACTAATGATGATTTCATTTTTTTCACACAGGTATCATCACATCATCATCAAAAACATTCCGGATCATCTCACCATAGCAGCTCCAATTTGACTTCTTCCACCCATCATCTCAAGCGATCACCGAGCTTTTCTTCAAATAATCAACTCGGTGGTAAGTGCCGTAATCTAATATAGCAAAGTTTTTCACAGCCGTTGTCACGACACCAGCATAATCCAAACTCTGAAATGTCAACAAAATATATAGATAAGTAAAATGAGGAATAAGCAGAAATATTTGTTGCATCCATCTATCAGTTGCAAATATACTATACAATGCAGCGATTTAATTATTGTTTAACACATTTATTGTTGACTAGTTAATTACCAATTAATTACCACATTTAAATGTCATGTTAATTATATCGAATGGCCAACTAATGTAAACGTGTCAGCAGTAAATGAGTTTAGTATGAAAAAAATGTTATGCTCGCCGTTTCAACATTAATGTTTCAACTGAACGGTTACACTGATTACAGTGACAGCCATGCGAAGCGAGACAACTGCAAAGCTGTTCACACTTCGCAAACAGATGTTTTCTTATTAATCATGTTGTTTTCGTATTCAACGAATAATTCACAAGATTTGAGAATGCAACATTCTTTATTGAACGTATTAATGTAACATCATTATAATTTGAAAAAAAGAATGCCCCCGCATCCAACGGACTCGCGCCAATCCAATGTTAAATAATGTTGCATTGACACATAAAGTTATCTTCATTTTCTGTTGAAAGCCAACTTCAATCACATAGTTGATATGTTGTAGTTGTGTAGAGTTTTTATGTGTGACTCACTTTATGGCTAGTAATGTAGTCTGAGATTCCACCAATTCTGGAGGCTATGCTCTGCACCTGGTGAAATTCAGTGCACTGCCATATTGGCAACATAGATACAGTGAAACCTCATTAATAAGAACACAGATATTTCGAAATTCACCGTAAATTGAAAATTCGTATTAATGAGGTTTTACTGTAATTGTTTTTTTGACCAGGCTCCGGAGGTGGACCGACGGCTCCCAAGAAGTTAAAGCTGTACTCGCCTAGAGACGTGTCTTATGCTGAGGCTGCCAAGCGAGGGACTCCTAACGATTTTGAGTTCTTTGAGAAGGTTCGAAAAGCGCTTCGAAGTCAGGAAGCCTATGACAATTTCCTAAGGTAGTTTTTTTTTTATTACAGTGCTATACGACGCTACAGATCTGAGCCAAAAGACAAAGAGACGACAGTTTAGCAAAAATGGGTTATCGTTGTGAATAATAATTTTTGTTATCGGCACGTCCACGTATAGGACACTGATAATGACATTCGCACCTCATATATAACTCATTTTTGCCAAAATATCCGTTATACTCTTTTGGGTTGGCATCCTTGATTGATCTTATTTTAAATTGCTTAATCCAGAAATTGTTGCTTACGGCCTTTTGACATAGCATTCGCAATGTGATAGTGTAATTTTTATTTTGTGTTGTATTGGATAAGTAGATTGATACTTCATATTATTTTCTAATGGCGTATATTATGTTTCAATTGGCTTGCATATCATTGCTTTACTTGTTAATCGATCAATCAAAAATTAATTGTCAATCGTTCTTTCAGATGCTTGCTGCTTTTCACAAATGAAATCGTTTCAAAGACAGAGCTGCTGTGTGTGACGACACCCTTCTTCCAGCGCAACCCTGAGTTGCAGCGGTGGCTCCGGGAGTTCCTCGGGCCGCCTGCGTCTCCCCCTTCCCCCGCCCATCAGCTGCCCTCTTCTGAGCAGCCCGCGGGACATGCACATTCCCATGGCACCCCCTCTGACAGTAATCCTGCCTCCCAGCATCATCAGCCCCACCATCAACTCCATTCGGTGTCTATCGGCAACGGTATGCATCCTTACCACCCGACCCCCGTGCACCCGTACAGCTCTCTTTCTCAGGGTGAGTAGTTCATTTAAATGATTAAGTCAACTGTTTTGCGCCTCACACTCGCAAAATATCATAATAGCAAAACATCAGAATAATTAAATATCATCAGTTGATTAGCAAAACATCAGAATAATTAAATATCATCAGTTGATGTGTAAATAAATTGTTTTTAACCTTACATAGTTTTTGTTAAGACCAGGGCTTCCAACTGGAACTGAACTGAATACCGGAAAAACCGTTAATTTTGTACAAACAAAAACCGAACCGATATATATATTTTTTTACTTGTACCGGAACGAAAACCGAAATGAAAAAAATAACGGTTTGATGCTTTGGTTAAAACCTTCTCATTTCCTTTAATCTGAAATAGTCATACAATCCATGTAATTTATAGATTACAGACAGATTAGACTTTATCAATAATTTATAATATTCATTTGAATTGCAGGATATGGAGTGGGCATGTATTCATCTGGCGGTGAGCGCTATACCGGAGAGATGGATACTTTGGGACTAGCCGGAGCTCAACTCCGGCAAGACCGACCCCAGGGTGATGCCGCCATGGAAGTTGGTTAGTTATGAATGGTTTACGTTAATTATTTTCTCGAATATGCATAATAATGCAGATATTGCTGTATCTTGCATCGAATGTACTATCAGTTATGGGATTAAATGGTTTATTGACATGTTTCTAGATTTGACAACGTGCAAGCGCTTGGGCACATCGTATTGTGCATTACCACGTGGCTCTGCGGAATCAGCTTCAAGGAGATGTTCCGGCCGGACTGCCCTGTGTCGGGACGTGTTAAACGACTCGTGGGTTAGTTTTCCCACGTGGGCTGAGGATTCCACATTTGTCACCTGCCGTAAGACTCAATATGAAGAATGCATTTATCGGTGTGAGGATGAAAGATTTGAGGTTTGTGTATTTTATCTCCCATGTCTGCTGTATTTCAATATTGAAAATATATCATTGAACTATATGTCATTATAAGTTTGATTTGATCCGTGCCTTTTTTACAGTTGGATGTGGTGATAGAAACAAATGCATCGACAATCCTCGCCTTAGAAGGAGTTTACAAGAAGATTTGCCGAATGACGGCTGACGAAGCATCTCGATATCGCTTGGATGACTGCCTCGGCGGATCAAGTCCTACCATCCACCAGAGGGCGCTGCATAGAATATATGGAGAGAAGGTATTAAACATTCCTTCACCTATATAAAATAATTAATTATGTAGACCTTCTTGGTGACTGAATTTTGTCATTGGCATCGGCACAATTTGGGTGGCATTTTATTATTACATACATTGATTTATGAGTGATTAAAATTCTTTTTTCTTTACTTGGTTTCTATTATCTAACATATTATTTTGTGACCGTGCTCTTGATTTGAAAAAATAATTCTGTATTTTCCAGATGCAGGATTCTTAATTTGTGACCGGCTAATGACATTGAAATGGAATTATTAATTTTTTTTCTTCCAGGCTCCTGATATAATTGCCGGACTGAAAAAGAATCCACTCGTGGCTGTTCCTGTTGTGCTGAGAAGACTCCGGGCCAAAGAAGAAGAGTGGCGGGACGCACAAAAGGTTTAATTTTATTACGTAACCTACAACTAATCTGAGACATTGATAAATAAATGTATTCAGTTTATTCCTTTGAATTTTAATATCTTTCTTTTTTCAGGGCTTCAATAAACAGTGGCGTGAACAGAACGAGAAGTACTATCTCAAGTCATTGGACCACCAGGGAGTGAACTTCAAGCAGAATGATCTCAAAGCTCTCCGGTCCAAGAGTCTCTTCAATGAGATTGAGTCAATCTATGATGAGGTGAGGCTTCTGTAATTAACTATTCCGTGTGGCTAGCTTGTACTGTGGACGTCACTTGAGAAGGTGGCTCACTCTGATGACTGGATGAGGCATTGCTACTGTATACTGCAAAATCATTGTAATATAAGCAAAACAATCGAAGACTTTAATTCTGTGTTTATCAATATTATTTTATTTCATAATAAACCATACCAAAAATTAAATCAATTTCTTGAGTGTATCGATTGTGATCAAGGGTAAGGGTTGTTTGTGTTGGCATGAGACCAGCCTGGGAAATTTCAATTTTTCCAAAATAAAATTGTAACATTTTGTTGTATGGTATTTATGAACATTGAAAAAATGTATTTATATGGCCCCAAATGAATCCGATTGTTGAATATTGAATCGCTCGGAAGGCGATTAAAATGCAATGGAACGTAAAGTAAAATTTCAGTAATATTATATTTTGAATCTAAACAATATGTGTGTGCTTTATATATAATATATTGTATATATATTTCATGATTTGCAATCAGCTGTATTAATGAAATTTCTAGTAAAATGGTGGAATAATTAATCAAAAAGTTTACTGACAACACGTAAAATGTTTTCAGAGACGGGACCAGATGGCGAGTGGGGGTTCGGTTCTATCGTCTTGCGGTAAGAACAGCAGCGGGCCGCACCTTTCGGCACAATGTGGGCCAGGTGGAGCCGCATTGCTAGGGGACGCGGCAGACCTTCTGATCCACCACGTGCGGCGCCAGACAGCCATCCAGAAGCAGGAGAAACAGCGCATCAAACAATTGCTGCGACACTTCCTGCCTGACCTCTACACTCACCCCAGAATGCCGCTCAGCGATGACGAGAGGGACGATGGTCTGTTGCATTCTTCAGTAAAAATCTATTTGGTTTTTTTAGCGTACACTCTTACCCATGTATCAGAAAATATAATAATTTTGTTTTTGCTGTGGATTTGCAATGACTGTATAACATAATTATTTTACCACTTTCAGATGAGAAGGAATCGGCTGATGTCGCTCCGGACAGTCCGGGTTCCGTTACAGAAGAAACCAAAAATCCTTCCGGAAATTCCGCTCTGCCCGATGGGAGCGCTATGAGTGATGCAGACCTGACTGTCGGAGGGGAGAGGGACAGTCGACTCTCTTCAGCTCCCTCTTTCGGTTTGTTGTCCACGCCTGCTGATAAATCAGCCAAACCGGATATAAAACAAGAGAAAGATGTGAGTACTTCAGTCTCTATAATTCTTTTACCCATCGAGTGGAGTGAGTTACTTTGTGTAATATTGTAATATAATTATATTGAGAAGAGAGAATATCTTATTCTACCCGTGCATCGTTGGCAAAGGCCACATTGGACCGTAGTTTCTTCCCGAGAATTCTCTTCACTCTCATATTTTCTGTCCAAACAGTCAAGTTGTCATCCGACCGCTGAATGTTCAGCCAGTCAATGGATCTATGCCCACTCAGTACTCATTCATTGTTAATAATTGTGTCAATTTTAATTAATTAATTTCAATTAATTCTGCAAATATATCATAATTTCACTATCACATTATTATCATTTGATTAAAATATTTATCTTTTTATCGGTCGCAGGCTTCTTCGGACTCTGACAACCCGATCAACTCTCAGGAGGTGATCCGGATGGCTCGCAAGATAAAATATCAGGAGAACAAAGAGAATCTCCGGAGAGTCGCAGTCAGAAACAACAGCGCTGATTCAGCTGAAGCCAAAGGTAAATGAGCATTTATAACCAGGTGTAAAGTCCCCTATCCAAATGAAATGAGTTTGTGCAACTCAATTCAAAGATATTGTCAATAATAAATAATGCAATAAACAAATACAGTATAACCCCTATTTTACGCTTTTTAAGGGACTGAAAAAAAAAACTTAATTGGAGGGAAAATGTAAAAGGGGGTAGTTTGTTGCATTTTTGTTTTTTTGTTATGTAATTCTCTTTCAAGATTATATAAACATTTAAAAGTGTCATCTTGAATATCAGCAAAGCTTGTAAAGCTCTTTGCTTCTTCTTTTGTTGGAATATCAATCTCTTCTTCATCAGACAGTTCTTCAGCAGACAAGTCTGCTGGTGTTAAATGACTGTCGCTCGCCGACCAATCACCGTGCGCCGTTCTAAAGACACAGAGTTTTCCCTCCAAACACCTTACGCCGTTCGAATGTCACGACCCAATCATTGTCAAGCGCGTGTAACTCGCATATTTTGAATATTTCTGACGTAAATCGCGGGAAAGAAAAACGTAAATGCGGGTATTAAATGTACTGAAATACATCGGGACTGGAAAATTACACGCAATTGCCGGGAAAACGTGAATTCCGGGCACGTAAAAACGAGGTTATACTGTAATACAATAATTGTCGGATTGAGAATAAAATTATTATAATCATTTACAAGAAATCAAGGGTGCTAAACCAAAGCACATAGTCAAAATTAGTTACTTATGGGGATAGATTACATATTTAGAATGTCATTCAGAATCTCAAAAGTTAGTCATTCCGATTTTTTGGCAGGTTGGTTCGTTGGCTTTGTTTCCTGCCTAAACTATTATATTGACCTTATGGTAATACGGTGCACTATTTATAACACCCTTTTGGGTTAGCGTTGTTGATATGTTCGATTTAATTAATTGGTCCTTTGGCAATTGCTAATGACTTCTTTATTATTATTGTAAAAATGATAAATTGTGTTTGCGCAGAAACCACGCATTCCTCAAAATCGTCAGAGAGCAGTTTGAAGGGTTCGGGCAGACGGAGAGAAGGTTCTTCCGATAGCTCCAGCCGGATCAAATGTGAACCCTCCTCTGTTGATGCCAATATGAATGCTGATTCCTTCGACAAAGACAATAAGGTGAGTGGTGATTACATTAACATTGCTTGAACCGAAGAATATACATTTCAGTTGCACTGTTCAAGAGTTCTAGGTTACCTGTGTTATTGTGCATATTGTGTTTTCGCCTCCAAATTTTTTCCATCCATAGAAGGTCACTTGATAACCATGTGAATTTACTTAAAATTATTTAATATGAAATAATATTTATGGGGAATAGTTATTACTTATTAGCCATTCGCCCAACCCTTTGGGTCCTTGCTCTGCACAGGATAAAATACACACGAAAGAACATGCAATATTTTGACATGGCTTTTTAATTTACACAAAGATGGCGCGGCGCCACTCTATTAACTAAGCCAACCGGTGTTGGTAAAAAAGTAGATTTTTATTGAATACATTGGTATCATCAAAATAATGTCTACCTCTGTGTAAGGTTCTTGCACCTCTAATCATTTTAAAAACTAACTCACCGTGTTTTTTTGTAAATCTCAAAATTACAGGGATCTTGATTTAAGAGATTCATTTTGGTTGTTTGAAATCATGCACATATGAGATAATTTAAGATTAATTAGTAAGTGCAGTTTAAAAAAAATGTTGTCGACTGTTGGAGCAGGCTGCACAGAACCAGCAACAACAACCTGTGGTGTTCTTTGGGAGCGGTCACTGGTACGTGTTCCTGCGACTCCACACTGTGCTGTGCCAACGGTTGGCTAGCATGAAGGCGCTGGCACACCAGTTACAGAAGGACGAGGCGGGCGATGCCCGGCTGCGCCGGCCCGCCACTGCTGTCGCCCTCCGACTCAAGCCCGACAGTGAGTAACTTCCCACTATATCTTGTCAAAAAAAATGTCATCAATTTCTCAATGCCACTATTTATTGTAAAATGCCTCACTATTAGTTTGTACTCGATGTGCGATTGAGACCTATAACTTAAAAGATTATTTTGTCCGGGGAATGGCATTGAAGAAAACCTCAGATGAAGGTAAAGAAAGGCGTACTAAGGCTAATGATTAAAGTACCTAGCTGCAGGATATTTCGCATTGCTGATTCATTTGTACCAAATAACAATTCGATTAATTTGCTGGGGCTGCACTGAGATATCGCGGTGTATTAGTGTTACGAGCATAAAGCATTTATACAATGTATGTACTGTCTCGATTCTGCGTAAATAACTAACATTTCAAAATATGACTTGCTGGATTAATTTATAATATGAACATTGTGTGTAATTTTGTAGATACTCTGCCCGTATCCCAGTACTACTCGTCCCTGTTGGAAATGGTGAGATCAGTTTTGGACGGGAACACGGATGCCCTGTCTTACGAAGACGGTCTGCGGGAGATGTTCGGCATCAACGCTTATATCGCCTTCACTCTCGACAAGGTCGTCTCCAATGCTGTGCGACAGGTTCGTTGAGAGTACTATATTTTTGCGCAAATCATTAAATTCCTGCTACACGCGAAGGTCTATTGTTTGAAGTGTCCGATGACAAATTGTTTACGAGTTCATTAGTTTACAGAGGCAGTTCTACATCCTTTTGAATAAAATTTGGAGTTTTTTTTTAAAGCTCAGAATAAACTTAATTTTACGAGTATTTCATATTATTTATTGAAATGGCGATATATTGGGAATAGATAACTTTAATGTGTGCCAATTTTCTGTGTTTAGTTGCAGCAGTGCGTACAAGAGCGCGTGGCGTCACGCTGTGTGGAGTTGCACACGCAGGAGAGAGCCAAAGGAGGGTCAGGTCTTTCAGCTGCTCACCAGAGGCGAGCCGAACGGCTGCTCCGAGAGGACCACGCTTTTAAGATCTGCATTGTGCGTACTAGTACATGTTATATTTATTTAATATTACATAGCAATATATGCCACACTATATTCATTCATTATATCCATAACAATATGTGAATATTATCTGACAATAGGAAATCTTTCATTACTGTATATTGTAATGTATACATTTTGATATCAAAAACTAATACCAATGAAATTAATATTTCCTTCATGTAGTCTCATTGGCTGATATTTACTTCCTTTAAAAACTAACAATGGCAGTGAAGATTGGCTAATTTTGCTAACCTTCATTGCCGTATTTTTCTTTTTAGAATATACTAATAAATCATTAATTTCTTCATACAGTATGGAGGAGAGGAGTGCCGGGTGACCTTCGAGCTTTTGGAAAGCCTTAACTCTGGAGCGGTTAACAGCAGTAGTGGTGACGGAGGGGGGAGCGGCAGCGGGGGCGGGGGAGGCCAAGGAGGGGGTGATAGCGTGAGCAAGTTCCCTGGCTCTGTCAACCCTGATGCCTCTTCGAACCTCAATTCTGGTCAACAGACTTCTGCCTCTTCTGCTTCGGCCACGTGTCCCCCTCCCTCGCGCCTCGCAGACTGGGCCTCCTACAAAGAGAAATACGCAGATCCGTCACATCTCACCGATGCTGTGTATAAGGTGAGCTCTTCCATTTCCCTTGCACTTCTTATTCTCCTCGACAGATTTCATATTATTCCTTTTGAAACATCTACCGTCGCTAGGTTGCGGTGGTGGTGGCGGACTGCCATCTTTATGGGATGTAACTTTACTAATTAATATATCTGCACGTTTTGTATACCAAAATTTTTAACAATTGTTTCATTGAACAGGACGGCAAGTGGTGCGGCAGGAAAGCGGTGTTCCTCCTCCGGAACGTGCGCCGCTACCATCGGCGAGGGGCTGCCAATGGAAAGATACCCCTCTTGATGGACAGAGAGAAGGATCGAGATGATCTGCCTCCGCCCTCGTCTTCCATCTCGCTTTCCCCCTCGACCCTTCCTCGGCGCCCCTCCCTGGTCCGCCAGCACTCATCGGATGAGGATGCCCAACCACAGCACAACAAGCGGAAAAAGCAGCCCCTACCCTTGGGAGCCAAGAAAGATGATGCCAAAGCTCTGGCCGAGTCACCAAATAAAGAGGGCATCCCGGGTGCTGGGGGAGGAGAGGCACCGACCACTGCGCCTGACGGCTCACCTTTTGTGAACGATGACCGCACTGAGTGTCGCTTCGATGTGAACTCTTACAAGATGGTCTTCATCGTCAATAAAGAGCAGTTCCTGTACAAGAAGGGATCTCTCAACAAAGCCAAAAAAGTCAGTGCAATATTGCTTGCTTTTGAAATTTTTGAAGTATAGTGTTAATATCATAAAATATATATAAAATATTATTAAAAAGTGAATTTCTTTATATCGCATGCTACAATTCTTATTTATTGGTGCTTGTAAGATGGAAAAGCGTGTTACTCTGAATCATCCCCCAATATGAGAACATGACTTGCACCGTGAGTGTAAAACCAAGGTATCCAAATTTTTCAATTTCAAGATTAAATGCAAAACAACTTCAAAAGTCATGAACTTGATAATGTAAAAGTGAAGTGACTGCTAGAACATGCAATATAATGTAGATATAAACCAAATATTATCGTTTTTTTTTAGAAACTATTTGTCCTAACAAAATAAAGACTTCAAACCCTAATATCTCCAAAATATGTCTTTTGCACATATCTTGGTTTTACACTCACACCATGTGTTTGGTAAAATTCATGTGCAGTTTAAACCTATACCTAGATGTAATTTGCTAAAGGCCTATCCTATTTTTAATAGACTGTAAAAGAATATTTTCATAAAATTTATGTAGTTTTCAATACTATTATGGCTTTTAACATTTGCAGAGCCACAAATCGGTAACCCTCCGTCTGGACGGAAGATGGAGAACGTGGTTAAGGGCGTGGTGCTCAAGAAACGTGTCGAGTGGAGCGTCTAGAGCTACCTCCGAGTGGCTGAGATATGCAGCCAGGGCGCTGCCAGCCGGCACGCCGGACCGTCCCCCCTATGCTAACTACACTCGCTACCGACTCATCGCCGCCGCAGCTTCCACACCTGCACCTGCACCTTCCCTGCCTGCCCAGCTCAGCCCCGGCGTCCCCCCTGTGCACTCGCCACACACGGCGGGCACGCAGCCCCTCCAGAAGCAGCCGTCAGGCGAGGCGCATGCCCAATTGCAACGGTAGCCCAAGAAGACTCCATCCTCGCTGCTCTCCTTCCGGAGGAATCACAAACAGCGCTGATTGGAGACTCCCTTCTGCTTCTTCTTCCATCTGTTCTGTCTCTTTTCCTCTATCCCGTTTCCTGCGAGACTCGCTTTCCTTTCTCCGGGTGACAGGCGGACTATCTCAATAAAAGTGTCAATTTTGATGAGGGCAGCATCCATCGTACTATGACTATTTCGATGCCTCTGATTCAATTTATTGAAGGAAATGAAGACTAACATGCAAACGTACAATCTCACTCTGTATTTATTATATTCTTTTTATGAGAAGTGATTTATGACCGATGAATTAATTTTGTTTCTCGTGATCATCTCGGATATGATCAGATTTGAATGGGATGTGATACATTACCATTACCCATATTTGTAGATATTCATTTAAAAAATAATTGCTTACATTTCCTCTTGAGGAAGCTGTACAAAGGTTTCCTTGCGCAAAAAATCTATTGTTTTTAGTCATTCTTGTTATTGTTTTGTTTCTTATTTATAGGTGGAAAGTTAGAAAGTTTAATGACAAATCAATTACTGTGAAGGATATAAAGTGTTTCGAGCCGAGCTTTCATTCTCTTGCATTTATTTATAATTAAATTATTGGGTGGAGTATTTTTTTCATAAATTATATCAAATTTTGCAATGTTTTCATGTTGAAAATTTGTTTTGATTCACGTTGTCAAAAAGGACCATTTATTGAGAGATTGTGTCTTCGATGAAAGCTTGTCACAAATTTTATATCCAAGTAACCGAATCTAAGAAAGAAAAACTTAAAGAACACCGTTTGATGATCTCGGGTGAGGTTTAACAAAAATATTTTCCAAGACCTGGCATACGACATGTAGGTGTAAAATGAATAATGCCCTTGTGATGTCACTCATTGAAAACTGTTATTGTTTGTAATTGTAAGTAGATCCATGTTATTTTCTCCATTTTACGTTGAGACATCTGGCATATTTTGAATTGTTATTGTACAGTGGTCAAAATATTTCAAAACATTCAATATATTTATACGGAATGTTCGTTGTCGGCTTGGGAAAATTTCAAGTTTATGAATGCATGTTTTATATGCACGTATTTGATATTAGTATCTATATTTTTCATAAAAAAATGTGAATTCTTTACGAATTTACAACAAAATAAAAAAAAATCTCACTTCCGCGCTCAGCTTGGCGGATTTTAAAAGTTTTTCTTCATTATGTTCTCTGTATATTATTGTACATTAAATTTGTAAGGTTAACGATAGATGTCTTTATTTTTTTTTTAATTCTGGCAATTAGGGCCTTTGACATAACATTAAATCGTTCAAATATAATCGATTCAAGACCATCTACAAAATCTATAGTGTAAAAAAAACCTCCGAGAATTAAATTAATTGCTAATATAATTTTTACATATTACAAATGCAATATTCCTGTTCTAAATAGAAAATCAAACTTTTGACTAATATTGATGTTGTCGTTTAATTTATCTCTCTTTTTACAATAGTGTGTGTGCTGACATTGTGCCAACATTCAATTTCCTGTGGATAATATTCAATCTTATGATGGCATCACTGTAGTCTGAAAGGTGTTATGTCTTTGTCTGACATCATGACAATTTTTATGGTAGAGGGGCAATAGTCTGTTATGCAAAAGAGTTAGGAGGAATCCATGTTTGATAAATTCAATTTTACAAATTTCATAATATATTGAAGATACGAATTGTGTCTATCCAGCTGGACTGGTTTCGCTTCTCGGTTGTGTTATTAAACATGCTTCCTGCAATATTTGTAGTATAATTGAACTCCGGTGGCGAACGGTGACTTTTGGTAAGAGGTAGGCTGTGGAGATCAGAGAAAAAATGTATATTTATGGGATATAAAATGATAATACGGTATTACGATATTACCTACTGATAGATGAGCATAATTGATGATTATTCAATAGCTCACTGACGATATAAAATTGAGCGATATAGTAATTTGAAAATCCTACCTCTAAGATGCGACAACAACTTACAATTTCAATCGTAAAACTAGACATTTAAAATACTTATGTATTTAAAACGCTGACAAATGACTCAGGTATAATATCAGATAATTTATTAACATTCAGAAAACACAATAATATGCTGAATTTAGATAACAAAAATCTTAAATTGCATTCATCAATATCTTGACTTGACAAATAACTGAACAAAGAATATTAGTCTGACTGAACTCACTGAACCAATTTATTGTGTTGCATTAATTTAATAAATGCTATAAAAGAAAAATCATTGAATAATTTTTTTTTTAATTACCTATCTTAATTATTCTGGACAAAGCCGCAGTCATAGACAATGATATTAGATACAATGGTTTTAGGTTTGCTCTTCCGTATTGTATACATTTTGGCGGTCGGGGCTGAGGTCATGTGACCCGACAGTTATGCAAAATAAATCTTGATTCTAAAGTAATCATATTAATACAATAGTTGAAGACAGTTGGCCGGTCGCATATTTTTTACCTTTGATATACATTCTAAATTCAATGCTTAAAGATTCTGACGGCAGATGGTTCTGTTTATTTTTTAACTTCATAATAGTCTATTTTTCTTAGAACGTTGGAGGATTTAAATATTCGCCTAGTATGGAGCCTTCGCCACTGTTGAACTCACCACTGTTTCAAGTCTTGCCACTATATTATATTAACTATGAAATGTGTGGTAACAGACCTCAAATCAAATTCATTCAGCCTGTGATGTTAACAAATTAAAATTCTTCACAAATGCAAAATGCATCGATGAAATGAATATTATTCCTCTATGACAAAATGTTATCTGTTCATTTTCATTGTTATTATAAATAAATGATTGTAATATTTGCTTATGATTTATATTCTTAAGTAAGGAGATTGAATCATACAAGTTCAATAAAAAGCCATCAATGTGAATATGACATTTTCAATAAATATTAATTTTAATGTAATTAAATATTTTTATTATTTATACACTCTTTTTGGATTGATAAACTTCCAAACGGCTCCATTTAAATTACCATTACCCGCACGCGCTGAAGTTAATTGGAAATCTTATAACTGGTAGACTGTAGACTCTTACATTTTTTCGTTTAGGTTTAGGGTATTCATTTGTTTATCTTTATCAAATGCCAATATTAATAATTGGCAGGTTTTTAAATTATTTTCATTTATGCGGTCACTTGTCATTTCCGTTCAATCTATTAATGTATCATGTAAGTTTTGCTCGATGCTTATTAAATATTTACTTTATCTCATTATTGAGAGTAAGATGATCGTTTAAAGGATAACCGGAAGAGCTAGTCAAGCTTCAGAAGCAAATCTATTTTTAAAATGTCAATTTGTTTTAAAAAAAAAAAAAAAAATCAAGCTGTTTAGTCTATTATCAGTCCACTGAAAGTGATCGAAATTATGAAATAATAAAAATTATATTTAATCAAAGGTTGCCATGTAGAAAAATGCGTCTTTACATTTTGGCTCTATTTCAATTTCAGTATAATTCCTTCTCGACTGATAGAATTACGGTATTTGTATAAAAACGATATTGGTTAATTAGTATTTTTTTAAGATCTTCATTGTTTGTATATTAGTAAATTGAATAGTGTGTAATATAAAACAAAGAGGAGTGCAAATGTCATCTTATACATAATAATATAATAAATACTGAATCATTAGCTTGTAACGTTACGATATACAGTTATGCATTTTTTTCTTGATGTTTTGTGCATATTTTAATTAACTCTAGTAATATGGACGTTTTAGTACATAGTTGTATTTAATATTAATATTAACGGATAGACAATTATATATTAGGCGAGATGAAAAGTGAGGTGTGAAAACAAAGATATTGTCATCAGCGAGAGAAACTAATCGATGTGAAAGAGAAAAATGTGTGAAAGAGAAGAACATTTTGAGTTTGACAATATAATTATAATGTACAGATTTATACTTGAAATCTTGAAAGTAAAAGCGAATTTAAAAATAAACCTTGTGTATTATTTTTCCCATTGCCTTACGATTTTTTTTGCTTTTCACTTACATTTCCATTCAACTCAGTGACTTGTGTGACGGTGCTTTTGGTTTTCTTCCTGATGGACTGGAAACATTATCTCAGTAGAAATGCTAAACGTTTCCATGATTTGAGATGAAACAGTTGGATTAAACCGATGCCTGCCCATAAACAAATAAATGATAAAATATAAATAAGAAAATCCTGCTTTATAATTAAAATGTCGCAGTAAATGGAAGTAAAATAATAATAACTTGTTTTGACACATTGCTCTTCTGATAAATTCTTGGAACACCTATTCACGTTCCACGGAAACCCTGGTGTAGATATATTTGGATTTTATTGTGAGACAAAGCCTTTGACATATGCCAGCATCGATGGAGCGCCATCGGTGCAAATACCCACACATAACTTCCAGATTTTATAAGTAGGTAGTCTAAAGCAGTGCTCCGCAACCTTTGCTCACCCACGCCACACCAAAGGTCTTTCCACGGCACACCACACGTAAAACAATTTATACACCAAAACATGGACCCCACTTCCTGAAGAGGGACCCCAGGTCAGGATCTTTGGCGGGCCCCTACCTATCGCTAAGGTTAAAGACAGTGTGATACTCTAAAATAGCGTTTTTCAAATGGTGTTCGAGGAAAAATATTGGTATTGATTGTATGTCTAGCGATTTTTTGCATTTATTAATACATCCACTTGAATTATGGTTAGCTGTCGGATTGAGAACAATTTTATTATTTGTCGAGTATTGACATAATAATAAATTGTATCTTACAATTGCATGTCTTAAAATATTAATACTAGCGTAGTAAAATAGCGCCGCAGGCGACTTTTTTTACTTTTCGAGCAAAATTGTAATTTGTGTTTATCTCACATATCTGGTTGACCTGCTACGCCGGCCTCCCCTGAGCCTGGGTCCCCAGAGAGCCCTGTCAGCTCCCCCTTGTAGAGGCCATGCACCATAATTACATTAGTTTATATTTTTTTTATTTGATAAATAATTAAATATACAAACAACGTAACACACGACGAAGAACTAAATGTACAGATTGCCATGTATTTGTATTATCAATAACTAATTAATGTGATAACTTAGCTTTTTTCAATGAACGTAAAAGTTTTATATATTTTGACTTGATATTTGAAAGAGTAAACCGAAGCCGTCGGTCAATACCCTTCAAGCAAGATTACTTATTATTTTTTAATTATAACTCGAGTTGAAAAACTTTGCTCACTTAGATATGTCGTATAAAATGGGAGCTGAACTGCAATAGCCTTGTCGGAAATCCGAGGATATTCTTTATTAACCGAAATCCTGAAAATAGCCAATGGAACATCGGCGAAGTTCAGTTTTAGCGTCCCATCGTTTCTAAATTCAACCAATTCCTCTCGAATTTATAGGAAAAGCGCTTCTATAGAATTTTCAGCATAATTTGCAAGAGTTTCGAATCCAGTCGTATTGATTGTATGAAAGTAATGATGAAATTTCTTTTGCAGCAAAGTTAAATGATTTTGAAACGGATCCAAAATTAATTGTTTGTTTTCAATGGTGGTCTGGTAGGTCCTTTGGTACATTTGTTGAGATCCTTGTCTTAAAATTATTTGTGTTTTTTTTTGGCAGCAATGTACCGCGGCACACCTAGCATAATCTCACGGCACACCGGTTGCGGAGTACTGGTCTAAAGTATCGAATATATTCTGACCTCTTGTTTTCTAGAAGTTCTCAGTGGCATAAAAATTAACTTATAATTTAATTTTCATGCATGATCAGTGCTCGAAATGGACAATTTTACGAACAGGAACGCTCGATCATTGTCCAAAAATGTGTAATGTTAGATATAATAATATCTGTAATATAAAAGTAACTCTTAGTTTTACATAATGTACTTTTTTCATCATCAGTGGTAGCATGCAAATATATAATCGTTTTCTAAAAAATACATTATTAATAGGTATTAACATGAATAATTATTCAAATATAAATACCTAAATGTATATGAATAATTGTGGTGGGAAACATTATTAAAAGACATGAAATAATAGACAAACTAATCACAGTTTCCTATTGGTTTCGTTAAGAGTTTGAATAAAAATATGCAACTTAGGCCCTCCTCCCACGGCGCAACTGAAATCTGACAGAGCTGGTTTATGAAGGAACTCATAAACTGGCCAATGTGATGCTTCGCACACGGCGCTACTGAAACCACTTGAAATAATAATCACATAACCTCAAACTGTCAAACTGAACCATCAGGTGTTTTGTACAAAAACCGACAACACGCACGCTGCTGCGTTTATTCGAATAGAATAATTTATTTCAATTTTGCTTATCTTGTACTTTTTACGTTTTGGGTTGTTAATGATTTTTATAGCATGACACATATTCGCAGTGCTGCCAATTTTGGTAAGAAAATATGATTTTTCACCGAATCTAATGATGTTGGTACCACTGTTTTACGGTGACTGGAAACTTCAGAGACCGCGCGACTAGCATGTCGCGTCTCTTCGTGACCGTTTTGAAGCTGAGAGATTCCAGTCTCGCCGTCAGCGAGCCGCCATTGAAATACATTAGGTAGATACTGGCTGGAATTTTAGTTTCAGTTCCGTCGGACTTCAATCGTCGGATGGCCTAAGAGTGGATACAAATATGAGTGAAGATACCTAGGTTAAAACAAAATACATGCCGCTTCATTCAAAGCTCAGATTTTTCGTAAATTCGAAATACGAATTCATATACGAAAAAGCAAGGGCATGGTTTTTAATAAATTAATTTATAAAATATGTAATACGCAAGATTTCCGAATGTATTTTAAACAACCTCAGAAGTGTAGGTAGATATTATTAGAAAAAAATCGGTGTATGTATCATGGTGTCTCATATATCTTTGCCATACAGCGGTTATAATCGATTCAGAAGTGCCCATGATGAATTAATAAAAAATCAAATTTTAATATATTTTTTGATTTATAGGGAAAGCGCTTCCATAGAATTTTCGTCATTGGTTGCAAAAGGGTTTTGGATTCAGTCGTATTGATTGTATGAAAGTAACGATGAAATTTCTTTTGAAACAAAGTTACTTACCTAAATGTTTTTAAGACGGATGCAAAATTAATTGCTTGTTTTCATTGGTGGTCTGGTAGGTCCTTTGGTACATTTGTAGAGATCTTTGTCTTAACTCCTAATTTATCAGATCACGTCGATATATTTTCATTCTGACCTTTCATTATTTTATTAAGTTCATGCAGGTGCTCAAATGTATTACCAGCCATGTACGCAAATTTGGCTATTAACTAAATATTGCATAGTGTGTAGCAGTAGCTCATTGAACATTAAATTTGATGAAACAACTTTACGAGCTCAAATAGTTACGCTAATCTAGAAATTGCCCACAGAATTTTCAGTAAACAAAATCATTCCGTTTGCTGGAGTGACTAGTGGAGAGGGAAACACTGAAGTTGACAGTATTAGAGGATTAGTGAGCTATCAAAACACAAACTTCTTTTAGATTCAATTAAATTTGTCATTATTTACATTTATAGCATCACGTTAATAACGAGGGTATACTGACAGAACGCATTATTTCAGTTTTTTCTGTTTTAAATGCCAAAATGTATACAATTTTACGCTCTACGCCTGGTAAAACGCACACAGGCATAGGTGAGAGAGAAAATAGAAACATTATTAAATCATATTGTTATTTTTTATTCTGATAGAAAGCATGATAATGACTTAATGCGTTCTGCGTATACAAAATACAGGACTTGTAACATGTCGTATATTGTGTTTGCCATAAAGGTTAGTCTTTATAATGTAGAAAAAATGTTTTAAAATCATAAAAAAATCTACGTGGGAGAACGCTTTGAAAAAAAAAGAATATCCTTTTTGCGATTATCTCAGAACTTGTTTTAATGAGTTAATGCTTTCTGTCAGTATACCCTCGATATGATTGTAATTACTTATTCCGTGTGATTCCTTTATAATGTTTTATTTCTGAGGAACATAATATTATTTAATTATAATAGATAGGTATACTAAAATAATTATTACAAGTATACGAAATACCGTAATTAAACATCATAAAATAGTTACCAAACAAATATGTATTTATTAGTTGGTACATTTTTTTTGTATATCGTTGCAATGCATACTCATTTTTTATCATTTCAATAGTGGTATTGTGTATTGAAATGCATGTTACATAATCGGTATACACTAATCCAATGTTTCCCAGCGTGGGGCGTACGCCACACCGGGGGGCAATTTGAATGTTTTGGGGGGCAATGTGCAAATCATTAAATATTTGATAAGGTGAGTCGGGGTAAGTGTGACATATAATTCAATGAGATGAATTTCAACGTGGTTCATGATGAATAGGTGTGTTTTAAACAGTTGAAAACTTTACCGTAGGATCTACAAAAGCATTACAATTAATATGTACAGAAAGAACCCACTGTATATCATACTATAATACGACATTTTAATATTTTTGTTACACTTACCCCAATATTAGTGTAAGTGTAACTAAATTCTTCTTTATTCCAAAAGTACTTCAAAACCATAATGTATTATATGCATAGAAAGGTAATTTAATGGATATTGAGTCTTGAGTTAAAACTACAGTATAGAATTTCAACAAAATGCACTAAAACATTTTTTTTGGGGTAAGTGTGTCATACTAATGTATGAAGCGCTAGTGATGTCCCGAAAGAAAAACGACGTATTTTTTATTAAAAATAAATCTAAAATCTAAAAAAATAAATATAAAAAGAAATCCGATGACACTAACGAGTTTACTTTTTGAAGGATCATGGGAAAAATTTGTTATGTCAAGTTGACCGTCAACATTATAATATATCCATTGTGGACAATCCTTTAAATTCAGGTTGATGATTAAGACAAGTTATAGTACCAATTGATTACAAAAGGATCGTAAACTTTTTTTCAAACATATTCTACGGCTTGTGGTTTTTAGCATGGAACATGCTTTTGTCTTGACCACCCGGCCGGATTTGTTACGAAAACATCGCACAGGCAGCGGAAACGAAAAGAAAAAAATAAAGTCACGAAAGTAGCGCGGCGCGGGCTGGAGTGGCTTCAGTCGGCCGCGAACAGCACTTCGGGAATAACGTGTGACCGCACCCCGCAATTTATTTTATTTTTCTTTGAATTTGGACAACCAGCATTCAGAGAATCAATGGGCAAAGCATGTCGTCGCTTAAGAAACAACACCGCGGAAGTCAATTAATTAAAATTTTCAGGGGAAACAAAAAACGTCTCAAAAAATTGAAAATTGATACTTTTTAACTTATTTTTTTTGTGTTTAGTTAAAAAAAAAAACATTTTTTCATTCAAAAAGAATTTTTCCATAGAAGGAACAGGGTGTAAGATTTTTTTACCTACCGAATGTTATTCAAAACTCAAAACCGCCAAATGGGGACTTACGCGGTGTTGTTTCTTAAAAGACGATGTTCCATGCATAATAATTTTAGCCGTTAGGTTTAAGTAACCATCATCTTTAAATAATAACTTATTTCTTTTAAAAAAACCTATAAACCAATTGTATCCGGGTACTTTGTTTTTAAACGGCGTGTTAATATTATTTTCTTTAATATACTGTCCAATTAATTCGAGGAATACTTTTTTTGTGAGACATGCTTTTCCAACGTATGCAAATTTTCTGCAAAAGATGTTTCAATCTCTTTGGGTAATATTGTACTTCTGCTAAAACTGTCTTCTCTTCTTTCGTAAACATGATTATACATATCCATATGACATAATATCTCAGTATCCTGTTTTTTTACACATTCACCTGTTTTTTGTAATTTTCCTTGGTCATAAGCTCTTTTATCTGTCTTTCGTTTATAATTTACATGTGGAAAAAATTCACATTAATTATTATCACATGTTAGATAGGCAAGCACTTATTTTAAAAACTTTTGTATTAAATTGAAACACATGCACTCTTCCGAGTACCTACCTATTTAGCTAACATAAAACTATAACAATAAAATTATGAACATTTTGTTTCAATTGCGAACATTTTTTCGATCGATATAAATAATGCGTCGTGTCCCATCACTAGTTAGAATAATGATTATGCGAATTCATAGAAAATATATGGGAGAAATGTGACACAAAACAAAGGCACACTTACCGCACGCGTTTACTTTCGTGGGGAAAGTGTGTCTACTCGATTAAAGCTTTAAAATGCTTATCAATAAGTAAAACGATAACAACACGTGAAGCAGGGTTTCAAAACACATATACTCACCAAATTTTACAACCATAATGTGCAGATTTCCGTGTTTTAAAAAATAGTTTAATAACAGCTACCATCTCACTCGTCAACTTCAAAATGTCGTCTGGAGAATAATCCATGTAGTCACCTCAAAAAACATGGTATCGACACCATTTCTGATTATTTTTATAAATCTGTGACTTTGCTATCACCTTTCCTTAGATGGGATCATCCAATTTATAGTAAGAGCCGAGCCACACCGGGCGACTCTGGTCTCGAGACCAGTCGCGCGACTGGTCTCTTCGGGTGATTTACTCGGGCGACTTGCCTGTGACCAGAGAGGCAGCCAATAATAATAATAATGAATGTATACGCAATTATGCAAAAAATGCGGCGTGGCTGCCGGCGACTGGTCGCCTAGTGTGGCAGCGCTCAATACATAGCTATATGTTTTCATACATCGCTACCGATCGCCTGACCAGAGAGACCGGGAGACCAGACCGAGCGCACGAACGAGATTTTACTGATCGCCCGACTTTATTGCTTACGCAACTACTGAGCGACCAGGTGTGGCACGGTCCATATAACTGCATGCATCGGTCTGGTCTCGAGACCAGAGTCGCCCGGTGTGGCTCGACTCTAAGTACTGAGATATCTTAGTAGCTACACTTACCCCGACTCACCTTACATTTTTTTGTTAAAAAATGCATTTCGAAAGTATTTTTTTGCCATTCCCATCATAATATTTAGTTGAATGCGGCGCTTTAGCGCTGTAAATGAACTTACTGAGTTACTGATGTTATTTGTTACTGAAAAAAGTCGTTTTGTTCATAAACTGTGGAGATTTAAGATTAAAATTGACCAAATTAGTCCTCACATAAAAACTCTTTGCAGCACATCAAGCATAAGGATCGCACTAATTTTTTTCCGAGTTGTACATCTAATATAATATTTGTGACGTTAAAAAACAAACGTGGTCATCTCCAGTCACTGACTTTTTTGAGATTTTTGGTTGGTATGACTGCTTGTGTTGTTTTATATAATAATATTCACTTCAGACATGTCTATCTCCTTATTTTCTGCTTAAAAAATCAAAATAAAAGTTGTGATTTTTTTCAAACTTAGTCATCTCCATTGACTTTTTATATCAAACGTGGTCACATTCGTCTTAGCCAATCACGACGTAGCACTTTTTCAGAATGGCCAATCATGTCGTGGCATTTTATCAATATGGCTCCCATCAGCAAAAAGTTTTCTCTGTATATAAGATGTGCTCTTCAAGTTTTTAAGCGAAATAATTGTCAAAGAATGGAAAATAATCCAAATAAAGTTTGAAATAGTGTCACCAGATAATGCACGAAAGTTTACCAGATCAAATTATACCATTAAACGTTCAAAGAAGACTGAAAAACGGTAAGTAAATTTTGATTTTCAAACGTTTTACGACAGTTAGCATCTTAGAACCTCAGGGCTGTGCCTTGGCTGTTCATATTTTAAGTTCAGTTTTAAAACTGCATAATATCGTGTAAACTGGTTCAGTCATCTATATTTTTTTATATATTTTTATTCAAAAATATTGTTATGTTTGCTTAGTTACCTATTTAATTCTAATATCATAAAACTCAAAATAAATTCATAAACCCAATTATAATTTTCAAATTATTAAGTGTTAGTTGTAAATATGAAATAAGTTATACATTTATATTGTTTTTTTTTTCGGGTGCCGGACAAAATCCCGAAGGCCGAAACCCCGAAAAATAAAAAAATATAAACAGTAATAATTTTCAACCAGCGGCACCCCAATAGGCGGCGCTTTTCCTCGATTGTATAATTTAACAAGATAAATAAAATAGTTATATAAAAACTATTATTAATTATAAAATGAAGCAAGAAAATAATTTTCAACCAGCGGCACCCCAATAGGCGGCGCTTTTTTTAGAGTGTGTAAACTCAAAATAAATTCATAAACCCAATTATAATTTTCAAATTATTAAGTGTTAGTTGTAAATATGAAATAAGTTATACATTTATATTGTTTTTTTTTTCGGGTGCCGGACAAAATCCCGAAGGCCGAAACCCCGAAAAATAAAAAAATATAAACAGTAATAATTTTCAACCAGCGGCACCCCAATAGGCGGCGCTTTTCCTCGATTGTATAATTTAACAAGATAAATAAAATAGTTATATAAAAACTATTATTAATTATAAAATGAAGCAAGAAAATAATTTTCAACCAGCGGCACCCCAATAGGCGGCGCTTTTTTTAGAGTGTGTAATTTAACAAGATAATTAGAATAGTTATATAAAAACTATTATTAATTATGGAATGATGCAACAAAATAATTTTCAACCAGCGGCACCCCAAAAGGCGGCGCTTTTTCTCGATTGTATATTTTAACTAGATAATTAAAATAGTAGTATTTAAAACTATTATTAATTATTGAATAAAGTAACAAAATAATTTTCAACCAGCGGCACCCCAAAATATTTTTATAATTATTTCATAATTAATAATAGTTTTTATATAACTATTTTGATTATCTTGTTAAATTATACAATCGAGAAAAAGCGTCCCCTTTCGGGGTGCCGCTGGTTGAAAATTATTTTGTTGCTTGATTCCATAATTATGAATAGTTTTTTTTATAACTATTTTAATTATCTTGTTAAATTACACATTCAAGAAAAAGCGCCGCCTATTGGGGTACCGCTGGTTGAAATTATTTTTTTGCTTCATTCCATAATTAATATTAGTTTTTAATACTACTATTTTAATTATCTAGATAAATTATACAATCGAGAAAAAGCGCCGCCTTTTGGGGTGCCGCTGGTTGAAAATTATTTTGTTGCTTCATTCCATAATTAATAACAGTTTTATATAACTATTTTAATTATCTTGTTAAATTACACACCCAAGAAAAAGCGCCGCCTATTGGGGAACCGCTGGTTGAAAATTAATACTGTTTATATTTTTTTATTTTTCGGGATTTCGGCCTTCGGGATTCCGGCCATTCGGAATTTCGGCCATTCGGGATTTTGGGTTTCGGGATGTCGGCATTTGGGATTTCGTCCGGCACCCATTTTAACACAACCCTGTTTGTTAGAATACAAAACAAACCAATCGAATACAAAACAAAACTGTCCATCTCCAAAAGTATTTATTTCAAACCTGGTCAAATCCAGATGATACAAAACAAACATAGCCATCTCCAACATAAAATCGTAAATATCTTGTTTGTTAAAGATTCGCGATTATTGAGCATTGTTTAAATCCTATCTTTTAAATAAAATATAATCATAAATTATGAAATTATTAACTTACGGGTTCAAATTAACCACAAAAACAAAAAAGTTGATTTACTCAGTTTCACTTGTGATGGAGATGGCTACGTTTGTCTTTTAGTGTCACATTTATTGTACATAGGTAGGTACTTACTTACGGTATTAAAATTGAAAATAGTATTTGTTGCCAATGTGCATTTTTTCATTTTAAGCAATTCATTTTTTTCAGAATTTATTAGTTAACTATGAAATTTTGATAGGGGGAGCATGGAGATTTTTGAAGCGTTGAAGTGGGGCATGGCACAAATAAGGTTGGCAAACACTGCACTAATCACATACAATCTTTGCATGCCACCTGGCTCATAACAAATCATTTGACTGTCCGTGGTTCTATTGAATTTAAGTAAAATGAGTAGCCAAAAATGTAAAACAGGTCCGAATTCGTGAATATAAAGAGTCTTGGAAAAAATCGTATTTCTGTATTGAACGCGAAAACAATATACTTAATATGTTTAAAATGCACATTAACAGTTCTTTTAGGCTTTTAGGGAGTGCGTCCTAATAAATCATTACACAAAAAGGCACCCAGAATACGATCAAATTTACGCATAGGCACAACAAACATTCCAGTAGAATTTGAAACATTAGGTCGTTTAGGACAATAAACTGGACTTTGTATACCTCATCATGTTAATTTGTGAAAAATTGTATTGGTCGTAGTTAAGTGCATCTTTAAGAAGTAATGGCAGTGAATGAAATAGGTGTGTGGTTAGACTCTTGGATTGTTCGAAAAATCGGGATCACAAATTATGTAAGTAAGATATTATTGTGTCATATTGTTTAATTTCGTGTGGTCACCAGAGTGACTTTTATTTCTTGTATAGATTGCTCTGTTTGAAGACGGAGCGTTAAAAATACTCTCTTCTATACTTTAGAAGTCAAAACTTGGACGCCCACAGAAAAGAAAAATAAGAGTTCCCTGATGCTGCCCTTGCATTAAAGATATAGGCAAGTCTTAGATTAAAGAATAAGGTAGGTATTTAATGTGTTTCAATTGAAAATTTAAAAGTTCTAGTGTGGATTATAATTAGTACGTTATTAACTCACTATATTTAGGCACGTACCTTAACTTTATTGAAATAATGTGTAGGAACTTGCAAAAAAAATAAGTTTCTCGTTTTATAAACTAATACTACAATAATATGTACTTACCTACATTCCAATGTAAAATAGCTTCGACCCTTACCTACCTTACAATCCTAAAAATATATTTTTTTTGAATATACATTATTGTATAGGTAAATCGTTTTACAGTGGCACCATGGGTACGGCAAATGCGGATTGCAGTAGTAGTGGTATTGTTTGCTAGCATTGAAACAGGCATTGTCGCAAGCAATTCAATACACGCGCGAATCGCCTATGGTGCCACTGTAGAATGATTTACCTATACATAAATGGGACAAGGCAATAAATCTTACCCTAACCCCAGTGCATTTTTTTGTATACAATTTTATTTTTTTATCACCATTGATGGAAAAGGTCTATCAGTGCATTTTGAAGGCCATACTGTCTTGAAAAAAGGTTATTTCTCAAATATTTTGTCTTACACTATCACTATTTCACAAAAAAACTTAAGTATGTACATAAACGAAGGGGTCATTGGAAACCCAGAGATTCTAAACAAGTAAAATTATTTTTTAATAATACAAATATTAATTTATATTTATTTATCAATTAATTTTTCCTCAATTTTAATTAAATCCGAACTGGAATGTAATAATATTAAGTAGGAGGCTTGAAGATTTAACGAACCGGTACGCTATCCTCGAGGTTTTTACGAATAGGAACGCCATCCTCGGGAATTCACGAACTGGAGCTATGCTCCGGTGCATTCTGGTCCTATCCGAGGGCTGTGGATGATTGATGATTGTAAAAGTTTGTTTAGTTAAAATTGTGCTATATTTACGACCCTACTCAGGGAAAAAACATTATGTGTGATTAATTTATTACCACTTGTGAAGTGTTCTATACTTCGCGTCAAACACGAGCGTGACGAAAAACAAAATGCGCACCTTGCAGTGCTCCATAGACATAAAGGCAAAATGGTGGATCTGTTCTAAATGGTAAGTGATTGTATAGAATTTATTTGTTCGGATATTTTTGACATTATGACTGATTTATTACGGTTTTTTAGTGTTGTAAAATAATCTGAACATGCTAGGTGCCTAAAGTCATAAAACTCATTTTTTATTGCCATTTTTATTATGAAACACAGAAGTTAAGGGGGGACATGCTTAGCGTAGGCCAAAATGGAGCTTTTGTTCTATTTTCAAAGCATGATCCTGGACATACCTTAAACGTTGTAGATAATATATTTATATAATTTTGAAGCCTTATTATCCTTTATATTTATTTTAAACATTTGATGACTGCATAAAGTATTTTTATTACATAAAACAGTATTCTTTTAAACCTCTTGCTCTAATGTTTTAGAATATAGTCATATTTTGGTACATAACTGTGCAGTGGTGTTAAGATTTTTTACATTTATTAATTTTTTAACGCATTTAATTTAAATGAAGAAGTAGAAAAAAAAAGAAGAAAAATTTTAGTTAAAGAGGAAAAATACTTTATGCAGTCATCAAATGAATACGTGTATTAATTAAGGCGCTAAGTACCAAAAATAAAAAATCTGACATTTTTATAGAAAAGTGTTCTACATACTAACGCCAATAACTTCAACTATGGTCTAAGTGCCTCAAGCAAGTCAAAAAAATACAGCAAAATATTTAAACCTGCCGACGTTGTAAGTCCGTTGGCCTGTTTTATTTATAATGGTGTAAATAGCACTACAGTGGTCAACCTCATTCAATATGAAATGGCTGACGATGGTGTGTTGACACTTGCGAGTTCTTAATACCTAAAATTATAGAAGCTGCCGTGATTGCTTCACACTGTAAAACCACATTTTTCAAAAGGTCTGCTTCATGAAATTTTACTGCAATGACTCGGTATTTTGTAACTACAGGCAATACTACTTTTTGGTACTTAGAGCCTTAATTAATACACGTATTCAAATGTTTAAAATAAATATAAAAGATAATAAGGCTTCAAAATTATACAAATAGATTATCTACAACATTTAAGGTATGTCCAGGATCATGCTTTGAAAATAGAAAAAAGCTCCATTTTGACCCACGCTGAGCACGTCCGCCCTTAAACAAAACAAAAAAATGACTCGCGGAGAGAGAATTTGTCATACTAATATAGGCCGCGTGTACTGGGTTAAAAAGCTCATTAGAAAATTTTCCTCTGAATTTAGAGACCAAACAAACAATAACATAGAGTGAAAGCCAGAGTATTTTGTTCCTGCTTGCCTAGTGAACAAAATCCACATAACAAGTTTAAACCAAGAGCTGGAATATAGAACACTGCGAGCGAATGCTCTCTGTTCAGATGTATTGAAAGTTTTTCTATATTATGCAAACCATTTTGAGGAACCATGTACCTTTTGTAGGAAGCTGAGAATAGATTTTTTTCTTTGACAACCCATAGCAGCCGCAATCTCATCCCATAAATTTTGTTTTTTGGTTCTTGATACATACAGTCCATTTTGAGTGCAACAATACTAAATACACAAAAGTGTGGAATGGAGGGAGTGGAATTTTGGTAATTTTTTTGTTCAGCTTCATCACCGAACGTTGTACAGACAATTGTACGGCACACGGGCAAACTAAGTGACTCGTCTAGTAAGTGGCTTTATTATGGGTGTTCGCACGTCTAGCTTGGCGCAGGCAAGATCGTACATACGGCGGGCTCTTCCCATACTGCACGCATAGAGATGTCCGCACTGAATGGACGGGCGCGAACGCGCGAGTAACGGGTGTCTCAAACCATCATGAGCTTGCCGCGCGCGTCTGGTGCATTTGTGGTATTATTTTCGCAAAGCATAGATAGTGCGAAGTATACGTTTTATAACTTTGCACTTTTTACTACACTGTTACGCCTCTTTGCCTTATTACGTCGCATAAAATTATATCAAATGATATTCACTTGTATTATAATATGTAGTACTACTCATCAGCAACATCTTCTTGGCTACGTGTTAAAACTGTGAACTAACATGCTCCGCCCATTTTTAACTGCACTTTCATTATAAACTTACAAGCTCCTCCCATTTAGTAGACAACAGCGCCTAAAAGCGTAGCCAAGATGTTGCAGAAGAGGAATCAACAAATAGATAATATTATATGTAAAAATAATGTTTAAATTTCAATAATTCTGAACACATAATATTGTATACATCTTACATACATATATTTATAAAGGTACTTAAAAAATGAGGGGGGGGGGCAAACTTTTTGGATGAAGGGCCAAATTCAAGAATTTAAAATGAGTAAAATACCATTTTTCGATATACAATATTTATTATCACGAAAAATACAAAAAAATGAATGAGAAGAATGAAACTGTTGTACATTTTTTTTTAAATTCATGTGTTAATTTTGTAGTTAATATTCTCAAAACTGCTTGTAAATGGGCATCGGAGATATTTGATCGTAAAGATTTTTTATTGAGGTTCATGATCGAAAATGTTTGTTCACATATCGTCGGTGTTTTGTAAAAAGGGCGAATTAACCAAAATGCTACTTTACAGGAGGAGGATTTTTAACGTTTATTTATTTGTTTTTTACCTGTAGATGATTATAAATATCTAACAAGTTTATAATAAAGCTTAGAAAGAATACTATCATTATAATAGGTATTATGATATAATATTTTAAAAGGCCTAATATGTCACATTTTCTTTTTATTTCGTAATTTTAATTAATTTAATTTTAGTCGATTATCGTTTTAGAGTACTTTCCTGTGGAGATAAAAATTCGCCGTTTTTACACAACAAAGCTAGTGGGGTACATATTGTATTTTCATTAAAATCTCGATTTCGCCAAAATGGTTGATTCGCCCTTTTTACAATATATAGGTTGATCCAAAAATAACGAACATTTTTCTTGCATAATCTTTAAGTTGGTCGAATTTGTCTGAATTAAGGGCATTGTAAAATTTTGAGATTTCTTTACGACGATGCAATTTTCTTAAATCAGTGTCACCCTGCAGATCAATAATCAAAAGTTGTAGCTCTGTCGGTACACTATCAACATCTATTGAAAATGGATCGCGTACTATTGCTAAACTTGTCTCAATTTTTCGGAAGTCACCAAATCTTTGTGAAACATCGTCATTCAGAGCTTTAATAATTTTACCATATTCTTCAAATTTATATTTTGGTATATTCAGCAACTTCAAAGTTGGAAAGTGGTCCACGTTGTTATTCGATATTTGTCGAAGGAATAACTTGAGTTTTAATTGAAATCCATTCAAACTTTTTACCATAATATCATGGACATATATATTTTTTCCTTGCAACGCGGAGTTAAAAGTATTTAAATGTGTCACGATGTTCAACGTAGAAAATAGTGGTTACATAGTGTGAGACGAGACGCAAGGAAGACGTACTGAGATAATACATTTTCGAAACAACAAATTCTTCAAATTTTAATCAATTGTCAATATTTTTTAAAAAATTATGAAAAAGTTATTCGTAATCAGAAGTACAATTAATGATGGAAGGCCGCAAAAAAATACCCGGCGGGCCACATGCGGCCCGCAGTTTGCCCTCCCCTGCTCTATACTGTGTTCTTCCTACTCTCTTACTTTATATCTTGTTAGGCTTAACTATATTATAATTTATGTGGAAACTTTGCTGGCTGCAATATCTTTTTTCGAATCTATTTTTATACATATTTGTAATCTATGTAATCTAAAATATAAACAAAATATTTTTAGAATTTATTACATCATTTCTATCCTGGAGCCGGAGTGCAAAGTTATGAAGCGTATACTCAATAAAACTACACTACAGGCACGACTACCATTTCGCCAGTAACCATTCACACCGTATGAACCGAAAAGTCATTTCTAAGGTTTTGCCTTCTGGCACGGCACTATGCACACTCACCAATGGCACATACTTAATCCTTTACTTAGTAGGTAATAAGGTCTTTACCTTCTTTTATTGTATACATTTACTAAATAAACAGGAATTAACTGTATTAGTTGACGGTGTATATTTACCATTGGTGGTGTCTGAAGATGCCGAAAGGCGAAACTCGGGTCGCAAAAATGCTTAAATCAATTAGAATATAATCAAAGTTTTGCCATTTCAAATAGGAATTTTCCAGCAAAAACTTTTGTGTTTATGGTTTCCTATCCCTAATTTGACGCTGAACACGACCAAACGCGCGCGGGCTACTACGGCCAAGTGCTTGGAGCCGTGTTCTGTTGCTGTTGGAAAAGGGCTGAGAACAATGCTAAGTGAAGGTTATCCATAATGACTGGTTTTGAACAATAAAGGTGTTCTTTCGTCGATTTGGTTCCAAAATATGTAAGAAAACACCTTTTTGGTTTGAAATAATTTATTATTTTTAATAATAAAAAAACATGTCACTTTACATCCAAAGCTAGGTACTTATTTTTTTCATAAGAAAAAGATCACTTTCTGGAATACACAAGAAATCACAGAAACAATAACTTATTTGTATGTTATTTTTCTTTTCGAATCAGAATGAGAAAAACTATAGAATTGAAATTTTGTGACATGCCAGATTATTTAAATCAATGTATTTTATATAGTTGTCATAAAAGGCTGTCAAGTTGTCCCTGTTAAAATATTAACAAAAATATTCAATTTTTTGTGACCATTATAGTATTTATAACCTTTATCTATAATGCTAAAAATAATGTATATTGTAAAGCTACAAAAACAACCCTTTTCTTCTTGTGAGATTCTTGAATATACATAATATATGGAAAATGGTTTATAAAAACTCTTCAAATAATGAAAATTAGTGGTTTGATTGTATATTTTTGGCAATCCCTCCTTGTCAGTATAATAGCCATAACGAATGATGCCGAAGGGCACATTTTACAGCAACCAAACCACACCACACACTTTCTATACTATAAAACCAAACAGAAGTACATAATGTAAATGGAATCTTTGCGAACTTATGAAAAATGACCGATGCGAATTAAAAATAGGTATTTAGGATTTTTGAAAGAAATAATTTGTTTTTAAATAGATGTCATTTCATTACAGACGTGTAAAATATTAATTTGATATATTTTTGGTGTGTAGTTATTATCAAGTTATATCATATGGATTCATTTAATACTAATATTATATATAAAAAGTTCTGACTCCACTCACTTTTGATCGTTTAGAAATTAGCTATCATTAATTCTAAATAGTAAATTTTATTCCTAAGGTTTTTTTGCTCTTCGCCTCTATAACAAAAAATATCTAAACCTAATTTAAAAAAAAATTATGTCAAGTTTTCTTTTCAACTCGACAATATTTGTAATGCGGGAATAAAAATTTTCAGATATATGAATCAGTTATTTATTAATTTAATTTATGACGTTCAATATCAAAATCTGGTTAAATAGGTACTTATGCAAACAATGATATTATTATATTACATAATATTATTGCTACTGAATAATATTGAGGTATACCGATAATGTTAGGTTTAGTAGAACTAATGCGGTTGGGTCATTGATTAAATCTGATAATTTCTCAATGTGACTACATAATTGGAAAATAAAAAAAACAAAAGTTTAATATTAAAAAAAACATATATTTGTCGTGAAAGATTTCCAAAATCAAGAATGTCTTGTAGGATAAGATATCATATATCACTCCACTATGTTTACATTTTTTATTATCACTCACAAGTTGACAGCGACCATTGAGAAAACAATTAATATGTATGTCTGTATAAATGTTTCTGGGTTTAATATACTGGTCTTGTCAGTAATGCTCATTTTATATTAGAAATTTTAAACAATTAACTGATAAATGAATAAAAACTCAGGAATTTCATTACCACATTACAGGCTGGAGGAAATCAAAAAGAAATATTCCCTCTGATGTAATTTAAATCCATTCAGGGCCACAAACGTGCCGACAATACTTTCAAATTATTGTTATACAATATTTTTGGTAAATTGTTGAATAATTTTTGGTTTCAGAGAGCATAATAATGATATGAAATTATTCAAGTACACGTGTATCTCAATCATATATAAAAATAAAACATAATATATAGTAAATTGAGAGCATTAATAATGGTTTGTAAACTGAAGGGTTATATTTTTTGTAGATTTAATATAAATTTAATTCTGTCGAGTGAAGTTACACGATATTTCAGAAACAATAGCTACCGACTCGAGTGCCGAGTCACTTATAACGCTTTCGAGCAAAAATTGTACAGGTCGGCCAACTTGATAAATATGCAAACTCCCCGAGAACTTTCTTTGAGTATTATAATCCTCACAATTTTCTTACAACAAATTGTGTTCACCGTATGAACCGGTCAGTCGTGTTAAAAAAACAACACGACAATCTGTACTTTGTAATTAATCTCAAGAAAAATGCATACACGTTTAGTTGTCCATTTTAACAATAATAACCGAGAAAATGAGAACAAAAATCAAACGAAGGACGCACTGCAAAATGATTTTGAAATAAAATACACTTAACTGCTTCTCGTGATATGGTTTTATGCAGCATAATTCCTGAAACAATGTTGTCACTCGGCTGTTTTATGTTCTCAGTTAAATCGATTCCAAACATTATCTTAACAAAATAATGAGATAAACTTAATTAATCTATCCGGGAAATACTGGTTTGTCATTTATCACAAAAGAATGTTGCAAGAGAGAATAGTTTTGGTAGATATATAATAGAATAACAATATTTTCATGCTAAATAAAAGTGTTTCCACTAAAAAAAATGTTTTTTTTATCACTCCAAGAGGCTCTCAATAAGTCAACAGATAAAAAATAAAAAAAAATAAAACAAACAATTATTCACTTTTTTTTGTTTGTTTTCCCTCCCCTTTTTACATCGTCTAGTAAATTATTATTTGCACCCCCTTTTTGTCTCGCACTAAATTTATTTTTAATCTCTATTCAGTGATTTTTTTTCCTATTTTCGTTCATTATACATGTAACATTGCTTAGTATCTATAAAATGTATTAAATTAACTTTCGACCACTCTTCACACAATCTTTTCTTCTGCATCTTCAGTGAAAATGCGTAGCCACAAATGGCAAAATAATAAGAGAAAAACATTCGTTTCGAAAATAATAATACTTTCGAGAAAAAATACTTTGATGGATGTTTGGACTTGGGTGTTACTGTAAACTCATTTAACATTTCAATTGAAATGATTTGCACTCTTCTTGCAGCTTCTCTTAGTATAACCACATTCTCTGCCAAACGCATACACGCCGTACCATAGCTCACACAACATAAAATATGTATTGCGAATTTCTATTAGAAGATCATGTTTGTATTCGCCGGTGACCATCTAGCCGAAAGGGTGGTATTATATAGTTAAATTCAAGTGATGTTGGCATAATTTTACCATACCGGTGGCCTTTGGTTCCACAGAAGCGATATAATATAATTGAAAATGCTAATTCGTCTTGTGCGTGCGTTTTGTTATGACACACATTTTCGATAAAAAAATTACATTCTGAAAAAATAACATCATGAGACTATTGGAACGTGAAGCGCGCGCACATACATCCATCATTCACGCTATAACTAACCTATAATGACGACCGACATGCACAGTCAGACTCACCCGACAAACAAGAGAGATGAGGAGCAAACAACCCGTGAGATGCCACAGAAATAAAGAAAAGTAGAGTAAGGGGCATAATTTTTACAATTAAACAATTCAATCGACTGACAATAAAAGTAGTATCGCTGTGCTCGTATTAAAAATTTACAAACCTGCAATAATTTCATTGACTGAAAAAAATAGTTAACATCTTTGGCGTTGCATTTTAGGCTTCCCATACAGTCAAATTGGCCAACATTATCAGAAGACAATATAAATATCACAATATTGTCATTTATATTGCTTGGGAGATTTGATTACTAATTTATACAGCAAAATCTTAATAATCCGGATATATTTAAATAATCAAACTGAAAACATTATAAAACGTTTCATAGAATCTTAACACTGTAAATTATTGCAAACCAATATCAACCCGTAGTTAGGTTAGGTTACGTTTAGAAACGACATGTTATTATTGGTCGTCTTATAGAGAGTAGAATATATTGACAATAAGAGTTCTACCGTATGTACAAGTTTTGTAAAAGAAGTGGGATGACAATGACAATATTACAAGACATAATAAATGCAACGAGGGGTAACCGCCATTTGTCAATCTTAAATCGATCTTCGGTTGCTTTTCTTCATTCTGCACGCGAAACAAAACAATAAGGCTACTGCAGGCGGTGCCAGGGAACCGTTTGGAGGGTCGGCGGAGAGTCACCGTCCTTTGGAGGCCTTCCATCATGATGGAGATGAGAATGATGCGGTTGTTGTTGATGAGTGTGCGATATGGGGTCGGAGGCGTGGCGGCCGTGCGACTACCAGAAGGTGTATCCGCCCTCTGCGCTGCCCGCCAAGAATGAACCTTTCTTCTGAGATAGAGCCACCTGTTGATGCAAATAATTCATTAGCATCGTTAACCGAAAGCTATCGGTTTAGCGACTGCAGAAACGGTAAAAATACAATGAGGACCGTGATTAAATGAAACCTTATTTCAGCAATTTCCCTGGTCGAGTTAATTTGAGTGATGTCTAACAAAAAACAGTCTTAGCTGATTCGAAAATTGCTCACGGTCAGCCTGGAACCATCAACATTTCGGTTGACAGCCAAACGCGTTACCGAATGCACCATTCAGGCCAACGCAAATGCGAAAATTTTTGACAACATTTAAAACACACAACTACATGACAAGGCAAGACAAGGTAGACGGAGTGGATTGCTTTGATTTTGAAGAAATAAAAACAGAAATTGTCGGTCGACACTTAAATTTGGTACGTCATGCATTCAAAGCAACCCAAAAAACAGTAAAATCCCGTGTAGTCGAAATTGACTGGACGGAAAATCGAATTATGGAATACGAATGTATGGCAAAGAAATCAGTAAGTACTTTGAATTAAACGTGTTCGTTCGTACCAACGGGGTTTTACTGTTTTAGGATCTGTAACACCTATACGGTCAATAAGTATTGACCGCAAACGATGACTTATTGTTGTATGCCAAATGGCTCTTATATTAGATAAATGGTGCTACCTGAACAGTGCCACTGGTCACCGATAGAAGTTGATCGGTTCGATTTAGGTATACAAATAAATGAAAGAAAGAATGCTGTTCATAAAGTTGTGATATCAATATCAATAAGGTAACAAACAGTAAGATGTATGAATTTATTTGGATATTCCTCGAAACCAAATGATCGTTTGAAACAGTGGAATGAAATTTTAGGCCCAATCCTTCTAGTCTCCTAAGCGTGCAATTGATAAAAAATAATATTAACACACTAATTAATAAAATACGTCCGGGATTTAGACTAACCTGATGGTTGGCCATCGCGGACAACTAGAGGAAACAAGTAAAATAATGCATGTTAAACGGAGACAGTCATTGGACATAAATAAATTGTTTACAATGAAGTTGTATGCAATTAAAAATAATATTGAATTAAACATTAAATCAAATTGTCAGTCTGCGGCTAATAAAAAATAATTTGATTTATTTTGCAACACAACAAAACGCAAAACAATTAAATATCATGTCAATGTATTAAATGTAAAAATTTGATTTCAAAATGCTACAGTATTTTTATTAATATACATATATCGGAATACATTGGAATAAGAAAGTTAAACAGAACACGAGTAGTTTTGTTTTAGCAAGAGATTGATATGTACACATGAATTTAATTACTCAAATAAATGTAGATAGGCCTTAAATTTCTTTCTTATGATGAAGTATAAACACTTTTCTTTGTTATGAACCAAAGACGTTGAAGAAATACAATATAAATATAAGAAAGTTAAGCTAAAAAAGCTAATGATTAAATTAGATACTAGTTATTTTGACCTGGGATTAATTTACTAGAGCTGCACCGATATAAATATGCCTCGTTACAGGTGTGTCAGACATACATAAAAACAGAACAACATAGCAGGCCTCGTCAAAGATGTGCCATCGCACCAAATATAAATCCCTTGAGTTAGAGGGAATGTATCGTTTTTGTATTACAACACTTGTTAGTGAGAGATTTCAGATATTTTTAGAATGGTCGAAATGGTAATAGAAAAATTAATATATGCCATGTTGGCAACACTGAAAACGTGAATAAAATTGTGGACGCTTTGATCTGCGTATTTAGATACTGTTGCAATTTTAGATGTTTATTCATCCAAGAGTAATTAATGTAAGGTGTTTTTGTCTCAGTGCTGTCAGTTTTACTTTTGTAAATAAAACGCAATTTCTATAGAAAAAAAGTTTTCTTCAACATCTTTGTATATAACCATTATAATTTTTTTCAGAATGGTCGGAGAAGCAACTTTACCTGATGTCCAGCCATTGCTGCAAGTTGTGCGGGTGATGGGGGCACGCCGGGAGGCGCGGGGGGGAGGAGGGGCTGAGATACTCCGTCAAACCTCGCTCCGGCTTCAAAGCCATTCTGAAATAAACATTTCATTCAGTCTAGGCACTGCACAGTTCAACAGAGGCCAATACGATGAATTCAACTCACACCTTGATTTAGGAGATATGTAAATTTCAGATAATTATATTAATCGTAATTATCTGCAAATGGAATATAAGTACCTACGAACATTGAAAATGTAACCAATAATAGTTATTGTTCTAAGTTCATAAGTTCTTCTTGATTGGTCTGCAAACCGGACTGGCCCATGAAAAATTAAACATACTGAAATATACTGGGTTGCAGCTAAATCAGGTTTGGGTTATATAATATATTCTCAATATTTTAGAATTGTGACCATCAATAGACAGGGCAAAGGCTATGTTTTACTCACAGGGATCATAATGGTGGGCCTAAGCGGCTGTATTGAGGGCTGCATGGAGGCAGTGGCGGGCGAGGGGTAGTATGGGTAGTACTGAACAGGGTAGCCTATGTAACCGGGGTATCCTGCCGCCGCGTACATCGCTGCCGCCGGGCTGTACATCTGCACACAGAAAAACGTTACATTGTATTTAAACACTGAAAACAGTCAATCGAATCATACAAACAAGTTACATAATACAATTCCAGAGGGCGCTGTTTTGCCCCCGAAACAATCGGAATAAGAAATGTTAATAATCTTGAATCCCTGTGTACACAGCAACAGGAACTATATATAGTTTTCGATCTGTCACGACCAGGGAACACAAAATTAATGGGCACTGGCTTAAATGTGTTATATTTACGTGACAAAAACTTTAATGCATATTATGAGACAGACGTAACTATTGGAAATAATATATTTTTTAACACGCATTTAAGTTTATCCCTCATTTTCCCCCACTATCTGTACCCTGTTATACTACACCCGATAGGGTAAGCAGGTTCCCATTAATTTTATGTTCCCGGTTCACGACCAAAGTTGAAAAAAATCTGTCTTCTACTGGAAGTTCATTTTTTGCTTCACTTTCTTATTATGTTTATGTTCGAAATCTTCGGTCGTAACCGTTATAATTAAATCTAAATTCAAAATTTCTCAATCAGCGCGCAGTAACAATATGCCAACAGGTTGACTAACCTGTTGTCCGAGGTTAATCTGCGGATGGTGCGCAGCGAGGGCCTGGTCATAAGAAGGAGGCGGAGCGTACAGCTGACCGGCAGCCGACGCAGGGAACACGCCGTACGGCGCCCCACCGGGAACTGTCAAATAAAAGAAAAAACACATTCAATTAATTGTTACAAAGATTACGGACAACGAAAAAACATCACAAGACACCGTATTATAGAAGAGAATCTGTTGACACAATATTTTGACTAATCATTATTTTTCGATCATCTGAAGTAGATTTCAACAATAAAAAAAAATAATTATTAATACTATTGATTTAAATAGAAATCTAAACATCGAGAGTGCTTCGAGGAATATCAAGGTTTTTAATAAAATCATAAGATTGCAAATATTTTTTTTTTACATTTTCATTCTGTTAAAATTTTTTTTTTTTTTTTTTTTCGACCATGTCCGATCCTGATAGGATCATATGGGCCTCCACAGAGTGGAGGTTTGTATTGACAGATTTTGTTTTTTACAAGAAATGGATGTCAGCCACTTGCTCAACCTATTAGGTCCATACCCTGACACACACAAATTGAAAAACAATTTTTGTACTTGCCAGACCCAGGATTCGAACCTGGGACCCACGGCTTTGTAGTCCAACGCTTATGCCGCGCGAAATTCTTACATTGCCAGTGTGAAGGCCGTGTATGTGTTAGTGTGATGGTTGTTTAGCATACAAATGCTGTTGAAGCTCACTAACACACCCGTCCGTATAGCGACAATGCAAGAAGGTCCTGCAATACCCGGTACCTATACTCGGCGGGCATTCATTGAACTACTTCTCAATTAAAGTGTAAACTTTAAAACAAAAAAAAAAAAATTTAGTGCTGCAATCCGTAGAATATCATTGAAAAATTATATAATAATATTGCTATCGAAAGAACTAAGTAATAAGAGATATTAGAAAACTTCACACAACATATTATTTGTATCTAAAAATAAAAGCTCACAAAAACAGCCAGTAAGATGGTAATACAGAACCCTGTTAAATTAATGGCAAGCATTTTTGGCGTGCGAAAACTTGTCCCAGTATTTAACAATGCTATGCTAAGTGAAAGATCCAATCCAAACTAGCAGAACAACAATCAATCAATCAATGGTGGTTAGTGAGGAAGATATCAATGACAACTGCCGGCACGAGGTTTTTAATAACAGTGTTATTCGCTGTGTAGGGAGGGAGGGAAAGTCAATTAACGTGTGAAGAAACTGAAAATTGCAAAAGTAAATCATTTGTCCACGTGGTCAGCCTGATAATCATATTTTTATCGCACAGAAAAGTAATTTCTTTAATAATTGTAATGAAATATAGCACAGTATGCAGTATGTGTTAGGATTAGGGTACCTTTGGTTTTTATCTATTTCATGATCAGTTTGTAAGCGGCTGATTTTAACGACTTTTCGGACAGTTTGTCAATTTATACTATAATAAAACTAACTCTACAATGAATAAATAAAACTAAAATAAATGATTGTTGCCAAGCAATAAATATGATTGCTATAATAAATTCAATGCAAAAATTAAATTAGGCAATAGAATTGTAAAAAAATGTACCCCATGCCCTAGTTATTTAAAAAAAAATCCGCCTCTAAACAGGGGTTAATTGTATACTACATCACGATTTTTTAAATGTTAGGAAACTATCACCGTTAAAACATCAGTCACCAACCAATAATTTATGAATATAAAAAAAAATCGACAGTTTTTTAAGATTTTAATGATACAGATTTTTATAGAAATGTCGTATTCTTGTTTTAACTAGTGAATATACTATTTTACACACGAGTACGCACATTTTAAGCTGTCAAAGTGTACACGTACATAAGCACTCAGTCCAATAATGATGCATTTTAATTGCGTTTGTAGCAGTGTTCAAAATAATTTAAAAAATCATGGAAAAAAAGACAATCTTTATACAGAAGAGATAAATCATATCGGCAATGTATTAAAGCGACAACTTATTTGATCAGTGAATTATTTAGTAATAAATGGTCACATTCATATTCTGATTACCGGCAGTTTGTGCATTTGAAATAAAAGTCGAATAAGTCAACAAACAATCAAATCACGAAATTGATAGATATCTAAATCATCGAACGATTATGTGCAGAGCATTATTTAAAAAAAAAAGCGAATACAGGGTTTTAACAAATCAATAAAATATCTTCTGAATATACAGATGGAGTTTTAGTTATTAAAAACAATACTCTCCCAAGAGACCATTCCCCCCCCAATGACTGGTTAATACATGAAAATGAGGCCGTTTTGGTGGACACAACAGCAAAAGCCGTTCAGTTAAAAGTGTATTTGCATCTGATACATGTATAATGTCTATTAAACGTCAGATACATAATCGCAATAACCGTTGTACAGTTACACATTGCTTCAATTTTGTTTTTTTTGTTTCTATGGCGTGTTTTGCATGATTTTTTCACCAATAGTAATACTTTGGCAGCCATATTAAAACCTAGTCATTTTAAAATGGCTACCTTTAACCGATCAATAAATTCGTGAGAATAATATAAACCAGTCATGATTGATTTCTAGGAGGTAAATTGCAATGGATCCAACAGAAATATCAATGGATGATTTATTTTAATTGACCGTGTTGTTGGTTGATTTTAATAGAAATTGACTTTTTTCAAAGAAAGGTTTTTCGAAGATTACATTATCTGGTAGAAAATTGATGATAAAAAAGGCTTTAAAAAAAATCAGTAACATTGAAATGAGTTTAAAAAAAAATGTGACACTGAGAAATAATCATTTATTTTAACATCACACCTTTCGCAGTTATAATTTATCACCAAAATCTTCAATAATGTAATTGAAATATTTTGCATGTTACGTGGATTATAGCCTTGCACCGAATGAAACACATATATATATGTACAGATAGAACTAATCGAGAAGACTCCATTTCTTCGTATCTTCAAACAGCACAGTATTCAGGGTGATCGGTTTCAAAAACTTCACCGTTTTAAGACACAAGGAAACAGGGCCTAGACGATGAGAAGTTTCAAACGCAAAAAAACATTTAATCTTGAAGAGGGGGGGAGGTGGTGTTAATCGACTTGAAGAAGAAAAAGAGGGGGAGGTGGCAAAACCTAAAATGATGATGCATGTAGTGAATACTCGCCTGAGACTCGGGGCCACTGATAGTCGCCCACTTCACACTCATTCCTGTTGTGGGATTGTGTCAGACAGCACCCATACACTGTTGGACATGCTACACATTATAATTTACTAATTCAGACGCGCATTTCATTTTGTTCTTTGTACATCTCGCTCCGTAGAGTGAGTTTTACCAAAGGGACCGTGCCGTATTGGTTTGCTCAGATTGGACAACGACAGACAGAGCTCTACCGTGTGGCCAATGAAGAAGAAGAGATTCGGTTTCATATTACGATACCACCGGCTACTTATCGAATGATTGCTTTTATTGTCTCCTCATAGGCACCCTCGATATTTCCTACAGAAAAATATTGGACCACGCGAAACATTTATATATCCATCGGAATGGCCACCGCTATTAAAACTTATAAGTTAAATAATAAAATTTAGATGGTCCCCGATCGGTTTCATGTTTAAGAATTAATTAACTTATCCAAGATTCATGAAATCATTTTGTCTGGTATATAAATGCACAACATGGTCCACTCGTTTGATTCCTATTACAGGTTTCAAAAGAATTATTTTATTCAAGGATAGTAAGAAAAAAATTACCATTTTATTTATGCCAGCTGTATGATACTGTCAGAAGGATGTTGAAATAAAAGCAAATTCTAAAATTCATCACATTTTCTCATTCAAATGCAGAATTATCTTGTCAAATTTTAAATATTTTACATGAGAATTGTTTGAAACCGTCAAATAAATATGATTAATTTAATTTGACTGTTTCAAAGAACTTGCCTATAACATATTAAACACATGACTTTGAACAATTCTGCATTTGAGTGACAATTTACTTTTAATAATTAATTATTAAAGAGACTCGGCAGACCTGATAAAAACCAAAATATACATGGAATGATTTTAAATTAACACACAATCTGAACAATAGAACCTAAATATATTTATATCCACATTTGTTATATTTCAAATTATAAAAAAAAGGAGAATCGATGTGTAATAATTGGTGGTAAAAAAAATACTGTTACATGATACAAAATCCAGTGTCCAAACTCGACGCAAAAGATTACAAAGACTGTACACATATGGAAACGAAATTCCAAATAATAGGAGGTATTCACTATGATGTTTGGCAATATTTTTTTTTCTTTTTAAGTGAATTTCCACACTCTAAATTTTGTTCACGGATTTAATTAATATTGAATATGATCATAATAAAATATATTCAAATTGTATATGTGAAATGTTTTCTATATCGATATGAACTGAAAAAAAAGAACCAATAAGGCCACGGTCCCATAAAATGGTCCACAGTGACAAGTCAACAGTATTAATAAAACAAAATCTAAAAATCGTTTTTTTCCACAGCAAGGGTTGTTTGCAAGTTGAGAAACTTTAAATATTCCGCAATAAAACTTACAACCCGACAGCTAGGAAAGAAATGATTTTAATAAAAATGAACAGGAAAAAAACTGGCAGAGCTTGGAAAGGCTTACGATTATATGTTACATAGTCTGATAGCTAAACATGAAAGTATATTATATCACTGAATATTGAATTACAGATGTGTATCGCAGTGATTTAACTCTCACCCACTTATAAATCTAAATATAAAACAGTAATTGAAATTAATAAAATATCAAACAAGTATATTATTTTCGAGAACATTAATTAGTGTTTCGTAAGTTTTATAGAACTAAAAGTGGGCCAAAGGAAAATCACAATATCCTCAGAAATAAAGCTCTGAAAACATCTACTTTTGATTATGTGTTATCCAAACACTTTTTTAATTAGATGTCTTTATTATATAAATTATGCAGTTTGAAATAAACGGTTCGATTTTCCCTTTTCAAGCCCCGCAGATGGATAGTAATATGCAAAAAGTTCCTTACACTGACCTCCATACTGGGGGGCAGCCTGGTGCGGGGGCGCCGGCAGGAATGGTCCTTGCGGCTGCGGGGGAGCTCCGGGGAACGCTCCGAGGGGCGGGGAGACTGCAAATTGTAACAACACTACCAGATCAGTCACGCACTAAGAGAAACTGACACATATTCAAAGAGGGAGTTTAATTCATCCTGATAAAACTGATGTAAACACAAGACTTTTAAATGTGTCACAATCACTTTGATTAGATATTGAGATGATTATTGTAAAATGAATGTAAATATTATACTGTCAGAAAAGTATATCAACAAACACAGTTTCAAAATACTGTTGATTTTATTTCGATATAAACCAGATAATTATTTTTTTACTGACATTAAAATTTTTGAAATACACAATGCACTGAATGCACTGTGACCTATCGTTTTAAATTCCTTGCAATAAGTGAATACTGAATCTATAATAATTCAAAATTGATATACTAAAAGTAAACTTTGATAGATAAATTAGGACGGACGCGGATTTTATAATGATTTCTACCGAAAAGGGATTTTTTATTTAAACAAACGACACTTATAATACAATAAAATAATAATTCAATGAAAAAGACAAGTCTTATACTATTATTGCCGAAGAAAGCAGTAATACAATAATAATTGTTATTTAATAAGAAAAATAATGAATGGCCTGGTTTTACTCTTGCGATGCGGATGCTTTCAGTTTCTCTATGAAAATAAAAATTAAAACAAATCACCAACATTGCAACAGTCGGCATTAAAGACTTTTGTGATGCAATAATAAAAATTGAATTAAATTTATAATCGATAACTCTTAATGTTTGCTTTGTTAAATTTTTTATTTTGTCCATGTTTTTTTTATATTACAGGCGATATATATGTAGGTATATCGGAAAGAGAAAGCAACGGCAACACCGAAGTCGGCCTACGAAGAAAATCCATTCCATGAAAAATTCTTCAAATATCAAAATATAAAATACACAATGATTAATAATAATAATTTTTAAAACAAGTGTTCATGTAATTAAGTACAGTGAAAATACGGAAAAGCTATTTCATGTTATTTATCTCTTTACCATAACAATATTAAAGTTTGAATACATTTAATGATACTTGCAGACATTGCATAAATAAATATAGTACAGCCAATGTTCGGAAACCGTCTTCTCGATAATAATTTATATAATATTAAGATTTTAATATTCGAATGTTTGAAACAAATAGGCGATAGAATAATTTTATTTATTGCAATGTCGCAAAGTAAAAATAACACAATCAACTTAATGTTTTTTTTTTTAATTCCTCACAGATAACACCGAGTGATCGATAGATAGATAGATAGGACACAATTAACCAATTTTGAGGTAGGTAAAAAAAAAAACTCTCCCTCAAAACTTTTGACAAATAAAGCAATCAAAAAGTTGACGGTATATTATTAAAATATATCCAAACATACAAGTTACTCCGATTGTGTTGACATTACGGATGCCCCAAAAGTATATATGTAATTTGTTAATTATTTTCTCTTTGCTTTAAAAAAAACATTTTCATTTAGTTATATTGTTTCAGGAGACACCAGATCTCACGCACTAACTAAATGGCTACACGGAACAGTGAGTGACTATAATAATGGGGCATCCATGTTTATTTTTAATAGATAAAACAATCTTCATATGTATTAAAACACAAAAAGAAAAACACTTAATGGGTAATATTATTTTTTTATATTCAACTAAGATCCATATTATTAATATAGAAACATGTTTCAGCACTCTCAAATCAATTGAACTATATTAAATTGAATAAGTCATAGAATTTTCATTATCGAAATTGAGTTAAAATTTAAATGTTTTCAATTGATTTTTGGGGTAGTGAAACAAAAATTAATTTGAAGATAAAATAAAACTATATTTTAAGAGATCAAAAAAAAATAACTCCATTAAAAAGTACAAATATCGTATCGTATAAATAAAAATATCAGTAGGAATCGTTGATAGTTTTCGAATCTTCAAATTTATTTTGACAGAATTATTAGCATAGCTATTTTGTATGTAAAATGCAGTGGAAAATGCCAAACCAAACATTGAATTACATGCCTTTGGTTTCGCATACCTTTCCATGGTAATAATAATAAAAAATAATGTAAGTTGCTTACATAATTAAATTTAAAAAAAAAGCAATTATAAAAAAAATCCACCATCTCTAAAATTTACTTATTAGATTTGTGACTTGCTATGATGTTTTATTATTTTATGAATGCTTTTTTTTGTAAATAATAAAAGGCAATCAGAAGAAGTGTGCAAGCTGTCATTCTAAAAATATGTTAAAAGAAAAATATTACAAAAAAAACATTCAATCAAAACGTGTCAATACAAAATAATTCTAATTAAATAAATAAATAAAAAAAATAGCAAAGTGGTAAAATGGAGACAATCTCAATTATATTTTGAGAGTTGGGTCTCGATAAGCTCGGCTTCGCCTGATTCAAAATGAAAACAATCTCCGCCTGGAATTTTGTTTTTTATTTTTTTATTATTTTGAAGCAGGGAACTCAAAGCATTGAGTATTATGTTAAATAAAAATAGTGAACAAAAATACAACTGGAAAGCGGTAAATAAAGAAAAAAAACATTAGCTTACATGCTCCATAGGTTGTAAAGTGTGCTATAATACAAAAAAAAAAAAATTATGGAATTCATATAGATAAAATGTCTTTCTTGGAAAATACACAGGATTTTTTAAAAAATCAATCTTTATTACTATCAATTATTATTATTAATTTATAGAACAGTCAGAGGATAAAGGTAAAAAAAAAAGATACAAAAAAACATTTGAAATTACATATTACAAGTTGAGAAAGAAAAATAATAAATATTTTATCAAACCAATGTAAAATCTCCCTTCAATTAACTGTCGTATTTCAATGTTCAATGGTTTAGTCACAAGACAATATTCGATGATGAAAGTTATATGAAAAGTCGGTTCACCGGTCAGTCGGTCATTGTTTTGTCAATTATATCAAAGGGAATTTAGGTACACATATTGTATGACGAATGAAAAAAAAACTTGAAGATTTTTCAATCGTTTAGTAGCCACGGTCAAAAAATATGATGAAATTTAAAAATTGTGCAGTGTTTTTTTCTCGATGACGTTTAAACCATTCAAAATTAGATATTCATTGAAGATTTCCTGGTACATTAGTTTGGCCCTGCATAACATGTTTTTAAATAATAAATATTTTCATCATAAGCATTATAAAAATATGGTAATAATTAATAATAATAATATATATATCAAGTTTTTATTCAAACATATTAGCTGTAAAACATTTATATTTATTTTTGACATTCCTATTGTACAATAAAACAAATCTAATAGTGAATATGTTAAAAAAATAAGTGTACATAAAAAAAATATCTATATAATAATAAATAATTATTGACATAGATAATAATACATAAGTGAATACAATATGTAGGATGTATCTAAGCATACTACTAATTCATCCAAGAAAGGCATTTGCTCTATCGAAATTGTTACAGAAGGGAGGAGGCACTACGAGGCGAGGCAGAGTGATGTGTCAAAATAATAATTAATAATAAATCATCTCCAAATAAAAATATAATAAATTAAAAATAATCGTAAATTTCAACATAAAAACCTCTCGGTCCGGCATCTTTCGCAGTGCGTTACGAAACAAAAGGCTGCAAAGGCAATCGAAGAACAAAATAAATCATACAACAATAAAAAACGACGCCCATAACAAATACTATAAAGAAATGTTTTATTCAGTGAAACTGTTTATAGATTTCACAGATATACTTTAGGAGATATATTTTTAAGACAGAATATTTCATCAAAAAATCGTATATTTCACGATAAAAATTAATTCACTACTGAAGATTTTGGGAAAAAATATTTATTACAGAAATTAGCTTGTGTTTTATTTCACATTTAATATATTGTACTGTCCAATTTTGAATAGTTAATAATGAATGCCGAAATAAAAATCTAAGTAAAATTAACATAAATAACGTAACCTAGATAAGATGCACAAGACCAACCAACATAAAGCAATAATCTCATGCAGAATACAATATAAAATATATATTAATAACGTAACGTATCAATTAAACAATTAATAAAAATGCATTGTGCCTTAAAATAGAAACATAAAATAAAAATATAAAACAAAACTAATTTTCGTTCTCGATAAAGGCGTGGTCATGCGAAGGTGTACTATATTAGTTAACAAACAACCTATTGTAAGTTATCAATATAATAAAAATTAAATAATTATCGTAACATAACCGTAACCGAATGTCAATAAAAATTAAAAACATGTAAGTAAAATAGGCATGTCCATATAAATTGCTTCATTTAGAAATTTCCCGTATTTCAACAAAAATGTTAAAAGGTACCCCCAAATGCCATAAGAATCTTAATAGTTTTTGACAAACGGGCATATCCCACTAATTTTGAAGTTATTTTGAAACACAGTTATTAATCAAAAAAATAATAAAAACATCTATTTTACTTCCCCCCCCCCCCCCTTTCACTATTATTATGTATTTAAAATTACATATGTTTCTTAATTCGAAACTGATGATAAAAAAAAAAATGAATGGTCAGAGGATCTACTCATTACCATATATTATATAAGTCACATTAGCAAAATCAAAAACCATATTTCATTAAACTGATGACTTTAGTAAAATAGCAATATTTAGTAGAATACAAGACACCAATTTTGTTTACTTGACAACCTTAGAGAAAGGCAAATGAGCCGTTTCAATTGACATACCTATTTGATACTGCAATTTGGAAGACAATTGGGTAGTTTTACGAAAATTCACATAAATTTGAAATAAGCATTAACTTTCACCGAGTTTTGTTATGTTACTCACACCGGTACGGATGAGTAAAATATTTCGTAAAAATAATCCAATGTCTTCGAATACTTTCTTAAAACTAGGATAACAACAGTCCATAGTAAATAAACAGGCGTCAGGCTGTCAATTTTTCCAGCGGGCATAGGTGGAAAAATCGGCAATATCAAATCTATTCCACGAGTCGTGTCAAATAACATTTATTGTTAAATAATTCAATTCGACCCATTCACAGCAATAACCAAAAAACAAAATACTCATTATATTTCATACGGATAGTATAATACTAAACAAGGTTTTGTATAAGTTACTTACTGGCAAAGCAACTTTTACAAAAGAAATAATAAGAGCATGTATTTTTTAAATATTAAATTCTATTAAACATTTGACTGTTTATTGCTGTGAAAGGATAATGATGAGGATAATGGATACATGACCGGGAAAAATTCACATCTGACACTGTCAAGATATTAATGTAGTGAACACCATCGTTTTATTGATTTAATAATATTGTAAATTAATTCAAATAAGTGAATGGTGAAAAAAAGTAAACACACAAATAAATATAATATAGACGTTCCAGTAATAATTATTATTTTCTCAAAAAAATAATATTATTTATTGTTCAATGAATACTTCCTATAAACATTCCACAGGTATATGTTTCCTTATTAATACTTTGGACGCGGAAGACGCACACGGTGCGTAATGACCAGGCGGCCGATCGATGTAATTAACGTGCATTTTAAAGGGGGCAATTAAAATCTCATTAAGTCTTCAGCAGCGAAAGCGTTAAGCAGAATAATTATCGATAATTGAAAACCATTTTTTATAATACCTAGGAATAATATAGAAAATAATCACACACAGGAGAAATGTTGCATTACAACAGGACAGGACGTTGATAAAGAAAATCTCTAATGGAAATAATATTATTGCACTCTGCAAGCTATGACGGATTGTCTACGGTCCGATTGTGTAATTGGCAACACGCGCCCCCTGTCTGATGTATGTATATAATTTTTTTTATTTATTTAATATTTAAAACAGCAAAATCCCAGCAACCATCGCACTGTATACTGTAAACGAACTGTGTGAAAATATATAAATATATATTTTAGGTAAAAATATACTTTTAATAATATATAATAAACCCATCTACAAATCAAAAACACACTTTCAAAAATAAAATGTATATATATATATATAAATTTATATTCATCACAGTGGAAACTGTACGAAACGATTTTTATGAAAAAAATTTGCAATTTTACTGGAAAATTATTTTATAAAACTTCATAAAGAACGGATAACCAATTAGATAGATTAATTTCGTATTTGACCATTTTCCACTGAAATATATTCCAGCCCAACATTGAAATGTGAAAACTCCATCAATTTTGTGTTGAATAACCAAAATATACTTTATTAATAAAATTATTATATCGATTTAAAAACGAGTTTTCAAATGTCCTTGTTCAACATGGCATATAATATGTATATACGTGTTTGTTATTAATAAAAACATTGATTTATTAGATTATGTTAGTAGATATTTATAATACGAGATGAGTAAAATCAAATCGGTCAAAACTTTTAATTATAATATAGTTTGTGACATTCGATTGATTGTAAACACCTCACGTCTGTGATTTGTTGTTGAAAACATCCAAATTTAACTGTTTGCATACAAACAATCAAAATTGAATTTCTCGGACGGTCAAATCAAATGGTTCTTTATTGACTAAAGAAAATTTTAATTCAGTATACACATTTTTAATAGAATATCAAATTTTAATAACGCATATCTCATACACTGTATGAAGCAAATATTATTGCGTTCTAAAGATTCCATTAGTTTTGACCAAATAAGCACATCATTTTTATCATGCACCAATACCCATACCCTCATTAAAAACCACATGTGTTGTTGAATTTTGACGATAGTTCCATGAGATTTCAAAAATATTATTAAAATTAGCTGTTATTTTTTTATGCAGAATGATAAAATAAATTTAATTATTTATGGGGTATCTGTCTTTGAAACCCTGCATTGCTATTAATTGTCCAATTTCACTGAAAATTTATTTTTAAATCAGCTTTATTATAAAATTTATAGTCTTTTCAACATAGAGGCACAAACATTTTAGACTCGAGTACATTTAATTAAGTAATAATCAAATTGGATTTTAGCTATTGTCATATTAATTTAACCAAATTTACTTGACTCAACCAACAATACAAGTGTTGAATGGTTTCTGAAATTTATTAGAGTATTATAAAAGTCGAAATGTGCAGGATAAAGGTAAGATTTTTTATAAATTAAAAGCAAAGTGGCCCTTAATGACAATTGCAATATTTTGTATCACGTCAACTAAAATAATACTCGATAAATTAAAATTCGGTCGCCAACACACATGGTTCGGTAGAATGGTAAGTTTTATAATTAGTATTGTTCATATCATAATGTTACATATTGTTTGCAATCACCCATTCAAAATGAACGCAGTAGGACAATGTTCAACAAAACAATGTTCTTCTGCCGTTTTTTATTCTTTGTTATAAATGAAAATTGGAAAGACAGAGAGACACGGTACTGTCAAGAGGGCGTACCTGTACCTATATAAGTAGTTTAATCGAGAAATTTTCAACTAATACTTCAGTCGGATTTATAATTTTTTTTAAATTTTAGTTATTAAAATACAATATCTTGTCTTTGCAGTTTTCAAATATAAAACATTAAACAAGACTATTTTCGATAATAATTACGCATGAAAGGATTTTAAATAATCCTTTGCTGTGTTATTTATAAATAAATCTAAGCGTTCCACTTTAAAGAAATCAGATAAAAATATTAACAGATGTGACAGATTCAAAAAATAAATAAGTATACAAACTTGTTTTGTCAACTGTTTTCAGTGAACCCGTCTCAAAATTCTTATCTTAACGTATATTAATTGCTAGAATGGTTCATCGTCAGCACGATGTACTGTTTTTGGCGGCGCTACCCAAGATGCAGATGGCAATGGTGAATTCGAATTACCAGGAATCAGAAAAAAAAGAATTACTCACGAAAGAATCAAACAGATGGACTTTGAATGTTTATTTTGAGCGTTCAACGTTTCAATAATAGTGTGGTATGATAATATAAAGTTCAATTGAAAAGAAAATGACATCCTGTTGGCTTGTTTAAATATTGCCCCGCAAGTAAAATAAACCGTGGCACAATTATGTGCGTTCACGAATCCGTACCGCACAAAAGAGTTACAATGAAAAGGAGGAGGGGTACATTCGTGAGCATGATGTCACCGCTGAGGCCATATAATTCATAATGACAAACTTAATAATTCGGTTCCTGTCGCGTATACGTCACGCAATATTTTTATCTGTATCAAAAATGGAACATGGAAATAAAAAATTAGCGGTGTAAAGAAATGATACCAACAAAAAATAAAAAAGGACAAACTCTGACTTCTATTTATACAATAAATTTTGAATGAACGACAATCTTTTTACTTTGCAAAAGAGAATACTAAACTAAATTACTATTGTCATTCACTTCCTGTACTCAATTCATAGGGTCAGAGTTTGCGGCAGTCAGTTTCAAATGTTACCATTCAATACAATATATAATTGAACAAGCTATATTATGAAAAATAATCTACATTGAACTCCTTTTCAATGGCAACATTTAAAACGTAACTGAGGATTTATTTAAGAGCCTACAACCAAAAAATTAAACGAGGGGGTCAATAATCGAAAATGAATTCAATCAAAACGTATTTACAATGAAAATATATAGTTTTATGATATTAGAAATATGCACAAGACAATATTATTCACAGTATTTTTTTGTTTTAAATATTATGAATTGTGGAAATATATTAATCTCTTGAAAAACACTTGAATGCTGCAGTAATACGTATGCCACCTTGACACCGTTCTAAAAATGTTTTCCAGTTTTATACAACAAATGACGACGATATTAAACTAAAGCACAGTCCAGAACAACCACGACATCTTCCTTTTGACATTTATTTAATTTACAATTCAGCCAGATTATCATAAAGTTGTATTTTAATGAAATGGCAATGAACAAACTATACTTTTTATCTACCATTTAATATTCACAACATATAGCTATTTTTGAACACAAATGTCTTTCGTTTACATAGTAAGCTTTGTCAGGTTTGCAAAGAAACATTAATTGTTCTATTAAAAAATAAATGTCATATGTAGTAATTACCATGATAGTAATAACTATGATAGATAATTTTCGTAAAATTATCATGAATTACCACTAATTAAATGGTATTGGGAGAGCGTCAGGCTTATAATTTGGGTCACGGGTTCGCTATTCCCTAATCCGCTAATCCCAGATCTATTTTTTTTTTTTCAATTTGTGTTTGGACCCAATAAGTTGAGTAGGTACCTAACATCCATTTTTTGTAAAAAAAAAAAAAAAATTGTCAATACAACCTCCACTATGTGGAGTCCCCCCATATGATGTTTTTAGGAAAAAAAAAAGATGAACTCTTTGAAAAGCTCTATAGCTATTATTATATTTGTAACTTAGATAAAAGATGTGATTTGTCTAGAATACCTTTACAGGTAGGTGAAGGTGTTCAAGTTTAATATTGCCATATTAAAATATAAATTATTCATTTCCAATTATTGACAAATTAATGGAGGGGGTGAGTCGAAAATTATATTATGTTCACGGGACAACATAAATCTAACCATTCCAATAACATTTGAATAATTTTCGGCCGCCCGTTTTGGATTAATCCGCGTCCCCCTCGGCGTGTTAAAAATTAAAAACAAAATAAAAAATAAAACAAGCAAAGTCAGCCATACCAAAAGAATAAATTAATAATTAAAATGAAAAGTAAATATAATTCTAAATAAAAAAATGTTCACTTAAAAACACCAAGACATTTAGAATCGTATTTAAACAAGTTATTTTGCTATGCCCGACATTTCTTTCATAAACTATTTGCACCCGGCGACCAAAGATAGCTTTCCGCCTTTCAAATAATGTTGTCATGATAAATAATTAATGTAAAATTGATCCTGTCTCCGCATGCGTAAATAGCCGTCTTAGTTTTCAACGCGACGTTGAAGGAACTCATGCACAGGAATAATGGCTAAATTGTAGCTCAAGAATTTTTTAATGGAAAATATATTTGATTATAGATTTTACCCGACAGATATATCAGTTAATTATAATTAAAACCACGAAAATATCAACATGACAGTATTATGAAATTTATAGTCTTGACATTACGCACAGGTGTACCAAATATTTTTTATTAAAGAAATACCAACCACCTTAACAAATTAATGTGTATGTCATTCAAATACATGAATATTTATCACATGTACATAAATATATATATATATTTATTTGTATCTATGTGTTTTGATTGCTCGATGTGTCAGAAAAATAATGTACACATGTAATATTTATATATATATATTTATAGCATCTCACACTTTCATGATTTTTTTTATTAGGAGACTAATTACGTTGGACATAATCCTTTGTGGGAGGCGGATGGCAGCATCACTCCGACCAATCAGGCCACACCTGCTGTAAGGAACACAACACACTGCATACATATAATAAAAAACAGAAAACTCGACAATGTAATGTGACCGAGCCAACGATGAGAGGGTGAAACCTCTTTATAACAAACCATAACCAATAAAAACCTCTGTATTGTGAAGCCAGTATCAATATTTAAATATAGAACTGTGATGGTTATTGACTTTATGGCTACCATGTGAGAGTGAGATTGAAATTGAGAGATTCTCTTCAATTATTAATTTTATTAGTTACTAAATTTTCATAATATCCTTCAGGATACGATATTTATTTTTCGAATTCATTAGAAAATAATCATGTTTATACTTACCTGCCACAACAATATCTGTTATGCATTGTTAATTTAAAAATTTTCGAATAAAGAAATATATAATTTTCATAGGGGATATACCATAGAGAAAACAAAATAAATAAATAAGAAAAAATATTAAATATACTTAATTGAAATTTGATTTTAATTGATTTGCATAGTTTACCATAAGTGATATAATCTAGGTATGGTCTTATTTATGAAAATATAAAATCATGTATGACGCAAAACGCATTGGTGATATTTTGATTAGGTGTTCAAAAACCATAAAATATCCTGATGTAAGAATATTTCTATAGTTCTTAATGAAAAAGGATGAAATATTTCCGTGTAAAATTATTGTTTGAATATAAAAAGCTGCCGGATTGTTGTTACAAATATCAAGGAATTAGAATATTGTAAGATTTATTTCTTGTAAAAAAATGGTTACATTGAGTACTTATTAGAAAAACGTTCAAAACCTTCAGAAAAATGGGTGTTTTGCCAAAAATAATAAATAATCTAGGAATTGTCAATAACTTGAAATTAATAATGTCACACTGCATCGAAATTAATTAAGTAATAGTTTATGCAGTTAACATTAGATGTATTATTAGTTATGGATTTTATCTCATAAGAAAATAAGACATAATTTTTTTTAATTTTGAATTATTTAAATGACAGCAAAGGACAATGATTGCTATAAAATATTAATATCAGCTCAGAAATAGGTAAGTTTAGAGACTAGTGGCTAGAAATTGAAATCATAATAAATAATCAATACCCACTGACTGAGCAGAAATAATTTCAATTTTCTGTAGAGCGAGTGTATTTGAGAAAAATTATGATCGGCAGCAAGCCATTCATATTATAGCAATACAAGAGACATTAAAAGAGTGGCCAATATGCAAAAACCATTTAGAAATGTGAAAGGAAATAATTTCAAATCACAATGACAAGACCATTACAACCAAACGAAAAAAAAATGTAAATCGCCAATTCTGTGTTTGGCAAAGATCACCTACACTTATCTGAATTGCCAAAAGCTTAGAAATAGTTTCTCTGGGCTGGTACCTGCCAAAAATAGACTAAAAAGTTAATTTTTAAGCATATTCGAAGTCGAAAAATTGACCGAAAAGCGGCATCCATTTTGAATTTGTAACACAGAAATTCAGGTATTGATTTTGCGCGGTAACAATTTCATACAATTCGAAGGGTTTAGATTTTCTGCTGTGTCCATTTAAATAGTTGTGAAAATCTTTAATTATAATGCACAACTTCTACTTAGCAAAGATTAGCCAAAGAAAGAATGACGTTAGACAAAATGTCAAAATTGTGTTGGGCGTTATACGCGTATTCATATTTCGAAAATAAAACCTTATACAGCAAGTAAATTGTAAAATCTAGACCTCGGGCCGATGGGGAATATAATTAATATGTACACTGTATACCTTTCTTGTCAGCCATTTCACTGAATTTGATAAAGAACAAGCACGACTTCACAGTTACTGCAGAAAGCTGCGTTTGTCAAAAAGATGGATGCAAAATTTAAAGCGATTGTCTTTTTACCATGTTCGTGTGATTATTGAGAATATGTAGCTATTTGATTGGCTAAAATATCAGAACGAATTGCCATTGGTCGGCCTCTGACATCATTTGTACAATATAAAAAGAACAATCCACAAATACGGCTACTAAAATATTTACAAACTGTATACGGCCAGTAATGTGTTATTTATCATTGATTTTATGAAAACTTTCGAAAATAATCGTAATTTTGTCCTAACGAACACACAAACAACAACACAACACAACCTTGACTATTTTAACATGTACAGTAAGTACATATTTTTTTCAGCTATTGAATTGAAAATTATTATTAAACAATGCGAAAAAATAGTTTTGGATGATTGGCCACCAACGTTTTTGCAATAACGAATAATAAAAATACGTACCTACCTATAAATTGTACGCTCTGTTATTTATATCAGGGTGCGATCACTGTAATATTAATAATTTTAATATAATACACCTACTTTTTTATATTATCAGCTATTCAGGATGCAGTCTTGATAATGACGTCACAGCCAAAATAGTACCTAACTAACAAAATAGCATCCCCCCTCAACCGTTTTTTGGGGTGGATTGCTTATTAGTGTGAATGGTTTATTTGAGAAATTATTAAAAAAAAAAGAGAATTATTTATACCTACCTACCGATATTGTTACCTACTTCAGAATAGATTTTTTAGAGATGAGTTCATCCTGAGAATGGTCTCTGTAATGAGCTCGAAATGTTGAGGAAAAAAGAAGGTAGAACACGCAGTGACAACTCAAAAATTTATTAGGTATGTTAACAAACAAGTCTCAAATATTATAACAATTTGACATTTTGATAATAATATAAATATACCTTTCCTGCCTTTATATCAGCAAATTAATAATTATTATTTAATATTTAAGCTTCTTAAGGCTATACTTTGGCTGGGGCACGGTCTAAAACGATCGTGACTGCGACGCGGAGATTGTGCAAATGACGCGTGCAGAACAAAACATAATTTGTCATAAAAAGTCAACATGCGTCCATTTAATGTTATGTTTATTGTTCTATTACTAATAATAATAATATTTTTATTGACATGTTTTCTTTTTCAAGTAAATGGGTAACGTTTTTTAGTCATCTTTACACGATTTAAGAATTAATTCCCCCGTCACCATCACAAAACAAATTGATGTATTCACAGCTCGACTTTCGCTCTCCGATTGCCAGCCAGTCCGAAATTTCGTCGCACCTATAGTTGAAAATTATTTGTCGTTTAACTGAAGTACCATCTTAAGTGAAAATTAATTAACAGATACGATGGCAAGACAATACAATACTGGCCACTTATATTCGTTTAACAATATTATTTTGTACAACATCTCCCATGATCATGGCCCCCACGTCCTGGAACGGGCCCTCAGACCTGGATCTATGACGGACCCCTCTACCAATCGCTAAGGTTAATGACAGTGTGATTTTCTACAGTAGTGATACCGAAGTGGTTTCCACGGTACCCCAGAGTTAAGTGTATTCCGTGTATTTTTAGCGATTTTTAAATAAATCCAGTTGATTTATTGAGTTGTCGGCACTTAGCATATTTTGAAGCACTGATCGCGACTTCCTTTTGTCGTAGCCAAGTAACATGCAACCCTTCGCCACATTGGATAAAAAGCCATTTTGTAAGTTAGAAAACACAGTTAAAATATTTATAAAGTAAAATTCTACACATTATCATTTAATTATGACAATCATCATATCAAATTACATTGGACAGCTTCGTATTTTTAAATGTTAATCATTAAGGAAAATCCGCAGGCGACTCTTTTTACTATAAGAGCAAATTTGTGGTTTTTCTCACTTATTTGGTTAACCCGACATGCCGGGCCCCCAAGCTAGAGCCTTGTCAGCCCTCCCTTTGTAGGGGCCATGCCCATGATACTATGAGTCAATTTAAAACGTGTTTTTTCAATAAATTGTTGCCTTGTATTCGAAACATGTCATTTTTCATGAGAATTCTATGTTTCTACTGGATGAATGTCCTGCAAAATTAAAAACCAAGTTTAATCAATCGTTTCATTTTTTTTTTATAGCTACTCACTCCTAGAAAAGTTCTTAAAAGTGGGTTTATTGTCTGGGCCCCGCACCAGTTGAAGTATGACCTTATGGTGAAGAGGGTTCAAAATATTTTTTTGAGAGCCTTTCACTTTAGGCTGTATGGATATTATTCGACTGACTTTCAGTTGGCAGTCGATCGCCGATTGAGTTATGCGCGAAAAATAGGAATTATTCTACTGTATCCACGACTCTACGGAACGATCCAAAGACATTTCACGATCGGGGGGCAATTGGCACAGATTATCAGGGAAAACCAACGGCTCGGGAGTCTGCCGATATAATTTGGACTTTAGGTATGCTTACATACTGTAGTTTAAAGTTTATAAGGAATATCTATATTTAGCCACATATTTCTTCCGACTTATAACATGGTGTAAACCTATATTTTTGTTAAAATATTGTTAACACTAATTTTTTATGTCATCTCATGAATGCTTTAAATTTGTAATTTGTTATAAATAAATAAATTTGAATTATAGCATGAGGCCCGTTTAGACCCAATCGCCCTAAGAACGGGCTTGCTGTATAAAAAACCATCTCTTTATCTCATTTACTTACTATAATAATATTATTATACTATTAATATACATTTCCCTAGAAAAATTTTAAGCTAAGGGCAAAAGACATTATTAAAATACATAAGTGTGTAAAATATTTTTATTCAGTCAATTTATTCTTATTTTCATATAAAATTAATTTTTTACAATAGTTTATTGTACATGGTAAGTGATAATTACAACATTAACATTTTCTTACATAGGACTCCTCAAGCCGCTTTCATAATATAATCAATGGTTATCATACGGTGATGTAAATTTGTAAAAAAAAATCTACTGACTTATCATTATATCATGGCTGTGAACGTCTTAGAGACGATTTACAGAACTACAAATCCCCCCGCTCTTTCCCACTTCCGTTCATTACATTATATAGCGATATGAAATCGCAGCCATGACATATTGGTTGCAGAATAGTAACAGCCTTTGTCTTTTTTATGTACAAAGTGTGATAAACTTTGTTAGAACTCCATGGACTTAGAAGATCTAAAATATACCAGGAATGATATCTTTCTTCTCAAATATAAAAGGAAATCCAAACAATATCTTTTATGTGTGAAGATTTATTTACATTTCTTTGTTACATTAGATTGTGACTCCATAAGAAAGGTGTATTAAATTTTCATCAAGTAACTTTCTTCATATGAAAACCTAATATAATGGGTATTTTCAAAAAGTTTGATTTTCATGATTTTTCTAGAATATTAAGAAATATGTCTGTACCCAGGGCAATTGACTGCCACGGTTTTAAATAACTTTACTATACAATTCAGTGCAATATTGAATAAAATTAATTTAACACTTTACAAATTACAAAATAATAGGTATGTTTCGACCACTTTGTTTCAATATACACATTAATGTTGGACAATAATTTGAATTTGACTGTCTCCTTTAGAGTTAAAAATAATAAACAAAAAAAAGTAATGTTAAAAAAACACTGGAATTAAAATATAGGATGAAAACATTATCTACCGAGTGTGGTTAATTGTCTCCGATAATTGATATCTCCACTGGTTAAATGCAGTGATACCCAAATGGCACTACATGACTATAGGGACGATCAAAAACCTGCTGGATCGACGAAGTCATCAAATTTGGCGAATGTCAGCAAAAAACTAAGGACCGAGAAGAGTGCAAGGAGCTAGTGAAGGCCTTCAACTAGCAGTGGATAAACCTCAGCAGGTGAGGATACTCTTTTAGCTAATTTTACATAGGTTTTTGACAATTAATGATGATTTTGACATTTGGCACAAGGCAATCGGAGCCGTCCATTCACGTCCAGCCAATGAGGTTTTATAGCTAACATGCAGCTAACTTCAGGGTAGTCAAAACTGACAGTGGGCTCTGTACAGTTTTTGAAAATCTCCGCAAGTGACAGAGATAAAATTTCAAGCCATTGTGTTTCTGGCTGTCAATATTTCTTGAACCAAGATGCCAGGTAGGTATTACAAAATAGAAGAAAATAATATTTATAAAATACAGATAAAGAAAAAAAAATGAATAACTAACAATTATCAATATTTTTTTTTTACCATATTCGATCCGAAGAAGATCATAATATGAACCTCCACAGAGCGGAGATTTTATGTATTAACAAATTTTTGTTTTTACGAGAAATGGATGTTAGCCACTTGCTCAACCTATTAGGTCCAATTGAAAAACAATATGTGTATTTGCTATACCCAGGATTCGAACCTGGGACCCACGACATTATAAGCCGACGCGTTAGCTGCTCGGCCATCAATATTTAATAAATATAAATTTGTTACAAATAGTAGGATCGAATTAAAGACATATTTTAAGGCGAATCGATTTTGTAAACATATCACATAGGTATTTTACATAGGTAATTTTTTTTTAAATTGGTACATATTAACAATATCACTAGACAATATGTAAGTAACTATGTAGGGCTTTTATTAAATTTAAAGAAAGTTTATAGATCAGGACATATAGATATACTATCGATGATATTATATTACTTCGTAGTGCAGAATGCTTTTTCAATAACTGAAATCCAGTCAGAAGAACATTGATCGTTACGAAATGCTGAAAAAATCCTTCTCAGATATGTAGATCAACATGTTGTGGTTTAAGGCCATTGAGTAGTATGTAGTAATAATCAGGGCTTTTTTTGTCATGTAACGCGGTGGAACGGCGTTCCGGCACCTTTTTTCACGGTATTTTTAATGTTTCAAAAGCAATTAGACGAAATAATGTTCGCGCTTACATAGTACAAGCTAATTTTCCTGAATCATCTCATATGAAAAGACTTATCCTGAAAAACTATCGTGTTTGATATTTGCATTGAATTCTATTACCATTTCTTCAAGTGAATGTGAACGCGAATTTTCGCAAATGAATCTAATTATTACGCCAATAAGAGCTTCATTGAAGATCAAAACAGTTTCGGCACTTTTGTTCATCAATCTCATCGGACCACCTTTGACACTTTTCGATCCTTCAAAATACGTTGATCGGTGGTTACTCAATGCAAGATAGACTCTATCACTAAGAAAAGGAATTGAGACGATTTGCCAGACGAGAATTGGACTGACCGTTGGAAATCACCATGGCCCCCACAAAGGAAGGGCTGACAGGGATCTAGCCTGGGGGACCGACTAGATAAGTGAGATAAACGCACATCACAAAATTGCCCTAATCGTAAAAAAATCGCCTGCAGCACTAATTTCCTTCAGGCATATTAACATTTAAAAATATGTGGTGTGTGTAATTGCATTTTTGGGTTAATGTTTATTGATACACTGGATACCCTTAATTTTACCTCGAACACCATTTGAAAAATGCTACTATAGAGCGTCACACTGCCTTTAACCTTAGTGATAGGTAGGGGGCCCCTTCAGGATGTGGAGGCCATGGAAATCCCTATAAGTATACTTTTATACAAATATATGTTTTTACAACTTTACCTAGTTGTTTATTTGTACCTATTTATTTGTTTGTTTAATTTTTTATGTGCTTCGTGGCATAGGAAAAGTTGCTTTAAATGATATTTGAATATAATTTTCTTTGTTTAGAAATATTGCAAGAAGTGAGTTCCGGCACCTTTATTTTTCAAGAAAAAACCTTGGTAATAATTATAATAATGTATATACAGTACAGTCTAAGTAATCCGCCGCTCGATTATCCGACAACTACTAAAATCTGCCGTTATTTTTACCAGTTGAAAGCACAAAATCAAGCTCTATAATTCGCCGGTATTTGATTCAGTGGTCCACCGCATACAAGTATACAACGCAGATGAGAATTATTTTGGAAACTTCTCCTTCGTAAAACGTACGTTCATCGTGAAGAAAGTAATGTACCAGGGAGGAAAGTGTCCAAGGACTGCATCACAATAATTATGCCGTGCTCCAATGCAACCGGGACATACAAAATTAAGCTTTTGGTCATAGGGAAAACCAGGAATCCTAAGCCATACAAGACTATCTGCCTCACTGGACAACTGGTTGTGTGTTTTACTGTTCAATATTTAGTTTACAAATAAATATGTATAATTTAGTAAACACTTGATTATTTTGATTATAAAAAAACCGTAATTTGCTAGTACAAATTTCTCAAAAAAACTATTTTTACGAAATACCTGTTTTAATTTTTACCATATCTTGTACGTATGCACTATAATCCGCCGCTTTCACTAATTGGACACTTGTCTGGTTTTTGGGGTGGCGGATTACTGAGAGAGTACTGTATACAAATATCGACAGGTTAGATGTACAGATGTTGTATATCCAGTTTTGTATGTTTCAAGTAAATCCAAGGCCTGAACAAAAATGAACCATAAGAGCGAGTGAGAAAGCATTCGGCACGCTTATATTTCCGCAATATGCGTTAGAGGAAGATAGAATTTCTACGGCTGAATTAAATATTTTTTGTGGACGTCGCCGGTAATAATATTGATTTGAATGACTCCATTCATTCAAAAACTGCGAGCACGTATTTATGTTTTTGTGTTAAATATAAAGTTAGTGGTAATTATTTTTAGTTATTTTGGTAGAAAATATGGTTGTATTAACTATGTTGTATTAAAATTTGGTAGCCGTACTGAGAAGCAACATGGTGGTATAACGTTTCATAGTTAAGTTAATAATAATAAAATTGAGTACTGTGCGTTATACGCAAGAAACATGACTTCATTTTGGCGAACAATAGCCACGCTCTTTATATTATTACTCTGAGAGTAAATCGAACGTGAACATATTTTCGCCTCTCTTGTAAAACTCATAAAAGCCATTTTGGTCAAAGATAATACTGAATATCTCTACCTGTGTAAAATTTTTGGGCCCATATTCATTTCCAAAATCTCAAGTTTTCATAGTCATACAATGGAAAATCAGTTTCGTTATTTTGATATATTTTTAAAACTCTTGAAAATTGTTACTGTTGTATTTAAAGAAAGGTTATTTTGGATTTACCATGACGGTTGCAAGATAAAACGACGATATTATAAGTCTAAAAAGAATACTTTCGGAAAAACGCAATTTAAGATTTTTATGTCCTAACAGTGGTGTAACAACCTCACTGCAGGAGAATGCAAACCGTTGGGGCCCTAAAATAAAAATCTGTACCTACTGAACTTGTTTTTGGGAAAAACAGTCTTGAAACACACTGGCTCTCGGTTACAAATATATTTGAAATATCTTCTCAAATACCATATCTGCACGTATAATATTTTTACAACATAAAGATATGATTTAGATAGAAATTTTGTGTATAATAACTCAATTTCAACAAAAACTGGAATACAATATCTCTAAATGCATTGACCCATTGACATGTAAATGCCGATTAAATTATCTATAATACATTTATGAATTAACAAATAGATCTCTCTCCACGCAAACCGCCACTGTGAATCTGTTATTGCAGTGAAATAATTCACAAGCCGTAAAGGAATACATGTAACAAATGAATGGTGACATAACTTTGTATGAACGGGTTACATATTATTTTTGCAACATGTCTATGTAGTAAAACTAATAAATTACATTTTACATAGTAAACCACAACCATACTATATACCAGCCGGGATGCTAAATAGCGCATTCCGATGATAGTGCTATCTATTTCGAAGGAAATAAAAAAATACTCATAGCAAATTTAATGTATTATATAAAAAAAATATTAATGATGACGAATTGTTGCATTCGATTTTGGCAAATAAAATTCCTAAAATAAATTACCATCTGAATGCGTTATTCAGCACCCTGACTGGTATATAGCGTGTGTAGCAAACATTTAACTGTCTTTCGAAAATCATAAAAATTAGCAAACCAATATACAAAATACAGTAAACCCTCGAATATTCGTACGAGAAATAAACAAGGTTTCAATATTTTTGATATTCTGTTTGATTCAATATTATAATGATATAAAACTCTCTTAATTTAAAATCAAAAAAAGTTGAATTATTTCTTTTAATCTGACATTATGTGTACGTAAAGGCGGATGTGAAGCAGAAATAAGAAGGCGCACACAGAAAGATTCTCAGAAGTAAACAAAACCTACAGATTTTCTTAATAAATAACACGTATTAATCATTTAAAATAATAGTCTGTAATAGAAATTTGTAATAGTATTTAAAAATAGTTCGGTCATCCGTGCCTTTTCTTTCCTTCCATAGATGGCCCGGATAATCGGGTGTTTACTGTAAGTACAATAGAAAATCAATTATCTGAACTGAATTTTAATGAATTTCATACTAACTTTGTGTGTAATCCATGACCAATTTACAAAGGTTAAAATCACTTAAACTTGGTAAATATCCTTGGTAAACTATATTCATTTATTACATAGAAAACCATTCATTCAGTTGTTTAAATATTTTTATAATGTAGTCTGATGACTATAGCCTGTATACTTTTGCCTTCGCGATCCCTAATACCGGATACCTTTGTGTTCATTTTTGTCATTCAACATGACAGCTGAAATTATACATATTGATGAGTGGAAACCATATTTCAATAAGGTTTATCAACTTGTAAGTTGAATTCAACGAAATTGAGGCACTTTTACTTTCAGTCAATTAAACAGTGAATTCAAGTCGATGCGCCAGCGGAAACAATTAATTTCGATCTTATCGTTTTTAGTTGGTTGCCGTATGTCACAAGAGTGCCTTTGTTTTAGTGGTCAGACGAAATGTTTTTAATGATATTTTCTTGATACCATCTTGATTATATGTATCGGTTCAACTTAAATCGATATGCGGGAACATTCCCATTGATTTCTTTTTTAACATAAAACATAAAGTTGTGCAACAAAAATCGACACGTGAAAATACAGCGAAGGATATGGGACATCTTAAGCTGCATTTAGACCAAGCGAGCGAATTTTTGTTCTTCCCCCACTCCAGCGAAATTCTTATGCTCGCTCAACAAAAAGCGTTTATTACGTCAAGAGAATTTCGCTGGAGTGGGGGAAGACAAACATTCGCTCGCTTGGTTTAAATGCGGCGTTAAATGGCACTCTGTGTATGGACCTAAGAATGTCATAGACAAAGTTATAGCTAAAATTTCTTAAAACCTATGAAATGATCTGACTTAAAATTATTTATATCACTGTCCAGGTAATCGAGTTTCTATTGTACGAGAATTACACTAAACTTGTCTTTACAGCAGTATTACACTGTTCACCATAGTTTATGGTATATACATAATTAGATTACGTATGGGAAAAATGTTTTTGCTATTCGCTAGCAACACATGTAAGGCCTTTCAGAATCCCCGTGTGCTATGCTGTCTATGCTCCACGGGGCTGTCTCTGTTTTACCGATGTCTGTCGCTCGGAGGGTGGTGCAGTCAGCTATGAAAAAAAAATTAACGCATTAATGTCAAGAATCCGTCACTCGGCAATCTTTGTTATATTTATGATGGATTGAAATGAAACAACGTGCTCGACTGTGAAGACGGAAGAATGAAGTAATTTATTTCCGTTCATAGACAATACAATAAGTCAACAAGCTTACATCTCTACAATATAGATGGCGCTGGTGGAAAAGACATGGTATTTTGGGCACATTTGTATAATCTTGTTGAGTCTTCATCTTAGATGTGATGAAAGACTGGATAGGCGGCTACCTTATCTCATTATTTCTAACACATATGTACACACCACTATAATCAGTATATGCAACAAGCTTTTTTAAAGCTCAGTACATATTATTATACAGTTGTTTTAATTTTAAAGGTGCAATTACTCACTACCATAAAGCAGAAATGTCAGAATTACAGGTTCAAAATGAATGATTTCCAACTCTATTTTGCCCATTGCCCTCTTCAGAAAAAAAAAAACTCAACGCTTCCTTGGAAATTTATCTTCTTCAATCGAACATAATTATCATTACTGTATTATTATGACAAACAGAAAGAAGCGTGACATATTTGCATTATTTTATTTATATTATTCTCCCTACTAGAATAAAAATAACTAATAACATTAAAATTAATCCCATTGTGAAGGATGAACCTCTACTAATGTTCTGTTCCATTTTTGTCAGCAGCATTCTTAAGTCACCGCGATTAGTTATGTGCAGTTAGTTTCTTTTTTTAGTTAACAGTTTTGTGACCACTCTGAATCCACATTCCAAAAAATTGTACTAGCCCATAATCCATTTTGTGTTTATATGGAAAATATAATAGTAATCACTACTAATTTAACTGTATCTTACACAACACAAAAAATGTACAAACAGTTTTCTGCTATTTCTTTCTGCTTCCACCGTCCCCTTTGAGAAACATTGAATAGAGCAGCGGTTCTCAAACTGGGGTCTGCGGTTTCGGTAGGACCGCGAAAAACGAGCGCATATTTATACTATTTATATTTTTATTACTATAGAATGTAACATTTCTTGGGTTTTGGATTTGGATTTATCCCAGGTAGGGAAAGTAAGTGACTGTACTCCGTCGTTACCCCCACCACACCAGGATTCGACTTCTCTCTCTTTCTCGATGAAACAGCATGGATTCATTCTTAGCGAAGAAATTTCTTACTATTTTCCTGACCTACAAGAATTTGAAAAATACAATCGTTTTATCAATAATCCATTTGTACTCTCCATTAGTGATCTGCATTCGGAGGACAATTTAACTCAGGAAGAGTTTATTCATTTGATAAATGATGAGGGTACAAAACATGTTTTCCGTGAAACGTATTGTAGCGATTTTTGGATTGAAATGGCACAGTCCTATCCTGGTGTTGCAAAGATGGCGCTAAGAGTGCTGATTCCATTCGCAACCACCTATGAGTGTGAGACGGCCTTTTCTACACTACTTACTATCAAAACGAAATCTCGAAATAGATTATACGCGACAAATGACATGTGAGTTGCACTGGTCAAAACAAAACTAAACATAGAAGAACTGGTTCAGGCAAAGCAGATGCATCCATCCCATTAAAATTGTTATTTAAATTTAATGACTACATAACAAATAATATATTCTGAATATATAATTGTTTGTAATTTTTTTTTTATTCACAACAGCCTATAAGCAGTGCCGCGCCGTAGGTATGTGGCACCCTTGTGCAAAGTATTTGGCGCCCCCAATTTTTTTAAAGTAATATATATATTTTTTTTATTAAAAGGAATCGTTGAGTGTAATAATTACTATTTAAGGTTGACAATTGCTCACGACGATCAGGATAAGTTGTCGAGTCTGCTCATATAATTAGAACTATACTGTACCAATAGCATTTCGTCGTTGAAACTAGAAAATTGTGTAACTCCAAAAACACTACTTTACAGGAGAGACAAAAAACATTATGGTTTCCTATACAAATATATGGTTTTGGAGTGAAATCATCCATGATTTAACAATAATACAATTTTTCTGGAATTACAAAATTTGCAAGATGGATAGATATTATCAACGGCCACTAGATGGCATTCAAAGTCAATTTTCGATTAAAACGGAGTTACACAATTTTCTAGTTTCAACGACGATTTGACAACTTAGTATTAACCAAAAATATTAATGGCAGAAATTACATGTCAAATCGGACAATACAAACTTGATATAAAAAGATGTACATATGAACAAATTGAGTATTGGTATATTACCTGAGGGCGCCAGCATTTCCTCATAGGTATCGTTCATGTCGTAGGATATCATTGACTTGGTAATGGACTCTCCCGCCATCTTTAATAAACCCGTTGCCGTACTCAGGAACACTTGTTCTATTCCCTGTAATAATTAATGGATACATTTTAATAGACAGAAAAAACTGATAGTTTGCCAATCTGGTGAAATACAAATAGGCCGTGATATTGCTCAGTTAGTTAGTTTGTAAGATTTGGAAATAAAATCGAACATTAACCACTTTTTCTATGGCAACAGAAATGTATAATATTTTGTCAGCATGGCAATAATATTGCTGCAGTTAATCAAAAAATCAGTAAAAATCATAGTGATTTGTCAATCACTAGTGCTGTGAGCAGATAGCGGCTGTGGCCTCGTGTGGTTGCAACACGCCGTGGACTGAGTTTCTCATACTATAGTATTACAGGACGCTTATATTACAGACATCATTTACTGTGTAAAACTAAACTGATCTTCTGATACACACACAGCCCATGACCACCACAAGGGTGGGGCTAACAAGGCTGTAGCCTGGGGGCCCGGCTTTGGAGGGGCCCGGCATGGTGGGTCGGGTCAGCTAGGTAAATAATATTAAGAGAAAACAAAATTTTTAGTAACTGTTTTTAACAACATTTGTATACATTCCATACGCCACACATTTGTCGTCACACTCATAGTTATTGTGGGCTTCAGTGTTATTTTTTTTATTATCTAAATAGGAAACTTTAGGTCTCTGTGAGTGATTTGAGAAAACTGGTTTGACGATATCTATTGCATCGCGAAATCTTTCTTGTATGTTCCCTTTTTTATTGCTATTTTGTTATCTTTTCATGTTATCCTACTGGATCTGATTCTGCTGATATTCTACTTGGTTCTGTAGAATATCAATTAGGAAATGCTACTGTAGTATCACACTGTCCTCTACCTAAACGATATGTAGGGCGGCCCGCTTCAGGATGTGGGGGCCACGATCTGGCCATTCATCGCAGTGATATAGAACTGTGAACACATAGCCAAAACATGACATGCTATGGTCACAATCAGTGGCGGCTCGTCCATATGCACTGCGGAACTGCAGCACCCCCAAGCAAATTGAGAAAAATGTAATATTATAATATACACAAATTTATGTATATTATATGAAAATATCAATATTATTTAAGGGTGTTAAGCTCGCCCGCGCACCTGTACATTCAATAATTATCATACACCGCGATACTAATATCAGAAAAGTGACATATCGCGTGATTTTACGCAGTATCATTTTCGATGGAATATGCTCGATTGGCGAAGGAGGGGCGCGGGGAGCGGGGCTCGCAGCTAGGAGCTAGTCTGGTACTGCCGCTCTGGCAGTATTTTTTCGTGTTGCGGACGTTGTCAGGTATAGCGGCTTTGAGCGCGACAGCTGTCGAGAGCAACTAAAAGGTGATAGACATTCTTTCAAGGAAAATATTCAAATTTTATGATGAAATAAAAACAGATATAATTTTTAATTTTAATAATTTTGATAATAATAGTAACATATAATCCAAATAAACATTTATTTTTAATCAACCGCAGCACCCCCAGATATAATATTCACGAGCCGCCACTGGTCACAATTATTATTGACTGTCTTTGTACACGGCTTTATTGTACCATATTTTTGTCACTTATTGTTGCCATAGAATTTTGATTTTCTATGAAATCATATATTGTTGTTATACAATTTTAGCTCTCACAAATTGGTAAATATCTGCAGTATATTCGTATTTTCCATACCTACCCTATAGTGTGGAATATAAGTGTTAAAAACAATGAAACTATTCAGGGAAACTGGAAAAATCCATTTTCTTTCAAAATAATGTAATTCGTAATTTGACTTTATATTTGAATTTCGAATTATAGGGCACATTAGTGTAATAGTTTGAATGAAGTCTTCTTAGGATCGGTCATGGTGGAATGATGTATGTAGGCTATACCTGATCTTGAAGAGCCGACGTCTCATAGTACTGTGCTCCGATGGACTGCGCATACTGCACACCTTCCTCCACTGCCACCGTGCGTTCATTTTCTAAATCCAGCTTGTTGCCGATCAACGACAACACCATTGGTTCTCTTACATTGCTGGAAAACGAGAAATTTACTGTCACCAGCATGATAATGATTATAAGACACACGATTGGCCAGACATTTTGCAGAGTAATATTTTTAGCGGAAATAGTCCCGATATGTGCGATCGAATTTCAAAGTAAACAAAAAAAATGAAATAGCTTAGTTAAATATTATTACGTATAGAACCTGACGATTACCGCTTTTATTTCTTCGATATTCCAATGCAAACTTTTCGTGTTTTGTTTGCGTTGGGTTAATAAATAGCCTTTGAAAATTGAATAAATAAACAAATGTATATTTAAAAAAAATCTCTCAATAGAATCAGATATTGGTTTCTTCAGTGTCTTGCAAACTTTGTGTCTCACCATTGTACCCCCAAATCTTGCTTTTTGATTTTTATTAACCCTAGTTGCACCAATGACATTAATATGGACGAATCATCTGGAAAAAAAAATGACACTCACTTTATTGTCGGGTCTGCCGAATGGCATAATCTGTTCTAACGCCATTACAATAAAGGTGATATTGCTATAAATTCCTGATGCTTTTTGTTGGGTCTGCCGAATGGTTCGGTTCAAACGGATTCGCTCAAATGAACATTGACATTGCTCTAACGCCATTACAATAAAGCAGTGGCGAAGGGTGGAGGTAGGCTGTTAAGATCCGCCATAAACAGTGCACATTAAACTTTTTCAGACATGGATATTTGTTTTCGTTGAAATAAGACTACAATTTACAGATAATGTTGGTTAGTTTTTAAAATTCAATTAAACCCTAAGAAACCAAGCCATAATAGATAATAGTCAAAAAATACATGTATAACTATAAAATATCTAAAATTATGCAATTAAATCATACATAACTTTGAATATTTTATAAATAGAATAATATTTTATATATATTATAGTTTGGTTTAGGCAGGGCTTAATGAATTTAAAAAAAATAACCAAGAATATGTGCAATATGTATTTTTAATCCAACGAAAACAAATAACTATGAATGAAAAAGTGTGCACAATTTTGTCGTATTGCCCAAATTAGACTAAAACTATTATGGTTTCGTTTAGGCAGGGTTTAGTTGATTTTTAAAAACTAACTAACACCATCTGTAAATTGTAGTCTTAGTTCAATAAAAACAAATACATATGACTAAAAAAGTTTAGTGTGCACTATTTATAGCGAATCTTAACAGCCTACCTCCACCCTTCGCCACTGCAATAAAGGTCATATTGCTATAAATTCCCGATGCGTGATATCGATTAATGGAAATTGCGTGACGTCTACCTATACATGCGAATTTACTTGCTAGCTACTGTATTGAGTGCGTCGTCCATTAATAATGTCATTGAGTTGCACACACTAAAAGAGCATTGCCTTGGGTCTGAGACGGAGTTATTCTTTCCCTAGCAGTATCAGTTTCTGCCCGACCAGTGCTCGCTTGATTTAGGTGTGATTCTGTAATTTTGCCATCTTTTGTGTTGTGTTGTTATTATGTTGTCTAATAACCTATTTTTAAGTCATACCACTGAAGTTCTTTGACCCAATTCTTGATTGATTGAAAACTTTGCTCGTTCGTGATGTCATATACAAGGAGGGCGGCATTGGCGTTTCTGTAGTACATCGGAGCCATTGATCGGAATCTCTCCTGGCCAGCCGTGTCCCATACCTGGAAACAGTTAGAAGTAATCAGGAATATCAATAATAATTATTACAGGTCGTAGAAAAAATATTAAAAGTAAAATTTTCACATCACAAAGTCTTAGGCATAAAGTCCACTAAAGCAGGCTTGCGGGGCGGTCGCGCATTTTCTATGTGAATCATCGAAAATACAACGTAATCAAATACGCCAGCGCACACTGGATTTGACGACGCCTTGTGCCCGCCTGCCCCATGAGTCACCGTTTTTCGCTTCTCAGCGATACGAATTAACGAAAATACAACGTAGTCCATTCATTGAACACGGCAAGCAAAATCACGCTCCTCGAAGTGTCGTCGATAGACGAGCGAGAAGCCATTATATAAGAACAGTGAACTCTTTGTTTAGTTATTGCGTGTCCGATATTAATTACAAGCCCCGAGAAATTTAATAATATTTTTATTGCTTTGTTATGAGAGACGCTGATAATAATAATTATTTTGTGCTCCTTGAGCCCCTTAATACATTGGTGAAGGGTAATGCGCGGGTGGGAGGGGGCCTACTCAGTAGTGAGCGCACCGAACGCTTTTTTGGTGGGCTTTATGCCTTAAACCACCTCACAATATGGGTATCGATTAATCTTGTATTACATACATATTTACATTTTCTAATTTAAAATTTTGTAGACTGAAATGCACACCGATTGTCTGCACAGTTACAATTTTAAAAACATTATTTTGAAGTCAAATAATGACATGACAGATGGACAAAACAAATCAAAATAGTGTTTCTGTCATTCGCATTACGCACTAAAAAATTGTTATTAATTTATACTATCGACCGAGAGTGTTTGACGGAAATATAATTTATATTCTAATTGATTTAAATTTTGGATTATTCCATTTGAAAAAAAAATTAAATAATTGGTTAAGGGTAGCACCAAAATTTATATTGTTTTGAACCAGTGATAAAAAAACCGTGGCCCAAAATAACAAGTACAACATCACCAAATTTTTCATTGGATACGACCAAATTGTAATTTCCTATATACTACGTTCTATTGTGCCAATGCATATTATGTGCGTAATGTAGAGTGGAGACTGATGGTTATTTTGGATATTTTAACTAGCTGTTATGACAATGACACCAGTACAATGCCGGGTGAAGCTTCAAGCGGAAATATCCGAGCCATTTATATCACTAAATGGCCTCAGGCAAGGTGACGCTCTGGCATGCCTTCTTTTCAATATTGCGCTAGAAAAGGCGATACGGCATGCAAAAATTGATGCCCGTGGCAGCGGCACGTTATTTACTAAGCCTGTGCAGCTGCTGGCGTATGCCGATGATATCGACATCATTGCCATATCGGAATTGGCACTGAAAAAGGCATTCACAGCACTAGAAGCCTCTGCCAAAAGAATGGGTTTACAAATAAATGAGGCAAAAACTAAATACATGCCTGTCTATGTCACACCACGAGAAGTCGCACCAAAGTTAGATATTGGCGCATACAAGTTTGATACGGTTGACAGTTTCATATACCTTGGATCTCTTGTAACTCGACATAATGATATTACAGAAGAAATCAACAAGAGAATCATGTCTGCGAATAAATGCTACTTTGGCCTGTTAAGACATTTTCAGTCCCGCATACTATCTCGCCGAACTAAAAGCACTCTTTACAAGACACTTGTAAAGGCAGTGCTCACCTACGCATCGGAAACCTGGACATTAACTCTGCGAAATGAACGAGCCCTGAACATCTTTGAAAGATCATTCTCCACCGTATATATGGACCAATCAGCGATGGCACCAATTGGAGGAGAAGATATAATGCTGAGCTCTACGGGCTGTACGAAGATTGCAGCGCAGTTCAATCAATTAAGATTGGGAGACTGCGATGGCTAGGTCATGTGCACCGTATGAATGACAATGAACCGGCAAAGAGAAGTCCAGCAATTCAATAGGACGTAGAAGAAGAGGGAGGCCAAAGATTCGCTGGTTGGATGGAGCTGCCAGTGACTGCCGTATTCTGGGTGTACCAAATTGGAAAGCGGCTACGCTGGATAGGGACAGGTGGAGGGAGCTGTTGGAGGAGGCCAGGACCCAAACCGGATTGTCGCGCCTCTGATGATGATGATGTTATGCAACTATTAAATTTAAAATAATAAATGTATGTCTCATCGAGCATAATATAACACTTTTACCCACTGCTGAAAAATTAGAAAACGGATAAATTGGCATTTCTTTCAAATAGGTTGTCCTCCGCTGTTTTAAACTAAGCATCATTTGATTCACATTTTCATATTGAATTATGGAAACAGTTAATCGGTAACATAATAAGTATCTTTTTGTTAAAATTTACCTGTAGCTTCACTCTGGTGTCTCCGACATTTATTTTGCAAGTGAAGAAGGAAGCTCCAATCGTAGGAGAAATGTGTGTCGAAAACATTTTACCAACATATCTGACCACCATACTTGTTTTGCCGACACCTACAAATGAAAAACACAGTCATTTTAATAGTGTCAATAGGCTATTCTTGTGGAAGGATATTACCCAAGGACTGAACAAAAACGAACCATAAGTGCTAGTATGTATGCATTCGGGACGCTTATAATATCTTCGCATTGTGTGATAGAAGAATATTTCTACCGCTGAATTAAATATTTTTTGTAGACGTGGCACGGTAAATATTGATATGAATAACAATGTGTTGCATGTGTTGCTGAAATTTATTGTTTTTGTGTTAAATATAAAGTTAGTGGTAATTATGGTTAACTATGTTGGGTTTAAATTTAGTAGCCGTACTGAGAAGCAACACGATGGTATAACGGTTCATAGTTAAGTTGAAATACGCATGAAACACAGCTTTATTTTGCCGAACAATAGGCGCTCTCTATATATCATTACTCTGAGGATATTACCTATATTAAATAAATGAATAGGTATATATTAACAACGCCTGTACACGTGCATGGATTTACTGTGTGTAAATTAAACTATTGTGATAATAACTGTTTATATGACTGTCTCGCAAATCCCATTCTTCAAGCGTAAGCGAGATGCGTTGTTGTCATTGTATGGTGCTATTTGACAGGTTGTGAAAATTGTTTAATGTCAAAATGAGCTGCGCGGTGTAGTCCATATTTTTTCCGGTAGGTTCACCACAATCGTTCTACTGTGCATGCACATACATACGTTATAATTCCAACTATCGCGTAAAAATTCAGCAGGTTCAGAACTTGCATTTTCTTGTTAGCCGGCTTGCACATCAAAACTCGTCTCGTCTGCAACGTGTCAAATATGTCAATGTAACATCATTCATATTCACAAAACACACATTGCCAAATGAAGCTCTGTAGATTGGTCGAATGCGACTTTTTAGTTAGAAAAAATCATCTAGTGCATCAACAAATCATATGTATCTCGGGCTGCGAGTCGAAGACACCAGAACGCATATATACGCCCACCTACGAATTGGTCATTCCTATACCGGCTCGCCGTATCCGAATATATATACCTTTCGACAGGTTATGTGCGACTGTCGCTAGGTAGATGGGCATATGCAACATTGGATCGACGTTCCTAGAAGGTTTGATTTACAGCTGTGCGGCAGACGAGGCGAGTTTAGATATGAGAGCCGGCTTATGGTGGCGATAATAGATACCGTTAGCAGTAAATACATGCACGTGTAAACTGGGTATAAATAAAATTAATCAGAATAAAGTAATTATGTACATATTTAATACATAAATTTATTTTTATTATTCATTCATTATTAATTTGTTGGTGTTGGTGAAGGTAGAAAATCGATTGATTGTTAAATAGCCGTGAGGGAACATAAGTTTCGACATATGTTTGAGGGGATTAAAATGTTACCACCGTTCCATTATGGGGTATTAAAAATGTAATATTATGTTGAAAGCTTTATCAGTAACTAATAATAAAATAGATTCATAAATAAATTAATGTTTTTTTATCACAATTTATCCTCAATGTTGACCTCTAGTTGTATAGAAGTATACGAAACAATGGCCTTCATTTGAGATGTCAAGCCGAGTTGGAAATTTTGCAAAACCCGATCTGAACATTTTTAAAACTTCTTTTTATAAATCATTTGACATTTCCTTGCGAATTGGGGGTAATCATCATGATTTTATGTTATTAAATATATATTCACGCAGTTAGTAAGTTAGTAAAAATTTCCAGAGCTGGTTTTGTGCAGTGTTGCCATCTGTCGTTGATAAAAACATGCCAGATGGGGTACGAAAACAAGCTATTTGGCAGGAAAAAACGCTAGATTTTGTGAAAATAAAATTGCAAGTAAATTTACCTATATTACCAAGAACAAAGTCAATACATTTCCTTTCGTGTATTGAAAAACGTGCAAAAAATCGAAAAAAAAGTCTATACATGTAAAAACCACACATTTTAATAGCAATAACCGGAAGTCACTGGAGTCGAAGTGCGATTAACTAAATAGGAGGGCATGTTAGTTCAAGTTTTAACACGTAGACAACTCGTCGATAACTGGGAGTCGTTGCAGTCGAAGTGCGGTTAAAATAAGGAGGGGCTTGTTCACAGTTTTAACATGTTGAAAAGAAGATCTTGTTCGATAGTACCTAAGCACACATTAAATTATATGATACCGTTTCACTATAAGGCCATGAATGCTCCTATTGTTTCAACGTGTTAAATTATGTTGTTTTATTTCTCACGATACTAAAATAGGTAAAGACCTACTTGCATTAAGTAGGTAAGTATCTGAGAGTCAGAAATTTTATGCGCATGAAAATAAGTAAACTAAATATCTAGCGTATTTTCAGCACATTTAAAGCTGTCGGAGGCATCAAGAAATGCTAGTAAAAATGCCACAAGCCAGATGCATTTTTTGCAAGCGAGACGTCTACCGAAAAATGTTAGATCTGGCAAGAAAAACACTAAATAGGCAACGCTGGTTTTGTGCCTTGACGACTCATCTATTATTCCTTAATAATTATTGTGTAGGTATTCATAGATAAGGTTAGGTATTACCTAACGAATTTGTGTTAAATTTTATGTTACTCGCGAAAATAACACGAAAAATATAAATGGGTAATAGCTAGGATAATAATTATGGAATGTCGCTCATACGAAGTTGCAGTAATGTTACGCGCATTTTATTTTAGAATAAACACATTTGAATTTGAAATTGGAACAAAGCCAACAATTTTAAATGACAACAAACAATAACATAGCGTTTTTAAAACATCGTAACATTGTTGTTCGCGGCGTATAAATCTGAAAAATCGGCAAATTCTCTGTTATATACATTGGCTAATGCTACTAAACTTAATTAGGACGTATTTAATCAAGCGGAGACTTAAAAATATCAAATTACACGGTGATATATTTCGCATACTTAATAGGTTTGTAAATAATTAAGCTACTCACCTTGCGTTCCAAGTACGACAATTTTTGCTTCCAAAATCTTCATTGTAGCGTTTAAAGAACATCAATTATTCTAATATTCCGCACGTATGATCGATAATTTTGATAAAACTATAATAATCACGAGTTTTGAGATATTTACAATATAATATACCCAATATAGTTAGTTGTACACAACTTTCCGACTTTCCGACAAACGTCAGAATCAGACTTACTTGTTTATTGTGTTGAGAAAGGTCGTTGATTTGTTTCGTAATAATTTTGCACAACAAGCGATTGTAAGCCGTTGTTGTACGAGTAACAGTTACTATAGAGATTATTTTAGCTTGCCATTTTAAATTATCGCATCGATGGGTGAATAGCGACATCTAGTAGATTTTTTAATCAAAATTGTTTTAATAATTTTCTATTGGAAAACAGTTTTCTATTTTGATTATTATTGCCTACCGGACACCTACAGTAAAAATACGAAAAATTAATTAAACGTACAATTTTTTTTTTATAAAATATCTTATCTTATTTTTAAAAATTATTACTTTATGGTTGTGGGTCCCGAGTTCAAATCTCGGATCTGGAAAAACACACAAATGCTGTATTTTAGTGTGTCGTTGGATCCAGAGTATGTAGTGGCTAACGTCCATTTCCAGTAAAAAAAATCTATTAGTACAACCTCCACTCTATGGAAGTCCATATGATGCTCGATGGAACGTGGTAATTATGTAAATGTGTTCAAATTTAATTTACCTACTAAGTTTTTTCTAGTGCAGTGAAAATATTTGTGATAATTCATAGTTTTAATATGTTTATATTTTTAGGTAGCGGTGACGTCTCAATATCAAGCAATTGTTTAACTTTCACCTCGAGTCATAATGATGTTTTAAGGCGAATCCTCAACTTACCAGAGGCACCTAGCGGAAAAATACGAAGTTTGCAATATGAGACATTTTTTGATAATTTACAATTTCAACTGTGTTAATTAATAAATATGTACATATATGAAAACATTAAAACAATTTTTTAATGATAAACAATTCAAAGATAAACTTACAATTGAAAAAAAATGTGAATTTGTTACATATTTGTGGGTTACGTTATTATTACATTATTTTTAAAGTTATATTTATTATTAAAATTTAGTTTATTAATTTTTCAATTTTTTAAGGTTTAGATTTTAGACTAATTCATAGTTTTAATATTTTTTTATATATATTTTAAAAAACATCGATTTTTATAAAAAATATAAATGTTTATAACTTGAAATCCTTAGCTATTTTGACAATGGAATATTATTTTATAATTATTTTTAGTGTGTTTCCCGATTAATAAAAAGGAGTATTTATCCAATATGGCGAGGGGCGTGTGATACTTGGCTATCATAAAAGAGGGCCGCGATCAGTGCTTTATAATATTATGATGCCGAGTGTCGACAATTCAAGTTGATTTATTTTAAAAATACCAAAAATCGCTAAAAAAAATACACGGAATTTAAGTTCATTTTAAATTTTAAATTCATTTTTAAATCCTGGAGTTTCGAGGATTACCATATGTGAAACACTAATGTAGAACATTACACTGCCTTTAACTTTAGGGAGATGTTATATGCCTTGGGGCCCGCTTCAGGATGTGGGGGCCATGAGGTACCTACCTACCCACTATAGGTACATATTATTTCCAGTTTTAACTAGCATTTGTGTAAACATATCATGTTATAAAAATAATATTTAAAATATACCGGAGACACCTATTGGTTTCTATACCTATATATTGAATTTCTTATTATAGGTACTTATCACAGTACAGATAATAGATAGAATTCCACCACATTTTGATGCAAGGTTTTGAATGATTGAGTGACCTACGAAAATAAAACACGCATTATGCACGTGCAATAGTGTGTGTAATACACCAATATTAAACGAGCATCAATGCATACACCGAGAGCAGTTGTCAGTATTCGACGTATGACGTATTCTTGACACATGTTTAAGTTTATCCCGGGTTATTCCCCACTCGAGATCGGTTACCTGCTACTCCTTACCCGTTAGGTATTTCAGTTGCCATTATTTCTGAGTTCCAGGTACTTATCGTCTTCCAACAGGTGGACGTTGCCATTGAGTTATAATTACGAACTCTTTCTGATTCTTATATGGAAAATAGGTAAAATAATGACCGCATTAAAAATGCCGAGTTTTAGATTTCTTTCTAAATACATGAGCACCACCTATTAGAACCCTTTTAAATTTGAATAACACATTCGAAATCACCGATGTATGCCGCTTGCCCGCCCATTTGCCATTGAATACAAAACACCGGAAGCGGAAAGAGGATCATTCCCGCCAGAATAGATAATGCCGGTAAGCGGATAGATTTACCGGCATTTCCCGTTCGATCCGAATAATATTAGCGTTCGACGAATCGAACCGTTTTAGTAGAATTATATTTTATTCAACGCCAGTGGTGAAGAACATTTTACCATCGGAATATTTGCCTTTTAAACTACCCTCCACGTAACCTTGCAATTTGTAATAGATTTTTTTTGAATTATTTTTAATTATTTGATGAAATCAGCCAATCAGGCGCCTGGCATTTGCAAATACGCTAGTAAAAAGAATAAAAATAATAAATGGTGACATGTAATGATGATTCATGCCTTTCAGATCCAGTGACTGCAGTCATATAAGATAGGATAAGTATATGCTAAGAATATCAGTCCTATGCGACATTTCTTTTACCACGGGAAAAACTCCGGTACAAATCGCAGTCCTCAGTTCCCAATGAATACGACAAAATGAGTCGTATAATATCAAAAGTAGAACTGTCGCAAATATATCTAAATTTCACTATGTACCTATGCCAAATTATTCTTCTGACCATAGTGTACGACTAGCAATATAATATTCGAATCAAAATCATATCTGTGTGGTATAAAATTGTGATGGAAAATAGGGCTTGGTATCAGAATTAGAACTGTTCAATACTTTGGAAACAAAAGTAGAACTGTTGAATTTGAATTGAATTTCTATATGTAGAAACATATTTCATGCTATTATAACATTAAAAAACCCAACAAAACGTTTTTCGTCATTTTCTCGAAATGATGAATAACGCACAGATCTAGTTTTGATACTATACGACTCAAATATTCATCAGAATCACCACCGTCGTACGCTACAAAGAATTTTCCAGGGTTTTTGCAAGGCGGTTTCATAGGCCCTGGCCGAATTCAAATTAGCAATACACGATGCGGGCAGAAAAATAGTTTTCAATAAGGCATATTCTCTCAGCCGGCACAATTTTCATTTGACTAGCATCAAGTAGAGTAGTTTGCGTGCCAAAGTCCTTAAAGAAACCTCGATAGTAAATGCGAGGTATCCATAAAGGCACCTAGAAAAAAAATAATACTAATACACTAATACGGAGTGCGTATTACACACAAATCTTGTCACTGTGTACAATTGCAAAGTTACGTGGAGGATACTATACCCCATATTAACGGTGTCGAGTTGGACTGTGATTGCATTCGAAATGTGGTGTTTGTGCCGACAATGCTTCGTATTTCTTGGACAGAGTACAGATAGAAACGGTATTAGTACGGCACGTATACAGCGCTCGAAATGGAAAAGTTTACGAACCGGAGCGCTCGACAGTTTTCTGAAGATATTTACGTAGTTATCAAATTGTATGTGTATCTATTTCATAAAAATAAGTGTGCTAGATTTTGTATTATATGGCCTATCTAGCTCAGACGGTAAAATTATTTTATCCACGAGACGGAACGACAATTTTACCGATTTCACGAACAGGAACGGCGCTCCGGTGCGCTCCGGTCCATTTCGAGCCCTGCACGTATAGTACGGTATTAAAACTTTTATTTAATTCTTTAGTTCAAAGCAGACTTGAGAGTCGGTCTATTGTTTGAGCACCGCATCAGTTGAAGTATGGCCTTATGGTGGAGAGGGTGCAGAAGAAATTCTTGTGACTCCTTTACTTGAGGTTGTATGGATACTATCCGTGGCTTTATCCAACTGACTTTCTCTTAGGCATGCTTACATACTGCAGTCTGCAATCTGGAAAAAATCTTTATTTAGCTACGTATTTTTTTTGACTTATACGAGGTATAAATGAGTACTCTGCCATTCTGGGCAGTGTTGACTGTGTGTCAGTGATAACTATCTTGGAAATAGAGACTATCAGTTGTTTATTCTCCCAAGGTGCAGAACCAACCTGCCACTGGTAATGCCAATTGAGAGGGCGATAACTATGTTCAACGAAATTGCTTCGGGTGTTGATATATTCCACCTACGTGAGGATGGGTTTAGGTGGACGTTGTTTTATAAATTCTTAAAATAGGGTCTGCTTAACTCATCCGGTGTACTTCCTTGTACCTATCTAATTTATCTACTGATCTATCTCTTTTTTATGAAATACTGTTTTATATTTATTTGTTTCTAAATGTCATGTTGTGAGCGTCTTAAACTTATAATTTGTAATGTCCACAATATGTTAAAAAATAAATAAATTGAAATTAAATTGAATTGAAATTGAACCAGTCAATCATCCAGAGATACATATCCATGGCTCCCACATCTTTAAGCGGGTCCCCAGGCCAGGATCTTTGTTGCCCCCTCCCCCCCCCCCCTTATCCATCGCTAGAGTTAAAGGCAAAGGGATGCTTTACAGAATCGTCCTATAAATGGTAGGTACCTACACAAAATGAGTAAGTACTAATTGAGTATACAATCAGCATCATCATCATCAGCCTGAATCTATCCACTGCTGGATGAAGGCCTCTTCAAGTTGCTTCCACTTCTCTCGGTCCTGTGCATTGCGTTGCCACGTACTTCCGCAGAACTTTATCATTTCATTGAGTATACAATATTACCCACTAATATTATTATGCTGTCAACATCATGTCAAATCATAATTCTTTTTAGGAACATGCTGTGATTTTAAGAAAGAGATAGGAAGGTACGAGTAGTACAAAGGTACATTAATATTTATATATATAGTTTTTTTTCACGTACGAAGGGACGGGGTGGTTTAAAATCATTTAGTACCTCGGGCCTCCACGTCCCTAAACACGTCATCTATATCCAATGACGTCCCGTGGGGGTAGGCAGATTGAGCGTCGCTTGGAATATACCTATAGAAATAGCAACCTAAACATAGTAATAACGAAAATATCTTTCGATTAAAAAAATCAGCTCACTGGTTTTGTCGGGTTTGCAATATCTAGTTTATTTCCGTTGCCCTTCGACGTCCTTGGTGACCAGAAACGACACGTGCAGATTTGCGAATAATTATTCTGATATTTTGTTAGTAAAGTATCCATAGAACACAATTATATCTTAGATATTGGACTCATGAAAAGATGATAAAAATAATGTATAAAAAAATGAGGCGGCATTTTGGCGGTGCCTAGGGGCGGCATTTTATCAAGGGACGTCACTGTCTATATCTACATACATAATGTCCAGTTTTTCAGATGACATTTTGGTAAGTACGAGGGGCGGTCCGTAATTGGGTAGTTACTGTCTGCCACTAATTATGAAGGAAATGTAAGAAAATAATATGTCGATTTTCAAAATCTAAATGGAGTTCCATCCATAGATAATAATTATATACGTTCCAACCTTAGACTATAGATCCAACAGTTGGAGACGACTCGCGCAAACCGTGGAGCAGCAATGGCGCCCCAATAACAATAATGGCCGCCAGATGCCGTTAGCAGTGGCGCTGCGGAGCTTAGCCAAGACAACAACCATAACAAACTACTTACAAAACCGAAGAAAACTAATTTGAGAATATTGCCGAGATCTTCTCTCTCATTGCGCTCTCGCGGAAAATGGAAGCGAGAAGAAGCAAACTACGTATTATTTCGCAATAATACTGTTAAATGCAATCAGAGAGCTTGAATTCGATATACCTAACTAGAATAGTAGCGCGTTTAGGGACGTTGTTCCCCGAGGCACTGACTGATTTTGAGGAAAAAAATAAAAATAAAAATTGTGAGTAGGTACTATAGATCCACCAGTAAAGGTTGTCCGCTGAGCGAGGGCGCCACATGCTAAAATTTGACCGCCAAATCTCTTTAAAATTACATAGACGTCATCTATTGAACATTAGAGCATTTTCACGAAACACTGTCTATGTCTGTGATTAAACATGTATCAAACAATGTCTGTGTGATAAACTGCCATTACAATATGTATTTCAATACAATGATAGTTATGTTGTTAGAATTAATAATGTTTCAATTATTTTTCAGCTAGGATGTCGATATGTAAGTAGGTACTTTACGATACTAGCGATCGCATCGAAAATGGAAACTTCCACGGTTTTCAGAAGTTTTAATATTTGCATTCGTTCCTTCATTCGCCACCCTTTATTTATAATTTACCGCCCCTTATGCAACGCATGACCTGCCTCTCCTCATATGACGTCAATGAGTGTGTAATATAAAATGTTTATATGAATCCCTTTTTTTAAAACCAAACACCAGTTGTTGATCTTTCTCCTGGAAATCTCTTCACGCCCCTTCTTGCGCATCTATTCTATACAGAAGACTGGTATCGGCAGCTATCGAGGATAGTTTTGTATCGAAGTATGAGCACTTATTGTAATAATTACAATAAATTACTTGTAATTGTTACAATAAGTGCCATGTTTTAACAGCACCTCTCTTGGGTGTGCTAAATTGTATAGCGAGATAAACAGTTTTGACTTTTTAGACGGCTAAATTATTGTAATTGTTACAATAAGTGCTAATACTTCCATACAAACATACTCTAGATAGCTGCCGTAGCGGCCGAAAGCAGTCTTGTGTATAGAATAGATACATTGGAACAGTTTTGGAGATACAAGCTCCGTTTGCAGTCGAACCATCGTATGCTACCATCGCTCTAAAGTTTAATGTGTTTGCGCACAAATCACCTAATATAAAGAAAAGAAAATGTGGGAAATTTGTTGTTGAAAAATTGTCGGCACTGCCATTTCCCCGGGTTGTTCTTTTGTTCATCCATAGTTCATGAGCGGTCGCTAGATAGCGCCAGCGTCACTTAACGTGAATGCTTTTATCCTGATTACTTTGCCAACGGCGCTTTTAATCTATGCTCCTCATTCTCTGACGGACAGGGTTGTCTATGACCGAATCGAGACAATATAATTTTATTTGATAATATTTTTACGATAATGGTAATATGAAAAGTCCCGCCATTCGGTAACCGAAGGTAAAATGACAGCAACATTAAGGATACTGGAAATACCTCAACACGAGAGCCTTATTTATGTAGATTCAAACTATTTTGGTACTTGTGTATCCCTGATAACTATCTTAGAAATCGGGAGCATCAGTCGCTTGTTCTCCCAAGGAGCAGAACTAACCAGCCATTGGTGATGCCAATTGGGAGGGCAATAACTCTGTTCAATCAAATCGCTTCGGATGTTGATATACTCCACCTACGTGAAGATGAGTGTAGGTGGACGTTTTTTATAAATTCTTAAAATAAGGTCTACTTAGCTCATTCGGTGTACTTCCTTGCAATTATCTATCTACGTTACATTTTTTTGTATTTACACTTTTCTATATTTTTTATGTGACATTGTTTTAATAATATTTCTTTGTTTTTAAATGTCATGTTATGAACGTCTTAAATTAATAATTTGTAATGGTCACTATAATATGTAAATGTGTTTTAAATGATCATTTAATACAGTAGTATTTCACTGCTTTACTAAATAATGCAAAGGATATTTTTAAATAATTCTGACAAACGCATACACTGGCCCAGATCTAATGAATTTCATCTTCGAAAAATCAAATATTTTCCCACGAAACCTACTATAAAACATCTACATAATATTCATATTCTACCTTCGATATGCCGTCCATGGCCCCCACAAGGGCGGTTGACAGGACTCTAGCCTGGTGGCCCGGGTTCAGGAGGGGCCCGGCGACGCGAGTCGACCAAATAAATGGGATAAACACAATTTTGCTCTAATAGTAAAAAATAGTCGCCTGCGGTGCTATTTTCCTTGAATAATATTATTATTTAATATTATGTGGTTGTACGATAAAATTTTTAATTGTTTATCGATACTCAACACTTCCATAATTAAAATGGATGTAGGTATTAAAGTATACAAAAAAACACTAAATATACACATTAATTTTACCGCGTACACCATTTAGAAAACGCTACTGTCAGCGCTCGAAATGGAAAATTTTACGAACCGGAGCGGTTGACAGTTTTCTGAAGACATTCACATAGTTATCAAATTGTATGTGTTTTTTATAAAAAAATATGTGTATTAGATTTTCTATTATATGGCCTTATCTAGCTCATTCGGTCAAATTATTTTTTCCACGAGAAGGAGCGATAATTTTACCGATTTCATGAACAAGAACGGCGCTCCGGTGCGCTCCAGTCCATTTCGAGCCCTGGCTACTGTATAGCGTCACACTACCTGTATAATTAGCGATAGGTAGGGGGGACCGCCAAAGATCCTAGCCTGAGGGCCAGCTTCAGGATGTGGGGGTCATGATGCCGCCCCTAGGAATTATCCGCCTTTAAGCATTCCATCACCTGACTACCCCGAAAAACGTAGGTAGGTACTCGTATACTCCGATTTGGATTTTGGACGCCTTCTGCAGAGGTATTTTGCCAGGAATAGAATATAGACGTACCTATCTGATGACAGCATGGCAATTACCAATGAGGTCGTATCGATTGTTTTTTTTTGCCGAGTTAGTGGTCCTGTATATTTTAAATGTATAAAAGATATGTCGAAGATGTTCCCGAATAATGGGATCAAATTTCCCAAGAATTCTATGATTCCAAACCACACACCTCTGATTGTGAAGTCCAAATGTTTTACAATAAATTATTATATTACAATTCAGAAGCAATAATCTTATGTTGCTGTTTATTTATCTTTTGATTTTTTATTCGAACACCCAGAGGTCCCAGAGCCACATGAGCATTTCCCGATTGAACCCAGTGGAAATGTTTTAAGTATATGTACCTAATACATAATATTACTCGTACCTTGAAATAAATTAAGGCATTGTATTTTTCCTCCGGGTAGAAAATTTTCCGCGAACCACTGTTACTGGAAAAGCATACTGGCGCGAATCCAGCATATAGGTATACAGGTTCAAGTCCAGTCGGGTGTCGTATTTTTTCTACAAATGATTTTTTCTAGTGTGTACCTATATGCATGGGATGTTTTCAAATTAGGTAAGTATGTATATTCAGTATCTATATAGAATGTTACATTCTCAAATCTAGTGACTTATTAGTCGAATAAAAGAAATTCTTTCTTTTGACCATGTCCGATCCTAATAGGATCATATGGGCCTCCACAGAGTAGAGGTTTGTGTTAACAGATTTTGTTTTTTACGAGAAATGGATGTCAGCCACTTGCTCAACCTATTAGGTCCATACCCTGGCAGACACAAATTAAAAAAAACAATATGTGTACTTACCAGACCCAGGATTCGAACCTGGGACCCACGGCGTAAAAGAAATAGTTTATTCAAATTATGGAGTATACTTGATTTTTTTAAAAATATCAGCAGCCCTGTTTCCCATTTTCGCGCATTACCCAGCGCAGTACTGCCACACTAAGGGAAACATTATTCCCGTTTTATTTTTGTGGAATCGCCGCGCGGCTATCTGCCAAATGGCCTATTCAGACAACTCTCCTCTTTCTTGCGCTGCGTTTACACTAACCACGTTATCTGTCAAGTTTCCTTTTCGATATGACACACAGTGTTAATTTTTCGCACGAGCTCCAATCTACGTCATTGCTTGTGGAGACTAGGTATATGAGATGTAAAGAAAATATTCGAAGGGATATTCTCAAATTAAGTGTAAGATTAAATCAATGAGTTTATTGTGTGGCATTTCTCTTAAAGCCCAGAAAGCGTTCGGTTCATCTGAATGTTTGAAAATCTTAAATATATACGTAATTGCCATAATATGACCAGTGGCCTAGTTTATAGCTAGAACTATTGTGCAACTATGAAAAAATTGTGTAAGGGCTCATTCAGTGTTTATATTAAAAAAATCTGCTGCCTTTTTAACTCTTCCTTCCATTTTTTTCCTCTCCGATTCAATTAGCTTTTTAGATTATTTTTTCAGTAAAAATCAATGTTGAGACCACAAATCAAATTAGGAGAGTATATCTTAGGGAATACAGAATTAATGGGAACTGAAATACCTAACGTGCGTGGAGTAACTGGCAACTGATCTCGAGTGTGGAATAATATGGGATAAACTTAAACACGTGTCAAGAATACGTCATTCTAAGCTTGTCATTCATTCTGACAACTGTTCTCGGTTAATTCACTGACGCTCATTCAATATTTTTGTATTTGAAAGTTGAAACACACACTATTGCACGTCTATAATGTGTGTTTCATGGTCGTAGGACACTCACACATTCAAAACCCTGCTTCAAAGTATAGTGTATAGCCTATCTGAATTTTATTTATTAATCTTTTCTGTGGTTTGTCTATACAGAAATATTACAAAATAGATCGCCATGAAATTTAAACGTATCATTGCCAGCCAATTTTTACTAGGTGGACTTGTAGGCCAGCTGTTTTTGGAATAAAATAAATCCCTTAAAATATGAAATAGGAACAGAATGCTAAATATTTGTGAAAACTTAGTCAATCAACATGTTTCTCGAGTTTCTCGTGAATATTTTCATGCTAAAATGATAAATATAGTTTAGACAGTGACGTCCCGTGGGGGTAGGCAGATTGAGCGTCGCTTGGGGGCGGCAGATACTCGAAGGGCGGCAAATCGAGGAGAATCATTTGGTATTATATAGAAATAGCTACCTAAACTTAGTTATATTATAACCAGAGCTTTGGAGATGTTTTGTTCCGGATGCTTTTTTTTATTATTACCCAGTCGGTACTCGCAGCCATTTTAGTATGATGTCACCACGCTCCACTAGAGATTTTTTTATTTTATTTTTGACTGCTCGGTTTCGTATACAAATGCTAATAAACTTGGCGCCTATACACATTATGAATATTTTTATAAATGTAAAACATCACAAACGAATAATAAATCAGTCATAATAATATAATGTCATTTACTCAGATTAAAGAGTTCCTTTCATAACAGTGGTAGGTATACTGCGCAAAAACTAATAATTATGTCGCGCCATAGTTATTAAAAGAAAATAATATTATATAGGTATTATATCAACGTTGGTAACGAAACAAGGAGAATTTATGGTAGAGATTTATAGGTAGATAGGTACATACCGTATTTTTTAATTTATCCAAATATTTTTGCCAGTCATTCGCGAGATTTAAAAGTTGCCGGATGTACCTATTCATAATGATTATTAATCCTTATTGACATTTGACATAATCAATTAGTATTCGTGCATATAATAGGTATTTACGTTAAGTACCATCTAATTGTAATAAAAATGTACACTAGTAGGTATCTACCTAGATGATATCATATTTATCGTGCTGTGAATACAATACTGTGCAATACCTTCTTTTAAGTCGTTTTTTTTGTAAACATATTTTTTGCTGATAATAGTGTGGATTTGTAGTTTATTTCAATCATCAACGGTTGAATGTTGAGACCATTAATTAATAGTGTATTTATGATTAAATTTAGGTTTATATTAAAAAAATAATGAGGAAAATTATTTTGTTTACATGTTGTAGGGTACAATAATAGCATAGAAAAAATGGTGTGAAAATAATACATCTGCGTAGGTATTACTAAGTGATACAAACCAAATGTGTCAGACATATTAACCAAATGGCATCTCAGACTCTGGTGATTTGGGTAAGTGTCTATTTAATATTATATTTATTCGCTTATTTATTTATTGATATCTAAATTTAATTTTGTATGTTTCAGCTTAGTGGTAGGTGTATATTTTATTAGTAATGTATCCAAACCATGGCCCCCACAAGGGGGGGGCTGACAGGGCTCTAACCTGGGGCTCGGGCTCGATAAGTGAGATAAACACTTATCACAAATTTGCTCTCATAGCAAAAAATTCGCCTGCGGCGTTATTTTCCTTCAATAATGATAATTATTATTTAAAATTATATGGTTACACAATACAATTTATAATTGTGTAGCGATACTCAAAAACTCCACAATTCAAGTGTATGTATTAAAATATACAAAAAAACACTAAATATACACATCAATTTTAACGCGTACACCATTTGGAAAACATTACTGTAGAGCGTCACACTGCTTTTATCATTCGCGATAGGTAGGGGGGGGGGGGGGGGCAAAAATCCTAACATAGGGCCCGCTTCAGGATGAGGGGGCCATGCTTCATACAACACATTTCTTAGATATTGGAGTAATGAAAGGATGATAAAAAAATGGGGCGGCATTTTGACGCTGCCTAGGGGCGGCATTTTGTCTAGGGACGTCACTGAGTTTAGAACATATTATTATAGACAAACAGTTTATTCAAAAGTTATGGCGATTACAAGAACGTACGAGTGAACTCGTCCATGGCCTACGTCCTTTGGCGACTTAACTCGGCTCTGGCAGTGATCAGGTTAGTAAATTCCGAGAATCATAAAATATGCATATATATTATGGTGGTATTGTATATATTTAACAATTCGGTATATTATGACTTTGTTAGTCAGTGCAAATGGCGTATTATTAATAATAGGTAAGTACCTGTATTTCAATCGATATTTATGTTCCGGACTAAGAAGAGACCCTTTTTTAGCTTTCTTTTCATATTTTTAGATTTCCATACTATTTATTTTTATGAACAGTATAATCTTCTTCTTATTGTGCCATCCCCTATCGAAGGTTGTCCACCATTAAGCCATCTTAGTTTTCTCATTTGCTATCAGGAACAGTTCAGTGGATCTATACTCGTTTTTAATCTACGAAATGCGGTGTCGTCCTCTGGTACGCTTATCGTTGACCTTTTCTTGAATGACAAGTTGGGGAATGCTGTACTTTTGTCCTCTCATAATGTGGCCGAAGTACTGTGGTTTTATGGTTTTGATACTCCGCAGAACTTCTCGGTCTTTTCACATTCGATTAAGAACTTCAACATTTGCACGCGGCCAGTTCAAGGAATTTTGAGGATGCGCCTATACAGCCACAATATCTCGAAAGCTTCAACTTTCCGTGACATTTCTTGGTTTAGCGTTCACACTTCCATAACCATTCAATTCCAAAAGAATTGAGAGAACATAACAACGTATCATACGCAGTCTCAGACCTAGGGCTTTTTTTACTATAAAATGGTAATATCATTAACGACTATCAGATTGAGATTTAGGCCCCCTTGTCCGGCTCAACCCCAATGTTTTGTATACTTTTCAGGCTATATTCCTGCCAATTTTCAGCTCTCTACTTCAGAGGTTCACCATCAGCATTGCCAACTTATATTATATCAGATTTGTTTTAAAATCGACATGCTGGACTTTTGTACCGTATATCTTACTATGAAAAAATACTGGGTGGCAATGCCACCTGTCAAAATTCTTGTCTATGCGCTCAATGTGTTCAAAGAAAAAGTGTATTTGTTCGCGTCTGTGTATATGGTGTACTGCGCTGCGTTTCAGACAATGACATTAATGTCATTGGTTTCAGGCATATATATATATTATATTATAATATACTTAGGTACATTATAATATATCTTAAAATTATTAAAACTAAATGTTACATACAAAATGATGAATTATCCGCATTTATTTTTCATTTTATTATTTTATTAGTTGTAAAATACTAAATTATTTTTCGATCTTTGTACTTGAAAAAATAATGTTTTATTGTGACACATTTTTTTGAAATGCTAGTTCCTAGACATTTTTTTCATTTTGAAAAAATCTATCATTTTATTCTACCATCTAGCTTATTTTCTTACCATATCTGACATATTTTTGTAAATGACAGTTGGCAACACTGTTCACCACGCCCATACATGTGTGTGGCTTCGACTACACAATTATATTCCACTATTTTCGGCTGCTTTGTGTGGAATTGTGTCCATTCCCTCATATTTTCTTACTAGTAGTATTTTACCATTATATCAACCTATGTCCTATACAGTCTTGTGAGGGTAGATAGGTCATGTACCTCTTAAAGGCGATATATTCTAAAGTCTGGCAAATAAAGAAAAGAATACAATTGGAGAACGGTATAGGTAAAACGTTTTACAGTGGCACCATGGGTACGGCAAATGCGGCTTGCAGTTGTAGTGGTACTGTTTGCTAGCATTGAAACAGGCATTGCAATCGCAAGCAATTCAATACACGCGCGAATCGCCTATGGTGCCACTGTAAAATGATTTACCTATGTTTCCTGTAGGTGTTTCGTATGGTTTTTCACCTGCAGAGCTGTTGGTGTAGGCTTACTCGAAACAACAATATAGATTTTTATCGTGGATACTTTACTTGGCCGAGTCAATCGACCGGTGTACGTCTCCACTATTTCCATTCACTCTGACTTCGTCTGTATACATTATGTGTATTTTTTACGCTCGATTTCGTGTCGAAAATTAGTTTTGTTTCAGCAATTTACCCCCTCCCCTCGCCCACCATGCGACAACAGCGCCGCGACTATCTGCTAAAAGCGGCCGCCCAATGAATTATTGCAGCACGGCCATTAGGCATTTTCGTTTGCGTAAAATACATAGGCAAGCAGAAATTTTATTATTGCTATTTTCACCATATATGTGGATATTATATTTACTTAGGTACTTACATAATGGTATGACCACCGAATTATTGTCTACTTTATATTAATTCTGTGAATATATTTATGTAAAAAAATATAGAGGCATATTCCTCTTCGTTCCATCTCCATAGTTCAAATGGATTTATTAAAATATACAATAAAACACTAAGTATACCTACACATTAATTTTACTGCGTACGCCGTACATCGTTTGGAAAACGCTACTGTAGAACGTCACACTGCCTTTATCCTTAGCGATAGGTAGGGGGGCCCGCTTCACGATGTGGGGCCCATCAGCCCATGACCAAAACCAGCACTGTTTGGGAGTAGGTTACGTGGAAATGGTTTAATTCTCATTATATGGTTTGTATTTAAATTCAAAAGTTTTTGGTGTAGGTATTTGTCTGTTTAAGATAGCGACAATATAATAAATAATAACATAGGTAAATTATACCTAAAAAATTTTCAGACATTGAAACTGAAAATGAAAGGGGATGCCATTTTAAGTCTACATTACGACGGCAGAAAGAACCCATGGACTAATGATTAAATCAGCTGCCAAAACCCGCAATTGTTACACAATGGTTTGGTAGGTTATGGCAATTTCAACTTGCCGAATCTGTGTTGAAGTTGTTGTATCTTTAAAATGTTTCGATATCAGCGAAGATCTTGGCGCATTCTCGTCGATTTGATTCCTACAGAACATTGGCGTATTACCTATTAGGTACATGAACGAAGTGTGTGAAAGATAAAATGACACCAGAAATTTCATCTATATTTGTCTGTACATTAGGTACATGTTTCCACCTCTATAGAAGAAGGGTTTCTTCAACGTCTATTCTATGGTCTCAACCAGTGACGTCCCTAAATAAAATGCCGCCCCTAGCCAGCACCAAAATGCCGCCTCATTTTTTTACACAGTATTTTTATCATCCTTTCTCCAATACCTAAGAAATGTGTTGTAAGGACAGTGACGTCCCTAGACAAAATAACGCCCCTGGGCAGCGCCCAAATGCCGCCCCATTTTTTTATACAATATTTTTTATCATCCGTGCACGTGTCGTTTCTAGTCACCATGGACGTCGACGGGCAACGGAAGTAAAACTACACATCGCGAACTCGACAAAAAATTACAGTATTACATTTTGTTTCTAACAAGTGAGCTGATTTTTAAATGGAAATATATTTTCATTATTACTAAGTTTAGGTAGCTATTTCTATCAAATGATTCTCCTCGATTTGCCGCCCTTCGAGTAACTGCCGCCCCCAAGCGACACTCAATCTGCCTACCCCTACGGGACGTCACCGGTCTCAACAGAGTGGATGATAAAAAAAATTAGTGCTATATATTTTAAATTCGTAAAAAAAAATTAAAACGTATTCGGTCCTTGCCCGGATATATTGTTTTTTCGACGTGTGCTTAACACGTCGAAAAATCAATATAATTTTATAAATTTAATATGTCAAGATTCACCTATGTTTTTATTTATTACCACGTTTTTATTAGCTCGTATTCTTGTTTGTCCAGTACAATTTTTTTTTGTTTGTCCAAGATTTGTATTGGACGATTGAAGATTTTTAACTAACTTCCCGACTATCTAGACATTTCAAACTTTTAGAATATATCAGTGCATTCTTTTAATACTTTTAGCCATTTTAAAGCAGAATTGAATTCATTTTCAGTTAATTCTGTTTTGTATGGAAAGTTATTATTGTTGGTTGCTAAGCGGGTCCTAGCAACTAAATTATTAATATATACGTGCGTTACTATGGAAATCAATATGAAATGTCAAAATGACATTTCAGTATTCTATATGTATCCAATATTTCTATCAAGTACAATAAAAAGATTTTATTAATAGGTACAAAGAATATTGTCAAGTTTATATGATTCAACAGAAAATTTAAAAACGTGGTACCTATATAAAAAGTTCTTTTTATCTTGTAATTATTAATATTTCAAACGCCTCTGAATAAATGAAAATCACAACTGAAATCTCTCTGATTCGACGTCTCTCCCCCTTCGTTCGTAAATAATCACCAATAAAAGTTAGTGTTGTCACTTAAAGGAAACTACCGAATAATAATTAATTTATACACCGCGTAAATGTTTTACGTAATATTAGCTTTTGTGGCCTTTGGATGGTGCAGACACTTTTTGTATTAATGATAATCCATTAGGGAAGTAGGTACTATGCAGTGACGTCCCGTGGGGGTAGGCAGATTGAGCGTAGCTTGGGGGCGGCAGTTTCTCGAATGGCGGCAAATCGAGGAGAATCATTCTGATTCTATAGAAATATGATACTTATATAGAAATAGCTAGGGATTGCAATACCGAATGAAAATGTCAGTACCGGTTTTTCGGTATTTATTATTGAATACCGGTATTTATAAAACATTAAAAAAACAGAAGTAGGTGCTTATCAATAAAAATATAGCTATTAAAATCTTTTAAAAATATTATTTTATAACAAAAACCTACATACCTACATGTATTAAGTTGACATTTAAAAATATGTATTGATGATAATTGTAGAACTAGTGATTTTTTACAAATAATTTAAATATATTGATAATTTTAACAAAAGCCCTCAAAAGTTCACCAATAAGTCCAGCTGCAGGAAAAGCTTGTTAAATTCAACGCTTGTACAGTCATCAATAATTATAGAATAATTGAACATTTTTGTCACAGATGTTTTCTAATTCGAAATAATATTATGATAATTCATCGCGAAAATTAGGTACTTATATAAATATATTTGATTAAATTTGTTTTATTATTTTTCAACTCTGTTGGATTCACTCAATATATTTGCATTTTAGCAGCACGTAACTTATAATTCATTTTCAAAAACGTAAACGAGTGTGCTTTCTTAATACCGAAAAATCCGGTATTTTGGATTTAAAAACCGGTATTTTGCTATTGATAAATACTGGAATACCGTGTTTTGAAATACCGGTATTGCGATCCTTAGAGTTAGCCAAAATTATTTTAATAATATCATAGTAAAAATGGTATGAAAATAATGACTCTGTGGTAGGTACAAACAAAATGTATTAGAAATCATCCAAATAGAACCAGACTCTGGTCATTTGGGTGTCTAACTTAACTATATTATATTTATTCGCTTTTATATCTAAATTTAATTTTGTATGTATTAGTGGTATACATTTTGTTACTAATGTATCCATAAAACACATTTCTTAGATATTGGAGAAAGGATGATAAAAAATACTATATAAAAAAATGGGGCGGCATTTTGGCACTGCCTAAGGGTGGCATTTTTTCTAGGGACGTCACTGGTACTATGGCTAACATATTATGTTTGAAATTGAAGATTGTCCCGACTAAAGATCGTAAAAAATAGAAAATGAACAGTAGGTAGATGAAATTACTTAAGAATGAATAAAATAAATGTATCGCACAATCTAAAGTCCACTATAGTCAGGCCGCGGTAAGAAACTGTTAATTTTTATCCTAGTGCTAGTTATTTCTCAGACTTCGAATGCAATTGTAAGCGGTTTGCATAAACTGATAATTGTTTCATATTACAATAAATCAGGGCTCAAAATGGACCTGAGAGCATCGGAGCGCCGTTCCGGTTCGTGAAATATGTAAAATTATCGCTTCGTCTCGTGGAAAAAATATTTTTACCGTCCGAGCAAGATAGGCCATATACCTAGCTAATAGAAAATCTAACACGCTTATTTTTGTAATATATACATGAAATTTGATAACTTTACAGTGTAAATATCTTCAGAAAATTGTCGAGCTCAACGGTTCGTAAAATTTTCCATTTTGAGCACTGGATGAAACCAAGGTCTGAAAAAAATGAACCATAAGTGCGAGTGAGAAAACATTCAGCACGCTTATATCTCCGCTCAAGTAAGATAGAATTTCTACTGTTGAATTACATATTTTTTGTAAACGTCGCCGGTAAATATTGATTTGAATGATTACATTCATTTAAAATCTTAAAATCTAATTTTGTGTTAAATAATATATAGTTAGTGGTAATTATTCTTAGTTAAATTAGTAGACAACAGTGGCGAAGACTCCATACTAGGCGATTATTTGAAGCCTACCTTCTTAAGAAAAATATTTTTTAATTGCATATTGACTTATTTATATAATCACTTGATTACATATTCTATAAAATAATTTATTTTGCCAAAGAGAGATGCCGTATGTATAGGAATGTATTACACAGAAAATTACAAAACAATCTGCAAAGGTTTTAAATAATATACAACAACGCGCTATCTGTCTTCACGTAAATAAAGATCGAATTATGTTTCAAACAATTCTCAATTTTTTTCATATGGACTTTACGTCACGTAGCCCCGCCCAGTCTATCGAATTGTAAGAACTAAGGTAAGCTCCGATCGCAGAGCCTAAAACTAAATAATTAATAATTAGATAATTTTTAAAAATAATTTCAATGGTGTTTAATCCAATATTAATAAATATAGACAAAATAAAAAATAAAAAGAACCTTTATCTAATGATTTTTGATGTGTATAAATGTTTTGAAAAATACGTAAATTAAACTGATCGCTTAATTTTATGTCGTCAGTGAGTTTTTGAAGTTTCATTAAATTGGTGTGTCGTTGTCATTAGTGTGTACTTATTCATTAGTAGTAATATCGTATTATCTTCTTATTTCTAAGTAAACCTGACAAGTGTGTTCTTTTTATCAGATCTCCACAGCCTATCTCTTTCCAAAAGTCACCCTTTGCCACTGGTAGACAATATAGTTAACTATGTAACATGGTGGTACAGTGGCGCACTCAGGATTTAATATTGGGGGGGCCCAAGGAGAGCCCAATTGAAAATGGACAGAAAAAAGTATTATTGCAGTTAACTTATAAACAAACCTACTTAACACAACACAGCCTAATGTCTCGTGTATCGGTCTTTTGTCTATTGCACTCGGTGTACCTACACCATGGCCCCCACATCCTGAAACGGGCCCTCAGGCTAGGATATTCGGCGGGGCCCCTACTTACCGCTAAGATTAAAGGCAATGTGAAACACTACATTAACGTTTTTCAAATTGTGTTTTAGTTCAAATTAAGGGTACTTATACAGTGAATTATTGGCGATTTTTAATACATCTACTTTCATAATGAATGGATCTGTTGAGTATCGACACATAATAATCAAAAAATATATTGTACAATTATATAATTTTAAATGTTCATGGCCATTTTTTACTATTAAAGCTAATTTATGATGTGTGTTCTATCTCACATATCTGGTCAACTCGACACGCCGGGCCGTGTTTCGAAATTTTTGTGTTAGAAATTTAAATCTAAGATTTTTTTCTAAAAAGGGTGCTGGAGAATTACAAATTATGTTTTGTCGTGTTTTTATTTGTCTAAGCCCAAAGTATAGTTTATTGTCTGTCAATTTCAATGTTTAAAATCATTCTGATAATTTTCATGTTTGGGGGGTGCCAGGGCCCCTTGCCCCCCCCCCCCCCTGGGTGCGCCACTGTGATGGTATAACGTTTCATAGTTAAGTTAATAATAATAAAATTGTGGTTCAACTGTGCGTTATATGCAAGAAACACGGTTTTATTTTGCCAAACAATAGCTATTCTCTTTATATTATTCCTTTGAGGATGAAACACTATTTATAACTAATTTAAATGGAAACACTGTTACATAAAATTTGTAGTGTTGGTAAATAAAGATTAATTTAGTACTTATTGAAATAATTGAACTTTTAAAAAATGTCGACTCAGAGTTAAGACCAAAACACGAAAGTATTTACTCGCCAGATAAAAAATAAATAGAAATGGAATGAAGGAGAAGGTTCGTTTGTGTTGTTGTTTTAAACGATATCTAAGCATGTTTCTTTCCACAGTTTTGTCGCTCGTTAGTCTGCTTTCTTCTCGTGGTCTTATTTGATCTTGTTTGTTTTATTCTGCCTCCCTTTTAGATCCCACTCCTCTTTAGAGGAGACCCCATCTCACCGCTACGCTACTGTATCGTGACTCTGCTATATTTTACATAATAATAAATTGTAGGCGTACAAATAATACACTCATACATTTTTCGTTTCTTATTTGGATCGTTGTCTACACTTGACGACCGTTGGTGAGAGTTAAGCTATTGGTAACCAAAAACAGTGACGTCCCGTGGGGGTAGGCAGATTGAGCGTCGCTTGGGGGCGGCAGTTACTCGAAGGGCGGCAAATCGAGGAGAAATAGCTACCTAAACATAGTAATAACGAAAATATCTTTCCATTAAAAATTCAGCTTAATGGTTGGAAACATAATGTATTAATTAAAATAAAAGGTTTAACAGGGCTGTATTTTTTTTGTTGGGTTCGTGATGTCTTGTTTACTTCCGTTGGTCTTCGGTGTCCTTGGTGACTATAAACGACACGAGCAGATTTGCGAATAATTAATGTATCCATACTATACATTTCTTAGATATTGGAGTCATGGAAAGATGATTAAAAAATACTATACGTATAAAGAATGAGCGGTATTTTGGCGCTGCCTAGGGGCGGCCTTCTGTCTAGGGACGTCACTGACCAAAAATAATAGTGTGCACTCCTTATACATTGAAGAAAACCTTCTCTAAGCATAACTAATAGCGCCTGTACAAGTGCATGGATTTACTGGCAGCAATAGTGCGTAATTTAAACTATCATGACAATAACTGTTTACACGTAAAAGTCCTGACTGTCTCTCCAATCTCATTCTTCAAGAGTAACGAGGCGCGATGTTGTCATTTTTGGTTCAATTTGACTGGATGATTTCAAAATCGGTTAACGTCAAAATGAGTTTTTTTCCGACCATGTCCGATACTAATAGGATCATATGGGCCTCCACAGAGTAGAGGTTTTAACAGATTTTGTTTTTTTACGAGAAATGGATGTCAGCCACTTGCTCAACCTATTAGGTCCATACCAGTGGCGGCCGGTGCTTTTTGGATTGTAATTTTTGAGGGTGCGCTGGAAACTTACCTTATTGAAAAATGAAATCAATTCGGCGTTGTTTTTGATTTGACAAAAGGTTATTGACATTTGGGAAATTACCTGTAAGTACCTATATTTTATATTTTTAATACAACTCGATGCGAGTTAATTAAATCTTTATTGGATTAGTTTTAAGAAACGATTGTATCTCTTATAGTAAATAAATACCTCTTACTTCTAACGGAAGTCATCTTATTCTATATAAGTACATTAGATATCTTTAGCAATTTGTACACTGTATGAATAATGATTATTATGAAACTGCATTTAGTGAAATGGTGTTAAGATTTATTAGCTCATCACTAGAATTATTCATGAATTAATAATTTTCTATATTATAAATAATCGACATCATTTCGGGTTTAGTCAACACACAGGATAATGAAATATTAATTTTCCAGAAATGCGGTAGGTAGCAAAATTATTTTTATCTTCACTGATTTAAATTGGAGTAGACATAAATCAAAATATCTTACCGACATTGTATTTTTTACCGATTTTAAATTTAGAAAATAATGAATTCTATTGTTTTTAGTTTTACAGGCATTTTACATACGAGATTGCTAAATATGATACTAAACATAATTTGACCGCGAACTACAAGTAGTAAACTACAACGTCTATAATAACATACCATAATTCAAATCTGTAATTGCTCTCTACTCAGACCAATATGATGTCATTTTACCCGGTCGGCGCACGATATTCTAGAACTTACGCATGGCTAAAACTATTAGCACGGTTTAAGTTGTTTTTTAATGGCTTTAGTTCATACTAAGCTTTGGGTTCATTTTAAGTAAACTAAATATATTGTCCGGGCGCAAATGATTTCAGTGAGGATGACGTATATGGTGCATAGTGACTGTATTATCGCCTATTGCCAATATCGGCACATCGGTTTAAGGTTTGAATTACAATAAGTGAGCGATAATATTAAAACCCTATGAAGAAAAAATATGATTTACGATATCGAACGATTTTTCATAGCACGCGCATGCGCATAAAAAATCAGAACAATTCAGAAGCTTCCAAACGTGTTTGTTTCATGCACGCAATCCTGCCAACTGCAGGATAATACATGTTTCCCCATATTGTGCACAGTAAATCTATGAAACTAATCTAATCTATTTGTGATTTGATTTCACTAATACGACATTTGAATCAAAAAAATATTTGTTTTAATTAAATTTTATTGTATTTAATATTTTAGGACAAACTATTATTTTTGAGCCGTTCTCTAATCTCATAGCGACACGTGTACATGTGCATGGATTTACTGGCACCAATAGTGTGTATTTTAAACTATCGTTACAATAACTGTGTGTTCTTTTTCTCTCATCTCCACACCCTACCTCGTCCCAAAAACCACTCTTCGCCACTGGTATTTTGTAATACTTACATAAACTTTATATTGTGACTCTGTGTAGTGATAATAATATTTTGTAGTCCAAACTCCAAACTCTTTTATGTAGGTAATATTTTTTGTCCAGCGTTCCAAGTATCCCCATGGCTAACCCCTTCGTGGCATCTCGCTAATCCGATTGTAGTGTCGACTGAGTTGTAGTCTCCGACTCAGTTGAGCGTAGAAACGAGGGAAACGCGCTCTAATGAGAACTGCCCGCGGCGAACGTGATTATATTCTTGTCTTTGAATTTCGAGAATCATATTATTATTTATTTACCTACCTATAAATATTATTTATACTAGGTATTACAAAATGCTTTGTATCATATTAAATAGCCACATTTTTTATCACACTCTCAATACAATGACATTGTTTAAAACAATAAATAAGGAATGGAGCCTACATAAACTGCAATATAATCAAAGAATTTGGACTATAACTATAATGAACCTAAAGTTGTGATCAAATTGAGGTGCATGTCGCCTACATGACGCCTACTAAGTGTCACGCTGTCGTGGCGACAAATTATGGTTTCGTTATTTTGCAGCATATTTTGAACGATCACCATATCTGTAAATTCACTGAAAATTCACACTGAAGAAGAGTGCCAACAATAATGTATTAGTAATTTGAATTATTATTAATTTTTCATGCTAATTTCAATTAATTTTAACAGTTTCTATGTGTGCGTACTGCGTACGTTAAAATTACTTGCGTCATAACATACATAGATACTATTTTGAACAGAACCCAACCTGCAGACTATATATAATAAACAACATTCTTATAGAAAATACATAGTGCCAACCGCTAAAAACAAAAAACGTGATTTTAACATGAGTCGACAAAGTGTAGGCATGTAGAAGATGATAAAAACGTTCATTGAACCATGCAGTTGACGATGCAGTGCAGTTCAACGTGAGGTGACTTCATTGTTGTTCTGGTGACTTCGGCCGATTTTGCTTACTGACACTGTTCGTTTAAAGGTTTAAAATGTGTTACGAGATGGGAGCAACAGTCTGATAACATTTTAAACACCAAGGAAAACGACATTCCACACTTTTTCCCGTAGCGGCAGCTTACTGTGACGTCACGTGATAGTAGATGACATGCAGTATAATATATTTCGCGCTTTATACATTATTGCTGTTATGACATTTGAAATTATTTAGCACAGTTAAGTTGGTAAACTCCAAAAATATGAATATCGCTCAGTTGCAATTCCTATTTTGCGCAATATGGCGGGCATTTTTTTGTGTTCATTGTGATTACTTACTCGAGTGCAGTTGTAAAAGGTTTTATACACATTTTATAGGATTTGTTAAAGAAATAATAATTTGTGTATTAATAAGTTTAGTGTATTATTACTGGCTACTTATGTACTCATCGTGACAGATTGTCTTTTTATTCGGCCTGTAAATTGGTAAATAAATGTCATTGTAGAAGTGTGAAGTTGTCTTCAAATGAGCTTATAAGTTACTTGTAGCTAATCATACCAATGGTAATGTTTTGCTTCAATCTCGCACATTTAGACTTTATCTCTAAAGAAGAAGATTTTTATAATTTTTAGACCTAGGCAAAATGCCGCTCCTGGGAAGCGCCAAAATGTAGCCCCATTTTTTATACAATATTTTTTATCATCCGTGCTTGTGTCATTTATGGTCATCAAGAACGTCGAAGGGTAACGGAAGTAAACTAGACATCGCGAATCCGACAAAAAATTAAAGTCCTGTTAAACCTTTTTTGTGCTAATCAATACAATTTGTTTCCAAGCAGTGGGCTATTTTTGAAAGGAAAGATAATTTTTTTATTAAGTACTCAGTTTAGGTAGTTATTTCTATATTTCAAATGATTCTCCTCGATTTGCCTCCCCCAAGCGACGCTCAATCGGCCTACCCCCACGGGACGTCACTGAATATTATACATTTTACTAATTATGTAAACTAATCAATACGTACATCAGACATTTGTAGTGGTCAATGATTTCGGGCCTTGTCAGCATTATTTCATCAGAATTAGCAAATCATTTAAACTATCACACAATAGTCGCATCTACAGTCAGCATATTCTACACGCGTGACATCGAAGTGCAATAATGGAGAGGCCAGCAGATTTCTCAATTGCAAACTTCATCAGCAATTACTCGCAGTTTACCGAATATTCATGCATATAATTAGCAGGTCATAGTTGATGAGTTAGTTATTCTAAATACCTATTCGTATCAATCATAATCTCCGTCCGATCAGAAAGCTTCGTGTCAGTCGCCCCGCTCAGCATTCGATTCCACCGAGTTCGGACCTCGGAACATTATCATAAGTATTGTAACAGAACGCTCTTATAACATAACATACTCTTTCTACCAACTGTTTATGCTGCAAATAAAACTCGCTCCTGGATCCATCGCCACCAAATCTCGACTTCTGATCTCTCATCCTGACGACCTTCCATCTACACCTCCTGGTCATGCCCAAGCACAGCAGCGGTCTCGTCCCTACAACCACGTGTCCCCGCAAAACATTAAAAAGTTTCTTTTAAATTTAAAATAAATTTACAATTAAAAATAAACAATCCGTAACCATGCCTACCATACAAATGAAAGGAGTCATATTTTTATCATTTTTTTTTCAATATAATAAGCGAGAATTGTTAGATCGAAGAATACATTTGTGGCCATGAAGAGTGTGGGCGAAGATTGTCAACATCGTCTTATTATCTAACCTTCACCGCACACCACGGCTCCAAGGGGGGGGCGACAGAGCTCTAGTCTGGGGGGCCTGATGTGGCGGGTCGATCAGTTAAGTGAGAAAATTATCCACCACAAATTTGATGGAAGAGTTTGAGTTTGTTTCCTGACTTACATAATGGCTGATGACGATGAGTGCCGAAAACTCAACAAATCAACTGGATATATTTAAAAATCGAAAATACACAGAATCACCTGAACTCTGGGGTTCCGCGGATACCATTTGAAGAACACTACTGTCTAAAATCACACTGACCTTAACTTTAGGGATAGGTAGGAGGGCCCGCCATACATCATGGCCTGGGTGCCCGCTTCAAGATGTGGGGGCCATTCCGCACACAATTTTATTAATGATTGGATTAAATTACTTTTTTAATTAAAAAAAAAAACAAAAAAGAAAAAAAATCATTATATAAATCTGCATAAAACATACTTGCAAATAAGACAACCCAGAATGTACGACAGTGTGATCCCATTGTGTGCGCTAGGAAAATTCAGTGTGTGCGAGCGGGACGCAGACATGCACCCTCGCGTACATTTAGTTTTCCGCGGGCTTGTTGCCGTCCCGTTCTGTCACGTTCGACCCCAAAGTGGGGATATCGATGATTGATGCGCGTAATGCTAACAATTTAAGGAAACTCTCTTGGCTCTGGGCCGAATTGGGAAATAAAATAAATTAATTCATTTAATTTTAAAACATGATTTTCTCTCAGCAGTGCAACGTGGTTCTTGGCGACTTCCAGAAAACGTCGTCACTTTCCCGTGTCTTGGTCAAGTTTCAACAATTATAGCTAAACAACTTAAAAACGGACCTGCGCAGAAGCACACTCACTTTCGTGCGCATATAGTAGATGTGTAAATGCTGCGTATGTGTGTGAAAAGTCTGTTTTACACGATAAAATATACATATTGTATATTTTTACAGTTTACAATGAATACCCCATCTCGATCGGAATATTACAAAAAACCTTTACAAAGACAAGCACGAGAAATTATTGTTTTTAATGTGACCGTATATTTAAAAGTGATGAAAAAACAGTACAATATATATTTTTATAGAAAATGATTTTTACAGTAGGTATTGTTACACTCCCAAATGGGGACCATTTGGGGAGGTCTCTGTGGATCTGGAGAAACCCGAATCGATAACAAACCGACAAATAGTAAGGATTGATTGCGAAAATAAATAAATACATAATAAAACTGACAATATTGTAATATGTAATTTAACAAGAATGGCAACACACCATTTTGCGCATTGCTTTCTGCGCCGGATCTTAGCGCGCATGCGCAGAAGAGGGAAGAAGGATTTTGACAGTAAAATTATAAACACGTTTATTTCGATCTCCGCAAAAGATTGAAATTATATAAAATGCAGCCCCAAATATTCACGTAATAAACCTCGTTGTTTCCACCACAATTCCGGTGTGTTATTTGTCCACCTCCAAGTCCCGAATCCAGATGAAAAACCATACAAAGACACAAAGTGACAGCACTTTTTCACTTTCGAAAATGGAGGGAGATGACAGTATGCGTTTTATAACAACTTTACTAAAAATACCAATTAAAAGACATTATATGAAAATTATAAAAAAATGTGATTGGGTCATCGATATATTTAATATGTATATTGTTCACTTCTGCTTATCAAGTCATAATTTGTGTTCTCCTAATTATTTAATTAATAGGTACATACCTGCTGCCATATAATCTGTTAATGTGGGTTTAATGATTAATTTCCTTCCAAACTCAATAATTACCCAGTATTAATTAATTAACCTAACTATCTTAATAGGTACTTCAAGTTAATTAAGAGGTGAAATTATTTTAATTTATTTTTCTATTGTTAATTATTGAATAATAATTGGGCTTATAAGTGAATTGCTGAGAATAGAATTATTGTAATAAATTAAAAACCTAATTTCGCCGGATTGGTTTTTTTTAAATCTTTCTCTAAAAATCTTCTACACGCGATTAAAGCGACTTTCTGTTATCATCGAGATCTTGTTGTGGACTGTAGTTTAATAATTTATTCATATTGAAAGTAACTTTGACGATTTTATACGTGTAATACGGGCTGTTTTCTTATTAGACGCTCGTGTACTGGCCGAGAATAGCCGAAGACAACCGAACATCAAAAGGTTCATTTTTATGTTGTCGGACTATTATAATACTGTGTTATTTTCTATAATCAATTCAACTGGCTCTGTTTGGGTGTCTTGGCTCTTCTTTTCCCACCCAGTATATTAACTCATTCACTGCTGACTAGATAATAACTTTTAATTACCACCTTTAAAATGCACGTTAATTACATCGATCGGCCGCCTGGTCATTACGCGCCAGGTGCGTCTTCAGCGTCCAAAGTATTAAAAATAGAGTGTGATACCAGGTGTTTTGACATCACTACACGTGTCTTTGATTCTGTACTTCCTTTTACGTTACCATACAACCTTGCGCCAGTAGCGAAAGGTATACTTACTTACATTGTTACATATTAAAGTAGTATGGTGTCGGATATGAAACACGATTTAGAAAAAATGATATACCTATCTCTGAAGATATCAATTTTTGAAATTAAAAAAAAAATATCTTACCGAACTATAAAAAATCTTGGTAATTTTCTCTAGTGAAAAAATATTTTTTTGTTTAACCAATTCGCGCCTGTCCGTGGTATATTGAGAGTCGGAGGGCGCCTCGTGATTGCTAATTGGAGCTCAGACCTTTCAACAATGCCATTTCCTAACAACCAACCCCCACCATCATCACCACCGCCGCCAAACCCCCACTTTCCTCATCCCCTCCTTTCTTCACGGTGTACACTCTCCTGAAAAGTTTAGGACGCCACTTCATTGGTATTTGGTTCTAACCAGCATTTCCGCGATTTTATTAAATTAGACAAGACGCCGAAGAAAATCTTCCCTATCCTAAATGAAGCATAAACATGTAAGTGAAGCTGAAAAGACTTATCTAATACTCAGGGAGGCGCCAAGGGTGTTTGCCGCCCGGGTGCCTGTCCAAAATTCCCCAAAAACTGTAGATTCATTAATTTATCTAGACCTGGGCCCTAGGGTCTCTTATAACATACAATAATAACCAGTGCTCGAAATAGAAAATCTTACGAACCGGAGCGCTGAATAATCATTCAAAAATATTAAATTATGTTAAATATTTTTCGGATATCATAAGGGCGATATGCCTAATAATCAGGGTTTCATTTATACTTTAAAGAGCTCTGCGCTAATACACATTACCCCCCCCCCCATACAACATTAAAATGTAGTTTTTTTTTTAAATGGGTACCTTCTCATTTTTGCAAAATTTCGTAAATTTTATTAGATTTGGGCTCTTATCTTCAAATTTCTAAAAGCTCGTACATTTGTGTATTCCTTCGCTGCAAGTTTCTTTTGTGATTTCAAATTATTTTTCAGGTTCTGGAGACCTACTAATTTAAGGTCCTGGACCTGTAGCCCATTTTGTAAACACATCTGAAGTCCGAATAGCCTATATTATATTATAGACCTTGTAGGACTAATCATTAATAACTAACATACACATGTTGTCAGCGCCGCAGGCGAATTTTTTTCCCACGAATCAATTCTTACAACTTTAAAAACTAAATGCAATATTATCTCAATAGCATGAAACGGAACGCAATTTTCAATGAAGCCACGAGCCGGAACGGTATCTTTTAGAATTTCACGGACAGGAACGGCGCTCCGGTGTGTTCTGGTCTATTTCGAGCCCTGCTAATAACACAAGTAACGAAATACAGGATTCTGAAAAACAAAGCATTTTTGAGGAAAACCAAAGCAACCCCATTTAAAACTCGTCAGAAGTACTCGTAATTCGTAAAAGATTTTAAAAAGGGGTCTCGCAACAGTTTAAACCAGTCGTACAATAATTAAATTACAAAAATAGGAAAACTTTTCAAAAAATGTGTATTTCTTACAAACCGAGTAAGTAGGTATACACTATTACTCAAATCATATTAAAATTCCTGTAATTAACATCAAAGAGACATTTACATATTTGTACACAAAAAAACAATAGGTAATATTAATACGTATCATCGCTGTCATCTAGAAACATAGAAGAATGATACATACATATTATGTACCTACATTGATATTTTTATTGGGTAGGTACGTTGTTAGTTGGGATAGGTATACGGTTTTTCTTATATTTTAATTTTATTAGACCTCAAAGTCAGTCAGTGCCTCTTGCCTCCACGTTCCTAAACACGCCACTAATTCAATGCTGAATATACCTTTTTTTTTTTTTTTTCGACCATGTCCGATCCTGATAGGATCATATGGGCCTCCACAGAGTGGAGGTTTGTATTGACAGATTTTGTTTTTTACGAGAAATGGATGTCAGCCACTTGCTCAACCTATTAGGTCCATACCCTGACACACACAAATTGAAAAACAATTTTTGTACTTGCCAGACCCAGGATTCGAACCTGGGACCCACGGCTTTGTAGTCCAACGCTTATGCCGCGCGGCCACCTACAGAATTAGAAATGTAGCACTCTATTGAACCAGCGACCTTGCGGATAATAAATAATAAGCATCTAATTGAAGATCTATGTTAGGGGTTGCAGCATTCACCGGGAAAATGATATATGCGTATTAAAATAATCCGCTGTAAAAATCTAGGATTTTTCTAATGTCAATGTTGCTGAGGATTTTCCAAGATAAAGATTTTAGTATTGACGATCGAAACTTTCGCTGTGTGGTGTGCAGGTTGGCTCGAGTTAACGTTCCCAAGTGTATGAAACAACGGAGGCGACTTGCCGACCTGCCTGCTCATGCGGACACCCTGTATCTTGAGAATAAGATGGCTCAGAATTGCATACGTCAACTTTAACAAAATTGTGTGTTTAACAAAATCTATTTTGCGTACTACTAACTGAACTAGTAAGTAAAAGTTTTTTTTTGCTGTGGTGTAGACTAGTGTTCTTCAACCTTTTAACACTCGCGGCCCGGTGAACATAGGAGAAATATTTGGTGGACCGATGTTAGCCAGAAATAATAATCATTATAGATATAAATTTATTTATTAAATCTTATGTTTTAAAATTACAACTTTCGGTTAGTACCACATCTGCTGCTGCTTCTTTGTAAGCAAATTTGATCACTCTACAGTGTCACTATTGTACGCTAAAATTGCTTCGCATCTGTTTTGGTATTATTTGTGTGTATGCATTAAGGCCTGTAATAAAACTCTATTTAGAACCACCTGCAATCATTACATTCTCACCCATTGGTTAGGCGTGCAGAGCAGGAGAGGAAAGGGCGGAGTTTCTATTATTATTGAGAGTCACTGGTAATAAACATGCCATAAACTCATTCTTTGCAATCGTCTACAGTGTGTTCATATACTACCAAAGAACACCAACACAATTGCAAATCGTTTTTAGCGTACAACAGTGTCGCTGTAGAACGAAACACTTATACGTGGTTGCAGCATTGTTCCTGAGAGACGAAGCGCTGCATTAATATCCATTCGATTTCTCTTTTTGGTTTTTATTACTGACATAGATGAAAAATTCTTTTCACATAAATAGGAAGTCGAAAGTGATATCCAAAATTGAGACAATGATTTCATTTTATGTCTGGACACCAGAGTGACATCAGAAGATAGTTCGATCAGCTTTTCTTTCTCACGAGGATCAAGTGTGCATGATTTAATAGCTTCCAAAAAGGGTTTATTAATCCAGAGGTTAGAGGTCCGCCTTTATGTATATCTTAATTTTCAGAGAAATGTTTATAAACGGTTTCAGCTAACTCTTTTAAATATTGGCTTATGATGTTGAATATGACTTTCTGGTTAGTATCAGCAGCATTCAAAAATTCTCCCAGCGTTTCATCTTGTGCGAATTCCCCGAATCGTGTGCGATATAGTCAGTTGATAGCATGTAGAAAGCTTTCGCGGACCGGTAATAAATTACGCGGACCGCCGGTTGAAGAACACTGTGTAGACTATCATTATGGAAAATCTTACATTTTAAATTAAATACAAGACATTAAAAAAGAGATTTTAAGTCGAGAGTAACCATTGGTTATATATAATCAATAGATACCTACACAACGATCTTAGATAAAGGATTAAGTTTCGTATTTTATCCGAGGGTTGACTTTAATTTTGTTAACTTCGTTCCTTCTTATTGCGATTCTGAAGATTGATTCTGTGAAGAATTATTGAAGTGCTACGAAGAAGAATGATTAACCTTTCATTGCATATGCAAATGATGCGATAATCCTAGTAACTGCGAATAGTTGCAAACGAGGGTCTGGAAACCATGTTGACCTGGGGTCTCACTAACAAACTTACTTTTGCGCTGAATAAAACAAAAGCTATCCAAGGGTAGCGCCAATCTCAGTTTGAGGTTACCTACCATGGGTAATACTAGAATTTATTAAAATCAAGGATAACTTCATTTATGTAGGTATTTTATTGGATAACAAATTCTGCAGACGGCGGTGATTTAATAGTAGTAACTTGGGCATTAAGTTCCAAACTATTCGGGTAGTTTACGCCATCTTCATGATCATTGCTGGATAAGTTGACAGCACGTGGTAACAGGTACATGCAAGCTGTTATTTAACCGGGAAACTTTTCTCAGGGGTCAATATCGGACATTACTAGGTCTCACTAAGACTTATAGAATTACTTCCACCGACGCGTTTCCTGTCTTTACTAGAGTGCTGGACAATATCACCGCATCCGGGTCTAGGATCCATGGGTCACTGCTGTACGCGCTCTGACATTGCGGGCAATGAAGAGGGCGGGGAACTTCAAATAATTTCCGCGCGAGTGAAAAATTATTACCGCTTCGCTATTAGAGTGAATCCAGCTGATCTCATGATATAAATCTGTCATTCATTTCTCGTAAACATAAAAATCTGTTAATATGTACAACCCATGGCGCCCATCAAGGGGGGGCTGACAGGGGGGCCTATGGCGAGTCGAATAGATAAATGAGATAAACACACATGACAAATTCTCCCTAATAGTAAAAAAAATTGCTTATTTAAAATTATGTGGTTTTACGATACAATTAATTTTTAATTGTGTATCGATACTCGACAACTCCATAATTCAAATGGATGTATTAAAATATACAAAAAACACTAAATGTACATATTAATTTTACCGCGTACCTACAGAATATCGAAAACGTTACTGTAGAGCAGCGATACTCAACCTGCGGCCCTTTAAGCTTTTGTGTGCGGCTCGAAACACATTTATTATCAGGAATTTCGTATATCTTGAGATTCGTTTCGACTTTGATGCACAGATAGTGACACCCGAAGAGGATTGTCATTATAGTCCACATCAGATCTGGTATAAGAGTGTTGCTATTGCACACGATTCATTTAAAAAACACGCATATTTTTTTAAATCTCAAAAAGGTTTTGTAAAAAGGGGGGGTTTCATGATTTTTTTCATCACACCAGTAGTGATGCGGCCCGCGTTACTTTACAAATTTAATATATGTGTTTGGCCCGAAGAAAAAACGGTTGAGTATCATTGCTGTAGAGCGTCTCACTGCGTTTATTTTTAGCGATAGGTAGGGGGGCGCCAAAGATCCTAGCCAGGGCCATGGGTACAACCTCCATACTGTTGAGGCCCAAATGATACTTTGAAGTTCATACATTGTGATGTGTGTGTATAATTATCTAATATACCTACTTATTATTTTACAAGATTTTCTATTTCCGAACCGTAGTGCACATTACCCCCACACTTTCAACGCTATACTTTAGTAACGGCGCGTTACCTAACGAGCCAACGGATACCGTTAAACGCGGTCTGATCGCCTGGGATCATACAGATGATCGTACCTACCCATCTACCCATCTAACAACTTTCTCAAATATCTATTTACCTACCTACTTACCTATTCAAATTTGGGAGGTTTCAGGATTACTCCACCACATTTATATCGTTGTATTATCTTTGGCATTATTTTTATTCTGGCGACATATTTTATAGATTTTTTGACAGATATATTCAGTTGATTTACTAATCACCTGACGTCAATAGGAAAGGGTGGAGGTAGGCTGTTAAGATTCGCCATACATTAAACTTTGTTAGTCATACGTGTTTGTTTTTATTGAACTAAGACTACACTTTACAGATGGTATTGGTTATTTTCATTGGTCAATTAAACCCAGCCTAAGCCAAACCATAAGTGTTTTGGTATACTTTGGGCGATACGACAAAATTGTGCACACTTTTTCATTGATTTTTGTTCGATTAAGAATACATATTACACATATCTGTACCTCAGAGGCAGACGGATGCAAATGCCAAATACCCAATTGTTCAGGAGAGCCAAAATTTTTTTTTTATTTTAAACGAATACTCATAACTTCTAAGAAAATATACATAGAATGATCATTATTTTTTTTATTCTATTTCAATTAAAGTACTTCTGAAATATGTAAGAAAGGAATAAATATAATACAATTTTATATCTAAAAAAAATAAAATAAAAAACGTAGTGTGGATTTGCATCCTTCTGCCTGTAAGATATTTTGTTAATGTGGATTTGTATCTTATTTACCTAGCCAAAATAAAACAATTTATAAGTTTAAAAAAATTATAGGTATAAATATAACAAAGCAAAACACATTTTTTTTTTTAAATTTTATTATGTCATCATCATCATCACCAGTCTGAATCTATTCACTGCTAGATGAAGGCCTCACTAATCTCCAAGCTGATTCCACTTCTCTCGTTCCTGTGCGTTGCGTTGCCAAGCTTTTCCGCAGAACTTTATCATTTCATCGATCAAGTGGCCTCTAGGTCTTCCTTGCAGATGTTTTTTACCTCTTGGATACCACTGGATGACTTAATTTGTCCAACGATTGTCCTTTCTTCGAGCCATGTATCCAGCCCATTTCCATTTGAGGTTTTTAGCAAACTCTATCACATCATTAATCCTTGTCTGTTCCCTTATCCACTCATTCCTCTCTTTTTGTTCTTTTGCGTTATGCCCAGCATGCACCTTTCCATACCACATTGTGCTACTCTAAGTTTCTGGATCTCTCTTTTACTTAGGGTCAATGTTTCACACGCATGTGATTACGGGAAGTACACACTGGTTGAACACTTTGAACTTTAGGCACAGTGGGAGGTCATTTTTGAAGAAATTATGCAGGCGGCCAAAAGCACTCCAGCCTAGCTCTACTCTGCGAACAATTTCATCAAATATACATCAATCTATAGACACTTGTTGTGCCAGATAGATGTAGTTTTTCACCTGTTCGAGCTGAATGCCATTGATGAGGATCTCTTTTTGGCCCGCAAAGCAGTTGAACATGACTTTCTTCTTTGATACATTTATTTTCAAGCCTATTTTGTTGCTTACTCCAGCGAGTTCCTGCATTCTGCTTTGGAGGTCTTCTGAGTCTTGCAAACTACTATTTATTATCATCGGCAAAGCGCAGATGACTCACGTATTCTCCATTTATGGGGACCCGTGTCATTCCAGTCAAGTTGCCTAAATAAGTCTTCAAGTGTAGCTGTAAATAGTTTAGGTGAGATTGTATCACCTTGTCGGACTCCTTTGCTGATAGGAAATGCGCGATGGTTTATAAAGATGTTGTTGCGCTACTGTATATATTATTGAAAATATTTATATAGCGCCCGGGGATTCCATGATTTCTGAGTGCATCGAGTATTGAAAATTTCTTTATGGAATTGAACGCTTTCTCATAGTCTATAAAACCCATGGATAGCGGCAGCTTGTATTCCTGTTACCGCTCTGATTTATCTTATGACTTGGATATGGTCCATAGTGCTGTATCAATCCTCCTCTAAAGCTCGTTCTCCTGGCTGGTTCTCGTCTAGTACATATTGCAGACGGTTTGAGAGAATTTTATCTAAGTGGATTATTGGATTTGCATCCTTCTGCTTCTAAGGTAAGTATGGCACTTGCATCTTTATTCTATGCATATCTTGGACTAGGACTTCCATCTCTCTGCCTCTAATAAATAAAGCCTTTAGCATGACGATTCTTAAAAAAATCATTTTCCCTAAAAATGGAGTTGCATCCGTCTGCCTCTGAGGTACAGATATTGTTGGTTCATTTTTTTAAAATCCGTTAAGCCCTGCCTAAACCAAACTATAATAGATAACAATATTATTCTATCTATGAAATATCCAAAGTTATGTATGATTCAATTCCATAATTTTAGATATTTTATAGATATACGAGTATATTTTTTTTACTATTATCTATTATGGCTTGGTTTTCGCAGGGTTTAATTGAATTTTAAAAATAAACTAATACCATCTGCAAATTGTAGTCTTATTTCAATGAAAACAAATATGACAAAGTTTAATGTGTACTATTTATGGCGGATATTCACAGCCTACCTCCACCCTTCGTCACTGCCTGACGTTAATGTAAGCTATGATATGAATTATACCTATCTAATTTTTAATAATTCAATTTTTTAAAACACATAGGTTGCTTGTCGACCTAACCTTGGCAACCTAACCGATTTTTTTTAAACGGTACATGTTCAAACACGCGCGTTAACATCATTTTACTCCCTACTTCATTTATAGTTTGTCAATTTATGGCTACGGCCGTATGTTGTAGTTTAAACACTGGGGAATGCCAAAAGAAATGGCGTAATTCAAAAAAACACTACCTTATTCTTAGGTCAATAATTATTATAAAGTAATCATTATTCGTAAGATCTTTATCACACTTGAATGGTCAAAAACATAACTTATAATTAGTATCTTTAGAATTATCTTCAAATGTGTTAATCTTGCCCATTTTTTGAATAATATAATGCCTAATTCTTGTCAAATTTGGAATCACAGAGATTATCAATATAATTTTTTATCGTAAATATTTCACTATAATATAGTCGACATAAATTATACTAATGGTTTTATAAATGCGTTTAAAAATTAATAAATGTAAAAATTCTTAACACCACTGCACATTTATGTACTGAAATATGACTATATTCTAAAACATTAGAGCGAGAGGTTTAAAAGAATACTATTTTATGTAATAAAAATACTTTATGCAGTCATCAAATGTTGAAAATAAATATAAAGGATAATAAGGCTTCAAAATCATATAAATAGATTATCTACAACGTTTAAGGAATGTCCAGGATCATGCTTTGAAAATTGAATAAAAGCTCCATTTTGACCTACGCTGGGCATGTCCCCCCTTTTACCCCATCGGCAAAAACACCCCGGACATTAACCGCCGTAAAAAAAAATCTTCCATCTCCCAAATTTCCCCATTTGAAATGTCGCTTGTTTAAATTAAAACTTATAAAATAAGGAGATTTTGGATTCAAATATGTATACGTTTCTGTATCGTGGAAAACTTTTTTAGATATTATGTTGTTTCATAAATATATATGTTTTCTGTCTATGTAAACCTAATTAATATTTATTCTAATTCTTCTTTGGCCATATCCGCCCTTTAGTTGGAGCATAATATATAGGTACACCACGCGGCGGTTTCAAGAATCCATGTCGCTCGCCAGTCTTCTTGTATCGTTCCAGATCATACCAGTATCCTGTAACTCGTGACTGTGACGTATACAATCTATACCTATATATCAGTGGCGAAGGGTGACTTTTGGAAAGAGGTAGGCTGTGGAGATATGATAAAAAGAGCACACTTGTCAGGTATACTTACGAGAATAGTACGATATTTACTACTAATGAATAGGCACACACTAATAAATGATAACGACACACTAATTCAATGAAACTTCAAAAACTCATTGACGACATAAAAATGAGCGATGTGTTTAAATTACGTATTTTTCAAAACATGTATCATTAGATAATATTTATTTTTATTTTTAAAAACATTCTATACTTACTTATTTATTAATATTGGATTAAACGCCGTTGAAATTATTTTTTTAATTATCTAATTATTAATGATTTTGGACAAAGTGCGCAGTCGTGACAACAATATTATGCGCGAATGTTTTAGGCTCTGCGAAAGGAGCTTGCCTCATTTCGTACAAATCAGCAGACTTGCTGAGGTTACGAGACGTAAAGTCCATACAAAAAAAAAATCAGAATTATTCCAAACATAATCGGAAATTTATTTACGTCGAGAAGTCGCGGCATTTATTATTTAATTTACGGCGCCGTGCGCTGTGGTTTTTTTAATACCTTTGCAGTTGTTTTGTAAACTGTGTAATACTGTAATACATTCCTACATATGCGATCTCGTTGGCAAAATAAATTATTTTTATAGAACATAAAATAATGAAGTGATTAAGTATATAAATATGTCAATATGCAATTAAAAAATATTTTTCTTAAGAAGGTAGGCTTTAAATAATCGCCTAGTATGGAGTCTTCGCCACTGCTATATATTGTACTTTAGCGGCCTTCCAGGATGCCGGAATTTGGTTGGCTTGAAGAACAGGCAAGCCAAGTTGGGATTCTTTTCTGGGATCCGAAACACGTGGCTGAGCCAGTTCCAACGTCGCGTCTTCACTCTCAGCGTGATGAGGGACTGCTTGGTGCGTACTTTTATCTTCTCGTTACTCCTAAAGTCATACGCACACCCAGTATTCATATAGTAAACATCTGTTTTCAAAGCTCAGTATACGGTTGCTCTGAGCCTTTGTAAGGTTCACTGATTGATTCACTACCGTAAAGCAGCACCGTCAGAATGCAAGCATCGAATAAGCGGCATTTAGCTTTGACCGAGTACAATCGTGAGTCCCAGACATTCCGCATCGAGTTGAATGTTGCTCCAGCCATTATGCGAATAAGCGGCATAATTGTTATTAATAATGTTAAATTAAGTAGGTACCTACCTCAGATTTCTATATATTAGTAATTAGTAAATATTTTTTCTCCCTCTCTCTATCTCTAAAATGTTAGTAGGTATAATTTAGAATTTGTATCCATATGTTTCTGTCAGATAAATTTTTATTATGTCAAATACATTTTAAAACATTTGTTTTTTCAAATAAACATTTGTTTCCATTATTTGTTGTTTCAATGAAATTTTATTTAAAGAGCTTTTTTTATTTTTATAGGTACCTACGTTGGGCTAATGTCCGTGGAATTTTCGATACGGGGGTAATTAATTGTCCGAGGGATTATTGAAGGAAGCTTAATGTCCGGGTTTAATAATAATTTTCTTAAAACCATTTAGTCCATGTCTTGATTGTGTCCAAATGTATGGAGAAAAATGAGCGTGCTGCGCCCTCTCAGCGGTGCCGAATCGTCCCATTCCCTACACCATCTACTACTTACCGCACCTCGTCACTCCTGTTAGGGACCACCAAATTTTGTTGCGTACTTTCTTCATATCCAGGTATTCAAATCATCCTAGGAATGAATACATGGCCTGCAGTTATAACCATCGGTAAGATGCCTGTCTATAAAACCTGTCGTATACGGTTCTATTTTTTTTTTCGTTCCTTGCCTTGGGGAGGGGGTCCGAACCCAAAGGCACATTGTATACACCTCTGCTCAGGAACAAAATTTTTTTTTTTTAATTTAACAGGATTGATGACTTTTTTAAAACGGTTTCTCGTTAAGAAACCGCTTCGAGGGGCAGATAACATCCACACCGGGTTGCGTATTTCCAAACGTTACTTATCACACAGCCAGACGAGGGTAGTTTTTGCGGGTCTAGGACGATTTGGCGCCGAGACAACTGGACGCCACGCAATTCGAAATTAAATAGACGTTAGGTACTTATAGGAACTTTAAAAAAAATATATTTAATATTATCATTTATATTTAAATTATTATATTATGATTTAATAGTTGGCGAGGATTAAAATATGCACACGTAAATAATGATTTAATCGTGCATATGTTTAAGTTCCAACGAGTTTTTTATTTCATATAAAACCTTAGGCATGGTAATTCTCAATCCGCAATAAAAAAACATTATGTTAAGAGTAAAATGAATTAAAACTACTAAGTAGTAGATAGAAACTGATTAAAATTCCTCGTCTACTTTCTGTATGCGTGTCTACGACAGTGCGGCGTCCAATTGTCCTGGCGTCCAGTTGTCCCATTCCCGTTTTTGCGGCTACATCGATGCAGCTTTTGGCGCACAACATTAATTAAACGTCGCCTATACAGACTATAATGACAAAACTTGCTTTTCGGATATCAGTATACCTATTTTGGAGATAGGTACTATTTAGATCGATGTAGATGCGAAAACTCCGTTGCATGGCTTTGTAATAAGTAGGGTTTGGCAATACGACACCGGGCTATAGAGCGAATGTTCATAGAACAAAGGAAGTTACTGGGCACTTGACAAATTGGAACTAGGTATCAGTGGCGAAAGGTGGAGGTAGGCTGTCAAGATTCGACATAAATTATGCACACTAAACTTTGTCAGTTAAACGTAAGTATTTGTTTTCATATTATTAATATTAATACTATCGACCGAAGGCCCTTGATCGAATTTGAATTTAAATTCTAATGGATTCAAGATCTGTACTATTCCATTTAAGTCGTTTTTTGCGACCCTGGTTTCGCCTTTTGGCATCTTCAGGCGCCGTGTACACTCACCAAAGGTAAACACACACTGACAACGAACTCTCTTTACTATCGATGTAGAGTAAAGAGAGTTCGTTGTCAGTGTGTGTTTACCTTTGGTGAGTGTACACGGCGTCTGAAGATGCCGAAAGGCGAAACCCGGGTCGCAAAATACGACTTAAATGGAATAGTACAGAGCTTGAATCCATTAGTATTTGTTTTCATTGAATTACGATTACTTACAATAAAATTTACAGACGGTGTTGGTTAGTTTTTAAAATTCCATCAATTTCTGCGAAAACCAAGCCATAATATAATATGATAGTCCAAAAATATTCGTATATCTATAAAATATTTAAAATTATGTTTATGTTATTTTTGATATTTTATTAATAGAAGAATATTTTTTATCGATTATGGTTTGGCATAGGCAAGGCTTAATACCTAAATTAAAAAAAAAACTAGCTAACACAATATATATTCTTAATTCTACGAAAACAAATAAGTACGGCTGAAAAAGTGTATTTTGTCAGATCGCCCATACCATACCAAAACTATTATGGTTAGGCAGACTTTAATTGATTTTTAAAAACTAACTAACTAACACCATGTCGTAAATTGTAGTCTTGGATCAATAAAAACAAATACGTATGACTGACATAGTTTTATCTTCGCTATTTATGTCGGATCTTAATAGCCTACCTCCACCCTTCGCCACTGCTAGGTATAGGACAGTTGTATATTCACGGGTCACGGATTGTCACAAAGAATAAGATGTCGACCCAGTGGTTTAAGTAGAGGCGTAGTTTTAAGTGGTGCAGTAGGTTCTTCGCACACCAGTATTGATAATAGTTTACTGATCAGTGCAGTGGTCAGTGGTGTAACAAGGGTGTTTCGCGTGATCGCGTGTGATTGCCTAAGAATAAAAAGTGTAAGGAAAATTTTATCGTGCAATGGCCAAATTATGGGGAGAACGAATCTTCTTAGCATTTGGATCTTGTTTGCAGAAATACGTCCAAATGTTCTATCGTAAAAAAGTCATATTCCATTTGTGTTCATTATCTTTGAAATATTGTGATTTTACAATAATGAATACGTTTATTAAATATTAGGTTCTATTATTGTTTATCAATTGTTTTGGTTAATTACATTAAATGTTAAAAATTCATTTTTTTCCTTCATCTATGATTTTTATACCAACAACTAAGAGATTTTGATTTTTTAATTTTTAGAGGACCTTGCATTTTGAAAATACTCTCATTATTTATGCTATGTATATAATTTAAATATGTTAATGGTAACCAAACACAGTTAGCTTAATACTTATATGTGTAGTGCATATTTACAAGTTTTAAAGGGCGTATTTTTCATTACTGTCCCGGGCGTTAAAGCACCTTGTTACGGCCCTGGCAATGGTATTCAAAATAAGACCAAAACTTTCATAATAAATAAGAAATTAACTTGCCAGGTATTTATAGCTTTGTAACAGATAAGTAATAATAACGTATTATAATATAGTCAAGTGTCAAGTTAATTACCTCAGTGTCCACAACCAAATAGGTATAATAGTTTTTTTATATGTTGAACGATAAAGCGTCAATTACATTGAGCTTCTTTACGAGCTGTTTGTTGGCGAATTTAAAAGCGGGCGAATCAGCTACTGCGATTTGATGATTACACACAAAACTTTCCATTCGCTGAGAAGCCACAAGCCAGCAACTATTTTGACAGAACGTAGTTCGTTTTTTTATCGGGATGTTGCTACTGCGCTCTACTGCGCAGACGCAGTAGGCGCACACGCCGGCGTGTAGCGTGTAAAGTTGACCGGCTATCAACTTTTCTCGGTAGAGTGTTTACAACCTGCTTGTTAGCTTGTTCGATGATTACACTGGGCGACTTTACAGGCAGATTATAAATTCGCCAACAAACAGCTCGTAAAGAAGCTCAATGTAATTGACGCTTAAGAGTGTGAGAGTGTGGTAGATTCCAAATCTCCGAAAGGATTTTGGATAAGTACAGGATTAAACTGGTAGGTATGCATATAGGAAAATATAACAAACATAATATGTAAATTTGTTTAATTCTTTTTTTAATTTCAATCGATTATTTATTACCTAGTCACAATAGATTTACTTAAATCATTATTATTAACTGTTTTATTAATTATAATTTATACAATTCAATGTTCTGTACAATAAATAATATATAAGTATATTATACATATTTGAAGATTCGAAGTAAATAAAGGACGAGCGCCATATTTATAATTTTGGGGAAATCGCATTTAGAAAAATACACCCATTTCTAATAAAGTAACATGGTATTTTTTTTTTATAAATTTTAAGTTGTTGAATACATTTATCATATAAAGCACTCAATTATACATGCTGTACCAGCGCTCGAAATGGAAAATTTTACGAACCGGAACGCTCGATAATTTTACGAAAATATCAACTATATTATACTATACTACATTAATTGTAAATGTGATTTATAAAAAAACGTGTGTTATTTTTATTAATAAGTATATGAAATATATAGCTCAGACAGTCAAATTAATATTTCGTGCGAGACGGAGCGACAATTTTGTGGATTTTATGAACCTGAACGGCACTCCGGTGCGTTCCGGTCCATTTCGATCCCTGTGCTGTACAGTTGAAAAAAGGGTGAACAAAGTGAAGTTGATTTAGCCCATTGACATTAGATACTAATCACATAAAAAGGGCATTTTACCTACCTATAAAAGATTCGTTTGCTGTTAAAGCAGGGCTCGAAATAGACCGGAACGCACCGGACCGCCGTTCCTGTTCGTGAAATTCTAAAAGATACCGTTCCGGCTCGTGGATTCTTTGAAAGTTGCGTTACGTTTCATGTTATTGAGATAATATTGCATGTAGGTATGTAGTTTTTAAAGTTGTAAGAACTGATTCGTGGGAAGGTGTGTATATTATTTATGAATGATTAGGCTTACAAGGTCTATAATATAATATAGGCGGTTCGGACTTCAGATGTGTTTAAAAAAGGGCTAAAAGGGCTACAGGCCCAGGACCTTAAATTAGTAGGTCTCCGGAACCTGAAAAATAGTTTTGCATTGATTGCAAATGATTTTGCAAAAATGAGTAGTGTACCCATTTAAAATTTTTAATGTTGTATTGGGGGGGGGGGGTAATGTGTATTAGCGCAGAGCCCCTTCAAGTATAAATGAAACCCCGATTATTAGGCATATCGCCCCTATGATACCCGAAAAATATTTAACATAATTTGATATTTTTGAATGATTATTCAGCGCTCCGGTTCGTAAGATTTTCTATTTCGAGCACTGTGTTAAAGCCAATTTGTATGAATTGTGTTGTCTTGTGATAAAATACATAGGTCTCAATTTATGAAAACAGAACATTGTGCAGTCTAATCTTGGTGACTTTTGGAGTGACCATCATTTCCCCAGACTTTATTAACATTTTTAACCACACATCGTTTCATTTCGTCACAGAATCATTCACATTGGCGTAGGCTTTTCCAATAAACCTCTCATTAAACAATATTTTGGATTTTACTGCGTTTCGGTATGGACCTTTATTTAATTCAATTCTTCATACTTCTGTGAATATAACATAGGAAAGTCAACAGTAAGTATTATCGCGGCCATAACAAGAAACTGTATGGGTAAACATGTATTATCCTGCAGTTGGCAAGATTGCATGCATGAATCAAAAAAGTTTGGAAGCTTCTGAATTTTCATGCGACAGTAGGATTTTTTTGATCTGCGCCTGCGCAGTAGAACGATAGTGGTGAACCTGCCGGCAATAAAACGAACTATATGTATACTCATTTTGAGGTTAACCGATTTTCACTACCTGTCAAATAGTACGAAATAGTACCATAAAATGACATTGCGTCTCGCTCACTCTTAAAGAATGAGTTTGGAGAGACAGTCAGCACTTTTACGTGTAAACAGTTATTGTCACGATAGTTTAAAATACTCATTATTGCTGCCAGTAAATCCATGCACGTGTACAGGCGATATTTTGATTTTTAACGTAACTTGGCATTATATGCATCTGAGGTTTAGACCACCAGAAAAATAATTTTAATAGGTACGGTAGGTTGGAATATTTTTTAGTTGGATACAATCGTATGTCATAAACTCGTCATTGTATTTACGAACATCGTCAAATACAAACACATTTGTCCTATAATTACATTAAAATATTTAAAACTAACATATATCTATAAATAATATTATTGTAGGTACACTTTAGATTACATAGATTTCAATGGCTGACTAGACATAACAAATTCGCTTTTTTATTACAAAATGTTCGAAACCTTAAAAATACAGCGGTGTTATAAATAATAATGTAGGTATTTCTCGTAATTAGTATTTTTTATCAATACAACGACATCGAAAAATTAATAAGTATAGGTAATAATACATTAAGTAAGTATTACATTTTCATTATCTTATAAATGCAAAAAATACGCAATGACCCAGGCATCAATTAAAACATAAATACAAAAATGTATTTATTATCCTGAAAGTTTGTTTATGGTTCTTTCAAACGACGTACGGCCTGAACATGTCGACGGCCGCATTTCCGGTTCCTCTTACGCCATCTTGAATTCCCATAGTAACCAACCCGCGTCTAGAATTTCCATTTCCCTCCAAATTTATATTGAAACTAGCGGCGGATATGGCGCGCTCTCTCTCCATCGCGAGGGCTCTGTCCCGTTCTATATTTCTCCCGTCAAATTGTATACTTCTATCTCGTTCTGCGTGTCTATTTTCAAATGATACAATACTATTGCTTCTTTCTCGTTCGGCTGAGATAGTTCTGTCCCTATCTCTTTCAATCGGGTTAGTTTTCTCTCTACTTCTTTCCATGGATAGCGCTCTCTCTCGGTCGAGTGCGATAGCTCTGTCTCTGTCGCTCGGAAAATTAATTTCCCTCAAGCTGTCGTCGTTCGGGAGGATGGCGCTATGTCTATTTTCAAATGCATTGTTTCTGTCGCGCTCCGCCGCGATAGCTCGGTCTCTTTCTAGCATTGCAATATTGGGTATGATGTCATCGCCGGCCAATGAGCGTACGGGATTGTTCGTTTTTCTTTCATTTCCCAAGTTAGCGCGCACTGCGTTCAGAGGGATGTTCGGTATAACGTCGTCTACGGATAACGGGCGCGCCGGATTGGTCTGTTTTTCGGCCCCGCTGGATTGTTCGCTTTTATTGTTTGGGTTGTTGACGATTTTCCCGCTTTTTTCCGACGTTTCGTTGACATTATTTGACGAAGTATGGCCATGGTGATGATTCAAATCCTGCTTTTTAGACTCCTGTTGAGCTTTTTTCGATCGCTTCCATTTCATTCGACGGTTTTGGAACCAAATTTTTACCTGCGAAAGAAAAATATATGAATTAAATAAATATTTGAAAAATTTCAGCTAAACCTGTTGGGAATAAATTATCAAATTATCTAGATGTCGATGTACGTACATGGTGAAAAGATAAATGTCTTTATGACCATTAGGCACGTTCGTTTTTTTTTTAGACAATTGATGCGAAAGCCCAATGATAATAATATAATGTTGTTTTTTATTTACTAAAAATGTAGCATTATTACGACGCAAAATATTATTGATAATTCAGATTTCTTCTCTTATTTTTATTGCATTCTTATAAATTTACTAATGTTTAACAAAATTAATATATCATCCGCATTTAGGAGACCTACGGATTAAAAAAAAACTTCAGCCAATTTTGACATTCAAAAGAAAAGGTGTCAGCTTAAACGTCGGCCGCCAGATGCCAGTGTCATTAATCACATTTAAATCTCCTACCAGTCGCCAGGTGGACAGTTGACCAGGGGTTCGTTTCCTAACTAAACAAGAATTATACGAGAATGAATAATGCAGACGTCTTCTGAAATAAAGTAGTATTGAGGGGATTCTGCCAGAAATGGATTTCTAAGATTCCGAAAATTTATTTTAAATGCAGTAAATAATGATATCAGTATTAAATGTTTGGCACATAATTGATACTGATGTACCTACCTACTAACAATAGGTATTCGCAAAAAAACTAAAACTTTTATCACTCACTATGTTGTGACAAGGCTTATCATAAAATCAATGAAAAAGAAAAATACGTAAGTGACTATGACAAGGTCTGCGCAAAATGAAATAAATGTCAAGTTTTAACCGCTGCTTTAGCCCTGCAATAAATGTATGTATGTACCTGATTTACTTTCCCGCAACTCTACAAGTTCTACTAGATTAATATTAGGTATAATGACGGTAGAGGGTGCTATTATACGTCGGCTGACACCGTGTCCGTATGCAGTTCGCCGTGTCACACTTCACCGTGAAATGCTGTATCGGAAATATATGACCGTATATTAAAGACCGCCCAATCTCGTTGGGTCGTAGGTATAGTACTGACATATAATTCATGTCTAAATAAAACACGGTTCTTGTCGGTTTACACTAAACAGGAAGCCAGCAGTAAACGCATTTTGAAAATAGCCGATACCTATACTGGATTATTTCTCAGGTTAGATTAGGTTAGGTTTTCATTATTGAGTTCATGAATTTTGCCAAAATCAGCTATGAAAATTGAATTAAATGTTCATATTGAATCTAATAAAATTGGAGACCGTATAGTATACGGTCATCTCATGGGTCAGCTCACGACGAACTGTGCCACGGTGAAATGTTTTACGTACAATTTACATGTAACCGGGTGACACTGCTATACATTGGTTTAATGGCGGTTTTAGTCACCTACACGTAAACCAGAGACGCTTTGGAGGCCCCCTTCCCAAAATGTGACAATGGCATATAGGTAGGTACGTTGTGAGAATTTTTTATTCTTTGATTGATTTTTACGGCAATGTTGGCAAAAATCGTTTTCTTTAAAGATTTTGACACTTTGTGAAGAAGCAATCGCATCATTTGCTTCATGGAAACCTGCTAACACCTGATTATTCATTAGGCTGTTTAGATAGAGACATGCTAAGAGATTAATCAATACAATCATTACCTGTGTCTCCGTCAGCATGAGTGTCGAAGCCACTTCATACCGCTTCGGCCTGGAGAGGTATTTATTCAGACGGAATTGTTTCTCCAACTCTAGAAGCTGCTGGGAAGTGAAGGCAGTTCTTGGTCGACGAGTCTTGCCCAACAGAGCGTGAGATGCACCTGCAATGCAAAAAAAAAACTTGAAATGACATGAAAAAATGGCACATTGAGATAAATGATGCAAACTATTTCGAAAAACCGATAAGTCCACATATGGTTAAAATCTAACCTAAAATACGAACATATGAATTCAATGTATAGTTTTACATAACGTATCTTCATGTATTGAGAACGAAGCAACCACCTCATTTGCCACACGAAAAACGACCAATTGTAGAGCGAATGATTATTACGGATTGGAATATCTCCTTTAGAATTTTGAATAATTTTAATTTGTAGCCAATTATTTAATGAATTACATCATTGTAATAATGTTCTGTTAATATATCCCTGATTATTGCAGCAACAAGTACATTAAAAATCGTTAAAAATATCTTAGAATTATAATATTATACACCTTTGATGGTCGAGCGGTAAAGTGTCATCCTATAAAATTATCTATCGTATCTCGGTTCTGGCAAATTAACATGTTATTTTTTCAATGTGTTTAGACACAGAGCTTAGAAATTTGTACCTACCTAGTGACTCATTTTGAAACCCCACATAATAAAAAAAATTAAAACCATAAATTCAAACAACCAAAGTATATATTCTCTATCCAATATTATTGAAGATGACTGTGATAACACTGATAACACATAATATTAGTGGTATTTTTATGTATATACCTACAAGTAGGTGCCTTATGTTGTTAGTTACAGGAATTTTATTATGCGTTGAGTAATATGTTACACACAATTTGTGATTTATTAATTGTGTGACTAGATTTAACTGTTTCGAGGCCCCCTTTTCAATTTTCTGATGAATCGATTGCATTATCTGCGTCATAGAAAATCGCTGCTGGTTTCTCGTTTAATATTGATTTTCGTGTAGGTGCTTATGGTCTTTTTTGAAGGTTAAGAGCATACATAAGTGAAACGGCAAATAATTAAATAATTTTCAACGGTAGGTGGGACGAAATTTCGCACTCGTCGCCAATCGGAGACCGACAGTCGAGGTGTGAGCACGTCAATTTGTTTTATGATGGCGTCAGAGGAATATATTCTTAAATGGTGTAAAGATGACTAAAAAACGTTACTCATGTACTTGAAAAAGAAAATACTGTTATTATTACTAATATAACAATAAACATAACATTAAATAGACGCATGTTGAATTTTTATGACAAATTATATTTCGTTCGGCTCGCGTCATTTGCAGAATCCGCGCATCGCCTAGTCATGATCTTTTTAGATTTAGACCATGCATCAGCTGAAGTATAGCCTTAATTTTCCGTTAATTCACGATGCTCCTACTAAAGATACGCCACTGGTTCTTGCAGTGGTCATTCAAAACATCGCATGTTTTAAAAAGGTACAATGGCAACATAGGTATAGAGACACAAATCTTTCCACCTTTCAATGTATCATTCCACGTGTACACAAACAGCGATTTCTTACCGTGACGTGTGCCATCATCTAAGCCCGGTTTATCCTTTCATCTGAGCTTGACCCTACTAACGACGGGCACTTACGGCTCAGCCCGGTCGCGGCCGAAAGAAAGAGCGCCGCAGCCATCTGTCATGCCGCGAGTTGACAGTGCTGTCACTTTTCACTTTTGACAGCGGACTCTGTTTGCGCTTTGGATAACAAACATCACGCCACTCTGCGGTGGATTCGCCGAGGGATCGGTTTAGACATTTTTCTTTTCGAATGTTCTGTTTTTGCGATCTCTGGCGGGGTGTTTGCTTACCGAAATGTTAAATGTACTACCTTTCATTTTGGTCACCAGTAGCGGGGTTACTAGCGTTCTCAAACACGAAAGGGGGGGGGTCTTAATAATCAGGTAACAAGGTTCTCATTGTTAGACTTAGCATACTATTTTGTGTAAATGTGCCGCAGATACCGTCATGAGATTTTATAACTTTCTTTTTAGACCAAACCAAACCTAACCTAACATAACCTAACGTAACCTAACCTACCCCAACCTAATATTACCTGATATAATCTTAGTTTGTGATAATGATGCATAAAAATGTATGAAAATTTCAAATTTTAAATTAACAATTATTGGGTCGAAAAGCCTATGCGCTGACAGAAAAAGGTATTTAATATAATTGTCTACATCATGGTTTCCCAAACTATGGGTCGCGACCCACCAGTGGGTCGCGAGCGAATATTGAGTGGGCCCTCGCCACTGTATACATGAATTAAAAAAAAATAGCAAGTGATAAATTTGATATTTCATTCAGCTATTTATAATTCCTAAAAATTTAAATAAACTTAAGTTACGGAAAATATTGTGATAAAATAATAATAATTTGAATTGCCAATGCACTACAGATGTTTTGGGGAAGAGATGAAAAAGTTTGATTCGTTGCAGTGGATTTGTAACCCATTTCAAGACGACTTACCAACTAGTATGCCAACAAAAGCAAGTGAAGAACTTATTGATTTATCGGAAGATACGTCACTGAAAAATAGTTTTAATCGTAAACAGTTAACGATATTCTGGCTTTCAGTTGCTGATAATTATCCTTACATGTTCGATGAAGCTATGAAAGTCCTCCTCCTCTTTACTACCTCATATCTATGTGAGGTCGGATTTTCGGCTATGGTTAACATTAAAACTAAATACCGAAATAAATTGGATATATCAAACTCACTGCGATTAAAAGTAACTAAAGTTGAAGTTGATGCTAAAACTGTAATGAAGAAAAATAAGAAACAAATACATCCTTCCCATTGAAATAACTTTGTAAAAAAAACCTTGCAGGTGTAGGTATTTAAGTAATATTTTTTTTATTTAAGTTGTGTTTCTTATTTCAACAGTCTTTCATTCATATTGGTAACAATTATAAAAAATATTTTTTTTATTTCAATTAGAACAAATAAGACAGCATTAAGTAGTTCCACGACTCGCCACTAGGGAATCTAAGCATTAAGCTTCAATTACATTGAGCTTCTTTACGAGCTGTTTGTTGGCGAATTTATACTCTGCCTGTAAAGTCGCCCAGTGTAATCATCGAACATGTTAGCTTCTTCGATGATTACACTGGGCGACTTTACGGGCAGATTATAAATTCGCCAACAAACAGCTCGTAAAGAAGCTCAATGTAATTGACGCTTTAAGCCTCAATTACATTGAGCTTCTTTACGAGCTGTTTATTGGCGAATTTAAAAGCGGGCGATTCAGCTACTGCGATTTGATGATTACACACAAAACTTTCCATTCGCTGAGAAGCCACAAGCCAGCGACTACTTTGACGGAACGTAGTTCGTTTTTTTACCGGGACGTTGGTACTGCGCAGACGCAGTAGGCCCACACGCCGACGTGTAGCGTGTAAAGTTGACCGGCTTTCAACTTTTCTCGGTAGAGTGTTTACAACCTGCTTATTAGCTTATTCGATGATTACACTGGGCGACTTTACAGGCAGATTGTAAATTCGCCAATAAACAGCTCGTAAAGAAGCTCAATGTAATTGAGGCTTTACCAATATTTATGCCCTCTTTTCTCTAAGACAGCTAAGAGGTGGGTCCCAAGATTGGAAATTTTTGTTAGATGGGTCGGAGCCCAGTCAACTTTGGGAACCACTGGTCTACATGCAATAAACTGTTTTCGTAAAAAAAATATATATAAAAGCTCATGACGGCATCTGTGGCACAATTACCTATTTTTTTTTCTCAAACCGGGACAATTTGGCGAGTTTGTTCTAAAAATTAGCGCATTCTACCATTTCCAAACATCTTTGTATTGTCAATGACAATGAAAAACTGCTTATGTCAAGGCCTGAGCAAAAACGAACCATGAGTGCGAATGAAAAAGCATTCGGCACGATTATATCTCCGCAATATGCTTTAGACAGAGTAACATAGAATTTCAACGGCTGAATTAAATATTTTTTAGAAACGTCGGCGGTAAATATTGATTGAATGAGAATGAAATTTATTGTTTTTGTGTTAAATATAAAGTTAATGGTAATTATTTTTAGTTAATTTACTAGAAAATATGTTTAACTATGTTGTGTTTAAATTTGGTAGCCCTAATGAGAACCAACATGATGGTATAACGCAGTGACGTCCCTAGATAAAATGACGCCCCTAGGAAGCGCCAAAATGCAACCTCATTTTTTATACAGTAATTTTTTATCATCTTTTCATGACTCCAATATCTAAGAAATGTGTTATATTACTAACAAAATATAGGCATATACCACAAAATCTAATTTAGATGCCATATCTACTTCAATAGACAATATTGCGATTCCACGGTTTATAGGTAAGGCAGATACATTTTAAAAAACACATGACAACTTTCAAAACTCGCAAATGACTGGCAAAAATATTTGTATAAATTAATTAGGAAAGTATGTATGTACCTACCTGTAATTCAAATATAAGTCGTAAATCTGCACGTGTTATTGCTGGTCATCAAAGGCGTGATGTCCAAAGACAACGGAAGTAAACTAGACATCGCGAATCCGACAACAAAAATACAGTCCTGTTAAACATTTTATGGTAATTAATACATTTTGTTTCCAATCAGTGAGCTGTATTTTTTAATGGAAAGATATTTCCGTTATTAGGTACTAAGATTAGGTACCTATTTTTATATATCTAATGATTCTCCTCGAATTGCCGCCCTTCGAGTAACTGCCGCCCCCAAGCGACGCTCAATCTGCCTATCCCCACGGGACGTCACTGGTATAACGTTTCATAGTTAAGTTAATAACAATATAATTGAGGTTATACTGTGCATTATAGGTACGCGAGAAACACGGCTTAATTTTGCCAAACAATAGCCACTCTCTTTATATTATTACTCTGAGGTTAATGTCTACTGCTTTCCAATACGAAGGCATGATAATGGTATGGGTAGGTAGGTATATACCAAACTCAATATACCTAACATACTACGTAGGTAGTCTCTCCCGCACAAATCCACGAAGCATTTTCCTCTATGATTTCGTTTGCAGCCCGGATTCGTCACTAATTACATCATAACGACGCCATTTTGGGAGGGATCGCGGCCCCCCTCGCAATTCCGCCTCCACCTATATCCACTTTCCCGCCAAAAACACGACAAAATGGCTACCACCCTCTAAGCTTTGTTTTACGGTTGAAAGTGTAAGTCGGAAGCGCTCGGTTTATTTAAAAAATGAACATCTACATTATTTAAATTAATTAATTCAATTATTTTTTATTCATTAAATAATAATACCTATAGGTACATGATTTTAAAATGTTATAATATTCTTTATTTGGATTCCTAACAGGTCCGTCCACGCAATTAAGTTGGATCCAGTCCACAATAGATTTCTCTACTTATGGACATACGGATTCTTTCCTTATGATAATGATAATAAAATGAATTTCCCGACTAGTTTTCTTGGGAATGGGACGACTGGACTCCGGACAATTGGACGCCGCACTGTCGTAGACACGTATACAGAACGTAGACGAGGTATTTTAATCAGTTTCTATCTACTACTTAGTAGTTTCAATTCATTTTACTCTTAACATAATGTATTCTTTATTGCGGATTGAGAATTACCATGTCTAAGGCTTTATATAAAATAAAAAACTCTTCTTTCGTTGGAACTTAAACATATGCACGATTAAATCATTATTTACGTCTGCATATTTACATTCTCACCAACTATTAAATCATAATATAATCATTTAAATATAAATAATAATATTACATATTTTTTTTAAAGTACCTATAAGTAACTAACGTCTATTTATTTTCGAATTCCGTGTCCTGAGTCCAGTTATCCGGTGCCAAATCGTCCTAGACCCGTTTTCTTCTGGGTATGCTATCAATGCAATCCTTGTCCACCCGAAGAGTGATTGCTCCTTTAAAGCATTTCTTTTTACTTCTTAGTGGGTTCATTTACAATCCATATATACCTACTGGCAAATATTAATTTTCATGTACCAATATCACTCGTAACTCTGCGGTCTTCGTGACACTCCGTCGCAGGACGGATATGATGTTTCATGATGCTGTGTATCGTGCGATTAACTTATTTGATGGCACCATAAAGGTTGATTTATTTTTTACTATATCATGTTTGTGGACGTATTAAATAGGTTAAATTTTTAATTGTATTTATCATTTCACTTCAAAATCTACATAAGCACATACTTTTTTTCTACTGAATTATAAAAAACTATCTAACTCCATCGGTAAACTGTAGTTTTAGTGCAATGCAAACAAATCCGTATGACCATGGCCCCCACAAGGGGGGGGCTGATAGGGCTCTAGCCTAGGGGCCCGGGCTCAGGAAGGGCCCGGCGTGATGAGTCGACGTAAAATTAGATCACAAATTTGCTCGAATAGTAAAAAAAAGTCGCCTATTTTACTTAAATTATATTAATAATTTAAATATTTCGTTGTACGATGCAAGTTTTAATCGTGTGCCGATACTCGAGAACTCCATAATTCAAATGGATGTACATATTAAACATACAAAAAATCGCTAAAAAAATACACCTTAATTTAGCGATGGGTAGGGGGCCCACCAAACATCCTAGCCTGGGGGCCCGCTTCAGTATGTGGGGGCCATGCGTATGACTGATAAGGTTTAGTGTGCACAATTTACGTCGGATCTTAACAGCCTACTTCCACCCTTCGTCACTGGTAGTAGGTACATACTACATTTATATATTGAGTGTCGAATTTTGACAATCTATAGTTTTCTTTAATAATAATATTAACATGTTTTAGATTAGGTATCTACTGATTACTTTTAGACCAGCCATGTCCAACGCATCTATCCGCGGTATGGATTTTGGTGTGCATTCGTGAGAATAATATGATTTCATTGTGATTTTGAAGGGAAAGCATTAACCATTCCAATTTTTATTTCATTGACTAGCTTACGTGAAAGTCGTTTTCAAATTAACGATGAAGAAGCTCGCGTGATCTCGTAGTTTCTATCATTTGATTCGTATTGCATTAGGCACAGCCTGCAGCAGGAATGAGAGAAAGAGAATATGTCAATCCCGCGCTTTAAATTGAGGTGTATTTCCCCTTTGCACGGTGGGAGAATAGTTTGACAATAAGTGCAATCCGTATCCATAAAGATCAAAACTTAAGTATTTTTTTGTGATAATGAAAGACAAGATATTATTATTTAATAAAAAATGGGATGTGTAATAAATATTAAGTATACTTATATTATTTTAACACTACAATATACCATGAAGCCCAATGACAGTAGTGTAGTGAAACAGTCATGTAAAAGAAACGATCACATAAACACCCAGACTTTGAGAAACCCACAAAAAAATAAAGTGCTCTCACCGGGACCGAACCGAGGTAGGTTAATTTTAATGACATCGTTTAAAATCAAAATTATAGTAGTTTTTTTGCATCAATTAAAATTTTTGCCCGTGTCTTCCAAATGTCTTCATCCGCCTCTGACAATGGTTGCTTTATTACGGCCAGATGCACAGATTATAGCTACCATCTAGCGTTTTTCAATTTAACCGTTAAATGTAGGCAGCGGGACAAGTCACTAATCACCTAATTTCTGTTGCGTAAATTGAGAGGCATATACGTCCACTTACATTTATATAAGTATAACTATGCATCTGACCCTTAATCGTTTATTGTGAAACTAATACGTTAAAAATTACATATTATATAAATCAGATCGAAAACAGTCATCATTCCTGTCTGACAAAATACGATACGAAAGTTTTGTCCACACACCTGAATATGCCCCGTAAATTTTATACTTACATCTCTTGCTACACTACCTCTTTTGTCTCTTCTGCCCGAGCCTCCCCGCTGGAGAGAGAATTTATGTTGGGGTGAGTGGGGGAAGAGGGAGGGGGTATAAATCGAATTAGTTAATTGCCTTCTATCTCGAAATCCTGTTATAAGTATTGCTATACACACTTGGCTATATTTAAAAGTGTGCAGCTTTTTGAGGGTAGGATGGGGTAGTGTGGGACGGCTGTCAAAGTGAGGCTGTGTGGGTGAAGTTTTTTTTGTGGACATAATGTTATATAATAAATATAGAGGGGGTAAAATTTGTACATAATACATTATTGTATTCTTTTATCGTTGTACATATTATGTCGTGTCTTGATCAGATGAACGTTGCCAGTCATGGCAGTACTTGGAGCCCCTCTAACATTTTTGTGTAGGATCGCATAACACAAACATATACCCTACAAACTAACCGCCCCGTACCACACCCGGTCTTAATCAGGCGTGTCACGAGGCCCTACGTTTGACTGTAAAACATCACCAGTTATTTATGCTTGGGAATATCTCAGGAGCAGTTACTCAATACTTAGGTCACCACGAACTCAAGTGTACTTTGACTGAGTTTACATGACTTCTAAGTTACTAAATGTATAATCAAACATTGTTGATGGTAATGTAAAATAATATATAATTGACAGTGTCGAGCTGCTAGAGTTTTTAAATCATGAAAATTCGTTGCTTCGTCTGACTGTTTAAATATATATAATATATACGTATATATATAATAGATTATCTACAACGTTTAAGGAATGTCCAGGATCATGCTTTGAAAATAGCATAAAAGCTCCATTTTGACGTACGCTGAGCATGTCCCCCCTGAAGGAAATTTATTTTTTGGACCCCTGACTCGCTACCAATTTGTAAGCCTTAGACAAATATCCCCTTTAGCCCTAGGAAAAATCCGTATGCCTTCATCCAGCAGTGGAACAATCCTTGATGAATATGACGATGATGAGAAGTAATTAGGTACCTATAGAGGAAGTATGGCCTTATGGTTGAGAGGGTTCAGAAGAAATTCTTGAGACTCTTTAACTTGAGGTTGTATGGATACTATCCGTGCCTTTATCCAACTGACTTCCTCTGAGGTATGCTTATGTACTGCAGTCTGCAATTTAGAAGATTTTCTTTATTAAATTTAACTACCTACGTATTTTTTTCGACTTACGACGTATAAATAAGAATTCTGCCATTCTGGGCAGTGTTCACCTGTGTGTCCCTGATAACTATCTTAGAAATAGAGAGCATCAGTTGTCTATTCTCCCAAGGTGCAGAACCAACCTGCCACTGGTAATGCTAATTATTGGGAGGGCGATAACTATGTTCAACCAAAATGCTTCGGGTGTTGATATATTCCACTTGCGTGAGAGTGAGTTTAGGTGGACGCTATTTTATAAATTCTTAAAATAGGGTCTCCTAAGCAAGCTCGGTGTACTTCTTTGAACTTCTATAGCTTTATAATTATTGTATTTTCACTGCTTTTGTATGTTTATATTATGTTCTCTTTATATATTTTCATTTTTATCGTTTTTATAATTATATTTTATGTCATGTTGTGATCGTCTTGAAGTTATAATTTCTAATGCCCACAATATGATAAAAAATAAATTGAATTGAATTGAAAGCAAAAATAATTTATTTTAAAAACAACAAAAAATCGGCCGTAAATGGGTTAATATTCGATTGAAATTAAAACGATACAAACACAATCGATGTCCAATCACCGTCCAAAACAAACAATCGACATTTAATCAGACGCCGATCGGGAGCCCGATCGGAATTTGACGTACCGTACCGGAACGGTTGAAATCGATATATTTAACAATTTGAGACATTATGATCCGCAATTTGCGAATTCCGCCAACTGGATTAATATTCATATCGAATGGAAGGGACACCGAATACCTACCAAATTTGCTGATTAAATATTGGGGGTTGGTGGGACGCGAGGCTTCGGGGGGATGAAATGGATTGTGGGGGCTGTTATAGCCTTAATTAGCGAAGAATTGTGCGTCGATTTACGGTGAATTGGATTGATTAATACGCAGTACATACAGACAATATTAATTACAGCCAACGTAACGCCATATTATTGGATTGTTGAGTTTCTATTTAACCCAGTGGCGTGACTACTTAAATAAGTAAAATATTTCAAAAATATATTATCAATGGATGGTAGCTATAGGCCTAAACTAGCATGTAGGTAGTGCCTTTAGGCTTTTGAATAGTAGATACCTATTTTCAAAAGTGACCTCCGATTGTGGTTTAGATGTAAATTGTTTAGCCGATGTGTGCTACGAATGCTCACTTATACGTGTGAAACATGGACTCTTAAGACTATACCTCAGTTGAGGCACGGTCTAAAAAGATCGCGCGAAAAGAATGCGCGGATTGCGGGTCGCGGGTGCAAATGACGCATGTCAAACGAAATATAATTTGTCATATAAATCCAACATGTGTCCATTTAATGTTCTGTTTATTGTTCTATCAGTAACAATAATAATATATTCATTGACATGTTTTCTTTTCAAAGTAAATGGGTAACGTTTTTAGTCATTTTTACACGATTTAAGAATTAATACGCCCGTCGCCATCACGAAACAAATTGACGTGTTTCCAGCTCGACGTTCTCTCTCCGAATGGCAGCGAGTCCAAAATTTCGTCGCGCCTATAGTTGAAAATTATTTGCCGTTTCACTGATGTATCACCTTAATGTGAAATCCGTTAAATTACGAGTAATGCAACGTGGCATGGAAGGTGCATGTTGGGCATAACGCGGAAAGATCACAAAAGAAACCGATGTATACGGAAGCAGACAAGAGTACGCGATGTGATAGATGTCGATAAGCAGATGGAATGGCAATGGGCTTGACATGTTCCAAGGGTTAAGGGACCCCAAGGGGCACTAAATGCTCACAGGGACGCCCTAAAATATGTGGGATAGACGAACTCATAAAGTTTGGTAGATGTGCCTACGTGGCAGCGAAGAACTATAGACTGAGAAAAGTGGATAGAGCAGTGGCGAAGGGTGACTTTTGGAAAGAGGTAGGCTGTGGAGATCTGATAAAAAGAACACACTACTTGTCAGGTATACTTACGAGAAATAAGAAGATAATACGATATTATTACTAATGAATATGTACACACTAATGACAACGACACACTAATTTAACGAAACTTCAAAAACTCTCTGACGACATAAAATTAAGCGATCAAGTTAAATGAAGTACGTATTTTTTCAAAACATTTATACACATAAAAATCTTTAGATAAAAGTTATTTTTATTTTTAAAAACAGTCTATATTTTTATTAATATTCGATTAAACACCATAGAATTTTTTTTTAAATGATCTAATTATTAATTATTTAGTTTTAGGCTCTGCGATCGGAGCTTACCTTAGTTCATACAATTCGATAGACTGGGCGGGGCTACGTGACGTTAAGTCCATATGAAAAAAAATTGAGTACGATTTGAAACATAATCCGACGTTTATTTACGTCAAGAACAGATGGCGTGCTGTGGTATATTTTCTAAACCCTTTGCAGATTGTTTTGTTATTATCTGTGTAATACTTTCTTACACATACGGCATCTCTCGTTGGCAAAATAAATTATTTTATAGAATGTATAATCACGTGATTATATAAATAAGTCAATATACAATTTAAAAATATTTTTCTTAAGAAGGTATGCTACAAATAATCACCTAGTATGGAGTCTTCGCCACTGGGATAGAGCTAGGGAAGACCTTCATCCACCATAATTTTTTCAATACCAAGGATTCATTTTCTCTTGAATAATTCTTCTATTGACGTGTTCAATACAATACCTGATTCAATATTGTATTTTGTTATAAGTAGGTATAGGTAAATCATTCTACAGTGGCACTATAAATAGGCGACACGCAGTTGTATCGGAATATTCTTCTGCAATGCTTGTTTCTATGCTAGCAAACAATACCACTACAACTGCATGGTGGTTTTACCGTGTCCATGGTGCACTGTATACTGATTTACCTATACCTGCCTACCTATATTATATTTTGATCTGACTGTAGGTATATTTTATTAATGTTGTAATTGTTCTGTATTTTTAATAAACTATTTTTTTTATTCAACAAATAAGACACAAGATTTCAGAATGTAACATTCTATATACTGAATATACATAATTTGAAAACATCTCATGCATATACAGACTAGAAAAAATCGGTTAAGTAAGTAGAAAAAATACAACAAGTTCAAGTCCCGTCGGGCGTCGTATTTTTTTCTATATAAACGATTTTTTTAGTGTGTATATGCATGAGATGTTTTCAAATTGTGTAGTACATATTATATCATTCTGTACGTTCAGTTTTACTGTAGAGTTTCAGGCACAAGGGGGGGGGTCAGTTTCGGATCCCCCCAGGAACGCAAAAAATACAAATTATAAACGTGGATGGATAAAGTCAGGAGTGTCTGGATATGGGGAATGTACCCGGGAAAGTGCCTAGGTCCGCGTTGGAAGCGACGAGTAGCTACAAGCAGTAAGGGGGGGAAATACGGAAGTTAGCGACACCTGCTAAATTTCGTTTACCTTGGCCTCTGCCGCTACCTTAAAAATCAATATAAGTACAGGTCTCGAAATGGACCAGAGCGCACCGGAGCGCCGTTCCGGTTTATAACCCCAAATTATCCCATATTATCGTTCCGTCTCGTGGAAAAAATAATTTGACCGTCTGAGTTAGATATGCCATATTAACCCATAGCTTACGGGCCGCATAAAATTGTGTTTTTGCTAATTACTTTTCAAATGCAAATTAACACGTTAATTACAAAATTAATTAAAAGGGCCCGTAAGCATTGTGTTAAAACAAAAAATCTAACACATTTTTATTTGAAAATACACATATAATTAGATACTTAACTATATTCTTATTTTCGTAATATTATCGAGCGCTCCGGTTCGTAAAATTTTCCATTTCGAGCGCTGTATAAGTATACCTACATTATTATGTATATTTTTTCAAAATGAACCGCCTAAAAACCATTTTTCTTTGTGTGTCGGTTGCGTTTTATATAATATGTTTCCATTTATAAATAAATAAATGGATACCTTGTTGCCCATATAATTGTTCCCAACTAATCTATGAAGATGAACCAATCATCGAATAAAAGTTCGTTTCCTATTCCTACAATCGGAGTGGCGTTATGTGTAGCAGATTTTGTAGGAAAACGAGTTGTGTAATGTGATAATGGCGCCGATTTGTAGGCATTCAATAGGATTGCTTCCACCATAAATTACTTCAAGGGGTTGAGAATGTTTTTCCATACTATTTTGTAAGAGCTGAGCCGATGTTCCAATACGTGTGTGTGTGAGTCGCAGTTTTTTTATTTGTTAACTGGTATGCGTGTGGTAGTATTCAGTTTGGACAGAGTGGCTGCGAAAGGTTGGCTATATACGCAGAAATATAATTATTGCCAGAAAAACATAATATTATATATTTGTAAACTAGGACCATTTCCGATCCTAATATGATCATATGGGCTACCGCAAAGTGGAGGTTTGTGATAACAGATTTTGTTTTTACGAGAAATGGATGTCAGCCACTTGCTCAACCCATTAGGTCCATATTCTGACTCAGACACAAATTTAAAAACAATGTGTGTATTTTCCAGACACAGGATTCGAACCTGGACGTTATAGGCCGACACTTAAACCGCGTGGCCATCGTGGATATATAATAGTGAAACACAACACAGAAACACACAAGCTTGTGATTCTTCGACTTTTTTTAATTTCTCGAGAAGTCTCGAGATTCTCGATTGTTATTAATACGAAATTACATATTTTTGATCTACCAGCTATTTTTTTACCGGAAATTTTAAGGGAGTAATCAAATTATCTTAGACACCATTCCATTACTTGACAAATGAGAATTTTCAAAATTTCTAAAAATTAATTTATTGAGATTCGAGTTCAGCCTTTTCTGATTATTTCTCGAGAATTCTCGATCAGAACCTCAAAATTGTGACCTCAGCTGGAATCAAACCGGTAATCGTCGATGTGAAAAGCCAGTGCCTTACGTTTTCGGTTTTGGGCTACAACAAGAGACGCTATAGTGATGTTCAAAAACACGTTTTAAATAACAATCCCATATACTCCAGTCACATATTCAGGATGAAAATAACTCTCTTAAAGTGAAGGCTTTGCATAATATGCACAGTGTCAATATTATTTTAGTACTGCGTTTAGTGACTTAGAGGCCCGACGCACTGGCTGATTCTGAGGCCTTCTACTGTAAAAATTAACAATTCCATGTTCATGAAGTCCACCATCAATGAGGTAGGTATATAATATTAGCAATATCTGTATTAATTTTATAATGCCTACTCTCACAGAACGTCGCTGATTTTAAAATTGTTGAATGATAGTAGAGACTTTGTTCTGTGAATTCTAAATCGATATTATTAATAAAAAAACATCACTTTATGAGAAATACGCATCTTTTATAGATTTCGGTTCATTTAATTTATTGACTGGTTTGAACTGTTTAGAGGCCCCCTTTTAATTTTTATGATGAATTGGTGCGTCATTTGCATCAAAGAAAATCGTCGCTCGGCAACGGGGATCATTTCTCTTATCTTAGATATTTTACAATTCTTGGGGAAAATCTTGCTAATAATTTTGATTTAAATGAACTACCATATATTATGTATATTCTATTTAACATCATTATTGATTTGTTTCGTAAAATTGTTCAATTTTAGACAATTTATCGCGTGTCTAGTTGTATGTTTTCTTAAGCCACTGGATGGAAATCATTACTATTTACAGTTAAAAGTTGAACTTGTCTAACTAAGTACCTACCCATCTACTCATTATTTTTTTAAAGGCAATATAAAAAGGGCAAGTACGTAGATATAAAATATAATATTTTTCCAGCATACTGTATTGTGTAGGTAATATTGGATAATGCATGTATTAGCAAAGTGTGTGTCTATGAATGGTGCATTAGTGTTTGTGTAGCTGTGTATGTATAGGAAACAAGAAAGTTGTAGAGGGGGTACGGTGGAAAATGCCGGGAAAACATTTTAAATGTTTCCCAAACTGTTTGTCATATTTAAATATTATGATTAAGTATAGTGCAGAAAATATAAATAGGTATATATTTTTGATTCAATTCGAAATGATTGAATTCAGTTATGTGAGTACCCTAAACCTGAAATATATGAAGTGAATAATGATATGTAAGTTGCCTGCCAACCAAGAACGATAAAGGATTAACGCAAAAAAAATATTTATAAATTCCTATTTACTATATATCTAATATATAAAAATTAATATTTGTGTGTTTGTTTGTTCGTATTGAATGCGCAGCCATACCGTTCATCCGATTGCGATAAAACTTTGTAAACTTATTGCTTGCACTTGCGCGAAGAGTATAGGCTATACTAATATATAAAAATGAATGTCTGTCTGTCTGTATGTCTGTCTCTGTGTGTCTGTCCCGTATGCGTTCCTATACCATTCATCCGATTGCGATGAAATTTTGGTAAGTGGTTGTATGCACACCCATAAAGGTTTCTGAATTAGAAAAATCATCATCTTCTTCTTCTTCTATTCTATATTTTTCTATTCGTATGGTTCCTATACCATTCATCCGATTGCAATGAAATTTCGGTAAGTGGTTGTATGCACACCCATGAAGGTTTCTGAATTAGAAAAATCATCATTTTCTTCTTCTTCTTCATTCTATCTTCTTTTATTCGTATGGTTCCTATACCATTCATCCGATTGCGATGAAACCTTTGTCAGTTGTTGTGTTAACACCCGCAAAGGTTTCTGAAATAGTACAATTATCTTCTTCTTCTTCTTCTTCTTCTTCATTCTATCTTCTTTTATTCGTATGGTCCCTATACCATTCATCCGATTCCAATGAAACCTTCGTCAGTTTTTGTGGTAACACCCGCAATGGTTTTTGAATAAGTACAACCATCTTCTTCTTCTTCTTCTATTCTATATTTTTCTATTCGTATGGTTCCTATACCATTCATCCGATTGCAATGAAATTTTGGTAAGTGGTTGTATGCACACCCATGAAGGTTTTTAAATTCGAAAAATCATCATTTTCTTCTTCTTCTTCATTCTATCTTCTTTTATTCGTATGGTACCTATACCATTCATCCGATTGCGATGAAACCTTCGTCAGTTGTTGTGTTAACACCCGCAAAGGTTTCTGAAATAGTACAACCATCTTCTTCTTCTTCTTTTTCTTCTTCTTCTTCATTCTATCTTCTTTTATTCGTATGGTCCTTATACCATTCATCCGATTGCAATGAAACCTTCGTCAGTTTTTATGGTAACACCCGCAATGGTTTTTGAATTAGTACAACCATCTTCTTCTTCTTCTTCTATTCTATATTTTTCTATTCGTATGCGTTCCTATTCCATTCATCCGATTGCAATAAAATTTTCGTCAGTAATTGTGCCAACACCCGCGAAGGTTTTTGAATTAGTACAACCATCTTCTTCTTCTTCTTCATTCTATCTTCTTTTATTCGTATGGTCCCTATACCATTCATCCGATTGCGATGAAACCTTCGTCAGTTGTTGTGGTAATACCCGCAATGGTTTTTGAATTAGTACAACTATCTTCTTCTTCTTCTTCTTCTTCTTCTATTCTATATTCTTCTATTCGTATGCGTTTCTATTCCATTCATCCGATTGCAATAAAAATTTCGTCAGTAATTGTGCCAACACCCGCGAAGGTTTCTGAATTAGTACAACCATCTTCTTCTTCTATTCTATCTTCTTCTATTCGTATGCGTTCCTATACCATTCATCCGATTTCAATGAAACTTTGGTGAGTTGTCGTGCGCACGTCTGCGAAGGTTTCTGAATTAGTACAACCATCATCTTCTTCTTCTATTCGAATGCGTACCTACACCATTCATCCGATTGCAATGAAACTTTGGTGAGTTGTCGTGCGCATGCCCACGAAGATTTCTGAATTAGAAAATCATGTTCTACTTCTATTCGTATGCGTTCCTATACCATTCATCCGATTGCAATGACATTTTGATCAAGTGTTGTGCCCTTGCCCGCAAAGGTTTCCGAATTAGTACAATCATCTTTTTCTTCTTCTATTTGTATGCGTTCTTATGCCATTCATCCGATTGTGATGAAGTTTTGACCAGTTGTTGTGCGCACGCCCGCAAAGGTTTCTGAATTAGTAAAACCATCTTTTTCTTCTTCTATTTGTATGCGTTCTTATGCCATTCATCCGATTGTGATGAAATTTTGACCAGTTGTTGTGCACACGCCCGCGAAGGTTTTTGAATTAGTACAACCATCTTCTTCTTCTTCTATTCGTATGCGTTCCTATACCATTAATCCGATTGCAATGAAACTTTGGTGAGTTGTCATGCGCATGCCCACAAAGATTTCTGAATTAGAAAATCATCTTCTTCTACTATTCGTATGCGTTCCTATACCATTCATCCGATTGCGATGAAACTTTTGTCAGTTGTTGTGCAATGTGTATATAAAATACAAAGTTTGTTGTTTGTTTGTTCCATCTAATTTTGTTTTTTTTTTTTTACTACATATTAATAACATTAATAACGTTTTCATATTTTGGATTCGATTTTAATTTAGTGTTCTTATGTTTGACCTTTACTCCTATTAGAATTATTTTCATATTGCCATATTGTATTACACTGATATTTTAATATTAAAAAATAATTACCTTTTATTATTTTTCAAATATCTAAGATAAATATAACCACGAAGCGACCCTGTGCGAAGCCGGGTACTTCAGCTAGTAATTAATAAATTCATCATAGTCTTATACAAAAATACTGAAAAATATTCTATCAATAGACCGATACATTTCATACCATGTTTACACTAACATTTTAACATTTTTTTAAACTGAATCTACGTGACAGGCCGTTTTACGTATTGATAGTTTTTTGTTAGTTCATCGTGGTTCTCTGTCCCCTCGCCACTTTTTGTTAGAATAAGTCTCAGTAAACTAAGAGATCTCCAAGAGATGTCACGGAGACTTGCAGCTTTCGAGATGTGGCTATATAGACGTATCCTCAAAATTCCTTGGACTGACCGGGTGACAAAAATGTTGAAGTTCTCAATCGAATGGGGAAGGACCGAGAAGTTCTACGTAGTATCAAAACCAAGAAACTACAATACCTCGGCCACATTATGAGAGGACAAAAATACAGCATTCCCCAACTTGTCATTCAAGGAAAAATCAATGGGAAGCGTAGCAGAGGACGGCACCGCATTTCGTGGCTTAAGAACCTCCGTGATTGGTACGAGTGCAGCTCCACTGAACTGTTCCGGGTAGCAGACGACAAAGATAAGATTGCCTTGATGGTGGCCGACCTCCGCTAGGGGATGGCACAATAAGAAGAAGAAACTCAGTTAAGGCACACTAGAGTGCATGGTGACCTCAGTCTAGGGCCTTGGGTATCTGCTTCTGAAATGTTCCCACGCGTAAAAAAACTGCTGATGCTTCACATCAAACGTAGGTCTTCGTGATCGCTCGATTAAGTCCGAGTTTGGTACGGGGCGCATTGGTTTGGATGCTTGTGTTATCAATTATCAATACTTTCAAATCGCTTCATGTTACAACGTACATTATTATTGGGATCGTACCTACCTAATTAGAGAATTAATTGATGTAAAAATAATATAATTATAACTTGTTTGCTTTTCTTTTACATTTCCATTAACAATATTTATTGTTGATTTAGGGGGAACTTTGGGTTAGCAACCACCATGGGTGCTGCTCTGCGTCTAATTAAGAATTTAAATACATAATTGATAATGATTTTAATTGATGAATAATCATTATCAATTATGTTAAAAATAAAATGATAATATGATATAACGTATTAAAAATCTCTTACACAGTTGTGGAATCAGGTTGTGGATGGTGGGGAGGCCATATCCCATATATCAAGTGGGCTGATGTATTTATTGCCAACCCCGAAGCACGCTTTCCGCTGCAGATTTATATCATCTACAACTTTTGCAAGAAACTACAGGTTGCTGTTTTCATATTTTCAATACGTTATATAATAATACCAAAGAGTTTGGAGTCCATGAACGTTTTTGTGTTAGTTGATGGCAATTATGCAAAGTTTTTGGTGCAGTTAAAAAGGCATTTTCATGACATGCCTGCTCTTGCAACATAACATAACACAGTATACTGTATTTAAAAAAAATATAGTTATAGTAGGTACCTTGTGTAACCATTCCACTGCGGATTACCTTCCAATGGACGACAGATGGCTACGATTTCTGATTTCGTTCATTAAGTTTTCTCATACGGGCGTTATGTTTTTATTTACATAATAATTTTACATTCAAACAGAAACATTAAAATACAATTTTACCCAGTCGAATTCCACAGAAGAAACAAACTTAGGATGAAACTTACGAAGAAAAATTATTGTGTGGTGCATTGTTCGTTGGAGGTCTGAAAAAGAGGCTTTGGTAAGACCGAATTGATCATCTTATGATCAATAGAGCGTCTGTTGGTTTTTTTCAAACTGTACAATTGCACAAATTTTTAAATTAAAAATTAAGCGGACCGTTTTGGTCAGTCTCTCAAACAAAATCGTAACGTGCCTTGACGATGCATTATTGTGTTGGTAACAGTAGGTTCCGGGTTCGATCCCGGTGAGGTTAAAATAAATTTATGTGATTTTATCAAAGCCTGGGTGTTTGTGATTGTTTCACTTATATTACTAAATACACTACATACAGTCATTAAACCTCATGGCCTGCTGTAGTATTAAAAATAATGTATATATATATTATATTATATTGTTTTATAACAATAATATAATAGTTTGTCTTATTTTGTGAATATCTACTACTTATGGGTTTTTTTTACAAACGTTTCAAATTTCAAACACTAGTATCTACCTATTTATATTTGCTTCTTTACTTAGTAAAAAGATTTTCACGTTTTTTTATTGGATTCATTTATTGTATAAATGAAAAATAGCTGTATTCTGTGCGCACAGTGCCTGAAAATGCCGAAAGGCGAAGACGGGGTCGTAAAAAAAAATCCTTAAATGGAATAGGGAAATACAGAGCGGCACTTTTGGTGCAGTGCATAAGGCACTGGCCTTCTAGGTTCGATTCCCGGTGAGGACACAATATTTATGTGTTTTTCTCAAAGTCTGGGTGTTTGTGATTGATTAATAACAACCACCTTGTACGAAAAAGCAATGACATGGCTATTAGTAATTCTAAAAAAAATATAGGTAAATACAAAACAACATAAATCAATTAGAATTTAAACATCACTCAGTTTTACGAAATTGACACTTGGTCGACAAATTCAATGTATAATATACTTAATGTTATCAACAGGGAACTCAGAATCTGTTCTGTGGTTATCAGTATAGACTAGGTCTGATCAGTGACACGTTGAGTAACATAGAAACCTGACGCACTGACTGATTACAATACATGTAATAGCATTTAGGGTTTTGGTTAATAATTATTTGTATGACTGATTTGAACTATTTAGAGGCCCATTTTTAAACCTTCTGACGAATCAATTGCAAAAGCTGCGTCAAAGAAAATCGCTGCTACGTCTGATTTTCCTGTTCTTACAGTAAGCAACGAAAATGTACATATGAAGGTACACCCTGTTGCTAAACTTCTCAACCCCTACGACTAGAAAATTCTAAACGTCTGAAATCGGAGATATGAATCAGTGAAGAATAAAAAAAGACGAGACTAGGGGTTGAAAATGGAAATGGCAGAAATATGGAAAGAGTGGTAGGAATAACCCAAACTTACAACACGTGGTAGGGGATAGATAATATCTACTTACCGAGGAGTGGGGGGTATCTATTTCAAAGAAACCTCACATGCCTACATTTTGAATCATCTTTTAACTTTTGTTACGTGTTAAGGGGTATTATACACACTGTAGTGATAATATGGACATCTAGTGATCTAATTATGAAACGTTAAAATAAATACTATAAGTATATAATTTTCTTTCATTAGCTATCCGACGTCGATTTAGACTGTCTATTAGGCCATTAGGGCGTTAGATCCATGCTTGGGTCCAAACAAACATTGTAAAATAACATGAGAATGATGTCCAGATCCGGGATTCGAATATGATTTCGTTAATCGCAGAAATTTAACTTTATTACCCCTGATTCAAATTTGTAAGAATTGACCTTATTGCAGTGTAGATATAGTTCAGTTTTAAGTACATAATACTATAACAATATTAATTTATAACATATTTAACATCTGGCGTTAAGAAACAAACGCGTTAGGAAGAGAAAAAGAACAATAATACGTAGTTATAAAGATTAACACAGTTTGTAAATTGACCTATATTACATCGCATGTAGAGCTAATTTTTCGGTCAGTTCTATCTATATCTCTTTGTTTATTACAAAATAATGAAATTTGTAGGTAGGTATACTATATAAGTTTATATAAGTATCTACACTAATAATTAATTAAGTATACTCAAACAACATCTTCTTGGCTACGTGTTAAAACTGTGAACTAACAAGCTCTTCCCATTTTTAACCGCAATTCCATTATAAACTAACAAGCTCCTCCAATTTAGTCGACAACAGCGTCTTCCGGCTTTTGCCTAAATCTTCTTGTTGGAGAGTAGGTATAAAACTTTACTTATCAATCGTCAGTGGCACGTTTAGTGACGTAGAGACCCGACGCGCCGACTGATTTTGAGGCCCTCATAATATAAAAAAATCCACGCGTTTGAACGATGTATTAGATTATTATTTTGTGTATTTTATAAAAACATGATTAAATGAATTTAATCAAATTTATTCGCGTGAGCAATTCTCCTTTCAGAAAAATTCTACTATAAAAGATGCAAGTACCTGATATTCGCAATGTATGCCTTGATTTATTGTGTCTTAGCAACGCATAATCTGTCTAATCCTACGAGACATCACTAATTTTAACATGAATGATAATAAGTGTTTGTTCTGTGAAACCTAAATTGGTATTATATTAAAAAAAAAATATGTGGAATACCTGTGGATATTTAAAAATGTTTTTTAAATTTTCTGACGAATCGGTTGTCATTTGCGTCAAAAAAAAAATCGCCACAGTCAATCGGTAGAGTTCTCCTAAAAATGAGAGATTTCTAGTATTACTACTAATTAGATACCTACCTACAAATAATTTTGTTTTGTTGCAAAATTTTATTTGATTTTTTGGAATCTCGGTATTATATCTCCAGGCTTTATGTATAATCTATTATTTATCTAAACTATTGACAATACCAGATATATAATATGGATCTAAAATCAGACAATGCCACGAAGCAACTGTGATCGAACAAGTAATGCAAAACGGGGTTATTTTATATCCCGGATTAACACCGGTCTCCCCCAGCAGGTTGAGCTTTATTTAATCAGAGGGGTGTGTAGCAACAATTATCCGACACTTTATTTATAATGTGATCTAATTATGCAATCTGGCACCGAGCGCGCATTTCATCTCTATTATTATTGGTTTATTATTGTTATTTTTATGGCAACACTAGCGCGCGAATTTTTCATTTGTTTATTTGTTTTTGACAACTGTCACGAACTAGTTGGTGTGAATGGCTACGTCGAAAAACAATTTTTGTTTGTTTTGTGAGATAATTCGATTTTTAAAATAGTTGATTACGGACTTCGGAATATTATATAGGTACAGACCTACAAACTTATCTGTAGAATGGCCAAAAATAGAACTACGAACCACAATAGGACACCATTTTGAAAATGTCATTCGAATGTCAGATTTTGTCTAGTTACGAGTCTTGATTGAGTATTCTTCGACAGTGACTCACCCATCCCATTCTTCAGATAAGGTTATAGGTCTGTACCTATATTGAAGAACATTTGGTACATTTAAATTGACTTATAAAACGAAATTAATTATCAAAAATTTACGATATATTATAAATATAACACAATTGCCATAGATAGTGTAAATGTAAATAATTGATGTGTTGTTACATCCTTTGAATTGTAAATAACAAGGCGATAAACTGTGATAAACATAATTGACATTAAGATTCGGGTTGGAAAAAAGTTGGTAAGTCGATAATTCAGGTATTTAGAATTAACAAGGGATTATGTGTTTATATATAAATGTCTGCTAGCTGAAAAAAATACAAGGTCGTCCGATATATAGAACATGCACATAAAGCACAAAGAACTGATTTTAGAGGGTATGTCAAACTTTCAAATTGAAATTACTCTATTACATGATTTCAAGATTTACCAATTTTTGACAATAGCCCCACGTCAAATTGTTGCTGCCAAAAGTTGGTAAGTTGATAGTTTACGTATTTTGAGTTAACAACGGATTATGTGTATATATCCTCTATATATGAATATGTATGCTAGAAAAAAAACCAAGGTCATCAGATATATAGAACATGCACATAAAGCACAAAGAAATTAGCATTATGTCTGATTTTAGAAGGCATGTCAAACTTAAAATTGCAATTACTCCATAAAATGATTTCTAGACTTACCAACTTTTGGCAGTATATCAACAATATCTTCTCTTCTCAAATACCATAGGTAATATTCGGATGTAAGTACATGTACTTATTGGATTTATTTTAATGTATAATGTGAAAAACTTTGCAAGTATTGATTGGGATCATTTTCAATTCATTATTCAATTCCTATGAATGCTAAACAATGATAATATATCGTTGTTTATAATAACAGCTAGAAATTCTAACAACGATCGTTGTCGATGTTATTATATTTGAAACAGTAAATTATTTCGGAAAATTCCCACTGCGCCATAATCAACCCGGTTTTTATTTTATTTGTTTTGCAAATTTAATTACTTTTTTTAACACATTTTTTGTGGGTTAGATGATTTTTTATTGGAAATTAAATTGAAACAAATCCACGCAAGTACCTAAGTTGTTATAAAACTTATAATGGTCAACAAAACGATTAAATTATTATAAAATCAAAACACAAAGAAATAGCGCAATCAAGCGTCAATAATCTGAGGTTATCTGCAAAATTATATAATCAATAATTGTGATACTCTAAAATGGGTTATATTTTTATTTCTAGTAACTATTGTTCTTATTAGTTCCTGCGCACAATAATGATCCGTTGTCGCTTAATCAATAAAAAGATAGTATACATAAATAATACCAAATTATTTAATCAAAAATAATTATAAATGTTAGTATTTATTTCTCACTGCGAGTAAGAAAAATATTATGTTTCTATTTTTCTCTAATATGTATATTTCTGATATGTTATGCATCGTGTATGTTCAATAAAATAATGTTACATTCTTAACCCAATGCTTACGGGCCGCACAAAATTGTGTTTTTGCTAATTACTTTTCAAATGCAAATTAACACGTTAATTACAAAATTAATTAAAAGGGCCCGTAAGCATTGTGTAAATTATTTGTAATATTCATTGATTGTACAAATTGTACAAATTGAAAGTATCTATACAATGCTATGTAGAAATCTAGTTGAGAGTGTGACGCTCATTTTTTCTATTTCTTGCGACATATTGCGAACTGCGAAACCATTGCTTGTTTAGTACTAATGAAATGGGTGCTAATGTGATTAAATTGGATTGGGGGAAACTTTGGGGGAAGAGCCGCGAACCAGTATGAATTTATTGTAGACTTACATCTACATGCAGTGGCGTGCATATTATGTTGGGTTACCTCTTTCTTTTCTATCTTAAAAACAGTAATATAATCTACCTACAGCTATCGTGGAACAATTTAACCTTGAACATGCGCAGATACTATGTATTATATTATTAGGCAGTAACACGGCAGGTGGCAGGGCGAATACGAGTATTGCTATGGTTGCTAATCGTTCCGAATATATCTTATTTTCCGTCAAAACTATTGAACCTCGCGCTAATAGATATGGACTATGTTTATTATTATATTACTCGTATCTACAAAGACTGCTAATTTCGAAGATTTTCAATTATTGGAATTAAAAAAATTGATAACATGAAAAACTAGCGAAATCAATAAAAAGTATGAAACTATTGGTCTATAATTCTAATTAAAATACATGTTAAAACATCCAACGCCACACTCTAGCGAAATGAGAAAGATTCAATTATTTCAAAAATAATATTTACAATAAACTTTACAGGTTAGGTACATAGAGACTTAAGTATATAGATATATAGTGGGTTTTGGTAGATTCTACATATACATATAGCGGGAATACAAAACCCTGTGCCATCGTAGATTCATTTGTGTATTATTTTATAATTATTTTCAACAATGAGAATAAAAAAATTGGAATACATAATATAAATTACTGTTTTAAAATGCGAATATCCACATTATGGCCCCCACAAGGGGGGGCTGACACGGCTCCAGCCTGGGGGCCCTGGCTTAAGGGGGACTCGGCCTGGCAAATTGACCAGCCAAGTGAGATGAACACACGATATTTCACTTAAATCAAAATTAAAAGCATTATGGTTGTGCGATGCAATTTTTGAATATTGTTTGTCAATATTCGATAACTCCATAATTCAAGTGGGTGTATTAGAAATACAAAAGAAATCGCTGAAAATACCATAATTTTTATCTCTAACACTATTTGGAATACACAACTGTAGATAGTCACACTGCCTTTACCTTTAGCGATAGGTAGGGGGACCCGCCAAAGATTTTAGCCTGGGGGCACGCTTCAGGATGTGGGGGATATTATCAACATACATTCGTAACTGTGATATATAACATACATATTATATTTAACAATGTTTTAGCTAATATTTTAAACCTCATTCAGACTAGGAATTGTTAAAAAATAGAATTAATCATATTTTATTTGTCAAATATCTAGTTGTATAATATTATGTAGTTATTATTTGTATATTTAAGTTATACTTATACGATTCATTGGAATAAAATGTGCCCGCCATTCCATTTTTGGCTATATTTTATGTGCTCCTGATGAAAATAACGTTGGGAACTCCTGATCTATAGTACCTAATATGTGAATTTGATCCGTCCTCTAAGAGCAGCATGCACAATCTAAGATTTCGATCGTAAGGATAAGTCGCCGAAAAGCATGACTTAACTATAGACAATCCTGAGTATAGAGTTAAGGAATCCTTAACCATAGACTACTTTTGTTATGAACACGCCCCATTCTGTATTACCATTTACCACTGACAGCTGCTGTCAAAATAAATTCGCATGTATATAAAACAGTCCATACACTCAAATTCATTTAACAATGTATCTCAATATGGATATTGATAGTGTTAATTCGTTTGGCATGTACTTGCAGAATATTATTTTACTTTTGTACGCCAGCACGCAGAAATACAAGATGCCAGATGATAAAATGACACTTGACGCTAGTGTTATCATGTTAAAAAAATATGACTTATAACGGAAAAATAAGAGTATTATAATTAAATATTAATATGTATTTATAGTTATTGCATTTATAAAATGCAGTTGTCATATTTTTGTCATCGTTTAACAATTATAAAATAATTTACCTAAACTATAGGAAAGAGAATTTTTAAATATGGTATTATTTTTAATAGAAATGATCTTAACTAAGGACAATGTTTCTGCATAGTGTTTTCTGCTAAGGAAATTTTAGTTATGACAAATGTTTCTGCATTCCGCTCTAAAGCCGTAACTGCAAACCACGGATTTGGAGGCAGCTATTTTTTCCACTACTATACTCATAAAAAATCTTACGGCATGAAAATTAGCTAAACTAATTGGTCACTTTTCGGGTGAACTAATAAGCTAAGAAAATACGAACATTATGGAATACTGTCATTACATTCTTAAAGGATACCCGTGAACTACGTAAGTTTCAAACAATTAATTTTTAATTTGAATATACTGTGCCCCCTATCTAGACAATCTTACAGCGCCACTGCTTACAATGTGAAAGAATGGTTGATGTGTAAAGTGCGCTGTGGGTAAACAAGGGGGTGGGGGGTAGTTTTATTTTTATTGGGATTAAATGGACGGATTGGTGATTTAAACACTGTTGAATTTATTTGAATTTTTATATAGGTAGTTTATCTAACATAAAATTATACGTACTAAATACCAAGCTGTAACTAAGTATTCTCAACAAAATACGAGTGTGATGATTGCTCCTAATGAATTTGAAATAACTGTGGCTTATACTTCGTTTACACGTGCATTGATTTACTGTTGACAGTATTAGTATTATCGCGGCCATAACAAGAAAATGTATGGGTACACATGTATTATCCTGCAGCTGCAAGCTTGCATGCATGATTCAAAAAAGTTTGGAAGCTTCTGAATTGTCATGCGAAAGTGGGGATTTTTTCGATCTACGCCTGCGCAGTAGAATGACACTGGCGAAGCTGACGGCAAAAAAAACGAACTATAGGTACTCATTTTGAGGTTAACCGATTTTAAATTTCGAAATAGTACCATAAAATGACAACATAGCGTCTCGCTTACTCTCGAAGAATGAGATTGGAGAGACAGTCAGCACTTTTACTTGCTATTGCTGCCAGTAAATCCATGCACGTGTACAGGCGCTATTAGTTTGTAGTGAATATTTTATTCTTCTTCTTCCTGGAACTATAACCCTATGTGCGTATTAGCCTCCTCTGGGATTCGAACACATGTTTAATTATCTGGACTATTGCTCTTAATCAATTAACCTACCGACCCAAGAGTCATTACTGCGAATGATTATTAATAACTACGCTATCTGAGGAGTTTTGAATTCTGCCAAGAATGGCTTTATTGCTTATCTGGATATATGTTTAGAGCAATTAAAATTTTACGTAACGCCCACGATGGCCTAGCGGCATACGCGCCGGCTTATAATGTCGTGAGTCCCAGGTTCGAATCCTAGGTCTGGCAAATACACATATTGTTTTTCAATTTGTGTTTGGAGTGAGTTGCTAGCGCCTCTACCGCCAAAGCATGTATACTTCAATTGCATACTGCAGTCGACACTACCGGTTGACTTTTAATATACTTCGTTGAAGTAGGCTTGCGCTTCCGTTGCGCAACCGGTCATAGTGCTTCATTCGGGGATTGGTATCCTGATAGGTTGAGCAAGTGGTAATATCCATTTCTGGTAAAAACAAAAATGTGTTACCTAATATAAACCTCCACTCTGTGTAGGCCCATATGATCCTATTAGAATCGGACATGGTCAATTTTAGTTTTGACGATGGTAGATGTAGATAGGTACTTACTACTTACACTTACCAATAATTTAAAATTAAATTCTATTTTATTGAAGGCTCAATATAGACAAGATTTAATAGTGTAACATTGACTATTTTGATTGCGTTTTGAATAAAAAATAATTTATTAAAATTACAGTTTTTTTTATTGTAATGTCTATTTTTAATTTCTAATCCGTCCCCTCGTCTATTCATATGAACCTGCCACCCGTTCCCCAATAGGCGCACTGTCCCCTAAATAATCCCAAATGACTTCCAATTATAAATATAAACATTTGACAATATAAATTATTCCGACACCACGGCCGCACTAACGGGGGGTCACCCCACTCGCTGATCGCTCGTGATCGCACTTGTTCGCAAATTGAGGGGGGTGCGCATATTTTGTTATCATAAAAACGGTACTTAAGTGGCCATAGGAGAATTCGACATTTATTGATAATTTAATTTGCATTTAAAACTGCAAGCACAACATGCACCTTTAGTGTCGATGATAAATTGCATATGAGAGATCTATATAATACATAATATAGGTACAGGCCACATCAGTGAGGGGGCAAAATTAGTAGTTTTCCAGGGCCCCATGATTAGAGGGCCTCAATTTTCAACTCTGTTACAAAAACAATGCACACAACAAATCGCATCGTTTTACAATTAGGTAATATCGATTAACACACTAACGTGTTAATTATTGTCTTTTGATTTTATTTAACCATATCTCTGAGTGTGGAAGAAGGTTAAAGATCATTTAGTCAATTTAGCGTTCCTAGGTAGAGTATACCTACACTTTATTATTATTGGAAATAAATAATATTTAATACCGTCAACAAAAGCAAGCATTTAAATTTGCGTCCTCTTGGTTTTAAATTTGAAGTGGAGGGCTCAAAAATATCAATTTCCCGCAGACCCTCGCGTTGTCTTTGTCAGGACTCATGGACTATTGAGATTGAGAATGACAATATTTATGTTTCTAGATATAAATGAGAATTACATAATATATAACCTCATAACAATAAAAACAGTAAAAAGAATACAATAATAAAAAGATATTACAATTATGTAAAATAGTCATAAACGAAATATAAGTAGGTACCTAATCACTGTCAGATTACCAATTAAAATTAAATTAAAAAAATATATAAATAAGATTAATGGCAAGTTGAGTAGATAACCAAAAAATGGTGCAATGCATGAGAGCATGAACAGAGGCATTGAACATGCCAATCGACGACATATTCGAAAGATATATTGTTATAAATAGGTAAGTACCTTGATTAATTATCGGTATATAAAGAGTTTCGTGTGTGGACTATATTTATATTTTTTTATTTATTTGTAATACAACACTTCAGACCATTGATTTTATGTCGATTTCTCAATGCTTTTGGTGTTGCTGAATTGGTAGCCATATTATATAAATAAATTAATAATTTATAATCTATACATAGACAGCACTGACAAATAACGACGAATAATATGGCGGCCCGTTTTGAGGTTTGGTTATACCAACTACCTATGATGTACCTACTGCTATTTGCGATTTTTCGTGATTGTTTATATTAATTATAATAATGATTGTTCGCTGTATAAAAAACTTGAACAGATACCAACACTACACACATTAAATTTGTGATATCTAATGAGAATATAGTCGAGTAATTTTTCCTTACAACAAGCTATACGTAACGATGTAGTGGCTGTTTTAGAAACATGGAAGCCGGACAGGCTTGGATGCCACCTTGCGAGTATTTATCATAATACATATGTGATAAAGCGCCATTGCATGTTGAAAATTCAGCTATATATGTTTCCAAGTGTTTTTGCACTTTAATTATTGACTTTTACATTACGAAAAATTTGGCTTCTTGTAGGTTTAAGGGAAGCCAGCGGCAAACAAATTTTGAAAACAGCCGATATACTGGATTATTTGTTAGGTTAGGTGAGGTTTACATTCTTGAATTCATGAATTTTTCGAAAATTGGCATGAAAATTGGCGCGGTTCCCGCCTGGCTTCCCGTAATTCCCGTACCAAAATTTGCAATATTTTAAAGGTTTGAATAGTTTCTGATAAAGTCATGGAAAACAGCATCTGAAAATGGATTGGCGATATGGTGCACATGACCTAGGTGACATATTGATTGAGGTAATTGCGCCAGAATTTTCATAAAACAAAGTACACCAGGATTTGTTATTGTAATTTAATTGTGATGGTTTGGTAAATTTTGATCCGAAATAGTAAGGTACTTATTACATTTGAAATTTGAAGTAAGTACATATTTAGTAATGCTCGTAATTTTATATTTCCTATACAAATTAGGTAAGGGATGGAGTGAGATGGGGTAGGTAGGTTCCAATGAGTAGAAGGATTTGTGCGTGATAAAGTAGACCCAGTTTATTTCCCTAAACCATCAAAAAGATACAATCGTAGTACAATGAGATTAATGAATTTTACAATTAATAATTACGTAGATGTGTTGCGAGAAAAGTTACTAATCGTGAGATCATAGATGCGACTGTAGGTTAGAACGATTATGCAGTTTCGATAATTGAGTAAAACCTCAATTACATTGAGCTTCTTTACGAGCTGTTTATTGGCGAATTTACACTCTGCCTGTAAAGTCGCCCAGTGTAATCATCGAATAAGCAGGTTGTAAACACTCTACCGAGAAAAGTTGAAAGCCGGTCAACTTTACACGCTACACGCCGGCGTGTGGGCCTACTGCGTCTGCGCAGTACCAACCTCCCGATAAAAAAAACGAACTACGTTCTGTCAAAATAGTCGCTGGCTTGTGGCTTCTCAGCGAATGGAAAGTTTTGTGTGTAATCATCAAATCGCAGTAGCTGAATCGCCCGCTTTCAAATTCGTCAATAAACAGCTCGTAAAGAAGCTCAATGTAATTGAGGCTTAAGATTGATTTTCATACAAACAACTTTTGTGCATATCATAGCAAACTTACATACCTAGCATTATTTCTTAATTTACAATATTATTGATTTATTAAAATATTATATTATTTTGCTAAATTAGCTTTCTATAAATCGCTCGTTTTGTAATTTTAACAATATTATGTTGTAAGATACATTGTAGTTTTAAATTAATGGTTTCCTGCCAACTCATGCTGGATGGTAGGGTATTGAAACAAACTTAATAGTAAAATACTAACTTAAAAGTACACTTTGCCTGTAGCTCTGTGTAGCAACCACACAAATAACGAGAGCTACAAATAGAACAAAACTATCAATCGACATATTCATATTGGAAAGTCTCCAAACCGAATATCAAATAGTTCCATTTGGCAAAGTAAATGTTTATAATAACAACATATTACTGTTTTAATGAAGATTCTTGATTATAACCAATTTCCGATAGGACCAAAGAGATCATTTCACGCTACCACCATTCACCACTGACTGATATCTATTGGCAGAAAATGGACAAAAAAATGAATGGAGCGCTATTTGTCATGACCCTAATTCTATTAGCATCGTCATTGCGAAGTGCTAAAATTATTTATAATGTTTTATATCAATTTGTAGATGATTCTACAAAATAGGGTTGCCACAATAATAATAATTACCATTTTCCATGTAAGTGAAATATAATATGATCTTGAAAGTTAACAAAATAAAAGAAATTAGACAAATAGGATTTGAATGTAGAAAAATATCGTGTCCGGATACTTGTACGTATGCAGTTCGTCGTCTCACACTTCACCGTGAAATGTTGCATCGAAAATATATGGCCGTATAATATTAAAGACTGTTTAACCTCTTTGGGTTGTATAGTACTGACATAAAAGTCATGTCTAAATAAAACACGGTTCTTGTCGGCTTACACTTTACAGGAAGCCAGCAGCAAACAAATTTTGAAAATAGCCCATATACTGGATTATTTGTTAGGTTAGGTTAGGATCTAATAAAATTGAAACATTCTTGTCTGAAATGCTCCACGAACAACGCGTATTTTTTTTTAAACTTTGGTGCTACGAAGATGACTGTATGTAAGCCCATGGCAAACTGTGCTACGGTGAAATGTAATACGCACAATTTACATGAGACCATATGTTTTAACTGCAACTCTCTTGGCTGTGTTAACTTATAGAGCGAGTAACAGTTTTGACAGTTTAGACGGCTAACTTATTGTAACAATTATACTACCTCAATACATAAATATGATAAACAGCTACCATTGATAGCCACCGATAGCAGCATTATGTATAGAATAGATGCGCTAAAGTCGTTTGACGGACATTTTCATCCAAATGGCGGAAGTAGGCACAATGTGGCGGATAACGTACTAGGTATGTCCACTACGTTCGACTTTTATACCTATACCAGTAACCATATACTGTGATTTGCCATCTTTTTTGGTGCTGATTTATAGTATGGAGGTTTAAAATTAGTTATAAATACGGTCATAATACCGTATAGTATAGTATAGTACGGTAATATTATACGGTCATTTCTTTCCGATAAGAAAGCTCACGTCGAACTGTGCCACGGTGAAATGTTTTACGTACAATTTTCATGTAACCAAAAAATATACCAATAATTATTGTGAATTTATTAAAAATTGGCAACCCTAGTGAAGGTGTTTGTGAAGAGTAGGGGACCGTAAACAGTCGCTGGCGGCCACATTAGCTTTTGGCTGCAATTTGGTCTCCCGAATCAAATACTATTAGGGCGCTTCGCAAATCTCTACGCGTGATGGGTAGTTCAAAATACATCAGTGTGACTATGTATAGTTTATAATATATTATATGTTATACCATATAATATAATGTGTCTGTCAGGGTATGGACCTGATAGGTTGAGCAAGTGGCTGACATACATTTCTCGTAAAAAACAAAAATCGGTACTGTTCGGTTATCAGGAATACAGCGGAAAACGCATTTTGAAAATACCCGATATACTGGATTATTAAATTTGTTAGTTTGGGTTAGTTTAGGTTAGGTTAGGTTGGGTTAGGTTAGGTTAGGTTAGATTTGGTTAGGTTAACCTAACAAATAATCCAGTTTATCGGCTATTTTCAAAATGTGTTTTCCGCTGTATTCCTGATAACCGAACAGTACCCAAAAATCTGTTAATACAAACCTCTACTCTGTGGAGGCCAGTGATGCCAACCGTACTATAATTATAGAAGAATACTATAATTTTAATTCCCAGAAAAATGTCAAATACTATAATTTTACGCCAAATACACCAAAATACTATAATTTTAAAGGATTCAAGACGAAAAATATTCCTGTACTATATATTTTTCAGAAATACTATAACTTTTACGCCTTTGTACTATAATCAGTATAGAAAAAGATGGCAACACTGGTGGAGGCCCATATGATCCTATTAGGATCGGACATGGTCGAAAGAATATGTTATACCACTGTTTACTAGCTGTAATTTTCTTTGACGCAATCGATTCGTCAAAGGATTTTAAAAGGTCCCTAAAATAGTTGAAAAAATCGTACAATTATTACTGAATCTTATTTTAATGCATCAGTTCGTCGTCAGTAAACATGCCACTGCAGTGTCGACACGTTGACAGTAGACAGAGACGTCCCTAGACAAAATGCCGCCCCTAGGCAGCGCCAAAATGCCGCCACATTTTTTTATACAATATTTTTATCATCCTTTCATGACTCCAATATCTAAGAAATGTGTTGTATAATACCTTACTAACAAGATGTATACTTACCACTAAATGCCATCCCTGCTTCAATAGACAATTAATAGGTATTGCGAGTCCACGGTTTCAGATACATTTAAAAACACGCCTGACAAATTCCAATACTCGCGAGGGACTAGCAAACCGTTTACACAAACTTGAGTAATTATGTACCTACCTATACCTAATTAAAATATAATTCGCAAATCTGCACGTAGTATTGCTGTTCACCAAGGACGTGACGTCAAACGAAAACAGACATCGCGAACCTTACAAAACATTATAGTCCTATTACAACTCTTATAGTAATTAATGCATTTTGTTTACAACCAGTGAGATGAACTTTTTAATGGAAAGATATTTCCGTTATTACTTAGTTTAGATGGCTATTTCTATATACCTAATGATTCTCCTCGATTTTACGCCCTTCGGGTAACTGCCGCTCCCAAGCGACGCTCAATCTGCCTACCCCCACGGGACGTCACTGACAGATGCGCTGTTTTGGAAGAATCAAAAGGAAAGACCAGAATTTTCTAAAAGGCATTTCGCAAGGGTTGCTGGTTTTTTTATGAGTTAATTTTGACAAATATAATGAAGAAGACTACCTTCTGAATAATATTTCATTCACACTTGAAAATATAAACGTAGCGCGTAGACAACGCGGTCCAGCGCATTTATTCTATATGTAAGACGGCTATCGGCGATTACGGAGGGTAGTTTATCATATTTTTGTATTGAGGTATTATAATAATTGTCACAATAAGTTAGCCGTCTAAACTGTCAGAACTGTCTATCTCGTTCTAAAAGTTAGCACAGCCAATAGAGGTGCTGTTAAAACATAGCACTTATTGTAAAAATTTTAATACTCCAATACTAAAAAATATGAAAAACTATCCTCGATATCCGCCGATAGCGGCCAATAGCAGTCTTGTGTACTTATATAATAGATGCACAGATTATTTAATTACTAGTCGACCATTCAAGTTACGATAATAATATAAAACAATGTAGTATGTGTACTATGTGAAGATATGGATAAACCAGTCGGCCCGTTTTTTCGATTCAGAAGTTCGGTATTATGATACGTATCTTATTATGGTCCTCGTTATAGTCGAACAACATCTTCTTGGCTACGTGTTAAAACTGTGAACTAACAAGCTCCTCCCATTTAGTCGACAACAGCGCCTTCCGGCTTTTGCCTAAATCTTATTGCTGGAGAGTAGACGGTGTTTACTGTGGCAAGAATATTTATTGTTGACATATTTTTTAAATCATATATTTTTACTTTCCATTATATTCACACAATTAAATCCAAGAAAAATGTTACTGTACGAGGGAGAGAGAGAGAGAGAGAGAGAGAGAGAGAAAGTTTAATAGGCTCCTTAGTTATATTTTTTGATTTCAGCTATAGAGCAAAATGATCCTATTTTCCAACACATAGGGGTTTTATTGAAGAACCCAAAACTTGAGTTTGAAGAAGAAATCTGTTAACGATTAGGTACTGTAGGTACAATTTACCCTGCGTTATTAAGTATTAAATCACCTGTTTCTAAAGGCACGTGGGTGTGAGTTCGATCCCACGTTTGGCAAAAAATAGATGTTATTTTTTAATGTGTGTCAAATTCAAATTTATTTATTTACTTAGAGTAAACTTTATAAATTCAAGACATTTCACAACATGATATGGAAAACGAAGACATCGAGTAGGTAGGTACAAGAAGCCAATGACTGGGACTAATGGAAGATCGGTATTATAGTAAAAAATATTTGACAATGATCTTTTTACATATGTTTTAAATAGAATTTATTTTAAGAGCATTCTTTTATAAATCACTGGGTAAAATCTTTTATAAAAGTCAAGTTTAAAAAAAATAGCAGTGAAATATGTAGATATATTGGCCTTCCATATTTTTATTTATGAATCTGGGTAGTGAGAATCATATTTTAGCATTTCATATTTTTTGTGTTGTACCTATTTATTGTCAATTATTTCGTTCCATTTTAAAATATTTTTTATAAAATATATTTGTCAAAGATCGTTTATAGTATAACATACCGGCGTAACAACGATTCCTCGCGATAAACTTTGTAATAGGTTCCGCTTAGGTGCAAGGGTGCAAAAATTCTTCTTCTTCGATGGCGCTAAAGCTCAAGTCGAGCCCTGGCCTCCTCCACCGCTGTCATCCAGCCGGAACGGTCCTCCGCACGTCTTTTCCAGTTCATGCTTTTTAGCAGCTGGTTGGAATCTTTTGTAATGTTGTCACCCCACCGTGTGCGTGGCTTTCCCACTGGCCTTTCCCCCCTGGGTTTCCTTCGAGGATCTTCTTCGGTATCCGTGACTCAGGCATGCGCTGGACATGGCCTGCCCAGTTTAGCCTTTGGAGTTTTATGAAGGTGGAGAATTTTGAATCTTGGTATAAGCGGTATAGTTCCGTGTTGTACCTAATTCTCCACTCCCCACCATCATTCACGGGTCCGTATATCCGCCTCAGGATATTTCTCTCAAAGCAATCCACCATTTCAGCTGCTTTCATATTTAGCGTCATCATTATTTAGGTGCAAAAATAATAATTTTATTTTTTTTCGTCTAATTGATTTTCAGTTTGAACCCGAACCACCCTGTAAGATAAGCTTTTTTGGGGTCGAATTGTGGCTTTGCGTCCTGGGTGGACACATATGTCGAGAAATTGGTGCAAATTAGCCAGCTACACCCTGTCCCACCCCTGTTAACCATTTATTCTGAATGTTCACCCTCTGTTTTTAAATTAGAGCAGGTGCTTGCTGATTTCTGATAACTTCAATTTAGTTATCGCAAAAAAAAAAAAAACGATTTTCTTGTATTTTTTATTATTGGCAATATGTTAACGGTAAAAATTAAAATATGATAAGAAAAGGGGTTGATATAATATAACGCTACGCGTAGGTACATTATTACTACATGTGGGAGGGACATGTTTCAACGAATTGTGGTTTTCACCACAGTGTTCTATACTAGAATCAAAGAGCTGACTGTATGAGCATGGGGAATGCACGCGAGAAGATGCGCGGATCTGCCGGGGAAGTAGAAGAATTAACAAAACGGAGTAAAGTACTAGACACGGTAAGAGCAGACCATAGTCTGTGGATACCACCGGCGGATGCGATTGGTGTTTGCTTCTGAGCACAATCTAATTCTATATGCTATACCTATCTCAAGATAGACAACTTTTCCTATCTCGTGTCCCTGATAACTATCTTAGAAATCGGGAGCATCACAGTAGGTATATAATTAACCTGCCATCGACAATTCCAATTAGGCGCGCAATAACTCTGTTCAACCAAATCGTTTCGGGTATTAAATATTTCACTTGCGTGAGTGTACGTTCATATTGACGTTATTTTATAAATTTTATCTATTTAGCTAACCTGTGGGTCTATTTTATACACATGGCGGCTATCGGCGGCTATCGACGGTAGTTAATCATATTATGTATCTATTGAGGTATTATAATTGTTACAATAAGTTAGCAGTCTAAGAGCGAAGCCACACGGGCGCTGCGTCGCGAGTCCGTTGTATTCCGACTACGAGCGGAAGTGAGAACGCATTACTGTTGCGTACTCACGCCCACTCGCAGTCGGAATACAGCGGTCTCGTGACACAGCGCGTACGCAGCGCACGTGTGGCTTCGTTCTAAACTGTCTATCCCGCTCTAAGCGATGGTGCCCACAGAACGCGTCGAGCGGGCGAAGTCGGCGTATTCATAACCATAATCACACGTCTCTCGCCGCGCATTACCCTTCACCTATGTAATAAGCGGCCCAAGCAGCACAAATTATTTTTACAGCGTCTCTCATAACAAAGCAATAAAAATATTATATTATTTCGGGGCTTGTAATAAATATTTACGACGACATTATTCAACCAGCGAAATATAATGACACGGAATAAAATAAAACAATGGGTTCTCTGTTATTAAATAATTGCTTTTGGCCCGTCGATCGACGACGCCCCAAGCAGCGTAATTTTGGTAGCCGTTTTCAATGAATGGACTTCTTTGTATTTTCATTAAATCGTATCGCCGAGAAGCGAAAAACGGTGACTCATGCGGCAGGCGGCGCGCAAGGCATCGTTAAGTCCAGTGGGCGCTGGCGTATTTGATTACGTTGTATTTTTGATGATTTACGCGCCACTTCTAGAAATTTTGCGCGAGCGCCGCACTCGCTGCGTCAATGGGCTTTATGCCTAAAAGTTAACACAGCCAAGCGAGGGTCAGTTTAAACATAAGAAATATTATTAAAACAGATAGGCATTATGTTACTACTAGCCACTCGGTATTTGACAGCTCGCGAGAAACTATAAATTAAGGCGGCGGCGGCGACGTAATTATTTTTCAAAACAGACGTATCTTGCATATCAATAATATCAATACATTTGTAAAATTGCGTAGGTACTCTCTCGCTCTAAAAGTTATCACAGCCAAGGGAGAGGCTGTTAAAAGATAACACTTTTTGACAATTTAGAGAGTGTTTAGACGGCTAACTTATTGTAACAATTAACTGCCTCAATACATAAATATGATAAACTACCGTTAAAATACGCCGATAGCCGCCTTGTGTATAGAATAAGCCCACTGGTACTTCTTTGTACATATTTTATAGAATTTCGTATACCTTAATTTTTGTTGTATATGCACATTTATGTATAATACTTATTATGTTTTATATTCAAAATCGTATAATGGTTAATGTAAACTTGGAAAGAAATAAATTATTTACGGTTTTGTTTCATACCTAATAAATTAAAATAACAATAGTACTTATGTTTTATTTATCCGCCTCCTATTTCGATAACAATTAAGCACTGGTATTATAGATAGTGTTTATAAATCAACGACTATAATAAGCCCCCCTTATTTTCCTGCTCTATTTTTGCGATAATAGTTTGTACCAACAAAACGAATTTATTGTTTGTCCACAATTTACTATGACGAGAGTGTCCACCCCATCTGTCGACGTGTGTGCTAAGTATCCGTTAGACTTGGACACCCTAACAATGCCATTTCTGAATAAAGTATTTAAAAATAACGCTGATGTCAAGAATTTGTAATGGTACTTCTCGTATATTAAAGACCGTCTAACCTCTTTGGATCGTATAGTACTGAGATCAAATTCATGTCTAAATAAAAGACGGTTCTTGTCGGTTTACACTTACAGGGAGCTAACTGCAAACAATTTTTGAATAGTCGATATACTGGATTATTTGTTAGGTTATGTTAGGTTAGGTAAAATTGAAACATTATTGTCTGCAAATGAACAACGCGTATTTTTTTTTCATATTAAGAAAGGTCTCGGCGAACTGTGCTACGGTGAAATGTAATATGTACAATTTACATATAACGGTTACTTTTGACCGGACGCAATTTTCTTTAAAGCGCAGGAAACGCTTGGCTCGTCAGAAAATTAAAATATAAAGTATAAAATCCGCCCAACAAAACTCTATTACCTCATCTAATAAATCGTACAGGTTAAATGTCACAGGGCCTCCAGACCTGTCATAGCACATTAATAAATAGTAATAACTAGGTAGGTACCTACTTGTAATATGGTATCGAAATCGTTTGTAGTAAGTAATCGTTCATGATTAACAGATAAGTGAAGACATACATACATACAGTCCCACAAAGTTATCTGAAGTACGGACATAAATGGAACTACTATTATGCCATATGGACGCCATATTGAATACGTCATTCCACTGTCAGATTCTGTCCAGTATTCTTGATTGGGTAGTTTTCGACTGTGGCTCCCCCATCAATTCTTCAGATAAGTTTGTGGCGCTGTATCTATCATAACGAAACGACTCGTAAATCTCCGGCGACAGTAATTTTATTGTAAGAATGCACGATAGCATAGTGTACTGTAATAGCTGATGATTTTTCGTTTCGTAAATAGAAACTAATCGTAGTTTCTTATCGTTATTTTTCTGCTGAGACAAATGTTCATTGCAATAGTTCCGTAGTCGTAGTACTAATCGATCGTAAATAGAATACCTATCCGTATTTCATAACAGTCGTCTTTTGTTTTATTAATTAGAATTAGATGTTTTGTAAACAAAAAGTGTTTTTTTGCATTCCACTATGCTAGAACCTTATTCATTTAAAAGTAAAGCAAGGCACACTTAGTGTTAAACATTGGTTGTGGTATAGCACACTCTCAAAGACAACTCACCAGTCAAGTCCGGCAGCCTCGGGTAGAACATTCCAGCCCTGGCCAGCCACTCCAGCTGGGCATGATGTAGCGCGGCCTGCTGCTGCTGTTGAGGGTGGTTGTGAGACGGATGCTGAGGGTGCTGATGAGGGTGGGGGTGAGGGTGCTGTTGAAGGTGCTGGGGGAAGTGGGAAGAGTGTATTGCGTGCTGAGGGTAAGGCAGGAGAAGGGGTCCTCGTCCTAAGAGACCAGGGCGCGGTATTAGTCCTGGAACAAATAGTAACAAGAATATTAGGTAAGTATAATGTTTTTATCTAATCTTAGATTAAGTTAAATAAACAGATGTAGTGTCTCCATATTAGAAATACTATTCAATAGTTTGGCAGATAATTTAAGCTAATTAATTCCAAGAATCGTCAATTGCATACAATATGCTACTTATTTTCATGTTTACCATGCTAGTGGTGTGGTACCTACAATGACATTAATATGGACGAATCATCTGGAAAAGAAAATGACACTCACTTTATTGTCGGGTCTGCCGAATGGCATAATCTGTTCTAACGCCATTACAATAAAGGTGACATCGCTATAAATTCCTGATGCTTTTGTTGGTCTGCTGAATGGTTCGGTTCGAACGGGTTCGCTCAAATGAACATTGACATTAGAAACACTGCTCTAACGCCATTACAATAAAGGTCATATTGCTATAAATTCCCGATGCGTGATATCGCATAATGGAGATTGCGTGACGTCTACCTATAGGTACATGCGAATGCGCGAATTTACTTGCTAGCTACTGTATTGAGTGCGTCGTCCGGTACCTACCTAAATGTTACCGCGTTTTTAATCGACCTATGCTTTTGAATTAAATCTAATACATACATACTTAATGTTTACGGGTCACACAGTTTATCTCGGTCCTAGTCAGTGACATAGGCCCAGGGTGGGCAGGTCATACGTTGCATAGGGGCGGCACATTACAAAGGGCGACGAATGAAGGAACAAATACAATTTTTTTGAGAGCAGTGGCGGTTTTCCATAAAACAGACAATGCAGCCGCTTCGTTAGAAAGTATCGTCATCTTATTTTAAAAAAAAATACTAAACAACTACTTATTATAGTATTACAATGCCCATTGTAATACATATTGCACGTGCGGTTTATCACACAGGCAACATTTTCACAAACTTGTCTCCAAGCTTTTCAGTATCACAGGCCTCCGCGTACTTAAAACCATCACTGTTTGAGAGTAGGTTTCATGGAGATACACTAATTCTCAATGGATGGCGTGTATGACAATTTAAAGATGTATAACAAATTTTCAAACAATTTGAAACTAAAAATGAAAAGGATTCTAAGTTTGATTAAGGGCGGCATTTTAGTCTTGGGACGTCACTGGTCCTAGTGTCAAATACAAAAAAAATGCGATACCTCTCGTATCTCGTAAAGTACCTATGTACCAACTTTCTATTACAAAGTATAGAGATTTTATAACAGATTGTTTAACGAGACAACCAAAGTTGACAGGTCTGAATTTATCAAATGGGGCTGCACTGTGCCCCCGATGTATATTCAGGTATTTCAAAATTGCCATAAATTAAAAAAAAACAGACACTTTTGTCAAATTTGACAATGTTTCCTTCCTTTAATATTATTAGAGTCTGTAATGTAAAATTTTGATAGCAGACTATATGTTTTAACAAAACTGAATTAACTAAGTTATGTATGCTGTCCTGCTAAGTATAAATACAGTATTTTGGTTTTCTGTTTTAGTAGAACCTTAGTTTTAAACTACCTATATTTTCTCTTATAATATGTAAAATTATTGAATTGTTTTCACATAATCTCTAAACATACGTGTCTATTTAAAGGTTATGTCAAAACAATTCAATAAGTTTACATAATATAAGAGAAAAAGTAAAAACTTGGGTTCTCTGACTTCACTAAAAACAAAATACTGTCTTTTTACTTAGTACCTAGTGCAGTATGCATATTGAACTATACTAGACTTTTAAATCGGATGTGTTTATAACTCAATAATTAACTTAATGAAACAGTTAATAACATTTATGTAGATATTTTTTTTAAATTTGGCTAGTTTTAATATTGTTTATAAGCTCTCGACATACGCGTACGTAAATTTAACCCCAAAGATTACTGTAATTTGAGGTTATATTTATTAAAAAATAAAAGCTTTATCTCTGTATTATTTTTATTGCCAAAATGCTATAAATAAATTAAAGCCTACTCTTAAAGCGTTTGTTAGTTTTCAGTTATGAGTTGATATCAGTTGCGAGGGGTGGAGATAGGCTGTTAAGATTCGACAAAAATAGTGCACACTAACCTTTGTCAGTCATACTTCATTTTATTTTCATTTAACTAAGAATACAATTTGTAGATGGTGCTGGTGAATTTTAAAAATTCAATTAAACCCTGCCTAAACCAAACCATAATAGTTTATTGTATGCTATGGGCGATCCAAAAAAAAATAGTGCACACTTGTCCAGTCATACTTTTTTATTTTCGTGGAATTATGAATACATATTACGGATAACGTTGGTTAGTTTTTTTAAATTAATTAAACCTTATACCTAATAGGATCACATGGGCCTCCACAGAGTAGAGGTTTGTATTAACAGATTTTGTTTTTTACGAGAAATGGATGTCAGCCACTTGCTCAACCTATTAGGTCCATACCCTGACTCACACACAAATTGAAAAACAATGTGTACTTGCCAGACGCAGGATTCGAGCCTGGGACCCACGGCGTGATAGTCCAACGCTTAAGCCGCGCGGCCACCATGGGTGTTATATATTATATATAATTTAAAATTATATATGGTTTAATGGCATAATGAATATTTTTTGAGTATTATCCACTAGGCTGGGTTTAATTGAATTTTAAAAACTAACACGCACTATCTACAGTCTATCTACACACTGTAGTCTTAGTTCAATGATAACAAATACATTTGACAAGTTTAGTATGCACTATTAGTTATGTCCGGTCTTAATAGCCTACCTCCACCCTTCGCCACAGCTAGATACTATTATCTTTAGTACCTATACTATTGATATCTTTCCAACTTTCTATTATCATTTGCTCAGGGCTCGAAATAGACCGGAACCCACCGGAGCGCCGTTCCTGTTCGTGACATTCTAAAAGATGCCGTTCCGGCTCGTGGATTCTTTGAAAATTGCGTTCCGTTTCATGTTATTGAGATCATATTGCATTGATTGCATACTAATTCGTGGTAAAAAAAAATCAGATGTGTTTAAAAAAGAGCTAAAGGGGCTACAGGTCCAGGACCGTAAATTAGTGGATTTCCGGAACCTGAAAAATAATTTGAAATCACAAATGAACCTTGCAGCGAAGGAATACACAAATGTACGAGCTTCTAGAATTTTGAAGATAAGAGCCCAATTCTAAGAAAATTGACGAAAAATAAGTGATTTTGCAAAAATGAGTAGTGTACCCATTTACAAAAAACTACATTTTAATGTTGTATTGGGGGGGGGGGGGTAATGTGTATTAGCGCAGAGCCCCTTCAAGTATAAATGAAACCCTGATTATTAGGCATATCGCCCTTATGATATCCGAAAAATATTTAACATAATTTGATATTTTTGAATGATTATTCAGCGCTCCGGTTCGTAAGATTTTCTATTTCGAGCACTGCATTTGCTTAGATTCAAACAATATTATTTACATGTTATAAAATATAAATCTAATCAGCATTTCATTGTGTAATCATTTCATTACAATCAACTAATTACCACAGTCAAATGAATAACTGATTAAATATTCATTAATCTAAGATCTAGAGCTAGTGCTAGATCGTGGGTGCCTGTATAATATAATATTGTATCCTATCATCTGTAGGTATATTAAGAAATAGGTAGATACCTACCTAGATAGTTATTTTATCATTATCAACAAGATAATTATTATTTAATTAAAAATAATGCAAACGATTTACCTATCTACAATTTGAGCCCTCACATGGATTGTTTTAGGTACAAAGGTATTTACTATATCTATTAAAAAAAGAATAGCATAAACATAATAATATGTCAAATAATGTTTACAACGTAATATCCTATAGCAACCTAATAGTAATAGCATATAGCGTCGTGGGCCCTAGGTTCGAATCGTGGGTCTGTCAAGTTCACATACCTATTGTTTTTCAATTTGTGTATGAGTCAGAGTATGAACCTAATAGGTTGAGCAAATGGCTGACATCCATTTCTCGTAAAAACTAAATCTGTTAATACAAACCTCCACCCTGTGGAGGCCCATATGATCTTATTAGATTAGACATGGTCAAAGAAGAAGAAGAATATAGGCCATATACAATAAAAGAACGATGAGTATTTTAACTTACAACCGTTTTGATCTAATTTGACATCGATTATAATATTAATCTTTTTGTGTAATATCTGTATAAAATACTGATGTTTTTACGCAAATTGCTTTTCTATAATAATTAAACTATTTATGGGTTATTATTATACTTACAAAACATTGGAAAAAAGCGAATGTTTTAATTAAAATAAAAAAAACACTTACCAGATCTTTGGTCCATAAACTCTTGACTCCCCATTTCGACTCCAGGTGAAATTGGAGGACTATAACTAGCATTCGATCTGTGGTCATCAGAGACGTCTCCAACACTAGCACTCCTGTTGGAACTTGGACTCCTGTGACCAGAATTCGGACTATGTCCATCCTGATCATACCTTTCAATGGTATTGGAGATTATCTGTCTTTCGAAATTGTCCTGCTCGAAGTCGTTATTAATTCTATCCCCGTCTGAATCAATTCCATTCCTAAAATTCGGATTTTGCACTACATCTTTAGGACTTCTTTCTCTCTGGTCCAAATGGTTTGAATTTAACGCCACGTGTTGCTGTAAGAAGTCATGGTTTATTCCTTGTATCAAATGCGGAGAACTGTTCAGTTGCTGGTGATGGTGTATTATCGCCAAGTATTTCTGATGAGACATCTTCTCTTGAAGAGTCTGTTGCTGATTTTGCTGCAGGATCATGTTTAAATTAGCAGGTGATGCAGCATCTTTTGCAAGTAATGCTTCGATACAAAACGATTTTTTATTATTAGCCATTATATTCTGGCCGACATGGTTTAGAACCGTATTATCTTGGTTGAAATCCAAGCTAATCTTCTGAGGACTCACTGACGGTGCCATATTAATATTTTCTTCTACTTCTTCTTGTGATAGTTTTATTCCTTGGTGATATCCCAGGTGTTTGTTGGCAGTTATAAATTGACGACTCATACTATCTTCGATAAAATTGTCTTTCTTTTCAATCAAATCCTGATTCACTTTGATTCTTGGGGAACACTGTTCGGACTTGGGGGAAATGGGACATGAAATTTTAAAATTTGTTTTTGAATCACCGATTGAACTAAAAGTTTCATTTATTTTTAGATCTGAAGTGTTAAAGTTGTCTATTTTTGACATTTTAATGTTATATTTATTCACTTTTCTTTCACTGAATAATTTTCCTTCATTACATTTTCCATAACGATGCATAAACCATGTTTATATTTCAATAGAAGTTACGTAGTTAGCTTTTTTTAAAATACACGTTTACTATTAGGTATTTAATAAGTAATTTCTGAATAACCAATAAAATAACATTTAATTTATTAGACATAAAAGCTGTGTTGACCAATTCCTTCCTAAATTATTTTTTTATGTTCCAGAACCTATAACTACGTAATATTATAACTTAATAATTTAAACTATAACTGATTAGTACAACTATAAAATTTATACGTGCCATCGAATATAATGACGTACTTTATGCCACATTTTTTTTACGGAAATAGAGTCAGGAAAAAGAGTTAAAAATACACTTATCAATGAATCAATTACAAGTAATGTTTTCAAAAATTTTAAGGTGTACTTAAGTATATTTATCTCAACTTCGCTTTTTTGATACTCAGTATCTTAATTAGTTCGAGTATCTACCTATACCTAAGTATTTGGACAACTTTTACTTCAAAAATGATTTGGTACATATTCTAAAATATAATCAATGACTTTACATCGACTTTCTTATTGTTTATAATTATAGTAGGTACTCAGTGATGGATTCCCATGACGCAAATGGGGTGGCCGTTTCGTCAGTGGATACCTTCCAAAACCTTAAAAAGATGTTTGAATGCAACGTATCCCGACTAGGTACATAACAGTTGCCGTATTTCTAACACTCAATTATAGTTTATGTGGGCCTCTAAATCTGCTAATACCTTGAGCCTCCGCATATCTAACTAAGATTGCCAAATAATAAACAAGAAGTACCTAAGTCTAAGTTGTTTGGTAATATTTTTGAATGATACTTTTCAATATAAATACTTACTATCTAAGTAGGTTTTGAAAATACGTTGAAATGATAAATTTGAATGTTCATAATAGTATTTTGTTACTGCTTTTAATTGCCATCCTAAATAAAACTATATTAATATTTTTATAAAATAAAAACGAAGCAATCTTAAAAAAAAAATTGTGCGAAGGAGTCACCTCCATTCTACCAACACCTATGTAAATAACCCACGCCAATAATACTAAAAAATAATGTAGATATCCTCTTATTAATTTAAATAAAGCCTACTGTGGATCTAGCCTACTTATTTCAGATAATTAATTAATAATGATCAACACTGGTTTTGTCCACTTCGATAGGTCATTCTCAACTGTTATATTATATTATACATAATTAAAACATATCTCAGATAAATATACAACTACTAGAAACAATACAACGTCACGTTCACCGTATTAGCGCCGATATGCTCTAATAAATAAGCCATGTGTGTCCTATTTAATTAAGTAGAAATTAACTGGTAGTTTTTAGATTTTTGAACCTATTCACAAATTGCGTTATTGACAGTCGGCTTTTGTATTTTAAATCAAATAATCTATTAAATATGTACCTTAGCTACTAATCGTTGTGAAGATCTTTCATTTTTTTTAAATTAATTAATTAATTAATCTCTCTAATATTGTGAATATACTTGATTAGAAAATAGTTTTTTAATAATTTTATTTATTAACGTTTTCTCAAAAGCTAAGCAAATTCAATGTATTTATTTTATAATACTGCACATATTTCAATATTGTTCATGTCTTCTATAAATAACTTTGTTTTTAAATTTGTTATTATAAATAGGATCTAGATAATTGTAATATTGTATTTTTTAAACAGTTGAGAATGTTCCATTGAAGCGAATGAAAAGGGTCTTGATTAGGATTAAATTATGTGGAATAAGTAAGTACCAGTGGCGAATGGTGGAGGTAGGGTGTTAAGATCCGCCATAAATGGTACACACTAAACTTTGTCAGTCATACGTATTTGTTTTCATTGAAATAAAACTACAAATTGCGGATAGCATTGGTTAGTTGTTAAAATTCAATTAAAACTTGTGTAAACCAAGCCATAAAACCGTAAAATATCTAAAATTATGCAATTAAATCATACATACCTTTGAATATTTTATAGATAGAATAATAATTTTTATAGTTTGTTTTAGGCAGGGTTTAATGAATTTAAAAAAAATGAACCAACAATATGTTTAATATGTATTCTTATTCCAACGAAAACGAATAAGTATGAATGAAAAAGTGTGCACTATTCTGTCGTAACGCCGAAAATATACCAAAACTATTATGGTTTGGTTTAGGCAGGGTTTAATTGATTTAAAAAAAAATAACCAACACAATCTGTAAATTGTAGTGTTAGTTCAATAAAAACAAATACGTATGACGTTTATTGTGCACTTTTTATGGCCGATCTTAACAGCCTACCTTAACCATTCGCTACTGGTATAAGTAGGTATTACATTCACATCCAATAATGATAATACTTAATTACTTTTATCGTTGTACATAATAACAATTAATTTTATACTATTATAAAAAAACTAATAACCAAAAGATTAATTTAAAAAAAATGGCTTTATCAAACACTCATCACAAATTTAATGTAATCTTACTTTAAATTTTTGACGCGGTAAAGCAAGGGAAACGATCGTGCAGTTAGTAAAGGGTGGATAGCGCCGTCGCGACGGTGCACAAGAGGCGTCCACACAGCCACTTGCGACGCTGATACAATACTGTCACACCTTTTGCGGGGTACGCAGTGTGGGTACTGGGTAGTACAATGTACGAGACTCCCCCCACCCTCTTAGCACCTAACATAACTCCCGATTACGACCGCTGTAGGTATAGGCACTGCTCAAATAATACTTAATTGACAGTCTAATTTTTGTATTTAGTTGGGTTGTTATAGCAAACTTTATTTTTAAATTGTATTTTTATGTCAATGTAGTACCTTCCTAACTAACTTGCAAACATTATAGGGTCGTCTGCGTATAATACTCGTATAAGGTTGGATAGTTTATTTCCTCATATAATAATAAATAGACTATATAAATACCTGAATTTTGCATAAATCCGTGGTTTAGTACATGGTAATAAAAATCCCGCAGCTGGGAGGACTTATGTGCAGTGGCTAGTTTAGAAACTTTGAGGTCCAAGCACTGACTGATTTTGAAGTCCCTCACGATGAAAAATAAATAAACCATTAATTCCAACTACCATTTTTGATATTATGATTTTGAATATGAAGCATTTTGTTCTAGATGTCTGGCCTAAGTACAAATATACATGTAGCAAGTAATTCATTCTTCACCTTAATACGACAACTAGATAACTTGATTTTCAGGGAATGGGGCGACTGGCCTCCGGACAATTGGGCGCCGCACTGTCGTAGACACGTGTAGACGAGGTATTTTAATCAGTTTCTATCTACTACTCAGTAGTTTGAATTCATTTTACTCTTAACATAATGTATTCTTTATCGCGGATTGAGAATTACCATGCCTTTATATAAAATAAAAAACTCTTTTTTCGTTGGAACTTAAACATATGTACGAATAAATCATTGTTTACGTCTGCATATTTACATTCTCACCAACTATTAAATCATAATATAATCATTTAAATATAAATAATAACCTACCTAACATCTATTTATTTTCGAATTCCGTGGCGTCCAGTTGTCCGACGCCAAATCTTCCTAGACCCGATTTTCACTGTTTGTGAGATAGCTATTGAATATGATTCTCCATTTCGTTCTCTAAAAAACGATAAAACTAGGTAAGTCAGAAGTTAATGGACCAATGGGAACTGTATCTATTAATTTTGTGTTTGAAAATATTTAAAACCATAAATGCATTAAATGAATAGAATGATATATCTACAATATTTTTTCATACAATTAAACATTATTTAATTGTTTCTAATATCCTAATTAGACAAGCACATTTTTTTTAATTTTATTACAATTTATTTTAAATAATAATTATAGCCTAGATTTATGTTAATCAAGTAAAGTTTAAATTTCATTTTCCCAACAATTACCAAATCAGAGTTATCTAGTTGTAGTATTCAGGTGACGAATTATAAACAAGCTTTTAAATATATGGAAGCCCCTGCGCCGATTGATTTAACCTCCCCTCTATGATACGAATTTAAAAAAAAATGATACGAAATTACTTAAGTACCTCCATATTTAGTCAATTTTTACTAGACAAAATATTATACATATTTTTTTGTATTAAATATACAATGGTACCTACCTAGTTTAATTGCATTTAATTCATTTGTATAAACCTATTGCCAAAATACGTACCAAGGCCATATTCATTTATTTTAATTTTATGATAGGTTTGTAGGCATATTTTAGCCTATGCAATAAGAATAAACTGTGAATGGTGAAAATAATATGCTAATATGGTCGTTCTGAAAAAAAAAATAAACTAAAAACGCTGATATAAGACGCATGCTTATCGGCGATCGGCTTTTGTATCTTACAAAATTTTTATTTTCTAAAAAGATTTTCTATTGGTTATAATAAATATTTTCTCAGAAGTGTTTTCAAAATTATGTAAGTATGTTCAATAATTAGAATGTTACATTCATAAGAGCGTACTTCAGTGAAACGGCAAATAATTTTCAACAGTAGGTGCGACGAAATTTCTCACTAGTCGCCAATCGGAGACCGACGGTCGAGGTGTACGCACGTTGATTTGTTTTGTCAAGGCGTCGGATGAAAATATTCTTAAATCGTGTAAATATGACTAAAAAACTTTACGTATGTACTTAAAAAAGAAAACATGTTAATGAATATACTATTATTATTAGTAATATAACAATAAACATAACATTAAATGGACAAATTATATTTCGTTCGGCACGTGTCATTTGCACAATCCGCGCATCGCTTAGGCACGATCTTTTTAGACCATGCCTCAACTGAAGTAGATATAGCCTTAAATATTGTGAATTATTCGTTGAATAAAAAAAATAGTTAATTAAAAATCACTAATATTTTATCCGTAGCAACACATAAATATAATAATATTACTAATTAATTGTGACCGTGACCGTAGGTACTTATGTACCTACCTAGACAATCAAATAAATGTGACATTTCGAAATAAATCACCGTAAGATCAATATCATTTACTGCTAATTGCGGTTGTATCACTTATTGAAAAGGTAAATAATAGAATTATTACTTATTATACAATTAATTTAATCAAATAGCTAATGTAAAAATATATTTTATTTATTTTTTTGGAGATAATACATAAACATGTTAATTGCCAGCGCACTTTATATTCATGTCAGTGACGGCGGTGATTTTATAATGGCCATGCATTTAATAAATACCTATATAATTATATTAATCTAAAATAATTCTTTTTCCTTTTCGCTGAACTCCACTTTATCCACATTATTCCCCGTCGATGCCAACGTACCTACCTATATACTCAGTAGCGAAGGGTGGAGATAGGCTGTTAAGATCCGCCATAAATATAGTAGGGACACATTAAACTTTGTTAGTCATACGTATTTGTTTTTATTGATAAAAATTAAGATTTCATGGAGATGAAATTTAATTGTTCACTAAACGCGCCACTGAATATTAGGGGTAGGTACCTACCTACCCATAAGGCATCATCAATCTATTAATTGAGTAAATTATATTTATTTTAATCTAAATCTCTAATATTTTGAAGCCATATTTTAATGTCATATAATTTTAACAAGATTGTAGTTTTTATGCTTTTAACAACAAAAAAAGGTTTAGAACAGACACACAATCATACAAATCCAAATATTGTGAATATGGGGATACTTTGAAAATCAATAACTTCGTGTCAACTTTGGTTCAGAAAATTTGGCGGGTGATGATTTTGATGTAAGTATAAAATACTGTTCGAAATAAACATCCTGCTGAATTTGAAAATGATGATTTAAAATCACAATATGAATCATATCCAAAATTAAACGTAGGTAGGTATTTACAAGAAATAGTTAAATAATACCTGGTTGTCGGCGAAAAGATTGCAAAGACACCTTCGTGACGTCGGAAAGGTATCTAGGCAAGACAAATTAAGAAATGCATCTGCATCATAATACGAGAACCCAAAACCAAATCCGAGAAAAAATATTCAACTGATATTGCACACCAAGTTATCATTTATTTGAATCTCTGAAACATTCTGGTTCAAATATTTATTACGATGCACGTCGCGTACTGTGGCGTGATGTAGCAGTGGCGAAGACTCCATACTAGGCGATTATTTAAAGCCTACCCTCTTAAGAAAAATATTTTTTAATTGCATATTGACATATTTATATACTTATTATTTATGTTATATAAAAATAATTTATTTTGCCAACGAGAGATGTCGCATATGGAGGAATATATTACAGTATTACACAGTTTACAAAACTGCAAAGGTAAAATATACCACAGCGCGCCGTAAATAAATAATAAACGCCGCGACGTCTCGACGTAAATAATCTCCGATTATGTGTGAAATAATTCTGATTTTTTTCGTATGGACTTTACGTCTCGTAACCGCAGCAAGTCTGCTGATTTGTACGAAATGAGGTAAGCTCCTATCGCAGAGCCTAAAACATTCGCGCATAATAATGTTGTCACGACTGCGCACTTTGTCCAAAATCATTAATAATTAGATAATTAAAAAAAAAAATTTCAACGGCGTTTAATCGAATATTAATAATTAAGGAAGTATAGATTGTTTTTATAAATAAAAATACATTTTATCTAATGATTTTTGATGGATATACATATTTTGAAAAATACGTAGTTTAAACACATCGCTCATTTTTATGTCGTCAATGAGTTTTTAAAGTTTCATTGAATTAGTGTGTCGTTGTCATTTACTAGTGTGTACCTATTGAATAGTAGTAAATATCGTACTATTCTCGTAAGTATTTATACCTGACAAGTGTGCTCTTTTATCAGATCTCCACAGCCTACCTCTTTCCAAAAGTCACCCTTCGCCACTGTGATGTAGTGTATGTGATAGTAAGCTGCCGCTACGGTAATAAGTGTGAATGTCATTTTTCTTGGTCTTTAAAATGTTATCAGACTTATTTCTTATCCCGTAGGATATTTTGAACCTTTTTAAACGACCATTGCAGTTAGCAAAATCCAATGACATTAATATGGACGAAGCATCTGGAAAAAAAATGACACTCACTTTTTTGTCGGGTCTGCCGAATGGCATAATCTATTCTAACGCCATTACAATAAAGGTGATATTGCTATAAATTTACGATGCTTTTTGTCGGGTCTGCCGAATGGTTCGGTTCGAACGGGTTCGCTCAAATGAACATTGACACTAGAAACACTGTTCTAACGTCATTACAATAAAGGTGATATTGCTATAAATTCCCGATGCGTGATATCGCATAATGGAAATTGCGTGACGTCTACCTATACATGTGCGAATGAAGCTATGCGCGAATTTATTTGCTAGCTACTGTATTGAGTGCGTTGTCCAAATGTCATTGGAAAAATCTGCCGAAATCACCATGAGGTCACCTCGCGCGTATCGCGCTTCATCGACACCCGCATGGCTCAATAAAACTTTATTTTTATCATTGTCTACATTGGTACCTACACATTTTCGACCATGTGAAAATATCGTGTTTTTTGTTTTTTGGCACTATGTATTTTGTATAAGAATGTTGCTTATTATATAATACGGTCTGCAGGTTGGGTTCTGTTCAAAATATTATATATGTAAGTAATTTTAACGTACGCACACGCAGAAACTGCTAAAACTAATTGAAATTACATCTCACCGTAGTACAGTTCGGAGTGAGATTCCTTATCGGAAGGAGGTGACCGTATACTATACGGTTATCTCTATAGCACAGAGATAAAAAAATACGCGTTATAAATAATGTTCCAACTAACTTAACTTAATAACTTAACCTAACCTAAAAAATAATCCAGTTTATCGGTTATTTTGCCGCTGGCTTCCTGTAAACCGACAAGAACCGTGTTTTATTTAGACACGAATTTTATCTCAGTAGGTACTATAGTATACGACCCAAAGAGGTTGGACCACAGAACAGATAATAAATAGATAGCTATATTCAATACGCCGCACCATGATGCAGGGTTTTGAATGTGTGAGTGTCCTACGAAGCACGCATTATGCCCGTGCAATAGTGTGTGTAATACACTAACATTAAATGAGCGTAAATGCATAAACCGAGAGCAGTTTTTAGTATTCGACGTAAAACGTATTCTTGACACATGTGTAAGTTTAACCCGGATTCTTCCTTACTCGTGTCGGTTACCTGCCATCGCCTTACCCGTTATGTATTTCAGTTCCCATTATTTCCGAGTTCCCTGGATTGGACAGTCTTATATACGAACATATATTTCCGACACAACATTTAACGGTGTGATGAGTGTGAGTGTGATACGGCAAATTGCATACGTACAAATATCCGGACACGCTCTACGTTACCTCTACGCATTGATATACTACTAGATGAGGAGTTCCCATATAAGTGTAATTTTAAAAATGTACCACAAAAGAAAAAAGAAGATATTACGAATATCGTCTTATAATATTTCCTTGTATGTATAATGCGTTAAGACCGTTAACATGGATTCCCGAATTTCACCCGTATTGCCCTGGCTGTAAAGCTAAATTTGCGTTCTTGGAATATTGACCCTAAGGGTGTCTGCGACCCAAGGCAAGGAAAGGTACCAAAAATTAATGTCTGAGCGGACAGAGCAAGTCGTTATGCGCTGACTATTAGTTAGAGTAAGATGCAAGCTAGATCGGGCTTACTCATAGTTATTGCCAGGTCGTTTTCGAGACAAATATGATGTGAGCTTATATCGAGTTAAGTCCGCTGATATTAAAACAGTAAGTTTTAACACTGGCCGAGTCGCTGAAAATCGGGCGTCATTTTAAGAAGCATATGATTCAGCCAGTAGGAGTATATCAATGCCTCTACGGCACTGCGTAATTTTAAAAAAGAATTTAAAATAGATAACGCCTGATATAGGTACCTATATATTTTTACGAATATCATTAATTCAACATTACAAGGCAATTAGATGCTTATCTAAATCAGGTGGGTACCTACCTAGACAGATATTAATTGTTCCTTATCTTTCGGCAGTGATTTAAAAAAAAATTAAAAACTTATTAAATGATTATCTCGTCAGATAAATAGCTACATTTAATCAAAACGTATTTATTTATTTAATACCAATTGGCGTATTTGCCCGTCGTAATATTCATATCGTATTATGACAAATTTAAATGGTTCAAAAACATCCGTGACTGGACGGGAGAAAGGACCCGTTTTGATACGCACGTACCTAATAGGGAGTCATTTTCTATTTGTTTTATTTGGTCGATTCGTCATAGAGTACAATATTATTTAAAAGGTAGGTACATATTTTTCACAATTTAAAAATAATGAAAAAAAATCCTGGCAACACAACTACCTATTGCTATATTTTTAACGCCGGATGGTGGTTTCTCAAATGGGTTTCTACACCCGTCAAAGTCTCGGATCTCCACGCTGTACCGAGGAAAATGGCTACTACAGCATTTCAAGACGAAGTAAGTAAGTCCGTAAGCATATTATTATTTCTCGCGAGAATTGTTTGTTAACCATTTCCAAACTCATATCTAAAAAAGGAGAAAACAGTGTGAACCTTGTCCTAGATCCAGACACCAAATAATAGATTAAATAAAACAACATGCAGTGGCAGTTTTATGTAGGTACGTGGAGGCCCGATGCGCTGACAAGTTTGTCTATATACTTATATTTTTTATTGCAGATAGTATCTAATATTGCATTTTTAAAAGTAGATATTTAATAGATATTCGTTTTTTTTTGTCGACTCATCTGTTTTATGGAAACCCCTGACAACATGTCAATTTCATGCATCCGGCGGGATTCGAGCCATAGACCCTACGCATATTTGATGTAATGGTAAGGAACTATAAAACTTTTTACTTTATTATGTAAATATCGGTAAATCTGAATGCTTGGGTCAATATATGCTTATAAATATGTTTTGTAGGTATCCATTATCAGTCCTAAGTGGATACCTAAAAAAACAAAACTATAATAATCACTGTGCAATATTACATTATGCGCCTTCTGTTAATAATTGGTATGATAATATGTCAATACTTAATCATAAAATCAACAACAACCTAGAAGCAGTTGTTTACTATTATACCTATTTCTTGACACTGAGTTTAATATTAATATTAGTATGGAAATACGTTCTAATTATTTTTTATAAACTTGTTTATGTTTTGTTCTAAACGAGATTTGAAATTATTCGTATTCGTTCGATATTCAAATCCGCGAAAAGAAAACCCCAGATCAAATATTTATGACTGTTCGAAATTTGAACGCGAGTAAAAATCTCACATCGACTCTCGAGTCTCGACGCCACCGCAGCGAAACGTCGGCGCGACGTCCCAAAACAAAACTGTTCCAAATTTGAAAAATCACTCGAAAACTTTTTTACGGGCGACTGAAGAGTGTTCCGTAATTGGACGCGGTGCGATCCGATTGGCTGAAAAAAGTTTCGGCCCCGCCCAACAGCTTTACGCGCCGGTGTACTTTCCGAGCATTGTGTCTGAGTGGCTCTATCTCTTTCGTGCTTATGATTTTGATACTGGGGAAAAATTACCCCCTTGCGCGAGTGGCTGCCAACCGTCGGTCGGAAAAATCGTGGCAGATTTGTACGAGTTTTTCTTCTTTTTCCTGCTGTATTAAAAGCTGACTATTGTCGCTATGTCGTATGTTGCGTTGTCAATAGAACCTGACTTCAGCAGTAGCGCCCTCCGTATTGACAGGGTTGGAGACCCCCTCGCTGAATATTTTCCTTCGCGATAATCCGCCGTTGTGTATGGAAAATACCGAAACTTGCGGCATTCGAGAAATTTGCAGCGTCGTATGGGGACCGGGATAGTCTCGACTCCTCCGTAGACTCATCCATTTCAACTCGTGACACTCAGTATGCGGATGCATAGGGCGTTTAACGTCAGCGGACAGCAGAGCCAGTCCAAAAAAAAATTGTCCTTTCTTAACTTCCTTCTTTAAGCACTACGGTGCATGGTTGTAACAATGATTTGAGTTTCCCCATCTCCACCCGTCATGTATATGCAGCCGCGGTTTGTGCACGGCCGCCTTCCATGACGCTATAAAAGTGTCAGAATGAAACGATTTTAGTGCCACACTTCCTTGTCTCGAAGCGATGCTGCACGGGACTGATGTATGAATCTTGACTTGCTCTACCGTCATTTATCTTTAATGACATGAAGTGTCCTATCGGCCCCGTGCGGCTCCGTTTCGGGACGGAATGAGCACTTAAAATCACTTCTTTCAGACACGTTTATAGCGTCACGGAAGGCGGCCGTGCATATCCACGGCTGAACATACATGACGGGTGGTGGTAGGAACCTAGGTAGCTATGATTTCATACAATGAAGTGATTCTGTATCTACACGCAATTTGTGAAATATATTCGAATCTTTTTAAGATGTATGTATAATATATATATATATATATATATATATACCTACTTACCCACGTTCTTGCCGAAGGGCGGCCTCAGCTGAGATTGCTCATGCATACAATGGCCTATTTAGTGACGTAAATGCACGACATACCTACTGATTTTGAGCCCCTAAAATAATAAAAAAATAGGAATTTCACGTCCTCGTAATGTACTCGTACTATAAAATATGTAGGTAAATAGGTAGGTATATAATATTCACAATTTCTGCTTAATTTGCTATCTCACGGAAATTATTTATTTTAATTTAATTAATAGATATTGTATAACTTATTTTAATTATTTGGAGGCCCCATTTTAAATTTTACAACGAATCGGTTACATTATTTGCGTCAAAAATATCTGCTGTAGGTATAAGTACCTACATAATTAAGTTAATACTTTGGACGCTGAAGACGCACCTGGCTCGTAAAGACCAGGCGGCCGATCGATGTAATTAACGTGCATTTTAAAGTTGGTAATTAAAATATCATTATCTAGTCAGCAGCGAATGAGTTTTAAGGGACATTATTTTGCAATAAGCTCTGTATGTAGTTAGAATAGTTAGATAGTTTAATTTTAGAGGCCATCCATAGACTGAAAACACATATCGTAGATGGACCGAAGCGCCGTTCCGGTTCGTGAAGTCGGTAAAATTGTCGCTCCGTCTCGTGGAAAAAAATATTTTGACCGTCTGAGCTAGATAGACCATAATATTATAATAGAAAATCTAACACACTTATTTTTATAAAATACACATAAAATTTGATAACTATGTAAATAATATCTTCAGAAAATATTCGAGCGCTCCGGTTCGTAAACTTTTCCATTTCGAGCGCTGCGTGGTTTTTGAACCATGTGCTACCCAACAAACCCCCTAAATGTCTTCAAATATTACCAATATTGAATGTGTGTTTCGTTTACTAGACAAAATTTAATACCTACTACCTACCAACATATTAACAGCAATAGTCATGTTTCGGTGATTGTTTGCACTTTAATTGAGTGTTTTATGGTTTGATTGTTTGATTAGGTTTTTACACTCAAAATTTGAAACATATTCATATTACGTATGATAATGCGTCGGCTAATTTTGAAATCGGAACCATTAATTTGCTTGGAATACCTAATCATCAACATAATTAAACTCCCGTTGCCGTGATGGTCTGACAGTAGTTTATCTTGGTTCTTAAATCATAGATACGTATCTCACTTATAAGTATGTAGATAAACGTCTACTTTTAGCTATTTATTGATAACATATTCATGCATACGTTACGCCGAATGTGTGAAATTGCATATTACAGAAAATCGGCAAATTTTTGCCTATTTCATGAAAAATGCAAGCCCGTTGCCTTATTCATGAATTAGGCAAAATATTTGCCGAGTGCGTGAATACGGCACTAATTTTTCTGCCTAGTTCATGCATTGGACATAATAGCGCTACGGTGGTGTTTTTTGCAACTAAACCAAATGTGTCAAATGCTCATGCATTGGTCAAAATAGATGGTCGCGCTCCGGTGGTGTTTTTTGAAACTAATCAAACTAACCAAATGTGTCAAACGTCATTGATTATATAAAAAATATACCAATCAATAACTACAATGACGTTCATATCCATTTACTATGTCCAAAAAAAATCTAGAACTATAATATGATAACGGAAGAATTTTATTAAAAGGTATTTTCGCGATTTGATTCGTGCTTGGGTCTCAGGCAATGGTCGATTGTTTGTTTGTAATAGTATGATTTGATAGTTTGTTGACACTTGTTAGCTAACCTCAAAATGGACACTCATTTGAATTCAGAATTTAAAAAACTAACCTAACCCAACCTAACATAACCTAATAATAATAATATTATATTATGTCTTTTACTTTTCTACTGTCATGTTGACAATTTAAGAATTCCATACCCTGCCAAATTCACGTTCTCGGCAGATAAATTGTCTAATTTATGAATAATGCAAGCCCGTTGCCTTATTCATCAATTAGGCAAAATATTGCCAATTGTAATACGCAATTTCACACATTCGGTGTAACACATATCTACAAATAAAAATGTAGGTATAAGTAGTTGAATTGAATATTTTCTATGTACCTATTCTATGTTTCTATATTCTATTTCTATGTTTTCTATACATTTCGAAAGTCTGATCGATATTTTGATATAATGTGATTCCGAATATTAAGAAAGTGATAATGATACCCATGTAAAAATATATAGGTATGTACGTTAGAGAAATGCATTTAAACATGACGTTTAATTTTAAGTAGGTCCTTACCTAGAGTTCAAAATATGACACCAAGGTATGTATGATTTAATTGTACCTATAATTTTAGATATTTTATAGACCTAGACGAGTATTTTTTTTTTACTATTATCTATTATGGTTTGGTTTAGGCAGGGTTTAATTGATTTTTAAAAACTAACCAACTCTGTAAATTGTGTGGATAAGAACCAGACTTGATCAAACCACAAAAACGAAAAAACTGAGTTAGTCGGTATTAAATATTCATTTTGTTGTCAGGTTCAAATGACTATCATTAGAAATTGTCGTTTTGTGATACTGCTATTTATTTCTTCTTCATTTCTTGCGATCACATAAAATAATTCATTATGAGTGCCATATTAAATTTGTCTATTCCACATAAAAATGGCAACACGTCTGACATTCGTGAAATGCTCGAAGAAACTGATAACAGTAAATACAAGCCTTCAACTGATTCATCTGATAAATTATCAGGTATTTTGCTGAAACAATATTGATTTTTTTTTCAATGAATCTATAACTTTAACACTAATTATCTCAGAACTAAATAATTGTGGGTTGCACAAGTCTGGTTCTGGTCCACATAATAATTGTAGTTTTAGTTCAATAAAAACAAACACGTATGAGTCGTATGACTAACAAAGTTTAATGTGCACTATTTATGGAGGATCATAGCCGCCTACCTCCACCCTTCACCACTGGGCGAAAACACCGCTAAGAAATCTCGCTTGCCAGTTTTATTAAGGAAGCCTGAAGTCTTTACGTTACAGTAAGTAGGTACATACCAATTTTCAAGCTTTTATAGTTCATGAGGAAGCGACCGCCTCCGAGCAAAAGATTCACATCCACTGCCATTTCATACACCCCTCTCTATCTAACGTTCTGAAATCACCCTTATAATGCCTGAAATTGCCTACTAAAAATGTCGGTAGCTCAAATTCGAGATTTTAATTTCCAAATAAACATCTTTATAGGACTAATAAAACGAAGAGTAGAACCTAATAGGCATATCTTTTTACTTCGTTACATGGTTTCATGGATTCTGAATATAGCTACTTCGAAGTATTTTTTCCAAATTAAATTCAACTATCTCCGGGAAAATGATAAAGTGGTATGTAGAAAATGGGACAATTATTAAATAATTGATGGGATAACGACCCACAGTATGTAGGTACTAGCCCACTAGACCTAGATGTAGGAGATATGGCGCTCGAAATGGAATTTTTTACGAACCGGAGCGCTCGATAATTTTATGACAATATTAACGTTGTTATCTAATTGTGTATGTAAAATAAGTCTATTAGATTTTTTATTATATGAGATGTCTAGCTCAGACGGTCAAATTAATATTTCCACAAGACGGAGCGATAATTTTGGAGATTTTATGAACCGGAACGGCGCTCCGGTGCGTTTAGGTCCATTTCGAGCCCTGGCCGAGATGTTAGACCAACCGTCTCCAAAGCCGTGGGTCAGTAGGTGGGTGCGAACTCATGACCAGACAAGAAAATTAATGTAGGTACTCAGTGCAAATATCTACCCAAATATAAACTATGAGCAATGTCTAATAGCTACTCGTACCTCGATTGACGCAGAATTGGCGAAGAATTTAGGGTATCGTTGCGAGATTAGTATAGATAATCTGTAAAAATTATATGGAAGACGTAAATGTCTTTGTAATGCCTTGTCTTTTCTTTTCTCAGCTTAGAAATGTTTAATGATCTCGTATATTAATTACCTAATAGTTACCATAAAAGAGTCTTGTTGTAAACGTAGTCAGGCCTTCGTCGTCCAGCGAGTAAGACGCTGGCTATTAATCCGGGGGGGGGGGGCCAAATTCGATCTCGGTGAGATCATAATACGTGGTTTTCTCAAAGCCTGGCTGTCTGTGATTGTTTCTCTTCTACTACTAAATATAGGTACTACTGTCATGTTCTGTCGTAGTGTATAAAAATAAAAATGAGAATAAAACCTACATGTATCTAACTAGGATATCAGATGTCCGAGGTAAAAGCACTTTTTAAAATGATTATTTTGCAAGGCATATTTTCAATTTTCATCTAATTTGCATCATTTATAGTAAAAAATATTGGGTAAATATTTCAATGGACTAATATTAATATTGTACTCGTACCTAACAAGAGTATACAAAATTGACTCTGTAAATTGACTGTAATTTTGCATTCCGTATCTGTCATGATTCATTTATTATTCGACAGTTTAATAAAATAATATGTAGATAGGTATTCTTAACTGAATGTCAAATCATTAGATATGTACTATTAAAAAGATGCATGTATAAATAAATTTGAATTTAATATAAATAAATTATTACCATGTTAATAGCAAGAAACCTTCCTCCTATTATCGAAATACCTGGGTACCTACTGGTGTTTAAAAAAATACAAACGTGGTGTTCTTATTTCAGCGCTTACAAAGTCGTCAGTCATAATTTTATTCCAGAGGGAATGTCATCTTGAACACGTTCCATAAACAATAACTTCGATTATTCAAGATGGATGACAGCGCACTGCTCTCCTGCTTACTGCCGTTTCGTTTTATTTTCTTTATTTGAGTTTTGTTTACTTTTAAAACGATCACCTGTGTAAATTTAGTTTGAAATATTTAACCGTATTAATAATAATATGATAGCGTGCGTGTTACTGAGGTTATTTTGCTGGTGGAATACACTGCAGGTGAAAACATTAAATTACCTATATAAGTCAAATATTGTTATGTTTATCTTCTTCTTCTTCTTCCACACTGTCACGTCCCAACATTGGGGCATAGGGCAAGCACAAGTTGGCGCCACTTCCCTCGGTCCATCGCCAACTCTTGCGCCTCCCGCCATGTCAGACCTGCAGCACGTAGGTCGCTTTTGTAGCACCGCTGCAGGGTGAGGGAAGGCCGGCCACGGCGACGGAACCCTTGAGGCTGTGCCACAAGGGTTACGAAGTGCCGCACTCTTTGGCGGCATCCGGGATATGTGACCCGACGTTATGTTTATAAATTCATATAAATTTTTCTGTTATATTTTCTACCTTTATTGATAGGTAGATACAATTAAAAATGTGTAATTTTGCCGTATGCTGAGCATACGTGTTCCATGCAGTTATGCGCTTAGAATGCTCTTACATATGGCGAGGTGGAGGTGGTCAATCATCAGCTAGTCTGTCCCAACATCGTGGTCATATGCTGTGCTGGATTTAACATAATTTGTTGACTTTGGAATTTTACTTAAGAATATTGATAACAATCACGAATATACAATTCTATACATTGACTCAACCTGGGTCAGCATAATATGACTTTTGGGCGCCCTGGGCAAATGACATTTTGACAAAGCCTGGGGAGAGGGTCACCAATTTCTATGGGGCACTGTACACATTCTTTACAATGAAACGCTCATCGGTAGCCCCCTATCACTTATGGTATTCATTCATTTCGATAAATTTATTTATTATATCAACCGACTCATTCAAATTAACTCATTCATTTTATCCATACATTAGTAAGACCAATCAACGCAACCATATGAATGTTTAAAGATTTTTCATTTAACCCAATCGATACTATCAATTTATTGGTATATCATCTCAATTTATTATCAATTATTCATTATAGGAATTATTTGATTTATCCATAAAATCAAATATCCATCCAATAAAATATATTAATTCAATCCAGAGAATCAACCCACTCGAACTTTCCACCTGTAACGTAACCATATCCATTCGTACATATTTTGCATTCATAAAAAAACATTTATAATTAATTCCTTCCAATTATGAATACATTATTATGAATCAACCTATTCATACTATATTCATTTGTTTAATTTCATAATTATTAAGGCGATTTCCTAAACCTATCCATTAAAATATTTTTCATTCGTACCTATGTATAATTCATGCATGAAAACTCATTGATAATATTTTTTCATTCATAAAAAAAATCATTGATAATATTTTTTATTCATAATAATTCATTGTAAAAATATTTTTCATTCATAAAAAAATCATTCGTAAATTTTTTCATTCACAAAAATTCATTGAAATTTAATTCATTCATACAAAAATCATCTCATTCTTATGCAAATGGGTTTCGAGGAATTTTGATTTTTAAAGATAATTATACCATACAAAATGGTCCAAAAATCAATCTTCTTTTGGCTCTTCTAAAAATAGCTATTTTAGACGTACAAACGAAACTAGATATATGACGTACCTACCTATCCATTAATAATATTTTTTATTCTTTTAAAAACCATTGATACCTATTTAATTCAATTATAAATACATTATTATGAATCAACATATTTATACTAACGCAACTACCTATAGGTATCCATTTTGTTTATGTATTTATTTTCTCTAGTAAATTACTGTAACCTTTTAAAGGTTTATAGACGTTGAAAAGTCCAAAATTGATTGCAAAAATTCGTGAAGCTCTAAATGTGAATTCCAATTGGAAGAACATCTTCAAACGTTTGAATCTCATTAGTACCTATACCTGCAAAGAAAAGGGCCATTTTCCACATGTTCATGAATGAACAATTTATTTACTCATTATCTTTGACTAACATCGATTATATGAATAGAGTCTGAAATGTTAGAAATAATAGATGTTGATGAAATGATCAGCGATATCATGAAGGGAAGGCGAATAACATAAAAAATTAAGTTTTTTTTAAATTACCCATTATGTACGTATTAGCCTAGGACTCTTTCATCTATAAATCCGGCACTGGTCATATGTCGCAGACTCACACGCAAGGTGGGTTTCTGGTCCGGAACCAAATTGGGAAATATCACTATCCCTTAGTTATATTTATTAAGTTCACGAGAATATTGAAAAAAAAATAGAAAACTACTCCCATAATCTCTAGATGCATTTTCATGACGAAGATCTCGAGCGAAATCCAGGAATTCAGGATGCAGGGATTGAAAACACTAGTACCTACCTAAGTAGGTAACTACTGCGGTATACCGAACAGTCTTAAAGTTATTTTTATTTATTTAGCTACTAAAAATATTTTATTTAAATAGAGTATGTACCTAGATATAGAAATAACATAGCTACGTGACCATTTCTATTTTGTTTTGGGTCAACTGAAAATAAAAATACTGTGCCTAATGTATCAGTGGCGTGGACCCATTTAATGTTTAGTGATGAGTAAGTATCTACTTATATAATATTTATATCTTTCTTGGATGACTTTGGTATCGCCTTGAAAATACTCTGGAAAATTCTTTGTAGTTCAAGGCGGTGATGGTTATGATAAAATAAATATCTTGTCGTATTCATTGGGAAGTGAGAGCGGTTTTCTCCAAACTGCCGTTTATTTCCGCATTGTTTGCATTTGAAGCCTCCACGGTGTGGAGATTACAGACTTTTATAAAAGATTGCAGAGTTATTCGCTCATCAAATTTGGTCCTGGCTCTGGATTAAACACGAATGGAAAAAAATCAATATCTTATTTTTCCACTGTGTGATCGAGCTTGTACCTACACGAGGTTTCATATTTCTACCAACTATGTTACAACTGGTCTTTGTAGGTACCTACTTACGGGTATGTAGAAGACTGGTAGACAATTTATTATTACCTTGTTCGCATCCCCTTGCTTCTTCCATTCTTCTCGGTCTCTAGTTATTTACTACCACGTACCTACAGCTACCGAACTTAATAAATAATATATTGAAACCGAAATTTAAATTAAAACAAAACGATTTGTAAATCACCCATCACACTGAATTTTTTTTCTTGAATTGTAATGGTTTAATATTTTTTCTCCATAATAAGTTGTCCACCGAAAGGCGGAGTGTGGGGAGGGGGGCAAAAAGTTGGTCTCTGAAGCGCATTAAGCGGACGCAGTGGCGTGGGATGAGATAGGGGGCGTGTCACTAGTGTTTTTGCAAATGACTTTAGATTGGCATATTCAGCTCTTCACTTGTAAAATTAAAGCAGTGTAGCAGGTAATCTTTTTCTTTTAAAATCAATTTTGATATAAAATAAATATTAAACAAAGTTAGGCATGCTGGGCATATCGCGAAAGGCCAAAAAGAGGAATGAGTGGATAAGGAAGCAGACAAGTGTTTGCGATGTAATAGAGTTTATTAAAAGCCGTAAATGGAGATGGGCTGGCACATAGCTCGAAGAAGAGACAATCTTTGGACAAATCTAGTCATCCAGTGGTATCCAAGAAGTACAAAATGTCCCCAAGGTAGACCTAGAGGCCGCTGGATCGATGAAATGATAACGTTCTGCGGGAGTACGTGGCAACGCAATGTACAGGACCGAGAGAAGTAGAAAACAGCTTGAAGAGGCCTTCATCCAGCATTGGATAGATTCAGGCTGATGATGATGGTGAAACAAGGTTAAATAAATAAATACACATTTGACTTCGAAACACTTAGAGGTTATTAGAAACTTTGAAATGAGTGTGAATAATAAAATGTCACCATACCGCATACTTTTAAGTTTCTTTGAGTTTTCTTATACATTTTTAATTTTTTTCCCCTAGTCCAGACCTAGATACATCGATTCGGTGAACATTGAAAATTATATAGATACTTACAAACTATTCGAATGTTATGTCAAAAGTTTTTGTTTTCCGACGAGAATCAAAAACATTCACATCAACATCATACGTCAACAAACAAACATCATACCGTCTGTGTTTAGGAAAAAGGGCGTAACCCTCGATTTTTCGAAAAGTGCTTTTATAAGATATTAACAATATATACAACTAAATACACGTTCTATAAAAAGGAAGTAAGTCGCATATGCCGAATTATTATCTAAATTCAGGTTTGAATTGAGGTTAATTAATTTTTAATTTAAGGAAAAAACCATTTACGCTTAATTTTAATGATTTTTCTGTAATAAATTCTTTAATTATTATTAGATCGAAAAGATATTAAGTATACCAAATCATCAATCATCATGTACCCAATGTCTGTGCCTATTTTAAAAAAAATATTAAACTAAAATCATTCAAAAAACGTTTTTTGCCCCTCCTGTAAAATTTGTTCTGTGAGGGTTACGCCATTTTTCCTAAACATGGTCGAACGTTAAGTCTAGAGTTAAGCAGTGATACATACATACAGATAAAAGTGATTGGAATATGAACTGTACCTTGCATTTTAATATGGGTCGATTTACAAAAACTGCATTCATTTGTATACGTCATTAATATTTTATTCTGTCCAATGCATCTGCAATTATAATACCTGATGTTTGTTGAAAAATAATTCCAAGATAAAAAGAACTTTTTATTTACCACGTTTTTAAATTTTCTGTTGAATCATATAAACTTGACAATTATTCTATGTATTAATAAAAACTTTTTATTGTACTCGTACTTGATAGAAATACTGAATAAATATTATAGAATACAGAAATGTCATTTTGACATTTCATATTGATTTCCATAGTAACACACGTATATATTAATAATTTAGTTGTTAGGACCCACTTAGCAACCAATAATAGTGAGTAGTAAATATTACTTTTAACGAATTTTTTCCGAAACATACAAAACAGAATTAATTGAAAATTAATTCAATTCTGCTTAAAGATGGCCAAACGTATTAAAAGAATGCATTGTCGTCGTGTTCTTATAATATATATTCTAAAAGTTTCAAATGTCTAGCTAGTCGGGAAGTTAGTTAAAAATCTTGGACAAACAAGAAAAAATTTGTACTGCACAAAAAAAAATCTGTACTGGACAAACAAGAATACGAGCTAATAAAAACGTGGTAAAAATACATATTTATGTAGGTACTATGTACTTATAAATTGTGCGCTGCATACATTCTAAAAGGGGCGATTTCAGATTTCTTTTATCTTTTCTGGAAAGGGTGCCTATTTTAGTGATAATATTTAGCAATTTTTTGAGACATCATAACACATATTTTTTTATTGTTTTATTCCGCGCAGAGCTCGAAATGGTCAGCACGATTAGCACTCAATCACGCGAAAAAATATTTTAACCGCCTGAGCTAGGGACCTAAATCTAAAAAAATAAATGAATATGTTAATATTTTCGGAAAAATTATCGAGCGCTTCGGTTCGTAAAATTTTCCATTTCGGTCGCTGGTTCCGCGATTACTTACCGCGAAAATATTAAATTCTAATTAATTTTAACATTCCAGGCACTGTGTACACTTGAACTATTTGGCCGTAGCATGCAAAATACCAAAATATGTACCCTTTAGGTAAGAGATAAAGGACAGTCTTTATACTACAAATATGATGCATTGCTCGACTGAAGAACTTGCACCAGTGATTCAAACAAACTCTCAGAACTGCAATGAGCAGATCAATACCATTGCAAACTAAAAGCAGAATCCTATGATGACCTAACACCAGTAGCGAAGGGTGAAGGTAGGCTGTTAAGATCCTTCATAAATAGTGCACATTAAACTTTGTTAATCATACGTATTAGTTTTTATTGAATTACGTCTACAATTTACAGAATATGGTGTTGGTTAGTTTTTAAAAGTCAATTAAACCCTGCCATAACCAAACCATTATAGTTTTGGTATACTTAGACGATACGACCAAATTGTGCACACTTTTTATTCATACTTATTTATTTTCGTTGGAATAAGAATACATACCTATTACCCATATTGTTGGTTCATTTTTTTGAATTCATTAAGCACTGCCTAAATCAAACTATAATAGATAAAAATATTATTCTATCTATAAAATATTCAAAGTTATGTATGATTTAATTACATCATTTTATATATCTTACAGATGGATGCGTATTTTTTGACTATTATCTATTATAGCTTGGTTTTCAAAGGGTTTAATTCAATTTTAAAAACTAACCAACACCATCTGTAAATTGTAGTCTTATTTCAATTGAAACAAATACGTATGACTGACAAAGTTTAGTGTACACTATTTATGGTGGATCTAGCCTACCTCCACCCTTCGCCACTGCCTCTAACACATATCCGAAATCGTATTATAGGTATAACTTGTAAATTTATATTTGGAGTAGCATGCATTGCTACTATTGTATACAGAGTTGGTAGTTTTAGCTTCTAGGGGTTAAATTAATGAAAACAAATCTACAGTGACGCACCGCCACTGCGGCTAAAATACATAAAAACCATTCCGCCACCGCCCGCCTCTGTCGCCTAATGGACGGCAATAAAGACTGGAATGGTCCAAATTAGTCCCAGATTAAAACTCATTCCATACCCCCTACATATTATATCTCTCAGCGCTCTACCTACGCCACTGAACGTCATATCTCCGTCTCTCTCACGGGTACCAATCCATCCATAAGTGCGAATGAAAAAAAAGATATACTGTCTCAAAAGTGAGTGTTCAGAAAGTATACAGCGCACTGTGGTATACTGTATAGTGACTTTCGGGACATTAATTTAAGTGTTTAATGGATGAAATAAAATCGTTTCGGCATCTCTTTCGCGCGCACCATTTTGATGTTTGGAGTAAAAGAGAGACATGTGGGGGAGTGCACGCTTTGGGTAGTTATAAGTTTTTATGAGTCAATTATATAAAGAGCGCTGCTGTGGAGTAGTACTGTTACACCGTCGGAATCGCTATTGCCAGAATTGTGACGGTGTTTTTAATTAATTGCGAGTGCGAACAGGCCAGGATTGGTGCAATAAATGCCCGATAACATTTTCATGACTTTTGGTTTAATTTTCTAACTGAATTTAAATCTACATACGTGTGTACCAATGATATTATTAATAGACAACGCACTAAATACAGTAGCTAGCAAGTAAATTCGCACATGTATAGGTAGACGTCACGCAATTTCCATTATGCTGATATCACGCATCGGGAATTTATAGCAATATGACCTTTATTGTAATGGCGTTAGAGCAGTGTTTCTAGTGTCAATGTTCATTTGAGCGAACCCGTTCGAACCGAACCATTCGGCCGACCCGACAAAAAGCATCGGGAATTTATAGCAATATCACCTTTATTGTAATGGCGTTAGAATAGATTGTGCCATTCGGCAGACCCAAATGCTTCGTCCATATTAATGTCATTGATGTGTACACTATTAGATATAGCATAATAGGTATGGATGGTATGGACACCACAGGGAATTTTTATGATTTCAGTGACTATACCTGTATCAATCATAGAACACAGATGATTTTAATCAGAAATTGTTGAGTATGCCAGTTTGTCAATTTATGTAGGACTCGCTCAATCAGTTGGTAACGTGGTACTGAGTCAAATACAAACTCTGTGAAACTGTAAAAAATGCTGTTTTATGCTGTGCGCGTAATGTGTGAAAACAGTGTTATGAATGCAACAAAATGTTCGTGTGAATTACTCAATTAGTAAGCGAAGCAGTGATTGGCTGTTATTATGTTAATACATTTTTTAATAATGTAGGTCATGGCCCCCACATCCTAAAGCAGGCCCCCAGGCTAGGATCTATGGCGGCCCCCCTACCTATCGCTAAGGTTAAGGGCAGTGTGATTTTTTACAGCAGTGTTCCCCAAATGGTTTCCACGGAACCCTAGGGTTAAGGGTATTCCGTGTATTTTTACCGATTTTTAAATAAATCCAGTTGATTTATTGAGTTGTCGGCAGTCAGCATATTATGAAGCACTGATCGCGACCTCATTTTGTGGTAGGTACCCAAGTAACAAGGAACCCTTCGCCATTTATATTCGCCAGAAAACACACAAAATAATTATATAACAAAATTCTACGCGTGAACTATCATTTAATTATATCAATCAAAATATCACATCAAATTATATTGCACAGACACATATTTTTAAATGTTAATAATCATTTAGGAAAATAACTCCGCAGGCGACTTTTTTTACTATTAGAGCAAATTTGTGGTGTGTTTTTCTCATTTAACTGGTCGGATTGCCACGCCGGGCCCCCTCTAAGCCCGGGCCCCCAGGCTAGAGCCCTGTCAGCCCCGCCCTTGTGGGGGCCATGATGTAGGTAGACAGTCAGTATGCTATTTCATGATCCAATGCACATGCACGAAAATATAGATATTATACTACTTGGTCTACTACATTTACACAATTCCATTAAAATCTTTAAAATATTGACTTCTGACTAACGTTTAAAGCAGACCGACTTCTTCAGCGTTGCAGGCGAAAAACTTATCATTTTCATTAAAGTTTTATTATCCACATTCCTTCCAATATTTACATACACTTAGAATGCGACACCTCTTTCTTAGCAGTACATGGTCTGCCTACCTTCACGGGATGTCACTTTGACCCTGTGACTCGCCAATGTTCTCGAGTCTTCATAAGTAATGTTAGCATCCCGTAACTTTTTCGATTCGAATGTACTAAAGTGTACCTAAGTAGTGTTCAGCAATCATGCAGGTCACTGGAATATGATTGACTTGAAAAGGAAGTAGGGTAGCACGTGAGTGAGCCAGATACAACGTCACATCTTCACCTTAAATATGATGAGATAGTACATCTTTTCTATTGTCTATTCACTTCTGAATTATCTATGTTGGTTTATGAATGAAATGACGTTGTAGATAAGTCATTCATAGAAATACCTACTAAAAAATCATTCTGAATTACCTATTCAACTATTTCACTGAAAGTGTTCGTTGGTCATCGAAATTCGGTTACATGTAAAATGTACGTAAAACATTTCACCGTGCCACATTCGCCGTGAGCTTTCTTATAGGAAAGAGATGACCGTATAGGTACCTACCATACGATGACAATTTTATTAGATTCAATATGAACATTAATTCAATTTTCATAGTTGATTTTGGCAAAATTCATGAATTCAAGAATGAAAATCTAACCTAACCTAACAAATAATCCAGTATACCGACTATTTTCAAAATTTGTTTGTTGCTAGCTTTCTGTAAAGTGTAAACCGACAATAACTGTGTTTTATTTAGACATGAATTTTATGTCAGTACTATACGACCCAAAGAGGTTGGACGGTCTTTAATATACGGCCTTATACTTCCGATACAACATTTCACGGTGAAGTGTGATACGGCACAGTTTTCGGACATGATCCGAAAAGAGGGCGTAATTAAAAATGTTTTATTACAAAATTTGATGTGCGATTCCACAGGGTTTTTTTGTAGGAATGGTTGATTTAGTAACAATCAGTAAGTCTGATGTTGACGCGGTTGTATTAGAAATTATAATGTTAGGTACATATTTTACATATAAAGTCTTGTGTAGCATTGGGGCATGGAGCAACAGAGTCACGCCAATACCCTCGGTCCATCGTCACGTCTTACACCTCCCGCCATATGAGATCAGAGGCTACAGGTCTCACGTGTGTTAAACAGTAATCGGTATATCTATATAACAGGATCATTAGTGTACATTTCAATAAATTAACCTGTAAGGTTAAATATCTTGTAGCTAATAGAGCTTCGGTACATGACTAACAGAATGTTGAAGACAACAATATTACCTAGTGTCTTGTATAAAGTTGAATGAAGCATAAGTAAACTTACCTAATATAAAAGTGAAACAAAAAGGACCGTGCGCACCTATTCTATACACAAGGCTGCTTTCGGTCCGCTACGGCAGCTAAATATGGTAGGAAAGTATCGAATTATTAGCACTTATTGTAACAATTACAATAAGTTAGCCGTCTAAACAGTCAAAACTGTCTATCTCGCTCTAAAATTTATCTCAGCCAAAATAAGTGCTGTTAAAACATAGCACTTATTGTAATTGTTACAATAGTGGTACTACTTTGATACAAACCTAACCTAGTTAGCTACCGTAGCGGCCGAAAGCAGTATTGTGTATAGCAGTGCTCCGCAACCGGTGCGCCGCGGCACACCAGTGTGCCGCGAGACGATGCTAGGTGTGCCGCGGTGCAATACCCAAATTTGCGTACATGGCTGGTAATATATTTGAGAACCTGCATGAACTTAATAAAACAATGCAAGGTCAGAGTGAAAATATATTGACGTGCTCTGATAAATTAGTAGAATTCAAAAATAAACTCGAACTTTGGCAGGAGTTAAGACAAGGATTTCTACAAATGTTCCAAAGGAACTACCAGACCACTATTGAAAACATGCAATTAATTTTGAATCCGTCTCAAAAACTTTTAACTTTGCTGCAAAAGAAATTTCATCAGTACTTTCATACAATCAATGCGACTGGAGACGAAACCCTTTTGCAACCAATGCCAAAAATTCTATAGAAGCGCTTTTCCTATAGATTCGAGAGGAATTTGCTGAATTGATTAACGACGGGACGCTAAAACTGAACTTCGCCAATGTTACATTGGCTATTTTCTGGATTTCAGTTAATAAAAAATATCCTCGGATTTCCGACAAGGCTATCGCAGTTCAGCTCCCATGTTCGAGTCAAAAAAAGTCGCCTGCGGTGCTATTTTACTACGCTAGTATTAATATTTTAAGACATGATTGTAGGATACAATTTATTATTATTGTGTCAATACTCGACAAATAATTATTCCTAACCCGACAACTAACATAACTATATTAATATAATATAACCATACAAAAAATCGCTAAAGATAAAATCAATACCATTAATTTTACCTCGAACACTATTTGAAAAACACTATTTTAGAGTATCACACTGTCTTTAACCATAGGGATAGTTAGAGGGGACCCGCCAAAGATCTTGGCCTGGGGTCCCCCTTCAGGATGTAGGGTCCATGTTTTGGTGTACCTATAAATTGTTTTACGTGTGGTGTGCCGCAGAATTCTGGGAAGACCTTTGGTGTGCCGGGGGTGGGAAAAAGTTGCGGAGCACTGGTGTATAGGATAGATGCACTGGTCTACTAAGTTTTATACAAACTGTGAATAATTTACAGAGGTGTGTTGTAGAAAAATGGCATTTGCATTAAGGAGAAACTTGTTTCAGCGACCTTGGTGGAGAAACCGCAGAAGGTTCAATCTGGCAGTAGAAGGGTTTCGTCTTTCGTCAACATATTTGACACTTAGCCTGTTTTCAATATCGCATTCAAATGCTATATTTTCATGAAAGAATGTTCTTTCCAGGTTTATTATTTTTCCTTCTTCTTTTTTTGTGATTTTACCGAGGCTTTGACTGCGACTTGCTGTCATATCGCCTCTTCTATTCTAGAAGGGGATCCGTCGATCAGGTCCTCACTCCTATTCTGATAGCTTTACAATTTTGCCTAGCTCTTCCGTCTTTCTTTCTTTCTTCTTTCGACGCCAGTGTTTTATGCACCAGTACCGCTAATCCTCCGTATCCATCCCCTCTGTCTTTTCGATGCATCGTGTAATCATTGAATTTCAGATAGTCTAATTCAGACCTCAGCCCAGTCTCTGAGATTAATGCTATTGATATTTTTTTGTCTTATTAAGTAAAGTTCTATATCGTTTTTTTTTGCTTCATACTTCTGGCTTTCCATTGTAAAATCCTAATTTGTTTTTTATTATCCATTTTGTTGCAGAACCTCCCATAGAATTTCTCCTAAATGTCCTTCTTTGAAGTTTTTGCATACCCAGTCCACTGCTTTAATTATTAGTTGTTTAATGATCTGCTGCCAGTCTCCCCCTTTCTTGGTCGTACCCTCGTGTTGTCGAGTTCATTTATCTGCAGTCTCTGGATGATTGACTGGTTCGTCCTATGCTCTGTCCAAGAAATACGAAGCATTCGGCACCAACACCACGTCATCTTGAAGGCAAAATATGGATAATACACTAATGTTTGGACAACCATCATTTTTCCTAAGTTTATTAAAAACATATTAGATAATTATTATTATCTAACATTTAGGTGGATACATTGCTTGAAAATATACCAGAATGTCACTTAATAGATATATTATACCTAATGACATTCCATAAATAAATTATTAATCATCGAGTCGTTTTAATAATTCGACTGTAATACAACCTCATTCTAAAACGACTAAATTGCCGAAAAAAAGTTTCGTTTAATAAGTACGTTAGCATTCGCAAAATGGCGCTTTCAGTATTCAGAGCTGTCGAAATAATTTACGATCTGAAAATGTTTGCCGGCGGAAATTTCGGCATTAAGCGGTATAATTTAGAAGCATTGTACAGTGTTAATTAAAACTGATCAAGAGGGTGACTGTGCGCCGTACAGATTGGGAACAACATTATATTATTATTCAGGAACCAAAGTGAACATTCAGAATAGTTATTAATATTTACACAATCTCTTTTTTTGCTTAATCTTATACCCTGTTTACACGTGCATGGACTTACTGTTTGCAGTAAAGCCATCTGCTCACGCAGAAACTAAAATCTGACTAACTGGTTGGTGATGGAACTCATAAACTGGCCAGTGACTGCTGCTTCACACACGGCGCTACTGAAACCTAATAATCTCATAACCTCAAACTGTCAAACCCATTGTCTTTCCTACTTCATTCTAAGCTTTTTCCGTAATATCTTTACGGGGATATTCTGGCAGCCTGTAAGTATACAGGCAGGAGTATTTCTCAACATATTCTGCCACAAATTTTAAATTAAAAATCGGTTCGCCCATCTTTAACTTTTGACGTCTAGAATGGCTTGTTCAGTTCAGTTCAGTGCTACCAATTTTAGTAAGAAAATATGATTTTTCATCGAATCCACTGATATTGGTAGTTGGTACCACTGCTTTATGGGTGACTGGAAACCGAGAGACTGGGAGACTAGCATGTCGCGTCTCTTCGGTTTCGGTCGCGGACATTTTGAAACTGAGAGATTCCAGTCTTGCCGTCAGCTAGCCGCCATTGACTACGTTAGCTAGATACTGGAGTTTTAGTCTCGTCTTTTTTGAGTATTCACGTGAGCGGATGGCCTTAGTCTAAGACGATTCGGCGCTGCCAACTCGCCGACTGACAACTAGGCGCTGCATATAAATGAATGAAATACCCGTACCTTCGATATGATTTTAACCGACATTATGACAGGAAAGTTTAATATAAAATATCTAGTGGTGAAGGGTGATTTTTGGAATGAGGTAGGCACATATAAATAAAATGAATATAGGTAGATTGTTCTTAAAAATAAATGAGTCTAATGATTTTTGATGTGCATAAATGTTCAGAAAAATACATAATTTAAACTCATTTTTATGTTGTCAGTGAGCTATTGATTTTTTTTATTTCAACGAATTACTGTGTATTTAGTAATTATTTTCCGTAAGTATACCTGCAGGCCTATTCTAACATATCACTTAACATCCAAAAGGAACTAATTGTGATAAATATATCACATTTATCACTTAACGTATTCTGGCGCTTAATTATGTAAAAAAGTTAACCGTCGGACTTTGCAACTTGGTTACAGACAGGTTAAATGTTGAAAATAACATATTTTTTAACACGTGTATAAGTTTCTGATATATTTTTCTCACACTCGAGAACCGTACTGTTGTTTACCATACCCCACATAACAGATTAATAAATAGAATTCAGATAGGCTATACCCCCAATACAATACATTTTGAAGCAGGGTTTAATGTATGAGTGTCCTACGAAAATGAAACACACATTTATAGACGTGCAATAGTGTGTGTTGCAACCTTCAAATACACTAATATTGAATGAGCGTCAGTGCATAAATTGAAAGCAGTTGTCAAAATGAAGGACAAGCTTACAATGACGGATTCTGGACACGTGTTTAAGTTTATCCCAATTCTTCCACACTCGAGATCGGTTGCCTGTTACTCCACACCCGTTAGGTACTTATTTCAGTTCCTATTAGTTCTGTGTTCCCTGTTTCAGACGATACAACCGCCCTATCTGCTTCGTGGAAAATCGACGAAGGGTAATACCTACTTATAAACGATAATTTTAATTAAACTTGAGAAATATGAATCAGTAAGAAAATATGTTCACCCTTTAACACACACATTCTTAATCACAAACACACCGGCAGACAGTACACACCGATGAAAGCACACACCAACACACAGACGAGAGTGCTTACGCGAAGCAATTTAGGATCATAATAGGTCCCTAGATACAACTTTAATCTGAGCGCTAATTGGCTTGCCCCCCTGGGCGGACCATGCCACCATCCCAGTCCTCCGAGTACGCCCCTGCTCATTTCCAGAACCACATCGAGGGTATTTTTCACAATTATGACTAAATTGTGATAAAGAATTTTTATGATCAACATACTATTGTGTTTTTTCATTTCAACAAAACGCTTAAAACGCAGGGTTTCAAGTCACCTTTCGCGAATGATTAAAATATCATATGAATATTTTGAGATTATAAAATATAGGTATAATAAATATTATAAATATTCCTTTTACTATTACAACAGACAATAAGTTGAGAGTAGTTTAGTGAAACAACAGTATAATTATTAGTATCTTAGGATTATCTCTGATAATTACCTTAGGAATCGAGGACATCCGTTGTTTGTTCTCCCACGGTGCAGAACTAACCTGCCATTAGTAATGCCAATTGGGAGGGCAATAACCATGTTTAATGAAATCGCTTCGGATGTTGATATATTCCACTTACGTGAGGGTGAATTTAGGTGGGCGTTGTTTTATAAGATTTTAAGATAGGGTCTATCAAATTTCACTCTGTGTGCTTCCATCTACTTTTAATTTGTTATTTACTTTATTTCTTATTTTATTACTTATTGTATTATTAACTCACACTTCTCTGTATTTTACTGTAATTATTAACACTTATTTTATGTCATGTCGTGAACGCTTTGAATTTATAATTTATTATGTTCATTATATGTTAAAATAAATAAATAAATTTGAATCTTATAAAAGAGGTTTAATTAAATAAACACCCAGCTTTTGAGAAAATCACATATATATAAGTATTGTGACCTCACCTAAAATATAACCCAGAGCTCCCAGGTGAAAGACCAGCGCCTTATGCACTGAACTATGAGGGCCAGGATATAGATACGTAGGTAGGGTAAGGTAAGGTAATGTGGTGATACAGGTAATTTGGTGATAGTTTGTATTATTATGTGTATTCAAATAACCTGCCGTCCAAAAACATTCAAGAATAAGTCATAGATGTATATACTATTCTTTGACTTGGAAAAAAATATTTTCAAAGTGTTATCAGTTATAAGTTGACGTACACGAGTTTGTATAGAACGCTTTTCGGAGAATTGACACATTTTTCAAATAAAATCTTTCTTTTTCGAACATTTAAGCTATATCAAGGTAATATTTACACTATTTATGTTTTTATAATGGCTTTTCATAGTGCATGGCTTATTATATTTTTCCATTAATACGGTTTTGTTATTATTTAGTGAATTTAAACTTTACAGGCTTACAAATATCATAGAAATTTTAGGAGATTTGTCATTTTTCGACAGTTCATTTTTAGGCCACTATTAAGTGTTTTTAAAAATGAATAAACCAGTGAAAAAAATTACAACAAATTATTTTATATTGTCTTACGAGTGTTTAATTATGTTTTAAAAAATAATTCCAGGTTATATAGACTATCACCAAATTACCTACCACATTTTTGTTTGCACCTAAATGAGGAAAGAAAAGTGAAGGTGACAACAAATGTTATATACAAAAAGCGGCAGACCTGGTGAGGGATCAAAAATTGACATTATATAAAGCGGCAAAAGCCATGGGTATTCCATGGTCGTTTTTAAAACAACTTATTTCTATTATTTCTAAGAACAAGGGAGAAGACAGAAATTCAACGAAGAATTTTTCAAAAATAGGACGGTTTTTTCCATTGACAGTAGAAAATGAGCAATAATTTGTCACATATATATAAATAATATGCAGGTGTTGAGCTTCGGATTGACCGTTTTGGAGATAAGGGAGATGGCTAATAAAAATTCCAAGTCTGTGGGTCGCGATGCTTTGTTAAGCTCGGAAAGTGATTCAGCCAGTAAGTGGTGGTGGAGTCAATGTTTAGCAAGATATAGTTTATCAGTGCGTGTGCCTGTGAAAAAGAAAAGATATTCTTCGGCAAAATGCCTAACTCCAGTTGGAGAGGAGCAGCTAGACGTAGCTGCAGAAGAACGAGTAGTTGTGGTAAAACAACATGGATGCTCTCGAGTTTCTTCACTTCCTCTGCAAGCGACTACAAAAAACCAATCACAACAAAGTGACGACGAATGGATTTGTGGAATATCTGAGAAAACAAATTCTCATGACACTAGGGAAAAAATGGAGCAAAATGGATTGAATGTTGTTTTTGTATGGAAAAATATCATGAAAAATGTCAAACTGGTGCCATTGACAACGTATTCATATGCGATTTTGTGCAAATTATGATGCTGCATTATAAATAGGTAGATAGGTAGTCAAATCTTCAAAAAAACTCAAAATCATACAATATCACCAATTGTTGTTTTTTTTTTTTTTTTATTTAATAAAACGCAATTTTTTTTATAGTACTTATTCCACTTTTAATTAATATATTAGGACCGGTTTCGTCCGCTTCAGTGGGACATTTTCGACTCTAAAATGTCCCACTGAAGCGGACGAAACCGGTCCTAATATATTAATTAAAAGTGGAATAAGTACTATAAAAAAAATTGCGTTTTATTAAATAAAAACAACAATACAATGCAGTTCCACCATGAATTGACAGTTAACAAAATAAAGGAAATCAATATCACCAAATTAAATACCCACCATCACCAAATTACCTGTGCTATCACCAAATTACTTATACTGTTCTTAACTACTTAAACTATAAAAAATCGTGTATTTCCCTCGCTTTTGTGTAAAATGTATTTATTGTAAGGATTTAATTATATACGCCTTTTATTTTTCTATACAAAAAAATAAGATTGTAAATTGAGTTTTTTTAAAAATTATCACCAAATAACCTTACTTCACCCTATATAACTATCAATAATATTCACAAGATTTTTTATAATGTAATATACCTATAACGTTTCGTCGATACATCGACTGTGGAAATAAAAAAGGGCGTAACCCTCGGTTTTTTCAAAATAGATTTTAGGTATTGCATAATAACGTTGTACACGACTAAATACACGATGTACCTATCCAAAAGATGTAGTACGCTGCAAATGCCGATTGATTATTTGAATTTAGCTAACAATTAAAAAAAAAAACAAAGAAGTGACATGAGAAAACGACTTAAACATAATTCGTGTTAAGTTGTTTTTTTAAAATAACTCAATAATTAGCACTTGCTTAGCAGATTAAATATATAAAAATCAAATTATTAATTATCATGCACTTTAAGGTTATGTCTGTTTGTATTTTACCTTTGACCGAAAAACAAAAACGTGCCTCCTGTAAAATTTTATTTGTGTGGATTACGCCCTTTTTCCTTTACACAGTCGATATTTAGGAAATAAAAATGATAGGTAGGTACCTAATCACATTTTTTTGTTTTTTTTTTTAATAATATGTAGTAATTGTGTATTCTAGGGTGTATCATGCGGCCACCGAGATGATTTTCTGCTGCTCCCCAACTATTTTTTCAATAATATGTCGAAGAATGAATAAGATTTTATTGTTTTTTGATAATTAATTATGCGATAAATATATTTGTCTATAAATTTTTTTTTTTCGACCATGTCCGATCCTAATAGGATCATATGGGCCTCCACAGAGTAGAGGTTTCTATTAACAGATTTTGTTTTTACGAGAAATGGATGTCAGCCACTTGCTCAACCTATTAGGTCCATACCCTGACTCACACACAAATTGAAAAACAATATGTGTACTTGCCAGACCCAGGATTCGAACCTGGGACCCACGGCATCATAGTCCAACGCTTAAGCCGCGCGGCCAACGTGGACCAATATGGACCCTAAAAATATTTTGTTTTTTATTTGACCCTTTCGTCAAATGAAACGTTGCTCATCACTGATAAATAACATCTAGCTCCGGTATTATTACGATACTATAGATCGATTCAATATAAATAAAAATGGTATCAGGTTAAACACATTTTCATTTTTCATTTAATAAGAAAAATACAATTCAACATTGAATTATTCAAAAGTTTCTCCTACACGTTGTATTTTCGTTAATTCGTCCGGCTGAAAAGCCACACAACGGTGACTCATTGGGCAGGCGGGCACAATGCGTCGTCAAATCCAGTGAGCGCTGGCGTATTTGATTACGTTTTATTTTCGATGATTCACATAGAAAATGCGCGAGCGCCCTGCAAGCCTGCTTTAGTGGACTTTATGCCTTACAATTTGTTTGGCTATAGATAGTCGTAGCCCTATTTGTTCAAAAGAGCAATCGTTTCTGCAATCAGATAGTTTCAAATAAATTATAGGAATTTTTGTTTAAATTAACAAAAAGCAACAACAAAATAAAACATAAAAAAGATTAAAAATAATAATGTGATCCCTCCTTTTTATCAGGTTAATGTAAACAATGAAAGGTGATGGGTAGATAGCTGATTAAATCTAATGGGGTCTTATCTTATTATTTGTTCAGGTAAATTCAGAAGCTGTTTACTTTATCTACTGGTTTTAATAGACACTTTGTGACATTTTTACCTTTTATATTAGCTAATAATAATATTATTAATGTATACTTACTTAGGTAAGGTACCTGCCTACTTATGAAATTAATGGATGGGTACGTTAGACTTTTATAACGGATATCTATATAGGTAAGTAGGTACTCTGAATTCATACTTAGTTTCATTAATATCATATTAAGTTGATATTATTATTAGGTATATGATTTCTAGCGCTGTTTACACTGCCTCGGTTGATACCTACTCGGCTCCTGAACGGCCAACTGAGGAGAAAAGTAGACAACGTCAGGAGTAGGGAATCCAATCCCGAGCCAAAATTCTGATCCCGGGATTTCGGGATTACAATTTGACAATCCCAGGATTAGCTTTTTTCCATTGTTAATATATTTTTTTTTATATTTACAAATAACATTGATGAAATCGGTCAAAAATAAATCTAGTATAATTTATACTATTTAAGACATTTATTGTTATATTGTATACGTTTAATCGTGGAAATACATAAGTTTAATGGAGTAAATATTATTGTAATATAAATAATAATGTGAATTTAATATGAGATTGCTGTTTCTGATAGTAAATACTTAATGAATGGGTTAGCGAGATTTAAAATAGTAGAGCAAATCATGGTTTACTTATGGCCTTTCCGCTTCATAAATCTAATTAGTCAGCCAAATATGAAACTGCTGTAAAACGTATGAGATCATGGTGGAATTACTTTGTTAATAGTGCGAAGCATTGTTTTTTTCCTATCTTTCTCTTTTTTATTAATTTATGTGAAAAAATAAAATGAATCGGCAACTTAAATATGGGTATAAATCAAACTTCATTCAAACTCACTTTATTTCTAATGTAGTTATTTGTTATTAAAAGTATTTTTTCTGTTATATTTTCGTTTTTATTTTATTTTCCATAAAAATTGATAAAAAAATCAATCCCGAAAGCTTCGGGATTATGTTTATCAATCCCGGGATTCATAGGTATCGAAAATAGCTCGGCATTCCGGGGTCTCGGGATTCGGGATCCCGGGATTGGAATCCCTAGTCAGGAGGGATGCACAGGAACTGAGGGTATCCGACTGGAGAGGGAGTTAAGAATAGAGATTCCTGGCAGACCTTTTTGAAGTCGGACATGGTCCAGCGCAGTTATTCTTAACAGTTAGCATTTTGGCACGTGTGCGTTATTTTAATTGGACCAAATTGTCACGGAAGGCATTCATACACTAGGCGGTTATCGACGGCTATTGGCGTTCTAAATATTATTGATAAATTTGTAATACGGCGAAAATTTAGGTTGGTAAACATGTCAAATTCGGGTATGTTCTTGCTGGCGTATCTATACGAACTCCAAAATTTTGGATTGAAATGTCAAGCATATCAGCATAACCTCCAATTTTATTAGTCGTGTCATTGCGATTGCTGGATGTACTAAAACAAATATTATGTTCCTACTGGCTACTCAAATATGACAGCTAGCGGGGAACTATACATTAAGGCGGCGGCCGTCGTATCTTGCATCTCAATTTTCAATATGTAAAATTGACGTACTTTATCTCACTTTAAAAGTTAACACACTCGAGACAGGGGCTGTTAAAAGAAAGCACTTTTTGACAGTTCAGACGGTTAACTTAGGTATTGTGACTGAATACATAAAGTGATAAAACTGTGATATGTTTATCATATTGAAGCTCTTTTTGTTGTGTTAAGTTATATGTTAGAATAGCCTCGCTGAATGGTTTATAACAGGCATGTCCAACTTCAATAATTAGGGTGTGGTCTAGTATTCAGTACCATAACTACCAGTATTATTCCCATTTCCCCATTATTAATTAGTTGACAACATTGAGATTAATTATTAGAAAATGAAACGACATCGATTTTCAAAATAAATATTTATGAAAAACAAACTACGAATTAGTCAAAAATCTTTTCAATACATTAGAGAAAACTTAATGCCCTATATACCTATTAATAATGCCACATGACCATAAAATAAAATTATTCTATAAAATTATGTAAGTATGCCTTGAAACTTTAAAGGCATTTAATAATATTTTATCAATTATGGTATGGTATAGGCAGGGTTTAATTAAATTTAAAAAAAACTTACTAGGTATAACCATCTGTAATATGTACTTACCACAGAACAGATAATAAATAGAATACCGATAGGCTATATTCAATACGCCGCATATTGATGCAGGCTTTTGAATGTGTGAGTGTCCTATGAAAATTAAGCACGCATTATGCACGTGCAATAGTGTGTGTAATACACCAACATTAAATGAGCGTAAATGCATAAACCGAGAGCAGTTTTCAGTATTCGACGTAAAACGTATTCTTGACACGTGTATAAGTTTAACACGGATTCTCCCTTACTCGATTCGGTTACCTGCTATCGCCTTACCCGTTATGTGTTTCAGTTCACATTATTTCTGAGTTCCCTGGTACTTACATATTCTTAATTCAAGGAAAACAAATACGTATGACTGAAAAAGTGTGCACTTTTTTTGTCGAATCGCCCATAGCACACCTAAACTATTATAGTTTGGTTTAGGCAGGGTTTAATTGAATTTAAAAATAAAAATAACCAGCACCATCTGAAAATTGTATTCTTAGTTCAATGAAAACAAATACGTATGACTGACAAAGTTTAGTGTGCATTATTTATGTCGAATCTTAACAGCCTACATCCACCCCACGCCACTGCTATCCATTAATTAACGATACACGTACATAAGTGGATGGTACCATTAGTTTAGTTCGTAACACATTACCAACTAGTCTGTGTACATAATAAATGTATCTCGTTTATTGTGACAATCGCGTGTATGACAAAAAAACATAATTTTCCTAGTAAAATAATCCCTTTATTGACATAATATTGATAATTTTTATGACCCATTCGTTATTTTAATGTGACACTGGTATTTGGGAGATAGGTAGATGATTTGATTGATAATAATTGATCGTGAAGTGTTAACCTAATTATCAGGTCCTAAGCCTAAAGTATACCTACTTTCAGTGCGCACCGTACCCTAACGATAATTGAGTCGCTTAGAATCATAACTCACATATTCCAAAAATCAAGTTTTGAGATAATCGCTAAAAACCAACAGAGCACTATTTTTTGTAATTAGAAGAACAGTATTGAACTCCCTTGAATATTAATGAGTGAGAGTGTCGAATATTTTTTTTTTTAAATATAAATATACCTAATACTCCTAACTTCCAGACATACAGCATACTATGAGAAATAGAGCTCCCCGATTGGTTAGGAAGGCGTTGGTGACAAAACTCTATTCTTTGAAATATGCGAGATATTACACCAACAATGAACTTTGTCAACGATTTTCACATGGTTTAAATTGACTTTTAATACTCAAATATTTTTCGGTATATAGATTAATTCATTTAGAATCACTTGGCATATTTAACTAAAAAACGACAAAATTGCAATATGTGAGTTATGACTCTAAGCGACTCAATTGACCGCACGGCCAATTGTATGATCGGATATATTCGTGATAACTCTTAAAAAACTGTTGGATTGGAAGGTACCTCAAGGAAATTTATAATCACTATAGGTAAGCGACGGATACTGGGTGTGCGATGGGGTAGTATGACTTTAGGAGCAACGAGGAGATAAGAGAACGCACCAAGCAGCCTCTCATTACGTCTCTAAGAGTAAAGAGGCGACATTGGACCTGGCTTCGCCACGTGCTGCGGATGTCAGAATAGAACCTCAACCTGGTTTGCCTGTTCTTCGAGCCGACTGGATTCCGGCGTCCTGGAAGGCCGCTAAATATTACATATACCGTTCTAAAAAAACGATTTTTTTTTTCTCGGTAGCATGTTCTTACTCCCTACTTCATTTATCGTTTGTCAATTTATGGCTACGGCCGTTTGTTGTTGCTTAACTACTGGGAAATGCCAATAGAAATGGTGTATTTCAAAAAAATACTACCTTATTCTTAGGTCAATAATTATTATAAAACAGTCATTATTCGTAGGATGTGTATCACATTTGAATGGCCAAAGACATAGCTTATAATCAGTATCTTTAGAATTATCTTCAAATGTGTTAATCGTGCCCATTTTTCGAATAATAAAATGCCTAATTCTTGTCAAATTTGGGATCTCAGAGATTATAAAATATATTTTTTTATCGTAAATATTTCACTATATAATGTTAACATTAATTTTACTAATGGTTTTATAAATGCGTTAAAAAATAATAAATCTAAAAAATGTTAACACCACCGCACATGGATGTACTGAAATATGACTATATTCTAAAAATCTAAAACATTAGATCGAGAGGTTTAAAAGAAGACTATTTTATGTAATAAAAATACTTTATGCATTCATCAAATGTTTAAAATAAATATGAGGGATAATTAGGTTTCAAAATTATATAAATAGATTATCTACAACGTTTAAGGAATGTCTAGGGTTATGCTCTGAAAATACATTCTCCATTTTGACCTACGTGGTGCACGTGGGCCCTTGTTTTAATAATATTTCTTTGTTTCTAAATGTCATGTTGTAAACGTTTTAAATTAATAATTTATAATATTCACTATAATATGTAAAAAAACTGATGAATTTGAAAAATAAATAAAATTTGAATTATTATGTGTCATGTCTGTCATATTCAATAATGATTATTTTTAGTTACAGGATGTGATTCTAGGAAAGAGATAAATTGATATGTTTACTACGTGCGTTGGTAGATGGAATTTATAGTCTGTTTTATTTTTTTAATCATGAGGGGGAACTCAAAATCAGTCATTGCCTCGGAAAACGATGTCCCTAACCACGCCACTGCGGACGAGATAAAAAAGAAACCACTTGACATAAAGACTGCTAGATTTCCATTAAAACAATTTTTAATTTCAAATTTAATTAGAGTGACAATAAATGTTTGAACTTTTAGTATAGTATTTTGGTAGCTTTATCATGACATGTGTCCTGGCTCTTATTAATCTGCTCAATGGTATCGCACTTTCATTTATTTTTGTGTTCTCTGGCATTATCCTATAGTCAACATGGCAGATGATGGCTACACTGATATAGGGATTGCAACACCGAATGAAAAAATTAATACCGGTTTTTCGGTATTTCTTATTGAATACCGGTATTTCTTAAACATTAAAAAAACAGAAGTAGGTGCTTATCAATAAATATAGCTATTAAAATCTTTTTAAAATATTATTTTATAGCAAAAATCTACATAAGTACCTACATTTATTATGTTGACATTTAAAAATATGTATTGATCATAATTTTAGAACTAGTGATTTTATACAAATAATTTGAATATATTGATAATTTTAACTAAAGGCGTCAAAAGTTCATCAAAGTGCAAATAAGTCCGGCTGCAGGAAAAGCTTCTTAAATTCAACACTTGTACAGTCATCAATAATAATTATAGAATAATTGAACATTTTTGTCACGGATGTTTTCTATTTCGAAATAATATTATGATAATTCATCGCGACAATTACCTATATAAATATATTTGATGACATTTGTTTTATTATTTTTTCACCTCTGTTGGATTCACTCAATCAATATATTTGCATTTTTGCAGCACATAACTCATTCAGTTCATTTTCAAAAACGTAAACGAGTGTGCTTTCTTAAAACCAAAAATTCCGGTGTTTTGTATTTTTAAAACCGGTATTTCGGTATTGATAAATACTGGATTAGATACCTATCGGCGACGAACTGATCAGGATGGCAGTTGGTAGGCAATTCGGTGAGTAGTTGTCATGTCACATTAAAGGTGTATTAACTCTTGTTTACTTATCGCTTACCGCGCTAATTTAGCAGGAGGCAACCGGACTCGACCGTTCCGCTGTCCTCCCGGCCACTCGGCCCATTAACTTGCTCACTAGCGACGTTAATGGACTGTCAATATGAACAGCACTCCGCTGATACATTATTAAGAATACAATATCATCATAATATGTATTATATTTTATTTTAATAGACGTAACACTGTGCCGTTGCGACATAATAAAGAATAAATAATATGTGGAGGAAAATAGAAATTAAAATCTCTATTGCACACGAGCCGAGAAGTGCCTGGGTACCTACCATCCAGCGCACACATACAAACAAGGTTGGAGGTAGTGATGTCCCATTGGGACAGGCTAGGGATAGGGATAGGATTGAATTTTTTTAAATATACCCACCTGCTGAACTGTAAAATATTAACAATAGTTACTTATAGAAAACACAGAGTAATTAGATGAGTAAACAGACACATCACAACAAAGTACATGAACGTGGGTATACTGAACGAGCTAGGCTCTACCTGTTCTAAAATGTTGAAAAACAACGTCCTCCTCAACTAACTCACGCAAGTGGAATATATTAATATCCGAAGTGATTTTGGTGAACACAATTATTATTGGCCTCCCAATAATTGACATTACGGATGGTAGATTAGTTCTGCACCTTGGGAGTTGATTGTATATTAAAGGCCGTCCAACCGCTTGGGTCGTATAGTACCTACTGAACTAAATTCATGTCTAAATAAAACACGGTTCTTGTCACTTTACCCAGGAAGCCAGCGGATAACAAATTTTGAAAATTGCCGATATACTGGATTATTTGTTAGGTTAGATTAGGTTAGGTTAGGTTTTCATTCATGAATTCGTGAATTTTGCCAAAATCAGCTATGAAAATTGAATTAGTGTTCATATTGAATCTAATTAAATTGGAGACCGTATATTATAGTATACTGTCATCTCTTACCGATAAGAAAGCTCACGACTAACTGTGCTCCGGTGAAATGTAATACGTACAATTTACGTGTAACTGGTAGGTACCTACATGAAATAAGTTTATAAGAAAAGTATGTAAGACGTATTATAAGAGAATATTACTTTTTATCAGAATTTACAAGATGTAAGGAAAGTCTTTATGTCAAGTGGTTTCTTTTATTTATCTCGTCTGCAGTGGCGTGGTTAGGGACATCGATTTCCGAGGCAATGGCTGATTTTGAGCTCCCCCTCATGATAAAAAAATAAAATAGACACCATAAATTCCATCTACAAACGCGCGAAGTAAACATATCAACTTATCTAGAATCACACCTGTAGGTAACTAAAAATAATCATTATTGAAGATGACAGATATGACACATAATAATTCATTTTTTTCCATAATATAGTAAACATTACAAATTATTAATTTAAGACGTTCACAGCATGGCAATTAGAAACAAAGAAATGTTATTAAAACAGTATAGGTATTATATAAAAGTTATTAAACAGTAGAAAGCTATAAATAAAAAAAAATACAAATTAGATACAAGGAAGTACTTGGTTAATGCATTGACGCTCATTTAAATAACAATAAGGCTAATTCATAAATTCCAAAACATTGTATATTCCGAATCCCAACTAAGCGTCAATGCATTAACTGAGAGTATTCAACGTATGACGTATTCTTGACACGTGTGTAAGTTTATCCCGGATTCTTCCTTACTCGAGATCGGTTGCCTGGTACTCCTTTAGGTATTTCAGTTCCCATTATTTCTGAGTTTCCTGAAATAAATGAGTTTTTTAAATAAAAAGGATTTCAAGTTATACACATTTATATTTTTTTTATAAAAATCGATGTTTTTTAAAATAGATATAAAAATATTAAAACTATAAATTAGTCAAAAGTCTCTTAGGCGATGCTTAGAAAACTTAATAAACTAAATTTTAATAATAAATATGACCATAAAATATATGTAATAATAGGGTGCGGTCCGATTCAACAAATTCACATTTTATTAGATTTTTTACAATTGTAAGTTTATCTTTGACTTAAAATAAAAAATATTTTTCTTTTTAATGTTTTCAGATACATATGTATTAATTAATACAGTTGAAATTGTAAATTATCATAAAAAAATCTCAAATTGTAAGCTTCGTATTTTTCCGCTAGGTGCCTCTATAAAAAAGGCTCAGTAAAGGCTTCACCTTAAGGGCTGCACTTTACCTAAGGACGACACTGGACGAAAATTGCGTAACTAATACGTCTTTATAGGTATACTACATTCACATTGTTAATAGTTAGGTAGGTACCTATCTACATTGATAATATAATGTAATGGTACCCAAGTACAAAATTCTACATACAATATCCCATGGGAGCCATATGGGGAGTAAATAGGGCTATGGGATATGACATAGCTGTGACATAACAGGTTGGCAAAATTATTATGATCCAGCCGGAAAATAGTGGCACCAAAGATATATGTATCTTTATTTATTTAACTCTATAAGCACTATTGTTTATTTCCCATTCATAAGCGATTTTTAATTAAATAAACTGCCAAAGCCTCAAATCCAGGGTAAGCCAATAATACTCGTTAGATATGGCATGGTGGGTAATTGTTTAATTAGTGCTGTTATCTCCCGTTTAGCCGGAAATATAACTAATATATTTCGAATTGAGTTATTTGCACAGCGCATAATGCCAAATAATCCCCACTTTGAGTGTCTGATAATATATTTTATAATTTATTATTTCATTCATTTAGGTTATCTACTCACACACAGATGGCTATTATTTTACTCACTGTTGGAAAGAACTTTTTAAAAAGGTTATAAATGATTTTTGGTACTAGTTTTTATTTAAATATTATATCCATGCAAATTTTTGGCTAATATAATTGCAATCATTCAGTGACGTCCCTAGACAAAATGCCACCTCTAGGCAGCGCCAAAATGCTGCCCCATTTTTTTATACATTTTAAATAAAAAGGATTTCAGGTTATACACATTTATATTTTTATGAAAATCGATGTTTTTAAAAATAAATATAAAAAATATTAAAATGATGAATTAGTCAAAAATCTAAACGACAGAAAATCTAAAACTTAATAAACTAAATTTTAATGATAATTATGACCATAAAATATAATGCAATAATAAGATTTGACCCTGCAACGAATTCACATTTTATTACATTTTTTTACAATTATAAGTTTATCTTTAAGTTAAAAAAAATAAAAAATCTTTTTAATGTTTTCGAATACATATTTATTAATTAATACAGTTGAAAATGTAAATTATCAAAAAAAATCTCAAATTGCAAGCTTCGTATATTTCCGCTAGGTTCTCTGCTGGCATGCGTCTCCCCCTTAATAAACTACATTTTATTAATAAATATGACCATAAAATAATAATATGTAGGTAATAAATATGATAGGATCTTTTAAACAATTCATATTTTATAATATTTTTTCTCTGATTTAAAATAAAAAATATTTTTCTTTTTAATGTTTTCAGATAGTACATAATATTTATCAATTAATACAGTTTAAAATTGTAAATTATAAAAAAAATGTCTTTCATATTTTTCCGCTAGGTCAGCTAGGTGCCTCTGGTAGGTAGAGGGTTCGCCTTAAATCTGTTAGTTAATAAATGGTAACTGAACACAGATGAACTTAATAATATGATTAGGTAGTATGAGTACAAGTTTCATGTTACGTAAGGAGTCCAGTTTTTATTACTGCCCCGGGCACTAAAATACCTTGCTAAGCCCTAAGTGTATGAAAAATTTACATAAAATATGTTTTGTTTCTTTGGGTGATCTATGTAAATTCTTTTTTGCAACGCGGAATGAAATGAATGTTATTTTTTCAGTGTATGATGACATATTTTTTTTTGTTTCACCTTTTAAATTGTTAGATTTTTAAAATCCTCTGTTGGTTGTGAAATTTCGCTAATCGCGACCGTGTCCAAAATGCATCCCCCGCGAAAAATGAAGGGTATATTGCCTATCAATAAATAGCCTTCTTAGGCATATAACCTCATTGTATATTTTAATATGCAAGTTCTATTTTTATTAACATCAATTACGTATATAAAATAATCAAGAGTTATGAAATTTATTGCATATATCTTCTATTTTTTCGGTAGTTATTTAATTTGAATTCCACACTAGAATGTTTCAAAAGTAACTTACTTTCTATATCAATTATTGTTGTATTCTTAGTTAATCTACCAACACATAGATGGCAGTAGTATAAGTGCATACAAGCAATATCAGTAGGCAGTTATTGTGTTACAAAATAGAAATGATGGATTTGATCTGTGCTAATATTTACTCAAAACATTTCACCTGTCAAAATTCATTCCCACAAGTCAGTATAATGCTGAAGTGATAAGAAAATATTATTATTACGGCAAGTAGGGTTGTTATAACGCTATAATTGCTTTTTTTTCATAATTTTCTCACAATATGGCTGACATAATGCGGAGATATTTGAATGTACTTATATAAAACATGAGTCCTTATCCGTTTACCTAAATACATTGGGAGCGTATTGCGAAAACCAACTTATCCTACTAATCCTATATTAGACTTTTCATGGTTAAAGTGCTGCGTATTTTGAGCACATTTCAACAATATCCAAATTGGGCGTAATGCAGTAGCGGTGCTACATTTGCATGAAACCCCACAGTACAGGGAGGGGCCCTTTTTAAAATACGAATACATAGGTACCAATTGCCTAGTACAATATTTAAAAAAACAAATAAAAATGTAAAATCTAGGTTGATTAACAGCTTATCGATGATATGTTAACGAACCTAGGTAGTTAGTAAAATATTAAGTATAACTTAACGCAAACAAAATGGAATAAACTATTTTTTTTTTCAATGATTAATTCAAAAGATTTAAGAATAGGGATTCCAATCCCGGGATCGCGAGCTATTTTCGATACCTATGAATCCCGGGATTGATTTTTTTATCAATCTTTATGGAAAATAAAATAAAAGCGAAAATATACTTTAATAAAAAATAACTACATTAGAAATAAACTGAGTTTGAATGAAGTTTGATTTATACCCATGTGTAGGTTGCCGATTCATTTTATTTTTTCACATAAATTATTAAAAATGGAAAGATTGGAAAAAACAATGCTTCGCACTTTTAACAAAGTAATTCCACCATGATATCATACGTTTTACGACATGGTTTCTAATTAGATTTATGAAGCGGAAAGGCCATAAGTATGCCATGATATCAGAAACAGCAATCTCCTATTAAATTCACATTATTATTTATATTACAATATTATTTACTCCATTAAACTTACGTATTTCCAAGATTGAACGTATACAATATTAACAATAAATGTCTAAAATAGTATAAATTATACTTGATTTATTTTTGACCGATTTTATCAATGTTATTTGTAAATATAAAAATTTTATATTAACAATGGAAAAATGCCAATCCCGGGACCAATCCCGGGATCCCGGGATTGTCAAATTGTAATCCCGAAATCCCGGGATCAGAATTTTGGCTTGGGATTGGATTCCCTATTTAAGAATATAAAACATCCTGTTATTAAACATACATAAATGCATGTTTTCTTTGCGTAACAAATGCTATGGATACAGACGTAAATATTGTAAATAACATAGGTACCTACTTATTTTTTAACATGTGTTTAAGTTTATCCCATATTTCTCAGGAATGGGACAAATAGGCGCCATGACAATTGGGCGCCGCACTGTTAAATGAAACAAATAGACATTCGTTACAACTTTATACAGAAAGTAGACGAGGAATTTTAATCAGTTTCTATATTCTACTACTTAGTAGTTTTAATTCATTTTGCTCTTAAAATAATGTTTTTTATTGCGGATTGAGAATTATTATCATGCCTGAGGCGTTATATGAAAATAAAAGAACTCTCTTCTCGTTGGAACTTATACATATGTGCATATTTAAATATAAATAATAATATTAAATATACACTTCTTAAAACTACGTATAATTCAAGAACGTCTATTTATTTTCGAATTTCATTCAATTGTGTGGCGCCCGGTTGTCTCGGTACCGAATCGTCCTAGACCCTATTTCTCCACAGTCGAGAATTATACCTTCTTAAAACCACACCCAAAAGGCTTTCTTTATTTTGGTTTTCTCTGCGTTACGGCCAAGATTCACATCGGATTGTATAGCCGATGAAAATAAAATGATAAATAAAAATTGTAAATAAGTACATCTTTAAATAAAATTGAAAGTGTTATTTTTTCTAATGATTTCAGATACCTATGGTAGCTTAAATTTTTAATTACCTATCGTATTAAATTTTATCTTTCGCATTAGGTACGTCGCTAGATGTTCCAATTAACACTATACTCCTATATTATAAAATATGCTTTTATTCTCATCCCTGTCACCTATTTTTGCTAGAGGGGTTACTATTAGATAGTGTAACTATCGTCAACACATTTATGATCTGAGGTTTTTAATGTTGAATGATTCTACAAATTTATAGATAATTTTCCCCCAACAGTGTGTGGAATAGATATTATTACTCGATGACAGATGCACAGAACAAACATAGTTGATTTGCAAAAAGATGTGCGTTATGCAAACAAAGATGGCCGCTGCAATAATAATTATTTCCCCCATCATTTATTTACTCAGTCCTAATTTAATAATAGATAGTATTATTATTGATGAGATAAGATAGCGCAGAGAATTAATTTGTCAATCTATTAATAATAAATGTGGCATTATTGGTGTGTGGTGTCTCAATGACAGACTTTCATTTCAAATGATAATAATTGATTGCGATTACTGGTTCCATTAAACCCCTTCTTTGGGTTCTTTATGAGTGGCAATATTATCTAAATACCATAGATAAAGAAAAAATAATAATTTTACAAAGCTTTAGAATACCTACTTATTTATTTCAGAATTTATTAGGTTGTGAAATATTATCGTCTAAGTATAATCTTTACTTTCTTCTTATTCTTTTGACCATGTCCGATCCTATTAAGATCATAATATGGGCCTCCACAGGGTGGAGGTTTGTATTAACAGATTTTTGTTTTCACGAGAAATGGATGTTAGCCACTTGCACAACCTATCAGGTCCTTACTTTGACACCAAACACAAATTGAAATACAATATATTGTGTATTTGCCAGGCCCAGGATTCGAACCTGGGACCCACGACGCTAAATACCGACGCTTAAGCAGCGCTTACAGTAAACATGAGAAATTGTACCCCTTTTCACATTGCTTTTTTTAAAACCAACTAACTTCTCTATACATTCTTTAATACCAAGGATTTATTTTCTTTTGAATAGTTTTTCTATTGATATGTTCAAAATCTCCGTTTAGGCACACAAGCAATGCAGTAAACATTTTTCTTTCTTTTTTCTTGTGTACCTAGTACCTACTCAACTTAGTTTTCTTAATATTGTACACTGATTTTAGTGTACTTTTCCTTTTTTTATTTCTGGTTTAATGATATTTTGTATTACGTTATATATTTATAATTCACCTTACTGTAATATTTCATTATTATTCTGCGTATTCTGTTCTACTGTTTTATTTTATATATTTACTTTCTTAGGTGCATGCGCCAATCACAAATAATTAAAATATCATCAGGTGGAGTCGATCAACTGCTGAATGAAACCTTACCTCAGCTCCTTTTACTCTCCGATTGTTTAGTGACTCTTGAATATCACTGTATGACTGCATTTTTCCAGTGGATATTTAATACATCACTCATTCTTGTCTGCCTCAGTATATATTGGGTTCATTTGCGGACTTATTAATTATCATGAGAAATATTAACTTTTGTATTTTATTATTCAAGTTTGAAACATCTCCGAGACTGGACTCCATCCCTCTTCAGAGCAGCAGCAAATTAGGAAAAAATTACATCAATTCACAAAAAAAAAAGATTTTTCAGCTGCTAAGGTCGTTTTAGACGTCAGTTCGGTTGTCTGTCCATTCGAGGTTTCCGTTTTGTTCATTTGTTCAGTTTTGAAACGGCTGTGTATTTAGACGATCAGTTTAGTAGTCCATTCAGTTTCAATCTTTATTCACAGTTCCAGTTTCAGTTTTTATCCACTAAAAAAACATTATTTTTATAATAAATTTCCAAAATATATTGTTTGGTATAATGTAGTACCTATATTTGAAGAAATAATAATATTTCAATCGAAATTAGAAAAGTAGTATTAAAAATATGGCAACATAGTAATTTACACGTCAATTTAACTGGCAACACTAAAAACGGATACGATAACTGATGGAAAATTCATCCTGTCACGTGTCCATTTCAGTTTCAGTTGGCCGCTTCAGTTTTGCATTTACACGTCAGTTTAACTGATAGCTTGACTGAAATGGAGACTGATTGAACAGCAAAACTGATTGTTTAAAAACACATTTAATAACTTTACTTTTGTCATTGGAAATGTTAGTTTAGGTTGGGAATGGTAAGATGTAAGAGAATCAACTGGATTTGTTATTAGATTGACAATAATTCATTGTAATCAGACACCAAGAATATAACACATTTCTTTTTCATTAATAAAATATGAAATATTACTAATTCTTTTTTTTGGGTATTCTAATGAAAACAATAATAAATATAGCAAAACCGGAGATTATCCATTTGCTTAATTGGTACCGACTTATGTTTTTTTATATTGCACTTTCTCATAATTGATATTGTAAGTAATTTTAGGATTAGCAATATCTACAAACATAAGTCCTGACATTAATATCGTTAGTGACATCTGTTGATTGTGGCAGCAAACAATAAAAATATGCAGAAAAGGGCTTTCAGGATTTGAATTATATAATTTTTGTCTTATTGCTAGAACGATCATGATAACCAGTTCAGTAAGTAAGTATTAGAGGTACCCAAAAGTCGTCAATCTTTTTTATTAAGTTTATAACATTTGTGAAGATGTGTTTTACTGTTGTATGTTGTAAACAATGAACACAAAATTAATGATAAGTGGGTTGCTCGCTTGCTCGACAAAAAGCGTTTACGTCAAGAGAGTTTTGAAGAAGGAACATTCGCTCGCTTGGTCTAAATCATGGGTGGCCAACTCGCTGGCTGTCAACTTGTGGCCCGTGGAGCAGTGAGGAAAAAAAAATATATCAAATGCTGCCGCTAGATGTGCTAATTTCGCAAATTGAGATTCGATATTGGCTCAAGATTTTAAAAAGCACCGTGTGCTTTTTGCTTCATTTGTAACGCCATTCTCCGTAGACGTGAATTTATTACTGGGAAATTTCTACATATTGGGAACATTGTGAAATATGTAGGAGAAATTCCATCAGGTTGGTTTGGAAGAGTTCTACAAAACATATTTGGACAAGGAGAAATATCCTGCATTTTACAAACATGCTCTAATGATGACTTCGCTATTTGGAAACACTTACACGTGTGAACAGCTTTTTAGTCGGATGAAGCATTTCAAATCCCGAGTGAGAACACGAATCACCGATGTGCATTTGGAAAACTATTTGCGTGTATGGACAACCTCACTCGATATCGATGCGCTTTTATTTAATTGTAAAAAATTATTAATTTTAAATTATATTACTTAAAAAGTCTAATCTAATAAATTTGTTAGATTCTCATTTTTGTTTTATTTTCTTAATATATATAAAATATTTCTTTTTTGTTTTGTACCGGTAGGAAATCTCATTTTTAGAATCTGGGCCGGCTGCTGAAAATGTTGGCCACCCATGGTCTAAATGCCGCTCAAAAAGTTTAAATGTCAAGTGTAGAGAAATAAATATAAACCTGTAATCTAATAGAATGCAATGTCACGTAAACGACACGCATATTCAATTTTGGTTATATTTGAGGACAGTCGGAGCGCTTTGTGTTCCATGAGCGTTATATGGCCTGACAATCATAAACTAATAAAGCGAATTCAGCCTCAAAATCTTGGTCTATGGCGCCTGGCTTTCATATTTCTATGTTACTAATTTGTTTTGTGGTTATAAATCAGATTGTCGGGCGCACTTGAGATAATATGGTAAAGTAGGGGTTCTCCGATGACCAAACTTGCGAGTGCGGTGAAACTCAAAGCATGGAGCATCTATTTTCATGAAAGGCTTGCAGAGTATGCTGCAATTTCGACGAGATCCTATAAGCCAAGGAAAATGGTGTGGCTTTCGCTAACTTCTGGAGCGACACATTGTAGCTATTGTAGACCCGACACGATGAAGAAAAACCAGATAATTCAGTGTAAAATTTTATTTTATAATTATTTTTAGTGTATTTTCATACTAATAAAAATGACTATTTATCCAATATGGCGAAGGGTTGCATGTTACTTGGCTACCACAAAAAAGGGTCGCGATTAGTGCTTCATAATATGATGCCAAGTGCGAACAGCTCAATAATTCAAGTAGATTTATTTAGAAATACAAAAAGTCGCTAAAAATACACGGAATACCCTTAAGTTTACCTTGTGGAAGCCTAGAGCTCATCAGAATACCATTTATGGAACACTTCTGTAGAAAATTACACAACCCTTAACCTTAGTGATAGGTTGAGGGGCCCGCTTTAGGATGTGGGGGCCATGGTCAAGGCCCACTATGGTTAGACCTTGACGCAAAACTGTAAGCCTCGATGTAAGTGCTAGATATTGCACATACTTTGAATGAAATATGGTAAACTGCTTGTATTTCGAAAATGATAATTGAAATAAATGGTAATAATTTGAGCAAAATATGTACTTAATTGAAAATTATTACAAGCAAGTTGCAGCATTGCATTCGATGATTATTAATAACTAGCACTACCGCAGACTGAATTATTATGGTAGGCCTTAACACATTCGCGGACATGACGTCTATAAACGTCGTATTTTGTGAGATGTGATATGACAGGACATCCATTGACGTCCTGTACTATGGAATGGAATACGACACGACGTTTATAGAAGTCGTATATTGGATTAAGACAATATGTTCCCTGCTACTTTTATCATGGTGCGAACATATTACCATTAGATAGTGTTGTATCTTAAAACTCATTTCTATAAATCTAAATCGAAAATTTGAAAAATAAAAATTTTAACATGTATTAGCTAACATGTGTCCAAGAATGTGTTCATGGTGGACGTAAAATTTTCTTTCCTTAGATTGAAAGATTTGATATGTCTCGAATAATATAATATAGAAATATAACAAATAATATAATTATATCTTTATTAGAATAATTTTGGTATAATAAATTTCATACCTAAGTAATGTGTATATATTTAACAATATAATAATATAAAACACTGTTAAACATTAACGGCATTAATTGGAACACCTTATGCACTAACAGATCAAGTGACAAAAAAAAATGATAATGTACGTAAAGCTGTGTATAGATAAATGTATAGAACAGATTAACTCAATTAGCGAGAAACAATCTTCTTTGTTAATTCTACAATTGTTTAGTTTTCATAAATAAACATTGATTCATGTGCTTTCGAAACTATTTTTCCTTGTCTTTATGCCAGATAGATAGCATTGATTTTTACTAATATTGATGGTTTTTAATGTTGTGAGGACAGGTGGCAGCTATTGTGACAATGAGCGGAAGATACACACAGATTTTATGTAAATCAATAATCGTTAATCTACAAAATACATACACAAATATAATCACAAATTTGAAGCATTCAATAGAAGGAATGACACATTTCAGATCTCGACATATGTACATAATCGCGGAAAAATGATTGGGCAAGTAATGATAAAATGAGATTCCACTGTTCAATGATAAATTCAATATAGAGGGTGCGTTGTGTAATGCAACTGTTTTCGTATGTCCTTCTTAAATAATAACAAAATCATTTCTACTGACTTCAATGTACATAATTTGAACAACCTGAGAAACATATGTATAAGAAGTATGTCTAGAAAATAAGAATTATCGAATACGACAATAATCCACATCTATCACAATCCTGGCATAGTTGTAACCAAATTTCTACATGGATAGCAATTGTATTGATAGATTAATCGGTAAATATCACCATCTGCATTGTTATAGACGTGGGTGCAAGACCTATTCTGTACAAATTTAGTAATAGTCATGTTTCGGAGGTTGTTAAAATTATGTATTTTCAATAAAGATGTTAGTTTCTTAAATTTTGTCTATTATTCATTGAATTACCTCTATTACCCGATATCGTTTGGAGCTGTACAGTATAAAGGTAACACTCGTTCATCGCGACACCAGTGAGTGCGAATTCGTTATCGATTTTTAATAACATTTTTTTGTCCCATTTATTGAGACGTGTCCACGTGCCAATAATCATCATAGTGAGTGGAATCGTGTACGTATGATCAGATTTAACAGTTATCAACAAATTTTACATAATAAATGCACAGGCCAAGCAGGGTAGACTATATTGATTCTTTTCTGCAACACAGAACAAAATGAAGTTCTGTATGACGTATATTTTGTATATGCAGTTTATTAAAAAAAACATTTTAATATTTTAAATTGTTTTCTTTTTCAAATACCTCGTTGATCATGAAATTTCGCTTATAGCAGTTATAACTAAAACGCATATCCTACGATCAATTATTATACCTCTGTAGTAAGATGGCAAAACATGATACGTCTTTTTTTTATTTATACCTTCAGACTCATCTCAGTGAGATCTACAAGATATCAAAATATGGTATGTCTAGGTCTTATAGGTTAGGAGAAATAAGCTATGTCAATATGTGATTTGTTCATTGTTTGAATATTTTTCGAAGTATAAAAATGCTCTCCAGAACAATTCAGAAAAACGGACATAGCGTGTTTTGACATCTTACTATTATAAAAAATGTATCAACATAGATTTGAAAATTACTCTATTACGACATATTCATAAGCTTTTGTTGTCTTTAAATCAATAACAATGTCTAATATGAACTAAAATGGCTACACTAGGTTATAATCAGTTCGCCAACGACCGTATTGATGAACTATGAGTATGATTGAGCAGTGTTTGGCGGTCCTTTTGCCAAAACGGCTTTCACAGACTTCATCAAGTTTGGAATAGTTTCAACGTGTTTGTCCACGCAAAGTACTGCGCACTTGTCAAACTTAATTGAGCACCTGTCAGCCTGAAAATAAAATGAAAAAAATAATTAGATTAATACCGCATCAATCAATTTAGACAACTTAACTATTTTGAAAATATGTAGAGATAAACAATACTTAGTAAGATGTATTGATAGTTATTTCAAGGTATAAAACAATCTTAAGAATGATTCAAAGATAACCACAGTGAAATTTATGTTCCCGGAATTCACATTTTCCCGCTATTTGCGTGTAGTTTCTGCAGTCCCGTTTCATTTTATGTAGTACACTATAGTACATATCGTCGGTGTTTTGTAAAAAGGGCGAATTCACCAAAATGCTATTTTACACGAGGATTTTTAACTTTTGATATTTATTTGTTTTTTACCTGTAGATGATTATAAATATGTAACAAGTTTATAATAAAGCTTAGAAAGAATATTGTCATTATAATAGGTATTATTAGATAATATTTTAAAATGCCTAATATGTCACATTCGCTTTTTATTTTGTAAATTTAATTAATTTAATTTTAGTCGATTATCGTTTTGTTAAGTACTTTCCTGTGGAGATACAAATTCGCCCTTTTTACAAAACACTGACGATATTTTAATTCTTGTTTTACATTTTTATTTTCCATGATTTATGTCTGAAATATTCAAAAATTACGTAATAAATTTTATAAAATACAATGACATACGGCAATTTTTCCCATTTAGTTGGGATAGGTATTTTAAATTATATGGCAACATTGAATTGTCAAATGATTTATCCTGGTATCGCCGTGATTCTTTTATCAATATTGTTTATGAGCCATATAAGCTCTTTTGGTCATCTTTCTTCTTTGCAGTACGACTTATAATCTTTCTACCATTACTTTAGTACACCAAGCTTTCACTTTCTAATTTCCCATCAATGAATGCGACAACCGGAGGCTTTTTTCTTGTTGGATAAGATTTACTCAGATTTAAGATCTCGAAAAAATAAATAACATACAAGTAGACCTGGCGTCTTTTAAAAGAAGAACTATCATATATTTACCACTTCTTGCGTTGGGTTGGGTCCCATTATATCTCGTATGTCGTCATTGCATTGCATTATACATCGCTGGAGTCTGTTTTGAAGATGATTTAGTTCAGTCTGCAATATAAAGGAAACGTGGTATGTAGTTAGGGTTATTAGATGCAAAAATGAAAAAGGCAGACGATCTATACTGAAATCAATTGAAATGGGAGACATTCAAAAATTAACTAAAATACAAGATTAATTAATATGGGAGAAAACATTATCAATGCCGATACTATTTATTTTGGAGAGAAGTTCTTCATTTCTACAGATAACCACCACAACTATGAAAATCTATTGTTGTATAATGTATATTAATTGGACTCTATCAAGACTAATTTCACCCCTTGGTCCACTGAACAATAAACAAAACTTTATTTACATGTTTAAGGCCATTGGACCCGTTTTTTCCTGTCTTCTCGGAATCGCGGAAATGATAAGCATGTTTAAAACGAATTGATACACAATAAACTCTTTATTTATTTAAAATCTAATAAATAGTATTCAACTAAAACGTTCTGTGTCATTAAAATTTTTCGAATCGCTTTACTTTTTAAAATAAATGACAATTAGTCAGTCCTTTTTTCGAAATTGGTCAAAACGACTGTCACGCCACAATGAATGTTGAGCTTAATAATAGTTTTGCAGGTATATATTGTATCAAAGAAATGGGTAAAACAATACATTTCATTGATTAACCTACGTACTTTTTTTAATTTCGGAAAAATAAAGATTTTAAAGCCATTTTAGTTTGAGTATACATCAGCCAATTTTGAATGATTTTTTCTCACAAAATAATATATACTGCACAATAAAAATATTTTTTTTATTATAATATAACATTCACGTAATACTATAAATAATAATTAACAATGAACAAATAAATAAAACCCCATACATTTGGTATAATTAGTGACGCTGTATTACTAAAACACGTCGTACATTTTCATGTATTTATCCTGTTTTCAGACGTTTTAGAAATATAATTATTTTGCAAAATTATTAAAAAAAGGCAATTTGATTGATTGATCCATACAGTTTTTTCATTCTTTCGATATTAATATAGTTAGTCGGCGACCAACTGGGACGCAGTGAGGACGTGTTTTTTTTCTTCCAGAATTTAGTTCATCGCGGAATATTATTTTGACAGACGTAATATTTACATAACAACAGTTTTAAACAAAACTTAAGCCAGTCACAGGGTTGCCACATATTTTATAAGGTAGCTTGCGTGAATTTCTTGAAATCAAAAATATGTTTATTAGATTTTTGTGCAAGTTTATTCAAAAGATAATTTACTAAACATTCTTTGAAGGTGGCTTCGTATTATACATGGGAAAATCATGAGCGGTACATTAGCCAAACCATGCGCTGGTCGCCGTCGAAGTGGAAAAATATCTCAAATGATTGCCCAACGGTACAATATTATTTTGTATCTTCAGATAATCATGCCTTTCCGTTAGCAATTTATTTTATGATAATTATTATTTTTATAATTATTTTTATAACACACCCATGATAGCCACGCGGCGTAAGCGTTGGCTTATTGCGTCGTGGGTCCCAGGTTCGAATCCTGGGTCTAACAAGTACACATATTGTTTTTCAATTTGTGTATGAGTCACAAGTATGGATCTAATAGGTTGAGCAAGTGGCTGACATACATTTATCGTAAAAACAAAAATCTGTCAATACAAACCTCCACTCTGTGGAGGCCCATATGATCCTATTAGGATCGGATACGGTCGAAAAGAATATTATTTTTACTATCCTACAGTGGAGTAGTTGGCATAGCGCAGTGGGTGTGGGTTCGAATCCCACGTCTGGCAAAATTACATGTTTTTGCAATGTGTGTTTTATCCAGATTAACTACCATTCCTCATAAAAAGTCTGATAGTATAAGCCTCCATATGCTCCGCTAAGGAGATAATGGTATTTAATGTAACATAGTTCGTTGCCACCGGGGCATTTTAAATAATGTAATAATTAACGTGATATTTGCCATTTAAAAATTAATTGCGCATAATGCGCATTCCACTTCCCCGGTGCCAATGAGTTAGTTATCTAGCCGCAAACGCATTATTATTTTATATTAATTAAATGTTAGAAATCAAACATTTAAAAAAAAATCAGTGGACAACCCTCGTCCAATGTTGACATAATGAATTCTATTATTATCGGCCCATATTCATTATTATAGGCCGGCCAGGTGTTATCAATAATTATAATCATACACATTAAATAGTTTCTTAATTTGGATACCTATAAACAATTTTTGGATTGATTTAATTTTTAATACGTGTATTGTTTCAATGATATAAATAACACATATTTCACTTCCCGTTTTTATTTATTATCTATACTTACTATAATTTCGAAAATATATTTGGATGTTTGTATGTTTGTACCGTTGTGTCGGTTTTTGTTTATAAAAATCCACAGGCGCAGTCGGATTTCGACAACATTTGGAGGGTAGACGGCGGCTGACGAGCCGGAGTGCGTGGTGGAGATCTCGAATTTCAGATTGAACCCGCCTCTTCTTCTTCGTTACATACATATTAATTACATATTAATACTATTTATAACGTTTGTATATTGTGGATTCGATTTTAATTTAGTGTTTTTTGTTTGACCTTTACTCCTATTAGAATTATTTTCATATTGGCATATTGTATTGCAGATATTTTAGATAAATGTATCCACGAAGCGACCCTGTGCAAAGCCGGGTACTTTAGCTAGTGTTATATATTGTTTTATTAATTTTATACTTTCATTTATTTCCGAAATGTGCGTCTATTGGGAAACCGCTTCAAGATTTGGATGGACGCCGCATTGTAAATTTTAATTAATTTTTTAATCGCCTCATTGAAATATCAAGTCATTCAATTTTTTTTTCATGACTATGGCAAATTTATTTATATTTTCCGAAGTTAGAAGACGATCTGTATCTGAATTTGTTATTAAGTGTAATATGTGTGACTTATCTTTTACTCTCAGTACGGATGAACCTAAAGCGAAGCAAAAAGGGTTAAACGTATAATTTGTAATGAGCTTATGAAAATTATTAAAATTATATTTGTTCACACTTTCGTTTTTTTTGTATTCATACACACCGAATTTGCCCTTATATAATACATAAGTATATATATTTCAAATACCTCAGAAACCTACATAAGTATTAGATTTTTTTTTGAAAAATATTTGCACTGAATTTGATCTTACAATATGATAGGTTCAAGAAAATGTATCACTTCACAAATTCAGCATATCAATAATATGACGTTCTTATTTGGAGGTCTACTATTTTTATTGTTATAATTTATTCTACCTACTACCTACAAAAATTTATATAATTTGTTAGGAAAAAAATATTATTTATTAAATAATACTTTCGAAACCCCTGATTTCGCTCAAACTTCGCTTAGGCGGCAGACAGCAGACAGCAGCATATTGCACGTGTACATTAAAATGTTATAATATAATACTTCTATATACCTATACAATAACATGTTTATTTTGTTCCAATGCTTGTCGCTTACGTCAAATTTGATTCTTGCAAATGAACCCATAAGCCTTAAGTGTTTTAAGTTTTACATTAAGTGCCAACACCGCGACTGGCGCGTTTGGAGTACTTGGCCATTAGATATAATCAACGTGTTATTTAAATGTGGTAATTAAAAGGTCAGCAGTGATTGTGTTAAGTATGTAGTTACATAGAGCAATAGATAATACAGCAAGATAAAATACATTCCATTGTTCGCCAGTGCTCATGTCAAAGATCAGGTCGGTTATTATAATGAAGGTATTGAAACTTTGGTTCTAGTCGGTTATGTGGAATACAGCGGAAAACACATTTTGAAAATAACCTATATACTGGATTATTTGTTAGTTTGGGTTAGTTTAGGTTAGGTTAGGTTAGGTTAGGTTAGATTTGGTTAGGTTAACCTAACAAACAATCCAGTATATCGGTTATTTTCAAAATGTGTTTGCCGCTGTATTCCACATAACCGACTTGTACCGAAACTTTTAATATTACAAAAATGCAATGTTTTTTTACAAATATTAATCATATTACACTAAATTTATATAGTCATCCGGCATGACTATTTAGCAACATTTAAGGGTTAAAACATTAATTTGGTACAAAAAGTTTTGAAAATAGAATTGGTCTAATCTCACCCTATTTCACGGTATATATTTATTTCATTATGCATTTAAAAAACAGTCTGTGTTGCCAATCACGCTTGAGGATTGTATGTTTTTGATATATCGACTCGAAACTGTCAAATTAAAAAAAAAATACCAATGTATTTTTTGGGGAATAACGAACAAGGAATATTAAAATATTAACACTTTCCATCCCCCATCTGGAGCAAAAATTTCGAAAATAATGGGTAAAGTATTTGACATGTTTGATTGCCCAGTAGTGGGCGTTTCAGCTTTCATGGTGGGCGGTAGGGCTTTTAAAAACATAAATTCGATAGTGGTGGATATGAAAACCTATGGCAAAATAAAAAATGCCTGTCTTATATCCAATCATATGGAAAATGATATTCAGTTTATTGATACCTTTCCCCACATCATATGAAAGGTGTATTACAAAAACAACATATTGATACCAGATGGAAGTCTCCCACAGGAGACTACCTCAAAGGGCGGACCGAACCATTAACTTTCCCAGGACACCACAGCCTACGTCCACTCTTCGCTGTTCTCGCAACCCTCGACCGAGCAGAGCCCGCCTTCTCAAATCCGAATTCAAATTCGTTCGCGCTCCCGCCAAAATGCAGGCGCAGTCTGCCGAAAACGGCCGCTCGCGCCGCCACTAGAATCCGTCGATAAAACAGGGAGGTTCGCGGCCGAGAGCGGGATGACGCCGAATCTGACGGTTGAACACGCGCGAAAAGCTCTCTCTTCGATTGGCCGCCGGACAGCCAGCATCGTCTCTGCTCGCCTCGGACGAGAAGCCAAGATACATCTCCCGCCAAAAGGACCGCGTCGGCAGACTTCTCAAGCATCTCCAGGAAACAAAGGACCACATCGGCAGCACGCCAAGCTGCAAGCCCCGATCCTCTCTCCCATCGGACGCCGGACAGCGAGCATCGCCTCGGATGCGAAGCCCCAGCAGCCAAGCCCGCGACACCACGTCTGCAGCCCACCAAATCGCAAATACGATAAAAATAAACCAGCCTTGACAAAATACACCGTGCGTTTCTGTCCCCCCACCCCCGCTTCTTGGCCATGACATTATCACGGTCTGCCATCTCCGCCTAAGAGCGCAAGAAGGCCGGTGATAATATTATGTCAGTTTTTTTCATATTTGAGATTTATGTAATTTTGTTTTTTTAAAATGTCTATATTCTCTCATTTACCGTTTTTCAAAAATTGAACTCAACACGAGTTAAAAGGTGTTCAATTTATTTAATCCGGCAAAAAAAAAATCATTTGAGAAAAAAGTTTCTACAAATACATCATAATAATTAAGTCAAATGACATCTGTCTAATTAGATATTTTTCTGATAGGCACTTCAAAAGTCCTAATGATTATTATTTCTTATTGAAAAATAAGCACATATTGTGTACCTAGTATCATATCAAAAGAAAAAAAAATTATAATTCACAAGAAAGAGATTCTATAAAGTTCTTTTGCTTTCCTGTAAAATTGTTCAATTCTGTCATTACGCTGTTTTTGTAAACAAACCTTCATATCTTGTGGAATTAGGCTTTAGTGCTGTTAATCATATGACCAAAGAAAGAAACCGCCTGAATATTTCCGAAAGGGATCATCATTTGTTCCTCAGAAAAATTGAGCCAGATATCCGGTAGCTATTTAGTTTCGCAGCATAAGCCTCAGGGATCTCATTAATAACTTAATAATTAATTAAATGTAATTTCATCAGACTTCATGCTTCTATGTATGCAAAGTACAAATAAAGAGATAGATTTAATTACAGTAAGTTGTTTTATAAAGATTTATTCTGCCAAACTTAGTGAAAGTCTGACATAAAGTATTTGGTAAGTAATTATTATTATGTGTTTTAACTTGTCTTGCTGTAACTCTGCTTTATAAATTTTATGAAGTCAAGTTACATCCATACTTTATAAATCACCATTACTGTGGAAATGGATGTCAGCCACTTGCTCAACCTATTAGGTCCATACCCTGACACACACAAATTGAAAAACAATATGTGTACTTGCCAGACCCAGGATTCGAACCTGGGACCCACGGCTTTATAGTCCAACGCTTATGCCGCCCATATGATCCTATCAGGATCGGACATGGTCGAAAAAAAAAAAAAAAAATTACTGTGGAACCGGTGGGCGGTTAGACATTTTTACTACTAATAGAGATACAACTGTGGGCGGTAGGTATAAAAAGGTTGACTACCCCCGTTCTAATGCATTTTAATCGCCAATAAGTATTTAAGTAGTCTAACTAGTGAAAAATTATCAAATGATTTGACGACTGGCCAAAAAGCATTGAAGTATCGGTCAAAAAGCATCAATACTTATTTGACGTCCCTAGATGCAACCTAATCTAACAATATATTTAGATGACTTTATGGAATAAGCAGATATCGAAAGTATAAGTAAATAAACCCATATACGATTGGTGGAGTAAGGTTGACCTTTCCATGACATCAATCAGTTTCCATTGAATCAAATCTGTCATTTCGCTAAACAGTAGTATAATAATAATTGGCTCTAATGTACAAGAGCTTACCAGTCGCTTGCCCAATAAAAACTAAACCGAGTCGGTTAAGGAGACCCTATTAAAATAGCATCCACCTAAACTCACCTCACGGAAGTGGAATATAACACCCGAAGCCATTTGGTTGAACATAGTTATCGCCCTAGCAATTGGGATTACCAGTGGCAGGTTGGTTCTGCACCTTGGGAGAATAAACAACTGATGCTCTCTATTTCTAAGATAGTTATCAGGAATCTGAATTCAGCATAGTATGACATAGTATTTGAGGTTACCTGGACGAAGTTATTAGCGTTGTTGAGTTTGACGCCGCAGTTTTCAATGCACGAATGAGTTCTGTCCAAAGAATATGATGTATTATCACAACATTGAGCTGCACAGCGATGCATGTCACCCTGGAAATCATGTTTAATTATCAATAATTTGGCACATGATAGCAAATCAGACATAACCAAAAAGCCGACAGATTTTTTTTATTAACCTGCATTCGCCGCAAGTATGATTTGTCCAATTCGTCCAAAAGCTTTGTCATTTCTTGCTCGACCCGTTGTTTTTGTTGTTCAACCATCTTTATGTTACTATTTTATTTTAACAAAATATAAAGAATGTAGCAGTAGATAAATGACGTAAATACAAAGTCAAAGTACTAATTCATAGACAATAAAGGTTGTACAAATGTCTAAATAAATATTGCCATAGTATTAAACATGACTCCGGTTGCGCAAACATATCGCTAAAATATGCCGATTTTTTATTTATTTGTAAAGAATTGATTTTATTGCAGTTTCTCAGTATTTATTTTGTAATGTGACAAGTGAATTTTCTAATGATAAAATGGCCAAAGACAATATTTCAAAATACTTTAGGTGTGGCAATTCTCTGTTTTTTTTTGCGCAAATAAATTCGGTGCACGGTGCCAATCGCTTGTCCAACTGACCCATCTCGGTTGAGTTATGACGTTAAGTGCCATACCGGCATTAAATTGTTCTAGTAAAAAAAGTTTATCAAGAAGTAAATCGATATCATCCACCATGCCTTCGTTAATTTCTAGTAATTGGTATGTACAAATTTATTTAACTTTTCAAAATTAGAACGCGACCATTGTACTCTGGCGGCCATGTTGTATTTTATCTGTCATGTTTACAAAATATTTGTTGTCAATTTTCTTATCTCGTGTGTTTATATTTACAATTGAGAGCGAATACTGTAATTTAAGATTGCCAGAAAAATTCAGGCCTCTTATTATTTACTTTATGCATCCTTCAAATGTCGCATTGCATACCTGTATAATGTTGGAAACGTACGTTAATTTCTTGTTTATCAAATTTTTATTTCTTATTTCCTTAGAAAACATCGTAACCGTAAAATATCCAGGTTATAAAAACTTACGAAAAAGGCTTTGTCTGAAAGCCTGAATTATGATAGTATAAAAAAATGTCATGGTAAAATATTATTATAATTAAACTTTAGTTGTACAATTGAATTAATTGGTTAAAGTAAAATGTAAGTCATTAATCTTTCATGAAGTAGTCAAATGTAATGTTTTAAAGGTTACGTTATTTTTTGGGACAATGTGTAACTACGCCTATCTTGTGCGTGCAGCGTAAAATCTCGTTTGGTGGTTGTAAATAAAGTTCTTGCCTTACTAATTAATGATAAACTTTCCAAAATGTTCCTAAAATTTCCAAAGCGTTTTTCAAACAACCTGTTTTTTAGATTGTCCAGGGGTCATCGGTCATGGTTTTCGTGCATTCGATTAATTTCTCGTCTCGCTACGGTCATTAAAAAACTTTTATTTTATTGTTGTATGGATGCATTTCGATAATTCATTGCAAGCCCCATAAGAGCTACTTTTTTTTTCAAAATTATAATACCTTCGTACCTATTCAACTGCTACTTCAAAATAATGAAGAGGTAATCGCCAATTTGCTCCGAATTCCTCAGGTTCACAGTGTGAAGCATCTAGGTAGGTACCTATTTATTGTCATCGTTAGCCATTCACTCAACCAGTTTTCACATGGAAGGGAATACCCTAAGAAGATAAAGAGGAGAAAATCACAAACATTTTATCCAAATACACGAAACGGTATTCAAATCAGCAGGCACCCTACGAATTAAAACGTATCACGCTAATCTGTTTTCTTTCTTGCGTGTAACATAATAATACGAAATACAATACTGTGTACCTATGCGCCTGTATTCTTGTATACGACATAGGTACTTGATTATTTTGTTATCTTCCACTATTTGGTGGCGTCGCTAGTCATTAAAGGGCAGATTTTGGCCCCTTGAAACACGGCGCCATAAATTGACGCGGATACTAAGTCGGTTTGGCTTAGTCAGGTGTGTCATCAATTGTAGTGTCTTGGTCCTGAATGTTCAACGACTGCATCGCGATTTCCTAACTATCGACTCGTGTGTCAGCCGACGACAATGTAATTGTGACGTCAGCCAATATACGCTCGAGGCATGTCGCCCAGCGCATAGTACTCACCATAGATATTATTATGATGAAACACCTATATGTGTATGGTGACAATGAATAGCGCCACTGTCTGACCAGCGTTATTTTATCGAATGCTATTATCACTCCGGTAGTACGTCACAATGATGTCATATGACGTCATGTCGACCGGGCAGCTAGCACTCGAAAGTTCTAACATAGGGCCCGTGTTACTTACGTACGTAGAGGTGAATTTAATATTTAAGACGGTCAATAACACCAACATAATATTCGTTATCCGATAGAATTTGCTTTATATCGCTATATACCCATTGGCCGAAATAGTCAGTATTATCAGTTATTTTAATTAAAGTTTATTGTATATAATCTTTTAGTTTAAACTATTATTTTTGAGCACAAAAAGCTACACAAAACCGTCTTCTAATTTTGTACCAAGTATATCTATCTATCTATCTATACATGATATGGCCAATTTGGTGTACCTTTTTTACACAATTGTGTTGCCATGTTTGATAAATAATTACAAAAATGGCGATACGCTACTGCAATTATATTAATGTGTTATACATACACTGTATAGTGTCTAGGACAATATCCTTCCGACCATGTTGGATATTTGAAACCGCTGCATTCGTGCCATTTTTATGATTAAACTATCAATACCTACAAACATATTAATACCAGATATCATATTATCACACTTCCATGCCTGTCACAATGATCGAACGCCGTTACAAAACAAAAACAGTCGTGATGGAAAATTCCACTTCTAACGAAATTATCCAATTACTCAGGAGTGCGTGCAACGCTTGTGTGCCTAATAATTGTTATTCTAATTTTAAACTTTGTCTTTCCTGTTACCGCTCTAATTATCCATTGACTTGGTACTCTAATGTATTGTCTATGGACTCTATGGCAAACACAAACAACATCTCTAATTTTTCCACTAATCGTTATTTTTTATCTGAAGCTTTCCTATTGTTGTGTTGATGCTATTGTCGCGTGATAGATAACTATTATTTACAATGGCAACTCTTTCAATGTCAACTTTCGTTTGATCTTGTTTTATGACTACATATTCGAATGATCTTTTTATTTAAATCATAAGTATGTTACTGATTGTCGCCGTAATATTTTTTCCTTTGAAATGGCTATTACTAAACTTATCTTATTTTATTTTTCCATAGACAAAATTCACTTTTATCCAAAAATTCGATAGATTTTTACGTTTCCTCCCAAAGAAACATCGGTGAGGATGAAGACGCCACGCCGTTTTGATAGAAAATATATTCCATAACTCGGCTTAAATTCAGTATTCAAATATTTCGATAATGTAAGTTGATTGAATTAGGTTTTTAATTTTAAACCGGGACAAAACGACCTCTCACTCTGGGCTCGTGGACGTGCAGCTTTGAATGGATTACTATATAAGACAAATGACTAAATTGGTTACAAATCATTTTATAATGCAGATTCAATTATTGTAGGTGTCTTATTGCCCGCATCTATAAAATACTGTAATGCCAGACCTACTACACTCTCGTCGAGTCGTTTGCCGAGCCGCTCGGCGAGAGTTTCCCTGATAGAACTAAGGTAGTCAAGAGTGTGTCCGGCATAAGTTTTTCAATAGGATTCTTTCAAACAGCCAATTCCATAATTTAAAAATATGTTGTCAATATAAACCGTGAAATTTGAAATTGGTGTGAACGGTTGTGTTGTTTTCATCTCGAACACAAATTAATGTGGTTGACTTGTACAAAATCCAAAACATTCACATTTTATTTAAAATTTTGACCGACCTTGTCAATATTGATGGGCATCCAAATTCACCGCTTCGGTTACTGCAGGTGGGTATTATTAGAATATTTAGATGAGTAATTACAAAAAATACGTAGATCGTGGGTACTAACGGACATACTATCTAAACTAAACGTAGGCAGTCTGCTTATCTTGCGTTTATTTTGCAACTTATTTTGCGTTTAAGAGGCTTAAAACAAAATGTACATAATATCAACTCCTGCTGATCAATGTTTATTTTAATTTTGTAAATAAAATTATATTTTTGTGTCTTGCGTAGGTAAGTAGAATAATCACCCATATGCCCCAAATAACAAGATATTAAAAAAAATATTCACGTATATAAAAAATTGGATTCCTTCCCGCTGGCAACACTAGTAGTTTTTTGTTATTATTACTTATTAGTTATTTATTATTCGTGTATTACTCACGAAAGTATAATGACACCACAATATTTTATTTTATTTTAGATATCCACGTAATTTGTTATTTAATTGTCGGTTAATGCACCTGTGATCTTTCCATTTTTTTCGCATCCACGTGCCTTGTAAGTGTGTTTGCGTGTTTGTAAACACTGCGGCGTTTGGAAATACTTCGACATCGTCACTTATTCGTAGGTAGATCGAGGGTCTTTGTGGAGAATCCAGGATAATTTTATTTTCTTAAATATGTCGGTCTTACTTAACAAAGAAGACATGCTTTTGTTATATTATATTTTTTTCTTTTCGAATCCCTCACTGTGGAATCGAGGTTGTGATCCAGAAATCACGTCTCAAGAATTCTCGATAAACAATGATTAGAAAAGGCCAATCTGAAGTCTCAAGAAATTATTGAATTTTCGAGAATTCTTATCAATGAGATTCTTAATTGAGAAATTGTCGCAAGAAAATTTGGTATCTGGTTGATATTGGTCGAAAGAGCTACAAAAAGGCGTCTCGGTCTCGACTTTTACTGTGAACTGTCTTTCGAGGTAGGGAGATGGAATTTGGCAGGATTGTAGCCCCCAATCTCCTTTTTGACAAAAAGTCCTGAGAGAGAGCGCGCCGTGAATACAGTGAAATGGACGGCTGCTATACGGGGCCGTTTCGGTTTTTAATCGTCGCCGTGTAATGTGAAAATGGCCATGCTCTTCTCCACGCCACTAAAAGAATGTCGCCGTTCGACTTTTTGCCATACGGTCTAAACCGTATAATGTGAAAGGATCGTATGCACGCTTTCACATTAGACGGGTTTAAATCGTACAGCACATCGCGACACTCAACCACAAATTGTGCTTGTGACGGAAAAAAACCCATGCATAAACCGTATACGAGAGCTAAAGAGCGTGAAGTTGTTGCCTATTCGAATTTTTACCGTTCGATTTTTTCCATACCTACGGTTAAAACCGCATAGTGTGAAATAAGGGATACTGTCTTATATTTATCGATATGATGTCGCTCGATCTATAAATGCATGACGCAGTCCAACAATTTCGTGACGCTACTTTAAACATGACGTGTTGTTTTTAATAAATCAATTGGACTTTCAAAAGCAAAAGTGTTATTCCTACGATACACGATAAATCGAATTATAAATCCGGGACTTTGCCAAAAAATCTCTGTTGTTTTTAAATTTAAATGTAGTATAATGACAGCGCCAGCGATTCTTCGTCACGTGTTGCCGTATTATTTATTTTTAATGTTTTTTTATTATTCTGAAGCTGAAGCAAAGATGTCTGCCAAAATCAAACATGCCACGCCAGTCGGGGCTCGATCGCTCTCAAAGCGCCACAATAATCTAATTGGCTTATTATAACAAGTGAATAATCGACGATTTAAAAGTGTAATTGTTAATAACTTTTTGATTGATAAAAATAATTTAACAATTGTGGTATAAAATCGGTATTAATGTTGGCAAAATTAGACGATCAGCGGGGAACTAATCTAGATTCATAGATGCAGAAGTCGTATGTGCACTTGATTCAGTGTTGCCATATTTTTGTCACCTAATTATAGTACGCATACATAAAAATTATAGTATTTCGGCAAAAAATATAAGTACCTAGTCGTTGAATGACCGATTCTTTTTTGCATTTTCAAAATATTACACACCTAAAGTGATTAACGTGAACCTTTTTTAGAGAAAATTCTAATTTTTTAGGTCGTCTTCCAGCCAAGTTGTGCGACTTTTTGCGAAATCCGAAAATTACCACTAAAGTGATTAACAAAAGCTTTTTTTAGAGATATTTCAAAATTATAGTATTTTCAGACTTTTATATCGTACATAGTACGCGGGCCAAAATTATAGTACAAATTACTATAATTATAGTACGGTTGGCAACACTGATTTGCTATTATGATCAGTGTTGCCAAGTCTTGTCGACAAAAATATATGCCTGACTCCAGACGGAGTATGAAAACAAGCTATTTTGGCGGGAAAAACGTAAAATTTCTTGAAAATAAAAAGAAAGGGAAAATATCAATTCGCAAGACAAAATTTGAATGCTTGTTTAGCCTCTTGCAGTGAAAATTCGTTGGTTACATCGATTTTTTTCTTATTCTCAAAAGTTCTTCTCAGGATTGGTTTCGCGAGCATTTTTTTCATTTAGAAATCGATAAAAAAATGCTGGATTTCACGCCATATGCCAGATACGATTTTTCAAGCTAGACGACTACTCAAAAATGCTAGATCTTGCAATAAAAACGTTAGCTTGGCAACGCTGATCTTGATATTATTATGTAGGTATATTTAGAGCGCGATACAAAACCATACTTAGCGTACGTATACGATGCGTAAGTTCCTAAGATAGGCATCTATCTTTAGGAGGCAAATATCGGCAACTTATATTGCGTCATATAGCATTTATAAAATTTACGGAAAAGGGCAGTGGCGCAGAACGAGACCATAATACGGTTAATACACGTCTAATTCGAGCTAAATTAGTAATTCTTGTTGGTGTTTATTGCCAAGTACGACTTAGTTAATCCTGATGGTTATGCATCTCCCAAAAGCATTTGAATTCCTTACACATCGCTTCATTTCAATTAAAGACAATTTAAGACGTTCATAAAATATTGTGTTTTTATTTGGGGAACGTCACGTATTGTCAAAGAAATCATTTAATTCGCTATCATATACCAACGACGGGTTATGTTGGATGTCTGTCTTTAGAGTCAAGTTTTTTTTCTTTTATACTCATTCTAACTTATTTAACCGTTTCTCTTCCTCTTATTTACAGTTATTTCTACGGGGTATGAGTTATGAGAAATACAAACTACGTAATTTAATTTTTCTCAAAGCCAAAGATCCAGGGCTTCGAACCGTTATTTTTTTCGTTCCGGTTCAAGTTAAAAAATATAATAAGTATATCAGTTCGGTTCCGGTTTCCGTTCGGAAAAAATACGGTTTTTTCTGTTTTTGGTTCAGCTCGGAGTGATTAATTTTAAATGTTTCTAAGACCCAAGAAAAAAGATGTGTTGCACCTACGAAAACCGAAGTGTGGAGTAAGATCGTGTTAACGTGCGTTTTTGAACATGTACCGAACAGAAAAAAACGTTTTTTTCGATCCCTTTCCGGTTTTCGTTCCAACAAAAATAACGGTTTTTCCGGTTTTCAGTTCAGTTCCGGTTCGAAGCCCTGAAAAGATCTGCGCGCACAGATAAAAAAATGTCAAGTTCGTAAAGTAATGCATAGTCCTGATTCGCTACCGCAAAGCAGCACCGTCACAATGCGAACGTTGTATTATGCCTACGCCACCATTATTAATACATTGTATTATATTGTATTGATTTAACCAGCGTTTATGTGGTAGAAATCCATTACGTATATGATCTTAAAATACAGTTTAGTAGTTGATTCGGGCTATAACACCATCATCGGAACGGTGAACGATACTAATCCTAAATGACCTAAATATTCAAATAACAATCGTTCTTCAAATATAATATCGCCAAAAATATATTGTAAAATAGTTTTAAGTTTTGCCAAATTATACCGATTTTATACCACTCGTATTTACCGGTGTCATTGCTAATCGGGACAATTGATCGCTCTGTTACCTTAATACAAAACTACCCCAAGTTAATTTTTTCCAAAAAATGAGTAGGTATAGTGTGGGGAAATATTGAATGAATCTGCACACATTGGAGAACGATCCTATGTAAAATATGCAGTATCCTTGGTGAACGTTAGTCAGTTTGTCTTGACTAGCATTAAAATTGGACATAGGACATAAAAAATCGTCGAAATACGATGGTCATTTTCAGAGATAGTTAACAAATAATTAATAACTCTTTATGACGCTCACCTGAGCAATTTGGCTAGTTCTGAATTGAGGGAAGTAGGGAATGTGGTTGCGGTCCGTAAATGGCGTAATAGCTGTAGCGATCAATTTCCCGCGAAACCCGCCATTGGCATTATTTGTGTCGCTAAGTTTCAAAACCCGCTATAACACTTTTTTGAAATAATTAAGATATATATAATATATCGTTGTATTCATTATTAAAATCTCTACATGAAAATTGTATCGCCTCTTTCAAAAGCCGCTACGATTAACTGTCATTTATGAAACAAAATCAATGTGTCTATAAAATCCCGCTATAACACTACTGAAACATTCAAAAACCTTTTTAGTTCAAAAAGTTTTTGATGATTTTCTCAACATAATGAAAAAGTGTTATAGCGGATAATGAAAAAGTGTTATAGCGGGTTTTGAAACTCAGCGACACATTTCACTGTCCTATACTCAAAATATAAAAAAACTTTTTACAGATTGTAGAGGAATTGTTAAACTGAAATCGACTCCATACATGAGTGCCCACAGCCTATTATCAACGCGTTTCTTAGCACGCCGCACCATCTTCATTACTTTGACCAAAAGTGATATAAGAACTACTTAGTACAAAAAATTAATCCCCCGGGAATTTATTAATTTTTCAAGTGATATTAAATATTAACCACAATATTTACACTATAGTGAGAATAGATATTATAATAATATCTAAGTACGTGATACAAAAGTGAGAATATTGTTAATTTTTTCGCGTAATTTCGATAAAATAAATCGTGAGCATGATGCTTAGTGTGTTCCGCGACAATTATGCTGCCGTAGAGATCAGGTAAGACTACTTTTATTAATGTTTTGTTATTGATACTTGTGGGTATTATTGTGGTGTCCATATGCTCCGCTACAGCGGATATACGTACATATTAAAATACAGATTCCATGTTTTGCTATCAGTAAATTCCACATATAATATGTGTTTCCGTTTTGCAAGTGGGTTAATGTAATAAATAGGCAGGGAACTAAAAAATTATGTGAACTGAAATACCTAACGGGTAAGGAGAACCAGGCAACCGATCTCTAGTAAGGAAGAATACGGGATAAATTTAAAGACGTGTCAAAAATACTTCATACGTCGAATACTGACAACTGCTCTCGGTTTATGCATTTACGCTCATTTAATATTGATGTATTACACACACTATTGCACGTCTATAAAATGCGTGGCTCATTTTCGTGGGACGCTCACACATTCAAAACTCTGCGTCAAAATTTACTGTATTGGTATATCGGAATTCTATTTATTACTGTGATCTATACGGACAAGCAGAATACGACGACAATGCTGCAATGATGTGAACGCGAATGTGCAATAGGCACGCTTATTGTAATGTAGGTAGAGTTAACTTTTTAACATTTTTCCCATTGGTTCTATAATCCTATGTGGATCTTGGCCGCCTTCCGTGGAATTGTCTCATAACAGGTTTTTTTTACGAGAAGTGAATGTCAGCCACTTGCTCAGTTTATTAAATGCATGCTCTTGGTTCAAAGACTCACTGAAAAACAACTTGTGAATTTGCCAGACTTGGGATTAGAACCTGAGAGGGTTGTTTGCAAGGATTTTTATATTCTACAGATACTGCGATCTATGCCTGAAAAACATGTGTTTACCTGTTTACGAAAAAATGACATTATATGAATAGACTCAGATGTATGAGCAGATCGTTTAGGGCTTAGGCCGTTTAGGGGCTCATTTCCCTCTTTACATGCTGTTACCACTAAGTCATTGCCATTTCGAATTCGGATTATCATCAACTTTCAGTTGGTCGCCATATTATCATGTAATTTAGGTAGTTAGATATATGGAAACACACCTATTTGACGCTTGCATTCCGACGGTGCTGCGAATCATGGCACATTACGAAGGCTCAGAGCAACCGTATACTGAGCTTCGAAAACAAATGTTTGCGACAGATACTGGGTGTGCGGTGGGGTGGTCTGACTTTAGGAGCAACGAGGAGATAAGAGAACGCACCAAGCAGCCTCTTATCGCGCTGAGAGTGAAGAGGCGACGTTGGACCTGGCTCAGCCACGTGCTGCGGATGCCAGAAGAGAATCACAACCTGGCTTGCCTATTCTTCCGGATTCCGGCGTCCTGGAAGGCCACTAAATACTATATATTTCTATATAGTGTATACGGGATGCTGGTTTGACCTGGAACGAAGCAAGAAGACTGGCGAGCGACAGGGATTCTTGGAGGCATCTCGTGGTGGTGGGCTGATACGGCCGAAGAAGATATGTTAATAAAGAGTAGACATTGGCCTCAAAATGATGACCACACTAAACACGTTTTAGAAATGCCTTCAAATGTTGTATTACTAAAGTTGACAAGGCTACTTCTATGTAGGTATATAGTCCAAGCTCTGTAGGTATGTAACTTTTTAATTCATATGTTGATAAATTTTCATACAACAGCGAAGTAAAAATAACTCCTTAATTATTCATTCTGCAATATCACATTCTCAATGATTGTCGAGTCGATCGAATGCATTTTTGATTGAATTGCGTCATAGCTCTTATCACTCGAGTAGGACTATAAATTGACTGCTAACTAACTGCGCACTTGGCGACTTGATGCGTCTATCTGGCAAGAATTTGTTTTTTATTATTTTATTTTTTTCTCAATAGATTTAAAATCTCATCTCATTAACATTATGTTATGTTGTTCTGAGAAATTGGCACACGCGTGTGCCGATGACACAGGGCAGTTTCCGAAACGTGAAATATTATAATGTAGCTTTTTCGAAAAAAGCTTTATCTTAACATAAGAGATACATGCCACTTGCAACTGGTTTGCCAAGAGGCAAGCATGCGGAAAGACTTTCCCCACGTGCAATCAAAAATAAGACTCAGATTCAAACGCTGACGTGTTAATTTTGTATATTTTTTAATTCTTTAATCGTGAACATGCGCTTATTGCATAACCGTCCTAACCAGTGGCTGTCACCTTTCACAGCTGCAACTTATGCGTTCACCGCTCGCGACTTGTGCTCAGGGGCGGTGGGTAGCTGGTAGAGATCGACTATCAACATGGGGACTCTCGCAGCGAGAGCGAACGCAGCATATAGCTTATTAGGGTTGGCGAACCTTTTTATGTACGCGTGCCAAAAAATTCCAAATATTATTTTTTGACTGTCTGACGTGCCGAGCAGTTTTTCAGCAGGAAAAATGAAAAAAGGTAATAACAATTTCGCTACAGTGGTCTCAAGCAAAAGTCAAAATCAAAGATTCGCGGTGCGGCTTCCTTCGCCGCCTGTTGAGGTCAGTGCGATAATATTATATGAGACGCATAAAACCCAAGGGCCGACCTATACAATTTAAATTTATTCTTGAAGAATATGTTCCTGCTAATTTTTATACAATGCGATCTGTCATTTATACATGAATATCATCATTTCCGTTAGCGCATCGATTGGTAAATATTATTAAAAACTCAAGTAAATACGCACGGCTATGTCGTCATTATTTTTTAATATAATATAAGTAATATATTATATGTATTTGTAAAAAGTATATCTAATTTTTTTCTCTTCAACATAAAACATTCGCGTGCCATGCATAATCATCTAAGTTTGCCATCACTGATATAGCTGATACCGGTCGTAGCCACAAGCAGTTGTGTAAGAGCATCTTCCGCGTTTTCTCATCGCCAAATTACCCTATTCTTGCTTGTATACTGCGGTATTTATTAATGTTTCCAGTTAAAAAAAAAGAAGACAAACCATGCGATCAAATTATAGTTATATGGATGTTATGAAAATAATAACGAAATTTTTATGCACCATGTCCATGGGATATACTCAAATGTTGGGAATGTAATGCAAACACAGCTCCAAAATATTTTATAATTATGTCACTTGTAGGTACTTGTTCCATGACACTTCAATTAATTTAAATTTTATACTGGATATATTCCTTAAACAATAGTGTATCGATCAACTATCGTGTACTTAGCTAGATATATCCACTTTACAGTTTGGCGGGAGCCAAAATATGCTTGTTTATCAATACTCATAAGTTTTCAATCCCAAATTCCTTCCTGTAAGCAAAAATAAAATGAAATATCCCCAGTAAATTCCTTGTTGTGGTTTCATGCACGCCGGGCATGACGTCGATAGCTGATAGCTAAGGACATTAATAAATTTGATTGTCAATCATTTTAATTTTCTTTACACAATTTAATTTTCTTTGCCGCAAATTGATTACCAGCCTGCCTCATCATACTTGCCTGTTTCACCATACTTTTCATATAACCTGCCGCCCTTATGTTTGTACAGTACCTATAATAATAGGTACCTATAATGACTTGCATTTAATTCGTTGTATTTCGTGCAACCCACAAATATTTCCACCACGTCATTAAAATAACACTACCAACGTACTGTTTATTTTTATATTCTCCGTTATTTTGTTTACATATTCGGTCGAATAGAACGAAGGACTTTTAAGATGTCTGACGCCGCGTGACTTCCAAGATGGACGCACCGTGTCAGTGGCGTGGACTATAATATATTACCATGTGGTTGTCCTAATCATAATCTTATTAATTAATTACCACAGCCATAACGAGTATAACAATAACAACCCTGGGTGGGTATTTGCCATTGGGTGCATTTACCTGGACTGATTCAGAGTGGTCGCTCTCCGAGTAGATACCACAAGCAAACATACTTCAAAAAGTATTGTTTCTTTATGTATCAATACATTTTCTTTCAATATGACGTCCCTATTATTTATTCTTTTTCGTGTTCCCCCCAGGGATCGAAATGAGCCGGAGCGCCGTTCCGGTTCATTAAGAGCGTACATAAGTGAAACGGCAAATAATTTTCAACTGTATGTAGAACGAAATTACGGCCGCGTTGCCATTCGGAGAGCGATAGTGGAGGTGTCTGCACGTCGATTCGTTTTGTCACGGCGTCGGATGAAAATATTCTTAAATCGTCTGAAGATCACTAAAAAACTTTACGTATGTACTTAAAAAAGAAAACATGTCAATGAATATACTATTGTTACTACGAATATAATAATAAACATAACATAAAAAGGACGCATGTTGAACTTTTATGACAAATTATATTTCGTTCGGCTTGCGTCATTGACACCCGCGACCCGCAATCCGCGCATCGCCTAGTCACGATCTTTTTAGACCATGCCTCAGCTGGTATAGCCTTAAATCCCCAAAATTATCGCTCCGTCTCGTGGAAAAAATAATTTGACCACCTGAGCTAGATATGCCATATAACAAAAAATCTCATTTGTATAAAATATACCTACATCAAATTAGATAACTGTGTTAATATCCTCCGGTTCATAAAATTTTCCATTTCGAGCGCTGTGTTCCCCACTGTTGAAGACTGACCTCTCTAAATGGACCGGAGCGTAATTGCAACTCTAGTTCGTGAAATACCCGTTACTGTCTCGTGGAAAAATTAAATTTTGCGTTTCTGTTAAATTAAATTCACTTTTTTATATATGTTCAAATTTTATACGCATCTTGTCTAAAAACTATATAATATATTATGAAGTGTCGTAACATCTGATGTTCGCCTTTGGTGCAAACAATATTTGTCTACCCTAATCCAACATGCCCCATATTTAAATGCTATTCCATTTGACCGTCTGAGCTTTGCGTGTCGAAAACAAAAGATTCAGTTTCTATATCATATACCTATTACGTAAATTACATAGAATGGTGTTGGTACTTATTAATATTTTCGGGAAATTATCGAGTGTTCCGATTCTTAAAATATTCAATTTCGGGAGCTGGTTGTAGATTGTCACTACTTTTACGTGTCCCAATGATAATATATCCGGTACTCCTTGTATTCTGCTGTCCGTATAGCCTATAGCTGAAGCTATTGAAATGTTCGTAGCATCATTCTCTCGGTAACTTGATTGGACTGTCGAGTTGTCTATCTATACTTTCCTCTTCCGTCCCGACTCAATGTTTCCGCTGACGACAACCCTTTCCATGTTATTGTTTTCCCTTCTGGCTAAGTGACGAAAGAACTGCAGAATTCTTTTTGTGTAATATAATATTCTAGATCAGGGAGGGCAAACTTTTTGGATCGAGGGCCAAATTCAAGAATTCGAAATGAGCGGCGGGCCGCAAGCAAAATACCATTTTTAGATATACACTATTTATTATCACGAAAAATAAACATTACAAAAAAATTATTGAGAAGAATGAAAGTGGTGTACATTTTTTAAATTCAGGTGTTTATTTTGTAGTTGATATTCTCAAAACTGCTTGTAAATGGGCATCGGGGATATTTCACCGTAAAGAATTTTTATTGAGGTTCATGATCGAAAATGTTTGTTCACACATATAGGTTGATCCAAACATTTTTCTTGCATAATCTTTAAGTTGGTCGAATTTGTCTGAATTAAGGGCATTGTAAAATTTGGAGATTTCTTCACGACAATGCAATTCTCTTAAATCAGTGTCACACTGCAGATCAATAATCTCAAGTTGTAGCTCTGTCGGTACACTATCAATATCTATTGAAAATGGTTCGCGTACTATTGCTAAACTTGTCTCAATTTTTCGGAAGTCACCAAATCTTTGTGAAAAATCGTCATTCAGGGCTTTAATAATTTTACCATATTCTTCAAATTTATATTCTGGTATATTCAGCAACTTCAAAGTTGGAAAGTGGTCCACGTTGTTATTTGATATTTGTCGAAGGAATAACTTGAGTTTTAATTGAAATCCATTTAAACTTTTTACCTTATCTTAGGCATTATATTTTTTTCCTTGATGTGTCACGATGTTCAACGTAGAAAATAGTGGTTACATAGTGTGAGACGAGACGCAAGAAAGACGTACTGAGATAATACATTAAAATTATAAAAAAGTTATTCGTAATCAGAAGTACAATTGATGATGGCGGGCCGCAAAAAAATACCCGGCGGGCCGCAGTTTGCCCCTCCCCTGTAATCTAGATAGTCGGTCCTTTGCTTTTATTTCTTCCAGAACGGAGCTCTATGCCTCAGAGGCGTTTCCTTTTCTGAGGATATTTCTTAGAAAATATCGTCAAATGTCCAGGTTTTACACGCGCATTGCTATACGACGTACCTATCTATAATACTCGTACATTCACGGACAATAATATTGGTCATTACGATTAATTGCTCGCAGTCGATAAAACTGTTGAGAGAATAATTTCAAACTATATGGAGTTCATCACCATCAGTCGGGGGGCAATCCACTGCTGAGTGAAGGCCTCATCTAGTACCTCCCACTCGTATCGGTCCTAGCTATTCGCCGCCGAACTTGATTCGTCGATACAGTGGGGGTTTACGGCAATCCCATGGCCGTTTAGTGCCAATTGAGTATCAGTATGATTGCATAGTGCCCAGAGATTACATACTCACCGAGCGACATCCGGGACATTGCATTTTATCAGCTCGACAATCTCTATCACCACATTGTCCTTTGGTTTCTTCTGTTTTCTTTCTCCGTTATGTCCCACGTTGTAATATTTCTCTTATTTCTTATACATAGTTTATTATTCTATATTATATATATGTTACGCCAAATGTGCGAAATTGACTATTACATGAAATGGGCTAAATTTTGGCTAATTCATGTAATAGTCATGCGTGTTGCCTTATTCATGAATTAGGTAAATTTTCGGCCGAGTACATGAATTCACCAGGACATGGAATTCTTAAACTGTCAACATGACAGTAGAAAAAGTAAATTTAATACGGATGGTTTTATTAGTTATAATTGGACATAATTATAATATTATTAGGTTAGTTTGGGTTAGGTTTTGAAATTCTGAATTATTCAACTGAATGTCCATTTTGAGGTTAGCTAACAAGTGTCAACAAACTATCAAAAACATACAATCGACCATTGCACGATCGATACCTAAGCACGAATCAAATCGCGAAAATACCTTTTAACAGTTATCAATATCATATTATAGTTCTAGTTTTTTTGCGCATAGTAAATGGATATGAACGTCATTGTAGTTATTGATTGGTATATTTTTATATTATAATCAATGACATTTGACACATTTGGTTAGTTTAATTAGTGGAGCGCGACCACCTATTTTGACCATAGATAATATACGTACATTTTGACCAATCCGCAAGCATTTCACACATTTAGCTTAGTTGCAAAAAATACCACAGTAGCGCTACTCACTAATTTGTCCAATGCATGAACAAGGCAGAAAAATTACTGCCGAATTCATGCACTCACCAGATATTTTGTCTAATTCATGAATAAGGCAACGGGCTTGCATTTTTCATGATTTAGGCAAAATTTAGCCCATTTCATGTAATAGTCAATTTCGCACATTCGGTAAATTAGGAAGGAATTAAGGAAGTAAATTGAAGGGTATTTCATGTAGGTGTTTCTAGTGATTTTTTGTATTTTCAAATAAATCCATTTGAAGTATTGAGTTGTCTGTACTCGGCGTCATATTATTATGAACAACACTAATTGCGACCCCCTTTTGTGGTAGCTAAATACGCATGCTACTTCTTCCCTTCTCTACAGGAAACACAATAAAAATAATTATAAAATAAAATTCTTCTCGTGAGAGCTAGAGCTCTGTCAGCCCCCCCCCCCCTTGTGGGGGCCATGCTTGGAATACATGCACATGCAGAGAGAGATATCGTCCTTTTTTGCGTAGGCTGCACATTGAGTAGCCACTATCTCTGCTGTGTACGACTCATCATAACATATGTATGCTTTACGATAGCGACAATGTTTCCCGACTACAATCAACTTTATTATCTCTTTGAAAAGCTATCTAAAGGTCAGACTAGACTCGTGGAACATGGACACGTCGTTAACTTATCGCATCATGTTTATATTATATTTAAAATTGTAATAAAATTACTAAACATGTTGACCAATAATTGCTAATGATTATTATTATTCACATCATTATTTTACGTGGCAATATGCAATGAATATGATATGTCTGGGGTTCAATACGTACATACAATGATTGTATAATAATATTATAGCAATCACTCTCAAAATGACGATTGTTTATTAATCGTAAAACAAATAATAATATCAATTAATTATTCTCCCTCATCTGGATCTCATAAATTAATGAGGATCGTGGCCTGGATAATTAAGCAGCCGGCTAGACACGCCGCTCGGGCCATTGAAGAACACGCAGGGGCCGTGTCGTTATTCAACTACATAGTAACAGTACCGAAGGGTGGAGGTAGGCTGTTAGGTTAGGCAGGGTTTAATTGATTTTTGAAAACTAACCAATATCGTCTGTGAATTGTAATGTCCACCATTTATGGCGAATCTTAACAGCCTACCTCCACCCTTCGCCGCTGCTACATAATATAGATCAGTGGTGGCGAACCTATGGCACGCGTTTGAAGAGAGAATAAAATACCAATAATGATAAATGACAGATCACATTGTATAAAATATTCAGATTGCATTACGTTTAATTTTAATATATACTTGCATAGGTCGGTCGGTCCAAGCGGCGTGGAATGCCTCTAGTTTTGATCGATTTACAATGCTCGAGACCACTGTTGTAGCGAGCGAATGCCTCATCAGTGGGTCTATTCTATGCTTATCGACCGCTAAAGTGATAAAGTGAAAAATATTATCAAACTTAGGGTAGGTTTGTATCAAAATATTAGCACTTATTGTAACAATTACACGAAGCCGGTTTTTATTGTTGCAATAAGTGCTATATGTTAACAGCACCTATCTTGCTGCTGTTAAAATATCGCACTTATTGCAACAATAAAAACCGGCTTCGTGTAATTGTTACAATAAGTGCTAATATTTTGATACAAACCTACCCTAAGTTTGATACTATTTATCAATTTAGTGTTCGATAAGTATAGAATAGACCCACTGATCGGAGCAATTCAGGTGTCAATTTGTGCTTAAATAACCAAATTAATTGATACATTAAAAAACTAACAATTTCATTTCTACCCACCAAAAATGACTGCACCAAATAAGGAACAAAAACTTGGTGAAGCTAGTAATAGTAATTCTGGCAGACTGTTTCAAAATTGGTGGACCGATATGTACGAGTATGGCGTAATAATTGTAATTGAAAAAAATGCGATAAATCTATACCCAAATCCACTACATTTTGACGCAGGGTTTTGAATTATGTGAGTGTCCTACGAAAATGAACCACACATAGACGTGCAATAGTGTGTGTTGCATCCTTCAAATACACCAATATTGAATGAGCGTCCGCGCATAAACTGAAGGCAGTTGTCAGAACGAAGGACAATCTTAGAATTATGTATTCTCGACACGTGTTCAAGTTTATCCCATATATATTCTTCCACACTCGAGATCGGTTGCCTGTTACTCCACAGTCCATACCCTTTAGGTATTTCAGTTCCCTGTATCTACTGGACTTCTATTATAATTATTGTAATATATTAAATTTTAATTGGAGCGATATAAATAAATGAATGTCCTTCATATCGCGTGTGCACACCACTGCTTGCACGTACGTAGTTAATAAATTTAATAATATAAAATGTAGACGAATTTAGCACCTATTTATTGTTTGTTTTAGTGACAACTTTGCATACAAATTGTATTTGCAACTATTAAACGTAGTGTCCTTGTGTGCTAATTACATCGTCACTGCAGATTTTCATACATTATTTTTTATTAAAATGCAACCTTATTTTATTTTATCGCAATGTAATGTTTGTTTTAATTCAGTGGGCCAACTTACGACATTTTGTTGCCAGGCAGCGGCCCATTGTCGTTGTTGCAAAACTGTGTGATTATTACTGATTATTACTGATTAGTGATTAATAATAATTATTTCTTATAAATTATAACGGTACATGTTTATTATGATTCATATGGCGGCAGTTTGTCGTTGTAAAGGACAGCATAAATGCATTGCAATATAATTTTTTATCGTAAATATTTCACTTTAATAATGTCAACATAAATTTTACTAATGGTTTTGTAAATGCGTTTAAAAATTAATAAACCTAAAAAATCTTAACACCACTGCACATGGATGTACTGAAATATGACTATATTCTTAAACATTAGATCGAGAGGTTTAAAATAATACTATTTTATCTAATAAAAATACTTTTTGCAGTCGTAAAATGTTTAAAATAAATATAAAGGATAATAAGGCTTCAAAATTATACAACTAGATTATCTACAACGTTTAAGGAATGTTCAGGCTAATGCTTTGAAAATACCATAAAAGCTCTATTTTGACCTACGTTAAGCGTCAATTACATTGAGCTTCTTTAAGAGCTGTTTGTTGGTGAATTTAAAAGCGGGCGATTCAGCTACTGCGATTTGATGATTACACACAAAACTTTCCATTCGCTGAGAAGCCAAAAGCCAGCGACTATTTTGACAGAACGTAGTACGTTTTTTTACCGGGAGGTTGCTACTGCGCAGACGCAGTAGGCCCACACGCCGGCGTGTAGCGTGTAAAGTGGACCGGCTTTCAACTTTTCTCGGTAGAGTGTTTACAACCTGCTTATTAGCTTGTTCGATGATTACACTGGGCGACTTTACAGGCAGATTGTTAATTCGCCAACAAACAGCTCGTTAAGAAGCTCAATGTAATTGACGCTTTAGGCATGTGCGGGTAAAGCCGCGTTGACACGGTCCAAGTACACTTGGATCGAGTGCCATCCAAGTGACAGCTTCATACTAATTATTCCTATCCAAGCTAACTTGGATGAGTAGGACGCGGTCCAAGTAACTTGGGTAGGAATGATTACTATGAAGATGTCTCATACGGATGGCACTCGGTCCAAGTGTACTTGGACCGTGTCAACGCGGCTTAAACATATACGAACAATACAAAATTTTACACAACATATTATAATAAAACAAAACATAGGTAACTATACAATTATAAGGAATTTAAAAAAAATATTTTTAAAATTTTTGAACCTAGTCACGTCGTGATGACGTAATCGACGGTTCTCGCGTATAAAAGTTTGAGCGCCGCCGACCTCTGACGCGATCATATGATTCGAATTTTTTGAACAGCTGGCAGTTTTGACTTGACGTTCGAATAGTATACGACAGACATTTTCTCAGTACACGAGCCAGCCGCCATCTTGAATTCGCTTCACTCCTTTGTGTGACGTTATCTTTTCGAAAGCCCTTTCCTATTTCAACCGAGATACATTATTCCAATTCGAATTTGGATACGAGTCGGTGTTTATTTGTCCTTTTTTTTATTATTTCCTCTGTGGGCATTTAGTGCGTGTTGTCGCGCCGCGTTCCAGTTTTCAGTGTAATTTGGTGCAAAGTCGCAGTTTTCCGTTAAAAATGGCCATGCTTGTATCCCAAATGCCGTTTAGTACTAATAAAAACTTAGAGACTGCTTACGGAATGGGCCCTGCCCAAGGGTAATTATTGTGCATTGATTTTTAATAATACTGATAAGTGAATTCACCCAATTCAATCGTCACGTGCTCTTCATACATTTTTTCCGTGTGATACTGATGTGCTATCTCTTCAATTACAGGGTGCCCGCTAACGTTAAATGTTCAGGATTCCTAATACTGAAGTCATTTCAAGTAGAAAAAATAAATAGTGCATTAAGCTTCAATTACACTGAGCTTCTTTACGAGCTGTTTGTTGGCGAATTTATAATCTGCCTGTAAAGTCGCCCAGTGTAATCATCGAACATGTTAGCTTGTTCGATGATTACACTGGGCGACTTTACAGGCAGATTATAAATTCGCCAACAAACAGCTCATAAAGAAGCTCAATGTAATTGACGCTTTATATTAATGCATTACTAATACTAAACAAAATATTTTACTGATTATAGGTACCTAGTTTCGTGTAAATTACACTGTAAACCTACATTGAAAAATCATGTCTCTATGTCTATGAACTATGTAAACCTTTAAAACAGAATTAATCTTTAATTAAGTAAACGTCAGTTCAGTTACTAGTAACAGGGTCTGAGGATTAAATGAGCACAAGTGACATAAGGAGTAAAAGTGTAAAAAAAAAATTGGATTACAAGCAGTTTCCACATACACCTACTCAAAATAAAATAATATATTCATTTATGTGTGAAAGGTATTCAAAGATACCTATATGGTTGTATTCCCAACATTGGGTTATATGTACTCCAATGGCTCTTCTATATAAAATGTTATTATTTTCATAAGGATGTATCTAATTTGAATGTTTTTGTCTTACCATGTACCCCGCCAAACACTGATAAATGTAAAAAATCAATATTTTTTCATGAAATAGTATCGGACCTCACTTACAGAATGTTGACTTTATCATATAATACTCTTTAAAACATGATTTGTTCATGCTAAATCATGTTTTAGTCTTTCAAAATAATAAAATCCAGATTATTTCTGATGCCTTTCCACCCTTAAGTAGAAGTTGAGTGAATGGCTAACAATCAACCTGCGACGATGACTCCAAATTGTGGCCCCATATGCCGCGACCGGGTGATTTATGGAACAGGGTGTGACCGATATTTGCAATAAATTATCTGACAGCGCCTTTCTACCTACACATTGTATGTGTATGCCATATATTTTATAATATTCCGTTGACATTATATTTTCCTTAAGCGTCAATTACATTGAGCTTTTTTACGAGCTGCTTATTGGCGAATTTAAAAGCGGGCGGTTCAGCTACTGCGACTTCATGATTACACACAAAAATTTCCATTCGCTGATAAGCCACAAGCCAGCGAGCGATTTTGACGGAACGTAGTTCGTTTTTTTACCGGGAGGTCGCTACGCTCCATAACAATGTTTCCATTAAACGTCAAAAATGTAAATTTCAAAATGAGTAGTTCGTTTTTCCACCACCATCGCTCTACTGCGCAGACGCAGTAAGCCCACACGCCGGCGTGTAGTGTGAAAAGTTGATCGGCTTTCAACTTTTCTAGGTGGAGTGTTTACAACCTGCTTATTAGCTTATTCGATGATTACACTGGGCGAATTTACAGGCAGATTATAAATTTGCCAATAATCAGCTCATAAAAAAGCTCAATGTAATTGACGCTTTAGTTACACATTGGTCCTTTGGAAGCAATGCCTTGCATTAACCACTAAGCCAATCGATAAAAAAATTGTTGTAGCAATATATTCTTAGTATTGTATGACGTTATTGTGACACATGTGTTATTTTCATCAAATTTCCTGATAAGAAACTGATAAGGAAGCTTCCTTACTTGGAATTAGTAAACTCCTAAAACAAAATGATACCTATTCTGTAGGTAGTAATAATAATAATTGGTCACATGACTAAACTATGATACACTATGTTTCAATCAATTCAACAATAATTATACGCAGGTCTTCGTTTCTTCACAATTTATAAGTAGGTACTGTTGCCACCCCATATTCGTTAATGTAATGATTTAAAAATTAAAAAGCCGTATGTGCCGCTTATTATAGTCAATGCTGTCCCTATCTTTTGACATACATAACATTGTATCGATGTATCATTGACATGTATCCATAGATCAGGTAACTCGTGCAGATTAACTATGAATTGACGATATTGTACTTAACTTGTTTTTTTTTCTCTTAAGGCGAAGTCTTCACTGAGCCTTTTTTAAAGAGGCACCTAGCGGAAAAATACGAAGCTTGCAATTTGAGACATTTTTTTGATAATTTACAATTTCAACTGTATTAATGAATAAATATGTATCTGAAAACATTAAAAATAAAAATATTTTTTATTTTAAGTCAAAGACAAACTTACAATTGTAAAAAATGTAATAAAATGTGAATTTGTTCTATCGGTCCGCACCCTATTATTACATATATTTTATGATCATATTTATTATTAAAATTTAGTTTATTAAGTTTTCTAAGCATCACCTAAGCGATTTTTGACAAATTCATAGTTTTAGTATTTTTTATATCTATTTTAAAAAACATCGATTTTTATAAAAAATATAAATGTGTATAACTTAAAATCCTTTTTATTTATATTAATTTAAATATTTTATTTATATTTATAAAAATAATTGATTTGATATAAATGAAAAGGATTTCAAGTTATACACATTTATATTTTTTATAAAAATCGATGTTTTTTAAAATAGATATAAAAAATACTAAAACTATGAATTTGTCAAAAATCGCTTAGGTGATGCTTAGAAAACTTAATAAACTAAATTTTATTAATAAATATGAACATAAAATATATGTAATAATAGGGTGCGGACCGATAGAACAAATTCACATTTTATTACATTTTTTACAATTGTAAGTTTGTCTTTGACTTAAATAAAAAATATTTTTATTTTTAATGTTTTCAGATACATATTTATTCATTAATACAGTTGAAATTGTAAATTATCAAAAAAATATCTCAAATTGCAAGCTTCGTAATTTTCCGCTAGGTGCCTCTTTAAAAAAGGCTCAGTGAAGAATTCGCCTTAATAACATCAGAATACGGCACATGAACGCTACAAATAAATGAAAGCCATTCAAATTAAAATACCACCGACGCCTGTAAAATGTTACATCATACTGACCAATGTTGACATTATGTACATGTTACTGTACAAATTTCATATTGGCTATTGTGTAAAGGATATCTCATAGTTGGGATGGCATGTTTATTCCAGTGAGCAGCAGTCGTTAACCTTTAACCCAATCTATATACATAATATTTATTATATTAACATTGTAACAATACTTTGTAGACAGTTATAAGTATGTTTTATTTAATGCAATGTAATATCTAAATCAGGGCTGGCAGACATTAATATGGATGTGTCAATAATTCAATCATTGACGAGCCGAGAATTGAAATGATATTCTGATATGAAAATTTATAAGCTTTATTTCAAACGTTGAATTATATTATATGAACTCCTGCATATAACATGTAAATATTTCATAGTATCGTATCTAATTTGTATGTCAGAGAATTGGGTAATGGTGGACATAAAAATCCTAACTTTTTGTCTTGTCTTTTTTAATGCATTCCAAAGTATATCTTAATCAATATTGTTTCTAGAGATGTGAGATTAATATGACTCATTCATTTTCTTACACTTTCATCACTCATTATTATTTGATTGTTGGAAAACAACATGATTGTTCTGCAGGGTTATCTATTACAGCTTAGTTTTGCTTATCGTTGATAACTTGGTGTGATTGTGTTTTTTAAATCAATAATAATCATAAAGAGTGAGAAAATACATAAAACATATTATTATTTATTGAAATAGGTAATAAAAATCAATTGTTTGCTTAGCTATTAGCTATTTTAATACACTCAAAATTTTCCTCCATCGATTGAGTTGATCTATGACCATCTTGAACTTAGACAATAGACAATATATTATGTTTTGTTCCATATTCAAAAATCAACAAAGTATTATCTTATTCTATTTTATGGCCTTTGATTTCAAGTTATATTTAGCCAATATTATCCTTATCTAGGATGGATGTACCTACTGCGTGCTAATTATTTTTGTTTATCATGATGGGTATTTACAATGATAAGTCGAAATTACATTAATTTATGAAATCATTGCTATTTATTCAATATGTTATATTTATTAAACTATTTGAATAAAATTAGTTGTTATACACGGATGAACATTTAGGTCAGTTTCGTATAATCATATTGAGGTTGATTATATAGGAAATGCATTAGTCGGTTGCCCTGAAGTTATTTCAGAAATAGAATGTTGAAAATGCATCCAAAACATGTTTACTGGAGGCGTTGGTGTCAAATTTTATTCTTGAAGGACACTTTAAAACTTTGTTACAATAATTATTATCATTTTATGAAGAAAACAATAATTTATTTGCCAAACATTACCTACATGTAAAATTATAAAATAGGTAAATATTGTGTAAGCCAGCTTTAAAATAATTTATATAGGTACCTACCTTTGTTCTGAATTATGTCTTGTTTGTCAATGATAAGAAAGATTACTTGGAACATAATTCAATAAACAAGATATTAAGCAAATATCAGCATTAATTTTCTTAAATATTTAATTTATTCAATGTTAAAGGAATGAGGTCTTTCAATTTATTCAAAATGTATTTTAAATAATTGTTAATTAATTCTATCATACTTCCTCTGTTGGTTTTATTGTTCTACAACTCTACACCATTTGTAAATAAATAATCAAGCAGTGACCTTACTGACCTTTGCCATTCGAAAGTAATATAAATAATATTTATCCACCCACCAAAGAAATCTTTCATAAACACATTTTTCATTAATTTATACTTATTTTTCCACAAAGATGGATCATAAACAATATTCATCTAAGCCTGGCTGATATGACGAGTATAAATACCTGTTGGATTTTTGACAATATGCACTATTTAACACTCCTGTTACTGTAATGTAACCTTAAGTTACCCAGCCCATTAAACTGCAAATATTTCACTTAAACACTTTGTCATCTTAATATTTTAGCTTTTCCTAGAATCATCAATATTACATCTAATTAAAGTGTTATTATATTCAAAATCGATGGCATTATCCAGTAAATACATATAATTGATAGTTATCCGTCAGCATAAATTCATAATCATAAATTATAAATGCACATTGCAAAGAGCGTTGTATCCCGTTGCGAACAAAAGAGTTATTTCTAAAAGTATATAGGAAAAAGAGAGACATACTCAATTGTAGGAAAGAGCTATGAAAGTGAGCAGTGTGATCGAGATTATGACCGAAAAACGAAAAACTTTTCTTCAGTAACATGTCTGTAGGTACCTACATATTATTATGTACATTGTGAACATTATGAATTGTTTGCTTAACATCTTGCTGTCTATGAACAGTCTTGTTTTTCTATGTGTTCCATTTTTAAAAATGTACATGTTGTTAATATCATTTTATGGCTTCTGAGAATGCATCTATTAATAGCTGGCCCAAGCATACTGGTGACTGGTGATAGGGTTATAAAGCCATACATAAACAGTGAAGCATTCATAATACCTATAATTAATACAGATGTTCTAGCTAGTTGATAGTTATTATAATAATATATTATTAAATATCTTTTATTTAGCATTTAAATACTGCAATGATTTAAATTATTTAAAAAAAATTTTTTTTTCAAAATTAAGCGTTTAGCTTAAATTATTATGAATTTTACTAGATATTAAGGAAGGCAAAGCGTGGTCGGTTTAATTTAATAAGTAAACTTATATATTTGTCTATGGAACTCCATTATATTCGAAAACAAAAAAAATCCTAAATATAAATGGTTGGAAAGGCTTTTATTTAGAAATTTAGTGATGATTAATGGTGCATCAATCTAATCCTGTTATCGTTTACTATAATTGTTATTGATTCTATTTTGAGACATATTTTTACACAACATAAGAAAAATTTATTTTGCAAATGTCAATATTATTTTTATGGCAACTCTGACAATTATTAATAGGTACTTATTTGTTTGTTGTTATTTCATCAGCTGTAACCCTCTGTTTTTGCAATTATAAGCAAAGAAATACGTTTAAATAATTATTATTGTCATTCTACGCAGTTGCAATTTCAATACGGTTTTTTTTTTAATACGGAGTATAAAATAGTGACATGTCCTTGAGTTTTATCTGATGATGCTACAAATTCTATTTGAAATGGTTTCCACGCAAATTAAAAAAATAGGTGTTCACATTTTTTACACAAAAATACTGTTATTGCATTCATTTCTTAGGTGTACCTTCTCAAACCTACACGATTGTGTGTGTACCCAGATAGATTCACAAGACTATTCGAAAATCTATCTTGTCGCTGTAATATTGTAGATAATTTTTACCACAATACATAACAATTCAAACTTGGGAGTCATTTTTTAATAAGAACCATAAAATAAAAACAGAAATGGTAAAAAACATCCTCGATTTAAAATACTATATCGTTTGTGGTAAATTTTCAGTGAACCGAATTTTTTATTAATTAATAACCTTGTTATAAAACCTTCATAATTTTAAAGAATATTCGTAGATAGGAAAAAATACTTCTTTTCATATGAGAATTGTATACGTATGTAATTTTTTAAGTGCTCTTCAATTAAAAATACAATTATTTTATCATAATTAAATGAATTGGCGATTGGTAGCCGTCATCAAATGTAATAAAAAGAACCATAGTAGTTCGCTTGCATAAAAATATAGAATTGTGATCTTATTTTTGCAGTACTTCAGCCAGTCGCCAGCAAGCCTCGTCAGGTGTGTCCCTGTCGGCGGGAGGCAGCAAGCGGTCCGCAGCGTCTGCGGGGGCGGCCGAGTGTTTCTCGGTTTGCCTGGGTGCCGGGCCTCTGTGGTGGTCCTGATGTCCCTGCCAAGCAAGAAGATACTCCGCCGCCCCCTTCCCCCCACCTACACCAACACTCGACTAACGCCGACGAATACCCATGTGAGTTCTTTTATTTAGTTACTCATTTCAACCTATTTTACGTATTTTCATTATAAACTTATTCACATAATGAAATTGCAATCTTAAAACAATTATTTCATATAGCCTTTGTTTGACCTTTTCTATTCCTTCCGATTTTACTATGGCAATATCTGACAGGCCACAGATTTTTAACGACACACTTTAAATGTAGAGCAAAGCTCTTCCTACAATTGCCTTAATACCGATAATTTGTGGCATAGTATTTCATAATTATTCAATCGACAGTGCCTAGTAATTTAGTTTGAAGTCGGGGGAAATACCTCTTGAAATTTGTATCTGCGGCCTGACGATCACGGTCTCATAGAGCGAGAACCGGTTAAAGCATTTCAGTGATACTGGTAATTTAAAATTTCTTCTTTCAATATTATGACAGCACGTCAGATGTTGAAATTCCACTGAGTCCGACACATAACATGCCAACTGACATATTTTTTTTGTTTCAGGGGATCTAGCTCTATGGGAAGCCGATGGGTCTCCTTCCTCTTCAAACTCGTCGACTCCCTCGACGCTGCCCTCACCGCTCAGCAGCGACACAGCTGCAGCCCAATACAGGGAAGAGGTAACCTCAACACCACCGTAGCATAGCCATAAATTATAACTGCCAGCAATCTTGCAAGTCTCTCCCAAACACAAGACAGTGATGCAACGCGACCTCCTGTCGAATCAGATAAACGTCATTGTACACCTGCCAAAGAAATTGGTGATGTATTGACGTTTAAGAAAATAATATGTGCGGAAATATCGGTTACATTATCAAATAAAATAGTACGTACTCCATGCGTGGTACGTTGACGATGTGGTGACTTTTTGAACAGCACACAAACAATATTCATGCTGTGTGCTTCAAAATTTGTTGCATGCGGGAGCAGATGTTTTTTTAACCAAAAATGTCCACTTCCTTCTTTCTCCACAAAAAGTGCCTAGTGAATAGAAGAAAATATTATGATTCTTTGAAAGATAAATGTATTTCCGTAAATAGTGACTATTTTTTCGAATCTTTGTTTAAATATTCACAGGTTTTTTGCAACCTAACGAAATAAATATAAAAAGTTAAAATGATTATGAAGAAAATATCTTAAGTGTCGGCCTTTAATGTCGTGGGTCCCAGGTTCGAATCCTGGGTCTGGCAAATACACTTGAGGCGTCTAATTACAAAAAGCGACAAGTCCACAATTCAATATTTTCGGGAAACAACGTTTTTATGTTTCAAGCTTCAATTATTTGTTTTAACGTGAGATGATTTTTCCGTTGTATTCTATGCCGAAATTAGAACCAAATGGCAATTTGTTTCAGCCCATAAACTCTTAAATGTAATAAATATAGGCAAAATAAAATTGGACTTAGCGCTACTTGTACTTCACTTTTTAATTTATCCCGCATAAGGCACATATTTCCGTGGCACTGTCATAAGTTTACCAGATGCTACAGCATGGGAGACGCCCTTTTCAATATTGAACGTTCCCTTATTGGTTGACATAAACACGCGCGAAATCAACCAAGCTTTAAAATATAATATGAAAAACGCACTTGGCGCTTTTTGTAATAAATCGAGACTTTAATTTTTTTTCGTAGGGTTATGTCGCGTTTTGGAATTTATAGATCAATACATATTGTGTAAAATTATACAAAGAATATGTGCGTATTTTTTTCTCGATTTTGACCAAATGTGGACTTGATCGCTTTTTGGAATTAGACGCCTCACTTATTGTTTTTCAGTTTGTGTTTGAGTCAGAGTATTGACCTAATAGCTTGGGCAAATGGCTAACATCCATTTCTCATAAAACAATTCTGTTAATACAAACTTCCACTCTGTGGATCATATGATCTTATTAGGATCTGATATGGTCAAAAAAAAATAATATAATTATTACTTATGTAATGTCGTTTTTCGATGCATTTACAAATTAAAGGTAATCCTTATTATCATGTATTTTGTCTGGTGCATGTTATGTTAGTCATGCTGTGTCTAGCCCAGAGGCAGGACGTCAACTCAGGATCACATTTTGTAAGATTCCATTTATATAATAAAGTGTTGTCATTTGCTAATAATTCCTGTTTTTGTCAGGTCATCGCTAAGATCGTAGAGCTGAAAGATGTGAAGCCTGTGAAGATCAACTTTAACATTTATCTGACGGAAACCACTCACAACGTTTGGGAAACAGTAAGCCATACTTCTTTTTGCAGTAGGTTAGACATGGGATCCGAGTCTTTAAAGGCTGCTCTGACTTCGAAGTCAAAAATAAGGCATCTTTTTTACATTTAATTATTTTTATTTTAAGCCATATATGTTGTGTTGATATTATTTGATATTATCGCATTATCGCATACAAAAATAAATTTGGAATTACCGAAAAACATTTAGAAAGTCGGTAGTCAATCTGTTCTCAACATGGCCACATTGAGGAAATATAAAAAATACGAAACTGCTCTGTATACCGACATATAACTTCTCTACCGAGGATGGGTCTTTGCTCGAAATTCTACCAGTATTGCAGGAGAGGAGCTTCTGCAGATTCAGAGCAAACAGGAGGATAATACCAAATATTTTTGATCCACAAGCATGCCAAATTTCAGTTGTTATTAGGATTTTTATCTATTTGGAACAACACCGTTAGCTTATAATAATTTTAAGGCATTCATTTTTAATGTTCAAACGAGGACTAGAATAAATTGTTAATACCACTAACAGATACTACGAAAATTAACAGCTATGATCGGTTTCTTGATTTTGTTTATATATTGATATATTTCATTTTTATTTGTTAGGTTCTCCATGACAACACCCTGTACATGACAGTTCCACCTGTTCTCAGCAACGGTTCCAAGGAGTCCTTCATCACGCTCCTTGAATTTGCCGAAGAGCGTCTTGGATGTGCCAGGTACAACCATCAACATCTTTTTTAATATTATAATGATACCCATTTTCCCATTTTTCTCTCACCATTCTGTGTCAAATTAAATGTTTATGGATAATGAATGTAGTGGCCCTAAAATGCGAATTTGTTTTACCCTGAAACACTGGAATAATTTAAAACTTCCATCAACTAACGTTGCCTCGCAGAAATGATATAAATAATGATTCCAATGATATAACCTTTAAAAATTTGGACGAAAGTATCAGTCTCTTGTACAGGCAGACGGAGTCGTTAATTGTGGACAATCCGAATGTATTATGATCCTAATGATATAATATATTCTTGCTGCGATTCCAATTGGACTGCATAATGCATTAACATGTAAAGGGACATACCATTTGCTGCAGGTCTATTCATAACTGTTATCACTTTAGCACGTTTCCGTTATTTTCATTCTTATAAATTAGAATGGAAGGTATTCTTCACATTAAATGGTTAGCGGCGGCTATCTCTAATTCATAATACAGTGAAAATTTAGATTAGTAGATGTGTCGGCCAAATTCAGATATGTTCGAAATGCCGAACGAGCGCCATCTAGTTGGTAATGAAAAACAAGAATTTGATATTGACATGTCAGACATATCAACATAACCTACAATTTTCTTAATCATGTCAGAAAACAGTCAGATGTTGCGTCTCAATAATATAAAATTGACATACTCTGTCTCGTTCTCAAAATCAGCACGGCTAAGCGAGGTGCTGTTCAAAGATAACACCTTTTGACAGTTCAGACGGCCTGTTGGTACAATATTATATAACTAAAAGAATAGATTCATATTTCTTTAAGGCCGTACATTAGTTGAGGCACGGTCTAAAAAGATCGATGCTAGGCATTGATATACTACTAGATGAGCAGTTCCCATACAAGTGTCATTTTAAAAGTGTACCATAAAAGATATTATGAATATCGTCTTATAATATTTCCTTGTAGGTATAATGCGTTAAGACCGATAACATGGATTCCCGAATTTCACCCGTATTGCCCTGGCTGTAAAACTAAATTTGCGTTCTTGGAATAGTGAACCTAAGGGTGGTTGCAACGCAAAGCAGACAGAGCAAGTCGTCATGCGCTGACTATTAGTTAGAGTAAGATGCAAGCTAGATCGGGCTTACCCAGTAAGTTTTAACAAAGGCCGACTCGCTGAAAATCGGGCGTCATTTTAAGAAGCATATGATTCATCCAGTAGTATATCAATGATGCTAGGCGATGCGGGGATTGCGGGTCGCGGGTGCAAATGATGCCTGTCAAACGAAATCTTATTTGTCATATAAATCCAACATACGTCCATTTTATGTTCTGTTTATTGTTCTATTAGTAACAATAATAATATATTTATTGACATGTTTTCTTTTTAAAGTAAATGGGTAACGTTTTTAGTCATCTTTACACGATTTAAGAATTAATTGGCCCGTCGCCATCACGAAGCAAAGTGACGTGCTTCTAGCTCGACGTTCTCTCACTGAATGCGAGCGAGTCCAAAATTTCGTCGCGCCTACAGTTGAAAATTATTTGCCGTTTCACTGATGCGTCACCTTAAGGGAGTTTTGAATTTAGCCGTTGGTAAAAAAAACTTACATGCTGAATTTATTTTAATTATATTTTGTCTCCTATTTTCACCAGATGTGTCCTGTGCGTGCGCAAGTCACGCTCTGACCGTGCTGCTCTTTTGCGCGCTTTCATGTTCATGGGATTCCAACTTCTGTCACCCGGAGGAGCTGAAGATAAAGGGCTTCTTCAAACGGCACGTCCCGATTATCTCTACATGGTTTACGTCATGGAGTAATTCGGAAATCGTCACTATGACAATTTCAACAAGCACTTTCTATCAATAATATCTTGTTGTATAAATTGTCATATCCGAGCTCACGATGATTTGATAAGTTTCGGTATATCAGAATTTTATTAATATTGCAAGTACAAATAACAAACTTGTTTCGAAAAGTATTGTAACGTAAAAAATACTAGGACGTATAAATAAGTTTTATAATCACGATGACTGGTGTACTGAACTTGTAAAATAATCGTGCGATTATACTCGTCGATAAATGATGAAACTTCCCTTCCCCTACCCCTTTTAACCACGTTTAAAATACATAGTATATTCACGACTAACCCCCCTCCATTTTGTGTGCGGAGTATGAAAAAAAATAAGAAAAAATACAAAAAAAATATTGAAAAATTCAATGGAAAATTGTTGTCAAAAAAAACTGATTATAATTTTAAAAAATCCAAAAAAATCTTGCATACTTATTATTATCATTGTATGTTTATTTTTTAATTGCAATAATACATAGAAGATACACAACATATTATTACATGATGTTATATTTTATCTAATGAGTATTCTCTCCTTTTCTTTCATTGTAATTTTACAAGCTTGTGGTGTCAATGGATCCCTATTATTATTTCATTTGAGACTGTTTTCAATGTTATTGCAAAACTTTGCTAGTAGATTTTTTGTATTCCGAGTAAACGTAGATTTTTTCGGTTATTCTATCTGTTTAAAAAAAAAACAGCATCTATTTTTTTAATGGAGATAATATTCGCGGTGCAGTATCAGTGTCATGTCTTGTATGCTATATTATTGTAATATAATTTGTAAAAAAAATATGGTGTCTAAACTTTATATAATTTTTTTAATATTATTTCAGTGCATTTTATTTTTTATTTTAAAAAAACTTTTTTTTAAATTTACACAACACCATCTGTGATGATTTTTTCAAACTAACATTTTTTTTGCAAATATTCATTCCTGCGATTCTATAATTTTCTTTTGAAGTTTTGACTTTTCAATTTGATATTCCTTTAACATTTACGCGTTAGTTTTTAAAATATTTTTGATAGTAGTCGTACGACGCCTTATAATTGCTAGTATAAAAGAATTCCTCTATATCATCTATTATTCGTTCTATTATTATATTATATTACTCGAGTTTTGCGATGCATAAAAATTAAATACTTAATCATTGTAGTGATTTTTTTAATTAAAAAAAACTATAATAATCTTATAGTAAGTAATTTTTCTGTTAGTGATTTCTTCTGTGAAAAAAATTGTACATTTTGATAATTTTTAGAATACAAAATATCTTCAATTTTTTTTAATTTATAAGTCAAAACAAGTTAGATTAGAAGTTTACATAATTACCTATATTGAAGTTTTTTTTAAGATAAGATACTTTAAATGTCCATATTATTTTTGAACTTATTTTTTTTTTTAATGTTTTTGAAATTTTTGTCCCATATACATTAATTTTAAATCGTTGGTAACACGAATGCTGCCGTAAAAATAGGTTTTAAATATTCGATTAACCACACAAGCCTCTGTCAATTCATTCAAATAATTTGAGTTTTTAAAATAAATGGATAAAAAATGTATAAACTGTGTACCTAGTTTTTTACCTCTGTCCCATTATACCTTCGCTCCTTGACTGTCAAATTTTTGCATTTATAGATGATGCAATTGTGTATAATGCGACTTCCGTGTCTTGGTCATCTGGAAACTAAAAATTTCTCCCGCTATTTCATGTACCTACATCTCTCAAATTACACTCTGCCTCTGTACAGTTACACATCAGTTTACTACAGTTTTATTACAAATCCCATCAGCTGCAGACTGAACAAGGAGAAACCTAATACCATCACTAGAAACTGTCCAACCTCATTACTTAACCATTAAAAATGCATTAGAGTTTAGCATCAAACTATATTATTTTTTGTGAACAGAATTTTATTAAAAAATTTGCATTTACCGCAATACGGCATACCACATACATAAATATGATAAATTACCCTCGATAGCAGTTTTGTGTATAGAATGGATGCACTGATCCTAAGATGATCGGACATGGTCAAAATAAATAATCTACACACTTTCATGACTCGATTCTTATATGGTCCAATTGGCCAAAATCAATTCTGCAACCTGCCACAGGCATAGCTGGTCGCAGTACTACAGTCGCAATGTACTATGTAGAAGTTTTTATCAATACATCTTATCTTTTTCAATATCGTCGCCGTAGATGTCAAGGGAGCCAGTCGTCCACAAAATCATAATGCTGAGAAACAGGCACAAGATTTTGTGTGACAAAAAAAGCAACATTTTTTTATTGAACTTTTTTGTTTTTAAAGATATAACGGTGAAACTTTCAACATAGAATATACTTGGTATTATCTTTTTATTATTTTGTACAAATAACTAAAAAAAAATAGTATCTTAGAAGTTATGTGTGTTATATCTCTTGACCACAGAATATTGAAATGTACAAAAAATGTAGTCAAAAGAGTTTTGTGACTTAAATCCATTGACCACTGCATCTTTGATGATTTTAAAATGCTTTTGTGTACTATACTCATTATCATCAAATTTGTGGCTTGGCTCCCTTGACATCTACGGCGACGGTATGTCAGTTGATGCACAAAAGCAAAACCTATGCAAATGCATTAATAAAACAATACAATAGTACTTCATCCACATAATTTAATAACGATCACGACACTGTCAACTGAAACAAAAAATACATTTTTACAGCTATACAGACAATTAAATGATAACAAGAATTAATTTTTCAAATCACTAAAATTTAAATAATTCATCTGTGATCAAAAATAATTTAATTTACCTATGACTCAAAGGACGCATTAATTAAAATATGTAGGTACTTCAGGTTAATTAATATAAAATGAATGTCATCAAAATTCGATGATATAAAAAACTCTCATTGTTAATTCACAATGTTTTATTTATATCCACTTACAACTGACTTTCTTTGTCTTTTGGTGACAAAAGACCAGTTTAATTCATGATTATTCAACTATTGACAAATACCCGAGAGCGCCACAAAAGAATTAGCTACTTAACCCAATGCTTACTAATTGCTTTTCAAATGCAAATTAACACTTTAATTACAAAATTAATTAAAAGGTCCCGTAAGCATTGGGTTAAGATAAGAAATGCTCGTGCTTGGATGAACAGTGACGTCCCCAAGGCAAAATACTATCTTCGAGCAGAATTAAAATGCCACCCGCTTCCATTTTTAGTCATACGCTGGCCGAGTTATATCACTAAGGCCCTCCTCCCACAGCGCAACTGAAATCTGATGGAACTCATAAACTGACCAATGTGATGCTTCGCACACGGCACTACTAAAACCGACTTGAAATAATAATCACATAACGTCAAACTGGACCATCAGCTGTTTTGTACAAAAACCGACAACATGCATGCTGCTGCGTTTACTCGAATACAATTAGGTTATTTCAATTTTGCTTATCTTGGGTTGTTAATGGTTTTTACAGCATGACACTTGTTAAGCAGTGCTACCAATTTTGGTAAGAAAATATGATTTTTCACCGAATCTATTGAAATTGGTACCATTGTTTTACGGTAACTGGAAACTTGAGAGACCGCGCGACTAGCATGTCGCGTCTCTTCGCGACCGTTTCGAAACAGAGATTCCAGTCTCACCGTCAGCGAGCCACCATTGAAATACATTAGCTAGATATTGGTTGGAATTTTAGTTTCAGTTCCGTCGGATTTCAGTTGCTCCGTGGGAGGATGGCCTAAAAGTTACATGTGAATACATAAAAATATTTTTACTTGAATCATAATGGGAAGAATACCTCAGTTACAAAATATTGAAAACGGTTGTGTTATAAAATTTACAATCACATATTTATTTAACTTTGCAGTCAGCCAATAACTCAATGCGGTTAATACCTATCCACTGGGACATATTTAATCCTTAGCTTCTCAATTAACATATATTTCTATCAAGAATTGACAATAGTTGATGTCATTAAAATAATCAACACATATCTCTTTATAATTTTGTAGAATCACAGATTTTCCTTATAATTAATAATGCTGAACTTATGTTACAACATTCATTCAGTACCCACCCAATTAATTTGTACCTACTATAGATTACATTGAATGTGCCCGCAATGGCCGTGCGGTAATGTGGCAGCTTTTAAAGTTATGGATCTCGGGTTCGAATCGGTCTGGCAAAATCACATGGTTTAACATCCATTACTTGTAAAACAAAAATCTAATACAAAACCTCTTCGTAAGTTATAAAAATAAAGTTTAATTAATAACATATTATATAAAGATTGCTTTACGTGTTTCGCTTGCTCGGTGAGCTTTATCAAGTAGAATCAATAAATAAATATTGTGTCACTGAAGAATCTAAAAGAACATATAACATTTTTTTTTATTGAAAATAATTGCATCTTAAATTATGTCTGTAAATGGGTGCATAACACTGATTTACACTACGTTTTTAAAAAATACATGTGTTTACAGGCTTTTGGATTATGTAGCGAAATAAATAATGGAATCAGATAGGTCATGGGTACATGTTTAAAGGCGACTAGGTATATTATATGACTTGTACATAATCATTAACATAATATAAAAAATATCTGATATTTTAAAGAAAAATGTAAAAAATACAAAATTAATCTTATTGGATTAAATTGGATTGGATTGGTACAGTTTATACAAATTTGTACGTAATCATTATGGTGGATTTTCATAGATGAATAGCTCTACATTATGCAGTTATTACTATTTAATTAGCACATTTAAATAACATGCTAATAGTATCTAATGCCGACACGGCAGCCGTGTTGTCAGCGCTGTATGAGTTAAGAAGAAAAAAATTATATACCATTGGTTTCCAAAATTTACGTTACTACGTGTAAAAAAAAAATGGATTTTTTACACGAAATTTAATACATGAAGCAATACAGAATTATAGTTTAAACTTTTCGCATCCCCCAGCTTGAGAATTGCTAATGTAGATTCCTCAAGGTTTTTAGTGTGGTTGCATTGGTAGCCATATAAAAATGAATATTCTGCATGTTGGTGCATTAAAATATGCCAGCTATAAGCTTGTGTTTCATCCAGAGACTACAGATAAAGGGACGGCTGAGATCGGTCTGAGACGCATTATGCAGTTTTTTGGACATATTGTTCGGCGCGGACCAAATAACCTGGAGAGAGATGGTTTTGGGTGGCCGCTACGGAAGGCGAAGAAAAGAAAATGAAGAATGTCAGCGCACTGGACAATTACAAAAACACCCAAGCTTTGAGAAAATCACATACAGTAAAACCTCGATTATCCGAATTGGTGATGCACGAATTCTGAATAGTCGAAAAAATAATAAAACATTTATCTAGTTCCAGCATAAACTTTGTCAGCAAACAGCACTTTTTTGAAAAAATTTTCCTTACTGATTATATAATTTAAATTGTACATTTTTCTTATAATCAAATGAAACTGACAATCAAAACTCTGGATAACTGAGGTCCTACTGTACAATATCACAATGAAAAATCATAAAAATTATTTAAATATGCCAAATTAATTCGGGGGCTTAGGGTGACAAGGGCGAAACTACAATAATCACGGTTTTGAGTTAAGCATTGAACTGGCTCCGAAAATCACTTTTATTACATCATTATAAAGGTAAAACCTTACACTCTCAACTGTAGTTTTTACTGATAAAAATAATATGTCTTAAGGAGAAAATCACTTAAAAGAAGACTGTTTTTGTGTTTATCTCAAAACCATTGTTTTGTCGTTTCGCCCTTGTCACCCTAAGCCTCCGAATTGTAATATGTGTAAAAAAAGTGGAATTGACGCTGTCGAGCTGGTAAATTTCAAGGTAGCCTAAAACTCATGTCATCCTTAGGCTTTCTTGAAAAGTATTAATTTTAGACGTGTTTTCCTTTTGCACACAATTGTGGTAAGGTCCCAAATATTTATGTATCGTACGACAGTATATTATTATTATGGAACAGATGAATCACTATTTACAAGCAAATAAAGAACTAGAAAAATATATTACAATATTCATTAGATCCTATGACATTCTTGTTAAGTAACAATTGAACAAAAAATATATGATTTAATTAATACCTTCATAGAAGATATAAATTAGAATTTAATGCATTAAATAAAGTAATAAGGTTATAAAATATTTGCCAGCAGGGGCTCAATTTTTTAAATAAGCAGTACAATACAGTGGAACCCCAATCTACCATTCTCGCATTAATCGTTTTCCCGCACGGATCGTTCATTTTTGAAAGTCCCGCCGAACACCCATAAGAACAATGTTAAATAATCCCGTATTAACCGTTCCCCGATTTATCATTTTCCTCGATGTATCGTCTAAATATTATGGTCCCGTCACAAATATTATCCTGATTGACCATTTTTGTTGAATATTTTTCATTTAGCTTTCGTAGAATTGTTTATGAGACATACTACAGACCTTTCAGTCAGGTTCATGAATTTTTATAAGTCGCAACTAAAATGCCCCCATGAAGAAAACTAGAACTAGCTGAGAAACTGAAAATAAATCAAAAAGTCGAAAAAAATCCAGGAGAAAAACGATTTTTTTATTTTTTATATATCCCACATTCATCGTTTTTTCTTAGGGTCCCTTGAAAACCGTAGAATCGGGATTTCACTGTACAAGATATTGCTGATATTGTTTGTAAGCAAGTATATATATATATATCATGTACATGATATATATATGAATACGTGTATTAATTAAGGCGCTAAGTACCAAAAACAAAAAACTGACATTTTTTTAGAAAAGTGTTCTACATACTAACGCCAATAACTTCAACTATGGTCTAAGTGCCTCAAGCAAGTCAAAAAAATACAGCAAAATATTTAAACCTGTCGACATTGTAAGTCCGTTGGCCTGTTTTATTTATAATGGTGTAAATAGCACTACAGTGGTCAACCTCATTCAATATAAAATGGCTGACGATGGTGTGTTGACACTTGCGAGTTCTTAATACCTAAAATTATAGAAGCTGCCGTAATTGCTTCACACTGTGAAACCACATTTTTCAAAAGGTCTGCTTCATGAAATTTTACTGCAATGACTCGGTATTTTGTAACTACAGGCAATACTACTTTTTGGTACTTAGAGCCTTAATTAATACACGTATTCATATATACTTGCTTAAAAACATGAAACAGCTTAAAAATAAGTATTCTACTTTGAAGGGTGTCGGATAATGCCTTGAAAATTTGGTGTGTGCATTTATTATGATTGCGTAAGATTTATATTATATTTTATCAATAAATGATTATTTTATACAACCGCTGCTTTCAGTTGTGGTTGTGTAAATTGAAGCACACATAAAACTTTTTCATACAAAACTGATATTAGGTGATTTTCTTTTATGGTTCATTTGAAAAGTTGGACCTCAGATATCATTATACTTTGAATTCAAAGATCAAAACAACATAATTATAAAACCTAATCTTCGTTATGATATTATTGGTACATCATTAATAGAAAAATCAACAATATGAATTAATTGTAAGAAAATCATTATGCACATAATTATAAAACCTAATCATTTTGTTATGATATTACTGGTACATCATTAATAGAAAAATCAACAATATGAATTAATTGTAAGAAAATCATTGTCTCTTCAACAATAATTAATGGTTGAATGAGAAAGAGGTACAAAATATATGAGTACCTATAAAAAGAGATAAGCGCGAGCCAAATTGAGGTGCATGTCACCTACTGTCACGGCGAAAATTTAGTCTATGGTTTCGTCATTTTGTAGAATATTTTGAACGTGTACCATCTCCGTAAATTCACTGATGAAGAGGGCCTACAATAATGTATTTGTAATTTGAATTATTATTAATTATTCATGCTAATTTCAATTACTTTTAACAGTTTCTACGTGTGCGTACGTTAAAATACTTATGGCATGACATCCATAGATAATATTTTGAAAAGAACCAAACCTGCAGACCATAGATAATAGACAACATTTTTATCAAAAATACATAGTGCCAACCGCTAAAAACAAAAAATCGTGATTTTGACATGAAATTCGAAAAGTGTAGGCATGTGGAATATGATAAAAACGTCATGCAGGTGTCTATGCAGTGCAGTTCAACGTAAGGTGACCTCATTGATGTTTTAGTGATTATGGCAGATTTTGCGAAATGACAATGTTCGTTTAAAGGTTCAAAATGTGCTACGGGATGGGAGCATCAAGTCTGATAACATTTTAAACACCAAGAACAACGACATTACACACTTTTTTTCCGTAGCGGCAGCCCGTGACAGTAGGTGATATGCACCATGACATGCACCTCAATTTGGGTCGCGCTTTAGGAGCAGCTTTCACATCACACCTATTATGCATGAAAAGATTTTAAAAAATGTAATTGCATTGTATGAAAAGCTATACATCTATCATTAAATTACACTGCATAGACTTCTGTGTACCCCACCCCTTCAACCAATAAAAATAACAAAAAGAAAAGCCACTATTTTTTTAGAATAGTAATAATGGATTACATGAAAACAAGACAGCATTTGCAGAATGTTGCAAATAGTTACATAGAATTTACAATTGTATATTTTACTTTATTGTCGATTTACTTCAACTTGACTACTTATGCTAATTTGATAATTTTAATCTCCCATCTCCTCGATTATGCAATAAAATTAATTTAATCTCTGCTCATACAATTCATTGAATTATTCTTACCGCTACAACTAAAGTACGTACTTAAAGATTAATCGGTGAGTCGGCAGAGAAATAAACAATCACATCGTAAACCTTGGTGAAATCATTTGAAAAAGTCACTAATTTGTCACTAGGTTTCAACCTTTAAAGGTTTCCGTGATATTTGACAATCTCTGATCCAAGACCGCTATTAGTCAACAGATCCAGCTCCTTTCTTCCCAATATTGCTTCGTAAACATGCCGTAAGGAGACTGTGTGAACTGCACCAGTTTCCGTTCTGGAATTAGAATAAAAACAGAATTAAATTCAAGCAATTATTACACTTTTCAAACGAAAGTGCTGTTTCATTATCGAGATTCTTTTGGTTGTAGACATATCAACTTCTTCATGCTAGAAATATCTTCCGAGCCAAAGACATTGCACTGTAACTAAAGTGGGAATTTTATGAGCCATTAGTACGAGGGTTGTCCAAGAATTAAAGACCTTTATTATTTTTAAAATCACGAAAATTTTATTTTTATAAATAAAGCGTACGAAATTTTAGGTTCATATCCGCACTTGGTGAGCCGTGGCACTAGGTCCTTGATTCCCTTGTCGTAGAACTCCAGCGGCGCCGTCCTCAAAAATGTTCTCACCTCTTTCTCCACGTCCTCATCGGTCTCGAAGCGTTTTATGGCCAAATGTTGCTTCAGGTAAATAAAAAGATGGAAATAAGTCGGCGCCAGGTAGGGATGACGGAGGACATCCCATTTGAATGAGTCCACAAGGTTCAAAAAGACCTAAGCGCTTTTCAAACAATGTTGTTTATGGGCTTCCGTCAGCATTTTGGGCACCCAACGAGCACACCTTTGCATACCCCAATTTTCTTCTCAAAATCGTTTAAATCGGTAAACTTACTAACGTCTGGGATCAAAATTGCGACTTCACGGACTGTCAGACGGCGATCTTCACGAACTTTATCATTTATTTTCTTCAACAAAACATCACCAATTGAGGACCTCCTCTCTCTCCCCTCATCATGAACACTTGTTCCACCATTCGAAAACTCGGTAAAATACTTCCTGACATTCCTCTGGTGGACAACCCAACAGGGTGGACCTCCTGGTTGAGAAACCGAATGATTGAACGCACCTCGCAGGCGGCGGGATTCGACAGCGGAGCATCCATCTCAAACAGACGCAAAGGTCATACTGAAGTAGCCACCGAGCCGGCTCACCACTCGTTCTGGAGAGGGAAGTCTACGCTACACGCCAGTGCTGCCATATTTTGAGAAATAACATCCGCATTGCAAGGAATTGGTAGCCATAGCAAAATTTATATATTTATGGCTATATGCACATCACCTGAGGGCAAAAGAATACCTGGACGGCTGAAACCATGATGGCTGGCCTGCTGGATGCTTGACCAAACCAAATGGAAACTATTAACCATTGGATTGGTATGGGATGGAGAAGGTTTTTGGGAGGAAACCATGACCCGCCACGCCTATTTATCATAGAATAATTGACGCGGTCTGTCCTTTCGCAGGCAGTTGTAGGCTTAATTTGTATTATAATGTGAATGCTCGATGTGAAATTTTTTTAAGAATATTTTTTCTAGACATTTTGTGTCATATGTTGAATCTTGTGTCATGACAGAATAATATAGAATGAAAAAAAACGAAGTTGTTTGGTTGTCATAGATAATATAGAGGTCGTTCAGAACAGAAAAACTTACTTGTCCCAAAGCTTTGGTGAGCATCTTACACTTTGTCCAATGTTGTCTATGGTGACATCCATTTTAGTATCCATGGCGGCCATTTTAACTGCAAGGGACCTCCGCGCGATATCTTCCACTAAACATTTAACGGCTGCAAGTATTGTTTTGTGAACCAAACTGGAAAAAAAAACAATAGTTTCTTATCGTGATATACTTTTTTTTATCTAGATAGGAATATAAAATATATTAATAATGCATAATATTGTTAATAGATACTTTAAGTGTTAATTAATAATGGCCATACATTGATGTAACATTTCTATCGAAAATAACTAGTATAGAATATATTCTTTTTATTTACCTGTGACTAAATCCATTCCCTACATGCTCATTCCTCAGTTCGATTCCCAATTCAGCACATTTCTTCTCAATAAAGAAACATCTCAATTTTTCATCATCACTTTCAAATGGCAACACTTCGCAGGCGGCCATTTTGCGAGAAATGTCATGGTGAGAGAGATGGCTGCCCGGCATCAGCTGATTATTACCATCTGATACATCGCAAATGTCAATTTCTTCATCAGAACTATCATCCAATTCATAAACAACAGCTCTATCACGATCACTAGAACTTATCTCTTCATAAATAGATTCTCTTTTGATTACAGACAAATTTGGTGCATTAATACCAACTTTTGAGTTTGTAATATACTCATGATTGTCTATGTCATCGGAAAATTCTTTCTTAATATTGATCACTGGAATTCTTTCTGTTTTTACTTCATTAGTTGTGAACACATCAGTTTTTGTTTTAGTGTTTATATGTGACGCACTGGCGAACTGTTCTTTTAAGTCTATCTTTTCTTGGAATGTTTTTTCTCCATCATAACCATAGAGATATAAATTGTTAGACTCATCGAAATTCACGTTCTCATTGTCTGTACGTGTACTTTTAATGGGAAAGTATCCGTGGCAATGTGAAAATAGAATTATTTGTTTGGTCGTCCATATTTCTATATTTGATTGTGTGGGATTATTTGCATAGGCCAATTTTAAATAGTTTTGGATGGTTTTTGCTCGTGTCCACTATAAAGAGAAGATCATAATGGATAATAATAAAATTATAATTGTCTTATCGACTATTTTTTTTATTCAATGAATAATTCACAAGATTTAAGAATATAACAATCTCAAAAACACCTCAAGAACAAATCCCAAGCCTAGGAAGTAAGTAATCAAGCTGTGAGTTTTTAACATATTTGCGCATCTATTTTATATACAAGACTGGTATCGGCAGCTATCAAGGGTAGTTTTTCATATGTTTGTATCGAAGTATTATAATTGTTACAATAAGTTAGCCGTCTAAACAGTCAAAACTGTCAAAACTGTCTATCTCTCTCTAAAATTTATCACAGCCAAGAGAGGTGCTGTTAAAACATAGCACGTATTGTAACAATTACAACTAACTTATTGTAATTGTTACAATAAGTGTTAATACTTTGATACAAAAATATGAAAAACTACTCTCGATAGCTGCCGATAGCAGTCTTGTGTATAGAATAGATGCGTTGGTTCACAGTTCTTCTTTGTTACTGAAAGATTTCAATTTGCCTGTAATTAATATGATATTTTCATACACTCATTGCAGGGTGAAATTTAAAATGTTCAACTTCTCAAAAAGATCGTTGAGTAATGTCACTTCCAGCCACCAATCGTCTGTCTGTGATGGTTATGTGTTGACCAATGTGCACAAACGATGACTCGGGGTACACCTGGAGCAACCTAACTAAGAGGATTGGTTATTAGCAGTTCGGTCAACCCCGTGACTCTACAGAATTCAATAATATAATTAAATAATATTCCATTAAACATATATACTAACCTCTAGATTCCTCCGTTTTGTACAATCCAATGCAAAATACGCATCCGTATTTTGCACAGTGTACGGGAAGGCCTTTAAAAAATCAGCAGAGCTCGCCGACTCCTCCACCATTGGCATATTCTTCAGCATGAGACTAACAGCACATCGAGTATCAGAACACCTTTCTAAATAGTCTCTGAAAAAGCTGACAATATCTACAACCTTTTGACTCGCGAGACGATCAGCCTTTGATAGACCAATTCGGTAACTAGAATCACTGTTTATACCCAAAATTATCTTTTGACTTGGTTTAGGGAAATTATTCAACAATGTCGCCCCGTCGAGTAATATTCCCTTATTGGCATAAATTAAATTAAAACTCTTCAAATGATCAATTTTGTCATTACATAAAACATTTGTCCGAACAGAACTCTCAATTTTTAAAGCGACATTTTCATTTGATTGTTTTTGTTGATTTTCTTTTATTTCCGATACGTTATGTATTAAATATTTTTCATTAACATAGCAATGATCATTGAGCATTGAATTCAACACTAATAGATTTTTTGTTATTTTTTCTTTATCACTGTTATATTTCAGAATACTTCTAGATATTAAGTTTCTACTTTTATTAGGGCTTAACTTTTCAATCACAGCAGGATTCAAAAGACTTCGTGAATTATTACTTTTAAGCAAAGAAACTTGTTTCTTAATTGATTTTGTATCACTTCTCTGCGATATAATAACGGCTGCCTCTTTTTTTGGGTGAATTAAATTATTTTGCAACGGCAACACTCGGTTATTGAAAACATTAATATCTTCAACACGATTAAAAACTGTATTATCATTATTACTACTATGGTTATAAAAACAGTCCATTACATCCGATTCATCGATTGGTTCTTCTTTAATTTTACCTATAAAACCATTATAATTCAAGTGACAGTTGTCTTGTATGTTGTCTTCTTTTTCTTTTTTAATATTATTTAAAACCTCTCTATAACCGACATCACATTCCATTCTAGTTTCATTTATTTCCATTATATCATCGACTGCTTGCTCTGTTTTAATATCAATATCAGACAGCAGAGAACTTTGATGGTCAGTTGTAATATCCTGAATATTATTTTCTGGATTACTCGCTTCTATAGTCGATTTATTTTTAATGTTCGAGCTATACAGTGGGAAGAATTCAGAGTTCAATAAGGTATGCCCCTCCTTTAACGCTTGATGCGCTCGATGTGAAGTGGTTTTTGTTTCTTTATCATCGGGAGGTTTTGCCATCTTATTTCCTAACATCGTATCATCAGCATACAACCAAACATCAACCACTGTCTCGCCGCCTAGAAAAAATATTAACTTAGATTATAAACTCTACCAAGCATTCTCAAAAGACTGTATATTAAATTTCTTGATGTGTAAATATCTGAATTCGCATTCGTGGTAATCTTACAGAAATGAATTATTTTCATTTTGACATATTGTATGCCTATAATATAGATTCTTTTGTTAAGTAAGATGTACACCGGTACCTTGTGCGAAACCGGGTACTTCAGCTAGTGTTTTATAAAATAGATTTAATCACAAACCCAATTCTTGGAGACCCGAATAGTTTCTGTCTAGCTTCAGCAGGTGCTCCAGGTTAACGGGTTTGTTCAGTTTCTCATTCTTGAAGTGAATTCGAAGCTTCACGGGAAACTCACCCCAACCGCGGCGGGAAATGTGGTATGGAGGAGACCTGAAAATGTGTCAACAAATAGTATTAAATTCAAAAAGTTTGAACTAAACCTACATGAAGTCATAGTCATTTGACAACAACTATAGGCAGACTGTTGATGTTTTGTTTTTATTACTTAGTTACGTATGTACAAATTATTATTTGCATGCATAATTTTGAAAAACATTTATAACCAATAGAACAAATATTTTTAAAAAAAGGTAAGACACCCCCACCCTGCAGGAATTGAACCTGCACCTCTCGGGTATCGCGCCCACGAACATAGTCCACTAATTTCAACTATTGGCCTTTTTAATACTCACTGAAGCGCTTTCTAAATTGAGCTACTATGGACGATCGGCTTTGTATTTGAAATCAAAGTAGGCATTACTTTATTATTATTTGTAAATTAATGTGATTATTCATCTAATTAATGATGATTCATTGTATAAAAAAACTATAGGCCTGTATTACCACTGCAAGCCTTATTATCTCTTATGTGTGGCCTCGGCAATTAAAAAAATACATAAACTTCCGAGTATGACTGTGAAGTTTGTAGTCGGCGATTGGCCTCCGGTAATTGGCCGCCGGTACAATCGGACGCCGGCCCAATTGGACGCCGACCCAATTGGACGCCGACCCAATTGGTCTCCGGGAGGATTGGACGCCGCACAGTTGAATTAAATGTGCAAAGGAATAGACGTACGTTACGATTTGTTGGAGTAAATATGCAAGTCAGTTTAATATGCTTCTATCTTCTCAGTAGTTGTACCTTATACATTTCGCGCTTGACACATTTTTAATATAGATTGAGAATAATTATTATGCCTTATGATGTTTATTAAGGCGATGTCTTTGGCCTAAATAACACATATAATGTGACTTTTACGCCATCTTTTTATATTTAAAGGCATCTACCATGAATTTCTAAAAATCTGTTACTAAAAACTTTGGTCAATTCTAACCAGATGGCAGTAAGTTACCATAATAAGTTGCAAGTATTATTAAATTGCCAGATGAAAAAAATCGCTAGACAAAAATTCATTTACATATTATAAGAATATAATAATATATTCTACTATAATATTATTATATATATATACCTATTCAAATAATTATATTTTTTTTTAAATAAGTACAATATTTTATTATATCGTATTGACATTTTTATGATTTAAAAGAAAAGTTTTAAATCAATTTATACTTGCCAACTTCTTTTTTCATTTTGAATAGAAATTTAGAATACAAAAGGCCAATATAGGGCCAAAGGAATGAAAATATGGAAGAGAAGTATTAGTCTATTGACAAATTTTTTATTTTTATTTTATAAAGTAAAATATACTATATGCACATACCAGGTCACACTGCAGATGAATATTACCTACTCTATAAACTTAGGGAAGGTAAAGAAAACAACTTGTTCATAGGAGTGGTCAATTTTAATAGAACATTACACAATAAAAATAATACAAAAACCTTATAAATAGGATAATTAAATATATTTACACTTAAAATTATGAAATAAAACCCTAAATATCGTCGTGGTAAATGCAATAGGTCGTATGTCAAAAAAATTTCAATTTTGTTTTATTGCACCATAGTGACCAGCTCAGTCATCTACACTACCTCCAATAGGTCTTATGTCGTTAGACCAATAAGAAGTCGACTATCCCAACTCTTGCAAAAAGACGAACCGACACGTCATTGATATTGGTCACGCCAAATAGTCGTATGTCAGAGCTCATCATAATGATAGTAATGTTTTTGTTTGTTTTTATTCCTCGTTCTTGACTTTATACTAAAGAATTCGTCAAATAATACGATGAAAGTAATTTACCAATCACTGTTTTTTTTTAAATCTACTTTTTAATTACATTATTGTTTTCAAGATAATTTCTACAGATAATCTAACATTACTTTTTGTCTCATTTATTTATTGCCAAAGTAATTATTTTTTACCAATCACAATTGACAGTTTTAATAAGACTGTTTATTTAGTTAAAAATTATTTTGTGAAAAGCTATCAAAATGATTAATGGAAGTCGTGGGCGGTACTTGGTATCTTTAGCAGTCAGCAACATTACTTCACCGGATAATAATGGTAAGAATAAATAAGATTATGTCGCCACAAACAATAAGATGTGGAGTGGAGATGATATTTTGCTGAGATGCATAAACGATTATGAAATTTAAAAATCATTATTGTCTTCAGGACCTCAAATAACCTATGGAGTAGTAGGAACCCCTGATGATATGGCGTTACAAGTTGAACCTGAGAATGCAGTGAAACTTGAATTGTTGGTCTTAGAGCATCCATTAGAAGTCACGTTTCAAAATATTGGTTCAGAAAGAGAACTCGATTTTGCTGAGGTTAATAATACTTTGACTGTCGAAACTCCAATTTTAGAACAAGCAGAATCATTGTTGAGGCAACCTTTGGACATAGAGATAGCAGAGAACATTGTATCAACACACACAAAATATAGATTGTGATATGACGATGACTGAATATAAGTGGCCCTGAACATTCACTATCTGACATCAGTAGTGACTCTGAAGCTCTGTATCAACCTGAATCAAATCAATCAAGCTAATCAGAAGACTTAGAGGAGTTTGCTATGCAGTCTGACACCCATGGTGACTTACTGAGCAAGTCAATCAAATACAACGAAAAGGGCAAAGCAATAATTGTAAAGAGTGGAAGAGGCAAAAAAAACTCTTAATTTCGATTGCTAGGCAAGTCTTATATGTAGGTTTTGAGAAGTGTGAAGAGTCCGACAAGTATAGACAGACGTCTAAAAAAGAATCTAAGACCATAGGTCCACGTTGTGGTGGGCATAGTGACATACTCAAAATAGTGGGCCAAAAACAAACTTTAAGTGCGATACAATCAGTGATGAACAACGCAGCTTGCTATTCACAAATTTTTGGAAGAAAACAAAATAAAACCACCTACCTACAAATTATTTTTCTAAAAAAGTATTCTTTTAAAAATGTTCTTTTTTCTTTTAAGTAGGTATTTACCTGCTCTATTTTTATGCAAATACTTAATTAAACTATGATATTTTCAAATAAATCTTTTTAAAGAAATATTGTATGTTTTGAATATTAACTATTAATCTTTTCTTTTAAACATTGAAATTGTTTCTATACAAGTGCCTAATTAAACTGAGATTTTTAAACATATCTCCAATTATTGAAAAAAAAGATGTTTTCATTAGTCTAAGCTTACTTTTTAAACGTTTATGTACAAGTTTATAATAATATGTCTATATTAATATAATATTATATTTTGTTTCATTCTAAATACCTAATTTTAGTGTTTTCAATTTAGGTATGTTTACATAAAAATTGGACTTATGTCAACAAAAGTGGCCAACATTGACGAGCAAATAGTCGTATGTCAACATAACTTTCTAAATATTCATCTTAGGTCAAAATGATGATAATAGTCTTAACAGGGAACAAATTCAACTAAGTAAATAAATTTGTGAAAAAAAATCGGTGCAATGGGGTTAAGATGGGATAGTTTTTTGTCTCTCCTGAAAAGTTTGGTATCTTTGACATACGACCCATTGCATTTACCACGACGATATGTACTTTAAAATTGCTTTGAGCTGCATCCTATACTGTGTGATACAGCTCAAAGCAAAATTTTGTGCACACGTATATATTGCATTTTATGCAAATATACCTGGTGCGGGACTTGCATCCAGGGTATCTGCACACGGATGCTGAATGGTGGCCAACGCTGTCCAAACATACCTCAGCGATCGGTTGGGGGACAACCGTTCTCCTGCGAGCTGGTGGCTCTGTGTCTACCTGCGATGTCGACATGTTTCTTAGCCGACCTCGTGCTGGCAGTGTTAAAATGTTGGCTACCCGATCTTCATACCGAATAATAGCTTTCGCTAATCTGATTCAGTACGACAACAGTCCCATAATATCCTATCGGGGTACATTTTCTAGTTTACAATTCCGCATATACATTAGCCAACAGTTTACCACCGCCAAGTCCACAAAGTGGTTAAAAACCCTCACAGGCCATTTGCATGTCTTCATCGCAGTCCTGTAATAAGTAATTATCCGATCGCAAAGATCAATGCCACCCATCGACATATTGTAGTGCTTTACAATGGCCGGCTGAGTGGCACTGATCTTCCTCTTTACTTCCTTCGACCATCGCATGCAGGTACCAACAGGAGTACTGCCGACCGCAGTGGAAAATAATAACACGGATTTATTTTCTTTCCACTTGACTACACAGACTTTGTCATCCTACCGAACCTTCTCATCCCAATCTCCCCTCTGCATTGCCTTATCGTTTTTTTAATTTCTTAATCACATCGCCGAGTCTATTACTTCTGACAGTTCCAGTTAAGAACATTTTGTCGTGAAGTAACGAATCGGGGAGCTTCAAACTAGTGAAAAAACGATCAGTATAGACAATGCAGGAGGATTGGGGAGAGTCCGGCAGAGTAACTTGACCACACTTGCGCCCAGACCGAACTGCTTCATATCTCCATCTGATACCGTTCCCTTCCCTACATATATGTGAAAATCTATCACTAATCCATCTCTGGCCGCGAGAACAAAATTTTTAAGGCCTACAGGATTTGGCTTGTTAAGCACAAATTGCCTGTGTCTACAGCGGCCAGTGAACGGCATCATTTGCTCATCGATGGAGTTATGAGCAGGTCTGGGCAAAGTATGGCATTTTTTTAGAACCTCACTTAAAAAGGGACTAATCTTCCAAAGTTTATCTGTGCAGCCCGTGCGGTCAGCAGTGTTATCTGCAAAATGAAAGTGATTCCGCAGTTCGAAATACCCGTCTCTGGGCATTGCTTGATTAATGATTGGAATGCTTAGATCATAACACCAGTACATTCGAGTCTGCGGAAACCTTAATGTACCCATCATAATTTTGATGCCGGTGAATACGAATTTCGAATTCGTATTCACCGACCACAAGTCCCTTTTTTGTGCTGAATATAAATTTGTCTGCTCAGCTATTTTTTCGAAGAGAGTGAGGTTGAAGTATTCGAAAAAGGAGCTGAGGACATTGTCAGCAACATGCCCTCTCACCAACAAATCTTCCTCCAATTCCGGACCAGCATTCGGCATACTGAAACAATAGGAAAAAAATATTATTACATTATCCATATTTCCTCATTAATTCAAGTATTTAGCAGTAAAAATACAAATAATGATGGGCAATAATATGTCAACTCCTCATTCGAGACAATCGCTACATCATGTGTACAAGATGTAATGAATTCTTGTTTTTATGCCAAAGCATGTAATGAAAATGAATCTAGTGTATGACCGGATGGTCTATAAAACCAATAAATATATTATTAAGAAAATTGTAAACCTACCATTTTGTGAGCCAGGGAAGAACCCTGGATTGTGATGTCGAAGGTTGTAAATGTCGTCGCTGTTGTCGGACTCGTAACCGTCGCCGACTTCGCAGTCTGTCGTCCAATATTTCGTCGAGTTCATCAGTATTAAAAGATTTATCTATATGTAAACAAAAAAACATAACCTAATTACATTCATATACTCGTGTCAAACTTATCAGTTTATCACTGTAGATAACGTTTTCAATTTACGATTATGTTGTATTAAAAACACGGACACGTGTTTGAAAGCACATAAAATATTTGATTACAATCAATCATTGGTTACATTGTATAAGCATTGTGAATAATTATAATGATGATTATGAGATACATTTTCGAGACAAGTTTCAGTAATTTTGAATGAAATTAAAATTTTATTTTATTAAATTCGGTTCTACAATCATATTATGCGAATGAAAGAAATTCACTATCTATTAGATAATTTACAAAACGTACAAGATGGGCTCGATGACATTTGTCATAAACATAACCTCAAACTAACGTAAAGTATTTATAATTCTACGAAAACGATGAGTCTACGCCTAAAATAATATATATTGATGATAAATGCATGATGGTGATTGAAAATACAGTATATGTAACTCTTTTCAATAATTTTTGAATGTTTGTTTGACAATCAAAACTGCGTGACATAGTTTGTCATTTTGATGTACGATAATAATATTATTTATTATACACTGAAAAGTTTACTTACTTGACAAAAATGTTACTGATGAGTCGATTCCTTCCTGTTTTCAAACAATATACCTAATAATGGCCAAATAAAGAAGAATTGTCATAAACCCGATATTCGATCTTCGATCGAGAGCACGAATGCTACCATATGTTAAAATGCGAGATTTGTTTATTTTGTTGATTATTTTTATCATAAATAATGATAAAAAACAGTTGTAATTTAAGCAAATACTAATTGCAAATAATTCGCAGTTTCAAATTTTGAATATAGGCAGGTTTCTACGTAAATTAAGTTAATATTGTAATTTCAATTATTAAGTTATTTTTATTCATATGGCAATTTCGCCTCAAACTGATAAACTGATTTTTGTCAAAATGCAGAGAAATGTTATTTTGTCTTGTCTATGTGTGAGTTTCATTTTCAACGTCATGTTATGGTTGTGTGTGTATTTTGTATGAAGATATTTTGTTTCCAAATAATTCCACGACGGCAGCACTATACGGCCAAGCGTCGGCTAAGTGTTGTCAGCATGTTGCCAATTCGAGCAATTATTATGGTTTCGATTTCTATCGATTCGTTAATATACAAAAATACAAGATTAAATTTAAATAACTGCCGTAAAAATTAATAAATAATATTTTTAATAGAAACGCTAATCGTTTTTTGCGATAAATTGCGTCTAAACCGAGATATTTCGATTTTAATTGCATGCTTTCTAACCTCTAAATCGATGTTTTTTAAATTTAAAAAAAAAGATATAAGGATATAATAAATTCCAATTTACGTTTAGCGTTTCGCTAGGTAATAGATTTAGGTATATTTTTATCGTAATTTTGATAATAAATCTTATGTCATTCATTCTTACCACCCGATAGAAATGTACCGAATTTGACACGTATTTTTGGTATATAGAACTCCACGATACATCTTAATTTTTTATTTTATTTTTCTCATTACTTTTGAATATATATCTACCGATTAATAAACTTTTCTAGCTATTTTTCGATAACAACTTTACCTAGAGACATCACCTTAAAAGAAAATATTTCTTCCATCGTTCAAACTTAAAGATGTGCATAATCAATTAATTTATTGTCTATATATGGGTACTTATTTATATTTACAACAAATATTAAAAATAATGTTAGATGTTAGAATGAAAATAACATTATATTTCAGCGTTTTATCGACTTAATATTATAATAAAGCTTAAACATGTATATTATTATGCATAAATGCGTATTTTAATATAGTATGAAATTACAAACAAAATATTAAGTAAGTTATCTGCTAAGTATAAATGTTTCAGTAGTTTGATTGATAAACTACTTAGGTACTGGGTGCCGGACGAAATCCCGAAGGCCGAAATCCCGAATGCTGAAATCCCAAATGGCCGAAATCCCAAAGGCCGAAATCCCGAAAAATAAAAAAATACAAACACCAATAATTGCGCAATTTTTGCAAGAGAGACGAAAACCCATTTTTTGTGGAAATATAAAAAAATGTAAAATACAAACATCAATAATTGTGCAATCGTGAATTGATCCAATCCATTCGTTCTACAAAATGTTCTCTCCTGCAAAAAATTGCGCAGCCGGAAAAACCCATTTTGAAAATTGTGCAATTCACGATTGCACAATTATTGATGTTCGTATTTTACATTTTTTATATTTCAACAAAAAATTGGTTTTTGTCTCTCTTGCAAAGATTGCGCAATTATTGATGTTTGTATTTTTTTATTTTTCGGGATTTCGGCCTTTGGGATTTCAGCCATTCGGGATTTCAGCATTCGGGATTTCGGCCTTCGGGATTTCATCCGGCAACCTAAGTAGTTTATCAATCAAACTACTGAAACATTTATACTTAGCAGATAACTTACTTAATATTTTGTTTGTAATTTCATACTATCTTAAAATACGCATTTATGGATAATAATATACATGTTTAAGCTTTATTATAATATTAAGTCGATAAAACGCTGAAATATAATGTTATTTTCATTCTAACATCTAACATTATTTTTAATATTTGTTGTAAATATAAATAAGTACCCATATATAGACAATAAATTAATTGATTATGCACATCTTTAAGTTTGAACGATGGAAGAAATATTTTCTTTTAATAAACATCATAAGGCATAATAATTATTCTCAATCTATATTAAAAATGTGTCAAGCGCGAAATGTATAAGGTACAACTACTGAGAAGATAGAAGCATATTAAACTGACTTGCTTATTTACTCCAACAAATCGTAACGTACGTCTATTCCTTTTCGCATTTAATTCAACTGTGCGGCGTCCAATCCTCCCGGAGACCAATTGGGTCGGCGTCGAATTGGGTCGGCGTCCAATTGGGCCGGCGTCCGATTGTACCGGCGGCCAATTACTGGAGGCCAATCGCCGGAGGCCAGTTCGCGGTGCCAAATCGTCCTAGACCCCCTCAGTAAGTATATTTAGGCAGGCTGCTCTCATGATGCTGGCCTTCCACCCGAGAGTTCTGGGTTCGATTTCCAGTGAGGACACAATATTTATGTGTTTTACCAATACGACCACGGGTACAATCGTTCGATTCGAAAATAGAACTTCCTTTAAAATCCCTAATACGACTCCTCGTTAGAGTTCAAATTCTTTGATAAACATAAGTTCTCACCTAAGATGAAAGATGTTATGTGGTGCGTAGGAATCGTGTAATTGTACCGACACAGAAGACACGAAATGTGATATGTCGGGACTGTCCCGTGAACCCCTGATGTACAGCAGCCATTTGTGGGTCGATCTGTCGGCCTTCGATTGGGGCGCTGTGTACTTTGAAGTGTTGCCTGAAAATAAATCATAAATCTCTTTTGGCCCTATTCAAATAATATTTAAGCACGGATGACATAATATTTGGCATTGTGGATTCAATTGTGGTAAACTCCACAATATTATCGCAGGCACCAATCAAAAACTGAAAGTAATGCAACACCATCTGTTATTAAATGTGGAGGCATTTCCAAGATAAACCCTGAAACCCATCTCACCTACGCTTTGTGGATGACTTTTTCTTATCAAGAGATCCAATGACTAGCAGAAAAAAACCACAAAGTAAGTTTCAAGATATAAATCCGTCACAGAAGAACAAGAAAACAAAAGCAGTGAGAGAGCTTGTGAAGGTCTTCATCCAGCAGTGGGTTGAAACAGGGTGATGAAACTCTAAAATTTCAATTCAATTCAAATCAATTTATTTATTTTTTTAACATATTGTGGACATCACAAATTATAAGTTTAAGACGTTCACAACATGACATTTAGAAACAAAGATATATAAATATAACAGTATTATATAAAAAAAGAGATAGATGAGTAGATAAATTAGATAGGTACAAGGAAGTACACCGGATGAGTTAAGCAGACCCTATTTTAAGAATTTATAAAACAACGTCCACCTAAACTCATTCTCACGTAGGTTGAATATATCAACACCCGAAGCAATTTCGTTGAACATAGTTATTGCCCTCCCAATTGGCATTACCAGTGGCAGGTTGGTTCTGCACCTTGGGAGAATAAACAACTGATGGTCTCTATTTCTAAGATAGTTATCAGGGATGAGATGGAAAGATGTGGTTGCCTTGGTCTATTTTGTTGGTAGCATTGTTTTGTGGCATATTATTTTGGTAAATAAGAAATATAATGGAGGCTTTCTGTCGACGACTTGTTTTGTTTACTTACTGTTACATTCTTGCTGTATATGGTTGTTTTTGTACAAAAAACTTGTCACATCCTATCGTATCACAGTGCGGCCCTGGCTAGAGGTTGAGATTGAGATTTTTCATCCCAAGAATTCTCGAGAAAAAATGAGATAAATAAAATGTAAATTACTTACCGATAATAATCCTAAATTTAGTCTTCTGTTTATTTCTAATGTTAGGATTGATCTCCAAGATCTTTGCGTTCATTCCCTTAGGCTCTATATACCGCGGCACCTTCAATGATTTGTCGTCAACGCCTTCCTCAACAGAAGACATGGAACTCAGACAATCGGTGCTTTGTGAAGTTCCAGCTATGGGCTCTTGTTTGATTTCAGGTCGAAGAGAATCGGTATTGGGATCCACGGGTATTGTCAGATTTTCTGTCAGCTATAATGTTGTAAATTTAAAAATCAGAGGATGGTAAATATAATAATATAGTGTCAACCAATGCTTTTTCTACAAAAAATTATGTGTTATGAAAATAAATGTGTAACGAGTTAATTATGGCAAATAGCAACATTCCCGATCGTTCAGGAAGTTCCTTGGTGGTCAGTGTTAACATGGCTATACTCCGTAGCGGGGCAATTATTAATTCGACCAAGGCCTGAACAAAAACGATGCATGAGTGCGAGTGAGAAAGTATGCGGCACCCTTACAATCTCTGCGACACGCGCTAGAGTAAGTTAAAAGGTCTACATATCTGTGAGCTAGTTTCCAAAAGTATCGCCATCAAATCGGGGCGAAACGCTTCACATAGCGTCTATAAATTGCGAGCTCGAGTTGCTAAAATTGATATTTTTTGTGTTAAACATAAAGTCAATGGTAAATATTTTTAGTTAATTAAGTAGAAAAGATGGTTCTGTGTGTTGTCTTAAAATGTAGTAGCCGTACTGATAAGCAAGAAGATGGTATTACGTTTCATAGGTAAGTTGATACATGTTCGTGATAATTTATTTGTATATTATTATATATTTTAATATCAGTGACCTAGTGTTTCTTTAAAATAACTTAAATTATGGATATCTTTACCTAATGGTTGCATTTTGACCGCTTAAAAATACTATATAACATAAAAAAATAGAAAATTATATTTTAATTCTGAGCGTCTAGTGCGAGCACTTTGGGCGAGCACTAGCGAAATGGTCTATGGTCTCGAACATTTGTAGACGAATGCGTTCGCTTGCCCACAAACCAAACGCAAGGCACGCGGCTTCATTTAGCAATGCAACGGATGGCGTCTAGATGTATCTATAGTCTAAGAATTCGACCCTTTTATTTCTAATTGCAATGTAGTTGTGACGCCTAGTTGAAAGAAGGTTTTGAAATTAAGCACACTTCTTATTACAGTAGAACCCCAATTTTACGTGTCCAAAATTCACGTTTTCTCACTATTTTCTGCAGTACTGTTTCATTTTAGTACATTTTAGTTTCAGGTTATACATTAAATTTATATTTCCCGCATTTTACGTCTTAAATGTTTAAAATCCAATTAAAATTACGTATTGTAATTAAACATCCAATTCATTTGAACACATTCGATTTAATTCATGGCAATCATTGAATTTAATTCCAGATGCTTGTGTGCATTTATATTTATAGACATGTCTGTAGTGCCCAAGACCAAGTTTTATACAACACAAAAATATATTTTTTTGTTGTTTTTAACCATTCAAATGACATTCTAGCAACTAAAAATATTGTCAGTTCAAGAAAAAAGGAACATTTTCAAAAAGGTGACACAACACGTTGACGTAATATGCGCCAAACCAAGGAACTCAGAAATAATGGGAACTGAAATATATCTAACGGGTGTAGAGAAACAAGCAACCGATCTCGAGTGGAAGAATATGGAATAAACTTAAATATGGCATACTAAGCTTGTCCTTCATTCTGACAACTGCTCTAGGTTTATGCACTGATGCTCATTCAATATTGGTGTATTTGAAAGTTGTAATACACACTATTGCACGTCTATAATGTGTGGTTCATTTTCGTAGGACACTCACACATTCAAAACACTGCATAGGCCCAGGGTATAACCCAGGGTAGGCGAACCTTTTTACGTACGCGGGTCAAAATTTCCCATATATTATTTTTCGGCTGTCTGACGTGCCGGAGAAAAATAGTTTTTAAGAATTCTATTAAAAAAATGATGATTTTCTAGATACCACTCACTGAAGTTAGCACATATTATATGGCTTTATCACTTTTTTCAATTACTCCGTACATTTATTTTCAGTTGAAACTGTCTACCAAAATTACTACTATCAGTTTTTTAACCGTTTCAGTTTTTTAACCGTTTTCAGTTTCAGTTTTTTCACCGAATTTTTATTTCTTAATTGGTGCAGCCATTTTTTGTGGGTAATAATGAAATTGTTTGTTAGTCTTACACATAAATTGATACCAGAATTGCTCCGATCAGATGATCTCTCGCTACAGTGGTCTCAGTCATTGTAAATCGATCAAAATTAAAGGTTAGTGCGATAATAATATAAAGGGTGTTTTTTTTAGAGGTATAGAACTTTAAGCTGTGCAGCACTTTTTTAATTGGCGGCCATTTTGTCAGCTGTTAAGTGATTTATGTTTAGTTTGGTTTGGCATTTCAACATGAATAGACTGACGCCTGAACAACGCTTCCAAATTGTGAAAATTTATTTTAAAACAAGATTGCCGTTGATCCCGATTTTCATAAGCAAATTTTGTTTAGCGATGAAGCTCACTTTTGGTTGAATGGATACGTCAATAAACAAAACTGCCGTATTTGGAGTGATGATAATCCTCAAGTGTATGTTGAGACACCGTTACATCCAGAAAAATTTACTGTTTGGTGTGCTTTATGGGCTGGTGGAATAATTGTTCCGTACTTCTTTAAAAACGATGCTGGCCAGAACGTTACAGTCAATGGTGACCGCTATAGAGCCATGATTACTGACTTTTTCGTTCATCAATTGAACAACCATGATGTGCAGGAGCTGTGGTTTCAACAAGACGGTGCAACATGTCACACAGCTCGTGCCACAATTGATTTATTGAAGGAAACGTTTGGTAACCGCATAGTTTCACGTTTCGGACCCGTGAATTGGCCTCCAAGATCGTGCGATTTAACGCCGCTTGACTATTTTCTGTGGGGATATGTGAAGTCGCTAGTCTACGCCGATAAGCCCGAAACGATTGACCACTTGGAGGACAACATTCGCCGCGTTATTGCCGATATACGGCCACAAATGTTGGAAAAAGTCATCGAAAATTGGACCTCCAGATTAGACTATGTCCGAGCCAGCCGTGGCAGTCATATGCCAGAAGTCATATTTAAATTATAATGCCAGAAGAGCATCTTTCGAATAAAGTAAATTTCATGTCAATATAAAAAGTCATCTTTGTTTTATTCCATTTCAAAGTTCTATACCTCTAAAAAAAACACCCTTTATGTGACAAATAAAGTCTAAGAATTATATATTTACATTAAAGATAATGCTTATTCTTGAAGAATATGCTGCTATTGCAGTACAATGCGATCTGTCATTTATTATTATTATCAGGTATTATTTCTCCATGCAAAATCATCTCGCGTACCATAGGTTCGCCACCACTGGTATAAACTATCAGAATTCTATTTATTAATCTGTTCTGCGCACCAAACCAATTTGTATGATTTATTAAAAAAAATATTTTTTTAAATTTTTAACACCCCTGATGTATCATTTCCCTTTATTTACGTTTTGTATTGTTCAAAAAAGTAAAATCGGGGTATCATCACTGTATAATATAAATCTTACAGTAGGATCCATCTTCGCCCTCTTCCTCGGAGCTCTAACTTTTAATATGTTATCGAAGTCTATTTCTTTGGAAGTACCGAGAATTTTCTTTATGGCGGGATGGATTTGTTTTTGTTGGTTTTTCATCATAGACTGGACCTGTAATAAACAAACGCAAAATAAAAATATGTGACTTCTTTTTCTAAGCTTCATATATCATAAAACCTGGGCTTCCATATTATATGAATACGTGTATTAAATAAGGCTCTAAGTACTAAAAAGTAGTATTGCCTGTAGTAACATAATACCGAGTCATTGCAGTAAAATTTCATGAAGCAGACCTTTTGAAAAATGTAGTTTTACAGTGTGAAGCAATCACGGCAGCTTCTATAATTTTAGGTATTAAGAACTCGCAAGTGTCAACACATCATCGTCAGCTATTTTATATTGAATGCCGTTGACCACTGCAGTGCTACTTACACCATTATAAATAAAACACGCCAACGGACTTACAACGTCGACAGGTTTAATTGTTTTGCTGTATTTTTTTGACTTGCTTGAGGCACTTAGACTATAGTTGAAGTTATTGGCGTTGGTATGTAGAACATTTTTCTATAAAAATGTCAGTTTTTATTTTTTTGGTACTTAGCGCCTTAATTAATACACGTATTCATATGTATATATATATATATCGATGATCTAATGTTGCACGAATTGTAAAAAGTCATTTACGGGATATTAACATTAGGCCATCAATATATTATGTTTCTCAGAATAGTTTTCAAATTATGTATGTTCAATAAAAGAATGTTGGGTCACTAGTGTAGTGTCGATGTGTAGGTAGACGATGATGAGAATGAAGTCTATGATGTAGCAGGGTGAGATTTATTAGCAGCGTATCGGTACAATAGTATATTATACATGATAGTTACGAGCTAAGTACTTGAATTCGAGTGACATTGAGATAAATTATTCTTCGTTATTTAGACAATAAAAGTAACACATTAACATAAAATTCTGGTACATAATCATATTAGACTAACTATAGAATCAGCGTTTTAAATCGAGTAGTTTGTGAAATATTATTTGTTATTACAGTCGTAAGAAAATATAATACTATAAAAATGATTATTCAGCTAATACACCGTAATGATTTATAATGTGCTGTGATATGTAATAATATACCGTATTTAATGTCGCCAAACAACTTGCTGATTTAGCTAAGATTGTTTGCTGGAAATGGATTCGCTGGGAATATATTACTGCAGAGCAATTTGATATAATAGATATTTGATCACTTATTATTCTGCAGCTACAAGAATGTTACATTCTTAAATCTTGTATGTATTCTTTAATCTTGAATGAAAATAAAAGTTAATTGGTAATAAGTCTATTGACACATGCAATGTCGATCTCCGATTATAGTTTCATAATATTTTAAGAGATCTATAATGGTTAGGAGATAAGTGGCAGACGTACTAATGGTCATATTAATGAAATTGCGGCCAATATTCAAATGGTGGGTTTGATGTAAAACTTACTTTTAGTCTTGCGGTAGGATTACTCTGTAATGAGATTTCAGCATGCACATCATCATCGGTCGGAAAAAGCTTTTCGTTGGTATAATGATGTTTTATGATTGCGTAGCGGAGACTCGACAGTGTATTCTTGGCCATTACTAATCTGAAATAGGAAAGAAGTTTGTCACAAATTAGGTGGAGGAGTTCTGACACTCATCTCTTTCAGGAAATACGCAAGCGTACAGGAGTTCTCAGCATCGACAGATGAGCGGGATGTGAAAAAATGACTTCTAGTGAACTGTAATATCTATCAATATTTTTCCTGTTTTTCTTATTGTTTAGCAGAAGAAAAATCGTTTAAAAATACGTTATAGGTACTTAATATAATTAATAATATCCACCGACTTTTGAATTTAAATTCTAAAGAAAACTCATCTCAAATGAAATAGTACAAAACTGAAATCAATTAGAATTTACATTGAGTATAATAATTTAGCATGCGCTCTATTTATAATTCTTTCATCACACCCAATTACGAAAGCGGAGGTCGACCTGTCACATTGAATCTTTCTGTCCAGGTCCTTTGAGGCAGAGTTCGGCAACCTATTTTTCAGTGTAGCCAATGGTTGTGGTGTGTTACAAATGAAATTCGCACACACAATGTAAAATTTGAGAAATTAGGATGCATTTAAGTAATTATAAAATTATTTACACGGAACAGGAGTAAATCTTAAAACAGACACTTAATAAAACACTCGCTCGGGGTTGGAAATGGAGGCAAAGATGAATTCAAATTCAAATTAAAATTTATTTAAATTTTTACATACAGTGAACATTACAAATTACAAATTTAAGATGTTCACATAACATTTAAAAGCAAAAAAATAGTATTAAAACAGTGTAAAGAAGAAAGAAATATATGCAATATCATATATACAAAGTAAATAAGTAGGTAAAAAAATTTAAAAAAATATAAAAATTATAAAGCATGGAAGCACATCGAATGAGCTAAGTGGACCCTATTTTAAGAAACGCCCACCTATACCCATCTCACGTAGGTGGAATATATCAACATCCAAAGCGATTTGGTTGAACAGTTATTGCCCTCCCAATTGGCATCACCAATGGCAGGTTAGTTCTGCACATTGGGAGAAGAAACAACTGATGCTCCCGATTTCTAAGATAGTTATCAGGGACACACAAGTCAATACTACCAAGAATGCCAAGTTCTCATTTACACCACGTATGAGTTGAAATAAATACGTGGCCAAATATTGATAATATTGTTGGGCGGAACAATATTATCAATTAGAAAGCGGAATGCTTCCAATAATATGCGTAAGATATTAAGTGAGTCTACATACGATATCAAAATAAACTTTATTTTACTGTGCCGGCTGGTAAACTGAAATTCGCCAAACTTTAAATTACTACTCATGCCGATTAGCGATAGGATTGTCTACCGCTGTTCTAATCAGTGATATAATTAGGGTCGTGGAGTCGTGTCAATTATAGTACCTATTTTATATTAAATAGATTTCCGACTAAATCCTTTTATAATTGTTAAAATCGAGCTAATAGTTACCCGTAGAATATGAGATCAGGGCCGGATTTTTCAGGAAATATGTAGGGTGAATACCCTACCATCCAGCATGACTTGGCAGGAAACCATTAATTTATAACTGCAATGTATATTGCAACATAATATTGTTAAAATTGCAAAACAAGCGATTTATGTGAGTCAATCAAATTTCAACAGAAAGATAATTTAGCACAATAATATAATAATTCAATTAATCAATAATATCGCAAATTAAGAAATAATGCTATGTAAGTTTACCACGATATCCACAAAAGTTGTTTGTATGAAAATCAATCTTGCTCAATTATTAAAACTGCATTATTGTTGAAATTAAAATCAATTGTTTATAATTTACGAAACGAATCATGCATTGCACAATAAACCTCATAAGCATGATTATCAAAAATATTCAAGTAGTTGATAGCAGCATTTTCTATTGTATCGAATCAATATAAAACACTCAGTAGAAGAAAGCAACATCGTCATTCAATTATCAAAGATTTAGCCGTAAGGTTATCGTTCTGCTTCGCCCAGTCGAATTCGTAATCCATCGGAACGCATTCCCGTGATTTCACTCATCTAAATTATAATCTGTAAACTTATCTGTAATAATTAAATTGACATTTATTTGGAAGGTGATAATAAAACCAGGGTTCATTTCATTCACGCACCAAATTCTGAGTTATTCATTTGGGAGTCAAACCAACCTACCCTGCCTGTTCCTTATTCCATCTCACTTCCATAAATATAATATTATGCATCTAACCTTTCGTCCAATACGTCTAAATCATTCTCACGTCTCGTTATTTCCGCTTCGAATTCCCTTTTGACAATCTGACATATCTTATCGGCCTTCTCTTCTTCGGTTGTTTTTGATATATTGGAAACCGGGACTACTTCTGGATAGTCAGGGTCGTGGAACTCTCGGTCGCTTTGCTGCCCTGACATATTGCCGTTAATAATTTAAATAATATACATTGGACTACAAATTTAACGTCGATTTGTTTTTAGGTTACAATTTTCAACGGGGTTTTATAGTCATTATTTATTGAAAATGTGTATTAACTGACTTGGATATTAAGTCGAATAGAAGTCATTTTATGAATAATTGGGAGTCTCAAAAAAGAAACGACTTAATTTGATAAATTTGTATGAATAGCATGTTGATATTTTGACGTTTGTATTAATCCATAGACTAATATAATATATGTACTACGATTTCGATACAAATAAAAGCCTGGTGTCTATGGTTTTTTTCTCATTTGCAAGATAATAATGTACCTAGGTACCCAGAAGGATGACTAATATATTATTAATTATTATATTATGGGTCTTCTCGGAGATAAAGCTTACTTTTTAGTGCCGATTACTAAATCAACATGTTTTAATTTTACAGTGTTTACCAAAGACATAAAATAACTCGTCAGTACACTTCCAAGAAACGTAATATTGTGATCGCCATAAACATTCTCAATGATTCAATGAAATTGCCCAAAGACAAAAGTGACAGGATAGTCGACGGTCCTTTGTCCAAAATCTTGCGTTTTGCAAAATAGGTCGCGTCTGGGTATCCAAGTTCCTCGGTCGCGAGTGCGATTTCGCGTTCTGGCACTTCGAATCCGTGCCAAGACGTTTCGCGAATCTTCAGCGTGATGCGAGAGACACAGTAGCCAAACCCGAAACCGTTAAACTAGGTGTCCATTTTCCTCGACCCGCGGTGATGAGTGAGATGTCAAATCCGTCCAAGGATCGATCATACGATCGCGCCGACAGCAGCAGCGATACGGAGGACTACCAGCAGGAGAGCGAGAGGAAGCTCTTCAAGAGATACGCAGGCAACTCGCGCAACAGGCAGGCCCAGAGCATGCTGCCGAAGAACCAAATGCGAGCCCTCGATCAGCCCACCTGTAGCACGACGGCGAACGCAGTAGAAATCGAAGCCATACCTTCTGACCGGCTCACATTAGTGGTAGATAACACTAGATTCGTATTAGATCCCGCACTTTTCACGGCCCATCCCAATACAATGCTAGGGAGAATGTTCAGCTCAGGAATGGAATTCGCGCGACCCAACGAAAGAGGAGAATTCGAAGTGGCCGATGGAATATCGGCAACGCTATTCCGCGCAATTTTAGACTACTACAGAGGCGGAATAATCCGCTGTCCTCCTACGGTATCCGTACAAGAGTTAAGAGAGGCTTGTGACTACCTTTTAGTTCCATTTGATGCTAATACAGTTCGCTGCCAGAATCTACGTGGTCTCTTACACGAACTGAGCAACGAAGGCGCGCGTAGACAGTTTGAAAGCTTCCTAGAAGAATTAGTTCTTCCATTAATGGTGGCATCAGCACGGAGAGGTGACAGAGAATGCCACGTTGTAGTATTACTAGATGAGGATGCCGTCGATTGGGACGAAGAATATCCACCCCAAATGGGCGACGAGTACTCACAAACAGTCTTAAGCACACCGCTTTATAGATTCTTTAAGTACATCGAAAACCGCGATGTTGCTAAACAAGTGATGAAGGAACGCGGCTTAAAGAAGATACGTTTAGGAGTCGAAGGCTACCCCACTTACAAAGAGAAAGTAAAGAAACGACCCGGCGGACGCGCTGAAGTAATATACAACTACGTGCAGAGGCCGTTTATTCATATGTCGTGGGAGAAAGAAGAGGCGAAGAGCCGGCACGTTGATTTTCAGTGCTTCAAGTCGAAGTCTGTGACGAATCTGGCGGAGGCAACCGCAGATCCGGCCATCAGCGTGGAGGGCGTTGTCACAATCCCCGAGCCGGAGCAGCCGGGGCCTGAACCGGAGCAGTGATGTTTGTTTTCCCTGCTGAAGGTTTACGCCGGGTGGCTTTGGCCAAAGAATAAAAGGATATCGAGCGGGTATACTGCCCTGTAGCGGCGTACTTAGCTGTTTTGCCTGAGTTCAAGCGAGGGGAGGAATTGTAAGGTTTGGTTTTCGATAGAGTTAAGTTCACAATGAAAAGGTTAAACAAGTATTTTACTGAAGGGTCGTCCACATATGACGCCACGTTCTATGGAGGATTAAAAAAATTATGGTGTCGCAAATCCAGCAAAGTCTGAGAACATACTGGTATCAATTATTTTCAACGAATTCATTCATTAACAAATGAGGTGGGGATCGTTTGAAAATACAGTACACTCTCAGTAATCCGCCACCCCAAAAACCAGACAAGTGTCCAATTAGTGAAAGGGGCGGATTATAGTGCATACATACAAAATAATATGGTAAAAATTAAAACAGGGACATATTTCGTAAAAATAGTTTTTATTGAGAAATTTGTACTAGCAACTATGTAATGGTTTTCTTTATAATCAAAATCAAGTAAGTATTTATTAAATTATACATATTAATGTATTAAACCATGGGCGGCCAACCAATATTGTACATTTTAGCAATGTCAGTAAATGAAGCACCGCTATCTATCTTTCGTAAAATTTCCAATTTTTATTTTAAAGTTAATGTGTCGTGTTTACGTTTCGAGAAGACTCCATTTTGTTAACTTATCCAAACAAAGAACGTGGCAGAAGAAACAAATAGATACACAGCGGACTAACTGAAAGAAAACGGTACTTAATGTTATTGACTCGGTTAAATTTAATGGTCAATGGAACTGGGCTAGATGGCGGACAGCTCATTAGAGTCATAAGTCATAATATTGGCACGCGGCGAACTACTGAATTTATTTGACATACGCATACCGGCGGATTATAGAGCGTGATTTTCTGCTTTCAACCAGTAAAAATAACAGCGGATTATAGTAGTTGTCGGATAAGCGAGCGGCGGATTACTGAGAGTGTACTGTATTCAATGACATTAATATGGACGAATCATCTGGAAAAGAAAATGACACTCACTTTATTGTCGGGTCTGCCGAATGGCATAATCTGTTCTAACGCCATTACAATAAAGGTGATATTGCTATAAATTCCTGATGCTTTTTGTTGGGTCTGCCGAATGGTTCGGTTCAAACGGGTTCGCTCAAATGAACATTGACATTAGAAACACTGCTCTAACGCCATCACAATAAAGGTCATATTGCTATAAATTCCCGATGTGTGATATCGCATAATTGAATTGCGTGACGTCTACCTATACATGCGAATTTACTTGCTAGCTACTGTATTGAGTGCGTCGTCCATTAATAATGTCATTGACTGTATTACATAATTTAGACGGTGATAAACGATTTTATGACAAAAGTATAATGGGAAGAGAAGTCAAAATTTACAAACATCGGTCATTTATGGACCACCCATGAACATTTTTACAACTTGCTCGACTCTTCAACAGCCGACGATTAAAAGACTCCAATATTTCAAATTCATATTTTATAAAAAAATCTTATATGTTATTCAAGTAGGTATGTATTATACTCGTCAAATAATGGAAATTTGTTCACTGAAACTGAATTGTTTGTTATATAATTAGTACTGAACAGGTCTGATATAATCAAACGCAAACTTTCAAGACATTCGACGTCATAATAATTTTATAAAATCATATTTTGGTACTCACCACAATGAGTCTGTTACTTAAGTAAATTTAAAAAAAAAACCATTGATATAGTAATATAATATAGGTCGGTCCTTTGGTATTAGGTGGTGTGCAGCCAATGAGGTTTTATGTCTCTATTGTGCAGCCCATGATGGCGTCGGCCTATAAGGTCGAGGGTCCCGTGTTCGAATCCCAGAGTATTGACCTAATAGGTTGAGCAAGTGGCTAACATCCATTTCTCGTAAAAACAAATATCTGTTAATACAACTTCTACTCTATCTTCTTATATAAATAGAAGGTGCCTTATACATTATTATTCTGACATTTGAATGCTTGAAGCATGGTTAAGTTGGTGAACTCCACAAATAATGACATCGCTCATAACATTCACTTAATATAGTGGCCATTTTTTATGTTCATTGTGATCAACAGTTTTATACAAATTTTACAGGATTTTTAAACTAAATCAGGGGTAGTCAACCTTTTTATTCCTACCGCCCACTTTTGTATCTCTGTTAGTAGTAAAATTTTCTAACCACCCACCGGTTCCACAGTAATGGTGATTTATAAAGTAGGGAAGTAACTTTACTTTATAAAATTTATAAAGCGAAGTTACAGCAAGTTAAAGCATATAATAATAATTAATTACCAAATACTTTATGTCAGACTTTCGCTAAGTTTGGCAGAATACATCTTTATAAAACAACTTACTGTAGTTGAATCTATCTTTTTATTTATACTCTGCATACATAGAAGCATGATGTCTGATGAAATTACATTTGATTTGATTAGATGCTGCTAAACTAAATACTGGATATCTGGCATATCAATTTTTGTGAGGAACAAACGAAGGTCTCCTCTTTCGTAAATATTCAGGTGGTTTCTTTCTTTGGTCATAATATGATTAACAGCACTAAAGCCTGATTCCACAAGATATGAAGTAGGGAAAAGTATCAATAAACTGACTATCATTGTCCACATATTTAGATATAAGACAGGCATTTTTTTATTTTGCCATAGGTTTTCATATCCACCATTATCGAATTTATGTTTACTTTCTTCATCATAATATCTAATTTCTAACAGTTCATCTTGGCAAGTTGTGTCAGCCTCTTCAATATTTTCGGTAAAAGGATATTTCATCCAGTCATAAACCTTAAATTTCACAATATCTTCAAACCCATTAGTGGGCGGTAGGGACCAGGTGACTACCCTTGAGCTAAATAATAATGCCGAATTAAAGTGCTATTGGCTGCTTATCTAGTCATCGTGACAGATTGTCTTTTTATACGCCCCTGCAAATTGGCAAATAAATATCATAGCAGTAGTGTGAAACTGAAGTTCTCTGCAAATTAACCTGTTTGCAAAATCATTTGTAGCTAACTTAATCAGTGATATTTTTTGCTTCAATTTCATACATTTAAGCTCCATTCCTATAGAAGGAAGTTTACAACATTTTTGATTGCTACCTACATATTTCGAAATAAGACACCAATTGACCGAAGATCACATATACGATATTTTATAAAATTATCTAACACACAATTTAAAGAGGTGTTCAGATTTTTACACTACTTATAAAATACCATTTACAGTCATTGTGACACACATCATGTAACATACGCAAATTGTAGTATTAAAATTTTTATATCTAATAACTATTGAGGGTTGACTATATTTAGTAACCAAACCTTCCAATATAATATGTAATTGATATAAAAATTGTATGCTCGCTTGGACAACGGAATGGCAAGATCACTTATCTGGAATTGGATATATTATGTGCGGTTAGAATGAATTGTGGTGGAGGGTTGTTTTAAAACCGATTTGACTGCTGTTTTGTAATTTTTTTTAACACATTCAACTGATTGAGCTGGGTGCATGTAAATTGTACGTAAAATATTTCACTGTGGCACAGTTCGTCCGAAAGAGATGATCTTATACTATACGGTCTCCAATTTTATTAGATTCGATATTTCATAAATTCAAGAAGGAAAATCTAACCTAACCTAACAAATAATCCAGTATATCGGCTATTTTCAAAATTTGTTTGCAGCTGACTTTTCCTGTAAACCGACAAGAACCGTGATTTATTTCGACATGAATTTTGTGTCAGTACTATACGACCCAAAGAGGTTGGACGGTCTTTAATATACAGCGATACAATATTTCACGGTGAAGTGTGATCACTCTATGCTCTTCTGAATTGTAGCGATTTGTCCCTAACGCGCCCTGTCTTTTTGGCTTGGAACAGTCGATATATTATTATGTTTGAATTTGTTATCAAAAATTATCATTGCTTAGTTTCTTCCAGTTAAATTTACTCTCAATCAGTTTAACGTGTTAAACATGCAAATTTCCACCATTCTCTAATATTGAAATCTCTATTATTTTGTGTTATGTACTTATGTTTCATTTTATATTCAACATTTATTATTATAATATATTCTTTAAAATTACTAAAGTTAATTCGGCATTTTTAAACTGAATTTAAAAAATTACTGCCTATATTTGATAACATCTGAAATAATTCTTAACACACTTATACCTAGGTATTAAATAGGTATAAATTTAATTATTTAAACATTCAATTATTTTTAATTAAGTATGTTATTTGATTTGCGATTGATGCAAGGCATGCATGTATTGATCAAGCGGCATTTTTGGGAAAGTCAGATAATTAGTTCAAATAATGTTTGATACTTTCACGATTTTTTGCTATTGTAATCGAGATAAATATGTTTCCCATCAACCCTCTAATAATAATAGTTAATGCGTCTGTGAATTTCTGGTTTTATAAACAAGAGTGAAATAAACTCCCTACCTCCCAGAAGTCGATCATCTGCACGTGTAAATGGGTATTCGTTGCAGCGAAGGGAAACCTATTTTCTTTGGACGGTTATGGGTCAGGCTAAGTCAACAACTGAAATATGCGGCATACATTATTCAAATTTATACATTTATCAGACACTTAATTATCATCATCAGTCCGGATAAATCTACTGATTGATGAAAGCCTCCCCAAGCTGATTACATTCCTCTCGATCATGTGTGTTGTTGCCAATCGATCATTCTTAATACTCACAAGTCTCTGTACGACATCAAGATAGTAAAGTCGTGGTTTTCCTGCATCCCGTTTCCCTTTTGCTCCACTAAACACGTCAGTGTTTATTCATCTGTACGTGTTTCATGGCCGGCCCATTGCAGGTATTAGGTTATGATAAATCTGATGGTGTCATGAATGTAACAACGTCGCCATATGCCATCATCGCAGATGGAGCCAAAGATCTTTCGCAAGATTCTACACTCAACCACCTGTAGCTTCTGGGAATCACCAACAGTAAATGTTCGCATCTCTGAACTGTACGACAATATTGGTCTCAACCCGATTAACTAATTATAATGTACTGATTCACTCGCCATGAGACTTTTGCCAGTGGTAAGTGTTAATCTCGAGGGTCTTTCCCCGTCAGCGAAAAATCCATTTTATTCGAAACTCATTAAAATAGCACTGGTTAGTATATTTGCAAGTTTCCCTTGATCCATAAATGCATTCCGCCATCCAATCGACATAATGAAGAACAGGAGATGCAAAAAGACAGAGTTTAATTAAATTAATGTTTTCGTTTATTTAATATTGGTTCTTTTCGAATGGCTATTTAGCCGCCATCATAGTGAAGTTAGCAACGATCATGCAGCAGAGCAAACGGGTCACCCGATTGTCACCTGACAATGTAGAAACATGTTGAACATATCATTTTATAAACTACACGGCTGGTGAAGTCCTGTCGGTGTAGAATTGATACCATGTTATTAATTACAAGAAACTTAATTGATTCTGTATATTACATTGGATTTGTTTTTTAAAAAGATTGTTAAATGTCAAATCGTTGCTAGGTTCACTTGCGTGCCGGTTAAATAAGCAATTTTTTTTATAATCTAAACCAAATAAGTCCGTATGTAATAATATAATGCCTTATCTTCCTACAAATTTCATTCCCAAATGTATAATTCAGGTACTGAGGATTAAACGAGTACAAATGATATTATTAAAAAATGAGTTAGGAGCAGTTTACATCATCACACACCGATTTAGGCGTGAAATTTTAATAAATATAAATATTTTTTCGTGGAATAGTAAAGGTCCCTTTAAACGTCAGTTCTGTTGTCCGTTCAGTCGAGGGTTCAGTTTTGAAACAGCAGCAGCAGCAAACAGCAGAAACTGCGGTTTATTTAGACAATCAGTTGCCAGGTCAGTTCGGAATCGGCGGTGTATATTTACATATTTATATCGACTAAAAATGAATATTATTTTTATAATTACTTTCTAAACATATTGGTTGGTGTAATGCAGTACCTATATTTAAATAAATTATAATATTTCAATCAAAATTAGAAAAGTAGTAATTTTACTGGCAACTCTAAAATCGGATACGAAAAATCCATCCTGTCGCGTCTCCGTTTTGGTTTCAGTCAGCTGCTTCAGTTTTGCATTTACACATCAGTTTAACAGACAGCTCGACGGAAACGGAGACTGATTGGATAGCAAAACTGAACGTTTAAAAACACCTTCATGAAAGATCATTTGAGAACGAGACCTCATTTACACAATGTTTAAAACAGTTATGTAGAATTTACAATCATATATTTAACTTTGAAACCAATTTATTCAGTATTGGGTTTATGGAGGTCGGACGCATTGACTGATTTTGAAGCCGCCCCCACGATAAAAAATTAAATAAAAATCATAAATTTTAAATACTATATTATATGTACCTAGTAAAAATAATATCAATGTATCTTTTTCCTAGCAAAAAGCTTTTCGTTTTCCTTAAAAATAAATATTACTGTAGATGACACATGAGAAATAAGATTTTGTAATAATAATCATGACAGGTTTGAACTGTTTCGAGGCTCCCCTTTTAAACTTCTGTTGAATCGGTTGTGTCGTCTGCATCAAAGAAAATTGGTAACCGGTGCAGTTGTATTCGTTCAATGCTCAATACCTCAATCGCTTGTGATGTAAAATTTTATCATTTTTAAGATACTATATTTTTATTGGTTATAACAAATTCATTTTCTTTTTTGTTAGTTGTATGTTAGTACCTATAAAATATCTCAATTTTGAGAATGACTGTTTTTTAACAATTTCCAGATTGCTATGTAGCTTGTTAAAACATTTTAAAAATAGACTTGTTTGTATACCATCGTATTCGTCAACACAATAAATTTATTAAATATCAGGTAAGACTAAGCCATGTTTTTCGTTGAGTAAATATTTTGTTAATCCATATTATCTACAATGCTGAAATAATCTAATCGAGACAGCAAACGAAATATGCGCACTCATTGGTTGATGTGTTATAATATACATGCACTATAATTATAGTCCTTTTCAACCATGTCCACCTCTTAGCTAGAACATATGGACACCATACGGTGCCTCCAAGAATCCTTGTCATTCTTGCGTTTTCCCAGGTCATGCCAGTAACCCGTAGCTCCACCATATACACTCTGTGGAGTGTATTTAGCGGCTTTCCAGGACGCCTGAATCTGGTTGGCTTGAAAAACAGGCAAGTCCGGTTGAAACTCTTGATATGCCCCAAGCTTGTAGCCGAGCCAGGGCCAACGTTGCCTCTTCACTCTGAATGTGATGAGACTGCTTGGTCGGTAGGTGGTGGATGGAGACCGCATGCATCGGTTCTCGAAGCTCAGTATATGGTTGCTCTGAGCTATAGCCTCGCTATCCGAATGGAAATGTTGGAGCAACATTTAAATTGATGCTGAATGTTTGGGACTCACTTCTGTACTCGATGTTGCTATTTTACTGCGATACTTTTTACTAAATGCACTATAATTATATTACTGATAAGAAATTCGATGCTACTGGATGCAATGATCAGACAGACCATCACGTGTTCCGCAGTTTGAAGAATCATCGGAGTATCCCCCCACTGGTAAAATGTCAAAAACCCAAAAAACTTTGCCTTTGTAAACACTTTAATATTCCCCATACTAATATTTTTTAACCTTTTCAATGCCTCATGATATTTCTATGGCAGTAACTGACAGGCCGCAGATTTTTAACGACATACGTTGAATGTAGAACAAAGCTCTTACTAAAATCGCTGTAATATTGGTAATTTGTGGCTTGGTATTTCATAATTATTCAAACAGATGTCACTGTGTGTTCAATTTTTTAGATTATGCAAATCAATCGACAGTGGCTAGTAATTTGAGTTTTATGTGCGGCCTGTCGATCACGGACTCGTAGAGCGAGAAAACTCGCTGAGGGCATGGTACCGGTTAAGTCAAATATATGTATTGTGATTAATTTTGTATGGCTGGAACGTCGTCATCAGATAATGGATTGAAATCCTATACACTAACTAGCAATACTGGCTTCGCCTTAGGTTAATTTTTAATTTATTGTGTTGACAATACCCAACTAATATTAAATAATATTTTACGATGAAAAATATTTCTTAATGCCATTGATGTAACAGTATTGTGAATCGGCGAGGATTGATGCTTCTTTAAAATATCGGTAATGAACGAAGGGAAACGCTTCAGACAGGAAGATTGTATTGTGATTTTCTTTCAGCAGCGGTGTTTTATTTGAACTGTTTAGGTGGCTGTATTTTTATAACGTGTTCAATTATTCATATCTACATTAATTATTATGTAAACTTAATACGCATAATGTTTATTGTATTCGGGGATTGAAGTATTTTGTAAAATCTCATTTGAAATAAATAAATATTCCTTGAAAATTAATCTGTCTTTCCATTCACATTGACACTTTACCTGCTGCTTCTACCACTGTGGCGTTCTGTCGCAGTCAAACACAAAGCACCAGGGGGGACGCCATCGTAGCGTCATGGGACAATTATTGTGCAATTTTGCCATACAAAATAAATTCAATATGCGATTTTTGCTTTAAAAAAATATCAACAGATGGCTGCACATGCACTCAAAATATGAATTCCTGATAAAATAAATACTTGAGCGAAAGGAAGAGGGCAATATGTATGTCTAAAAAAATCGAAAAATGTGTTATACATGTCAAATAAACCATAATATATGCACAAATGAGAAGAGGAATGAGTTGAATCAATGCCTCACAAAATGGTCCAAAAATCAATGTTCTTTTGGTCCTATTGAAAAGTAGTGATTTTAGACTTACCGCCTTCTTCTTTTTGTACGCAGAAATATGTTTTGCATTTTTTCATAGATGCCAGTTGTTTTAAAAATTCATTGTATTTTGTTTTACTCGCATAAGTTTCATTCGCCCATATACATTTTCATCCGTTCAACCGCATCATAATATGTACGGCATATCCCGAGCCTAATACCTAAGTGCTCATCCTTGTCAAAACAAAGCCAACAATGTAGTACATTGTATTCTAAGCTGCCTGATTGTTACTTTTGTTTCGCCAAAAACAAACACTTAGGAATTTGAAGTTCTCCACTCGCGTTGTGTAATAATTATTTAGCATGGACGTATGTGAAATGGGTCTTAAACCATACTAAAACAGTCATTCCTTCCACGGATAGGCTTGTGTTTTAATGTTTTTGTTTTATTGTATTGCAGTAATAACTACATTTTGTGAATTAGTGACAACAGACTTAAAATTTGATTTAAATAAATATCAAATGGTTCAAAAGTTAATTTCGCGATCAAAATGTGTGTCCTTTAGTTTGGGTTACCATAATTGTACATAAATTATATAAAAATAGAGAAAAACACAGTTTAAAGTACAATAGATTTTATTTCATCAACTTCTTTTTACACAACAACACTTATAATCTAAGATGGACGACCAGTTCGCAAAGGTGGCGCCGGTCATTACAGGAATATTAAATAAATCGGTGTACATTATGCAGTTACAGATCAACTTGCCTGATTTTGAATCATCCAAGGATATATCTTCAATGGAATGGATGATCCGTCTAAACTCTTTTGATATCAACAATCATACATAAATTTGATGTGATTTCGTCACATTACGATGACTAACTTATGATGTGATATCAAATCAAACAGATGCTTTTGATCCCCAAAGTGTAAGGAGCGCACATGAGTAATTCATTGCTGCACAAACTTCAATTGATTTAAAACCCGGAAACAAAATATATTAGAATATGAAAAAATTTGTACACATTTTTTACAGTATAAAACCCTATCTCTAAAATTATCGGAAGAATCCTCTAGAAAGTTTTAATGTATCTGGCTGTTTTTGTAACTTAAAATTTGTTTAAACTCTAAACCAAATATGTTGAAGAAAAACTTTCTATGAAATTGGAGCCTCCATCAGTATTGTGCTTAAGACTTTATTCGTCAAGCTGCACCTACGTAACTATGACTTATAATGTATTAGTATTACAAACCTTAAAATATACAATAAACCATCATTGTTTACATGAAAAATCACATATAACAGTTAGTATGTGTATATAAGCAAAGTGAATATGTCAATAACTGGCAACCATATTAATTTTATTTACAAACAATACATGTACGCTGCCAACATAGAAAATAATAACTCTTCTATAATATCTATATACTGATTCAATCATATGAAAAACATAATTAAATCATTTTTGATTCAATGAATATAATATATACATGCAACATTCTTTATTGAACATACACATTTATGTATGTTCAAATAAAGAATGTTGCATTTTGAAATCTTGTGTATTTAAAATATATTTCTATTAAAAATTGTGAAGTATGTCAGTACATTAAAGCCAAAATTTGGCGAGGTCCAAACGCCATCTAGGAATCAAAATTAGTATTGTTAATAGTTACATTGAAATAATAACTTTAATATGAGTTAAGCTTGATTAGTACATATTTAATTCAGTAAAGCTTTCTGCAATCTAGGATTTTTTCCATTTACATATTAAAAAATGGCCTGGAATTGCCATCAAGTGTTATAATACAAAAAGTACATTATTATATAGAACTGCAACCTCTTTGTAAGAAACAGAGACTTGGTATAACATAGTCACTGTTTTTTTTAACTGCATAATGTAACCGCGCTTCAAACGGTGAGCCTGGGATAAAACAATGTCAACCTTCGTATTCTTTGTTTCGAGAAAAATCAAGTTTAAAAATTAAAATAAAATAAAAATAATTAATATTTGATTAATTTATAAATCTCGTCGTAAGCATCCCATGCAAACCATTTTGTCAAAATTTGGTCGGCTGTGTACGCCGTCTGACAATACACCATAATTTGCAGTTGTCACTATTTTACCCCGGGTCCTTCAAATGGTGGGTTCGTACAAGAGAAGTCTAAAATTTGCGCAAAAACCAAATCTTACGCAATCTGTATAATACATTGGTTTATTTTACATCATAATTTATATTTTTTATAATATTAATCCCAAAGAATAAAACATAAAAAAACAACATATTAATATTCTACATAATATATACAATACTAAATAGGATACAACATTTTAAAATATTTATTATTTTAAATACATATAATTATTTATTTATTAAAAATGTAATATTCCTACAAAAACTTTTTGGAAAAAAAGCATGTTGATCGAATATAGGCATGCCGTTTGTGTTCTGTTATTTTTTTAATCTTACAATAGCTGCTTTTATGCGTGTATTGCACGCATTGAGAGGTCTTTTCTTTATTTATCCAATAATGATAACTGTCAATTCTTGGTGGGAAGCCATTACATTAATTAAAATAAAAGACAATAGATTGTCGCGTCCATTAGAGAAAAAAAATGAGTTTTTGATGATATTGTATTCGTATTCTAGATAAGGGGACAAACGCATTGTAAATAATTCAAATACTGAGGATTAAATGAGTATATTATGTGATATGTAATTGAAAATTATTTAGTTTTCAGGTGACATACAGTAAAACCCATACAGTAGAACAATATTGATTCGCCGTAAATCAAAATATTTACTAAAATTCACATAATTTATTTTTAGTGTGATTTTCACTAATTCAATGAATGAACCATAATAGTCAACACTGATCTGAACCATCTGAAACAAATTGTATCGGAACCAGAACCAATGTTACGAAATAATGAGTATCCAAGACTTCACTGTATATAAATATTGTCTTTTATTTTGATAAACATTACTAATTTCTTTGATATTAGCGTCGTTGGCAATACAATTAAATTGGTCTGTCAGTGTATCTACGCTGACAAACTAATTTATTATAATATTTAAAAAATGTCATTAGCAAACAAGCCGTAAGCGAATAAACGTTCAACAAATTTCACTAAAACAAAACTAATATAACTATTATAATAATATATATAATCATTTTAAGTTATAACCGTTTTGCACTATTGCTAGAGCGAATCTGTATTATCTCATACATAAACATAGACTAAAGTGGAAAAGAATCGTGCATAGACATTTACAGAACCAATTCTGATTTATAGATACTTCAGTATAGCCCCGTGGTGGATGTCAACTTTTCGGCAATGTAAAGAAAATTACTTTTAAAAATTCACAAAGAAGAGGTCTTTGCAGGAGTGTCAGATATGTCAATATATTACAATCGCGTGTTAGTTATGACCTTGTAATACTGAAGAAACAATAAGACTTGTCATACATTATAACGGCTAGACGAAACTACAAAACGCAGGAAGTAGCAGTCTAGTTGTACATTTCAGGGACGATTCGATAATATATTCCCTGCAATCATGCTATCCTTTTGATGAGCATCTGAACACCTCCACATAATATTACCTTGTCCGAATAGTCCCTGCAATGTACATCTAGACTGGTACGTCCTGCGATTTGTAGTTGTAGCCGTCGTATGTGCAATGATCCTAAGTCTTGATTCTTTTCCTATCGCAATAAGACAATGCTAAATTGATAATGGCTACCTGTCATCTGTCAAATTGACGCCCCGTTAAATATCTGTCAAATAATTAGATATGCAAAACCTATTGTTTTAAGACAGAAATAAGCCACATATTGTGATTTCACACAATTACAACGTTTCATATTTGGTGCGAATTCTTAATACATAGTGCTTCTATTCAATGGCATCAGGATACTTATATTATTGTGTTATAATTTTGGGGACTGTTTTACATATCTGTTTCCGTGACTGTTACAAGTGCTTTATGGCAACAACCATACTTCAGACTGACTTACCCAAAGAAAACAGACTTTCCACTTGAGAAACGCATCTAATTTCTGGGAAATTAGAATCTCTAGTAATGAGTAAGCCATCAGAGCATCTCCCTCACAGAGCCACTGTCAAGTATCAATACAGAGAGCCCTCAATAGTCTGAGAAGCATTGATAGGGCACACCTGAGACAATATGGTGAAATGTAGGTTTTCTGATAACTATGCCTGCTAATGCAGTGAAATACAAAGCATGAAATACGTTTTCGTGCATGAATAATTGTGTTTCCATCATTAAGACCTGACACATCGAAGAAAACTGTAAAACCAGTCGTTTGAGCACGGCATCCAAAACAAACAACAGCAACAGCCCTAATTACCATAGACAATGTACATACTACAACAGTAGTGTTGTCTGACAACAAGCGTCGCCGCGCTCGACTGACTAACTCAAGAAGAAACATCTATCTACTTTTGGGTAAACAAACGTTGTGGACAATGTGCAAGTTATAAATAATATATTTGGAAGAATTGACAGTGAAAACAACATTTGAATTGAAACGATGTTCTTCTATCCACAATGAATTACAATAGAAACCCATGTGTACTTTAGCCATTCTATTTATCTGTACCAAAAAATATAGGTTGCTTCTTATGGCTATGTGACCAGATATGTAAGTCCCTAATTTTGTTGTAAAAATAATGCAAAAACGTGTCAATCGAATTAAATGCTTTATATTCAAAACATTACATATTCGGTTGTCTTAAAATTATAAATGGTTATTATTAATTTATTATCATAAAAACGAGGGTTCAAAGTTAAACATTCCCAACTACAGAAGATAAGTCAGAAAACCTTTTATGATACCATTTAACGTAGATTGGACGACAATATGTATAGATCAAGTGACATTTACACAAATTGTAAGAAATTGGCGCAATGACGCTTTCACAACATTTTGATTTGGTTTGCGTTTAGACTTGTGGGAACACAATTGAAAACAGAAGTGCTTCCAAAATGAGCAAAATCATCCACAGCGTTTGTAGGAAATAATTTAACATGTAAATTATTCAAAAGACAATTATCTTGTAAACAAAACACTTGGATAAATGTCATCTACAAAACCAACAAAAGGCAATTTTTTTTAAGATATCAACGATTGACTTTAAGCCCTCGATTTTACATTGCACATGTGTAATTAACCTCAAAAGTGAACACATAACAACTGAGAAAAAGAGGAACATTTAAGGGAAGCCTTCAGGCAGTACAGACGACAATCGCTATGTTTTATCACCATGAGTCCTATCCCTAATTAGAAATATCGGAGAACCAAAAATCAGTGATTGTTTGTATTTGAAACACTAACCTTGTAAAGGGACCAACATGTGATGACAAATTTGATGTGATGATGGGGACTGGGAGGGGGTGTATAACCATCCAAGTCACAAAATAGAGACATGAATAATTATGAAATCAAAACTTGCAACACGGAATGAACCTTTCAGCTCATGATACTGTATGGCCCACATTGAACACATACAGTAAAACCTCGTTAATACGAATTCCAAAGGACCGAAAATCGAATTACGAATTATGAAATGTATAGGGGGGAAATATTAAAATTTAAAAAAAAAAAAATTTTTTGATTTCCATTAATATTGTTTACGATCATGGATGTGCCTACCAAATTTCCGGTTCCGTGTGTTAATGGGTCATAAAATGTCAGGATTATTTTTATTAACTTCTTAAAATAAGTAATTTATGATGTTTTAAGAAAAGTCTGTCACAATTTTCAATGACTGGCTTATGAAATAGTATACTTTTTTACGATTTATTGAATATTTTTATGTGCCAGGTCTCTGAAATAATTTCGAATTACGAAATTCGAATTAAAGGTATTGTTTTACATGAAAACAATGTTCAAGGGACTTTTTTTTCGAGAAAATTTCGAATTACGGCGAATTTCGAAGTATCCGTTCTTATTAACGAGGTTTTACTGTAAATCAAAATAAAATTACACTTGTTTCCCGTAAATTTCACTATTCTTTAAATTTTTTTAGGGTTTTTAATAGATTTCCCGTTGTCATCACAAATAATAAATGTCATCGTCCTACTACTTTCTTATCTATATAAGGACTTATCTTTTCGCATTACTAAGTCATGAGTGTAGTACTACAAGACAGGTTAGAACACTACCTCATTGCTACTTTTAATACTACACTCGCTGACTTAACATTAATTCAGAATTTTTCAGTCAATTATTTATATATTCATTGTCGATCGATAATGGAATGTTTAAATTCAATTATCTAATTGTAGCATTCAGGCTGCGATTCCTAACCAAGGTTCCCGCAAACCGTATCAGGGTTTCCAAGAATTCACATTGCAAATAAACGTACAGCTTGAATCCTTTTCGGTAATTTTATTATTTACTAAAGCTTTCCGCCGACACATAATCACCTGCACGCCTGCGCGGGGTGCAGAGGGTAAAACGCTGTGGCGAGTCAATGTAATGGCCGCCGACGCTAACCTTACAATAAATGACGTCCTTAGCAAGTATGCATGATATGCGTTGCTTAGTGGCAGCACAATCTGAGGGAGCAGGAAATTAAGGTAGGAATTTGAATAATACAACTTTTGAGAATAGATTCCGTATGATTTCTTTTCACCTGTCATTATTAACAGTCTATATATGTTTGTGAATCAGAACACCTATCATAATTTTAAAGATATAATATCCTTCTATTTATTGAATTATACACAGAAATAATACAGGGCAACATTCGAATTAGGTTAAAGGCATGACTTTGTCTAGTAACATTCACTAAGTTGACCCCTTTACGGGGATTAGACCGAAACCAGCTTCTGGTAGTCTTAAAACTAAAAGTTGGCTTTAATTCCGTAATATTTTTTTTTTTTATGATTTTACCGAGGATTTGACTGTGACTCGTTATCATATCGCCTCTTCTCTTCTAAAAGGGGATCCGCCGATCAGGTCCTCACTCCATAATAATAATACTACATTAATTTGTTACCGAATACCAGCTAAGACGGACCAAGCTAACCAACTTCCGAATAGGCAGTTCCAGGTAACAGGCCATACTACCTTACCGGGTGGGATCGGTAATAAGTGTCAATACCTGGGATGTTCAAGTTCTGCCTGTTGACTCTTGTCCTTCACCAGGCCGACATTATATATAGGCTTCATAATTGTTTTAAGCTACACTGTCCTTTTAAAAATAAAAATAGTTATCCGCCAGACGTTGTTTATTGGAATATCACTGCTACTTCTTTCCATGGTTGATTTGTAATTTATCCCTATGTCGGTACATTATAATGTGTCAGTCAGGTAGGAATTCCCCCGACAAAAGAAACATAAAAGGTCGAGGGGAATCACCGTATTGAGGTGACATAACAGAATATTGTATAGTCACAATTACAAACATCACCTTTTTTTTTTCAAATTCACCGGTATCCCTACAGCAATTGAAACAAATTAATTTACACACTAATAAGACCTAAGTTAATCGGGCTACGCTGGAACGACCGGCGTCCCGGGTCCTGGGGTCTGAGGACTACTCCGGCCTGGGATAATGGTCACAGGATTGACGGGGTGGGCCGGCTGGCTGCCCGCCTGCTGCTGCTCGAATGAAGTCTTCTCTCCGCCCATGATGGCCTTAATGTCCTGGGCGTCCAGAGTCTCGTACTTGAGAAGGGCCTCTGCCAGGGCTTTGTGTTCTTTGGCGTGCGCTTTGAGAATGCTGCGAGCTCGCTCGTAGCTTTCGCCGAGGATTCGTTTTATTTCTAAATCCACCTGAAAGAGAAATTCAAATCAATTCTATACACCTTTTCAACACTACATTTGAATAGGTGAGCTAATGTAGCTAGGTAGGGAAATTACTCAAATCAATTAAACTACCTGTCACATTTGTACGCGAAACCCGCATTATAACCTTAACACTGAAATAATGAATGCGGTAGACATTTGTCGGTGGAGACAAAATTTATAATAATATAAACAAAATATTATTATCTACCCATCATGCAGTGAATCTGATACATATGACAGCACATGACAACAATTGAAATAGGTTCTTACAGTCTCATTAGTGTTAGGTCCCAGAACTTGGCCGGTGGTGAAAGCCCCAGGTGGTGATTCCAGCGTCCGCAAACCAACCTTATCGCTCATGCCCCAGTCGCGCACCATGTGCGAAGCTATCGACGTAGCTTGCTTCAGATCCGACGAGGCTCCTGTAACGATAACATACTTTCTAACTAACTAGTAAATTGTATAAATAAAAGTTAATGACCAATTAGTTAATGACTTCAGAGCATATTATGGTCTTCCACAGAGTAGAGGTTATATAAAGATTATTTTAGGAAGTATGAGAAATAATCATTCTTCCAACCCATTGTGTTATTGCACTGGAACTAACGCACTTTGAAAAACAACATAAAAAATACCGAATGACTGTTCACTATCTATGATTCTAACAGCTCACGAGAATGCAAATTTCGTAGCCGTAAAAAATCATTAGATATTGTAAAAATAAGTCTCGAATACTTAAATATTCATAGGATATAGTGTATAATTAAATAAATTATTAGTTATTGGACGCCAACGATGGCCGAGAGGCTTAAGCGTCTTCTAATAATATCGTGGATCCCAGGTTTGAATCCTGGGTCTGGCAAATACATACACATATTTTTTTAAATTTGTGTTTGAAGTCCGAGTATGGACCTACATAATAGGTTGAGCAAGTGGCTAACGTCCATCTCTCGTAAAAACAAAAATCTGTTAATACAAGTCTCCACTCTGTGGAGGTCCATATGAGGATCAGACATGGTCTTATATTACATATATATTAGGTATTAGTATTTATACCTAAACTTCAAAATAGATTATCTTAACCAAGTACCTAACAGACTTCAAAGCAGAACGCGAGCTGCCTTTTTGTTTTCGGCGCTGCCAATTGAAGAAGAAAATAATGAACTTATTATACATCCACCAGTATAAAGCGTCAATTACATTGAGCTTCTTTACGAGCTGTTTGTTGGCGAATTTAAAAGCGGGCGATTCAGCTACTGCGATTTGATGATTACACACAAAACTTTCCATTCGCTGAGAAGCCACAAGCCAGCGACTATTTTGACAGAATGTAGTTGGTTTTTTTACCGGGAGTTTGCTACTGCGCTCTACTGCGCAGACGCAGTAGGCCCACACGCCGGCGTGTAGCGTGTAAAGTTGACCGGCTTTCAACTTTTCTCGGTAGAGTGTTTACAACCTGCTTGTTAGCTTGTTCGATGATTACACTGGGCGACTTTACAGGCAGATTATAAATTCGCCAACAAACTGCTCGTAAAGAAGCTCAATGTAATTGACGCTTTAGAGGAGGGCGCCACAGGCTACCATTTGACATTCAATACTTTTTATACTGTATTGAGCTTAGTTCCAAATTCGAACACCTGACGATTTATGATGGTATTGCTATACCAAACAACCACATGCGTCTCTAAAACGAAATGCATATAATACTCCTTCTATCCAGAGTCCAAACCCTTTGTTTTTATCCTATCTATCAAATTCCTACCAAGAGCATTGTTCTAAAAAACAAAATAGTCAATGTAGGGTAATAAAACTAATAAAAATAATATGTATCAGTGATTCGTCATTGTAATTCACCTGAGGTGATTTTGTCAGGGCCGAAGATCAATTCCTCGGCCGCCCTTCCACCCATCATAGTGTCCATCATTGCCTGCAGCTGTTGTTTCGTCACGTGATATCTAAAAACGAATACAATATATTGTTGTAATGTAACAAAAAAACCCATTGTTGCCAGCTATGTATGTAAGTATATCATTTAAGTAATCGGACTTTCGTTTCACGTACCTTTCTTTGGAAGGTATATATGCTGTATGACCAAGGGATGGCCCTCTAGGAATTATCGTAACTTTATGCAGTGGATGTGATTCCTGGAAAAAAATACAAGTCAGTGATAAAGCCATAAATCACGAGGATGTTTTTCAGCAGGATCAGTTGTTAATCCTTCACTCAAGTCCTATTTAAAGATGAAAAGAAAGAGCACAGAAAATATTAGAAACTGCCCCGAGATTAACAGAAAAGAAAATATGTGAATTATCCCAGTTGAGATTTGATTCACAGACACAGCACCAGTTAGCTACAACTGCTGGATGAAGGCCTCTCCACCACTGTTTTAAATATTTCCACCAAACTTGAGTATCTTATCAATCCAAAAACATTTTATTTATTAAAATAGATCCACTTTGTGTGGGTTTTGATCATTTATAAAGGGAAAAGAAATTGAATAACTATACTCACTTTTGTGTAATAAGCAACGACCGCGTGTCCACCCTCGTGATAAGCCGTAATCAAATTTGCCTCTTCATCTGGTAATCTTTCAAAACAAAAAAAATATTAATACACAGTACAGAATACTAAACTGATTGATGAAAATATTATGTTACGGACATTGGGTACCATGCTATGGATTCAATCACACCTATTTATAAATTCGATCTAGCCACAGAATTCAAACCCGTAGAAGACTGTTTTACAAGTACATATTCGATGCACAACTCTATTGTGGACGTGACAATTATTATTCATTTTGAAAGTAGAATAATGCCATTTCTAATTGGGTAGTTTGATAGGAGAAAATCTTATTTGAAATAGGTATAGGCACATCGTGAAATAATATGATTTGTTGGCGATGGGGTCTTACCTGGATCTCCTTTCTGGTCCCATCAGTACTTTGTCTCGTGCGCCTTCCAAATATTTCATTGTCACAGTTTTAGCACCATCTATTGCAGCTCTGCAAAAACATAGAAAACAATGAATATAAATAATTATCTAGTCTGTCTTCTATAAGCTGGTGTGCGGTTTCCCCCCACTTCAGCATTCTCGTTCCCTCCCATTGGAAACTTGTAACAGTCGAACGCGATGGCACAATGCTTTCAGTCCGCGAACGACGTGAACGCCAGCTTATAGAATACAGACTCTACTACATTATATCTCAGGTTGAGTATCTCTGACAATGGTGGATGCAAGACTGATATATCAAAAGGAGAATAGTGATGGCAAAAAATGCTATGTCGAAGCTGCTACCAATTTGGAAGAGCAAAAACAAAACTACTAAAATGCGTCAAGGAAGATTTCCTTTCATTTCAATTGTATATTTCTGAGATTTGGACGGTAAAGGCAGAGGCTAGACGCTTTTGAAATATGGTGCTGGAGGCGTATGCCGACGATTCCATAATCGGCAATCTCTCGACGGTTTTCCTTTGTCCGACCCCCCAACGTAAACATTTTTAATTCGAGAGATACAATACACTTACTGGAAGATCCTATTTTAGATCTCAACTGTGCAAAAAAATAAGATTCTTTTTTATCACTTATGGATTTTCTAGAAGAATCCGAACATCAACTTGAAGAAGTTTGCAGTGATAAAAAATTTAATTACTTATAATAATAAATTTATAGGTATATTATTCACTTGAGAGCAGCCTGGTTGACCATGTTTTCCAGGTCGGCTCCGGTAAATCCTGTGGTCCCCCTGGCAAGCAGCTCCGCGTCCACATCCGTATTGGCCAGGACTCGCCCCAGGTACAGCTGGAGGATGTCCTTGCGCCCAGAGTAGTCTGGGATTGGAACTGTAACCTGTAATAGTGATTTACATGTAGCACAGTTGACGTGGCAATAACATGGCACATGATTAAACCAGGAGAAATAAGATAGAATAAAATGATATACTACCTCAACATCAAATCTTCCAGGCCTGAGGAGTGCTTGATCGAGATCATCCCTTCGGTTGGTGGCACCCAATACAATCACACCTTCGTTTTGGTGGAAGCCGTCCATCTCTGATAACAGTTGGTTGATTGTCTGAAAAACAAACCAATAAATATTATGAGGGCTCTAGAAGTATTATAAAATGTTATATGTCATTAGTATACAAACAACATTTAAGAACTCTTCAGAAATTAAATATACAGAAAGAAATATATTTGATGACTTGCCAATTTCTTATGAAAATGGAAACTGCCATTTTTGTTTATAGACCCCTCATATGTTATAGCGCTGTATGCAGTGTTACGGATTATAGCGAGGGTCGGGGCGTAGATTTATACCTGAAAGTGTGAGGAGATCCATAGTTTCCTAGATTACGGTTATGACATCTGTAGCCAAGATATAATGGTAAGGCGAAAAATAGTTAGGTAAGAAACAAGCTGTGTGTGCATAGTTTCATTTAATTACTATCTTCAAGAACGGTTGAACTCAATTTGGCTTCTTCTTCTTATTGTGCCATCCCCTAGCGGAGGTCGGCTACCATCAAGGCGATCTTATCTTTGTCGTCTGCTACCCGGAACAGTTCGGTGGAGCTGCACTCGTACCAATCACGGAGGTTCTAAAGCCACGAAATGCGGCGCCGTCCTCTGCTACGCTTCCCATTGATCTTTCCTTGAATGACAAGTTGGGGAATGCTGTATTTTTGTCCTCTCATAATGTGGCCGAGGTATTGTAGTTTCCTGGTTTTGAAACTACGTAGAACTTCTCGGTCCTCCGGCCCATTCGATTGAGAACTTCAACATTTGTCACCCGGTCAGTCCAAGGAATTTTGAGGATGCGTCTATACAGCCACATCTCGAAAGCTTCAAGTCCCCGTGACATCTCTTGGTTTAGTGTCCATACTTCGATACCATAGAAAAGAATTGAGAGCACATAACAACGTACCATACGCAGTCTCAGACCTAGGTTAAGATCTCGATTGCTAAGGAGGCGTTTCATTTTGAGAAAGGCGCTCCTTGCGATCTCAATTCTAGTTTTTATTTCCTGAGACTGGTCCCATTTCTCATTGACCCATGTACCTAAATATTTATAATGGGTCACACGTTCGATTGGTTCGCTGTTAATGACAAAATTTGTGTTGGTGTCTGGTGTCGCTGTTTTTGATACTAGTAATAGTTTTGTTTTCTTGAGGTTCATTTTTAAACCATAAGAATTACTGACCTCATTAACCTTTTCTACCAGTTGATGTAAACTCTCTAAACTATCAGCAATCAGCACAGTATCATCGGCATATTGTATATTGTTAATATGTTTGCCATTAACCATAATACCCACCGATTCACCTTGTAAGGCTTTCTTGAAAATAGCTTCCGAGTACATGTTAAATAACAAAGGTGACAATATACACCCTTGTCTTACACCGCGACCAATTTTTACCTCTCTACTGACTTCGTTTTCAATCTTAATATTCGCTGTTTGATTCCAATATAAGTTAGCTATCAGTTGAATGTCTCTTGCATCGATGCCTTTCTCCTGCCTCAATTTGGCAGCAAAACTTTTAAAGAGGATGATAGTGTGTCAGTATTGCAAACTGTACAATATTTAAATTTTGATTATGCAAACATGTAAAATGCTATAATTTTACGCCAAATATCCCTTACTATAATATAAATATGCCTTAATCGGTACTTAATACGATATTCCTTAGTCCGAAACTATATTTCAGTTTACGGATTGTAATTATTCAACAGCTGTCAGTTCTGTTTCAATTTTTCAGTTTCGCCGAGCATCGCCACTTGTGCAGAAACCTGTTATACGTTAGTCATCAGTTTCTACTGCTGTCCGCTGACTAGTGATTAAGCCGACTTATTTAGAAACTTTCATAGTGACCGACAGTCAAATTTAATTTATAGTGTTATCGAAGAAGTTATCTTACCTGATTAGCATAGGGATGCAGTACACTGTTGGTCCTTTTGGCTCCGACCGAGTCAATTTCATCGATAAAGACTACACAAGGTGCTCTCTCTTTTGCCGCTTCTAAACAGATTTTTAAAAAAAACAAGTGAATTACTTGGTTCGGTATCCAGTATATCGGCTATTTTTTAAATTTGTTTGCCACTGGCTTCCACTAAATAGACAAGAACCAAAAATTGTTACAAAAGATTCATATTTAGTTTCACTGAAGTTTCCATTGATCCGTCATATGCGCAAATTCTTATATGCAAACGGTGCGCACTCTAAACTAAACGCTAATTACATACCAATCACCCTAAAAAACTGTGGTATAAATATATACCTCTATTTTAAAAAATCCAGGTATATAGACCATTCTTTAGTTTTTAGTAGAAAGAAACTCCGCTTCAATGAATAAACAGTATTGTATCACTTACTGAAAAGATCTCTAACTCTTCTGGCCCCCTGCCCGACGAGGACCTCATCAAACTCTGGCCCAGCAGCGTGGAAGAACGGTACTCCAGCTTCTCCAGCCACGGCGCGGGCAAGAAGCGTCTTGCCTGTGCCCGGTGGTCCCACCAGCAGCACTCCTTTCGGAAGTTTGCCTCCTAGAGATGAGAACCGCTCTGGAGACTTCAGGAATTCCACCTGTAAGACAAAATATTGATTTAAAACTCATATATTTTATATAAAATTTATTATAAGTGTGTTAATATCAATGACATTAATATGGACGAAGCATCTGGAACAAAAAATGACACTCACCTTTTTGTCGGGTCTGCCGAATGGCATAATCTGTTCTAACGCCATTACAATAAAGGTGATATTGCTATAAATTCCCGATACTTTTTGTCGGGTCTGCCGAATGGTTCGGTTCGAACGGGTTCGCTCAAATGAACATTGACACTAGAAACACTGTTCTAACGCCATTACAATAAAGGTGATATTGCTATGAATTCCCGATGCGTGTTATCGCATAATGGAATTGCGTGATGTCTACCTATACATCTGCGAATGTGGCTATGCGTGAATTTACTTGCTAGCTACTGTATTGAGTGCGTTGTCCATTAATAATGTCATTAATTAATATGTACTCTACTTGATCTAAATTTTATACTATTTCATTTGATTCGTTTTTAGTGACACGGGTTTCACCTTTCGGTATCTTCAGACACTATTCTGGTATCTTTTAATTTAAGCTATTGGTTTCAAAGTCGGTTGTGAATGAAATTGTGAAAAAACGTACGACCAGCGTAGGCTATAGGCCATAAATATTAAAAAAAAGCAAAATAAACTTACAACATCTTTGAGCTCTTGCTTGGCTTCATCAGCGCCTTTGACGTCATCGAATGTCACCGATATCTCTTCAGGGTCCACTTCCACCTGGTTTCCCAATTGAATCCTGCACAAAATAAAAACATCCATACAATGTCAGTTTTCAAGTCGCCACCATCAGAAATGGTCATACGTCGCTAGTTTCTCCAACTGTTGTTGATTAAGATATGTCAAATGGTGTAAAAAAATCATTACCTGAATACTGATCCACTGGCAGAGCTCATTAGGCTGATGAATATGGCAAGGAAGATCACGATAGTCAAAAGTTGCTGCACCATCTTCAGGTATTTTGTTCTCTTTGCTCCCTTCTGGTTTTCAGGACTCGTACCTATGATAAACTTATACTTTAGTATACGCATTACAAAATATTCGTCAAATCCCGACGTCCTAAAAGACTTCTAAGTTCTGAATAGCCTCGGCAGAACTAAAATGTGTCGGTACAATCAGGGGCAAAGATATGCATATGAAAGAAAAGTGATTTTTATTTGCCTATATATTTTTTTCATCTCATGTGTGATACAAATTAAAACACTGCCATTGTTACTAGTGTTGATCTACATATGTGTCCCGATAAATACATATATAACAAGTCAGGAGCATCAAGTTTTGTTCTCCTAGTACAACTAACCTGCCATTGGTGATGCCAAACAGGACAGCAATAACTGTATTCAACTGTGAAACAACATGGATGTTGTTACTAATACTAATTCTATACGTTCTGTGTACACATATACTTCTCTATACAGCCGCTCGTTATATGGCTTTTTCATTGTTATGACGTGAATAAATATGAATGAAGAGAATTCTTACCAGCCATGTACCCCTCAGCGAATGCAATCTTGACGCGGTCCCTGTCTTCAGGTTTGAGAGAGGATCCGTCTTCGCTGAGCATCAGTCTTTCCACGGCAGCTGGCCTGTCCAGAGCCTCAGAGGGAAAACCTCCCGATTTACTAGATCCGATACCTACATAAACATATTATATACAGTTAGTTACTTCATTTCCAATTACTCATAACACAGACACTTCACCACTATTAATTTCAGTTTAACCATATAACATATCGTATAAGACAGAAGACAGGAAATGGTTAATGCTTTAATTTAAAAATCTCAATGAAATCATATTCCTGTAGGCTGGTGCGATCGACTAAAATCCATCCTGCAATTGATTCAATGGGCATTCCTGTGGGTCTATTCTATACAAAAGGCTGCTTTCGTCCGCTAAAACTGCTAACTAGGGTATGTTTGTTTCGAATTATTAGCACGTATTGTACCAATTACAATTAGTTGGTATTAATTGTTGCAATAAATGCTATATTGTAACGGCATGCCCCTTGGCTGTGCTAAAATTTAGAGCATGAGTGATAGAAAGACAGTTTCGACTGATTAAACGGCTAACTGATTGTTACAATTATAATATTTCAATACAAAATGTATGTAATAAATAGGCACTAACACATTATCACGTTAGCGGTCGATAGTCGCCTTTTGTATAGAATAGACCCGCTGATCACAGAATGCAGACACAATGATCTCCATCACGGGTGTTTATCCTCATTCTTTTTTAACAAAACTTTCAAAAAACATTTCCACGCATATCGTATAAAAACAATGCAGTGATGGACGTCCACTAAGTTTGTCATATTATAAAAGAATTAATAAAATGTGAAAAATATGTGAGTAAATACTTAAAACAAAACTCTAAAAAGCCTGGCATTTTTGGAAACATATTTTTGTGGATTCATATCTCAAATGTATGTTCAACCATCTGTTCATACATTTCTAAAGGTCTTTTTAGGTGTCAATTCTGTTGTCCGTTCATTCCATTCAGTTTTTTAACGGCGGTGTATTTCGATGATCAGTTTAGACGGTGGCGTTTAACGGCAATGTATATTTACATATTTTATCCAATGACATTAATATGGACGAAGCATCTAGAAAATAAAATGACACTCACTTTGTGTCGGGTCTGCCGGATGGCGAAATTCATATTTTAATATCGGTATCCTACGCTCAAATGAACATTCTGCTTGCAAGCGGTCTGGCGACACCGCTGGGTCTGCCCATACAAAATTTCTGACTGTCAGGTTTCGACTCCACCGTTATTATTGTGTTACAAAATGCCAATGTGCCTAGTTAAAAATTGTAAAAAAATCTACTAAACACTCCAAGAAAGATGGGATATCACTTTGCATGTGTTAGTATTATTTATTATTTATAAAATGCCATTTTAAGATATTGATGAATGTTTATTCAATGCAATTGAATGACAGGAACCATTGGACAGTCAGTCGCCTGTGATCGCTGGGCTCACTTGCGTCTAATCTCCGAGAAGTCGTAAGTAACCGAGAATCTGTTTCTAACGCAATGAGTCATGACACTAATACGCCATTACAATAAAGGTTATATTACTATAAATTCTCGAAGCTTGTATCGCATAATGGAAACGGATACGTCAATGGTCAAATGATATCTACCTATACATCTGTGAATGACTTTCATGCACAATTTCTCGTGCGCGCCGGGTATGAAGTGAGTCGTCCATTTAATATGTCATTGATTTTATCCACTAAAAATGAATATAATTTTCATAATAACTTTCAGTACAAGTCGGTATACAGAAAGCCAGGCGGGAACCGTGCTAATTTTCATAGCCGATTTTGGCAAAATTCATGAATTCAAGAATGAAAACCTAACCTAACCGACAAGAACCTAACTTTCTAACATATTGGTTGGTACAATGCAGTACCTATATTTGAAAAAATAATATTTCAGTCGAAATTGGAAAAGTAGTATGAAAAATACGGCAACAGTAATTTACATGTCAATTTAACTGGCAATACTAAAAACGGCTACGATAAATAATGGAAAATCGTCCTGTCTCGTCTCCATTTCGGTTTTAGTCGGCCGCTTCAGTTTTGCATTTACACATCAGTTTAACTGACCGCACAACTGAAACAGAGACTGATCGGACAGCAAAACTAATCGTTTAAGTTGCATGCGCCTGAAGACGCCACTGTAGTGTATAGAGTTCATAGCGCTTATATACTTACTAGATGTCATATTGGCGGGAGCGGTAGGTAAAGCGAAAATAAAACCCCAATCATAATATGATAATATAATAACTGTATTAATTCTTTCAAAATTTAAATTGAATTCGAACAAAGGGTCTTTTTACTGATTCTCCGCCACCGCTCGCTGTCATCTGTCAGTGAGCGCAGTGTTGCCAACCAAACTATAAGTATAGTACATTTTGGTTCACGTACTATTAAAAAAGTAACATTTTCGTCCGCGTACTATTAAAAAAGTATAGTATGTCAAAAATACCACAATTTTGAAAAATGGAATTACCGGAATTCGCTGGTTGTGCGAATATTCCTCATTGCTTATTTCATTGCGTTTAAAAGTTGTCTATATTGTCGATGTTTAAAGTTCCGTAAAATGTTCGTACTTCAATCACAGCAAATCGTAATAACGTGAAGCGAGGGACATAGTAAGTATAATCTATACAATATAAATAATATACGATCTCAGTGTGCGATATTAGTCTATGGACGTAGTCTTGCGTTGTATACTCTAAAAAACTAACGTGACAGTTAATGATGGCGGCCGGTGTTAGCATTTTTCGGTCGTGTGAGGTGTTTTAATAATAAAGTAGGGCATCGGAATTTCTCGAATTCTCCGTTATGTTTATGTGACAAACAAAAAACTTACATTTTCAACACGTCCTATAATTTTTGCCGAAATACTATAATGTCTTGGACCGCGTACTATAATTCGATAACAAAAAGATAGCTGAATTCCAAAATGGCGACTGACAGATAAAGACGATGGAGAACCAGTAAGAAGCACCCGAACAAATTGTATGGTAGATGAATCATAACTTACCCATCGCTTTCTTGAATCTGCTGACCGAAGTCGGGTTTCTTTGCAATTCGGCAATGACAGATCTGTCAGTTTTAAAACCGCGAACTTGTACATCATATTTAAAATTATTATTATACAAGTTCCTCAATAGATGACGGCCAAAATTGTCCGAATACAAAATTTGGGCCCTCTTGTATCCCAAAGAAGTATCGATAAACAGAGTGGGGCAGGTTTCGGCGTCATTTAGAATTCTTTCAACTTTGCTTTCGTAGTTTTTGTTATCGGCGAACGAATTCCCAGATACGTACGACACATTCCAAGGGTTGGTTTTGTGAGCGACATCTTTTTCATACTTCGATACATTGTTGTGTACGTTCCGAACAGTTTTCTTTGATTTGCTGTTACTCTTTCGCAAATCCACCTTTTGGAAGTCGGCCAACGTGATTTTGTCGCAGTTTTTGATCGCTTCGTTCAAACTTGCTTCGCATATTGTCTGGAAGTCCTTCGTGCCCAAGCTCAGTGAACTGGCAGTTTCCGCCTTTTTATCTTGTTTAAGGCTGTTATTTCTCTTCGATTTGAACAAACTGCTCGTGTGCCTCGATGATAACTGCGACAAACTACAGAGAAGCTAAAAAAATAACAAAAATACAACGATGACAGGGCCATGAAGGTTAAATACATGGTCGGACATTGCCTCACTACGAAATGTCACGAAACATCTTATATTTTGATTAATAGCAGTACATTAATATCATTTTCATTTAAAAACTTACCTGGTTTTGGGTGTTTAAAGAATTCATGGCAAACATTGTACATATGAATGATTGTTTTCTTTCAAAATGAGGTAAAGTTTTACGTCAGACTCGAGATTTCAGCAAAATTCAGTTTATCTTTTCGTCGATAACAGCGCAACCAGCGTCGAATAGAAGTATTTTTGTAGTCATCGAAATGTCAAAAGGTCAAACAATATCATTTACGGCCGTCTAAGTTTTTTTATTTGTATTTTACTCCTTATGTATGGGCGCTATAATATTATGTAATTACCAGGAACGATAATTGAATTTTGAATAAAATTTATTTTCTAATAGGTACAACTTTTATTTAAAATAATAACTAAAAAAATTACAGTGCTTTGATAAGTACAGGGCCATATTGATACATAAATGGGCCCTGTCTAATAGGTACCTACCTATTGGGGGGACGAAAACGCCCCAAAACCATAATTTAAAAAATAAAAATAACTAGGTAATAGGTATTATTGTAGGTATGTGCTTGATCATATTTTTTATTCAACATGCTCAAGTTGTACATATAGGTAGGTAGGTATCATTATGTCATTACTCTGAGATAGGTACCTACATCATCAATATATTTGATTCTCCCACAAAAGTTATGTGCTTGACTGATTGCGGGATAATATAATACTTCTTCTGGCGGTAGGTATATTTTTTATAGTTGATGTCAATAATGTTCTATTTAAAAATGAAGATACCTCCCCTCTTTAATTGTTGGCCTGGTGCAAAAATGGCTGACTCTTCTGCCTTGAGGTTTTTTCATGGATTTTTCAGGCTCTCAAGAGGCCCCTACCAATTCGGGAGCTATATCCCTTTAGCATTTTTATAGTACTAATATCCAATCCCGGGTATCAAATAGGTACCTAGGAAGATTCCTACCAATCTAATTACATTGAAATTTAGATTAGATATCACGAAAATATTGTAATACCCAGGGAAGAGGTAAGATTAATGATATCAATGATTTATCAATGTCATAAAACAATATAAATAATGTAATTAGGTACACTAGGTATTATATTTTCGTAAAACTATTTTGCACATTTTGAGAAAATTCATTCGAAATAATTAAAAACTAATGGTATTTTATTTACTAAACAACATTATGTAGGTATACCTACTGGAAGATATTTTAGCAAACCATTGTACTTATATAATAATTTATAATATTATTAATCCACTAGTTCATACTGATCCGACTCAAGACTTGTATGTACTTACCTATAGAAAAACATTTGCATAGGTACATTTTTAGTTATTTTGCCATCGACATACGGACGAGCAAAAAGAACGCGGCATTCAAAAACCCTACAAAGAAAGAAAAAATAGTAAGTAAGTACCTCGGTACCTACCTACCTACCTAATATTTTACCGACCACTGATAACACCTAAAAGGTTTTACCTACTAATTGTTTTTATCTATGTGAGCTACAATTATCAAAAACAGGGTTGAAATCAGTGCGATTGTTTGAAATTTAACATAGTACCTATCCACTGATATGCACTGGTTGGTATTTCGAGTGGTCAACCGAAAAAATATTGGTGAGCCAAAGATATTCAGTTCGCTACAACTGGAAGAATTTATGATATTATATTATCATGCAGCAAACGGTGGCCGCGCGAATTAAGCGTTGGACTATAACGCCGTGGGTCCCAGGTTTGAATCCTGGGTCTGGCAAGTACACAATATACTGGTTTTCAATTTGTGTGTGAGTCAGGGTGTGGACCTAATGGGTTGAGCAAGTGGCTGATATCCATTTCTCGTAAAAAACAAAAATCTGTTAATACAAACCTCTACTCTGTGGAGGCCCATATGATCCTATTAGGATCGGACATGGTCGAATAATAATAATCATAAATAATTGTATTGCTCACTGAAACTAAATAAAATAATGCTTTATTTAAAATATCGATATTGTACATTTTACTGATAACATAATAATTATGTAAAGATAAAAAATATTTTTATTAATTTTTTGTCATGTTTAAAAATTATTTTATATTGCAACATTAAAGTAGAGATTATACCCCATCTATGGAATACGCTAGCAAAAGCAATGGGCAATGGCCAGTTATATGTTTTCATCTCGCGGAGGCCGTGATCGCCAACCTCGCTTGTCGCAGTAGTAAATTCCAAAATGGCGACGAGCGATGACGAACCTATGCACTTATATGAAGTTTTCCAAAACTGTTTCAATAAAATCGCCAACAAGCAGGCAGGTGAGTGATCGTTCGAGTGTTTTACGGCCGTCGCCGCCTCCAGAGTGAATTTTACCGTCAAACCAACGCGATAAAAAGCGATATTTGTGCCATGTTCTTACGCGTGTGTTCCTCACTTTCCTCCGCCAAAATCCCCAACAGCTTTCGTTTAATCGTGTAAATACCACTAAATATTCGACAACCCGGCCGTGATAAACAAATTCTACCCTAAAAAACGTGTCACCGTGGTGAATTAATCTCTTATAAACATTGTGATTAGTTAAAAATATGCTTTGTTTTGATTTTTCATCCAATTGTCAAGTGTACCTTTTTCATTGTGCTGATTTCTTCAGATTCGTCATGAATAGTGAATCAAATATGCTCTTGTATGGAGCCCTGTGACGGCTCATGCATATAACTGTGGAACGAAGATACCCAAGGAAGTATTTTTATGTAATTATCTCGCATATGTGTGAAAATGAAGTAGATCGTTGAAATCGAGTAGTTCGGTGCTTCGGTGAGTATATTATTCTTGTATAAGTTCCGACTGCCAGTAGAGCGAGAGGTTTTATAAAGTTGGTTATGAATCGGCCTTGGGCATAATATAAAGTCGAAACCACTTTCCGAAGTAACCATAATACATGTTGCGTTGTTTTGTACAAATACAATAATGATTACCACTGCCTACTGTTAACTGCGATTTGTAATTACTATTACCCATGTTCCCTGAATATAGTTTTCCTATTTTGTTTACACCTTTCTACGTGAATTTATACAGCCCACGATAGATTAGACCCCTTCAAAAAATCAACAGAATCTAGTAATCACGTAGCTTGGACATCTGACGTTTCTTATTTGAGATATATTTTTAAAATAATTTTCAGTTTGTGCAATATGAATAGTTTTTCATAGGCACTACTGCTAATAGACAGGATAGACAATTACTTACTAATTCGTTGTGTATGTGTTTTGCCTTCATAATTATTATTAATACATATTATTTAAAAAAAAAAAGGTATAAACTTCTTTCTACCTGTAAGTACCCGGTGATCTCAACTGTCACATGCTGTTAAATTATTTTTTTGCAAGGTGATCAAGGAACATTATCACATTGTAATTTTTTCTCGTCATGCTAATAAACTAATTTTCACGAGGATCGGCTTGTAGCCGTTTTTCTCAATTATTGTAGGAAAACAATATAACCTAGGTCCTAGGCAGTGTTCTTCTTGTAATTATCGAAGGTTGGTGACAAAATTGCAGTACCTATATCAGCTGCCATCCGGATTAACTGTATTTGCTGTAACTTGATAGGTATGTCTCGACAATTCGAGAATTTTTTTCAATGCAGTATGTAAACAACAGTGGCGAAGGTTGGTGGTAGGCTGTTAACATCCACCATAAATATTGCACATTAAACTTTGTCAGTCATACGTATTAGGTAGTTTTCATTGAAATAAGACTACAATTTATTTACAGATGGTGTTGGTTAGTTTTTAAAATTAAATTTAACCCTGCGAAAACCAAGACATAATACCTATAATATAATAGTCAAAAAATACTCGTCTATCTAGAAAATATCGAAAATTATGCAATTAAATCATATTACTTATATAACTTTTGGATATTTTATAGGTAGATAGAATAATAATTGTTATCAATTATAGTTTGGTTTAGGCAGGGCTTAATGAATATAAAAAAATGAACCAACACTATGTGTAATATTTATTCTTAATCCAACGAAAACAAATAAGTATGAACGAAAAAGTGTGTTCAATTTTGTCGTATCGGTCAAAATATACCGAAACTATTGTGGTTTGGTTTAGGCAGGGTGTAATTGATTTTTTCTTACATCTAACACCATCTATAAATTGTAGTCTTAAGAAGAATAAAAAACAAATGGATCTTAACAGCCTACCTCCACCCTTCGCTACTGCCTTGTAATAATTAATTATATGGAACCATCGATTGTATAAATCAAAATATTTAAGAACATTCGTCAGTGGTTTTTTAGTTTCATAGCGCCCTAAATTGTATCAATTAGTGGGATGCTTGAGTCTGTTGTTCACTAAGTAGACCGTTTTTTTAAATTTGGAATCAAACTGGACACTGGTATCTTCCATTGACGTTCCTCGTTGAGGTTTGAGCGATGCCGAGCTTTTCTCAGAGGCAAGATGTCGCAAGTTGAACCAGAATAATTCGCTATTAGCACTCAACAACATCAGCCTTTCCTAATCAAAGTTTATTCAATTCCATATCGACACATTTTCTTGTAATGATACTGTAGCAACACAGCTCACAATCACACACTTCTTAAGACTAGGTACGTAAAGTTATATGGATATTGTAACCTGAATGGCAAGGCCCAGTATATACCTAGTCACGCCGTGAAACGAAACTAAACTTCGACGCTAGTGCTAGTTATTGCTCATACTTCAAATGGAATATATCACCGCATTCCATTCGAAGATAAATAATAATTAGCACTACCATCGTAATTCGCAAATCAGTGCCACGGCAAGTCCAGTTGCTAAGCTGACTCAAGCTGAGGTAAGCGCTGAAGCATGGGTACAAATTTTGCGTTGTGTTCGTGCATCAGCGCATTGAATTAAGCTTTCTTGAACTACATAATTCAATACATTTTAATATCCTGCGGGGCACACGTCATGATAGGTACATATTACGTTGAGGATTTCGACCTGCACTTGACGATTCTCTTTCTTTCTTTCATGTGTTCTTCAAGGGAGAGAGAAGTCTGTAACGTTATTTATTCACTTGGTCACCTCATCGCGTCGGTATCCTATGCTGTACCCTTAGGTCTCAGATACACGATAACCACTCGTGGGTGCGACGGGTCACAGCGACTGGTAGGTGAGGTTCAGGGTCCGGGTCAGGCCAAGTATTCATCGCTAGAATGACAATGCGGAGTATCTCATCACTTGGAACGTACCTACGTGAGAAAGCGAGGGAATCTGCGGTGGAAATGATATCAGCAAGGCTCAGTCGCGTCTGTTAGCAGTGGAGTTTCTGAACTGTAGCGCTTCTTACCACAAATATTTCACATACATGCAGTGTGGGAATTACAGTCCGCACGTATTATTGTGTCTCCGAGTACCGTCATACCTCAATTTACCGAATACGACCAGACTCTCCTGATCCCCGACACTTCTGCTGGACACATAAAAACCTCTATACCTAATGTAATAATGAGTAATGCTTACGTACATATTTGTCGATATTTTTGACACATTTTAAAAAGTATTTTTAAAGCAATATTTTGTAATCGGCAATATTTTTTCTGAATTTTTAATTGACGTGTACCTACTTGTTTATATATTGTCAATAAACCGTAAAGTTTTATTAATTTTATTATCGCGAACATTATCTGTGGGCAGGAGATAAAAAATGATGTTTGTATTAATTAACAAAATAATAACTCTGAAGCCAGAGATAGTTGACATTGCTTCCGGTTACTCATCGCGGAGAATTTCCCCCAACATGAGATGATTTTTTCCCGCCTATAGTATTAAGTATTATGTTTATAATTTATTTTATACTATCCAGATGTCAGCGTTTCTCAACAGCATTTTATATATTTTTATAGTCCCGTTGTACCGGCGTCGGGAATTTTAATTGTGTTTTGGACACAACACAGGGATTTATTTGTTGAATATTTTGCTAAATTCGAATAAAACCCAAACAGGGAACGTTCATCATATTTAACAATAGTTCAAGGTTACTACTTAGCCCAATTTTTGTGAATAATATTAATATACATAATCATCCCCAAATATCATTGCCCCTGCTGTCATTAGATATTTCGCTTTCCTGTTGGAAACTCTCTACATAAATTCTTTTATACTTTGGTCTCTTCTCTTCTTGGCCGTACACTCATGGCTGAGGATCGTGACCACATTTGAATTTCGTCATCCTTTGAGCGACCGAGACTTTCCATCCTTCTCGATCTTCCGCTTCTCTCAGGGCAGAATGGATGGTGCCTCCAGTCAGCTCTTTCACTTGGTCGCTCCAGCGCGCAGACGCTCTTCCTCTGTTTCGCCTTCCCTGGAGGCCACCCAAAACCACGATTATCCGGTCCGCGCCGGACAATATGTCCAAAAACTGCAGAATTCATCTCAGACATATTGTCGAGAGCCGTTCCTTTATCTGCAGTATCTGGATGATTGACTGGTTCGTGCTGTGCTCCGTCCAAGAAATACGAAGCATTCGGCGCCAACACCATATCTCAAAGGCATCAATTGCCTTTAGTTCCCATATTATTATGTCATGTCAAACATCTCGATTCTTGTGAATGACCTCATATCATTTAAACCTATAGATATGTTTGATTTTATATACAATAGTGCGAAGCTCTTCTTCTCCAAGTGATTGGTCTTAATGCCGGGTCCACACTGGCAACATGTCGCGCGACAACCTCGTTAAATTTTACGATAATTATCATACTTATCGTAAAATTTAACGAGGTTGTCGCACGTCATGTTGCCAGTGTGGACCCGGCATAAGACCCCGGTTGCGTATTGCCAAACCCTACTTATCCGCAATTTAGTGCGCCGCTGAAGCTTTTGACGAACACCTTTGTACTCTACAAAAACTACAACGATTTGGCAATTGCCACATAACAGATTAATAAGAATAATAAGATATCAATGGAAAGCTAGTCGCTAAAAAGACAAAAACGAACAGGCCATCAAATGCTTGAACTACGAGTACAAAACCTTCGAAATGTCCTTAAATATTACCGACACTGAAAGCGCGTTTCGGTTACGTGACACATTTTAATTAATGTATATAGACCTATTGAACGTAACATATTGTGTAACACGTGTTTAAGTTTATCCCATATTTTTCTACACACGAGAATAAATTAAACCTTGTTACTACCACACCCAGAAGCTAACGCACTTCCCATTATTTCGGTGTTCCCTGGGCATTGTCTTCCATGTTAAGATTAGCAATCATGTTCCAATGCATCTACATAATATCCGTGCCAGTCGCACTCATATAATATCCAACATTCTGACAGTTTCATTATGAGGTTACGTAGCCAAGTATACAATATTCTTTTTTACCTTCGCCTGTGGTGCTTCATAATATTATCTCCTCTCCCAGCATGGCCAGTTGCAAACGATGATTACACCTTTCATTGCAGAAAATGCGTTGGAAGCGCGTTTCTTTGACGCAAATGGCGTAACCGATTCACCAGACAATTTAAAAGGGGGCCTCCATCACGAAGTTATAAAATTATATCGAAATTTAAAAAGACATTTAGCGTATTTTTCACAAACTCGGTATAAAATATTATCCAAAGCATAACAGAATTCTTGCATCCACAATTTGGTAAATTAATATGTAATATATACATATATAAAGCCAGTGACGTCACGTGAGAGTTGGGAGGTCATGCATTGTTTAAAGAGAGAAATTACGGCATAGGTTTTGATTAAATGACGTACATTTTATTAATGTCATTCACCTACTTACTTCCATTTTATTCCTGTTTTATATAAATTCATGAAAGCTATTTTCTAAATGCATAGTTGCTAAATTATTAGGTATACGGCTGTATTTATTTATGTATTGGGATTTGTAAAAACGGAAACTGTTTTATACGAAATTAAAGCAATGGATACATAATAAAATTGTTTGAATACATGGATGTTTTGGTAAATTTAAAATTACGATTGTTATTTTTTATCGTATGGGGGGGGGGGGGGTCGAAATCAGTTGCTGTGTCGGACCTCTGCGTTACTGGCTGGAAGTACTATTTAACAAACATTTATTTTATGTCATACTTTTCTGTATTGTTGTTTTTTACTGTTGAAACTTAGTTCTACTTAGTTGAAAATGTCCCACTGAGGCGGACGAAACCGGTCCTAATATATTAATTAAAAGTGGAATAAGTACTAAAAAAAAAATTGTGTTTTATTAAATAAAAACAACAATACAATGCAGTTCCACCATGAATTGATAGTTAACAAAATAAAAGAAATACTTTTCTGTGTTTATAACCAATGTTTTGCCTTACAAATGTAATATTCCATACTACAATGTATTTCCTTCTTACTGCGTTTTTTCTACCTTTATCTTATCGAAACGCATTTGATAATCATATGCAACGATATTAAGTAATTTATAAACCATAATAATATTAGATTATAATAATTTAATAAATGCAACTTACTGTAACATTATCGATAATCGATAGATGAGTGATGAAACATAGTTTATGAACGAAATTGGCGATAAGAAAATAAATATCTACCAAGTAACCGGTTGGCAAGCTATTCACACGTTACTCTGTTTATACTATCCTTATTGTCTACCAATATAACATTTTGATTAGGTAACTTATACGGTTTTCTGTTGAATTATTTTGAAGATGAAGTCTGTCTATTATCCAGTAGGTATATAGGAGTGTAGATAAGGACCCCCTGACGATAAATATAAGGCTTAAGCCGGTCGGCAAGATGGGTAGGGGAAAATAGGACTCGATAACTGCGTTCCGGCGGCCGTTTTATGCGCAGTATTCGGTGAAATCTAAACTGATTCGGATGTTTATGTTTATGTTTATTCAACTTTGAAAATGTCCCTCTGAGGCGGACGAAACCGGTCCTAATCTATTGATTAAAAGTGGAATAAGTACTACAAAAAAATTCGTTTTATTAAATTAAAACAACAATACAATGCAGTTCCACCATGAATTGACAGATAACAAAATAAAAGACAAAAATAAATTATTTCTACTAGATATTCGATTACAGATTTAAACTATAATTTATGTAGTGTTACTGTCATTAGTTTATAATTAAAATTATACGTTGACGACGCTGTTTTGAAATTATGGGAAAGAATGGAAAGGATACTACCCGATAGCAAAGTCGCACACCGTACTACATTTGCTCTCATAGGGAGCAGTATCGGGCAAATAGTATGTCATTTTTATATAGTTTTATGGATACATATTTATATTATCATGTGCACCCCATACACAGCATCTATGCATCGCACGCCACTGATATGTTACTACAGTGTACGCTACTGCGATTTGGTCGCCAACCTTCGATGGAAGACACCAACATAAGTAATACTAGTTAAAAAATAATTGTGATATTAATTAAAATAATACACAACATGAAGTACCTACATGCTCCATATTATGATTTAGAAACGATTAGAACCGTTTTCGTCTATTTGGGACATTCTCAACTGGTCTTCACTGATCACAGTGGCGAAGAATCCATACTAAGGTATTATTTAAACTTTAAAGCCTACCTTCTTAAGAAAAATATTTTTTGAAATGCGTATTATATTCTACAAAAATAATATGAATTGATTGTCCGCTTGCCTAACCAGACCGACATGTACATGAGACTAATACGAAATCATCTATGACACTAATATCTACAATAAAAAAGGCTGCAAGTAATTTCGAACATTTCACGCGTACAACACATACATACGATTGCACACGTATTGTAAAAACATATTCACACTGTCAAAAGTAGCTACGTCGTTTAAATATTGTATACTTATTTGGTTAAACCTTCAGCTGATAGGTATAAAAACATTTTTGTAATTTTTCACTTAGGTATAGATATACTATCAATGTATACTATCATAAATCGTCAGATGTTCGAAGTTAGAACTAAGCTCATCACAGAATAAAAAAATATTGAATGGTATATAAAATGTGGCGCCCTCGCTCAGCAGACAAATTATACTGGTGGATCTATAGTAATATGATATGTTATTTTAATATTTAAAGTGGCTGGTAAATGAGTATATCATCATCAGCCGGGGTCAATCCACTGCTGGATGAAGGCCTCCCCAAGCTTTCTCCAACTCTCTCGGTCCTGTGTCGTTCGCTGCCACGTATTTCCGCCGAACTTTACTAGTTCGTCAATCCAGCGGCTTTTAGGGCGACCCTGTGGCCGTTTCGTACCCCTTGGGTACCATTGGATGACGGCATTTGTCCAGCGGCCGTCCTTTCGGCGAGCAATGTGCCCCGCCCATCTCCATTTCAGCTGTTTGGCAACGTCTATTACATCGCGTACTCTTGTCTGCTTCCTAACCCATTCGTCACCGTTTGACTGACATCCGCGAGTTTTTGCATTCTACCTTGGAGGTCTTTCGGGTCTTGTGAGAGTATAACAATATCATATGCAAAGCGCAGGTGACTGAGGTGCTCTCCGTTAATTGGAACACCTTTTTCCTCCCAATCAAGTTTCCTAAATAAGTCCTCAAGAGTAGCGGTGAATAGTTTAGGTGAAATGGTATCACCTTGCCGGTCACCTTTGTTAATGGGGAATTTACACGACCGTTTGTGGAGTTTCACGCATGCTGTGGCATCACTGTATATGCTGTTCAATATATTTATGTAGCGTCTGGAAATTCCTTGGTTGCTAAGGGCATTTATAATAACATAACCCATTTAAACGGTGTTAAAATTATATACACGATCTGTTTTTGTCGTTTGAACCTTTTCCAGGTTTGTCCTTATTTTTTCCCATGACAATATGGTCACACTATTGATAAAGCATTAAAAAGATACAAAGTACAAAGATCATACGCTCTTCATATATGAAATTTTACGTTTAGTCCTAAACGTTGGCTGCTTATAATAAATTCCACTCTGCAGTTCATGTTTTGTAAATTATTCATAACATAAAACATCACTAACAAAGGATTGCATTATAAATAACCAAATCAGCACGATATTATTGTTTTATATTTGATATTGATTTTAATTATACCTATATTCATTTACAATTATTTTTATTATTAATAATCATTGCTTATCTAAAGATATTGAAGTTTTGAATAAGTAAGTACATAGTTAGGTAAATACTGAAACACGTTTTATCGAAGATCACGTGCGTCGCGTTGTAATGTTGTCGGAAATGTTTTTTTTTTTTTAATTCTTTATAATATTTTTTGTCCAATGACCGTAGACTTCATGGACCATGAGTCAATCAATGACTAGAAGAGACGGAAGTGTCGTGAAACTCGGTGAGTCAGTACGGTACCCCGGTATCTAGCTACTGTCAACTTGCTGTTGCCATTTCGCTTGAAAATGCAGGTACAATGAAAATATCCCTGCGATCCAATAGATAAATATTGTAAACAATTGTTCTGTTCCATTTTCAAAGTACTTAGGTACTCGATTTTATACTGCTCTATTTTTTGAACCACATATCGGATTAATAAGATATAAATATGAAAGCCGGTCGCCATGGATCATGTTTTGAATCCGGGGTTTTATGACGGTCAGGCCATAAAATACAAGGGATACAAAGCTCCCCAAGTGTCCGTCAATATTATCAATATTGAATGCGCGTTTCATTTACATGACAAACTTTAATTCATATTATGATACATAATATATATTCTTTAACACGTGTTTAAGTTTATCACATATTTCTCAATACTCGAGATTTAAAACTTGTTATTGCCTCATCCAGGAGGAAACCCGTTTACCATTCTGTATACCAGAGGTAAACTATTGTAACTCCAAAAATCGTGAAATGGAGTTATTGTTATATTGTTACTTCATTACTTATCCTGCATACGTGGTAAACAGCTGTAACTCATATTACTCTTATTATAAAAGTTAAAAATGTCATTGTAACTCCATAACTATTAGAGGTAAACAACAGTAAGAAAACATACAATTCTTTTGATGAAACTTATAATCGAACTATGGCGGTAAACAAACAAAAAGGTTTTGATAAATAGATAAATTTTATCTTTTTCCATTCACGAATGCTTGCGAAAGTTGAAAGTTCCAAAAATCACAAATTCTTCTCTCCTGTGAAGTTGGAATTTGGATTTACCGTAGTTTACCTCTGGTATACAGCATTATTGTTGTGTTCTCTGGTATAAACTAAGGCGCGAATGAAAAAGGATTTGGCATGTGCAATATGCGTTGGAGTAACATGAAATGCATTTGAATTTTTAAGATAGGTTCATAGTCGTGAAGTCACCAATTAATACTAGATAAGAAACCCGCGGAGTCGTTCACCTCTTAGTCATTCCAGTGAAACGGAATCCCTCGCCGTCCTTTCCGTCCCCCAGCTTTGGCGGCTACCGACTTTATGTTTCTTTTTGCACGACGCCAACAGTCATTTCGCTGAATGCGGAAACACCTGAATGATGCAAACTCAGGTACCAAAATAATTAGAAAATAATTACATAGGTACCCACCAGCCATAGCTTGGTTCTCAGTTTTATAAATTTACAATTTTTGCTATGGACATTGTTACTTGACGCTCCAAGAAGTGTGTAGTATGTACGTTTTTGAGATAATACTTCGCAATATGTAATATTTTTTATCGCTAATCAAGTAAATGTTTGCAAAAATTAGTAGGGATGTCTGTCTTATCAGCTATCAGTAATACGTCAACCTCTGTGACCCTTTATAATATATTAGATATTTCTTTGATAATTAAGAAATAATTTATTTTAATCAAATTTAATAATTATATTATCCTGAGTCGTAATTTCAATTTGTTGACTACGATGTCTTTCTTTGTTAATAATTGAGAAATATTTTATTTGTTTAATTATCGTCGAATTTAATAATTTTATTATCTTGAGTCGTAATCTCAATTTCTTGACTGCGAAGCAAGAAGTAAATACCGACCTAAGTCAATATCCATTTGATCAACGAATTGCTTAGTTTAGATCATGGGTGGCCAACATTTTCAGCAGCCGGGCCAGATTCTAAAAATGAGACTTCATACCGGGCCGTACAACCATTTTTTTATTATACAAAACAAAAAAGAAATATTTATTAATAAAATAAAACAAAAATGAGGATCAAACATATTTATTAAATTAGACTTTTTTAAATAATAAAAAATAAACAAAATAATAAATTTTAGTGAGAAGTTTGATTTTGTGTGGGAGAACTAAGTGCATTAATATCGATATCGAGTGAGGTTGTTCCTACACGCAAACAGTTTTCCAAATGCACATCAGTGATTCGTGTTCTCACTCGGGATTTGATATGCTTCATCCGACTAAAAGCTCCAAATAGCGAAGTCATCATTAGAGCATGTTTCTAAAATGAAGGATATTTCTCCTTGTCCAAATAAGTTTTGTAAAACTCTTCCAAACCAACCTGATGGAATTTATCCTTCAACTGTTCATCGCAACATATTTCACAATGTTCCATTTTGTAAATTTCCCGGTAATAAATTAACGTCTACGGATAATGGCGTTGCAAATGCAGCAAAAAGCACACGGTGCTTTTTAAAATCTTGAGCCAATATCGAATCTCAATTTGCGAAATTAGCACATCTAGCAGTACCATTTGATATTATTTTTATTTTCTCACTGCTCCACGGGCCACAAGTTGACGCCCAGTGGGCCGCGGGTTGGCCACCCATGGTTTAGATGAAAATATGCGTCACTGAAAATATAAATACTATGAGGATTGGAGTGAGCTGGGACAGGCTTTCGTCAGGTGGTGTAAAGACCTCGTGACCAGATGAGACCTGATTTGTCAATTATTTTGAAGCAAATAAGTAAGATTAGTTACAATACATGCACTTCCACATACGATAATGAGAAAGACAGGTAGTGGGACCGGGCGAGGCATCCCGATATGACAGGAGCGATCTAAACACTTTTTTCTAAATTCATCAATAAACGGCGCCTACTTCTTGCCCTTGATGATAATTATATGCATATTATTGTATTGTTTCACATATAGTGGGATTCGTGAAGAAGAAAAGCTGGAATTTTATTTTTAACTACGTAAAGAGGAATGCTAGCGTTCACTGCAAATCTACTGTATGTAAAGATGGCCTTTAAGCGTATGGGGTCACGATGATTTTATAACCTATCGTGGAAACCAGAAATCGGTACGTCGTACTTAATCAGAGAACACTAAAATAAGGGTAGGTAGAGTTAGTTATTGCTAATATTGCGAATGCAAAAATATGGGAAACTGTAATAAATTAAATAAATGGTAATAATTTGAACGAAATATGCGATTGACACAGGTTTTGCATTCGAAGATAATCAATGACTAGCACTACCATCGTAATTTGAGATTCAGTGCCACGGCCTGAATATAGTCAGCTAGGTATGGCTGTAAGAACATGCAATTCTCTAATATGGAAAAATCTTGTTCAAACTTCAAAGCGTGGTAAACAATATCTTATTTTTAACACTTACATCTGTATCCTATTGCGCATTAAAGTTTGTCATGTAAACGAAATGTGCATTCAATATTGATATTATTTGAGGACATTCAGCTGGATTTGTATTTCTTGCGTTTTATGGCATAACTGTCTCATCAAAGTCTGCCTTTCGCATTTCTGTCTTATTAATCTGCTCTGTGGTCATAATCTCACAGCCGACTTTATACTTGTTATGCATGAACTATTCATTTTATTAATGTATTGATTCTTTAAATCTATATGACGACATAGGTAAACACAGCAGGCGGATCGAGCTGGGAAATTTTGACGGTATTTTACAAGCAGAAGTCGCTAGCCATCGGTTAACCGATAATTAATGACGGTAAGACTATTATATTAATCAGTGGCGAAGGGTGACTTTTTGAAAGAGGTAGGCTGTGGGAGTAACCATGCTCGTCAGATATATTTGCGGAAAACAAGAAGATAACTGATGAATAGGTACGGTAAAACGAAGAAAAGATTGAATTACTTATGAATTTTCCTAAACATTTATAAACGTAACATACGCTCAAAATATATTACCTATGAAAATATCCGTTGTTGTATATGTATTATGTTCCATAATAATTTATAATTTAACCCGTAAAACTAGGCATTTTAAAATACTTCTATATTTAAAACACAGACTTAGGTAGGTACAATATCAGATATCTAAATTGTCTAATGAGTTAACTAATAAATAAATAAAAATCACGAGATAAATTATTTTATATTTTTAACAACAATCAATACATATTTAAGTGATTGAATCCCATAGAAATTATTTTTTAAATTATCTTATTAATTATTTTAAATAAATGCGCTATCGCGACGAAAGCGCTAACGAAACAGCTTGTACATTTGTATGCGGGACGCCAGACATTTTGAAATAATGAGAAAAAAACTTCATACTGAAAAACCCGTCGATTCACGCGAAAATAATCCTATACAATATGTGAAGCGAAACGCGGTGTGTTCTATTTTTTTAAACTTTCGAGAGATGCCATAGATGGTGGTTATTGAAATATGGGAAAAGATCGTAAAATTGACAATTCTACGATAGATGTCTTTGGGCATATTGAATATATTATTATTTGTGATTATATAAATACGTCAACATGAAAATAAAAAATATTTTTCTTAAGAAGGTAGGCTTTAAATAATCGCCTAGTATGGAGTCTTCGCCACTGATATTAATATATTATGTAAGTATTGGGGGAACACCCACGGTGGCCGCGCGGCTTAAGCGTTGGACTATCGCACCGTGGGTCTCAGGTTCGAATCCTGGGCCTGGCAAGTACACATATTGTTTTTCAATTTGTGTGCGAGTCAGGGTATGGACCTAATGGGTTGAGCAAGTGGCTGACATCCATTTCTCGTAAAAAAAAACAAAAATCTGTTAATACAAACCTCTACTCTGTGGATGCCCATATGATCCTATTAGAATCGGACATGGTCGGAAAAAAAGTAAGTATTATCTAACAATTGTGTAAATATTTTTTTTTTAAGTTTTGAGCACAATTTTTTGTGAATTTGTTTTTCGGTTTTTGCTGTACTACTTTTGTATAATTGTTACGATATGTTTATTATATTATAATTAATTAATTAAACATTTAACAGCCTAATTATCTCCGTAGAGAGGACGTAGCTTTTATCTGTTTGTGATATAATACTCTGTACACAAAGATACAATGGTTGCCCGCCAGTGGTCGTCACTCGTCATGACGTCACAAACTCTGCGTTATTTTTTAAACAAATTATTACTTACAACATCGCTGAAAAACTACTAATTTACGTACTGGTTGTACGTTACTGTTTAATGAATGTTACGTACTTGATGGAGGAAGAGCAGTGGCGAGGGGTTGAGGTAGGCTGTTAAGATTCGTCATAAATAGTGCACACTAAACTTTTTCAGGCGTACTTATTTGATTTCATTGAAGAGAATACAATTTGCAGATGGTGCTGGTTAGTTTTTAAAATTAAACGAAACCATTATAGTTTAGGTATGCTATGGTCGATTCGACAAAATTAGTCATACTTATTTGTTTTCGTTGAATTTAGTATACATAGTACAGAAGGTGATGGCTAGTTTTTTTTTAAATTCATTTAGACCTGCCTTACCAAACCATAATCGACGAAAAAAATATTCTTCCATCTATAAAACATCTAAAATGATGTATGGTTTAGTGGCATAATTTTACATAATTTATAGATAAACGAATATTTTTCGACTATTTATCTAATATGGCTTGGATTAGACGGGGTTTAATTGAATTATTTTAAAAACTAATAAACGCTATCTACGCATTCTAGTCTAAGTTCAATGAAAACAAATACGTTTGACTGACAAACTTTAGTGTGCACTATTTATGTTGAATTTTAACAGTCTGCATCCGAAAATCGTGTGACTTTATTTATGGATGATCCATTATGATCATTATGATCTTATTTTAATTATCATAAACCATATGTTTTGTATTTGAGTTGTGAATTGAAGGAAATTGTAGATACACGTCGTAGATATACTTACTAGTTTATAATATTTATTTGTCATGTGTTTCAGATTTTCTTTAAAATTGTTTTTCATCCCTACCCTTACAGGAGTTTCACTTGTGTCGCTCGTGGAAAAGAGGCCACACACATTATGTCGTTTGATCTGCAAACGCATCACGCGGTCCGATTGTTGTAAGCGCCTGGCTCGATTCGTAAGGCGAAATCCATCACACGGGTCGTATCATAAACGTCAAAAGCACTTATCGCTCTTTTATATTTATTACGCCATTCCCCCCCCCCCTGCCCAGCCCCCATATCAGTTTATTTAGTTGGCAAGTCGATGCGTATTGAGCTCTCAACCCTACGATTTCATTGGAAGTCTCTTCGGCTTGATTTTGCGAATGCAAGTGAGAAATACGAATGGTCCCCATAAACTTCAGTCATTCGTAATGCCTATGGAGCTTGGCTGCTTGGGCCAATATGCATATTGTCAACGTTACATTAAATCGAAAGACGAGAAAATTTTAATCGTCAAGGCAACGTTGCTTTTCACGATCAAAATTGTTGCCATTTTTTTTTTTAATTCTGATATTTATTAGCAATTTGTGTCCGTATTATTAAAATGTTGTCTGTTGACATAATTTATATGTCAATCAAGTCTCGACAGATATGTTATAATAGTGACAGTATGTTGGAGAAATAGTTCTTCATTTATTCATTTCCACCAGTATATACATGTTAATTCTTTTCCCTGTTCACGTTATCTTCAACATATTCATCCAAATTTTAACTAGATATTTAGGTAGTAAGTCCCAGTACTTATCTACTTACTGTTAATAAAAAAATCTCTAGCATTAGTCACATTCCACGATCTTCTGTGTTTTAAATGTTATTATTTGCTTAGCTAAGCATCTAATCTGAAAGTTTCGGTCTCATCTGAACCCTTTCAAATACTAATACGCATAAATATATTTCGTCTTAGCATCCGAGTATGTAATGTATCATTTAACTCTAGGCTACCTCTACTCTAACTACATCCTCAGCTCCTAAATTATAAGAACCTCACATTGAATACAGTCGACACTTTGTAGTATCGTACATCGCGAAGTCAATGGGATATGCATGGACCTAAGTATTTCCTATTTGCATGTGAAGGAAGCGCACACAGAATTAGTAGAGTATATATGTTGTATATCATTAATACATTTTAATATCATGTCGATTATCGGTCATCAGGTGTTTTTATATTGATTCATTATCCAATCGATGCCGTAACCATCGTACGATTGATAACGATTTACATTCTATGAAGATAAGAGGCCGACGTATATTTGGCAGTAAATAATAGTTTCAACGAAAGAGGTTCTCAAAAATCCTTGGACTGGCCGGGTGACAATTAATGTTGACGTACTCAATCGAATGGGAAAGGACCGAGAAGTTATGTGCAGTATCTCGGCCACATTATGAGAGGACAAATGTACTACATTCACCGAGGAATGATCAATGTGAGCGTAGCAGAGGACGATGCCGCATAACCTCAACGATTGGTACGGGTTTAGTTTTACTGAACTGTTCTGGGTAACGGATGATTAAGCAAAGATCGTCCTGATGTTGGCTGACCTCCGTTAGGGGATGGAACGATAAGAAGAATAGTTTCAAATTGAACACCGTCTTGTCGCAGTAGTATGCGTTTTGTTAAAGAAATATACAAAATATAATATAAAACAACGACCCCCTAAACACACCCTAAGCATGGCATGTAATATGTATATCAATATCCGAAGCGATTTTGTACAACACTATCGGTAAGTTCTGCACCTTGTGAGAACAATTGACTCCCGATTTCTTAAGATATTTGTTAGGGCCACAGCGGTCAATACTACAAAGAATTGTAGAGATCTCATTTACACCGCGTACCTATAAGTCGGAAAAAATCGTAGCCGAATATTACTTACATAATGCGTATATATCTTCTGACTTTAAGTCGGTCGAATAAGGCCATGAATAGTATCCACTATCCATACAGGTTCAAAATAATAGTTTAACCCTCGCCATTTTAAGGTCGTAATTCAACTGATGCGGGGCCCAAACGGCCCCAAACTTTTGTGATAGTAGGGGAACTGTACCGAATATGGGATACGTTTCTAATACTGGATACCAGACTTCCTGGAGAAGTAAGCAGTATCATCTAGCGAAAAGTTTACATAACGTTTGCTACTTGGTAAATAACACGACTTGCTTAGATATATCGAAGTATTTGTGAGAAATGGTGACACGAGGTGATTTACAGATTTTTGTCGTCAGCAGAGTTTTTGAAATAGTGGCCTTTTAGATACGATTTGGCACAGGTAAGGTCTTAAATTAGTACTATGTTGTTTTTGTTGCTATAGTATACATATGTTGGATGGGTTTAGGGTATGTTATAAGTATGGAAACTTATTCATAAAAAAAACAATGAGAGTTTCATTTAGGCGTACTTGGTTCTCAATATTGGATACTAGGTGCGTCCTAATATTGGATATCCAGTATTGGGATACAGCATTATGGGGATTTAATTTTCTCTACAAAGTTTATTTTTTTGTTGTTGTTTGTTTCAGTTTAAGCATGTCTCCAAACCAAAGAAAAAAGTGGAGCGCTGAGGCAATGGAAACGATGATAATGCCATTAAAACAAGTAAATGGGCAATCTAAAAGCATCGAAGATGTTTGCTGTACCTCGCTCGACATTAAAAAAATATGTTAAAAAGAAAACAATTACTGTTAATCAATTGATAGACCCAAAGTTGGGACGTAAACCAACGCTCAACGCAGAGCTAGAGGCGTAGCACGTGGATTCTGACTTCGCCGTGCAAGAGTTTCAAAACTAATATAATTTGAGCACGAGCAATCTTGATGTGGTCGATGCAATTGATGCTGGCTTGGGAGAAAAACAAATCGAAGGAGCAACAGTAGCACCACCTAAATTATTACCATCAGGACCTTTTTCGGCTTTCATTACCCCTGCAAATATCAGTCCAGTGCCTCAACTCAAATCCCATACTGCAGCAGGCAGATCCAGACAGAGACCATCAACCTTGATCACTGATTCACCATACAAACACGAACTTGAAATACAAACAAAAAAAAACAAGCTCCGGTGAAGATAGACAAAAGAAAGCCTCTAAAAGGGAAAACTATTAAAAAAACCCAAACGAAAACGTGCAGACTCAAGCTTATCAGAAAGTCAAGATGAAGAACTGATTTTTCTCGAAAGTGGTGACGAAGACACTAATGATGAAGACTTTGAATGTATTTTTTGTAACAGTTCGTACTCAAATGACGTTGACAGAGAGAAATGGATACGATGCATTGTTTGTTTTAAATGATTTCACGAGTTATATGCTGGGGTAGATTGTGATTGACTTCATTTGTGAAATATGCCTGATCCAGTAAGCATTTTCATTGTTTTGTCACCAAATCATTCTTATAAGACAACATATTATTCATAATTGCGTATGCGTAACATTTTCTCCGATAAATAAATAAATAAATATAGTAACATGTTTTCTTATTTTTGCGAAAAAGTTGTTTCCTAATATTGGATATCCAGTATTAGGGAACACATGTCCCTAATACTGGATATCCAATATTGGGACACATTTTTTTTTGACAATTTTATTCTACAAATGCCTTAAATAAATAATAATAAATCTAAGCCCTTTATTAACACTTTGATTAATGTAACATGTGATTATAGGTTAAATTCCTAACATGTATGAAAAAATTCAATGCTTAATAATGTCTACTACTATTTTTAATTATTTTTCAACAAAAAGTATCCAGTATTCGGTACAGTTCCCCTATATCTCAAAATTAACTTATTAGTCACTTTTGAGTTGCTGAAATGACAAACATATTCATTTTTCCTCTTGCTTGCAGTTAACAACCAAATATTTAAAAATAATCGACATACGACTATTATTCTAACGTAACCATTCTAACTAAACTAGACTTTTAAAATTCCTCATGCTCTTATTAACAGATTTCTTAAAAATCATCACTTTTCCATATACTTAGAAAAACGCAGCAATTCTTCGCTAAAACGACACGTTTTTAAAGGTCCTTATAGACGGCTCAGTTTAGTTCAGTTGTGCCTACAGCCTCGGTTCAGTTGGGCAACTGCGCTAGGTATATATATTTACGAATTTTTTATCCTCTGAAAATAGATATTATTTTTATAATAACTTTCTAAGCGTATTGGTTGGGAGAATGCAGTACATACATGCCTAAATGATAGAGCTAGATTAATTTCGTTAAATATGTACCTAATACTTTCTCAGTTACAAAAAACTATACTTCCATATTTCGTACTTTAATTTTTTTGTATTCATTTTTCGTGCACAGGAAGCTACTCTTTTATTGGCGATGTGTTGATCACAATTTTTCACAGGGATAAAATAGTCCAAATTAATCTCAAGAAACTCTGCCATTAAGTCATTTAACTGGCAACTCTAAACACGGATACGATAACTGATCGAAACCCCACCCTGTCTCGTCTCCGTTTTAGTTTTGCATTTACACTTCAGTTTGACTGACAACTTGACTGAAATGGAGACTGTTCGGACAATAAAACTGATCGTTTAAAAATACCTTAAAAACGTGTAAATTCAACGTAAATTGTATGGATTAATATATTTATGCACAAACATCGCATTGAAAATCTTGTAGATGTGAAATGAAAATATAGGCAGACGGTTTCACCACTTAAAAACACATACAATTACCCATACTGGTGTCATCATCATCAGTCTGAATCTATCCACTGCTGGATGAAGGCCTATTCAAGCTGCTTCCACTTCTCTCGGTCCTGTGCGTTGCGCTGCCACGTACTTCCGCGTAACTTTATATCATTTCATCGATCCAGCGGCCTCCGATATAAATCAGATGTAAAACCCTTCAAACATGATGCGTGCTCTTTTACACCGCATGACTTCGTATCGATTTATATTATTTACTATTTCTGAGTAGCCTACCGCTTGTTACCACCCCTTTGCATTCCATTACCCCAGAGGGGCAGGTCCCAATTTTGAGTCCCTGATATGAAGCTATCGTTTTTATCAATAGCTGTATTTGTTATTAATACTATCATCAGCTCAATGCAGCATCAAATTCGGCTCCTAAAACGTGTGTTAATCGTCAATAGTATTTCTACTTAGAGCAGGTTTTTCTCCATTTTGTGTACATCGTTGATATTATCTCGAGCAGATAAAACATACTAATACAATACTTACCTATGTCAATTATTTAGTGTGTGAGATAGCAATTAAGTATGTTAAGTATTTACCTGTGTCACTTATCATTTCTTGATTAGATATTACTTAGGTGTACATTGATCCTACATTTAGCGTACCTAGCTACTGAGTTAAAAATAATTTAATTGATTTCTTTCAATAATCAATCATTGTCTTGTTATATTCAGACCATATGTATTTGACAGCTCGGTTTAAGAAGTCACGGTTGATCTATGAAAAAGGTAAATCTATTATCATTGTCGTTCTAATGCCGCATTCTCATGTCGCGATTTTTCGTTCAAAAATTTCAACAAGGTTGATCAAGTTGAATTGAACGAAGTTGAGTTTCTCTCTACTTTTAACCGTTCAGCATTTTTACCATTCTCGCTAGCCGTATCGCATATACAAACTAGTTGATCTATGAAAAAGGTAAATCTATTATCATTGTCGTTCTAATGCCGCATTCTCATGTCGCGATTTTTCGTTCAAAAATTTCAACAAGGTTGATCAACTTGCAAGTTGAATTGAACGAAGTTGAGTTTCTCTCTACTTTTAACCGTTCAGCATTTTTACCATTCTCGCTAGCCGTATCGCATATACAAACTAGTCTTGACTGCAACACGTTGAATTTGTCGATGTGATTTTGTTGGCATTCACTAAACACACGTAACTTAATGTACCGCCGCACACAGTGTTATTGCGAAATTTTTGGTTGAAAAACATGCATGGTGTCGCATGCAACAAATTTTGAAGTAAAACAGCATAAATGTTGCTTGTGTGTAGTTCAAAAAGTTGCCGCTACCACCCATAAACTCCTACCCTCCACGTAACCTTGCAATTTGGAATAGATTTTTTTGAATTATTTGATAAAATCAGCCAATCAGGCGCCTGGCATTTACTAATCCATTGCTACGGGGTGCGTATCCACGCGATTCTTGTCACTGTCTATAATTGCAAAGTTACGTGGAGGAACCATATTTTACAACGCGCGAGTCCTTTTCCAAGCAGTGTTGCTAACCGTAGGTACTTACTATAATTTTGGTCCGCGTACTATTTACGATATTGAAAAGGTATAGTACGCTCAAAATACTATACTTTTGAATATCGGAAAAATACGCAAAAAGTACTAAAATATCGATATTTCCGTACTATAAATTGGTGCAAAGTACTGTAATTTTGCAATAGAAGACAATTATTTCGCGAACCAAGAAAAAATCAAAGGTTTTGGAGCGGAGTACGGAGCACTGGAGAAATGTGATTTTATCCGGAGCCGGAGCACCGAAAATTTGTAGTTCTCCACTGCTCCGGATGTTTTTGTTTTATTATTAAATTTTCGCCCTAAAATCCAATGAAAATAGTATATTTGACACTTTGCAACACTGGAATTATTTGAAATATGGCAACACTGCCGAGTGATAAATAACCTCACTTTTTGACAGAAGACGCAAATAATGAGAGACGATTTGCTGTCTAATTTTGGTTAACAGAATTAATAATGAAAATTACGGAGAAGTATTAGGTCCCGGAGCGGAGCAACTCAAAAAAGGGTCTGCTCCAACGTTCTGAAAAAAGCATTGACTTGAGTTTAAAACCAAATTTATTGAATTCAGAGGTAAACATTTTTGGTCAGAACAGGTACCTAAATAAAAATGGCCCTGGAATTTCTCAAATTCTCCGTTAATTTTATTTGGTGAAAACAAAAATCCTGTACGTGTGGTGACAAAAAGATGGCAACACTGTTTCCAAGTTAGTAGTAGTACAGTAGTACCGAGTGCTCAGGCCTCAGGGCCTGTCAGTGTCAGACCACGAGAGAGCAAAGATCACAATTAATGGCGGTGATCATAATGAAATGACATTTCATGTTAAGAAATATCCTTCAAGCAATTGGAACACTATGCATTCGTATATTTCTGCCAATACGAATCACTGCTTCTCTGTCGCGTCGCATCACTGTTGGGTCGTGTGCGCGGCAGAGACTTGCAACATGTATTTTCAAATTCTTGCAGAGTCGAATTTCAGTGGGCATTGCACCTAATATTCTTGTCTGTCATCATTTCTTCTTCTTTGGCCATATCCACCCCTTAGTTGGAGCATATGGACACCACGCGGCGCCTCCAGGAATCCCTGTCGCTCGCCAGTCTTCTTGCTTCGTTCCAGGTCAAACATCCCGTAGCTCAGCCGTATATACACTCTATAGATAGTATTTAGCGGCCTTCCAGGACATCGTTTACCTGTCATTATTTACTATTTGTAAATACAAATATCGGAGAGTTATCATATCATGCCATAATAATTTATTTTTAAAATCGCTCTACGTAACTACGTCCCTATTATCGCTTCGATTGATAGCCGATTCGTTTCCACCCTGCATTATAGATGAGCCAATTATTGTCCTGTCGACTCGTTCGCGATACCTCAGTCTGTACACAGTTGGTAAGTAAGTATGTCATACTCACAACTAAACTATTATACGAGTACCTATATTGACTTATTTGATAGGATTACGTGGCGTTTCAGTATTGGAAGCTTTATTTTGTCTATTATCGTGAAATAGAAAAGTGTATATTTTGAGTAGATATGTTGTAATAAGCAACTAATATAATAAGAGTTATGTATACTTGAGTGATGAATCAGAATTAAGTATGTTGACAATACGATTTTTAACTGAATTGTCTTCGTGATGGGAGAATTGTCGAGAAATAATGAGAACAATAATTGATTGTCACTTTTATGCAATGTCTCGACAATTCGAGAATTTTTTTCAATGCCGTATGTAAACAACAGTGGCGAAGGGTGGAGGGTATGCTGTTAAGATTCGCCATAAATAGTGCACACTAAACTTTGTCAGTCATATTATGTATTTGTTTTCATTGAACTAAGACTACAATTTACAGATGGCGTTAGTTAGTTTTTAAAATTTAATTAAACCCTGCCCAAGCCAAACCATAATGGTTTTGATATACTTTGGGAGATACGTCAAAATTGTGCACACTTTTTCATTCACACTTATTTGTTTTTGTTGGTTTAATAATACATATTACCTACACATATTGTTGGTTCATTTTTAAAATTCATTAAGCCCTGCCTAAACCAAACTATTATAGATAAAACATATTATTCTATCTATTAAATATCCAAAGTTATGTATGATTTAATTGCATAATTTTAGATAATTTATAGATGGAAGAGTATTTTTTGACTACATATTATCTATTATGGCTTGGTTACGCAGGGTTTAATTATTGAATTTTAAAAATTAACTAACATAGTCTTTAAATTGTAGTCTTATTTCAATGAAAACAAATACGTATGACTAACAAAGTTTAATGTGCACTATTTATATCGGATATTAAGAGCCTACCTCCACCCTTCGCCATTCAACTGGTAAACAAAATGAGATTTGGAAGCAGCGTTGACGAGAAATATACGTCTCTCGATTGGACGGAATTAGTCATATTCGCGGTTGAAAATCTTTTCCCGGATCAGCTAAATCTGCTAAATAAAGAGAGAATTTTCTAGATCTTGAGAGATCAATATACTTATTTCAAATTCTATTACATCAAATACTCCCGTAAATAAAGCCGAGAAGAGAAATCACGAACTCATCACGGTTTTATGTCATTTGATTTTGTGAATGGATTGTATTTTTATCCTGCAAGTTCCAATGCTGACCAAATGATAAAAAAAATCAAGAATCATATCATCAGCACCTCATATTAATACGTGTTTCCTAGTTTCGCTAATTTTCGATTTGAATACATATTATTTAGTTTAGTATTGCAATAGTTCATCATAATTTTTTTAAAACGAGTTTATCACTTTAGTAGAATTTATTATTTACTACCATCCACAAAACCTCTACTTCAAAAATATAATAATAATATTAATGCCTTTCACCGAGAAGTTGTTTGAGATTTAGAAATACCTTTTTGTTTAGGTATTCAAAATCAGGATACAAGCGGAAGTAACCCAATGGGAAGATCCACCAATACAGCCCCACCTCGATCAAATTCAATAAAATCTACACCGGATCTATGTTTAGATTGCGGCGTTTGATACTGAATGAAAGAATATTATCCTTGCGAATCGTATCTATCACAAGCTAGATAATTTCGTAGTTTAGGTTGCTGTTTTTGATACTGCGTGCTCGAATGTCATAATGTTGATTTAAAAATCAAATTCAGAAAATTTTTGATGATATTGTAGTGCTGATTGCAGTCTTTGATACTGGAACCATGTGAATATTAATACTTTTCCGTACGAATCGTACGAGGTAAATGCGAGATGATTTCTTAGTACGGATTGCTGGGTTTGATTCTGTATTGAATATTTATTATTTGTGTGCTTGTGGTGTATGCGCGGGCGGGGTGCGCACGGGGTGAGAGGGTATGCAGGTAGTCGAGGATGGGGTAGGGTGACTGTCAGGTGGTTATGTAGTACTGCCAGCTATAAGCTTAGTTGCACCCCAAAATCTAGATTCAATAAATACGGCTTACTGGTCTACGATTTTTTGCCATGCATGATCTACGTCCTACGAAAAGCTTTGTCAACATATCATTATGTAGAAAGAATATGAAATATACTAACAGTATGCTTTATTTATCGAATTATAGTTACAGACTGCGTTACTGACTGTACCTAGATTGGCAACTGTTGACAAGTTACGTATTAAATCTATGTGTTGATATTAATAATTATTAGTCTTGCTAGTCTTTTGACAATATGTCATTAGGAGTGCTGTCAATCCGTCGAGAAGGCTGTTTGACAGTTAAATCATCGGGTCACGATCCTCAGTCACGAGGTCCTGACTAGGGATTCCAATCCCGGGATACCGAGCTATTTTCGATACCTATGAATCCTGGGATTGATAAACATAATCCCGAGACTTTCGGGATTGATTTTTTTATCATTTTTTTTATGGAAAATAAAATAAAAACTAAAATATAACAGAAAAAATACTTTTAATAACATATAACTACATTAGAAATAAACTGAGTTTGAATGAAGTTTGATTTATACCCATGTGTAAGTTGCCGATTCATTTTATTTTTTCACATAAATTAATAAAAAATGAGAAAGATTGGAAAAAAAACAATGCTTAGCACTATTAACAAAGTAATTCTACCATGATCTCATACGTTTTACAGCAGTTTCATATTTGGCTGACTAATTATTTTATGAAGCGGAAAGGCCATAAGTACATCATGATGTGATTTACTATTTTAAATCTCGCTAACACATTCATTAAGTCTTTACTAACAGAAACAGTAATCTCATATTATATTCGCATTATTATTTATATTACAATATAATTTACTCCATTAAACTTATGTATTTCCAAGATTGAACGTAGGTATACAATATTAACAATACATGTCTTAAATAGTATAAATTGAATTGAATTGAATTGATCGAAATTTATTTTTGACTGATTTTATCAATGTTATTTGTTATTATTAATTTTTTTATATTAACAATGGAAAAAAATGCCAATCCCGGGATCAGAATTTTGGCTCGGGATTGGATTCCCTAGTCCTGACGAAGAAGAAAAACAATTAATATGCTATTTTTACCTAAATAATTTGTATTTGTGTTTTTCGGGTTGGGGGGGGGGGGGGGGTACGGGTAGTACATAGTAACGCACGTATATATTATTAATTTAGTTGCTAGGACCCACTTAAAAACCAATAATAGTGAGTAGTAAATATTACTTTTAACGAATTGCACTGCACATTGTACTGCACAAGAAACAATCTGTACCGGACAAACATGAATACGAGCTAATAAAAACGTGGTAAAGAATAGCTGCACTCTACAATTATTACACTGACCCACTGTGACACCCGCGTGATTCCGATTGTCAAAGTGCGGTCACCCTTTTGTCTCGGGGTTTTTGTTGTGTTGGTCGCTGTAGTGAGTGCATGGCGTAGCGTAGTGCGGCGGGCGAAACGGTGCAACGGAACATCTGGCGACTGCCCTACCTGCGCACCACCGCCGTTCCACTGACACATCTCGCGTTTTTTTATTTGCACGTTATTTTAATCTTCATTGTAAACGTTCGGGTTTTGATGATCGATATTGATCAATGCACTTACTGCCGGATGAAGACAATTCTGGTTACATTCTACTCATTCATTTTCATCTCGTCCATCCGTCGACCAAAGAACAGATTAATAATTAGATTTCAGATAGGCCACACCCCAATACACTACATTTCGAAGCAGGGTTTTGAATGCGTGAGTGTCCTACGAAAATGAAACACGTATTATTGACGCGCAATAGTGTGTGTTGAAACTTTCAAATACACTAATGTTGAATGAGAGTCAGTGCATAAACCGAATTCAGTTGTCAGAACGAAGGAAAGATTAGAATGACGTATTCTTGACACGTGTTTAAGTTTATCCCACATTCTTCCATACTCGAGATCACACCCGTTGGGTATTTCAGCTCCCATTAATTCTGTGTTCCTTGGTCTAAACTAACGTACGTTTTCTGCCCCTCGGGCGCTACTCGACGACTATTGCCGTGTGATGTCTTTAACAGACTCACATCGCATTGAATTATTGTTCCTTGTCTATTTTTTGTTTGTTTTTCAGATCGTAAGTAGATACTACTAAAACCATAATAATATGACCTATAGGTATTGTTCAAAACGTCTGCGATGAAAATCAATCGTTGATAATTTTACAATAAGTTATTCACTTACTGCTTAACGGCTAAATTATGAATGATAATTTATTCATTCTTTTTTTAAGAAGATCCTAATATATCCTTCACAGAGTGGTCCTCGACCTATTAGGTCCAACATGTGAATTTGCCAGACCCAGGATTCCAACCCGTGACCCTCGACATTATAAACCGACGCGGTAACCATACGTATATTATTTACAGGTAAATTACATGTGAATGCGAAAAATTGACATTGAACCTAAATTGTTTTTTTTTCATACGTGGTAAATTTAATATTTGGACATGGCCCACCACAATGTCCGGGCGGGTTGGTGTTTGTTTTTATGTATGGGTTTTACCTTTCAGTAGCCACCAAATGTCTGTAGTTTTGGGGTGCCAGAGTTTCGCCTTTCATTCTTCTCTATTAACTACAGGTGGGCTGGAAAGTGTGCAAAAAGAATTATTGCAAATTTTCGATGTCTCAATATTGAGATTTTATATGGGACAGTATCCTGATACGTTGTCAATATTAGGTTTGTGGTTTTCAGCCGGAACAAATCTGTATTAAAAATGGTTTTCCAAGCAAAGCCTGGAGAATAATTTATTTACTGAAAACGTAGTAACCTTTGCTATGCCATTATCATCGTCGTAGGACCCATCATCCATATTTAAAAAAAGTAATACAGTATATAGGTAGCACAGTGTGTTTAGAATTGCCGATTCATGGAATTTTCTCAAATTCACTGTGTAATGTACCTACCACAACTATGTTTATAATTAAATATTTGAAAAATATTTGTAAGATGTTAGTATTCAAGTTATTGCTGCTCTGTTTGCCTGCTGCGACCGCCATCCCTTCTCTTACCTACCGACAGGTGTTAGCTTCGACTCTCGGCTGAGGCAAAGGTTTTATAGGTGCTTCCCCGCACATGCGCGCGTTTTATGTTGCACCCACAAAACGAGAACCTAATGTGCGTGCATGTTGCATGTACCTTCGAAAAAAATAATGATTCGTGCCGTATGGAAATATGTTTTTGCCCTCTGATTTTAGCGAATTATTAAAATAACAGAGAAATTCGTCTCGGGGATGTTATGTTGTGACAGTGGCCTGGCTGACAAACTTGCATCAGGCAATGAATGCATTTTTGATCAATATAATATTATAGATGCGTGTTACATAATAATATGACTTGGGGCGCCTCAGTTTTGAATCCTGCGGCTGGATATAATTCACATGTTGCTTGTTCAATGTAGTCCCTGAATCCGGAGCATGGATCCGGTGGGTTGCTAATAACAATTTCTCGTAAAAAAAGATATCCCACCTTCATCTGTGGAGCCTTATAATATTATTGTCCTAAGGACCCGTCGAATATTAAAATTTACTCAATATTTATCGGAGGAAATTAATAATTAGGTACCTACAAATCTGTTTACTGGAAGCCAGGCGGGAACAGCGGCAATTTTCATGGCCAATTTCGGCAAGAATTCATGAATTCAAAATTTTTAACCGAACCTAACAAATAATCCAGTATACCGGCTATTTTTGTTTGTTTGCCGCTAGCTTCCACTAAACTAACTAAACAGATAAGAACCAATAATTACAATAAATTATTGTGTATTTAAGATCAAGTCTGTAATAATGGCAACCACCTTTGGTGTTTCGGAATCGAAGCAATAACACTCACAATAAGGCGTTAACATCTCTCAAAATTTTCCTTTTACCAACGTAATTAATTACATCTGCTGATAATTTTAATTGAATTATTTGTCAGTCAATACTAAACATGAATCCTTAATACACATTATTTAAAGATGAAACATTATTCTTTCAATGTACATAATATTATGGAACAGCCTCAGAAATATGAAGTACCTACCTACCTACATAATAATAATATTATTTATTACAAGATTCGAGAAATATTTCAGGTGCGTTGTTAAGACATTTCAGCATTTGAAGTGCTCTAGTCGGTAGATGAATTGGTAAATATATCATCCAGAATGCGATAGATGTGGATATTCCACCACGGCGTAAGATTTTATCAAGAGGTTTCCCGATAGGTGAGTAGGTATCAGTATCAGTGGCGACTAACCTAACCTAACCGAAAAAAAAATCGTTTTTTTAAACGGTACATGTTCAAACACGCGCGTTAACATGATCTTACCTACTCCCTATTTCATTTATCGTTTGTCAATTTATGGCTACAGCCGTTTGTTGTAGCTTAACCACTGGGAAATGACAATAGAAATAGCGTATTTCAAAAAAAACACTACCTTATTCTTAGGCCAATAACTATTATAAAACAATTATTATTCGTAGGATGTTTATCACATTTGAATGGTCAAAGACATAGCTTATAATCGGGATCTTTAGAATTATCTTCAAATTTGTTAATCGTGCCCATTTTTTGAATAATAAAATTCCTAATTCTTGTCAAATTTGGGATCATAGATATTATAAAATATATTTTTTTATCGTAAATATTTCATTATATAATGTTAACATTAATTTTACTAATGGTTTTGTAAATGCGTTTAAAAATTAATACACGTAAAACATCTTAACACCACTGCACATGGATGTACTGAAATATGACTGTATTCTAAAACATTAGATCGAGAGGTTTAAAAGAATACTATTTTATGTAATAAAAATACTTTATGCAGTCGTCAAATTTTTAAAATAAATATAAAGGATAATAAGGCTTCAAAATTATATAAATAGATTATCTACAACGTTTAAGGAATGTCCAGGGTTATGCTCTCAAAATACCATAAAAATTACATTTTGACCTACGTTGGGCATGTGGGCCCTTAAGGTTTTTATAAATCTAAATAATGTATGTCCAATTAATACACGTGAAACTACATGTTATAAATTCATTCTGAGACTATCCCAGAGGCCATATGCAATTTTATTAGTACATATTATGGAAGTAGCCTTCATTGAGTAAAATAATATTATAATCGACCTGTTTCCAGCGTCAAGTCGTTGGTTACTTAGAATGGATACGAATTTTATACATATTTTGTTTATTTTCTTTGCCTCCCATATAACTCAGATGACTCGGTTACTGTAGTGCACGTTGCAATAGGTAATCGATATTCGGTGATATTTATTATTAATCTGATCTTTTGATTTGATTGAATTATGATTATTATCATGTAATTTATTATTGATAGTATAAATTCTGAGTGAAGTTCTGTAAACACCAGTGCTTGCGTACATCAGTGGCGAAGGTAGGCTGTTAAGATCCACCATACAAAGTAGTGCACACAAACGTTGTCAGTCATTTATTATGTATTAATTTTGTTTTCATTGAAATATAAATAGACAATAGCTGACAGTACATATTATCGCGGTCATAACAAGAAAATGCACGTGTAAACATTTATTTTCCTGCAAGTTGCAAGATTGCATGCATGCATCAAAACAGTTCGGAAGCTTCTGAATTTTCACGTGACAGTTGGGATTTGTACAATATATGCGCGTGCACAGTAGAATTGTGGCAAACTTGCTGGAAAAAAACGAACTACACCGCGCAGACTCATTTTTAAAAGTAACTATATCTATAAAATATTGAAAATTATGCAATTAAATCATACATAACTTTGGAGATTTTATACATATAATAATATTTTTTATCTATTGTAGTTTGGTTTAGGCAGGGCTTAATGAAATTTAAAAAAATGAACCAACAATATGAGTAATTTGAAGTATTCTTAATACGACGAAAACAAATAATTATGAATGAAGAAGTGTGCACAATTTTGTTGTATCGCCCAAAGTATACCAAAACTATTATAGTTTGGTTTAGGCAGGGTTTAATTGATTTAAAAAAAAAACTAACCGATACCATCTGTAAATAATTGTAGTCTTAGTTAAATAAAAACAAATGAGTACGTGTGAATAACAAAGTTTAATGCACTATTTATGTCGGATCTAAACAGCCTACCTCGACCCTTCGGTACACTTCGCTTGAGAAAACAAATTGTCAGCTTAATATCTACTATATAACAGTGGCGAAGGGTGGAGGTAGGCTGTTAAGATCCGCCATAAATATTGCACACTACACTTTATCAGTCATAGGTACATATTTGTTTTCATTGAAATAAGACTATATTTTACAGATGGTGTTGGTTAGTTTTTAAAATTCAATTAAACCCTGCGAAAACCAAGCCATAATAGATAATAGTCAAAAAATGCACGTATATGTATAAAAAATCTAAAATTATGCAATTTAATCATACATAAATTTGGATATTTTATAGATAGAATAATAATTTTTATCTATTATAGTTTAGTTCAGGCATAGCTTGATGAATTAAAAAAATGAACAAACAATATGTGTAATACGTATTCTCAAATAAGTAAGAATGAAAAAATGTGCACAATTTTGTCAAATCGCCTAAAATATACCAATACTATTATGGTTTGGTTAAGACAGGGTTTAATTGATTTTTAAAACATTGGTTGGGTTTTAAAAATCAATTAAATTAATGATTATTGATAATTAAATTAAATTACCATCTGTAAACTGTAGTCTTATTTCAATAAAAACATTTACATTTGACTCAAAAAGGTTAATGTGCACTATTTATGGCGGATCTTAACAGCCTACCTCCACCCTTCGCCACTGCTATATAAGTCACCGGCATCACACCTGATCACGGCGTATTTGATTAATTATGCGTCCGAGGTGTAATACCAAATTTGGTTAATATTGGCGACCGTCTTTTGTGATTTTGAATCCACGTATTAACAATGGATTCTTACTTTGATTCCTAGACGTCGTCAGGATCTCCCTAAATTCTAGTTTTAATGTAGGTACTTGCTAATACTTTTTAATTAAACTGGCAATTACATTTACTGCTTCTAGTAATTTCTAGTTGATTTTGTCATCTCAGCGGCTTCCCAACGGCTAGAAACCCACCAGTCTCGTGATTATTGGGTTCACGACAACCACCCGAAAATTTGGTCAATGCCTCCTATGACATTGTTGACGGCCGTTCCTTCATTTCTCTTGGTGACTTGTCAAAGAAAATCGACGACAATGGTTAATATATTTCCAAGACATCGATTGATCGATTATTTGTCTTCAGTGTCCACGATCACCGTTGCCAATCTAGCGTCATTGATTGTACCTACATCTGGGTTGCAAAATATGCATATGGCGTTAAATCGTGTGTTTTTCGAAACACTTTTAAATTAATCAGAAATTAACTAGGTCCTAGGATAATCCATACGCCGGGTTTAATAAATACTCATTATCTAACCTGATTTCTGGATATTTTTTTAAAAAGACGATAACGGTTCTCGTACCTACATGCCGGACTGTTCGATGTTATGGATAGTCAGTTGTTTTTGTTTTTATTTTATAAGCTGTACCAGACATGTCCGAAGTCGGAGGTGTAGATATACCGGCTACATGTAAATTGTACGTAAAACATTTCACCGTTGCACAGTTCGCGCGTGAGCTTCCTATCGAAAAGAGATGACCGTGGAGACTATAACGGTCTCCAATTTTATTAAATTCATTGTGAACGTTAATTCAATTTTCATAGCCGATTTTGGCAAAATTAACGAATGAAAACCTAACCTAACAAACAGTTAGTATATCGGCTATTTTCAAAATTTGTTTGCTGCTGGCTTCCTGTGTGAACCGGCAAGAACCGTGTTTTATTTAGACATGAATTTTATGTCAGTAGGTAGGTCCTATACGACCCAAAGAGGTTGAACGGTCTTTTATATACGGCCATATATTTTTGTAATAAGATATCACGGTGAAGTTTGATACGGCGAACTGCATACGTACAAATTTCCGGATACGGGATATACCCAATACCTTGCAGGACACAAGATTCATGCTCTGGCATTATCTTTTTTAATACACTATTTTTTTGACAGTCCACACTGTCCATTACAAAAATATGCAGAACAACACAAATTAGGTTTTGATACCTACGGTAACAGTAGTTACTTGGACACACTGTATTGGGAGTAGAATTTTTTTTCGACCATGTCCGATCCTAATAAGATCATAATATGAGCGTGAAGGTTTGTATTAAAAGATTTTGTTTTTACGACAAATGTATGTCAGCCACTTGCTCAACCTATTAGGTCCATACTCTGACTCACACACAAATAGAAAAACAATATTTGTACTTGTCAGACCCATGATTCGAATCTGGGATCCACGACGCTATAGGCAGACGCTTAAGCCACGCGGCCATCGTGGGTAGAATAATAATGAGTAGAATAATACCATATTATTAAGGCTATACCTCAGTTGAGGCATGGTCTAAAAAGATCGTGACTATGCGATGCGCGGATTGTGCAAATGACGCGAGCCGAACGAAATATAATCTGTCATAAAAATTCAACATGCGTCTATTTAATGTTCTGTTTATTGTTCTATTAGTAACAATAATAACATATTCATTGACATGTTTTCTTTTTCAAGTAAATGGTTAACGTTTTTTAGTCATCTTTACACGATTTAAGAATTAATACCACCGTCGCCATCACGAAACAAATTGACGTGTTCACAGCTCGACTTTAGCTTTCCGATTGCCAGCGAGTCCAAAATTTCGTCGCACCTAATAGTTGAAAATTATTTGCCGTTTCACTGAAGTAATCTTTTAATATAATATACTAGTCGTTATCGCTCATCTTTAGTATTCCACGTAATATTGAATATAATATGGCTTACGTAGATTCACCAGAAGTATAAACAAAACGTAAACATGACACGAGACAGTATTCCAGAGAACAAAGAGAGAGAGATGTTATGAAAAATTATCAGTATAAAAACATAACCTTATAATATTCATTTGCGTATGATTGAAATGTAATCGACTAGGTACTTGATTATATTTGCCTTCAGCATCATCATCAGCCGGGCCGGGTCCAGTCAAACGAAATGTGATTTGCACGATGGCATCAAAAAAACTGTTTTTTGTTTTCGTTTCATGTTAATTATTATGAAAATTTTGTGACCCCTGCTCTTTACAGAGATGTCATCCCGAACGACTACTATAGAAAGGAATGCACTAAAAGTAAAACGTCTGTATTAGGCATAAAGTCCACTAAAGCGGGCTTGCGGGGCGCTCGCGCATATTCTATGTGAATCATCGAAAATACAACGTAATCAAATACGCCAGCGCACACTGGATTTGACGACGCATTGTGCCCGCCCGCCCCATGAGTCATCGTTGTGTGGCTTCTCAGCGGCACGAATTAACGAAAATACAACGTAGTCCATTCATTGAACACGGCAAACAAAATCACACTCCTGGAAACATCGTCGATAGACGGGCGAGAAGGCATTATTTAATAACAGTGAACTCTTTGTTTAGTTATTGCGTGTCCGATATTTCGCTGGTAGAATGATGTCATCGTGAATATTAATTACAAGCCCCGAGAAATTTAATAATATTTTTATTGCTTTGTTATGAGAGACGCTGATAATAATAATTATTTTGTGCTCCTTGAGCCCCTTATTACATAGGTGAAGGGTAATGCGCGGGTGGGAGGGGGCCTACTTCGTAGAGAGCGCACCGAGCGCCGTTTTGGTGGGCTTTATGCCTTAGTGAAATCATTTCGTTGGAAAATCGTATAATCAGGGAAATCAGAAATGATGGAAACTGAAATACCTAACGGGCGTGGAGAAACAGACAACCGATCTGTAGTGTGGAAGAATATGGGATATACTTAAACACGTCTCAAGAATACGCTTGTATTTCGGTCTGACAACAATGCTCTCGTTTTATGCACTGACGCTCACTCAATACTGTTGTATTTGACGGTTGCAATGCACACTATTGCACGCATTGCACGTCTATAATGTGTGGTTCGGCACAGTCTCACATTCAAAACTAGGGAATCCAATCCCGAGCCAAAATTTTGTTCCCGGGATTTCGGGATTGGCGATTTTTTCGATAGTTAATATTATTATTTTTTATTTATACAAATAGCATTGATGAAATCGGTCAAAAATGTCTTGTATAATTTATACTATTTAAGACATTTAATGTTAATAATATTGCGTACGTTCAATCTTGAAAATACATGGGTTTATGGAGTAAATAATATTGTAATATAGATAATGTGAAGGTAAAACAGTTTTTTTAATTTTTTTAAGAAAAGATAACATTCATAATATTCGGTGTTGAAACAAGTGCCTGTCTGCAGGTCCGCGGCGTTGGTGGTTAGATGCCGTTCGCGTGCTGGAACATCAGTGGCGTCTAGCTGGTTAAATGAACGAATTTATTATTTTACCACGTTTTTATTAGCTCGTACTTATTCTTGTTTGTCCAGTACACAGTTTTTCTTGTGTGTCCAGTCCTAGCAACTAAATTATTAATAGGTATATACGTGCGTTACTATGGAAATCAATATGAAATATCAAAATGACATTTCAGTATTCTATATTAATTCAGTATTTCTATCAATTACAGAAAAAAGTATTTATTAATACATAGAATTGTCAAGTTTATATGATTCAACAGAAAATTTAAAAACGTGGTATATAAAAAGTTCTTTTTATATTGTAATTTTTCTGATGTTCTTACGATTGCGTGTGACAACAATAAATGATTATTTATTATCCGTGAGCATCCGGCGATTCCCCCTGTGACATGCGCAGGTACAAACGTTTCGCTAACATAATTTTGTACTCATACTAATTGATTGTGATTGATAAAAAATCAATCCCGAAGGTTTCAGGATTATGTTTACTAATTTCGGGATTCATAGGTATCGAAAATTGTCCGGGATCCCAGGATTAATTCCCTATTTAAAACCCTGCGTCAAAATGTGATGTATTTGGGATATAGCCTATCAGAATTATTTATTAATCTCTGCTGTTAGTATAATCCTACAGCGTACACATTTAAAGGTATTTTTATTTGAAACTGAGCTATTTTTAATTTAAAAAACGTTGATTTTTATAGAAAAATATTAATGTGTAAAAAAGGTAAAAAAACTATGATCCGGGAGTAGTGCTGAATTACGAATTACTTAAGTAAAGTGCTACTTTTTGTTTATCTTCGAATTCAAGAACTTTTTAATGATAAAACTTAGCATAAAATACTATGCAATAATGAGATGAATCCATTCAACGAATGCGGAATGTTTTTACTTATTGATTATTTAAAATGTAAATTATCAATAAAAAGTATGAAATTGGTGTTTTCGCATTCTGTCGCTATATGCATTACGCTCGCGCTTAAAAATTCGGCGAGCGACATTCCAGTCGATTGACATTTTATCGCTAATCGTCTTCATCACACCGCGTATTTCTCTTGTTTGCCTCCTCATCTATTGCTTCTCATTTGGTATTTCTGCGTTTTGCTCAACACGCCCCGTTTGATGCCTACACTACTGCTAAACTCAAGGAACTCAGAAATATGGGAACTGACATACCTAACGGGTGTGGACTGGAGTAACAGACAACCGATCTCGAGTGTGGAAGAATATGGGATAAACTTAAACACGTGTTAAGAATACGATTGTCCTTCCTTCTGATATCTGCTCTCGGTTTATGAACTGACGCTCATTCAATATTGGTGTATTTGACGGTTGCAACACACGCTATTGCACGTCTGTAATGTGGTTCATTTTCGTAGGACACTCACACATTCAAAACCCTGCGTCAAAATGACATTGTGTATTGGTATATATAGCCTATCGGAATTCTATTTATTAATCTGTTCTGTGGTTAAACTGCACTACTGTCATTTGGGCCTTCTAAGCCTGTTATGGTGTTAAAAAATATATGTATTTTTGGAAATACTATTCAGGTTCTGCTAGCAATCTTGTCGCATATATTATGTCTACGTCTACATTTTTGTTACTTGTGATGAACGTAGTTGTTGACCCGCTTGTTTTTGGTGTCATTGAGTGGATCGCTTTAGGATTAACTGACCAGTTTATCATTATATACTATTTTCTTTAGGGAATGTATTTTGCTGCTTTTATTTGGAAGGTCCTGCGGGTCTTTTGGGATATTATGGGACAACGCGTAATGTAGTAATAATAAGCGTGGGGAGGTGTTCGTGTATTGGAATGATCCAGGCTGGCAATGACGGTAATAATGGACGCTCACTGAATAATATTTTGTAGCGTGTATGTCCAAATTTGATTTCATAATCAATTCTCATTCTCTAATCGCATTGCGGATACATTAAATACTGAAATATATTGCCGATGATTACCGTGCATATTACTCTTATTTTTTCTGGTTTGCCGATCTTGGAGAGGTCAGTTAGTTGGACCAGACACCTGTAAAAAGCGTCACGATTCTGTCTGGCGCCGCAGATGGCATGCGACGGTGAGAAAGGTTGATTAGCGCAGACAATGTTATCATTTTTTTTATTATTAAATATACTTACATACTTACTTATTGTGTGTTTTTTGTTCATTGAATTTTTATGAATTTACGGTTAATACTTTTCTTATTTTCATATATTATTATTTAAAAAATTAATCACTTTGGTCCATTCGTACATTTGATATGGTAATTAAATTACTAAAAAATAATGTTAGAACAGTAATTACTTTATTTTAATCCTCTCATTCTCTCACCATAAATACAATTTTTGATAATATCTTTCTAATTAGTTAGGTGTACCTCTACCTCTACATATTATTATTTTTATATAGCGAATTTATTGAGATTTCAATTAAAAATAAGTAGAACTTATTTTTAATTTGAACATAAATAAATATACCTAAATATAATTATTGTATGTGAATTATTCAATGACGTGTACCCTGGCCGCCTCCCGAAGATTTTTCTTAAGGCCATGCATTAGTTGAGGCACGGTCTAAATAGATCGTTGCTAGGCGATTCGCGGATTGCGGGTCGCGGGTGCAAATGACGCCTGTCAAACGAAATATTATTTGTCATATAAATCCAACATACGTCCATTTTATGTTCTGTTTATTGTTCTATTAGTAACAATAATAATATATTCATTGACATGTTTTCTTTTTAAAGTAAATGGGTAACGTTTTTAGTCATCTTTACACGATTTTAGAATTAATTGACCCGTCGCCATCACGCAGCAAAGTGACGTGTTTCTGGCTCGACGTTCTCTCACTGAATGCGAGCGAGTCCAAAATTTCGTCGCGCCTACAGTTGAAAATTATTTGGCGTTTCACTGATGCGTCACCTTAATGGGCTTTTTTAAAACAATAAATGGATGTTGGCCACTTGTTCAACCTATTGAGTCTATCACACACACTGAAACCTGTAAATTTGTCAACCCCAGGATTCGAACCCAAGACCATGGTCCATTAAAGTGTCAACAATTGATAAAGTTTGAAGATAACTTATTAGTTACCAAAACAAGTAGTAACAAAAAAGTGGATAAGTACCAGACAAAAACAAACCGAAAAACAACATGTGAAATTGCCAGACTCCATATTCGAATTCGCGACGCACGATTTCATTGGGTCACTTATTTACATAAACAGGGGAAAAACCTTAATGTAATTAGCAAGTGCAAGGACGTGAAAACTACAATTTGGAGTAATCTTTACGCTATCTATAAATGTTGGTAACGTCATTACCTTGATATCAATTTTAAATTATTAATTTGGTATTGTGATCCTCAAACCCAGTTCTCAATTATAATATTATTTATTGAATATTCATTTTTCACGTACAATCAGTCAGTAAGTACCTATATATAATATGATTTCGTAATGTTATATGATTATGAATTATGATATAGCGGATCTGCAATTTCATAACATTTAGGTACGAATTAATATGATTTCATAATAGTTTCAACATATTATTTCCTAATGCGCGCCGGTCAATAAATAGCGGGTCAGAATCGATTGGACATCTCACTCGATTATAAGTTTCCATTACTAAAGACACATCGGACTGAATTACCGTTATATTTATTATATTGCTTCGATTGTACCCTTGTAGTTATTTGAAACAGTAAATAAATTCTCGCCTCCTCCATCATCACAAACCACTTACTACTACCGTCTTTCATCTACAATACCTGTCCTCCGCCGAACCAGAGAATGCGACAGTATCATGTTTTGGCGAAATTTGTAATATTTCAGATATGTCGGTCGCAAGATTACTAACGCTTTAACTAAAATGTAAATCAATTGTTTAATGGTACTCGTAAGGCAATCGAAAGACGTGTTTTCGAATTCCACTCTGTCTTTCTTTGCATTTTCCGATTAGAAACGTATTCAAAATTATTTATTGCAGTAGTATTATGAGCTTGTACTAGACATTTATATAGTAAAACAATTGCATGAGATTGGATTGAAATTAATACTTAGATATCCGTAAAGTAGACGCCTACTACAGAAAGATAATATATTTTGAACACGGAGAGAATAATAATATGCCTTTAAAATTGAACGCCTCTGTTTTTACCTTTTCAATACCTAGCAAAAATGTTCTTTTGTTGTTCTAGGATAGTGAATTAATAATACTCATTGATTTATCGCTCTCTACGATATTTAGGATTGAATATTAACTTGGCGAGGCAGTGTTGCGAAAATAATATTTGTTTTTTTTCCGTTTATATAAAGTCTTACAATCATGGCTGACAGGGCTCTAGCCTGGGGGGGCCGGGCTCAGATGGGGCCCGGCGTGGCGAGTTAACCAGATAGGTGAGATAAACACATATCACAAATTTGCTCTAATAGTAAAAAAAAGTCGCCTGCGGTGCTATTGTCTTTCGGTAATATTTTACACAATTTCAGTACAATGTTTAATTTTATATGGATACTCGACAACTCCATAATAATTCAAATGGATGTATGTATTAAAATATACAAAAAAAAAACACTAAATATACACATTAATTTTACTGCGTACACCATTTGGAAAACGCTACCTACTGTAGAGCGTCACACTGCCTTTATCCTTAGAGATAGGTAGGGGGGCCGCCAAAGATCCTAGCCTGGGGGCCCGCTTCAGGATGTAGGGGCCATGCTTACAATAGTAAAAATATTATAACTACAACATGTCTCGTGAACTATGAGAGTTTAAAGGCCTCCGAAACCGTAGCCGTATGTACAGTCCATGAATTGGTAGCTATCACTAACAATACATTTTTATTAACTATGTACGCACCCCGATATGGTCAGTTTGGTTCTGCCACGGAAGTCTTACATTGTCTGTGCAAGGAAAGTTGTATATGACCGTTTTCATGATTCCTTCCCTACCGGAGATTGGATACTGCACGTAAATGGAAGCAGGCATTAGACACTCGTTGGCTATAACATTATTATCTTGCTAGAAACTTATTTTTTCTCGTATTCCTCACGAATGTGGTTCTTGACTCTTGAACTCCGTAGGCTGTCTCCATTTTACATCCCATCTTCTACCATTCTTGAGGCGGATACTGTGGGTTTGTCAGCGATGTATTTCATCAGCAAATATATTTTATCATATCACTTAAAAATCAAAGAATAATAAAAGGGTGATAATATGCTATGTCGTATTCCGTAAGTTAATTATCCCGGGATATGAATAATTGTGTACGCATCCATTTGAAATGTGTACGCTGATTGCTTTAATCATTTTATTGATTCATTTATATAATTCTTAGCTATTTTATTGTGTGTGTTTACAGCGTGTTTTATAATTTTCAATCATTACTCATTCATTGTGTTATTAAACATTTTGAAAAATAGTGCATCCATGGCCAATTCTATCGTCTGCCCTTTCGATACATACCTACTTATTAATACTTTTTTATTCCCTTTTAATTTTCCTTCCTGCACCTTGTTGATATAATTATGTCACGCGATATCTAACAAAAAATCATAAATCTACGTCAATTTTAACAGTGGTCACAAAACTGTTTGTGAAACGTCACCACTCGCGAAACCGCCGTTGGATATCACTGCTAATGTTAGTGGATAATAGTTAAGCAAATAATATAGTAACGATCCCTACTAGTAAAAGTCACAGAATACACATAAGAAAAGGTTGCCGATTACTAACACGCCTATTGAAGGCTTTCTTGTTTAGTTGAGGGCTACATCCCGCTGCTTCCCGTTTTCACCCGACTGTTTCCGGTATAACCGTAATGTACCGTCACATTATTATTTGTGTAGGATTCTGTTAAGGCGTTAAGCTGACTATGCTACCACCGTGGTTGGGTTAGAAACAACATAGTGCACGCGATCTTCATTCATGAGGAAGATGTCTAAAAAAGGAGATTAACGACGCTTATTTTATTTAAATGTGTTTGGTATACGCTGAATCGCTGAATACATTGCAAACATAAAATTATATCATTTTAGTATGGACATCACAAGGAAAAAGTATTCATATAAAAAATTAACCCGCGAAAGAGTCGGTAATAGACACTAATAATGATCTCAACAAACCATACCTGATGTCTTGTGTACTGTATACCGTCTCATTCTATTATATGCATCTTGCTCTGTTAGTGAGTGGCGAAAATCCTTTTATATATCTTTACGAGTGGGATGGAGATGTCTCTATCACCATGATCTGTTTGCCTTTAAATAGTTTATCTCGTATCGGTCACTGACTTATTTGTTACTCTTTCTTCCTTCCAAAAAGAGCAGCTGTCGGCCCCAGGGACCACTTGGGCCCAGCGTTTCTCAATATTCGAATAATTGTCCGCGACTGCGATAAATCGAGAACCACATCATGAAGGAAAAATAATATTATTATAATATATTAAAATTGTGTACTTGCCAGACCCAGGATTCGAACCTGGGACCCACGGCGTTATAGTCCAACGCGTAAGCCGCGCGGCCACCGTGGGTTTTTCAATTTGTGTGTGAGTCAGGGTATGGACCTAATAGGTTGAGCAAGTGGCTGACATTCATTTCTCGTAAAAACAAAAATCTGTTAATACAAAAACCTCTACTCTGTGGAGGCCCATATGATCCTATTAGCATGGCCCCCACAAGGGGTGGGGGGCTGAAAAGGCTCTAGCCTGAGAGCCCGGGCTCAGGAGGGGCCCGGCGAGGCTAGTCGACCAGATGAGTGAGATAAACACAGCACAAATTTGCTTTAATAGTAAAAAAAGTCGCCTGCGGCGCTTTTTCACTTCAATGATGTTATTACTTTAAGTTATATGGTTACAAGTAGGATAAATTTTTTAATTGTGTATCGATACTCGACAACTCCTTAATTCAAATGGGTGTATTAAAATATACAACAAAAAAACTAAATATACACATTAATTTTACCGCGTATACCTACCATTTGGAAAACGCTACTGTAGAGCATCACACTGCCTTTATCCTTAGAGATAGGTAGGGGGGCCGCCAAAAATGCTAGCATGGGGCCCCGTTCAGGATGTGGGGGCCATGCCTATTAAGATCGGACATGGTCGAAAAAAAAATTCCAATGAGTATTTTCAGACATGTTTCTTTATTTATATGTTTCAAATTCAAAACGCATTATTCTGATTTCCACTCATTTTGTAAAAATATAAAAAAAAACGAAAGAAGATCACAAATATAGTCACCTGCATACAAACTATGTTTATAATATCGATTTTTTAATATTGACACCTCGTATCTGACATCATTCGATATTTTTGATATGGGGGGAATTTAAATGTTATAAGTACAAAACCTTTTAATGAAAAGAAAAATAGGGTTAGTGCAAAATTAATTTAGTTTATTTTTTCATGATAATTGGCTGTATTTTCGTTTTTATTTAATTTGATTACCTAATTTTTTATAACATTTTAATTCCCCCTATCGAAAATAGTAAATGGCAGATACGAGAAATAAAATATAATAATAAAATAGTTAGAACTGCTGATCTTGTCTGCAAGCTGCTTCAAAGAAATTCAGTGCACTATAGCAGCATAATATGCAATTATATCGAAGTGATTGGACCTACCTGCAGGCATGTGATAGTATTATTGGTTCAGCAGAATAGCTTGGGTGCCCTCGAATTTTTAAAATGTTTTTTCTCTGCCGACTTATGATATAGTTTTTGACCAGTATAGATCTAAGAATTGCCATCTAACAACATTGCGTGTGAAGTGGGCGAGCCAAACGTTATTAATTTATTTAATAAATATTGTTATAACACATAGGTACATATTATTCCAATGTTGTGTCAGTGTAATATTAAAAATAGACTTGAAATTTCGACTGTACCAATTTTATTTTTCAGTAGGAAATAGCAGATCTCTCACCACACCATATTTGCTCCCGTATGAAGTTGCTCCGGGGAGCTAGTATATTATAATAATATGGAATTATTTACGGCGATTAGGTAACTGTTTAAACCACATATCAGATCTATAGATTTGTGGTTAAAACTTGAAACCATAATATAATATGATAGCAAATGACAAATGATACTCACTTGATAACGTTTATAATAGTATAAAACCATACGCAACTAAGTTTAGAAGATATTAATTATATCTTTTACCTATATTGATTTACATAATAATATGGGCCTATTATGTGGAGGCATCGCAATAGACTTTGGTAAGTTTTTTTAGCCATTAGTCATTCGCCCATCACTCACATGGGGGGTTAGATGATATGAGGAACTGGGGGAACATTTATTAATTCTGACCTAGATCCAAATGCATTTAAGATATATTTATATTTCGCTGATCGAGTATTAATCTATGACGGCAAAACAAATTATTTGTTTTATATGTCAATTATTAAAACCGCATCGATGTCACAACGTTATGAATGGATTTCACCATATTTGGTAGGCATCCGAAAGGTAAACTGGGTTAAACGAAAATCGCAAGATTTTGGTTGATGCAAACAACGAAATTTAATTATCTCATGCAATTTCAATTCAAATCCATGTCATGTTACTTACCAATACCCACGTTAAAAAAATGGTGGAAGAAAACACTAATGGAATTTCGTTTGTTGCCTCAGTGAAAATCCTGCGCTTCTGATTATCCCAGTTTACCAAATGTACGTATTTAACAACTTTTTGTTGTTGACAATTATTACGTATTTTTAATAACTAATTTATGAACATTTTTTTTGATTACCCTATCTTAGATATTTTTGCGAATGACATGACAGTTGGCAACAATGGCTGGATGCTTAAGGCCATACATCAGTTGAGACACGGTGTAAAAAGATCGTCGCTTGGGGGTTTGAAGGGTCGCGGGTGCAAATGAGGCATGTCAAACCAAATATAATTTGTCTTATAAATCCAACATGTGCCCATTTAATGTTCTGTTTATTGTTTTATCAGTAACAATAATAATATATTCATTGACATGTTTTCTTTTTAAAGTAAATGGGTAACGTTTTAAGTCATATTTACACGATTTAAGAATTATTACGGCCGTCGCCATCACGAAGCAAAATGACGTGTTTCCAGCTCTACATTCTCTCTCCGAATGGGAGCGAGTGCAAAATTTCGTCGTGCCTGTGGTTGAAAATTATTTGCCGTTTCACTGATGAATCACCTTATAGGATAGAACCGTTCCACGGAGAGTGAGAAATAGTGAATGTGAGTTCGAATCCTATTCGGTTTAATTTTTCTAAGGTCTTTCAATTTTTTTTTAATATCTAGATTCTATGGCATAGAATCTATGCGTTTAATATACTACCTATATCATTCCTAATAAAACTTAATTTAAACTGACTCAGTTGTGTATTTCTTTTTAATTTTGATTTTTTCAATCGGTCTTTTTGATTACTGTTTCGGAAACTCTGTGCTACAGTTTTTTCTGATGGCCTGTATAAACGCCGCGAACTCACAAGAGAAAAACCTTCCGACCAATATTTTTTTTTAATTTGAAGAACGTCTCATTTGATTCCTAAGAATGTATTAGTACTTATAACATTTCTTAAGTAAAACCAACGAAAGTGATAAATTGGTAGATTTCTACATATTGATAATGATAATACAAACACGTAGTTAAGTCATGTTTAAAACGTAATCCTCTAACTAAATTATAAGTAGTTATGCGTTAGTATCTAATAAGTTAACTTAAAGATTAATCAATTGACGTATTAATGATGTTATTCGTCATGATGGAAATATGTTCTATTAATTATTGCAGTGCTTCCCAAATTCACTGCGAAATGTTTCAGTAGAACTGCAAGTAGGTATTTATTTAAGAATATTTTTTACAATTATGTAGGTACGTAAGTAAGTATATATTATTTAAATTTGTCAGATAATAACACAGTATGCACACTTTTTATTAGAATATTTATGTTAAACGAAAATAATAGTATCAAAAGAAGAATTTAATGCATGGGAGACAATATTAAAAGTCAATTAATATTTCGGATTAAACGAGTTCATTGCAATTCCGGTAGGTACATGAATCTACTGATATACGTTTTGCTTTAAAATAAAACAAGCTAATGTTACCTTGCCAGTTGGTCTATTCTATACACAAGGCGGCTATCGACGGTAGTTTATCATATTTATGTATTGAGTACTTAATTTTTACAATAAGTTATATTATGTTTTAACAGCCTCTCTCTTGGCTGTGTTAATTTTTAGAGCAAGATAGACACTTGGATGGTTTAGTTAGACGGTTAACTTATTGTAACAATTAACCGCATCAAAACATAAATATGATCAAGTGACAATATTTATCACTTTAGCCGTCGATAGCCGCCTTGTGTATAGAATAGACCCACAGATATAGTAAAAATTAAAAACTAGTAACTATGTAGGTACTAAACTTTTGCATACAACATTCGAGCATTATCCGCTTGGTGTCATATGTTAGCTATCTCTGATTGTCTATTTTGTTTTATTTTTATGTATCAATTGTCTAAGAAGACTTTTATAATGGGCACTAAGTTTTTTTTATGTGTCTTTTCAAATATATCTATTATATTTGCGATCGACGCAATGGTTCTCACTGTCTTTTCATAAATTGCGTTGCATTGTGTGAGATACGTTTGTATTGATTTCTGCAGTTAAAATTATGAATTTAGGCCGTTTTTAAGTCTCTGAGTAGGTACCTACTGCAATTTAAAAATATATTTTTCAATCAATAAAACATCGCTATAAGAATGTCGCATATTTCTGAGTCTATATCTACTAGTGTTCTAGATAAGACATTGATTTAATTGGACCACACTACCATCACTGTTCCAGTTGATTGTCAGGACGTTCCTGGATCATTTACCCGATTTGTCTTATTTACAAATACGATTATGAATGGGCTTACCATAATTATGAAACTCTAAACCGGGACAGGAACGGGATACAGGCCAAAGAAACAAATTTAACCACATTTTTTTTTATTATTAAAATTATGTACAAAAGAAGAATTCTGCTGCAGCAGAAATTTAAATTTATTTATTTATTGTACCAGTCATACTTCTCGCTGGAATGGACTTTTTTCAGCACTTTTTAAAATCTTCTTATAAAAAAGGTTACGTGTAATGCTGTAGTGGCCAATTGAGTCACTCGAACTGTGTAAATATCAATGACATTATAATGGACAACGCACTCAGTACAGTAGCTAGCAAGTAAATTCGCGCATGTATAGGTAGACGTCACGCAATTTCCATTATGCGATATCACGCATCGGGAATTTATAGCAATATCACCCTTATTGTAATGGCGTTAGAACATTGTTTCTAGTGCCAATGTTAATTTGAGCAAAATCCTTTCGAACCGAACTATTCGGCAGACTCGACAAAAAGCATCGGGAATTTATAGCAATATCACCTTTATTGTAATGGCATTAGAACAGATTATGCCATTCGGCAGACCCGACAAAAAAGTGAGTGTCATTTTTTTTTCCAGATGCTTCGTCCATATTAATGTCATTTGTAAATATGAACATATTTATATATTTTCACAACAAGAGCTTCATTTTCTATTGGCAGACCATCCACAGCAGCTCCACATCTAATGCCGACGATTTTAACACCAAGTTCTTCTTTGAGTCAGCTGTAAACGTTTATTTGCCTTCTTATATGTACGCCTAAATATTCGTGTTACATTGTCACCTAAAAATGCAGCTATCTTTTTATCAATCTCATGACGTCGCAATGTTCAAATTATGTTTTCAGTCAATATTTCCGATGTCTCGCCGCGAACAGACTCAACATCCAGCAGTCTTACGTGCACACCACCTACCAATGGTAAAAAGTATCTAACAACAACAGACGCTAGTTTTACTTCTTTTCTATTTGAAGTGTCGTTAGTAACACTTACAAAATGCGTCTTCTGTCGACGGACAATCATGACAATTTATTATTGCCAATCATTCATACGCGGAATAACAGTCGGGACAAAATGCCAAACCGGTCGGGACGCCGGGATCAATGTGTGAAACCGGGACAATCCCGGTCAAATCGGGACGTATGGTAAGCCTAATTATGAATATACTGATAAAATAATATACGCCTAATTAATGAAGAGTTTCTATGAGTCAAGGTCTACACGCTTTCCATATGGAATATGATATTATAATCTAATAATTGATTCTGCCAATTAAACGTAGACTACCGTATTGATTGATAACTTAGAACTTAGAGTATTATTAAGTACTGTACCATCAAATGCGTACATGTGTAGGTACTCTCACGCATAGTAAATACTACGGACCTCCTAAAGCGGATTGTAAACGATATTCATGATCGCTTTTTGATTGTCAGTCTTTAAATCAGTGATGCACAACCGTTTTATCAGTTGGGCCAATAATTTATAAATATTGTAAATGTCGCACATGATAATACAGTAGAACCTCGATATCACGGACTAATGTGGGTGATGGCCTGAGGGGGTGTCCGAAATTCCGTTACCTATATAAAAACACAAACAAAATCCTGTTTATTTGTCTTCGCATAATATATCCAGACACACTTGTTATGGAGTGACATTGATGTTCGATGTCGACGCGTTTTCTTTCGGTAATCCTGCTATCCAAAATGAATCAAGTTTTGTTTGCACTTTGGAAGTCTGGTGTTTTTTTTATAATCAACTCTGTCTTGATGTGATACCGAGGGAACCTTCGTCAACTTCTAACTATTGTAAACTTATTGAATTTAGTAATAAATGCAACCATTCACTTCGAGTAAACAAATTAAACTGCTGTGCAGCCGTGTGAATTAGCGGCCAGAATTGCAAACGTGAGTGCTGCGTTCAGTCCACAAGCAGGACGACATTATGATTCGAATTCGAGTGCGAGAGGTATGGCGTGATTATCACGTGCAGAACATTGTTTACAAGCGATGACACTTGGATTTAAACCGGAGCGTTGGAGTTTTTGAGTTGCTCCGCTCCGAGACCCAATACTTGCTCCGGCTCCGCTCCGGGTAAAATGTTTTAATAAGTATTATATGCATACAAATGTTAAAAAAATAAGTTGTTTTAAAATAATCGTCATTTTCATTATTAATTGTATTAAACAAAATTCCAACAGCAAATCGTCTCTCATTATGTGCCTCTTCCGTCAAAAAATAAGGTTATTTATCACTCGGCAGTGTTGCCATATTTCAATTAATTCAAGTGTTGCAAAGTGTCAAATATACTATTTTCGCAGTGTGACATTTCATTTCGAAGTGTGACATTTCGCGATTATACCTGCGCTGCATATCGGGTGAAAATTTTATCCCAGCAGTGCGCGAAGGTCCATAAGATACGTGTGTTGTGTGAATAATGATCACGTCACATCGACGTATTCGACGCAGACAAGTTTAGATGTGAGAGCCGGCTAAAGCGTACGATACAACATTACAACGTATAAATATATCAAGAATATTAAAAGCTACAATTAACTAATGAAAGCATTTTACCATATTCACTGAAAATATTTACCAAGTAGAAGTAAGTAGTATGTTAGGAAAATGTTAGTCGCATATTTAGTTGGTCGGTGGGCTATCATAAAATGGCATGAGCGCCACATACGGGGGTCCGGGTAGATGTGAGAGCCGGCTAAAGCGTACGATACAACATTACAACGTATACATATATCAAGAATATTAAAAGCTACAATTAACTAATGAAAGCATTTTACCATGTTCACTGAAAACATTTACCAAGTAGAAGTAAGTAGTATGTTAGGAAAATATTAGTCGCATATTTAGTTGGTCGGTAGGTTATCATAAAATGGCATGAGCGCCACATACGGGGGTCCGGGTAGATGTGAGAGCCGGCTAAAGCGTACGATACAACATTACAACGTATACATATATCAAGAATATTAAAAGCTACAATTAACTAATGAAAGCATTTTACCATGTTCACTGAAAACATTTACCAAGTAGAAGTAAGTAGTATGTTAGGAAAATATTAGTCGCATATTTAGTTGGTCGGTGGGCTATCATAAAATGGCATGAGGGCCACATACGGGGGTCCGGGTTATGCACCACTGCTTTAAATAAATACTGTAACAGCAGTTTTTTTTAAAATAATATCTAGGCTTGTTCTCACGTCGTTAATATTTTCTCAGCGATAATATTATCATCAACAGGTGTTTAAAATAATTCACGTCTACTTACTTTAACCTGACCAGATAATAAAGAAAAAAACATCCCCTCGTTTTGGGGTGATTTCAATCGGCTGTTTCCTGTATTACGGGGTCGTTTAAATTTGATATTCTGATGTTATTAATTGTTTACGCTACGTGATGTAATACTATGCGCACCCTTCGCTTTTAGGGTGGCATTATTATTGTGGCGATGGTAGGAAAAGAATTTCAGAGGTAGACAGTGAGGTTTTTCGGCAAATTTGTTGAATGTATCACTTGCTTTCCCAATATAGAACAAGTTAAGTCTACGTGGTATAAGAAACTGAAATCCTAATAATGAATGACCTCTTTTAAACTACAGTAGGTATGTAGAACATACCTAATTTTGAAAACACTCTTGAGAAAATATATTATAACCAATAGAAAAAATCTTTTTGAAAAAAGTAAGACACCCCCGTAGGAATCGAACCTGCGTCTCTCGGGTATTGCGCCCACGCATATAGACCACTATGCTAAAGGAGCCATACTTAATTGCGACAATTTTTAACTAATGGCTTTTAATATTCACTGTAGCGCTTTCCAAATCGCGCTACTATTGGCGATCGGCTTTTGTATTTTTAGAGCGGAATGCACAATCTAAGATTTCGTTCCTAAGGATAAGTCGCCGAAAAGCATGACTTAACTATAGACAATCCTGAGTATAGAGTTAAGGAATCCTTAACCATAGACTACTTTTGTTATGAACACGCCCCCTTCTGTATTACCATTTACCACTGACAGCTGCTGTCAAAATAAATTCGCATGTCTATAACACAGTCCATACACTCAAATTCATTTAACAATGTATCTCAATATGGATATTGATAGTGTTAATTCGTTTGGCATGTACTTGCAGAGTATTATTTTATTTTTATACGCCAGCCCGCAGAAATACAAAATACCAGATGAAGAATGACACTTGATGCTAGTGTTACCATGTTAAAAAAAATCTTGTGGTGCCTGTGGAATCACGTATAATGACTTATAACGGAAACATAAGAGTATAATAATTAAATATTAATATGTATTTATAGTTATTGCATTTATAAAATGCAGTTGTCATATTTTTGTCATCGTTTAACAATTATAAAATAATTTACCTAATTTACCTAACGAGAATTTTTAAATATGGTATTATTTTCAATAAAAATGATCTTAACTAAGGACAGTGTTTCTGCATAGTGTTTTCTGCTAAGGAAATTTTAGTTATGACAAATGTTTCTGCATTCCGCTCTTAAATCTTACAGTAATCTTTATGTTAAACGTCTAACGTTAATCTTTTTCTTATTCGTGTTGGGTATTTTAACAGCAGGTGTCTTCCAAAAGTTGGTAGTCAATATCAATTCCTCAGCTTCGTCAGGACCTCGTTGAAGTTACTTTTATTTGCACAACGCAAGTGTTTCATGCCCTGTCGTACCCTCATTGCTTATTTTATAGTCTGTTGCGTGTGAAGGACTTTCCATGTTCGGTATTCGAGACTGACTCTGAAGGGATACACTGCTTGCTGACCATATCCATTTTTCGAGGAAGAAAGTATCGTTACCTCTTTACGGCTCTTGCCCTACTCAAGAGGCTGAATCAGCTACCCATGCGTCAAAGGTGCAGTTGTTACTAAAATGTATAAAGATTCTAAATTTTAAGCCTAATTTTGTGTTTAATATAATACATATTATTTTTATACCACGTTGTCAAATAAAGATATATTTTAACTGCATATAAATGATTTTCTTCGGAAGAGACCATTTCAAACATTTTAACAACTTCAAAGTCAAATTACTCAAAACTAGTATTCTCCAGTTAGTGTGTTCTGCCAGAACGAGAGACGAAATAATCTGTCCTAATAATAATATACTTATGTGGTTCTGTGACCTTGCTTGCTTTGGCCATGTTTTATCTTTTCAAATAAGTTATCATTTTGCTAAGCCTATCTCTAACGTTCTATTATATGCGTGGTATTAATTACTATGTATCCCAAAATCTACATGCTTATTTTTAAAATTGTATTCAAATCAGATTTGAATTTACAACCTAGTCTAGGGGCCGTATGTATGAGATTCCCAAATTCTTTATAAGCTATTTAACCGATTTTCCATCGAATAGCGTATAACTCTGTTTGTGACGTAAGCGATCTGACGTCACGCGCCATTAAAAATGGCTGCCTCAGCTGTCACTTTCAAATGTCATTTTAATTTTGCATTCATTGCAACAAACGTTTGGTTGAGGCCCTTGTTCTTTTTGTAGATTCTGTAAAACATTTGCGAACTTTACAAACAGTTCCTAGTCGTGCTGTTTACAAAATACGTATAATTTTGATCCCTAGTCTATAATCTAGATAGTAGGTAAGTGATAAAATGCCTCGTACCTAATTCGCTTGCAATATTTCTCATGGAGACATAAGATGGACTTACGTAAGATTACAATAAAATATCTCCGCTAAAGCACCGCAAAAATATGTACCTACTGCTGTATCTAGCATTAAAATATACAATTGGAAGCATTCTGCGTTCTTCAAAATATTATGGTACCCTACCTACCTAGTTAATTATTGTAAGATAACTGTAATAAACAAGGCACAACTCTCAAATACACTGGAAACATCAATAGTGGCATACGGTGATTGGTATAAATGATAATATTATACAGAGATCATTACATATTATTGTCTAAATCATTTGCATTTTCTGTCATTTATTCTTATTCTGTTTTGACATCTCACAATAAATAATTGAAGTGAAGTTAGTCATAATAATATTCAATATTGCCACCAAATGTATTCAGTGTTGCCACCAAATGGAAAAGTTTACTGGCAATACAACCTTTCGTACAGTAGAAAAATTATAAAATACATGTGATAAAATACCTGATAAATTATTTAAAGTTCATAATAACTATTCATGTATAATTATTAAATTTATATGGTACCGTTCGCACACTTTCAGACACATTTACAATTTCAAAATTTTGAATTATTTATCGGGGATTGAAATTTTATAATACGAACACCATGACACATGAGATGTCACATTCGTGACGTCACTTAACAGCTAATTACGTTTGTACGCATGCATACAAACGTGCAGTATATAGCCTATAAGGTTTTTGGGAATCTCGTGCATACGACCCTAGATTTACGCGCCAAATAATATTGTCCTCGCACACCCTCACCTTCGAAAGTAACAGCAGATCATACACGTTGTTTCTGAGATGATATAGCTGCGTCTCTTTTCGTTTTTCACTTCACGCTTCAGTCACATAGTACAATGCAAGACGTATAAAGCCTATAAAATCTATAATCTCGTATTTTTATGAAGCTATACAAAGTGACGGCTACATTCACTCTTTTAAAATCTCTCGTTAACTTTAACTCTTTCAATACTGCCCATTAAAAGTACCCCGAAATGATAATAGCACAGTTTGATAAGTATTTTTTGTTTTTATCTCGCTCTTATTGAACATAGTAATTATTACCATCGACTCACGGGGCGCGTGCGAGGGAGAAAGGAGCAGTGACTGCGTATGTGTTGGTTAAGTGAGCACTGCTTACAGTTAGGTCAGTGGTCGTGTAATATTTTTAATGCCGCCTTTATTAACTGCTTTATTTGTTTCGATTTAGTGCTACTAAATTAATACGATTTTTGGTTGCGGCCGGCGTTTTATAAACGTGTTATGTTATAGTTATAGTAAAGCCAGCCGAAGTTTTTTTTAGTTCCTCGCAATTGAAATTCACTAGATAAGACATACCGGTATAATAGTAGTGTATCGTATTTTTCTCTTAACTTATACGATGGCCGAGCGGTAACGCATCGACCTATAGTCTATACTGTTGTGGATCCCGGATTCGTATCCCGGGTCTAGCAAAAAATTGACATGTGGTTTTTCAATGTGTGTTTTGAGACACAGACTATTGACCCAATAGGTTGAGAGCAAGTCCCTAACACCCTCCACCGGGTCTCGCATGATCTTACGATTAAAACTACTGTTTAAAAAAAAAATGTCCACATGTAGACGATCAAGCTAAACTTGGTGGCAGCATCATTGTGTATAAAAAGAAGATGATATTATAGACTTAAGGTGATCATCAGTGAAACGGCAAATAATTTTCAACCATAGGCGCGACGAAATTTTGCACTCGCTCCCATTCGGAGAAAGAATGTAGAGCTGGAAACACGTCATTATGCTTCGTGATGGCGACAGGCGTAATAATTCTTAAATCGTGTAAAGATGACTTAAAACGTTATCCATTTACTTTAAAAAGAAAACATGTCAATGAATATATTATTATTGTTACTGATAAAACAATAAACAGAACATTAAATGGACACATGTTGGATTTATAAGACAAATTATATTTGGTTTGACATGCCTCATTTGCACCCGCGACCCGCAATCCGCGCATCGCCTAGCGACGTTCTTTTTAGACCGTGTCTCAACTGAGGTATGGCCTTAACATCTTTTTGAGGTTGGATGCTATTAGGTGAAGAAGTGCTCTTCCTTAAACTGTGAACCCAAGCCGCATTGACTCAACAAACAAACTAACATCTTTATTGGTTCGACAACCCTTGATAGGTCTTGACCTTCTCCAAAAATAAACGATAATACTAGGTGAGTTATTACGTTGTATGAAATCTGTCGATGCACAGGATTTTAAACATTTTTTTTCATATGTCTGAAATCCTTTTTGGATCTCCATTCCATTGACATGATCCTCGATGCTTATTCTCATGTTTTTCAACGTGTGCTTGTATCCAGAGCATGGACGAACGGATTGCTAAAAAATACATTGCTGCTGCTACATTCAAAATAATTTCATCGGCGCGTGTTTTTATACAAACTGTGAATGACTTCTTGACGTTCCACCATTTGAATAGGAATTTACCAACATGGAAGGTATTATCGATGAAAGTACATATGCGAAACTATTATATACACAGAGCGGCTATCGAGCTATTCGAACTAGTGCTCTTTTGAGGCTTTTCTAATTTATGTGTGAATTTGTACATATTTAAATCGTGCGTTCAATTTGTACAAAAAAAATGTTTAATTGGGTATTTTACCGATGGTTGACAATATCTGTTTTCATGTTAATACGAGATTTTTTATTTCGTAGTGTAAGCTGTTACTACTATGATTATTAACTATTATCTGTATTTTTCTAACCTCATTATTTTACTATTGGGTCTAACTTGAAACGATTTAAGTATGTACTTACTAATCTAATTCTATTTGAAGATTATCATCTTTTTACGGAAAAGTAATAACTCTGTAACCAATACATTTTAAAACATGGAATTGGTGTGAAATAAATTTTACATAGGTATATTATTATTATTTTAGCTTGGAAGTACTTAGGAGCGGAATGCACAATCTAAGATTTCGTTCCTAAGGATAAGTCGCCGAAAAGCATGACTTAACTATAGACAATCCTGAGTATAGAGTTAAGGAATCCTTAACCATAGACTACTTTTGTTATGAACACGCCCCCTTCTGTATTACCATTTACCACTGACAGCTGCTGTCAAAATAAATTCGCATGTCTATAACACAGTCCATACACTCAAATTCATTTAACAATGTATCTCAATATGGATATTGATAGTGTTAATTCGTTTGGCATGTACTTGTAGAATATTATTTTATTTTTATACGCCAGCCCGCAGAAATACAAAATACCAGATGAAGAATGACACTTGATGCTAGTGTTACCATGTTAAAAAAAAATCTTGTGGTGCCTGTGGAATCACGTATAATGACTTATAACGGAAACATAAGAGTATTTTAATTAAATATTAATATGTATTTATAGTTATTGCATTTATAAAATGCAGTTGTCATATTTTTGTCATCGTTTAATAATTATAAAATAATTTACCTAATTTACCTAAGGAGAATTTTTAAATATGGTATTATTTTCAATAAAAATGATCTTAACTAAGGACAGTGTTTCTGCATAGTGTTTTCTGCTAAGGAAATTTTAGTTATGACAAATGTTTCTGCATTCCGCTCTAGGTACTTAAATCCATGCGTGATATCACTGATATATTTATTGTAAACGATAAATATGAACGGCGAACCTGTGTTACAACTCTCTGACTCTAGTTTCTCTATAATATCTTTCCTTAATAGCTCTGTCTCATTTTAATGCGCAGGTTTGTGTGCTCTCCTCTCTATTATTCCAGTATATCCCAAGGGATTTTATGCAAGCTTTGTGTGCATGTCGGATTTGTAGGGTGACCAAATTAATATTTACGCAACTTACTTTCTGTATTGACGGATTTTGCGGACCTATGTATATTTTTTTATACGATGTTGTTCACTGTTGTACAGAATTTTATCTGCAGTTTTTGTCTAGTTTTCATGTAATTGGGTGGTAGGTTCATTCGATTTTGAGCGTGCTAAAATAGGGAATGGGACAACTGGACGCCAGGACAATTGGACGCCGCACTGTCGTAGACACGTAAACAGAACATAGACATTGAATTTTAATCGGTTTACTACTTAGTAGTTTTAATTCATTTTACTCTTAACATAATGTTTTTTTTACTGCGGGTTGACAATTACTATGCCTAACGCTAAATAAAAAACTCCTTTTTCGGTGGAACTTACACATATGCACGAGTAAATCATTATTTACGTATGAATATTTAAATTCTCACCAAATATTAAATCATAATATAATAATTTAAATATAAACAATAATATTAAATATTATTTTTAAAAGTACGTATATTTATTTTCGAATCGCGTGGCTTCCAGTTGTCTCGGCGCCAAATCGTCCTAGACCCCTAAAATACGTGTCTGGTAACATGTACGAAAACACTTCAGTCACGAAAAATTGGCCTACACTAAAGACCAATCACAAATGGCAGAAAAGCATGCAAGGCGAATGGAATTTTCAACGATTAGCTTCTTACCAATCAGGTTTTTTTTACAAAGTTTAAAAATAAATAGCATTTATTTTAAATCAATGATGTCCACTTAGGATCAATTAAAGTAATTGACAAGTACTGTGTATCGATAGTGCGTACAGTAGTTACCTACCATTTTAGTCATTCTGAATGCTTTTGAAACTTAGGTATATTATGTAAGTATAATAACATGTTTCCTACATCAATACGAATATGGTAAATAGTAATTCCATACCAATTATTATCAAATTATTTTTTAGAATTAGTGTTCAATTTGTAAAATAATCTAATTCTGATATCTTTTTTTGAAATAAATGTATCTAGAATAAATGCTAATCATTTTTAAAAGTTGTTCAATTTACCACTCAGACTTATGGTACGTTTACATTTGACACTAATATCGTCATATTTATGTATGACACCATATTCACTTAAGTGTAAACAGTAAGTATATTTGTATCTGCCACTTATTTTGCGTGTGTCGACTCTCACCTACCACTTATTCAATCTACTTATATACGCAAATGTAAACACCGCGTATTCGACAAGTTCGAACTTGGAGCGATATATCACCGAAGTTGGACCACCGTCTACTTTTATGTCAAGTACCTGACACATTATTCGTAGTTTGACAGATACCTAGTGAATTGCATATGTATATTTCTAAAACAACGGACAATCAATTATAGGTACACCATGAATGTATGCCCAACGTTTACGTTAATAAATGTACTGTAGCGATCTGTCAAAAATCATAGACAATGAGAAATAAATCGGATGTGCCGTGTTCTATGGATTTTGTTCGAAAATAAAATATCGCTTGTTCTCGGCACATACGATTAATTCTAATGCACTCTGTGAAGAAAAAATGCGCTTCAAATGGTATTACCTAATTCATTTTGGCCCACACCTGCACTCGTATTAGGTACGATAATATTATATTGAATATGCAATGACGATCAAGTGCTAGATATCGCAATGTTACTGTTAATCGTTCTTCTACGCATTTCTGAATTGTGTGTCTTGTTTTTTGGCAAAAGGTCCAATCTTGCAAACTAAAGTTCACAAATTGAGTTGGATCTTCGATTTTAAACTCTGACATTAAACGGAAGGCACCTAGTTCTTCTCGTCGCTGAATCCATTCCCGCACTCATCTAGACTATTTTTTCCTCCTTTTTGTTGCCAAAAGACTTAAAATAATAACACTCGCTGCTTTCTTTTTTAACATTCCCATATTGACAACTGACATAACGTTTTTGAGAAGTATACAAAATAAGTGTCCGAATAAATTACAATATCATATGTAAACACCGCATATATTTATTCCAATGTTGCCATTGAATAAAGTGTCGAGACTTTATTTCAACGAGAAGTATACCAGAATTTTATGTCAGATCCATGCAGGTGTAAACAGTAAATGAAATTTTATGTCCGACACATAAAATAAGTATAACGGTATAAGTGTCAGATGTAAACGTACCATAAGAGTTGATCTATTAAAATTCCATTTATGTTTCGGCCCAATGGTTTCGGCTAATTCCCTTCGTAAAAATTACAAGTGACCAATAAAATATTCGTGAAATTTTTGTTACCTGTTCATGTTGGAATAAATCTCCATTCTAAACATTTATTCTATTAGTGCATATTTAATGAAAGACGACGTTTCGAAAGATTTTTTTTATATTTAATTGAAGAAAAAAATATTATATTATAAGTTTACTGCGCCGCGTGGTTGCCCTCATCCACCCCATGTATACTTTGGTGGATTACGGTAAACAAGAGATGCGGTAGTTTGTATAATGCACACTCTTATTGAGATTTGTGGGTAGCTCGGTGTAAATATTCGAAGGGATATCATCCAAACAAATAACGTATAAAAATATTATTTCATGTGTCATTAAAATTGAATTGTGTGGATTTAATCTGGTTCGTAGCGATTTGGCCGGAGACAATTTATGTTGTAATTTCAGGATATTTTCTACCATTTTCTTTGTTTACTGTATGCTTGCTACATTATATAGACTTTGAGGAGTGTTTCCCAACCTTTTTACATTTGCGAACTGGTAAAAATTGGAGAAATACTTCGGCTATCGCTAATGCAGAAAAAAACATTATGTATTTATGTTTATAGTAAGCATTTTGTGTATTAGTTTTTAAATCTTATATAATGGCATATTATATACATTATACATAGTTTGATTGCGAATACAAACAATATATTATGTAAGTTATATTGTTACTTAATTGAAATAATCAGAAAATAGTGCGAAATCTGCTGCTGCATCATTGCTAGAATAGTGATTTGATAACAATGGCTTCAGTATTGTTTCGGAGAGACGAAATACATACTACACTGGCATCCATTCGGTTTCTCTCTTTCGTTAATAAGTTTCGTAAAAGTCTTATTGATTTGTAAGGTCACGGTGATTGGCGGCTCTTTCCAGTGGCCTGTAATATGACACAATGATTCGGATTCTGAGGGGGGGGGTTATATCAAGGATGCCAGGCACTGGCCTTTCATGATGATGAGGCTAGCTCCGTGGTCTGGTTGTCACTCACTCGCACTACCACTCTCACGCGTTACCGTTTATTGAGTCACTCTGTGCGCGGCAATGGACGGTCAAAATCAGTGCACGTAAATGGCATCTTAATATTTTACTGGTTATAAATGTTAACACGCACACGGTTGCAGAATGACTCCCTTTTAATAGTAGGCCTGGCAAGGATAATGATGTCACGTGGATACGACATATATATTGTATTAGGACCGCTATAATTGTCCCAACCAGTGAATAGTAATATTATTCAATATCACGGTGGTTAGGTAGGTACCTACTTACTTTTATGTGTAGTTTTTTATTTAATTTAAGCCAATGTATAGTGAATAATTGTGAAAAGTGGCATCATTTCCGGTTAATTTCCCTCATTTCTTCAATAGAAGTTGTCTAATTTTTATTCCGAATATTTTTTCTGCTTACCATCATTATTTGAATATAACTACAGTGTTATTTATTGAATAAAATTATCCATATTAAATATTGAGTTATCTCCCCCATTACACTGATAAAACTAGTCTTGGCTGCCCATATCATCATTTTCCGATTAATGTGAAATCTATATACTATTGAGTAATGTGTTATCTTGATTATGAAGTACCTAGGTGCCTATTTGTATTCATCGGGTCCTATCAGACATGTAATTATTTGAGCCATCCATACTAAAATATTAGTAATATATTCATTCATATTAAATGGCTTTAAAGTTAGCAACTCGTGCCTAAAAGCACAAATTATTTCTTTTATTTCAAAATTAATTATTAAAAAAAATAGGTAGTTCACAATAGTACTCATGGATCAAGTCCATCAAAATTGATCCTGAGATATTTGGACCTAAAGTTAAAACTCCTTTTGTAAAATTCAGGAATGTTTTCACTGTATATATGACATGTACTGCATATTTTGATAGCACATGGATCAATTTAAATAAATAGTTGAAACATGAAGTATTTTCAGGCTTTATTAATATTAGCAAATACCTCTTTATACTGCTGAAGGAACTGTCAAAATGGATATGATTCACGTTCAATTTGATATCTTATTAATAATAGTATTGCCATTTATGCGGAAAATCGTAGAGCTTACGATTGTGATATTAACACACAATATCGTCGTTGTTTTGTAAAATGGGCGAATTAACCAAAATGCTATTTTACAGGAGGAGGATTTTTAACTATGACATTTATTTGTTTATGACCTGTGGATGATTATAACTATCTAACAAGTTTATAATAAAGCTTAGAAAGAATACTGGCATTATAATAGGCATTATTATATAATATTTTAAAAGGCCTAATATGTCACATTTGTTTTTTATTTATAATTTTAATTAATTTAATTTTAGTCGATTTTAAGTACTTTACTTTCCTGTGGAGATACAAATTCGCCGTTTTTACACAACAAAGCTAGTGGGGTACATATTGTATTTTCATTATCATCTCGATTTCGCCAAAATGGTTGATTCGCCCTTTTTACAAAACACCGACGATATAGAAATGTGTTTATCTAGCCACTGAAAACATCGAATTTTATGAAAATTGGACTTCATCCATAATTATTGTGAACCACCCAAGTATGGGATACCCATTTATCGATCAGGACATTTTCTACCACTTCTTCAATATTAACATGTGAATTCGGTATCATCACATTTCTTTCATTCTGTTTTTAAAATTAATTGTTAATCACCACGATTTCGCTTACTTTGCATAATGTAATTTCGCAATCATCACATTTCTTTCACCATTTCTGTTTTACGCTGAATTATCAATCGTCATAATATTATATTCTTTCACTTTGTCTATATTTACATGTGACTTCGCATGCATATCTTTCACCATGTCTGTTCTTACAGTGTGTCTCCACATTGTGTGAAGGTTTACGATATGAAGTCTATTTTCACGTTACTATTTTTTTCAGCTGGCTTATCAATCTTTTCATTTTACGCACTTATGTGACTAGTTTATGTTCGTTTACTGTAGGACATTACATTTTTTCACTAGGCTGGTCTTTGTATGTTTGCTATCAAACGCTATTTCCTAGTACTCACGTGTCTCGAATAGATTTGAGAATTTAAAATTAATTCGAAATAAATATCCGATATTGATTGCCTGATGTTTGCCATAAAAAATTTTTTTTGTTAATTCTACGATATCTGAAATTATGATGATAGCCTCAAATATATTCAGTATTAAGGGGGATGCATCTACCTACCAGAGGCACCTACGGAAAAATACGAAGTTTGCAATTTGATACATTTTTTGATAATTTACAATTTCCACTGTATTTAATAAATGTGTATCTGAAAACATTAAAAAGAAAAATATTTTTTATTTTAAGTCAGATATAAACTTGCAATTATATTTTTTTTTATATAAATGTGAATTTGTTACATATTGACGTAGGTACACAGTTACGTTATTAGTACATTATATTATTTTAATGTCATATTTATTATTAAAATTTAGTTTATTAAGTTTTCAATTTATCCTCGTACAGATTTTTGACTAATTCATAGTTTTAAGATTGTTTATATTTATTTTAAACAACATCGATTTTAAAAAAAAATATAAATCTTTATAACTTGAAATCCTTTTTATTTACATGAAGTGAGTTCGAGTCCCACTCGGTCCAATATGTATATTTCTGAGGTTTTTCAAAATGATATTTTTCAATGATGAAGCGTGTCTCATGTATTGAGTTTTGGTTTTAAATATCTATTAAACTTAGGATGACACTACTATTATGCGTAATAATAATGTCCTACTATCCGTTTCCCATGTTTTACTCCCAACTTCTCTCACCCCTTGTATCCCGAAGTAGATAACAAACACTATGTACTTTGTCATAATAGATTTATCGCTATATTCTGACCCCACGAGTTTATTATCGGTAATTATTTGAAGTGTGGATTATTTGTCATCGAGTGGGTATTTCCTCGCTAAGCGCGGAGGGAGCTGCGAGATACGGTGACATGGGGTCGTATGAAATTTAATGTGTCAATCGAATCGGTTTCACGGTCCGCGCGCGTAGGTACTTTTTTTTTTACTTAGTTTTCAAATCTCATAGGGCGGCCATCATTGTTAAAATATATTGTGAAAATATCCTTGGCCGATTGTATTAAGGCTAAACCTCAGCTGAGGCATGGTCTAAAAAGATCGTAACTATGCGACGCGCGGATTGTGCTAATGACGCGTGCCGAACGGAACATAATTTGTCATAAAAATTCAACATGCGTCCATTTAGTGTTATGTTTATTGTTATATTAGTAATAATCTTTAATTTTTGGACAACCCTCGTAATAATAATATATTCATTGACGTGTTTTCTTTTTCGAGTACAGGACTAACGTTTATTAGTCATCTTTACACGATATAAGAATATATTCTTACGACGCCATCACAATATGATCTGTTGGACCAAGACCAAGATGAGAGATATAATGCGGCGTGGGCGTCTAAAATTTAACATGTCAATATCACGGTGGCAGAAACATACTTATTATGTAGGTAGGTAGCACAGAATAGATAATAAATAGAATTCCGATAGGCAATATTCAATATACTACATTTTGATGCAGGGTTTTGTGAGTGTCCTACGTAAATGAATCACGCATTATGTACTTGCAATACTGTGTGTAATACACCAATATTAAATGGGCGTCAATGCAACCGAGAGCAGTTGTCAGTATTCGACGTATGACGTATTCTTGACACGTATTTAAGTTTATACCGGGTTATTCCTTACTCGAAATCGGTTACTTGCTACTCTTTACCCGTTAGGCATTTCAGTTCCCATTATTTCTGAGTTAGTAAGGAGTAGGTAGGGTTTGGAAAATTATTTATTCAGGAAGCTTGAATAAGAGAAGGCTACACGCACTCGATAGCCACTCGTGAAAGCGATGGGTTGCAGTAACTTATTAAGTCCGAGGATTTGTGGTGGTAACGACGGGGCGTGGAAGGTAGTAGGCGCGTTAAGAGCGATGCTAGCTGCGTACCTTCCGATCTCCGAAGCGAGGAGCGTGCCTCCGTCGTACCATATAGACAATTTGAGAAATATAGTTTGTAGCGTGTGTGGTTACCACTGGTGGCTGTGGTTAGTGTTTGTGTCTGTCGCCGATTACGACGAATTTGCTGTATTGGCAAGGTTTTCAGGGACGGTTCCGACATGAGGTTATTACGTGAAGGGATGTGGAAAGTACGCCTATTCAGTGCAGATAAACGTGGTTGTTGTGGGTGATCAATTCCCCACACCCGCTGAATAATGAGCGTGCGGTATATCATCACTCTCCTCCCACTGAGTAATATCCCCATGTCCGAATCGTTCCCAAAATGTTTACCCAGACTGTTTTTTCTTGCGATTTGTGGTTTCGTCTAGTCGTTACAGTGGACTCGGGCCTTAGCCATATTTCTCCCTCGCATGTCGTACCATTATTGTCGATACCTAAGCATAACCGGTATGAAACACGATGTACCTACATACCTACCGTGCCAAATCACGGTGCAATAAAATAAACAAAACCCCGTGTAATAAAATCAAACATTTGTCGGTCCGAAACGGGGCGTTTTGAGTGCGAAGTCGTTCTCGTGGCACGCGCCCGAACACGCTCCGCACCACGTTCGCCACACTCATTGTTTCTTTGCGATGGACCGCGGACGCGACTTGCGCCGGTCTACGTCTACCCCCTCGACGTATCGCTCGTCATACACGGAAGCATTTTTATTTAAATCAAATTCGACTGGTTTGTATGCAATAATTAATTTTAGATTGTTCGATTTATCATGAAAAGAAACCTGCGGAGACGTCAAATAGAATTAATCTTCTTTATACAGTCCTAAATATATGAAATGGAAACTGACATGGGGGGAACGAGATAAAAGGGGGAGGGGGGGGACCCAAATAAATTTACTGCTACAAGTTTGTTAGCGAAAACAATTAGCAATTAACAATTAGCGAAATTTGATTTGATTGGATGGATACAGGTTCGTGTACTGACCGTGCGTCGTATTTTTTTTTCAATATGTATGTTTCTAAGATGTTTTCAAATTATGTATGTATAATTACATAAACAACTATATTAAAGATAGCTTTTGAAAATGCGTGTGTGGTAGTGTTTAAGGTGCTGATGCTTTTTGCAGCACTTGAAACAGTCCGCAAAGTCACTTGGACCCGAAGACAGCATTAAAACGCCCCAAATATCAATGCTGTGACTTGTTTTATCAACAATTTTCATTTTCCAAAACTAAAATGAGACATTTTCATGAAATGCCTCGGTTCTAACATTTTTATTAATTTTGTATATGTGGTATTCTTATTATAATTAATATTAATAACATAGAAATGTGAAAGCCAGTCCACATAGACATTGGTTTACAACTTAATCGCCAATGAAATATCCTGTATTGAATCTGCATTGTATGCGTGACAAAATTATGACGGAACTATTGAGGTTTTTTTAGCATCGCGTGTTTACGCAATTGTTTTGGGATTTAGGATTTGTTCCTTCATATTATCTCGCATTGTACACATCCATTTTAAAGTCCAACGCGTCTGTTAATATTGTTTGGATTCCCCCGCGACCGGATCGGAGCCTTTGGTTTCGCCACGCGACTCTGAGCGTGCGCCCCACTTATTGTTCGCCACATTTCGTGATGATAGTAATCACAGCTGATCTGTGAAATCGACTGTACCTACTCACTACTGATTTCAGTCCCGATGCAGTGTGCAAGTCTTTATTTAAACAAGCTCCAATGCCTGCATATGTTTATATTCTAATCACAGTAGTGGTTGATATCAACTTTTGTACTGAAATTGTTACATTCATTCATCATTAGGCCATAGGGCGTAATGACAGTAGTGTAGTTAAACGGTAGTTTAATTGGCAATAGAAGAGAAACGACTACAAACATTCGAGCTTTGAAAAAATCACACATATATTGTGACCTCACCGAATCGAACTCGGAGCCCCGGATGAAAGACGTACAATTACGAAAACAATAAATTAAAGAAAAGAACCGGTATAGCTTTTGATATTTTACATCTATTCGGTGCGTTGATATCATTATCATATCTGTCTTGTCAATTCAGGTCGAGTCTCGAAGTTCGACCATTCTTCGCTACCGAGCATCAATCCTTGGACGTCTGACTCGATTCTTAGGCCCGTTTCAGACGGGACACCGGTGTCGCGCTCGTATATAATAAGAAGGCCTTTGTATTCGCATAAAGGGGCCTTTGTATTATGTTTATGAACGCCCCAAAGCTAATGAGTCAACGCGTGTCCGGTACACTTTTCCGTCGGCCGCTACATTCTCAAGCTGCCGATACACTTGTTTTTATTACAGCAGCCAGTTTTATGTTCTAATTTATAACGCGAAATTATGCGTTGACTCATTAGCTCTGGGGCGTTCATTAACATAATACAAAGGCCCGTTTACTCGAATACAAGGGCCTCCTATATTATATCGAGCTCGACACCGGTGTCCCGTCTGAAACGGGCCTTAGTGAGGGCACAAATTCTTCCTCAGCTATAAGCTGCGGACGTCAGCGGTGATCGGTCAACTGTAACCCGCCTCTACCTATGTCACGTGCAAATCTATGCCTCCGACCCCCGATATCGTCCAACTCGACACTATGGATCCACCAGTATAATTTGTCCGCTGAGTGCGGGCGCCACATGGTAACATTTGACATATCATTCAATTCTTTTTATACAGTGTTGAGCTTAGTTCTAAATTCGAACATCTGACGATTAATGATGGTATACCTACCTCTAGTAAGGTTAGTTTAGAATCGTGGGTAAGGTGGCACATTATGCATACGAACGACATGACGCAATAGGAAAAAACTACGCCTAATATGTGGTGTTTTGCGTTTATGTCAATATAATGTTATCTCTACGAAAATAATTTTATATGGAAATTGATAATAAAAACAGGTGTTCAAAATGTTCGATTTTATTTCATAGAAATATAGCCCCAAACTTAAGTAATGTTATGTCAATGTATTGTAACTAGTGTATGACTTAATATGTATGTTACACCGAATGTGCGAAATTGACTATTACATGAAATGGGCTAAATTTTGGCTAATTCATGTAATAGTCAAGCCTGTTGCCTTATTCATGAATAAGGTAAATTTTCCGCCGAGTACATGAAGTCGCCAGGGCATGGAATTCTTAAACTGTCAACATGACAGCAGAAAAAGTAAATATAATACGGATGATTTTATTAGTTATAATTGGACATAATATAATATTATTAGGTTAGGTTGGCTTAGGTTAGGTTAGGTTAGGTTAGGTTAGGTTAGATTAGGTTTTGAAATTCTGAATTATTCAACTGAATGTCCATTTTGAGGTTAGCTAACAAGTGTCAACAATACAATCGACCATTGCATGTACGATACCCAAGCACGAATCAAATCGCGAAAATACCTTTAAATAAAATTCATCCGTTATCATATTATAGTTCTAGTTTTTTTGCGCATAGTAAATGGACATGAACGTCATTTTAGTTATTGATTGGTATATTTTTATATTATAATCAATGACATTTGACACAAATTTGGTTAGTTGCAAAAAATACCACCGGAGCGCGACCACCTATTTCGACCATAGACAATATACGTATATTTTGACCAATCGACGAGCATTTCACACATTTAGTTTAGTTGCAAAAAATACCACCGTAGCGCTAGTATCTAATTTGTCCAAGACATGAAGTAGGCAGAAAAATTACTGCCGATTTCACGCACTCTCCAGATATTTTGTCTAATTCATGAATAAGACAACGGGCTTGCATTTTTCATGATTTAGGCAAAATTTTGCCCATTTCATGTAATATTCAATTTCACACATTCGGCGTAACATGTATACAATCGAAGTATTCATATTTATACTAAGTAGTCGAAGAAAAAACGATAATAATAAAAAAAACCCAAAAAAACCTTTTCTTATGTCGTTGGTATTTCTGATGCTTTTCCGAGTTATATGTTTTGTATTTTCGCTTGGTTACTTACATACAGTCATATGATAATATGAAACCCCGATGTGTATGTAATGCGACTATGGTAACCCCAATATTAATAAAAAATACTCAAAAGTTTAGCGAATACTATACCGAGGATATGTCATTTACTTTTAGCTATTCCCTAAAGCTACGAGATCATAGATATCATTGCTATTTTCTGGTCGAGATGTGAATCAGATAACTCCTTTATCACGCCATAACAGGCAAACTGAGCCAAGAACTAGTGATATGTCGCCAACAGAGTTAAGTTTACGTAAACTATTTGTATTGTACAACATAACAATAATTTCGATCCAAAGTTTATATTACTGGAGTTTGAGTTGTATTTGTATGCGTTTAAAATGAAATATGTGATTGTCGATTCAGAATTCATGTAAAGTTTGCTGGTTTTGATTGTACCTCAGTGGTGGATACTTGATATAGGTATCTATAGGTTCGCAGTGTGTTGTGTAAGAAAAAGAGAGAGAGAGATGTTGTTAATCGGGTCACTGCATTCTCTCGTACGCCCGAAATGCATTTTATTTTAATGCTTGTAAAAGTGTGGTTCGCGAAGTAGGTATTTATTAAAGGAATTATGCGTAATGAAACAGTAAAAGATCAGGTGTTTGAAATTTGGGACGGAATGTTCTGATGATACTCGAAACTGTAGTTTTGGTTGTAGAAAAAAGTTTTAATTTATGCCCACTTCTTTTAGCGTTCCTTTCATTTGTTGATGAATCTATGAAAGGTTTGTATTATCATTGTGTGTAACAGTATACTAGGTACTATTATTATGCGTCTATCATGAATCAAAGTCTAGCGTCATGGATCGAGCTTTGAATCCCAAAATCATATTCAAATGCAGTTTTTCTTTCGAATTTCAACATTATTGTAGTTGTATCATATCCTCATAGATCAAGATCGTATCCTCAATATCATATCGGATATGCCTACATGTTTTCTTCTTCCCCAGGATAATTTGGCAACCTTCTCCTCGGCTAGGCTCCGTCCCTCTCGCCATTCAACGGCACGCAGAGTCTCGGTAAAACCCTGGCACCTCAGACCTGGTACCTAGTCTTGCAGATTAACCCATGGCACTATTGATTTGGTACATTCACCTGAAGGCAGCTCTTTCTCGTCCTGTGCGGTGTGAGATTGAGAATTCGTTAATGCGATAGTTGACAATTCTAGTTCATAAAATGAATGATAACTCTGGTAGGTCAAACTCCTTGGCAATGGTTTCGTTTTGACTGTACTCGAGATTTTCAAGCTCACATTTCAATAAACGTGTCTGATATTATTTGTGTTTATTTTATCTTTACCGCGTGTCTCAGTGGCATACATTGGGGCCATTAATTTATATAGAATTACCGTGATGATTTTGTAGTTATTACACTTTGACAATCGCTGATACAAATAATATATTATACTGGTTAAGTTAACTAAAAAACCAACGTTTAACCTGTTCTACGCGTTCGTGATACCTACTGCATTTTCGCTGAGGGCTGATCTTTTATTATTTACGCACTTATGGAAAATTATGAGGAAATTAAATTTCACTTTTATTATATTTGTAAGTGGTTATAATTTTTACGATAATGGTTACTTCCGAAACGTGCTTACGTGTAAGGGTATTACATGTATTATATATAGATATGCATGTGTCCAGGTCTTCTTTGGTTTTAAAATAAATGATTAGTAGTCAGTTAATGCATAATATTATATTTATAAATCTTTTTTCAAAGTTACTTTTTAGTTATTCTGTACCAACCGTGAAGAAGTAGGTAACTACACGAAAAGCAATTTTTCTGGGGAACGGATTCAGCTTTGTTATTTTATATTTAATTATACAAACTATAACGATATAGTTTTATAATTTTGTCGTATTTTACCTACTTTGTTAAATATTTAACTAATAACTTATTTACTTAATTTAGAAGTTATGGCTTATGATTATTTGAAGGCTTACCTACTTATTTCCGGTTGGTACAGTATTTATCCACGACCGTATTACGTTGCAAATATCACTAAATCTGATGATCATCTCAATATTCCTTAATTAGCGTCGTGAATATCTATAATACTTGTTAGTTGGTCAAAATCATGAGGAAGGAGAGGACTGACAAAATCACAAGAGTCTGAGACATTTTTTTGCATAGCAAACGTCTTATAAATAAAATAAAATATTATTTGTTTAAAAGAATACCAAGTATCACACTAGCGATCGCTGACGGAAAGAAAAGTAGACGGTAGTAAAATTAAGAAATACTCTGATTGGTATTATTAATAATTGATCGATTTCTAGGCGCGCGATTCTTTACCCTCGCATCACTTCGTACTGTTGGCAATTGCGGTATTTCCGAAAAAAATCCTTTGAGATGTCACGAATCGAGATGAAAGTCGAAGTCTGCTATGTTGGCAGCAACAATGTGGTTTATAAGTTTTGTAAATATGTATTTGTCCAGTAGTTTTAGAGTTATAAATGGACAGACAGATACTCACTTTTTATTACTGTTATTATAGATTTTTATGAATTTTCGTTTAGTTATCAATTGTATTCTATCTGATGGTGATACTTATTTTGAAAGCCATTTTACGTCTAAATATTGAAGAGATATAGGTGCAGTCGAATGCATTTTACACCTAGTAGTATTGTTTTGAAATTAAAGCATATGAAAGATAACTTCTTCGATTATATTCGTTATTATGGTACAATTAATCTTGATGTCATATTGTTCGTTTGTGTGATAAGATGTTGTTTCTTTACAGGAATCCGGATATCCGTCAAGCGCCTGTTCGTAGTGCAATTTTAAAACAAGTGATATGTGAAAAAGTGAAGTGAACTTAATAATAAAGGTGCCTAAATTAAATCGAAAGCTTTTCCTCACAAACAACAAAGTATTCCTAATCCCCGTTCCCACAATCATACAACGCTCCGTTTTTCCACGTAAAAAACATGGTACAAACTTCAAACACGTTTTACTATTTTTACTAGAATGAGTCTATATTTGACGTGCCCATATACAATTTCCGCTCCACATAATTCACGAGTTAAGTTAATTCAGAGTCACGGGTTTGATTTGACTGGACCAAATTCACATGTTGTTTTTAATGTGTGCTTGGATTCAATTTGTTCAGCGAGTTGTTGATAACCATTCCTCACAAATATTCTGTTAAGATACCTCTGCCTAATTGGAGAGAGTCAATGAAATCAAACTTATACATACCTGTCATTCTTATAGGTATTTAACGACTGTCTGAATAGTTTTCTTTGCAAAACTATTCTAGCAGTAATTTTAGTATTAAAGTAAAAAAATCTTTATTATTTTGTGGCAATATTGTGTATAATACCTACAGGTGGTGGATTAAGCATTTACAGTAAACGTGACTGCTAGAATACATCCATTAATATCACAATTTTAAATCTCTTCTGATGAGTTCACTTGGCTAAACAATAATCGTACATACAGTAACGGCTTATTTGTCTTTAAGTTAAAATGCATTATTTTTTTTACATTTTCAGTCACAGACAAAACCGGATTTCAATCCCCTTATGCCGGCATGGATAATGGAATGGTGAGTTATTACCACAAACTATATTAATAATCTAATATTATATATATATTTTTTTTTTGTTACTAACACAGTTTTAATAATTCTTTTTGCAGTGATGTCCGAGTTACTTAAATATTTTACCATGACCATCGCATTTCATTTCAGAGATCTTTTATTGTTATACTAATGGATGTGGATATTGATTGCAGACGTGAACGATATTTCAGAAATCGTGCACGCCACTAAAAGGATTTTAATCCATTATTGCAGGTTGAGTCTGCATAATAATTACAAAATGTTTCAACTGGTTGTAGATAGATGAATGTTTTGTCTAATATTCCGCATAAGGGGTCGTCCATATATCGTCGGTGTTTTGTAAAAAGGGCGAATCAACCATTTTGGTGAAATCGAGATTTTAATGAAAATATAATATGTACCCCACTAGCTTTATTATGTAAAAACGGCGAATTTTTATCTCCACAGGAAAGTACCTACTTAAAAACGATAATCGACTAAAATTAAATTAATTAAAATTACGAAATAAAAAGCAAATGTGACATATTAGGCCTTTTAAAATATTACATAATAATACCTATTATAATGACAGTATTCTTTCTAAGCTTTATTATAAACTTGTTAGATATTTATAATCATCTACAGGTAAAAAACAAATAAATGTCAAAAGTTAAAAATCCTCCTCCTGTAAAGTAGCATTTTGGTTAATTCGCCCTTTTTACAAAACACCGACGATATGATGTCACAAAATTAACAAACTTGATAAGTCTTTTTCTGAGAATCCTTAATTTTCCACTTTTTTTTTTACCGAATCGGGTGAAATAAAAAAATATGACGTAATTTAGACAGTGGGGTAAAAAAAAATGTGTGGGTGATAGGGGTAGATAGATAAATCATGTGACGTACATTATGGACGACCCCTTTAGAATATAATATGGACACTTAACTTATTCAGAATCATATCACTCTCTATCTACAACACATTGCAGCGAAGATTCCATCTCATTCGACTTCAGCAAGTCCTCTTCATTGCGTATGACCGGCATATTATGACTGGCGACTTGCATCCTCTTCAAGATGTCCGCCTCTTCAGATTTGTCTTGGGACGCTGTCTCTTAGTATATTCAATACAAGGATAAAACACCATATAATTTCTATGGCAAAAGCTGTCATACTTCACGCATGAAGGTACTGCGTTTGGGTATCGAATGCTTGTTAGATGTTGTCCGCTCACACCAATGACATATTAAATGGACAACTCACTTCATACCGGCGCGCACGAGAAATTGTGCATGAAAGTCATTCACAGATGTATAGGTAGATGTCACGTGACCATATGACGTATCCATTTCCATTATGCGATACAAGCTTCGAGAATTTATAGTAATATAACCTTTATTGTAATGGCGTATTAGTGTCATGACTCATTGCGTTAGAAACAGATTCTCGGTTACTTACGACTTCTCGGAGATTAGACGCAAGTGAGCCCAGCGCATCACAGGCGACTGTCCAATGGTTTCTGTCATTCAATTGCATTGAATAAACATTATCTTAAAATGGCATTTTATAAATAATAAATAATACTAACACATGAAAAGTGATATCCCATCTTTCTTGGAGTGTTTAGTAGATTTTTTACAATTTTTAACTAGGCACATTGGCATTTTGTAACACAATAATAACGGTGGAGTCGAAACCTGACAGTCAGAAATTTTGTATGGGCAGACCCAGCGGTGTCGCCAGATCGCTTGCAAGCAGAATGTTCATTTGAGCGTAGGATACCGATATTAAAATATGAATTTCGCCATCCGGCAGACCCGACACAAAGTGAGTGTCATTTTATTTTCTAGATGCTTCGTCCATATTAATGTCATTGGCTCACACAGACGTTCTTCATCTTCTGTTTATCGAGAATCTGCATTATGCATTTTGTTTTCACAATAGCACATTTTTTATCTGTTGTTTAATATTATTCTTTAGTTGCATATCTTCGTGGTTAAGGTTCATACGACATTAATTTATCCACGACTAGGTAACATGATAACTCTGCCATTCTTGGTAGTATTGACCTGTGTGTCCCCGATAAGTATCTTAGAAATCGGGAGCATCAGTTTGTTCTCTCAAGGTGCAGAACTAACCTGCCATTGGCAATGCCGATTGGGAGAGCAATAACCGTTCAACCAAATCACTTTGGATATTGACATGTTCCACCTGCGTGAGATGAGTATAGGTGGAACAGAATAATATGATAGAAATACACCAAGAACAGTTTTGGCTTATGACGTAATGCAGGATACACGCAAGAAATCGAACGTCCCCTGAACGTCCTCAAATGTTACATAATATTTATATATATTATTCTTTTAAACTACACAGGCTACGAAGCCCAATGATAGTAGTGTGGTGAAACAGTAATATAGTAGTAGAATAAGTGCAAACAATCAAACACCCAAGCTTTGAGAAAATCACATAAATTTATTATGACATCACCTGGATTAAACCCACAGCCCCCTGACGAATGGCCAGTGCCTTACGTACTGGATTACGGGATGCACATTATGCATGATATAATAAATGCATAATAATATTATGTATTATACCTACCCCGTTTACATGTGCATGGATTTACTGCTGACAGTATGTATTATCGCGCCTATAACAAAAAAAATGCACGTGTAAACACAACGTGCAAATTGCAAGATTGCATGCATGGATCAAAAAAGTTCGGAAGCTTCTTAATTTTCACGCGATAATTTGACTGTTCAACATCTGCGCCTGTGCAGTAGAACAATAGTGGCGAACCTGCCGGTTAAAAAACTACACCGCGCAGACACATTTTGAGGTTAACCGATTTTCACGACCTGTCAAATAGTACCATACAATGTCAACATCACGTCTCGTTTACTCTTGAAGAATGAGATTGGCGAGACAGTTTGCACTTTTACGCGTAAACAGTTATTATCGCGATAGTTTAAAATACACACCATTGGTGCAAGTAAATCTATGCACATGACGTGTACAGCTGCTATTATGTTACAGACGTAAATATTGAAAATAACCACAGAACAGATAATAAATAGAATACCGATAGGCCATATTCAATACGCCGCGTGGTGAAGCAGGATTTTGAATGTGTGAGTGTCCTACGAAAATGAAGCACGCATTATGCACGTGCAATAGTGTGTGTGATACACCAACATTAAATGAGCGTAAATGCATAAACCGAGAGCAGTTTTCAGTATTCGTCCTAAAACGTATTATTGTCACGTGTGTAAGTTTAACCCGGATTCATCCTCTCGAGTCGGTTACCTGCTATCGCCTTACCCGTTATGTATTTCAGTTCCCATTATTTCTGAGTTCCCTGAAAATAACATATTCTTTAACGCATGTTTACGTTTATCCCATTTTTCTCTACACTCGGGAATCACTACATCCTACTACACCCAGATTGTAACGCAGTTCCCATTATTTTTGTGTTCCCTGGATTAACCCGATGATCTTGAAGCGATTGTTTCTCTCGACACTTTCATAATCCCTCTGACAATATTCCTTCGGGTAATAATTATAATAATAATTAATGCCCCCTGCCTCTTCGTCGTCTTCTTCTGCCTCGTCTCCCGCTGCCACCCTCTCCCCCGGCCAAACTAAGTGATGACTTTCTCGGCGATTAAACTTTCGCGGAACTTTGTCTCGCGGAACTTTATCGCTTCCACTTTTTGTATCCCCGCCGAGTTTCTATTAGCCGCCCGCCCCTGACTTTTCTATCTTGACTTTTTTTTTATTATTATATTCGTAAGTAGTCGCTCGGTGTTTTATTCGCCGAATTTTTAAGAAGACTATATGTCGTCTCTGTTCTAGCAGAACACACTAACTGGAGAATACTAGTTTTGAGTAATTTGACTTTGAAGTTGTTAAAATGTTTGAAATGGTCTATCATGTGAGTTTATTAAGTAATCGTTAAAAGGATGACTTTAAAATAAAGACTGTTTATTTATTAAGAAGGTTTCCAGACGGTAAAGTTTGAAATAAGGAACATTTTGGTATAACTAATTCAATATGTCATTTTTTCGAATTAGTGTCTTCTGCCAGAACAGTGACGATGTGTACCTACCATTATTCATTATCCGTCGAAATTAATAAGAAGAGGCTCTTATGCAACAGAGAATTGAATAATTGAAACGTCCGTGTGCGTATACTGCGGTCTTACGTTTTATCAATACACATGTCTGACGGTAATTTTCAATAGTGGTTAACTCGTAAAAAAATACTAGCATGCAATGCTAGATTACTCCAATGAGAGTGGTTAACAATATTTTTTTTCAGAAAACCGAAAGAAACCGAATTCAACATCAAATCGTTTTCAAAGCCCACTGGGACTAATTTTCAATGCCCTACAAATCCAGCAGGTTTATTTTCCAATGGCATCAAATCCATTTCAAAACTAGATGCCATTTTGCTGAATGCAATACATTTCGAAGGTGATCAGAGTTTGTCTTATTGCTAATTTATTTATTTAATTAGAAATGAGTATTATGGCATTACAGCGATTGTTCAATGCGCCATAATATATAATAAATACAAATTATAAAAATGACTTAATTACAAATAACAACCAATATAACAGGAAAGTATGTGCTTATGTAGATATTACAGTAAAATGATAACTAAATAATAAAATAAATAAATTTAACCTATTTAACACGTCCACAAACATGATTATAGTTAATAAAAAATCAACCTTTATGGTGCCATCAAATAAGTTAATCGCACGATACACAGCATCATGAGGCATAAGATCTGTCCTGCGACGAGGTATCTTGAAGACCGTAAAGTTACTAGTGATATTGGTGGGAACAGGTGGGTGTAAATGAACATCCATCCTGCGACGGGGTATCATGAAGACATAAGACAAGTATATTGGTGGGAACATGAAAATTAATATTTGCCAGTATATAGGTACGGATTGTAAATGAACCCACGAATAAGTAAAAAGAAATGCTTTAAAAGAGCAATCACTCTTCGGGTGGACAAGGATTTCATTGATAGCATACCCAGAAGAAAACTAGTCAAATATTTTAGGAAGGAGAATGAAAATATCGCATTGTCTAACTTGGTCAAAAAGTGGATTTGACTAAATTTAAAAACTACCTCTTGATGTTTCATGTCAAATAGAATTGACCATTTTTTCGGCATTTAGCACAATTGTTCTCACCGCCCATAAATAAAATTAGCCAATCGTGATGCATTGATTATTTTAGTTTAGTAATAAAAAACACCTAAAACCAGTTAACGGTGAAACACATAAAATGATGCACACTGAAGTAAATCCAATTAAATGCGATGTTTGTTCTTTTACAAACATTATGTGTCATTATTCCGAATACATGTGAAGGAGACAGGTATCATTTTTATTGTTATCGTGGTTATACACAGTGTGTCATATATTCAGGAGGCTACTCACCTGTGTAAAAGTAAATAGGGCAAATACAGTATTTTTTCCTGAAGTCCATAATGCATGGTGAAATTGTTGGCAGTATGTAGGTACCTTCTCCATACAATATATTTTTTTTGCTTCATAATAATATTAAATAACCAACAATTTTTAACGTCTGGGGTAATCTTAGTGGAAAATTTTTCCTATTATTAATAATTATACTTATGTTGTAAACAATCAGGGCATTTTTTTCAAAATTCAGCATCTATTGTGTTGTAAAAAGGCAATAGGTAGGTACTGCCCTCAGAGCACTGCCACTCTATTATTTTATTTTCTCTACGCATGGAACGGTCATTTCTGTATAATATAATAATACCTACATATCCATCGCATTCCAGTATTGATGCCTGTGGCCCACTTCATAATCGTTCTACAATAGTATGAATTTTAACACATTTTCTCTCCACCATGACATATTAACCCTTTCTACATTATTTTACACTGCCCAACCATTTCTTACGACGACGGGCTAATCTGTCGGTGATCCCTGTGGATATCGTCTCTTGACGTCTTCTGCCTATAGTTTGCTCGATTCACGCGTCAGCGTCTTGACTCTGATTAGTAGTAGAGGTACTCTCGCGGGCCGCAAGAAACAGCTCCTCAACTTAACAAATTCCAGTCCATTGTGTTAGCATTTACTCCCTAATCGTTGTCATCCTAATATTATTTGCCCTTCCATAATAATTTGAAGGAGTTCGTACTTGGCTTGAGCATGACGTCTAAATAGTTACAGGATCATAGTAAATTACAAACATCCCACAGCAGCACAGAGAGAAATGAGACAAGTTACTTTTTTTACTACAAACTACACCGGGATATGTATTATTGCGCTCGGGTTATTTAATCAAAACATGCGTACTTGCTCGAGGACAGATAGCAAACTCGGGCGGCTGATTGACACATTCTTGTTTGTACAAGTGTTTTTTTTTTATTCAATAGTGTCTGAATGATAACATTAAAATAATTCCACGGAATCGATACTACGGAAGGTTTATTTGTGATTGGTACATACCTAGCTCTACCTGTAGTGAATACTCATCAGCTAAAAATTCCTTGCCAGTTAACCTGTAGAAAATTTAGCTAAATTGGAGTTGGGTTTTATAAAATAAACACTTTAATAGATCGTGTATACAGATATGAGACTGATATTATTGGATGGAAAACAATACCGGTACTGGTCACAGAGTTCACAAGATGAAGCTTCACTGAAACAAAAAAAAACTCAAGACAATGTTTCATGTAACAAAATATGATCGAATTTTATATATAACTCTAAAGTTCTTTGAAAGACGTATTATGTATCAAAACTTTCCGTAAAAATAAAGCAGTAAGTAATAGAATTTTCTTTATATGCATAGGTACGTACTATGTCGTAATAATATTATTAATCTATTTATATAACTGCATTTCCTTGATTGAAATTGAAAATTGGTAAAACATTCAAAAATGTATTTGTATTAATGAATTAGATTATTAACGTCTCGTGTATTACATTTCTCGTGTATGTATTGTATGTGAGCTCATTTTTAATTTAATTACCTGTCTATATTGGTGTTTATCATAATTTTAAGCTAGGTCAGAGAAGATTATCGATACCGTACTTTGCAACTTAACACCCAAAATGTAAACTTTACAAGACGGACAAAAAACTACATAATTATTATACTAAATTCAGTTTATAATTTATTTTATACTAAAATAGCCTTTTTAATGTGTTCTATAGTTGATAGTCTTTGGCTTGTCAAATTTTAATAGCATTTGTATTTGAATGCATAACATAATATGTTTCACACCCGTTCCGTTTAACCAACCAAATTTCTGCTTCCTGCCACAGATATGATGGTTTGAATTTAATAACTTATTTTATAATAAAATAAAATTATGAACACCGAAAGGCTAAAAAGTAACATATAAATAAGAAATGGGTATTTTTAATTCAATTTTGTCCGGCCTTCTATATATTGACATCTACGTCATGGCGCTGTATGCGATTACAGTATTACGCCACGCAATTTTTGCAGTCTGGCGGTATTGCAACGGTTGTAGTTGCAGAAACAGTATATGTATTTTTTTTTCTAAAAAAGTATACAATACGGTTATTTTTAACTCGATTATAATATGTTAAATGATAGTTTACGGTACTTATAGCCAAACTGGACAGCCTCACGTCACTCCGATGTGGACTTTTTTGGTTTAGGTTGAGGGCTACATTACTGTGAAATTCCAGCTCCGGGTCCAATCTCGGTTAACCAGCCTACATACAATGACTGTTTGTTTGAACCATATCTGGACTGCAGGCCTATGTTATAACTGGTGATATAAAGTCACCCGACGACATGACGTAATTGTGACGTAAGCCAATACACGCTCGAGGCAAGCCGCCCAACACACACTGCTCACCATAGATATTATTATGCTGAAACACATATTTGTGTATGAGGACAATGAATAACGCCAGTATTTGACTAGCGTTATTTTCTCGAATGCTATTATCACTCCGGTAGTACGTCACAATGATGTCATATGACGTCATGTCGACCGGGCGACTACAACTCGCATGTTCTAACATAAGGCCCCTGTTTCGGCATTTTTTATTCACATTTTTCGTTTTGAATTAATTATTGAGAAGCTTCACCGTCACTGGAAAAGTAAAGTTTGTCGCGCAGAAAAACTTTTCGCCGCCCCCCGCCCCCTCTTCATCATCGCGCGATACTTTGGCGTATTATTTATTTGATATCTCTACGCCGGCCGCCGCCGTATTCTTTGGCTTTTGTTTCAAATATTGTTTCACGAGACTAGAAGAAGAAGATGCGCCCTCTCTCTTCCCTCCGTTGGCCCTCTTAACACTTCTTGTTCTGCGTAATTCGCCGGCTAAATCACCTCTCCTCACTTTGCTAGCCCGGCAATAATTCTTTTCTTTCTCTCTGCTTAGACCTTGGAAAAAGTGTCCACTGTATATCTGCGTACCTATGTTTTCTAGTGATGCTGAATTGTTGGTTCGCAGTAGCTCGATTGGAGATCACTGTTTAAAAAAGAAAACATTATTCCCGGCGGTAGGATAGTTAGTCACCGCGTGAAATGTTGTTATCACATAACATATTATTAATAAATATAATTCCAATAGGCTATATCCGAATACACTACATTTTGACGCAGGGGTTTGAATGTGTGAGTGTCCTACGTAAATGAACCACACATAGACTGCAATAGTGTGTATTGTATGTAATACACCAATCGTAAATGAGCGTCATTGCATAAACTGAGAGCAGTTGTCAGTATTCGACGTATGTCGTATTCTGGACACATGTTTAAGTTTATCCCGTATTCTTCCACACTCGAAATCGGTTACATGCTTCTCGACACCCGTTGGATATTTCAGTTCCCATTATTTCTGAGTTCCCTTGTTGTTATTTTCAGTATGGTATTGTAAATATTTAAAAAAAAATCTTTGGAACATACTTATCAGAAAAATCTTATGAACCCGCAATGGAATGCAGGACACAGTGGACAAAGAGTAACTTTTGGAAGTGGGTAGACTATGGGGATCATAGTGTATATAGGTATGTAGGAAATTGTCTGCCTCAAAATTATTTGAACATGTCGGGTGAGAAATGTCGTTATCAATCGAATTGTAAATTAGCGATAAGTTATGCGTAGTATTAAAACCAGACGGTAACTACGGCCACTTTACGAGAGGACAAAATTACAGCATTCCCCAACTTAGTAGATGTAACAGAGGGCGACGCCGCATTTCCTGGCTTAATAATCTCCGTGATTGGTGCGAATGCAGCTCCACCGAACTGTAGCAGATGTTAAAGTACACATCGCTCTGATGGTGGCCGACCTCCGCCAGGGGATGGCACTATAAGAAGAAGATCGGGGAAAATAGCGCGATTTGTTAGGCGCTATTTTACTGGCTCTGTAACTAGTCCATAAGGAGCAATGAATTAAAAATGATATTTATCATCTATTTGTGTTTTAGTCCCCACGATGATTAGCCCGGTCGCATATTGAAAATCGTCTGGACTGGAATACGGTAATAAATCGAAATCAGGGCGCAATGTTTCAACTCTCTTCCGTGCGCACGTGCGAGGCCATACCGGGACAGTGACGGCACGCGGATAGCCGAAACGAATGAAAAGAGCAGTTTCGACACTTGCGCCGACGCGACATTTCGCTACAAGCAATTTTTTTCTACTAAAAATGTCTACTGTTGTGCGGCCGGCCGTACACTGAGTTACATGCGTTTTGTGAATGACAACAAAATCACATCGACAAATTCGACATGTTGCAGTCGAGACGAGTTTCTAGTTTCGAGGTATTCATAATAATAAATATTCGCATACTATTGAGACCGAGCGGTTAATCGTCAGGTTTATAATATCGTGGGTCCCAGGTTCGACCCCCGGGTCTCACAATTTTCACATGTTGTTTTTCAGAGTAGGTATGGACCTAATAAGTTGAGAAACATCCGTTTCTCGTAAAATCAAAAATCTGTTACTGCGATCTTCTTAAAATTTAAAACATGGTAAAAAAAAAATGTAGCGAGGCGGTTTCGTAGGCCCTGGTCGAATTCAAATCAGCAATATCCGATGCGGGTAGACGAATTGTGTTCAATAAGACGTTTTTCTTTTAAATTTGCATCAAGTATAATATAGTAGTTTGCGTGCTAAAGTCCTTAGAGAAACCTCGGTAGTATACGGAGGGTGTCCATAAAGACATTTAAAAAAAGGTAGCCACTGGAAATCACATTTGTAGGTTTAAGAAGACCTAGGAAAGATGATGGAACATCCCAAATAATCGTGCCCCAAATATTTGGAATGCTAGTCCTAAATTCTTTGTACCTACCATGATGATCTAAAATTGACACCTCGTATCTGATATTCAATATATTTGACTGGGGTAAAATGTTATACAGAAAGCATTGATATACCTACTACTGGATGAATCATATGCTTCTTAAAATGACGCCCGATTTTCAGCGACTCGGCCAGTGTTAAAACTTACTGTTTTAATATCAGCGGACTTAACTCGATATAAGCTCACTTAATATTTGTCTCGAAAACGACCTGGCAATAATTATGAGTAAGCCCGATCTAGCTTGCATCTTACTCTAACTAATAGTCAGCGCATGACGACTTGCTCTGTCCGCTCAGACATGAATTTTTGGTAGCTTGCAAGCTTTGGGTTACAGACACCCTTAGGGTCACTATTCCAAGAACGCAAATCTAGTTTTACAGCCAGGGCAATACGGGTGAAATTCGGGAATCCATGTTAACGGTCTTAACGCATTATACCTACAAGGAAATATTATAAGACAATATTATATTATCTTCTTTTGTGGTACATTTTTAAAATGACACTTGTATGGGAACTCCTCATCTAGTAGTATATCAATGACAGAAAGTATTAAATAAAACAAAAATACACTTAGTGCAAATATAATTTAGTTTATTTTTAAAGTAAGTAACTGTATTTTTAATAAACTACTTATTTCTTTTATTCAACGAATGTAACGCAATTCGATAAGCATTTCATGTGACAACTACTAGTTTAAATCGTCGTAATTTAGTTGATGCCCGTAGCTCAATTGGAAAAGCATACTGGCGTGAATCCAGCAGATACAGGTTGTCCTGTTGGGTGTCGTATATTTTTTTTCTACAAAATAATTTTTTCTATGTATGTTCAACTGTATTTTGGTTTTTATTTAATTTGGTTACTTAACTGATTTTTTAGAACATTTTTAATTCCCCTATGGAAAGTATTGAATGTCAGATACGAGGTGTCAATGTTAGAGCATCGATATTATACCTACTCGTATATACGTCAACTGAGTTAAGGCAGGAATTTAGCAGTCCACAAAAGCGTAATAATGCTATCTCATCAGTTGAGAGATACTGTTGGCCGCGAGAGGGATGAGCCACGGCCGAGTTGGTGTGGGAGAGAAAAAAAGTGTACTTTGTGTAAAAGTTTGCACATTAGGTCCAGGCATTGCTTTTAGTTAGTTTGGTGTGGCCCCCTCCGCCCCCACTGCTCACGGGTATGGTTGCGCTGCTCAAAGTTTTCACATAATTGAAATTAACTTAAATTATAATATAAAGTATACATATCTGTATTTCTGGCACCCAACTCGAGCAAGTCAGCTGCTACGTCTATCTCGGACAGCATGTGTCCATAGACGGAAGCATGCACGATGAAATTGCTCGAAGAACAAAGCTGGGATGGAGTGCTTTCGGACGTCTAAATAGTATCTTCAAGAGTGACCTACCATTATGTCTTAAGCGTAGGGTGTTCAACCAATGTGTGCTACCCGTGCTCACGTATGGCTGCGACACGTGGACCCTCAACACGAGAGATGTCCAAAGGCTAAGAGTCACACAGCGTGGCATGGAGAGGTGCATGTTGGGCATCACGCGAAAGGACCGTAAGAGAAACGAATGGGCTAGGAAGCAGACAAGAGTACGCGATGTAATAGACGTTGCCAAACAGCTGAAATGGAGATGGGCGGGGCACATTTCTCGCCGAAAGGACGGCAGCTGGACAAATGCCGTCATCCAATGGTACCCAAGGGGTACGAAATGGCCACAAGGTCGCCCTAAAAGCCGCTGGATTGACGAACTGGTAAAGTTCGGCGGAAATACATGGCAACGAACGACACAGGACCGAGAGAGTTGGAGAAAGCTTGGGGAGGCCTTCGTCCAGCAGTGGATTGACCCCGGCTGATGATGATAATATAAAGTCATTGATGTTTGACGGTGTCTAATATGTTAATTTTAATATTCTCATTGGGCCTGCGAAATGTGTATCTTTCAAGGGATAGGTACAGCGTTTACTTCATGCGTTAGCGGTAATGTGAATATAAACAATTCCACCCGTTCTGCTCAACACAATATTGACAGTAATTGGAATAAACTATTTTATTCATTCAAATAATAATTAACAAGATTTGGGAAAGCAACATTCTTTGAATACCTATACATAATTTGAAAACATCTCATGCATATACACACTCGAAACAATAATTTTGTAGAAAGAAAATACGACACCCGATGGGACTTAAACCTGTATCTGCTGGATTCGTGCCAGTATGCTTTTTGAATTAAGCTACGGGCATCTTATTAAAAATAGTAATAGCACTTCAAAAACATACTTAAATAATATAGATTTTTTTTTTTTTGAAAAAACACGACGTCAAGCGGTATTTTTCAAACCGCATCTATTTCAGCCAATGTGCTTTACCAATTGAGCCACCCGTGCTCTACCTAAGTACGACGAAATCAACTAGTAGTTATACAACGAAATCGGTTTACAAATTTCGATACCGGCATCGGAACACAAAATTAATGGGAACTGAAATACCTGACGGGTGTGGAGTAAAAGACAACCGATCTCGAGTGTGGAAGAATGTGGGATAAACTTAAACATGTGTCAAGAATACAGCCTACGTTGAATACTGACAACAGCTCTCGGTTTATGCAGTGACGCTCATTTAATATTGGTGTATTTGAAGGTTGCAACACACACTATTGCACGTGTATAATGTGTTTTATTTTCGTAGGCCACTCACATTCAAAACCCTGCTTCAAAATGTAGTGTATTTTGGTAGGTATCTTATTAATTTATTGTGTGAATAATATGCAGGTTTCCAAGGTGTTTTTTTTTTTTTTTTTTTTTTTTTTATTATGCGTTTCACAATAGTCATCAGATGAAAAGAAAAACATAGATTTTAGATGATAATTTTTTTCCTTGTAGTTTCTTTTTTGTTGATTTTATTTTCACGACCTGGGTTCATTCGCTCCCAATCTTATTTTATATACATGTGTGAAATAATAATTGTAATTAAAATATGTTGAGAATCGCCTCGAGCTCGGCCGGAGCGTAAATTCGACACAAGCTTATTTTTCTCTCGGCTAGAGAAGCGAAACAGCGGAGGAAAAAGAGGATAACGGAGACAAGAGAAGAAGAACAAAAGAGCATTAAAACACACGTTTTATTATAATTTTATCATATACAGACACTGCCGTAGCTAATTCCTCGCTGCCCCAACTTTACATGTTTGCTGTTTCCATTCCGTAAGAAATTAATGTTTTACCACTCCCTGCCCTGTGGAGGTTTCTCTCTTATTGCATTGACTTAGTTTTCTGAAATATAGTTATCTACCGCCGATTAAATAAAGTCTGAAATATAATCGAAGAAGTGATGATTAAAACGATTGAAGTTAGTGTGTGTCCAGAAAATTATAAATTACATTATAAATGTATTACAAAACAAAATATATTGCATTATATAGTCACCCCAAGCTCTCGGTTTATGCACTGACGCTCATTCAATATTGGTGTATTTAAAGGTTGAAACACTATTGCACGTCTATTGTGTGTTTCATTTTCGTACGACACTCAAACATTCAAAGCCCTGTTTCAAAAAATATAGTGTATTGGGGTAATATAATATAAGCCTATCTGAATTGTATTTTTTATTAATCTGTTCTGTGATTAAGTACTTATTTACCTCATGTATAAACACAAAAAGTTATCCTACCCGCAGGTACTGTAACTAATGCGGTAAATTCAATTCAAATCAAATCAAATTTATTTATTTTACATATAATGAACATAACAAATTACAAATTCAAAGCGTTCACGACATGATTTAAAATAAGTGTTTTTAAAATAAAAATACAGAGAAATGTGACTTAATAATACAATAAAAAATAAAATAAGAAAAGAAATAAAATAAAATAAAGCAACAAAAATATCAGTAGATGGAAGCACACAGAGTGAACTATCGATAAACCCTATCTTAAAAACTTATAAAACAACGTCCACCTAAATTGACTCTCACGTAAGTGGAATATATCAATATCCCAAGCGATTTCATTAAACATGGTTATTGCCCTCACAATCGGCATCACTAATGGCTGGTTAGTTCTGCACCTTGGGAGAACAAACAACGGATGCCCTCGATTCCTAAGGTGTAATTATCATCCTGCAGTCCTACATAGTAATGCAGCATACAAGCGAGTATGTGAGACATGTTTAAGATTGAGCAATTCATATGAATGACAATAATATAATGTTGATGGTGCTGTCTTAATTAATATTGTACTATTTGTAAAATAAGGGGTAGCTGACATACAATAAAATTAAACGTAATGATGATATGTAATCAATCACTAATAATCTTATATCAGCATATTATGCAACTTAGTATTAAATCGGTTTCAAGTGACGTAGGGTTCAACAATGCAACCATTGTTTGCTGTGCTCAATTTTTACGGTTTATTTCTTATCTTATTCCAATAAATTAATAACAAACTCTCGGCCACCGTGATCGTTCGAATCGCAATGTTATTTATTATTACTTCTAATGCGATTGTTTTATTATTCTCTATTGAATATTATTTGCCGGACTGAACCAACACAGTTTCGCAGGGTTCACTTTATACGCGTCAGATCAAGGCCCCCTATGCAGGTCGCGTCAGAATATTCCGATCGTAGTGCTGGATAGTTCTAGGAAATGCAAGGATTTTTTAAAATTTGTTTTATTGTACCGTATTAATAATATTGAGTCTGTGCTGACATCATTGGCTCATGGACCTGCACTATAAACGCGTCTGATATCCATCAGGGTATAGTAATATAGGTGTATACTGTATAGCTTTAAATTCGATTCGTCTGTCATTTTATATTTGCGATTGATTCGTCAGCGGTTACAACATCAGCGTTTAAATGATTTTTGACAGATTTTTTTCTTGCCCCGAATCTATTTGTGTTCACGAAAACACCGACACTAACATGGTTACCGGGTTTGGGAATTCATTATTAGGGGATGTCTGGGTGTCTGATTTACTTTTTATAAGGCATGCTTTGTTTACTGCAATTCAATAGGATATTGATTGGCTACTCATAAATTACGATAGATACGCTGTCTAAAAATGTCCGCAAAAATGAATCATCAAACGCTGCGTTTGACCTTTTTGTCGTGGGAAATGTTGAAGCTAGTCGGTGCGGTATGCCTGCGCGGTGTATATAGGGGGATACGTAGGTACATTAAAACGCAACCACAGACGGCCTTAATGGAAGGTGGCTCTAATGTTAATCTGACTATTTCTGAAGTATCAGGCGGTTCCTGGTGGGACTGATTGGGAGACCACTGGTCACGTTGAATTAAATTTGTTCATATATCAATATGAATATAATAGTCTTACACAGCAATTGAATTTTTAATAATAAAAATACGATGATATGGAATTTTAATATTTCGATAAAACTTTTCTGACGCATACAGAATAGGTATGTGAAATTACCTTCATATGCATTTTTAAGTCGTAATAATTCACGATATTGATTTTGTCATGAATTATGATAGATTTGACGTTCAGGGTGGTCTTATCGTTTTGCAAATTATTTAATTTGCAATAATTGAAAAATGAAGTCATATTTAACAGCTACCAATTTTTGTCATCAGTTGAAAATGTCCTATTCAAACGGGTGGTTCGGAAATAAATTACTTACTTTAATAAACATATCTACTTGTTATCGACCGTAGTCATTGCGTGGAGTCGTGACCATTAATTATAGTAACCAGAGGTAAATCTACACTGCGGATCGCATTTCCCCTACTGTTTATATGGAACGGTCCGTACATGCATCGTAGCTTATTTTGACTATACGTGGAACGCAACTAGCTAGTTATTGTCACTGGCATCTGCTCGTACTCCCGCGTCATACAGTCCGCGCTTTGATTCTAGCATCACCTCGCCTGTGATCAAAACTACTAGTCAGCAGCGTTGCCAACTTAGTGTTTTTCTTGCCAGATCTAGCATTTTCCGATAGGCACCTAGGTTGCAAAAACGCATCTTGCTTGTGGTGCTCTTACTAGCGTTTTTTGATACCTCCAACAGCTTTAAATATGCTGAAAATACGCTAGATATTTAGTTTATATAATTTTAGGCATATCAATTTTCTGACCATCAGATAGGTACGTATGAATGTACTAATACTAATACGCGGCGTAAATGTGAACTCTGCCATTCTTGGTGGTGTTGGCTTGTGTGTCTCTGATAATTACCTTAGGAATCGAGGGCATCCGTTGTTTGTTCTCCCACGGTGCAGAACTAACTTGCCATTAGTAATGCCAATTGGGAGGGCAGTAACCACGTTTAATGAAATCGCATCGGATATTGATATATTCCACTTACGTGAGGGTGAATTTAGGTGGACGTTGTTTTTTAAATTCTTAAAATAGGGTCTGCTTAACTCATCCGGTGTACTTCCTTGTACCTATATACTTAATATTTTTTGTATTTACACATTGTGTTATGTACATAAAACTGTTTTAATAATATTTCTTTGTTTCTAAATGTCATGTTGTGAACGTCTTAAACTTATAATTTGAAATGTCCACAATATGTAAAATAAATAAATTGAAATTGAAATTGAAATTGAATCGGTACATGAGAAATAAAACAACAATATATTTTAATTTAATTGAAATTTCTATATATTTGTATAGTATCTACCTATTAAATGTTTCTAGGAAAATATAGTGTGATTTTTTCCCGTAGGTATAGCCAACTATTTTTCACTTTTCTTGATAGGCAAAAAAATATATTGCTTTCGTTTCTGGTGGGAAAAAAAATCATTTCCCAAAAATCTACCGTTTTTTCCTGCCAAATAGCTTGTTTTCGTACCCCGTCTGGCATGTTTTTGTCAATGACAGTTGGCACCACATCTAGTCAGATGCTTAACTTCGAGTCATAGCGCTCTGTCGCTTCTATACGTGGTAATATAGCGCGTATGTTCAAGTCAACGGTGAACTCACTATTACTGTGACTATTGGTTTACTTACACTATTTTCAATCACTAACCTATTGAGGTATTCTTGATCTCTTCTTGTATTCCGATGCATTCTTTGAAATTTCTTTGTTTGTCCTGCAGCTATGTTAGAGTTTCTTGGGTTAATTTTGTGGGTGCGTCATTGTTTTGGTTGAACGCTCTCCTGCACAGGCTATTCCCATATTGAATGATTGAATGATGACGTTGAATTGATTTTGTTCTATTTTTATAGTTCACTATTGTTGAATTGTTTTAGTGATCCATTCAGTTAAATGAATTCGAAATCCAAAGTAGGCTACGGTTTTAAAATCTAATCCTTTCGTTGGGATATGTTCTTCGTTCTGTTATTCCTTTCGTCGTGCTGTGATATCCTCTTTAGGCCGCTACCGGGTCGATGCCGTCTGCTACCTGGAACAGTTCGGATGTGCTGCAGTTGGAGATATTTCTTAGAATGTAATTTATGTCTCACAACCTTGATTCTGTGTTTATTGGTATGCTATATTTATATACTGGCCCAGATCTTCTTGGTTGTTAGTCAAATATCTTCTAATATAAAATTGAAGTGTGTGTACAAAATAGTATACTATTGTCTAAATGTAAATACGTATTAATCGAAGTGTCTCGTGCCTTTCCTTTCCACATTATAGTACGCGTTATCACCAGCCCCCGCCGCGTCGAACGGCTACGGCCCGGACTCCCCTTATTTTCCCTTCGCCGGCGGCGCCGCAGGCCCAAAGCACACAACCAGAAACCCCCACAGAGGACCACAGCACCACCAGTCTCCGAGCAATCACAACCACCATCCGAGCCATCCCCACCACCAGCAGCACCCCCACGCCGGACCCATCCACCATAACAATAACGCCGGCGGCAACAATAGCACTCCTTCACATCACCTGCATCATCATCATCACCACCAGCAGGACTCGGGAGGGGGAGGGGTCGCTGCTGACGTTCCGCCACAGTGGGTGAGTGAGCAGAGGACGTGTTCTTGTCCCCGTACGGCTTGCTTGATTGACTTGGCTTCTTATTTTCCCTAATTGGGATTTTATTTTCGTTTTGGTCCTTTATTGTTTTCTGTTTCTTCTTTTGGTGTTTTTTTTTGTTTTGTTTTCGTGTGTGTGTTGCCAGGCCCTGAAGCCGATGTCTTGGCTTGTTGTTTTGTGCCTTACTAATTTCTCCCTTAACCCCTGTTCGTTTTATTTAACGTTGGGAATGTTTATTCTTTATGTTTTTTATGTGTCTCTCTTTTTGGTTTTTGTGATTTGCAAGGTCGAAAAACCGATGTCTTGGCTTTTTTTGGTTTGTTTCTAACGCATTTGCTCGTTGTCTTTGTTGTTCTTTATTCAATTCTGGAGATGTTTTTGATCTATGTGTTTTGTGTATTTCTTTTTTCATATTAGATTTTTTTTCGTTTCCTTAAAATAAAAATCCGGAGCTATTTCGTCTGCATATTTGTTTTGTTTCAAACTCTTTTTTTTCACTGTGTACGTTCGTTGTCGATGTCCCGTTTTTGTGTGTTTCTCCTTTTGGTTGTCTTCTTTTGTTTTATATAACCCCATGTCTCTGTCTTTTGTTTTTGTATTATTCTATCAGTATGTTTTATGTATCCTAGCATCGATGTCAATGTTATGGCTTTGTCTTTCTATGTTGCTATTTTGTCACTGCATAGGAATAGCAAATGTTTTTCAACATGACTAGTTAATTTATGTTTTAATTTGTTTTAGGGTATGCCTCCAATATTGTCTATAATTGTGGGTATCTATTCTATGTCTGTGTTGTTTTGTGAGTTTCACATTTTTTCGATATATTAAGCAATTAAGCACATGTAATAAATTAGTACTCTCCGCTTAGCAATTTGAAATTTTCATTGAGTAGCATCGTTCAATAAATTTATAATATCTACATAATATGTGATTATTTGTTGAAATATTGTCTTACATATATCTATTTCAATGAGTATTGATCTCTATACTAAAGGAAAATTTACCGAAATCATCAGATCGATTTATTTACAAATTTTCACAAAACCTTTAATGTTGCCATTTGCGAATCGGTCCGAATGATTTCGGCTAATTTTCCCTTTTACAGTGTATTGTTTTTTGTTAAAATTATAATACGTAACAATTGGCAACTGGACAGCGTTGTGTAATAATTAATCGAGTGACGTTGGGATAGTCGATAGTGTTTGGTTTAAAGTTTTTTTAAACTTGTATCCAAAAGTAAACATCTCTTTGGCTCTTAAATTTTTGAATAGTTCATTTAATGCTTTTACCAGTCATTCATTAATGATTTTGATCTACAAATGCATGACGCGGTCCAGCTTAAAATTAATATTTCAGTTATCTATAGAGAATATTATGTCGCCGATAAGGATTGTGTTCCATTTCATTTAGGTTATATTTTTTCTGCTGACAGCTCTAAAATGCAGACACCATACCCACTACTGTTGGGTTGAACTGATAAGGTAGGTCTTTTTGACGTTTGGAAAGAAAAATATCTATTTATTAAATATGAAGTTATTAAGGCTGCCCACTACTCTTGGAACGATACATAAACCTCCGCCGACGCAAATGTGTAAATCCGAAGATGCACGATATCATGATTTTTTGTCTACGAGATCCAAATTAATCGCAGTTTCTTATCGCCATTTTTCATATAGGCCTGTCGGTTTTTTTTGGAAAATATCCGTATTTACGATCTGATTATTCAATTAAACAAAAAAAGGCTATGATTATCGCTTTTATTTCTTCAGTAATTCGACGAAAAATTTTGCGAATTTTAATCAAAACACCATTTGATGTGACCTTGCGTCGCTACTTCCGATGAAACACTAACCAAACATGCCTACTCTTGCTCGTTCGTCATTATTTTTTCACAATATGTCGTCCATCATTCAACTTTTTGTTAACCGTTTTTATACAACTTTCAAAAAGTTTTTTTCACTCACGGTTCTATCATCGTCTGTATACTGTATGGGTAAGGCATAAAGCCCATTGATGCAGCGAGTGCGGCGCTCGCGCAAAATTTCTACAAGTGGCGCGTAAATCATCAAAAATACAACGTAATCAAATACGCCAGCGCCCACTGGACTTGACGATGCCTTGCGCCCCGCTTGCCGCATGAGTCACCGTTTTTCGCTTCTCGGCGATACGATTTAATGAAAATACAAAGAAGTCCATTCATTGAACACGGCTACCAAAATTACGCTGCTTGAGGCGTCGTCGATCGACGGGCGAAAAGCAATTATTTAATAACAGGGAACGCTTTGTTCCGTGTCCTATATTTCGCTGGTTGAATAATGTCGTCGTAAATATTTATTACAAGCCCCGAAATAATATAATATTTTTATTGCTTTGTTATGAGAGACGCTGTAAAAATAATTGTTTTGTGCTGCTTGGGCCGCTTATTACATAGGTGAAGGGTAATGCGCGGCGAGAGACGTGTGATTATGGTTATGAACAAACACTTAATACGCCGACTTCGCCCGCTCGACGCGTTCTATGGTGGAACCTATGGCAAAAGCTATTTGCGGTTGTAATGGTATTGTTTGCTAGTATTCAAAAAGGCGTTGTAGTAAGCGATGATAATACACATGCGAATCGCCTATAGTGCCAATGTAGAATGATTTACTCATACTACGCATTTTAGCCAAACTGAGTTCTCTCGTAAACATCTTTATTGAAGCTACGTCCTAATATTTTCGGAACGACAACTTCATATAGCTGACGCTTCATTTTGTATTCAATAAAATGTAGTTAGTAACTTATCCGATGAACCTATATTAATATAGATAGGTATAGCACAGTAGTCGTTTTAAAATGTACCCATTATATTTATGCACAGAATAGAGAAAGAGATAGATATAAAATATTTTTTCCTCCCACTGATAAACTTCTCCCCGGCGTCGTTACTCAAATGAAAACAGAAAGGAGGGAAAACCAAGCTAAAAAATATGAATTTAGTGCTTTTGTTTTTCGGTCAGATTGTATGAACATTTTCGTGTCTACAAAATTTCCACGTAATCTAAATTTTATTATATTTACCTATATACTAGACCGTGCAATTATTTTAATATGTGTAATATGTACCTACTTCATGTTGAACGAAATTATTACTTTTATTTTAATCGATTAAGTATGTAATACTCATTCTTATCGAAAGTCAAACGTTAAAATTATGATTTTTTTTCTAAAATTTTGAATGAAGTGGTTTAAAATATTACTACGTATTATCTCAGTTATTCAGTATAGTATGATTATTCCGATGACAAGTGAATGGACCCACCGAACCATACCACACTGCCAGCTCCACACCCGCTCATATTCGAGTACATCGCGGGACCCTACGTTTCGTGTGAAGCATCCGTATTTTTTAAGTTATACTTCTTTTGGGGCGTTTGGTAGAGACTAGTGAATGAAATTGAGAGCTGCGCGCGCACACCGTTGCGAAAGTGTGCGACAGTATGAAGTTAGCTGCGAACCAGTCAGCTGTATACAAACGCAAGTTTATGTGCACGCAAAGTGTATAGAAATAAATCAACGGCGCTCCAAGTACACATACCGATTTTTTTTTATCACTGGGAATGTCTCAGGAACAGTTAGCTACCCAAGTACTGAGCTCACCGCGCACTTGGGTGTAATTTGGCTGAATACTACTTTAAATTATACTAAGAGTGCCCATGGGAGAGAGGAGCACGCAGAAGCAAAATTTAAAATAGTAATAAGTAACAGAATCTAATAAAAAGACGCCGGTAACTTCCGAGATCTTCGCTTTAGCAGAATGACGCTGCAAATTTTCAGGTCTGCCGGTCCAATAGGCAACAGCTGCTTGGATTTACTTGAGCAAATAATCTTCTCTCGCCGTACACATTTTAGGACATCCAGAGGTGTGGTTGCATCCTGTATTTCTCAGCCACGTTGACGTATTGGACGGGCCACGAGACACAGTGCATATACCTAGTTTGCCAGCGAAGCCACCATGTCAAGAATTGACTGATGTAATGGTCCGGATCAAAGAGGTTATCTTAATTCACCATTACGAATTAACCTAATTTCTTTCAGGCTTAAAACAGTTTCATAAACTTTTACTTATTTAAATCGCGTCCCCCGGTAAAGCGTCAATTACATTGAGCTACTTTACGAGCGGTTTTTTGGCGAATTTACAATCTGCCTGTAAAGTCGCCCAGTGTAACCATCGAACAAGCTAACAAGCAGATTGTAAACACTATACCGAGAAAAGTTGAAAGCCGGTCAACTTTACACGCTACACGCCGGCGTGTGGGCCTACTGCGTCTGCGCAGTAGAGCGCAGTAGCAACCACCCGGTAAAAAAACGAACTATGTTCTGTCAAAATAGTCGCTGGCTTGTGGCTTCTCAGCGAATGGAAAGTTTTGTGTGTCATCATCATAATCGCAGTAGCTGAATCGCCCGCTATTAAAATCGCCAACGAACAGCTCGTAAAGTAGCTCAATGTAATTGACGCATAAAATAAGTCTTGTGTTTTCATTAGTTCTTCAATCCGACGTTGATCTATTATCAACATATTATAAGGAATATTGGGTTCTGGAGAATATTCTCGATATCGGCTAATATTTATTTCTGGCATGCATTTAAAAAAATGTTAATCGCGTATGATTTTTTCCGTGAGCGCGGGACTCGGTTTTAGGGGAAGTGAAAGGTGCGAAAGGGGGGAGGGGAGTGTTGTAGGAAAGTTTAAGGAGGAAAATGCGCGGGAAATCGTGTCTTTATTCCACGTTTGTTTTTTTAATCTTGGCGGTGGTAAGCTAGTCGGTTCGCCCTGTAAAAACGGAATACCAACGACGCCTTGATTATTAACCAAGATTACTCAATTCGATCATTTTGTGTGTGTTTGAATTCAATCGGTTGAGCGAATGGTTAATAATCGATGTCCTGAAAAGTCCAGTAAGATATATTCTCTAAACTGTGCTTCGCCTTGACATATTGATTTTAATTATTTCAATTATACATAATAATATGTTTACAATCGGTTCGCGATGTAGTGGAGTAGAGGAATCTCAATAGGAGCCGATTATTAATTTAACGTTGACATTTACTCGTAAATCGACGAATTGATTTATCATTCCATCCGTCAATTATGTGAGATTGACAAATTTAAATACTATGAAATTATTTGGTCTGTTATCGTAACTAATATATCTATTAATTAACGTTGGTGATTAGCACTACGGAATATTCAGAAGTTTCTGTAGGACCGTATTTCCGCGCGTTATATCGTCACTGTTCTGCACCGCGATTTCCTAACTATCGACGCGTGTGGCACCAGACGACATGACGTAATTGTGACGTCAGCCAATACACGCTCGAGGCATGCCGCCCAGCGCACAGTGCCCACCATAGATATTAATATGATGAAACACCTATATGTGTATGGTGACAATGAATAGCGTTATTTTCTCGAATGCTATTATCACTCCGGTAGTACGTCACAATGATGTCATATGACGTCATGTCGACCGGGCAGCTGGCACTCGCAAGTTCTAACATAGGGGGCCTGGCAGAAGACACTAATTCGAAAAAATTACATATTGAGTTAGTTATACCAAAATGTTCCTTGACCGTCTTTAAGTCCGTTTTAACCGTCTAACTTTACCGTCTGGAAACCTTCTTAATAAATAAACAGTCTTTATTTTAAACTCATCCTTTTTACGATTACTTAATAAACTCACATGATCGACCATTTCAAACATTTTAACAACTTCAAAGTCAAATTACTCAAAACTAGTATTCTCTAGTTAGTGTGTTCTGCCAGAACAGAGACGATATTATGTTGACACCACATGCTGCAGGTTGCTTGTTTATTGTAACGCTATGATCAAAAAATATTGTAAAGTTATAATCATTTACTTCCGATCAAACACACCAAACCAACCTGCCTCGCACCGTACTCAGTTTTAATTGAGCGTATCTGTTTCAGGAACAAATACCTAAGACTGAGGTCGTTTAGCAGTCAAGTCAAGTGTGCTTTGGCTGAGTTTAAATTTATGTATTTAATAAAATGTGCCCAAGATAAAGAGGCGCACGGAGAACTAACAAAAAAATAATATCTATTGACAAAAATACAAAACAACGATTGTTCTTCTTATTATCTTCTTCGTATCTGATAGATCTTCACGTCCGCAGTAAGATGGCGCATTTTTCTTAATACGTTAACATTGGCCTTTGTGGCGAGCATGTCGGACGGCACAATAGGCCTAACAGCTGGTTGGACTGACTTGACCATCTCTTCACTTTCGGCACACATTTATTTACATCCCCAGTGAATGTTTGCGTCCTGTATTTCTCCGCCACAGTGACATGTTGGTGTCGGGTAATAAGTTCAAGTACATTAAACATGGTAGCGAATCCACCATGTCCAGGAAATCCGTCTCCGATCAATAGTCAGACTTCGCTGCTGACGCGATAGATGTTGGCAAACTTCCGAATGTCGCTCAGCGAATTAAAACCGCTGTCATACATATGGCACTGAACTGGGCCACCATCGCCGCTGGAGCGGAGAATTGATGTTGTGTAGTGTAACGACCAGAGTTGAATGAGCTATGGGCAGTGGATGAACTCAGTCAAAGCACACTTAAGTGCGTTGCGACCTCAGTATTGGGCTTCTGCTCCTGAGACATTCCCAGGCGTAAACAACTGTACTTTACACTCAAACGTAGGGCCTCGTGATACGTTCGATTAAGACCGAGTGTGGTGCGGGGTGGTTGTTTTAGTGGATTAACCCCAACTATTGATAGTGAGTATTTATGTAACAACTGTTATAATCTTTCAATTTAGTTATATTATTACTTCGGATGTTGTAAATAATGTATATTTTATAGTCCTGTCGGTGGACTCTCTAAAAACTTTTAGAGACAAGTGGATATATACCTACTTGCACGTACATTGGTAGATATTTACTGGGTTTTTCTGGACATATTTAACCCACAATAACCCGAAGTAGGTATGTATTGTATTGTAAGAAGTAGGGCGGCAGTGTTTCTAGCGTTCCTCCCCATTATTACCTTTCTCTTTGCAGAGAGAGAGATAGTATTTCTTTGTAGGGAATGAGTCCTTCGAGCCGGTAAATAACCGACGCCCCTCCGGGAGGGGTAGAGCCTCCATTCCCTCCCTGCCCTGCGACGGTGCCTCTAAACATGCGTCTCGTGTAACGTTTAATCAACGCGCTGATATCGTAGCTTAATATATAATATGTTTTATGTACCAATAATTCATAATATTATAAGTATTCATTTCAAAATACTCTACTGTATAACTGTGACTAGGTATAATTATTTTTATTTATTTGTTTAAAAATGATGCCATATCTATTAAAATTAGAAATGTTTTTTCATAAAAGATAGTTGTGATAATAAAAACCGTAAAAAAAAGAATTTGTATAGAAAAATCAAAATAAAATATTACAATAATTAGATACTTGGATAATAAGGCAAAATGTTTTACGATTTATCAATCGAAGTAAGCAGTTAGTTCTATAGTTATAGATAGTTATATACACATATAAGGATTTCCGCGGATTATATACCTGCGTTATTTTTTAGTTTTGCATCATATTTCGGCAGGTATTTCTATGTCATATAGTTCTACAGTCTAAATTTTAACTTATTTTATTAAAATTTTTGAAAAAAAAATCATACATTATTACATATTATTTTTAACACTAAAACATACCATGGAGCTCGATGACAGTAGTGTAGTTAGTAAAGAAGTGAAACAATCACAAACACCCAGACTTTGGAGAAAATCTCATAAATATAGTGTGACCTCAGGATCATTAAATTTGCTTTCTATCAGTAATTTGAGAAACAGCCCGCTCTGAACCTTGTCATCCGCAGTCTGCCTCCAGTATGTCGGGCATATCGTGTCACTCCTAAGGCAAATTGGCGTTGCTTTCACTATCTTCAGGTGAAACAACTTCACAGTAAATGTTTACAAAACGTTGACGGCAATAATTATTAACAAAATAGAGCTTTCTTTAGAAGAGGTTTCGAAATTTCGTATGCGGTGCTGCCACCCGCTAACTTTGACAATCGCCGCCGAAACAGCCTCACGTTTCCGAGTCACTATCTACTACAGTCTGCCATTACCGAAATTAAATCGTAAAACACGAAAAGTAGAAGGATATAAGGGTGGCGAAGGGTGGCCGAGCAATGAGAGGGAGGGGGCGGCGTAGGCGTCAAGTTTTAGAGACTTCGTAGGCATATCGCCGTTGCCTGGCGTAGACGTCGCCGGCTCCATGAACTTTGGCGATAATTATTATCAGAGATTTGTTTGAGGAACTGTACGAGCCAGAGTTTGTTTGAAACGTTTTGTGCATTTATTAAAGATGATTTCGACCATTGCGTTCTTCAATATGTTAATAATATTTTTAGTAACAGCTCTTACAATTTTTCTGTACTTAAATTCAAGATGTCAGATGCAAAAGGTTTTTGGCGATAATGAGAACTCCGGTCTTGATTTTATGGAGATGTACCTGCGGCGATCAAGGAGTCTTGCGAGAACAAGCATTATCAGCAAAAGCCGTAACATAGGAATCGATCGCGAATATATTATTTAATTATTTTTATATACATTTTCACAGGCCGTCAGCGTAATCAGTTAGTGCTTACTCAGTGAGAAACGCTGACGGCGAAAAATAAGATTGTTAGTACATACATTTTTAGCACACAAATTTCACATGAACCTAATTACCAATTGCAAATAAGAACTATTTGTTAATATTTATTTTGTTAAAAATATATTTCTCATCGGAAGCATGGGATATTCAGTGTCCGCATTATTTAATTGTGAGGGGTTCAATAAATAGACTACCACGATTGAAAGAATAACTCACTCCGCTTTTATCTTGATAGTGTAGTCAGTGTCGCCAAGCCTCGGGTTATAATATATCTCACTAGTTTTTATATCTTATATTATTGTCTTTATTGTACATTATGTATTTGTCAATTCGGAAATAAACACGCAACTGCTCTCAGCAAACAGTCTTCAGTTCTTCACATATCTCCTCATCACACCACCAGTCACCATCTGACAAATAACTATATATATAAGAAAATATTCCGAGTACCTACCAGTGGTGAAGACTGACTTTCTTTAACTTTATCTTGACTTGAAAATAGATCATTAATCAAAAGTACTTATATAGTTGGTTATAGTTATAAGTGGTAGAAAAAATAAAATTTACGGATGTCATAATATCGATACTGGTCTCGGTATTGTATTGAAAGAATGTTTAGATATAAAAGTGCGAGTGTCAGTAATAACTAATAAATAATCTATGTTCGCGTGAGACTTCTTCCTCGCAAAACAAAACGCATAATATCGAAAGAAAATGTTGATATCGATGTCGTAAAGTATTGAAGTACCTATAGATACTTTTTTGAGTGTTTATTTAAATTAGGCAGTGACATCAGCTGTCATACTAAATTAAATCGCACGATCGTCCCTAGCCTACTGGACGCATTTAAGGTTCGCCGGGGGCCGCCCATTACGACGACTAGACGCAACCACAAATCATAGGAACTAGCTGTCTAGTTTGGGGAGGGTGCGGAGTTGTCGCACTCCCATTAATCCTAAGCGCAATCAAAAATATGCTACAAGCAAGGTGTCTGTGCTCCCTGCGGAACCAGATTGTTTCCATCGTAGGCACCCACCACATTAGTTAACAGGAAAAACAAATCCGTCTTTATGCGTGAAATGCGTAGGAATGTTCTTCAAAACTGTTTTGTCTCAAATGAAAAATTTACTTTCTTTGAATAACGCAGTTTACCTCCAAAGTCGAGTACATATTATATTGGTCGTCAGTTACCATTTCATATCATTTGCTTCATTACTGAGGATGGTGATCACTTAAACCACAAGCGTTGCCGACAATCTCCTTCCATATATTTCGAGCGATCCTGCGCTGATCCTCTGATCGGTTTCTTGGTGGTGTCTCTATCGCTCCATTTGGAAGGCGCACGCCTTCACAACCTTCTCCCTTCGACGTAACCACAGATCACTCTTCTATCCAGGCTGCTCGGATCTCTTCTTACGACGTGACCGAAGAATTGGAAAACGCGTATCTTACAGTTGACCGAGAATAAGTCATGGAATGCGGAACATCCTCCACCAGCACCACGTCTCGATCGCGTTAGTTCTCTTCCTATCGGGTTCTCTGAAACGTATAGGAAGATTGAAAATATTATCATAGCAGATCTATGCCTTCAATGGATCCCATCGCACATGGGCATTGAGGGCAATGAAAGGGCAGATGATCTGGCAAAGGAAGCTGGCCATTCAGGGGTACCATATCAGTGGTTACCAGAAAACCTGGACTGGAATGAGGCTATAAAGAAAATGTGCCATGGTATGTGGATAGATTTTCACCATAGGGCATCATTAGAAAAGGGGAAATGGAGTAAGTCTATTCTACCATCACCACGAGAGGTGCCCTGGTTTGTAGAGTCTTCTTTGACGAGGAATGAGCTTAAGTTAATACTGAGGCTAAGAATAGGCCACACCATGGGCAAACGATTTGATGTCCTCATGGGAAGAAGCGAATCGCAGGTCTGCGATGAATGTCATGTTGTAGAGGACATTGTACATATAGCACTGCAATGCCCCAAATATGAAATTCACAGAGTACAGCTGCGAATTGCGGATATCTATGAGAATGTCGACGAATTGAAGGGTGTCCTGACGGTGGGTAAGACGGAAGAGCTAGGCAAAATTGTAAAGTTATTTAACAGAATAGGAGTGGGGACCTGATCGACGGATCCCCTCCTAGAAGAGAAGAGGCGATATGACAGCGAGTCGCAGTCAAAGCCTCGGTAAAATCACAAAAAAAAAATAAAAATATTATCATGTTTTTTGTGATGCTGCGACTTTTTAATTATTTTAGTGAGACGACTCATAACGTTCTTCGCCTAATCTCCTTCTCGCAGCTACCGGAGTCGTTGAGACTTCAAGTGGTTTGATTTACCAGTGAGGACAAGCTTGCAAGCTCGATCGACAATCATTATACTGTAGTTTCCCGGTTATTTTCTGACTGTTTATAAAAAGATGTATCATTGGTAGTATACCGTAGTAAGCGATACCTACTTACTAGTTGAACAAAAGCGAAATCCTCGATGCGACCCCCAGCCCCCTTGGCCCCCATTCGCCTTCTCATAAAATATTCAGCCGCTACAAGCGAATCCACTCAGCGCCGCTCTCGTTCGGAAAAGAGACGAATATTTGTTACAGACCCCCCCACCCCCGAAATTCACAATCGAAAAATTCATAATAATGTGATATTATTATTTATTGTAAAAATGCTGTCTGCTGTGTAGGGTTTTTTCAAAAGATTCATGTTGCACGACGTTTGATATCGAGTCCTAAATGGAATGTCGACCCTGAAGTAGTAAAAGTTCATGCCCGGACAGTACCTAACTGATTGATTGCGCAATCAGATTCATCAACATTCAAACTACAGTTCCCTACTTACTGTGATGGTAGAAGAAAATTAACAACTAGAATAATAATTATGTTCAATATTGAATGCTGCTACATTGTTAAAACTCAAGCCGGGGTCAATCCACTGCTGGATGAAGGCCTCCCCAAGCTTTCTCCAACTCTCTCGGTCCTGTGTCGTTTGCTGCCACGTGTTTCCGCCGAACTTTACCAGTTCGTCAATCCAGCGGCTTTTAGGGCGACCCTGTGGCCGTTTCGTGCCCCTTGGGTACCCACTGGATGACGGCATTTGTCCAGCGGCCGTCCTTTCGGCGAGCAATGTGCCCCGCCCATCTCCATTTCAGCCGTTTGGCAACGTCTATTACATCGCGTACTCCTGTCTGCTTCCTAACCCATTCGTTTCTCTTACGGTCCTTTCGCGTGATGCCCAACATACACCTCTCCATGCCTCGCTGTTCCTCGCTCCTCGCTCCCTCGCTCTCCATGCCTCGCATTGAATATAATTATCAAAAATGTCAAAATTGTTCCATATGATAATGGTAACGTGTAAATTGTACGTACCCGTAAGAGATGGCTGTATAAATTTGAGATAAAAAATCTTCGTGGAGCATTGCTAACAGAAATGTTCCAATTGTATTAGTTTCAATAGGTAAGTACATTAGATTGATATTGATTAGTATCAAATAGGTAGGTATCTGATAATTTATTTGCCATTATCAGATATTTAGTAGGTACGACTTAATACTTGCCTACTTTTAAATCATTCGGAATTTTAAATAAATATATAGGATGTGGTTGTAAGTACATATTTCTAATTTACTTACTACCTATTTTCTTCTGTATTGTGGTGGTTTTTAATTTGGACAGGGATAAAAGTTGTTATGAATATAGGTATGTGACAAAATACCGACAATCGTGTGACGTCGTTTACTGTTGTAGCGGCCCTCGTAGTCCATTGCGCAAGGCGTTTGGCATTCATCCGGGGGTTTCGGGTTCGATCCCGGTTTGGTCACAATATTATAGTTATGTGATTTTCTCAAAGCCTTTCTGTTCGTGCTTGTTTCACTTATATTGCTAACTACACTGCTGCCACTGGGCCTCAATATCTATATATGGATGACCCCCCGTGATATCTGATACAATAACGGACATGTTCCGATTAAGCACGAGACTTTGTCTAAAACGAGTAATTTCATTTGGCGTGCCCTCTGTTGCAATATTTATACTATAAATAACCAATCGCTTATAGATTTACTGCACATTTTATATAGTAACCAAATTAAAATTATAAACAAGTGGCGTGCATATTCTTATGGGGTTCGATATTTTTCGCGGTTTTCCGGTAAATTTTATTGTAATAATAAATAAATATTGTATAGTCCACGATGGCCGAGCGGCTTACGCGTCGGTTTATAATGCCGTGGGTCCCAGGTTCGAATCCTGGGTTGTTTTTAAATTTGTGTTTGTACCTAATAGGTTGAGCAAGTGGCTAACATCCATTTCTCGTAAAAACAAAAATCTGTTAATACAAACCTCATCTGAGGCTCATACCTACTATGATCTTAAGATCGGACTTAGTCAAAAGAAAAAAAAATACAGTCCTTTATAAATATAAATCGAAGACTGTAGGTATACCTACTTTTTTACACGAACGATATTATTATCGTAAGTATTATGAAGTTTTGTAATATATAAGGAAGGGACTAGGGAATTCAATCCCGAGCCAAAATTCTGATCCCGGAATTTCGGGATTACAATTTGACAATCCCGGGATTAGCATTTTTTCCATTGTTAATATAAAATTTTTATATTTACAAATAACATTGATAAAATCGGTCAAAAATAAATCTATTATAATTTATACTATTTAAGACATTTATTGTTAATATTGTATACGTTCAATCTTGGAAATATACAAGTTTAACGGAGTAAATAATATTGTGATTTAAATAATAATGTGAATTTAATAGGAGATTGCTGCTTCTGATAGTAAAGACTTAATGAATGGATTAGCGAGATTTAAAAAAGTAAAGCAAACAATCATGGCGTACTTATGGCCTTTCCGCTTCATTAATCTAATTAGTCAGACAAATATGAAACTGCCCTAAAACGTATGATATCATGGTAGAATTACTTTGTTAAAAGTGCGAAGCATTGTTTTTTTCCAATCTTTCTCATTTTTAATAATTTATGTGAAAAAATAAAATGAATCGGCAACCTACACATGGGTAGAAATCAAACTTCATTCAAACTCAGTTTATTTCTAATGTAGTTATTTTTTATTTTAATGTATTGTTTCTGTTATATTTTCGCTTTTATTTTATTTTCCATAAAAATTGATAAAAAAATCAATCCCGAAATCCCGGGATTATGTTTATCAATCCCGGGATTCATAGGTATCGAAAATAGCTCGGGATCCCGGGATTGGAATCCCTAGAAGGGACCAAGTGAAAATTATTAGTTACAGAGAAACGCGTTAAAAATACATATACCTACATCTAATTAGGCAATATGACATATTTTTATTTAGACATTTAATATTATTAAATTAAAGTCAATTCACTGCATTAATAATTGAGAAAACATGTACTTAGATTTCTATTTTACGCCTGTTCTAAAATTTTCGAGTTGAACGAATTGTTGCGCGTTAATTATTGACGTTACTATTTAATACTGGAAAAGAATACCAGGTGACAGTGCCATCTGTCAACATTCTCAGTCATCGGTCAAACTTTTATAATAGTAGGTATCTAATCGTTGTTTTCTTTCACGACCCGATTAATATAAAACAATTCCTTTATTTGCGTGTCAGTTTATTTCTCATGTTTGTTTATTTTCTCTCATCTTACCCCTTTTAATACACGTCTTCTCACTGTCCCGCTCTCTCCGACACTACCAAAAGTTTGTAGGGCTTGCGCAGACAGAGAGCGGTCAGGCGGTCTGCGTTCCGCGTTCGGAGTTCGGCGTTCTTTGTACTGTATGGACTTCATACTGTATGGGTACACAGCCGGCGGTCAGACCGCGCCGGTCAATTGGAACGCTAGCGTTCTAGAGTTCTATTCCCGGAATTACAAATAACGCCGTACCTCCCGTCCAGTCCCGTCATAGGAATTTGAGCAGTCAAACAACATAGAGCGAAACCACACGGGGGAGTGAGTACGCAACAGCGGTGCTTTCTCACTTCCACTCGCAGTCGGAATATAGCGGTCTCGCATTATGCAGCGCCTGTGTCACTACAACGTTTGTACACAAATGGAACGCACATTGTTGACCGCCACCTGTCTGCTGTCCCTGAACGCTAGCGGTCAACGGTCGGTTGAACGCAGAACTCCGACCGCTCTCTGTCTGCGCAAGCCCTTATCGTGTTATGGAGTAATTGCAATTTTAAGTTTGACATATCCTCTAAAATCAGGGATAATGATAATTTCTTTGTACTTTATGTGCATGCTCTATTATATCGGATGAGCTTGATTTTTTATAGCATATTACATATTTATAAATAATATATATAAATAATATATATAAATATACACATAATCCGTTGCTAACTCTAAATACCTAAATTATCGATAATTATGGCACCAACCCACAATACTATGTTTTTTTCTCACCCGTTACAGATATATCAAGACAATAATTGTTATAAAAATATAAAAAAGTAACCCTTTGGGTATGGTCATTTTTGTCGTTTGTTGTACTAATCCAGTGTTGCCAAGTCAAAATTTTTTATTTCAGTAGAATATGTAAAAAAAAATCAGTAGATTCGACAAAATATCAGTAGATTTCTGTTTTAGGAAAAAAATTTCGCCGCGGGCCGCAGGTTCCCGGATTTTCATAGTCGGCTTGTTTTTTTAGGAAAAATATTTCGCCGCGGGCCGCAGGTTCCCAATTTTTCATAGTCAGCTTGTTTTTTTTAGGAAAAATATTTCGCCGCGGGCCGCAGGTTCCCTATTTTTCATGGTCGGCTCGTTTTTTTAGGAGAAAAGTTTTTCAAAAATGGCTAGTTTTTTTCCCGGCTGGTGGGAATTTTGTAAAATGAAGAAATATCAGTAGATTCAGTATATTGCCAAAAATATCAGTAGCATGGCAACGCTGTACTAATCGCCTACATCTCCGTCCAGCAGGCAGTTTTCGCCACCTTTCCTGCACGCCAATGCCCTGTTTCTTCCATGGCGATCGCGCGCTGCAATCTGCAATAATAAAAACGCCGTATATGGCGGGTACCTCTTGCGGTTACGAGGGGGGTTATTTTTAGTCAGCTTCAGGTGCCAATTCGATTCCACATCTCCCTTCCTTTTCTTGGCATTGTTATTTAAAAATAAATAAAGTAACAGGTAGGTACTTACTTATACATTATATTTCTTATCCGGTTGGCAGCGTTTTGCTTAAGGATTCCGGCCATTCACGTCTATTTAATATTATCTGTTTCTCATACATTGTTTACTGCGTGCTCCTACGGTTGTATGGGTATAATTATTCTTTCATCTCACGAAGGCGCGTACCAACCCCATCGACTGCTTGCGAAGAATCACTAGACATGATGTCACCTCTGAATTTTTCCACTGCAGTTTGCGTACGTCGACGCTTGCTTCCAAATGCATCCGATTAGAATATAGTGTTGTGTCTGAGTCTCGTAAAATAAAAGAATTATAGAATCTTAACTTTTTTTCTTTATAAAAACATTTATAATTTAATTTATTAATTAATTTTATTATTATTAAATATTTTTCTTAATCAACGAATAATTCACAAGATGTAAGAATATAACATTCTTTTTATTGAACATAATATATAATTTGAAAATACTTCTGAGAATATAATATACCCATTACCGATAGAAAAAATCCTTTTTTGAAAAAAATAAGACGCCCAGCAGGAATCAAACCTGCGTCTCGGGATTCGCGCCCACGCCGACCACAACGTTATTATAGGCATCTTATCTTTAGTATGTTCAATAAAAAGAATATTACATTCTTAAATCTTGTGAATTATTCGTTGATTAAAAAAATAGTCAAGAAATTATTAGCAAGTTCAAGTAAGTTACAACAATAAATCTTAGTGTGATCCGTGACGTCGGTTAGTAAATAAGGTAATACCTACTTTGATTTATAATAGAAAAGCCGATTGCCAATAGTAACTCAATTTAGAAAGCGCTTCAGAGAGTCATTTTAGTTTAAATTTGTCTCAATAAGGTAATATGCCTATATCATCGTGGTCGATGTGCGTGGGCGCGAATCCCAAGAGATGTAAGTTCGATTCCTGCTGGGTGTCGTATTTTTTTTCAAAGAAAGGATTTTTTCTATTGGTTATATAGGTATTTTCTCAAAAGTGTTTTCAAATTATGTATGTTTTATATTATTATATTGCCAACCGTAATAGTTCTAAGTATTTACGCTAAACATGCTGTAATTTCGCGTTTACGTAATATAATTTTATCGTAGATACCTACTATAATTTAGAAAGTTGAAAAAGTAAAATGTAAAATAAACTGATACGTGTAACTATTCTTTTATTGATCGCATTGCGAAATAAAATTTGTGCGTAGATCATAGCGTGTCAAGGGACTTCGAAGGACCGCGATTAATTAATAAGACTAAGTAGCATTATAATAATACCTTATTTGGATAATTTGCTGACGCGTTTCCGGAATCGTTGCGTGTAATGAGAGTGGTAGGGTCGAAGCTTGATCGGTCAGAATGCGCGATTCGCGGCCTATTTCTGGAACCTCGCGCAGGACGATAAACTTTATTAATGCGCTTGAAACGCTCATGGTTTTATGAACTTCCCGTAATTCTAAATCCGGCCCTTGCACTTCATTGTGCTTTGTGATAGTTTGTCGACTTTATAATAGAGGGAAGGCTTTCGTAACAGGATTCAAGCATGCACTATTGAGCTAGTCCTTTTCAAGCTGTGCGGATAGTATTTTCTTCGTTTGCGCTCAATTTATTATTCGCGCAATTTTCCGAGGTATTAGTAGTATCAAATTTAATATACTTCCATACTGAATCCACATTATTGCTTGGCCGGTCTCAGCGGTTTCACCGCTAAACTCTGTTGGACTTGTCTGGTCGAGTATCATAAGATTAAACGATTAAACCACACATAGTTTAAATTTTTTATAGATATAATAAATTATCGATTATGGTTTGGTTAGGCGATTAATGAATTAAAAAAAGAACTAACTAACACCGTATGACTGAAAAGGTGTGCACTATTTTTGTGTGATCACCCATGCCATACCTAAACTGTTACGTCTCCGGAAACTTGTACATATGCAGTTTGCCGTATCCCACTTCACCGTGAAATGTTGTATCGGAAGTATATAGCTGTATATTAAAGATCGTCCAACCTTTTTGACTCGTATAATACTGGGATAAAATCCATGAATAAATAAAACACTGTTCTTGTCGGCTTACAGTAAGTCAGCAGCAAACAAATTTTTAAAATAGCCGATATACTGGATTACACATAAAGAATGTTACAGTCTTAAATATTATGAATTATTCGTTTAATAAAGAAAAGTATTTTATCTACTTTCATTTAAGTACATTGGTTCTTATCTGTTTAGTGGAAGCCAGCGGCAAATTTTCATATTGAATCTAATAAAATTGGAGACCCTATAGTATACAGTCATCTCTTTCAGATAAGAAAGCTCACGTCGCACTGTGCTACGGTGAAATGTTTTATGTAAAATTTACATCTAACCGCTGAATCCACATCATTGCTTGACCGGTCCCTGTGGTTTCGCCGCTAAGATCTGTTGGCCTTGTGTCTGGTCGAATATAATAAATCACATCAGTTAGATGTTTTATAGATAGAATTAGTAAGCAGGGAGGACTTAATGAAATTTAAAAAAAAACAACACCATCTGTAATATATTATATTCTTAATTCAACGCAAAGAAATAAGTGTGACTGAAAAGGTGTGCACTATTTTGGTCGGATCACCCATAGTATACATAAACTATTGTGGTTTGGTTTAGGCAAGGTTTAATGGAATTTTAAAAACTAACCAACACTATCTGCAAATTGTATTTTTAGTCTAATGAAAATATAAATATGACTGACAAACTTTAGTGTGCACTATTTATGTCGAATTTTAACAGCCTCACCACTGCTGTACGGTATAGTCGACAATACGATGGAGACATGATTTTTGATAGAGAGGAAGTCATGTCTACCCTTTCCTAGGGTCTGTGGAGGTTCACTATGCTCTATGCTCTGTTATCTACCTTTTTAAATTTTATACTAGTATTTTGTCAATAACAGCGATAATGGCTGTCATCTTTCTTGGTCAAATATCCGACGTGAAACACTACGGAATTCCCATAAAATACAATACCTAAATAATATTTTTAATCCGTAAATCTCTCGGGGTATGTAACCTCAAATCTGGTATTATTTTTTCAGACGGGTAACCTACCTGTTTATTATCTATGTAACAAAAAGACACATTTTGGGGATTATTTTCTTCAGTTGTGGGGATAGTCGTTCAAGTAAATCGCTATTTGTCAATGGTTTCTAAACTTTTTCGGTTCACGGATGCATCGTGATTTTCCCATGGACCCCTAAACCAAAGTCGATAAGTTTTTTAGCCGGTCCACCGTAGCATAGAGACATTTTTGTGTAGGGTGGGTCGCAGTGTCGATTCCTGTTGACTTATGAATACCACATACACATGGAGAATGATAAAATATAATGTGTACTAAAATACAATAGGCGCAGATTGTTTATAACATTTAGGTATATGTAGTTGGAAAACGCTTTTCACTCCTTGACCATTTTATTGTCTAATAAAATAAGAATCAGTGGCGGCCGATGGTTTCCAAAATTACTTTGATCGGAGGTGCACTAAAAACTTTTTTTCATTATTTAAAAATAAAGCGTTGTTCCCCTTGGCTAGCATCTCTATAACTTTCCCATTAAAACCAGGAGCTGTCTGTTTGAGTTCTTTTTTCGATACAATACATAATATAATAAATTCAGTCTTTCATATTGCAATGCAATACGTGAATTAGCGTAACCCGGGATCCAAGACATCATAAGCCGACACGTTACGTCTCAGCCACTGTGGAAGCACACGTCACTAATTTATTAGTTTAACAATATCAATTTAAGTCTCAAGATATTAATTACATTTCGATATCACGGAGTCTCGTGATTTTATTTGAAACATAAATTGAAACTGTCTCTTGTCTGTGTTTAAAAATTAAAGGTATGTACATATTAGGTATTACAATCCCGGGATCCCACTAGATTTTTTAAATCCCGAATACAAGAATTTCTGAATTTGTTTTTGACAAAAAAGACACGTACCTACCTACCTACTACCTACTCACTTTCACGGTATTGCAGAATCACAATACATGTAAGTAGGTACATAGTGATAATTTACTACAAAATAGGAATCTGCTACTAAATAAATCATTTTTATGCTTACTTTGTTCATTTAAATCATAGGCTCCCAAATTTTATTTTGGCTTTCCACCCCCTTTTTTATTTTTCAACAATCCCTACCCCGGGAAAATTTTATCTGAATCTCAAATAATGAAAAAATAAACAACTTGAAACTGAAATATTTTTTTATTAAAATGAAATTTCACGTAAACATACTAGATTTGCTCACGATTATTTAATAGTAATTAAAGCAGTAGAATTAAAAATATTAACTAATGAGGAGGATGAGCTTGGTGTTGTACTTATTATCAATTTATTTCGCATCTTCCACTTCGTTATCACCGCTTCCCTACTGTCTACATTAATTCCCACTCAGCAGCATCCACTCGTCTCGTCCAGAGCTATTACTATAACTTAGTTATTTCTTGTGCCATCCTATCCATTGAAAATGTAGTAATCCCAAAATATCAGGATTGATAAATTATGAATGGGATTGGTATCCCAATGCTGAAAAAATATGTTAAAAGGATTAACTTATTATTGTTTGATATTACTAATTTGCACATACAATTTATTAGACGGCATTGTTATGCATTTTTATATTAAGGTGACGCATCAGTGAAACGCCAAATAATTTTCAACTGTACGCGCGACGAAATTTTGTACTCGCTTCGCATTCATTGAGAGAACGTCGAGTCAGACATACGTCACTTTGCTGCGTGATGGCGACGGGCCAATTAATTCTAAAATCGTGTAAAGATGACTAAAAACGTTACCCATTTACTTTAAAAAGAAAACATGTCAATGAATATATTATTATTGTTACTAATAGAATAATAAACAGAACATAAAATGGACGTATGTTGGATTTATATGAGAAATAATATTTCGTTTGACAGGCGTCTTTTGCACCCGCGACCCGCAATCCGCACATCGCCTAGCAACGATCTTTTTAGACCGTGCCTCAACTAATGCATGGCCTTAACCAATTATTGTCAAACTACGAGATTCTATTATCACAAAAGATCAAAGTAATGTCAGTAAGTTAAACTGATAAACTTGCCTCTTTAAATGTTGCTTAGGTATTTATGCGTGAAGAACAGTTCTTTGTAGGTATTCATTCGCATTTTTTTTATATAGGTACCCCTTGATCTGTTGATGTAATTAGTTGTAGGTGATTAATAATGCCGATAAAAAATATATTATGAATTTCCCATAATTAATTCAGTAGATACCAATGTTGGTCTTTTTATTCTATTTTCATTTAGTTATAGGTTTTTTCAGTTGTAATCTAGTACCTAATTAGCTAATAAAAACTTTTTTTTTAAAAATAAATAACTTGTTTTTTTCTACTTGATAGGGTTAAAATACTTCCACACTGATTCCAATATACAAGATAATAAGATGCATCATAAGACATTAAATTTATAGAATGGTTGGCGAGACATGAACGACATCAAATAACGAAATATTTGTAGTTAAAAAAAATCTCCGAGGTTCAAACTACGACGGAGCCGCAAAATTTACGTGAAACGTCACGTCGGCAAGTTGAATGTTGGCAATATTTTTTCGGGTTTTAAAATGATAACGGCAAAAGGAAGTACTACGTTTTCAGAAGGTAGTTATCTTGGTTTTGTGCGGCAGTTCGTCTCAGCATCGTAAACCTATAATATACATATAGTTAGGGTGTAGTTAGGTATCGTTATAGATTTATCAAGATTATTTGTTCGTTAGCGTATGTTTAGTGGCTCACGAGATATTATATAGCGGAACTGAAAATCATAGGTATTTTTGACACGGCCGCCGTTTTGGTAGTAGGTATTCAAGATTTTGCGATGATTCTTTTTTTAATAATACCTATGTATGTACAATACTCCTTACCTTTCAAACAATATATCGCTCACTGCTTTAATCGAAATCTCATAATTGTTATAAACGTTTTAATATATCATTAGTCGCGTACTGATTTGGAATACACTGCGGCAACTAAAGCCAAGATCAGCGTTGCGGCTATCACAGATTGTGTCAATTTTCAGCACATGTGGTTTGGCTATAAAACGTCCAGTCATCAAGCGCACCATATTTATTGAATTAAAATTTTTGCGTATTTAATTTAAAATTATCCAATTTTTCATTATTTTTGTGCGAGGACAAATCAGTCGCCTAGTCGCTAAACCCGCTCTGGTGATTTTTTTAGTTTCGAGTAAATCACGAAAAACTGTTTTGTGCATTTACGTCATTTACGATGATGTTAATGTTGGTAGTGGTGACGTTGGTATAGAGATTTAAGCTTATGTTAAAAATCATGGTTTGAATCGCGACGTCTGATTGGTCGGCTATGTAGAGCGGATTTAGTAACCTGTTTTATCTAAGAGCGGATTCCGCGAGTCAAGTCAATATTCATTTTGTTTTTTTTTTTACGACACAGCAGAATTTAAAACTCGCACCTTGATGCACTGATAGATCTATCGATATAGCACATACGTACATTCAAAACTAGTTTTATTGAAAAATCGTCCAGAGAGGGAGGGATTGGCGACTAAGTGAAAGAATTTTATATAGTTTTATTCATATGACGCTTGTAGTGAAGGATGTTGTCTCGAAATCTTGCCATTTACATTTCACTGATGTTTCTATCTAAACTTAATTTTAATCTTACTCGCCATCGCTCACGACTCGTGCGTTTCTCAGCAATTATGACTAATATTATTTGCGTGCACTTTTTATGCAGTAGGTAGGTGCAAACGCAACCAACCACTGGCCGTTTTTTCTCGCATCTCATTTTATGCTACTCAGTCGTCAGTTATCAGTTTAACACGGTGGCGATCGCGCCTTGTCAATTGATTAACCAGTGTTGCAGAAAGTTTAATTGTTTAAACATAATATATTATGTAATAGAGTGGTAACTAAACTATAGTTAAACTACAAATAAATATATGTTTTATATACAGTGTAGTGTTTTAAATTCATGTGCGTGCGTTTGTGTATAACGTAATAGACATTATAAACGAATTTCGATTCAGTGATTGTGAATGTGAATTTTGTGTGTTAGTAATAATATTGGTATTTATTTAAAATTGATTTCATTAGAACTCATAGTGAAACCAGGCATATTGCATAGTAGTTTTATATTTACATAAATATAATTAATTTAAAAGTTAAATACTATTCTAATACTTACCCGGTATTATGAAGTGTTTGTTTTTGTTTTGACGTTCGCACTTTTCACTTCCGCGGTTTTGAAAAGTTAGCATCTCAATAGTAATGCTTTGAAATTCAAATTACAAATACGGAATTTGAAACACCTATATTGGGCAAAATCTTCAAGGTAGATAAGCGGGTTGATATATCAATGGTCAGACCGCTCGCGGCTAGCGTAGTGTGTAGGTTACGTGTGTTCGAATCCCACCCGGTATAGGATTTTTTTCTGTGATAAATTTATGTAATAGTATACCAATTTATATTAGTATCATCACTATTGCATCGTGACATGCAGCCTCACTAATTGACACTCTTTATGCAGTGTTCAATACATTGTTTCTTTCGCCTCTCGGCACCGTCGTGCCGTTTCGTCGTAATTTCATTATTGATTTCCATCAATTTGTCTCACTCGACCAATAATGGACAACGCACTCAATACAGTAGCTAGCAAGTAAATTCGCGCACATTGATATTCGCACATAGATAGGTAAACGTTACGCAATTTCAATTATGCGATATCACGCATCGGGAATTTATAGCAATATCACCTTTATTGTAATGGCGTTAGAACAGTGTTTCTAGTGTCAATGTTCATTTGAGCGGACTCTTTCGAACTGAACCATTCGGCAGACCGACAAAAAGCATCGGGAATCTATAGCAATATCACCTTTATTGTAATGGCGTTAGAACAGATTATGCCATTCGGCAGACCCGACAAAAAAGTGAATGTCATTTTGTTTCCCAGATGTTTCGTCCATATTAATGTCATTGCACTCGACACATATGTATGTATATATTGCCCTCCCTTCGTTACACGCTCAAAATGACGACGCGCATTAATACCTACAATGTCTAAGTTCCACTATGTCGAGAATAGATCGACGACAATCATGTTTTTCACATTTCTATCCGGAAACCGTCTACGAGGAACCTATTGGTAAAGAACCCAATTTTTTTAAACTAATATGTAATGTATTGTCACCGCATTAGCACATGTGTACCGAATTTCAGGAAACTTGGCGAAAATTGGTTGTGACAGAAAAACATTTCAGATGCTTCCCTAACTTTTTTATATTAAGTATAGTTTATAGTAGATACCCATCTTGTATAGAGGAATCCATCGAGGAATAGAATGTTTCGATATAAGTTATAAAACATAGTACCTACATAAAAGTTAGTGGATTGTTGAAACAATAGCCCCAATCTAAGTTTACATAGTATCTACAAGACTCACTATAGTCAGGCAGTGTCACGAAACTGTAAATTTGGATGGTAGTGGTAGTAATGTAATAATTTGAACGAAATATGCAATCGAATCGGATCAGTGCCACAGTTTAAATATATTCGGCCTTACAAATAGAACCTATCCCTAAGGTAGGTGCTATCTTGGCCTTGTTTGCTCGCACAGTCTTTGGTTTATTACAACGTTTTTCTTAGCTCATATTCTTATTTGTCCGGTGGTTCTTTGTCCGGTACAAATCTTGCAATCGATTTTTAACTAACTTCCCGACTAGCTAGACATTTGAAACTTTTGGAATATATTATCAGAACACGATGCCAATGCATTTTTAAATACTTTTAGCCATCTTTAAGTAGAACTGAATTCATTTTCAGTTAATTCTGTTTTGTATGAAAAGTTATTTCGACACCATTATTGGTTGCTAGGGGTCTGGGGTCCTAGCAACTAAATTATTAATATATACGTGCGTTACTATGGAAATCAATATGACATGTCAAAATGACATTTCAGTATTATTTCTATCAAGTACCATTTTTTTTTTGATCGTTTAAGCTAGTCAAGTCAAGTTTATATGATTCAACAGAAAATTTAAAAACGTTGTATATAAAAAGTTCTTTTTATCATGTAATTATTTTGTAATGAATTTTATTTTGCACTCATATCGGGACCCAGGTTTTTCATTGAAGCCACCGAATTCGGTTCCGTGGCTTTAGCAGAATTTCATGTACAGTACGGAATTGTAAATATTATATATATATATATATATATATATATATATATATATATATATATATACTTGGATAGATTTCTAAAAGCATTCGTCGTTATCGCTCGTCTATCCAATTTCATTTGACGATGTTTGTTTTCACGTCTTATATTAAATCTTTAGAATGCCTTTATAATAATAAGTAATAACAGTGATGCCCGCTTTTGTGGATTGTGTATTACTGCATTGTTACTTTACTCCTGTTTCAACTTCCTTTGCGGCGTGTCACTAACTGAAAAACAATAGTCATATTCGTGAAATAAATAGATATACACCGCAGATTCGAACTCTTCGATGGCAGAGTAGCATTTTACAGAGGTTACTTCAATATCACACAGTAGAAATAATTAGCAGTTAAAATATAATTTTGCATACATAAACATGATTTTGTATTAATTCGTTACCACATAATACGCATTCAAGCGATCGCAATTAATATAAATGTCAAACAGGTTAATTTTTTATATTTAAATTTTGTTTGAAATATTGCATATAATCGTTAACCTCTGTACAGCAGGAAAGCCACTAGGTATGAATTATAATTATAGTTTGAAATCACGTGATTTCGGCTTCGGGATTCGTTTTTTTTTTGTTGTAAAAAATAGCTTAGGTTGTTATTTTCTTCCGTGAACCAGAGACAGGACTGCTGGCAGTTGTGTTTTTTTTTTGTGATTTTACCGAGGCTTTGACTGCGACTCGCTGTCATATCGCCTCTTCTCTTCTAGGAGGGGATCCGTCGATCAGGTCCCCGCTCCTATTCTGTTAAATAACTTTACAATTTTGCCTAGCTCTTCCGTCTTACCCACCGTCAGGACACCCTTCAATTCGTCGACATTCTCATAGATATCCGCAATTCGCAGCTGTACTCTGTGAATTTCATATTTGGGGCATTGCAGTGCTATATGTACAATGTCGTCTAAAACATGACATTCATCGCAGAGCTGCGATTCGCTTCTTCCCATGAGGACATGAAATCTTTTGCCCATGGTGTGCCCTGTTCTTAGCCTCAGTATTAACTTAAGCTCATTCCTCGTCAAAGGAGACTCTACAAACCAGGGCACCTCTCGTGGTGATGGTAGAATAGACTTACTCCATTTCCCCTTTTCTAATGATGCCCTATGGTGAAAATCTATCCACATATTACTATGGCACATTTTCATTATAGCCTCATTCCAGTCCAGGTTTTCTGGTATCCACTGATATGGTACCCCTGCTGGCAGTTGTTGAAGAAGATTACATGTAAATTGTACGTGAAACATTGGCAAACCGTGGACAGTTGGCCGAGAGTTTTCTTATCGGAAAGAGATGACCGTATGCTATACGGTCTCCAATTTTATTAGATTCAATATGAACATTGATCCAATTTTCATAGCTGATTTTGGCAAAATTCAAGAATGAAAACCCAACCTAACCTAACAAATGATCCAGTATATCGGCTATTTTCAAAATTTGTTTGCTGCTGGCTTCCTGTAAAGTGTAAACCGACAAGAACCGTGTTTTATTTAGACATGATTTTTTTGTCAGTACTAGAGGTTGGACGGTCTTTAACATACGGCCATATTATATTTACGATACAACATTTCACGGTGAAGTGTGATACGGCGAACTGCATACGTACAGGTTTCCGGACACGGTTAAAGAGAACAGTTACAATTATTGACACTTTTACAAACAATTGCGTCAATGACGAGTTTTGGGGCTGTGGAGACCCGACGCAACAACTGATTTTGAACCCCCCCCTCACGATAAAAAATAAACCACCCTTATTAAGTGCCCCAATTACTAACTGACGCCCGAATCACTCCAAATTTTACTTTCATATATTAGATATCCAAAAATTAACGCAATTTGATAAGAATTTCAATATGTAAAAACTACCATTTAATTTCGTTATAATCAGATACGACGCATATGGTTTACTTTGTAAAGCACATTGGCGCGAATCCGGTGGATACTGGTTCAAGTCCCATCGGGTGTCGTATTTTTCAAAGATTTTTTCTAGTAGATAGGTATATATCTCAGGTGTTTTTCAAATTACATGCTCAATTTAAAAAAAGTTATATTCTCAGGGCTTGTGAATTAGGTATTTGTTGAATAAAATATATAGTTTATGTAAAATGTGTATATAAGTAGTTATGTAATGGGCCACTTTGATGCTATTTCAAGGGTCTTGGTTATGCTTTAGTAGTACCTACATATTTTATTGATATGCAATTTGTAAGAAATACGTATCCTTTTAAGATTGTGGTATAAATAAAAAAGGATTTCATTAAATATTCTGTCAAGGATCGCAGTTCCTCATTAAATAATATCGTCACCTCAATACTACAACTAGATAACTTGATTTTCAATGTTTTTGACATAGTTATTGAATATGATTCTACATTTCCTTCTCTACAAAATGATAAAACTGACCAAGTGGCTGACATCCATTTCTCGTAAAAAACAAAATTTGTTTATACAAACCACTACTTTGTGGGGGCCCATATGATCATATTAGGATCGGGCATGGTCGATTTTTTTTTGTAATAATTATAGCCTAGATTTATGTTAATCAAGTAAAATTTTAAATTCATTTTTCCAACAATGGCCAAATCAGAGTTATTTAATTGTAGTATTGAGGTGGCGTGGTGGTGATAAGTAACTAAATATTATGTAGTTGATACCTTGTATATTATAATATACCAATCATTTACCCATATTAACTAGGTATGGTAAACCGTTTTACAGTGGCACCATGGGTACGGCAAATGCGGCTTGTAGTTGTAGTGGTATTGTTTGCTAGCATTAAAACAGGCATTGTCGCAAGCAATTCAATACACGCGCGAATCGCCTATGGTGTCCCTGTATAATGATTTACCTACATACACTTTTTATTTCTCACGTACAAAGAGAGTTACCTAGTAGATTATCATGTAAATGAATGGTACTTTTTATCCATTATTTAGCAGCGATTCGGCTGATTTTGTTGGTTTTACGTGGAATAAAAAATAAATTTAAAACTATTATCGGTTCTACGGATTTTGCTAGGTTATCTTAATCCCTTTTTTTATAGTGTCCCAGCTTTTTGGGCAAAACGCGGGACATTTAGAAATTAAAACGATGAGCGATTAGGCTTTCAACTAACAATATTATCATAAAACACGTTTTGCAATTTGTGAGAATAAAATATTGAATTTTTAACTGACGTATGAGACGAAATAATAAAAGCAATCAATAATTATCAAACGTTGTATATAAATGACGTGATTTAAAAAAAAATGTGTAAGTAACGAAACGAAACTAAAAAAAACTTTTAATTAAAAACTATGTTTATCTTTGATTTTGGGAAATTTTATATAGGTAGGTAATTACCTATATAAGTTTGAATTTACAACGGAATACCTACTTACATTTACAAACATAAATAAAGAAACTGTTTTACAATTCCATGTTATACCTACACCTACACGACCAGGGCTTTGTTTTTCGGAATTTTTTGGTAATATCTTTTTAAAAAATTGGTCTACAATCTGTTGATGATCTTGACCGCCTCACGAGGTTTCTTCGCAGTTTTTTTTAACGAGAAATATCGTACATAGGTAGTTACTATTCGCTCGACGTGCAGGCCATTCTTCGGAGCACATCAGGGAACTCAGAAATAATGGGAACCGACATACCTAACGGGTACGGAGAAGCAGGCAACCGATCTCGAGTAAGGAAGAATACGGGATAAATTTTAACACGTCAAGAATACGCCATACGTCGAATACTGCTCTCGGTTTATGCATTGACGCTCATTTAATATTGGTGTATTACACACACTATTGCACGTCTATTAATGCGTGGTTCATTTTCGTAGGACACTCGTATATTCAAAACCCTGCGTCAAAATTTACAGTATTGGTATTATATCATCATCATCATCATCATCATCAGCCTGAATCTATCCACTGCTGGATGAAGGCCTCTTCAAGTTGCTTCCACTTCTCTCGGTCCTGTGCATTGCGTTGCCACGTACTTCCGCAGAACTTTATCATTTCATCGATCCAGCGGCCTCTAGGTCTACCTTGTGGACGTTTTGTACTTCTTGGATACCACTGGATGACTAGATTTGTCCAACGATTGTCTCTTCTTCGAGCTATGTGTCCAGCCCATCTCCATTTAAGGCTTTTAATAAACTCTATTACATCGCAAACCCTTGTCTGCTTCCTTATCCACTCATTCCTCTTTTTGTCCTTTCGCGTTATGCCCAGCATGCACCTCTCCATACCACGTTGTGCTACTCTAAGTTTCTGGATCTCTCTTTTACTTAGGGTCCATGTTTCACACGCATATGTCATCACGGGAAGCACACACTGGTTGAACACTTTGCGCTTTAGGCACAGTGGAAGGTCACTTTTGAAGACATTATTCAGGCGGCCAAAAGCACTCCAGCCTAGCTTTACTCTGCGAACAATTTCATCAAATATACATCCATCTATAGATACTTGTTGTCCCAGATAGATGTAGCTTTTCACCTGTTCGAGCTGAGTGCCATTGATGAGGATCTCTTTTTGGCCTGCAAAGCAGTTGAACATGACTTTCGTCTTTGTTACATTTATTTTCAAACCTACTTTGTTGCTTACTTCAGCGAGTTCCTGCATTCTGCTTTGGAGGTCTTCTGAGTCTTGCGAGAAAATTACTATGTCATCGGCAAAGCGCAGATGACTCAGGTATTCTCCATTTATGGGGATCCCTTTGTCATTCCAGTCAAGTTGCCTGAATAAGTCTTCAAGGGTAGCTGTAAATAGTTTAGGTGAGATTGTATCACCTTGTCGGACTCCTTTGCTGATAGGAAATCTGCGCGATGGTTTATGGAGATTTACAGATGCTGTTGCGCTACTGTATATATTATTGAAAATATTTATATAGCGTCCAGGGATTCCTTGTTTTCTGAGTGCGTCGAGTATTGAACATTTCTTTATCAATGGTATTATATAGCCTATCGGAATTATACTTATTAATCTGTTCTGTAGGCACATCTTGATAATAATATTAAATAAGACGCGGGGTTCAAATCCGAAAAACACTTGATTCTGATTTTGACTTAACGTTAAGAAAATCAACAGTAAGAAATTTTATTTCGGGTGCCGTATTTCTCTAAACCGATTCTTAATGAGTAGTAGGTACCTACAACGTTTTATCAATTAGAATCGATAGTCAATTTTGATTATGTTGATTGTATTAATTTTCCTAATATATTTATTTTGAATTCAATATCATAATATTCGTCTTTACGACGGATTTCGTCAAAACGTAGGTATCTACCCACCAGTATTGTAGTATTAATTAAAATAAAATTATTTCCATGTATTTTATTGCATAATTTCTCTCGTTGTCTCCTTAAAGGATTGTCACCCTACAGTGTGTCTAGACTTTTTTTTAAAAAGCAACAGTTAACACCTCGTGGTTTTTCCGTGTAATTATATCGCATTCTTACATGGTTGTTTTCTATTAGGTAAAGTAATTGTTTACTAAAACGTGTTTAAAAAATGCGTTACCTTTCGGTGTTTTAATACCTGCCCATTAGGGTAATCTTATTGTGTTATTCGCCGCCCTTCTTTTAAATCACAATAGTTTTGTTCACAAGCTTGTATAAATCCAGGTAAATTAGTGTAATTTCTTGTCCATACAATAATACCTAACTAACTAATGTTACTATAACCTTAAATGATTGACCTAAACGAGTTTCTTTGTTATTTTTTTTTTTTACTTATAGGGAGTTTGGATTGAAATGTTAAGATAGCGGTAAAGATTAAAATATAGGTAGGTACCTACCTACATCACTTAGTATGGAAGATAATTCAGCGGTGAGGATTTATTTCGCAGGGTTTTCCGTGAGTATTTTACAGTAATTACCGGATGAAATGCATTTGTAATAATAATAAATAAAAATTTGCCTAATCGATAATTTGATATGAATAAAACATACATTTCTCTTCCTATATTTCCCATATTTTCTTTATTCACTTTATCTGCTATCGACTGGTCGTAGTTGATGGAAAATTAATTAACTTTCACGTTGGATTAAATTTAATTCACTTAGAATACAGTACACTTTCATATTATGTATATATCTATATAATATATATTATATAATATGGAGATAGACAGCATCTTAAAATTTAATGTACTTACACCTAATTACATTTTCAAATTAATCAGAAGTTCAAACGTTGACATTTATAGGGCTTTTTTTTCTTATTTGTCACTTAAGTCCGTGGTGGACCCTAGCTACCTCATCAGACTCCTCTGTTCTCATTCAACAGTCGATCACTCATAACGTTTAAAAATTCCTTTGTAGTTCATCAAGCCACTAAGCGCCATGGTTCGTTTCGCACTTGTTTTCCTTCAGGACCATTAAACGTGAGGCGGCTTTGTCGGTTCAAATTCATCCATACGTGCCACGTAGCAAATAAACCTGAAGACGTCAGGCTTGTCAGAGCTTCTGGAGCTCATGATTATAGCGACACTGTCAAATGTCATTTTCGTGGCATGAACTAAATCTTTATCAAGAGTCTACGCCTACGGCCTACGCTCTAATACCGCAATTTACACTGGTGTACTGACACGCCAATCGTTTGCCTCGATTTACCCTGGCCAACGGTTATTGCCTATACCATTTCTGTAATCGTCGATTTAGTCACTATAGATATTATCATATTTTAACCAGACTCGGGGAACGATCCAAAATGATATTTCATGATCAGGGCAGACGATCGGCGCTACAGCTGATTGGATCTGCGATTCTGCCGGTGTAATCTGCATTTAGCTTTCGGGAATCACGGATTTTTTGATAATCTGGAGGGTTTATAACCAATATAGTATTTCTTATCTAAGACACTACGGTCAGCACAATGTTTTTCTTCAAAATAATATCATGGACATTCTACTGTTAATTTCGTAATAAAAATTTCTTTACGTTAAATGCTCTTTTTAAAGCGTGTGCCAAGGGAACTCAAAAATAATGGGAACTGAAATACCTAACGGTTGTGGAGAAGCAGGCAACCGATCTCGAAGTAACGGTATAAACTTAAACACGTCAAGAATATGTCATACGTCGAATACTGTCAACTGCTCTCGGTTTATGCACTGACGCTCATTGGTGTATTGGATGTTGCAACACACACTATTGCACGTCTATAATGCGTGGTTCGTTTTCGTAGGACACTTACATTCAAACCCCTGCCTCAAAATGTACTGTATTGGGATATAGCCTATCGAAATTCTATTTAGTAATCTGTACTGTGTTGTTGTACCACAGAGTTGCCTATTCTTTTTCTCTATTTCACGTAATTCATACATACACAGTTTAGCCTGTTTATAAATTAATTAACGTTAGTAAAATTATTAATTTATGTGGACAGTGAAAACAATATATTATTTACTCATTGTGATCTAAGAAAGTATGTGAATAATAATTAAATTAAATTTATTAAATTATAGTCTCAAGTGATGATAAAGGATGGCAAACAAAGACATAACTTTCTCAATGATATCTGCCTTGCAGAGTAAAAGCCAGGTTAAAAGTGAGCCGGATGTATCAGATGCCGATGAAGACTCCACACTGCTACCCCAGAGTTTGAACGAAGCTTTCTTTAAAACCACTTCATCCAGTAAACTTTTAAATTCTGGGGGTGACTGGATGGCAAGAGATTCAAAAATATCTTCAGACCAGCACGTTAAAGGCTTATTAAAGGAAGATACTAAAAGAGGGCATTATGTGCCAAACGCCAAGCCTATAGTCGATATACAAATTGTTCCAAACTCTCCGATCAGCTTAGGTGCATCTGACGTTGGTCGCTGTAATTTTAGACTGTTTAAAAATAATTACTTCAGGACTGAAAGAAAAAAAGACATGCCTTCATTCAATTGCGCCCATCCGACGCCTTATACTACCGGAGGAAAGGGACAAGGAAGCAAATATTCAGGTGATAAAACACGCGAGGCTCTGGTTGGTTACATCGGTCATGATATCTTGCCGAAATCAGCCAAAAAGAGTAGTCGAGAGTTGGAATGCCAAAATAATGACGGATATATTTTTTCTTCTGGTGTCACTGATAGTTATGTGTCTTCACCGTGGATAGATCGTTGCGAAGGTTTGGGTGAAAATAGAAGAAATCCCGTTTCTTGGTCACAGCAGAATAATACAAATGCGTATGCAAATCACGGTAATTATCATTACGAATATCCAGTTGTTTCTGGCGTGTACGGTGAATCTTCTCCGCTCATACCCAGCGCGTATAGCAATGGTGCATTGATGTCTTCTACGAATGGAGACTTTTGGACGAATACATTGCTGAATATTGGAAGAAACGATGGAGACGAAGTGACATCCATGTTGGAAAATAGTAATGCAAGAAAGGCTCCAGAAAGAGCTGATACAGACCAAATCGTTACTTCGCCAGATAGTTTACCGAAGTTTTCTGAATTGATATCCAGAAATAAATACTATGACACGTCGACCAAAAATAATAAATTAAGTTCCGGTAAGACTAAGCCAAGTTTTTCTCGTGGTCCAATTAAGAAAATATCCAACGATTCTTCAATTGCCGATAATGTAAATAAACCATTTTCTGCCGGATTGTTATCTTCGTCGATTAAAAAAAAATACAACGTGGAAACGTCATCTTCGAATGAAGATGCGGCAGTGTATTGTGAGGGTAGAAATAAAGGCAGTGATCAACTTGATGAAGTTGTTTTGCCTGACTCGTCGACCGGCACTGAGTCCTTCGATGTTAGTTCACGGTGTGATGATGAAGTGCCTAAGATCTTCGAGTTTGGATGTGACAGTATACGTGGTGGTAGTGTAGTGAAAAATACTCATCCAGCAACAACAAGGCGGCTGCTATCAAATGCATCAGTAAGTAAAGTAAAAATATTTATCAGTATAATATTAATACTATCGACCGAAGGTATTTGATGTAATTTGAATTTAAATTCTAATGGATTTAAGTTTTGTACTATTCCATTTGAGTCGTTTTTGCGATCCGGGTTTCGCCTTTCGGCATCTTCAGGCACTATGTAGACTCACATTTCGGAGCTGTAATTGTTATTAATTATTTTTATCTTTTCATTATCCATATTTTTGATAAAGTGTCCCCGAACATCATAAGACGAATGGTCCACCTGAATAATAATATAATATATCCGTTATTCAAAAGTATCAATATAAAAGCATCTCAGGGATAGAGAGAGAGAGAGATAGAGAGGTACTTAGATACACATCATATTTTTATAGATAGCTATCTCGTATGTATGCGGAATAATTTATTTTTCGCTCGGTCATCTAGTATACAAAGATCGAACGTTTTGGGAGACCGATGCCCATGTCTTTGCTATTGTCAACCTTGCTGGCATCACGATCGTACACTTCGTGATACTAACATACATTTGTAGGTATCGTTGATAAAAGGTTATTTAAATTTTGATAATCCCGTGGAATGCTTACTCTGGGTGTCATTTATTTTTTCAAAACTACCACCGAAATGCCTGAAATTAACCTTCTTCTGGGACTACATGACTTGAGGATCGTGTCCCGGATGATTTCGTCCGTCCATCATTTGGAGGGAGTAAAAATTCATTTTAAAATTAACTAAACATATTATCAAAGTCCCTAGTTATTCGCTGTCACGGCTTGTTTTTCCTTTCGTTGGGTACCTGCCACGTCTCCACGCCCGTTATACAGGTGTATATCGTGGCGTATCGAACGTTAGGTACATTTCACATGCACATTTTTAACCAGAAGTCGTGTAGACTCACCAAAGCACACTCGGGTGCGTAGCGATCTCGGTTTTGGATAACTGCTTCTATGACATTCCCAAGCATACACAATAATTGTGATGCTACAAATCCAACCGTGCTACGCCCGATTACGACCGGTTGTGGCTTTATAGTTTCAGTTTTAGAGGCATGTTTGTGTTAACCGAAATTTGTAATTTCTCTCGTCAATCTGTATCGCAGTGCCAAGATGTTTATCTTATGAATACATTGTATTACTTAAATCCGAACTCTACCTACATTGCAATAAAGGTGATGACAAATTTTTGTCAGATGCCTATGACCCTTTCTGGAAAAGTAGTACACATTTTCTGTTTAGATATGGTTCGAAATAGTGTAGGTATTCCATAGTGTAATGTGATATATACAAATTTTATTGTATAGGACTTGATCAAGTCACTAATCAAGACCAAGGGGGATGCTATTAAATGAGAAATTTCTTATGTTTGTTTTCCTGTTATATTATGTCAGTATAATTGTGTAATAAAATAAGATGAAAAACTATTCGAACTCGTAAAAACGCATTCGGCCAGTCAAATAAAGTTGCCCGCAGGCAATATTTATTATACTTATTTCTGTGTTACGTCATGTCACATGGTGTATATTTTCCAAAAAAAATAACGAATGCATGAAAATATGTCTACCATTCATGCGTAGTGATAAAGTCCATCCCCCCTGAATTCGTTACACCAGACAGACACCAAATCCATCTGTATGATATTTTCTACACAAATTTTAATTTAAGGCTATAGCACGGTCTAAAACGATCGTGATTACGCGACGCTCAGATTGTGCAAACGACGCGTGACGAACAAAACATAATTTGTCATCAAAATTCAACATGCGTCCATTTAATGTTATGTTTATTATTATTTAAGTAATAATAATAATATATTCATTGACATGTTTTGTTTTACGAGTAAATACGTAACTTTTTTTAGTCATCTTTACACGATTTAAGAATTAATTACTCCGACGCCATCACAAGACAAATTGACGTGCTCACAATTCGACTATCGCTCTCAGATTGGCAACGCATGCAAAATTACTATCGCTGAAAATTATTTGCCGTTTCACTGAAGTATGCATTTAAATCGTATTTAGTATTAGTATCACAAATTGAACGATTTCGTCGACATCGAAGGCGGCCAACAAGGTGGACTATAAAATGTTTTGAAGACGATGCGATGCGATGTCGCGTCCCATTCTCAATTTTTGCTTTCCGCGCGCTGTGTGGTCGTACTACATTGTCGACATGGATGTATGGAGGATATAGGTCGCACGCCGGCGGTCGGCGAGCCGTCGAAATTGTTTTCATTTTGTTTAATTACAAATTTTCAATGATAGAGACATAGGTTTACTATGTATATTTTTTTCTCCTCTATAGCACTGCAATGCCAGTTGATTTATGAATCGGTGGCAGTAACAGTAAAATAATCACAGAAATATCCAGGTTCAGATTAAATCATAATAGGTACTTACATTATGTATTTATGTAAGTATTGTGACCGGAAATCGAAACCCGAAGACCTTGTATGACAATCCAGTAAGTACATTCGTCACTGTTCTGGCAGAAAACACTAATTCGAAAAAATGACATATTGAGTTAGTACCAAAATGTTCCTTATTTCAAACTTTACCGTCTGGAAAGTGGAAACCTTCTTAATAAATAAACAGTCTTTATTTTAAAGTCATCCTTTTTACAATTACTTAATAAACTCACATGATAGATCATTATTTCAAACATTTTAACAATTTCAAAGTCAAATTACTCAAAACTAGTATTCTCCAGTTAGTGTGTTCTGCCAGAACAGAGACGAATTATGTATTGGACTGCAGACTACACGAAAAAGAAGCTGGAAAGAGAAATAATTCAGATTTATTTATTTTTATATTATACTTTTTTTAATAATTCACAAATTACAAATTTAAGACGTTCACAACATGAATAAAAAAATAAACATTATAAAAATCGTAAAAGAGTAAATACGAAAATTATTAATTAAGCTATCATGTTTAAATTAGCTTTTTAGTCATTTCGTATTGCTGATTAATTTGTGGTAAACTTCACAACAACTATCGTATCGTTCGCATCTGCTAAAAAACTGCAAGTATTTCTACACAATTTCAAATTCATTTCAATGTACCTAATAATTTGTTGGATGCGTAGAATTGAAATTTTACGATGTAGTTTTTGATATAACAAACGTTTTTTTGTGTCAACTATGTGTTCAGTTACAGTGTTGCCAACCGTACTATAATTATAGTACAATACTGTAATTTTGAATCCGCAAAAAATGTAAAATACTATAATTTTACGCAAATATCACAAAAATACTATAATTTTGAAGGATTCGAGACGAAAAATGTTCCTGTACTATAGTTTTTTTCTGAAATACTACAATTTTTACCCTTTTGTACTATAATCAACATAGAAAAAGATGGCAACACTGGTTCAGTAATAATAATTGTCTGTAGGAGAAAATAGTGTGGTCTGATTTCAATTATAATATCCAGGCGATTTCATTTCTAAGTGGTTCCAAGTATAGTAGGTATACGATTCCTTACCGTTGTTATTTCTTTGACATATCTTTTAAGAAAAATCCTAATATGACCACTAAATTTTTCAACTAATCATCACCATATCAGTTCCGAATGTAGAACGAATCGAACGAAGTGTCAAATCGAATGTAGGTACGAAAAGTGTCCCGATCAGTTTTGGTTTCACAGAAGTTTCCACTTTGCTTATCCTTTCGGCGAGCACCAATTTTGTTGTTTAAAGTATAATATTATCTATTATAAACTGCGACAAAATTTGATTAAAATTAATTTCGGACATACTTAATAAATTGCACATCAAAAACATAAAAATGTTTAAATAAATATTGTCGAAATGGTTGCCGGCCCCAAGACAGCTATCATATTTCGTGAAAGGGGTCAGTCAGCTTTTGTAAATTTAAATTCGCAACAAAAGCGTTTTTCTGCAAAAATATTTTCGGGGTGGACCGCGGAGAGGGAGGCTTGGGGGATGTTCGGCTAGTCACTGCCGGGGGTAGCGGGTGGGTATATTATGCTTTCGTATTTTTAATATGCGACCCGCGAGAGGCGTTTTTGTTTTACTGCTTTCGTATTACGATTTATAATATAGGTGGGTGAAGTAATGTGCCCCGGTCTCCTCTGTTTTGGTGGATGTGGCAGCAATAAAACTAAACGCATGAGCGGCTAGTCTCTGCAAGAATGCACGGTTTCAAATGTCTCGTAGTCTTTGTTCACCGGATCTTTAGCAGAAAATTTATGTATATTTAAATATATATGTATTTGTTTTCATTTATATTAATTATATTATACACAGCATAACTAAGATAATTGGTATCAAGCAGTCAAGCAACATGATATTATAATAATATGAACTTAAAAGATTGCACACACACATGTTGACAAACAACAAACAACAAACGACAAACAAAAAACGACAAACAAAAAACAGCATGTCAGCTGGAGTCACTCATTAAGTGATTTTGGTCAAATGAACCATCGGGATTGAGTCTTGAAAATGAAAAAGCGTGTAACTAATATAATAAGATTTTTAGACTACATCATCATCTTTCCATCCTTCTCAACCTAGTGGTCCCTTAAAAAAAATCCATTTTCAGCATTCTTCAGCAGTCTCACAGCATGGTATTTCAATGTTGCTTTTGTTGTTCTTGTGTATTGCTAGTAGGGATTCCAATCCCGGGATCTTGAACTATTTTCGATACCTATGAATCCCGGGATTGGTAAACATAATCTCGAAACTTTTGGGATTGAGTTTTTTGTATCAGTTTTTATGGAAAATAAAATTATAACGAAAATATAACAGAAAAAATACTTTTAATAACATACAAATACATTAGAAATAAACTAAGTTTGAATGAAGTTTGATTTATTACCCATGTGTTGCCAATTCATTTTATTTTTTCACATAAATTAATAAAAATGAGAAAGATTGGAAAAACAATGCTTCGCACTTTTAACAAAGTGATTTCACCATGTTTTTTTAATGCATTTGTCATTTTTTTTATTTTAATTGAACTTGTATTTGTTATCTTTTCATAATTAAATAAAACTTTTACTTTCACATTATTATTTATACATATTACAATATTATTTACTCCATTACACCTATGTATTTCCAAGATTGAAAGTACACAATATTCAATAAATGTCTTAAATGGTATAAATTATACTAAATTTATTTTTGACCAAACGTTATTTGTATCTATAGGAATTTTATATCAACTATTGAAGAAAATGCTAATCCTGGGACCAGTCCCGGGATCTTCAAATCGTAATCCCGAAATCCCGGGATCAAGAATTTGGCTCGGGATTGGATTCACTAATTGCTAGTATTTACTCTTATTACCTTGTGCGCAACAGGTAGTGTAAAATTTCACCTGTGCTTTTTCCTTTTCAGTTTTTTTTTTCTCTCATTTTATATTGATATATTGAATGTCGATTTTTTCTCAGTTTTCTTCGAGTTACTTCTTACCGTTACCAACGAGATAGAGTCGCATCAAAACAAATCTCAATCCTTTAATATGCAGAATATATTTTGTGACATGATAATATTATATTATGTTATGATTACAATGTCCAAATGGTTAATTTTGTTTTTTTTTTCAATTTTGCAGTACGGCTCAGACGAATTCGGCCAAGACAGTCCATCCCGCTACTCATCCCCCAAGGGCTCGTCCTCAGCGCCAGTCGGGGGTTCCGGTGGCGCTGGTGTGCCCTACCAGGAGAGCGGGGGAGGTGGGGCGGGCGGCGGATATTACACAGCGGGGGGTGGAGCGCCGGACTGGCCTCCCGCCTACCCTGGTTACCCACCACCCACTTCTTACCTGCAGCATGATACATATGCGATGACGCCAGGTGAGAATGATATTATGTCATCTCTGTATAGTTCTAATTTACAGGAGTTTTTCTATTTATTTGTTTGTGAAGTGTTCACTGTATTATTATTACCATTAATTATTATTAGCTTCGACGCTGATGTACTGTTCATCCATTCTATGTGTCTCACCCAGCATGTGCTCATTTACGTATCGTAAACCTGGACATGAACTAATGGCGGTTTTCCATGAAGCAGATGAGGCGGTTACTTTGTAGAAATTACTGAAATCTCATAAATATGTGTATTTTTCCACAAACTGAACTAAAAACTAACAACACGTCATATTTTTTTAAAATTAAATATAGATATATTGTTTTTAACACTACAACAACAGGACATGAGGCTCAATGACAGTAGTGTAGTGAAACGATTACATAAACATCCAGGCTTTGAGAAAATCATATAAAAATATTACATCACCGCGTCGAACCCAGAGCCCTCGGGTCCAGTACTTTCCAAATATCTTGCAAAGGAGCCTCCACTTACATAAAATTGTACTCATCTATAGAGAAAGTTTTATTCAACATCTTGGATGAAATCAAAGTTTTATATATGATTGTCTTTTCTTATTTGTGTGAATTTTTTTTCAGGCCTGCCGGGTCACGGCATCGCGGAAGCCCTGGGCGGCGACCTTCCCCCACAGCATCCACTTCCCCCCATGTCATCATTCAGAGGAGGAGGACAGCCTTCTCCCGCGCCACCCTCAGATCTGCTAACCAAGGCGTCATTGCAGGCGGTAAGTACACATTATATCCACTAATAATGCAGTATATGTTTCATAACTCCCGGCTGTCTTGCGGCTGCATGCTAAATGACAATCTTGGACCCAATCGGTCCATCAAATTGTCTATCTGAACTAAGCAATGTTACATATCTATTCTTTGTTAACTCATATTTGTTTTTGTGTCTACCACAGAGTAGATTGATAAGATGGAAATGCGAAAGCCAGTCGCCATAGACCAAGACTTTATGACCTAATGACTGTTATAGGCTATAAAAAATACAAAACCCCCTGATTGTCCTCAAATATACCAATATTGAATACACATTTTGTTTACATGACAATCTTAAGGCATATTGTTATCATCATCATTTATGGTACTATAACCTTTGGCGGGTCATGGTCTCCTTAAAAACTTCCTCCATCCTTGACGATCCAGCGCCGACACTCTCCAGTTGCTTTGACCCAACATTCTTAAATCTCCTGTGGCGCAGTCCAGCCATCTCAATTTCGGCCGTCCAGGTCTTCTCTTGCCCTCGGGGGTTGTGTGCATAGCCTGCCTTGCTGGTATATTCGCCGGCATTCAATGTACGTGGCCGATCTAATCCAATCTGCATTTTCATATGCCACGTGATCTTTTCACCCCTATAAAGTATGCACAGCTCCTCATTATACCCTAACCTCCAAATGTCACTTTCTTGAACAGCCCCAAAGATTCTTCTCAAAACTCTCTTCTCAAAGATATCCATATTTCTCTAATCCTGTTTGCTGAGTGCCCAACATTCTGATCCGTATGTTAATACTGTGCGCAGGAGAGTTATATATAAAGGAGGTTGTATATGATAGAGATGGTAAATATAGAAAATAACATATTCTAATAAAATGTAATTCTTAATTCTAAATTCCTAATTCCAGATGTACCCAACGGCAGGCGGTGGCAACAATGGCGAGCACAGCATATCTTCATACGGCTCCAACCCCTCCACCCCCGTTAACAGTCCTCCCCCCCATCCGCTCGCGCATCATTACCTCAAGCACGCCGTGCATTCCATGCCTTCCTCTGCACACCAGGGCGTCAATGGACAGGTACTATTCAGCAATATTTTACTTTTTGATACCTGCATAAGCTAGTGTGCTCGCCTAAATTGGTGACTACCGTGAAATGCATGATGGAAAATAGTTTTTTGAATCTTAATTTTTGTATAATGGATTGAAAGATACAATATTTTTTTCATTAGCTTAGTACTGGAATCATTGGAATGATTTTTTTCGATTGCCAGTGTGTCGCAGCCTGAAAGACCGAAAATGGGACGGGCTTGCGTGATTCTATACCTAATTTAAAATAGAATAATGCATTAATAATTGATGTATTATCGATATAATTATTTATGAAGTGAATCAAAAAGCAAAATAGGTAAATATTATTACAATATTATTACAATATAGTATGTATAAAAAAGCCATAAGATTGTTGTTTTTATTTCTTCGATATTTCAATGCAAACTTTTGGTATTTTGTTTGCGATGTGTTATAAAATAACCACTGAAGATTGCAGGGAACTCAGAAATAATGGGAACTGAAATATATAACGGGTAAGGCGAAGCAGGTAACCGACTCGAGTAAGGAAGAATCCGGGTTAAACCTACACACGTGTTAAGAATACGTTTTACGTCGACTACTAAAAACTGCTCTCGGTTTATGCATTTACGCTCATTTAATGTTGGTGTATTACACACACTATTGCACGTGCATAATGCGTGCTTCATTTTCGTAGGACACTCACACATTCAAAACCCTGCATCAAGATGCGGCGTATTGAATATAGCCAATCGGTATTCTATTTATTATCTGTTCTGTGGAAGATTGGATAACTAAACCAGTATATATATTTAAAAATACTATATATTCACATAAACATACTATTATGTCTTTTGATAGAATCATATTTTGTTTTACGATAATAAGTTGCGATTTCACTAAGTAATAAAAAGGTCTTATTAAATTCATAAATGTTAATGAGTGTGTCAAAGACAGTGTTTTATTGAATGTGTATCCATTTCCAGTCGCAACAATGGGTAGTGGGCGGCGGTCTCACGTCTCCCTCTCCTGCTGCGCCCGCGGGCCCCCCTCACCTCTCAAATGGATTACTATTGTCGGGGAATGGCACCCCGCCGCACTTTCCACCCCCGCCCAACTCTGCCGGACCACATTTAATGGTGAGATAATTGATATCGGAGACATCTTTCATTGTTGACCCATAACTTTTTAAAAACAGAGTTTGATTATAATATTTTATTCATCGCTTTTCTGCGTTCAGTCTCATAGTACAGTACATCGGTTATGTTCTACTGTTAAAATTAATATTGTATCACTTTTATTAAATTTGTATTAAATGAATCTGCAAAGATTGTGCTATAGTTCAGAAACATAGACATTAACTGTTGATGATTGCCAAATCTTGCGAAAGGCCTTCGGCCCCATCTACCTGGATGGTATCTGTGGCGACGCTGCTACGCCACATTTATCAAAACTCAACACCTGTGATTGACCGGCCACGTGACACATATAAATCGAGGGCTTAGTGTCAAACAACACTATCTACAAAAGTGCAACTTTACAGGAAAGCCAAAAATCGTTATTTTAGATTCTTGTAACTCAACAAGGGAAATGTTTATTTAAAACCTAGTGTTAATATTTTATAATTTATTGTGTATTGTACATTTATCTTGCTCATGATGATGTTAAAATTTATAGGGATAGTTTTAAAAAAATATGAAAACAAGGGTAACTTATGTAGTTAGCGTTAAACTTTACTGACGATTTAATAAGAAATTAGAAAAGATTGACATAACATTGTTTGACTATCATGTAGCCGTATATGTAAAATAACGTTATCTCAAATAAAAAAAAACACTTTTTTGTAGATAACGTTGTCTGACTTTAAGCACTCGAAATATACCTACACCAACAAAGCGGTTCACGTTTAGTGGAACAAAAGGAAATCAATGTGTGGGAAAATGACGACTTCAGTGGCGATCGCTTTCACAGAAAGTCTGCTTGGGGCGGCCAAGGTCCACCCCGGATAATCGATTTCCAGATTAATCACAGACACCAGTGAAAATTAAACTTCGCAATTATCATGGTATTCTTATATAATTTCACTAAAAGTGTTGTAGACTACTGTCCGACAAGAAGATCTAGACAATAACCGGAAGTCGCTGGAGTCGAAGTGCAGTTAAAAGTAGGAAGGGTTTTTTAGTTCATAGTTTTACCACGTGGACAACTCGTCGATAACCGGAAGTCGTTGCAGTCGAAGTGCGGTTAAGAGTAGGAGGGGCTTATTTGTTTGCAGTTTTAACACGTTGACAAGAAGATCTTGTTCAACAGTGCAATGTGTCATTTGTGGAAATATAATAATAACAGTGGATCACAATCACTTCTCAACAAAAGAATAATTACAGTGAACACAAAAAATCCGAAAATGATGTTTATGGTTCAGGGTTTCTTCCCTTTTTTTTTTTTTTGTAATGTCATTTATTTGCTGTGACGAGCTCTTACTCAGTAGTTTGCTACATTTCAACTGGAGAGTAGTTTATTTTTATCATCATATTGGCGTTTACCATCCCATGTGAATATTGACTGCCTACACAGGATATCGTCCACCAGATTAGCATGAGCACAGGGATTCTGAAAAGTCAACCTGTACTGTCACTTTGCATCTAGCGTTAGACATGGATACTTTGACCATTTTATTATTTCGCTAGGTACCTAGCAATGTTTATTTTGCGGTAATAAATCGTATGGTATGAAGTATATGAGATTGAATCAGAAAAGTGATGTTTTTCCCCCTTTTATTTTGAGTATTGTTCGACTTTTTTCTCAATGTTGTCTTTGGTTTGTGTTACCGTTATAGTGCTTCGATTTTTGTTTATTTACTTTTTAAATTCACCCCCTCTAAATATAATTTTTAAATATTATTAGCTGCGATGAACACAAACTGAATCTCGTAAGCCAAGGCAAATTTCCAACGTAACCTCAATTCGACAAGATCTGATCGAAGGCGATTTGCGATTAATTTTGTATGAAAAGTCAATTCAACCAGGCTTGCGAAACTCGGGTTAGGTGGTCATTGTGGTATATTAAAATTGCTTTATAATAATTGCTTTTAAAATAAATTTAAATATGTAGTGTTTTGGTTACATTTTAAAACATAGTTAGGATTTATGAACTATTATAAAATATTGAATTCATCAATTTATTTAACCTTTGTAGAAGTTAAGATTATTTCATTAAATTTAATGATTATATTAATTTAATTGCATGTAAGTAAGTAGATAAAAACTAGATGACACATTTTTTTAGAAGTACATTGATCCCGTTTTAAATTTTTATTTATCTGATGGTGTAATCCTCATCACCATTATGGAATGTCATCAGGCTAGTAACGATATTGCTTGCTTCACCCATAAATTTGATTAGTTTTATTTTTAAATTAATATGATTTTGTGTATTTTCATTTCCCCCATTATTGCTAATTTAATATTTTTCTAATAGGTATGTAGTGTTTATTTAACAATAGGACAACGTTGATATGAATTTATATTGACGATCTTTGAAGATGTTTTTATTAGAGTTATTAATATTTGGTTTTAGTAATTTTTAATCTAAGTTATTTTAATTAAATAAATTATTGAAAATGTGTTTGAAAATTTTGTGACGTATTCATTTTATTTAACACTCATTGATCAAATTATGTAGATGTCTATTTTTCAAATATCTACGATTCAACTTTTGTGTGTGTTTAGTTGAAAAAGTCAGTTTCTTTTTTCCATCGTATTGTATTTTAAAATAAAAACAATATGCTAACCCCTATTAGTCGATCAATCCTTCGTTGCAATAAATATAAGGACATATCCTATCAGTTTCTGTAAGCTGTCATGATTTAAAACATTTTGTACATACATAATATACTTACTTTTGACCGGTTCTGAAAGTTATAAATAAGAAATTATGTTAAATATATATGTATTTTTATCATTACATTTTGACCAGATATATGAATGGCCCAAATCAATGTTTTGATAATAAAATGTTAATATTGTCAGAAAATTTCGTCAATATTAAAACATATTATTTTTCGTTAACAATTATTTTTATCCATTTTTTGTTTTGTTGTTTTCTGCATGGTTTTGTTTTATTTTGTTTTTGTTTTGGAGCAGTCTTCGGCGCCGCCCGAGCAACAAAGCCTCGATGATGCCATCGGCTTCCTCAGGGACCACTCTGAAGTTATCAACGTGAGTAAATGTCAAAAGTTCACACAGTAATAATACGATTCTAAGTCTCCCGCATTTAATACATGTAGGAGTATTTGCAATCAAAGAGATGATTATATTTGTGACTAGAAAAATTAATATTCTGTACAGGAGAATTTTTTTTTAACCCGGTTGGGTTGCATATACAAATTAATCTTAACTGCAACATAGCCATAAATCAAAAATACCAACAATGTTGCAACCATAGAGGTATTGCATAAAAAGAGGGGCAAGGAATCGGCTTTCTCATACAACTGAATGAAGCATGCCAACAATAGCAGACAACTTACGAGAAATAGTGAGGCGATAAAAAAAATGCTGGGCATCACAGAGGCCTTTTGACCGTCATTATGACGTACCCATATACGTGAAAGTTTTGCCGCAACTTGATTACCAGCCTGCCTCACCATACTTTTATAGGAACATGCCCGCTTCACCATACTTTCATATAACCTGCCGTCGCTCGGTTGCAACTGTTCCGCGAACACAGCCATGACGGTGACGCGACAGTGACATCACGTGGCTACTCAAAACCACGGTATTTCTATGTATTTTGAGCGAAAACAAATGAACAAACATTTACTGTGTTCGAGATGTGTCCCGCTTCGAGTGAAATTTGTTGCATGCAACAGCTTATATTATAGTATCGCATTCACTGTGTGCGACGGTTCTTTGTTTTCTGAATATGATGAAAATTACTGCAACTTGTCGAAGCTGAAACGGGTTTGTATATGCGACCAGGCTAACATCTTTGATTGCAACAGTGTGAAGATATTTCACAATATCTATCAATGTCCACTTACTTTCACCAAACTTTATCGCAATTTTGATCAATGGACCTTTTGTCCATTCTTATGGTTTTTCAGTGTCCCTCGTATAATAGTGTGTGTATATAAATTTTACAAATCGTATTGATTGACATAATAATATATTCCGCTTTCCCGTTTTTGATAATTCAACCTATCAAGATTGTTTGTTTCCATCCATATGTATTTGGACGCATATTAAATTATATGTATTCTGTGTGTGCAGTTTTTGATGTTTGATGTTGTTATAGGGCACACGCATGGAAGAACGTCTGGATGACGCAATAAACGTGTTGAGAAATCACGCGGAATCCCAGCTGGGCATTTCGGCACTCCTCGGAGGTGAATACCCTGGGGATCATTTAGGCGGAGGACCACACCTTTTACATCTACCCCCACAGTCTACCGCCGGTAAATAATCCGTTATTTTTGAAAGTATGTTCAGTTTTCAAGAGTTACGTGAGCAATCGTGTACTATGTTCTTCATCATCTTGTTGGTCTTCAGTCGATGATTATTGGAAGCCATTACATACTACATTATAATAATTGATAAGATATTTCATCGTACAAGATAGATTGATGATTTTTTTTGTTGTTTTTGTATTAGGTAATGTTCTCTTCGTATGATGTATCCGAGATTGCATTAGTTTGGTATATAAATTTATTTTTATTTGTTAGGTCGGCAACACCAAGGTCCAGTCCACTCGCCACACCATTTACTTTTGCAGCAGTCAATCATCGACATCCCCGCCAAGATTGAGAGAATCCACACGGCCAACCCCAGTGAGTGCCTGTCACATTTTATTCTTTTTTTTTAAAATGGTTGGTAAGTAATATAAGATGGCATCTTGAAAAGCTGCTATTTATAATGTATTTGGCATAGCAGTCGATGGCAGTCGGCATGACCTGAGCTGGATTCAAAAAGATTCGCAAGCACGGAATATGGAAAAAGAAATATTTAGCCTGGTGTATATTGCTTTTTCGGAACTATCACCCAGTTTACTAATTTCATCTTTTTGTACCTTCCCCTATCAGAGGTTGGCTACCGTTATACCTTGTCATCAGCTACTTGGAACAGTTCGGTGGAGTCACATTTGTACCAATCACTGAAATTTTTAAGCCATTAAATGTAGTGTTTTTCTCAAGTACATAATATACCATTGTACTGTCATGATGGGACTGACATACTGTGGTTTTATAAATTTGATGCAATGCAGAATTTAATTGATTTACTAATGAAGTGATCTATCTATATGCCTATACAAATATTGACACCTGCAGTGGAGTCTTCCTCTGAAGTTGTAGGTTCGAATACTGTATTTAAAAATTTGCTCTTTAAATTGTGTAAATGATTAAGTGTAAGTGTAAATAACTAAAATGTACGCAAATGTTTTGCTTTGGAGCGAAAGATGGTAGTTTACCTGAATATTAAAATGTAAATATTTGATGGCTATCAAAATTTAAAATGTCTGCGATTCAACAGAAAAACGCAGTAAGGAGCCGCCGGATACGGACAAGCAGTCCGTTGGTGCGGTGGTGGGTGTACAGGGTGTACAACAGTTGAGCGGCGAGGGTCAGGCGCCTCCCGCACCCTCCTCCTCCTCATCCGCGGCCAGCGGAGGTCCCCCTTCCAGGTCGCAGCCCCCTCCCTCCAAAAGGGCACGAAGATAGTGAGTACTCGTTGATTTTATACAGATTCATTCATTTTTTTCAAATGCCAGACATTACTTGGAAAAACCTCAGAAACAGTAAAACCGTGGATTGCGAGCATATTTCGTTTTGGATACGTGTTTGTAATCCACTCAAATCAAATTTTCATCCGTCGCACTGCCTTACTCGAGTGGTGCTCTTCTACTAAATTTTGTTTGTATTATGAAACACTCGTACATCAAGTTACTCGCAATCCAAGGTTTTACTGTATTAGAAATCTTTGGCCAAACACATGTCTTTCACTTGCTGACACTAATCTACAGGTATAATTTTACTCTATCTGAGATGTTTTCTGAAGAAAAAAAAAATATTTGATTTATCTGTAAATTCTTGTTGATTTATCACTTTCAAATAGGATGTATAAAAAAAACAAGAGACTTCATAGCAATTAGAATATTTCAAGTCTGACACTAGGGATAGTATCTGCATTAATTATATTTCTATTATGGTCAAAGAAACACATTTTAGATAGGTAATATAGTATATAGTTACCATGGCGTGAAATTCATGTGTCACTCGGTATATTTCTTTTGATTCAAGGCATGACGTCAATGAGTTGAACGAATTCGTTATCAATAATCCTCGTTATAGGAAGTCGGTTTACTGTATTGGTCTTGCAACAGAGATTGTGATCTACTATTCTTGCATTGTCGGTGATAGATGTCAATTGTTTTTGACAAGGAAACCTGTTTAGAAACATCATGCTATATCTTCTGAATAATTTTCATTTTCTGAATTATTGTCATTGGTCTATGAAAACCAGCTATGTTTATTTTGTGAAACTACGGAGAAGCAAAAAACATCTTGAATTTTTATTACTACGTATGCTCTACAACATGGAAACATATCGTCACTGTACAGGCCAATTGGCGTAACCCTCGAAAATATCAAATTGAGGAAGTGAAAAAAACTGTGGGCATTGAATTAACTTACTATATTATATAATATTTATATATTATTTTATTACAAATTGAGAATTTTCTTTTACTGACACACCAGTGGCTTGCGTTTAGAGGGTTTACAGCATTTGGCTGGAATAATTTTTGTGAAGTGGCTTTGAATTATTTTGATATGAAATATTTTTTTGGGTTTTTTTGATACTTGGCCAATTTGCGTAAGAGCCCATACGCACTTGCGGCAGGCCGCATCGCGGCTAGTCGCAGCGGCCTGCCACCTATCATTTTTTGTATGCAAATTGCCTACATCATACGCAATATTTGTTAATTTGCATATAAAAAACGATAGGCGGCTAGCCGCGATGCGGCCTGCCGCAAGTGCGTATGGGCTCTAAGTGTATGCAACAAGTCCATTGCCATCAAAATGTCACATAGGTGAAAACGTGAGAGTTACGCCAATTGGCCTGTACAGCTACGATATATTCTGTAATAATAATGGAGTGGCAGCAAAGAACTAGGGACCAAAAGGAGTGGGGAGAGTTCGAGGAGGCCTTCATCTAGCAGTGGATTGACCCTGACTGATGATGAATAATAATATATTTCCATGTTCTATGACATAGTCATTAATATTCGGAATGTTTTTTGTCTGTCAAGTAATAAGTTTTGTAAAAAACATAGTTTTGCAGGTGCAATGCTAATCTTTGTCGTTCAAAATTTTTCGAGTTATGATAGACTATGGCAAATATAACACTTAATTTTTTGAGTCAAATAGTATTGTCGAGGGTGTATCAAAGAGTGCGGTCGTGTAAATTGAATGGCAAATTTAGCGGCGGTGCGGGCGGAAGCAGTGGCGGGAGCAACAATGAGACGAGTGCGGGGGGCTCCGGGGCAGGGGGCGGGGGCGGGCCCTCGTGGGCGTCGGATGATGGCGAGACGGGCGACCCCAAGGAGCGCGAAGCGAGAGACTCCACGCGCCGGCACTCCAACAACGTCCGCGAGAGGTGAATATTTGATGGCCATCATTCGTTTGTGACATGATTGTTTTGCTCGTTACCGTTCATCATTTTCCTGTCCCCTTTCCGCCCGTAAGTACCTGATCCTCATTGAATACCCAACATTGTTACCGAGTATCCGAGTTTTGTTTGTGCTATAGACAGAAACTTCCATAGTAATTCTAGTTATTGATCATACTTCGAATGCAATATGGTAGACTGTTTGTAGAAAATGATGATTGTTTCATATTGAAATAAATGGTAATAATTTGAATGAAATATGCTATCGAAAATCTTCATTTATTGCGAACAGGTTAGTGTATAACATTCGAAGATAATCAATAACTAGCTCTACCATCGTAAATCACAATTCAGTGTCAAGGCTTGAATATAGTCGGCCTTGGTCACATTGGATTGTGTATTGTAATCGAAGTTAATCCTCAGAATATACTTCCTCAATTCGAATGACGATTATTTTTTTGTTGAGTCCTTATCGGTTGTATTGTTATTGCCAGATTTATTATTCCTCAAACCCCACCATCTCACATCCTATCAGACTACTTGAAAATAATATTTGTACCGTGGCTTTATAAATTTCTGTTTACTGCGATTAATGAGAAAGTATTATTATATTTATATGGAACGTCTGTAGTTTGAAAATTTCTCCTTAAACCATCCCTTTTGTTACCTTTTTGATTTGATGTTAAATAATAATTTTTTTGTTATTAATTAATACCTAAAATAATGAAATTACTATTGTAGTTAGTTATAATGTGAATGGCTCTTTATCCTGTCCACCATCTTCTTTTCCTTATTCTCTTTACACACACACGATATACATAACATGTTACACACCTGCACAAAACATGATATGTGTATACGTAATATTATTTACGAGAACTAAGTATGTTAAAAGTTTTTTACAAATATTTTTTTATACTTGGGTGTTTTGTTTTAGAGATATCTTCATATAGGGGTTGTGCATATAAGACATATAGGGGGTTTAATACAATATGATGATTTGTGATGAAGGGGTGGGATAGGGAGGGGGATGGGAGTTGTAGAAAATGTGGCCTCACATAATCAAAATTCTATTAGTAATAACTGTAATTATTGATTATTTTCAATAAACGGCGCAGGGGGGTTAAAAATGTGAGATTTAGGGTCAATGCACGCTGGAAGCGGCGAAAGAGCACCACACACCACCTACGCCACGTGCGCTGCATCCAGTGTGCTTTGGCCCTTAGACTGACAATCGACCTGTAAAATTTATTATGTGTATAAATGATAATGAAAAATATCATATTTTTGATTTTATGTGTAAGGAAGAAACTGATCTAAACAAAAATATTATTAAATATAAATATTATTAGCTCAATGAAAAATCTCATAATTTTTAAAAATTTAGTTTGGGTGCAATTAAAAGATAGGATAAGATTAAGAAATTTGTGTCGGTGGTAAATGGATATTATTGTTTGGATTTGGAAATAGAAGTGTCAGATAAAGTGTACGAGGGTGGGTCAATAATTCCTTAGAAAAAAGCATTAAAACAGTTTTTATTTTTGTATTTTTTTTTTATTTCTCAACATAATCTCCTTGGAGCTCAATACACTTGGTTAGACGTTTCTCAATTTTTTTTAAACCGTCAGAAAAATAAGTTTTCGGAAGGTCCTCAAAATAAGCATTTGTCCGATCGATGACTTCTTCATTTGAAAAAAAACCTTGTCCACTTAGCCATTTTTTTAAGTTTGGGAAAAGGAAAAAGTCACTGGGGGCTAAATCTGGCGAATACGGTGGGTGGTCGACCAATTCGAACTTCAATTCTTCAATTTTAGCCATTGATCGTAAACATGTGTGAACACGGGCATTGTCCTGATGAAAGAGGATTTTTTTCCTGTTTAAATGAGGCCGTTTTTCTTCAATTTCGTTTTTTAGCTGGTCCAATAAAAATGCATAATAATCCCCTGTTATTGTTTTTCCTTTTTCCAAATAGTCAACGAAAATAATTCCACGTGCATCCCAAAATACAGTAGCCATAACCTTACCAGCTGATTTTACGGTTTTCGCCTTCTTTGGACATGGTTTGTCTTCGCAATCCACTGCTTTGACTGTTCTTTCGTCTCGGGAGTATAGTGGTGTATCCATGTTTCATCTACAGTCACAAAGCGACGAAAAAATTCATCCGGATTGCGTTGCATGAGCGACAACAGGGCTTTAGAGGCCACCACCCTATTGCGTTTATTGTCGACTGTGAGCAAACGCGGCACCCATCTTGCAGAATTTTTTTTCATGCCCAATTTGTCATGTAAAATAGAAATGACGCTACCTTTTGAGATCCCTGTAACCTCAATTATCTCACTCAACTTTAATCTTCGGTCACTTAACACCATATCGTGGATTTTATTGATCATTTCTGGTGTAGTCACCTCTACAGGACGTCCTGAGCGTGGTTCATCCTTTGTTGATGTACGACCACGTTTAAATTTATTCAACCAGTTATAAATAGTTGCAAGTGAAGGAGCAGATATGCCGTGAACTAAATCCAACTCATTTTTTATTTCCTTTGCTGTTAACCCTTTTATATTAAAATGTTTAATAACAGCTCTAAACTCAATTTTCTCCATTTTTGTAAACAAGCAAATTTTTTTTTTAAATGTACGAAAATAAAAAACAACAACCCGACCAATCTGATTGAAACTTCGCAGCATACTGAATCGGTAGTGCCGCTGCATGAAAACAAACCGCTTACAGTACTAGTCGCACCACCTGTTGGCTTTTCTAAGGACTTATTGACCCACCCTCGTAGTATAACAATTTACTTCACTTCTCGTTAATAGTATTTATAATGCACACAATCAATATCGATACACATCCATACATATTTTATTTTATAACACAATTACACGCGCACATATAAAGTATATTAACAAAAGATATAGGCATATTTACCTCTCTCTGGATGTGTTGGAATACCGGATGCGTGGTAAGTTTAATTTCATATTAAAATAATGCAATTCCTTGTCGAATGATGAAGAATTCTCGATGTAACATGCGTGCGATACATGGAGCCGAACGAAGAAAACTCCTGGAGGCGACCGCCTACAGATGATGATTGTTGCGACTCTGAAATTTAAATCTATAATAGAGTCGTCGAGTTGTCCATTCTTATGCCGTCAACATGTTTTTCATTCATGAGGAAATCTTGCGTTTTAATGATCAATTCTATTTTCCATAATATACCAGAGGATGAACAGATATGGATGACAGGTTATGGTTGCAGAATTGTTGAATATTCTAGATTTTATAGAAATCCTTAGGACCAAATGCATAGTTATACTTAGGTGGTTAAGTGAGCTTAAATATTCCTTATCCATACGTCTCGTGGACATCGATCGAAGTGAGAAAAATTAGTGACATGTTAATTATTATTAGAATGTCTTAGTTGGGACTACATTTACATCTCTGCATTTGACCATTAGGTTCTTAGCAGTATTCAAAGACTAGGTGAAATGGCCCATAGGTATATAATGTCTAAAACAAGATTATTTCATGTATTTATCATGAACTTACAAATGGAGAATCTGTTTGTTTTATTCAGTTCATTTCGCACCTATCCCAAGTGTCAGATTGCTTTTGTTCAGCCCTAAGTGATGGAGCACACTGCAAGAGGGCGGGCATGCATGGGTACGCATCGTGTATCTACTCGCAGTGTGCTTTGGCCCTTACGATTAATGAAACCTATCTCAATTATTAGCGATTTTGAGATACCCACACGTATCTCAAAATCGCTGTACATAAAATAACAGTGACAAAAAACATTTTCTTGTTAGTGTCAGTGGAATATAAATTTACTTGTGTTTGGTGTCTTCTGTAAAGTAGCGAAAAATGAGATACATTAATTCAAGCAGGTTATTTAGTATTTTATTATTACTGCACATTAAATGTGACAAAAAAAACATAAATCGTAAATAACGCAATAGGTACAAAATGTTGGTAATTCAAAACTTGAAAAGTAAATTTTGATCTTTGATAATTTAATATAACTCAGTCAGTTAGGGCACATTTGATTAGAGCTAAATTATAGGAATCATCAATAAAATCTTAATGGTCAGGAGACAGTACTTTGTGTGAATATTAATGTTTTAAATGAGTTTGTTGAGTTGCTCCCAGTCAATGATGTGGCACAGAGGAGACAGGTTTTATTTTGCCTTCGTGATCATTAAAGCCCAAATGCGGTCATTGTTAAGTTTCCATGTCAACATGGTTAGGATAGATAGGCTGCATAGGTTTATAATATAAGTGAAAAGGGGCATATCGCTCCGTGATCTTGCTATATGGCTGATATGTGAAAAGTGGTGCCGACAGTTGTTCGAGTGCTGACGAAGGAGAGGACGGCGGCGACCCTCGGAATAAGGCCGTGCGGGAGACGGAGAGGCGGCAAGCCAACAACATCCGAGAGAGGTGAATAACCTATTTCAATATTGTAATCTCATATGTATTTATTATATCGGACACAAACACTGCACTATTATTTTTTTTATATTCAATTTTACATTATTTTACACTATTGAGAGAATTCCTTTTTCAAATTCCTACTCATGAATATTGTCTTTAAAAATCTTTAATTAGCCTACAATGCGACTTCTATATTGTGGCTGACAAGTCATCGGTGTCATTTTAGTAATTAAAAATCCCCCCCTTTCACTTGCATTTCTGTTCTACCCACTTCTTATAGATCCCCCCTCTATTTCATGTTTGTCTTTATGCCCTCGCTTCCAACTTTCACACTAATTACAGTGCTATTGACACGTCAGCCAGAATATAGAAATCACACTGTACCATCTTTTTTATCATTTTTGTAAAACTCATAATATTATATCGAGATTGCTAAGGGCGGGCATAAGTGATAAATTGCAAGTTAACAGGAGAGCGTTCTACCAAAAAACTGTCATAAGTTCGTCACGGTATAACTCCTACTGGCTGATTCACCTTTGGAACACATCCTTTTGACTCAGCAACCTCGATATTCAAGACCGGGGCACATCTGGGTGATTTAAGTTTTTACATGTCTTGAAATTTAATAGAAAAACACTATTTAAGCTGATTTTGTTCGACTACTGTACCTAATCAAAGATTTGTATTTGAATTACACATATATTTTGTCTTAAAAACAGTTTTATAACTAATCCAACAGTGTATGTACATATATATATCATTTTTCATACTTGTAAAAGCAAATATCACCTCCTTTGGGTACATTTTCCACTACATTCCCTGTAATAAATTAATATGTATTTATAATAATTAAGACTTAACTGTGTTTAATTGCTAATTATAACCTATATTGAATTATTATTCATCATGCATGCGAGTAAAATTTTGTTCAAACATACTAATGCCAACATATCTGCTTTGAATGGTTAGATTAGGCTTTTTTTTACCCAATTAGGCTGGGAAAATGTATTTGTAATTCGAATTCAATAAGTTTTAATTCATAATTTTTGGTTTTTCTACAAAATTTTACCTTTTTCGGACATTGTATTACTTAATAGTTCAATACAGACGAGTTTACCATGAATATCGCAGTATTGATGTAAATCCACTTTGAATTTAAACTAAAATTATTTCTGTTTAAACCGCGTTATGTTGCACATTTATAGATCCAATCAACCTGCTAGTAAAGTCTTCATAAGATTTTTTTTAAAGTCTAATAACTGATCTCAGTTGGTCAAAATGTTTGATTCATAAATGTGTAATGCCATCCAATTATTCAAAATGTTGACATAAAATAGTGTCTTTGAACATGTATACCTTTAACCACACATTATGTTGCCAGATCTAATGATTTTTATCTATGTACTAGGTAATTATTTTTATAATGTCGTAGTTTGTGTGTTCATGTTTCGTAGAAGGTGTATAATGGTGCTTTGTTATTTTATAACCTTATATAATTATTATTGGCTGATTTTGAATGCATGAAACAATGACATTAATATGGACGAAGCATCTGGAAAATAAAATGACACTCACTTTGTGTCGGGTCTGCCGGATGGCGAAATTCATATTTTAATATCGGTATCCTACGCTCAAATGAACATTCTGCTTGCAAGCGGTCTGGCGACACCGCTGGGTCTGCCCATACAAAATTTCTGACTGTCAGGTTTCGACTCCACCGTTATTATTGTGTTACAAAATGCCAATGTGCCTAGTTAAAAATTGTAAAAAAAATCTACTAAACACTCCAAGAAAGATGGGATATCACTTTTCATGTGTTAGTATTATTTATTATTGATAAAATGCCATTTTAAGATATTGATGAATGTTTATTCAATGCAATTGAATGACAGAAACCATTGGACAGACGCCTGTGATGCGCTGGGCTCACTTGCGTCTATTCTCCGAGAAGTCGTAAGTAACCGAGAACTGTTTCTAACGTAATGACACTAATACGCCATTACAATAAAGGTTATATTACTATAAATTCTTGAAGCTTGTATCGCATAATGGAAATGGATACGTCTATGGTCACGTGTCGTCTACCTATAGATCTGTGAATGACTTTCATGTACAATTTCTCGTGTGCGCCGATATGAAGTGAGTTGTCCATTTAATATGCCATTGGCATGAAATCAAATCACTTTTTGCTTGGGTCATGTCTTTCCTCGCAAAGTTTTCAAGTTTTATTATTGGTTCATAGTGTTATTTAGCCAACGTTTTGCAGTATCAATCTTAAGCATACTTCATAGTGATATAGGGGTGTTTTAAATTTGCTTTTCACACCCCTCGTCCAATATTGTACATCTGTTAATACTTCAATATTTGGAAGATTTATAGGTGTGCGAAGGTAGCATAGATTAATAATAAACATAATGCTCAAAACTTAATCGTTGTTTACAATTTTCTTTGATAAGTCATAGCGCTTCAGTATATACGATAATTATAACCTGACTATAATGTTAGCTTAAATTATACATAATTTTCAATATTTTTAGAATAGGGTGAGTAGAATTATACAAATGGGTGACTCGAAAAGTAGTTGATAGTCATGCTTCTATTTTTAGTTACAAATTTTTCCATTTTGGGCAACCATAACGAAATTAATTATTAGTATAGATCATTTTGAAAGTTAATAGTCTGCGATGCCATTAGATTTCCAGGACATATTGTGATAAAATGTTCATAATTTTATTAGTATCCATTACTTCTCACTGTAGTTTTCGTGACGTAGTGCTGTCTGATAATGCAGACGTGTCCGGTGCCTAAAAGTGTAACTAAATTACTATATACTATTCGATTACTATCCATCCATGATGGCCGCGCGGCTTAAGCGTTGACCTTTGGCGTCGTGGGTACCAGGTTTGAATCCTGGGTCTGGCAAGTACACATATTGTTTTTCAATTTGTGTATAAGCCAGAGTATGGACCTAATAGGTTGAGCAAATGGCTGACATCCATTTCTCGTAAAAAAACAAAAAACTGTTAATACAAAGCTTCACTATGTGGAGGCCCATATGATCCTATTAGGATCAAACATGGTCGGGAAAAAAAAAAAAATTCTGATCAAGTTATGTTTTTATAAGCGGTGATCATTGAGCAGCGGCTAGTGTGTTCGCTTCTTTTCTATTTGGTCATGGGTTCCGAATGTTGAATCTTGCGTGTGGGGCTTAATATGTATGCTGTTCTTTCAACCAATATCGTTATTTATTAATCTTGCTTGTTCCGTGAAGTCATAGTGCACGGGTTTATAAATATATTTAATGTTTGCGTTATTGAGAACTTCTTCATATTTTAAGTAATAACAATATTTACATAGCAAATAACATTGAAGAAATATTTTATAAATGTATATTATATGTTGCCAATTTAAAATGTATTCGTATCATGATACTAGTATGGTATTGCAATATGAAGGCCTAAAACAGAACAGATTTTACTAGCACAGCAAGGGACAGATTAATAAAATTGTTTTATGAGGCAGCCAACGTTCTCTATGGATTTTTGATTATTTTTAACTAAGTCTTCGAATAAGTTCGACATCAATATTAGCAAATAAATTTCAGTTTCCTCAGTATAATATAATATTTATTTTTGTGGTATTTGGGCTGCCTTTCTTCTCTGTCTTTTCGGGCATCTGCAATCACCCCGAAATGTCAGGGGAAGAAGGAAAATGAAGAACATAAAATGTCCCAAATATCATGAAAGAATGAGTCTGGAGGAAAGTATCAATCAGTCAAAAAAACATAGCTAATTCAGAAGTTAAGGGATATTTCAGTGAAATGTTGAATTAATGCCAGTTAGGTGATGAGTTGAGGGACATTGTCAGTGAAAATGTTGACATGTTGTGTTGTGTACTTGCATAACAGCTGTTGGAGCGCTGACGATGTTGACGAGTGTGATTTGGACGATCCCAAGGCAAAGTCAGAGAGAGACAAAGAGAGGCGGCAGGCTAACAACGCCAGGGAGAGGTGAGTCCCTCCACACTAAGCGCGCCGTCGAGCCTAGAACAGACCTACATACATTTGCCCATAAACAATTTACATAAAAACTGTTTAAAAGCTGCATAAAAATACTTTTTTTGCATTTCGCCGCAGACGGAAGACAAACAAGCGAGTGTGTTCATATGTATGTATATGTATTGGCAGGAAAATTTTTATTACTTCACTTGAAGTAGTGATTTACGGTCTCGTGGAGTGTTGTTTTGATTACAATACGCAAATTTTTATGGTGTGTGGACTGCCTAAACTGTATTGATTTGATGGCAATGTTTGCAGGAAATGCAAATGTTTGTATGTAAGTTTCAAATAAATGTTAGCACATATTATGCATTTGTGTATGAACGAAAGTAAATAATTGTGCATGAAGGTGTATGTAGGTCTGCAGTAGGTTTCACACTTGAGAATGATTGCGGTGATGTTATCTAGTGATGAAAAAAACTAGATGTTGTAAGCTCCAATTTTTTTATAAGAATCTCATAGATTTAATCATATCGGTACTTTTTCATTTGTTAATCGGCGATTTTAAAGTCACTATCATCATCAGTACATCATCTCATTCGTCTCGACTATGACAGATTCCCAAGACAGTCATTAAAATCATCAGATATTGTCAGAGTTTACTATAAATCAGATTATAATTCTTCAGCTAAGTTAGCGCATCCATCAGTTTGTAGCGTCCTTAGACGGAATGATTCAATACATTAGCTGTTTAGGTATGTTGCATTCATTTAAATGGCATTGGAGAAGTATTCATTTATTTTATGTAGCTGTATTATTTTTCAGTATTAAGAATGACCATAGTTATGTCTGGAAGTATTTTAAATATTTAATCATGAAAGAAGATAGTTTTACATACAAAAAAATGAATTTATTGAGTACTTTGACAAACATTAAAATGGTAGAATAAATGTTTCTACAATATGAAAATTTCTTATATAGTTTGCACAGCATGTGGGCAGTGCCGGATTGTCTATAAAAAATCGCACTGTTGAATACAAAATAGTTTACAAACATGGCTAAATATAAAATGAAACAATAATGACTAATTATTATAGATTGATAATAGTGGATAAGTTTATATTAAAATGTCCCCTAGAATATTCATATTAGTCACCTATCCTCTGATAACCTTTATATTTTTGGCTTTAAATATGTTTGGAATGAAATTCGCATGCTTATATTGAGATTATACATAATAAGTTATTATATTCTATAATTACACAAATCACCAGAATGTCATAAGTCATAACCCTTCAGCCCCCTTCTAGATCTCCATGTGTTATCACTAAATTGTTATTCTAGATTCGCTATAGTTAATTATTTATGTTAACATGTTATTAATTGCAGTATTTTGTTTTGTTTTGTTTTGGGATGGTTATAAAAATAATTGTTTATTTGTAACATTTAAAAGGTGTACGATTTATTATGTTCTATGTTTTTTTTTCTTCTATAAAAACATTTATATCTATACTAAATTACTATGACAATTAAATGTTTGGTATGGAAAGTTCTGGAAGGTGGATGGGAACATGTTCGCGGATATGGCCGGGCGTACAGCGCCGGCCATACAAAAAAAAACTTATTCGCTTGTCTTTGAAGACAGAATGCCAGTCTCAGGCGTTTGTTTTGAATAGTTTAAAATTCGGAAGAATACTGGTCCAATAATGAGACATTTGGCAAATGATTGGTTAGTGTTTATGATAAACTTTCAATATATTTAAAAAAATTGTAAAAAATTTGCAGTATTATTTATAGATTGACTGACGCTTTTACCAAATTGAGACAATTATCTTTATGTTTCTCATCATTGTAATGTCATTTAATTCTAAACTAAAGGGAGATCAATGTAATTAAAAAATATGTCATCTTAAATTCTGTTTATTTTAATTTAAAGTTTTACTAGTCAATGGCATTCATACTTAATTTTTAAAAATGTCACTTGAAGCGTCAACAAACAATGCTGTGCAATTTATCCTTCTATCTAATACCCTTGTTGAAGTGAAAATGGGATTTGTCTAGTTAAAAACCTATACACATTACTGTGTTCAGATGCCTTATTATTAGTGATTATCTAACTAACATTGTGTGAAATATGAATAGTATCCTAATATTGTTTTTCTGTGTCCAGAATACGCATCCGGGACATTAACGAAGCGCTGAAAGAGCTGGGACGGATGTGCATGACACACCTCAAGAGCGACAAGCCCCAGACCAAGCTGGGAATACTCAATATGGCCGTTGAAGTCATTATGACATTAGAGCAGCAAGTTAGAGGTATGTCGGTTTATTTAGATTGTGACTATATTGAAGTAATCTTATATAAGTGACCCTCAAGTGTTCGTAGTAATTCCCAAAGTTCATAATATGTCTCACTCCAGTTATAATTCAAATTCTTTGCCATGAAAATGATTATTGTTAATTTTTTTTGTATTTATTTGCGCAGAGAGAAATCTAAATCCGAAGGCGGCCTGCCTGAAACGTAGAGAAGAGGAAAAGGCGGAGGACGGCCCCAACAAACAAATGGGCGGCAGCGGGGGAATCCCCGGAAATCAGATGCAGCACCAACACCCCCTTCCGTACAACACCATGCCTGTAAGCCACCTTGCTATGTTATTACAACGGTCCTAGACAGACCAGATTCAGCACTACATTTCAAAAGCATCTAGCATCTGTCTTTCTCTAGCCTTTACCGTTCAAGTCTTTTATGCATATATAAAAATCGGGAAGACAGGAGATCCTACTAGACGCATAGAATTTTTTACCATTGTTATTCTTCATTTGATACCAGTCTCGCATGTATTCACTTATGTCAGATATGCTCGACCCGATATAAACATATTTACTGACCATCTCTATATCTTCGAGTATTATTACGATTTACGACAAAAGTCGGTTGTCAAAATATTTTACTGAGCGCATCTTCATTAGTAAAAAGTGGAATGTATTACTTACGTCCATTCATTCTCGGTAGAGTTGTGTTTGGTCATACTCACTACAGCATTTTAGTGTTTCTATGGTGGTCATCTGAATGCAACTGGATATCAAGAATCATCTAGAATCAACATAGGTTTGATTTAATTACAGTAGAACCTCGTTAATAAGAAAACGGATAATTCGAAATTCGCCGTAATTCGAAATTTTCGTGAAAAAAAGTCCCTTGAACATTATTTTCATATAAAACCATACCTTTAATTCAAATTTCGTAATTTGAAATTATTTCAGAGTCCTGGCATATAAAAATATTCAATAAATCGTAATAAAATACACTATTTCATGAGCCAGTCATTGAAAATTGGACAGACTTTTCGTAAAACATCATAAATTACTTATTTTAAGAAGGTAGTAAAAATAATCTTGAGATTTTATGACGCATTAACACATACGGCACCGGAAATTTGGTAGGCACATCTTTGATCGTAAGCGATATTGATGAAAATCAATTTTTTATTTTAATATTTTTCCCTCATACATTTCAAAATTTGTAATTCTAATTTTTTTTCTATTTTCGGTCCCGTGGAATTCGCATTAACGAGGTTTTACTGTATTCTTTATTTAAGACTATTACTCCCTCACTCCCCATTAATATGGTTTCAGTTTAATGAGAACCCATGTTTTAAACTACCCTCTCTCTTATATTATTTTAAATTATTGAATTATTTTGACATAATCTCTAAATAGTAGACAATGTCTTTTTAGAGATTATGTCAAAATAAATCCGATAATTTTACATTACTATAAGAGAAACGGTTGACAGGACGGAACCTGTTAAAACTTGGGTTCTTGTTTCACTAAAACTAAAAACACTTGTCTTTTTATTTAGCAGGGCAGTAATAATATACATACGTTAGATTTAAGAATACAGCAATATTACATTGAAATACATAATTGGACAAGCCTCAGACACATAATTGTACCTACCTGAAAATTTTTGATTACCTCTGCTAACTATAGATTAAGTTAGTAATGTCATTTACTTACATTATAAACATGGTAGACATTTATTAACGAAATTTGAAATACCTAAGATAGCATAGTTATTGGGAATTATGTACAAGCAAAATATTTGGATTACTAGTCTAATTGGTTAAAAGAACTCAGATAATATTCGAATTCGGCTCAGTCCATGATTTTTTCTAGGATTTTTTATGTCTGTATTTCACCAATATGATAATGAAATCATTGTATAAAAATAAATAGTACCTACCTAATGTCTCTTGTCTTCTCTGTTGGCAGGGTTCCATCCCCGCGGGAATGTCCCACGCGCCACCCGGTCCCCCTCCCCCGCCCCAGCAATAACCACCGCCCCCCTCCCCCCATCCTCACTCCTCCCACGCCCATCACAATCATCATCACCATCATCTCCATCACCTCGCCGCTCATCAAAACCAAAATCACCCGCAGAGGACTTCAGGACCGCACGCAGACTTTGCCCACTCCCACCAATACTACTGCCCCCGGCTCTAGCACTAGTGATTTAACCGTTGGCAGTGCCCGATTGATATTAACGGCTGCTCTAATTCGCTACTCTACGTAGGTAAGGCAACGATTACTGACAGTGAACACAACTGTCGGTGAGAAGATGTTCTACGTTGACAGCTATCGTTGGATTGTGACACGATTGCTGTGACTCTTGAAAAGAGTCAATTTGTGCTGTTTTGTAGGAAAAGCACTTATTTGTTTTATACCACTGTCTTTGGGTTATTTTCTTTACCGAGTGGCGAATAATTTTATTGTAAACGTAAATTTGCATTTAATGTGTAATTCATAATTATGTATAATTCGAATTATGAATTAAGCAGTCAATGGCAGTGGTATAAGTCTGTGAGTGTTAACAATAGACGGAGCAGCTAAAAAGTTAGTGTCTTTGAAGTTCGACAAGTGCGAAAACTGATTCATAGATGGTGCCAAATGAGAATAATTTTTAAATAAAATCAGACTATACACGACAATGATAATAATATAGCGTGAAATTATTGTTTATTTTTTAGTATTATAATAATAATAATTAATTATTATGGTAATGATAATCTTATTTTTTTTATATATTATAATTATGTAAAATTATTATTATTGAGAACAGTTTGAAAGGAAGAAGACAAAACAGTGGAACTGTTGCAGCTTTGTGATTGATATTCAATGTAACGCAATGTCCAAACGTTTTGGACTTGTTGCATTTTGGACACGGCGAGAGTAGGAAAGGCGGCCGAAGTATTTATATTAACTCGTCTACTTAAAACGATTGTTTTCAGTTGGTTCTATATTATTTCCCCAGTGTATTTTTTAAATATATATTTCGTGAATACAGTTCTTTGTAAAGTATTGCTGGAGCGAAATCGGTACAATGTGTACTATTTTAATGATGCAATGTATATTCTATATTCGTATCTTTTGTACATTTTGATTAAATGGAAACTCGAAAAGGACATCTTACATTATCAATGTATTACATATCCCATGCGCCAAAATTGTTAAAATTTGATTTTTATCTGAGTGTGATAATATGTATCCTCCACCAAACAATATAAATAATGTCAAAAGTTTGCTACTTTTCTTTTCAATACTAATTATTTTGTCCCTAATGGCAATTTGCTATGAATATTTTTTAAATTTCGTAAACCATAATATTGAATTAACTCAGTGATATCGTAAAATTATATTTTACAACATATTGTATATTATTTTAACAAACGTTTAATATCAAACGAGCTAGTTTCGTAAAATATACAATATATATATATATTTAAAACATTGGTTACTAGGAGTACAACAGAAAAAAATATTCAATTTGTTTTGTTATCTCAGTTTTATTTAATGGCCTTAAAGACGATCGGCAGCAAACGCATTTCTTTATTATTGTGCAACTTAATTATTTATTGCACAATTTACTGAATCATCAGCTTTTATTTTTAGAATTAATCGTAATAACTGACAGCACAAATTAAATATTATTTAATTTAGTTAATGGCTCTCGGATCTCTCTTTAATTAAAAACACCTTGTCAATTTATTTAGAATTTAATAATTGTATTGACATTTTTTGTTTTATATAAAGACTACACTGCCATCTAGTTATGTGATAGAAAAACAGTTGCCATATTTTTTTTCGGAAACTTGCATTTTATTCATGGTGGGTGGTTTATATACAATATTTTTTATCCCTGTCGTTAATCTTTTAAAAAGTAAATAAACGCTAAAATGAAAATTATTTAAAATTGCTTTTGTTTAAGAGTTTTACCGCAGCTTTATGGCCCTCTATGTTTGCAAGCTTGATTTAGCCTGTTTTAATATTGTATTATTTATTATTGTTTCTGAATATTGTATAATTATATTCAAAATCATTTACCAGTGCTGCCATTTCTCTCCCGAGTATCTCGTGTATTATCAAAATTCTTAGAAATATCTGCTTACATCAAGGATTTTTAAAGAATGGCTTTTTTACTTGATATATAATAATCCGTTTTCCTGTATTTCATATATTATTTACAAACCGTAAAGTTATTTTAAGCAATAGTATTTTTATTCCTTTTCTTATAGCCTTAAAAATATTATTTAAGTTTTTTTTAATAATAATTTGACATAGGACATATTTTTTATGTGTAATTTTGATGATTCGAGTATTTTATAATTAATAATTTAACGCGAATAAAAATGTTTCGCCGATATGAACGGTTCGTATTTTATATTATTACGAATGATTTTATTTTGTCTTAGAAATTACTGTACAAAATATTGATAATGTATATTTTTTTGTAAAATTTAATATTACGATATTCTTATGAATAACATTACAAATGCCATTTTATTTAAGTAACGTTTACTTAACGAAACCATTCTCTATTTGCGTTCAGACAGGAAACCTTTTTTTTTTTAATAATTCAAAATTTACCATTAGCAAATATTTGAATGTATCATAAATATGGTTATTTATTTAATATACAGAAATTCAACTATTTAGTTTTGCACTAGAATTCTATAGTTTAGCCAAAAAGAATTATCTTATTTCCAATTATTAATTTTCTGTATTCAGTATCGACACGTTAAGATATCTGCTAATGGTAAATGTATCATTTTGTTCGTAAAAATATATATATATAAATTATTTTATTACTAATATTTACGCTTTCGTATCGAAACCAATTATATTCGTAAAATGCTAATGGTTTTTTTCTCTCTATCGTAAGTTTGGAAATTGTTATCCTAGTTTTATGAAAAACTTAATTACAGCTTTTAATGCATGCCAATATATCGTCAGGTTTTTTTGAAACCCGAATTTATAATATTAAATAAATTAAAAAAAAAAAATGTTTCGACAGCTTTATAGGCATTTCAAATTTGAAATTTAAGGAATCGTGCATTTTTAGTTTGACTCGAAAATGCTTGATATTTTCCGACGCCAACCAGTTATTATTGTAAGTATTACGTCGCCAGTTTTTTTCGTAAATCAAAATTTCGATGTTGCCATAAGTTATTATTATCAATTAATATTCGTATTGTTTTTTGTATTCAGTATTTTGCAATAAATCTTTTTTATAATCTCCCTTGCATTTTTTACTACTTAAAAATATACTTTCGAATTACATATTATGGAATAATTATAATATTCGATTTGACACAGTTTTCATGTATACTTTCCAATAGTGTGACATCTTTTAGTAAGGATTCATTTTTGTAATTAATTATTATTATTATTGAATACATATAAATATATTTATGTTTTATGAATAAGTTTTTTTATAAATCAAGATGGCTTCTCTTTGACACGCGGCAGTTTATTTTAATTTTTATAACTAAGCATAATAATTATATTTCTTTTATAATGTTTATTGATTTTTTTGATTGTGATGTACTTAAATCGTTGATTTTATTTTTATATATATAATTGATATCTTTCTTGATGATGCGGTAAAGGCAACTAAAAATGATTATAGCTTACCTTGAGAGATTTTTTTTAAACCTAAATTGAATTTACAGATATTATTTTATCATTTATATATTTGAATCATTTCAGGAATGTTTTATTTTGGCAAAAATTTAACCTAGAATTGACGGTCAACACTAAAAGAAAATCAACTCCCGTTCTTATGAATTATACAAATGATTATTCTACTTTTGTTAGTTGGCAAGTGTACTATAAGAATGGTTACGCTTCTTAACCTTTCTCATTCTGTGATATATGATATGCAGGTTATTAAATATTTCAGTTAATATGCACCTCATATTTCAGCTATTTATATAAATAGTAGCAAAACAATGACTATCTTGTAAAACTCGTCAATTCCATTTTCATCAAAAATTAGATTTTCATTTAATACACTAGTATTAATTACATTTGTGTAAGATTTTTGCACCTATAACCTCATCTAATCATTTTAAAAATCAATCTCATAAACCGTGTCTATATAACGGAAAAATTTTCAAAGCCCCAAATATCAGGAATCGTCGGCATTCTGTAGAGATTTTTTTAAAATTATTAACTTATACCTACTTATATATTATATTTACAAAATATATTAACAAAAATAAGACAGTTTTACGCTCACCTGAGAAAAAGTTGTTTTGTATTTATGAGCTTTACAAGATATAGCGACGAAATAAACATGAAATATTTAATCTATACAATATGTTGTCAAAAAAGGTATTTCAATTTAAAAATACGGTCATATCGTGACATCGTAATGTCGACGTGTCAGAAATATATTAGCACAGTATGAGAAAGGTTAAAAATGACTAGCCATAGTTTTGTGAAAAAAAATACTGATTTGATTTAACATTATAATTCGATACCATCAGGTTTTTTGAAATTGTATGCATTTATATTTAAACACAATAATTTTATTGCAATTATATTTTATTGACCATTATATAGTAGATTCAATTATTTTGTCGAAAACTCTAGTGTGACATATCCAATGTTAATTACTATTAATGAATTTTGATACGGCAGAGAACTGTTATAAATGAAAAATATAGCGTAACTTAATTATTTATCGGTAAAGAATAAATTCACTGATTTTATTATTCTTTACCTTTTTTTGGATCTTTCATTTATGTCATGTTGGAATACAATTTTAATTTTAAAACTTTGCGGGTCTCTGGTAAAATATATTTTACAAATTCCATCTGCATCTATATATCTACCTTGTATAAATGAATTTTGTAACCTGAAAATTTATTAAATTAATCATTGTTTGCTTTGAAATTTATTTCTTTTTATATGAATGTAAAATAAATGAAGAATAATATGAATCAATACTATGAAAAAAATTGCAGATTTATGAAGGATGAGAGGTTATAAAAAAATATATATATTTAAAATAAAAATATTATACATGATGATGAAAAAAGGTTAAAAGAAATGATTAGGTAAGCTAGGTTTATGTAAGTTTACCTAATTAGATTATAATTATTATTATTATGTAATAATCATATGTATTATGATAATTAATAATTACAAATAGGTATAATGGTAATATTACAATTATGTTTATGCAAAAATTAAACAATAAATGTGCCATCATTTTTGCATAGAAACTTGTTTTATTTTGTTTCCATCCAAATAATGAAGAATTCAGATAATCGCAGAACAGATTCCATCACCCACCAGTATGCAAGAAATATAAGGTTGCCGAAGAAGCAAATAAGGTACAAAATGAGTGTAAGTTTCTCTGCGAGTCAAGCCTTAAGCGGTCGTAAGTTGATAAAGATAATGCGTCCGGAAACTGAAGTCATGGTTGACCCTAAAACATGAATGACATCCCTAAGGAGAATAAAATTTAAACGTTTTTATCTCTTTCCATTGTCTGTCAAGCCTGAAAATGTATGTATATACCAACTATTTTATCATTTCTTGGTGCACAAATAAACAAAAATCTTTTAAGGTTTGACAACTACATACATACTAACAGACAATTAAATCTCATAATGGGGAAGAAAATCGTATCTATTCCATGAAACCCACTTTTAAAAGTTATATGGGCATTTTCGCCAAAGTTTGTACATGTTTGAAATTTGGGTAATATTATTTTTTCACTCAAATTAACCATTTTTATATAGCTAGCAGATTCCTTGTTCTATTGCTGAATTGGTGATAGCAATTTTTCAGCAAAATATTTATTAATACAATATATATATCATTTTTTTTATGACATTGGGCATAATAAGTTTCCGTTCCGTGACTACGAAACTAAGCTTATAAAACATGAATGAGACACTTTTTATCACTTAAAAGAGCTCTATTAGATTAAAAAAACCATACACTTAAAAATAAAAGTACAAATAGTCAAAAAATATTATTGAATTTAAATTCTTGGGCACATTTCGCTCCACTCCGTTACCCTATGTCTATAATGGCAGAGCATTTTTCCTTTAGTATTTGAAAAAACCAATCAATGTTCGTTCTGCTATTTTTTTAAAGACAGTAATCACTTTTACTAAATTTTATTGGAAAAATATATACCTATGTTTCGTTATTTAATAATCAAATGAAAAATAGTTAACGTTCAACTTTTTTGGGGACATTTTCGGAATGGAACGAAATGGTAACGGAGTGTAATTTGTAAAGATAAAGTTACATGTTACCATAAAAACAAATTTTTGTGTTATGAAATTTATTTGAATTTTTTGATAGTCAGATATATATTCAACGTGCGTCACAATAACAAAACAAATCAAACTTAATCACTAAAATAGACATATTTTATAATAAATTTCACAATACTAATAAAATAAGGTAGGTAATAATTTTGACACACTATACATAACCATAACTTTTATTTGGCATTTATATTATTTGTAACTCAGATAAAAAATATTTTAAAGCAAATTAACAATATATGAAAAAAATTAAATCAGCAAGGGATTCGGACGCGAGTTTCTAGCGCGGCACGGAGTATATAACTTTTACGAAAATAATTACAGTCGAACTCGGTTATTACGATCTTGGACATAGCGAGATCTCGGATGTAATAAGGAAACATTTGGTTTATGATTTTCGCCATACATTTAATTTATTCACTGTTATAACGAGCAACTTATCGGATATACCGAACTAAAATACTGTTAATGTGTCGATCGTTTTAAAACATTTCGACCCTAAGCAATAAAATCCGATTGGACAGGATGCCGCCGGGGTCGGATTACGTTTACTAAGTGTCTAAGTACCTACCTTATTGGTGTTTCGCCGACAATAATAAAAAAGTATCCACGCATATGGTTGAAAAATCCAAGGTTTGTGAAGTTCTTAGGTACCTACAAGATCATTACAATAAACAACTTCTTTTGTAGATTATGAATGCCATGCTCGTTTCGGGGATTTTTACGATGGTTTCCAAATTTTTTATTTTCGACTTTTTGTGTAATGTGACATGCTCATTTAAAAATACCTATTCTCTGATATAACGAGTAACGCTTATAACAAGCAAATTCAGTCGGTCCCATCTTCCTCGTAATAACCAAGTTCGACTGTATGTTGTCTTGAAATTTACTATAGCTAATAATACTATAGATTACAATCAACCTGTAGCTATACAGGTTGATTGTAATCAAGACGTACTTTTCTGACATTTCGCGAATACCTACAGTTCCAGGTATTAAATCTAATAGGGTACACATTTCTGTTAAACGTGACAAAAAAATACTTTTTCATACATTTTTATAAATTTCTATGCCTAAAATGTATGGAGAAGTTTTAAAATTTTGGTGGCGTATAACAGAAAGAGTATGACAGAGCCAGTGCTTGTCTCGCAATTATTACAGTCTGGTGTTTTTTCTTTTCCTTCTGTTGTTTTTGTATCTCTCCATACTTTTATCTGCGCTAGTTTTGCGTATTCAGACATATCACATACTTTTTTAATCTATATTATATAGTCAGGTTATTTTCTATATTTTTTAATGAAAATATTTTTGTTTTTCATACGAACAGACAAAATAAAACTTTTTATAATCTATGAAGAACTAAACACACAATGTAAACCCAACTTTATGCATTCGATTTCGTTACTTTTACATTCCACATATACGTTACCACCAATATAGTTTCGGAGTGGAAGTAACGGATTCTGTTTTAGAAGTGGTTGAAGCCAAAATTTAGCTTAGTTTTATTGTTAAACCTGCGATATGTTTTATTATATCTGTAGTATGAAAGATAAGCTCCATATGTATAGTATGTGAAATAGAAATATGTGATTTCTTACCTTACAAATCGTGGTAACAGTAGTGGAACGTCTTAAATGACCAACCCAGAAAGCAACCTGTTCCGATAGCGATACCGACACACACCAACAATTTAAATTGTAAATGGCGATCAGTGTTATACAAAAGTGTTGCTACATTAAAAAAATACATATTTATAGTGGAAATTTTTCGCCTTCATGCTAAAATCATGGTAACGGAATGTGGAATTCCACTTTTTCAAATATCCTGGGACACTTTAAACGTGATTTTTTTCAATATTGGTCAAAATTTACGGAAAAACTGTATATTTTCCAAAAATATATAATCTAAGCTGTTGAAGACACTACGAACTTAATTTTACACACTCAAAATTAATGACGAAATCAGACTTTGTTTATTTGAATTTAGTTGTGGGACATGGTAAAAACACACTACCTTTCGATCTAAATAATCAATTAAAAATATATACAGGTCAGACAGTTGTATTTAACTGATAGAATAAAGTAAAATAATAAATTTTCATGTTAAAAATACATAACTTTCCAATATTCTATAATATAATAACTATGAAAAAATCAATCAAAGTCATGGGACATACCAAAAATCCAATGTACAAACTTTGGCGAAAATGCCCATATTATTATTGTTCTCACTAGAGGTGAGTTGGAAATACTGTCACCAGTTTGCAGGATGCAACTACCCATACTCAGTACATGTGGCCCAATAAACTTGTTCCAAAAAACTTGTTTGAACGCATGCGATGAGATCATCGGCTTTGCGACTCGCTAGTTGGTAGACTTTCAATACTATTGACATTAAATGCGTGCGACCGAGATAGCATAATACACGTATGTACGTGATACATTCTGCTATCCATGTCCGTGATACACTCAACTGTCATTGGCGTCATTGCTCTCTCTCCCCAGCTGTAAAGTTGGTATAGTGAAGGACAGAAATGGTGACGAGTTAGTTTTGAGTATGAGACTTATGTCGGTTGACGTCAGTCTCAAGTCCCGGAATAAGTACTAGTGCTCGAGTTCTGAAGTATTTACGCGTTTATCTGGTTTCGTCACGTTGAATTTCTCGATTTTTTAGTGTTACAATTGGAACTTATAAACTGAGTTAAAATTTTATGCGTGATTATGTAAATGGATAATAATTACCTATATAAACAATCTGTAAAAATGGCTTCTAAAAAGTCAAGTACGCCAAACGCTCTATATTATAGTATCCCAAACGCTAGTAAGTATTTTGGAACAAGTTTCGATACAAAGTATTTTTTTATACTGGTAGTAAGTATACTAAACTCAGTCTTCAAAATTGACTAGTTTTCCCACCTCTAGTTCCCACCCATGATGGCCGAGCGGTAACGTATAAGTTATAATGTCATGGATTTCAGGTTTAAAATCCTGGGTCCGGCAAAATCTCTTGTTGTTTTTTCAATGTGTGTTTGGGTGCAGAGCATGGACCTAATATGCTGAGCAAGTGAGCAAGCAAACCCAATAATTACCCAGTATTAATTAACCTAACTATCATAATAATAATTAAGAGGTGAAACTATTTGAATTTATTTTTCAATTGTAAATTATCGAATAATAATTGGACTTCAAAGTCTTTCAAATCGCCGAGGTGGAGAGTAGTTTAATAATAATTATTCATATTGAAAGTAACTTTGACGATTTGCTACGTGTAATACGGATCGTTACCTTCTTAGTCGCTCCCGTACTGGCCGAAAACGTAGTTTGTAAAGAAAAATGTTGGCACCAGAACGCAATTTCCCACTAATATTGAATTATTGTGAAATCGGTTTTTGTTATTAGACGCCTCAATTCGACAGCGGCTGCTACAGTGTAAAAAGTGACTAATATTTCCACTGTATTAAAATCGATGTTTTCAGTTTATTAATGCTATTCTACCATAGATGTCGTTATTTTTTTTAAATTTTGAATATCGTCCACAGATGTCACAGTACAACTTTTATCAAATTAATTAAAAAAAAAATTGTAATCTATGAATTTTTTACATACTAAATTAACTAAATAATCATGTTTTGTAAAAAACTTACGACAGATTTAATTCTTGTATCGCAACGAAATATTTAAATATTATTAATTAAGGGGGATGCTTATACTATCAGAGGCGAAAAGAGGCACCTAACGGAAAAATACGAAGCTTGCAATTTGAGATTTTTTTCGATAATTTACAATTTCAACTGTAGTAATTAATAAATATGTATCTGAAAACACTAAAAAGATTTTTAATTTAAAGATAAACTGGCAATTGTAAAAAAATGTAATAAAATGTGAATTCGTTGCAGGGTCAAATCTTATTATTACATTATATTTTATGGCCATATTTATTATTAAAATTTAGTTTATTAAGTTTTAGATTTTATGTGGTGTAGATTTTTGACTAATTCATCGTTTTAATATTTTTTATATATATTTTAAAAAACATCGATTTTAAAAAAAATATAAATGTGTATAACTTGAAATCCTTTTTATTTATTTATTATTTAATATTCGGAACCCAGGAATCGTCCTTACTAGTTTTCAGAAAATATTGCAAAAGTGTATAAAACCTTTCCAAATTATCGCGAAACACCTATTCAGGTTCAGCGGAACACAGTTTGGGAAACCCTGTTTTAGTCTATCTCAACTTATAAAAATAATTTAAATATCTAACGAAAATATTTAAACCATATCTGTGCTAGCTAGATCAGAGATGATTTTATTTGATGCAGATGACGCGATAGATTCACCAGAAGGTTTAAAGGGGGCCTCGAAACAGTTCAAACCGGCCATACAATTATTATTAAATTACTTAATTAAAAAACTCTGTAGTCATTTCTCACAAATTGATTATAAAATGTTAGTCAAAGCATAAAAAGCCCTTGCACCACACATCAAGATACGTGTACAGAAAATAATATATACCTACTTGACGTGGTTCTGAGAAAGAGATAAGTTCATTGATATTTTTATGAGCTAGATAGGTACGAGGGTGGGTCAATAAGTCCTTAGAAAAGCCGACAGGTGGCGCGACTAGTACTGTAAGCGGTTTGTTTTCATGCAGCGGCACTACCGATTCAGTATGCTGCGAAGTTTCAATCAGATTGGTCGGGTTGTTGTGTGTTTCTCGTACATTTAAAAAAAAAATTTGCTTGTGGAAAATGGAAAAATGGAGAAAATTGAGTTTAGAGCTGTTATTAAACATTTTAATATAAAAGGGTTAACAGCAAAGGAAATAAAAAATGAGTTGGATTTAGTTCACGGCATATCTGCTCCTTCACTTGCAACTATTTATAACTGGTTAAATGAATTTAAACGTGGTCGTACATCAACAAAGGATGAACCACGCTCAGGACGTCCAGTAGAGGTGACTACACCAGAAATGATCAATAAAATCCACGATATGGTGTTAAGTGACCGAAGATTAAAGTTGAGTGAGATAATTGAGGTTACAGGGATCTCAAAAGGTAGCGTCATTTCTATTTTACATGACAAATTGGGCATGAAAAATATTTCTGCAAGATGGGTGCCGCGTTTGCTCACAGTCGACAATAAACGCAATAGGGTGGTGGCCTCTAAAGCCCTGTTGTCGCTCATGCAACGCAATCCGGATGAATTTTTTCGTCGCTTTGTGACTGTAGATGAAACATGGATACACCACTATACTCCCGAGACGAAAGAACAGTCAAAGCAGTGGATTGCGAAGACAAACCATGTCCAAAGAAGGCGAAAACCGTAAAATCAGCTGGTAAGGTTATGGCTACTGTATTTTGGGATGCACGTGAAATTATTTTCGTTGACTATTTGGAAAAAGGAAAAACAATAACAGGGGATTATTATGCATCTTTATTGGACCAGCTAAAAAACGAAATTGAAGAAAAATGGCCTCATTTAAACAGGAAAAAAATCCTCTTTCATCAGGACAATGCCCGTGTTCACACATGTTTACGATCAATGGCTAAAATTGAAGAATTGAAGTTCGAATTGGTCGACCACCCACCGTATTCGCCAGATTTAGCCCCCAGTGACTTTTTCCTTTTCCCAAACTTAAAAAAATGGCTAAGTGGACAACGTTTTTTTCCAAATGAAGAAGTCATCGATCGGACAAATGCTTATTTTGAGGACCTTCCGAAAACTTATTTTTCTGACGGTTTAAAAAAAATTGAGAAACGTCTAACCAAGTGTATTGAGCTCCAAGGAGATTATGTTGAGAAATAAAAAAAAAATACAAAAATAAAAACTGTTTTAATGCTTTTTTCTAAGGAATTATTGACCCACCCTCGTACGTTGATAGTTGGAAGTTATGGTTTTCATGTTATGTTTTATCGTGTGGGGGGGGGGGGGGGGCTCTAAATCAGCCAGTGCCTCAGGATTCCACGCCCCAAAACCCGCCACTGCGCAAACTGATTTATTAATTTGACTAACCTGAGAAAGTACCGATGCCTTTAAATACTATTCAATTATTGGGCCTGTAATCCTAAGGAATATTTTGTATGAATAAAGATGTCTAGTGCCGCATTTTGGAAGGATAATTGAGCGTAGTTATGCGCAAAGCAGCCAGGCCACAATTTTGAAAAAAATGAGTTATTGTGATTTCCATAATCTCACACGTTTGTGTTTCGATCTGCATAAAGTGACCAAGCTGCTGTCATACAAAAATGTTATATAAATGTTTATTAGTTAGGTACACCGATCAGTTTATATATAAAAATAATAAGTACCTACCTAGGTACTTACAAGTACCTACTTATTTAAAATAAACTGAGCGTTTTCAGTTTATTATGATTTACCCACAGAAAAAAAATAACGATGCGAAAGCCTGTCGCCATGGACTGAGGCTTTGAAGCCAGTTTCAGTTTACGACTTAATGACGGTCAGTTCTCAAAATATTACGTTTCATTTACGTGATAACCTAATGCATATTATGAAACATACGTAACTAATGAAAATAGCATAGATATTCTTTAACAAGGTATCGCATATTTCTCCACACTCGAGAATTAACCCTTTACAGCCTCGCCCAGAAGGTAACCCACTTTCTATTGTATTCCCTGCTCTCTTGCGCCTCCTGCCATGCCAGACCTGCAGCGCGTAAATCGCTTTTGTAGCACCGCTGTACAGGGTGAGGGAGGGCCGGCCACGACGATGGAATCCTTGAGACTGTGCCACAAGGGTACGAAGTGTCGCACTCTTTGTCCCAGCCACGTAAAACGTCTCTTCGTGATTACCTCAATCACTGAAGGCTGCTGTGTTCGCTGTGTTCGCGGGTGTTTGTACCCTTAAGATTCGGCGGAGACATCGATTCTCGAAGCTCAAAGGCCGAGACCTTTGAAGCTTAGTAAGATGCCATGTCTCACATCCATACAGGAGCACAGGTAGCACGCACACGTTGAACAAATGACATTTGTGTGATACTCACAGAATAAAGCCTTGACCTCCATGCGAGTTCAAGTTGGCTGAATGAAACCCACCAGACCCATGCGGATTTCAAGCTCACTCACTAAGCCAGTGATACTCAACCTGCGGCCCTTTACGCTTTTATGTGCGGCCCGAAACACATTTATTATCAGGAATTTCGTATATCTTGAGATTCATTTCGACTTTGACGCACAGATAGTGACACCCGAAGAGGATTGTCATTATGGTCCACATCAGATCTGGTATAAGAGTGTTGCTATTGCACACGATTAATTTAAAAACACGCAAAAATTTTAAAATCTCAAAAATGTTTTGTAAAAAAGGGGGATTTTCATGATTTTTTTCGTCACACCCTAGTAATGCGGCCCGCGTTATTTTACAAATATATGTATTTGGCCCGAAGAAAAAAAAGGTTGAGTATCATTGCACTAAGCTGACCTTAATTAGATAGTCTTTTAATAAAATCTCACCCGGATCCAGATATTTTTGAGTCTTTTTCATATTGGTATTGTTTTATTATTATGTCATTTACTGGAGTACCTAGTAGGTATTTGGGTATAATGCCTGTGTATAATGTATATTAGGTATATATTTGTAAATATTATTATCATATGCGTTATCTAAGCGCTTGGGAATGTATCTCAATATTTACTTGTTCACAAATAATTAACAACAGTAGATAGGTATATAACAGCTAGAATTATTATAGTAAGCTCATAAGCTGAATTTATTAATCGAACAAAATATTCGGTGATTCATTATTTCTTGAATTTGCCGCCCCTACGCGGTGCAGTTACATGTAAGTTGTACGTAAAACATTTCACCGTGGGACAGTTCACCGTGAGGTTTCTTATCGGAAAGAGATGACCGTATACCTACTATACGGTTTCCAATTTTATTAGATTCGATATAAACATTAATTCAATTTTCATTGCTGATTTTGGCAAAATTCAAGAATGAAAACCTTACCTAACCTAACAAATTAGTATTCCAGTATATCGGTTATTTTCAAAATTTGTTTGCTGCTGGCTTCCAGTACCAACGTTCCCTCTAATTTTCTTCACCATCTTTTGCAACGCATCTGAGCAGTGTCACTCGTCTCGTTACCCAGTGCGGTGTAAATTTACACCCCTCCCCACCCCGTGCACACACTTTTCATTACAACTTATATTTTAAGGTATTTACTAATTTCGTAATTAACGTACAGAATTAGCATTTTTGCACTGATATATCCGTACTTTCATCAACAATAATTAATGTATGAAACCGAGATACCGTTTAAAACAAATCGCTATCATTTACAGAGCTAAGAAGGGCGAGGAGGGCCTCGCAGGTTTTCTGCCTGACGACAGGCTTTACGAAAAACCGGTGGACTATAGAAGACTGCCACACCCGGCTAGACTATTTTCTGAAGTGGTTTCTTATCCTGCAACGTTGGAAAGCAACGAATGCAATAACATGCCGATTTTCACGGATGGGAGCAAAATTGATGGCGGTACTGGTGCAGGGTTTGTGGCATACATTAATGGCGGTGAGATAGCGGCTTGTAAGTACCGCCTTGCCAGCTATTGTACGGTAATGCAGGCCGAACTCTATGCCATCCAATGCGCTCTGGAGTGGGCAGGCTCAGATCCAATCCAACGAAAGCTCACCGAAAACCATAGTATTTGTATTTATTCGGACTCCAAAAGCTCAATCCAAGCAATTGGAGATCCCTTGTCTACTATCCGATTGTCTTTTCTATTCACAGCGAATCCGCAATACTGCGACGGCGCCACCCCGAGGTGCACTTCAAGTGGATAAAGGGACACACCGGGATAGAAGGAAATGAAAGAGCCGACAAATTGGCTCGGCATGGTGCCTCTGAACCCAAGACCGCGATAGCTTATGACAAATTTCCTCTGAGCTACGCGAAAATTACAATTTCAGATATGGTGAAAAACGAATGGAACTCACGATACATAAACTCATCGACAGGGGAGTTGACCCGAAAGTTTTTACCTTCAATTTTAGCAGCACGAGACGTCAGGGTGCATAAGGGGCTGTGTTTTGAGATGACTCAGATTCTTACAGGTCACGGGCATACCTGCACCGGTTTAAAATAACATCTGATGGAAAGTGTCCATGCGACGACGGAAGCGACCAGGACGTCCTACATTTACTCCTAGATTGTCAAATCTTTAGCAAGGAGCGGCACAACCTGAACTTTTTATTACAGATGGCAGATGCGGACATTCGAGACCTTCCGGGGACCATGACAAACGAGGCCGGAAGAGATGCACTTTTTAATTTCTGTATTGATGTAATAAAAAGGATAAAAATAATAAATGGTGACATGTAACGATGATTCATGCCGTTCAGATCCAGTGACTGCAGTCATATAAGATAGGATAAGTATATCCTCAGAATATCAGTCCTATGCGACATTTCTTTTACCACGGGGAAAAACTCGGCTACAAACCGCAGTCCTCAGTTCCCAATGATTACGACATAATATATTCATCAGAATCACCACCGCCTTGCGCTACAAAGAATTTTCCACGGTTTTTGCAAGGCGGTTTCATAGGCCCTGGCCGAATTCAAATTAGCAATACCCGATGCGGGTAGAAGAATAGTTTTCAATAATGCATATTCTCTCAGCCGGCACAATTTTCATTTGACTAGCATCAAGTAGAGTAGTCTGCGTGCCAAAGTCCTTAAGAAACCTCGATAGTAAATGCGAGGTATCCATAAAGGCATCTAGGAAAAAAAATGCATTCGACAAATTCGAACGCATAATTTTTAATTCGCCAGCTTTCGGGAATATCTGTGCATGATTATGAATATCTTGTACAGAAAGCGTAGAAGCTTTTATTTTTATAGCCAATAGTACATTATCGATTAACACTTTGACTTAATCGCAACCAGATTTTATGCGCTCAGCGATTTCAATCCTATTCTTTCGTTCTTCGGATGTTTCCGCCTCTTTTCAAATTTTTCAATTTCGTACTTAGATTATAGAAAAATATAGATAGAGCTATTGCATGTGTTTGTCCTTCAAAACATGACGAACTTTTTCACGCACTTTCCTCGCCCCCTTCACGCTTCCTCCGCGACCCTTTCCTGGGTTATTCGAAAATATGTGTGACAATGTGCGTGTAGTAGTGTTGCCAGATATCGAATATTTATTCCAATGCTATAATTTTACAAGCGATGTTTTTATAAAGTATATTATGGCAACACTGGCGTGTTGGCTATGCACTTGGTAAAACATTACTCACTAAAATCGGCTCATGCGGAGAGCTTGATTTCGTAATAGCATCCCGGTGTACTTTTTGACTTAAATGCATTTTTAAAAGATATAACCTCCATTAAATCCATTTCTTTCCAGAAGTGAATTCTCCTTGCATATTTCCTGCGGAGCATATGATACATTTAACACAATCATCTGTTTCCGAACGGACAAAATAATATATCACAAATTCTTACTTTTTCGAATGCATTGTAGATGGCATTTCTGTTTCGACGATTTCAGAGAGCCATTCCAATTTAAATTTATCGCAGGATTTCTTCTTAATGATCGCATTTGAAATATCACATCCACTCCTTTTTGACATTTTTAGAGGATAAGTTTTCTATTATAATTATTTCTATATTAATAAGTAGGTGTTGTATTATTTATGTAACTTTGCAAGCCATCGTATTGTTCACTCGAATTGTTAGTTACACTGAATACACCTGTAGTTATTACTAAAATCTGGGAAAGGAAACTTTCTTTTACAATATTTTTGTGTGAGGACTGTGCGTGGGATGAAAACATGTGTGCGGACACATTTTGGTAGGTGTGCGCGCGCACCCGCGCACACCTTACAGGGAACATTGGTCAGCACTATACGGCCCAAAGAGGTTGGACGGTCTTTAATATACGGTCATATATTTCCGATACAATATTTCACGGTGAAGTGTGATACGGCGAACTGCATACGTACAAGTTTCTGGACACGATGTGGAGCATAATCTGTCTGCCCTCATGATACGTCCCTGAGTTTAATTAATATAATATTATACCTATATTGCAAGTGTATACCGCATTGATACCTAATTAATTTGATCATTTACCTTTCTCCAACAGGCAGTCTTCGTTATTCAATTCAATTCATTTATTTTTTTTAACATATTGTGGACATTACAAATTATAAGTTTAAGACGTTCACAACATGACATTTAGAAACAAAGATATATAAATATAACAGTATTACATAAAAAAAAGAGATAGATCAGTAGATAGATTAGATAGGTACAAGGAAGTACACCAGATGAGTTAAGCAGACCCTATTTTAAGAATTTATAAAACAGCATCCACCTTAACTCATTCTCACGTAGGTGGAATATATCAACACCCGAAGCAGTTTCGTTGAACATTGTTATCACTCTCCCAATTGGCATTACCAGTGGCAGGTTGGTTCTGCACCTTGGGAAAATAAACAACTGATGGTCTCTATTTCTAAGATAGTTATCAGGGACACACAGGTCAACACTGCCCAGAATGGCAGAGTTCTCATTTATACCTTGTATAAGTTGAAAAAAATACGTAGCTAAATAAAGATTTCTTCTAAATTGCAGACTGCAGTATGTAAGCATGCCTAAGAGAAAGTCAGTTGGATAAAGCCACGGATAGTATCCATACAACCTCAAGTAAAGGAGTCTCAAGAATTTCTTCTGTACCCTCTCCACCATAAGGCCATACTTCAACTGGTGCGGTGCCCAAACAATAGACCCACTCTGAAGTCTGCTTCGAACTAAAGAATTAAATAAAAGTTTTAATACCGTAACATCTGAAAAGATCCTGGAAGTACGCATGACGAATCCCAACATTTTAAGCGCTTTGTTACAAATGGTAACTATATGGCTAATAAATGTCAGTTTACTCTCAAACGTAATGACAAGATCCCTTACAGATGATATTCGTGACAGAACTCTGCCATGCAACGAGTATTGGAAAAACAACACTTTTGAGGCTCTGGTAAACGATAAAAGATTGCATTTATCAATATTGAATTCTAGTTTGTTACGCCTGCCCCAATTTGATACATTATCTATATCAAGTTGGAGCTGACGACAATCGTCCAAGGTGACAACTTCCAAAAAGAGTTTCAAGTCATCAGCGAACAACAAAAACATAGCATTTTTTATTACCAATACTATGTAATTTATAAAAATCGTGAACAGCAACGGCCCTAAGTTTGATTCTAGAATCTAGATGGTTGGCAAAATATAGCAAACACAAATGATAAGAAAATAAGTCATATTATAAATAATATTCCTACCAAAGAAAAGTCGCCAACAGAAGTTATAAGCAATAAATAATACAAAACGGTGTAGGTATGGCTACTATAAATTTCTATAGAAAGTTGGTGACCATGTATATACATACACAGGACTAAGTAGGTACTTGAGTCAAGTAAAGTTTTGATAAATGAGCGGTCAAGAGATGTCACTACAATACGCACTGGATGACCATTATCTATCTATACGCGTCTTTCAGTTTCAAAATTCACCACCTATAAACAATACTTAGGTAGTAGTAGATTTTTGGGTTTCCACCGTGTGTCCATCTTTACTCGACGTTTCGGGCTCGTTGCAGAGGCCATTATCAAGAGATGATTTATGTTTTATGGTGAAAATGTAGTGTAGGTATATGAATGTGAACGTTGCTCTAAGAATGTCAAAGGGAATCCGATTAGCTAAGAGCAAACGTTGCTCAGAGTAAACGTTGCTCAGAGTAATCTGTCAATCGTTACGACCAGAGATACTGGCTCGAATATTGGATTTTACCGGCTTGAATATTGGATTTGCATCGAGCCTAAAACGTCGAGTAAAGAATGAAGAAGGACACACGGTGGAAAACCAAAAATCTACTACGATAAAAAACAACCGTGAAAGCCTCAAACATTAGATATACTTAGATACTGTATGAAAACATTTTCTTGGCTACGTGTTAAAACTGTGAACTAACATGCTCCGCCCATTTGTAACCGCAATTCCATTATAAGCTCCTCCCATTTAGTAAACAACAGCGCCTGGAAGCGTAGCCAAGAAGATGTTTTCGTACAGTAGTACCTACTTTTGTAATTCTAACTAAATCAACTGCATCATGAATTCAGCCTACTATCGTTATCAAGATAATATCTTGAATATATTTTTTTGACAAAGATGTTTTTTTTAATACTCGTATTATGTACATTGTTGTACATGTTGCATTTTGATTTGCAACGTTTCTTTAGCTATGTAAATATAGCATTGGATTATTGAATTTTCAAGACTTATTTATAACTATTTCTTCATACATTATGTTCGTTACATACAGTTTCATACAGTACGTGACTGTACGTCTGTTTTATCCTTATTAATAAGTGGCCAATGGGTAAATAATTGAATGCTTGACAACAGTGGCGCACCCAGGGAGGGGGGGCAAGGGGCCCTGGCACCCCCCTAACATGAAAATTATCAGAATGATTTTAAACATTGAAATTAAAAGACAATAAACTATACTTTGTACAAATAAAACACGACAAAAAATAATTTGTAATTGTCCAGCACCCTTTTTAGAAAAAAATCTTAGATTTTAATTTCTAACACAAAAATTTCGAAACACGGCCCGGCGTGTCGGGTTGACCAGATAAATGAGATAAACACACATCATAAATTAGCTTTAATAGTAAAAAAAGTCGCCTGCGGAGCTATTATACTTCATGGCCATGAGCATTTAAAATTATATAATTGTGCAATATTTTTTTTTATTATTATGTGTCGATACTCAACAGCTCCATTATGATGAAAGTAGATGTATTAAAAATCGCCAATAATTCACTGTATAAGTACCCTTAATTTTAACTAAAACACAATTTGAAAAACGTTAATGTAGTGTTTCACACTGCCTTTAATCTTAGCGGTAGGTAGGGGAGCCGCCAAACATCCTAGCCTTGGGGCCCGTTTCAGGATGTGGGGGCCATAGTGTAGGTACACCATGGTGTGCAATAGACAAAATACCGATAAACGAGACATTAGGCTGTGTTGTGTTAAGTAGGTTTGTTTATAAGTTAACTGCAATAATACTTTTTTCTGTCCATTTTCAATTGGGCTCTCCTTGGGCTCCCCCCAATATTAAATCCTGAGTGTGCCACTGCTTGACAACAATTCCACCACAAGTCTGCTAATAGGTGGTGCAGTGATATTAAATAAAAAAGTGCTGCAATATTTTTAATTATCTAATTAGCCCCCCTCTACTTTTCTGAAGCACATTATTCAATATTTATATGTTGGTAGGTGGCACCTACCGAAAAATAATCGGTAAAATACGCAAATTTACTATATTTTTTTACAATCTCTTCGGAATTGAACTGATTAAACGCTTCTCTAGCATTTTTTACGCTCAGTTAATCGGTAGGAATCAATGACATTAATATGGACGAATCATCTGGAAAAAAATGACACTCACTTTATTGTCGGGTCTGCCGAATGGCATAATCTGTTCTAACGCCATTATAATAAAGGTGATATTGCTATAAATTCCTGATGCTTTTTGTTGGTCTGCCGAATGGTTCGGTTCGAACGGGTTCGCTTAAATGAACATTGACATTAGAAACACTGCTCTAACGCCATTACAATAAAGGTCATATTGCTATAAATTCTCGATGCGTGATATCGCATACTGGAAATTGCGTGACGTCTACCGTCTACCTACATGCGAATGCGCGAATTTACTTAGGTAGGAATATACTAAAGTTTAAAATAACTACGAAATAATTTTCTATATTCATGTTATTCGAAATTATTGTCTGAATTACTGTCTGTATAAATACCTGAGTGCGCACCACCCTGGAAAATGTCACGGGTAGCTGATCCAGCGCGCTCCGTCCCTACTACACAACTGCTGCGAATATAAAGTCAACTCCATGGGGATCTAAAATCTCCGCTTATGAAGGAAAATGGTAAAGTATTTTGCTCAGAGAACTCAGAAATAGTGGGAACTGAAATACTTAACGGGTAAGCAGTATCAGGTAACTGATCTCGAGTAAGGAATTACCCGGGATAAACTTAAACACGTGTCTATAATACGTCATACGTCGAATACTGACAACTGCTCTCGGTTTATGCATTGACGCTCGTTTAATATTAGTGTATTACACACATTATTGCACGTGCATAATGCGTGTTTCATTTTTGTATGACAATCACAGATTTAAAACCCTGCATCAAAATGTAGTGTATTGAATATTGCCTATCGGAATTCTATTTATTATCTGTTCTGTGATTTTGCTACTATTTGTGATAATATGCCTAGTTTTGAAAATGGAGGATTACAATGGTGACATGACTTATTTATTGCATTAGTTTATATCACTTGGTAGCAGCAACTAGCGACCCTCTTTTATAATAAAAATGTTGGAAAAACTAACTATCTAGGTACAACATAGTAACCAAATAGATAGTAGGTACTATGACGTTATTATGTTTGTATGTATGTAGGTATGTATTTGATTTATTCACTTTGTCCTCAGATTATTTAAACGTTAAATCAAATCCTCTAAAGATTTTAAAATTTACCATTTACCAGTAACCACCATTCTCACAAACAGTAGTAGCTTAAATAACGTGGGGTCCTGATTCACTGACTGATTTTGAGCCCCCTACGATAAAAAATACAATTAAGACCGTAATTTCTAACTATTTTTATTAATGAATCAAATTTGTTCGTACCATTTATTTTTCGTGTTACCTACAGGCTACTTTTTTATAAAATGTTATACTTATTATAAAGGAACGGCTCTCGACGATATGTCTGAGAAGAATTCTGCAGTTTTTTGGAAATATTGTCAGGTGCGGACCGGACAACCTGGAGAGACTGGTAGTTTTAGGTAGCCTCCAGGAAAGGCGAAGCAGAGGAAGAGCGTCTACGCGATGGAGTGACCAAGTGAAAGAGCTGACTGGGGGCACCATCCATTCTGCCCTGAGAGAAGCGGAAGATCGAGAAGGATGAAAAGTTTTGGTCGCTCAAAGGATGGCGAAATTTTAATGTGGTCACGATCCTCAGCCATGAGTGCACGACCAAGAAGAAGATACTTATTAATAAACTATTTTTTTTATTCAACGAATAAGACACAAGATTTCAGAATGTAACATTCTATATAGGTACTGAATATACATAATTTGAAAACATCTCATGCATATACACACCAGAAAAAATCGTTTTTGTAGAAAAAAATACGACACCCGACGAGATTTGAACCTGTATCTGCCGGATTCGCGCCAGTATGTAAAATTGTAAAACATACTGCAGATACAGGTTCAAGTCCCGTCGGGTGTCATATTTTTTTCTACAAAAACGATTTTTTCTAGTGTGTATATGCGCATGAAATGTTTTCAAAGTATGTATAACTGTATAAGTATACATTATACAGCGACAAACAAATTTTGAAAATAGCCGATATACTGGATTGTTTGTCAGTTAGGTTTGGTTATCATTCTTGAATTCACGTATTTTGCCGACATCAGCTATGAAAATTGCCGCTGTTCCCGCCTGGCTTTCAGTAAACAGACTTGTACCAAAAAACCTACACGAAAATAAATTGACGTAAATGAAAATTTAAAAGAAATATTATTTGGTAAATAACATTCTTGAATAAGCCTTAAAAATAAAATTAATGAGTGGCTCTCAAATTGTCATAAATAAATTTAATGTACCTACTTATACATTATTTTAAAAGATTTTGGTATAATTTAATAAATTTATGACTAGGTACTGACTTTTTTGAATTCTTTTGGCGAATCGATTACGTCGTCTGTGTCAAAGAAAATTGCTGCTGACTGGCTGGGAATACCGAGGTTCGAAACAGCTGGCTGATAATTTGTTCCACAATTCCACCATAATAGAATAGATAATGTCGAAAGAAGAAACCAATATCATTTTTGTTTTTATAAAATAGCGTCACCCCGTTTCTAATTTACCGCAAGGGGCAGATGATTTGAATTGTGAATAGCCATCGATTATCACAAATAATGTGTGTTTGCTATGATTTAATTTCAATAGGGATTTCCAGCGGCATGTCAAGCGGCGGTGTGGGTAGTGCGAAACACCCGGGCGGCAGGATTCGAGGGGCGGTTTTTTTAGAAAAATAAATTTTAATGTTTTATTAAATATATATAAATATAATGTCATCTCCCTCCATTTATGAAAGTGAAACGATGCAGTCACTTTTATTCTTTTATGGTTTTTCGTCTGGGTTTGGGACTTGGAGGTGGACAAATAACACACCGGAATTGTGGTCAGAAATGACGAGTTTTATTTACGTTATTATCTACTAATGGTTACATTTTTATAATTTCTTTTATGCGTAGCTCGAGTTAACAATGTTTACTGTTTGACAGTCGCGTTTTGTCCGCCATTTTATATTTCGCTCTCAGCGACCTCTTTCGCTGAAAGCGGTCTACAATGTTGCAGATATTTTTTAAACGGCCGCGATTCACAGCGTTGCCGGCTTTATTATTATATATTTTCGTGATCAATCCTTACTATTTGTCGGCTTGGTACCGATTCGGGTTTCTCCAGATTCACAGAGACATCCCCAAATGGGGACCATTTGGGAGCGTAACACTAAGTATAGTCCTCAGTGGCGCACCCAGGGGGGGGGGGGGCAGGGGGCCCTGGCACCCCCCAAAATAAAAATTATCAGAATGTAATTCACCAGCACATTTATTGAAAAATTATTGTATCCACTCGAATTCCGGACTGGTGTACACCGAGTACAATAGACAAAAGACCGATAAACGAGGAATTAGGCTGTATTGTGTTGAAGAGGTTTGTGTATAAGTTAAATGCAACAATACTTTTTTTTGTCCATTGTCAATTAATATTTTGGAACCTCAATATTAAAAAATCGACAATAAAAATTCGGCGAAAAGAACGACTAAAACCACCACAGTCGGCGGTGGTGTAAATCAAAAGAACATTTTTTTTTTCGGTGGAATTTGGCATACATATTGTAGCTCTTGAGTCTAGACCAGTGCTTCTCAAACTTTTTCATACCACAGGCCCCCGAAATCATAAAATAAAAATTCAAGGCTCACCTCCCCAAAAAAATTAGTCTTTAGTGACCAACAGTCAGTGGCGCACCCAGGGGGGGGCAAGGGGCCCTGGCACCCCCATTTTAAAACATTTTAAACTTTTACCAAACTTTAACAAACCCCCGTTTTAAACATTGAAATTGAAAGCCAATAAACTATACCTTTGGGCTTAGACAAATAAAAATTTCTTAGATTTTAATTTCTAACACAAAATTTCGAAATACTAATCTCGGGTTTTTTTAGAAACCCACTCCCTAATGGAACTGTCAAAAAATTCTCCGTGTCCACCCGAATTCCGAAGTGGTGTAGGTCATAGCTTGGGAGGGCTGACAGGGCTCTAGCCTGGGGGCCCGGGCTATGGGGGGCCCGGCGTGTCGGGTTGACCAGATAAGTGAGATAAACACACATCATAAATTAACTTTAATAGTAAAAAAAGTCGCCTGTGGCGCTATTAATCTTCATGGCCATGACCATTTTCAATTATTTATATAATTGTGCAATATATTTTTTGATTATTATGTGTCGATACTCGACAGCTCCATTATTAAAGTAGATGTATTAAAAATCGCCAATAATTCACCGTATAAGTACCCTTAATTTGATAAAAACACAATTTGGAAAACGTTAATTTAGTGTTTCACACTGCCTTTAATCTTAGCGGTAGGTAGGGGGGCCGCCAAATATCCTAGCCTCAGGGCCCGTTTCAGGATGTTAGGACCATGGTGTAGGTACACCGAGTGCAATAGACAAAAGACCGATAAACGAGAAATTAGGCTGTGAAGAAGAAAAAGAGCCTATGGGACTAATTTACATTCTCCTCCTTGGGCCCCCCCCAATATTAAATCCTGGGTGCGCCACTGATAGTCCTACTACATATTTAAAGAACTTACCTACAACTTTGCCTACTGCAGAAGAGCGTCTGTGTAAGTCCACACTGTGGCAAATTTAAGAATTGATGCAATGGACCAACATTTTTATTTTAAACACTCCCTATTAAAAAGTACCGTAAAGCAATATTATAAAGTCTTTTAGGATTTCAATAAATTTCATCCTATACTCACATCTAAAATATGATTTTAATATAATATACTTACGTATATATTTATATTAAACATGTCCGATCTTAATAAGATCATTATCGTCGGTGTTTTGTAAAAAGGGGGAATCAACCATTTTGGAGAAATCGAGATTTTAACGAAAAAAACAATATGTACCTACCCACACTTAACTAGCTTAGTTGTGTTAAAACGACCAATTTGTATCTCCAATTGAAAGTAGGTACTTAAAAACAATAATCGTAAGGGCGAATATCTACTAAGTACTTATTACGAATAAAAAGCGAATGAGACATATTAAACCTTTTAAAATGTTTTATAATGCCTATTATAAAGACAGTATTCTTTCTAAGCTTCATTATAAACTTGTTAGACATTTATAATCATCCACAGGTAATTAATAAATAAATATCAAAAGTTAAAAATCCTCTTCCTGTAAAATAAAATTTTGGTTAATTCGCCCTTTTTACAAAACACCAACGATATGGGCCTCCACAAAGTGGATGTTTGTATTAACACATTTTTTTTTACAAGAAATGTATGTTATCCACTTACTCAATCTATTAGGTCCATACTCTGACTCATACACAAATTAAAAAACAATATGTATACCTACTTGCCAGACGCAGGATTCGCACCTGGGCCCACGACGTTATAGGCCGACGCTTAAACCGAAGCACTGTCAAACGTACGTATATATTTACAAAATATGAACGCCTATTATATTAATATAGGTATCAAAATTCATATGGACGTAAAATCGCACAATATGTGGCTACATTTTTACTATCGCTTCATGTCGTTTGTATGCAGAATGTGCTAGTAAAAATGCCAACCGCCTCTGGTAAATTAATAATAATATGCTTGCTTCTGTTGCCATGTTAGCAACACTTCGTAGGCAATATTTGAAATCTTACCCCCTCTGTATTCAAATGTGTTCGAATAATAAATTTATATGAGTGGATATAAATAATAATTATTCATGCGAGGGTGGTTTGGTTGTCGGTTGATACTTAATATTTGACAATGCGAAATGAATTCGGAGCTTGCGAATCGCGGGGAGGGTTGTGACTTCAACCCCCGTTTGTGACTCAGTGGCGGAGAAAAAAAATTTTGATTAGAGTTAGTTTAAGAGCAAATGATTTTTGTGTTATTGGATTGAAGACCAAATAACTTGCTTTTAAAAAATTTGCGGCGTCTTACTGCTGGCGTGAAGATCTCTTCACATAATTTTTGATGTCCGTATGATTAGCTTAGTTTTTTGTAATATATGTTTTAAATTAATTTTATGTTTGTTAATTATCTGTGCCTTTTCTCTCGCCCGGCACTTTGCATTCGAGTAAAATCAATAAACTCAGTCTAAGCTCACTTGAGAGCGTGGCGTCCTCAGTATTGAGTAACTGTTCCTGAGACATTCCCAGTCATAAAAAAATGATGCTTCAAATCAGACGTAGGGTCCCGTGATACGCCCAATTAAGACCGGGTGTGGTGCGGGGCGGTTGTGGTTTGGTGGGGCCATTAACTTCAATGTTGAATTATTTGAAGTGTTCGACGTCTATAACCGTTAACTCCAGTCGAGTTTTGGTATGTATAATATGTATACCGCATAATAATATATGCGTAATGCAACAGTTCGCAATAACTTGTTGGTGAACACCAGTGGCGAAGACTCCATACTAGGCGATTATTTAAAGCCTACCTTCATAAGATTTTTTTTTTATTTTCATGTTGACGTATTTATATAATCACAAATTAATAATAATATATTCAATATGCCCAAAGACATCTATAATATAATTGTCATAATTTTACGATCTTTTCCCATATTTCAATAAGCACCATCTATGGCATCTCTCGAAAGTTTAAAAAAATAGAACACACCGCGTTTCGCTTCACATATTGTATAGGATTATTTTCGCGTGAATTTACGGGTTTTTCAATATGAAGTTTTTTCTCATTATTTCAAAATGTCTGGCGTGCCGCATATAAATGTATAAGCTGTTTCGTTAGCGCTTACGTCGCGAGAGCACGTTTATTCAAAATAATTAATAAGAAGATAATTTAAAAAATAATTTCTATGGGATTCAATCACATAAATATGTATTGATTGTTGTTAAAAATATTAAATAATTTTTTTCATAATTTTTATTTATTTATTTATTAGTTCACTCGTTAGACAATTTAGATATCTGATATTGTACCTACCTAAGTCTGTGTTTTAAATATAGAAGTATTTTAAAATGTCTAGTTTTACGGGTTAAATTATAAATTGTTATGGAACATAATATATATACAACAACGGGTATTTTCATAGATGATAATAATATGATATATATTTTGAGCGTATGTTACGTTTATAAATGTTTAGGAAAATACATAAGTAATTCAAACTAATTGCTTATTTTTATGAAATAATTATAACAAACCAATTAAGCTTTTGAAATTTCTTCGTTTTAGCGTACCTATTCATCAGTAGTAATATTGGGTTATCTTCTTATTTCCCGCAAATATATCTGACAATCATGGTTACTCCCACAGCCTACCTCTTTCAAAAAGTCACCCTTCGCCACTGGTGAACACTCTTAGTTATAGCTACAGTACAGTTGTTTATCGTTAGACTCAAAGTGTGGGGTATCTTCTTCTTCTTCTTCTTCGATGGCGCTACAGTTCAAGTCGAGCCCTGGACTCCTCCACCGCCGTCTTCCAGCCAGAACGGTCCTCCGCACATCTTTTCCAGTTCCTGATTTTTAGCAGCTTTTTGGCATATTTTGTAATGTTATCACCCAATCGTGTGCGTGGCTTTCCCACAGACCTTTTCCCCTCTGGGTTTCCTTCGAGGATCTTCTTCGGTATCCGTGACACAGGCATGCGCTGGACATAGCCTGCCCAGTTTAGCCTCTGGAGTTTTATGAAGGTGGAGAGTTTTGAATCTTGGTATAAGCGGTATAGTTCCGTGTTCTACCTACCTAATTCTCCACTCCCCACCATCATTCATGGGTCCGTATATCCGCCTCAGGATCTTTCTCCCAAAGCAGTCCACCATTTCAGCTGCTTTCACATTTAGCGTCCATGACTCGCACCCATATGCAACGACTGTGCCTATGACGGTTTTATAGAGCCGGATCTTAGTTTTTCTGTGGACATTTCTGGATTTGAATATGGGCAGCAATGAGAAGTGGGGTATCTAGTTATGGGGAATGTAATTGGAAAATGCGGGTGCCCCCGGATGTAGTGACGAAAAACTGTAAGTAGTAGGCGGGGTAAATGTGGAAATAAATAAAATCTTGCCCGCCACTGCCGCGTGTCAATCAAATTCGCCACGTTTTTATACAATATAATAACACTTTGAATAACAAAGGCTTTCCCGAAAATCTGCTGTCAAACTTTGACTGACTACCATATCGCCAAGGAATTGGAGGCAAGTGTTGCCATCCTTTATGAATTAATTTCAAGTTAGGGGATTCCACACACCTACATAATATCATCGGATGTGATGTGAGTAGGTAAGTACCTACTTACACCATCATAATAATTTGAACTGAAGACGTTCGGTTAATTTTTGTAAATTTCAAATTTCGCGGATTTGTCACGTGCAGATTCTAGAAAACGTCGATAGGCGTTGTGTGAACTCGGATGTCTGGCTGGCTTTGTAAAATAAAATGACGACAAACCGGCCAAAGAATCGTGTCATACAAATATAATTCTTCCGTAAGAAACAGATACACATAATATAATATTATGGAAGTGACGAATACTGCATTCTACTTTGGGCAGCACTCGAAATGAAGAATTTTACGAACCGGAGCGCTCGGTAATTTTATGAAAATATTAACATAGTTATCTAATTTTATGTGTTTTATAAAAATAATTGTGTGATTTTATGATATATTATGGCCATTCTAGCTCAAATGGTAAAATTATTTTTTCCATGAGACGGAACGACAATATTGCCGATTTTACGACCCGGAACGGCGCTTCGGTGCGTTCTGTTCCATTTCGAGCCCTGACTTTGGGTCAATTTCCAAATTGATTTAATTTGATTTCTTTTATTTTGTCAACTGTCAATTCATGGTGGAACTGCATTGTATTGTTGTCTTTATTTAATAAAACGCAATTTTTATATAGTACTTATTCCACTTTTAATCAAGAGATTAGGACCGGTTTCGTCCGCCTCAGAGGGACATTTTCAACTGAATACATCTTTTAATATCAGTAAAAATTTAAAAATCCTGCATTTGAATGAGAAATCTATAAAATTGGATAAACAAGAAATCCTAGAAATTAATAGGTATAAACTTTTGCCCAATTCTAATTTGTAAAATGATCAATTATATTTTGTGTCTTCTCCATTATTATAAGTACCCTATTTAATATTTGGGATTGTTATAACATAACTTTATATATTGTACATTATTTATTATTTTATTTTTTATTTAATTTTGACTCATATTTTGGTTGTATTTGTTTTTGTATTCGATCTCATTTCAATTGATAATATTGTTTATTTTATTATTTTATATAATTTTTTATTGTAAATTTTGACTAATCATAATTATTTGTTGATATTAATGTTATTGTAAGCGTAGATTGTTTCATATTTTGTGGTTTGTTAATATTTAAAATAATTTGTTTAATGCCCCTGACGTAGTATGAAATATTAATGTCCAACCTCATTAGTTTTAAATTAATCTGTTATTGGGAAGGTATTATTGGACGGATAATTATTTATGTACCTATTGTTATATTATTTCTATCGCTTTGGATTTTGTTTGATAAATATTGTTTTAAAAAAATGTATTCAGTTGAAAATGTCCCTCTGAGGCGGACGAAACCGGTCCTAATCTCTTGATTAAAAGTGGAATAATTACTACATAAAAATTGCGTTTTATTAAATAAAAACAACAATGCTTTAATTTATATAATACCGACACTGTAGAACACCTACTTGCTAACCGTGTACGTCCTGAGTGGCAGCGTTTGGCGCAGCGTTGAGCGTTTTGCGCAACTCAAACGCATAACCGTTGTGTGAAAATGTTCGTAGACAATGTCTTTTTTTGGTTAAACATTTATACGGTTATACGTTTGAGTTGCGCAGAACGCTCAACGCTGCGCCGAACGCTGGCACTGAGGCCTCACACTTAGAATCATTCAGAATTTTATGTAAATAATAAATACTCGTACGATATGATTGTATTTCTAATTTACTTACCAACCGATATTATTCTGACTTTCTTAGGTAACTCAGTAATAATGGGGACTGAAATACTTAACGGATGTGGAGTAATCAAGAAGCGTCTGGAATAAAAAATGACACTCACTTTTTTGTCGGGTCTGCCGAATGGCATAATCTGTTCTAACGCCATTACAATAAAGGTGATATTGCTATAAATTCCTGATACTTTTTGTCGGGTCTGCCGAATGGTTCGGTTCGAACGGGTTCGCTCAATTGAACACTGACACTAAAAAAACTGTTCTAACGCCATTACAATAAAGGTGATATTGCTATAAATTCCCGATGCGTGATATCGCATAATGGAAATTGCGTGACGTCTACCTATACATGTGCGAATGCCGCTATGCGCGAATTTACTTGCTAGCTACTGTATTGAGTGCGTTGACCATTAATAATGTCATTGCTCATTGGGAGTAACAGGCAACCGATCTCGTGTATGGAAGAATATGGGAAAAATTTAAACACGTGTAAATAATACGTTTGTCCTTCGTTCTGTCAACAGCTGGCGGTTTATGCACTGACGCTCGTTCAATAATGGTGTATTTGAAGGTTGTAACGCACTATTGCGCGTCTATAATGTGTGGTTCATTTTCGTAGGACACTCACACATTCAAAACCCTGCGTAAAAATGTAGTGTATTTGGTATAATAGCCTATCGGAATTATATTTATGAATCTGTTATAATACTTATGGTCTTTCCCCTGTGTCCCAGTGGTTTTTATTACATATTTATAAGTACATACATGAATTTGATTTCAATGCTATACGACCGTTGGTTTCTGACACAATAGCTCACCGAGAACTGTGATACGGCCAACTGCATAATATGTACAAATTTCTGGATACGCACTTGAAAATGTTCGGGACAAAGCTTCCCGTTGATTACGATTGTGCCAATGTCATTTTTGACACTTTTTGGAAATCGCTGCAAACGGTAAATGAAAAACCGTTTTCTTTAAGTGCAGAAATTTTATTCTGAATACTTTGATTTAAAATACAAAAGCCGATCGCCAATAGTAGCTTAATTTGGAAAACGCTTCAGAGAGTATTAAAAGCCATTAGTTATAATTTGTTGCAATAAGTATGACGCCTTTAGCACAGTGCGTGGGCGCGATACCCGAGAGCTGCAGGTTCGATTCCTGGTCTTACTTTTTTCAAAAAGATTTTTCCTATTGGTTATAACATATTTTCTCAGAGGTGTTTCAAATTATGTATGTTCATATTTTATTACAACGTTTTTCTTAGCTCGTATTCTTATTTTTCCGGTGGTTCTTTGTACGGTATAAATCTTGCAATCGATTTTTAACTAACTTCCCGACTAGCTAGACATTTGATACTTTTAGAATATATCAGAACACGATGCCAATGCATTTTTTAAATACCTTTAGCCATCTTTAAGTAGAATTGAATTCATTTTCAGTTAATTTTGTATTGTATGAAAAGTTATTTCGACACCATTATTAGTTGCTAGGGGTCTGGGGTCCTAGCAACTAAATTATTAATATATACGTGCGTTACTATGGAAATCAATATGACATTTCAGTATTATTTCTATCAAGTACAAATTTTTTTGGTCGTTTAAGCTTAAGTTTAAGAAGTCAAGTTTATATGATTTGATAAAAAGTTCTTTTTATCTTGTACTTATTTTTCGATATAGAACAATCATCATTTTCTAGAAACAGTTTACCAGATTGCATTCAAAATATATGAAATAATTAGCACTACTATCGAAATTCACAGTTTCGTGCTATGTATTGAATAGAGGGCCTTGCATGAAATGCATAAAATGGCCAACGTGTGTACCTACTCAACACGTGAGCATGTAATGCATTATAACAATAGTATGCAACGGTTAAATTATTAAAAGTTCCAAGAATAAACAAACAGAGCGCCTAATGGTTGATCGATTGAATTAACTATTGACACAAAATCGATTTAAAATTATGTTTAGTTAAACATACATTTAATTCGAGGTTTCAAAACTATCGTTACTTCCTAATGACAAACTCTTGTGACTTCAATGCACGGAAGAAATCACGCCCACTAATTTGTAATTCAATATGAAATAGGGGAAGAGATAAACAAAGGGGTGAATAAATATGGACACTATAAAAAGAACTTTATTATTTTCTACTAATTATGAATGGTATAATACATAGCAGTGGGGAAGGGTAAAGGTAGGCTGTTGAGATCCGACATAAATAGTGCACACTAAACTTTGTCAGCCGTACGTATTTATTTTCGTTGAACTAAAACTATAATTTTTACATCGTTAGTTTTAAAAGTCAATTAAACCCTGCTTAAACCAAATCATAATAGTTTAGATATGCTATGGGCGATCCGACACAAATAGTGCACACTTTTTCAGTCATACTTATTCGCTTTAAATGAATTTAGGTGAATTAAAAATATATATTACAAAAATGGTATTGGTTAATTTTTTTTTTAAATTCATTAAGCCCTGCCTAAAACAAGCCATAAGAGATAAAAAATACTCCTCTATCTATAAAATATCTAAAACTATGTATGATTTAATGGCACAATTTTATAAATTTTATAGATAGGCAACTATTACTTGACTATTATCAATTATGGCATGGTTTACGCAGGGCTTATTTATTTTTTAAAAACTAACCAAAACTGTCTGCATATTGTAGCCTTAGTTCAATGAAAACATATACGTAGGTATGACTGACAAAGTATAGTGTGCACCGTGGCCCCCACAATGGGGCTGACAGGGCTCAAGCCTTGGGGCCCGGGCTAAGGAGGGGCCCGGCGTGGCGAGTCGACCAGATAAGTGAGAACAACACACGTCACAAATTTGCTTGAATAGCGAAAAAAAGTCGTCTGCGGCTATTTTTCTTCCATAATGTTATTATTTTAAATTATGTAGTAGCACGATATAATTTTTAATTGTGTATCGATACTCGACAACACCATAATTCAAATTGATGTATAAAAATATACAAAAAACACTAAATATACACATTAATTTTACCGCGTACACCATTTGGAAAATACTACGCGAGCGTAGAGCGTCACACTGCCGTTATCCTTAGCGATAGGTAGGGGGCCCCGCCAACGATCCTGGCCTGGGGGCCCGCTTCAGGATGTGGGGCCCATGGTGCGCGCTATTTATGTTGGATCTTAACAGCCTACATCACCCTTCGCCAGTAATGCATAGTTTCTAGGCGTGCTATCTAAGTCTGCATTATAGGTAAAGTTTGTAAGAAAGATATTTTTATCTTTTCTCACCTTGCAAAATCACATCAAATATTTTTATACTATAAAGAATATCTACTATTTAAAATTTCTTCGATGTTTTAATTAAAAATTATGCCATGCACTTTACCAAATTATTTGTGAATTCGTAGTCACTCCAGAGTAGGGACAGCAGAACTCCGAATCAGCCTTCTCCGCCATTCCTTATCCTCTGCAAGTCTTGTGGAGGGTGTAATCGGTTTTCCGGAGATTTCCTTAACTTGGTTACTTCACCCTATCGGTATTCACCCTCTGAATAATCTATCAGCTGTTCTTTTAATAAATTTCGGTAACCATACTTGATAAAGCTCACCACGTATACAAAACACGTGTCGTAAAGCAATTTTATCATGAATATATTGTATAAAATATAAATTATCAGACATTACCACTAAGTAAATAGTGAGCCTCTTGCTATTTGCTTATTAAAACTAATCTACGTCAAATACCAGGGAACTCAGAAATAGTGGTAACTGAAATACCTAACGGGTAAGGAGAAGCAGACAACCGATCTCGAGTAAGGAAGAATACGGGATAAATTTAAACACGTGTAAAGAATACGTCATACGTCGAACACTAACAACTGCTCTCGGTATTGGTGTATTACAGACACTATTGCACGTCTATATTGCGTGGTTCATTTCAGTAGGCACTCACATATCCAAAACTCTGCGTCAAAATTTACTTGTTTTTTATTGGTATATCATCATCATCAGCCGGGGTCAATCCACTGCTGGATGAAGGCCTCCCCAAGCTTCTTCCAACTCTCTCGGTTCTGTGTCGTTTGCTGCCACGTATTTCCGCCGAACTTTACCAGTTCGTCAATCCAGCGGCATTTAGGGCGACCCTGTGGCCGTTTCGTGCCCCTTGGGTACCACTGAATGACGGCATTTGTCCAGCAGCTGTCCTTTCGGCGTGCAATGTGCCCGCCCATCTCCATTTCAGCTGTTTGGCAACGTCTATTACATCGCGTACTCCTGTCTGCTTCCTAACCCATTCGTTTCTCTCACGGTCCTTTTGCGTGATGCCCAACATACACCTATCCATGCCTCGCTGTGTGACTCTTAGCCTTTGGACTTCTCTCGTGTTGAGGGTCCACGTCTCGCAGCCATACGTGAGCACGGGTAGCACACATTGGTCGAACACCCTACGCTTAAGACAAAATGGTAGGTCACTTTACTACGGTTAGTATTCAGACGTCTAAAAACACTCCATCCCAGCTTTGTTCTTCGAGAAATGTCATTGTGCATGTTTCGTATATACTTATTATCTGTTCTGTGTAAAATACCTATCTATATGTTGTAAGGAATAGGGATGGTGTACCTAGATTCTAGATAGTGTAACGTAAGTATTGGGTGAGCTTTTCAAAATTCTCACGGAGCTCCAGGATTCTCCGGAACCCGGTTGGGAATCACTGTCACTGACTCAAGGAGCAATTACCCTGCTTACCATACTTTCAAATAACCCCCTAGGTAGGTAGGAGGGTAGATAATTAGGAACCGACTACCTATTACCTGATGAATTTTATATGAAATAAAATGAACTGTTGGCGATATTCGGATACACAGAGGGGTGGACGTATACTTAATTGTAAATCGATTACTCGGGTATGTTAGTTCAACAAAACTTTTACTTATTTACTGTTTTATGAATCAGGCAGGTATTACGGGGATTGGGACAACTGGACTCCAGACAATTGGACGCCGCACTGTCGTAGACACGTATACAGAACGTAGACGAGATATTTTAATCAGTTTCTATCTACTACTTAGTAGTTTTAATTCATTTTACTCTTAACATAATGTATTCTTTATTGCGAATTGAGAATTACCATGCCTAAGGCTTTATATAAAATAAAAAACTCTTTTTTCGTCGGAACTTAAACATATGCACGATTAAATCATTATTTACGTCTGCATATTTACATTATCACCAACTATTAAATCATAATATCGACGGCCCCAGGAAAAACCGGTGTAAGTCTAAAATCACAAATGTTCAGGAGAGCGAAAAAACTAAAATATTTACGCTATTAAATTCATCATATAAAATGAGTTAGTTTTTTCTTATCTTATTTAAGTAAATCAGATAAACCAATTTATGGTCTATATTCCTATTAAAATTTAATATTGATTAATTAATAAACAGCTGAGATAATGTCAAAAAAACGTTTTTATTTGGAATAATATTACGCGTTTGGTGCTTTGACTTGATTCAACATGCTTTTGCGCGGACGAAATAGATTACAGACTCCGCGTAACAGACTCATACTCTGAGATGTAACCTTGTTTTACGTCACGTTTTTCTTTCTCTATACGATTTTATTTAGTACACCTATATTTATAATGCTCTTTTACGGAAGAACCATCATTGCGCAATGTTTAACTCGAAATAATACAGCGTGTCTATAAAGTTTTAACAAAGAGTATGAGGATATATTGACATATATATATTTTTATACGGAGTTTTTATAATTTAAAAGTATTTAAGTATGATTTTTTTATTTTTTTTGTAAATTATTATTGATATTTTTATAAATAATGAGAATATGTACATTACGAAACAATAAACATTCAGGAAAAATGTTAATAATGGAATAATAAAGAAGTTGTATAAGAAATTAGTACATAACATTGGTAACTATTAGATTTAAAAAATAGCTAAAAGAAATGTTTTTTTATTCTTTACAACACAATTTTCATTAAAACTGTTGAAAAAACATAATGTCAATCGTCATGTTAATCACTAAGCCAATTTTAATTTATTAATAGTAATTGACTTAATTATGAAAACTAGGGAAATAATTACTTATATACTTTATTAACTGCATCATTGTATTTCTGAGGGAATGAATTTTATTTAAATAAGTAATTACCATTTTAGAAAAAACATATGTACGGTTTAATACAATAATATAAATTACTAACCGCTTTGCTTATTTGAACATAAGAATGTAGGTAGTAAACAACTACTGAAATATATTCTTGAACATTTGGCACAGATATACCTATCTAAACATCATACTATTTGCAAAAATATAGATTTTATAGTTTGAAATTTATAACTACGTATTAACAAAATAACTAATGTTATGTTTACCTAACAATTATTAATGAAAGAGAGGTTTATTACTTTCGTTCTCAGATGAGACCGCAGTCAACTGTGCATCATCAGAAATCTTTATATAAAAATATATAGGTACTTAATATAATTATTAGGCTTGTATTACAAGTCCATTCGATAATTATGATTATGTACCTATCTAAAATGATATTCATACAGTATCTGTATAAACAAGAGAAATTGCTTTGTCAGTACCTACCTTCTATTTTTTTAAGAGTATCCTTATTTGTGCATATAATTTTATAATACCTTTCTATAATTAAGATTATAAAATTTCATATAAATTATGACCATATTAATTATCGTTTGTATTTTTTAATCTCAATCGTTAATATGAATGTTATTGCCAATTATAATTAAATATAGATTGATTATATTATATTGTCAACATAAACTTCAGTAAGTATATTTCTTAATTGAGCTCTGTTACGTTAATTAATACGATGTTTTATGATTTTTATTATTTATTTAAAAGGTTGAAATAAATGTGTACTAATGCTCTCAAATTTAAATAATCAAATTTATTTTGTTGGTGTGGATTTGCATTTTTTTTATAAACTGAAAAAAAAAAATTTGCATTCAAGTAGGTAGTATGTTCTTGAAATGTTATATTGTGATTTAATCGATTGCGTAGAGTTTTAATACAAATTTTCTCAAAGAAACACAGTTTACTATATCATTTGTCCATTCATAACTATTTATTTTGATAGTTTTACAAAATGTATAATTCAGACCGATTTAAATTGGATGAAATAATAATTAGGTAGTTACTATTTAAAGTGGTTTTCATAATTTATAAAAATCATAGTCAATAGGTGAATAGGAGGTAAGTATATGGATTTAAGTACATACTTACCATTACAGACTTTTCAAATCCAATTGATATTTTAATTAAAATCTACGAGATACCATGTACGATATCACCATTTGACATGGTTTATTTGAGTTTTTCACAAACTATAGATACATAATATTTATGTACTTATCTATAGTGTTAAAAGTCAAATAAGCTATATCAAATTGTGATAAAAATATTATAGAAATGTTATTGTTTGTTAAAAGCAACACTGTATATTTATTTTGAACAAATTTAACTAACATCGAAAATTATGTCACCACTCACCAATGCTAAGATTATAATATATGTCTTTAATTAGTAGGTAATATTAAAAATTCCCAATCACCAGCGATGGGTTTGTTTTCAGCATACCTACACATCATTTTGTTTACTTTACTTCATCCTTTTTCCAAAATATATCTACTTAGATAAGCACAAAATGCTTTAACAATTATTGACCATTCAAATTTTATTGTTACTTTCAAATTGTATTGTAAACAATGTCACGTCAAAACACGTTTTCAAAAATCCCAGCCGCTTAATCCCTTTCGGCGAATGGCATGTAATAAAATAATATAATCCTTTGGGTAATTTCTATCTTTGAGGAATATTCAAAATACAAAATTATGCATTATTTACTTAATGTGTACCCTTTTATATTTTCAAAAATACTAAGAACTGACGCACGTGTTAATGATATTTAGACGAAGTTCATTACTATTATACTATTTCCAAAGCAAGCCATTCATAAATAATTCCATTTCAAAATGCAATGAAAAGGATTATTTAACTTGGTTGGATCATAAAAAATTAGTCAGCAATTAGTAATGTTTTCAAACTGAACCATGATAATAGTGATTTTTTATTATCTTTGTGCAAGATTAATTTAACCAAAATAATATTATGTTATGTCATTTTCTACTAATGATAAAATAACATTTTGAAGTTAAAACATAATATTTTAGGTAGTTACCTTTTTAGGTCCAAAATATTTGATTTTATAGTGATAGTAATATTTAATTAAAATATGTATTTTTCTACTGGGTATTTATGTAAATTAAATTTATATATTAGAATATTACAAACTCATTTTAAGTTAAGTAGGTAACTGCAAAGTAATTAAATATAATTATATATAAATAACGTTTTATATATGATATTATTTTTCTATTAAATAATATAACATTTTCAAATTGAAACTTTACTTCATTGTTTTGTTGAGTATCTATATGGGAGAGTAATCAACCGAAAAGAGTAAGAGAGAGATTGAAGAGGTCTTTATCAGGCAGTGAATTAATTTAAATAAGCGAATCAAAATTAATATAATTACTTCAAATTTTAAGATAATATTAATAACTGAGAAGTTTTTTAAAGTAGCTATGCAAGTGAAAATTAATTCCGTTTCTTTTCGGTATTTGTTTTATATTAAATAAAATAATAACTTAACTTTCTGACACAATAATATTGACTAACTTTTAAACTAATAATGCAAATACTCACTGCAAATACCAATATTTTTCGGAGATAAACCAATATGTTTTTTTAAATTATTGTGATACGTCAATATAAATCATGCTGTTTCTTTAGATCTCCGTAAAAGAATGTTATAACAAGTATAACAACCTTCTTATTTGTAAAATAAAGCGCAGTGCACTTTTGTTATCGAGGTATGACTATACTCCTCGGATATTTCTGTGAACACAAATTTGGTCGATGCGATATGTAGATATAGAGCACCATTGTCAAAAACCTAACTTCGTCAATTTTTATGCTAGAGACCTGATTTTTTTACAGGACATGCATAAAAAATTAAATATTATAAAAAGCTAATAAAACCGGAAACGCTATTTTCAGACTTACAATGGTTTTTCCTGGGGTCGTCGATATAATCATTTAAATATAAATAATATTATAAAATATTTTTTTAAAGTACCTATAAGTACCTAACGTCTATTTATTTTCGAATTCCGTGTCGTCCAGTTGTTCGGCGTCAAATCGTCCTAGACCCGGTATAACGTATTAGGCCCCCATAGACGGACAGTTCTCGTAGCAGTTTGAACATGGCACAGACAATAACTGTTCAATAACTGTACGTTAGTGGACACACCACAGATCAGTTTAACTACCCCATTTAAATCTGTCGAACTGTCAACAGACGTGCCCATATACGTACAGTTATTGTCCGTGGCAGAGCAAGTGTCAAAAACTATAGAGGTTATGTTCGCGGAGATAATACACAGGGGTATTGTTTAAATTAGTTTTAGGTAGGGTATACTTGAACGATGATACACGAATAATTTGACATAAATACACACCTATGACGTTGGTAAAATGAATCATGATTTCGCTAGTGGATTGTGTATTTTATCGATTCACCGAAACAATATTATACACATTCGTGTAAATATAAAATATAATCTTTTCTTTTGAATAAATTATTCCCTTTAATGGACAGTATTAATTAAGTAAGAAAACGGTAATATTTATAAAGGTATTGATTTTATATACAATAAGCCACAAAATTATATTTACATCAATCATCAGTATAATAATTAATTACTATGATATTATTAAAATATATACTTAGATTTTATTTAGATTTAGCGACATTGTCATTCACAATTAGGTATATTAATTTATGTTGTGAACGTCTTAAATTAATAATTTGTAATATTCACTACATACAATAAATAAAATTAGTCTATATTTTCACAATAACTTAATATTTATAATGCTCTCTAAATTTTTAACATTTATATTATATTGTATAAAATAATATGTTTACATAAATAACTATTACTTTGTTTTAATCTCGTAAAAATAAATAAAATATAATATTTGTGATCTCCGCGTACATAATATTATTATATTTTTAATAATAAATGAATTTGTATTTTATAACAAGCAACACCAGCCGTAGTTGTATCGTGCGGTATATTCTACTTTACGTTACCGCCATCTAATGTCAGTCGAGAACTTTCGGCTAGTTGAAATTCCAACAGTTTTACAAAAACACGGGAGTGGGGGGTCGCTGGCAGTTTGAACATGGCACATATCTGAAAGGTCGAAAAGTGTCCGTCTATGGGCGCCGCAGATTATCTACCAAAGATAACTGTATAGTTATTAACTGGCATGTTTAACCTGTTACGAGAACTGTCCGTCTGTGGCCGGCAATTGCGGACACTTTTCGACCTTTCAGATATGTGCCATGTTCAAACTGCCAGCGACCCCCCACTCCCGTGTTTTTGTAAAACTGTTGGAATTTCAACTAGCCGAAAGTTCTCGTTTGACGTTAGATGCTGGTAACGTAAAGTAGGAGTAGCTGGCGCGATTTGGCGGCAAATTTTGACAGTTCTGTCATAGTTCGTTCGTAAGAAGTATATTATTTTTGTTGCGTGTTAGTTCTTTTGCGAGATACTCATATTATATAATTACGAATATTGTGGTGTCAACTAGGTACCGCAAACAATATTTTCCACTACTTAAATACAAAAATATGTCTAGGTATCATGGAAAATAAATCTAGACAAAAGAAATATGTACTTACGTAAATTTAGTATTAAGTTAATGTTATAATATGTACCAAATTAATAGATATTATTCAAAACCAATAAGTAAATTGTTTTGGTGATTGAATAAAACATATTACACAAATTTAATGTATATAACCCTGATTTAAATAAAACAATACGTATGTATTTTATCTTAATTAAATTTTATTAAAACAACAATAAGTATACTATGAATAATTTATTCAAAATAAAAGAATCTGGACATATATTTACACAAACAATAAATTGTAATCATAATAAATCTAACAAAGTAAAAATATTCGTAGATCAATCGTTCGTTCAAGTATACCCTACTTAAAACTAATTTAACACATGGTACCCCTGTGTATGATCTCGGCGAACATAACCTCCAGTTTTTGACACTTGATCTGCCACAGACAATAACTGTACGTATATGGGCACGTCTGTTGACAGTTCGACAGATTTAAATGGGGTAGTTAAACTGATCTGTGGTGTGTCCACTAACGTACAGTTATTGAACAGTTATTGTCTATGCCATGTTCAAACTGCTACGAGAACTGTCCGTCTATGGGGGCCTTATGGCTTCAATTTATATACGGCGAAATCGGGACAGGTAGAGGTTGAATAGAGAAATAAATAGTTGGATATTTACATTTACTGCGTACTGTTTCGAACATTTGACACTAAGCCATGCCCCCCACATCCTGAAGCGGGCCCCCGGCCACCATGTTTGCCCCCCCATCATATCGCTAAATTATAGCTTCGTATTTTGTTTTATGTTCATAATATTGAATATTTTGTTTAGTGTTAGGTATATCTTAATGATGTATGTAGGATGAAATATGAATATGTATCCAATTTCATTAATTTAAATTTAATTGTTATTGGAAACATAGTATTGGGCGGATAATTCAGTGTATTGGTAGGTTATTTGTGTCGCCTTTTGAATTTGTTTTGATAGATGCCTGTTTTGTAAAGATTATTCGGTTGACAATGTCTCTGAGGCGGACGAAACCGGTCCAGTGAGTCTATTCTATACTTATCGACCGCTGAAGTGATAAAGTGATAGATATTATCAAACTTAGGGTAGGTTTGTATCAAAGTGTTAGCACATATCATAACAATTACAATAAATTGGTTGAATTTATTGCAATAAGTGCAATATTTTAACAGCACCTCTCTTGCTGCTGTTAAAATAAAGCACTTATTACAACAATTACAACAAACGTATTGTAATTGTTACAATAAGTGCTAATACTTTGATACAAATCTACCCTAAGTTTGATAATATTATTTTATCACTTTAGCGGTCGATAAGTACAGAATAGACCCACAGGTTTATATTTTATTAAAAGTGGAAAAAGTAGGTACCTACTTACCAAATAAAATTGCGTTTTATTAAATTAAATCAATAATAAACTGAAATTAATTTTAATGTGCCTAGGTAAGTAATAAGTACCTATTTATCTTTTTAATTCAATATTTTCGACTGAGGGGGATGATAATTTCACATTTACTTAATGATCGTTATTATATTATAGGGTACGCACCTACACGTCGATTGGGATACATTATGAATATTAGTATTATTGTGTTAAATGTTGTATGAAAATTTCATCTCATGGTATTAGTTTGTAACCGTATAACACCTAACTGTAAGCCAGTGTGCGTTGAGTTGATCTCAAAAGATGAGCATTTTCCGGTCGATATACGAAAGCGACACTCCACTGCCATCCTGCGTGACGGAAACACATTGAGCATCAAAACTTTTAAGCCAGGGAGCCTCCTGGCTACCGAGAAACATCTACATATTTGTTAGTGAGAAGGTTTAGCGCAGAAGTAGGTACCTGATTTTCTTTTCTACGATGTATTTTTTAATAAACCATTTTTATATTCAAATTCAACGATTCACAAGATTTAAGAACGTAACAAATCAAATCAAATTTATTTATTTTACATATAATGAACATAACAAATTATAAATTCAAAGCGTTCACGACATGACATTTGTGTTAAGTGTTAATAATTTAAAAAAATAAAAATACAGAGAAGTGTGAGTTAATAATACAATAAGTAATAAAATAAGAAATAAAATAAAATAACAAAATACTTAATAAAATAAAAGTAGAAGGAAGCACACAGAGTGAACTTTGATAGACCTTATCTTAAAAACTTATAAAACAACGTCCACCTAAATTAACCCTCACGTAAGTGGAATATATCAATATCCGAAGCGATTTCATTAAATATGGTTATTGCCCTCCCAATTGGCATTACTAATGGCAGGTTAGTTCTGCACCATGGGAGAACAAATAACGGATGCCCTCGATTCCTAAGGAAATTATCAGAGACACACAAGCCAACACCACCAAGAATGGCAGAGTTCAAATTTACGCAACGTATAAGTCTGAAAAAATATGTAGCTAAATAACTTTATTGAACATAATATATAATTTTACAACACTCGAACACATTGGCTTGAATCCCAGGGACGCGGGTTGAAATCCCGCGTCCCATTTATCGTATTTAAAAAAAAAAAAGTGGTTATAGGAATACTTTTCCAATTAGGGGAATATGCCTAATTTTTACTTTGACGGCTGATTGTAAAATAATATGTTTATGTTCAAAATAAAAACATCATTATACCTACTTAATATTAGAAAAAAATACTTTATTATAATATTTAGCAGCAATACTATTAAAAAATTAACTGGAACAATGTGTAAAAATATATATATAAACTAAAAAAAAACTAAAAATGCCATCTTAGCCACAAACTAAAAAAAATAAAACTTCAGACACAGGTCGCAAATGTCGGGATTGGACGTGCATGTTGCATGTAGCCATTTTTGGCATCTTACACTCGACTGTGTTTAGGAAAAAGGGCGTAACCCTCGATTTTTCGAAAAGTGCTTTTATTAGATATTAACAATGTACCTATACAACAAAATACACATTCTATAAAAAGGAAGTAAGCCGCAAATGCCGAATTATTATTTAAATTCAGGTTTTAATTGAGATTAATTAATTTTTAATTTATGGAAAAAAGCATTTATCCTCAATTTTAATGATTTTTCTGTAATAACTTCTTTAATTAATATTAGATCGAAAATATATTACACCAAATCATCAATCATCATGCACCCAGTGTCTGTGCCTATTTAAAAAAAATATTAAACTAAGAACTCTCAAAAAACGATTTTTGCCTCTCCTGTAAAATTTGTTCAGTCCTTTTTCCTAAACACGGTCGAGTCATGCAATCCAATCAACTGTCTTTATCAAACTAATATCTCTTGCAAATGGTGCAATAGTTTACTTCTTTTTCTTCTCAATAAAAAGGATTTCAAGTTATACACATTTATATTTTTTTTGTATATTTTTTAAAATAAATTTAAAAAATATTAAAACGATGAATTAGTAAAAAATCTACACGGTAAAAAATTGAAAACTTAATAAACTAAATTTTAATGATTTTATATGACTATAAATATAATATAATAATAACGTTATTCGTGACATAAACATGTAACAAATTCACATTTTTTTTACAATTGTAAGTTTATCTTTGACTTAAAAGAAAATATTTTTGTGTTTTCAGATACATATTATTTAACTTGAATTGATTTTTAAAAACTAACCAACACCATCTGTGAGTAGTAGTCTTAGTTCAATGAAAACAAATACGTATGGCTAACAAAGTTTAATGTGCACTATTTATGTCAGATCTTAACAGCCTACCTCCACCCTTTCGCCACTACGTGATGATAACAAAAAAATGTCTGTAGAATGTACCTACCTAGATAAAGAATTGTAAATTATAAATGCCTAATTGTTTAGTAGGCATGCATTAATTATGTCGAATCTTAACAGTCTACCTCCACTACTCACCCCTAATTAAAATATTATGATTTCCAATCGTTAATAGTGTGATGGTCATCGCGAAATGTTGAGAACCGCTTACACTACAAAGAACGAATTCCGAAATCATATTACGTCAAACTTCACTGATTTTCTCTTGCGACAAAAAACAAATGACTTACACACTTAAAGGCGAAAACAAATTAACAGAGACAGAAATTAGCTTATTTTAAATTATTATGAGGAAAGCTATTTTAGCTATGACTATTCTTTTAACATAATATTATAAATACAAAAAAAAATCACAACAATTTAAGACGAATCAGATCACAAATGAACATTTAAATATTAACTTTTTGTGGAGTTAGTTACGGAGTTAAATTTCCAAAATTGTCTATCTTCTCTTCTTGGTCGTGCACTCATGGCTGAGGATCGTGACCACATCTAAATTTCGCCATCCTTTGAGCGATCAAGACTTTCCATCCTTCTCGATCTTCCGCTTCTCTCAGGGCAGAATGGATGGTGCCCCCAGTCAGCTCTTTCACTTGGTCGCTCCATCGCGCAGACGCTCTTCCTCTGCTTCGCCTTCCCTGGAGGCTACCCAAAACTACCAGTCTCTCCAGGTTGTCCGGTCCGCGCCTGAGAATATGTCTATCTTACTGAGGTATTATTTATATTTATCATACCTCAGTTTCGTTAGGAAAATTGCGTGATTCGAAATTGCATCGGTAGCCATAAACAAAAACTGCCGTCAAAATCTTGGAGATAACACGTAAATTGTACGTATTACATTTCACCGTAGCACAGTTCACCGTGAGCTTTTTGATCGGAAAGAGATAACCGTATACCTACTATACTACGGTAATAATAATAATAATAACGGTAGGCGATCGATTTTTGGAATTCAAAAGGCATGGCAGTCGTAGCATAGTGGTAATGCACAGGGCGCGATACTCAAGAGACGCAGGTTCGATTCCTGTCGGGTGTTTTATTTTTTCGATTTTTTTTTCTATTGGCTATATTTTCTCATGTGTGTTTTCAGAGTTATGTAGATATGTTCAAAGAAATTTACATTTGGAAAGCCGAAAGGTAAATGAAGCTTTGTCAATCTCGTATATGATGAAGGGATAATTTCGAGTTGTATTTTACAACGTTTTTATTAGGTCGTATTCTTATTTGTCCGGTACAAGTCTTCCAATCGATTTTTAACTAACTTCCCGACTAGCTAGAAATTTTAAACTTTTAGAATATATCAGAACACGATGCCTATGCATTTTTTTTAAATACTTTTGGCCATCTTTCAGTAGAATTGAATTCATTTTCAGTTAATTCTATTTTGTATGAAAAGTTTTTTCGGAAGAAATCCACTATTATTGGTTGTTGTCAAAATGACATTTCAGTATTATTTCTATCAACAAAATTTTTTTTTTGATCGTTTAAGCTAGTCAAGTCAAGTTTACATGATTCAACAGAAAATTTAAAAACGTTCTAAGTATATAAAAAGTTCTTTTTGTCTTATAATTAGACTGTATGTAATGTAAGAAGACTCGGGTGGAGGCAAATTCACACATAGGGTTGTAGCGCCAGGAAAAAGAAGAAGACGAAGTACCTACCTGTCTATTAAAAAATCAATTTGTTTTCTTGAAGAGACATTACGTACATCCGTTCTGAAACAATATTATTGTTGTTATATTGTTCTATCTCCATTTAAAAGATATTAACGCGTGTCACAGTAACTGAGGCGGATCTGAAATGAATATTCTGCTTTCGTCTGCCCCCGTTTGTTGTCTTAACATTTCAGGCGAATAATTCAGAATTAGAAGCTGGACACAGCACGACGCCAAGCTTCCTGGACATCACAGGCATTCCTAGTCAGCAATCAACAATCGCGGTTGGTATAGTCCACGCACTTTACAGAGTCACTGTTGTATATTAAAATTGCTTCGCATCTGGATTGGTATTATTTGTGTGTATGCATTAAGGCCTGTAATAAAACTCTACTTAGAACCGCCTGCAATTATTACTTTATCACCACTTGGTTAGACGTACAGTGCAGGGGCGTAAAGGGCGGAGTTTCTATTGTTGTTGAGAGTCGCTGGTCATAAACATGTCATAAACTCATTCTTTGGAGTCCTCTACAGTGTGTTCATATAGTGACTGTTATCTGGTTATATATATAGCTGGGCGCGTCTTTAGTGTCCAATGTATGAAATTATGTTCTTCCTATTATTTATTTTACTTTGACAGCATTATACTTATAGTTGAAAATGCCATTTGTAATTGTTCTCCGAAGTCCTAATGATTATATGTATAATTAAATGACATTGCCAACAAAATTATGTTTTTACGGTATTATAATTGTCTTTAATTGTTTAGTTCTCTATAAATTTATAATCAATCTGTTAAATAACGATAATGATATCGTTAAGGCTAAGTCATAAATTCCAAAACATTGTATATTTCCAATCCCTACTAAATAAATAATAATACACGATGTTTTCATTGAATTGTAACTAGGGAATCCAATTCCGAGCCAAAATTCTGATCCCGAGATTTCGGGATTACAATTTGACAATCCCGGGATCCCGGGACTAGTCCCGGGATTGGCATTTTTTTCCATTGTTAATATAAAATTTTTATATTTACAAAAATAACATTGATAAAATCGGTCAAAAATAAATCTAGTATAATTTTTACTATTTAAGTCATTTATTGTTAATATTGTATACGTTCAATCTTGGAAATACACAAGTTTAATGGAGTAAATAATATTGTAATATAAATAATAATGTGAATTTAATATGAGATTGCTGTTTCTGATAGTAAAGACATAATGAATGGATTACCGAGATTTAAAATAGTAAAGCAAATAATCATGGCGTACCTACTTATGGCCTTTCCGCATCATAAATCTAATTAGTCAGCCAAATATGAAATTGCCGTAAAACGTATGATATCATGGTAGAATTACTTTGTTAAAAGAGCGAAGCATTGTTCTTTTCCAATCTTTCTCATTTTTAATAATTCATGTGAAAAAATAAAATGAATCGGCAACCTACACATGGGTATAAATCGAATTTCATTCAAACTCAGTTTATTTCTAATGTAGTTATTTTTCATGAAAAGTATTTTTTCTGTTTTATTTTCGCTTTTATTTTATTTTCCATAAAAATTGATAAAAAAATCAATCCCGAAATCCCGGGATTATGTTTATCAATCCCGGGATTCATAGGTATCGAAAATAGCTCGGGATCCCGGGATTGGAATCTCTAATTGTAACTATCAGTATAAGTAAATAATATACAGGAACCTACGTTCTAATGTATGCATTTTTATTACATATTTTATTAAAACAATAAGTCATAAAAATATGCTTATTTACCGTAATTCTTCATGCACACCCTGTGTCAATACTACCAAAGAACACCAACACAACTGCAAATCGTTTTTAGCGTACAACAGTGTCCCTGTAGAACAAAAGACCTATACACAGGTCCCTCTCAAGGGACTAAGCCACCCCGGTGAGAAACCACCCCCACTCCTCAGTCTACTAATAATAAAATTGAAGTGTGTCTGGGATTTTGAAATATTTTCCATTTCAATATCAGAGTTTTTGACTATATCCACGATAGATACATACCTAAGCGAAATATAACCTATTTACATAATATTATTATACAATAACAAAATGTTACCTTATCGTTTATAATAATTATTCTATATTTTCTTTCTTCTTTTTTCACTGATTTCTTTCTAGTTTGTGGAGTTCTCGACAGTGACGTCTCGTGGGGGTAGGCAGATTGAGCGTCGCTTGGGGCGGCAGTTACTCGAAGGGCGGCAAATCGAGGAAAATCATCAGGAATATACATAAATAGCTACCTAAACTTAGTAACAACGAAAATATCTTTCGATTGTAAAATTGAACTCACTGGTTTTGTCGGGTTCGCGATATCTAGTTTACTTCCGTTGCCCTTCGACGTCCTTGGTGACCAGAAACGACACGTGCATATTTACGAATAATTAGTCTGATATTTTGTTAGCAATGTAACAATACAACACATTTATTAGATATTGGACTCATGAAAGGATGATAAAAATAATGTATAAAAAAAATGATGCGGCATTTTGGCGTGGCCTAGGGGCGTCATTTTATCTGGGGACGTCACTGGTTCTCGAGTATTGACACACAACATTAAAAAATTGCATTGCACAATCACATATTATGTTAAAATGTTAATATTCTTTAAGTAAGCCGCATTAGAACAAATTCGTGACGTGTGTTTATCTCACTTATCTGATCGATCCACCAATCCCCTTGAGCCCGGGCCCCAGGTCAAGGCCCTGTCAGCCCCCCCCCCCCCCCTTGTGTGCGCTATGTATCTAACACCCTAACTCTCTCAAAACTATGCCAGTAATTATTTATATCCATAATATTATGTAAATGTGTAGGCGATGAAGAGAGGCTCATTTGCATTTAACATACTCAATTGATGATTTGTCAATTTGTTTTGATTGATGTTGGCAATTATTGAAATAAATAGCGGGTTCTAATAGTAAACTACTTGATTGTTTGGTTTCTCAAAATTTAAAAAAAAATCTAGTGGCGGCACCGGGTGGCTGCATTCTAAGACCACTGCTCTAGATATCTAAAATTAAAATATATTTCAAATCAGAGAGTTTGTTTATTTATTTTCTGTTTTGATCGCAGAGTAAATCGCGCAGACATTTTTTAACGACCAGTCGCAAAAACTCGTTCTCTATGTGCAATATTATTTATGTGTCTACGACTTTGTGATAGTTACGCCCCTCGAACAAATAATATTATGTTTTTGCAACATCTTCGTTACGTGACGTCTAGCTTAGTTTACTAAGTTGCCAAATAAAGCATTATGTAGGTAGGTAGATACATATAGACGTGGGTGACGTATTTATATAATCACTTGATTATTATATATTATATAAAAATAATTTAATTTGCCAACAACATCTGACTTATACGTACGAATGCATTATACATTATTATACAGATTATAGAACAATCTGAAAAGGTTTTAAAAAATATACCATAGCGCGCCATCTGTCTTTACGTAAATAAAATGTAAGATTATTGGTCAAGGAAAGGTGATGTTTTTTCGTATGGACTTTACGTCACATGACGCAGTCAGTCTATCTCATTGTATGAAATATTGTAGGCTCCTATCGCAGAGCCTAAAACCTTTGCGCATAATATTGTTGTCATGACTGCACTTTTATGTCTAATTTTATGTTGTCAGTGAGTTTTTGAAATTACGTAGATTAGTGTGTCGTTGTCATTAGTGTTTACCTATTCATTGTTATTAATATCGTAGTATCTTCTTATTTCCCTTAAGTAGGTACCTCTACCTGACAAGTGTGCTCTTTTTCTCAGATTTCCACAGTTTAGCTTTTTTCTAAAATCACCCTTCACCACTGGTAGGCACCATGGCCCCCACAAGGGGTGGGCTGACAGGGCTCTAGCCTGGGGGCCCGGGCTTATCGTGGGCCCGGCATGGCTAGTTAAGTGAGATATACATTCACCACAAATTTTCTTTAATATCAAAAAAGTCGCCTGTGGTGCTATTAGAGAAATATATAAAGAATATTTATAATATATATTAATACTATCGACAGAAGGTACTTGATGAGAGATGCAATTTGATGTGATATGATGTGATTGATATTTAGTTAAATGATAATTCATGTGTAGAATTTTGTTTTATAATTATTTTTAGTGTGTTCCTGATTATAAAAATAGGTATTTTTTTTAATACCTATGTCGAAAGTATACACGTTATTTGGCCATCACAAAAAGGGTCGCGATTAGTGCTTCATAATATTATTATGATTTGAGTGTCAACAACGCAATAAATCAACTGGATTTATAGATACTAAAATCGAATACACGAAACATCCCTAATTTGATCTCAAAGAACCCTAGGGTTCCGCGAAATACCATTTGGGGAACACTGATGTAAAAAATCACACTGCCCTTCACCTTAACGATAGGTAGGGGGGGCACCAAATATCCTAGTCTGGGGGCCCGCTTCCGGACGTGGTGGCCATCGTATTGTTATGCATTAAATCAATAAGTAGATAAGAGATTCTAATTAGAGAAACCGAAACTTCCTCTGATAACAATAGCATCCTCTGATATCAATAATATTGTCAATTTAAATATTGATTCATTCTAATTAATTCCAGAAAACCACAAAACAATAAAATATGTTATTTGTGTTTGATAATTAGAAACTTCTAGAACATTATTCTTTTCCATATTATGAACAATTGCACACGTAATGAAATTGTTAGTTCTTCGCCGACCATTGTCTCTCTAGTATGTAAGTTGGTTTTCTGTCAATTGTAATAAATCTGTATTACTGTAATTTATCTCCGTTTAATAAATCAAACATCTATCAAAAGTTCTTCTATTTAATTTGATATCTCCTGTGAACATTTCCGCTCTCTTTCGCTATTCCTGACAAAACAAAAGAGACTTTAACAGAGTCCTTTTTTCATAGTCCTCTGTATAATAATAATAAAATAGCAAATAATACCTTACAAGTATAAAGACTATTTAAATTCGTAAATTACGAAACCTAAAAGTACTAGTGAAAGTGATTAACTATCTTACTTAAACTACTCCACTTTTTGGGGACGTAACAGTAGGCACACATAGCCGTGACCCGTGAGTGTAAACAAATACCCGTGAATTACCCACACGATTATTTATTTCGCTACATGATTATTGCAAGTACGAGTAGGTACCTGTTCTTTGAAGTAAGGAAAATTATTAATTATGATCGGACTGCGTTAATTTGTGCAATGCAACTGCTTGAATTTAAATTAATTTTGAATGTATCTATAAATAATGGTAATAATAGAAAAATATTATTAAAAATTCAAGTCGATTCGATGAGCAGTTGCATTACAATATTGGTAGATACGTCTGGCTATGTTTGATACCCAAAAGCAATGACTATTAATGAAGCATCTGGAAAATAAAATGACACTCACTATTTTGTCGGGTCTGCCGAATGGCATAATCTGTTCTAACACCATTACAATAAAGGTGATATTGCTATAAATTCCCGATGTTTTTGTCGGTCTGCCGAATGGTTCGGTTCGAACGGGTTCGCTCAAATGAATATTGACACTAGAACACACTGTTCTAACGGCATTACAATAAAGGTCATATTGCTATAAATTCCGCGTGATATCGCATAATGGAAATTGCGTGACGTCTACCTATACATACCTATGCGCGAATTGACTTGCTAGCTACTGTATTGAGTGCGTTGTCCATTAATAATGTCATTGCCCAAAATGCATATTAAAATTGAGAAAATTAAAAACATCGCATTCACAAGACGTGAAATCATTGCCATTATTAATAGGTAACAAACGTTTGATTCAAGTTTGATTTTCGCTCAGCTAAAAATTCTGCGATGATCGCATGCGGTCAAAAACAAATATATATGTAGGTACCTAAATTAAAAAAAAAAAAATGAATTTTTCAAAAATCGTTTTGTCAGATAATCTCTCATAATATATTTATATAAATAAGAAGATAATATATTTATCAAATTTAAGCCATATTATTATAAAAATATCGGATTTACCTATTTAAATAAATATAAAATACATAAAATTATGAAGTAATACTAAAGTATGTAATAATAAAGCGATGGGAACCTTTAACGTATTCACATTTTATAACATAATTATTTTGACTTTAAATACAGTAAATTTTTCTTGGTAATGTGTTTAGATATTATGTATTGATTAATTAAAACACTTTTTTACCGTGTCCGATCCAAATAAGATCATATTATGAGGCCCACGGAGTGGAGGTTTGTATTAACAGATTTTTGTCTTTACGAGAAATGGATGTTAGCCATTTGCTCAACCTATTAGGTCCTCAACTCAAACACAAATTGAAAAACAATATGGCTAGATAATTGCGAGACCCAGGATCCGAACCTGGGACACCCCGCTCGGCTTCATAATGCAAATTATTAATTATATTGAGTCTAATAATTTCAAGCTTCATATTTATCTACCAGGTGCCTCTGATAGGCGTAGGATTCACCTTAAGCAATTGTAATTGCATTTTCGCGGTTTTCGCCACCATGATTAATTATAATACTTTGACAATGGATGTACACCACTATCAATTGGATTCGATTCGCTAATCGAGGCAAAATCAATTTAAAACAGAAATGTAAGTAGGTTCAAATTTTGTTCAAACGTACACAATACAATTATTGTCTATTAGAAGTATTCTCCACGTATACTCGAACAACGTCTTCTTCGCTACGTGTTAAAACTGTGAACTAACAAGCTCCTTCCATTTAGTCGACAACAGCGCCTTCCGGCTTTTGCCTAAATCTTCTTGTCGGAGAGTAAGAGGCCATCCAAGGACTGAAACCATACGCGGTTTAGATCCGTGTGACATAACTAAACTTATGATTTTTGTTCATGAAAATATATTTTCACTAAATTTGTAAGTGTAAGTGTATGGTATAAACGGATACGGTCAGATGCTTATAATATACTTTGTGGAAATATATTTCCATGACCAGAAAAGATAAGCTTAGTGCACACGGTTCGAAACCGCATACGGTTTCAGTCCATGGATGGCCTATTACTTTGCAATTGTACACAGTGACAAAATTTTTGTGTAATACGCACTGCCTACCTATTAGTGTATTAGTAAATGGCAGGCGCCTGATTGGCTGATTTCATCAAATAATAATTCAAAATAATTTAAAAAAAAATCTATTCCAAATTGCAAGGTTACGTGGAGGGTAGTAGGTATACAGTGGAATTGTCATTAAAAAATGACTTTCTAAATTTAAACTCCATTCAAGAGAGCTATGTAGAAATAAACGAATAAATTAATTATTTTTCTTTTTGGTCCACTTAGCAAGAATTAGCTGCCGTTACTAAATAAAATCGCTGGTAAGCCATTTCGGAAGCTGCGCCGGGAGGATGAAGAATTTATTTCAAAAGGAAAGACGACTTTAGTCGGCGGAGGACGGACACGAACATGTGTTTGACTTTTCGAGTTATTTCCTCGCCGTTCTGAGTGAGCGCCCCGGAGATTTATAGCCCTATCTTGAGAGGGACTTGCGAAATTCAATAACGTCATGTTACAACTTAAATTTAGAAATTAGTTTTTATATTGGTTATCTTTCTTGTTATATTGGTTGTTATTATTTGTAAGTCATTTTTATAATTTGTATTCATTATGTATTATGGCACATTGGCCAATCGCTGTAATGCCATAATACTCTTTCCTAAATAAATAAGTATTGCTAATAATAATTAGTATCACCCTATATGCCTATCTAAAGACAAAAAAAGTTCGAAAAAAAATGTAATAATAATTACATACTTACAATAAACTCTGTGGCAATTATTTTCCGTGTCATTTTATAAATTTTGCATTCGTGCTCAGAATGTAATAAGTATAAGTCTTATTATTTAATAAGTAAGACAATTAAATAATTGTTTCTACATTTCTTTGACTTTCCCCATTTTTTTTATTTGCGGGCGGCGGCAATTTTGGACTGACACCCACCCTTGACGCATCCATGAGCAATGCTATGTTGGTAATTTTAACATTTTAGAGAGAGGTAGAGAGATTTTAGGTAGAGATTCTCGAGATTCCAGGATTCCGGAATATTTGATTCTCGAGAATTCTAAAGAGGGTTTTTGGTTTCTAAAGATTCTAGAGAATTCTCAATATATACTATACTTATTCATTGTATAGCCTTTCCGCGTTGTATTTAAAATATTCCTGTGGCTATAAATGTTAGACAGTTTTTTAATCTAAGGCTGCAGACACACGGCATTGCAGTCGACGTGCATAGACGTGCGTCGACGCAGGGTTTTATTTGATTCTAAGCTGAATTCAGCGCTCGAAATGGAAAAATTTACGAACCGGAGCGCTTGACAATTTTCTGAAAATATTAACATAGTCATCACATTTTATGAAAATAAGTGTGTTAATTTTTGTTATAGTGCCTATCTAGCTCAGACGCTCAAATTATTTTTTCCACGAGACGGAGCGATAACTTTACCGATTGCACGAACCGGAACGGCGCTCCGGTGCGTTCCGGTCCATTTCGAGCACTGAATCTGATGCAATTGGAATCAAACAATACCTGCGTCGACGCACGTTGACTAAAATGCCGTGTATCTGCGCCATTACTCTAACAGGATAAATAAAAAGAAATATTCAGAAAAGGAGTGTCTTTTCTTTTCTTTCTATAAATAAAAAAATCCAATTTTCTATGAGAGATTACATTAAATCAGTCTATATATAAGAATAAACAATTAGAAGAATGTGTGGTACTGTTCGGTTATACGGAATACAGCGGAAAACACATTTTGAAAATAGCCGATTCGATAAACTGGATTATTTGTTAGGTTAACCTAACCAAACCTAACCTAACCTAACCTAACCCAACCTAACCTAACCTAACCCAACCTAACCTAACCTAAACTAACCCAAACTAACAAATAATCCAGTATATCGGGTATTTTCAAAATGTGTTTTCCGCTGTATTCCGTATAACCGAACAGTACCGAATATGTATGTATTTAAAATATTTCTACGTCGAATTGTGGAAAATTTATCGTAGATTTTGAAAAATATGATGTAGGTACGTTTTGGAGATTATGATTTTTTTACCAAACAACTATTTAAGTGATTTATGATATATTTATTATTTATGTGTTTTTTAGATGAGTGTTTTAATTTTATTTAAAACAATCGCAATAACTAAAGTAGTAGGTATACCTACTTACCAATATTTTTTCTGCCTACTTTATTTTTTTAATCAATTTAAAATTAGAACGGTTTTCTGCTATAGGTGCGACATCAGTGGCGTTGAAGCGTCACGTCATAACTTACAATTTCATTAGTTTTTACTTTTGTCTTTACTCTTCGCCGACTAAATGTGGTTACTTCTCCGCAACAGAATGAATTATTTTACCACGCAAGCGTTCAGACAATCAATTTGTCGCATTAAACAGGATAAAAAATCCAATTTAAAAGTCGTAGACAGGTTTTTTCAATGAAAATAAAAAACAAGCAGATATTTTATTAGTTTCAGTACTTTGTCTCGAGTTAGTGGATACACATTCAGTCTGAGGACCTAATTACAATATTACTTTACTACGTACCTACTAGAACTAGAGAATCAACAAGACGCTTTTCAATAGTGTCCAATGTGTAAGGGCTCCAGCAAGCCTATTCTAACATATCACTTAGATAACATCAAGAAGGAGCTAATTGTGATAAATATAATACATTATCACTTTACGTATGCTGGCGGTTAATTATGTAAAAAGGTTAACCGTCTGAACCGTCAAAAGGTGATATCTTCTAACAGCCCCTCTCTTGGCCGTGCTAACTTTAAGAACGTTTTTTTAACAATTTTACATATTATTGAGAATTGAGACGCAAGATTCGACTGATTTGCTGCAATCGAAATGACACGATTAATACAATTGTAGGTTATGTTGATATGTCTGACTGATAATACAAAATTTCTGTATTCGGCTCATTACAGACTAGATGGCGCTGGTGTTCGGTCTTATCCGCTTGGTTTTGGCAGCACGAATATATCCGAATTTGACCGACATGTCCACCAACCTAAATTTTTGCCGTATTACGAATTAGAGATAGCCACCGATAATCGTTTAGACATAGTTTAGTCAGTTTAGTGTATGGACTATAGAATATAGGTAACTACCATCCGTGCTAATTTGGAACAACGAAAATAACCGAAACGTGCTGAAGTGATCACAGTTCGATTCCCCCAAAACGGAAAGGCGGAACCTTGAGTGTTTTTTTTTTTTTTTTTTAATATTTTTCACTATAGATATTAAATACCTACCTACCAGACATCACAGCCGCGGTGGCATATGCCCGAAATCATTTTCAAATGTTAATGCCATCTATTGATCTTTCAAATATTTTTTTTTTGATTAAAAGTTAATTTTTGTATTATTTTTTACAATTTCAAGTTCAATCGGGTATTAAAAAAACACCCATTATATCCATAGGTCATACAAGGGGAAAATATTCTCATTTCTACGAAACATTAGAATGTGCAAGCCCTAAGCAGTACCTACATTTCAATTTCAATTTCAATTTATTTATTTTTACATATTGTGGACATTACAAATTATAAGTTTAAGACGTTCACAACATGACATAAAAAGAGATAGATAATATGTTATTTAAACAAATATGTACATACAAAAATATTAATTATATAGGTACATGGAAATACACCGGATGAGTTAAGCAGACCCTATTTTAAAATTTTATAAAATAACGTCCACCTATACTCATCCTCACGTAGGTGGAATATATCAACACCCGAAGCAATTTCGTTGAACATAGTTATCGCCCTCCCAATTGGCATTACCAGTGGCAGGTTGGTTCTGCACCTTGGGAGAATCTCAACCCTTCAGGACGTCACGGCTAATAGCGATAGCTAATTTGCCACGTACATCCCCATCTGTGGACTTGTTTTAAAATTGGCTGCCAGGTCTTGGGAAACAAATCTCATGATATACCTAAAGAGATAAAGATGATGATCGCAGAGAATTTAGAGAAGCGAGAGAAAGAATTGAGAAGAAAAATAGTAACCATGATACTACGCGGTCGATTAGGACCTTCCTATTTAACTTAACTGCGTGTAGCCACCAAATTAAGAATGTATTTCCTCTCTGCTACATTAGGGAAGGGTGTCCAAGTGTTTAGACAAAGGAGACATTAATTTGGTATATATTATTTTATATAGGTTTTTTTTCTCTAGAAACTACTGAAGAAGACTTACAGTCTTATAAGCTATTCGATGGAAAATCGGTTATATAGCTTATAAAGAATTTGGGAATCTCATACATACAGGGCTCGAAATAGACCGGAACGCACCGGAGCGCCGTTCCTGTTCGTGACATTCTAAAAGATGCCGTTCCGGCTCGTGGATTCTTTGAAAATTGCGTTCCGTTTCATGTTATTGAGATAATATTGCATTGATTGCATACTAATTTGTGGTAAAAAAAATCAGATGTGTTTAAAAAAGAGCTAAGACCGTAAATTAGTAGATTTTCGGAACCTGAAAAATAGTTTGAAATCACAAATGAACCTTGCAGGGAAGGAATACACAAATGTACGAGCTTTTAGAATTTATAGAAGATAAGAGCCAAATTCTAAGAAAATTGACGAAAAATAAGTGATTTTGCAAAAATGAGTAGTGTACCCATTTACAAAAAACTACATTTTAATGTTGTATTGGGGGGGGGGGGGGGTAATGTGTATTAGCGCAGAGCCCCTTCAAGTATAAATGAAACCCTGATTATTAGGCATATGAAACCCTGATTATTAGGCATATCGCCCTTATGATATCCGAAAAATATTTAACATAATTTGATATTTTTGAATGATTATTCAGCGCTCCGGTTCGTAAGATTTTCTATTTCGAGCACTGCATACATACGGCCCTTACATTGTATACAGCGTTATGGCTTTATTGATTTAGGTTGAGATGTAGAGTATTGAGGACCTCTGTGAAAATTACTTTTTTTATTTATTTATTTGTTTTTGAAAAGACACATTGAACACATAACAAATTATTAATTCAAGACGTTCACAACATGACATTTATAATAAAAAGTACCTACAGGTAAATTAACTTAGTAAAGCAAAAAATAATTTCGTAGCGAAAGAAATAAAATAAACAATAATTCAAGAAAAATACAAATGAAACAATAAAATAAATTTTTAAAAACAAAATACATAACGCATCTCTAAAAATGTCTACATCTCTGGGGAGTGCATTGACCAGTCGCACAGACCTCGCTATTGGTGCCTGGTGAGCTTGACATGTGGAAACAGCCTTCATCCAGAATAGTTCATGGCGACCACGCATGTAATTGATGGGTGCATACTGCATACAAATTATAATTTTCAGAATTTCAGGATTGGAAACTGTACCACGCGAGAGCAGGGGAAAATGCTTTAAGAGCAGAAGTGACCTACGAGCTTCACGAGAATGAAAGGCGAGCATGCCTTGAAGAAAGTTAGTCGGAAAATACACGCCTGAGAAACTGAAAATTATGTTGGCTTAAACCCAGTGAATATACTAAGGGTCCAATAGAATTCCAGGAAGCCCCATGCAGTGCACCAAACACCTAGTGTCGAAAGTAGGTACACTCCGAATTTGATTAAGTAGTGAATTAGGTTAGGTATATCACAATGGATGATAATATTTTACAGTTGGGTGAGATGAAAACACAAATTTAGGTAGGTAACTACCTAGAGTCTGTCTTCTATAAGCTGGCGTGCGGTTACCCCCCCCCCGCTTCAGCATCCATCTCGTTCCCTCCCATTGAAAACTTGTAACCGTTGAACGCGATGGCACAATGCTTTCCGTGTGACGTGTACGCCAGTTCAGACTCTAACTGCCTGGCCATTCCTATGAAACATAGAATGCAGGGGTTCTCGTGTTACAATAAGAAAATTTACATTTCGCGCTAACACGTAGACTCTCATATAATATGCACTTGCAATGTAATATAAAAAATGCCATTTATTAGAATGGGATCGACATCTGACTGAATCTGAGAGAAACTTTTTAGACAGTGTTACGCAAAAAATATTAAACTTAAAAATTAAATTGGCGCGAGTTGCTCATGTCAAATATCAATCATAATGATATATTAGATTTCGAGACTTTCCGATGCATTATTACGATGGTGACAGTAGGTAGGTAGGTAGGTAGGTAACTTTTGCTCGATTTAGGTAGGCATCATTGATATTCTCGTATACCTATGGGTTGATTGGCTAGGCGGGATTTTAAGGGAAATTCCATTAGGCTGACGAGTTTGAAATGCATTTTTTGCTATTCATTTTAATTGCAATAACAACGCACACAGGTATCTACATATAGATTTCAAATATGTGTACTACAAACATATTGGGATGCCTACCTATTGTATGTCAGTGAATACCCTTGACAGATGATCGCTTGGTCACTGTACTTCAGTTACAGCGTCTCTTTTGAAGTCACCCTAAATAGGACGTCGCTGGGCGTGTCCAGGCGTCGTTTTTCTAATACGGTTTCGCTGTTCCCCCAAATACTTACTATTTTCCTCAAACAGGAAAATGCAGGCCCTATAAACGTACAGGAAACAATTATATTATAATAATATATGATACATAAGTCTGTGGCGAAAGGTGGAGGTAGGCTGTTAAGGTCCGCCATACATAGTGCACATTAAACTTTGTCAGTCGTACGTATTTGTTTTCATTGAAATACGACTACAATTTACAGATGTTGTTTGTTTTTAAAATTCAATTATACCCTGCGAAAACCATGCCATAATAATTGATAATAAGGCGGCTCTCGTGGTGCAGTGCGTAAGGCGCTTGCCTTCCATCCGAGAATTCCTGGGTTCGATTCCCGGTCAGGACACACAATATTTATGTGTATGTCTCAAATCCTGGGTGTTTGGGATTGTTCAAAATTACTAACAACCACCTTGTACGAAAAAGCAAGGACATGGTTATTAATAATTCTAAAAAAAAGTGATAATAGTCAAATAATACTCGTATATCTATAAAATATCTAAAATTCCATTAAATCATTCATAATTTTGGATATTTTATGGATAGAATAATATGTTTTATTTATTATAGTTTGGTTTAGGAAGGGCTTAATAAATTTAAAAAAAAATAAGCAACATCAATATGTATTTATAATTTAACGAAAACAGATAAATATGAATGAAAAAGTGTGCACAATTTTGTCCGATCGTCCAAAATATACCAAAACTATTATGGTTTGGTTTAGGCAGGGTTTAATTGATTTTTTTAAAACTAACCAACACCATCTGTAAATTGTAGTCTTAGTTCAATAAAAACAAATACGTACCTATGACTAAGAAAATTTAATGTGCACTATTTATGTCGGATCTTAACAGCCTACCTCCACCCTTTGCCACTGTAGTAACATATATAGGGCATAGGCAGATACCTATCTACACAACAGAAGGACACTAGAAACAGACATTTATGTAAAAAAATCATAGAAAACAGACTTAGACCGAGTAGGATTCAAACACACGTATTTCGCTAGCAGGGTATGATCACTATGCTATCGATCAGAACTAGAGATTGCAATACCGGTACTTTAAAACCGGTATTAAGAAACCACACTCATTTACGTTTTTGATGATGAATTTACTGTGATTTCTTCATTAGTTTGTACTGAGTTTCCTATTCAATTGAATGTATAAGTTATGTGCTGATAAAATTCAAAATATTGACTGAATCCAACATAGGTGAAATGACAATCAAACACAATTCATTTAAAAATATACCAATTTATAAAATTGTCTCGATAAATCGAGGGCTTAGTGTCAAACAACACTATCTACAAAAGTGCAACTTTACAGGAGAGCCAAAAATCGTTATTTTAGATTCTTGTAACTTTACAAGGGAAATGTTTATTTAAAACCTAATGTTAATATTTTATAATTTATTATGTATTGTACATTTATCTTGCTTATGATGATGTTAAAATTTATAGGAATAGTTTAAAAAAAATATGAAAACAAGGGTAACTTATGTAATTAGCGTTAAACTTTACTGACGATTTAATAAGAAATTAGAATAGATTGACATAACGTTGTTTGACTATCATGTAGCCGTAAATGTAAAATAACGTTATCTCAAAAAAAAAAAACACTTTTTTGTAGATAACGTTGTCTGACTTTAAGCACTCGAAATTGACATATGTATTGATATTATTTTGAAATAAAAAACATCCGTGACAAATGTTCAATTATTCTTATTATATTATTACAAGTGTTGAATTGAAGAAGCTTTTCCTGCAGCCCCACTTATTTTTTTGAGGGCTTTAGTTGAAATTATCAATATATGCAAATTATTTGTAAAAATCACCAATTCTACAATATTATGATTAATACATATTTTTAAATCTCACCATAATAAATGTAGGTAGGTAGGTTTTTTCTATAACATAATGTTTTGAAAGAGATTGTAATAGCTATATTTACTGATAAGTAAGTACTTTCGTTTTAACGAATACCGGTATTCAATAAGAAATACCGAAAAACCGGAATTAATATTTTCATTCGGTATTGCAATCCCTAATCAGAACTAACCGATCCTTGATTTTATTACCTAATGGTAATTGTTATTCTTATTTATTTACTGTATTAGAACTATTTAAACTGGTACAAAACTTTAGGTACCTACTAGCTAATCAAGATTGTTTGTTTCCTGCCCTCTTATGGGAAAATTATTTTGATGCGTGATTATGCAGAGTGTCCAATCATTCCAATTGTTATAGGTTGACCGAAAACTATTTTTTCATTAGATTTGTTGCTACACTGAACAGTTTTCCCTCGCAATTTTACGTCAAAACTCAGCTGTCAAACCTAACTATAAATATATTTTATGCAAGTCGCGAGTCGCGGCCATTTGTCCTAGGAACTAGTCCAGACAGTTTTTGGATTTTTTGCCATCTTGACGATAGTTATTGAGAGAGATACAAGCGGGCGGTAGCTTTGGATATTTTCGTACGCTCTCGGCGATCTTCGTATGAATCTTCGTGGCAGTTGGAAATAGGATTGGTTCCAAGTTGCTCACGATCGTTTACGATTTCGGAAAACTATAGATATTTTGGCAATCGTGGCAGACGATCGGGCCAGACGCAATCTGCCAATGTAATTTATTATGTATTAAATATTGTATAAAATAAAGACGAAAGTCATGTTCAACTGCTTTGCAGGCCAAAAATACATCCTCATCAATGGCACTCAGCTCGAACAGGTGAAAAGCTACATCTATCTGGGACAACAAGTGTCTATAGATGGATGTATATTTGATGAAATTGTTCGCAGAGTAAAGTTAGGCTGGAGTGCTTTTGGCCGCCTGAATAATATCTTCAAAAGTGACCTTCCACTGTGCCTAAAGCGCAAAGTGTTCAACCAGTGTGTGCTTCCCGTGATCACATATGCGTGTGAAACATGGACCCTAAGTAAAAGAGAGATCCAGAAACTTAGAGTAGCACAACGTGGTATGGAGAGGTGCATGCTGGGCATAACGCGAAAGGACAAAAAGAGGAATGAGTGGATAAGGAAGCAGACAAGGGTTTGCGATGTAATAGAGTTTATTAAAAGCCTTAAATGGAGATGGGCTGGACACGTAGCTCGAAGAAGAGACAATCGTTGGACAAATCTAGTCATCCAGTGGTATCCAAGAAGTACAAAACGTCCGCAAGGTAGACCTAGAGGCCGCTGGATTGATGAAATGATAAAGTTCTGCGGAAGTACGTGGCAACGCAATGCACAGGACCGAGAGAAGTGGAAGCAGCTTGAAGAGGCCTTCATCCAGCAGTGGATAGATTCAGGCTGATGATGATGATGATGAAATATTGTTCTCTTTATTTGTTTATAGAATAAAGAGTAATTACTTTAATTTAGTTGAACTCATCTGCCTTTTGTACCTATTACCTCGTAACATCGTCTCACAAGAGAGCTGACGGAGAGTCAGAACTGAAGAAGACTCGAAGAGTCTCGCCAGCAATTCATTACGAGGCTCGCGTCTATTTCTGACGCGAAGACTATCATCGCTCGAGTAATTGAGTCATTAGCGTTGCTAACGATTGACGAATTAAGACGGGGAATGCATTATTGACTACATACCTACCTACCTATTACCCGTGTGTCTACTTTACCTACCTACCAAGTCTAGGGAGTGAGTGTGACACGCCCAGTCGGAGGCCCGGGGTGGCGCACTGCGGAGTGCTGATTGACAATGTTAAAAATGAAATTAAAAAAAAATAACTAGGTAGAGTATATGCTTCATAACTTTGCACTCCGGCTCTAGGATGAAAATAATTTAATGTCTTCAAAAAAAAAAATTGTTTTACATACATTATCTGTCTATTTATTTATTACTATCTACATATATTAATACAGGTAAATATCATTTCGACTCTCCTAAGCCAAAAGGGCAGGGCGTAATTGACAAATAGCTACTATTCAGGAGAGCAAAAAGAGTGAAAAAATATCGTGTTAATGAGAACAACTTCGTTTCTTTACAACTTTTTTCTAAGTATTGGAGTTTTTTTCTTTCATTTATGGAAGAATAATATTGTCTTGAAGTATGTATTTTTTATTAATTTATTTATTTACAATGAGGATTTTTAAATCACTTAATTTATTTTGGCTGTCCAAGAAAAAATACGAAGTTCATAAAGAAAATATCGAATTGTTTTTTTTTCCATTATTTTATTTATGTTTTTGTTGGGTTTTCTGTCATGTCAATAGATGCCATTCAATGAAGTCGGTAAAGGACGTAACTGCATTACCCTATGAAATTTCTGACAGCCAAATAGGGGTTAGGTCCGTTAATTCCTATTGGCTTTCTGTACAGTTATCACTTACGCCAAAATTGAAAAATCGAAATTCAGTTTGCGACCACGTATGAAGAACGCCGTTTTGGCAGTCTGTAGATGATTTTATTGTGAACCTAACGTCATATTTAACTAAAAATCACCAAAATGTTACTTACGCCTTTTTGGCTTATGTCGTTAATTTTGATCTAATTTTATGCAATGTAATCAGGCAAAGAGGTGTATCGGTAGAAGTAAAGAGTGCAAAAAAGTGCAAAGTTATAAAACGTATACCTACTCTACCAGTGACAAAGGGTGGAAGTAGGCTGTTAAGATCCGACATAAACAGTGCATACTAAACTTTTTCAGTCAAACGTGGTTTCTAACTGTCTACAAACTCGTTAGATATCCTGACTATTTCTTTATCCATTTGTTTATTTTGTGATTTTTACAAGTTATACCTAACATCCACCTTTCCATGTCACATTGTGCTAATCGTACTTTTTTGATTTTTCTTACATTAAGAGTCCATGTTTCATTATGTACATTGTATAAATTACAATCATTGCTTTATTTATTTGTATACTTAATAATAATAATTATCTCTATAAAATTGCAACGGGTTTAGATGGAAAAAAAAATAAAAAGTTAATTTAATCATGTAGTTAAGTAGGTATTCGTCGGTGTTTAGTAAAAAGGGCGAATATGTAGGTATACCCACAGGAAAGACATATTGGGCCTTTTAAAATATTATATTATAAAGCCTACTACAAAGACAGTATTATATCTAAGCTTTATTATGCACGTAATTAATAGTAAATGTCAAAAGTTAAAAATCCTCCTCCTGTAAATTAGCATTTTGATTAATTTGCCCTTTTTAGGTAGGTACAACACACCGACGATATTATGACAATGATAAAAATATCTGACGTATATTTTTGACATGATAAAGATGCGGGGATGGTCCCTACGAACCCTTAAAGTAGAGCCGCCCCTGCTTCAAGTGAATATCATTTGATCTAATTTTATGCGAGGTAATCACGTAAAGAGGCATATCAGTGTAGTAAAAAGTGCAAAGTTATAAAACATAGGTAAGGTAATATTGGGTCTAGGACGATTCGCCACGCAATCAAATGACATTCGAAAATAAATAGACGTTCGTGAATTATAGGTATCTACTTACCTACTTTTAAAAGATATTACCTACATATATTTAATATTTAATATTATAGTTATATTTAAATTATATAATTATTATTTAAATATGTACACGTAAATAATGATTTAATTGTGCATATGCTTAAGTTCCAATGAGACGAGAGTTCTTTTATTATCACAACGTTTTTCTTAGATCGTATTCTTATTTGTCCGGTACAAATCTAACTTCCCGACATCTAGACATTTGAAACTTGCCAATGCATTTTTTTAATACTTTTAGCCATCTTTAAGTAGAATTGATTTAATTTTCAGTAAATTCTGTTTTGTATGAAAAGTTATTTCGGAAGAAATCCGTAAAAAGTAAAACTATTATTGGTTGCTAAGTGGGTCCTAGCAACTAAATTATAAATATTAAGTCAATATGAAGTGTCTTATATTTATTCAGTATTTTTATCAAGTACAATTTTTTTTGATCGTTTAAGCTAGTCAAGTCAAGTTTATATGATTCAACAGAAAATTTAAAAACGTTGTATATAAAAAGTTCTTTTTATCTTGTAATTGTTTTTATAGGTAGGTATAAAGCCTCAGGCGTGATAATTCTCAATTCGTAATAAAAACATTATGTTAAGAGCAAAAATATTAAAATCACTAAGTAGGTAGTAGTTAGAATCTGTATAAAATTCTTCGTCTACTTTCTGTCTATTTATTTCATTCGACAGTGCGGCGCCCAATTGTCCTGGCGCCCAATTGTCCCATCCCCGTAATATTCAATTAACCTAAAATCCGTTTTTTTGTTCATTAGGGAGGAACGATTGGGTATGTGTGCCCGTCTCAGTGCCTGATATAAAATAAATTGACTTTGCTATTTTTAAAAGATAATATCGTAATTTCTGGGATAACTAGATACACCACCGTCCATAGGTATATTTCCTGTCAGAATCTAAATGCACTCGAGCTAGTATTTGAAGCTATTAAATAAGCCATTTGGCCTCACTTTGGGATTTCGTTGAAGTTGTTTGTTGCAATGCCAATTTGGCCACTGGCCTAAACGAGGTTTTGCTGAGTATTTTTGATTAATTTGTAACGTGACAATGTTGAGAAATATTAAACAGATTAATTACTATTACCAGTAATTTAATTGTTCTCAATGTGCGATTTAAATATAATTACGACAATTAATTAATACGATCGATTTATTTTTGTACAGATAACTCACTGTCAAAAGTGTAGATACATCATTATTAACATCAGCCGAGGACCAAAGCCTCCTCTAGCTACATCCACTACTCTCGGTCCCTAGTTCTTCGCTACCACGTAGTCCACTGAACTTCATGAGTTAGTCTATCTATCCAGCGGGTTTTCTGGCATCCCTATTCTTGGTTAGTGCCCCTTGGTAACCACTATATGACATAATGGCGAGAAGTGGAGGTAGGCTGTTAAGATTTGACATAAATAGTGCACACTATGTCAGTCATATTTATTTCTTTACATTGAAATGAGAATACAATAATTTCCAGATGGTGCTGGTTAGTTTTTAATATTCCATTAAACGCTGCCTCACCAAACCATAATAATTTTGGTATGCTATGGACGATCCGACAAAACTAATGCACACTTTTTCAGTCATACTTATTTGTTTTCGTTGAATTAAGAATACCTAGGTATATTATATTACAAAGAGTGTTGGTTAGTTTTTTTTTAATTGTCATCAACGACTTAACGGCCCACAAGCTCAGCGTACGTCAAAATGGAGCTTTTATGCTATTTTCAAAGCATGATCCCGGACATTCCCTAAATGTTGTAGATAATCTATTTACATAATTTTGAAGCCTTATTATCCTTTATATTTATTTTATCGTTTAAAAACAAATTCGGTTAGGTACATGTTCAAACACGCGCGTTAACATGATCTTACACCCTACTTCATTTATCGTTTGTCAATTTATGGCTACGGCCGTATGTTGTAGCTTAGCCACTGGGAAATGCCAATAGAAATGGCGTATTTCAAAAAAATACTACCTTATTCTTAGGTCAATAATTATTATAAAGCAAACATTATTCGTAGAATGTTTATCACATTTGAATGGTCAAAGACATAGCTTATAATCAGTATCTTTAAAATTATCTTTAAATGTGTAAATCTTGCCCATTTTTTAAATAATAAAATGCCTAATTCTTGTCAAATTTGGGATAACAGAGATTATCAATATATTTTTTTATTGTAAATATTTCACTATAATAATGTCGACATAAATTTTACAAATGGTTTTATGAATGCTTTTAAAAATTAATAAACATAAATTTTTTTAACACCACTTCACATGGATGTAATGAAATATGACTATATTCTAAAACATTAGAGCGAGAGGTTTAAAAGAATACTATTATTTTATGTAATAAAAATACTTTATGCAGTCATCAAATGTTTAAAATAAATATAAAGGATAATAAGGCTTCAAAATTATGTAAATAGATTATCTACGACGTTTAAGAAATGTCCAGGATCATGCTTTGAAAATAGCATAAAAGCTCCATTTTGACGTACGCTGAGCATGTCCCCCCTTAATGGAACTAGTCGCATTGACGAGTGGTTATCTAATACGCGTGGTCTAATTATACTAATTATTAGTAATATTTGTGTCCGTTTGTGTCGTCTTGTCTATTAGACATGCAGCATCAGAGCATTAGAGTAAACATTGGATGCCTCAGATGGTTGCACCAATTTCTACTAAAACGGGCCTTATAATAAATCTATTCACCTAAATGTTCTAAATGATTTGTTAATTAATTTCGTTCCTGGGGGGGGGGGCGGGTTGCGGATCCGAAAGCCCCCCGTTCTATGTGTGCGCCAGTAAGGATGTGTCGGCTTTCCAGAATTGTTGAATAGGGAGAATAGTATTTAAATTTAAATATGTACATAATACTTACCTATCGACATAGGTACATACCCAGTTAAATATTCAGAAGATTAACAAGAATTACTTGTAAGTGAATTCAGTTTTTGTCAGTGCAATAAAAATAAAATATTCCTCTCAAATAAATTGTGTCACACTCAATTTATTTCTACGACATTGCCGAAACTCCAGTACCGCACTGGAAATCTTATCCAAAAAGCAAAATAACTTTAGTCTATGCACTATTATAAATTAGGCTAGACTATTATATATTAAGGGTGGAAGTAGGCTGTTAAGATCCGCCATAAACAATGCACACTAAACTTTGTCAGTCATACACAGTTGTTTTCATTGAAATAAGACTACAATTTACAGATGGTGTTGGTTGTTTTTATAATTCAATCCCTGCGAAAACCAAGCCATACCTACCTAATAGATAATAGTCAAAAAATACTCGTCTATATGTGTACCTAATAATATTATTCTTAATTCAACGAACACAAATAGGTATGAATGAAATAGTTTAGTTTAGCTACTTAGGTATAGTTTGTTTAGGCAGGGTTTAATTGACTTTTAAAAGTTAACCAACACCATCTGTAAATTTGTAGTATTAGTTCAATAGAAACAAATGCGTACGACTAACAAAGTTTTAAGTGCACTATCTATGGCGGATCTAACAGCCTACCTCCAACCTTCGCTACTGCTAAATAGTATAAATTAAATACTAATTCGTGGTTATTATTATTATTAATGTACATTTAAGTACCTAAGTATGTAAGTTTCTCAAAGCCTGGATATTTATGTGATTGTTTCACGTATATTATTATACTACTGTTTCCCTACACCATTGTCATCGGATCTCATGGTATATTTTGGTATTAAAATCAATATATCGATAGGTACCCCATTTCAAAAAGGAATCAACTCAAAATTTAAAGGTTTTGAGCTAATAGTGCCATTCGGTGTGGAAAGATCTTTTCTTTATAATTCAGAAAAAAAATAGAGTCAAAAATTTCTTCAATATGTCATAAAATCTTTCTGAGATTAATCAGTAATTCCGTTATATGCTGAATTTTATTAGTTAATTCATTATTAAACCGTACAATTTCATTGTGCATTGCTGTATTCCATTAAGCTAAATATAAAAAAATACACACTTAGGTAGATACGTCAAAATCATGGCTTGAAAATTAAAATGAGAATTTCTGCAAAAAAATCAAACGCCATTATCTTGGAAAAAGGTTTTTTTGAGTTGTATCCCTTTTTAACTATAGTATCGATAAGTAGATACTTCAGTGGCAAAGGGTGACTTTTTTAAAGAGGTAGGCTGTGGGAGTAACCATGCTCGTCAGATATATTTGCGGAAAACAAGAAGATAACTGATGAATAGGTACGCTAAAACGAAGAAATTTCAAAAGCCTAATAATTGGTTTATTTTAATTAGTTCATAAAAATAAGCAATTAGTTTGAATTACTTATGAATTTTCCTAAACATTTATAAACGTAATATACGCTCAAAATATATTACCTATCATCTTTGAAAATATCCGTTGTTGTATATGTATTATGTTCCATAATAATTTATAATTTAACCCGTAAAACTAGGCATTTTAAAATACTTCTATATTTAAAACACAGACTTAGGTAGGTACAATATCAGATATCTAAATTGTCTAATGAGTTAACTAATAAATAAATAAAAATCACGAGATAAATTATTTTATATTTTTAACAACAATCAATACATATTTATGTGATTGAATCCCATAGAAATTATTTTTTAAATTATTTTCTTATTAATTATTTTAAATAAATGCGCTATCGCGACGAAAGCGCTAACGAAACAGCTTGTACATTTGTATGCGGGACGCCAGACATTTTGAAATAATGAGAAAAAAACTTCATACTGAAAAACCCGTCGATTCACGCGAAAATAATCCTATACAATATGTGAAGCGAAACGCGGTGTGTTCTATTTTTTTAAACTTTCGAGAGATGCCATAGATGGTGGTTATTGAAATATGGGAAAAGATCGTAAAATTGACAATTCTACGATAGATGTCTTTGGGCATATTGAATATATTATTATTTGTGATTATATAAATACGTCAACATGAAAATAAAAAATATTTTTCTTAAGAAGGTAGGCTTAGTATGGAGTCTTCGCCACTGAGATACTTAGATGAATACGAGAGATGAAGTTTTCTCGTAAATTGTCCACGTGCCGATAGGCTTCATTAAAATTCATGTTAATAGCCTAGGTTATCGTGTTCTCCCTTGTAACAAGACCACGTGAGCTAGTTTTTTTGTGAAGTAGGTATTACGTAATTTTTGCTGATATATTATTAACAATCAATGACGTCAAATGCTGTAATTCAATCTAATTGGAACATCACTATCAGTAAATATACTTACGTTTTACCTTAAATACCTACTAGTAAATGTCACGTGTTTTTAAGATTCGTACAACCACTCGGTGAAATGGTACTCAAAGAAAATGTCATTCGGCCTCAATGCTCTTCTGCAATGTGCACAAATGTTTTTGGCCATAATGTAATCGAACAAACTATTCCTAATTATAACACTTTGAATAATCAAACGTCTTCTTTTACTAATACGCCCCTGTGGCGATATCATTAAACGAGTGTAACAACGTTACTCCGGATCATAAATAATTCAGGAATTGCGCTGTGGGTAAGAGGTGGGGTGGTAGGGGGCTGTGGAGGGGTGGGGGAAAGCATTAGAGCACACAATGAGAGCGGAGCGATTATTAAAATTATTCAGTGGTAGTCAATCACCAAGGAATATAAACACAGATCAAATCAATAAGATATGCGAAAATCAGTTGACATAGACCCAGCAGAGATTTTCTTTCAACCCCTAAGAAAATCAAAATCAGTATATTATGTAGGTACCTAAGTAACTATTCAAAATATGATAATTTTAATATTTCAGATTGTATTGTCATCAGAGTAGGTACCTAGAGGTTGTAATTGAGAAATCCCGTCTCGAGAAATAACAAGAAAAAATCAATTTTCAATCTCGAGGAAAGAATTTTCAGAAATTTTGAGAATTCTCATTTCTCGAGATTAATGAGATTTTTGGGAATTCGAGAAATTGTTACGTAAGTTCCTAATAGGGCGAATTACAAAGGGAAGTTGAAATGAAAAAAGAATATTATGGTCAACTGGAATTGAATAGATTCGCCAAAAACAAATTGTTGACTTTGATTCTGTACTGAATACCTACCTATCTCTATTTTATTATTGTATGTTTTTTTTTTCATTAAGAAGAGGTAATCAATAAACCAATATCTAATTGTTGAGAAAACAATTAATAATCCCAAATTCGAGAAATGAAAAGAAATGAGAAATAGGTACCTACCTAGATAATATTAGAATTGGAGAAAAAGAACATTGATGTTTACCAATAATTTGTTGGTGTTTTTGACTCATGAGTGGTGGCAATCTGAAAAAAGACTTCTTCCATCAGCAACGATGTAGCTATACCTACCAGTGGCGAAGATTCCATACTAGGCGATTACTTAAAGCCTACCTTCATAAGACAAATAATGGGATACAATCACATATAAATAATGATTGTTGTTAAAAATAATAAAATAATTTATCTCGTGATTTTTATTTATCAGTTAGTTCATTCATAGACTAAGATAATTTATTCTGTTAATTACGTCAGTTGAGATCTGATATTGTACCTAAATAATTCATCAGCGTTTTAAATATAGAAGTATTTTATAATGTCTAGTTTTACGAGTGAAATTATAAATTTTTATGGAACAGATAGACAACAAGGGATTTTTTTCAAAGATGACAATATATTTTGAACGTAGGTATGTTACGTTTATAAATGTTTAGGAGAATACAGTCGTAATTCAAACCCTTTACATAATTTTATATCGTCAGTGAGCTTTTGAAATATTATCGATGCTGTGTCGTTGTGATTAATGTTTACCTCTTCATCAGTAGTAATATCAGAATATCTTCTTATTTCCCGTAAGTAGGTATACCTAAGCAGTAGCGCACCCAGGATTTAATATTGGGGGGGCCCAAGGAGGAGAATATAAATTAGTCCCATAGGCTCTTTTTCTTCTTCACAGCCTAATTTCACGTTTATCGGTCTTTTGTCTATTGCACTCGGTGTACCTACACTATGGTCCCCACGTCCTGAAACGGGCCCTCAGGCTAGGATATTTGGCGGGCCCCCTACCTACCGCTAAGATTAAAGGCACTGTGAAACACTACATTACCGTTTTTCAAATTGTGTTTTTGTTCAAATTAAGGGTACTTATACAGTGAATTATTGGCGATTTTTAATACATCTACTTTAATAATAGAGCTGTCGAGTATCGATACATAATAATCAAAAAATATATTGCACAATTATATAATTGAAAATGTTCATAGCCATGAAGTATAATAGCGCCGCAGGCGATTTTTTTTACTATTAAAGCTAATTTATGATGTGTGTTTATCTCACTTATCTGGTCAACCCGACACGCCGGGCCCCCCACAGCCCGGGCCCCCAGGAAAGAGCCATGTCAGCCCTCCCCAGCCATGACCTACGCCACTCCGGAATTCGGGTGGACACCGAGAATTTTTTGACAGTTCCATTAGGGATTGGGTTTCTAAAAACACCTGACATTAGTGTTTCGAAATTTTTGTGTTAGAAATTAAAATCTAAGAAATTTTTCTAAAAAGGGTGCTGGAGAATTACAAATCATTTTTTTGCCGTGTTTTTATTTGTCTAAGCCCAAAGGTATAGGGCTTTCAGTTTCAATGTTTAAAATCATTCTGATAATTTTCATGTTTGGGGGGTGCCAGGGCCCCTTGGCTCCCCCCCTGGGTGCGCCACTGTACCTAAGTAGGTAGACCTTTCTCTACAGCCTAACTCTTTCTAAGAGTCACCCTTCGCCACTGATACTTACTACATAGGTACTTAGTTAAATGTTGAGGCCTTATGCAAACATCATGAATCCTCCGCACCCCTCAGTGTGTCTACAAAAAGAAACGCTCTAAATCAAAGTCAGGAGCCTTTTTTGCTCCTCAATCGGCATTTTCATTCTATTCAATGTGTCATGACTGACATCCTTAATAATGAATAATTTTCCGTTGAGGATGTGATTCGTGTTTTTTTTTTAATTTTTCATCGTAGGGGGCCTCAAAATCAGCCTGTTCCTCGGGCTTTCACGGCCTTAAATCCCGAAGTAATAAAAAATATAAGTATTTTCTGGAGCCAGAGGTTCTTGCCAATTTGGGGGCACTGGGGCACTATTCATAGGTATATACTCTACCGTGATCATTATTATAAGTAATCATGATTAGGTATCAGCAGCCGGAGTCGATCCACTGCTGGATGAAGGCCTCCCTAGCTCCCCTCACTCTCCTCGGTCATTAGTTCTTCGCTGCTATGTACCTACATACACTGAAAGTTATGAGTTCGCCTTTGGACGATTAGTATCCCTTGGTTCAGTGACGTCCCTAGACAAAATGCCGCCCCTAGGCAGCGCCAAAATGCCGCCCCATTTTTTATGCAGTATTTTTTATCATCCTTGCATGACTCCAATATCTAATAAATGTGTTGTATGGATTGGTACATTACTAACAAAATATATAACATTAAATCTAATTTAAATGCCATATTCTCTACTTCAATCGACAATATTGCGAGTCCACGGTTTCAGATACATTTAAAAATACTCCTGACAACTTTCGAAACTCGCAAGTTACTGGTAAAAATATTTTTATAAATTAATTACGTTAGTATCTATGCACCTACCTATAATTCAAATATAATTCGCAAATCTTCACGTGTCATTGCTGGTCATCAAGGACGTGACGTCCAAGTACAGCGGAAGTAAACTAGACATCGCAACCCCGACAAAAAAATACAGTCCTGTTAAACCTTCTACGTTAATTATTAATACATTTTGTTTCCAACTAGTGAGCTGAACTTTTTAATTGAAATATATAAGTTTAGGTAGGTACCTACCTATTTCTATATACTTATACCTAATGATTCTTTTACCGCCCTTCGAGTAACTGCCGCCCCCAAGCAACGCTCAATCTGCCTACCCCCACGGGACGTCACTGCCTTGGTTACCACTATATGACGGCAACATTTTTGTCCAGCGGTTGTCCACTCGCCGAGCGACATTCCAGCTCATTGCTATTTCATCTGCTTAACGATCTCTATCACATAGCGTACTCGTGTCTCCTTCCTTATCCATTGATTTTTTTAGTCTTTCCGCGATATTGCCAACATGCACATTTCCACGCTACGTTGCGATACTTGATCTTTTTAGATTTCTCTCACATTAAGTCCATGTAAGTATCAGACGCATACGTGAGCGTTGGTGGGACACATTGCTTAAACAATTTACATTTAAGATACAATAGGCGGTGACCAGGCAACACAGAGTTAATGGGAATTGAAATACATACCTAATGTGTGTGGAGTAACCATGGACCCCACATCCTGAAGCGGGCCCCCAGGCTAGGATGTTTGGCGGGCCCCCCTACCTATCGATAAGGGTAAAGGCAGTATGACGCACTGCAGTAACGTTTTCCAAATGGCGTACGCGGTAAAATTAAGGTGTATTTTTAGCGATTTTTTTAATATGTAGGTACCTACATCCATTTGAATTATGGAGTTCTCGAGTATCGGCACACAGTTAAAAATTGCATCGTAAAACCAATTTTTTTAAATAATTAATATCGTTGAAGCAAAATAGCGCCTTTTTTTACTATCAAAGCAAATTTGTGATCTGTGTTTATCTCACTTATCTGGTCGACTCGTCACGCCGGGCTCTTCCTGAGCCCGGGCCCTCAGTCTAAAGCCCTGTCAGCCCCCCTTTCTGGGGGCCATGGGAGTAACAGGCAATCGATTTTGAGTGTGGAAGAATGTGGGATAAACACGTGTCAAGAATACGTTATTTAAGCTTGCCCCTCGTTCTCACAACAGCTCTCGGTTTATGCAATGGTTGCAACACGCACTAGGTAGGTATTGCATGCCTATAATGTGTGGTTCATTTTCGTAGGACACTCACACATTCAAAACCATGCTTCAAAATGTATCTTATGCATTGAGGGTTAGGTACCTATAGCCTATCTGAATTCCATTTATTAATCTGTTCTGTGGAGATCACTTTTGAAGATATCTATCTATCTACTATTCAGGCGCCCATAAGTATTAACCACAGAACAGATAATAAATAGAATACCGATAGGCTATATTCAATACGCCGCATCTTGATGCAGGGTTTTGAATGTGTGAGTGTCCTACGAAAATGAAGCACGCATTACGCACGTGCAATAGTGTGTGTAATACACCAACATTAAATGAGCGTATAAGCATAAACCGAGAGCAGTTTTCAGTATTCGACGTAAAACGTATTCTTGACACGTGTGTAAGTTTAGCCCGGATTCTTCCTTACTCGAGTCGGTTACCTGCTATCGCCTTACCCATTATGTATTTCAGTTCCCATTATTTTTGAGTTCCCTTGTATTAACGTATTTTAAATAATAGATATTGTCTCCCAGTGAAGAGTCCCTGACTAAAAGAAAACTCAAAACCCATTAGGCGAAACCTAACCCCAAAACCATGTCGCGTTTCCCACACAAACACGACCTAAAACGACGTAAACGCCACTGTAAAGCCGAATCACTTGCTTCGTTTTATTACCGCAGTCGACTCGCAGATTCACAAATTACTCTGTGTAATTGGTGGCGGAAAGAGGGAGACGGGCGGCTAAGTGAGTGGGGATTCGCCGTCCCGCTCTAGAAGTCGTTAGGTGAAGCAACAGAGATGAAATGGTAATTGAATGGCGTTTACGAAGCGTCTAGTCAATTTTAGTTCAAAGTGCAGAACCATATTAGGGCATTATGAGGGCAATATAATTTTTCTCAATATAGATCTTCTGTCATATCCGTGTAAAAGATGCGTCTAACTAAACTGATCCGATCCACGTTTTAGAGGCCATCCATAAAGTGAAACCGTTTGAGGTTTAGAACCGTGTGCCATACTAAACTTATGATTTCTGTTCATGGAAATATAGTTTCATAAAGTAAGGTACTTATACCTAAGCATCTGATCGTATCCGTCTATACCAGACACTTAGGTACAAATTTAGTCATGTTATGGTCGCGTCAGCGGCGGTTTTCTTTGACGCAGATGAAGCAATCGATTTGTCAGAACATTTAAAAGGGGACCTCGAAACAGTTAAAACCAGTCATCCAATTAATAAATATTAGGTAGGAACTACCTATAATAATATATATATATAGGTACTTAAATAAATAAATAGGTAGGTACTTATAGGTAACATAGCCATTCAAACAGATTGGTACTACCTAGGCATAGGTTTGTGAGTATAAAAATACCACTAATAGGTAGATACCTATTATTATTATATTGTGTCATCATTTTCATGTTCAATTCAAATTTGATGAGGCAGAGATACCTACCTACATTGTTATTTTTACTAAGTACGGTGGTATCTACCTACATCTAGAGTTGGGTTTCGGGAATTTCCCGAAGGGAATTCTCGAGAAATTTTCGAGATATCCCATCTCGAATCTCGCGAATCTTTTCTCGGGATTCGGGAATTCTTTATTATCTTTTCGTTATTCTTTATTATCAAATATTAATTGAAAAAACCATTTTCTATATGAAAAAAGTGGACATACAACACAAAGACTGATCGGGGCATTAAACATAATTAAGCCAACGTCGACTCAAAATGAGCGCAATTTTTGCAACGTCAGGGAATTTTGTGTCTCAAAAGCGTACCTACGCGATAGTCAGACGCAGCGATTGACATTCTGTGTTTTTTTGAAATTCTATTTTAATAAGTAATGTTTTGAATTATTTTTATTTTCCTACTTCTATTTTGTTTGTCTAATTACATAAATAAAAAATAATAACATTCTTTTGGGTTTGTCTGTTTTTACGCTGATTTTAGTATCTTTACAGGTGTTTTTTAATTTACCCGATATCTCCAGAATTTAAAATTTCATCATTTCGGGAAATCCCGAAACTCGAGATTGAGATTTTCTCGGGAAATACTCAACTCAACCTACATCCTAGTTGGAATTTATGGTTTTTATTTTCTTTTTATCGTGGGAGTGGCTCAAAATAAGTCTATGCTTCGGACTCTAAGTCCTTAAACCCGCCACTTGGTGACGTCATTGGCTTTATAGATAATAATAGGTATAACGTCAGACAATAAATTGTCTCAAAAATTTATAAGCAATTGAATCGATATTTTTAACAGAAATGTCAGAATAAAACGGAAAACACAGTCATGGACAATTTGGTAAGAGATGTTAATTAAAATGTGTAGGTTTATTTTTTTAAAGTAGCTAGTTATCTACCAAAATAAGGCTAAAAAAGGTACCTATCATAAAAACCTAAAACAAAACGTCCCGAATTGCATTGTGGAGCAAATCAAGATGAAAAATAATGAACGTGTTACCAATCAAACCACCAGTGACGTCCCGTGGTGGTAGGCAGATTGAGCGTCGCTTGGAGGCGGCAGTTACTCGAAGGGCGGCAAATCGAGGAGAATCATTTGGTATCTATAATATATAGACATAGCTACCTAAACTGAGTACCTACCTAATAACGAAGATATATTTCCTTTAAAAATGTCTGCTCACTGGTTTGAAACAAAATGTATTGATTAACATAAAAGGTTTAACAGGACTGTATTTTTTGTCGGGTTCGCGATGTATAGATATTTTACTTCCGTTGCCCTTCGACGTCCTTGGTGACCAGAAACGAGACTAGCACGGATGATAAAAATATTGTATAAAAAAATGGGGCGGCATTTTGCCTAGAGACGTCACTGCCAACCACACGTCATAACAGTTGTTCGATTCGAAAATCAAATTGCCTTTAAACTTCCTATTTAATACAGAATGTGTACAGATAAGACTTTTAAATATACCAAATTCTTAGGGGACACATAACTTTGTATGATGATAATTTGCAAGTAGGTATTTAGATTTTAGGTTTATATTATAGGTAGTTAGATTGATTTGGTGTTTTTTGCTGTTTTTTTTAACCTGCGGTCCTGTTGTCGCCTCCTCGTATCATTTATTCCCGCCAATTCAAACCAAAATGGCCGACATGCCACAGAGAAAGAAAATCAGCGCGTTCCAAATTCAAAAAAATAAACCTCGCAAATTGCTCCTTGTAATAATTTTCCCGGCTGAAATAATTGACCATGCTCCGAATCAAGACTACGCGCTCACTCTCGCGCGTTTAATTAAGCGCATCGAATCCGCTCTGCGTCTCTGTCTAATCGTTTTGCGCAGACCAATCGGGTTTGAGTATTTTAACAGTGGGGCGTGCGTTCGTTTATTATTTCAGTCCCAGATCACGCCTTGATTTATGCCATCATTTTATATACCCCTCTCTTTCGTAATGTAGGTTTTTTGGTACGAATTAAAGGGAGAAGAGCGAGCTATCAAGATTTCAGGACATTACAATGAATATTAATCAAGAGGGTTCAAATTATTTGTCTCTGTTTCACCCTAGTAATTAATGTAGGTTGATGAGTGATAAAACATAACGGATAATTAGATTAGAATGATAATTGCTTATTTACTATTCAACCATTAATTAATCATAATTGTCATCATATAAGTTTTATGACAGTATCTATTAGGTACCTACCTAAGTCATGAAACATTACGAACAGGGAACTCTGAAATAATGGGAACTGAAATAGGTACCTAACGGGGGTGGAGTGCCTAATGGGAAACCGTACTCGAGCGTTGAAGAATATGGGATAAACTTAAACACGTGTCAAAAATACGTTTGTCCTTCGTTCTGACAACAGCTCTCGGATTATGCACTGACGCCCATTTAATATTGGTGTATTTGAAGGTTGTAACACACCAGTTCACGTCTGTAATTTATGGTTCATTTTCGTAGGACACTCACACATTCAAAACCCTGCGTCAAAATGTAGTACATTGGGGTAGGTAGGTATCTATAGACTATCGGAATTCTATTTATTAATCTGTTCTGTGTTTACGAAGACTCAGTACTACTCAGTAGGTAGGTAGAGTAACCGTCACGTAACCTTGCCATTTGGAATATATTTTTATTAAAACGTGAGTAAACCAATCGAGTGCTTGGAATTTACTAATGCCTACAATTTTATTATACGGCGTACGTTAATAAACCAATCAAGTGCCTGGCTTTTACTAAACAATCATTATACGGTTGCGTATACACCCAAATCCTTGTCACTGTTACAATGGCAAGGTTATCTGGAGGATACTCTACCTAAGTAGATAGATAGGACGAAAGCATTTTTGTCCAAATTCTTGAAAAGTTGCAACATTGGGTAACGCTTGACATATTTTTATTACCAATTAGTGGTTTATAGCACAGGTATCTGTAAGTAGGTACCTTGGGTCTCCACGTACCTAAAATCGCCAATGTACAGGAGACACATCTTGTTCTCAAAGGTCAGTAGTAAATCTGCCTTATAACTGATTTCCTATCTTCACGATAACTCATCGCAGGACGCACCTGGTGCCTAGGTACTATTACCTACGTAGGTAGGTACTACGCAGTGGCGAAGACTACATACTAGGCGATTATTTAAAGCCTACCTTCTTAAGAAAAATAATTTTTATTTTCATGTTGACGTATTTATATAATCACAAATAATAATATATTCAATATGCCCAAAGACACTATGGTATAATTGTCATAATATTTTCCCGTATTTCAATAAGCACCATCTACGGAATCTCTCGAAAGTTTAAAAAATAGAACACACCGCGTTTCGCTTCACATATTATTTAGGATTATTTTCGCGTGAATCGACGGGTTTTTCAATATGAAGTTTTTTTCATTATTTAAAAATGTCTGGCATCCCGCATACAAATGTACAAGCTGTTTCGTTAGCGCTTACGTCGCGAGAGCACATTTATTCAAAATAATTAATGAGAAGATAATTTAAAAATAATTTCTATGGGATTCAATCACATAAATATGTATTGATTGTTGTTAAAAATATAAAATAATTTATCCCGTGATTTTTATTTACTTATTAATTCACTCATTAGACAATTTAGATATCTGATATTGTACCTACCTAAGTCTCTGTTTTAAATATAGAAGTATTTTAAAATGTCTAGTTTTACGGGTTCAATTATAAATTGTTATGGAACATAATATAATATAATACACAACAACGGATATTTTCATAGATGATAGGTAATATATTTTGAGAGTATGTTACGTTTGTAAATGTTTAGGAAAATACAAAAATAATTCAAACTAATTGCTTATTTTTATGAACTAATTATAACAAACCAATTAAGCTTTTGAAATTTCTTCGTTTTAGCGTACCTATTCATCAGTAGTAATATTGGGTTATCTTCTTATTTCCCGCAAATATATCTGACAAGCATGGTTACTCCCACAGCCTACCTCTTTCAAAAAGTCACCCTTCGCCACTGGTACTACGTGGCTACGGCGCTATGACCATACGTGCTACGTGGTGTATCTCAGTGGCGAAGGGTGGAGGTAGGCTGTTAAGATCCGCCATAAATAGTCCACACTAAACTTTGTTAGTCATACGTATTTGTTTTCATTGAAATAAGACTACAATTTACAGATGGTGTTGGTTAGTTTTTAAAATTCAGTTAAACCCTGCGAAATCCAACCCATAATAGGTAATAGTAGAAAAATACTCGTCTATCTATAAAATATTTAAAATTATGTAAATAAATCCATACATAACTTTGGATATTTTACAGATAGAATAATATTTGTTATCTATTATAGTTTGGTTTAGGCAGGGATTAATGAATTAAAAAAAAACTAACAATAATATCTACCAATGTGTTATATGTATTCTGCGTCCAACGAAAACAAACAAGTATGAATGAAAAAGTGTATCTACACAATTTTGTCGTAGATATCGTTCAAAATATACCAAAACGATTATGGTTTTGTTTAGGCAGGGCTTAATTGATTTTTAAAAACTAACGAATACCATCTGTAAATTGTAGTCTTAATTAATAAAAACAAATACCTACGTATGACTAACAAAGCTTAATGTGCACTACTTATGGCGGATCTTAACAGCCTACCTACGCCCTTCGCCACTGGACTGTATCTTGATGTTGTCTATCGTCCGGTTTAGATATTTTATGACGCCATTAGAATAATTGATAGGTACCTATACTTACCTATTTTTTTAAATGTCTGTGGCTCCCTCGCGATACAGAAGTAAAGATTACATTACATTTATTAGGTACCTACTTTAATGACAGAACATTCAAATAATAAAAAAAATGTCACTTGAAACGTGCTAAAATACGTAAGTTAAAATATAGGTAGGTACCATTGCCTAACAATACAATTAATACAACCTATCAAGTACCTACCTAATCATAACAAAATAATAAAGTAGGTAGGTACCTAGGTACTAGGAAAGCATCTTCTTCTCACCTCGACCTCATCTATTACCAACTTATGTTAGGTGTAATAAATTCATTTTTCTGACAGGAAAAATCATCTCCCTTGTTCAGAATGTTGGATATTTTATTATAATATAAAATATGTCTTAATTTTTTAGGTGCATTCCCAAAATTGACCCATCTCGCATATCATGCTGCCCTGATACTTAGGTACTTACTTTATGATATTTTGTGTAAGTATAATATTGGTCTCGTTTTCGTTTCCTTGACATCTTTTACGCCACCGCGGTCAAATAAGGTTTACTTTGTGAATGGGTAAAAAGATGTGTCAGGTAGGTACCTATACAATAATTGAACTGCTGTTTACGTGGTTGAACTTAATTAATTATACATATTTCAACTAGAGCTTTTTTGACAATTACCTATACGATTATATTAGGTACATAAGTAGGTACCTACCCTTGTTTTGAAACAATATTCTTGAACTAAAACTTAGGTATTATACCTACCTAGTTAGCCGCGGTACCGTAAAAACACATTAAAACATTAGTTACAATGAAAAAGAATGAATCCTAGTGTCAAATATTCAACGACTCGGAGGACGACAAAAGTGTAATAGAAACAACGCGTTAAGACGCCAGGAATTATTGTGTGTACCCAGTGGCGAAGGGTGGAGGTAGGCTGTTACCTAAGATCCGCCATACACAGTGCACACTAAAGTTTGTCAGTTAGAAGTATTTGTTTTCATTGAACTAAGACTACAATTATTTAAAGATGGTGTTGGTAAGTTTTTAAAATCCAATTTAAGCCATGCGAAAACCAAGCCTTAATAAGATACCTACTAGTCAAAAAATACTTGCCTAACTATAAAATATCTAAAATTATGTAAGTAATAAAATCATACATAACTTTGGATATTTTACAGATAGAATAATATTTTTATCTGATATAATATGGATTAGACAGGGAGGGCTTAATGAATTTAAAAAAAAATTAACCCATAATATTTGTAGGTAATATGTATTCTTAACCCAACGAAAACAAGTACCTAGGTAGATGGATGAAAAAGTGTGCACAATTTTGTCGTATCACCCAAAGTATACCAAAACTATTACGGCTTGGTTTATGCAGGGTTTGTTTAATTTTTAAAAACTAACCAACACCATCTGTAAATTGTAGTCCTAGTTCAATGAAAACGAATACCTACGTATGACTAACAAAGTTTAATGTGCACTATTTATGGCGCATCTTAACAGCCTACCTTCACTCTTCGCTACTGGTAGATTGAGAATAAATTGACAACCATATTTTAATTTAATATTCACCCATTTAAACCCACTAATTTGATATCTACAATGAATTTAGAATGAGTAACCTTCGTAACAAATCTATAACATGATATTATCAGTGAATGTAATTGATAGTTAAATTCAATAAATAGGTAGTGCGCGGGGGCTCATATAACATTATAAATATTATTTGTTTGTGGGGATAGAAATTAATTTAAATACATAGTCGATTGTTCACTCATGTTTGCCTACGAACATTTTATAAAGGGGAAGTCAGTGCAGATATAGACGAGATTAGTGTTACGTCTGAAGTTAAATCAATTTATAATTTATTATTATTACTTGCTCAAAATGACTTTGGTCATAGTTACGATGCAATAAAGTAGGTAGCTACCTACCTATCAAATTGTGCCTCTTATAAACAGTGACGTCCCGTGGGGGTAGGCAGATTGAGCATCGCTTGGGGGCGGCAGTTACTCGAAGGGCGGCAAATCGAGGAAAATCGTTTGGAATACATAGAAACAGTTACCTAAACGAAAATATCTTTCCATTAAAAAAATCAGCTCACTGGTTTTGTCGGGTTTGCGATATCTAGTTTACTTCCGTTGCTCTTCAACGTCCTTGGTAACCAGAAATGACACGTGCAGATTTTCGAATATATTGTCTGATATTTTGTTAGTAATGTATCCATACAACACATTTCTTAGATAGTGGATTCATGAAAGGATGATAAAAAATAATGTATAAACAAATGAGGTGCCATTTTGGCGCTGCTAGGGGCGGCATTTTATCTAGGGACGTCACTGCTTATAAACCGTTTATATGTGCATGGATTTACTGTTAACAGTAACATTTGTGGCGTCTTACTGCGGTCGTGACACATAAGTTTTGCTGTTCGTATGATTGATTAGCTTCGTTTTTTTTATTTGTTACATATACCTAAGTACTACCTGTCTTAAATTCTTTTTATTTTTGTAATTTCAATGTGCTCTTCTCTCCCCGGCACTTTGCATTAAAGTAAATTCTTTAAACCCAGTTAGAGATCACTTAGAGCGTAGCAACTTTAGTCTTGGGTATCTGCTCCCAGGACATTCCCAGTCATACATTAAATGGATGTTTCATATCGCCACTGTAGTGTCCCGCGATACGCTTGATTAAGACCTAGTGTGGTGCGGGGCGAATTCAGAAATGCAATCATATTCTTACACAATTAGAAATACCCAAATATTATGTTTGAACCTAGCTTACTTAGAAATAACCAGAATGGACTTGGTTCACTATGCTTGTGAACCACTCATATATATGTAATAGGTAGGTTTACATTAAAGTTTGTCACGTAAACAAAAAGCGCATTCAATATAGATTATATTTGAGGTCACTCAGCAGGCTTTGTATTCATTGCGTTTTATCGCCTGGCCATCATTAATTTATGAACGAAAGTCGACTTTAAAGTCTTGGTTTATGGCGACTGGTTTTGGCATTTCTATCTTATTACGTAATGTGTTGCATGTTGGGTTTGTACTTTTATCGATTTAGTTGGGTAGGTACATACCTACTCACTGTATTTCATTTAGGTAAGTAGGTACCTATATTTTAGAATTCATTAGGCTTATCATGTATGTTTTAATTTATTTTATTTGAGATACTGGTAGGTGTAGGTACAAGAGATGTTTAGATAAGAAAAGATTAATTAAAAGGTGATTAAGAATTCGCTGGGTCGTTGATATAATTAAATTTTGTAAAAATACGTGGCAAAGCAAAACTAACGATCGAAAAGAGTGGACAAAGTAAGGCTACACCTTCTCACGGAAGCGGATATGAATGGGATGATGTAATATGTTTTACATCGTCATTTTCCGTGCAAGATCAAAAAATAAACCTTGTCACAATGTCCGTATACGGAAATTTGTACGTATGCAGTTCGCCGTATAACATTTCACCGTGAAATGTTGTATCAGAAATATATGGTCGTAGAAAAATAAAATTCATGTCTAAATAAAACACGGTTCTTTTCGGTTAACAGGAAGCAAGCGACAAACAAATTTTGAAAAAAAACCGATATACTTACTGAATTATTTGTAAGGTTAGTTTAGGTTACATTTCCATTCTTGAATTCATGAATTTTGCCAAAATCGGCTATGTTTTTCGGTAAGAAAGCTCACGGCGAAAAATGCTACGGTGAAATGTAATACGTACAATTTACATGTAAACCCACAATGGCAATGCGTACGAAAAATGATAAAATATAGGTACGTATTCCATATTTATTAAATCAATTTGAAAGTGTCCCTCTGAGGCTCTGAGGCTGACGAAACCGGTATAATTATTTAATAAAAAAGCGGATTCAGTACATTAAATTTTGTTTTATTAAAATTATTAATACAATGCATTTATACCATGAATTGACAGTTAATACCTACACTTAAAGAAATTAAATAAATAAAGAAAATGTATTTTGTCACGTCACACTGAGGCCTCCGCCGAGTCAGAGTTGATACAGCATGTCTTTTTAGTAGCTCGATTATGGCGTTTAGTAGTGCTTTGACAACCGCTCGTGGTGCGTCTATATTATCTCTATAGGTAATAGTACCTACAACATTTCGTGCAATACAAACGCGTATAATATGTAATAAATAACTATTTCTAGTCCATGTGTCTATATACGCCTTTACAGTGATTATTTTAATATACCTCTTAATATGAAAATAATAAAGTTTTAACTGCTAATTAAAGAAAACAATTAGGTTATAGACAGCTTAAAACCAAGTGTAAAAAGTGATAACTCAGTATAGGTATTAATTACTTTGTGAATAATATTATAACCATAGATATTAATTAATAATGACGCAATTAGTATAATATGTAGGTATCTAATTATTACTAATGTACCGTATTACACCTAATGTATTGATTATTAATCATTGTGAATATCACGGTTAACCATGTATACAATCATGGCCCCCACATCTTAAAACGGGCCCCCCGGCCAGGATCTTTGGCGGGGCCCCCCTACCTATCGCTAAGCTTAATGGCATGTATGACGCACAACAGAAGCGTTTTCAAAATTGTGTTAGAGGTAACAGTAAGGGCCTTCGGTTTATTTTTAGTGATTTTTGTAGTTTTAATACATCTACTTGAATTATGTAGTTGTCAAGTATCAACACAAAACAATTAAAATGCATCTAATGACCTCATTTTTTAAATGTAAAATTTTTTCTCGTGAAATAGCGCCGCAGGCGATTTTTTTAACTACTATTAGAGCAAATTTGTGATGTGTGTTTATCTTAAATATCTGATTGACCCGCCACGCCGGGCCCCCCTGAGCCCGGGCCCCTAGGCTAGAGCCCTGTCAGCCCCCCCTTGTGGGGGCCATGTATAGGTACAATCAATCAATACTTTCGGTTAGGAAAAAATACAAATTATTTAGGTAAATGGAATATTCCTTCTTCTCCTTTTTCATCAGGATATTATAACCGAGGATCGTGGCCTGGACAGTGTTGCCAAATATCATTGACAAAAACATGCCAGACGGGCTATGAAAACAAGCTATTTGGCAGGAAAAAACGATAGATTTTGTGAAAATAAAATTGCAAGTAAATTTGCTTATTCTACCAAGAATGAAGTCAGTACCTTTGTTTTCGCGTATCGAAAAAAAGTGCAAAAATCGATAAAATATCGATACGTGTAAAAACCACACATTTTAACAGAAATATATTTAATATCAAAATTGACAAGAAATACCTATTTTGTATCAACGGCGTGGCGTTCAAGTTTCGTTTCATGTTTGAAGACAAGAGTTTCATTTCATAGGACAGACATAGAGAATTAAAAAAACATACCTTTTTGATGAATGTTAAATTATTATTTTCTATTAGCGGAGATTCGGAATAATATACAAAAACATCAAAAAATAATGCATGAAATTGTTTCATCGTGTTTTATTTCTCACTAAAATAGGTACCGACCTACCTGCATTAATTATCCGATAATCAGAAATTTTATGCGCATGAAAATACATAAACTAAATATGTAGCGTTTTTTCAAAACATTTAAAGCTGTAATAAAAACGATAATCGTAATCACTACGTATAAAAAGCGAATGTGACAAATTAGGTCTTTTAAAATATTATATTATACCTAATGTCTATTATAAAGACAGTATTCTTTCTAAGCTTTATTATGAACTTGTTAGACATTTATAATTGTCCATAGGTCGGTAATTAATAAATAAATGTCAAAAGTTAAAAATCCTCCTCCTGTAAAATAGCATTTTGGTTAATTCGCTCTTTTCACAAAACACCGACGAAATGGTTTTAATCCAAATCAATATTATTTTATGCAAAAATTTTGTCGTTTTAATTCAGGTGGGTATAACGAAACAAATCGAGAACTTAAATACGTAGATATATTCATACCCAATAAACAGGGCGTGAATTCTAAAGTAATTAGGAACTATGGGAAAAATTATAGTCTTTTAAACTGAGCGTATGGCTAATTTCTTTCAGATATCGTTCTAAAATTATTAAAATACTACATTTGTAGGAGGGGGTACCTAAAATACTTTTTCCGACCATGTCCGATCGTAGTATGATCATATGGGCCTCAACAGAGTGGAGATTTGTATTAAAAGATTTTGTTTTTCCGAGAAATGGATGTCAGCCACTTGATCAACCTATTAGGTCCATAATCTGATTCATACACAAATTGAAAAACAAAATGTGTACTTGCCAGACACAGGATTGAAACCTGGGACCCACGACGCTATAGGCCGACTCTTAAGCCGCGCAGCTATCGTGGGTGTCAAATAGTAAATACTTGTAATAAAATTAATCAACGTTCCGGGACTATTTTTATTTTAGCACTACACAGCTGTATAATATAAGCAATATAAATCTACAATGAAATGAATCGACAAAACTCAAGTTTAATAATTGTAAGGAATTATCTTAAAAACTGTGACATTGTGTAACTATACAACAAAAATAACGATTAAAATGGATACCATGACAACTAAAATAAGTTCAACGACAAAAACCAATCACGACCCAAAGAGTGACATCGAGGCTATAACCCATCTAGAAAAGACAAAGACTCCACCTATAAATGGCAGAATTCCTTCACCGATATTAGAAAATTCATATTCAACGTACTTACCTCAAAAACCTAATGAATACATCGATCAAAATATTAAAAACAAGGCCTCAGCAAACGCTATTAGAGTGCCGAAACCCTTTTCGATTGAGTCATTAATTGGACCACCAGATAAACTCTCCAACAGCAGAAGAAACCAATGCGCTATGGTTAGAAATATTTCAAACGAAGATGTCGGAGAAAGAAATTCCAGACTACAGGCTACGCAAGTGAATGAACACAATGAAATGACGAGACTGAGAGAACTGATGAAGGTCCAGCAATATTTAAATCCTTTAAATTGTCCTCAATTATTCCAACAACCACCCCAGCAGAATGTCCCACAAATGAACTTCCCTTTAAATTTATACGCGAACACATGGTTCAATCCGCTTCAGAGTATTTTCGGACTGCAACATCATGCTGTGATAAATTCGATGGAAAATGACGCCAGGGTTACGGACGATGATCATATGGTTGAGGATACTGGTCTTCGAGACGATGATGCGGTTGAAGGTGCGAATGGAATCGCGGGACCCGATTGTGAAGATATATCAGTTGGGGATTCAAGACGTAGTTTTTTGGACAGGACGGAGGATGGAAGTGTTTGTGGAAGTGAGAGGGACAGTGACACTGGGAGTGATGTTAGTTTGAGTTGCTGCAGTACAACGGAAGCTCAAGATTTGACGAGTGGAAAAGGAGGACAAGGTTTGTTATCTTTTTATTATTTAATTTTTTGTACAACTTATTGATACGATGGTGTATGTATTAAAGCCTACCTACGTAAACTTTTGTTATCCCGTTTGATGATAAAGACATTTATAATGAAAAAAATCACCTTGTAGGTACTTACAGGAAGATTTAAATACGCGTATGTTTATCCCAAAGATGTTAAAAACCTCCTTTTATATAGATAGAGCCTAAATATATGAAATTGAAGGAAAAAAGGACTACTGGTCCATATATGAAGCGCCTAATTTCAAAAGCCCCTAAAATGGTTTTTGAAAATTTTTGAGTTAGATATGTAGTTAGATGGATATTTTACCTATATATACCTATATATATACCTATATGATGGTCAAAGATTGAACTTAAAAAAACGCCAAAATTCGTCAATACGCATCAGTCAAAAATTAGGGTAAATTTCAAAACACGCTAAAATGGTTGGGTGTGCTTTTCAAATACCGCTAAAATGGAAAGCCAAAATACTCTTTAGAATGTAACAAATTAAAAAATAAATACATAAAGTTCACAGATTTAATAGATATGATTTTTTCTCATTTTTCTCAGAACTACTTAAAATCGTTTTAGTGGCTTTTGAAACTAGGCGCTTCATATTATGAAATTCGCTAAGAGTGATTTCGCATTGCAGGTTAATATACAAAAACTTCAATCGACTGCTATGATATTTATTTACATTTAGGTACTTACCTATTTGCAGGGCGTATAAAAAGACAATCCGTAAAAGATAGTAATAGTACTAGATAGTAATACTACCACAGAACAGATTAATAAATGTAATTCCGATAGGCTATACCCCAATACACTACATTTTGACGCAAGGCTTTAAATGTATGAGTGTCCTACGAAAATCAACCACACATTATAGAGCGCCTTAAAATCGGTGAGTGCCTCGGGTCTTCAAATATCTAAACCTGCTACTGCATTTGTAGGATACTAGGACAGTTACCCCCTCGACAAAAATCCTCCAAACTTCAAGTCTCGTATACTAAAAGCTTTTTATTTAAATTTACCTAAGTAGGTACCTATATAATTATACATATTCAATTTATTTAGTATATAGGTAAGTACCTATACAGTTTATATAGTTAGCTATTATATTTCATTCAATTAATTAACTTAACTTCAAATTAAACACTAACCCTCTGAGGCGAATGAAACTGGTCCAGTGGATCTATATTCTATTCTAAACACAAGGCGGCTACCGAAGGCAGTTTATCATAATTATGCATTGATGTATTATAATTGATACAATACGTTAGCCGTCTAAACTAAACTGTCAAAACTGCCTATCTCGCTCTAAAAGTTAACACAGCTAAGAGAGGTGCACTTTTTGACAGTTCTGACGGTTAACTTATTGTAACAATTAACCGCTCAATATATAAATAATATGATAAACTACTGTCGATAGCCGCCGATACCGCCTTGTGTATAGAATAGAATGAATAGACTTACACTAAAAGTTAACACAGCCAAGAGAGGTGCACTTTTTGACAGTTCAGACGGTTAACTTATTGTAACAATTAACCACTCAATATATAAATAATATGATAAACTACTCATCAGCAACATCTTCTTGGCTACGTGTTAAAACTGTGAACTAACATGCTCCGCCCACTTTTAACCGCAATTCCATTATAAACTAACAAGCTCCTTCCATTTAGTAGACAACAGCGCCTAGAAGCCAAGCCAAGAAGATGTAGCAGAAGAGTACCGTCGATAGCCGCCGCTACCGCCTTTTGTATAGAATAGGGTGAATAGACCCACAGTTTAATATTTAATAAAAGTAGAATTAGTAATATAAAATTGCATTCTATTTAAATTAATAAGTTTAAGTAAGTTTATTCCTTTTCGAATTCTGACGAAATGATCCCTCCAGAAACCACCACTGGAGTTTGCCAAACTTCCAACTAACTACCCACCGACATATCTGTTTATCTAAAAATGTTATCTAAGTACTACCTATCTGCCTTCCTATCCGTCTATAAATCTGTGTGTTTTATTGCTTTTAGTTTTCCGTAAACCTGTCATTTAAAATCATTTCCTCGACGTAATATGAAAATGACAAACGCCGATCGTGAATTGATCGCGAAGTTTTCCGACTTTTCCGCTCCGTTTAACGGACGATCGAAAAATTATTCAAAATTACGATAGGGCATTATGATTTACGCATTTCTATTTATTAAACCGGGTGCTGAGAGACTTTTTGTATACATAATAATCGCAGTTTTTTTTATTCATCTACCTGATACGATAGTGTACACGAAAAACATGATTCCAGTCCCGAAAGTGGTTGTGTATCCATCTCCTCACCTCCGTATCGTGATACTTGATGGAAACCGCCTGCATATCGGATTTGTTTACACTGTTAACCTTTATATCTGTGTCAAAGGGTGGAGGTAGGCTGTTGAGATCCGACATAAATAGTGCACATTAAAATTTGTCAGTCATTCGTATTTGTTTTTATTTAGAATTTACAGATGGTGTTGGTTAGTTTTTAACAATCAATTAAACCTTGTCTAAACTAAATCATAATCGTTTTGGTATGTTATGTGCAATTCGACAAAATAGTGCACACTTATTCATTGATACTTATTTGTTTTCGATGAATTAAGAATACATATTATTACCTACCGTCATGTTGTTGGTTAGTTTATTAAAATTCATTAAGCCCTGCCTAGACCAAACCCGTAGTAGATAAACAATATTATTCTATCAATAAAATATCCAAAATTATGTATGATTTAATGGCATAATTTTAGATATTTTATAGATAGACGATTATTTTTGACTATTATCTAATATGGCTTGGTTTCACAGTATTTAATTGAATTGAAAAAATCTAAAACACCATCTGTAAATTGTAGAATCAGTTCAATGAAAACAAATAGTTACGTATGGCTGATAAAGTTTATTGTGCAATATTTATATCGGATCTTAGCAGCCTACCTCCACCCTTCGCCACTGTTGTTTACAGAATATGTATGCCGTTTATTTCGCGATTCGTCAATCTAAGACGATAGTAGATACTAAAAAAATATTTTGCCAGTCACTCCTTGCTTCATAACTTGTTATTTTAATAGGAAATCGTTCTTGCTTCAATGTTGTATACATGTGGTATATTATGATAAGTATAGGTACCTACCTGCCTATCCAGTTTGACTTATAATAATATGTATTAAGTATGAACCTAAATACCTACTTACTTATCATTTGTTATCATCATTATTCTTATTGTCCGTCAGAACCTTGTAATTGGGGATCGAGACCTGAACGATTTGGTTAGATACCTACATACAAATTGTACGTATTACATTTCACCGTAGCACAGTTCGCCGTGAGCTTTATTATCACGAAATTCATGAATTCAAGAATGAAAACCTAACCTAACCTAATCTAACAAATAATCCAGTATATTTGCTATTTTCCAAATTTGTTTGCTGCTGGCTTCCTGTAAACCGACAAGAACCGTGTTTTATTTAGACATAAATTTTCTCTCAGTACTATACGACCCAATGAGCTTGGATGGTCTTTAATATATGACCATATATTATTTCCGATACAACATTTCATGGTGAAGTGTGATATGGCGAACTGCATGCGTACAAATTTCAGGAGAAGGAATGATTTGGCCGTCGAGCAGAAGCTTTCGCCATGTCTCAGATCAACACATCTCGGCGTCTAGCGACACTCAGAGCCTATTTCAGTAAAAAAAAAACTCGTGGCACTCTTGATTTGACATGTCATCCATCTATTTAGCACTTTTTCATCCTCTCGATGTGTACCAAGCCAAATAAGTATCATGGGTTTTTTAATGCTGTGATTCTCCCTACGTGGTATGTGACCAAAAAACTGGTCAAGTCAAGCGCAGGTAAATCATGCAGACGAACATTGGCTTCAAGAATATGCATGTTGCCAGGCAGTTAATTAGTTGCATTATTTATTTCTATAGGTTTTTTTAAACTAGTCTTTTTCAATACTTGGGTCAAAATCGTATAATATTACAAAAATCAGTAGGTATCTAACTATTGTGGAATTCTCAATCGCGCACAAAGAAAAATGGTTTGGTGGGGGTCCATTTTGAAAAAAAATCCCACAATATTTTCTTATTGAAGATGGCAGGAGGTTGGGTTAACAAAATTTAGTAGGTGCCACTGATTTCCAAATTTACCCCGCCTACTATTTACAGATTCTCGTCGCTTCAACTGGGGAATACCGTAATTTTCAGGTATATTCCCCATACCCAGATACTCAGTCCTTTGACTCTAGCGATAAACACCTGGCCTGCAGGAACTAAGGGTATTCTGGTTGTAGAATGCGCGTGGCTCAACGGTCATAATTATTAGGATAGTTAGTGTAGATATGTTTGCGTCGTCCATGCTGACTTGTATAATATCGGAATATTAAACCACACATTAGATGCCTCAGATGGTTGTACCAATTTATGAGTGTGCCAGCCTGGCGTGTCGTAGAATGCCGATAGGTGTTGGGCCAACCCGTTGAGAAGGGTTTCGACAGCCAAATCATCCGGGTCACAATCATCAGTTATGAGGACCTCACGAAGAAGAAGTGATATTCCATTTATTTGAATAATGTGTCCGTTTCTGACGACCCCGTTGTGTGCGCGCCTGGGAACCCTTTATAATTTTACCTTCGGGTCTATTCTATACAAAAGACGACTATCGACCGCTAACGTGCTAACGTGATAATGTGTTAGTATTTGTTACATACATTTTATATTGAAATATTATAATTGTAATTGTATTGTAATCAGTTAATCAGTCGAAACTGTCTCTCTCTCGCTCTCTCTCTATTGCTCATGCTCTAAATTTTAGCACAGGTAGGGGGAATGCCGTTAAAATATATCATTTATTGCAACAATTAATACCGGCTAATTATAATTGTTACAATACGTGTTAATAATTTGATACAAACATACCCTAGTTAGCGGTTTTAGCGGACGAAAGCAGCCTTTTGTATAGAATAGACCCGCTTGTCATCGATTGAAGTAAGTACCTATCTATGTATTAGGACTTCCGCTAACGAGAATATTCAAAAAAAGACGAGACTGAAACTACAATTCCAGGCAGTATCTAGCTAATGTATTTCAATGGCGGCTCGCTCACTGTAAAACTGGAATCTCTCAGTTTCAAATCGTTCTCTACTAAGCTGAAGAAACGCGACATGCTAGTCTCCCAGTCTCCCATAAAACAGTGGTCCCAATATCAGTAGATTCGATGAAATAATCATATTTTCTTACCAAAATTGGTAGCTCTGAACTCAACTGAATAAGCAATAACAAGTCAAGACGTCAAAAGATACAAACGGGCGAACCAATTTTTAATTTAAAATTTGTGGCAAAATTTGTGTTTAAAAGTTGAGAAATACCCTTGCCTATATAATTACAGGCTGCCAGAATATTCCCGTAAAGATATTACGGAAAAAGCTTAGAATGAAGTAGGAAAGACAATGTGGTTGACAGTTTGAGGTTATGAGATTATTATTTCAAGTGGGTTTCAGTAGCACCTTGCTTTTCCCTCCACCACCCGCCACGTCTCCACACCCGTTATGCAGGCGTATACCGTGGCGTAACGAACGATAGGCGCTGTTCAAATTTGTACCGAAAGTGTCCCAGGAGCAACTTCCCAAGACCTTGGTTGGCGTGCACTAGAGTGTGCGTGATCCCTACTTCCATATAATGTATTACGGTCAATTCTCGATGAGAAAAGACCTTCTCGCTCGCCATATAATGCCGCAAACTTTTTAAAAGCTGAGAAATTTTCCCTCGTAGATACCAAGTCGCAATGGCCGACCGGTCCAACTGAGAGTCGGACCGACTTGAGAAGCTCTTCCCTTTCAACCGACATATGGGACACTCCCAGAGGATGTGATCGGCATCCTGCAATTCGCCACATAAGCAAGTCGGAGATTCTATTAGGCCAAGCTGACAGAGCTTGGAGGCAAAACCACCGTGTCCGGTTATGAACTGAGAAGTCCAATGGTCTGGAGTCAATCTGGTTATATCCATGCGCCACTTGATATTAGGAAAAAACAAATGCGTTTGTCTGCCCTTGGAAGAAGTGGTCCATCGTCCCTGCCACGCACGCAGCGCCGTGTCATACGCCAGGTCGCGTACAATAAGTTTTCGAGCGCACCGGCTCATGGATCCAAGTCCTCGATATAAAGATACCGCCAACCTCCGCCCCCAGACCTCCGAGCAAGGCAGTCGTGGCACCACGGATTAGCACCGTAGCATAGTAGCACCGTGTGCGAAGCATCAGTCATTGGCCAGTTTATGAGTTCCATCAGCAATCAGTTCGTCGGATTTTAGTTTCTCCATGAGCGAAAGGCCTCAATAAGCAGTGTTATGACCTCAGAGTAATGATATATAGAGAGCGCTTATTTTTCGGCAAAATGAAGCCGTGTTTCTTGCGTATAACGCACAGTAGAACCTCAATGTTATTGTTATCAACTTAACTATGGAACATTATACCATCGTGTTGCTTCTCAGTACGGCTTCCAAATTTAAACACAACATAGTTAACCTTGTGTTTTACTAAAATAACTAAAAATAATTACCACTAACTTTACATTATTTAACACAAAAACAATAAATTTCAGCAACACATGCTCGAAGTTTTTAAATGAATGTAATACCTAAGCCAAATCCATTTTTACCGGCGACGCGTACAAAAATTATTAGAAATTATATCTTACTCTAACGCATAGTGCGGAGATATAAGCGTGCCGAATGCTTACTCACTCGCACTTATGGTTCGTTTTTGTTCAGGTCTTGGTTATGACGTTTTGAGTATCTTACTTGAATCTTGAATGTAGTCTCACCATGAATTTTTTCATCTGCGGAAACTTGTTCGTCCGTTGAATGAACGACTTTGAATCTAAAAGTCAATCTTCAGCCAACCCCCAGTCAATAACTTCCCGTAACGACCCGAAACTAGATGACAATGACTGTTTTTTTCGCCAGGCTATTAGGGGGCCCGCAAAAATAAAACTATAATGTTATAAAACGGCTAAATGGGAATCGAGCCGGCGACCCGCGGTCTGCCAGCTAGCTAAACTACTCCGCCCACTTTGCCGCGGTAGGGCGTTGGTGGCTGGAGATATGGTGACCATAATGTGATACATTGCGGAAGGAACATTTTCCAATAGAATTTTTATATCGAGAATGCTATGACAAAAGATTGTAAGGGAAAATTTTCAAAACTGGAGAATTTTTTTTTTGGTTTCGTCTTTTATATTTTCAATAACGACCTACTCTAAAAAAACAGATTTTTGCCACAGAATATCTCTGGCTCAAGTATTTTTTGGAAGCTAAAGATGACAATATAAACCGTGTAACCTCACAAATACCTAATTTGCTTAGGTACATGCTTGAAATAAACCTATTCTGAAACCGTGTACATGCATGATTCTGTACATATTGTATGAGCGTATACTTTGCAGTGGCGAAGGGTGAAAGCAAGCTGTTAAGATTCGACATAAATAATGCACACTAAGCTTTGTCAATCATAATTTGTTTTCATTGATAGTATATATTTGTTAGTCAACTAAACCCTGCCTAATCCAAGCCATAGCAGAGAATAATCAAAGTATCTTCGTGTATCTATAAAATATCTAAAATTATGCCATACATAATTTTAGATATTTTAAAGGTAGATAGAAGAATATTTTTTATCGATTATGTTTTGATTAGGCAGGGCATAATGAATTTCAAAAAATTAACCAGCAACATCCTTAATATGTACCTATGCTTAATTCAATTAAAACAAATAAGTATGACTGAGAAACTGTGCACTATTTTTGTCAGATCACCCACAGTATACGTAAACTACCATGGTTTGTTTTAGGCAGGGTTTAATTGAATTTTAAAAACTAACCAGCACCATCTGCAAACTGTATTATTAGTTCAATGAAAACAAATACATACTTAAGTATGACTGACAGAGTTTAGTCTGCATTATTTATGTCGAATCTTAACAGCCTACCTCCACCCGTTGCCACTGATATGCAGTAGCGGGTTTAAAGAACTTTGAGGATTGAGGCACTGTTTGATTTTCAGGTGCCCTATAATAAAAAGTAAAATCACAACCATAAATTCCAATATCAATGTATACATATCTTTCCTACAATCACACAATGTGGATAATTAAAAATAATTATTATTAAGGATGAGACTGATGACATATTATTTTTACAGTGGTTGAAATGAAAAAAATTACGAACTGGAGCGCTAAATAATTTTCCGAAAATATTAACATAATTAACAATGTTATGTACATTTTTCATTATATAACTGATCTAGTTCACAAGGTTAAATTATTTTTTCCATGAGACAAAGCAATTTTTTTGAGGATTTCATGAACCGGAACGGCAATCCGTGTGCTCCGGTCCATTTCAAGCAATGCATATGGGCATTTTCGCCAAAGTTTGTACATTGCGTTTTTGGCATGTCCCATGACTTTGATTGATTTTTTCATAGTTATTATATTATAAAATGTTGGAAAGTTATGTACTTTTAACATGCAAATTTATTAATTTACTCTATTCAATCAGTTAAATACAACTATCTGACCTGTATATATTTTTAATTGATTATTTAGATCGAAAGGTAGTGCGTTTTTACCATGTCCCACCCATAAATTCAAATAAACAAAGTCTAATTTCGTCATTAATTTTGAGTGTGTAAAATTAAATTCGTAGTGTTTTCAACAGCTTACATTATATATTTTTGGAAAATATATAGTTTTTTCGTAAATTTGTACCAATATTGAAAAAAAATCACGTTTAAAGTGTGTCCCAGGATATTTGAAAAAGTGGAACTCCACATTCCGTTACCACGATTTTAGCATGAAGGCGAAAAATTTTCACTATAAATATGTTTTTTTTTAATGTAGCAACATTTTTGTATAACACTGATCGCCATGTACACTTTAAATTGTTGGTGTGTGTCGGTATCGCTATCGGAACAGGTTGCTTTCTGGGTTGGTCATTTAAGAAGTTCCACTACTGTTACCACGATTTATAAGGTAAGAAAACACATATTTCTATTTCACATACTACACATATGGAGCTTATCTTTCATACTACAGATATAATAAAACATATCGCAGGTTTAACAATAAAACTAAGCTAAATTTTGGCTTCAAACACTTCTGAAACAGAATCCGTTACTTCCATTCCGAAACTATATTGGTGGTAACGTATATGTGGAATGTAAAAGTAACGAAATGGCATGCATAAAGTTGGGTTTACAGTGTGTGTTTAGTTCTTCATAGATTATAAAAATTTTATTTTGTCTGTTCGTATGAAAAACAAAAATATTTTCATTAAAAAATATAGAAAATAACCTGACTATAATATAATAATATAATAAAGATTAAAAAAGTATGTGATATATCTGAATACGCAAAAATAGCGCACATAAAAGTATGGAGATAAAAAAAAACAACAGAAGGAAAAGAAAAAACACCAGACTGAAATAATTGCGAGACAGGCACTGGCTCTGTCATACTCTTTCTGTTATACGCCACCAAAATTTTAAAACTTCTCCATACATTTTAGGCATAGAAATTTATAAAAATGTATGAAAAAGTATTTTTTTGTCACGTTTAACAGAAATGTGTACTCGATTAGATTTAATACCTAGAACTGTAGGTATTCACGAAATGTCAGAAAAGTACGTCTTGATTACAATCAACCTGTATAGCTACATTTTATGTTGATGAATACAATTAAATTTCAAGACAACATACAGTCGAACTTGGTTATTACGAGGAAGATGGGACCGACTGAATTTGCTTGTTATAAGCGTTACTCGTTATATCAGAGAATAGGTATTTTTAAATGAGCATGTCACATTACACAAAAAGTCGAAAATAAAAAATTTGGAAACCATCGTAAAAATCCCCGAAACGAGCATGGCATTCATAAACTACAAAAGAAGTTGTTTATTGTAATTAACGCTGGTAGGTACCTACGGACTTCACAAACCTTGGATTTTTCAACCATATGCGTGGATACTTTTTTATTATTGTCGGTGAAACACCAATAAGGTAGGTACTTAGACACTTTACTAGTGTCATAAACGTAATCCGACCCCGGCGGCATCCTGTCCAATCGGATTTTATTGCTTAGGGTCGAAATTTTTTAAAACGGTCGACACATTAACAGTATTTTAGCTCGGTATATCCGATAAGTTGCTCGTTATAACAGTGAAAAAATTAAATGTATGGCGAAAATCATAAACCAATTGTCAACAAATGTTTCGTTATTACATCCGAGATCTCGCTATGTCCGAGATCGTAATAACCGAGTTTGACTATAATTATTTTCGTAAAAGTTATATACTCCGTGCCGCGCTAGGAACTCGCGTCTGAATCCCTTGCTGATTTTTTTTTCATATATTGTTAATTTGCTTAAAAATATTTTTTATCTGAGTTACAAATAATATAAATGCCAAATAAAGTTATGGTAATGTATAGTGTGTCAAAATTATTACCTACCTTATTTTACAAGTATTGTGAAATTTATTATAAAATATATCTATTTTAGTGATTAAGTTTGATTTGTTTTGTTATTTTGACGCACGTTGAATATTTATCTGTCTATCAAAAAATTCAAATAAATTTCATAAAACAAAAATTTGTTTTTATGGTAACATGTAACTTAAGCTTTACAAATTACACTCCGTTACCATTTCGTTCCATTCCGAAAATGTCCCCAAAAAAGTTGAACGTTAACTATTTTTCATTTGATTATTAAATAACGAAACTTATTTATTTTTCCAATAAAATTTAGTAAAAGTGATTATTGTCTTTAAAAAAATAGCAGAACGAACATTGATTGGTTTTTTCAAATACTAAAGGAAAAATGCTCTGCCATTATAGACATAGGGTAACGGAGGGGAACGAAATGTGCCCAAGAATTAAAATTCAATAATATTTTTTGACTATTTGTAGTTTTATTTTGAAGTGTATGGTTTTTTTAATCTAATAGAGCTCTTTTAAGTGATAAAAAGTGTTTCATTCATGTTTTAAAAGCTAAGTTTCGTAGTCACGGAACGGAAACTTATTATGCCCAATTTCATAATAAAAATGATATAAATATTGTATTAATCAATATTTTGCTGAAAAATTGCTATCACCAATTCAGCAATAGAACAAGGAATCTGCTAGCTATATAAAAATGGTTAATTTGAGTGAAAAAATAATATTACCCAAATTTCAAACATGTACAAACTTTGGCGAAAATGCCCATATATTGCATTGATAATATAAGTGCGGTACTAGTTGGTTATCCTGGATATAGCGGCAAAGACATTTTGAAAATAGCCGATATACTGGATTATTTGTTAGGATAACCTAATCTAATCTAACCTAACCTAACCTTACTTAACCTAACCTAAACTAACCCAAACTAACAAATAATCCAGTATATCGACTATTTTCAAAATGTGTTTTCCGCTGTATCCGCTTTAACCGAACAGTACCAACCTATCTTAAAAACTTATAAAACAACGTCCACCTAAATTCACCCTCACGTAAGTGGAATATATCAATATATATAAATAACCATAAGTGCTTTATTTTTAAGTGTAGGTCAGTGTTGCCATCTTTTTCTGATTATAGGACAACGGCATAAAAATGATAGTAGGTATTTCTGAAAAATATATAGTACCTACAGGAACAATTTTCGTCTTGAATCCTTTAAAATTATAGTATTTTGGTATATTTGGCATAAAATTATAGTATTTTACATTTTTCGCGGAATTAAAATTATAGTATTGTACTATAATTATAGTACGGTTGTCATCACTGGTAGGACACAGTACATGTACAAGTACATGTATATTTAGTGATCATGTTATCGGCCCCTTCGGATTTAGTTGCATGAATTATGTTATACTTTGCGTAATATTTTCTACTCAATTTGTGATTTTGGTGGTCCCTATTTTTACGAATCGATAGCGTCAAAAAAAATATGCAATGGGTACCTACTCTAATTTCCAACTTTCATTTAATCCGTCGGTTCCCAACGTTTAAAAAACGCGTGGTCGCACTGAGCTTAAAGAAAGGCGAAGTTTATTTGTGATTTTATTGCTTTTTTCGGTTCTTTGTATCGAGCAGCTTTGGGAGTGTCCACAAAATTGCTGAATGGACCGCAAACTAACTAGGTATACAGAAGCCAAACATGGAATTTATTTTTTCTTCAGAATCTATTCTGACAATAATAATAAATTCTTCAAATAAATTGAAAATTCGGTATTCGGTATCAATATCAATTTGATTGTTAACGTTTAATAACAATTAGCAAAGTTAACGACTAGGAATCACTTACAAACCATAATAAAACAGAAAACATACCTACTTACCTTCTAATACATATATCCAAGTAATTGATTGACTAATGAATACAGAATATAAAAAATAAAAGAACCCTCGTAAATGACTCTAATCATCGGTAGATACTAGGTACCTACATTTTGGTCTGCTTCTACAAACTTCATTATTCCGTTAACAGGTGGATACAATAATATGAACTCCCAAGATCATTGCCATAATCAAAAGCCTGCACGAGAATAGCGAATGGTTCGGGGACACGACCGGAGTCAGACAGGGTTGTGTCCTTGCACCGTTTCTCTTCATCATTCTCTTTGACTTCATACTACGGAAGTGAATACCACCCGACCGAGGCATACCTGTTACCCCCACGGTGAAGCTATGCAACCTGGAATACGCCGATGATGCAGTCCTATTCGACAACTCAATCGAGGGCATTCAAGAGACAATCGACAGGTCGCATAAAAACTCCTCTCGCGTTGGTTTGAAAATCAACGCGTAGAAAACCAACGTCTTGTGTAATAGCACCTGTCCTGATCCAGATTTCCGTCTGATTAGCGACGGACAAAACATCGTGAGCGTCAACAGCTTCAAGTACCTGGGGGTGCACATCACGGGAGATGGCATTTTGCTGAAAGAGCTCGCTATCCGAATGGGAATGGCTGGAACAACATTCAACTCGATGCGGAATGTCTGGGACTCACGATTGTACTCGGTCAAAACCAAATGCCGCCTATTCGATGCTTGCATTCTGACGGTGCTGCTTTACGGTAGCGAATCATGGCACCTTACGAAGGCTCAGACCAACCGTATACTGAGCATCGAAAACAGATGTTTGCGACGAATACTGGGTGTGCGGTGGGGTATGACTTTAGGAGCAACGAGGAGACAAGAGAACGCACCAAGCAGCCTCTCATCACGCTGAAACTGAAGAGGCGACGTTGAACCTGACTCGGCCACGTGCTGCGGATGCCAGAAGAGAACTTCAACCTGGCTTGCCTGTTCTTCAAGGCGACCAGATTCCGGCGTCCTGGAAGGACGCTAAATACAATCTAAAGAGTGTATACGGCAGAGCTACGGGATGCTGGTTTGACCTGGAACGAAGAAAGAAGACTGTCGAGCGACAGAGATTCTTGGAGGCGCGTGGTGTCCATATGCTCCAGTTAAGGGGCGGATATGGCAAAAGAAGAAGAAGAAGCAGAAGAAGTTAAAAAATGAACTTGGTATATGTATCTACTTATTAGACAACTTATTGATGGTGAACGGAAGATTACGGACACCGAACACAGAAAACTGCGGACACAGAAAATTCTGTACATATAACGTCCAAGACACGAAAATTGCCAAAATATTCAGATTTAAAAAAAAATATTTAACATTGGAAATTAGAACACCATAATAATTTATTGCTTTCAATTTTTTTAACCATGTCACATCTTAATAAAATCTGGCACTCGTACATTGATGCATCCACTGTTTGATTTGATATTCCGATGCGGCATAATATCTAAAACGGACTTTATTATTATTTTTTATTGTTATTTACCATGCCCTATCATATAGATATATAGATATAGCCCTAAGATCATATGGGCCTCCACAGAGTGGAAGTTTTAACGAGAAATGGATATTAGCCACATGCTCAACCTATTAGGTCCACACTGTTGACTCAAAACACAAATTGAAAAAAAAAATGTGTATTTACTAGCAATGATACTCCACTTTTTTTTCTTCGGGCCAAACACATATATTTGTGAAGTAACGCGGGCCGCATCACTACTGGTGTGACGAAAAAAGTCATGAAACCCCCCTTTTTTACAAAACATTTTTGAGATTTTAAAAATTATGCGTGTTTTTTTTAATTAATCGTGTGCAATAGCAACACTCTTATACCAGATCTGATGTGGACCATAATGACAATCCTCTTCCGGTGTCACTATCTGTGCGTCAAAGTTGAAACGAATCTCATGATAAACGAAATTCCTGATAATAAATGTGTTTCGGGCAGCACATAAAAACTTAAAGGGCCGCATGTGGCCCGCGGGCCGCAGGTTGAGTATCGCTGTACTAGACTCATGACTCGAACCTGGGACCCACGACATTATAAGCCGCTCAGCTATCGTGGGTGTATAATTAAAATCAACAATTATTTCACTGATGTTCACTAGTGTTTTTTTACGAGTCAAGCTACACGTTCAATAATAGCTTAATATTGAGTCTTTGCCACTGATAGGTATATTACTTAATCCACCCTGTCTAGGTATTTATACATTTTGAGAGTGTGGGATTCTGATTCTCTCCACCGAGCTTAGTTTTAAAGAAAAACTAGTTGAGTGAATGTACTTTTAACAAGATTCATTGAGGCTTACAAGAGATGCAGCACTGTTAATACAATTATTGTGTGATTAACTTGTGGCTCAATAGGTATAGGTATATTACGTTAAACTTAATAATACATTTAAAGAGTATTATGTAACACGATTATCTTTTTATTATATTATTATATATCTAAATCCTGTAGGGATCTGCTCCCCTGACCAGTGACGTCCCTAGACAAAATGCCGCCTCATTTTTTTATAAAGTATTTTTTATCATTCTTTCATGACTCTAATATCTAAGAAATGTATTGTAGGGATACATTACTAACAAAATATATACCACTAATACAAAAGAAATTAAATTTAGTGGTGTTAAGATTTTTTACATTTATTTACGCATTATATAAAATAATGCGTTTATATAGCATTTATAAAACCATCAGTATAATTTATGTCGACATTATTATAGTGAAATATTTACGATAAAAAATATTATTGATAATCTGTGTGATCCCAAATTTGACAAGAATTAGGCATTTTATTATTCAAAAAATGGGCAAGATAAACACATTTGAAGATAATTCTAAAGATACTGATTATAAGCTATGTCTTTGACCATTAAAGTGTGATAAACATCCTACGAATAATGATTGCTTTATAATAATTATTGACCTAAGAATAAGGTAGTGTTTTTTTGAAATACGCGATTTCTTTTGGATTGAAGACTGAAGATTTAAGAAGAAGGATGATTCCAATCTCTTTGATAAAATGCAATATAATTAATAGTTTTACCTACGTAAGCAAACATTAATTACGTTTGTTTGGTTTTTGGCCCCCCGATAAGCATTTGACTAGGCCTCCTTGTAAATGTGTAAATTGTGTAAATCCTTTTGTATATAATTAAGTACGATAACCCTGCAGACATAGCTTATGAAGTAGATGTATTTAAAAAAAAATGATAATGTATTAGAAAATGCAAATCACCCCTGTCACTAATTTTCATATAAAAATTTAAGTAGGTTTCAGAATGACATTAGGTATTTATTTGCTTAGCAACCGACGTTTGAGGCAAACCTGAAAATTCCTTCAGCGGAAAACTAAGTAGAGTAGAGTTGTTTTATAACTTAGCCCTTTTTTGTACTCTTTACTATACTGATACGGCTCTTGCCTGATTACTTCGCATAAAATTAGATCAAATGATATTTACCTATATATATATTATTATACCTAAGTAGTAATAAATACATACACAGATAGTATATTACATCATTTTCATCCTAGAGCCGGAGTGCAAAGTTATGAGGCATATACTCTACCTACATAGACTCTATATTCTTTACTAACCTATATGTGGGGGTCATCACTGTGGGAGCCTAAGTGTTGTGGATGAAGGAGTCGAGATTTTGTGGTTACTCCGATGGATGGAAGAGCGAGTTTTATTTGCAGCGTAAACAATCGGTACGTACAACAGTATGTTGCAGTAGTTATGATACAATACTTATGATAGTGTTCCGGCGTCCGAATCTCGGTAGAATGAGATGTTGTGTGGAGCGATACGGAGACTGAGATACTAACAGACCGGGAACTTATATTCAAGTGACATATCCAATGAGTAATGATCCGCTATTTATTGACGTGCTCACAATCAAAATAATATCTTGAAAAGAATATTTAGGAAATAATTATTATAATTGAGTCTGTAGAGGTTTACTCAACCATACAACTGACACATTATTATCTATGCTCATTTATATACCATCGATAATAATACGAACAGGAAATGACAGGCAATAAATAATTAGTTGCATTCCGGCTCTTCAACGATACAGTCAAATTATGCGCGCAACTCCGCATAACGTTTCAACCTTAAAATCATAATGTCAATCCTAAATTCAACATAAAAACCAATGTTCCAGTCCTGTGTATTGCCGTGTGTATCCAAATTATTATATATAATACAAAACTAAGAAATGCAACCACTGTGTATCATTCTTCACAACCCGAAGCACCATATCTTTACACACTCAACGCAACCTTCCAGAACAGATATCAATAACATCGAGGCTACATCAACATATTCAGATTAACCTAATACATATTAGGTTAGGTTAGGTTATATTATGGTCCATAGTTTGCGTCATCAGATATATAGCTGAGAGAAATTATAATGGCAGTCAGTTATTTGCTGAATTTTACATAATTGGACACTACGGTAAGTGGATATTTAATATCGCCGATCGGTATGTAATAATATTATTGTTTTAAGGTGGGTACCTACTTGGTTTTTGAGCATAATCTCCAAGCACGTGCTCATAAAATCATAACGTTGCACCAAACGCTAAATTTGCTCAAATCGCCCGCCAAAAATTAGAGGGAACATCGTTCCCAAGGGAGAGATGACTTACTGGCTGAGGGCTTTTCCCGAATTCGCTGACTTTTCGAAAAGTGTTTTTATGTCACTCCATCGACATTCATGACACCACTTTATTATTACTCTGCCTCTAGCGATATAAAAACGGCTCTGCTTAAAGATTTTGGTATAGAGGGAGTGTTTTGAACGTTTTCAATTGCAATACTTGATGGGGATTCCTCAGCGTATTTAGTGTGGCTGAATTTTATCAGTCTAATACAATGACATTATGTCATTGGTCTAATATGTTCAAAATGCTTGGGTGACTAGGTACAACGAAATAATGAGTTTAATAATACTGTTGAGATAAAAAGGAAGCTCACCTCTCTTTCCAATTATAACATGAAATCATTTTGTGGCTGCTGATGTAGGGTGCCTCAAAATCAGTCATTGCGTCGGACCTCTACGCCACTAAATGCGCCGTTGAACTCAGCTGTTGCTTTTTTTCAGATGGCAACGATTCCTCATCAGAAGGCGCTGGTGCAGTACCAGGAAGTGGTCGATCAAGAAGAAGACGAACAGCGTTCACCAGCGAGCAACTCCTCGAGCTGGAGAGAGAATTTCACGCGAAGAAGTACCTCAGCTTGACTGAACGCAGCCAGATTGCGACGGCGCTCAAACTCAGCGAAGTTCAGGTAGAAAACTAATATTTATTCATCAAATTTTTAATAATTTTTCACTTTGTAATGTTACTAATAACTAAAAAAATAGTTTTGACGTTTTTGTATTGTTGCTCATTATGATATAGGTAAAGAACACCGGATACTAAAATCTTTTGAAGGTATAATAATTCAGTCTATATATATTTTCCGCAATATGCGCTAGAGTAAGATATAATTGCTACGGCTGAATTAAATATTTGTTGTATACGTCGCCGGTAAATATTGATTTGAATGACTCCATTCATTCAAAAACTGCGAGCACGTATTGCTGAAATTTATTGTTTTTGTGTTAAATATAAAGTAAGTGGTAATTATTTTTAGTTAATTTAATAGAGAATATGGTTAACTATGTTGTGTTTAAATTTGGTAGCCGTACTAAGAAGTGAGTAACATGATGGTATAACGTTCCATCGTTATGACGGTACTTCAGTGAAACGGCAAATAATTTTCAACTATGTGCGACGAAATTTCGACTCGCTGGCAATCGGAGAGCGAAAGTGGAGCTGTGAACACGTCAATTTGTTTTGTGATGGCGACGGGGAAATTAATTCTTAAATCGTGTAAAGATGACTAAAAAACGTTACCCATTTACTTGAAAAAGAAAACATGTCAATGAATATATTATAATTATTAGTAATATAACAATAAACATAACATTAAATAGACGCGTGTTGACTTTTTATGACAAATTATGTTTTGTTCTGCATTCTCATTTGCATTATTTTCGCGTCACGTAGTCACGATCGTTTTAGAGTTTTAGACCGTGCCCCAGCTGATGTATACCCTTAAGTTAATAATAATACAATTATTGAGGTTCTACCGTGCATTATACCTACGCAAGAAACACGGCTTCACATAGCTGAACAGTACACACTCTCTTTATATTATTACTCAGAGATTATACCCAATTACTATCATTAAATTTATTCTTATTATTGTTGAATGATGATATACCTATAATATAATGTAAATGTATATATATAACTAATGCTACCTATATTGTATGAACAAAATATTAACGTGTCTATGACAGTTTTAGAGTTGACAACACTGTCAAGTTAATACGATGTTATATTATCTACTCTTTTGTTTTTTTTTTCAAATCTTTTCTTTTTTTTCAAAATATACCTATCAATAGGTAATTGTGTTGTCTTTTGTCACTATTTGACAAATTCACGCGTAACACAATTTTCATAGTTTTGTCTAATAAAAATCTAACAAAAAAATATTGACCAATGATTTGAGTTATGCCTTCTCGTGATCTGTTCATGGCTACATTCCATGAAGCTATAAACGTGATAGAATGAAAAAAATAGTGCCACACTTCTTCCGAAACGAAGCTGCACGGGACTGATGTAGCAACCATGCACCTTGGTGCTTAAAGAGTTTAAAAAATAAAAAAAAGAATTTTGACTTTCTCTGTTGTCAATTATCTTTAGTGATATGAAGTGTCCTCTGTACCCGTGTACTGAAAATCTGCCAAAACAGAGCAGTCAGGGTTGAAAGTGATGAATCTAAGGAGGGATCGAAATTATTCCGTCCTCCATATAACGCAGCAAACTTTTTAAATGCCTTGGTTAATTTCAAATCTGCGTGGCCAATTGGGCTCGTGACAATATTGATCAATATATCTCAATATTATTCCTCTTTCCGCAGGTAAAGATCTGGTTCCAGAACCGTCGCGCGAAATGGAAACGCGTCAAAGCGGGCTTGGCTTCTGGTGGACACTCCTCGTCATCGGGAAAGACCAACTCCAACGCCACCAAGATCGTGGTACCGATTCCTGTCCACGTCAACCGATTCGCAGTGAGAACACAGCACCACCAGCTGGAAAAACAAAACGGAGTACCACAGTTCAACCAAAACCCCGCCTATAGATACGATAATGCAAATAAACCCACAGAAATTAATAGGCCAAATTTTGAAGGTCCCAGTAATTCAAATAATTCTCCATCCGGTGACATTTCTAGATGTTTAATTCCTGGTTCTAATGTTTTTGAAGGTAGGGCGTTTCGTAGGACGAATCCTGGTGGTGGGAGACCGTCAGCTTTTCTTGGAGCTGGCAATGATTCAGCTGCTTACAGCGCGATGTCCAGGTTGTCGCAGTTAGGGAGGGAGGCTAGTACTAGAGCATTTCATCATCAACAAAGCCATGAAAGTTAGAGTGGATAATGTGCGAAGTGGTGTCTTACAAATTTTATAAAAACCGATAGATATCCACATCGGGGTTACTCAACCTTTTTGAACTTGAGGGCTCATTTTAATTCTTCAATTTGATGGACTCAGCCATTATAATCTATATCAAAATGTAATCAGTAGTCTGACTAATAATCCTTCACCAATCCGAAACGGTGCGTGCCTACAGCTTTTTTTAACACATCAATCAAGATTGAAAGAATGTCCCCAAAGCCGTCCATGGCATCTATAATCAGGCCATAGCACTTAACTCCGAATTACGATGGTAGTGTTAGTTATTGATTATCTTCGAATGCAATCCGGCAACGTGTTCGCAGTAAATTATGGTTTTCGATTGCATAATATTTCGTTCAAATTAATTAACATATTAACATTTATTTTAAAATGAAACAATCTTCATTTCATATACCGAAACAGTTTACCATATTTCATTCGAAGAATAAGCAATAACTAGCACTACGAAATTCATGTTTCATGCCACGGCTTGACCATAATAGACATTGGATGTTCAAAACACCACGAATTGTAGGACATATTTTTAGTGATCATTCAGGATATTGGAACATGTTGAACTATTCCTTGAAGGAAACCAGAACTCACCCTGGGTTATTACTCTCCTGGTGATGGTAATGTGTGGTACCATGCTACATACAAGCGATAAAAATACACATTTTTCATTTCGTTTGTAAGCTGTATTTCAGGCTGAGAGTTCTCTCAGTGAAGCTTTATTTATAAAACGAAAAAGCTCCGCTGGAGCTTTTTATACAATAATACAAATTTAATAGTATTCATAAAATCAACTTTTTTGCCATTGGGTACTTGTACCTATTATTAATTATTAAATGCCATTTGTATGACTAGTTATTGTAATTTCAATTTATTTAAATTTGTCAATTTCAATTTATTTATTTTACATATTGTGGACATTACAAATTATAAGTTTAAGACGTTCACAACATGACATTTAGAAACAAAGAAATATTATTAAAACAGTTTTATGTACATAACACAATGTGTAAATACAAATAAAAATATTAAGTATATAGGTACAAGGAAGTACACCGGATGAGTTAAGCAGACCCTATTTTAAGAATTTAAAAAACAACGTCCACCTAAATTCACCCTCACGTAAGTGGAATATATCAATATCCGATGCGATTTCATTAAACATGGTTACTGCCCTCCCAATTGGCATTACTAATGGCAGGTTAGTTCTGCACCGTGGGAGAACAAACAACGGATGCCCTCGATTCCTAAGGTAATTATCAGCGACACACAAGCCAACACCACCAAGAATGGCAGAGTTCACATTTACGCCGCGTATTAGTCTGAAAAAATATGTAGCTAAATAATGATCCCTTCTAAATTTTAAGCTACAGTATGTAAGCATCCCTAAGAGAAAATCAGTCGGATAGAATGAGTAATAAATGAGTTTACAATATATTTTTGGTAGTCTTTAATTTAAAGCCATCAGTGGTGTGGTGGCTCCGTTGTAGGCGGCTTCTAATCACAAAATTGGGTCAAATGTAATAATTTAATGTGTTTTTGAACACAGAATGTGATGATGACTGTAGATCGATTGAGTTGAGACAAGACCGTCTATAATTAGGACGCGGGAGAAAGTTGCGAGTTTCGGTTGTACTTAGTGCTAGTTTTTGCTTATATCATCGTGTCCGCGACAAAACATCGTATAAGGAGTTTGTCCCAGTTTAAAATAAACGAACTTATTGATAAAATATTTTATTTTTGCAATAAAAACAAATTTTATGTCTTCAAATAAGAAGTAAGATAAGAAATTTTGTCGAGGACGCGACTATAATAATTATATTCACAAGATTTGAGAATGTAACATTCCATAATATTGAACATATAACTTGAAAACACCTCAGACACCCACTAGAAAAATCACATTAAAAGAAATACGATGCTCGACGGGATTTGAACCCGTATATCCACTGGTATCGCGCCAGTATGCTTTAACCAATTAAGCTACGAACCTCCTACCTAATTGCGATAATTTGTTTAAGCATAGATATTGTCGCGATACCAGTGGATACCTATACTTACGGGTTCAAATCCCGTCGAGCATCGTATTGTTCAAATGTGATTTTTTCTAGTGGGTATAATATACCTATCTGATGTATTTTCAAGTTATAATATATTATACCTATTTCGAATGCAATACGTTAAACAACTTATACTAATAGAAAAAATGTCGATTGAATACTTCATTCATACTAATATATTACTGTTTTGTTAATTAATTATGCAATAAGAATCGTCTACTGCAGACATTTTAGCGTATTGCATTCGAGGTTCCTGCCCTTCTAATGAAGAAGGCAGTAACTCGCAAAATTTGTGAAATTGAGTTATGAATGCCATCCGTTAGGTAATTTTGAAAGCTATATAATTATTCTGTTAACTTTAAAATCAGAATTATCACTAAAATACCGTTAAAATCATTAGTGAAAAATGGACATCTGCTAAAATAATACAAATTTCTTAGCAAAAAGCCAGTAATTGCAGTATTGCACCTATTTATTGCAGTTACTGCTTGTTTATTATTACTTTATTTGTATTTTAACATCCTACTAATATAAATTATCACCGTTTCTTAATAATTCACTGTACTAAAATTGGAAAAAAACCACACTATGTCATTTATCTCGAAAGTGTGTGAGAGTCAGTTACTGCCTTCTTCCTTAGAAGGGCAGTATATTATAAGCAATAATTAGCACTACAATAAAAATTGGGAACTTCGCGCCGTGGCTTGATTATAGAGGGCCTTGAGCGCTTGAACGAATAATAAATTCTCAACTGACTATAATTTAGTTTGTCTGTTGGCTATAAATTAGTTACCAACTGTAGAAATTTTAATATTAAATAGATTAAAATAAATTATACATTACAATAGATTTCTTATAAAAAGAATTACGATAAATGCTTAGTCAATACATCTACGTTTGTATATTACTAAAATGTAGAATTTCTTTAAATTTATAACAATAATAACTAATAATAATTATTATTAGATATTTAATAATATTATTTGAATTAAAATAATGAAGATTAGTATTTATTACTCCTGTAAATTGAACGAAGTGGATAAATTGCAATAAAAAGATATGAAATATATTTTCGTGTTAATTAATTTCTATTCCTACCTGTAGGTACCTACCATAGTCATTTTAATTCCCGTTCCTCATTTATGCAGTAATTTCTCCCATATATCGTGGTAGTAGATACATTTCCTACATATAGATAGAGCTTAATGCAGAGTTTCACAAACATTTTCGAGCACGTCTTTTCAGAGAATACAATAGTGGGTATTTGCTTTACCGTCATGCTCTCTATGAATGCAGTCAAAATGATAGATTAATCGATTAATTCGATGTGTGCTCATGTACAGGTAGAACGATTGACACTTAAAACACATCAAATGACACATACTGAAAAAATCCATTTAAATATACTGTTTAATGTATTATTTTCATGAGCAAACGTCGAATCACTCCCGATTCCTGCAAAATACATAACACGATTCATACAGTTGAAAGTAAGATCTACTGATTTGTATTGTCTGCCTATTTTGAGTACAACAGCATCTCCTGTCATTTTTGACCCGTTTGAATATTTCGCTATTATTAGTACCTAAATATTGTCATGCACATAGGTATTCATGTTACAACATAATATGTAACTTAACACAATCACTTCTAACCTTTTAATTACCACATTTAAATAACACGTTAATTATATCTAATGTCTAACGACTCTAAACGCGCCAGTCGCGGTGTTAGCACTAAATGAGTTAATCGAACAATAGATACCACCCTTCCATAAGAAATTCAAGTATCAAGCAATTTCTGCATATTTAGAAACTTATGAAATTCGTGTACCTAAAATCGCGAAGATCGCTAGAGATGGATCGGCGATTTTCTTTGACGCAGATGACGCTATCAATTCATCAAAAGATTTAGAACCCCGAAACAGTTCGATCAACAGATTTTTTTGGTCAGACAAGATAAAAAAAAAGCTCTTAACTTCACTATACACACATAAATGAACTATTGTTATTATAATAATATGTTGTGTGCGGTTCAATAGAATTCTTTTTCATTAAATGTGCTCCAATAAAGTCATACGGTTGGAGACCTATGGTCTAAAAGATAATTGTTGTTTAGGTTAAAAATCACTTCAGAAATTCACACACATAAGTAGGTACTTAGCTATCATCACAATATCACAAATGATTATCGATCCATCAGAGCGTAAAATACGAAACGTCAAGAGTGACAAAAATAAAACTCGACAAAAATGACGGGGATATGAAACCTCTTTTGTCGTAGAATGACACGCGCTGTTTGGAAATTTACCGAATTAGACACGTCACTTTGCGATTATGTACAGCGAATCTGTGCGTTTTTGTTAGGCCTACTGGACTGAAAAAAAATAGGGACCTAAACTATAGTGATGTGGTCTATCTATATCGTTTAAACTTAACCGGTTCACACGAACCGGTTGCTAAATTCAGGGCTTATAGGGAATCGTATTTTTACCAATATTGTTTACGACTAAAATAGGAAAGTGTTGAAATATTTATACTTAGTCCAATCGTGATCTATCATAGCATAGACTCAAGCATTGCAAATTTAGCGTTTTTCTTGCCATATCTAGCATTTTTTGATAGGCATCTAGCTTCCGAAAAACGCAAATGGCTTGTGGCGTTTTTACTAACGTTTTTGATGCCTCCCACAGCTTTAAATGTGTTGAAAAACGCTAGATGTTTATTTTATATATTTTCATGCGCATCAAATATCTGACCATCAGATAGGTACTTAATGCAGGTAAGTCGGTGTCGGTACCTATTTTAGTGAGAAATAAAACACGATGAAACAATTTCATGCATTATTTTTAATGTTTTTGTATATTATTCCGAATCTCCGCGTACATAAAATAATAATTTAACAATAATTAGTAATCTAAAAGGTATGTTCTTTACTTGCAATTTTATTTTCACAAAATCTAGCCTATTTTCTGCCAAATAGCTTGTTTTCATACCCCGTCTGGCAAGTTTTTATCAATGACAGTAGTCGGCAACACTGATGGACTCCCTACATCTAAGTGTAGTTAAATCAGTATACAGTGGCAGCATAAGCGATTTGCGGGTGTCAGGAAACACAGAATTAATGGGAACTGAAATACTTAACGGGTGTGGAGTAACAAGCAACCGATCTCGAGTGTGGAAGAATATAGGATAAACTTAAACACCCGTCAAGAATATGTCATTATAAGCTTGTCCGTAATTATGACAACTGCTCTCGGTTTATGCACTGACGCTCATTCAATATTTGTGTATTTGAAGGTTGCAATACACACTATTGCACGTCTATATAAATATTGTGTGTTTCATTTTCGTATGACACTCGCTCATTCAAAGCCTTGCTTCAGTGTATAGGGGTATAGCCTATCTGAATTCTATTTATTAATCCTTTTGTGGTGGGTGTATTGGATTTGTGACTATTCTATCAAACAATACTACTACAACTGCAAGGCGCTTTTATCGTACCCATGGTGCCACTGTATACTGATTTACCTATAGGTATATATTAAACAATTGCGCCACAGTAAGTAAACATGTCCACCGTATGTAACAAATACGAGATTCAAAAAAGTTCTCACCCAGTGGCGGGTTTCCTTTTACCAAAATCTGAAAAATAGACATACTTTTCACAATCTGTACAACATCAATGAAAATCTTGGTACAAGATTTTTTGGTACTGTTCGGTTATACGGAATACAGCGGAAAACGCATTTTGAAAATAGCCGATAAACTGGAATATTTGTTAGGTTAACCAAACCTAACCTAACCTAAACTAACCCAAACTAACAAATAATCCAGTTTATCGGCTATTTTCAAAATGCGTTTTCCGCTGTATTCCGTATAACCGAACAGTACCGATTTTTTCCTAGGGGTTCCAAACCTATTCATAACTCGAGCATTTGTATACCTATAACCTCTGTTTTCACTGAGCACCCAGGTGGGAAGATCACAACTTTTTTGGATAAATGGAGTGAAAAGGGACCCTGGTGTGCAGTACATGCTCATTGGAGACTGGGCTGTAGCGCCACTGGAAGGAGAAGAAAAAGTTTTTAGCGTGAGTATATACAATGTAGCCATATCAGATCACATATTGATATCCTAGTCAGTACAGAAACTGAGAAACTCTTAAAAGAATTGTTTGCAAAAAAAATCGACGTTAATTTATTTAGAGCAATGTGATTTTTTGATTCAGTTTCTAATACAATTTTAAAAATAATCAATGACAATGATATTGTATATGGTATAAAGGGGCCAAAATACACATTCACGTTGTTAGATGTGATGAATCTAGAGTGCTTCATAATGTTTACGAAGGGCCCTTGTAGGCACTCAGCTCCTGGACCACCCTCATAAAAGATGGGCAGATAACGTCAAGAGGACCGACTAGATAAATAGAGAGAGCACGGGATATATATACCTGGAGAATGATTTTGCAGTCGGCCATGGACTTGAATGGTATGTAGTATCTAAGTTTAATAAATTGTATAATAATATAAAACAATATATCTACATCGAATAGAATAATTAACCGAAAACCATTTTTAATCATTAGTATTTCTTTGTAGAACTAGGGTAATAAGATCTATAGATAACGATATAGGTACATAAGGAACAGTAAAAAAATAATGGATGAAAGAACGTACAAGGGTAGGTATATATCTTCTTCTTATTGTGCCATCCCCTAGCGGAGGTCGGCCACCATCAAGGCGATCTTATCTTTGTCGTCTGCTACCCGGAACAGTTCAGTGGAGCTGCACTCATACCAATCACGGAGGTTCTTAAGCCACGAAATGCGGCACCGTCCTCTGCTACGCTTCCCATTGACCTTTCCCTGAATGACAAGTTGGGGAATGCCATATTTTTGTCCTCTCATAATGTGGCCGATGTACTGTAATTTCCTGGTTTTGATACTACGTAGAACTTTTTGGTCCTTCCCCATTCGATTGACAACTTCAACATTTGTCACCCGGTCAGTCCAAGGAATTTTAAGGATGCGTCTATACAGCCACATCTCGAGAGCTTCAAGTCTCTGTGACGTGGTATATTATGCAATTTGATAAAATTCACCAAAAAATGAAATGACGAAGGGCCGAGGACATCGTTCGAACATGAGCTAATCGCTGGATAAATTGAATCATCTAATGGTGTCCAAGAAACATAATGTTCGGCTGTGAACGCAATTTAAGTAGGTAATGCTGATTTATAACAACATCACCAGGCGTACCTACATGGTAAACGAGTAGAAGGATACACGCATCTGAAGCTGAGGCTATGAGTTCAAATTTCGCATCTGTAAAATTCAGTTTTTTGCTGGTAGGTTGAGCGAATGGCGACGACTGTTTCTCGTAAAAAGCATAATATATGGCTAAGACCTCCATTAGATTATAGAGCCATCATAGAGCAATGCTGTTATCCTAGCAACCAATCATAACGAGATAATAATTACAATCCACTAATTTTGGTCCACTATTTTAATATCTATTTACTGTATATGATTTAAATTTAGGTAACTACCTACGTAATATAACTTGAATAATTAGACGAATATGTAAGTACAAATATTATGCATTTGTATATTTGAAAAAAGCGCAGCGAACCAGTTGTTGAAGATTTGAAAGAATCAGTGATCAACATTATTATAAAATGTACCTATCCATCATCCTTATACGAAGTGGCCAATCTCTACAATATTTGTTTGTATCATTTCATAAGTAATGGGTCGCAGTAATCGATGACGAAGCTGAAATTACGTTCAATTAAAATATTACATCAATCCGAATATTGTAGGTATTTGGATAGTAATTGACCGCGAAGACAGATTTACAAAACATTATCAAAAAATTATACTTATGTTTTACCACAAATCTCGTTCAAGCTTTTGGGCGACACTTTGTTGAGGAACGTCACTGTTGACAGCTAATTGAATGACTATTAACTAAGGCTAATTGACCAGCTTGACTTCTAGTTGTAATTGAATTACTTACTAGAAATTATTATCAAAAATAGATGTTAATTCACAGAAAAGGGTCATGCGAATATTAATCTGTAAAATATTCATAGTGTCTTCCTTTTCAAACCCGTCCGTAAACCTATGGTACAATTACCTACTAATTGATAAATAACACCTCCTACAAGATGTGATCCTGTTAAAGTGAACCAATAATGGCGGATTCAAGATGAAGAAGAATTTCTATAACGAAGAGGAATCGAGGTAGAGGGTTATTTTATTTGTCGATTTATATACAAATGGCGCACATCAAGTGTTCAGTTATAAAATGATAATTACATTAATTTAAGAGTCACACAGAGAGGCATGGAGAGGTGCATGTTGGGCATCACGCGAATGGACCGTAAGAGAAACGAATGGGTTAGGAAGCAGACAAGAGTACGCGATGTAATAGATGTTGCCAAACAACTGAAATGGAGATGGGCGGGGCACATTGCTCGCCGAAAGGACGGCCGCTGGACAAATTCCGTCATCCAATGGTACCCAAGGGGTACGAAACGGCCACAGGGTCGTCCTAAAAGCCGCTGGATTGACGAACTGGTAAAGTTCGGCGGAAATACGTGGCAGCGAACGACACAGGACCGAGAGAGTTGGAGAAAGCTTGGGGAGGCCTTCATCCAGCAGTGGATTGACCCCGGCTGATGATGATGATGATGACATTAATTGAACTAAAACTAAAAAGTGTAGATAGTGTTTGTTAGTTTTTTTTTTAATTTAATTCTTCTTCTTATTGTGCCATCCCCTAGCGGAGGTCGCCCACCATCAAGGCGATCTTATCTTTGTCGTCTGCTACCCGGAACAGTTCAGTGGAGCTGCACTCATACCAATCACGGAGGTTCTTAAGCCACGAAATGCGGCGCCGTCCTCTGCTACGCTTCCAATTGATCTTTCCTTGAATGACAAGTTGGGGAATGCTGTATTTTTGTCCTCTCATAAAATAATAAATTTATTTAAACCCTGTCTAATCCAAGCCATGGTAGAAAATAGTAAAAAAATAGTCGTTTATCTAAAATTATGCCATTAAACCATACTTACATAATTTTAGATATTTTATAGTTGGAAGAATATTGTTTATCGATTACGAGTCACCTATTTACAAAATTCATCTTGACCATTTTGTTTTGTTTTGAGATATTCACAAAAAACCAATATAGAAGCTCTACATAGAAAGCGTGACTTTAATATTTTAACTACAGAGCTTTTCCAATTAAACACTAGAAAGTTATTTGGAACATGATATACTTTTTCGTATTGGGCGAAAAATTCAAAATATTCACTATGTAACAATGGAAAAGATGATAGGTAGCTATTTGAAAATTGCCACCAGACGGACAAGATGCATTTTAAAATTGGATGATATTTCTCAACCGTTATAGGTATTGACTGCAAACGACTAGTTTTGGAAATGTTTATAGAACAAGTGTGTGCCACTTTCAATAAGGAATAAAATTGCATATTCAGTTCATTTTTGGTTAAAACTGGACAAGATGATATTTGGAACAGGGTGAGTCAGTATTATTATAAACATTTCCATACGTATTCACAGAACGTTGTGTATGCCCCATTTCCATATATATTAGTAAAAATTGCCGCTTCGGCAAAGTGTTGACCGATGAAAAATTGTATTCGACTTGAATTCTGCCATTTGTGACTCGGTCAGGTGGTTTCGGTCAATTTTCCATCGTACTAGTTCTTTCATACAAATTGCATTGTATTGTAACCAGTAACAGTGGGATTCTGCGCACTTCGCTGTAGGTAAGTCACGGAGCTACGAGGCCATAATACAGCGAGATCGAGTAAACGAGACACGCCCTCCACTAAATCGCGCACCCTAATTGTGTTTATACCTACCCAAATAAAACTACACACTAGCCCGATTGCCTTTTTGACCGCGTATGCAGCGCGAAGGACTCTTTCATCACCATCAGGGTGCAGTCACCATACTATGGTCATCATTACATTGACGAATACTGCATACTGAACGCAGAATAATACATACTTCAATTCATTTCAATTCATTTATTTTTTTAACATATTGTGGGCATTACAAATTATAAGTTTAAGACGTTCACAACATGACATTTAGAAACAAAGATATATAAATATAACAGTATTACATAAAAAAAGAGATATATCAGTAGATGAATTAGATAGGTACAAGGAAGTACACCGGATGAGTTAAGCAGACCCTATTTTAAGAATTTATAAAACAACATCCACCTAAACTCATTCTCACGTAGGTGGAATATATCAACACCCGAAGCAATTTCGTTGAACATAGTTATCACTCTCCCAATTGGCATTACCAGTGGTTCTGCACCTTGGGAGAATAAACAACTGATGGTCTCTATTTCTAAGATAGCTATCAGGGACACACAGGTCAACACTGCCCAGAATGGCAGAGTTCTCATTTATACCTTGTATGAGTCGAAAAAAATACGTAGCTAAATAAAGATTTCTTCTAAATTGCAGACTGCAGTATGTAAGCATGCCTAAGAGAAAGTCAGTTGGATAAAGCCACGGATAGTATCCATACAACCTCAAGTAAAGGAGTCTCAAGAATTTCTTCTGTACCCTCTCCACCATAAGGCCATACTTCAACTGGTGCGGTGCCCAAAACAATAGACCCACTCTCAAGTCTGCTTCGAACTAAAGAATTAAATAAAAGTTTTAATACCGTAACATCTGAAAAGACCCGGGAAGTACGCATGACGAAGCCCAACATTTTAAGCGCTTTGTTACAAATGGTAACTATATGGCTAATAAATGTGAGTTTACTCTCAAACGTAATGCCAAGATCCCTTACAGATGATATTCGTGACAGAACTCTGCCATGCATCGAGTATTAGAAAAACAACACTTTTGAGGCTCTGGTAAACGATAAAAGATTGCATTTATCAATATTGAATTCTAGTTTGTTACGCCTGCCCCAATTTAATACATTATCTATATCAAGTTGGAGCTGACGACAATCGTCCAAGGTGACAACTTCCAAAAAGAGTTTCAAGTCATCAGCGAACAACAAAAACATAGCATTTTTTATTACCAATGCTATGTCATTTATAAAAATCGTGAACAGCAACGGCCCTAAGATAGTAATGAATTAATGAATGTGTTAGGTATAATATATGCTTACATAATATATTGCTATAAATAATGGCCCCCACCAAACCACACCCAGTTTTAATCGGGCGTATCACGGGACCTTACGTTTGGTTGTGAAGCATAATTTTTTTATGACTAGGAATGTCTCAGGAGCGGTTACCCAAACCAAGACTAAGGTCGACATGCACTCAAATGTGCTTTGACTGAATTTACATGACTTTAAGTTAAGGTACCCATGGGAGAGATGAGCACGTAGAGGCAATATTAAAAATTGTAGTAAGTAACAAATTAAAGCTAATACAAAACTGCCAAACATTCTGCTGAGTGAACAGATTTTTACGTTCGCAGTATGACACCGCAAATTTTCTAAATGCAATAAAATTGGCTTTTGTGGCGACCAGGTTGGACGGTCCGATGGGCCCAACAGCTGATTCAACCGACTTGAGCAGCTTTTCTCTTTCCGTACACATTTTAGGATATTACCAGAGGATGTGGTTTGCATCCTGTATTTCTTCACCAGATGGGCATGTTCTACGGGTAACAAGACCAAGCTCAAAGAGCCTGGCACCGAAGCCACCATGTCAAATCAAGAATTGACTGGTGTAACGATCTGGAGTCAAAGCGGTTATCTCAATATATTTGTATGTGGCTAAAAATTCCTAGATCAGATTTAAAATATATAAATATGCAAAAGCCGAGTCGCCAATAGACCAATACTTTGAAAGCCGGTTGGTTTATAATTGGTAGTCAGCCCATAATGTACCTACACTACAAAGCCTCCGGAACATCCTCAAATATTATCATTATTGAATGCGCATTTCGTTTACGTGACAAACTTCAATGCATACAAATATATAAATATCATATTCTTTAACAAGTGTAGGTACCTTAGACTATATGTTAAAATCGTACCTTCTTATAGCCTCGAAGATAATCCACATCCTTAGACTACATCCTTTATTGCGTTCCCCGGCCGTAATCACACTAATGCAATTGCAGAGCTTGTAAGCTGATTTACTGATTGGGCGTCGAGACTTTTGGGCGCCAGAACAACCCGAGAAGGCTGTTCGACAGCCAAATCATCCGGGTCACGGGTACGTGTATGTATGCAGTTCGACGTATCACACTTCACCGTGAAATGTTGTATTGAAAATATATAGCCGTATATTAAAGACCATACAACCTCTTTGGGTCGTATAGTACCTACTGACATAAAATTCATGTCTAAATAAAACACGGCTCTTGTCGGTTTACACTTTACAAGAAGCCAGCAGCAAACAAATTTAAAAAATAGCCGATATACTAGATTATTTGTTAGGTTAGGTTAGGTTTTCATTCTTGAATTCATGAATTTTGGCAAAATTAGATATGGAAATTGAATTAATGTTCATATTGAATATAATAAAATTGGAGATTGTACTTATAGAATATATTTATAATAATTAATATACTTATTCCGATAGAAAGCTCACGGCGAACTGTGCTACGATGAAATATTTTACGTACAATTTACATGTAACCATAATATCATGTCTACCTGATTGATTTTATACACAATTCATAATAATAAGTTATATTTTGATATTAATTGTTCACGTCACACGCAGTTCTTGACTGCTCTCTGCCGGCTTAGAATCGGAATCGGGCAGATGTGCGAATTACCCACCAGAAGTGGCGTGACTAACATATTTTACCTTACTCCACAATCGCCTACCCTCTCCTACCAACCCCACAAATAGGTACATAATCTCACTTCTATCTACTAAGCTTGCTTACACATAATTAGTGATCACTTATATTTTTTTCTTTCGACCATGTCCGATCCTAATAGGATCATATGGGCCTCCGCAGAGTGGAGGTTTGTATTAACAGATTTTTTATTTTTACGAGAAATTGATGTCAGCAACTTGCTCAACTTATTAGGTCCATACTCTGACTCATACACAAATTGAAAAACAATATGTGTACTTGCCAGACCCAGGATTCGAACCTGGGACCCTCGACTCTATAGGCCGGCGTTTAAGCCATGCGGCCATCGTGTGTGTACAATAATGTAAGTATCTATATTATCGAACATACATAATTTTGAAAACACTTCTGAGAAAATATAATATTATAAGCGATAGAAAAAATCTTTTTGAAAAAAGTAAGACACTCCTCAGGATCGAACCTGCATCTCTCGGGTATCGCGCCCACGCACATAGTCCACAATGCTAAAGTATGTTACGATCTTAAATCTTGTGAATTATTCGTTGAATACAAAACAGTTAGCAAAAATTATTAGCAAGTTTAACTACGTTACGAAAAAAAAAATCTTGGAGTGATCCGTGACGTCGGTTAGTAATTAAAGTAATGCCTACTTTGATTTAAAATACAAAAGCCGATCGCCAAATAGTAGCTCAATTTTGGAAGCGCTTTAGTAAGGTATTAAAAGGCCAATAGTTAAAATTTGTCGTAATTAAGTATGTAGGTATTTAGCATAGTGGACCATGTGCGTAGGCGCGATACCTGAGAGATGCAGGTTTGATTCCTGCGGGGTGTCTAACTTTTTTCAAAAAGATTTTTTCTAATGGTTAGGTATAATATATTTTCTCAGATGTGTTTTCAAAAGTATGTATGTTCAATAATTATTAGAATGTTACATTCTTAAATCTTGTGAATTATTCGTTGAATAAAAAAATAGTTACTTAATTAAAAATCCATATTATCATTTTGCTCTAATATAATCATCTTCCATAGAATAAAGAAGAACACGTCTTTAGGAGGAATATTATTATTATTAGCCAGCGATGTCGCTTTGGAGCTTGTCCTGGCTCTATAATCCAGTAGAGTTTTTACAAACATGTATGGCCGTGATGGTATTTTCTTTGGTAGAGTACCTAAGGAACTGAAATTTGCCAGGAATATTCCCTTCAACCTGCATATTGACAAAAAAATACTCATAGATTCGAGTGGTGCGGGGCTTAGACTATAGATACATACGATGCGGGGCCTTTTATGGAGCGGTACATGTCCATATTTCGATTTTGATGAAATCGTATAGGTGTATACTTGAGCTCATGGAACTAGAACCAGTGGTTTTGGTGCGAGAACTTGCTATACCTATAATACAGAAAAGTTATATGACGTGGTTGTAGTAAAATCCGTGAGGTCCTTCTTTGAATCTGTGCCTACTTATTTGTGTGTGTACTGCATTTGTATATGTGATCTCGGGTCGTTTCCAAATAGTTGATAACAGAACAGATTACCAAGACTGTGCTGGCTCATTTCATTTGTGCCATAATGAGGAGCAACCCATTAAACGCGAGAAATCCAGAGCATCATGGATGTCTTTAAATGTTACCAATACCTAATGGTTACGCGTTGTGTTTACGTAACAAGCATTACCAAGGGGCATTAGGTATATGCAGGCCGCAGCACGAAGCTGTTGTTGTAGATCGTAGTATTAGTTATTTCTTATACCTACATACTTAGAATGCAATATGATAAACGATATTTGGCATATTATGAAAGAAACAAGCCCAAACTCAATTCCCATGTTCCCTGCGATTGACCAGGGCAATTGGGACAGAATTGAAGAAAAATAATAACAGGTATATGAAAATGATCATTGTACATAAGTACACTAAAAGTCAGTAAACCGTATACATCTACAACACTAGCTTGAACAAACATTGAGTAATTTTGATTCAATGTTTTGTCGTTTTCCGATAATCTCATTATAATCAATTACTTGTGTGCGCCACGTGTGTTGCACGCGTATTTTGTTTGCCAGGCCGCAAAATGGCACGTGCAGTATTAAATGAGTTTCCATAAGTACTTTTTAAAAGATACATTTAAGTATTCGTATTCTACCTGATTCGTACCCATAATATTTTTTCTACGTAAGGCGACTAACAGATTTGTTGATTTATAGCGCAAAATCTAAATAAAATATTATAAACAGCTAATTGAGGTAAATACTAACATAAGTTAATGGAAGTTAGGAATATATTTGACACTAATGATTGACCGTGACTCAGTGGCGAAGGGTGGAGGTAGACGCTATAAATCATCATCAGCCGGGGTCAATCCACTGCTGGATGAAGGCCTCCCCAAGCTTTCTCCAACTCTCTCAGTCCTGTGTCGTTCGCTGCCACGTATTTCCGCCGAACTTTACCAGTTCGTCAATCCAGCGGCTTTTAGGGCGGCCCTGTAGCCGTTTCATGCCCCTTGGGTATAAATATATATAGGCTATAAATAGTGCACATTAAACTTTGTCGGTCATTACGAATGACTCATTCGTTTGTTTTGTTTTCATTGAAATAAGACTAGAATTTACTGATTGTCTGATGTATTGATTAGTTTTGAAAATTCAATTAAACCCTGCGAAAACCAAGCCATAATAACCACTATGCTTCTTACACTGTATGGGTGTTTATTTCAGAACAAAATAATATAATATCTCGTTGAAAAAGACAGTGGCGTAGAAAAGAAATGTGGGGTCCTTAGCCCCTCAGTCAGATATGAAACGTGACTGTCACAATGACAGGCGAGTGACATCGAATTAAAAACATTATTATTATTATATGCAGAATAAGAGGGTGAACGCAGAGCCGTGTCCAGTAAAACCAATCATATTATAATATGAAAGGTTTTATATATATAATAGTGTATTATGAAGCGATGACTAACAGACTAACCCATTCATTTTATTAAATTTTGAGAATTTATTTCGGGTATTTTTGGCTTCGTATTTTTTTTTGCCTAATCTTCAATAAATAAATATCTTTCATGTCAAAAGTTTAAAGACCTTAAAGACTCCTACTATTAGATTACATCAGTGAAACGGCAAATAATTTTCAACTATAGATGCGACAAAATTTTGGACTCGCTGGCAATCGGAGAGCGAAAGTCGAGCTGAGCACACGTCAATTTGTTTCGTGATGGCGACGGGGGTATTAATTCTTAAATCTTGTAAAGATGACTAAAAAACGTTACCCATTTACTTGAAAAAGAAAACATGTCAATGAATAGGTATATTATTATTGTTACTAATAGAACAATAAACAGAACATTAAATGGAGGCATGTTGGATTTATATGACAAAATATATATTTCGTTCGGCACGCGTCATTTGCACAATCCGCGCATCGCCTAGTCATGATCTTTTTAGACCATGCCTCAACTGAGGTATAGCCTTGGACTAAAACGCCGTGGATACCAGGTTCGAATCCTGGGTCTGGCAAGTACACATATTGTTTTTCAATTTGTGTGTGAGTCAGGTATGGACCTAATAGCTTGAGCAAGTGGCTGACATCCATTTCTCGTAAAAAACAAAATCTGTTAATACCTACGTCTACTCTGTGGAGGCTCATATGATCCTATTTGGATCGGACATGGTCGAAATAAGAAGAAAAGAATTTATGTCGAATCTTAACAGCCTACTCCCACCCCTCGCCACTGGTACCTATATAATTCTTATGTGGATGACGTCAAAGGAAAGTAAAAAAATGAATACTACCGAATTTAAAAAAAACTTTTATTTTGGCACATGCATTAAGATTTTGTTGTAAATAGTTGTATTTTAAACACTCACGAATTGTGTTTGCGACGGATCATTTTCAATTATTCGGATGAGACAAAGTCTTTTTAAAATGCATACCTAATTCGGCCCTGCCCAAAAGCGCAATGTACCCAAGCTAATGGTACGGTGTACATTTTGGAGTTGGAAGTCAACCGAAGAGCATTAGCGCTTTGTTCAACACTTAAGGGCGGAATGAATCGAATCCCGGCGATTCTGCTTAGGGTACATTGTAGTTTGTACCTATCAATGATACGTACCTACTTGTAGTATACCCTAACCACTACGACTTTATGATAATGTGTTATTATATTATGTATAATATTATAATATGTAGATATGTTCAGTGACGGCGAAGTGTAAAAAGATCGTTAACTTGTAATGTTAATAAGTAGATGGCATTGCAAAGACTCATTAAAAGTCAAAAAAGTGGGCGAAGTGAGGGTAGGCTGTGTATTTTTTAGAATTATTATTAATAACTATATCCTTGCTTTTTCGTACAAGGTGCTTGTTGTTGTTAGTAATTTTGAACAATCACAAACACCCAGGCTTTGACAAAATCACATAAATATTGTGTCCTCACTGGGAATCGAACCCAGAACTCTCGGGTGGAAGGCCAGCGCCTTACGCACTGCACCATGAGAGCCGCCTGGGGGTAGGCTGTTAAGATCCGCCATAAATACTGCACACTAAACTTTGTCAGTCATACGTATTTGTTTTCATTGAACTAAGACTACAATTTACGGATGGTGTTGGTTAGTTTTTAAAATTCAATCAAACCCTTCCTAAACCAATGTATGTTCTGTACACAATGTTATGTAGGTGTGTTCAATAAAAATAATGTTCTATTCTTAAATCTTGTGAATTATTCGTTGAATAAAAAAAATAAGAAATTAATTAAATTATTATCAAGTTCAAGTACGTTACAACAAAAAATCTTGGAGTTATCCGTGAGGTCGGTTAGTGATTAACGTAATTTATTAACACCTACTTGATTTAAAAATACAAAAACCGATTGCAAATAGTTACAAAATTTAGAAAGCGCTTCAGAGAGTATTGTAAGAACCATTAGGTTGACCTAAATTCGTCGAAATTAGATAATATACCTATATTATAGTGGTCAGTGCACGTGGGCGCAATTCCCGAAAAACACAGCTTTGAATCCTGCTGGGTGTCGTATTTTTTTCAATTTTTTTTTCTTCCATTGGTTATATATTAATTCTCAGAAGTGTTTTCAAATAACGTATGTTCAATTATTCAAAAGTCAATTCGATATCAATAATACGAGGGTGGCCGTTTATATTTCGGGAATAACAAACAAAAACGATTTTTTTTTACAATGAAAACAGTTTTATTGTTTTTCAAAATATTCTCCACGACAATTTATATACTTTTCCATGCGTTTGAACCAATCTGAAAAGCATTTTTGCCACTTTGTAGAAGGTAACTCCAAAACATGGTTTTTGAATGCATCAACCCCCTCCCCTCTTCTGGTGTAGAAAATCGTTGACCAAGCAATTTATCTTTGACTGTCGGGAATAAAAATAAATTATTTGGTACCAACTCGGGTCTGTACGGCGGATGACCTATCAATTTGATGTTTTGAGTGCATAAATAGGCGCTTGTTTGAGCCCATGTGTGAGAGCTCGCATTGTCTTGATGAAGGATGATTTGACGCCGACGGTTGCTTTTCCTCATTTCACTAAAAACTTCTGGAAAACAAATGGTTGTGTTCCATTCAGAATTGACTGTTCTATGATTCTTTAAAGGTACAGTTGCGACATGGCCCGTTTTTCCGAATAAACAGGCGACCATTTGCTTCGAAGTGCTTCGAGCGCGAGCAACTTTTGTTGGTTTAAACTCATTTTGGAAGACCCATACGGTCGTCTGTTGTTTACTTTCGGGCTCATACGTATAGATCCAAGATTCGTCACCTGTAACAATCTTATTAATGATTTTTGAAGCACCTCGATCGTATTTTTGAGCATTTCCTTGCACCAATCGACACGCGCCTCTTTTTGTCAAATTATGCGGGATCCAACGCGAACATAGCTTCCCTACGTCTAAATATTCATGCAAGATCATATACACGCTAGTGTTACTAATGCCCAAAGATGTCTCATTCTCACGGTATGTCACATGACGATTTTGCATTATCAGTTCACGCACAGCATCGATGTTTTCTAGAGAAACAGCTGATTTTGGACGACCTTCACGCGGCTCGTCTTTGAGTGAACGACAGCCACGATAAAATTTGCTAAATCAGCGATATACCGTAGTTTTTGATAATGCTTTATCGCCATATAACGCATTAAGTTCAGCAATGCACTGTTCCCGTGATAATCCACGTCGAAAGTTGTTAAAAATAATCGCAAGAAAATTTTCACGAGTTAATTCCATTTTTTGGCCGAGATAAATTTTTCAAATTAATTTAAAAAAACAAAAAGCGTCCGTTTGTTAAAACGTTCTGAGTACTTTTGCCGTTAAAAATGTCAAACTAAAAATACAGAAGTCAAATTGCACCTAGCAACACACGTGTTGCAAATTCCCGAAATATAAACGGCAACCTATGTAGGTAGGTACCATACCTAAAGTATACTTACATAATTGTATTTTATTTATTTTTGATTACGCTCTAATCTCCGTCACTGACCAATTAATCCCACGGGATTTAGTAGTGTTGCCACCCCAGCGAAATATGATTCGTAAATCCCACCATAGTTAAAAATCAGTTTGTCGCGAAATGAGAACACCGAAAATGTTTTATTTTTAGTAATTGATTGTAAAAGGGGAGAGTTCGTTGAATAAATTTATCATAGAATTATTATCTTTTCTATATTTTTGTATGGATCGTTAAGTATCAATGACGTCATTGTTAAGTATACACAATATAAAAAGAGTAGGTGGATTGTGTTATGACATTACTTGAAGTATTTCTTTTTGAACTTCCTGAAGGCTACCCAAAACTGCCAGTCTGTTCAGATTCTCCGATCTACGACGATCAAAAATGCGTAATGCATACTGTGCCTAATCTGGTTAAATGTAAATTTTACGTATTAAATTTCACCGTAGCACAGAAATTTGCCGTGAGCTTTCTTATAGGAAAGAGGTGACCGTTTTGTATACCGAGATGAAAAAAATACGCGTTGTTCGTGGAGCATTGCAGACAATAATGCTCCAATTTTATTAGATTAAACATAAACATTAATTTGATATTGAATGGTTTTAAATATCTGATAATAACACTATCATTATTGTTATCAGATATTACATTTGATATATTCTATTTGATATTTCACCTAACCTAACCTAACAAATAATCCTGTATATCGGCAATTTTCAAAATTTGTTAGCCGCTGGTTTCCTGAAAACCGACAAGAACCGTGTTCTATTTAGACATGAATTTTATATCAGTATTATACGGCCCATAGAGGTTGGACGGTCTTTAATATACGACCATATAATATTTCCGATACAACATTTTTTCACGGTGAAGTATGATACGGCGAACTGCATATGTACAAATTTCCGGACACGGCCTAATCTAGGCCAAGAACATAATATATAAGTATATATATGCGTGAACATTGTTTTCCATCCGCGGCGAACATAAAGCAAGGATATTTTTCTTCCAAAATATTTTTATAGAAATGTAAAACAGATTTTATAGATTTTTTATTTGTTCACGCACATATTGGGTACAATACATTCGTAAGGTACCATGACTCGCTACCGTAAAGGGGCACCGTTATAATGCAAGCGTCGAATAGGCGATGTTTGGTTTTTAACCGAGTACAATCGTTATTAGGCAAATTGCCGCCCATGAGCAGAGTTAGAATGTCGTCCCCTTCTATTTCTAGTTTCAAATTATCTAAAAATTCGTTAGTTAGGTACCTATTTATTATTATTAGACGAATACACAAAAAATCGAATATTTCCACAATACTTACTCTCAAAAAATGGTGGTAGTATTAGGTATGTGGACGTTTGTGGCGCTGACAGGCTCGGATGCACCCTTGTGGAATTTTTGCCTGTATGATAAATCGAAATATCTACCTATCACAGTGGGTATTAAATAATTCTGTTGTCAAGATTTGTTATGCTGTTAAACTGATATATCGATGCTTTTAAATAATGCGACACCATCGTGCGCTTTCAAAGGTTGTAATATTTGTATTCGTTCCCTCATTCACCGCCCCTATGCAATGCATGACCTGCCTACCCTCACGGGATGTCACTAGTCTCAGACACTCCGCACAGAGTCGAATGTTCCTCCAGACATTCCCATTCAGGTTACATGTAAATTGTACGTAAAACATTTCACCGTGGCACAGTTCGCCGTGAGCTTTCTTTCGGAAAGAGATGACCGTATACTATACAGTCTCCAATTTTATTAGATTCAAGATGAACATTAATTCAATTTTCATAGCTGATTTTGGCAAAATTAGTGAATTCAAGAATAAAAACCTAACAAATAATTCAGTACCTACTTATATCAGGAAATTTTCAAAATTTATTTGCTGCTGGCTTCCTGTAAAGTGTAAACTGACAAGAACCGTGCTTACAACATTTCACAGAGAAGTGTGATACGGCGAATTGCATACGTACAAATTTCCGGACACGCCCATTCAGATAGCGACCTCACTTCGCAATATGCCATCTGAATCTCCCGTGATCACGAGAGATTTGATCATAGGTTTTACGTTTTTTAATTATTACACAGTTTATCAATTTTCCTAACATAATTTACATAATACATACATTTTTTTTTGCTCTCGATCGTGATATAGTATTAAATAGAGAATAACTTGTTTCAGTAATAATGGTGAACGTGCCCCACCTGTTTATTGCAACCAAAAAATACGTTACGTCTAGTTTTAAACGTCGCACCAAACAAATTACAAGAGAGTGATGTAGCAAATAAAAAAGCGCTATTGGACATTAAGCCACCAATATACTTGGTGCCCTGTACAGATTATTATAATTTAAATAATCTAATTAATGACATTTTATATTATAATTTACGAGGTCCTAACCAATGAGTCACGACTAGGGATTCCAATCCCGGGATCCCGAGCTATTTTCAATACCCATGAATCCCGGGATTGATAAACATAATCCCGAATCTTTCGGGATTGATTTTTTTTATCAATTTTTATGGAAAATAAAATAAAAACGAAAATATAACAGAAAAAAATACTTTTAATAACAAATAACTACATTAGAAATAAACTGAGTTTGAATGAAGTTTGATTTATACCCATGTGTAAGTTGCCGATTCATTTTATTTTTTCACATAAATTAATAAAAATGAGAAAGATTGGAAAAAACAGTGCTTCGCACTATTAACAAAGTAATTCCACCATGATCTCATACGTTTAACGGCAGTTTCATATTTGGCTGACTAATTAGATTTATGAAGCGGAAAGGCCATAAGTACACCATGATTTGCTTTACTATTTTAAATCTCGCTAACCCATTCATTAAGTCTTTACTATCAGAAACAGCAATTTCATATTAAATTCACATTATTATTTATATTACAATATTATTTACTCCATTAAACTTATGTATTTCCAAGATTGAACGTATACAATATTAACAATAAATGTCTTAAATAGTATAAATTACACTAGATTCATTTTTGACCGATTTTATCAATGTTATTTTTGTAAATATAAAAATTTTATATTAACAATGGAAAAAAATGCCAATCCCGGGATTGTCAAAATTGTAATCCCGAAATCCTGGGATCAGAATTTTGGATCGGGATTGGATTCCCTAGTCACGACTCACGAGTGAGGTCTTGGTTTTTGGGGTTGCCAACTATGTAAATAGTAAAATGAAAAAATATATATACCTATTACTAGTTTGCTAAATGTTTTGTTTTTCGATGTTTGAATAACATTTTTGTAAGTATATGGATGTACATATTAAATATATATATGAGTGGCGAAGGGTAGAGGTAGGCTAAATAATGCACACGAAACTTTGTCAGTCATTCCTATTTGTTTTCATTGAAATCAGACTACAATAAATAATTACAAGATAAAAAGAACTTTTTATAGGTAACGTATACCACGTTTTTAAATTTTCTTTTCAATCATATAAACTTGACAATTCTATGTATTAATAAATACTTTTTTTGTACTTGATAGAAATACTGAATAAATATAGAATACTGAAATGTCATTTTGACATTTCATATTGATTTCCATAGTAACACACGTACCTATATATTAATAATTTAGTTGCTTCTTCTTCCTATTGTGCCATCCCCTAGCGGAGATCGGCCACCACCAAGGCGAACTTATCTTTGTCTACTGCTACCCGGAACAGTTCAGTGGAGCTGCACTCGTACCAATCACGGAGGTTCTTAAGCCACGAAACGCGGCGCCGTCCTCTGCTACGCTTCCCATTGATCTTTCCTTGAATGACAAGTTGGAGAATGCTGTATTTTTGTCCTCTCATAATGTGGCCGAGGTAATGTAGTTTCTTGGTTTTGATACTACGTAGAAATTCTCGGTCCTTCCCCATTCGATTGAGAACTTCAACATTTGTCACCCGGTCAGTCCAAGGAATTTTGAGGATGCGCTTATACAGCCACATCTCGAAAGCTTCAAGTCTCCGTGACATATCTTAGTTTAGCGTCCACACTTCCATATCATAGAAAAGAATTGAGAGAACATAACAACGTACCATACGCAGTCTCAGACCTAAGTTAAGATCTCGATTGCTAAGGAGGCGTCTCATTTTGAGAAAGGCGCTCCTTGCGATTTCAATTCTAGTTTTTATTTTCTGAGACTGGTCCCATTTCTCATTGACCCATGTACCTAAATATTTATAATGGGTCACATGTTCGATTGGTTCGCTGTTAATGACAAAACTTGGACAGCTAGGACTGGACAAACAAGAAAAAATGTGTACTGGACAAACAAGAATACGAGCAAATAAAAACGTGGTAAAAATCGAAAATTAGATATTTAGACTAAGGGAATAAACAGTTTCAGTTTTAAAAAAAATAGTTTACCCAACAATATATTTTCCACAAACAAAAACATTCAGTTTTTCTCAATAAACTAGAATATTCAGTGTAATGATCAACAGTAAACAGAGAGATATAAAATAAGTACCAACAATGAAGCAAAGTGTGATGTTTGTTAATTTAAAAGTAGAAGCAGAACAGACTGAAAATGAGTTAATGGTGAACATTCATGTCCATATAAACAAAAGATACAATGAAAGAGAATACATGATGACTGATAAACTAAATGTCAAATTTTCTATTAGTATATAAAATATAAAGTCCGTTTTTTTCATGTCCCTACCATTTTTTTTTAAATTTATTTTTAATACAGATTAAGAGAAAGATTGCATATTTTAGATTCGTTTTTTACATGAAACAATACATACAACATGAAACGGTGGTGAAATTCTATCGATCCCAAAGACTAAGGTGGGCTGGACACGTTGAGAGAATGCCTGAGCACAGGACGCCAAAAATCATGACCAAGTGGATCCCACAGTGGAAACGGTCTAGGGGCAGACCAAAGAAGAGGTGGGCTGACTGTATCGAAGAGGACTGGAGAAAGATGGGGAGGGCTGGAGACTGGAGAGGAGCAGCAAAGGAGCGTGTGGAGGACAATTGTAGAGGAGGCCAAATCCCGCCCCGGGATGTAGTGCCGAGAAAGAAGAAGAAGAAGAGATTCGTTTTAATTTAATATTCTTTTGTTTGACTTATAGGTACTACTGTCAGAATTATTTTATATTGAAAAATGAAATTATTATTGTTTTGATAAATACGATAAATATACAGTAGGTATAACCTCGATTATACGAATTTCCGGAGTTTAGTAAGATTATAAGAAAGACGTATCCAATAAAAAAAATTATTATTTAAAAAAAATGTAGTGGTTAATAAGATTTTTGTATCAGCTTTCGTTCATCAACGATTCATTCCGGACAATCTATATTGTATATCGATTAACGAAGTGACCTCGTAGTAAGCTGGGGACTTGAGCGAATAACAGTGGCGAAGGGTGGAGGTAGGCTGTTAAGATCCGCCACAAATAGTGCACACTACACTTTGTCAGACATACGTATTTGGTTTCATTGAAATAAGACTACAATTTACAGATGGTGCTGGTTAGTTTATAATATTCAATTAAACCCTGCGAAACCCAAGCCATAATAGATAATAGTATAAAAATACTCGTAAAATTATCGAATTAAATCATACATAACTTTGAATATTTTGTAGGTACCTACAATAATATTTTTTATCTATGTAAGTATTATAGTTTGGTTTAGGCAGGAGTTAAGCGCTCTCCACCGAAACCCGCCCCGCACCACACTCGGTCTTAATCGAGCGTATCGCGGTACCCTACAATCGGTGATGTGAAGCACCTGAAACAATAATTCTACTGGGAGTATCCTGAGAGAAGATGCCCAAGACTTAGGTTGCTACGCTCAAAGTGAGCTGACAATATGTGTAATATGTAGGTACATATTCGTAATCCAACGAAAACAATTAAAAATGAATGAAAAATTATGCAAAATTTTGTCGTATCACCCATCATATACCAAAACTATTGTGGCATGGTTTAGGCAGGGTTTAATTGATTTTTAAAAACTAACCAACATCATCTGTAAATTGTAGTTTTAGTTCAATAAAAACAAATACGTACGACTAACAAAGTTTAATGTGCACTATTTATGGCAGATTTTAACAGCCTACTTTCACCCTTCACTACTGGTGAGTACCTAATAGATAATGGTATATAAGTATAACTAAGTTTTTTTATTCGTTCCCTAATCGTGTTACTTCGACGCAATTTAAAAACGGGGCCATAGAGTTTCTTTTATTGCTAGCACAACAAACGAATTACGAATTATTTATTCCCCAAAGCGTTTAACGTGTAAAAACGCCATTAATCTGCTTAGTGGTGTTAGGAGAGGGCGTGGTCGCGTCCCAAACTTAATTCTATTGTGTATTTTATTTGGGGAGCGCACTGCAATGCAGCTACGGTGTCGTTTAGTATAGAAATGAAAAACACCTACTTAGGTACCTACTGACTATTTTAATAGTATATAGATAGTTCATTACCTATTCAAATTATTGAAAAGTAGTTCCATAGAGGTCTGGATTAACAATTTATAAGCCAGAGCCTATAAATTGGCAAGGGGCCTAAAATACATGAAACACGCTTGAGAAAAAGGGATCCACAAATTATCTGGTCACTGAAGCATAAGACATTCAATTAGCTGCTCGTTACTGCCTCCTATGGGAGAGGATTAGTATGGTGTGAGACTTGCTATTTTATAGTTGGACTATCAGATACCTACCTGAAAATCCTATAACATAAAAACAAAAGTGTAGACTGTAGAGACATCAAACGGTTTAAAAATCCCTAAAAGGGTTATTTTTAGACATAATATGATAGATCTCTCAGTTATAGATCTAAGAAAATAAAAAATCTTCAAAGTTAATAACGGATAGTTGGAGCGGTGCTCGGAGTAGGAGCACGCAGCACGGAGCAGTGGAGCAATGGTGTTTTACCCGGAACAGGAGCAGAGGCGGAGCACCAATATTTTGTAGTGCTCCACTGCTCCGGATGTTTTGTTTTATTATTAAATTTTCGTCCTAAAATATTATATTTGATACTTCGCAACACTGGAATTCTTTGAAATATGGCAACACTGCCGGGTAATAAATAACCTCACTTTTTTGACAGAAGAGGGAAATAAGGGAAGACGATTTGCTGCCGGAGTTTATGTTTAATATAATAATATTAATAATTATTACCAAAGAAAATGACGATTATTTAAAAACTAATTATTATTTTATTTTTTAATATTGTATGAAACTAATACATATTAAAACTTTTTAACTGGAGCGGGGCAGACCCTGGAGCGGAACTGGAGCAAGTATTAGGTCCCGGAGCTGAGCTGGAGCGGAGCAACTCAAAAAGGGTCCGCTCCAACCCTCTGGTTAATAATCACACTTGCGAAAATATTGATTTCTTCATCTATAGTCGATACCTAAATGCATAACGCAGTCCAATTATAGTTAAGTCCTACTTATATAACTAATGCAAAGAAGAGTTGAATGCAGCATTGCTTAGAAACTAGTTATATTTTTTTTGTTTCGGACTTTAGTAGTTTAAACAATGCCATTCGAAAAAATCAATTGGTATAATACCAAGGTACGATAATATTGCTATCAACTATTTATTATGATTCACTATTCAATAATATTATTACGATATTATGATACTTAGTTTAAAACGTATTCAAAACAGTTCGACACCACTCACAAGTATTCCTATTAATAATTAATACTCATTCTATGAAAAGTAGAAGCAGAAATTAGTACCTAGTTTTCACAGGTTTTGCTCAGCGTACGTCAAAATGGAGTTTTTATGCTATTTTCAAAGCATGACCCTGGACATTCATTAAACGTTGTAGATAATCTATTTACATAATTTTGAAGCCTTATTATCCTTTATATTTATTTTAAACATTTGATGACTGCATAAAATATTTTTATTACATACAATAGTATTCTTTTAAACCTTTCGACCTAATGTTTTTGAATATATATATATATTTCAGTACATCCATGTGCAGTGGTGTTAAGATTTTTTAGATTTATTGATTTTTAAACGCATTTATAAAACCATTGATAAAATTAATGTTAACATTATTTATAGTGAAATATTTACGATAAAAAAATATATTTTATAATCTCTGTAATCCCAAATTTGACAAGAAATAGGCATTTTATTATTCAAAAAATGGGCAAGATTTACACATTTAGATATACTGATTATAAGCTATGTCTTTGACCATTCAAATGTGATAAACATTCTACGAATAATGTTTGCTTTATAATAATTTTGACATTTGTATAATTTTGATATTAATTTTGACCTCCATTTTGACGTACGCTGAGCATGTCCCCCCTTAAAGCAAATAATATATACTAGAAACACATTATGATTACGTCACGTGAGCGCACGTTAGCACACGTGAGCTCGCGGTAAGCTCTCGTCATGAACGAAAAGTGTGCGATGTTTTTTTTTTTGATCATGTCTAATCCTAAGAGATCATATGGGCCTCCACAGAATAGAGGTTTGTATTACCAGATTTTTGTTTTTGCAAGAAATGGATATTAGCCACTAGCTCAACCTATTAGGTTCACATTCTGACTCTAAACACACATTAACAAACGTGCATTTGCCAGACCAAGGATTCGAACCCGGGACCCGCGACATTATAAGCTGACGCGTTAGTCGCTTGGCAATCGTGGGCTTGCATGGTATTTAAAATGTCATCAGACAGGTGTTTCCACCCTTCAGCACATTTTTAGGTACCTACGGGGAGGTCTGATGCGCTGACAAGTTTGGAGGCCCCCTTGTGATTAAATAAAAATAAAATGTCGGTACTTTATAACTTAAGGATGTGACTGCATCATCCGCTTCATGAAAAACCGACACTGCTTTCAAAAGCTGTTGTAATGATCGTATTCGTTCCTTCATTTGCCGCCCTTTATAATTTGCCGCCCATAAGAAACGCATAACCTGTTTACCTCCACAGAACGTCACTGAATACACTTTATTTTTATTTGATGGCAAATAATAATTGTTGATTGTTGCCGTTTTCAGTAATGTCATTGATAATCCTCATTCTGTCTGTAGTTATAGGTATGAGATATTAATGTTATTTTTTTTTAATTTTTAATTTATTTAAATACTCATAATTTTGTTGACCAATCCTTATGGGACGCAATGTACCCGTTACTAAGCTCTAAGCTGTGTGTTTTTGTTTTTATTGGTTGCCTCGAATTTAGAGAGAGGTCCATTGTTAAAAAGTGTGAAGCGCCCCGTCATGGCGGTTTATTAACTGATAATTATCGAAACCGGTGCTAACAATGGTCACACCGTAGTATTATAACACCTTACTGAGATCTGAACGGGGATGCTGGCGATTCTCAAACTCAGGGCTGATTGTACCTATTACAATAGACTTTCTTATATGTGTCTTGATTAATCTATCTGTCTCTCTGTAACACACGAGAAAGACTTCCATATTTTCAAAAATAAAATTATTTATTTTAATCGGGTCGCGAAAGAAAACAAATGATTGGATACTCTCACAATAGTTTGACAGATATGCCCCCATAAGCAATATGACAGCTATTTGTCAAAGTCACATTTTAAGATAATGAAACATTCACGTTTTTTTCAACTTTTCTTAAGAAAATTTTCAATAATGTGGTTGAATCATCAATTTGATTTATGATATTATTTTACTGCTTTTGACTTTTTGTCCAATGGTTCAGAATTTCAAGTAGAGCATTATCCGTACACTAACTCAATTTGTGATTTTTGTCGAAAAGCTGCATTTTTCCTTATGGGAGCAGAAATGCTTACATTGCAGTACTAGCATATCGCCAAATCCAAGCATGTTGACAGGTGGCACTGCCACATGGTAATTTTTCTAGTATAGTATTTAGAATTCATATAGGTACAAGGTATATACAATTTTCACTCAAAGACAAAGCGTTTCGTTGTTGCGCTTTCAAAACCGGTTATGTAGGTATACTGTACAGATAGATACCTACACTTTTTTAATTTAACACAATAAAATCCACCTAGTTGACGATGACGATTAAAGGGGATGAAACCGGTCCTGATTATTATTAAATTATGTGTAGTAATTAGTAATACATAATTATAAAGTTTTATTTTAAGGAATACAATGTTTTTCCACCAAGAATTGAAATTAAACACAATTAAAGAAATCAACGCATCATTCCTCAAAAATAACTGTGCATGGAATGTCAAGTTAATTTCTCAGAAGACTCTTTGGATAAATATGAGCATGTAGTATGTAGTTGTAGTTCCAATAACCATCGCATATTCTACGACCCAGTAACTGTAAAGTTTTAAAGGCATAACAGCGTTAAGTATAGTAGATCTCCAAGTAATGTGTCACCTGGATCTCTAATCAATCAATTGACCATGTCCAAACCTAATACGATCACTGAGTGGAGGTTTGTGTTAACAGATTTTTGTTTTTACGAGGAATGAATGTTGGCCACTTGTTCAAATGGTGACATGTAATGATGATTCATGCCTTTCAGATCCAGTGATTGCAATCATATAAGATAGGATAAGTATATGCTCAGAATATCAGTCCTATGCATTGATATACTACTGGATGAACCATATGCCTCTTAAAATGACGCCCGATTTTCAGCGAGTCGGCCTGTGTTAAAACTTACTGAGTAAGCCCGGTCTAGCTTGCATCTTACTCTAACTAATAGTCAGCGCATGACGACTTGCTCTGTCTGTTTTGCGTTCCAGCCACCCTTAGGTTCACTATTCCAAAAACGCAAATTTAGTTTTACAGCCAGGGCAATACGGGTGAAATTCGGGAATCCATGTTAACGGTCTTAACGCATTATAGCTACAAGGAAATATTATAAGACGATATTCGTTATATCTTTTGTGGTACATTTTTAAAATGACACTTGTATGGGAACTGCTCATCTAGTAGTATATCAATAGTCCTATGCGACATTTTTTTTACCACGGGAAAAGACTCGAATACAAATCGCAGTCCTCAGTTCCCAATGAATACGACAAAATATTCATCAGAATCACCACCGCCTTGCGCTACAAAGATTTTTCCAGCGTTTTTGCAAGGCGGTTTCATAGGCCCTGGCCGAATTCAAATACCTACCTAGCAATACCTACCCAATGCGGGTAGAAGAATAGTTTTTAATAAGGCATATTCTCTCAGCCGGCACAATTTTCATTTGACTAGAATCAAGTAGAGTAGTTTGCGTGCCAAAGTCCTTAAGAAACATCGATAGTAAATGCGAGGTATCCATAAAGGCATCTAGAAAAAAAAAACCTATTAGGTTCATACTCTAAAGTCTAAAGCTTAAAATCTGATGCCTTTTCTAGATATTTTACATTTTAAACTGTTTTAATTAATAAAAACGTACCTAAAACATTAATTTTTTTTTTTTTATTATTTTAAGTCAAAAATCCCATTTTATTATTACATATTATTTCATGCTCATGTCTATTATTAAATTTATGTTGTGTTTCATGTACATATTGAAAAGATTATTGACTAATTTATTTCGACTCTATAAAGGAAAAAAAGCGTAACCCTCAGTTTTTTCAAAATAGGTTTCATTGCATAATATCGTTGTACAGTCACAAGGGTGAAAGTTTATATTATTTCGAGTATAGAATATTTAAAATTATTAAATTCCACATTTTGATAATGCAGAAATGTTAGAAAGCCGTAGTTCTTCAGCAATTCACAAAAAAGTAAAAAATACCTAAAGGTAGACTTGGCTGATTTTGAAATGTAGCGATACAATTATACTTAAACATTCTTATTTTTTATAAAGGGGGACAAGCATTAGAAAACTTTCTGAACCACGTACATCCTTAAGCCCATATTCCATTGGCAGATTGCGTCTGGCCCGATCGTCTGCCACGACTGTCAAACTCTATTCTCTATGGTTTTCAAGGATCGTGAGCGATCGGGTCGAAAGTGGAAAATTTTCTATTATCCGTCGTGCGATCCTTTCATTATCAAGCGAAGATTGCCGAAAGCGTACGAAAATAGCCGAATATGCGCCTGAGTCATGCAAACGGTCGTTCATTTCATTCTACTGGTCGATTTCAACTGAACAACTACAAGATGGCGAAAACTTAAAAAATATATATGGAGTATCACCGAGGACACAGTCCTCGTCGAATAAATGCACGCCAAAGATATAGTGTGGAACGTAAAAAAACCCGCCATATTCAATGGCGATCACGCTGTTCTTCAGTTAGCCAACTTTTGACCCAGTGTTTTCGTTTACGGCGAGTCCTGACCGCCTGAGCCAGTTGAAATATAGCCATACTCGCTACAATAAATTAGTCTTTGGATTATTCGATTTCGATATTCCAATTACTCAATTGGTTTGGAGATTCAAGCTCGCCCAGTTATTCATGATGTAAATTAACAATAAGTATACAAACTTTCTATAAATGTCAAACGGCCGCATAAATTTTAACAGATCTGATGCTCGCTAGGTTTGACAGCTGACAGCTCAGTTTTGTTGACATAAAATTGCGCGGGAATGCGTTCAGTGTAGCCACCAATCTAAGAAATATCTAGTTTTCACTCAACCTATATTTTTAATAATAGCAACACTAGTATTATTTTAACCAATAAAATCAAGGACCAACGAGATTGAATCGTTGCGTGTAATTGCAAATAGCTAGCGACAACGGTTGGCGTCGATCGTTGGATCGGGTTGGGTCTGTGCGTCTGCCAATGGAATATGGCCTTTAAGTAGTGTTTAACATATCTAATCTATCGGCAGAGTTATTCCTCCCATGCCATGTCAAGAAATCATTTTCAATTACTAATAATCCATATTATAATTTTATCTCATCCTCATATCTCACGACCTTCTAATACAAAAAGAGAATTATATAAACCAATTATAATAGTTCTCAGAATTTACATAATTGAAATTATTCTGTTTGAGTAACCTTATTAACTTCAGAGAAAAACAATAATATAATACCTACGCAGGTACACAATAGGTATTAATGCATTATAGATTCTGATCTTCATAAAAAAGTAAAGAATGTCTGTTAGGTACTACGTAACCTACAAGGTTTTTTAAAATTACACGTACCTTTCTAAAGTGACATCCCGTGGAGGCAAGTAGGGCATGCGTTGCTTATAGGCGGATACGAATATTACGACTGTTGAGGTTAATGGTGGTTTTCCATGAAGCAGACGATAGGTAGTAGCTAGGTAATTTTGAAACAATTTGAAACCAAAAATGAAAGGGGATGGTATTCTAAGTGTGGAACGTCAATCCCAGGGTACTCGGAAGTAATGGGAACTGAAATACCTAACCGGTAAGGAGTAACAGGTAACCGATCTCGAGTATGGAAAAATCCGGGATAAACATAAACACGTGTCAAGAATACATGATACGTCGAATACTGACAACTGCTCTCGGTTTATGCATTGACGCTCATTTAATATTGGTGTATTACACACACTATTGCACGTGCATAATGCGTGTTTCATTTTCGTAGGACACTCACACATTAAAAACCCTCCATCAAAATATAGCGTATTGAATATAGCCTATCGTATTTCTATTTATTATCTGTTCTGTGATCACTCCCAATCTATCTATTAGCATCTGCTATAATTCTTCTTAAAGAGGTGCTACCTATAGATTAAATCGAGCCTTCTTTTCGGTCTCCAGCAGTCACCGACTAGTCATGCATACCAAATGACTTTGATCTGAAATGGAATCCTATCCTTAATTCGGCAGTGAATAAAAAATGGTAAAAAACAAAATTAGGTAGCAACAATTATCGCATTTCGAGAAACCACAAGCTATACTCTCGGCAAATTCTCTTCGAGACGCTTTCTGCATAATATTGATAGACAGTTTGCATTCGTTACGCCACGGAATACATACTCCGATTTTCGTCGAATTGCGTCGGCCAATTTGACAAGTACCCATAGCTTAATTTCCATATCCTTTCGAGACGTCACTGTTCACTATGCATCGGATCCAAAACCATTGCCAAATTATAAATCGTTTCATTTCCATAATTATTATTGTCGATGACAAAATTGGCAGGATGTCACAGGCAAAAGAAACATTTACTAAATAAAACTTACAACTATTTACCTATACTTAGATAAGCGAGGCAGTTACTGCACTTTAATATTCAATTTTGTACACTGATTTGCTCAACTGATTGTAAAAGGTATCACTTTGAAGTCGCGCTAGCCGCAGCTCTGTTATTTTAACGAACTATTAACATAAACCAGCTGTGAAGAACTAATGGCACGGGTACTGAATGCATTATACCCCGTTTACACGTGCATGGATTTACTGCTGATAATATTATTGCAGCCATAATAAGAAAATGCACGTGTAAACATGTATTATCGTGCAAGTTTTTATTTATTAAAAAAAAGAAACATTGAGCACATAACATATTATAAATTCAATTAATTCAACGTAAATCAATTAGAGAAAAAACAAAGCATAAAATTATTTTACAGAAAAGAAATAAAATTAAAAACAATAATTTAAAAAAAAAATACAAATTAAACAATAAAATAAGATTTAAAAAACAGAATACATAATGCATCGCTAAAAATGTCTACATCTCTAGGGGGGAATGGGACAACTGGATGCCAGGACAATTGGACGCCGCACTGTCGTTGACACGAATACAGCACGTAGACGAGGAATTTTAATCAGTTTATTTCTACTACTTAGTAGTTTTAATTCACTTTACTCTTAACATAATGCTTTGTTTATTGCGGATTGAGAATTACCATGCCTAAGGCTTTATATAAAAATAAAAAACTCTTTTTTCGTTGGAACTTTAACATATGCTCGATTAAATCATTATTTACGTGTGCATATTTAAATTCTCATCAACTATTCTAAATCATAATATAATAATTTAAATATAAATAGTACCTAACGTCTATTTGTTTTCGAATTGCGTGGTGTCCAGTTGTTCCGGCGCCAAATCGTCCTAGACCCCTCTAGGGAGTGCATTGGCCAGCTGCACACAACCCTCGCTATTGTTGCCTGGTTAGCCTGACAAGAAGAAACAGCTTTCACCCAAAATAGAACCACGCATGTCATTTACGGGTGCATAAAAATTCAAATTTTCCAGAATATCAGGATTGGAAACTATAAGTAGGTACCTACCACGTATGTATATAAGATTGCACGTATGCATCAAATAAGTTGGGATTTGTACCATATTTGCACCTGCGCAGTAGAACTATGGTCGTGAACCTACACCTAAAAACGAACTACATCGCGCAGAGACTCATTTTGAGGTTAACAGATTTTCACGACCTGTCAAATAGTAGGACCTACCATAAATTGACAACATTGCGTCTCGTTTACTCCCAAAGAATGAGATTGGCGAGACAGTCAGCACTCTTACGTGTAAACAGTTATCATCGCGGTAGTGTAAAAAAAAAAAAAAAAGTTTAAAATACACACTATTGATTCAAGTAACTCCATGCACGTGTACAAGCGCTATTAACTTAAGCATTAGGAAACTGGCATAACAAATCTCAATATTAATAATTGCAAGATAAAAATAACTTTTTATATACTTACCACGTTTTTAAATTTTCTGTTGAATCATATAAACTTGACAATTCTGTATTAATAAATACTTTTTTTGTACTTGATAGAAATACTGAATATATATATCTATTATAGAATATCTACTGAAATGTCATTTTGGCATTTCATATTGATTTCCATAGTAACGCACGTATATATTAATAATTTAGTTGCTAGGACCCCCTTAGCAACCAATAATAGTGTGTAGTAAATATTACGTTTAACGAATTTCTTCCGAAACATACAAAACAGAATTAACTGAAAATGAATTCAATTCTGCTTAAAGATAGCCAAAAGTATTAAAAGAATGCATTGTCGTCGTGTTCTGATATATTCTAAAAGTTTCAAATGTATAGCTAGTCGGGAAGTTAGTTAAAAATCTTAGACAAACAAGAAAAAAATGTACTGCACAAGAAAAAATCAGTAGGTACCTGACAAACAAGAATACGAGCTAATAAAAACGTGGTAAAATAGACACGACGTAAGCAGAACAAGTATGATTTTTGCAATATGCACACTTATTGCAATGTAGATAGATATAATTATTTTTTCAAATGCCGGTAATTATACCAATGTAGGTATTTGTATGGAACAATAGTTTAACGCACACATTCGGGTATTAGGTACAGTAAAGAAATTAACAATATAATTATATATTATATGTGTCGCTACATTTCAAAATCAGCCAAGTCCACCTTTAGGACTTTTTTGTGAATTGCTGAAGAACTACTGCTTTCTTACATTTCTGCATTATCAAAATGTGGAATTTATTAATTTTAAATATTCTATACTCGAAATAATATATACTTTCACCCTTGTGACTGTGTATTTGAGAAAACATAAAGCTGTTTTTCTCCTATTCATCTATTATGGACTGATTTTGAAATCTAGCGACACATATATCAAACAGGACAGCACTGTAAATCACGGGTTCCTAACCCAGAAGTGGTCACGAGGTGGTTTTCTAAAGAGCCACCGACTACTCTTAATGAAAAGTAACATTTCGTAACAATATTTCCGACATATTTTATAGCTGGTGTCAGGAGTTATTCTAATTATAGTTCCCTACCGTATTTTAGTTTTTTAGTCCATTAAAAATATCGTCATAAAAAATGGGCAAAAACACATTGGGCAAGGCACATAATAATCTACCTTCTACCTTTGTTTTGTGTAACTTTTATGTTTAGGAGTAAAGCTGTTACGTCATGTCTTTAAGCAGTGACGTCCCTAGATAAAATGCCACCCCTAGGCAGCGCCAAAATGCCGCCTCATTTTTTTATACATTATTTTTATCATCCTTTCATGAGTCCAATATCTTAGAAATGTTTTGTATGGATACATTACTAACAAATATATGACTAATTATTCGCAAATCTGCACGTGTCGTATCTTGTCACCAAAGATGTCGAAGGGCAACGGAAGTAAACTAGATATCGCGAAACCGCCAAAACCAGTGAGCTGAAATTTTTAATGGAAAGATATTTTCGTTATTACTAAGTTTAGGTAGCTATTTCTATAAATTCCAAATGATTTTCCTCGATTTGCCGCCCTTCGAGAAACTGCCGCCCCCAAGCGATGCTCAATCTGCCTACTTCCACGGGACGTCACTGTCTTTAAGAATGTCGAGTAGATCAAAATGTGCCCGCCCCTGACATTAGGGAAGACGGAATAGTTCGGTAAATTTGTTTAATTATAAAGTTGTTTTAACAGAGTAAGAGAGAAGACTTGAACAACAGATCCTCGTTTAGAGAGGAAGAGGCGATATGACAGCGAGTCGCAATTAAAGTTTTGGTAAAATTATACATAAAATGACTAGTTCTTTTTCTTACATTCAAGGTTGTTTATTTCTGCAAAATGGTACGAAATTCATAAAATTTTACGTATCAGGATAAATTCTGTTGTTCAATTTTGTCAACAAGTACACAGGCACTTACATAAAATGAAGTCAGGGCCGGCTTAGGAAAATATTACAAGAATATTTTTTTATTGTGACAAGAATTTATATCACTCGCAGTTATAATATTCTAGGGTTAAGTCATTACATGAAAATCCAGGTTAAAATTTTCCCGTTTTATCAAAATACCTACAAACTGATTGTGGAAATAATGAATCAGGTAGATAGTTGTAATTTTATTGATAATTAATAATTATGTATATGTCAAAGAGATCGGACTATTACATACAGATAATTAATAGTTTGAGGGATTTTGAATAAAATGAATTTGATAATATTTTTATATCGATTTTAAGGCGGCGGGAGGGGGTGGCAATAAGAAAATCTTGCTTCTGCCACTGATTACCACATAAGCTACCCTGCCTATTACTAATATGTAGCTTCTCGTCGTTTCAACTGAGGAATAATGCATTTGTCCAAATACATTTCCCATGCCCAGACACTGTGTGCGTAAAAGTCAAACGATACATACCTGGCCTGCAGGTATAACTAAGGATGTTCACCTACGAGTTATTGCGAGTTGTCGCATCCACGAGTGGTGATCGTATGCGCATAGTTTAACGGTCATAATTATTAGGTTCATTAGTTTCTATTTTATGTCAAAGTTGACTTGTTTATAAAAAAAGAAGACGGTGACTTGTTTTGACTAGGGATTGCAATACTGAATGAAAATACCAATACCAGTATTTCGGTATTTCCTATTGAATACCGGTAGTATCTAATATCGGTATTTGTAAAATAATTGTAAAAAACAGAAGTAGGTACCAACAAATATAATACTTACCTGTAATATAAAAATCTCTTTAAAATATAGGTACCTAAACATTTTTTAGCATGTGTCACTGCTGGCCACCAAGGACGGTGGAAGGCCACGGAAGTAAACCAAACATCGTGTAACCTGACAAAAAAATTTGCAGTCCTGTTAAGCCTTTTATGTCAATTAATACATTTTGTTTCCACTGTCAATACCGAATATATCGGTAACTAATGTATGATTATTAAAACCAGTATTTCGGTATCGAAAACACTGGGATGCCTGTATTTCAATCCCTAGTTTTGACTAGGTACTTATTTAGGTAGGTACTGTTATTTGTGACTTTTTGTGATTATTCATCTAAATATTCTAAATAATGTTCGTTTATTATTTTCATAGTGCTCTGTCTTTCATTGGAAGGTGACCGGAAGTCGAAAGGTTACTTAGTTACTCGTGCCTTTCAAAAAAACGCTCTGCCCACATATAATTCGCCCCTGTGTCCAAAGGTATTTAAATCTATCGATTAATACGTGATGCATTTATTATAAGCCGACAGAATAGCTGATAGTATGAGAAATACTAAAGCATGCAACTGATTTAGTTGTCAGTGGCGTGCGGAAAATAATTAATTAAAATAAAAATAATTGTTATATAATTGAATCTCTCATAACTTGTGCATCCTCCAGGGCTCGAAATGGACCGACAGAGTCCGACCAGACTGAACATGGACATGGAAATAGGTACTTATGTTTATGGTGTGATTATAATTATACAAAACTACATACCCTATAGGTATGTATAGGTACAATTGGGTCAATTTGTGATGTGTATTTATCTCACTTATCTGGTTGATTCACCACGCCGGGCCCCTCCTGAGCCCGGCCCCCGAGGCTAGAGCCATGTTAGTTCCATATACACATAGTCAACTCGTGATTAGAGTATTTCAAACATAGGTGTCTTTAAGTACCTACGTGAAGATCTGAGGAGTTTGCAGGTTTCGAGCCCCCCCAATTTTGCCTGTGCGATAAATCCCTATTGTCCGCCAATGTCAACATGACATGACCATCATTTAGTAATAAACTGAAACTGACTTCGAAGCCTTGGTCCATGAAGATTGGCTTCCGCATTTATATCTATGGGGATAAACAACTCAATCCGTGTCAGCATATTGATCGGCGATATTAAATAACTGACTGAAATTACAAATTCCTAATATCCATTTCCCGTAGTCTCCAATTATGTCAAACTCAGTAAATAGCTGACTACAATGATTATTTCCGTGATATCCATTTTTCACATAGTCAGCTATATCCGATGACACAAACTCCACATATTAGCTGACTCAATTATAATGATCATTTCATAAATATTCTTTTCAAGATATTATTTAGATTGTGAGTACGTCAATAAATAGCGGATCATAATTCATTGGACATGTCACTCGAATGTAAGTTACCGGTCTGATACAACATCTGATCCTACCGAGATTCGGACCTCGGAACCGTATCATAAGTATTGTAACATAACTACTGTAACATACTCTTGTACCGACTGTTTACGCTGCAAATAAAACTCGCTCCTCCATTCATCGGAGCAACCACCAAAATCTCGACTTCCTCATCCACCATACCATGAGTGACCTCCACAGTGATGACCCCCAACATATCTTATTAAACTGTCCTGTGTGCTGAACCGATACGCCACTGTACAAATAACCCATCTTCACCAAGGCAGAGACACCTATAACCCGCGTATCATATTGGCGCTTCAGGTCACGTAGCAGTCTCCTTGAGTGGATATGTATTTTTGATTAGCGGCCGCCGATCGTGACCGCCGACCGGCCCGACTCGAGCGACTCCCGAAAAATATCTCGCACGCCCTTGCCATCTTGCCAATATTAAATATTTCAGAAATGGCGAATCGAAACACCACAGCATGAGGCAGGAGTGCGGAGTCGTGAGAACTGATTAGCTGACGTTGATAACTGAGCATAATGGCGCCAGCAGAGTTTGGACTATACCTGTCCTAGAGGGAATCATAATATTAGAATATAAGTTAACATAAAATTTTGATAATTTTAGATATTTTATAGAGTATTTTTGATTATTATGTATTATGGCTTGGTTTTCGCAGGGTTTAATTGATTTTTTTTAAATAACCAACACTAGTATCTGTAATTTGTAGTCTTACTTCAATAAAAACAAATATGTATGACTAACTAATCCACGTATCCAATAATTTACACGTGTATGGATTTACTGTTGACAGTAAGTATTATCGCGGCCATAACAAGAAAATGTATGGGTAAATATGTATTATCCTGCAGTTGCAAGCTTGCATGCATGAATCAAAAAAGTTTGGAAGCTTCTGAATTTTCATGCGACAGTAGGGATTTTTTTCGCGCAGTAGAACGACAGTGGCGAATATGCCGAATATAATGTAAAAGAACTATACTCATTTTGAGGTTAACCGATTTTCACTACCTGTCAAATAGTACCATAAAATGACAACATCGCGTCTCGCTTACTCTTGAAGAATGAGATTGGAGAGACAGTCACCACTTTTACGTGCATGGCCCCCACAAAGGGGGGACTGATAGAGCTCTAGCCTGGGGGCCCGGGCTCAGGAAGAGCCCGGCGTGGCGAGTCGACCAGTTAAGTGATATAAATAGATATCAAAAATTCTCTCTAATAGTTAAAAAAAGTCGCCTACTTTCTCTTCAATAACGTTATTATTTAAAATTATGTAGTCGTTTGATACAATTTTTTATTTTGTATCGATACTCGACAACTCCACAATTCAAATGGATGTAATATATCTACAAATAAACACTAAATATGCACGTTAATTTTACTGCGTAACCACACCATTTGGAAAAGGCTACTGCAGAGCGTCACACTAGCTTTATCCTTAACGATAGGCAGGGGGCCCGCCAAATATCTTAGCCTGGGGGCCCGCTTCAGGATGTGGGGGCCATGCTTACGTGTAAACAGTTATTGTCACGAACGCATTATTGCTGCCAGTAAATCCATGCACGTATACAGACGCTAAAAGATTAATGTATACTATTTATGGCGGATCGTAACAGCCTACCTCTACCCTTCGCTACTGCTGAAACGACTCTAAAAAAGAAGATTATTCATTTGAAATAGGTATGTACCTACAGACCTACAAAATTATCTGAAGAATGGGATGGGGGATCCAACGTCGAAAACTACCCAATCAAGACTCGTAACTGGACAAAATCTGACATTCGAATGAATTTTTCAAAATGGCGTTCTATGGTAGTTCGTAGTTCCATTTTTGGCCATTTTACAGACAATTTTGTAGGTCTGTAGCTGCCATCTGGATGCGGAAAGTGAATACCATCTATCAAAGTGACAGGAACTAATTTAGTAGTAGGTACCTACCTACCCACAACAAATAATTTCGTGACATGTAATAGATATACGTACCTACCCATCAAATCAAACTATCTAAGAATAAAATGCCGCGTACCGGATATTTGTTTGGAAGTATCACCTAACCATACTTGGTACGTGTAATTTTAAATCAGAATGATAAAAATAAGTACCACCATTGTACTTGTCGGTTGGTGTTTATTCAAATTTAGGCGGAAAAATTTGTCGGCATTTTTATTTGTCGTGATGATTATTATGAGAATAAGTAAGTTGGCCAGTTCTTCGAATCATGAAAATCATCACGAATTTTTCGGGAACCCTGTCTTTGCATACTGATTATGTTTTCAACACATTGCTAGACGTCGCGTGGCTGAAACATTGAATGCTATTAAAATGGTTACATGTAAATTGTACGTAAAATATTTCACCGTGGCACAGTTCGCCGTGAGCTTTCTCATCGGAAAGAGATGACCGTATACCAGTGGCGAAGGCTCCATAGTGAGCGATTATTTGAAGCCTACCTTCTAAGAGAAATAGATAGAAAGTATTTAAATTTAAATAAATAAAAAAATGTGCGGGAACCAATCTATCGTGAGATGAGTGAATCTATGAGAACTCTGCCATTCTGGGCAGTGTTGACCTGTATGTCCCTGATAACTATCATAGAAATAGAGACCATCAGTTGTTTATTCTCCCAAGGTGCAGAACCAACCTGCCACTGGTAATGCCAATTGGGAGGGCGATAACTATGTTCAACGAAATTGCTTCGGGTGTTGATATATTCCACCTACGTGAGAATGAGTTTAGGTGGACGTTGTTTTATAAATTCTTAAAATAGGGTCTGCTTAACTCATCCGGTGTACTTCCTTGTACCTATCTAATCTATCTACCTACTGATCTATCTCTTTTTTTATGTAATACTGTTATATTTATATATCTTTGTTTCTAATTGTCATGTTGTGAACGTCTTAAACTTATAATTTGTAATGTCCACAATATGTTAAAAAAATAAATAAATTGAAAATTGAATAAATTGAATCGTAAGAATAATTAATAAATATTTAAAAAAAAAATAATGAGAACCATCTATCGTCAGAATTTAGAATATATAAAAAATAAGTGACAAAGAAGCGTCGCGTGTTTTCTAGCTAGTATTGAAATATCGATTCATTCGAGATGATTTTGGCGTGCTTTTTGTGTGAACTGCGTGTTATACTTGACATCGGGGTGTCTGGCTTTACGAATACGACATACAAATCTATTAGCTTATAAGGCAAAGCCTATATATTTAGTGTCTATGAATGCCGCTTTATTCAAATAATGTTTGATAATGCGATAATTTAAAAAAAAAATCTACGGGTTCAATTACGTCATACAAAATATTTTTAAAAATAAATAATATTTTTTCTTGTGTTTATTATGTATCAGTTAATTCAGTCATAGACTAACATAATTATATTTTTTTGTCATTTTGAGCTGTTGGTACCGCTATTTTTCCCGATGATATATTTTTAGTGTGACGTTGACATTAGTGTGTACCTATTCATCAGCAGTAATATCGTATTATCGTCTTATTTCGTAAGTATACCTGACAAGTGTGTTCTTTTTATCAGATCTCCACAGCCTACCTTTTTCCAAAAGTCAAACATCGCCACTGCCGTATACTATGCGGTCTCCAATTTTATTAGATTCGATATGACAATTATTAATTCAATTTTCATAGCTGATTTTGGCAAAACTCATGAATTCAAGAATGAAAACATAACCTAACCTAACAAATAATCCAGTATATCAGTTATTTTAAAAAATTGTTTGCTGTTGGCTCTTCCTGTAAAGACGTGTAAACCGAAAAGAACCGTGTTTTATTTAGGCATGAATTTTATGTCAGTACAATACGACCCAAAGAGGTTGGACGCTCTTTAATATACGGCCATATATTTCCGATACCTACGACGTTTCTCGGGAAACAGTTGGATTTCGCACGGGGGCGGCCGTCTCTAGGTTCGGGGCTGGGGGTAGTACGATTATAATCGATTCTATATTATACACCCTTGATTTAAAAAAAGTGTTTATTAATTGCCCGCTTATGGAATTCGAACGAGCGGAGCTGTTTGCCAGGGTCCGTCCTCAAACGGGCCTAATTGGTCATGGAGATCAGGTAGCAACCGAGGCCAACTTTGCGGCATTTGAGAAATTTGCAGCGTCATATGGGGAGCGGGATAGTCCCGACTCTTCTGTAGACACTCAGTATGCGGGTACACAAAGCGCTTAACGTCAGCGGACAGCAGAGCCAGTCCAAAAACAAACATTTTCTTTCTTAACTTTCTTCTTTAAGCACTACGGTGCATGGTTGCAGCATCAGTCCCGTGCGGCTCCGTCTCGGGACGGAATGCGCACTTAAAATCACTTCTTTCAGACACGTTTAAAGCGTCATAGAAAGCGGCCATGCATATCCACGGTTGTGCATATATGACGGGTGGTGGTGGACACTTTAACGTAATTCGATGTGTTAAAAAATCGCTAAATTACACTGAATTTTATTTGACCTCGAACACTATTTGAAAAACAATACTGGAGAGCGCCAGACTGCCTTTAACCATAGCGATAGGTAGGGGGGCCCACCCAAGATCCTGGCCTGGGGGCACGCTTAAAGATGTGGGGGCCATGGTGCCGGTTGATGGGTTTTGTTATGCTTTTGGTAATATTTAATAGTAAATTTGTTAGTAATACTCATATTTTTAAGATTCCAGTATAATTTAATATTTGTATGACTGGTTTGAACCGTTTCGAGGCTCCCTTTTAAATCTTCGGACGAATCGATTGCGTCAAAGAAAATCCTCTATGCAACGCATTGGTGGTACTTATCTACATTTTTATAAATTATTTACCTACATAGCTGTTATATAATGTGTAAAGGCGCTTGAAACATAAACGAAATGTTCGTAATTGTCGTTATGTTATGAATTATCAAAATATTATTGGTAATGCAAGTAGGTACATAGTTACGTTCTGCGCGTAATTCCTGACTGTCAATTTTCGTGATTATGATTGGAATCGTCAGTGACGTGGCTAACTAGGGGGGTAGGTACAGCACCAGTACAATGGAAGAGTAGGTATTATCTTTTTGGTCTGTCAAACTAAAATTCTATAAATATGTTATACCCAAGTAATAATGGTAATGTCCACCTTGTTATTTTTTGATATAAAATTAAGTCTAAAACTAAAATGAAAACATGTCGATATAAATATATAATATAATATGATACAGTTCAAGGAAAATTAACCATTGCGGACAATTTTGCATAGATACCTACAGTGACGTCCCTAGGCAAAGTGTCGCCCTTACGTAGACTTGGAATGCCACCCCTTTAATATTTAGTTTGAAATAGTCTGAAAATTCGTTAGGCGAAGTTAAGTTCTTCCGTATTTTATGATAATATAGGTATATTCGGCTGTCTTAAAAAGACAAATAAATACGCCAAAAATCTTAAAATTAACATACACACCATCTACTGAGAAATAGAGCAGTTGCATGAAATGCTCTCTCACCCGGTAGTGGTTTGAGGTACATATAGGTCTTTGACTCTGACAGGTTTGAATGCACTCTTATAAGATGTTGACACTTTCTAATGAAGCGACAACATCGTCTGCTTCACAGAAAACCGCCACTGCTCTCAAAAGTTGTAATATTGCTATTGGTTCCTTCATTTTGTTTGTCGCCCTTTATAATGTGCCTCCTCTATGCAACGCATGACCTGCCTACCCCAACTGGACGTCACTGTGCGTATTTATCAAAATCGAGAGTGTAAAAAAGAATTCAATGATTTATTTTTAACTCCAGGCAACATAGTTATGTATAAGTATTTAAAAATTATATAAATGGCTGTTTATCAGGCACGCAAAATTTTCTCAAGTGGACACAAAACCCGCCAGAGTCTCGGGTCGCCATGTACCTTAAACTGCCACTGTTTGTAAGTATTTTGTAGCAATCAGTGGCGAGTTTAGGGATGGGAATGCCCGTGGTACTAACTGATTTTGAGGTTGATAAATAAAAACCATAAATTCTAACGGCCCCACTATGACCAAGCGGCTTACGCGGCGGCTTATAGTGTTATGGGTTTACACATATTGTATTTGAACCCCGAGTATAGACCTAATAAGTTGAGCAAGTAGCTAATATCAATTTCTCGTAAAAAAAAAAACAAAAATCTGTTAGGTACCCAATACAAACCTCCACTCTGTGGATGCCCATATGATCTTATTAGGATCGGACATGCAGTGACGTCATGTGGGGATAGGCAGATTGAGCGTCGCTTGGGGGCGGCAGTTACTCAAAGGGCGGTAAATCGAGGAAAATCATTTGGAATATATAGAAATAGCTACATAAACTTTGTATAACGAAAATATCTTTCCATCAAAAAAATCAGCTCACTGGTTTTATCGGGTTTGCGATATCTAGTTTACTTCTATTGCCCTTCGACGTCCTTGGTGACCAGAAACGACTCGTGCAGATTTGCGAATAATTAGTTTGATATTTTGTTAGTAATGTATCCATACAACACATTTATTAGATATTGGACTCATGAAAGGATGATACAAATACTGTATAAAAAATGAGGCGGCATTTTATCTAGGGACGTCACTGCGGACATGGGTCTAAACTAAAACTACCAACGTACTTTAAAATTACTATGTATATTATCTTCATTATTTTCCCTATCCAATTATCAGAGAAGGTGACAATGATGAGGATGACACAATAATTAGTGTTTTTTTGTATGTATGTACACATATGTGGGTATTTTACAACGTTTTTATTAGGTCGTATTCTTATTTGTCCGGTGGTTATTTATCCAGTACAAATCTTGCAAACGATTTTTAATTAACTTTCCGACTAGCTAGACATTTGAAACTTTTAGAATATATCAGAACATGATGCCAATGTATTATTTTAATACTTTTAGCCATCTTTAAGTAGAATTGAATTCATTTTCAGTTAATTCTGTTTTGTATGAAAAGTTATTTCGGAAGAAATCCGTTAAAAGTAAAACACTATTATTGGGTGCTAGGGGTCTGGGGTCCTAGCAAATAAATTATTAATATATACGTGCGTTACTATGGATATCAATAGATATGAAATGTCAAAATGACATTTCAGTATTCTATATTTATTCAGTATTTCTATCAAGTACATTTTTTTTGATCGTTTAAGCCAATGACATTATTAATGGACAACGCACACAGTACAGTAACTAGCAAGTAAATTAACGCATAGCGACATTCGCACATGTATAGGTAGATGTCACGCAATTTCCATTATGCGATATCACGCATCGGGAATTTATAGCAATATCACCTTTATTTTAACGGCGTTACAACAGCGTTTCTAGTGTCAATGTTAATTTGAGCGAACCCGTTCGAACCGAACCATTTGGCAGACCTGACAAAAAGCATCGGGAATTTATAGCAATATCACCTTTATTGTAATGGCGTTAGAACAGATTATGCCATTCGGCAGACCCGACAAAAAAGTGAGTATCATTTTTTTCCAGATGCTTCGTCCATATTAATGTCATTGGTTTAAGCTAGTCAAGTCGAGTTTATATGTTGTATATAAAAAGTACTTTTTATCTCGTAATTATTTTGATGTTGGTTGCAGAGATTTTGTTATGCTTTCGGTTTTTTTATACACAATTTGTAAGAAATACACATCTTTAAGATTATTTTTTAAAATTTTAATAACTGTTTCGAGATCCCCTTTTAAATTGTCTGACAAATCGATTGCGTCATTTGCGTCAAAAAAAAAATCGTCGCTATATTATTATGTAGGTCCGCCACTGGAGACATATCGGCATTGTCTTTTGAAATAATAATGATTGTTATTTAATAATTTGAATAATAAAAATAATAATTGTCGAATTTTTTAAATGGCTGACAGTGACAAACGCATGACTTTGAAGATCAAGATATGTCTACACTTTACACCTCCAACAATTAAAACATATTTACTTTAATAATTGTGTAGGTAACTGCCAGCCCATTGTTTGTGTCTGTTAATTATAATAATTGATTCGCCTATATAATTTATGGATTCTTGATGTGTTACAATATTAAATAGATATCGAGATTGAAAAATAGGTAAATATTATAGAGATAAATTTGTAAGGAACAGTGTGATCCCGAAATTACACGAAACGTTATGGATAATTAGAAGTGAGATGGTGTAGGAACAGGCAGGGTTGGTTGACTCCAAAACGAATAACTCAGAATTTGGTGCGTGAATGAAATGAACCCTGGTTTTATTATCTCCTTCCAAATAAATATTAATTTAATTATTACAGATAAGTTTACAGATTATCATTTAGATGAGTGAAATCACGATTATGCGTTCTGATGGATTTACGAGATCGATCGGGCGGAGCGGACGATAACTTTACGGTTAAATCTTTGATAACTGAATGACTGAATTGCTTTCTCCTACTGAGTGTTTTATACAGATTCGATACAATAGAAAATGCTGCTATCAACTAGCTACTTGCATTATTTGATAATCATGCTTATTACAAATATATAAATATATATTACTATATACAAATATATTATCAGCCAATCGTCTTGACCGATGATATCTTAGTCGGTTCCAATGATGTTAATCATCATTGGCCGGCGCTCACATCTAAACATTCTAAACTCGCCCGTCTACCGCACAGCCATAAATCAAACCTTCCAAGAACGTCAATCCGGTTTTGCATATGAAGACCGTCCAAATCTACCTAGCGACAGTTGCACGTAACTTTCGAAATGTCTAGATATTTGGATGCGGCGATCGGCGAGCCGGTATAGGAATGACCAATTCGTAGGTATTTGTCTTCGACTCGTAGCCCGAGAAGCGTTCAACTTGTCGATTGCAACAGCTGATGACTAAACAGTCGCATGCGACCAATCTGCGGAACTCCATTTGGAAACGTGTGTTTTGTGAATAACGATGACGTCACATCGACGTATTCGACACGTTGCAGACGAGACGAGTTTTGGTGTGAGATTCGGCTTAATGTAAATGAGATGTTGACCTTTTGCGTTCAGATTGGAGTGAAATAGAAGAGTTTCTATTCTTAATAGACCCGTGTCAATCAATACATATTATATAAATTGGTGCGGTGACATTTAAAATAAAAAATACGAGGAAATTTCTGTGTAATTAACAGTGATTCTATTTATGATTGGCGATTGCTTACGGCGGTCGACGTGAATCTGCGAAGCGTCGAGAGTCGAGAGTGTTCATGTAATCCACCTATAAGAAAACTGAATTGAATATTCTTTGATTTTAAAATTTTATTGAACTTGTTTTGGTTACCATTATTAAATTTATAATATTCATAAATCATTCATAAGTATGTAAAAAAAGATCGAGTCCATAAAAAACCATGAATGAATTGATATTACAAGCGTGAAGTTCGATAGTTTTGATGGAAAAGATGACGTAGTTAGAGCGACGCCGAGCGAGATAAAACAATGCAATAAATAGGCTTGGGTAAGAGCAGTCTGAAATAATAATGGTAACAATAATAAAATTTACCATATGTTATTCGTGCGCAGCTAAGAAATCGCAATCTGCGCAATTTCAACATTAAATTGTTTCTCTGTTTTAGAGGTCATCCTTTCATACTAAACTTATGGTGTCTGTTCATAGAAATATATTTTCACTGAGTATATGAACGTGCATGTATACAATACGGTATATATGCTTTAAATTACATGAAAAGTGGGAAAGCCCCCGGGGAAGACGGTTTAACGATAGATATCCTCAAAAAAGCAGGAAAGGATGCAAATGAAGTACTTGCACAATTGTTCACAGCCTGCATATGCAAAGAGGATGTCCCAGAGGTATGGAAAAATGCCAGCATTGTCATTCTTCACAAAAAAGGTGACAGAGAAGACCTAGCAAATTATCGTCCAATAAGTCTACTCCCTATTCTCTACAAGACGTTCACAAAAATTCTCTCAAACCGTCTGCAAAATGTACTAGACGAGAACCAACCGAGAGAACAAGCCGGATTTAGAGGAGGATACAGCACTATGGACCATATCCAAGTCGTCAGAGAAATCATAGAGCGGTACCAGGAATACAAACTGCCACTATGCATGGGTTTTATAGACTATGAGAAGGCGTTTGATTCGATAAAGAAATGTTCAATACTCGACGCACTCAGAAAACAAGGAATCCCTGGACGCTATATAAATATTTTCAATAATATATACAGTAGCGCAACAGCATCTGTAAATCTCCATAAACCATCGCGCAGATTTCCTATCAGCAAAGGAGTCCGACAAGGTGATACAATCTCACCTAAACTATTTACAGCTACCCTTGAAGACTTATTCAGGCAACTTGACTGGAATGACAAAGGGATCCCCATAAATGGAGAATACCTGAGTCATCTGCGCTTTGCCGATGACATAGTAATTTTCTCGCAAGACTCAGAAGACCTCCAAAGCAGAATGCAGGAACTCGCTGAAGTAAGCAACAAAGTAGGTTTGAAAATAAATGTAACAAAGACGAAAGTCATGTTCAACTGCTTTGCAGGCCAAAAAGAGATCCTCATCAATGGCACTCAGCTCGAACAGGTGAAAAGCTACATCTATCTGGGACAACAAGTATCTATAGATGGATGTATATTTGATGAAATTGTTCGCAGAGTAAAGCTAGGCTGGAGTGCTTTTGGCCGCCTGAATAATGTCTTCAAAAGTGACCTTCCACTGTGCCTAAAGCGCAAAGTGTTCAACCAGTGTGTGCTTCCCGTGATGACATATGCGTGTGAAACATGGACCCTAAGTAAAAGAGAGATCCAGAAACTTAGAGTAGCACAACGTGGTATGGAGAGGTGCATGCTGGGCATAACGCGAAAGGACAAAAAGAGGAATGAGTGGATAAGGAAGCAGACAAGGGTTTGCGATGTAATAGAGTTTATTAAAAGCCTTAAATGGAGATGGGCTGGACACATAGCTCGAAGAAGAGACAATCGTTGGACAAATCTAGTCATCCAGTGGTATCCAAGAAGTACAAAACGTCCACAAGGTAGACCTAGAGGCCGCTGGATCGATGAAATGATAAAGTTCTGCGGAAGTACGTGGCAACGCAATGCACAGGACCGAGAGAAGTGGAAGCAACTTGAAGAGGCCTTCATCCAGCAGTGGATAGATTCAGGCTGATGATGATGATATAGACGGATATTATACATAATGGAAATATATTATTTCCCTGCAAAACCACGCACGGTGATAAGAAAATCTTATAGCGACATCTAGTATTTTATATTGCAAGGACTAATTTATGAAATGGTTTGAAAATCTACTAATACTACTTTTGCTACTAATTCACAGATGTCAATAATCAAAATATCATTTTATAGTTTTTGTTGTTGGAAAATGATAAAATTATTATAATATCGAGTATAGATCTACCATCGTAAATTGGCAGCCGGTCGAATTTGAAACTAAAATTGTCTATCGAGGATAAATTTGTCACAAATGCCATTTAATTTTACAACATGTTTCTCGAATTATGGATTGCGCTTGCGTTTATTTAGCTCTCATGGCGTCAAAATATCAAAATCACATTATATTTAGTGTTAATAAATAAAGTATACCTACCTATTAAAAAAAGAGATCAACAAGTGAAAAAAGCTTTTTCCTTTTAAATAACGAATGTACCTAATACATAATTTTATATTTGATATAGTATTTTATAATCGAATGAGTGTTTGTTGCTAATTTAGGTAGGTAGGTACGCTGTTTTTCTTGCTCGCAAGAGTTTTATTGTTTGTACATTTGAAAACATAAAGAGCATTTTAGATTATTAATAAACGAATGTGACCTTTTAATATTTGACATTATTCGATAGCTACTTAGCACCAATTATTTGGTAAGTATTTAAAGTAAGCTATATTTTAATATAATCAACAACAAATTATGTCTCCACGAAGAAATTAATGTAGACATCCGAAAATAACTCCGGGCGATTGGGCGTTATGACAAATTTATTCCAGACTGAGTCAAATGTTTACATTTTGAAACGTCAGCGTGCAGATTCGGGGTATATATTTTGTTATTGAAAATACAGAAGAAATAAGTATAGTGCATAATGGCAAGTAGTTCTAAAACAGTTCGTGGAAATGTCAGAGACATCATTCTAAAAGTATGGCAATTCTGCGATGACGAAAAAGAACAAAACGAAATGATTATTTATATCGATAATGGAATACAACGGCCAGTCGCCATGACAGTTGTTCAGTGTTACCAAGTTGCATTTATATTACAACGCAAGTAATTTCTTATTTTTTTTAGTTTTGTTCAAAGTTATGATATAAATAAAAATTAATGTCGGATAGCAATAGAAATGAATACTTACTTATTATTTGTGTATGTAAACGGATTTATAAAGAAATTTAGTGTATTAATTAAACTGACATTTACAGGTTTGAATTCCATAATATGACCTCGACTGGTTTTATTTTTACTGTAAATGGTCCTAAGAGTGACACAGAATCGGATGATAGTCTATCTGGAATTGAACCATTATAGTAGTTATATAATTTCTACATTGTTTGTGTAATTTATAGTTATCGGGTTTCATTTAAAATTCCATTTATGTTGATACTATTTTACTGTCTTTAGAGTTAATTTAATTTATTTTCGCTTTTTTTATTATATTTTTTTCCATGACTAAAATATACACAATACTACTTTATATTTTCCAATTTCTGATTTTTCCAACTATGCATTTCTACCTCATGGTTATAAAAGAAGTAACACGTTTTTATTTTGATTGTGTTAATTTTTTATTTTAATAATATTTGTACCTATATCTACTACCAATAAAAAATTATAAATTACCATTTTTTGTTAGTTATGTCAACATTCTCAATGTCATACTAGCGCCCTCGCTGAAATGCCAATTTATGATGGTAGATCTATAGTACTTATGTCGAAATGTTTATACTGCAGAATTATTTATCGTAGGTAATACAATTTTACATTTCTTGAAATCTTTGAATACCGATGTCAAGTATTTTAATATTTGAAATATAAAAATATTCCTACTTTACAATGGCCCAACAGCTCGAAACCAGGATCTAGAAAATTCGAATGTTGTTTTTCAATATGTGTTTGGAGTCAGAGTATGGATTTAAAATATTGATCAAATAGCTAACATTCATTTCTCGAACATGGTGATGTACCTAGGTAATATATTTTTGTGCTGACTTATTTCAAACTCCTTACAATATAAATAAAACTAAGCACAGATTTAGTACAATAAAACTTCGTTCATCTGGACCAAATACGAATTACGCTGTTCCAGATAATACATAATCCAAATAATTGAGACACTGGAATCTAAAACTTACTGAAGGTCTCTGAACTCTAAATTACTGTTTAACAGTTCTTTAATTTTTTTAAGTTAGATATTGGAACATACAAGTTTGATACGGTCGACAGTTTCATATACCTTGGATTTCTTGTAACTCGACATAATGATATTACAGAAGAAATCAACAAAAGAATCATGTCTGCGAATAAATGCTACTTTGGCCTGTTAAGACATTTTAAGTCCCGCATACTATCTTGCCGAACTAAAAACACTCTTTACAAGACACTTGTAAAGCCAGTGCTCACCTACGCGTCGGAAACCTGGACATTGACTCTACAAAATGAACGAGCTCTGAACATCTTTGAAAGAAAAATTCTCCGCTGTATATATGGACCGATCAGGGATGGCACCAATTGGAGGAGAAGATATAATACTGAGCTCTATGGGCTGTACGAAGATTGCAGCGCAGTTCAATCCATTAAGATTGGGAGACTGCGATGGCTAGGTCATGTGCACCGTATGAATGACAATGAACCAGCAAAGCAAATTTTTAAGAAAATAGTTTATTCTATGTAGACAATTATAATAAATACCTTTTTCTGTTGGCGCATAGGATTTTCGATCCAAAAATTATTGTTAATTAAAAATTTGAAATTTTCATACATTTTGATGCATCATTATCACTAACTAAGATTATATGAGGTATACTCGAACATCATCTTCTTGGCTACATCGTCGTCGCGCTTGCAAAATCCGCTATGTAATAAAACACAACTTTTCAGGAGAAGGAAAAAACTGATTTACTCAACAACGCCTCACGTTTTTTTTTTTTTTCGACCATGTCCGATCCTAATAGGATCATATGGGCCTCCACTGAGTAGAGGTTTGTATTAACAGATTTTGTTTTTTTTTTACGAGAAATGGATGTCAGCAGATTTTGCCCCGGGTAAAAAATGATAATTGCTTAATTTAATGATATACATTTTATGTGTAAGACATCTTTAACCAAGCCAATAGTCTGTATCGAACAAACCTTTATCTTCCCAGCCAAAATTTGACATAAGGTGAGTCGGGGTAAGTGTAACTTTGGGGTAAGTGTAGCTACTAAGATATCTCAGTATCTACTACAAATTGGATGATGCCATCTATGAAAAGGTGATAGCAAAATCACCGATTTATAAAAATAATCAGAAATGGTGTCGATACCATGTTTTTTTAGGTGACTACATGGATTATTCTCCAGACGACATTTTGAAGTCGACGAGTGAGATGGTAGCTGTTACTAAAATATTTTTTTAAACACGGAAATATGCACATTGTGGTTGTAAAAATTGGTGAGTATATGTGTTTTGATACGCTGCTTCACGTTGTGTTATCGTTTTACTGATTTATAAGCATTTGAAACCTTTAATCAAGTAGACACACTTCCCTCACGAAAGTAAACACGTGGGGTGAGTGTGCCTTTGTATTGTGTCACACTTACCCCATATATTTTCTATGAATTTGCAAAGTCAATATTTTAACTAGTGATGGGACATGACGCATTATTTATATCGATCGAAGTATCGAAGATCGAAAATGTTCGTAATTGAAATAGAATGTTTATATATAAGAATTTGTATACCAGTATAATCTAGATAATTCAAAATCCAAGGGACTCTGAAAATTTGATTTCGAATTCGCGAAAATCTCTATAAATCGAATTTTCTGAAGAAGCAAAAAAAAATCGTCAATTTGTATGGGGACTGTTCGACTCAAAAATGTTCTTCTACGCCTATAATTCTGGATTGCAAAGTTGTTCAATTACCAAATAAAGAAGTTGCCGAAAGTTTAATAGAAATGCCACTGTTACAAAAGTTTCCTGCAGAAAATATAGAAAAAACTTTGTTTGAAACACTTTTGCTGAATTCTATCAGTAGTAAGGCGCCTATAAAGAATAAAAGAAAAATGGTTGCCCCGGGAGCAGAAGTGATTACATGTTATGATGTTATAGAGCGAATGAAAAATAATGTTCCAATAGAAAAGAAAATAAAGCCATTGCAAGACAAAACTAACATGCAGAAGAAGGTATTGAAACCGGTAAAAGTACACCAAAACAAAAAAAAAACACACGAACCCATGTCATCGGAAGAAGATTTGTCATGGACATCAAGTGACGAAAGCGAAGATAATATTATGAAGACTATATTAATGATTTGCTCGGCGATGAGGAAAACGATCCTTCAATTAATATGCTTAATATATCAATGTTTGATCAATTTGATGATGCTGCAGTTGCATCTAATTCAGAAATGTTAGAGATTGGAAAATGGATTGTAGTACAATTTGCTACAAAAAAAAAACTGTGAAACATTTTGTCGGAGTTGTAATAAAACTTGAGCAAGATGACAGAATTCTGACAATGTTTGCTCGAAAACTTAAGACGATTAAAAAAGAAAACGAAACTATGTTTTCATTTCCAAGTGTAGAAGACATTTACGAAGTGAAGGAAGAGGATGTCATCTGCATATTGCCTCAACTATCAACTGGACGAGGAGGCGAAATAATTTTCAAAACAAAAATCTCTGGTTACAATATTCAGTAGGTACCTAGTCATGCAATTTCAAATATCGCAATTCGAAATAATTAAGTTAGAATAAATAGTTTTGTAAGTAAGCACTTAACTTGAATTGTAAGTACAGTAAAAACGAAAGAATGATTCAAGAATGAGACCCAAAACGTTACTAGAGATTAAATTTAATGTTTTTGTGTATTAATTATTATTTTTTTCTTTTATATCTTACTCTCTATTTGTATCCACATTTTATTTTTGCTGATTGTTATTTAATTTTGTAATAATACGAAAATAATCATATTAGGTAGGTATATTAAATTTCATCAACTCTTTGTTAATGCTCACTGTTTCGAGCTAAAAAAATAATGTTTTTCCCTGTTAATTCTTGGTGAAGCTATTATAACATTTCAAATTTAACTCATTCTTTCGTACACTTATTCTCACGCCGCACACAATCGACAAACCTCTTTATCGTTTTGATTTTACTGTAAGTGCCTACGTCTTTGTCATGTAAGTACTGACTATTTTTAGGGTTAATCTGCATTCCTGTATTGTATACTTTGTATTTGTGCTCTTTCGAGACGAAGTTAATCTTCAAAAGCTTTTGATTGATTTACCTACCACTCCTGTTGCTGAGATAACCACATTAAATAATTAAGTACCTACCTAATAAAAAACTTCATTTTTGTTTCGGGACATCACTAGCTCTACATACATTAGTATGATACACTTACCCCAAAAAAAATGATAGAGATCATTTTTGTTGAAAATCTATACAAAAGTTTTAATTTAAGAATCAATATCCATTGAATGATATATTACCTTTCTATGCATGTAATACTTTATAGTTTTGAAGAACTTTTGGAATAATGGTGAATTTAGTTACACTTACCCCAATATTGGGGTAAGTGTAACAAACTGACTAGTAAGTAAAAAATATTAAAATGTCGTATTATAGTAAGATATACAGTGGGTTCTTCTTCTTCTTCGATGGCGCTACAGCTCAAGTCGAGCCCTGGCCTCCTCCACCGCTGTCCTCCAGCCGGAACGGTCCTCCGCACGTCTTTTCCAGTTCCTGATTTTTAGTATCTGGTTGGCATCTTTTGTAACATTATCACCCCATCGTGTGCGTGGCTTTCCCACTGGCCTTTTCCCTCCTGGGTTTCCTTCGAGGATCTTCTTCGGTATCCATGACTCAGACATGCGCTGGACATGGCCTGCCCAGTTTAGCCTCTGGAGTTTTATGAAGTTGGAGAGTTTTGAATCTTGGTATAAGCGGTATAGTTCCGTGTTGTACCTAATTCTCCACTCCCCACCATCATTCATGGGTCCGTATATCCGCCTAAGGATCTTTCTCTCAAAGCAATCCACCATTTCAGTGGGGTTTTACAGTGGTTTTTTACAGTGGGTTCATTCTGTACATATTAATTGTAATGATATTGTAGATCATATGGTAAAGTTTTCAACTGTATAAAACATACCCATTCATCATGAACCAGGTTGAAATTCATCTCATTAAATTCTATGTCACACTTACCCCGACTCACCTTATAAATAAGTAATAATTATCGAGTGAAGGGGAAATAAAAATATCCAGAGTAGGATGGATAAATAATTAAATAATTTTATTATAAGAAAGTTACATTAGAATATAATAAACAGTTGTATAACCTACCTACCGGGCTTTTAAAATTAACACTCTTCTTTAAGTAAACACAAATGATTGTGCAATGTAATGTAATTTTAACACTTTTTTACTGCTTAAATATTATTTGTTGACAAACGTAAATAATCCGCTATGTGCACTAGCGCTGGTAGTAAAAGGCGCATTCTGAAGCAAAGGTCAGTGCAAACTCCGTTATGTGTCATTAACAGGCGCAATTAATAGTAACTTTTTTACTTTAAAATGCAATATGTGACCGGAATATTCATAGCGTATTTTGCAAACCATTTTTTAAGTGAAAATGCATAGCTTATTTTGCATTTTTCTAAACTAGCGTTGATATTAGAAAACGGGTTTTACAGGCCTATCCGTCGCGTCTTGTTCTATCACATAGCGTAAAAATGTAAAAACGCAAAAAAAAATGTTTGTCGGATTTTGCAGGCGCAACGACGATACGTTAAAACTGTGAACTAACAAGCTTTTCCCATTTTTACCCGCAATTCCATTATAAACTAACAAGCTCCTCCAATTTAGTCGACAACAGCGCCTTCCGGCTTTTGCCTAAATCTTCTTGGAGAGTAATATTAGGTTGGGTTAGATTAGGGTATGTTAGGTTAGGTTAGGTTTGGTTTGGTTTGGTTTGGTCAAAAAAGAAAGTTGTAAAATCTCATGGCCACCTCTGCGGCACATTTACCTTATTTTTTAATATTTAGTTTAGTTTAGTAATGTTGTTTAAATTCATTTTCAGATAAGATGTTATTATTTCAATGATGAATAATTTATTTTCCCCATTGAATTATTTCGAAGACAAATGGTAAAATTTTGTGTAACAGCAACACTATCCTTGAAGTGTCATGTCACTGCTCCGAGCAAAAAGACTATTTTGATATTAGACTCACAATCAGTTGACTGTTTACTCTTGTAATATTTCAATAAGATTAAATTGTCTTACGAAAACACATCATGCGTTGGTTCAACGGCGGAATCGCGGAGGCAGTCGCACTATCAAAAACCAGAAATGCAATTTTTGTCGTCTACATCGAAGGTAACGTTCACACAGAATATTGTATTTCCGCGTATAAGTCACCGGCTCCCTCTCAAATGTCAGTCGATTTGTAACGAATACATAATAATTGCCGTACCCATTAAAGCTGGTGTAAAACCGCTACTTATTTATAATTGTATTTACATACAAATCCATTTTAAATTGCCATGTCAACCCAATTTCATGACGTTTTCGATAGGGATGTATCGCAAATGAATCACACACAACAAAATATTACACCTACGCTATTTTTTGAATGGTGTGCGAACGTTTACCTTGTTTTACGCATTATTTTTAAATACGTAGAATCTTTTATTTATGTTTTCAAATTGGCACAAAGCATTTAATTTTTTTATAATATATTTTTCCACTATAATTAGATTAATTTTAGATATGGCATTCATAGGTAAAAATATCCAATGATACTAGCATAAAATCTATGTTTTCTTTTAATCCAAAATAGATTTGGTATATTTTTCTCAAGATCTAAATGACAGCCGAGTAACTGATTGTCATGTCATTTTCACATTCACTGCTGACCAGTTAATTACTATTTAATTACCACATTTAATTATCATGCTAATAGTATCTAATGGCGATCTAATGGCCACGCGTCTATAGGGGTGAAAGACTTAATCTCATACTTTTATGGTATGTAGGTATTGACACAATATTAACTCGTTTAGTGCTAACACCGCGACTAGCGCGTTGGGAGTAATTGGCCATTAGATATAATAATCCGACACTGACAGTGGTTAAAGAGACAATCCTCATCTACAACAATGACATATTTACAATGGGTGTACAGTCGAACTTTTGATTTAATTCAATGGTGTTAATACTGAACTATCCATTCTCAAAAACCGTTAATAGTTAAAATCTAATAAATAACCGATCATTTCATGACACATGTAACAGATTAATAAATAGAATAGGCTATATCCCACTACACTACATTTTGATGCAGGGATTTGAAACAGAAACAGACAGTGTCCTACGAAAATGAGACACGCATTATTTATAGTCGTGCAACAGTGTGTGTTGCAACCTTAAACTATACCAATTTTTAATGAGCGTCAGTGCATAAACCGAGAGCAGTTGTCAGTATTCGACGTATGACGTATTCTTGACATGTGTTTAACTTTATCTCGTATTCTTCCACACTCGAGATTGGTTGCCTGCTTCTCCACAACCGTTAGGTATTTCAGTTCCCATTATTTCTAAGTTCCCTGATCCTCGGCGACTGCATTATATGAGGCTTCTATTTCCTAAAACCGTTAATGGTTAATATTTAACGCAAAACCAATCATTTCATGAACACACAGAAATGTCGTTTACTACAAATAGTATGTAAGCTATGAACATATTATCAGTTTTTGGAAATAGACATGTCATAATATAGCTATGTACCTAATTTAAAAGAAAATAATATTATGTATAGTATGTACCTTATTCCACATAATTTAACAATAAACAAGACCCGTTTCATACACTTAGACTGTAGCGATTCCCAACCTTTTTTGTTTGGCGGAACCCTTGAACCATTTTGTAAAATTTTGAGTAACTCTTACTGGCTGAAAGGCAAAATAACAAAATATTTGCGCAACCTCTTAGCAACGCATACGATAGCTGAGCAGTAACGCATTGGCATATAATATCGTGGGTCTCAGGTTCGTATCCCAGAGTAAGGTCGTAGTATGTTGAGTAAGTGATCCATTTGTTCCGGATGTTGATATATTCCACCTACGTGAGGATGAGTATAGGTGTGTGTGGTTTTACTAATTCTTAAAATAGGGTCCACTTAGCTCATTCGGTGTGCTTCCATCCTTTACAATTTTTATAATTTTTGTACTTACATATTTACTTTTCATACCGTTTTTGTGATACTGCATATATTTCTTTCTTCTTTACACTGTTTTATTAATATTTCTATGCTTTTAAATGTCATATTGTGAACGTCTTAAATTTATAATTTGTAATGTTCACCGTATGTAATAATAAATAAATTTAAGTTCATTTCTTGAAAAACAGTAATCTGTTACTAAACGTCTTCATGGGGCGACAAGATCTATGTTGTTTTGTATCTACGAGTACAGGACGTCACTGCCATTATTGTTGATAAGTAATTATTAATTTGAAACGAAATCAACTAAAAAAGTATTTCTATTCCCTTCAATTCGGACACACTCAAACTTTTATGAATTCTCACGAAAGCTCAGGGTTCCATGGAACTGGATGGGAATCAGTGGAGGGTTTACAATCGCTCTTCCATCAGAAAAAATTTGTATTTTCACAATGTTAATAATGTTAATTTAGTTTCACTTAATGAAATTTTTCATTGTAGAAAATATTTTTATCTGTTCTTTCTATATCATATCAGTCCCCTGTCCTTATCAAAACATATCGTTTACTCGCCCAATTACTGTCCTTATCTGGTCTACGATTGGTTCCCAAACTACCCTTTGATTTTTGAAATTTTTCCTTTCATGCTTAAGCCGGTATTAGACTATTAAAGATCTTTGCCAAATATCTTTTAATAAAGATTAGTCCATGGTAACGAGTGCTGTGCCACAAGGATACAAAGTTTTATAGTCTCTGGCGGCACCCGGAACAGATGTCCCAGCCATGAACTTGTGCTTGCCCTATGCCCTAATGCTGGGGCATGTCAGGGTAAAAGAAGAAGAAAAAAGACTGCTTTACAGTGTTGTTGCAGGAAATTTCAAAATTCAGTAGTTTGACAAAAATATATAAAGGTCAATGATTTTACTTGATGAAAATTAAATTAGTGGCCTCCAAAGCGTTTTATAGTTATAATCTCACAAGTACCTTCCAAAAAATCAAGTAAATGTGACCTCTAATCCAATATAATATTATATATTATCAGTAGATCTACTAAAATCTCATTTATATAATAATTGCAACCCACAACGGTACAAAAATATAAATGAAAGATTGGAAACATAAACATACAAACCAACGTATATTCGTTGTCCGTTTTTTAAACTTTATAAAATATTTTACGCAATGTAACATGCCCTCTATCTCGTGCTATAAAACATTTGATAAAATATCTTTGATGGTCTAATACTGACCCTGGAGCGTGTTGCTTCTACCTATCACCACAATACACCCTGAACTATATTGGTAATCGTATCTATTCAGGAAATCCACAGCATTTCTCATGTTAATATCCCAAACCTTTCCGGATTGCTTTCAGGAACGGACGAGCAGTCAAAGGTGATGAGCGACCTCCTGGAGCAACCAGAAGTGTCTTCGAGGCTCGAAAAAGAATCTGACTTCGTCACTATCAGGCTGAAAAGTGGCTCCGAAGCTTACACGCAATTTGCTCAAATATGTATCCTTTCAAATATTGTATTTTGTGATCTGAACTTTTGATTTTCCACTGCACCATACTTTCTTACATGCATTTGTCTGACATGACGCTGCTATTTTGACATAAATAAAGTAATAATCATTACTCATTGGAAGGAAAAAGTAGGATTAGAAGATCTAAACTCAGATAGTTGGATTGTGTAGAAAGAAATAACATCCGTGTAGCTAAGGTAGATCGTAGAAAGAGGTTTGCTTGGCCCCGTCAAGAGCTGCATTGTCTTGTAGGTATTTTTAGTTCTAATATATTTTCCTTAATCTATTTATTCATGATTGCGTAGACCAGCTAGTTCCAGTGCCATCAATATTCTTCATCTGGGAGAATGGCACTCCTCTAGAAGTGGTGGCAGGCACCATTGCAGGGGGCGCCACAGGTCTGGCGGCAAGGATAGACGCTTTGGTTGCTAAGAAATCAGGTCAGTTCGATATGTTTCCCTCAATGAATTTATATATTTGCTTCCTATGTAAGTGTTACTGAAAAAAAATGAGTGTGTGCGTGTACAATTTTGATAAAAAAAAGGATAACCGTGTCGCACGCTAAGGTGTTAGTGGTTCGAGCTCATCCGAAGGGTTGGTGGTTTTGGCCCAACTGACAGAGTTATTTTTATCACGTATTCATGTTAAATAATATATCACAAAGCAGATGTTTTCGCCAATCTGAGTCTGGGGATATTGCTCAGTGATATACTATTTGACTGCAGAGTGAAAGGTTGGTGATGCGAATCCGCATATGGGCATTTTTTCACTGTTCAAGTTAGTTATGATGTTTTTTCATTATACATCAGCCAGATTCACTCGACCGGCAATTTTGCTATACCAAAAACTAAATATTATGCCACGCTCCCACATGGCAATTTTGGTCGCTCGACTTTAAAATATAAAATTGATATGGATGTTGCCATGTCATATCAGTTTTAGTTAAATCATTTCGTCCGCTGCTTAATTATTTTTGAATTATGATTCACAATTGAATCGACTAAAAGTAGAAAGGACTTCTATCTCTTTTAATTCAACTCACGAGTTGATCAACTTTCACTCATCAATTTAGTTTCAACTGTCATTCAACAGATATTGAACGACAAATATCGATACATAGGAACGCGGCAAAGACTGTTGTCTGTCTGCCTGGGACATTCTTTAAACGCGCTTGACTGAGGAGAAGAAAGCCTCGAGAAAATCTCTAGTTTGAAATCTGACAGAAGACAGAATAATCTTACAATCAATCTATCTTGCAGTGTTCACAATATATTTTTGGTCAATAGGGCTTATAAAATTTCTAAATGTGTTTATTTAGATAAGAAAACATCGCCAATGTCCATGCACCAGCCCTCGACGAGTGGTAGCAATCCGATTGCATCTTCTTCGTCTGCCTTCCTGGCGGGTGAGCAGGCCGCAGGGGCCAGCACTATGCCTTCTCAAAAACCGATACCCACTGTTCAAGTTGACCATGCCAGTACTCCAGAAGGTAAGACTAATTACGTTCATAACGGATATCCTACCAGTGGGTTATAACCAAACAATTATTTACTGTTGAAAATAGTTTTTAGTTACAAGCATTAATTATTTAACAAGTTATAAACCAAAAATTCATTATCTACCCAAGTGGAGCTACCAATGACTGCCACGTACTTGTGGTAGGTACCGAACTGGAAAATGGTCACTATGGCTAGGTACAGGTGGTTCATGTACATGTAAATTGTACGTAAAATATTTCACCGTGGCACAGTTCGCCGTGAGCTTTCTATCGGAAAGAGATGACCATATACTATACGGCAGGGGTTCCCAACCTTTTTGTACTCTAGAGCACATTCTAAAATATCGGTAGGGTGGAGGGCACCACCTATTTTTAACCGACAAACTCCTTCCATAACTTCTCATTTTCCCATAATTTATTTTCTTATATTCATAATTTATTTTCTTATATTCATAATTTATTAATAAATAATAAACAAAAATGTTTCAAAATAATAAAACTATTATTCAAATTGCATACACACAGAGAAATGTATTTACAAAACGTAAACAAAGTAAACAACAAATACAAAGAAAACATTTTATAAAAAAATAGAATATCAATATGTCAATGTGATCTTTGGCATTGCATATCATTGGCCAGTGCCTCATAATTAGGAGAGTATGACAATAATCCTGTTAGCAAACAATCATAAAGATGCTCATCGGTGAGTCGAGATCTATATCTTGATTTTATTAAGTTCATGTTTGAAAACAATGATTCGCATAAACATGTCGAACCGAAAAATGATTCAATTTTATATGCCGCTTTTTTCAAAAATGGGAACTTTTCTCTGTCCACTGTATTCCAAAAGTCCCCGAACGGGGCAGAAATCGCAATCACAATGACGACAACGCGGTTCCAGGCGGGGAATGCTATTTGCACATCACTCCTTGTACACGCCGAAAACCCGAACTGAGCCGATGATCGCCGAAGCAATCGGGACGGTACGAGCACGTGACTACTGTCACGTGCTTCGGCGTTCATCGGCTCAGTTCGTGGCGTTCGTTCACTTCGGGTTTTCTGCGTGTGTCAGGTTAGCGTGAAAATTCTGTCTCTGTCGAATAATGGCGGGCACATACGAATCGCCCCATGGCGCCCGCGGGCACGGGGTTGGGAACCCCTGCTATACGGTATAAATTTTATTAGATTCAATATGAACATTAATTCAATTTTCATAGTTGATTTTGGCAAAATTCATGAATTCAAGAATGAAAACCTAACCTAACCTTAACAAATAATCCAGTATATCGGCTATTTTCAAAAATTGTTTGCTGCTGGCTACCTGTAAAGTGTAAACCGACAAGATCCGTGTTTTATATAGACATGAATTTTATGTCAGTACTATGCGACCAAAAGAGTTTGGACGGTCTTTAATATATGGCCATATATTTCCGATACAACATGTCACGGTGAAGTGTGGTACTGTGAACTGCATACGTAAAAGTTTCCGGACGAGGTACAGAAAAGGAAATTGCTGAAAGAAGCCAGGACTTTCATCGGGATGTCATGTTCTTGTTGATAATTACTTCTATGTGTCTATTGTTATCCCTCATTCGTTATGAACCCTATTGCAGAATGCATTCTCTAAATCAATGTAACCGATTCTATTTTCAGACAACTCAGACGAATTCGAAACTGTATGCGAAGACGGGGTGTGCTTCCGTAGGCCGAAGGAAACTGCCCCCGACGAAAAGACTGAACCGGCAACCTCCTCCAAACATTCTGATGACAGTCCAACCCAGGAGGAGGCAGCCACGACAAAGACTGAAGACAAGACCGCAGAGGTCACCAAGAAGACAGCTGAAGAGATGACCGTAGAGGAGAAAGTAGAAAGGGCCAAGGAACTTATTGAGATAAAACGGAAGGAGAAGGAAGAAAAGGAAAAAGAGGTACATGCCTATATTTTAGTTGTTTTATTAGATTTTTCATCACTGACGGGTGACATCAACCCTAGTTACGCCACTGCTCAGATGCGTTGATGATCCGCACACACAATAGAAAAATTAGAGGGAACGTTGGTCACTGCTGCATTCTGCTTCTACAGGGTAAAGAAAGGACTTGCCGCACAAATTTATGATTTCTTCTTTAACCCTTTTACTCCCACGGGGCCGATATTTCGGCCCACCATACCTATGCGAAAACTCCATCTGGGCCGATCCATCGGCCGAAAGTTTGGAACCAAATTTACGATTTATTCCAAATTTTTTCCCGTCATATTTCGTTCATGTAGACGAAGCATTATATTCACTGTGTGTTGGGTGGTGACTAACATTTATTTTAGTGTCGGCATTGTTTATAATTATGCCATACCCTAATAACTCACAAGCCATAATTGCTCTGCTGTCGAACTTGAGACCAAAGAGGGTCATAAAAATAATAAAACATTATTTTTATGACACATTTTAAATTCTGATATTTCTTTTAGTTGTTTTATGATTCATATATCACATTACAAAATGAAATTTGTAATTTTTGAACTAACAATGGATGCCACTGTATTTTTGGTAAGATGGTGAAAAAATACATGAATATAAATAATATTATAAATGATTTAGTGCTTTAAGACTTATTTTTTGAAATTACTTCATTCCATATCAGTTAGTCGTCGATACTGTATCGAATTCTCTTGCGATTTCGTGAATTGAATAATATTCTTGAATACCTTGACACTATACGATTTTTTTTGATTACTTTATAAAAATTCTATTTCATAGAGAAATAATAATATGTTTATTTTTTTTTCTGTTACTACATAAGGATAGATTATATTATAAAATTTGATATATCAATTATAAATAAAAAAATGTTGTCACACTTGTTTTGTTGTTCAAACATAGTTTTATCTGTTCATTTCTTAATAAATATTGATACATTATTTTTTTCTTTTGTTTTATTGATGTAAACTATCAATATTATTACTTATTATTGCTTTATACACCATTGAGAACACACAAAAAAAGTTTCAAATTTTTAAAACATGTGTAGAATTAGTTATTTAAAAAAAACTAAATCGACGATTTGTTGTCAAAAAACGCTTGGGAGTTTTCGCATATGCTAGGCTAAATCAGCTGGGAGTAAAAGAGTTAAAAGTATAATATTTTTGGACTTGTTGCAATCTGCTTCTCGTAGATATTAGTCTCGTTTAAAAATTGGCATCAAAAAATCATTTTCGAAAAAAGTGGACTTACCGCCATCTGCTTCTCGGCCCCAGATTTAGGGTCAAAAATATTAGGTTATGATTTTTGATTCTAGTCTTAAATTCCCAGCATCAATAATTAATTTTTACATTGAAAGATGTCCATAATATTAAATTGAATGAATTGAATTGATGTTTCAGGAGGAAAGACAGCGGGAACTAGAGAGGAGGGCGCAGGGCCATGGCGCTGCTGAACTCAAGAGATGGCAGCAAGAACAGGAGTTAAAGACTTTAAAGGTACATTTATAATCTCAAGGAAGTTTACAGTAAAATGCATACGGTGCTCATTGGGTTAAAAAAATCGAATTAATGTAAATATATATACAGTCAAACTCGGTTATTACGATCACGGACATAGCGAGATCTCGGAAGTAATGAGGAAACATTCGTTGACATGGTTTATGATTTTCTGCATACATTTATTCACTGTTATAACGAGCAACTTATCGTATATACCGAGCTAAAATACTGTTAATGTGTCGATTATTTAAAAACATTTCGACCCTAAGCAATAAAATTCGATCGGATAGGATGTCCCCAGGGACGGATTACGTTTATGACACTAGTTAAGTGTCTAATTGTTGTTTTCGCCGACAATAATGATAACGTATCCACGCACATGGTTGAAAAATCCAAGGTTTGTGAAGCCCGTAGGTACCTACCAGCGTTCATTACAATAAACAACTTCTTTTGTAGTTTATGAAGGCCATGCTTGTTTCGGAGATTTTTACGATTGTTTTCAGATTTTTTATTTTCGACTTTTTTTGTTATGTAACCGCTCATTTAAAAATACCTATTCTCTGATATAACGAGTACCGCTTATAACAAGCAAAATCAGTCGGTCCCATCTTCCTCGTAAAAACCAAGTTCGACTGTATATTTGATTTATAGCTATTTAGAATTATGGGTAAACTTTATGACCGCTCATTTAAAAATACCTATTCTCTGATATAACGAGTACCGCTTATAACAAGCAAAATTCAGTCGGTCTCATCTTCCTCGTAATAACCAAGTTCGACTGTATATTTGATTTATAGCTATTTAGAATTATGGGTAAACTCTATAACTACGTAAGCAAATTATAAATCTATATTATTTATAGGAAGAGAGGCTGCGGGAGAAACAAGAGAATGACAAGGTGAGAGCCAGAATCTTAGAGCAAATTGCACAAGACCGTGCCGATAGACAAGCCAGGTTCGCTCCGGTTCCTGTCGCCACAGACACTACACCTAATTGTAAGTCACTGACATTTAACTAAAACCATTAACAGCGTTTTGACTAAGACTCCATTGCTCGCAAAATGATCTGTAATTCTTCGTCATTCCAAATGTACGACTGCATGATATATCTTAGTTACAATACAACTGAAGAGTAAATTTTTTAAATATGGTTTTTGGTCACATTCCATGTAATTTGATGAGACGAGGTGATCGATATATTATTAAAATTACAGAATCGATCAATAGTTTTCAAGTTATTTGGTTCAATCAATATCTATATAAAAAGGAACCATATTGAGATTATGCAAAAGCTACCCATGTATAGATCCACTAGGTGAGGGCGCCACATGCTTACATTTGACATATCATTCAATACTTTTTATACTGTGATCATTATCATCAGGGGCGCGACAACCCGGTGTGGGTCCTGGCCTCCTCCAACAGCTCCCTCCACCTGTCCCTATCCAGTGTGGCCGCTTTCCAATTTGGTACCCCCAGAATACGGCAGTCACTGGCAGCTCCATTTAACCAGCGAATCTTTGGCCTCCCTCTTCTTCTACGTCCTATTGGATTGCTGGACATCACTCTCTTTGCCAGTTCATTGTCATTCATACGGTGCACATGACCTAGCCATCGCAGTCTCCCAACCTTAGTTGATTGAACTGCGCTGCAATCTTCGTACAGCCCGTAGAGCTCAGCATTATATCTTCTCCTCCAATTGGTGCCATCCTTGATCGGTCCATATATACGGTGGAGAATTTTTCTTTTAAAGATGTTCAGGGCTCGTTCATTTCGCAGAGTTAATGTCTAGGTTTCCGATGCGTAGGTGAGCACTGGCTTTACAAGTGTCTTTTAGTTGCTTTTAGTTCGGCGAGATAGTAAGCGGGACTTAAAATGTCATAACAGGCCAAAGTAGCATTTATTCGCAGACATGATTCTCTTGTTGATTTCTTCTGTAATACAACCATTTGCAGTTTCTAATCATTAGTTTCGTGTTTGGATAAGTTATTAGTACTTAATTGGGAATTCTTTTTCAAAAGCAAACGGTTTTTTAGTTATGCTTTTCTATTATTTAGTTGCAATCAAACGCATGAAAAATATACTGCCGCTAAGCAAGGTACAGCATCACTGATATATCTGATAAAATTCACCTGTGAATGTTCCGAATGAATGTCCGAATCAAGGTCCAAGAAAATTTTAGAACATAGAATCTCATTAGTGGAGGCAAGTGTGAAGTTAACCATAATCGGGCGAGAGAATAAATGCTTTTGTAAAAATTGACGTTTAAACGTGGCATTAATCGTATTGTAAAAATTGAAAACTGCTCTAAATTAGTTTTTTGTGTTTCAGCATCTCCCTCGCAGCCAACCGCCTACACCCCCTCAACCGATACTAGCAACATAACCCGAATCCAATTCAAAATGGCCGACGGTTCCACTCACACAACACAGATGGACTCCGATGCCACGCTCGGCGAATTGAGGCAGCATGTCAGGGAAAATATTCAGGTATTAATCAGAGTTTTTACTGTTATCTATCTTTCAGACGTTCTGACAGACTTCCATGTTGTTGGTTGGTATTAGAACGTCTAGGTGTGTTATGTGGAGTGATGTTGGGTGGCCGAGCCATCCATCTCTGTCAAATGCCCCAGCCAGAGCAATTTTCATCAGGTTTAAATGTCGATGGGAGTAGATACGTATTATGTAATAAATTTTGTTTTATCATTTCTTCAACCATTTTTTGTTTCCTGTCTGATGTTTGTTTTCCACCATGTTTTGTACCATTGTTTGGCATTTACTATACCGCCTATGAATATTCATTTTAAAAACAACCTGTATCTTAATAAAACGACATAACATTACAGACATCAGGCGCTTTCACTCTGTCCACGATGTACCCGAGAAGAGTTCTGCCGGAGACGGATGACCAGGAAACTCTGCGCTCCCTCGGCCTGTCGCCTTCAGCGTCTCTACTAGTAATGCGGGGTACATCCGCTGCAAATGCCACTTCCGTGAAAGCTGGCGGAGCCGTTTCTCCTTCTGGAACCAGCTCCGGATCGCCTATCGCCAATGCTGGTGGATTCTTCGGTGAGAAATTTGTTTAATATAGAAAATTAATTCTTCTACCGGATACCGAGCCAAAATTTTGACTATAGATGAAGATATTTTTCAAGCATGCATAATATTATGAATTTGGCAGATATATATGTGATACAAATTGGTAACTCACACCTTTAGAGGTATGAGGGGTTTGCCACTACTCAAATCGCGGGTTCCATGGTTTATTAAACTTGTTGATGATATTTTTCACAAATACTTTTAGGCATGATCACACAGCTGTTCTGGTCAGTACTAGTACGCCCTGCACAGGACCTATTTCACTGGCTGAGTGGCCTTGTCAGTGGCGGTGGAGGGGGTAGAAGACCAGCGGCAGGTGGGCAGTCAGGATCTCAGATGGGAGGCAGCGGCGGGATTAGGAGACAGCAATCTGACGGAGAGAGGTCTGTGCTAAATGAATATATTTTTTAACACTAGCAATAGAACAGGCCATGAAACACGGAGTTAAAAAGTAGGCTGATTCTATTAAAATTTTTTCAAATCAATCAGATAAAAATGGTTATATCAAACAGTCAAAAAGCCGCTCAAGAGGCAAATATTTCGAAATCGGAGATACTTAATTTTTATTTATGGACACTTCTGCCATTTCGTTGTCCAAATCATTTGTGATGTCATATACATAAATATATTATGCTTTCAATTTTGCAGTGGTGCGAAACGGCGACGTGTGGTACCGTCCGGGGGTGGCGGCGCCGGCAGCAGCTCGGTGCGGCGCGAAGGGAACACATACCGCCTGAGAGACCAGGATTCGGACGACGAGAACAACACATGGAACGGAAACTCCACGCAACAGATGTAAACGGAAATCGCCGCCCAGGATTATGAGCCAATATCATCATAAATAATAGTTGCAGAATGTGTAATAAATGTGTCCATTATACCCGTGATTTTGTGGTAATCCGCACTGATGTTATGGCTAATTTTATCGTTGAAACAATCCAGGTCATATGTTTCATTTTGTCAAGATTTGCGTACATGTTGTATAAATTGGTTGGCAGAAATTCTAAATTATTTATTTGCAAATTATAAATACAAGACATTCACAACATGACATAATTTTTTTTTAATAAAACAAAAAACTGTCTAATAAGAATACATATGAATACGTGTATTTATTAAGGCGCTAAGTACCAAAATAATAAAAACTGACATTTTTATAGAAAAATGTTCTACATACCAACGCCAATAACTTCAACTATAGTCTAAATGCCTCAAGCAAGTCAAAAAAATACAGCAAAATAATTAAACCTGTCGAAGTTGTAAGTCCGTTGGCGTGTTTTATTTATAATGGTGTAAGTAGCACTGCAGTGGTCAACGGCATTCAATATAAAATAGCCGACGATTGTGTGTTGACACTTGCGAGTTCTTAATACCTAAAATTATAGAAGCTGCCGTGATTGCTTCACACTGTAAAACTACATTTTTCAAAAGGTCTGCTCCATGAAATTTTACTGCAATGACTCGGTATTTTGTAACTACAGGCAATACTACTTTTGGGTACTTAGAGCCTTATTTAATACACGTATTCATATATTATCCACCTAAACCCACGTCACGCTAGTGGAATACATAAATATCGATATCAAAGCGATTCGGTTGAACACAATTTTTTCCTTACCGATTGACTACCAAGTGATCCCTATTTTAATACCCAGCGAATTAAAAAAAATATTTTGTATACGTACGTACGTTTTGTACTACGGTATGTAAACATATTTAAGAAAAGGTCAGTCGAATAAAGCCACGACACTATCCATACAGCATCAAGAAAGTAAAGGGAGTCTCAAAAAAATCTTTTTGAATTCCCACTACCATAAGGCTGTACTTCAATTGATGCAGTGCTCAAACAATAGACCCGCTCTCAATCTAGCTTTGAAGGGAAGGAGTCTTTTTGAAGGTTTTACATAGTATTACGACGAGGGAAAAGCATGTTGATTACATGCTCTGTAGTGGATGCTGTCTAAACTGTGATTTAGGATGGTTGCTCTTGGGTTTGGGTCATTACTGGCACAACTTTATAGCATAGTAAATTAAGCCAATGAGCAGTGTATGTTGAAATGTTTCATGACACATATAACATTGTTAGAATCACAGCAATTAAGATGGTTCTTTAAGTGATTCTGAACTTCTGAATTGTGCCATATTATTTTTTATTGTGCTCTGTGATTACCCGTCAGGGGCGTCACAGAATATTTGAAAATTTTAACAACCCCGTGGCAATCTTAATTCTTTGCGCTGATGCATGATTACTGTTTTCTACAGTCAATAACAAAACTTCCAACACTGCAGACATTACATACGGAGATGACCCGGAATCGCATATTATGATTTTACTTCCCTCTGTCTGTATGGTACACATCAATACCTAACCTAACCTAACTTTTTGAGGGGTGCAGTGATAAATCTTTGTACACTAAGGATGCAGTGAAACAAATCGTCAGCCGAATGCAGAACTATTCTAACTCACATTTGAAATATATAACTCTCTCAAAAATTTCAAATGTAAGTTAGAATAGTTCTGCATTCAGCTGACGAAATAAATTTGATAAACACAAACTTCAGAGCCACTTATTATTCTTTGTCGGATCCACTTCACGATTTTAGGTCATGCCTAAAATGATTTATATTCCAGTTATACCTGGCTCAACCTAAGTGAATCCATTGACCCTCGTACTTTAATACTTCTAATGGGAATTTCACTCATTAGAAATATAATGACTTTTTTTCTTCTTTATGTGCAGTTTTCTAAACAAAGGTTGACTGTCATTGTTTTAATCTCCATTTATTCATTATGACTCAAATATGGATTCTTCAGTCAGGAAATGTGTCTTCTTTTTGATCTTCTATTTATTGCCCTGTTTCTGTCTGATTAACTGAACGATTACATTTGTCATTTCGAGAAACCTAACCTAACTGACTGAAATTATCTTTCTGATAAAATGCTGTAAAGGATGCATTCATAAAAAAAATGCATATGAATCGATTCTTCGTCAATATTTTTTAAATGCGGCAAGACTTTGCCATACAACATTCCGATTGATGCAGTATGTGAATAATGTCTTATATTATATTCCTATACTAATTCAAAAGTTGTACATAATATGTAGTTAATTATCGATAACACAGTGTGGATTGCCGTCACAAAATGTAAAAATCAAAACAACTCTTCTATAAGCTTATTTTAATTCTATTTAGTAAATTTCTCTGTTGCAAACATTGAAATATTCGAAAAAAATAAAAGTATAATATGGTGCTAGATTCATATTTGAATTTTCTTTCATTTTTGTCAATTTAAAACCACGTTTTTCATCGCAAATGAATGTTATCTTGATCCTATAAAATAATATGCATGCAGTTTCCTGTTTTATCCAGTGATATTGGTTTTGTTGAGGATAAATAGATGGCAGTATAATATATCAGTACAGTGGATTTTCGATCTATCGTTTCTGAAGTGACCAGTGAACCAAACAATAAACAGTTTGGGGCAAGAAATCATGACTCTTTAAAGGTTTAATTATATCGTTATAGCAAACAATGTATTACTGTGTCTATATTGCTGAATGTTCTGAGAGACTCATGGCGTTCTTTACCTGGTCTGGCTATCGAGTAAGCCGCCTTCATCTTTCACGTTGAAGACTCTGTCGTTTGTTGAATCCTTGAATTTTCGTATTTTAAAATGAGCCTACAGGGACATGATTGGTCGAGGAGGAACAGTATATCGAGAATCCACTGTATTACAGTGAGATGATACATATTTTAATTGGCATCCATTTTGTTTTTAGAATTTATCATTTGTACCAAAATTATCTTTTTTTTATTTCTAAATTAATAATTATTAGTCAATTATTGGACTGCAATAATGCCATCCAATAATAATATGCCTATTTAAAGAAATGTGTAAATTAATTAAAATATTATTCACAAATAAAAATACTATATTTCTGGCAACATTTTATCCATAGGTGTAGTAATTAAAAGGTTGTGTGAATATGTTATTGTGATCCCTATGATTTTACTTACAGTATAAAAATATATGCAAGATATATTTACTCATAATTATTCAAATAGTACATGATGGAAAATCTAAAAAAAAATATTTTAGTGAAGGTCCAAACCCAAATTTATTGTACGCATGTGACATCTATCATTTATAGTTGAAAGTTTTTTTTTTCAGTTTGTGAGTTTGTTTACGATACAAATTAATCAAGTATTTACTAAATCAAAAGTATGTGAAGGATATATAAAAAAAGCATTTAATCCTTTAATAAAACATATCAAAGGGTCAAATTACTAGACCAATTTGGGTGTTTTATGTCAATGATTCATTGGTCATTTCGTAATTAATTTTCTTCTATACACTTTTGGTTTAGTAACTTCTTTAATATTACTATTATTATGTATAGATTATTGTGTTGTTATATTTTTAATTTTAAATATAATATAATTCATATAAATACTGTTTGTTCCAACGCAAATTGTATCTATAGTTATAGAAATTAAAATAAATAAATAATTCATGATTAAGATTGCGTGTTTTATTTCTTTATAGTCATGCAGCTCTACCTCACAGTGGTGAAGGGTAGAGGTAGGCTGTTAAGATTCTACAAAAATAGTACACACTAAGCTTTGTCAGCCATACGTATTTGTTGTCATTGAACAATACCCCGTTTACATGTGCATGGATCCACTGCTGACAGTACATATTATTGCGGACATAACAGGAAAATGCACGTGTAGACATGTATTTTCCTGCAAGTTGCAAGATCGCATGCATGAATCAAAAGAAGTGTCTGAATTTTCGCTTGACAGTTGGGATTTGTACAATATTTGCGCATGCGCTGTTGAACGATAGTGGCAAACCTGCCGGAAAAAAAATGAACTACCGCGCAGACTCATTTTGGGGTTAACCGATTTTCATGACTGTCAAATAGTACCATAAAATGACAACATCGCTTCTCGCTTACTCTTGAAGAATGAGATTGGCGAGACAGTCGGCACATTTACGTGTAAAGTTATCGCGATAGTTTTTAAATACACACTTTTGGTGCAAGTAAATCGATGCACGTGTACAGGCGCCATAAGAACACATCTTTCAGATAGTGTTACGTTTTCAAAATTTAATTAAACCCTGCATAAACCTAGCCATAATAGACAAAAAATATATGTCTGTCTATAAAATATCTAAAATTATGCCATTAATCATACATATTTTTAGATATTTGACAGATAGAAGAATATTTTATAACGAATATTCTGTTTTATCCTCAACTTCGTCGTGTTGTCGAATATTAGGCAGGTCATTGTCATTAGACCATACACTTGATGGAGTTGAAAGCGTTCAATTAGTGCCACATTGCACGATACGAGGGGAGTTCCATAAGTTCATGGAATGGTGGTGAATGTCAATACTTTCACCCCAATGGGTTTAAATTATTTTTTTATTGTTAGGTATACTTGTGCAATTTCAAGTTGATTGTTCCATTAAATACTTAGTTCATGACAATGCACCTGTTCACACTGCTCAAATTGCAATTAGCTGCTATGAAAAAATGCGGCTTCCAGGAATTGCCTCATCCATCTTACAGTACTGATCTGGCACCTAGTGATTATTACCTGTTTGCAAATTTGAAGAAAGACGTGGAAAACATTTAAATCATGATGAGTCCCTACAGCTAGCTGTAAACGAGCATTTTGAAGGAAAATCGGAAAATTATTTTTATTAAGGTTTAGAAAAATTAATCGATCTAAGCGCATTCATGTCCAAGATTGTATTGAAAAATATATTACATTATATTCTTTTCTTTCTGTCTCATTCTGCGAATCTATATAACTCCCCTTGTATATATAAATAATAAATACCATTTTCACTTCTACCCAGACATTTACCAAATTTTGGACCTTACCCTATGCTGGAATTGAACCCACAATAATTATGCTTTTAGGTGGGCATTCAACAGTAATCCACTGCATTTGTAGTCCCCACATATTTACCTGCTTACCATGACAGTGATAATGATAGGAAGGGTTAAAAAAAAAGAATCTTAGGGGTGTCTTTTTTATTTATTATAGAACAATTTATAGGTATCAGGCAAGGCCTGAACAAAAACGATGCACGAGTGCGAGTGAGAAAGTATTCGGCACCCTTACAATCTCTGCGACACGCGCTAGAGTAAGATAAAAGGTCTACATATCTGTGAGCTAGTTTTCAAAAGTAACGCCATCAAATCGGGGCGAAACGCTTCACATACCGTCGATAACTTGCGAGCTCGAGTTGCTAAAATTGATATTTTTTGTGTTAAACATAAAGTCAATGGTAAATATTTTTATTTAATTAAGTTGAAAAGATGGTTCTGTGTGTTGTCTTACAATGTGGTTGCCGTACTTTATCAGTACGCAAGTATGCAAGAAGATGGTATTACGTTTCATAGGTAAGTTGATACATGTTCGTGATAATTTATTTTATTATATATTTTAATATCAATGACCTAGTGTTTTTTTAAAATAACTTAAATTATGGATATCTTTACCTAATGGTTGCATTTTGACCGCTTAAAAATAATATATAACGTAAAAAAATAGAAAATTATATTTAAATTTTGAGCGTCTAGTGCGAGCACTTTGGGCGAACACTAGCGAAATGGTCTATGGTCTCGAACATTTGTAGACGAATGCGTTCGCTCGCCCACAAACCAAACGCAAGGCACGCGGCTTTATTTAGCAATGCAACGGGTGGCGTCTAGATGTATCTATAGTCTAAGGTATTAGGACATATTTTAATGTTACATTCATCATTGCTAATTTTTTTTTAACCATTTTTAATATAAATAAATAAAGAATTAGGTATATCGATAAATTGTAATTCGCTCATTACAATTTCGATGATTTGCCATTATTTCTGATTATCGAATCATGAGTAGGTACCTAGTAACATTTTTGTCTATAATTATGTATGTCTTTATATTATGGCAATATGTTTTAATTATCGACATATTCAGTTTTTCAGTCACTGTTCACACTTATGGATAACTTTCTTGAGATTTCATCGCTGTTGAAGAATAGGTGGATGTAAGAGTCGGAGGTATGTTGTCTAAGCCAATGATGTGTCAGTATTCAAGATTGGTGGTTGGCAATATAGCAACGTAGTAGTGATGACTTTGGAGTCTGCTACCAGCTATTGCCGCTCAGATAGCCACCTCTTTGTGAAGTGCCATGTCATAATGATGTGCATCCGTAGGTATTTAATGCTGTTAAGACTGTCGATATATTGCCCGATGCTCATCAGGGGGAAATCTGGTATAAGCCCGGTGATAATGTTGTCAAGCCGGCATGAGATTATTATGCAGCCTGCCGATTATCTTTTGGAACCTATTTTTATAATAGTGCCTTTCTATATGTCACTGTTTTTGTGCAATCATAACAATTAATGCAGGTTCACGTATTTTCATACCACATGGTATACGACTGTCTGCGAGCTCTGGAAGAAATGAATGCTTGTAAAAGTAAGTCAGACGGAATATGACTTCTTGTTCAAAACTCGGATCAGGATACAATCTTACAACTTCTATTCCATATACAATTAAGTCACAAAAGTCTTTCATGGCAATATACGGTTGATCTTGTATTTGGAACCAGTAATTGTGTGACGTTTTCAGACAAAAAGTGGAATTAATGACGCTGGTGCAAATGTTTTCTAGAGCTGCTTCAGAAATTTATTTGTTGCCAATTGAAGGAAGACATTTAACCTCAATTATTCCATTATTAGTTATTAAACCAACTGGAATTGCGCCTAAAAATTCCTTAGGAAAAGGCCACATGCCGTCTGACAGATGGCAGCACGTGGCGGCAGAGAACTAGTCACATGCACCTTTCTACCATATATAATTTCTTCGGTTTCAACATGACTTTTGGAAAGTAAATTTTTGACAGTACCTTTAATGATACTGTGTAGTATATTATCTATGGTGTAGTATCCCTCATTTTGATCACGTTTCCTGTAAGAGGGAGGGTTCTTTCTTTCTTCTTACTGACAACAGTCGCTTGGAGCTGGTTTTTGGTGAACGCCCGAGTTCTGAACTTCGCCTCTCCCTCCTCCTCATCAACCCACATGGAGACGAAACAATGGAACCAGAAGGAAACCGAATGACATCTGCGTGAGGACGGTGAACGCTGGATGGGACGGGATGCGTGCTCGCGCAGATCGCGAGGGTGGCTTGAGACCGATGAAATTAAACTCTCAACCAAATAATCCTTTGAGGCAAGGACCTCCCCCGGCCCTCATCAATAGCCGGATTAAAATCACACACATGGTACACACACACAAAGTAAATTCAACCAATCTGTACTATAGATAAAACACCACAGATGAAGGGGATAAGAGCTCTAAGCTCAGGTGCCCCATAAACTAGGATTATCAAAAGTCAAAGCCCTCATTTTGTAATGACAAACCAAGTGGATTGTCAATTTGTCGAACTGTTTTCAACTGCAATCGTTCGCAATACGCATCAGAAAAAACCTCCGCTTGCAACCTCTGTAAAATACAATTCAGTTTCAGATATATCAGCCTTAGCAGCATTAGGTCCGTATTCACGGGGTCCATTATTCAAACGATTCAAATCGACATGCTCTCTTTTATACTTATAGGTACCTACGATGAATTCAAATTTAAACGCTTGGCTTTGAGAGTATTTATACGTTGGATCCGTTACAGCACATTTTTTTTTGTTTTCACCGTGATTTCATTTCTCAGTTGTATCTTGGAGTAAATTAGTAATAGAAGCTGAACCCATTGTGTGGACTGCACCATAGTATCAGTATCTAGTTTCGTTGTTTCGTAGCTTTCACTTTTAGAAACGTCAACCATCTTCCCGCCCATTTCACGCCTGTGAAGTGAACTAGTGAAGACAAAAGTATATTAGTCTATGGTGAAGACTGAAGAGCAGTGTTGCCATATTTTGAAAGTGGAATTATAGTACAGTGCCTTCAAAATTATAGTATTTCGGCCAAAAATATAGTACGCGTTGAGTGACTAATAGTTTTTTGCATTTTGAAAAAATTAAACGTTTGGTAATTAACGTCTTGTTTTTTAGACAAAATATCCATGAAGGGTAATTAACGTCTTGTTTTTTTAGACAACATTCAAATGTTAAGTCAGTGGTTTCCAAACCTTATGTTACTACGTCTCCCTTTAAAAAAATCTTATCTAGGCGCCTCCCCCCCCCTTATTTCATTAAATAATACAGACCTTTTTAAATAGTCAACAAAGTACATACTTACGAATACAAAAACGAAAAAAATAAACAAGTTTTAACTACTTACATTACATTAATTTTTGACGAATGTGCTTGTTTATTAGCACAATCAATTTTATTTCAATAGTAGTCAATCCAAATTCATCTTCGTTCATTGACAAATGGATTCTATCATGGAGCCCACATCCTGAAGCGTACCCCTCGGGTCAGGATTTTTCAACCACATATTTTAAAAATATTTAACAAATCCGAAACAAAGCAGCGCCGTTGGCGACTTTTTTTGCTATTAATAAAATAATGTGAAAAGTGCATTAGCAAACTATCCAAGAACAAAAAATAATGGAGACATGGCGAACTTTTTTTTTGTCATTTTGATTTCCTAAGCTCCAATTTTTTATGAATGCCTTCACTTTGTCGTTTTAAATCAGTGAATGCATTAGTGGTCCTTGGATTGATTTATTCAGTATTTTTTTTTTTAATCTCAACCAAATAGATAAGTTTAACAACAAAATTATCGTTCCTAAACAAATTTGCCTCAAATTTCAATATTATGATTAATTTGACCCTTTTATTTCATTTTTTACGAGATAGCCATTGCGCTTCACAATAGTATAGAAGTGAGGGATTATAAAATTATTCTCCATATTTACAGAAAGGTTTGGAAACAACCTTTTATAGGACTGTTTTTTTGTGTAGTTTATAATTAAAGGTCGTTTAATAAACTATGCATTTGCAAACTGCAAACCTGTGGCTATATTAATTGTGTTAAACTTTTCGCGCCTCCCAGTTCGGAAATCGTTGTGTTAAGTAATTAACGTCACCTTTTTTAGACATGGGGATTATTTTTTTTTGCTTCTCACGGATTATTTTGTCGTTGTTTTTCTTCTATTGGCAACTTTTTTCCGATTTCTCAAAATTATAGTATTTTGGGCGTACTATACCTGTTTTATATCGTACATAGTACGCAAACGAAAATTATAGTACAAATACTATAATTATAGTACAGTTGGCAACACTGCTGAAGAGTGTGAAGCAGTGTTGCCATCTTTTCAAAGTGGAATTATAGTACAGAGCCACCAAAATTATAAAGTATTTGGGGAAAAAATATAGTACGCGTTGTCATCTGTTCAAAATGTATAGGGTTTTTGTTTCTCAGAAAAAAATAACGGAGAATTTGAGAATCTCCGAGACCCCTTTTTATTTAGGTAGGTACCTACATCTTCCGACCAAAAATGCCTACCGAAGAATCAAGAAATTTCATTTTAAACCAGTCAAGGACTTTTTTTTACGTTTTACGAGCACTATTTTCCATGTTTTCTAAATTGTCTTATATTGCGAAATTATAGTAATTTTCACCATTTTATAGTACTACAGAAATATCGAATTTTAGTAAGTACCTACCTAACCTTTTGCGTATTTTTTCGGATATTCAAAAGTATAGTATTTTTGGCGCACTATACCTGTTTTATATCGTACATAGTACGCACTACGCATACGAAAATTATAGTACAAATACTATGAGTGCGAACATGTCATTTTATTTTACATATCTTGTGCACTGGCATGTCAATTCTGTATATACGTGCATTCACCCAAGGATGCCAAAGAAAGTCCTTCTCTGATAATAGAGGTTTTATATACATTTATGAAAGTACAAATACTATAATTATAGTACGGTTGCATCACACTCGCCATTGTGTAAACTCGCGCATCTGACGCGAATATGAATGTATTATAACCTCGCTGGGATTGAATCTGGAGTCCCCAGATCAGAACCAATAATGGACTACGAGGGCCGACCTCTGAAGACATGGTGAAGGATGTCATAAGCTTCTCGCCACCCTCAGTCATGCAGACGGTGGAATGCAAATATCTCTGGATAGATAGAACGAGGGAAGCTTTGGAATGGAGAAGAATTTTTTATAATTAATTTAATTACTTACTTATTCTGATTTACTGTACCATGAAAATACCTATTAAAAAACAGATGTATTCATGTAACAATAATTAAAGGCTTTTTTAGTATCAATAATTCACGGTAATTAACTACGTGACTCAGTTTTATTGTTGTAATGTGGATTGGTGTCTTTATACATTATAATACAGCCAAATAAAACTGCTATAATATAAAGGTTACATGCACAGTATTGGATCAGCTCGAAGTTTATGAGAGTGCCCACTTATAACCTCAAAAGACTTACATATTTTTTGAATGCTTTTAAAGCAATTAAAAGTATTTTCACAATAATGTGTTATTTTTCTCCATCGTGTTCCAAAAGTTTTAAATCCATAATAAACAAAATAAGTTATGGGGAAAGGGCGATATCTGGTGGCCATGGCCCCCACATCCTGAAGAGGGCCCCCAGGCTAGGATCTTTGGCGGGCCCTCCTACCTATCTCTAAGGATGAAGTCATGATAAAGTGAAGTGTCACGCTCTACAGTAGCGTTTTCCAAATGTTGTACGCAGTAAAATTAATGTGTATATTTAGTGTTTTTTTTTTTAAATTTTAATACTTACATCCGTTTGAATTATTATGGAGTTGTCGAGTAATTTATTTAAGTTTACATACACAATTAAACATTCTACAGAAATTGTGTAAAAATATTATCGAAGAATAATAGCGCTTTTTTACTATTAGAGCAAATTTGTGATATGTGTTTATCTCACTTATCTGGTTAACTCGCCACGCCGGGCCCCACCTGAGCCCGGGCCCCCAGGTTAGAGCCCTGTCGCCCCCTCTTGTGGGGCCCATGCTGGTGGCGTAATTACGAAACCAGTGATGACCGTGTGGTAACATGTCAGCTTGCAATTTCGTGGGTTTCGGGTTTAGATCCTGAGTTTTTCGAGGTGTGTTTGAACCAATGATGTATTGAACAAAATCGATTTGCACACAGATCATGGACCTTATAGGTTAAGCAAAAGGGCAAACATCGATTTCTCGTGAAAACGTATATGGGACGATCAAAATCCACATCGGATTCTAGAACCAATTAAAATATATACATACGAAACATGCAATTTACTAGGGAGGTAGTACCTATATTAACATTTAAAAACGATTTTATTAGTAAACAGGTTTCATAAAACTTTAAAAAGAAAAATAGTATATTTTTAATTTCAAAAGTAAACTCACAATTATTAAAAAAAAACTGTTTTAGGTACCTATAATTATAATACATCGGTAGGTATTATAAAAATGTGCTTTTGTTGACCGATTGATCCAAATGTAGTTTGACAAAAATTTAATTTTCTCATAACTTTACTATAGTTAGTAGGTACTTACAGATTTTTTCATAATTCATAGTGTTATAGTAACTATTATAATATGGTTCTTGTCGGTTTACAGGAAGCCAGCGGTAAACAATTTTTGAAAATAGCCGATATTATACTAGATTATTATTGTTAGGTTAGGTTAGGTTTTCATTCTTGAATTCATGAATTTTGCCAAAATCGGCCATGTAAATTAACGCGGTTCCCTTAATTATTAAAAAAAACATCGAAAAGCATGTTTATAAAATGGCAGATGGTCGTATTTTGAGACTCGGAAAATCTTTGATTTCACCATATTACTAATCTTTGATATTAGAAATCTTTGATTTCACCATATTCCTACTTTAAATGTAAAAAAATACATTAAAAAATTAGAAAGTAATTTAAAAACTCTAATAAATAAAATAATCATTCTGTTACCTATATAATATAATGCGTAAACTATTGCAATTAAAATAATAAACGTTAATTTTAATTGATTATGAAAAACAATAGATCCATGTTGATTTGGAAGTGTTTAAAATTGTATTATGATTCGATACATTTAAAAAAATATATATAATTCAAACGGAATTATTTATCTAAATTTTCGCCTTCCATTTTTTATTATCGGGCCTGCATGTTGCTTAATTCGTCACTGTGTCTACATAATATATATATGTAGATAGTTGTAGGTAGTTACACTGTACAATACTATGAGATAAATATGATAAAATGAATCATATAGGTAAATAATGATAATAATATTCAACATTTGGATGCGGGCAAATATTTATTTAATATTGTATTCTCAAACCTGCCAATCTCTATAATAATTAATCTTTTTGTTGAAATAAATATTAAAAATTGGTACATACATATTTCTACACAATGGATACTTTTTTAACTGTTCTACAATCCAGTGTGGATCTTGAAGTCTCAGTCTCCTGTAAGGTTTCTCATCTCGGTTTTATTACGAGAAATTGTCTTTCGATCAACCCGCTTCAAAAATAAGAATACCGTTACCTAATCGTCGCTGTAGGATTGGTTTCCCGAATAGACCAAATGTTCAGGAGACGTAAAACAAATTTCATAATCCTATATCTAAATATATGGAGATATTTAAATTGTTGTTTTTACAGCATATGAATGATGTGCTCATTACCATTACTAAGTAATTTAAATAAAAGGATGGTTCTGGTTCATTTAGATACAAAAAAACATTCTGCATTAAAAGGTCGATTTCGACAAAAACGGATATTCGGCAAACCAATCATACAGCGACGTAATATCAGTGACGTCCCTAGGCAAAGTGCCGCCCTTAGGCAGACATAAAATGCCACCCCCTTTCATTTTTAGTCTCAAATATTTGTTGTATTATGTACCTACCAGTAGACAAATGCATTAAATATCGTGACAAAATTAACATATATACATGATTTACTGCGGTTTAGACTGTTTAGAGAATTGATACGAAATCTATTCACAAAAATTGGTGGGTTTGGGCTGACAAGTTTGGAAGCCCCGTATGATTTAAAAAAAAACTAAGATGTCGATACTTTCTAAGGGAATGACCGCATCATCTGCTTAATGGAAACCGCCACTGCTTTCAAAATTTGTAATGATCCTTCCTTAATTTGCCGCCTTAAGCAACACATGATCTGCCCAACCTCACAGGAATAACAATTACAATAAGTTAGTTGTAATTGTTACAATAAGTGCTATGTTTTAATAGCATCTCTCTTGGCTGTGTTAAATTTTAGAGCGAGGTAGACAGTTTTGACTGTTTAGACGGCTAACTTATTGTTACAATAAGTGCTAATACTTCGATACAAAAATGAAAAACTACCCCTGATAACTGCCGATAGCGGCCTATAGCATTCTTGTGCATAAAATATAATATGCGCATATCTCCTTACCACCAATCAAATGAACACATGGCCTGCGACTTGCGATGCAATTAAAATATAGATGACTATAGAATTAGCAAACAAACATAATATTATTATTTTCAATCTATATTGAGATTGTGAGTTGTTTTAACTTGGACTAGAAGAAGATGGAGTCGGAAAAAATGTCTGAAGGTTCCGATTGTTGAACCTTTAATATCTATTTTTTTTTTAAACATTTGATAATAAATTAAACATTATTGCATCCGCCCATAGAAAATGCTTCTGAATTTGCAAATTAGCGAAATCAGTGGACGGAGGATAGACTGTGGTAACTTAGATAATAATTATGTTTTACACGAGCGCTATAAAATAAACATTGATATAGCAATTTGTATGTAAATAGAATCTCATTGACTATAAAGCAGTATTTTGACCATAAATTATATTATATACATAATATTATAATATAAAATATGGACCAAAAGAATCCCTCCTCCTAATCGAAATAAAATCAACGTTTTTCAAAAACTACAAAAGAGGCTGCCAAATGTTCGCGTGATACCAACTAGTATTTCTAATTACTAATATTATTTACCTTAGTTATAGAAAAAAAAATTCCTAAAGTATGAAGATTTTATTAAGTAATTAAATGTCTTCAAAAGATTCATGTTTTTACTTTGTGGTAGGTAGGTACCTAATTCATGATAATTAAATTTATAAAATTAATTTATTATGCTGTAGGCATGTGGTGACCAAAAGATCGTTTGGTAATGGTGCCGCAGACGACCGCATGACCTTTTATAAGTTTTTTAGACCAAACCCAACCTAACCTAACCTAACCTTAGTATGTGATAATGATGTATCAAAATGTATTAAAATATCAAACTTTAAATTAACAATAATTATTGAATTAACAAACATCGTTTCACAAGTGTTTCGCTCGAATACCTAAATAAAATCTGGAACATGTACTCAATAATTATTACTTCGAATTTGAATTTACCATCGGTCGGTTTGCTGCAAAGATTGCCGAACGTAGCCGATGATTCAGAGTAGGGATTCCAATCCCGGGATCCCGGACTATTTTCAATACCTATGAATCCCGGGATTGGTAAACATAATCCCGAAACTTACGGGATTGATTTTTTTTATCAATTTTTATGGAAAATCAAATAAAAACGAAAATATAACAGAAAAAATACTTTTAATAACATATATAACTACATTAGAAATAAACTTTAATGAAGTTTGATTTATTAGCCATGTGTTGCCACATAAATTAATAAAAATGAGAAAGACTGGAAAAAACAATGCTTCGCACTTTTAACAAAGTGATTCCACCATGATCTCATACGTTTTACGACAATTTCATATTTTGCTGACTAATTAGATTTATGAAGCGGAAGAATTAAACCTATGTATTTCCAAGATTGAACGTACACAGTACTAACAATAAAATGTCTTAAATAGTATAAATTATACTAGATTTATTTTTGACCAATTTTATCAACGGTATTTGTATATATAAAATTTTTATATTAACTATTGAAAAAATGCCAATCCCGGGACCAGTCCCGGGATCGTCAAATTGTAATCCCGAAATCCCGGGATCAAGATTTTGGCTCGGGATTGGATTCCATAATTCAGAGCTATTTGTAGCTAGTGTGATATTTTTTTGGCTTACTCTTTAGTAGATAAACATAATCACAGGTAAGTAAGTCCATTATAATGTATAATTTATTATTATTTCATCATGAAATATTCGCCACTAGAGCTAAGGTTGCTAATGATTATAAAAACGAACAGTTACAAACTTAACCACGATTTCAGATAGGTATATTTAAAAATACACCTAACAACTTCTAAAACTCACGAGTGACTGGCGAAAATATTTGGATAAATTTAAAATTAAGGAAGTATGCACCTACATATAATTCAAATGTAATTCGCAAATATGCACGTGTCATTGCTGGTCACTAAAGACATCGAAGGGTAAACGAAAGTAAACCAGACATCGCGTAACCCGACAAAAAAAATACAGTCTGGTTAAACCTTTCATGTTAATTGATACATTTTGTTTCCAACCAGTGAGCTGCATTTTTGAATGGAAAATATTTTCGTTATTACTAAGTTTAGGTAGCTATTTCTATATATTTATAGCAAGTACCTAATTCTCCTCGATTTGCCTCCCTTCAATTAATTGCCGCCCCTAAGCGATGCTCAATATGTCTATCCCCAACGTCACTGCCGCTAACCTCTATATACTTGTTGCTCAATACAACTTAGCTCGTGTATTCGATTCCCTGACTGACAAATAGATACGAATATTGTTTTCTAGTGTTTGTTTGATCCAATGCAAAGGCCCAGTTGGTTAGGCGAATGGTTAACAACCATTCCTCCTATTACTATAACCATCACTCCAGTGACGTCCGTAGATACTAATGCCGTCCCGAGGCAGCGCCAAAATGCCGCTCTATTTTTTATACAGTATTTTTATCATCCTATCATGAGTGCAGTATCTAAGAAATGTGCTGTATCTGTATGGATCCATTACTAACAAAATATCAGACTAATTATTCGCAAATCTGCCCGTGTCGTTTCTGGTTATCAAGGACGTCGAAGGGCAACGGCAGTAAACTAGATATCGCGAACCCGAAAAAACCAGTGACCTGAATTTGTTAATGAAAAGATATTTTCGTTATTACTAAGGTAACGCATTTACTGTTGACCAGATAATTACTAATTAATTACCACATTTAAACATCATGCTAATTATATCCAATGGCCAACTAATGCAAACGCACCAGTCGCGTTGTCAGCACTAAATGACTTAAGATAGCTATTTCTATAGGTATATTCCAAATGATTCTCTCGATTTGCCGCCCTTCGAGTAACTGCCGCCCCCAAGCGACGATCGATCTGCCTACCCCCACGGGACGTCACTGCTCCACTCTGTAGAGTCTCATAATCCTCCGCTTAAGAGTAAAAATTGTAGCTAAATTGTTTTACCGACTTATATTAATTGTCGAAGGTTGGCGATCAAATTGCTATACTTACATCTCCCGATCCTCGGCCAGTCATAAATGAATAAAAATATAACTTAGATTTTACTTTTACAAAACAACCGCAAAGTCTGTTCGATGTGTGGCGTCTCTCATGTGGACCTACTGAGTCTGGTATCCGGAAAATTGTATGTATGCAGCTCGCCCTATCACAGTTCACTGTCAGCTGTATTATAGTATTGATATAAAATTCATGCCTCAATGAAACACTACGTAGGTAATAAAAATGACCGATATATACAAGGGGAAGCCAAAAGACAATAGGTACCTACCTATTTAAGAAAATCATATAGTATATATGTTACGCCGAATGTGCGAAATTGAATATTACATGAAATGGGCAAAGTTTTGCCTAAATCATGAAAAATGAAAGCCCGTTACCTTATTCATGAATTAGACAAAATATCTGGAGAGTGCGTGAATTCGGCAGTTATTTTTCTGTCTAGTTCATGTAATTGGACAAATTAGATAGTAGCGCTACGGTGGTATTTTTTGCAACTAAACTAAATGTATCAAAATGCTAATGCATTGGTCAAAATGTACATATATTATCTATGGTCAAAATAGATGATCGCGCTCCGGTGGTATTTTTTGCAACTAATCAAACTAAACAAATATTGTGTCAAATGTCATTGATTATAATATAAAAATATACCAATCAATAGCTGCAATGACGTTCATATCCATTTTCTATGCGCAAAAAAATCTAGAACTATAATATGATAACGAAAGAATTTTATTGAAAAGTATTTTCGTGATTTGATTCGTGCTTGGTCGATTGAATGTTTGTGATAGTTTGTTGACACTTGATAGCTAACCTCAAAATGGACATTCAGTTGAATACTTTAATTCAGGATTACAAAACCTAACCTAACCTAACCTAACCTAATAATAATAATATTATATTATGTCCAATTATAACTAATAAAACCATCCGTATTAAATTTACTTTTTCTTCTGTCATGTTGACAGTTCAAGAATTCCATACCCTGGCGAATTCATGTACTCAGCAGAAAATTTACCTAATTCATGAATAAGGTAACAGGCTTGACTATTACATGAATTACCCAAAATTTTGCACATTCGGTGTAACATATATATCAATGGCGAATGATGACTTTTAGAAAGAGTGAGGCTGTGGAGATCTGAGAAAAAGAGCATACTTGTCAAGTATACTTACAGGAAATAAGAAGATACTCGTAATATTATGATTTATTACAAATCATGAAAAGGTACACACAAATGACAACGACAAACTAATTCATTTAAATTTTAATAGCTCACTGGCGATACAAAAATATTGAGCAATAAGTTTAAATTACTTATTTTCCTAAATATTTATATTAGATTAAAAATCATTAGATAAAATCATATTTTATTTTTAAAAACAATTTATATTGATTGTAAGTATATGTGATTAAACGCCATAGAAAGTATTTTGTAAAATTATCTAATTATTAACTAGGTATTTTGGACAAAGCTGCAGTCGTGATAATATTATGTGCTAAAGTTTTAGGCTTGGCGATCAGAGCCTACCAATTACCATATCACATACAATGCGATAGAAAGACTGAATTCACGTGTCGTAAAGTTCATATAAAAAACATCACCATTCCTGATCGAATAATTTGATAAATATGTTAAAGGTAGATGGCGCGCTATCGCATTTTTAAACCTTTACAGATTGTTCTGTAATCTGTATTATTTATAATACATTCTTACATATACGGCAGATGTCGTTGGGAAATAAATACATTTTTATAGAATATAAAATAATCATTGATTATAGGTATAAATACCTACGTCAATAGACAATTTAAAAATATTTTTCTTAAGAAGGTAGGCTTTACATAATCGCCTAGTATCATCAGTGACGTCCCGTGGGGGTAGGCAGATTGAGTGTCGTTTGGGGGCGGCAGTTATTCGAAGGGCGGCAAATCGAGGAGAATCATTAGGCACATATAGAAATAGCTACCTGAACTTAATAATAACGGAAATATCTTTCCATTAAAAAATCAGCTCACTGGTTGGAAACAAAATGTATTAATTAACACACCTACAAGGTTTAACAGGACTGTATTTTTTTTCGGGTTCGCGATGTCTAGTTTACTTCCATTGTTCACGGTTTTGATGACCAGCAATGACACGTGCAAATTATTGAATTATAGGTAGGTACATACTTGCCTAATTTAAAATTCATCCAAATATTTTTGCCAGTCACTCGCGAATTTTGGAAGTTGCCAGGTGTATTTTTAAATGTAGCTGATACCGTGAACTCACAATATTTCTATTGGAGCAGAAATAGCATTTAAATTTAGTAGGTATTATATATCGTCTCTGTTCTGGGAGAACACACTAACTGGAGAATACTAGTTTTGAGTAATATGACTTTGAAGTTATTAAAATGTTTGAAATGGTCTATCATGTGAGTTTATTAAGTAATCGTAAAAAGGATGACTTTAAAATAAAGACTGTTTATTTGTTAAGGAGGTTTCCAGACGGTAAAGTTTGAAATAAGGAACATTTTAGTAAACTAACTCAATATGTCATTTTTTCGAATTAGTGTCTTCTGCCAGGACAGTGACGATATTTTGTCGGTAATGTATCTATACAACACAACTCTTAGAAATTTTAGTCATGAAAGGATAATGAAAAATACTGTTTTAAAATGGGGCGGCCTTTTTTCGCTGCCTAGGGGCGGCATTTTGTCTCGGGACGTCACTGAGTATCATGGAGTTTTCGCCACTGATTTATTTAGAATTCTGAATGATAAAAAAGTAGGTTTTTACAATCTGGCTCGCCTGTTCTTCAAGGCAATCGAATTCCGGCGTCATGTTCCTGATAGATAACTTCAGAAATTCTATTTAAGTTAGGTCCACTATTAAAATAAATTATGAGCATATACCTTTTTGACACTCTGAATATATTATTTATTTCGATAATAATCTAAACTAAATAATAAAAATGTGATATTATCATATTCTCATTTCTCATTGCGCATGCCTCAACGTGGGAATTTAGCCGGTGTGTGTGCTTGTGGGCTAATTCACTACAACAATGTGGTCTTGCATACTTTTTAATATAATATTGTAGGGTGACCAATTTTATTTGTTATAAGAAAATCATCTGAATAAAATTTATTAAAGTCAGACAACGTTATCTACAAAAAAGTGTTTTTGTTTTGTTTTTTGAGATAACGTTATTTTACATTTATGGCTACATGATAGTCAAACAACGTTATGTCAATCTTTTCTAATTTCTTATTAAATCGTCAGTAAAGTTTAACGCTAACTACATAAGTTACCCTTGTTTTCATATTTTTTAAAAACTATCCCTATAAATTTTAACATCATCATAAGCAAGATAAATGTACAATACACAATAAATTATAAAATATTAACATTAGGTTTTAAATAAACATTTCCCTTGTTGAGTTACAAGAATCTAAAATAACGATTTTTGGCTCTCCCGTAAAGTTGCACTTTTGTAGATAGTGTTGTTTGACACTAAGCCCTCGAAATCTTCTGAAGCAAAGAATGAAGATAGCATAATATGGCATATGCCTTAATTCAAGCAATAGCATATTTCTCGGCTAAATTGGGCTGGTCATGTCCTGGGCCAGGGAACTCAGAAATAATGGGAACTGAAATACACAACGGGTAAGGCGATAGCAGGTAACCGACTCGAGTAAGGATGAACCGGGGTTAAACTTACACACGTGTCTGGAATACGTTTAACGTCGAATACTGAAAACTGCTCTCGGTTTATGCATTTACGCTCATTTAATGTTGGTGTATTACACACACTATTGCACGTGCATAATGCGTGCTTCATTTTCGTAGCACACTCACACATTCAAAAGCCTGCTTCACCATGCGGCGTATTGAATATAGCCTATTGGTATTCTATTTATTATCTGTTCTGTGTCCTGGGCCGACCAGTATCGAATTTGATGCGAAGCCATCTGGGTTGAGCAGTGTTGAAGACCCAAATTTCGGTGGTTAGATGGCGTGATGGCGTGAAGAGGATAAACTGGATTGAAGAAAATGACTTGAGGAGGCCATGATCTATCCCGGGGTGCTGCGTCACGAATGATGATGATGAGGAAGAAAATTTTCTGTAAATCTTTACTCCGTATTGTAAACGATTACTAGAGTGCGAAATCTTTAACGTGAGACCTGTGCGGCGGCGCTCGTGTTGTATCTTGTCTATGGTTTTCGATTTCGAAGTATTGAAAGTACTGAAACGCGAGAGGAGGGGATGTAGTTCTCCAAGCCGCCGCCTATCACCGTAAAGATTTCGCACTGTAACAACAAACTAAAATAATAATCATCCAAAATTAGAGAGTGAGCAAGGTGTTATAAGTTATAATTTAATTAATACAGTATCATCATCAGCCGGGGTCGATCCACTACTGTAGTAAAGCTTTCCCTAGCTTCCTCTACACTTCTCGATACTTACTTCTCCGCTGCCACGTACATCCACAGAACTTTATGAGTTCGTCTATTCAACGAGTTTTAGGGCGTCCATGTGGACGTTTAGTCCCTCTTGGGTACCACTGTATGGCAGCATTATCCAGATTAATTTCCCTCGTTACGTTTCTAATAAGAAATAAATAGTAGTAGGTATTAGGTGTGGTGCGTTAACATTGGACACTTCTTTCGTGATATTTATGTTTTGTGTCTGACACTGAATTTCACAGACTGTTTACACCTACGTGATGTCTGACATAAATTCACGCATACTTCTTTCACGAAATCAGTCTGTAGATATCTCTCAAAGGTAACAATTGCGATAAATATATATGGTGTTTATATTATGCCAATGTAACTTATTTCCACACGTTGTGTCACTGCTCACTATGGGTTGAAACTGTCAATTCTTGGTGGAACGATGTTGCATTAATTACAGTATGGCTACAAAATTTAAGCACAATGTGGTTAACCATATTTTATACCAAATTAATTAAAAATAATTACCCCTAACTTTATTTTTAACACACAACAAACAATAAATTTCCGCAACACGTGGTCGCAGTTTTTAAATGACTGTAGTCATCCAAATCAATATTTACCGGCGAAGTGTACAATAAATATTTAATTCAGTCGTAAAAATTCTATCTTACTCTAACGCATATTGCGGAGATATACGCATGCCTAATGCTTTCTCACTCGTACCTATGGTTCGTTTTTGTTCAGACCTTAGTCTGTAGAGGTTTTATACAATCGTACAACTAACAACTGACATGTTCTTGTACATGCTCATTTCTAGAGCATATACAAGAACGCAACGGAAATGACACAGTTGTCATAGAGCGCTCCTAAAATGTAGTCGACACGAGCAGCGCGTCCGTTCCCTTTCAATATCTAATTCAAAAGTATATAAACTTTTACTCAAAACTTAAATAAATAATAGGTATACTGTCTTTTCATGGTGCCGTTTAATAACAACAAATCTATTTGTACCATAATATCAACCATACAAACACCAACTTGTGTTTTCTTCAACGCTGCCCATCACATGTCACACACACAACGCAACCGTCTGAACTATACTTAAATTACGTTTAACCTCCCCCCGATAGGTCCTGATACAATTTTATTTAGCTTCACTCAATGACATTATTAATGGAAAATGCACTCAATACAGTAGCTAGCAAGTAAGTTCGCGCATAGCGACATTCGCACATGTATAGGTAGACATCACGCAATTCCATTATGCGATATCACGCTTCGGGAATTTATAGCAATATCATCTTTATTGTAATGGCGTTAGAACAGTGTTTCTATTGCCAATGATTATTTGAGCGAACTCGTTCGAACCGAACCATTCGGCAGACCCGACAAAAATCATCGAGAATTTATAGCAATATCACCTTTATTGTAATGGTGTTAGAACAGATTATGCCATTCGGCAGACCCGACAAAAAAGTGAGTGCCATTTTTTCCAGATGCTTCGTCCATATTAATGTCATTGGCTTCTCTGCCCCTAGGCCTCGTTCGCATTTTTTCATATGGTCACCCTACAACTCTAGTTTACTAATAATAATGATTTTCAAGGTAATTATGAAGTGTCAAAATTTGGAGACAAGCAATTCAACAGATTACAAATATCGTATTTTGTTTGTAAATTTATATGAGACAGATTTCAATAATTAATTATAATTATTAGGTAGGTATCTAGCTACATATTTTATTATATGTTTCAGTTATTATCTCACGATGACATCTGGGATCTGCGAAGTTTTAAATGCGAGTAGGTAGTAATGTTATAATGTCTATATTCATTCATTACCTACTATCATTTTGTGGGGATTTTCATATATTATTGCAAACTGAAATCAGTCAGAGCTGCGGACTAGAAAATTGTTTTTATTTTTAATGAAATATTTCTTGTAAAAACCACTGAGACAAATTTTCAAGAATCGTCTATTTAAAGTAGTACTTTAAATATCTTTGATTTAGATACGACTGATAGGAACAAACCCTAGATTCTTCTGGATAAGAAGTCACACAGGGATAGTCGGGAACGAGGAAGCTGATAAATACGACAGCAGATAAAAGACCTTCGAGCTACACACACTTCCTCCTAAGTTACGCAAAACAAAAACTAAACGAAGACACAATAGAGCTATTGAACCACAGATACACAACATCCGCCACAGGATCAATAACGCAGAAATTTATCCCAAACATAAACTCTGCCATCACTCTTGCCAGGAACATAATATCACACGAACTCATACAAATACTAACAGGCCACAGAGCAGTGCGAGCCTATCTGGCATCTCATCAACGACTGCCCTATACTATAAAAGGAGCGATGGACTCTCAGGACTCGATGTAGACAACATAGCCATGAAATTAACCTTCAAAAACCTTACGAAATACTAAACAACAAAACACAAGAACACTACACAACATATTTAATTCTGGCCATAAAGAAAATTGAAGTTATAAATGAAGGAACATAATTAACTACACATCAATGCAACTAACCCTCCCAACCACCTTGTACGAAAAAGCATGGACATGGTTATTTGTATATAAAAAAAAAGAATTAGGTACCTACTTGTCAGTCCAGATGAGTAAGTACCTACTTGCATCTTTCATGCGAATTAACTGTACCTATTAATTTCGTTATCAAAGGCAAGGAAAATCCACCAGATATTATTATATTATATAGGTACTACATTGCAATTTAAATCAAGGTAATGATTATTATCGATTTTAAATATAGTATGAGGATATTGTTGATATATTGTGTAGATGTAGATACTATTCCACTTACTTAAATGGCGCTATAAACCATCCGTGGCTAACTAAATAATGTAGGTGCTTTGTACTTCTCGATCTTGAACTTTCGTAGATATTCCACCGGAATAGGGTGACCTTTCTGCATTATTTCCACATTCTCTACCCGTCTTTTGAGAAGGTCATTCAAACAATATATCACTTAGCTATAAAAAAGTGGTAAATATGCTATATCGTATTCTGAGAGTTAATTATCCCGGGATAAGAACTGCCAGGGGTGACCGTTTATTTTTCCTCAAAACGGGGCATCTACTAATTTTTAGATAATAAATAGTATATTGTGTACCTATTTAAGAAAACGCATATGTCTCCAAAGATTATTGAAAAGAACAGGAATGAACACGTGAAAATAAATAATTTATGTGGTCTTATATTTGAAGCACCTAGCTTCAAAAGGAGGAAATTTAGATGAATATTTTTGATACCAATATGATAGTCAAAGATTGAACTTTGAAAAACGCCACAAACCGTCGAGACGTATGATCAAAAATTAGGGTAAATTTCAAAACCTGCTAACATGGTTGGGTGTGCTTTTCAAATACCCCTAAAATGGAAAGCCAAAATACTCTTTAGAATGTAACGAATTAAAAAATAAATACATAAAGTTCACAGAATTAATAGATATTAGTTTATCTCATATTTCTGAAAACTACCTAAAATCGTTTTTCTCATTTTTCTCAGAGCTACATAAAATCGTTTTAGGGGCTTTTGAAACTAGGCGCTTCATTTGTCTGAACAAAAAAATTGGTTTGGTTTTGATTTCAAATAAAACTGAAATACTTGGCAGGCAGTGACGTCCCGTGGGGTTAGGCAGATTGAGCGTCGCTTGGGGGCGGCAGTTATTCGAAGGGCGGCAAATCGAGGAGAATCATTAGATATATGTATAAATAGGTAGGTACATAAACTTAGTAATAGCGGAAATATCTTTCCATTAAAAATTTCACCTCACTGGTTGGAAATAAAATATAATTAACATAAAAGGTTTAACAGAACTGTAAATATTTTGTCGGGTTCGCGATGTTTAGTTTACTTCCGTTGGCCTTGGACGTTATGTACTTTATGACCAGCAGTGGCACGTGTAGATTTGCGAAGTAGGTACTTATACCTATTTGAATTATAGGTAGGTACATACATACTTACCTAATTTAAAATGTATCCAAAAATATTTTTGCCAGTCACACGCTAGTTTCGGAAGTTGTCAGGTATATTTTTTAATGTATCTGAAACTGTGGACTCGTAATATTGTCTATTGGAGCAGAGATGGCATTTAAATAAAATTAGAATTAGTGGTAATTAATTATATTTTGTTAGTAATGTATCCATACAACACATTTCTTAGATATTTGAGTCATGAAAGGATGATAAAAAATACTGTATAAAAAATGGGGCGGCATTTTGGCCCTGCCTAGAGGCGGCATTTTGTCTAGGGACGTCACTGTTGGCAGAACTTCTTAAAATTTACTTTGGCAATAAACATTGATTTAAGAACTGCGACTTGCAACTGTGTTTTTTTGCTTGTCCACAACTTATTCATAAGAGAAAGACCCTGTCTACTTCTGAATTAGTTCCGGGAAGAGATGAAATGTATTCAATAATAATTATACGAAAGTTCGTATGTAACATAACTAAGTATATAGTTAGTGTAAAGGGCTTGATTGTCCGTGATGAGGGTAAACTTCTTGTCTTCCAAAAACCCTCGATATTTAGTCACACCCCAGACGGCAGCCATAGTTTCTAGTTCGTTAGAGTGGTATCGACTTTCGACTTCGTTCAGTCGTTTACTGGCATATGCTATGACGTCCCTTCCACCATCATCCTTAGGCTGGAAGAGGACGGCAGCAATTCCATGTCCTGAGGCGTCCGTCTGGAGACAAAACGGTCTCGAGAAGTCCGGTCGGGCCAGCCTTAAGGGTCGGCCTAAAGCTTCTTTTATTCGTCGGAATGCTTCTGTGGCTGCTTGAGTCCATTGGAATTTGACAGTAGTCCTCAGGAGTTGGGTCAAGGGTGTTGCCATTTCTGCAAATCGCGGTACATACTCTCTTAACCAATTACAGAGTCCTAGGAAGGCCCTCACCTCCCTTCGCGTCTTTGGTTCGGCCGCCGCCTCTATAACTATAAACTAAGTTCGTATGATTCAAATTATTGGTGTGAAAGTGTTTGAACAATTCCAGCTAACGACTTTCGGTTAAAACATTCCCAGTGTTCCATTCTGTAACTTTTATCTTTTACAACTCATTAAATTCTTCTGTATTTAGGTTACAATAAAATTGATAAATCCTTTTCAATCGATACACCCATTACACTTTGAATTTCTTCCCACATAGGTATTTTGGTTAAATTCGCCCATTCAAATATTTTACCGTGGGTTGTTCTCTTTCTGAAAAGGGGACATTGCGGCGTCCCGAAGCTGTGCTTGGGGACAACGGGATAGGCTACCTAAAAACGGGACGTATGGTCACGTTAGCCATACCCTACACTACATTTTGAAGCAGGGTTTTGAATGTGTGAGTGTCCTACGATAATGAAACACACATTATATACGTCCTGTAGTGTGTGCTGCAACCTTCGAATACACCAATATTGAACGAGCATCAATACATGTACCGAGAGCAGTTGTCAAAATAAAGGAAAGCGTATAATGACGTATTTTTGACACGTGTTTAAGTTTATCCCATATTCTACCTCACTCAAAGTCGGTTGCCTGTTACTCCACACCCGTTAGGTATTTCAGTTCCCATTAATTCTGTGTTCCCTGCTCAAGCACTATCATAGTCAATTTCACATACTATAGTAGGTATTTATTAATTTAAAAAAATATATTCAATTCATTCATTAAAATACGTGTAATAGTGCAACCTTCAAATACACCGATATTGAATGAGTGTCAGTCCATAAACCGAGAGCAGTTGTCAAAACGAAGGACAAGCTTAGAATGGTGTATTCTTGGCACGTGTTTAAGTTTATCCCATATTCTTCCACACTCGAGATCGGTTGCTTGTTACTCCACACCGGTTAGGTATTTGATTTCCCATTAATTCTGTATTCCCTGGTCACATTCTATAATAGTAAATTTCACATACTATAGTAGGTTTTTATTAATTTAAAAAAATACCTATATTCAATTCATTTATTCATATCGTGCAATAGTGCAACCTTCAAATACACCAATATTGAATGATAGTCAGTGCATAAGCCGAGAGCAGTTGTCAGAACGAAGGACAAGCTTAGAATGGCGTATTTTTGACACGTGTTTAAGTTTATCCCATGTTCTTCCACACTCGAGATCAGTTGCCTGTTACTACACACCCGTTAGGTATTTCAGTTCCCATTAATTCTGTGTTCCTGTTCACACTCTATAATAATAATCAATTTCACATACTATAGTAGGTATTTATTAATTTAAAAAATAAATTCAACACCATTCACAATATTTATTTGTGTAAGATTATGACAATTTATAGTTTTCAATTATTGTACCCACGATGGCCGCGCGTCGTGGGTCCCAGGTTCGAATCCTGGATCTGACAAGTACACATATTATTGTTTTTCAAATTGTGTATGAGTCAGAGTATGGACCCAATACGTCAAGCAAGTGACTGGCATCCATTTGTCGTAAAAACAAAAATCTGCTAATACAAACCTCCCCTCTGTGGAAGCCCATATTATATTATGATTAGGGATTCCAATCCCGGGATTCCGAGCTATTTTCGATACCTATGAATCCCGGGATTGATAAACATAATCACGAAACTTTCAGGATTGATTTTTTTATCAATTTTTAAGGAAAATAAAATAAAAACGAAAATATAACAGAAAAAATGCTTTTAATAACAAATAACTACATTAGAAATAAACTGACCTTGAATGAAGTTTGATTTATACCCATGTGTAAGTTGCCGATTCATTTTATTTTTTCACATAAATTAATAAAAATGAGAAAGATTGGAAAAAACAATGCTTAGCACTATTTACAAAGTAATTCCACCATGATCTCATACGTTTTACGGCAGTTTCATATTTGGCTGACTAATTAGATTTATGAAGCGGAAAGGCCATAAGTACACCATGATTTGCTTTACTATTTTAAATCTAGCTAACCCATTCATTAAGTCTTTACTATCAAAAACAGCAATCTCATATTAAATTTACATTATTATTTATATTACAATATTATTTACTCCATTAAACTTATGTATTTCCAAGATTGAACGTATACAATATTAACAATAAATGTCTTAAATAGTATAAATTATACTAGATTTATTTTTGACTGATTTTATCAATGTTATTTGTAAATATAAAAATGTTATATTAACAATGGAAAAAAATGCCAATCCCGGGATTGTCAAATTGTAATCCCGAAGTCCCGGGATCAAATTTTTTATATGATTATTATTATATCTTATGAGGATCGGATATGGTCGGAAAAAAAAGAAATAAGTAATTATATTTTATTATACGAGGGTGGGTCAATAATTCCTTAGAAAAAAGCATTAAAACAGTTTTTATTTTTGTATTTTTTTTTTATTTCTCAACATAATCTCCTTGGAGCTCAATACACTTGGTTAGACGTTTCTCAATTTTTTTAAACCGTCAGAAAAATAAGTTTTCGGAAGGTCCTCAAAATAAGCATTTGTCCGATCAATGACTTCTTCATTTGCAAAAAAACCTTGTCCACTTAGCCATTTTTTTAAGTTTGGGAAAAGGAAAAAGTCACTGGGGGCTAAATCTGGCGAATACGGTGGGTGGTCGACCAATTCGAACTTCAATTCTTCAATTTTAGCCATTGATCGTAAACATGTGTGAACACGGGCATTGTCCTGATGAAAGAGGATTTTTTTCCTGTTTAAATGAGGCCATTTTTCTTCAATTTCGTTTTTTAGCTGGTCCAATAAAGATGCATAATAATCCCCTGTTATTGTTTTTCCTTTTTCCAAATAGTCAACGAAAATAATTTCACGTGCATCCCAAAATACAGTAGCCATAACCTTACCAGCTGATTTTACGGTTTTCGCCTTCTTTGGACATGGTTTGTCTTCGCAATCCACTGCTTTGACTGTTCTTTCGTCTCGGGAGTATAGTGGTGTATCCATGTTTCATCTACAATCACAAAGCGACGAAAAAATTCATCCGGATTGCGTTGCATGAGCGACAACAGGGCTTTAGAGGCCACCACCCTATTGCGTTTATTGTCGACTGTGAGCAAACGCGGCACCCATCTTGCAGAAATATTTTTCATGCCCAATTTGTCATATAACATAGAAATGACGCTACCTTTTGAGATCCCTGTAACCTCAATTATCTCACTCAACTTTAATCTTCGGTCACTTAACACCATATCGTGGATTTTATTGATCATTTCTGGTGTAGTCACCTCTACAGGACGTCCTGAGCGTGGTTCATTCTTTGTTGATGTACGACCACGTTTAAATTCATTTAACCAGTTATAAATAGTTGCAAGTGAAGGAGCAGATGTGCCGTGAACTAAATCCAACTCATTTTTTATTTCCTTTGCTGTTAACCCTTTTATATTAAAATGTTTAATAACAGCTCTAAACTCAATTTTCTCCATTTTCCATTTTTCCATTTTCCACAAGCAAATTTTTTTTTTAAATGTACGAAAAACACACAACAACCCGACCAATCTGATTGAAACTTCGCAGCATACTGAATCGGTAGTGCCGCTGCATGAAAACAAACCGCTTACAGTACTAGTCGCGCCACTTGTCGGCTTTTCTAAGGACTTATTGACCCACCCTCGTAATACCTACCGACGTGATAGTCATTCCCAGGACTACTTGCACAGCTAGTCCGATGCTTTACTATGCTAGTATATTATATTCTGTCCAATCTAATAATCACAAAAATCGGAAAAAAAACATGCAATATATTTTTTGAAATCAAACGCAGAGACATTAGATATTGCAAAAAATATATATATCACAATTTGATCTGCGCGAGGCAATAATGGCTGTGAGAATCAGAAAAAATAATATTTGCCACTGCTATGTCATACGAAAATTTTGTAAGTAAGAAATGAAGTACTAGGTATGTGTGGGTATTGGGAAAATGAAAATACTCCCACCATTTTGCAGTCCTGCGGCACCTACCTCTATATAAAAACACATTTTTTCGACAATCGCAAGTTAGTTACATGTTGATAATACATCCAAGTGCGTGTTCTAGGTACATATATATTTATATTCAGTGTTTTTAGCATTCGTTTTATAATAATTTATTTAATAAAACACTTTTATCAAGAGTAAGGCAGTTTTTTAAGAGGGTGGTCTGATTTTTTTTTTTAAATTAGAACAATAAGTAAATTAATAGTTTATTACTGGGTCAACGAACACATTTCTTCTTTTACCTATTATTAATAAAATAAAACATAATACTTAATCTACTTAATTTAATAACGATTAGGACCGGTTGCGTCTGTTTAAAATTGCATTGTCAACTAAACATCAGTTGGTGTCTAACATTCTACCACATACAAAGGGGTTGTTTTTGCTTCAGATCTATTTAAAGTTATTTGGATTTATTTTTCATTATTTTAATGTATATATATAAAAGGGTTCCAAAATTAATTATTGACAATGTGTTAATTAATCTGGCACGTGCGTGGTAGAACTCCATTAGGACTTTTTACGATTGTCAATTAATATTGTGCTACATTAAAATTACATATTGGCAATGTCTGAATTGAGACAGAAGAAAATTTTCTGTGATACGTACCGTACCTACTGCGCAAAGAGTTTTCACAATGGGGGCGGTCCGGACCTCTTTATTACTCACCGTGGTCGCGCTTTGAATATACGGACAACAAAACAATATATAAATATTTTACAAATTTCAAATAAACATATTCATTCAAATGTATAATTAGAACAATATCGAAGTTTGTTTGATCATAAACAAAAAGGATTTCAAGTAATAAACATTTTTATTTCTTGTATAAATCAATATTGTTTAAAATTTTATTGAATAAAGTAAAAATACGATTAATGAAAATAAAATATACGGTATCATGGTGACAATTGAATTTATCAAGCCATGTTTTACAACTCAACGTATGGTCATTAAATAATTGTAAATTTGTCTTCAAATAATTATTGTAAAAAAATATTAATAATTTCACTCTCGTTATACCTACCTACGTTACTATAAAATATATGTCACTAGTGTCCCAACACCTCAATGAATTTATTACAAATTACAACCGTGCGCTTAGTGTAGTTTTCCGATGAATTATAAACCAACTTATTGTACCTATATAATATGATTTGTGTTCATTGCAGCAAATATATTTTTTGATTTTTCCAATAAAATAAATAATTGATTAAGTTTCTCACCTAACTAAGGTAAATTTAAATCAAGTACCACGGTGTCAATTTCAATTAAAACAAATTAAAGTCAGTGTAGGTTGTAGTAAAAATCAAATAAAATGGAATCCATAAAGTTATACAGGTGGATCAAGAAATCCTGCACCATGAACTGGACGCTAATTCTCGTCGCTGCTGTACTTGCACAGAGTATAATTTATGTGAGTATAAAAAATAGTATTTTACATTATTTTTTGTTTCTTGTTTCAATGCATGTGCTGTAGTGATTTAAAAAAAAGAATGACAGGAATTACGCCAATCAACTTTAAATAAAAACATTTAAATCCCTTTTTTATTATGACAGGTTTGGAGGCTCGATTGTCAAATATAACATTGCAATAAGCTTCCACTGAGTGTTACAATAATGAAGGAATAGAGTTGTGCTGCAATGATTATCTACAAAACAAAAAATCAATAGGTACGAAATGTCAGTTTTTGGAACTCTCTCACGAAGCGAGAGCCTTCTGCGCATCTATTCTATACACAAAACTGCTATCGGCAGTTGTCGAGGGTAGTTTTTCATATGTTTGTATCGAAGTATTATAATTGTTACAATAAGTTAGCCATCTAAACAGTCAAAACTGTCTATCTTGCTCTAAAATTTAGCATACCCAAAATAGGTGCACTTATTGTAACAATAATTGGGTGGTTCAAAATAATTATGGATCAAGTCCATCAAAATGGATCCTGAGATATTTGGACCTAGAGTTAAAACTCCTTTTGTAAAATTCAGGAATGTATTTCACTGTATATACCTACTTACCATATGTTGATAGTAGTTACATGGATCAATTAAAATAAATAGTCGAAACCTAAAGTAGGTATATTCATTCTTTATTAATATTAGCAAATACATCTTTATACTGCTGAAGGAACTGTCAAAATGGATATGATTCACATTCAATTTGATGTCTTATTAATACTAGTATTGCAATTTATGCAGAAAATTGTAGAGCTACGATTGTGATATTAACACACAATATAGAAATCTGTTTTATCTAGTCACTGAAACAAAAGAAAACGAATTTTATGAAAATTGGACTTGATCCATAATTATTGTGAACCGCCCAATTACAACTAACTTATTGTAATTGTTACAAAAAGTGCTCATTCTTCGATACAAAACTACCCTCGATTAGCTGCCGATAGCAGTCTTGTGTATAGAATATATGCGCTGGGATTCAGAGAAAATTGACGGTTAAAAATTGATTCTATACTTATTAGTTAAAAGACTTTAGGTGTCATGGACGTTTTTTTTTTTTTAGAATTATTAATAACCATGTCCTTGCTTTTTCGTACAAGATGGTTGTTAGTAATTTTGAACAATCACAAACACCCAGGCTTTGAGAAAAACACATAAATGTTTTTGTCATGACCGGGAATCGAACCCAGAACTCTCGGGTGGAAGGCCAGCGCCTTACCCACTGCACCACGAGAGCCGCGGTGTCATGGACGTTGGTGGATATAATAATAATAATAATATATTATGTAAGGTTACCCCATATCCACCCGGCAATGTCCAGTTCGTGGAAGTTCAACCCTACGTATTCAGCATCCTGTTTATTGATCGTGTCTGTGTACGCATTCTGGCATATCCATCAATTTTTCAAATAGAGAAACATACCGAAACTGCCTGAAGTCAATGCAACGTCAACATAATTTGTATAGAAGAATTTAGGTTAATTTCCCATAGGTACCGAGACGCCATTAGAGAAAGGAACCAGAGTTAGAGAAAGGCCACTAAACAGATTCAAATAATACCCCTAACATTTTTACATGGATAAAAACAATGAAAAACATCAAAAGTTTGACATAATTATACACAGGGCCTTTCAGAAAAAAACTGAGGAACAGGTATTTTTCAGCCCCCTCCCTTTAAAAAAAATCAAAACTACGAGAAAGAAAATATAAAATACTAGTTTTTGTTCACGGTTTTTAGATACAAAATCTTAATTATCTGAATTACGATGGTAGTGGTAATTATTGATTATCTTTAAATGCAATGCGATAAACTGTCCGCAATAAATGAAGATTTTCGATTGCATATTTCGTTCAAATTATTAGGCACCATTTATTTCAATATGCAACAATCATTATTTTCTACAAACAGTGTACCATATTGCATTCGAAGTATCTAGGTATGAGCAATAAATAGCACTAAAGTCGAAGTTTAAAGTTTCGTTTTGCGGCCTGACTATTTAGTGGGCCTTGGTGCAATCTCTCACCAGTATATAGAGCCACTCCTCCGGCTATATTCTATACACAAGGCGACTATCGACCGCGTTAAAGTGATAGTATTTATTACATATTTGTATTGAGGTATTATAATTGTTACAGTAAGTTAGCTGTCTAAACAGTCAAAACTGTGTATCTCGCTCTAAATTTTATCACAGCCAAGAGAAGTGCTGTTAAAATATAGCACTTATTGCAACAATTACAACCAACTTATTGTAATTGTTATAATTAGTGTTACTAAGTTTGATAATATTCATCAGTTTATCACTTTAGCGGTCGATAAGTAGTAAGTTTTTAATTATTTTTAGTAGGTTTCTACACTCACAAAATTGTAACAATAAATTGATGAGCAATATTAACATTGGACGTTAATCGATATTAATAAATTGTAAATCACATATGTTCTATGCATTGCGAAAAAAATATGAATTTTAATACCTATATAATAGAATTTTATAATTGAGATCCCTAAAATCGTGTGGCTCAGAGCAGACTTTCCATGCTGCTTTCCCCCTCTGGTTTGGCCTGCACATACCTATCTAGACCACGCGTTACCATTTTAGTGAAGGTCCTGATCAGATTTGTAATAATAGGACTAGACTAGGACATTTAAAATATGCGGCTAGGTTGTGTTAGGTTCTGTGATCCATTTAACGCTATCCTTAAAGACATGTTAGTAGGTAATCTATATGGACTGATTCGTAGGGCGAAGGGGGATCGGGAAGAAAAAACAATGGTGTATGATATATGTAAGTTTTATATTAAGTATGTAGAATAGTAGTGGTAATTTATAGTCGTTGGCGTAGGGAATCGAAGGTTGGAAACAATGATGAAGAGTTCACTCCGGATGGACGGACCACATTAAGAGTGTCACTGATTTTTCACTGAAATGGCAGAATGGCGAAAAGCGTGGAGTCAATCCATGGAGAAGCCGGCATGACGGCGAAATCATCAGAGTCTCAATCAAGCGGTGCTTACGATGAAGAAACTACAAAATCATCATCATCTGGAAAACCTGGAATGAATCGTGTTCCTGGTTACCTTCAACAACTCTTTCCGTCTGTCCCTGTCAAATCGCCGAATTCCAGCTGCCTCATCCGATATGGCGGTCCAATGAGGCAGCCTTCACATTTTTATCGTCGTTTTGTCCACAGAACGTCAACATGGACCCCCCAAACCAATTCGCCCCGCATCACTATCGGTCATAATCGAGCTTATTACGATACCCTACGTTTGGTGTGAAGCATCAGCAGTTGTTTACGCCTGGGAATGTCTCAGGAGCAGAAACCCAAGACTGAAGTTACCACGCTCTCAAGTGAGCTTTGACTGAGTTTAATGAAAGACGTAATATAATAAAAAGTACCATGGGAGAGAAAGGCACGGATATTAATTAAGAAAAATAAATAAATTTAATGATTTATATAAGATACTTACAAAAATAAAGTAAAACAATACGGATAAACAAAACTATGTGAAGACATCTTCGCGTGATTAATAAGACGCCCCAATTTTTTTAAATGCAATATAATTTACTTTTGTGGCGACCAGGTCGGACGATCCGATGGGCCCAACAGAACGTCAGTCATCTGAGACACGTAATTCCGGCGTCCGATAATTGTGTTATATCGAATCAACCATTTGATTTTCTCGGTCGGCGTCGAATACGTCATGTAGGATGTATATGAGATATTTTCGATATGTTTAATCAATATGATAGATATGTTTACATTCATAGAACTTGTGGAAAACAAGCCACGTTTGTGAGACAAAACATATAATATAGTAAATTATGCTATATACGCCAAATATGTCAAAAACACTATAATTTTGAAGAACTCAAAATGAAAAAATAATGTTATAACTAATTTTAAACCTCCATACTATAAATCAGCACCAAAAAAGATGGCACATGACAGTATATGGTTATTGGTATAGGTATAAAAGTCGAACGTAGTGGACATACCTACATGACATTCCGCCATTTGGATGAAAATGTCCGTCAAATGACCTCAGCGCATCTATTCTATACACAAGGCTGCTATCGGCGGCTATCAATGGTAGCTGTTTATCATATTTATGTATTGAGGTTTATAATTGTTACAATAAGTTAGCCGTCTAAACTTTAAAAACGGTCTATCACGCTCTAAAATTTAACATAGCCAAGACAGGTGCAGTTAAAATATATGGTCTCATGTAAATTGTGCTTATTACATTTCACCGTAGCACAGTTTGCCATGAGTTTACTTACTATACTATACAGTCATCTCCATAGCACCAAGATTAAAAAAATGCGCGTTTTTCGTGGAGCATTTCAGACAAGAATGTTTCAATTTTATTAGATACTAAGCTAACCTAAAAAATAGTCCAGTATATCAGCTATTTCAAAATTTGTTTGCCGCTGGCTTCCTGTAAACCGACAAGAACCGTGTTTTATTTAGACATGAATTTTATCTCAATACTATACGACCCCGAAGAGGTTGGACGGTCTTTAATATACGACCATATATTTCCGATAAAACATTTCACGGTGTAGTATGATACGGTGAACTGCATACGTACATATTTCCAGACACGAAAACATAGCACTTATTGTAACAATAATTACAACTAGCTTATTACCTATAACAATAATTATAATGCCTCAGTACATACATATGATAAACTACCATCAATAGCCGCCGATAGCAGCCTTGTGTATGGAATAGATGCGTAGATAGAGTTGGGTATTTCCCGAGAAAATCTCAATCTCGAGATTCGGGATTTCCCGAAATGATGAAATTTTGAATTCTCGAGATTAGGGATGGAAAATCTCGAAAATTTCTCGAGAATTCCCGAAACCCAACTCTATGCGTAGATCACACGAAACGTGTGAGTAGGTAGGTAGTAATTGGTCAATCTAGCCAACGATTTCTTGGATAAAATATAATAACAAAAATTCTTCTAAAATATTATCCAATAATGAATTATTATTTTTATGTGAACTGTTCATTTCATGAAATAAAACATCCGTTATCAAATTAATTAAAATGCAATACAAAAAAATGGCTGACAAAATATTGCAGGCTTATTAAAAAAAATACCATTTTAATCTCAATCAATCAATTGAAAGTGATTATGCTATTACGCAGTCATCGTGTGATTTTTTCTTTACGAATGATAATAAAATTTTATTATATTATTATTTGTGTAATAAGAACATAACAATATGAATATAAAATTAACGTAAAACAATGGCGATCTACTTGCGCTACTTAAGGACAGATGTCGCTGACAGAGCGTGGGAATTTATTCAACACTTTTCTCACCTTATAAAGCAATATTTAAAATATATTATTGCGCGGTGTTATTACTTTATTACTTATAACTAATTAATTATTGAGCATTATAATTTTTATTACCACGTTAAAAATGGGCGTATACGGCTCGTTACAGGAAGTATTACAAGCAATAAAACATGGTTATTACATGATTTATCTATTGCATTTTTTTACCATGATTGCGATATAAATGAGGCATCTCTTCAATATCAAGATAGTCCATTACTTATCAAATTTACGATAAATTAGAATACACGTCATATCATCGTCATCAGCCTAAATCTATCCACTGCTGGATGGAGACCTCTCCAAGCTGTTTCCACTTCTCTCGGTCCTATGCGTTGCGTTGCCACATACTTCCGCAGAACTTTATCATTTCATCGATCCAGCAGGTCTCGCGGATGCTTTATACCTCTTGGATACAAGTGGATGACAAAATTTGTCCAACGATTTTCTCTTTTTCGAGCTTTGGACACATAGCTCGATGAAGGGACATGTCATATTATATATCGTCACTGTTCTGGCAGAAGACACTAATTTGAAAAAATGACATATTGAGTTAGTTATACCAAAATGTTCCTTATTTTAAACTTCACCGTCTGGAAACCTTCTTAATAAATAAAGAGTCTTTATTTTAAAGTCATCCTTTTTACGATTACTTAATAAACTCACATGATAGACCATTTCAAACATTTTAACAACTTAAAAGTCAAATTACTCAAAACTAGTATTCTCCAGTTAGTGTGTTCTACCAGAACAGAGACGATATTATAGGTGGATCTCAATTGTCACGAAAACTATGTTGTACAAATATGCGTGTTCATCATATTTTTGTACGGTGTCATGGGTTCTGAGGGCAAGGGAGCAGAAGGCAATTGATTCCTTCGAAATGCGGTGTTGGCGCCGAATGTTTCGTATTTCTTGGACAGAGCACAGGACGACCCAGTCAATCATCCAGAGACTACAGATAAAGGAACGTATCTCGACAATATATCTGAGACGGATTCTGCAGTTTTTGGATAAATTATTCTACGCGACCAGATTACCTGGATAGACTGGTGGTTTGGGATAACCTCCAGGGAAAAAGAAGTAGAGGAGAGTATCGGCACGCTGAAGTGGCCAAATGAAGGAGCTTACTATGACAGACTTCACTCTTACCTGAGAGAAGCAGAGGGCTGGGTGGAGAGTTTTAGTCATTCAGAAGTTGACTAGGTATATCCATGAGGGAACTACCAAGAAGAGAAGAGAGAAAGTAGTCTAGTTAAAACTGCAAGTCCGATGACATTATCAATGAGGACGTTTTATACTATAAACCTTAGAAAGGCTACACTTTTCGGCCATATTTTCCGCAATGAGAAGTATGATTTCCTTCAACGCATAATGCAGGAGGAGTTAGAGGGTAGCAGAGGAGAAGTAGAAGGAGATTCTCCTGGCTATGCACAATGGCAATGTGTCAATATCCATGCGTTAATGGCAATATAATGACCGAAGAAAGCTACGTTAATGAAAACGAATCATCGATAGCACATTTTTTTCTGCCAATCCAAATAATCTAAAACTTTTTTATGCATGGCAGAGCTTGCGTGTAACAAGTAGTAAGTTCTAGTTAACCATTTTTACCTTAGACGCATTCGGTTTTGGAGCCTCCAAGAGCTGCGATTGTTGAGCTGATAGTAAGTACTTGCCTACAAGCGCGCACGCAAAGGGTTTTCGGGTCCGGACCCTCCCCCTAGTGAGCCCTAGTCCAAGAACGGAAAAAATAAAAAATATTTAGGTAAATGGAAAATAACTTCTTATTTTTCGTCAGGACCTAATGATTGAGGAGGGTGGACCCGGATGATTTGGCTGTCGAACCGCCTTCTGAACAGATTGACCCCACTTTTGGCATTCTACGACATACAAGTTCTGTGGCTACTGGAAGACCCGTGCCACTAATAAATTGCTGCAAATATCTGGGGAATCCAATGTTTGTTTTAATTTTCAGATGCAGCAATATATCTAAAAGACAAGTCTGCGCGGGTGACACAAACGGCCACTAATAATTATGACCGTTAAGCTACGCGCATTTAATAACCACTTGTGGATAAGGGTGGAGGAAGTTAACTTTGTAAGTGAAACGTATTTATTTTCATTGAACTAATACTACAATGTGTAGATAGTGTTTGTTAGTTTTTAAAATTCAATTAAACCCTGCATAATCCAAGCCATAGTCGATAATAGTCAAAAAATATTCGTTTATCTATAAAATATCTTAAAATATGACATTAAATCGTACATTATTTTAGATATTTTATAGATAGAAGAATATTTTTATCGATTATGGTTCATTCTAGGCATGGCTTAAAGCATTTATAAAACTAACCAACGCCATCTTTAATATGTATTATTAATTCAACGAAAACAAATAAGTATGATTGAAAAAGTGTGCACTATTTTTTGCCGAATCGCCCATAACATACATAAACTATTATGGTTTGATTTAGTCAGGGTTTAATTGAATTTTAAAAACTAAGCACCATTTGCAAATTGTATTATTAGTTCAATTAAAACAAATAAATATGATTGACAAAGTTTACTGTGCACTATTTATGTCGAATCTTAACAGCCTACCTCTACCCTTCGTCACTGACTGATGAACACCCTTATACCTGCATGCCTGGTGTTTATCGCTAGACTCAAAGTCCGGCGTGTCTGGATATGGGGAATGTACACGGAAAAGTAGGAGGCCTCCGCGGATGAAGAGACGATAAGCTACAGGGAATCAGTACCTAGCACTTGCTAGATTTTATTAAGACCACTTCTACCACTTTAAAAGTCAATCAAAAAATACTATGGATCTTTTTTCAAAACGCCCCCAAACCATTTTTTTGTGTGCGCACCTGTTTGTCTATTATAATATAATATAATATATTACTACAGTTTTTCGCAAATAAAACTGCAACATAATTTAATCAAATTCCGTAAACTAATGCTTGCTAATTTCATAATGCCTAAGCAAACAAATTATCTACATATCGAAATACTTTAACCCGTGGCCTGTCGCAAGTTTGAAATGCATTGTCTTAAAAATTCGTCAAAATTTCTCATGATTAAGATCTGGCTTAGTTGGCTACCTTTTTAATAGCCTCATTAGATTTTCATTTCACAAGTTCACGTGTTTTAACAAATTCCAGTAGGGCATGGGAATTAATTATTTTCTCAATATTGTGAGATATTAGTAATTATTAAATTTTAAACACGTTCAGGGACATTTTACGCGGTTTAAAATTTAATTAAATTAAGTTTTTTTTTATAAATTAAAGTATTGTTATAATTCGTAAGGTGACACACCGCCGACCTTTCGGTTAGGCACACAGAACAGATTAATACATATTATTCCGATAGGCTATTCCCCAATACACTACATTTTGACGCAGGGGTTTGAATGTGTGAGTTACTACGAAAATTAACCACAGATTATGAAAGTACAATAGCGTGTGTTGCAACCTTCAAATACGGTAGTACTATGATAAAATTCATGTCTAAATAAAACACGGTTCTTAGTTATTTAGTGGAAGCCAGCGACAAACAATTTTTGAAAATAGCCGATATACTGTAGATATTATTTGTTTGTTTAGGTTAGGTTAGATTTTCATTCTTGAAGGAACATTGTTGTGTTCAATTCTCCACAAACAACGCGTATTTTATTTATCTCGGCTCACGGTGAACTGTGCTACGGTGGAATGTAATACGTACAATTTACATGTAACCGTCATTACTCTGCGGCTCATAGGGAGCAGAAATTTATTGAATACATCTGAATGATCTGTTTGTAGTAGTTACTTCATTTATGTATAAATACTATCTTAACGGCCCACGTGCTCGTCGTAGGTCAAAATTGAGTTTTTATCGTAATTTCAAACCATGATCCTGGACACTCCTTAAACGTTGTAGATAATCTATTTATATAATTTTGAAGCCTTATTATCCTTTATAGTTATTTTAAACATTTGATGACTGCATAAAGTATTTTGGTTACATAAAATAGTATTCTTTTAAACCTCTCGCTCTAATGTTTTAGAATATGGTCATATTTCGGTACATAACTGTGCAGTGGTGTTAAGATTTTTTACATTTATTAATTTTTAAACGCATTTATAAAACCATTAGTATAATTTATTACGAGATAATTTTTGTAAAATATTCACGATAAAAAAATATATTGATAATCTCTGTGATCCCAAATTTGACAAGAATTAGGCATTTTATTATTTAAAAAATCGGCAAGATTAATACATTTGAAGATAATTCTAAAGATACTTATTATAAGCTATGTCTTTGACCATTTAAGTGTGATAAAAATCTTATGAATAATGATTGCTTTATAATAATTATTGACCTAAGAATAAGGTAGTGTTTTTTTGAAATACGCCATTTCTTTTGTCATTCCCTAGTGGTTAAGCTACAACATATGGCCGTAGCGATAAATTGACAAACTATAATTAAAGTAGGGAGTAAAATTAGGTTATCGCGCGTGTTTGAACATGTACCCAACCGAATTTTTTTTTATTTTTTTTTAAGCGGTACATGTTCAAACACGCGCGTCAATATCATTTTACTCCTTACTTCAATTATAGTTTGTCAATTTATGGCTACGGCCGTATGTTGTAGCTTAACCACTGGGGAATGACAAAAGAAATGGCGTATTTCAAAAAAAACACTACCTTATTCTTAGGTCAATAATTATTATAAAGCAATCATTATTCATAAGATGTTTATCACACTTGAATGGTCAAGGACATAGCTTATAATAAGTATCTTTAGAATCATCTTCAAATGTGTAAATCTTGCCGATTTTTTGAATAATAAAATGCCTAATTCTTGTCAAATTTGGGATCACAGAGATTATCAATATAATTTTTATCGTGAATATTTTACAAAAATTATCTCGTAATAAATTATGCTAATGGTTTTATAAATGCGTTTAAAAATTAATAAATGTAAAAAATCTTAACACCACTGCACAGTTATGTACCGAAATATGACTATATTCTAAAACATTAGAGCGAGAGGTTTAAAAGAATACTATTTTATGTAACAAAAATACTTTATGCAGTCATCAAATGTTTAAAATAACTATAAAGGATAATAAGGCTTCAAAATTATATAAATAGATTATCTACAACGTTTAAGGAGTGTCCAGGATCATGGTTTGAAAATACAATAAAAACTCAATTTTGAACTTCGACGAGCATGCCCCCCCTTAATGTTAAAGAGGCATGCGGACTACAAACGCCAGTAAATTAATTCTTTCAGTTTTCGTTACAACGATGATGATGATTATATTGAAATAAAGTTTGAGAATAACTGAGAATGGTAAGAGATAGATTTAAGATATCTTTTGGAGCTAAATCTGATCAATCTATCTATTATGTATGCCCTAGCTAGAAATCGATATGCACGATCATAATATGAAATATTTTATTTATATCTATTTGGGTATGATTGGAAACCGTTGTTCGTGATTGAAAATAAAGCCATATTTTGGTGCATAGGTATATCAGATGTCCGTAGTTATAATACCCTTTAAAATTCTTTTGTCAACACGTGCAATATATCTTTAATTTTATTCAAAAATAATATGATATAGGTAGTCAAATATATTTGGTAAATGGGGAAAACGGACCTTGAAATAATAATGCATCACATATAGAACACATAACATTTCAACTTCTCCAAAATTACAGGTCAATTGGAAAGCCCAATAGAAAATTTGCAAAATATATTTCACCATATTATACTAATCTTATTTTTGTATTTAAAAGTATATTGTACGCATTGACAATTCACAATAAATGCCATAACCACGTAATCACGGACGTCTGTGGGTCTATTTTATACACAAGGTGGCTATCGACGATATTTTAGCATATTTATGTATTTAGGTATTATAATTGTTACAATAAGTTAGCCGTCTGAACTATCTATCTTGCACTAAAAGTTAACACAGCCAAGAGAGGTGCTGTTAAAACATAGCACTTTTTGACAGTTTAAACGGTTAACTTATTGTAACAATTAACCGTCTCAATACATAAATGTGTCGCTACATTTCAAAATCAGCTAAGTCCACCTTTAGGTATTTTTTACTTTTTTGAGAATTGCTGAAGAACTACTGCTATCTAACATTTCTGCATTATCAAAATGTAGAATTTATTAATTTTAAATATTCTATACTCGAAATAATATAAACTTTCGCCCTTGTGACTGTGTATTTGAGAAAACAAAAAGCTGTTTTTCTCCTATTCATCTATTATGGACTTGGCTGGTTTTGAAATCTAGCGACACAAATATGGTAAACTACCGCCGATAGCCGCCTTGTGTATTGAATAGACCCACTGATGTAAGTACCAAAATAGTGCTCCATTCTCAATTTCACGCTACCTACGACGTTTACAATATTACCCTTTTATGGTAATACTATATTTTACATGTTGATTTCTAATATTAGAAAAGATAAGTTGTATTATATATTATAATAACACCCTTCATACAAAGTCCACTGATTGGTCATACTTAGGTTCCAGAGATACCACAAACTCTTAATTTTCACGACATTGTAAACGACAATATAGGAGGAGGAACCGCTATTGCCAGGAACAAGTGGAGAAAATTTGTGTGCAGAATTGAAACTGTTGATAAAAACCCTCAATAATGAGGCAGCGACAGGTAGAAAAAGATAGGTATAACGAACGTATAATTAAAAAAAACTCTGGAAATTAGGTCTAAAAGTGTTATTACTAACAAAACATCTGTTCCATAATCATCTCATGTTAATATTATTTTTTGAACTAATTTCAAAAGTGACAGAAAAATTTTCGACCTTCGAACAAAAAAAAAAAGAAATAACAAACAATAAAAATGATATCGACATTTCTATAATTCGTTTTGTGCGTAATAAAAACAATAATTAATGGATTTCTCGTTAATTGTGATTACAAATTATTTTGATTAATTGTGGGAAGCGATTGCTTTACATGTAAAGGCCCAGTGGTGTAAGGTTCTTGATGAATATTTTGAAATGGCAGTCCGCGGGTACATCGGAAAGATCACTCGCTAATGTGTAGGCAACTGTGTGCCATGGGTTTTTATTATTTATTTTATTGTTCGCGTGACTAATTGGTAAAACGAAACCGAGTAAAAACTTCACGGGAAAATTATTGCCGATTTTCACTATTGCTTTTTACAGTCGACAGTTTCATGTACTTACAATCTTTTGGGAACCGACATGATGATATCACATAGGGAATTAACAAGAGAATCGTGTCATAAATTTTAAGTTCCACCTCCTATCTCACCTTTAACAGAAAATCATGCTTTAAAAGCATTTTAAAAGACACTAGGTACTTGTCAGTAGCGAAGGGTGGAGGTAGGCTGTTAAGATCCGCCATAAATAGTGCACATTAAACTTCGTTAGTCACACATATTTGTTTTTATTGAACTAAAACTACAATGGTGTTGGTTAGTTTTAAAAATCAATTAAACCCTGCCTAACCAAACCATAATAGTTTTGGTGTATGATTAGCGATACGACAAAATTGTGCATACTTATTTGTTTTCGTTGGATTAAGAATACATATTACACATATTGTCGGTTCATATATTCATTCATAGCCCTGCCTCACCTAACTATAACAGATAAAAAAAATATTATTGTACCTATAAAATATTCAAAGTTATGTATGATTTAATTGGATAATTTTAGATATTTTACAGATAGACGAGTATTTTTTGACATTGGCTTCATTGAATTAAAAAACTAACTAACACCATCTGTAAATAAAATTGTGGTCTTATTTCAATGAAAACAAATACTTATGTCTGACAAAGTTTATTGTGCGATATTTATGGCGGATCTTAACAGCCTACCTCCACCCTTCACCACTGCTACTTGTAAACGCTGTGTTCAAATCGGGACATTAATAATAATTAACTCTGTGAAATACCAGCAATTTTATTATTAACATATTTGAAAGAATAAATCTCCGCTGTATTTATGGGCCAATCAGGGAATGACAAGATACAATGCAGAGCCTTTATTTTCCACGTCATACTGCAGGGTGAGTCTTAACTTAACAAGTGTGAGGTCCAATTGCAGCACATGCGTGAGGCCTTTCATTTAACGTCGCTTCATTGTTTTTTTTCTTCCGACAACCAAAATCACCTAGAGACGCGAGAACCGATTGGAGCCAATTATTGGTCCTATCGCCCTAAGGCCTGGTTTGGATGGTTACATGTAAATTGTACGTATTGCATTTCACCGTAGCACAGCTCTGCGTGAGCTTTCTTATCGGAAAGAGATGACCGAATAGAATACGTCATACGGTCATCTCTATAGCATCGAGATGAAAAAAAAATACGCGTTGTTCTTGGAGCATTGCAGAAAATAATGTTACAATTTTATTAGATCCTAACCTAACGTAATCTAACCTAACCTAACCTTACAAATAATCCAGTATATCGTCTATTTTCAAAATTTGTTTTTCGCTGGCTTCTTGTAAATGTAAACCGACAATAAGCGTGTTTTATTTAGATATGAATTTTATCTCAGTAATATACGACACAAACAGGTTGGAGGTCTTTATTTAATATACTACCATATATTTCCGCTACAACATTATTCACAGTGAAGTGTGATACGTAACTGCATACGTACAAATTTCCGGACACGGGTCTGGATACGTGTGCGACAATCCTAATACGAGGAAAATTTATATAATAAAATACCAAATGACTTTGACTCGAGTCATCATCATCAGCCTAAATCTATCCACTGCTGGATGAAGGCCTCTCCAAGCTGATTCCACTTCTCTCGGTCCTGTGCGTTGCGTTGCCGCGTACTTCCGCAGAACTTTATCATTTCATCGATCCAGCGGTCTCTACATTGCGGACGTTTTGTGCATCTTGGATACCACTGGATGACTAAATTTGTCCAACGATTGTCCATTCTTCGAGGTATGTGTCCAGCCCATTTCCATTTGAGGTTTTTTTGCGAACTCTACTATATCGCAAACCCTTCTCTGTCTCCTTACCTACTCATTCCTATTTTTGTCCTTTCGCGTTATGCCCAGCATGCACCTCTCCATACCACGTTGTCCTACTCTAAGTTTCTGGATCTCTCTTTTACTTAAGGTCCATGTTTCACACGCATATGTGATCACGGGAAGCATACACTGGTTGAACACTTTGCGCTTTAGGCACAGTTGGAGGTCACTTTTAAAGACATTATTCAGGCGGCCAAAAGCACTCCAGCCTGGCTTGACTTAATTATGGTTCCATAATATATTGCTATACGCTGGACAAATGCCGTCATCCAGTGGTACCCAAGGGGCACAAAACGGCCACAGGGTCACCCTAAAAGCCGCTGGATTGACGAACTGGTAAAGTTCGGCGGAAATACGTGGCAGCGAACGACACAGGATCGAGAAAGTTGGAAGAAGCTTGGGGAGGCCTTCATCCAGCAGTGGATTGACCCCGGCTGATGATGATATTGCTATTCAGATCAAGTAGGCACATTTTCACTATGTACCTATAGTATTATGATTAATTCGCTAACAAATAACCGTAAAAGACTAACATAATATGTAATTATCTAGTTTCATAATGTTTGAGGCTTTCACGGTTGTTTTTCATCGTAGTACATTTTTGGGTTTCCACCGTGTGTTCTTCTGCCTTCCTTCCTCGACATTTCGGGCTCGTTGTAGAGGCCATTATCAAGAGATGATATGAATAGTTTCACTTTCAATTATTTATGATATTAAAACTATCAAATAAGAGTATCTTAATTTTCCTCATAGACATTAGAGAAATAATAAGCGATATTATTTCTCTAATGTGGGTCAAAAACGCACGTTTCGCTTGACCTTACGGATCTTCAATAAAAACAGTAACATAACTATCTAGGTAATTGTTAATTATTTAGAAATGTCAAAATAGTTCAATTTTTATTCTTATTACACAAACTTATTATTATTTAGTAAATACTTTTCATAGCGTGGGAATAAATCGAAAAAAGTAATTGTCTGTCAGCAGGTCCGCGTTTTTTTTTCTTCAATTTATTGTTTCCACGTAATTAATTTTGACATTTGAAGTAATATAATTTGATAATCATTATGTTTTACTGCCGTTCAGTTGTAGTGCATGTCGTCTTCGATCGACAATGTAACCACTTACGCGTATTTGGAAACATGTCGTAATAATGAATTTGATACGTTTTCTGTTAGGAAATAACTGGATGTTTTTATATTGTATAAGTTATATAAAATTAAATAATTATGGCTTAGTATTGCATCGGTTTTGCTGCGTGTAACTTGGTATATATTTTTATTTAATTACTCTCAGTGTATTTTAAAGAAGATGTCTTGAACTTATATCATTCTTATCAAATCAGTTTACTGTGACCGTATTGACCTTTTTGGTAATATATGAATTATCTATGGTTAATTAAGGCATATATAATATTCAATCATATTCACATTTCATAATAATTTATTGTGTTCTATATTTAAATTAAGTAATAACATTTAATAATTTAACATTCAAATAATAATTTTCACACGAGATAAACAAATTATGACATCATCAATCAATGATAGGTCAGTATTTATTTTTTATGGTTGATTAGTAATACTAACCAGGTAATTAGGTATAAGTAGTATTTAACACCCACGATGGCAGTGTCGAGGGTCCCAGGTTCGAATCCTGGGTCTGGCAAGTACACATATTGTTGAGTCAGAGTATGGACCTAATAGGTTGAGTAAGTGGCTAACATCCATTTCTCGTAAAAATAAAATATGTTAATACAAACCTCCAGTCTGTGGAGGCCCATATGATCATATTAGGATCGGACATGTTCAAAAGAAAAGAACTAGGTAGGTACGTCCCGTGGAGGTAGGCATGCCATGCGTAGCTTAGGAGCTGCAAATAATTATGAAAGAAAGAATACGATCATTTGATTACAACTTTTGAAAGTGGAGACGGTTTTCCATATTTTCATAGAAAGTACCGATATTTTAGTTTTAAAAAATCACAACTAGGGCTCCAAAGTTGTCTACAACCACTGCTGTTTAATGGGGATGCTTATAACACCAGAGGCACTTAGCGGAAAAAATACGAAGCTTGCAATTTGAGACATTTTTTTGATAATTTACAATTTCAACTGCATTAATTAAAAAATATTTAAGTATCTGAAGACATTAAAAAGAAAAATATTTTTTTAAGTCAAAGATAAACTTACAATAATTATTGTAAAAAAAATCTGAATTTATTACATATTTATGACAGTTACTTTATTTTATTCTGAAAAACCAACTTTGTCCTTGTTTTTTCGTACAATGTGGCAATCCTACTTTATGTTTGGCGAACACGAGAAATCATTTGGTGGCATCTTTGGGGGAAAGTCTGTATGCGATTTTTTTTATAGTTTAAATAGTGGGGACTTCGGAAGCTGGGTATAGGGATGAGAGGTCGGATGAAAAAAAAATGGAAAGAGAGCGAAAGGAAGTCCTCGACCTTCTTTTAAATGGGAAAACAGTATTGTAATAATTCAACCATGTTTTCAATAACGATCAGTCCGGTTTCGTCTATTCTCCTAACACGAAAATTCTCATATTGGTTGAGGTTGAGAATTTTTCTGTAAAGCAGACGAAACCAATTATTTGCAGTGATCTATGACATAATTTATTTATAAATGTATTTACTAACATGTAGAAATAGAAAGACAGTATAACAAAATGAATGACTTTGTATACATAAAATGTTTTTATTAAATAATTAATAATTTTACAATTGATGCTTTTTTCCAGGCACAGGATGAGGCAGTTCCTTACCCAACCTACAACGAAGTTCCTCCAGGTCTCCCCTTCTCCTGCACCGATAAGATCACTGGATACTATGCGGATCCAGACACCAGATGCCAGGTACCTGCCTGTATACTAAGCATTGCTTATATCAAGGCGAAGTGCAGTATTGAATAGTTTTAATCAATGACGTTTGATTTTTTTCTCTGCATTCCACCGTTACAAATGAAAATCGTACAAAGTTCATTTACAACTTGGATTTACCTGTAAAACAGCTATATAACATCTCATCGGCTGAAAACTACTACATACTAATCAGTTGACACCTCATTGGTTGCATACCGCCTAATAACCAATACGCTGACCAATGAATAGTCTCGATTGCTTTACGAACTGTCAGAAATTATGTATGCATCAAATCTATAAAAGTCTATCGTATAAATTTGTTTTCTATTAACTAAATTGTCATTTTTATTTCACAGGTGTTCCATTGGTGTGTACCGAGTGGTCAGAAATTTTCATTCCTCTGTCCGAACGGTACCGTTTTCAACCAGGCCGTACGAGTATGCGACTGGTTTTACAACGTAAGAATGATTTATTTCTACAATAGTTATTAATGCTTGCGAACTGCAATTTGCAGTCTTAACTGTGAATAAGGCAGTTTGGGCTGAAAAAAAAATAGGTTACTCAAGAAAACAAAACTATTACTAAGTAGTATAAAAAATAGCGACACCAAACACCAACACAAGTTTTGTCATTAACAACCAACCAATTGAACGTGTGACCCATTATAAATATTTAGGTACATGGTTCAATGAGAAATGAGATCAGTTTCAGGAAAAAAAAAACTAGAATTGAGATCGCAAGGAGTGCCTTTCTCAAAATGAGACGCCACCATTACAATCGAGACCTTAATCTAGGTCTGAGATTGCGTATGGTACGTTGCTTTGTTCTCTCAATTTATTTTTTTCTATGGTATGGAAGTATAGACGCTAAACCAAGATATGTCACCGAGAGTTAATGCTTTCGAAATGTGGCTGTATAGACGCTTCCTTGGACTGACCGGGTGACAAATGTTGAAGTTCTCAATTGAATGGGAGATGACTGAGAAGTTCTGCGTAGTATCAAAACCAAGAAACTACAGTACCTCGACTAGATTATGAGAAGACAAAATATAGAAGACAAGTATTATAGCATTCCCCAACTTGTCATTCAAGGAAAGATCAACGGTAAGTGTAGCAGAGGACGATGCCGCATTTCGTGGTTTAAGAACCTCTGTGATTGGCACAAATGCAGCTCCATTGAACTGTTCCGGGTAACAGATGACAAAGCTAAGATCACCTTGATGGTGGCCGACCTCCACTAGGGGATGTGACAATAAGATTTAATTCATTTTCATTTTGTTTACAGGTAAACTGCCAAGATGCGACCTCATACTATTCAGTAAACAGTGACCTCTATAAGGACAGTGAAGGAAACCCAATAAAAGGATAAAAATAAATAACAGTAAAGAAACAAACCTAGCCAACTCTCAAACCGATTTATCTGACATCTGTTGAAAAATGCATTAACTTATTTGTAATAGTAGTTACTAATTTATTTTTCTTTTATATTATTTTCACAGCAGTATAATATACAGGCTGTCTTGTAACATATTACATAGTTTTAGGTTTCATAATAATAATTTATATAGATTTTGGAAGTAAGATTAACAATATTCCTTTAAAAGTAAGAACACACCTTTATTATATTAAGTACCTATGTAATTCTTTTTGTATTACGAATCTTTTATGTGTGTATGAATCCCAGTGTAATATTTATAGTTTTTTTGCAATGTTAATTTTCTTACGGGGCATGTTATAATGTACAGCAATATTTTAGACATAATACGTAACAATAATTCTATTATAATGTAATATTAAAATTTATATGTAACAAATTAATATAAATATATGTACAATCAAAATAATATATACTTAGTTTTATTTTAAATTGTCTATATTTTTCTTTGTACATGCTCCGACATCAGGGTTCGCGAACATACGACACGCATGCCAGAGGTGGCACATGAACGATTTACAAATTCAATTTTTTATGAATAGTATTTCCTTACTTTTCATTTATATTTCATCTTTCCATACATCGATATATTTATTAGCTAGCAATACTGTCATTGACAATAAAGCAGTGTGTATTTTATATTCTGGGACGGTTGTATGCAGAACCTCGTCAGTAAAACGGTATTATGAGACAAAACATAATTCACTCTTTGAGAAAACAATAAGGAATGAAAAAAATACACTTATTTTAGACGAAAAACTTTTATTTGACGGATTGAAACTAAAAAGCACTTAAAATACAAAACGGATAATACTTATCAGATATGTACAGTCAAAACTTGTTTTAATTTCAAATACTTACACAGAACACGGTTTTTAATTATTTTGTTTTTACAGAAGAGTGAAAAAATTAGCAATCTATCCATTATAATTAATATGTATTACAATATATCTGTCTAAAATTTTACATCCATTTTATTTAATCACATAATAAATCAATCATGAGATGATGAATAATTTTAATAAAGTAAAAAATATTTAATTGATTCTATAAAGGTATTTATTAAAATTTGTAATTAAACATTATAAACAAACAAAATTCGAGAAAAAAATCAATAAATATACTTTTAATCACCTCCACATACATATTATTAACAGTCTGTTTTTTTTATGTGATGTAATATAAATTATTAAAAAGTCACTGACAATATTTAATTTCGATGGCTCCAGTTGGTCGCTTGTAAAATACCTCCATCCCGCTGAATCAAATGAGTGGCTTAGTCGCAAGCCCACTCTGGAGGTTTTTTTCAGTTTCAAGTAAATCACGAAAAAATTTACATCAATAATGTTGATGTAGTGGTGACGTTTCTTAAGCGATTTAAACGTATGCTAAAAATCACAGTTTGAATCATGACGTCTGATTGGTCGACTATGTAGAGTGGATTTAGTAACCCTTTATATATCCTAGAGCGGATTTGGTGACTCAAGTCAATATTCATTTTGATTTTTTGACAAAACAGGGCGGAACCTATCGACATAGCACATGCATAGGTATATTCAAAACTAATTTTATTGAAAAATCGCCCAGAACGGGTTTGGCGACTTAGCGACTCATATTGCCAGTGTCTCTTAATAATATTATGAAACACTGCATTATAAAATCGTAGCACAAAAACATTATGAAAAGAAATTACTTCAAATCACTCAAAACAAACACAAAAACAAACAATGAAAAACGATTATATTTACTACACATAAAGTCAAAACGAACATTAAATTTGTCTTTTGATATTTTGAAGGTAATTTTTGGAATCATTAAAGTGAAAATTTTTGATTTGTAGGAATGAGAATGTCCAGATCCAAGAGTCATTTAGAAAAAGCTCCTCGTGTATGGCGTGAATATATTGACAAGTCAAAAATCATCGATGATCATGGCTGCACCGTATATTTCAGATTTATTGTTTCACCAGTGGCGAAGACTAAATACTAAACATTTGTCTCGACTCATAAAAATAATTTTAATACAAGAATACAAATTGTGAAAATTGATTTAAACAGGCGAAACCTTCAGTTACTATGAAATTATTGGGTCTGTAACTGTAACTAATATTTGTATGGACATAGGCAATTAGTACCATACAATGGTGAAACAATGAAGGTTAAGTTTGAATACAAATAATTTCAAATAAACTGAGTTTATTGTGAAATTATCAAGTAATGCGGAATACAATAGAACAAATATTACAACACAATAATTAACTGTCTAAGTGTGTATTGCTGTTATTTTTGTTCGTTGTAATCGTTAACCGGTTCTATACCTTCAGCGAGTATTCTCGCTCTATGACGAAGTGATCGACAGGCCGCACATACAAATTTCGCGAGTCTTGTCTGACTTTAAACTCAAATTACCAGCCACTGCGATTGATTTGTAGAATCTAAACAATTAAACACGTAATGACATCTGTTTGAATAATTATGAAATAATAAGCCACAAATTATCGATTTAATACAGCGATTTTAGTAAGAGCTTCGCTCAACATTCAACGTGTGTCGTTAAAAATCTGCGGCCTGTCTGATACTTCCATAGTAATATCGTGAGGAATCGAAAAGGTTAAGAGGCAGTCTTCACCACTAGTGCATACACCAAACTATACATTGAAATGTCCAATTTATGATTAGACTAAATAGCATTATAAAACTATATAAATTGAACTAAAGAATACCCACAAAACATGACATCGTAAAATATAAGATTTTGAGTTATCAACATATTACGGTCGCAAATGAATAATTATTAGTAAAATAAAAAGATATTTCAAAATTGCACTGGGAAAATATGCTGCGTTTGGGGCAACAAACAACCGTCTGTCTATGTATTTTGTAAAACTCATAAATCCCATTTTAGTCAAAAATTAATTTTTTATTGAATACGATAATTCTAAAATTCTTGCGGCAGTCACACGTCTAAAGCCGCATTTAGACCAAGCGAGCGAATGTTTGTTCTTCCCCACTTCAACGAAATTCTTATGCTCGCTCAAACAAAAAGCGTTTACGTCAAGAGAATTTCACTGGAGTGGGGGAAAAACAAACATTCGCTCGCTTGGTCTAAATGCGGTGTAATTATTAATAAAAAATAATCTTCAATAATTACGTAATTCGTGTGTACAACAGAAAAATTTTCTATACAGATTGTACTTTAAAATTTCAAAATTCTAATCAAAGACAGTTTTTCCGTTTTCTGAAACGCAGTCAATTTGGATTTACGAGGTTTACAAGATAGATTAACATTTGATACAGGCTAACATAAATCAATATTCACTTACAATCTAATAATGTAAAATTTTTCTAGATACAATAATAATAATTATTATGATATAACTAACGTTAAGAGTTTTCAAGCTCTTGATAGATAATAATTATACGAAGTGTAGAAGAAAACAAAATGAAGGCATACTCTAAAATGGCGTAAAAATTACTACATAATATATATATATATATATTTAGAAATATATACAGAGAAAAAATAACATTCACTAGTCGAATTGTTTAAAACAAAAACACTTCCCAATTACACCGACATCTAATTGACAATACATGATATGTTTTTTATATATTTTTTTCACAAGTTATGACACGTAATAACAATATGGCAAACCTATAATACAGTAATACCCCGACTTAAATTATTTCGTCAATACGTCATGTGAAATTTATTAATTATTATTAATAAAGAGCGACAACACATAAATAAGGCGATTTCCAGATTTCACTGACGGATTTCTTAAAATCGTTATCCTATTTCTGCAAACTGTCATTTTTGTCCGAGTCGGTCTGTGTTAAAATAATGTAAATTCATTTGAGAAGGCATGTTTTGGGTCCGGAACTTGAGTTTTCATTTTACGAGAAATGGATATTAGCCACTTGCTCAATATATTAGGACCACGTTCTGCGTCTAAATACACATTTAAAAACAATATATGACTTTGCCAGACTTGACAGACACAAGTTTATGTTTTCAAACTGACAAGAATAAATCATGTCACTTTCGTATGAAATAGTTGTATCAACTTATCTATGTTGATTTACGCTGTCTCGCCTGATAGATAAACCACCTATGATGTATCTTCAAAGGTATTACTGTATTCATGTAATCAAAAGGTGGGAAATTATTTATTTATAATAGCAAAGCATTGTTGATATAAAAAACCAATACCTACTTATGTATGACACATGAATTTGACAGTAGACGCACTGAGCATACATTAATTGTTTAATCTGTAAATTTAGTATATTATGCGATACTTCGTGAAATTTTGCTGAACTTATGGTGTCCTGAGTGTTTGGACTGACTCACATACCCTCACGGATAGACTCTTTGGAGACCACTGTATGCGGATTGATTTACAATATTTATTTATACAGGCCGTGTTAATTATTGACTTGAGTGAAGAAAAACAGGAGACATTATGGACCCCAGTACGGAAATACTTCGATCACAATGCTGTTGCCTGAATCCCCTCATCTACCACATATCATCAAATTTATAGCGCATAAAACCTTGTATAGTTGGTTAAAGTTTGCGAATTGATATACAGAAACCAGCCCATCCACACATCCGCTCAGGAACACTTTCAGGATATTATAACTATATTTGTTTGGAATTGAATTATTGTGAATAATTGTATCTAGTTCTATAAATACTGGGTTCAAATTCATATTATTTTTACAACAAGTATGTGCATTTTAATTCAGCGCATGGTCCTAGTGGATTGAGAGAATGTCTTTCAACCCAACCTCTTAAGAGTCTGTCCATAGTATATTATGCTCCGTTACAGAGTGGAAATGTAGATTTACTTCATAATACATAAATTCTGTATAGCCAACAAGTCATATTTGTCAAATCAAATGGAAATTACATACAATTAAAAAGTGCATACGAATACATACATAACTAGTATAACACAATCAAGACAGAAAAAATGTCGTAATAGTAAAACCGAAATGTTTTAAAATACCAGAAACCTTCCATAAAAATTATCTCCAAGACAAATTAATTTGTGTACTTGAATAAAATAGTTTTTTCAAGTATGTTTAATTTCAAACACGAGGTATAGTTGAAAATGATTTGTACTGAAAACCAGACACTGAATAGAATAAAATGATTTGTCTATACGCGAAAGGACTCCTTAATAGATAATTTGTCAAATAGGTAAAAAAATATACCTATTTGTTGAAAGGCAAAATGTATGGTAGTGATATTAAACATAATATTATGTCTTATTAGAAAAAGAAAGCGATTTTATTATAAATTCTACATTCATAATAATAATCAATGAATGATCCAGCTAAGATTTTCAAATCAAAATGTTGGTAAATTACAGTTAAACCTTGTTAAATCAAAATTATGGGAACCGAAATGTTGAATAATGAAGTATTGCACAAAAATTCTGAATTTTTTGTAGAAAAATTAAAAAAATCAAATTATGGATGTTCAAATTCACAAGGCTTCGCTTTATAATATAAAATAATTTTTGGGCAAAAGAGCAAAATCACTGATGCCAAAAATGCATACAAGTACAATCTCAAATGATTTGATCACAAAATACATATTACAAAAAAATAGTAAAAAAAAATATTGCAGACACCTATATTAATAAAAAGTTATATAAATAAACACATCAGGTGGGGTCGATTGGAAAATAAAAGTCTTTTAAAAATAACATTATTACACACACTTATTATGAAATTATTATTATTTACGCCTAGGGAAAGAAATTTTTGACTGGCGGCAACACTAACTCTATGATATGGCAACAAAAACATTATTTTTATCACAATCAATAATAAATTCACTTATTATTATTATTTCACACATTACGCGCAATAATTATTTTTATTTACTACAATAAACATGTGTCTTTGGTACGTCACTTAAAAAAATTGCTAATTTTCACTTATAAGATTGTTTTGAAAATGTCTTTTTTAATTTTTATATTGTCAATAATTTTTATACAACATTCACTATGGACAGTGTTGCATTTCTTTATTCCTATTATATTGTACGTATAAAAAAATGTTAATCAGAACTAATGATTTTCCAGCACTTGCTTATGATGTAAAATAATAAAACAGAAGTTTGGTCGTAGTAAATGTTATACTTTTTTTTGAATGAATAAATGAATGAAAATATTTTTTGTTTTGGACGGTGATTAGATATATATATATATTATATTTTTAACATAATACTTGGTGGGTTGCAATAGGAATGTATATTGAATACAGAAACACTAATACAGTGTACAAAAGTGATATACCAAAAAAAAACAATTAAATATTTGAGTCAATTAGTCGCTAAGCCGGCTCTGGAGTTTTTTTTTTAGTTTTGAGTAAATCACGAAAAACCTTTGTCCATTTACAATGATGTTGATGCTAGTACTGGTGACGTTTGTATAGCGATTTATTAGTGATGATCGGTCGGCTATGTAGAGTGGATTTAGTAACCTGTTATTTATCCTAGAGCAGATTTAGCGACTCAAGTAAATATTCATTTTGATATTTTGACGAAACAGGGCAGAATTCATAACTCGCACCTCGATACGCTGGTAGACCTATCGATATAGTACATACGTACATTCAAAACTAATTTTATTGAAAAATCGCCCATAGCGATTAAGCAACTCATTTCTAAGCCGGCTCTCACATCAAAACTCGTCTAGCCTACAATGTGTCGAATACGTCGATGTGACATCATCGTTATTCACAAAACACACGTTGCTCAAACAAATGGAGCTCCGCAGATTGGTCGAATGCGACTGTTTAATTTGAAAAAAAAACATCTGCTGTTGCAATTGACAAGTTGCATGCTTCTCAGAGTCGAAGATGCCAGGTCGCATACAAACACCTACGAATTGGTCATTCCTATGCCGAAGGCTACGTGCGATTGTCGCTAGGTAGATCTGCACGATCTTCATATGCAACACCGGATCGCCGTTCTTGGAAGGTTTGATTTATGGCTGTGTGGCAGACGAGGCGAGTTTAAATGTGAGAGCCAACTAACGTTTAAATTACACAGAGCTACGCAATCCCCGCCGACCGTCTGTATAATGAAATTAACACATCGAATCTATTATTTAGATGGCTGAAGTGAAATAGAAAAGTTTCTATTCTTGACAGACCTGACCTGACGATTGTGGTCAATGACTCGTCTGGGAAAGCACTACTACCACATGCTACAGCAGTCACCGCCGCAGGATCTGACTTTATAATCATCACTCAGACATTAAACAGTAACCTGCCACTTGTCCAAACACGGTCTTCAATAGTTTAAGGTAGAAAAAAGATAATTATTTTAAAATGGTTCTTTTTGAGATCTTGCTTTGTTAACGACCAGTTAGGAACATTAAATGTGTATGTTGTTACTTTTAAAGGCAAGTTAGTTCAACAAATCAAATTTAAATCGTGCATCTTTATAAAACGAGTTCTTTTCTCATAATTTTAAATTAAAAATAATAATAACTAAATTTGTTCATAGAGGAAATATACAATTAACATCAATAGTAAGAAGTCATCCAAGAAAAAAATACATAAACATAATATTCCGTGTTAAGTTAATATTGAATGTAAATAGAAATACATTATAGAAAACGAAAAAAATGTTAAAATATGCAAAAATTAAATCTGTAGGTATGTAAAAAAATAATATCAAATTCATGATCATTTTTTTATGGCAAAAAGCACCCCATGTCATAATTATCAAAAAATTTTACATGGCTGTTAATAAATCAACTTTAGGGTTATGTAATATAAAAAAAAATCTGTCCAAGTTCATTCACTTATAGTAAAAAAATGTCTATGAATCAATCTCAAAGCACTGTGTATCTATAAAACTGTTAGATACTTTTATAACTAACCGCACATTCATGTAATAGTGTAACAACTATTGTCTTTTCTATATACCCTCCTACTGCCTTGCAAAATAGCCTCGTGCGCGTCTTAACGAAAGAGAGGAATGCTTTCGTCTCCTTCTAAACGGCATCATTCACCATTGCACTTGTATTTTAAATCTTTCCTAATAAATCAGTCGAAATCTCTATCTTTGTGTATCTCATCTCAAAACAGTTCATTAAATGTCTGAAAGGGATACATCTTCTAGTCTCTTCTACGCGTCTTCAATCTCAATTTGGTAATCATACTAATATTATTATGTACATAAACATTTAGGGAGAAACACATTTTAATATTACGTTCACAAAAATGTGAAATAACGTCTTTTTAATAATTTAATGTATTTCACTTATTTATTATAAATTTGCCAATGAGAGATCGGGTGCGAGTCAACGTTCACATTAGTCAGCATTTCATTTTCTGAGAGTAATGTTGCAATTCAATCACGTTCCGATTAGCATTAACCGCAAGACACACGCCAATTATTGGAAGTAGGGTAAATCATCATTGCACTTTGAATTTGACCAGTCCTCATCACCAGATAACAAGAGATCTTCAAATCTCAAAGCTTGGCTAGGTCACTGGTTTTAGGCCTTCATTTCTTTTGACGCATTTCTGTCATAATCATAATTTGAACGGATTGCTTCGAACTTCTCCTTCTTGTGTCACTGGTATCGAAAATCGGACGCCATCAGGACAATCTTCACTTTAACTGAAACAGTTTGGTGGCGCTGCACTCATACCAACCATGAATTGCGGCATCTTTCACTGAAACTTGGATAATGAGCTAAGGAATGCTGTTATTTTGTTCTCTCATACTGCAGTCTTCTAGTGTTTCGTTTGAGGACATCAACATTAATCGTCAATACAGTCACATCTCGAAGACCTGTGTCAGTGTCAATAACAACTAAATCTTGTAAAAAAAAACCGTTGCGTCCATAACACAGAAGTGCAATAATTTATGTTTTGTGACGAGTCGCACAAAACTCTCATTAGCAGAGCTATACTTCACTTCATTTCTAAACGTTCCACGTCTATTTTTTCATCAAAAGACCCATTACACTTCCTTTTTAATTGGCATCGGAACAAAAAAAAATCTCATCCAAGAAAACCGGTTATAGAAAAGGGAGTATGTGTTTTTTCTGTGTCTACATGAGGTTGGCACTGTTGTCGACGATACGCGTTGAAAATGCAGTGCCCACGACCACGATAAAGCCTGTCATGAGGGTGGCTAGCACATAGCTGTTCAGCGTGAAGTTGGAGTAGATGCCCACAGCAAACAGGGCGGCTATGTGCGCCAAGGAGAATAGGAAGCCGTGAGCCGTGCATCTGAAATGTGAAATAATCAATTAAAATAAATTCATCACCGGGCAGCACAAACATAGACCCCTACAAACCAACCCATCTCGCACCAAACTCAATCTTAATCGAGCGCATCATGAGGCCCTAAGTTTAGATGTGAAGCATCAGCAGTTTTTTACAGCTGGGAATGTCTCAGGAGCAGATGCACAAGACTGAGATCACCACGCTCTCAAATGAGCTTTGACCGAGTTTACTGAAAGACGTAATTTAATAAAAAGTGCCATCGGAGAACAAGGCATGGAGACAACAGAAATAAATGAAATTAATGATATAGAAGATACAAAAAACAAAGCTAAAACCATCCGGACAAACAAAATTATGTGAAGAGATCTTCACGTCCACAATAAGATACCGCAAATTTTTTTAATGCAATATAATTGGCCTTTGTGGCGACCAGGTCTGACGGCACGATGGGCCCAACAGCTGGTTGGACCGACTGAAGCGTCTCTTCCCTCTCGGAGCACATTCTAGGACATTCCCAGAGGATGTAATTTGCATTCTGTAGTTCTCCGCCATATGGACATGTTGGCCGGCTAACAAGTCCAAGCTCATAGAGCTTGGCAGCGAATCCACGATGGCCTGTCAAAAACTGACTGGTGTAGTGGTCGGGAGTCAATTTGGTTATCTCCAATCGCCATTTTATATTCGGAAAGAACAAATACGTGTGCCTGCCCTCGGTAGAAGCATCCCACTTTCGCTGCTACGTCTTCAATGCCGCATCCAGCGTCATAAGACGTATTGTCCACTTCCTCACAGGGTAGCTCAATTTGTTTAATGAGGCTATATAACTACATACTGTATAATACTGGAAGTCATGGATCTGATAAAGATAAGATGTCTCACGGTTGAACGATTTTTAATTTTCAATTACGAATATATAATACAGATATTTTATACTAGCAAATTTTAAAAGACAACATTATTTATTGAAGATTATCCAATAATCATCATACACTCAAAAATCATAATTGAAATAGTGTCCATACCTAAGATTGACGGGATATGACTCTATGATGGTGATTGTGATGCCGAGGTAAGCCATGGAGATGAGACCGATGAAGATGGCGCTGTACACGATGATGGACGTCTCTGACTCCAGGAAGTACAGGCCCGGGGTGGACAGAGATGCCAAAACCAAAGAACCCACTAGGAAACAAATAATTCATCATGTTAATAATAATTATGGATAACTTTATATAATATTATTGAACCACGTTGCGCATTTATAGGATAAGAAATAGAGTTGATAGGCTCAAAATCCTTTACAATAATTAGACATTCCTTAAAATATCCATATAATCAGTGTACTCATAAAATGTTTTACCTATAACAGGAACCCGTCCTATGAGAGAGATGAGAATGCCGCCTACGAGGAATCCAAGAAAGGCAGCAGCCGCTGAAATGGCGCGTGACTTGAGCCCTTCCTCCAAATAGATGTTGTGGTCCGTCTCCAACGGACACACGGGAGACAGACCCAGAATTGTGCTATTGATGAGACGGCACGCTGCGTCCATGTGCCGGGCAGTGTTTAGATCCGTGTCTATGAATCTGTAATCATAATTTTACCTCTCAAAATAATACAGACAAACAACTTCCGCTTATTAGTCATAAGAAAGTAAGCAAATACGATTACTTCCCGCACGCCACAAGTAGGCGTTGCTAATTTATGTCATTAGTGTCTCACTGTGTCTCACTGTGTCACTACTCAGTGTTTGATTTGAGTCACAATAAACTCTCGATTATCCGGTTGTGCATAATTCGGTTTTCGGATAATCTGAGCAAGAAATGAACTTGGTTCGAACTCGTCTGATCGAAGGAAAATTCTTCTAGATGTATAAAGAGATTTATTCGATTCTAATCTGAGACAAGTAAAATAATTATGAAATATGTGAACTAATGGCAAATCTACAAGGTTTTGAAAATGTTGATAAAGAAAACATCGAGGAGTAGTTAGAATGTGATTCATGTCATCGAGGATCCAACATGAGTATTGCAAATATCGTTTCCACTATCATTCGAGCAAGAGGACGCAAGTGATGAAGAATAAAATATCAATAGCATTAATCACAATATGGCATTCATAGGTCGACCGAACACAGAGTATCCATGTTTTCAGAGGTCAAGCAAGACTTATGTACTGAACTAGGTAAGCTAGATAGACTGAGCTGAACCCAATGATAACAGAAGCTCAAACAGTTCTTTATATAACTGATTGTTTATTATTTAATATAGATTCTCTGCTTGCGTGATAATATTGCTATGAGGTGTTGTGGGAGCCATCTGAGCGGTGGTGTTTAAAACGTCTAAACGAGTGAGTGAGCAAGTATGCAGAAGCCCATAGATATAAACATGTAAGAGAGAGAAAACGATTCCATTCTTGTCCATATGACTTCCGGCAGACATGCAGTGCCTCCTGCCCAACATCATACAAAGCCCATGTCTACATAATTCTACAAGGGGATAACGGCACAAACCTGGTTCCGAAAAACAAGCTCCCCTCGAAGAAGGTCAGCGAGCTCATGATATTCGTAAACTCTACGTCGTGAAACTCGCAGAACTTGAAGACGACATGTGAGAAGGTGACGTCTTTGAAAGTGCAATTGGAGAAGGTAGAGTTCTCATAGACAACGTTCTCGATGGTGGTGGCGTTGAAGAGGACGCTCTCAAACATCCTTCCTGAGATGCGCTGTGTGGCCGCCTGGAAGATGGCATTCTTGTTCCTCACTATGAGGTCAGGGGCGTACGCTGATATCGCAAAGTGGCAGAAGAGGGTGGCCGACAAGACGGCCGCCAGGATCGATGTCGTACTGGCGAAAGTCGTCGAGAATAGTTGAAGGAATGAGTTCCAGAACTGAAAATAATGACGTTGATTAGATGGAGTATTTTAAAATAATGAAACAAAATTATATGACTGCAGGTGCTGCTATCTATCATTAATTATTGTTATTAGTGTAGGTAACACTTCGGTTAGCAAAAGGTTGATATAAAAGACTACATAATTGTTTTTACATCTAAAAAAAAAACAAAATCTGTTCACTGAAAGCCGAAATTGAATGGATATTAAGATTGCCTAAAAAGCTTTGTAACAAAACTACACAAAATCTTATTATTTGTAGACATATAGTGGTGTGACAAAAAATGTAAATTGATGTAATTATTTACATAATAATTCCTGAACCAGAACGCCATTTTTAATTTCTCCAAGAGACGGAGCGGTAGCCTGATGGATTTCATATATTGATACTGAGCTCTAGGACTGAATACAGCTCGACAAGATAATCGCTGGACTAATCTAGTCATCAAAGAGGTAGTAAAATTTTGAAAGGTTGGGAGGCTGCTGGATCAACGAAATAGAAAGTCCTACGGAAATACATGGCAACGCGATGCATATAACCAAGATAGTCATCAATCAATCTTATAAAACGTTTCTAACCTGGTGCACAGAGAACGCCATATCGGCCAGGGTAGACCTGGGAGGAGGAATGGGCGCAGGAGGTCTCTTGGAGGGGAGTTCCAACTCGCTCAACTGATAGCCTCCCCCTCCACCCGATGACCCGCCGCCTCCTCCAATCCCGCCGCCGGCGCTACTCCGGGTGCGGTTTTTCTTGTATATGCGCTGTGAAAGAAGAAAATTGTTGAAAAATATAGTTTGAAGAAGAATGTACAAATTAATTTGTAAATGTATTATATTTAAACATAAAATAAAAGAAATCAATTGTCGTTTAGTGACACAAAAATTATTACCTATAATTTTTACCTACGTTCATGCATAGTAGCAATTATTTTTCAAATATTTACAGACTAACAATGGAGTCTACCATACTAGGCGATTATTTACAGCCTACCTTCTTAAAGAAAATAATTTTAAATTGCATATTGTGTTTAAATAATCATTTATAATTTAATTTGCCAACAACATCTGCTGTATATCTAGGAATGTATTATAAATAAATACAGATTACAGCACCGTTAAAAGTATAATAAAATATGCCACAGCGCGCCATCTGTCTTTAACTTATTTATAGGATTAATCACTTAATGCTGTCGATTAATGCTTTAATCACGTGACCACAGCATGTCTATCGCAATGTATGCAAAACGATATGCTCTGATGCGTAAGCCTAAAATCTTTGTGTATAATATTATATGACTGCAACTTTGTCCACAATAATTAAAAATTAGATTATTTAAAAAAACAATTTCTATGGAAAATCACATATAAATAAATATAATATGTAGATTGTTTTTAAAAATAAAAATAATTTTATTTAATGATTTTTGATGTGTATAAATGTTTAAGAAAATACATAATTTAAACTCATCGCTCAATTTTATATTATCAGTGAGCTATTGAAATTACATCGAATTGGTGTGTTGGACTAATGAGTCAAAATTACCCTAAATCAAAGTGAATGTTATCCATATGTATCGTAGGATGTAAATGATAACAAAAAAATACAAACATAAAAAAACCACAATGTGTACTAGAAAGCCACTGGCACAATCTCAATTGATGGTAAGATATCAGCCTGTTAGCTGGTGGAACAGCGAATCACCCAGGAACGGCATAGAGGATGCAGGTCTCAACGATATGCTTAATGGTTTAGTTACGAAGTGTAGACTGATATGCTGTACATACATCGGACATGTCCGCAACAGATGTGGTTGAGACCCACTACATAATATATAACTGTGTGCCAGGAGCTTTACCATTGGATCTACGATTGGAATGGAATTTCTCACCGTCAATTAACAAAATTAATATTACCTGATATATCATGAGAGCTTCCACTTCTCTGCCGCATTCTAATAAATATCTTGGTGATTCGTGAGCCCAAACCAGACCGGCCAAAGCTACCATTGTTGGTACTGCACACAGCAGCAAGTATCTGCAATGTCAAATAACATGTATGTCAGAAATAAAATTTAAAAAACCCATTACCATGGTGATGAACTAATCAATTCTGCTATATTTCTTGTTAATAGACACATAAAGACATCACAAACGAAATTAAAAGGTAAATCATGTTAGCAAACAATTAATACTACTTCAATCTATAAAGACGTTTTAAATTCTGCCTATCATATCGCATAACTAAAAGCATACTTTGTAAGACATTTGTAAAGCCTGTGGTCTTCTATGCCATGGAAACGTTGATATTGAGACCTAAACATTTTCATAACAAAATCTTCCAACACATCTGTGGGCCAATCAGAGACCGCAACAATCGAAGGAGAAGATACAATGTTGAGCTCAAAGGCCTACATTATTTAAATACTCGATATTCGAGCCCAAGAACTTCCAAATGCTTGGATGCCCAAACACGACCTTCAATGGTAGGTAACATTTTTAAAAACACCTTGTCTTATATTTGGATGAGCAAAAACACAAAACACTGTATTTTCTCTATTTATTTCATGATTCAACCGAGCGCAATGCAAAGAAAAACTTGTCAATACCTATGCCATGCGCTGAAGTGTTCCTTGTTTTCTAAAACAGTGTCCCGCCCAGTGTGTGGCAGGGCGAGAGACGCAATCCCGGCTGAGGCGACCGCGCCTAATGCAGCGCACGCTAGTAACGCCGCCACGATGGGTGCACGCCGACCAGAGCCGTGACAGCTCTCCGCCAGGCAGCCGATCGCAGACACCGGCGCTCCGCCCATGCCAATACCAGAACAGAATCTGTAAAAAATTATATTATATTATGTACAGAAAAATTGAGAGCTTTTCAGATAGAGTAGGTACATTAAGTCCTGACATTTGCGTAGTCGTTTCATTACTCAAAATATTTTACCTCACTACTTTTGTAGAAGGGTATTTACGATTCTGTCAAGTGAGTTTTCACTGTGACGTATATGATATTCACTACATGACGGGTTGTTATTAATGATATATTTCATCACTTCTGACAGGTCATTTTGTCTATCACTCATTTGGGGATGTGGTAGTAACCAGTTTGGATGTAGGAGAAGCTGGATGTTGATGATGGAGGAGTGAAGAACTGAAGTCTGAGGATGATGTAGATTGTGTGTTTCATGACCCCCAGAAAGGGGGGGCTGACAGGGTTCTAACCTGGGGGCCCGGGCTCAGGAAGGGCCCGGCGTGGCGAGTCGACCAAATAAGTGATATAAATACAAATCAAAAATTCTCTCTGATAGTAAAAAAAAGTCGGTGTTTCTCTTCAATAATGTTATTATTTTAAATTATGTGGTTGTATGATATAATTTTTAATTGTGTATTCCACCTCCAACTCCATAATTCAAATTGATGCATTACAATGTACAAAAATTTGGAAAACGCTACTATGTCTTTAAGCTTAGCGATAGGTAGGGGGACCCGCCAAAGATCCTGGCCTGGGGGCCCGCTTCAGGATGTGGGGTCCATGGTGTGTTTATTTGCGAGTTTGACAGAAGTCCGGTGATACAATATAACAGAGAAGTAGATATTATTGTCCGAGGCACGGCAAGATACAATAGCGGAGTGAGTTTACGAAGTGAGAAGATCGAGAGAGAATATTGAGTGGGTATTACGAGTGAGACATCTGTCCGATCGTTCTAGTCTTTTTATTTAACCCAACACGGTTAAAATGAAAGGACAAGTATCCTAAGCTTTTGGTGAGAAAAACATTTTAAATGTTACTGAGGTGAAAAAGTGTAATTTAACTATGTGAATTTTGTATGGCAAAGAATATGTAATGAACAACTTATTTTTTGCTTTTTTCGGCAAGTCAGCATTATACAAACCTGTTGACGACCTGTGAATGAGAACTGGATCACACAGATCCGATGACGGCCATACATCCATTATAAGATATATTATAGTGTGGATGTAGTGATCAAATGCAACAGGTATCTCAAAAAAAGTGAGAAAAAATTATATTAGTAATTTCTAAATGCACTGCTCACCCGCTGAAACAACCTCGCAAGCGCCAGGACAAAATATAGCTACGCTAGCCGATTAATAAGTACACATGCTTATGCGATACTGTAGTGAATTAAGATAATATTTAAAGAGTTACCTGGCCATCATGAAGGGCCCATAAGTGGGCATGAGTGCGGCGATGACGCTGAAGACGGCATTCACACCCAGACAGGAGAGCAGCGTTCGCCGCCGTCCCATCCGATCCGCCAAGTTACCCCACACAATCGATCCACACGATATTCCTAACAAAGTTATTGAACCTGCAAAATAATAAGTCAAACATGATTTTAACCAGTAATGCAGTAGTATTCAAGCTATTTCATTACCGAGCATCATTTGGTATCATGGCAATTTGATAGGTACTGTCGAAAAATACTCTAAAACTAAATACAGTATAGATAATACTTACTTAACCACCATTTTTGTCTTGTGGTCATGCAGAATTCTACGTCAGCTGACGGCAATACATAAGGAATCGCTGCATATTCCACACCCGACGCTGCCAAAGCAAGCCCAAACACACTGCCCAATAACAGCTGGTGTTTACCGCACCCCGCCTATAAAAAGAATATTATTAATTTATGAAATAAAGTATGTATGGATCATAGGTTGCTCGATATCTTTGAAAGAATCAGAAGTCTTCGGAGCCGTATCAAATGACGGCAAATGGTGGCGAGGAAAATACTTGCATGTACATGTTTTAAATTTATTCCTTAATTGTCTGATGCAGCAAGGAATTTGTCTACAACAACAGCTCTTATAAAATGTTGGCATTAAAACACATGATAGCATTTCTGAAACATATGTAACGTAACTGATTTGGTCGCCAGAGCAATATGTATTAATATTTTATAAACTGGCGGATTGAAATTGAAACTTTCCGGCTTGTTTATAGCTGCCATCTTTGTTTTGACTTTTCGATATGGATAACACAAAATTATAATATATTTGTGGTTGCTGAATAAACACACATTCTGCTGAATTTGTGACAATTTTTCTAATACATGCATAATTATGATTTAATTCCATATTGAGAACCAATTTAATGATTTATATCTCATCCAATCATTTCAGGATAGCCTGTTTCTTATTTCTACTCACCATCCTCACGTATTGTCATGTTATGTCATTTAAAATTAAAACTAAACAGATCAGACAACTTGATGAATTGGTCATAATAATAATGCATAGAATTGACTATTTGTGTGAATCTAAATTTGAGTTGAGTTTTGAGATGGCAAAAAGAGTGATGTTTGCTACAAATGAATCTGCAATGCGGAATAAATTGCAGCTAATTTAAACAATACAGTAAAACCTCGGTAATAAGAACACGGATAATTCAAAGTTCGCCGTAATTCGAAATTTTCGTGAAAAAAAAGTCCCTTGAACATTATTTTCATATAAAACCAGACCTTTAATTCAAATTTCGTAATTCTAAATTATTTCAGAGTCCTGGCATATAAAAATATTCAATAAATCGTAATAAAGTACACTATTTCATGAGCCAGTCATTGAAAATTGTGACAGACTTTTTGTAAAACATCATAAATTACTTATTTTAAGAAGGTAATATTTGACGAGGAATGAGCTTAAGTTAATACTGAGGCTAAGAACAGGACACACAATGGGCAAAAGATTTGATGTCCTCATGGGAAGAAGCGAATCGCAACTCTGCGATGAATGTCATGTTTTAGAGGACATTGTACATACAGCACTACAACGCCCTAAATATGAACTTTAGAGTACAGCTGCGAATTGCGGATATCTATGAGAATGTCGACGAATTGAAAGGTGTCCTGGCGGTGGGTAAGACTGAAGAGCTAGGCAAAATTGTAAAGTTATTTAACAGAATAGGAGTGAGGACCTGATCGACAAATCCCCTTCTAGAAGAGAAGAGGCGTTATGACAGCGAGTCGCAGTCAAAGCCTCGGTAAAATCACAAAAAAAAAAAAAGGTAATAAAAATAATCCTGACATTTTATGACCCATTAACATACGCGGCATCGGAAATTTGGTAGGCACATCTATGATCGTAAACAATATTGATGAAAATCATTTTTTTTTTTTTTTTTAAATTTTAATATTTTTCTCCCATACTTTTCATAATTCGTAATTCGAATTTTTTTTTGATTTTCGGTCCCGTGGAATTCGTATTAACGAGGTTTTACTGTAGTTAATGAGTTCCTTTTGAGCTTCACTTAACAGTTGATTACTTACTTCACATATAACATCGTTCAGTTGTAAAGAAAAAGTCAATAACAGGTATTAAAAAATGCTCACCTGTCTAATAGCATCCTCATGGAACTGCGCCAAGACACTCATGTCTCCGTATTCGATGAGCTCGCCAGTGCCGTCGTCCCCCGACGCGATAATAGCTGCTGAGGGGGCCTGTCCCCCCGTGCCGCCTCCTCCGCCCCCCTCCAACATCATCAGCCCCCCGCCGGACTCGGACGGGTGCCCCTCTGAATAGGCCATCGTGCCGAAACCTGCAACCGGTACTGATTTAACTTTGAAGGCTGGGGAATATTGAGAGCTTGACTCATTGATCAACAAAACAATGCATCAATTTCCACCCAGTCAGTGCGATATTAACTACCAAGTGAGCATTCAGAATCATACCTATTCTCCATGGTGGGATGAATAAAGAAAGGATACAAATTTGCTTAGAATGTGGCAAAACGATTGCTAGTTATTGCTGATCAATCACAATGGTCATGACAGCATTCCCTAGTTCCGACGAATACATCCATTACAAAGAGACAGGAGAGTTTCAAATTTTCTTGAGTATCCATAGAGTTTAACGAAATCTTTCATCATAAGATGTATACCATACATCTTTGGTCGTTGTTCAAACTAAAATTGGTAAATTGGAATAGCTTTACTAATTTTTATGAGACCTTTCGCTTGGTCATTAACTACCGAAATAATTATGATTTAAGTTTTATAAAATATCCCATTGTGGCTTCCTTTCTTGGTTTACAGGGACAAATTAAAAGTTCAAACTCTCCCAATGAAAGATACCAATTTTGGATGTATCATAAATTGATGAAGGCCCTAGTTATATATATATATATATATATTATGTATAGTTGACTCTCCATTTATCAAGGTAAATAAGATATCTATTCCTCAGATAATTATTTGATTCCTCACATATACAAAACATTAAAGAAAATATTGAAAACAACACATACATGCATGCAAAACAATTATAATATTATTAACCAATTTCACTGCACATGCATAAAGTCATACATAAAAATATAATAATAATAGTGGATTACTTACTAATAAGTACATGATATCATTAAGAGCCGAGCCACACCGGGCGACTTTGGTCTCGAGACTGGTCTCTTCGGGCGATTTACTAGGGCGACCAGAGAGGCAGCCAATAATAATAATAATAATAATGAATGTGTACGCAATTATGCAAAAAATGCGGCGTGGCCTAGTGTGGCAGCGCTCAATACATAGCTATATGTTTTCATACATCGCTACCGATCGCCCGACCAGAGAGACCAGAGAGAACGAGATTTTACTGATCGCGCGACTTTATTGCTTGCGCGATTACTGGGCGACCAGGTGTGGCATGGTCCATATAACTGCATGCATCGGTCTGGTCTCGGCGACTGGTCTCAAGACCAGAGTCGCCCGGTGTGGCTCGGCTCTAAATGCATAAAAAAATGTTGGTACTGTTCGGTTATACGGAATACAGCGGAAAACGCAATTTGAAAATAGCTGATAAACTGGATTATTTGTTAGTTTGGGTTAGTTTAGGTTAGGTTAGGTTAGGTTTGTTTAGGTTAACCTAACAAATAATCCAGTTTATTGGCTATTTTCAAAATGGGTTTTCCGCTGTATTCCGTATAACCGAACAGTACCAAAATGTTTTTAAATACTAGTAAATCAAGTACCATTTTCAGTGAAGATGTCATGTTACCGGATATTTTACGAGGAATGGTTGTTACCCCATTTGCCCAACCCATTAATATGCATTTTTGCCCAACCCATAATATGCATTTTTAACCGATGATCCACAGATTAAGAAACAGATGCTCTTATCGTAATATAAAAGTATTTTCTCAAAATATACAGCGAATTTAATCATTCGAAGAGTGTAAATTTTACACTCTTCGAATGATTAAATTCGCTGTATATTGTTTAATAATGAATACGATAATTATTTTTTATACTTTTCTTTCATCGTGATTAATCCACCGCCTGGATAACTGGATCCGGTAATCCTAGAGTCAACTATACGAGATACTATATAAGTAACAAAATGAATACGTACCGGCCAGATTCCTTCCAGAATTCTCCGAGTCGGACCTGGTCCTCACAAGGCACGCCTGCTCATCGAGAGACATGATGAAGGAGCTTTTTCCCGTGCGCAAGTCGCTTCTACGCTGCCCAGCCCCTCCCCAAATGACACTCCAGCACCCGCTGATTGGCTGATATTGTTAACGATTTCGTCACAGGAAATGATAAGAGTGGTAACATCTTCAAGCTTAGGAAAACTGATCTTGGTGATGATAGTTTCTTGAGGGTGGATGGTTTTCAAGTCGCGTTGCAGATTTGTGGACGGGATGACCACAAGGGCTGAAGGGCACATCTGGAATTAAGAAAGAAAGTATATTTATGTATTGAATTTATACTTAGCATACATTGTCCTTTAGGAAAGAGAAACAAACCATCAAGATGCGGTATGACTTCTGTCCATTACTCCACTACAGGATATGGTTTTTGGTAATTGGTTTAATTGGTGGCAATTTAGAAATTTAAATGGCATTCAATATAGGCTGCTAATCCAGATTTTCCACTGATTAGTGACAGGCAGAAATTAAATATCGTCAGTTTTAAATCCCTGGCGGTGCACACCACGGGAGATGATACTTTTGCGAAGAGAGCTTGCTAATATTAAACTCAATGCGGATGGACTCACATCTGTACTCGGTAAAAACCAAATGCTGTCTATTCGATGCTACGATCATAATACAGTCGAACTTTGTTATTACAAGGAAGATGGGACCAACTGAAATTGCTCGTTATAATCGTTACTCGTTATATTAGAGAATAGGTATTTTGAAATGAGCGGTCACATAACACAAAGTCGCAATTCAAACAAAAATACACAATTACAATTTTTCCCCGAAACAAGCATGGCATTCATAAACTACAAAAGAAGTTGTTTATTGAAATGAACGCTGGTGGGTTGGATTTTTTACATGCAATTTCAACCATATGCTTGGCAACTTTTTCAATATTGTTGGCGAAAACACCAATTAGGTAGGAACTTAACGTGTCTTAAACGTAATCCGATACCGGCGGCATCCTGTCCGGTCGGATTTTATTGCTTAGGGTCGAAATGTTTTTAAACGATCGACACATTAACAGTTTTAAGAAAATTTTTGGCGATATTTTAGTTCGGCATGGCCGATAAGTTATAAAATTGAATAAATGTACGGAAAAAATCATAAACTAAAATGTCAATGAATGTTTCCTCGTTACATCCGAGATATCGCTATATCCGTGATCGTAATAACCGAGGTCAAGTGTATTGTGTTGTGCAATGGTATAATTTTAATAGTAATGAGGAGATAAGTGAGACAATAATGCAGCCTCTCATCACATTGAAAGCGAAAAGGTGACGTTGAAGGGAGGCTGGAATGACCCGGAAAGACGCAAGAAGACGGGTGAGTGACAGGGATTTTTGGATGTTCAGACCATATTATGCTCCCACTGAGGAGCAGACATGGAATAAGAAGAACTAATATTCTATTTCATTAAATGTCATTTCTGTTTCTTTAAAAATTTAATGATTAGTTAAATAGGATAATAATTAATAGGAAAGTAATAATAATACAAGTGTGATGAAAAATAAACAAGTTTCTTTGTTTACTTTTGGATAAGCATGCTAGACTAATGAGTGCTAGATTATTTTTCGTAAATATGAAATTACTACTCGTAGAAATTCGTCAAAAAAGACTTTGGACTTTGAATTGTAAAAATATACGAAACACTTAAATATTATGTTTGAATGTAAAAATAGGTAGGAGTAGGTAGGTGGGTAGATATCTGCGACATGTCCCTAATCATCAATAAATAGCCACTCCTAATAGTTATAATCCACCGGTGGATGACGAATTAAGGTACTAACTCCAAAAATATAGCGATGTGCATACAATAACATTAATACTATATGCACAATCGAAATAATTAACTGAAACGCCTAATGCATGGTGAAGGAACAGGTTTTTAAAACCCGGTGACACGAGTTTGAATCCATGAATTACGTGGGCTGTCGATCGGCAATGAATCGTAAAAGATCATCTGAGGGTTTCTAGTATCGAACTGGTTATCTGTGTATACATTATAAAGAGATTCTTAATTAAAAATCATACCTTTGCGAAGTTAGGTCACTTTTCTAATATGAAAAAAATTGTCTATGGCGGTGTATTGAGCTGTCAGACCGAAGGCGAAAACACAAATTTATCAGTGGAGAAACGAAAATTATCAATGAAAAAGGTCACCAAATGCGTTCGAATAACATTTTTCACGTTTATTGCAAGTTTTTGTAGTCAAATGTGCACTGTTTTGAGAGAAATATAAAACTTTTCGTGATAAGGTATGCGCCTTAAAATTTAGGTAGACGAAGCGGAGACGTTTTAGTGCTGCCAGTGGGAATTTTCTGATATTCCCAAAATAGGACAGATAAAAAATAACCACTATTGAAATATTTATAATTGAATAAGTATGTAGCTAATCTAAAATTTAATAGATGTCTGCAAAAATGAAAACGTTAAAATATGTAGACTAAAATCTATTTTAAGCATGATTTTATAGTTCTAGGACCTAACCTGTTTAATTATTAAAAACATTCACACTTTCGTTTATGGAATACAATTTTTTTCATATTGCAACTTCAATGTTATTGGCAGCTATTCACTGCGCAGACCGGCATATTCAAACGGCGCAGACGACGGATTACATTATACACAATCGTAAAAATGTCAAATTAAAGGAAAATAATGAAACGTGTACGTAGGTATGCAATAATATTGTTATTATTATTTTTCCTTATGTAGGTATTTTGACAACTACCAACCTAACCATTTTTTATTATTATCACTGGTTGCTTATAACCATATTATAATAAAGATCCTTTACGTAAACGTATGTATGTAATACGTATAATTATGTAGATCACTGGCGAAGGGTGGGTGTAGCTGCAATGGAATTATTAAAGTACTTATGTTTTTTTTTCTATGGCAGGGATGTAGCAGTAGCGAGGGGTGGAGGGAGACTGTTCGTATTCTACATAAATAATGCACACTAAAATTTTCCAGTCAAAAGTATCTGTTTTCATTGAACACTAGAATGTGTAGATATTGTTTATTAGTTTTTAAAATTCAGCTAAACCCTGCCTATTCCAAGCCATAGTAGATAATAGTCAAAAGATATTTGTTTATCTATAAAATGTCTAAATTTATGCCATTACACTATACTTCATTATTTAGGTATTACATAGATAGAAGAATATTTTTCATCGATTATATTATGGTTTAGTTAGGTAGGAATAAAAAAACTAATCAACACCATCTGTCATATTATGTACTTATAATTAATTCAACGAAAACAAAATAAATAAGTATGAGTGAAAACTTGTGCAATATTTGTGTCAGATCGCCCATAGCATACCTAAACTATTATGGTTTTAGGTAGGGTTTAATTGCATTTTACAAACTAACCAGCACCATCTGCAAATTGTATTCTTAGTTCAATGAAAACGAATAAGTTTATCTGACAAACATTAGTGTGCACTATTTATGTCGAATCTTAACAGCCTACCTCCACCCCTCGCCACTGATGTAGATACTACGTAGGCATATTATAAAATTATGTTGGTACTTTCTATTTATAATACGTAATATAGTTTGTATTATTTCATCAGTGGGTCTATTCTATGCTTATCGACCGCTAAAGTGATAAATATTATCAAACTTAGGGTAGGTTTGTATCAAAATATTAGCACTTATTGTAACAATTACACGAAGCTGGTTTTTATTGTTGCAATAAGTGCGATATTTTAACAGCAGCAAGATAGGTGCTGTTAAAATATCGCACTTATTGCAACAATAAAAACCAGCTTCGTGTAATTGTTACAATAAGTGCTAATATTTTGATACAAACCTACCCTAAGTTTGATACTATTTATCAATTTAGTGTTCGATAAGTATAGAATAGACCCACTGGAGTTTGTAGTTTAAAATTTAAACACACTGGCATTAGTAGCTTACTTACACAATTATATGTAGGTATAATATTATTTTCCCTGACCTTTTTACTTTTGTCGCAAAGGTACGTAAGTAGGCAGGTACATAATAATAATTCGTATGTAAGTATTACATAATATTATGTAGGTATACATAATAATATGCAGGTGAAACGAGAAATTCTAAATTCTGCCACACGCGAATTTAAAAATAAAATAAAGAAATGCTGTAAATTACATACGTAGGTACGACTTTGGTCATAAAATTTAACTTTAAAAAGACAAGTAGGTGATTAGGTTTATTTTCCAAGAACGACACGTCATATTTTCTTCAAATTAATATTTTTAATAGTCTAGGATAGGATAGAAGATCGGGGTGGAGGTTATAGGCCTTTTAGGGGGCTAATTTGGATTGATTTAGAGGCCCGCGAAGGAGCCCGTGGGTTTTTTTTTTTTTTTTTAGAATTATTAATAACCATGTCCTTGCTTTTTCGTACAAGGTGGTTGTTAGTAATTTTGAACAGTCACAAACACCCAGGCTTTGAGAAAAACACATAAATGTTTTTGTCATGACCGGGAATCGAACCCAGGAACTCTCGGGTGGAAGGCGAGCGCCTTACCAACTGCACCACGAGAGCCGCCAGAGCCCGTGGGTTGCCGATTGGAATCCGTGTCTGGCAAAACCACACAAAAAATATCGATTATAATTTTTTATTGATTTTAAAGGCGGTAGTAAGGGGTGGGGTTAAAAATATAACAGGTGCCACTGATGTCCCCATTTACCCCGCCTAGTATGCAAAGGTCCTCGTCGATTCATCAGCGGAATACCGCACTTTTTATAGCGATAAAGCCCTGGTCCGCAGGTATAACTACAAGTATCGCATCTACAAGTGGTTATCAAATGCGCGTGGTCTTACGGTCATAATTATTTAGATAGTTAGTAGTAATCCGTTATCAGAATATTAAAGCAAACATTAGATACCCAAGATGGCGTCAATAATTCATAAGTGCCACGGGTCTTCCAGTGGTCACAGGTTTTGCATGTTGTTGAATACCGAAATGAAGTGGAAGAAGAAATAATATTTGTATTTTTTCCGTTCCTGTGGGGGGGAGGTCCGGATCAGCGAACGGCACGGTGAAGTTAGTGGGGGTCACAGAGGAGAAAGGAATGAGATGGACTGGATTTAAGGTTTGTATTTATGCGATTATGTAACCTGACAAACATCATGTGAGCTGCTGCTTGAGTTGTGTTCTTCTCTGACGAGGGACATTTTCACCTTAGTGGCTGTATCTATTAATAAACAGACCCCTTCATTGAAATCGTGTCACGGTATGGTGTGCAATTTCAAGAGTAGGGATCATCGCGTCGGTCCCTATTAAAAAAGTCGGTCAGCAAAATGGTATTTTTCAGTACGGGCAATCAAAGATGTTTCATCAAATATCCTTTGTGACCTATTGCTTGCCATAATGAATAAAAATACGGGTTATAGAAACTTTTCTAAACGTTTATAAAAACATCCGTCTGTCCGGTGAACATTGCAGGAACTGTCAGAACCGACATTGTTATTCGGACACTCTCGGTAGATCCGTCATTTTTAACTTGAGTATCTCATATATATATCAAAAACAAAAAAACTGTGATTGTGGTATAAATGTTTAATGAGTTTAAATAACTTTTACGTAATAAGCCGAAAATGACAAAATTTCAGATCCGACTTTTTTAATAGGGACCGACGATCGGTCCTTACTATTTTCAAGGAAACGGTTGTGCTGTAACCAGCGCTCGAAATGGACAGGAACGCACCGGAGCGCCGTTGTGGTTCGTGGAATTCCAAAATATACCGTTCCGGCTCGTGGATTCATTTAAAATTGCGTTGCGGTTCGTTAGATTGAGGTATTTATGTGTGAATGTATCTTTTAAAGTTTTTCTCAAAATTAAAAATTAACGAAGTTATGTTATGCCGGGCGTGCAAGGGTTAAAAATAAAATTTATGACATCCCTAAATTTCTTTCAATTTTCTTTTTTGTGTCGATACATCCGTGTCTAAATGCATTGTCTAAACACTCCAAATAATTGCATACTTACATAAAAAAAGTAACTACAGCTGCAAGCTACAAAAGAATTGTGCCTTTGCTGACATTGTTTGAAAACCTTTTGTACTTAAATAACTTAAATTCAATAAAAAATAAAGATGGCACCTACATATTTGTATAATAATTTCTAAAGTATGAAATATCTCAGTACAGTCTCGCTTTTACCTTTGACTGGTATGCATTGCGAATTTACTTACCTACTAATTTATTACTTATATTTTATTGTGAGTGATAAAACTTATTTATTTTCATCGCCATCTAATCGCCGTGTTAATTTTATACCCACGTCTATTTTTGCGGGCAAAATTTTCGGTGGTAAAATTAATATGATAAAGTTTGGTAATTTAAATCGTACAATTCCGCTAAAATCTACTTATTAGTGATAATCGCTTGTTTTTTAAAACATTTTGTATTATTTAAATTTGTTCTCTTGAAATTTGGACAAACATCTCAGCAGGCGATACCTTTCTATATATTACATATAAGTATATTTTTTGTCGTTGGTATCCAAACTGATTTAACATATAATGCTGTTGACCAGTGGCCACAAGCAGAATTTTTTCGTTTTGAAAATGATAAATATGAGTGGATATTTATAAATTTTATGAAGGTTTAATTAAGTAGTAGGTACTTCGTGTAAATCTGCTAAAAAATTAAGAATTCACTCCGATAAGCATTTAAGATCGACAATACAGTTGAAACAGGGTTTTCTGATTCAATGTCATTTCGACAATTGACTCGACGTGTTAAAAATATTTATGACGTGTCGTAAACCCTTATTTTTACAATGAGTAATAAATAAATGCACCATTATGCCATTTTCCTACAAAAATGTTTTTGGTATGAAACTATTGAATAGCCTACCGTAATTAGTTTATTTTTAAGGGACGTTTCTATTGTGTTATTACATACGTTGTAACTTGCTACTTTAAAAATAATAGAAATAATAGATACCTACTATGTAGAGAACTTTTAGTTAATTTTTGTTTGTAAATTTGTTTAAAAAAAAAAGGAATATCCTCCAATAAAATTTTATTACTATCATAATAATAAATTATTGTTCTGTATTATCATTATTCATCACCGTGGCAATAATAATGACTATAATGAGACTAGGTAAGGACAAACATCACAAATTGAATCGTTTAGCTTAAAATACACTCACAAATTAGGTAGGTACGTGTTCAGTGCGGACAACAAATAATTTTAGATGGTAGTCATAGATTAAATAAATACGGTGGTAAGTTCTTTAATCTGAGGTGGTAAGTGTACGTATATTACAATAATGGTAACCAAAGCATCATCATTGTAACATATAGGTCATGGTCTCCACAACGAGGGGCTGAAAGGGCTCTAGCCTGGGAGCCCGTGCTCAGGAGGAGCCCGGCGAGGCGAATCGACCAGATAAGTGAGATAAACACACATCACAAATTTGCTTTAATAGTAAAAAAAAAGAATTTTCTTACAATACTATTATTTATAGTTATGTGGTTATACGTAACAATTCTTAATTGTTTATCAATACTCGACATCTCCATAATTCGTATGGATGTTTTAAAATATACAATAAAACACTAAATATACAGATTATTGTTACCCCGTACATACTGCCTTTATTCTTAGCGATAAGAAGGGGGCCCCACCAAAGATCCTAGCCTGGGGGCCAGCTTCACGATGTGGGGCCTATGGTATAGGTATATACATACACTACAATATTAGTCCTTATAATGTTGAATATAGGTAGGTACCTACTGATTAATGACAATTTTATATTATTCTATAGGAATCGTGTTTAGCAACTCGAGTTGCACCTTCCGTCATGTTTTATCTTATATAATTAATGATACTTCTTCTTCTACCCTGTCATGTCCTAATATTGGGGCATAGGGCAAGCATTGGCGCCACTTCCCTCGGTCCATCGCCATGCGCCTCCCGCCATGTCAGACCTGCAGCAAATAGGTCGCTTTTGTAGCACCGCTGCAGGGTGAGGGAGAGGCGGCCACGGCGATGGAACCCTTGAGGCTGTGCCACAAGGGTACGAAGTGCCGCACTCTTTGGCGGCATCCGGAATACGTGTCCCAGCCACGTAAATCGTCTCTTCGTGATAACTTCAATCACCGAAGGCTGCTGTGCTCACGAACTCGGGTATTTGTAACGCGGTCGTACCAATGTACCCCTAAGATTCGGCGGAGACATCGATTCTCAAAGCTCAAAAGCCGATAATTAATGATACACCATTGGTAATTTAAAATGCTATAATTACGTAGTTTTGTGATGATGGCTTGAAGCTTTTCTTAGAAGTAGGTATGGCCTAATGGCCCTTATGGTGGAGAAGGTCCAAAAGAAATCTTTGAGGATCCTTTGTTTGAAGCTGTGTGGATGCCATCCATGGCTTTATCCGATTGATTTATCTTAAGAACGCTTACACACTGTGTTCAACCAAATCGCTTCGGATATTGGTATATTCCTCCTGCGTGAGAACGAGTTTATGTGAACGATTTATAAATTCTTAGTTTGATAACTTCTTAAATAATTAAATGGCGTAGTTAGCTCTATCGGTATACTGATATGTACTGTATAAATTTTGTATTTACTCGTCTCTGTATAGGTACTTAAGTACTATTTTTTCTAATAATTGCTGCATCTATTTCTTTATTTTTAAACACTATTTTAATACTATTTCTTTAATTTTTTTAAAAATATTCTGTGCTCGTCTTGAATCTATAAACTGTAAAATTTGTTATATGTAAATTAATTTTTAATTTGAATCTTTATGGTAGGTATGTGGATATGTTGTTTTTTAAGTTTAATTAATTAACAAACTGAACTATCCCAAATGAGACAGTAATATAAGTTATAAGCAGTGACGAGTGGTGGTAGAAGTAACATGCCTGCTGATTATGGGTGGTAGATAAAGTAAGAGTAAAGAATAATACAATTCTTGACGGTATACTTTGTTGAGACGAGGTTCTTTCGCCTGCGGCGCTGACAATCCTTACCCACTTGCTCAATATACTCGTACATCCGCGTAAGAAGCTCAAAGTTTATTGTTGCATTTATACATCCAACGTACGTACGTATGTAAAGAAAAAAATTAAGCATACCGTTTTTTCGGAAAATTATAGAGCGTTCCTGTTCGTGAAATTTTCCATTTCGAGCACTGGCTGTAACCGTGAATTCAGACCGTTATTTGAGAATGATTTTCCGCCTGGTCTCGAAGGAATGGTACTGGACAATGTGTGGTTTCAGCAAGATGGGGCCACAGCCCACATCGCCAGGGTTTCAATAGATTTTTTAAGACAAGCCTTCCCTGGGCGGCTAATCTCCCTGAGAGGGGATGTAAACTGGCCAGAGCGCTCGCTTGATTTAGCCTCTGTGATTATTTCCTGTGGGGTTATCTCAAATCCTTGGTTTATAACGATCGTCCACTGACCCTGGAAAACCTACAGAACAACATCCGAGCTGAAATTGCCAATGAACCGGTTGGCATGTCCGAAAGAGTAAACCAAAACTGCCGAATTCGACTGAATCAGTGTATTGACAGTCATGGTGGGCGATATTATTTTTAAAACGGTGTAAAATCAAATCTCCTGTGTCATGTGATGGGCTAAAAATAAGAATGTACTGTTTTTATATTTCATTTTCAAAAGGAAGTTCCTAAGCCCCTGTATTAAAAAATCTTTACTGAAGTGGTTAAGACCCACATCGGATTATAAAACAATAATGATAGAAAAATATTTAGAAAAAAAATCCAAATGACAAATGTATATCTTTGTATTTTAAATTGAGTAGATAACATAATATTTAATAAATTAATATGTACCTATATTATTACGTCTTAAAATATTATTCGTATCATAATAAATCTAATTATAGATAATTAATTCACTATGGGAGATAAACACGTGATTCAATAAAAACCAAAACTCAAAATGCATTTCGTTTGATAAAACGAAATTATAGTGATAGCGATAAAAGGGACAATACTTATTTTAACACACCTACATAATACATACTTAATTATAATTATCATCATACACGATTTATGCATTTAAGAAGGTAGCTACCTAAACCTACCTATTGACTAGTTACGAAAGGTTTAAATAAATAATACCTAGGTAATATTAAAGAGATCCATAATGTCTTCTAATTGGTACCTAAACAAAATAATATTTGAGTCTTGAGATGATCATCACGTGAATAATTACGTAGGTCGGTACGGTGGATATATCATAGGTAAGTACATGTTTTTGTACACGACACCCAGTAGGGATGGAACCCGCGTCTCTCATGATTCGCGCCCTCACACATCGACGACAATGCTATCGGCATCCTATCTAATTGCGAGAAAGTTTAACTAATGGCTAATACCATGGCCCCCAAAAGGGGGGGGGGGCTGACAGGACTCTAGCCTGGGGGACCGGGCTCAGGAGGGGCCCGGCGAGGCGAGTCAACCAGATAAGTAAAATAAACACACATCACAAATTTGCTTTAATAGTAAAAAAGGCGCTATTTACCATCAATAATATTTTAATTTAAAATTATGTGGTTGTATGATAAAATTTTAATTGTGTATTTATACTCGAAAACATCATAATTCAAACGGACGCATTAAAATATACAAAAAACACTAAAATATACACTTTAATTTTGCCGCGTACCTACATCATTTGGAAAATGATAGTGAAGAGCACCACACTGCCTTTATCCTTAGCGATAGGTAGGGGAGCCCGCCAAAGATCTTAGCCTGGGGGCCCGCTTCAGGATGTGGGGGCCATGGCTAATACTCTCTGAAGCGCATTCTAAATTGAGTTACTATTAGCAATCGGCTTTTGTGCTTATTTTAAATCAAAGTAAGTATTAATTACTTTAATTACTAACTTATTTGAACTTGCTAATAATTTAATTAAGTAACTATTTTTTTTATTCAACGAATAATTATTCACAAGATTTAAGAATGTAACATTCTTTTTTCAAAAAAGATTTTTTCTATTGCTTTTATTATATTTTCTCAGAAGTGTTTTTAAAATTATGTATGTTCAATAAAAAGAATCTTACATTCTTAAAAAATGTGAATTATTCGTTGAATAAAAAAAATAGTCAATACCACATTATGTTTGATAGTTTAGACAAAATACAAGACATAATTACTCGGATCGGCGCCGAGAGAGAAAGGGATGCTCAATGTAACTGCTACAGTGCAACTTTTATATCAAGTTTCCTACGTCACCACGGTTGTTTCAGGAACTAAAACCCGCCTTCCGTATTTACTTTCCTCGTTACTACATTCACAGCGCCCATAATTCAGTATGTGTTCGAAGCAGACTAAGACCATTACTTCGAATGTAATGAAGTATTGGGAGGAGGGGAAACACAAAGCAAAGCTTTTAATTCCTCCCGATAGTGACAGAGACCGAGTATCTGCTGAGACACGTTAACACGCAAAGAACACGTTGCGTAATAAATAGTATCAGCGTGTAAAAACTACGTGACATAATTGTTAGCGCATGCAGAGCTGTGAGATGAAGATTTGATTTAGAGGTCGGTCTATAGCCGAGAATGACAACAGCAACAATAATCACATTCGTCCTGTATAATTGCTACTCACTAAAATAAATTGCACATGTGCATGTTCAATGTTAAATTATTTCACTATAGGTACGTATTTTAAAAACAAATGTAATTTAAGATACATGTTGGGTATAACATCTTGGGATAGCGAACAGTACAATTTCAAGCTGGTACTGGATACAGGACAGGATATCGGAATACCAAAAAGAGAAGAAAAAAATATTTTGCATGTCAAAAAACCACGTACTTAAGTGAATGGTGTGTGAGGATTTTCATTTCCAAAATAGTTTAGCACATTGAACTCGAAATATGACCAATAACTAGCAATGCGATCAAAATTTAGAGTTTCATGTTACCATCTTACTATTATAATAGTGGATCCTGTGGGTCTATTCTATACTTATCGACCGCTAAAGTGATAAAGTGATAAATACGACGGCTAACTAGGGTAGGTTTGTATCAAAGTATTAGCACCTATTGTAACAATTACAATAAGTTGGTTGTAAATGTTGCAATAAGTGCTATATTTTAACAGCACCTCTCTTCGCTGTGATAAAATTTAGAGCGAGATGGACAGTTTTGAATGTTTAGACGGCTAACTTATTGTAACAATTATAATACATCAATACAAATATTTGCGGTCGATAGTCGCTAAATAAGTCGATAGCCGATCGTCGTTAAGTATTCTATAGAATAGACCCGTAAGTTGGTCACTTACTTACACTAACACTGGTAAAATGTACTCTAATATTATGTATGTAAAAAATATGTAGCTCTGTGATGCAATTTTATGTGAAATGATGATTGATATGTATACATCCTTAATTAAAATGATAATTCACGCGCAGAATTTTATTTTATAATTATTTTTAGTGTGTTGTTTCCTATCTAATTAAAGTGGCTATTTATCCAATACGACGAAGGGTCGCATGTTACTTGGTTACCACAAAATTGTCACGATCAATGCTCTATAATATGATGCTTAGTGCAGACAACTCTATAATTCAAATGAATTTATTTAAAAACGAAGGGGTCCGCCAAACATCCTGGATCGGGCAGTGACGTCCCGTGGGGGCAGGCAGATTGAGCGTCGCTTGGGGGCTGCAAATCGAGGAAAATCATTTGGAATCAATGCCATTATTAATGGACGACGCACTCAATACAGTAGCTAGCAAGTAAATTCGCGCATTCGCATGTAGGTATAGGTAGACGTCACGCAATTCCATTATGCGATATCACGCATCGGGAGTTTATAGCAATATGACCTTTATTGTAATGGCGTTAGAGCAGTGTTTCTAATGTCAATGTTCATTTGAGCGAACCCGTTCGAACCGAACCATCCGGCAGACCCAACAAAAAGCATCAGGAATTTATAGCAATATCACCTTTATTGTAATGGCGTTAGGACAGATTATGCCATTCGGCAGACCCGACAGTAAAGTGAGTGTCATTTTTTTTCCCCAGATGATTCGTCCATATTAATGTCATTGTTTGGAATATATAGAAATAGCTACCTAAACTTAGTATGTAATAACGAAAATATATTTACATTAACAAAATAAACTGACTGGTTTTGTCGGGTCCGCGATATCTAGTTTACTTCCATTGCCCTTCAACGTCCTTGGTGACCAGAAACGACACATGCAGATTTGTGAATAATTAATCTGATATTTTGTTAGTACAACACATTTCTTAGATATTTGGACTCATGAAAGGATGATAAAAAATAATGTATAAAAAATGAGGCGGCATTTTGGCACTGGCTAGCGGCGGCATTTTATCTAGAGACGTCACTGGGCTCGGGATCCGCTTCGGGATGTGGGGGTCATGGGCCTGGTAGGACTTAGGTCCGCGAGATAAAACGAACTTACTGTCCATTACGGCCCACGACAAAATCAAGTTCGGCACCTCTGATTTCTCCATACATAACGACAAATTGAGTAGAGAGATGTTTACTGTCAGCTAATAAAATACGTAGTGGGTAACTGAAATAATAGTCTGGTCATTAATTTTCACAATGATTAATTATTCCGTGACACGGAAAATAAGTAATTGAAAAATGGAAAAGTCATTTTTAATTACGCAGTGCCAGTTGACTGATTAGATTGCAAATTATTATTACCTACTACCCAAATTATTTCAAAAAAATATTTAAATAAACCAATCAGTTTGACCTCAAGTTACAAGAGGGAATTTTACAAAATATTAGTTTAAACCACTGGATGGCACATAGGTAGGTGCCTTGCTTGGTACTTAGTGGTACGCTACGTGCTAGGTGACATATCCTAGCGAACGGACGCAAACTATACTATCGTAACGGCCACACTGCACGCTTCGCGCCTGGCTACGTGATTATTAATCACCTAGTGAGTCTCCTGGCGAACAGACGTGTTGGTTAATTTTATTGTGTCACCTAGTGATTTTGCAAGATTGAGGAAGTTTTAATAGGAGCGGTTTATAAAAGAGAGCCTTTGTGGAACCCATCTAACAAATTATAAAATATATTTAATGACTCTTTTAATTTGCCTGTCTTTGTCCTTGTCCATCCTCAAATAAGTAAAAAACTTTTCATCGTATTTCCGAAATTCTTTGTAGAGAAGTTGAAACTCTCCAAGAGTATTCTAGATAAATTGACATTATGCACCCAACAAGTTCTAATTTGAGACTTTCGAAATTAGAAACTTAAATTCTCTGTGAGAAGTAACTTTCTGGTTAGTTTTGAGAGTGACATCATTGTTAACTTGAGCGCTTCTAAATGTCAACTGAATTTGTACCTAAGTAGTGTTTTTAGTATACAAGCATGGCACCTAGCTTATCACTAAGCGAAGCACTTCGGTGTGGCCGAAGCCGAACGTTTTTAGTGTGGTTGATTTGGTAGCCAGGGGGAAATTAATATTTACTAAGTTGGCGGATTTGAATTAAAATATGGCAACTTGTTTTACTTGCCTTTGTCTTCACTTTTCGATACGATTGACATTTATGTATTATTCAGGCAGTGACGTCCCTAGACAAAGTGCCGCCCTTAATTTAGAATACCGCCCCCTTTCACTTCTAGTTTCAAATTGTATGTAAATTCATTAGGTACCTACTTATGTATCTAGTTATTTATTTTTAACTATCTTCAACAGACGAATGCACCAAAAATCTTTAAATTTAATAGACGTAGGTACACATCATCTAATGATAATTAGAACATTTCCACGAAACCCGCTCCCAAACAGTGGTGGTTTTAGGTGTCGGTTTGGGGCGCTGACAGGTTTGGAGACATTGTTTTGACAATTTTGCTTGTGCGATAAATGTGTATTAATTACAATACAGTTAAATACAATAATAGTTATATTGTAAGGTCGATTATTTTTATTATTAGATTATTTTTAAAATTAAGATATGGATACCTTTTAATGAAGCTGTTACCCTTAATGTATGTTTCAACAATCTGTGATATTATGTTAATTTGTTTAGAATTCATACAATAATTTTATTAATATAAATATATTATTATAATACTTGCATATATGTATTTTTATCGAAAATGGGTCCCCCGTTGCAATGTAGTTCCGCTACTGAAAATAACATAATATCTAATGCAGTGTCAAATGAGATTCCTCCAAATATTATAACGGTGTCTTATAATAATATTTACACACATATAGAAACTCATCTAAAATAATAATTATGTCGTTCCTTCTGAAATTTTACATTTTCCAAAAAAATAAATAAACACGAAATGTCCACAGTTCATCCGCACAGCTCCAATTTAAAAAAAAACACTATTTTGACAGATCAACAAAACAAAAGAAAATAGTGCTGCCATTATTTGCGTTACGCAGTGAAAAATAATTATTACTGAAAATGTACCCACGTATAGGTATATTATATACCTACGTACTATGGTGATTCCTTAATTGCAATGGTATTCTGGTAGGTACTTTGTAGGGACTTTAAGGCAATCTTGTATAATGTTATTTTTGGCATTTTCATAATAATTAGAGATGGGAACATAAAGTTCTTAATATTTTACGCGAATTCAGCTAATATTTTTTGTACTCCTTGGGTTTTTGGGGGGAATTTTCTCATTTTATCTACTTTCTGAAAAATGTAACATTACTAAATAAGCTATAAAATTGGTTATAATTAATAAATATTAAATTTGATAAGTACCTGAGTAAGATGGCCAACATTGCATTAAATTCCATTTTTATCACTTAAAATAGGTAGGTACCTACCACTAATAAAACAAAAACAATTTCTTTAAAATAAATAGGTATGCACAACGTTACCCATTAAAAGGAAACAATTAATAGTTTCTATGGCTAGTGTTAAACGTTTTAAAAATCGATGTTGTACTATTATATTCTAAGTTGTCATAATTTATAAAAAAGTTAACGCACTTTTCTGCGAATTACGAAGTAATCGTTGTAATTTTCCGAAACATAATAATATAGTCATATAAAAAAAATATTAAACAACGCGAATATAAATTAATTTGTGGGAAACTATTATGAGGTTAGAATAAAATTTGTGTCGAAATACCGGATTGACCGGGTGGCAACACCGCCTGATTACACCGGTCAAGCGGAACCGGACGTTCGGCGACAACTGACTGACGAAAATCGGCGTCGGAAGGTCGACGCTCACGTAGCGACGCCTAACCTTTTAATGCGAAAGTTTAGTATTCATGAGAGTCTGGAACTGCTGCCGAAGGTGGTTCACGGTAACTTCGCTATCTATATTTATAGAGATATACTTCATTTAAAAGCTCTATCCAAAAGAGCTGGATAAAATAATATAAAAATTATCCTTATAGGCATATATACCACGGCAATCAAAACGCACAGCCGTCAAATACACGGTATATATTATTATATAATATGGTACATGTATAATAATATATATATAGTATCTCAAATGTGAGAGAATCGTTTTTATCAAAAATGATTTTAGCGTTAATACGATATTGTATCCACTGATAACTTTCATTTTAAATAATCAATATAAGTATAGTTATCTAAATAACATTGGGTAACAAAATGGAAATCTTAAAATTTAAAAAATCTGTTTACACTGTGCATCTATTTTATTAGTAGGTAGGTATCTCCCAAATCGTATTTTATGAATATTGTTTCATTAAAATGCAGCTTTGGAAGGTTTTGAAAAAATCATGTTTCAACTTTTTTTTAATTTAAAAAAATATAGATTTTCATAAAAAAAGGATTAAAACTGTGTATCAACTTGATTTTTTACAACGTTTTTATTAGCTCGTATTCTTATTTGTCCGGTGGTTGTTTATCCAGCACAAATCTTGCAATCGATTTTTAACTAACTTCCCGACTAGCTAGACATTTGAAACTTTTAGAATATATCAGAACACGATGCCAATGCATTATTTTAATACTTTTAGCCATCTTTAAGTAGAATTGAATTCATTTTAAGTTAATTCTGTTTTGTATGAAAAGTTATTTCGGAAGAAATCCGTAATTCAATCCACTATTATTGGTTGCTAAGTGGGTGGTCCTAGCAACTAAATTATTAATATACACGTGTGTTACTATGGAAATCAGAATGACATTTCAGTATTCCATATTTGTTTGTTTGTTTTTTATTTACTTCATATCAAGTACGAGTTTGAGCGTATTGATCATAATAATTCAACAGAAAAATTAAAAACGTTGTATATAAAAAGTTCTTTTTATCTTGTAATTATTATAAATTATCTCGAATCTTACATTAATTCGGTCACAATACCACAGTTAAAATCGATATAAATAAAAATGATTTCAAATTATACAGATGTGGCGGCTGGTGGAGGGAGAGCATGTTTATTTTTTATTATTTTCATGCGTGAGACAAATATTCATTGGAGTTTTTTCTCTATCGAGTTTTTACGTTATTTTAAAATTTTACTATTAGGTAATCAAATGTGGGAAAATACAAAAAAAAAATACGTTCCTTACACACCTTACATATATTTTTGGACATTACTATTTGAATAAAAGTAGCGGCCGTCAGAAGCCAGGTTCAACGTAATCTCCGGCACTGGCGGTAGGTACATGTGAGAAAATTAGGAAAGCACATTGACCAGAATCCGATGGTTGCGGATTTGAGTCCCGCCCAGTACCGATATTTTTTCTAATAGATATTGATACATATCCTCAGATGCATGTCTTGAAGAGGACGGTTAGTGACGATACCTCTATACCAGGAGGGTAAGCACATGTTGGAAGCATTTTTTTGGACACAATATGATTAACGTGGTTTGAAAACATGGAAGTTAGGTACATAGTTCTTGTTTATTTTTACATAATATTACGTATTGAAAGTTACAACAAATTATCGGTCCAAACCAAAGAATTATACTTAGGTATACGTTATTTATATTATTATATAACATCGCTCAGTTGCCATTCTTTAGATTTTATTATTCATATAATATGACGGCCATTTTTATGTTTATTGTGACAACTTACTCGAGTGCAGTTTCAAATGATTTTATAGGATCTTTCAACTAAATAATAATGCCGAAGTATTTAAACAAAACGTCATAACAATAGTGTGAGGTTCTTTGCAAATAAACCTGCAATGCGAAGTTATATGTAGCTAACTTAATCAATGGACCTGTGGTCATTTTTTCTTCAATCTCATACATTTATCCTCCATCTCTGCACTAAAAAGTCTAAAGTCTAATTAATAGTTAACGACAAAATATTCCATTGTAGCGCGCGCCCGAACGCAGAACGAAATAAATCTACCCGAATGCTGAAACCGAGAAAGTGTTCTTGCAACTCTCTCTCGAGAAGGATATGTCATTATGATAAAGTGAGAAAACACGTCGCTGGGTAGGCGTCCCTTTATATACGACACATTACGAAGCTTCACTTTTTAAATTGGCTAAAACCAAAATTGTACTGTTGTGGCAGGCACTCTGATTTAATCATATTATGGTGACAGTATGCATCTATGTTTCTGAGGTGTTTATGCCAAAACTGGCACGCTTGCCGTACTATAGCACCAACTGCAACACTTATCAGAGTTGAACTGTTCAATATATCCACGCCGGCTATTTCTATTAAGCAAGAAAGTAAGGTAAGAGCACATAACTAAGTATCAAAATCAACCTGACCCGCTTAATATGGGTGCGCCGTCAATTCCGTAAAAAGGTTAGGACAGCAAGGTACTTCGTTTGATTTAACCTTTCGCAGTGTTGGCAGATCCGAATCAAGACGTGGGCAACGTTGACGATAGTCCAGGCCCAAATAAATTCTTCTTCATTCTTCCACTCCTCGTAGGAAGTTCTATACAAACGTGAATGGATAAATTCACATAGGTACATAATTTGAAAACACCCCAGACTTGATATACCCACTAGAAAAAAATCTTTGAAAAATAATTCAGTGGATGCGCGTCAATGTATTTTATCGATTAAAGCCACGTTTCTCCTATCTAATTACGACGAACATAGCTAATATTTATGGTTACGTGTAAATTGTACGTAAAACATTTCACCGTGGTACAGTTCGCCGTGAGCTTTCTTATCGTAAAGAGATGACCGTATACAATACGATCTCCAATTCCATTGGATTCAATATTAATTCAAATTTCATAGCCGATTTTTGAAAAAAATCAAGAATGAAAACCTAACCTAACCTAACAAATAATCCAGTAGGTATATCGGGTATTTTCAAAATTTGTTTTTTGCTGGCTTCCAATAAGAACCGTGTTTTATTTAGACATGAATTTTATGTCAGTACTATACGACCCAAAGAGGTTGGAAGGTCTTTAATATGCGGCCATAATATATTTCAGATACAACATTTCACAGTGAAGTGTGATACGGCGAACTGCATACGTAGGTACAAGTTTCCGGATACGAATATTTATACACGCTTCCTCGTCAATTTTCTGTAGCTTCAATATTGGGAGCATAACTAAAATAAAATTAGATATAAATAAAAAGGATTTCAAGTTATACACATTTATATGTTTATAAAAATCGATATTTTTTAAATAAACATAAAAATATGAAAACGATGAATTAGCCAAAAATCTACACGATGAAAAATTGAAAAATTAATAAACTGAATTTTAATAATAAATATGACCATAAAATATAATAAAAAAATAACGTAACTGTGGACATAAATATGTAACAAATTCACATTTTTTTACAATTGTAAGTTTATCTGTTTATCTTTGACTTAAAAAAATTCTTTTAATGTTATCAGATAGGTACTTACATATGTATTAATTAATACAGTTGAAATTGTAAATTATCAAAAAAAATGTCTCTTGCAAGCTTCATATTTTTCCGCTAGGTGCCTCTGCTGGTATAAGCATCCCTCTTAAGATCTATCTACACACTGCAATGATATAAGTTTTATATTATTCAGGCGGGCCGGTAAATTGCCTAAATTCGGCCCCGATACTTGACATTTCGATTTTTTGATAGTCCGACAGAGACCTGGTAATTCATACATACATACCGATATCACAAGAACAAGTCACTTGTATATACTAACACTGCTAAATAAACAATAAACGTCAAACGAAAATTTCCAACTGAATATTGAAAAAATTTCCAACCATTTTGCTCACGTACCTACTTATATATTTTTTCAAGGTGCCATATCGATCGACCTATTATAACAGCCAGATATTTCTCAATATAATTACCTTATATGTATATATTTGTCTTAAATTGTCTGTAACGCATGGGAGAAAACATATGACAGGGAGAAGGCGTATTAAACATACACGTGTGGCTGTCATCAGATTCTCAGATCTCAATTATATTATTAATACAGTGGCGCACCCAGGGGGGGGCAAGGGGCCTTGCCCCCCCCCCAAAATATGTAAATCATCAGAATGATTTTACACATTGAAATCGAAAGCCAATAAACTATACCTTGGGCTTAGACAAACAACACGGCAAAAAATGATTTGTAATTCTCCAGCACCCTTTTTAGTAAAATTTCTTAGATTTTAATTTCGAAACACTGATGTCAGGTTTTTTTATAAACCCGTTCCCTAATGAAATTCTCGGTGTCCACCCGAATTCTGGAGTGGTATAGGTGATGGCTAAGGAGGGTTGACAGGGCTCTAGCCTGGGGGCCCGGGCTGTGGGGGGCCGGCGTGTCGGGTTGACCAGATAAGTGAGATAAACACACATCATAAATTATCTTTAATAGTAAAAAAAGTCGCCTGCGGCGCTATTACACTTCATGACTATGAACATTTTAAATTATATAATTGTCCAATATATTTTCAGATTATTATGTGTCGATACTCGACAGCTCCATTATTAAAGTAGATGTATTGAAAATCGCCAATAATTCACTGTATAAGTACCCTCAATTTGAACTAAAACACAATTTGAAAAACGTTAATGTAGTGTTTCACACTGTCTTTAATCTAAGCGGTGGATAGGGGGCCCGTCAAATACCCTAGCCCAGTGGTCGGCAAACTCATTAGTCAATATAGCCAAATATCAACAGTACAACGATTGAAATAAAACGCAATTTTTTCATAGTACTTATTCCACTTTAATTAATATATTAGGACCGGTTTCGTACACTGCTAATTTACTTTATAATCTTTAGTTAAAGTTTTAAGTCCTAATTAAATTATAGGTAAGTACATTGAATAAAACTGAATATCATACGTAATAATGATCTTATTTATTAATAAAAATTAAATTGTAAGTCAGCTACCTATCCATAAAATTGAATCATGACAATGACTGACAAACTCAATGTGAATAATGGCCTTGCATCTCCTTGTAAAGTTTGGGTAAGTCAGGTTCGTATGTTGTTGATTTAATTTTAAGCACGATTCCAGGTTCTCATCAATAAATCGATTTCTCAATTTACTCTTGATTTCCTCTCTTGGAAATCTTTTTACTAACCACAAAACTTGCAATATTAACATTGTTGAAAGATTTTATTCAGTACCTAATTAAATACAGAACTTTATTTTTCTTGACTCTTCTCCTCAGCTGCTTTCTTCCTTGCATCATTGACAGAATATTTAGCGCAAAATTACGAGTTTTTAGTTGTAGTATCTCTCTAAATTTAAATGCGCTAATTTTTCCCGACACATAAATAAAGGTCGCTAAGCCATTTAAGTTTTGAATAAACGTGAAGTCTCGGTCTATTCAACATTACATTTACGGTTATCCTCTTCCATTTTCTTTGCTTCTTCTTTGTAGCCATGTCAAATATGGCAGAGAGCATCTGTGGCAGAGCCGCAGTTTGCCTACCCCACTGCCCTAGCCTGAGAGCCCGTTTCAGGATGTGGGGGTCATGGTGTAGGTACACCGAGTGCAATAGACAAAAGACCGATAAACGAAATATTAGGCTGTGTTGTATTGAGTAGGTTGTGTATAATTTAAAAGCAATAATACTTTTTTTGTCCATTTTCAATTAATATGTTGAAACCTCAATATTAAGAAACCAAAAATCTGCGATAAACATTCGGCGAAAAGAACGACTACACCCACTACGGTGGTGGTGTAAATCAAAAGAACATTTTTTTCGGTGGAATTCGGCATAAATATTGTAGCTCTTTAGACCAGTGTTCCCCAAACATTCGACATCTGTGTACCCCTTCTATAATTTTCGTAACACTGAGTACTCCTCGTCAAAGAAAAATGCATAATAACAATCAAAATATATTCCTTTTATAGTACAAAAACAAAATAATAATAAACGAAACATAAAATTCATTCATAATAAAATATAAATAAAAGTTATACTATAAAAATAACATTCATTATAAACCATGAGAAGGATGAAATTATTTATGTTGAAACGACAGATCATCATAATTTGGTTCCCTGGTTATTAATTTTAATCTGAGATGCGGTTCCACACCCAAAGGCTGTTCCTTTTTTTGACTTAATGTCTACAAATGCTGAAAAAGCAACTTCACATAGATATGAAGTTGAAAAAGGCAATGTATTTCAGGAATTTATCTGTTAAAACTGGATACACATGTTGCATTTGCAACCTAAATGATGTTTAAGTACACTCCTTATATTTATTTTGCAAGAATCCGTCTGAAGCTAATAATTCCAACACTTGCTCTTCTTCCGCATGCGATAAACCTTCTAGCATGGATGTTGTATTAATGCTTGTTGCACCAGGCGTAGTCGTAACCTGGTGCGCATCTGCAATTTCATAACATTACGAATGAATGTTACTTATTTCTGCATAATTTCAAAATATTATTTCATAGTGTAAATTTAATATGTAGATATGTATAAATAGCGGGTCAGAATCCATTGGACATCTCTCTCTTCTGTGTCGTGCACTCATGGCTGAGGATCGTGACCACATTTAAATTTCGCCATCCTTTGAGCGACCGAGACTTTCCATCCTTCTCGATCTTCCGCTTCTCTCAGGGCAGAATGGATGGTGCCCCCAGTCAGCTCTTTCACTTGGTCGCTCCATCGCGCAGACGCTCTTCCTCTGCTTCGCCTTCCCTGGAGGCTACCCAAAACTAGCAGTCTATCCGGTTGTCCGGTCCGCGCCTGACAATATGTCCAATCTTCTCAGACATATCGTCGAGAGCCGTTCCTTTATCTTCAGTCTCTGGATGATTGACTGGTTCGTCCTGTGCTCCGTCCAAGAAATGCGAAGCATTCGGCGCCAACACCACATCTCAAAGGCATCAATTGCCTTCCGCTCCCTTGCCTTTAGGGTCCACGACTCGACTCCGTATAGAAATATCGAGAACACTAATGTTTGCACAAGCATCATTTTTGTGGCAATCGAAATTCCCTGAACCTTCCATATAGTAGTAAGGCGTGTCATCGCATTTTTTGCAATCTGTGTGCGCCTTCTTATTTCCGCTTCGCATCCGCCCTTTCCACTGATGGTCGATCCCAGATATACAAATTCGTTGACTGTTTCGAGGTTTTAGAGTGTAGGTACTTGGTGTTGGTAGAAGGTTGGCCCGATCAACAACCATTAATTTGATCTTATTCCTATTAATAATGAGGCCGTATTTGCGACTCTCTTCTTCTACCCGGTGTAGCAGCTCTGTGAGTTCTCTTTCATCAGCAGCAATTAGTGTGGATCATCTGCGAACCTTAAGTTGTTTATTTTCTGGCCACCAATTGTTGGACATCTCACTTGATTATAAATTATAAGTTTCTGTGAAAGACACTTCGCACCGAATTTCCATTATACCTATTTATTAGGTATATTCATTGATATACTATCAATGGGTATATTGCATCGATTCGACCGTACCCTTGTAGTTGTTTGAATCAGTAAATAAATTCTCGCCTCCTCCATCCGCGTCATCCAAATTTGAAAAGTCGGAAGAATGTTTTATTTTAATCGGGTCGTGAAAGAAAAAAATGATACTTGCATAATATTTTTGACAGCTGATGCTAACAGTGAGTTAATAGCATATCGAGAAATTAGTGTGTTATCCAAAAGATTTAATGGTAATTATAATAGGGTTATGGTACTGTTACCAACTGTAACCTTAAGTAACATACGATACAATCAATCAAAAAATAGAAATATTATAGATGAGGAAGAATCAACAGCTAACCTGCGCCGCTTGACAAATTAACGAGTTCGGCGATGGCGTGCTCAACAAAGTCAGGAGACTCAACATTCTATGAAGACTCCGTTAGGCTGATGCAGCAGCTCGCAGACACACACTATGTAATTGCGTCTGAAACACTAGTGGCGTGCTTAGCGTCGTGGGAGCCCGACGTATTGACTGATTTTGAGTCCCCCCACATTTTTCCCCAGAAATCACATCTTTTAATCAAAATTAATCATTTTTGAGGATGGCAATTGATATTATATAATAATATTAGTAATAATATAGTATGTACTATGTATGTGTTTGAGTGGTTGTTTTATTGATCCGTTTGATTTTTTTTAGACCAAGTCCGATCTTAATAAGATCATATGGGCCTATAGAGTGGAGGTTTTTATTAACAGATTTTGTTTTTACAAGAAATGGATGTCAGCCACTTGCTCAACCTATTAGGTCCATACTCTGACTCATACACAAATATTGAAAAACAATATGTGTACTTGTCAGACCCAGGATTCGACCCTGGAACCCACGACACTATATGCCAACGCTTAAGCCGCGTGGCCATCGTGGGTGACAAAGTGATGTTAGTTATAGTAATATCTAATACCCAATTTGTAAGAAATACGCATATTTTGAAGATTTTGGTATAATTTTGTAATTGCACGACTGGTTTGAACTGTTTCTAGGGTCCCTTTAAAATCTTCTGATGAATCGATTGCGTTATCTCCGCCAAAGAAAATCGCACCTGATAAAGACAGCAAGACAGAACATACACATAAACACACGAGAGAGAAGACGTATGAGAATCTTGACAGGTGGTACTGACACCTGGTAATATATTTTGCCAGTTTGTTAATAATATATTTGTATTACCTATGTACCAACATACTGCCTTTTAACTATTAATTATCTTTCACGTGCGGCTAAAAAAATAACCCATACCTAGAAGCGGAAAGTTGCATGACGGGAATATTACACATTAAACATGTAGGATATTCTGGACCAGCGTTACCAGACGTCCTGATTTTTGCGGATAAGATAAGAAAATAGATTAAATACACATGAGACGTTTAGGTTATGTCAAAATTCACAGCAATGTTTTATAACCATGAACAACTAAATGAGTTTCGAAAGTATAGAGAGTGCGGTGTCTATATTAAATTAGACTGGATAAGTAGATCATAATATAGACCCGATGTATGAAGAATTTAATTCCCTGAAACCTTCTATTGATGTCATTACGAAAAATTCGAAAGACTCAGATGCACAGAAATTGCAGCAGTACCTACTCATCAGCAACATCTTCTTGGCTACGTGTTAAAACTGTGAACTAACATGCTCCGCCTAATTTTAACCGCACTTCCATTTAGTAGACAACAGCGCCTAGAAGCGTAGCCAAGAAGATGTTGCAGAAGAGTATACAAGTTATTCCCGGAAATATTAAATTTTGCGTTTTTTCTCCTAAATCCCATTTTTGTATTTCACGTAGTAAGTAAAATAATTATCTCGCAATACTGTTCTAGATTCTAGTTCTAATTCAACATTCATTATAGGAGCATTCTTTGCCCACAATTATTTATCGACTGACAAATTCTTCGCCGTATATGTATGAATATCGAAAAAAATGCGTTTGATCAAAATGTGACTGCTTTCATTTGTAATGGCATTTTGATGGATTGTTTAATACTGTTTTGTGTGTATGTCTTCTCTTTTGAAATTATGTTTAAATTTGTTACAAAAATAGAAAATTTTGGATACTTAATCATGTTTGGCTATGCACCTAATTGGTGTAAATTAACAAATAAAAATAATAATTTTAGTGACTGTAGCACCAAAGATATTTGACAACGTTTATATTAGGTCGTATTCTTATTTGTCCGGTGGTTGTTTTTTCAGTACAAATCTTGCAATCGATTTTTAACTAACTTCCCGACTAGCTAGACATTTGAAACTTTTCGAATATATCATAACACGATGCCAATGCATTCTTTTGAATGAAAGACGTGCGTTACTATGGAAATCAATATGAAATGTCAAAATGACATTTCAGTATTATTTCTATCAAGTACAAATTTTTTAGTCAAGTCAAGTTTATATGATTCAACAGAAAATTTAAAAAGGTTGTATATAAAAAGTTCTTTTTATCTTGTAATTATTATGATTTAATTTAAAGATCGACAACAATCTGCACAATACCAAAATAAATGATACGATTTCATCAAAAATATTTTTTCAATAAGTGAGCGAGAAAAATAAAATTGTGGTTATAAAAAAATATAATACGTACGGAAATACAATAAAATACATTGTCTTGATTTATCTGTCTGTCTGTAACGCATTAGCTGCATCTCACTGACGAACGTAAATTTTCATGCAAAAGAGTTTGCGTCTTTGTTGGCCAATCGCATAAATAGAGCACCCACGTTGCATCCCTCTCATGCGCGCTGCACTTAATCGCTTAGTCACGTATATGCATATCGCTCACAAGCTTTTTAATCAATAGGACATTGAAATGGACGCATTATTTAGCTTTGAATATTGTTACCCTAATTAAAAACCAATGAAAATTACGTGAAATAATACACCGGCTTTATCGAAATAGATATACTTGGCTTTAAATAAAATCTAGTACAACATAAAAGCGGTCTTGTGAAGCCTATAAATGAGTCAAAGGTAATAGTCTCAGAATTCACGTAAAAAGTGAACAGACCCGAGAACAATGAATTACAAAGTTGAAGATATCGTCAAATGGGTGAAGAAAGCGAAGAATATTCAGTAGTTTACACGAGGAAATTATGGGCTAATCGTGTTACACGGAAGACCTAATGGCCGTCGTCCTCCCATTTCGTCAAAAATAATATGACATGCCGGACGGACAATTAGTGAAGTAAATCAAAAAATCAAAACTTTTTCAGATATCATAATTAATAATAAATCATATAATTTATATCAGATGTGAACTGATAGAATGTGAGTTGTAAAATCTTAGAATCTGATAAGATGATTTGATGAAATCATTGATTTACAATTTTTTCGACCATGTCATATGGGCCTCCACAGAGTGAAGGTTTGTATTAACAGATTTTGTTTTTTACGAGAAATGGATGTCAGCCACTTGCTCAACCTATTAGGTCCATACCCTGACTCACACACAAATTTAAAAACAATATGTGTACTTGCCAGACCCAGGATTAGAACCTGGGACCCACGGCGTGATAGTCCAACGCTTAAGCCGCGCGGCCACCGTGGGCAATAATACAATACAATAAGAATAGTAATTTCTCTGATAGGTACACTTTTTCCTTTCGTGTCACTCTCTCATATCCCGGAAATTAAATGCAATGAACTATCATTATTAAAATGAACAAATACAGGGTCGCAAATAATAGCACGTATGTAATTAATGACAGCGAACTGTGGACAATAATGATTGCTGTTTATATTATATCTTAAACAGACAAATACACGACACATCTTTAAATTGAAATACACACTTTAAAGCACTTTAGAAATACAGAATAAATGAGAGCATGGTCACGAAATCTACTCTCAAATTGTGGTGGTTTTAGGTACGTGGACGTGGACGAGGCACCTTTATAAAAATGTTGTATATGCCATAAACAACATATTGTAATACAGTGGGTATTACAAGACATCACTAGTTAGATATGCTGGATTTTTACGTTTCGATTAACTTTTAAATAAAGGTGTCGATATATTTGTATTCGTTCCTTCATTCGCCGCCCTTTACAATGTGCCGCCCCTGTGAAACGCATGATTTGCCTACCCCCAAGGGACTTCACTGATTGTACATTAGAATTGATGATGATTTTCCACGAATAAAACGAGGAAGTTGAATCGTCAGGATGTACGAAAATTTAAAAAAATGAGTATTTTTCACAATAATATAACTGAAGCGCCTAGTTTCAAATAAAACGGTTTTTGAAAATTTTTGAGTTAGATATTATGTATTTAGATGGATATTTTTGTTACCTATTTGATGGCCAAAGATTGAACTTAAAAAACACCAAAAACCATCAATACGTATGATCAAAAATCGGGGTAAATTTGAAAACCCGCTAAAATGCAAAAGTCAAAATAAATAGGTAAGTTCATAAAGTTCACAGATTTAATAGATATGAGTTTTTCTCATTTTTCTCAGAACTACCTAAAATCGTTTTAGGGGCTTTTGAAACTAGGCGTTTTTTATTTTATTTTAGCGAACGGGCCTCCAAACTTGTCGGCACCTGGGCGGAGGTGCCGACCCCAACATAAAACCACAACTTACTGGAATCACTGTCATCGCATCTATTCTATACACAATACTGCTATCGGCAGCTATCGGGGGTAGTATTGTATCGAAGTATTAGCACTTATTGTAGGTAAAATAATTACAAAAAGTTAGTTGTAATTGTTACAATAAATCCTATGTTTTAACAGCACCTCACTTGGGTGTTCGAAATTTTAGATCGAGATAGACAGTTTTGACTGTTTAGACGGCTAACTTATTGTAACAATTTTAATACTTCGATATAAACATATGAAAATATTACTACCAATACTACTACACTCGATAGCTGCCGATTGCATTATTGTGTATAGAATAAATGCGCAGAAGTTGTGATACAAAATGTTCGTATAAATTCCCAATCAGTCTTCTTTGAGGCGTACTTCTGCTAGTGAGTATCAGGTAGGTATAACATATTTACTTCATTTTTGGCGTGCTACTTCGTGGTTATTTTCGAGCGAAAGCCTTGACTGAGTGGACATCATAATGACAAAAGGCAATCTCTAAGGCCAACGGTATATGTGGGTATCAGCGACAATAGAAAATAGAACTTACTCATGGCGTATCGATTGAAGTGTAAGGCCCTGTGAAGTCAGGCCAGGGCACGAACAAACTTCTCCGCGTTGACATCAAGGCCACGAAGACTCTAAATTTTAACATATTATGAAAACTTATTTATTTTGATGCATAGTCCAAACTGGATCCGAGTCAGCCTAACATACATCAGTCGATAAATAAATAAACATTGCTAAAAACTGTGTAAATGTTGTATAATGACAATGCACCTACAATCATGGCCCCCACAAGGCGGAGGCTGATAGGGCTCTAGCCTGGGGGCCCGGGCTCATGGGGGGCCCGGCGTGGCGAGTCGACCAAATAAGTGAGATAAACACACATCACAAATTTGCTATAATAGTAAAAAAAGTGCTACATATTTTCTTTTAATAATGATTATACTGTCAAATATGTGATTGTGAGACCCAATTTTTAATTATGTCATTAGTGATAATTAACTCCATACTTATGGTGAATGTGAGAATTAAAAATGCACTAAATACCCTTAATTTTACCGTGGACGCCATTTGGAAAGCGCTACTACAGAGCGTCACATTGCCCTTGGCGATAGGTAGGGGGGCCCGAAAATGATCCTATCCTTGGGGCCCGCTTATGCCTACAATCATTTGCATAAATTAATTTGAAAGATTTTTATACAATACAAAATATTTTTTTGGTACCTACTCCGCCGTAGATGGAAAATATAATATGCAAATGTAATGAGACAACCAAGTTGGTACATATCTGGTGCGGAAAATACTGTTTCATCGGAAGTAGTAACGCACGTTCTTGTGAAAATGTTGTTTGATTAAAGCGCACAAATTCGTACGATCCAGACCGTTTTAACCATATTGAATTTATTCATTCATTCCTTCATTCATTTATTTGTTTACTAATTTATTGATAAACGGCGCATGCCCAATTGAAACACGTTAATTACATATATAAAACACAACAGTAATACAAAGCACACGTGCACAAATAATAAATATTACAGTTAGATAAAATGATTTATACAGCAACAAACAAAATACAACGTATCGTTACATTTAAAAAAAATTGCAGTGCTTGAGTGCCTCAACGGAGATGTTGAACATGCCAATAGAGGAACTATTTATATTAGAAATTAAATAATATAAGGTTCGATGACGGTGCATATTTCTTTCGCATTAGAATAAATTGTATCTGTGCATAATAATTATTTCAGTCTGATATCACTATGGTAATTTCAATTTATTTAATATAAATACACCTAATGTTATCTTTTTTATTATTTGATTGTATTATCGGTCAATTTATGGTGGGAATACAAATTTGTATTTATTAATTAAAATAAAACAGAACGTGTAGCACGTATTCCAATTGGTTTAATAATAATCAGGACCGGAGTCGTCAACCGGTATAAAATATACTATAATTCGCAAAATAATATGTACTAACAAAATGTAAAGGAAAAATTATTTATTGACTACTAGCGAGTACCCGGCATGCGTTGCAATGCCACTCAAAAAAATAAAGCACTTGTGTTTTAATTCTGTTTATTTGCTTTTGGATACACAATATTTTTTTTGTTCTTCCGTCTGGTGCGTACACGAATAAATCAGAAGGTTTTCCAACGCGTGAGCAGGCCACATACAGTTGTCCATGTAAGAAGCATGGATTTTCCAAATTTGGTATAGGAACGCATACGAATAGAAGAAGAAGAAGAAGATAGTTGTACTAATTCAGAAACGTTCGCGGGCGTGTGCACAACAACTCACCAAAGTTTCATTACAATCGGATGAATGGTATAGGAACGCATACGGGACAAACAAACAAACATTATTTTATATATATATAGATAGATAGCCACGTAATAATATAGACAATAATTATAAAAAAATCTCAAAAATTCTTTCATCAAAAATAAATCAAATCAATGTTACTTACCATTTGGTGAAAAATTGAGTTACCTAAAACTTTTAATAATACCGCTAGGCAATCAGCATGTAAGAAGCATAATATAAGCAGCAAAAAAATTCACGAAATGTCCAGCTAACAATACGATGTTAGGTCGCAATTTCGTGCCGTGGCCTGTTGAATAGTGAGACATCCTTGAAGTATTCTGTCGTATTTTTAGTCACACTTTGATGGTGTTGTGTGGCAAAAGTCGCGAAAGACCTTTAAGAGTTGCGCATCGATTTTTATTGTGCCGCTGTGTCGCTACGTTTTGCGTATCATTGCATATTAATGACCGGCAGACCGACTTGGAACTGGAAGGTCGCATGTCGCGCGGGTCAAGGCGAAATGTTGCGCCAACTTTTCTCGGCCGACCCACACACCCCCGTGAAAAATGAATGTGCGCGAAGTGATATGACTCACGGAAAATTGGCAGTGGAATATTTCGCGCGCGCTCATAATTCCGCGGACCGTGCACAGTTTTCCACTCCAATGAGCATCCACAAACATTACTAACTAAACATCAGCATACGTTTTGGAGAATATAGTTACCGGAATGTGGAATTCGCGAAGTTTTCACGAGGCGTTTCTTATTATTAAAGCACACACAAATCAGAAGATTTTGCACAGTCAAAAATGAAGCGAAATTTTTGCCTTTTGTATCTCAAAAAGTAGATCGACGGCTTAGACTATAGATATATCTAGACGCCACCCATTGCATTGCTAATTCGTCAATTACATTGAGCTTCTTTACGAGCTGTTTGTTGGCGAATTTATAATCTGCCTGTAAAGTCGCCTAGTGTAATCATCGAACAAGCTAACATTTCGATGATTACACTGGGCGACTTTACGGGCAGATTATAAATTCGCCAACAAACAGCTCGTAAAGAAGCTCAATGTAATTGACGCTTAAATGAAGCTGTGTGCCGTGCGTTTGGCTTGTGGGCGAGCGAACGCATTCGTATACAAATGTTCGAGACCATAGACCATTTTGCTAGTGCTCGCCCCAAGTGCTCGCACTAGACGCTCAGAATTAAAATATATTTTTCTATTTTTTTTACGTTATATAGTATTTTTAAGCGGTAAAAATGCAACCATTAGGTAAAAATATCCATAATTTAAGTTATTTTAAAGAAACATAGTCACTTGATATTAAAATATATAATAATATACAAATAAATTATCACGAACATGTATCAACTTACCTATGAAAAATAATACCACCTTCTTGTTTATCAGTACGGCTACCACATTTTAATACAGCACACAGAACCATCTTTTCTACTTAATTAACTAAAAATATTTACCACTGACTTTATATGTAACACAAAAAATATATCAATTTTAGCAACACGCGCTGGCAGGTTATCGACGCTTAGTTAAGCAAAAAAACTAAGATTTGGCGGCTACGCCGACAACAAAATCTTTTACACATCTGTAAACCTTGTATCTTACTCTAGCGCGTGTCGCAAAGATTATAAGGGTGCCGAATACTTTCTCACTCGCACTTATGCATCGTTTTTGTTCAGGCCTTGATCGACGGCTTATACTTACATATGTTTTTAAAAAAATTCGATAACGAAGTCAATCACGAAGAATCGATTGGCGAAAAAACGTAAGGACCAATAAAAAAGATAAACAAGTTGCCTGGCTGTCGTCCCAACTAAGTATGCCTCTAGCGAAGTATACCGTTCGACCTGCGCGTCCAATCCGCTCCGCCGCTTCTAGTATGCTCTCAAGTATTAGAACACATGACATTTTCATTCAGGGGTCGCAAAAATTGTTCGCGCGCGTCGTCGCTCCGCCGATCTCGCTGCAAGCTTTGCGCCTAAGAAGACGTGGAGGATCCCGACTCGCTACAGTGACCAGGCGAAGGACACCACGGACTTCTTTATACAGAGGAGTATAATCTCGACATCACGCTTGATTATTTTTGATATCGGTTTTTTATGTTTATCACTGCAAAATTGCAAACATACCTATTATTTTAGGAACAATTATTGCTCGCATTTAAAAAAGTGTTTGTTTAAATAACTCTTGACAATATCCTTCTAAGCAAAAATTCTTTGGATAGATAATATAGTAGATAAGTTGGTTTGGTAGGTATTTTGTGTTTTAATTAACACAATATATACATTAATCACCTAAATCTTATTTCATCATTTTATCAATATAACTACCTAGACCAGTGGTTCTCATGTGCAGGATTTTACTGCGGCCACCAGCGCTTTACAGAATAATATTTCAAAAATTTATTTATAAAATTATGAAATTGGTTGAATACACATGAGTTGCCATAAATTTCTTTGCACGCTCAAACGATCCATAAAGTGTTTTTGTGATGAGATCATGTCTGAAATGAATGAGAATAAAGTCAATTCAAAGAATTGGCAATAATTGCTTTATTAATATTGTCGATATTTCCTACTACTGTATACTGTAAAAGATCATTCAGTGTAATGCACTTCATAAAAAACAAATATCGAAGCCAGTTATGTAAACTTAGAAGCAGCCATGTGGCTCGCATTGGAAAAAAGGAGTATTGAGGAATTTCCATTTGCATTATTTATAAATAAATAAATATGTACTAAATTGTTCAAATGTCGTTTAATTAATGGACTTGTCTGTAAATAAATTGATCCATTTCTTAATAAGTACTTAAACAAAATTTAGCTTTAATTCTTTCAATCACAACTAAAATGAAATTTGGTGAGGCTACCAGACGTTTCCATAGAACTGTCAATTTGAATTGTGCGGCCACAGTTAAATTTCACGTGAGAACCACTGACCTAGACCTAGTAGTCGGTTTATGAGAATTTTTATGTCAAAAATCTTACGCCGATTTATACAAAGATGTCTTTTATAGAAATATAATAAGGTTATCTTCAACATTATCTCTACAGAGAAATAAAGCCTAAACATGAAAGTGAAGCAAAAAAAGAACACATAGTCCACCGATGTTCATACGAACTGTGATGGCTTGGAAGTGTTAGTGGTTCTTTGACGCAATCGATTCGTCGGAAAATTTAAAAGGAGGCCTCAAATAGTTCAAACCAGTCACACGATTAAGAATTAATTAATTAATTAAGAATAATAACGAAATCTTACATGTTATTTTAATCTGATCAGTCAATGCCTCGGGGTTCCACGTCAATAAATCACTAAACAATCTAAACATGCCACTGACTTAGGGTCCAGGACGATTTGGCACCGGGACAACTGGACGCCACGGAATTCGAAAATAAATAGACGTTAAGTACTTTTAGGTACTTTAAAAAAAATATTTAATATTATTATTTATATTTAAATGATTATATTATTATGCTTTAATAGTTGGTGAGAATGTAAATATGCAGACGTAAATAATGATTTAATTGTGCATATGTTTAAGTGTCAACGAAAAAAGAGTTGTTTATTTAATATAAAGCATGGTGTGGCATGGTAATTGTCAATCCGCAATAAAGAATACATTATGTTAAGAGTAAAATGAATTAAAACTACTTAGTGGTAGATAGAAACTGATTAAAATACCTCGTCTACGTTCTGTATACGTGTCTACGACAGTGCGGCGTCCAATTGTCCGGAGTCCAGTTGTCCCATTCCCCTGACTTACTTGTAACTGAAACTTGCGCGATTTCGATAGGGAAATCACAAAAGCCACCATCAGGTAGATGAACGATTTCTTCTACATCTTAGGATATCTCTCACAAATTATCTGGTTTTAGGATTATTTAATCATAATCGGCAAAATAGTATATTATTATAATTAATGTAGCAATCATACCACTAAGCATTACACGGGTGACAAACTTCAATATGTAAGTTTTGTTGTCAAAACAAAACAATAGTGCGAAAACGATCGTCAACATTTCCTCAAACGTAACTAGATCAGTATAATTTGTGGTACTGTTCGGTCATGAGGAATACAGCGGCAAACACATTTTGAAAATACCCGATATACTAGATTATTTGTTAGTTTGGGTTAGTTAAGGTTAGGTTAGGTTAACCTAACAAATAATCCAGTACATCGGGTATTTTCAAAATGTTATTGCCACTGTATTCCTCACCTAACCTAACCTAAACTAACCCAAACTTACAAATAATCTAGTATATCGGGTATTTTCAAAATGTGTTTTCCGCTGTATTCCTCATAACCGAACAGTACCTTATTTTTTAATTGCGACAATGTCTCATGTAATATATGGACTGCATTTGTATAAATAAAAAAGACGATCCATAAATCATTACGCACAAATCGAGCCCGTTACTCGACGCACCACTCTCACATTGAGTCCGGTCACTCGACAATCGTCACAGTCAACCGTCATTCCACTCGAGTCCAGTCTCTCAGCTCATTAATAACAATCAATCTACCGATCTCACCAGGCATCCGTACCAGCGATTATAACCTCACGCTGTCATCTTTGTTATTGTATTTAGCTATTCTTGTAACCACAAATAAACTCCCCTCACAACATCCAAGCAAAAACTACTATATCTCCACCCCACCTTCATCAACCCCTAAACTAATAATAAAGAGTAGTGATGAGTAGGGCCCGGATTTATATGCTAGTGCATGTTTTGTTAGGGTGTATGCACAGCTATGAGAGTTGCACAGAAATCCGTTTTGAAAGACACAGAATCCAAAAATAAAATTGTATTGTGCATATAAATGCACATTTGAGACGTTAGAGCATATTTGAGACATTAGTACATATTTCATAAATAAATGCATATTTTAGAGCTTTTGAATTTATAATTTTAGTTTTTTTTTTAAATTATTTTATCGAAATATAACTAAGTTAGGAAGGCAGATATGTAGTTTAGATGCACTTGCATTTTTGTGATGTGGATTTATCAGAAAAAGTGAAGTCAACTCAGGCACCTTTGTTTAAAGTTTGCCCAATCACCTCTGTGGACGTTGAGGTCGTTTTCCGCATATAAACAAAATACTGACCATGCGGAAAAATTTAATGCCAGAATATTGAAAAAAATATTGTTATAAAAATATTTTTTTTTCGGGCAAAAAACAGAAAATAGTATTTAGGAATAGTTAAGTGTGTCGTTTTTGTTTTTTAAGTTGTGTTTTGTTTACATTGCATCTATTATTCAATTATTTGTACTTGTGAAAAAACTATTTTGAAAATTGTAATTGATTAACTTTATATTCATTGTTTGTGTTTTTTTGTTCTGCTATCGTATTATGTTGAAAAATTATTAACTAGTTATTCGATTTTTTGTCAGTAATATTGGGTAAAGTCGGTATTTACATTTTTTTCCACAAAAAAATGACAATTTTTAACTGCATATTTTAATGATTTCAAGTGCATACGTGCATGCATATAATCATGTTTTTTGTTGCATATAAATCCGCTCCCTAGTTATGAGGTATTATATTTTTTTTACTTGATCGCATCTTTTATAATCCGGATTATGTATAGGTATACCTACCCGTTTAGTGCTGCGGACAATCGGATTTCTATTGTATTACTTTCGATAAAATAGGCCGTAAAAGCTACAACAGTCGTGACGTGTCAACGATTCTAAAAGTGTTTATAAATAGACTGACTTACCTACTTATTTTGCGATTCGTAATTTTGCTTCCTAAAGTAATTTGATACAATTAAGATTACCTTATCTAGATTACGGAGTGGCGATTCTCAAACTATGACATTAGGGCCATGCAATATGCATTTATAACGTCGAATAGGTAGTTGACATTATGCAAAACTAACTAATTACGAACCGTGTTATGAAACTTATGGAAACATGACATAATTATTAGAATATTTAGAACTATGCACTTTTTTGCACTTTTTTTCTACACTGCCTGATTGCCTCGCATAAAATTAGATCAAATGATATTCACTTATACATACTCATATAATATGTAGTAATAAATAAATACATAGATAATATATAAGTATATTATATCATTTTCATCCCAGAGCCGGAGTGCAAAGTTATGAAGTAGGAACCTACCAAAACATTAAATAGCATGGCAACGCCGTTTTTCGCGTTAACGGCCCACATGGTCAGCGTAGGTCAAAATGGAGTTTTTATGGTATTTTCAGAGCATAACCCTGGACATTACTTAAACGTTGTAGATAATCTATTTATATAATTTTGAAGCCTTATTATCCTTTATATTTATTTTAAACATTTGATGACTGCATAAAGTATTTTTATTACATAAAATAGTATTCTTTTAAACCTCTCGCTCTAATGTTTTAGAATATAGTCATATTTCAATACATCCATGTGCAGTGGTGTAATTTTTTTTTAAACGGCACATGTTCAAACACGCGCGTTACCATGATCTTACTCCCTACTTCATTTATCGTTTGTCTATTTATGGCTACGGCCATATGTTGTAGTTTAACCACTGGGAAATGCTAATAGAAATGGCGTATTTCAAAAAAATACTACCTTATTCTTAGGTAAATGTCCAGGGTTATGCTCTGAAAATACCATAAAAGCTCCATTTTGACATACTTTACGCTGAGCATGTGGGCCCTTTACAATGGTAAAGAAATAAAAAATAAATAATTAATGGTAACATTATATAATTTAATATCCATTAAGATTAGGATACCTAAGGAAACAGACAAGGGTTTGCGATGTAATAGAGTTAAAAAACTCAAATAGAAATGGGGTGGACACATAGCTCGAAGAAGGAACAATCGTTGGACAAATTTAGTCATCCAGTGGTACCCGAGGGGTACAAAACGTCCGCATGGTAGACCTACAGGCCGCTGGATCAATGGAATGATAAAGTTCTGCGGAAGTACGTGGCAACGTATCGCACAGGACCGAGAGAAGTGAAATCAGCTTGGAGAGGCCTTCACCCAGCAGTGGATAGATTCAGGCTGATGATAATAATTTTAATAATTGATTTATCAGTGGTAAAATTCCGTATATTATACCTACACACACCGCGAATAAAAACGTCTCTAATAGAGCTTGTGATTTCTCGATTTTTTCATTTCTCGATTGAACGGTTGGTGTACTGGTATTAAACTATATGCAGCAAATCAGGTATAACTTGATTAGTATGGAGTGGTTTTCAGCGAATGAGAGTCCAAACTGAATGTGGGCAATCCACGATTTTCGTTTGTGAGAACGTCTCCACGAGCGCAGCGAAAAAAATAAACCTCATTGATTCAACCATTAACCACACCCCAATTATAGTACCTATATATAATTCTATACTGTAATTTTGGTCTACGCACTATGTACGATATGAAAGAGATATCGTAAGCCAAAAGTAGTTACTATAATTTATATTATTTGAGAAATAGTATAATTTCGAAATTTACATCTTGATGTAAATTATTGGCGAGATGGTAGTCCCTACGTCCTTCAGACCCACATAATAGGTATATAGTAAAGTTATTAATTTCTTATCATGTTTGTCATTCAGTTATAACAGTGACGCCCCAGGACAGCGCCAGAATGTCGCCTCATTTTTTTTATACAGTATGTTTTATCAACCGTGACCAAAAACGTCGAAGGGCAACGGAAGTAAACTAAACATCGCGAACCCGACAAAAAAATGACCGTCCTGTTAAACCTGTTATGTTAATTTATTACATTTTGTTTCGAACCAGTGAGCTGTTTTTTTAATGGAGAGATATTTTCGTTACTACTAAATTTAGATACCTACTTCTATATATCGTCGGAGTTTTGTAAAAAGGGCGAATTAACCAAAATGCTACTTTACAGGAGGAGGATTTTTAACATTTGACGTTTATTTGTTTTTTACCTGTAGATGATTATAATTATCTAACAAGTTTATAATAAAGCTTAGAAAGAATACTGTCATTATAATAGGTATTATTATATAATATTTTAAAACGCCTAATATGTCACATTTGCTTTTTATTTCGTAATTTTAATTAATTCAATTTTAGTCGATTATCGTTTTTAAGTACTTTCCTGCGGAGATAAAAATTCGCCGTTTTTACACAACAAAAGCTAGTGGGGGTACATGTTGTATTTTCATTAAAATCTCGATTTCGCCAAAATGGTTGATTCGCCCTTTTTACAAAACACCGACGATATATTATACCAAATGATTCTCCTCGTTTTGCCGCCCTTTGAGTAACTGCCGCCCCCAAGCGACGCTCAATCTGCCTACCCCCACGGGACGTCACTGAGTTATATCAATAATACAATGATTCATGTCGTGAATTATTAATTACTTGATTAAATAGATAGATTGTGAAAATTTAATCATCCGAGTCAAGGGTTACCAAACTGATTTACAGGACACCGCATAAGCGATACACGCCATGTTAGGGTTGTTCCTCTTCCTTTTACTTCTGTAGATTGACATAATACTACATTTCAGTAAACATAGAGTGGTCAGCTCCTCCCCAACGGTGGCAGACTTTCACTGACGTTTGTTCACAGTTTTCCGCGCGTGTTTCGAATAGATCATTGAAAGATACATCGTCTGAAAGGTATCGAATGATAGGTCACAACCATGTACGATTTTCACACTATCACTATCTCACATTTAATATCTCGTGAGCCAATTAACATACGCTAACGAATACGTATTCTTTAGAAAACTCCAATAATGCCCGACCATATCACAACTGAATTTATTTTACAGCTTTACTATGTTGAGACTAACTGCCACACAAAAGCAAGAAAACTGCAGAAAATGGAATAGCGCAGAGAAGGGGTTCCAGTGACGTCCCGTGGGGGTAGGCAGGTTGAGCGTCGCTTGGGGGCCGCAATTTCTCGAAGGGCGGCAAATCGAGGAGAATCATTTAGTATATAGAAATAGCTACCCAACTTAGTAATAACGAAAATATCTTTCCATTAAAAAATCAGCTCACTGGTCGGAAACAAAATGTGTTTATTGACATAAAAGGTTTGAGAGGACGGTGTTTTTTTGTCAGGTTCGCGACGTCTAGTTTACTTCCGTTGCCATTTAACGTCATTGGTAACTCTAGAAACGACGCGTGCAGATTTGCGAATAATTATTACATTCTGACTTATTAACCAGTTCACACGGAAGCTACGTTGGCCGTCGAAACCAAAGATGCACGCCCATCTTACATAGCGTCTGTTACACTGGCCTACGATACGTCATTATATCGATTATCGATTATTGATTTAATATTGCTTAAACCTTTGCGATCTCAGGCTAAAAATATCATTACAAATGTTGCCAAGTTTTGTGAAGAAGAAACGCGACACGGCCCGCATTTAAGAACGCATTTTAGTGGTATATATTATTTTATTAGTAATGTACCTATCCATACAACACAATTCTTAGATATTGGAGACATGGAAGGATGATAAAAGACAATGTATAAAAAATGGAGCGGCATTTTGGCGCTACCTAGGGGCGGCATTTTGTCTCGGAACGTCACTGAGGGGTTCACAGAGGGTTCTGTCACCTAAGTACCCCACACAAAACCCAATAAACAGTGAACATTCAACTTGTCAGGTTATATTTTACGAACAATTTGAAGTTCAACTGTACTTGGATTTCAATTGAACCTCAGTGTTTTATTTATCTATTTACCTATAGATTTTTCTTTGTATTTTTTGAGCTTTCAATGCCCTTAAAACAGGGCTCGAAATGGACCGAAGCGCAGTCCAGTTCATAAAATTCCCAAAATTATCGCTCCGCCTTGTGGCAAAATTAATTTGACTGAGATAGATAAGCCATAATATAACATAATAAATAATCTAACACTTATTTTTATGAAATTCACATAAAATTATAAAACTATATATTAATATATTTGGTACTGTTCGGTTATCAGTAATACAGCGGAAAACACATTTTAAAAATACCCGATATACTGGATTATTTGTTAGTTTGGGTTAGTTTAGGTTAGGTTAACCTGACAAATAATCCAGTTTATCGGCTATTTTCAAAATGTTTTTTCCGCTGTATTCCTGATAACCGAACAGTACCATATATTTTTCTATGGAAATATTTTCATGAAATTATCGAGCGCTCCGGTTGGGGTAATTACCCCTGTTTCCTTATCCCTGCCTGCTTCTTTATGTCCTATAGAGATAGTAGGTACAATGACTTTTAAAACGAGTAACGAACTTCAAAAATATACTAACATTATTTTGATATTGCATTGTCGAATTTCCGTGTGCAAACTGCCTTACTTTTAAATATTTTCCATCTAAAATAACTGAAAATTTCTTTATGATAATAATAATATGATATTTTAATCATATTTCAGTCGTGACGAAATCACGAAGAAAGCAAAATGAACAAAAATTGAACTGGGTTTTCTTTCGCCACAGGTAAACACCATTAAAAATCCATTAGGGAGGCGTGTAGGTAGACACACTCAGCATAAGTACATATTATTATGTAATTTGAATTTCTAGGAAAATTCCTAAAATTTATTTTAAATAATTTTATTTAATTGTATTTTCATATCATTGTTAGTAGGTGGATACCTGTCTAGTTAATGTAGATCTGGACGGTTATATAGGGTGGGGCTAAAGAAATTTATTAAAAATTAAACTATTATTAATTATTATACAATACGCCCACGATAGCCGAGTGATTTGGACGTCGGCCTATAACAGGTTCGATTCCTGGGTCTGGCAAGTACACAATATATTGTATTTGAATTTGTGTTTGAGTCAGAGTGTGGACCTAATTGGTTGAGCAAGTGGCTAATATCCATTTCTCGTAAAAACAAAAATCTGTTAATAAAAATCTCTAGCCTGTGAAGGCCGATATGATCGTATTAAGATCGAACATAGTCAAAAGAAAAGAAATAATTATATAATGCTAAGGAAAAAAGACAGTTTTCGGTTTTAGTGAAATGAGAACCCAAGTTTTAAACTACTTTTTCTCTTATATTAGGTATGTAAAAATATTGGACTGTTTTGACATACCTACTCTCTAAAAAGATAGTGTCTATTTATTGATTATGTCGAAACAATCCAATACTTTTAGATTCTATAACAGGGTCAGCGAACCTTTTTACACGCTCGAGTAAAATTTTCCCAAATATTATTTTTCGACTGTCTGACGTGTCAAAAAAAAGTTTTTATGAAATCTATTGAAAATGTTTAAAAATAACAATTGAGTTCTTGAGATTCTATCTTCCACCGTGTTTTTAGCCGAAGGCATATCTTTTATTATTTGAATATTTTCAAAGAGATCGTGGGAGCATTTTAACCACACTTATTTCATAATAATAACATAAGTACTACCCCATCACTGAACGGTTTTCAGTTTTTATCGATTATGTTTGAGAAAAAATAACAATAATGTTAACAGCAGTATTGCCAGCTTAAAAATGTATAGGTATACAGAATGATGAAAAATATAAAATGATGAATGCGGAAATACTATGTACAAAAAATTGAACTTGTAAATCGTTCACGTGCCAGCTACATTTTCGTACGTGCCACCTCTGGCACGCGTGTCATAGGTTCGCCAACCCTGTTCTATAAGATAAAAGATAGTTTAAAACTTGTGTTCTCATTTTACTAAAACCAAAAACACTGTCTTTTTAGTTAGCAGGCCAGAATAAATATTAATAATAAAATTGAAAAGTCTGTAAGTAGGTACGTTTTCGAAATAATTTCCTTTTCGTTAGCGCTTTCGACTATTTCCATGATAATTATGCATAACACATAGTTTGTATTGTGTGTAGCATTCCACTTTTCATTACCGAACCACACGAACGAAATCGGGAGCAATCGTTACTACTACAAGACGAGAAATGAGGATACTCGTATGTATGCATCGCAGGCAAAATCCTCAGAGATCACATGAAAACGTGAACAGATAAGTAATGTTGCGAAGTTGAGGCTGTAATCAGATGGGAATGAAAACGAAGAATATTCCGGAAACCACATAAATGGAAAGTATGGGCGAAATTAGGATCCTACACATTAGGTACCGTCTCTCACGTCAGACCTCTCAAAAGAAGTTACATTATATGGCTGGGATTTAACTTAGTGAATCGTGGTAAAAGTAGATATAGTGGTCAAATAGCAAAAGTGGTGAGTTGAGTCTCAAATCAATGGATATGCGTCTAAACACTACCGTTGCCTATTTCAATGATTTGGGGGGGCGGAGGGGGAATCACCATATTTCCACACTATCTACTTTTTATTTCTGTATTTCACGCAGACGAAGTCGCTGGATATCGCTAGTAGTTTTAATAGAGGGAGTAATGCTGACTTTTCTACTAATAGCTACGTTGTGCTACCATATAGGTCACATAGAACGTCCGTCTTTGCATACATACGATGTCGTGGGTCGCGCAGTGCTCGAAATGGACCGGAACGCACCGGAGCGCCGTTCCGGGTCGTTCCGTCTCATGGAAAAAATAATTTTACCATTTGAGCTAGAATGGCCATAATTATAACAAAAAATCACACACTTATTTTTTATAACATACATAAAATTAGATAAGTATGTAAATATTTTCATAAAATTACCGAGCGCTCCGGTTCGTAAAATTCTCCATTTCGAGTGCTGGGGTCGCGGAAAAATCATGTTGTTTTTGCAATGTATACCTATTTGATCCAGTGGAAGGACCCAATGGGTAGGACGATTTGCTTAACAACTATTCCTCGTAAAAAACTGTTAATACAACCCTCACCTTGTAGGGTTACATAAATATTTCCCTACTATTTAGTAGTCGAGTATTTTCCGACTAACTTTATTCAATGCTCGCCCTTCATTCTCTTGAACCTCGTAGGTCACCTCTTCTCCTAAAGCATTTTTCTCTGCTCTCACGTGGTATAGTTTCCAATCCTGATATTCTGGAAAATTTGACTTTCTATGCACCCGTCAATTACACGCGTGGTTGCAGCCATGACCTATTTTGTGCGAAAACTGTTTACTCATGTCAGGCTCACCAGGCACCAATAGCGAGGGCTGTACGGCTGGTCAATGTCAATGTAGACATTTGTATCGATGCAATATGAATTTTAATTTTAAAATTCTATTTTATTATTTAGTTTGTATTTTTCTTGAATTAATGTTGTTTTTCTTATTTTATTTCTTTTGCTATAAAATTATTTTTCGGTTTATTTTTTCTCTATAAATTTGATTTACCCGAAATGTCATGTTGTGAACGTCTTGAACTAATAATTTGTTATGTGCTCAATGTGTCTTTTTTAAATAAATAAAATGTTTATTATACCTACTCCATTTTTTTAAATTCGTAGCTGATTACATAGATATTAATACTACTTATCTCCATTGGTAACATTGAATGCATTGTTTCTAAATATAACCGAAAATGGCGGCATTCTGGTTGACGTTCATGCTTTCGTGGTCTTATCGTACGTGATCTTCATCAAAAATATCCTAAACAATGACCGGTAAATATCTATTTAAACAACTTTTTTTTTTCAAACTGCAACACAAATATGTATTGGATATTTTTATATTACTTACCCCGGGCCTGGAAAACAAATCTTATACATATATACAATAGGGAATTCGCACGTATTGTATATATATATATATATATATATTGCTATAAGTTATATCAGTTACAAGACGTGTGAATTCTGCTACCCATGAATATGCCGTGAGAAATTATTAGCAGCTAATTTATTCATTAGGGAGTTTTAGTGCCTACCCCATTTTCAGCAACACTTTATCTGCATAGAATAGGGTTTTCATTTTACAACTTTGAGTTGGACACCCTTAACGATGCTCAGAGGTGATCATACAGTTTATTTTTGGCAAAATATTCTAAGAAAGGGGCAGGGGTGCATTTTGAACGTCAATCTAAAGACCGTTAAAGATGAAAAATCGAATGAAATAATGTCGCTCATCGTGTCCGGGAATTTGTACGAAAGAAAATTAACCGATGACATCAGACCGAGTCTTAAATGGCAGATAATCATTAAAACCGAATGCAATTTACAATCATCAGCTCTTTGGCGAAGGGGTGATTTGTCCGAGTTTTAACAAGTAGAAGTAGGTACTTATTAGATACCTATACGATATAAATATTGTTTAATTATGTTAAAATCAAAACAATTGATTGTCTATCTATTCCAGGGCATCCAGACTAGGATCTTTCACGGCCCCCCTACCTATCGCTAAGAATAAAGGCAGTGTGACGCTCTACAGTAGCTTTTTCCAAATGGTGTAGCGGTATATTCAGTGTTTTTTTTTTGTATATTTCAATACATCCATTTGTATTATGGAGTTGTCGAGTATCGATACACAATTAAAAATTGTACCGTCTAACCACATAATTTTAAAACAACATTATTGAAGGAAAATAGCGCCGCAGGCGATTTTTTTGACTGCAAAAGCAAATTTGTGATGTGTGTTTATCTCACTTATATGGTCAAGTTGCCTCACCGGGCCCCCCGCTTGTGGAGGCCATGATCTATACCTATCAGTGACGTCCCGTGGGGGCTGACAGAGCTCTAGCCTGGGGTCCGGGCTTAAAAGGGGCCTGGCGTGGCGATTCGACTAGTTAAGTGAGATAAACACACCACAAATTTGCTGCAATATTTAAAAAAAGTCGAATGTAGAAAATGATGCTATGCAATTCAACGTAATTTGATGATTGATATAATTAAATGTCTATTTAAGTGTACAATTTTATTTTATAATTATTTTTAGTGTATTTGAGTAACGGTTGTTTATCCAATATGACGAAGGGTCGCATGTTACTTGACTGCCATAAAAGGAGGTCGTGATCAGTGCATCATACATAATACGATGCCAAGTGCCGACAACTCAATAATTAATTCTAGATTAATTTATTCAAAAATAAAAGTACTTATCGCTAAAAATAGACGAAATACGCACAATTTTCCCTCGCGGAGCCTTGGGGTTCCATGGAATACCAACCAGTTGGGGAACACTACTGTAGAACATCACACTGCCTTTAACCTTAGCGATAGGTTGGAGGCCCGCTTCACGATGTGGGGTCAATGCGTGGGGGTAGGCAGGTCATGTATTACTTAGGGGCAGCACATTGTAAAGGGCAGTGACGTCCCTAGAAAAAATGCCGCCCCTAGGCAGCGCCAAAATGCCATCACATTTTTTTATACAATATCTTTATCATCCTTTCATGACTCCAATATCTAAGAAATGTGTTGTATGAATACATTACTAACAAAATGTATACCACTAAATGCCATCCCTGCTTCAGTAGACGATTAATCGGTATTGCGAGTCCACGGTTTCAGATACATTTAAAAATACGCCTGACAACTTCCAAAACTCGCGAGTGACTATCAAACATTTTACACAAAATTCAGTAATTATATACCTAGATACCTATAATTCGCAAATTTGCACGTGGTATTGCTGTTCACCAAGGACGTGAAGTCCAAGGAAAACGAAAGTAAACTAGACATCGCAAACCCAACAAAACATTATAGTCCTATTACAACTTTTATAGTAATTAATACATTTTGTTTCCAACCAGTGAGATGAACTTTTTAATGGAAAGATATTTCCGGTATTACTTAGTTTGGATGGCTATTTCTATATATGTTACACCGAATGTGCGAAATTAACTATTACATGAAATGGGCAAAATTTTGGCTGATTCATGTAATAGTCAAGCCTGTTGCCTTATTCATGAATTAGGTAAATTTTCTGCTGAGTACATGAATTCGCCAGGGTATGGAGTTCTTGAACTGTCAACATGACAGAAGAAAAAGTAAATTTAATACGGATGGTTTTATTAGTTATATATGGACATAATATAATATTCTTATTATTAGGTTAGGTTAGGTTAGGTTTTGTAATTCTGAATTAAATTATTCAACTGAATGTCCATTTTGAGGTAAGCTATCAAGTGTCAACAAACTATCACAAACATTCAATCGACCATTGCACGTTTGATACCCAAGCACGAATCAAATCGCGAAAATACTTTTCAATAAAATTCTTCCGTTATCATAATTATTATAGTTCTAGATTTTTTTGCGCATATTAAATGGATATGAACGTCATTATAGTTATTGATTGGTATATTTTTATATTATAATCAATGACATTTGACACATTTGTTTAGTTTGATTAGTTGCAAAAAACACCACCGGAGCGCGATCATCTATTTTGACCATAGATAATATATGTTCATTTTGACCAATGCATGAGCATTTGATACATTTAGTTTAGTTGCAAAAAATACCACCGTAGCGCTACTATCTAATTTGTCCAATACATGAACTAGGCAGAAAAATTACTGCCGAATTCACGCACTCTTCAGATATTTTGTCTAATTCATGAATAAGGCAACGGGCTTGCATTTTTCATGATTTAGGCAAAATTTTGCCCATTTCATGTAATATTCAATTTCGCACATTCGGCGTAACATATATACCTAATGATTCTCCTCGATTTGCCGCTCTTCGGGTAACTGCCGCCGCCAAGCGACGTTCAATCTGCCTACCCCCACGGGACGGCAAAACAGTAGCGGATTTTCAGAAATTTTCTTTGTTGAAAAAATAATCATAAGTGGGCCTCCAAACTTTTCAGCTCATCACACCTCCACGTAGGTACCTAAAGACATCAATATTTGAGAATATATTTTATGAAAATGCTGTAAACATCTGTAAATTATGTATCTAGGTAGATATATGTCAATAAGTCAAGATTTTTTTGCATTTATCTGCTTAAGGTGATACATCAGTGAAACGGCAAATTATTTTAAACTATAGGCGCGACGAAATTTTGGACTCGCTGCCATTCGGAGAGAGAACGTCGAGCTGGAAACACGTCAATTTGTTTCGTGATGGCGACGGGCGTATTAATTCTTAAATCGTGTAAAGATGACTAAAAACGTTACCCATTTACTTTAAAAAGAAAACATGTCAATGAATATATTTTTATTGTTACTGATAGAACAAAAAAAAAAAGTGCCCACCACCACCCGTCATATATGCACAACCGTGGATATGCACGGCCGCTTTCTAACAATAAACAGAACATTAAATGGACACATGTTGGATTTATATGACAAATTATATTTCGTTTGAAATTCGTCATTTGCACCCGCGACCCGCAATCCGCGCATCGCCTAGCCACTATCTTTTTAGACCGTGCCTCAACTGAGGTATAGCCTTAAGATAGCCGAAAACTAATAGGTTAATGGTACCTAACAAATTTGCATACAATTTGAGACTAAGCATGAAAGGGGGCGGCATTGGAAGTCTGCCTAAAGGCGGCACTTTGCATAGAGACGTCACTGATACCTAGGTATCCACTTATTAGGTATGTAGGGAAGAAGACATCGCGTCTCCAATTGTTTGAATTGCTCATAGGCGCGCACGCATGGGTGCAATCAAAGGGTCCGGACTTTACGTAACATAACTAAAATATAATAGCATTGTGTAGGTAGAAAGAAGACAGTAAAACAGCATTCTATTGATTTATATGTCAACATTATCTGACCTGTTTGGGTGAATTATTGAGACGTTGAGGGAACAATAGTTTCAAGTACAGTTGACATAGCTTGCATTTAAACGAAACTGACGCAAAATTTCTCTGTACAATATACAATGTGTTTATTATTATTGTTTTACATTAAAACTTTAAGTGTCTCTTCATCTCGATTTAACTTATTCTAAGATCGTAATTGTACCTACTATTATCGATTCAATAAACAATAAATTCTTTTAACTTAAAATATTTTCACTTCCTGAATTCTTAGTTACCATTTTAAATGGGTAATTTTTTGAAAGCTTTTTTTATAGTTGTATTTTTATGCTTTTAAAAACAAGTTTTCTTGTTTTAGTGAGAATTTGTGAGGACACTAAAGACACGCGTCAGTTTAAAAACATTGAAACAAAATACATAGGTACACATTGCTAATAAGGGATGAATTAATGAAAGAGCAAATCAAAATGATAGTATGTGTTAATTTATTTTACTCCCCTAACTTATTACCCTAGAGAAGTTTTGTATGCTTATAACTCTACGCCATGGCCCCCACATCCGAAAACGGCCCCCCAGTCCAGGATCATTGTCGCCCCCCCCCCTACCTATTGCTAGGGTTAAAAGCAGTGTGACGCTCTACAGCAGTGCTCCGCAACCTTTTCCCACTCACGGCACACCAAAGGTCTTCCCAGAATACTGCGGCACACCACACGTAAAACAATTTATACACCAAAACATGGACCCCACATCCTGAAGGGGGACCCCAGGCCAAGATCTTTGGCGGGCCCTCCTACCTATAGCTAAGGTTGAAGACAGCGTGATACTCTAAAATAGCACTTTTAAAATGTATGGTATTGATTTTATGTTTAGCAATTTTTCGTATGGTTATATTATATTAATATAATTATGGTTAGTTGTCGGGTTAGGAATAATTATTTGTCGAGTATTGACACAATACTAATAAATTGTATCCTACAATAAGATGCTTTAAAATATTAATACTAGCGTAGTAAAATAGCGCCGCAGGCGACCTTTTTTGACTCGAAAATAGGAGCTTCAGCGATTGTTTTGTCGGAAATCCGAGGATATTTTTTATTAACCGAAATCCAGAAAATAGCCAAGGCACACCGGTTGCGGAGCACTGCTCTACAGAAACGTTTTCCAAATTATTCAGTGTATTTTTTTGCGATTTTTGTATTTTTCAATAAATCCACTCGAATTATGGTGTTTTCGAATATCGACACACAATAATCAAAATTTGCATCACGCAATCACATATTTTAAAATGTTAATATTCTTAAAGGAAAATAGGCGACTTTTTTACCATTTAGAGGAAATTTCCGATGTGTGTTTAGGTATATCATTTATAAGATAGACGCGCCACGCGGGGGGCCATCAGAACCCGGCCCCCCAGGCTAGAGCCCTGTCAGCAGCTGTGGGGGTCATGCTTTACGTACAAAATATATTATATTTTTTTCACGCATATGTATTTTCTATATACCGGTAAGTAAGATGTGACATAAATCAATTTTTAAATTAGTACATAATCTCTTGTAGCCGTTGATTTGATCATGTGCATGTATATTATCTAATTATCTATAGTCATGTCGTAATATACCCGTAAAATGAACTGTATTATAATATATAGCCGGTTCATTACATTACTACCAATAGATAATATTGTACTTAATGAAAAATTTCTTTACCTTTATATAGAAACCATAGTTCAAAAGTCCTTGGATGTCTCTTGGATTAACAATAAAAACACTGAACTTTCTAATATACTTCCACAGATGTAAAAAATATATATCACAGACGTATTAAATCGTAATGTTATTAATTATTTTTATGGTGTAAAATCATAAAAGTATCAAAGTAACACATCTCTAATATGACATTGATTTAAATTTGGAACGCTATCAAAACTCAAAAGTATTGCCGTGAAATAGAGCGGAATAATATTATTTAACAAATAAATATTTTATAAAAATAACATAAAACAAACAGTGATATGATATCAGTCGTTATGTTGATAAGAAAATGACACTGTTTTCATTATCGCGAGCGAATTCAATGGCGACCGACACCGACTAATGTTTACTTATTATTTATTTTCGACTATCAACAGAAACCCGACTCGAAAATAATTGCGCCGATAGCTTATGTCAAAATTTCAAATATGGCGTCAAACACTTTTTTTATTATGGTACACAATAATACGTAGGTTGCTTTTCTTCGTTGTGAAAATTTCCGCGTATGCAGTGAAAGAATTAGAGAAGGCTCTGTACACTACAAATAGGTGCGCTTTGCTGTCACTGTTAGGTATTGGGAATATTCAATGAGGTTTGAGGCTGCGCTTATGGAGACGTTTCTACATATGAAAATCGTACATTGCCCACATACAGTTTGGGCAAACCCGATATGAAATATCATTGGCTGATAACCACTCCATACTAATTAATCGATACCTCATTGGCTGCTAATCGTATACTAGGTACAACGCCAACCAATGAATGGCTCCGAATGCGTTTTGAACTGATAGAAATTTTGTATTTCAACTGTATAATAAAAGTTTATTCTCGCTATTAATGGAAAAAGGAAATACTAATAATTAGTTAAAGTATTAAAAAAGAGTTTTTTTTGAAGGGCTATTTACTTTAACGTAGACATTATCACTTTATTTTTACGAGAGTTGGGTATTAGTAATTCGATCAACACCAATTCCCTAGGTCCAAAAGTATGTAGGTACCATTTTATCCACACTTTCAATGTTATGTTTAGTGACCGTTTAGTACCACTTGAGGATGACCGACAACTGTTCATCGACTGTCCGACCGACATTTTTACCCTGCCATTGGCTATAGGTATATACCACTAGGCTAGCAAACAAAGGACTGCTTCGTCTGCTCCCATAAGCAACAACAATGGCAGCTGAAATTTGGGAAACCTATAGTTTTATTTGTAGATCAAAAGTATCTAGTATCGGGTACAATCAAAAGTTATTACACATCGCGCCCGCCCCGAAAACCATAACACATTTGATATTATTGATCTACAAATGTGGCAAATTTCAGCTTTTTAATATGAATCTTAGATATTTCTATAAGTACCTATTGGCTGGCACATTGCCATTACGTAGGTAGGCGATTTCATTTACTTCTACACAATTACGATTTTAGGTACGTGGGTGCACGAGGCACTGGCAGGTTTGAAGGCTCTCTCAATTTGTTGCATGCGCAATAAAACGCCACTAGAGTTGGACATAATGTAAAAATATACGCTTATATTGTCAGAATTAAAAATATATTCGATTGATTATTTTAAATACGCAAAAAAATCTGATTGTGAAAAATATCTAAGTATCTTTTTAAGATTCTCGTAGTTTCTGACAAGACTTCATTTGCTCCATGGAAAATCAAGTTTGCTTCCAGGTGTAATTAAATGATATCGTGGTCTTTTCTTGTCCAACATTGTGTCAGATAGGTACTCTTAATATGTCTAAAACCATATAAAATGTAATACATATAAATAAATATGTAAAAACCTAAGCAATTGCAATTTTAATTAGTTTCTTCAATATTTGGCACAATAAACACATCTTTCATTCTAAACATCTACAATTTTCCAGGAAAACTATTCACACCTGGCTACGAAGTATGTGCAATATTACTGTCTCATTCGAACAATAGGAAAATGCAACGCGAGAAAGAAACAGTTGTACGTTTGGATTTTTGCGAAGATATTGATTCGGTACAATATGACTGATTCGTAAGCCGCATGCGCGGGAAAACAGGAGAGACATCTAGCGATAAGAATATGATTTACCATCACTTTATTGCATTCAGCTGTCATAATAAATTTTACAGGTACTCATTATATTAGGGTCGGTACTAATAATCCAAATGAAAACATTCAAGTTTTTTCATTAAAAATGATTCAGTAACAGTTCTAAAATTATATTTTCATTTCCCCCTTCATTTGTATACTTGTTAGTGGCATCTGGCGGAGAAAATTTAAAACTAAATACTACGAAAATTGTATCAATTCAAAATATACAATGAGATTGAAGAAAAACTTTCTTCTATGTAGGTAGAGTTTTTATTATCATACAATTGAAACTCAGGTTTCATTATCTCATTATTCATTATCACTCAGGTTTCATTATCACTCAGGTCATATTATGCTCTTTGCCAAGGCCATATTAAGATAAAAAACGTATTGCATTATTGCAAACCTAAAAGTCCTTTTCATACATTGAAACATAATATTAATTATCATTTAGATTTTAGATGAACAATCAGGTAAAATCACAAATATTAATAGATGCATAAGTAATTAACACATTCGTACGTGCCACCATATGACAGATCTGAGTAAAATACATGTTGGAATGGTCAATATAATATAAAAAAGACACATAGTATCTAAGATTAAGACAGAAGCGATTTTAGGTACGTGGAGGCCCGATGCTCTGACAGGTTTGGAACCCCTTGCAAAGATTCTGTCAATGTGATAAACCGCCTTTGGATTTTGTATAATATTTAAGCAATGGTTGATTTGGTATGAATAACCAATTTACCTATAAATTCTTCTTGCCTCATGCTGCCTAGGAACATTTCGGCGGAGCTGTACTCGTACCAATCACGGATATTCTTAAACCACCAAACGCGGTGTCTTCCTCTGCAACGTATATCATTGAACATTCTTTCATTAGGTGTTATGTTATGTAGTTGTTTTCATCATTGGCTTTACAATTCCATGTGGATTTTGGTTACCTCACTACCTAGTACATTTTTTAACAGATTTTTTTTTTAGAAGAAAAGAAGTTCGCCACTTGCTCAACCAATATTCATTGATATATGTCCAAACACGCATTGAAAAATACCATTTAAATATTCATGCCCCGGGATTCGAACCCTAGACCCACGTCTTCATAAGCGGACACGTATCCACTCGTCCATTCGCGGCCATGTACATATATCGTCGGTGTTTTGTAAAAAGGGCGAATCAACCATTTTGGCGAAATCGAGATTTTAATGAAAATACAACATGTACCCCACTAGCTTTGTTGTGTAAAAACGGCGAATTTTTATCTCCACAGGAAAGTACTTAAAAACGATAATCGACTAAAATTAAATTAATTAAAATTACGAAATAAAAGCAAATGTGACATATTAGGCCATTTAAAATATTATATAATAATACCTATTATAATGACAGTATTCTTTCTAAGCTTTATTATAAACTTGTTAGATATTTATATTCATTTACAGGTAAAAAACAAATAAATGTCAAAAGTTAAAAACCCTCCTCCTGTAAAGTAGCATTTTGGTTGATTCGCCCTTTTTACAAAACACCGACGATATGTACCTACCTACATATAGTTTTCAAGTAACCTTGCACTCGAAAACAATTCAGGTCTTACTGGCTTAATAATTTTAAACCAATTTCCCGCACGCAAACTGATTTATGTACTGGTTATGCTTAGGTTTGCTTTAATCGTATAAATGTATATCGTAGTTGTGTATATATATTATATTATTGTTTCGGTATCTATAAATTTATAGCATAATATATTATATAATATGCATTGTGCCTTATTAACGGCCCACATGCTCAGCGTACGTCAAAATGGAGCTTTTATGCTATTTTCAAAGCATGATCTTTGCAAGCATGAAATTTGGGATCACAGAGATTATCAATATAATTTTTTATTGTAAATATTTCACTATAATAATGTCGACATGAATTTTACTAATAGTTTTATAAATGCTTTTAAAAATTAATAAATATAAAAAATCTTGACACCACTTCACATGGACGTACTGAAATATGACTATATTCTAAAACATTAGAGCGAGAGGTTTAAAAGAATACTATTTTATGTAATAAAAATACTTTATGCAGTCATCAAATGTTTAAAATAAATATAAAGAATAATAAGGCTTCAAAATTATGTAAATAGATTATCTACAACGTTTAAGGAATGTCCAGGATCATGCTTTGAAAATAGCATAAAAGCTCCATTTTGACGTACGCTGAGCATGTCCCGGTATGCATGTTAAGGTAAGTATTTTATAGAAAATTTTTAATTTTCGAACATCTAAACATAATTACATTGACTTGCGTGCAAAGGCTTTCATGTTCCGTCAAGCCTTCAATCAGTGACGTACCTAGATAAAATGCCACCCCTAGCCAGCGCCAAAATGCCGCTTCATTATTTATACAGTTTTTGTATCATCCTTTTATGCGTCCAATTTTTAATAAATGTGTTGTATGGATACATTACTAACAAAATATCAGACTAATTATTCAAAAATCTGCACGTGTCGTTTCTGGTCACCAAGGACGTCGAAGGGCAATAGAAGTAAACTAGATAACGCAAACCCGATAAAACCAGTGAGCTGATTTTTTTGATGGAAAGATATTTTCGTTATTACCAAGTTTATGTAGCTATTTATATATATTCCAAATGATTCTCCTCGATTTGCCGCCCTTCGAGTAACTGCCGCCCCCAAGCGACGCTCAATCAGCCTACCCCCACGGGACGTCACTGCCTTCAATTGTGTGAAAACTGTTTTAAAGCTATAATACTAGGTATGGAATTATTTGACTGTGGGTAGGTACTGGGTGAAATTTTAATCCAAATTTATTTAAATATTGAACATAAAAAAATACAAATTTAAAGCGATGACATAAAAACAAAGAATAATAAATGTTAACCACAGAACAGATTAATAAATAGAATTCAGATAGTTTCCTACCTCAATACACTACATTTTCAAGCAGGGGTTTGAATATGTGAGCGTCCTACGAAAATTATAGACGTCACATGGTATCACACATTAAAGACGTGTAGTAGCGTGTATTGCAACCTTCAAACACATCAATATTAAATGAGCGTCAGTGCATAAACCGAGAGCAGTTTTCAGAACGAATAACAACATTAGAATGACGTATTATTGACACCTGTTTAAGTTTATCCCATATCCTTCCATACTCAAGATCGGTTGCCTGTTACTCCACACACGTTAGGTATTTCAGTTCCCATTAAGTCTGTGTTCCCCGGTGTTAACAATATGTTGATAATCGACAGAGTAATATGAGTTAAAAAGTAAGTACATGGAGGAATCCGAGTTAACTAAGTATACCTGCCCTATTTTTATAGTATTACCTATTACCTATAAAATAACGTCACCCTCGCGTAAGTAGAATATATTAATGCCATATTAAAATTTATTACTTTTTTAATTGATTTTGGAGTTAAGTGATAACTGATAAGTATGTTATTTATTCTCTATTTATGTGTTTAAATATATATCTAAGTACATATCTATTCTTTCGAGGCCCAATAACAATAGTGTAATCAGTAATTTATAATTAACTATTTCTTTTATTCAATGAATAATTCACAAGATTTAAGAATATATCATTCTGATTATTGAACATATACAATTTAGAAAAACACTTTCTGAGAGATTCAATTTCAATATCAATCAAAGTAATAGTAAATAGTTACCTACTTTGATTTAAGAAACAAAAATCGATTGCCAAAGTAGCTTGATTTGGAAGAGCGCTGATGAGTAGGTATTAAATAGTGACCAATAGTTAAAATTTGTCGCAATTAGTATGTCACGCCGTAGCATATAGGTTAAATGCGACGGAATGGGGCGTAAACCCGTGGAGATGCAGGGTTCGATTCCCGGCCGGGGTGGCTTACTTTTTCCAAAAAAGATTTTTTCTATTGGTTATAATATACTCTCTCAGAAAGTGTTTTTCTAAATTATATATGTTCAGTAATCAGTAATATAAATGAAACAATCACAAACATCCAGACTTTGAGAAAATCCCATATTAAATATATTGTGACATTACCGGGAATTATACCCTAAACCCCCGTATGAAAGGCCAGCACTATACGCAGATGTCCAAAGGGCAGGTTAGAATATATCTGCTTCGGAATGTGGTCTATCTCAGGCTACTTTGTCCTTTCATACAGGAAAATGCGCTCAGCATAAATAATTTCTTGGCAATTGTCATCTAAATAGCAATATAATTGCCTAATCATTGTAATGCCGTCGATAAATAGATAATCTCTTGTTTTTCTGACATTGAATGCATAATACATCAGCTGTTTTTGAGGCTGACATTTTGCATTTTCCTCCTCAGTGTTGCCATAAATGAGCTACTAGGAGGTTTGACATTCCATAATAATATTAACGAGGCTATTCCCGTTATCTTAACATTTTTCTATTGTACCTATATTTTAGCTAGAATATCAATATTGTTTTATCAGGTAATAATGCATTTTTAAAATAGTTGTACGGGAAATAAGCAACCTTCTATAACGGTGCATGTGTGTTATAACGGCCTGATGACCTAAAACTGAAATTATTTAGTAAGTATAGTTGAGTTATTCATTATAATAATTTGTATGTGCCCACATTTGCTGAAAAGCCACTATTGTTAAATAACATACCTATATATTTTTTAAATAATGTTAAATGCAAAGAATTTTTACAATTATTATTTATAGAATGAGTCTTATTGTTATTTTTGCATGGTTAAGTTGGTTAACTCTACAAATATTAGCATCGTTCAGTTGCCATTCTGATTTTCTTACTTACTCAGAATGGCTGCCATTTTCTATGTTCCTTATGATGACTTATTCGAGTGTTGTAATTTTAACGGTTTTAGCACATATTTTACACGATTTTTTAACTGGATAATAATGCCGAAGTGTAGTAGTATTGGCTGCTTATCTATTCATAGTGGTGGATTGTATTTTTATACGCTCTGCAAATCGGTAAATAAATGTGGTTAAAAATTAACCTGCAATACGAAGTTATTAATTTGTAGCTAATTTAATCAGTGGACCAGTGGTCCACTCTCTTTTTCGTACATTGTTGGTTAAATGAGCCCTTAGTAACATATAAAAAATATAACTTTCATTGAATAGTAATAAAATAATCGGTCAGTAGATATTATATATAAAAATGGTGTCTAAATAATAATTAAAATAGTTAATGTAAACATTATCGAAAAAAACTATCTGTTTCATAATTAGGTTACCTACCGGAATAGATGTTAAATTATGAAACATTTATTATTTTTAAATAATAAATACCTCTTGTAAAGCATATAAATTTGACTAATATTGCCCAATTTTAATGCAATCCAAACCGTCACTATAATAATGACTAAATACCTAAAGCTGTGGGTTTGTTCGATTTATAATAAGTGAAAAAGTTACATTTTTCGTTTGAAGAGTTTAAAGTAATAATTTTTCACTGTAAATCATGGAAAGAAATTGCAATGGTAAAGTATAATATAATACATTTTTTATTTTAATTTTTTAATTAAGTATTTAATTATTATTTGTTAATCTTTCTTTACTTTCATTATGTCATTACTTAATTTTCATAATTTTCATTGGTTTGTTAATATCATTAGATTTCATTAAAAAAACACTTAATTCATTTACTTTAGGTATTTATATCTTAAAACATAACAAAATAAACATGTTAAAAGACTATTTCATTCAATAAAACTTATTATTTACCACATTATCTTTATTATTACTTATATCACTACTTTTCACTATCCTTCTTTTGGCTAACATTGTTCAGATTATTAACAAGCAAAAGTCACCAAACCATAATTGAGCTACCTTGCCTCCTTCACAACCTTCCAGATGTTATAATTAGCATCAAAAAGTAAAAGTACATTAAAGAAATTATTAGGAAGACATGAGAAAATAATGTAATGTAGATAAAACCTTAAAAACATTAAAATCTGATTTTTCCTTCACTCCAAACTTTCAAATGGCGATATCTCAAAACTATGTTTTTAGGTTTGGTGACTTTTGCCTGAACGGTGACGATAGCTACTTTAAAATACTATCATCATTTTAACAGTTTGAATTGACTAATATAAGGGTTCATAAAACTTGACCCGTATCATAATTTGGCTAAAGACTATATTGTCAAAATTTAAAATATTATTTTCAATTAAAATTTGACTCCCAGTTCTTCCATAAGATCACACAAATTACTATTATGAAGTAGAAATATTATTTGGATTAACTTGTTCATTATTAAATTTATCTATACACAGATTGTGTGTATCTAACGATTCATTATTGAAAAGTGAAAAAAAAATGAATTAGGACATTCGAACGTTCAGGTACTGAAATTATATGACAAAATAATTATGTCCAATTTTAGTATGCAAATAATTCAACAGACGGTAGTTAACTGTGTTTGTTTACTGAAGTTTACCTAACTATCACACAATATTCATACATTTACCGCCTTTTAGAAAACCAGGAAAATCGTTGAAAATTGTATATAACATTTTCATGTGTTATTATAGAACCTAGCCAAGATGGCGACCCCTTCGCCGGAAGTGCCGTACTTTTCGTCGGGAAACGTGACTAATGCCAGCGTCATACATCTCCCCGGCGGATACGACAATGAACTTGAAGTGGAAGACACTAACTGGATATTGACTTCTTCGTTCATTATATTTACTATGCAAACCGGTAAGAATGTTAACTTGTGCACCCCCAAATTCAACGGTTCGGGAATACCAGCTTCCTCTACGTCAAGGTTATCATTTATTTTTATGGCGCTGGGACCATTATTCGGGGACTATAGCTATATAACTTCAATTATATTCAGTATAAAAACTGCCTCACCACACTATCCCATTGTCATTAATCAATTTAAACAAACGTAGGTATTATTATTTGGATGATGACTACATGAGGAGAAATACACATGTGGTCTTCTTTTGGGCACTCTGTACTCATCATGGAACTATTGCTTTACTGCGCATAGCCTACTGCGTGGCTGTAAGAGAAAAATACGTATTTTTTAAAGCGCAGGGATTCACACCTTCTCTTCCTCTTACTTATGTGGTAAGTGGTGAGTGATGTAATACGAATTAAGTGTTACAGCGAGGTCACGCGGCTTAAGGCCATGCATTAGTTGAGGCACGGTCTAAAAAGATCGTTGCTAGGCGATGTGCGGATTGCGGGTCGCGGGTGCAAAAGACGCCTGTCAAACGAAATATTATTTCTCATATAAATCCAACATACGTCCATTTTACGTTCTGTTTATTATTCTATTAGTAACAATAATAATATATTCATTGACATGTTTTCTTTTTAAAGTAAATAGGTAACGTTTTTAGTCATCTTTACACGATTTTAGAATTAATTGGCCCGTCGCCATCACGCAGCAAAGTGACGTATGTCTGACTCAACGTTCTCTCTATGAATGCGAAGCGAGTACAAAATTTCGTCGCGCGTACAGTTGAAAATTATTTGGCGTTTCACTGATGCGTCACCTTAATGCTTTCTCTTAAAAATTTCAAAGGGTACTGTTCGGTTATGAGGAATACAGCGGAAAACACATTTTTAAAATACCCGATATACTGGATTATTTGTTAGTTTGGGTTAGTTTAGGTTAGGTTAGGTTGGGTTAGGTTAGGTTTGGTTAGGTTAACCTAACAAATAATCCAGTATATCGGGTATTTTAAAAATGTGTTAAATTCCGGGATATAACAGTACCTACACACTTTTTACACTTTCACTATCCAATATAAATGGTACAAGAATGGTACCATTGACCAAAATCCATCCCGCAATCGACGCGTCAGACATTACCGTGCCCCTTTAGCTCTATGAAAAATACTGTCTTGTGCCTTGTACCGATCTGCATTTATTTCCTCATATAATTTTTTAATATGTTTTGGTTTATTGTAATATTGGCTGGTATGTTATAGGTTTCGGGATGTTGGAGTCAGGATGTGTCTCCATCAAGAATGAAGTGAACATCATGATGAAAAATGTCGTCGATATTGTCTTAGGAGGTAAAATTCAACGTACCCATATATATACATATTTAAAATCTTAAATTAAATTCTACATGTTATATTAATATAGCAGTAGTATTCAAATTGTGTTCCGCGGAATCCCGAGGTTCCGCGAGTCAAAAAAAAAACGACAAATAGACCGAGACTTTGACAAATTGTGTAAAAAATTGTAATTATTTTAAGATATCTTTTTCTAAGGATGGGATTCCCCGAATAAACTCTATAATTCTAAGAGTTCCGTGAGTCGACAAAGTTTGAAGACCACTATATTATACGGTTAGTTGATCTTCGTAATCCAATGCGCAAAGCACTTGCTTATCATTCCAATTCCTGAGTTCGGTACTCGGTGAAGTTACAATACATCAAAGTAATTTTCTCAAGCATGTGTGTTTGACATTGGACCTCGTGGTCTGTTGCAGTGTTTAGTTTTATCTAAATTAATATATATTTTGCGGCAAATCTACATCGATAGTTTTATCTAGTAAAACTATTAAATCTCATTTTGGTCAATTTGAGATATTCATTACCGACGATTCTCGTACATACATAATCAAAATCAATCCACAAAACCTCGTAATTCCTGTCTATACGACGGAAAAATTGCAAATCTCGTAAATACCTGCGCAATACACAAGACTGCTTTCGGCCGCTACGGCAGCTAACTAGGGTAGGTTTGTATCAAAGTATTAGCACATATTGTAGCAATTACAATACGTTAGTTGTAATTGTTACAATAAGTGCTAATACTTCGATACAAACCTACCTTAGATACATGCCGTAGCGGCTGAAAGCAGTCTTGTGTATAGAATAGATGCGCTAGAATCAATATCATTTTGTAAGAAATATATTTTTTTAAATCTATAATTTCATTCCGTTCAAAACGAAAATTAAACGGTTTAACTCTCTTCTGAAAAAAGGAAAAAGGGTTGTTTTGTATATAAAAGGTTTACAAGATAATATTATAATGTATTGCTTCAGGAGAACGTGTTGTATAACTTCAATAATATGAAACAATTTAAATATTACTATTACTAGACATCAACTAATTAGATATTTAGTAGACAATTATTTAGCTTCCACATTCGTCCTTTCAAAATTATTAATTTTAAATCATTTGTTTCAGGTCTTACCTATTGGATGTTTGGCTACGGCATGTCATTTGGCAAAGGACCACTGACAAATCCGTTCATTGGGGTCGGTGGATTCTTCATAGATCCTTCAGTCGGAGACGAGTTCATGGGACCGCTCTTTGCGGCGTTCCTCTTTCAATTGTCTTTTGCGACGACTGCTACGACTATTGTCAGCGGAGCGATGGCGGAGAGGTATGAAGCGAATGTATTGTTTTTAATAATATCGCCAAGGCTTTGACTGAGACCGGCTGTCATATCACCTCTTCTCTTCCGAGTGAGGATCCATACATCTGCTGAAGTTTCTGCTCTGTTCTGTGTGCAATGTCCCGAATATCACATTCAACGTAGAGATGCAAATCGTTTTATTCCGTCAGGACATCAAATCTTTTTTCAAATTGGGTTCCATGACAAAATAGAACAGCCAGGAGGAAAATAAAACATTCATTTTTGTTTTCTTTTATTTCCAGTTGAAAATGTCTTTCTGAGGCGTACGAAACCGGTCATAATCTATTGATTAAAAGTGAAATAAGTACTACAAAAAATGCGTTTTATTAAATTAAAAACAACAATTCATTTTTGTCGTATCTATTTATTAATTAAATACTTACTAGGTGTTTATAAACGAAATATTATAATATAAATAATTAATATTTAAAAAAAATTTTAAGGGAAAGCATCACCTATTTATGAGGTAAGTATAGTGTATAAGTATACATTTTTTTTACAAAACCGTTATTTTGAAAATAATGCATTTTTAATGAATAGATTTTACAAAAATGAATGTTTTATTTTTCCCCTGGCTGTTCTGCTTTGTCATTGTTCTGTTTTGCCATGTTCTGTTTTGTCACTGTTCTGTTTTGTCACGTTTTGTTTTGTCCGGTTACCGTTAAATGAACACCAAAGAGGCGGACCGACTCTAATATATCTCTCCAAAGAGTTGTGACGTTCTTTGATCAAACAAACAGAAGAAAAAATGATAATTTGAAAAGGCTCATCGTCAACTGAAACACCAGCGTTCGTCACAGAGTTAAAGACATCCAATAGTAATGATCTACTTTCTTCGTTAATTTGCCATGCCCATATCTATAGAATCCTTCCTATTGCTGCCCATATTCAAATCTAGAAATGTCCACAGAAAAACTAAGACCTGGCTCTATAACACCGTCATACGCACAGTCGTTGCATACGGGTGCGAGTCATGGACGCTAAATATGAAAGCAGCTGAAATGGTGGACTGCTTTGAGAGAAAGATCCTGAGGCGGATATACGGACCCATGAATGATGGTGGGGAGCGGAGAATTAGGTACAATACGGAACTATACCGCTTATACCAAGATTCAAAACTCTCCACCTTCATAAAACTCCAGAGGCTGAACTGCGCAGGCCATGTCCAGCGCATGCCTGAGTCACGGATACCGAAGAAGATCCTCGAAGGAAACCCAGGGCGGAAAAGGCCAGTGGGAAAGCCACGCACACGATGGGGTGACAACATTACAAAAGATGCCAACCAGCTGCTAAAAATCATGTACTGGAAAAGACGTGTGGAGGACCGTTCCGGCTGGAGAACGGCGGTGGAGGAGGCCAGGGCTCAACTTGAGCTATAGCGCCATCAAAGAAGAATAAGAATATCTATAGAATATAACTGTTGCTTAGTGCACACCCTTACGGGACGTCACTACCCTGTCGCAGTAGAAAGAATTTACAATAATTATTGATATTGATTATTTCAGATGCGACTTCAAAGCCTACTGCTTATTTTCTTTCCTCAACACAGCTGTTTATTGTATCCCAGCCGGATGGGTGTGGGGTGAGCACGGCTTTCTTTACAATATGGGGGCCGTGGACATCGCGGGGTCCGGACCTGTGCATTTGATCGGTAAGATTTAACCATGTCACCATTTTTTCATTTTAATTATTTACATAGACATTTATTTAATAATTGTTTACTTAGGTGGCTCCGCTGCATTTGCATCCGCCGCAATGTTGGGCCCCCGTTTGGGGCGCTACTCAAACGGAATACAGCCTCTGCCCCCGGGGTCACCCGTGAACGCCGTGCTGGGGCTGTTCGTACTCTGGTGGGGCTGGCTGGCCTTCAATTCTGGCAGCACATATGGAGTACGTGAGTTTGATATCATTACAAATAATATTATTGTAGGTACTAATTCAATTCTTCACTTTTTCTAACAAAAACCCATAATGCGTGAGCTGATTTTCAACATCGTAGCTCGATTAGATATAAATAAAAAGAATTTCAAGCTAAACAGATTTTTACTTTCAAGAGAAATCAATGTTATTGAAATCTTTCATGTACCTACTAAGCTAAAATGCTCATTTTATTACAGTTTTTATTTTTTATAATAATTGATTAATTAGGTATTTAAAAAAAAACACTTTTTAACATACATTTCCGGTAAATTGTATTTGATAGCTTATTTCGTGATACCGTTAATAGGCGTTTCTAGTACCGCTTCACTCTGCCTTAAGGCGATGTCTTTACCTACCAGAGGCACCTAGCGGAAAAAAATACGAAGCTTGCAATTTGAGACATTTTTTGATAATTTACAATTTCAACTGTATTAATTAATAAATATGTATATGAACACATTAAAAAGAAAATATTTTTTATATAAAGTCAAAGATAAACTTACAATAATTGTAAAAAAATGTTATAAAATGTGAATTTTTCAAAGGAACCCATTTTATTATTACATATATTTTATGGTCATATTTATTATTAAAATTTAGTTTATTAAGTTTTCTATGTTGCACCTAAGATATTTTTGACTAATTCATATTTTTAATAGGTTTTATATTTATTCTAAAAAATAACGATTTTTATAAAAAATATAAATGTGTACCTACCTATAACTCGAAATCTTTTTTTACCTATGTTCAAATTTAATTTTTCCAATGTTATGTTATGTACGTTTTCTGAGATTATTTCAATGGTGTGTTAAATTAACCACAGTTATTGTTGAAAAATGAATACTTAAAGTACCTAGGTACTTGGTATTAGGTAATTATTCCTACAATACAAATAGGTACTTACCTAATCTTTACGAAAAGTTACATTTTTATTTATTATGAAAGCCTGTTTTCCATTGCAAATTACAACAACAACGAATACGTAAATCGATTTGTTTTGCTCCCTTTGTTAAAGTTTTGATGGCATGTTGAAAAGGTAAATAATTAATTATATACAAAGCCGTTCAGTTCCTCAAAAGAAGTTTCGTGACATTGAAAAGTTGACAAAACAATTCATTCTTTTCTCTAATCACGAATCACGTTTTTTTTCAGGTGAGTGGTGCAAAGTGGCAGTACGCTGCTCGTGCCGCAGTTATCACGATGGTTGGATCTTTCGGTGGAGGCGTTTTTGGACTTCTGTAAAATTTTATAATTTTTTTAATAAGCATACAAAGTTTTTAGAATGTAGTAATAATCATTGACAGCTTTTGAAATCTGAATTGGCCTAATTTCTCGTTTATCGGTCTTTTGTCTATTGCACTCGGTGTACCTACACCATGGTCCCCACATCCTGAAGCGGGCTCTCAGGCTAGGATATTTGGGGGCCCCCCTACCTACCGCTAAGATTAAAGGCCGTGTGAAACACTACATTAACGTTTTTCAAATTGTGTTTTAGTTCAAATTAAGGGTACTTATACAGTGAATTATTGGCGATTTTTAATACATCTACTTTAATAATGGAGCTGTCGAGTATTGACACATAATATTCAAAAAATATATTGCACAATTATATAAGTAATTGAAAATGTTCATGACCATGAAGTATAATAGCGCCGTAGGCGACTTTTTTTACGATTTTGATGTATGCTTATCTCACTTACACTCACAGCCCTGGCCCCCAGACTAGAGCCCTGTCAGCCCTCCCCAGCCATGACCTACACCACTCCGGAATTAGGGTGGACACCTAGAATTTTTTGACAGTTCCATTAGGGATTAGGTTTCTAAAAAAACCTGACATTAGTGTTTTTTATATATAGTTATATTTATATAGTGTCATTTGTGTTAGAAATTAAAATCTAAGAAATTTTTCGAAAAAGGGTGCTGGAGAATTATTACAAATTATTTTTTTGCCGTGTTTTTGTTTTGAAGCCCAAAGATATAGTTTATTGGCTTTCAATTTCAATATTTAAAATCATTCTGATAATTTTCATTTTTGGGGAGTGCCAAGGCCCCTTGCCCCCCCCCCCCCCCCCTGGGTGCGCCACTGCGTGCCACTGACCGATTTTGAGTTTTGATATTTGTTATGCATAATATATAATGAACATGACAACTTAAAAGTTCAAAACCTTCATTACATGACATAAAAAAATCAGTGTTAACTAATAATAAAAATACTTGTTAAAAAAGGTGCCTACATGGAAGCACACCGAGTAAACTAAGTAGACCAAGGCCTGAACAAAAACGATGCATAAGTTCGAGTGAGAAAGTATACGGCACCCTTATAATCTCTGCGACACGCGCTAGAGTAAGATAAAAGGTTTACAGATGTGGGAGATGGTTTGCTAAGGTGTAGCCGCCAAAATTGATATTTTTTGTGTTAAACATAAAATCAGTGGTAAATATTTTTAGATAATTAAGTAGAAAAGATGGTTCTGTGTGTTGTATTAAAATGTGGTAGCCGTACTGATTAGCAAGAAGATGGTATTACGTTTCATGGGTAAGTATATACATGTTCGTGATAATTTATTTGTATATTATTATACACTTTAATATCAAATGACCGTGTTTCTTTAAAATAACTTAAATTATGGATATTTTCACCTAATGGTTGCATTTTGATCGCTTAAGGGGGGACATGCTCGTCGAAGGTCAAAATTGAGTTTTTATTGTATTTTCAAACCATGATCCTGGACACTCCTTAAACGTTGTAGATTATCTATTTATATAATTTTGAAGCCTTATTATCCTTTATAGTTATTTTAAACATTTGATGACTGCATGAAGTATTTTTGTTACATAAAATAGTATTCTTTTAAACCTCTCGCTCTAATGTTTTAGAATATAGTCATATTTCGGTACAGAACTGTGCAGTGGTGTTAAGATTTTTTAAATTTATTAATTTTTAAACGCATTTATAAAACCATTAGTATAATTTATTACGAGATAATTTTTGTAAAATATTCACCATAAAAAATTATTTTGATAATCTCTGTGATCCCAAATTTGACAAGAATTAGGCATTTTATTATTCAAAAAATCGGCAAGATTAACACATTTGAAGATGAATCTAAAGATATTTATTATAAGTTATGTCTTTGACCATTCAAGTGTGATAAAAATCTTATGAATAATGATTGCTTTATAATAATTATTGACCTAAGAATAAGGTAGTGTTTTTTTGAAATACGTCATTTCTTTTGTCATTCCCTAGTGGTTAAGCTACAACATACGGCCGTAGCCATAAAATGACAAACTATAATTAAAGTAGGGAGTAAAATTATGTTAACGCGCGTGTTTGAACATGTACTTAACCGAATTTTTTTTATTTTTTTTTAAACGGTACATGTTCAAACACGCGCGTTAATATCATTTTACTCCCTACTTCAATTATAGTTTGTCAATTTATCGCTACGGCCGTATGTTGTAGCTTAACCACTGGGGAATGACAAAAGAAATGGCGTATTTCAAAAAAACACTACCTTATTCTTAGGTCAATAATTATTATAAAGCAATCATTATTCATAAGATGTTTATCACACTTGAATGGTCAAAGACATAGCTTATAATAAATATCTTTAGAATCATCTTGAAATGTGTTAATCTTGCCGATTTTTTGAATAATAAAATGCCTAATTCTTGTCAAATTTGGGATCACAGAGATTATCAATATAATTTTTTATCGTAAATATTTCACTATAATAATGTCGACATAAATTATACTAATAGTTTTATAAATGCATTTAAAAAATAATAAATGTAAAAAATCTTAACACCACTGCACATTTATGTACTGAAATATGACAATATTCTAAAACATTAGAGCGAGAGGTTTAAAAGAATACTATTTTATGTAACAAAAATACTTCATGCAGTCATCAAATGTTTAAAATAACTATAAAGGATAATAAGGCTTCAAATTTATATAAATAGATCATCTACAACGTTTAAGGAGTGTCCAGGATCATGGTTTGAATATACAATAAAAACTCAATTTTGACCTTCGACGAGCATGTCCCCCCTTAAAAATATTATATAACGTAAAAAAATAGAAAAATATATTTTAATTTTGAGCGTCTAGTGCGAGCACTTTGGGGGAGCACAAGCGAAATGGTCTATGGTCTCGAACATTTGTATACGAATGCGTTCGCTCGCCCACAAACCAAACGCACGGCACGCAGCTTCATTTAGCAATGCAATGGGTGGCGTCTAGATGTATCTATAGTCTAAGAAGTAGACTCTATCTTAAAAACTCATAAAACAGGTCACCTAAACTCACCTCACGTAAGTGGAATATGTCAATATTCGTAGCGATTTGATTGAACACAGTTATTAGGCCTCCCATTTGGCAATAAAAATTAAAACCACCAATTCAAACTACCAACTTAAAATACCAATGTATTCAAATTCAAATTTATTTATTTTTACGTACGAAAATTATAAATTATAAATTTAAGACGTTCTCGACTTGATATTTAAAAGCAAATAAATAATATTAAAACAGTATAAAGAATAAATAAATATATGCAGTATCACAAAAAAACAGTATGAAAAGTAAATACTTAGGGTACATAAATTATAAAAAATTATAAAGCATGGAAACATACCGAATGAGCTAAGTGGACCCTATTTTATTAATTTATATACAACGCCCACCTATACTCATCCTCACGTAGGTGGATTATATCAACATACGAAACGATTTAGTACCTTGATCAGAGTTATTTCCCACCCAATTGGCATCACCAATGGCCGGTTAGTTCTGCACCTTGGTAGAACAAACAACTGATGCTCCCAATTTCTAAGATATCAATACCAACAAGAATGGCAGAGTTTTCATTTACACTACGTACCTATAAGTCGAAAAAAATACGTGGCCAAATATCGATATTTTCTAGCATTTAAACTACCTACAGTATTTTAGCATACCTAAGAGAAAGCCAGTTGAATAAATCCACGAATTGTATCCACATAACCTCAAATAAAGAATTTCAAAAATTTCTTTTGGTTGCTTCTCTATCCAATCCAATCGAAGATGACAGTGATTAGTGGTTTTTTTTCTGCAAAAGAACCTATCTGTTCAAGTTGTTATGTTATAGGCCCTTTTGATGTTAGTTGCAGGGATTTGGTGATGCTTTGGGACTTTGGGTAATGTTTTATATTTAATTTGTAAGTAATATGCATCTTTTTAAGATTTTCTTATAACTTAATAATTATTATGTAACTGGTTTGAACCGTTTCAAGGCCCTTTTTAAATCATCTGACAAATTGATTACTTCATTTGTGCCAAAGAAAACGCCGCTGGTTGCATATAATTATCATAATATTATTAGGATATCCACTTTGTTTACTCTTTCAGATATTCTTTGGGTCGCTTCAAAGGAAAACTGGATTTGATGGACTTGATCAACAGCGTGCTTGGAGCTTTGGTGTCCATTACAGGTAGATATTTATGTTGAAGTGAAACTTTTTTACGCACGGTATATAAACATTCCCGGGAGGATGAACCCCGCTGGTCTCTGGTAAAACACCTCCACGATTTACTCGACAATTGAAATAAAAATTAAAGGCAGCGGGCGGAATTTATATACAGATTAGCAGGCGCGCACTGTGCCTATTGTGTTATTCCGGCCATCGGCTGACTTAAAATTATTATCTATGTGGCTTTACCTTTCATTTAATTATAATAACATATCGCGCAACAATAATTGTACGTATTTATGCAAACACAATCCAACCCACACGTGTGTAATTCTGAGAAAATTCATTATTTATCTTTAGATTGATTTAACATGTTGGGTCACTAGTGTGGTGTTCGATGTGTTGATTGAGGATGATGATAATGAAGTCTACGATGTAGCAGGGTGAGATTTATTAGCAGCGTATCGGTACAATAGTATATTATACAATGATAGTTACGAGCTAAGTACTTGGATTCGAGTGACATCTAGATAAATTATTCTTCGTTATTTATACAATAAAAAGTAACACATTAACATTAAATTATGGTACATAATCATATTAGACTAATTATAGAATAAGCGTTTTAAATTGAGTAGCGAAAAGAAATATTATTTGTTATTACAGTCGTAAGAAAATATAATACTATGAAAACTGATTATTCGGCTAATACACCGTAATGGTATAATGTGCTGTGATATTATGTAATAATACACCGTCTCTAATTTCGCCAATCGACTTGCTGGTCTAGCTAAGTTGTTTACTGGAAATGGATTCGCTGGGAATATATTACTACAGAGTAATTTGATATAATAGATATTTGATCGCTTATTATTCTGCAGTTACAAACATGATGTCTGATTATAAAATTTTATTCATGTATCCCATCACATGTTTAAATTAAATAATCACACATCATATTTTTTAAATCAATTGTCTCAAATATTGATTTTTATCAGAATACTATACGTGTGAGTTGGATCTTTTTTGCAGAAATACGTCCAATTCTGAAATACCACATAAAACAATAAACTATATTTTTTTTCCACCAACGTCATAGTTTGGTTCGTCCATCTGGAGGACGCTCTTCGTCGCCCCCTCCAACCTTCGATTAGCGGCAATATCACGAGTTTCCACAGTTTGTCATTTTATCTGCGAGCTATAATGATCAAAAAACTGAAGAGTCCGGTGAAGGCAAACTAAGAAGCGTCTTTCAGCCGTCTCAAATCTGGAGTTTGCTAATATAGATCCATCGATATAAAATAAATCAATAAGGTGGCCAACCCGCGGCCCGCGGGCCGCAAGTGGCCCACTGGGTATCAACTTGTGGTCCGTGGAGCAGTGAGAAAATAAAAATAATATCAAATGCTACCGCTAGATGTGCTAATTTCGCAAATTGAGTTTCGATATTGGCTCAAGATTTTAAAAAGCACCGTGTGCTTTTTGCTGCATTTGTTACGCCATTCTCTGTAGACGTGAATTTATTACCGGGAAATTTACAAATGGAATATTGTGAACTATGTTGCGATGAACAGTTAAAGAAGAAATTCCATCAGGTTGGTTTGGAAGAGTTTTACAAAACATATTTGGACAAGGAGAAATATCCTGCATTTTACAAACATGCTCTAATGATGACTTCGCTATTTGGAAACACTTACACGTGTGAACAGCTTTTTAGTCGGATGAAGCATATCAAATCCCGAGTGAGAACACGAATCACTGATTTGCATTTGGAAAACTGTTTGCATGTAGGAACAACCTCACTCGATATCGATATTGATGCACTTAGTTCTGCCACACAAAATAAAACTTCTCACTAAAATTTATTATTTTTATATTATTTTGTTTATTTTTTATTATTTAAAAAAAGTCTAATCTAATAATTATGTTTCATTCTGATTTTTGTTTTATTTTATTAATATATAAAATATATATTCCTTTTTTGTTTTGTATTATAAAAAAATCAGTGTTGCGGCCCGGTAGGAAATCTCATTTTTAGAATCAGGCCCGGCTGCTGAAAGGTTGGCCGCCCATGACTTAAACCAAATAATAGTATGTGACAATGTTAATAGTAGTATGTTAATGGCAGTATACAAAAATTATATGTTTCACAATATATAGTTTATGTGTATTCGTATTTGGTTGCAGCTGGATGTTTCCTGTATCATTCTTGGGAAGCGGTATTAATTGGTATAATTGGAGGTGCCATTGCTTGCCTGACGATGCCGTTAGTCAATTTAATGGGAGTGGATGACCCCGTTGGAGCATCTTCAGTTCATGGATTCTGCGGGATATGGGGTATGAATATTTACAGGCTAAGAATTTGCTATGGTAGCTATTCCATTGAAATAACTCCATAAATGTGTGTGTTTGTACGTGTTGTATTGGTTACAATATGTACATTTTATAAATGTAGATCGCCATATTATATCTATTATCCCAGTGAGAGTTTGTGCCGGTAATAGATAACAGTATAGCATTGAGACCAAATGACGCAATGTGTGTGGAGCATTTGACCGAATGGTCATTTTTTATACTCGTGCATTTTTTTTAGTTCGTTCGATTATTTTCTGGAGATTTAGTGATGCATGGCCCCCTCAAGGGGGGGCTGACAGGGTTCTAGCCTGGGGCCCCATCGTGGCTGATCGACCAGTTAAGTGATAAAACACATACCTCAAATTTGCGCCAATAGTAAAAAAAGTCGCCCGTGGCGCTATTTTCCTTAATAATTAATAACATTTGAAAAACATATATTATTACATAATTAAATGGCAATTCACGTGTAATCATGTTTTTAATGAGTTCACTTATATTGTTCAATTATTAATATGACTTATATTAGTGCTTCATAATAATATGAGTGCTGATAACTCAATAAACCAACTAGATTTGTTTCAAAATCGTTAAAATTACACGGAATACCCTTAACCCTGGGGTTTTGCTGAAACCATTTATTTTAACTTAGCGATAGGTATGGGAGCCATCATAGATCCTGGCCTGAGGGCCCGATTCAGGATGTGGGGGTCATGAAGTAATGTTCTAATTGAACCAATGACATTATCGTCATTGAATTGAACTGAAATATATAATTTGACATTAATTTATATAACATAATATGTTTAACCCATGGACCAAACGAAAAACAACTGATTTAGCCAATTCATAACAAATATGCCTACTTACTTATTTCCTACATTCTCAAATATAATTAAATAATTACAAGATAAAAATAACTTTTTATATGGAACATTTTTAAATTTTCTGTTGAATCATATAAACTTAAGGGGGGACATGCTCGTCGAAGGTCAAAATTGAGTTTTTATTGTATTTTCAAACCGTGATCCTGGACACTCTATTTATATAATTTTGAAGCCTTATTATCCTTTATAGTTATTTTAAACATTTGATGACTGCATAAAGTATTTTTGTTACATAAAATAGTATTCTTTTAAACCTATCGCTCTAATGTTTTAGAATATAGTCATATTTCGGTACATAACTGTGTAGTGGTGTTAAGATTTTTTACGTTTATTAATTTTTAAAGGCATTTATGAAACCATTAGTATAATTTATTACGAGATAATTTTTGTAAAATATTCACGATAAAAAATTATATTGATAATCTCTGTGATCCCAAATTTGAAAGAATTAGGCATTTTATTATCCAAAAAATCGGCAAGATTAACACATTTGAAGATAATTCTAAAGATACTTATTATAAGCTATGTCTTTGACCATTCAAGTTTGATAAACATCTTATGAATAATGATTGCTTTATAATAATTATTGACCTAAGAATAAGGTAGTATTTTTTTGAAATACGCCATTTCTTTTGTCATTCCCTACATGTGTTCCCCTATGTTCAAACACGCGCGTCAATATCATTTTACTCACTACTTCAATTATAGTTTGTCAATTTATGGCTACGGCCGTATGTTGTAGCTTAACCACTGGGGAATGACAAAAGAAATGGCGTATTTCAAAAAAACACTACCTTATTCTTAGGTCAATAATTATTATAAAGCAATCATTATTCATAAGATGTTTATCACACTTGAATGGTCAAAGACATAGCTTATAATAAGTATCTTTAGAATCATCTTCAAATGTGTTAATCTTGCCGATTTTTTGAATAATAAAATGCCTAATTCTTGTCAAATTTGGGATCACAGAGATTATCAGTTAAAGGATCAAAAAAAAAATTGTACTTGATAGCATTACTACTGAAATGTCATTTTGATTTCCACAGTAACGCAAGTATCTAGGACCATCCGCTTAGCAACCAATAATGGTGTCGAAATAACTTTTCATACAAAACAGAATTAACTGAAAATGAATTCAATTCTAGTTAAAGATGGCTAAAAGTATTTAAAAAATGCATTGGCATTCGTGTTCTGATATATTCTAAAAGTTTCAAATGTCTAGCTAGTCGGGAATTTAATTAAAAATCGATTGGAAGATTTGTACCGGACAAAGAACCACTGGACAAATAAGAATAAATCAGGTAAAACAATATTATTTTGCACCGCCCTCCATGCTAACCAATATTCTCATGGGTTTGCCTTATATTAATGTATTTTAATATAATATATATTATAACGAATAAAATGATGTGACTTTTTTGTTTGGCTGGAGCGGCCTTTTAGGTTTTCGTAGGTGGGCGCCCGTGTTCCTTGAGGCCGACCTGTGACTTTAATAGATTTTAATGATGCTATCGAACATTTTTTTCTGATACCAGGTGTTGTAGCTGTTGGACTATTCGCTGATAACCCTGAACCTTTGGACACCACAAGAGGAAGGAGTGGACTTTTTAAAGGTTGGATGTTATTAATTAATTAAAAATAATATTTGAAAAATCAATTGCTGGTCCAGTGGGTGGTGGTGTTAATTATTAGAGATTGCTTGGGAAATAATTCACACTTGCACAGTCGTACACAGGATTATTGGGTCTAGGACGATTTGGCGCTGAGACAACTGGACGCCACGCAATTCGAAATTAAATAGACGTTAGGTACTTATAGGTACTTTAAAAAAAAAATTCAACATTATTATTTATATTTGAATTATTATATTATGATTTAATAGTTGTTGAGCATTTAAATATGCACACGTAAATAATGATTTAATCGTGCATATGTTTGAGTTACAAAGAAAAAAGAGTTTTTATTTTATATAAAGCCTTAGGCATGGTAATTCTCATTCCGCAATAACAAAACATTGTGTTAAGAGTAAAATAAATTAAAACTACTAATTAGTAGATAGAAACTGATTCAAATTTCTCGTCTACGTTCTGTATACGTGTCTACGACAGTGCGGCGTCCAATTGTCCTGGCGTCCAGTCATCCCATTCCCGGATTATTTGATTTATAAAATCTATTTTTATTTAAAATTGTCAAAATAATGAATATTACCTTTAGCCGCAGTTTTAGTATATCTTTCTTTTACCATTTACTTCTATCGTGGATTTTTGTTCATAAGGGCTAAAAAAAACTATATTTGACATGTTTTCTTGATTCCACTGATATACAAAGTTAATTTAAAAATATAAATAAATAATATAATAATTTAGTACCTATTTGTAAACATTTAAACGATTTATTTGAATTAAATGAATAATAAATGAGTTATATCAATTTTAGTAATCAGTGTGCCTTTTTAAGTGATCCTGAAAAATGGGTTAAAAAATTGTTTTCTTCGAGATTTTTCTGAATAATTCGTACCTATTTAGTGAAGTGCGGTGCCAGTTGTTTACAGAGGGTAGTTAGCTACATAATAGCAAGGGTCATTGGACTAATAGTTTAATACAATCGACTTGTTACGATTGTGCTAGGATAAATACCTTGCTAGTTTATCGCAATGGAATTTCAATACTTACGGTAGAAAAAAATCACAATTAAACTGTCTTTTTTTCAAATTTAAGGTTCCTAGGTACCAACCATATCGTTGAAATAATGGTATAATACTTACCTTTTCGAAAACTATTCATAGCATTCGTCGATACACTCAGATGAAGGTCTTGTCAAACCTCACCCTCTCCTATCGACCTTTCGCTTTACGCTACCATATATTTTGGCCGAACTGTCAATTTGTCGTATTAAAAATATTGGACCGTTGCTAAATAATATTGCAGGAGGCGGCTGGTACCTGTTAGGAGTCCAAAGCCTGACGGCACTGCTCCTCGCGGCTTGGGGCTTGGCCAGCACCGCTTTCCTCCTCTGGACTATCAGCCTCTTCAGGAGGATCAGGATGACAGCCAAAGAGGAACTCCTCGGTGCAGATTTGACGGAGCACATGATTAGGCATGGCCAGGTAATGGACTGAGTCAACAGAACAATGATAATACTAATGGCGTTCTATGGGGGTAGGCAGGTCATGTATTGATTAGAGGCGGGAGATGTGATCATTACAATCTATGAAATCAATGACGGTTTTCCATAAAACAGACGATGCCATCATAATGCTAATGCCTCCAAACTTGTGAGTGCCTCACATCTCTGCGTACTTAAAGGGGGGACATGCTAAACGTAGGTCAAAATGGAGCTTTTATTCTATTTTCAAAGCATGATCCTGGACATTTCTTAAAGGTTGTAGACAATCTATTTATATAATTTTGAAGCCTTATTATCCTTTATATTTATTTTAAACATTTGATGACTGCATAAAGTATTTTTATTACATAAAATAGTATTCTTTTAAACCTCTCGCTCTAATGTTTTAGAATATAGTCATATTTCAGTACATAAATGTGCAGTGGTGTTAAGATTTTTTACATTTATTATTTTTCAAATGCATTTATAAAACCATAAGTATAATTTATGTCGACATTATTATAGTGAAATATTTACGATAAAAATTTATATTGATAATCTCTGTGATCCCAAATTTGACAAGAATTAGGCATTTTATTATTCAAAAAATGGGCAAGATTACCACATTTGAAGATAATTCTAAATATACTTATTATAAGCTATGTCTTTGACCATTCAAGTGTGATAAACATCCTACGAATAATTACTGCTTTATAATAATTATTGACCTAAGAATAAGGTAGTTTTTTTTTTTTTTGAAATACGCCATTTCTTTTGGCATTCTCTAGTAGTTAAGCTACAACATACGGCCGTAGCCATAAATTGACAAACTATAATTGAAGTAGGGAGTAAAATGATGTTAACGCGCGTGTTTGATCATGTACCTAACCGAAAAAAAAACTTTTTTTTTAAACGGTGCATGTTCAAACACGCGCGTTATCATGATCATATCAGAGGCGAAGGGTGGAGGTAGGCTATTAAAATTTCGACATAAATAGTGCACATTTGTCAGTCATACTTATTTGTTTTCATTGAACTAAGGATGCAATTTGTAGATGAAGCTAGTCAATTTTTAAAATGCAATCAAATCTCGCCCAACCAAACTGTAATAGTTTTAAGTATGTTTTGGGTAATCCGAAAAATATAATGCACACTTTTTCAGTCGTACTTATTTGTTTTTGTTGAATTTAAAGTACATATTACATAGTGTTGGTTAGTCTTTTTAAAATTCATTAAGTCCTGCCTAATGCGTCAATTACATTGAGCTTTTTTACGAGCTGTTTATTTGCGAATTTAAAAGCGGGCGATACAGCTACTGCGATTTGATGATTACACACAAAACTTTCCATTCGCTGAGAAGCCATAGGCCAGCGAGTATTTTGACGGAACGTAGTTCGTTTTTTTACCGGGAGGTTGGTACTGCGCTCTACTGCGCAGACGCAGTAGGCCCACACGCCGGCGTGTAGCGTGTAAAGTTGACCGGCTTTCAACTTTTATCGGTAGAGTGTTTACAACCTGCTTATTAGCTTATTCGATGATTACACTGGGCGACTTTACAGGCAGATTGTAAATTCGCCAATAAACAGCTCGTAAAGAAGCTCAATGTAATTGAGGCTTAACCAAACCATAATCGAATCTAAAATTATGTACGAAATGGCATAATTTAAGATATTTACAGATCGACAAATATTTTTTCACTATTATCTACTATAGCTTGTATTAGGCAGGGTTTAATTATGGAATTTTAAAAACTAACAAACACTATCTACAGACTGTAGTCTTAGTTTAATGAAAACATATACGTTTGACTGACAATGTTTAGTGAGCACTTTTATGTCAGATCTTACCAGCCTACCTCTACCCTTCGCCACTGAAGTATAATATACTTTATGTAACTACTGTATGATAAATAGGGATATATTATTTATCTATTTCTCTAAAATTATCTGTAACGCATGTGAGAAAGCATATGAAAATGTGTAAGAGGGACAGAGAGAAGATGTATTTAACATACAAGACCTACAAACTTATCTGAAGAATGGGATGGGGGAGCCACTGTCGAAAACTACCTAATCAAGACTCATAACTGGACAAAATCTGACATTCGAATGAAATTTTTAAAATGGCGCCCTATGGTAGTTCGTAGTTCCATTTTTGGCCATTCTACGGATAAGTTTATAGGTCTGTACATAAACATAAATTCTAAATTTAAAAATCGGAAGAATCGCTTATTTGAACTGTGAAAAAAAAAACAAATGACACTCTCATAATAGTTTTGACAGCTGATGCTCACAGTTCAGTAACAGTATATCGAGATATTAATGTGTTATCCAAGAGATATATCTAAGGGTACCTAATTAAAAATGGATAATGTGCTCTAACCAACTGTAACCTTAGGCAGCAAACACAATCAATCAAGAAATATAAACATTATGGATGAGGGAGAATTATTAGATAAGTGTTGCCGCTTGACAAATAAACTCAACGATGGCGTGCTCCGCAAAATCAGGAGACTCTGCAAAGACTCCGCCAGGCTGATGTAGCAGTTTATGGAACATAATTGATTGAGTGAAAATACCAGAACAATTAGGTACATACAGCAAGACAAAACATATACTTAAAAGTATGAGAGAAAGGGACACAGGGAAGGCGTTTGAAAATGTTGACAGGTTGTACTGCTATCTGGTAATGTTTGTTTGTGTGTGATATGAAATAAAAATTATATTTCTATGATCTATCATGAGATGTTTAGTCTGAACCGTCCCCCATAAACAAAAAACAAAATACTTAATTAATGCAATACATATTACGAACCACACAGAAAAACGTTTTGGGGATCATTTTGAAAAGTCTCAATAAGATTTTTTATTGATTTAAAGACGGAGGGAGGGGGTGGGATTAACAAAAAATGCCAGGTTTCACATTTACCCCGCCTACTACTTATAGTTTCTCAACGCTTCAACCACGGAATATCGCACTTTTTCAAATACATTATCCATACCCAGACACTCCATATTTTGAGTCTAGCGATAAAAATTGGAATGCAGATATAATTAACAGTTTTGGTTACGTGTAAATTGTACGTAATACATTTCACCGTAGCACAGTTCACCGTGGGCTTTCTTATCGGAAAAAGACGAAAAGCTTACGCGTTGTTCGTGAAGCATTGCAGACAATAATGTTCCAATTTTATTAGATCCTAACCTAACTTAACAATTAATCAAGTATATCGGCTATTTTAAAAATTTGTTTGCCGCTGGCTTCCTGTAAACTGACAAAAACCGTGTTTTATTTAGACATGAATTTTATCTCAGTACTATACGACCCAAAGAGGTTGGACGGTCTGTAATATACGACCATATATTTCCGATACAACATTTAACCGTGAAGTGTGATACGGCGAACTGAATACGTACAAATTTCCAGACACTATAATTATTAAGATAATTAGTATCAGTAGAAACGGTTATAAGGTATAAAATATTGAACCTGCAGCTCATAGGGAGAAAACTCAGAAAGACATTTCTTCTTCTTATTGTAACATCCCCTAGCGGAGGTCGGCCACCATCAAGGCGGTCTTATCTTTGTCGTCTGCTACCCGGAACAGTTCAGTGGAGCTGCACTCGTACCAAAGACACATTATAAATAGGTACATATTACCTATATATCTAATTCCTAAAATAGACCTTCACACATCCTACCTACCATATTAAATGAAAGAGTGATAATATGTTTTTTTTAAATCTACTCGTTGAAACTTTTATTTCAGGACGATATAGCGCTCGCCCTTCAAATCTTGCGCCCCTATATGGACGTTGAAGACCTCATAGACACAATACCAATTGGATCAAACCCTGGACATAAGATTCATATGGACGAATTTTATCCGGTTCGTAAACAACCATTTTTATGTTAAGGGGGGACATGCTCAGCGTAGGTCAAAATGGAGCTTTTGTTCTATTTTCAAAGCATGATCCTGGACATACCTTAAACGTTGTAGATAATCTATTCATATAATTTTGAAGCCTTATTATCCTTTATATTTATTTTAAACATTTGATGACTGCATAAAGTATTTTTATTACATAAAACAGTATTCTTTTAAACCTCTCGCTCTAATGTTTTAGAATATAGTTATATTTCAGTACATAAATGTGCAGTGGTGTTAAGATTTTTTACGTTTATCAATATTTAAACGCATTTATAAAACAATCAGTATAATTTATATTGACATTATTATAGTGAAATATTTACGATAAAAAATTATATTGATAATCTCTGTGATCCCAAATTTGACAAGAATTGGGCATTATATTATTCAAAAAATGGGCAAGATTTACACATTGAAACATTAGAGCGAGAGGTTTAAGAATACTATTTTATGTAATAAAAATACTTTATGCAGTCATCAACTGTTTAAAATAAATATAAAGGATCATAAGACTTCAAAATTATACGATTAACACATTTGAAGATAATTCTAAAGATACTCATTATAAGCTATGTCTTTGACCATTGAAGTGTGATAAACATCCTACGAATAATGATTGCTTTATAATAATTATTGACCTAAGAATAAGGTAGTGTTTTTTTGAAATACGCCATTTCTTTTGGCATTCCCCAGTGGTTAAGCTACAACATACGGCCGTAGCTATAAATTGACAAACTATAATTGAAGTAGGGAGTAAAATGATGTTAACGCGCGGGTTTGAACATGTACCGTTTTAAAAAAAAATCGGTTAGGTAGCTCCAAGCTCCATTTTGACCCACGCTGAGCACGTCCGCCCAAAGTTATATGCTTTTTTTTCATTTTGCAACTATCTACCCAATTATTAATGGTTTAGTCTAGCTCAGGGGCGGGCAAACTTTTTGGATGGAGGGCCAAATTCAAGAATTCAAAATGAGCGGAGGACCGCAAGTAAAATACCATTTTTAGATAATTATACACTATTTATTATCACGAAAAATAAACATTACAAAAAAATTAATGAAAAGAATGAAAGTGTTCAAAGTCAAATTCAGGTGTTAATTTTGTAGTTGATATTTTCAAAACTGCTTGTAAATGGGCATCGGAGATATTTGATCGTAAATAATTTTTATTGAGGTTCATGATCGAAAATGTTGTTCACATATAGGTATAGGTTGATCCAAAAATAACGGACATTTTTTTTGCATAATCTTTAAGTTGGTCGAATTTGTCTGAATTAAGGGCATTGTAAAATTTGGAGATTTCTTCACGACGATGCAATTCTCTTAAATCAGTGTCACACTGCAGATCAATAATCTCAAGTTGTAGCTCTGTCGTACACTATCAATATCTATTGAAAATGGATCGCGTACTGTTGCTAAGCTTGTCTCAATTTTTCGGAAGTCACCAAATCTTTGTAAAAAATCGTCATTCAGAGCTTTAATAATTTTTCCATATTCTTCAAATTTATACTCTAGCAACTTCAAAGTTGGAAAGTGGTCCACGTTGTTATTCGATATTTGTCGAAGGAATAACTTGAGTTTTATTTGAAATCCATTCAAACTTTTTACCATATCATGGGCATATATTTTTTTCCTTGCAACGCAGAGTTAAAAGTATTTAAATGTGTCACGATGTTCAACATAGAAAATAGTTAATACATAGTGTGAGACGAGACGCAAGGAAGACGTACTGAGATAATACATTAACGGCCCACGTGCTCGTCGTAGGTCAAAATTGAGTTTTTATTGTATTTTCAAACCATGATCCTGGACACTCCTTAAACGTTGTAGATAATCTATTTATATAATTTTGAAGCCTTATTATCTTTTATAGTTATTTTAAACATTTGATGACTGCATAAAGTATTTTTGTTACATAAAATAGTATTCTTTTAAACCTCTCGCTCTAATGTTTTAGAATATAGTCATATTTCAGTACATAAATGTGCAGTGGTGTTAAGCTTTTTTACACTTATTATTTTTTAAACGCATTTATAAAACCATCAGTATAATTTATTACGAGATAATTTTTGTAAAATATTCACGATAAAAAATTATATTGATAATCTCTGTGATCCCAAATTTGACAAGAATTAGGCATTTTATTATTCAAAAAATCGGCAAGATTAACACATTTGAAGATGATTCTAAAGATACTTATTATAAGCTATGTCTTTGACCATTCAAATTCAAAAATTAATAAACGTAAAAAATCTTAACACCACTGTACATTCATGTACCGAAATATGACTATATTCTAAAACATTAGAGCGAGACGTTTAAAAGAATACTATTTTATGTAACAAAAATACTGTATGCAGTCATTAAATGTTTAAAATAACTATAAAGGATAATAAGGCTTCAAAATTATATAAATAGATTATCTACAACGTTTAAGGAGTGTCCAGGATCATGGTTTGAAAATACAATAAAAACTCAATTTTGACCTTCGACGAGCATGTCCCCCCTTAACGAAACAACAAATTCTTCAAATTTTAATCTATTTTCAATATTTTTTAAAAAATCATAAAAAAACCTATTTGTAATCAGAAGTACAATTGATGATGGCGGGCCGCAAAAAAATACCCGGCGGGCCGCAGTTTGCCCTCCCCTGGTCTAGCTGTTATGACAGGTCAAAAATCACATATCGTTTAAAATATTATATTCATTAAAACACTGCCAACCAATGCGTACAAATTAAAAATAATTGTAGGTGGTTATAAATAATACGTACATATTTACGTTTATATCACAATATGGATTATTTTTTGTCACGGAGAGCAAACGCGCATTCAATATTTGAGGATATTCACAGGCCAAACTAAACTAAGCTTCAAAGCAGTAGCGAAGAGTGGAGGTAGGCTGTTAAGATCCGCCATAAATAGTACCTACACATTACACTTTTTTAGTCATACGTTTTTGTTTATATTGAACTAAGACCAGAATTTACAGTTGGTATTGGTTAGTTTTTAAAAATCAATTAAACCCTGCCTAAGCCAAATCTACGACAAAATTGTGCACATTTTTTAATTCATACTTATTTGTTTTCGTTGAATAAAGAATACATATTACACATATTGTTGGTTCATTGTTTTTAAATGCATAAGGCCTGAATAAACCAAACTATAATGGATAAAAATATTATTCTATCTATAAAATATTTAAAGTAAGGTATGATTTAATTGCATAATTTTAGATATTTTATAGATAGACGAGTATTTTTTGACTATTATCTATTATGGCTTGGTTTCGCATGGTTTAATTGAATTTTAAAAACTAACCAACACCATCTGCAATTTGTATACTTAGTTCAACGAAAACAAATAAGTATGACTGATAAATTTTAGTGTGCACTATTTATGTCGAATCTTAACAGCCAACATACATCAGACTGACAAAGTTTAGTGTGCAAAATTTATGGCGGATCTTAACAGCCTACCTCCACCCTTCGCCACTGCTTCAAAGTATTGATCAATGATGACTGGATTTCGCATTTCTATCTTATTAATATTATGTTCTATTGTACAACCTAATAGAGCAGTAAAGTCCCGTGGATGTAGACAGGTCATGCAGTGCTTGGTGGTGGGAAATAAAGGAAGAAATGTTTTTTTTCGCCTGCTCTGCTGATAATATTAATTGTCTATTCTGAAATTAAGTAATATTTCTACCTACATTTCATAAATTGAAAGATTTTTATAATAAATACAATACGGTTAGTATGTAATGAATTAAAATCAGTACAATTTTGATAGGTAATAAAATGGAAGTGCTTAGAGTAGTTTTTCATTTAATATTCCAGAATACGTTTACTAATCATAGCGAATTAATAATTAATATTATTATCTTCAATTTTAGCCGAAGAGTGCTGACCAAGATCCAAGAAACGGAAGTATGGATTTTTTTAAAAATGGCAATGAACTAATTTTGGGTGTAATTAATTCTGTTAGTTATAATAATGGGTATCCCAATTTCCCACTGACATCAAGGAGCAAAGAATTCGAAGCAGAGATCGAGAGATACGTCAGCTCATCGGATAGTCCTCGAAATGATTTTGGTAATAGACAAACTATATTCCAAAAAGATTATGGTGCTGGAATTGGAAATAATACTCGAGGGTTTCCAAGGAACAACGTCGTAAGACGGCGAAATGATATCATCGAATTTAACGGCGACAGTTATCGAGTTTTGAAAATACCGCGAAAAAAGAGCGGGAAGGATTTTCTCAAGAGTAGATCTATCGACAGAATTATAAAGGTGGACGGTTCGGATCTGAGGAGGAGCGGAAGAAGATTTTGGTTACCTCGTCCAAATAGTGTGAATACTGAAGCAAGAGTAAGAATGGGTTGGATTGATTAAAATATGAATAATAATAATTATTTATTTATAAAATAATTTTAACAATTATTTATGTATGTATTTTTATTCTTCATCACTGTTATTTCAATAAATATTATAGTGCCATCTCGATTTGGATAGCAAAAACATAATAATGTATAGCTAATTATATTTTACACCGATGTCATTGTATTTTTTTTATTTAAAATTATATTAGACTATTGCGAATATTTTTTTTTAATTTATTGTCTATATTATAAGTCTATTTTTTAGTTATAATTTATGGTACATGTTATATAATATTAATTTCTTGTAAAACAATGCAATAATTATGAAAATAACGTAAGTATAGATAAGTCACCAAATTAACCATAAGGTAAGAAAGATAAAGGGTAATAGATGCATCTAGCAGTAAGTTCTCTAGCAGCCTAGTTATAGAATAAGAAACATAATATAATTTACATTACAATTTCATTTAAAAGTGCGTTAATTAATTTAATTTTGAAATTAGTTTTAAAAATTAGTGATCGTAGCTTTCAATTTAATAAATTTACGTATAATCAATCAACTCTATGCGAGTTTCTCTACAGAAACACGTTATACGGAAAAGCAAAGGCATGCTCCGTAATATTTGTATTTTTTTTTAATACAAAAAGTACAAAAATGTCGCTATCTCAATTCTCAATAAAAAAAACTATTCTACCATTTTTAATGAGAAATTTAAGCTGTTAACGGTGTCGAAAAACGCTATATTTAAAGTTGTATGTGAATTTTACAAGCTTATTCAAACATGCTAGATCTAGAAAGAAAAACTCTCGACTGGATTATCCTCATAAATTAAAAAAAAAACAAAAAACAGGCGCAATGGTTCAAATCTTTTCCGAGCGCACAAGCGGAACCATACCGGGACAATGAGGTAACGCGGCTATCCGAAACGAATAAAAAAGCAGCTTCTGCACATGCGCCGATGCAACATAGGTATACTGAATGAAATTTTTTACGCGCGACAAGCAGATGTTTTTTTCTACCTAAAACGACGCTATATGCGGCAGTACAGTAAGTTACATAGGTACTTATTATGTTTATTGAATGACAACAAAATCACATCAACAAATCCAGCGTGCTGCAGTCGAGACTCTTTTCTATGTGCGACCGGGCTATGTTCAGTAACGATGGTCAGTAAGGTAGGTGTAGGTAGGAGTAGGTAGCTATTAATTTAGAATATTGTATCAATTCAAGAAAAAGCCTGGTTAGGTATAATAAAAATTTATAATATGCGATATCCGTGGCCTGGTTATTATTATCCGTTTTCTCGGATGTAGTTCGCGGAGCTGCAGCTTAAAACGAAAAAATATCCGTGACACCCATTGGCGTGCACGAAACAAGCTTAATACTGAGTTTTTTTACATTTTTAACAGAATAATCCAACAGCATAGTAGAAGCCCGTTGCTCCTACAGGTAGCTAGGTCGTATCGAATTAAATGTATAGAGTTATCAAATTAGTATGTCCTACTTAAATATTTTTAAACGTCATACCAGCCATTTTTTCTGAATCCCACCAAAATTGACATCTGTGTTCAGTATTGTTTGGAAAATCGTCATGTTATAGGTACACAGTTGTACAGCGTACCTATATAAATTGTTAACATTTGTTACAACAATGATGAATCTATTCGAGCTACGTTTCATGCATTACGATTACATGAAATTTAAGGTGAAAATAATCGACCTACAAAGTTTACTATTCGTAATTTAATTGAAAAAAATCGAGTTAAATGGTAATGTTTGTGATGTCAAGAATCCAATACATCAAAAACGTAAACGTACTGCTGAAAATATCGATATTGTGATTTGTGAATCAAAGTGTGGATGAAAATCCGGAACAATCAATTACACGTCGTTCTCAAGGACTTCCTTTCTTTCTTTTCAAGGACTTTCTTATGGCACTATTATGGAATATTCTTCATAAAGATTTGCATTTGAATGCGTATAAAATACAGTTAACACGAAAACTTAAACCGATCGTGCTTTAGAGCAACTTGAAACAGACCCGTTATTTCATGAAAGATTCATCTTTAGCGATGAAGCTCATTTTTGGTTAAATGGTTTCGTAAATGTACCTAGCACAATTGTCGCATTTAGAGTAATGGAATCTCACATGATATTTTCGAAACACCTTTAGGTACATCCATAAAATTAACAGTTTGGTGTGGTTTATGGTCTGGATATGTAATTGGATGGTATTTTTTTGAAAACCAAAATGGCAAGGCAGTTACTGTCAATGGAAAACGCTACAGAAATATGATTAGGTGGGTACCTACTAATTTTTTCTGTCATTAATTAGATGATTTTGATCTGGATTATAGACAATCTATGGTTCCAACAGGATGGTGTGATATGTTCAGTGATGTCCCGTGGGGGTAGGCAGATTGAGCGTCGTTTGGGGGCGGTAGTTACTCGAAGGGCGGCAAATCGAAGAGAATCATTCAGTATAATATGTAAAAATAGCTACCTAAACTCAGTATTTAATAACGAAGATTTCTTTCCTTTAAGAAATTTCAGCTCACTGGTTGGAAACAAAATGTATTAATTAACGTAAACGGTTTAACAAGACTGCATTTTTTGTCGGGTTCGCGATGTCTAGTTTACTTCCGTTGCCCTTCGATGTCCTTGGTGGGGGCGTATTATAGCGTATTAAAATGGGGCGACATTATAGCGCCCTGCCCAGGGGCGGCATTTTGTCTAGGGGCGTAACTGAATATGCTATACAGCTCGTGACACAATCGATGTATTGAGAGAAAACTACAGTTTATATAGGTATCTCTTATATGATAACCATTTATAAAAGTGCGATATTCTGTGATGTGACGAGAATCTGTAAGTAGTAGACGAGGTAAATGTGGAAGTAAGCGGCACCTTAGCAATTTATCGACTTTGTTTACCCCGCTCCCTTCCCTCACTTAAAGAATTGATAAAAAAATATTGTTAATTTTTCAAAATGGACCCCTTACATACGTCCCAGGCATCTACAAAATATAACTGCTTTAGCAAAAGGTTGACCGATGAAAATTTCATTCGGCTGGAATGTTTTGCCATTTGTGAATCGGCCTGATGCTTTCGGTCAATTGTTTTTCGTACAAGGCCTGTAGGTAAGTACCTACAAATATCATAAAAAGTGTATTATTATTGTACCGAATGGTGCGCCACTGAGGCAATGTTTTGAGCGAGGTGTTGAGCATAGGCGGGCCGCACTACTCCCGCGGGCCCCCTAAACGCCGGATTATTGTTTAATAATTGAATATTACGGAAAGGCAACGAAAGAGGGGGTTGGGGGGTGTCTTTATATACCGGCGGAAAGTATCTTGGCTGTTTTCGAAATATCAAAGATATTTTTCATATTTTGAATTCCTTCATACGTAGGCGTCAATAAAATCCGCGCAAGCTCTGAAATAGGCTTCAAATTATGAGTATTATAATATACAAAAACAGCAAGTATTTTAATAAAAATGAGCAAGTATTTTATTAAATTATTTAATAATTAACAGCAAGTAAAAAATGATTAGTGGTAAGTATTAAAATAATTAACGGAAAGTATAAATATCAATTTGTCAGAATGAAATCTAATTTGGACAGATTTTTTTTTGTCTATTAATAATGGCTTCAAAAATGCACGCCTATAGGATTCTGATTTGCCATCTTTTGAGATAGACGTGTTTGCTTATAAAGCCATTGATCGCTGTTTAAAATTCGACGCCTGGAAAATAAAATGGAGCTTTTATGCTATTTTCAAAGCATGATCCTGGACATTCCTTAAACGTTGTAGATAATCTATTTATATAATTTTGAAGCCTTATTATCCTTTATATTTATTTTAAACATTTGATGACTGCATAAAGTATTTTCATTACATAAAATAGTACTTATTCTTTTAAACCTCTCGCTCTAATGTTTTAGAATATAGTCATATTTCAGTATTTCAATGTGAAGTGGTGTTAAGATTTTTTATATTTATTAATTTTTAAAAGCATTTATAAAACCACTAGTAAAATTTATGTCGAAATTATTATAGTGAAGTATTTACAATAAAAAAAATATATTGATAATCTCTGTGATCCCAAATATGACAAGAATTAGGCATTTTATTATTCAAAAAATGGGCAAGATTTACATATTTAAAGATAATTTATTCTAAAGATACTAATCATAAGCAATGTCTTTGACCATTCAAGTGTTGTGATGGCCTGTGATGGGCTGTTGGGCCCATCGGGCTGTCCAACCTGGTCGCCACAAAAGCCAACTTTAATGCTTTACAAAAAATCCAGTTTCTTATAGCGGACGTGAAAATCTCTTCCCATAGTTTGGTATGTCCGTATTGTTTTCGTGCAGTAGTATGTTGTAGTATTCTCCATAAGTTTGTACAGTGTCGTGTCATGGACCCTGAGGGCAAGGGAGCGGAATTCAATCGATGCCTTCGAAATGTGGTGTTGTCGTCTTATGCTTCGTATTACTTGGGCAGAGCACAGGACGGACCAGCCAATCATCCATAGACTACAGATAAAGGAACGGCTCTCGACAGTATATTTGAGATGCATTCTGCAGTTTTTTTGAACATATTGTTCAGCGCAATGGTAATGGGTAGACATAAAGGGAAGGAAAAGCAGATGAAGAGTTTCACCGCGCTGGAGTGGCCAAGTGAATTAGCTGACTGGGGCAGCCTTCACTCTGCCCTGAGAGAAGCAGAGGATCAAATAAGGTGGAAAGTCTTGGTCGCTCATAAGATGACAGAATTTAAAGGTGGTCACGATCCTTGCCCATGAAGGAACGACTAATAAGAGATTTAAGTTAATTGGAATCATTTTTTTTGTCAATTCTCCGTGCACCTCTTTCCCGTGGGCATGTTTAATTAAATTTAGTCTCAATAAATTCAGACAATGCACACTTGAGTACGAAGCAATCTCAGTCTCAGGCATCATGAAACATACATGAGCGTGAACAATTAATTACAAAACTTAAAACCTAGAGCCTCGATATGCTTGATTAAGACAGAGTGTTGTGTTGGGCGGTTTGGTTTTGACTTTTGAAGGGAACTATTAGGTAGATCTAAGATCTATTGAGCAAGTAGATAATATCCATTTCTCGAAGAAGAAACCAGGCGAGAACCGCGCTAATTGTCATTGTTGTCCTAATTGTCCGATTTTGGCAAAATTCATGAATTCAAGAATGAAAACCTAACCTAACCTAACTTAACCTAAACTAATCCAGTATAGGTATCGGCTATTTTCAAAATGTATTTGCCGCTGGCTTCCCCATAACCGACTTGTACCGAAACCTCTTCGGAATGCAGTAAATATGCACATCAAACTGTAGACAAAAATTCAAAGTGTGAATGAATAGATAAGGGTTGAGTTTCCGCCAGTGCCTCAACTGGGTAATGATACGCGTATACCTCTGAGATTTGGCGAGGAATTTAATCTTCGCTCTTCCGACGCTGCCCGCCTACTAACACCTACCACCACCTCGCGCACACTCCCCCCCACCAACCTAATATACCTCTCAAATATTCCTACAACATCCTTCAACTGTGGGTGAAATGAAATTGCAGATTCGTAAAGACTTTGAAAGAAAAACCTTCTTGAACAGTGAAGCCTAAAAAACTTATCTACTAAACATGACGATTAAATCAGCTCTAAGCCATTTCATGTTATTATAGGTTTATATTATAGGTTTATCTAGGCAATTATTAATTACCTACCTACAGGCTCGATGATATTGAGCTACTTTATAAGCTACAAGCCGGTGAATTTAAAATCTACAAACTCACCCAACCTCATCATCGAACTAGCTAACATGCAGATTGTAAACAATATACCGAGAAAATTTGAAAGCCGGGCTAATTTACTCGCTACTCGCTGGCGTGTGGGCCGATCTGCGTCTGCACAGTAAAGCGATAGTGGCGAACCTGCCGGTAAAAAAACGAACTATTCAATACGTCCTGTCAAATAGTACCGTAGTAAAGTATAATATCCTATGAACCTTTCAATATTGGGGTCTGGCGTAAATCCCATGGATTTTTATTTACATTCACCGCAAATTAAAGAAACAACATATGGTTTCGATTCGCTAGCTTGTTGGCTTTTGAGCGAGTGGAAAGTTTTGTGTGTCATCATCACAATTGCACTAGGTGACTCGTCCGCTTTTAAACTTGCCGACTAGCAGCTTGTAAAGTAGCTCAATGACATCTACTCTGAAGACCGACATATACAAAATAATAAAATAGTTTTTATTTGTAGATTTTAACCATTCATTTCGCCAATTTATTCTGTAGGACAGGGGTGACTTTTTTGCTTGTAGGGATGATGCTACTATTTGCTATATATAATATAGTATTATCTGTTTAGTATTTTATGACTTGACAATGACGTAATATATAGACTATATTATTGCCGAATAATAATAAATATGAAAAATAGATCACAGATTAGGTTAAATAAACAGATGTAGCTTGCTCATAAATCGAAACAGTAAATGACACGCTGCCGCGTAAGTTTTTTCCTACCCTCGTCTTATCAAACAATGGATAGACCTAGATCAAAATATCGACCAATAATAGCTTCGTTTACAAATCGACTAGACTAGGTCACATGACAAATATCTAATTCTAAACCGTCACAACATTCAAAGGGAAGAAAAACAAACTCTGTTAATGTAGGAAGCCTAAAAACATACGATTGCTCATCACAATCGGCTGGACCCGGCGAGTCATTTCGTATAATTCAAACTTTGAGAACCTTTGGTTAATACCTCCATCACTCGCTTCCTCTCTTGTTCTCTGGGAAAGCATCGCTTATAGCACATTATAGAGGTACTGGCCTCCCAACCCAACATCCCCCTACCCCCACTGCAAATTATATCAATTTTCTTATTATCCCCATCTACAAAATTGTATCACATTTCGCATTCCTTACGAAGAAGACATTAAATGAATAGGTGTGTACCTGCGTAGAAATGGGTAGGTACTATACAGGTAGGTAAGCTGTCAGAATTAGAAAAGGGAAATTAATATATTATTAGTTGTTCATAATATTGTGTCTGCTATGGTATGAAGTAGGCAATTTTGACTGTAACTACTATTTTTTTTATAATAACCATGCCCTTGCTTTTTCGTACAAGGTGGTTGGGGGATTAGTTGCATTGATGTGTGGCGAATTATGTTCTTCCATTTATATCTTTAATTTTCTTTATGGCCAGAATTAAATATTTTGTGTAGTGTTCTTATGTTGTTCTATTGCTTAGTACGGGTCTCTCAGCCAGAGTTGAGGCGATCACAGATACGAAAGATTGTGTGTATTGGTGCATTTCTGAGGCAACGGGCATTGCACGACGTCTACGAGAAACAGCCGTTTGTCTTGCTTACGCCTACTTATTGCGCTTATAGCGAAAAGAGGACAACATGCGTATATAGGTTGATGTCGATTTAAAAAATTGAAACACCTGATGCGTCTGTGTGAGTATTGTCTTCGCCTCAACTCTTGTTAACACATCTATAATTCGTGAGGCTTTTGGAGGTCAATTTCATGTTTATGCTGTCTACACAGAGTTTTAAGAGTCCATCGCTCCCTTTCCAGTATAGGGAAGTCGTTGATGACATGCCACACAGATTGAGACGTGTAGCCGTCACATAGACAACAGTCATCGTCTTTAAATTTAAATCTTTTTAGATAGGCTCGCACCGCTCCGTAGCCTACTACGTGTAACTACTGTTAATTATTAATTAGAAAAAAACCGTACCTAACTAAGACGGGTCTAGGAGTAGGACGATTTGGTGCCGGACAACTAATCGCTACGCAATAAAATGAAATTCGAAAATAAATGGACTTTCGTGAATATTATCCTACTTTTAAAATATAGGTACCTACATTTAATACTAATTAATATATTATTTCTTAATACTTAGTGAGAGTTTAAATATGCACACGTAAATAATGATTTAATCGTGTATATTATGTTTAAGTTCCAATGAGAAGAGAGTACTTTTATTTATATATAAAGCGTCAGGCATAATAATTCTCAATCCGCAATAAAAAAAAACCATTATGTTAAGAGCAAAATGAATTACAACTACTAAGTAGTAGATAGAAATTTATCAAAATTCTTCGTCTACTTTATGTATCAAATCGTAACGAACTTCTCTACCTATATTTCATTTGACAGTGCGGCGCCCACTTATCCTGGCGTCCAGTTGTCCCAGTGCCACTAATCTAAGACTAATCATTAGGTACAATGCCGGCATCTGATAGTCAGATTGTTATCATTCTCTAATTATAGAGAAAAAGCAATGCTATGCATATTTTTCAGTTTAATTTCTTATTATAATCATTATAATTAGCCGGGGGACAATCCACTGCCAAATAAAAGCGTCCCCTATCTCGTCCCCAGTTTTTTGTAGCTAGCCTGAAACTATAACTAGATGTGCTCGTGTAGGTACGAGTTTTAGAGATGTGACGCATCCATAAATGGTTACGGAATACGCTTGGCCTAACGGTTATAATTATTAGGATCGTTAGTGTCCGTTTGTGTCATCTGCGCTTTTTGTCGCTAACATTGAAAGCTCCAAACCATGGCCCCAGGCCAGGATCTTTGGTAGGCCCCCTACCTATCACTACGATTAAAGACAGTATGGCGCTATACAGTAACGTTTTCCAAATGGTGTTCGAGGTAAAATTAAGAATTTCGCCATCCTTTGAGCGACCAAGACTTTCCATCCTTCTAGATCTTCCGCTTCTCTCAGGGCAGAATGGATGGTGCCCTCAGTAAGCTCTTTCACTTGGTCGCTCCATCGCACAGACGCTCTTCCTCTGCTTCGCCTTCCCTGGAGGCTACCCAAAACTACCAGTCTCTCCAGGTTGTCCGGTCCGCGCCTGACAATATGTCCAAAAAACTGCAGAATTCTTCTCATACATATCGTCGAGAGCCGTTCCTTTATCTTCAGTCTCTGGATGATTGACTGGTTCGTCCTGTGCTCCGTCCAAGAAATGCGAAGCATTCGGCCGATTCGGCGCCAACACCACATCTCAAAGGCATCAATTGCCTTCCGTTCTCTTGCCTTCAGGGTCCACGACTCGACTCCGTATAGAAATATCGAGAACACTAATGTTTGCACAAGCATCATTTTTGTGGCAATCGAAATTCCCCGATCCTTCCATACATTGGTAAGGCGTGTCATCGCATTTTTTGCAATGCTATAATGCGCCTTCTTATTTCCGCTTCGGATCCGCCCTTTCCACTGATGGTCGATCCAAGATATACAAACTCGTTGACTGTTTCGAGGTTTTGGAGTGTACTTGGTGTTGGTAGAAGGTTGGCCCGATCAACAACCATTAACTTGGTCTTATTCCTATTAATAAGGAGGCCATATTTGCGACACTCTTCCTCTACCCGGTGTAGCAACTCTGTGAGTTCTCTTTCATCAGCAGCGATTAGTGTGGTATCATCTGCGAATCTTAAGTTGTTTATTTTCTGGCCACCAATTGTTATTCCGCCTTGCCAATGATTTAGGGCTCTTCGCATTATATGCCTCCATATATTATATTGAATAACTGGGGAGATAAAACACATCCCCGACGAACTCCCTTCTCGGTTCGGAAACTCTCAGAAAACGAGAAAGAGTATTGTATTTAGTGTATATTTGAGCGATTTTCTAATACATCCACTTCAATATTATTGAATTGTCCAGTATCGGACACACATCAAAAATTGCATCGCATAACTACATGTTTTAAAACCATAATCAATATTCCCTAACACTTAAAGTAAATTAGCGCCGCAGGCGACTTTTTTATTTAATGCCACCGGTTATCCACTGACACAGGCCTTGCGTGTCGTGGAACATTTTTGGAACAAGCGCTTATGTTTAAATTAAGAAGTTATATACCATTAAAACCTTATTGAGTATGTTGGTATTAGGCACTTAGAGTTAGATACACTTTGAAATCAAATGCAACATCTATAGTCTATGAATGCAACGAATTATGTTTCTACTTTATGGTTTTTAAATCGTTTTATTAGAAATCATGAAGCAGTTATCGTTTTACGACTTGATAATTTCAATACTTATTTAAAAAAATAATCGTAAATTAAAATTAAAATTTTGAAAGTGTCTACAAGTGTACTATTAAATTTTAAATACACGTCGGCTAGATGAAAGCATCTCTTCTGAGGGCACTTGAGGTTTAGGTAGGCGGTAGATGTTTTCTATTCGAACTATCAAATAATTTACTTTATTTATTTGTTTCAAAGTCAAACTAATTCAATTCGTGGCTTCGTGGCTTACCAATTAAACCTTTCGACTATTGCGCACGTAGTCCCCACCTCTTATTGTATATTCCAAAAATTTTAGTTTTACTTAGATAAGAACAAATACATAGGTACAAAAAATAAAAGATTATATTTTGTACGTATCACATTCAAAAATGCATCGTATTATTCCATTGGCGCCATCTTATATTACGGTTGGCGATCAACTTGGAGTTCATCTTTCTATCCTAGACCAGTCGTATCATGATGATCCATGATCCACTTAATTAAACGAAGGTTATGTAGCGAAGATAACTGTGGCGAATGATGGAGTTAGGCTGTTAAGTTCCGACATAAAATAGTGCACACTAAACTTTGTCGGTCAAACGTATTTGTTTTCATTGAACTAAGACTACAATGTGTTTACAGTGTATATTAGTTTTTTTTAAATTCAATTAAACCCTCCGAAACCAAGCCATAGTAGATAATAGTCAATAAAATATTTGTTTGTCTATAAAATATCTAAAACTATTATTATGCCATTTAAACATACTTACATAATTTTACACTTGATTTTGACTGACACCATATAATATGTATTGTTAATTCAACGAAAAGTATGACTTGAAAAATTGTGCACTATTTTTCTCGGATCGCCCATAACATACCTAAACTAAGTTTAATCTAAGGATTGGTTCAGGCAGGGTTTAATTAATTTTTTACTATGAATTTATTTTATTCAACTAACCAGCATCATCTGCAAATTGTACGCATAGTTCGATGAAAACAAATAAGTATGACTGATAAGTTTAGTGTGCACTAGTTATGTAAAGTCCTCCATCCTACCTAATACATCCTACCTCCACCCTTCGTCACTGCAAGAAAACCTACCGAATTCTAAAATAAAATATGCTCCATGATATGGTCTTACCGTAGATCACAATTTTTCGTCACCTGATCGGACTAACTTTTTACCACCCACCCACTGGAATTATTAAAGTACTTATGTTTTTTTCTATGGCAGGGATGTAGCAGTGACGAGGGGTGGAGGCAGGCTGTTCGTATTCTACATAAATAGTGCACACCAAACTTTGTCAGTTATACTTATTTGTTTTCAATGAACTAATAATACAATTCGCAGATGGCGCTGGTTAGTTTTTAGATTTCGATTAAACATTAAACCTTGCCTAACCAGACCATAATAGTTTAGGTGTGCTTTGAGCACAATAATTAATAGTGCACACCTTTTCAAATACTTATAAAAGAATTAAGAATTAGTGCATATTATTATTACAGGTGATGTTGATTAGTTTTTTAAAAATTATAAGCCCTGCCTAGAGCTAACTATAATCGATAAGAAATATTCTTATATCTATAAAAAAATCTTAAAGAATCGATTAACGGCACAATTTTGGATTTTTTTAATAGATAAACGACTATTATATACAATGACATTATTAATGGACAACGCACTCAATACAGTAGCTAGCAATTAAATTCACGCACAGCGACATTCGCACATGTATAGGTAGACGTCACGCAATTTCCATTATTTGATATCACTCATCGGGAATTTATAGCAATATCACCTTTATTGTAATGGCGTTAGAATAGTGTTTCTAGTGGCAATGTTCATTTGAGCGAACCCGTTCGAACCGAACCGTTCGGCAGACCCGACTAAAAGCATCGGGAATTTATAGCAATATCACCTTTATTGTAATGGCGTTAGAACAGATTATGCCATTCGGCAGACCCGACAAAAAAGTCAGTGTCATTTTTATTCCCAGATGATTCGTCCATATTAATGTCATTGATTAAATACTATCAAACATGTAATAGAGTTCGCTAAAGGCCTCAAATGGAAATGGGCTGGACATATAGCTCTAAATAGGGATAATCGTTGGACAAATCTAATCATCTAGTGGTACCCAAGAGATACAAACCATCTGCAAGGTAGACCTAGAGGCCGCTGGATAGATGAAATGATAAAATTCTACGGAAGTACGTACCAACGCAACGCACAGGATCGATAGAAGTGGAATCAAGTTGGAGAGGCCTTCATCCAGCAGTGGATTGATTCACGTTGATTATGATGATGAATTGAATTATAAAAGCTAATAAACACTATCTGCACATTGTAGCTTTATTTCAATAAAAATAAATACGTGTGACTGGTAAGTTTAGTGGGCACTATTTATGTCGGATCTTAGCAGCATACCTCCTCCACCCTTCGCCACTTTTATATTATTCACAGACGATCAGTAGTTATGTCAAATTTATAAACAAACCTGTTAACCGAATTTAGGGATCACTACAATTATGTCATAGATATCACCGAAATGTAGATACTATAAGTAGGTATACAATATTTATACACACCTTCCCAGAAACATTTATAGACCTAACGTAGACAATTAGTAATAGTAAGTGAACTATTTGGAAGGTAAGATCTAAGCACATAGTAATTAGAACATAATTAGCAAATAGATTAGTAGTCGATATGAAATTAAGACCTTATCAAAATACAATTTGGCTTTGAATTGACGTTTTTCCCCATAATTGGTTAAGTACAGCCTAATTATAGTAATTGTCAACTAATTGCCAAGTTGATTTTGTTGTAATATAGAAATTATTGCAGGAAAAATAAATTATTATCAAGCATTTTTGTTTTATTAGAAATGTAGGTACGTACTACTGTGCATTAGCTAACAATGAAGGTCGGCAGGGTAGATAACAATGGCGAAGGGTGGACGTAGGCTGTTAATATGCGACATAAATAGTGCACATAAAACTATGTTAGTCATATGTATTTGTTTTTATTGAACTAAGACTGCAATAAATTTACAGATGGTGTTGGTTAGTTTTTTTAAAAATCGTTTAAACCAAGGCCTGAACAAAAACGATGCATGAGTGCGAGTGAGAAAGTATTCGGCACCCTTATAATCTCTGCGACACGCGCTAGAGTAAGATAAAAGGATACATATTTTTAAGTTGGTATCCAAAAATATCGCCGGTAAATCGTGCTGAATCGCTTCACGTAGCGTGTTGTTCGTGTTGCTAAATTTGCTATTTTTTGTGTTAAACATAAAGTCAGTGGTAAATATTTTTAGTTAATTAAGTAGGAAAGGTGGTTCTGCATGTTGTATTAAAATATGGTAGCCGTACTGATAAGCAAGAAGATGGTATTACGTTTCATAGGTAAGTTGATACATGTTCGTGACAATTTATTTGTATATTATTATTTATTTTAATATCAGTGACCTAGTGTTTCTTTAAAATAACTTAAATTATGGATATATTTACCTAATTGGTTGCATTTTGACCGCTTAAAAATACTATATAACGTAAAAAAACAGAAAATTATATTTTAATTTTGAGCGTCTAGTGCGAGCACTTTGGGCGAGCACTAGCGAAATGGTCTATGGTCTCGAACATTTATAGGCGAATGCGTTCGCTCGCCCACAAACCAAACGCACGGCACGTAGCTTCATTTAGCAATGCAACGGGTGGCGTCTATATGTATCTATAGTCTGTGGTTTAAACCCTGCCTAAATGAAACCATAATAGTTTTGGTATACTTTGGGCGATACGACAAAATTGTGCACACTTTCTCATTCATACTTATTTATCGTAGTATATTCTTGGGATTCCACCGTGTCTCCTTCTTCCTTCTTTACTCGACGTTTCGGGCTCGTTGCAGAGGCCATTATCAAGAGATGATATGTTTTATGATGAAAATGTAGTGTAGGTATGTGAATGTAAACGTGGCTCTAAGAATGTCAAAAGGAATCCGATTAGCTAGGAGCAAACGTTGTTCAGAGTAATATATCATCTCTTGATAATGGCCTCTGCAACGAGCCCGAAACGTCGAGTAAAGAAGGAAGAAGGAGACACGGTGGAAACCCAAGAATATACTACGATAAAAAACAACCGTGAAAGCCTCATACATCATACTTATTTGTTTTTGTTGGATTAAGAATACATATTATTACAAATATTGTTGGTTCATTTATTTGAATTCATTAAGCCCTGTCTAAACCAAACCATAATAGTTTTGCTATTTTATGGACGATTCGACAAAATAATGCATAATTTTTCTTTCATAGGTACTTACTTATTTTCGTCGGATTAAGAATGCATAATATTACACATGTTGTTGGTTAGTTTTTTTTACATTATATTAAACCCTGTCTAAAGCAAACCATACCTAGTAGATAAAAAAATATGATTGTACTTATCTATAAAATATCCAAAATGGTATATGATTTACTAGCATAATTTTAGATATTTTGTAGACAGGCGATTATTTTTTACTATTATCTATCATGGCTTGGTTTTCGCAGTGCTTAATTTAATTGAATTATAAAAAGCTAACCAACACCATCTGTAAATTGTGGACTTAGTTCAATGAAAACAAATACGTATGACTGACAAAGTTTAGTGTGCAATATTTATGTCGGATCTCAACAGTCTACCTCCACCCTTCGCCACTGGTAGATACTGATAGATAGGTAGGTAATCTGCACATCAATTGCCCACAGAGCCACAATGGTAGTGCACGGTGAACAAATTAATAGGGTATAAATGCGAAAGCTAGTCGCCATGAACATTGGCTCTCAAATCAGTTTCGGTGTATCACTATGGCCATAAATACAAGAAATACAAAACCGAGTTCCTCTAATATTGCCAATGCTTAATGCGCTTTTCATTTTGTCGATGATATTATAATTTATATTATAATTTCGTATTATGATACACGATACAGGCGTAACGTTTAAGGTTATCCCATATTTCTCCACATTCGATAATTATTCTTAAATACTTACCTTTTTATAGTGTTGCTTGTTTTATAATATAATGATCTTAAAATAAATGTTATAAAACATCTTTGTCAAAGATCTTTTATAGTCTAATCTAATACTTATAGGCATGGTCCCCACAAGAGGGGGGGGGGTGACAGAGCTCTAGCGTGGGGCCTGGGACCCCGCGTGGCGCGACTACCTTATAATCGAGATAAACACACATCATAAATTTGCTCTAATAGTTAAAAAAAAAATCTCACCTGCGGCGCTACTTTACTTCAGGAATGACCCTGTGAATTTTTAAAATATATGGTTATGCGATGCAATTTTTGGTTGTATGTTGATACTCGACAACTCCATATTCGATGTGTTAAAAAAACGCTAAAAAATACCATGAATTTTATTTGACCTCGAACACCATTTGGAAAACGTCACTGTAGAGCGTATCGATCAGACTGCCTTTAACCGTATCGATAGGTAGGGGGCCGGCAAAGATCCTGGCCTAGGGCCTCTAGGGGCCCGCTTCAGGATGCTTATAAGCACCAACATATCGCCTGGTGGCGTACAAATTTTGCGTTTCTTAAAGTCACTTAAGTACGGTACAACTGTGGATTTGGTCTTAAGTGTTTGTTAACACGCACATCTAAACTCGTCTCGACTGTAACACGTCGAATACGTCGATGTGATTTTGTTGGTATTCACAAAACACACGTAACCTAATGTACCTCCGCATGCCGCTCGAATGCGAGATTTTAGTTTGAAAAACGCAGCTGGTGTCTCAAGCAACAAATTTCACTCGACATGTTCACAATGTCGCACTGTCATTATGTGCAGAAGTGGCTTTTTCATTTGTTTCGTCATGGCCTCGCTTGTGCGCACGGAATACCGTTGCAACTTTGCGCCCAATTTTGATTTATGACTATAACACAGACGAGACGATTTTCCATGTGCGTCAGGGCTTACTTCTTCTTCCGACCATGTCCGATTCTAATAATATCATTTGGGCCTCGCCTCACCAGAGTGGAGGTTTGTTTTAACAGATTTTGTTTTTACGACAAATGGATGTCAGCCACTTGCTCAACCTATTAGGTCCATACTCTGACTCGTGCACAAATTGAAAAACAATATTTGTACTTGCCAGACCCAGGATTCGAACCTGGGACCCACGACGCTATAGGCTGACGTTGAAGCCGCGCGGCCATCGTGGATGTGTCAGGGCTTACAATACTCTAGCACAGTGGTTCTTAACCTGGGTTCGATCGAACCCCAGGGGTTCGGTGAGTCAGTCTCAGGGGCTTGGCGGAGGTCAAGACACACACCCGACTCACATGATTCGTGATGACACGCCCCGCTTGGCCATCATTGACTGCAGGTGATCACGCAACATCGCTTGGCCTATCTGTGCTGAATACCTCGATGAAATCATTGAAATACAGCAGAGCCAGGTTCAACAGTAGCTCTTCAGAACAACAACGCTCCCAACGTTTTGGTGTCAACAAATGGTAACGTACCCTGTTATTGCTAAGAAAGCTCTGGAGACTTTCATACCGTTTGTTACAACATATCTTTGCGAGCAATCCTTTTCGAGGATGCTGGACACAAAAACGAAGAAAAGGAGCAGACTTTGTTGCAAAAATGACATGAGAGTGGCACTTTTGCCAAGGTGATGCCGCGCATTTCTGAACTGGTCTCTGAAAGGCAACAGCAGAAGTCACACTGATTTGCAGTAAATATTCATTATTATGTTCTTGTTTTTGTGTGAAAATCATGTTTTAATGGTTTTGTTCTTTGAACACAGTGATGTTGATGCACGGTTCATTTTGTGCACCAGTAAAATATATACCTATGTTTTGAATTTGAAAAAAATCATATTTTATTTTTCCAATTAAGAAGGGTTCGGTGAATGCGCATATGAAACTGGTGGGGGTCAGTACATCCAACAAGGTTAAGAACCACTGCTCTAGCAATTTATGTTGACAATTTGTCGCGGGATATAAACCCGTCCTCTGATTGATCCAAACATACCTAGGACGTATTTCGGTAGACGCCAATCACCATCGCGTGATCGCTGGGAATGTAGATACCTACTCATGCGATTATACAGACGATGTTTTATAAATTCACTCACTAAACTAAAAATCACTTTAGAAGCTTAGTCGTGTTGGTACGATTATAATTTAGTGTTGAGTTAATTGCTTAGAGAAAAAAACGTATAGAAAGTGGGTACCCAGTGATGTTCTTTTAGCTGTTAGCGGTTAGTGAGTTGTAACGGCTCGGAAGAACCAGTTGATAGTTGACATGACCCGGCTCACGGCTAGCTCAATAATGCTACCGGGCCGTCACTGAGGAGACTAGTGATGAACTAGGAGAGGTGGATCTCCTTTGTAGTATCACAACTTTTGAATTCCCGAATAAAACTCTCAGCTGGTGTGGTGCCGAATTTATCCAGGTACCAGAGTTCACGGTCACACAATAAGGTTAACTGTCATTGTTCCCGTAATTAAATCTCATTAAAGTATCAGTAAACTATTTATTTGTTCACTATAGGATCTCTGTGAAATCTTTCACAAATTCCCAAAAAGTCACACCTAATTCAGAGAATGTATACGCAGATATTCTTTGGATATTTTTAATTCATGAAATATGTTCCCATAAGAAAGAAAATATAATTTATTCTTTGGTCACACAGTATTAGGTTTATAAAAAGAATAGAATTTATTTTATTGTTGTTTATAAAGTTTATTTATGTTCACAGCATGTTTACAAATATTTATTTGTGTTTACAAACTTGTTTACAAAAGGTTTGCTTAATGTTTACAAATTTATTTACTAAAATTTGTTTTTATGTTTACAAATTTATTTACCAAAACTTGTTTTATAATTATGTTTACTTAATAAAGTTTCAAAAATTTATTTTATAATCCCGAAAAGATTTGTAAAATTTATTATTACAGACTGAGTTTATTAATTTGTTTTTAACAAACGAAGGGGAAAGTTTCTAGCTTTCCAACGAGGTATCGGAATAAGTATTCGGGTACTAAATAAGGGAATGGCAGTCTTTAAATTTAAAATGTCAAAACGAAAGGTTGACACCCATGTACTAGTCCTTTCCACCACTCTTGGCCTTTTTAGGCCAATAGAATTTTACTAAGTTTTAATAAAACTGTTTGGAGCCGCAGAAACTTTCTCATTCGATATTTACCTTTCGGACGAACATTATTACGTGAAAATACTATAATATTATACTTAACATTTCCACTTAAGTATATAAATGCTTAATTCTAACAAGATGTTATACATGAGCAGTTACTAACTTATTTAATCTTGTATGGTAGCTTTTATGTAGTAATTTGAATGCAACCTTGAATCTATTTTTGTTTCGCGACGTGAACCAGCTGGTCGGTACTTTTGACCGAAATAGATTTTCTTTAAAGTTCAAGGTTGAGCGATAATTCGTATTTTTAGTTGTGATTTTTGATTCTTTTATTACTTAGGATGCGATTAAGATTTATTATTGTTTATGGGTAGAAACCCATCTATACCAGAATTTTAAGTTTTTCCAATTGTTACTTTTACAATATTCATTATAGTCAGCAAGTTATAGCATTAACAAAATCTATAATTATGATTACGCGTCTATAAGTATAGGTACGCGTTTACAGTATTTTTATAGCGGTAGTTAGCTTTTATCTTGTATTGATAAAATTAGTATTAAAATTCTTTATTCATAATTATACAGTATATAAATTTATAAATATTCAATTTTCTTTTCCAATTTTCATACACTTCCATTATTGCTATAAAAGTTATTGAAGCATGTACTTGCTAAATTTTACGTAAACAATCTCTTCCATAACTTATTTTCTAAGTTTAATGGAGATTTCCCGGAAATTATTTCCAAATTAGATCGCGCCGAATCTACGCGACGTGTCATTTCGAGGCCTGTGGTCACAGCGCTCTAATTACACTTTAGCAGTCTCGATTTTTGGAGGCGAAATTTTTTACGTAAAATTTTATTACATTTACAAAGAAAAGGGTAACAACATACATTTTACTTCCTATTACTAAACGATTACGTTACTGGTTACCTGTTCAAGGTCTCTTTCGACCATTTCTTCTCTGCTTCTTCCATAATTTAGAATCATGGGACTTATATATCCTGTCTGAACCGTGTCGTGAGGTTGTCGCAAGGCTATTGAGAAGTAGAATTGACTACAAGGCTAGATTTGTATAGTTATGTCGTTAAACCATACTCTGCCACAAACACTAACTGAAGGTCGGCGTTTCTGCTCGTGTCATAGTATTACTTGCCATATCGCACATACAAACTAGTTTCGACTGAAACACGTCGAATTTATTATTATGATTTTGTTGGCATTCACAAAAACTTAAAGTACTGACTGCAACACAATATAGAGTTGATGCGACATTTTCGGTAGGTAGCAAAAAACATTTGCCTGTAGAAGTGAAGCATGTAAAAAAAATAACTTGACATGTGCCACTGGTAGAATAGCAACATGTTTCGTCTGCGAATGCGTGGATACTGCTTTGAATGGATGACGGTCAGTCATTCTTTTCGGTTAGCAGCGTGACGTCACTATCTCGGCGTGGTTCCTCCTGTGCGCGCGGAAGAAGGTTGCAACATTGCCGGCTATTTTTATGTATGACCATCATTCTTCTCTGATGAATATTTTGTTATATTCATTGAGAAAAGACAATTATTGCTTTCGCCACAGTGAAATTTATTGCCGCATTTTTATAGCTTTCCCATGTAAAAAATGTCACAAAGTACTGAACTTCTGAACATACCGCACATCCGCTGCAATAACGTCATAAGTGCAAAACACATTTTTTTCTCAGGAGGATTGTGAACTTAATAGTCACATGGTTTCATGATGTGACATATTATGAGACCTATAACGGAAACTATAAGAACTAAACTTATGACGTTGACGCACCAATTAATCTAACTTTCGATTTTTTAACACTTGTGACATTGTTTCACCGGATTTACAATTGCACGATGATGCAGAATTGAGAATTGAAGATCCTTATCCTAGCTTACATGGCTGAAATTGCAGGATCTGAAAAGCATAAAGTGTTATTTGTTACCTATTGTTTAATTTTGTGATTCTTTTTATTAATTACATCAAGGCAGAAATTAAAAAGCGCATCTCTTTCTGCTGGGTGTCTATGGTCCTCGAAGGTATCGAATGTTTAAATTTTTGCCTTTGCCAACTGCAATAAAAAGCTCTTGCTGAAATTTGGACAATCAAGGAGCACTTTCCGTCAGACGTTACTTTTTAAACCATTGCAGCCAATGACATTAATATGGACGAAGCATCTGCGAAAAAAATGACACTCACTTTTTTATCGGGTCTGCCGAATGGCATAATCTGTTCTAACGCCATTACAATAAAGGTGATATTGCTATAAATTCCCGATGCTTTTTGTTGGGTCTGCCGAATGGTTCGGTTCGAACGGGTTCGCTCAAACGAACATTGATACTAGAAACGCTGTTCTAACGCCATTACAATAAAGGTGATATTGCTATAAATTCCCGATGCGTGATATCGCATAATGGATATTGCGTGACGTCTACCTATGCACGTGCAAATGTCGCTATGAGTGAATTTACTTGCTAGCTACTGTACTGAGTGCGTCGTCCATTAATATTTTCATTGATTGCAGCAGACCTATTCTAACATATCACTTACCATCCAAAAAGAGCTAATTGGGATAAATATACCACATTTATCACTTTACGTATTCTGGCGGTTAATTATGTAAAAAAGTTAACCGTTTGAACTGTCAAAAGTTATCTTCTTCTTCTTCTACGAATTGGATATAGGTAGCTGTTTTGTTTATGGAATGCCTCCCGTGTTATTCGACCGATAAAAATAACGGAAACGTGATAAACCTGCAGTTATGCTCGCATGACTCCATGACCTGAACGTTGTCTTTATGTGTTGGATAATATTTCATAATAATATTATGTCCAATACGTCCCTGAAAAGTAGACCCGAGACGTCAGGTAACGTCTAGTCACTAGTGGTTCTCATATGCGCGGTCACTGATAGTTCCATATTCATAATCGGATTACGGTTAGTTATAGGAGTGGTTGTTACCTATTTAAGGTTAGTAGAGCACATCACTATGTTACAAATGAACGTCACCATTAAAACACTGAAAGCTCCTCTAAAATAAGAAGCTTTTACCACTAAATAGTTAGGGGCTCGGTATATACCAACACTTATTTCGGTTTAATGCGACTATAATTACAAAATTGAGCTTTAGAAGACTCGATACTGAATGATTATTCAATTTAACGTTTACTTTACTTAAAACGTTAAAAATATATTTAAACAACCAACAATGCAATTGTCACGAATACTGTGGCTAACACTACTAGAAATTTTCATGCAAAAAATATATCGTTTACGTTTACACTGTTTATAAGCATGGCCCTCATAAGGGAGAGGCTGACAAGGCTCTAGCCTGAGGGCCCGGCGTGGCAGGTTTAACAGTTAAGTGAGATAAACATACACCACAATTTTGCTTTAATACTATATAAAGCATAGATGTATATAAAGTCACTTGCAGCGCTATTTGACGAGTGTAATTTTAATTTATAACTATTGTTAGTGTGTTTCCTGGCTAATAAAAATGACTATTTATCCAAATGGCGAAGGGTTGCATGTTACTTGGCTATCACAAAAGGGAGTCGTGATCAGTGCTTCATAATATGATGCCGATTGCCAACAATTCAAGTGGATTTATTTAAAAAATACCACACATCGATTAAAAATACACGGAATACCTACTCTTCATTGCATACGGAATCCTGGAATTCCGCGGAATACCAATAGAATTGGAGAAAACTACTTTAGAATGTAGATGTAGAACATTGCACTGCCCTTTTAGCGTTAGGTTGTGGGGGGGGGGGCGCCAATCATCATAGCCTCATAATAATATGGCTGTAGAGCAGTGGTTCTTAACCTTGTTAACCCCACCAGTTTCATATGCGCATTCACCGAACCCTTCTTAATTGGAAAAATAAAATATGATTTTTTTCAAATTCAAAACATAGGTAGGTATATATTTTACTGATTCACAAAATGAACCGTGCATCAACATCACTGTGTTCAAAGAACAAAACCATTAAACATGATTTTCACACAAAAAGAAAAACATAATAATGAATATTTACTGCAAATCAGTGTGACTTCTGCTGTTGCCTTTCAGAGACCAGTTCATAAATGCGCGGCTTCACCTTGGCAAGTGCCACTCTCATGTCATTTTCGCAACAAAGTCTGTTCCTTTTCTTCGTTTTTATGTCCAGCATCCTCGAAAAGGATTGCTTGCAAAGATATTATGTTGTAACAAACGGTATGAAAATCTCCAGAGCTTTCTTAGCAATAACAGGTTACGTTATCATTTATTGACACCAAAACGTTGAGAGCGTTGTTGTTCTGAAGAGTTGCGGTTGAACCTTGCTCCGCCGAACCCCTGAGACTGACTCACCGAACCCCTGGGGTTCGATCGAACCCAGGTTAAGAACCACTGCTGTAGTGTTATGGTTTTGATACTACACAGAATTTATCTATACTTTGAGGGCGTCAACATTTTGTCACCTTGTTAGTCCAAAGGTTTTTTAGGATACATCTATACAGACACATCTCGAAGGCCTCAATATTCTCTTAGACATCTCGTGGTTCAGTGTCCACACTTCTATACCTTCTACTTCTATAATAGGTAGGAAATTATTGGTAGAAAACAACACACACAAAAAAGTATAAGGGGGAGACGATTTTGAAAAAAATATACTTCCATAATAATTTATTAATTATTGATTATTAAAATAGCGGGATGACATATTATGGTAAATTGAAATATATAAGTGAAATTGTCAATAAATAAATTAGATAACAGGCTTAGATTATAGAAAAATATATATAATATAGATAACAGGCTAATGAAATCATACTTGTTCAATACCTAACGATATATAGGAGATAATAATTATGACATATGCTGAAATCAATATTTAGTCAAAAGGTGCCAGCTAATTCAATTAATACACTATTAACTCGATAATTTAATTATGAATTTAACTAATTGGATTAGGAAAACAAGTTAGATTTCATTTCTATTTGACTTCTGGCTATTATTTCATTTAATTAAAACTAATTGTTTAATTGAAAATGTGAAAGTACTTTGTGATATTACGATTATTGATAGTGTACATAATATATAAATCTGTAACAAGAAGTATTTATTATGTAGGTACTTATCGTAAAGCAAATTCATAACCGGCAGCAGTTCGCGATTTCGTAATCGTGAAAAATAATAAATAAAAATTCTTCTTCTTATTGTGCCATCCCCTAGCGGAGGTCGGCCACCATCGAGGCGATCTTATCTTTGTCGTCTGCTACCCGGAACAGTACGGTGGAGCTGTACTCGTACCAATCACGGAGGTTCTTAAGCCACGAAATGCGGCGCCGTCCTCTGCTACGCTTCCCATTGAACTTTCCTTGAATGACGAGTTGGGGAATGCTGTATTTTTGTCCTCTCATAATGTGGCCGAGGTATTGTAGTTCCCCTGGTTTTGATACTAAGTAGAACTTCTCGGTCCTTCCCCATTCGATTGAGAACTTCAACATTTGTCACCCGGTCAGTCCATTACTATATACTTGTGTTCAGCGTTGCCAATTTAGCATTTTTATTGCCAGATCTAGAATTTTTCGATAAGCATCTAGCTTGCAAAAAGTGCATCTGGCTTGTGGCATTTTAACTAGCATTTTTTGATGCCTCCAACAGCTTTAAATGTGCCGAAAATACGCCAGATATTTAGTTTATTTATTTTTATGCACATAAAATTTCTGACTACTTAAGGCCTCAGTTGAGGCACGATCTAAAAAGATCGTGGCTAGGCGATGCGCGAATTGCGGGTCGCGGGTGCAAATGACGCATGCCAAACGAAATATAATTTGTCATATAAATCCAACATGCGTCCATTTAATGTTCTGTTTATCGTTCTATTAGTAACAATAATAATACTTATATTCATTGACATGTTTTCTTTTTCAAGTAAATGGATAACGTTTTTAGTCATGTTTACACGATTTAAGAATTAATACCCCCGTCGCCATCACGAAACAAATTGAAGTGTTCCCAGCTCGACGTTCTCTCTCCGAATGCCAGCGAGTCCAAAATTTCGTCGCGCCTATAGTTGAAAACTATTTGCCGTTTCACTGATGTATCGTCTTAATGCAGGTAGGTCGGTACTAGGGAATCCAATCCCGAGCCGAAATTCTGATCCCGGGATTTCGGGATTACAATTTGACAATCCCGGGATCCCGGGACTGGTCCCGGGATTGGCATTTTTTTCCATTGTTAATATAAAATGTTTATATTTACAAATAACATTGATAAAATCGGTCAAAAATAAATCTAGTATAATTTATACTATTTAAGACATTTATTGTTAATATTGTATACGTTCAATCTTGGAAATACACAAGTTTAATGGAGTAAATAATATTGTAATATAAATAATAATGTGAATTTAATATGAGATTGCTGTTTCTGATAGTAAAGACATAATGAATGGGTTAGCGAGATTTAAAATAGTAAAGCAAATAATCATGGCGTACTTATGGCCTTTCCGCATCATAAATCTAATTTTTCGACCATGTCCGATTCTAATAGGATCATATGGGCCTCCACAGAGTAGAGGTTTGTATTAACAGATTTTCTTTTTTTTTTACGAGAAATGGATGTCAGCCACTTGCTCAACCTGCAAAATCTAATTAATCAGCCAAATATGAAACTGCCGTATAACGTATGATATCATGGTGGAATTACTTTGTTAAAAGTGCGAAGCATTGTTTTTTTCTAATCTTTCTCATTTTTAATAATTCATGTGAAAAAATAAAATGAATCGGCAACCTACACATGGGTATAAATCAAACTTCATTCAAACTCAGTTTATTTCTAATGTAGTTATTTTTTATTAAAAGTATTTTTTCTGTTTTATTTTCGCTTTTATTTTATTTTCCATAAAAATTGATAAAAAAAATCAATCCCGAAATCCCGGGATTATGTTTATCAATCCCGGGATTCATAGGTATCGAAAATAGCTCGGGATCCCGGGATTGGAATCCCTAGTCGGTACCTATTTTAGTTGAGTGAGAAATAAAACAACATAATTTAACACTTGAAACTATAGTGAAATGGTATCAAATAATAATTCAATGTGCGTTTAGGTATGTGACAATAACTGTAAGTATATCAGTTTGACGATTATCGGAATGACATGAAACGAAACTCGAACGCCGTTGACATAAAATAGGCATTTGTTGTCAATTTTGAAATATATTTCTGTTAAAATGTGTGATTTTTCACGTACTTATAGACATGTTTTCGAATTCTGTACTTCCTTTTTTCGATAAGCGAAATAAAAGGTATTGACTTCGTTCTTGGTAGAATAAGTAAATTTACTAGCAATTTTATTTTCATAAAATCGAGCGTTTTTTCCTGCCAAATAGCTGTTTTTTTTTATTTTTTATTTATTAAGCTCCGAAGTCTCAATTGAGTCTTATTTAGCTTTACTTTTTAACATACACTATTTATACAATATATTATTACAATAATTACTCATATAGTTATTACAATACAAATTTACAGGAGAGGAAAAAAAAAGAAAAAGTACAAAAACGGTTTAAACTTGTAGGCCACACTCACTCAGAAACATTTGGACACACTGGAATGCCTTGATATTCGGTCGAGCTAAAAATATCGTGAGATCCAGTGGCAATTGGTACTTTTGTTTACTTAAATCTTTAAGAAGCCGCTGTCTCTGGGTATCATACAGAGAAATAGCTGTTTTCGTACACCGTCTGGCATGTTTTTTTCAACGACAGTTGGCAACACTGCTTGTGTTCCCTGGTCCATCCACAATCAGTGGTACGCAGGCCCTTTGCCAAAATTCTTGATTTGGTCTGTCTATCTGAGGGAGCTGATCCTCGCCGTCTCCGACAATAACATGAGTGTTTCCAGGTTGCTGGTCTTCTCCGCGGGCTATTCCTACCCTAAGACCAAAAAATCCGTCAGTAGCAAATCGAAGGGAGTCTGTCACGCATCTGTAGTTCACTGTTAATTTAGTCATTGGTGCTTTTGGCAATCCTCAAGATTCTCAGAATTTAACGCCACATTTCAAAATCATCCAGCATCTAGCTTTACCTTGTCTTTACCGCCCTAGTTTCAAGATAGGTTATTGGTGAAGGCTGAACAAACGGACAAACACTCTAAAACATTACATTTTATGCGTAGGTATCGTGGAAATAATCAAAACTTAAAACATTGATAAAAAGCAACAATTCTGAAATCATAGATATGGCCGCGCCAAGGGTGGTTGACGCCAAGAGGCAGTGGCGAGGGTTGGAGGTAGGCTGTTAAGATTCAATATAAATAGTGCACACTAAACTTTATCAGTCATATTTATTTGTTTTCATTAAACGAAACATACAATTTGCAGATGGTGCTGGTTAGTTTTAAAATTCAATTAAATCCTGCCTAACCCAAATCATAATAATACTTACCTACACTGCGCCTGAAGACGCTGAAAGGCAAAACCCGGGTCGCAAAAAACGACTCAAATGGAATAGTATAAAACATAAATCCATTAATATGAATCCATTAGAATTCAAACCATAATAATTTAGGTATGCTATATGGGCGATCCGACAAAAATAGTGCACACTTTTTTAGTCAAACTTATTGGTTTTCGTTGATTTAAGAATACATAATATACCAAACCGTAATCGATAAAAAATATTCCTCTATCTATAAAATATCTTAAGTTATATAAGTACGGTCTAATGGCATAATTTTAGATAAGTATGTTATAGATATATTTAGACGAATATTTTTTGACTATTATCTACTATGGCTTGGATTAGGCAGGGCTTAATTGAGTTTTAAAAACTAAACAACACTATCTACACATTTCAGTCTAAGTTTCGTGAAAACAAATACGTTTGACTGACAAAGCGTAGTGTGCATTATTTATGTCGAATCTTAACAGCCTACCTTTGCCATTCTCCCCTGCCAAGGGGGCAGACTAAAATTGTCGCCCCTCCTCCCCAATATAATATGTAAAATATGAAATATATCAAAGCACAATAAAAACAATTATTAGGATTATATTATTGTCATCTTATTATAACAAAAAATATGACAGATATTTTACCTAGGTGGATATTGAATATAATATAAGTATTAAGTATAAATATTTTGAATTATAACTTGAATTATATTATTTAATACCACGGAAGAAAATTGCGCCAAACTTTTTTGATTCATGCGTGCATTCATTATTCAAGGAAAATAGCGCATTACTATGAAAACAAATCTGTGATGTGTGTTTATCTCACGTATCTGGTCGACTTGCCTCGCCGGGCCCCCAGGCTAAAGCTCTGTCAGCCCCCCCCCCTTGTGGAGGCCATGCTTACAACTATTAATATCACTACCGTTTACTGGTTTACTATCGTATAGGTATATCGCATATATACAATATACAACACTTTGTTTGACAGGTGCCCGACTAAGTAGGAAAATAGATTAGGTATAGATACCTACACAGAAAAGTTTTAATTATTCTTTTTAATACGATCAATTTTAAATAAAATTAATGTGGGTGCCGAGGTTCCTTCGTAATTAATAATTCAATTATTTGAAAAAAAAATATTTAACAAACCTATTTTGTCAAAATAATATTAATTACAATTAACGTATTTCCCCATAATTTATGAATTGGGTTATAATAGCAAATTAATAAAGGTATGGTTTGCTTACAATTTGAGTAGATGCCTAACTTTTAAATGGATTTGGTTAAAGTAATAATAATGTTAAGTGTTTCGGTGTAGTTAAATTTTATTATGCTTACCTGTCAGATTTGCCTAATTGATGGTATTCTAATAAATACCCCCGATACACTGACATTCGCCTTCAATCTCCAGTATATCTAAATAGGTACCTACACCAGTGGCGAAGGGTGGAGGGAGGCTGTTAAGATCCGACATAAATAGTGCACATTAAACTTTGTCGGACATTCCTATTTGTTTTTATTGAAGTAAGACTACAATGTACAGAATGGTGTTCGTTAGTTTTTAAAAATCAAATAAACCTTGCCTAACCCAAACCATAATAGTGTTATGGGCGATTCGACAAAATAGTACACATTTTTTTATTCGTATTTATTTGCATTTGTGCTTATTTGTTTTCGTTGAATTAAAAATACATACCTATTAAAAATGTTATTGGCTAGTTGTTTTAAATTCATTAAGTCCTGCCTAAACCAAATCATATTAGATAAAAATAATTTTATATCTTTAAAATATCTAAAATGATGTATGGTTTAATGGCATAATTTTTGATATTTTATAAATAGACTATTTTTTTTACTATAAGGTATCAATTATGGGTTGGTTTTCGTAGTGTTTAATTGAATTTTAAAAACAAATAAAAGTATACAATATCTACACATTGTACCTAATATTAGTTCAATGAAAACAAATACGTTTGACTAATAAAGTTTAGTGTGAGTGTGTGACGTGTGTAGATAATATTTCTGTCGGATCTTAACAGCCTACCTCCGCTCTTCGCCATTGCTCACTATAATATGTATCATGTATATATGTATGTGAAAGTCTCAAGTGAACAGGAGCGGCACTATATTAAGCAGACCGACTGGTTGGCTACGCAGACGACCTCAACATGATGGACAGATCCATACAGATTGTGAAGAAAGAATTTGACTACCTCCAAAGGGCCGCACTAGAGATTGGCTTAAGAGTAAATGAAAACAAAACTAAAGTCATGGTACAAAGCCGACAAAATCAGAGATGGCTGGGCCAAAGTTCCAGTTTTGGAAACCATCAATTTGAGGTTGTCAACCGGTTCACATACCTGGGTTCCAATATTACAAAAGAGAACGAGGAACTGGAAGAAATAAAAGCCCGTATAACCGCTGCAAATAAATCGTACTTCTCATTGCTGCCCATATTCAAATCCAAAAATGTCCACAGAAAAACTAAGACCCGGCTCTATAATACCGTCATACGCACAGTCGTTGCATATGGGTGCGAGTCATGGACGCTAAATGTGAAAACACCTGAAATGGTGGATTGTTTTGAGAGAAAGATCCTGAGGCGGATATACGGACCCATGAATGATGATGGGGATTGGAGAATTAGGTACAACACGGAACTATACCGCTTATACCAAGATTCAAAACTCTCCACCTTCATAAAGCTCCAGAGGCTGAACTGGGCAGGCCATGTCCAGCGCATGCCTGAGTCAAAGATACCGAAGAAGATTCTCGAAAGAAATCCAGGGGGGAAAAGGCCAGTGGGAAAGCCACGCACACGATGGGGTGACAACATTACAAAAGATGCTAACCGGCTGCTGAAAATCATGAACTGGAAAAGACGTGCGGAGGACCGTTCTGGCTGGAGGACGGCGGTGGAGGTGGCCAGGGCTCGACTTGAGCTGTAGCGCCATCGAAGAAGAAGAATCTATGTAATTATGTAAAAATGATATGACAGAACGTGAATAAACAGAACGGTGACAAAATATAACAAGAACAAACAAGACATTAATTTTTGTTGTACTTATCTATGTATTAATTAAATAAGTAAGTACTTATAAAACTTAAGTTTATATACGAAATATAGGTATATAAATATTTAATATAATATAATATACCTATCATCACTCATGTTGGCCATTCGGCGTGAACCGTCATGAACGCCATCAACAGTGAATGTTATTTTAGTTAAGGCTATGTTGAGGCATGGTCTTAGATTATAGAAGGCATGGTCTAAAAAATATCGTGGCTAAGCGTGCGCGGATTATGCAAATGAAGAGTGCCAAACGAAATATAATTTGTCATAAAAATTCGACACGCATCCATTTAATGTTATGTTTATTATTATATTACTAATAATAATAGTATATTCATTGACAGGTTTTCTTTTTTAAGTAAGTACATACTTGAAGTTTTTTAGTCATCTTTACACGATTTAAGAATATATTCATCTGACGCCATGACAAAACAAATCGACGTGCGTACACCTCGACTGTCGGTCTCCGATTGGCGATTTCGTCACACCTACTGTTGAAAATTATTTGCCGTTTCACTGAAGTACGGTCTTAAAGTACAATGTGCACATTCAGAGAATAAATCGTCTCTGTTCTGGCAGAACACACTAACTGGAGAATACTAGTTTTGAGTAATTTGACTTTGAAGTTGTTAAAATGTTTGAAATAATGGTCTATCATGTGAGTTTACTAAGTAATCGTAAAAAGGATGACTTTAAAATAAAGACTATTTATTTATTAAGAAGGTTTCCAGACGGTAAAGTTTGAAATAAGGAACATTTTGGTACTAACTCAATATGTCATTTTTTCGAATTGGTGTTTTCTGCCAGAACAGTGACGAAATTATAAGCCATGAGAAATATTAGGTAGGCACTTAGACTATAGATACATCTGTGCAGCTGTGTATGAATATCAATGATTCTTCTGACAAAAAACTCATAATAATTTGAAGCAGTGGGTACCTAACTATGTCGCTGCCTTTGAGATGATTATACTTAACGGCTTTGCCAAACTACAAGAGATAATCCGTTTAACTTTCCGATAAAGGGTTTTTGTCGGGACGGCTTTTTTTTACTGCAGACAACGAAACGGTCGACTGATTTTCGTTTGGCGATTCCTTATCGACATTATCGAAATGTAAAATTTAATTCACATACTTAATACATTTTTTAAGGTTATTACAATATGTAGGTACATACATATGTTTTTATTATGATTTTACGATTACAAGATTGTATTAATATTGCTACGTACCTATGTATCTATACACCGCCATCTTTAGATTAATAAAGCCTGATCATAACTTTTTGCATAAGCAACGAGTGGTCCACTTCCATACTATTTATAATGACAGGCAATGACTGGTCATCCATATAGAACGGGAGGGGCGGAAAGGTAGGACCAGTCGTGAAATGTATCGGCTTTCCTCTTCAGTCGGCAATGATCTATATCAAATATTGACAAGAGAATGAAGAATAAACAAAAGAGCTTCATAATCATGTAGAGCAGTGTTGCCAACAAAATTTTTATCATAACACCCAGTGGCGAAGGGTGGAGGTAGGCTGTTAAGATCCACCATAAATAGTGCACACTAAACTTTGCCGGTCACAATTATTATTTGCTTTCATTGAAATGAGACTACAGTTTACAGATGATGTTGGTAAGTTTTTAAATTTCAATTAAACCCTGCGCAAACCAAGTCATAATAGATAATAATGCTCGTCTATCTATAACGTACTTACTAAAATTACGCAATTAAATCATACATAATATTTTTTATCTAAGTAATATAGTTTGTTTTATTTTGTTAACTGTCAATTCATGGTGGAACTGCATTGTATTGTTGTTTTTATTTAATAAAACGTATTTTTTGTAGTACTTATTTCACTTTTAATCAATAGATTAGGACCAGTTTCGTCCGCCTCAGATGGACATTTTCAACTGTTTCAACGAGTTGAAAATGTCCCTATGAGGCGGACGAAACTGGTCCAAATCTATTGATTAAAAGTGGAAAAAGTACTACAAAAAATGCGTTTTATTAAATAAAAACAACAATTATAATTATAGTTTGGTTTAGACAGGCCTTAATGAATTTAAAAAAATGAACCAACAATATGTGTAATATGTATTCAATCCAACGAAAACAAATAAGTATGAATGAAATAGTGTGCACAATTATTATTTCATGTCTCCCAAAATATACCAAAACTATTATGGTTTGGTTCAAGCAGGGTTTAATTGATTTTTAAAAACTTATCAATACCATCTGTAAATAATTGTAGTCTTAGTTCAATAAAAACACATAAGTAGGTACGTATGACTAACAAAGTTTAATGTGCACTATTTATAGCGGATCTTAACAGCCTACCTCCACCTATCGCGACTGATAACACCATAACATTAACAGTATAATCGTTTTTAAATATTATTGAACTTAGTTTGTATAATAGGTACTTACATATATGTACTTATTTTGTTTTGTTTTAATTAATATAAGTAAATAATTAATTTCGAATTTTTTGGTTTACAGGAAGCCAGCGGCAACCAAATTTTGAAAATACCTAGCCGAAATTACTGGATTATTTGTTAGGTTAGGTTTTTATTTTTGAATTCATGAATTATGCCAACATCGGCTATGAAAATTGATGCGGTTTCCGTCGTCTGGCTTCCTGTAAACGTGAACCGACTTGTAGGTACTTACCTTAAACACTTGCAAAATGCGAATTAAAAACTACCAAAATCTTAGACTATAGATACATCACCGAAATACAAGGGAAAGACAGCAGAAAAAAAAATATGTAAGTACCTAATTAAATTAGAAATACAGAACAATGCGTAATTTTTTCATCTCGGATACATCTCTTTCCGATAAGCAAGCTCATGATGAACTGTGCTACGGTGAAATGTAATACTTAGGTACGTATAGATATTTACATGTAACCATTGATGTAATATAGTAATATATCAATGCATATAACCAAGAAAATCACCGGAAATTAAACCCGAAGACCCCGTACAACATTAGACTATGGGGCGGTTACTGATTATGAAATAGGTAGGTATGTCCTCTTTTTATCATCGGCAAATATGGGAACCCTATACTATGTACCTAGGTAAATTCTGCAAATTGTTTGTCAGAATCAATAGAAGATTGTGTTTTATTATTCTGTTTATTTATTTATTTAGAAAGAGTATTACGGCATTACAGCGATTGGCCAATGCGCCATAATACATAGTTAATACAAAATTATAAAAAATACTTAATTACAAAATAATAACCAATATAACAACAAAGTAGAAAAGACAGTATATGCGTATGTAGATATTAGAGTGTGATGGACCCACGATGGCCGCGTGGCTTAAGCGCCGGTCTATAGTGTCGAGGGTCCCGGGTTCGAATCCTGGGTCTGGGAAGTACACAAATTGTTTTTCAAATTGTTTTTCAATTTGTGTATGAGTCAGAGTATCGACCTAGTAGGTTGAGCAAGTGGCTGACATCCATTTCTCGTAAAAATAAAATCTGTTAATACAAACCTCCACTCTGTGGAGGCCCATATGATCCTATTAGGATCGGACATGGTCAAAAGAAGATATTAGAGTAAAATGATAAATACAATTATAAATCTAACCTATTTAACACGTCCACAAACATTTATTATTGGATAATCAAAGCCTTATCGCCCAAAATGTAGTGTAGTCTTTTTATGTAAGTACATAAGTTACATACCTTTATAAGTCACTATAGTGATCAGGGAACTCAGAAATAATGGGAACTGAAATACATAACGGGTAAGGCGATAGCAGGTAACCGATTTGAGTAAGAAAGAATCCGGGTTAAACTTACACACGTGTCAAGAATATGTTTTACGTCGAATACTGAAAACTGCTCTCGGTTTATGCATTTACGCTCATTTAATGTTGGTGTATTACACACACTATTGCACGTGCATAATACGTGCTTCATTTTCGTAGGGCACTCACACATTCAAAACCCTGCATCAATATGCGGCGTATTGAATATAGCCTATCGGTATTCTATTTATTATCTGTTCTGTGGTCTATAGTCTCAAACATTTATATACGAATGCGTTCGCTCGCCCACAAACCAAACGCACGGCAATTAATTAATTAATTAGCAATGCAATGGGTGGCGTCTAGATGCATCTATAGTCTAAGAGTGTAGTATTTTTATGTAAGTACATATAAGTTACCTACCTTTATAAGTCACTGTAGTGATCGTCGTAAAAATGTTATAAATACCTATGAATCTCCAAAAAATTTCTTTCGAAAGTCCATTAAAATTTTGAAAGTAGCATTGCCCATTATCGATGATGACATAAAAACGCAGATCTTTTAAGACCTCAATAGATACCTAAAACCTACTGCAATAAATGCGTAAATATTGCATTTTTACAAGCAGAAAATTATGAAAAATTAGTTTCAGTGACCATATCACGTATCCTAGCTGCAGAATTTTTACAGTTTTATAGCAGTCAATAAAGTTTAATAGTACTGCCTAGACTAGGGATACACATTATTGTTCAGTGTGGCGGCTTTGCTAAAAGGAGGAATACTTTCAAAGATTTTTCAGATTTATGTTTTTATTACGACCTGTTTTAATTTTTACTCCTGCAACTAGTGTCCTTGGTGAGTAATAATTGCTTTATTGGCAGCCGTTTTGGTACAACTACAGACTGTTAAAAAATAGTTGTACCTATCTCTATATTTTAATTCTTTTTTATTGCAAGACAAACGTATTAAATTTGCTCTTTCCGAATATATAGTGGCATATGGAGATAACCAGATTGACTCCAGACTATTGGAATTCACAGTTCTTAACCGGATACGATGGTTTTGCCTCCAAGCTCTGCCAGTTTGGCCAAATAAAATCTCTGACTTGCTTATGTGGCGAATTGCAGGATGCCAAACTCATCATATGGGAGTGTCCCCATATGTTGGTTGAAAGGGAAGAGATTTTTAAGTCGGTCCAACCCTCAGTTGGAACGGTCGAGCATTGCGACTTGGTGCCTATACCTATGTGAGAGAAAATGAATAGTTACGAGTACGTAGTGCATGGCCCCCACATCCTGAACCGGGCCCCCAGGCTAGGATGTTTGGCGCCCCCCTACCTATCGCTAAAAGTAAAGGCAGTATGATGAACAACAGTAGCGTTTTCCATGGTGTACGCGGTAAAATTAATTGTACATCCATTTGAATTATGGAGTTGTCTAGTATCGGCACAAGTTAAAAATTGCATCGTACAATCAAATATTTTAATTAATGATAATTCTTTAACTAAAATAGCTTTTTTACTATTAGAACAAATATGTGGTCTGCGTTTATCTCACTTATCACGCCGGGCCCTTCCTGAGCCCGGGCCCCTAGGCTAGAGCCCTGTCAGCCCCCCCCCCTTGTGGGGGCCATCACGTATTGCACATATTTTAAATGCAATATGGTAGGTAAATTGTTTGTAAAAAATGATGATTATTGCTGCATATTGAAATAAATGGTAATAATTTGAAAGAAATATGCAATCGAAAATCTTTATTTATTGCGAACAGGTTACCGCATTGTAGCACTACCATCTTAATTCGCTATTTAGCACTATAGCCTGAATGTAGTCGGCCTTGTCAGATGCCATGTATTACATTACGGTTTCCTGAAAGTGTTATAGAGTGTAGATAGAGGTACCCAGTGGCGAGCGGTAGAGGTAGCCTGTTAAGATTCGACATAAATAGTGCACGCTATACTTTATCAGCCATTCTTATTTTTTTTCATTGACATTATTATATACATTATAGATGGCGATGGTTAGATTTTTAAAATACACTTAGTCCTGCTTGAACTAAACCATAATCGGTTAAAAAAGCTTCTAGGTTTTTAAGGGGGGACATGCTCAGCGTAGGTCAAAATGGAGCTTTTGTTCTATTTTCAAAGCATGATCCTGGACATACCTTAAACGTTGTAGATAATCTATTTATATAATTTTGAAGCCTTATTATCCTTTATATTTATTTTAAACATTTGGTGACAAGTATTTTTATTACATAAAATAGTATTCTTTTAAACCTCTCGCTCTAATGTTTTAGAATATAGTCTTATTTTAGTACATAACTGTGCAGTGGTGTTTCTGGAATTTCTGACGTTTCATAATATGTCAAACGTAGAGTTATCAAAATCTAGGGTATTGAATATAGCCTATCGGAATTATATTTATTATCTGTTTTGTAATCACAATATACATACGGCTTGCCAGGTACCAACCTGCATTGGACTGAATTATCATGCACGCAATTATTAAATAAAAATAGTTTTACACGAGCGTGCAAGTTCCTGAACACTCTGTGTCCCCAGTAGATGTGCACCCATTAGCGACAGTGCGTAAATAATTTCTTTCAAGTCAAAATATTTCGCCGCCTCTTTCATTGGTTTAGATTTTTTTGTTGTTGAAAATATAAATATGTCCAACAAAAGGCGGGCATAACTGTGAACGGTAGTCGATCGCTTATGTTTTGTAAATACTTGTACACAAATTCTAAATGACCAGTCGCTTTCAACTGAGAATTCGCTAGGACTTAAAAGCTAGAAACGTAGGTCATTTATCATACCCAGTGTTGCCACCATGATATTATGATGACCTAAGTCAGTAATTGGTTGACCTAAACAGACTAAATTTAATTTAATTTTAATTTGAAATTCCCGCCCTGCCAGTTCATAATTTAAAAATAATTACAAGACAAAAAGAACTTTTTATATACAACGTTTTTAAATTTTCTGTTGAATCATTATGCTCAATATGCCCAAACTTGTACTTGATATGAAGTAAATAAAAAACAAACAAACAAAATATATAGAATACTGAAATGTCATTTTGATTTCCATAGTAACGCACGTATATATTAATAATTTAGTTGCTAGGGCCACCTACTTAGCAACCAATAATAGTGGATTGGATTACGGATTTCTTCCGAAATAACTTTTCATACAAAACAGAATTAACTGAAAATGAATTCAATTCTACTTAAAGATGGCTAAAAGTAAAAGAATGCGTTGGTATCGTGTTCTGATATATTCTAAAAGTTTTAAATGTCTAACTAGTCGGGAAGTTAGTTAAAAATCGACTGCATGATTTGTACCGGATAAACAACCACTGGACAAATAAGAATATGAGCTAATAAAAACGGTGTAATATACAAATATAGGGGCAAGGCTCCCGGTCACTTGATTGCTAGTGCCTACATACAAAGTTTCTGCAGTAGAGACTTTTGAAAAACGGCAGGAGAAAGACCGGGCGCGCGAGCACGCATTTTTATTACCAACTCATGTGGGTCTATTCTATGCTTATCGACCGCTAAAGTGATAAAGTGAAAAATTTTATCAAACTTAGGGTAGGTTTGTATCAAAATATTAGCACTTATTGTAACAATTACACGAAGCCGGTTTTTATTGTTGCAAAAAGTGCTATATTTTAACAGCACCTATCTTGCTGCTGTTAAAATATCGCACTTATTGCAACAATAAAAACCGGCTTCGTGTAATTGTTACAATAAGTGCTAATATTTTGATACAAACCTACCCTAAGTTTGATACTATTTATCAATTTAGTGTTCGATAAGTATAGAATAGACCCAATGATCAAACAACATGTATCTACCTAATCGAATAATATTAATTTTAACCAGCGCATCTATTCTATACACAAGACTGCTATCGGCGGCTATAGAGGGTAGTTTATCATATTTATGTATTGAGGTATTATAATTGTTACAATAAGTTAGCCGTCTAAACTGTCAAAACTGTATACTTCGCTAACACAGCCAAGAGGGTGCTGTTAAAACATAGCACTTATTGTAACAATTGAAACTAACTTTTTGTAGCAATTATAATACATCAATACATGCAAAATTATGATGCTTGTCGCATGGTGAATCCTAGAAGCTTACTTGCACGTAGAGCAGTAGAAGTCATAGTAAAGTAGTAGTAAGTTATTGGGAGAATATAACAGCAAAACATTCGCAGTCCTACGTCTAGGTTGAGGTATTGATTGATAAAAAACATCTTATTTTGAGAAAGGGACTCCTTGCTATCTTAATTCTAATTTTTATTTCTTGGTATGAGAAAAGTCAGCTCCATGAATAAATAGAACATGAAGAAACAGAACAGTGATAAATAGAACTATAACCTTTCAGAAAAAATACAACATTTAATATTGAAATTTTCGTAACTCTATATGTTGTATAGATTTTTAATAACACAGGTTTTCAATACGCCGTAAAAAAAATCAAATCATATAATTTCTGCATTCCTAATCGCTGAAAAGCCTCAATTAGACGGGAATCAACTCGGTGTTGCCGGCAAGTTAGGTAGGTATATCTCGTCTTAATCAATATAATAATTTGTTAAAAATGCTTGGGTGACTAGGTAGGTACAACGAAATAATGAGTTTAATAATTCTGAGGAGTTGTGCATGATTATCAAAATCAGCAGATAAATTGAGGTTTTTACGCCGAATGGCCAACATCCAGTGATTAAATATATTAAATGTGTCGCTAGATTTCAAAATCAGCCAAGTCCACCTTTAGGTATTTTTTACTTTTTTGTGAATTGCTGAAGAGAACTACTGCTTTTTAACATTTCTGCATTATCGAAATGTGGAATTTATTAATTTTAAATATTCTATAAGTACTTACTCGAAATAATACAAGCTTTCACCCTTGTGACTGTGTACTTGAGAAAACAAAAAAGCTGTTTTTCTCCTATTCATCCATTATGGACTTGGCTGATTTTGAAATCTAACGACACAAATATTTATATACTTACCTAAGTATATTTTGCTTAAGTTGTTCGTTCTGTTTTTCCGGTTACCGAAAAGTCAATGTATTTATTTACTGACCAATGAAGGGGTCAGTACCTTTGTTAGTTAACCGCCCCAGTATATAATATATTGCAAACACCTGCGAAACAAAAATCAGTGAACGTTCGGCATCGATTTCGTGACGAAGAGAAACAGAATATTGTAATGCCTTTATTGCAGTCAATTAGTCCAACATCCGTCATCTTTGCAACAAAGAACCGTTGACGTTTTTAACTATTTATTTGTTTATTACACTGAAATCATCCACAATAATACAAAATCGGTCTTTTTTTGTCAAAGCGGTTATGCACTCAGTGTACCTAACTATGTAGGCAGGAATATTTGGGTTTATTCACTTCTTGCTGAATTTTGAAGAATTGAAACTAAGTAATAATGTAGCAACTTTAATTGTTTTATTGCAGTCGGTATTTAGATAATATTTTATTATATAGAAAGGAAAGGAGAAATTGCTTACAACCACGCGGAAATGTTAAATACGAAAGCCATTTTTCTTTTTACTGTCTTATCTTATGTTTTATGCATTCAACTAAAGTTACTATAGCCTCATCATCATCATCATCCTTTGACGGAGTCGATTCACTCACTGCTGGTCGAAGGTATCATTGGATCCACAGAACAGATAATAAATAGAATACCGATGGCAAGCCCTCCTCAAGAGCCGATTTTAGTGAGTAATGTGTTACCAAGTGCATAGCCAACACGTCAGTGTTGCCATAATATAATTTATAAAAACATCGCTTGTAAAATTATAACATTGGAATAAATATTCGATATCTGGCAACACTACGACACGCACACAGTCACACATATTTTTGAATAACCAAGGAAAGGGTTGCGGGGGAAGCGTGAAGGGGGCGAGGCAAGTGCGTGAAAAAGTTCGTCATGTTTTGAGGGACAAACACTTGCAATAGCTCTATCTATATTTTTCTATAATCTAAGACCGATGGGCTATAAATTCAATACGCCGCACGTTGAAGCAGGGTTTTTCAATGTGTGAGCGTCCTACGAAAATGAAGCACGCATTATGCACGTGCAATAGTGTGTGTAATACACCAACATTAAATGAGCGTAAATGCATAAACCGAGAGCAGTTTTCAGTATTCGACGTATAACGTATTTTGACACGAGTGTAAGTTTAACCCGGATTCTTCCTTACTCGAGACGGTTACCTGCTATCGCCTTACCCATTGGGTATTTCAGTTCCCATTATTTCTGAGTTCCCTGATTGGATCCTTTGATTCTTCTCAGTCCTTAGCCGGCGTTCACATCTAAATTCACCCGTCTACTGCACAGCCATAAAGCAAACCTTCCAAAAACGTTATTCTGTTGTTTCATAATATGAAGACCGCGTACATCTACACATGGCCCCCACATCCTGCCATTAGTGATGCCAATTGGGAGGGCAATAACCATGTTTAATGAAATCGCTTCGGATATTGATGTATTCCACTTACGTGAGGGTGAATTTAGGTGGACGTTGTTTTATAAGTTTTTAAGATAGGGTCTATCGATAGTTCACCCTGTGTGCTTCCATCTACTTTTATTGTTGCTGTATTTTATTTCTTTTCTTATTTTGTTTCTTATTTTATTACTTATTGTATTATTAAGTCACATCTCTCTGTATTTTAACTTGATAACACTTATTTTATGTCATGTCGTGAACGTTTTGAATTTGTAATTTGTTATGTTCATTATAATATGTAAAATAAATAAATTTAATTTGAAAAATAGAAAAAAAAATTTGATCCTGAACCGGGCCTCCAGGCCAGGATCTTTGGCGGGCCCCCCCTACCTATCGCTAAGGATAAAGGCAGTGTGACGCTCTACAGTAGTGTTTTCTTAAGTAAAATTAATGTGTAAGTATATTTAGTGTTTTTTTTGCATATGTTAATACATCAATTTGAATCATGGAGTTGTCGAGTATCGATACACAATTAAAAAATTATATTTATTTGTCGTACAACCACATTATTTTAAATAATGACATTACTGAAGGAAGCACGCGAGTTTTTTTACTATTAAAGCAAATTTGTGATGTGTGTTTATCACACGTATATGGTGGACTCGCCTCGCCGGGCCCCTCCTGAGCCCGGGCCCCCAGGCTAGAGCCCTGTCAGACCCCCCTTGTGGGGGCCACTCATCTACCTAGCTACAGCATACTCATAGCATATCTAAACGATTATGGTTTGGTTAGAGAGGATTTAATCGAAGTTTAAAACTAATCAGCACCAATAAAGTTGTATGCTTACTTCAATGAAAACAATCAATAAGTATGGCTAAAAACTTTACTGTGCACTATTTATGTCGAATCATAAAAGTCTACCTCCACCCTTCGCCACAGGTACATTCATACTTATTTTTTGTTTGAATAACGTAAACCTTGGACCTAGGTAAATAAGGCAATCACAACCTTCTGCAATGACAAAATGATTGTATGAAACTAGGGAATGAAATACCGAATGAAAATATTTAAACCGGTATTTCCTATTATATGGAAAAACAGAAGTATCTACTAATAAATATATATTATAAAGGTCTTTAAAATATTAATATTGTATAGCACGTGCCATTGCTGGTCTCTAAGGATGTTGAAGGGCAATGGAAGTAAACCGGACATGGGACGAATGGACTCCGAACAATTGGACGCCGCACGTCGTAGACACGTATACAGAACGTAGACGAGGTATTTTAACCAGTTTCTATCTACTACTTGGTAGTTTTAATTCATTTTACTCTTAACATAATGTATTCTTTATTGCGGATTGAGAATTACTATGCCTAAGGCTTTATATAAAATAAAAAACTCCTTTTTCGTTGGAACTTAAACATATGCACGATTAAATCATTATTTGCGTCTGCATATTTACATTCTCACCAACTATTAAATTATTTTATTTTACCTATAATATTTTTTTTAAAGTACCTATAAGCACCTAACGTCTATTTGTTTTCGAAATCCGTGGCGTCCAGTTGTCCCGGTGCCAAATCGTCCTAGACCCCGAGACATTGTGTAACCCGACAAAAAATACACATTATACCTACCTTTTATGTTAATTAATACGCTTTGTTTCCACTTTCAATCCCGAATAATATCGGTATTCAACGATTTTTAAAACCGGTATTTCGGTATCGAAAAATACTGAGATACCGGTTTTGAAATACTGGTAAGTAATCCCTATATGAAACGCGAAAAAGGTATTATGAAAATAAGTAGGGGTAGTACCTACCTATAGTATTAGTGTCCTTAACATTACCTACAGGTATCTAAGTAAAAGTATAGATAACTATTATTGACAAAAGATATTTATTAATCCTTAGCTTGGTATCTATTACTTTTGTATCCTGTTTCTATAAGCAAGGTGTCATTGCCGAAGGATATTAGATATTATTTAAAAGTACCCACGCACTTTACTAAAAATCTAATAAAATAGGACAATGCCCCTAAATAGTTAATCCTTTTAAATATACTTACTTAATATAATTTATTCTTTGAATTTACTATTTACTATAGGTAAGTGATCCTGAAATGAAACGCGATAATCCAATAAGTAAAAGCTTTGTAAGTACCTACCTAAATATTATCTTTTTACATTATGTGCAAGACATGATAGTGATTCCAGACCACAGAACAGATAATAAATAGAATACCGATAGGCTATATTCAATACGCCGCATCTTGATGCAGGGTTTTGAATGTGTGAGTGTCCTACGAAAATGAAGCACGCATTATGCACGTGCAATAGTGTGTGTAATACACCAACATTAAATGAGCGTAAATGCATAAACCGAGAGTAGTTTTCAGTATTCGACGTAAAACGTATTTTTGACACGTGTGGAAGTTTAACTCGGATTCTTCCTTACTCGAATCGGTTACCTGCTTTCGGCTTGCCCGTTATGTATTTCAGTTCCCATTATTTCTTAGTTCCCTGTTCCAGACCATGTTTAGCTTGATTTAATTGGTAGGTAAATATAGAAAGATGAAGGTATAACTTGCAGTTAGCCTACTCGCGACGAAATTTTGGACTCGCTGGCAGTCTGAGAGCGAAAGTCGAGGTGTCAATACGTAATTTTGTTTCGTGATGGCGACGGGGGTATTAATTCTTAAATCGTGTAAAGATTACCCATTTACTTAAAAAATAAAATATGTCAATGAATATATTATTATTGTTACTAGTAGAACATTAAATGGACGCATGTTGGATTTATATGACAAATTATATTTCGGTCGGCATGCATCATTTGCACCCGCGACCCGCAATCCGCGCATCGCCTAGCCACGATCTTTTTAGACCATGCCTCAACTAAGGTATAGCCTTAAGTTTGGGAAATACTATACTCCAGAGATCGCGATTTTATGTTTTTTTTATTCAAATACTGAAATATTTCGTGGCTCCCTGGCAGGAGCTCCAGAGCCCCCTAAAGAGCCGCGCCCCCCAGTTTGAGAAGTTCTGAAATACACTATGCAACTTGTTTATGTATTTTGTGTCCCATTCCCATATAGAAATATGTTCTTTAGACCAGGGAATTTAGATTGCTTAGTTCCGTGTCTTTCTATCCTTATGTTTTATCAAATACTGAATAATACTTTCCCTATCAGTGCCTACTAGGTTCTTGCAGGGTGGTTTCATAGGCCCTATGGCCCTAGCCGAATTCAATTTAGCATTACTTGCGCATCTATTCTATACACAAGACTGCTATCGGCCGCTACGGAAGATATCGAAGGTAGTTTTGTATCGAAGTATAAGCACTTATTGCAACAATTACAATAAGTTAGCCGTCTAAACATTCAAAACTGTCTATGGAAATGTAATGTCTATGTATATGTAAAAATGTCTAAAAACTGTTTAGGCTGAAGATTGAAGAATATCCGTATCTGGCAAAGAACGCGAGCAAAGAGGAAGAAGTCCACTTAGTTGCCTATGTGGTGGTAAAGATTAAAGACCTCTGAATCTCCGTTGATGATAAACGGATTAACATAATCTGAGGTTTTTTTTAAAATAACAATGTTATCTAAATTGAACAGGTACCTAGGTGTTGAAAGGGTCTTTCTAAATAAATAGTTACCTTAACTAGATAACAATAGCCTTTTGAAATGCGATTGCCAAAACAAGTGCCGTAGAGACTTCTTAGCATCAATGCTTCCGAGTATTAACTTTATTAGTTCGCTTTTTCTTTGGATTTAAATTTTAAATGCCACTAGGTAAGGAGAAATTTATTTTTACTACGATAGTATTCTGAGTTTTAAGTAGGGTGGTAGCAGCGTTGCCAATTTAACGTTTTTCTTGCCAGATGTAGCATTTTTGAATAAGTATATAATAAGAAAATATGGAAACGGAAATACGTAACGGGTAAGGGGAAGCAGGTAACCGATCTCGAGTAAGGAAGAATACGGGATAATTTTAAACACGTGGCATACGTCGAATACCTACTGACAACTGCTCTCGGTTTATGCATTGACGCTCATTTAATATTGGTGTACTCACTATTCGAGTGCTTAAAGTCAGACAACGTTATCTACAAAAAAGTGTTTTTTTTTTTGAAATAACGTTATTTTACATTTACGGCTACATGATGGTCAAACAACGTTATGTCAATCTTTTCTAATTTCTTATTAAGTCGTCAGTAAAGTTTAACGCTAACTACATAAGTTACCCTTGTTTTCATATTTTTTTAAAACTATCCCTATAAATTTTAACATCATCATAAGCAAGATAAATGTACAATACACAATAAATTATAAAATATTAACATTAGGTTTTAAATAAACATTTCCCTTGTTAAGTTACAAGAATCTAAAATAACGATTTTTGGCTAACGAAAGTTGCACTTTTGTAGATAGTGTTGTTTGACACTAAGCCCTCGTATTGCTCGTCTATAATGCGTGATTCATTTTTGTAGGACACTCACACATTCAAAACCCTGCGCCAAAATGTACTGTATTAGTATATAGATATAGCCTATCGGAATTCTATTTATTAATTTGTTCTGTGGATAATATCTTAACTTCCAAAATACGCATCTGACGTAGACACCTAGCTGCTTATACAGAACGTTAAATCTAGCATTTTTTGACACTGAAAACAATTCTATGTGGATGGCTATATTTAGAGCACCCCATTCGAAAGTTTTTTTTTGTTTCTTTATTTAACACCACAACAGGCCGCGAAGCTCAATAATAGTGGGAAAACTCTCAGGCTTGAGGAATTTTTACATATTAGATAATTAGATTATGTAAATATATTTGACCTCACCGGGAATCGAACCCAGAACTCCGGGATGGAACGCCAGCGCCTTATGCACTGCACCATGAATAAACCATCAGTGGGTATTAAATTAATTTAAAATACCTACCTACATAATGTAAGTATATATTGTCAGATTAAGAAAAATCTTTGATTGATTATCTACATTCTGATTTAAAAAAAAAATAAAGCGAACCTTTTTAAGGCTTTGTCATTAATTGTTATGAGAGACCACCTGAAGCCTGACGATAGATAGGCCAGACTTTAGTAAGAAGATAACCATAGACAATAATAATTAACTATTTATGTAAGTGTAGGCAATATAACACTTACTTAGATACTTTGATTAAACAGGCAATTCAATATAATCGATAGTTTCCTATGTTGGTACCTACCACCTTTATTTAAAAACCATTTTCCAATACCATTTTTAATGAACTGGCAATGATATCTTGTTTATATTTTGCGAATTTCGAATACTATATTCGAAATTGCGCGCTTAATCTTCCCGCGCGAACCAATTATTTCCGTAATGAAAATAAATTTCACATTTCCTCAAATCCTTCTCAAACATTTTCAAATTAATTTTCTCAGACATCCCGTTTACGCAACATAATCTTCTCGAATTATATCACGTCCCTCTCGCCCGTCAGTAAAAATATCGAGTGGAAACGAAACAAAACATAATTATAGTCATAATCCACGGGTTAGTTTGTCTCTGTTTCGCTATGGAATTTTCCGAGCAGAGCGAAAGAGACGATGATAATCTAATTCCCAAAGCTGTTATTAGGATTCTAATATTGCCGGTGTATCCCTGTCTCTTTTTAAAAGCTTTGCAGTCAATGCTGTAAACAGAGATGGAAAGCGAAGCGATGTAGGGTGACTACCGTTAATGAAAAGTTAGTACATAACCGGGAAATGCGAAAATTAAGAAACAGCGTAAAAAAGTAACCATGAGTCTTTTGAAAGATTTAAATAGTGGTGTGGATGGTCATTGTATACTTCTTTCTTTTTTCTTTTGATACGCATTCGGGTATATTACAGAGAAAGCTTCCCGATCGATGGCTTTCCAAAAAATCAACTCCCATAAATACGTACCTATCTAATTTTAAAAAAATCAGACATGGTCGAAAGAAAAACGTAGTATTGTGTTCCTTCTTTACAATATCTGTTGTCGGATGTTAGCGATGATTTTGACCATTTTCTACCTGGTTTTAATAGGCGTTTATTAAGCTTAAATTACGTTAGCAGATTCTAGGGTAGATCATTTTGGATTGTTCCCTAGAGTACAACCTTCGTAGGGATTTATTACTTTAAATTTTGCAATGCAACATGCATACCTTTAAATTTATTTTGATACAATATCCTGTATCTGTAATTGGTTTGTGGGGGTGCATACTGCATGGCCCCCACATCCTGAAGCGGCCCCCCAAGCCAGAATATACCCATACCTATCATTAAGTTTAAAGGCAGTCTGACGCTCTACAGTGACGTTTTCCAAATGGTGTTCGAGGTCAAATAAAATTCAGTGTATTTTAGCGATTGTTTAACACATCGAATTATGGAGTTGTCGAGTATCAACACACAACAACCAACAATAGCACCACACAACCTTATATTTTAAAATGGTAATAACCCCGAAATAAAATAGCTTTACAGGCGAATTTTATTACTTTTGGAGCAAATTTAAGATGTGTGCATTTCTCATAAAAAAAGGTTAATACAAACCTCTAGGGATCGGATATGGTAAAAAAATGCTACATTTTAATAAGATGCACAGATGATTTTTTTCGGATCGGACATGATTAAAAGAAAAAATATAAGTATAATATATTCAGCATTTTTTACGTGTTCATAAATGTAATCTCCGATAGTTTTCATTTGCATTTAAAGTACCTAACAACATATTAGGGGAGTCTGTTTAGTGTTCCCAACATAATTTTTAAACATAATTTCGTTAATATTTTTTGTTGGTTTGTTTATAGGTAATTGTTAACACTAGCAACCGATTGTATGTTATTAACTAATTACCGGACAGATATCGACAATCATCGACCATATTATTTTGTGATCTTTTTAAAATACCATGCATGAACACATGAATGATAATATGTAAGTAGGTATAAGTACACATATATATTTATTAAAGAACGTATCAATAAAAATGGGTCAAAATGATTGTGCGAAATTTTCAAATCATATTATTTCTATAAAAACAAATATTATAAGATAATTTAATTTTCGCGAAGCTTTCGACAGTGTCACCCCAATGATAATGTCAATAATGAGCCTAATCTTCTGTCCTTATTTATTCGTATCATCCACACAAATGTGCGAGCGAAACAAAAGCTTCCCAAATTCAAAGGCTTTCATTACCAAACCGCCATTGTTCCAGCTAAAAAATGCATTATTTTACATTTTCCTCATAAACTACTACAGTCCTCAGACAATCTACGGCTATTTCACGCACCTACGCGATACCAAAGCAGTGTAAAAGAGACAGAAATTGATTCTACATCGCGCTATTCGAAAGAAAATGTTACCCGAACCTCACAATATTAGGGGAAAACTTACCTGCGACCCATTGGCTGAACGTTAAAGATTTTCTAATGCGAGGCGTGGTCTGAATACGGCACGCCTATTTCATAATTCTATCTAACTTTGTATGTACACATCGCTACCAATAAGCGAAAAATCAGTCTTTCATAAACACTTCGACCCGGTGTATGTGGGTGTCAGATTTGACTTGAAAATAATAATTATCATCGAAAATTAACATTTGTACGTCAATTTAAAACAATTAAATTAGCCGGACATTATATTAAACAAAAATTGTGATTTTATTTTATACGAAAGACATTAATATTTTTTTATCTACCTAACAATAAAATATATTTTTGTGAAAATTGAACTGATTAAAAATTTGTGCCGGAAAGTTCTGTGTTATTTTAAGTGCTTTTTTAAACCTTATAGAACTATTTTTTCGATTTAAACCTAAGCAACATTATTTTGAATTTTCAAGTATTTTAGGACTGATTTTAGTGCACAAATAACAAGAGTGTTTGTTTCTGTTGACAATTTGTGAAGACTTTTGGATTTTTTATGTAAGACATTGTTAGTGATACTTACCAATCTGTGAGGATGCAGGGCTTTCGAAATTACGGCGTGGACCTTCACAAGGGAAACGGTGGAAGCCAGGGGTCGATAGTGGTGGATCTTCTGCCTCCACAGTACGCTGGGATGGGATCTCATTCGCCGCCGGAATCGCCGAAGAGCAAAGGTAAAGAAAGATGTCATTATTCATAATAGGTACAACTCTATTTGGGTCCTGGTCGCCTCTTACAATGCTCCCCATCATTTCATCCCCAATGACCTAGTCGTCAATTATTGGAAACAACAATAGAAACTTGTCTACTCTGTCTAGCCATTCTCCCAGATTTTTCAACGTTATGCGTTCCTTTTTTAATCAATTCACATTACCTGTGCCCTAACTATCTAAGTACTTTAGGGTAGGTATCTACGTTATACGTATTATCATATGGCATCTCTGCTTGAAGGGTGGGTCCCTGTAACTACCTACAAGGGATTTATTTTATATTCACATATTACCTATGTATCACAATTAATTGGGAATGAAATTGGTATATAATTGCATAGACCCATGTTTGTAGATATCAATGCGCATCATGGTGTTTGGCCCCACTACGACAAAAATTCTAGTAGCTAGCTAGAACCATTACTAATATCTAGGTAAGATAGTAGGTAGGTACAAGTCTATTTAGCATACATAAGAAAGCCTTTTTTCCAATTTCTATTCATGTAGATACCTATGTAAATTCGTCATATGATTTCTTCTCGTCTACCTAGAAACACATTAAAACAACCTTTAAACTTCTGACTTTATTATCTATTTACATTAAGTGAAGATACATCTACGTTGACAGCGACGCAGGAGAAAAATAATATTCTTTCCACAAAACCTTTCCTACTCTAAAAAGTTATATGGATCTATGAGCAAGTGGTTAACATCCATTTCTCGCAGAAACAAAAAACATTGTAGATTAATCAGAATCAACATGAGAACATAATGTAGCAGGTAGTTAGTATGAAGAGATTTTGTCACTTAGGCTTTCCCAGAGAGTATTCATCCTGAGTCTCTTAAAAAATAGTTGTACCTACATTAGGGCTTGCGCAGACAGAGAGCGGTCGGAGTTCTGCGTTCAACCGACCGTTGACCGCTAACGTTCAGGAACAGCAGACAGGTGGCGGTCAACAATAAGCGTTCCATTTGTTTACAAACGTTGTACTGACACAAGCGCTGCATAATGCGAGACCGTTATATTCCGACTGCGAGTGGAAGTGAGAAAGCACCGCTGTTGCGTACTCACTCCCCCGTGTGGTTTCGCTCTATGTTGTGTGACTGCTCAAATTCCTATGACGGGACTGGACGGGAGGTACGGCGTTCTTTGTAATTCCGGGCATAGAACTCCAGAACTCTAGCGTTCCAATTGACCGGCGCGGTCTGACCGCCGGCTGTGTACCCATACAGTATGAAGTCCATACAGTACAAAGAACGCCGAACTCCGAACGCGGAACGCAGACCGCCTGACCGCGCTCTGTCTGCGCAAGCCCTTATGCTACAAATCATCCACGACTGCAATACGTAGGTACTAGGTACCCCTAACATAATCTAACCTAACAAATAATCAAGTAGGTAGGTATATCGAATATTTTCAAAATTTGTTTGCCGCTGGCCTCCACTGACTAAATAAATAGACAAGAACCATTATTTTAATTTTTAAAATGTGCCATAAGATTCTGTGACTCATCGTATTATATATATCAGATACATACCTAATTAAGCTAACTAGCATTATATTTACGATAATTACCTTTTCATTTATTGCACAATTATATATTTACGTAGGTAAGTACCTACTAAGTAAACTTGGCAACTTGCATATTTATCGACAAAATATATATTGTACCTAAATCGATTTTACACATTATCAATTAGGTAAAACATGTATGTATACCTACTGTATAGTCACACTATTTCACTTACAATAATTAATCATTCAGGAAAATCAATGCATGTTGTATATAGAATCTAGCTAGATACTGATTAAACAATAATATGTAATAATAACTAAATTAATAAACTAAACTTAATAATTAACATTAGAATGAAATTACTCACGGACTTCTAGGACGGCTAGGGGGACATCTACAAGCCTCAGCTATTCGTCGGACATTACAAAACAATTCTATAATATATTTTATACAACTTTGTTTCACCATAAAAACCTACCGTTTGGAGAGTCATATTAAGAGTTTTAAACCACCTTAATAAGACAGCAGCCATTTCCGTGAACCATATAGTTAGTAGGGGAATGGGACGATTGGCCTCCGGACGATTGGACGCCGCACTGTCGTAGACACGTGTAGACGAGGTATTTTAATCAATTTCTATCTACTACTTAGTAGTTTGAATTTATTTTACTCTTAACATAATGTATTATTTATCGCGGATTGAGAATTACCATGCCTGAGGCTTTATATTAAATAAAAAAACTCTTTTTTTGTTGGAACTTCAACATATGCACGATTAAATCATTGTTTACGTCTGCATATTTACATTCTTACTAACTATTAAATCATAATAAAATCATTGAAGCGTAAATAATAACATTGAATATATTTTTTTAATGTACCTATAAGTACCTAACGTCTATTTATTTTCGAATTCCGTGGCGTCCAGTTGTCCGGTGTCAAATCTTCCTAGACCCAGTTAGCAGTTAGGACATATTACATAGACGTGGAGTAAGTTTCTTCTATGATTTGGAAAATAAGGTAAAATTATATAAAGAAAACATTACAAATAGGTAAGTAGGTTCAATGGGGAAGATCTTCATGCAAAATTAAATTCACTAATAATTAGTTTAGGTGCAGACAGCGAACGGCGCCTAACAAAATAGAATGACTTGATGTCTCATACAGATAGATGAATAATAAAATACACTGATTTGTAATTAATTATCGTTAAGAGTAATACACGTTCTAAACAATAATTATTTTAATTACTTAGCAGTGATTTGAAACCGTGGACCGCAAAACATTGAAGGTAGCTATTGATATTATTGTTCCAATCCTAATGAGAATATTCTTGTTCCTTAAAATTATCTATAAATAATATTAAACAAATTTCCGGGTAGTTTAATTGTGAAACATAGTATCTATTGGTACCTATCATATTACAATATGTAGATATTTATTCTACAAAGATCATCATAGTAATTATTTGACATTTACAAAATTTGTAGGTGTAATAAAATTAATGTCGATTGATCGTTGAGTTTAATATAGTTACCTAACAAACTACTATGGGTAGGTATACACACAAATATTGAAGCTTGTATAAATTTCTTTTGGTGGTCATATGGACCATTTTTTAGATTTATTTAGCTTCCCATAATTTCTCATCTTTATGCATATTTTATGGCATTGAACAATTGAGTAAAAAACATCTACATTATAGTTAACCCAGTTAAACCGAGAAATTACCTTTCTACATTTTTCGATAATGTAGATTGTAGAATTTAGGTAGATAAACCTATCAAAGAATTTGGAATATCCTACAAGGAGTCTTATACGTTATTTCTGTATTGACATTTTAAATTATTTTGCAACCAAATAAAGTATGGTTAATTTGTTAGTCCACAAATTTTACGATTGCTAAGTTGCCTTTTCGATTTTCTTACACACCAAACGGCGCCTTTTTATGTGTATTGTGATTACCTACTTCCTCCAGTGCAGTTACAAAAATGGCTTTACACAAATTTTACATGATTTTTCAAGTAAATAATAATGCCAAAGTATATCTGTGTAAGATATCTGCTCATCTTGATGGATTGTCTTTTAATATGCCATGTAAATTGGTAAGAAAACGTCATAGTAGTAGTGTGAAGTTCTTTGTAATTGAATTAATCTACCTGCTATGGGTACTGTATGTGTATGACAAATTAAACAGAGCTAAAAACAACGTAATAAATAATCAATGAATTTAGGAGAAATATATACGAAATATGTATTTCAAGGATAAACGTAAAGGCAATAAAAAAAATGTTGAAAATCTCTGATGAAGTAATATTAAATACGTTCCGAATAGATTTAATCGATAGCTAGAAAACAAACCTAAACAAATCATTAAAATATAATTTCTAAAATAATAATAAATATCTAATAATTTCAAATTTATTTCTACCTGTAAGTTACTTTGGGTATATTATTATTTTATAATATCATGTCTACCTGTCATGTAAAGTGGTCATTTTTTCTTTGAAGATAATTAGATTATTATGATAATTGTTATACTTTACATTAAGTTTATACTAATAACTAGGTACATACTTACACTTAATTTTAATTTTCTAAGCCAATTTAAACATAAAAATACTATTTATCATTTGTACTTATGTCAATATACATTTCCTTTAAGTAAGTTTTAATCTTAATCTATTCATAAAAAATAAAATATTCTCAGGAAAGTTTACCTAAATAAAGATTATAAAAAAATATATTTCGGGTTTTTCCGACTTATCTACGTGCATTTTTTAAAAGCTTCTACCTTTTTCCTTATTGTGTTTTCTATTAAATCAGTATTACCTATGTAGGTACGTAATATAAGATTTTTTAATGTATAACTAAAGATATACTTATTATTATGAACTATGAACATTACTATAAGTGAAATCAACAAGTTGGATATCACCTTGTATACAATATTAGGGCCTAGGCAAGTTGCTAGGCAACTAGTTGACTCAATTGATAGTAAAAGTATATGCGGTAAACGTAAAAAGGACCTAAACTTCGTTCAATTCAATTTACAAGTTGACAACTTTGATGAAATATGATTCCCACTCCATCAATAGACTTTAAACTCTCATTCACCATACGATTACATTTGAACGACAAAAATTGTGGCATTAGAGAATAAAAACGGAATTGTTTTACTGGATAGCTAACATAGTCATCATTTAAGGCACTACAACCCTTAGTGGGTCTTGACCTCCTTCAAAAATTTCCTCCACCCTGGACGATCCAGCACCGACACTCTCCAATTGTTTTGACCGAGCATTTTTAAATTTCCCGTAGCACAGTCCAGCCATCTCAATTTCGGCCAGGTCTTCTCTTGCCATCGGAGGTTGCGTACATAGCCCGCCTCGCCGGTATATCCTCCGGCATTCTATGCACGTGACCGTTCCAGCGCAGTCTCAACATTTTCATATACCATGTGATCTGTGTGTAGCTCCTCATTATATCTTGACCTCCAAATGCCACCTTCTTGAACAGCCGCAAAGATTCTTAAAATTTTCCTCTCAAATATAGCTAAAATTGTGCTATCATATATCTTTCGGTATGAGAAATTTTGGTGCTGCTTATCAGCACAGGGTAGATAGGTAGTTACCAATAAATCCGATCCTGGTCAATACAAATAAAATGATCAATCCAACAGCATTGTCATTCTCCCCTTCAAACAAACGTTTATCTCGGAACAATTAGTCGTTTAAGCTCGATTAATCGACACCCCCTGTTACAATTTACCGGTGCAATTGATACCATCCGCACCCCTCTAATTGCCTCGTGCGTGGGTGATATTGATACTTGTGTCAATGACGCGCATACAAAAATGTATTTTAATTTATGTAACCGGAATGACACTAACTGAGGGGTGCATTCTGCGTTACACATTTACACAAATAAAGTGTTTAATTGCAACGTTTATCCACATCTGTCAATTGATTTTGTGTACAACCAAATATTAGATTGTTGTAGGTACCACACAACCTTGAGATTTGGTAATTTCTATCAATTCAACTGTATATTGGTATAATATGAGGCACCAAGGCCAAATGGCCTTTTATACTCTTCATCTTTAGTACCTACTCGCGTTTGTATACCTATTAATGAAGAGCTCATAGCCCTTCGTATTGGGTCTGAACAGCGCCATCTTTAGATTAATAAAGCCTGAGCATATTTTTGCACAAACGAGTGGTCCACTGTTCAGCTGTCAAAATCAGATCCCAGATTGCTTGACATATTGATTCGCCATTTCTCGTATCAAATTGAATTATGAAAAATTCTCAAATCTAAATAATTAACTATCAGTGTTATTTATAAATATTATACATTCCTGTTATTCATCAGCTGTCAAAGTCAGACTAGTCATTCATATGAAAACCGGTGGTAATATCGATTTCAAAAAAATATGTAGCATTGATCGATGCATTACATTATTGTAGAAGGTGTGTTAATGCTAGTATATAATTTATCATTTAACTCATCTATCCAAATCAAAGCGCGTCAGTATGAGCACTATATAGAACAATGACAGGTAGTCCATAGACAACAACGGGAAAAGGTAGGACCAGTCGTTGTGAATGTATCAGCTTTCTACTTGAGTCGGCAATGGCATAGCCCTTCGTCTTGGGTCTGAAGGAAAAAAATAATTGGAAGAATAGGGATTTTTCATTCGAATTGACGTACATAGTTAGCACTGCGAAATATTTAAATGTTATGTCTATGTAGGTGGAGATGGAACCAAATAGCCTCTCTTTTGTCTCCTACTTTATGGGAAAAATATAGACGAAGAAGACTTTACGAGCAGTATTGCTCGAATAAGTGAGATAGGCAGATACCTAGATCCTAGGACCTAGATAGTGAGAGAAACCTATGGAATAGGCTTGAAGTAAGCAAATGTAGCGTTAATTTTTCAACGACATTCGATAGCGAAATATTTTTATCACAGATTACTTCTGTTAATAGATATCGTATGTTGGCGGGTGGTGTGCGACTACCCTTAATGTATTATGTTATATATAGGTATCTATTTATAAGTCAGACCAATTCGGTCATATTAAAAGATGTGCAGAATACTACCCCCCTGTGAAACAGCTATTCGCACACATTAAGTGATTAACCAAATAAATAAAATGTTTATTGCGGTCACCCCAATCAAACAAGTAAATTGTCTTCAATGCCTTTTGATTTGAACGCAGGGCTCAGCTTTCGTTTAATCCCATTAACGAGATTTGGCAATGGATTCGTTTTCTATGTTAGCGTCTCCAATTTGGTGGGTGACTATCTTGTAATGTAACACAGAACAGATAATAATTCAGATAACTATTTCTGAGTTCCCTGGTATGTACCTACTAAGTTCAAAAGCACAAACAAGGGGAGGGGGAGTTTGTTCCTTTTTGTCGTATATATTTTTTTATTTTAAATATAATATAATAAAACAAATTTTTGACGTTATTATTTATTTGAAAGATATTTATACCTCCAAAAAAGGGTTGGTATAAAAAACGGCTATCCCCCCGATTTATTGGACGTCTTAATATGCAGTTTTTTAGTATTTTATTATTTTATGCGGTAGGTACAGATCGGTTTAAGGGAAGCCAGGCTCGGGAACCGCGCTATTTTCATAGCCGATTTTGGCAAAATTCATGAATTCAAGAATGAAAACCTAACCTAACCTAATAAATAATCCAGTAAAGGTATCTGCTATTTTCAAAGTTTGTTTGCCGAAGGCTACCCTTAAAGGCTTTTAAACCGACAAGAACCGTTTTTGCTACTGACTTCGGGCAGGCATTATTTTTATTCCAGAGAAGAACTTATACCTTGTAACATTAGTGAATGTCAAAGATAACTTTTTAGCGTTGATGGAATGAATTTCAAACAAATTTAGATAGACCATTTCCTACAGGAAGTCAGTTGGGTAAACTACTTAGGTGGTTCTTCCACTCTAAATTACATCGGCGACAAATTGTCGGGGTACATTTTTACAACTGGATACTTAAACTTAAAAGAGACAAGTTTTTTTAAAACACCTCTTTAAAGCTTTAAGTGGATCGCTTCCGTAAAAATTAACTTCCGTCTATTTTTGCCTGATTTTATTTTGTGAGAAAATCATTAACATGCATAGTTGGTAAGCGCTTTTTTCATTCGTTCTTTTTAATGGCAGCAGTAACAAAATGGTAGATATTATTACACGGTGACACACTCGTGTCCGGAAATTATACGTACCTATGCAGTTTTCCGTATCACAGTTCACCGTGAGATGTTGTACCGTAAACCGATGACCGTATAGTATTGAGATCAACATTTAAAAATACGCAATAAAAACACAGGAAAACAACTAAGTAAATTAGAAATACAATCATTTATATAAAATTATGATAGGTGCTTGTAAGTATCAAGGCATTATCAACTACCAGATGATAATAATATTTCGGCATTATTATCAGATATTTGATACTAATCAATAGATATCAAATTAATGTTCTTATTGAATTTAATTGCTCTACGAATAACGCGTATTTTTTTTAGATATCACATGCTATACGGCGATCTCTTTACGGTACGACAGTTCACGGTGAACTGTGATCTGTACCTAACCGATAAACCGATACAGTTTGCGAATATCTGCTACATATCTTCTGCTTTCTTCTCTCGCACCCAAGGTGGACATTGGCCATTTCAAGCAGACTCATTCACTCTGCGTAGTTCTTCGGTCTCATCACTTCTGGCGTTTGCAAGTCTTTTTGTAGGCTATTCAGCCACTAAAGTCATGGTCTGTTTTCATCTGAACCATTAAACGTAATACCTACTTACACTAACTTCATCGGTGCTTTTTCGTCCATACGTGTCACGTGGCCAACCCATCGGAGACGTTCGATTTTTACAACGTTTTTATTAGCTCGTATTCTTGTTCGTCCGGTACAGATTTTTTCTTGTTGGTCCAAGATTTTTAACTAACTTCCCGACTAGCTAGACATTTGAAACTTTTAAAATATATGTGTCGCTTGATTTCAAAACCAGCCAAGTCCATTATGGATGAATAGGAGAAAAACAACTATTTGTTTCCTCAAGTACACAGTCACAAGGTGAAAGTTTATATTATTTCGATTACAGAATATTTAAAATTAATAAGTTCCACATTTCGATAATGCAGAAATGCTAGAAAGCAGTAGTTCTTCAACAATTCGCAAAAAAGTCAAAAATACCTAAAGGTGGACATGGCTGATTTTGAAATCTAGCGACACATATCAGAACACGACGACAATGCATTCTTTTAATACTTTTGGCCATCTTTAAGCAGAATTGAATTCAATTTCACTTAATTCTGTTTTGTATGTTTCGGAAAAAAAATCGTTAAAAGTAGTATTTTACTACTCACTATTATTGGTTGCTAAGGGGGTTCTAGCAACTAAATTATTAATATATAAGTACGTGCGTTACTATGGAAATCAATATGAATTTATTCAGTATTTCTATCAAGTACCTACAATTAAATACGTAGAATTGTCAAGTTTATATGATTCAACAGAAAATTTAAAAACGTTCGATATAAAAAGTTCTTTTTATCTTGTAATTAATATAAATCTATTACCACCATACATTGTTTCTGACGTTGTTCATGTCATCATCATCATCATCAGCCGGGGTCAATCCACTGCTGGATGAAGGCCTCCCCAAGCTTTATCCAACTCTCTCGGTCCTGTGTCGTTCGCTGCCACGTATTTCCGCCGATTGTAATATATTAATTTCTTTAAAATACTTATATGTAATTATGACGCTCGTTTCAAAGAAAATGGGAATTTCCCAATGCGAGGCTCTCTTGCGAGAAATCTGAGGTGTTAATTGATTATAAATATTGTCGTAAGTCGAGGAATCCTTTATGTTTTATAATAAACATACGAAATGCTACCGTAGAGTATCCTTTTCAAGTGACCGTCGTCCGTTTGAGGCTTCGCCGACGTTCACGAACACACAGGAGCCGGCATTTCACTCGCGAACAACACATAAGCCGCGCGGCGACTTCACGAACACACTATGGAGGTTTAACAAACAATTAACACGTTTTTTAAAGCCTAGTAGTGGTCAGTGTTTGTCGATTATCACTTTAAAAATATGCCTAAATTTAAACCTAAACATCGAAGTCCCTACCATAAAATATCTCGGATATTCAGATAGGTAAGTAGAAAGATCTTCGGTCATTCAATCAACAGGTAGATAACTACGGTGCCTAACAAAATTTCTGAGTCAGAATAGAATAAGATTAACATATACTCATTTATTTATACTTACACAAAATTACTTACTCATCTTGAATAGACAATTATTTTCATAGATTGTGTGTTTCTTCATTCTTAGATTAATTTGGGTCAAGATGTCGCCAATAAATTAACCTAAAGAAAAGTCATAGGATTCTTGGCTATACTAATGCATATACCTAAGTGTCCACTAAACAGTGGCGGCATTGAGAAACACAAGTGTATTTTTTCAAAATATTAATTCCTACTTAGATACAGAATTTAAGCTTACGCGAGATAAAATGAAATTGATTTTCAATTGAAAATAATTAAACTAAATGGCTATAAATAGCCACGATCTTGGGAAAAGTCAACTATAGTCGTCCTTGATCTTGGTTATTAAATAATGTAAAAGTTAAATTAATTTATCGTCTTCGAATCCGTCATACATCGAATAGATTCAGTTGTTTTCGTATAGTTTGAAGTAGATACTTGATTATTTTGTCAGCAGCTGGCATTTACATTTTAATTCTGCCACTACTTAGTAGCCTCACTAATCACTAAATTGACTAAATGGCCGATACAGTAGTATCGCTATGGATAATATGCCTCTAACTACCTAAATAGGTATATATATGAGAAATCGGGTGCATCGGTCGCTTCATCCCTCGACGTGTAAAATTCCTTTACCAATAATGATTCAACATTTCTTTGAATATCGAAGTATTTCAGTTACATGAGTGAGTTTTGATGGATACGTTTTTTTGAGGTACTTATTGTTTTTTAATATTATATTTATTCGAACTTTCTTATGCCACTAATAAATATGTAACAAAAAGTAGTTATTTGGCGTACCTGAGCTGATTCTTGTATGATACACACCTACTGCTAGAACTAGGTACTTAGCATAGAGGTATTAAATAAGAAGAGGGGCAAAGAATCGGCTTTCTCATACGACTGAATGAAGCAGGCCAACAATAGCCGACAACTTACGAAAAATAGCGACGCGATAAAAAACATTCTAGCCATCACGGAGGATTTACTTTGGTCATCATAACGTACCCATATAATATAATCTTAACGTGGAAATTTTGCCGCAACTTGATTACCAGCCCGCCTCACCATACTTTTTCACCATACTAGCCTGCTACACCATACTTTCATACAACCTGCCGCCCCTAGGTACTTAGGTACAATAATTATGGTAAAATTTTTAAGGTTTGAATAGAATAAATTGTTCCCCATAAAAATCCGTTCGTGTATATACACCTACTATGATTGCGTGTAGCGTTCACTTAATAAAGTCATGGGCTATATTATAAAGTTAACACCGGTAGTTCTCTGATTTTAACTTTCTGTTTATAGCTTCCTAAGTGTTTTTTTTTTGTTAATATTATTTACTGGGGATGAAAAACGAAGTAAATTTGTTTTTAACAAACAGTAAAATAACTGAACGAAACTATTACATTATTAAGTTTAAAAACAATACCTACTTAATAAATCAAAAGAGTTATAACAGGTAGTTACTTATCTTGCTATTTGCTAGTTATTTTATTATTATTTTACTTATTTGCTAGTTAGCAAATAAAAAATGGAGCCTTCTGTGATGCGGCAAATGCTATTTTTCTATAAATATACAAACGTCATAAACCTTCTAGTTTGTATAAATGTGTCGCAAAATTTCAAAACCCGTTATAACACTTTTTTGAAATAATTAAGATATACCTATATATCGTTGGATTCGTTATTAAAATCACTACATGCTAATTTTATCGCCTCTTTCAAAATCCGCTACGATTAACTGCCATTTATGAATTAAAATCAATGTGTATATCAAATCCCGCTATAACACTGCTGAAACATTCGAAAACCTTTTTAGTTCAAAAAGTTTTTATTGATTTTCTCAACATCATTAAAAAGTGTTATAGCGGATTTTGAAACTCAGCGACACAAATATTAGTAAACCAGAAATCCTTATTTCCTTTATTTTTACATATTTAGGCTCAATCTCTAGGTATAAGAAGAATTTCTTCAACATAATTTGTATTGTGGAACAATTAATGTAGGTATGTACCAAACTATAATACGTATCTACCTAGATACTCAAATTAAGTCTTAGTTAGTTAAGTTAGTAGGCTATGGATTTATGTATTAAAATTGTGTGAATTGTGTGAACGTTACAAATTGCAATTTCAAGACGATCGCATTTCAATAAAATTCTTCCCTTCCGCAATTAATATAGGTACCCAGTACCTACTTATCCATCTAACTACATATTTTAATATTAATAGGTACTCGAAGACATTTTGTTGAATAGCCATTCTCATCCAATTGGCAAAGTACCTAATGAAGTCACTTTTTCAAAATTTTACAATTATACTCATTTGTTAATTTTACTTTTCTTGCTATTATTATTAAAGTAGATTTTAGATTTAAAGTAGGTATAATAATATGATTTCAGTTTTTATAGAATTACTGGTTTAAGTTTTCTCCTATATATTCAGGATTAATATAACATAAACATAATACTTATACCTAATACTTGTTTTAAATTAATATTTTTAAACCTAACCTAACTTTAAAACAGAAAAAATGTAACCTCCAGACATTCAACTTTAGGATACATACCCACCCCACATACATAGTAAGTTATCTACTGATTTTTATTTTAGTAGTTGTAACCGCTTTTTGCATTGAATATAATATGTACCTTTCTACTTTATTCGACATATGAAAAAATGAAAAAAAGTAATAATCAGTTGTGAAAAGTTAAAATAATAAGTAATGTTTACATCGGTTTGCAAGACGCTCAACCCCTTCACCGCGGCGCCACAAAGACCCACTGGAAGAGGTTCTCGCGGCACGACACTAATGGGTCAATTAGGCGACGGCGTTTTTTTGTTATAATATTATGAAGAAAATGCCATACACAATATTAGACCTATTGAATTTTTTTTATTATGTACCCAACAGGTAGGATACGATTTACCTAATTTGGCATAGATTTTAAGCGTTATTAGTTTTTGACATTTATACATTATTGACACAACAACTTCATTATAGACGTTACAATAGATCGCAGGCCAGGTGTTCATTGCAGGGACGGGTTGGACATGGGAATTTCATGTGGATGATCTAGTGGTGGATACAACGGGAGTGTCAGGGGTGTGAAACATCCTGGTGGTAGAATTAAGGCGGCAGCAAACGTCCGAAAAAATCATTTCCAAACTAAAAATATTTTATTAAATTAGGTACATAAAATTAACTTTATGATGGAAATAAACGTTTCATGCACGGAATGGGCGAAGGTCATGTATAAACAGACCGCGGCACTGAATTGCGAGTTACGATCGTAGTGCTATTTATTGATGATATTAGGTACGGTAATTTGTTCGCAGTAAATGAACACGAAGCTCTGTCAGCTTGGCCTAATAGAATCTCCGACTTGCTTATGTGGCGAATTGCAGGATGCCGATCACATCCTCTGGGAGTGTCCCTATATGTCGGTTGAAAGGGAAGAGCTTCTCAAGTCGGTCCGACCCTCAGTTGGACCGGTCGGCCATTGCGACTTGGTATCTACGAGGGAAAATTTCTTAGCTTTTAAAAAGTTTGCGGCATTATACGGCAAGCGAGACGGTCTTTTCTCATCGAGAATTGACCGTAATACATTATATGGAATTAGGGATCACGCACACTCTAGTGCACGCCAACCAAGGTCTTGGGAAGTTGCTCCTGGGACACTTTCGGCACAAATTTGAACAGCGCCTATCGTTCGTTACACCACGGTATACGCCTGCATAACGGGTGTGGAGACGTGGCGGGTGGTGGAGGGAAAAGCAAGTAAATGAACACTTAGGTATTTGAGTACGCTACAATCATCAGTCTAAAAATAGTTTTCCATTTTGCATTCGAAGTATGATAAATAACTAGCCCTACTATAGAAATTCACAGTTTTATGCCGCGGCCTGACTATAGTGGGCCTTGGAATGTGTAGTACTACCTAAAGTTGTTGAGCGCGTTGCGTACTATTCCGAGTGGGCTCTGAGCTTAAATCTTTTAGTTTCAGGGTAATGGCTCTCGGCCATTAAGTTATCGGACTTTCTTCAGGATAATCAGTTAGGAAAGATTTCGAATTTCAGAACATCGTTTGGATATTAGGTACTAACGTAGTTTATAATTTAGGTATATTTCTGAATCTTTTCAAAGCGTGTATTTTCAATAAAAAGAATGCTTAATATGCCAGCGCTCCATTGGCACGCAAGTCAGACGATTTACAGTCTTCGGACTTTTTTTTCGCGTGGAGCACCCCAGACCTGCAGACTTTTTAATCCGCAGACCAGGCTCGCTGGATTTCAAACATGTTTGATATTTTTGCCAGACTTCGTCAGTCGATCACTATGCGAAATCGATTTATCATTAATACGCAATCATTCGGACCGGAAAAAAATTTGTAATTGTTTTAAACATTTTCATTGATTAATTTGTTAATTTACACATTATAAAATGAGAGATTTACAATTATTTTTTTTATTTGTATTTATGAAATTCATAAAATAAATCGTAAAACTTGTGTTGTTTTCACTGCTATATTATTTTATGCAAGTCTACATATAAATAACACAAAATTATAGGATTATCGGAAGACATTACGAGAATCATAACTTTTCACTTTTGACAGCTCGACTTTTTTATTCGTTCGTTGATCAGTAGCAGAGCATAGACAAATCGGACGATTTATTGTCCTCGGACTTTTGGCTCGCCAATGGAGCGCTGGCAATACATTATTAAAATTTGTCTATGGTCAGTGTGAATAAAAACAATATTTAAATAATAAATTGCTCTGCATGTGTAAAAATCGATTTATGTATGAAAGATACCTATTTGGTTATATCTAATTATGCCCTTTGTCTACTAGACTAGGAATTTTCTAAATTGACTATCCTAATGAATGTAACAAGTGCCTAACTTAAAATATTATGTATTTATGGACTTGTAGTCCAGTTTCTTGGAGATGACTTTTAGCACAACTAACTATTAATTGTCGGTGGATTATTTGCATATAAGCTTCCCCCAAATAACAATATAGCAAATATTTACATTTTTTTTTACAAGAATCACGTAACTTTAATTTTTCCCGGCAGATGCGCTGTCGGAAATCAAACAACACAACCCCCACTTTGATACGTGGTGACCACTTGACATTTTAGTTTGTAGTAATTGTTCCTCTGGGAAGATGTTTCGGTGTCTAGACTTTAATTGCTCCCTGTATGTATTTATTTACTGTGGGACGGTTTTTTCAACATTTTTTTTCTGGATACATTTGTCGCAAAGACATGCTAATTGATTTATCTGGTTAGTAAACAAACAACACGGGTAGAAAAAATCAGTCATTATTAGTAACATCCCTTAAATTATTTTATTCATTTTGCAGTGCCGCCCTTTATTGAAGGTTGGCGACAAAATCATAGTAGATATTATCTACCTTCGTCTCCATGTCCTATGCATCCAAACTACAAAACATTAGACCAATTTTTCAGGTTACGTGGTTAAAATAAACTCCTGTTTCTTTTATACGATTCTGCTGTCACATTAATTCTCTACACTGCCTACACAATCGGTTTCAATGAGACGTTTTTTCAACAGAAATTTTATACTTTTAATGATATTGGACAGTGTACAGGTACAATAATTAATTGGAGGTATACTATTTCTACTTATATTGTGCCTATTCCTCACAGTCCTACGTCAGCATCTCTCGTCAGGAATGGGACAATTGGGCGCCAGGACATTGGGCGCCAGGACATCGGGCGCCGCACTGTCGAATGAAATAAATAAACGTTTTATACAGAAAGTAGAGGAGGAATTTTATAAAGTTTCTATCTACTACTTTTATTACAGAACATATGAACAAGTAAATCATTATTTACCTGTATATATTTACTTAAATAATTATATAATTTAAATATAAACAATAATCTTAAATACATATTTTAAAAGTACTTATATATCATTCACGAACGTCTATTTATTTTCGAATGTCATTTGATTGCGTGGCGCCTAGTTAGCCAGGCGCCGAATCGTCCTAGACCCCTCTCGTCAGTATCTTTCATACATTTGCAGCATTAAAATTAAATTACTTACCTTTTTTATTTAGATTGCTCGAGTCCAGGACCGGAGTCTCATGGAGGATCAATGGGCGGTCCGAGTTCCTCAACGGACCCCAACATTAGACGCTACAGGACCGCATTCACGCGAGAACAGCTCGGGCGCTTAGAAAAGGAGTTTTTCAAAGAAAATTACGTTTCAAGACCCAGGAGGTGTGAATTAGCAGCTCAACTTAATTTACCGGAATCTACAATCAAGGTATTTAGCTTTTTTTAATTGCAATATTTTTGTTATATACTTACTATCCACTATCTACTAGGTATATTAAATGTATATTGTATCGTGTATCTACCTACGTAATAAATAGAAATAAAACTTCTAAATATGAAACAGTTCTTAAGTTACGAAGGACAAGCTTAGAATGACGTATTCTTCCACACTCGAGATCGGTTGCATGTTACTCCACACCCGTTAAATATTGCAGTTCTCATTAAGTCTATGTTCCATGTGCTTGCCCTATTAATTTTACTTTTTAGCTTAAGTATGTTCCTACCAGTGGCGAAGAGTGGCGGTAGGCTGTGGAGATCCTACATAAATAGTACACACTAAACTTTGTCAATCATATTTATTTGTTTGAACTAATAATACAATTTGCAAATGGTGCTGGTTAGTTGTTAAAATTCAATTAAACCCTAAATAAATCAAACCATAATAGTTTAGGTATGTTATGAACTATCCGACAAAAATAGTGCACACTTTTTGAGTCATACTTTTTTGTTTTCGTTGAAATATAACACATTATTACAGATGGTAGTGTTTAGTTTTTTTTAATTATTCATAAAAGCCCTGCCTATTATACCAAAGCATAATCGATAAAAATATTCTTCTATCTATAAAATACGTATATAAAACGATGTATCGCTTAACGGCATAATTTTAGATATTTTATAAATAAACGAATATTTTTCACTACTATCTATTATGGCTTGGATTAGGCAGGGTTCAATTGAATTTTAAAAACTAACAAACACCATCTACATATTGTAGTCTTAGGGCCGTATGTATGAGATTCCGAAATTATTTATAAGCTATTTAACCGATTTTCCACCATATAGCGTATACCACTGTTTGTGATGTAAGCAATCTGACGTCACACGTCATTCAAAATGGCTGCTTTATATATCACTTTCAAATGTCATTTTAATAATGCATTCATTGCAACAAACGTTTGCTTGAGGCCCTCGTTAATTTTGTAGACTCTGTAAAACATTTTCGAACTTTAAAAACAGTTTCTAGTCGTGCTGTTTATTCATTTCATTCATTCTTAATCCGTTTTGACATCTCATAATATAAGTGATTGACGTGAAGTTAGTCATAATATAACTGTATGTATTGCCACCAAATGGAAATGTTTACTGGGAATACTTTATCTTTTCGTATAGTTGAATTAAAATAATAATGTGATAAAATAACTGATAGATTATTTAAAGTTCATAACAATTATTCATTTATAATTATTAGATTTATATGGTACCGTTCGCACACTTTAAGACACATTTACAAATTCAAAATTTTAAATTAATGGTCGGGAAATGAAATTTTATAAGTTTGCCATTATATGGATGCCATGACACGTTATGACGTCACATCGTGACGTCGCTAACCAACGGATTACATTTGCACTCATGCATACAAATGAGCAGTATTTAGCCTATAAAGTATTTGGGAATCTCATGCATACGACCCTTAGTTCAATGAAAACAAATACGTTTGACTGACTTAGATTAATACTAAGATTAGTATGCACTATTTATGCTGGATCTTAACAGCCTACCTGTACCCTTCGCCACTGGTACCTACGTACTTGTACTGTACGTATTTTAAAATATCAAAACTATATCCAAATGCAAGACTATGTACATATAATTCTTATGAATCAATTTTGTATACAGACATTCACATCAGTGCTATCTATAGTATATGTACATATAATAGCTAGGTATATTCCCACCTACCAATGCTCTCAAATGAATGCTTGAAGCATAAAAATACTCTTGAGAGGCCGCCTTTATGGCTTCGCTAATTCGATGAAATATTTACGATATTATTGCGCCGGCCGAGACTGGTGCTAATCATTGCTTGAATAAGCGGTAGCCGTTTTTTTATAATGCCATTTGGATGTTAGTTTTATGGGCTATCGAATAAAATAAAACAGTTCAACGCAGTGATCGAACACCAGTGATGTATGTATTATTTAAATTGTTCATGTTTCAATAGAAGATTAAATTTTATAGATCGTCGTACGAAACTTAGGTAGCTTGATACATTACTTAATACATAACTACTAGAAAAGTTTATTAAATATAAGATATAAGATATAACACAGTGATCACTGATCAGGGAATACTGTCTGTTAGTGTTGACTGAAGTAAACGATTATAACAAAATGAAAAGATAACATTACTTACCTGACAGCGACCAATGTGCCATAAACTGTAAATAACTTATACCTACCTATTTATATAGATACCTACAATCATGGCTCCCACATTCTGAACCGGGCCCCCATGCTAGGATCTTTGGCGCCCCCTCCTACCTATCGCTAAGGTTAAAGGAAGTGTGATGCTCTACAGTAGTGTTTTCCAAATGGTGTTCGAGAAAAAAATAAGGGTATTTAGCGTTTATACAACCATTTGAAATATGGAGTTGTCATTTAATGATTAGATGCCCTCACCAATGGTTTACGACATCTTTCTTATTTATAAAGCTGTGAGTTCGTTTGATTCACGATTATATCTTTTACTTATTTACATTATTAGTACCTAACGTTTCTTTTCATTCGGTTTAATGATGAAATAGTCTAAACTCCAAAGTTCTAAATGCGGTATACCTATAGGAATAATATAAATATGTATATACTTATTATATTATGATAATTTTAAAAATCTACCATCTTGTTTATAATGAAAATATTAGTTAGGTACCTACCTACCTACATATTATTTACAATAAAACATTAAACTTTTTTTTGTGAAATGTGATTTGGTGTTTAATTCGACTTTGAGAAATTAAATTAATGATCACGTCATGCATTAATACCAGGGAACAAAAAAATAATAGGAAAAGCGTTACCTTCTGGGCGTGATTGAAAGAAGGTACGATTCTCAAGTTTGGTGAACTATCCTGAATCACTTGTTAAAGAATTTGATATTTTTCATTATTTAAATCAGTATCAAAGTATACATAAAAGTTTGTCACGTAAACGCACCGCGCATTCAATATTGATAATATTTGACAACGCTTTGTATTTATTGGGTTTAACACTGCTAATCTTTTAATTACCACATTTAAATAACACGTTAATTATATCTAATGGCCAACTACTCCAAACGCACTAGTCGCGGTGTTAGCACTAACTGTCGTACATACTTTTAGATATTCTATAGATAGAACAATACTTCCCTCTAATATGGTTTGATAAAGGAATCTGCAATTTGTATTCATAGTTCAATGAAAACAAATTTATTACATACAATGGCGAGCCAAGCTGGGGTGTTCGGGATGTCGAACACCCAGGTGGCAGAATTCAAAGGGCGGCAAAATTCCGAAAAACATATTTTTAATTAGATCAAAAAATATATAAGTAGATATGTAATTCAATGACATATAATGCCTGCGGCGCTACACGTGATTCAATATACCTTTATAAATTGTATCTACTTAAGTATTCTGTCGATTTTAAACGCTTCACATAATAAATTCTGAATGTTAGGTACCTACATTATTTAACACATAAGTATAATATTATGTTATCTACATAATTTGATTAAAATACAATAATCATTTCAACATTTTTTTGATTTCTGTCATATTTTCACTAAAAATACTTCTTATTGGAGAAGGTGGGGGCAATATTGGACTGACACCCGGGCGGCAGCCACCCTTGGCACGTCCCTGAGTATCTATATTTTAGTATGTTAGTAAGTTTTATGATCTTCATTTTCTTTTATTCAGGAATTAAGGATATTTTAATCTTCAAATTCTTTAATTAATATTCGACAACATATTACTGTTGTATTATGTATTGTAGAATTTCCTTCAGGCAAAGAAAAAAAACATCTTAGTATTAATTAACATAATAAACGTCCTCTTAATGAATGAATAAGCACGATTTGTGAAAGAAAAAAAAACGTGTTTGTTTAAATAATAATAAAATGAATAAATTTTGTTTTTTGTTCGCTCTTTTTGAGCCACCCAATTATCACTTCAGTGTTATTTTATTTAATGGATAATGCAATGATAATTGTTTTTTTCTATTCTTATTTTTTTACGAATAGGTATCAAACGAAACGGGTAAACCGACACAAAAGAATGTTTTGAAACATTAAAGGTATATAAATAAATTATTGTACGTAAGTGTATTGAGTTTTGTAACCAAATTACTTGATGTGAACACATAACATAACGTAGAATTAGAAATTCATGTGATATGACGTGACAGGTTCCATGAACAAACAGAACATGATATTATAACAGAACTTGAATAAAATAGAACGCGAAGAAACAGGACAGTGACAAAACAGAACACCGTTAAACAGAACTATGACATTTCAGGAAACATAATATGACATTTAATATTTAAATTGTCGTATCTATGGTATGGAAGTATGGACGCTAAACCAAGAGATGTCACGGAGACTTGAAGCTTTCGAGATGTGGCTGTATAGGCGCATCCTCAAAATTCCTTGGACTGACCGGGTGACAAATGTTGAAGTTCTCAATCGAATGGGAAAGGACCGAGAAGTTCTACGTAGTATCAAAACCAGGAAACTACAGTACCTCGGCCACATTATGGGAGGACAAAAATACAGCATTACCCAACCCAAAAATCATTCAAGGAAAGATTAATGGGAAGCGTAGCGGAGGACGGCACCGCATTTCGTGGCTTAAGAACCTCCGTGATTGGTACGAGTGCAGCTCCACTGAACTGTTCCGGGTAGCAGACGACAAAGATAAGATCGCTTTGATGGTGGCCGACCTCCGCTAGGGGATGGCACAATAAGAAGAAGAAGTCGTATCTCTATATGTGGTATAGATTTTAAATAACACAGGTTTTCAATACACCGTAAAAATCAAATTATATGATTTGTACATTCCTAATCGCTGGAAAGCCTCAATTAAACGGGACTCAGCTCGGCGTTGCCGGCAAGGCATATCTCGTCAATATGTTCAAAATGCTTGGGTGACTAGGTACAACGAAATAATGAGTTTAATAATTCAGTGGAGTTGTGCATCATTATCAAAATCAATCAAATAAATTGAGAGTTTTACGCCGAATGGCCAACATACTGTGATTATATTAGATATATATTAAATATTTATACGTATAGATGTTTCTTTTATAAACTTTATAAATTTTTATGTTTTATTAGTATTTAATTAATAAATAAATTAGACTGTTTGTGAAAATGAATGTTTTATTGTCCGGTTACCGACGTGACAATAGGAAATAGGCATAATCGTTATCTTCCTCCTTGAAATTCCATCATATTTTTAGCGACCAAGAATTTCGAACCATATCGATCCTTTGCTTTTCTCATGATAGAGTGATGGCTGCCACTAAAGCAACCAAGACTTTCCAACCCTCTCGATCATTTACTTATTTCATGGTAGAGTAAAAGCTGCCCCCAATAAGCTCCTTCATTTGGTCGCTCCAGCGTCTCGACACTCTTCCTCTGCTTCACGTTCACTGGAGGCTACCCAAAACCAGCAGTCTCTCTAGTCTAGGTTATCCGGTCCGCACCAGACTAACCAAAACCTGCAGAATGTGTCTCAAACATCTTGTCGAGAGACGTTCCTTTATATATTTATAGTATCTGGATAATTGACTTTGTTCATCCTGTGTTCTGTCCAAGACATACGAAGTATTCGTGGCCAATAAATACCACATTTTGAAGGCATCGATTATTTATTGCCTTCCGCTCCCATGTCCTCAGGGTCCATGACTCAACATGCCGAGAAAGTAATTCACTTCAATTATTATTGTGTTACCTGATGTACGATTAAAGCTTTCATATCTTAGATCAAGATTCCTAGATAGGTATTTTTTGTTATTTCAGTAGAGCTTTTAATATGTCATAATTTAATGCATATAATGTTGCCTACATATCTATGCACTGAAATCGATATCAATTATGTTGTATAATGTTGTAATATTCCCTCTATTATAGCCGTTCAATCTCTGGCGTGTTCGTAAACACCTTTTAGTAACATAATAAGTTAAATACCTTTATGAATTTTCTCGACAAAGACCGGTGGCATTCTTTTGAATATCATATGTGCTGGTAAGTTAAGTACAATATTAGTATGTTCATCTATTGTTTGTCATATCCTACTTGAGTCTGTTAACTTCAAGTGAATGATTTATAACAATATTATATATACCTAAGTTACCTACCTATTAAGTATAATGAAGTTCTATAATGTGAGTGGCAGCTTAATCAATTTATTCATTGTAATTATTATTAATCATAGCATGATCCCAAAGAATTTTATTGAATTTTGCAGATGGTGTTGGTTAGCTAAACCAAACCATAATCGATAAAAAATATTCTTCTATCGAATGAATCGTGATTCAAATTTTAAACTAAAAAACACTATCTACACAATGTAGTCGTAGTTAAATGAAAACAAATACGATTGACTGATAAAGTGTAGTGTGCACTATGTATGTCGGATTTTAACAACCTACTTCCACCCTTTTCCGTTGCTAAGCTAGATCTTCATGTAGGAAAGGGTAGAATGCATAAAACGGCAAACGCATACGTAAAAAAATAATGTCATTTTTAGCTACATAACCTTCATAAGTGGCTCTCTATCCAACGCATTGGTATTCTGATAGATTGCCCTAGGAAAGGGAAATGTATCTACTTATTTAGTGCAATTTGGTCACCAAAAAAGATGGCAGCAAGAGGAGAAGCAGAAGAAAATGTGAAATAACTCAAATTGATAATATTATGCATCTAATCCGGAATCCGGATCATATTATATATATATGCTCTTATACTTGCGCTAACTAGGCTTAACGTCGAGTGGAATTTAACAGACTATGAATGAACATGCTTGATAACTCATACCAGGAAGGCGGCAGCATCAGAATCAGATTTAATAATGGGCGGCCGCTTTGTTTGGGCGGCAATAAAGAGTCTTAAAATGTGCTCGCAGCCCGCAGTGACCCGCGCTAAACGTCGATAATCAAGGGAGCCTCTTCGTAGCGGACCCGTACAATGCTGGAAATACATTTTTAAAACAAAGCCATTATTTTCTATTCTATGAAGTTGTGTATAAAAGTTTGTTGATCGTTGATAAACAAATAAAATTCAATTCATTATAGGTAATTACTTGTTGATATGAATTAATTTTGGAGCCACATTTTTGTATCGGGTATCTGCTTTGAAAACCCTGGAATCACTTAGCGTCAAATGTATCACAGACTTGCTAAGTGGAATGCGGTGCCTCTGATCCGTCGATCGCCACGCAATATGGATGAAGGTTTTTGGGATTGGTAGGCAGATATACCAACGTGTGTATTTACCTTAACCCAAATTGTCCTGATATCTAATTCAACTTCATTTTCCTGGTAAAACGCACCAGTAACAATTGGCCGATCGGTGTATGCCGTTTCAGGAAACACCTAGATATACAAAATCTTAATATTAAGTGAACGTGTCAGCCTAATTAATAGGTCAAGGGGATAAATACTAGGGTCTGGGACAACTGGACAAAAGGACAATTGGGCGCCGCACTGTCGAATGAAATAAATAGACGTTCGTTACGATTTTATACAGAAATTTATCTACTACCAAGTAGTTTTAATTCATCTTGCATTCATTTAATTCATATTTTTTATTGAGAATTATTATGCCTGACGCTTTATTTTATAGTAACTCTTTTTTCATTGGATTAAATAAGTCATAAAGTATTAAATAATAATATTATAGTTTCAAATAAATGGTAATATTAAATATAAGTTTTAAAAGTACCTATTAGTCACGAACGCCTATTCACTTTATAATTTTATTCGTGGCGCCCAGTTGTCCTGGCACCGAATCGTCCTAGACGCTTAATCTCAGTCCCTAGTTCTTGGCTGCCACGTACATCCACCGAACTTTGAGTTTGTCTATCCAGCAGGTCTTAGGGCGTCCTTGTGGGCGTTTAGTGCCCCTTGGGTACCAATGTATGACGGCATTTGTCCAGCCCATTGCCAGCTCATCTGCTTTGTCATTATCTGCTCAGGAGATAATTTTAATATTACTATTTAATATTTCTAAATACATACAACACAATATTGCACCGATTTTGCATCTTTCCAAAACGTCAAAAATAATATTTAAACTGCTTACTTATACATATTATTCTTCTAGTTTTTAGTACAAACGCCACAAACCACGCTCTTAAAAGCCTTTTTTACATTGAGCCGAACGTTGAGCACGGTTAGTTCCCTGATTTTTAAATTATAATCAAAAACTAATTTATGTTTCCTCCTTGTTACAGGTCTGGTTCCAAAACCGAAGGATGAAAGACAAGCGTCAGCGCATCGCTGTCGCGTGGCCCTACGCAGCCGTCTACAGCGACCCAGCATTCGCCGCGTCAATCCTCCAAGCAGCAGCCACCTCCGTGGCCCTCCCGTACGCCTACCCAGGCCTGGGCCACCCCGGACCCGGATCCCTTCTACCGCCATCTCACCACGGGCCCCCGCACTTCTTAACACACCCTTCAAATCACCCCTTCGGAGCGTACGCGGGCCACTACGCAAGATACGCGCCATATGCAATTCCATCCCAACATGGCGCCGGAAACCAAAACGGACAAAACCAAATGCACGGACAGACCAGTCCTTCAAGATCTGCATCTTACCCTTCACATTTACTCCAATCAATCAATCTATCACACCAAGGATTAAACTCGATGCAGCATCATAACCCGTCATATTTCGCGCACTTATCACTGGGGAAAACCAATAACAATACCTCTCGACAAAGTTCTCATGATATCCTTGCAAGAAATTCAGTATCTCCTAGTGCTGTGTCGTCTACTAGAGCTGGAGTGACAGCTAGTCCTTGCGCGTCAGAAGTTAGCGTTGATTCAGATCTTAGTCTGTCTCCAAGAAATAATACTGACACTTCAAGACGATTAGACCTTGGAGCTTTGGGAGCGTCGCAATACAATGATGTTCTTAGGCAGCATCAACTCGCTAGAGAAACGTACGGATCTGATCTATCTGTACAAGGATCTCTCTTGGAGTACGGAAATGAAGGAAGCAGGAAAGTGGAAGAGCAGACCAGTTTAGTTCAAGAAAAACCAAAGTTATTCAAACCTTACAAGAGTGAAGCGTAATGACTTTGTTAGTTATAAGGTTTTTATAGTTTTTGCAATTAATGAGTTCTGGCAGGACAGAAAATATTACTCATTGTATGTGTCAGTATTATTAAATTATTAATTATATTACCACGTGTATATAATATATTTAAAAAGACAGTTGTGTAAAGTAAATTAAAATAATATAAACACATAAAAATACCTAATAATCGAATAAATTCCTACAATAATAGTTATAATGAATATGTAGTAAAAATAATATTCAAATACTGCTTTAAATAGTCACTATTTTACTTTATATTTCGTTTTATTCGTTATTTTAATGTATATACCATGCATGTATTAATTAGATATAGATTCATAATAAGTACACCTTTAGTTATGTGTTTTAATATAGGTAAATGATATTAATAATATATTAATAGTTAATTATTATTAAATTAAAATGTTAAGTGTAGTATAATACCTGTAAAAAAAATATGAACCATAAAGTGGTAGGATAAACCCTTCACCATAATAAATTATAGAATGAGTCTACACAAAACGTCAGTTGAATTTGGAAATATTCAATATTTTATACGAGAGTTCTTTGAAAGATACAAATTTGAATTATTTGATTTTTATATTGACACTTTATATTTACATAATATGCATTTTTTTAAATACTTCCAGTAATTTAATGTATACTTAATCTATATAATTGAACATGGCTGCATGACTGGATTAAGTAGGTAATTAAAAGTGAAGCTAAAAAACATTTATCAATACTTATGTTTAAATTTGCAGTTTTATTTGTGGCAAATTTTACATAGTTATATATAGGTCAAACAAAACGCAGCATTTTAAATCAAATGTGTATTGAATGTGCAGATAAGTAATTAATTAACTACTGTGCTATGAATGGTTGTAAACCATATTTACAACAAAATATTAAAACAATCCGATGTATTTCAATGTGTAAACTTACAGAATATTATTTTTGGCACAATTAATATCTATCTCATGGCAACAATTATTATATATATTTTTAATCACACACTGTAAACCTAACCTAGAATATATAAATAATGAATGGTATTGATTACTGCGATGTAAATATTATTGTATAAAATCCTTATTTTTACTTATAGTCGTTTAGGTATAATACTTACCTACATATTATTATAACTATTCGTATGTAAAATAAAATGTTTAAATACTAAGTTATTGATTATTTATATGTTATTAATAAATAAGCGATGTTTTGTACATAAAATATGCTTAAATAAACGAATTTGTTAGTTGAATACTTTGTGGTTTCATTGATATCATCCTATGAGGACATAACCTGGTCTTCAAAAGCTCTATAATATCCAGATTTTTAAAACCATCGCCAAATCATTGACTAAAGCCCGTTTTATACGGAGCACTTGTGTCCAGTCACCGGTGTGTCAAGATGCCGCATTTACATAATAAATGAATGCGACACTCATGTGTATCCGTCTAAACGCGCCCATTATTTATTACAACGTTTTTATTAGGTCGTATTCTTATTTGTCTGGTAGTTGTTTATCCGGTACAAATCTTGCAATCGATTTTTAACTAACTTCCCGTCTAGCTAGACATTTGAAACTTTTAGAATATATCAGTACACGATGCCAATGCATTTTTTAAATACTTTTAGCCATCTTTAAGTCTAATTGAATTCATTTTCAGTTAATTCTGTTTTGTATGAAAATTTATTTCGGAAGAAATCCGTAATCCAATCCACTATTATTGGTTGCTAAGGATCTGGCGTCCTAACAACTAAATTATCAATATATACGTGCGTTACTATGAAAATCAATATGAACGTCAAAATGACATTTCAGTATTATTTATATCAAATACAATTTTTTTTGATCGTTTAAGCTAGTCAAGTCAGGTTTATAGGATTCAACAGAAAATTTAAAAACGTTGTAAGATATAAAAAGTTCTTTTTATCTTGTAATTATCTTTAAATCGTCGCTGCGCCTGCAAAATCCGACAAACATTTTTTTGCGTTTTTACATTTTTACGCTATGTGATAGAACGAGACGCGACGGAGGGCCTGTAAAACCCGTTTTCTAATATCAACGCTAGTTTAGAAAAATGCAAAATAAGCTATGTATTTTCACTTAAAAATGGCTTGCAAAATACGCTATGAATATTCCGGTCACATATCGCATTTTAAAGTAAAAAAAGTTACTGTTAATTGCGCCTGTTAATGACACATGACGGAATTTGCACTGACATTTGCTTCAGAATGCACCTTTTACTACCAGCGCTAGTGCACATAGCGGATTATTTACGTTTGCTAACAAATAATATTTAAGCAATAAAAAAGTGTAAAATTCTATTACATTGCACAATCATTTGTGTTTACTTAAAGAAGAGTGTTAATTTTAAAAGCCCGGTGAGTAGGTAGGTTATACAACTGTTTATTATAATCTAATGTAACTTTCTTGATGTGCTATAATAAAATTGTTTAATTATTTATCCATCCTACTCTGGATATTTTTATTTCCTTTTCACTCGATAATTATTACTCATTTATATGTCAAATTTTGGGTGGAAAGATAAAGGTTTGTTCGATACAGACTATTGGCTTGGTTAACGATGTTTTACGCATAGAATTAATATCATTGAATTATGCAATTATCATTTTTTACCCGGGGCAAAATCCGCTATGTCTAAAATACGCGTTAATTTAAATCCGCTATGTGCTGCCTCAACCACAAAACAGATTTAAAGACCCAAATAAAACAAGATATGTGCCTTTTACTTACAAAAAAAAAATATTACGACTAAAGTGTTAAATATTGTATTATAAAATATCATTTATACTGAATCCGAAGTAATTATCTAATTTTCAGTTTATTTTCTTTGTAAAAAACGTGAGGCATTGTTGAGTAAATCAGTTTTTTCCTTCTCCTGAAAAGTTGTGTTTTATTACATAGCGGATTTTGCAAGCGCGACGACGAAATGCAACTGCTTTACACACCGGTGGCTGGACAAAGGTGTCCCGTGTGAAGCGGCTCTTAAGTATTTATTATACTGGTAGTGCTACAGACTCAAAAACGCCGGCACACGTTTGAGCCCCGAAAAGTAGCGGCAATTTTTCGGCGTTTGTGGCGCTTCTATAAAATGCTACTGTGTAAGGAGACTAATTAACTAAAGGTAAAACTATTCACGATCTTAAGTAATCTGGTCAAAAGGTATTTAAATAACTATTTTTTTATTCAACGAATAATTCACGAGATTTAAGAATGTAACATTCTTTTATTGAACATACACAATTTGAAAACACTACGACACCCAGCAGGTTCGAACCAGCAACCCTCGGGATTCGCACCCTTGTGCACTGACTGCAAAATTTATTTGTTTACAATTTACATAAAGCGAACTTTGAAAATTATTAATTCAAGACGTTCACAATGTTAAATGAGAATAAATAAGCATGTTGACAATGTTTAAACAAAACATCAAAAGAACCCACAGATTATTTTTTGTTGTCTTTGAGAACCAGCACCAAAATAAAATAACTAGATTTTATTAATATTTGAATACCTAGGTGACTGACTGTAGGTATAATGGACCCAGAATACCCTAATTTTAAGTATTTGTTTACACCTGCAGGGTCATGGTATCCTGGTCCATTTTATAAACGTAGTTCTTGTGTTATTATCTTTTTATAAAATCTTTAAGATTTAGGATTGTTAATTGTGTATTATAAAAATACTTTCTATACTCTTTTTAAAAACCTCTAAAATATGCCTACATATAAGAAAAAAAGTTGGACCGAGAGAAACTCGAACATCTCCCATTTCTAGGCCTTCTATTACTTAAACAGCTTCAAATGCTTCAAGTTTGACAAGAAATTTCAGCAGTTTACTACTTAGCCTATAGATAGGTAGGTACATCGTTTACTAACATCAAGCAAGCCTCATTTTTTATCAATCCTTCTACCTACTTCCCAAACAAATATAACGAAAATAGCTGCATATAATTGCAGAACTTCTTCAAGTGAAGGCAAAAGAACTGGAGCTAGAAAACTTGGACTTTCAGAATGATATTATGATAAAATCCTTAATATCAAATGAAGACTTCTGGAATGCAGTGGATAAAAAAAAACGTAAACGGATAACCCAGATAGTTGCACAAATTTATGGGTACCACGGGTCTCCCAGTGACCACAGGCCTTCCATATTTTGGAATGCAGAGAGGAGTGGGACCAACCCGTTGAGAATCAGCCAAATCATCCGAGCCACGACCGTCAGTCATGAAGTGCTGACGAAGAGAAAGAAGGAGTAGTACCTATTCGATTCAACAAAATTATTTGTATTTTTTCTGTTTCTGGGGGGGGGGGGTCTGGACCCGAAACTCTCCTTTGTGTGCGTGCGTTCTTCCTCTATATCAGTGGTCCAAACTCAATAAGGATGTGAGCTGCTTTCAGAAATTGAAATTTTCTGGTGAGCTACTTATACATATTCCTACTTTATAATTTTTTTAACATCGTAAAATTAGGACAGCAAACTTCAAATAAAACATAAAATGCGTACATACTTTAATTATGTATTTATAAAGTAAAAATAATTAGTGAAAAGAATGGCATTCACATTTTTTTCAATTCTCGGTGAGTACTTTGTCACTCCCATCCGAATGCAATTATCAAGATGTACATATTATGTGAGTCTGTTTCTATATTTTCTTTTAATCACCTTCATAGTGGAAAACGTTGATTTACGTGTAGGTTCAAATAGGTAGAACAAAACAATGCCTTCATTTTGAGCGCAATTCGAACTAAAATTGGATACTTTTCTGTTGGGACGAAATGTCACAAATTGAAACAAAATGAAATTATTCTATCAGTTTCTGATGACGGGCCATCTTCTTGAAAATTTTCGACTATACAGCTGTATAGTTTTTCATTTCGGAGTCCAATAATAAAATTTGAGGGGAAAATTTATAAATATGATAAAATATTCTACCCGAGCTACCGAAAATGCTGCCGCGAGCTACCGGTAGTTCGTGAGCGACCGTTTGGCGATCACTGCTCTATATAAATATTATGTTCAACTGTGCTTAATTCGTAATAGTAGTTTTAAATATGTAACATTATAACAGATATTAATTAAATGAAAATAGTATCAATATTTTTTTAATGGATAGCCCCCAAAAGACAAGGATCCCCAATTTTTTTCGATTATATAAAAATTAAAATTATTCATATGTTGGTAACGGAACAACAGTACCTACATTTTCAACATAAAATATAATAACCAAACGTACACGATGTATTAAGGGTTGCCAAGCAGATGAAATAAATGGCAATGCGTCGAAAATGTCGCTCAATACGTGGAATCATACAGTGGTAATCAAGGGATACTAAATGACCCTAGAGCCGGCCTGAAACCCGTTTTATCGATGCACTCATCAAGCTCTAGTTCTAAGAACTAGATACCGAGAATAGTGAAAAAAGCTATAGTGAAGCTTTCGTCCAGCAGTGGATCGATCCCGACTGACGATGGTAATGATACCTTTGTTTTATCAACATGACTGAATTGAATTCAGACAGATGGTTGGAGCGGACGCTTTTTTGAATTGCTTCGCTCCGGAACCTAATAGTTGCTCCAGCTCCGCTCCAGGGTCTGCTACGCTCTGGGTAAAAAGTTTTTATAGGTATTATAATACCGGGTAGTCCCAGAAGTACCCGACCTGACGTACATGTGGCAGTTGTTTAAAAATAATGACCATGCTAAAAAGTACCAACCTTATAAAGCTTAAGTTTGAAGTTTTACGACGCTACGTTGTTCAGTAATTGTTTGTCAGCCATCAACAGTGAACGCTCTCAGTGAATTTGTAAACATGGACAAAATTGGTCATCGTAATGTGATACTATACTTTCATTTGAAAGGCTTCAGTCCAACCAATATCAAAGCGGCGCTAGATTCTACTCTGGGGGTGTCTGCTTCTTTGTTTACAACAGTAAAATATTGGGTGACCGAGCTACCAAGACGAACATCGCAGTGGTCGACCAAATGAGGTATATTTGCCAACAATGAAGAGGTGGAGTCTGCGGTTGATAGCTATTTTGAGGAGCTCGACGACTCTCACTATAAACAGGGTATCGAAGCTATTGAAAATCGCTGGGGAAAAAAGTATCGACCTAAAAGGAAACTAGGTAGAGAAATAAAGAAACTTTGTTAGGTCGGGTACTTCTGGGACTACCCTCGTATGTATACAAATGTTAAAAAATTAAAACAAGGTTGATTATTCGTCATTTTCATTAGGTATTAAAAATTGAGGTTATTTATCACTCAGTAGTATAACCGTATTTCAAATAATTTCAGTATTGCAAATTGTCAAATACAATATTTCTGATACTGAAGGCTAAGAACAGGATAGACAATGGGTAAAAGATTTGATGTCCTCATGAGAAGAAGCGATCTGCAGCTCTGCGATGAATGTGATGTTTTGGACGACATTTTACATATAGCAGTACAATGGCCTAAATATGAACGACAGAGAGTACAGCTGCGAATTGCGGATATCTATGAGAATGTCGACGAATTGAACGATGCCCTGGCGGTGGGAAGGACGGAAGAGCTTGGCAGAATTGTAAAGTCCTTTAACAAAATTGAAGAGGTTATCGCAAGACAATGATATGCCACATAATTATGACTTTGTTAATTTTGAATAAAACATAAAACCAATCCCCAGGGCACGATTACTCGCGTTTTACTAAAGACACTTTTTAAAAAAAAGTAGACAGATGTCTCAATATGATATATGACAATTGTGTAGTTCTTGCAAATTCAGATTTTACTCTAAAATGTTTGTTATAACATGATATTATGATACACCAATCAAAATGGACACCGGTCAGCCATCCATGCCTTCTTGCTCCAAACAAAATAATTATTTGTGCGATATATTGAACATTTAAAATGAGGATAGTGATGTTGATCAAGAATATGTGCACAACAAGAACATTATATTGCTCATATCTCAAAACTATGTTTCTGTGGCATATCATTGTCTTGCAATAACCCCATTCAATTTGAGTGAGGGCCAAATCAGCGGATCCTCCTCTAGATGAGAAGAGGCGATATGACATCGAGTCGCAGTCAAAGCCTCGGTAAAATAAAAATTAAATATTTTAATTTGATTTTAGGACAAAAATTTAATAGTGATGAAAAAAACATCCGGAACAGTGAACCACTCATTGATATACTACTGGATGAATCATATGCTTCTTAAAATGACGCCCGATTTTCAGCGAGTCGGCCTTTGTTAAAACTTACTGAGTAAGCCCAATCTAGCTTACATCTTACTCTAACTAATAGTCAGCGCATGACGACTTGCTCTGTCTGTTTTGCGTTGCAGCTACCCTTAGGTTCACTATTCCAAGAACGTAAATTTAGTTTTACAGCCAGGCCAATACGGGTGAAATTCGGGAATCCATGTTAACGGTCTTAACGCATTATACCTACAAGGAAATATTATAAGACGATATTCGTAATATCTTTTGTGGTATATTTTTAAAATGACACTACTTGTATGGGAACTGCTCATCTAGTAGTATATCAATGGAACCACTACAAATTTTCAGTGCTCAGGCTCAGCTCCTGTTCCAGGTAAAACCCTATTGCTCCACTGATCTGTGCCCCTAGAACCAAACCCAATATTTAATTCAACTCCTTTACGGCATAATAACAATATCACAGCGTCAAATCGTAAAATTGGGTGGGGGCAGACATCAAAAAATCTGACCCCCGTGCATTAAAATAATAAAATAAGTTAATAAAAATACATCGCGCGAGGGGGAGAAGTCAATCCGAAACGCGATTGTCAAAACAAATTATTAAATAATATTGTACTATATTCCCCGGGCACTTGTCCCCCTCGTAATATTTTATCCGTTTAACTAGGCAGATATTGTGTATGATATTTAAATATTTGTTAATGTTTTCAAGGGACGTTTCTGAATTGGAGGGTTACTTTTCATTTTAATAGCCAGTGGCGGAGAAATGCACATAAATAATATGATAAATATAAATAATATATTATTTCATCATCACTCGGGATCAATGACATTATTAAGGCTATACCTCAGTTGAGGCATGGTCTAAAAAGATCGTGGCTAGGCGATGCGCGGATTGCGGGTCGCGGGTGCAAATGACGCATGCCGAACGAAATATAATTTGTCATATAAATCCAACATGCGTCCATTTAATGTTCTGTTTATTGTTGTGCTACCCCTCGATCTGCACGTCCATGTCAGAGGATCGATCACCCTCCTCTTGAGGGGGATCAGCACAACACTCGCCGGTGTCCATATGACACCACCGCAGAGATCCGAGGACGTTCCTTACAGGAAGACTGTAAGTGACATTGTGTACAAGACCGCATTTGCGGCATGGCAGGCGAGGTGGACCGCCTCCTCCAAGGGGCGGCACACTTACCGTTTTTTTCCAGACGTATTCTGCAGGCACCAAACTAGAAGACTCCAACCTTCGCACTGGATTAGCCAGTTCCTCACCGGCCATGGCAACTTCGCCGCCAGACTCCACGAGTTTGGCTTGATAGTAGATGGGCCGGGTTGTACCTGCGGGCATGACCACCAAGATGTTGAACACATCCTCTGGGATTGCCCGCTTATGGAATTCGAACGAGCGGAGCTGTTTGCCAGGGTCCGTCCTCACACGGGCCCAATTGGTCATGAAAATCTGGTAGCAACCGAGGCCAACTTTGTGGCATTTGAGAAATTTGCAGCGTCGTATGGGGAGCGGGATAGTCCCGACTCTTCTGTAGACTCATCCATTTCAATTCGTGACACTCAGTATGCGGGTACACAAAGCGCTTAACGTCAGCGGACAGCAGAGCCAGTCCAAAAAACAAACATTTTCTCTCTTAACTTTCTTCTTTAAGCACTACGGTGCATGGTTGCAGCATCAGTCTCGTGCGGCTTCGTCTCGGGACGGAATGAGCACTTAAAATCACTTCTTTCAGACACGTTTAAAGCGTCATAGAAAGCGGCCGTGCATAGCCACGGTTGTGTATATATGACAGGTGGTGGTGGGCACTATATTTGTTCTATTAGTAACAATAATATATTCATTGAAATGTTTTCTTTTTCAAGTAAATGGATAACGTTTTTAGTCATCTTTACACGATTTAAGAATAAATACCCCCGTCACCATCACGAAACAAATTGTCGTGTTACCAGCTCGACGTTCTCTCTCCGAATGCCAGCGAGTCCAAAATTTCGTCGCGCCTATTATTTCTTTATCTATTATTGTTTGGTTTAGGCAGGGCTTAATGAATTAAAAAAAATAAAGCAACTGTATGTGCAATATGTATTCTTAATCCAACGAAAACAAATAAGTATGAATGAAAAAGTGTGCACAATTTTGTCGTATCAACCAACATATACCAAAACTATTTTGGTTTGGATTAGGCAGGGTTTAATTGATTGTTAAAAACTAACCAACATCATCTGTAAATTGTATTATTATTTCAATAAAAACAAATACGTATGACTAACAAAGTTTAATGTGCACTATTGATGGTGGATCTTAACAGCCTACCTCCACCCTTTGGTACTGGTATACACTGATGTATGAAGGCGTCGTCCACTCTTCACTGTCCGTAATTCTTCACTGTCACGTACATCCGTCAAACTTTATGAGCCCATTGATAATTTGCCGTTGCATCAGCTTGGCGACCACAGAACAGATAATAAATAGAATTCTGATAGGCTATAGAATATAGATATACCAATACAGTAAATTTTAAAGTAGGGTTTTAAATGTGTGATTATCCTACGAAAATTAAACACGCATTATAGACGTGCAATAGTGTGTGTAATACACCGATATTAAATAAGCGTCAATGCATAAACCAAGATCGGTTGTTAGTATTAGACGGATGGCGTATGATTGACACGTATTTAAGTTTATCCAGTATTCTGCCTTACTCGAGGTCGGCTACCTGCTTCTACTTCTCCTTATCCGTTAGGAATTTCAGTTCCCATTATTTCTGAGTTCCCTGTTGGCGACCCTGTATCAAATCGCGTATTTTTGTCAACATCTTTATTGTTTAATTAGCCACCCATACAAGACGAAGGAGGATGTCTTTGATTCCAAAACCTTTCAACAGGTAACATAACACGTAACTACAAAATTATGTAACATTGTGATAAAATTGCTTTGATGTTTTAGGTATTTCATGCGTTTAGTATTAAATAACACTTTAAACGGCAGTTCCACCGAGTGTGTTAATCATATAATCGCTCGTTCTTAGATTTTAGTGTGGAATTAGTAATAGTAAATTATTACCTATGTCTATATGGCCGTTTTCTTTGAAATGGTGTCACCATTTTTTCTGGTATCTTGGGTTTAAAGTGCTAAAGCGTCTATGACATTGAGCTACTTTACAAGCTGCTAGTCGGCGAGTTTAAAAGCGGGCGAGACAGCTAGTGCGATTGTGATGATGACACAAAACTTTCCACTCGCTCAGAAGCCAACAAGCTAGCGAGTTGAAACCGTAATTGTTGGTACTTTTTGACAGGACGCATTGAGTAGTTCGTTTTATTACCGGGTTCGCCACTATCGCTCTACTGCGCAGGCGCAGATCGTCCCACACGCCAGCGCGTAGCGAGTAAAGTAGCCGGGCGTTCAACTTTTCTCGGTAGACTGTTTATAATCTACTTGTTCGCTACTTCGATGATGACACTGGGCGAGTTTACAAGCAGATTGTAAATTCGCTGACTTGTAGCTCAATATCATCGACGCTTAAATTCTAAAGTCTAGAAGCGGCCACCATTAGCAAATCCAGAAAATGGTCCTGAGGGGGGGGGGGGGGCTATTCATTGGTTCTTATGTACATCAATCTGTTTTCGCACACTAACATAATTAAATATAACTAAAAAAATGTACAAAATATACTTTTAATGTCTTTAGTTTAAGTTTATTGGAAAATAGGTAAGTACATATAAATAAATTACAATAATTATAGTAGGTGGCCAAGAAATTTCCGACCATGTCCGATCCTAATAGGATCATATGGGCCTCCACCGAGTAGAGGTTTGTATTAACATATTTTTGTTTTTTACGAGAAATGGATGTAAGCCACTTGCTCAACCTATTAGGTCCATACCCTGACTCACACACAAATTGAAAAACAATATGTGTACTTGCCAGACCCAGGATTCGAACCTGGGACCCACGGCGTGATAGTCCAACGCTTAAGCCGCGCGGCCACCGTGGGTGTGCCAAGTAATACCTGGGTATTAAATCCGAAATGCGTTTTTAAAAGAAATCCAGTTTTATGTCAAAAACATTGAGAAAATGAAACGAACATGACAGATACCTACTGAAGATTTAAATATTATTTTCTGTACGTCACTGACTTGACTTGCATTTTTTTGTTAATATGGACGGAGGGCGTCCTTTTGAATTTGTGGAGTTAGCGAAATAATTAAATTTAGACAAGCAATGTAAAAATATTTAACGGTGTTTGCCTTTTGTAATGTGTCGCAGATTAGCTCAGATAAAAAGAGATTTAGAAAAGTACCCTCGCTACCCCCTCTTAATTATTGCCTGAGTTTTATCGCATCATTTTTTTTTATTTATCAGAACGAAATAATATCGAATTGGCAGATATGTATTACTTACTTAATTATTACACCCAGCATTGGAGAATAGGGCGAGCACAAGGTCATGGCAATTCCCTCGATCCGTCGCTACGTCTCGCACATCTATGTGAAACTTTTGCGTAGATCGCTTTTGTAGCACCGCTACAGGAAGAGTGAGGATCTGCCACAGAGACGTAATCTTAGATGCTAGTGGCTTGTAGATTCAATACAAATTTATAAGACGGTTTTGCGTAGCTTTTTGTGCTCAAAAATAATAGTTTAAGCTAAAAGATTATATACAATAAAATTTAATTAAAATAACTGATAATACTGATTATTTATATCGGCCAATGGGTAGCCATATAAAGCGAATTCTATCGGATAACAAATATTATGTTGGTGTTATTTACCGTCTTAAATATTAAATTCACTTCTACATGAGGTAGGGCCGCAGCAAGCAGGAGTGCGCATTACTCGGGCGGCAGGTTTCAAAAGGCGGCAAAATACCCGTAGAACTTAGAACCGTAGAACAGGAAAAACATTCATTAAATTACATAAAGTGAATCTTTTGTTGGAATGTGTGAACTAGGTATTTATTTACTATCGGCTAAGGAAAAAATATCAAAAAATATTAACATCCCGTATATATGACTAATGTATCAGAATCGTATACGAAAATAGCGAAATGCATTCTCACAAAGTCTCAATACCTATATCAGATCAGTATGCTAGCATTAAATTGAGATAAAACTTTTCTGAAAAAATATGTAATTCTTTGTATGTGAACGGACGCTAGGAAATGGACCAAGTCGTAAACGTAAAGCAATATAAGAAGAATTATATAGGGCATTTTTTCTCATGGATAGTATAAAAATGCTTCTTTGTACTATTAAAAATTAATATTTAAAAAAATACTACACAGTTTTTGTTATACCATTTGAAACTATTTTCATTACTGTATAAGATTAATATTCATTCAATTTAAATTTAATTTTAGATATTTACACATAAGTAGTACCTACTTAACTTGTAATCATGTTCACTCATGAAAATATATCGGCATGCTCTAAGTACCTATCGATCAAATCAATAATGTATCATCTTCATTGATGTCAAAAATCCACTTAGCAAAGTCAAGAGGCAAATAGTGAGGAATCGTTTCCAGACGAAGATAACGATTTTCAATTATGTGGCAACTCGAATAAAATTGAATAGTTTTAAAAAAATGTTTCCCTCTGTCATTAACGAAAGAATCATTTATAAAAAATCAAATCGAAAGAACTTTCACCAACTAGGTATAGACTATAGAGTATAGATAGAATATAGACAATGTGATAGCACATCCACGATATTTCACCCCCTTCCCTAGGGACGCGAAGCAATTGAAGTGCATCCGAAACAATTAACACTTGCGTCTCTCCTGTGGGACTCAAACCCGAGACTCAGGTGGCGCAACGATTGCGGGGGATTAACCCCTTTGTGTGCCAATAGAGGGGGAAGATTATTCTTGCGACCTGCTGTTTATAATACTCGTAAAAAAGTCATCTCCGCATCATCAATTTTGTTGCACGTCTCTGGATTATTTTGTCACTATTTAATTGATAAAATCGTATTTTTATTGTGATCTTTTTTATCTTTACAACATGATATTACTGAGTAGCAGAGGTGGGTAAGTATTGTTGACGTTCAGGCTTGCGCACAAGGGGAGGTAGGCACAGAACGAAATAAATACAAATTATTTATGTGAGAATAACCCGGATGATTTGTCTATCACATAGCTTTTACAATGAGTTGGCCCCACTCCTCTTGTCATTCTACGACACACAAAACTTGTGTCACTGGAAGATCCGTGGCAGTCATGAATATGTGTAACCATCTATCCAATATTTGCATTAATATTCTGACGCGGTATGTCTTAAAGACAAGGCAGCGCGGATTACACAAACGGACACTAGCGATCCTAATAATCATTACTGTAAGAACACGCGCACTCGATAACCACTTATGTGTGCGACAATTCGCACTAACCTGTATGTAAGTACAATCGTAATAATTATAACTGCAGGTCAGGTGTTCATCGCTATATTCAAAGTGACTGGGTATCTGAGTATTAGGAACATAATGAGAAGCAACGAGAATCTATAACTCGTGGCAAAAGGTACCTATTAGATTTTATTAAGCCCGCCCCCTCCCGCTGCCTTAAAAAAACAATAATAAAAATACTATTATGGATAATTATTCATCCAATGTCGCTAGACAAGAGGACAACCGCTGGACAAACTATGAGCGATCACATAGAAGGAATGGGACAACTTGGCGCTGCTCTGTCGAATGAAATAAATATACGTTCGTTACGATTTTATACAGAACGTAGACGAGGAATTTTAGTCTACTACTTCGTTGTTTTAATTCATTTTGTCTTAACATAGTGTTTTTTTTATTTCAGATTGAAAATTAGCATGCCTGAGGCTTTATATATAAAAAAAATACAAAGAACTTTTTATATACCTACAACGTTTTTAAATTTTCAGTTGAATCATATAAACTTGACTTGACTAGCTTAAACGATCAAAAAAATTTGTACTTGACATTTCATATTGATTTCCATAGTAACGCACGTATATATTAATAATTTAGTTGCTAGGACCCCAGACCCCTAGTAACCAATAATAGTGGATTGGATTACGGATTTCTTCCGAAATAACTTTTCATACAAAACAGAATTAACTGAAAATGAATTCAATTCTACTTAAAGATAGCTAAAAGTATTAAAAAAATGCATTGGCATCGTGTTCTGATATATTCTAAAAGTTTCAAATGTCTAGCTAGTCGGGAAGTTAGTTAAAAATCGATTGCAAGATTTTTAATGGATAAACAACCACCGGACAAAAATAAGAATACGACCTAATAAAAACGTTGTAATAAAGAACTCTCTAGCATATTTAAACATACACACACCTAAATCATTATTTAAGACTGACGTGTGCTTATTTACATTATCATCAAGTATTAAATAATAATATAAATATTAAAAAAATAATATTAAATCTAAAAGTAGGTACCTATACTTTACATACGTCTATTTATTTTCGAATATCATTAAATTGCGTGGCGCCCAGTTGTCACTGCGCCGAATCCCTCTAGACGGGGATGCCATAAAACCTGCTGGATAGACGAACTCATAAAATTCGGTGGATGTACGTGGCAGCTAAGAACTAGGGATCGAGAAAAGTGTGTGGGAGCCAATCAGATAGGGAAGACCTTCATCCAGCAGTTGATCAATACCGACTGATGGTGGATAATTGTTCGAAATATAGCATATTTCGGGATGCCTGTTAAGGCTGTACATCAGTTGAGGCACGGTCTAAAAAGATCGTGGCTAGGCGATGCGCGGATTGCGAGTCGCGGGTGCAAATGTCACATGCCAAACGAAATATAATTTGTCATATAAATCCTACATACGTCCATTTTATGTTCTGTTTATTGTTATATTAGTAACTCCAGCGTCGTATGGGGAGCGGGATAGTCCCGACTCTTCTGTAGACTCATCCATTTCAATTCGTGACACTCAGTATGCGGGTACACAAAGCGCTTAACGTCAGCGGACAGCAGAGCCAGTCCAAAAAACAAAAAAAAAATCTTTCTTAACTTTCTTCTTTAAGCACTATGGTGTATGGTTGCAGCATCAGTCCCGTGCGGCTCCGTCTCGGGACGGAATGAGCACTTAATATCACTTCTTTCAGAGACGTTTAAAGCGTCATAGAAAGCGGCCGTGCATATATGACGGGTGGTGGTGGGCACTTTAACGTATGTTCTATTAGTAACAATAATAATAATATATTCATTCATTTTTAAAGTAAATGGGTAACGTTTTTAGTCATCTTTACACGATTTAAGAATTAATACGCCCGTCGCCATAACGAAACAAAGTGACGTGTTTCCAGCTCGACGTTCTCTCTCAGAATGCGAGCGAGTCCAAAATTTCGTCGCGCCTATAGTTGAAAATTATTTGCCGTTTCACTGATGTACCTATCACCTTAAAGTTTCATAAGAAACAATGAGTGATTTTTGGTTAGCATTGTCGAATGTATTTTGTGTATCACCCCATTGTCTTGTGTAATATATATTTTTATTGACTTTGCTCTGACATTTACGAAAAAATCACAATCGATAATTAGAAATTATTAGTACCTACGTACCAACCTCCTAATTTTCTTCGCCTGTTGACAAAGTCATGAGTTTTTCATTAACGAACTATACCGGCGTGCGTCACCAAATAAATTGATATTGATCAATGTTCTTCAGTGTCTTTAATGTTAATGCATAACACCTCCACCGCATGATGACTGCAGTGACCAAAATCACAGGTCGGTAATATAATTTCGCGGTATCAAATACATAAGTCTCGTCCAGTGACGTAGCTAAATTGCGCAATACCAGTGGGAGCATTTTTTAAATAAAAAGAGCTATTATGTTTTCATAAATGGAATAACGTAAATTCTAGATAGAATGATGTCATACTATTGTGGCAGTGCAGGCAACTCATCTAGGTGTTAGTATCGTTACTTTCAAACACAGAACAGAGAATAAATAGAATACCGATAGGCTATATTCAATACGCCGCATGTTGATGCAGGCTTTTGAATGTGTGAGTGTCCTACGAAAATGAAGCACGCATTATGCACGTGTAAAAGTGTGTGTAATACACCAACATTAAATGAGCGTAAATGCATAAACTGATAGCAGTTTTCAGTATTCGACGTAAAACGTATTCTTCACACGTTTGTAAGTTTAACACGGATTCTTCCTTACTCGAGTCAGTTACCTGCTATCACCTTACCCGTTATGTATTTCAGTTCCCATTATTTCTGAGTTCCCTGCTTTCAAATTACCCTAACACCGTTGTAAAATAATTTTGTCGTGGCCACAATGCCAGAAGAATCTGTAGGTATTTTCTCTACCTACATACATTATCGCAGTGGTGAAGAATCCATAATAGACAACTATTTAAAGTTTAAAGCATAGATAAATATAATAAATAACCTAGACATTTCATAGGTAAAAAAAACCAAGCGTGAACAGAGATATAGGTATTTATTCTATAAGCAGCAGAGACATCCGTCTCTAATGGGATTAATATACCCATAGGATAGTCATTCTGTATCCAAGTTACTAATGTATGCAAATAAAGGCTTAATCCATAGTTTTTTTCTTATGTACTTTGATGTTGTTGGTCCTTGAGACCTAACCAACTGTATGCTTCAATATAATATGAAAGTAGTGAGGCCAGTGAGGCTATTTTCTTTTCTGTGCTCATACCATAAAGCCTATCTACGTCTATGCTTTGTTTATGTTATTTACGCACTATAGGCAAACTCTGGGTGGCTTAGCGGAAAGGCAATGCAGGAAGCGTAACCGCATTTTTAGTGCAAATTCGATTCCCGGTTCGGCATCACTTTTTTTGTAAAAAAAATCTAGCTTAGTGCACGTTGTCATTTTATAGTGAAATATTTTTTTATAAAAAAGTAAAATATACGCAATATTTTACGTTCAGTACCTAAATTGTATCAGTAAAATACTTAATATGAAACAAAATTCAAATCTAAGTCCAGTAAATATAATATTATGGTTATCAGTACTCACGATTAGGGAATCCAATCCCGAGCCAAAATTCTGATCCCGGGATTTCGGGATTACAATTTGGCAATCCCGGGATCCCGGGACTGGTCCCGGGATTGGCATTTTTTCAATTGTTAATATAATTTTTTTATATTTACAAATAACATTGATAAAATCGGTCAAAAATAAATCTAGTATAATTTATACTATTTAAGACATTTATTGTTTACGTTTAATCTTGGAAATACACAAGTTTAATGGAGTAAATAATATTGTAATATAAATAATAATGTAAATTTAATAGGAGATTGCTGTTTCTGATATGACTTAATGAATGGATTAGCGAGATTTATAATAGTAAAGCAAATAATCATGGCGTACTTATGGCCTTTCCGCTTCATAAATCTAATTAGTCAGCCAAATATGAAACTGCCGTAAAACGTATGATATCATGATGGAATTACTTTGTTAAAAGTGCAAAGCATTGTTTTTTTTCAATCTTTCCATTTTTAATAATTTATGTGAAAAAATAAAATGAATCGGCAACCTACACATGGGTATAAATCAAACTTCATTCAAACTCAGTTTATTTCTAATGTAGTTATTTTTTTATCAAAAGTATTTTTTCTGTTATATTTCGCTTTTATTTTATTTTCCATAAAAATTGATCAATCAATCAATCAATCAAGACAAAAATCAATCCCGAAATCCCGGGATTATGTTTACCAATCCCGGGATTCATAGGTATCGAAAATAGCTCGGGATCCCTACTCACGATGGCCGAGCTGTTACTGTGTCAGCTTATGTCGTGGATCCCGGGTTCCAATCCAGGGTCTGCAAATTCATGTGTTGTTTTTCAATATGTACGTGTTTGGACCCAGAATTATAGACATAATTGGTGGCGCCTTTAACTAATATTCATTTATCGTAAAAAAAAAAACCAAAAATAACTTTTAATTCAACCTCCGAATCAGGTGCGAACATGGTAAAAAAGGACTTTTTCTGTTTCCTACTACAGTTTACCTTCTTTCAACACGCACCATTCGCCACTGGATTATCATATTGCAAATTGTCACCATTTCATTGTATACTATTGTTACAATGTCACAACACATTATCATGACATAAATAAATATATATTATATATTAATCTTCTTAAGATATCCTCATATTTCAATGAAATTATGAAAAATTAAATAAAAAGTCATATTTTATAGGTACCTACTTGAGAAGAAAGTGGTTACTTTGGATAGAGACAGGTAGACAGAGATGTTCAAGGAACCCAGGAACCTACACGTAATGCTCTTGTTGGTGGTGATCTATGTATTTTAATAATATGCCATTAATTACTATAGGGTTGTACCTACGTAGTTAAATTTAACCTTTAGTTATATTGTGTTAAACACACCTATATTATACCTACATCTAGGTAGGTACCGAAACATAAAACTAAATAAATAAAGTCTTAAGGCGCTCGTATAATACACCTGCAATCTACAACAGTTGTGTTAAACTAAATTTCGTGGTCCAATTGTGGATCATTAAAAAATGAATTAAGGCAAAGCTTCACTGAGCCTTTTTTAAAGAGGCACCTAGCGGAAAAATACGAAGCTTGCAATTTGAGACATTTTTTTGATAATTTACAATTTCAACTGTATTAATGAATAAATATGTATCTGAAAACATTAAAAAGAAAAATATTTTTTATTTTAAGTCAAAGATAAACTTACAATTGTAAAAAATGTAATAAAATGTGAATTTGTTAAATCGGACCGCACCCTATTATTACATACATTTTATGGTCATATTTATTGTTAAAAAATTATAAAAATAATTGATTTGATATAAATAAAATGGATTTCAAGTTATACACATTTATATTTTTTATAAAAATCGATGTTTTTTAAAATAGTTATAAAAAATATTAAAACTATGAATTATTCAAATATCTCTTAGGTGATGCTTAGAAAACTTTAATAATAAATATGACCATAAAATATATGTAATAATAGGGTGCGGTCCGACTTAACAAATTCACATTTTATTACATTTTTTACAATTTATTGTAAATTTGTCTTTGACTTAAAATAAAAAATATTTTTCTTTTTAATGTTTTCAGATACATATTTATTCATTACTATAGTTGAAATTGTAAATTACCAAAAAAATGTCTCAAATTGCAAGCTTCGTATTTTTCCGCTAAGTCCCTCTTTAAGAAAGACTCAGTGAAGACTTCACCTTAAGAGCAGTTTCCACATTATCACAATAAATATCTACTGTGACTTTACGGGGAATTGCTGGAAACTCGATAAGATTTCCATTCGAGAGATAACTTACCTACCTAATTGATAATATTATCTGATATATTGCACCTTTACAGTCGGCTCCGATATTTTTATATGTTATATATATACACGGTTATGGAATTGATATTTAACATATTGACGGGGCTCGAAATTACAACATAGATAAACCTGGGGAAGTTACATTTTGAATCGAATCTTGTCCGTTTTAGTAAGGGCGAATTATTATTTAATTAATTAATTATTTATATTTAATTTTGATGTTATTATAATAGTAAAATATAATCCAAATAAACATTTATTTTTATTTTTAATCAACCGCAGCACCCCCAAATATCTTATCCACGAGCCGCTACTACATATAACTAAATAAAATGAAAGGAATCTTGCACACTCTAGTGAACGTAATTCGTAACGAGGGTGTTAGGAGATTCTTCCTAGAAAGCTTCCAGCACAACTCTGACGGTCGCTTCTCGTTCGTTATGCCACGGTGTATACCTCAAAAGCTGGGAGAGATGTAGGGATAGTGAAGGGAACGTATATAAGGTCAACTTGATAGCATTGAATTGATACAAAACACACAAAACCGCAATATAATACTGGACACATTAACAGACTAGCGGGTCTATTCTATACAAAAGGCTGCTTCCGTCCGCTAAAACCGCTAACTAGGGTATGTTTGTATCAAATTATTAACACGTATTGTAACAATTATAATTAGCCGGTATTTATTGTTGCAATAAATGATATATTTTAACGGCATGCCCCCTGCCTGTGCTAAAATTTAGAGCATGAGCGATAGAGAGAGAGCGAGAGAGAGACAGTTTCGACTGATTAACTGATTAACTGATTACAATACAATTACAATTATAATATTTGAATATAAAATGTATGTAACAAATACTAACACATTATCACTTTAGCACGTTAGCGGTCGATAGTCGCCTTTTGTATAGAATAGACCCGTAGGTCAAAGTAGGTACCTACCCCATGGCCCCTACAAGGGGGGCTGACAAGGCTCTAGCCTGGGTGCCCGGACTTTGGAGGGGCCCGGCGTGGTGGAGCAACCAGATAAATGAGATAAACACACACCACAAATTGACCCTCAATAAAATAGCGAAAAAAGTCGCCTGTGGTGCTAATTTACTTCAAATGTTAATATTGATAATGGATTTAAATTAAAACAATATGTAGTTATGCGATGCAATTTTCGATGAGTATCAATATTCAAAAATTCAATAATTTAAGTGGATGTATTAAAAAATACTAAAAATCGCTAAAATTATCTAAATATCAGTGACGAAGGGTGGAGGTAGGCTGTTAAGTTCCGACATAAATATTCCACAATAAACTTTGTCAGTCATACGTCCTTGTTTTCATTGAACTAAGTCTATAAATTACAGATGGTGTTGATTAGTTTTTTAAAATTCAATTAAACTCTGCGGAACCAAGCCATAGTAGATAATCGACCAAAAATACTAGTCTATCTATAAAATATCAAAAATTATGCTATTAAACCATACATCATTTTTGATATTTTATACATAGAATAATATTTTTTATCTACTATGGTTTAGTTGACAGGACTTAATGAATTTTAAAAACTAACCAACAACGTGTGTAATATCAATATGTACATATTCTTAATTGAACGAAAACAATAAGTATAAATGAACAAGTTTAGTGTGTACTATTTTGTCGAATCACCCATAACTTAGGCAAGGTTTTAATTGATTTTTAAAAACTAACCAACACCATCTGTAAATTGTAGTCTTAGTTCAATAAAAACAAATATGAATAACTGACAAAGTTTAATATGCACTATTTGTGTCGGATCATAGCAGCCTACCTCCACTCTTCGCCACGGAAATACTCCATTTGGAAAACGTTACTGTAGATCGTCATACTGCCTTTTACCTTAGTGATAGGTAGGGGGGCTACCAAAGATCCTGGCATTGGGGCTCACTTCAGGGTGTGGGGCCATGACCAACCCTTATTATAATTTACGAAAGATTGTAAAAATAAGTATGTAAAAAAGTAGATACCTACACTTTTTGCACACGCATTGCAAATGATCGCCTCGGCAAAGTTGTAATTGATTAAAATTTCATTCGGCTTGAATGTTTTTCTGTCATCTGCGAATCGCCCTGATTTTCTTTTATACAAGTGCGTTCGTACAAATTACACGTTACCATAAAGTGTAAATCTTAATATATTTTGTGAAAATTGAATATTCCTGACGTGTACATACCTTGGAAGAAGACGAAAAAAGTCAACTCATTTTCACCACCCCTTATTCAGCCAACTCACCTCATCTCACCAGACACCACACCTCCCACTATAGCGAAGAGGTGCCGTTCACCAGCCCACCTAACCTAACCGTCAATAACGCCTGTTGTCGGATTACGTTTATTATCCGACTAGCGTATGGGAAACTGACACTTCGGGGTGGCGTTGCGTTTTCCGGAAGCTAATATAATTTAATACGTGTACTTTTGTACATTTTCACCATATGTCCACGAATAGATCCGATACCCGACGCGCATACAAGGGGGGTGTTTTCGGGTTCATTCCATCCCAGGATCAAAAAAAAATACAATTTAATTAACTGATTGCAATATTACTTATTCTTTCTCTTCTCCTTCAGGACCTCATGCAGCTACGATACAAAGGGGGGCTAACAGGGCTCTAGCCTGGGGGCCTGAGCTCAGGAGAGGCCCGGCGAGGCGAGTCAACAAGTGAGATAAACACTTATTACAAATTTGCTTTAAAGTTTAAATAAAAAGTCGCCTGCGCTATTTTCCTTCAGTAGTGTTATTATTTAAAATTATGTGGTTGTACGATACAATTTTTAATTGTGTATCGATATTCGACAACCCCATAATTCAAATGGATGTATTAAAATTAATTAACATATTTAAAAAAAACATACACAAAATTTACACATTAATTGTACCGCTTTCATCATTTGGAAAACGCTACTGTAGAGTGTAACACTGCTTTTATCCTTAACAATAGGTAGGGGGCCCGCCAAAGGTCCTAGCCTGGGGGCCCGCTTCAGGATGTGGGGGCCATGCTGTGGATGATCCATGGCACTCATAAAATGGTGCTACCATCTGAGGCATTCGATTTTTGCGTTAACATTTGTCACACGTGTCATGTCTAAAAGACAAGATGGCGCGAACGACACAAACGGACACTAACGATCCTAATAATGATGCCCGTTAGACGACTTGCATTTGTCAGTTGTATAGGGTATTATAAATATTGCTCTGTAATGAAAAATTAAACTGACTCTAGGCTATTTCTTGTTAACGTATCGATAGAGTAACTTGGGCTGGGTCACTCGGACCTTAATGTTTACATCTCACAGTCTATCTATACAGTGACGTACCATGGGGGTAGGCAGGTCACGCGTTACATGAGGGCGGCAAAAGTAGGAACAAATACAAATATTGCAAGCTTTAATTGCAGTTGCAATTTTCCACGAAGCAGACGATGCGGTCTTTTCATTAGAAAGTATCTACTTAGTTTAGTTAAAACAATCGAAACGCGTACGTGCTACCTGTGCTCCTGCATGACTGTGAGACATGGCATCTTACTAAAGTCTCGGCTTTTGAGCTTTGAGAATCAATGTCTCCGCCGAATCTTAGGGGTTCATTGGTACGACCACGTTACAAACACCCAGTTCATGAGTAGACACAGCAGCCTTCGGTGATTGACGTTGACATTGGTCACGAAGAGACGTTTTACGTGGCTGTGACATGTATGTGTTCCGGATGCCGCCAAAGAGTGCGACACTACGTACCCTTGTGGCACAGTTTCAAGGGTTCTGCGCGCTACTCAACGCTCCGCCAAACGCGCATACGCTGGACGGGCCTTAGAGCTACAACGAATCCCTGTAAAAATGAGTGTTCCAGATACACTTATTTGGTCTTGGAGATAAGCTTGTAGTTTAAGTATGTACATCTGAAAATACCTATAGTGAATATTTATTTTCGTTATTTTAACGAAACAACGCCACGAGCCAAATCTTTATAGCGCGTGGTTAACTAAATTAAATGCTTTCAGTCCTGGCGCAAAGAGTACAAGCGACAATTTTGTCGGTACAATAACAAACCTTAACAGTCTTCACATAACGCTCAAATTCCTTCGGAGAGTCGTTGTAAAATACGCTTTAATCGAAAATGTCTGGTAACTAAATTAGGTTTTAGTCCAATAAAGCAGGAGGCGCTAGGTAACAATAAATTAGTGAGGATTTATTAGGAGGAGAATAAGTAAGTTGCGCGCCGAGGCGAGCTTAGCACTGGGCGCGCGTGATTGACTGTCGAATTTTGTTTTACTTTACCCGCGTATTCGAATTGCCTGAAAATCATTATGTTGGTAAAATGGTAAGGTATATGATGATACCTAATTTTATGCGCGTGCGTATTAACAAACGGGTAAACATATTACCTTATTATATTTTTCAAATGAAAATGTTTAACTATACATATTTATTATACCTACCTATTAATTAACATGCACGTACAGTCTCTGATTTTTCAACTTTCAATAACGGAACCCATTGGAATTTAATATACATAGTAGTGATGGTTTTCTATGACACATTTGACGCAGTCATTTTCTCATAAAGTTTCAAAATGTTAAATAGATGCGCATTTCTTTGCATTACAATATGAAGCTTTTAATTGTAAAACATATTTTCTTATAAAATTGATTAATCCCGACTTGGGTTCTAGAATTTTTGGGTGGATAAGTCGATGGCACGTTATTATTTTGTGGCGAAGAAAAACTAGGGTCTCGGCATGGATTTTAGAAGTTTTTGGGCGGAAAACCAGATGGAAAGAAAACCTAAAATAAAATTATGTGCGCGTGTTAGAAGTAATACTTCTTTGGCGTAACAAAACTTGTAATAACCTAGATTCTTCGACTAGCTCTGGTGTGGTGATTTAGAATCAGGTTCACAAAATAGATAAAAGTGTTTCTTTGGTTCATCGAACTATCCAAATTATTTGTTTTTATTATTGGTAGGAAGTTGAAATGGAGTGCCGCTGGTTTAAAATTATGTTGTTGCTTAAATCCATATTTATTAATATTATTTACTATTACTATTTTAATTATCTTGTTAAATTACACACTCAGGAAAAGAGCCGCTTATTGGAGCGCCGCTAGTTTAACATGAACCTTTGAGACCGAAATGAATATAATCATAATAATAAATATTTACCAACTCAACATTCACAAAATTTATTTATTTATTGATATATAATTTTACTCATAAATAATATTTAGGTACTAGCCTCAAATCTTGATACACAATCAATACAATGAAAAATAAATATACACTCCAATATAAATAAAGTTTTATGAATAACATTAGGAATTTGAATTTGCAGGATTTGAATCTGCCTAACACAACGATAAATATTTTGAAGGATTACGCAAATTTAAATTTAAATTTAAATTATAAAAAATTTAAATTATAAAAATTATGTGTTACATCACGGCCGGTCACATGCAAAAAATACACTCTGATTTGTTTTCCTAAACGCGCCAAAATATGTATAACTTCAAAAAACTCTTCATTTTTGAGTGGAAGAAAGGTTAAAAGGCACTGGCGGCTCCTTGCTTAGGTCATTCGGTCATTGACCTGCCAAAATAAATACCTTACAATCGACATAATAATATTAATAATATGTGCAATGTCATATATAATAATATTAATAATAATCGGTGGATTTGAAATTATAGGGCGCGCGATATTGTGTCGACCCAGTCTATTGGGCTTTTTTTTGTTTGGGCGATAATTCCCCGAACAAAAATATTGTGTTCGCCGGCAGTCTGAAAATTGACCCAAATTGAATATTTTTATAAAATTTTCTCTCTCGTTTCTCATACATAAGACAGAGATCGATATAACACAAAATACGAGATCGAAGCTTGTAACGGTGCGTGAATTACTGTAATATCGGCAATGCCCGAGTGTGAGACAAAAGATTTTTTCACCTAATTAAATGAAACAGAATGATAACACTGACTAGATAATTGGTCTCAAGACGCAACTGTGTATGCGGTTCGGATTCGTTGACAGGTTTTGATGAATGCCTTTGGTTATTTTAATCATATGTAAGGAGTTTTTGGTGCAGTTATTGCATATACACACAACGTTTGGTTTTTAGTGATTTATAACATTTTTGTGAAGCAGTTAGTACGCACGCAGTAGCAATTGAAGTCTGTGATACAATTATAATGGAAATGGAAGCACGATTCGCATCCAACGATCATTCCATTATATCCGATTTGTTCAATAAAGAAAATTACACTGATTTTAAAAATAATTTTCCCACACGTCAAGTAAATTTGGTAAAACTGTTAGAAGAAATAAACATAATCAAGTTAAAAAATGAATTATTGGTGTTTTATCAACGAGATGATTTGCATGGCGCTAATAGTGCAGTTTCTCTTCTACATTTTTTACTCAGCAATAATTTCAACGAAACATTTTCCGAGTCGATCAAAGTTCTCAAATTTATTTGCGTCATACCAATGACAACAGTTGAAAGTGAAAGATGTTTTTCCACTCTCAAAAGAATAAAAACCTTTCTACGCAATAGGGCCAGGATAGACTGACCGCTCTTGCAGTATTGAAAAAAAATATGTGGGAAAAATAGACAATTTTTATAATCGTGTGATTGATGATTTTTCAAAAAGCAAAGAAAGAAAAGTGGACCTAATTTACAAAAAATTATTACGCGTTGTGTGCAATTTCGGTTAACGATGGGTTGGCGTTATGAAAAACGGACATTTTTTGAAGGGTAAGTAGGTACCTACCTATAACAATTTCTAGCACTTATTCTATAATGTATAAAAAGTCAATTTGCAATACGTCTTTTCAGCATACAACGAAAAGGCAAATTAAAATAATATATTCAAAATTGACCTGCTAGTTTATTCCGGATTAAGCCGCCAATGTTAAAAGGTCATAACGATAGTATAAATATGGAGAATCCCCATAATATAATCGATGAACTAGTCAACTACACATTAAAATAACATTTTTTTGACCATGTCCGATCCTAAGAAGATCAACCATATGGTCCTCGATAAAGTGGAGGTTTGTATTAACAGGTTTTTGTTTTTACGAGAAATGGATGTTAGCCACTTGCTCAACTTATTAGGTTCATAGTCTGGACTCGAAACACACATTGGAAAATAATTTGTATATTTGTCAGACTCAGGATTCGAACCTGGGACGTACGACATTATATAAGCCGACGCGTTAGCAGCTCGGCCATCGTAGGCCCAACAAATAATGTGTAGAAATATATTTATTTTTCCAACAGTATCCCTCCAAGTGAAACTCATCGCACATAACTGGTACCTACCTTTTGCAAATATTTTTTTCAATTTTTAGACAAAGAATATACTTAAGTATACGTACGAGAAACTAGAATCTTTCTTCTACAATTTTTTTCACTCATTCTAGCTCCACCTAAGGTTACGTGCACCTCAGGTTTGAAACCTTTGCTCTACGTGACAAGTGGAGCCCAGACCATTGAATCAAGATCAGAATAAATTGAGATGGCAAGAAACTCTTACTTACAAAAATTCAACATTTCTTCTGCAATATTGAAACATTGGCCAACCGTTGAAAAGCGATCATAAGTTACTAAAACCAAATCAATATATTCTGTAGATATTACATTATATTAATTTGTATTGAACATACATCATTTGAAAACATCTCATTCATATACCCACTAGATAAAATCTTTTCTGAAACCGTTGGATTCGCGCCAGTGTGCTTTGCCAATTAAGCTAAGGCCAACCTACTTAATTACGACGGTTTTAACTAGTAGTTATTACATGAAATACTTGTAAATACTCAAAATGCGTTATAATGTTGGCTATCGGTTTCTGTATATTAAATTAAGGTAGGTATGTATCAATTAATTCCTTAATTACTCACAAACCGACATCACTCGATTATTTAGTTTTTATAACGTACCTACTTAGACTTTTTTTATATTTTTGTATGTTAGTACCTATTCATTCGTACAAGAAGTCGAACCGTGGACGCTAATGTGGCCGTATCAGTGTATGATAAAGATTTCCTGTGCTGATGCATAAATAACATCCTTATTTCACTTTTCTTATCATCATACAATATTTACGCAAATCTTGCCCAGTAATATAACATAATACCATAATATGGCATTACTATGATCAACTATCCATTCCAATACATTAGATCCCATAACATTATTATTGTCTATTATCTAACAGGATTGAATGGACGCGTGCCACAGCAGTTATAGGTGATAAAACTTACCAGATTCACCTACTAGTAAACTGTAATAGATTAAATACGGTGATAGGATAATTGAGCATTTAAAACCATGACAATAGGGTGTCAGCATCTATGATAATACAAGGGACGCATTGACTTACATCAGGTCTCAATACCTACTATTATATTTGTGACCCTCCATTTCTGTAAATCGCGCGAGTCCGTATATTTTTAAAAGTGATTTCCAACCATAATAATATTATAATATTTGAGGCGTATCTACATACCTTGTGAAAACTTATCAGTTTCATCACCTACAACATTTTGATTTTTTCCATCGTATTATATTTCGAAATTAGAACATTATACCCCGTTTACACGCGAATGAATTTACTGCTGACAGTAGGTACGTACTTATTATCGCGGATATAACAAGAAAATGCACGTATTATCGTGCAAGATGTAAGATTGCATGCATGGATCAAAAAAAATCAAAAAATTTCTGAATTTTCACGCAATAATTGGTACTTGCATTGTGGGTGCGCATGCGCAGTAGAACTATAGTGACGAACCTACCGGAAGAAATACGAACTACACCGCACAGAATATTTTGACGCTTACCGATTACCTACGAACCTGTCAAATAGCATCATACAATAATGACAACATCGCGTCTCGCTGAATCTCGAAGAATGAGATTGGAGAGACAGTCAGCACTTTTACGTGTAAACAGTGTTATTATCGAGATAGTTTAAAATACACACCATTGGTGCCAGTGAATCCATGCACGTGTACAGGCTATTAAACCAATATTTTAAGCTTTTCTTGTAAATAAGTAAAATAAATTTAGACATAATTATTGACCTTCATAATTAATTAGTTTCATATTTTTCGTATTATCTAGCTTTCGTTGGGTCCCTATTATGTGAAATTACACATATAGATAAAAATATGTAATTATGTAGTTTTATTACATTTTGAATATACGTGTGTTTTATCTGTTTTTCAAAAAAATATTCCATATATTTATTCCCGCATTCAAATCGCAAATGAAATTCAGTCAATTTGTCATTATGTGTGCACGAAACCAAAACAATTAATTACTGATAGCGGGAAAAATATTAAATCACTATTTTGTTTTATGTTCTAAGCGTAAAATAAAATATAATTACCTAAGCAAATGATGTTTCTTATGAAGTTTATGAATATTTTTTTTCGAATTTGGCATACTTCCCTTAAAATATTTAGCACCACTGATGTGTGGGGTGCGTCATATTGTAATGGGAAAAATATAATGCATGGTGAACGCTTCCAAAAGCCATAACAATTGATTGTCTGACAATGTGACTACACATGGGGTCGGTGACTGCCCCCGCTGGCCGTGACAGTGTTAAGCCAATTCTTATGGACTGGTTTTAGAATAAAAACATGGTAAAGGAAACCATGGAAACTGGCTCACTGTTTTGGCACACCATAATTTAAAGACCTAATGACTGCTACGTCTTAAATATCATGTTTTTTGCAAAAAGATTTTTTTATTGGTTATATCTAATATTTTTTCTCAGAAGTGTTTTCAAAATTATGTATGTTCAAAAATTAGAATGTTACATTCTTAAATCTTGTGAATTATTCGTTGAAAAAAAAAATTGTTAATTAAAAATTTTTAGCAAGTTCAAGTAAGTTACAACAAAAAATCTTGGAGTGATCCGTGACGTCGGTTAGTAATTAACGTTATACCCACTTTGATTTAAAATACGAATGACGATCGCCAATAGTAGCTCAATTTGGAAAGCACTTCAGTGAGTATTAAAACCATTAGTTAAAATTTGTCGTAATTAAGTATGACTCCCAATGCGCGTGGGCGCGATACCCGAGAGATGCAGATTCGATTCCTGAGGGGTGTATTACTTTTTTCAAAAAGATTTTTCTATTGGTTACAGATAATTTATGTCCTCAGAAATGTTTTCAAAATTATGTATGTTAAATATTATAACAATAGGAAGTTGCAACAGAAAAAAAACTTGTACCTAACCTGTGTGTTTGTGGTCCTGATGATTAGCTCTGTGAAATAAATACTAAATATTATAATATTGAGTTTTTATTTTAATTCATAAAATATCTCTCCACCAAAATTTGACAGTTTACAACATTATAGAAAATATAACAAGTTACTTTAGTTTTCCTGTGTTGGTAGTACATTGGCTTACAACAGTTATCAGTCGAGATATTCCATTACACAGGGTGGATTACCGGCCAGATAACAACATTAATTTCATCCCTTATTAGCGACAGGGTGACTCTAAATCGTTTACAGAGGGTAGGTACAAACACACAATTGGTTGCTGGTGACTAAACTTTTAAATCAGAGTCGACATATTTCGAATGGATTCATTTACGTGCCATTTGGCAGATTGATGTTTATTTTTAGAGAAAGATTTGGCTAGTAATATCATGGTGCAGTTCCGTGGGGGCAATCTGTACACAGTTGATTGCTGCTCGGCACAGTTCGGTAAAGCTGCACTCGTACCGATCACGGATATTCATGCGGCGTCTCAATCTAACACGTATAGATATTATTGAATCCTTTTTTCATTAGATGTAGGTATTTACTTACTAAGTACTTAAGTATGTATTTTTTATTCATTGGCTCTTTCATGTTATCTGTGAGGCACAAGTTTGAGACCCCGCGACCGCATCAAAAAAAACCCTTATAAAATATGAAAGCCAGTCATAATGGGCTAAGACTTTGAAGCCAGACTCAGTTAATTACGCTATGGAAGTAGGTACGACTATAAAATGCAAGAAATACAAAGCCCGCCTAAAATTCTCCAATATTACCAAAATTGAATGCGCGTCTCGTTGACATTACAAATTTTAATGCATATTATTTTTATAGTTAGTACATACGTAACTATTGAATAATATAACATAGTAAGTATTCTTTACCACGTGTTTGAGGTTATCCCATATTTTTCTGCACGCTCTAGAATTGAGTTATATGGGTTACCATCTAGATGTGGCTGTAAGAAGGTTTTATTCGTGAGTGTGGAGAAATATGGGATACACATAAACACGTAGGTATTACAGGATATTATGCTGTTTTCAATATTCTGTTCTGTATCCAATTTCAAAACTATTATTTTTAATAAAGACAAATCAACAAAACAGACGAAAATGATATCATTCGCATTACGCCCTGAAAAGATTGTTTATTTATTAAATTATACGTACATAATATTATAATATTATATTGTGTTGGAGCCTTAAAATAATGGGGAACATTTCGTTTATTATGCATTAACCATTAAATGCATGCTGGCAACCCTTTAGTGCACATAATAATATGTCTTTATTAGTTTTCTAATCGATCTCATATATTTTTTATTATTATAAATTAACAGTGGCATCACTGGCATCTGTGAATAAAACTATAACTATTTAGTCAGCGCACTTTTTCCACTTACTGTAGAGAACTGCTCGGTTTTAAATAAAATTTTATTTACATCAGAAAAAATAGGTAATAATCTTAGACTATAGATACATCAGCTATAGGTAATAATACAGTTTGTTGCTGAAATTCAACACCATGTATTTAAAGGATAAATTAACTTAAACGAAACCCACATTCGATAGACCCTTTTTAGACATTGCATGTGTATACCTACTTAATATTTACGGCATGGACTTTGATAACCAAAATGAAAATGATTTCCACACTTTAGAATGAACCCATTTTTTTTAAATTTAATTTTTGTATGAACGCTATAGAAGAGGTGGTGTGAATTATTTCAATACAACGAATTAAAATGAAACGAAGCGAATAGACGAGATAATTAAGCTGTCACACTGAAACTGAAGTGAATTTGAATTAATTTGGTTGAAACTGAATCCGAGAGAAGTTTGCGCAAACAACACTGACAAACATTTATTACCAAAAGCGCGAAATTGGCGCCGTACGATCCTCAAACTATATTTCGATAAGTAATTACACACATTCGTGAAATATTATTTATTTATTTATTTAAGAAAACAAAACATGGACATAAAAATTCTAAATTCAAGACGTGCACAACATGAGATTTACATTATAACAATAATATTACCTTCACAAGAGAGAAGAAGAGAATATATCAAATAATAATAACAACAAAAAAAAAAAATTTAAATACTTAAGTAGGTACAACTTTATACAAAAAATAAAATTTCGAATATAAAATACATAGCACCTACCTACATCACCAAAAATGTCTACGTCTTCGGGGAGCGCATTGACTAGTATTGCACCACTTGCTAATAGTGCCTGATAGGCTTGACACGAGGAAACGGTTCCGATCCAGAATAAATCATGCCTGCGACCACGTAGGTAATTGACAGGCGCATATAAATTCAAATTCATTAGGATACCAGGATTAGAAACCATCCCTTACGATAACAGGCACAAGTGTTAGGTACATACTCAGTAGTTAACAATCAAAGCTGCATATGTCCCATAAACCTGGACCTAAACTGAGTTATTATCGAATATAATTCTTGTTTGGGCCAATTATGGTAGAGCGAATCCTATATAAATTTCCTACCCATGTCAATAATTATTGCTGCCATACAGGCACTGCAGTACTAGACACATTAATAAATAAATAACAGACAGTTACCTCTAGACCAGGGGTGGTCAACCTGGTCCCTACCGCCCACTAATGGGCGTTCAAGCTTTCATGGTGGGCGGTAGAGGAAAGGAGACCTTCGTTTGTTCCTCATGAAAAATGAGCCAGATATCCAGTATTTAGTATCGCAGTATCAGCCTCAGTGATCTCAATAATAATTTAATTAATTAAATGTAATTTCATCAGACTTCATGCTTCTATGTATGCAAAGTAAAAATAAAAAGATAGATTTAACTACAGTAAGTTGTTTTATAAAGATTTATTCTGCCAAACTTAGCGAAAGTCTGGCATAAAGTATTTGGTAAGTACTTAATATTATATGCTTTAACTTCTGCTTTATAAATTTTATAAAGTAAAGCTGCTTCCCTACCTACTGTACAAATCACCATTACTGTGGAACCGGTGGGCGGTTAGAAAATTGTACTTCTAACAGAGATACAAAAGTGGGCGGTAGGTATAAAAAGGTTGACTACCCCTGCTCTAGACCTAGACTATAAACGCCTCAAGACATGCACTCGTTTAACCCTAGCGTCATCACAAACAATCAAACCCATTACTCAACCATCCATAGTGTCGTGTTCGGAAACTTGTACATATGCAGTTCGCCGTATCACAAGTCACCGTGAAATATTGTATCGGAAATATATGGCCGTATATTAAATACCGTCCAACCTCTTTGGGTCGTATAGTACTGACATAAAACTCATGTCTAAATAAAACACGGTTCTTGTCGGTTTACAGTGTTTACACTTTACAGGAAGCCTGCAGCAAACAAATTTTGAGAATAGCCGATATACTGGATTATTTGTTAGGTTAGGTTTACATTTCTGAATTCATGAATTTTGGCAAAATCAGATATGAAAATTGAATTAATGTTCATACTGAATCTAATAAAATTGGAGACTGTATATTATACGGTCATCTCTTTCCGATAAGATAGCTCACGGCGAACTCTGCCACGATGAAATGTTTTACGTACAATTTATTTTGTTTATAGTGTATTTATAGTGTAACCGGGAGAGTGATAGTGCTAGTGAATTTGATCCAGACCATGGAGCCAGCCTCATCATCGTTAAAGGTCAGCGCCTAAAATCCTTAGTATAACACCCCCGAGCATCTAAATCATCCCCATCCTATTATATGCTATAGCAATGCATTGTTATTTTGCTGTAACTTTAACTTAATCGTGAAGATTTTAAACGCTTTGACAGAATCAAAATGAACAGTGCATAGTAAGCGGCGACGTTCATTAACAATAACTGGATTTCGTAATTGTTACTTCAAACTTAAAATACTTTAAACATACATAATTTTGGAAACACTTCTGACGCGCACATAGACCACTATGCTAAAGATATCATAATTAATTACGACAAATTTTAACTAAAGCTCTTATAATACTCTCTGAAGCATTTTTAAATTTGATCTACTATTGGCTATACTACTTTATGTACTACCTACAGTTATACAGCTACTTTTTTCAAAAAGATTTTTAAGGCTTAATATATTTTCTCAGAAGTGTTTTCAAAAATTATGTATGTTCAATAATTAGAATGTTACATTCTTAATTCTTGTGAATTATTCGTTGAATAAAAAAAGTAATTAATTGAAATACTTTATTTTAAAATTTGTCAGTGTAACCTTTTTTCTCTATTACCAAATTCGCTCCAAGTTGTGGCTTTTTCAAATTCTCGCGGACCCCCTGACATGGCTGAAAACTAGTTGGGAATCGCTGTTGTAGACAACTACGATGATATTATAATAATATAGCAAGTTTCATGAATACGTACTTTTTTAAAATTTAATTTTTAATATTAATATTATTATGTTAAATGCGTGGATCGTAAAAGTTTGAGAGTATGTGATATCCATTCATTACTTAGTTACGGCTCTATAATTAAGAGAGCCAACTGATTGATGAGGTTTCTCCTGCGGCGCGCAAACTGTGAATACCAATATGCCTAACTACAACACTGCATAATAATATGTAGGTACCTATAATCTATACTGCTACTATTGTCTAATTATTTCAGCCACAAAACATAATCAAGTAAATCCTGTGTTCCTATTCTCATTGAACGAAACTTACAGGTACCAAGAAATATTTAGATTTTTTGGTATGGTATATAGTTACAAGGCCCACTATAGATGGCTTTGAGGTAGATAGGTACATATATAATGTAAAATTTTCAAACAATGTAATTATGTTACAACTGTTTACGTTTATATGCAATACTTACTTACATGGACATTCAATGTAATAACCAAATTATATACACCAATAGTCCAGGAAAATGTACCTATACTATAGGTACTACCTATCAGTGGCGAAGGGTGACCTTTGGAAAGAGGTAGGCTGTGGAGATCTGATAAAAAGAGCACACTTGTCAAGTATACTTACGAGAATAGTACGATATTTACTACTAATGAATAGGCACACACTAATAAATGACAACGACACACTAATTCAATGAAACTTCAAAAACTCATTGACGACATAAAAATGAGCGATGTGTTTAAATTACGTATTTTGCAAAACATGTATACCCATCAAAAATCATTTGATAAAATATATTTTTATTTATAAAAACAATCTATACTTACTTATTTATTAATATTCGATTAAAGGCCGTTTAAATTATTTTTTTAATTATCTAATTATTAATGATTTTGGACAAAGTGCGCAGTCGTGACAACAATATTATGCGCGAATTTTTTAGGCTCTGCGATAGGAGCTTACCTTATTTCGTACAAATCACCAGACTTGCTGAGGTTACGAGACGTAAAGTCCATACGAAAAAAATTCAGAATTATTTCACACATATTCGGAAATTTATTTATGTCGAGACGTCGCGGCGTTTATTATTTATTTACGGCGCGCTGTGGTATATTTTTTAATACCTTTGCAGATTGTTTTATAAACTGTGTAATACTGTAATACATTCCTACAGATACGACATCTCTCCTTGGCAAAATAAATTATTTTTATATAACATAAAATAATGAAGTGATTAAGTATATAAATATGTCAATATGCAATTAAAAAATATTTTTCTTAAGAAGGTAGGCTTTAAATAATCGCCTAGTATGGAGTCTTCGCCACTGCTACCTATAGATAGCCCTGATGTGAATATCTGTCTATAAAATTGATTCAATTTCAACAATTATACGTAGATACAATATGTACACAATCTTATGCATTTAGAAATACATGGTTTCGATATTTTAAAATACGTGTATAGTACAAATACATAGGTAGGTACCTACTTATTATGCTAACAAGTAAAATGTATAGGGCAAGCACAGGGAATACAGAATTAATAGGAACTGAAATACGTAACTGGTGTGGAGGAACAGGCAGGCAAATATAGCAGGCAAATACTCTTCAAGAATATGAATTACGTTTAATTGCATAGGTCGATCCTTACGCTTTATGCATCTCACGTAATATTATTTCACTGACCTCACCAGGCAGCGAGGAAACATGAAAGAAGCGTGGTTAAAATGCTCCTACGATCTCTTTGAAAATTTAACAAGTATAAGTATTCAAATGATAAAATAAACATATGCCTTCGGCTAGAAACACTGTGAATCGAATTACTAAAAAAAAAAATCCCTATGAAAAAGTGCTCGGCACGTCACACAGTCCAAAAATAATATTTGGGAAATTTTGGCACGCCTATGTAAAAAGGTTCGCCAACCCTGGTCTACTTCATGGAAAACCGCTATGTACTGCTGTCAAAAGTTGTAATATTCGTATCCGTTGCTTTTTTCCCCCAACAGGCACTTTTTTTCATTGCACTCTCCCAAGCCTTCTTATATTATTTTAAATAAGAAATGAGTGAATTGTTGACATGTTCGGGAATACGATTTAACTATATTAATGTGTGCAGAAATCGATCGCCTATTCTCTGAAAATGTTGAGTAAGCATGTGCCTACTTTATTCTTATTGTCAGTAGCGCGTTTAGTGATGTAGAGGCCTGACACACTGACTGATATATAGAGGCCTCATACGATAAAAAATGACAATTTGCTGCCAATGAGCACCTTAATTGAATTTAATTATTTTGTGACTAGTTTTGACTCTTTGAATGCCCCCTTTTAAATTTTCTGACGAATCTGTTGCATCATTTGCGTCAAAGAAACGTGACGCTGAATATTATTGTCTTTTGTATTTGGGGAGTCACATTGTGTTTTTCCTCGTTTTTTTCTCGACGTTTTATATCTTGGGAGCTTGTGCAACGCGCCCGAAACTGCGAGGAAATAAGAAAGATGAACATAATAAAGAATTAAAGACAATAACTGCTAAATGTGAATGTCACAAACTCTTAATAATATAACGTATAATAAGGCTTCAAAATTATATAAATAGATTAACTACAACGTTTAAGGTATGTCCAGGATCATGCTTTGAAAATAGAAAAAAAGCTCCATTTTGACCCACGCTGAGCACGTCTGCCCTTAATAATAAACTATTTCTTATACCTATTCAACGAATAATTCACAAGATTTTGAGAATGTGACATTCCATATATTGAACATACATGACATGGAATATATTTTTTTCTAGTGGGTATATAATATGTGAGATATATTCATCTTAGGTTATTCTTGAAAGTCTTCTGAAATTTGAAAGCATTCGCTAAATATTTAAATATCACCTTACAATATGGGCTTATTGACTTAATTTCCCAATGACTATACCATCGCTTTCACGACTCCTAAAAGCCTCATATAAACGTATTCACCATAAGAAAAACACTTGAGGTTCATATTATTTTCCCAAAATGTAATCACAATAATAGTGGAATCCGTGACGTCGGCCCGGGTGATTTATGCGAACGCCGTCAGGCCGGCTCTCTTATCAGCTATGATTTCGCTTCCAATTTGAACTGCTGCCAGCAAAATAATGGGCGCGGGAGATGTTCCATTCCACCCCAGTCTCCCCGCGGCCTGCGGTGGAGACTCACCACCCCGTTGTACGGGCGGTCGCCGGAATAGGGGAGGTTGTCCAGAGACGAAACGAGCAGCGGATGATTACTTATTAATTAAAATATATTAATTTGTTATAACTAATACTACATGCATACATCTACACATGCTTATGCGGTAATGACAAGATGCCAATCCCAATCATATCTACTTAATGTACATATAAGTATATAATGTGATTATATATCTATATATTTATACTTTTTTTAAACACTACAGCAGGCCATGAAATCCAATGATAATAATATAGTGAAACAGTAATGCATTTATTAATAGAAGAGAAACAATCACAAACACCCAGGCTTTGACTTATATTGTGACCTCACCGAGAATAGAACTCGGGGCCCCTGGTTGAAAGACCGGCGCCTTATGCATTGGAATACGATGGCAGCCGCTTAAATTGTGCTCATGTCATGTCGGTTAAAAGGGAAGAGTATGGTACTTGTTTAGTGTTTCATCTTTTTGTCCCATCCCATAACATCACATCGTCAAGGCAATCTTCACTTTAGGGTTTTAATGCTGCCTGTAACAGTTTGGCGGAGCTACACTCGTACTAATCACAGATATTCTTAAACCGTTTAAGATTTAAGCTATATATTCCTCTGCCACGCATATGATTAATAAAAAAAATGATCTCAAGTATAAAGACGTCATAACTAAAAAGATGTTAATAATTGAGAGATAACGACTGCATTCCATGTGACGGCTACACGTTTTAAACAGTTTAATAGAAAAACTAACTTAATACTAGAAAAGGAGTGATGGGCTCTCAGAGCTCTGTGTAGACAATATAATTACGAAATACTAAGTAAAAAAATAACACATGAACATTACACAAATTATCTAATTCTGACCATAAATAAAATTAAAGACATTAAAGGAAGAACATAATTAACTGCACACTCCACATAAAAACTGTAATCAAGCAATTTTTGTAATATCGTAACCACAAATATGTAAATCAATCAATGTAATTATCTCTCTGAACTACCTTGTACAAATAAACAAGGGCATGGTTATTAAAAAAAAAAAACACTTGGCCGGAAGTGTCTTGCCAAACCCTACTTATCAGAGAGCAAGGTAGATGCAATTTTTGCGTCTACGTCGATATATCTTTTGTCAACCGTACGTCAATCCTCATCAACATCCAACATCATCCATGTAAACTACAGCTCCAAATCCTACTTATCGGAAATCAGTAGATCGCAGTAGGCTTTTGCGCGAATGCTGCAACGCGCTCATGTGACTACTATAAAATGTATTGCCAAATCCTATTCACGCCGCACGCGTAACGGAGCAAAATGTAATAATATTTCACATTTTTTTACTAACCAAATCCAGAGTACAATGTCGATTTATTAAATTTCTTACATACCTAATAAATAGATTCAAGTCGTGAAAGTAGGTTTTAATAATTTTAATGAATAATCGATCCAACATAAAATCAAACAGGCTGGAATCTCCTATGATTCGCCACATCATAATGGTATGTGGGGAACTGACAGAGCTAAGAAACGATCATAATTTTATCTAATACATACATATTGTTCTTCTTCTTCGATGGCGCTACAGCTCAAGTCGAGCCCTGGCCTCCTCCACCGCCGTCCTCCAGCCAGAACGGTCCTCCGCCCGTTCATGATTTTTAGCAGCTGGTTGGCATATTTTGTAATGTTGTCACCCCATCGTGTGCGTGGCTTACATACATACAATACATAGGTACATATTACCTATAGGATTATATTATGTGTACCTGCCAGTGTTGCCATATTTTTCTATGCTGATTATAGTACAAAGGCGTAAAAATTATAGTATTTCTGAAAAATATATAGTACAGGAACATTTTTCGTCTTGAATTCTTTAAAATTATAGTATTTTGGTATATTTGGCGTAAAATTATAGTATTGTACTATAATTATAGTACGGTTGGCATCACTGGTACTTGCCATAAAATGTAAGTAAATGTTGTATAAGTAAAGTGTAAGTATAAAAATAGTTTGGTAGGTACTAAATAATTTGATTAAAAACTATTTGACCATAATCCGACCCTATAAATGTAAGAAAATATGGATAACTATAAAAAATGTACCCGATTTATTATTAAGAAGCTCGATTGCGTCTTTTAAATACACTGAACTGATTGCTTTATATAATATTATGTTGGAAAGTATTCAAAATATAGTCTATAAAATTATTATATACTTATGGTCAAGAAAAAATTGGCGGAAACCTGTTTTAGCAATGTAACAATTCTAAGGATATAGTATTGATGATTTTTTTTTTATCAAGCAAACACAGTTATTAAGAATTTTCCATTGTATAAAACCATAGATATATGTACTATATCAATGTATGAAACAGAAAAATGTAGGATAATATTACTTTTTACCAGAATGTTTTAGGAAGGAAACGGGACAACTAAGGATGTTATTTTTCTCCATAGCTTGGACATTTGTTTATATTCTGTTCATCAGTGGCGAAGGGTAAAGATGTAGGCAGTGGATATCTGCGGAAAAAGCACACTAGTCAGGTATACTGGAAATAAGAAGATAATACGATATTACTACAAATCAATAGGTACTCACCATGGCCCCCACAAAAGGGGGGCTGACAGGGCTCTAGCCTGTAGGCCCGAGCTCAGGAAGGGCCCGGCGTGGCGAATCAACCAGATAAGTGATTTAAACACATATCACAAATTTTCTCGAATAGAAAAAAAAAGTCGCCTGTGGTGCTATTTATCTTCAATTATGTGGTTGTACGATACAATTTTTAATTGTGTATCGTTACTCGACAATTCCATAATTCAAATAGGTAGATGAATTCAAATATACAAAAAACATTAAAACAAATTAATTTTACCGCGTACACCATTTTTTGGAAAACGCTACTGTAGAGCGTCACACTGCCTATATCTTTAGCGATAGGTAAGGGGCCCGTCAAAGATCCTAGCCTGGGGGCCCGCTTCAGGATGTGGGGGCCATGGTACTCACTAATGACAATGACACACTAATTCAATAAAACTTCAAAAATTCACTGACGACATAAAATTGAACGATGAGTTTAAATTACGTATTTTTCAAAACATTTATACACATAAAAAATCATTAGATAAAATTCATTTTTATTTTTAAAATCAATCTATATTTTTATTATTATGCGATTAAATGCCATATAAATTATCCAATAATTAATTATTTTGAACAAAGTACAGTCATGAGAACAATATTATGCGCGAAAAAATTAGGTTTTGCGATAGGAGCCTACCATATTTCATACAATTCGATAGACTGACTGAGGGGTACGTGACGTAAAGTACATACGAAAAAATATCACAACTCCTTGACAAATAATCCGACATTTATTTACGTCAAGACATATGGCGCGCAGTGATGTATTTTTTTTAAACCTTTGCAAATTGTTTTGTAATCTGTATAATACATTCCTACATATTATACGACATCTGTCGTTGGCAAATTAAATTATTTTAATAGGATATAAAATAATCAAGTGGTTATAAATAAATATGTCAATATGCAATTAAAAAATATTTTTCTTAAGAAGGTAGGCTTTAATTAATAATCGCCTAGTATGGAGTCTTTGCCACTGTTGTCCATGTCCGCTTCTCACGTAGAACAACATTTACGACAAGAATATTAATTGTCGCTCGCCAGTCTTCGCAGATCATACCAAGCCGTAGCTCTGAGGTGTAGATACACCCTGTTATTCAACGGCCTACGAGGATGCTGGAATCCGATTGGTTTGAAGAAAACCCAGGTCACATTGAGGATTCTATTGAGGCATTTATAAAAAATGACCGAACCAGATCTAGCATCGCATTTTCGTCATTATTATACTTACATTTTTGAGTTGTTCGAAGTTTATATGATTTAAGCATATCTGATCGATTTAAATAAGTATAAAATCATATTATTTCCTGTGTAATATATGGCGAATGGTGGAGGTAGGCTTTTAAGATCCGCCATAAATGGTGCACAATAAACTTTGTCAGTCATACGTATTCATTTTTATTGCAATAAGACTACAATTTACAGATGGTCTTGGTTAGTTTTTAAAATTCAATTAAACCCTGCGAAAGCCAAGCCATAATAAATAATAATCAAAAAATACTCTTCTATCTATAAAATATCTGAAATGATGCATTTGAATCATAGATAACTTTTAATATATTATAGATAGAATAATACTTTTTATCTATTATAGTTTGGGTTAGGTAAAGCTTAATGATTTTAAAAAAAAATACCAACAATATGTGTAATATGTATTCTTAATCCAACAAAAAAACAAATAAGTAGGTATGAATGAAAAAGTGTGCACAATTTTATCGTATCGCCAAAAATATACCAAAACTATTATGGTTTGGTTTAGTCAGAGTTTAATTGATTGTTAAAATCTAACCAACACCATCTGTAAACTGTAGTCTTAGTTCAATAAAAACAAATACGTATGACTAACAAAGTTTAATGTGCACTCTTTATGGTAGATCTTAATAGCTTACCTCCACCCTTCGCTACTGATATTTACTAGATGTGACTTATAGTCAGCTGAATGCAGAACTATTCTAACTCACATTTGAAATATTTTGCAGACGAGCTTTTTGAAACAGCCTACTTCAGTTATTTATTATTTATGTAGACAAGTGTATGTAGGTACCATGTTTTTCATCAATAATCTACTAAAATGTGATGTACTTATACATTTTTCCTTAAAAATAATAAATAATTTCAGTAAGTTGTTTCAAAAAAACTCTCTCCTCAAAAATTTCAAATGTAAGTTAGAATAGTTCTGCATTCAGCTGACGTTATGTGATTTTTGGTAAAAAAATTAGGTACGAGTATAATTTCTTGCAATCCCTTACGAATTCGTTATTACCTGACTATTAAAGGAATTTCTCCAGCGTCTTGCCCACGACTTCGCATGTAATACCCGCCTTTCCTAAATCCGTAGGATAGTGATCGTAAAATAAATTGGAACTTGTCCGCGTTTTTTCTCATTTCTTTGGCTCACTTATTTTCTTGCCCCCAGTCTCCCCCCCATCCCATGCGCTGTACCTATATTTTCTTGATTTTCTCACAACAATCTCTTTTTTACGCGGAGACGCAGAACATTTATTTGGCGGATGTTCATTGAAATTGTGTATGAAAAATATATGAAAAAATCGGGAAAACCAAGTACTTAATTTAAAAAAAAAGAGTTTTATTTTAGGTACCTACCTAAGTGCATCTACTGTAACATTTTGATTTCACAGTCACCTTCACAATTAAGCAAAAATAAACATATGGCGAGATTCCACAGAACAGATAATAAATATAATACCGATAGGCTATATTCAATATGCCGCATCTTGATGCAGGGTTTTAAATGTGTGAGTGTCCTACGAAAATGAAGCATGCATTATGCACGTGCAATAGTGTGTGTCATACACCAACATTAAATGAGCGTAAATGCATAAACCGAGAGCAGTTTTCAGTATTCGACGTAAAACGTATTCTTGACACGTGTGTAAGTTTAACCCGGATTCTTCCTTACTCGAGTCGGTTACCTGCTTCGCCTTACCCGTTATGTATTTCAGTTCCCATTATTTCTGAGCTCCCTGCGAGATTCCAATAAGAGATTGGGTTAATTCAAACCAGCGAACATAACAATAATAGGAAATGGGTTGCCGTTTCGATGAAATAAGGTTTAATCAAGGCCTGAACAAAAACGATGCATAAGTGCGAGTGAGAAAGTATTCGGCACCCTTATAATCTCTGCGACACGCGCTAGAGAAAGATAAAAGGTTTACACATGTGGGAGATGGTTTGCTACGGTGTCTCCGCCAAATCTTAGTTTATTGCTTAACTAAGCGTCGATAATCGTGTTGCTAAAATTGCTATTTTTTGTGTTAAACATAAATTCAGTGGTAAATATTTTTAGTTAAATAAGTAGAAAAGATGGTTCTGTGGGTTGTATTAAAATGTGGTAGTCGTACTGATAGGCAAGAAGATGGTAATACGTTTCATAGGTAAGTTGATACATGTTCGTGATAATTTATTTGTATATTATTATGTATTTTAATATCAAGTGACTTAGTGTTTCTTTAAAATAACTTAAATTATGGATATCTTTACCTAATGGTTGTATTTTGACCGCTTAAAAATACTATATAACGTAAAAAAATAGAAAATTATATTTTAATTCTGAGCGTCTAGTGCGAGCACTTTGGGCGAGCACTAGCGAAATGGTCTATGGTCTCAAACATTTGTATACGAATGCGTTCGCTCGCCCACAAACCAAACGCACGGCACGCAGCTTCATTTAGCAATGCAATGGGTGGCGTCTAGATGTATCTATAGTCAAGGGTTTAATTCTCGAGTGTGGAAAAATATGGGATAAACTGAAACACGTGGTAAAGAATATGTTATTTTCAATAGGTAGATACGTCTGTATCGTTATAATATGCATTATGAATTTGTAAAAATTACCATTTTACTTAAATATTTTTCTGGCATTTGTGTATCGGCGTCATGTTTTCGGCAAATTTTTCATCTTACAAGTATATTCATAAAGATTGCATGACTGGTTTTCAATCAGATAGGTACTTACTTTGGTTTTTATTATATTTTATTTTTAGTATATTTATTTTATTTATTATAAAAATAGGAATCTTCCACACTCTAGTGCTACTTCAGAGCGAATAGGGCAGTTCTATTATGAAAGCTCCCAGCACAACCATGAAAACAGTTTCACGATTGTTGTACCATGATATACGTGCGTCATGGTAAAAGTGTTTAAGGTAAAAGTAAGTATCTTTATATTTGTATATTTGAGTTGCCTAGAGTCATACCTAACTCACATAGTATTTCAAAGTTTTGAGATAATCGCAAAAAACCACCAGAACACTTGTTTTTTTGTAATTAGAAGAAATGTATTGTACTCATTCGAATATTAATGAGTGAATGAGTCGATTTACATTATTTCTTTTAATATATTATAATGTATAATACTCCTAAGGCTGCAGACACACAGCACACTATGAGAAATTAATAGAGCTCCTGATTGGTTAAAGGCCTTGATGACAGAACTCACATTATTCATTGAAAAATGTGAGTTATGACACAAACAGTCAACTTTGTCAACGATTTTGACATGGTTTAAAGTAAAGTGACTTTTGATAGCCGACTATTTTTCTTTATATAGATAGATTAATGTCTTTAGAATCACTTGATATATTTAAGTCAAAAATGACAAAATTGAAATATGTGATTTATGTTATGACTCTGGGTATGGCCCTCACAATGGCGGAGCTGGGGGGGCCTTAAGGGGGGCCCGGCCTGGCGAATTGACCAGCCAAGAAAACACACATCACAAAATTGCACTAATATGGAAAAAATGTCGCCTGCGGCGCAATTTCACTTAAACCATAATTACAAATTTTAATTATGTGGTTGTGCGATGCAATTTTTGATTATTGTTTGTCAATATTCGATAACTCCATAATTCAAGTGGGTCAAATCAAAAATCGCTAAAAATTACCCTAATTTTTACCTCGAACACTACTTGGAATATACAACTGTAGATAATTACACTGCCTTTAACTTTATAGGTAGGGGGACCCGCCAAAGATTCGCCTCAAGGCCCGCTTCAGGATGTGGGGGCCATGATTCTAGGCGACTCATTTAGTCCAGCACATTTTCTCGGGATATGATACGTAGGTAGGTACCTAGATTTTTTTTTAAATTTAAATATTATATAAGTGACACTCACCTTCAATGCATAAAACTATTATATGTATAGTTATTAACTTAAATTTGTGCATTTGAATCATGAAATCAGATAACAAACAATCGTATAAATTTCGATCTAAACACGACGTCAAAGTTGACTAGAATAAGATATCACATTTTATAAATAATTACCCATGTCGTATAATCGTACAGTTTACAATTAACTATTTCTGAAAGCGTAGAGGCCATAGACTAGCAATAAAATAATCTGTGAATAATAAATAAATTGTCTATTCTGTTTGCGATCCGCAAAGCTCGATAATAACGTTGAACAGCGTTTATTAGGGAGACATTCCGGGTAATTTATTCGCCGCCCACACCACTCTTGTTATGTTATAGGATTGCCCCTCTTACCAGTCTTGCCCCATGTGAACGTTTTGCCTCGGCATACCCCACTCAATTATATGGAGATATTTGCGAGGTTCGCTGAATAATTATCGAGACCTACATGGTATGCTGTTCCTATATTATAGGCCATTCATGGACTGAAACCGTGTGCTATAGGTACTAAGCTTATCTTTTCTGGTCATGGAAATCTATTTCCACAAAGTAGGTGTAGGTGTAGGTATATGAGGTAGTTTCAGAAGAGAGTTCACCTACGATGACCGCGCGGTTTAAGCATTGGACTATCACGCCGTGGGTCTCAGGTTCGAATCCTGGGTCTGGCAAGTACACATATTGTTTTTCAATTTGTGTGTGAGTCAGGGTATGGACGTAACAGGTTGAGCAAGTGGTTGACATCCATTTCTCGTAAAAAACAAAGTCTGTTAATACAAACCTCTACTCTGTGGAGGCGCATAATATGATCCTATTAGGATCGGACATGGTCGAAAAAAAAATATTATATGCATCTGATCGTATCCGTTTATACCATACACCTACACTTAAAAATGTAGTGAAAATATATTTTCATGAACAAAAATCTTATGTTTAGTATGGCACACGGATCTAAACCGCATACGGTTTCAGTCCATGTCTGGCCTCTAAGCCAGGGTTACTACGACGGGTATAGAGTAGGTGCATTAGGTACAGCAGCATGTTTGAGAAACATGTTGCAGCACTAAGTTAGACATCTTCTACTATTATAACACCACGATATATAATAATGTGCAAGTCTGGATGACTTTAGGAGCAACGAGGAGATAAGAGAACGCACCAAGCAGCCTCTCATCACGCGAGAGTGAAGCGGTGACGTTGGACCTCAGGACCTGGCTCGGCTACGTGCTGCGGATGCCAGAAGAGAACCTCAACCTGGCTTGCCTGTTCTTCAAGCCGATCGATTTAAAATACAGAAACCGATAGTCAATAATAACACAATTTGATAAGCATTTTTTCATGTAGGACCTACTAGTTTAAACTATCGCAATTAAGTAGGAGGTCTGTAGCTTAATTGGTTAAAGCATAATTGCGCGATACCAGTGGATATACTTACTGATTCAAATCCCGTCAGGTGTCGTATTTTTTTCAAATGTGATTTTCTTCGAGTAGGTGTTTTCAAGTTATGTATGTTCAATATAAGGGTTATAGGTACAGTGGTTTATCCTTTGAATTGAAGTCAGTACCGCAAAATATTTTATTGTTATATCTACGCAGATGGAGAGGAATCTAAGATGCATTTCTTTTGTCGCCTAATATAGAAAAAAATATAGACTAAGGAGGCTATAAGAGCAATATTGCTTGTGGTCTCAAAAATTCGGTAGGATGACAGGGTCGTATTGATCTTTGATGGACTGGTTTGGGGGTACTGTTCGGTTATCAGGAATACAGCGGAAAACACATTTTGAAAATACCCAATATACTGGATTATTTGTTAGTTTGGGTTAGTTTAGGTTAGGTTAGGTTGGGTTAGGTTAAGTTAGGTTAGGTTTGGTTAGGTGAACCTAACAAATAATCCAGTTTATCGGCTATTTTCAAAATGTGTTTTCCGCTGTATTCCTGATAACCAAACAGTACCGGTTTGGGAAGTCTGCTGTCATGGAGCTGTAGATTTTTTTTAAAGTTTCAGGACGTGGTCTTAGATGGTTTCTACGTTCAAGTCTTTATGAAGAGTGGTATTGCGAACAAACCGTGAGGCATCTGTGATCATTCTAAGAGGTTTGTTTTATTGTTTGAAGTGTTTTAATTTTTTTTTAGTATTAGGAAGTTTGCTTCTCAGGGCGAGCTCGTGTCATAGCGTAATCCGAATGTTTTTATTAGTCTCTTTTTCATTTGTAATCGTCGTTATCGACTTCAAAATAATATTATTTTTTTAATTGAAACTGCGCAGAAAACCAGTGCGCATTTTAAGCTTCATTTTTTTTTTGGAAAACGTAAAATTATATATCTTTTACATGACTATATATACGTAGGTATATTTTGAGTCCTGTTTTCGTTTTGCCGCACCGCGCGCCGGAAGACGGCATCCACATTTAATACAGTTTTGAAACTATAAAAGAAAAGCGGCCGTAGTGGAGGGGGAAAGGGGGCAATAAAATATCGCATAAACGAATCGAGGGGGTGGGAAAACGGGGGAAGGGGAGCGCCTAGATGGAAGAGAGACTGAATAAACAGAGAAAAGGGGGGCAAGTGGAAGATGGAGATATGGCACTGAATGGATGGCTAGGTATATATGCTGTTTCCTATTTACATGTTCGGTTGGGAGTGTATTATTGTTATAATATCAACATTTTATGGATCATATCTGGCTATCACATTATTAATTAATTGATTGATTATTTCATTATATATATTTCCAACGTATAAGAAGTGGGTATAATATAACATAAACTAAAAGTATGTAGGTACATACGAGTGGTTCACAAGCCAAGTGAACCAAGTAGGTACATTCTGGTTAGTTTTGAGTAAACTATGTTCAAACATAATAATTATTTGAGTATGTATAATTCTGTAAAGGTATGATTGCCTTTACAGAATTACTTAAATTAATGTAGGTACCTACTCAACATAACACTTCATAATAATTGCAATCATACAGAATTATAAATACCAGTGACTTCCCTAGACATAATTCCGCCCCTAGGCTACACAAAAACTGCACCACACATTTTTATACAGTATTTTTTATCATCTTTTCATGACTCCAATATTTAAGAAATATGTTGTATGGATACATTACTGACAAAATATATACCAATAAATCTAATTTAAATTCCATCCACGGTTTCAGATACATTTAAAAATACACTTGACAAAAGTCAAAACTCGCGAATGACTGGCAAGAATATTTGGATAAATTAATAAGGTACTTGAGTACTTATGTACCTACCTATAATTCAAATATAATTCGCAAATTTGCACGTGACAACGGAAGTCAACTAGACATCGCGAACCAGACAAAAACATCACAGTCATGTTAGACCTTTTATGTTAATTAATACATTTTGTTTCCAACTAGTGATCTGATTTTTTCATGGAAAGATATTTCTATTATTATTGAGTTTAGGTATATATTTTTATATATATCAAATGATTCTTCTCGATTTGCCGCCCTTCAAGTAACTGCCGCCCCCAAGCGACGCTCAATCTGCCTACCCCCACGGGACGTCACTGATAAATACTCAAATAGGTATTATGTTTGAACCTAGTTTACTCAAAACTAACCAGAATGGACTTGAGTTCACTTGGCTTTTAACCACTTAATTCTATGATTTCACTAAATACATATCGACCTACGGCTATATTCATATTATCATAACCAATATCAATTTATACATCATTGACTCTAATGGATACTGTATCTGAAGAATAAAAAGCACTTGTAAACGAATCTGCTCGTAGACATAATATGTAGATGGTACTTACCTTCTATATTCACACAAATTTCTTTATTTCTTATTTTCATATTCACTAGATGGCATGGCCCCCACATCCTGAAGCGGGCCCCTCAGGCTAGGATCTTTGGCAGGCCCCCCGACCCAATGCTATGGATAAACTCCAAATCGTGTAGGTACGCGGTAAAATGAATGTTTACCTACCTTTATTTAGTGTTTTTTTTGTATATTTTAATATAACCATTTGAATTATGGAGTTGTACCGTACAACCATATAATTGTAAATATAATATTATAGGAAAGACAATAGACAATTTTTTTTATTATTAATGCAACTTTGTGATGTGTGTTTATCTCACTTATCTGGTCGACTTGCCTCGCCGGGCCCCTCCTGAGCCCGGGCCCCCAGGCTAGAGCCCTGTCAGTCCCCCCTTTGTCGGGGCCATGCTAGATGGTGTTAGCTAATTAGTTTTTAAAATTCAATTTACTCCTGCATAAAAACAAAAAGAGATAAAAATTCAATTTTATTTTTTAAAATAGGTATCTAAAATTATATTACCTATAAGTATTATGATTGAATTGAATGTCGCAGAACCATTTTCTCAATTATTAACATGCAGGTTGGTTTAATTTTGTGTTTACTGTGGGTTGATAATAAAGAGATCTGCTTCGATAATTTTCCGGTAAATGTCACGTCATATTCTATACACAAACATTATACGTTTGCTTACAGATACAGCCGTTGAAATCATGAGTATTGGTGGTAAATATATTGTACCGAACGCAACACAACCTGTACGTAGCTACATTGCGACAACTAATAAACTAAACTATAATAGGTAATATAATGTGATAGGCATGGCCCCCACATCATGAAGCGGGCCCCCAGGCTAGGATGTTTGGCAGGCCCCCCTACCTATCGCTAAGGGTAAAGTCAGTGTGACGCGCTGCAGTAGCGTTATCCATATGGTGTATTTTTAGCGATTTTTTTATATTTTTAATATGTACGAGTACATCCTTTTGAATTATGGAGTTGTCGAGTATAAATTGTATAGACATACAGTAAAAAATTGCACCGTACAACCAAATAGTTTTAATTATTAATATTATCAAGCAAAATAGCACCGCAGGCGCCTTTTTTTTACTATTAAAGCAAATTTGTGATCTGTGTTTATCTCACTTATCTGGTCGGCTCGCCACGCCGGGTCCTGCTTGAGCCCGGTCCCCCAGGCTAGAGCCCTGTCAGCCCCCCCCCCCTTGTGGGGGCCATGGTGATAGGTATTTATAACATTATTATTTTTATTAGGGTAAGCTCTAAACTCTAAATAATTGCCTAGTAAAGGGTTTTTGCAATCCTAATGGTGATGTTAAAAAAAATTCATTCATGTCTTCGTATCTTATCTATATCGTGTCCACTTTAATATTGGAATTATCCTATGAGAGGACGTGTCATGATACAAACATATAAAGTTATCTGGAGAATGAGATGGGGGAGCCACTGTCGAAAACTACCCAATCACGACTCGTAACTGGAAAAATCTGACATTCGGATGACGTTTTTCAATATGGCGTCCTATCGTAGTTCGTAGTTCCATTTTTGGCCATTCTCCAGATAAGTTTGTAGGTCTGTAATAATATGTAGGTAGGTAATTGGTCAATGATTTAGGCATTGCAAGATCGAATTATTATCCCAAATTAATCTGTTTTTGTCATTATATGATGCAAAATTTCTTATCAAGCGCAAATACACCCGATTTAGCCAATGAAAATGTAATTTGAACATTTTACTTAACCGAAAAAGCAATAACTGATCAACCATGTGTGATTATAATAAAAACAAAACTATGAAGCTAAAAAATGGAACCTATTCAAATTTCCCTCAGCAATTTGTCGCGACCAATCAGAGCGCGTCGCGCTTTTCCCCGTCCAATGACAGCGCACGGATTAAATCGCTCTGACCGAAAGTCCACGATCGCATCTCAAATAAATTAATACGAAAAACATACAAAGGACTTCATGCCCGCGCGATACGGTCCAGAAGTATCCGACCGCTTTCCGTTGCAAATTAAACGAAACCCGGATCAATTGTTTAGGTCCACGCTTTTATCGTGGCGCAAAAGTGGCTGATCATTTTCCATATAACTTTATGGGAAAAGCGTACAAAGGACTTTATGCACGCGCCTTATTATCAATGTCCAAAATGCTGGATCAATTTTCGGTATACTCTGTATGTAAATTCGGCCACCGATTTCGGTCCGCGTTGTATTATCTGCTATCATGGAAGGCGAGAGCGATTCATGAACGTTTTCCAATTCCTAAACGGCGTAAGTCTATTTACATTTTAACAAGCGCTAGAACGAAATAGAAAATACAAAAATATATTAGAGCGACAGAGACAGCGACATGAATACGATATGATCTTTCGGTATCAAATTATTTTTAAAGTCATTTCCCGCTTTATTCGTAAAACGGTATTTTATTTAGGTGTTTATTTTCGTAATTTTTTTTATTGACGTCATAAAGTTTTAGATTTTCCTTCGTCCCCTTTTGATTATTTTCATATAGCTACCAATAGATGGCATTATGATTTGTTTGACTTAAATTCGTTTTAAGTGCCATCTATGGGCGCACTCACAGGGGTGTATGGGGTTTCGGGCCCGGATCCCCCCCCCAGAAATGGAAAAAATACAAATTATTTAGGTACTTAAATGAAATATTTATTCATCTTATTCTTCGTCAACACGTCATGACTGAGGATCGGAGGATCATGATCCGGATTATTTGGCTGCAGGGAACTCAGAAATAATGGGAACTGGAATACCTAACGGGTAAGAAGAAACAGGCAATACGTCATACGTTGAATACTGACAACCACTCTCGGTTTATGCATTGACGCTCATTTAATATTGGCGTATCAAGGTTCAAATAGACTATATGACGATCGGGCACATATACGCTAAGAGCGATTTAGTGTATATGATCATATCTATGCCATTCTGATATATTATACATAGATATTGTATGACAGCTATGACATCGTATTTGCACTCTGTGACACCCTGTGACACAGGACGCCAACATAAGAAACGGGTTTTTTCACTTTTTCGGCATTTATATGACCGATCGTCATAGAGTCTATTTGAGCCATTACACACACTATTGCTTATTCTATAATGCGTGGTTCATTTTTGTAGGACACTCACACTTTCAAAACCCTGCGTCAAAATTTACTGTATTGGTATATATATATCCAGGGAACTCAGAAATAATGGGAACTGAAATACACAACGGGTTAGGCGATAGCAGGTAACCGACTCGAGTAAGGAAGAACCCGGGTTAAACTTACACACGTGTTAAGAATACGTTTTACGTCGAATACTAAAAACTGCTCTCGGTTTATGCATTTACGCTCATTTAATGTTGGCGTATTACACACACTATTGCACTTCATAATGCGTGCTTCATTTTCGTAGGACACTCACACATTCAAAAGCCTGCTTCACCATGCGGCGTATTGAATATTGCCTATCGGTATTCTATTTATTATCTGTTCGGTGTTTGGCTGTCTAACAGTCCATGAACAGGTTGGCCTCACTCCTCTCGGCATTCTACGATACGTAAAACCGTTTGCCACTGGAAGACCCGTGGCATTCTTAAATTGGTGCAAATATCCGGGACACCTAATGTTTGCTTTAATAATCCCATGCGGTATGTCAATATACAAGGCGTGGACGACACAAACGGACACTAACAACCTAATAATTATAATGCATTCGACAACCACTTCTGGATGTGCCAGGGCGGAATAATTCGTAGGTAATCAATAATCATACTCGTAGTTATAGCTGCAGACCAAGTGTTCATAACCATACTCAAATTACGGAGTATCTGTGCAGTGACGTCCCTAGATAAAATGCCGCCCCTAACCAGCGCCGAAATGCCGCCTGGTTTTTATTTTTACTTACAGTATTTTTATCATCCTTTCAAGAGTCCAATATCTAAGAAATGTGTTGTATGGATACTTTTACTAACAAAATATCAGACTATTTATTCGCAAATCTGCACGTGTCGTTTCTGGTCATCAAGGACGTCGAAAGGCAATGCAAGATATCGCGGACCCGATAAAACCAGTGAGCTGATTTTTTTAATGGAAAGATATTTTCGATATACCCACAATCGGTCTATAGGCCTATAAAAATTCGTTATTACTAAGTTTATGTAGGTATTTCTATATATTCCAAATGATTCTCCTCGATTTGCCGCCCTTCGAGTAAATGCCGCCCCCAAGCGACGCTCAATCTGCCTACCCCCACGGGACGTCACTGTATCTGTGTATAGGGAATGTATCCGTAAATGTACGGGGGTCCACGGTTGAAACGACGATAAGTTAGTAGTACTCGTTGTAGATGGAGTAAATATAGAAGTCAGTGGTACCCACCGACTAGATCTCTTTACCCCGTCCCTCCCGTATTTTCTTTATATTATATTGTTTATGGGAATGCTCCGTATCTACAGTATCTATGGACCGTAATCCACTGTAATGTTGGTACAGTCGAACTCGGTTAGTACGATCTCGGACATAGCAAGATCTCGGATGTAATGAGGAAACATTCGTTGATATTTTGGTTTATGATTTTCTCCATACATTTATTCACTGTTATAACGAGCGAGTTATCGGATATACCGAACTAAAATACTGTTAATGTGTCGATCGTTCAAAAACATTTTGACCCTAAGCAATAAAATCCAATCGGACAGGATGCCGCCAGGGTCGGATTACGTTTATGATACTAGTTAAGTGTCTAAGTACCTACCTACCTAATTGGTGTTTCGCCGACAATGATAAAAAAGTAACCACGCATATGGTTGACAAATTCAAGGTTTGTAAAGTCCGTAGGTACAGCTACCAGCGTTCATTACAATAAACAACTTCTTTAGTAGTTTATGAATGCCATGCTTGTTTTTGGGATTTTTACGATGGTTTTCAGATTTTTTATTTTCAACTTTTTGTGTAATCTGATCGCTCATTTAAAAATACCTATTCTCTGATATAACAAGTAACGTTTATTACGAGCAAATTCAGTCGGTCCCATCTTCCTCGTAATAACCAAGTTCGACTGTAGGTACTTATATGTATTTCAAGTTGCTCTAATAGTTTAATTACTCTATTTGATTGGTATTTTAATCTAGGTACTCATTAACATAATTTCATCATTTCTTTTTGGTGTAAATATGTAATATGTATTTTGTTTCATTCTATATTCTATGGCAGATAGAAGCGTGGTTAATTTAAATTATGACAACTAAATATTTTGTTTTTATTTTGGTTTCAAACCATAAACACAGCACGCACTCCAATAAATCCTTCAAGTCTATTTCAGAGTAATTATAGCGGAAAGCAAATTGTTCACACAGGAACTAAAATAATATGAAATTCTTTTATGATTTGAACATTTTAAACAAAACAAATTCTAGCCAAACTATCACAATAATAATACTTATAGAAAGACATGAAAGAAAAAAATGCTCTCCATTCAAAACAGTCAAAACATACAAGAATGGTTTTGTCAAATTTCTTAGCTATAAGTAGATATATGCCTTTTTAACTTACCTCATCGGTTTATTATTTGAAATATCATATTGTGGTAAATATCACTTCCCACATTTTTGCCGACATTTTTCTTAAGTGGCTACCCATCTTTTGTGTTAAACTGCCAATGCAAAAGTGTTTCTTAAACATGACTTTCCAACTGAAAGAATATAGTGAATGCGATAGCCAGTCGCCATGAATGAAATAATTGAAGCTAATTTCGGTTTACGACTCAATGACAGTCAAGAGACGAGAGAGTTCTCGGCAGAGATTCCGAAGTAAGGTTATAAAGCTGGCTATGGATTTTTGTGTGGACTGTAGCGATTCTATTGGAAGCCTCGCCTTACGTTTACCACCTCAATATCAGAGTAGACATGTTACCATAATAGGTCAACAACATGAACGATCGTCAATTCGCAATATGCACTCTTATGGAAATGCGGGGAGAATTAATTTTGCAATCATATAGGTGGATGTGTGGCCACAGAACAGATTAATAAATATAATTCAGATATGCTTTACCCCAATACACCACAGCTTGAAGCAGGGTTTTGAATGTGTGAGTGTACTACAAAAATGAAACACACATTATAGACGTGCGATAGTGTCTGTTGCAACCTTATATTATAGAAAAATATAGATAGAGCTATTGCAAGTGTTTGTCCCTCAAAACACGACGAACTTTTTCACGCACTTTCCTCACCCCCTTCACGCTTCCTCCGCGACCCTTTCCTGGGTTATTCGAAAATATGTGTGACTGTGTGCGTCGTAGTGTTGCCAGATATCGAATATTTAATCCAATGTTATAATTTTACAAGCGATATTTTTATAAATTATATTATGGCAACACTGGCGTGTTGGCTATACACTTGGTAAAACATTACTCACTAAAATCGGATCATGCGGAGGGCTTGGTTGCAACCTTCAAATACACCAATATTGAATGAGCGTCAGTGCATAAGCCGAGAGCAGTTGTCAGAACAGAACGAAGGACAACCTTAGAATGACGTATTCTTGACAAGTGTTTAAGTTTAAGTTCTTTTAGGTGCTTGTAAGTATCAAGTCGTAGGTACTTATCAAATATCTGATAATACTATAAGCGTTATTAATAGACATTGTCATGGAAAAAGGATTTAATGGGGGTTAAGGAAGGATGGGATCAGGAACGGGATATAGGATATAGGATAGGGATAGGATAGGCATGAGACTCGGGGAAATAGGATGCAGGGTCGTGGGTGGTTTGACTTATTACCTCTAAGACCCCAGTTACCTGTCCGGTTACTACACTCATTCGTTGGATGTTCCTGTATAATAATGATAAAGTACATAAAGATGGAATAAATATAAATATCTCGGATTTGAGCGCCACTCTATGATGATGCATAGAGACAATTGTGATAAGGAAAATTAAATGAAAAGCAAGTAGAGAAATTTCAACAATTGTATATTAATATATAAGATAACTTGCGGGCTACAGTGTATAAAAATGTATAATTACTTAAGTGAATCACGAGCACCTAATGCGATACAATATTTAAATAAATAAGAACAAAAACCCAAAAGCTAATTCGAAACAAAGACTAGTTCGGTCGGTGGACCGTAACATAAAATAACAATAAATACCGATCACACAAAAGGCTCTCCAGCCTTTTCGCTGCCCTCGATTCCTTCCAGGACGGAATCGAGGAGTGCGTCTTCAAACGTGTGGGGACCGTTGAGTTACTCCGATCTCCTGGCGTGGGGGGGACGTCCTTCAGATGATCATCGTCCACGTCTCCAAAACGTCAGGAAATCGAAAGCCCTGTGCCCAGGGCCCGAGGCTCGGAACTGGCCAAGACGTCTGCTTCCTTCGAACGATCAGGACTGAGAGATCGACTCTCGCTTCGCCTACGTTTCAAAAGCCCGCTAGCTCCGATAGCGCCGGAAATAGTGTCACGAACTCCGTACAAACTATCCCGTGCGCAGGCGCGATCCGGTCGTACTTTTGCGTAGTGTTGCCCTCGTAAAGACTTCCTTGACTTAGTGTGTTATGTTATAAAATAACATGACATTACCTCCAACCTCGGTAAGAGAAGGACAAGCCATAGCGAGGACTTCGACTGTCAACTTCTCGGGGGGGTCTTCAGATAGCATCAATCCTCCCAGGGGTTGGGCATCATGGACGGCATGCTTAGAGATAGCGCGGCTACAGGCGAAGCGAAGGAGACATATAGATGAAGTTTCCACTCTGTTATTTGGTGACAGAGGGAGAGGCTTATGAAGAATCCAAAAAACGAAGAAGATTATTTGCTGAAGAGTGAAGAGCTGGGAGAGGTCTCGTAGATTTACCCTACCTAACCGGTCCACCAATTAATTTATAAATTTTAAAAAAGATCTAATAAATATAAAAACACCTAAGCTCGTGTACATGGAAATAAATAAATAAAATATAATAATTTATCACAGATAATTCACATCATAATAAATAGTGGGGATTCAACCCAGCAGTGTAAAACTGCAATATTCAGAATGTATAAAAATTGTTTTTAAATATCGCTTCCAAAAGGATAGGAAGAGTTGTATAATAATTATTAATTTGAAAAGATTTGATATCAGTATAAAAAATTGAAATAATAGCCAAAAAATTTACATAAATGCACCTCAGATAATAATATATAAAATGGTATAATAAATTAATATATTGTATATAAATGAATTAATATTTTGGTTCCAGAAATTTAATTCAATTCATTAAATTGATAAAATTGCAGAGATAGTATAATATAATAAAGTAATTAATAGAAATTAAAATTGCTTCCATAATTTGAGTAATAATATAAGCATTGAGTAATTAAGTTGAAAATAATAATAGATCAATGAATGATTTAATAAATTGATTTCAAATGATATTAAGTTATTGAAAAAAAGATGAACCTTTAATAGTTGGCAAAAGTTATAAAGTGCACAAAGCAAAAAATATAAATTCTCAATCGTATATGCCGAGGTTTTTGGCAAGTATACATAATAAAAAATAATAAATACAATAAATTCACCAACTTGGTTCGAACAAATAACATACTAATTAATAAACAATGAGTGCCAGTTTGCTTTTGCGTGAGGGCGTATCTGTCGGAAAGTAATAAATACTGTGCGTCAAGCACCGTCCGAATATTTAAAAAGAACATTACTAAAATATACTACTTTCAGATGTCTAATCTGAATAAAAATAACAGTGTGGCTAACAACCAACAGCTGTGATGTGGATTCTCTGTTAAGCCTGTAGGAAACAAATGACGTGTGATGGTATTCCAAGCCATGATCCGGATCCCAAGCAGCGCTCCCACAAATAAAATAACGCGAACAAGGAGGAAACTAAGCTAGAAAAGAATTCCTAGTACAAAATATATAATTAAAATTAATCATCGATTTTAGTATACTACGTTAAAGTCTACAATGGTGTAGCAAGATATCGTCCGTTCCAGAATATACGGCTCTGCTTCAAACTACTCTAAAACCTCGCGATAGCAAAACTAGCCATATCCCTTTCATACACACTTAAAGCTAACTACTTAAAATACTCCGCCGCAGATTCTGGACCAACTCAATCCCGCCAAACCCGAGACGCCATCTCGAGACAACTCCCTCCTTGCTGTTAGAGCTCCATCAAGAAGAGAACTGATCCGGATGAGCTAGAAAACGAAGTTAAGGAAGCACCACACGAAAACCAGGCAACGACGAGGAAACCATGAACACATCGGAAGCTAAATGTAATTAAAGAACAACATGGTTCGCAACTGGTCCGACATTCAAGTTGGGGCTGCAAAAAATAAAAAATGAAAGGCTAAAGAGATCGTATAATAACGTCCACTTTCTTCCCTCAAGGAATTTTGATAAGTAGGTTGATTTCCTTCATACAGTCCAGGCCGCTGCACAACATCATCAGTGTTGACAGACGATCGCTTCTATTATTTGCATCACGCCTGCCAACTCACCACCATAAACATCAGAGTGCGGTGGAATCCACACAATCAGCGGCAGATTCCAACGCCAAAAAGAGAGGGGACTAACGGGACCGTCTTCAGCACCGATAGTTCAACCCAAATACCAAGAGGGTTGACTGCTAGAGAAAAAAAATCAGACGCGTCCGAGGAACATCTTCGGCACCCCGGAACACTAAAACACACCGGACAGTAGTGAGACACCTTCAGTTCCCACGACTTCCAAGGAGCTAGCAGCCAACAAATAATAATAAAATCTACCCGCAACCTGTACCGACAAAGATACATTGACAGAACAAGTATAACCAATCACTACAATCAATAAAAAAAATATATAATAAAAATAGCAAACAAAACCGTCACGCAAAAACAAGTACAAAGGCAACTGGTATAAATAAAGATCACACGATCACCAGCGCGATGTACTTAATTAGACAATTGTAGGTAATTTTAAATATAGATATTTTATCACTAGGTAGCTAAACTGACAGGCCCTTCGAAACGCTAAGACAGCGGTTGCGTCTTCCGGGAACACCATAATTCTCATCCTGGCACTATGGTAGTATTTTAGAACTATGCTTGTTTACCAAAAGTAGGTCCAGATGCTGAATGTGTGGTATGAATTGAGTAGGCCTCCTTCCCGAAAGGTCTGCAACCACCACCTTTGCGATGGACGTTCACCGGAACAAGGGTGTATTGCCATGTGCAGGAAAGAAGTCAGTAACTGAAATAGTTTACCATAGGTGAGTAAAAATTCACAAAGAAATTGAAATAAAGAAATATAGAATTTATAATAGAAAATATTACTCAATGACATAATATATGTATAAAATTTGCGATAATTAATTCGATAAAAAAATCAATCCAAAAAAGAAGCTTGTAAAAGAGCAAAAATAATAATTATAATTTATAAATATCTGAGGTGTGTAATAGACAAAAGACCAAACAGTACAAAATTCCTTCACGAAAAAATTGAATATTAATAAATAGGCATTATTAAAATGCGGCCCTGACAAAATTCCAAAATAATTTGTTGAGTGTGACTAGCACGGAAACACACCTTTCCATAATAACAAAAGAAAAAATCTCTGACATTGTGTGTCATACTGAATGAAGGTTTGACAACTCCTAAAAGTTTCAAACATAGTTGATAATAAATAAAATATCAGCATTTTTAAAAAATATTTGCCCAGTAAAATAAGCACGCTGAACAAGCAAAAAAAATAATCAATTATTAAATTCAAGTTAAATTGAAAGAAAAAATAATTTAGTTAGTTCCAATGTAAATGTAATTAAATATCAATTCAAGATTGTATTTGAAAGAAAAATATTTTAATACTCAAAGAAAAATTTTTTTTTTTTAAATATCAATGAAAGAGAATATTCAAAATTAAAATGTACTCTAAATGCATATATGGAAGTTTTAAATAATAATTATTTATTTATATAAAAAAATTGCAAAATCAAAAAGAATGTAATTAATAATTTAAGTGAAAGTAAATTGAATGTTTATGAATAATAAATAGCGGAGGGCTAGGATTTTAAAAGAGAAAAAAAGAATTTAAAAATATTAATTAATGTTAGCTTATATGCTTTTTTAAAAAATTAGGAGAGGACGGAAAGTTGCATATAGTTGAGTGAAAGCATCTAGAATGAAATCAAAAAGCTTTAAAAAAAAAATTTGTCTTTAAATTAGAAAGGATTGACAGGAGAGAAAAAATTAAATTGATTCAAAAAAATATGTAGACGGAAGTTTTATATAGGAATTAAGAAGGAAAATTTTATTAAAAATATTCACCTGTAAAAATAATTATTTATGTATAATAAATAATCATTCTTACGAAAGAACAGAATCTTGAAATTAAATGTTTCAAATAAATTCTATGAAGGTGGCATCTATCGACCGCAAATGTAAGCGCGCTTGACGTTTTAACGTAAACAGAAATCAATTTGAAATATGAATATTGAATAGGAATTAAAAATGACTAAATCTATTTTAATGAACGAAAGATTACTTCAATTTTATCGATAATGAACGCGAAATTAATAATTTCAATTGTCTACATTATAAAAAAGAACAGATTTGAAAAAACTAATATCGAACTGTCAAACAAGTAAGAAAAAACAATGTAAAAAAAAAAAAAAAAAAAAACATAATCCGAAATAAATGTATTCTACCGTCGCAAATAATTAATTGTAATAGCAAAATAAAATGAATAGAAAGTTAATAATTAAAAAGAAATGAATTCAGAATAATTTAGTGTCAAATTTTAACAAGAATGAAAATATATCACTCAAATAATCGATGACAGCGCGACTGCCGACTAAAATGAAAGACCCGATAATGATTTTATTCGAGATATAGAAATTATTAATTATTCACAATATAGAAATGGAACGAAAGGACCTTTTGTAAACTCCATTCCATAATAAGGTTCATCCAGCTGTCCAATTGATTTGGTGTTACATCCACATAGTATGTTTCAATCCAATGGTTCTGTCAAATTTGAGGTTAATAATTCTTGTCATCCAGTAGGTATATAAATGTTCATGTCGATCTCGTCCAAGTTTGACATCCTTCCTTCTCCTTTGAAACTTTGTTAAATCACTAATAGCACCATACTAAACATTAAACAAACTTTTTGCTGAAACAATCAATGGTTAACACAAATTCCGATGCCCAAATATTGACATTTCCATACCAATAATGTGGGTATCACATAAATTATAGAAGAAATATGTATTGATGATAAATGTGCAAATTGTATTTCAAAATTAGGTGTAAACCATATAAAACACCCTTAATATTAATTTGCGAAGGAATAATTGTAGCTTACAACACAAAATTAAATTAATTCCACAAGGACAATGATAAAATTGACGTATTGATCTCTATCATTTAGATCGCCATTTTTCTTCGCGTACAGCATCGACTAGTCTCCCGTCTGTTGCAAGTACCGCGTAAGTCAATAAAAGACTATATAAATATATGAAAAATATAACACACATAGTTACGACCACCGAACCAGAAAATTTTAAGAAAAATATTACGCAAATAATACGTTTTAATTTGTCATTAATTAATTTATAAGTTTAATAAGTACTATTGATAAAAAAAATATCAAAATGCGTCTAAAATCACGCCGTGCGGATTCGCTTGCAACTCCACGACGGTAAACCAAAAAATTTAAAAGTGAGCCGGCAAAAATCGGTATAATTAGAACTAATGACTCTGAAAACAAAATACCGTTACGGTAACAATTATTGTATGAAATCGTGACTAGCAAAATTTAAAGTTTTATAATCGGAACAAATAAAATTTAGCAAATTAGGACAAAATAACGAACGAGTTCATAATCCGAAACAAATAACTGCGAGTCTTTAAGAGGTAAGTCATCGTGTTTTGGAAAAGAAATATTCAAAAAGAAACACGATGCTTGTTGGGTGCCAATGTCATATTAAAACGATTTAATGGGGGTTAAGGAAGGATGGGATCAGGAACGGGATATAGGATATAGGATAGGGATAGGATAGGCATGAGACTCGGGGAAATAGGATGCAGGGTCGTGGGTGGTTTGACTTATTACCTCTAAGACCCCAGTTACCTGTCCGGTTACTACACTCATTCGTTGGATGTTCCTGTATAATAATGATAAAGTACATAAAGATGGAATAAATATAAATATCTCGGATTTGAGCGCCACTCTATGATGATGCATAGAGACAATTGTGATAAGGAAAATTAAATGAAAAGCAAGTAGAGAAATTTCAATAATTGTATATTAATATATAAGATAACTTGCGGGCTACAGTGTATAAAAATGTATAATTACTTAAGTGAATCACGAGCACCTAATGCGATACAATATTTAAATAAATAAGAACAAAAACCCAAAAGCTAATTCGAAACAAAGACTAGTTCGGTCGGTGGACCGTAACATAAAATAACAATAAATACCGATCACACAAAAGGCTCTCCAGCCTTTTCGCTGCCCTCGATTCCTTCCAGGACGGAATCGAGGAGTGCGTCTTCAAACGTGTGGGGACCGTTGAGTTACTCCGATCTCCTGGCGTGGGGGGGACGTCCTTCAGATGATCATCGTCCACGTCTCCAAAACGTCAGGAAATCGAAAGCCCTGTGCCCAGGGCCCGAGGCTCGGAACTGGCCAAGACGTCTGCTTCCTTCGAACGATCAGGACTGAGAGATCGACTCTCGCTTCGCCTACGTTTCAAAAGCCCGCTAGCTCCGATAGCGCCGGAAATAGTGTCACGAACTCCGTACAAACTATCCCGTGCGCAGGCGCGATCCGGTCGTACTTTTGCGTAGTGTTGCCCTCGTAAAGACTTCCTTGACTTAGTGTGTTATGTTATAAAATAACATGACAACATATGATACCAATCAATATAACATTAATATTCTTATTATTTAATCTAATACAATTGAAACATTACAATACTACACGAACAACGCGTTATTTTTTTGATTTCAATGCTATAATAGCCAGTGGCGAAGGATGACTTTTGGAAAGAGGTAGGCTGTGGAGATCTGATAAAAAGAACACACTTGTCAGGTATAGGTACTTTCGATAAATAAGAAGGTAATGCGATATTACTACTAATGAATAGGTACACACTAATGATAACGACACACTAATTTAATGAAACTTCAAAAACTCACTGACATCATAAAATTAAGCGATCAGTTTAAATTACGTATTTTTTCAAAACATTTATACACATCAAAAATCATCAGATAAAAGTTATTTTTATTTTTAAAAAGAGTCCCTATTTATTAATATTCGATTAAACACCATAGAAATATTTTTTTTAAATTATCTGATTATTAATTATTCAGTTTTAGGCTCTGCGATCGGGGCTTACCTTAGTTCATACAATCGACAGGCTGGGCGGGGCTACGTGACGTAAAGTCCATATGAAAAAAATGGAGAATTATTTGAAACATAATCCGACCTTTATCTACGTCAAGACAGATGGTGCCCTGTGTTATATTTTTATTATATATTATACATATTATATATTTTTATCTATGTAATATATTCCTACACATACGGCATCTCTCGTTGGCAAAATAAACTATTTTATAGAATATATAATCAAGTGGTTATATAAATAAGTCAATATGCAATTAAAAAATATTTTTCTTAAGAAGGTAGGCTTTAAATAATCGCCTAGTATGGAGTCTTCGCCACTGTTACACCTACAGTCATCTCTTTCCGGTAAGACAACTCACAGTGAACTGTGGTATGGCAAAATGTAATACCTACTTAGTACAATTTACATGTAACTGTAACCTAAACATTTACTATTATCTAACAAAAAAATAAAAATTTAAATTCATCCCTTGCTTCTAGGTTGAGAGGCGCTGTTTTAGAAAGTTCGGTAGCGATCCATCTGTCAATAGTGCTATTGTCCCTCTGACATTTTACAAAACCATAAAACACCATAAACAAATAAATAAAAACATACCTAAAAATAAATGTGGTACGCAGTTACAACAATTACTTATTATTGCCCCAGTATGACTAATCGAGGTGTCGTCACAAGCCAAAATAAGACAGAAGTTTGATAAATGTGCAAAACCTTACTGAGGTATTTAGTAAGTAAGTAGGTAATCAGTAGCGAAGGGTGGAGGTAGGCTCTAAAGATCCGCCATAAATAATTCACATTGAAATTTGTTATTCATACGTATTTGTTTTTATTGAAGACTACAATTTATTTACAGATGGTGTTGGTTAGTTTATAAAAATCAATTAAAGCCTGCCTAAGGCCTAAACCAAACCATAATAGCTTTGGTATATTTTGAGCGATACCTACAGCAAAGTTGAGCACACATTTTTATTCACATATACTTAGAAGAATTAAGGCCGTGTCCACATTAGCAACAAGTTGCTGTAAAATTAAATGCAAAATTGTGATAATTATCGTGAAATTTAATGACGTTACCAGCAACTTGATGCCAATGTGGACACGGCATAAGAATACATAATACCTACACACACTTATTGTTCGTTTATTTTTTAAACTCATTAAGCCTTCCCTAAACCAAACTATGTAGATATAATAGATAAAAAATATCTATAAAATATCCAAAGTTATGTATGATTTACCTAATTGCATAATTTTAGATACGTTATAGATAGACGAGTATTTTTTGACTATTATCTATAACTTGGTTTTCGCAGGGTTTAATTGAAATTTAAAAATTAACCAACACCATCAGCTGTAAATTGTAGTCTTATTTCAATGAAAACAAATACGTATGACTGACAAAGTTTAGTGTGCACTATTTATGGCGGATCTTAACAGCCTACCTCCACCATTTGCCACTGGGTAATAGTTATAAATACCTAACTACATCAAGGTGTTTTTGTATCAGCTGTATACTGATATAGATAAATATATATGAGATACTGGTCGATTTTTAAGAGAAAGAAAAAATAATCATTTTAATCGCCTGGATCAATCCACTGCTGGATGATCCAAACTCATTCCATTCCTCTCGATCATGTGCATTACGTTACAACGTAGGTATTTACCTACTTCCACAGATGTTAACTATCTCTTAAACCCAGCGGCCTATATGTAGGTATATTGTATGCATACCTATAGGACATGTTCTACGTCTTGTGTTGCATTGGATGCAGGGAACACAAAAATAATAGAATGTTGTATAACTTTTATATCAATATATATATATATAAATATTATATACAATTATGATTGTATTTCTAATTTACTTACCTGCTCCCCTTATAATCCGGTGGCTTTTATTATGCCGGGTCCACACTGGCAACATGTCACCGGCAACCTCGTTAAATTTTACGATAAGTGTGATAATTATCGTAAAATTTCTTAAGCAATTATGATAATTATCGTAAAATTTAACGAGGTTGCCGGCGACATGTTGCCAGTGTGGACCTGGCATTACATACGTATATATAGGTGTTTTATTTAGACATGGATTTGATCTCAATAGTATGTATGATATACGGCTAACTCCAACGTACAAATTTCAGAACACGATTTGGTCAGTTAGACTCTGAGAACAAAAACATAACGGGATGTGGGCTGCCTTCTAGGTGAGGCTATAAGAAATTTTAACTCTTCAGTGTAGAGATATGTGATGGGAAACACGTGTTAAAATATTATTTTCAATAGTTACCTACATTAATTGTAGCATAAAATTTTGTCACAAAGAATACGTGCAGTCAATGGTATTGCCTTGGTATTGCTAATATCTGAGGACATTCCGGAGGCTTTGTATTTTTTGGGTGTTATGGGCCTGGCCATAATTAAGTCATAAACCAAATCTCGATGGCAACTGACTTCACATTTCTATCTTATTAATTTGTCCTGTAATTGGATGACTAAATTTGTCAAGTGTCTATATAGTCATATTATAATACATATATATTGTATTCTTCGAGGCCATGCTCATTTATCAAACCGTATTACAGTTATTACATATTATATTACATCCCCTTGTCTGCTGCCTTATCAAATTACCTATTTCATTTTTAACATTGAGCGTTATGCCCAGCATGCACCTTTCCATACCACGCTGTGGCTCCATTTCTCCGATATTATATGTTTTCACATACGATCAATTTCATCAGACATAGGTACATCTTTAAATGACACTCAGATCGGGTTATCGGTAAATTAACAAATAAAAAAATTAACAGGTAAATATTGAACAAGTGTATCTATTGTCCTCATATCCTTCGTATAATTACTAAAGTTGGTGATCTCTGTAATTACAGGCGTTCCATCGGTCTTGGAGATTATCTTGTTGATTTATCTTCTTTCTTGACGATGTCACTTCATCTGGAAGGAATAAACCTTCGCGGCCACCAGAGATCACCATCCTCTCTACACCGTTCAAATCTCTTTTAATAATGTGATTGAAGAATAATTGAAGAACTCATTTTTTGTCAGAGAGACGTTATTTTTATGCAAACCTCTCCCAGTGCATCTATTATATACACATGACTGCTATACTGATGCTGCTGACTGCTGCCCACATCTTGAAGCGGGCCCCCAGGCTAAGATGTTTGGCGGGCCCCCCTACCTATCGCTAAGGGTAAAGGCAGTGTGACGCGCTGCAGTAGCGTTTTCCAAATGGTGTACGCAGTAAAATTGAGGTGTATTTTTAGCGATTTTCTGTATTTTACGTACATCCATTAAAATACAGTAAAAAATTGCATCGTACAACAAAATATTTTTAATTATTGATATCATTGTAATAAAATAGCGCCGCAGGCGACTTTTTTACCGTTAGATCAAATTTGTGATCTATGTTTATCTCACTTATCTGGTCGACTCGTCACGCCGGGACCCCAGACAGCCCTGTCAACCCCTCCCCTTTTGGGGGGCATGGCTATAGGTCGCTATCGGCAGCTACCGAGGGTAGTTTTTCATTTTTGTATCGAATTATTAGAAATTATTGTAACAATTACAACTAACTTATTGTAATTGTTACAATAAGTGCTTAATACTTCATATAAATCATCAATCATATAAAAAATGAAAAACTACACTCGATAGCTGCCGATAGCGGCCTATAGCAGTCTTGTGTATAGAATAGATGCGCAGTATCATAAATCAGTACAAATACATAGCAATTAACATACGCTCGAAAGAGAATAGGTAGGTAGATATTTTGGTTTTTACAATGCATTCGGGAATAAATTTGTCAAAATATTACGACTTGCATCGAAGTTTTAATGCCTACTGTTCTTATGACCCTAATAAAGCCAAAATAACAAAAACTCAATATAAAAGAACACATTCAATAAACAATGCATTCCGAAAACCTGGGTACATAATAATATATTATAAACAATTAGTGATGCATGGTTCATGATAATAGATATTATATAGGTATGGTACTCGTACCTAGGCAAAAAATATACTTACTATTTATGTTCGAATTTCAAAAAGATTGACTGATCAATTTTGACCGCCGAAAACAATATTTACAACACCGTCTCATTGTGGAGGCCTTCATGACGAATTATCAATGCAAATATAGGACATAATAACAAAACAAATGCTTTCGGATAATGAAAAACTGGTAAGCTCGATCTATTCTTATATTATTTTCATATTATAAATTCCCCGTAGACACAAGGATGCTGCTATCCAGTGGCGTCTCAACAATAGTTTCTGACATTTAAAAATATCTTCACGGTGTACTTCCGCGTAAATCTACATTATCATGGCACCAATTTACTATTGCATCTATTCTTCTTTTCTTCGAAGTTTTCCTCGTGACTGAAGTAGATACCTAATTTTTTTTCAACAATATTCATGAGTTTTGAAAATGTAACATTCTTTATTGAACATAGTATGTACCTACATAATTTGAAAATACCTCAGATATTTGTTTTCTTTTTTCTTTCGATCATGTCCGATCCTAATAGGAATATGTGGGCCTCCACTTGTTTTTACGAGAAATGGATGTCAGGCACTTGCTCAACTTATTAGGTCCATACTCTGACTCATACACAAATTGAAAAACAATATGTGTACTCATCAGACCCAGGATTCAAACCTGGGACCCACGACGCTATAGGCCAATGCTTAAACCACGAGGCCATCGTGGGTTACAACACCTCAGATATTATATACCTACGTATTACTGAAAAAAATACTATAAAAAATTGACAAGAGCAAGTAAGTACGTTATAACTAAAATTTGGAGAGATCCTGATGTCTGCTATGAATCAAAATATCTACGTACCTCGGTACCTACCTCGATTGGCTCGAATCCAATGGATGCGGGTTCGAGTCCCGCATGGCGTCGTATTTATATGAATATTATTATTATTATGTAGTTACTTATATGTATAGATATTTGAGGAGTGTTCAAATTATGTATGTTCATGACTGAAAATTTTGACCACTCTTAAATTAGATAAACTACGGGAATTCCTATTTACAATTAGGTACCTCTTTCACCTGATGATCGCTCTATCAGATGCATACTGGATACTGCCATTACCTGGGAAAATGCAAGAAGACAGGCAAGCCACAGGGTTACTTGGAGGTGCTATTACATGATCCTCCTAGAAGACAGCCACGAACAAAAAAATGTACCCTCGTAGCTCGATGCGTTAGTTAGGCACTGGTATCTTACACGGGAGCTACGGGATTGATTCTAAGTGAGCTTACAATTATACATTTATTTATGTGATGTTCTCAAATCCTACGCGTTTCTATTAATGTTATTTACTACTACTACTATCTACTAATCAAATCAAATTGGATTAATCACATAATACATATTCCACAGCTATATTCGATAATTTAAATGCGCCACTGGAAGTTTGAAACAATGTAAGTAGGTAGGTAGCTAAATAATAATTGTTCACTCATTGGAGTTTTGTATATGCTTACCGAAGAGCGAAAATAGGTAGGTAGGTAAAATAAATAATAAAACAAATTGAATGCTAATGTAGATTGTCTTTGGATGTCCTGTCGCGTAGTTCCATTGACAATATCTTCTGAACCTATTATTGTTAGAAACCTTTTATTATTGTCATCCATACGTCAAACTGTTCAAATCAATTGTTTGACAACATCTTCTGCTGGCAACCGGCGGACATGTTGTAAAACAAATGACAACGCTGTTGTTGTAACGCCGCCTGATTATTTATGGCACTCCTTTTGTTTCTGAGATTCTTTGTTTTATGGGAACCGAATTTTAGGGTTTTCCGAGTTTTTGAGTTTTTGAGTTTTATTACGACGAACTAAATTATTATGGATAGTGGTAGAGATTTATTAACGCATTGGTTTTGTCAAAATGCAATAATTATCCAGGCAATAATAATAGCTGGTTCTTGCGAACCGTTTATTCTGTTTATATGAACCGAACCTCAAAACACTGATTGTTAGCAATGTCTCCGGTACCAATACATAATAATCGCTGTTTCCGCGTCTGATGACATATTTGCGCAATGGCGTCGTCTAGCTAGAGTATATTATGACGTTTCGGGAGATTACGCGCGAATGTCGATGTCGCTAGAGATGAACGAGGTTGTATCATGCAACACTGACCGGCAGGTCTGGGAAGTTTTGATTTATGGCCGTCAGGCACACAAGGCGAGTTGTGATGTGCGAGCCGGCTAAGAAACTATGTACCTACCCAAAATATCATATTATAGGTATCAACTGACTTGATACTTGCGAGCATCTACCAGAATTTTATATAAATATATACGATATATTATTTCTAATTTACTTACCTAGTTCCCTTGTAGTCCGATAGTTTTTATTACGTAAATATTTTAATGTGTTTTATTTATACATGAATTCGACCTTAATATGTACTTTACGGCCATCTATTTCTGGTACAACCATTCACAATCCGGTAGTTTTTATTAGGTACGTTAACTCATGGTGAACTGTAATATGACCAACTGCATAGGTAGGTTGGTACATACGAATATCCGGACATGAAATGTAGTACCTACCTAACAAAATGTATTTCTAATTTTAATGCTTACCTATTTTCTTCTGTCCATCCTTGTATTCCGGTGGTTTTTATTAAATATTTTTAAACGTTTTAAATGCCAATACTATTGGGCCATCTATCTCTGATATAACATCTCACTGTGAACCGTGATAAGGCCAACCGCATATAATAATATGTACAAATTTCCACACACGCATCGGCCCTCGTAGTCCAATGCACAGGACACTGGCTTCTCATAGCGGGGTTCCGAGTTCGATTTCCTGTAAGGTTTCAATCAGGGAACTGAAATACCGGGTAGGGTAAGGAGAAGCAGGCAACCGATCTCGAGTAAGGAAGAATACGGTATAAACTAAACACGTGTCAATAATACGTCATACGTCGAATACTGATAACTGCTATCGATTTATGCATTGACGCTCATTTAATATTGGTGTATTACACACACTATTGCACGTCTATACTGCCCTCATAAGGAAAAAGGCAGCTTTTCGACAAAAATCACAAAATAAGTTAGTGTATAGATAATGATCTACGTGAAATTCTGAACCATTTGACATAAAGTCAAAAGCGGTATTTTATTTCAGTATAATAATCTACACATTGTTTTTCGTTTCTTTTCACAAAAACGGTAGTTATTCTAAACAAAAAGACATTATAACGAGTTTCATAAGCAAAAACACAGCATCGATTGAAAACATACTAGTTTTTGCTTATACCATAATATATCAAATGATTCATCCACATTATTTAAAAATTGATTAAGAAAAGTTACCTATCTCAAAATGTGACTTTGGCAAAAAGTTGCTTTTTGCTTATAGGGGCAGTATAATGCGTGGATCATTTTCGTAGGACACTCACGCATTCAAAACCTTGAGTCAAAATGTACTGTATCGGTATATAGCCTATCGGAATTCAATTTGTTATCTGTTCTGTGGTCATAATACATATTATAATTAGGTAGATACGTGATTTTCTTAAGCCTGCGAGTTTTTGTGATTTGTAGTTTCACTACTGTAATAATTGGGTTTCGTGGCCTGTGTTAAAATTTTTCCTCAAGAAATGTTGGTCGTCGTGATAAACCAACGGACATGCATATATATTAACCCTCTCTATCATACACCTAGAATTGCCAACACATACCCCCTGATGATGAAGGCAACGCAGGTTTAGGAATATCGATCCTAAAGTGTGTAAATACCAAAAGGACCCACCTACGTGATTTCATTTTATCTTATAAATTATAAGAGGGCTGTCCCATTCCACCCGGCGAGGCGAGCAGTTAAAAAAATAAACACCTCCCTAAACCAATCGTCGTCAAATTGATTTCCCAGTGCCCTAAATGGATAATTCAGTCAGGGGCGGAATTGGAAGCGTTATTTTATTAACGCGATGTTTTTTATCGCCGGTCAGCGGAGGTGTTGTTTTTTTTTTCAGCGGCAGTAAGGTTGACATCTAACTCCTGCGAGAGGATGGCGCTCGCATTGCGATTAGGTCGACTCATGCCGGAATAACAACCCGACAGAGCTTCACGCCACTTTTCACCATATCGTCACCTCAATACTACAACTAGATAACTCTGATTTGGGCATTGTTGGGAAAACGAAATTTAAACTTTACTTGATTGACATAAATCTAGGCTATATAAATATTATTTAAAATAAAAATGCAAAATTAGGTACAGTTCGGTTATGAGGAATACAGCGGCAAACACATTATAAAAATAGCCGATATACTGGATTATTTGTTAGGTTAACCTAACCAAACCTAACCTAACCTAACCCAACCTAACCTAACCTAAACTAACCCAAACTAACAAATAATCCAGTATATCGGGTATTTTCAAAATGTGTTTTCCGCTGTATTCCTCATAACCGAACTGTACCATTATTTTATTTATTTAATGCATTTATGGTTTTAAAGTTATCTAATATTTTCGAAGACAAAATTAACATAGTTCCCATTAACTTCTGACTTACCTAGTTGTATCATTTCGTACAGAAGGAAATGTTGAATCATATTCAATAGATATCTCAAAAACAGTGAAAATCAAGTTATCTAGTAGTGACGGTATTAAAAAATACAAAAAAATCACTAAAAATACACTGAATTTTTTTTACCTACCTCTTTGGGTCGTACAGTACTGACATAAAATTCATGTCTAAATAAAACACGGTTCTTGTCGGTTTAAACTTTACAGGAAGCCAGCAGCTAACAAATTTTGAAAATAGCCGATATACTGGATTATTTGTTAGGTTAGGTTAGGTTTTCATTCTTGAATTCATGAATGTTGCCAAAATCACCTATGAAAGTTGAATTAATGTTCATATTGAATCAGTGATGCCAACCGTACTATAATAATAATTATAGTACAATACTATAATTTTACGCCAAATATACCAAAATGCTATAATTTTAAAGGATTCAAGGCGAAAAATGTTCCTGTACCTACTATATATATTTTTTAGAATACTATAATTTTACGCCTTTGTACTATAATCAGCATAGAAAAATATGGCAACACTGTATTGAATCTAATAAAATTGGAGACCGTTTCCTTGGATTGGAGAACCTTTCCGATAGAAAGTTCACGATATTTTCAAAACTGCTTGTAAATGGGCATCGGAGATATTTGATCGTAAAGAATTTTTATTGAGGTTCATGATCGAAAATGTTTGTTCACATATATAGGTTGATCCAAAAACAACGAACATTTTTCTTGCATAATCTTTAAGTTGTTCGAATTTGTCTGAATTAAGGGCATTGTAAAATTTTGATATATCTTCACGACGATGCAATTCTCTTAAATCAGTGTCACACTGCAGACCAATAATCTCAAGTTGTAGTAGCTCTGTCAGTACAATATCAATATCTATTGAAAATGGATCGCGTACTATTGCTAAACTTGTCTCAATTTTTCGGAAGTCACCAAATCTTCGTAAAAAATCGTCATTCAGAGCTTTAATAATTTTACCATATTCTTCAAATTTATATTCTGGTATATTCAGCAACTTCAAAGTTGGAAAGTGGTCCACGTTCTTATTCGATATTTTTCGAAGGAACAACTTGAGTTTTAATTGAAATCCATTCAAACTCTTCACCATATCGTGGGCATATATTTTTTTTCCTTGCAACGCAGAGTTAAAAGTATTTAAATGTGTCACGATGTTCAACATAGAAAATAGTGGTTACATAGTGTGAGACGAGACGCAAGGAAGACGTACTGAGATAATACATTAACGAAACAACAAATTATTCAAATTTTAATCTATTGTCAATATTTTTTAAAAAAAATATAAAAAAAGTTATTCGTAATCAGAAGTACAATTAATGATGGCGGGCCGCAAAAAAATACCCGGCGGGCCGCAGTTTGCCCTCCCCTGATCTAAACCCATCGCAATTTTATAGAGATATGTATTATTATTACCTATACAAATAAATAAAGCAATGAATGTAAATTAAGTAAAAAAATATTATTGATTACGCGGTATTAAAATAATTAATTGAATTAATTACGCCCTATTCCACGGTGACACCTATGCACAAATTAAGAAAGCTATGACGTCTATTTTTCACTGACCGGGGTCACTCAGTCCCATCCCATCGCCGCGGTACAAATCTCGTTTTACAAAGGATGTGAATGCATTAGCGTTAGTATACCAGTATACGCTTACTGGGGAGCGAATCAATTGACCCCTAGGTGTGTAAAAACGGTCGCTGGATGTCTTTGTTCAAAACTGATAATTGCAAGTCTACAATAATAATTATTTTTAAGTTAATCTTTTTAAGCACGCATTTTAGATGTGATTAAGTAACAACTCAGATAATCATATTATTTATTCTGAAAACTACTCATTTCCTCATTTATAAAATCATACTGTTATACGTAGCTTGGTACGAGGGTGGGTCAATAATTCCTTAGAAAAAAGCATTAAAACAGTTTTTATTTTTGTATTTTTTTTTTATTTCTCAACATAATCTCCTTGGAGCTCAATACACTTGGTTAGACGTTTCTCAAATTTTTTTTAAACCGTCAGAAAAATAAGTTTTCGGAAGGTCCTCAAAATAAGCATTTGTCCGATCGATGACTTCTTCATTTGAAAAAAAACGTTGTCCACTTAGCCATTTTTTTAAGTTTGGGAAAAGGAAAAAGTCACTGGGGGCTAAATCTGGCGAATACGGTGGGTGGTCGACCAATTCGAACTTCAATTCTTCAATTTTAGCCATTGATCGTAAACATGTGTGAACACGGGCATTGTCCTGATGAAAGAGGATTTTTTTCCTGTTTAAATGAGGCCGTTTTTCTTCAATTTTGTTTTTTAGCTGGTCCAATAAAGATGCATAATAATCCCCTGTTATTGTTTTTCCTTTTTCCAAATAGTCAACGAAAATAATTTCACGTGCATCCCAAAATACAGTAGCCATAACCTTACCAGCTGATTTTACGGTTTTCGCCTTCTTTGGACATGGTTTGCCTTCGCAATCCACTGCTTTGACTGTTCTTTCGTTTCGGGAGTATAGTGGTGTATCCATGTTTCATCTACAGTCACAAAGCGACGAAAAAATTCATCCGGATTGCGTTGCATGAGCGACAACAGGGCTTTAGAGGCCACCACCCTATTGCGTTTATTGTCGACTGTGAGCAAACGCGGCACCCATCTTGCAGAAATATTTTTCATGCCCAATTTGTCATGTAAAATAGAAATGACGCTACCTTTTGAGATCCCTGTAACCTCAATTATCTCACTCAACTTTAATCTTCGGTCACTTAACACCATATCGTGGATTTTATTGATCATTTCTGGTGTAGTCACCTCTACAGGACGTCCTGAGCGTGGTTCATCCTTTGTTGATGTACGACCACGTTTAAATTCATTTAACCAGTTATAAATAGTTGCAAGTGAAGGAGCAGATATGCTGTGAACTAAATCCAACTCATTTTTTATTTCCTTTGCTGTTAACCCTTTTATATTAAAATGTTTAATAACAGCTCTAAACTCAATTTTCTCCATTTTCCATTTTTCCATTTTCCACAAGCAAATTTTTTTTTTAAATGTACGAGAAACACACAACAACCCGACCAATCTGATTGAAACTTCGCAGCATACTGAATCGGTAGTGCCGCTGCATGAAAACAAACCGCTTACAGTACTAGTCGCGCCACCTGTCGGCTTTTCTAAGGACTTATTGACCCACCCTCGTACATAATGTATAATATGAGAAAGTAGGTAGTATCATTTCCCTCCATTTTGGTAGGTGAATAGCAAACTGTCACTCTTAATTTTTAGTATGGTTTTTCGTCTGGATTTTAGGATTTGGAGGTGAACAAATAACACACCGGAATTGTTTTGGAAACGGCAAGGTATATTTACGTTAGTATATTCTAAACGGTTACATTTTTATACAAATTCTTTTCGATTTAATTTTGACGGATAGCAAGGTTAACACTGCTAACAGCGTTGCTGTCAAAAACGCTTCTCTCGCTAAAACCAACGGTCACTTGAGAGCCGTACAAAATGCGGCGCTGCCATTCGTATTTTTTTAACGCTATTCAGACAATGTTGCCGGCAGATATTTAACATTATTTAATTATTTTCGCAATCAGCCGTTACTATTTGTTGGATTTGATACCGATTCGGGCCTCTCCAGATACACAGAGACATCCCCAAATGGGGTCCATACGGGGGTGCCACAGTAGGTACCTATGTATACTTATTAAATAATTAATGGCTAAACCCCACCATCTAGAAAGTCGTCGAGCCGCCACTGAGTGTGATACAGCGAACTGCATACGTACAAATTCCCGGACACGTTAACAGACAATGACAAGGCACTATTTATTAATATTTATCACTACGCTAATGTCAGACGGTTTTAATATCTCAAAGATGTGAGCAAACAATCTTGACCACTGTCCCACCGCTCGCGTAGTCCGTGGCTTGATGAAATTGTGACAACGCACGGCAGTAACCTATCGAATCCAATCTTTACGACTGGGAATATCGTCGTCCTCATGAATACGCAATTTCCAATCGCTGTCTCCACGCCAGCGCCACTCCACGTGACACCCACAACCTCTCACTCTTGCACCCACTCCTCACCTCCTGTCCTGCCGGCGCCACAGTCAGAAACGCCTTACACCTCTACAAAATACAATACTTACAGTTTACAATATCAATGCTGTGTATTTTACTATAACAACAAGCTACCAAGGATTTTCAATTGAACCATTTTATAGGTATTTTGTGGATCAAGTAACGTTTTCGTGAAGTCTAATAGTCATTGACTTTAAGGGTGTGCAGTGGCAGGTTTAATAAGGACTTGTAAGCCCGAGGCAATGACTGATTTTGAGGCCCTCACGATAAAAAAAAAAAACAAACATAAATTCCAGCTACTAACGTATCAACAAAAAAATCAATATATTTTTCTGGATTTCAAAATCAGCCAAGTCCATAATAGATGAATAGGAGAAAAACAGCTTATTTTCTCAAATACACAGTCACAAGGGTGAAAGTTTATATTATTTCGAGTATAGAATATTTAAAATTAATAATTTAAACATTTTGATAATGCAGAAATGTTAGAAAGCAGTAGTTCTTCAGTAATTCACAAAAAAAATCAAAAATACCTAAAGGTGGACTTGTATGATTTTGAAATGTAGCGACATTTCTCTTTCCTAGAATAATGGAATTACATAATGTCACTAAAAATAACCATTTTTGAAGATGATAATGATGGCACATAATAATATAAGTGGTTTTTTTGTGTGGGTACATATCTGTTGGGTGGTTACGTTGTAGGCCACTTTGATGTTAGTTGCAGGGATTGTCTTATGCTTTGGGTACATAATAGGTCTAGTATTAATTTCTACTTAATTTGTGTGACATACGCATCTTTATAATATTGCTGTACCTATAATATTGTATGATTGGTGTTAATCGTTTCGAGGCCACCCTTAGATCTTCTGACGAATCAATTGCATCATCTACTTTCTACGTCAATGAAAACTGCCGCTACTGAGTGCAAGAAATACCTACCTCTGGCGAAAACTGCAATTTAACGCATTTTATTGAAAATTATTAGGTAGGTCGATCATATGTTAAATAATGAATAAGTGCATTACATATCTAAAATAAAAAAAAAATTCCATTAAAAAAAACCATTATGTATAGATCAGTATAGATAGAGTAAATACAGTGACGTTCCTCGACAAAATGCCGCCCCTAGGCAGTGCCAAAATGCCGCCACATTTTTGTATAAGTACATTACTTTTTATCATCCTTTCATGACTCCAATATCTAAGAAATGTGTTGTATGGATACATTGCTAACAAGGTATGTAATACTAAATCTAATTTAAGTGCCATCTCTGCTTCAATAGACAATATTGCGAGCCTACGGCTTCAGATAGGTAGGTGCATTTAAACATACACCTGACAACTTCATAAACTCGCGAGTGGCATATTTGGATAAATTTTAAATTAAGTATGCATGTGTCATTGCTGTTCACGAAGAACGTGACGTCCAAGGACAGCGGAAGTAAACTAGACATCGCGAACCCGACAAAAAAATAAAGTCCTGTTAAAACTTTTATAGTACCTACACTTTGTTTCCAACCAGTGAGGTTAATTTTTTAATTGAAAGCTATTTCCGTTATTACTAAGTTTATGTAGATTTTTCTATACTTATATACCTAATGATTCTCCTCGATTTGCCGCCCTTTGGGCAACTGCCGCCCCCAAGCGACGCTCAATCTGCCTGAGTAAATAAATACCTATGCGTTAGTTCGAAAAAATCTTCTTATTACATTATTACTAGGTGCATATTAATTTATGGTTGTTTTATCATTAAAATGTAGAGATTTCTAGAACACTGTAAGAAGATTTTTCAATATTTCATCGTTTCAATACTTTTTCTAGAAAATAAACATAACAATATTATATTCCAATGCATAACATGAACTTTTTAAAGATATCTATATCAAACTGAGCTTTGGCGCAGTCACAGTACCATTTTTTTCTACATAAAGATAGTTGGGTAGATACTGATTATTTTTAATGAAAACTATCGGTACAATCCACCCTTATTTACGTATTTTCAATAAAAACCTATTAGAACTCTGATACTTTTTGCATTAAAAATACTAATTACATAACGACCTAGGTACTTGTTTCTTTCTTATACTTAGATGCCTACATATTATCAATAGCGAGGTGTGGGTTGTTAAGATCTGCTGAGGTGCTGGTTAGTTTTCAAATTTCAATAAAACCCTGTCTAAATCAAACCATATTGGTTTAGGTATGCTATGGGCCAACCGACAAATATAGTGCACACTCTTTCAGTCATAGTTATTACTTATTTGTTTTCGTTGAATTAAGAATCCTACATAATTACAGTTGGTTAGTTTTTTTTTTAATTCATTAAGTCTTCCCTAAACCAAATCACAATAGATACAAAATATTCGTCTATCGATAAAATATCTACAATGATGTATGATTTAATGTGTTAATTTTAGATATTTTATAGATAGACGAATATTTTTTGACTATTTACTTATTATCTATTATGGCTTGGTTTACGTAGAGTTTAATTGAATTTTAAAAACTAACCAACACTAGGTACATATCTGTCAGTGGCAAAGACTCCATACTAGGCGATTATTTAAAATTTAAAATAATTTTGATTTTCATATTGACGTATTTATATAATCACAAATAATAATATATTCAATATGCCCAAAGACATCTATCGTATAATTGTCATAATTTTACGTTCGTATCCCATATTTCAATAAGCATTATCTATGACTAGAAATAGTATAAAATATAAATAATATAAAAGAGGAATGAGTGGATAAGGAAGCAGACAAGGGTTTGCGATGTAATAGAGTTTATTAAAAGCCTTAAATGGAGATGGGCTGGACACATAGCTCGAAGAAGAGACAATCGTTGGACAAATCTAGTCATCCAGTGGTATCCAAGAAGTACAAAACGTCCACAAGGTAGACCTAGAGGCCGCTGGATCGATGAAATGATAAAGTTCTGCGGAAGTACGTGGCAACGCAATGCACAGGACCGAGAGAAGTGGAAGCAACTTGAAGAGGCCTTCATCCAGCAGTGGATAGATTCAGGCTGATGATGATGATGATGATGATGATGATGAAATAATAATATATTCAATATGCCCAAAGACATCTATCGTATAATTGTCATAATTTTACGTTCGTATCCCATATTTCAATAAGCATTATCTATGCACCGCGTTTCGCTTCACATATTGTATAGGATTATATAGGTTTTTCAATAATAAGTTTTTTTCTCATAATTTCAAAATGTCTGGCGTCCCGCATACAAATGTATAAGTTGTTTCGTTAGCGCTTACATCGCTAGAACACATTTATTCAAAATAATTTATAAGAAGATAATTTAAAAAATAATTTATATGGGATTCAATCACATAAATATGTATTGATGGTTGTTAAAAATATAAAATAATTTATCTCGTGACTTTTATTTATCTATTAGTTCACTCATTAGACAATTTATATATCTGATATTGTACCTACCTAAGTTTGTGTTTTAAATATAGAAGTATTTTAAAATGTCTAGCTTTACGGGTTAAATTATAAATTGTTATGGAACATAATATATATACAACAACGGATATTTTCTTAGATGATAAGTAATATATTTTGAGCGTATGTTACATTTATAAATGGTTAGGAAAATACATAAGTAATTTAAACCAATTACTTATTTTTATAAACTAATTATAACAAACCAATTAAGCTTTTGAAATTTCATCGATTTAGCGTACCTATTCATCAGTAGTAATATTGGGTTATCTTCTTATTTCCCGTAAATATATCTGACAAGCATGGTTACTTCCACAGCCTACCTCTTTCAAAAAGTCACCCTTCGCCACTGATATCTGTAAATTATAGTCTTAGTTCAATGACAACAAAATACGTATGACTGACAAAGTTTTGTGTGCATTATTTATGTTGGATCTTAACAACCTACCTCCACCCTTCGCCACTGCTACATATTATATGTAACATATATGTAGTCTCGCATCCATATCCCAATAAATTCATTAACCAATGTCCTAGCTAGACGAAAACAATGAAATCTGCAAAAAATATACCAATAGTTAGAATGGATATATGTTTTCTATTCTCAAGAGACCACGATTCCAATGATTAAATATTAACCCTGTACCCAGATTGTACGGATGAAAAAAGTGTCAAACCTATAGGTATACTATCTAAATCTAGATAATAAACACAGTTTTATACTGGTTAACTATATGTTCAGATAAGTAGACAGGTGGGTAGGTAGCAGTGGCGTGCGGTACCTTTTGTTTTTCGAGATCATGAAAAAATACATAGGTAACAGGTATCTACATGGCCCCCACATCCTGAAGGAAGCCCCTAGACCAGGATCTTTGTCGGGCCCCCCTATCTATCGATAGGGTTAAAAACAGACGCTCTACAGAAAAGTCTCCCAAATGGCGTTCCAGGTAAAATTAAGGGTATTCAGTTTATTTTTAACGATTTTTTTGTATTTTTCAATAAATTCATTTGAGTAATGAAGTTTTCGAATACATACAATAATCAAAATTTGCATCACACAATCACATACCTATTTTAAAATGTTAAAATAGCGCGGCAGGCGAATTTTTTACCATTAGAGCAAATTTGTGATGTGTGTTTATCTCACTTATAAGATAGACGCACCACGTGGGGCCCCTCAGGCAAGGGCCCTCAGGCAAGAGCCCTGTCAGCCCCCCCCCCCCTCTTGTGGGGGCCATGGGTATCTAATTATTTATATATTCGAGCTCTGTATCTTGTTGGTAGTGGTTCGTAGACTTTTAGACTTTTAGAGAAATACATAAGAACTTCGGTAAAACGTATTTAACTTCCTTCACAATAAAATTTATTGTGAAGGATTTTAGACGTGTTAGAATATTTAATATTCCTTTGTACATTATTGTGTATCCACAGGATGTCTACCTAGTATCAATGTAGGTGCTTATTCTTTTCTTTTCTTCTTTCTTTATTAAACACCACAACAGGCCATGAATCCCAATAAGAGTGGTAAAACTCCCAGGTTTGAGGAATTTACATATTAGATTATTTAAATATATTTTAACCTCACTGGGAATCGAACCCAAGACTCAGTGATGGAAGGCCAGCGCCTTGCGCACTACACCACGAGGTATGTACCTAAATAGTATTAATCAGTGACTTCCCGTGGGGGTAGGCAGATTGAGCATCGCCTGGGGGCGGCAAATCGAGGAAAATCGTTTGGAATATATAGAAATAGCTAAATAAACTTAGCAATAACGAAAATATCTTTCCATTAAAAATTTCAGCTCACTGATTTTGTCGGGTTCGCGATATCTAGTTTACTTCCGTTGCCCTTCGACATCTTTGGTGACCAGAAACGACACGTGCAGATTTACGAATAATTAGTCATATATTATTTGTTAGTAATGTATCCATACAACACATTTCTTAGATATTGGACTCATGAAAGGATGATAAAAATAATGTATAAAAAATGAGGCGGCATTTTATCTAGGAACATCACTGATTATATTATTGTCACTAATAATAATGAATAAATTTAATATAATATGACTTTTTGATAAAACTTATATTAGAAAATTATTTTACTAGGGTACTAGATTATTGTGAAATAAGACAAATAATTACGATTTAAAAGTTTTGATACTGCCATCTATGAAAGAATAGCGAAATCAACACATAAATTTTATGATAATAATTTATTGTTATTTATCATATTATAAAATTAAATGAATACTGAAAAAATGATTGATATTTTTTAAATATTTTCGGAATTATTTATTACATGCAGAGAGATGAAAGTCCTAGTCCAAGATATGCATAGCACAAAGATGCAAATGCCATACCTACCTTACGAGACTTATTTAGAGAACTTGACTGGAATGACACGGGTCCCCATAAATGGAGAATACGTGAGTCATCTACGCTTTGCCGATAACAATAAATAGTAGTTTGCAAGACTCAGAAGGCCTCCAAAGCAGAATGCAGTAACTCGCTGGAGTAAGCAACAAAGTAGGCTTGAAAATAAATGTATCAAAGAATAAAGTCATGTTCAACTGCTTTGCGGGCCAAAAAGAGATCCTCATCAATGGCATTCAGCTCGAACAGGTGAAAAACTACATCTATCTGGCACAATAAGTGTCTATAGATGGATGTATATTTGATGAAATTGTTCGCAGAGTAAAGCTAGGCTGGAGTGCTTTTGGCCGCTTGAATAATTTCTTCGAAAATGCCTAAAGTGCAAAGTGTTCAACCAGTGTGTACTTCCCGTAACCACATGTGTGTGAAACATTGAGCCTAAGTAAAAGAGAGATCCAGAAACTTAGAGTAGCACAACGTGGTATGGAAAGGTGCATGCTGGGCATAACGCAAAAGGACAAAAAAGGGAATGAGTGGATAAGGGAACAGACAAGGATTAATGATGTGATAGAGTTTGCTAAAAACCTCAAATGGAAATGGGCTGGAACATGGCTCGAAGAAAGGACAATCGTTGGACAAATTTAGTCATCCAGTGGTATCCAAGAGGTAAAAACACCCACAAGGTAGACCTAGAGGCCGCTGGATCGATGAAATGATAAAGTTCTGCGAAAAAACTTGGCAACGCAACGCACAGAAACGAGAGAAGTGGAATCAGCTTGGAGATTAGCGGGGCCTTCATCCAGCAGTGAATAGATTCAGGCTGGTGATGATGATGACATAATAAAAATTTAAAAAAAAAATGTGTTTTGCTTTGTTATATTTATACCTATAAATTTTTTTAACTTATAAATTGTTTTATTTTGGCTAGATAAATAAGATACAAATCCACATTAACAAAATATCTTTAGAGGCAGAAGGATGCAAATCCACAGTACGTTTTTTATTTTATTTTTTTTAGATATAAAATTGTAAATATATTTATTCCTTTCTTACATATTCCAGAAGTACTTTAATTGAATTAAAATAAAAAAAATAATGATCATTCTATGTATATTTTCTTAGATGTTATGAGTATTCGTTTAAAATTAAAATTGTTTTTTGGCTCTCCTGAACAATTGGGTATTTGGATTTGCATCCGTCTGCCTCTGAGGTACAGAATTATTATAACGAGTTTTAAAACTATTCAATGAGAAGAGAACTGCTTGTTTTGAAGACCATAGAGAAGGAAGCCCGTTTTGGTCTAAATAATTGCCACATGCTGTATTTCTATAGTGAAACAATCGAATGTATGCAGATGCGATTTCTTATTGTGTGCAGAAAATATACTTCTTGTTACAGTTGTTATTACTGGATTGCACTTCTTTTGACTATGTCTAATCTTAGTAGGATCATACATGGGCCTCCACAGAGTGGAAGATTGCATTAAATGATTTTTGTTTTTACGAGAAATGGGTGATAGCCACTTGCTCATACTATTAGGTCCATACTATTTGCCAGACCCAGGATTCGAATCTGGGATCCACGGCATTATAAGCCAACTGGGCGCACTTACATCAAGCCCATTCTAACACTTTCTTTCGTTCAGCGCCGCTCAGAATATGAATTTGTTTTCCATCAAAACTATCGAAACTCAAGCCAACGAGGTATGTTTATACTAATCTATATTTCGTACATGTGTTGCAAAATGTTTTATTTCTAATTATGAAGAATACCTGCAAATAGAAAATCATGAATGGTGTGAGAATTAAACAATATTTCAGTGTTTTTTATAAACTTTTATTTGAAAACATGGCAACAATACTTTTTACATTAATACCTACAGTGTTTTTGTTATTTATTTATTTTTCTATTTACGCTGGCAACCATTCCCAGCCCACAATAATAGTTTTCTTGTTATGCAATAATCATCATTATCGACCAAATAAGTAAGTACTAAGTTTCTAAAAATACATTAGTACCGCAAAAGTCCAAAATAGAAATCATTAATAAATATTCTCTTGATTTATTGGCTTGCAATATGAAATTTTAATATTTTTAGGGTAGGGGTAATTTGTTTAAGAGTATGGTGATTCTGAAATAAGGCAACGCCTTCATATAAACAGTAGTTTTGAGCAAAAACACATTCACTACCCCCTGCATACAGTGCTAACGACGTGACTTGCAGACCGCCACAAAATAGAGGCACATTTAGAATTTTTAGCCGATGGTGCAAGTTCCAGATCGTTAATAAATTTTAATAAGGGGCCCCATGAGTCGAACTCGAACCAACATCCCAACATTTCAATAAGTACTGAGAATTTTCTGAATCCGATACAAATTCGTATAAAGCAAGATGATTAGTTAAAAAAATGATTTACCTATAAATTTACAATTATAGTGCATATTTTAATATTTGAAGAGACAGAATTATAGATTCATAATTTTTTTAGGGAAATCAATCTGAAGTTAGCCATGTGGTCAGTAAAAAGACACCCGGGGGTTATTCTAAACAGTTAACATGGTAACACATTTTCGTTATTTTTATTGCTCCAAAATAACATGGATATCACTTAGGGCAATTCGAAAAATAAAGCAGTTGGCTATCTACAATAATTGTTAACACACCACACTGCGTCTTACTTGATTCCAAGTGCATTTGATTGGAATCTCCAAGTGAATGCATATTTAACTGCTGGCATTAAAAAATATCACGCCATATCAATCACGAATACAACATATCATATTTATCACTTTTTTTATTGATTTTGGAGTTAAGTGGTATGTTAGAATAGCCCTTGTAGAGGGATGTAAATGATCGAATCGGGTAAACCACTCAAAAGGAAAATGACTATAAATCACCTCTGTTACAAATGTTTCGAGTCGTGCTGTTTTGAAAAAAAAAATGCAGAATGCCGATCCCACACCACCGATTTGAACTCTAGCATCTGCAATTGTCTGCTGGTAGATGTAGAAATGGACTTTTAAAGTGCTCCGGTATTATTATTTTAAAAATAATAAAACTTTTTAAGTAAACAATACAATGGAAATAAGAGACATACCATTTATTGAAAACAGATACATGACACCTATTGACAAATCTGTGAAGTAAAAATAACGTATTAACACCTAAATGCTTGAAAATCTCAAATGGCTTTCAGGGCAATACAAAATGTGTAGTGTTAATGTTCCCAAAGTGAGAACAGGAGTCACTATTGTCCAAGTATCCCTCTTTTCAATATTTCACTGTCAGCCATTATCACACCAGCATCCATGAATCTGTATAGTCAATTGGTGGTTTCCCCAGGCTGGCAAATAAAATGTGGTTTGAACTCATTTTGTTAACTATTATCTCATTTTAACCGGTTTTATGCCTTCAGTGAGTTTTCGCGCTCTATGAGGCCGTGAACGACAGGCCGCACATACAAATTTCGTGAGTTATCTTGTCAGACTTTAAACTCAAATTACTAGCCACTGTCGATTGATTTGCATAATCTAAAAAATTAAACACACAGTGACATCTGTTTGAATAATTACGAAATACTAATTATAAATTATCGGTATTACAGCAAATGTGATTAGAGCTTTGCTCTATATTCAATATGTGTCATTAAAAATCTGCGGCATGTAAAACACTGCCATAGTAATATCGTGAGGCATAGAAAGGGTTAATATACCTTTATAGTAAAGCTGGATTTTAACATCATTATTACAAAACTAAGGGATACTTTTTCTATCAATAAATGGCATTTTTTAATTTGTATATTAATTTATTGTTTTATATTAAACTAAATTATAATAATATTCAAATATTATAAATTGTAGAAAAGCAGATTTATTTTATTTGTAATTAATAAATATTAACAATAAATTATAGTAATAAATAGAAAGCTATTGTCAAATATCTTTTAAGAAGATTTCATATAAATATTATTGTTGAAAGTTGTAATCCAACAATTACAGTTGAAAATAAATTATGATTAAAAACTTATACACCCCGTTCACATGTGTATGGATTTACTGCTGACAGTACGTATCATCATGGCCATAAAAAAAATGCATGTGTAAACACGTATTATTGTGCAAATTGCAAGATTGCAGGCATGGATTAAAAAACGTTCAGAAGTTCTGAATTTTCACCCGACAATTGGACTGTGCGATATCTGCAACAGTGCAATAGAACAATAGTGGTGAACCTGCTCGTAAAAAACAAACTACACCGTGCAGAAACTCATTTTGAGGTTAACCGATTTTCACGACCTGGCAAATAGTATCATACAATGACAACATCGCGTCTCGCTTACGCTTGAAGTTGATACAGACAGCACTTTTACGTGTAAACAGTTATTATCGTGATAGTTTAAAATACACACTATCGGTGCAAGTAAATCCATGCATGTGCAGGCGTTATTATGCTTGTTGGAGTGTACGCTATTTAATTATATTTTAATAGGGTGATAGTTCAAGCGTATGGTAAATACTAATAATATAGTTTTTGTATTTAATTAAAAATTATATGATTATGTACTAATTATGTAATATAAGAATAAATCTAAACTAAATATTACGATGTGGAATTCCAAATTTAACATATATTTTTTAATATAAAAATATTTTTCAACTCCCTACATCAAAATGACACTAACATCTAATAATGTTGTACAAAAATTACAACAATCTTTATCACTTTAATTAAAACTCACGCCTAATAATATGTATTGATGTTCAATTGAATAGACCAAATCCGTTTATGACAATATTTTTCTTTATTTGTGATTCTGTACATAAAAAAATAATATAATATACATTATAACAACTTTTCTTATTCAGTGAATATCGTTCCGCAACAACAACAAAAAAAACTCACCAAATACGTTGGTCAAATTTTAGTTTGGATGTGCAACAATTTGTTTAATGTTTAGAAAAATAAACAATGCACACTCAATGCTTCAAAAGTGTTAAAAATTCGAATTATCAATATTATCATTGTTTAATGAATTTCTTAAAACAATGTTTTTTTTTAGATTTGGTGAGTTTATTGTCGGGATGCGTTGATATATTACAAAGATTGTTTATGAATCTAAAAATACATTCTCCCCTGAACACACAAATTTTACATTATCAACCACGAAATAGAGGCAATTTAGAAAAGTTGAAAATTCTATGGTTTGTTAACTCAAACCTACAGTGATTGCCTCGTTCGTAATTAAATTTGGCATTCAATTTGCAAAATTCAATTAAATCTGAAATTCCATGTAAAAAAGCATGCTACGGCTACAAATATTTACTCTTTATACATGACATATTATACTAAATAACATTTTCTACTTTTATTACATATTATTAGGTATTATTTTTATTCTTTCTGGAAAGCTACTCATGTTAATTTCACATTTCTATTATATATGTATATTACATAGTTCATGTATATTACATATTCAACGTTTCTCGGTAAAAAAAAAAACAGCATTGTATCAATTGCATAGTTATTTTAAGAAAGACAACTATATTAATAATTATTGTTAATTGATAGTTTCGTAGAAACATTGTCTGGTCTACAAAAGCATAATGCCCGTCTGATTGAGGTTGCCAACAATATTATGCAAATGGATTGATTAAACTCATAGTAGAATATCGCTTACATACAATATTATGTTGTAACTGTATCTGGTAACATTGCTGCATCATTTTTGAATCCTTCAAAAATCAATCGGTGATTTATATTTCATAAGTAAGCTTTATTCATGTAACATTCGTATCTGATTAATTTATACAGAGTTCGGCGAATACATTATCGCCATGAGCTTTTATATCGCTAATAGATGTCAGTATAGCATTTAGACCAAATGACGAGATGTTCGTGGAGCATTTCGTCATTTGGTCTCAATACTATACTGACATCTATGGGGTATTCAACAAACTACATACTGAAACCTGAAAACAAAAGTGAGATAAAGTGAGAAAAGTCAATTTTGAGATAAGTGTGTCAATCGATTGCTGAAAGCTATACCTACATGATGAATCAATGGGATTCTTTTAAAAAAATGTAATATTCCATTTAAAAGAAAAAATGTCACAGCTACAATTATTAAAATTGTCCTGCAACATCAAAGGAACAGTGGTATAACTAAGATAACAACCCACTGTTAACCCTCTTACTCCCATTCGGCCGATATTTCGGCCCACCATACCTATGCGAAAACTCCATCTGGGCCGATCCATCGGCCAAAAGTTTGGATCCAAATTTACGATTTATTCCAATTTTTTTCCCTTATATTTCTTCTCATGTAGACAAAACACTATATTCGGTATGTGTTAGGTGTGACTAATAGTTATTTTAGTGTCACACTTGATTATAATTGTGGCATACCCTAATAACTCACAAGTCATAATTGCTCTTACTGTCGAATGCGAAGCCAAAGAGGGTCATAAAAATAATAAAACATTATTTTTATGACACATTTTAAGTTCTGAGATTTCTTTTAGTTGTTTTATGATTCATATATCACATAATTATGAATTTTGTAATTTTTACGAGCTCTGACCGAAGGAACAATGAATGCACACTGTTCTGTTGGTAGAATGGTGAAAAAATACATGAATAAATATTATTATAATGGTTTAGTGCTTTGAAACTTATTTTTTGAAATTACTTCATTCCCATATCAGTTGGTCCTCAATACTGTATCGAATTCTCGTGCGATTTCGTGAATTGAATAATTATTCTTGAATACCTTGACACTATACGATTTTTTTTGATTACTTTATAAAAATTCTATTTAATAGAGAAATAATAATATGTTTATTTTTTTTTCTCTTACTAGATAAGAATAGATTATACTATACTATTTGATATATCAATTATAAATAAAAAAATGTCGTCACACTTGTTTCGTAGTTCAAACATAGTTTTATCCGTTCATTTCTAAATAAATATTGATACATTATTTTTTTCTTTTATTTTATTCATGTAAACTATCAATATTATTACTTATTATTGCTTTATACACCATTGAGAACACACAAAAAAAGTTTCAAATTTTTAAAACATGTGTAGAATTATTTATTTAAAAAAAACTAAATCAACGATTTTTTGGCAAAAAACACTTGGGAGTTTTCACATATGCTAGGCTAAATCACTTGGGAGTAAAAGGGTTAATAATGGTATACAAAAAATCCTACCATATATTATAAACCGCAGAAAAAAACAAAATAAACACACAGTTAACTATTTTATTTGTATGACACAAACATTAAAGTTCACTTTTCTCAAAACAAGTATTTTTGACTTATCGCACTGTTACTTACAGGTAGCGATATGTAACATTTACGTACCTGTCAAATATGTCAATTTAATATGCAGTATATAAATCATGCAACTTGTCCATTTTGTGACTGTATTAGTGTGATATTCGTACATTTTATTGGGCAACAGTGACAAATGAAAAATACATATGGTCACTCATTAGGTTACATTGGAACGAATTACATGATTCTTCTTCTGGCCTATGCTACTCCACCGATTGATATAAAATAAAATACAAACTAATTAAGGTATTGAGGATTTAACTAAGGCAATTGTACGGGTGACCAAATAGAGTAAATCGGCTTCACAATTAAATATCTGTGAATTTTTCTCTAATGATCTTTTATTACTATTTAAAGAAAAGACGATCATATTTCTATATTGAGTCGAGGTTCGTATTTTTTTCAAATGTGATTTTTTCTAGTGGGTACAGTGCATAGTTTTCAAGTTATGTACAAATGTTCAATGTATGCAATGTTAAATTCTCAAAAGCTTGTGAATCATTCGTTGAATAAAAGAAATAGTTTATTAAAAATATTTCCAGTTCGCGGACGGCACACCTGTTGTGCCCTCATTAGGGGGCCATTCAATATAGTTAGCATGTTATTTAAATGTGGTAATTAAATGCTCTACAGTGAAAAGGTTAAATATCTGATGTGAAAATTGCTCCTAATTCATTTTTGTTGTTTTTATTTAATAAAACGCAATTTTTTTGTAGTACTTATTCCACTTTTAATCAATAAATTAGGTTGTTGAGTTGAAAATGTCCCTCTGAGGCGGACAAAACCGGTCCTAATCTATTGATTAAAAGTGGAATAAGTACTACAAAAAAATTGCGTTTTATTAAATATAAACAACAATACAATGCAGTTCCACCATGAATTGACAGTTAACAAAATAAAAGAAATTCATTTTTGATTCTATGTCACTTGCACTAGTTTAATCCTCAGCACTTCAATTGTTTTATCAAGCAATAAAAAAATAGAACAATAACCATAGAGATGTACTGGTAAAATTAATAAAAAAAAATGAATGAACGTTAAAGAAAAGTACTTTAACAATGATATTTAATATATTGCTTGCATAAAAAATACATAAGTAAAAATACAGGATATATCCAGATACTTCGATAATAATTCAATCAGTGCTAAAATAAACGGGTGATCAATGAGATGAGGCCTCAGAATCATGTCGAGGACAAAAACATCATAAACATTCATGCCCATAACCCAAATACACAATGTTAAAATTAATGATTCAACATATTATTATTATTATTAGTTAGATAGTAATTTGACCCGATTCAGTCCACCTCTGGACTTTTTGATAGACAGGACTCTTGAGTTACGACACTCGTTATTCAGACGAATAAAATACCTCATGAGTTACTTGAGACTCAAAAGTTACGAGATATTCGATTAATAATTTTTTACAATATTAATATTGTAAATGAAACATTCAAGTAGTGATAACCGTAATCATCTCAATTTTATTAAACATTTTTTTTTAATATTTCTAATTACATAAGGCAGTCTCAATGAACATTATTTTTTTCTGTACATACATTATAACAAATTATTGTATGTACGTTTATATTACAAAACATTTAAATATTTTCAATTCATCAAGAGCTTAAGTAACTATTTTCAATTTACAACATTTATTTTTTAATTATTACATCGCAAAAGTTCAACTGAATAGATTACAGTTTTTTTTTTAAATTTAAATATTAATTCAAACAGGCAGATTGGCTTACGATATAATATTATGTGGCAAGGCAAATCAAAGATGCCTCCTTATAAAATAATACAAATCAAATATTATTACAAAATATAATATTAATACTGAGTAAAAATATAACTATTTTATTTAAAAACTCTGTAGGTAATAATTATTATTTTAAATAAATGAAAATTGTTGTGACACAGGTCGATAATAAGTTATTATATTCGACAGTAGCGAAGGGTGGAAGAAGGCTGTTAAGATACGCCATAAATAGTGCACATTAAGCTTTGTTAATCATACGTATTTGTTTTTATTGAGCTAAGACTACAAGTTACAGATGGTGTTGGTTAGTTTTTAAAAATCAATTAAACCCTGCCTAACCAAACCATAATAGTTTTGGTATATTTTGGGCGATACAACACACTTTTTCATTGATCCTTATTTGTTTTCATTGGATCAAGAATACATATTATTACACATATTGTAGGCTCATTTTTTTAAATTCATTAAGCCCTGTCTAAACCAAACTACCCATAATAGACAAAAAACATTATTCTATCTATAAAATATACAAATTTTATGAAATTTTATATAGATATATAGTCTTATTTCAATGAAAACCAATACGTATGACCGACTAAGTTTATTGGGCACTATTTATGGCGGATTTCAACAGCCTACCTCCACCCTTCACCACTGATATTCGATAAACATAAGGACAACGCCAGACTTGTGGTTTTTTTGACCTCCAATTTTACGAAATTACGTAAGAAAGAAGCTGTTTGTTTATTTCGTCAGTACGAAATCCACATATCATTTCGTTCATAAAAATCACAATTATTCAGGCATCGCCCTGAGGCTTTAAATTATTTTACCTACATTAAAATCAATTACAAATTACTTTTCACTTACAAATAGATTACGGAAAGTTATCATTCGTAAAATAAACACAGAATTTGTGACAATAAATATTTAATATCAGAGATTAAATATTTATTTTCATATATAAAATATTTTATAGTGAGTAGATCTACTTATAAGAGATGGAGTGGGAATATACATCACAAATATTCGAAAATAGCAGCTGCAATTATTGCATTTAAAAAAAAAAACAATCTCATTAAATAATTTAATTGCAGATCACTTACAGGTTAAATTATATATTTAAAAAGTAATAATAGATTGGGCACTTAGCATAGTATATTAGAAAAATTGCAGATAGATAAAAAGTAGTAAGTAAAATGAATTAAACATTATAAATTAGGGATACTACAATGGAATAATTTCGTAATATGTTTGTTTTGTAACGCAAGAGGGTATTAATTATGATTTCCGATAAATGTAATATTTTTACTGCCGATTCTTAATAAAAGAAGGCCATTATAAAATTATAATTTTAAATTTACATCACTACCTCGACATTTTATTTATTTATAATGATCGGATGTCGCTAATGAAAGCGGTATCAACTGACTTTAGGCTGTCGATTCGCTACACACATTTAAATAGCTACCTAATATAGTAAATATTAAAATCTACAGGCATCGTAATATTATTAACTTTTTACTATACGCCGTCGACGTGTGACGCAAACCCATGTTTACATTTCAGATACAACTTCGTAACTGTTAATTTTATTGTAGTTACAACAAATGTTGTAAAGCTAATCGAATAAACAGGCTTGCGTCGAAACACGACAATTTCTTGGTGTACTTAAGATAATCGGTGTATGTAATACCCAAAAGTCTCGGGGTTAGATTTTCTCTAAAAGAGTGCATTATAATTTTAAGCGCTTACTTACAAAACTCTAAATATATCGAGAAAACGACAGAAACAAACGTCTCATCCCAATCCAATGTCCGTCAACAAATGTCATTCAACTATGTGATTAGCCGATTTGCTTTTAAAGGAATTTTTAAATTAAACCAATTCCATATCATATAAATTGTTGATGTAAACATTAATTATTAATTGATAAATTTAAGACACATACATGAAATGTACTGAAAATTTACATGTATGCATAAAAACTTACATGTATGCATAAAAACTTACTATTGTTAAAAAATGAGCGTTTGTTGAACACCTGAAGCTTATTATTACATATTTTTTAATGATTATTTTTATTATTGAAATACAGTTTAATAACTTCCTTTGAAGGAGAGATTTTTTTATAATTAAAAGTTTTAATGTTTATTTACATTTTATTTTAGTGAAATATTTTTTGTTTATATTATAATTAGAGGGCTTAGTGTCAAACAACACTATCTACAAAAGTGCAACTTTACAGGAGAGCCAAAAATCGTTATTTTAGATTCTTGTAACTTAACAAGGGAAATGTTTATTTAAAACCTAATGTTAATATTTTATAATTTATTGTGTAATGTAGATTTATCTTGCTTATGATGATGTTAAAATTTATAGGGATAATTTTTAAAAAATATGAAAACAAGGGTAACTTATGTAGTTAGCGTTAAACTTTACTGACGATTTAATAAGAAATTAGAAAAGATTGACATAACGTTATTTGACTATCATGTAGCCATAAATGTAAAATAACGTTAACTCAAAAAAAAAAAAAAAAAAAAACACTTTTTTGTAGATAACGTTGTCTGACTTTAAGCACTTGAATTACAATCAATGTTCGGTATTTTGAGAAGAGGTGATATCATTATATATTAGATTTCAAACTCACAATATGCAGATTGTTTTAGAAGACTTCGAAGCCAGATATGTATTATAAATAATCACAAAACAGTTTTAGAGAGTTTCGTAATTAATATTTTTAGGGAGTTTCGTAATTAAGCGCTCAATTTACATCAATCTAAAATATCTACTACACAATATTTTAAAGCTCAATTACAGACGGTTAAAATCATTCAACAAATACATTTTTTTTATTGATCAATTACATGAGTAAATGTTCCATCCATTTTGTGATCCTTTTAGGCGATTGTGAAATTACGGGACAGTAATCCGTCTAATTTCTTAAATTACTAATTTTATACTAAGCTATGTATTACAATAGTTGTAGGTAGAATACCAGAACATATTGAGATACTGAGGATTGAACTAATACAAATTGCACAGGTAAATTGACGTCTACGTTAAATACATGTTTGTAAATTCGATATACCTCTTTTTAACATTATGTTAACAGATTCTTGTTCTCAAACAATATTTTATTACTATTCCACGTTAAATTGCACGCGTTAAAGCTGCTGCAGAAAGCAGAGCCACGCGACAACAGTACCAATTACCGCACGCAATGCTTGTGTGATTACGTGTAATCTAATCATACGCCGTACATTATTTACGAGTGGAATACGGACTGTGAATTTTGTCTGCTAAATCTGAATCATTAAATCGAGTTAAAAAAAATCAAGATTTTACTGTATGTATGTCACTTGTACTAGTGTAATCCTCAACACATAAATTAATCCAAATACTTTTTTATAAAAATTGTTGTTTCGATATAAATAAAAAAAATCATCGTATTATATTTAAATTTATTATCAAATACCTTCGGCAATTATTCCAATACTAATAATTGTTTTTGTTTTTTTTTTTGTTGATTTATACATTATAATTTTGAGACTCTTAATTATAGTAACAGTATATTACGAGAGGGGGTCGATACGGTTATCGGGTGTAAACAGGTTGTAAGCACCAGTGACTTCATAGAGAACGTCGGCCGAACGCTCCTTTCGACGCTCATGAAAATTGATCTAGTTTTAGTACCTGTAATAGTTGGGTTTGAAGGGCCCCACTTTATTGAGGCCCAGATACTTGGCCTGCTCGTCAGTTAGCTCAGTTAAGTGGGCGTCGAACGTCGGTAAGTGAAGACTCGCGACGTATTCGTCCATTTTCTTAGGGAGAAGGTAGACATCCGCCTAAAAAACACACAAATATAGCGTCACAAGCTTTGTTGGTTAGGGTAGGCATACGACAACGACATCTCTAGTAGTAGTGTCGCGCTTCACAGATGCGTCAAGTGCAAGATGTTACACTACATCTCAGGGAGTATTAGTATCGTATGTCAGTCACCGAGTTTGAAACTCTAGCTGTGGGTCATTATTTTATATATAATGAAATCCCCATAGGGCCTTGAGTCTCAGAACACGAAAAATTACCCCCACACCTGACTCTTGAGTAGAAAGCAATGGTCGCTGAATATTTAATCGTTTGTCTTAGATTTATAATTTTGTAACTACATATGTCAAGTCATCCACCATTGTTTTAGGGGGCGAAGAGAAACAGGCCTTTATTCTATGCCCAATTTTCGTATTTTAACGAAATGCATTCAAATATGTAATGATAATAATAATGATAAATGATAAAGCCAGTAGCCATAAACCAAGACATTGAGGCCAGTTTCGGTTTATGGCTTAATGACGGTCAAGCCATAAAACGTAAGAAGTAGAAAGCTCGCTGAATATCCTCAAATATTACCAATATTGAATGCGCGTTACGTTTACGTGACAAACTTTATTGCATATTATGGATACAGGTACAAAAATGACATATTCTTTAACACTTAAACAAGAATTTCAGTGATTTATAGTACCTACCTATGATTTTTTAAGGCAATGAATGTCAATGATTAAAAATATAAACATACATCGCTGAAATTCTTATTTATTTATTTAATCCTTTCTATGCCACAATTAGTTAATTGATAGTAATTAACGTAAGAATTGGTATAATTACGGCGCGTAAAGACGCTTTTCGCATTCCTCTCTCCTATAAAATTTTGGTTATTTCATATAGACCCCTTTTCGAGGGGCACCTCCATTTCTCCACATACGAGAATTGTAGATACCTTATTACAGCCACACCCGGCAGGTAACACACTACCCTTGTTTTTGTGTTCCCTGGTAATATTGTATGTGTTGTTTTAATAGAAAATGCATTCGGCAGATTACCAACCATATGTGACCATGTGGTCTGCACAGTGGTAGGAAACCGAGTGAGGTTACAATTAATTATTACAGTAATGGTTACATTCAAAAATAAGTGATACAGCTCAGTGTTCAAAAATCCAAGAATAAAAAATTTCGATTGTGAATATCCAATAACAATTGAGGTGGTGAATTTTCACTGCGAGAATATGGTAGACATGTTATTCCATTACCTTGTATCTGACAGGCGGCGCGTTGAAGAGCTCGATGAGTGCCAACGCCTGAGTTGCGGCCGTTATGGACACTACAAACGAGGGAAGAGACGAGCAGGACAGGTTCGCCAGACGACCCTCCGCCAAGAGGACGATCCTCTTGCCACTCTCCCAGATCACATGGTCCACCTGGGCACGGGAACGCTTATTATCATCAAAACATTTATAATGAAAGTAAACAAATCCTGCTGCTATATCTTACAGATCTATTCCAGTTACGTAACTCGATAACACACAATAACAGTTTTGTTATATTTTCAAGATCCGAGAGTACGTTACGGATATATTCTGTGTGCAAAACAGTTATTTGCAAAAAAAACTAATTTTTGAGTCGGTATATACCTGTGTTCCTCTCATAGTTTAAATTCATGTGTGCATTAGACAGTGGCGAAGATTCCATAATAGGTGATTATTTAAATTTTAAAGCCTACCTTCTTGAGAAGAATAATTTTTAATTGTATATCAAACATATTTATATAATCACTTGATTATTTTATACTCTATATAAATAATTTTATTTGTTAATGACATCTGTCGTATATGTAGGAATGTATTATAAATATATTCAGATTACAGAACAATCTATCAAAGGTTTAAAATAATATGCCACAGCACGCCATCCGTCTTTAATGTATTTATCGGATTATTTTTGTATGGACTTTACGTCATGTGACCTCAGCCGATCTATCGCATTGTATGCAATATGGTAGGCTCCGATCGCCAAGCCTAAAACCTTTGCGTATAATATTATAGTCTGCAGCTTGTTTTATCTTTATTTATATTTTTTATTATATTTGATCACATACAAATAATATATTATGTATTGTTTTTAAAAATAAAAATAAATTTTATGTAATGATTTTTGAAGTGCATGTTTAGGAAAATACATTTAAACTCATCGCTAAATTTTACGTCATCAGTGAGCTATTGAAATTTCATCAAATTAGTGTATCGTCATCATTAGTGTGTACCTATTCATCAGTAGTAATATCGTATTATTTTCTTGTTTCCCATAAATATACCTGACAAGTGTGCTCTTTTTCTTAGATCTCCACAGCCTACCTCTTTCCAAAAGTCACCCTTCGGCACTGGCATGAAGTGAAGCCATGCGATGTCGAGTTTTCACGGAGTTCTATCGCTAATAACATCACGATAAAAGACAGTTTGAGGGTCTAATTAAATCGCCCAGCGGAAGTGCTTGTGAGGATCGATACTTGTCTTTCGATATGATGGCCCTAGTCACAATACATCTATGTGAATTTCTCAAAACCTGGATGTTCCTGTGATTATTTCACTGCTACTACATTAAACTACTACCATTGGATCACACGGCCTAGTGTGATGGTAAAAAGAAAAAACAAAAAAGAAATAAACGTAATGAGAATGCCATTACCTGTGATCGAACGCGTTCCCAGACCAAATCAGGTGTCCTCAAGCTATGCACGTCTATCTCGGTGTTGGAATGCCCCATGTTGCACACCACGCAGCCATTTTTCATCCTCTCCATGTGCTCCCGAGTTACCACGCCCTTATTTCCCGTCGCAGTGATCACTAAGTCTACATTTCTTATTACCTGCCGATAAAAAAAATGTTAATTGTTAATCTTTTTAATAGCCCACTTTAGTTATCTCACCAGTTATAGGTTTACCATTGGTAAGTGTGTATAGTGCCTGAAGATGCCGAAAGGCAAAACCTAAGTCGGAAAAAATAATTCAATCGAGAACAAAACTTAGGAGTGCCGCATCCCCATGTGCCATGTGCGGTAGAGAAGAAAGCCTAAACCAAGGGGCGGTATCTTAACCTTTACCACTGTGCTCAATTTTTTTCAAAACGTATTAGCTACTCTGATCTAAATTCGGGACTTTCTTGAAGATGTTTAAAGTAGAAAACTTGTGATGTTTATATTAAATAATAACTTAATAAATACTGATCCAGCGAGTGAAAATGTCAATAAATTTGTCTGTAGTACCTCAATATACAAGAAAAACTCATTTTTCTAAATTTGATATTAAAAAAAAAAACTTCATTAGATTTTGGACACCGTGTTTGACGATTCGTATGACCATTACTGATGCAATGGGTTTTTGCTACGATTCGCAAAATAAATGCTTTATTGGACTTAAATTTACTAAAAGTAATACGTATGCTTTTAATATGTTGTATAGTCATCTATTGATACCGAGAAGAATGGGTGGACTCACATGTATGCTGGCAGCATTCTTCAAAGGCATCACTTAATTTGAGGGAGGTGTGACATCACGGGGTTTAATTTATATAAAACACATCTTCGATTCAAAAGCCTCCGCGCGGAGAATATATTCAATTACATTAAATTATACAGGTTAGGAATACAAGGGTTCAGCATGACTGAGATGAAGTAACATTTAAATGACAGGGACTACGCGAAGCATGTGGGTGGCCGGCGGGCACGCGGCATTCGAATAGACAACACTTCACTTTGCATTCTTTTTCACATGGACGCGTTTGCACATTATTTAATTTAGTTGCGCGGGCACTTTGATAGTTATCGATAACCGCGCGTGATTCGAGACGTAATAATCGGCAGGCGGGCGAGTCCACGCGTCACTTTCCCGCCACCCGCGATACGCTGTTTGCGTGTTTTGAGTGACCCCCCGGTCGTAGGTAGATTCGAACTGTGCGCAAAACTATTTTTTCAAGGGACGTTTTCCCCTCGCGGGGTAAGGGATAAGTTGCTTAACAAAACTCGAACGAATTACGGTATTTTTCACTTCGGAGTGGGCGACCGCCAATGCCCTTGGTTGCAGGCAGGTACTTTCCTTTGTTACCTTGGGTACCCGAGATTCACATCCTCGTTTTGAAAGATAATGTTTGTAATATTGTACGTAAGGTAGGGCTGTGCAACCTTTTAGTTGGGGAGGTGTTTCGATATTGATGTTAAATTGTTGATCTAGAATTTGAAACTGTCGCGCCGGGGTCTTTTCTTTTTTGTCTGGTAACACTATTAATTACCAATATATTATATGAATAGTTCAGAACACAGGTAATTAACCATAAATGGTACTTAAATTCTTGGAGCAGTTTCTTTTTATTTATCCTGTGACTCATTGCAATTTCGTTCCGCATGCAAACTATTAATTGGCTGTAATATTCAAAATAACCTCTGGTATTAATTTGTTTATAGGCTACTTACGGAAAAGGGGCGTACCTTTGGGTAGAAAGTATAAGCCAGCTATTCCACTAGTTTTGATCACTGTACACGGTGTTTAACATATAACATTTACAATGTACTTACTTAATTAATGATATTTATTTTAAATGTTGTTATAACAATAAAAATAGTTTACGAATTAAGCTTTAAATTAAACCAATGTAACTTGCACTAATCGGAATATTTTTTCAAAGCATCCATCCGCCGCCCACATGAAGTGCCGGTTTGTTACATGCCGCAAGTTTTACGATAATATATTGTTCGTTTTCTTTGATTTCCTTTCCTATTAGAACCGCAAACAACGCAATCCCTATATTTTTTTCTGTCCGACCATGTCCGATCCTAATAGGATTACATGGGCCTCCACAGAGTAGAGGTTTGTATTAACAGATTTTGTTTTTTAAGAGAAATGGATGTCAGCCACTTGCTTAACCTATTAGGTCCATACCCTGACTCACGTACAAATTGAAAAAAAATATGTGTACTTGCCAGACCCAGGATTCGAACCTGGGACCCACGGCGTCACAGTCCAACGCTTAAACCACGCGGCCACTGTGGAATTTTTTCTGTACGTCGGGCATAATAACATGTAGATTGACATGATTTAACCGCTGTTCTGGATCTGTTGAATGTCTTCCTTGAATAAATACGTCTTGAATAAATACACGTTCAATATTATCAAATGTATCCAAATCTTCATCTTTACCAGTATTGAAATGATCACTATCGCTATTTTCATTGACATTTTTGGTGTTTTCCATTGTTATTGTCATTTAATTATTTTCTTAATCACGTTATTTACTGTAGATATTTATAATTATTAATAGGTAATGTTATGAAATGGCGAGATGAACTTCATTAAACACGAATTTATATTAATTAAACTGGCTTTATTACATGGGTGGCCAACTCGCGGCCCGCATGTGGCCCGCCGGGTGTCAACTTGTGGCCCGTGGAGCAGTGAGAAAATAAAAATAATATCAAATGCTACCGCTAGATGTGCTAATTTCGCAAATTGAGATTTGATACTGGCTCAAGATTTTAAAAAGCACCGTGGGCTTTTTGGTGCATTTGTTACGCCATTCTCTGTAGACGTGAATTTATTACCAGGAAATTTACAAATGGAACATTGTGAACTATGTTGCGATGAACAGTTAAAGAAGAAATTCCATCAGGTTGGTTTGGAAGAGTTTTACAAAACATATTTGGACAAGGAGAAATATCCTGAATTTTACAAACATGCTCTAATGATGACTTCGCTATTTGGAAACACTTACACGTGTGAACAGCTTTTTAGTCGAACGAAGCATGTCAAATCCCGAATGAGAACACGAATCACTGATGTGCATTTGGAAAATTGTTTGCGTGTAGGAACAACCTCACTCGATATCGATATTGATGCACTTAGTTCTGCCACACAAAATCAAACTTCAAACTAAAATTTATTATTTTTATATTATTTTGTTTATTTTTTATTATTTAAAAAAAGTCTAATCTAATAAATATGTGTGATTCTGATTTTTGTTTTATTTTATTAATATATATAATAAATATCTCTTTTTTGTTTTGCATTATAAAAAAAATCTGTTTTGCGGCCCGGTAGGAAATCTCATTTTTAGAATCTGGCCCGGATGCTGAAAATGTTGGCCACCCATGCTTTATTAGAATGTAATATAATATAATTATAATAGATTATATTGTGTTGGACAATGATTTTTTAACAGGAGACAATACTGAAGTTGAAAGGGTACTAAGATTATAAAAATAATCATATTATGCAGTGCATTGTTAGATATTTAGATTGATAAGAGAAGTGTAACTCAATGTAATATACTTCATACAAAAATAATGAACATTCAAATTACAATGTAAATAACAATGGAAAGATTAAGATAAAAGTGTTCTTATACCCCATTATACATTGGGTGTTTGATTACACATTCCATATTAGCTAATAAATGATTCTGATAATATGACAGTCATGTTGAAATTATTGTATTTATTAAGAATATCTAATAATAATAAATTAACAATATACAATGAGTTAGAAAAATACTAGTTCCATAATACAAACAAATAATATGGTCATTGTAAGTGGGAAAAGCATTAAAAGTCCGCCCCTTCTATGATATTATGATAGAGTGTCTCAAAAATATTTGAAATTTGCAAATATTTAATCAGGTGAATAAATACATCAATTTTTCCAAGAATTTATTCAACCCAACTGTTGATACTAATGTAAATTTGATGGTTTATCCTGGAAGTTATGATGTTTAACTACATTTGTCGGCAATAACATTTCGTAGAATTCGCATGCACTTTTAAAAATCGGGGAGTAAATGTAAACCTGCTCTGGGCCAGACCCACTGGCCTGTTGAGCTCCCTAATAGAATCGTTCGGGCGAGAATGTCTGGCCAAGAGAGTGCAAAGAGTTAATTAAATGATATCAGCCACCCCTTGGTCTGGTGGTTTCGTGAGTTCTTATCCACGACTATGCGTTCAAAATTAAATGCGAAATCTTAAAATATTATTTTGTTTAGACAATATTTACCATTTATGTATTCAAATCAACCGCTAACTAGTGTATCTTTATCTACCGTGTATTATATAGAGGTGTTTAATTTGATTTTGTGTAACAATACATACTTGTTAAATAATATATATGATGCCAGTCTGAATATAAACAACATTAGAATTATATTAGTGATAATGTATGATAATTAATTACTCATATATAGGATCAAATAATAATGAATGCTTAGCTGCTTCGGCAGATCTCTTTTTTTATTAGTAAACTACAGTATAACCTCGTTTTTACATGCCCGGAATTCACGTTTTCCCGGCAATTGCGTGTAATTTTTTCAGTTCCGATGTATTTCAGTACATTTAATACCCGCATTTATGTTTTTCTTTCCCGCGATTTACGTCGGAAATATTAAAAATATGCGAGTTACACGCGCTTGACCATGATTGGTTCGTGACATTCGAACGGCGTAAGGTGTTTGGAGGGAAAACTCCGTGTCTTTAGAACGGAGCACGGTGATTGGTCGGCGAGCGACGCTGTGATTGGCCCGAGTTCGGCGCATAACAAGGTGATTGGTCCATTGGTCGCCATCTTTTCTTTTGGCATCGTGTTTGTGTTTTGTATACGCTTTGTCTGTCATTATTCTGTCATCAGTCTTACAAGTTACAAGTTCGCAGTTTATTTATTTCATATTGCTTTCGGTTTGATTATTATTCATTTTTACGTCCTCATTCTTTCAAACACATTATGTCTAACCAAAGGAAAGCTTTGTCAGTGCAAGAGAAAAGGAACATTCTCGACAAAGTGAATAAACACGTTAGCTCACGTAACAAACATAAAATTTAAATGTTCTTTTTTTCAATACCCCCCTTTTACATTATCCCTCCAATTAGGTTTTTTTTCAGTCTCTTAATAAACGTAAAATAGGGGTTATACTGTATTATTAACTTGGGTAGCAATTTTTTTTGTACCCCCGTGGTGGTCTTCTGTAAAATCAATTAGATTTAACTAAAGAGTATCATTGCAGTAGCAATTGAAGAACCTTTTCTGAGTAGGGAGATCATACAGATGCCTTCAATAAAGATGGATCTACAGGATATGGGAAAAGAAAACGGAAGAGTGCTTACCTCGTTTAATTTGACTACTCTGCACCCGTCCATGGATGCTTGAAGGGCGCAGATTGGATCTATTTCGGTCACGTATACCTGTAAACAAATCAGAATCACTTTAGATTCAAGCCCGACATACCGATGGCCCAGTTCCAGTGCTCCAACTAGGAATTAGTAGTTTTGAGTAATGGTTGATCAAAGTTTTGACTCACCTATACTGACTTATAGAAAAGCGACAATAACATCGGTACTATGGAACTGAGCCATCGATACAATCACAATCACAAATGGACCATGTTATGCAAGTGATGTTTTTGAATAACTGAAATAATTGGCATGAATACTATAAGATGGCAAAATTAAAATGTAGTCATGATCCTCAGCCATAAGTGTACGACCAAGAAATCTGTAGTGAGTCGGATTTAAATTATATGTTTTACTGACAACACTGCTGCGATGGCAACACTGGTCTTATGCCTGCGCATCGAACAACGTTTTATATACACAAAACAGTACTGACATCTTGAATCACTTCTCACACTTTCTTTGTACATATTGATTAAGTCTCGATTTGCTTCATCGCTATTGCTTTGTACATTCAATTTAAATAACGTAACTGGTAATTTAATCATTTGATTTAATAACTTTAACGTCTTTGAATGTAATATACATCCACAAAATCAGGTACCGACATGCCTACATATTATATAGGTGGTAATATGGCGATAGTAAAAATAATAGTTTAAAAAGAAAAAGACATTAGAAAACCTAATCACAGTGGAACCCCAGCAAGACATCAATCTATGTCACAACCTTCGGCTATTAGCTTTAGCTTTAGCTGGGTGTATGGCTGAAATTCCTCCCGGGATGGCATACATCCCCACGTAATTTGTACAAACGGAATATAGGATAAAAAGGTTCAAACAACTCACAACACATCCAAGGGCCCTGAGAGCCTGGCAGCACCCCTTTCCGACCTCTCCATACCCGCAGACCACAGCCTGCTTTCCTCCGAACATCAGATCTGTGCTTCGCTTAAGAGCATCTATTATGCTCTCCCTGTAACATTATACATATAACCATCAATAACCAATTTTATTGTGATATTTTTATCGACAATGTTTTCTGCAAGTCTCCAAACATCAGTATATTTTTGAATATCTTCCTGTAACTTCCCTACAAAGATTGAGGCAGAATTATTTCTTTTAAGCCCCATGGTTCAACACTCTGCAAACTAATCGAACACCTGCAACTCGTGGCAGTATCTGGATCCGCAGTAAGTCACTTTTACAGAACAAAGCATACATCGCAGGGATAGGGGTTATAAGCTGACATGTTACCGATCGGCCATCGTAGGCACATGATTTAAGACAGCAGTCTCCAACCGGTGGTCCGTGAGAGAATTTTGGTGGTCTGCAGAGTAATTTGAATATATTTGCAATTTTCGTATTTATTGAAAAGTTTCAGTAAGTATATTCTTATTATATTTCTTTTTGCAATTCAATGTGTTAAAGAAGAAATAAATTGAATAAAGTTTGCTGTTCTGGATAAAATAAAATGCAAATATCAAAACACTGATATTATTTATAATTCTTGGAAATGGCCCATGTCATCACACCACTAAAGTAGAAACACTCAATTTTTTCATGTTTTCTAAGAATATTCCATTACAGCTTCATATTTCTTCACCATACTTTTGGCATATTGTTCAATTGTGAGTGGTCATTGATCCTTTTTTTTACATGCTGTTCAAAACAACCTAACTAATTTTTCAGTCTGCAAATAGTGTTTGTGCCATTAACAGCCAAATTGTTGAGAGAATAAAGATTCTAGTTCGATTGTTTTGTTGTGCTGGACTTATTCAAGCGAATTTTCGCCAACGCTATACATACTGTTCATTATCTTTCTGATACCTGTAATTAATCTTTTATGCACCTCTATATCGATGTAGAATTCATATTAATTTAATAATTATTGTATTGATTCTTTTTTAATAAAATAAAATTTAAAATATTTTTTTTTGCATTTTTCGTAATGAATATCTGTGTTAATAAGTTTATTCATTATAATTCTTTTATTATTATATTGACAAATCAAATTTTTAACAAGTGTGGAAAAAATACGTGGTAGTAGTCCGCGGGATTCAATATTTTGAGTTTAGTAGTCCGCAAGGTCCAAAAGGTTGGGGTCCGCTGATTTAAGAAACCATATTATACAGTGCATTTTCATCGCCATTGTAGATTTCGGATCATTGAGTGATTAATTTATAGCTTTAACGATTCCTCCAACATATTAGCCAAACCGAATAATCTATATGTTGTTACTCTTCAACTTACGATCTGCCGTTTACATAATTGTAATCGAAAAGTAAGAAATGAATTGTCTTACCTGCAAGAATAGAGATTGTCAAACTTAGTTTTAGTGACGGAGTCGTTGACATTCATAGCAGGCACACATAGTTTCCCAGCTTTGCTTAGCTGATACAGGCGATGGACTCCAGTTACACTCTCCTCCACGATTCCTGCAAAATAAAAGAAACCGTTGAAGATCATGGTGGTACCATCACTGTGGCAACTCCAGACATTTCACAAACCAGTCATCGTTTGTCAATGGAAGAACCTCATGTAATCCATAGAATACACCCATAATCAAACACTAATAAACAGTTGCCTTAACCCATTCACTGCGTCCAACGCAACTGGTGCGTTGACCATCAGGTGGCCATTAGATATAATTAGCATGTTATTTAAATATAGTAATTAAATATTAATTAAAAGGTTTGCAACAAATGGGTTAAGGAGGCCAGATCCTACCCCTTGGTTTTGTGTCACGAATGATGATAGAGCAATCAATTAATGTAACCAACTAAATAATATTATTACCCACTCCTGATGCCCCATAGGTATTAAGCATGTTCGTAAAATCAATAGGCTGATTTAAATTACAAGTTCGTAGCTAGAATTTAGGATATATTTGAAACATATTAGATAGCGTAGTTAATATCAATTATTTGCAAAAACGGCAGATGGATCCCTAGGTTAGTGTATAAGAACACTTATCCAGAAAGTATAATATGTGAGTGTGAATGACACTCGGATTAAAATAATATTAACATTAGTATATTTTTTGATAATAAGTAGGAACCTATCCATGTTCCTGAGGTATTTAAAAATTAGGTTTTTTAATACTTACAGCGCTGACGGCACAGCTGTTGTGTCGGCATTCGATGGCCATTAAATAATATTAGCATTTCATTTAAATGTGGTAATTAAATAGTAATAAGATGTTCTGCGGTGAATGAGTTAATGGGACAGCGTTACATATTGTATGTTTCATACTATAACTACTTACTCACTTACGGCACCCTGCTACGATTTAGCATCAGAGCATAGGGCAAGCACAAGATCGGTCCATTGCCAAGTCTTGCTCGTCTTGTAGTACTGCTGCAAGATGAAATCCTTGACACTGTGCTAAAAGATTGCGGAGTGTCACTATCTTTGACGGTGTCCAGGACACATGTTTAAGTCATGTGGAGCGTCTCTACACAATTACATCATGGCATGAATAAGTTATCGAATTTTCAATCCTAGTATTACCGAATTAGTACTCTTCAGTTTGGACAAAAACCAGACTTTGCCCAAAATAGTTTTTATTGGTTTGTCTCAGAAAACACTTTCTGGTCGCCCTCACAAAATATCTCCACTACCCTTTGTCTAAGGCAAGTAAGTTATCTCTGCAACCTCTCGACTACTACTCTACTGTGTCCTCGATGCCAGTTTGGTTTTGTGAACAATGTCATATTAGAACAAATTAATAACTAGTAATGAAAAACCCATAGCCATGGATTAAGGCTATACCTCAGTCGAGGCACGGTCTAAAAAGATCGTGGCTAGGCGATGCGCGGATTGCGGGTCGCGGGTGCAAATGACGCATGCCGGCCGAAATATAATTTGTCATATAAATCCAACATGCGTCCATTTAATGTTCTGTTTATTGTTCTATTAGTAACAATAATAATATATTCATTGACATGTTTTCGTTTTCAAGTAAATGGATAACGTTTTTAGTCATCTTTACGCGATTTAAGAATTAATACCCCCGTTGCCATCATGAAACAAATTGACGTGTTCCCAACTCGATGTTCTCTCTCCGAATGCCAGCGAGTCCAAAATTTCGTCGCGCCTAAAGTTGAAAATTATTTGCCATTTCACTGATACATTTTGCCTTAACATTTTGAAACTTTATGACGGTAGCACATAAAACCCAAATATAACAAAGCGTGCTGACTTTACCGCAATATTGAATGCACGTTACATTTACGTGACAAACTTTAATCAACAGTATTATCATGTAGACGTAATTATTGAAATTAACATATTCTTTAAAATGAGTTTATCTCATATTTTTCCACACTCGACATCCATAGCCTGTTATACCACACCCAGTAGGGTAAGCCAAATCCCCGTTATAAAAAAATAGTAAATACCGTTATGCGAAACTAACCTTTAATGGCTTTGAAAGCAGCCAAGTGTTTCTTAAGCATGAGATGAGTGGCGTCTCCACCGTCGTCGAGGATCATATTGGGCTGCCAGCCGTCCGCCGCAATACACCGGTCGATGCACCACCAGAAATCTTCTTCCGTTTCACCTCTCCAAGCAAACACGCTGTACCCTAAAATTAACGAGAATTGGTGTTGAAATTACATGCCTCTACGAGCACTGGCGAACGCTCACTAGTAAAAAATTATGTACTTATATTGAACAAAATTGCAATCACAAGTATTCAATACACATCCAAGTACCACAATTTACTAGTGCATATAAATAGGTTTTATCAAGTGTATTTCTGGCATCATCCACTGTAATAGTAGCAAAAAAATCATCATTATCAGTCGGGGTCAATCCACTGCTGTATGTAGACCCCTCCTAGTTCCATCCACTCTTCTCGGTTCCTACTTTTTGCTGCCACGTACATCCATCGAACTCTATGAGTTCACTTATCCAGCGGGTTTTAAGCTGTCCCTGTGGGCGTTTAGTGCCCCTTGGGTACCACTGTATGACGGCATTTGCACAGCAGTTGTCCACTTGCCGAGCGACATGTCCAGCCCATTGCTTAGCGACCTCTATCACATTGCGTACTCTCGCTTCCTTATCCATTAGTTTATTTTGTAATCATTACGCGTTATGCCCAACATGCACCTTTCCATGGAACATTGCTCTACTCGTAATTTTTTAATTTCTCTTACAGTACGAGTCCATATTTCATATGCATAGCACACATTGGTTGAACACTTTACATTAAAGACACAATGGGAGGTCATTTTCTAAGATACTATTCAGTACTATAATAATAATATTACAAATGAATCTCGTTAATTGAAAAAGTTGTTTCTGTCATAATAAATGTAGATTTCAGTCAGAAATGAAAACTGAAATGTAACCAAAACTGAACCCCAGAACCCTGAGAACCACTTAATTATTTTGGAACCGGAACCCTTGATTAAAAAATTTAAGAGCCCTGAATTTGAATCCCTCAAAAATGTCAAGGTGATGAAAGTGCCATTATTTTAATTTAAAGTTTTAATTCTTCTATTTTTGCCCGTCATTCAGTCATGCTGGAGCTAGTTACTTCAAGAAAATATAAATCAATATATTATTATATATTCTGGTTTAATTATTATGGCTCTGCGAATATTATAAACAATATTAGTTTATAATATAGTTCATATTATATTTTAATGCACTACATCATCATCGTCATCATCAGGGGCGCGACAACCCGGTGTGGGTCCTGGCCTCCTCCAACAGCTCCCTCCACCTGTCCCTATCCAGTGTGGCCGTTTTCCAATTTGGTACCCCTAGAATACGGCAGTCACTGGCAGCTCCATCTAACCAGCGAATCTTTGGCCTCCCTCTTCTTCTACGTCCTATTGGATTGCTGGACATCACTCTCTTTGCCGGTTCATTGTCATTCATACGGTGCACATGACCTAGCCATCGCAGTCTCCCAATCTTAATTGATTGAACTGCGCTGCAATCTTCGTACAGCCCGTAGAGCTCAGCATTATATCTTCTCCTCCAATTGGTGCCATCCCTGATCGGTCCATATATACGGCGGAGAATTTTTCTTTCAAAGATGTTCAGGGCTTGTTCATTTCGCAGAGTTAGTGTCCAGGTTTCCGATGTGTAGGTGAGCACTGGCTTTACAAGTGTCTTGTAAAGAGTGCTTTTAGTTCGGCGAGATAGTAAGCGGGACTTAAAATGTCTTTAATGCACTACGTGATAGCATAATAAAATGGCACAATAATTTCATAAAGTATGAATAAAAAATTTAAACAGTTGTTGCTAACGCTTCCAGAACAATAGTGACGCTGGTTATAGATAACAATGACCCTGATTAGTTCTATATAATATGTATGATAGACAAGGATCTTACCGGCTTCCGCTAAAGCAGCGGCCACCTCGTTCTGCGTGGAGTAGATATTACAGGCGGCCCACCGCACCTGCGCACCCAGCGCCACCAGGGTTTCAATGAGGACAGCTGTCTGGGCATTAATGTGGGTGCATCCCACGATCTGTAATAAGCATAGCAACCAAAATAAATCATCGTTTCCAAGGTCTTCATTCATTGTTATGCGGGCGTACACCATGACGCAATGAATGTTAAGCACCCTTCAAACTGATGCTGAAAGACTTTGGTTGACGTGCACTATGGTGTGCATGATTCCTATTCTGACGACAAAAATATTTTGTAAACTGAAACATCATATAAGCTCAAGTCCACATCCAATCAGTTCATCATCCACTTTCAGTTCAACTTTTAAATTCAGGTTTTACCGAGTAGTTTTGTGCATGCCTCAAGCAGAGGCATTCTTCCAGAAAAAATACAAAGTTGCTGGAGTGTTGGAACAGAAATCCAAACCTGTCGGATATCCCTAGTACTTTACTTTACTTTACTTACTCTAGTACTTTCTTCACAAATAACAGCCATTTCAAAAACCGGTTTGAGGCTGAATTGAGGATTGTGGATGAATTCATGAAACAAACGGAAAAAAGCCCATATGTGGACAGGGTTATAAATCAAGTTGCAATGGCTGACTATGATTTGAGTTACTCTCCAGTTAGTTAGTTTCCACCCGCCATGTATATCCAGACCACTCAAACCAAGGATCAGTCTGACTTGAAAAACCCTTCCCTATAAACCGACACTTCCAGAGAATGTGTCCAGGATCCTGCAATACGCCACACAAGCAAGTATAGACTGTATCATGGCTGCGGAAGTCTTAACAGGGATCTGCGTAACTACAAAACAGTCCGTTCTTTCGCGTACATATATTCCCGACCCTTTCCACCATCCTTTACACTACAAGTAGCACTAAGGAATCACAGCCATTATATTATGTTGGTTGTAGAATAGGAAATGCTATTAGGCGAAGTGCAGAATTAAGCAGTAACATTAACGAATAATAAAGTTAATGATTGTTGTCCTCACTGGTAGATTAAACCATTTGGACCACGTGAGCGATTTCATATACTCCGGCTCAATCCTCAAAGACTCCGGTAGGTGTGAGAAAGAATTTAGGCTAAGAATTGCTATGTCCAAGAATGCTAAGTCGTAAAACTAAGATATGGAAAAATCGCAGTATCACAAAAGTCGTTAAAACGCTGACATTTTTAATTTTACTACATATATGGTGTTGAAACCTAGATTTTCAAAGAATCCGATAGGAAGAGAATTGACGCATTCGAGGTGTGATACTGGCGGATTATGCTTCGCTTTCTATGAATGGCCAGGCGTACAAATGTCTCTGTACTGGAAGAGCTTGACATCAAAGAACGCCTCTCGACTAATCAATGGCCAGATGGAAAGAGATTGTTAGCAACGCCTGTAATTTCAGTAATCACCATCCTCAGTACCGGCCAAAGGAAATGAAGAGATTAATAATTAATCTAATTATTAGACCAAATTTCTTAGAATGTAATCCAAGATACAGAAACAAAGTCTATTTTAGACTTAAAATAATTATATGAAATTACGATGACTTTGATTGTTTCATAAAGACTACACATTTATTACCTTGGCATTCTTTAGAGGCTTATCGTCACCGGCTCGGGTCCTGAGTGCGACAATTCCTGGCATCTCCTGCTCCGCGATCTCGATCTCCCTTCTGCCGAATGCGTGCTGGCTGATGTTGCGCACGCAGAAGTCGGCGAAACCTGATGAAGCCTTCTGCTGCTTCTCGCGCGGCGGAACCTCATCTTCTGATGAACTGGACCCTGGAAAAAATAATAATATGATCAAAATATGCTAATATATTAATATTTGTTGGGATGAAAGGGAAAAGAACCGCGTTGAGATCTGGCTCGGAAACATACTACGGATGCCCTCCGGAGAGTCTGAATATTGGTCAGACTCTTTCTCAAACCACCTGAACGTCAACGTCATGAAAGACTGATAATCGTAAGAAAAAATATTTAACAATTCCGAAAAAAATAGTAGGTACATAAATAAAATAATACATATTATAGACCAGTGGTTCTCATGTGCGGCCACCAGAGGATTTTGCTGCGGCCACCAGCGCTTTACTGAATAACGTTTCAAAAATTTATTTACAAAATATGAAATTGGTTGAATGACTTGTCTTAAATTTCTTTCCACACACAAATGATCCATAATGTGTTGTTGTGATGAGATCATATTGTGTGAATTTCTGCCGGTATACAATTTCACTTACACTCACATTACAATTTGTTTAAGGGGGGACATGCTCAGCGTAAGTCAAAATGGAGCTTTCGTTCTATCTTCAAAGTGTGATCCTGGACATACCTTAAAAGTTGTAGATAATCTATTTATATAATTTTGAAGCCTTATTATCCTTTATATTTATTTTAAAGATTTGATGACTGCATAAAGTATTTTTATTACATAAAATAGTATTCTTTTAAACCTCTCGCTCTAATGTTTTAGAATATAGTTATATTTCAGTACATAAATGTGCAGTGGTGTTAATATTTTTTACATTTATTAATTTTTAAACGCATTTATAAAACCATCAGTATAATTTATATCGACATTATTTTAGTGAAATATTTACGATAAAAAATTATATCGATAATCTCTGTAGAGAAAATACACTTCGGCATTATTATTTAGTAGAAAAATCCTGTAAAATTTGTGTAAAACCGTTTATAACTGCACTCGAGTAAGAAAACACAGTAAACTTTTTGAAGTTATACTTCTTTAGGAGCGTTTGGGAAAACAGACCAGAGCAAGGCCTGAACAAAAACGATGCATAAGTGCGAGTGAGAAAGTATTCGGCACCCTTATAATCTCTGCGACACGCGCTAGAGTAAGATAAAAGGTTTACAGATTTGGGAGATGGTTTCCTCGGTGTAGCCGCCAAATCTTACCTTATTGGCTTAATTATGCATCGATAACCGTGTTGCTAAAATAGCTATTTTTGTGTTAAACATAAAGCCAGTGGTAAATATTTTTAGTTCATTAAGTAGAAAAGATGGTTCTGTGTGTTGTATTAAAATATGGTAGCTCAAGTGACCGTGTTTCTTTAAAATAACTTAAATTGTGAATATTTTTACGTAAAGGTTGCATTTTGACCGCTTAAAAATACTATATAACGTAAAAAAATAGAAAAATATATTTTAATTCTGAGCGTCTAGTGCGAGCACTAGCGCAATGGTCTATGGTCTCGAACATTTGAATACGAATGTGTTCGCTCGCCCATAAACCAAACGCACGGCACGCAGCTTCATTTAGCAATGCAATGGGTGGCGTCTAGATGTATCTATAGTCTAAGGATCAGAGTGTATTTTTGGCATGCGACGCGCGCAAATGTAACGCTTTAATTTGGCATGAGACGTGGGATGGAAGTTTTGCCCGGCGATGCAACATAATTTATTTTGCGCGGTGACATTCGGGTGTTCCAAATAATGTTGCAACTTTTATTATGATTTTATTATGATTATTCATTAAGATTTGAGGCTATTAAGTATTATTAAGTATTATTAAGTATTATTTATGAGTAAAATTATATATCAATAAATAAATAAATTTTGTGAATGTTGAGTTGGTAAATAATTCAAACAGTGGTATGTTGTAAATTTACAATATTTAGACACTTCATACACAAAAATACATATTTTTACAGTTTAGGATAATATTTGTCGCATATCCCATGTCAATTTATTTATTAGGTTTCATCACAAAAGCCAATATCACGTTTCAGTTAAACCATTAAATAGGTTATGTTTTACTTTTGATTTGTAATAAATTATTATTGTTAACGAAAATAGTTGTACAGTCATCTGTTTAAGCAAAGATGGTCGAAATAGCGGTTTGCTAAATTTTTCAAACACAGGTTTTGAGATTTTTTTCTTCCAAAGTAGGTACATTCTGCAATAATATTATTAATTCGACATACATAATATTATTGCTGACGGTATCTATATCGATAAAATACCCTTGAGACCGAAATGAATATAATCATAATAACACGCCAATAAAATTTGATTTTTTATTAATTCATCATGGGCACTTCTGAATCGATTATAACCGCTGTATGGCAAAGATGAGGTTTTTTGTTTTGTTACGCCAAAGAAGTATAACTTCTAACGCGTGTACATAAGTACACACACCGTTTTTTTTTTTAAATGGCTGCCATTTCTTGAGTAAGAAAATTGGAATGGCAACTGAGCGATTTTACCAACTTAACAATGTTTCATGCAATTGCAAAATAATTTCAAATGTTATAACAGAAATAACGTAGGTATAGGACTATTAAATTTATGGTCCATTTTATGGTTTACTTCGATTTTTACATATTATTTAAGTCTCGATGATGTCTCGAGAGTAAAATGAGAAAAAAGATAAACAGGAAATCCATCCATAAATATATTTTTATGATAAAACAAACAATCCTAAAAACATAAATATATTTCCCACCAAATCAGATAAAAATCGCATTATCTTTATTGAATAATGAAAAAAATGTCTAAAAAGATACCAGATATAGCTTGAATACCAACAGTTTAACAGCACTGCTTTTTATACACCATGTTCGATCCTAAGATCATAATATGGACCTCCACAGAGAGGAAGTTGTATCAACAAATTTTTGTTTTTTTTTTTTGTTTACGAGAAAATGTATGTTCGCCACTTGCTCAATCTATTTGGTCAATACTCTGGGTCCAAACACAAATTTAAAAACAACATATGAATATTGCTTGACCCGGGATTGGAACTCGGAACCCTCGACATTATAGGACGACGCGGTTACCGCTCGGCCATCGTGGGCTTTCATGTTACATACATTAACCTAGAAACAATGATTAAACTTTTAATTTTCTCCTTAATAACATATTATATTCATATATCGTATTGAAAATACGTAATACAAAAAATACATAGTTAAAACACAGTGCTGTTCTTAGATGTGTGTATGTGTGTGATAGAATGATATTTTTTTTAAATTCCTTAATTCATAAAAAAAAATTCACCTTTAAACTTTAAAGACAGAGAGGCTATATTGTTGTTAGCATTCGGAGAATAAAATTCAATACCAATACCTACCTACTTACCTACATTTATGAAACATAAATTACCACGAAACGATAGTAAAAAGAATCACAAGACTAAAGTTATATCCGAACCCAAAGTCGCAACTGTTTAAAAATTGGATATGAGTCGCCCAAATTCAAACTAGTAACTTCTATAACAGTGGTAATGGCGAAGCTATGGCACGCGAATATTTTATTTTGAAGAGAAAAAATATACCTATAATAATAAATGACAGATCGCATTGTATAAAAAAAAATAGCAGGCAAATACACTTCAAGAATAAGTACATTATTACGTTTAGGCTTAGGCTTTATGCGTCACAAATAATATTATCGCACTGACCTCACCGGGCGGCGGGGGAGACCACGCCGCGAACCTCTGATTTTGAAATTTTGGCACGCGTACATAAAAAGGTTCGCCAACCCTGTTCTATAATATATTTATTCAATGGGATAACCGGTTCGGAGCCGAAGCACAGTTCTGTGTCACTTGTTCGTAGAGCCGTAATCGAACCCATATCGTAAAATGATACGAAACCGTGTGTTAAGCCTAGTCTAGACTAAGAACATCTGTATATAAACAATGTTTTCCATCCCCGTCAAACAACGAAAATATATAGCCTTTGCATCAGTGGTGAAGACTCCATACTAGGCGATTATTTAAAAAGCATACGTACTTGAAATATAAAGATATATAATAAATCACTTAAAGCCATTTCATAGGTAAATAAATACAAGCCATGTAGAGATATAATTATTTATAAGTTACGTAGCAGAGCCATCTGTCTCTAATAGGATTCACATACACATAGATAATATCGTCACCGTTCAGACAAAAGCCACCAACCCAAAAAAACATCATTTCGAGAAATCGCAATGTGAAAGTTTGGAGATTAAGGAAAAATCAGATTTTAATGTTTTATACTACACTAGCTGAAGTACCCGGCTTCGCACAGGATCGCTTCGTGGTTATATTTATCTTAGATATTTGAAAAATAATAAGAGGTAATTATTTTTTTTATTATTAAAATATCTGTGTAATACAATATGGCAATATGAAAATAATTCTAATAGGAGTAAAGGTCAAACATAAGAACACTAAATTAAAATCGAATCCAAAATATATAAACGTTATTAATGTTATTAATATGTAGTAAAAAAAAAATCAAAATTGGATGGGACAAACAAACTACAAACTTTGTATGTTATATAATAATAATTTAGAAACCTTCGTAGGTGTGCGCACACAACTGACAAAAGTTTCATCGCAATCGGATGAATGGTATAGGAACGCATACGAATAGTAGAAGAAGATGATTTTCTAATTCAGAAATCTTCGTGGGCATGCGCATGACAACTCACCAAAGTTTCATTGCAATCGGATTAATGGTATAGGAACGCATACGAATAGAAGAAGAAGAAGATGGTTGTACTAATTCAAAAACCTTCGCGGGCGTGCGCACAACAACTGGTCAAAATTTCATCATAATCGGATGAATGGCATAAGAACGCATACAAATAGAAGAAGAAAAAGATGGTTGTACTAATTCAGAAACCTTTGCGGGCGTGTGCACAACAACTGGTCAAAATTTCATCACAATCGGATGAATGGCATAAGAATGCATACAAATAGAAGAAGAAAAAGATGATCGTACTAATTCAGAAACCTTTGCAGGCAAGGGCACAACACTTGATCAAAATGTCATTGCAATCGGATGAATGGTATAGGAACGCATACGAATAGAAGTAGAAGATGATTTTCTAATTCAGAAATCTTCGTGGGCATACGCACGACAACTCACCAAAGTTTCATTGCAATCGGATGAATGGTGTAGGTAGGCATTCGAATAGAAGAAGAAGAAGACGGTTGTACTAATTCAGAAACCTTCGCGGGCTTGCGCACAACAACTGGTCAAAATTTCATCGCAATTGGATGTATGGTATAAGAACGCATACGAATAGAAGAAGATAGAATAGAAGAAAAAGAAGATGAAAATGGTTGTATCAATTCAGAAACCTTTGCGGGCGTGAACACAACACATAATCAAATTTTCATTGCAATCGGATGAATGGTATAGGAACGCATACGAATAGAAGAAGAAGAAGATGGTTGTACCAATTCAGAACTCTTCGCGGGCGTGCTCACAACAACTGTTCAAAATTTCATCGCATCGGATGAATGGTATAAGAACGCATACAAACAGAAGAAAAAGAAAATAGTTGTAACAATTCAGAAACCTTTGCGGCGTGAGCACAACACTTGATCAAAATTTCATTGCAATCGGATGAATGGTATAGGAACGCATACGAATAGAAGATAGAATAGAAGAAGAAGATGGTTGTACTAATTCAGAAACCTTCGCGGGTGTTGGCACAATTACTGACGAAAACTTTATTGCAATCGGATGAATGGAATAGAAACGCATACGAATAGAAGAAGAAGAAGATAGTTGTACTAATTCAAAAACCATTGCGGGTGTTACCACAACAACTGACGAAGGTTTCATCGCAATCGGATGAATGGTATAGGGACCATACGAATAAAAGAAGATAGAATGAAGAAGAAGAAGAAGAAGAAGAAGATGGTTGTACTAATTCAGAAACCTTCGCGGGTGTTGGCACAATTACTGACGAAAATTTTATTGCAATCGGATGAATGGAATAGGAACGCATACGAATAGAAGAATATAGAATAGAAGAAGAAGAAGAAGAAGGTAGTTGTACTAATTCAAAAACCATTGCGGGTGTTACCACAACAACTGACGAAGGTTTCATTGCAATCGGATGAATGGTATAGGGACCATACGAATAAAAGAAGATAGAATGAAGAAGAAGAAGAAGATGATAATTTTTCTAATTCAGAAACCTTCATGGGTGTGCATACAACCACTTACCAAAATTTCATTGCAATCGGATGAATGGTATAGGAACCATACGAATAAAAGAAAATATAATAAAGAAGAAGAAGAAGATGATGATTTTTCTAATTCAGAAACCTTCATGGGTGTGCATGCAACCACTTACCAAAATTTCATTGCAATCGGATGAATGGTATAGGAACGCATGCGGGACAGATACACAGACAGACAGACAGACATTCATTTTTATATATTAGTATAGCCTATACTCTTCCCGCAAGTGCAAGCAATAAGTTTACAAAGTTTTATCGCAATCGGATGAACGGTATGGCTGCGCATTAAATACGAACAAACAAACACACAAATATTAATTTTTATATATTAGATTACATAATTTTCTCATGTCTTCTTAACCCATAGCTTACGGGCCCCACAAAATTGTGTTTTTGCTAATTACTTTTCAAATGCAAATTAACACGTTAATTACAAAATTAATTAAAAGGGCCCGTAAGCATTGTGTTAATAAATTTTTTATGATATTTTTACTTTTTGATGCTAATTAATACATCTGGAAAGTTTTTAAGGAGGCAAGATGGCTAAAATGTGGTTTGGTGACTTTTGCTTGTTAATAATCTGGACCAAAGCGATCTTAGTATGACAATCTAAAGTAACTATTTAGTTATTGTTGTGTCAATAATGCATAATATCCGCCTATAATGACTTATGCTTGTTAAGATTGTATCGAAAGTCATTCTATGAAAAACAAATAAATCTGATATAAGCAACATTTTACTAATTAATGTACCGTGGTGATTTTTGCATCTTCAAGCAATAATATAATTTTACGCTTCGGGTGACATACTCAACTCAAAACTGCCTTTTTTTGGGTTGGAGACTTTTGCCTAAATGGTGACGATATAATCATAGTGTATCAAGTTACTAACACATGCAAACAAAGGCTTTTTGTAAGTCACTTTTGTTCGGATAAATTTCTAATAATAACAATTTATCGTGGGGAAAAGGGAAAAAATAAAAAAAATCTAAATTTTAACAGGGTAATTAATTAAACCGACTACAGCAGGGGCCGGAGAATTGGGGTAAATTATCCCGAGTGGGGTAAAAATGAAAATCTTGAGTAATGAAGGCGAAATAATTATACCAATTATTCAACTGATATTGATGTACTGGATTATGAACCCCTTTAACTGTGAAATCTCTGATGTTTCAGAGGAGCCTGAAGGAATGGCAAATGCACTCTTCAACTTTGCTCCAACAAAGCCGATCTTTAATTTTTTGAATGTCAAGAACTGCAAATGCTTTCAAACTTGCACATTATGACGGAAACAGATTATCTTTACGACCAAGTATATTCCACACACATAAACATAAAACAACAATGTACAGAAATCTATTGAACCCCGAAGACAGTATTCAAATCGCTCTAAGATCAATAAGTCTCAATTTTAATGTTGTCCACAAAAGGAAACCATTTCTCCGTAATGATTTTTTTTAAATTTGTTTTGACTAGGTTCATACTATTACTTTTATTTTTCAACATTTTTGTTTTTCTACGACTGTATTCGCCATAAAAATGAATTCAATATATATTTTTATCCCCTTTAATTTTGTAGAATTTAAGAAGAAAAAATATCTCACGTTTATCTCGACTGGATGATATTGTTTCAGACAAATATTTTGGGGCAATACCCAAAAAACATTCAACGACCCCTGAACTAGATTAATGCAAGTACCTAGAGGGAATTATATTAATTGTTACATTACAGTACTAATAAAATTATTAATAGTTATTCCTGAACAATTTTAGTACGGTTGAATTCGTAACTGTAGAAAAATGAATATCCTCTGTAAAACTTACACAATACGTTTTTCTCATAGTGCGGGCCTGACAAATAAATTTGTGCGAAATGATTTGCAGCTACTTTACGTGATTTAGTAACTCTTTTTTCAGTATGACTTTCATATAGGTATTTAGGCTCAATCTATAAAACAGGGGTTCTTAACTTATGGGTAGATTGACATATTGAGTGGGTCGCTGAAGCTAGTGGCGTGCGGTCCACAGATGCTGTAAATTAGAGTCATGACCAGAAATAAACGATAAAGTACCTACTTGTTCGTTTTCTGTGTCTTATCCGCTATCGGATATCGGCAGTGGGTCTGACCATTTATTCCCTGTCCGTCACTACTCTAAATAGGGATGGAGTGCTGACCTCAAACCAGTATCTGAGGTTTTTAAGCCAGGACGTTCATTTTCTATCATGCTCTCAGCTTATGATTATACTTTAATGAGGAGAGTGATATCTTTCGGGATGCCGCATGATGTGGTCAAAGTATGCCAACTTTTTTGTTTTTATTTATCTGACTATTTCTTTCGTCTTTTTTATCCTAAAAGATAAAGTACTATTCAACCATAATATTGTGAAATTATATCTTTTAGTTATTTTAGTTTAACTATTTATAATCTAATGGTTCGATACTACTTAGTAAAAAATGTGAATATAAATACTATATCGACAGTGAAAAAGAAAAAGGGCGTAACCAACAGTTTTTTTCAAAATAGGTTATATGTATTACATAATAACGTTGTACACGACTAAATACAAATTTTGTCCAAATGATGTAAGCTGCAAATGCCGATTTATTATCTAAATTTATCTAGCGATTCAAAAAAAAAAAAAGAAGTGACGCGACGTGGGAAAAACGACTTAACCATAATTTTTGTTGTTGTTTTTATTTTAACTCAATAATTAATAGCAGATTAGGGATACAAAAACCAAATTATTATGTATCATGCACTTCAATGTTATATCTACTTTGTATTTTAAGTTTGACCGAAAACAATAACAAAAACGTTTTTGTGCCTCCTGTAAAATTTGACTTGTGTGAATTACGCCCTTTTTCCTTCCACAGTCGATATGTATTTTTTTCCCTACAAGCGAAAGTCACTTGTCAATTTTCGACAATAACACAATTTTAGAGATAATAAGTCCTTGAATTAAAAAAAGCTTGGGTCGCAAAACTAAACTACTACACTAATCTAAGATTAAGAAACCTTGACGTAGAAGTTGTTATTTGACACTTTTGGAATTAAATAAAAATTATATTACTTATATAAAGCATTTTGAATCTGAAAGACTCATGGGTACATTTTCGTAGTCACGCGCTCTTCTCAAAACCAAGTGGGTCACGGACGAAACGATCGCGCCGTCTCCCTCGCACCCGCGCGACCGCCGCCTGCAGCGCGGGAACAGGAAAGACTCACGAACGAGCGATTGACGAATGACGTATCATTTGAATAATTATTTTACCACTAAGTTTTAACACTGTTGTTGTTATGTATTAAAATGTTAACATTTTGAGTGTTAAGTGCGTCATCAAGCGCTAGATTGTTGCATTATAGTCTCATAAATATAGAGACATATCCGCCTGAGAGGAAAAGTGAAGGCAAAATTTTTAATTAAGTATTTTATTAATAAAACACACGGGATTTTAATCGAAATGCATTGCATGTTAATCCGTAACAAAGTACGCAACAACTGAATTCCGTTTTTCGATTAACGATATTAGGGAACATAAAATAAACATATTATTACTAACCTCAGAGGAATAATACTAAAGAGAAAGGGCGATGTCCGGCTATACGAAGCCGTTTTCTTTTCGCATGACGCGCAGTAGAACCTCAATTTTAATATTATTAACTTACACATGAAAAACGTTATACTTATCTTTATTTGTGTTATCTTAAATAATATATTTTCATTGTGGCCTCACCGAGGTCGAACCAAGAACCCTGGTGTGAGAAGTCAGTACGCGTTGGACGCGAGGGCCGCCAATATGACAGATATTTATTTATTACATTGTGGACATAACAAATCTAAATTCAAGGCGTTCACAACATGAGATTTATATTATAGCAAATATTACCCTTACAAGAGAGAAAAGAATAAAAAAGTACAATTTTATACAGAAAAATATAATATCGAATACAAAATACATAGTACGTGACTGGAAATATCTACGTCTTTGGGGAGCGCATTGACTAGTCTTGCACCCCACGCTAATGGTGCCTGATAGGCTTGACATAAGGAAGCGGTTCCGATCCAGAATAAATCATTGCTGCGACCACGTAAGTAATTGACAGGCGCATGTAAATTCAAATTCTTTAGGACACCAGGATTGGAAACGATCCCTCGCAATAACAGGAAAAAAAATCAAGAGCAGAAGTGACCTATGAATAATGACATTATTAATGGACAACGCACTCAGTAAAGTAGCTAGCAAGTAAATTCGCCCATAGCGACATTCGCACATGTATAGGTAGACGTCACGTGACAAAATTTCGCAATTTCCATTATGCGATATCACGCATTGGGAATTTATAGCAATATCACCTTTATTGTAATGGCGTTAGAGCAGTGTTTCTAGTGTCAATGTTTATTTGAGCGAGCGATATTGATATTAAAATATGAATTATTATGCCATTCGGCAGACCGACAAAAAGCATCGAGAATTTATAGCAATATCACCTTTATTGTAATGGCGTTAGAACAGATTATGCCATTCGGCAGACCCGACAATAAAGTGAGTGTCATTTTTTCCAGATGCTTCGTCCATATTAATGTCATTGCCTACGAACCAGAAGTGACATAAATATGGCCGTTTTCATCGAACAAACGTCATTCGTGAACGGTCTGGAGACAGAAGCGAATCTGGAAATTTTGTGATTCGAATGACCTAATCAATCAGGACGAGATATTATGAAAATATGTAAGGCCATCCTCCCACGGCGCAACTTATGTCCGTCGGAACTGAAACTAAAATTACAGCCAGTATCTAGCTAATGTATTTCAATGGCGGCTCGCTGACGGCGAGACTGGAATCTCTCAGCTTCAAAACGGTCGCGAAGAGATGCGGCATGCTAGTCGCGCGGTCTCTGAAGTTTCCAGTCACCGTAAAACAGTGGTACCAACATCATTAGATTTCAGTGAAAAATCATATTTTCTTACCAAAATTGGTTAAATATTAATTGGAAAATCAAAATAACCGTATGTAAACGCTGCAGCGTGCGTGTTGTCAGTTTTTGTACAACACGGTTGATAGTTGAGTTTGACAGTTTGAGGTTATGTGATTATTATTTCAACTGGGTTTCAGTAGCGCCGTGTGCGAAGCATCACATTGGTCAGTTTATGAGTTCCTTCACAAACTAGTTCCATCAGATTTTAGTTGCGCCGTGGGAGGATGGCCTAAATGTAATTGACTCGAAGACTTAGTTCACATTTAAGTGACTCATTTCCCATGACTATATATATAATATAACGCCGATCTTTGCGTTTGGCACTTACTGGTAGCACATGGAAATATTATAATATAGTTATGCGAATTATGATTTAAATTAAATGGAAGAATACGAATTATCACGATGCGAAGCTATTATCACTATTATAATGTAGTCGTATCATGCGAGCGGCAGTCAAATCAATACAATACACATGCTATAAATAGTGTCCTAGGGCTAGGTAATATAATTTTTGGCAAAACAGAATTATTTCGCGAAAATGACGCCAAGGCCTATACTACTGGAATGAGGGTAGGCAGTGACGTGTAAAGCAGGATATCGGATGGTACAAATCACACCCTGGGGTATTCTTATGTGCCTATTTTTGCGGACACCGTAGGTACATAATATTTTTAAATCTCATACGTTTTGAAAGTTTGGAAAACCGTAAACTGTGTACCTAAGTGAAAGTTAGAGATAAAAAATCTACATAATATACAAATCTCTTTTCACTATCTACCGAAGAATCCAAAAAGGATCAATTGGTAGAAGGCCGGTTCATCGTGACCAAATGACCATATACCTATACAAGGACCGCCAACGCCAATTGCTTTTGTGAAATCGTGAATCTTAAGCCGGCTCTCGCATCCAAACTCGTCTCGTATGCAACTTGTCGAATATGTTTATGTGACGTCATCGTTATTTGCAAAACACACGTTTTCATATGGATCTTCGCACACTGCTGGAATAAAACATTTTAGTTTAAAAAAAAAAACATCTGGAGGCACATGCAACTATTTTCACCCGACATGCAGCGCAGGTATAATCCCGAAATGTCGCACTTCGTCATTCATTTTGGCTTGCCGAGTGACGTGACTGTCTTCGTCCGGCCTTGCCCATACGCAGATAAGAAACTTGTGCTCAGTTTTGATTTATGACTATTATCCAAGTCGAGACGATTTTCAATGTGCAACTGGTCTAAGGTTTAAAATAAATGAACAGGAAGATGTTTTTATCGATGAAAATTAAAAAAAGATATTGACACAGATTTATTAATCCTTGGCATCATCGGCGACTTCATTGAGATGAATTAGTCACATAATTACATGATAATATTAATAATATTAACAATTAGCACTATGTAGGTATCGAGGAAAAAACCCTTTGACTTAACTTGAGAAATATACTTAACCATAATTTTAAAATTTAAACCGAAGTATTTACACTAATTTGAATTAATTTAAAAAGAGAGTAAAAGAAATCCTAATATGCAGATGAAACTTTTTCTAGCGGGCTTTTTAGTAGAATTTTTAATGTTATAGCCCCGTAGTTTTGCGCACTATTTTGTATCAATACCAAGTACCTACTAATAAGCAGCATAATTGACGTCTGGAAATGTATTTTATAAGGGTTGTTTTGTCACCCATTGCTGCACGCCTCTTTTTTATTGTATTCTTTGAGTCTGTTTTTCTTATCAAACTAAACGTCTGAGAATATTATGCTTAATATTAATAAATTTTATTGTACATAGAATCATAGTAGCTTTTCAAATCATTATGAACTTAGCCCTAAAGAATGAAGCATCGACTGTATTCAATCACTATATCAAATCAGACTGTTAACAAGTTATTGTCTAACATATAATCTATTATATATATTATTACATTCTGATAAAGCCAGTTTAAATATAAATAAGTGTCTATATGAAGTTGATCCCGCCGTTACATAAGATTAACCCGCTGGCCGAAATTCTATGCACGCCACTGATGAAGGTATTATGTTAAAGTGCCGCCTATGGGTGGCGTCCTCGAAACATAATTCTATTTTGCCAAAAATATTACGACCCTACATCCAATACCACTGCCAAAGAGGCTGAAAACTAAGTAGTGGTAAATATTATAAATACAATTACAATGAAGGTAAGTACCAGGGAACTCAGAAATAACGGGTAAGGCGATAGCAGGTAACCGACTCGAGTAAGGAAGAATCCGGGTTAAACTTACACACGTGTCAATAATACGTTTTACGTCTAATACTGAAAACTGCTCTCGGTTTATGCATGTACGCTCATTTAATGTTGGTGTATTACACACACCATTGCACGTGCATAATGCGTGCTTCATTTTTGTAGGACACTCATACATTCAAAATCCTGCTTCACCATGCGGCGTATTGAATATGGCCTATCGGTATTCTATTAATTATCTGTTCTGTGGTAGGTACTGTCACCATCTGAAAAATTAGCGTGCCTTACCCGGAACAATACAAATATCGTGTAAATAGATACCTAATAATTATTTATTTATATACTTTACAGATATTATATCTTGGTGGAATGTCACATTAGTCAAAAGAAATAACACAATTACATAGTATTATGCTAGTTTATATGTTTTTTGACTTGAAGCTTTTTTACGCGTGGTTCCTACAGCCATTTCGCCCGTAGAATATTGTGAAGTAAAATTACCGGTGGCGAAGGGTGACTTTTGGAAACAGGTAGGCTGTGGAGAAAGCACACTTGTTAGATGTATTTACGGGAAATAAGAAGATAATCCGACATAACTACTGATGATTAGGTAGGTACACAAAAACCGATGAAATTTCAAAAGCTCACTGATGGTATAAAATTAAGCAATTAATTTGAATTATGTATTTTCTTAAATATAAACGCAAGATACGCTCAAAATATATTGAAAATATCCGTTGTTGTGAATCTGTTCCATAACAATTTAAAATTTAACCCGTAAACTAGACATTTTAAAATACTTCTATATTTAAAACACATACTTGGATACAATATCAGATTTCAACTTACATAATTGGCTGAATAAATTGTCTTAGTCTATGAATAAACTAACTGACAAATAAAAATCACGAGATAAATTATTTATTATTTTTAACAACAATCAATATTTATATGTATTTGAAACCCATATAAAATATTTTTTTTTAAATTATCTTATAAATTATTTTGAATAAATGTGCACTTACGTAAAATATAAGCGCTCCTTAAATAGCTTACCAACTTATATGGACCGCCGCAGACGTCTTGAAATTATGAGAAACAAACTTCATATAAAAAAAGTTTTCGATTCACGCGAACGTAATCCATACAATATGTGAAGCGAAACGAGATGTCGCTTATTTTTTTAAACCTTTGAGACATGCCATAAATGGAGCTTATTGAAATAGTGGAAAAGATCGTAAAATTATTATGACAATTATACGATAGATGTCGTTGGGCATATTGAATATATTATTATGTGATTATATTATTTAATATGTCAATATAAAATTAAAAAATATTTTTCTTAAGAAGGTAGGCTTTAAATAATCGCCTAGTATGGAGTCTTCGCCACTGAAAATTACACTTATGCGTCAAATACACTATCGTCACGTTATTTGCTGTCACAGTAATTTGCAGCTACGGGGAAAATGTGTGTAATGTCGTTTTTCTTGGTATTTAAAATGTAATCAGACTGTAGCACATCCTGTAGCACATTTTGAACCTTTAAATTAAACGAACATTGTCAGTTTGTTCGCAAAATGTGCCGAAATCGCCAAAACAACAATGAGGTCACCTCGCGCGTTTCGCACTACATCGTAGTCAGTGAACGTTTTTTTTCTCTATTTTCTGCAGGGATACACATTTTCGACTCACATCAAATTCGTGTGTTCATTGTTTTTAGTGGTTTTCTTTGGGGGTTTTCTATTAAATTATCATCTATGTCTGGTGTTTACGACTATTATCTATGGTCTGCTGGTTGGGTTATGTTGAAAATATTATCTATGGATGCGATGTTGCAAGTAATTTTAACGTACGCACACATAGAAACTGTTAGAATTAACTGAAATAAAATTACCATGAATAATGAATAATAATTCAAAATATTATTAAAATAGAGTTGGCACTTTTCATAATTGAATTTATAGAGATATCTAGTATTCAATCAAAATATTCTGCGGAATAACGAAACCATAGACTAAATTTGTCGCCGTGCCAGCACGTGACGTGATCATAATCTAATCGCAGCATTAAAGTAATTGCTAAAATATTCCAATGAACGAAAAGTATCAAATGATCCGATATTGATCGAAAAGTAACGGTAGTTTTTTGACAGTACCTACTAGACATTGCATCTCTACGATCTATGGCTATGCCCACAGAACAGATAATAAATAGAATACCGATAGGCTATATTCAATACGCCGCACGTTGAAGTAGGGGTTTTTGAATGTGTGAGTGTCCTACGAAAATGAAGCACGCATTATGCACGTGCAATAGTGTGTGTAATTCACCAACATTAAATGAGCGTAAATGCATAAACCGAGAGCAGTTTTCAATATTAGACGTACAACGTATTCTTGACACGTGTGTAAGTTTAACCGGGATTTTTCCTTACTCGAGACGGTTACCTGCTATCGCCTTACCCGTTGGGTATTTCAGTTCCCATTATTTCTGAGTTCCCTGACTATGCCCTATGGTGAACATTAAAGTTATCTTGGTAATAATTTAAAAATTCACAAACAATGTAGCATAATTTTATGAGTTTTAATAATTCTCCAACGTGCATTACATATTATTAGAGTATTTTTTTTTAAATTGTATTACTCACAATCAGACATCCTTCTTGGTCTCCTTTCGGGCGACTTCATTCCATCTTCGCTGTCGATCGACATGGTGCAATTAGGGTGCCACAGAATTCACTCAAAAACTATTCCAACTTACTATTCTCACAATGCTGTTTTTTATTATATGTATCGTATTACAATATTCACTTCGTAAAAATCAACAATCACTTCTCAATACTTAAAAGAAATTTAGGTACTGTTCGGTTAAAGCGGATATTCGGCTATTTTCAAAAATTGTTTGCCGCTGGCTTCCACTAAACAGACAAGAACCCATTTTTGTCGCTGCATTAGGCTTTTTTTCCTTTTCAACTTATTTTTTGGTACAGTTCGGTTACGAGGAATAACAGCGGAAAACACATTTTGAAAATAGCCAATAAACTGGATTATTTGTTAGTTTGGGTTAGTTTAGTTTAGTTTAGGTTAGGTTAGGTTAGGTTAACCTAACAAATAATCCAGTTTATATGCAATTTTCAAAATGCGTTTTCCGCTGTATCCGCTTTAACCGAACAGTACCGAAATTTATTAAAAAAAAAATAGGTACAGTTCGGTTATGAGGAATACAGCGGCAAACACATTTTGAAAATAGCCGATATACTGGATTATTTGTTAGTTTAACCTAACCAAACCTAACCTAACCTAAGCCAACCTAACCCAAACTAACAAATAATCCAGTATGTCGGGTATTTTCAAAATGTGTTTTCCGCTGTATTCCTTATAACCAACTGTACCAAAACATAAGTTGAAAAGAAAAAAAAGCCTAATACAGCGACAACAATGAGTTCTTGTCTGTTTAGTGGAAGCCAGCGGCAAACAATTTTTGAAAATAGCCGATATACTCGACTGCGATTTTCTTTAACGCAACCGATACGTCGGAAAATTTAAAAGGAGACCTACAAACCAGTCATAACGTTATTAAAGCATTCAAAGATCTATAAAAAGATGTATATTTCTAACAAATAGCTGATTTTATTTCTTTAATAATATCCATTCAGATTACACAGAACAAGCGCTATACTATCATTCAACAATGTTAAAATCAGTGATGTCCATGTGAGACATGCGTTGCAAAAGACATAATTTGCAAATACTATTATATACATAATATCGTCACTGTTCTGGCAGAAGACACTAATTCGAAAAAATGACATATTAAGTTAGTTATACCAAAATGTTACTTATTTCAAACTTTACCGTCTGGAAACCTTCTTAATAAATAAACAGTCTTTATTTCAAAGTCATCCATAGACCATTTCAAACATTTTAACAACTTCAAAGTCAAATTACTCAAAACTAGTATTGTCCAGTTAGTGTGTTCTGCCAGAACAGAGGCGATATGTAGGTACATATTTTATTGTGGATTTCATGGACATGAAATTGTTATTTTTTTATCGTAGGGGGGTTGCTAGAAATCAGTCGGTTTGTCGGGCCACTACGTCACTAAATGCGCCACTGGATATACGGGATTATTTTGTTAGGTTAGGTTAGATTATGTATCATTCTTAAACTCATGAAAATTGCCGCTATTTCCGCCTGGCTTCCAGTAAACAGATGTGTACCCAAAAAATGTCATAATCATTCGCTGAGTAAATATGTACGATTCTACGAGTATGTTTTGATCCAGAGTATGGACACAGTGGGTAGATCGCATTGCTAACAACTATTCCTTGTAATTATCGGCCGCTCTACTGATAAAATGTTACCGCACACTACACAGAATTATCCGCGCATCATTATGACAAAATATATAATCAATAACCCAAAGTCCTACGAAAGGTTTATAATATGTGAAATAAATTAATTGTTGCCAAAAACAAGCAGAAGCGCAAGTATCTTGACTCTGACCACAATACTTAGTACTAACGTAAGTATATCGCATCATGCAGTTGGGACCCTGCTTCAAAATATTTTAGGGGTTCGGTGTATTTAAAGTTTCGTTTTTTTCGTTAATTTTTGTGTCACAAAATAGATAGCTAGATATCTACAACACACATACGATGTACCTATATTTTGACAAATAGATAATTAGTGTGGATTTTAGAAAATATTAAGTTTGGTACGGACTCATTATGCTCCGCCTTGGAGCGAAAATAGCAATTTACCCGTATTATTATAAGTAGGCATAATCCGAAAAGGGATGCCTATGCTGAATAATTAATTTTCATGCACGCATATATAGTATTATATACAAATCAGTGAGGAGGGGTGTATGTTGGCTGTTAAGATTCGACATAAATAGTGCACACTAAAATTTATCAGTCATACTAATTTGTTTTCGTTGAACTAAGTATACAAATTGCAGATGGTGTTGGTTAGTTTTTAAAAATCAATTAAACCCTGCTTCACCCAAACCATAATAGTTAAGATGTGCTATGGGTGATCCGTCAAAGATAGTGCACACTTTTTCAGTTTTACTTATTTGTTTTTGTTGAATGAAGAATACAAAAAAATATTACAGATGGTGATGGGTAGTTTTATAAAATTCATTAAGCCCTGCCTAAACCAAACCATACAGATAATAAAAATATTCTTCTATCTATAAAATATCTTTAAATTATGCCATAAATCACACATAATTTTAGATATTTTATAGATAGACGAATATTTTTTTTACTATTATCTATTATGGCTTGGTTTGCGAAGGGTTCGATTGGGTTTTAAAAACTAACTAACACTATCTGGAATCTGTAGTCTGTAGTATGACTGAAAGTTTAGTGTGCACTATTTATGTCGGATCTTAACAGCCTACTTCCATCCTTCGCCACTGATATATATGTATATTTATATAATACCTAAAATACTTATACTTTATTACTTAAGAAAACAATATCGGAGAGTTCACAAGAATTCAAGATCTGACAGAAAGGGTGGTATGTAACGGAATGGTCAAACGTTGCTTGGAGGCGGTAAAGTGCTGAAGTACTGCGTGTAATAAAAGGTAGTTTTCGTGGAGTCCACATTATTATTGCCTGCGGCGCTAATGATCTTTAAAATGATAAAATTAACGTGTGGGTAATGACTTGTATGAAATTTAACTGGGTAACTAAGCTGTGCCTACTTTAATTCCAAGATTTTAGAAACCGCATGGAGTGAAAAAATCTTTACACACGAAGGGCGCCGCGAGACGAAACAGTTTGAAGACCACTGCAGTTATGTTATAGTATACGTCATCAGCGATGGCAAATACGCAGCACGCGTGCCCAACTTGACACGAAGTTTTTGACGGCACGCTAAAAACCATTTTTTCTCCCACATACTCATGTGAAAGTATTTAGGTTTATTAAGCGGTTAGGTATATGTTAAAACACGCGCGTTAACACGTTCTTACCCTCTACTTCAGTTTTAGTTTGTCAATTTATGGCTACGGCCGTATGTTGTAGCTTAACCACTGGGGAATTCCAAAAGAAATGGCGTATTTCAAAAAAACACTACCTTATTCTTGGGTCAATAATTATTATAAAGCAATCATTAATCGTAGGATGTTTATCACACTTGAATGGTCAAAGACATAGCTTATAATGAGTTACTTTAGAATTATCTTGCCCATTTTTTGAATAATAAAATGCCTAATTCTTGTCAAATTTGGGAGCACAGAGATTATCAATATAATTTTTTATCGTAAATATTTCACTATAATAATGTCGATATAAATTATACTGATGGTTTTATAAATGCGTTTAAAAATTAATAAATGTAAAAAATCTTAACACCACTGCACAGTTATGTACTGAAATATGACTATATTCTAAAACATTAGAGCGAGAGGTTTAAAAGAATACTATTTTATGTAATAAAAATACTTTATGCAGTCATCAAATATTTAAAATAAAAATAAAGGATAATAACGCTTCAAAATTATATAAATAGATTATCTACAACGTTTAAAGTATGTCCAGGATCATGCTTTTAAAATAGAAAAAAGCTCAATTTTGACCCAAGCTGAGCACGTCCGCCCTTAAGTATTCAACAAACAATATAGTTACCAATGTGCCCATTTTTTATATTCAATAAATATTATTTAGATTATATCATGTGTAGGTAACACTTAGAAAGAAATGGCACGCGCCATGAATTAAATAAAATCGGCTTATTTTGGCACGCCGATCAAATCCTATTTGCCATCCCTGGTATATATCATGCAGTATAATAGTAATACAATTATTTAATAAAGAATTTAACGATCTCCCCCTGATTTGTCACGTTATAATGTGATTTGATTAAATTACATTACTTACGAACGGAACAATACATCGATTCGCTCTATTCATGCCGATTACCTGTCAGTATATATTAATAATTTAAAGAAATTTCTTACAGGTATGTATTAAAATTATTTTTACGAATTGGGATGAACGTTAAATTTAATATTCACGTAGAATCGAGTCATATCACACCGCGAAGGCTCATAATTACAGTATAACCTCGTTTTTACATGCCCGGAATTCACGTTTTCCCGGCAATTGCGTGTAATTTTTTCAGTCCCGATGTATTTCAGTACATTTAATAACCGCATTTACGTTTTTCTTTCCCGCGATTTACGTCGGAAATATTCAAAATATGCGAGCATTTTTTCCTCCTAACCGTACAAGTGAACTGCAACCCCTGGATTTAGGGATAATTCGGGCATTCAAGCACTACTATATAAGAAAATTGGTACAGAAGTTATTGTGTCAGTTAGAACGAGGTGAGGACCCCAACAAATTTAAGACGTCCATTTTAGATGCAATGCATTATACCGGGCATGGGGTGAAATAACCGACTCTACCATCAAGAATTGTTTCCGGAAAGCTGGGATATACAAGGAACAGGATGAAGACGTACCCAGTACCCAAGAAAATATCCAGTGTGATGTTATAGAAGGCTGGGAAAGGATTTCAGACCAACCCCTGGAGGATTATGTAAACCTTGACTCCAATGTTATGACATCAGACTTGGTGGAAGCTGATGACAGTGTTGACAGTAATTTAACACCAGCAGACTTGTCTGCTGAAGAACTGTCTGATGAAGAAGAGGTTGATATTCCAACAAAAGAAGAAGCAATGAGGTTCATCGAGGGTTTAAAAACCTACTTTACAAGCTTTGCTGATATTCAAGATGACACTTTTAAATGTTTATATGGTCTTGAAAGAGAATTATATAACCAAAAAACAAAAATGCAACAAACTAATATACATGATTTTTTTTAATAAAGAATAAAAAAAATTCAATACAAATTTATATTGAATGTTGTTATTTTAATAAAACGTTATTTTTTTAGAAACATAAAATTTAAATGTTCTTTTTTTCAATACCACATTTTCCCTCCAATTAGGTTTTTTTTTCAGTCCCTTAAAAAACGTAAAACAGGGGTTATACTGTATAATGTTCCTCTTCGGAAAGAAAATAATAATATAACTAACGAAAATTGTCCTTAGAATAACGAATTTACATTAATTAATAAGAGGTTTGAATTTAATATATTTTTAAATCTCAAAAAATCTCACGAATATCTATCTCTACATAATGAAGTTTATCACGGGCAGTTATGTAATAAAAAAAATCGTTTAATTACCTACAAAAAAACATTATTAATTTTCAATGAGATAGATTAAAATAATTATTAATAAAAAAAAGTATTTTTAAATGCACAATACGTCACAAACATAACCAAATCTCATTAAAATCAGTCAACCAAAATTACACCTACATAATACATTAAAATAGACTAAAAATAGTCTATCTTTAATTAATTCACAACGAGATAAAAGGCATATTTTTTCAATACAAATTAATTAACACATTTTTTCGTCGTAAACAAACCCAAATTTATTACCTACGTAAAGTATTTATTAACTGAAGTTTTTATATGGTTTTAAACCGAGTTGAAAGCTAAATTAAATTTACTTGTAAAAAAAAAACGTCACGATGTCACCTAAAATGGTGCAAAAAACGATATGACTGAAATACGAAGAAAAGAAATATTTTTAGAAATAATACCGAGGTATTCGCACACCTAGATGGCAACACAATCGTTCACTTCGAGATGCCAACATGAACTCATTATGTATATTGACATGTGGGTCTATTTAGCCGTATTAAACTGGCAAATCCTTGGGGTGGAAATGATAATTTACCCTTTATTGGTAGATTCTGAGCTCTTCGACTAAGATAAGTACAATCTGTTTTAATACAGCTAATGTCCTTTCAATTGGCATTACCAATAGCATGTTAGTTCTACTTCTACAATATGATAATAATAAAAAAATCAACATATGTTACAAATAAAATAAATGTTATTTACAAACTGATAACATAACCATAATATTTCGAAACTGTATATTTGTTTAGTTGTTTGACATATTTATTAGTTTGGAAATAATAAATTCTTCTACTATCTGTTTTAGTAAAAACAGTGTTAATAATAATTATGACCTTGTTTGATCTAGCATACTTTTGAGAATGACAATTATTGGCAACACTGGTTACGGTATGTTTAACTATTGCTCGACTACTTTTTACTTGTTCGTTGATCACCAAGGCCTTTCGCTCATGTAGAAACTAAAATCTGACGAACTGGTTGCTGATGGAAGTCATAAACTGGCCAATGACTGATATTTCGCACACGGCGCTACTGAAACCCACTTGAAACAATAATCTCAAACCCATTGTCTTTCCTACTTCATTCCAAGCTTTTTCCGTAATATCCTTACGGGAATATTCTGGGAGCCTGTAATTATACAGGCAGAGGTATTTCTCAACTCAACTTCTGCCACAAATTTTAAATTAAAAATCGGTTCTCCCATTTTTAACTTTTGATGTCTCAGTTCAGTGCTACCACTTTTGTTAAAAATATATGATTTTTCACCGAATCTACTGATATTGGCACCACTGTTTTATTGGGGACTGGAAACTGAGAGACTGGGAGACTAGCATGTCGCGTCTCTTCAGTTTAGTCGAGAACGTTTTGAAACTGAGAGTTTCCAGTCTTGCCGTCAGCGAATCGCCACTGAAATACGTTAGCTAGATTCTGGCTGGAATTTTAGTTTCAGTCTTGTCTTTTTTGAGTATTATGTATGGTGAGTATTTTGAGTATTGTGTATGGTCCAGGTAGAGGAAGAGAGTCGCAAATACGGCCTCCTTATTAATAGGAATAACACCAAGTTAATGGTTGTTGTCGGGCCAACCTTCTACCAACACCAAGTACACTCCAAAACCTCGAAACAGTCGACGAGTTTGTATATCTGAGATCGACCATCAGTGGAAAGGGCGGATGCGAAGCGGAAACAAGAAGGCGCACACAGATTGCAAAAAAATGCGATGACACGCCTTACCACTATATATAAGGATCGGGGAATTTCTATTGCCACAAAAATGATGCTTGTGCAAACATTAGTGTTCTCGATATTTCTATACGGAGTCGAGTCGTGGACCCTGAAGGCAAGAGAACGGAAGGCAATTGATGCCTTTGAGATGTGGTGTTGGCGCCGAATGCTTCGCATTTCTTGGACGGAGCACATGACGAACCAGTTAATCATCCAGAGACTGAAGATAAAGGAACGGCTCTCGACGATATGTCTGAGAAGAATTCTGCAGTTTTTTGGACATATTGTCAGGCGCGGACCGGACAACCTGGAGAGATTGGTAGTTTTGGGTAGCCTCCAGGGAAGGCGAAGCAGAGGAAGAGCGTCTGCGCGATGGAGCGACCAAGTGAAAGAACTGACACCATCCATTCTGCCCTGAGAGAAGCGGAAGATCGATAAGGATGGAAAGTCTTGGTCGCTCAAAGGATGGCGAAATTTAAATGTGGTCATGATCCTCAGCCATGAGTGCACGACCAAAAAGAGAGATGTATGGTGAGCGGAAGGCTTAACAGTGTGGATAAATCGGGCGACTTATTGTCCGCGGACTTTTGTCTCGTCAATGGAACCTCTGCACAGATACTGCATGTTATCACAAAGTGAACGATTACACTGCTCTCAAGGTGATCCGTAATAAATATCCCGGTGTTTGTTTAATTTTTCGCTGTAGCTTGAGTGGCTGCATGATAATAAACTCACTGATAACTGATAAGAAGGAACGAAAATTGTTTTGCTAGAACTACCTCGCAATAATAATTTATTGTTAAGTACAATCGGTCATATTCACAGATTAAGTACGGCGCATAGCTTCACTGTTCACCTGATTTGTTTAAATAATGCGAACGAATCAATAAAACCACGCGCACTACATAACAGATTAATAAATTTAATAGAATTCCGATAGGCCCGGCCCAGTGGTCTCCAAACTCAATAAGATGTGAGCTACTTTCAGAAATTGAAATTGTCTGGTGAGCTACTTATACATATTCCTTATTTATATTTTTTTATCATTGTCCTTTATTGTACCATAAATAATAGTATTATTACTTAAAATAAATTAGGACATCGGATTTCCAATAAAACATAAAATGCGTACTTTTATTATTTATTTATAAACTAAATAATAATTGAAAAATATCTTGAAAGGCATTCACTTTCCTCCACATTTTTTTCGTTTCTCGGTGAGTTTCTTGTCAATCCCATCCGAATGCAATTATCAAGATATACCTACATCTGTGAGTGTTTCTATAGTTACTTTTAACCACCTACATAGTGGAAAACGTTGATTCACATAAGTAAGTAGAACAAAACAATGCCTACATTTTGAGCGAAATTAGAACTAAAATTAGATATTTTTCTGTTAGAACGAAAGGCCACGCAGATTCTACAGTTGAGGCAACACTCTTGAACGACTAATCACATTGGAATAATTCTATCAATTCCATTTCTGATGAACTTAGTTCGAGAAATAATTTATTTCGGAGTCGAATAATAAAATTTATAAATATGATAAAATATCTTACACGAGCTACCGGTAGCTCGCGTGCGACCGTTTGGCGATAATAAATAGAATACCGATAGGCTATATCCCAATACACTAAATTTTGACGCAGGGTTTTGAATGTGTAAGTGTCCTACGAAAACGAACGACACATTATATACGTGCAATAGTGTGTGTTATACACCAATATTGAATGAGCTTCAGTGCATAAAACGAGAGCAATTGACAGAACGAATGCAAACGCGTATTAATTCTTCACACGTGTTTAAGTTTATCCCATATTCTTCTACACTCGAAATCGGTTGCCTGTTTCTCCGCACCCGTTAGGTATTTCGGTTCCCATTATTTCTGAGTTCCCTGACGCGCACACTACGACTACTTGCGGGCCCACAGTCTGTGGAACCAACGAGCCACGGTAAATTACTCGACGTGAGACCAGAAAATAGTGCAATAGTCGGCTTGAACCGCTAGAAGGGATGTTTTAGATTTCCGCAGTGAGTCGCATTCGTTCGACATAGACTACGCACCGTGTGCGAAGGTCACATAGAAACAGTATGCAAAATGCAGTCCGCATCGCATGGCTACCACCGGTCGCAACCGCTAGTGATTGTGTATAGGGTAGCAGAGCCTAAAATGAAACTAAAAACAGATTACTTAGGCTAATAATTATTAGGGGAGCGTGGGGTAATGGGAGCGACTGCAAAACAGGTACCATCTAACACTAAAATGACTCGGAAATAATCAAAACATCTTCGTCAATCGTCGGCTAAGCCTGTCGATCGCTGTCGGCTGCTTAGTGGCACGTGCACGTGCGTGGCGAGTGGAAGTGTGTTTTGGGCTAGGTGCTTATATAAATTTACAATACATAAACATCAACGTAAGTACTTAAAATTTTACTTATTTTATCATATTTTGTGTCCATTGTATAGCCAGATACATGTATTTTTGTTTAGTAGTTTCAGAATCAAGGTTTAAAATGGTTTGGTTACGTTATTTATCAACCTTCAAAGTGGTTGACATTCGGGTAATTGGAGCCTAGGTGGCTCCCATTACCCCTATATAAATATCACACCTGTTTTACTAGTAGACAAGATTTTAATTGTTCCAGATGCCCAGAATAGAAAGCTGACGACTTTCAAGGCTGGTTGGATGGTGACTTCATTGGAAAATGCCCTCCGAAACCAGAAAGATTATATTTGTGTTTTTTGCTTAGTTCCATAACATGACGTGTTGATTCTTTTGATATTTTTAGTACTAGAGCATATTTTTGTTGAATTACATTAGTAAATATTTAACATTTTATTGTACCTATGTCTGTTATAATGTATACTACCGTTTGTAAGCATATTAAAATATGAAGCTCCCATTACATATTTGGTAAATTTTTGGCTCTCATTACCCTACATGTGTAACCAAAGGACTCATTTCAAGTCTTAATAATAAACGATTAGAACATTTTGTTACTTTTTTTCAACAATTTCCTTAGAAGGCTCCAATTCCCCCTTGCTCCCCTACATATTATAAATGTAGGTATAGGTGAAGTTTTAGATTTTTGCAGTGAATCGCATTCGTTCGCATAGACTACGCAGCATGTGCGAACCTCACAAAAAACAGTATGCAAGTGGTTGTATGTACGGTAGAGGAGCCTAAAATGAAGCAAAATACAGATTACCACGGCAAATAATTATTATGTACATATAAATGCATAGATACACAAGAAAAATCCTCAAGAAAATCTTGAACCGAGTGAAATATGAACACACGTCTTTCGCTTGCAGGCAAAAGATCCAACATAAGCTACAAAACATGCGGATATCAGATACCAGATACCAACGCTACCACAGGTTTTTGAAACGCTGCCATGTTTCATTACTAGGGCCCGGATTTGTATACAACAAAAAACATGATTATATGCATGCACGTATGCACTTAAAATCAATAAAATATGCACTAAAACCGAAGAAATATGCAGTAAAAAATTGTCATTTTTTTGCCGGAAAAAATTGTAAATACCCACTTTACCCAATATTACTGACAAAAAATCGAATAACTAGTTAATAATTTTTCAACATAATACGATATCAGAACAAAAAACACAAACAAAGAATATAAAGTTAATCAATTAGGTACAATTTTCAAAATAGTTTTTTCACAAGTACTTACCTACAAACAATTGAATAATAAATGCAATGTAAACCAAACATGACTTAAAAAACAAAAACGACACACTTAACTATTCCTAAATACTATTTTCTGTTTTTTGCCTGAAAAATTATTTTTATTACATTATATAAATTACATTATTTTTTTCAATATTATGCTCTGGCATTAAATTTTTCCGCATAGGTATCTGTCAGTATTTTGTTTATATGCGGAAAACTACCTCTCAACGTCCACTTGGGTAAACTTTAAATAATAGTGTCCGAGTTAACTTAACTTTTTTCACTGATAAATCCACATCTCGGAGATGGCATTAAAAATGCAAGTGCATCTAAACTATCTTCCTTCCTAACTTAGTTATATTTCGATAAAATAATTTAAAAATCTAAAATTATAAATTCAAAAGCTCTAAAATATGCATTTATTTATGAAATATGCACTAATGTCTCAAATATGCTCTAACGTGTCAAATATGCATTTATATGCACAATAAAATTTTATTTTTGGATTCTGTGCCTTTCAAAATAGATTTCTGTGCAACTCTCATAGCTGTGCATACACCCTAACAAAACATGCACTAGCATATAAATCCGGGCCCTATTCATTACCAGTGGCATGAAGTAGATTTTTTTCTGAGGCTGCCAATTCAACGACACTAAAAACTTTCCGGAAGTGACATCAGCAATACGTTAATTATTTTTATTATGAATCCTTCTAGATGTTGTTCCAAATTTTCTATTATGAAATTTTAAATTTAAATTTCGAACAATTAATGTATGACTGTCATTTATTTCGACATTCAATTTAAAGACGAACTGAACATAAGCTGTTTCGCGTGAGACTAATTAAGTTGTCTTTCTCGGGAAAAGATAATTCCTACGCTGGCAACAACGATTTTCCAATTTTCTCTTTCCCCTTCCTTAATGACTACCTTATTCGCGACAATAATAATTATTGATAGTGGTTGATATTCGTTGCGAGAAAAATACATTTATAAAAATGTATTTTATTTTGTGAAATAGGTATGTACCTAGGTACAATACGTATATCGTCATCTTCAACAGCCGACCCCGATCCACTGCTGGATGAACGTCTCCCTTAGATCCTTCCACAATTATTTGTCAATAGGTTTTCACTGCAACGTACTTACGTCTATCAACCTTGATGGGTTCGTTGATCCAGCGGGTTCTATGGCATTTTATTACAACAGAACAGATTACATAATAAGATAGAAATGCAAGATTTGATTTATGACTTAATGCCCGCTCAATGTCATCAAATATTACCAATATTGAATGCGTGTTTCGTTTATGTGACAAACTTTAATGGGTATAACGGGACTAACGTAAAGATTATTTAACATGTGTTTAAGTTTATACCATATTTCTCCAAGCTCAATAATTGCTATACAGCTATACTCAGAAGGTAACGCGAATCCCATTATGTGTGTTCCCTGTTCAGTAAGTACATAGGCATTTACTGTCCTATAATAACTTGTGCACATTCCAGGTATTGGTGACCTCATTGAGCCGTCCATATGCACTTGCGGCGTGTCATCTCTCGCACGAAAAGCGCGAGCGCTCGACAGACTCAAGAGTACGCACTTGTTGCGCCCCGAAGAGCCTGTGATATCAACCGCCTCACCGCTCGAAGCGACTTTTTGTATTTCCATCCAAAAATGAATTACGTAGCTAAGAATATATCTTGCCAGTATATCAAGACATATTGAATCTCAAAGGAAACAGTGAGTCACGATTGAATTGTCAGTCTTTCTTCTCGCGATTGTTTTTTATGCTTACTCAAAAATGAATTAGATCAGCTAGTTTGTTCACTGACAAATGAAACGCCTTATATGGGCGCAGCACATTCTTGGTACGCGCGAAAGGCGCGGCGAGCACGCGCCACCTGGACAATTAGTCAGCTATGACCAGTGACGAAGGGTGACTTTTGGAAACAGGTAGGCTGTGGAGAAAGCACACTTGTTAGATGTATTTACGGGAAATAAGAAGATAATTCGACATAACTACTGATGAATAGGTAGGTACACAAAAACCGATGAAATTTCAAAAGCTCGCTGATGGTATAAAATTAAGCAATTAATTTGAATTATGTATTTTCTTAAATATAAACGCAAGATACGCTCAAAATATATTGAAAATATCCGTTGTTGTGAATCTGTTCCATAACAATTTATAATTTAACCCGTAAACTAGACATTTTAAAATACTTCTATATTTAAAACACAGACTTAGATACAATATCAGATTTCAACTTACATAATTGGCTGAATAAATTGTCTTAGTCTATGAATAAACTAACTGACAAATAAAAATCACGAGATAAATTATTTATTATTTTTAACAACAACCAATATTTATATGTGATTGAATCCCTAGAAAATATATTTTTTAAATTATCTTATAAATTATTTTGAATAAATGTGCACTTGCGTAAAATATAAGCGCTCCTTAAATAGCTTACCAATCTATATGGGCCGCCGCAGACGTCTTGAAATTATAAAAAACAAACTTCATATAAAAAAAGTTTTCGATGCACGCGAACGTAATCTATACAATATGTGAAGCGAAATGAGATGTCGTTTATTTTTTAAACCTTCGAGACATGCCATAAATGGTGTTTATTAAAATAGTGGAAAAGATCGTAAAATTATTATGACAATTATACGATAGATGTCGTTTGTTGGGCATATTGAATATATTATTATGTGGTTATATTATTTAATATGTCAATATAAAATAAAAATATATTTTTCTTAAGAAGGTAGGCTTTAAATAATCGCCTAGTATGGAGTCTTCGCCACTGGCTATGACTAACATTAATTTGTATTCGAGACATTTCACATTACTCCACGTTTTATAAATTTGCACCTTTTTGCACTTTTAACTGTACTGAGCAGCCCTCTTTGCCTGATTACCTCGCATAAATTTAGATCAAATGATATTCACTTGTAAATATAATATGTAGTAATAAATAAATAAATAGATAATAAATAGGAACTTATGTAACAAAATATTTTTAGAATATAAGTATTACAGCATTTTCATCCTAAAACCGGAGTGCAAAGTTATGAAGCGTATACTCTAAGTAATCTTTTATACCTTCAAAAATATAATGAGAAAGACCAATCATTTATCAATTATTTTTTAAGATATTTTCCTCGTCGAATTACCCATCTATCTATTCAAGTCTAACGTTTCTAATTATTTCAAACGAGGGCCAATACTCAAGCAGTATGAAAAAAGAGTTGATGCAAAAACTCTTCTCGAACAGATCGAACGAGCGAAGTCAATTATCTACAACAGCGTTTCTCAACCGTTGGCATGAATATTGTTTAAATCAAGGACTGAACAAAAAAATAATCATAAGTGCGAATGAGAAAGCATTCGGCACGCGTATAATCTCCGCAATGTGGAAGCAGTCTTATAAATAATCAACTTAATAAAGCTCTCGGCGTACGTCAAAATGGAGCTTTTATGCTATGTTCAAAGCATGTTCCTGGATATTCCTTAAACGTTGTAGATAATCTATTTACATAATTTTGAAGCCTTATTATCCTTTATATTTATTTTAAACATTTCATGACTGCATAATGTAATTTTATTACATAAAATAGTATTCTTTTAAACCTCTCGCTCTAATGTTTTAGAATATAGTCATATTTCAGTACATCCATGTGAAGTGGTGTTAAGATTTTTTATATTTATTAATTTTTAAAAGCATTTTTCAAACCATTAATAAAATTTATGTCGACATTATTATAGTGAAATATTTACAATAAAAAATTATATTGATAATCTATGTGATCCCAAATTTGACAAGAATTAGGCATTTTATTATTCAAAAAATGGGCAAGATTTACACATTGAAACATTAGAGCGAGAGGTTTAAGAATACTATTTTATGTAATACTTTATGCAGTCATCAACTGTTTAAAATAAATATAAAGGATCATAAGACTTCAAAATTATATAAATAGAATATCTACAACGTTTAAGGAATGTCCAGGATCATGCTTTGAAAATAACATAAAAGCTCCATTTTGACGTACGCTGCGCATGTGGGCCGTTAAGGCAAAACCGGTAATATGTAGGTATGTAAATATAAAGTTACATGTCAATATTTTTAGTTAATTTAGTGGTTAACTGTGTTGTGTTTAAATTTGTTAACCGTACTAAGAAGCAAATGATGGTATAACTTTTTATGGGTAAGTCAATAATAATAAAATTGAGGTTCTACTGTGCGTCATACCCAAATAAAACGGCTTCATATAAGCGAACAATACCATGTCTCTTTAGTATTATTGCTCTGAGATTAAAATCTTAGAATAACAATATTGACCACTCTGATTCACGAGCTATTTATTATGTCATATTCACTATGATATTTATTGAAAAGTATGATACTTATTGAAAAGTATTCGCGCGTAAAGCGCGATGAAACACGCGCCATCTGAACAAGGCCTTACTCCAAGAATAGACAATCGCTGGACAAATTAATATAGTTATTCCGATCTACACAAAGGGTAGAAAACGTCTGAAAGATTTAGAGACCTAGAAAGTGCTGAATTGAAGAAATAACTAAGTTCAATCCAACTTCTATAAAGTACCTCAGTAGACAGTGTCAATATACTTAACTAAATTAAGCTATGCCTATTAACTAAATATAAATACATGTATTAATGTATCAGTAGGTACATGATGAAATACACGTTATTAGTATGGTGGCCGTTTATCAGAAGTGCAACTTCACTGACACACGTGTTAAGCAAAAAAAGAGTTCACTTCGTGATACCAACCAACACACTGAACATAAAATTTGGAACATTAAATTCGTAAAGTTTGTAGCTTCAAACTAAATTATTGTTGTACTGAAAAACTTTATAAATAGATACATTATTATTGTTTTGGCCGCCTTCTAAGAAATATGGCGCCGAACCAGTAAATCATTAATTGATAGGTATTTTCGTAATCTGTTCGTTTTATCGACGATTCAACAACGTTGAAAAAACCTTCTTTATATTGACGTAGCCTAAGCTTGAGCAGCAGTGGCGTGCGGTCCATAGATGCTGTAGATACGGAGCATCCTTAGAAATAATCGATAAAGTGCGTGTCCGGAGAATTGTACGTATGCAGTTGGCCGCAACACATTTCCTCGAGAACTGTTGTATCGGAAACCGACGGCCGTATAGCATTGAGATCAAATTCGTGTCTAAATAAAACACATAATAATTAACAATAATAGAACAATGATGACACAAAATATCAGGTCCTCACTATCTAATCAAGAAACATTTTCAAAATACACAAGTGTTTAAAAATAGGTTATGTAAAACCGTTATTACCAAAAATGTTTTTTTAGAAATATCGCGGAACCCCTGGAACAACTCGCGGAGCCCCAGAATTCCGCGGACCCGGTTAGGAATCACTGATCTAACCTCATAAATAAATAATTTTCACCAAAGCGTATTTTGATTTAACAACGCGGGAGAAGGTGTTTACTTATCCGTGTCCAGAAACTTGTACGTCGCCGTATCACACTTCACCGTGAAATGTTGTATCGGAAATAATATATGGCCGTATATTAAAGACAGTCCAACCCCTTTGGGTCTTATAGTACTGACTATTCATGTCTAAATAAAACACGGTTCTTGTCGGTTTACACTTTACTGCCAACAGCAAACAAATTTTGAAAATAGCCGATATACTGGATTATTTGTTAGGTTAGGTTAGGTTTTAATTCTTGAATTTTGTCAAAATCAATGTTCATATTGAATCTAATAAAATTATATATATAACGTATAGTATACGGTCACCTCTTTCAAATTGAAAGCTCACGGCGAAATGTGCCACGGTGAAATGTTTTACGTACAAATTACATGTAACCGTAGAAATCATTCATTCAAATGTTTGTTACAAATATGGTTTTAAAAAAAGAGACAATTTCTAAGGTATCACAAAAAGTTTGCAGTCAATCATGGCAAAGAACCAATTAGGTTTGATTTTGCCACGGAGTCCACTTTACGTACAATTTACATGTAACCTTACTTTTCGACCATTATTTTGAAGCCAAAAACTGAAATCAAAATCGAATTACAATCCATGGCAAAACAGCGGTGATTTTCGTGAATCAGATGTGACAGTTGCTTCGTCAGAAAGCACCATTTTTTTTATAATTCCGCGTATTTTTTACTTATACGTATATTATAAAGTCACGAATAAAATTAATTCACAACTTTTTCGCAATTGGGGCTCCAAATTTTTCGGCGCCTCGATTTTCCGCGAAGATATAAACTACCACGGATGATAAATGTCAAAATAAATCTTGTTTTTCATCCGATCAATACAACACTTTTAAAATAAGTTAATTTACCCGAGAAACGGTTTAAATTAATAATTTGTTCCTTTGTAAACGAGAGATCGCGACAGACTGCTCGATTGAATTTAACTGCTAGTTATAATTAATATTAGATTGATATAAAAATACACTGCCAAGTAAGGTTGCCCTGCATATTATAACATAATATGACATTGCCCTCAATCTGTGATCTCATATGATATATCTTACACATACATTGTGCTTATCCATTACTATTATAAAATTAACGCCAATAAAAACGAGATGTGTGTCACCGGTCGCTGCATAATATACAACTAACACAACCTAACTATAACCTTTCTAAATAATCTCTTATGGGTAGTAGGTACCTATGCAGATTATACAAAACATTAAAAATACCAGTTGTCATGCATGCCTTGGAAACCTGGTGCATCATCAAAAACATGGAAAGAGTTCTGGGCATTTTCAGCTTGCTGCGTGGTATTTATACACATCAACAGGCCTGGTCTTGGAGCGATTGGAACGATTGGGTCCTAATTGAATAAACATTTAAAACGCGAGGCCCCTATGCAATAGAATAATAGGGTAACCGGACAAAACAGAACATGATAATATAACTGAAACGTATAAACAGAACAGCAAGTGGAAAAATAAAACATTCATTTTTGGCGTAACAATTTATTAATTAAATAGGTACTCATAAGACATAAGTTTATAAAAGAAATATATATAATATAATCACTGCATGTAGGCCATTCGGCGTAAAAAACTCAATTTATCTGCTTGATTTTAATAATCAGGCACAACTGCTCCACAGAATTATTAAACTCATTATTTCGTTGTACCTAGTCACCACCCAAGCATTTTGAAGATATTAGATTGATTTAAGACGTGATATAGGTACCTACCTTGCCGGCAAAGTCCCCTTTAATTGTAGTTTTCCAGCGATTAGGAATACACAAATTATATAATCTGATTTTTACGGTGTATTGAAAACCTGTGGTAGGTATTAAAAATCTATACAAAATAATCGTCACTGTTCTGGCAGAAGACACTAATTCGAAAAAATAACATATTGAGTTAGTTATACCAAAATGTTCCTTATTTCAAACTTTACTGTCTGGAAACCTTCTTAATAAATAAACAGTCTTTATTTTAAAGTCATCCTTTTTACGATTACTTAATAAACTCACATGATAGAGACCATTTCAAACATTTTAAAAACTTCAAAGTCAAATTACTCAAAACTAGTATTCTCCAGTTAGTGTGTTCTGCCAGAACAGAGACGATATAGAGATACGACAATTTCAATATTAAATGTAATATTTTTCCTGAAATGTCACAGTTCTGTTTATCGGTGTTCTGTTATGTCACCGTTCTGTTTCTTCATGTTTTGTTTGATAATGTTCTATTATATGTTCTGTTTATTCATGGAACCTTATAGAATTCCCAGGAATAGAGAATACCTACGATCACGGTGTATTTCCAATAATCTATTAAGGAACTCAATTAAAATTGAAAACAAGTTTCTAAAAACACATTCAAAATAATGATGTCATCAGCATCATGAAGATGCAATACGAAACAATCATGTATGACGAATAAGAGCGGCTAGTGTTTTGCTGCTTTGCAATTTGTCACGTAGTATTGTGCAGGTTCCGTATTTGGTAATCATCTTGGCCACAATCTGATGCATGAAAGTTCGAATTTCACTCAACGCACATATTTTTGTATAAGGTTAGTAGACGGCTCAGCGGGTCTATTCTATACAAAAGGCGACTATCGACCGCTAACGTGCTAACGTGATAATGTGTTAGTATTTGTTACATACATTTTATATTGAAATATTATAATTGTAATTGTATTGTAATCAGTTAATCAGTCGAAACTGTCTCTCTCTCGCTCTCTCTCTATCGCTCATGCTCTAAATTTTAGCACAGGCAGGGGGCATGCCGTTAAAATATATCATTTATTGCAACAATTAATACCGGCTGATTATAATTGTTACAATACGTGTTAATAATTTGATACAAACATACCCTAGTTAGCGGTTTTAGCGGTGGAAAGCAGCCTTTTGTATAGAATAGACCCGCAGGAATTGCTACTCAGAAAAATGTATTGATGTCGAATGAATTTAAGTTTAGATATCTTCCGCTAGGTTCGTCCTTCTTCTCGTGTGCCAACTATAAATTGATCCTGCGTAAAAAATACGATAAAATAATATTATAGTCTGATATCATGGCCCCCACACCCTGAAGCGGGCCCCAAGGCTAGGATCTTTGTCGGGCCCCCCTACCTATCGCCAAGGTTAAAGGCAGTGTGACGCTCTACAGTAGCGTTTTCCAAATGGCGTTCACGGTAAAATTAAGGGTATTTAGTGTATTTTTATTACTTACTTCCACTCTAATTATGGAGTTATTTATCAAGTGATGACACAATTCAAAATCAGATATTTTAAAATACAATCATTATCAAAGGAAAATAGCACCGCAGGCGACTTTTTTTACTATTAGAGAAAATTTATGATGTGTGTTTATCTCACTTATTTGGTCGAATCGCCACGCCGGGCCCGAGCCCTATCAGCCCCCCCCCCCCCCCCTTGTGGGGGGCCATGTCTGATATATTACATCAAACTGAATCTAAATTAAAGGTAACCTTCTTACAACAAAATTGAATCGAAAAAAGTTAATGATCGTAACTTTCAATAAATCAAAATTTTCCTAGCAGAGCGGTGCACAGAAAAGTTGGGAACCGCTGAACTAGAATATATGTCAATTCTGGAATAAGTTTAGGCAGCCGACAGACGGTAATAAAACGCTATTGTAGTGGTATATTGAGCCGAAGCCCGGACATTAACAGAAAATGGGAAATACCATTAGGCAATTTATTATTGAAGACAGGATTAGATAAGTAGAGGCTTTCGTGATGTGACTTTGTATCTGGGAAAATATACAGCGATAATCACAAGGAGATTGACGAGTAAACAAGTTAATAAGAAATGATAGCTTTAGTATCTACTAGGGTAGTTTGAAAAGTTTGTTAAATTTATATGAGGTGGCGGCGCGGCGCCACATTTCAAAAAGTAAAAAAGATCCCATCCAAGGCCTGAACAAAAACGATGCATGAGTGCGAGTGAGAAAGTCTTCGGCACCCTTACAATCTCTGCGACACGCGCTAGAGGAAGATAAAAGGTCTACATATTTGTGAGCTAGTTTCCAAAAGTATCGCCGGCAAATCGGGGCAAAACGCTTCACATAGCATCGATAACCTGCGAGCTCGTGTTGCTAAAATTGCTATTTTTTTGTTAAACATAAAGTCAATGGTAAATATTTTTAGTTAATTAAGTAGAAAAGATGGTTCAGTGTGTTGTCTTAAAATGTGGTAGCCGTACTGATAAGCAAAAGGATGGTATTACGTTTCATAGGTAAGTTGATACATGTTCGTGATAATTTATTTGTATATTATTATATATTTTAATATCAGTGACCTAGTGTTTCTTAAAAACAACTTAAATTATGGATATCTTTATCTAATGGTTGCATTTTGACCGCTTAAAAATACTGTATAACGTAAAAAAATAGAAAATTATATTTTAATTCTGAGCGTCTAGTGCGAGCAGTTTGGGCGAGCACTGGCGAAATGGTCCATGGTCTCGAACAGTAGACGAATGCGTTCGCTCGCCCACAAACCAAACGCAAGGCACGCGGCTTCATTTAGCAATGCAACGGGTGGCGTCTAGATGTATCTATAGTCTAAGATCCCAGCGCACATGGGTATTGAGGGCAATGAAAGGGCGGATGATCTGGCAAAGGAAGCTGGCCATTCAGGGGTACCATATCAGTGGATACCAGAAAACCTGGACTGGAATGAGGCTATAAAGAAAATGGGCCAAAGTATGTGGATAGATTTTCACCATAGGGAATCATTAGAAAAGGGGAAATGGAGTAAGTCTATTCTACCATCACCACGAGAGGTGCCCTGGTTTGTAGAGTCTCATTTGACGAGGAATGAGCTTAAGTTAATACTGAGGCTAAGAACAGGGCACACAATGGGCAAAAGATTTGATGTCCTCATGGGAAGAAGCGAATCGCAACTCTGCGATGAATGTCATGTTTTAGAGGACATTGTACATATAGCACTACAATGCCCTAAATATGAACTTCACAAAGTACAGCTACGAATTGCGGATATCTATGAGAATGTCGACGGATTGAAGGGTGTCCTGGCGGTGGGTAAGACGGAAGAGCTAGGCAAAGTTATTTAACAGAATAGGAGTGAGGACCTGATCGACGGATCCCCTTCTAGAAGAGAAGAGGCGATATGACAGCGAGTCGCAGTCAAAGCCTCGGTAAAATAACAAAAAAAAAAATCACGGTTGACAATAATTAGTATCAAACGACTTCTGTCAAAATTTCAATCAAAGCCGACGCGTACGTAGTTAGCGTTTCACATCACGTTTCATTTGAATTGTAGGTACACTTTTGGATTTGCCACAGTAATGGAAAAAAGTTAATTGTGTGCTGTAAATATTGTTGTGCCGAGTAAAATCTATGCAAAAATTAATACGTCTGTTCCACGAAAAGACTATTGCATTGGGCTTTGAATTATAACACGATATCATATTCTCCGGATTTGGCCACGTACGACTACTTTCTGTTCACGAATTTGAAAATTTCGCTTGGTGGCAAGCAGTGAACTCAGAAATAATGACAACTGAAATACCTAACGGGTAAGGAGTAGCAGGTAACCGATCTCGAGTAAGGAATAATCCGGGATAAACTTAAACACGTGTCAAGAATACGTCATACGTCGAATACTGACAACTGCTCTCAGTTTATGCATTGACGCTCATTTAATATTGGTGTATTACACACACTATTGCACGTGCACAATGCGTGTTTCATTTTTGTAGGACACTCACACATTCAAAACCCTGCATCAAAATGTAGCGTATTGAATATAGCATATCGGAATTCTATTTATTATCTGTTCTGTGGTGTCAAGTCACCGCCGCATTTTGCAATTCGGTAAAAAAGTTTTTGTTTGAAGTGTGTTGCCTCTACTAAAAAACTATTCTTTCGATCGAATAAAATGTGTTTTACATGATCTTTGAAAAACTTTTAAAACCACCCTCGTACGCTAGCTAACTATTTTCAAAGTGACCTGCAGACAAAGAGGCGATCGAATACAGAGTGACTTTTTATAGTATCTATAACTAACTCTCGTAAAATCAGTACCTATACCTAAAGTTCACCTTCACAACCGTCTGAAGTCAAGATCCACTCGCGGGATGTAAATTCGCCTATATAGATTCGCAATTGTTTTTGGTCCGACATTATTTTAATAGAAATCTTTGGTACTATAAAGAGTGAAATTAATTCATACATGGATTACCACAAACTTCCTGAAAGTCGATTATTTGCCTTGAGAAGGATTCACACATACACCTGATATTGGCTTAATTCATTTATCAGGAGGATTTTTCAAAGGATTAGTTAGGTAGAAAGAGAACTGTGAAGAAACCAGAAAAAATGTAAATACTTGTGCATGTATGGGAGGTGCTATATCGCTGAGAATAATACTAGTGTGAATGGAATATTTTTAAAAAATCTCGAGAATTCCCCAGATTCTCGAGAAATCAAACCAATCTCGAGGAAAAAACTTGATTTGAGAATTCTCGAATCTCGATAAACGAAAAGATAAATATTTTTTTTTTTTTTTTTACATACAGTGAACATTACAAATTATTTATTCACGACGTTCACAACATACGCGACGTATCAGAGAGTGCTTCGGATACACTTCGTCGAGGACAAGAAATGTGTCAAGGACTTGAAAGGTTGAATCGGAAGCTCCATCTGAACGCCATGATAACTGGACGACGACCATCTCGACCCAATACAGATTAATGAAATGTGTCAAGTAAGTAGACAAGAGAAATCTAATTTATAGAGTAGGTAACTGGACTAAAAAGTATGCAGAGGAAATATTGTCCAGTCGTAGGTTTTAGGCCTTGTCCATATGACGCGTTCTGACTCGCGCGCATTCCAGGTACATGTGACCTCATTGAGCCGTCCACACGCACTCGCGCCATGACGACTGTCGTGCGCGGTCGATGTATAAGTGACCTCATTGAGGTGTACATACACTCGCGGCGATGTGGACAAGGCCTTAGTGCTTTACGTAGTGATTAATATTAAAATTGCCAGTCGACAGCATCGAAGCAAAGAAAATTGTTTTAGAGTAGTAGTGATCAGTCATGACTAGGGAATCCAATCCCGAGCCAAAATTCTGATCCCGGGATTTCGGGATTACAATTTGACAATCCCGGGATCCCGGGATTGTCAAATGATTGGCATTTTTTTCCATTGTTAATATAAAATGTTTATATTTACAAATAACGTTGATAAAATCGATCAAATTTTTTACCGATTTAAATCTAGTATAATTTATACTATTCAAGACATTTATTATTAATATTGTATACGTTCAATCTTGGAAATACATAAGTTTAATGGAGTAAATAATATTGTAATATAAATAATAATGTGATTTTAATATGAGATTGTTGTTTCTGATAGTAAAGACTTAATGAATGGGTTAGCGAGATTTAAAATAGTAAAGCAAATCATGGTGTACTTATGGCCTTTCCGCTTCATAAATCTAATTAGTCAGCCAAATATGAAACTGCCGTAAAACGTATGAGATCATGGTGGAATTACTTTGTTAATAGTGCGAAGCATTGTTTTTTTCCAATCTTTCTCATTTTTATTAATATATGTGAAAAAATAAAATGAATCTGCAACTTACACATGGTTATAAATCAAACTCCATTCAAACTCAGATTATTTTTAATGTAGTTATTTGTTATTAAAAGTATTTTTTCTGTTATATTTCCGTTTTTATTTTATTTTCCATAACAATTGATAAAAAATCAATCCCGAAAGTTTCGGGATTATGTTTATCAATCCCGGGATTCATAGGTATGGAAAATAGCTCGGGATCCCGGGATTGGAATCCCTAGTCATGACAGACGAATAAAGAGAACACCATAGTATAGTGGTGAAAACGCAATCAACACGCACATAATGCAAAATGCTCACTTTAAAACAAGGGTTCGTAAATCGAACCCAAGAGTAGAAAATATAAGATGACGAATAAAAACGTCACGGATGACAATCAAGGAGCTGGGAGCACGTTCGCGAGAGAGATCGAAATCAAACTAAACCACTAAACGTATTATTTTCAATTGCAACCTTCTTATCGTGGTGCAATATAATAATAATTGTATTTTTTATTGTTATTACCACAAACGCACAATGCCAATGCAGGGCTGCCAACTGCGGCAAATAATGCTTACCATGTCAATGCGAAACATGATTATTCTTTCTTAGTAACCACTTATCGTTTGAAGTTGGCGCCGCAGGCGGTATTTTTTTAACGATTCCACAACGTCATATTCCGATACGTCAACTCTGATACAATTCACAATAACACGACGTCAATATATGCAATAATCTATTTTAATGGGTTAAACGTTGGATTTCGTTTAATATGTGGGTAGGTCATGGCCCCCATATCCTGAAGCGGGCCCCCCTACTTAAAAGCAGTGTGACGCTCTACAAAAACTTTTTCGAAATGGTGTTCCAGGTAAAATTAAAGGTAACATATTCAGTGTATTTTTAGCGATTTTTTGTATTTTTCAATAAATCCACTTGAATTTTCACACATTTTTTTTACACAAATTTTCGAATATCGATATACAATAATCAAAATTAACATCACACAATCATATATTTTAAATGTTAATAGTCAGTATAACGCGCCGCAGGCGAGTTTTTGACCATTAGAGCAAATTCGTTATGTGTGTTTATCTCATTTATAAGGGAGTCGCACCACGCGGGGTCCCCCGGCTAGTGCCCTGTCAGCCCCCCCTTGTGGGGGCCATGAGGTAGGTAACAGTGGCGAAGGGTGTAGGTAGGCTGTGGAGATCCGACATAAATAGTGCACTGTAAACTTTGTCAGTCATACTTATATGTGTTCATTGAACTAATACTACAAATTGCAGATGATATTGGTTAGTTTTTAAAGCTCAAGGAGAATATTTTTTTATCAATTATGATTTGGGTTAGGTAGGGTTTAATCTTATTTAAAAACCATCTGCAATTTGTATTCTTAGTTCAATGAAACCAAACAATAATTACTAATAAAGTTCAGTGTGCACCATTTATGCCGAATCTCCACAGTCTACCTCCATCCTTCGCCACTGGTCGGTAAGTATAATAAGACGTATTATTTAATCCGAAATTTAGACTTATTATACTCACATATTGATTCAATACCCATTGACAACACAAGTAGTGTTTTGAAATCGTTTCTTTTTAATAAATGGGTGTTTGAATTCATAGCATGAACCCAATACGTTAACCCAGGGGGGGGGGGGAACTGCGGCCCGCCACCATTAATTGTACTTCTGATTACGAATAACTTTTTTAATTTTTTTAAAAATATATTGACAACTAGCTGAAGTACCCGGCTTCGCACAGGGTCGCTTCGTGCTTATATTTATCTTAGATATTTAAAAAATAATAAGAGGTAATTATTTTTTTAATATTAAAATATCTATGTTATAGGGGAAGAGCTACAATTATTGGCCAGTTAAGGATTTTTTCAACTTTGTTAATTTTTTGTGGACATATATCATTAGGAAGGTGAAATAAAAAAATATTATTTGTTAAATTGTTTATTTGTTTATAATAATCAATTATCAGAACATTTAAAAAAATATATTTTACATCATAAAAAAAATAATCAAAAAAAAAGGCAGAAATCTACAATTATTGGCCACTTTTTTCAATTATTGGTCACCAAAAGATGCAATTATTGGCCACCCCGAAATTGCTGTAATTTCATTATTTAAACAAAAATTAAGAACAGTTTATGTAATATTATGATCACACATCATTATTAAGTGTTCAATCAAGTACTTAATGCAACTTTATCGTCATTTTATTAGACATACGTATATTACTTAAAAATAGAAAGAACACATTCACATTGAGTTACAGTGAGATAGGCATATTTAATTAAATACGTAGAGCTTGTTGGAAATTGATTTCAAAAATTCAAAAGAGATCTTATACCTAGCTAATAGAAGTTAACAAACATCTTGACCTAGCATAACGGATAAATGAGAATCATTGAAGTTTTCTCACAGTCGGAACAGCATACAAAACTTTTCAGTAGAGGATTTTTGCGGATGGAATTTTAGTGTGCTTCTTGGTATTTCAAATCTTCTTGTTACTGAACGCAAATACTCTTCACTATGGTCTTTCATATACTCTATTGCTTCTTTTATTCTTCAGTTCTTGACTATATTTCATTCGTTTATTTTGATGCATTTTTATTCTGGAACAATCAAGAAAAAAGTTTCTATTATCGGCCATCAAAACTACAATTATGGGCCAGGTGGCCAACATTTATCTACGAATGTCGGAGAAATATAATACAAACAAAGATGATTAATAATAAATGTAATACTTTACTAATTAGTCACATATTCTATTATTAGCAAGGCCGGCCAATAAAGGAAAATCGACATATTTTGGAATCAGTTATTGGCCACCATCATAATATACCTACCCACCTATTTTTTTCAAAATATATGTCTAATGATGTATACATAAATCAAATGCATATATAATTGTCAATTGGATTAGCATTTTGTATGATATTAAATGTTTAACATACCTTTTAACAGAAGTCATGTCCTTATACAATTTACAACAAATCGCACTTATTTCACGGTTTCGCTCGAACTGTCAGATACAAATGCGGTTTTGAGGTTGTTTTATAATGCTAAAAGTAAGAATTATCTGTTTTACCAACGGAGGAACAAATGACGAGATTTTTTAATAACTTAACAGATGGCAATGTTGATTAAATATCTTAAAAAACTAGATTTTATCTGCAAGTGGCCAATAATTGAAGCTGGCCCATAATAGTAGCTCTTACCCTACAATATGGCAATATGAAAATAATTCTAATAGGATTAAAGGTCAAACAAAAGACCACTAAATTAAAATCGAATCCAAAATATGCAAACGTTATTAATGTTATTAAGGGGGGACATGCTCGTCGAAGGTCAAAATTGAGTTTTTATTGTATTTTCAAACCATGATCCTGGACACTCCTTAAACGTTGTAGATAATCTATTTATATAATTTTGAAGCCTTATTATCCTTTATAGTTATTTTAAACATTTGATGACTGCATAAAGTATTTTTGTTGCATAAAATAGTATTCTTTTAAACCTCTCGCTCTAATGTTTTAGAATATAGTCATATTTCGGTACATAACTGTGCAGTGGTGTTAAGATTTTTTACGTTTATTAATTTTTAAACGCATTTATAAAACCATTAGTATAATTTATTGCGAGATAATTTTTGTAAAATATTCACGATAAAAAATTATATTGATAATCTCTGTGATCCCAAATTTGACAAGAATTAGGCATTTTATTATTCAAAAAATCGGCAAGATTAACACATTTGAAGATGATTCTAAAGATACTTATTATAAGCTATGTCTTTGACCATTCAAGTGTGATAAACATCTTATGAATAATGATTGCTTTATAATAATTATTGACCTAAGAATAAGGTAGTGTTTTTTTGTAATACGCCATTTCTTTTGTCATTCCCTAGTGGTTAAGCTACAACATACGGCCGTAGCCATAAATTGACAAACTATAATTAAAGTAGGGAGTTCAAACACGCGCGTCAATATCATTTTACTCCCTACTCCAATTATAGTTTGTCAATTTATGGCTACGGCCGTATGTTGTAGCTTAACCACTGGGGAATGACAAAAGAAATGGCGTATTTCAAAAAAACACTACCTTATTCTTAGGTCAATAATTATTATAAAGCAATCATTATTCATAAGATGTTTATCACACTTGAATGGTCAAAGACATAGCTTATAATAAGTATCTTTAGAATCATCTTCAAATGTGTTAACCTTGCCGATTTTTTGAATAATAAAATGCCTAATTCTTGTCAAATTTGGGATCACAGAGATTATCAATATAATTTTTTATCGTGAATATTTTACAAAAATTATCTCGTCATAAATTATACTAATGGTTTTATGAATGCGTTTAAAAATTAATAAATGTAAAAAATCTTAACACCACTGCACAGTTATGTACCGAAATATGACTATATTCTAAAACATTAGAGCGAGAGGTTTAAAAGAATACTATTTTATGCAACAAAAATACTGTATGCAGTCATAAAATGCTTAAAATAACTATCAAGGATAATAAGGCTTCAAAATTATATAAATATATTATCTACAACGTTTAAGGAGTGTCCAGGATCATGGTTTGAAAATACAATAAAAACTCAATTTTGACCTGCGACGAGCATGTGGGCCGTTAAGCTTAAATAATAATAAGCCGCAAAAGCCTCAATGAAACGATATCAGTTTGTTTTGTTGGTAGTTAAGTCACTGATTTGATGAGATCTTCTTAAACCTGAGATCTGATATGTACATAGAACATGCTACATAAAGTTGCGTATAATAAATATACAACCAATGCGCAAATCAATAATACATATAGGTAGTACCTACCTAAATATACCTTGGATAAGTGATTTCCAAGCGGGGTTCCGCGGAACCCTGAAGCTCTGCGAGATAAATGTAAGAGGCTCCGCGAGAATTCGAAAAAGCTCACCCAAAAGGTAGGTTTGAAACCTTTTTGGTAATAGGGTAAAAATAAGGTATGATAGAGTCCGTATTTGGAACGTTAAGCTTGTTTAGGTGTATAATATAGATATATCATCATATTGTCGAACTAGAACACCTTGTCCACGTGTTAAAACTGTGAACTAACAATCCCCTCCAGTACAGCTAATCGCCGTTTTCAAATGAGAAACGTCCCCAAATATTTTATCATTTCATTTTACGCTCCTGTGGTGTACGGATCTATCAATATTATAATTTGAAGCTTTTTATAATAAATGTTTTTTTTAATACATTGAAGTTTTTTATAATAAATTTATGTGTATAAAATGATCAGGAGTGATGTTAAAATTATTATTAGTAAACTTTTATTGCGAAGAAGAAAGATTCACATCTAAAGGAGAGCCGATTCATTATTTAAACATGCCTTTATCACGCGTTGCCGCCATGACAGGTACGTCACTGAGAAGTCTTCTATATGCGACTACAGCGGCTACCTATTATCGCCGATTTCTTGTTATCGGACAGAAATTAATATTGAACTAAATAGGCGAAGGAACAAAACTTGTATTACAAACTGATATAAGTAATATGTACCTATATATTCTAACATGTAGGAAGATAGATTGTGCGTTGTGTAAGGCAAGACATTCTAAGAGGGCTGTAGATTAAGGAATGTATACGAATAATACAACTTTTAATGATAGAATCTGTGAAGATTACAACATTATCGCCTGCGGCACTAATTTGTATTTTGTCACCGTGGATTTAAATTTAGTTTAATCTACGAAAGCAAATTTTAGTAAGTATAAATAAAGCAGTCATGATTGAATAAAATGAGGCACCAATATTACAGGATCAATAATTGTTGTAAAATAGATAATACCATTAGACAAAAATCAAAATAATTCACTCAATTATAATGAATCACGGAAGAAAACAAGTATGACAATTGTTGTACCTCAGTTGAGTCACGGTCTAAAAAGATCGTGGCTAGGCGATGCGCGGATTGCGGGTCGCGGGTGCAAATGACGATTGCCAAACGAAATATAATTTGTCATATAAATCCAACATACGTCCATTTTATGTTCTATTTATTGTTCTATTAGTAACAATAATAATATATTCATTGACATGTTTTCTTTATCAAGTAAACGGGTAACGTTTTTAGTCATCTTTACACGATTTAAGAATTAATACCCCCGTCGCCATCACGAAACAAATTGACATGTTCCCAACTCGACGTTCTCTCTCCGAATGCCAGCGAGTCCAAAATTTCGTCGCACCTATAGTTGAAAATTATTTGCCGCTTCACTGATGTATCATCTTGTCAGTTGCAATCCTGTCAAATTTGGCAATCGGTTTGTTCAACTTGGTAGAGGAGCATTCGGTGTACGGCCACGGCCAGATGGTTATGTACGAAATCTCCATGAACCCAAATCATACGTTCCGTATCCCGTGTGGCTTATAGCCGTATGCGGTTTTGTTGGATGAACGGGGCCATCTAAGTAGGGATTCTGCGAGATTTAAAAAAAATAGCGAAGGGTTTCGTCAAATGAAAAAGATTAGGAATCATTGCCTTGGATACCCAATCTTACACGAGATGAACAGGTACGTAGATACTTCATTATGATGGAAAAAAATGTGTCAGTAATTGGTAAACCTCAATCAGTGTTGCCAATGTGATGGCTCAAGGTTATAAAACCGAGTTTATTGACGGCCGGGTGAGTGCACCCAGTAGGGTTTTTTCAAGTCATGCTCACACATCAGCACGTTTCTATCCATCTCGTTTTGAGTTCTTGGCGATGATTTATCATATTATAGGTAGTAATAAGTACCACAATTTTCAAAAATAATCCAATGCCTTCTATTGGTTTACTAAATTGTAAACAGTGTTTTACAGAAGCCAGTGCCGAATCAGCGCTTCATACATACTGTCTTATTATGACTATAAATAATATCACCGATCAAAGCGCGATCAACGGCACTGCAACTAAAATCAAACATATAATGCATATTGATATGCAGTGACGGGTTGGGGGACTTGGGAGGCCCGAGGCACTGACTGATTTTGATAAAAAAAAATTAAAAACGCATCAAAATAATATCTCTTTCCTAGAATCACATTCTGTAACTAAAAATAACTATAATTGAAAATAATAAAATAATGTTAATTGTAGTTAATTAATTTAAAATATACCTACCTACTTTTACTATGTCCCGTCTGTAGAAAACATATAAGTAGAAAGCAGATACATAAAAAACGTAAAATTGTCACTGCATATTTTTGTTTTAAAAAATTAAAGTCTCTAGGAGGCGTTGAGATTTTTTTTTTGAAAGAGGGGTGTAAACCAAATAAGTTTGGGAATCAATGCGACTTACAGAAAGGTGGTCGGATAAAGCCATGGATAGCATCCATACAGCCTCAAATAAAGGATATCTATCTAGATCTAAAATCTAAAAGGTTCACAGGTGGGTAGAAGATTTTGTCGTCGGCGTAGCCGCCAAATTTTAGTTTGTTGCTTAACTAAGCGTCGATAACCTGCGAGCGCGTATTGCTAAAATTGATATTTTTTGTGTTAAACATAAAGTCAATGGTAAATATTTTTAGTTAATTAAGTAGAAAGGATAGTTCTGTGTGCTATATTAAAATGTGGTAGCCGTACTGATAAGCAAGAAGATGGTATTACGTTTCATAGGTACGAGGGTGGGTCAATAATTCCTTAGAAAAAAGCATTAAAACAGTTTTTATTTTTGTATTTTTTTTTTATTTCTCAACATAATCTCCTTGGAGCTCAATACACTTGGTTAGACGTTTCTCATTTTTTTAAACCGTCAGAAAAATAAGTTTTCGGAAGGTCCTCAAAATAAGCATTTGTCCGATCGATGACTTCTTCATTTGAAAAAAAACGTTGTCCACTTAGCCATTTTTTTAAGTTTGGGAAAAGGAAAAAGTCACTGGGGGCTAAATCTGGCGAATACGGTGGGTGGTCGACCGATTCGAACTTCAATTCTTCAATTTTAGCCATTGATAGTAAACATGTGTGAACACGGGCATTGTCCTGATGAAAGAGGATTTTTTTCCTGTTTAAATGAGGCCGTTTTTCTTCAATTTTGTTTTTTAGCTGGTCCAATAAAGATGCATAATAATCCCCTGTTATTGTTTTTCCTTTTTCCAAATAGTCAACGAAAATAATTCCACGTGCATCCCAAAATACAGTAGCCATAACCTTACCAGCTGATTTTACGGTTTTCGCCTTCTTTGGACATGGTTCGCCTTTCGCAATCCACTGCTTTGACTGTTCTTTCGTCTCGGGAGTATAGTGGTGTATCCATGTTTCATCTACAGTCACAAAGCGACGAAAAAATTCATCCGGATTGCGTTGCATGAGCGACAACAGGGCTTTAGAGGCCACCACCCTATTGCGTTTATTGTCGACTGTGAGCAAACGCGGCACCCATCTTGCAGAAATATTTTTCATGCCCAATTTGTCATGTAAAATAGAAATGACGCTACCTTTTGAGATCCCTGTAACCTCAATTATCTCACTCAACTTTAATCTTCGGTCACTTAACACCATATCGTGGATTTTATTGATCATTTCTGGTGTAGTCACCTCTACAGGACGTCCTGAGCGTGGTTCATCCTTTGTTGATGTACGACCACGTTTAAATTCATTTAACCAGTTATAAATAGTTGCAAGTGAAGGAGCAGATATGCCGTGAACTAAATCCAACTCATTTTTAAATTCCTTTGCTGTTAACCCTTTTATATTAAAATGTTTAATAACAGCTCTAAACTCAATTTTCTCCATTTTCCATTTTTCCATTTTCCACAAGCAATTTTTTTTTTTAAATGTACGAGAAACACACAACAACCCGACCAATCTGATTGAAACTTCGCAGCATACTGAATCGGTAGTGCCGCTGCATGAAAACAAACCGCTTACAGTACTAGTCGCGCCACCTGTCGGCTTTTCTAAGGACTTATTGACCCACCCTCGTAAGTTGATACATGTTCGTGATAATTTATTTGTATATTATTATATATTTTAATATCAAGTGACCTAGTGTTTTTTAAAATAACTTAAATTATGGATATCTTTACCGAATGGTTGCATTTAGACCGCTTAAAAACACTATATAACGTAAAAAGAAATAAAAAATTATATTTCAATTGTGAGCGTCTAGTGCGAGCACTTTGGGCGAGCACTAGCGAAATGGTCTATGGTCTCAAACATTTGTATACGAATGTGTTCGCTCGCCCACAAACCAAACGCACGGCATGCAGCTTCATTTAGCAATGCAATGGGTGGCGTGGCGTCTAGATGTATCTATAGTCTAAGATTGTAAGATTAGATTGTTTCTATCTTTCGAGCTGAATCATCAAGGATTTGGCTAATTCTGCTAAATATGTTTCTTTTTTTAATTTGGGGCCTTCCTCCTGTGCACATTCAGAGTACGTACTGAATCTGCCACTGGTCGGAAGTGCGTAGCAGCAAAAGGAACTGATAAATGGAAGGTACGCACTAGTGACTAGGACCTAACTAGGCCTAGGAGACTCCTCCCATCAAGCAATGGTCGACCTCGGCTGACTATTATATGGTACACAACATAATTATTTACCATTTAAATTACTGGTGTTGCAGCAGTAAAATAATAATCACTTGCTCACATGTTACAATGAAGGTATTTCCGGAAATTGTAGCTATTATATTAAAAATCATATTTGTCATTTCGTCAGGTAGGAGGCAAAAGTCATGAACGTTACGGTGATGTTTATTTTAATTCAAGTACAACAATGTGGCCTCTCTGTTTACCTATTTCTATATCATCATTCATCATCATGAATCTCTATTAAATTTGGTAAATGGACCATTGCAATTATGACTGACACATCCGAAATCATTACAAAAAAAAAAATAACAATAACAAGTTATGGAATGGAAAACATATAAAGCATGGTATGAGCTGTTGGTAGTGTAGTTAAAAGGCCTCGACCACAGAACAGATAATAAATAGAATACCAATAGGCTATATTCAATACGCCGCATGGTGAAGCAGGCTTTTGAATGTGTGAGTGTCCTACGAAAATGAAGCACGCATTATGCACGTGCAATAGTGTGTGTAATACACCAACATTAAATGAGCGTAAATGTATAAACCGAGAGCAGTTTTCAGTATTCGACGTAAAACGTATTCTAGACACGAGTGTAAGTTTAACCCGGATTCTTCCTTACTCGAGTCGGTTATCTGCTATCGCCTTACCCGTTGTTTATTTCAGTTCCCATTATTTCTGAGTTCCCTGGTCTCGACAGTACCCTAATAGGAAATAGCATAAAATTTCAATGTTATTCAATGTATATTTCAGCAAAAAACAAATCAAAAAATTATATTCAACATAAATCATAAAATCGAATAACCCTTTCTGAATTAATAATTAATTCAATAATACACTAAAATTTCTGGGTTAATTCCTTCTTAAATTGTAAAATTTCATTGTGCATTGCTGAATTCCACTAAACTAAATTTAAAAAATCAAGGCTTAAAAATTTTAAATTAGAATTTCTGCAAAAATTTCAAACGCCATTATCTTGGAATAAGGTTTTTTGAGTTGTTTCCCTATTGAAATATGGTATCGGTCTGTTCTAGTAAGCTTTGCCAACATAGTTACTGTTTTTCTTACCAGATATAGATAGCATTTTGAATAGGCATCTAACTTATAAAATACGCTCCTGGCGTGTGGCATTAAATCTAGCGTTTTTAGACACCGCGATCGGCTCTACAATATTATAATAATTACAAGATAAAAAGAACTTTTTATATACAACGTTTTAAAATTTTCTGTTGAATTATATAAACTCGACATGACTAGCTTAAACGATCAAAAAAATTTGTACTTGTAGAAATACTGAATAATGAAATGTCATTTCATATTGATTTCCATAGTAACGCACGTATATATTATTTAATAATTTAGTTGCTAGGACCTCCTAGCAACAAATAATGGTATCGAAATAACTTTTCATACAAAACAGAACTAACTAAAAATGAATTCAATTCTATTTAAAGATGGTTAAAAGTATTAAAAAATGCATTGGCATCGTCGTGTTCTGGTGTATGGATATTCTAAAAGTTTCAAATGTCTAGCTAGTCGAGAAGTTAGTTAAAAATCGATTGCAAGATTTGTACCGGACAAATAAGAATACGACCTAAGAAAAACTTTGTAAAAAGTAGAATTAATTGTACACCGGACTTACTTAAAAATCAACATGCTGGCCTTTTGTACTTTATAATATCTTACCATTATCAATAAAATCCTATATCTACCTATCGTCGCTGTAGGATTGGTTTGTCGAATAGACCAAATGTCAAATGTTCAGGAGACGAAAAACAAATTTGATTATCCTATATTTAAATACACGAAGGTATTTAAATTGTTGTATTTACAGCATATGAATGCTGTTTTCATTACAAAGCAATTTAAAGAAAATGATGGTTCTGGTCCATTTAGATACAAAAAATCATTCTGCATTCAAAGGTCGATTTCGACAAAAACGGATATTCGACAAACCAATCCTATACTGCCCTTCTTAGGAAGAAGGCAGTAACTCGCAAAAATTGTGAAATTGAGTTATGAATGCCATCCGTTAGGTAATTTTGAAAGCTTTATATTCTGTTCACTTTACAATCAGTATTATCACTAAAATACCGTTAAAATCCTTAGTGAAAAAATAGACATCTTCTAAAATAATACATTTTTTTTAGCAAAAAGGTAGTAATTGCACATATTCATTGCAGTTACTGCTTGTTTATTATTAATTTGTTTGTATTTTTACTTCCTACTAATAAAAATTACAATTGTTTTTATTAATTCACAGTACTAAAGTTTGAGAAAAAAAACACATTATGTCATTTATCTCGAAAGTGTGTGAGAGTCAGTTACTGCCTTCTTCCTAAGAAGGGCAGTATAGCGACGCTATGGTAACCGAATTTAGTATCTGCACTAATTTTTAAATATAACTATTGCTTATTTATTAATTGTAAATAATAATGTAGATTATAATTAGGTAATGTTAGGTCAAGCTTACCTATTATAGTTTTTTATTAGGTTTCATAACTACATAATATTACCTACCTGAATAAATACGTCCCCAACTATATAAATAAAACGCCTACGACACTGGTGATAGCTGATTTAAATAGTAAGTAGGTATATAAAATACCCATTATGTACACAACTCTTGTATAATCCAGTGATTTAGAGCGGCTTCCGCGAAATGCTAAGCAGGGGGCGCTTGCGGGAACACTGGAGCGATCAAGTGGAAGAGTTTATTTAATAGGAGTAACAAAATCTTGCAGGGAATATATTTTAATACCAGTCATAACCAACTGCAAGAGACCGCGATCTACGATACACAATGACATTATTAATGGACAACGCACTCAATACAGTAGCTAATAAATAAGTAAATTCGCGCATAGCGATATTCGCACATGACGTATAGGTAGACGTCACGCAATCTCCATTATGCGATATCACGCTTTGGGAATTTATAGCAATATCACCTTTAATGTAATGGCGTTAGAACAGTGTTTCTAGTCTCAATGTTAATTTGAGCGAACCCGTTCGAACCGAACCATTCGGCAGACCCGACAAAAAGCAACGGGAATTTATAGCAATATCATCTTTATTGTAATGGCGTTAGAACAGATTATGCCATTCGGCAGACCCGACAAAAAAGAGAGTGTCATTTTTTTCCAGATGCTTCGTCCATATTGATGTCATTGACGATACAGTATCAAAAATGGCAGTCTTCTACAATACTCTCGTATTGTCATTCTTCAACTGAAACAAATGTAATATATTTGGCTGAGGACACTGAATCGTTGCAAATTAAACAACAACAATAGTTATTGTCAAAGATTTGTCGTTTGTCAAATTATTCACCAACTGTCTTACTGCGCGACGGTAAGGAAAAACAGTGCCTCGGTTTAAATCGCGGGGATTAAATTTTCTCTTTCTCTCACTCCTGCGGCATACACTGAGTAGTGATACGATGAGGTCACACGGGCTTCCTCATTGTTAATTTGAAAACGATTTGACACATAAGTTGATTATATAAATGAAAATAGAAATAATTAATACTCCCCGTCCAAAACGTCAATGAAATCACATTATAGGCATGCCCCCCACATCCTGAAGTGAGCCCCCAGACTAGGATCGTTAGCGCCCCCCCTACCTATCACTACGGTTACAGGCTGTGTGACGCTCTATATAGCGTTTTACAAAAAATGGTGTAGGTACGAGGTTAAGGGTATTCAGTGTATTGTAGCGATTTTTTATGTTAATGAATACATCTACATGAATTATTATGGAGTAGTATCGACACAATAATCAAAATCGCATCGCACAACCACTACTCTCGAAGTAAAATAGCACCGCAGGCGACTTTTTTTACCATTAGTGCAAAAGTGTGATGTATGTTTATCTCACTTATATGGCCGGCCCGTCACGCCGGGCCCCCTGACCCCGATCCCCTAGGCTAGATACGTGTCAGCCCCTTCCCCTTATGAGCGCCATGATTATAGGTATTTCAATTGAATGTACACGCTTTATACATTTTCATGACTCAGTTCCTATGGGTATATGGTGCGATTGACCAAAATCTATCCCGCGACAATAGGCGTTTGACACCTCTATTAATACTATATTGCAATTTGTACGAATGACAATTGCCCGAAACATCAGGCCGATTTACAAAAAAAATGGTAGCATTAAAAACGCCTTTCTAGCCTAATCGATCAGCTCTTTACCAAATTGTTAATTTGTACAAATTAAAAAAAAACTAGCTTTATTAAGTTGAGATATAGGATTTAATTGAAAATAATGATGTCACCAGGGCTCGAAATGGACCGGAACGCACCGGAGCGCCGTTCCGGTTCGTAAAATCACCATAATTATCGCTCCGTCTGGTGGACATATTAATTTGACAGTGGGCTAGATTTGTCATTCAGCGTAAAAATCTAAAAGTTTGTCCACACTGGTAACCTCATTAAATTTCACGATAATTATCAAAATTTGTTTGACCAAAAATTATTTTAAACGAAATTTAATGAGGTTGCCAGCAACTTGTTGCCAATGTGGACACGGCATAACACACTTATTTTTATAAAATACACAAGCAATTAGATAACTTTGTTAACATTTTCATAAAATATTGAGCGCTCCGGTTCGTAAATTTTCCATTTCGAGCGCTGGATGTCACGCTGTTCCTATAATACTATGTACTTACATATATATTTAAATTTAAAACTAATATTATTATGTAGGTCAAATAGGGTGATAGGTGCATTCTATAGAACAGCTGATAATATGCTACATCGCTACATTGTCATTTCGGCATTATGTCATCGAATACCAAAGCTAAATTATTATTAAAATATATTCAACGAAATTGAATGGAATTCGCCATTTTGTCGCCAATGTATGGTAATATATACTTTTATCTCTCGGACAGAGAAACGGTGCTAAATATTATGTCTTTGATAATATGCTAATAATGTTGCCATTATGCAAATGTAATCCAAAAATACTAATAAATTAGAATAGATAAGTATTTAAGTGGTATTACATATTGTGGAAACAATAATATTTGAGACGATGGCAACTGGCAGCCCATCGAAGGATAAAATACTATGAATTTTTAGACTATTTAGGTATACATTATGTTCTTATCAAAACGTTCAGAAGTTATTTGAAATCTATGTCAACCGATGTCTGTAAAATTTACGTGGAAATATTGAAGATATAGAAGTGGTACTCGTATGTTTTTTAAATATATTATAATCAGCAGTGGCGAAGACTCCATACTAGGCGATTATTTAAAGCCTACCTTCTTAACAAAACTATTTTTTTAATTGCATATTGACATATTATGTATTTATATAATCACTTCATTATTTTATATTCTATAAAAATAATTTATTTTGCCAGGGAGAGATGTCGTATATGTAGGAAAGTACTACGCATATTACAAAACAATCTGCAAAGGTTTTAAAAAATATGCCACAGTGCGCCATCTGTCTTGACGTAAATAAAGGTCGGATTATGTGTCAAATAATTCTGAATTTTTTTCATATGGACTTTACGCCACGCATCCCTCGCCGGTCTGTCGAATTGTATGAAATAAGGTAAGCTCCTTTCGCAGAGCCTAAAATATTCGCGCAAATAATATTGTTGTCATGACTGCACTTTGTCTAAAATAATTAATAAATATAGATTGTTTTTAAAAATAAAAAGAGATTTTATCTAATGATTTTTGATGGGTATAAATGTTTTGAAAAACACGTAATTTAAACACATAGCTCAATTTTATGTCGTCAGTGACTCGTCCCCCCCCAGAAATTGAAAAAAATACAAATTATTTTGGTAAAAGGAATAATAGTTCTTCGCCAGGACCCATGCCCCGGATGATTTTTCTCTAGAACAGCCTCTTATTCCTCAAAGGCTACGACCAAAGAGACTACTAGGAAATTCGTTCGCGAGTTATTTTAGCAACAGATAGATTGAATTTCGAGTTGAATCTTCTACAACCATTGTAGACGTCGTTGTGTTAAAATTTAGATTAAAACTGTCGTATTGGGTGACATGTCTGTCGTTATAATACTTTTCAAAATATTGTTTTGTCAACACTATAGATAGGCTATAGCCCAATACACTACATTCTGAAGCAGGGTTTTGAATGTGTCAGTGTCCTACGAAAATGAAACACACATTACAGACATGCAACGTGTTGCAACCTTCAGATATTGAATTAAGCGTCAGTGTATACATCGAGAGCAGTTGTCAGAACGAAGGACAAGCTTGGAATGATGTATTCTTGACACGTGTTTAAGTTCATCCCATATTCTTCCACACTCGAGATCGGTTGCCTGTTAATCCACACAGTAACGTTCCTAGTCAAAATGCCGCCCCATTTTTTATAACAGTATTTTTTATCATCCTTTTATGACTCCAATAACTAATAAATGTGTTGTATGGATACATTAATAACAAAAAATGTAGGTAAGTAGGTACCACTAAAACATACAAAATTAAATTTAAGTATAAAAAGCGAATAAATAAGATATAGGTGATTAAGTTAGACACAGGTTCTATTTCGTTGATATTTCTGATACATTTGGTTTGTAGGTACCATTTAGCAATATGTACACAGATTTATTATTTTCACATCATTTTTACTATGCTATTATTGTACAACATGTAAACAAAATAATTTTAGCTATTTCTGTATATACCTAATGATTCTCTTCGATTTGCCGCCCTTCGAGTAACTGCCGCCCGCAAGCGATGCTCAATCTGCCTACCCAAACGGGACGTCACTGACTCCACACCCGTTAGGTATTTCAGTTCCTATTAATCCTGTGTCCCCTGCACTATAGGTACGTACAGAATATTTCCTAAGTAAAAGATATTCGGTATTTTTTTCAATGAAGTTTTAAGTTGACTAATGTCTTGTACAGTAAACTCAAATCTTATTTATTTTACTACCTACCTATTTTCCAGTAGTTTTTCTCTTATGTTTACCCAGATGTTTTGTATCCTGACAACACAGGAAATATGAGATAGAAATACCTACATAATACCTATTATTATTATTATGTACGTCAATATGCACAAGGTTAAATTTCTTAATATTGATCGATATACATATCATAATAATATAGTCATAGTTAGGGATTCCAATCCCGGGATCCCGAGCTATTTTCGATACCTATGAATCCCGGGATTGATAAACATAATCCCGAAACTTTCGGGATTGATTTTTTTATCAATTTTTATGGAAAATAAAATAAAAACGAAAAGATAACAGAAAAAAATACTTTTAATAACAAATAACTACATTAGAAATAAACTGAGTTTGAATGAAGTTTGATTTATACCCATGTGTAAGTTGCCGATTCATTTTTTTTTCAGATAGGTACATTAATAAAAATGAGAAAGATTGGAAAAAGAACAATGCTTCGCACTATTAACAAAGTAATTCCACCATGATCTCATACGTTTTACGGCAGGACCAGTCCTGGGATTGTCAAATTGTAATCCCGAAATCAGAATTTTGGCTCGGGATTGGATTCCCTAGTCAGTGTTTCTCACAAAAAAATGGTTTGGGGGGGTATATTTAAAAAAAATATATATATTATTTTATTAATGATTTTTAAGGCGGCAGGAGGGAGGGGGGGCGGGTTAAGAAAATCTAGCAGGTACCACTGACATCCATATTTGCGCGTCTACTACTCATAGCGTCTCCATGACGCACTTTTCCTGGTACATCACAAACACTCCGCATTTCGAGTCTAGCTACAATAACGCTTACGAGTTATTGCGAGCTGCACCCACAAGTGGCTGTTCGACAGCCTATTCATCCTCACGATCCTCAATGATGAGATTCTGATGAATAATAAGAAGTAATATTCCATTTACCTAAATTATTTGTATTTTTCCGCCACTTGCTCAACCTAATAGGTCCATACTCTGACTCATACACAAATTGAAAAACAATAAGTAAGTGTATTTGCCAGACCGAGGATTCGAACCCGGGACCCACGACACTATCGACCGACGTTTAAGCCGCTCGGCCATCGTGGGCGTATTATTGATAGGTACCATACACAAATTCCCAGTGATAGAGTTCATCAAAAGTCTAGCTTTCATAGTCATAGCTCGAAGAAGAGACAATTGTTGGACAAATTTAAGTCATCCAGTGGTATCCAAGAAGTACAAAACGTCCGCAAGGTAGACCTAGAGTCCCCTGGATCGATGAAATGATAAAGTTCTGCGAAAGTACGTGGCAACGCAACGCACAGGACCGAGAGAAGTGGAAGCAGCTTGAAGAGGCCTTCACCCAGCAGTGGATACACTCAGACTGATGTTGACACAAATTCCCATACAACGTCACGTCACGTCGTTGGTATGCGCAAATTTGTTATCTAGGCGTGACCCTGGGATAACCTAAGTATCCCACATATAAAATAGGTAGCTGATAAGTGATAACTTTATTTGCAATCAAGACTTCAAGTGTGTACCTACTCGTTTAGTATTACATAAAATAATAAATAGTATGTAACAATATAAGATAAGTATTGTATGTTTAAGTACTTTGTATATATACATACAAATAAATTACAATAAGACAAGAAGTCATCAAAGCAATTAATTATTACAACATGACTGAGTTTATTCTAATACTTGAAGGCCAGCTGCAATGTGTTATTTTTTATTAGAGCTTGATTATTGTAATTAACTTTTATTGCTCCCACATATAATTGTATAAGAGTATAGTAACGTTATGAGTTATGACTGTAATACATTTAGGCAGGGGCTTTCAGAGAAAACGCGAGGTCCGGAGCAGCTATAGATCCACCAGTATAAGTTGTCTGCCGAGTGAAGCCGCCACATGCTAATATTTGACATATCATTCAATATGTTTTATACTGTGACGAGCCTGCCGAGCTTAGTTTTAAATTCGAACACCTGACGATTTTCGAAAGTACCTACATAATAAACCAAAAAAAAATACTTACTTAACAAAATTTAGAAACCGTTTCAGTGAGAATTGTAAAAACATTGGTTAACGTCATTTGAAATTAGATAGGACACACATAGCTTAGTGGTCAATGCACATGGGCGCGTTTACAAATCCCGCTGGGATTTTTACTAGTGATTACCTCTCTAAGGTAATTCTTTTTCTTCTACTCTCACAGACGTTGACAACTATACGTTAATAGTTATTTGCAAAACAATTGGATTAGTTACCTATATGTATTGTGATCTGTGCATCTGTCAATCTCCATAAACCATCGCGCAGATTTCCTATCAGCAAAGAAGTCCGACAAGGTGATACAATCTCACCTAAACTATTTACAGCTACCCTTGAAGACTTATTCAGGCAACTTGACTGGAATGACAAAGGGATCCCCATAAATGGAGAATACCTGAGTCATCTGCGCTTTGCCGATGACATAGTAATTTTCTCGCAAGACTCAGAAGACCTCCCAAGCAGAATTCGCTGAAGTAAGCAACAAAGTAGGTTTGAAAATAAATGTAACAAAGACGAAAGTCATGTTCAACCGCTTTGCGGGCCAAAAAGAGCTCCTCATCAATGGAACTCAGCTCAAACAGGTGAAAAGCTACATCTATCTGGGACAACAAGTGTCTATAGATGGATGTATATTTGATGAAATTGTTCGCAAAGTAAAGCTAGACTGGAGTGCTTTTGGCTGCCTGAATAATGTCTTCAAAAGTGACCTTCCACTGTGCCTAAAGCGCAAAGTGTTCAACCAGTGTGTGCTTCCCGTGATCACATATGCGTGTGAAACATGGATCCTAAGTAAAAGAGAGTTCCAGAAACTTAGAGTAGCACAACGTGGTATGGAGAGGTGCATGCTGGGCATAACGTGAAAGGACAAAAAGAGGAATGAGTGGATAAGGAGGCAGACAAGGGTTTGCGATGTAATAGTTTATTAAAAGCCTTAAACGGAGATGGGCTGGACACATAGCTCGAAGAAGAGACAATCGTTGGACAAATCTAGTCACCCAGGGGTATCCAAGAAGTACAAAACGTCCGCAAGGTAGACCTAGAGGCCGCTGGATCTATGAAATGATAAAGTTCTGCGGAAGTACGTGGCAACGCAATGCACAGGACCGAGAGAAGTGGAAGCAGCTTGAAGAGGCCTTCATCCAGCAGTGGATGGACTCAGGCTGATGATGATGATGTATTGTGAACAAATGGCAAAATTGAGGCCCCTAAAATTATGAGCAACTGAAGCCCCCCCCAATCCTAAGTAGATATTGCCTACATGTAGGTATAGCTGAAAATAAGAGATGTTCTCTGAATCAGAATGATGAAGACTCGATACTAACCGATTGTTTAACATGTACCTTGAATCGTAATAATAACAAACATAATACCTACCTACAAGGCAATTGCCACGAATTGATGTGTTCCATATTATGTAATAAATGAAATGAATACGTGTATTAAATAAGGCTCTAATTACCAAAAAGTAGTATTGCCTGTAGTTACAAAATACCGAGTCATTGCAGTAAAATTTCATGAAGCAGACCTTTTGAAAAATGTAGTTTTACAGTGTGAATCAATCACGGAAGCTTCTATAATTTTAGGTATTAAGAACTCGCAAGTGTCAACACACCATCGTCAGCTATTTTATATTGAATGCCGTTGACCACTGCAGTGCTACTTACACCGTTATAAATAAAACACGAAAACGGACTTTCAACGTCGACAGGTTTAATTATTTTGCTGTATTTTTTTGACTTGCTTGAGGAACTTAGACTATAGTTGAAGTTATTGGCGTTGGTATGTAGAAAATTTTTCTATAAAAATGTAAGTTTTTATTATTTTGGTACTTAGCGCCTTAATTAATACACGTATTCAAATTACAACATGAAAAACTAGCCGTTAAATACTATGAATTTATTGGCTCTATAATCGAGTAGGTATGTTATGTTGTAATTTCAGACGTCACGGTGTGTAGGTACCTATATTTATTGCCATAAACCTTGTTGAAAATTCAATTTTTAAATCTTCAAATTTTTCAAATCATTCAAAATACATTGATTGTTCTTCAGAGGCTTTGTCAGAAAACAGGTCTGCAAGTGAGTAATTTACCTTTGCCCTGCAACTTTTACTTATACAAAATGTATTATTGAAATATGTAATTCAATCATCGGCCTGCACATTGTTGTTGTTAGTATGGCCAAAAACTTATAGGCCGCATGCAGCCCAAGAGCCATCGGTTGCCTACCCCTGAATTATATAGTGCTTAATTCACATAATTTAATAAACATCAGGACCAGTGTATTAATCGCTGATTGTTTATACTTACTGTCATTGTGACACAGATTATACTCATCATAATGGAAATTTGTTGTGATAAAATGATAAGAGTCACTGATAATAATATAAACAAAAATAGACAAAACATTAAAAATTTAAGAAAGCAAAATCCCAAGTGAAATGGCTCTCTCCTTTGGCTAATGAAATCGTGGATTAGACTAATTTTTAAATTGTATTTATCTAGTCTTTCATCAACAAGGAAATGTCAATTGTTCCCATGTGGTAGTAACATAACAAGTCAGTCAGTTCTGTCAAAAAAAAAAAAGATAAATTGTTTCCAAATAATGACGCTCAAAACAGTAACATTTTTTTTTTAAATATATGACATATGGAATCATTGATTGCAAAATATTCTAATAGGATATTTCTTTACCTGTATACGATGCAGAGCTGTAGGAATCTGCGGAAGACGCTGAGAGTGATCGACTTCGATACCTGGCTGACTTCTTGAGGGCGCCAGACTTCGAGTCCATCTTACTGCGTCCAGAGTACGCAGTGGCAGCTTCCAGGCCCTTCACCGCAGATCCTGGATCCGTCACCGGACTGTCGCAAACATTGGCCAGATTGCTGGCGCTTTTCTCGGCGAGCGACGGTTCCGCGGCGTCCGCCATGATCGCGACGACGAATTAACCGAATACTAGATGAAAAAAAAACCGATCGGGCTTGCTGTCACTGCACGGGATCGCTGCAATTCCGTTGCCAACATTTAGCGAGGAAGACTCGGTATGCGAAGCCGTCGACCGACGGTCCGTTTGTTTTTATTTGTATAACTCAAAAAAAAAAACTTTCGACGAAGACGCGGTCGAGAGACTGGTGGAGCGCTTTGTCAATGATTTGATTGAGAGTTGGGAATTTTTGAAACGCGAGTACGAATGGAAAAGTGTTATGAGAGTAGAAAAGAGAGAACTGATCGATCCACTCGCCTTCTATCGGAGGAACTTCAAATGTCAAAATTAGTGACGAAACGAAGTAGTACTGTAGTGCTGCTAGTAACAATCACTCAATTTCTTTATCCATAAAAGTGTCATCGATGGCTAGGTATATATGATCATTATTTATACTTAAGCACATCGGGACAACTGAATAATTAAAAAAAATACATTTCTGCTAAGGTACCTAGGTACCACGTGAATATTATTAGGTACCTACCTAGGTACATAAAATTTTATAAATTTGCTAAAATTTAAAAGACACTAAAATATAAAAAAAATTAATAATATCATCGCCAAAAATGACAATTTCTGGTTAATTTACAAACGAAAACCTCAATTATTAATGAAATAACTATATTTTCGCTCTAAAAATAATATACTGAAATTAATATTTTCTGGGATTTTTTTTGTATATTTGACCGGTTAGGTATGGTAATTACAAAAATTTTCTACGTGCTTTTTCAGGACGCCATATTGTAATACAGATTGCTGGCAGCACATAAAATTGTAACCTTCAAACGATTTTGACGTTTAATCTTGTATTTAATTTGATGAGAAAATAATAATATTCAACAAAACATTATAAACTCTGGTAAGTACACATTTTCATTTAAAATTATGGACGCTTTCGCCGCTGGAAACGTCCTTCCAGACTAGGCGTCGCCAAAAAATCATCCCGAATATGGCTCGTTATATCGGATTGTTTGAAATTATTTACAATTGCCGAAGTCAATGTTTGTTATGGCATTCACAATAATTCCGGCGTGAATATGCCGCCGAATTTGCGTATTAATAGATGTATTTAACTGTTTCAATAACAGTAGAAGAATCTGAACTATTATCTAGGTCCTTGATATAATATTGTGCCTATTAACATAATATAATAGCAGATATTAAAAAAAATAATCATCACATAGTAGTGCAGCCGCCATACGGCATTGTAATTTTAATGGTGCGACTTCGTTGCCAACTACAATGAAGATTCAATAGACCTGGTATTAAAAGTCCATTTTTCCAAAGTCCATTATCATCATCAGCAGAGTTTGATGGACTTTTGGATGAAAGCCATTACTACTCATCAGCAACATCCTCTTGGCTACGTGTTAAAACTGTGAACTAACATGCTCCTCCCATTTTTCCATTATAAACTAACAAGCTCCTCCCATTTAGTCGACAACAGCGCCTAGAAGCGTAGCCAAGAAGATGTTGCAGAAGAGTAGGTCCTGACATTAATCTCAGTCTACTCATTTCCGCTTAGTTTAATTAATTCGATTACCTTTGTCATTGCCGAATAAAGTAGAAAGCCGATACATTCACAACGACTGGTCCTACCTTTTCCGCCCCTCCCGTTGTCTATGGATGACCTGTCATTATTCTATAGAGTGCTCATACTGACGCGTCTGTCATGTTCACACAGGGAATGGTTTGATTTGGGTAGATGAGTTAAATGACAAATAATACACTAGCATTAACACACCTTCTACAATAATCTAATGCATAGATCAGTGCTACATATTTTTTTGAAATCGATATAACCACTGATTTTTGTGTGAAGGACTAGTCTGACTTTGACAGCTGATGAATAACAGGAATGTATATTATTTATAAATAACACTGATAGTTAATATATTTGATTTGAGAATTTTTTTTATAAATCAATTTGAAATGAGAAAAGGCGAATCAATATGTCAAGCAATCTGGGATCTGATTTTGACAGCTGAACAGTGGACCACTCGTTGCTTGTGAAAAAAGATATGCTCAGGCTCTATTAATCTAAAGATGGCGCTGCCTTTGTCCAATGTCCTGCCTTGCCACAGAAAGAGGTGTTATTAGTCTGAGATTCTTTTCGTAACCAAACTGACATGGGACGCATTAAATAACTGACTTCTTTCTGTGAATAAAAGGTATTGTAATGTTGCCATGAGATTATATTTGTAAATCGTCTTGCAGCGTGAGCAGCCCACTGCTTTTGAGATGTTGCGAAGAAAAATGGAGATGGATGAATCGCCTTCAAAACGGCGCAAGGTTCCAAAGCACAAGAACTCTGAGTCCGGAAGAAAATTGACTATCATCACCGACGCAGAAGAGGAGAAGGTAAAAAATATGAAAAAAATAGTATTTTTTTCATATCAATTCATAACGAACCATTCATAACATTATGTAGGTACAGTGAAAATCATAATTCCATTTTTAAATAATGAATGTACAGAACAATAAGAAAGCAAGGGAGAGTGATAAAAATTGTTTTGAAATAATCGCGATGCATTGACTCAATAATAAAAAAGGTGCATAAGACCTCTGTTTTTAGTAGTCAAAAATATTGGGTAAATATGCCGCAGATGCCCGCATGATATTTTATGACTTTCTTTTTAGACCAAATGAATATTTCAAATTAACAATTATTGGATCGAAAAGCATCTGCGCCGACAGATAAAGGTATTTAATATAATTATTGTCTAAATGGAATAACTGTTTTCGTTAAAAACAAATTATATAAGCTCATGGTGGCCGAGCTGTAACATGTCGGCTTATAAAGTTGTGGGTCTCAGGTTCAAATCCTGCATCTAGCAAATTCACGTGTTGTTTTTCAATGTGTGTTTTTACCCAAAGTATGGACCTAAGCGGCCAACAGCCATTTCGGTTCTGTACGTTTATCCTGGATACAGCGGCAAACACATTTTGAAAATAGCCGATATACTGGATTATTTGTTAGTTTGGGTTAGGTTAGGTTAGGTTATCCTAACAAATAATCCAGTATATCGGCTATTTTCAAAATGTATTTGCCGCTGTATCCAGGATAACAGACTAGTACCGCCATTTCTCTTAAAAACAAAAAATCTGTTAATACTACTTCCACTCTCAGAGGCCTTATGTTATAACTTGCGAGTTGAAGTCGCCCGGTCGACATGACGTCATATGACATCATTGTGATGTACTACCGGAGTGATAATAGCATTCGATAAATTAACGCTACTCAAATACCGGCGTTATCCATTGTCCCCATGCACAAATAGGTGTTTCAGCATAATAATATCTATGGTGAGCCGTGTGCGTTGGGCGGCTTGCCTCGAGCGTGTATTGGCTTACGTCACAATCACGTCATGTCGTCGGGTGACACACGAGTCGATAGTTAGGAAATCGCAGGCCTGGAAGCAAATATCGTCGCCGTAGATGTCAAGGGAGCCAAGCCACAAATTTGGTGAAAATGTTTAAGTACACAAAAGCATTTTAAAATCATCAAATATGCAGTGGTCAATGGATTTAAGCCACAAAACTCTTTTGACTACAGGTTTTGTACATTTCAACATTCAGTGGTCAAGAGATACACATAACTTCTAAGATACTATATTTTTTAGTTATTTAAAAACAAAAAAGTTCAATAAAAAAATGTTACTTTGTTCTCAGCAATATGATTTTGTGGACTGGCTCCCTTGACATCTACAGCGACGATATGCTCCACTTAGTTTCGAAAATGATAATTTAATCTTTTTCATTTAATAAGTGTTAATTTTATTACAAAACGCATGGATCAAAAATTATCAAATATATATAAATTTGATTTATTACTAAAACAACATGTTTAAAATTCAGTAACTTAACATTCTGGCATCCGGCGTTTTTCATGGATAACATACATGTAATCCCGCTATTTCGCGCACATAATCAAATTTGTGAATATATTTTGAAAAAAATCATATCTTTTTATTCATTTGACTTAATTCTTTCAAACAAAACAGATTGGGAAGCTTATAGTGCTATGTATAAAAATAATTCTCAAGTAGTCTGTCTCGCGCAAGCAGATGACGATTCGCAGTGCAGTGTCTAAAAACGCTGTAACACGGGACCGGATATCAGATTAATATGAAAAATTCCGCATTAATGCAGTGCTGGGTTTCTTTAATTCTTTAGTATGATTAGTTTACAACTTAATCCTCTATTTGTTGTCAAAGTCCCCGGCTTCCTATAGTGAAATCTTGGATTTTAGATATTGATAAATATATAAATTCTGTTCAGACGGTGATACACCCCTGTTACAGGCGGGCTTCTCCCGGTGTAAAATAATTATTTAGTAGCTATAAGTCGAAACGTAACCCTGACCTCTAGACACGGCTTCATAAAACATCTAATCTGATTCCTTGCTCAACCACGTAAGTATTTTTTATTCCTAAGTAAAGGCCTTCTTCCGGTGTGTGAAAATCACATATTGGGCGGAGGTGTAATTAAGATAAATTTAATTTATTTTAAAAAGTGTAAATGATGATGGATGAAAGAGATAATTTTAAGACTAAATATAAGTATTCAAATATAATAAATTTTGCCGCGCATTGCGCAACGGTAAAATCCCCGCGCGCCTGCGCCGAGGTAGACCTCGTGATTCGTCAAATCAAAAGGATCATGCGATCAGTTTGGCCAATCACGAGAGTCCTTTTTGCTGGTCGGCGTAGGTACGAGGAATTTAAAAAGAGAAAAAAAAGTTAATAAGCGTCCTTTGTAAACCGTGTACGGACCTGCGAAACTGATTGTAAAAACAAAATATGTAAAAGACTACAAAATAACGTTGTCCAACTAAATATTAAAATATATAACGCTAAGACCCGCACAAGAAAGACTTAGTGTTTTATTTAACCTAACAAACATAAATATATATCGTTCTTTTTTGTGAATCCGGGGTTCGATGGACACCTGAGCTAGCCGCTGGAACCCTGGATATCTCAACGGACAATTTATTTTATTTATTTACAGAACATAATGCAAGAGAAGCACTACTTGGAGATTGTTGAGAGTGGCGACATTGAGAGGTGCAGCGAGGAAGAGGAGGGTGAGCCTCTTGCCGAAGGCAACGGATTATCCATTGTGGGAAACAATCTTCTGATGGGTCTGGACAACACCAACTATAGACTTATAAGGTTTGTAATCAATCAATCATGCCCATCAAAATTAACAGCTACAAGGTATATCCACTGCCATGTGAAGACCACATCCAATCTTCTAAGCGTAAGGCCTAAGTGAACGAGAGGGCGGCAGCGGTGTGCACAACTCAAATGTTTAACCATGTGTGAAATGCCCAAAAAAAGACATTGTCTATGAACATTGCACACACGGTTATACGTTTGAGTTGCGCACGCCGCTGCCGACCACTCGTCCATTCAGGCTTTACCCTAAGCGTTGTAACCTATTTTTCTACCACACTCTTCATTATGACATCAATCCAGTAAGGGCTTTATAATAATTGTACAATGACCCGCATTTATCTGTAATCTTAGTGTACATAGAGTGTACACTTCTCAACCCGTGAGTCGCATGTTCAAAATCTGCATCTGGTAAATATTTACATGTTGTGTTTCGATATTTGTTTTATTCTGATCCAATCGGGTAAACAATCCTACAATCTGGTGGCCCATATTCACCATAGTTAGTAATGAATGTAGTAATAAACAAAGAGTTTGTACAAAATACAGAGGACACCCATGAAAGTTTTTGTTTTACAACACTTGATACCGATTACAGAACATTTTAATATGGTTTGAATAGTGCAATATTTCTAGTCAGCTTTGCCTTTTTTTACACGCCTCAAATCTCTTTTTAATTTTCTAATTAAAGGTACACAGAAGACGGCACAGCAGAGGTGGTTTCAGCCGCAGACGCAGACGTGGACGGAGTGGTGGTCACCTCTGAAGATGGCCATCCGCAGCAATTCCTTCAGTTCACCAATGCTGTAAGTCAACATTTTATAGACTGGTATCCAGGTTCATAGAGGAAATTTTCAATTTCTTTATAACATATTATATAAATATTGACTTTGCATTGCATTCACACACCCAATCAGGAAAACAACTAATTCGACAAATGTGTTGAATTTTTTAAGAGATATATTTTCGATCCGGAATATTATCTATTTATTGTTCGCTGATGAAACCATTATTATGCCAGCTATAGGCTTCGGCGGTTTTCTCTATTAAAATAATTGAGGCAAGTTTCAGTTTGCCGTGCCATTTTTCTATAAAACAAATAATGTGAAAACTCACTAGGGATGGGACTACATGCCACCGACTGGATAACGGATATCCGGACACCGCGCATTGATGAATGAAATCCCCTGAGAAATATGTATATACGTTACATCATTAACCAGCATGTCTAATATAAAATATAGTATAACCCCTATTTTACTTTTTTAAGGGACTGAAAAAAAAAACCTAATTGGAGGGAAAATGTAAAAGGGGGGTATTGAAAAAAACAACATTCAATTTAAATTTTTATTGAAAAAAATTTTATTTTTTATTAAAAAATTCATATATATTAGTTTGTTGCATTTTTATTTTTTTGTTATGTAATTCTCTTTCAACACTATATAAACATTTAAAAGTGTCATCTTGAATATCAGCAAAGCTTGTAAAGTAGGTTTTTAAACCCTCGATGAACCTCATTGCTTCTTCTTTTGTTGGAATATCAACCTCTTCTTCATCAGACAGTTCTTCAGCAGACAAGTCTGCTGGTGTTAAATGACTGTCAACAATGTCATCAACAACGCCGAACTCGGGCCAATCACAGCATCGCTCGCCGACCAATCACCGTGCGCCGTTCTAAAGACACGGGAGTTTTCCCTCCAAACACCTTACGTCGTTCGAATGTCACGACCCAATCATTGTCAAGCACGCGTAACTCGCATATTTTGAATATTTCCGACGTAAATCGCGGGAAAGAAAAACGTAAATGCGGGTATTAAATGTACTGAAATACATCGAAGTAAAAATGAGGAAGCAAGCAATCTAAACTGCAACGATTTCTGGAATAGTATTTACAAATTTGTAAGTTAGACTTGCATACCCATTTATTGGTTCAAGACGTAACGTACGTGTATTTCTTTGCGTTTTTCATTCATCTGTGAGGCGCCCAGATGTCCGTTGTCCTGGCATCCTGTTGGCGGCGCCGAATCGTCCTAGATCCAATTCATCTCTTTTCGCATCTTGTATGAAAATTTTTAGACATGGGGTTCTTTTTTTTTACCTCATTTTCATATGTTTAGGTTTCATCTCTATAGAAGAAGGTTTTTGATTGCACCTAACAAACCTTCATTGTATATGATATTTGTGGGTGGGGTTTTCCGTTAAGGTGACGCATCAGTGAAACGCCAAATAATTCTCAACTGTACGCGCGACGAAATTTTGTACTCGCTTCGCATTCATAGAGAGAACGTTGAGTTAGACATACGTCACTTTGCTGCGTGATGGCGACGGGCCAATTAATTCTAAAATCGTGTAAAGATGACTAAAAACGTTACCCATTTACTTTAAAAAGAAAACATGTCAATGAATATATTATTATTGTTACTAATAGAATAATAAACAGAACGTAAAATGGACGTATGTTGGATTTATATGAGAAATAATATTTCGTTTGACAGGCGTCTTTTGCACCCGCGACCCGCAATCCGCACATCGCCTAGCGACGATCTTTTTAGACCGTGCCTCAACTAATGCATGGCCTTAATGTTAATTAATGTCACAAGATGAAAATCAGTTCAGAATATTTTCATTGACTCTTTGATCCACATTATACTCTGTATGGATGTAGATTCCTCATCTCAGAGCTGTTTGGCTTGGAAGACCCCATAATATTGTTAGCATAGCCCTAAGAATCTTTGGAACACACAAAGTAAAGGAACAAATGTTTTTCAGGGTCTTTCTGAGGATGGCACCATTCAAGGCACCCTGGAAACCCACGAGACTGACGATACAGAGCACATCAGACAACATCGTTCTGTTTCCCAGCCGCACGGTAAATAAAATTCTGCTACCATTTGGAGTAATGCCATGTAGACCAAGAATTTGAAGTCAGTTTTATTGGATAATCCACTGACTAGTGTTTAAGAGAACTTATTTAAATAAGTACCACTGTGCGTACAGCCCTGCGTGACCATAAGCAATGCTTAACCCTTCGTCACCAAATTTGGTGACATAGTGGGAATGAGAAAAACAAATGATGTGCTGTAAGGGATGAACTACGGCGTAGTCGGATCATGTACCTAGTTCAATTGAATAGCTCACTTGTCGCTAACCGCATTTATCCATTTTCAGAGTGCAAGCAAGGCTACTGTAGTGAACTAGGTGAATTAGATCTCTCATGATGAAGCCAAGCTCGACTCAATTCTAATTGATAACTGAAGGGCAAACATCGCCTTATATAGTTAAATAAACGACACCTTCTCTGTCATCTGTATGATAACTTTGCTGCACACTGTAGTGGGGGCGCCCTTACTGTGCTGTATAAGTGAAAGAGAAAGTATTCGAAGGACCCCGTGCTATAGTGTTAATTATTTTTTTATACTTAGTATAATGCCTTAGGCGTAAAACCCACTTAACGCAGCGAGTGGGGTACTCGCGCAAAATTTCACAAGTGGCGCGTAATCAAATACGCCAGCACACACTGGATTTGACGACGCATTGTGCCCGCCCGCCCCATGATTCACCGTTATGTGGCTTCTCAGCGGCACGAATTAACGAAAATACAACGTAGTCCATTCATTGAACATGGCAAGCAAAATCACGCTTCTGGAAGCGTCGTCGATAAACGGGCGAGAAGGCATTATTTAATAACAGTGAACTCATTGTTTAGTTATTGCGTGTCCGATATTTCGCTGGTAGAATGATGTCATCATGAATATTAATTACAAGCCCCGAGAAATTTAATAATATTTTTATTGCTTTGTTATGAGAGACGCTGATAATAATAATTACTTTGTGCTTCTTGTGCCCCTTATTACATAAGTGAAGGGTAATGCGCGGGTGGGAGGATGCCTACTTCGTAGAGAGCGCACTGAGCGCCGCTTTGGTGGGCTTTATGCCTTAGTCAAGGCTACTTTAACGTCACCATCTATTTCTGTATTTGGACATCATTCTGCATACCATAGAATTTCCATTCCATAGAAGAAATACCATTCCATAGAAGAAGAAAAAATGTCGACATCTTCGAATTGACAAATAATATTATTTACTGTCCATAATCTATATTGTTGGTAACCTTGGCTTGCCATATTTAACATGATTTTTTAAATGTCCGCAGTGCAATACGTACAAGTGGTGGAGAGAGATCAAGTCCCGCTGGTTTACTTCACTGCCGGCCCCGAAGGTTTGACGCCCACCATTCCCAACGTTGGGTTCGTAACCACTGCTTTGTTAAATTTTTATTTATTATTTACCAGCTAATGTTTCTTTATGTAATGTCAGATACAATTACACAAAATCAGTTGAAGTAGTGAAATGGTAGAGCAGGGGCCAGAATGATCACCTTTTTTCTGTTGACCATGTGTTCTAATCCTGTGGCTGCGTGAAACTCAACTTTTTCAATCAATATAATATTTGCTTGGATTTAGTGCATAGATCCAATGTGTTGAATGAGTGACTAACTATCAATTCATGTAAAAAGGTCTGTTAAAAGTCTCTATGCTCCCAATTTGAATGGAAGATTTACTATTTTACCTTTAAATAGTAAAAAAATTTATTTTAAGTCAAAGATAAACTTAACGTTAAAAAATGTGAATTCTTAAAGGATCCCATCTTATTATTACACATTATTTCATGGTCCCGTTTATTATTAAAATTTAGTTTAAATATTAAGTTTTCTCTAACGTAGGGTAGAGGAGAGTTGGTAGGATTCGTACACTTTTTACTCTAAGCCGTATAAAAAAAAAACTGTTAGCTATTTTAAAATAACTTTTGAATGCTGCTATATACCCGACATATTTGGCTTTAATAATAGTGAAGTGTAGTTTAGATACAAACCAACATGGCGAAGCTACGGTAACTTTACTGAAAAATGGAAAACGTACGAAACTACCCCACACATGGGGTAGGTTCGTACATAGTGTGGGGCACATTCGTACATAATGGGGAACCTTCGTACAGTCAAAGAAAATGCTATTTATTCAATGGAATATAATCATGTATTGAGATCAAAGTTAACACAGAATCAGCCTTTATGTAGTAATAATTAACAGTTATTGTCTTTAAAGTGCTTATAACTACTTAGTCATAAAAACATAACACTTTTCTTTTTTACATAACATAAAGGAACGAATAAATGAACATTATAAAATTTACCATTAGAGTAATAGGTCTTCATCTTATGTATTTAATAGTTGTACTATCCAACATTATACATAGATAAGTCTTTTTCGAAGCTAAATATGTGGGTTGTTCTTGCTGTAAAAGCAGATTTTGATAGCGGCAATATACATACCACATCTGATATGTAAACTGTTTCTTCATCTTTGGTAGTGGGAAAGACAAATTTCCAGGTATGAGGCTTCTTCCTCAAAAATGAAACTTTGTATTCAACGGGACTATATTTTTTAAGCACCTGCCCAATATAATATAAAACGGTCTTTTTTTTCTCGAACTATACTATCACAAAGCTTTCTTCTTTGATGTTCTCTGACGTAACTGAAGTTTCATTCTCAGTATCCGATCCTTCAGACATCTCTTCGATGGGAGAACAAGAACTTTCTCTTAAACTCATATTAGCCTCATCTCACAATCAGTCTCATCCTCACAATCAGTTTCATCCTGAATATCAGTCTTTACAGTTTTATTTTGCCTCTTTGGTTTAGCTGTCCCTGAAGTTTTCTTCTGTCTCTTTGTTTTGGTTCTTGTATCTGATAGTAAATGTAATGCTCGCTTCATCTCCTTAGCCCTTTGTTTCCTCTTTTGCTCTTGCTTCTTCAACTTTTTTGCTTTTTCTATTTCTTCTAGTCTATTTTTTTCAGGGGTATCTGTATATATTCTCGATTTTCCTGGCAGTTTTCCTTTCGACTTTTTTAACGCATTTCTGTCCACTCTGGGATAGGGCTGACAATTTCTGGAGTTATTAATCCTACAGTTAACGAAGATGCAGGCGCAGTTGTAGGTGATAGCGAGGAGGGTAATACTGGCGCTGAGCTCCGTGGAAGAAGATCTTGTTGAGTAATCTCTGTTTCTGCAGGTAGAGTTTCTGGCACAATGGCATCTTGGCCCGCTGTAGAAGTTGATTGTCCACCTTGCGTGGATTCTAACAGCTGCATCTTGCATCATTGCATCTTCATCAACGTCTCCTGTACTTGTCCCCTTTTTCACATATATTCGCGGAATGGTTCTGTAACAATAATATTTTTGGTGAATAATCTTTCTACTGCCACGCAGTTAGGAATGGGGAGCATTCGTACAGTACGAATCTACCCCACTCATAACTGCACGAAGGTACCCCAAACGGAGAAATCAACAAATTAATTGAAAATAAAAATAACCATTATAGTTAGCCTAAAATGACTATTTACATATTAAACGAAGTTATCACTTCATAAACTATACTACATCACTTATATCATTCGTGCAAAACTTATAACAGTTAAGCGTGTTCAAAAGTGGTATAAAATACTTACGTAGAGCGAAAACACATATCGGCGTACTCCGTCGAAGCCGTTGGCCGCACTGACGCCCCGCTCGGCGGTTACACTATGCGTATGAGCGGGAGTCACGTACACAAACACGAGCACGTCAATGAATTGGATAGTGAAGATATAACCACTGTACGAATGCTCCCTGTGTACGAATCCTACCTGCTCTCCCCTACAGTAAAGATTTTTGTCTCATTCATAGTTTTGATGTTTTTTATGATTTCTTTTTTATGTTTGTAACCAATAAGTTAGGGGGTGAGAAGGTCAGATAATAATGTTATAATTTGTGACGGAGGGGAAGGGGGGCTGTAAAAACATTAGGTGACATTAGGTACAAATCCAACAAAACATTTCATGAGAACATACGTAATATTGAAATCAATTATTTTCAATGAATTTGTTCTTATTGAATGGGGGAGGCAGTTTAAAAATGTGGTGTAATTTCGACAAGAAGATAAAGGATTTTGTGAATATTTGTGGTGGAAGGGGTCAAAAGAAAAATTATTGTCATTGTTTTTGAAATGTGAAAATTTACTGACTAAGTGGAGTTACCATTGGTCGCCGTTTACTTAGGGTACCAAACTGAAAAATTTCCTCTATTGATAGGGACTCACCTCGGGTTATCGATCTCCTGATGATGATTAATTGTATGTACTATAAAATAATTTGTATATTGCAGGCGGCGGAAGCGAGGGGAGTTCGTCCTTCCAACAGACACGAGCAAGTTCAAAATGTTCCTCTACAGCTGTAAACTCTGTGACTTCAAGTGCAACGCTATCAAAGAGTTGACTGCGCACAGGGTCAGTATGAATCCATATCTAGTCGTGGCGTTACCTGGGCGTGTAAAGAAATGATTTAATTACGGATCACAATATGCAATTAGTGTCACAAATAATGCAAATTAATTTATTTGTTCGTATTTAAATTAGGCACAGCGAGAACAAACAGTGACATCAGTTTTGATAACTTTTCAAATTTATTAGCCTGCATACCATATTATGGAGTGTGTATTCATCAATACCAATTATATTATATTTGTCTTAGATTACCTGTAACGCAAGAAAATAAATGATACTCTCATAATAGTTTGACAGATACTAATATGCTGCGGTAATAGCATGTCAGTTGAATAGAGTATTGAGAAATTAGTGTGTTATCCGAGAGATTTAAGGGTACTGTCGAACAAGAACTTCTTGTCCACGTGTTAAAACTGTGAACTAACAAGCCCCTCCTATTTAATTAATCGCACTTCTGTTTTCAAATGAGGAACGCCCCTAAATTTGTCATTTCATTTTACGCTTCCATGGTATACAGATCTATAAATTTACGTAATTTAATTATAATAAAAATATGTCCAACAGGAAAAATATTAAAATTATTATTAGTAAACTTTTTGTTTATTACGAAGAAGAAAAGGAGCCATACCTAAAAAAGAGCCGATCCATTATTTAAACACGCGTTGCCGCTATGACAGGTATGAAAATTCTTCTATATGCGACTACAACGTCTTGCGGTTATTGACGAGATCTTGTGGTCGGACAGTAATTATATGATAGGGATAGGGTGCTGTAACCTACTAAAACCGTAGGCAACATACACAATCAATCAAAAAATGGAAACATGAATGAGGAAGAAGCTGCTGAGTATTGCCGTTTGACAAATGAACAAGTTCAGCGATGACATGCTCAGCAATGTGAGGAAACAGTCCACATTGACGAAGAGAGAATGTGAAGAGTGTGGCAAATCACTACCGGCTTTGATAGGAAATAGTAAGATAGTAGATCACATACTACTTAAATTTCAACTTTTCAACTTTTTTGATTTAATTTTTTGCAAATAAGTAGTTGTTTTTTTTAAATTATGTAATATTTCATGTTTGTTATTTCAGTCGATCCACCAAGCCTCAGGTGGAGCCGGGCGATTCCGGAATCTGTCCAAGATTCAGCATTCCTCCTCTGCAACCATAATTGCGGCCTCGTCACCTTCTTCCTCTTCCAATTCGGCGACCTCGTTCATGCACTGCGGGCTATGTAACTTCAAGGCTACCTCCAAACTTCAGGTCGGTGCTATGCCACTACTATCATATTGTCATGTTGGTCTGACCCCATATTTAGAAGCAGTGTTAACATTTTAAATTATTGGATAATAGCTGAGGATGTGATTGATATATCGACGGGCCCCAGAAAAACCGATATAAGTCTGAAATCACAAATGTTCAGGAGAGCGAAAAAACTAAAATTTTGACTGTTTTAAATTCATTGCATAAAATGAGTAAGTTTTTTCCAGTATTGTTTTAGTGAATCTGATAGATAATTTCTTGCTCTATAATTTCATTTAAATTTAACGGTGATTAATTGATTAACTGCTAAGATAATGTCCAAAAATCGTTTTTATTTGGAATACTATTGCGCGCTTGATGTTTGGACTCGGTTCAACATGCTTTTGCGCGGACAAAATAGATCACTGACTCCGCACAGCAGACTTATATTCTGATATAGAACGGTTTTTTACGTCGCGTTTTTCTTACTCTATACGATTTTATTAAACACAACCATAGTTATCGCGCACTTGTACGGAAAAACCATTATAGCGTATTAGTTAGCTCGAAATAGTACAGCGTGAATACAAAATAATGACAGAGAGTAAGGAGACATATTGGCATACAGTTGTTTTGTACGAAGTTTTTATTACAGAAAAGTATCTAAGTATGACAATTTTTAAAAAATCAAAAATATTTTAGTAAATTTAAATAAATAATTAGTAAATTATTTTAGTTATTTATATAAATATTGTTAATATGTACAATAAGTAATATAAATTATTCAGGAAAATAGTAATTATGGAAGGATAAAAAAAGTTATGAAAGAAATTAGAACATAATGCAAGTAACTACGAGATAGAAAAAATGTTTATTTTTGTACTTAATAACACAATTTACATTAAAAATATGGAAAGAACAATCATAATGTTAATAATTATTTTACGTTAATACAAATAAATCACATTTTATTCATTTTATTGGATTATTGATAACACAGTTTATATTAAAAATATGTAAAGAACAATCATAATGTTAATAATTATTTTATCTTAACCCAATGCTTACGGGCCGCACAAAATTGTGTTTTTGCTAATTGCTTTTCAAATGCAAATAACACGTTAATTAAAAAAATAATTAAAAGAGCCCGTAAACATTGGGTTAATGCAAATAAATCACATTTTATTCATTTTATTGGATTATTAATAACACAATTGACATAAAAATATGGAAAGAACAATCATAATGTTAATATTTATTTTATCTTAATACAAATAAATCACATTTTATTAAATTTATTGAATTATTAATAACACAATTGATATTAAAAATATGGAAAGAACAATCATATTGCAAGGCGGCTTATTTTTTTTTTTCTTGAATTATTTTTCCTGCCTTCGAAATATATGTGGAGCCAGTATTGATTGATGTTTTCAAAATATTTTTTTTCCAATTAATTTCTTGTCGTCTTCTCTTTGCACCTTTAGATGGAGAATACGTTGATGGTACATCATTTTCATCATGTGTAGTCAAATTAGCATTATTTGGTTCTTCATTTGTCAAGTTATCATTGTCCATTATGATTTCTGGAATGGCGATTATGTCATTACAATGCATTGAAGTGGGCGGAATCGCAATATCTTGATAATCATTGCTGGTATGTTTGTATTGAATCAGTTTGCGGCTTAGATATTTCATCCATTAAGTAATCCAAAACTTCAGGAGATGCGCATTTAAAATATTCGTCAATATCTGGAGCACTCTTGATGTAAACGAAATTATACTTGGACAGTATTCTGAATAGCTAGAATTGTAATCCTTATCTGTCGTATCGTCAGAATCTGTAAAAAAACAAAATATGAAATTACAATTTAATACTCCAACCCTATGCCCTATGATTCAAGGCCGTACATCAGTTGAGGCACGGTCTAAAAAGATCGTTGCTAGGCGATGCGCGGATTGCGGGTCGCGGGTGCAAATGATGCCTGTCAAACGAAATATTATTTGTCATATAAATCCAACATACGTCCATTTTATGTTCTGTTTATTGTTCTATTAGTAACAATAATAATATATTCATTGACATGTTTTCTTTTCAAAGTAAATGGGTAACGTTTTTAGTCATCTTTACACGATTTGAGAATTAATTGGCCCGTCGCCATCATGAAGCAAAGTGACGTGTTCCTAGCTCTTTTAAATCTTTTCTAACATCTCGATATTTCGTGTTTTCAGAAAATATATAAATCGTCTGCTATGTACAACTGAAATCATTTAGCTATTTTAGATAACAAAAAAATATGTTTTATCAATATAAAACGCAATATAATTCAAATACTTATTCCCCATAATTTACTACCTGTGAGGGTTAGTTTCTTCTACTGTGATTGGTTAGTGTTATAAAACTTATAAACCAACACAAAATCTTTAAAAAAAAAAAAATCTTCTGTTGAAACATAAAACAACGGTCCGGTCCTATTTGTTGTAAAATTATGTCAAACAATATTACATAAATTGTATTGTATTTTAATAAGTGGTTAATACACACACAGTCTCTTCACCAAGAATCGAATAATATTTTAATAGTCTTACGTTGTTATAGTGGTTATATCATATTATGCTTACCTATGACTTCATTGTTTTCAAGGGATTCTTCATTTACCATGTTTTTCACATTGCGGAATACGCCTCTTGCTTCATCCAATATACAAGTATAATCTGTAAATCAATACACAACAAGCACATTAGATACCATGATTTGGTAGATATCAGTGGTGAAGGCTCCATACTAAGCGATTATTTAAAGCTTACCTTCTATTTTCAAGTATTTAATTTAAATAAATAAATATCTATATTGTAGGTTATAATAAAAATATTGATTGTCATCTATCGTCGTTATTTATAAGTAGTGCGTTTAATTTAGTCAAGTTTCGAATCAAAATTAAATGACGGAACGTCACAACGTGAGTGCTATTTTTAGAATTATTTCAACGATAATCCAAGCCGAATTTTCTACCGCAATTCAGTTGCCAACTTCATGCATGTCTGCGTTTTTGTTCCCGACTCGGAAGCGTAAACAGACAAGCTTATGCTCTATGTTGATTTGTTTATTGTCTATGCGTATCTTTAAAAGCAAATAATAAATAATAAGGATGATTAAAAAAAATAATAACTATTGTGTTCGATCACATATAATTTATAAATTGTTATTAAAAATAAATATTGTATTAATTCGCGATTATTATTTAGGCTACTTCAGTCATAGACAAACATAACATGCTATTCACAGTTCATGTCATTTTGACATTTCAAAGGGGTGATAAAGGTTTATTTTATAATACAAAATTTAGTGTGTTACTGTGTTTTAAATGTGAATAAATTATCTCATATTGTACCGAAATCATTCGCCAGTGCTTTAAATATATAAGTATTTATTAAATTGTATAGTGTCCCGATAGAAAATGTGCGAACGATTGCATTTAAAAAAAATCATTCCCGAGATTGACGTTTCTTCAAAAATTAAAAATTATCAAAGCTTGACCTTCCAAGGGTTCATTTAGATTTGAATACAGCAAAAAAACTTATATTAGACATTTTCACAACAATTTATATGATAAATATTTGTTTTTAACTGGCAGTTACACATTAAACAAACTTTTTTTGTTGGCGATGCATATTGTTTGGTAAAGAAAAGTATGCGTGGAATTCTACTGTCATAAGTGATTTAAATAATTTGACAAATTCAGCGGTGAAACCTATGACCAGTGTGTCGTTGTCATTAGTGTGCACCTATTCATCAGTAGTAATATCGTAAGTATTATCTTCTTATTTCCCGTAAGTTACCTGACAAGTGTGCTCTTTTTCTCTGATCTCCACAACTTACCTCTTTCCAAAAGTCACCCTTCGCCACTGGTAGATATTCATAAAATATCTCATTTAAATAGTAAAGTTGTTAGATATTTAAAAATACAGATAAGTATGAATTACAATGAAGAAATGCATAAAATTAAATTATTTTAGAGGGTTGGCGCAAACCAGCAATCATTGTGTTATGCATTAAATTTATAAATTAATCAACTTAATATTGAATCAAGTAGTATTTTCTTTAAATAGTGGATATCATTATCTAAGTGTTTCATTATAAACTTTCAAAGAAACAGGGTTTAATATCAATTTTCATTCATATCTAATTCTTTTTTATTTAGGTATTTATACAAAATGTAAACTCTGTCCAATTTTACTAGGATTAAATAGCTAATAACTTTCATAATAATAAGACAATCATAATCAATAAGTAAAAAGTATGTAAATGGATGTATGTACTTACCACTCTCACCACTACTAGATTTTTCAAAATTAATTGATATTTTATTTTGAAGTCCACCCCACCCTATGCTAAATGCAATATATCTTTTGCGCGATCAGACATGGTATAAGTATTAATTAAATTGTAAACAAAATAATGATAAGTATAAACCGTTGATAATATAATAATATAAATTAATACCAATTAGGTCACTAGTCACAAACACAAAGATTACATTGGTAGGTACTTAATACTTATTTGTAAGTAATGATAAAAATTCTCAGTCGCTAATCAATGGGAAAGTTAAACGAAGAAATTATTCTGTGTACATTTCACCATCTACACGACGTTTTATTTGTTTCATCCCTTGCTAAATTTCTATTATAATATATAGGTATAATATAAGGCACCAAGCCCAAAAATTTAAAATTAAAAAGAATTCTTCAATATTCATGTAGAAACCAATAAATGCTTCTTTGACTGCATTTTGTATATTTTTGTTAATGTTTTATTGCGGCCAATAAATGAGTCTCTGTAAGAGCCCGTCTAATCCTTTTAGGCCATCCCGCCATATAAAATTATTTTCCCAGGATACTTAGAAGTGAGTAAATTTAATGATTTTGTCTACGAGACATATTTAAAGTGATAATACAATAACAATACTGGCTACATTGTCATATTTGCAAAAATATTATGTACATGTGCTGTACTTAGGCCCTCATTCAATAATTTAATGTTTGAATTTATTTTGATCTTATCCGAAGTCATAACATTATTATAAAAAGGTAATATTCCCACGAAATTTTATCGGTCTTTTGTAAAAATTCACTATTTCGAAGTATCAGAAAAAGGATTACCTACCTATTTAACTTGTTTGTGTCATAAATATCAGTCCGAAATTACTATGTATTCCATTACACAAATAATAAAATTATCTTTACTAGGTATTTGTTTTCTATTAAATAATAAAAATTGTCAAATTAAGAAATAACATTACCGATTATTTTTGTAGGAATTTGTAATAATTTCAACAGCAATTTATTTTATTTGTGTATATTATGTTTTCCTACTAGGATACATGGTGGTATAATACGTATCGAAATTATCGGCAGAGTGCATAAAACGTTTGATCTGAACCTTTTGTTGAGTTTAAATAGCAGGGTGTTTAGTCAACGTGTGTTTTCAGTTCCCAATGTAAGCGTTCAAATTTTTATGTCTTGTTAATTAACAGAAAACCCGAAAAATTATGATTCTTACAATCTGTCACAATAATGACGTATATGTTGACGAACACACACAAATACAGAAAAAGGATCGAATGAATAAATGAGCAATCAAGAGTCTGCGACGAAATTAGGTATGTCCAACCCTTAAATTGAGATGGGCCGGACATAAAATATCGCAGATGAAACGACCGCTGAATGAATGCAATAATCCAGTAGTTTTAGAGGAACGTAAGATAATTATTAGAATTATAATAATATGCTATATTGACAAGATATTTAAGTTCGATGAAATCACGTGCCCGTGAAAAATAATTAACCAAAAAGAGTGGAGAAAGCTTGAGGAGGCCTTTACCACAGGTGATGAAATAATATAGTTTCACAAATTTTAATGCAAAATAATTTGTTTTCTACGAGGAATTTATTTTATATTAAGTAATACGAGGGTGGGTCAATAATTCCTTAGAAAAAAGCATTAAAACAGTTTTTATTTTTGTATTTTTTTTTTATTTCTCAACATAATCTCCTTGGAGCTCAATACACTTGGTTAGACGTTTCTCAATTTTTTTTAAACCGTCAGAAAAATAAGTTTTCGGAAGGTCCTCAAAATAAGCATTTGTCCGATCGATGACTTCTTCATTTGAAAAAAAACGTTGTCCACTTAGCCATTTTTTTAAGTTTGGGAAAAGGAAAAAGTCACTGGGGGCTAAATCTGGCGAATACGGTGGGTGGTCGACCAATTCGAACTTCAATTCTTCAATTTTAGCCATTGATCGTAAACATGTGTGAACACGGGCATTGTCCTGATGAAAGAGGATTTTTTTCCTGTTTAAATGAGGCCGTTTTTCTTCAATTTCGTTTTTTAGCTGGTCCAATAAAAATGCATAATAATCCCCTGTTATTGTTTTTCCTTTTTCCAAATAGTCAACGAAAATAATTCCACGTGCATCCCAAAATACAGTAGCCATAACCTTACCAGCTGATTTTACGGTTTTTGCCTTCTTTGGACATGGTTCGCCTTTCGCAATCCACTGCTTTGACTGTTCTTTCGTCTCGGGAGTATAGTGGTGTATCCATGTTTCATCTACAGTCACAAAGCGACGAAAAAATTCATCCGGATTGCGTTGCATGAGCGACAACAGGGCTTTAGAGGCCACCACCCTATTGCGTTTATTGTCGACTGTGAGCAAACGCGGCACCCATCTTGCAGAAACTTTTTTCATGCCCAATTTGTCATGTAAAATAGAAATGACGCTACCTTTTGAGATCCCTGTAACCTCAATTATCTCACTCAACTTTAATCTTCGGTCACTTAACACCATATCGTGGATTTTATTGATCATTTCTGGTGTAGTCACCTCTACAGGACGTCCTGAGCGTGGTTCATCCTTTGTTGATGTACGACCACGTTTAAATTCATTTAACCAGTTATAAATAGTTGCAAGTGAAGGAGCAGATATGCCGTGAACTAAATCCAACTCATTTTTTATTTCCTTTGCTGTTAACCCTTTTATATTAACCCATCGCGCCCTAGCGGCGTCAATTTGACGCCGCTGTTGACAAAGTACTTCTGGACAATCGGCGCCAATTTGACGCCGCTGCGACAGACCGCAGTAAATGATAATTTTTAACCATATACTACCATCTATCGAAAAATTCTTAAACCAAAATCGTTCAATAGATAATGTATCCAGAAATTAAGACTGTCAGTAATACAGTGACCGATATATATTTTCGGAATAATATTGTTTGTAAGTCGATTCGTATCGCGTCATCTTTAGAAATTATCAAGATGGCGAGTGGTTCGGGTATCGATAAATTGTTGCGGAAAAGTGGCGGTAAATCATTATCTATCGATGAGATCCGCGATATATTGAACCAATCTGATAACGACAGTCTTTGTGACAGTGATAGTGAGCCAGACATTGATAATTGTGACGAAGATCTCCATATTTCGTCGGATGAAGAAGGGCCCGAGGAAGAAGTAACCACGCCGTCCGTTATTACATCGGATGATCAAAATATGTTCCCCAACAAACGCCTGCGGTTGAATTCATGTGATGCATGGAATTGGGAAGAGACTGCAGACGTATGCAGCATTCCTTTCAAGGGGCAGCCAGGATTATGCCGAACGACTATCAATGCCTTTGAGGCCGACAAGTCGGAGTATGCGGCATGTCGAGAATTTTTCACGGAGCTGTTTTGGTCTCAAATCACTTCCGAAACTAACCGGTACGTACATGTTTTATCAATTTATATATTTTTAGTTTACAATTGAAAATAAACGAAACATGTTGATACAATTTTGGGTATTTCCTCTGCAATATACCTAGTCAGATCATATTTCAATGCAAAATAATATTTCCCATATCTGACACTGTTCTGTAGGTACTCAATATTTCTTTATTCTTTATCTTCAGATACGCCACGGAGAGATCATCTACATCTACGCCCAGTGAAGAATGGAAGGACATCACTTCTGAGGAGCTGCAGGCCTACTTCTGCCTATGCATTCTGATGGGCGCAGTGCGAAAGTCAACTATCAAAAGTTACTGGTCCAAAAGACAGGTTATTGAGACACCTTTTTTCATATCTGTAATGCCACGGGTGAGATTTGAAACTATCTCCAAGAATGTGCACTTTGCGGACGACAAAGATGCTTCTCCAGGAGATAGGTCCAAAAGATTCGCCCTATAATAACTCATCTGCGTAAGAGATTTCGCGATGTTTATAAACCAAACTACAAGCTTTCTATCGATGAAAGCTTGATGAAGTTCCGGGGACGTTTATGCTATGTGCAGTTCAATAGGAATAAACGTGCCCGGTTCGGCGTAAAGTTTTATAAACTTTGTGAGTCTCAGTCAGGGTATTGTTTCGATTTCAGTATATATACTGGGACGAAGGAGGGAGATTTGGACTTGCCGTCTAGTGAAGCGATTGTGCATCATCTATTGTCAGGCTATGAGACTGATGGGCATACTCTCTTCCTGGATAACTGGTATTCGTCTCCCAATCTTTTTCTCAGTCTAAAAGAAAAAGGAACAAACTGTGTAGGTACAGTTAGGACCAACCGCAAGAATATGCCTACGAGTATGAAGGGAAAGAAGAAAATGGCGAGAGGTAAAACGTCGTGCCTGTTCAGTCATGGATTGATGGCACTCCAATGGATGGATAAAAAACCTGTCACAATCTTATCCACCATTCATGAGGGCATCTCTATGACTGCAACAGGCAAAATGATTCATCGTAGCCAGCAGGCAGTTACCAAACCCCAGGCCGTTATTGACTACAATAATGGCATGGGGGGAGTAGATCGTCAAGATCAATGCCTGGCCTCCTTCCCGATTATGCGTAGGTATATAAAGGGGTATAAGAAGATATTTTTTTATCTATGTGATATGGCCTTATTTAATTCATATCAGATTTTTAAAAAAGTATCTCCGGCCCGATTGACCTACAATGAGTTTAGGGTCAACGTGGCAGAACAGATACTGCAAAGAGTTACTCTCCCTGACTATGGCAGAAAAGGTAGGCCCTCAGTTAGTGATTGTCCTTTGCGGCTTCAGGCATTGCAATGGGCTCATTTCCCAGGAAATATTGCTGTTGGCCCTGGGGGAAAAAAGTATCCCACAAGGCAATGCCACGTTTGTCGTGCAAGGAAGAAAGACTCAAAAACACGCTGGGAGTGTAAAAAATGCAAGGTGGCTCTCCATCTTCCAGAGTGTTTTGAAGAATACCACACTAAGCTCCACTTTTAATTTAATTTTTTATGTTTTAATGTGTTTTTATTTATGTTTTCTTCAATTCTTTATCATTTTCTCAATAAAATTTTATGTAAAAAAAAAAAAAATCTTTTTTTATATTTATTTCCTAAAACCTATAAATCCATTGTCATATACAAAACACAATAATTAGAAAGAATAATTCAATACCTACACAATATCACAAAAATAATTGGAATCAAGTATATAATTTAAAAGTTATAGCAATTTTAGTATAACATATACTCTTGTAAAATTTAACTACAAAATTAAATCTGGCTGTTGGTCCAAAGTATTTCCCATTTTAATCTGTCTTGGATGGGTTAAAATGTTTAATAACAGCTCTAAACTCAATTTTCTCCATTTTTGTAAACAAGCAAATTTTTTTTTTAAATGTACGAAAATAAAAAACAACAACCCGACCAATCTGATTGAAACTTCGCAGCATACTGAATCGGTAGTGCCGCTGCATGAAAACAAACCGCTTACAGTACTAGTCGCGCCACCTGTCGGCTTTTCTAAGGACTTATTGACCCACCCTCGTATAATATTTTCACATTCGGATATAATACTACTGACCAGTTTTTAATTAATAATGCGTATACATTCTGAAAATATCAATCTTTTTCGAAGATATACCAAAACAAATTACAAGTCTTATGTGATACATCAATATAAACCACGGCGTCTATTCATATATCTGCGAAAGAGCGTAATAGCAAGTATTATGAGCTTCTTATTCGAAAGAAAGAGTGCACGACACGTCGCTTATTTAGATATGACTACACTTTTCGGAAATTTCTGTGAACACAAATTTAGTCGACGCAATATGTTGATATATATTGCACAATCGTCGAAAACCTAACTTTGTCAATTTTTATGCTAGAGACCTGAAATTTTCACTAGACATGCACAAAAAATATGGTAATATAAAAAGCGAATAAAACCTAAAACACTATTTTCAGACTTACAACGGTTTTTCAAGGGGTCGGCGATATACTCTACGACATATCGCTTACCATAGTTTATTTGGTGCCTGAATGTTGTCTATTATTAATAGGAATACTCTGCTCTACCCCATATATTATCACAATGTCCACTACCTACAGTTTCGAAGGATTGAGTCTGGAGATTTGACATAAATAGAGAACACTACACTTTGTCAGTCTTATCTATTAATTGTTTTCATTGAATTAAGAATACAAATTGCAGATGGAATTAGCAAACTTATATTATTTTTTTTTGAGAATGTCTGATCCTTATAATGGGGATATCATTTTTTATTTTATGAATTGATTAATTTTTTATGAAAAAATTATACAAATTGTATGAGTAGAAAGTAGATCAGAAATGGTTTGAGATTTGACGTTTGGTTCAGTGTATCATTGAATGATAATGTTCTCGGACCATCAGAAATGGTGACATGAAACGTCAAACCAATTCGGACGATCCATAGACTAATGACAATCTGTCAAAGTGTGATAAGCATTATTTGGCATTTATATATCGTGAGACGTTCATATTAATATGTTAGACATTTACACCATAGGAACTCACTTGAATTATGTATATTATAGATTACTAATCAAAACCTATTATTCATAAGTAACCATATGCGAACAAGAAGCCGCTTTTGGTCTTATTATCCCAAAATCCAGCCATATTTTCTGTGCAGAGTTCGATTTAAAATCATTACTATAATTATTATGTCAGACCAAGAATTTATTTTCATTTTATTTATGTTTTGTAACGGAGATTCTAAACTACGAACTGTGTTAAATCAACTCAGAATTATCAGGTTTTATATTACCTAACGAATTTTATCATTTTAATATGTTCGATTGTCGTCTAAGTCACAATATCATACTGTCGACATGAAAACAATCAAACAAGTGGGAAATTATGAAAAGCTCTAGTCAAAAGTAATTTTTAAAAAATTTTGTCATACCTATAAATCTTATAAATGAACTAAATGGCTACCTATTCATGAAGCATTATTTATATTTTGTACATTTAAGATAAATGAATATGACAGTTTGTTAAATTTGTGTTATTGTAGACGACGATAGGTTAGAATTTCATAACAAGTTAATGTTTCAATAAATGTGTTGCTGTTTTAGAGATTACTATGTTATTGAGTTAAATTTAAGTACTGGCAACACAAATTAGTCATCAGAAAAGCGTTCCCGTGGACATTCTGCCAAACGGTCCCAAATCAAACAAATCAAACCGTTCCATTTGAATTGTTCGATTCAGGTTGAATGATACGAACCTTATATCAACGTGTTCTTACTTTTTCGAGAATGTTCCTTTTCTCTTTAACTAACAATGTGTTTCTTGGGTGAGACATTATGTAAACTTATAAGGGGTTGGTACTCTCTTCCCTACCTCTGTCTCGAAGAGTATACGGTATATTTGATTTTATACAGTAAACAATACAATAATTTGATATGCGCGAGTATTTAATGTTCAAGGTAATTTATACTGGAGCTACGGCGTAGTCAGACCATGTGCCTAGCTCAATCGAATAGCTCACATAACTCTATTAGGGCTTACGGCTAACCGTTTGGAAGCAAGACTACTATAGTTAACTAGGTGAATTAGGTCTCTTGACGAAGCCAAGCTCGACTCAATTCTAACTGATTACTGAAGGTCAAACGTCCCCTTATATAGTCAAATGGGCGACCCCCCTCTCTGCCGTCTATGTGGTAACGTCTGCGCACTGTAGTGAGAGCGCGCGAACAGTGCGGTATGCGACGTCTGATGAGTGAAAAAGAAAGTATTCGAAGGCGCCCGTGCTATAAACTACAATAAACACATAAAAACCAGAATTGAATGCGCTAAAAGGAAACGGGACTGCAAAAACTATATGCAAATAGAAAAATAATGGGAATTCCGGCCACGTAAAATCGGAATACACTGTAAATTAAATTCATTACATACAACATCATTTAAAATAATGCAATAAGATCACAATATTATTATGAATAAGTACATAGATGTGTCATTTATGTCTCTATATAATAGTGGTTTCATCTTTTTTTTGTTTACAGATGGTAAGACACAATGCGAGAAGTCACAACAATTCGAGGATCTCTCAGGACAAAAATGAATCAGAAGATGGTTAGTAGGTTTGATTAACTGTTATGACATGATATATCAGACTGCCACGGTTTTTTCATTATGTTTCTTGGTTATGGCAACTCCATAACGGTATTGTTCTTGGGCATCAATTTGGAATGTCTGTTTGTCCATTTGTTCAGTTATAACTCAAAGACTACTGGACTAATATTGATGAAACTTGCACAGTTCATAGACTGCATTGTTGGTACCTACCAGCTTGGAATACTTTCAATAGACTTTAATCTTGATTCTCGATATCTCAAAAACTCCTCGAAAATAACGCACTTGCAACAGTATGAGGTAACAAGCGGGTTGAGAAGCGTGTGCGCCTTAAAATAAAACAAATTCCGTGTCAATAATTTGCAAGAATATATCGTCTCTGTTCTGGCAGAACACACAAACTGGAGAATACGAGTTTTGAGTAATTTGACTTTGAAGTTGTTAAAATGTTTGAAATAATGGTCTATCATGTGAGTTTATTAAGTAATCGTAAAAAGGATGACTTTAAAATAAAGACTTTATTTATTAAGAAGGTTTCCACACGGTAAAGTTTTAAATAAGGAACATTTTGGTACTAACTCAATATTTCATTTTTTCGAATTAGTGTCTTCTGCCAGAACAGTGACGATATTATGGTGCCACAAAATGCAATAGATAGTGATCTAGTAGGTTTTTTTATTTATCATTGCTTACCTATTTGTTTCTGAAATACATAAATTTTTTCTCAACAGACTTGAGTTCGGGCCTGTCGGAAAAGGACCACCACGGACAAAAATACGAGGCCAACAAGCAGCAAATCACTTTCTACCATTGCGAGACATGCGATCTGCAGACTGCCAGCAAGCACGCTTACAAGAAACACGCATGCAATCAAAGACAGTCACGTCTCTGACTTGCATCCACAGAAGTCACTCCAGTTTCGAAAACTAACTAGTCTTCATAGCGGATGCCAGCCTAGAGAATTCAGTCCAGAACTGACTCCAGTCAGGATGGTAGAAACACACTGATGATTCCGTTTCCACAATTCCACACAATGTGGCCCGACCCTTATTCCCGAATACTGGCTATTTATGAGAACTAATTCTTATATCTCAATCTGACATGTCCCGTGAACTGACTGGAGTCTTAAAATCTGAACTGTTTCTCAAACTCCAGTCTCGAGTTTCTCTAACACGTCATTTGAATATCTAATAATTGTCGATGTAAAACAAATGAATGTGCTTGTAAAATAAGACGGCGAAGAGACACTTGGACATGTTTGATTGCTGGAAAATGTCCCAATATGGGAAGTGTGCAAGAAAGTGCTCTCCAGTCAAAGTGTTAATGTATATAATTTGTACGAAAGAGGCAATAGTGGAACATTTTCATTTAATTTTTGATTGTGTTTATAAGTTAATTAAGTGAAGGGGTGGCGATCAAAACTGGACTTATCCAAAATTGCAGAAAAATGGACACGAGGTAAAGAGTAGGTGGCCGGAGCGGACAACGCGTTGGCTTATAATGTCGTGGGTTCCAGGTTCTTATCCTGGGTCTGGCAAATACACATATAGTGTTTCAATTTGTGCTTGGAGTGTGGACCTAATAGGTTGAGCAAGTGGCTAATATTCATTTCTCGTAAAAAAAATCTTTTATTACAAACTCAAGCGCTGTGGAGACCAATATGGTCCTACATGTTATTAGGATCGGACATGATCAAAAGAAAAAGAAAGAATATTAATATTTACATGAAAAAATTAATACATTTTAAATCATAATATTTTCATTATTATTATTGAAATCATAAAGGCATTGCAAAAGGTCTATTTAAATGGTATGTAGATCTGTTATACAGGAACCATAGTATTTTGTTTATCCCCTAAGACTTCTTCATACAGTAAAACCCCATTAATTCGAAATCGACAAGACCCTCAGAGTAATAATATAAAGAGAGTGGCTATTGGTCGGCAAAATGAAGCCGTGTTTCTTGCGTATAACGCACAGTAGAACCTCAATTTTATTATTATTAACTTCTATGAAACATAAAAGTGCGGCCACACCGAAAACATGTCGCGCGACAACTCGTTAAATTTTACGATAAGCATGATAATTATCGTGAAATTTCTTAAGCAATTATGATAATTATCGTAAAATTTAACGAGTTGTCGCGCGACTTGTTGCCGGTGTGGCCCCGGCATTATACCGTCATGTTGCTTCTCAGTACGGCTACCAAATATAAACATAACACAGTTAACCATATTTTCTACTAAATGAACTAAAAATAATTACCACTAACTTTAAATAAATTTAACACAAAAACAATAAATTTCAGGAGCACGTGCTCGCAGTTTTTGAATGAATAGTCATTAAAATCAATATTTACTAGCGACCTGTACAAAAAATATTTAATTCAGCCGTAGAAATTCTATCTTACTCTAAGGCAGGGGGTGGCAAACTTTTTGGATCGAGGGCCAAATTCAAGAATTCAAAATGAGCGGCGGGCCGCAAGTAAAATACCATTTTTAGATATACACTATTTATTATTACGAAAAAAAAATTAATGAGAAGAATGAAACTATTGTACATTGTTTTTAAATTCAGGTGTTAATTTTGTAGTTGATATTCTCAAAACTGCTTGTAAATGGGCATCGGAGATATTTGATCGTAAAGAATTTTTATTGAGGTTCATGATCGAAAATGTTTGTTCACATATATAGGTTGATCCAAAAATAACGAACATTTTTCTTGCATAATCTTTAAGTTGGTCGAATTTGTCTGAATTAAGGGCATTGTAAAATTTGGAGATTTCTTCACGACGATGCAATTCGCTTAAATCAGTGTCACACTGCAGATCAATAATCTCAAGTTGTAGCTCTGTCGGTACACTATCGATATCTATTGAAAATGGATCGCGTACTATTGCTAAACTTGTCTCAATTTTTCGGAAGTCACCAAATCTTTGTGAAAAATCGTCATTCAGCTTTAATAATTTTACCATATTCTTCAAATTTATATTATGGTATATTCAGCAACTTCTAAGTTGGAAAGTGGTCCACGTTGTTATTCGATATTTATCGAAGGAATAACCTGAGTTTTAATTGAAATCCATTCAAACTTTTTACCATATCATGGGCTATTTAAATGTGTCACAATGTTCAACGTAGAAAATAGTGGTTACATAATGTGAGACGAGACGCAAGGAAGACTGAGACTACTGAGATAATACATTTACGAAACAACAAATTCTTCAAATTTTAATCTATTGTCAATATTTTTTAAAAAATTATAAAAAAGTTATTCGTAATCAGAAGTACAATTAATGATGGCGGGCCGCAAAAAAATACCCGGCGGGCCGTAGTTTGCCCCCCCCCCCCCCCCCTGCTCTAAGGCATATTGCAGAGATATAAGCATTCCGAATGCTTTCTCACTTGCATTTATGGTTCGTTTTTGTTCAGATTAGCGAATTTCAAATTAACCGAATTCGTATAAATGAGATTTTACTGTATATTGAAATATGTGAAGTATTTTTTTGAATAATTGTATAAAGATCATTTCATAGAGATAATGTTATTTGGTATTTAGCAACCTTCCATGGCGCCGGAATCCGGTTCTCTTGAAGAACAAACAGGCTCCCGTTACCAAGAAACTTTCTTCAGGCATCCATATCACATGACAGAGTCAGGTCTAACGTCACATCTTCACTTTGAATCTAATGCTCATGGTCTGAATTCTTATCTCCTCGTTACTCATACAGTTATACCACCGCAAATCTGTCCTCTAATCTCAGTATACGGTTGCTCTGAGCCATCGTAAGTTCCCATTATACACCACCGTAAACCAGCAGAATGTAGCTGTCGGATAGGCGACATTTGATTTTAAGGTCGCTAAATACCATCTACAGAGTGTATACAGTCTAGGTGTGGGTTGCTGGCACAACCTGTGAAGAGGCAAGACGACTGGTGAGCGACAGGAATTCTTGTAGGCGTCATGTGGTGTTCATATGCTTCAGAAGAATATAATTTACGTAGTATACAGGACCTTTCAGAGACAATACAAGGCCCAGAACATCCAAAGTTTTTGAGCCCCCCCCTCCAAAATACAAAACTACAAGGAAGAATATATAAAATTCTAGTTTTTATTCATAGTATTTAATGTTAATAATAATTATTTGATTACAATAAATTATTTGCACTGACAAATTTAGTTATTATTACATACTAATTGAAAATATCTTCTTTTTCGAAATCTATGATTGGCGTCGCAAGTCCATTTACAGGATAACAGTCTGTTCCTGCTTTAACCACTTCCCAGTTATATTTTGGTGAGAAAGAGTGTCTAAAAATTGTCAGATATTTTTTTAAACAATTTATTAAAAATTTTATTTTTACGTTTGTTTTACTTTTTTTCACATTAAATTAACACTTTTTTACAATATTTAAAATTTTATGAAAAATGTCAAATTTTTTGAATGTTTTTCTACATTTTATCACAACAGATATGTAGGTTTATGTTTTAAATTTTACGGAAATAATTTTAATAAGTCTTTTTGGCATGGTAAATTTTTAAAAATTCAATACACAACCCTACATCACAATCTCGTCTCCTTCCGTATTCGTTTGTCGTTTTCATTCATATGTGAGCAGCATACTTTGCACGTCTATTAGGCCTTTTTTTATTCGCCGTATATGGTATTGGTTGGTAACTAAAATGAAGCTAATAAGTATAAATAATATATACCTATTTTTTACAAACTTACTTCTAAAATGTGCTCAAAAGTAACTAAATTCAAATTACAATAACATGCGACATACCTAACACAAATGAATGAACAATGAAGTCTTGACTAATCAGGCCCGCTCTGCCTGGCAGTAAATAAAGTTTTTATGATGTCATATGGCTCATATATCACTCAAATACCAGTCAAAACAAATAATAAACTGTGACAAGTTGAAATACGATCTTCCCGAATGTAGCTCGTGATAAACATTCCTGTCAAGTTGATAAAAAAAACGCCCGACTGAGACTCGGGCTAGTCAGTGTGCGAAGTAAACGCGTGCCCGAGTCACACTCGGGATAAACAGTCAAGTGGTTAAGGCAGGAGATACACCAACCGCTAAACATGACCGCAATTAGTAGTAATAATTACTTTTTCTACTAGAAATCTGCAATAAAACCTCTTCTGAATAAGTTCCCTTTCAAAATCACAGAACATTAAGTGATGACTTATATTAAAGGGGAAAAGTCGACTGTTGGTGTTTCACAGACGTATGATCGGTCTTTTGTTGGAGCTACGATTTTAAAAAGAAACAAAACTATGACTACCGATACTACTCAAATATTGAATAAAATAAGCCATGTTAAGAAAGGTTAAAAGAGATGATGTCATGAAGCTAATGAAGTTCTTCACCTCCCTCCAAATGTGAACTAATTTTATGATGACATCTTGGGGCTTGCGCCAAATCATATTGAACTACCTGAGACAGAAGACGAAGATTAATTATTTTATTTTCATCATAATTTAGCCATTTTTTAATATTTGTATTTTTCCTAATAAAGCATATAACTTACCCTTGTAATTTTTGTGTTCTTATTTTACTAAAAACTGTCTATTAAATTCCAAAATGTTAAAATACTATGAGCATGTGAAATCTTATATTCCAAAACCGACTATTTCCTGGAAAAATTCGAAATAAAAAAAATGGTTTTTCTTTAATAACTATTAATACGTTTGATGGACTGGTCTAATTTTTTTAGGAAATATAGAAAATTACTCTACCTGTCACAATGTCTTTAAATTGAATGTGTATTTTAATTCTAAAGGTCTCTCATAGAAAATGTTGATTCCTGAAAAAGTGCAAAAATGGAAATAGTCACTTTTGCATTAGAACCCTACAATTGTGGTCATGTTTTTCTCATCAATATCGGCCGTGTTTGGCAACTGGTATGTACCACCCCTAACCGGCACAAAAACTTCACTATCAGATAAGTATAGGTCACTGATTGAACCAGTGTGACATGATACAGCTTTATGACAAGAAAGAAAGTGACAAAATCCTAAATGGCCTACTCCATACATACGTTCGAGTATAGTCACCTTTTCACGCTGTCTCGTCTAGGGGTTTTTTATTATAGATATATGCAATATAATTTTTTGAACACTATTTATCCGTTTTTCAAAATTATTCTACCTCTACTAAAAATATTGAACATTTTAAAGTTACACTAAGACACATTCTACTTAGGGATAGCATGTGATAACCCTAGCGTCAAACCTTATATGAAAAAAATAGCTTCATCAAGGACTGCATTTATCTTAGTTTTGATTGCTATCTCCTATCATCATAATATTTTCATCGTATCATAATACAATATACAATAATATTTAATTTAGTACAAGAATCTGTCTGTTATCAAAACTATTTACTTATTACGTTTCGATTATGTATAGAAACAATGGTCGATAATATTATCTGAATTAAAACTTACATAATATTGTATTTCATCAAACTCTTTTTGGAACATGTACATACCTAATAAAAAGTGTACCCAATGCTATTAATATTCTAAGAATTATTACTGTATGACTTAAATGTTTCAATATACAAAAATATTGTTTACTTGGTCCATGTGTCAAATAATTTATTAGCTACATTTAATAAACAAAGCACACAATAGATTGTTTTTTTCTTACTATGATAATATAATTCCCTAAATCCACATACAGCTGAATTCTGTATTCAATGTTGAGAAATGTAGTATTGGAATATTCTTCGTCAGGACCTCAAGACGTTGTGACCCGAATGATTTGGCTGTCGGTTGTCCTGTCATTCTACGACACGCAAGACGTATGGCCACTGAAAGACCCATGGCACTAAAATCGGTGAGACTATCCGGCGAATACAATGTTTGCTTTAATATTCCAATGCAGCATGTCTAAAAACAAAACAGTGTGGACGACAGGAATGTTAATTAACGATTCTAATAATTCGGCACTTTAGGGTCAAAGAAATGTATCTTGATTTTTAGCAATTTTAAATTATGTACGTATAGTATTGGACATAAAATATTATATTTCATTAACTGAGAGAACTTTCAAAGAGACTAAACTTATCAGAGAGAGATAGTTCAATATGTATCTTCTGAAAACAAATAGGGGGCCGAATTATGACCCTGGCCACACGCATTCGAAAACCTCTTGCGGATGTAATTACTCATAGGTGAACACCATTAGTTATACATACAGGCCAGGTGTTAATAGCTGGACAGAGTGTCGGTTATGGAGAATGTATCTGAAGTGTGGTATTCCGCACTTGAAGTGACAGGACGCTATAAGTAGTAGGCAGAATAAATGTGAAAGTCGGTGGCGCATGCTGGATTTTTTTAACCCTATCGCCTTAAAAATCAATAAAAAAATTCCTATGGACTTTCTCAAAATGGACCCCCTCAAACCATTTTTCTGCGTGCGCGCCGGAGTAGTAGCCCTAGCCACATACCAGGAGGGCGATTCATGAATTTAGCACAAGTGACCAGTTGCACAACTATTGCACAACTTGCTTCAACCGTAGCATATTAAAAGTCGACCGCTGGATGTCACTAGGCCAGGCTTTGGTAGTACACATGCTTTGACGGTAGAGGCGCTCGCAACTTTCCGTTTGACATAATAGACGTCAGATTTTCAATTCGTATCATACGTAATATTGGAGAAAGCTGTTAATAAATTGTTATACATTTACCATTTATTACTACATATTACCGCTAAAATTATTATTTCGTGTTTCAATTCTCATTAAAGGAGGTGTTTATTGTGATTTTGTAATAGTTTGTCTGTAAAATATTGTTGTATCTTGTATTGAATATTCTAATAATGGGACGTTTCTTTCTTTTAATTATCTACGTACGTTTTATATCGCAACGTTGACGGGTAAATACTGATTAAATATGATGTTATTAACATATTTTAGGTTATTTTACGCCCCCAAAATGGAAGTCCCGCAGTCAGAATTCGGTAAAAAAACGAGGCTTGCCGCATGCACACTTTCTTATTTGGTTAGTCGAAAGAATTCGACCAGACCAAATAGATGACATCATATGTGCCGAGATTCCTGATCCCGAAACCAATCCAGACCTGCATAATGTTGTAAGTACTAACATGATTCACGGACCGTGTGGCGCCATCAGCCCCCAATCACCGTGCATGGTCGACGGCAAGTGTTCCAAGCGTTATCCACGAAATTTGACGGCGGAGACTATCACCGCCAACGATGGTTATCCACTGTATCGGCGTCGATCACCTGATGATAACGGTAGAACTATCACAACGAAAGTGAAAGGAAACGATATCGTGGTTGACAACACTTGGATTGTTCCGTATTCGCCACTTCTTTCCAAAACATTCAAGGCGCATTGCAACGTAGAGTTTTGCAATTCAGTGAAGTCCATCAAATACATCTGCAAATATGTCGCCAATGGCAGCGATATTGTGGTTTTTGGCGTTCAAACTCCCAATACCAACGATGAAATCACGCACTATCAAGTTGGTCGATATATGAGCTGCAATGAAGTGATTTGGCGTATTTTCTCATTCCCCATTCCCCATTCATGAACGTCATCCCACTGCTGTACATTTGGCGGTGCATCTGGAGAATGGTCAACGAGTTTATGCTAACGCATCGAATGTTGCTCAACGTGCTGAAACACCTCCAGCGACAACATTGACCAGTTTCTTTTCGATTTGCCAAAGCGATAAACCGTTGCCATTAAACCTTCAAACGACTGAAAAACCGACATATTTACAACTGAAGGTTGGCTCGGTAATCATTATGCTTCGAAATCTGAACCAACCAAAACTATGTAATCTATTTCATTTTGATTTGATTTTGGCAAACTTATTGAACTTAATTCATTTTAACTTAATAAAAAACGGAATTTAATGCAGCTAATAAGTTAACACAAGATTATTGATTCTGAGGCGGTACGAAGTTCGCCGGGTCAGCTAGTGTTAATATAATACAGGTGTACGCTCCAACTGCCGACAAAGATGATGATGTTATAGAAGAATAAAAACTTCAGTCATTACATCCTCTGACATAACAGACAAGTGGGACAGGATAAAAGATGTGTTCTCCTCCATATCTAATAATCAATTAGAATATAAAAGAACAGCTAAGAAGCAAAAATGGATGACAGATGAGATTCTGTCTTTAATGGACGAATGAAGAAAATGGAAAAATAAAAATGAAACTCAATATAGGAGAATTCATAATACCATAAAAAGTAAAATTCGTACAGCTAAAGAAGAATGAATGTCCGACCAATGCAAAGAAATTGAAAATCTCCAACGAAAATATGATTCCTTTAATATGCACAAGAAGATAAAGGAAACATTGGGAATTACGAAAGGAACCTCATCAACTATCTTGAAAGACGAAAATGGGCGTATTATATTAGATATAGAAAAGAAGCTGACTCGTTGGAAGACATATATTGAAAATCTGTTTGATGATGATAGGGAACCTATTGGCTATACTCTTAATGGATGTGAACAAGCCCCATGCATAAATAGGGCCGAAAAAACCAATCGAACGTGTGACCAATAGTACCAAAATAAAACTTTCTAAATATATCTTTTTAAAAATGTATTTAAACGGATTCTGTTTCAATTCTGAGTGTGTGACGATATTCCCAATATACGCCGTTGTGTGTTCAACATATTTGTATGTTTAAAATAATTGATTTACATTAGTGAAATCCCGCTTAAAGCGGTACGTCCAAAGCGTTCTCGGAAAAGTGCGCGTCTTAAGACGTTCTTGGCAGCCATCTGGTTAAGCAAAATTGGATAAAAAATATCCATGTAAATAGCGAATCATAAATTCCATTGTAATCTTTATGGATAACTGGCTTCTAGGATTAAAGGTTAAATACAATCAACCACAAATTGTTAGGACAACTAGTTTATATGATTCATCAATGGTTTATGATTACGATTAAGGATGTAACAGTGAACCTTTTCTGTTATATTAACACATAGTTTTACTCGTTTGTTTGTAAAATGGCATCACATAGCGTCTTTGTCCAGCAGAATTTTGGAATTAATGTGGGAATATAAAAACAGTTTGTCGGATATTTCAACAATTATGAAAAAAGATGTTTGTATTTGTATAAAACCATTTATTTATCAAAAAATTTATTTATGAAAACCAAAATAGGTACATAAATGGTTAAATATTACAATTACAGGAATGTTCACATTATTTAAATCATGGCGATTTAATATCAGTGTACTTTATTAATACAAATAAAAAACAATTTTTTAGTACTAGTTCCACGACATACCAAACTATACACAGGCATTGTCTTAAACTTAAATGACCGCCCAATATGACTTGGTCAATGCGAACACGCGCCAATCTCTACTGGCAAATAATCTTTAGTTGACTTATCGTGTTTTGCCAGTATAGATATTGGTTTACAAAAGCGTTATAGTTATTTATAGCGTTTTTCCAGTAATAATATATTCAATATCGACTTAACACGTAGTGATATCATAAAATTACGGAGGAATTATAATGAATTTGACGACGCTTGTTTTACCAGACGATAGAGCGTGTTGATATCTATCAAGTATCTTATCAGTTCCAGGTTGTTCTATGTCACTTCGAATCAATCAAAAAGCCATTTTGCTAAAAAATGTGATATAGAATAACCTGGAAATAAGGCAGCGAAGTATCTATCAGTAACTATAAATAAATACCACATGAGTTAAGACGCCTCAATAGCTCATCAAAAATAAAATAAGTAAAAAAACTGTGAAGTTATGAGGTTTTCATATCTTGACGCCGATATGCATCGGACACATACTTAAAAATCAAAACTATGATTCTGTTACTCTATGTTAATATTAGAATATTTGAATATTCTTGTGAAATATGAAAGCAATAAAAAAAATGATTATTTCATATACTTTGGAATTTTATTTCATCCTGTCTCAAAAAATGATTTATGTACACAATCAATAGCACAATTCACTAAATTTAATATAGTTTTGCGTAAAATTTGCATTTTCAAGATACTTATTATAATATCAAACAAAATACACTATGCTGGCACACATAAACACTCTAAACAATTCCTTAGAAATATTTTATAGACTAATTATACATAGTAATTATACGCACAAAATATGAAATTTAATATAGGTTTGCATAAAATTTGCAAATTTTCAAGACACTTATTATAATAATAACAAACAATATAAGGCTGGAAAAATCACAGATGCAGACACACATAAATACTCATTAAACAATTCCATTTAAATAAATCACTGCATTGAAACAGAACTAGACAAATTATTGGTTTTTCAAAAGGATACTGACATGAATGTATACTTTGAAATAGATTTCTTTTGAGTATTTACATGAAAAAACTGTTTTGAGACAAATATAAAATAATGTTTCACAGTTGATTGTAAACAGGTGAAATCATACATCGTTTAAAATGTAACAAGGATCACTTATACTGATATACACGATGCTGTAAAATTTTATTTTATATTCGGCTCAACACGGTAATTATGATTCAGTGAAACCCCCGAAATAGCAACAACCACCCCAAAGAAGCGATTACGGTACATAGCCGAGATTGTCAATTTTTGCACCTAGCATTAATATTAGTGCGCTCAACTCTGACTTGGCTGCACCGATCAGAGCCACAGTCTCTGACTTGGCTGCACCGATCAGAGCCGCAGTCTCTGACTTGGCTGCAATGATCAGAGCCTGCGTGTCTGACCTGGTTGCAATGCCGAGAGCCACCATGTCAGACCTGAGCGCAGCAACGTTGATTGTTAGCAACTCTACGGCGGCATTCAACACGGGCACCGGACCCATTGTCTGCGTTGCCACAGAAGTTTGTGACAACGAGAGCCTGTGGGCTCTCACTGTTGCTGGGAAGACAGGACTGCCTTCACTTGTAGCAGCATGGGCTCTTGTGAAAGCAGCACTGTCTTCCAGTGCAACACTTTTGAGCCGTGAGCCGTGGTGTCGCAGAAATTGCACATTCGGGGGTTGTCATCATATCTGCATCTGATGATGATTCAGAATATGCTGTAGTAGGTACAGTAAGAGGGGTTGCGGTGAGTGCCACCTCCATGCTGCTGGTGCTGGGTTGGATGATCCACCGCTGGGGCTCCGACGTTGATGCGACGTTGACACAGACGCGACCCAAAATTTCCTGTGGTACCTGTGAATTAAATGTTATCACCATAAGTAAACATGCGACGGGTGAACCCTTTTATACTGTTAATCAATATAGAATTACATGAATGACCTACCCCCCCAGTGTAATTGCCCTGTCTACCTTGCTCCCCAGTAACTGTAAATGGCACTATTAGAGCCATAATTCGCTGCTGGAGAGCAGACAGCCGGATTCTACAGGGCGGGCCGCCTCCTGTCTTCCTCTGGGAGATCAGGATTTTGGCCATTTTGGCCCGCGTGTTCCGCCTCGTGTCTTGCCATACCTGTAAACAATAATAATTAGAAATTTTCAATTTCAACAATATTACTAACGATCTAGTACTATTTACAGCAGTGACATTTGGCATGCTTTCAAAAGATGTGGTTTAATTTATGAAAACATTTCTTACTTGAACTTGCTATCTATAGCTACCTATGGTGGATTTATGTGAAGAGTAAGATATTTTGTAAAATAATATTGGATAGGTTGTTGACACAGTCTATTATATTTAAATAAATAATATTTTTTACCAATACTAGTAATAAATAGTAAATCACCTTTTTCCACCGTCTGTGGGATTTTGTAGCACCGCCCAAACAAGCATTTAATTGCTCCGACAGTTCTGTCCACAACCTCTCCATGTCGAGGCTGGTGAACTGCCCGGTGAGCCTTCCGGCGACGAGGTCTGGATGCACTACGGAAAATATGGTAATGTTATAGTATTCCATATCATTGCGGTTAAGCTGGTTTGAGTTACAGTAAGTTATGGTTTGGTTTTTAGTCTCATAAAACGAGGTCATTACACAATTATAAGTATGTCATAATAATGACACAGGCTATGTCTCGAACTGTGTTAATTCCACATGTTGGCATAACTTTAGTAGGCTACATTTCTTACGAGTATTGAATAAAAACGTGGTAGCTACTGACATTCCATGAATTGCATGCCAATTGCTCCATCTGGTGGCTATTTGCCGCTGGCATTTTGTTAATTCTGTAAAGGAATAAATAAATACACTTTTAGTATGATTCCTACATATTATTTTATAAAAGAAACAGTATATTTGAAATCAAATCTGACTTACCGACGTATCTGTTCTTATGAAAGTTTTTGCGCGCGAGAAATAGCTGTCAGATGTGGGTATAGACAAAAAAACTCTTAGGCGATCATAAATGTACGCCCGTTTTTGGCAATTATTAGGTTGCATTATTGGACACAGGAAGGAACAGTGTGCTTCTGTCGAAGCATCACTATCCAATTATGACTACTCACACTACTCACGTCGGCCATGCTAAATTCATGAATCGCCCTCCAGAGATTAGACGGACTTCAATCTCTTTGCCTTAAGCCGCGTTGACACGGTCCAAGTATACTTGGATCGAGTGCCATCCAAGTGACAGCTTCAAACTAATTATTCCTATCCAAGTTAACTTGGATGAGTAGGACGCGGTCCAAGTAGCTTGGATAGGAATAATTAGTATGAAGATGTCTCATACGAGTGCACTTGGATGGCACTCGGTCCAAGTGTACTTGGACCGTGTCAACGTGGCTTTATACAAAAAAAATAGCTTTTCTACACTTTTGAAACAAAACATTGAGATACACAAAGGACAGCTTAGTCACGATAGGCGGATGGCGGATGACTAATAAAAATTTTAAGTTATGTGGAATAATTAGGTAAGTTTTGTTTTATTTTTATTCTATAACAGTCGGTGGGTCCCTGGCTTTCTTTATTGATCTAGGTATGAAAAATAGAATGTTTCAAGTATACCTATTATAAAATATTTTAAATTATTAAATTACTCTCAAACGTTTTCACATCATGTAATTATCAAATTAAAATGAAATATTATTTTTCTATATTTTAAATAGTGAATTTATCGAGATATATTGCATTTTTGACACCCTAATAAAAATAGTTTTTTTTTCAACGTGAGGCAACCGGACATCGATAAGCAGGCAACATTTCTCGTTCTTTCGTACGTTCTTTTTAACTTCCGACACTACAAAATGTCTAAAAGAGGTGAGTTTTAATCGAAATCTATCGTCATCGGTGTTAAATATAAGTGAAATACTCTGTGGCATCACCAGAAGATGTGAATAATATATCGATGATTGTGTAAAAGTATATATTTAACTTCAAAATATATAAATAATGTCAAAATTATATATCGCAGTTCTACGTTCACGTTGGAGTAGTATGGCAGTGACAGATGGATTGTTTTTATGATTTAAGGTCGTGGAGGAGCAGCCGGAGCCAAGTTCCGTATTTCCTTGGCTCTGCCCGTGGGAGCAGTTATCAACTGCGCCGATAACACCGGTAAGTTCTTCATCAAAACAATTTAACGGAACACTTAACCTACAATAACAGCGCGGCATTTTGTGTAGTGCAGTGAATTTATTGACAGTTCTAATCGTTTGTCATATGTAATGTAGCGTTAGTAAAACTAATTTACGTGATTATGGGTGAATCCACGCATCTATATGTAAGTAATTTGTCAATGCTAAAAAACCAATGACAGTTCATTATTGTGTAGAGTACCTACTTACGTATTATCTTCTCAGGGAATTCGTTATCAACTTGTCTCTAGGTCATTTTTGCTATTAATTTAACTCATAAATATTATGAATTAAAGTAATTAGCCTAATCAAATCATTGTTATTGAAATATATCAGCAGTCACATTGGTTTGTTATTTACTTTAGTTAAAAATCATTGGTATCAATGGAGTACACCATATCGTTTTGTGATGAGGTCTTTTGAGACCAAAAACCAAACCGAAACCTAACAACCTACTGTAACCCAAAAATAATTAGACTGTTTTTACCAAATCATTAACTCAGAGCATCACAGCGAGATCACTACATAAATATCCATTGTCTGGAAATTAACACAGCAAGCAAGATTTGAATTAAGACCCTGGTTATAATAATTAAGTCTTTTTTTGTGAACTCCGTTTTAAATGCCCTAGGGCCCAGATATATAATGTTATCTTCATTAATTTTGCCACCTGCATAGTTGGCATAGCAGTCGCTCAAATAAATGCCTATAGGCACTATCTATTTACAAATTAATGTGTGGTTGCTTTGCAGGTGCTAAGAACTTGTACGTGATAGCCGTACATGGCATCAAGGGTCGCCTGAACAGATTACCAGCCGCCGGCTCTGGAGACATGATTGTCGCAACAGTCAAGAAAGGAAAGCCAGAACTCCGGAAAAAGGTGAACATTTATCTATTTATTTTTTGGGTGTATGGCAACTCCTATGTTTCTATGTATTGGTAATTCATAGGTATGTAGATTAGAATTAATACGGCATGATTATTTAACTTATTTTTAAAAATTAAACCAAAGAATTTCGAGTCTTATAATATGTTATCTTATCACATATGAAATTGTTTTGCAACCACATAAATAAAGTATTAATTTGGTAAACTCCACAAACATCGTTCATTTGCAAACGTACAAGTAAAAGAGTACGGTTTTACACAAATTTTAGATGATTTTTCATGTGGTGTAAGTATGCAAACCAATAAGGTATCGGTTAATTAATATAAGATCATTTTCAGCCAGGAAATTTTATATCACTACGATGTAGGTGAGCACAAGCTAGAAGTGGATTCTGTGACAAAATCAAACCTAATCGGTTCATGCCATGATTGACTGCAAACTTATTTTGATAGCTTACAAATTGTCCCTTTTAAAAACCACATTATTGGTATCAAACACTTGAATGAATGATTTCTATGGCTACATGTAAATTGTACGTAAAACATTTCACTGTAGCACAGTTCGCTGTGAACTTTCTATCGGAAAGAAATGACCGTATACTAGGAATACCAGTGGCGAAGACTGCATACTAGGCGATTATTTAAAGCCTACCTTAACCCGGCCGGCGCCGATGTCACACACCTTGTACAAATCGGCCAAATTCGCAATGCGCATGTGTATAAATCGATGCCACCGCGTCCATATTTATCATACGGGACTGATTTTTTCACGTAAATTTGGCCTGATTTGTCCTTCTCCTGCCACCTATGACATATTTTAAAAGCATTGGTTCTAAATATAAAATAATCACCAAAGTTTCGAACCAATTCGTACGGCCAAGTTTTGCCGGTCGACAGAAATCAGTTTGAACTGCGCGCCGCGGCTGCGCAGTATACGACAGACTTTCAACCGAGCGGGCCATTGCGCGGGATTGTATTTATCGCATACAAGTTGAATATTTACCGCAATCGTTGATAAATACTTTTTTTGCTGTCTGGTGTACTTATCACATTAAAACTGGCATGATTAACTATTGAACGTATGATTTTATTTTACCGCGATTTTTAAAATACTTTTTGTACTGTCTACCGTGTCCCATTTTAGTGAATGTGAAAATTAATACTGATATCAATAACTATTGTGTGTGAGTTTAATGGTTTCTGTGATTTGGCGTTCCCTAATACTGTAGTTAAACATTTTAAAAACATTTCATAGTTTTATAGTGCGTAAATATGGAGGAAGAAAATGTGCGTACTAATGAGGAATTGGACTCAGATTATGATATGTCGGAAGAGGAATTGGAACAGCATGAGACTGATCATGACGTCGACGATACGGACTCTGACGAGCCAATTGAATTTTTGCGGTCGTGGAGAACTGGCCCGTATATTCCAATAGTTCACGAATTCAATGATTGTCGATCTGGCGTGACATCGAACGACTTGAACGAATCCTCTCCCGAATGTCTTTTCTTTGAACATTTTTTGAATAAAAATATAATGTCGGAAATAGTGAACCAAACGAATACATTTTTTAACCATTCGTACAGTGCGGGAGACCTTGGACCGAAATCGCGATCACACAATTGGACAGACACGTCAGTGCCGGAGTTGTATACATTTTTTGCCGTATCAATGCTGATGACTCGAAATAAGCACACGTCGATAGAGGAACATTGGAGTACCGATCCTTACCTGCATGCAGACATTTTTGGGAAAATAATGGCTAGAAATCGATACCAACTTATTTTACAAATGCTTCATTTTTCAGATCCTAGTGTGACCGCCTCAAATGATAGACTAGCTAAAATTAGATTACTGTTAGAACACACAAGAACAATTTTTAGGGAAACGATGATACCGTATCAGAATCTTTGCATAGATGAGAGCATAATCGTGTTTAAGGGTAGATTAATTTTTAAACAATTCATTCCTTCCAAAAGACATCGATTTGGAATAAAAATGTTTGTGATGTGTGACGTAATGACAGGATATATTATTGACTTTATAATTTATTGTGGGGAAGGGACTGACATACAAGACAATGAAAATCTCGGTATTTCCGGTGCGGTAGTGACAACGCTAATGAAAGACTACATCGGGAAAGGTCACACCTTATGGTGTGATAACTGGTATTCGAGTCCGGCGCTTTTTAAATACCTTCACTCTCACAAAACGAATGCTTGCGGTACAGTGAGAAAAAATCGTAAAGATATGCCAGAGTTCAGCAAACTGAAAAAGGGAGATACCGAGTCTAAGTACAATAGTCCACTTTTGGCTCTGAAATGGCACGATAGGAGGGATGTTCACATGCTATCCACCCTCCACGATGCATCATTTGGACCAACGGGAAAAGTGAACTATAGAACTGGCGAAAACATCGAAAAACCAAAATGTGTTATAGATTATAACAAAAATATGGGTACGGTAGATAAGTCCGACATGATGCTTAGCAACTTGTCGTGTATGAGAAAGTCGATCAAGTGGTATAAAAAGGTCGCATTCCACATGATCGACTTATATTTATTAAATGCTTTTTATTTATATAAATTTATTAAATGTGACAAAAAAACATTGGGCGATTTTCAACTCTGTGTAATAAAACAATTAGTGAACAAATATTGTGTGAGAATTTCAAATGCACCCCTGCCCAAGCCGACAGCGTCAACTAGCGATAATCCCGTACGATTATTGCCCAAAAGTGCAACGGGACATTTGCCAGAATACATTTTACCGACACAAAATACCGATAAGCCTAGAAGGAGATGTTTCGTATGCGGGAATTCTAAAAAAAATTCGAAAAAAACAAAACTCTCGCTATATGTGCCCAACGTGTGATGTTGCGTTATGTCTGTCACCTTGCTTTAAAATATATCACACGTCAAAAGAATTTTAAAATAGGTTTATTATTGTATTTGTTTTTTTTTTAATATGTGAGTTCATGTTAATTTATCAATAATATTCAATAAGTTAAGTGTTTGTGTAGTTTAAATATATTAAAAGGGTCCCCTTTATATTTGTTTACGACTCAACCCGAAGACATTAATATGTGATTTATCGATATGCACTTGAAAATTAGTAACACTTCAATTCGTGGGAACGTAATGCACAAGTGTCGAAATAGTACACACCGCGCAGAGCTCTAACTATTGGCTACAAAATGGCGTCTTACGGTGAGTTCTTTCAAATTTGGATAGCATTCGTTTGTTCGAGTGTTTCTGATATTATAACTGATTTATTACGGTTTTTTAGTGTGTCGAAATTATTTTAATGGTTTTGGGTTCTCGACTGGAGCTGTGACATATTTTTTATTGCTTTTTTTAGTATAGAACAAAGACGATAATGAAATTCATGCGTAGTTATGGTGCGTCATACGATTTTTGAGGCAGGTGCCGGGTTAAGAAAAATATTTTTATTTTCATGTTGACGTATTTATATAATCACAAATAATAATATATTCAATATGCCCAAAGACATCTATCGTATAATTGTCATAATTATACGATCTTTTCCGATATTTCAATAAGCACCATCTATGGCATCTCTCGAAAGTTTAAAAAAATAGAATATACCGTGTTTCGCTTTACATATTGTATAGAATTATTTTCGCATGAATCAACGGGTTTTTCAATATGAAATTTTTTCTCATTATTTCAAAATGTCTGGCGTCCCGCATACAAATGTACAAGCTGTTTCGTTAGCGCTTACGTCGCGAGAGCACATTTATTCAAAATAATTAATAAGATAATTTAAAATTTCTATGGGATTTAATCACATAATTATGTATTGATTGTTAAAAATATAAAATAATTTATCTCGTGATATTTATTTATTTATCAAGTTCACTCATTAGACAATTTAGATATCTGATATTGTACCTACCTAAGTCTGTGTTTTAAATATAGAAGTATTTTAAAATGTCTAGCTTTAGGGGTTAAATTATAAATTGTTATGGAACACAATATATATACAACAACGGATATTTTCATAGATGATAGGTAATATATTTTGAGCGTATATTACGTTTATAAATGGTTAGGAAAATACATAAGTAATTCAAACTAATTGCTTATTTTTATGAACTAATTATAACAAACCAATTAAGCTTTTGAAATTTCTTCGTTTTAGCGTACCTATTCATCAGTAGTAATATTGGGTTATCTTCTTATTTCCCGCAAATATATCTGACAAGCATGGTTACTCCCACAGCCTACCTCTTTCAAAAAGTCACCCTTCGCCACTGAGGAATACGGTCGCCAATTTTATTAAATTAATTAATTCAATTTTTATAGCTGATTTTGGCAAAGTTCATGAATTCAAAATTGAAAACTTAACGTAACAAATAATCCAGTACAAGTGTCCGGACATGAATTTCTATGATGATAAACCAGGAGTTTCGCAAAAATAAAATCTGTTATTTATTTGATGATACTACCTTGGCAGACTGATGAAAACACATTATAAAAAATTAAAATTCTTGCATTTTATCGTATTATTAATTAATATTTTCCTTTTGTTTCTTCCAGGTAATGCCTGCCGTCGTTATAAGGCAGAGAAAACCGTTCCGCAGGCGTGACGGGGTCTTCATATACTTTGAAGACAATGCGGGGGTCATAGTGAACAACAAAGGCGAGATGAAAGGATCAGCCATCACGGGACCCGTCGCGAAAGAATGCGCAGACCTCTGGCCAAGGATCGCCTCCAACGCCAGCTCAATAGCCTAATCAACTACCACTTCTGTCCAGTCCAAACGGGAGACATTTCAACTCTTCAGACAAATTCTAACCCAAGAGACAATTAACTCAAGTTTGTTTGAGCAGTGTAAATGATAAGTGTAGTCACATCACGGATTTCGCCACCGTGTATACATTCTGGATATTACTACTGACTTTTATTACAGTGTGAACATTTACTCGATTGAAGCAGTTTTTTTAAAATAATATTCCTACTGTTTCCATTGATGTAATTCAACTGGATTTTATATGCCGTATGTTGTTTTTGGAATGCATACACGGCTGCAAAGGTTTTTACTATAAGCGCAATGTATTGTAATGATACATAATAATAAAAAAAGTTTAAAAATTATATATTCTATTTTATTATGTACCAACCCGTCACCATACACACAACATTGGCAAAGGGTGGAGTCGGCTGTAGAGATCCCATTGATATACTACTAGATGAGAAGTTACCATAAAAGTGTCATTTTAAAAATGTACCACAAAAGATATTACGAATATCGTCTTATAATATTTCGTTGTAGGTATAATGCGTTAAGACCGTTAACATGGATTCCCGAATTTCACCCGTATTGCCCTGGCTGTAACACTAAATTTGCGTTCTTGGAATATTGACCCTAAGCGATGGTGCCCACAGAACGCGTCGGGCGCGCGAAGTCCGCGTATGCAGTGTTTATTCATAACCATAATCACACGTCTCTCGCCGCGCATTACCCTTCACCTATGTAGTAAGCGGCCCAAGCAGCACAAAATAAATATTATTACAGCGCCTCATAACAACGCAATAAAAATATATTATTTCGGGGCTTGTAATTAAAATTTACGACGACATTATTCAACCAGCGATAAACTGAACACGCAATAAAATAAAACAATGACTTCTCTGTAATTAAATAATTGCTTTCCGCCCGTCGATCGACGATGCCTCGCGCAGCGTGTTTTTGCTCGCTGTGTTCAATGAATGGACTCCATTGTATTTTCTTTCATTTGTATCGCCGAGAAGCGGTGATTCGCGAAAAAACGATGATTCATGCGGCGCGCGCGTATAATGCGTCGCCATATCCAGTGGGCGCTGGCGTATTTGATTACGTTGTATTTTCAATGATTTATGCGCCACTTGTAGAAATTTTTCGCGAGTGCGGCGCCCGACGCGTTCTGTGGGCACCATCTCTAAGGGTATGCAAGCTACCAAAAATTCATGTCTGAGCGGACAGAGCAAGTCGTCATGCGGTGACTATTAGTCAAGATGCAAGCTAGATCGGGCTTACTCATAATTATTGCCAGGTCGTTTTCAAGACAAATATTAAGTGAGCTTATATCGAGTTAAGTCCGCTGATATTAAAACAGTCAGTTTTAACACTGGCCGAGTCGCCGAAAATCGGGTGTCATTTTAAGAAGCATATGATTCATCCAGTAGTATATCAATGAGAGATGCGACATAAATAGTGCACTTACTTTTGAGTCATACTTGTTTATTTTCATTGAACTAAGAACACAAATTGCGGATGGCATTGATAAGTTTTTAAAATCCAATCTAAAGCAAACAATATTAGATGGAAAATATTCTTCTATCTATAAAATATCTAACATGCCATTAAATCATACAAAACTTTAATTATTAAAGTATGATGGACAAAGTGTAGTGCTCTATTTGTGTCGAATCTCCACCCTACGCCATTAATTTTTTTTCAAATCATACTGGAAATGAAATAGCGCTTCTGTACAATGTGTCATGGTATTAACCATAAACAAGACTACACCGCTGATTTTGTAGACAATGCATAAAAATAAATGATTACAGTTTAAAAAAGACATTAAATTATTTCAGATCTTTGAAGCAATGTGAAACAAACCTTTCCAAAATGTATTTTGTTAATATAAAATATTGACATCAATCGCGTTTCATGTCTAATTCTTGCTGATTAGGTCTTTCAAGTCATGGTTAATAAAAATTCTCATTAGTGCAACAGAAAACGCTCTGACTTGCTTCTGTCTTCAGAATGTTCACAGAAGATAAATGGATGGAAACATATTTTTTAGCCGTGACATCTGAATCAGCCACGAGATAAAAACAGGTTTCGCAGGCAGCCTCTGACAAGTTGAAAGGCTGACAATTTTTAAGCAGTCTTGCCACTCGAGCACTTGCCATTCAAACTGAATTATGTCACTGCCAACAATAAATATATCGTGACATTAGATCTCAAAGGAGCCGTGTGTGACAATTAGTTGTCAGTCATTCTTCTCTTATTGTCAGCACTTATTTTTTATGGCCATTCAAACATCAATTATTGTATGGGCGAGGCACATTATTAGAGTAGTAGTAAGTAGCCACGCACTATCTGGACAAGGTCTTAGCCGGCTCTACATCAGCGACACTCGTGTCTTGAAACATCAAAATAATAAATGAGGCGCCGAGTGCCAAAGGAGCTCAAGCGCCAACTTTACGATTTTTGACATTTGAATGTAGGTTTTTTCTATAAATCGATATGTATCATGCCACAAAGTCTTATCGCTCAAATAATTATAGATATTTCACAATAGAGATTTATTTTCTGTGGCATAATTGTTTTGGTCGTTATGTCGGCACGCCACAGAAGCTTATCCGCCATTATACTATGGAGAGCGCGAGACCAAAACAGCTGTCAGATTTGTCTTATTGAATATATGTCTCAACAGTGAAAAAAACTAAAAATGAGCTCAAGAAGGATTAGAAAAATAGTTTCGATGTGTGTTAAACCTGTAAACGAGGAAAATCGCGGTAAATTTAACATGTTTTATCCGTTTTTCTTTCACATACGCTGTTGTTTAAAATATTTTAGATTACTTTTGAAATATGGTTATTAACGTCATTTTAGTAATTATGTCTACTAAACTTTAACTTCCACGAAGGAAAATAACTGTTATTTCTAATTTCATCTTGTTTTATATCCAATTACGATTGATATACACTAAAAAAAGTATTTAAAAAATCACCCGAATCCTTGAGAAAAAATGATGGTGTTAAATTTGAATAATGATTTTGTTATTTTGGCCAGTTTGGAGTAACGATTTAATTTAGTATTATTAATAATATTGGGTATATAGACGGTTATTACGAAAAAACAATCCGAAGGCTTTGAAATCATTGCTGTAATGGCAAAAACGTATTTAACCCTTAACACTCGAGTGCCGCCATATCGGCGGCATTAGAAGTTTCCTGTATTACTCGAGTGCCGCCGTAGCGGCGGCACCGCCCATAAAGTCATTTTTTGTAATATTTTCAGAAATTTTTATAATGCGATTTCAATCAAGTTAGAATGAATAATAATAGGTTATTACATTTATCTGAGAAAGAAGTCGGCAAAAGAATACTGCGTGCCTAATTTCAACATAGTATTTTTATCGGAATCTTCTCTTTTTTTATTAGTAGGTCGTCGCTTGCAAGCAATGTTTTTTTGTCACATAAATTTTATTTATTGAACGTTCCCAGACTAGAGTGAAGTGTTTGTCACGCATGATTTTGAAGTGTGTTTATATTTTTTATTGGTTCTCGCTTGCGCAGGGGCGTCTCGTATAGTTTACAGTTTTATATTTGAATACTGTTTTTGATGACAATACTTACTAGTATATTATGCCGATTCGGAACCTATATAATGTGAAATACTCTAATGAGTCAAATGAAAATTATTACGTATCGATTTATTATTTTTTGAGAAATCTTTTGATAATGTGTACCGCACTGGGAATGAGTTGTTATGAGCCCGAAACTAATTTAGGAAATTTACGAGACAGCCGCTTATATTACAAGTGTATTTGAAGGCAATTCATTTGTATCATATTTACAGTCATAATGGACGATTTACACTTTATAGCCAGTTCTCTACATACCGCTATTTCATTACGATTCTGTGATAAGCCAGGATTACATATTGGAGATTGCTTTGTGAAATACCACACAATGAAGAATTATAAATAAACTAAAAATAAGTACAGTATATTCATTATAAATTTATTTTACAGAATAAAAAAAAAAAAAAAAATTTTTACATTTTTTTCACCAATTAAATGTTTTATATTGAAATTATGCTTTGTGCAGGAAAAAGTCTCGAGTGGGTGGTATGTACCTATAAAAAAAAATTCGAGTGGAAAAGGTTAATATTATAAGGCAAATTTTATGCCAAACAAACTCGTGTAATAATCATAACAAATTTGACCATTTTTTCAGTGTTTATTTGGCATAATAAAATTTGTTTATATCAAAATGTTTTTTTATTGCTATCCAAACCCTTACATTAAAACATTTTTTTTAAATGATTTATTTTTTTAAATTAATGCCGTTATTTGAATTTGAAAATGTTTATGCAACAAAAAAAAGTATCAAGTGCCACCTTTTTTCATTTTTCTATATGCCAAAGAGGCTCAAACACCATTTTTTTGGAATCCAATAGATATTTTTCATTAAATATTATTGTAAATACTTTGATTTTTTAAAATTTGCTTTGCTTAAAAAATAATTGTCCATTTCAACAATTAAGTTTAAAATTAAAAAAATAAATTCACTGAAAACTTGTCGGCCATTTTGTAGCACTTTTGTTAAATGGTGCTTGAGCTCCTTTGGCGCTCGGCGCCTCAAATACTCAGGCCAGCGCCATTACGCAAATATGTCATCGGACGCTGAAACAGCGATTAAAATGCATTGGTACGGCAGAATTTTAAGTAGAAGGCAAAAATATTGGATTCATCCGTCAATTAGGCATAATATGCATCATTTATCACAGCACAACTCATCAAGCACCCAGTGATCGGCGCACTGACATCTAGATACAAATGGCCGGAGGGCTGTCATGTTCTCGGCGCTTGCGATATGCAACATGTTAGAAGAGTCGACCTGTCGCATTTGTTGTTCAGTTGCATTCCACCAATCTGCGGAGCTCCATTTGACATGTGTTTCGACGATAACGTCACATCAACGAATTTGACATGCGGCGCACAAGGCGAATTTTGATGTGAGAGCCAGCTTAGGTTGTCAGGTTTACTTCATCACTTTGATCATGAAAATGATCAAGTAAAGAAATAAAAAAACGTGTAGTTTAAATAAAAGCCGTATATTTTTGTCCATTTCTACATTTCTTCACAAAAATTCAGATGTAATTAACCCATTCTGTCCATTTTGATTTTAGAAAAAATAAATCAAAAACGTCAGCGGAAAAGGTTAAAAAAAATGGCTTAAATTGACAATACAAGCTAAATGTTATATATGAGTGAATTGTGATGCGTGTGAAATAATGGATTAGATTAAAATAAAGCAAACATATTCTTGAATTTATTGACAAATGAAAATACTTAACAGACTAGCACCCTATCCATTTTACTTTACACATACAGATCTTGATAAAAGAAAAATGTATTCAAATATCCAACATAAGAAAATAGTGTGAGGCATACCGAAATATTATGCCAACCATACTAAAATTTTTATACCTTTGTATTATTAAAATCAGCACAGAAAAATATGGCAACACTGATGAGTGTTTTATCAACAGATCAAGTGACATCCAAAAGAATGAATTACGAATGTTGATCTAACTTCACCAAGGACAAAAATATTCAAATATAACTCTTAGGGTAAAATTAATTAGCTTTTTGCGAACGTGTTTGAGAACAATGTATAAATCAATTATGTCGTGACAATTCAAATTGTTCAGGACATTGCAACCCCGATCCAAATGACAATTCGGACCACCTCTCTACGATCTCATGTTACCCAAACTGACAACTTTGATGATGAACGAGTCCAGTGTTATAAGAGCCAATTAAAAAATTTCCCTCATTTATTGTTTCTGCATATTAGATAATTATGCTATATTTCTGACTTTCAAAATTATAGTATTTTTAGCGTAATAAACATACTCTCGTTCACAAAGTATAATTATTGTATTATGGTTGGCAATACTGCACAAATCACTGAGAAACTAGTCTGGGAAACACGGTAACAGATCAATATCCAGTGGTACTCAATTACGAATGCACTTTTTGAGAAATGAAAAAAACATCAAAATACATTATTCTTTTAATTAGATAGAAAAATACATAAATATAACCATATGAATATAAAGTTACATGTAAAATCTTTCATTCGTAGCGCACTACTGTGTTTATGCCAAATAGATAAAACATATCTGTGATCTTTGGTCAAATATGTAGATGCAAAGTTGGTAATTTATTTATTTAGGAAAAATATCAGTAAACCCACCAAAGATCAAAGATATAATATCTGGAATATAAACTTCTGTAAATTGTTCGTTTATCGACAACCAACAAATATTACTAAATATACGAACACAAATTCTATTATAATCTCTGATTGGAAAAAATCTAGGCACAGTATTCAAAATAAGCGATTATCATTAGCCTTAAAAAATATGTTTTTCGTGTTGTGTGATAAAACTATGCCCGTAAATGCATATTAAACGTATATAATACGGAACTAACGCAGTTAGTTTTGTAGAGTGGCTGGAGAAATACAAATCTGATAACGATTACCCTTAACAAATTGCGGGAAATTACTATCAGAACGCAGCATTTTTAACCATAGAATACAATATGGTCTGCATCATAGAATACACAATGTTTCAATAATGATGGAACCACTGGGTAGTATTTCCAGGACCACATTTTAATATTGTTAATAACATTACAATTAAATATTAATAATGAATGGTGTCGTCCTAATAACCGCCTCCCTCGTTGGGTGCCCGTACATCGTCGATCTTGAGAATCATCTTGACGAGTTGTGTCGCCAGCGAAATCTGCTGTTTCTTGCTGTTGAGGGATTCTATCACATGGAGCGCCTTCATGTCGTTTGAACCTGCACAAGACAAAAGAAAAAACATGAGTGTTGAATGCATCCAGACTCGCATATTCATTATTATTTTAAACACTAACAGTCCAATGACAGCAGCAGAAGTAAAACAATCACTTCATGCAATTGTTTTGGCTTTGAGAAAATCACATAATTGTATTGTGACCTCACAAGGTATCTACCCCGAAACCCTGGAATGAGAACCCAGTGCCTTACTCATTGGACTACAATGGCCACTTACACGGTCAAATAAACGTGGAAGACTATATGTTTTTGGCAATTACAAAGACTCGATAAGCGAAGTTAACAAAACGAATAGGAGTATTTTTTTAATATACACGCTACAGTAGAAAGAATTTAGTATGAGCTTTGGCACTACAATGCAATGAGGACCTCGGCTGCCTCCAAGAAATGTCTTGACTTATCTGTTCAATATTATTACACATTAATTCCAATAACTCCAGTTTAGATTTCTATTTTTAATAGAAAAAGCAAACGAAGCGATTTAGAAACGTCTTAAGTAGAGTTTAATTAGTGATCTGGATCAATGATCAATTATTAATAACCATGTCCTTGCTTTTTCGTACAAGGTGGTTTGTTAGTAATTTTGAACAATCACAAACACCCAGGCTTTGAGACAAACACATGAATATTGTGTGTCCTGATCGGGAATCGAACCCAAGAACTCTCGGGTGGAAGGCAAGCGCCTTACGCACTGCGCCACGAGAGCCGGCCCGTTAGAACAGATTATGCCATTCGGCAGACCCGACAATAAAGTGAGTGTAATTTTTTTCCCAGATGATTCGTCCATATTAATGTCATTGCTCTGGGTAGTGTCCATCGCAAAGTGTAACTTACTCGATCAACGTGGTTCCGTGTCGCGCTCTTAAGTCTCTAGAAGGGCCTCATGAGTACATAGTTGAAAGAATTAAAAAAATCATATCTTACCACTGTTGAGGCAGTCGACTCCTAATGCAGGATTCTTTTCAGCAATTTGTCGAGCCTTCAATTCAGATAGAGCTTCAATGGGAGCAAGACCACTGCAACAAAGAATACAAGTAACAATTAATTACGTGTCAGAAGATATTAGCTCGACAAAAAAAATATCCAATCACACTTTCCCGGCACTATATATTAATATTTTCTTCTAGAAACATACAAGTACCAGGTTCTAAAGGTAGATGTTTACCCCTCATGATCACAATTACACGCCACTGCAATAACGGGCGAACAAGTGGCTGTAACCAATAGTTACCAGTGTGTGTGGCAACCAGTAAACAAAGGTGACTGGTTATCTGTGTAGCTGATATGTATGGATAAATTACAATTTCCAATCTAAACACAATGAAGAAACAGGTGAATTCGACCCAGTTGCAGGATTCGAACCCATGGTACGATATAAAAATAATTAATCATTTTCTCTCTTGAAGCATATGGGAATGGAGTTTATAGTTGTTATACTATTCACCAAACACATTCTCAAACACACATTGAATAACGTCAAGAGCTTTAAGTCAGATGTAGGATTTAAGCCCACCCGCACCCACAGTTCAGAGACGGACAATAGAATAGAAGCGCTAGTGCAGTTAAAAGTAGGAGGAGCTTGTTAGTTCACAGTTTTAACACGTGGACAACTCGTCGCTAACCGGAAGGTGCTATAATCGAAGTGCGGTTAAAAATGTTGTTAGTTCACAGTTTTAACACATAGCCAAGAAGATCTTATTGGACAGTATGTATTACATAGTTACCTGTTCTCAGCCAAAGCGAGTGGAATACTCTCAAGGGCATCGGAGAAAGCCCGGAAGGCATGCTGGTTGAGACCAGTCTGCTTGTCTGCCAGCGCAGCCGTAGCCAGAGAGCACGATGTCTCAGCTGCTCCACCACCAAACACCACTCGAGAATCCTAAGCAAAATGAATATTACAATATTAACAGATGGACAGTGGATCATGTTGCATAGGTGAGCCGCGGTTACATAGTTGAATATGACTGTGAGAATCCTTTTTCACTTGGTAATCTAACCTGAATAGAATATTATAGTGGAACATTTTTATAACGATCCATTGGTCTTCAAACCAGACCTGCATTCTTACAATGTCTCCAGGATACCACCAGGTTAATTAAATTTCCCCAAAAATGTTTCAGAAGCCTGAGTTTGTTTTTCGAGTCGGAGGCAATTTTAGATTTATTATTTGATCTGTTGTAGAATTTATAGTCAACCTAGGGCTCGAAATGGATCGGAACGCACCGGAGCGCCGTTCCGGCTCATGAAATTTGTAAAATTATCGCTCCGTCTCGTGGAAAAAATATGTTGACCGTGTGTGCTAGATAGGCCATAGAATAGAAAATCTGACACTTATTTTTATAAAATACACATACGATTTGATGACTATGTAAATATCTTCAGAAAATTTGTCGAGCGCTCCGGTTCGTAAACTTTTCCATTTCGAGCGCTGAGTCAACCGTTCCGAAGATGGGTTTAAAGCCCGAAACAGATGTCAATGTAAATGACTCGGTTAATGTAGATTTAACAAAAATAACTTTCATTCAAAACCATTCATTTTAAATTTACTTTGAATGAATCTAAAAATGCATTGAAATACTTCTGGGTTAAACAGAAATGGATGATATATTGTGAAGTTTGCTACAAACGAATCCACAATGTGCTATTATAAGTTAACATTAAATTTAACATTTCACTCAGTCTTTTTTGTACTGTAATAAGCGTAGAAACAAATTCAGATACTGACTTATGTTAGCACGTCTACATCTCTTACTAAGCTGTCTTAGATATCGGTACACAGGGTGATCACCCCGTCGCCTGTGGTGTCAGAATTCCATGTTACCTACATTTATTCAGTGCTCCCTAGAGCAGTGAATGATACATCGTATGAAAGGTAAGAAATATGCCTACTGAATCAAAACTGCCAAAATGGCATCTATGTACGTCAAAATTAACTTCCATTGTGAGAATAATATAAGTTAAAAACATACCTGGACCAAACTCCTGATAACGCACAGAGCGTCGTGAATGGACCTCTTCGCTTCATCAATGGCCATCTTGGTGCCTCCTCGGATCAAGATGGTCACAGCCCGGCTGTTCTTGCAGTCCTCGATCACTGTCATCGAATCATTGGTGGTTCCGAAGTTGAGCTCTCTAACCAAGCCGGCCTGTCCCAGTTTGGCTTCTGAGAGTTCTTCGAAACGGGGCACGATCCTGCCACCCGTTGCGATGGCGACCAGTTCCATCTCAGGACCTCCCACCCAGCGGATAGCTGGCAGACCTTCAGTCAAGAGGAGGTGGTTCGCCTCATCGTCGAAACCCCACTGGCAAAGAGCCAATGTGGCACCGGCGTCCTAGAAAAGACATGAATAATAATTACAAAATTATTCTGCAACTATGAGTCATGGCTGCGATTTCATAGCGCTGTCTGCAGTGATAAAGCGGGGGTCGCGGACATAGATATATATTATAATATATGAGGCGTCTAATTACAAAAAGCGACAAGTCCACAATTCAATATTTTCGGAAACGTTATTACGTTTTTATGTTGTATTCTATGCCGAAATTAGAATCAAATGGCAATTTGTTTCAGCCGATAAACTCTTAAATGTAATAAATATAGGCAAAATAAAATTGGAATTGCGCTACTTGTACTTCACTTTTTAATTTATCCCGCATAAGGCACATATTTCCGTGGCACTGTCAAAAGTTTACCAGATGCTACAGCATGGGAGACGCCCTTTTCAATATTGAACGTTCCCTTATTGGTTGACTTAAACACGCGCGAAATCAACCAAGCTTTAAATAATATGAAAAACGGACTTGGCGCTTTTTGTAATAAATCGAGACTTAAAATATTTTTTTTCGTAGGGTTATGTCGCGTCGCGTTTTGGAATTTATAAATCAATACATATTGTGTAAAATTATACAAAGAATACGTGCGTATTTTTTTCTCGATTTTGACCAAATATGGACTTATCGCTTTTTGGAATTAGACGCCTCATATATACAATACAAATATAAAAGTGTGGACGGATCTGGAGCTCTATGCAGCCTGATATAACGCTATATAGTAATTATTGATCTTCAAGTTTGTTAAAATATTGCCACATTGTAGGGTCCAAAACCATGAAAAAAAAATCAAAAAATTCAGTTAAAAATATGGCAGGTAAATTACCATTTTTTCCCCTCACTGTATTTAATTTTAATAGCAAGCAAATACAACATATAAAAGGTGGTAAATATAGTTGAAATAAACATTTAATTTATGTTTTTTTAACAGTTATATTTTTCCGGTTGGTATTCTTCCAAATTCCAAACACACCATGACTGGAATATTATAAACTTAGTCCCATGGTTGGTGCTCATAATGCCTAGTAAATTTCCATTTTCATTCCTAACATTCATTGAAAAAAAAACCCACGCACTTTATTAATTACAGCACATAATAAAACAATCAATATTGCTCTGTGCTCACCTTGACTTGTTTGACCATCTCCCTGAACTTGTCGTGTTCATACTGGCGTAGGGCTTTGTAGTCTTCGGCGGAGCTCACTGTCAACTTATGCTTGGTCTTGGGCTTTGGTGGTTCAAACGGGCAGGTCAGGATAGCGATCTTTGCATTCTGTCAAATCGAAAAAAACAAAACATTAACAAAACACGCTTATATTAAAAAAGAGCACGATGTGAATATTGCATGCATTGAGAAAAAATTCTAACCACTAAGTATGCCATTTAGACCTGACCGCAGATGTCATTACACACGGATAAAAAAAATTATAATAAATTAATTCGACATGGTCGTAAAGCTTCCAAAGATAGTACATATTATATAGTGGGCCTCAACAACAAATCCATACTGCAGACAAACCCGATGTGCATGTACAGTAAAACCTCAGGGACCGAAAATCGAAAAAAAAAATCGAAATATGAAATGTATAGGCGAAAAATATTTTTTTTTTTTCGATATTCATTAATTTTGTTTCCGATCATAGATGTGCCTACCAAATTTCCAATACAATTCTTTCAAATTAAAATCTGTGCAAATAGCATGTGTCATTGATCCATAAATTGAGCTAGAATTATATAAAAATACAAAATATTTTTTATTTTTCCTCATTGGTCCTCTAGTAAAACCATGTTTTTGATGTTTTAAGTAAAGTCTGTCACAATTTTCAATGACTGGCTCATGATTATAGTGTACTTTATTACGATTTATTAAATATTTTTATATGCCAGGACTCTGAAATCATTTCGAATTAAAGGAATGGTTTTATATGAAAATAATGTTCAAGGGATCACGAAAATTTCAAATTAGCGCGAATTTAGAATTATCAGTGTTCTTACTAACGAGGTTTTACTGTAGCATGTGGGGATTAAGCTTTGTTTGTGGAAGTACAGACAAATGAAAACTACTAAGCAATCGAGACCCGTGTGCCTTTCTTCAAGGTCACTGGCATGGATTTATGGTCTACTGGTGCATCACAAATGAGAACTAGAGTACGATAATTATAAGTTGAAGTGTCATGGCCGCCGTCATGTCGCTGCAATATATTATGAAAGGATTGTCAGTATTGTAGTTATCGAAACAGCCACACTTCACATTAAACTTACCGCAGTCTACTTCTAACAGTGTGATTTTGTGTCAGTGGCATCATCAAATGAATGAAGTGAACGATGACATATAATGATTCGGTATTGGTTTGTATACCAAAATACGTAAATGCTTCGGCAATAATTAATAAAATGGGAAAAAAATCTTCAGAACAGGTAAGCAATTATTATTTCTATCTCAACATCATGAGATAAATTAAACAAATTAAGTCAACTAACCTTGTGTATTTTGGGCATTTGCGGATGGCTCATGGTCTTGTCCAGGACGACTCCACGAACGAGCATAGAGTCCTCCAGCTTCCCGCCCACTTTGCCTTCCACCTTCATCAGTTCAAAGTTCACATCGCGTTTCTCCAAATCGGCAACAGCTAAGACGGCCTGAAAAGAAACAATTTTGAATAAAATTTGTCTTAAACATAGCTACACGCCATAAGACTAGACATGTATGCGATACATGGAAATGTGATTATTACAACATTCCATAGTACTACATACTTTCATAAAAATGATATTTTTAATGATGATTTATAAATATGGTTATATGTACCATATCACAGAAACTGAACTAAGAACAACCAAGACATTATAGTGCTTTTGAGGTGTGTTGATAGTGTATGGCCTGCGACATTACTGCGGTTACAGTTCAATATTGGAGTTATGAAACATTGGTAACGCACCTGCACAGCGATCTCAGCCATCTGCCTGTGACAGCTGCTGATGATCTTACTGGCCAGAGTGGTCATGGCGGTCCTGATGAGAGGCTCGGGGTTGGCGCGGTCAACGGGGAAGGGCTCAGCGATCGTGTCCAGATGAGCCACGGCCAATCGGGCGGCCTCTTCGTAGCCATCGGCGATCCTCGTTGGATGGATGCCGCGGTTTATTAGGTCTGCAGCTTGCTCCAACAGGGCACCTGAGGTTTACATAGGAGGAAAATTAATATTTATACTATACAAAATAAATGTCACACTGCAGCTAAAAACCGTACATATTGGTACTTCTGAATTTTATTTGTTTTATTGTTGCAAATGTGTTTCAAATTTATTATTGTATTTTCTTTAACTTTCCAACATCTTAACGTATGGGAAGCGATCCAAAATTGGTCAGATGGCACATTGAGTGGTCACGGAACATTTTCAAACAACAAAATTTTGAGACAGTAAATAGCATACGATAACATTACAAAGACATCTTTGGAAGTTTTTGCAACGAGAATAAACCTGGATTCTGGTCAGAAAATTTTAATGTTGTGGGAAAATTGCTAGGATAGAAAAAACTTTGGTGAAACCAAAACTTCTAACCCAATTTATGTCATGGGTCAAAAAGGTTATGAAAACCTGATGTAAACTGTGCTATATTAAACTATCAAATGTGTGTTAGAAATTTATGACAATCGCTCTTTGATAAAAATGATGAACAAAAGGATCTTACCAGCTAACACGACAACACCCGTGGTTCCGTCGCCGATCTCATCATCCTGGCTCTGAGAGAGCTGAGCGAGGAGTTTGGCGATCTCGTGTCCCGCATCCATCAACTTCAAGATGGTGGCTCCGTCATTGGTGACTGTGACGTCCCCGTCAGGCGACACCAACAGTTTGTCCAGGCCACGGGGGCCAAGTGACGTCCGCAGCATGGAGGCGATCTGACACGCCGCATTTATGTGCGACTGGAAAGAAGATATCATTCAGTTGAAAATGTTGTAACCAAGAAGATTGGTAAATATGCAGTACTCTGTATAAACAAAGAAATACTAATCTATACTATAATTTTAAGAATATATTTGGATGTTTGTTTGTACCGTCCTTCGGTTTTTCTTTATGCAAATCCACATGCAGTCGGATTTCGACAAAATTTGGAAAGTAGACGGAGGCCGACGAGCCGGAGTGTGTGGTTAGGGTCTCCGTCTCGAATTAGTTGCATCCCGGGGACAGTTTTATGGTTTTTGCAGAAAAAGTTAATGCTGCAACCCCCATTTTGTATTGAAAATATCGCTAGAATGTGTACATTTAAAAAATATTGGTGTTTATTTCAGCTCGATCGGAGGTCAAATGGCAAAAGTTAGATGCAAATAATTGTGTTATTAGAATCGCTAATCGGTAGGGAGCCAACCGAGCCGGCGCAGCGCAGGCGACGCAGTGCTGCCACATTAAATTGGAATGCTTCACTCACGGACAATCGTATGTAGCGGCATCAAGAGTTGGGAGTAGTAAAAATCTATGTATTTTGGCACCAAATGGAAAAGCCACAAATATTTTATATTGAAAAGCCCTGGAATGATGCAATTGGATATTTATATTATATAGAAAAGCCTTAAAATAATAAATCGAATATGTACTACTTTTTAAGATATTTAAATGCAATAAATGTACAAAAATATACTATATGTTAAAAATAAAAATTATATTTTAACCCTTAGAATGCTACGCAACGATATATCGTTTTTGATATTGGCTACAACGATCGTCGTTTTGCATTTGATGCCTGAAATATTAAGTTAATTTTGGAACATACTACTGCTTCAGCGGTATGAAACATTTTTGATATATTTAGTTTTATTGTTGTGTAATATATGTTTTGTGACTGGGTAGGGTTAGAACTTATAACGATTGTATTTTTTTTCATCGCATCAGCATTTTTATAATAAAAGCATTAATTTCAAATACAATTAACAGTTTACAATATAAACAAATTTCGTTTTTTATTTGTTTACAGTCAAATTCCGGGTGGAATGACAATTTTTTATTTAATATTATACATTTGAAACAGTGGGAAAAGTATTTTAGAACAGTGTTTCCCTAAAAATACTAAAGATTATACTAACTTAATTAATACTTACTTACTTATTTCTAATTTACTAAAGTAAAATACACGGATCGTGACTCCCTGAAGGGACCGTAGATTTTCTATTAAATTAAAGTGGATTTATACTACTTCTATAAAAACAATTTCATTTATAAAAAAAATAATGAAATAAAAATCATTTTCAATATTTTAAATGTTCCAATAAGCAAACACCATGAAGACCTTTTTCACAACTCAAGCATACTGTACGCGATCTTTTAACGGGGCCACCATTTTTCCTACTGCAAACAATGCAAACTTTTTCTTTTCGGCCGGGTAATTTCCTAATTCCACTATTTTGTATTATCCCTCGTGTGGGATTGTTTCCAATAGCTGTTAACCTTTCTAACGCGGCAACTGACTTTAGTCAGCCTATACGCGCGAGTCATCCGCGCGTCAGCTGACTAAAGTCATTTCGATTTTCGTTTGCCTAGTACTGCTTTCCGCCAGGCGCGAATAATTCGAATATTGATTTAATTTATTCAAAAATCATCCTTCTCTTGACATCTGTCAATGGATAGCCTAAACTTTTGTTCTATCTAATTTAAATAAATATTTTTCGGGAGCGTGTCTTGAATAAAAATATATCAGTCATCGGGCCAATTCAAATTTGCCGCGTATATAGTGTCTTATCGCTTCTTAGTGCATGTGCGCCGAAGACATTTGACTGACGTGTTTGTAACGATACGAGTTTGCGATATAATAAGTTATATTGTTTTTTAGTGATTGAAAAACTATTTGGTGCGTAAACTGTTAAATAGAATATTCGAAAGTTACATTGATCAAAGTGAATTTACAAAATATTTTTACAAAAGGAATGCTTTTGGAGATTGCATTCATTCGCCTATCTGCCAGTATATTATCCGCGAGTTTATAGTTTCGGAAAATAATTTGAACCAGGTGTCATTTAAATATACCTAGAAGTCCGCGATTTAATATGTCTCTTTGTTTATCATTGATTAACATTTTTAAATACTATTTTCTGGTTATAGTATTAGGTGAAACAGACAAAAATTATTTATTTACCCTAGTTATCAGCCATTTATAAAGAAAAGACACGAACACTCAGACGCCCGTTCCTGCATAAATGCGGAAATTGTCATATTACGCAAACACCAGGTCCCGCGCTACTGAATTTTTATACACTGCGCGGCAAATCATCGTCTGCTGGTGTGAGACAGACACCTGAGAATTATTTTTTTCGTAATACTATTCAAAAGGGTTTGATTCATGACTACTATTTTTTTTATGTAGAATTCTTCTTATATTTATAGTCGAAAATAACTCGAGTTACTTACTATCACGTCATTATAATAAAATAAGAGATTACCTATTCTAGTACCAGGTTATTGAAGTAATATAATAAAAAAAAAACAAATGAACTTGAAAATAAAATTGTGGTGACTATAAAGCATTTAGAAGTGCAAAAAGTGTCTGAAATTTAATATTTTACGAATTGTAATAGGTATTCGAAAAATAAACCATTTTGTTATATAAACTATGTGTCATTCGATTCCATTCAGTTCGGGGTCAATGGTAGGTACAAACCAGGCACTGGTGGTAAGTACATCACTCTCAAATAGCCAGTAGTTCTCAAGGATGATTTATTTATACTCGGCCTGCAGTGCTGCAATGTGTATGCGAGTTCAAACAAAAGTTACACAGTTTGAGATGTCCTGGATGCTATAAAAATGAGTTATTTATGACTGATATTTTTTCAACACACTCAACAAAAATGCTCATAAAAGTCATAAACCATATTATTATTCATTATGTGTATGACATATTTGTCGAAATGGTAGCCGGTAGACTATAAGAATACTGAACTGTTCTTACACTTGTTAATCTGTCATCGACGCATTAGTCCAGCACCATTTCGTAAGTGTCATGGCGCCGCTCGAGTAAGCTGGCATTTTTTCAATGAAGAAGTCTTGTTCATGATTTCTTATCAGATTTAGGCGACGAATGTTTATTTTTAGAGTCACATAAAATATTAGGTTCTGTCATAATCATTTTTGAACTTGACTCCGATTTTTTACTACTCTATTTGTGTATGTTTGACTGACATTTATTACGATTTATTGATGCTTGAAATCACAACGCGCACTGTTGTACTAAGTCGGGATTCGTAACGCTTAGAAAGGGTTAAAAATAAATACTCGATAGTTCGTTTCGCTCGCACACGTGGTCGTCAGTATGATAGAGCGAGAAAGAGAATTTCAATTAATTTTAAAGGCAGACGAAGTGGGGGATATCTAATAGCCTCATTATCTATTCAAAACGATAAACTAATTACAAAACGTGTTTTCATAATATTCCGATTTCGCAGAATCAATTAGAGTGGTAAGGTGTCTAAAAATAATACAATACTTTAATTTATCGACAATTATTGGTAGCAATCTTCGACCGGATTTTGCACAACATCGTAGCAGCCAAAGGGTTAAATTCAATCCTTTGCACTCCACGTATATTTAGAATTTTTATTTTCAAATATTAAACCATTCCACGCCGGGTGATACTGCTAGTGTGTATATAAATAAAACTAATCTTTCATCAAATTTAATCATCTAAATCAGATAAATACAGTAAACACTTAAGGATCAGGAATTATTCAGATTATCCATGTTTGAAATGAATCAGGTTTCAATTATAGGTTACAAAAACTATCGGTGGTGTTTAGGTACATGTAGTTGAAAAACTATGCCAATGTATGTTGTCATAGACCCTTTCGGCATAATTATTATGTATGCAGTATATGCCAGCGTGTGTACACTGTGAGGTACAAGACTACAAAACAGGTTTTTTGACACATATCGCAGGTGGAGAAGTACAAGTGTTTATTTTTGACGAAACAAAAGTAACAATGAGGCACCTTATAATATGTCATTATTGGGTTTGTTTTGTCAAGGACGAACACTTAGAGAACCTTGTAATATTAGGCTTGCGATATACGACAGATCATCATAGCATTTAAATTTAACTTTAGCAGGCTGGATTTTTTTCTAGATGACTTTCGTGATACAAAAAAAAAAACCTGAACTATAGAAGACTTTCTTGTTGGGACTATTAATGCTCAGCGCCCATTACGCTGTCTCGTGATTGCGTTTATGTGTATTTATTAATGCTCTTCTATTTCTTCTGACCAGCTTCCACATAGCCTACGGCGGAAGAGTCAACAGAGAAGTGGGGGTCGAATGCTGCTTTAGGCAGGCACTCGAGCTAATCATTTAAAATACTGGTAATATATTTATAAACAATTTTAGAAAGTACCTATTCTATATTTTATTCATAGTTATAAGATGGGTGGATTCAAGTCATACTTTCAGATAGGAAATAATGCAACCACACTATATGCAACTACATGCACATACCCGGCAGCTAAGTCATAACACTTTCTAAGAGTTTTTATTATATTGACGGAACATGGCACTAGCTGAGTGACAGCTGAGATTAATAAATATAATTCAGATAGACTATACCCAATGCACTACATTTTGAAGCAGGGTTTAAATGTATGAGTGTCCTACGAAGATGAAACACATTATAGACAACACAGAATAGTGTGTGTTGCAACCTCTAAATACACCAATATTGAATGAGCGTCAGTTCATAAACCGAGAGCAGTTGTCACAACGAAGGACAAGCTTAGAATGACATATTCTTGACACGTGTTTAAGTTTATTCCATATTCTTCCACACTCGAGATCGGTTGCCTGTTACTCCACACCCGTTAGGTATTTTAGTTCCCATTAATTCTGTGTTCCCTGTGAGTGACGTTAATGACTAGCCGGTTGAGGTGACTAACAGAGACTCCTACAGAAACGTACAAATTGTCAAACTAAACGATCTCTCGATTAAGAATTGATAGACACAACTCAATTATAATATATATATTATTATACAATTAATGAATAAAATACTGATTTTAGGATAGGTCTACTCATATAGTTAAACTGAAGGTTTCACACATAGTTCTGCTGGAAAGGTCTTAAAAGTTTTTTTTATTATTTCATTTGAATGAGAAAATTATGAATTCAAATCATCAAATCTACAATGAACTTTTTAAAGCTTTGTGCATTGATCAAATAGGTATACTACTAGTTTGAGAATGTTCAAAAGAAACCTGAATCATGTGACTCATTTTGGGCATAACAATACCAACCTATTTTATTTTGAATGATATGTATTGAAATAATTCAACTGTTTCATTGAAACTAGTGGAAAGTATTATTTACACACATATCTTCACATTCCTGAGGATTTCGGCTGCCTCCATTTCAATTTAAAGTCATGGTTTAAAATTTTGGTAAAGGATGTCACTCCCACACATAAAAGAACTATCTAGAAGTCTAGATATATTCTGACAGCTGAATAATAAATAAATCGATCAACGTATGAGAACATTTTCAACTTGGAACACTCTACGAGTAAACCCCCAACATGTTTTTATCAAGAGACAGGGTAGCTTTCATACAATTATTTAGTAATAAGTAAAATAAAAACACAGGAACTACCTTCAGGGCATCGTTGCCGGTTAGCCTTTTTTGACGCTCTTGGTCGCGGATTATGATGAATGGGCGGCCAAATTCATCAAAGGCAACCGTGCCCGGAAAAGCTGTCATGGTTATTTATTGAAAACAAAATCACAATTCACGGATGATCTTCGATTTTGTTTGAAAACGAAATTAAGCCTAGACCACCATTTGTATATTTGAAAGAAGACTGAATGTTACAAGTGAAAGAAAAGATTCGACGATTCTAGATTGAATTAAAAAGAATGCATGAGTTTGGCATACATGAACAACTATGAAACATAAATAATATTTTTGGTTATCATTCTAAAGCGTATTGCATAGGTATATTTTATTGCAGATATGGGTGGAATAATATAATTGGATAGTATCATTGAATATTATATCTTATTAAGACTGTACTGCTTTCAATTATAAATATTTTTAAATAGTTACCTGGGTACGGGGTCAAGTGGGTTTAATTATAATAGATTATTGATAAATTTATTACATAACTTATTGTATTGCATAGTTCTGGTTTTCATTCAATGTCTTTTTTTAAATTAAATCAATCTCTGAGACTGTCACTATTTATTTCGTCTGTGGAAAGAAAATATTATTGTAGTTAGCTGAATAGTATAAGACTAGAGAGCCTTTAAAAGAGTGTCATGACTCAGAAGTCGTACTCAAGCAGTGCTGCCATTCGTAGTATAATTATAGTATTTGTACTATAGTTTTGTCCCGCGTAGTTATCTACTATTATAAAAAAGGTATAGTATACTCAAAATACTATAGTTTTGAATGTCGGAAAAAATTCATTTTTATCTTAAAGATTTAATATCAACAATAAAAACTACGTCAGAAGTACTAACATTTCTTATTTCCATACTATAAATTGGTGCAAAGTACTATAATTATTCCTTTAGAACAGTGCTCCGCAACCGGTGTGCCGTGGCACACTGGTGTGCCGCGGCGCATTGTGTCAAAAAATGCAAATAATTTTGTACCTATATTATACAATACTTACTTAATGGCCAATTTTGCGTGCATGGCTGGTAATATATTTGAGTAAAATAATAAAGAAAGAGAATAATAATAATAAATAATAAAGAGAATAAAATTAATAAAAAAATGTAAGGTCAGAATGAAAATATTGATATGCCTTACTACCATAGGGATATTAAATAAATTCACTACCATTGAAAAGAAGCAATGAATTTTGGGTCCGGCCGAAAAACTTATAACTTTGCTGCAAAAGAAATTTCATCATTACTTTCATACAATCAATACGACTGGATTCGAAACCCTTTTGTAACCAATGCCGGAAATTCTATAGAAGCACTATAATTATATTAGTGAGGAATTTTGTTGAATTGAGGAACGACTTGACGCTAAAAATGAATTTCGCCGATGTTCCATTGGGTATTTTCTGGATTTTGGTTAATAAAGAATATCCTCGAATTTCTGACAAGGCTATCGCAGTTCAGCTCCCATTTATACGACATATACCTATGTGAGCAACTTTTTTCAACTCAAGCTATAATTAAAAATGCTAAGCAGTCATACTTGACGGGTGATAAGAACTTCGGGTTTCTCTTTCGTCAGAGCTCTAGTCTGGAGGGGCGTGAAGGGGGGAATAAACACAAATTATAAATTTTCTCTAATGGTTAAAAAAAAGTCGCCTGCGGCGCTATATTACTACGCTGATACTTATATTTTTAAATATGTTATTGGGGAGTGTTTGTATTAATAAATACAAAAAATAACTATACATATCTACAATGAATACCATTAATTTTACCTCGAATACCATTTGAAAAACACTACCTACTTTAGAGTATCACACTGTCTTTAACCTTAGCGATAGGTAGGGGGCTCGCTTTATCATGTGGGGTCCATATTTTGATGTATAAATTGTTTTACCTGTGGTGTGCCGCGGAATTCTGGGAATACCTTTGGTGTGCCATGGGTGAGAAAAGGTTGCGGAGCACTGCTTTAGAAGACAATTAAGACAGCAAGAAACAGGTAAAAATACCCTGGATTTTGAATTAAAATGGAATTTCTTGATTTTGCCGGTAAGTGTTTTCAATCAAAGGAGGTACCTTAATAAAAAAATCGGTGTGTGTACTTATGTACGCGCGTTAGAAGTTATACTTCTTTGGCGTAACAAAATAAAATAATCGCACACCGCGTTCGTCAAAATTCACATCAACCAAAAATATTCAAACAGTTGGAAAATAGTTTTCACATAAACTAAATAGGTATGTAATACTAAACAAAAGTAACTTACCTACCTATCACACTTAAAAATATTAAGCTTAGTTTTGACAGCTAATCAGATATACAAAGGAGTGGGTACAATTCACAACGCGAAAGAATATTTTTTCACCATCTTTTTTGGCCAACAATAATAAATTCGTTTCCTAGGCAACGGAATAATTCTTCGTACATATAATCGTCACGATTGCACTATCATACTGTGGTGTAAAGGCAGTGCGTTCGGCTGATAACCGAACAATCGTGGTTCGGATCCAATCGAGTGCGATTTTTTTCGTGTGAAAAAAATAATTATGTGTTACATGTCACACGCCAAAAATACACTCTGGGGCCTTATGTTAGAACTTGCGAGTCCAAGTCACCCGGTTGACATGACGTCATATGACATCATTGCTACGTACTACCGGAGTGATAATAGCATTCGAGAAATTAACGCTGCTCAAACACTGGCGTTATCCATTGTCCCCATACACAAATAGGTGTTTCAGCATGTTTAAGCTGTGTGCGTTCGGCGGCTTGCCTCGACCGTGTATTGGCTTACGTCACAATTACGTCATGTCGTCGGGTGACTAAATGTCACAATTTTCCAAACGAGTCTAAAATATAACTTCAAAAAGAACCTCGAATTTTTTTTTTGCGAAAAACAATAAACCTATGGATTTTCTACATAAAATTATTAATGGCAGCGCGTACTATACTTTTTCGGAATAGGTACTATATTTTTTTGGGTAGCGTACTATAACTCGGTGACAAAAAAATGGCAGCACTATACTCAGAAAAAACTTAAAAAATCAAAAGTTGCCGAACCAACCACCCAAAAGTTTGTTTTCAATGTTTTCGTTTTGAAAAAGTTTTTATATCCAATTTGAATAGCGTATTACTGTGTAAATTCAAAGATGTGCATCGTAATAGTGACCGGCAGAGGTTTAGTGTTGTTTTTAGCCAATTTAGCGGCGGTAATGTGTATAGTATTTTCGATATTGACTCCGAAATGGTTGATTGGACCGACCAAATCAAAAATTACTCCGAACGGAACAGAATCGTACGTGCCGACGGTGGGAGTTTTCAACAGGTTCGTAGACCATCAATATAAATGGAATAAAGTCGCTGTAAAAGCCTTCAATAGTCTCCTAATTTACAGTGTATTAGGTATCTAAATAATTAAACCTGACGATTATTATTATGTATTGTTTTTCGAATTTTTACGTTTACCTATGTACCTACCTTCCGTATTTGCAGAATTGTGTGATGTGATGACTGATGAGCATGCATAACTCCTGTGAATAATTAAAAGTATGCGCTCATTAGTTTTACCACAATAATTCCATAGTCAGCAGAATTTCTGAATTTAATTTTGATTAATAATTGTCAGTAGAGATAGGTACTTATAATATATTTATGTTTTCACAGAAATATAACCACATATTATATTGGACAATTACCTATTTATTGACGGTGGTACATTTATTATGTAGGTATGACGAGATTGCCGCAGTACCAAACTGGCATGGAGTGGAGAATAGAACCATCAGAGTGACGTCCCATCTCAGAGTAATAATATAAAGAGAGAGGGTATTGTTCGGCAAAATGAAGACGTGTTTTTTGCATGTAACGCACAGTAGAACCTCAATTTTATTATTATTAACTTAACTATGAAACGTTATACCATCATGTTGCTCCTCAGTACGGCTACCAAATTTAAACACAACATAGTTAATCATATTTTCTACTAAATTAACTAAAAATAACCACCACTAACTTTTTAACACAAAAACAATAAATTTCAGCGATACATGGTGGCAGTTTTTGAACGAGTGGAGTCATTCACTAGTACAGCGATGTGTACAAAAAAAAAAATTAATTAGCCGTAGAAATTCTATCTTACTCTAACGCATATTGGGGAGATATAAGTGTGCCGAATACTTTCACATTCGCACTTATGGTTTGTTTTTATTCAGGCCTTGGGTCCTATTGTGTCTTAAGCATAATGTGTTCAACCCATGCATGCTATCAACGCTCACGTATACGTGTCAAACATGAACTTTTAATGCAAGAGAAATCCAAAAATTACGAGTAGGTAGCGCAACGTGACATGGGCATGTTGGGCATAACGCGGAAAGAGCGCCTTCATCCAGCAGTGGATTATGATTTTTTTGTGAAATATAATTTAAGAATACCATACTACGATACAACCAAGGAATTTCCAGAGGCTATATAAACACCCTGACTATGAATATTTATATAGGCACCATCATAAATCGTCAGGTGTTCGAATTTAGAACTAAGTTCATCCCAATATAAAAAGTATTGAATGATGTGTCAAATGTTAGCATGTGGCGCACTCACTCGGCGAACAACTTATATTGATGGATCTATAACATATTATACAGTGATGAACCAGCAAGTTTAAAATTTCATAAGGTGTCTTTCGAGTTTCCTGTTAGCAAAGTTGTCTGGCAAGGCGACACAATCTCACCCAAACTATTATCACTGCTGTATAATTTGTTTGCTGGAATGTTGTATATCAGTCTTTATTATTTTATTTATTGTTTACAGATGCACCCAAATCAACCACAAAGAATTGTGCGGTCCGTTTGCTCAGGAGGGTCTCGCCACAGATAATGATGTCTTCCCGCCTGCTTGGAAGGCGACTTATTTCTTTATCCTCTTAGGTATGCACATATTAAAAAATCCTGAATAACTATACTTATTAGAAATTATAAAATTATAGATATTAGAAAATTAATCAAAGATTCATGCAAACAAATCAAAATCACAGATTTTTTCTTAATAAATAATGAGTATTAAACATGTTAAAATATTTGTCTGCTTTAGAAATATATAATGTATAATAAATGTAGTATTTTCAAAAGAAAAAACCATAGTTTGGATTATCCGTGCCGCCTCTCCCCACCATTAGCCCCAATAATCAGGAGTCTACTGTATAATGATTTCTTCTAACTTTTAAACTACAGTATGTAAGGTGATGGCCGAGTGGTAACGTGCCTGCTTATAAAGTCATGGGTCTTTCAATATTTGCTTGGACCTCATAGGTTGAGCAAGTGTCTAACATCCATTTCTCGTAAAACAATAGTTTAGGTTAAGTCAGACTTATTATTTTACTTACTTTGTATTGTTTCACTCGACAGGTCTCTCGATTCTCTGTTTGTCTATGGTGGGAGTTTTGATGAGCTGCTGCTACAGGAGTGTCTGCGGAAAGAGCCTCTACTCGTTAGCCGGAGTACTGCAAGCATTGGCAGGTAAGCTAACAACATTGTTTATTATAATATATGTAATATGTATACTGACACCATCTTCAAAGGCGAGCAGCAAACTGTTCACTCCAAGACATTTGGGGAATTGCACCACAAGAGAGGTATCAGGATGGGTACACATATTTTTCGGAGGTGGACCGCGCAGCAAAGAAATCACAACACATTATTCTATACTACACAATTGAATATGCATTGTTCACCGTTTCACTGATTCTTATCGGCTATTTACTAATACCCAATCATAATATAATATGACACTTGACTTCACACGATAATCATGACGTAGACACCACCCACGGCCAAAGGTGAGCTTCATCCTGTCATGTCCATCGAAGAGCCATGTATCTACTGATTATTTTAAAAATACACTTGAATCCCAAATTTCCGTGTCCGGAATTCACATTTCCCGCTATTTGCATGTAGTCTCTGCAGTCCTGTTTCATTTTAGTACATTTAATACCCGGTTTTACATTTTTATTTTCCGCTATTTCGTCCAAAATATCTAAAATTTAATTAAGACTTAGAATTATTAAAGTAAAAAATTCAACATTTATATCCTAGATAACTATTCTTATGCAACATCTTCTTGGTTACGTGAAGGAAGCGCTGTTAGCGATTAAATGGGAGGAGCTTGTTAGTTTATAATGGAAGTGCGGTTAAAAATGAGAGGAGCATGTTAGTTCACAGTTTTAACACGTAGCCAAAAAGATGTTGTTGTCCTATAGTCTGATGAATAGAAACCGGATTATACGCAACATAAAAAGCTTGAAATATGCATGAAAATATTCATGAAAAGTGTCAAAATATGCAACATTAAATAATAAAAAAATAGTTATTTTTAGTTTTTTTATTTCAAAATCAGCCAAGTACAATAAATTAGTATGTAATTAATTAATAATTAACAATTATTTAACATTTTGTTACTCTTGTAAATGTTAACAATCAGGTACTGTTCCAAATGTTCGGTAGTAGATTGTGTCTTCGATCACTCAATATATTTTTATAAAAAGACTGTTTCACATCCACTGAGGTAACTGGGCAGTATTTGAATTTAAGTGTTGTGTTAGAACTTATTTTTTCTGGCAAAAGTTCACCCAAAAGGTCCCATTAACACAATGCTTACGGGCCCTTTTAATTAATTTTGTAATTAACGTGTTAATTTGCATTTGAAAAGTAATTAGCAATTACACAATTTTGTGCGGCCCGTAAGCTATGGGTTAATAAAACTATCAATTTGACACAAAGGTTAAAAGCCTCAGTTACTTTTCAAAATGTTTCCAAACTAAGTTTACGCGGGAATACCTATGGCAATGCGGAGTTCATTTGGCCGATTTTATTCATTAACTGAATAGATTCAGTCAACGCCAAACCTTGAGTTTCAAGCTTTTTAATACTCACAGGTATGTGGAAAAAATGACTGCTAATCACAGCTATGTTTTTTTTGAAGTTATACTTCTTTAGGCGCGTTTGGAGAATCAGATCAGAGTGTATTTTTGGCGTGTGACATGTAACACATAATTTATTTTTTCACACAAAAAAACACACTCGATTGGATTCAAACCAAAGATTGTTCAGTTATCAGCCGAACGCACAACCATTACGCCACAGAATGATACTGCAATCGTGACGATTATACAGTATAAAATTATAGTTTAGAATTGTTCCGTTGCTAGGCAGCGAATTTATTATTGTCGGCCATTTGCAATTCCTTACGTAAACAAACTATTAAATGTCATAGGGGCAGTTGTTACTTTAAAAATAAAAACAATGATAAATAATTATATAATTCAGTAATATAAGTTAAAGTGTATAGAAATAAACCAACGGCGTACCAATAAGCGGTCCTTTTTCTTGAGTGTGTAATTTAACAAGATAATTACGAGCTAGTCGAAGAATCTAGTTTATCACAAGTTTTGTTTTTGTTTTGTTACGCCAAAGAAGTATAACTTCTAACGCGCGTACAGTACACACACCGATTTTTTTAATATTAGAATCGTTAAATGCTTCCTTGGACTGACAAACTGCTATAAACCTCAGCACTATCGAAATCATTTACTACACCTTTGATGGCCTCGAAATATTAAATATAGCGAAAATATGCATTATCATTAGATTTTAGGTAAAATATGCAATAACCGGTGAGAATGGGCTAAATATGCAAATGCATATAATCCGGTCTCTACTGATGACCAACTCTCCGGTGAAGAAGAGGTGAACTCAAATACAATTCTAACAAAATAAGATGCTATGACGGCATAAAAGCTTTTTTACTAGCACTGATACACTGGTGCGCTGGTACAAGATTAAACCTTCAAATCAATTTATAATATTGAAAGTTTTTTATATAATCAAGCACCGAACCAACTTGTGTGATTAATAAAAAATAAACTTAATTTTTCCATTTTTCATTACCCCCAATTTACATTTCATGCGTGGTAATGGATAGTCATTCAACAAAAAAAAACATCCTTGCAAGACAAGACGTTGACTGACTTTCAATTAAATCCTGTTAACTTCCAGAGTGATCTGATTTTAAGAAATAGTCTTTTGCAAGGGAACAGGGTATGCATGTAACTGCACACTAGGATTCAAAATGAGCCATGACTACTATGTATTATTTTACGTTACTTTACAGTTTATACTGTTCATAATATGGTTGTTACGTGATAAATTCAAGTATTTTTAACGCTGGGGTAGGAGCAGGTTCTTGTGGTTTTTTACCTCTGCACGAGTTTGCAATTTACATGCGCTGTGCTGGTAAACAATAGATGTAACACAAACTTTCTAATGCTCAAATTACATTGGCAGATTCCGTCTGGCCCGACTGTCTGCCACGATTGCGAAAAGATATTATCTATGGTTAAAAATCACTTTTCTGGAATCGTGAACGATCGTGAGAAAATTTGAACAATTCCTATTTCCGTCTGCCACGATTCACCTACAGCCTTGGAGAAGATTGTCGAGAACGTACGAAAATATCCAAAGTTACCGCCCGCTTTGCGAGTCACGGCGCCGTAGTTAACCGTGCCATTCTGAATTCATCAATTCAACTGTCAACATCTCTCTGTCCAGTACTGTCTTTACTATCCTCGAGATGGCAACAAATCAACGAACTGAAATGTAAATTAGTAATAATAAGTATACAAAACTAAAATATTTTCTATATGACAAATGGCCGCGACTCTCTATCTACATGCATAAAATATATTTATAGTTAGCTGTGACAACTGAGTTTTGATGTAAAAATGCGAGGGAAAACTGTTCAGTGCAGCCACCAATCTAACGAAGAAATAGTTTATGGTCAACCCATATTTTTAATAATACCAACACTATGTTGGATCTTCATGTCTGCTAGTGCTTTGAACAAGCATATTGTGATTTATTCAAGGTGTATATTTGGTCAGAATTTTCAAAACTGCTTATGGGAATTACTTTGATTTTAGTTTATATGTATGCATTTCCATACCATTTGGTAACAACACCCATACCATTTGGTAACAACACAATATGTATATGAATATACTATTCACATTTGTATAAAAAATATGTGTAATTTTATCGTAGGAATATGTCTTCTGATTGGATTGCTGCTTTACCCATGGGGCTGGTCCGCTCCGAGAGTCCAAGCTCTTTGCGGTGAGGATGCTAACATCTTTTACATGGCCAATTGCACACTGGGTAAGTCTTGGAGCAACCATTAGCATTTATTATTCATTACAGATTTAGATTTTTTCATTAAATTTCAGCGATAAATTTTACTTTGGATTTATTAAAACATTTTGAAATTCTCTCATTAAAGCAATAAAACTCTCTTAGAAGCAGTGGTCATTTACACCTCGGAAACCTGGAGTTTTGTTTCTATTTGGCTCTACTTCTGACTTGTTTATTGACTGTCTGACTGACTGGAAAAAGTTTATCAACAGATTTTCAAACAAGAAATGGATATTGGTCATTTGCTCAACCTATTGGGTTCATACTCAGGCTTTAACCGGTTTTACGCCTTTTTTGCTCTAGAGGCCGTGATCGACAGGCCGCACATACAAATTGTGCGAATTATCTCACCCGACTTAAAACACAAATTTCTAGCCACTGTCGATTGATTTGCGTAATCTAAAAAATTAAACACACGGTGACATCTGTTTGAATAATTATGAAATACTAAGCCGCAAATTATCGTTATTACAGCGATTTTAGTAAGAGTTTCGCCATAAATTCAATGTGTGTTCAGACACTGCCATTGTAATATCGTGAGGCATAGTAAAGGTTAAACACACATCGAAAAACAACATGGGATTCAATCTGAAGATCCATGACATCAGAAGAGAACGGGCTCTTAAACATTGTTAAAAGAAAAAGTCCCCTGTTGAAGATAATGTAGGTATGGACCAGTGACAGCAAGAACTCTTGAAAATTATACATTGTAGACTTTTAAGGTAGGTATATCTAACAATCTGAGAGCAATACACAGTCAAAATTATAAGACTGCGCTGGTTAGTTCATTCATCATGATAAACAAAGAGATATGTCCAATCATCCGATATCCAAGATACATCTGTGTGTCAACAAATGAACATTGTATAAAAACTGTTTTTTGAACATTTACAATATCCTGATGCAAATGCCCATGTTTTTTTTGTATTCCGCCGCAAAAGAACAATATTATTCACACACAGAATGATGTTTTTGGTCTGAACTGGGCATTAGAGAAAAAGCAGGTCAAAAATTCACTGCCTAGAATTCAGTGGTTACCAATATCTTGTGCTTGGAGGAACCCTTGAAATATTTTGTAAAGGGAATCCTTATCTGGATAACACGTTCGGCTCTACAGCGGTAAACATCTCTATTTTATGTCATTTTGGACTATGTTTGTTTTACAATGTCACTCTTCAGTTATGAACAGAATATATACTTAAATGAAAATTTATTATTTTTGGTACATTGTAAGTTTTTTTTATTGTTATTACAAATTTCATTGCGCTGTCAAGCAATGACGTGTGACTAATCACGAGGATTTTTTTCAGGCTGGGCGGCAGGTACAGGTGTCATTGGAACCGGTTTAGCATTTGGGGGAGCTCTCCTCACTCCTTGGGCTGAGGGTGCCATCTCTTCCAGAAGAGTTCAAAGACATCTTGACACTGGCAAAGGCCTCATCTGCCTGCCTTAAAAATATCTAGACGTATCCACACTTTTATAGATTGAGTAACATTTTTCTATGTATAATTTTATGTCACAATATGTAACATGGAAAATATGATTTTTACTACAGATTAATTATAACGAGGGCTCTGTTTTGTATCTGACTCTCAGCCTACGAATTAAACTATAAAATTAATCGGTCATTGTTAATAAAAATGTCTGACTTAAAAGTAGTTCTTTCAAAGTACACGTACATTACCGATTAATGTAACATAAACGAGTCAGACTCCACGAGTCCTGATTCTAAACACCTACATACATACATCTGTCTACAAACAAATTACACAACTCTTGGTAAACTTTAACCTTTATACAAATGCATGTGCGTAGACATTTGTTTGAAACACTTCAGTAAAACTCCGTTAATACGAACAGGGTTAATTCGAAATTCGCCGTACATCGAAATATTCACTAAAATTAATGTTGATTGAACCATATTAATAGATATTAATCTGAAAGAAATTATATCGGAAATGGAAGCATGTTACAAAATTGCAATAAAAAATTTCGTAATCCAAATTTTATTTCGATTTTCGGTCCCGTCGACTTCAAATTGACAGTCTTTTACTGTAGTTTGGACGGGACGGTCCACTTGTGTATCTTGGAAACAGAGTTTAATGTACCATTTGGCTATTAATTTGGAAATCTTCAAAATTTTTATTTCAAATTGAATTACAAAATATAATTAAAATTAATTGATGTCAACAATTTGATACTTTTGTTTCTATCTGCGAAATGTACGCCTGTCGAATGTTATTCCGTATAAATATGTCCTGTGACCACAAGTGCTACTATGGGCTTTAACAATAAATAGAACTGGTGAACAAACATACTCTCTAATGTGTGTACGCGAATGTTTCCAATTTCCGCATAAATTTTTGATTGATAAGAAAGAACTTTTTGTAAGTATGTCGGTACTTTCTTTCTCGGCATAATATTTTGACGAGATCATTTATCTACTCAAACATTGGTGAATATTTGCGCACATCATTTCTTTGAACAAAATTTACTTTTCAAAGTTGTTTATAATTCGCACACACAATAAAAAAAGTTAGAGGCAACACAGTTGATAAATCCTAAAGACATTATATAGTGATACTCAATTTTTCCTGAGGCTTTTAAATTTATATTCTACCAAATTATTTGCATTTAATCTTATATTATAATATTGCATTTATCTTTTTGTCTGTTAATGGCATAGTGTACTTTATTTTTAATTTAGATTTAAGGCTATCCAAAGACTTAATAGTTTTGAAAAATTAAGTATTCAATTTTATTCAAATACTTATTTTATGATTATAATACTATCTGTACCTCACAGTCATTGTATTTATTGTATGTCTGAAAAGAACACTTAGGTTACCACAATTATTCAAGGTTTTTTTCAACCAGTTAATGAGCATTTGGTTTTAGGAACCCCAGCGGGTCTATTCTATACAAAAGGCTGCTTTCGTCCGCTAAAACCGCTAACTAGGGTATGTTTGTATCAAATTATTAACACGTATTGTAACAATTATAATTAGCCGGTATTAATTGTTGCAATAAATGATATATTTTAACGGCATGCCCCCTGCCTGTGCTAAAATTTAGAGCATGAGCGATAGAGAGAGAGCGAGAGAGAGACAGTTTCGACTGATTAACTGATTACAATACAATTACAATTATAATATTTCAATATAAAATGTATGTAACAAATACTAACACATTATCACGTTTGCACGTTAGCGGTCGATAGTCGCCTTTTGTATTGAATAGACCTGCAGGTATCTGTAATGAATAGACTCAAAAGATGGCTCTGAAACACAATATGATACTTTGGGAACAAAATCTGAATTTAACTCATTATTTGCGAAGTCATATAGGTACGTAGATGACAAACTGGCTCTGAGGTACAGATATTATCCAAAATGTTGTCGCGTTAGTGATTAATCTATTCCACACATATTTCAAAAAAGGTTTTATATAACCAAACCAGTTTTAAAATAGGTTCCAAATTAAATGCCTGTGAAGGGAACTGAGTGATATATTTTGGTTTATTAAAATTTGCTAAAATATACATACTTTAACCATGGCCGACTATATATACAGGTCGTGGCGCTGAATTGTGAATTACAACGGTAGTGCTAATTATTGACAGATTGAATTATTGTTATTAATCATTATTAAATGAAGATTTTCGATTGCTAATTTCCTTCAAATTATTGACAGATCATTTATTTCAATATGCAACAATCATCATTTTCTACAAACAGTTAACCATATTGCATTCGAAGTCTGATCAATATCTAGCACCAAGATCGAAGTTTACAGTTTCTTGTCACAGCCTGACTATAATAATAGTCTTTGACTTTAACAGTCATATTTTTGAATTTTGCAAATGTAGAATAGTTCTATTTGTCAATAAGGCAACAATGTAAATTCCACCGTTTTTTTTAAAATTTAAATATATCTCTTTTGCATTTATAAACACATACCTATTAGATAAATTTTTTTCATTATTCTTATACACTAATATTTAGTAATTAATAAATTTACATTAATATGATGGTAGCTAGCTATAGAATCTCACAACATTTATGTATGTACTATAACTTGACTTTTGTGAACATAATGTATAATCTCATAGTGAATAATTTTATTTAAAGAGTTTTTCTGTGTCAAAGAAATTACATGTACCCTTTTTATTATTGTTCAAGATTATTTTTTTTAAAAACATACACTGATTATATTATATATTTTTAAATTAAATGTATCAAGTACTTACATTGAAGTGTTAATTAAATAAAAATCTAACTAAATGACGATCAAAACGATAGTGATTCTTAATTTTAAGGTCCATGGTCTGTTTTTTCAATAATTAATTTTTTTTTTCCGACCATGTCCGATCCGTAGAGGTTTGTATTAACAGATTTTGTTTTTTTTTACGAGAAATGGATGTCAGCCACTTGCTCAACCTATTAGGTCCATACCTTGACTCACCCACAAATTGAAAAACAATATGTGTACTAGCCAGACCCAGGATTCGAACCTGGGACCCACGGCGTTATAGTCCAACGCTTAAGCCGCGCGGCCACCGTGGGTGTAATATCGTGGGTATATTATTGAATTCTTATTGTATTTTGGTACTTGGACTGTGACAAGGGCTATTATGTTTAGGACGCTGCACGAAATTATGAATTTCGATCGTAGTGCTTATTATTGTTTATACTTCAAATGCAATATGGTGAACTGTCTGTTGAAAATGATGATTGTTTCATTTTGAAAAAAAAATGGTAATACATTAATTAATAACGAAGTAACCAACTGAAAATTTACATTCACTGTGAACCGGTTACCGCATTGCATTCAAAGTTAAGCTATAACTAACTCTACCATCGGAACTCGTCATCTAGTGCCTCAGTCTTAGGACTGTGAGTTTTAAGTATATCTCGAGCATTTGTTCTATAAAAAATATTTATGAATAGCAACTGGACCCATTTCTGAAATTAGCCTAAATGTCAATAACAACAACTTCCTCTAAATCTAGTAAAATACAATAAAATCATCTCATTGTTTACATGATAAACATTGGCTGTCATTTGTCCGTGTTACGGAGTCATGAACACTTAAAACTCTTGGAGCTTGTGTTACTGAGTACATAGTAACACAAGCTTCAGATTTGGAGGGCATCACTGGATACTGCAAGCTAACATTTTTAACCATCTCATGTGGATTTATTTTATTCGTCTAGCCACTTCTAATTTCAGAAATCGGTCTGCTAATCATAAAACCTTGAAATAAAATAAAGACATTTTAAATTGACAGTAAAATTTAATCTATGTCCCTTTGGGAGTGGTTTGAATCGCCACATATTCAAAACAAAATTTAAGTCAATTATCTCTTCTTTTGCGACCCTAAAGCTTGGGGTGGACTTAAGCCAACCCTAAATAAATTCTGCAACTGTTAATGTTCATGTCTCTGAACCGTAGCACAATACCAATTTATGTATCTAATATGCCGATATCTCAGTTTATATACATATCACTGTCCACTATAGTAAACATTTATGATTCAGACTAATAGGTAATTATTGTCTAGTTATATTATGATTGAATATCTATTCCGACCAGAGTGTGAATGGTCCAAAACTACAATAAACTGATAATATTAATAAAGTAACTATCATATTGTCAGTCTATCTTGTATAACTCAAAATTATTAAATTGTATCTATGTACTTCTGTCAAAAATTGTTGCAACTATAACACGTCATAATATCCCGTTTACACGTGCATGGATTTACTGTTGACAGGACATATTATCACGGCCATAACAAGAAAATGCATATTATGTAAACACGTATTGTCATGCAAGTTGCAAGATTGCATGCATGAATCAAAAAGTTCGGAAGCTTCTGAATTTTCATGCATGACAGTTGGGATTTTTTCGATCGGTTTTTTGATACACACTATTGCTGCCAGTAAATCCATGAATGTATACAGGTGCTATAATACATGAAAACCTCATAATTTATGTCCAAACAACAGAAAAATTTGCAAACCTCGTAAACACCAGAAATTGTTGTCATTTTGTATTATTTTACTGTGTTCTTTCTTATAGTTTTAAAATTTCAAACTTAGAGGCCATCCATAGACTGAATCTGTAAGCGGTTTAGAACCGTGTGCCATACTAAACTTATGATTTTTGTTCATGAAAATATATTTTCACAAAGTATATTATAAGCATCTGATCGTATCCGTTTATACCATACACTTACAAACTTAGTGAAAATATATTTACATGAACATTTTAATTATTGTTGTTATTTTTTACAATTCGGTATAATTTTGAGTCAAGAATGATGTATCATTAATATTTTGATCTTTATTCAGTATAATATCGCACCCCTAGAACAACACCGCCACAATCCCAAATGTCATGTTCTGAGTAAATCGCATTTGAAGTTTTCAACTTTCTTTATTTCTTTGTCTCAGCGTAAATTTAAAATTAACTGAATCAAACCACGTGGATAGTGAATACAATATTAAGCTTTTTGAATATAATGATTTTAGATTTTCAAAATAATATGGCAGTGTTCCGGTATTTTTAAAATATGATTGCAATACAGCAATAATAATTAGTATAACTTACACATGGTACTAGCTGAATATATGGCAGTCTTACATAATCATAAATACTGACCAGGCAGTTGATTTGGCAATTACAGCTAAAAACCGACATTTCCCGGTTTGTGACGGTATTGTTCTAGGGGTGTGACATGTTACATTTTTGGCTGGGCCTTGCCAACTATAGAAAAAGGAATCAGTATTTTTGTTACGTTTACTATGGATCCAGGAACTGCAAGAGATTGTACAATATTAGTCCAGTCATATTAGGGTTTTATTTGGAAATAATTACATAATAAGGAGGTTTTCCATATGCATAGTGTTATAATAGTGGAACAATTTAACTTAAGACATGCGCATATGCGATTTCTTCTTGTGCACACGAATTAGGTATGGCTAATGTGATTATATTTACGATTGCTATTCTCGGCTGTACTTCATAAAGTCTATTGCGTTACTTTCTCTCGCTTGGCGTTGCTCTGACTATGTCTTGTTTAATGACAAAACTGTCAGACATCCCAGTAATAATATACCAAAAATCATCATTCATATTCATATAATATGTCATGCATGTGCCCATCATCGGCTTGTCACGTCATTAAAACAAAAACCTCTACTTGGGGTGACTAACATCGACGTCGATTTGATGAGTAAATTTTAAAAAAGTACATGCTATGCTACGCCTGCTATCTTAGAATATGGAGGACGATTTTTAGTTTTTTAACAATATCTCACTGAAAGAAATTTTACATTGTAGCTGTAATAGGGTTTACCATCTTTCGAGATGTCAACCGTAGCACTGCATATTATACTAATGGTGATTTTTGGTATGTTATTACTGGAAATAAGACTATGCATATGGAAAGTCTCCCCTTTTGGGGAATTACTTCCAGCAGGGCTATTCTAAATAGTTAACACATTTCTGTTATTTGTAGTGCTCCAAAATTATATGGATATCATTAAGAGCAATTCCATAAAAATGGTGGTTATCCACAATGATTAGCACAGTTAATACATCTTACTCAACAGCTCGCAGTCATCGCGGCCATGTTGAAGAATATCACATCTGACAGTTCCCGAGATAATTAAGTAACTGAAAACGACATATTATCATATTTAACTTTTTTTTTTTACTGCTTTTGGAGTTGAGTGGTATGTTAGAATAGCCCCCCGCAGGTAAGGTGTTATTGTCACCAAATATAACTGGGCTTATCATTGTTGTCACTTGTTCTTTTATGTAATTTATGATCGTTTACCGGCTTCACCAACATAATATATAAGTTGGGCGGTTTTGTGATTGTTAACATATTTGTTATACTTTATAAAGGATGGATTTTGGTTTGTTGTTGGTTTACTCCGTCGCCATATTGTTGTGATTTTATGAATGTCAAATCATATCCATTTTGTTAATACATCATCTCTCACCATAGTATTTAATTATCATTGTAATATGAAAGACAGACTATCTCATTTTATTAATGAGTACATATTTGTATATTGGGTATTTTTTATACATTGCAACTTTTACAATTGCATGTTAACCGTAGTTTTTTTACAATATCTAATAAATTATTATATAACATCTTGTTATTCATTGTTTTACCCACCTACCATGAACTGTATAAATAATAATTCCAGTAAAACCACATTATACGAAGAGAGTTAATTCAAAATTTTCGCGAAAATTCATAAAATCTATTAAAGTGGTTTCGAACAATGTTACAAGATTAGAGCAAAAAAACATTTTTATTCAACTTTTACTGTTTTTTTGTCATATATTTTGTATTTTGTAATTAGATTTTTTTATTGAGTTGTTCCCTCTATCTATTTTAAATATCTAACAAACCATTTTTTTTATTCAACGAATAATTCACAAGATTTGAGAATGTAACATTCCATATTATATTGAACATACATAGCTTGAAAACACCTCACATTAATATTCACGTTATATTGCATCGTTTATGATAATCACATAATATATTGCTTTATATTCGAATGATTGAGATGTATTATTTATCATATTTAAATGCACATGATTGAACAAAACATTTATATACCTACACCAGTGTTGCCAACCGTACTATAATTATAGTATTTGTACTATAATTTTCGTCTGCGTACTATGTACGATATAAAACAGGTATAGTATACCCAAAATACTATAATTTTGAAAATCCGAAAAAAATTTGGCAAAAGATAAAAAATAGCGCTAAAGCTGTTCGGGAGAACTAAAATACCTAACTTTTGAATTTTTCTCTAAAAAAACGAGACATTAATTACCTTCATCTGAGTCAGTGGTCGGCAAACTCATTAGTCAAAAGAGCCAAATATCAACAAAATAGCAATTGAGATTTCTTTTGAGAGCCAAATTTTTAAAACTTAAAATGCCGCCCCTGGGGAGCGGCAAAATGTCAGCCCATTTTTTTATACAGTATTTTGTATCATCCGTGCACAATGTCGTTTCTCGTCACCATGGATGTCGAAAGCCAACGGAAGTAAACTAGGCATCGCGAACTCGACAAAAAAATTACAATACAGTTAAATCTTTTATGTAAATTAATACATTTTGTTTCCAACCAATGACCTGTATTTTTTATTAGAAAGATATCTTCGTTATTACTAAGTTTAGGTAGCTATTTCTATATTTACCAAATGATTCTTCACGATTTGCCGCCCTTCAAATAACTGCCACTCCCAAGTGACGCTCAATCTGCCTACCCCCACCGGACGTCACTGGGTACACGGTACATGGTACACTGTTTATTAAATTTATAAATCTTAATTAAAGTTTAAAGTCTTAATTAAACTATAGGTAGGTACACTGAATAAAACTTGATATCAGACTTAATAATGATCTTATTTGTTGTTAAAGATTAAATTATTAGTAAGATATCCATAAAAATAAATTATGACAATAACTGACATACACTCAATGTGAACAATGGCCTTGCATCTCCTTGGAAAGTTTTAGTAAGTCAGGATTTTAGGTTGTAGTTTTTAATTTTAGGCACGATTCCAGGTTCTCATCAATAAGACGACTTCTCAATTTACTCTTGATAAGGTTCATGCTTGAAAAAGATTGTTCGCATGAATATGTAGAACCGAAAAGGGAAAGAACAGCAAATGCTAGTTTTTTCAACTGATGAGTCAGGTATACCATTCCAGGTGTTAAAAATCATCATATCTTCCTTCTCCAGGTCTTTCAAAGCAGACCACTTGTGCTGTGAACTAAGTTCAGATGTGTTTTTCTCCAATATTTCCATATCCGCATAAAGACGTTCAAATTTAGAGCTCCATAAATCTTTGTTTTTTAAATCCAGCAATTGCATTTTAAAGTTGCCAATGTCAACATTAAAGGGAGATAAGATTCTGAATTCCTGTAACCTGTTGAGAAAAGCTTTCCTCATATTTAAAATTGTCATTTTGAAATAGCAAATGTCAATATCAGAATTACTTTCTTGGCGATGTTTCAGCAGACTTGGAAAGTGAATCAAAGTTTCTCTTTCAAAATCTTGAGCAAAAAGGGATAAGTAATTTGTTTTCGAATGAAATAACTTCTTCTAACATCGAACAAATTGTGTTTCCTTTCCCCTGTAGTTTACGATTAAGCTGATTTAGATGTGTAAAGTCTACCATGAAATAAATTTTTGAATCCACTGATTGTCCGTTAGTTCTGGATAGTGAATACCCTTCTCAAAGAGAAATGCTTTAATTTCTGTTATTATTCCTTATGGAAGCGAAACGTTTCAAAACGTTTCCTCTTGACAACCAACGTACCTTATTATGCAACAGAATATCTGCGTACTCACTCTCCATTTCAACTAAAAATTCTTTAAACTGCCGATGATAAAGAGCTTTAGCTATCTATAATGGAGTTGATAATCTTAATCACGAATTCCATAACTTTGCAAATTTCTTCTGGAAATGTCCGCGCACAAAGCGCTTCTTGATGAACGATGCAATGGTAAGCAAGTATCTCGTGATTATTTTTTTCTTTCATAATAACAACAAACCCTTTTTTATGCCGGTCATACTTTTCACCCCGTCTGTTGAAATTGACACAATCTTATCGAGTGGAATATGATGTTTTTCCATGCACTCAATTACAGCATTTGCAATATCCTCTCCACGTGTTTGACCTTTGAGTGGCAATAATCCTAAAAGCTCTTCTTTAGGACCTGTAGATGAAATAAATCGTACAAAAAGTGAAACTTGCGCTGTATCATTTGTGTCACAAGACTCGTCAACTGCTATTGATAAAGTTGAAACCAATTTAAAATCTTCGACTTGCTGGTTGGTTATATCTGAAGACATTTTGTCTATTCTATCTTTGACTGTTTTAGCAGACAATGGTAACTCTTTAATTTTTTTTAGAATATCTGCTTTGTTATTAAAATCCCGAAATAACTTTTTGGATGCATGTATAAAACAGCTTTTTATGTATTCGCCGTCTGTGTATGGTCTTCCTCTCTTAGCAATCTCTTGACTAACCACAAAACTTGCAATATTAACATTGTTGGGTGATTGTATCCAGTAATTAAATACAGAACTTAATTTTTCTTGACTCTTCTGAAGTTCCGCGACTGCTTTCTTCCTTGCATCACCGACAGGATATTTAGTGCTAAATGACACGTGTTTAGTAGTAAAGTGTCTCTCCAAATTTGACTTCTTATTATGCGCCAATTTTTCCTGACAAATAAGACAGGTCGGAGCTCCATTTATGTTTTGAATAAACGCAAAAGTCTCGGTCCATTCAACTTTAAATTCACGGCTTTCGTCATCCGTTTTTCTTTGCTTCTTCTTTGTAGCCATGTCAAATAGGGAAAAAGTCACCAACACAAAATAATTATAATTTTTAAATTGATTACAAAAATACCTGTAGGATTTGCAGTTTGTTGGAAAAAAATAGGTAACTTTATGCTTCGAGTAGGAACTTTTCCTCTGTGCCACATACCCGTCACCCGACCGATCGACACCCCGCGCCCGCACGTGGTCATTTGTCTCGAGAGCCACACTCAAGGGGCCAAAGAGCCACGGTTTGCCGACCACTGATCTGAGTCATTCAACGCGTACTATATTTTTTGGCGAAATATTATAATTTTGTAGGCTCGGTACTATAATTCCACTTTGAAAATATGGCAACACTGATTACGTCATAGTCTTCAAAATATTTCTGACAATCGGTCAAACTCAGTGTTGCCATGTCTACTGATGGTTTATGAAATCTACTGATATTAATTCTTCCTTCCGAAAAATTGGTAACGGTCAAACTGATAACTCTGCCGACAAGACCTAACCTAAAAATGTTCATATTCCATATCTGTCGGTCTTATCCCATAGGTAACTCTTTATGCAGAGAGTTCGATTCAGTACCATCATAATATTATGTCGGACCAACAATTTTTCATTTTATTCATATCTTGTAACGGATAACTAATTTTGAATACTATATTATCTATTTCATCAATTTATATTCGATTGTTGTGATGTCACATAATGTCGACATGAAAACAATCAAACAAGTGAGTGATTAGGAAAAGCTTTGTGTTTTAATTAATCAAGGAATATTAATTACTTTACTGGCAGACCCAGCTGGCTGTCACCAGTTTGTCTCGCTAGGTCTTACACAGCTTTACGTCCTAATGACATGGTATAGGATTTTAATAAAATTGTGAACTGTGCATAGACGGTACCATAATTTTACCTTCGGGGTGGATTTTCATTCACCTCAGACAGTTTGAAATTTCGCTGATTTGTCAGTTTTACGATTTACAAGTTGTCACTGCCGATATAATTTGGGGTCATATGCCTAGTCCAGGGGTCGGCAAACTGCATGCGGCTCTTTGGGTATTGGCGTGTGGCTCTTTGCCAAATTCCCAATTCACAAGTTTTACAAAATTCACAATTTTTTGTACACTTATTATATAATGACATTATCGCGAGCCTAATTTTTCCTCCGTTATGGTTGATGCAAAAAGGTATGATTATTGTTGTTTTAAATTTGCCCATTGCAAAAGTTGACAAATTAAATTTTTCTCCATTTGATATTGACATGAGCACTTTTGAAATACAATTTTACTGGTGGATTTAACAAACAAAGAGTTATGGAGCTCCAAATATGTAGGTCTTGCCACCAAAATGAAGGATTCGGAGAGAGAAAAATTCAATTTAATTTCACTACACAACTGGAGCTCACTAAAAGATCTACATAAGATAGATATTACGATTTTTAATACATGTAATAACTTTCCGAACTCATATTCGAGTCTACATAGTATGTATGTGAACAATCATTTTCAAACTTGAACAGTATAAATAGCATTTAGAGAAGCCAAATAACCGATGACAATTATTTGGAGTCACGCCTGAATTTAAAAACTACAAGTTACATACCAAACACAAAGAAATGCAAGGAAGGTTAGTTAGAACATTAGTTTTAAGGGCCCACATGCCCAGCGTATGTCACAATGGAGCTTTTATGCTATTTTCAAAGCATTATCCTGGACATTCCTTAAACGTTGTAGATAATCTATTTACATAATTTTTAAGCCTTATTATCCTTTATATTGATTTTAAACATTTGATGACTCTGTGCATAGACGGTACATAGACTACTTAATACTACATAACTTCTTTTTGAGTCATTTTTTGCGATCCGAGTATCGCCTTTCGGCATCTTCAAACACCATCAATGGTGAATACACACACGTCATCTAATACAGTTAATTCCTGTTTATTTGGTAAATTTATATTTATGAATTTAAATTCCATCAAATACCCTTGGTTGATAATATAATTTGATTATATATTGGATAATATATAAGAAAACTAAGTTTTAAAATTACTTTTCGGTTCATATGGTATGAATGGTTACTGGCGAAATGGTACTCGTACCTGTAATGTAGGTGTAGAGTATACGCTTCATAACTTTGCACCCCGGCTCTAGGATGGAAATGATGTAATTAATATATTCTAAAAATATTTTATTTTTATTAAATTTATATTTTTTTAAAACAGTTCATAGATTACAAATATGTATAAAATAGACTAGAAGAAAGATATTGCAACCAGCAAAGTTTCCATATAAATTATAATATAGTTAAGCCTGACAAGATATAAAGCAAGAGAGTAGGAAGAACATAAAATATAGAGAAATTAGATAAATTAGAAAGAATATTGAATAATTATAGACAAAAAAACATTTTTTAAGTCTTTATAAATATAAGTAGGTATACAATATTATGTGTGTTAAGAATTATTGAAATTTAAACATATAATATTATCTATTTATTTATTTAGTAGGTACTACATATTATTATATTATACAAGTGAATATCATTTGATATAATTTTATGCAACGTAATAAGGCAAAAAGGCACCAGTGTAGTAAAAAGTGCAAAGTTATAAAACGTATAGGGTAAGCCGCCCAGTGAATGCACACTTAAGAACTTTGGACAGTTGTAAAATTTCTAAAAATGTAAAGGTATTCTTATAGGTTCTTTTAAAAAATATTGTACTCATCTATAACTTGTATAGATTTAAATGAATTTAATAGATATAATGTGCAACACATCTCTGTTTAATAAAAAAATAATATAGGTATAAAGTAACACAGAAAAGCCCAGTAATTGAACACAGAATCTATTTTTTTTTTGTTAACTGTCAATTCATGGTGGAACTGCATTGTATTGTTGTTTTTATTTAATAAAACGCAATTTTTTTTTGTAGTACTTATTCCACTTTTAATCAATAGATTAGGACCGGTTTTGTCCGCCTCAGAGGGACATTTTCAACTCGGAAACTTTCAACTTGAAAATGTCCCTCTGAGGCGGACAAAACCGGTCCTAATCTATTGATTAAAAGTGGAATAAGTACTACAAAAAAAAAATGCGTTTTATTAAATAAAAACAACAGAATCTAAAGAATGAACCTGAAAAAAACCAGTAAATGAACTAAGCATATTAAACATTTTAAGCATTTATTATTTTACAATTATAACAATATGTAAGTACAATAAATTGTGTATACCTATGTTAATAGTAATTTTATGGCATTGAAAATGATTTTTCTTAAAAAATTTGAAAATTTTGAATTTTTTTTAAACATTAAAGTTGCTCGTTTATCTGCCGCCACATCAAAAAAACTGTTATTGTACTGTAAATATTCCTTTTTGTGAAGTAATCATAGATAAAAAAGTTAATTTCTACTTTTCAACCATAATACATTCATAAATTCTTTGGTCCATTCATTAGATTAAAAATGCTGGTTAATGAATTGGTACCGTAGTGTTCAAATACTAGGTATAAGCTTCCTAAAACATTTAAATACATAAATATCGACATTGCAACTATATATTATAATCATTACAGGCTATAATAATAAATACTTAAATAAATTATGACTAATCTAAAGAATAAACACACCGTTTATTAATTGGATTAACTTCCATTAGAAAGACCACTTAATGAACACTCATATTTAACGTTACGGCACAAAAAACATACAAATAAAAGGATATCTTACCTTTATAATCTCCAGTTACTTCAACAAAATCAATAATTGGGTAATATATGCAGGGAAAAGGGTTAAAAAGTCACAATTAAAATTTCGGACCACGCTCACTCCTTAGTACTAGGAACAAAACTTCATGACCAAAAAAGTTGACCGAATATCAGCCCACCTCCTTGGCAAGTGAGGCAGGAGGGGGTTTCTAAAGTTGTTTTCATATGGATATAAGTGTTCCCAACGTAAAAAAAATCGCTACTTCAGAAAAATATCACCAAATTCCTATAATTTTCAAATAATCGAGTTTTGTTCATTCACTGGTCGGCTTACCCTACCTACTATTTACATCATTTCGCACTATCTATGCTTTGTGAAAATAATACCACAAATTTAATGCACGAGATGCACGCGGCAAGCTCATGATAGTCATGATGGTTTGAGACACCCGCTGCTCGCTCGTTTCCCGCGTTGGCGTCCGTCCATTCAGTGCGAACATCTCTATGCGCGCAGTATGGGAAGAGCCCGACGCATGTACGATCTTGAATGCGCCAAGCTAGACACGCCAACACAACACGCGCGAACACCCGTCCCCGCGCATTGTCTACGGCAGTGCTCCGCAACCTTTTCCCACCCACGGCACACCAAAGGTCTTCCCAGAATTCCGCGGCACACCACACGTAAAACAATTTATACCTACACCATAACATGGACCCCACATTCTGAACGGGGACCCCAGGCCAAGATCTTTAGCGGAGCCCCCTACCTATTGCTAAGGTTAAAGAGTAAAGACAGTGTGATACTCTAAAATAGCGTTTTTCAAATAGTGTTCGAGGTTAAATTATGGTTAGTTGTCAAGTTAGGAATAATTATTTGTCGAGTATTGACACAATAATAATAAATTGTATCCTACAATCACATGTTTTAAAATATTAATACTAGCGTAGTAAAATAGCGATTTTTTTTTTACTTGATAATGGGAGCTGAACTGCGATAGCCTTATCGGAAATCCGAGGATATTTTTTATTGACCGAAATCCAGAAAATATCCAATGGAACATCGGCGAAGTTCAGTTTTAGCGTCCCGTCGATTATCAATTCAACAAATTCCTCTCGAATTTATAGGAAAAGCGCTTCTATAGAATTTTCGGCATTGGTTGCAAAAAGGTTTTGTATCCAGTAGCATTGATTGTATGAAAGTACTGATGAAATTTCTTTTGCAGCAAAGTTAAATGTTTTTGAGAAGGAAAATTAATTGCTTATTTTCAATGGTGTTCTGGTAGTTCCTTTGGAACATTTGTAGAGATCCTTGTCTTAACGCCTTCTGCCAAAGTTCGAGTTTATTTTTGAATTCTTCTACTTTATCAGAGCACGTCAATATATTTTCATTCTGACCTTGCATTGTTTTATTAAGTTCATGCAGGTGCTCAAATATATTACCAGCCATGTACGCAAATTTGGCTGTTGCACCGCGGCACACCTAGCATCATCTCGCGGCACCAGTGTTGCCATGTTTTTAAGGCGGAATTATAGTACAGATCCTCCAAAATTATAGTATTTGGGGAAAAAATATAGTACGCGTTGTCATCACTGTTGAAAATGTATAGGTTTTTTGTTTCTGAGACAAAATAATAACGGAAAATTTGAGAAACTTCGAGGCCCCTTTTTATTTAGGTATCTCTTCCGACCAAAAATGCTTACCGAAGAATTCAAGAAATTTCATGTTAAACCAGTCAATAGCGGCCTTTACACACACATTCTTTACCGCATGCTCAGGAGCGTATGCACCGGAACCCGTTATTGGGCGCGTAATAACACACGTGTCAGATGTTTGCTGCTACAATTTAGACGACAACTATATCCTGCGCGATAGCGCAACGTTTTGCGCATGTTTTGAGGAGCGCGCGCCGGGATTGAACGTCTAAAGGCATATCGCGCGTTCATTACGGCATGATCGTGGAAGTCGTTGGAGCGTAGAACAATTCTACGGTTTTAGTAAGAGTGTGTGTGAGTGTGTTATTTTGACACACTGCATTTTAACATTTAGCTCAAACACAGTTTCGTAAACAAACCATTCTTGAGATAAAACAATTCAATCCTTCCGCACACAACATAACCAAAATATAACGGGTGACAAATGGATATACCTACCTGCAAAGAAGAAATATTATACTAGCTGTAGCTTGTGGAGGCGCAAGTATAAGCTTAAGTCAAAACAAAAAACGAAACGTTTAAGACTATAGACGGCGTTTTGGTCAACTACCCTTAATTCGTGAATTACGTCAAAACTATCCCGATGATTTTAAAAATTATTTAAGAATGAACAGTAGTTCATTATTTAATTACAGATTCATCCTCAATAACCCGATCTCCTAATCCATATTTGACATGTTTGCCGTTAGAAGCTCTTGATCCTTCGTGAAGAGCAGCAGATCGTAATACCACAATGATGGCTCATATACCTACTTCATCTCTTCCGCTACCGCTACGTCGCCTTTCCTCTACTTTTCCGAAAAGAACCCCTAAGGCTTTGATTTTTTTTTTACTACATTAGCCTCGGGAAATCCTCTCTCTTTGAAGAAATTAATTACTTTTGTATACGCCACATCGCGTAAATTTCTATTTTCATATGCCGCCGATTTGATTCTCCACAAACATGGTAATATTTTATACATGTCCATAAGGTCCGTAATATATTGGCGAGAGAAATTGCGAACGTCCATTTGTGAAGAACATAGTAAAACGATTAGACGTACGGCACACGTGAAAGATTAAACGTGGTGAAATTAAAAAAAAAACGAATTGACATACGGCACGCGTGAAAGATTGGACGCGACTAACCTCACTCTTTCCGCTGTTCGCTACGCGACTTTAGACACACGATCATTCCCGTCCGACATCGCGCACACGAGACTTCACGCAGACAAGATTGTATGTGTGTGCAGGCCGCTATTATAGTACTTTGCGCCAATTTATCGAACGTAAATATCGAACTTTTTGTACTTTTTACATATTTTTCCGATATTCAAAATTATAGTATTTTGAGCGTACTATAACTGTTCTATATCGGACATAGTACGCGGACCAAAATTATAGTACAAATACTATAATTATAGTACGGTTGGCAGCACTGCGCGGCACACCGGTTGCGGAGCACTGGTCTACGGACATGTCGAGACGTGTTGTTAAGCGCTTGGCCGTAGTCATGGGGCGTGTATGACGCGGAATAGGCGCGAGGACGGGCACGGGTAGAGTGTCCGTAGTAGCCCGCGCGCGTCCGGTCGTGTTCAGCGTCAAATTAGGGATAGGAAACCATAAACACAAAAAAGTTTTTGCTGGAAAACTCCTGTTTGAAATGGCAAAACTTTGCAGCAAAATATGGGGACAATGAAACCAATATGGAAAGCACTTTAAGAGAAGAATTTTATAACTTATACAAGAAACTGCGGGAACAACCAGACAGATTTTTCGAATAAGAGTAACATGAGCAAATATTTGATTAAGTATATTCTAATTGATTTAAAGTTTTTACTATTCTTTTTGAGTCATTTTTTGCGATCCGAGTATCGCCTTTCGACATCTTCAAACACCACCAATGGTGAATACGCACTGTCATCTAATACAGTTAATTCCTGTTTATTTGGTAAATTTATATTTATTAATTTAAATTTAAATTCCATCAAGTACCCTTGGTCGATAATATATTGGATAATATATAAGGAAACTAAGTTTAAAAACGACTTTTCGGTTCATATGGTGTGAATGTAGGTTTAGAGTATACGCTTCATAACTTTGCACCCCGGCTCTAGGATGGAAATGACGTACCTACTTAATATATTTTATTTTGTTTATGTTTATATTTTTTTATTAAGGAAAACAAGCATTTACATAGACTACAAATATGTATAAAATAGACTAGAAAAAAGATATTGCAACCAGCAAAGTTTCCATATAAATTATAATATAGTTAAGCCTAACAATATATAAAGCAAGAAGAACATAAAATACAGAGTAATTAGATAAAGAGATAAATGAGAAAGAATATTGAATAATTATGTACAAAAAAAAACAATTTTTTTAAGTACCTTTATAAATATAAGTAAGATAAGTATACAATATTATAAGTATGTGTGTTAAGAATTATTGAAATTTAAACATATTATTTTTACATATAATATTATTTATATAGTAAAAAGTGCAAAATTATAAAACGTATACCTATTTTACATCACTTCGCACTATCTATGCTTTGCGAAGATAATACCACAAATGCACCTGACGCGCGCGGTAAGCTCATGATGGTTTGAGACACCCGCTGCTCGCTCGTTTCCCGCATTGGCGCCCGTCCATTCAGTGCGGACATCTCTATGCGCGCAGTATGGGAAGAGCCCGCCGCATGTACGATCTTGTCTGCGCCAAGCTACACGCGCTAAAACAACACGCGCGAACACCCGTCCCCGCGCATTGACTACGGACATGTCAAGACGTGTCATACGTTTGAGTTGCCCGCACCGCCGCCGCCCCGCGCTCGCCAAACCACCACGTCCGAGCACTTAAGCGTTCTTGGTTGGAAGAGGTACCTACCTAAATAAAAAGGGGTCTCGGAATTATTCATACTCCGTTTTTTTTAGTTTGAAACAAAAAAACCTATACATTTTCAACATAATGATAGCGTGTACCTACTATAACTTTTGCCAAAATACTATAATTTCTTGGACCGCGTACTTTCGGTGACAAAAAGATGACAACACTGACTACAACCAGTGTTGCCAATCGTACTGTAGTACGGCTTGCGTAAGATACAAAAGTCGCAAATACTATAAGTAATTTAAAAATTTGTGAAAAAAGTTGACAATAAAAGAAATTGCTTGAAAGAGCTAAAAAAATCTCGAGCCTGGGTTGAAATGAAATATTTAGAATTGGCAAATAAGTGTAGAATCTTTTTGAATTGGCGGGAAAGTATTTTGGTCGGACGAGCTAAAAAAAAGCTCTCGACTTTTTTTTTCAATGGAATTTTTTGAAATTGCTGGAAAGTATTGACCATTCAACGCATAATATAATATTTTTTGCAAAAAAACTATAATTTCTTCGTCCGCGTACTATAATTCGGTGACAGAAATATGGCAACACTGACTGGAAGTTGGAACGCACCGACCAGTGTTTTGGTCCGCGTACTATGTACGATATAAAATAGGTATAGTACGCCCTAAATACTATAATTTTGAATATCGTACTATAATTTTATATAAAAGTACTATAATTTCGCATTTGCCATTTCGCAATCGAGTCATCTTTGAAAATTTGGAAATCAGCGAATTTTTTTTCTCCTAAAAATGAAAAATAGGTAACCTGCGGCCTGCGGCGAAATATCATTTCTAAAAAAAACGAGCCTGCTATGAAAAATGGGGAACCTGCGGCCCTCGGCAAAATATTTTTTCTAAAAAAAACGAGCCGACTATGAAAAATCGGGAACCTGCGGCCCGCGGTGAAATATTTACACATTCTACTAAATTCTCCGTTATTTTTTTCTGAGAAACAAAAAACCTATACATTTTCAACAGATGACAACGCGTACTATATTTTATCCCCAAATACTATAATTTTGGAGGCTCTGTACTATAATTCCACTTTCAAAATATGGCAACACTGGCACCGACGGAAAGAACCGCCAGTTTATTCGTACGTGGTCTAGGGGTTGTACCTGTCTTGACAGTTGTTAGAATTAAAGAAATTGGGCGGTTGAGATTGGAATCTCTCGTTGGATTAGTATAATATTACCATCTAAGAATTGCAGCATAATTTCAAAAATGTGCATCGTAATAGTGGCCTGCAGAAATTTAATATTATCTATAGGCAATGTCGCGGCCATAATCTGTTTACTATATTCGATAATTGTCTCCGAAATGGCTGATTGGACCAACTCCACCAGAAGTTACTTCGAATGTCACCGAATTATACAATGTATCGACTATGGGACTTTGGAACAGGTTCGTGGAGTACGAAATATTTTATATCATTTAGAAGTTTCACATGAATTGTCAGAGCAATTAATCATGAACTGTCGGTAAATTATCGGATTTTTGTTGGTACGTAAGTAAGTAGGTACATATTTGATTAAATTTTATTTAAATAAGTTATTCGACAACTTGAACCCACAATTGAAGGGGTTATCGCAATTTTTGTTGGGTATGTAAGTAACTAGGTACATAGTTGATCAGTGACGTCCCCAGACAAAATGCCGCCGCTAGGCAGCGCCAAAATGCCGCTCCATTTTTTATACAGCGTTTTTTATCATCCTTTCATAACTCCGAAATCTATGTTGTATGGATACATTAGGTAATAACAAAATATATCTATAGGTATCACTAAAACATAAAATATTTTTTCCTCAAAATAGGGATTTGTTGGCGTTGGTAATGGCTTTTTATACATTGCGAACATGACAAAAAAAATACAGTCTTAAACCTTTTACATTAATTAATACATTTTGTTTCCAACCCGTGAGCTGATTTTTTTTAAATGGAAAGATATTTTCGTTATTACTAAGTTTTTCTGGAGGAAGTCTCCCTCGTCCGTCGCAAGCACGACAATGCTACTGTCTCGAATGTGGAGTTCGCTGATGATGGGCTTATTTATTCGTTTGGACGAGATCAAGTATTTTAACATATTTCAAATAAGTATCTACATCTAATAATATTTAATAATGCTTTCCAAGTGATTTAGCATTTATTTAATGTTACTTCATGATAAGGGCCATCACAAGTGAACGAAACACATGTCGTGGTCAATAATACCCATTATATAAAAAACCTGTGATCGATCACAGGATTCACAGGACGGATTAATAAGAACATAAAAGCCATCGCCATGGACCACAGTTAAAAAATGGTATTTTATGACAGTCAGGCTATAAAATTCGAGTAAAACAAAGCCGCCTGTCCTCAAATATTGCATGCGCGTTACATTTACTTGACAAACTTTACTGAATATTATTACCTATAATAATAGACTAACTATTGAAAATATCACATATTTTTCCACACTCGAGCTTCGTAGCCTGTTATACCACACCCAGTAGGGTAAGCCAGTTCCCCTTAATTTTGTGGAGTAATACCTATGGACATTAATTGTATTTTAAACGTGCGTGATTGTTCAGAAAGAAATGTTCATCAACATCTTCGATACAACTTTCGAACAGTCTATATATTATACAATGTTCATATTTTGTAGAATGGTGTCAGATTCTTCTGGCAGTGTGGCTACTCATTTAGGTGTTGGTATCGTTACTTTCAAATGACACTAACACCGTTTCAACGTGATTTCGTCGTGGCCACCATGCCAGTGAGAATCGGTGTCTATCCTGGCATGTACATTTAGTACTGTACATGAGGCATTTACATTTTTGTCCCGTGTAGGACTGTAGGTACCTACACTACTCAACTTTAGAAATATGTAATATATAATACTATTTCTTATATATAATTAGTTTTATGCCTGTTTTGGGTCCTTGCTTGTCGATGCCTACCTATAATGGTTTTTGTTTTACTCTGTGGTGTTATCATTTATCAAACCCACTTTTGATAAGGTGTGGTTTAAGTGTAAGTTTAAGATTAAACAATAACACACTAATGTATAATAATATGCTTTATACTACATATGTAATCAAATTATGGTGGTTTATTTTGATTAGGGTTTGGCTTCCAGACCACATTGCTACCGGTCACAGCTTATCTGAAAATGTTAAATTGAGCCCACTGTCGAAGATATTATGTTCAAAGGTCATTAGTCCTGTAGGGCGTAGGCAGAAGAAAGATCTACTGCATGCTTTTGCTTTTGAGACCTAATTAGACAGTGGCCACTTTTATTAGAGACAGATGGAAAGAGCTGACTGAGGAAGCTAGTATCCAGTATCCACAATGACAAAGGGCTGCCATCACACCTGTGCACTATTGAATAAACATAAATACATAATAACTGGGAATAGCTAGGTGTATAGTTAGTTTTTTTTTTAAAGTTAAATTGATTTCTAATTGCCAAAGTCAAGACAATATAATCAGCTTATTCAAATCCAAAATCCGCAGTAATTTGGAGTAGATACATACGGTGAAGAAGAAAACGTCCCAAACCGCGATCTTATCATTTAAGAATGTAACATTAGACGATGCCGTAGTTGTTATTTATTACTACAGGCCATAGCAGTGGCGAACGGTCAGTGACGTCCCGTGGGGGTAGGCAGATTGAGCGTCGCTTGGGGGCGGCAGTTACTCGAAGGGCGGCAAATCGAGAAGAATCATTAGGTATATATAGAAATAGGTACCTAAACTTAATAATCGCGGAAATATCTCTCCAATAAAAAAAATCAGCTCACTGGCTGGAAACAAAATGTACTAATTAACATGGAATGTTTAATCGGAGTGTTTCTTTGTTGGGTTTGCGATGTCTAGTTTACTTCCGTTGTCCTTGAACGTCACATCCTTGATGACCAGCAATGACACGTGCAGATTTGAGAATTATATTTGAGTTATCGGTAGGTACCTACATACTTACCTAATGAATTTATCCAAATATTTTTGCCAGTCACTCGCGAGTTTTGAAAGTTGTCAGGTGTATATTTAAATGTATCTGAAAACCGTTGACTCGCAAAACTGTCTATTGAAGTAGAGATGGCATTTAACATAATACAACACATTTCTTAGATATTGGAGTTATGGAAGGACGATAAAAAAATACTGTATAAAAAAAATGGGGTGGCATTTTGGCGCTGCCTAGGGGCGGCATTTTGGCTAGGGACGTCACTGCGAACGGTGGAGGTAGCCTGTTAAGATCCGACATTAATAATGTACACTTAAGTTTGTCAGTCTTACGTATTTGTTTTCAAGACTACAAATTGCAGATCGTATTGTGCTTGTGTTATATGGGTATTTGGCCCAGTGGCTAAAGATGGAGGCAGGCTGTTGCCGACATAACTGTAGTGCACACTAAACTTTGCAACTCATACATACTTGTTTTCATTGGACTAAGACAGATAGCGCGATTTAACTCGCGCGCATTTCAGGTACATGTGACCTCATTGAGCCGTCCACATTTAATCAACGCGTGTTACTTCTCGCGCGCGATCGAGGTACATGTGACCTCATTGAGCTGTCCACATGCACTCGCGGCGAGACACGCGTCATCTGGACATGCTCTAAGAATACAAATTGCAGATGGTGTTGGTTAGTTCTCAAAAAGTCAATTAAACAATAGTTTTTGTATGCTATGGGCCATCTGACAATAATAATGCATACTTTTTCACTCATACTTATTTGTTTCGTTAAATTACGAATAGGTATATAATATAATTAGGTACAGATGGTATTAGTTAGTTTTTTTTAATTCGTTAAGGCCTAAACCAAACCATAATAGATAAAAAAAATTCTTCTATCTACAAAATATCTAGATCTATGGCATAATTTTAGATATTTTATAGATAGACTAATATGTCTTCACTATTATATACCTATTGTGGTTTAGTTGACGCGGGGTTTAATTGATTTTTAATCCCATCTAAAATTTGTAGTCAGTTCAATGAAAACAAATTCTATGACTGACAAAAATATAGTGTGCACTCTTTATGACGGTTCTTCAGAGCCTACCTCCACCCTGCACCCTATGCATAAGACGATCGATATTTTAATGAATAGAGGGGCATTATCCGGATAATTCTATCCAAGTCAGTTCAATTATTTTTTTTAGTATTAATTTGTCCAGATGTTTCTTTGGATTATCATTTATCAATTATTTAAATAATCATACATTTAAAATATTGTTTATGTACCTACTTATTTACAGTGACGTCCCTAGACATAATGCCGCCCCTAAGCAGCGCCAATATGCCGCCCCATTTTTATACAGTATTTTTTACCATCCTTTCAAGACTCCAATATCTAAAAAATGTGTTGTATGGATACATTAGTAACAAAATATATATCGCTAAATTTAATTTAAATGCCATCTCTACTTCAGTAGATAATATTGCGGGTCCACGGTTTCAGATACATTGAAAAATACATCTGACAACTTTCAAAACTCGCGAGTGACTGGCAAAAATATTTGGATAAATTTATTAGGTTATTAAGAAATATAATTCGCAAATCTGGACGTGTCATTGCTGGTCATCAAGGACGTAACGTACAAGAACAACGGAAGTAAACTAGACATTGCGAAATCGAAAAAAAAATACATTCCCGTTAAACCTTTCATGTTAATTAATAGGTAACAAGCAAGACAATGATATGCCACATAATTATGAATTTGTTGATTTTGAATTAAGGTGATACATGAGTGAAACGGCAAATAATTTTCAACTATAGGCGCGACGAAATTTTGGACTCGCTCGCATTCTGAGAGAGAACGTCGAGCTGGAAACACGTCACTTTGTTACGTGATGGCGACGGGCGTATTAATTATTAAATCGTGTAAAGATGACTAAAAACGTTACCCATTTACTTTAAAAAGAAAACATGTCAATGAATATATTATTATTGTTACTCATAGAACAATAAATAGAACATAAAATGGACGTATGTTGGATTTGTATGACAAATTATATTTCGTTTGGCATGCGTCATTTGCACCCGCGACCCGCAATCCGCGCATCGCCTAGCCACGATTTTTTTAGACCATGCCTCGATGCCTCAACTGAGGTACAACCTTAAGGGGGAGAGGCACGCCAGCAGAGAACCTAGCGGAAAAATTTAAAGCTTGCAATTTGAGATTTTTTTTTGATAATTTACAATTTCAACTGTATTAATTAATTAATATGTATCTGAAACAATGACATTTATCTGAAAACATTAAAAAGATTTTTTTTTTAATTGAAAGATAAACTACAATTGTAAAAAAATCTAATATAATTTGAATTCGTTGCATGGTCACATCTTATTATAACATTATTTTTTTAAAATTTAGTTTATTAAGTTTTCAATTTTTCGTTGTTCAATTCGAAAAACATCGATTTTTATAAAAATATTAATGTGAATAACTTGAAATTTTTTAATTGGCTGGTCGATCTCTCACGCCGGGCCCCCCGTAAGCCCAGGCCTCCAGGCTAGAGGCCTGTCAGCCCCCCCCCCTTGTGGGAGCCATGACCTTTATTAAATTATTAAATTAATTTAAAGATAAACTTACAATTGTAAAAAAATGTAATAAAATTTGAATTCGTTGCAGGGTCACATCTTATTATTACATTATATTTTTAAAATTTAGTTTATTAAGTTTTCAATTTTTCGTTGTTTAGATTTTTGACTAATTCATCGTTTTAATATTTTTATATTTATTTTAAAAAACATCGATTTTTATAAAAATATAAATGTGAACTTGAATTTTTTTTTTATTGGCTGGTCGATCTCTCACACCGGGCCCCCCGTAAGCCCAGGCTAGAGGCCTGTCAGCCCCCTCCCCCTTGTGGGACCCATGACCTATCTATATGCTTGACGTCATAAACATCAGTTTACATGAAGTTTACGCCTTTCAATATGAAGTAGATTCTTTATTATTTATTTTTATTTTAGTTTTACTTATTTTACTTCTACTTTGTAGAAGATCTTTAAATGTGTTGCAGTGTATAAAACCTTTCCAAATGGTCGCGGAACACCTATTCAGGTACGGCGGAACATAGTTTGGGAAACCCTGCCCTATGTGACAGCTGGAAATATCGATTTGTAATAGCATTTTAAAACTGATATTTTTATTAGCAGTGTAGGTATCCATATAATATGAATAGTGTAGGAATATAATATATTATGTTTTCTGAAAATAGAATGGCTTGTAATGAATGAAACTGAAATCAAGTAGGTACGTCATACGTTTGAAAAATTAATCTTCACATTCTCTTATTATACTTATCACGTTTCTTGTGTAAATAAGCACTGTAAAGGAAGGAATATATGAATGACAACGACTGAAAATACAGTATATTTAGCAATATTTAACTCATTTAAATAATTTTTGAATGTTTGACAATCAAATCTGCGTGACATGATGAAACTAGATTTGTTACAACTTTTAAGAAGATACATGCAGCCGTTACTTCGCAATTGTATTTTGAATCTTTGAGACGCTCTCCTCTAAAATGTCATGTTTAGGGAGTGTCGATAGAAATAAAAAATGACATGTCAGAAGTCTTTACCAAACATGTTTGTCTGTTTGCAGGTGTATGCAAGTCAACAACACGGATGTGTGTGGTCCGTTCTCTAAGGATGACTTCTCTGCAAACAATGATGATTACTTCCCATACATTTGGAAGGTGTCTTCTTGTTTAATGTTTTTTGGTATGTGTATAGTATTAAATTAAATTTATATTTTTTGACTTATTAATATCTGTATTGTTGGAAGCACTCCGTATTAGCTCCACAAGTATTAGCTCCGGGACCAGCGCTCGAAATGGAAAAATTTACGAACCGGAGCGCTCGACAATTTTCAGAGATATTAACATAGTTATCAAATTTTATGCGTATTTTATAAAAATAAATGTATTTTTTTTTTGTTATATGACCTATCTAGCTCAGACGCTCAAATTATTTTTTCGACGAGACGGAGCGATAATTTTACCGATTTCACAAACCGGAACGGCGCTCCGGTGCGCTCCGGTCCATTTCGAGCCCTGCCCGGGACCTAATAGTTGCTTCACCTCCGCTCCGGGGGAAAAGTTTTTATACATATTATATGTAGGTATATAAAAGTTAAAAAATCAAGTACCCAGTTTTGAAAGAAGGAAATTTATTAAAGAATTTTATTATTCGTCCTTTTCATTATTAAGCCTATTAAACCAAACGACTGCAAATCGTCTTTCATTATCTGCCTCTTCTGTCAAAAAAGTGAGGTTATTCATCACTCAGTTGTGTTGCCGTATTTCAAATAATTTCAGTGTTGCAAAGTGAGAAATATACTATTTTCGTTGGATTTTGGGAAGAAAATTTAAAAAGCATCTGGAGCAGTGGAGCAGTACAGATTTTCGATGCTCTGGCTCGGCTCGGTAAAACACCATTGCTCCACTGCTCGACCACAAAAGTGAAGCCCCTAAATACACGTTTTATTTCATTCAACAGGTGTCTCAATTCTCTTCGTATCAATTTTGATATTGGTGATAGACTGGTGCACCAGGGCTGCAATGCGACAAGTCCGTTACGGCATTGTCGCATTCATTCATACAGTATCAGGTAATCTCTCAGCATATTTTGAAATACCGACCGGTGACTGAGTTGAGTAAATCAACAAAAAATCAAGTCAAATATGCGATTGTAAATTTTACATTATTTTTACATTCTGTGATTAATGTAAATGAAGTATTTTTCTCAAATGTTTCCATATCACTTATCACACTAAGAAACAAGGATGGTATTTCATCAAGTTTATTAAGGTTATTACTGTTTTAAACATTTAAGTTAGGCAAAAACATTCAAATTAAATGTGTTATTGCAATAATGACATTTTGTACAGCCATGGATCCCCATGGGTTGTAATCCAATTTTGGAAATAAAATTATTGATTAATTTAATAAAACGCAAATTTTTTATTACTTATTCCATTTTTATTATTTAATAAATCTGGACCGGTTTCGTCCGCCTCAGAGGGACATTTTCAAGTTATTTTACATTTTAGTTGAAAATATCCCTCTGAGGCGGACTAAAGCGGTCCAGATTTATTAAATAATAAAAGTGGAATAAGTACTAAAAAGACTGCGTTTTATTAAATTAATCAATAATAAAATGCAGTTCCACCATGAATTGACAGATAACACAATAAAAAAAAATTAAAATAAAATGCTTATAATCTTTGATACAAAACGGCTTCATGATTGAATCTTATTTGACACATAATTATATTGTATGTTGTGAAAACCACCCCTAACTCATTATTTAATTATGTCACCCTTAGCCGGCTTGCACATCTAAACTCACCTCGTCGGCCGCACAGCCATAAATCAAACCTACGACCGATGTTGCATTTGAAGACCGCACACATAGGCGCCTAGCGATAGTCGTACGTAACGTCTCAAAACATGGTTATGTATGGGATGCGGCAACCAGTGAGCTTTGACGTCTATACAGGAATGACCAATTCGTAGCGTGTACGTATGCGTAACCGCAATACTAGCGGCTTCGACTCGCAGCACGATACACATGCGATTTGTTGCTAGCAACACTAGATGTTTTTTCAATCTAAAATGTCGCATTCCACCAGTGTCTGGAGCTCCATTTGGCAACGTGTGTTTTGTGAAGAACGATGATGTATTCGACATTTTGCAGACTAGACCAGTTTAGATGTGCGAGTTGATTAAATTGTTTTATCCCCAATACCTCAAGTATATTATTAATTAGTTGCCATCTATCCATTGTGTATCTTTTATCGTTTTATCGTAGGATTGTGTTTGATTGTTGGATTGATTCTTTATCTCGGGGACTTCTCCAATACGAGGGCGAAAGATCTTTGTGGTCCAGATGTCAAGAACGTATTCTTCATGGCCAATTGCACTCTGGGTAAGTCTTGTGATTGCATATATGTAAAAAATGATGAATATTATACATTATTATTACGGATATTTTTTTATTCAATACTGAATATTATTCAATATATTATGCATGAGAATGTAGCATTTATTGAAATCTGCGCTTGAAATGGACAGGAATGCACCGGTTACGCTCTGGTTCGGGAATTATGAAAAAAAACTTTTATATCTGTTACATGGTAGTAAAATTTTCTAACCGCCCACCGGTTTCACAGTAAAGGTGATTTATAAAGTAGGGAAGTAACTTTAATTTATAACATTTATAAAGCAGAGTTACAGCAAGTTAAAGCATATAACAATAATTACTTTATGTCAAGATTGAAGTTTGTTATATATTTTAATTATTAACATTTATTATACTTTTTTTGTCAGCAACATGTCAGACAGTGAAGTATCACTAATAAATGCGGCATCTTCCAGGTTGGATGGCAGGTGTTGGTATCATAGGAATAGTTTTAGTGATTGGGATGATCTTCGTCAATGTTAGGGTGGAATGTCAATCCTATGGAAGGTTTTAGAGGTGTCTCGACACTTGACCACGCGAAGGACTCGTCTGTCTATCCTGATAGTAGACATTTCCGGATGTAAACAGATTGAATCACATCCAGAAGCAAATTGTTTCTATGTACATTAATACTGCTACATGTTACTATATTTATATATCGATACCATATTTCAATAGGAAAACAACTCAAAAAACCTTGTTACAAGATAATGGAGTTTGATTTTTTGCAGATATTCTCATTTTAATTTTAAAGCGTCGATTTTGAGGTAAATGCATGTTTTTATAATTTATTTTAGTGGAATTGAGCAATACACAATGAAATTTTACAATTTAATAAAGAATTTACTCATAAATTCCAGGAAATAACTGAATTAATGATAATCTCAGATAGGGCATTTCAATTTTATGACACATTGAAGACATTTTTGACTTTTTTTGCTAAATTGTAAGGAGAAGAGCATTATTAACTCCAAACCGTGACATTTTGAATTGTTTCCTTATTAAAATGAAGTATCGATATTCAGGGCCATGCCAAAGGGTGGCTGCTGCCCGGGTGCTAGCGAAAAATTCCCCCCCCCCCCAAATAAAAGAAGGTAATGTCTTAGCAGAAACAGAAAAGAATTTAAAAAGCTATCTTCACCAAATTACTCGCATTTGAACAAAATTTGGCGTACTTAACATTGATTTATAATGTATTTAATAATTTTTTATGCTAATACAACATTATCAATGCTTCATCGTTTGAGATATTGTTGTTCAATGATTGTTTGAATTTTCGACTGCATGATATAAATTGCATCTGGGCATGAATTGAAAAGGATTTTTTCAGAAGAGTGTGTTCATATTAAGTTGTTGTCGCCTCGATTTAAGACATTAATCTAAAGATGTAGTACCAAGAAAGACAATGATATTTACAAAACTTACAGAAAATTTTATGGTACATGTCTTATTTATTGATGTTGATCCTATATTTATTTCATTTAGATTTCATATTGTTTTTTATTCCAATCCATTTCCATATTATGAATCATAGATTTTTCAAAAATATTTAAGAAAGAAAAAGTAATAATTTATATTTTAATTTTATTTATAATGGTAGTTTGACAGTTACGTTGATTCAATTTTGTTAATATTATGTAATATTGTGAAGTTTTTTTTAAGATATTTTGCTGTCTAAAAAAATTACCTCTTTTTCTTCCTGATATCTCAATTCCGATCTCTCGGCTACTCTCACTGTCATCAGGTTACCGAAGAAATTACACTTACCTATTTCATTATCTTGTTTCACATAGTTTGTGATACCCAGGATCATGTGAGAAGTTCAGAAGTGTTTAAGGTGCATCATAATTTATGAGTATTCTATGATTAATAAAAGAGAAAATAAGAAGAAAAAAACAAGCCGCTAGAATTAACAGTTTCTTTGGCTCTACAAAAGTTTAAAAATAATCCTGTATGTAGTTGTAATTATTTTGGGAATCAGTACTTCTACACTACATCATAGATAATATAAGAGAGTTGTTCGATCCATGTTTTTCATTATTACTTATCGTATTCTGGTACTTCATTGTTCATTTATAATTCATACATTTTTTACAATAGCCTCTCAACACACAAGTTATCCTGTTTTGCAACCAAAGTATTAATAATTACTGTATTCTGTATCATTTGTATTGATATTGTGGCTAATACGGATTTCGGCTTGATTTTGATTAGATCGTATAATGGTGCCATATGGTTTTTAGAGTTTGCCACATTATTGTGATTCTATGAACATTTACAATAATTGCATGTAAACTATGTACCTAAACCCCCATCATTTCGACACCTCTTATGTAAAAGTCCGTAACTGCGTTTTTGGCTATTTTGACTTGATTGCCTTTTATTAAATAATACAACAATGATAATCCAAAAAAAAATTTCAATCAATATAATATATCAATCAACTAAAAAATTACGATTTCAACATTTAAAATTAACGTTGTGGTGTCATTAAAATTTATTAAAATCGTAATACTGAAAAAGTACCATTTTGCAGTAACGGACTTATACGTAGGAGGTGTCGATTTGTTTACCATTACCAAGGAAAATGTCTTGAAAATAAGAGTACTATTTTACAATCAATAATTTAACGTCATCCAAATGGTCATAATGTTTTCTAAAATATTTCACGCTTTGCAAACAGCCTCCCATTATTGGAAGTAACCACCACAATATATAATTATTTATGTAAGTATAATTTAATTAATAACTATTTTTTTCAGTGCGTAATGCGAAATATGGCAATCCTGTTTTTGTTTGTCGATTATAGCTGCTTTATAATAATCCTGTAAATGTATCACCATACTGTTGTGATTTTATGAACATTTTTGCCCAGTGTTACCATATAAAAGACTAATCTTGTTGCTTACATTATATATTTTTTATACATAGCAACTTTTACAATAGTTGTATCTATATTGCAGTGGCGAGGGGTGGAGGTAGGCTGTTGAGATCCGCCATAAATAGTGCACAGTAAACCTTGTTAGTCATACGTATTTATTTTCATTGAAATAATACTACGAGCAATTTACAGATGGTATTGGTTGGTTTTTAAAATTTAATTAAACCTTGCGAAAGTCAAGCCATAATTTGATAATAGTAAAAAAATACTCGTCTATCTATAAACTATCTAAAATGATGCAATTAAATCATACATAACTTTGAATATTTTATAGATAGAATAATGTTTTATCTATTATAGTTTGATTGAGGCAGGGCTTAATGAATTTAAAATAAATGAACCAACAATATGTGTAATAATATGTATTCTTGAACCAACGAAAACAAATGTATGAATGAAAAAGTGTGCATAATTTTGTCTTATCGCCCAAAATATACCAAAACTATTATGGTTTGGTTTAGGCAGGGCTTAATTTATTTTTAAAAACTAACCAATACCAACTATAAATTGTAGTCTTCGTTCAATAAAAACAAATACGTATCACTAACAAAGTTTAATGTGAACTGTTTATGGCGGATCTTAACAGCCTACTTCCACCCTTTGCTACTGCTATATTATAAACTATGTATATTGTGTGTAAACTTGTATTAAGTGTATGTTTGCCATCATTTGTATAGTCTAATATGCAATGTTTCTTTTCTTTATATTTCTAATAAAAAATAATAATTATAATATTGTTGTTTCCATTATTATTCTACTAAATAAGATAAAAGATACAATGTGTCTTCTACGTTTTGGGTGACACATCATTGGGGCTGTTGGGGAAACTATTGATTTCAAGTAGATAGAGGACTGGACCGTTGGGAGAAAGCATTTTCTGTAGATATTGAAGCAATCCAAGGGGTCGGGTCGTATCCCTCTAGTTTTTGTTATATGTATTCAATTGGACTGATGCTGCGTGAAAGACATAGTAGAGGGGTTACAGGTACTTTGCACCAGGAACATATATCTTACATACAAATATGATCTTTTATACAAAAGAAAAACAATATATTGAAATGGAATATTTGATGAATTTAATGATAATCATACAATGGTGTAGCGGGTAGCCAATAGCAGCACATTCATAAGTTTTATCGCCAACAAACTTCCTGGCATCTTTATCATCATTATCAGCCGGGGTCAATCCACTGCTGGATGAAGGGCTCCCCAAGCTTCTTCCAACTCTCTCGGTCCTGTGTCATTCGCTGCCACGTATTTCCGCCGAACTTCACCAGTTCGTCAATCCAGCGGCTTTTAGGGCGACCCTGTGGCCGTTTCGTGCCCCTTGGGTACCACTGGATGACGGCGTTTGTACAGCGGTCGTCCTTACGGCGAGCAATGTGACCCGCCCATCTCCATTTCAGCTGTTTGGCAACATCTATTACATCGCGTACTCCTGTCTGCTTCCTAACCCATTAGTTTTTCTTACGGTCCTTTCGCGTGATGCCCAACATACATATTCATCTTTATATAAGTGGCATCATTCGGCATCTTTATATAGTGGTATTAAACATGCATCTATGTAAATCAATAAAATAAATCATAAGATCACATTTTTCTCATCATCTCTCCTTCAAGTTATTACACATTACATGTTTTTACACATGACAGTGAAAATAGCATTTAGGTACATTGGATTATGTCATATTGTGATAATATTGGTAATTTAATGTAAATTTAATAAAACAAAATTTTTATATATGTACCTACTTACTTAAATTATTATTGTTAAATACATTAATACTGAATGATCGTTTTGACTAAAGATGTGACCATCAATTTCCTAGGGAAAACAAACAGGCTATTATTGTGGAAAAAATCCATCAATTCTAATCTAGCTGGAGAACCCTTTGTATGTTTATTTAATGTTATCCTAAATGAATACATTTTTATCAATTTTTATGGTAATGATCGCTTTCTCCCCTGCCAACCTCCGATTCTCAACACACATAGTCGAGCATATACCATGGTCATGGCCCTTACAATGGGGGGCTGACAGGGCTCTAGCCTGGGGGCCCGGGCTTAGAAGGAGCCCGGCGTGACGGGTTGGCCAGTTAAATGAGAAAAATACCACAAATTTTCTCGGATAGTAAAATTTTCCTTCATAATTATACATTTAAAGAGTTATGACTGTGTGGTGTAATTTGCTGTGATAATATGATGATTGATATAATTAAACGATAATTCACGTGTGGACATTGTCTTTTAATTATTTTAAGTGTGTTTCTTGACTTACAAAATGGCTATTTTTATCCAATATGGAATATATTACTTGGCTACCACAAAAGGAGGCCGCGATCAGTGCTTCATAATATGCCGAGTGCTGACAACTCAATAAATCAACTGGATTTATTTAAAAATCGCTAAAAATACACGGAATACCCTTAACCCTGGGGTGCCGTGAAACACTTCTGTAGAAAATCATGCTCGCTTTAACTTTAACCTTAAGCGATAGGTAGGGGGACCCGCTATAGATCTTGGTCTAGGAACCCGCTTCAGGATGTGAGAGTCATGACCATGGTATACCAAACATTAAGCGTTCTTCATAGGAGTGATCCCTGCAGATCTCGATTGGTGTACAATAAAGTGCATGATTGTAAGTCCAGCTTAATCTACCATGGTCAAGCCTAGATGAAAAAAGACCTCGCCACCATATATGACGTTATAAACTTTTTGAAAGAAATAGTGCCTCATAGAAACCAAGTCACAATGACCAAGCGGATATTAAAACTAACTCGTTTGTATATGTTACGCCAAATGTGTGAAATTGCGTATTACATAAAATCGGCAAAATTTTGCCTATTTCATGAAAAATGCAAGCCCGTTGCCTTGTTCATTGATTAGGCAAAATATCTGCCGAGGGCGTGAATTCGGCAGTAATTTTTCTGCCTAGTTCATGCATTGGGCAAATTAGATAGTAGCGCTACGGTGGTGTTTTTTGCAACTAATCAAACTAACCAAATGTTTCAAACATCATTGATTATATAAAAATATAGCAATCAATAACTGCAATGACGTTCATATCCATTTACTATGCCCAAAAAAAAAATCTATAACTATAATATGGTAACGGAAGAATTTTATTAAAAGAAGTTTTGGCGATTTGATTCGTACTTGGGTATCAATCGTGCAATGGTCGATTGTTTGTTTGTGATAGTATGATTCGATAGTTTGTTGACATTAACTTGTTAGCTAACCTCAAAATGGACATTCAGTTGAATTCAGAATTAAAAAACCTAACTTAACCTAATAATAATAATATATTGTTTCCAATTATAACTTATAAAACCATTCGTATTAAATTTACTTTTTCTACTGTCATGTTGACAGTTCAAGAATTCCATACCCTGCCAAATTCACGCACTCTGCAGATAAATTGCCTAATTCATGAATAATTCAAGCCCGTTGCCTTATCCATGAATTAGGCAAAATATTACCGATTTCATGTAATACGCAATTTCACACATTCGGTGTAACATATACATAGATATACAGTAGAACCTTGATTATCCGGACTAATTGGGGTTGAAGATAGTCCGGATAAGGAAAAATCCGGATAATCGAAAAAAAATCATAATTGACAGGGAAAGGTAAGTATATTCAGTTTGAATAATTTTTATTTGTCTAGACTTACATATACATACACATATGTACGAGTATAATAAATTGTTTTTTATTAAAATAATCAATTATCGATTTTTGCTTAAAGCTAGCTATTCTTTTAGAAGCTGCCAAATCGCGAATACTATAAGGGGGGACATGCTCAGCGTAGGTCAAAATTGGGCTTTTGTTCTATTTTCAAAGCATGATCCTGGACATACCTTAAACGTTGTTGATAATCTATTTATATAATCTTGAAGCCTTATTAGCCTTTATATTTGTTATAAACATTTGATGACTGCATAAAGTATTTTTATTACATAAAATAGTATTCTTTTAAACCTCTCGCTCTAATGTTTTAGAATATAGTCATATTTCAGTACATAACTGTGCAGTGGTAAGATTTTTTACATTTATTAATTTTTAGACGCATTTATAAAACCATTAGTATAATTTATGACGAGATAATTTTAGTAAAATATTTACGATAAAATTTTTTATTGATAATCTCTGTGATCCCAAATTTGACAAGAATTAGGCATTTTATTATTCAAAAAATCGGCAAGATTAACACATTTGAAGATAATTCTAAAGATACTAATTATAAGCTATGTCTTTGACCATTCAATTGTGATAAACATCCTACGAATAATGATTGCTTTATAATAATTATTGACCTAAGAATAAGGTAGTGTTTTTTTTAAATACGCCGTTTCTTTTGTCACCCCCCAGTGGTTAAGCTACAACATACGGCCTTAGTCATAAATTGACAAACTAAAATTGAAGTAGGGAGTAAGATCATGTTAACCGAAAAAAATCTTTTTTTTTAAAATGGTACATGTTCAAACACGTGCGTTAACATCATTTGGCATTCCCCAGTGGTTAAGCTACAACATACGGCCGTAGCCATAAATTGACAAACTATAATTGAAGTAGGGAGTACAACCATAAGTATGCTCGGGCCAAAAGATGATTGTGCAAAAAAAAAATGCAGATGTACAGCATTTTCGGAGGTAGAGTAAATTTGGCTGTTGTGTAATGAAAAATCATTTGTTTTCATTTTGTTTTTCCATGTCATGTTGTGAATGTGATGAATTTGTCAATTGTAAAGTTCACTACATAATATTATATGTAAATAAATAAATTTGAACAAAATCTGACTGGGTTGAATAAACAGATAAATAATGAAAGTGGGTGTTGTCTTACATGATCGTACAAAATGATTTTGTCGGCAGTGGTGTATAGCAGTGTTCCGTAACCTTTTCTCACCCACGGCACACCAAAGGTCTTCCCGGAATTCCGCGGCACACCACATGTAAAACAATTAATACACCAAAACATGGACCCCACATCCTGAAGGGGGACCCCAGGCCAGGATCTTTGGCGCCCACCCTACCTATCGCTAAGGTTAAAAACAGCGTGATACTCTAAAATAGCGATTTTCAAATAGTGTGTGAAGTTAAATTAATGGTATTGATTGTATGTTTTGTATTATATTGATATAATTATGGTTGGTTGTCGGGTTAGGAATAATTAGGTATTTGTCGAGCATTGACACAATAATAATAAAATGTATCCTACAATCACATGTTTTAAAATATTAATATTAGTGTAGTAAAATAGCGCCAAGGGGCGCCAAGCACAAAGGGGGGCTGACAGGGCTCTAGCCTGGGGCCCGGTGTGGCATCACAAATTCTCTAATAGTAAAAAATATTTAAAAGCTATTTTTTTTCAATTATTTCACCTATTTCAAATTATGTGATTGTACGATACAATTTTTAATTGTGTATCGATACTCGACAACTCCATAATTCAAATGGATGTATGTATTAAAATATACAAAAAAAAACACTAAATATACACATTCATTTTATCGCGTACAGTGTAGGTACACCATTTAAAAACGCTACTATAGAGCGTCACACTGCCTTTATCTTTAGCGATAGGTAGGGGGCCCGCCAAAAATCCTAGCCTGGGGGCCCGCTTCAGGATGTGGGGGCCATGATGTTAATTCTAGGCACGAATTTAATGGCAAGGCTTCTTATAATATTATTAAGGCTGAGAAAAGTAATTATCATAAATTCGTAAGTTTTTATTAAATAATACCTATTTAGTTTAGACTTTGTTAGCTAAGTTTCTAAAGGTGACTATAAAATTTCTTACGGGCTAGAAATTTCTGTCTCGTAGTCGACTTGCTCATATCTGTGAATCCGCCCATTGATGGTTCAGGCCTCATGGCCTTGGATCCTCTGAGGATGCCATGCTTTAGGTGGTAAAAATGTGCATTAAAATCACCTGCTAGGATGACTGAGCATATGAGGTTGGCAAGGTGGACCACCTCTGCCGCATTCATTTTCCCATGTACCGAAACTATGGCATTTAGGCGTCAATTTAAATTTACTCCAACTGCCGTGGCGTCAAATCCAATGAGAGTAGGTCAGTCAACTCGGGTCGCTTATCGCGCTGAGCAATACTGCGGGCGTTCCAGGTAATTATTTTTAGTGGGCGCGTGTTAGCCATTTAGGGCAACATGCCGCATTTATTAAGCAGATATTCGGCTCTGTCAAACCTTTCTTTCATGGACAGGGTAGGCTCTGCTCGAATAGAGCGCGTCGTTTTGATACATTCCAGTCTGGCTGGAATGTCATATATATGGTGACACCATCCTCTCCATGAAGGAGCGCATTTTTATACATAGTATTATTAACATACATTATGTTACTGCCTTTACTGGCTAGTTTTTATGCTCCTTTGAAGTTAGGTAGCTAGGTAGGCAGCCTTTATTAATTAATAAATTGATAAATTACAAGATTAAGTATTACTATACGTACCTACTTAAAGGCACGCTCTACAGAAATTCCCTTGAGAATTGATATTTTTATATGTCGTCCGAAATAGTTGGTCTACTAGTAATATAAAAAAGTCGCCGCCGATGCGTGCCTCAAAAGTAATGGTCACTAAATTAAATTTAAAACAAACTCGGTCCAACTAATATCTCTGACCAAAAAATAGTACATATCTTCTAATATACTTAACTAAACATACGAAGGATTTTGAAACACATATTATCTACCAACATTTTTATTTCATGTGCTATCCAAAAAACATTATTAATGGATAGTATTTATTTTTAATGTATAAGACCTACATAATTATTAAAAAAATAGGTAAGTATTGTTTAATTCTAGTGCATATTTAAAAAAAAGTAGAATATACCTAGTGATGTTAGTTTATTATAAAAAGAATGTGACTTTTTATTACTTACCCGATTGGTTTAAGTTTAGTCTGACACTTTTACAAACTAGTAATGCAACTTTACTTTTATAATATGTACTAGTGAAACAATAGGTAGGTACCATTATTATATTTTGTTGGTTGAGTAAAGCCAATGCACGAAATAATTTATAACGCCTAAAAATAAATATTATCGTGCAGGCACCCCATACACTTTTATTATTTTTTATTAGAAGCCAGTCGCCATCAGCGAACAGCCGAACAGCGTTGACGGTACCTAATAAATTATTTCAATGAATTTCTCTACCGACAATACTTATTATTATGTTTTTAAAATAAAATCTTCGATGACCAGGGATTTTGTTGTAAATTTGATTTAAAATGACGTGCTCTTCGCTCTGTGGAATCTCTTCGACTGAAATATGAATCACATCGCCTTTTAAATCCACTCTTAACAGTATAACATAACATCGGGGGAAATAATTATTAGAGTGCCGTAGATTGGCATCAGAAAAGATTATCGGCTCAAGAAATCACGGTAAAACAGACGTCTAAAACTTTGTAGTATAAACGGTGAATCCCCCTGACTACTTCACATACCTGGGTGTCTTATCAATCAATAAAAGCATAATATTAGACAAGCAACCAGTGCTGCCATCTTTTTCTATGCTAATATCTTGAAAATAGAATTTTGAGGTTTGAATTTCGGATATGGAATTTTGAATTAGGAACTTAGAATTTGGAATTTTGAGGTTTGAATTTTGAATATGGAAATTTTGAATTTTATAATAATAAATAATTGTAATAATGATTATAATAATAATGAATAATTATTATTACTTTAAACATAGCTACATAATCTATTAATCCTATTCTTAAATGATCAATAAACTTCATAAATTGCTTAGTTCGCTAATAATGCCAAGATATATAAATATTTATAGGAGTAGCAATGTATTGATTTTGGAAAAAGTCGATTATCTCAGCACAAGGTTTTTTGACTTATCGCGTTTTGCCACTATAACCACGATATGTGTGCAAAGTTTTTCAACTCAAGTTATAATTAAAAATTTCGAGAATGTAGTATAACCAAGAACTTTGGGTTGTTCTTTCAAATATTAAGTCAAAAAATATATAAAACTTTTACCTTCATTGAAAGAAGCTCGTACTATCACATTAATATGTTATGATACAAATACATGACAATGTACATATTTTAGTTTTTCCTCGTGTGTTATGTACCTATATTTAATTATTTATCAACTAAAAAAACATAAACTAATGCAGTGGCGCACCCAGGGGGGGGCCAAGGGGCCTTGGCCCCCCAAAAACATTGAAATTGAAAGCCAATAGATTAGATAAATGAAAACACGGCAAAAAAATGTTTTGAAATTCTCCAGCACCCTCTAGAAAAATTTCTTAGATTTTAATTTCTAACACAAAAATTTCGAAACACTAATGTCGGGTTTTTTTAGAAACTCAATCTCTAATGGAAATGTCAAAAAATTCTCGGTGTCCACCCGAATTCCGGAGTGGTGTAGGTCATGGCTGGGGAGGGCTGACAGGGCTCTAGCCTGGGGGCCCGGGCTGTGGGGGGCCCGGCGTGTCGGGTTGACCAGATAAGTGAGATAAACACACATCATAAATTAGCTTTAATAGTAAAAAAAAGTCGTCTGCGGCGCTATTATACTTCATGGCCATGAACATTTTCAATTACTTATATAATTGTGCAATATATTTTTTGTTATTGATTTGTTGATTATTATGTGTCGATACTTGACAGCTCCATTATTAAAGTGGATGTATTGAAAATCGCCAATAATGCACTGTATAAGTACCCTTAATTTTTACTTAAACACAATTTGAAAAACGTTAATGTAGTGTTTCACACTGCCTTTAATCTTAGCGGTAGGTAGGGGGGCCGCCAAATATACCAGCCTGAGGGCCCGTTTCAGGATGTGGGGACCATGGTGCAGGTAAACCGAGTGCAATAGACAACGAGAAATTAGGCTGTGAAGAAGAAAAAGAGCCTATGGGACTAATTTACATTCTCCTCCTTGGGCCCCCCCAATATTAAATCCTGGGTGCGCCACTGAACTAATGTAATTTTACTGCATGGCCCCCACAGGGTGAGGGACTGACAGACCCATAGACTATAGATACATATAGACGCCACCCGTTGCATTGCTAAATGAAGCTACGTTCCGTGCGTTTGGTTTGTGGGCGAGCGAACGCATTCGCCTATAAATGTTCGAGACCATAGACCATTTCGCTAGTGCTCGCCCAAAGTGCTCGCACTAGACGCTCAGAATTAAAATATAATTTTCTGTTTTTTTACGTTATATAGTATTTTTAAGCGGTCAAAATGCAACCAATTAGGTAAATATATCCATAATTTAAGTTATTTTAAAGAAACACTAGGTCACTGATATTAGAATAAATAATAATATACAAATAAATTGTCACGAACATGTATCAACTTACCTATGAAACGTAATACCATCTTCTTGCTTATCAGTACGGCTACCATATTTTAATACAACATGCAGAACCACCTTTCCTACTTAATTAACTAAAAATATTTACCACTGACTTTATGTTTAACACAAAAAATAGCAAATTTAGCAACACGAACAACACGCTACGTGAAGCGATACAGCACAATTTGCCGGCGATATTTTTGGAAACCAACTTAAAAGTTTGTAGACCTTTTATCTTACTCTAGCGCGTGTCGCAGAGATTATAAGAGTGCCGAATACTTTCTCACTAGCCTCTACTCTAGCCTGGGGGACCAGACTCGGGGGGGGGGGGGGACTACGTGGCAGGTCAACCAGATAAGTAAGATAATCACAAATTACAAATTTGCTCACATATTAAAAAAAGTCGACTGCAGCGCTATTTTACTACGCCGGTATTAATAATTTAAAACATGCGATTGTAGGTTACAATAATTATTAAATTATTATTGTGTCAATATTCGACAAACAAATATTCTTAACCCGACAACTAACCATAATTCAAGTGGATGTATTAATAAATACAAACATTCGCTAACATACATTCAATACCATTAATTTTACCTCAAACACCATTTTAAAATCTCTATTTTAGAGTATCACACTGTCTTTAACCTTAGCGATAGGTAGGGGGGGCAAATATCCTGGCCTGGGGTCCCCCTTCAGGATGTGGGGTCCATGTTTTGGTGTATAAATTGTTTTACATGTGGTGTGTCACGGAATTCTGGGAAGACCTGTGGTGTATCGTGGGTGAGAAAAGGTTGCGGGGCACTGATTTAACATACCGGTGCAAGTCGGTTTACAGGAAGCCAGGCGGGAACCACGCCAATTTTCATTGCTGATTTTGGCAAAATTCATGAATACAAAAATGAAAACCTAACCTAACAAATAATCCAGTAGGTATATCCATTTTCAAAATTTGTTTGCCGCTGGCTTCCTATAAACCGACAAGAACCAAAATAAATACCTACTTGCACTGTTTGAAAACACCTCAAAAACATTGGTACTTGAAAAAATATGACACCTGACAGGATTCGAACCTGTATACATCGAATTCCGGCCGATGCGCTTTACCAATTTAGTCACCAGTGTTATATCCAATTACGGCGTAACTAACCGGCCGTAATGTGACTGAAGCTTTTTACAAATTATGCTAGTATTATTGACCTTTGCGGCTTGGTCAGAATACGATAGCACACAGCTTCGAGTCCTGTTCAGCGGTTCCATTAATCGAGCAGATATGTTTCAGAGGTGTTTTAAAATTGTGTATGTTCATAAAGAATGTCACCTTCACAAATATTGTGATATTCTATAAGATCCCTTTAGAGCACGGTGGACTCCTTCAAAAGTGCAATTAGTAATATTATGCTCTCTGCGAATATAATAATATGTTATAACTTAATATCTGAGCAAAGGAAAAGGTAAAAAAATTAAATTCAACATTTATCATAAAACATCAATTATTTATTAAAATACTTAAAACTACCTATCTATTAACAATCATCAATCCAAGAGGTACTTAAATGGGTGGTCGACTTAAACTAAAAAATGTAAGGGAGGTGTAACGTATAATTTCTTTGCTTGGTCGAAATATACTACAATAAATCATCAATGTTGTAAAGGAAAAATCATGAAATTTATGATACAAAAATTAATCAATTTTCTGTGGGTAGGTAGTTACATAGGTAAGTATTGAAAGTAATAAACTTCTGTGACCAATCAAAACGTGGGCGGCCATTATTCTCAGGACGAGCACCATGCTGTAGAGTAGAGAGCCGTTACACGACCCAACTCGTCTGGCTCGTAGCAAAGAGTCGATTCGCATACGACACAGCTCGGGCCATGTAAATCAAATCATCCACATTATGGTGAGCGTGGAATTTGTTCAAACGATTCTCGTACTGCAAACAAAAAAGCATCGATAAGATTAAGCAAACGTGATATAGATTTTATACAGAATATTACTTAAAATATTTGCTGTATAATTAATGTATATTACGTGGTCAACAATTTATTGTTTTTACATTTCATTGATTGTTTGACCATTAGATTGGTGAGCAGCACATTGCATAGAAAGCCTTGGGGCATAGATAGCAGAGGTGAAGGGTGAAGGTAGGCTGTTAAGATCTGCCATAAATAGTGCACATTAAACTTTGTCAGTCATGCATATTTTTTTCATTGAAATAAGACAACAATTTACAGATGGTGTTGGGTTAGTTTTTTTAAATTGAATTAAACCCTGCGAAAATAAGTCTTTTACAGGTTAACATCCACATAAACATTTTTGGAATACACTTTTTTTATCCCAAATTGCTCCATGAGATTTAGTCGATCACCCTTGTCATATATACACATATTTCGGACCATGAATTGGATCTACAATATGGCTGCTGCTCTCTATAAAGACGTGCTTGGTGAATTGTGAATCTGTTTTCGATAAATTGATGTGGTGTCTATAACTATTATTCCGCCTGCCTGACCTAGATAAACTGTTTTACAAGTTTCACAATGCAGATAATAAACACCTCTTCTCTGAAATGTATATTGATCTATCTAGTATTAACGATGAAACAAAGACAGGTGACAAAATGACTAAGATGGTTATACATAATTATTATATCTTTAAAAATGAAAGTTTATGTCTTGTATATTAATAAAAAATGGGATGATATAACTGCAAATTAGACTGCTCTAATTAAATCCAAGCTTCGATGTCATCTGGAAATTGATCGGTGACTTTCTTGAGATGTGCACGAGCTACATCTCGTTAAGATTGAAAGGTAGATGTAGCGTATAGGGATCCAAGAATTTTAATTATCTCGTAGTTGTTTGGTTGAGCCTTTATGACATTTTTGAAACATTGGGAGGCCCAGTGAAGGAATAATTGTTGAATACAATAAAACAACTTAATATATTTATACATTGGCTTTGCATGAATTATTTAAATTCTCCCACCATACAGTATTGACAATAATAATTACAACATTATATAGACTACAATATAAATTTCAGTCCTCATACTTGATAAAAAAACTCATCAATAAAGTTGGATGGCAAAATTAAAAAGTGGTCACGATCCTCAGCCATGAGTGAACGACCAAGAAGAAGGATGTATGTGGCAGTAAAGAACTATGGACCGAGAAAAATGGAGGAAGCTAATGGAGGCCTTCATCCAACCGTGGATCGACCCCAGCTGATGATGATGACTTGATAAAAAGCTTATTGTGTGAACAAAACAACTATGTATTGTAAAGCAATTTTCTCAAGTGGTGAATACCAGGTCATATTCAAATTTTGATTCATAGATAGCATAAGGATCTCTTCGAATTTTCGTATTGACACACTATTACTTTTTAATAGTTTAAATTAAATTATAGTGTCTTCAAGATGTTACACAAAATTTAACAATGAAACATTCATTAATCTTCCATACATAACTCGAAACATCTTCAGAAACAAACCTAATTGATAAACACGTTAGAACATTACATGGGAATCAACCCTAGATCTATCGCATGCCAGCTGGGTCAGCTTGAGAAGATCCAAATTTTTTCGAATAAGTATTTTACTGAGGCTGTTCCAAGTTAAATATTTTCAATGAAGACTGTTACATTCTTAAATCACGTGTATTATTTAGAAATATCAACTGTTGAGCTGTGGACCCAATAGGTTGAGCAAACCATCATCTATTTCTTGTAAAAAATATCTGTTATGAGACCTCTTCGTGAGGCAGCCGAGATCCACATCGGATTTTAGGACCAGTACAAACAATATTTTTAACTGTACGCCTATACAAATATGATATAAAATATACATACATTCTCTGAATCCCCTCGATAAAATAATATACATCTGCCCGAGGCCAGTGGGGCAGGACAAATTCAGAAAGCGCAAATTACGTGTCCTGGTCGTGGTCTCTCGTGCAAGTTAGTAACAGCTCTCCGCACGCAACGCCTCGTTCTCTGTGTTGTGGAATGCACGCAGAGCCAGATATTGGACTTGGATTGTAATCCTGAAAACAAATTACAAAACAACTGAATGAATTGAACTGAAAAAAATTTTCACCCTGCTGAATTAAGCGGATAGACAAGGAGATTGAATTATTATTATGATTACTAGATAGATGGAGCAATGAGATCTTTTTAAAATTTACGTAGAAAGAATTTTATTCTTTTCCTCATAAATTTTATACACATATGATATATGAATGTTTTATTTACAGAGATTTAACGGCTCACATGCTCAGCGTAGGTCAAAATGGAGCTTTAGTGGTATATTCAGAGCATAACCCTGGACATTCAAACGTTATAGATAATCTATTTATATAATTTTGAAGCCTTTTTATCCTTTATATTTATTTTAAACATTTGATGACTGCATAAAGTATTTTTATTACATAAAATAGTATTATTTTAAACCTCTCGCTCTAATGTTTTAGAATATAGTCATATTTCGGTACATCCATGTGCAGTGTGTAAATATTTTTTAGATTCATTAATTTTTAAACGCATTTACAAAACCATTGGTAAAATTAATGTTTTAACATAAATAGTGACATATTTACGATAAAAAATTATGTTTAATAATCTTTGTGATCCCTAATTTAACAAAAATTAGGCATTTTATTATTAAAAAATTGGCACGATTAACACATTTGAAGATAATTCTAAAGATACTAATTATAAGCTATGTCTTTGACCATTCAAATGTGATAAACATTATCACCGGCCTTCTTCGCGCTTAGGCGGGGATGGCAGACCGTGGTAATGTCATGGCCAAAAAAGCGGGTATGGGGGACAGAAACGCACGGTGTATGCTGTTGTTGCTGGTTTATTATAAGTTCTAAGTCAAGCAATTAAGAAAGTCAATGATGCTGGCTTGGCTGGATCGAGGGTGATGCACGAATACTCCAAAATTGCGGACGCGGCGGTATGGCGCTCTGTACTGTGGTATGCAAGAGAGATGTTGGCTGTACGGGGTCCGAGGCGAGAGAGTCAGGGCTTGCGGCTTGGCGTGCTGCCGACGCGGTATTTTTGGTTGGAGATGCTGTGGCTTAGGATGCTGGCGACGCGGTCTTTATGGCTGGAGATGCTGTGGCGTGACTTAACGATGCACAAACAAACGCACCAAAAAAAGTTGGAGTTTTAACATTGGGTGATCCAGGTAAATGGACTTTCACTTTGGAATATATGCATGAGTGGCCGACAATATTGCCAACCGTACTATAATTATAGTATTTGTACTATAATTTTAGACCGCGTACTATGTACGACATAAAACAGGTATAGTACGCCCAAAATAATATAATTTTGAATATCGGGAAAAATATGTAAAAAGTACTAAAATTTCGATATTTCCGTTCGACAAATTGGTGCAAAGTACTATAATTTCGCAATATAAGAAGATTTGGAGAGCATTGAAAAAAAAATGCTCGAAAAACGTAAAAAAATCCCTTGACTTTGGTTTAAAATGATTTTTTTTGAATTCGTCGGTAAGCATTTTTAGTCGGAAAAGGTACCTAAATAAAAAGGGGTCTCGGAGTTTCTCAAATTCTCGGTTATTTTTTTCTAAGAAACAAAAAACCTATACATTTTCAACAGATGACACCGCGTACTATATTTTTTCCTCAAATACTTTAATTTTGGAGGCTCACTATAATTCTACTTTGAAAATATGGCAACACTGGTGGCCGATCTATAAAAATATATTAGTCTATGGTCTGTCTCCTGAAAAAGTTTCAAGTTTTTGAAGTTTGAAGTTAGGTTAGAATCAAAGAAATTGGGCGGTTGAGATTGGAATCTCTCGTTGGATTAGTATAATATTACCATCTATTAATAAGAATTGCAGCATAATTTAAAAAATGTGCATCGTAATAGTAGCCTGCAGAAATTTAGTATTATCTATAGGCAATGTCGCGGCCATAATCTGTTTACTATATTCGATATTGTCTCCGAAATGGCTGATTGGACCAACTCCACCAGAAGTTACTTCGAATGTCACCGAATTATACAATATATCGACTATGGGACTTTGGAACAGGTTCGTGGAGTACGAAATATATTAAATCGTTTAGAAGTTTTACATGAATTGTCAGAGCAATTATTAATCATGAACTGTCGGTAAACTATCGGATTTTTGTTGGTATGTAACAGTGTTGCCATCTTTTCAAAGTGGAATTATAGTACAAAGCCTCCAAAAGTATAGTATTTGGGGAAAAAATATAGTACGCGTTGTCATCTGTTGAAAATGTATAGGTTTTTTGTTTCTCAGGAAAAAATAACGGAGAATTTGAGAAACTCCGAGACCCCTTTTTATTAACCTCTTCCGACCAAAATCCTTACTGAAGAATTCAAAAAATTTCATTTAAAACCAGTCAAGGGATTTTTTTTACGTTTTTCGAGAATTTTTTTTCCAAGCTCTCCAAATCTTCTTATATTGCAAAATAATAGTATTTATCGAACGAAAATATCGAAATTTTTATACTTTTTACAAATTTTTCCGATATTCAAAATTATAGTATTTTTGGCGTACTATACCTATTTTATATCGTACATAGTACGCGGACCAAAATTATAGTACAAATACTATAATTATAGTACGGTTGGCAACACTGGTATGTAAGTAAGTAATATTTGATTAAATTTTATTTAAATTAGTTATTCGACAACTTGAACCCACAATTATTGAAGGGGTTATCGCAAGACAATGATATGCCACATAATTATGAATTTGTTGATTTTGAATTAAGGCAAAGTCTTCACTGAGCCTTTTTTAAAGAGGCACCTAGCGGAAAAATACGAAGCTTGCAATTTGAGACATTTTTTTGATAATTTACAATTTCAACTATATTATTGAATAAATATGTATCTGAAAACATTAAAAATAAAATTATTTTTTTTTTTAAGTTAAAGACAAACTTACAATTGTAAAAAATGTAATAAAATGTGAATCTGTTGTATCGGACCGCACCCTATTATTACTTATATTTTATGGTCATATTTATTATTAAAATTTAGTTTATTAAGTTTTCTAAGCATCACCTAAGCGATTTTTGAATAATTCATAGTTTTAATATTTTTTATATCTATTTTAAAAAACATCGATTTTTATAAAAAATATAAATGTGTATAACTTGAAATCCTTTTTATTTCAATCAAATCAAATCAATTATTTTTATAAATATAAATAAAATATTTATATTAATATAAATAAAAAGGATTTCAAGTTACACACATTTATATTTTTTATAAAATTCGATGTTTTTTAAAATAGATATAAAAAAATATTAAAACTATGAATTAAATCAAAAATCGCTTAGGTGATGCTTAGAAAACTTAATAAACTAAATTTTAATAATAAATATGACCATAAAATATAAGTAATAATAGGGTGCAGTCCGATACAACAAATGCACATTTTATTACATTTTTTCCAATTGTAAGTTTGTCTTTAACTTAAAATAAAAAATATTTTTCTTTTTAATGTTTTCAGATACATATTTATTCATTAATACAGTTGAAATTGTAAATTATCAAAAAAATGTCTCAAATTGCAAGCTTCGTATTTTTCCGCTAGGTGCCTCTTTAAAAAAGGCTCAGTGAAGACTTTGCCTTAAGGGGGAGAGGCACGCCAGCAGAGAACCTAGCGGAAAAATTCGAAGCTTGCAATTTGAGATTTTTTTTTTGATAATTTACTATTTCAACTGTATTAAATAATTAATATGTATCTGAAAACATTAAAAAGATTTCTTTTTTTTTTAATTTAAAGATAAACTTACAATTGTAAAAAAATGTAATAAAATTTGAATTCGTTGCAGGGTCACATCTTATTATTACATTATATTTTTAAAATTTAGTTTATTAAGTTTTCAATTTTTCGTTGTTTAGATTTTTGACTAATTCATCGTTTTAATATTTTTATATTTATTTTAAAAAACATCGATTTTTATAAAAATATAAATGTGAACTTGAATTTTTTTTTTATTGGCTGGTCGATCTCTCACACCGGGCCCCCCGTAAGCCCAGGCTAGAGGGCTGTCAGCCCCCTCCCCCTTGTGGGAGCCATGACCTATCTATATGCTTGACGTCATAAACATCAGTTTACATGAAGTTTACGCCTTTCAATATGAAGTAGATTCTTTATTATTTATTTTTATTTTAGTTTTACTTATTTTACTTCTACTTTGTAGAAGATCTTTAAATGTGTTGCAGTGTATAAAACCTTTCCAAATGGTCGCGGAACACCTATTCAGGTACGGCGGAACATAGTTTGGGAAACCCTGCCCTATGTGACAGCTGGAAATATCGATTTGTAATAGCATTTTAAAACTGATATTTTTATTAGCAGTGTAGGTATCCATATAATATGAATAGTGTAGGAATATAATATATTATGTTTTCTGAAAATAGAATGGCTTGTAATGAATGAAACTGAAATCAAGTAGGTACATCATACGTTTGAAAAATTAATCTTCACATTCTCTTATTATACTTATCACGTTTCTTGTGTAAATAAGCACTGTGAAGGAAGGAATATATGAATGACAATAACTGAAAATACATTATATTTAGCAATATGTAACTCATTTAAATAATTTTTGAATGTTTGACAATCAAATCTGCGTGACATGATGAAACTAGATTTGTTACAACTTTTAAGAAGATACATGCAGCCGTTACTTTGCAATTGCATTTTGAATCTTTGAGACGCTCTCCTGTAAAATGTCATGTTTAGGGAGTGTCGATAGAAATAAAAAATGACATGTCAGAAGTCTTTACCAAACATGTTTGTCTGTTTGCAGGTGTATCCAAGTCAACAACACGGATGTGTGTGGTCCGTTCTCCAAGGATGACTTCTCTGCAAACAATGATGATTACTTCCCATACATTTGGAAGGTGTCTTCTTGTTTAATGTTTTTTGGTATGTGTATAGTATTAAATTAAATTTATATTTTTTGAGTTATTAATATTTGTATTGTTGGAAGCACTCCGTATTATCTCCACAAGTATTAGCTCCGGGACCTAATACTTGCTCCACCTCCGCTCCGGGTTAAGGTTTTTATACATTTTATATGTATATAAAAAATAAGTACCTAGTTTTGAAAGAAGGTTTATTATTCGTCCTTTTCATTATTAAGCTTATTAAACAAAATTCTCCGACAGCAAATTGTCTTTCACTATCTGCCTCTTTTGTCAAAAAAGTGAGGTTATTTATCACTCGGTTGTGTTGCCGTATTTCAAATAATTTCAGTGTTGCAAAGTGAGAAATATACTATTTTCATTGGATTTTGGGATGAAAATTTAATAATAAAAAAAATCATCCGGAGCAGTACAAATTTTCGATGCTCCGGCTTGGCTCTGCTCTGGGTAAAACACCATTGCTCCACTGCTCGACCACAAAAGCAAAGCCTTAAAATACACGTTTTATTTCATTCAACAGGTGTCTCGATTCTCTTCGTATCAATGTTGATATTGGTGATAGACTGGTGCGCCAGGGCTGCAATGCGAAAAGTCCGTTACGGCATTGTCGGATTCATTCATACAGTATCAGGTAATCTCTCAGCATATTTTGAAATACCGACCGGTGACTGAGTTGAGTAAATCAACAAAAAATCAAGTCAAATATGCGATTGTAAATTTTACATAATTTTTACTTTCTGTGATTAATGTAAATGAAGTATTTTTCTCAAATGTTTCCATAACACTTATCACACTAAGAAACAAGTATGATATTTCATCAAGTTTATTAATGTTATTACTGTTTTAAACATTTAAGTTAGGCAAAAACATTCAAATTAAATGTGTTATTACAATAATGACATTTTGTACAGCCATGGATTCCCATGGGTTGTAATCCCATTTTGGAAATAAAATTATTGATTAATTTTATAAAACGCAAATTTTTTATTACTTATTCCGCTTTTATTATTTAATAAATCTGGACCGGTTTCGTCCGCCTCAGAGGGACATTTTCTAGTTATTTTACATTTTAGTTGAAAATATCCCTCTGAGGCGGACTAAAGTATTCCACTTTTATTAAATAATAAAAGTGGAATAAGTACTAAAAAGACTGCGTTTTATTAAATTAATCAATAATAAAATGCAGTTCCACCATGAATTGGCAGTTAACACAATAAAAAAAAATGAAAATAAAATGCTTAGAATATTTGATACAAAACGGCTTCATGATTGAATCTTATTTCACACATAATTAATTATATTGTATGTTGTGAAAACCACCCCATTATCATTTAATGATTCATTATTCAATTATGTCACCCTTAGCCCGCTTGCACATCTAAACTCACCTCGTCGGCCGCACAGCCATAAACAAACCTACGACCGATGATGCATTTGAAGACCGCACACATAGGCGCCTAGCGATAGTCGTACGTAACGTCTCAAAACATGGTTATGTATGGGATGCGGCAACCAGTGAGCTTTGACGTCTATACAGGAATGACCAATTCGTAGCGTGTACGTATATGTAACCGCAATACTAGCGGCTTCGACTCGCAGCACGAGACACATGCGATTTGTTGCTAGCAACACTAGATGTTTTTTCAATCTAAAATGTCGCTTTCCACCAGTGTCTGGAGCTCCATTTGGCAACGTGTGTTTTGTGAAGAACGATGATGTATTCGACATTTTGCAGACTAGACCAGTTTAGATGTGCGAGCTGATTAAATTGTTTTATCCCCAATACCTCAAGTATATTATTAATTAGTTGCCATCTATCCATTGTGTATCTTTTATCGTTTTATCGTAGGATTGAGTTTGATTGTTGGATTGATTCTTTATCTCGGGGACTTCTCCAATACGAGGGCGAAAGATCTTTGTGGTCCAGATGTCAAGAACGTCTTCTCCATGGCTAATTGCACTCTGGGTAAGTCTTGTGATTGCATATATGTAAAAATTGATGAATATTATACGTTATTATAATGGATATTTTTTTATTCAATACTGAATATTCAATATATTATGCATGAGAATGTAGCATTTATTGAAATCTGCGCTTGAAATGGACAGGAATCCACCGGTTGCGCTCTGGTTCGGGAATTATGAAAAAAAACTTTTGTGTCTGTTACATGGTAGTAAAATTTTCTAACCGCCCACCGGTTCCACAGTAATGGTGATTTATAAAGTAGGGAAGTAACTTTACTTTATAAAATTTATAAAGCAGAGTTACAGCAAGTTAAAGCATATAACAATAATTACTTTATGTCAAGACTTTCACTAAGTTTGTTATGTATTTTAATTATTAACATTTATTATACTTTCTTTGTTAGTAAAATGTCAGTGTATTGTCAGACGATGAAGTATCACTAATAAATGCGGCATCTTCCAGGTTGGATGGCAGGTGTTGGTATCATTGGAACAGTTTTGGTGATTGGGATGATCTTCGTCAATGTTAGGGTGGAATGTCAATCCAAGGGAAGATTTTAGAGGTGTCTCGCCACTTGACCACACAAAGGACTCGTCTGTCTATCCTGATAGTAGACATTTCCGGAAGTAAACAGATTGGATCACATCCAGAAGCAAATTGTTTCTATGTACATTAATACTGCTAAATGTTACTATATGTATATGTTACGCCAAATGTGCGAAATTGACTATTACATGAAATGGGCTAAATTTTGGCTAATTCATGTAATAGTCAAGCCTGTTGCCTTATTCATGAATTAGGTAAATTTTCTGCCTAGTACATGTACTTGTCAACATGACAGTAGAAAAAGTAAATTTAATACGGATGATTTTTATTAGTTATAATTGGACATAATATAATATTATTAGGTTAGGTTGGGTTAGGTTAGGTTAGGTTTTGAAATTCTGAATTATTCAACTGAATGTCCATTTTGAGGTTAGCTAACAAGTGTCAACAAACTATCAAAAACATACAATCGACCATTGCACGATCGATACCCAAGCACGAATCAAATCGCGAAAATACTTTTTAATAAAATTCATCCGTTATCATATTATAGTTCTAGTTTTTTTGCGCATAGTAAATGGATATGAACGTCATTGTAGTTAGTTATTGATTGGTATATTTTTATATTATAATCAATGACATTATTTGACACATTTGGTTAGTTTGATTAGTTGCAAAAAATACCACCGGAGCGCAACCACCTATTTTGACCATAGATAATATACGTACTTTTTGACCAATCCACGAGCATTTCACACATTTAGTTTAGTTGCAAAAAATACCACCGTAGCGCTACTATCTAATTTGTCCAATGCATGAACAAGGCAGAAAAATTACTGCGGAATTCATGCACTCACCAGATATTTTGTCTAATTCATGAATAACGCAACGGGCTTGCATTTTTCATGATTTAGGCAAAATTTAGCCCATTTCATGTAATAGTCAATTTCGCACATTCGGCGTAACATATATATCGATACCATATTTTAATAGGAAAACAACTCAAAAAACCTTGTTACAAGATAATGGAGTTTGAATTTTTTGCAGATATTCTCATTTTAATTTTAAAGCGTCGATTTTGAGGAAAATGTATGTTTTTATAATTTATTTTAGTGGAATTGAGCAATACACAATGAAATTTTACAATTTAATAAGGAATTTACGCAAAAATTCCAGTATATAACTGAATTAATGATTAATCTCAGATAGCGTGTTTCAATTTTATGACACATTGAAGAAATTTTTGACTCTTTTTTTGCTAAATTGTAAGAAGACCTTTCTACATGGAATAGCATTATTAACTCAAACCCGTGAAATTTGTGAATTGTTTCCTTATTAAAATGGGGTATCGAATGCAGGGCCGTGTCAACGGGTGGCTGCCGTCTGGGTGCTAGCGAAAAATTCCCCCCCCCCGCAAATAAAACAAGGTAATTTTTTAACGGAAATAGAAAAATAATTTAAATACCATCTTCATCAAAATACTTTGAACAAAATTTGGTGTACTACTTAGCTTTCTAAATTATAATGTATAAGTAGTAGAGATTTAAAATAACCAAATTGACAAAATTTTATTTTAAAAATATCTAATGAGGTAAAAGATAATTGTGCCACAGGTGACTATTTTTACTTTCCGTGAGACAAACTTATGGAACAAGTTGCTTTTCTTCATATGTAGTACCTACCTATATGGTTGAGTTAATTGTTTGAAGCCCTGTCAAACAAAAAAATATATGTTTGAAGAACAACTGATATATTGTTCCAAATCGGAAACAGTGGAACCCCGGTCTACCGTTCTCGCATAAACCGTTTTCCCGCACGGATCATTCATTTTTGAAAGTCCCGCCAAACACCCATAAGAACAATGTTAAATAATTCCGCATTAACCGTTCCCCAATTTATTGTTTTCCTCGGTCTATCGTCTAAATATTATGGTCCCTTCACAAATTTAATATTATCACGATTGACCGTTTTTGTTGAATATATTTCATTTCGCTTTCGTAGAATTGTTTATGATACATACAGACATTTCAGTCGCGCCGGTTTGTTTGCACAAGTCGGTCGGCGTTCAGGCTTGCCTCGCATCTCGTATCATGAATTTTTATAAGTCCCAACTAAAATGCCCCCCATGAAGAAAACTAGAACTCTAGCTGAGAAACTGAAAATAATTCAAGACGTCGAAAAAAATCCAGGAGAAAAACGAGTTTTTTTTATATATCCCGCATTTATCGTTTTTTAGTGTCCCTTCAAAACCGTAGAATCGGGGTTTCACTGTATTATGTTAAACGCCTAAATATTTTACTCTTCGATTTTACACGTTTTCGTTGCCTTCCTTTAGCAGTAGGCAACGTACAGATGTATTTCATAAAATATAATATAATCGTATGAATCAGTTTATATAATTGAATAAAATATATTTTTACTGAAATCATTTAAAAATCTGTTTTTCGGACTTCTGCCGCTCCCCGATTGCTGCCACCCGGGTATTTCGCACCTCCAACACCCCCACTTGTCGATATACTCTAACAAATTATCTGCATTGAATCTCGTATCGTCTATAAAAGGCACTATATTTATTATATTTTTAATTGAGCCCCCTCGCACATACAAATTTGAGGCGACAACAACTAGTTAATATATTTGATTACCATTCATTAGGCATAATTTGTAATGTAATGTACTGACAAACACAGTCAACAAAAATCTGTTGCTTGGCGCTTGAAACTAAATTGAAAGATGCAATACAAGATTGTCAATACTTGTCAATAGTTGCCGCCGCCTACCTATCAAAAAGATAAACATCTGCGACCATGGCAACCACATCTTGATGTAGGCCCCCAGGCTAGGATCATTGGCAGGCCCATCTACCAATCGCTAAGGGCAGTGTGATGCTCTAGTTTCCCAAATTATACACGGAAATTATCATTTCAATGCAATATCAACGCACAATCACATATTTAAAATATTCACTGACCTTGAAGTAAAGTTTTTTACTAAAAGAATAAATTTGTGACGTGTGTTAATCTCACTTAGCTGGTCGACACACCACGCCGGGCCCCCAGGTTAGAGCCCAGTCAGCCCCCACCTTGTGGGGGCCATGTCTGCGACATTCCATAATCTGAAAGACATACAAACCGAGCTAGTCGACCCCAATTATTCAGTTCTGTCACAGGGAGGCAGAAAGACTCATCCCGCTGGTTCTAGTCAATATAGGGATAATGTCCTAACGTAAAAAAGTTTACAACCAACCCACGATGGCCACGCGGCTTAAGTGTCGTGGGTCCCAAGTTTGAATCCTGGATCTGGCAAGTACACATATTGTTTTTCAATTTGTGTATGAGTATGGACCTAATAGGTTGAGCAAGTGGCTGACATCCATTTGTTGTAAAAAAACTAAATCTGTTAATACAAACCTCCACTCTGTGGAGGCCCATATGATCTTATTAGGATCGGACATGGTAAAAAATATAAATTCGGGTGGAATTTTATATTAGAAGTTGAGTAATGATCTTTCAACAATTGAAACACATCGGTAAATTGACAGAACCCAAAAATTTCTGATTATTTCTAATTGTTTTATGTTTATACAAAATTAACAATGCTTCTTTGTTTGACATATTTTTGTTCAATGACGTTTCGATTGTTTGACTTTTCGGCAGTATGGTATAAATCGCGTCTGGCTGTGATTGGAATAGGATTTTTTCAGAAGAATCGATTCATATTGAGTTGTTCTCGTCTCAAATGTCAGTGTGGAAAGGGGGGCCTTAGAATCTAAAGATGTAGTACCAAGAAAGACAATGATATTTACAAAACTTACTGAAAATTTTATGGTACACGTCTTATTTCTTGATCTGATCCTATATTTATTTAATTTAGATTTCATATTATTTTTTATTCCAATCCATTTCCATGTGAATCATAGATTTTTCATTCAAAAATTGTGTTCATACTGGATTTCTTTTCAATAAAACTGACCTGACATGTAGAAATTAAGATTTTATATTATAATATAATATATTGGTAGTTAGACAGTTACATTGATTGACTTTTGTTAATATGTAATATTGTGAATACTTTTATTTTAAGAGATTTTGCTGTCTAAAAGAAATTAACATTTTTTTCTTCCTGGTACTATAGTACTTAAATAATTTGTATGTAAACTAATGGTACGTTTACATTTGACACTAATATCGTCATATTTATGTATGACACCATATTCACTTAAGTGTAAACAGTAAGTATATTTGTATCTGCCACTTATTTTGCGTGTGTCGACTCTCACCTGCCACTTATTCAATCTACTTATATACGCAAATGTAAACACCGCGTATTCGACAAGTTCGAACGTGGAGCGATATATCACCGAAGTTGGACCACCGTCTACTTTTATGTCAAGTACCTGACACATTATTCGTAGTTTGACAAGTACCTAGTGAATTGCATATCGTCATTGAAACTAGAAAAGTGTGTAACTCCAAAAACACTACTTTACAGGAGAGACAAAAAACATTATGGTTTCCTATACAAATATATGGCTTTGGAGTTAAATCATCCATGATTTAACAATGTTACAATTTTTCTGGAATTACAAAATTTGCAAGATGGATAGATATTATCAACGGCCATTAGATGGCATTCAAAGTCAATTTTCGATTAAAACGGAGTTACACAATTTTCTAGTTTCAACGACGATATGTATATTTCTAAAACAACGGACAATCAATTATCATAGGTACACCATGAATGTATGCCCAACGTTTACGTTAATAAATGTACTGCAGCGATCTGTCAAAAATCATAGACAATGAGAAATAAATCGGATGTGCCGTGTTCTATGGATTTTGTTCGAAAATAAAATATCGCTTGTTCTCGGCACATACGATTAATTCTGATGCACTCTGTGAAGAAAAAATGAGCTTCAAATGGTATTACCTAATTCATTTTGACCCATACCTGCACTCGTATTAGGTACGATAATATTATATTGAATATGCAATGACGATCAAGTGCTAGATATCGCAATGTTACTGTTAATCGTTCTTCTACGCATTTCTGAATTGTGTCTTGTTTTTTGGCAAAAGGTCCAATCTTGCAAACTAAAGTTCACAAATTGAGTTGGATCTTCGATTTTAAACTCTGACATTAAACGGAAGGCACCTAGTTCTTCTCGTCGCTGAATCCATTCCCGCATCCATCTAGACCATTTTTTCCTCCTTTTTGTTGCCAAAAGACTTATAGAAAGATAGAAAATAATAACACTCGCTGCTTTCTTTTTTAACATTCCCATATTGACAACTGACATAACGTTTTTGAGAAGTATACGAAATAAGTGTCCGAATAAGTTACAATACCATATGTAAACACCGCATATATTTATTCCAAATGTTGCCATTGAATAAAGTGTCGAGACTTTATTTCAACGAGAAGTATACGAGCATTTTATGTCAGATCCATGCAGGTGTAAACAGTAAGTGAATTTTTATGTCAGACACATAAAATAAGTATAACGGTATAAGTGTCAGATGTAAACGTACCATAAGTCTTTGTTGTATGTATACTATACTATGGGCATACGAAAAAATATCTAAATTCTTGTTAATTACTAGGAACTGTACGCTGCCATCTATAATTTAGGAACGTGTTTCATGTAAAACAAAAAAGATAGTCCGAAATCCTTACATAGCGTTTTTACCTAAAACCCCCATCATTTGTTTACCATTACCAAGGAAATGTCTTGCGTATGTAAGGGTATTATTTTCACAATCACTGCCAACCTTTTAATTACCACATTTAAATAACATGTTAATTATATCTAATGGCCAACGACTCCAAACGCGCCAATCGCGGTGTTAGCACTAAATGAGTTTTAATGTCATCCAAATGACCAGAATGTTTTTATTCCACGCTTTGCAAACAGCTCCCCATTATTGGAAGTAACCACCACAATATATAATTTTTGTAAGTATAATTTAATTAATAACTATTTTTGTCGGTGCGTAATGCGAATTATAGGAATCCTGTTTTCGTTTGTTTTGATATTGACTTTATTACTATTTTTTTTAAATTGGAACTGTGCCTTACATATAACCTGTAAATGTATCACCATACCGTTATGATTTTATGAACATCTAATCATATCCACATTAATTTACTCTCACTTGCCCTAGTGTTACTATATAAAAAACGATCTCCTTACCTACATTATATATTTTTTATACATAGCAACTTTTACAAAACTATGTGTATTGTGTGTAAACTTGTAATGAGTGTATGTTTGTCATAATTTGTATACCTAATCTAATATGCAATGTTTCTTTTCTTAATGTTTCTAATAAAAATAATAATTATAAAATTGTTGTTTCCCTTATTATTCTACTAAATAAGATACAGTGTGACTTCTACGTTTTGGCTGACATGTCATTGCGGCTTTTAGGGAAACTATTGATTTCAAGTAGATAGAGGACCGGACCGTTGGGAGAAAGCATTGTCCATAGATATTGAAGCAATCCAAGGAGTCGGGGTCGTATGCCTCTAGTTTTTGTTATACGCAATTGGACTGATGCTGCGCAAAAGACATAGTAAATGGGTTACAGGTAGTTTGCACTGGGACCATATCTTTCATAAAAATATGAGCTTTTATACAAAAGAAAAACAATATTCCATCACCTTAGTATGAAATGGAATTTTGGATAGTGAAATGATAGTCGTACTACGGTGTAGCTGTAGCCAATACTATGAGCAAACATGTGTGATTTCACGCGGAACTCAAGCATGAAATCACGCATGTATGACAAGGGGTAATTCAGTATTTCCCGCTGCATGAGAAAACACGCTTGAGGTACAACGTGAAAACTGCCCAAGTGGTCTTAGCCTTACATATGCAAATCGATTGCTCACGTTTTCAGATGGTGCCACTATACTGCACTGGATGTTACAAATTAATATAAATAAATATATTTCGTCTAATGCTTCTTAAACGTATTGAAATAAAAATTATTTAAAATAAAATTTAAATATTTATTTACAATATACATAGTATTAATAATTATTATAACATGTTATGTTACAATATAGACATTTTATTTAATAAAATAAACATATTTTTATGCGATAACAATAATAACCGTAGACATTGCTTCGGCAACAAAAGAACAGAAGTATACAACAGTAACACTTAACCACATAAAAAAAATCCATCGAGTCTAATTGAGGTGCTGCAGATTGAACAGATACAAGTGCACTAATGATCAAATTGAGTAAATCTAGTAAAACTTAAATATGCGATTATAAATTCTACATGACGGTTTTCAACATTCTGTAAAATATGAAGTCTTGTTCCAAAATTATCATTTATTACTATTTCACGAAAAAATATTGATATCTCTATATATTTTTAGTAATTGCAGGAGGATGAGTCAAACCAAGATATTCATATATTATTATATTATACGGTTGTTATGAAAATAATAACATTTTATGTCCATGTATACCCATTGTTACGAATAAAATACTTATTTCTTTTTATTCAATCGTTTTAGCTTGTTTAATACTCAGCACCTCAATTCATTCAATCGGCTGTATTAATAAAAAATTCTAAAGGAAATGCTCCAATCCATATTACTAAACGTTATTTGCGGTGAAATACAGTGAATAGGTAATAATTATTGGAATAAGTGTATCAATCTGTCCAAGTGTGTTTGTCTGGGTACGCTGTTCCATTGTTTATTAGACGCAGGCAATAGATGAGAAATAGTTCAAGACACAAATGTTAAATAAATTTTTTAATGGGTAAAGAATAACTTTAAACAATATCTATTAATTGATAAATTAAATTATATAATTACTTAAATGATCGGTAAGATTTCAATGATAATAATAAGAATATTGAACTAACGTGAACAGGTGGTATGCTAAAAAATCTAAAGGGCAGATAGATAGCTAAAAAATCGAGAGCTCAATAGCGTCAAGGTGGGGAGGCCTGCATCCGGCAATGAATGGGCAGGTGGCTGAAGAAAAATGCAGCATTTTTTACCATATAAACATGAGTACAAAAATGGACTCCTATACTTTCACTACATGGTAAGGTAGGTCGCTATATTGAAAGAAAAAGTATCGAATTGAAAAATAATAAACAATATGATATAATACTAAATTCACATAAACATGTGGCATGACTGTTTAGTAAAATTTAAGGCTTAAAACATTTGGTACAAAAAGTTTTGAAAATAGCATTGGTCTAATCACACCCCATTTCATGGTACATATTTTTATGAATTAAAAAAATATTTTGTGTTAATGATTACAATGTGGGGGTTGATGTTTTTCACACACTGACTCAAAACGACTGTCAAATTACATATTAACTTCAAAACAGTGTACATATTTATTGGTGAACAACAAAGAATGAATATTAACAAAACACTTTTTCACATTTTTATGCTTGAGCCATCTGAGGCAAAAATCTTGAAAAAATTTCGAAAATATTCTAATGCATTGTAATTATTGTCGATCGGCATTTACATTTTGGCGAAATCGAGATTTTAATGAAAAAACAATATGTATCTACAGTAAAAACAAAACAATTATTCGGTTGGTCGATGGTGTGCGTGCGGATATTTAGCCCTACTAGTGGTACTAATTACCTGGCAGGCGATGTGCCCGAAGCGCTGACAACAGTATACGTATTCGTACGCATACAATCCACGAACCGAATCATTGTTTTGTTTTTACTGTACCTCACTAGCTTTGTGTAAAAACGGCGAATTTGTATCCCACAGGAAAGTACTTGAAAACAATAATCGTAAGGATGAATATCCACTTAGTATTACGAATAAAAGCGAATGTGACATATTAGGTCTTTTAAAATATTATATTATAATGCATATTTATACGGACAGTATTCTTTCTACGCTCATTATAAACTTGTTAAGACATTTTATAATCATTCACAGGTAATTAATAAATAAATGTCAAAAGTTAAAAATCCTGTAAAATAGCATTTTTGTTAATTCGCCCTTTTTACAAAACACCGACAATATTATTCCAACTTGGGGAAAAGTATTGTTAACAGTATCGTATTGGAAGGAAAGTATCAATAGTTTTTTGACAGCCCTAGTGTTGTAGGTCATTTCGCCGTCATAGATAAGTATCCAAACGACCACAAGTCACTGGACATATCAATGATTTTTTTCAATAAACAGAATGGGTGACTACGTATCATAGTACCTTATTTTATGGTTGAGATACACTCCCGGGAAGCTAACTGTAGAGTCTATGCCGTACAATTAATAATTTATTTCTAAACAATTTCCATTGGATCGGTTACAATTTAAATTAAAAACTCTCAAGTTTTCAATGGAAGTTGTTTATTTGTTACAAAAATAAATGCGTTGTTCAGTTGTTCATTGGGATCAATAATTTGAAGTAAGATATTCATTCGAAATGACAAATTCTTCGAGGTTATCTGCCAGTCATTTTTTTTTACGAGAACTGAATGTTAGCCACATACTCAATCTATTGGGTCCATGCTCTGCGTTACAGATATTGATAAACAATGTGAATTTGCCAGGCCTAGGATTCCAATCCGAAATCTACGACATCATAATCGGATACATTACCAGTCGTCCATCACGCTTTGCTATATAGTTCTTGTCATGTTTTTTATCAAATTTTGTTCTGAATCCGATCCAAATATTTTCATCTTAGAGCATGTACAAAGTTTTTTTGGCTGTAATCAAAATGGCGCCATAAATAAAAAAAATGTTTGCGATGTCTCGATTTTTTCGTTTCTCGGGAATTGAGAATTCAACAATATTTATTTTCTCAAGAATTCGAGATTGGTTTCTCGAGAAATATCTTTATTTCTTTTTTAACTCATCCGGCTAAAATTTTCTGCTGTTTGAAATGAAATATGAGATTTTTTTTAGCTTTTAAAAAATATCACTGGTGAATTTACAGGATTGATACCGTTTTGGTTGGTTGAAAGTCAAGGGGTTTTTTTTTTAGTTTTTCTTACCCAATAAAATACCGGCGTTTCAAATTCGCTTTGTATTTTTATTGCCTAGGTACTTATTTTTCCTAGTAGCAATTTCTCGAATGCTTGACATTTTCATTGGTGATTTCTCGAGGAATGAGAATTCTCTAAATTTCGGAACATTTATTTCTTGAGATTCGAGATATTTCAATCACAGACTCTAATTATAAGAAGCGGCCCATATACTGGGGTGTGTACAGACAGACATTGGGGGACAAAAATAATCAAAGTTACGAATCTCAACATTAATATTTGAGTTATAAAACTTAACATATAGGTACTTTATTATGATGGTGATCATACAGTATTAAAAATAAGAATTGGCAATTTATGTACTTATTGTAAATATGAATATTTTTTTCTTTTGTGCAATTTAATTTCAATAGCAATAAAATGCATTAATATTAGCAAGCTCAAAAGTGGCATGAATCAATCATTTGAGAAAAACCTTTTCTATTAAAACGAGAGCTAAATTTTGGCTTATTCTTTGACCTCTTAATGGACTTACTACGTGGCAACATGAACACTCTGAACTGGAAAAACTCGAATTTATTATATTTTAGAGTGATATCTTAGACCAAAAATTTGACATGAAAATAATAAAACCTACCAAGTAGTTTCCTACTGACGAGGGGCGTGCGCCCACAGATGCTATAAATACAGAGCATCCCAAGAAATATTCAATAAATTACTATATAATATGTATGTATTAATTATTGTTAGTTAGTTATGTATATTAAAAAATAGTTTCCTTTAATAATACGTGACAGTAATAAGTAGCATTTTCTCAAATGATTCATTCAAATATACTTAAAATAACACAATACTTGGTCAAAAAAATTGTTTATGAGCAATCGTGGATAATATAAAAAAAATTGTCATTTTTGTGTAAACCCGTTTCTTGTAATATAAAATATTCCTGATAAAATAAAATTATCCACGATAGCCATATTGTTAGTATTCATCATCTGTGAAATATTTTTATAGTCTATGGATTGTTTTTGTTTTGAGGTTAGGGCTTCTTCTTGAAGTAATTGTTTTCGATTCTCTGCGCAAGCGCTATGAGTTCCGGATACTGCTGGACGAGCTGCGCCAGCTTTTGACACGGAAGGTTCGTCGTTACTATTCCGAAGATGTGGCCAAACACCAGGGCGTCTAATTCACATGGCCTGGAAATAAATTATCATTGATATAACACAGCAGTTTAATATTATGTATAATTAAATAAAAAAACAGAATAACCTTCCTACTATTTCCAGTTTTAGAAAATCGTTTTTCTTTTTACTAGTTAATTTCTTCATAATTAGATAGGGAGGGCGCACATGGCTCAATTGTTAAAGCACATTGGAGCGAATCCAGTGGATACTGGACACACTGGATACACACTGAGCGTCATATTTTTTTCATAGATTTTCTCTAGTTGGTATGGTACGAGGGTGGGTCAATAATTCCTTAGAAAAAAGCATTAAAACACTTTTTATTTTTGTATTTTTTTTTTATTTCTCAACATAATCTCCTTGGAGCTCAATACACTTGGTTAGACGTTTCTCAATTTTTTTTAAACCGTCAGAAAAATAAGTTTTCGGAAGGTCCTCAAAATAAGCATTTGTCCGATCGATGACTTCTTCATTTGCAAAAAAACCTTGTCCACTTAGCCATTTTTTTAAGTTTGGGAAAAGGAAAAAGTCACTGGAGGCTAAATCTGGCGAATACGGTGGGTGGTCAACCAATTCGAACTTCAATTCTTCAATTTTAGCCATTGATCGTAAACATGTGTGAACACGGGCATTGTTCTGATGAAAGAGGATTTTTTTCCTGTTTAAATGAGGCCATTTTTCTTCAATTTCGTTCTTTAGCTGGTCCAATAAAGATGCATAATAATCCCCTGTTATTGTTTTTCCTTTTTCCAAATAGTCAACGAAAATAATTTCACGTGCATCCCAAAATACAGTAGCCATAACCTTACCAGCTGATTTTACGGTTTTCGCCTTCTTTGGACATGGTTTGCCTTCGCAATCCACTGCTTTGACTGTTCTTTCGTCTCGGGAGTATAGTGGTGTATCCATGTTTCATCTACAGTCACAAAGCGACGAAAAAATTCATCCGGATTGCGTTGCATGAGCGACAACAGGGCTTTAGAGGCCACCACCCTATTGCGTTTATTGTCGACTGTGAGCAAACGCGGCACCCATCTTGCAGAAATATTTTTCATGCCCAATTTGTCATGTAAAATAGAAATGACGCTACCTTTTGAGATCCCTGTAACCTCAATTATCTCACTCAACTTTAATCTTCGGTCACTTAACACCATATCGTGGATTTTATTGATCATTTCTGGTGTAGTCACCTCTACAGGACGTCCTGAGCGTGGTTCATCCTTTGTTGATGTACGACCACGTTTAAATTCATTTAACCAGTTATAAATAGTTGCAAGTGAAGGAACAGATATGCCGTGAACTAAATCCAACTCATTTTTTATTTCCTTTGCTGTTAACCCTTTTATATTAAAATGTTTAATAACAGCTCTAAACTCAATTTTCTCCATTTTCCATTTTTCCATTTTCCACAAGCAAATTTTTTTTTTAAATGTACGAGAAACACACAACAACCCGACCGATCTAATTGAAACTTCGCAGCATACTGAATCGGTAGTGCCGCTGCATGAAAACAAACCGCTTACAGTGCAATTCGCGCCACCTGTCGGCTTTTCTAAGGACTTATTGACCCACCCTCGTATATTATATCTGAGGTGATTTCATTAAAAATTAGAAATTAATATAAATAATTTTGTCCAAAATGACAAAAATTTCTAGTACTTTTTTACATAGTATTAGGTTTTCAAATTTTTCCATAGTATGGACGCACCATGAGGTTTTTCTGGATTGATTGTTGATTATGGTTAGACATTAATATGGCTTCAAAAACTTTAAAGAGGTAAATTCAATAACACTTAGCCAGTGACGTCCCTGGACAAAATGCCGCTCCATTTTTTTTATACAGTACTTTTTGTTTTTATCATCCTTTCATAACTCCAATATTTAAGAAATGTGTAGTATGGATACATTATTAGCAAAATATATATCACTAAAACATACAAAATTAATTTTATAAATATTTTTTCCCCAAAGTGGGTTGACGTTGGTAAAACAGTGGCTTCTTACATGTCATTTTAGCGATACATTGATTAATTAAGGGCGATTCGTGTCACTTTTCTTCACAAAACTTTTGTAATGATATTATTAGCCTGAGATCGCAAAGGTTTAGGCATTAGGAAGTCGATAATCGATATAATGATGGCGTAACTCTTCGATACAGACTAAAATCGTGGACCAGGAGTGGTAGGTGGGAAGCTCTGTAAGAGGGGGTTCATCTTTAGTTTCGGCCAACGCAACTTCCGTGCGCACAGGTAATAAATCAGACTGTAATTATTCGCAAATCTGCACGTGTCATTTCTGGTCACCAAGGACGTCGAAATGTAATGGAAGTAAACTAGATATCGCGAACCCGAATAAAAACGATTACAGTTCTGTTATACCTTTTATGTTAATTAATATATTTTGTTTCCAACCAGTGAGCTGAATTGATTTTTCGTTATTATTAAGTTGAGGTAGGTACCTAACTATTTCTATATATATACCAAATGATTCTCCTCGATTTGCCGCCACCAAGCGATGATCAATCTGCCTACCCCCACGGGACGTCACTGCATTTAGTAGTTTAGTATATTCAATAAAAATAAAATTTTCAATGTCATAGAAATTTGTTATCTTTAGTACTCACTTTTTTCCAAAGAAATAATCCTGATTGCCGAGCCTGATTTTGAGAGCTTGCAAACATCTGTCAACCTATAAAAAAACAAACCGTACTCAGTTTAGTTTGTACCATTGCTAATAATTGTTATTGATTCAAATGTTTCAGAAGAGCGTAGAAAAAAAGTCTATTATATAAACCTACATCTGTGATCCTATTAGGATCGGACATGGTCAACAGAAAAAGAAGGCCAAAAAAAACAAATAAAATCCTTACAATCAAACAACAAAATAATTGTGAGTTTAGTTTTCATTATGGCAGTATTCTCAACAAATAAAAGTTTGTAGAAAAAATGAAAAATAGTCATTCATCTGTCAAATTGCTGATATGCTGCAAGGATTGATTGGCAGAGGCAATTACGCTCCAACAGTGAAGCACGCATGGAATATAAAAACAAGACAGATCTAAGTTGATCATTCTATTGACCAATATTGTTTTGAACACCATTTTCTAAAATCTTAATGGAAATGTTATAAAGTTTTTCATTCTTGAAATAGTATAATAGAAAATAGTAACAATTACCTCTTGCAAGACTTCATCTAGGGTTTTGTAATACCAACCGAAAACCTTTAGTTTTTTGACAACCTGCCGCCGTTTGGATTGCGTCTGCAGGACGTTCAAGGGCCAGGGAAACACGGATCCATAACGTTTGCTCGTCACTTCGTTATAAGTTGACGGTTCTACCCAATATAAGTATAGCTGTAAACAAAAATTACCAACTTTAACTAAACGGATGAATAATCATTAAATCAAATGGGAGAATGGTTGATTATTAAATTTACAATTATCCTTCATTAGAACGCCATATGCTACATTTTGTCGAAACCTCGTGAATGATTGTGATCGGGATGATTTGACTGTCGACCAGCCTTCTCCATGACTTGGCTCCAACCTTCGACATATTGCAACAGACGGTGGTGAAAAGCTTAAGGAATCTGAATACTTACCATGAGATATTCCAATCTGTCATCCTCCTTATGGGCTACATGGTGAATAAACTGGAGAGTGTGACACAGGTAATATTAAAATAAATAATAAATGATTTTTACTATACACTTAAGCAGTGATGCACAACCTATTTAACAGGAGGGCCAATTTATCCATTTTCTAATTTTTCACGGCCAGCAGTGAGTAAGTGTTGAAATATTATATTAAACGAGACATATGTACATTTTATTATTTTAAATTTAGTAGTTAGATATCAGATACTCCAATCACTCTCCACTCTGCATTACGTACATATTTGCACAATAGAACTTAGTATATAGGAAATTAGAATATTGTTTGTATTCAATGAAAAATTAGGTGATGAAATACTTGTTATTTTGGGCCGGAAGAAATGCCATTTTGGGCCGCACTGGAGGGAATCATATGATTTTTTTTATATTGTGACATTTACTGAGATTATAGAAATATTTTAGTGTAGTTGAATTGGTGGTCAATCAGTGCCTATTCTATACTTTGGCAGCATTGAAATATGGCGGCCAGTTTTGACATTTTCTTCACCTTCTCTTTCAAATAATTAGGTTTCTCTGTTTTTCTTAAATCTATTAATATTAGGTTAACTATTAATAGATGATATGAATATAATAAACTATGGCATACCTCAGCATTAAACATAACATTATGTATGGCGCTACTGTAGGCTCGTAGATCTGCTCTCTCGGCAGGTGTCAGGTCTGGAAGTGCCTTTGCCCCTCGGTCACTGCATAGCTGGACCACACCCTCCAGTTCAGCCACCAGAAACTGGCCGCATTTGAGGAACGGTACTCTGCCTGATGGCGACATCCACTCCGCGTTCCACCGCATCTCCACCCAGAAGGGCAGATTGCACATCTTTGAAGAAATGGAAAACATTCACTTTCAATTTATTTTAACCCATTGTTGACATTACGAAGACAGTAAAATAGGCTGATTGGTATGCAATAGTTTGTAGCTAATGAGGTTTTACATCAATGAGGCGCAGATGAGTCCAAGCTGAATGTATGTCTATCGCTTGTAAAGGCTTCTATGAGCACATCGAAATTTTACACACCTCATTGGTAGTAACAGATTGTAATTATAGAAATGTAAAAGTACCTTGAGATATGCTTGAACAGCATGGCAGTTGGCATTGTCTGGCAAAAGGATTTGTTCGATTTCGTATGGCTGGAATAACTGGGCATCCTCGGGCCATGGTTCTTGGGCTGAAGACAATCAAGTGAAACATTAAAATAAAAACAAAGAACCGACCAGAACATGGTAGAAACATAGAATTAGCACCTCTTCCTAAACCCGTACGCAATGTATGTTCTGTCTAGCGCCATGGGACGTCACTGCCCTCGCCATGGCCCCCACAAGGAGGGCTGACGGGGCTCTAGCGGGGCCCCGCGTGTCGCGTCTACCTTATAAGTGAGATAAACACACATCACAAATTTGCTCTAGTGGTAAAAAAGTCGCCTGCCGATCTATTTTACTTTAAGAATATTAATATTTTAAAATATGTGATTCTGTGATGAAAATTTTGATTATTGTTTGTCGATATTCGAAAACTTCAAAACTCAAGTAGATTTATTAAAAAAATCACTGAAAATACACTGAATACCCTTCATTTTAACTGGGACATTATTTGGAAAACGTTTCTGTAGAGCGTCACACTGATTTTAACCCTAGCGATAGGTAGGGGGGGGGGGGGGGGCTGACAAAGATCCTGGCCTGGGGGCCCGCTTCAGGATGTGGGGGCCATGGGCCTCGCATACCTAATGATTTATTCATAAACAATTAATTTTGTTTCATTGCTTGTGAAGGGATAGAAACATTGTGTAGTATACTAAATAATTGTAATGTTTTTAGTGCTTGCCCAGAGTGAATGCACGGGCAGCGGCGCATGAAACTCAAACGTATAACTGTGTGTGAAATGCCCAAAAAAAGACGCTGTCTATGAACATTTCACATACGGTTATAAGTTTAAGTTGTGCACGCCGCTGCCGTCCTGCCGTTTGCTCGACCTCGTGTTCTAGCACTTAAACAACACGACCACTCCAAATCCATATTTTCATTTCTTAATAGCTACTGAGAAATCCGATATCCGATGCAAATTTCAAATCAGTCGAAAATTTAAATAATTTTTACGGTGTGTCAGAAGTTAGCCATATGTGGTCAATGAATTAAATCAAGATGGGTGTAAATAATTGGTACACAACCTATTTGAAAGAAGGGCCATTTATTCATAAAAAATGTGACTTAGGCGCTTTTTTTTGACGGTACCAAGTACTATAACTTGACCAAAGTTATATTGGTAAAAGTATTACATACAAAATGTAACCTTTATTCTGTTAATTTTTTGAAATATTGATGTAAAATAAAATTGGACAGTGGAAAACTTTACGAACATACTGTTGCAACATTACGATTACATAAACAAGTAAATAAATCAATAAGTAATGTCTATTTCGGGTATCTCTTGCAACTGTCATATTTATTACAAAATATTATCATAGGTAACCTTCTAAAATAGCTGCATATAATTAACATAATTTATTACTGGATTAAGTGTAGTCAATTAGCCATCCTTTTCAATAATTTATGAACATGCTACTTCATAATCTTATTACACTGATTGAACAGAAATTCAAACCAAAAAAAATATTTGGACTTTGTAAAAGTATATTTGAGGTTAACATGAATTATTATGTAACTAATGTATTTAAACGTAAAACCGTAGAGCATAAACGCAGATTTACCTCCAATTTCAAACGATGCTACTTCCGCAACAATCGGTGATGGCATTTTATATCGCAGTATAATAAAAAATATTATTTGATAAACAACAATTTACTTTAAATGTCAAATAACCACTTTCTACCATAGACAATAAAAAATTTGGAAGCAGTGATTGTGAAATGTTACACACAACAAAAAGGTGGTATTGAAGTAATAATTGTATGATACAACCACCATAAAAATTTTGTCGAATGCGATGGTCCATTATAGATTCTATTCTAAATAACCGATAATAAAAATTGGAAAACTATCAATATCCCTGCGAAAGTTTTGACAATCCTTAGGTACCAAAGACATGAATCTAATCTCTTTGATAGGTACCCACCTACCTATTTAGGTACCTACCTACATTGCAACTCAATTGGTAAACAGTTGATGCTCCCACTACAAAACTCGGTTCTACGGTTTCAAAAATAATAAAAATGTCTATGATCAATGATTCTCGACAGTCGTCGACAGTTTGCTATATTATCTATGACTGTCAATAGTGTCAATGTCAAAATTTTGATTTTGTCTATGGTCAATGTTATTGTAAAATGGAAATGTAATTTTTGTTGAATCGTTTTTGTTTTCATTTGTTGTAAATAATTATTAATGAAATGTTTTCATATATTGCTATTATAACGTAGCCATCTTCAAAACCATCTTTATTTTTGGATTCTGATAAAAAAAAACTTTCATTCATCATTAAAATAAACAACAAAAAGTTGAAAATATATTTATTAGAAATCGTGATGGAGTATGAAATCAAATTGGAAGATTTTGGCATCAAGGTCGAAGGTCTTACTAAATCCGAGGAGGATTTTCAGTACACATCGGATTTTTGCCAGGCTTGCTTGACCACGCGAAAAAATGGTATCCTAAAAGATATGACCCAAAAGTGCTACTTCGGTGGCGAATACGAAGTCTATTCGGAAATGCTGCATTCTTGTTTTTCTATAAAGGTATAGCTGAATATGATAATTTGACAAATGAGTAGAGTTTAAATGTTCATTTCAAGAGAGTTTCATTGTCGAAATGAAATGAAACTTTTTAACACTCGTTACAGGGAAACCGCCGGTTGAGTGAATCCGGCTGATGTGTAACGACAAAACGTCACTCGTAAAACGCTAACATTTGAAGTTGAATGTGAACAAAATAATGGTAATTTTATAGTACGTACCCCATAATATCGTCATTGTTGTGATTAAGGTGTTTTGAGACCAAAAACCAAACCAAAACCTAACACAACCTAGGTTGTGTTTGTTTTTTGGTCTCAAAAGACCACAATCACAAAAACTATATGGAGTAGGTACTATAAAATTACCAAAATAAAATCTGTGGCCGGACTTGAAACAACCAATATTTTATTTAACAGCCGATAGGGCTGACCATTGGTTCACAGAGAGTACAGCGTGGGTGACAATTTTAGGGAACAATAATCCAAAATTTCCTTTGCTTTCTTGCCCGAGCCAGGCCTTGTTGCTCAACATGGTTATTTAATTTCAACAATAACAAAACAGAAATCGTCAGTTGAAATTTATGTTTTGTTATTTTATCAAAATGAAGAAAACAATTTGTTCATTACTCACTTATTTAAAAAAAGTTTTACTTCTACTATGTGTGTCCTGCATACATGCTCATCAGCAAGATTGAAGTAATTGATAACAAAATCCAATTGGAGATTTTAATCGAATGCGTTTAGAATCAAGTAAACCCTGCGTTGACACAATATGTAAATTCGTATGATGTGATCCGTAATCGTATGTCTAAGCTTCACCCGTTTCTTCTAAATAGGTAAACCAAATTTTTTGCGGCAAGACTTTGTATTAATTAACATAAAATTGATCCAGATCTCAGAGTAATAATATAAAGAGAGTGGCTATTATTCGGCAAAATGAAGCCGTGTTTCTCGCGTATAACGCACAGAACCTCAATTTTATAATTATTAACTTAACTATGAAACGTTATACTTACCAACATGTTTCTTCTCAGTACGGCTACCATATTTAAGCACAACACAGTCAAGTAAACATATTTTCTACGAAATTAACTAATAATAATTACCACTATCTTTATATTTAACACAAAAACAATAAATTTCAGCAACACATGCTCAAAATGAATGTAATCATTCAAATCAATATTTATCGGCGACATTTCCAAAAAATATGTAATTCACCCGTAGATATTCTATCTTACTCTAACGCATCTTGCGGTGATATAAGCATGCAGAATGCTTTCTCATTCGCACTTATGGCTTATTTTTGTTCAGGCCTTGATCAAGAGCATTATTAAATTATATGAAATAATTATTATTGAGTTTTGTTTTATTTAATACTGAATTTTACAGTGGCTGGATAATGTAAAAATAATAATACAATATTATTTTTTTTATTCCAGTTGCAGAACAATGATAGGAAAAATATAGGTAACGTCTGTCTAATATGCAATACTTGTATCGATAGGCTTCGGGATGCAGCAAACTTTAAGAGTCAGGTGGAGAATGCCCAGCAGAAAATCAAACAAAAACTTGGTAAGGTTTAGGTGTACAGATATTGCCAAGATAAATCCTAAAACCTGAATTTATTGTGAACTAGCCTTCATCCTCTGGGTTTGATTCCCGGTGAGGTCACAATATATTTATGTGATTTTAAATTCAAAGCCTGGATGTTTGATTGTTTCACTTCCACTACTATATTAATATTTTACTGCATTACTCTCATTGGGCCCTCATTTCCTATTGCAGTTTTTAAAAGAATAAGCAAGAATAAATTGACAGTCGTGGAATATGTTCGACTTCTACCGGAACTTGAACATTCACATTATAATCAAATGTATCAGTACTATAACTACCTGTGATAGGAGAGTCCACATCAATTATTGTACATAGATATACGTAGTAGCCAAATATACGGAACTAGCATTTAGAATATTTTAACAATAATTATAAAATAACGCAGTCATATATTTAATATATAACGAAACACCAAATCTAAAAAGCCCAAAGAAACAAGATTTTATAATCACCATTATTCAGCTGAATCTTAATTTCTCTACGGAAAATAGTTCAACTTCATCCGGCTCCTCTGAATTATTCCAACAGGTCTATTCCAAAATAACACATTTAACTCTGAAAATTGTGATGGATACTAAGGGACGATGAGGTGCTGGAAATAAAGTTGTAGTTGCTTGAAGGTGTGACTTCGCACAAAATGTGAAACCTGTACCAACATAAAGATTAACCTATTACCATGCTATCAGTTATTTCGGATAACCGCCATGTACCAGAAATATAACATAAAGCTGTTATAGTGTTGTTTAGTTGAAATAGATCAACAATAATCTGATCTGATCAATAGAAGACAATAAACTGAAGATTGTCATAATGGTGTCAGGCGACCGATCCGATAGTGTGTGGCTGTCATTTTATTTGGCTGTAGCTCTATTAACTTTTTTTATTATTTAATTTTTCAGAAATGCTTGCAACACTAGCATCGTCCAAAGTAGACATAAAAGTAAGGAGCAAAGAAGCCTTATCAGCTGATAATAATTGTGACAGTGACAACTCGCCTACCAATGACGACTACTTCATGGACAACATACCATCTATGTCCGACGATACACAAAAAAGTAAAGAAAGGTATTTCATTTTACTTTGGAAGTTTTTTTTACCGTATGTGCTCACGATAGACGAGTAGGTTAGGGTTATCCCTTTGGCTGCTACGATGTTTTTCAAAATCCGGGCGAGGATTGCTACCAATTATTGTCGATAAATGAAAATATTGTATTATTTTTAGACACCTTACCACTCTAATTGATTCTGCGAAATTGGAATATTATGAATATTTTTTTTTTTTTAATATTATTAACCATACCCTTGCTTTTTCGTACAAGGTGGTTGGGTGGGTTATGAGATGTCCAGGGTTCCAGCAGCTAGCTCAGGTGTCCATCGAACCCCGGATTTACAAAAAAAGGATATATTTATGTTTGTTAAATTAAATAAAACCACGAAGTCTTTCTTGTGCGGGTCTTAGTGCTATATATTTAATCTTTAGTTGGACTAGGTTATTTTGTAGTCATTTTTACAGTCTTATATATTTAGTTTTTACAATTAGAGTCGCAGGTCCGTACACATTTTTTAAGGGACGCTTACTGACTTTTTTTTCTTTTGAAATTCCCTGGACCCACGCCGACCAGTAAAAGGGACTCTCGTGATTGGCCAAATTCGATCGGATGATCTTTTTGATTTGGCGAATTACGAGGATCACCTCGACGCAGGCGCGCGGAAATTTTTCCGTTGCGCAATGCGCGGCAAAATTTACTAGATTTGAATACTTATATTTTATATATTATATTTAGTCTTAAAATTATCTCTTTCATCCATCATCATTTATACCTTAAAATCTATCTAGCACCGGACGAAGGCCTTTACTCATAAATAAAATATTAACGTAGTTGAGCAGGGAACCAGATCAGGTGTTTTATTCAATTGTTTATAGAGATCAGGGTTGCGGTTCAGCCCGTTTTTTATTTAATATTTACAGAAACCAACAAAAGCCTGTTGATAACAGGTATGTGTCAGTTAGTTGCATTGATGTGGGGCTACTTAGGTTCCTCCATTTATATCTTTAATTTTCTTTATGGCCAGGATTAAATATTTTGTGTAGTGTTCTTGTGTTGTTCTATTGCTTAGTACTTCGTGAGGCTTTTGGAGGTCAATTTCATGATTATACTGTCTACATCGAGTCCTGAGAGTCCATCGCTCCCTTTCTAGTATCGGAATATTATGAATATTAATAAACATGTATCCTAATTGATTTATCGTTTTGAGTAGATAATTCCATTCAATTGTTAGAAGTAGATGAAGGTGACCCTGGGTATCATATCATGACTGAAAGTGAAATGGCAGATGAAGTTATGATCTTGGAAAATGAGGATGGAAGTGAAGATACCGAGGAAGAAGAAACAGCACGCCCAAAAACAAAGTTATCAGTGATAAGATCGCATCTCGACGGTCTGATAACATTTATTGACTATTCGTCAGATAATGAAATTCAACAATACACGCATTTTCGTAATTTTAGAGAGCTTATAAAAAAACAGCAGACTTCAAAAGTGCAAACAAAATTTGATCCTTTTTTCAAAGCAGGATTACCGAAAGCATGTGCGGCGACATCGAACATCAACTTCACTCCATAACAGGTGTGTCTGAATATATCATCGGAAGATGAATAAACAGAATTTTGTTTGTGTTTATAACGGACTTTCGGCTTTAACGGACACTCCCTCACCCGCATTAGCCCGTTATATCGAGGTCCTACTGTATTAAAATTTTTTTATTTCACAGAGAATTTGGTTATATTTCATTTGTATTTCTTTTCAGTGTTAAAGCAAAAATCTCCAAAGGAAAGAAAAAGAAAGGTGGTTCTAAAGTAAAGAAGAAATCGAATCCTCCTGAGCAACGTTTAGGTTTTAGTGATCTTCCTTACACTTTGGAACTAGACCAATTGGAATGCAGGTATGTTTGAACTGAATCATTGGGTACACATCGAATAGCCCCACGCTATTTGAATCGAACCATGAATCATCATTGCATGCATGTGTTTCGTGTTTATGATTTCTTGATTTTTTTCGATTCTCAAAAATTTTAAAAATTCATGAATATTTTTTTTATGAGAATTCTCAAGAAATATCTTTATACATCTGGCCGAAATTTTGGCATCATAACTTTACAATAGCTGTCTGTTCATGAAAGACTCTTCTTTTGCAGGGAGTGTAATGAAATATTTGAGACGCATCGACTGCTTCGTCTGCATATGCCCACCCATTTCCCCAACTTCACCTGCGAGGTCTGCGGAAGAGTCTTCGCCAGCGCACGACAATGGAACGTCCATAATATAATCCACGCTGATAAAATATTTGATTGTAGGCTGTGTCCGGAAAAGCAGTTTAAAACTCGGGCGAAGCAGTTGCTTCACATGAAATCCAAGCACGGTGGGGAGAAATTCAAAGGCCATAGGTCAGATTTCTTGGATCTTATACTGCTATTTTTTTATTTTATTTTACAATGTTCGATCCTAAGAAGATTATACAGGCCTCCACAGGGTCAAGGATGTAATAACAGATTTATGTTTGATTGGACGTTAGACACTCGCTCAACCAATTAGTGCGTTGAAAAACAATATATTGTGAATTTGCTAGACCCGGGATTCGAACCTGGATTTTGACGCGTGACCGCTTGACCATCGTAGGTGCTATTACGAGAGTAAAACACAGGTAGCAAATTTAAAGAGAAACAAAATACAAAAATATAAATTTAAACAAACAGACAGATATTACAAAGGAATGATAAAATTTGGAGGCAAAAAATATATTAATAATTGCAGTAATCTTAGAAGCATGGTTAAAGTTTGAACTAGAATTGAAATTCAATCGTAACAATATAATATGGCAAACCCAATGTCACCATTCGGAAAGACTCGTGGTGGAAACTATTCAAGTGGGATCGATATTATGGATGAACACTTTGATTTACACCATCCACTGTGCACATTCTAAAGTTAATTAACAGAATTTGAAAAAGGACCCAAATGACGGACCCTCTCTTAGTAGAGACGAGGTGGCATGACAGCAAGTCGCGGTCAAAGCCTTACAAAGGATTACAATGTTATTTACTAGGACTGGACATCATTCCATTCCAGGTTGTATTCATGTCGTCAGTGTTTTGTAAAAAGGGCGAATCAACCATTTTGGCGAAATTGAGATTTAATAATGAAAAAACAATATGTACCTTACTAGCTTTGTTGTGTAAAAATGGCGAATTTGTATCTCCAAAGGAAAGTACTTAAAACCGATAATTGTATGGGCGAATATCCACTTAGTGTTATGGATAAAAAGCGAATGTGATATAATATTAGGCCTTTTAAAATATTATATACACAATAGCATTTTGGTTAATTCACCCTTTTTACAAAACACCGACGATGTGTGTGTCCCTGATTTAATTTATCAAGAATGGGACAATTTGGCGCTGCTACTGTTTGCCAGGACAAATGGACAATTGCCATTTTGATGGTGGTAAAGATAATGATAAGAAGGATAAAAGATGTCATTTGTACATTGTTTTTCTATTTTCTGTTTAGATGTCCTCAGTGTCTGGAGCGATTCACGAGCTACGACCAAAGGCAGAAGCACCTGCGCGAAGTTCACAATGAAGACTTGCCCGAATTCAAATGCAATTTGTGCGATAGAACTTTCAAGACTCCCTTCCTGCGTTCGTCGCACGTTCGCAATGTGCACCTCAACGAGCGAAAGCATGTTTGCCAAATTTGTAACGCCGCATTTTTCGAGAAGGGAATGTTAACCAAGCACATGTCAAAACATACTGGGATCAAAGACTTTACCTGTGAAGTATGCAGCAAGGCATTTCCAAGGAAACACACCCTCTTCAGGCACATGAAGACACACACCGGCGAGAAAGATCATGCGTGTCACATCTGCAATCGAGCGTTTAGGCATAAGCGTACGTTGACGGCACACCTAGCTTCCCATGAGCAAGGCAGTCTCAAAGAATCTTGAATGTCAACCTTGACAGATGGAAATTCTTTTACTCTTGTCAGTTCTGTGTGGAGCCTTTCACAATGACATTGAAGCAAACTTTCTCTAGAAGATGGAGCCTAAATATATGTATGTGAAGCTGAAAAAAGGACTACATACCACATGGAATTATAATTTCGGTCTCTCTTAAATTTGCGTATTGGTAAAAATATTAATTTTTCATCAAGTTGACTCCTAGATCTTTTAAACGATAGGTTATTCTGCTGTCTTCTTTCATTTTTCGTGCAAGTTATGCCGGAAGTTGATATTTTATTTCAAGAACTTCAAAACGTTAGCATAGATAATATTTCAGCAAACTTAGTTATAACACACTTTAAAGCTGAAATAATAGAGAAAATGGATGAATTGGGAGACCTTTACGCTGATTTAACCTGTAAAAGAAATTTTTCCGATAGTGATTTGAAGCGCGTGATGCAAGAAGTATCCAATGTCATTGTTGTGCACGTCAGCGATAGATTTTCGAATGCTGACCATCTTACCGCTGCAAGATTGGTGGATGTGAGAGTTTTCAATAAAATTTCCCGACAAAGACTTTGATATAATGGTTCAATATTATCCATTTCTACTTAAAAATAAATTAAGAACGGAATTACAAATCCTGTATGGACATGATGAACTCAGTAGTGATGTAAAATCCACCGCTTCTCACTTAACGTCATTGGACGAGAATAATGTAAAAGATATTTGCTGAAGTCACCCAACTTTTAGAAATTATTATTACAATCCCAATGACGACTCTGAAAGGTGTTTTTCGACTCTGAAACGTATCAAAACATGTTCAAGAAATACAATCGGTGAGGAATGGCTGAATGCGCTTTCCATGTTATCAATAGAATACGAATTCATCAAGTCCGTTCCTGATTGACAAAGTGATTGACTGGTTCGCCAAACTAAAAAACAGAAAAGTAGAATTTAGCTATAAGCCGGCTCGCACATCACTACTCGCTTTGTGTGCCTGACGGCCATAAATCAAAACTTCTGAGACTGCCGGCGAATGTTGCATGCTACAACCTCGCACATCTGCCTAGCGGCAAACGTCAATCGCAAAAAAGGAGAAGTCTCTCGTCTGCCATTTTTATTGTGTTGATTGTATGAACAAACGTCAAACGCGGTGACCAGCGATGAGCGAGCAATGACAGTGTAGACAGAGACAGAGACAGAAATGGCCGATGGCCGCAGGCTGTGCGCATGCGCGGAATCGACATTTTTCGAGATCGACATGCAGGCTTTGGCCAATGCAACTCGAGGCATGTCGCAGAGTCGCAGTTGCATCGGCCAATCTGCGAAGCTCCATTTGATAACGTTTGTTTCTTGGTTTACGATGACGTCACATCGACGAATTCGTCGTAAACCGCATGCGGCGAGTTCTGATGTGCGAGCCCACTAAGACTCTTTCGGACACAGGAGGCATATGAAGATGAATTAATGATGAATTAATGATGACAAAAGGTATGCTTTCTTTGAATTATTATTTATAGAATCTAACTAAAGCAACAGCCACTATACAAAATAAATGACTTACATGCAAGTATTGTTATAGTTCAAAATAATATTAAAAATATAATACTGATACGTTTTGATTGATATTGTTTTGGTACATATTTATTAGATATTTCACGCCATCTGACCCCACTTACTGAAAGATGCTAGAGCCGCCATTGCATATACCTACCTATACAGAGCGTACAGTAAAATGCAAGTCTTCATCATCTGACATTCCTATTAAACGTGCGGCACACCATTTTTCTGTTTGTTGCTTCGTTGCTTGTTATTAGAGAGTTACTTATAGTTACTTTGTTATATTGTTTGATTTTTATGTTGTCTGTTGTAGGTATCATTGGTTTATTTTTTAAATATAATAAAATTGTATCTACCAAAAAATGTTTTTTATTTAATGAATTAATTTAATTCGTTCTAATTTTTAAATTTTCAATGTGCCTGCAGATAAATAGGCACTGTTATTAATGGGTTTATTAAATTTGTTGGTCAATATTTTTGTTTTACAGTTTCAAGGGTATCCATAAAAAAATACTGATGTGTCCACAATATGTATTATTTCTTGTTAAGAGCATACTTCAGTGAAACAGCAAATAATTTTCAACGATATGTGGGACATAAATTCGCACTCGTTGCCAATCGGAGAGCGATAGTCGAGCACGTCAATTTGTTTTGTGATGGCGTCGGAGGAATATATTCCTAAATCGTGTAAAGATGACTAAAAAACGGTACGCATTTACTCGAAAAAGAAAACATGTCAATGAATATATTATTATTATTACTAATATAACAATAAGCATAACATTAAATGGACGCATGTTGAATTTTTATGACAAACTATGTTTTGTTCGTCACGCGTCGTTTGCACAATCTGCGCGTCGCGTCGTCACGATCTTTTTAGACCATGCCTCAGCTGAAGTATAGCCTTAATATATCAGAGGGGTACTAGAGTTTTTTTATTATAACTGATATTAGGAGAATTTTTGAAACGAACAACAAAGTACCCTGATCAATCAATTGCAAATTTCAGTGGAAAGTTTACCAAACATTTTTTATTACACAATACAATTAAAGGTATAATAATACTCTTAATATATTGTATGTATTAGCATTATTTTATGTGATTATGCAGTGTTCATTTCTATGTTGAAAATGGCTATGATATCATAATGACATATATATCTTAAATCAAAATGGTTCAATTTTGATTTAATTAAAAACATTCGACTAAAGCACTTGCATCACAAAAAATGGAAGAAATCGAAGTGTCTCAGCGATTATATTTTATTTTCTAATCTGCGTAGGAGTGTGCATCGTTCCATCGGTGCTGCGTATAAGTCATACATTGATGGTATCGGGGGGAAGTTAGCGTCAGATCCTAAATCATTTTGGAATTACGTTAGAAGTTTGCGCGACTCTACTGCTCAATTATCATCTATGTCTCTGGAAGGGAGTGTTTTGAGTGGCTCCCAGTCCATTGCTAACGGTTTCGCTCAATATTTTATGTCTGTATATTCTAAAGCTCCTTCGATATTGCCCACACCTCACCCGGATAGTATTTCATCTTCCTGGCCAGTACTAGATATTGGTCTTCTGGATGAGACTGACATGGTGTATGCTTTCTCTCGACTATATCCAAAATCCTCAGTAGGTCCTGATGGTATCCCCCCTTGGATTTTAAAGGGCTGTCATAAGTTGTTAACTGACCCCCTACTATATTTATTTAATCTCAGCCTAAGTACTTCTGTCTTCCCAGATTGTTGGAGCCTAACCCGTATTCGTCCGGTGCACAAAAAAGGCTCGCGCTCTGAAATAATAAATTTTCGCCCGGTGGCTGTTCTATCTGCACCAGCTAAATTATTTGAGTCTATTTTGCATAGGTATATTTATAAACATGTAGACGGTCAACTGACTGACGCTCAGCATGGATTTCGATCAGCTCGATCAACAGTTACAAACCTTATGACGTATACTGAGTACATATCTCATTCGCTGAACGTAAATTGTCAAGTGGACGCAATTTATACAGATATGTCAAAGGCTTTTGATCGGGTAGATCATGATATTCTCATTAACAAATTAAGTGCAGTAGGTGGATCTATAAATTTTATCAACTTTTTCAAATCTTACTTTTCGCATCGCTGTCAATATGTGGAGTATGCAAGGTGTAGATCCGACGTCTTTCAAACTTATTCAGGTGTTCCCCAAGGATCAAATCTTGGTCCAATTATGTTTCTTATATTCATTAATGACATTGTCAATGTTATAAATGGAATCCAGTTTTTACTCTTTGCAGACGATTTAAAATTATATGCGTCAATTCACAGTGAATTAGATTGTCACATATTACAAAATAATCCCAACTCAATTGAAATTTGGGCGAAAAAAAATAAACTCGAATTTAATACTGATAAATGTGTGTGTATTAGCTTTTCGAAATCAAGATCTCCAATTATTTTCAACTATAATATGTTAAATAGATTACTGAAGCGTCAATCAGAAATTAAAGACCTTGGGATATTGTTTGACTCCCGTTTATCATTTCGCTCGCACATCACTTCTACGGCATTGCGTGCGAGCAAGCTTCTAGGATTCGTCATGAGACAAGCCAAGTCATTCAAGAATCCAACTGTTTTACGTACACTCTATGTGTCGTTAGTACGGAATATTCTTGAGTATGGCTCCATCATCTGGAGTCCTTATGAAGTTTCCTATAAGCTTGTTTTAGAGCGTGTTCAGAAAAAATTTCTTCGTCATCTCTATTTTAAAGTTTATAATTATTTTCCTTTTGACACCTTCTCAAACGAGTATTTTCCGACTAACTTTCTTCAAGGCATGCTCGCCTGTCATTCTCTTGAAGCTCGTAGGTCACTTCTGCTCTTAAAGCATTTTTCCCTGCTCTCACGTGGTATCATTTTCAATCCCGATATTCTAGAAAATTTAAATTTTTACACACCCGTCAATTACATGCGTGGTCGCAGCCATGTCCTATTTTGGGTGACAGCTGTTTCCTCATGTCAGGCTCACCAGGCACCAATAGCGAGGGCTGTGCGGTTGGTCAATGCACTCCCTAGAGATGTAGATATTTTTGGCGATCCATTAAATATTCTGTTTTTTAAATTCTATTTTATTGTTTAATTTGTACTTTTTGAATCATTGTTGTTTTTTTTAAATTTTATTTCTTTTGTATAAAACTATTTTTGCTTTCTTTTTTTCCTCCACTTTGTTTTTTTCCGAACTGATTACTTGTAATTTTTATTCTAAATGTCATGTTGTGAACGTCCTGAATTAATAATTTGTTATGTACTCAACGTGTCTTTTTCAAATAAATAAATATTATTTAGGCTATGCACCCATTCTTCATTTCGGCCATTCCGCGTAAAAAACGTGCTTAAAATCCATTATACGTGTGTTTAATAAAATTTTGGCTTATAACTCCTAATGAGAGTTTTTGTTATTTTTTTTAATGACATAAAAGTTCTAGTACAAAATTGTTAATGGTTAATGATTGTTCTTATCTTATCTATGCCTGGAGCGGCCACCATCTTCGATTCAAGACGTCACAGACCACCTGCCCACAATTTCAAGTAAGCCATAATTATTGAGATCTCCCCTGCAACAACACTGTACCTATATCGATTTTGGGCGGTTCTGATTTATGAATGCCACAATGTTGTATATCTCCTTGGGCATCGAATGATGTATTGAACAACCATATACATGAATTAATAACATTATTTAAATCAATTTTTAAGTTACCGTCTTTTTTTCCATAGTAAGAAATGATGTACCTACAAGGTTTTGACCACTGGGGTGATATACCTTGTTATTCCAGGGACATCTTTCTTTTATGTATGTAGACCAATGTTGTGACACAAACAAAAACGCCGACCTTCAGTTGGTGTTTGAAAAAGGGTATAGTTTGACAATATAACTATACAAATCTAGCCTTGTAGTCAATTCTACCGCTAGATACTGGTACGACAACCTCACGACAAAGTAGAAATGAAATTTATGTCCCATAGTTCTTACTGACAAGTCAAAAACAACTTCTCAGTATAAACTATGGATGAAGGAGAAAGAAAGTCGGTCGAAAGACCATGAAGAAGCAGTACGTAAGAATAATCATTTAGTAGTTAAGACAGCGTTCGAAATGGAAAAGTTTACGAACCGGAGCGCTCGACAGTTTTCTGAAGATATTTACATATTTATCGAATTTTATGCGTATTGCATAAAAATAAGTGTGTTATATTTTCTATTGTATGGATTATCTAGCTCAGACGGTCAGATTATTCTTTCCACGAGATGGAGCGATAGTCTTACCGATTTCACGAACAGGAACGGCGCTCCGGTCCATTTCGAGCCCTGAGTTAAGTATAAATATGTTAATGTTAACAATATTAATAAATGTAAAATTATCGATTCAGAAATCGAGAGTTGTTGTATCAAATCAAATTTATTTTACATATAATGAACATAACAAATTATAAATTCAAAGTGTTCACGACATGAGATAAAATAGGTGTAAATAGTTTTAAAAAAATAAAAATACAGAGAAGTGTGAGTTAATAATACAATAAGAAATAAAATAACAATACAAAATAATAAAATAAAAGTAGATGGAAGCACACAGAGTGAACTTTGATAGACCCTATCTTAAAAACTTATAAAACAACGTCCACCTAAATTCACCCTCACGTAAGTGGAATACATCAATATCCGAAGCGATTTCATTAAACATGGTTATCATCCTCCCAATTGGCATTACCAGTGGCAGGTTTGTTCTGCACCTTGGGAGAGTAAACAACTGATGCTCCCTATTTCTAAGATAGTTATCAGGGACACACAGGTCAACACTGCCCAGAATGGCAGAGTTCTCATTTATACCTCGTATAAGTCGAAAAAATACGTAGCTAAATAAAGATTTCTTCTAAATTGCAGACTGCAGTATGTAAGCATGCCTAAGAGAAAGTCAGTTGGATAAAGCCACGGATAGTATCCATACAACCTAAAGTAAAGGAGTCTCAAGAATTTCTTCTGAACCCTCTCCACCATAAGGCCATACTTCAACTAATGCGGTGCCCAAACAATAGACCCACTCTCAAGTCTGCTTCGAATTAAATACAAGTTTTAATACCGTAACGTCTGAAAAGACCCGGGAAGTCCGCATGACGAAGCCCAACATTTTAAGCGCCTTGTTACAAATGGTAACTATATGGCTAACAAATGTCAGTTTACTCTCAAACGTAATGCCAAGGTCCCTTATAGATAATATTCGTGACAGAAGTCTGCCATGCATCGAGTATTGGAAAAAAAACACTTTTGAGGCCCTGGTAAACGATAAAAGATTACATTTATCAATATTGAGTTCTAGTTTGTTACGCCTGCCCCAATTTAATATATTATCTATATCAAGTTGGAGCTGACGACAATCGTCCAAGGTGACAACTTCCAAAAAGAGTTTCAAGTCATCAGTGAACAACAAAAACATAGCATTTTTTATTATCAATGCTATGTCATTTATAAAAATCGTGAACAGCAACGGCCCTAAGTTTGAGCCCTGGGGGACACCAGAAAATGTGTAAAAGGTCTGTGACTGATAAAAGCCGTACGATACGTATTTTTGACGGTTCCTATGCACAAATTCTAAGAGGGGGTGACATCTTGTGCACAGGCATTCTAGAATAATGGTCGCCACTCCCTTAACGGCGTACAAATACTTACTGCGATAGCTTGTTGGAGAGGTAAAAACTTTCCCTTCCATTTAGATATATAAAAATATACAAACTCGACCGTTTCAAAATAGTCACCCTAACTGCGTAGCCACGATGTTTGTTCCGAGAGCTATCAAAATAACATTGAGATACACGCGGTTTTGTGAAAATAATATAAAATAAATTCGGTTCGATCATAGCTGAAGTTAATCCCATAAGAAAGGTGTCGTAGGCAAAAGATATACACAAGTTTATCTTTTGTGCGAAAATGACAGATTTGCTGTCCCTTACGGACTATTTCTTACTGGACCTTAACCAAGAAGGTATAAAAAACGCTAAGGCAATAGCAGCTCGCAGAGCAGTCTCAGCGACGGCTGCGCGCACACGGCAAAACGAAGTTTCGGATTCATCCGCCAAACGACGTTTGCGTTTTATTTGCGTTTTATTTGCGTTTTACTTGCGAGCCGATTGCGTTTTAAATGCGTTAATATTTCGACAATGCTGTCCAAGAGAAAACACGGTTTTCAAGGGGATTCATAAACGCCTTTTTTTGAAACTGCACCCTGCTGCGAGAGTATTTATCTTTCATTACAGTGGCGTACAAGGATAAATAAATCAATATAAAATCAGTACATAATATTGCATTATACCTACATTTATTTTCCCACTATTGCTTCTTTTGGAGCTGGACTGTTTTATATCGAAAGCGTTTTGAAAATTACCTATTGTTGAGCCTATTATATACCATCATCATCAATACTATCGACCGAGGGTACTTGATGGAGTTTGAATTTAAATTCTAATTGATTTAAGTTTAGTACTATTATTATTTATTAATAAATTATTAATAAAGATTTTTTTTATCCTGTTTGCTCCTGTCCTTGGAGCGTCGACAGGCTATGCGACATATCGTATGAGGTATCTCAACCAATCCCGATCGACCTGTATACATCACGCGATGTATCTAACCCTTTAAGGTTGACTGACTAATATTATTATAATTAATACTACTTATTTAATATTATTATTATATTTGAATGGTAGCTAGGAGGAGGGTTACTTACTTATTCAAGACCAGCTGACTAATAGACTGGAGGGCGATGATCCGGTCTTTTCGTACCCTAGAGGGGCCGTTTGCTGAAGGCAGACAGTTCTGTCGGTATTAATAGGTACAAGTTATCTATTTAGCCGCTACAGTACCATATTCAATTACATATTCAAAAAAAGTTGGTAGTTATGAATTCAAAACACCTTTCATAAAAAATAGATTGAAATATTAGTAGGTACACTAACACGAAATTACCTGATATAGTCTCATTACAATAGCTATCTTTTTAATATGTAGCTATTGAATTCTAAGCAATAATATTCTATTGGAAATATGAACAGATTTTAAGGGGAGATATTTCAAATGTTTATGAATAATATGTTTTAAATGTCTATTTAATAAAAGATACAATAGGTATAATAATATATTACATTGTTCTAACAAATTATATACAAAAAACCTATAAAATATTTTAATTAAATTATATCTGTTTTCCCCATTGCATTAACGCCACTGTGAAATTCTTGATGACACTAATTAAGAAAGAAGGAAGATTTTTTTAATTTTTTCGGACTAAAGTAATAAATTATGTCATACAATATGTGCCTTATTGTGTTCGACAAACAAGAATTTATTTATTGCACTATCCGAAGAATTAAAAAAAAACTTTTTTTTGTCGCCAGTGGCGAACTAAGAAAAATAAAATATAAAAATATAATATGTAAACATTACCTACATAATTATTAAGTATTTCTTTTTTACCATTTTACCTATATTTATTTTTTCCACTATTGCTTGATTTGGAATAGAATTCTGTTATATTATATCGAAAGCGTTTTTTAATTTGATGATATTTTCATAGTGTAGAAATTATTTTTAATGACTTTCATGCGGATTTTTGTTAGCTATACGCAAATGCAGACATAGTCCAAATAAGCATTAAGCATTCAAGTGAATCTTTCTGGTTGCAAACAATTCATCATGACTTCGACAACAATAACAATACAGAACATGATAAAACAGAACAGCCAGGTTTTCTCCAGGTGTTCTGTTTTGTCACTGTCCTGTTTTGTCATGGAACCATTTTTTTAATGAAAAATACCCACTCATCCGGTCATGAGTTTGTCATTGGTAAATAAAATTTATTAGGCCTTTCTGAACATAATTATGTGGTTAATCAGTAATATTTCTTAATACGCGCCCCCATAAATTTCAGCTTTCAAAAGTTCGGTCCTGGCAGATTTCTTGAAACGGCTTTGTTTTAAAAAAATACCAAATACTTACCATTTTTGTTTTTTCGCTAACCCTTTTATAGAAAGTTCTTTTACTTAAACTAAATAACAATTAGTTTAGTTCAGACTACGTTGTGATTAAGACGTTATGGATTGTGACACGGATTCATTTATTGTGGCGATCAAAAACCACCCATGTCTTTGGAACTATAAGTGTGCAGACTATAGCAATAAAATAATTAAACAAAATGCGTGGGTAAGTTTGTGTAAAGAAATTATACAGGATTTCGAGGAGAAGGAAAAAAAAGAGAAAACTGCAATTGGTAAGTGTTTATATTTTTTATACATAGATACAACAATTGAAACAATATAACAACAACAACAAAAATACTAAGTATCTGCTATCGGTATTAACATTTGAAATATAATTTCACGATTTTTTTATACAATACCTATCATTTCATAGGAATCAGTTTCATCAACTAAAAATTTAAAACCAAGATAGGGATTTAATGATTAACCTATCCGAACAACAGTATTTTTCTTGGTACGAACTAATTATTTGAGGTATACCTAGTTGTTATATGCGCATTTGGAGGGAAAATTGTTTTTCTATACCTACTTACTAATGAATATGTATAATTTAAACATTTCTTATACAGTAAATAATAGATTGATAATTGTTTTGGTGTAAATAATAAATTTTAATGCAGGTGTCTTGTAATATTACCCTTTCAAACATATAAGTACCTAATATCATCCCAGTGTAAATGTCTGAATGGACGCAAGTGTATTTATAAATCATAAATGGCAAAATACCATATACATATTTCTATACTCTAAGCATATACTATTAATAAATCAATCGTAGTTGGAGATCATTGATTATTGCGACTATTGTGCTTGAATGAAGTCATTATGAATAATTGTATTAATATGTATATTTATATTTGTATATAAAACCAGATCAAATGTTTCTTATACACATAAATTTTGCGTGTAAACAATGGATTGGTTGATTTGAAACCTTTAGTAAGTAGGCATTATTGAAAATACAAAGATGGCAATACCTACCTACTTTAACTTTTACTATAGATAAATGCTGTTATTTAATTCATTTAGGATATTAATGATTTTTATAGATAAGTACGTAGTAGCGTAAAGACCCAATGGGTTGGGCGAATGGCTAACAAGTGACAACATTCTTTGTAAAAAGTTTATTTATTAATATAATTTCCATTCAATGGAGCCCAATGTATTGCGCTATGGAGCAAAAATGTTAATTATTTAGCTAGTTCCAGTACAAGCGATTGTTTAATACCTTTCAGACTTGTTAATTGATAATTTTAACAATAATGATGCACTATAGATTTTTTTTTGTTTTTAATACAAGTAAATAATTTGGACAAAACTAAAAAATAAAGCAATTATTGAAAATTTTTAAGAACTTTTCAACACTTAACTACATATTAGACAATTTTGACATAGGCACTTCTTTTACATAGATCCAGATTTATAATTCCTTGTGTAATATATTGGAATCATGTAAGTATAGATAATTGATGATTTTTATTAGTAATAATATGTAGTGCCAGCTATTTATTGGTGGGAATTAGGAAAACATTATATTAGGTAGGTATATCTATAAGTCATAGTAGTAGTAGTAGTAGTAGTAGTAGTATAGTCAACAACCACGTGATAAAGAATATGTTATTTTCAATATTTACATTATGTATCATAAATATGCATTAAAGTTTCTAACATAAACGAAACGCGCATTCAATATTGGCAATATTCGAAGACACTAAACGGGCTTAGTATTTCTTGCGTTGCTGGCTTCAGATTCTTGGTCGATGGTGACTGGCTTTCGCATATCTTATTACTCAGTTCTGTGGTATGACCTATATATATTTAATATTACATATTATTACACATTATTATTAAACATTACATATTATTATTTATAAATCATGTATGTGTGAATACTTAGTAAACAGAATACAGTAGGTACCTAGCTAAATAATTAACATTTTTGCTCCAAAGCGAAACACATTGGGCTCCACTGGAATGGAAATTATATTAATAAATAAACTTGTTGCGAAGAATGTTGTCACTTGTTAGCCATTCGCCCAACCCATTGGGTCTTTACGCTGTATTAACATACAATGGTTTCAAATGTTTTAATCAGATTATTATAATCTGATTAAATCATTTGAATAAAAAAAATATAGATATTATATGAAAAATGTTCTCTTGGGTATAAGTATAAAAAAACAAATCAAATGTTCTCCTACACATAATTTTGCATGCGGACAGTAGACTAATTGAATTAAAACTTATTGTAAGTAGGTGTTATTGAAAATACAAAGATAGCAATACCTACTTTAAATTTAAAAAATAAATGTTTTTACCGAGGTATACCTATAGACTCCAAAGTAGAATGCAAGAACTCGCGGATGTCAGTCAAACGGTCGGTCTAAAGATAAATGTCTCAAAGACAAAAGTGATGAGGAACTGTTTTTCGGACCCTGCAATTATCTGTATTTCTGGCACCCAACTCGAGCAAGTCAGCAGCTACGTCTATCTCGGACAGCAGGTGTCCATAGACGGAAGCATGCACGATGAAATTGCTCGAAGAACAAAGCTCGGATGGAGTGCTTTCGGACGTCTGAATATTATCTTCAAGAGTGACCTACCATTATGTCTTAAGCGTAAGGTGTTCAACCAATGTGTGCTACCCGTGCTCACGTATGGCTGCGAGACGTGGACCCTCAACACGAGAGATGTCCAAAGGCTAAGAGTCACACAGCGAGGCATGGAGAGGTGCATGTTGGGCATCACGCGAAAGGACCGTAAGAGGAACGAATGGGTTAGGAAGCAGACAAGAGTACGCGATGTAATAGACGTTGCCAAACAGCTGAAATGGAGATGGGCGGGATACATTGCTCGCCGAAAGGACGGCCGCTGGACAAATGCCGTCATCCAGTGGTACCCAAGGGGTACGAAACGGCCACAGGGTCGCCCTAAAAGCCGCTGGATTGACGAACTGGTAAAGTTCGGCGGAAATACGTGGCAGCGAACGACACAGGACCGAGAGAGTTGGAGAAAGCTTGGGGAGGCCTTCATCCAGCAGTGGATTGACCCCGGCTGATGATGATGATACCTATAGATAAATGCAGTTATTATTTCTTAATTCATTTAGGATAATATTGATCTTTATATATAAAGTACGCAGTACCTACCAATATGTCCTAAATATAATTAAAAATCAATAACTAAAATGTAGTGTTTTGAAATAAATCAATTACAAATCCGTTGTATTTTGGTGGTGATATTATGGAGACTGCATTTCATAAAAAAGACAAAAGACGTTTCAAGATGGTAATGATTTTGTATAGAAATTATGTCAGTTTATTGTGTAGGTTTCTTCTATTATTATTGTGTGCACAAAAAACATTTGGCCACTGTAATATACCTAATATCCGGAGTTAGGGTTTATAAATAAATGTACCTACCTTCCTATATAGATAAATAATGGTGTTATTTAATTCATTTTGAATACTACAATACAAAACTACATATAAATAATATAGCTACCTATATGATATAATTGTATTTATAATATACTTACCTACCAATTAATTGTCTGCTGTGTGTCCCTTGTATTACGATGGTTTTATTACGTAATGTTATACGTTATATTTTGACATGAATATTGTAGGTTAACCGAAATTAAAACTACATTGTCCATAATATTATTTTAAATAATAATCAAGAAAAATAATAAGAACACACATTTTCTATAGTACTATAATAAAATTTCAACATATTTGGTAGTTAATTAAAATAAAAAGCAATAAGCCACATAAGACACATTTAAAAAACCAACGTGTATTTTGGTACATCCGCGGCATCGAACCCACTCTTCATAAACGACCGCTCCCCCAACTTGGGCACAAATATTTAAAATTAAAGTAGGTACTACGTACTTATCTAGAAAAATCAATAATATCCTAAATGAATTAAATAACAGCATTTATCTATATATACCTATGTACCTATATACATTTATGTTTTAAATTAAAGTAGGTAGGTATTGCCATCTTTGTATTTTCAATAATGCCTACTTACTAAAGGTTTCAAATCAACTAGTCCATTGTCCACACGCAAAATTTATGTGTATAAGAAACATTTGATCTGGTTTTATATACAAATATAAATATACATATTAATACAATATAATATTTTACCAATTACCACCAATAGCTGTTGATAATTTATACCATTAAAGTGCAATATTACTTACTAATATACTAATACTAGCTAATACTAATATATTACACAGGGAATTATAAAATATATTACACAGGGAAAAATATGGCAACACTGGTACCAGATGAAGGTAACCATGGAGATAGAAATAGGAGAAAAAATAATATATTTAACTAAGACTATGATGCATATTATTTATATTCTACTATATTGCCACTCTAATTTCCCTTCATCGCTCACAAAATAATCTGAAAATTGGTCTCGCATTGAAATTATCATTCTTGTTTCTTGCCGATTAGATGGTTGTCCAACATTTTGGAGAACTAATGGTAAAGCAATATTTTTTAAATTATGACCATCTCTTTCACGTACAAAATTATGCAGTATACAACACGCTTTTACTATGTCTGTGGAGAAAGCAACAGAAACATCGAATGGTCTGTGAAAGATTCTCCACTTATTTGCTAAAATTCCAAATGCGCATTCAATATTTCTCCTTGCACGAGATAAACGATAGTTGAACACCCTCTTTTTTTCATCCAAATTTTGCCCGCCGTATGGTCTTAACATGTTTTCTGATAAGCTAAAAGCTTCATCTCCAACAAACAAATATGGTAATAATGGCCCATCATTTGAGATTTGTCGAAGTGGTGGAATATTGAGAGTATTTTCCTGTATCTTTTTATATAATACGCTTTCTTCAAAAATAGTTGGATCAGAGTTACGACCGTAAGATCCTATATCGACAAATGTGAACATTTGATTTGAATCACATACGGCGAGCAAGATCAATGAAAAATATTTTTTATAATTATAATACGAAGAGCCGCTATCAGCTGGCTTAATAATTCTGATGTGTTTCCCATCAATAGCTCCAATACAGTTAGGGAAATTGGCATGCGTCTTGAAGCCTTCCGAAATCTTGAGCCATTTCTCTTCAGTTGGTGTTGGAATGCAACTACCTTTCAGGGTAAGCCAAATTTGTTGGCAAACATCTCGAACGATCAGCCTTATTGTAGAGAGTCCACATCTATAAGAATAATGTAGATCCGAGAACGAACACCCAGTGGCTAAATATCTGAAACAGGAAAAAAATCAAACTGTATTTTTTTTTAAATTTCAGCACAACAACTTCAACGAAAGTGGAAAAATTTAAAGGACGGGTTTCACAGAGATGTCACTAGAAACAAGAAAATTAAAAGTGGATCCGCAGCACCTCGCCAACGACCATATGTATACTTCAAACAACTGTCATTTTTGATGCCGCAAGTTGAAGACAAAGGGATGACTGTGGGAAGTTTAGACGCAGAGGATTTAAGAGAGGAAAATTACGAGATTACTCCCAGTAAACCAAAAAAGAGTAAATATATGATATCACCCCATGACAAAGTCATCGATTGTTTGGTTAAACGATTTGAAGTGAAGATGGATAAGGAACAATCGAGTAACAGCAATGAAAACATTTATAACCATTTCTTCTTCCCGCTGCGAGAAGATTTTAATACTATATCAAATACATACAAATTGGATGCAAAAGTAGAAATTATCGAGGTGCTGAAAAAATATAATTCAATGACACGCGCTGAAAACCGTAACAATTCCTACAATAATCCTGTACCTTCAACGTCTAAATACACGGCTGCTTTCTCCACTCCACCCACTTTCTCCTTATCCTCTCATCAAGAGACCGGGCAACCGCTTTCCCCATCGTCCGACAAAAGTGACAATTCAGCAATTTTCGACGACATTTTCGATTAATATTATAGTAGGTACCTAACTAATCTAACAGCGGTTTTTTATTTGCACAGTTTGTTTGTTTTGTGTAGATTTTAGTAATCATTTTATATTATTTTATGTAACAATGTAAGTATATAATGCCGGGTCCACACTGGCAACATGTTGCGCGACAACCTCGTTAAATTTTACGATAAGTATGATAATTATCGTAAAATTTAACGAGGTTGTCGCGCGACATGTTGCCAGTGTGGACCCGGCATAAGAGTATCTTTTATCAAATAAACATTTAAAACATATTATTAATAAACGTTCTTTTATTTATTATTAATATATATTTAAAAAACCATAATTAATATAAATATACATTTACCTATACAAGTACACAGGCAGATACCTATCAATAGTAGTAGGTAGGTATTCATTATTCTCACTTTAATAATATATTATTATTACCCATTTCCATTTTAATGTGTCTATAGAAGATAAAGGTGTCAGTCAACTAATTAGAAATAAATGAAATAAGTACATACTACAAAATAAATAATAATGGTTTAGTATACCTTATAGTTATGGCGAGCCTTTCTTCTGGTGAAATACTTTTTCTCATAACTGTGTCACATCTTTTTATTTTATTTTGTAAAACTGCTAGTAATTGTTGAAATGCGCACAATGACATTCTGAAATAGTTAAAAAATTTTGATTCATCTGACTTTAATTGAACAACTAAGTTATAAAAACTTCCTTCACTAAACCTATTTCTTAATATAGGATGTATCCAAAATTTCCTATTTTTTGTAAGCTTTTTCTCTCTATGCAAGAGAAGAATTAACAATGTCGTCTCTTCTTCGGAATCCATTTCGTAAGTGAAACAAGAAACAATTACAATATAGGTAGGTACATGTGAAATGTAAAAATGGGAAGATTTAAAAGAACATGTGGTAGGTAGGATGTTCATGGCACGTATTATATGACATAATTAATTACTCCATTGCTTCAGTGGCGTTCATGCAATGTAGAGCAACAGATATAATTTAATTAAAATATTTTATAGATTTTACTGTAGCGGGTGAATAGATAAATTATCTAAATTTTGTTATCAATTAATCGCAAATAATATATTATAACACGAAAACAATAATTAATATAAATATACATGTACCTACACAAGTACACAGGAACATACCTATCGATAGTAGTAGGAAGGTATTCATTATTCTCACTTCAATATGTTATTATTGGCACCCGTTTCCATTTTAGTGTATCTATAGAAGATAAAAGTGTCAACTAATAAAAAAAATAATTAAAGAAGTACATACTTACTACAAAATAAATAATAATGGTTTAGTTTACCTTATAGTTATGGCGAGCCTTCACGCTTAAAAACAGATTAAATTTAATAAAAATATTTTATAGATTCGATACCTACATAAAGATTCTACAATCATAAAAAGGAGGCATGATTCTATTAAAGATACATACTTATTTAATATCGAATATAACCAAATGCACACCTACTTGTATTCTTCCCAAAAGAATGGTGTTATTTTAAATATGTATTTCATAATAATATGAATAGGTAGGTGGGTAATTCAATACGTATCTATAGGTACTTATATAAATATTTTCGGTATAGGTATATAGGTATTCATCAAAAATTATTTAAATTTGCATATTGCGAACTATACCTTAACATTGTTTATTCGTTTTTTTTATTTAGTGAGTAGTTACAGTTGGTGACATCTCCCATTAGTTAATATTATTAAACTCCCAACATATTGCACAACGAGAAAACTATTGTTTACGAGAAATGACATTTTAATACGCTTACCTACCGAATGTATTAATCGTATTTACAACGGGTTTTTTTAGAAACACTGCAAATATTCAAATTATTCAAAATATTATGTTTTTATACTTCATCATTTACTTAGTAGGTATCTAGGTAATAAGGTTTTTACCCTTTCTTCGTGTATTAAGTTATAATCTTTTTTTATTGTAGCTAGAATTTGATGTCAATGTGTATTTGCCATTGGCGAGTGCGCAAAATGTTGAAAGGCAAAAGCCTGATCGCAAAAAAATACTCAAGTGGAATAGTACAAAACTTAAATTAATTAGAATTTAAATTCAAACTCTATCAAGTACCCTCGGTTGATAGTATTAATCAGACAAAGTTTATGATGATACATACAAGGCTCAATAATAGGTAATTTTAAAAACGCTTTCGATATAAAATAGTCCAGTTCCAAAAGAAGCAATAGTGGGAAAATAAATGTAGGTACAGTGGCGAAGGGTGCAGGTAAGCTGTTAAGGTCCGCCATAAATAGTGCACATTAACCTTTTTCAGTCAATTGTATATGTTCTTATTGAAATACGACTACAATTTACAGATGGTATTGGTTGGATTTTAAAAATCAATTAAGCCCTGTCTTACCAAACCATAATAGTATTGGTATATTTTAGGCGATATGACAAAATTGTGCACATTTTTTCATTCTTACTTATTTTTTTAACTTTAGATTAAAAATACGTATCACACATATTGTAAGTTCATTTTTTTAATTCATCAAGCTATGCCTAAACCAAACTGTAATAGATAAATTGTATTATCCTATCTATAAAATATCCAAATTTATGTTAGATTTCGTATTTTTTTTTACTATAATATATTATGGCTTTCGGTCGATAGTATTGATGATGATGGTATATAATAGGCTCAACAATAGGTAATTTTCAAAACGCTTTCAATATAAAACAGTCCAGCTCCAAAAGAAGCAATAGTGGGAAAATAAATGTAGGTATAATGCAATATTATGTACTGATTTTATATTGATTTATTTATCCTTGTACGCCACTGTAATGAAAGATAAATACTCTCGCAGCAGGGTGCAGTTTCAAAAAAAGGCGTTTATGAATCCCCTTGAAAACCGTGTTTTCTCTTGGACAGCATTGTCGAAATATTAACGCATTTAAAACGCAATCGGCTCGCAAGTAAAACGCAAATAAAACGCAAATAAAACGCAAACGTCGTTTGGCGGATGAATCCGAAACTTCGTTTTGCCGTGTGCGCGCAGCCTAAGACCACAGCCATGCCGCATAAATCAATCTCCCGAGCGGCAGACCCCCAAACACTATCATACACGGCAGCACTTACGGGACCGCAAACATCTGCTTTCGCAGCAGCCAATCAGTCAAGCCCCCACAGTAGGACCATTCCTTCAACTCTGGTGGAAGCACTGAATTCACTCCTTCATGGAGAGGATGGTGTCACCATAGATGACATTCCAGCCATACTGGAATGTATCAAAATGACTCGCTCTATTCGAGCAGAGCCTACCCTGTCCATGGAGGAAAGGCTTGACAGAGCCGAATCTCTGCTTAATAAATGCGGCATGTTGCCCTAAATGGCTAACACGCGCCCACTAAAAATAATCTCCTGGAACGCCCGCAGCATTGCTCAGCGCGATAAGCGACCGGAGTTGACTGACCTACTCCGGGTTCTAGACGTGGACATCGCTTTAATTCAGGAGACATTCCTTAAACCAAAAGACCGTTTCTCCGTTCCCGGTTTTGACTGCTATCGTGAGGACCGGCCTCTCCCAGCGAAGGGGTATCATGATACTAGTCAATCAAGACTTAAAACATGCTCACATCCCAATTAAGCCTCTCATTGGATTTGAAGCCACGGCAGTTGAAGTAAACTTAAATGGACGCCTACATGCCATAGTTTATGGGCATGCCAAAGAAAAGGTGAGCGAGGCGGAGGTGGTCCACCTTGCCAACCTCAGAGGCTCAGTCATCCTAGCAGGTGATTTTAATGCACATAATAAGATTTGGAACTGCCATTCCAACAACGCCCGTGGCAATGCCCTCTTAAAGATTACAGAGAAATACGATTTCTCAATCTCACATCCTGACGAGCCGACTCGTGTCCAAGCTCGTTGCAATCCAGCAGTTTTAGATTTTGTGATAGCAAACAACTCCCCAGAAACCGGTGTCCCGAGAGTTGTTAATGCTCTGAAGTCGGATCACCTGCCAATTTATTTCGAAGTTGGAGGCGAATACGATAAAGAAATTAAAATCCAATTTGACTACTCTAAAGCCAAATGGCACCTATTCAAGAGGCATATTAATCGATGCATTGATCTCACGCCTAGAACCTTTCGAACGGAGGTAGAGATAGAGACGTCGAACTCACTGAGACTATTCTCACAGCGAGACGTCGCTATATTCCAAAAATCAAGAAAAATCCCATCAGGGTGGATCTTAATGATGAGGCCAGAGAGCTCATCAATACTAGAAACCAGCTACGCAAGGACTGGAACAAAACTAGACGTACAAATCACTTCATCAAACGTGAGATCAATACTTTGCAAAGTAAAATCAAGAAGATAGTATCAGAACTACAAGACCAGCATTGGGACAATAAACTCAAGGACTGCAGAATTTATATAGACGACCCGCGGAACTCGCTCTGGGCACTATCCAGGGCGATTAAAACGGGCCCGTCTGTCATAAAGCCCCTCAGGCAGAACGCGACTAGTAGAAATTTCGTATACCTACTTACTCAGATTTCGAAAAAGCAGACGCATTTGCCGATGCGTTCGTCAATAATACTAAAATCCAGCGGACACCGATTCAGCTACTAAAGCCTTGGTGAACAACTCAATTCTTGCACTTGAGACATCGATCCCGATGATGTTAAAATTGTTGAACCGCGCAAGATCTCTAGATCTATCAACACCTTGATCGCCAGAAAGGCACCCGGACGAGACAATATCACAAATTACATGTTGAAACGACTTCCTCAGAAGGCGCGGATACATATTGCTAAGGTCTTCAATGCATGTCTGCTGCGCGGATACTTTCCAAAGACCTGGAAAACGGCTCACGTTGTCACTATAGCAAAACCCAAGAAGGACCACTCTTTGGCTGTAAACTACAGACCTATAAGTCTACTAGATGGCATAAGCAAACTTTTCGAAAAAGTGATCCTTCGACGCTTTCTCCCATCCCAAAATCAAGTCCTCCCGGATACGCAATATGGTTTCAGGAAGGGTCTATCAACGACCCTACAACTCTCCAGAATTACCGGGATTGTGATGGCCGATATGAGGCAGCGCAAGACCACTGGTGTGGTTCTGTTGGACCTCAAAAAGGAATACGGTCTGGCATGACGGTCTAATCCAAAAACTTTTTACCACGAGCAAGCCCGTGTACATCACAAAAATCATCCAGAACTACCTGAGCGGTCGAGCGCTTTTTGCAGTGGTCAAGCGGGAGAATTCATCTCACCGCACTATCGATGCAGGGGTACCACAGGGCAGTTTGATGGGGCCCAGTCTCTTCAATCATTTCATAAGTGATATGCCGAACCCCGCCAACTGCACACTGGCGCTATACGCAGATGACACAGCCATCCTTTCCACCAGCCACCAGACTGACGCGGCGATTAGGAACTTAGAAAAGGGCACTCGACAGCTAACTGATTATTTCAGTCGCTGGAGACTTAAAGTTAACGCGGAGCAGACGGAGGCGATTCTCTTCTCGCGGAGCCAAAAATCCTATAAAGGAAAAATTACTGTTTGTGATCCCCTGTTCATTCAGTAACACTGTAGAATACCACGGGGTGTACCTTCACCATAGATTGAACTGGACACCTCACCTATTAGAAGCCATGGCGGCATGGAAGCGATGGGGGTTCTTAGACCCATCTTCAACCGTAGAAGTTGTCTCTCAGAAGAAAACAAAAAGGCACTATATAGCATGGTTATTAAACTAACCATGCTGTATGCATCCCCAATTTGGACTACTGGCAGCACCAAATCCAATTTAAAGATGCTGCAAACAATAGAGAACAGATGCATTCGAATCGTCTACGAACTCAAGCCTCACCATAGCATCAAATACATCAATGCAAAACACGATGGAATCGACATTACCGAAACCATAACTAAATACAGAAAGACCTTCTTGAATAGACTGACAGAAGGGCCTCATAAGAAACATACACTATTTGCCAACAAAATTCAAAATTTTAAGCACAAGCGCAAGGAAGCTAGGCTCCGTCATAAGATGATGCCCCCTGACTCTCCAAATCCTGATGATCCACCCCCTCCTCACTCAATTACAGGTACCTCTTCCACAGCGGATGCAGCCGGCAGTACTCTGACCCCACCGGATCTCTTCCAGGGTCTAGCGGTAGAGGTAAAAGAATGTTTGGAACTTTAGAATGTACATCAGAATGAGACTCGGGCTTAAAGCCCAGGTGAGAGCTAAACTTGTAGAAAACAGAAAACGGGGTATACCCCCTAGGGACTGGGCGAACATCATTGATGTTATAAAATGATCCACACAAGATCATAATTTCAAGCCGAACATCCCGCTAAAGGATGAACTTTTTGTTTGTTGGACCCATAAGGACAATATTCGGAAGAGGGCTTTTCTTAACTGTTTTCCCTCGAAAGACTTGTTTGAAAAGCGAAGGTAAATGTAAATTCAACAGCTCAATACTTAGCCAGATTACATGCGGGAAGGGGCATTAATGCACTTACAAGACCCAACCCTAGAAATAATAGTCAGGAAACCGAGGTCTGCCTCTCAGACTTCAAAGGTCTCAGTTAAAAGAAAAGGTAGGAAAAAAAAATATAAAAAAGACGCCTTTTCTATAACAGAAAAGTTAGATTTTTTTCGCTCGGCGAAAGAAATCGTGACGTCACTCGCGGAGTAATCTTTCGCATTACGCATCGGGAATAGATACGAGATCTTTATTCGTTTTTCCAGAATGACGTGATCGATATAGATGCTTGTGAAAGTTTGTTTAAATGAAAACAAATTAATAAACTTTTGAAACTAATTTATAATTATAATAATAAAATTTTTAAATTAAGTTAGTAAATAATAATAAACTTTTTGTAAACAAGTTTGTAAACAATAAATAAACTTTTGAAACTAAAAGTTTGTAAAATAAATTATATTTTATAAATTTAATATTATGTGAATACGAACTAATTATAACTTTTTATAAGAAAATATTTTACGAAATAAAAGTATTTACTGAACATTTACGTGTTGATACCGGCTACATTGCGCAATATTCAATATCGCTAGCCAACTAACATTTGACAGTGGAAGAGAGTGGGTGGTGGATGAAAATACGCTCGAACAGGGTTGCACAATATTTATTTGACAGCAATAAAATACATAAAACACATAAGTCACAGGCACAACATGAGAATTGTCATCACAATGTATAAGTGCAAGAACGTAGTGGTCGCGCGGGGACGGCGCGGCGGCGTCTTGCGAAACTCAAACGTATAACCATGTGTAAAATGTTCGTATACAGTGTTTTTTATGGGGCATAATACACACGGTTATACGTTTGAGTTTCACAAGACGCCGCCGCGCCGCGCCCGCCAAATGACTACGGACGAGCACTAAGTCAATAAGCACAACATGAAAATAGTCAAGGCGAAAAAGTCAATAAAAAAATGATAGCCACACAAACTTTATGAAAATACTTCTCCCTGTTATTTATATTAACGGTAACTGACCGGGTTATAAAGAGATGCACTGATTCTAACTGGCAGAAAAAAAAGACGGCAATGGTGGCTGGATGGCTGCGCTGGTTACCCTCAAGGGGAGTCGACCAGACTTGCTAGGCGAGGGCCACTTGTCAAGCCGGAAACCTTCGTAAGGTGATAACCGTAACAAGACTGGCTGCTGGATGTGACCTACTAGCGTAGGCTGATCTCTGGAGTAGACTGCCTTTCCATAGTCCTGATCTCGATTTTTTATACCAATGCACCAAGGCACAGCATGGCGTTTTTGGAGCGGCAATAACGGGTACTAGTCATTATTTTGTAATCTCTGCGAAGCGCGGACACCTATGGAACATGCTACGCGGAACGGTAATTTAATTAATTTTTTCAACGAATTTTCGAATTCAGACAAAATAAAAATTACGTTATATAGACGACTTGTCTGGCTATCTGCTGTAATTTTTATAATCATAAGGATTAACATTTAGAAGGTTAAATTTGATTCCTAATAAAAAATAATAGTTAAGGATGATCGAAATTACTTTCATATTATAAAATTGATTTTACAGTGTCAAGGATTAAGTTAAGTATGCGCTGTACGATTTTCAATTGATTTGAACTTTTTCAGGACTGTTTTTGTGTAGTTTATAACTAGCGGCCGTTTTATAAACTATGCATTTGCAAACTGCAAACCTGTGGCTACATTAATTGTGTTAAACTTTTCGCGCCTCTCTTTGCAACACTCCGCGCCACCCAGTTTGGAAATCGCTGTGTTAAGTAATTAACGTCACCTTTTTTTTAGACACGATCACGGATTATTTTGCCGTTGTTTTCTTCTATTGGCAACTTTTTTACGATTTCTCAAAATTATAGTATTTGGGCGTACTATACCTGTTTTATATCGTACATAGTACGCAGACGAAAATTATAGTACAAATACTATAATTATAGTACGGTTGGCAACACTGAGTAGACCACTAAAAATAATCTAAGAAATAAAATAAAAATGTTATTTGTATTAGGTAGGTAGGTATTTCTTTTTGTTCAAAATGTTTTTTTCATTTTCCCAACATTTTGTTAACATCGATATAGTGTTGTTGGAGGGGAGGTCTCAATTTTAGATTACATGAGAAAAGGCGGTAGCCGCTTAATTTTATTCATCATTCAAAATCCCGCAGGATAACATAGTATGCCCCAGAACTACAAGCTTGAAGAAGTATTCTTTATTGGACATTATAATTATTATAACCTGACCCTAGAGCTTGTGACTTCTCAAGTCTCTGCGATTCGAGAAAACTTCAATTCAAAAATATTCGATTTTCCATAATTTGAAACTGGGTTATGTACTTACTTATTCTGCTAATAATTTTTTGTAAATTTCTTAAAATAGTTTTCCAGCCAGATTTGAAGTAAGTAATATTAATTAATACCAATTTCCATTTTTAGCTCTTCATTACAATGTTGCCGACTGTACTGTATAATAAGACATACAATAACTTGTCCGCGCACTATGTATGATATTAAAAAGGTATAGTAACACTTTTTTTAGTGCCTTTTTAGTATGTTTTACTACAGGGCATTGAGCATATTGTAAAGTGTGAGGATTGTAAATTGCTCATTGTACAGGCGAGAAAATATCCACTATGATTTGGACACTGTCATAGAAAATCAGACTTCAAAACCTATGATTCGGTATGAAAGTCACTTAAGCCGCGTTGACACGGTCCAAGTACACTTGGACCGAGTGCCATCCAAGTGCACTCGTATGAGACATCTTCATACTGATTATTCCTATCCCAGCTACTTGGACCGCGTCTTACTCATCCGAGATAACTTGGATAGGAATTATTAGTATGAAGCTGTCACTTGGATGGCACTCGATCCAAGTGTACTTGGATCGTGCTTGGACCGTGTCAACGCGGCTTTAGCCAACATATTATCATCACCGATACAAGGCCAGGCAAGAAACTCTTTCCCATTGATTTCAACAACACACTGAGTGAACACAGCCACCTTAAAAGCAAAGATTGACCCTAAATCTACTCCTGAAGTGCCTTAACAAATGTGTATTATTTTACAGTTTTTTTTTTAAATTTAGGTATTAACCACTCTATTTTTAATCTAAATAAATATATTTTTTATATCGCCATTGAATTATTTTTCTCATAGAATTGTATAACACCAAAGTCCAATCATCACATTTCTTTTTTTTCGTTTTTCTTTCATTTCCTTTGTACTGTGTACAACATTAATCTGCATAGTGAACTGAAGTGCACTCATGTGGACGTAGTGGATTTTAGTTAATATACAATTAAAAATATTAACATTTTTTTGTAACACTCATTGAACAAAAAATCGTCCAAATGTTTTTTCTTTTGCCTGGTTTTTTTTTTTGACCCAAGTGACAAAATGAGCAGCTCTCGCCATAGACTAAACATATCGATAACCAGTCTAACAGCCATAACATAGCAACACTACAGGATTATTGTTGAAGCTGTCAGAGAAATGTCATTTGTGCCAAATACCTACCAATATTTCAGTGTTTTTGTTGAATAATTTGCATAAATAAGTCATCGAGCATTATCATTCTTCATTTAGCAAAACATTTATTTCATTCTTGGCCTGTGAAAGAAGCTCATATTAAGCTAAATGTTATAAATAAAAAAATCTTCAGTCAGCGATATTATTTTATTGGACAATAACAATGGAGTATGAAGTCAAACTGGAAGATTTTGGAATCAAGGTGGAAGGCTTGACTAAATCAGAAGAGCATTTTCAGAATGGATCGGACTTTTGCCAGACTTGCTTGACCACACAAAAAAATTGTATCCTTAAAGACATGACACAAAAGTACTACTTTGGTGGCGGATGCGAAGTCTATTCAGAAATGCTGCGATCTTGTTTCTCTTTAGAGGTATGGCTAAGTAACAAATCAATATACAATAATATATTTCGTTGGCACCTCATGTGAAGTAGCGAAGAGCTCACCGGTGTTTAAAATCCACAATAATTATCCTATTCAAAATGTTATGTTTTTCGATGTGCGTTTGAATCCAGAGCATAAACCTGGTGGGTTGGTTGATAACCATTTCTCTAACAAAGTATGTTAAAGTCACCTCAATTCTGCGGAGGTCTATTAAATGTTATAATACAAAAAGTTCACAAGATTCTATTCAGGTATAATCCAAAATCAATGATGTAGCCACATATTTTGAGCTTGCACATGAAAATTCAAGACAACCACAACTCATTCAATTTATAATAAACCATTTCTTTTATTCAATGAATAATAGCATGTTTGTTGGTTGAGGTCTTTTTACTGGTTCTCCGCCACCGTTCGCTGTCATCTGTCAGTGAGCGCAGTGTTGCCAACTGAACTATAATTATAGTACATTTTGGTTCGCGTACTATTCGAAAAGTTACATTTTCGTCCGCGTACTATTAAAAAAGAATAGTACTTCAAAAATACCACAATTTTGAAAATTTTTATTAATTGAATTCGCCGGTTTGGTTAGGGGTTCATATGTTGCGATGTTTAAAGTTCCGTAAAATGTTCGTACTTCAATCACAGCAAATCGTACTAACATGAAGCGAGGGACGTAGTAAGTATAATCTAGGTGTATAATATAAATAATATAAGATCTCAGTGTGAGATATTAGTCTATGAACGTGGTTTTGCGTTGTATAGCTACTCTAAAAAACTAACGTGACAGTTAATGACGGTGGCCGGTGTTAGCATTTTTCGGTCGTAAGAGGTATTATAATAAAGCAGGGCATCGAAATTTCTTGAATTCTCCGTTATGTTTATGTGACAAACAAAAAACTTTCATTTTCTACACGTCCTATAATTTTTGCCGAAATACTATAATGGCTTGGACCGCGTACTATAATTCGATGACAAAAAGATAGCTAAAATACAAAATGGCGACTGACTAACTAAGATTACGATGACGGAGAACCAGTAAAAAGCACCGTTGGTTGTAGTAACATTGAAAATTGCATCTATTCTCTCTGATCAGTAATATTAAATTGCAACTATTTTTTTTCAGTTGGGAAATCACGATACAAAAAAATTAGACAATGTCTATCTTATATGCGATGCTTGTGTTGATAGACTTCGAGATGCGTCAAACTTCAAGAGTCAGGTGGAGAATGTCCAGCTGAAAATCAAACAGAGACTTGGTAAGGCTGATTATATTTGTATTATTCAAACTATCGAAATCAGTTTGATAATTTTCTGTCAGTTTTGTTTCAATTTTTTGCCAAGAATCTTCTTTAGATGAATGTCGGTTCTAAAGTGATAATTTTCGCATCGGGTGTCACCTGATATATAATATGGTAAAGATTAAGTAATGCATGGTAGGTGTTTGCGATCCGAGAGAATGCATATCCAATAAATTGCGATTAGCTATTTATTGACGTATGCAACAATTGAATAATGCACTGACTGTAGATTATTCAACTGTTGCGTCACTACAATCCCAGTGTTTGCACATTGCATTCTTTACCTTGTCTGAATGCATCAGCCCCTATATAGCAATGTATGCAGTTCGTTTGGCGTTTGCTGACCCCCACACTACAGATGGTGCATTTTGCAATTTCAGTTTGGCATGTCACCTTTGTATGCAAAAAACAAAGAGAACTCTTAACTGTGATCATGGTTTATATGGAAATTAGTGGTCCTTTTTTGCCAACAACTTTCTCCATCTCTATATAAAAAGGTTTCATCTAACATCTCTGTGGTTTTTCTTTATTTGAAAACCAATTGACTAGTGTATAAGCCGATGTATTTATATTATAAGTACTATTATACATAGGGCTCTTAGCCGGCTTGCACATCGGAACTCGTCTCGCCTAAAAACATGTCGAATATGTCATCGTTGTTTAACGAAACAACATAACACGCGTTGCCAAATGGTGCTTCGCAGATTGATCGAATGCAACTGTTTCGTCTGAAAAAAACATCTGGCTGTTGCATCCTTCTCGGGCTCCGAGTCGGAGGGTCGAAGTTACAAAAAAACACCTACGAATTTGTCATTCCTATACCGGCTCGCCGATCACCGCATTGAAATATCAATACGTTTCGAAGGCTACGCGCGACTGTCGCTAGATAGATGTGCAAGGTTGTGTCATGCAACACTGGCCGCCCGTTCTCGGAAGTTTTGATTTATGGCGGTCAGGCACACGAGGCGAATTGTGATGTGCGAGCCGGCTTAGAGTTTAATAATGCAAGTAATATTCTTTGTTGTAACATTAATATTCCTTTCTCGATTATTCAGAATTAATGTCTGCAAAATTCCAAACTTCAAAAGTAGACTTGGACGCTAGCAGTGATGATGAAATGAAGGATGTTTCTAAAGATCTTCCATCGGTTGATGACAATCATGACGGTGATAATTCACATCCTGGCGATGACTACTTCTTGGACAACGTTCCGTCTATGTCAGACGATACACAAAAAAGTAAAGAAAGGTATTTTACTGTACTCAACTGATCTTTTTTCCGCCATAGATATGTGTGGTGTAAATGAGAACTTCGCAATTCCTGCTAATTTTGATCCATGTTTCGTTTGTTCGTACAATAAGCAGAACAGACTCCATAAGCGATAGAAATTGGGAGGGCAATGGTTGCGTTTAACCAAATTTCTTCGGATATCGATATATTCCACTTGTGTGAAACGAGTTTGGATGAATGCTGATTTATAAATTCTTACGATATTAAATTCGTTCAATATACTTCCTTGTTTTTGTCACTGTATTTCTGTAATATTAGGGGTCATCTTAAGGGGGGCAGTTGAAAGTCAGTTGAAAAGTGGGAACCATATTTCAATAACGTTGATCAAATGCAAGTTGAATTGAACGAAGTTCAGGTGATAGTTTTTTCCATTCAACAGTGAATCATCAATCAAGTCAACTGGTTGCCTACAGTAACCAAGGTGATAACAACTTGCATGCAATTACATAGTTAATTGTCATGCGTTATTTTTCAGTTTCTGAATTAAGTATGGTGTCTTCATCCAAAAAACATTTTATAGTGGTCAGACGAAATGATTAACAAATTCACTTGATGCCATATTGATTATGAATATCGGTTCAACTTAAATCAATATTAAATTAATTTCCTTCAACAAGTTGATCAACAAAAATCGACATGTGAAAACGCAGCATTTGGAGACTTTGTATTTTGAATTAAATTTTTATTTAAAAAGTAAAATTGTTTACATGGTGCTTACAATTTGGTTTCTGTTTACTTTCAGTGTTATAATAAAAATCTCCAAAGAAAAGAAGCCTAAAGGAGGTACCAAAGCGAAGAAAAAAAAGTCAAAACCTTCAGAGCAGCGATTAGGCTTTAGTGATCTTCCCTATAGATTGGAATACGACCAATTGCAATGCATGTATGTTGGATTTGAATTATTTATATTGGACTAAAATTGCTGTACTTCCAACTTCTTATTTAATTACTTAAAAAGTATATAAATTATTCTAAGTTTTTAAAGTCAGATTGGCGGGACACCGGGAGAAATCCCTGTAAACAGATGAGTTGTCCCAAATGCAATGTTTTGCAAATTGTGAGCAACATGTACCCTATATTATACAAAATATGTTATTAAAAAAAATAATATGTTATTACAGTAGAACCTCGATTATCTGGACCAAACCGGAAAGGGTACTAGGACAATTATATACTAGCTTCAAATTATGTTAATTTTCTTGGAGCTCATCTACGATTTGAATTTTTTTCTACTCTTTGATATCTTTGCAGGGAATGCAACAAAATGTTTGAGACACATCGGCGACTCCAGCTGCATATGCCCACTCATTTTCCCAACTTCACATGCGAGTTCTGCGGCAGAGTGTTCGCCAGCGCCCAGCAGTGGAACGTTCACAAGATAACTCACTCCAACAAACAATTCGACTGTAAGCTGTGCCCGGGAAAGCAGTTCAAGACGCGGGCCACTCAGTTGCTTCACATGAAATCTAAGCACGGTGACGAGAAGTTTAAAGTTCACAGGTTAGATTTTGATCAGAAGCCAAAGGGCGAAACTAACAATTTTCAATTTTACAAGAGAATGAAATGAAATAATATTTTTAATTGATTGACGAATTTTGAAATTGGTACATATCGATATTTGATATACAATTTCTAGACATTGAAAAAAATGTGAACCGATCCATAAACCCCCCTATATTCATATCGATGAGTCATATTTTGAATCTCAACTAACCTATCATCCAATATGATAGTAATCGAAAATTGATAATTTTCAATGAATTCATATTTTTAGGGATCCCCAGGGAGGGTTAAAAAATGTGACAATTTTAAACAGGGGGATAAAACATTTTCTGATGAAGTCAAATGTGACAAGGCGATACAACTGGCATGATAGCGACCATTGATATTTTTATTAGCCCACTCTGCTTCCTGATAATGAAATAAATCAGATCTTCATAATTATCTTAGTATAGAATGTGTCACACTGATGTATGTGTTCATTGTTTTTTAACTTTTGTTTAGATGTCCTCAGTGCATGGAGCGGTTTATGAGCTACGACCAAAGGCAGAAGCATCTACGTGAAGTTCACAAGGAAGAACTGCCAGTATTCAAATGCAATCTGTGCGACAGCGCTTTTCGAAGTTCAGCCCTGCGCTCGTCGCACATTCGCAACGCACACCTCAACGAGCGAAATCACGTTTGCCAAATTTGCAATGCCGCATTCTTCGAGAAAGGAATGCTAACAAAGCATATGCTAAAACATACAGGGATTAAAGACTTCACCTGTGAAGTGTGCAGTAAGTCATTCCAGAGGAAACATACGCTCTCCGGGCATATGAAAATACACACCGGCGAGAAGAATCATGTCTGCCACATCTGCAACAGGGCTTTTACGCATAAGTGTTCGCTGAAAGGACACCTTGCTTCGCACGAGCGAGACAGTTTGAAAGAATCTTGAATTCCATTAGAAACAACAGACTCATTACAAAAAGTAATTGATAGAAATCGCCTGATCTACTGATGAATAAGTATGATTCAAGAAAGAATGACTTGGCGGTCTATGCCAGGCGTGTCGAATGTGTCGATCGCGGGGTGGATTTTGTTCAATGAACAAGACCCATAGAAATTTAGCTGTGAAAATGTTAAAAGCTTGTACACTCAGTTGTAATATAATAGGATTTCATTGTGATTTTGAAAGCGTTAACCATTCCTATTTTTATTTCTTTAAGCTGCTTAGGTATTAGAAAATCAAATTAACTATGAGAAAGCCTGCGTGACTTCTTCATGTCACTTCATACATATTACATCAGAAGTGAGAAAGAGAATAATAGTATGTGAATCCCGCGCTTTAAACTGAGACATAGTTTTTCTTTCACGTTGTTTAGTAGGCTCTTTGCACGTTAAGAAAATAGTTTGACAATGAGTGTCCAAAAGAAGACATTGTGTTCACGACGAATGCGAAATTAAGTATTTATTTAGGATGGTGAAAGAGAAGTGTTGTTTAATAATTGTCCTCAGCCAACACGTTTGTTACGTCGCAGAATAACAACGATGGAAGAGTGTGGTAGATCACAGCCTACTTGAAGTTGGACATGCCTGCTGTATACCATTATAATGAAGAAAACATAATAAGCTCTGATTAGACGAAAACCTGTAAGGCCAGTTACAGATTGTAATCACATTGCTTGAGCTCATATGTTAGAACTATCAGAACATTCAATAATAAAAACTGACAACATACAAAACCATTGTTTTAATTCCTTGTCATTTGTAGCTCATTTCCAATCTTCTTGGCGAACATGTTGATGATCAGGTGATCCATGACTACTGTACGACAACATTATTTAGGCAACAACAGGAAGTCGCTCTTATCGCGTATAGAATATTTCACAGTGTTGTCATTTTTTGAGAAAACATATCCCGCGAAATTAGGTTTTTAGTTTATATCAATTCTATTCTCAGTAAGTTTATAAGTACATTAATTTATAAGTCTAATTATTGTTCAATAAATATCAATAGAATTTTCTTTTCAAATAATTTCACCTCTTAATTATTACTATTATATTAGGTTAATTAATACAGCGTAATTATTGAATTTGGAAGGAAATATATCATTGAACCCACATTAACTGATAATATTGCTGCAGGTATTTATTAATTAAATAACTAGAACACAAATTATGACTAAAAAACAAGAAGTAGAAAGATATAACATATTCAATATTATATTGATGACCCAATCACATGTTTTATAATTTACAAATGATGTCTTTATATCGTATTTTTAGTAAAATTGTTGTAGAAACACATACTGTGAAAATAATTTTCTATAAATTAAATTATATCCACCTTACATAAATTTTAAAACAATATGTACCTACTTATCGGTTTAAAAATTAGGAAAATAATTAGGAAAAAATAGGACAATTCATTATCTAACTAATGATCATTTATACTTAATTATTATACGTCTAAAAATATTAACAAAATAGATTACGATACACATAACTTTATAATATACAAACATAATTTCCAGTATTTGGGGAAATATTTCTAGTATTACAACACTGAATTTTGACATACCTGACATGACAGGAACCCGTCAAATGGGCTTGTTGAAAGTATTGTATGCCTGTTGCCTTTTAAATACGACTCTGTTTCTTCTTCGCAATAAATCAAAAGTTTACTGATAATAATTCGAACATCATTTCGTATTGTTTTAGACATCTTTTGAATATAAAAAGCTTCAAATTACGTAAATTGATAGATGCGTCCAATACGAAGTGTCAAAAATGTAATGAAAAATTTGGGGGCGTTCCTAATTTGAAACCGGAAGTTCGATTAGCTGTACGTAGTTCACAGATTTGCCACGTAGCCAAGATGAAGTTGCCGGACAATATATATCTTCATGTTCTTCTTTTTCAATTAAAATCTCGCCCATTTTCATTGTTAAAATATAATGTCCATTTTTTTGTGTTAGTAAGTGAGAATAGATTATACTAGAGCAGGGGTTCTGAACCCTGTGCTCGCAGGCGCACATGCGTCCGCGGAGCTATGGTATCAGCAATATAATTAATTACTGATAGTGCTACAGCAATGATGGGCTGGAAGAATGGATTCATTTCCTATTGCAAGAAAGATTAATCCTTCACATATTTTATGTATTATGACGTATAAGTAAAAAGACAGTGTTTTTGGTATTACTGAAATGAGAACCCAAGTTTTAAACTGCCTTTTCTCTTATTGTCAAAACAATCCAATAGTTTTACATATTATAAGAGAGAAGGTAGTTTAAAACTTGGGTTCTCATTTCACTAAAACAAAAAACACTGTCTTTTTACTTAGCAGGGCAGTATTCATCAATAATCATTACGTGTCAAAATATTATACATGTCATGGATGTCGTTCTGAAAATAATCAACAATGTTCAATCAAAACCTTCAGAATTTTTAAAACCCTCGTAGAAAAAGACAAGTCCTCACAGCAGTGGCGGCCCGTGGTTTCCAAAATTGCTTTCATTGGGGGTGCACTAAAATTTTTTTTACCTTATTTAAAAAGCATATCAATTCAGTGTTGTTTCTGTTTAGCGAACACCTCAATCACTTCTCATTAAAGTCTGGAACTGTTTGTAAAAGTTTTTTCTCAATGCTTAACACAAGTAGACAGTTAAGTCTGTCCTGATTCATGGTAAGTATTTCTTTTTAACGATTTAATTCTTTTAATGGTTGAAAAACACTTTCCACAGATGTCATTGGACCATCCTTTTTTTATTCTGACTCTTTCTTCGAAGGAATTCTTATTATTATTGATAAAGAACTACCGACATCATTTTCATCATGTATTATTATGAATCTTTTATTCAAAATTTATCATTTTAAAACACATACACTTCACTGATTAAACAGTAAGTATATATTATGTATTATTATGAATCTTTTATTCAAAATTTATTTTTATGAACAAAATTATCGAAATAACGTGACAAAACACTTAAAAAAGCTGACTATAGATCACGACAGAAACCATACTGAATTGTATGTAAATGAATAATATTTGAAGAAAATATTTAAAAAAAAAAACAAACTATCGATTGTTTTGAATAGGTAGGTACGTATTTTTCGACTCTCGACAAAGTGTCAGTTCCTTCGTCTACAAAAAGCAATAAAACTCCGGCAAAATGCTTGCATTGTTAAAAATATGACATGGTAATAATTCACTCACTTTGAGAAAGAACATGGTAACTAAAATATTATTTTTTTATAAATTATATTCAAATATTTGCAAATATAGATTGATTTAAGGATCGTATCCATAATACTTATGTTGATAATCAATTTGTATTCAATATCAGCCTATTTTAAATGAATTTATGAGATTTAAATTAAAAAAGATTTAAATTAAAAAATTATTGTTATTGTTACAATACGTGTTAATAATTTGATACTTTCCTACCCTATTTAGCTGCCATAGCGGACCGAAAGCAGGCTTGTGTATAGAATAGACCCGCAGAAATGAATAGCTCTATAAAACCTTTCACAGCTGATATATAGTTTTGGATAAATAATTTGACAAAAAATTCTCTTGTACATTTTCTAAGGATGAAAAGAAATCGGTGGACCAGTTTTGACCTAAAATTATTTAACAAATTAATGTAACACAGAATACATAATTAAAATCTTGTTTTTTTTAGAAATCCGCCGTTTGCTCGCTACTATTGTACTAAATCTCAAATGCGCTCGTGACCACAATAAGGTTAAGAACCTCTGCACTAGAGAATAAGATTATCAATTCACACTTGTTTAGTAGTTCAAAATTGGTTTTAACTATTTTTTTCTAAATAAATAATTACTTATACACATTGGCGGCCTTAGGCCCGAAAAAGTGGTAGGTCAATTTTGAATATATTATTTTAATTTGCCTTTTCGTTGTATACTTAAAAGACGTATTGTAAATAGGCTTTTTGTACATTATAGAAGTGCGAGAAATTGTTATAGGTAGATACTTACATACATTTACATTTTTTACATCGCCAACCATCGTTAACCGAAATTGCACACAACACGTTATAATTTTTGTAAATTAGGTCCACTTGCCACGTCGCCAATGCCACAAAACTTCACAAAAATGTTATAAATCACTAAAACCAAACTTTGTGTCTATTTATTATAATAACTGTACCAAATACTATTTACATAAGATTAAAACAATTTTTTCAACTGTCAGAAGTACGAGTCGTCGGGAACTCAGAAATAATTCTTTTCTGTGTGTACAACGATATAATATATCTGTTTCATTTGACACATTGAAAATATGTCTCTCTTTCATTTTCAGCAATGACCGAAATGAAGCCTAATGGTGCGGCAAAATAATATGAAGAAAAAAGGCTTTGAGCTTTCTCTCCGTCTCACATGAAAAAGAGATAAAGAAATATTTTATATTTCCGTCAAATTCTAAATTGACCCAAGAGCGTGGGAATTGTGTGTATTGTAACTAAATACACGTACATAATATACATTAGCATGTATCTAACGTTGACGCTTTAGCCTAGCCCAGTGGTCGGCAAACCGCAGCTCGCGAGCCACATGTGGCTCTTTGGTCCCTTGGGTGTGGCTCTGATACAAATGACCACGTACGGGCTAACAGTCAAAATGTCTTCGAATATAACCAACCACCAAGCCGAAGATCTTAAATTGGTTTTCACTTTATCAATAGCAGTTAACGAGTCTTGTGACATAAATGATACAGCACAAGTTTCACGTATTGTACGATTTATTTCATCCACAGGTTCTAAAGAAGAAATTGTAGGATTACTGCCACTCAAATGTCAAACACGTGGAGAGGAAATTGCAAAATGCTGTAATTGAGTGTATGGAAAAACATCATATTCCACTCGATAAAATTGTTTCAATTTCAACAGACGGCGCGTTAAGTATGACCGGCGTAAGAAAAGGAGTTGTTGCTATTTTGAAAGAAAAAAAAATCACGAGATACTTGCTTACCATTGCATCATTCGTCAAGAAGAGGTTTGTGCGCAGAAATTGTAAAGATATGGAATTGGTGATTAAGATTATCAACTCTATTATAGATAATGGTCATGGATAAAGAGTTACTAGAGTTACGGAGCTCTAAATTTGAACATCTCTGTGCTGATATGGACATATTGGAGAAAAACAAATGTGAACATGTTTCACAGCACAAGTTTAGTAGTCTACTTTGAAGGACCTGGAGAAGGAAGACATGATGATTTTTAATATCTAGAATAGTATTCCTGATCGATATGATCAGTTGAAAAAACTAGCGTTTGCAACAATCTTTTTCAAGCATGAACCTTATCAAGAGTAAATTGAGAAGTCGTCTTATTGATGAGAACCTGGAATCGTGCCTAAAATTAAAAACAACAACATACAAACCTGACTTACCCAAACTTTTCAAGGAGATGCAAGGCCATTGTTCACATTAAGTGTTTATCAGTCATTCTCATGATTTAATTTTATGGATACCTTACTTACAATTTAATTTTTATCAATAAATAAGAACATTATTAAGAATGATATCACGTTAACAGTGTACCCACCTATATAGAAAGATTAGAAAATTTGGCTCTTAAAAGAAATCTTAATCGTTGTACTGGTGATATTTGGCTCTGTTGACTAATGAGTATGCCGACCACTGGCCTAGCCGATAGGTAATAATAATTACTAGCTTATCTTCGCCAGTCTGTCTCGCTAGTAATAATTATAATTGACATTGTATAGATATTTTTGGAGGGTCAATGACCATTTGACCTAAAGGGCCAGCCGCCATTGCTTAAACATTATTTTTTAATCTCAATATTACATATTTATTTTACACACCATTGAGAACACAAAGTTTCAAATTATTAAAACATAGAATTATTTATTTAAAAAGGCTGAATTGATGATTTTTTTTGTAGAAAACTTGCAAACTGAGAGAGCATCGTTCATCTTTATTTAATTTAATATGAGATTGCTTTTGTACATATCAATTAAATCAGCGATGGTTGCTCTTTCTTTAACCCATTGATCACCCACTTTATTTTTTGTATATAGAATACAAAATTGACTTCCAACAATCAAATATTAACGATAAATAAAACCATTCCCTGTATTATCCTGTATCTAAAATCGCTTCCAAGGTTTGTAAATATTTTAACAGATGTACACTTTTAACGCCGATAAAACTGTTTTACTAAATATTCTAAAGATTTAATCAATAGATGTCACAAACGGAAAATTAAAAAAAAATATTTAAAATGCTGTATGTACTATTTTTTTGTATGATATTTTTAAAATCAAATATATTATACTGGTTGGTAAGAATCCCTTGTTAACTAATATATTCACCTATAGCGAACTTATTTCTGAACACATTTAATGCCAGAAATTTTCAATTGATGCCCTAATTTGTTAAAAAAAAATTACATGTACCTGTTCTGACACGAACATTTCTCGTATTTGGGGACAATGGGTAAGGCAGGAATGGCAAATAGGATTTGATCGGCGTGCCAAAATAACTGATTTTTTTCAAGTTTGTGGCGCGTGCCATTCCTTTTTATGTGTACGCAATACGTCATGATAATATAATCTAAATCATATTTATTCAATATAAAAAAAACAATTCGGTACAGTCATTGAAAATTGTGACAGATTTTTCTTAAAACATCATAAATTACTTATTTTAAAGTAGGTATTTAGGTAACATAAGTAATCCTGACATTTTATGGCCCATCAACACACACGGAATCGGAAATTTTGTATGCACATCTATGATCGTAAACAAAATTAATGAAAAAAAAAAAAAATTCAAAATTTTTATATTTTTCCCCCATACATTTTATATTTCGTAATTTGAATTTTTTTTCGTTCCGTGGAATTCATATTAACGAGGTTTTACTGTATTTAACTAAACTTAACCACTGGCGCAGTGTGTGCACACGTCCCATAGAATATGTAGTAGAAATAGAGTCCGCTGCCAAAAGCGGTTGTGTGTGTGCTACACCCTTGACTGACATTCAAGATTCTTTTACAGTGTCTTGTTCGTGTGTTAGGAGGTGTTTAACCAGTGTAACCTTATGTCTGTAGCTAATGTTACAAACATGACAGGAATGATCTTTCTCACCGGTGTGCGTTTTATGGTGTCTTAGGACGCTTTGCTTAGTGACAAATTTCTTATCGCACAATTTACAAGTGAAGTTTTTAATCCCCGTATGGGTGGATATGTGGTTAGATAATGACTTCTCATCGTAAAATCCGGCATTGCAGGTGTCGCAGAAAAAGCGGTACTGCTTGAGATGTCTCCGAAGGTGCCTTAAACGCCGGGAGGCCAATGTGAATGTTTTTTCGCACAGATCGCATTTCAATATTGGTCTTTCATTTTTGTGATCCTTCAGTATGTGGTTCTGTTTTAGCTGACTGGTTTCGAATACCTTCAGACACAGGTAACATCTGGAATGAAGATAAAAACACAGTAAATGCAAATGAATTTCATATTATGAATTACTGTATTCATATTGTATCGATTACCTATACGATTCAAACGGGTACCAAATATAAAATTTCAATCAAATAATGAAATAGAGTTTCAATATTGTGACAATGCTGAAATTTTTATACAAATAAAAAGGATTATAAGTAATTTTTATTTATTTTTTTAGAAAGATCAATGTTTATAAAAATAAATATGAAACTAGTCCATTGATGCATGAATAATTCAATTAGCAGTGATACTTGCACATGATCACATGCGATCATCAATTAAATCAAACTGGCATTCATTTTACTTGTGCATGCGATGATTGCACACGACTACGAAACTATTTTACGAAAATAGAAATTGCCATTTTGGTTTCCAGAGCCTTCAAGTGCGATCTTCGTCTATGTAAAATCACCAATCACTAAAACTTCGAGTTTTTCAAAAATATTTTTGCTGCTTGTCAAAAAATTTATGAAATATAGCCATAGAACAATATGTAACAAAAAGATGATAACACTTTAAAACACCTTTAAAAAATTGTTTCAAATAAGCTTTGTATTTTTCCGCTAGGTGCCACTGGTAGATGATTCACCTTAACAAAACTCTGATATAATATTGTTGTAGACTTTCACGGTTGTTTGTTTCCACTGCGTGTTCTTGCTCCTTGACATTTCGGGCTCGTTGCAGAAGCCATTCTCAAGAGATAGTGTGATGATGAAGTGTACTGTAAGGTGAATGAATGTGAACACCGCATCACACACTTTAATGACGTTTATTTGCAAAAGACCATCCACCACGATTTTGATATTACTATTTAGTTGAAAAATCTTGTAAAATCTTGTAAAAATAACTGCACGCATATAAGTAAATAACATAAAAACAATGCACGTGAATGCGTGACAGCGTTAAGAAATCGGAAATGCAAACTTATTGATGAATTTGTATTGTTTTCGTTCCTGGACCCCTCCAGGACCCAAAAACCTGAAAAAATATTCTCGTGTATTAGAATATTTTTTATCTATAGAGTTTAGGCAGGGTATCATTGAATTTTAAGAACTAACCAACAAGATCTGCAATTTGTATTCTTGATTCAATGAAAACAAATAAGTATGACTGACAAAGTTTAGTCTGCACTATAATTTATGTCGGATCTCCACAGACTACCTGCACCCTTCGCCTCTAATATCTTTGCGGTTTAACAACTTAATCATGCTTCATTCGTTTATATAATAGAAATAGTGCAAGACTCCTTCTGTTTCGAGTTCATATTGGTGTAAATAAAATAAAATATTATGTAAGTGTCAGAATAATATTGATGTTTGGCGTTTTTTAACCATATTAATAAAAAGGTTTTGCAAATTGACAGCTGATAAAATATGCCAATGGGTAAGTCTACTTTTATTATATTACCTATGTTTATATTATATGCTTGCACGTTTCCTTAAGAATGCTTGTCGTGGTATCAAAATAATGATAGTACCTATTGCAATTTTCACGTTTGGAAATCTACCAACGCATACATATATAAGTATATAAAGAAGTTTACGTTACGTAAATTACGTATATAAAATGTCTATATTATATTAGCGCATTCTTACAAAGGTGGAAATGGCGACCATTGTCATTTTGTTTTTTGGCAGTAAATTTTCAAATTATTGTTTCAGAATCTACATTAATATGTTGTCGATCGTTGGGTTTTTGACTGCGCAGAATAACAGCAAGCGAAGAAAATTTATAATAAAATCTTCAAACTACACATAGGAAATTAATAAAGTCATTAATCTGACAGGAAGTATTATAGCAAATTAATTACCACCAATGGTGGGAGTACGTTACGATAATTATGTCCACATAAATATATGTTGTTATTCATGTCAATATTATTATCATTGCAACAAACTGTATCTAACTTGAAATAGAGACTTTATTTGTCACAATTTCATTTTTATAATTATTATGAATACTTTTTTTGGGTTCTGAGACTCACATAGTCACACCAATAGATGGCGTCAATTACAGGGGGCATCCTGTTATATGGACCTTACGAATCTATATATATATGTCTGTTATCTATGGTTAGCACGCACCTGTATTGGTATCCCGATTTTTTACTACCGTGTACTCTTATCATGTGCATACGCAGACCGTCTCTCCATTTAAACTTTTTCGGACACAGAGTACATTCAACTTTGCGTGCATGCATTCCCTGGTGCCTAGTCCATTGGGCGGTATTAGTGAACACCTGTCCGCAGATCTCGCAGATAAAGTTGGCGTAATGGATCGGCATGTGGCGGCGTAGTAGCAAATTCGTGTCGAATATTAAATTGCATTCCCTGCAAAATAAATATTTTTTATTAAGGCCATGCATTAGTTGAGGCACGGTCTAAAAAGATCGTTGCTAGGCGATGTGCGGATTGCGGGTCGCGGGTGCAAAAGACGCCTGTCAAACGAAATATTATTTCTCATATAAATCCAACATATGTCCATTTTATGTTCTGTTTATTATTCTATTAGTAACAATAATAATATATTCATTGACATGTTTTCTTTTTAAAGTAAATGGGTAACGTTTTTAGTCATCTTTACACGATTTTAGAATTAATTGGCCCGTCGCCATCACGCAGCAAAGTGACGTATGTCCGACTCGACGTTCTCTCAAGGAATGCGAAGCGAGTACAAAATTTCGTCGCGCGTACAGTTGAAAATTATTTGGCGTTTCACTGATGCGTCACCTTAAGGGGGGACAAGCTCAGCGTACGTCAAAATGGAGCTTTTATGCTATTTTCAAAGCATGATACTGGACATTCCTTAAACATTGTAGATAATCTATTTACATAATTTGCAAGCCTTATTATCCTTTATATTTATTTTAAACATTTGATGACTGCATAAAGTATTTTTATTACATAAAATAGTATTCTTTTAAACCTCTCGCTCTAATGTTTTAGAATATAGTCATATTTCAGTACTTACCTGTGCAGTGGTGTTAAGATTTTTTACATTTATTAATTTTTAAACGTATTTATAAAACCATCAGTATAATTTATATCGACATTACTATAGTGAAATATTTACGATAAAAAATTATATTGATAATCTCTGTAATCCCAAATTTGACAAGAATTAGGCATTTTATTATTCAAAAAATGGGCAAGATTAACACATAAGCATAAGGCCCGTAAGCATTGGGTTAAGAGCACTTAAATGAGAAATGCAGACATATAAAAATAATCAAATTCTTACATACATGCATTGTACTTGGTCATATTCCAATTCATATGGTAGATCAGTGTAGCCTAATCGACTACATATCTTCATCTTGATATATTCACTGAAAATCAAATTGGAAATTTTCTTGTATTAATCCAGTAATATTAGGGATTTACCTGGAAATGATTCCCCTTAAGGAATTTGCATATAGGCTGTCAAAATTCAAAACACAGTAAAGGCCGGTTCGGATTAGTCGAGTAGTTTAGTCAAGTAAAGAGTATTTTAGTAACATGTATGAACAGACAAATTTAGTCGTATAATTTAGTAAATTCATTAAGTCGAGTCAATCCATTTTGTTCTATTTTTTCGTTCGAGTAGCGGCCCCCACCACCTACCTCTCACTAAATACCAAACAAGCCACGAGACAAGTCTGTACACGTTTTCTTTAGTCAAGTTCATTAGTTGTAGAATTTCTTCCTCCAATTCTTCTAATATAGGCATTATAAATGAAGTTATTAACTTATTTATTTTTTGAACATACATTCCTAAATCTTGTGAATTATTCCTTGAATAAAAAAATAATCAATTATTTATTTTTGCTTTGTTATGCTGTGCTCTGTTCATTTAGACACGTCACTCACTAATGTAATGTGTTCGGACACTTTTCAGTAACTAAATCACTTGACTAATCTGAACCGGCCTTAAGGGACCAAAAACATGTATTCATGAATCCCATTGCTAATTATCATAAATAATATTGATACCTCAGTTCCAAAGTGTAACAACTCAAAAAGCATAGTTCTGAGATGATTAGGAAATAAGATTTTGGGCAGGTTTAATCTTCTACCGTATAGGTATCTAATTTTTGTAGATTGTAGATAGAAACATAATTTAAATTTATTTTAATATTAATAATAGGAGTTTTCAGAGGTTTCCTCAAGATTAACGTATAATTCTAAAGAATAATAACCACTGTCATTCTAAAATAATCACAGATTATCGCTTATTACATCTTGGAACTGGTAAATATCGGTATTCTAAGCATTTCCTCATACTTAACTCAAAACTGCAAATTTTTGACTTGTTATACTTTGGAACTGAGGTATCGATATCGACTACTTAATCTGAAAACCAACCAACTGCACTTTTGACTAAAAATGAGATTTTGATGGCATTTTGTTATAAAGCATGTTTTCAATGCTCACACAAAATTTCAAACTCGTAAACCTAAACAGCTCTGCTCTTTATATATAAAGAGGAACCTAAAATAGTGTATTAATTCATAGTGCAGCTTATTTGTAAGAAAAGACATTTTACAAATGATAGGAATTGTTAAATTCCGCTCGATAATTAAATTATGTTTTTTCTCCTTCCTGAACAATTTGCCCGAATGCAGTTAGCCGGTTTGCAGATTAAGGAGTCGATATGTATTATACTAAAGAATTAAAATTTCCTATTGATATATCAAATAAAAAATGGTTTCTCAACGTTTGCTCTGTTTTATGTACAATAATATCAAGAGTACAAAAATGAACCGATTTAAAATAAAATTAAAAAAAAAACGATAATCATGTGTATTAGGAGATTGTGCATTTAAAACTACAATAAAACCAACAGTGTTGAAAAAAAGCGGCGCCGAATTGACGCCGATTATCCAGAATCACTTGATTAATAGCAGCGTCAAATTGGTGTCGATTGTCTCCAAAGGGTTAAAACAGAAATACCACCGACGTTTGTAAAATGTTACATTGTACTGACAAATATATTATTACCACGTGGTACTGCGCTGAATTTTATTGGCCACTTCCCAAAAGAAATGACAAAGCGGGATAGCATGTATATTCTAGCTATAAGCCATCCTAATTTTGATTAAGTGTATAGATCTACCATCAAAAATTGTCCAGTATTCGAATTTAGAACTAAGCTCATCACTATAAATAAAAAGTGTTGAATGATAATGTCAAATGTTAGCATGTGGCGCCCTCATTCAGTGGATTTAATAAAAAATATATATTATAATAGATATATAATATAATATCGTCACTGTTCTGGCAGAAGACATTAATTCGAAAAAATGACATATTGAGTTAGTTATAACAAAATGTTCCTTATTTCAAACTTTTTTTTTTTTTTTTTTTCTTTACCGTCTGGAAACCTTCTTAATAAATAAACAGTCATTATTTTAAAGTCATGCTTTTTACGATTACTTAATAAACTCACATGATAGACCATTTCAAACATTTTAACAACTTCAAAGTCAAATTACTCAAAACTAGTGTTCTCCAGTTAGTGTGTTCTGCCAGAACAGAGACAATATATTATTTTTCTTTTTAGCACTACAACAGGCCATGAGGCCTAATGACAGTAGTGTAGGTAGTATTAGAAGTGAAACAAACACCCAGGCTTCGAGAAAATCATATAATTATATTGTGACCTCACCGGGGAATTGAGCCCAGAGCCCTCGGGTACACACTGGAGTACAAGGGCCGCCATAATGCTCATTACATAGTAAAAATCAACACTCATACATGTTATTTTGTGTTACAGCCACCATCTTGGAAGATGACAGACGATTTTTAGTTTTTCGGCCGTATCTCATTAACGGTTGAAAATATCAAAGAATGTTTTAAATATGATTTAAAGAGCATGTAGCGTAAAATACCAAAAGATTTGGACTGTAAATATAAAGAATTATTAATCAATTACATTAAGCATGATGGTTAACTAACCAACCCATCGATATATTAAAATTATAACTGAATACCTTTCTGTACATTTTTGTGGTTCTTTAGGTGGGACCTTGTCCATGAAGTAGTCGTCGTCTGACGGCATGTAGTCACTGTCGTCATTGTTATCAACCGATGGATCACCCATACTGCTCGCATCCAAGTCTTCATCTGATTCTGCCAACATTGCGAGTATTTCTGAATAATTAAATAAACAAAATGTCATGATGCTTTACAATAAAGCTACATAAACTAGAACGCGTCTGGAGGACCGTGAAATATTACAGCATTTGGAAAAAATTAATACCGTTGGTAAAAAAAGCTTCAGTTAAATTTGCACAAGTAATACTGCTACCTAAAGACAAGATCCACTCGGCAAGGAGGTACTTCCATACCCAACTTTCGACATAGTAATAACGTGTTCATCAAAATATATTGGTGACGTGGCAACTTGTTTTCATACACTAAAACACACAAATATAGCTTTATGGCCATATGTTCAGTGCACCTGTTCCCAACCTGACTGAATAGAAAAAAAAAATATGCAGAGCAGCACTATTTTCCTAAATTCGCATTTATTACCTTCTAAAAACATTGTGCAATATGAACAGTATGAATTTTTAAAATTTTTTGTTTTTGTGTATCGATGATTAATACTTTTAATCTGGTTAATCAATCATGCCGAAGAAACACCGATTGTGAACTACAGGTAACCCCCCGCTCATCGCGACCCCGGCGAGTGTGGATTCGTTATATCGCGATCTTTTTGGAAAATTGTGGAAACGGGAAATTATCCCCAAAATTTAATTTTTAATGTGGATGAGACGGGACTCTATTAGAAACGAATGCCAGCACATACGTTTATTTCCATAGAGGAGAAGACTGCTTCTGGGTTTAAAGCATCTAAGGATCGTCTAACTCTTCTTCTCTCAACTCACTGAAGAAACTGATGGAGGTGATAAAGATGCCACGCGGGTTTGCTGGAAACAATTTAATATTATGAAAGCTATCAGAAACATCGACGAAGTGTGGATTGAAGTCACTCAGTCGTGTATGATGGGTGTTTGGAAAAGGTTGTTCAGTAAAATTGTTGAAGTTCACTGCAATTATGAGAATGATATTCAAATATCATGGAAGAGTCTTATAGCCATATCCGGAGGCATCGAAAGTGTTGATGTAGATGATATCAAGACTTTTTGTTAAAATCACACGGCGAACGCTTACGCTTAACTAATGAAGAGCTGCAGGAAATGGACTGTGGAATCATCAAACTAATTTTCAGAGAAAGTATGGGGTAGTTAAACATTCAGAGCTGGGAGAGATAAAAGGAACTTGTGGAGGCTTCATCATACAGTGGATTGACCTCCGTCGATGATTATGTACTAATATTTGACCATAGACCAAAATTTTACAGTATCTTACTGTTACTATGTCGGCTATCTCATGCTTGCTCATCAAAACACCTCGTAATCGTTAGACATTGCGGTCAACTGGTTTCTCAATATTAACTTAGATGAATGGTGGCTCGTGTAAGGTATTGATTGCTTTTATATAAATAGCGAAGGACAATTGATAAGAACCACTCCACTTGAGTCCGCCACTCGACACTGTCAACTATCACTTTCCAATCGACACTCGTCATCGAGCACAGATTCCCTACTGGATCGCGGCTCGGTCTGAGAACCTAGCACACCGCGATACTCTGGATCAAGACAATAAACATCTACATCCATCTACACCACTGGTGTCTTTATCACCTCAACATCTTTTTCCTCTACGACCGCTAAAGTGGTGACCCCGACGTGATTTAATCATTTTAAACCATACGAGTAGGTATGTTTTCCTTTTTATCTTCTTGTTTTATGAGAATGGGTTTCTTCGTTCGAAATATTGTAGAATAAACCAAAAATTTGTTTTCCAAAATGGTCTATTGAAAGTTATCCCAAAGTCAATGCTGCATGGTTTTTTTAATTTTCCAATAAACATTGTCTTACTGAAATAATATTATAATAATAAACGGTATTTTTGTCTGAAACCTTCATCCCAAAATATGAAATAGTTACATAGTAGATTCGGGCTTAGTTACTGAAACATCACTAAAATACCGGGGGGAGCATGAAACCAGCATACTCTCAGAGCAATAATACTAAAGAGAGACGGTATTGTCCAATTTTATTATATGAAGCCAATTTCTTTGCGTATGACGCACAGTAGAAGCTTAATTGTATTATTAACTTACTTATGAAACGTTATACCATAATCTTGCTTCTTAGAGCCTACGACTACCACATTTAAACATAACATAGTGAACCATCTTTTCTACTAAATTAACTGAAAATATTTACCACTAACTTTATATTTTTCACAAAACTATATATTTTAGAAAAACGTAGCTAATTATAAGTGTTTGCCGTAAACACATCTGTCAAACTAATATTTACTGGCTTCACGTTCTTAAATCTAACTCCTTTATTCATATATCTTCTATCTTAATATAACGCATAATGCGGAGATTATATGAGTGCCGAATGCTTTCTCACTCGCTCTCACGGTTAGTTTTAGTTCAGGCCACGAACGTACTGGAAATTAATTTTCTAGAATAGTAGCACTGCACGAGCTTACCAAGTCTTAGTGCGATTTTCCTTTGAGCATTCTCCACTTGACTCTTAAATTTGACTGCATCTCGAAGCTTTTCGATGCAAACATCACATATAAAATGGACTCCGTCTGTTTTATCACTATTGTTGAATCCCAACTGAAAGAGAAGTAATTTTAATATTACTGTCGGACAGAAAACAGAAAGATACCATGAACATGTATGACCCTTCCCAGGCCGATTGAGTGTGGTATATCAGATGCACCTAAACATATTGAATTGTTATAATAGAGAAAATTAGACGAATTGTTTTTTTTTTACAAATGGGTAACAATTTATATGGTTAAATCAGTAATTGATAAAAAAATGGGTGTGTGACAAGTGCACGCAACATAAGTGAAACTTTTTATTTGGCTCTCCACCTTCCAACATCGTTGTCATCAATAAATGGTAAATGTGAACGGAATTTTCGTCATTGCTGTAATCCATCACATCTTCATTTCCACTACGGTTCTTCGCATACTCACAACGTTATTCTTCACTGATTATGTACCTACTTCATGACATATAGGTTCATTGATTGCGGGAGATACATTTACAACACGGTCGCGATAAGCGAAATTTCGCGATAAAAAACAAAGCAATTTAAAATATAACACTTTATTAAGGGGGAGACGCATGCCAGCAGAGAACCTAGCGGAAATATACGAAGCTTGCAATTTGAGATTTTTTTTGATAATTTACAATTTCAACTGTATTATTTAATAAATATGTATCCGAAAACATTAAAAAAAAATTTTTATTTTTTTTAAACTTAAAGATAAACTTACAATTGTAAAAAAATGTAATAAAATGTGAATTCGTTGCAGGGTCAAATCTTATTATTGCATTATATTTTATGGTCATAATTATCATTAAAATTTAGTTTATTAAGTTTTAGATTTTATGTGGTTTAGATTTATGACTAATTCGTTTTAATATTTTTTATATATATTTTAAAAAACATCGATTTTTATAAAAATATAAATGTGTATTAACTTGAATCCTTTTTATTTAGGTGCCTCTTTTCGCCTCTGATAGTATAAGCATCCCCCTTAATAACAGAATAAAACTAACACAACATTGCAATAAAAAATAACATTTATTTTGTTCCAAGTTGCAAAAAAACTATACTATTATGTAAAAAAACTATACTATTATGACAATTTATAGCACATGAGACATGTCAAAATAAGAACGGGACAAAAATAACTACTATTAAAAATCAATCGCAATATAAAAAATTCGTAATCGGTGGGGTCACGATGAATGAGGGTTACTTGTAGTATTAACAACCGATTTCTGTTTGGTTATTGTTGAAATTTTCATGATTTGCGCGGTAGGCTGGGCTGACTTGAAATCAAAGCTACCACAGCCTCAGTTATAGAATAGTGCGCTTGGCTATCAATCTAAAGGTTGGTGGTTAGAGACTGACCATGGTCTATCATGGGCATTTTTTGTATTTCGATTTTCGAATCGGCTATGCCTGGTTATTAACTCTACCATCGATATCGCTGTATCGCGCAAAAGAACCTTCTCTTCAATAAAAAGGATAATAATTCTAATTGTTTTTATAAGTTTTGAACTATTCCATTTAAATCATTTTTATCAACCTGGATCATCAGGCACTATACAGGTTCACCCAGCGTAAATATACAAGTGAGACAGGTTATAGTTACTTACTGTTTATTATCAGCATTTAGATAGACATCACTATTTATAAATATTGAGCAATTTCAATTTATTTTTCAATACATTGTCATATAACAATCTATATTTATTTATTTGTAACAATTGAATGCCATAGAAATTATTATTTTAAATTATTTTTACGAATTAGCACCTATTGTTTTGTATAAACTGCCCCAGACATCTTGACATCAGAAAAAATATCACATTTCACGGGAAATAATTAGACAAATATGTTAAAGACAGATGTCACATATTTGGTTATAATATATTCCTACTTTCCAACACATACGACTGATTTCGTTAACAACGTAAATAATAAAATTATTTTATTCGATAAAGTGATATTTCAAAATTTCGATATACCTAGGTAGGTCAATATACAATTAAAAATTATTTTTCTAAGGTAGGCTTTAAATAATCGCCTAATATGGAGGCTTCGCCACTGGATCTAGGTTATTTGAGACCGAAAATTAACACAACTGTACTGTAACACAAAAATAAGTTGTTTACCGCCTTTTTTATTTTTTTACCATGTTCGACACTAGATTTATAGAGCACCGGGTAGAAGTTGTGAAAACAGATTTTTGTTTTTACGAGAAATGGATGTTAGCCACTTGCTCAGTTTATTAGGTCCATAGTCCAAACACACATTGAAAAACAATATGTGTATTTGTCAGACCCAGGATTCAAACCTGCGGCCCACTACTTTATAAGCCGATGCGTTAGACGCTCGGCCATTCGTGGGTAAAAATAAAATAAGTAGTCAAACACAAAATCGATATGGAGTAGGTGTAGATCCACCAGTATCAGTTGTCCGCTGAGTGAGGGCGCTACATGTTAGCATTTGTCATATCATTCAACACTTTTTATACTGTGATGAGCTTATGGCGCCTGTACACAAGCATGGATTTACTGGCAGCAATAGTGCGTATTTTAAACTATCGTGACAATAACTGTTTACGTGTAAGAGTGCTGACTGTCTCTCCAATCCCATTCTTCAAGAGTAAGCGAGACGCGATGTTGTCATTTTACGGTACTATTTGACAGGTCGCGGTGTAGTTCGTCTTTTTGTCGGCAGGTTCGCCACTATCGTTCTACTGCACACGTGCAGATCGAAACTGTCGCATGAAAATTCAGAAGCTTTCGAACTTTTCTTATTCATGCATGCAATCTTGCAACTGCAGGATAATACATGTTTACACGTACATTTTCTTATAATTGCCGCGATAATACTTACTGTCAGCAGTAAATCCATGCACGTGTAAAGGGGGGTATTAGCTCTAAATTCGAACACCGGGCGGTTTATGATGGTAGATCTACCTGCTGTGTCTTTACCAATGATATTATCTTAACTATCATACCTCCAGAGAGAAACAAGATTGCATCATTTTTGAATACATCACGTCTTCGCCATTGATGTTGTAGTGTTTCGTCATGTCTTTTAGGAAACCATTTTTTTGCGTGGTCAAGCAAGCCTGGCAAAAGGCTGGCGAGTCGTCACAATCTTCTTCGTTAGCCATCTTATCACTATTATAATACTTAAATATGTTCTCAACTGAAAAATTTATTTAATTGTACAATATTTAGTTTAGTGTACAGTGAAAAAATTCTTTTGGATTACTTATTAGGTATATCATAAACAAAACACCGAAAACTCGAAACGAAGACAAGACGAGACGCCATAGACTACATACTTTTTACGCGAGACTGACAGCAAGTTGTTGACAACTTTTTTTAATAGTGTTACCAGGTAAGATTAATCATAGACTAACATAGTTTGATTCATAAAATTTCCAGAAAATCCACTAATAGAGAGAAAATTCTGACTCCAAATCAAGAGGTAAAGATATTTTAAACGATCAGAACATTAAACAATACTAAATATTGTAAAGAGAAGTACAAGTGTGGCATGGGGATTTATGAAAATAAATTAACGCGCTCAAAAGTCTAGTTCTATTGATCAAAGATATTGAACTCCAGTCTTCAATCTCTTTGCTATTCATAGACTAATATACTGTATACTAGTCTTAACAATGATTTATGGATTTTGTTGATGGTAGTAACCTAGTATTATTTACTCTGTCCCATAAACCATTCCATTGTCATGTCCATTTAAACAGTCCCATAAAAGGTTGTTTGCAAACCTTTCTGCAAATATTGAGTCTAATTTTATAATCCCTAACTTATATAGTAATTACTATTGTGAAGCGCAATGGCTATCTCTTAAAAAAATGAAATAAAAGGGTTTAGTTAATCATAATGTTGAAATAATTTTAAATAATTTTGTTGTTAAACTTGTCTATTTGGTTGAAATTTAAAAAAATTGAGTGAATAAATCAAACCAAAGACCACTAATGCATTCACTGATTTAAAACGACAAAGTGAAGGCATTCATAAAAAATTGAAGCTTAGAAAATCAAAATGACAAAAAAAAGTTCGCCATGTCTCCACTTCTAAATGATTTCTACTCCAGATATATTGAAGCAAACAAAAATCTATTTACTGAGTTCTTGGTTAGTTTGCTGATACACTTTTCACACTATTTTATTAATAGCAAAAAAAGTCGCCTGCGCTGCTGCTTCATTTCGGACCTATTAAATATGTGATTCAAAAATCCTGACCAGTGGGGCCCACTTCAGGATATGGGATCCATGATAGATTCCATTTGTCAATGAACGAAGATGAATTTGGATTGACTACAGCTATTGAAATTGATTTTGCTAATAAACAAGTACATTCGTCAAAAATTAATGTAATATAAGTAGTAAAACCTTGTTTATTTTTTTTTTCATTCTTGTATTCGTAAGTAGGTACATTGTTGACTATTTAAAAAGGTGTCTGTATCAGCAGCGGCTCCTCTAACACCATGCATGTGCGCTGCACTGCCTTTTCCTAAACATCACTCAATGTGCAACAATGCTATTCATAAGTCATCACTCGTTTATCGCAATTTAATCCATGTAAATTTATACCAAAAGCATGTACTCAGTGAACAGTCACCGAAATCGTGCGCTCGTGGTAACGCACTAATATCGATCTTAGTTTGCCGTTCATATTACATTGGGTAATAACATATCAACCCGATACGTGAAACTCATAAACATGTCATAAAAACCCAAGATTTTATTGCTTTCTGGGACGCCGACCACTTCACGAAATTCGACACAGAAAAAAAACAGTAGGAATACGCGGAAAAGTGTAGTAACTGAGATTTACCAGGATTGATAAAAAAAGATTTTTTTTTATTTAAACCTCATATAAATTCATTGGAAATAGGCTGATATTGAATACAAATTGACTATCAACATAAATATTATGGTTACGATCCTTAAATCGTTATATATTTGCAAATATTTGAATGAAATTTATAAAAAAATAATATCTGAGTTACCGTGTTCCTTTAGCAAGTGAGTGAATAATATGATGGCATATGCTTAACAATACTTGACTCGCGCTAAGTTTTATTGCCGACGCAATTTTTTAGAGTTTATTTTATTTTGTAGACGAAGGGTCTGGCGCCTTGTCGTCAATAATTCAATATCCTGCGTCGAAAAATACGTATTCAAAACAAACGATAGTTATATTGTATATAATTTTTTTTATATTTTCTTGAAAAATTATTGCAGTTCACTGTTCAGTTTAGTTTCTACTGCCGCGAACTAAAGTCACGTTCTGTTTATCACTTTATTTCGATAATTTTCTTAGTAAAAAGAAATTATGAATAATATATGATTGTTTAATCCTTTTTCTGAGAATGATTGAAAAAGATAAATTTAAACTTAAACACGAATTATCAGTAATTTACAATAAGGACGATTTTAAAAACGTGGATGGTGCTATAGCTATTTTACAATTGTTTTATAATAATAATTTAATGACATCATTTTCCCAATGTACTAAACTTTTAAAAATCATTTGTACAATTCCGATGACATCTGTGGAAAGTGAAAGGTGTTTTTCAACCCTTAAAAGAATTAAATCGTTTTCAAGAAATACCATGAATCAGGACAGACTTAATTGTCTATTTGTGCATCAAGAAAAAACTTTTACAACCAGTTCCAGACTTTAATGAGAAATTGATTGAGGTGTTCGCTAAGCAGAAACAACGCCGAATTGATCTTCTTTTTAAATAAGGCAAGAAAGTTTTTAGTGCACCCCCTATGAAAGCAATTTTGGTAACCACCAGCCGCCACTGGTCTGTATTATTTAATGAAATAAAGGGGGTGGGAGGCTCCTAGATTAGATTTTTTTTAAAGGGAGGCGTAGTAACATAAAGTTTGGAAACCACTGACTTAACATTTGACTTTTGTCTAAAAAAACAAGACGTTAATTACACCACGTTTAATTTTTTGAAAATGCAGAAAATTATTGGTCACTCAACGCGTACTATATTTTTTGCCGAAATACTATAATTTTGAAGGTACTGTACTATAATTCCACTTTCAACATATGGCAACACTGCTCTGGGTTGAAGTGTCAAAGTATGTTAGTCTATGGTCGAATGTTTACCATGTATTTCAGGGACGAACTGTCATAATTGTATCATTTCGCACGTCATTCGTCAATAGTCAATACACAGGCTTCTATCCAAAATCTCTACTAGGTACAAAAGTCACAACAGATTTTTGGCAATATAATATAAAAGTTGAATATTGTGGGACACACGGAGAGTCAATGTTTGCCTTGGAAATGGATTCACTGGACAATGTCTCAATAAAATTGGAAAATACTACTGATACACATAAGGATGGATATATTAGCCAGTTATCGGACGTGTGCCAAGCATGTTTGGTAAACAGCGGCTACACAAATCTGAAGGATATGACAGGAATATACGAGTATGATAGTGAAATAGAGGTATATTCGGGGATGATGGAACATTGCTTATCCATAAATGTAAGTATTCCACGGCATGAGTTATGATTCCAGAGGTTTATTATCCGAGGGAATCAAGCGATTTACGCGGTTGGCAGGCCGATTTGAAATCATGCCAATTTACTTCAACCATCTCTACGTATGACGAGTTTTTGTGTGTGGTAAATGTCCCCAAAAAAACTTCATATTTACCATGGGGTTCACCAACCTTTGGGATGTTATTCAGCGCCAGCGTGCAAGCATTCTTATATAAGGTAGTAGCGAAGGATGGAGGTAGGCTGTTAAGATCTGCCATAAATAGTGTACATTAAACTTTGTTAGTCATAAATATTTGTTTTTATTGAACTAAGACTAAAATTTACAGGTGGTCTGGCTTAGTTTTTTAAAATCAATTAAAGACTAACCAAACCATAATAGTTTTGGTATATTTTGGGCGATACAACAAAATTGTACACACTTTCATTCATACTTATTTCTTTTCGTTGGATTAATAATACATTTATTACACATATCGATACCCTAGTTCAATAGGGGAACAACTCATAAAACCTTGTTCCAAGATAATGGCATTTGAATTTTTTGCAGTAATTCTCATTTTAATTTTAAAGCCTCGATTTCGATGAGAGTGTATGTTTTTTATATTTAATTTAATGGAATTCATCAATGCACAATGAAATTGTACATTTTAATAAGGAATTAGCCAATAAATTTGATTATATAATGGAATTACTAATTAATCTCAGAAAGGGTTATTCAATTTTATGACACATTGAAGAAATTTTTGACTATTTTTTTTGCTGAATTATAAAGAGAAGACCTTTCAACATCGAATGGCATTCTTAACTCAAAACCTTTAAATTTTGAGTTGTTCCCCTATTGAACTGTGGTATCGTACAATATTATTGTTAGCTCATTTTTTTAAAATTCATTAAGCCCTGCCTAACCAAACTATAATAGACAAAACATATTATTATATCTATAAAATATCCAAAGTTATGTATGATTTAATTGCATATTTTTAGATATTTTATAGATACACAATTGATTGATTTTGACTATTATCTATTTTGGCTTTGTTTACTTGAATTTGAAAAACTTACCAACACCACCTGTAAATTGTAGTCTTTTTTCAATGAAAACAGATGCATAGGACTGACAAAGTTTATTGTGCACTATTTATGGCGGATCTTAAATACTGGACCCGGAAATTTCCATTTTTTTTTTCCGGGCCGTAATTAATCTAATATTTTCAGCCATCTATTGACTTTTTCGAAAAACTTTTGATGCAGTCAAGTAAGCAAAGATTAAAACCACTCTTCTGCATCGTTTGTTAGTAGATATGACTGGAAAACTTGCCGGTATTGATTGGGTTAACAGTCTACCTCCACCCTTCGCCACTGATATAAAGTGATCGGCATGTTACGGCAACTTGGCCTGAGAACATTTGTTCAAACTAACTAAAGATAGGCTCGCTAACTCGCTGATAGGATTTCGCTGGTTGACTAATTGTATTTTGTCTGATTGATTAATCTGAAATCAAAACGAATACGGTCAAGCTTATTAAAATAACCTCACACGCAGTTGCTAGAGCGATACAGGTGACCAGCAAGGTGGCACATCAGAAAAACCAATGTATCAATTCAATTCAATTCAATTCATTTATTTTACATATTGTGGACATTACAAATTATAAGTTTAAGACGTTCACAACATGACATTTAGAAACAATGAAATATTATTAAAACAATATTAGGTACATAATAAAAGATATAGATTCTACAGTATAAATGTGTGAATACAAAAAATTATATAGGTAGAAGGAAGTACACCGGATGAGTTAAGCAGACCCTATTTTAAGAATTTATAAAATAACGTCCACCTATACCAGGGGTCGGCAAACCGCGGCTCTTTGGGTATTGGCGTGCGGCTCTTTGCCAAATTCCCAATTAACATTTTTTACAAAAAGGTATAATCGTTGTCGTTTTAAATCCGCCCATTGCAAAAGTCGACAAATTAAATTTTGAACAATATAAATAGCATTTAGAGAAGCCAAATAACCGATGAGAATTTGGAGTCACGCCTAAAATTGAAAACTACAAGTTACATACCAAACATACAGACACTCTCCAAAGAAATGTCATTTTTAACATTAGTTTTAAGGAATGCGTGAAAATTGTATGTAACTCATTTTCTGTAAAAAATATATTTATGATTTCAACAATAAAAAAAACTTATATTTGCGTTAGCTTTATTCGCAAAATCTTCTTCACTTGATAAATAAACAATAACATTCACTGAAATAATTCATATTTATAAAAATATATGTATGGCTCTCGAAAAAAAATTTAACCGTTGTGATACTCATATTTGGCTCTTATGGTCCAAGAGTTTGCCGACCCCTGACCTATACTCATCCTCACGTAGATGGAATATATCAACATCCGAAGCGATTTGGTTGAACAGAGTTATTGCCCTCCCAACTGGCATCACCAATGGCAGGTTAGTTCTGCTCCTCGGGAGAACAAACAACTGATGCTCCCGATTTCTAAGATAGTTATCAGGGACACACAAGTCAATAATACCAAGAATGGCAGAGTTCTCATTCACACCATGTATAAGTCGAAAAAAATACGTGGCTAAATATTGATATCTTCTAGGACAGTATGTAAGCATACCTAAGAGAAAGTCAGTTGGATAAAGCCACGGATAGTATCCATATAACCTCAAATAAAAGAGTCTCAAAAATTTCTTTGCATATTCTACCAAATAAAAACAAATTGTAAACATTTACACATCCTGGTCTAGGCCCAACCAAGTCTTCTTTCCTTCGATGATCTTGGTCTAATTGGGACAAATGGCAACTTTACTTTTTTTTAATTAATAGCAACCTTAATTATATGACAACTTTACTGTAGGTGGCAAAAATCTACACTTAATTGTAGACCCAATAAAAAAATGTATCAAAAGATGTGGCTTTCAATCTCCGCTTCACTACTGTGTTCACGCAACCTAATTGTTATCGGTGTTACAGATGAATGCAGATCCAACTAATTGCGGTTACAATTGCATGATATGCGAGGCTTGCATCAAAAGGCTCAGAGAAGTGGCAAAGTTCAAGAGACAGGTGGAGTCAGCTCAAGAGAACATCAGATTGTGGCTCGGTATTTTTTTTTCTAGTTATAGGTTTGGTTTCAACTATTATATACAAACATTGATAATTAATTATTGTTGAAATAATGAGTCTTTTTATTTACTTAAGTAGATGATTATTTTTATTAACAGTAACTGTGGAGCAGCGGCTAGCCATTTTGATTCTCAGGCTTTAAATAAAAATGGTGACGTACCAAAGACGTTAGAATTGAAAAGGCATACATGTGATGAAAGTGATGTTAAAATAATTGTAATCTGTTTCATATTGTAAATTCATTTATAGCAAACAGTTACATGTAAATTGTACGAATTACATTTCACCGTAGCGCAGTTCGCCGTGAGCTTTCTTATCGGAAAGGGATGACCATTGTCACCGGCCTTCTTCACTCTTAGGCGGAGATTGCAGACCGTGGCAATGACAGGGCCAAGAAGCGCGGGGGTGGTGAACAGAAACGCACGATATGGGGACAGATGTTTATTTTTATGGCAAGTCTGTTGATAAGTTACTATGAAGTTAAATGTAAAGTTGAAGTTGCTGTTGAAATTTTTGTTATTTGCTAAGAGTGGAAGTAGGCTGTGGTTTTTTGGGACAGTCGAAGGTTCGGTCAGTCCTTTTGTGGTGGTCTCCCAAGGGAGACCTTCATCTGCTATCACCGTATACTATCGGTACGGTCATCGCTATAGTACCGGGATGAAAAAATTACGCGTTGTTCATGGAGCATTGCAGACAACAATGTTTCAATTTTATTTGATTCAATATAAACATTAATTCAATTTTCATAGCCGATTTTAGAAAAATTCATGAATTCTGAATGAAAACCTAACCTAACAAATAATCCAGTATATCAGCTATTTTTAAAAATTGTTTGCCTCTGGCTTCCTGTGAATCGACAAGAACTGTGTTTTATTTAGACATGAATTTTATGTCAGTACCCAAAGAGGTTGTACAGTCTTTAATATACAACCATATATTTCCGATATAACATTTCACGGTGAAGTGTGATACGGCGAACTGCATGTGTACAAATTTACAGACACAATAGGAAACATCACCTTTGTGTGCTTTGAAATCCATTTGCCTGAGCTGTGCTGAGATAAAAATGCCTAGCCATTAGTGAACCATCATTATTTAGTTTAACAAAACATCCAAACAGGCTGCCATCTTTGTTTTGCTACTCATGCATAGTGCACCACATTACCAAATCCAATGCGATTTTACGTTTTTCTAAATTCTAAATTATGTAGAAAAGAATGGGGAATATAATATACATATAATACTATTGACTAGAGATAGGAAAACTGGTCGATTTTGAAGACTAAGTATACTTACTACCAGTATAAAAAATACTTGTTCCAAAATACTTACTAGTATTTGGAATACTATATAGAGCGTTTGGCGTGCGTATGCGATATAAGTCTCATACTTAACTGGAACTAAAACCAACCCCATATTAGTATTTTAAATATCGGCTTCAATAGAATAGCTATAAATACACTGTGCTCGACTTTTAGAAATGTCCTATTTATTATAAAATTTTAAAAACATTTTAAATTTGTGGGTTGTTTTCCTGTTAGGTTATATATAATATTCTCGTTAACAAAAATGAATAACAGTGTTTTTTTTTCATTTTAAACATGTTTTGAGTGGTCATAACAAGCCTGTGCATCATTTCACCACTGTGCTGCAACACAACATTTATGACCTATTGTTCATACATTCCAATGCATAGACTAATAAATTAAAATATACTATTGTATTGCTTGCACGTCAATAGTGTTGAAAGTCTACCAACTGGCAAGGGACTCGCGATGGTATCATCACAAGTTTTTTGGAACAAGTTTATTGGGCCACACATACTGAGTATGGGTAGTTTCATCCGAGCCTTGAATACACAAACTGGTGACAGTATTTCCAACTCACCTCTACTATTGACTGAGGGGAGGTCTAATTGTATAATTTTTGTACTATTTGATGTGTAACGTTTTAAACAACTCGGATTTCGCCTTTTGGCATCTTCAGGCACTAAAGTACTGGAGTATTGAAGATATTGGTGTGGTGAAGATCAGTGGCGGCCGGTGACAAGAATATGAGGGAGTGCAAAAAAGACTTACCTATTTATGCAAGAGGTCCATCCTCCGATCCTTGGATTTTGAAAACACGTCGTTAACACGAATATTAAAGTCTGGTATTGACGATATCAATTGTTTTTCTATACTTAACATCGCAAGAGCATTTAGCCTGTCTTGAGTCATGGTATTTCTCAAAAATGACTTAATCCTCTCTTAAGTTGAGAAACAACGCTCACTTTCCACTGAAGTCATCAGGATTGTACAAATTATTTTTAATAGGGTAACACTTTCGCTAAATACTTCCAGTAAATTATTATTAGTGAAAAGTTGAAGTATCGATAATGCTTCGTTAAATTTTTTAACAGACAAACGGTACCCTGCTTCCAATTATGAACGTATATCTATTTCTCCCAAGACTGCAAGTTGCATTTCATTTAAAATATGCTTTTCAGAACCACTGTGTTTTTTGATTTTTACTGACAGGTGAACCAAATCTTTAATTCCATTTTCAGTCCAATTAATGTCGCCCGAACAACAGACACGGAAAACAAAATAGGATATTAAGAATATTACACCCGCAAAGGCATTGTGTTTTTGAGTACATTTGCACATTAAATTTCCAATTAACAATCTTCGTTTTCACTGTACACTTTTGAATTAAATTTATACATGGCAAAGGTCGGCCTGCCACTTTAATATCAAGCTGTAAATATCATAATGTGAATATAATCAATATAAAAATCGTGACGATTGTCCTTAATATATGCAACTGAATATACGGTACTCATTGTAAATACTATTAAATCTATATTGTAAATCCAAATGTTGAACGATCAACCAAACTAATAGTCGTGAATATGATTCTATTTTTGACACATGCATCGACATGAAGTTCGTCATTTCATTATAATAATTAGGCTTCCAACTGTATCTCGACGCGTGGCCTGAGTTCTATGTTGGAATATTCGTATCGGTTAGTCAGGTTAGTGTATAAAGGTCCAAATGCCTAGTTAATGTTTGTGTGCTATCCATTGGTACGAGGCACTTAAATTTGAAAAACATTGTTTCCAACAAAGACTCATGTAGTCTTATAGAACTTTGGTGATTTTGATTCTACTAGCTTCATTTTTCTTTTTTTATTGTTATCCGTTATGAATGTATGCGCGTAAATTCAAGGAACACTCCGAATTATGCTCCTCGGTGCGTCTTATCGATGGAGTTATGACGTGTGTATTGGTCGCGTCTCATCGACATTGATGGAGTTATGTGTGTATTGGTGACAGCGGCGTTAGCGAGTGAAAAGGCTTGCATCACTATTGTTCGAAAATGCGCAGAATTCAAAATGAGTAATTTCGCATAAGTTTTCGTTATCGCATTTTTCTGAATATTTTTGAGCAATATTCTGAGCATTTTTATATTATATATTTTTATTTAATCTATGATGGGAGTGCAGTGCACACTTTGCTACTTTACTAGAGCCATCCCTGGTGAAGATACTAAGAATATTGGTGGTGTTTTATAAAAAATATACTTTATGAAATATTTATCAATTTTAATTTTCCGTTGTAGATGGAGACAGTGGTCTGCCATGGTCAGGCTTTGTCCAGTCGAAATGTGATGTTGCCGTTCAAAATGATGCAAAAGATATTGATGTAAAACAGGAAACTTTAGATTTTCTGCAATGTGACGACGGAGACGGTTTCTATACCTCGGATCATTTTGAAGAAGTGCATCCAATAGATGAAATGAGCGTCAAAATAATGTAAATGAAGCATCCATCTTTGTAAATTACTAGTTTTCTTCTGTATGCACAAAGACTGTTGCTAAAAATAATACCTTTTTTATTTTTCAGTTTAAATGAATGTGACGAAATAAAGATGGAATGTGAAAATAAAAAAAGCAGTCGAGTAAAATCGGAAACTGCCAGATGTATTCAACGTAGCAAGAGTAAAATGTATGTGTTTTTAATTTTTTCTCAATCATAATTATTGAGTGTTTGTTATCTTGAAATCTTTGCTTTGGGATAATAACTGATTAAATATGACACTGAAAAGTTAGCTGTAAAGTGAAATGACGTATTACAAATCATTTATTTCCATACAATCTTAATAGGATCAGTTCCAATTTTAGAAAGAAAACCGGCTGATATAGCGAAAAGCCGTGTAACGAGCGGTCTTATTGCGAGTTATATAACTCTAATCGGTTTTGGCTGGTTGTAGGAGTATGTATGGTGTGTCATTTGAAATGATTGCCGAACATTAGCATTACATATTGTTAAAACTCTCCTTTTTCAAGTCCATTTCTAAGCTGGCTTGCACATCTAAACTCGTCTCGTCCACGACACAGCCATAAATCGAACCTTGTAAGAATGTCGCATTCATGTTGCATAGGTCCCTAGCGACAGTGATGCGCTCAATCTCTCGAAATGTCAAAGTCGTCAACAAAAATTAAGCATCATTGCACAAAATGCCGAAACCGATTATTGTGTATTGGTACCGCAGAAATTTTTGGAGTGGTTTCTCCTTGTATAATGATATATGTACAGATATTTTTCAATCTCTTGGACGAAGTAAATATTGGTGCGCTCGTCTGTCATTTTGGACGTGGGTAGGTAGGAGATACGGTATGTTTGATGTTTGAATTAGAAATGACTGACTTGTAGCAGTTATACGCATGCGTAACTGCAACACGGAGGATGAGCGACATGCAACGCGAGTCGCTTGAAATTTGTTGCTAACGACACCAGATGTTTTTTTCAAACTATAGGAGTGTGCAGACTTTTAATTAGGTAATGTGTGTTTAGTAAATACCAACAAATTCGCATCGACATATTCGATGTATTGCAGTCGAGACAAGTTTAGATGTGCGAGCCGGCTAACTCTTATATTTTTTGGATACTACAATTGAAAATTTTTGTTTTATATAGCTGGCGGTGGCCGCGCGGCATAAGCGTTGGACTATCATGCCGTGGGACCCAGGTTCGAATCCTGGGTCTGGCAAGTACACATATTGTTTTTCAATATGTGTGTGAGTCAGGGTATGGACCTAATAGGTTGAGCAAGTGGCTGACATCCATTTCTCGTAAAAACAAAATCTGTTAATACAAACCTCTACTCTGTGAAGGCCCATATGATCCTATTAGGATCGGACATGGTCGAAGAAGATAGCTTATAAAAAACAGTTGATATCTAAACGAAAATTGAAATAAAATATTTGATTCTCATTCACTGTAATATAGAAAGTCTCTTTGTAAAGAATTACTAGAGTCTGTATTTTATAAACTGGCATACACGTCACACAGAAAGCATTGTGCCATCGCGTTCAACTATTGCAAGTTTTCAATGGGAGGGAACGAGATGGATGCTGAAGCGGGGAGGAAACCGGCACGCCAGCTTATAGAAGACAAACTGTCTATTTTATTTAAAAAAAAATCTCAACATTCCAGCAAAACGGGTGCAGTAGTCAAAGGAAAGAGGAAATTGGGATTACTCAAAGCCGAAACAAAAATAGAAGAAGATGTCAAAAAACTTTCACAAGCGATTAAAAATTTAAAGAAAAAAACTGATTGCGCATTATCACACAGGTACGCATCTCTGCACTTTGCTTTGAAGTAGTGAAAATTTTATTCTTGAGTTTTCTATTATTGTCCACTATTATCTACCATTAAATAAATAGTTTCCAAAACTTTTGTGGCTCATCTTTTTCAAATATTATTTTTGTTGGTTCTTGTGAAGTTTTTGTTGCTACACCGTAGTTAACACCGTAACATGTTTCCATTATTTTCATTGCTCCAAATTAACATGGAAGCAACTCCATAAACAAAGTGGTTATCTACAATAATTGGTAACACAGTGTTAACACGGTGAAAATTTTAATTGGTACGCATGTAATGTGAAATACGTCTCTTTTTTGCCAAGCTTGGTCAAGTTTGTATGTGATCGTATAGCTTATCTTTATGGCTTCCCTGTCCGAAGTGAAATTTTGTGTACAAACGTTAAACAATACTCGAATATAGCCTACAATATTTGACAGCATGTGGGTAACCATTAAGTTGAGGCGGCCGTGACGTTGATAGTATTAATTTTCAAAATAGTCCCATCTCAATTCTCGATATGTAATTGACATATTCTATCTCGCAATAGAACAGTTGGTACAGTCATGAGGGGCCGTTTTAAAAGATAGCACATTTGACGGTTAACTTCCTCGTGATAATTAACTGCTTGAATACATGATAATGATATCTTTATCACATTTATCACCTTTTTTATTGCTTTGGGAATTAAGTGATATCTTTGAATAGCCTCGTAGAACGTTTTACAGTATTCACTGGGTTCAGTAGATGTATGAAAGAAAATTTGGTACTGTTCGGTATGAGGAATACAGCGGAAAACACATTTTGAAAATACCCGATATACTGGATTATTTGTTAGTTTGGGTTTGGTTAGGTTAACCTAACAAATTATCCAGTTTATCGGCTATTTTCAAAATGTGTTTTCCGCTGTTTTCCTGATAACCGAACAGTACCGAAAATTTTGTTGTTGGTATGACTTCCTCTTCATTGTCTTCCAGGTTCTTCAGAGTCAATGAGTGTAGTAAGATTGCAAAAGCGAAACCAATTTCCTCCAAGAAATTGTTAAAAGATTAAATAGGCGTTTCATGCTTTGCATTTTGCCACACTTGCAAGCAGAGAGCCCCGATCTCACCATAATATCTTGAGTATGTTCTACCATGGTTCACAATGTGGCGCATTTCATGTTCTGTACTGGAGATCACCTCTCGGAGGAGACGCTCTGCTGGGAATACACATTCTTCTAGACAGCCATAGATGTGGTCGTTTTATAAAATATGTACTGAAACCAGTATAAGTTGTGAACTGACTGAATTTCAAGGAGTCTGTCAATGATCATATCACTATTATTGTCAAACACTTAACTCAATATGTAAAACTTTCTTTAATATTAATACTATCGACTGAAGGTCCTTGATGGAATTTGAATTTAAATTATAATGGATTCAAGCTCTGCACTATTCCATTTAAGTCGTTTTTTGCAACCCGGGTTTCGCCTTTCGGCATCTTCAGGCGCCGTGTACACTCACCAAAGGTAAACACACACTGACAACGAACTCTCTTTACTCTAGCTTATATAATAAATCAATACAATAAATTAGGTAAAAACTCCATTACCTACCTATCAAGTCAAAGGTTACAAAAAAATATACAATATACAACTAATGAATAGTTGAAGTGTCAGTAAAAAACCTAATTAGTAAAAACCCTACCTTATTAATAACAATACCTTCGATAGCATATTAATAAATCGTCAAAACATTAATGATAGATCATTATTCTTTTGAACAATAAAAATACTACATTCAAGAGGTGTAAATCGTCAATTCTAAGAAAAATAATTAATGGGGTTAACTAATGAGATATTAGTCTTTAATTATACTCTTACATGGTACCTACTTTTTTTTTTATAACATATTTAAAAAAAAAATACATATAAATTCGCCTAATATAATATATATAAACTCACCTAATATACACTTATAGATACCTAAATCCTCATCCATACATTCTCATACATACATATATAAATTTTGTATCAATAACATTGACCATATTACTTTCTTTAATGTTTAGTAAACCGTTGGCTGTGCGAGAAGAAAGTGAAAGCAATGAAGGAAAACCCATCAAAGTCGCCATGGGACCCAACATGTTACACTATCACTTGGACAAATTACTAACGAATTGCAGGTAGATTTAATAATATTATATACCAGTGGCGAAGGGTGGAGGTATGCTGTTAAGATCCGCCATAAATAGTGCACGCTAAACTTTGTCACTCATATGAATTTCTTTTCATTGGACTAAGACTACAATATGTGGATAGTATTAATTGTTAGTTTTTAAAATTCAATTAAACCTTACCTAATCCAAGCCATAGTAGATAATGATATTCAAAAAATATTCGTTTATCTAAAAATATCTTAAATTATGTCATTAAACCATATATAATTTTAAATATTTTATTGATAGATATATCACACCGCGAGTGTAAAACTAAGGCATCTGCAAATTTTTCAATTTCAACGTTAAATGCAAAACAACTGCAAAAGTCGTGAACTTGATAATGTAACTGAATGAACAAGCAATATAATGTAGATATAAACCAAATATTATGTTTTTTTTTAGAAACTCTATTTGTCCTAACAAAACGAAGACTTCAAACCCTAATATATCCAAAATATGTCTTTTGCAGATGCCTTGGTTTTACACTCACGGTGCGATATATTGTTTACCGATTATGGTTTGGCGTAGGTAGAGCTTAATGAATTTTAAATAATTAGCCAACAACATATTATGTAATATGTATTTCTAATTCAACGAAAAGGTTTGAAGATTTAGGGTTTAATTTATTTTTTAAAACTAACTAACACCATATGTAAATTGTAATCTTAGTTCAATAAAAACAAATACGAATGACTAACAAAGTTTAATGTGCACTATTTATGTCAAATGTTGACAGCCTACCTCCACCCTTCGTCATTGTTATATACGTTGCGTATAATAATATACTTCTAAACTGATTAACATTAGGCTTGATCCAGCTAGCATTGTGATCGTTTGTGGTATGAGCATTGAGTATGGATGTGATCGAAGGCTATAAATCAGTGATTTCCAAAGTGGACGCTAAGTTGATCAAGGGGGATAAAGAATATAAAATTGATAACTTAGGTTGATAAATAATTTTATATGTTTTGGAGTCTATGATACTTATGAATGTAAAAGAACATACATCACATTTAAAGAGGTTTTCTCACGTATGGATTGTTTTATGTTTTCAAAGTTTTTTCTTGTACCTACTTGAAATTAAATAGCTTTCAGTAGTATGTCAGCAGAAGTGAGTATCAAGATTTTACATTGCGTCTTAGTTCTTTTGCGGAAAAGCAAATATGTAATGATTTCGAAATAATATTCCTTCTTTGTTTAAAGGAATCATTTTTTTACAGGCATTAAGATGTTAATTAGCTGCGATTGAGAGAATTGAGAATTCCTAAACATACAAGTGCCAGCCATCTATTTAATGTCATAAATGTTCAGTATGAAAACTCCAATTCTTTCTTCTAGTGTTTGCGAGAGAAAGTTTGAGACACCGAACGGTTTACAAAAACACTTTCTTCAGCATATTCCTGACCATATTTGTGAAAAGTGTGGAAGTTCCTTTGAGAATCTCACAGTGTTCTTAAAACATTGGGACAATCATTTTCCTGATGATTACCACTGTCCAAAGTGTGACAAAATCTATTTAAAGGAACGCATCAGACTTGATCATGTCAGGCGAAAACATAGCAACAGACCAAAGGGATATAGGTACGTATTTTAATTGTTTTTCTTCTCTGGCACTAGCTCTTCTTCATCACCTCCTTCACTCCTCTTATACAGTTGATCACTCCTACTGCTCGTAAGTCTCTTTGTAGGTCATCAAGCGGCCGAAATTGTGGTCCTTCTGCACTGCATTTTTTTCTGTCCTATTAAATGTGAGCCATTTTGTCAATGCTTGGTCATCCATATGTGTAACGTGACTGACCCTCGCAGACATTTAATCTTTATTTAGAATACTTATCAAATTACTAATAGCATAGAAGCGTCCCGGTAGATTATTTGAGACATTCACGAAAACTCTAGAACCTTCAAAATGTACTAATAGATTACCTGCAAATCACTTTGATTGGAGATTCATTTGTGCAAACTTCACTCTGACTCAATTGTCGAAAATCACAAGTATTTCAACACGATTATAGTATTTTAGAAATCATGTTTGCATTACATAATTACAAAGAAAAAAGTATGTTACCCCGATTTTGCATGTTCGGAATTCATGTTTTCCCACCTTTTACATGTAGTTTCTGAAGTCCCATTTCATTTAAGTACAATTAATACCCTGTTTTACATTTTTATTTCCCGCAATTTATGTCATCCATATCAAAATTCAATAAAAATTAGAAATAATTTTTTATTTTGACCATGTCCGATGCTAATAAGATCATATGAGCGTAGTTATGCACAAAGCAGCCGAGCCACACAAACCTCAAACAGAGATAGAAGCACTTTTATGTAAATTGTGTTTCTTTAAATCAGCAAAGCCTCTGTATACTGTGTATACTTTTTGAATGATAGATATTATATATATATATATATATATATATATATATATGATTTTGTATAACTTTTGAAGAGATAAAAGCATATAATCTATGAAATTTTGGTGTTTTAGCAGTCCAGGTGTTTTGAGTAAAATGATTTTTTTTAGAATGTGCATTTTGCAGAATGCAGCCATCTCTTATTTTTGTAAGAAAAGTCTTTATTTTTGATTATTTTCTTTAAAAATAGCCTTCTAAGTTACTAAATTATAATGGAAATTTCAAAATTCTAAAAATAATTCGAAAAACTTGTAAATTATACATCAATATTTAGCTGCTTGGCACTATTTTTTATATGAAAAATCTGTATATTATATTACATATAATAAAATGAAAAACATAGAATGTAATTGAGAAAATAATGTTTATTAATTGAATGTAGAAAAACACACCTTACAGTTACGATTTTAAAAATTTACGTAAGTACATAATATTATCATTTGGCTGCTTTTTGCAAAACGAATATTGCATATTTTTAGAACGCATTTATATGACATTTTTGTATGACAGCAGCTTGGTTGCTTTATGCAAATCGAAAATGTCATATTCTGCGATTTGCAAAATCTTTAAAACGCATTTATATGAGATGTTTGTATGACAGCAGCTTGGCTGATTTGTGCAGAACGTAAAACAAACGTGTGAGATTATGGAAATCACAATAACTCACTTTTTTCAAAATTGTGGCTTGGCTGCTTTGTGCATAACTACGCTCATATGGGCCTCCACATAATGGAGGTTTGCATTAAAAGATTTTAATTTTACGAGAAATGGTTGTTAGCCACTTGCTCAACAATCTGATTCAATTATATCAATGCATATACAGTCGAAACTCGGTTATTACGATCACGGATATAGCGAGATCTCGGATGTAACGAGGAAACATTCGTTGACATTTTAGTTTGTGATTTTCTCCATACATTTATTCACTTTTATAATGAGCTACTTATCGGATACACCGAGCTAAAAATCGTCAAAAAATTTCTTAAAACTGTTAATGTGTCGATCGTTTAAAAACATTTCGACATTAAGCAATAAAATCCGCCGCCGGGATCGGATTACGTTTATGACATTAGTTAAGTGTCTAAATACCTACCTAATTGGTGTTTTCGCGAATATTGAAAAAGTTTCCACGCATATTCGTTCTTATTGCTACCATCATTTTGACATTTAATTTGTTATTTTGTGTTATTCTTTATTGTGCACACTAACATTGATGACAGAAGATGAAACCTTCAAATCAGTTTATAATATTGAAAGATTGATAAACAAGTCAAAAATATGCACCATACCAATTAATATGATTTTTTTTTCAGTACACTTTCCCTCTACATATATGATATTTTCTATTTTACAGATGCGAGTATTGCAACAATTATTTCGTAAATATTGACGCAAAATATAAACATGTAATAGAGGTGCATAAAAAAACAGAACTGGTGGAGAAATTTCAGTGTCGACTGTGCGGTATAGCGATTGGTCCACACTCCTTATCCGCACACATGCGTAATATACACCGCAAGGAGAGGAACTGCATGTGTGACATCTGTGGAAAGTCGTTTTATAGTAAAGGCAGTGTTAAAAGACACATGTTGGCACATACGGGCATTAGGGATTTCCCTTGTAGCATATGTGGCAAGTCTTACAAAAAAAAGGACACGCTAGATGCCCATATGAGGATACACTCTGACATAAAGAGGTTTGTCTGTAACGTATGCGGGCGAGCTTTCACATATAAATGCTCATTGAAAGGACACATTGCTACTCATCACCAAGGAAAGGTTAAAAATAATAAACGAATATTAGACCCTGGACATAGTTCAACGATTTAACTGTTTTATTCTTCTTCTTTGTAATGTCCATTTACGGACACCGTGCGGTGCCTCCATCTGTTGCTTACCAGTCGTTGAGGATGCCAGAATCTAATCGGTTTGAATAAAGGAAAGGCCAGTTTGAGCTATCGAGGCGTCTGTACAATGTGGCCGAACCGGATCTAGATGTGTGTCGAGCGACGATTGACCAGTGACAGATAAAACTTATAAAGTGTTGTCAGCTTTAGATACTTGGAGGTGCTCATCAGACTGTAAAAAAAGCTCGCTATATACATGAATGTCATATAGTCTCCAAACGGCACACCTGGACAGTGCCAGTTTACGCTTGAACCGTTTCGTCCAAAAAAGTAACTAGATTCGACTTGTACTGCTTGCTCCACACATTCAGTTATACCTAGAGTTTTTAAAAAGTATCGATGCGTTAAAGAATTGATACTTTCTTTCAATATGATACCGGTACTCGTACTTTTTTCCGATACATAATATTGATATTTTGTAATTTTATCAGAAAAGTATCATCTGCACATCTATTCTATACACAAAGCTGCTATCGGTGGTTATCGAGGGTAGTTTATCATATTTATGTATCGAGGCAGTTAATTGTTACAATAAGTTAATCGTCTAAAAGTGCTAAAATGTTTTAACAGTCCTTCTCTTGGATATGGTAATTTTAGAGCGAGATAGACAGTTTTGACAGGGACGTGGAGCCCTTACCTTTCTTTTTATTTTCCCGTGGAACCCCCAGCCTGCCTTATATTGATTTTTTTAAATTTATTAATCTAATAATTTAATAATTATCTGAATTGTCAAGAAGTGTTATGTTTTAACAGCACCCTCTGGCTGTGTTAACTTTTAGAGCGAGATAGACAGTTTTGACTGCTAACTTATTGTAACAATTATAATACCTCAATACATAAAAATGATAAACTACCCTCGATAGCCACCGATAATAGTCTTGTTTATAGAATAGATGCGCAGCTGATACTGATTCTTGCAAATATAAATACAATCTTTTGAATGTTTACTTTGATACCAGATACCATTACGAGGCGTAAACAGGTTACATAACTTTAAGTTAAAAGTACCGGACGATAAATCTAACTAATAAAGCTGTAGAAGTGTCAGCGCAAGTTTGATTCTGGATTCACTTTCACCGGGATCACTTTTTTTGTAAAACATCTACTTCAGTGCGTACAGATGCTTCACATCAAACATAGTGCCTCGTGATACACTCGATTTAGCAGTGGCGAAGGGTGGAGGTAGGCTGTTAAGATACGCCATAAATAGTGCACATTAAACTTTTTCAGACATACATATTTGTTTTCATTGAAATAAGACTACAATTTACAGATAGTGTTGGTTAAATTTTAAAATTCAATTAAACCCTGAGAAACCAAGCCATAATAGATAATAGTCAAAAAATACATGTCTATCTATAAAATATCTAAAATTATGCAATTAAATCATACATAACTTTGAGTATTTTATAGATAGAATAAAATTTTTTATTTATTATAGTTTGGTTTACGCAGGGCTTAATGAATTAAAAAAATGAACCAACAATATGTTTAATATGTAGTTTTAATCTAACGAAAACAAATAACTATGAATGAAAAAGTGTGCACCATTTTGTCGTATCGCCCAAATTAGACCAAATCTATTATGGTTTCGTTTAGGCAGGGTTTAATTGATTTTTAAAAACTTACTAACACAATCTGTAAATTGTAGTATTAGCTCAATAAAAACAATTACATATGACTAACAAAGTTTAGTGTGCACTATTTATAGCGAATCTTAACAGCCTACCTCCACCCTTCGCCACTGCGATTTAGTGTGGTGTGGGGCCGGTTTGATTTGGAGGGCGTACTTGTGTTGTTACTTTGATATTGTCGTCGATACCTTTTCTTTTAATATGGCAACCCTCTAGTTATATCCGCTCAAACACGCATCCACAAGTATACAGTATAAAAATTCAATCATTTTGATGTAGCTTGTACAGTCAAAAGACTTGTGCAAAATTATCATTCACACTCTCACATATATTTGTGCACAAAATTGCGCAAGTATGCTACGTATGTTCTGTTTGTAAAACGGCTTAACATAATGCAGAATGTCTTTGGTTTTACTTAGGTGAACCAAATGCCGCCAGTGCAATGCTTGCATTTTGACCTTGGTACTTTACAGTAACGGTAACTCAGAGCAATTGTGTGCTGAGCTTCTAAAGCAAATGTTTGCAGTGAGTACTATGAGGTAGGAATGGGGACCATTGTATTACGTTTATTTTAATAAATTATATATTATGTTATTACAGTTGTTTTTTTTTCCATCCTTATTCTTCGTGTTCTTACTACTTTGCAGTGAAGCGGGAGGTCCTTGGCCTAACTTCATTGGACGTCAAAGTTTTGGCTGACAAATCACACCGATTGGGAACTAAAAATCCCTCCTGATCCTTCACTTACAAACAAACCTTACCAGTAAATTTATTCACATGGGACAATTGCTCCGTTTGGGCTGGTTTCAATGTTTATTCAAAATTTATTTAGGAAATCATAGGGCCCCTACCGATTTGGCTGTTTATTTCAAAGGTTCCTTCCACAACCGTTTTTTTATTTTGAAAAATTTAAATAGTCTGCAAATCAACTGTATGAAATTTTTGAAAAATTGATATGCATTCAAAAATCTAGTTAAATTATTTATATTTCATTAAAATTTGAAACATTTTGATTTTAATAACGTAATATTTTGCGAAATAGGTCTACAGGTTTTAACGCGAATTTATTGGCATTTCACATTCAAAAATTTTCTGTCATTCATATTTTCAAAATATTGGTTATACTTAAAACGTAAAGGATTTTGTAATAATGGAGTTCTATTACGCAAATGCTACGAGAGGTTCAAATAGACTATATGACGATCGGGCACATATATGCTAAGAGCGTTTTAGTGTCTATGGTCAAATCTATGCCATTCCGACAATTATTATACATACATATTGTATGACAGCTATGACATCCTATTTACACTCTGTGACACCCTATGACACAGGACGCCAACATAAGAAACGGATTTTTCGACATATATATGACCGATCGTCATAGAGTGTATTTGAAGCATTAAGCAACGCGAGAGAGAAATATAATCGAGAAGAAAAGGGGGTAAAAAGGGGCCAGCACAGAAGAACACAAGGCAAAAAATACGATCAACATCTCAAGGGACTTCAGAGTCAATAGCGAATGATGGCACTTTAGTAACAATATGATTCAAAAAAATGTCAAATTGTAAATAGTAATTTATTTCAAGAATTTTTTTTTTGCGGCTTGGCTATTTTCAGCAGAATGTAGAGAAAACCTTCTCGCATCTGATTTATACAAAGAGATTGAAAGACTGGAGAGGGAACACGCCATCATTTATGTACTAAAAAATACGAATCGGAGAAAGACAGTTGTTAATGTTGGTATTCTGGAGCTACTACTTCAAGTTCGTGTGGTAAAACAACATGGCGGATATAATATTGTTATTCTCTCGATCTTGAAAGAAGTAAGATATTTTCGTCGACGTTTTAAGTAAAAAAAAACCATGGCCTCTTGCAGTGCAATAGGATGCAAAGCCAGGAGAAATGCCGGCGTATCTTTTCACAGGTATTTATAATAATAATATTACATTTTTCTTTACGTTTATTGACAAATAAGTGTTGTATTACTATACGTTATTATTCGGTAAAAAAATGTTTATTAATGGAAGAATACAAATGAGTAACAACATTTCGGAATAATATGCATACTATTAATTATTTATACATTGATAGTTTTTCCTAAAAGATCTTTTACAATAACAATTCACAACTTTTACATCAAACGTCAAATGGTTGTTTATTGCGAAAAATCCAAAATATACAATGTGTTTTTCAAAGTAAAAACTGTTAGTGCTAGTTAATGACATTCATTATTTACATAGATTTTATATTTCATTTCAGAGTTAAATATTGTTTTTAAGAATACCAAACAAAAAATTGTATTTATATGAAGTATGTAATGGAGTATATGTAGCAATTTTATAATGTTACATAAATTAAATTATTTCAGATTTCCGAAAAATGAAGTTCTTTGGAAACTGTGGATTGATGCATTAGGGCGGGAGAGCTGGGTGCCATCTAAATATTCATTACTGTGTGGGAAGTATTTCTCGGAAAGTGATTTCATCAGAGGTGGACACATTATCCGGCTGAAAGAGTCTTCAATACCATCGATATTTTATATTAATATACTTCAGGTGCGGTTAACACTTTGTGCATTTTACTATAGTTTAATGAAATGATATCTCTATAGCAACTTGCCTAAAGTTCCTTTTGAAAATTTTGCAAATAAAATTCATGTTTTATCTAAACAATAATGCTATGTTATTTTATATAGAACAATATGTAAAAACAAGACCATATTTCTTATTCCAATATTTAACCATTTGCTATTAACTGATTTGTGTATAATTTTTCATAATATTTTATTACGTTAGTTACGGTAAAATGAGGTGAGATTAATCCACACTGAGCTGAGACTAGTGATATTTTATTTTTTAGATACCTATTAATATTTAAGTACACACAAATAACAACGCGGATAAAGATAAACGACGTGGATTACTTTCATTTCGGTAATAGTAACTCTCATAAAAAATGATGATGGTCGGCCCGGGTCCCTTCGTTGAACGTGACCAGTCCACTTGGAGAAATTTCAATGGTTTGAATTGTTGGGTTCCCCAAATTCTTCGTATACGCGATTATGACGTATGACTCACACTCCTTCTTCATCCTTTGCTCCAAATATCGCTCTCAGGATCTTTCGTTCGGAAATCTGATTAACGTTTTCAGACTTGAAGATGACCCAACATTCTGATCCTTATGTAAGGACTGGCCTCAGCAGTGTTTTTGTTTTTACAGGTACCTATCTAGATTTTTGTATTCCGAGATAGCACTTTGGATTTCAGATGTTTACGGATTCCAAAGAAACACTGGCTTTCCTTTTAAATAATAAATAAAAAAACATCACAGTATAATAATATATTTTATATTTCTTTATTCCGGTTCCTTAACGGTAAAAACAAATCACCATTTTTGCTCCTACGTGGAACATAATATATGTGGGCCTTCACAGAGTGGAGGAAATATTAACAGATTTTTTTTACGAGGAATGAGTGTCAGCCATTCACCCAACCCATTGGGTTAAATACAAATACCGGTAATAAAATATACATTCTTTCATTTTACCCTGTTCCGATTGTATTAATTGAGACCATTGGTTTCGAAGTCGGTTACCTCAATTTTTTATAATTCTTGTTCTCTAAGTAGGTACTTCTACACCATGTGAAAGTTTATTATCTGACAAATCTAGCTTCTTTATTTAGTAAAATCGTATTAAATCAAACTGGAAGTCGGTTAAAAAATCAGCCATATTCGTAAGGCACCGCTTTTAAATATGGTTTTTTAGTAATTTTAATGTTTCGCCACTCGTTGTTTGCAAAAACAAAATATTCAATTTGCAGTCTTAATAATATGGCTAGTGGTTATTGTGATTATCTCGAAATGGCAATTTATGAATGTAACTGACTGACACCGATAAGTAGCCTCTATTAAATAAATTTGCAATACATTGAAGATATTACTAAAGACGGTATTTTTGGTAATTTTTTACCGAGATGGTACAACATACATTGCAATTGTGAATGGGGTTTGAGAAGGAGGGATATCAATAGGCACGTACATATTCACAATAGCCATTGCTCGTTGAATCAATTGGTACGATTATGATCACAGAATAAGTTGGATAAAGATACATTTTAAATGTAAACCCGCTATAGATATGTCATTGTCATAGATGAGGGCTTTCCTCTCCACATTGCATCAGTGCCGATTCAATATAATCGGAAGTTGTGGCATTATTCTTTTTTAAAATTTGAGAATCGTTTCAGTTCATAATCATGTATAATTAAATGGTTCAGGTCGCAGTTTCCGGCTCTGTTATATACAAACCAGATTCATTAATACCGAGAACATTATTACTGAAAAAACATAATTTAAAAACTTCAGAAAGATACTAAAGATTTACTCTCCGGGAGAGTGCTCGTATCCTTTTCGTAAGACATATTTATTTAAAAATTGCGATAATACCCAACTTAAAAAGGATCTCTCCGCAGTATCTTGGGAAACTATTTTGTTACCAAACATGAGTATGGAAGATGCCTCGGCTTGTTTCTATGCTAAACTATGGGAGTTAATTAATTGACACTAACGTACCGAAAAAATGCATAACTCTAAGTCATCGTTATCCCCTTCTAGTTTTATAAGCCCTTAATAAAAGTTATAAATGAAAAACTAAACAATCATAAAAAATGGAAAAAGTGCAGTAACCTCATCGAGTGACTTGCAGTACCCCTAAAGCAGAAATAGCATAAACCCCTTGGATCATTTTAATTCTTAGCTTCTCAATTGTAGTGAGAAACAATATTTCTTTAAAAGAATAAAACTCTCGAAAATGAGTTATTTTTTTACAACATTGTTCTTAGTTTGTATTCTTATTTGTCCGGTGGTTCTTTGTCCGGTACAAATCTTGCAATCGATTTTTAACTAACTTCCCGACTAGCTAGAAATTTGAAACTTTTAGAATATATCAGAACACGATGCCAATGTATTTTTTTAATACTTTTAGCCTGTAGAAGTAGAATTGAATTTATTTTCAGTTAATTCTGTTTTGTATGAAAAGTTATTTCGACACCATTACTGGTTGCTAAGCGGATGGTCCTAGAAACTAAATTATTAATATATACGTCCGTTACTATGGAAATCAAAATGAAATTTCAGCATTATTTCTATCAAATACAAATTTTTTTTGATCGTTTAAGCTAGGAAGTCAAGTTTATATGATTCAACAGAAAATTTAAAAATGTTGTATATAAAAAGTTCTTTTTATCTTGTAATTATTTCTGATAAGAACATAAAGAGGGCCCAGAATTTACAGTTCCGCCTATTCATGGATAGTCTTTCAACACTGATGCCAACATTTACTTGTTATCTTTTTGTCGATGGTGAGTGGCAATATGCCCTTTTAAAGAGCACTTATAGGTGAATCGTTGCCCGCACTCCTCGCAACCAAATCTCTTCACATCAGAGTGTATCATCATATGCGCGTCGAGGGTATATTTGTTGAGGTACGCCTTACCGCATACGGTGCAGGGGAAGTCCCGCACACCTGCATGAGACAGTTTATGTCTTATCACAACCTGCTTGCTAAAGAAGGCTTTACCACATATCTCACAGATTATGTTTTTCTCCTTGAGGTGGACTCGCCGGACATGGAGTCTCAGCGCATTCGGATGGATAAATTTCTTGCAGAAGGTGCATTTAACTTTGTCTTCTAATTCCGTCTTGTGGTGCGCATTAAATAAATGCTTCAAACGACTCCCGATGGTATTAAACGTTTCCTCACAATAATCGCATCTGTGAAACAAAATAAAACGCATTATATATGAGCATTGAGCTGATCGTCATATCGTCACTGTTCTGGCAGAAGATATTTTATATCGGCTAGGTCAAACTGAAGGTAGGAAATGTACGATTTTCGTTTGTAGATACGTCTCCATGAGCCCATTGAAAAACACAAACCTCTTTGGATTTACCCCATTTCGAATGTGAAATATAAAACAACACTAATGTGTCAAATATATCGTCACTGTTCTGGCAGAAGACACTAATTCGAAAAAATGACATATTGAGTTAGTTATACCAAAATGTTCCTTATTTCAAACTTTACCGTCTGGAAACCTTCTTAATAAATAAACAGTCTTTATTTTAAAGTCATCCTTTTTACGATTACTTAATAAACTCACATGATAGACCATTTCAAACATTTTAACAACTTCAAAGTCAAATTACTCAAAACTAGTATTCTCCAATTAGTGTGTAGTGCCAGAACAGAGACGATATTACTCATATCAAAATTGAGGGTTAAAAAGGGCATTCAAAGTGCTAGTAGCTTCCGCCATAAAAATGGGCATATCTTTATTATATGTACTTCAGGGGTCAATCTTGGATGACTGCTCTCGAAAAAAATAGAAGAGACATTCCCACACATAAAAAATGGAAGAAGCCTTACAACACAACTTAAATACATCGTGATACGCCTGATTAACACGGGCGGGTTTGATTTTGAGGGTATATAATATAATATTTTTTTGGTACACCATGAAAAATTGGGTTACATGTAAATTGTACATAAAACATTTCACCGTGGCACAGTTCGCCGTGAGCTTCCTATCAGAAAGAGATGACTGTATACTATATGGTCTCCAATTTTATTAGATTCAATATGAACATTAATTCAATTTTCATAGCTGATTTTGGCAACATTTATGAATTCAAGAATGAAAACCTAACCTAACCTAACAAATAATCCAGTATATTGGCTATTTTCAAAATTTATTTGCTGCTGGCTTCCTGTAAACCGACAAGAACCGTGTTTTATTTATACGTGAATTTTATGTCGGTACTATACGACCCAAAGAGGTTGGACGGTCTTTAATACAGTCGAACTTGGTTATCATGAAGAAGATGAGACCGACTGAATTTGCTTATTATAAGCATAACTCGTTATACAACATTTTTCACGCCACGTTCTATTTAAGCATAGAACATAAAAAATCTGAAAACCATTGCAAAAATCTCCGAAACAAGCATGGCATTCATAAACTATAAAAGAAGTTGTTTATTGTAATGAAGTGCTGAGCCGCCGGCGCTGGCAGGTACCTACTGACTTCACAAAGCTTGGATTTTTTACATGCAATTTCAACCATATGCGTGGATACTTTTTCGTTGTTGTCGGCGAATCCGATCCCAGCGGCATCAGTCTAGTTAACTGCCCGATCGAATTTTATCGCTTAGGGTTGAAAATGTTGTTTTTAAACGATCGACACATTAACAGTTTTGCTCGGTATACCCGAGAAGTACCTTGTTATAAAAGTGAATAAATGTATGGAGAAAATCATAAACTAAAATGTTAACGAATGTTTCCTCATTACATCCGAGATCTCGCTATTTCTGTGATCGTAATAACCAAGTTCGACTGTATATGGCCATATATTTCCGATACAACATTTCACGGTGAAGTGTGTTACGACTAACTGCATATGTACAAGTTTCCGGACACCTAAATTGAGCATCAGGCAAGCACAAAGAGTCGACAGTTTCGTCTACCTTGGGACTCTCGATAAAATCACGTCAACGAATAAATCGGTCTATGAACATTTAGTTTATTTAAGAATCTGATAACATGTACATAATTTTCAATGTATTGCAAAAATTGTATTAATTTAAATAGTTTTCCATGATGTGAATAAAGTTGAGAGGCACTGAACGTCTATAAGAATTACCTGAATATCTTCAATTTATTGGAATGCATCTCCCTCACATGCTTAAGTCTGGCTGGAGCAGTGTGGTACATTTGGGGGCACTTAGGACATGTGAAGACACCATCAGAAAAATGTGTGTCCCAATGTTTAAAAAACTCTGAAGTCTTTTCAAATGTGCTCCCGCACTTTTCGCAGATTTGGTCCGGTATATGCATTGCAAAATGCTTTCGCAGAACATGCTCATTCTCGAATTTTTCGTCACAGACGCTAGAAACACGATTGTTAAAAATGCACAACATTTAAATGACTAGAGATTAATTTCAGCCACACAAGTAACTTTTTTGCCTAATATATACACCCACGATGGCCGAGTGGCTTAAATGCCGGCCTATAGAGTCGAGGGTCCCAGGTTCGAATCCTGGGTCTGGCAAGTACACATATTGTTTTTCAATTTGTGTATGAGTCAGAGTATGGACCTAATAAGTTGAGCAAGTGGCTGACATCCATTTCTCGTAAAAAGAAAAATCTGTCAATACAAACCTCCACTCTATGGAGGCCCATATGATCCTATTAGGATCGGACATGGTCGAAAGAAAAAAAGAAAAGAAAATATACAGTAGAACCTCGATTTATCGGACAAGATTTCCAGCCCATATTCCGCTCGTAAACAATATTTGGTGCATGATAAACACATGATCATACAACATTGCATGTAGGGCCGTCAAAAAAGTGTTGATTCTTTTTGACTGATACTTCAATACGATACTGGATTGATACTTTCTTTCGAAGTTGCGACCTAGCAATAGCGAAGGGTGAATGTAGGCTGTTAAGATCTGACATAAATAGTGCACATTAAACTTTGTTAGTCATACACATCTGTTTTTATTGAACTAAGACTACAATTTACAGATGGTGTTGGTTAGTTTGAAAAAATAATTAAACCCTGCTTTAACCAAACCATAATAGTTTTAATATACTTCGGGCGATACGATAAAATCATGCACATATTTCATTCATACTTTCGTTAGATTAATACCATTGGACGCTGAAGACGCGCCCAGCGCATATAACGCTTAGGTGGCCATTCGATATAATTAGCATGCTATTTAAATGTGGTAATTAAAAAGTAATTATCTAGTCAGCAGTCAATGTGTTAATTATACATTTTACACATATTGTACCTAGGTTCATTTTTATAAATTCATTAAACCTTGCCTAAACCTAACTATAATAGATAAAAAATATTATTCGATCTATAAAATATCAAAAATTATGTATGATTTAATGGCATAATTTTAGATATTTTATAGATAGACGAGTACTATTATCTATTAAGGCTTGGTTTTCACAGGGTTCAATTGAATTTTAAAAGCTAAACAACACCGTCTATAAATTGTAGTCTTAGTTCAATGAAAACAAATATGTATGACTAAGTGTAGTGTGTACTATTTATGGCAGATCTTAGTAGCCTACCTCCATCCCCTTCTACCCTGGGGCAGTGTCCTCTAGGTGTCTATGCCGGCCGCTCTAGCATCTCCGTCAACACCGTCCGACCACCGGAGTTTGGGTTTGCCAGTCGACTAATAGTGCTATTAGCTTCATTTAAATTTGTCTTAATTGATTCGGCTCTTTCCAATAGGTATGTTTCTGACGCTTTTTAAAATTATCTATAGTCAATAAAGAATAAAATGGTTACATTCTTAAATTTTGTCATCATCATCCTTTGTGCATGCAAGTGCGTGGCGTGGAGCATGAAAATGTGATGCCTCCCACACATACATGACTACTATCGATGATGTCATGTTTGGCACGCTGAAAGTATATAGATATGAATGGACTAAAGGCCTGATAAATAGAATGTCGACATTATGTAAAACTAAATGAGTCTCTTAGCTGCTAAACCCGCTCCGGAGGTTTTTTGAGTTTCGAGTAAATCATGAAAAACAGTTTTGTGAATTTAGGATGATATTGTTGCTAGTAGTGGTGACGTTTGTATAGCGATTTAAACATAATAAGCATATTATGCTAAAAATTATGGTTTGAATCGCAATATCTGATTGGTCGGCTATGTAGAAGTGATTTAGTAACCTGTTATTTACGCTAGAACCAATTTGGCGACTCAAGTCAATATTCAGTTTGATTTTTTGACGAAACAGGGCGAAACCGACTAAACTAATTAAGAACATTATGCATAGATGAAAGGGAAATAACAAATAGCAAAACAATGACTAATGTGGCAATGCTGCTTCTGTGATGGGAAGTGATATCATTTTTTGAATTATGGTTTTCCATAAATTATTATTCAAATATTTTCATACTGACATACAATGGTAACAATCAAGATAAAATGACAGCTAGGAAACATCATCAGTATTTTAATAAATTGTAAACGCACCTACCGCCAATCGAGTATACTCTCTAATAGGTATTGTGATTTATTATTGAAATGGCAACACACTGTGTGTTTATTAATAGTATTCACAAAATTCTCTATCAATTAATCGTGTTAATGCTTGAAAATTATTCATTCCTCTTTGGTTGGATAATATTCATAGATAATTGATTTCCAATTTTGTCAAAAACTATAGTAGACTCAGTACAAATTTACAAGACGGTTTTGTATAGCTTTTTGTGCTCAAAAATAATAGTTCAAATTAAAAGATTATATACAATAAAATTTAATTAAAATAACTGATAATACTGACTATTTATATCGGCCAATGGGTAGCCATAAAAGCAAATTCTATCAGATATCAAATATTATGTTGGTGTTATTGACCGTCTTAAATATTAAATTCACCTCTATTTACTATTTCTGTTAGTAAAATGTAATTATTGGATAGCGAATGTTAATTTTGTTTCAATATTTCACTGCCAGCGGCGCCACCTGTTTATTGCTATGTTTATTCGTAAAGTGACTGACTAGGTCATAAGCCGACTTATTTAAATATGTAACTACGACTATGCATAAGGCCCTTAGAATTTACGAAAGTGTTACTTCGTTAAAACAGACAGGTTAGACTCGTATCATAATGAATTGCTATGCGATAGTTTTTCATCGCACATATTCACATACTTGCATTTGGTGTCCGTTCTTTCAAAATAGTAGTGTAGCACATTGGGGTCTAATTTAATTTTTTCACGATTTATATCAGCGAGCATCTCTTTCCCTCTCCTTTCATTTCTATAATAAAAAAAGACTTTAATTATTATATAAAGTCACCCAAATGATGTCAATCTTTTCATAATGCAACGTAGGTCAGCGGTAGGCAACAATTTTGTATTCAGAAAACTTGCACTTCAAAATGTACATTTTTGTAAAAATCTTTCTATAGTACAGATGTGTAGGTACTGATTTTTAAACAAATAATATATAATTAATATGTACAATTTGATTTAGAATGAATAAATATATAATATATTAATTCTATTGCCTACTCAGCGATTTTATTTAATTATTTATGTCGACCAGTGGCGAGGGGTGGAGGTAGGCTGTTAAGATCCGACATAAATAGTGCACACTAAACTTTGTCAGTCATACTTATTTGTTTTCATTGAACCAAGAATACAAATTGCAGATGGTGCTGGTTAGCTTTTAAAAATCAATTAAACCCTGCATAACCAAACCCAACCAGTGTGTCGCAATTTTTATTTTTATAAAACATAAGAAGTTAAAATGTGTTATTATTTCAAGCAAAACTTTTTAATTTAAAGTGTCTAGACACGTATGCGTCTATCATTGTGACTGCCTTATGGCCGGCTAGATGGCAGTGACTTGCCTGCGCGGTAGACTTATACAGCGCTTTTCGGTTTGCACGAGCTTCAGTTTTCCTGTCCATACACACAGACTTCCCGATACAAACCAGTTTACGCAGGTAAGCTTGTCATAAAGCATGAGCGTCTAGCCGGCGCTTCATGTCTTGATTTGGGTTGTGTACGAAAATTTAAATTTGCATTGTTAATGGAAAAGCATCTTTGCTATTTTAAATATATTAATATTAAAATAAAACAAACACATCAAAAATAAAAAGATTTAATTTTCGAAATATGAATTCATACAAAAGACTACTTGTAATGGCCTACAAGGGCACATGTGACCTTAAAGCGCAACCCACATTGAGGTGCATGTCACGGTGCTTGTCGCCTACTGTCACGGGCTGCCGCTACTGGAAAAAAGTGTGTAATGTCGTTGTTCTTGGTTTTTAAAATGTTATCAGACTGATGTTCCCATCCCGTAGCACATTTTGAACCTTTAAACGAACATTGTCAGTTGGCAGAATCTGCTGTAATCACTAATACAACAATGAAGTCACTTCACGTTGAACTGTACTGCATCGGCACGTGCATGACATTTTAAACGTTGTTATCATATTCCACATGCCTACACTTTTCGAATGTCATGTCAAAATCACGTTTTTTTGTTTTTAGCGGTTGGCACTTTGTATTTTCGATAAGAACATTTGTCATGTTATATTAACTTGCCACACTAAGGAAAACAAGTTTTACGCTGGCAACTCGGAGAAGGAGGCAAAAAGCAAGATGGCGGTTGGCGACGGAAATGAGTTGCTGTTTTTTGGTGTTGTGATTGGCGAATTTGTACGGAGATAAATTAATAATCGATTAAGGAGACGAGAGGCTGGTGACACGGGGCTTACGTGTGGGGACCTCGAGGCAGGACGGACGTGCATGGGTGGCCTAGATCGGTCCGCTCGAATTGGAGATGGTTTACCGTCGTAAAGATAACGCCCGGACAAAGGCTTGCCGACGTCGGAATTTGGTTCCACCAAGGAGACCTGGATTATCGTAAGCTGTATCGTTCCATTTGTTCCATTATTTATTAATCCCTCTCGCGGGATTGTCAGAGTTTATTTTCTCGTTATTCAGGGTTTGATCCGTTAGCTGCAATTGTTCATTTTCTAACCTGTAATTTACCTGTCAAACTTATCGACAATATATAACTTATATCTTGAACTCAACTTAAACTTTTATTTCGCTCCTAGACTCCCTAATTTATAGCCTTCTCAGATCTAGGGGCTGGCGCCCACCTACCAGCATCCGTGCTGGGTATTATACATTGGTTTATCTTTTAGATATTTACGTTCCGGAGGAATGAAATTTGATAACGGCCGTTGGTACTCAAAAAACCCACGACCGGAGGGTAGTAGTCTTTTATACTGGCTAGCCGGCCTATATATATATCTCCTCTATAAACCTTAACACAAAACCTACGTTACATTTGGCGCCAACAGTGTTTTAGTGGCAGTTTCTTTTATGTTTCTTTTTATCGCTTTTATTACTGCTCACTCTAAACAAGTGCTACTCGTACGTTATTTCATTTCTCCAGATCATTTGCTTACATTGTTCGGATGATCTATCATCCCATATACCACTCTGGCAATCTCGTTCGATAGGCGATTTTTTGTATGTATTGTATTGTATTTTCGTCTTTTGTGTTGTGCAGTGAAGCCATTCTGTCAGATTTTTTTTTTCTTTCGTACATCGATAGAGCGGCCATTTTGAATACCACCGTCTTCACCTGCATGCGTTGCAGGTTGCATAAGCACAGGCGTTGCGCAATTACGTTACGAGGGAAGAATTGTTGCATTATCGGCGGAATAAAGTAATCATTAACTCGCCAGTCGTTCACAAGTATAGACGTTAAAATTTTCTCTCTTCGCCTGAAATAAAATAATTCTTTTCAAATTATTAACAGTTTATTCGTTATAATTTTTTTTCTACTACTCTTTTCGCAACAAAGTTTTATTTATTAAATTCGGAATTTCTTCAAACTTCATTGGACCTTGTCAGGTTTCTGACAGCAAGCACGTGGATGGGTGGGAGCTCATATTCTACAAACTAAAGGTATTTCAAATTGTATAACCATCATCTTATTGTTGCTGCTTCATAAATTTTTACCATCGCTTGGCTTCCTGTACCTTTGACTTGTTGAGATATCGCTAATCTGGTTTTCCGTCCATGTTTCAGAATACTAAACGGGAATAGTCATGCTGTGAGGGAATTGTTCGATATTGGTCATGGTGCAAATAACCTATGGAGAAATCGTTATGCTGCTGTGAATAGAAGGCCAGGAACCACAAAAGGAAGTTCGGCAGGATAAAATTGACAAAAGCACATTATTGCAACCCTCTTCTGAAACGCAAGGAAAACCAGCTCTGCAATCCCTTGGGATAACCACATGGAGACGCAGATCCCCTGGAGAATACTAAAGATATGTACTTTTTACTAAACATGTGATCTTTTTGTAAAAAAAAAATTATTTTCCCACGAATATTATTGTCGTCATTCAGTACCATGATATTAAAAGTAACATACATTTATCTAGTTTATCAAATCATTCCCAATTAATTCAAAATTAAATAATCAATTTACATTCATTCTTTTTTCTTTCGGACGTTAATTATTTCAAATCAAGCTTAGTAAACTCAATATCTTTTGTTAGAATTTCGTACCCAGGGTGACAGTGCACTAGGAGTCACATGTGTCAGGGATTGTAAAAAGAATTATTTCCAGTTATACTATCAATCAAAACGAAACTTTGTTGCCAATTTATATGTTATTGATTTAGTTTTGAAGAACTAATATATTGGAAAATTAGTGAAGTCTCTTAATTTATTTAACAGAAATATTTATCGACTATTTTAGAAACGTCTGTACATTTATATTTAATTTGTTACTCTGGCGAGTTTTAATTTATTTTCTTTATTGGCTTCTGTTTTGTGTTTTTTTATCTATCACGTATGTTGTACGTAATCCACGTTAAATTTTAATCGACAATTATTTATATAATCATTATTTATTTAATCATTTTTTAAAGCAATTTTACACATTTATATGCGAGTATGCGCCCACGAATAATTATTTTTTTGATCCAATGTGGTTTTTTTTAGTGTATTTTTATTGTAACATTTTTATATTCTGGTTTTGTACTAGTCCACAAAACTATTCATTAAACAACGTGATAGCCGTTTTATTTGTATTGCATTCTAATTCCTATTTGTTTTATCGCTATTTATTGCTGGGTGTTGGTATTGTTTAGTTTTTTTTTATATCGTTAGGCGGTTGTGATTACCACAGAGAGGTTAATTTTTTTTTCTGTTCATTTCACTCATAGGAGAGATAACAATTAACAAAGTTGGACGGTTCATTTAGGTACTTCGAGATTATATTTCTTTCTTGACCCTTGCTAGAATTTTTTTTTTACGCCTATTTCTATTAACACACGTTTTAGTAAACATTATTCATTATATTATAAATAGCAAATTTTTTTTTCCCATAAATTTCACTAGTGTTGTTCTGGTATTGCTTCTTGTTGCTTTTGGCAGCGTCACTCCGGATGACGTAATCATTACACTCGAGTGGTTGCCGCTCCCTTTTCTATTGTGGTTACAATTGATAACAAGGGGTTTGTAATTGTTCGCCTGCTTGTTATTGACAACCAAATTTCGATTTGGGGGTGACGCTGGCCGAAGGGAATGAGGCATTCCAGTTAGCGTCAGGTACACTACATACACGTCATATAATCACACGACCTTTCGCCAATAACGCTGGACGGCAGCGAACGTCGGATTCTCTGTTTGTTTATAGGTCTCCAACGGATGTTGATATCTTCCGTTCTTCGTTTTCACCCGCGTTAGGTCGACATCTTGCTACTTATTATACCACACACCCTCTTGCACAGCACTCTCTGGGTCAGAGTGAAGAGCGGACACGGTCACACATCACTCACGCAAATTCTGCTGGGCCCATTGTTTGCGTGTAGTGAACAAATAGTTCAGTCTTGTTTTTTTTTCTTTTCTTATCTAATTCCGAAATTAAATCCAGTTGTGCTTTTATTTCATTGCAAGTGTAATTAGGTTCTTCCTGTGTTAGCATCTGCCTTGTTATGAACCATAAATATTGCTACCTGATTTTTTTCCTATTGTAAGGAAAGGATTGTACAATCTGTCCTCTAGAATTATAGCTGTTCTCGTTGCAGCTTTCTTTTTTAACCTCCTTATATAACCTGGTAATGTCGAAAAACAACATGGATCTTGACGCGTCGGAATTAATTAATATTCCGATCGATTTCGAAGAGACATGGAATAAACCGGAATTAGAGTTAGCCCTATTAAAAAGAGGGATTACTCCTTCTAAATCATTAGGGGAAATGAGGTTACAAGCCTCGGCCTGGAAGGCAGGTTATGGAGCTAGGTCGACGGTTGGTTCATTCAACGCTAGTAGCACTCCGCAAGTCCTTGTTAATTGCAATGCCACCCCAAAAGAAATAACCCTTAAATCATATAATGTCTCATTCGACGGTACTACCTCAGTACATGAATTTGTTACTAGGGTAGAGGAGTTAAGAGTCGGCCGGAAGACGCCTTCGGAGGTAATGGTGGCATGTTTCCCTGAACTTTTGAAAGGGCTAGCCTTAAAATGGTACAGATATGCAAAGAACACGTTTACAACATGGGATGACCTTAAACGGGCACTTTACGATAGGTTTGAAGGGGCGGAAGTGATGGATAAATTAAACGCGCTAATAATTACTAGGAAGCAACTTCCCGGGGAAGATGTATATTCTTATATAATGGAGATGAAAGAAATGGCTAGCAGGCTGGGTGACGTTCCAGAAATAAAGCTAGTAAATTTTATCAAGAAGGGGGTACATCACAGCTACAAGAGCGCTTTAGTCTCCAGAGGGGTTTATTCATTGGAAGACATCGAAACTAGCTGCCGAGAGATAGATGAAATTGGTATCGGTCCGGCAGTTGGTGGAGATGTCAACCCCATCCAACAAACCTCTGTAGCGGCATTAAACTCTCCAGGTACTTCGACGTTAGCCACTTCTCCAGCTATTTTACCCCCCGTTTTATCTCAGTCTGCCACCACGTGCAAAAAATGTTTGGACGTAGGCCACCATTACTTTCAATGTAGCAAAATTACGCATCCTATTTGTTTTTACTGTAGAAAATCCAACACCACCGCGCCGCGTTGTCCAGTGTGTAAGGCGGCCGGCACAGGCCTATTCAATGCAATACCTAGCAATAATATAAATACGAGGCCCTCGGCAAAAAACCCGAGGCGTCCCCCTCATACAAACCCACGGTGAATCAAATGGAGGAGGAATGGAGCCACTGGTTGGCGTTCGTTAAATATTTTCATTCATCCGCTAATCTGTCCCCTTTGTCTCGTCCCAGTCAATCCGACGTCAGGCCGTACCTGGGCGTTTCGGTTGGCTCGGAATTACTTTTTGGTCTGTTGGACTCGGGGGCCTCCGTCAGCTGTATCAGCGAGCAGAGGTCACTGAGCCTAATAGAGGCGGGATGTAAAGTATACCCTACGCAACTTATTATAAGGGCATTTGACGGTTCATGCCAACCTGCGATCGGAGCGCTTCAGGTTCCCATTACTCATGGTAACCTGACGCACAATATATTTTTAACTATCATTCAAAAACTCAATCCAGAGTTGATTTTGGGTATCGACTTTTGGAAGGTATTTAATATCGCGCCGGACGTACTGCAACTTGCTCCACCCCTGTCAGTTCCCTCACGTGTTATTCATACAGTAAACTCTTTAGAACATATTTCACTTAGTATTGATCAATTAAAATCTTTGCAACTTATTAAAGATAAATTTTATTCAATTTCATTCGAAAAATGTGGTTTGGGCAAAACCCATTTAATTTCGCATTGCATCGATACCACTGGCCCTCCGATTAAGCAACGGTATTATCCTTTGTCTCCCGCCAAGCAAATTATAATGGAAAGGGAGCTAGATGATATGTTGGCGATGGGAGTGGTCAGTGCTTCACGCTCTTCTTGGTCTAATCCGGTCATTATCGTCGCAAAGAAGGACGGTACTGGTCGAGTATGCCTGGATTCAAGGAAATTAAATGCAGTAACCAAACCCGATCGATACCCTTTACCATACATCTCACAAATTCTGGATCATTTACGCGACGCAAAATTCATTTCGTCTATTGATTTATCTAAAGCCTTCTGGCAAATCGAGTTGACTCCGGAGTCTCGGGAAAAGACCGCGTTCGTTGTGCCGAAGCGAGGTCTCTTCGAATATAATCGCATGGCGTTCGGCCTCCGAAATGCGCCAAACGAGCTCCAGCGCTTATCAGATCGCTTATTTGGACCAGAGTTTGAATCGAGAGTATTTTGTTATCTAGACGACGTAATTGTAGTATCAGAAAACTTTGAAGATCACTTAGCCTTATTAAATAAGGTGTTTGATAAGTTCAAATCTTCAGGATTGACGATCAATTTCAAAAAGTCTGAATTTTGCAAGTCGGAATTGAAATATCTCGGCTATATAGTTAACGATAAAGGGTTGCAGTGCGATCCGTTGAAATTGGACTGTGTTAAGAATTTCCCCACTCCAAAAAATGTAAAAGACGTAAAATCATTCATTGGTCTCTGTTCTTACTATAGAAGGTTCATTAACAATTTTTCATCAATAGCGGCTCCTTTAACTCAACTAACTTGTAAACCGAAAGGTGTTTTTAATTTTATCTGGTCGTCCGAAGCTCAATCCGCTTTCGACGCCCTTAAGAATGCCCTTATTACGGCTCCCGTTTTAGCTTGCCCCGATTTTACTAAAGAATTTTCTGTTCATTGTGACGCTTCAGCTTTTGCGATAGGGGCCGTCTTAATGCAAAACTTCCCCGACGGCGAGCACCCGGTGGCATATTTCTCCCGAGCCCTTTCTAAATGTCAAAAGAATTATAGCACTACAGAGCGTGAATTACTTGGATTAGTCGAATCGATACACTATTTCAGGCAATACCTAGAAGGTAGTCACTTCACCATTGTAACTGATCACTCCAGCCTGAAGTGGCTTACCACCTTGGATAATCCAAGTGGTCGATTGGCGCGCTGGGCAGCGAGGTTATCCCAGCACGACTTCGAGATAAAGCATCGTCCCGGTAAATTACACGCGGTTCCGGATGCTTTATCTCGAATCGAAGTGGCAATTATTAATATCAACCCAGCGACGCCCGACGATTGGTTCGAAACGATTTTTGAAGGTTGTAAAAATAACCCCACTAAGTATCCGCGTTTCAAAATTAGTAACAACAAACTTTTTAGATTCAAGACAGGAGAACTTCCTTTCTCGGACGCCCATTGGAAGGAATGTGTCAGACCGGAAGATAGATTGGAGCTTATAAAAAATTTTCATGATTCTATTAACTCAGTACACTTAGGTATATTCAAAACATTTAAGAAAATTTCACTTTATTATTATTGGCCAAATTTATTTAGAGATGTCACGAGATATGTCAATGCTTGCAAAACGTGCAAAGCATACAAACATTCAACCGCAAGTCCTCCTGGATTGATGTCGACTCCAAAGATGGTCGATCGCCCTATGCAGACGCTATCTTTGGATCTTATTGGACCCTTTCCAAAGTCGAGGGATGGTTGCATGTTCGTTTTGTCAGTGGTAGATATATTCAGCAAATTCATTTGGTTGCACCCATTAAAGCGTGCTACATCACTCCCCATTATAAAATTTTTAGAAAAACAAATCTTCCTTAAATACGGGGTACCCTTTTCAATAATAGCAGATAATGGCAAACAATTTGTTTCTAGGGAATTTAAAAAATTTGTTTCTTCATATGGGATTCCCAAAATTCTATATACCGCTTTCTATTCTCCACAAGCTAACACTGTGGAGAGATACAATCAATCTGTTAATACTTCTTTAGCAATTTTAGTCGGCAGAGATCATCGCTTATGGGCAAATTGCCTACCCCATGTGCAAGCGGCTCTGAATTCAACTGTTAATCTTTCCACTAAATTTACTCCCTTTTATCTCATGCATGGCAGGGAAATGATATTAGACGGCCGATATCACTTTCCAAGAGACAGCCCACCCAATGTTAAGTTAACTCTTCCGCCTAGCGCTGATCATTCTCAATTTCCGGATATGATTTCCAACTTACCGGAAATTTTTGATATAGTCCAGGAACAATTACTGGAAAACTTTAAAACCAATGCGCAGCGTTACAATCTCAGACGTAAACATGTACAATTCTCACCAGGAGATACGGTGTGGAGGAGAAATTTCGTTCAGTCGAACGCAGCAAGTTACTTCTCACACAAACTCGCACCGCGATTCTTAGAGAACCGCGTTGTCGAGAAAATCTCTCCTACTGTGTACTTGTTAGCTGATATGCAGGGAAAACCTCTCGGTAGATTTCACGTTAAAGATATCTTAAAACAATAGCTACCTTATGAGTAATCTCATTCTGTAGGATAAGCCTTATGCACTTCTGCTAACCACTATGGTGTTTTCTGATGCTTCCAGCATATTATAACTATAAAATTGCCAATTATTATCATTCCATTATTATGTTGATTATTCTCGGATTTTAATTCATTCATTTTAAAGTAACTTTCGTTTAGATACATTTAATCATTGGTCACACCTTTTCTTGTTTTGTAAATAAACCTAGTGGTTTCTTTTAATTTTTTTGTATTAATTAACTTCTAATTTCAAACGCAGGAGTCACTGTAAATTTAGAATCCTATTAATTAATTATCATTTAATTTTTTTACCCTGCTATAAATTCCTTTTTATCATTGAAGTTTTTACTTTATCTTAATCTAATGTTCTTTGAAATCTATTGGCATGGTGGTACACCAGTACAGGAGTACGAATTTCTTTCTTTCTCATTTTTGGTTGGAGGGTATCTCTTGGCTCTGCTAGCCATTCAACTATTATATAAATAGCTATTTGATACATGATTTAATACATATAATATAATTACAACCAGGAGATCTATTATGTCACAAACTGATGAATTGTTTCATCTTACCTTATTTTGCTCTATAAAGTTTTTCCACTCCGATCTCATTATTCAATATGATAACTGGTTTATAAATTATTAACTATCATTTATTATTATTATTTGTCTTTGTTTTAAAGGAATTAGAATGCTGTTTTATTTTGTATTGTTGTTATATATATACACCCCTAATATTATTTTTGATTTTTGATTTTTTTTGCTCCTTTTACAAGCTCGAATTTTACAAGAATGAATTAATATTTACAACATATTTTTTTTACTTATATACAATCATATTAATATCAGTTGTTTTCAACGCTCTTATTTTGTAAATGTTGAACCATTATTCATCTTATTAATTTCATTTCAGCTACTGACTTCTTTCCTGCACATGGCAATACACCCTTGTTCCGGTGAACGTCCATCGCAAAGGTGGTGGTTGCAGACCTTTCGGGAAGGAGGCCTACTCAAATTCATACCACACATCCAGCATCTGGACCTACTTTTGGTAAACAAGCATAGTTCTAAATACTACCGTAGAGCCAGGATGGGAGTTACGGTGCCCCCGGAAGGCGCAACCGCTGCCTTGGCGTTTGGAGGGGCCTGTCAGTTTAGCTACATAGTGATATATTTATAATTACAATTATGTACAATTGTCTAATTAAGTACATCGCGCTGTTGATCGTGTGATCTTTATTTATACCAGCTGCCTTTGTACTTGTTTTTGCGTGACGGTTTTGTTTGCTATTTGGTTTTTATTATTTTATCATATACATTAGAGTTTGGCATTGTTCTCTTATTTTTTTTTTATCTCAACTCAATTCGGTTCAGGCTAGATGGATGGTGATCAATGTTTTGTTTTGTCCATCTGCTAGGGATCTGTACCGCTACCAGAACTGAAGGTGATCTGGTAGGGTACCCCTTATTTTCTCTCTAGCAGTATTTTGATTATTGATTATTTGGTAGCGCTGGTCGGAACGGAAGGTGTATCCGGCTAAGCCTCCACTGGTAACGGAATCCAGCTGCCTGAGATTCCGTTGCTTCCTTTTGGTTGTATGGTGGGAGGTATGGATTCAACGCGATGCTCTACCGAATGCGGACGTTGTTTCCTACCTCGAAACCCGGTCTTACTGGGTTGGTTTTTATGCAGTTTTGTTGGAGAAGGTGCCTGAACCGAAGTGAGAGAAGCCATTCCTTTTGTTTTTTTTATTTCCTATTACAGGAAAGTGGTCGTTATAATACGTGCTCGTTAGCCTCTTACTCAATTTTTTATTATTTTTGCAACCTTGACTTGAATGTCAAATCAGTTGCGAACCAGGTGGTTCTTTTTAATTACATTTAGCTTCCGATGTGATCATGGGTTCCTTGCCTTTGTTCGCTTTCTTTTGGTGCTCCGTAGAATTGTTTTTTTCTTTATCTGGGGGGTTCGTTACTGATGGGTTTCAGGCCTATTGCTTTCCATTCTCTAGGACTGGAACATTTGGAACCAGAGGAAAACGTACGTCACCAGAGGTCTCGGGTTTGGCGGGATTGAGTTAGTCCAGAATCTGCGGCGGTGTATTTCTAAATAGTGTTAAGTGTGACCTATTGTACATCATGCAATATAGTAGAGTAGTTTGAAGCGGAGCCGTATATTCTGGAACGGACGATGTTTTGCTACACCATTGTAGACTTTAAATTAGTATACTAAAGTCATCGACTAATTGTAATTTTACATTTTGTACTAGGAATTTCTTTCTAGCTTAGTTTTCTCCTTGTTCGCGTCATTTTATTTGTTGGAGCACTGCTTGGAATCCGGATCGTGGCTTGGAATTCCATCACACGTCATTTGTTTTTTTTACAGGCTCAACAGAGAAACCACGTCACAGCGATTGGTTATTAACCACGTTGTCAGTTCGGTCGGATTGGTCATCTGCCTAGTATTTTGTAGTCATGTTTTAGTAGTTTTTCCTTTAAATATTCGGACGGTGCTTGACGCACAGTATTTATTACTTTCCGACCGACCGGCCCTCACGCAAAACCAAATTGGCAATTATTGTATATACATTATTATTTTATGATTGAACCAGGTTGGTAGAATGCTCCATTTTTACATACTGTCTCTTTTATACATAAAATGTTGTGGTGATATATAGCTCACCCCAGCGTATATTATTATATTATTATTATCCAATGTGCATTATTACTCTACCAACTATTTATGGTCAATGCTAATAAATGATTTAAAATTTATCCTTTCTTAAAAATCGATCAAATGAAAATTCATTCAAAGTTATTTAATCAATTTAAATTCATTCCTTTTTTTTTCTAAATTTGCTAAATCTATTTTTTGATGCACGCCTAAGCCTTCAGCTTGAATTATAATTTAAATAATAGGGGTTGTATTTGTCTTTTGTTCTTGTTACTAGTCTCGTTTCAATTTTATGTTTATATTTTATGTATATGTTTGTGTAACATGTTTTGAATATTGAATTCTTATAATTATTTTTTCTTTTTGCACAGATCAAACAAAATAAATGTATCTTCATATTTTATCAAATTAGTAGTGGAACGGAGTAGGTAGGGAAGACCAGTGTCGACTACTAGACCTTTAGGACTAACCCCGGATCGCCTTACTCATGTTTTACTACGCATACGCAACACCCACTCTGCCACTATAATACCAGAGTGCGAATTCCATTTCTGCGCCCTCTTCGACCCTCGACATACCGCTCCTGGCTGCCCATAGTCCATCGCAGGCCGCGAGGCGAAATCCAAACCTGGGTCTGGATTTCTTTTTTCCAACCAAGGGGACAATGTCATGTTATATTAACTTGCCACACTAAGGAAAACAAGTTTTACGCTGGCAACTCGGAGAAGGAGGCAAAAAGCAAGATGGCGGTTGGCGACGGAAATGAGTTGCTGTTTTTTGGTGTTGTGATTGGCGAATTTGTACGGAGATAAATTAATAATCGATTAAGGAGACGAGAGGCTGGTGACACGGGGCTTACGTGTGGGGACCTCGAGGCAGGACGGACGTGCATGGGTGGCCTAGATCGGTCCGCTCGAATTGGAGATGGTTTACCGTCGTAAAGATAACGCCCGGACAAAGGCTTGCCGACGTCGGAATTTGGTTCCACCAAGGAGACCTGGATTATCGTAAGCTGTATCGTTCCATTTGTTCCATTATTTATTAATCCCTCTCGCGGGATTGTCAGAGTTTATTTTCTCGTTATTCAGGGTTTGATCCGTTAGCTGCAATTGTTCATTTTCTAACCTGTAATTTACCTGTCAAACTTATCGACAATATATAACTTATATCTTGAACTCAACTTAAACTTTTATTTCGCTCCTAGACTCCCTAATTTATAGCCTTCTCAGATCTAGGGGCTGGCGCCCACCTACCAGCATCCGTGCTGGGTATTATACATTGGTTTATCTTTTAGATATTTACGTTCCGGAGGAATGAAATTTGATAACGGCCGTTGGTACTCAAAAAACCCACGACCGGAGGGTAGTAGTCTTTTATACTGGCTAGCCGGCCTATATATATATCTCCTCTATAAACCTTAACACAAAACCTACGTTACACATTGTCTATTGTCTATGGTCTGCAGGTTGGGTTCTATTATCTATGGATGTTATGCCGCATGTATTTTAACATACGCACACGTAAAAACTGTTAAAATTAATTGAAATTAGCATGAATAATTAATGATAATTCAAATTACTAATACATCATAGTAGGTACTCTTCATCAGTGTCATTATTCAGTGAATTTACAAAATGGTGCACATTCAAAATATTCTGCAAAATGACGAAATTATAGACAAAATTTTCGCCGCGACAGCGTCACAGTAGGCGACATGCACCGTGCTGCGTGCACAACTGCTTTCCGACACCCCTAAACCCCAATCGGGTGGCGCCTTTTCAGTAATAATGCCAGGAAGAGTTTCGTAAGTGAATAGAACCGTGAAAGGTAGCATAGCACCGTCCGCACCAATGACATTATTAATGGACGACGCACTCAATACAATAGCTAGCAAGTAAATTCGCATGTATAGGTAGACGTCACGAAATTTCCATTATGCGATATCACGCATCGGAAATTTATAGCAATATGACCTTTATTGTAATGGCGTTAGAGCTGTGTTTCTAATGTTAATGTTCATTTGAGCGAACCCGTTCGAACCGAACCATTCGGCAGACCCAACAAAAAGCATCAGGAATTTATAGCAATATCACCTTTATTGTAATGGCGTTAGAACAGATTATGCCATTCGGCAGACCCGACAATAAAGTGAGTGTCATTTTCTTTTCCAGATGATTCGTCCATATTAATGTCATTGGTCCGCACACACACTAATTAGCACCGAAAGACTTTCCTTATCATCACTGTTTATTGTACTGTAATTTTTTTTATCATTTTTTCCCAACGAAATAGATTTTTTTCTGGTACATTAAGAAAAAAGCCGATTCGTCACAGTTAAAAATTCGCAAAGAATCGTTGAGAATATCTACAACATTTTGCTTTGACAAGTGGTCGGTTAATTTTTGACACCAACCCATGATATTTTGGCGAGTGATTGTAAATCTACATCCCTCTTTGTGAATGTGTGATAAATAACTACGTATCATCGGATGCCGCCCTGTAAAGCCGCTAAACCAATGATTACCGGGTTTGATTACAGTGGATTTTTCTAAGCTTTTAGCAAACAGTGAAGCACTTTCCAGGAAGTCCTTGTTGCTGATAAAGTATCCCCACTGGCTGAATTGAAGAACCCATTCGGCGAGCAGGCTCTCTTCGGTCGAGGAGAAGACGGTCAATTCGTCGTAAGGGATGTCTCCCTGACACTTTGCCCGTTAGGATGAACCTGGAGATGCTGAAGATTCTGCTGGCTTTACGTAAAGTCATGTCGCTTTGAACTGCGGCCACGGCTTGAGCGAGGGCACTCTCTTTATACCGACACTGTTTTGTCGTCACTATCAACCTACAAAAGACAAATTTTATAAATTAAAATCAAACATAATGTGTAATACTGATTCCACATATTTTAACAACGATCATTTCCTTCATCTACTTCAATAGGACATTCTTAATTGATTTTTAAAAAAGACATTCTTGCATGTAGGTAACTAACAAATTTTAAATAAAAATTATTTATTGAAAACATGAACACAATATTTTAAGAAAATTATCTGTTTCCAAGGTAATTACAGTCAAACTTGGATCACGGAAATAGTGAGATCTCGGATGTAATGAGGAAACATTCGTTGACATTTTAGTTTATGATTTTCTACATACATTTATTCACTTTTATAACAAGCTACTTCTCGGGTATACTAAGCAAAATTGTTAATGTGCCAATCGTTTAAGAATAACATTTTCGACCCAAAGCAATAAAATCCGACTGGCCATTCGACTGATGCTGCCGGGATCGGATTACGTTTATGACACTAGTTAAGTGTCTAAGTACCTAATTGGTGTTTTCGCCGACATTGAAAAAGTATCCACGCATATTATGGTTAAAATTGCATTAAAAAATCCAAGCTTTGTGAATTCAGTAGGTACATACCAGCGCCGGCCTCTTTTGTAGTTTATGAATGCCATGCTCGTTTCGGGGATTTTTACTATGGTTTTTAGATTTTTATGTTCTATGCTTAAATAGAACATGGCGTGAAAAATGTTATATAACGATATAACGAGTAATGCTTATAACGAGCAAATTCAGTCGGTCCCATCTTCCTCGTAATAACCAAGTTCGACTGTAAATTAAATTTGTTTACTTTTGACCGTTATTAAATAATGTGGAATAAGTATTACATATTATTGTGTTTTATTTTAATTCATACAATGTCTTTTCACCAAGAATTGACGGTTAACACCCTTAAAGTGAAACAAATTTTAATTAAGGAAGTAACTACACAATCCTTGATCTACTGGCTATTGGGTTATTCATGAGAAAAAAAGTTGCTCAAAATAAGTAAAAAAGTCCTTGATTTTGATTTAAAATGGAATTTCTTGAATTTTTCATATTCTCTTTTTGGTGAAAAACAAAAATCCTATACATTTTCAACAGCTGATGATAAGGTGTACTATAAGTTTTGCGAAAATACTATAATTTCATGGACTGCATACTATAATTCGGTGACAAAAAGATGGCGACACTGTTTGCAGAAAACCACTGCGTATACATCAGACATGTGAACATAGCTACAGGGAAGCGTATTCACCATCCATTGATAGAGTGCGAAAAGTTTACGGTGATGGGCGGCGGCTTGGAGAACTAGATCCCCTCCTCTCGCGTTTCAGTATTCATTCCCCTCACCACGAACGCATCTGACGTTTTTTATAAGTGTGCGGTATCAGTCATTTAGACATGTTAATAATGGCAAAAGTTTTGAAAAGTGACAGCAGGAAGTTTATAAGTCATCTTATCTCCTACTGTGAAGAAGAAAAATGACAAAATAACCTCATTCGGCTCTTCAACAACGTTATCGAAAGAGTTGCCTCGATGACAGCTACAAAACACACTTAAAATTTAAATGTTGCCATATAAAATTTATCCTGAGTTATTGGAAACATATGTATATCATTATTTGAAATTTGCGAAAATATATACAGCAGTACACTCTCAGTAATCCGCCGCTCGATTATCCGACAACTACTATAATCCGCCGCTATTTTTACTAGTTGAAAGCATAAAATCAAGCTCTATAATTCGCCGGTATTCGATTGTCAAATTTAGTAGTACGCCGCGCACAAGTATACAACGCAGATGAGAAAGTGGCCAAGGACCGCATCACAATTATGCCGTGCTCCAATGCAACCGGGACACACAAACTGAAGCTTTTGGTCATAGGGAAAGCCAGGAATCCTAAGCCATTCAAGAATATCTGCATCACTGAACAACTGGTTGTGTCAAGTGATTTACTGTTTAATATTAAGTTAATAAACTTAGTTTATAAATATGTAGATATAATTTCGTAAATTTAATACTTAATTTTGATTATAAATAAAACTGTAATTTGCTAGTACAAATTTCTCAAAACACTATTTTTACGAAATACCTGTTTTAATTTTTACTATATTTTGTATGTATGCACTATAATCCGCCGCTTTCACTAATTGGTCACTTGTCTGGTTTTTGGGGTGGCGGAGGAAGGGAGGAAGTGGGAAATAATATCTTCCAATCCTGGCAATATTCACAATACTTCGAAATCGAAAACCATAGATAAGACACAACACGAGCGCCGCTGCCAGGCCTCACGTTAAACTTTTCAGTCTCTATTAATTTTAATATCACCATCACTCACTTAGCTTGGAAAAAACTATTGGTGACTTGAGATGGAAGAAGTAAATGGATAAATTTCACTTTTTTCAAAACTACCCTTAATGTCTTCAACAGAAGCAGTATACCCATAGGTTTTTCCAAAAAAACCACTTACCTGATAAAGTTCAACAGCTTTATCCGGGTGTTCCTCAATCCACAATGCCATTTCACTGTTATAATAAACGTCAATTTATTGGACCAATTAACGATTCATCCAAACACACCAATATAACGCCATTAGCTTTGGCAAACTCTAATGCCATTAGGTATTTGTGGCAGGCATCACCGTTAACGATAATGACTTTCTGAATTACAACTGAGAGATCTCCATAGCCTACCTCCACCCTTCACCACTGATGTGTAGTGAATTAAGTTAACCGGCAATGATATATTTTAGCAGTGCCGACAATTCTTGAAAAAAATCGTTACTGGTGGACATCTAGCTGTGTCATCTTAAGCAGAATATTCTTATGTAAAGTATATATACATACCCTTTGTCCACGGAGCTGTGTGAATTTTTGTCGGCTTTATGTTTTACTGGTTGGGTTTTTTGCTTTTTAGATTTCGTACACTCGGCTATTATTTCATCTTCTATTGGATTTGTATTTTCAATTTTTGTCACTACCCCATCACATGTTCTGGAAAATACTGTGTAATTAGTTAAATGTTATTTGTCTATAACAAATTGCGTGATGAAATTAATTATAAAAATGCTAAATAAATAAAAACAATCTATAAAAAAAAACAGAGTATTATTGATTGGACACTCAGGAAGCTAAGAAAAAAACTGTCTAATCTAATTTAGAAGGGAAAAATTTCAATCATCCGCAGTAGTATTCTAGCAAGAAAATCTGCAAGCAAAATAATGTAGTGAAACAGTACCGCAGTAATAGAAATGAAACAATCACAAATATATTGTGACCTCACCGGGATTCAAAGCCCGACGATGCAAGGCCAACGCCTTGTGCACTGGACTATGAGGGCCACGCATACAAATGAACCATGCATTATAGACGTGCAATAGTGTGTGTAATACACCAATATTAAATGAGCGTCAATGCATAAACCGAGAGCAGTTGTCAGTATTTGACGTATGGCGTATTCTTGACACGTATTTAAATTTATCCCGTATTCTTCCTTACTCGAGATCGGTTGCCTGCTTCTCCTTACCCTATTTACCTTTCAGTTCCTACTATTGTTCTCTGTGAATACACATACCTTTTGTTCATGGAGCGATGAGAACTTTTGACAGCATTAACTTTGACTGTGGGCGTTTTTTGCTTTTTATATTTTGTACGTTTAGTTGTGTCTTCATTTACTGGATTTGTGTATTCGATTTCAGTGAGCATTTTAAAATTACTTGCGATATTGCATCCATAGATAATATTTTGAACAGAACTCAACCAGCAAACCATAGATAATATCATATCATAAACACCAGAAATAGACAATAATTTAATAGAAAATCCATAGCATGCATTTTGACGAAATGGTGTCGAGTGATGAGTCGAAAATGTGTTATAAAATAAAATAAAAAACGTTCATTGAGTCATGCAGTTGCCGATATAGGGCGGTACGCGTGAGGTGACCTCGTTGTTGTTCTGGTAATTTCGGCAGATTTTGATTTGAGATTTGACAATGTTCATGAAAAATGACATCACACACTTTTTTTGAGATTTGACAATGTTCAGAAAAATGACATCACACACTTTTTTCCCGTAGCGACAGCACATGACGTGATGATAATATCATCTCTGTTCTGGCAGAACAGACTAACTGGAGAACGCTAGTTTTGAGTAATTTGACTTTGAAGTTGTTAAAATGTTTGAAATGGTCTATCATGTGAGTTTATTAAGTAATCGTAAAAAGGATGACTTTGAAATAAAGACTGTTTATTTATTAAGAAGGTTTCCAGACGGTAAAGTTTGAAATAAGGAACATTTTGGTATAACTAATCAAAGTCATTTTTTCGAATTAGTGTCTTCTGCCAGAACAGTGACGATATTATTTGACACATTAGTGTTGTTTTATTTTTCACATTTGAAATGGGGTAAATCCAAAGAGGTTTGTGTTTTTCAATGGGCTCACGGAGACGTATCTACAAACGAAAATCGTACATTTCCCACCTTCAGTTTAACCTAGCCAATATAAAATCTCATTGGCTGAAAACCACTCCATACTAATCAGGTGATACCTCATGAGTTGCATACCGTTTAATACCAATACGCCTACCAACGAATGACTCCGAATGCTTTACGAACTATCAGAAAATATCTACGCTTCAAATCAATGTGAATTTAGCTAAAGGCCTATCCTATATAGTAAATCAATGGGTAAATCAGTATAGTATTCAAAGTGGCACTGAATTCTTTGTGATTAACTAGAGTTAAATCTAATATGTATCAAAAGGTAATTTACATCATCTGGTCACCGGCTTCACTCTGAAATGGGTCTTCAGAGGACTTCTCTCTACAAAAATTGTTGTCGTCATCACTAGGTAATAAATCCTCAACTTTGACGTTGACGATTTCTATGTCATGTCGCAATGATGGATCAACATCAGACTGTTCAAAATGAAAAACAGGAAAATCACTTGTCCCATCTGGAACATGAAGAAGAATAAGTCATATAAATTTACTTTTCCAACTGTTAGGTGGTACTAATTTGGGAGTAAATAATGTTTAGCGACAAATGCAAAGAGATGGATTTTATAAACAATTACGTTTCATAACATTAAAATTGGATGACAGTAGTGGAAAACTTTGTTCATTCGTTTATTTGTAGTAAATATCAAAAAAAATATGTATTTTTTTGGAAAATTAGCAGACTGTATCTCTGTTCGAGCTTTTGTCGTTTTAACATTATTTACTCCCAAGCTCTTCAATTTCACTATACTTAATTGAAAATTAAAAATCAATACTACTTACTGACCAAGTTTGCTTTTTACGAACTATGAAAACCAGAAAACTACAGTAACTCGGCCACATTATGAGAGGACAAAATTACAGCAAGGAAATATCAATAGTAAGCATAGCAAAGGACGACGCTGCAATTCGTGGCTTAAAAACCTTCATAATTGGTACGACTGTAGCTCCTGCAGCAGGTGGCCGACCTCCGTTTGGGGATGGCATGATAAGAAAAAGAAGATTGCTTGACAAAAATTGATTTTCAATTCTTTAATATCTAAAACTCATTCAGTTCCATATTATATTGTGTAATAAATATTGTAATTCACATGACTCGGGACCCACATTATTATAAGCCTACACGTTACCGCTCGGAAATCATGGCTGTATCAGAAGTAAAAATGACGAGAAAATAATTAATAATGGTAAAATTACCGAGCCAGTGCCTAATATTTTCCTGCGCAGTTTCCACCTGGTTCTTGAATTTAGTGACTTCTCTAAGTCTCGTGACGCAAGAATCACAGATCATATAAGCATTTCCATACTTTGGTTGATCGGCGCCTATCTGTAACAGGAGAAAGAAATTCATAGACAATTGTGCATTTGCTTAACTGATTTTAAAGTCCGTAGACCAGGTTCATTGGATTTCAAACATGTTTGATATTTTATTCGCTGAGTTGCCAAAATTCATCTGTCAAGAAATGCGTAAGTATGATTTGACAATAATAATAGGCAATCATTTGAAATGAAAAAAATTGAATTGATTAATGAGAGATTTAGCAATAATTTTTTTTATTCGAGTTTATGAATGTTGTTTTTACTCCTACATTATTTTATGCAAATTTACAAGTAAATAACACAAAATTTCAGGATTATAAGAAGACATTAGGATACGTTTAGTTATCACAACTGTCAAAGCTCGACTTTTTTACTCGTTCGTTGATCGTCTGTTGGTCAGTAGCAGAGCATAGACAAATCAGACAACTTATTGTCCTCGGACTTTCGGCTCGTCAATTTGGAGCGCCTGCACACTTTGTAGTAATATAATTTTTCACATAATTCGTCTATATTATAATATGCCAATACTTATAAACGCCCACAGGGACATCTCAAAACCCGCTGGATAGACAAACTCATAAAGTTCGGTGGATGTATGTCATAGCAAAGAACTAGGGACTGAGAAGAGTGGTAGGAGCTTGGGGAGGCGGTGCCTGTGACCGGTCGTCCGCCGTCTTTGGCTGTTAGTCGTCATTGTTGAATTCTGCTATCTTTTTGTCATCGAATTATAGTACGCTGTCCAAGAAATGATAGTATTTCGGCAAAAATTATAGGACATGTTGAAAATGTAAAAATATGCTAACTGGAGAATTCAATTAATTCCATTTTTCAAAATTGTGGTATTTTTGACGTACAATACGTTTTTAATATTACGCGGACCAAAATGTACTATAATTATAGTTTGGTTGGCAACACTGCGTTCACTGAAAGATGGCAGCGCGCGCGGACAACTAGTCACATCTTGTGAACTTCTTGAAAATCTTGTGACCCGGGGAGGCCTTCATCCAGTAGTGGATCGAACCCGGCTGATGATGATGACTTGTAAATAAATAAATTGAAATTGCTGTAACCATATGATAAATAATTAATATCTTAGCCAGGAACTTACATTCAAAGAAAAACAATAACTCATCATATCCGAGTATACCTCTATGCTTCCACAATAATCAGACATTCCCATCATGTCTTTTAGGTTAGAATTACTTCTGCTGGCCAAACAAGTTTGGCATAAGTTTGATAACTGAATATATTTTTCCTCTTTCTCTGTCTTTATTGAGCGATTACCCAACGAATCCATTCTCAACGTCGACTGTGAGCAGTGCGATGCCAACACAATAAATAATTGTAATCATCCGAATAGGTACTACAGAATATTAGATGTACAATTTTCTAATAAGTTGGCGATATTGGAAGCATCATGACATAATGCCACGATAAGACTTACAAATGACTAAGTATTCCAACTTCATAAATCAAATCGTTCGCGTTGATAGTGAAGTTACAATCGAAATAGTTATCGATTAAAAAAATTATTTTATAAAACAACCAAGTCAAAACCGACACTGACAGTAATAATAAACAAGTCACTCTATGGTTTATGCAGGTGCTGCCATAACAAAATCCATAGACAATATTTATTAATATCTTTTACGATTTAATTAATTGAATTATTATCTTGTTTAGCAGGCTGGCAGGACCGACGCTTCTATCGTAGCGTCCTTTGTCTTTGGTTATTCAAAAGTTGATTATTTTTTTCCTTTGTCAGAAGCGACAAAGCGAACAGCGTAATGAAGCCAGCAACGTCGCGGAGGGACTAGCGATGGAGACCGACTCGAATGAGTCAGAATTACTGTTGGACGATCCAGTAGGTAAACTGAGGGCATCAGTAATGTCACTGGATAACAAGGTATCTCAGATTTTTTCAATCTTGACCCAACAGGGTCTGCCTACAGTGGTGCCTACTCCGCAGAGGCCGACGGTAAACATCGACTCTCCGGTAAGTTTTTTACGGCCATCCGCAAGGCCTGAAACAGCGGAAAAACCCAACAGGATTCCGTTGCCTGTATTTAGTGTCGTAGTTCAGGAGCCTGCTTTTCCGACGCCAGACAAAGCTCGGGTAGCGGAACTTACCAGACTCCAACTTTTCGACACAGATAATTGGGCGGGGGTTCGCTACGCTGAAACCCAAAAACAATATTTGGCGGCCCCATCTTTCGTTGAGTTGGGACTCAACGATGAGTTATGCCCCTACGATCGTTCATCGCAAACGATACATCTAATGGAGCGTACGATCGCCGGCCTCCAAAATGCGATGCTCGCTCAAAAGGAGTGTATTCGGGACGCGTTACAGCGAGTGGTCGACTCTATCAGCGACCACACTATCGCATTGGTACGGCTCTTTTTGAGACGGTCGTAAAGGAGTTCGGGACCTCTTCAGCACTCAACAAAGTATCTGAGGACGTCACCCGAATCCTTTGTGGAAAACGGGCAGAGTTGGTTCAGACGAGGCGGAAGAAAATCCTCTCCGTTATAAAAGACACCTTCACGCGAGAGGCTCTTAACAAGATCCCACCTAGCGCCGAACATATCTTCAATAAAGATAAACTGGCGGTGTTCCTAGAAAGAAGTGGGGGTCGTGAGAAGGTCTTCGATCAGACCACCAAAGTGGTTGACCAGGGCAGGGAGAGTCAACCTAGCACTTCGTTAGGTGGACACAATGACACCTTTCGGATGCAGGGATACACGAGGAGGATACCAGACCAGGTTAGGGGTGGCTTGCCGAGAGGCCCATGCCCATCCAACCGAGGTTTTCCCAGAGATAACCGAGGTGGTGGGAGGGACACTTACCCTAGACGCAGGTGACCGGGTCTCCCTCACCACGTTCAAAGGGGGACGCCTCCAGCATTTCCAGGAAATCTGGCAGGCCAAGGGTGCACCACCACCATTATTAAAAATAATAACGGGAACCCGTATTCCGTTTATAAAGAACCCCCCTCTAATAATGCCTTCCGTACAATTCCAGAAGGATTTCCAAACGCGACAATCGCCGGAGATCACTTCACAAATCGCGGGACTGAAGATATCGGGAGTATTGGAATCGGCAGAACCATCTCCGAGCTTCCTCTCAACCCTGTTCCTAGTAAGGAAGCAAGACGGCAGTCAACGACCCGTCTTCAACCTAAAACGGTTTCCTACAACCAAGGCCGTTCAAACTGTTCCACCATTTCAAGGTCCCAACATTCCTGCAAAGGGAAGACTGGTTAGTAAAAATAGACCTAAGCCAAGTGTACCTACATGTACCTATAGCTATACAACATCGCCAATTTCTTCGGCTAGTTTACCAAGGAGAACTCCTTCAATTCACGTGCCTTCCGTTCGGACTGTCGGCAGCACCAAGACTGTTTGCCTCATTAACAAACTGGGTGGCCGAACACCTCCGGGGAAAAGGTATGAGAATCGTCACTTACTTAGACGACTTTCTGATGGCAAATCAGTCCAGAGAGATTCTTCTGTCGCAACTGACTTATATGATAGATTTCATGCAGCCACTAGGCTGGATAATCAACAAGAAAAAATCTTGTCTGATTCCAAGCCAACAGCGGGAGTTCTTGGGTATCACGTGGGATACTCACAACAATCGGAAATATCTATCAACAGAGAAGTGCACATCACTTCGTCACCACCTGCAATTGCAGATCTAAAAAGGCAGTTGGTCGCTCAGGCAGGCCCAACGCCTCCTCGGGCTACTCAACTTTGCAACCTTCGTCACTCCACAGAAGAGGTTGCATTGCCGACGTCTACAACATACGAGCGCTCGATTATCAAGACTCACCTCAGACACCCTCACAAAACAACATCGATTTCACCACAAGCTCGAGAGGACGAGAGGCCCCTCAGGAAAACCTACAATCACTTCCTCACCACAGACGCAGCCGATTCACGCTGGGGAGCGCAGTTAGACGAGTACCACCTATCAGGTACATGGACACAAAGCCAATCCACGTGGCACTCCAACCGAAAAGAGCTGTATGTAGTACTCTCAGCCATACAACTCCGGGAGCAAACGCTCACAGGATCAGAATTACTCCTACAAACTGAAAACAAAACAGTGGTGGCCTACATCAACAACGAAGGGGGCACAAATTCCGCAACCCTACTAAGTCTTTGCCGACAAATTCTGGAAACCGCCAACCATGCCAGTATATCATTGACTGCACAATACCTTACAGGCAAATACAACTGCGTGGCAGACCATCTCTCACGCAGCATAATTATCCCAGAATGGTACCTAGTTATGGCGGCTACAGCTCCCCTATTTCAAAGATGGGGACTCCCAGACGTAGGCCTGTTCGCGTCCAACAGAGCCCATGTTGTCGCAACGTATGTCTCACGAAATCCGAACGATGCCCTTGCACTGTTCCACGATGCCTTCAGTCGACAGTGGGACTTCAAACTAGCCTGGATATTCCCAACGCCGAATCTAATTCCACAAGTATTGGCACACCTGAACATGGCAAGGGGAAAATATTTACTAGTGGCCCCATGGTGGAAGAAGTGTTTTTGGAGCGCAGACCTACAGCAGAGATCACTGGAACCCCCCTACCCGATCCCGCACTTGGAGTCATTTCTAGTGGATACGGTGACAAACCATCCACCCAGGGGCGGCTCTACCTTAAGAGACCAAGGGGATGGTCCCCCCCATCATTCTTTAATTAATATTCAATTAAATATTAATGTTACACATGCCTGCTACAATACATTGACTTTGTTAAGTATAAATTAATTATGTATTTTATTTGTACCGTTTACCCATCCTTGATTCTTGTTTCTTGGCGCAACCCTGTTAATGCTTCAGTCTACCTACATAGCAGGTACGTACAGTAATAATGTCGGGTCACAGAACTTCTGAGAACAGATTTCCGAGTTCCCTGTGGCCGGGACCTTCTGAGATGTACCCTTTCAAATCAAAGGAAATATTTATGCAAGCAAAGCAATTATGAGACGCTATATGCGATTATCAGTTATGATTCTCAAAATTCCCTATCGCTATAACTGTGTAGAACATTAAGCACGTCATATACACGTTTAGCTTTACATGTATTGGCGGTGGTCCGGGGATGCGATTCAATATACCCACCCCTGTATAAATGTTAGTACCTAGGTAAAAGTTGACGTACATATAATTATTATATTATCTTGTTGGTCAGGGCATATCCTGTCACAAGTTGTTTTAGTTTGCCAGTCAGACGTCAGTGATCAACGGTAATCCATAAAATAAGTTTAAAATTATATTTGTTAATACATATTCTCTATATGTATTGTGAAGTACTATTTGTAGATAGTTTTCATCTCACGTTAATAAAATAATTTTGATAAATAATGAATGAAACTATGATGAATGAGGTGGATTATTTATTGAAATATAAGTTCAGTACATTGACATTTGAAGATAAACTAGAAGTGAAACGATTGGGACCCCACCAACCTAGTGATTTAGTTATTGTGTATAAACTAGTGAAACCAAAAAAAAAATTAACATTTAAATCGGAATGGTTTACTAAAAAAACGTGGTTGACTGCAAGTGTATCCTTAAAAAGACTATTTTGTTTTCCTTGTTTAATGTTTGGTGGTGAAAGTGTTTGGGCTCAATCTGGTTATTCAGATTTAAAACATCTATCAGAGAGGCTAACTTCACACGAAACTTCGTCGTCTCACATGAAAAATGCTGTGACATTAAAACTTTTTGGTAAATCAAACATTGTTGAAAAGTTAGACAGTGTATATAGGCGTAATATTCAACGCCATAATCAAGAAGTTGACAAAAATAGATACTTATGTAATTTCAAAAATAATTTCTGTGTTAAGAGTGTTAAGACTTTGTGGTTCGTGCGAAATTGGAATCCGTGGCCGCGATGAGACTTCCGAATCCTTAAAGCCGGGAGTGTTTCGCTCAGTGTTCCAGTTACTATGTGAAGATGATGTAATACTCGTATTAAAAAACTATTCAAAATGAGCTTTTGGACTGCATGTACGATTTATATAGAGAACTCCTCAAAGAGGATATATCTACCACGAATTTTGTTTCAATTTAAGCGGATGAAACAACCGATGTTTCTTGTAAAGCACAGTTGGTTATAATATATGTTGGGTATATTACTAAACTTGGGACTGTTACTGAACGATTTGTGCAGTGTTCTAAACTACTGGATAAATCGGCTAGTGGCCTGACAGCAGAAATAATGTTAGTACTTAGTGACTGTTGAATCAATCGCGAGAAATTGATAGCTCAAACCTATGATGTGCGGCTGTAATGAAAGGTAATTTAAATGGTGTACAGACACAGATTAACGTTGATCGCCCATACGCACATTTTGTGCATTGCAATTGAACCTTGTATGTAGTGCAGCAACTGTGTTCGAAAACACACAAGGAACTAAAAATATTCTTCGGTAATATTTCTGGGTTCTCATCATTTTTCTCAGTGTCCACGAAACGCACCTGTTTACTGGACAAGGTTGTGAACCAGAGGATGCCAAGACCTAGCGCAACAAGGTGGAATTTTTCTGGGCGTATGATAAACACTGTTTATGAAAATTTGAATGAGATGCGGGAGTGTTTTTTGAAATTTCAAGAAGATCCAGGGTGGGATCCAGTAACTTTAAGTGAAGCATGTGGATTCTTAAATCTTTTATACGATAGGTTATTCTGCAGTCTTCTTTCATTTTTCGCGCAAGTTTTGCCGGAAGTTGACATTTTATTTCAAAAACTTCAAAAAGTTTGCATAGATAATAAATTCAGCAAACTTAGCTATAACACACTCTAAAGCAGCCATATTAAAAATAAGAGAGAAAACGGATGCATAGGGAGACCATTACGCTAATTTAACATGTAAAAGACATTTTTCCGCTAGTGATTTGAAGCGCGTGATGAAAGAAGCATGCGATGTCATTGTTGTGCACGCCAGCGATAGATTTTCGAATACTGACTGTCTTACCGCTGCAAGATTGGTGGATGTTAGATTTTTCAAAAAAAAAATTGTTATAGCTTGTTATAGCTTTGATATAGCGGTTCAATATTATCCATTTCTACTTAAAAATAAATTAAGAACGGAATTAAAAATTCTGTATGGACATGACGAACTCACTAGTGATTTAAAATCCGCCGTTTCTCTCTTAGCGTCATTGGACGAGAATAATGTAAAAGAGATACCACCAGAGTCACCCCACTTTTAGAAATTATTATTACGATCCCAATGACGACTTCAGAATCAGAAAGGTGTTTTTCGACGCTGAAACGTATCAAAACATCTTCAAGAAATACAATCGGTGAGGAACGGCTGAACGCGCTTTCCATGTTATCAATAGAAGACGAATTCATCAAGTCCGTTCCTGATTTCAACAACACATTGATAGACCGGTTCGCCAAACTAAAAAAAAAGAGTAGAATTTAATTATAAGACTCTTTAGGACACAGGAGGCATATGAAGATGAAGTAATAGTTACAAAAGGTATGTTTTTTTGAATTATTTATAGAATCTAAAGCAACAGCCACTACACAAAATAAATGACTAAAATACACACAATTAATGTTAGAATTCAAAATATTAATAAAAATATAATATACGTTTTGATTGATATTAATTAGGTATACCTATATGTATTAGATATTTCACGCCATCTGACCCCACTTACTAAAATATTCTAGAGCCGCCACTGCGTCCACCTCCACAAGTCCGGGACCTATCACTCCAGTTATGGATAATTTTGGGTGGGCAGAGTTAGTTTCTAGCTGGTCGGTAGAGGACAGATCACTTCTCACTTCCGGCTGGCGACCATCCACTTTGAAGACCTATAAACCTGCATGGGACAAATGGAAGACATGGTGCATGGCCAACACGATAAGCTATAATACCCCCGAGCCGATTGAAGTGGCTAGATACCTGGGTCACTTATACAATAAGGAAGGTCTTTCATATAACACTATTCTTGTACATAAGTCAGCCATAGCTACCTTTTGCATACCTATGATCAGTAAAGACATCAGCAGTAACATAGTAGTGCGTCATGTTAAAAGCCATATCCACCCGCGAGACTAGACCTACAAAACCACCGATTTAAGTGGCTAGATACCTGGGTCACTTATACAATAAGGAATGTCTTTCATATAACACTATTCTTGTACATAAGTCAGCCATAGCTACCTTTTGCATACCTATGATCAGTAAAGACATCAGCAGTAACATAGTAGTGCGTCATGTTAAAAGCCATATCCACCCGCAAGACTAGACCTACAAAACCACCGATTTGGGATCCAAGAATAATCGTGGACTACCTCAAGAAAACAACACCACTAGTATACAACCTATATGTAGTTTCACGCAGAACAGCTATGTTATTATTACTCGCATCGGGACGACGGGTTCATGACCTTACCCTACTCAGTGTAGCGGATAATGGCCTGGTAGATAATGGCGACCATATTATAATTCTATGGCCAGTGTTTGGTTCCAAGACAGACACATCAAGGCACCGCCAATCTGGATGGGAATTAAGCGCTTCCAGTAAAGTTGCCAAAACATCGATCCAGTATTTTGGCTACGAAAACTTATCTGCGTTTCCAATGAGAGAAGAGAAGAGGGTGGTAATATTCCGGCATTATTTATCTCGTCAAGAGGCCCCCCAAAACCTGCGACTCGAGCAGTCATCGGAAATTGGGTGAAGTCAGTACTCGCTGATGCAGGGGTACAGGAATCACCATGCAGTACTCGACCAGCAGTCGCCTCTCTAAATTGGTTAGAGAATTACCCCATAGATGACATCCTGCAGAAAGGTAATTGGCGCCAAGAAGCTACTTTTAAAACATTTTACTAGAGACCGATAGACACACAGACTTCTACAGTGGGGGAACAAAATATGTTGACCTCTCTGTTCAGCCCGGTGCACTGAGCCTAAAAGCAAGGAGATGTTATACCTAATTCTCATGTTAGGTTCATCCACCCTATCTTGCAGGATCTATCTTGCTTTACCAGGTGATAACAAACAGAAATCTCAAGGGACTTCAAAGTCAATAGCGAATAATGAAAGGAGTTTTAGCTACCATTAAAACTCTTATTATTCTTGTTGACTCTGAAGTCCAGAGAACACCTACCTGGTTTCCTTGAGACATATCAAATTGAATAACCAAAGACAAAGGACGCTACGATAGAAGCGTCGGTCCTGCCAGCCTGCTAAACAAGATAAGCAACCAGAGAGATAAATAATCGAGAAGAAAACGGGGTAAAAAGGGGCCAGCACAGAAGAACACAATGCAAAAATACGATCAACATTTTAAGGGACTCTAGAGTCAACAAGAATAATAAGAGTTTTGGTAGGTAAAACTCCTTTCATTATCTCAGCTCGACATTATTGTGGACTGGCTACATTCTGCATAACTACGTTCAATTAGTCTATGGTAAATATGTCAATTATTGGTATTTACAATATCGGATTAACGCGGGGCGCCTGTCAATGAAGTGAAAGATTGAATTGAATGTAATATCCTTTGATAAATTGATAATACCAACTCCACGAAAATAGTAATTCCATCTTTACAGCCGCATTGATTGCTGAAACATTTCTATATATCAATAGACAGCACTAAAACTCCTGTGTTGTTTGCATCGGAATCTTATTGTGTTTCTCTAAAATTGATTCTCGTTGTGATATTGGTCTGCAATCCCTGTAGAAATTCTATAGTTTGCAAATGGATCCGCTGAAGTTGGAAAATGAAGAAGAACATCTTAGCCGCTTATCTGGCATATGCCAAGCTTGTTTGGCAAACGGAAGTGTTACTAACCTCAAAGATATGATGGGAATGTATGCTTACATTGGCAAAATAGAAATATACTCATCCATGTTGAGCTATTGCTTCGCCATAAACGTAAGTGTCTGATTAATCTTTTCATAATTTTGGTTAAGAAAGACGGCATCGAATTAAAGTATAAAATAATAGTAGTACAAAAAACCGAACGGGAATACTCGTGCATCAGCTAAAGTCAGGGAGACTACGTCATACATATGGTCGAGTAAAGGCGCCTTTTCACGCGGTCACCTAGTGCTTTTTTTTGTTATGTTACGTGGGTCTTTTTACTGGTTCTCCGCCACCGCTCACCGTCATCTGTCAGTGAGCGCAGTGCTGCCAACTGAACTATAATTATAGTACATTTTGTTTCGCGTACTATTCGAAAAGTTACATTTTCGTCCGCGTACTATAAAAAAAGTATAGTACGTCAAAAATACCAAAATTTTGAAAATTTTTATTAATACTTTGGACGCGGAAGACGCACACGGTGCGTAATGACCAGGCGGCCGATCGATGTAATTAACGTGCATTTTAAAGGGGGCAATTAAAATCTCATTATCTATTCAGCAGCAAAAGCGTTAATTGAATTCGCCGGTTTGGTTAGGGGTTCATATTATGTTGCGATGTTTAAAGTTCCGTAAAATGTCCGTACTTCATGACATGCAGTTATAACGACAGGTGTTCACCTACGAGTCCATGCGACCGGTCGCATCCGCGAGTGGTTATCAAAAGCGTGTGGCTTAACCATCATAATTACAGTCGAACTCGGTTATTACGATCTCGGACATAGCGAGATCTCGGATGTAATGAGGAAACATTCGTTGACATTTTGGTTTATGATTTTCTCCATACATTTATTCACTGTTATAACGAGCAACTTATCGGATATACCGAAGCTAAAATACTGTTAATGGGTCGATCGTTTAAAAAAAATTCGACCCTAAGCAATAGAATCTGATCAGACAGGATGCCGTCGGGGTCGGATTACGTTTATGACACTAGTTAAGTGTCAAGTACCGACCTAATTGGTGTTTTCGCACCGTTTTCGGTTGAAAGAGTATCCATGCATATGGTTGAAAAATCCATAGTTTGTGAAGTCCGTGGGTACAATTCATTACAATAAACAACTTCTTTTGTAGTTTATGAATGCCATGCTTGTTTCGGGGATTTTTACGATGGTTTTCAGATTTTTTTTTTTTTCGACTTTTTGTGTTATGTGACCGCTCATTTAAAAATACTTATTCTCTGATATGACGAGTAACGCTTATAACAAGCAAATTCAGTCGGTCCCATCTTCCTCGTAATAAGCAAGATCAACTGTATTATTAGGTTCAATTAGTGTCCATTTGTGTGCGCAGTCTTGTCTTTTAGACATGTCATGTCGTCAGAATAACATGCCTTGTCTTGTAGAATGCCGAAAAGAGGTGGCTGTTCGACAGCCAAATCATCCGGGTCACAATCCTCGGTCATGGAGTCCTGACTAAGAAAATGTAATAGTCCGTTTACCTACATAATTTTTATTTTTTTCCTCCCTGGATGGGGTCTGGATCCGAAAACCTGACGCAGGCATGATCATAACATTAATAATTGTGCCTGTACATGTATATGGCGCAGATCGAAAAAATCCCTACTGTCGCATGAAAATTCAGAAGCTTCCAAACTTTTTTGATTCATACATACAAGCTTGCAACTGCACGATGATGCATGTTTACCCATACATTTTCCTGTTATGGCCACGATAATAATAATATGTACTACGTTAAAGTTCCCACCACCACCCGTCATGTGTGTACAGCCGTGGATATGCACGGCCGTCTTCCATGACGCTTTAAACGTGTCTGAAAAAAGTGATTTTAAGTGCTCATAAATATTATGTACTGTCAGCAGTAAATCCATGCACGTGTAAATGGGGTATTACACATAACAATGCGAGTACTAATAATTGGAATCACTATTCCATAAAGGCACTTTTCACAATGCTAGATAGAATCCCCAGTAGCAAAATCCAAATGAGGGAAAAAATCAAATTGATCTGCGCACCGTCTACGAGGTCAGGACGCACTGTCGCCAGTTCTGCACCACATGCGAATTGTAGCCATGGTTTTGACTCAGATCAGGGGGAATTTAATGCTAGGAGTGCTAGAGTCATTGTCGTTGTAATTCTTGTAATTTTTTGCAGCTTGGTATTGAGGAAAGACAATACGGCAGTTCCTACATGATTTGCGAGCGTTGCGTTGACAGACTAAGAGAAGCTGCAAGCTTCAGAGTTCAAGTGGAATCCGCTCAGGAAACCATCAGGCTGTGGCTAGGTAAGACACTGCAGGTGCCATCCATCTGATATACCAAATTGGTCATTCAGAGAAACCTCAAACAAAGATACCCCTAATAATGTGATTGAAGATTTTTTAAGTCTCCTAGTTTGGACAATATACGTAGAAAACAATTATATTATTGTCGTTCTTTATGATCACAACATGTAAGAAAATTTATCAGCGATTCCTATCAAATAAACACTGAATTTCTCGAAAAAATGGTAAAACTTGGATTATCAAAAAAATAGCTACAACCCTATGTGGGCCTTGGAATCTTCTAGTCCACATGTTCGAATCTTGCATATGGAAATTTCTTTTTTGATTTTGCTTGTGTGTTTGCTTTAAATACCCCTCATAAAAAATGCCTGTTAAGATAACCTCCTCTGAGAGAAGGGTGGAGATAGGCTGTTAAGATCTGCCATAAATAGTGCACATTAAACTTTGTTAGTCATACGTATTTGTTTTTATTGAATTAAGACTACAATTTACACATGGTTTTGGTTAGTTTTTAAAAATCAATTAAACCCTGCCTAAACCAAACCATAATAGTTTTGGTATACTTTGGGCGATACGACAAAATTGTGTACACTTTTTCATTCAAACTTATTTATTTTCGTTGGATTAAGAATACATATTACACATATTGTTGGTTCATTTTTCTTAAATTCATTAAGCCGTGACTAAAACCAAACTGTAGTAGATAAAAAATATTATTCTATCTATAAAGTATCCAAAGTTATGACTATTATATTCTAGTGTGGCTTGGTTTCGCAGGGTTTAATTGAATTTTAAAAACTAACCAACACCATCTGTAAACTGTAGTCTTATTTTAATGAAATCAAATATGCATGACTGACAAAGTTTAGTCTGCACTATTTATGGCGGATCTTAACAGCCTACCTCCACCTTTCGCCACTGCTGTGGGAGTCACATCTTTTAAAATTATATAAACAACTTGTGTAATGGTATGTAAAGTTTTATATTGATTTAAGTACTTTTTGTATTTCAGATGGAAAGGTCGAATTGCCATCCAAAGTCGAGCCGACGATTGAAGATGCCCCAGTATGCGATGACATTCCACATTTAAGCGATAGCAACACCAAATTTTCTGATGGGGAATCCGCAGAAAATCTACTTCCGATAAGTGAAATTACTCACCAGACAAAGTAAATATTTTTTTATAATATTGATAATGTATATTTTTTCTCCATTTGTCTCCCTAGTTCAGAATCACCCTCAGATATATTCTTTGAGTCAATAACTTTCATAGAAATTTATGATTTTTTTTTATCCTTTTACAATTACGTTACGTTACAATTTAAATGTCACGTTCAAAGTAAAAAGCAACCTTGGAATCCTTATAATCAAGACTATATTCAGTTTTTGCTATAATGTAAAACTTGTACAGCAGTTTATCTGGGTCAGAGAGGCAGACATTTTATTACTAAGTAAAGAGATTTTAAGCACTATAGAGCAGCCATATTGTGCATCCAACACATGGTCTTATACCTGTATATCTATATGACATGGGTCATGTTGAGATTAATAAATAAATACATTGTAAAAAAGTTAAAAAATTACCTAATTAGTGTAGATGTAAACCTGTTTCATAATCTTCTCTTAAAACTGTTTTAAAACCTAAAGATATTTTAAGATCATGAAAGTAAATCTTTGTAGTGAAATAAATAAAGTAATTGAAACTCACTGTTGTGCAATGAGAAGAAGATAGATTGACATAATACACGTACTCTTCGTTACATAATGTGCAACTCAAACGTATAACCGTGTGTGAAATGTTCGTAGACAATGTCTTTTTTAGGTTATACGTTTGAGTTGCACACGCCCCGCCAAACGCTGTCCACTCAGGCAGGCCTTACACTAACAGTGTTTATTTCAGTTTATTTGGTTCGGTACATGTTCAAACACGCGCGTTATCATGATCTTACTCCCCACTTCAGTTGTCATAGGCGCAACACGTCTTATGTATTGGGTCTTGGAAACATTTAAAAATTAATCACTCGGAGCTGAACTGAAAACCGGAACTGATATATATTTTTTTACTTGAACCGTAACGAAAACCAAAACGAAAAAAAATAACGGTTCGATGCCCTGCTTTATTTGGCTATAGATATGACATTACCTCAAGATTGGTTTTTCGAATCTTCATTTTTGTTGATATTGAGATATAAAACAATTTAATTTATTTTATCTGAATGCATCGATATTATCAATTATTTCCCTCCAGAAATATGGATATTAAAAAAATGCCTTGTAAAGCGCAATACACAGCAATCGTTCAATACTGGTTTCTCTTTCACAAAAGAGCATGAAATGATTAGTCTGAAATAACACTGCCGGAGCTTTAAAAATGTCAATTAGGGTTGCTTCCTGGATATGCCTCGATTGCTATGTGAATAATCTGCCATATCACTTGTCATGGTCGATCATTCTCGCTGTCATATTTTATTGAAAACATATTACATTGTTTTCTTTCATTTAAACACATCCTATTTTTGAATACTGTTTTAACCTTTTCTATGCCTCACGATATTACTATGGCAGTATCTGAGAGGCCGCAGATTTTTAACGACGCACGTTGAATGTAGAGCGAAGCTCTTACTACAATCGCTGTAATATCGATAATCTGTGACTTAGTATTTCATAATTATTCAAACAGATGTCACTGTGTTTAATTTTTTAGATTGTGCAAATCAATCGACAGTGGCTAGTAATTTGAGGTTACAGTCGGACGAGATAACGCGCGGAATTTGTATGTACGGCCTGTCGATCATGGCGTCATAGAGCGAGAAAACTTGTTGAAGGCATAGAACTGGTTAAAAAGTTTCCAGTGTTATTAAGAGTGACAACTAAGAATTAAGAGACAATTTGTCACGATGAGTAGATAAGCAGCCAATAATACTACACTTTGGCATTATTATCTAGTTCAACAATCATGTACAATTTGTGTAAAACCGTTTATAACTGCACTCGAGTGAGTAATCATTTTGAAAATAAAATATGGCATGAAAACCCAACTTAACCATGCTTCATGTGTTTACTGAATAATTTCAAATGTCATAACAGAAATAACGTATAAGGCTCCTTCTGTTTATAGCCCAACTTCTTTGAGTGTAACGGAATCTCGTCGTGGAAAATCTAAAAATCGTCCAAGAAATACGCACACATGGAAATGTAACAGATTACACCGGGAAAGGTAAATAAAAGTTTCCTTTTTATCGTCCAATTTCACTGTAATGTCTTGAGTATTCCATATGCGTAATTACATTAATTATACTGCATATTCAGTTCATTTTTTGTCAAAACTGGACAAGATAACTTTTGGAAATAGGAATCGTATATTTTTTAGTATTTGTGTATAGGTACTGTAATACATATTGACTACTTAATCTGCAAACCAGCTAACTGCACTTTTGACCAAAAATGAGATTTTGATGGCATGTTTTCTTTGCTTACACCAAATTTCAAACTTCTAAACCTATAAATGAATGCGTTGTTATACTTCACACAAAACAGCCAACTGCATGTACCAAATTTCTAATATCATAAATGAGGGGGTCAGAAGCATAGGCAGCTTTCTGTACAAAAAATGACTTTTTACCTATGAATGCAGAATTATAGAGCTAAAAATTCACCTATAAATAAATGCGTTGTTATACCTCACACAAAACAGCCAACTGCATGTACCAAATTTCTAATATCATAAACTAGGGGGTCAGAAGCATAGGCAGCTTTCTGTACAAAAAATGACTTAAACTATGAATGCAGAATTATAGAGCTAAAAATTCTGAGCTGATGTTTTACCAGCAAACTCGGCTTTCTTCCATAGAAAATCGTTGTTAAAAATTAGCTTCAGAAGCAAACCCAGCTTTCTTCACTCTAAATGTTTCGTCCCATACAAAAAGTCACGTGACAAAATGGCGGGTCAGTACATTTTGGAAATAGCTTCAAATAAAGCTAGGAAACGTTCAAGATGTCCAGAAAACTGGAAGAGAAATATGAGTAAAATTTCGAGGTATGTAACTGTCACTTGACCAATAACACAAGCATCAAAACTGTTTTTGAACAATGTAATTCTTACAATGTTTTTTTTTTAAGGTACAGTCCTAAGGAGTTGCCGATTGCGCCGACATGCAACCACAACCAAAAGTTATTAAAATGTGCCAATTTAAGGATGAGTGATTTATTGAATATCCACAAGTGCTTTTACGCGTCCAAATCTAAGATAATACAGGATGCTTATATAATAAAATTTTGTGTATGTGTACCAGTGAAAAGGCGAACGACAGATAAAACAAATAAACTATTTACTACAAAATACACTCTAAAATCGTCTCAAGGCAATGTTCCCGTTTGTCAAAAAACATTTTTAAACGCCCTGAGTATAACTAAATCTCGAGTGCAATATGTCATGAAGAAATTTTTCGAAACGGGAAAAATTCCTCTAGAAAAACGAGGAGGAGATCGCATGTCCAAAAACTTTGCTCCAAAATTAGAATCAGTGAAATCGTTTATTATGACTTTAAATTGCAGTGAGGCACATTACTGCCGAGGGGACTCGGAGGCACGCAAATATTTTCCTGCAGAACTGAATATCAGTAAATTATTCAAAATTTACCAAAAGAATAACCCTTCAATCAATGTAAAGCCATCGTACTTCCGAAATATATTTAACAAACATTTCAACCTGAGTTTCGGAACTTCAAGGACAGATGTCTCTGTTCCACGTGTTTGAGATTGTCTGACTACATTGCAGCGGAAAAAAACCTGAATAAAAAACAGACCTTATCATTGAAAAACGTGTGCATAGCTTGAAGGCAAAAGCTTTCTTTTCATTTCTGAAAGAAAGGAAAGCTGGCTTAAAAATCTTCTCTTTCGATTGCCAGAAAAATCTACCCTTACCAAAAATACCTGACCAATCGACCTACTATAGTCGACAGTTGTATTTTTACAACATCACAATAGTGGAAGGATCATCGAAAGACAATCTATCAACTGACAATGTATTCGATTATTGCTGGACGGAAGATGAAAGCAATAAGGGATCAAATGAGATAGCTTCTGCTGTTTTTGATCGACTTTTAAAAAGTGATTTTTCAGGAATCACAAAAATACGATTGATGGCTGATGGATGTGGTGGCCAAAACAAGAACACAACAATGGTTGGTATGCGTATGAAATGGGTAAGTTGTCATGCTCCACCTTACGTCAAACAAGTCGAAATTATATTTCCTATAACAGGACATTCCTTCATGCCTCCAGACAGAGTGTTTGGTAACATAGAAAAGGAGTTAAGAAAAATGGAAAACATAGATCCTGCTGATTACCAGAATGTTGTGGAGCGATACGCAAGCGTTTTGAAATTAGGAACAGATTGGAAAGAAGCAGTTACTACGGTTGTCAAACCTCCAGGAAAATGGCCATACAAGTCCAAAAGATTCATTTTAAAAAAGTCTAGCCGACATCAGGGGGTAGTATTAATAAAATGTGAAAGAAATTATAAGGTAGATTTACATATAATGTATAAAAATATTTGCAAAACAAATGTTTCTGCTGCCATGATTGAGCCACGCATATTACCACTTGGAGCACCGGTTAATATTAATAAAATAAATTATGTTTGAAAGTTGTTGAGTAAACTCTATGGCAACGATTGGGCACATCAATCTCATCTCCAGTTTTACGAAAATATACTGTTTTCGGAAAATTCATCAAATAATGACGCTAACACCGGACCTACAGATCTTGTGTGTGAATTAAGAGTGGAAGATAATAACCTTGCCGTTTAAATGCAGTTTCCTATTGTTTAAAACACATTCACATTTTATTATAGTTATTTTTATTATATCCATAAATGTTTACATACGCAAATACGTTTTGTCAAGACATATTTATGAGCGCAATATGATGTCTTTATAATTTAAACATATTTGTTTTACGTATTTCTGCAGTAGATATGTATGCATAAATATTACTAATTTGAGTTTTTTTGTATCTTACAGTTTTTTAACAAATTTTTATGTATAATATTATTTAAAATTAAAGAGTAAAATGTTTTTATCGATTTACATGTCCAAATAAGTTACACAAAGACATTGTTTTTTTTTTTTAATGCAATTCAACTGTTGATATAAATGTTTTCCTTTATTAATTGTGTATGGATAATACGATGCGAAACTAATTTTAAATATTATTAATTGTTTTTAATTTAAGGCTATACTTCAGTTGAGGCATGGTCTAAAAACATCCCGGCTAGGCAATGCGCGGATTGTGCAAATGACGCGTGCCGAATTAAATATAATTTGACATAATAATCCAACATGCGTCCATTTAATATTATGTTTATTGTTATATTACTAATAATAATAGTATATTCATTAACTTGTTTTCTTTTTTAAGTACATACGTAAAGTTTTTTAGTCATCTTTACATGATTTAAGAATATTTTCATCCGACGCCATGACAAAACAAATCGACGTGCAGACACCTCGACTGTCGGTCTCCGAATGGCAACGCGGCCGAAATTACGTCCCACATAGTGTTGAAAATTATTTGCCGTTTCACTTATGTACGCTCTTAATATCATCGTTTACCAAATGTTTGTATTATGTTATAAGAACAATTATTACTGTAACATTTTTTTTCTTTAAGAATTATTTCATAGTTCATAGGCTAGACATTAATTAACATTCTGGTAATTTATTGTAAATCATTATTGTATAAACTGAAGTAAAACACTGTTTTGTGCCTACCACTGTCATGTATTTTAACACAAGTATATTGAATGCTTATGCATACAAACCGATGCTTATTTTCATGTGTAATACAAACAAAAAATCATTTCCATTGTAAGTAATATTATTAGGTATATCTTATAATTAGAAATAAATGACTTTATTAAATTTGTTTTTTTTTTGTGCAGGTAAAGATTTTTTTAATTTATCCATGTTACAATGTTTGTCTTTTGAGTATTTTTACAATAAAAAACATGGCTGACGAGTCAGACGAAAGTCAGACTTCTTGATGCGTGAGAAGCAAATGCAGCCTTCTTGAAATTTATTATGCATATATCTTAGTCATGTAATAAAATTAATGACTTCTAAAAGTTAAATTGACTTTGAAACATAATATTCTACTATAATGTATAGCTCACATAGATTAAATTAAATTGTAAGACTTGTTATCAGTTTTTGACGTTTTTCTCAAAACTACTCACGTGGTAGAAAGCTGCCTTTGCTTTTAGGCACCTCAAATGAAATAACTCCGCTCTTTGTATAAATTTTCTTTATAATATGGCTGGCTCAGGGCCAGACATGACTATCCCACATTAAAGTGATTCTGAGATAATAGGGGTTTAAGGTAGAACTTGTTTTTTAAATCTCCATTGATGACACAACAACGCAATCTATCGAAATACATGTGTAATAACCACACAATTTTTATATGTATTTTTATTTTTAATAAATACAGAAACATAAAAGTTATAGAACATTAAAGTCACTAACTTTATTTGGCGTATTTTTTATTTTAAATTTTAATGAAATAATGTGGGTTAGTCATTTTTGGTTTTTCACATGTTTTGTTTTCTACTGTTGGTGATAGAATTTTGAAAACCCACAGCTATTATAATTGTTGTTCTTCTTCCCCGTTATGTATTACAATCTAAGCCATCATCCAGAACTGCATTGTTGCCTTTTAAATTGTTATAAGAGTTGTGATGAATCGCGGGGTAGGTATGGAATGTAAATGGAAGTAAATCTTTTCAGTTTCAAATCCCAGTTGGATACAATTCAGGAAGTTGTAAAAATTCATAAGAACAGCTTCTTCCTCTCTTCCTCTTTTCCAAATTAACTTCAGTGAAGATACATTCTTCTTGGAGTGTTGCTTTCATTTGAAGATTTCATGGATGATTTTTTTTGAGCCTTATCCAGCATGTTTTAAGCCATTGTACATTCTCTTCGTCAACAGGAATCTTCCAGTTGGTTATATCGTCTTCGAAAATCTTTGTGTTTTTTAAATGGACAATTTTCTATCTCTTGCAAGTAATGCCTCTATTTTTTTTACATACAACAATGTTGTTGCAGTAGTAGTATATTGTCTCTTATTTTGTATTATTTTAACATGAACCATTAATAACACCAATTTTAATTCCCAACTAATTGAATAAAAGATTGCAAAAATACTTTTCCTTAGGTCTGTAGGCACCTTTTTATTGGAATTTAATTTGCATTCACAGATTTTAGGTTCAAAATGCCTCGCTTCAACACCTTCTTTTGAAGTCGATGTATGGGCTTCACCACTCATAAATTTTTCTTTTATTATATTTTTCTTATGAGTGTGAGGACGTCTTTGCCTTTTCCAAGATGATGAAAATGGAGTTCATAGCATTATCAGGTTGTGGTTCACCTGGAAATAAAACATTAAAATGACTAAACATCATTGCAAAATTTAAAAAAAAAATGTTGTAAGAAGCAAAAGTGACTATCCAACATGGTGATATGAAAGCTAAAAAATATTAATAAACCAAAGAATTTAAAGAATTGAATGATAAAATGAATATAAAATATTACCTTCCGAGGACGATGTTGAAGGTTCTGGTATAAAATCTCCACCATCTTCACTATTATCACCAAAATAACTGGACAAAGACGAATCACAACTGTCACTGTTTGCAATTTGAATGTTGGTTAGTCGTTTTTTGTTTTAATAAAAAAACAAAATCGTATTTGCCAGAACAGCTTACAGATGCTAGTGTTGTACTGAATTCGTATTATGGCTTAGTCGTATCTGGCACTAATAAATTGTTGATGTCCAAGTAATTTGGAAGAAAAAAACTATATATTTAAGAAATGTGGGTTAGTCATGTCTGGCACTGAGCCAGCCATATATAAAAGGGAAGCGAAATTGTGCAGCTTGTACTGCGCTGAAGTGTATTGTTGGAATTGTTAAATTCCGCTCGATAGTTACATTATTGAGTTTTTTCTCTCTCCTGAACAATTTGCCCAAATGTAGTTAGCCGGTTTGCAGATTAAGCTGTCGATATTGTTATTTTTTGCAGGTATTCATCGAAGAAATTACCGGAGTCTCCTAAATGTGGACATGATACCAAGCTGTTTAAATGCACCTCTCTGAAAGAGATCGATATCGAGGAATTTCACGATGCCTATTACGCGAATCCCAATAAAATGGCTCAAGACGTCTTCATCGTTAATAACTGCAGAGGGATCAGCGTGGCGACGCATAAAGATAAGTCGCGGAAGAAGAATATAAACATTAAATACTATGTGAGAAAATCAAAAATCGGAAAAGTAGTTCCCGTATGCCAAAAGACTTTCTTGGGCATTTTAAACATCAAGAAGTGTCGTGTACAAGGAGTGATAAAAAGGTTTTTCGATTCCGGCGGAATAAGCCCTAAGGAATCTAGAGGCGGCGATCGACTCAGTGAAAAGTTTTCATCGAAGAGAAATAGTGTGGTTAATTTTATTAAAAAATTAAAAGGTAGTGAACCTAATTGCTGCAGGTATAAAATTAGAAAATTAAACATTAAAAAATTATGGCGAATCTATAATGATGGCACGATAGCTGAGAATAAAGTGAAAGAAAAATATTTCAGGGATATTTTTAACAAAAAATTTAAATTGTCGTTTGGAACTCCTGTGATAGATACAGATAAATGTTCCAATTGTATCAGTTCCGGGAGCTAGTGCGAGACTGAATGTGACAATCTTTTGTGTGAACAAATCAAACGTGATGTGGAAACCGTTATAATATAACATAGTTTCGTATGATTATAAAAAAAGGTAGATTTTAAAATATTATATTGTTACAGAATTATCTATTAAAATGGTCTATAAACAAAAAAATGGTGTGGGTTACATGTTTTTATGGCAGTGTTATTATAGTGGAATAACTTAACATTGAAATTGAACAGATTGCGATTTCTTCTACTGCGAATTACAAAGGGTGAACTATAATATGTTTAATTTGTTTACAAGTGTATGTTAACAGCTCTTTCAATGAGTATATACTAAGATAACATTAAACAAAAAAACCTAAGGACAAGAAAGACAGGATAAAATTAAAAATGTGATAAAACGCCTTCCCGGTGAGAATATTACAATATCCCAATAATTATTTGATATAATATCGATAATATTTTTTTGTCTACTGTGTAGTATAAAAACTGTGAATTCTTATAAATGTTTTTATTGAAAGTGAGGATGAGAATGTGATGGACGATCTAAATGACTTATATCTTCATCTAAACAATTCCTCAGACGAGGAAACAGACTCAAAAGAAGGAATGCTCAAAAAGACATCTTGATGTCCAAAATCGCTAAAGTGGTACAAAAAAATTTCTTTCGGCTGTTGGATGAATGGATCCTGAATGCTTATAATTTATATGCGGTAAAAATTGAAGAAAATGTAAAATTTTGTGATTTTCGTCTCAAAGGTAATCACACAAATCATTGCAAAATACTCTATGTATGTATATGTTACGCCGAATGTGCGAAATTGAATATTACATGAAATGGGCAAAATTTTGCCTAAATGATGAAAAATGCAAGCCCGTTACCTTATTCATGAATTAGACAAAATATCTGGAGAGTGCGTGAATTCGGCAGTAATTTTTCTGTCTAGTTCATGTATTGGACAAATTAGATAGTAGCGCTACGGTGGTATTTTTTGCAACTAAACTAAATGTATCAAAATGCTCATGCATTGGTCAAAATGTACATATATTATCTATGGTCAAAATAGATGATCACGCTCCGGTGGTATTTTTTGCAACTAATCAAACTAAACAAATGTGTCAAATAATGTCATTGATTATAATATAAAAATATACCAATCAATAACTGCAATGACGTTCATATCCATTTACTATGCGCAAAAAAAATCTAGAACTATAATATGATAACGGAAGAATTTTATTGAAAAGTATTTTCGTGATTTGATTCGTGCTTGGTCGATTGAATGTTTGTGATAGTTTGTTGACACTTGATAGCTAACCTCAAAATGGACATTCAGTTGAATACTTTAATTCAGAATTACAAAAACTAACCTAACCTAACCTAATAATAATAATATTATATTATGTCCAATTATAACTAATAAAACCATCCGTATTAAATTTACTTTTTCTTCTGTCATGTTGACAGTTCAAGAATTCCATACCCTGGCGAATTCATGTACTCAGCAGAAAATTTACCTAATTCATGAATAAGGCAACAGGCTTGACTATTACATGAATTAGCCAAAATTTTGCCCATTTCATGTAATAGTCAATTTCGCACATTCGGTGTAACATATACAAATAAACAGAAAAAAGTGTGAGATGAATGCAAAATAAATTTTTATAAAATGTTGGGAACAACTGACCTTGTAACGCTGTGTCGCGACACTGATTGGCAAACATGCTATAATGTATTTTGTAATGAAAATAGTAATAGTACGTAATTATAAAATATTTGAAAAAATTAACCAAGTAGGTAAATAATAACTTGAAAATTCAGTTACTCCCAAAATGTATACAGTAAAACCTTGTTAATACGAATTCCACGGGACCGAAAATCGAAAAAAATTCATATTACGAATTATGAAATGTATTGGGGAAAAATATTAAAATTTAAATTTTTTTATTTTCATCAATATCGTTTACGATCATAGATGTGCCTACCAAATTTCCGGTTCCGTGTGTGTTAATGGGTCATAAAATGTCAGGATTATTTTTATTACCTTCTTAAAATAAGTAATTTATGATGTTTTACGAAAAGTCTTGTCACAATTTTCAATGACTGGCTCATGAAATAGTGTACTTTATTACGATTTATTGAATATTTTTATATGCCAGGACTCAAATTATGAAATTCGAATTAATGGTGGGTTTTATATGAAAATAATGTTCAAAGGACTTTTTTTCGCTAAAATTTTGACAAATTTCGAAAAACATGATTGAAAAAGTCTATGCTGATGTTTGAAAAAGAGAATAATGAAAAATAATATTGAGAACTATTTTAAATATATTACACAACAATTAAGATCTAAGAAATCATCACGTCATGCATTTGATACCAGTCGACTTAATCGACACGGAGGAATTCTGATGGATTCCATCTATTGTGTGGCCTTAAAGATCATTCCTGAATTAATTCAGGGTACGGTACAAAAAAGTTCATGCTCGAATATATTCAGGCAATCATTACCTATAGAAAAGCCTAGCCCCGACTATTTTCAGATGATTTTCCCATTTTATGGCTTAAATTGTCGCTATGATGGATAAATATTTTCAACAGATAATTCTCATTCATATAAAAGATGAATTTTGGGGGTAAATGCGGTACGTGTTTCAGTGCACTGCCAATCCAAGAATGTTGGAAACTGCCACTGATAGTAATAAAGTAGTATTTCACTAATCCGGCACTATCTGAGCCGGTGCACGGTAAGTGGCAAGCATGTCTCGTAACTCACGAAAATATTTTCCAGTAATCCGGCAACATAAGGATTTACATAGTGCACAAATTAGTGTGATTCTACTATATTATTTATGTCAATAATATTATACTTTAATTAAATTCACTACCAAATAGTACCCACACCACATTTGCTCACATATGAAGCAGTACCACACGTCTGGCAATAATATATTATTTTTTTGACATCTATACATTAAAAATTGGGTTAATAAAATTCAAATAAAAACACAAATATCTACTACTCATTTATTATTGAAAATCCGTTACAACAAAAATGTGTTTGAAACAACATCAAAATCAAACATTCTCTTGGTTCCATATGGATCAATATTTACCATTACACAATGACATAATATTATCTACTATTTTTTGTTAAATTAATTTTCATTCGAGATAGTAATACACAAGATTTATGGATGTAACATTCTTAACACATTTTGCGCGAGCCTCAGTACAAATTCACAGGTACACGCAGCGGGCGAAAACCAGCGGCAATTGAAATAAAATCGAATTTTACAAAAATCGCTCTATTTTCCAAACTATCAGTTATTTTTAAATGAAATTTGGAATTCACACTCACCATATATTGCTCCTCAGTGCTGTGTTTCTTTTTAGAACAAATTGTTTAAAATAACATAAGTACATGGTGCTAATCACATATTTACAGGAAGGTTTCGTAAAAAATATTCCATTCACTATAAATAAATTCCCGCACAAAAATTATTATTCTAATATTTGGATAAAGTATGATATTTATGAAAACACTCACCCCTGTGTAGGGGGACGTCACAAAATGTACACATATAACTAGTCAAACTTTTCTTTTTGTGCACCGAACACACTCGACACTGTCTTTGTGGGTATTTTTTTTTACCATCTGTAACAATTTTTATCATTCGATGCTTCTTCATATCGAGTGATAACCTACCAGGATGATCACTTTTACCCACTCTTCTTGGTAATCGTGATGTAGATGGCCCTGCTTCTTCCAAAATTGGGTCGGTTTCAACGATATGGTCGGCTATCCAAAATTTGCTTATACTACGCAAAAACTGTTTGTAAGTTAGCCTTTTGGTCGGATTTAATACTTTATAAACTTTAAAAGAATTAAAAAAAGCACAATTTAACAAATACATGACAACTCTCTTTGTCCATTTTTTTGTTCTTCGTATGATCGAGTAGTAAGAGAGATACTGATCCGCACGGTCAACCCCTTTCATATATTTATTATATTCGATAACACATAGCGGTTTCCAAATGTGTAGTCTCGTATTCCAATCGGTGTTGTGACTCTCTAAAATGGTAGATGGATGTATTGTTGAAATCATTCGAACATCTCTCTTTGATTTCCAGAGTTGTAACAATACATCCTTTCGCCGACGGAAAATACTCTGTCCTGCACTAAGATTGACGTGTTTAAAACATTCTGGGAAGCCTCGGTTTATTCGCATTGTTCCACACGTCCTAATTTTATTTTCTAAAAGTGCTTCACTGGTTTTTACACTATTATAATAATTGTCCATATAGACATGATGCCACAAATTTAAATACGGACCAAGAAGCAATTGGATGGTGTCTAATAGTGGTCTTCATTGCCCACTGTAAATGAGCATATTACAGATGTATCCCGTAGTGGCTTCACTGACCATGCGCACTAGGATACCGTATTTTATTATCTTAGATGCATTATATACTTTAAATACAAGTCTTCCCCGCCACGGTATAATACCTTCATCTAAAGAAAGTTCCCTTTGAGGCTTATAAACCGAAGAAAACTTCGGTATTAGGTATGTCATAATTGGCCTAATCTTTTCAAGGCGATCGCTGGAATCCGTAATGATATCGTTATTTGAAAAGTGCCACGATTGCCAAATTTGTTTAAAACGATCACGACTCATTGTTTTAGAATATATTGGTGTTTCTATACTCGGATCAGTAGACCAATAATCATCTCTTGTGTCTTTTCGAACTTGTCCCATAAGCAAAATGAGTCCGAGGAATTTTTTCATCTCACCAAGATTTACAGGCTTCCATTTGATAGATTTCTTCATTTTCTTGATTCGGGATTCATTTTGTGTGCGGTATCGATTGCTTTCTTCTACCATCATGCTAAGTAAATCATCTCCAATAAATAAACTAACTATATCCATCACATTTTCAGAATTGTTTGGTGCTACGCAAACACCAACGTTGCCTAAAAATGGTTCAATATGCGGTGGGTTGTCTATTTCAGACCATTCCATGACTTCCTCTTCCTCCACTTCACTGTCTTCCGAATCACTGATTTGTAACGGTATCACTGGTACCCTTCTCGTGCGAGGGAACTCTTCACTATCGCTGTCGCTATCACTGTCGCTGCCTAATTCTGGTAAATCTTCACCAGAATAGGCAGACAAATTATCGGCAAATATTTCGTCATCGCTTTCATAATTGTCTGAAGCCATTTTTTAAAGATTAAATAAAATATCGATTACTTAAATATATTTCACTTGTAAAAACACACCCGTTCTATAGCGCCGTATTTCAAGACTGAAAATTCAATACTGATATTCTATATAGATCGTAGTAGATTACAGACATCTAAATAACATTGGTTTCCACTCATGTTATAATTTATTGCTCCGCTCGCATACCAGCGTTATCGCACCGCACAATATCACTTACAGCAAGTGCGAAGAATGCATTCCGTCTATCACAAATTGTCGTCTTTACACTCGCTCACAAAGGATAATATTATAGTATGAAAAGGAGGCCTATGTATTTATCACACATCATAAAAATATACATATAATCGCATTCACAGTACAGCGAACAAACCATGTTTAAAGAATACATCGATATTTCACAAAATGTTGTCTTCCTGCTCACCCATCAAAAAATAAACAAGTGTAAAAAGAAGACGCATATAGTTTTAGCATTCTTATCGTCTACAGAAATATAGTTCGCTGATTTAGGACTCTAAACAAATTTCCTGATTACGCACAAGCTCTCATATGGGCTGCGCAAGAGTGTGTGTGTAAGTAAATGAATCGACGGTAAATTATTTTTTTTTGTAGATGTGTGTGTAGTTTGAAACATTTTCAAACCGTTGACATAAAATATTCGTATGCAATAATCGGGTAGAAATACCTTTCCCGCACTTCAAGTGGAGCCGGCGTAAAAGGTATTTCTACCCGTCCCGCCGACGAACACCGGTCCGGCGCGCGGGTAGAAATACCCTTCCCGCTCAAGATGTGTTAATTGAATAAACATAATTTGAAATCTCGGAAACATACTTATGAGAGAAAAATCTATTATGTATATTTTTAGTCAAATAAAACAATAAATACTGGCTACTAGAGGCCAGATGCTTAGTCAGGCTTATGTGGTTTTAAGAAACACTTCACCCAAGGCAGTTGTAATCAGACGTTTAATGACTGAATTGAATAATGCAAGTAGCATCAGCTGTAAAAATAATTGAATATATCGTACTGTTCTGGCAGAAGAAACTAATTCGAAAAAATGACATATTGAGTTAGTTATACCAAAATATAGCTTATTTCAAACTCTACCGTCTGGAAACCTTCTTTATGAATAAACAGTCTTTATTTTAAAGTCATCCTTTTTACGATTACTTAATAAACGCACATGATATACCATTTCAAACATTTTAACAACTTCAAAGTCAAATTACTCAAAACTAATATTCTCCAGTTAGTGTGTTCTGCCAGAACAGAGACGATATTATCATGCACAGAAAAAAGAGCATTTTGTTTATTCGTTTGCGACAGAGCATAATTGTATTGAGTACGATTCTCCATTCCATTTCTAAATGTTGGTTGTCGATGGATAGTATCTGTAAATAATGAATGACGGTCAGTGCAAGCATTTTTTATATACTCAAGTGTCACTGTATCCACAGTGTGTGCATTTAATCAATTAAACCACTGACAACACAACTTGAATTGTGAATTTATAAGCATTCCATATATACTGTGCAGTTTACATAATTTTGCCGACGTAGCGACATTGTTGTCTTAAGCAGAGCGTTGGAGCGGAGCTCGGAGTAGTGGAGCAATGGGGTTTTACCCGGAGCACCGAAAATTTGTAATGCTCCACTGCTCCGGATGTTTTTTTTTATTACTAAATTTTCGTCCTAAAATCCTATGAAAATATTATATTTGACACTTTGCAACACTGGAATTATTTGAAATCAATTTTCGACAGAAAGACGATTTTCTTTCGGAAATTTTGTTTGATATAATTAATAATGAAAAGGACGAACAATAAACCTTATTTCAAAACTACTTATTTTTTTATTTTTTAACATTTGTATAAGTACATAATATAATACTTATTAAATCTTTTTATCTGGAGCGGGGCAGACCATGGAACGGAGCTGGAGCAAGTATTAGGTCCCGGAGCGAAGCTTAAAAAGAAGAACTTAAAAAAGTGTCCGCTCCAACCCTCGGGTCTTAAGTATCGTGTAACCAAATTAAGCATAACTATCAATATACAACTATGCACCTGGCCCTAGGTATTTTCATAACATTATAAAGCTATTGAATATATCAATATATCTTGTATATTTAGTTCATTTGTAGTTCTACAATATTCTTAAATTTATGGATGGTAAACGTATTTGCTTCGCTATGAGCCGGTATATAAACCCTACAATCGAGCCTTTCTACAGAAATAGAGCGGTATCACAATTACTATAAATCAGTTCAAATGTCATGCCATATATTTGTCTATATATAGAAATATTAGACTGGTGATGTGTAGCTCCTCTCTCTAGCCTCGGAATACTAATCGGACACAACGAAAGTCTGGAGGTCCTTTCTACACTGTCCAGCCACCGAAGTCACGGTCTTCCAGTAGGTCAACGTGTCTCTGGCTTTGTTGACATTAAGCGCTTCAACAATGATATGTTATTTATTCTTTCTGTGTCCCACCGAACAGAATCTTTGAATGTTTATAAATTTTAAGACATCCAGCTTATCGCAGACATTGCACAGTTGCGATGTATTTTAGTGGAACCCCGATCTGCTGTTCTCGCATAAATAGTTTTCCCGCGAGTTTAAAAAAAAAAAAAATTATCCGCATTTATCGTTTATATTTAGAGTCACTTGAAAACCGTAGAATCGGAGTTTCACTGTATCTCAAAATAAAAATGTCAGGATAAAGCTACTTTTCCGGAGAGAGACTCAATTGATCTTTCTATGACTTGAAACACAAAAATTTACGCTTCATCAAAAATTCTGTCGTAAATATTTTTCTTGGCAAAATATTGGTTTAGTCAGGTGCGGACACTCTACAATAATCACACCCGTCTTTTTTAGACTTAAAAAAGCACAAATAATTAAATTCTTTATTGAAAATCTTGTCATAAATATTTTTTTTCACCGGATTCACCGGATATTTTTCCGTATATAATTTGTACAATTTAGCAAGATTAAGACCATATTTCAAATATTGTTTTTGAGTAGTCGTACGACAGTAGTAACAGGCAACTGTCGGAAGACCAGAAATATGCGCCCTGACTTCTTCCACTTTTTCGACTGGCGTTGCTCTTTTAACGTACTTTCCGTGTTTGTAGGGTTGAGCAATTCCTCCTTTAGAAAAATAATACTGCACCCGTCTGTCACTAATGTCGAGAGTGCCACAAAAAAAGTTCTTACAAACGGGCACTCTTTGATGAGAAACTTCAAAAAAGTAATTATAAGTAAAACCCCGTCGGGTTTCAACATTTTTGTTCTTTTTTTTCCCCACTTTGGCTATAAACTGACTGTAAAATTTCTGTTTGTGTTCGTCACTTAGGCTCCAGAATTGTGAATGAATAACTTCTTGTTCTTGCCGGGTTATTTTTGAATAGCAATTCTTCGGACACTTTCCCGAGCACAGATTTTCGCGAATTTTCCGTGGACCAAAAGAAGTCCCTCTAGCATTCGTATACTCTTTACCAGATTGTCTGGAGATCTTTGAAATATTTTTCTTCCACATTTCAGGGTTTCTTGTTCGTTTTTTTGATTTATTGTATAGCATGTCATTGTCACTTGTCCCTTCTTCCGAGGTATTTTGAGTTGTTGGTAATATGGCAGATGATTCAGAGATAAATTCTTGCTCAGGATGTGTAGAATCTTTTTCTTTATTTGATGGATTCAGTAATTGTGTGCTTTGAAGATAATTGAAAAATGATACATGATCATCTGATTCTTGTCTCGAATATGGCTCTGGCTTATTCGTCTCTGTCAGCAATGGTGGCACATCAATTTCAATAATATTTTCTGATATTAAAGGTGTTGGCGTTTTTCCTTGTTTAATTCTGAAAAAATGAAGAAAAACACTCATGAGTGACATAGATATTTTGCTTCCTACAAATTTGTTTTGGATAAACTATAATTAGAGCAAGTGAATAAAAACAATTATTATTTGCTGTACACTGACATCTTGATTTTACGTTCTTGAAGGGGCTGACAAAAATAATCTAAATTCAAGGGTATTCAAGGGTAAGACTATGAATATTAAAATCATACAAATTGGTTTGGTGACTATCTTAAAATTATATTATACTAGCTGACCCGGCAAACGTTGTTCTGCCATATAAATTATTTCTAGTGAATATTTTGGTTGTTAAATAAAAAATAACGAATGTATCGTAAGTGTGTGGGGATGGGATATATGACAGAAAGAGGAATAGAGCGCTGTAGACGATGACCGCCGATAAAAACAAAAAAACATCAACCATTCATTTTCTCAATTCAAAATGAGTAATGATGTTCATAATGAATGAATTACCTGTGACAGGATCTCGTTGTTTAATGTTTATGCAATATCCGTCTTGTCCCTTCCAGAAAATTAGCGGATATTGGAAAGCGTCGTATGAACTGTGTGTCAGCGATGAACTCCAGATTATTGTTTCTTCTTCGAATCACGATTTCTCGCGTCGATGTGCGGTCGCCAACCATGATTCCAGCAATGTCGTCAACAACAGGCGCATTGAATCGACGCACGTGCTCTCCAGCTGGTGTTTTATCAGGATTGATGACAATAGCGTGATTGTCACTTTGCAATTCGTGCATGTGTGCTTTGAAGAATTTCAATAATTCATTGTGCTCATTCAACAGGGCGTTTAGTTCGCCGACGATGCGCCTGGCATTAGGCGAATTGAGGCTATTGTAGCCGCAACGTGCATCTACATGATTAATGTCCTCACCGCCTATAAAGTAGATTTGTAAAAAAAATTATGTGGTTCGTTTGGCATTGGCAGCAATGAGCCTACTTTGTGGTATATTTGGCCTTTGATTTTGAACGTATAATGGAATTGTTGACCATTTGCCGCAGCAGTATTGTGAACTATTTCTGTTCTAAGTCTTTTGGAAGCATGAATTGAATGTGCGAATGGACTTCAGGAACAGGTTTGAATCTGGAACCGTGCCGATGAGCAACCCGTTCAATGGTTCTGGTGGTATCTCAATTTCTGGTAGTTGCACTTTTCCTGATGCGCAACACATCCCGGCTGACTCATGTTTGAATTTGAGCGCATGACAATCGGGACATTCTTTGTCCATAGCCACCAATCAGCACTTTCGGATGAGCGGAATATTCAATATCTGGCTCGTACTTGAATGCGAAACGAAGGAAAGAAGCGGATGTAAATGTTCGATGTACTTGTTGGCGTTGTCGGTCATTTGCTCTGCGTGTGTTAACTACGAACCGGCGCGCTTGGCTCCATTCCAATTGTCGTTGTTGATTTCATTCAGCTCGTGCCTCTTGTGATTGGGATGCACGCAATTGCGACATGATTACACGCACGTTTTTGTTATCTTGTTGGATTTGTTCGTCTGTTCTTTCTGCTCTACTATTTTGCATGTTTGTTGCTTTATTCGTTCGACGGCCCAAATGGCCCCCCTTGCGTCTTGATGGCATTGTGCACTGTAATACATGCACATAAAAATAGATAAATTAAAATAAATCGTACAAAATTTTGCACGCACTGCGTTGTCATATGCCGAATGAAATGTCAAAATGACGCGACGCTTCTCTTGAATTCTTCTCGGACGTAGCGCCATCAGTCATTCAACAACATAAATAATTTCGTTATGTTTGAAACACGAACGACGGTTAAATTTGTTCATACAAAAATAATAAAATCGCGATTAAAAAATAGGAGGGTGGGGGTAGGAGAATGAAAATTTGAGGTTATATGTATTTTTTGATGCAAAATAATAAAAAAAATACAAAAAGAAATTTTCAAAAAAATAAAAGAAAAAAATTTCTGGATAGAGATACCCTAATCACCTAGCGGTATGAAATATACTTGTTGACCTATTCTCATACCTATCAAATATACATAAAAAAAATCATAAAAATCGGTCGAGCCATTTCAGAGGAGTTCGACCACAAACATCGTGACACGAGATTTTTATATATATAGAGATATAAAACTCTTTCAATATTATAAAATGATTTGAAGGTTCCATCTTACACCTCACCAATGCTAATAAAAAAGCTTTGTCAACAAGAAAAGAGCCGAAATGCAGAATGGCAAACAATACCATGTGCCCACCCCTAATTGATTATAATAAAAGAATGCCCACCAATCACATTACATAACCTTGGCCTTGAGCATTATGTACATACAGACATATCTCCAAATAAAAACACACATGTGCGGATCTGCCTTTCAATGATTAGCATGTGTATTTAATTGAATATAATAAAATAAATTGAATTTTGAATATTTAATACGTGAATTGTGGGAAATAAAACGTTAAATATACTTAAGTGAAACAGGACTGCAGAAACAACACACAAATATTGGGAAAACATGAATATCGGGGTTCTACTGAATTTATATATGACCTAAAGTTGAATTGAACCGAGTTGATATAACATGTGAATTTATCATGTGGACAGTTGATCGTCAACGACAATAATAACATTATATTTTAAACACATGCCTTTTATAGCATTTTATTTACTTTATGGTTACTGCATTATACAGATTTATCTATTGTAGTATTGTGTAGTTTACTGATTAGGTTTTAGAATAGATTTACTGAAGCAAGTACCTGACTTTGCTTAGGTGTGATTTATGGTGTTCAATATTTTGACAGGCATGCACTTCTGTTTCTTTTTTATAAATTTATTTTGTTTCTTTTGAGATATTGAATAATGAAAGTTCAAAGTCAATTATCTCGAAAACTAAATCAACAGTGCCTATTTTTTACATTTATATCTGGGGATTTTTTTTTTTTTGGGAAGCTTATAAGTTATATGGGGCTCCCATCTGTGGCCAAAAGACAAAATTCTACTAAATTAGCACTAACAATATAGTCTATAAGCAGAGAAAGTTTCGTCAATGTTGGTCCAGTATATTTTGAATTGTCACCGAGCACACGGAAACGGAGACATAGGGGCAGACAATTAGAGATGTTGAAAAAAACTTTTCTATTACAGATGGAGCCTAAATGTATGAAATTGAATAAATAAGGTGGCTAAGTTAGCTACGAGTGGCGTGGTATTGCAGGTTCATTAGAAGAGAACTCCATACTTTTACTATAATTTCAATTCACCCAACTAATTAAATAGATACATAATTCTATATGCAGATATTGCCAAAATAAACCTTAAACACTTATATTCATATTGGAATTGAATTCATGGAATTTAATTTCAATTTTGCTTTAAATATCTACCTGTGATAACTAAGATAAGATACTTTTTCATTAATTTTATGTAGAGATTAAGACTAGAGTGTAAAAACACTTATATTCATATTGGAATTGAATTCATGGAATTTAATTTCAATTTTGCTTTAAATATCTACCTGTGATAACTAAGATAAGATACTTTTTCATTAATTTTATGTAGAGATTAAGACTAGAGTGTAAAACACCGAGATATGCGTACATAGGTTATGCAAACAAAACAAAACATACTTTAAACTAGAACAAAGCAGCCATTTTATTTTGGGACTGCCAATAGAAGAAGAACATAATGAACATGTTACCAATACAACAACACATATAATTGTTCGATTCAAAAATCGAACTGCGGAAATCTCTGCAGAAACTTAAATTTTATTAACTGATTAGAAGTACGATTAGATTGAGATGATTCATTAGCAATTATCGAACAGGAGGCCTTGTGTCAATCGTTAGCGTACAAGAAGAATTGGGATATAGTTTTATGATGAAAAATACCATAGAAATAAGTACCATAGACCAGTGGTCCCCAACCTTTTTATCGCTGCGGACCGGTCAACGTTTGATAATTTTACCGCGGCCCGCTGAGGGGAGGACGTTGATTGTTTATATTTTAGATTGTTTTGATTTAATAATTTTAATTTAATTGTATTTAAACATGCCTTCAAAATAAAATACAGTTACACCAAAAAATTTATATAAAGTGATTTAATATTTTAACTGACTAGAACGCTTAATCAATGAGAACCCTGAGCTTGTTTCTTTCCAACGAGACGGTTCCATCTATGGGTAATAGGAGACAATGACAACCCGAAGTGTGTTGCTTATGTCCAGTTTATTCCGTTGCTTTGTTTTGGTTGCTGTCATTGCAGAAAACCCCGCTTCACACAGATAGGATGTCGGAAATGGAAATAGCGGCTTTAGGTGACATCTTTCAGCTCCCGGTTAACCTCTCGTCCATGGAAAGTCGCACACACCCGAGAGAAATACACCACAATAAATAAAATGGAAATAATTTAATGTTCCTTGGGCGGCCCGGTACCATTTGATCCACGGACCGGGGGTTGGGGACCACTGCCATAGACAATCTCAAGTACTTCAACAGTCAATTAATATTAGCGTCCAAATAAACAATACAATAATTTAATTGAATTCAAATACATACAATTCATAGGAATCTACCAGTGGCGAAGGGTGGAGGTAGGCTATGGGAATACAACATAAATAGAGCACACTACATTTTGTCAGTCATACTTATTTGTTTTCATTGAAGTAAGAATACAAATTGAAGATGGAATTGATCAGTTTTTTAAATTCAACTAAGCCCTGCCTAGACCAAGCCATAATAGAGGTAGCCTGAGGAGATCCGACAAAAATATAACACACTTTTTCAGGCATACTTATTTGTTTTCATTGAACTAAGAATACAAATTACAGAATTCGATTAAACCCTGCTGAAGCCAAACCATAATAGAGAAAAGATATTCTTTTAACTATAAGATATCTAAAATTTTATGACATGATTACTTACGATTATCTATTATGGTTTGCTTTCGGCGGGGTTTACTTAAATTTTAAAAACTAACTAACACCATCTGTAATTTGTATTCTTAGTTTAATGAAAATAAATAAGTATGTCTGACAAAGTTTAATGTGCACTATTTATGTCGGATCTCCACAGCCTACCTCCACCCTTCGTCATTGATCCATAGCATCTACCTGTTGCAACGTCCGTTTTATTTTTTAATCCAATTCTGCACATTTTGAACACTCAGCAGTCCAAGGAATTCCAAACTAAAGATTGAACTTTTGTATTGTAAACCTTGCGAAAGAAACTTTCTTTCACTTGCAGCTCATGCTCCGACGAATTGTAGATCTTCCACAACTTTTTTATATTTAAATCTGACGATGAGTTTACTCCACTTTCAGTTTTAATCTGGCTATAATGAAATTCGCTGCCTTTCGAGGATTTTATAAAATCAATTATTTTTTCACGGTGTCGGGCATATTTTAAACTTCTTCGGTCTCCGCCTCTAGCTTCACGGGGGACTTTCCCTCCGTTATAATACGAGCGGGATACGACACCAATAATTCGATTTTTTTTTAGATTTACGATAGACATAAACTGCTTTTGGCAGACTTGTATTTTTTCTCCAGACGCATATTTTCTGATCATATATATAATATGTATTCCTCTTTTCCTTGATGGCCCCTTACGACGAGCTACTGTGGTCGCTCGACAGTACTTCAAAATAAAGGCGTCTTGTACTGTTTTTACTTGAGAGACGTAAAACGCACTGTGAAAGCTTCTTCTGTCTTTGTCGTTTATCGAACTGCATTTAAACTGCTTAGTTTTATGATTGCAGTTTAGGGCCTCGGCAAGCGGTTTTGCAGAATATCTGGGGGGAAAATATTAAAATTTAATGAAACATGTTTCAATAACGTTTCTTGGGATTATTACATAGTACACTGTCTGACTTGAATATTCAAAGATTACAATAATAACGTAAGTATGTAGGTACAAAAACTGCCTGCTGGACAAAGGTAAACGATTACAACAAAAGAAAAAAATTTCTCATTTGACGTGTTTAGTAAAAAAAACTCAAGCTGTGATATTTAGTCCGGCAGCATAGCTCCGAAAATCTAATGAATAATGCACTTATTATTTGGTGACATGAATTAGGGACACACAATTAAATACAGTTTTCACAAAGTGCTGGCAACATTTAATAAGATGAAATTCACATTGCAAATGGATGGTTTCACAAAATGATCGACAACTGTCAAATGGTTGATTTTCACCATGGAAAGAAATAGTTCTCATCTGTCAATACATTAGTGTAACACTCAAAAATGATTAGGTGTATCGACGGAAAATATATTTAGCTCTTTGCGATTAAATTAATTAAAATAATATTTTAACATGAGTATACCTATACTTAAGGGGGGACATGCTTGTCGAAGGTCAAAATTGAGTTTTTATTGTATTTTCAAACCATGATCCTGGACACTCCTTAAACGTTGTAGATAATCTATTTATATAATTTTGAAGCCTTATTATCCTTTATAGTTATTTTAAACATTTGATGACTGCATAAAGTATTTTTGTTACATAAAATAGTATTCTTTTAAACCTCTCGCTCTAATGTTTTAGAATATAGTCATATTTTGGTACATAACTGTGCAGTGGTGTTAAGATTTTTTACGTTTATTAATTTTTAAACGCATTTATAAAACCATTAGTATAATTTATTTCGAGATAATTTTTGTAAAATATTCACGATAAAAAATTATATTGATAATCTCTGTGATCCCAAATTTGAAAAGAATTAGGCATTTTACTATTCAAAAAATCGGCAAGATTAACACATTTGAAGATGATTTTAAAGATATTTATTATAAGCTATGTCCTTGACCATTCAAGTGTGATAAAAATTTTATGAATAATGATTGTTTTATAATAATTATTGACCTAAGAATAAGGTAGTGTTTTTTTTAAATACGCCATTTCTTTTGTCATTCCCTAGTGGTTAAGCTACAACATACGGCCGTAGCCATAAATTGACAAACTATAATTAAAGTAGGGAGTAAAATTATGTTAACGCGCGTGTTTGAACATGTACCTAACCGATTTATTTTTTATTTTTTTTTAAACGGTACATGTTCAAATACGCGCGTCAATATCATTTTACTCTCTACTTCAATTATAGTTTGTAAATTTATGGCTACGGCCGTATGTTGTAGCTTAACCACTGGGGAATGACAAAAGAAATGGCGTATTTCAAAAAAACACTACCTTATTCTTAGGTCAATAATTATTATAAAGCAATCATTATTCATAAGATGTTTATCACACTTAAATGGTCAAAAACATAACTTATAATTAAAAACTTTAGAATCATCTTCAAATGTGTTAATCTTGCCGATTTTTTGAATAATAAAATGCCTAATTCTTGCCAAATTTGGGATCACAGAGATTATCAATATAATTTTTTATCGTGAATATTTTACAAAAATTATCTCGTAATAAATTATGCTAATGGTTTTATAAATGCGTTTAAAAATTAATAAATGTAAAAAATCTTAACACCACTGCACAGTTATGTACCAAAATATGACTATATTCTAAAACATTAGAGCGAGAGGTTTAAAAGAATACTATTTTATGTAACAAAAATACTTTATGCAGTCATAAAATGTTTAAAATAACTATAAAGGATAATAAGGCTTCAAAATTATATAAATAGATTATCTACAACGCTTAAGGAGTGTCCAGGATCATGGTTTGAAAATACAATAAAAACTCAATTTTGACCATCGACGAGCATGTCCCCCCTTAATAGTATTGTAAAATATATGGTATTATATTCAGATATAATAGTATACTTATAAGTCTATGAACAAACTTATTCAAAAGAAAATTATCAATTTGATGGTATGTATTTATTATTATAATATTATCTACATAATCCATTTTTTCTCATATTCTATTTTATTGATATGGGGCTATTAAAACGACAATTTCTATAGTAATATCATACTTTATTTGACAAATCTGAAACATGACGTGACCATAGACCAAGGATTATTTTGCTTGGTGAAATATTGTTTCGCTTTGTGAATTACCTCTTTTTTTATGTAACTAGTTGTCAAAACTAAGTGTACTTATATTTTTAAAATGTGATATGTTACTTTTGTTTGGTATTATTTAGTTTATGTGAATTTTGATGAACGCGATATGCGATAAATACCCATCCTATGAATTATACCGTATCCGGAAATTTGTACGTAAACAGTTCACCGCAGGACACTTATTCGTGCGCAGCAGTACGTGAAACATGAGTTCGTGTAACATTTAATCAAATGACGTGTTCTTCGTTGAACATTTCACCGTGGAGTATATTTGTACGTATGCTACATGTGGCGAATTTTATGAGATGTCTTTACTAGGTTAGGGTTAATCTAATTGGAACAGTACTATTTGCAAACTATCGCCGCATTTTGTAAGATACGTACAAATGTATTCCACGGTGAAATGTTCAACGAAGAACTCGTCATTCGATAAAATGTTATACGAACTCATGTTTCACATACTGCGGCGCACGAATAAGTGTCCCAGGATGAACTGCATACGTACAACTTACATGTAATCGAATTATACATATTCAGTTCAAAACATCAAAATTTTGTTTAATTCTAAATCTTCGATTAGTCCACTGGCAGTTCGCCGTATCACAGTTCATCGTGAAATGATGTATTGGAAGTATATGGCCGTATATTAAAGACCGTCCAACCTCTTGGGTCGTCTAGTAGTGACATAAAATTCATGTCTAAATAAAACACGGTTCTTCTCGGTTTACACTTTACAGGAAGCGAGCAGCAAACAAATTTTGAAAATAGCTGATATACTGGATTATATGTTAGGTTAGGTTACGTTTTCATTCTTGAATTCATGAATTTTGCCAAAATCAGTTATGAAAATTGAATTAATATTCATATTGAACCTAATAAAATTTAAGACCGTATAGTATACGGTCATCTCTTTCCGATAAGAAAGCTCACGGCGAACTGTTGCACGGTGAAATATTATACGTACAATTTACACATAACCAGTCTTTGTACCTATACTTACAATATCATTGTATACTTTGAATATTGAAGTCTCACATTTCGAGTGTACTTTGAAATAATTCCAAAAAACAAATAAGTATGTCTGACAAAGTTCAGTATACACTATTTGTCAGATCTCGAGAGCCTACCTCCACCCTTCGCCACTGATCTGTAGCATCTACCTGTTCTGATGTCCGTTTTAATTTTCAATCCAATCCTGCACATATTGAACACTCAGCAGTCCAAGGAATTACAAATTAAAGAGTGAAGTTCGTATTATAAACATTGCGAAAGAAACTTTCTTTCACTTGTAGCTCATGCTCCGACGAATTGTAGATTCTCCACATTTTTTTTATATTTAAATTTGACGATGAGTTCACTCTGCTTTCAGTTTTAATCTGGCCATAATGAAATTCGCCGCCTTTTGAGGATTTTATGAAATCAATTATTTTTTCACGGTGTCGGGCATGTTTGAAACTTGTTCGGTCTCCTCCCCTAGTTTCACTGGGGGCTTTCCCTCCATTATAATACGAGCGGGATACGACACCATTAATTCGATCTTTTCTTAGATTTACGATAGACATGAACTGCTTTTGGCAGACTTGTATTTTTTCTCCAGATGCATATTTTCTGATCGTGTATATAATATTTATTCCTCTTTTCATTGATGGCCCCTTCCGGCGAGCTACTGTGGTCGCCCGACAGTACTTCAAAATAAAGGCGTCTTGTACTAATTTTACTTGTGAGTCGTAAAACGCTCTGTGAAAGCTTCTTCTGTCTTTGTCGTTTATCGAACTGCATTTAAACTGCTTAGTTTTATGATTGCAGTTTAGGGCCTCGGGCAGCGGTTTTGCAGAATATCTGGGGGGAAAATATTAAAATTCAATGAAACATATTTCAATACTTCGTTTCTTGGGATTATTACAAAGTACACTGTTTGACTTGAATATTCAAAGATTACAATAATAACGTAAGTACCTATGTACCTACGTACAAAGACTGCCTGTTGGACGAAGGTAAACGATTATAACAAAAGAGAAAAATTTCTCACTTGAGGTTTTTAGTAAAAGACTCAAGCTGAGATATTTAGTCCGGCAGCATAGCTCCGAAAATCATGAATTAGGGGAAAATGTATATAAATATTCACACAATAAAAGAAGAGTTTTCACAAAGTGCCGACAACATTTAAAAAGATGAAATTCACATTGGAAATGGATGTAACGGTGTAACATAATACTTTTGGAATAGATATTGAAATAGATATTGAAATCAGAGGACAAAAATACAGCATTCCCCAACTTGTCATTCAAGGAAAGATCAATGGGAAGCGTAGCAGAGGACGGCGCCGCATTTCGTGGCTTAAGAACCTCCGTGATTGGTACGAGTGCAGCTCCACCGAACTGTTCCGGGTAGCAGACGACAAATATAAGATCGCCTTGATGGTGGCTGACCTCCGCTAGGGGATGGCACAATAAGAAGAAAATTGAAAGGGAATGGCGAGCTGCTCGGGTCGACTACATGTTAGTAGCGCTCTATGATGAGTGTGTCATTTCCGTTGAGTTTTTGTCTATGCTCTAGAAATGAACATACACAAGAACATATCTGTTGTAGGATTGTATAAAACCTCTACAATATCATTAGTGTATATCTTTTGTTTACATTTATCTGTTTCTACTATAAGTTTTTGTAGTTTGTTCTAAGACTTTTAGACTGCGGCAAGTATAACGTGAAGCGTGGCCGTTTCGAAAACTACAATCCTCCCTAACCCTTTCCTCTTCTTTCTCCTCGCCGTGCAATCATTTGACGTTCGTTATTTGTGCATGCTGCAAGTTCGTTAAGTGTTTAAACGTGTTAATAAGACAAAAAGTGTAGCAGGAGGATTATAAGTCGCGTTGTCGCTGCAATGACGGGTAGATATTCTTTGACATTTCAGTTTTACCATATAACTAAAAATATCCCAACAGATAGGACAAATTTTGTTGTCTGGTATTGTATTCGATATTCACATTCTGAAACAAAGTAGGGGAAAAGAAGTCTCCTAATACTGGCAATCCTTTCATAATATATCGCAGCGCCACGACGGCAACCATGACACGTCAAGTTATAATTTTCGCAGTCTAGTTACTTACAACTGGGCAGGCAGAGAGCCACAAGGCGGGATTTTAATACGAGGGGATTAGTGGATTCAAAAAACAATAAACTTCATACAAAACGTCAAAAGTATTTATTTTACCAAGTTTAATAAACTATTTCTTTTATTCAACGAATAATTCACAAGATTTGAGTATGTAACATTCTCTATATTGAACATACATAATTCGAAAACATCTCATGCATATACCCAGTAGAAAAAAATCAATTGCAATTTCATAAGCATTTCATGTAAGAACTGCTAGTTAAAATTGTCATAATTACGTAGGATGCACGTAGCTTAATTGGAAAAGCACACTGGTACGAATCAAGTGGTTATAAGTTCAAGTCCCGTCAGTACTCGTATTTCTTTTTTTAAAAAGATTTTTTACTAGTGAGTATATGCATGAGGTGTTTTCAAATTATGTATGTTTATTTTACTAAGATTTTAACATTACAACAAAACACATATGTATGATAAATATTACACGGATGTACATTGATTTTTAAATATACCGAGGGGCTTCAGAGTACAACATATTCCCCTCGCCCCCAAGTGAAATTAATGCTAGCCGTTCAAGCGCCATGACTGAGACAAACGACACACCCTGCTCTCGGAGCTACAATATTGCAAACAACGTCACCTGTCTCTGTCACAGTGTTGCGGACAGTTTTACAAATTATTCATGACATTCATGACTGTCATCATCCGACCAATCTCAAGTAGAAATAAGCGCGCATGCTTTGACCGCTTTCGAGGTCCCTTCGGACTCTTTAACCAGGCGATAAGAAATGGTGTGAAATATGAATTTAATTAAAGTCATGTTTTGGTGAAATCAAATAACAAACACAATACTGCATCAGTTTACACAACTTACTGCTGTATTACAGTGGCGGCGGGTGGAAGTAGGCTGTTAAGATCTTACATAAATAGTGCACACCGAACTTTATCAATCATAATAGATATAATTTTAGATAGAAGAATTTTTATATCTTTTATGGTTGAGTTGAGACAGGGTTTTATCGAATTTTAAAAAACATCCGCAGTTTGTATTATTTCAATGAAAACAAATAAGTATGACAGAAAAAGTGTGCATTATTTTAATCGGATCTCCACAGCCTATTTCTATTATTATGGTTTGGTCTAGTCAGGGTTTAATTGTATTTTAAAAACTAACCATACAATCTGTATTTTTAGTTCAATGAAAACAAATATATCTGACTGACAAAGTTTAACGCGCACTATTTATATCGGATCTTCACAACCTACCTTCACCCTTCGCCACTGCTGTATTATTTTGTGTTGGTTCATTGGTCCATGGAATTCCAATATTCTATATTAAAATTACGGTTACAAATGGTTCTAAAATAGGACCGTTTAACTTTTAAAGATTCTTCAGCGTTTTCCATGTATATTCTCCACATTTTGTTGATACTAAGAGAAGAAGATAGATAAAGTATTGTTATCGCTTTCTCTCGACAGTAGTGCCTTTCAACTGGTTTGAATTGCTCAACAAATGTAATAACGGCTTGTTTTCGATCCGCGTATTGTAAAGATCTGTGATCTCCGCCTCTGTTTTCTACTGCGACACTTCCAGTAATACGATGTCTCCTCATAACACCTTGCACACGACTTCTGCTTATTTGTAAGATACCAATAAACGTTTCCCTGCATACTGGGATCTTCACGCCGTCGATGCATCTCCAAATGCTATATTTGATCGAAGCCTCTCGTTTTCTCTTGTTTTCGTTTTTTGAACGAACTCTGCTTATAGGTAAAACTTTGGCAAATTTAAGGATAAAGTTGTCTTGAGAAATTTTATCCTCATACGTGTGGAATAAACCAAAAAATGTTTCGATGTCATTCACAGTTAATGAGCGACACTTTAAAGTTTTATTGTGACTACATTTAGGAAGCGAATGTTGAGTATGACCATCTTTTCTGTAAAAATAAAACATATAAGGTTACTCAATTAGCAGTGGCATGCGGTCAATAGATGCTGTGCACTCGATAACATGGTATGCAACAGTAGTGAAGGGTGTAGGTATCCGCCATAAATAGTGCACATTAAACTTTGTTAGTCATACGTATTTATTTTTATTGAACTAAGACTACAGTTTACTGGTGTAGGTTACTTTTGAAAAATCAATTAAAACCTACCTAAACCAAACCATAACAGTTTTGGTATACTTTGGGCGATACGACAAAATTGTGCACACTTTTTCATTCATACGTTTTTGTTTTCGTTGGATTAAGGATATATATTACACATATTGTTGGTTAATTTCTTTAAATTCATTAAGTCCTGCCTGAACCAAACTATAATAGATAAAAAATATTATTCTATCTATAAAATATCTAAAGTTATGTATGATTTAATTGCATAATTTTAGATATTTTGTAGATAGACGTGTATTTTTTGACTATTATCTAACATGGCTTGGTTTCGCAGGGTTTAATTGAATTTTAAAAACTCACCAACATAATCTGTAAATTGTAGTCTTATTTCAATAAAAACAAATATGTACGACTGACAAAATTTAATGTGCACTATTTATGGCGGATCTCAACAGCCTACCTCCGCCCTTCGCCATTGGTATGCAATAATATTGATGTAAATTTACCTACTATATATACAACAATTGAATGGCATATTTTATTTAACTGTATTTTTTCTAATGGTAATTATGATAAGAGTAGGTACCTATTATACATTTTGATTGTGTTACGTTGTATAATTTTGTGTGGCAAATGCTCAATTTGAATTTCTGTCTTTCAAATAATGTAATGTAACTGAGTATCATTTTATTTAAAAAAAACGGTACCCACAATGTTCCGGAATGCTGATAATTTCTAGTAAATAATGGGTATATATCGATTTTTCCAACAGCATGCCCACTACATCGAGTAAATATATGTTGAAACGACTGAATTGATTGAACAATACTGTCTTTTTTGTTATATCCAGAGCTGTTAGAACCTCCATTTTTTTTAAGGTTCGGTTCTAGTGGAAAAATTAATCGAAATTAAGACCTAGGTTCCGGTTTTTTAAAAACACAAATAATTATTTACGTACCCTAACCTATGTAGGTATGCTATACCATAAATTGTTAACACAATATTTTTAAGATATCCTACCAGGTGATGCATATGGACACTGCAGGTATTCAATGCCTTTAGTAAAAAAATGTTAACGCAATGCAAATTATATTAATAATTATATCACACATCGGGTGCAATAACGTTATAAGTGCAAAACACACTTTTTTCAGAAGCATTTATAGATTGTGACCGTGATTAGTCACATGGTCTCATGATTTGACATATGAGATCTTTGACGGAAATTATAAGAACTACTGTTAAGACATTGACGCACCAGGTGCGGAGACCTATTAGGCATGTTTTTTGACATTAATCTCATTTTTTATTTTTTAGCACATGTGGTGTTGCACCGAATGTCCGAAAGTATTCTTTTTTAGAATAATTAGCTCCAGCATGATCGAATAAAAGTCAAAATTAATAATGATGTAAATATTACAAAAAGAAAAAGAAACCTTTAGGGTTTTAGTTTTTAATGACTTGAGAATGAAACGTTCTGCTCCCGGTTCCAAAATAGTAATTGGATTTCAGGATTCAGTTCCAGCTCTGGTTATATCAAACAAAACAGTAACATTATAATATACAGTATAATCCCATTACAATAAAATTCAAAATACAAAAAACCTCATAGTTTTGTATGGATAACTGGCAGTGAAAGACTCAATAGTAAATGATTATTTACCTTTTACTTGTAAGGAAATAATAATGTAATTGCGAGCATTTATTAACCCACAATATGCAAGTGCAGTCATAAATCGATTTATCTGTCTGTCACTAAATTGAACACAGCACGACATCTACATGCGTCCAAGGGTTACAAGTTATTTCTATCAAACTATTCAACTACATCATCAGAATCATTCAGCGATTTTTTATTATATATTCACCCCAGTTCTAACTTACCGTATGTTCAGTTTTGAGTTAATAGACACAAGATGGAATCCAAATATATGCAATGTTAGTATACGGCAGTGGCGTGCAGTGACTTTTGCTTGTAGGGATATTTACCTATTACTTGCTATATATCGATACCCCAGTTCAATAGGGGAACAACTCAAAATTTAAAGGTTTTGAGTTAAGAATGCCATTCGATGTAGAATAATTTTCTCTTTATAATTCAGCAAAAAAAACAATCAAAAATTTCTTTAATGTGTCATAAAATCGAATAACCCTTTCTGAGATTAATCAGTAATTCCGTTATATAATCAAATTTATTAGTTAATTCTTCATTAAAATGTACAATTTCATTGTGCATTGATGAATTCCACTAAATTAAATATAAAAAACATACACTTTCATCGAAATCAAGGCGTTAAAATTAAAATGAGAATTACTGCAAAAAATTCAAACACCATTATCTTGGAACAAGGTTTTATGAGTTGTTCCCCTATTGAACTGGGGTATCGAATTATTATCTACTCTTGAGACTTTGTAACTAACCATTCAATATAGAAGGGTCTTTTCTTTATAATTCAACAAAAAAAATAATCAAAAATTCAATTCGATGTGTCATAAAATTGAATAACCATTTGTAGTATTAATCATCAATTCAATTATAAACGGGGATGTCTGGGTTGATTATTTGTTAAACTGTAAAATTTCGTTGTGCATTACTAAGTTCATTTGAACTAAATAAAAAATAAACACATTTACTTTCACAAGCTTTTTGAAATGAGAATTTGTGCAAAACTTACGAAATGCAAAAAAAAAAATAGTTAAATGTTTAAAAACCCAATTCAACATTATAAGTTAGTCAAATTTGTTTTTTTTTTGCACGCACATAATGTATTAAAATTCTTTTAAATAACATTTGACTATCGTTAGGAATTGGGAGACCAAGAATAAGTTGGATTTCATATGCGGAGGAGTGGTTCCAGTCTATGATACCAAATCGCACCCGGGATTAGCGCAAGGGAACAAGACTATTTGCAATAATATAATTTTTTCTGCGGGTAACATTTCCATAGGAAATACACCCATAAAATCATGTCAAATATTACCAAATATTACATACCTTTCTCTTGTTTGTATGGCTCCTCTCCAACTTTCCGGTCACAAAATGTTCAAATTTAAAAATTAACTCGCATAAATCCATCATATTGGAATATCGACCGCCAAGTACATTCATTAACGGAATAACGTTATCAATATTTAAAATAACTAACTACAGTAAACTCCCGATTATCTGTTTGAGGATTATCCGTGCATGAATTTAATTTTTAAAAAATCAAGATGTTGAAGCCGCTGATAAATTCCGCATCGAATTCGAAGAATATTTACAATATTATAACGATATAATAGCTCTTAAGATAATTCAAACTGATATTAGAAAATCATTAAAAGATTTCTGCAACTAACTAAATAATGAGTAGTAAACATGTTAAAATAATTGTCTGCTTTAGAAATGTATATTATGTAGGATTTTCAAAAGAAAAAAAGATAGTTCGGATTATCTGTGATTTTTGTTTATCCATGTCACCTATCCCCACCATTAGCCCGGATAATCGGGAGTCTACTGTATTATTTTTTGATCGATTTACAAGCCAAAAAGAGTTTTATTTTATTTGTGTTTATTACTGCAAGACTTTAAATGTTTCTACAACATGACATTGCTATTTCAACTTATATAGAAATTATAGTGGAACAATTTTTGAAACAATATGCTTCTGATATGTCTTGAAACTGACAATGGACTTTTCGAATATTTCCCTTACTTACTTGTGTGGTGACAATATATTCAATTAAATTTTCATTTGAATTTTCCTAAGAGCTATTATATCGTTGAATACACCGTACCGTGCACGGATAATCGGGAATTTATTATATTAGAATAAATTAAGACAATAATCCAGCAATATTACTCGTTTAATTAAGAAGAATTTGTATTTATTTAACAGCAGATTCTGCACTTTAGCAGCGATCGCTTACGACTTAGAAATATTATTATTTTATTTTTAGATTTAATAAATAGGTTGTTAGGTAGGTAATGATACTTCGAGGTTTCCTACATTCATGGAATTTGAGCCACAGGTAATGGGGCGATTAGTTAGGTAAAGGCCAATAATTCCGCTTCAGTTAATATGCTATTGATATTAAATTTGTTGTTATTACAAATTACCCTATAATTACCTCTTAAGGGTTTAGGAATATTCAAAATATGGCCAGTAATATTAAAATTATTAAATGCGACACTTCAGGTACCGTCGCCGTGGCCGGCCCTCCCTCACCAGCAGCGGCGTTAAAAAGGCGATCTATGCGCTGCACGTCTGGCATGGCGGGAGGCGCGAGAGTTAGCGATGGACCGAGGGAAGTGGAGCGAACTTTTGCTTGCTCTATGCCCCAATGCTGGGTAAAGGAAGGGACAGGGTAAAAGAAGAATTGAAATTATTAGGGCTTTTATGTATTATAGAAGATTGGTTACCTATTAAAAAAAACAATTTGCATGATCGATTGTAATTACTATTTTGTCTCCAGCAAAAAAAAACATTTTTTAAGGATTTTTTTGTTTATTACAGAATAAAATACACATTACACATATTAGAATTAAAAAGTTTCACAAAGGCAATTTGACATAGTAAAAATACACATAATTATTATTGTACATAAAACAATATGTATTCCCCCTGTCCTAAAATGTACAGTATTTGGTTCATGCGACTTCAAAAAATCTATTATGGCCGTGCTCGTAAACAATTTTTTATTTTGGGGAACACAACTGTCCGACTACAAAATGTAAGATTGGACCTCAGCGCATTTATTCTATACACAAGACTGCTATAATAGGCCGCTATCAGCAGCTATCGAGGGTAGTTTTTCATTTTTTGTATTGAAGTATTAACACTTATTGTAACAATTACAATAAGGTAGCCGTCTAAACAGTCAAAACTGTCTATCTCGCTCTAAAATTTAACACAGCCGAAAGAGATGCTGTGAAAACATAGCACTTATTGTAACAATTACAACTAACTTTGATACAAAAAATGAAAAACTACCCTCGATAACTGCCGATAGCGGCCTATGGCAGTCTTGTGTATAGAATAGATGCGTTGGATGGTCTATTGTAACACATTTAAGAATTTTTATTAATGCACTGGTTATATCATATCCACGATGGTCGCGCGGCTTAACCGTCGGCCTATAACCTTGTGGGTCCCAGGTTCGCATCCTGGGTCTGGCAAGTACACATATTGTTTTTCAATATGTGTATGAGTCATGGACCTAATAGGTTTATCATATGAGGCGATTATTTCCAAACCCGGCTCATTCCCAAAAACATATTTTGCAGCAAAATGCAATAAACTGTTATACAGACAAATATAAGTCTAAGTTATATGATTTTTTAGTTAATTTGTAGTGTAGCATATTTAAAATAGAAAACAAAGGGAAACTTATTCATTTCTATATTAATAAAGAAACTATTTACATTTAATGTTTGTATCATGCCGAGTTTGAAAGTGACAGTTGGAATGAGCCGGGTTTGCAAGTTAACAATTTGGATTAATCCGCCTATAAAAGTATGTAACCAAATGACATACCACTAAAATGTTACAGCCATTGTTTGGATAGCAATTATGACCAGTTTCAATTAAATTCAAAACTCTCATCAATCAGAAAAATTAATTATACAACAAATTAAAATTAAAATTTTGATGACATTTAGGTAAAAACTGAAGATTTTTGACTTCATTTCTTTGCCATTTTTCTGGTGCCCTTCCCCTTTTTCTAGCTTTTGATGCTATTACAGATGAAACAGCAATGTCCATTATGTTTATTTATACAAATAACTACTTCAATTATTCAAAAAACACCTTTAAACTTGAATTATATGAGGAGCGGTCACAACACAACTGTCATACAAATCGTACCGGACGCTATTAACCATGTGACCCCAAAGCTGAGCTTCCATTGGCTAACATAAAACAATCCATCTTTGAAACTAAATGATTGTGGAATAAGCCACGTTTGAAAGTTTCACGTTATTTTGGAATGATATTTTGTATATAAAGAAGCCGGGTTTGAGGTTGTTACCTAACAATTGTTTTATAATGTATTTTTCTTTACAGAGTGACATTCAAGGTTCATTTTTCGACAATATTGGAATGAGCCGGGTTTGGAAATAGTATCCAGAGCGACCGCTATAGTCTTCATGCCAAATTGCATTGTAAATTGTCAACCTACAGTGTGCCGTAAGGTTATACATAGGAAGCCGTTTATATTTCCGGAATAGGTAACACTGGTGTTACTAGGTGCAATTTGACTTCTGCATTTTGAAGTTTGACATTTTTAACGGCAAAATTACTCAGAACATAACAAACGGACACTTTTTTTTTTTAAATTCATTTGAAAGGTCAAAAAATGGAATTAACAAAAAAAATTAACAACTTTCGACGTGGATTATCGCGGGAACAGTGCATCGCTGAACTTCGTGCTTTATATGGCGATGAAGCACCATCAAAAACTACGGTATATCGCTGGTTTATCGAATTTTATCATGGCCGTCGTTCGCTCACAGACGAGCCGCGTGAAGGTCGTCCAAAATCGGTTGTTTCTCCAGAAAACATCGATGCTGTGCGTGAACTGATAATGCAAGATCGTCATGTGATATACCGTGAGATTGAGGCTTCCCTGGGCATTAATAACACTAGCGTATATATGATCTTGCATGAACATTTTAGACGTGAAGAAGCTAAGTTTGCATTGGATACAGCATAATTTGACAATCACACAAAAAAGGCGCCTGTTGATTGGTGGAAGAAAATGCTCAAAAAATACGATCGAGGTGCTTCAAAAACCGTTTATAAGATTGATACAGGTGACGAATCTTGGATCTATACGTATGAGCCCGAAAGTAAAGTGGTCAACGATTTTCAACAGTTGATGCATTCAAAAACCATGTTTTGGTGTTACCTTCTGCAAAGTGGCAAAAATGCTTTTCCAGAAAGGTTCAAACGTATGGAAAAGTGTATGAATTATCGCGGAGAATATTTTGAAAAACAATAAAACTGTTTTCATTGATAAAAAATTCGTTTTTCTTTGTTGTTCCCGAAATATAAACGGCTACCCTCGTAGACACTTAATTTACACCTATAATAAAAATTAGAAACGTTTGCTTTCGGCAAACTAAACATATTTTGTAAATCGAATGTAAAAACAGCTGAATCATCAATATTCTGTTCTCTATCTTTCGTTCTTGCTCGGTTACCTTCAATCTTCCACTTGCCATGCTCATCGTATGAAGCAATGTCATCATTATTGATTAAAATTTTTCCCAAGCTATCTCTCTTTTTTTGGCCGATGAAAGGCTAAATTAAACTCGCTATTGAAGATCTCCCTGTAAATGCTCACCTTTACAGGATTTTTCGTTGAAGTACAATACATCTCATACATCTTTTGGACATTAAGAGACGAATCAAGATATTTGACAGTGCTGTTTTGTCTGGAATAGCGTGACTCTATACAAGGGAATGAATTAATATGACTTCTAATAATACGTTTATCGCTTTCGCTAGTACATTTTTTAGAATGTTTATCCTTTGTCGGTGACCTCGATACATTTGTAATCTTATTTTGAATATGACGATGAAAATAATAAATTCTAGCACAACTTATATCTAATGTAGAACAAAAAAATACTTGACAGACTCGTTTTCTTACACCCTTGACGTCAAACACATATTCATAGGTAAATTGTCTCCGACTGTTTTCACTTAAAGTACGTTTTCGTTTAACATTGTTTTGAGACGTGTACTTACTATAATAATGATTCTTTTTATTGTCACTCAGCTTATAAAATTGTTTGTGAATGACGCTCTTTTCTTCTTCCGTAAAATTTAATGTACACTTTAATATACATTTAGCACTACATCCACTTTTCACTGTTTTGGCTGGTTGTAATTTATTGTTCACGTCAAAGTATGCTTCACCACTTTGTCGTTTCTTCTTTCGGATATTACAAATCCAACTATTTGGATCTTTCTTCCTTTTACGGCGAGAATTCTCTTTTTTCCGGACATTGGAAGGAGACGGTACCGGTGAGTGTTGGCTGGCTAAATTTGGTTTATCTACACTTGTAAAGCTTTCACAAAGTATTAATGGTAAGTCGTCAACTTCTACGCACTCTCTGAAGTTACTGAAACAAAATAAAAACATTTTAAAATATATGAGTTTTACTGTTAATGGAAAAAAAAATATTTAGTATTAGCTACAATTGAGCATAGTTATGCACAAAGCAGCCAAGCCACAATTTTGAAAAAAATGAGTTGTTGTGATTTCCATAATCTCACACGTTTGTTTTACGTTCTGCACAAATCAGCCAAGCTGCTGTCATACAAAAATCTCATATAAATGCGTTTTAAAGATTTTGCAAATTGCAGAATATGACATTTTTGATTTGCATAAAGCAACCAAGCTGCTGTCACACAAAAATGTCATATAAATGCGTTCTAAAAATATGCCATATTCGTTCTGCAAAAAGCAGCCAAATGATAATATTATGTACTTACCTAATTTTTTAAATCGTGACTGTAAGGTGTGTTTTTCTACATTCAATTAATAAACATTATTTTCTCAATTACATTATATGTTTTTCATTGTATTATATATAGTATAATATACAGATTTTTCATATAAAAAATAGTGCCAGGCAGCTAAATATTGATGTATAATTTACAAGTTTTTCGAATTATTTTCAGAATTTTGCAATTCCCATAATAATTTAGTAACTTAGAAGGCTATTTTTAAAGAAAATAATCAAAAATAAAGACTTTTCTTACAAAAATAAGAGATGGCTGTATTCTGCAGAATGAACATTCTAAAAAAAATCGTTTTACACAAAACACCCTGGACTGCTAAAACACCAAAATTTCATAGATTATATGCTTTTATCTCTTCAAAAGTTATACAAAATCATATATATATATATATAATATCTATCATTCAAAAAGTATAAATAGTATACAGAGGCTTTGCTGATTTAAAAAAACACAATTTACATAAAAGTGCTTCTATCTCTGTTTGAAGTTTGTGTGGCTCGGCTGCTTTGTGCATAACTACGCTCAATTATAGCTAACAAGATTTTTTATGTTATTATGTAGATGTTCAATGAGAATCGCTTAAGTATTAAAATCATAAAAACATATTTATATCGGAATTCTCATTAATTGATTTGTTAAAAAACGATAGATCGTGTTTAAAATTGTTTGAATAGGTTAGGTTAGGTTAGGTCCAACAAAATAACTGTGAAGTCTATTTATCAAAATTGTAGATACATTTTTAAAAGTACCTAATATATTTTTTTAAAAACCAATAAACACCCACAAATACCACTGCCTTAAAAATGCAAATGTTTTTTATTACAAAAAAGAAAGGCTCACATCTTACAATTATATTCTAAATAATTATTTATATAATATATCGTCACTGTTCTGGCAGAAGACACTAATTCGAAAAAATGACATATTGAGTTAGTATCAAAATGTTCCTTATTTCAAACTTTACCGTCTGGAAACCTTCTTAACCCGATCGGCGCGTTAAGTTTCCATACAAAAGATGTGCTGTCCGCGGTAGGTTTTTCGAAATGTTATTCTTCGCTGTATTATAATAAATACGGCAGTTAAAAATTGTGGCTACAACTGTTATCATGCCTAGATACATAATGATCCAAGTGCCACACTAAAACACATAATAGAGTGTTGAATTTAGCTGTGTTTACTTTAACAAAACTACCGTATTGCTTTGTTCGGATAAACTCTGTAGCCATTTTCGATGACAAAGCACTCGACTTCAAAACAAGTGCGCCGATGAAGACAATCAATCACTGACTAATTTTATTTTACTCGTGTTAAAAACACTTAAAAATGCCATAAAAATTATTGAAAATAATAGCTTTTATTGGTGACTTATGAATTATTGTTAATTAGTGTAAGTTTTATTGATGACAAATCCATTAAAATTGGATGGTAGTCACCAGTTTTATTTCGTGGCATAGATTGTGTCAGCATTTTACATGTTTTATGGGCCATTCTAATTTAAGCGTAAAGGTGAGTCCACACTGGTTGAAAATATTATAATAATTTTTTTGTTTTTTTTTTTTAGTGAAACTTGGATTTTGTAGATTACTTTTCAGTTTTATTGATCATTGTGTTATGTTAGTGATTGTCATTTTATGTTTTGTAAAAAAACAATATTTATTTTTTAAATTGCGTAAATTTGAAAAAAGTGCTATAAAATTTTTTTTGGGTAAGGTTTTAAAAATTTATAAGCATTAAATTGTACGCGAAGATAATATGTAATATAGTTGAAAAGTCAATATTCCATGATTTATATTTTATACCTACCCGTGTGTTTTTTTAGCAAAAATTTATACGTTTTATATATTCCTTCATAGTAATTCGTAATTTATTGGTAAAACTTGCAATCCTCTAAAATATAATAATATATATTTTTTCATTCCGTGTGGACGCATCTTTACTAAATATGTACGACTTTCAATAATGAGCTCGATTTATGACTTTGAAACAGTTAGGGAGACACATGAGTAATAAATGACATAATCCAGAACACAAGTTCAAGTACATTTTTAGAAATATTACGACAAATTTCTTTTCGTTTTTTGGTTGTCTTTTTCGTATTCCCGCACATGATGTAAAAATCGCGGTGAATTCAACTTTACACGGTAAATACTCGGCGCACACTCAACTCGAATGAAATATATTTTGTATACCTACTGCGCAGCTGCGAAAAATACCGCGTAGATTTGAACTGATGCAATCGTACCGGCGAATCTCGATAGATCGAGGGGGTTCGAAAGATCGATGTTTATGAAATTAAAACAACATATTTTTGACAAAGTTATCGATATGGCGGTACGAACACGAATCAGAGCATTTTTCAATACAAAAATTAATACTATGCGTGAAGTATTTCCTACTTTACCGACATTTCAATTTTCGATATCAACAGTTGCGACATCCGCCCAGTATCAGAGCTTATGTAAAAAACAACATATGTCCCATCCGCGGCGATCGGGTTAATAAATAAACAGTCTTTATTTTAAAGTCATCCTTTTTACGATTACTTAATAAACTCACATGATAGACCATTATTTCAAACATTTTAACAACTTCAAAGTCAAATTACTCAAAACTAGTATTCTCCAGTTAGTGTGTTCTGCCAGAACAGAGACGAATGTCATTCTGTAGTAATTTTTCGTATACTTGCATGATCGATTCACAAAATATAGTAATTTAAGCACAATACTTACTTCCATAATTCTTCTGTGAGTTCTGGACGAACAGGTGGTGAATTTTCCGTGATATTTTGTCGCTTGACTTAATTATAAGTTTCATCAAAAGAATTGTATGTTTTCTTACTGTTGTTTACCTCTAATAGTTATAGAGTTACAATGACATTTTTAATTTTTAACTTTTATAATAAGAGTAATATGAGTTACAGCTGTTTACCACGTATGTAGGATAAGTAATGAAGTAACAATATAACAATAACTCCATTTCACGATTTTTCGAGTTACGTTACGATAGTTTACCTCTAGTATACAGATATGTTAAATCATAAAACCACGTGACTATCAAGATCACAATCTTTAAGGCTATACCTCAGCTGAGGCATGGTCTAAAAAGATCGTAACTATGTGATGCTGCGGATTGAGCTAATAACGCGTACCGCACGAAAAATAACTTGTCATAAACATTCAACATGCTTCCATTTAGTGTTATGTTTATTGTTATATTAGTAATAATAATTTGACGTGTTTTCTTTTTCGAGTACAGGAATAACGTTTTTTAGTCATCTTTACACGATATAAGAACATATTCTTACGACACCATCACAAGCGTTCGATTCACTGACGGGGGGTGGCTACTTTTTTCAAAAAAGATTTTTTCTATTGGTTATAATATATTTTCTCAGAAAGTGTTTTTCAAAAATTATGTATGTTCAATAATTAGAATGGTACATTCTAAAATCTTGTGAAGTCGTTGAATAAAAGAAATAATTAATTATAAATATATTTGTATAATTGCCGCGATGAATTATTATCATAACACCATTTCGAAATAAACATCTGTGACAAATGTTCAATTATTATATAATTATTGATGACTGTACAAACATTGAATTTAAGAAACTTTTCCTGCAGCCGGACTTATTTGCACTTGGTGAATTAGCCTTTTTGAGGGCTTTTGTTAAAATTATCAATATATTCAAATAATTTGTAAAAATCACCAATTCTACAATATTATGATCAATGCAGATTTTTAAATATACTAGGTATTTAAATATATTCAACATAATAAATGTAGGTTGGTAGGTTTTTGCTATAAATACCTAATTCTGTTTTTCTTAATGTTTTAACGAATACCGGTATTCAATGAGAAATACCGAAAACCGGTATTGACATTTTCATTCAGTATTGCAATCCCTAGTGTTAAAGATTGTACACTCAATAATGTAACTAAGGTAAATCACGCATACAACCTCTCTAAGAAATCTCGCTCGATTGTCGCCGTTTTTATTAACTTGTCATAAACTCATTAGTTTATACTACTTACACTAGAAATTATAAATAGAATTAATTGTGGATTTGTTGTAGTTTAGCTAACAATCATCCAGTTGTGGTAGCATGTAGATGGATTGTAGGCAACACCAAATTGTCCCATAGCATTAAAAAACGGAAAAGACCAATGGTCGTTAATCCTATTATTTCACACATGATAAGCCAGAACTGGGGTGACAAATTGAAAAGAATTAAACAAAAAATAATTTCACTTACTTTGATTGTCGATTGATTTCGCTTATTGGAAGTGCATCTTCTGCAGATTCCTCATCAGAAAAATTTGCAACGTCATCAAGTGAAATACTGCCGCATTTGATGTTATCGCTCACTGTGGCATCTTGAATCATTGGCTCGACTTTAGATGGCAACTCGTCCTTTCTGTCTGAGGAGTGCAAAGGACAAATCGATATGAAACAACATTGCGTACCATTACAAACGGTTAATCTCACTGGGGTAATTAATTTTTATTACTGTTAATCCCCGATAAAACGTCATTTTAATTAAATAAACATTTTTTTTTACTTTTTCCACTTTTATACAAGTTGTTTATTTAATTTTAAAAGTACATATGTGTCATTGCGCAATGGTGCGTATTTAATTTATAATTTATATTTGATTGCTTTATTTTTATATAAATAATAAGTATCTCTATAAAAGACTGACGGTTTGACCTGTCAAATAGTACCATAAAATGACAAAATCGCATCTCACTTACTCTTAAAGAATGAGATTGGAAAGACAGTCAGCACTTTTACGTGTAAACAGTTATTGTCACAATAGTTTAAAATATACACTATTGCTGTCAGTAAATCCATGCACGTGAACAGGCGCTACATCATCGCATAGCAACAGGGATTTTTTAGCAGTATTAGCTGTTAACTCTACTGGCAGTATCGTTCCGTGACTGTAGGCGGGTCATGCATTACTTAGGGGCAGCACATTCTAAGAGGCCGCAAATTAAGGAAGAAATGTAAATAATACAATTTCTCAAAGTAGTTTTCGTAGAGTTGCGGTGCTAATAAATGTGGATTTTTCTGGTGAGGTAGATAAATTAATAAACACTCCTTATACACACAGATTTAAAATATCTTTACTATTATTAGGAGGATTATTATTTCAAGTTTCTCTGAATAACCCATTAGAGTGCTTGGATTGTTAGCATCTTACCAAGCCACAGCCTGATGTTCTCTTGAGCAGATTCTACTTGACTTCTGAAGCTCGCAGCTTCCCGGAGTCTGTCAATGCAACACTCGCAGATCATATATGAACCTCCGCATTGTCTTTCCTCGACACCAACCTGCAAAAAATTACAAGAATTACCAGGAGAATGCGATTCTCTCGGATCTGAGTATAGTGCGCCAGTCAGTGGCGATGGGTAGTAGATGAGGTAGCTTTCTAGGCAGGAGATCCAATATAAATAGTACACACTAAACTTTGTCAGTAATACTTTATTGTTTTCATTGAAATATGAATACCAATTGCAGATGGTGTTGGTTAATTTTTAAAATTCAATTAAACCCTGCCTGAAGCAAACCATAAGGTGCCGGTTAGACGGTAGACTTGCCTGCGCGGTATAGGCTTTTACGCGCTTTTCGGTTTGCGCGAGATTCCGTTTTCCCATCCATAAACAAAGGCTTCCCGATACAAACCGGTTTGCGCAGGTAAGCTTGTCGTAAAGCATGAGCGTCTATCACGCCACCAGATCATACATAATTTTGCCGTAGATGCCCGCATGAGCTTTTATAATTTTTTTTTAATGAAAACAGGTTATTCCATGTAGACAATTATATTAGATACCTTTTTCTGTCGGCGCATATGCTTTTTGATCCAATAATTGTTAATTTAAAATTTTTATGGTGCAAGTCAGTTATGGGGAAGCCTGCGGCAAACACATTTTGAAAATAGCCAGTATACTGGATTATTTGTTTGGTTGGGTTAGTTTAGGTTTTCATTCTTGAATTCACGAATTTCGCCAAAATCGGCAATGACAATTAGCGCGGTTCCCGCCTGGCTTCCCCATAACCAACTTGTACTTACCATTTTCATACATTTTGATGCATCATTATCACAAACTAAGATTATATTAGGTTGGGGTTGGTTAGGTTTGGTTTGGTCTAATAAGAAAGTTATAAAATCTCATGCGGGGGGCATCTGCGGCATATTTACCATAATTTTAAATATTTTATCGATAAAAGAATATTTTTTTGGAAATAATTTAGTCTCGGCTCAATTATGGCAACGACAAAGGAATACTTACGTTTATGGAGAAGCAATAGCCCATCATAGATGAGTACATCTCCATTTTGCCAATATGAGCATAGAGTCCCATCATATCTTTGAGGTTAGTATCAGTGCCACTTGCCAAGCAAGCTTGGCATACGTTGGATAAGCGGCTAAGGATTTCTTCTTCATTTTCCAACTTCAGCGGATCCATTTCCAAGCTAAAATTTACTACGAGGATTTGTGAGCAATGAGAATTTCATTATAGTACAAAAACAACACGAAATATCAGTAGCTGTTGTATGTAGGAAGTTGTCTGTTTAACATGGAGAACTGTTCTTTCCTGTCTCTCTGTTTCCTGTTGTAAAAACTGAATTACTGTTTTCGTGATTTCGACCGAGAGCACAGCGCGAAGAATATTTTAACATACAACAATAATCAAATATTAGCATTGTTTTCACATCTTGACGCAAATTTGACATTCTATAATGAAAAATGCAAAAATATTAGTCTATGATACAAAGCATCTGTATGTTGCCAGGTTTTTAAAATTGCAAGGTACGCGATAATGGGATGAGATTACTCCAGCGATAGTTCTTAGCTTTTCAAATTGTCTATTAATAAGGGTGGGAATTAATCGCACATTGCAATAACACAAAGAGATTGAAAGAAAGGGAGGAGTCCAATCTCTTTGCAATAACCAAATAAAAAAATAAATAAAAAAAACTTTAACATACCTATGGAAAGTAGTTTTCACATATCGTGGGTGTTCTGCGAAAAAGCACTAAGTCAAAATTTTGCTGTTTTGACTTAATAATGAGGTTATCTTATTAAGAGTACGCTCTATAGTCTACAAAAACACACACAGTCATATATATAAAACTGGTGAAGATAATTTATGTTATAAGTCAAAAAGACATACATATATTCAGAGAAAAGGCACTAAAGGGACTTAGTGCATTTGCTTCTCTCATTCTCAGACTGTATTCACTAAATTCTGCGTGCGAAACTGCACTAAGTCATACTCAAAGTAATATCGCAGAAAGGAATTTGCCTTTTATATATATAAAAAAAGTTAAGACCGCCCAAACTTTCAAACTCGATTATCTCAAAACTAGTATTTTTGACTTAATGCTTATTCGCAGAATACCCACGATATATTAAATGATTTCACAAATAAATATATGAAATCACATAAAATAGTTTGTTTCACAAAACAAAAATCATGAATCACTCATTATAAATAAAAATTCACTCAATTTTGACAACTGCACACATTTGTAAAATTGTTTTCACCGATAAATAATATATCGCACAAAGAAAAGGTAGAAATTCACAAATCTCAAACTAATAATTGTAGCGGCAATACCTACAATTTATTAGAAGGCAATCGCAAAAACTATGCTTAGGCAAAGAGATTGGACTCCTCTTCAATCTCTTTGTGCTTAGGTGTCAATATAATTAATGTTTAACGCAGTAATATAAATAGGTATATATTCGTGCTGCTATCGTTCATATAATATTTGATGTAAATCTACAACCAAATAACACCACCTAGGTAGATATATCTTTTTCGTTTCATCAATATAAATTTTGGTAATTGTGGCGCAGATGCCGTCATGAGATTTAATAACTAGGTACCTATCTTTTTGAACCAAACCTAACCTAACCTAATCTGACCTGACCTAACTTTTTTTTTTTCGGCGGGGGGAAATCTTCTTAAGACACCACCAGCAGTCAGCGGCGACTGTGTGGGATTCTTACCCACTAAAACCCCCCTCCTCTTCTCAGCTGCCCCCCCCCCGGAATCCGCTTTTATGCATTACTTCAGGGAGACAGCTATGTCCTTGCCTTTTGTTAGGCCACTTCTACCTGTTCTCCTTGCCGGGATCTTTCGTCTTGAGGACGCACGATGCGAATTCTGCCCATGCTGATCATGCAGCTGTGCTTTGGAGTAGAGTGTCCGTCTTTTTTGTTTTGGTCCACCGATGTTGGGCATCAGCCTGGCAAGGTCTTCTGCAATTCTCGTTGCCTTGGACGCCACCTTTTCTGCGTGCTCTGCGAATCGCAGCTTGTCGTCGATCTGCACTCCGAGGTACCGTAATGATCTGGAGAACGGCACCTCGAAGCCGTCGACCTCAAGCTTTGGCGGCGCCAGCTTTCTACGCCTTGTGAAAAATACGGCTTCTGTTTTATGGACAGCGAGTTCGAGCCCTTTGCTGTCAAGCCATCTTCTGACTTTTCTTAGAGTCTCCTCTGCAGCAGAGCGTAGTATCTGGGTTGTTTTGGCTGTGACGAGGACGGCCACGTCATCGGCGAAGGCAATCAGAGTCGCTTCTTCGGGCAAGGGGATTTTAAGAAGGCCATCGTACATCGCATTCCACAGAGCTGGCCCAAGGACTGAGCCCTGTGGAACACCCGCCGAAACATTACGTTGGCACTTCTTGCCCATGCACTCGTACTCGAGTACTCGCTCCGTGAAGTAGCTCTCGACGAGCCTGACGATGTGCACTGGTGCGCCGATTTCAACAAGCGCGTTGAGGGTTTGTTCCCAATTCACCGTGTAGAAGGCGTTCTTGACGCCCAGTGCAATCAACACAAAGTGCTTGCTTGCCTTGTCACTTCCTTGCCAGGCAAGTCGGATTGTCGCTACTACCTTCGCTATTGCATCGATGGTAGATCGACGAGGACGGAAACCGTGCTGGTTGTGTGACAGTCCTTTGTCTTCGTCCTCCAATGACTCCTGGAGTCGCTGAAGGATTAGTCTTTCTAGCAGCTTTCCAGCTCCATCGAGCATGCAAAGTGGTCAGTACGAAGATGGGCCAGGTGGCGTCCCCTTGCCCTTTGGTATAAGAACTAGTTTTTGCCTCTTCCAGGGCGAAGCGAAAGTTCCTTCCCGCAGAGATGTGTTAAAAACCGCCAGCAGCAGCGCAGGGTCAGTCAATGCGATTCGTTTGATGACCGCGTTTGGAATGCAGTCTGGTCCTGGCGCCTTCGCGGTTTTTATGCGCTTGGCAGCTATAAGCAGTTCTGCTTCGGAGAATGGGCTGATCACCTCGTCCATCGCAGCACAGGAACTTTCTCTGGGCTGGTGCTGTGAAAAAAGGGTGCTTATTACCGATTCCAAATTGCCCGGGCCCTCGAGGTAGGGATCTACGTCTGCAGTCCGGAGCCTCTTTCTCACAATTTTGTAGGACATGCCCCAGGGATCTTCATTGACCGAGCTGCTCAGCTCGGCCCAGCATCTTGCCTTGCTCTCTTTGATGGCTCTCCGTAGCGCCTTCCTGTGGTATTGGTGATTCCGTTGGATGTCGTCGTTGCTAGGCCTCCGTTGAGCCCGGCGTCTGGAGGAAAGGCATTCGCGGCGGAGCTCAGCAATGTCTTCGTTCCACCAGTAGACTGGCCGTCGCTGGTTTTGGCTGCTACGTCTGGGCATTGAAGCGCCACAACTGTGTTGCAGAAGGTCGTTCAGAGCGCTGGTAATGTCCTCAGCACTAGCACTCTGTGATCAGCATTTCAGTGATTTCAGCAACGGCCTCATCAAGTGCCATCAGGTTGAGCTTTCGAACCCCCAACCGGTGTTTGCGAGATTCGGTTGGGGTCTGGTGAAGCGCGCTTCCAAATCAAAACTGATATAGCGGTGATCGCTGTGGGAGTATGCGTCGAGGACTTGCCAATTTCTGATTCCCCCCACGACTGATTCCTCCGCGAACGTGGCGTCAATGACCGAACCGCTACTGCCTCGGACGAAGTAGTGACGACTTCCAATGTTAGCCGTATGTAAATGCAAGTGAGACACCATCTCAGAGAGCAAGACTCCTCTTCTGTCTGTTGTCGATGAGCCCCATTCTGGAGCTTTTGCATTGAAGTCTCCGGCGAGGATTACAGGTAGGATTGATGTTTTCACGTCATCTTCGAGGCGTCTGAGGTCATTTGCGAAGGCGTCTATGGGAGAATTGGGAGATAAATAGCAGCTGTAAAGTCTAAGCTTTTCGATCACTACCCATGTCCAGCCGCCTCCGTTATCACAACCGACGCCTGTGATGCGTAAATGGGTACTCGGCGCGTAGATTGCAGGCCTCGAACCTGAGCCTGAGTACCACCGGTTTGGGGCATTGCGATGCTGCTCAGAAATTATCACGAGGTCTGATCGCCGCTCCTCGGCTATCTGCACCATCAGGTCCTGGGCAGCCTGGCAACCATTCAGGTTAATTTGAAGGACTCGGATCATTTTTTCTTTTTCTTGTCCTCCAATGCAGCTCTGAGGGCTGCGCAGTTTCTGCTCCCTGTCTGGTGATCGCAGCTCTTTTTGAGGTTGGCGCATGTCCTGCAATTGGGCTTGTTTGTGCAGGCTGCGGCTTTGCGGCCTTCCATCCCGCAGCGATTGCACTCCTTGCTTCTGTCTTCAGGGCTTGTGCAATCCGCTGCGAGGTGCCCAAATCCATGGCATTTGAAACACCTTGGGAGGTGAGCCCAAGGTCTTAGTCGGCAGTTCACCCAGCCGATCCGTATTTTCCCCCCTTGATAAAGTCTGTGGACGCATCTCTAGGCAGTCTGACGACCGCCAACTGGATGCCACTAAAGGCAGGCCTCAGAGAGATGACTTTTGCATCCTTTGCCATTCGGGAGGACGCAGCCGTCAACGCATCCATCAGCTCGATGCCATCAGTTGCTCCGTCGATATCACGAATTTCGACAATGACGCTGGGGGTAAGCTTTCTCACCTGAGCTCCTTCTCCCAGCCCCTTGGTGATCGCGTTTGCGAGCTCTTCGGTTTGGCTTGTGCCTCTTTTCATTTGCAGGAGCAAGTCTCCACTCCTGGTTTGTCGAATTCCTGCGACCTCGACATTCGGGAGAACGACGTTCTTCCTGATGCGCCTGAGAGTCTCCGCGCTGGAGGCGTTGCCCTCAGCTTTGACTTCAATTGCGTCGTTTCTGGGTCCAGGAAGTTGTCTTGTCTTCTCTTTTCTTTCCCTTTCTGGGACTTTTCTTCTTTTCCTTTCTTGTTTTTAGAGTCTTCTTTTTCTTTTTATTTAGGGCCATTTGGTGATTTTCTTTATGGTCTTGATTCTTTTTTTCCCCTCCTTGGCCTTTTCTGCTTTGGCCGTTCTCTTGGAAGTGACCTTGCGCCACTTTTCCTCTTCTTTTAGAGACCCAGCTTCCGTGAGTGATGAAGTCTGGGTAGCCTTGGTTTTTAGCTTCGGCCCAGTCACAACCACGTCTTGGCAGGTGCCCGTGTCATGCTTGCGGAGGTCAGCCTATATCAATACCGCATTGGTTATCTCCGCTAGTCCCTCCTTTATCGGGGCGTGGACGTTGGTTTTTTCCTTGATGTATGCCATCAAGGAAAAAACCTCCTCGCCTTTGCCTCCAGCAAGTCCACCGTTTCCCACATCTTCGTCGTATTTGTTTTTGTTTTATTAGTATCCATAGTTGATCCCACGAGTAGCAAGGGAAGAGAAGTCCATCCGACCAGAGCCCCGCATAGCCGGATAAGCCAGAATACAGGCCACTCATCCATCAGCACGATGCCTTCCACTATATCTTGGGTTAAATACGTTGTCTGTTCTTAGTAAGCTGCCGGGGCAGCGGAAGCCCCCCTACCACGACAAGGTGACAGACGCAGGGGGGAACCTATCCTAACCTACTCCAACCCAATATTATAATACCTAATATAATCTTAGTTTGTGATGCATCAAAATTTATGAGCATTTCAAATTTTAAATTAACAATTATTATTGGATCGAAAAACCTATGCGCCGACAGAAAAGGGTATTTATTATAATTGTCTACATGGAATAAACTGTTTTCGTAAAAAAAAATCATAAAAACTCATGACGGCATCTGCGGCACAATTACCTAAGTTTTAATTAACGTCACTTTTTAAATAGGTATGTACTTATAGTATTATTTGAATCTGAAAGTAGGTACCTAATACATACTTATATTTTGCCAAAATATTGTTTAAAATAATTAAACCTAATTTTCTTAGTGTTTGTATTCTTTTACGATTAATTAGTTACAATAGTATATTGATACGCGAAGACTACTTTTTCCTTAGTGCAAATCGATCATTTGAGAGTTGTAGTTGATTTGTGAATATCATCCATTTCCGATGTGACGAACATCTTTTTAAATGTTGTCAGCGCTTTGTGAAAACAGTCTATTCAATTGTGCGAATATAATAATATATTCCTCTTAAAAAGAAAAATTCAAAACCTATAAATTTTTTTTTTTTTTTTGACCATGTCCGATCCTAATAGGATCATATGGGCCTCCACAGAGTAGAGGTTTGTATTAACAGATTTTGTTTTTTACGAGAAATGGATGTCAGCCACTTGCTCAACCTATTAGGTCCATACCCTGACTCACACACAAATTGAAAAATAATATGTGTACTTGCCAAACCCAGGATTCGAACCTGAGACCCACGGCGTGATAGTGCAACGCTTAAGCCGCGCGGCCACCGTGGGTGTATATTTAAAAGATTTATTTGAATTGAATGAATAATACATGAGTTATATCAATTTTAGTAATCAGTGTGCCTTTTTAAGTGATCCTGAAAAATTAATTCTGTCTGGAATGGGTTAACACGAAATATTTTTTCATTCATAAAAATATGTACCATGAAATGGGGTGTGAATAGACCAATGCTATTTTCAAAAATTTTTATACCAAATGTTTTAAGCCTCAAATTTTACTAAACAGTCATGCCACATGATTACGTGAATTTAGTATTATATCATATTGTTTATTATTATTTTTCAATTCGATACTTTTTCTTTCAATATAGCGACCTACCTACCTACCATGTAGTGAAAGTATAGGAGTCAATTTTTGTACTCTTCTTGTTTATATGGCCAAAAATGCTGCATTTTTCTTCAGCCACCTTCCCATTCATTGCCGGATGCAGGCCTCCCCACCTTGACGCTATTGAGCTCTCGATTTTTTAGCTGTCTATCCTTCTCTTTAGATTTTTTAGCATACCACCTGTTCACGTTAGTTCAATATTCTTATTATTAATGTTGAAATCTGCTGAAATAAAGTTATTCTTTACCCTTTAAAAAATCAATTTAACACTGGTGTCTAGAACTATTTCACGTCCATTGTCAGTGTCTAATAAACAATGGAACAGCATACCCAGCCAATTGCACACTTGGACAGATTGACACACTTATTCCAATAATTATTACCTATTCACTGTATTTCACCGCAAATAACGTTTAGTAATATGGATTGGAGCATCTCCTTTAGATTTTTTTTATTAATACAGCCGATTGAATGAATTGAGGTGCTGAGTATTAAACGAGCTAAAATGATTGAATGAAAAGAAATAAGTACCTATTTTATTCGTAACAATGGGTATTCATGGACATAAAATGTTATTATTTTCATAACAACCGTATATAATAATATATGAATATCTTGGTTTTACTCATCCTCCTGCAATTACTAAAAATATTAAGAAATATCAATATTTTTTCGTGAAATAGTAATAAATGATAGTTTTGGAACAAAACTTCATATTTTACAGAATGTTGAAAACAGTCATGTAGAATTTATAATCGCATATTTAAGTGCTCGGACGTGGTGGATTGGCGGGCGCGGGGCGGCGGCGGTGCGGGCAACTCAAACGTATGTACACGTCTCGACGTGTCCGTAGACAATGCGCGGGGACGGGTGTTCGCGCGTGTTGTTTTGGCGCGTGTAGCTTGGCGCAGACAAGATCGTACATGCGGCGGGCTTTTCCCATACTGCGCGCATAGAGATGTCCGCACTGAATGGACGGGCGCCAACGCGGGAAACGAGCGAGCAGCGGGTGTCTCAAACCATCATGAGCTTACCGCGCGCGTCAGGTGCATTTGTGGTATTATCTTCGCAAAGCATAGATAGTGCGAAGTGATGTAAAATAGGTATATTATAATTTTGCACTTTTTACTATATAAATAATATTAAGTAGGTATATGTAAAAATAATATGTTTAAATTTCAATAATTCTTAACACACATACTTATAATATTGTATACTTATCTTACTTATATTTATAATGGTACTTAAAAATGTTTTTTTTGTATATAATTATTCAATATTCTTTCTCATTTATCTCTTTATCTAATTTCTCTGTATTTTCTTGCTTTATATATTGTTAGGCTTAACTATATTATAATTTATATGGAAACTTTGCTGGTTGCAATATCTTTTTTCTAGTCTATTTTATACATATTTGTAATCTATGTAAATGTTTGTTTTCCTTAATAAAAAAATATAAACACAATAAAAATAAAATATATTAAGTAGGTACGTCATTTCCATCCTAGAGCCGGGGTGCAAAGTTATGAAGCGTATACTCTACACCTACATTCATTCACACCTTAAGAACCCAAAAGTCATTTTTAAACTAAGTTTCCTTATAATTATATTATCCAATATATTATCAAAATATAATATCAACCAAGGGTACTTGATGGAATTTAAATTTAAATTAATAAAAATATAAATTTACCAAATAAACAGGAATTAACTGTATTAGATGACAGTGTGTATTCACCATTGGTGGTGTTTGAAGATGCCGAAAGGCGATATTCGGATCGCAAAAAATGGCTCAAAAAGAATAGTAAAAACCTTAAGTCAATTAGAATATACTTAATCAAATATTTGCTCATGTTACTCTTATTAGAAAAATTTGTCTGGTTGTTCCCGCAGTTTCTTGTATAAGTTATAAAATTCTTCTGTTAAAGTGCTTTCCATATTGATTTCATTGTCCCCATATTTTGCTGCAAAGTTTTGCCATTTCAAATAGGAGTTTTCCAGCAAAAACTTTTCTGTGTTTATGGTTTCCTATCCCTGATTTGACGCTGAACACGACTGGACGATTAGTGCTCGTCCGTGGTGGTTAGGCGGGCGCGGGGCGGCGGCGGGGCGGGCAACTCAAACGTATGAACACGTCTCGACGTGTCCGTAGACAATGCGCGGGGACGGGTGTTCGCGCGTGTTGTTTTGGCGCGTCTAGCTCAACGCAGGCAAGATCGTACATGCGGCGGGCTCTTCCCATACTGCGCGCATAGAGGTGTCCGCACTGAATGGACGGGCACCGACGCGGGAAACGAGCGAGTTGCGGGTGTCTCAAACCATCATGAGCTTATCGCGTGCGTCTGGTGTATTTATGGTATTATTTTCACAAAGCATAGATAGTGCGAAGTGATGTAAAGTAGGTATACGTTTTATAACGTTGCACTTTTCACTACACTGATACGCCTCTTTGCCTTATTACGTCGCATAAAATTATATCAAATATATATAAAAATTATATATTCACTTGTATTAATATAATATGTAGTACTAAATAAATATATATTATGTAAAAATAATATCTTTAAATTTCAATAATTCTTAACGCACATATAATATTGTATACTTATTTTACTTATAGTTATAAAGGTAGGTACATAAAAAAATGTTTTTTTTTGTCTATAATTATTCAATATTCTTTCTCATTTATCTCTTTATCTAATTTCTCTGTATTTAAATTTTAATATGATTAACTATAATTATTATAATTTATATGGAAACTTTGCTTGTTGCAATATCTTTTTCTAGTCTATTTTATACATATTTGTAGTCTATGTAACTGTATATTAAGTAGGTACATCATTTCCATCCTAGAGCCGGGGTGCAAAGTTATGAAGCGTACATTCTACACCTACATTCACACCATATGAACCGAAAAGTCTTTTTTAAACTTTAACTTACATATTATCCAATATATAATCAAATTATAAAATCGACCAAGGGCACTTGATGGAATTTGAATTTAAATTCATAAATATAAATTTACCAAATAAACAGGAATTAACTGTATCAGATGACAGTGTATATTCACCATTGGTGGTGTTTGAAGATGCCAAAAGGCGATAGTCGGATCGCAAAAAAATACTCAAAAAGAATAGATAAAAACTTAGATCAATTAGAATATACCTAATCAAATATTTTCTCATGTTACTCTTTTTCGAAAAACTTGTCTGGTTGTTCCCGCAGTTTCTTGTCTAAGTTATAAAATTCTTCTGCTAAATTAGTGCTTTCCATATTGATTTCATTGGCCCCATATTTTGGTGCAAAGTTTTGCCATTTCAAATAGGAGTTTTCCAGTAAAAACTTTTCTGTGTTTATGGTTTCCTATCCCTGATTTGACGCTGAACACGACTGGACGCGCGCGGGCTACTACGGACACTCTACCCGTGCCCGTCCCCGCGCCTATTCCGCGTCGAAGACGCCCCATGACTACGGCCAAGCGCTTAGGCTAAGATGGACAATGGAACAGCATACCCAGCCAATTGCACACTTGGACAGATTGACACACTTATTCCAATAATTATTACCTATTCACTGTATTTCACCGCAAATAACGTTTAGTAATATGGATTGGAGCATCTCCTTTAGATTTTTTTTATTAATACAGCCGATTGAATGAATTGAGGTGCTGAGTATTAAACGAGCTAAAATGATTGAATGAAAAGAAATAAGTACCTATTTTATTCGTAACAATGGGTATTCATGGACATAAAATGTTATTATTTTCATAACAACCGTATATAATAATATATGAATATCTTGGTTTTACTCATCCTCCTGCAATTACTAAAAATATTAAGAAATATCAATATTTTTTCGTGAAATAGTAATAAATGATAGTTTTGGAACAAAACTTCATATTTTACAGAATGTTGAAAACAGTCATGTAGAATTTATAATCGCATATTTAAGTGCTCGGACGTGGTGGATTGGCGGGCGCGGGGCGGCGGCGGTGCGGGCAACTCAAACGTATGTACACGTCTCGACGTGTCCGTAGACAATGCGCGGGGACGGGTGTTCGCGCGTGTTGTTTTGGCGCGTGTAGCTTGGCGCAGACAAGATCGTACATGCGGCGGGCTCTTCCCATACTGCGCGCATAGAGATGTCCGCACTGAATGGACGGGCGCCAACGCGGGAAACGAGCGAGCAGCGGGTGTCTCAAACCATCATGAGCTTACCGCGCGCGTCAGGTGCATTTGTGGTATTATCTTCGCAAAGCATAGATAGTGCGAAGTGATGTAAAATAGGTATATTATAATTTTGCACTTTTTACTATATAAATAATATTAAGTAGGTATATGTAAAAATAATATGTTTAAATTTCAATAATTCTTAACACACATACTTATAATATTGTATACTTATCTTACTTATATTTATAATGGTACTTAAAAATGTTTTTTTTGTATATAATTATTCAATATTCTTTCTCATTTATCTCTTTATCTAATTTCTCTGTATTTTCTTGCTTTATATATTGTTAGGCTTAACTATATTATAATTTATATGGAAACTTTGCTGGTTGCAATATCTTTTTTCTAGTCTATTTTATACATATTTGTAATCTATGTAAATGTTTGTTTTCCTTAATAAAAAAATATAAACACAATAAAAATAAAATATATTAAGTAGGTACGTCATTTCCATCCTAGAGCCGGGGTGCAAAGTTATGAAGCGTATACTCTACACCTACATTCATTCACACCTTAAGAACCCAAAAGTCATTTTTAAACTAAGTTTCCTTATAATTATATTATCCAATATATTATCAAAATATAATATCAACCAAGGGTACTTGATGGAATTTAAATTTAAATTAATAAAAATATAAATTTACCAAATAAACAGGAATTAACTGTATTAGATGACAGTGTGTATTCACCATTGGTGGTGTTTGAAGATGCCGAAAGGCGATATTCGGATCGCAAAAAATGGCTCAAAAAGAATAGTAAAAACCTTAAGTCAATTAGAATATACTTAATCAAATATTTGCTCATGTTACTCTTATTAGAAAAATTTGTCTGGTTGTTCCCGCAGTTTCTTGTATAAGTTATAAAATTCTTCTGTTAAAGTGCTTTCCATATTGATTTCATTGTCCCCATATTTTGCTGCAAAGTTTTGCCATTTCAAATAGGAGTTTTCCAGCAAAAACTTTTCTGTGTTTATGGTTTCCTATCCCTGATTTGACGCTGAACACGACTGGACGATTAGTGCTCGTCCGTGGTGGTTAGGCGGGCGCGGGGCGGCGGCGGGGCGGGCAACTCAAACGTATGAACACGTCTCGACGTGTCCGTAGACAATGCGCGGGGACGGGTGTTCGCGCGTGTTGTTTTGGCGCGTCTAGCTCAACGCAGGCAAGATCGTACATGCGGCGGGCTCTTCCCATACTGCGCGCATAGAGGTGTCCGCACTGAATGGACGGGCACCGACGCGGGAAACGAGCGAGTTGCGGGTGTCTCAAACCATCATGAGCTTATCGCGTGCGTCTGGTGTATTTATGGTATTATTTTCACAAAGCATAGATAGTGCGAAGTGATGTAAAGTAGGTATACGTTTTATAACGTTGCACTTTTCACTACACTGATACGCCTCTTTGCCTTATTACGTCGCATAAAATTATATCAAATATATATAAAAATTATATATTCACTTGTATTAATATAATATGTAGTACTAAATAAATATATATTATGTAAAAATAATATCTTTAAATTTCAATAATTCTTAACGCACATATAATATTGTATACTTATTTTACTTATAGTTATAAAGGTAGGTACATAAAAAAATGTTTTTTTTTGTCTATAATTATTCAATATTCTTTCTCATTTATCTCTTTATCTAATTTCTCTGTATTTAAATTTTAATATGATTAACTATAATTATTATAATTTATATGGAAACTTTGCTTGTTGCAATATCTTTTTCTAGTCTATTTTATACATATTTGTAGTCTATGTAACTGTATATTAAGTAGGTACATCATTTCCATCCTAGAGCCGGGGTGCAAAGTTATGAAGCGTACATTCTACACCTACATTCACACCATATGAACCGAAAAGTCTTTTTTAAACTTTAACTTACATATTATCCAATATATAATCAAATTATAAAATCGACCAAGGGTACTTGATGGAATTTGAATTTAAATTCATAAATATAAATTTACCAAATAAACAGGAATTAACTGTATCAGATGACAGTGTATATTCACCATTGGTGGTGTTTGAAGATGCCAAAAGGCGATAGTCGGATCGCAAAAAAATACTCAAAAAGAATAGATAAAAACTTAGATCAATTAGAATATACCTAATCAAATATTTTCTCATGTTACTCTTTTTCGAAAAACTTGTCTGGTTGTTCCCGCAGTTTCTTGTCTAAGTTATAAAATTCTTCTGCTAAATTAGTGCTTTCCATATTGATTTCATTGGCCCCATATTTTGGTGCAAAGTTTTGCCATTTCAAATAGGAGTTTTCCAGTAAAAACTTTTCTGTGTTTATGGTTTCCTATCCCTGATTTGACGCTGAACACGACTGGACGCGCGCGGGCTACTACGGACACTCTACCCGTGCCCGTCCCCGCGCCTATTCCGCGTCGAAGACGCCCCATGACTACGGCCAAGCGCTTAGGCTAAGCGCTTGGCCGTAGTCATGGGGCGTCTTCGACGCGGAATAGGCGCGGGGACGGGCACGGGTAGAGTGTCCGTAGTAGCCCGCGCGCGTCCAGTCGTGTTCAGCGTCAAATCAGGGATAGGAAACCATAAACACAGAAAAGTTTTTACTGGAAAACTCCTATTTGAAATGGCAAAACTTTGCACCAAAATATGGGGCCAATGAAATCAATATGGAAAGCACTAATTTAGCAGAAGAATTTTATAACTTATACAAGAAACTGCGGGAACAACCAGACAAGTTTTTCGAAAAAGAGTAACATGAGAAAATATTTGATTAGGTATATTCTAATTGATCTAAGTTTTTATCTATTCTTTTTGAGTAATTTTTTGCGATCCGACTATCGCCTTTTGGCATCTTCAAACACCACCAATGGTGAATATACACTGTCATCTGATACAGTTAATTCCTGTTTATTTGGTAAATTTATATAATATATGAATTTAAATTCAAATTCCATCAAGTACCCTTGGTCGATTTTATAATTTGATTATATATTGGATAATATGTAAGTTAAAGTTTAAAAAAGACTTTTCGGTTCATATGGTGTGAATGTAGGTGTAGAATGTACGCTTCATAACTTTGCACCCCGGCTCTATGATGGAAATGATGTACCTACTTAATATATTTTATTTTTATTATGTTTATATTTTTTTATTAAGGAAAACAAACAGTTACATAGACTACAAATATGTATAAAATAGACTAGAAAAAGATATTGCAACAAGCAAAGTTTCCATATAAATTATAATAATTATAGTTAATCATATTATAATTTAAATACAGAGAAATTAGATAAAGAGATAAATGAGAAAGAATATTGAATAATTATAGACAAAAATAACATTTTTTTATGTACCTACCTTTATAACTAAAAATAAGTAAAATAAGTATACAATATTATATTATGTGCGTTAAGAATTATTGAAATTTAAAGATATTATTTTTACATAATATATATTTATTTAGTACTACATATTATATTAATACAAGTGAATATATAATTTTTATATATACTTGATAAAATTTTATGTGACGTAATAAGGCAAAGAGGCGTATCAGTGTAGTAAAAAGTGCAACGTTATAAAACGTATACCTACTTTACATCACTTTGCACTATCTATGCTTTGTGAAAATAATACGATAAATACACCAGACGCACGCGGTAAGCTCATGATGGTTTGAGACACCCGCAACTCGCTCGTTTCCCGCGTCGGTGCCCGTCCATTCAATGCGGACACCTCTATGCGCGCAGTATGGGAAGAGCCCGCCGCATGTACGATCTTGCCTGCGTTGAGCTAGACAGGCCAAAACAACACGCGCGAACACCCGTCCCCGCGCATTGTCTACAGACACGTCGAGACGTGTTCATACGTTTGAGTTGCCCGCCCCGCCGCCGCCCCGCGCCCGCCTAACCACCACGGACGAGCACTAAGACCACTTGGGCATTTTCACGTTGTAGGTACCTCAAGCGTGTTTTTTCATGCAGTGGGAATACTGAATTACCCTTTGTCATACATGCGTGATTTCATGCTTGAGTTCCGCGTGAAATCACACATGTTTGCTCATAGTATTGGCTACAGCTACACCATAGTACGATTATCATTTCACTATGCATTTCTTTGTATATAATTTTATTGTTTTATCACCATTGACGCAAAAGGTCTGTCTATTGGAGCATTCAAGGCCAAATTCGTTGAAAAAAGTATTGTCTTGAAAAAGGGTTAGTTCTCAAATACGCTGTCTTACACTTACTCTATCACTATTTCAAAAAAAACTTAAGTAAATTATGTACAAGTCATAGAACATCCAGTGGTTCTAAACCAGTAAAATTATTTTTTAATAAAAAAAAATATTTATGTTTTTGTACCTTTGTACCTATCAATTCGTTTTCGTAAATTTTAAATCTAACCCGGAACGTAATAATATTAAGTATGACGCTTGAGGATTTTACTAGACGACTCGCTGTCCGTCGGATATTTTACGAACCGGTACGCCATTTTCGAGGTTTTAACGAACAAGGACGCCATCCTTGGAAATCCCACGAACAGGAACGGCGCTCCGGGGCGTTCCGCTCCATTCCGAGCGCTGAGTATCAGGAAGAAAAAGATGTTAATTTCTTTTAGACAGCAAAATCTCTTAAAATAAAAGTATTCACAATATTACATATTAACAAAAGTCAATCAATGTAACTGTCCAACTACCAATTTATATTATAATATAAAATCTTATTTTCTACATGTTAGGTCAGTTTTATTGAAAAGAAATCCAGTATTAACACAATTTTTGAATGAAAAATCTATGACTCACATGGAAATGGATTGGAATAAAAAATAATATGAAATCTAAATTAAATAAATATAGGATCAGATCAAGAAATAAGACGTGTACCATAAAATTTTCAGTAATTTTTTAAATATCATTGTCTTTCTTGGTACTACATCTTTAGATTCTAAGGCCCCCCTTTCCACACTTACAGTTGAGACGAGCACAACTCAATATGAATTGATTCTTATGAAAAAATCCTATTTCAATCACGGCCAGACGGGATGTATAGCATACTGCCGAAAAGTCAAACAATCGAAACGTCATTGAATAACAATATGTCAAACAAAGAAGCATTGTTAATTTTGTAAATTTTGTAAAAAAATTAGAAATAATCAAAAAATTTTGGGTTCTGTCAATTTACCGATGTGTTTCAATTGTTGGAAGATCATTACTCAACTTCTAATATAAAATTCCACCTAAATTTATATTTTTTACCATGTCCGATCCTAATAAGATCATATGGGCCTCCACAGAGTAGAGGTTTGTATTAACAGATTTAGTTTTTTACAAGAAATGGATGTCAGCCACTTGCTCAACCTATTAGGTCCATACTCTGACTCATACACAAATTGAAAAACAATATGTGTACTTGCCAGATCCAGGATTCGAACCTGGGACCCACGACGCTTAAGCCGCGCGGCCATCGTGGGTTGGTTGTAAACTTTTTTACGTTAGGACATTCTCCCTATGTTAACCGTAGCGATTGGTAGGTGGGCCTGCCAATGATCCTGGCCTGGGGGCCCACATCAAGATGTGGTTGCCATTGTCGCAGATGTTTATCTTCTTGATAGGTAGGCGGCGGCAACTATAAAAACTATACCCAGTATTGACAATCTTGTATTGCATCTTTCAATTTAGTTTCAAGCGCCAAGCAACAGATGTTTGTTGACCAACAATGTTGACTGTGTTTGTCAGTACATTACGTTACAAATTATTCCTAATGAATGGTAATCAAATATATTAACTAGTTGTTGTCGCCTCAAATTTGTATGTGCGAGGGGGCTAAATTAAAAATATAATAAATACAGTGCCTTTTATAGACGGTACGAGATTCAATGCAGATAATTTGTTAGAGTATATCGACAAGTGGGGGTGTTGGAGGTGCGAAATACCCGGGTGGCAGCAATTGGGGAGCGGCGGATGTCCAAAAAACAGATTTTTAAATGATTTTAGTAAAAATATATTTTATTCAATTATATAAACTGATTCATACGATTATATTATATATTATGAAATACATCTGTATTGTCGTTGCCTTCCTTTAGCAGTAGGCAACGACAACGTGTAAAATCGAAGAGAATAATATTTAGGCGTTTAACATAATACAGTGAAACCCCGATTCTACGGTTTTGAAGGGACACAAAAAAACGATAAATGCGGGATATATAAAAAAAAACTCGTTTTTCTCCTGGATTTTTTTCGACGTCTTGAATTATTTTCAGTTTCTCAGCTAGAGTTCTAGTTTTTTTCATGGGGGGCATTTTAGTTGGGACTTATAAAACTTCGTGATACGAGATGCGAGGCAAGCCTGAGCGCCGACCGACCTGTGCGAACAAAGCGACGCGACTGAAATGTCTGTATGTATCATAAACAATTCTACGAAAGCGAAATGAAAAATATTCAACAAAAACGGTCAATCGTGATAATATTAAATTTGTGAAGGGATCATAATATTTAGACGATAGATCGAGGAAAACAATAAATCGGGGAACGGTTAATGTGGGAAGCACCCAGGCGGCAGCCACCCTTTGGCACGGCCCTGCATTCGATACCCCATTTTAATAAGGAAACAATTCACAAATTTCACGGGTTTGAGTTAATAATGCTATTCCATTTAGAAAGGTCTTATCCTTACAATTTAGCAAAAAAAGAGTCAAAAATTTCTTCAATGTGTCATAAAATCGAAACACCCTATCTGAGATTAATCATTAATTCAGTCATATACTGGAATTTCTGCGTAAATTCCTTATTAAATTGTAAAATTTCGTTTTGTATTGCTCAATTCCACTAAAATAAATTATAAAAACATACATTTTCCTCAAAATCGACGCTTTAAAATTAAAATGAGAATATCTGCAAAAAATTCAAACTCCATTATATTGTAACAAGGTTTTTTGAGTTGTTTTCCTATTGAAATATGGTATTGATATACAAATATAGTAACATTTAGCAGTATTAATACTTTGGACGCGGAAGACGCACACGGTGCGTAATGACCAGGCGGCCGATCGATGTAATTAACGTGCATTTTAAAGGGGGCAATTAAAATCTCATTATCTATTCAGCAGCGAAAGCGTTAATGTACATAGAAACAATTTGCTTCTGGATGTGATCCAATCTGTTTACTTCCGGAAATGTCTACTATCAGGATAGACAGACGAGTCCTTCGCGTGGTCAAGTGTCGAGACACCTCTAAAACCTTTCATAGGATTGACATTCCCCCCTAACATTGACGAAGATCATCCCAATCACTAAAACTTTTCCAATGATACCAACACCTGCCATCCAACCTGGAAGATGCCGCATTTATTAGTGATACTTCATTTTCTGACAATACACTGACATTTTACTAACAAAGAAAGTATAATAAATGTTAATAATTAAAATACATAACAAACTTAGTGAAAGTCTTGACATAAAGTAATTATTGTTATATGCTTTAACTTGCTGTAACTCTGCTTTATAAATTTTATAAAGTAAAGTTACTTCCCTACTTTATAAATCACCATTACTGTGGAACCGGTGGGCGGTTAGAAAATTTTACTACCATGTAACAGATACAAAAGTTTTTTTTCATAATTCCCGAACCAGAGCGCAACCGGTGGATTCCTGTCCATTTCAAGCGCAGCTTTCATGCATAATATATTGAATATTCAGTAATGAATAAAAAAATATCAGTAATAATGTATAATATTCATCATTTTTTACATATATGCAATCACAAGACTTACCCAGAGTGCAATTGGCCATGGAGAAGACGTTCTTGACATCTGGACCACAAAGATCTTTCGCCCTCGTATTGGAGAAGTCCCCGAGATAAAGAATCAATCCAACAATCAAACTCAATCCTACGATAAAACGATAAAAGATGCACAATGGATAGATGGCAACTAATTAATAATATACTTAAGGTATTGGGGATAAAACAATTTAGTCAGCTCGTACATCTAAACTGGTCTAGTCTGCAAAATGTCGAATACATCATCGTTCTTCACAAAACACACGTTGCCAAATGGAGCTCCAGGCACTGGTGGTATGCGACATTTTAGATTGAAAAAACATCTAGTGTTGCTAGCAACAAATCGCATGTGTATCGTGCTGCGAGTCGAAGCCGCTAGTATTGCGGTTACGCATACGTACTCGCTACGAATTGGTCATTCCTGTATAGACGCCAAAGCTCACTGGTTGCCGCAACCCAAAACAAACCATGTTTTGAGACGTTACGTACGACTATCGCTAGGCGCCTATGTGTGCGGTCTTCAAATGCAACATCGGTCGTAGGTTTGATTTATGGCTGTGCGGCCGACGAGGTGAGTTTAGATGTGCAAGCCGGCTAAAGGTGACATAATTAAATAATGAGTTAGGGGTGGTTTTCACAACATACAATATAATTATGTGTGAAATAAGATTCAATCATGAAGCCGTTTTGTATCAAATATTATAAGCATTTTATTTTGAATTTTTTTTTATTGTGTTAACGGCTAATTCATGGTGGAACTGCATTTTATTATTGATTAATTTAATAAAACGTAGTCTTTTTAGTACTTATTCCACCGCTTTAGTCCGCCTCAGATGGATATTTTCAACTAAAATGTTAAATAACTTGAAAATGTCCCTCTGAGGCGGACGAAACCGGTCCAGATTTATTAAATAATAAAAGTGGAATAAGTAATAAAAAATTTTCATTTTATTAAATTAATCAATAATTTTATTTCCAAAATTGGATTACAACCCATGGGGATCCATGGCTGTACAAAATGTCATTATTGTAATAACACATTTAATTTGAATGTTTTTGCTTAACTTAAATGTTTAAAACAGTAATAACATTAATAAACTTGATGAAATATCATACTTGTTTCTTAGTGTGATAAGTGATAAAAATACTTTATTTACATTAATCACAGAATGTAAAAATAATGTAAAATTTACAATCGCATATTTGACTTGATTTTTTGTTGATTTACCCAACTCAAGTCACCGGTCGGTGTATTTGCATTCATTTCATAATATGCTGAGAGATTACCTGATAGTGTATGAATGAATCCGACAATGCCGTAATAGACTTTTCGCATTGCAGTCCTGGTGCACCAGTCTATCACCAATATCAACATTGATACGAAGAGAATCGAGACACCTGTTGAATGAAATAAAACGTGTATATTAAGGCTTCGCTTTTGTGGTCGAGCAGTGGAGCAATGGTGTTTTACCCAGAGCAGAGCCGAGCCGGAGCATCGAAAATTTGTACTGCTCCACAGCTCCGGATGCTTTTTTTATTATTAAATTTTCATCCCAAAATCCAATGAAAATGGTATATTTCTCACTTTGCAACACTGAAATTATTTGAAATACGGCAACACAACTGAGTGATAAATAACCTGACTTTTTTTGACAGAAGAGGCAGATAATGAAAGACGATTTGCATTCGGTTTTGTTTAATAGGCTTAATAATGAAAAGGACGAATAATAAAATTCTTTAATAAATTTCCTTCTTTCAAAACTAGGTACTTGATTTTTTAACTTTTATATACCTACATATAAGGTAAATGTACTAAGTGTTGACCTTTTTTCAATAAAATGCCCAAAATAAGAAACGTAGACACGGGATTGCTCTAAATTGTAAAGTTGAGACAAGTGAAGCCATCTGTGGTCGGATTGAGGAACTAACACATCACCATATGTCATAGGAGCGTCATAGCAGCTATTTGAAAACAACACATCACGCCGTAAGCATTTTATTTTTAATTTCTTAAGTAAATTGTTAAGGATATCAGTGGATGTAAGCATATGGCAATTTAATGTTTTTGACTTCATAATATCAAGTTAATGCATTACGGGCAGTCATAATATTGAAGTATCGATATCATTTGTAATTTTTAAGTTATATTTACAAGGAAGCAAGTTTGCGGGGAGGTCAACTACTCAAACTTTTTTTAATACTTTTTCAGTAGTTAAACAGGGTGGTCAACTACTAGATAAATTAAATAAAATTATTTCACTTAGTTTTGAACATTCATAAGTATGGAACGATGATTATTTATTAATTAGAAGTGTTTAGGGTGGTTCTGTCCAGTAGATGACCTAGGCGTCAACTTTTTTAAAAACATTTTTCAGCAACGGGTTTGTGTATTTTTTCTTCGGAAAACAAAAATTTCTTGAATTATAGCCCTGAATATAATATAGCAACTGAATGAAGCAGGCCAACAATAGCCGACAACTTACGAGAAATAGCGACGCGATAAAAAAAATGCAGGGCATCACGGAGGATTTACTTTGGTCATTATAACGTACCTATATAATTAATAATGTTAACGTTAGTTTTGCCGCAAATTGTTTATCAGCCTACCTCACCATACTTTTTTATATAACCTGCCTGCTTCACCATACTTTCATATAACCTGCCTGCTTCACCATACTTTCATATAACCTGCCGCCCCTAGGGGAGCAGGGTCTTAGCCAAAAAAGGAATCGAGACAGTGTACCAGCAGGTAAATGCCGAGATAAAGAATGCATAAGAGGGCTCGCACATCAGAACTCGCCGCATGCGTCTTACGACGAATTCGTCGATGTGACGTCATCGTAAACCAAGAAACAAACGTTATCAAATGGAGCTTCGCAGATTGGCCGATGCAACTGCGACTCTGCGACCCTGCGACATTCGTCTAGTTGCATTGGCCAAAGCCTGCATGTCGATCTCGAAAAATGTCGGCTCCGCGCAAGCGCACAGCCTGCGGCCATCGGCCATTTCTGTCTCTGTCTATACCTACTGCCATTGCTCGCTCATCACTGGTCACCGCGTTTGACGTTTGTTCATACAATCAACACAATAAAAATGACAGACGAGAGACTTCTCCTTTTTCGCGTTTGACGTTTGCCGCTAGGCAGATGTGCGAGGTTGTAGCATGCAACATTCGCCGGAATTCTCAGAAATTTTGATTTATGGCCGTCAGGAACACAAGGCGAGTTGTGATGTGCGAGCCGGCTAACCGTCATAGTAACAGGGAGTGTCGGTGGGGCTGTCACACCAACGACAGTCCTGTATAAGTACAAAAGAATTCCTCAAGAAATTTCCGAAAATGTGGACTTTGTCCATTGAGCCCTTGAGCTGTAACAGTACCAGGAGAATCGTAAAGTGTGCCTTCAATGGTTACATCAGAGGAACCCAAGCGGTATTTAGAGAGAGTTCCTGAGTAAAAATATTGATGAGGAAAATCTTGAATCATTCCGCAAAAACAACGAACCTGATAAAGATGATAAGTCACTGTTCGCACTGACGAAAAGTAAAAAAATGAGTTGGAAAATATCACTCCACCTGACCCGGTTAGACTCATCGATGCACGTTGCATCGATGCAAGAAGAGGAATCCGATGATATGATGTCTTTGGCCGCCTGGAATACTATGAATTATTATGATGTTTCATCTCCAATCGCTAGGGCACCTGTGGCTGGTCTAACGACTTGTGATGGTGATTCGTCTCCAATCGCCAGTGCACCTAAGGCTGGTATAAGGATTTGTAATGATACTTCGTCTCCAATCGCCAGTGAACCCGTGGCTAGTCCATCAAGTATTCGTAGTCCATTCAAGAGACATTTTTTCTTCCCCGGTGAAGCGGAAGAAAAATTCAAGAAGAAAGCAAAAAAGGGAAAAAATCCCCGCCAGTGTTTCCGGTAAACCTTGCCAGGAGTATTTCCTAAACAAAAAGAGGAAGAAAGAAGAAATGGAACGGTTGAAAAAAGAACGAGCTGCAGAGAGGCAAAGAAAGAAAGAACTAAATGAGCAAGCAAAGGAAGAAAAAAAATGGGGGAATTGAAAGCAGTCAAGAAGAAAATGCGTTTTTCTTCCGAGTCTTCTAACCCAAGTGTTGACATTTCAGACTCAGCGGAGAGTGAATGGCATAAGTCTAGTGATGAAAGCTTTAAGCCTAAAACTCGATGGCTGCCCGTTATGAAAGTCATTAATGAACATTATATTATAATATTTCCCGGGGAAAATCCATATTTCTAAAGTAAAAGCTATTATTTCATCGATGCAAAAGTGCGGGAGACTATGGAAATGGCCAGAGCGACCCGATGTACTTAGCTATGAATGGAAGGGGGTAGTATCCCACATAAATGACCCGACACAAGTAAGTAAAACTCGTAATGTTTATTTAGTTCCGGAATTGGACTTTATTTGGAATATCTAAGGATTTTTATGTTAAGTTTTATTTTGGTAAGTACTGAGCCTATGCGTTACTATGTAGTATGTATGTACTTAGTTTCTAAAATAAATATATTTTTGTATTTTTAGTTTGAAGTAACTAATTTTGCACCTTTTGTTACCCGAACAAAGCTGATGATTGGCTGTCAAACAAAATCCTCTCCTATGTAACTTGTTACTGAGCCGGCCATTGCTACCAAGTTGATTCAAGTAGCTATGGGCTAGAGTGGTCTGACAGGAAGCCCTGAGGCAACGCTGATGACTACTGAAACATATAGTGGTCAACTACTGGAACTTTCAATTTTTTGGATGGTCAACTATTGGAACAAAAACATGGTCTTGAAAAATTGAACACAATTTTTTTGTAACAGACCCTTTCTTAATTTTTGTCTTGTCATATTAATTAAGACATTTGATCCATTATGAGTAGACTTGCTTTGCCAACATTCGGTGTAATGCTAAACGTTAATCGTTACTTTTGTTGATTTTTTTCTTAAGTGGTCAACTACTGGTACGTTTACCTTAATATGTATAAAAACTTTTCCCCCGGAGCGGAGGTGGAGCAAGTATTAGGTCCCGGAGCTAATACTTGTGGAGCTAATACGGAGTGCTTCCAACAATACAAATATTAATAACTCAAAAAATATAAATTTAATTTAATACTATACACATACCAAAAAACATTAAACAAGAAGACACCTTCCAAATGTATGGGAAGTAATCATCATTGTTTGCAGATAAGTCATCCTTAGCGATGGTGCCCACAGAACGCGTCGGGCGCCGCACTCGCGCAAAATTTCTACAAGTGGCGCATAAATCATTGAAAATACAACGTAATCAAATACGCCAGCGCCCACTGGATATGGCGACGCATTATACGCGCGCGCCGCATGAATCATCGTTTTTTCGCGAATCACCGCTTCTCGGCGATACGAATGAAAGAAAATACAATGGAGTCCATTCATTGAACACAGCGAGCAAAAACACGCTGCGCGAGGCATCGTCGATCGACGGGCGGAAAGCAATTATTTAATTACAGAGAAGTCATTGTTTTATTTTATTGCGTGTTCAGTTTATCGCTGGTTGAATAATGTCGTCGTAAATTTTAATTACAAGCCCCGAAATAATATAATATTTTTATTGCTTTGTTATGAGAGGCGCTGTAATAATATTTATTTTGTGCTGCTTGGGCCGCTTACTACATAGGTGAAGGGTAATGCGCGGCGAGAGACGTGTGATTATGGTTATGAATAAACACTGCATACGCGGACTTCGCGCGCCCGACGCGTTCTGTGGGCACCATCGCTTAGGCATAAAGCCCATTGACGCAGCGAGTGCGGCGCTCGCGCAAAATTTCTACAAGTGGCGCGTAAATCAACGAAAATACAACGTTATCAAATACGCCAGCGCCCACTGGATTTAACGACGCATTATACGCGCCCGCCGCATGAATCATCGTTTTTTCGCGAATCACCACTTCTCGGCGATACGAATGAAAGAACATACAACGGAGTCCATTCATTGAACACGGCTACCAAAATTACGCTGCTTGAGGCCTCGTCGATCGACGGGCGAAAAGCAATTATTTAATTACAGAGAAGTCATTGTTTAATTTTATTGCGTGTTCAGTTTATCGCTGGTTGAATAATGTCGTCGTAAATATTAATGACAAGCCCCGAAATAATATAATATTTTTATTGCTTTGTTATGAGAGACACTGTAAAAATAATTGTTTTGTGCTGCTTGGGCCGCTTATTACATAGGTGAAGGGTAATGCGCGGGAAGAGACGTGTGATTATGGTTATGAATAAACACTGCATTCGCCGACTTCGCCCGCTCGACGCGTTCTATGAGCGCTATCGCTGAGAGAACGGACCACACACATCCGTGTTGTTGACTTGCATACACCTGCAAACAGACAATCATGTTTGGTAAAGACTTCTGACATGTCATTTTTTATTTCTATCGACACTCCCTAAACATAACGTTTTAGAGGAGAGCGTCTCAAAGATTCAAAATGCAATTGCAAAGTAACGGCTGCATGTATCTTCTTAAAAATTGGAACAAATCTAGTTTCATCATGTCACGCAGATTTCATTGTCAAACAAACATTCAAAAATTATTTAAATGAGTTAAATATTGCCAGGGCTCGAAATGGAACGGAACGCACCGGAGCGCCGTTCCGGCTCGTGAAATTTGTAAAATTATCGCTTCGTCTCGTGGAAAAAATATGTTGACCGTATGAGCTAGATAGGCCAATAGAATAGAAAATCTGACACACTTATTTTTATAAAATACACATACGATTTGATGACTATGTAAATATCTTCAGAAAATTAGTCGAGCGCTCCGGTTCGTAAACTTTTCCATTTCGAGCGCTGAATATTGCTAAATATACTGTATTTTCAGTCATTGTCATACATATATTCCTTCCTTTACAGTGCTTATTTACACAAGAAACGTGATAAGTATAATAAGAGAATGTGAAGATTAATTTTTCAAACGTATGACGTACCTACTTGATTTCAGTTTCATTCATTACAAGCCTTTCTATTTTCAGAAAACATAATATATTATATTCCTACACTATTCATTTTATATGGATACCTACACTGCTAATAAAAATATCAGTTTTAAAATGCTATTACAAATCGATATTTCCAGCTGTCACATAGGGCAGGGTTTCCCAAACTATGTTCCGCCGAACCTGAATAGGTATTCCGCGACCATTTGGAAAGGTTTTATACACTGCAACACATTTAAAGATCTTCTACAAAGTAGAAGTAAAATAAGTAAAACTAAAATAAAAATAAATAATAAAGAATCTACTTCATATTGAAAGGCGTAAACTTCATGTAAACTGATGTTTATGACGTCAAGTATATATATAGGTCATGGCTCCCACAAGGGGGGGTTCTGACAGGCATCTAGCCTGGGGGCCTGGGCTTACGGGGGGCCCGGCGTGAGATCGACCAGCCAATAAAAAAAAAATTCAAGTTATTCACATTTATATTTTTATAAAAATCGATGTTTTTTCAAATAAATATAAAAAATATTAAAACGATGAATTAGTCAAAAATCTAAACAACGAAAAATTGAAAACTTAATAAACTAAATTTTAAAAATATAATGTAATAATAAGATGTGACCCTGCAACGAATTCAAATTTTATTACATTTTTTTACAATTGTAAGTTTATCTTTAAATTAAAAAAAAAAAAATCTTTTTAATGTTTTCAGATACATATTAATTAATTAATACAGTTGAAATTGTAAATTATCAAAAAAAAATCTCAAATTGCAAACTTCGAATTTTTCCGCTAGGTTCTCTGCTGGCGTGCCTCTCCCCTTTAATTCAAAATCAACAAATTCATAATTATGTGGCATATCATGATATTGTCTTGCGATAACCCCTTCAATTGTGGGTTCAAGTTGTCGAATAACTTATTTCAATAAAATTTAATCAAATATGTACCTACTTACTTACATACCCAACAAAAATCCGATAATTTACCGACAATTCATGATTAATTGCTCTGACAATTCATGTGAAACTTCAAAATGATTTAATATATTTCGTACTCCACGAACCTGTTCCAAAGTCCCATAGTCGATATTATATTGTATAATTCGGTGCCATTCGAAGTAACTTCTGGTGGGATGGTCCAATTAGCCATTTCGGAGACAATATCGAATATAGTAAACAGATTATGGCCGCGACATTGCCTATAGATAATACTAAATTTCTGCAGGCCACTATTACGATGCACATTTTTGAAATTATGCTGCAATTCTTATTAATAGATGGTAATATTATACTAATCCAACGAGAGATTCCAATCTCAACCCCCCAATTTCTTTGATTCTTTGAACTTCAAAAACTTAAAAACTTTTTCAGGAGACAGACCATAGACTAATATATTTTTATAGATCGGCCACAGTGTTGCCATCTTTTTCTATGCTGATTATAGTACAAAGGCGTAAAAAATATAGTATTTTGAAAAAATATATAGTACAGGAACATTTTTCGTCTTGAATCCTTTAAAATTATAGTATTTTTGTATATTTGGCGTAAAATTATAGTATTTTACATTTTTCGTGGAATCAAAATTAAAGTATTGTACTATAATTATAGTACGGTTGGCATCACTGATCGGCCACCAGTGCTGCCATATTTTCAAAGTAGATTTATAGTACAGAGACTCCAAAATTATAGTATTTGGGGAAAAAATATAGTACGCGTTGTCAACTGTTAAAAATGTATAGGTTTTTTGTTTCTCAGAAAAAAATAACCGAGAATTTGAGAAACTCCGAGACCCCTTCTTATTTAGGTACCCTTTTCGACCAAAAATGCTTACCGACGAATTCAAAAAGATTCATTTTAAACCAAAGTCAAGGGATATTTTTACGTTTTTCGAGCAATTTTTTTTCAATGTTCTCTAAATCTTCTTATATTGCGTACAAACGCACAACAAACAAACAAACGCACCAAAAAAAAGTTGGAGTTTTAACATTGGGTGATCCAGGTAAATGGACTTTCACTTTCGTATACATGAGTGACCGACAATGTTGCCAACCGTACTATAATTATAGTATTTGTACTATAATTTTGGACAGCGTACTATGTACGATATAAAAGAGGTATAGTACGCCCAAAATACTATAATTTTGAATATCGGGAAAAATATGTAAAAAGTACTAAAATTTCGAAATTTCCGTTCGACAATTTGGTGCAAAGTACTATAATTTCGCAATATAAGAAGATTTGGAGAACTTGGGAAAAAATGCTAGAAAAACGTAAAAAAATCCCTCGACTTTGGTTTAAAATGAAATTTGTTGAATTCTTCGGTAATCATTTTATGGTGGCAAAAGGTACCTAAATAAAAAGGGGTCTCGGAGTTTCTCAAATTCTCCGTTATTTTTTTCTGAGAAACAAAAACCTATATATTTTCAATAGATGACAACGTGTACTATATTTTTTCCCCAAATACTATAATTTGGAGGCTCTGTACTATAATTCCACTTTGAAAAGATGGCAGCACTGAAGCCATTTCAAATAAGTATATTAGTCTATGGTCATATTCATTTGTTATTTGTGTGTTGTGTCAATATCAACGTTTATCGAAAATTAAAATGTGCTTAGTGCACTAATATCGTTTAAAATCACGAAGATAATAATGTAATTATTATAACCTTAATTGCTGGAAATATTAAGTGTTTATATATGAATGATATTGAGTTGCTCTAAGTTTGTTTTATTTCCGTTACACTCCACAACAATCTTTTTAGCAATAATAATTACTAGCTGAGCCAGCTGGCTCTCGCCAGTCTGTCTCGCTAGGTCTTGCTGACAGCTTGGCGTCCTAATGAAATGATATTGGATTTTAATAAAATTGTGAAGTATGCAGAGACGGCGCCGTTTGGCATGTCGCTGATTTGTTACTTTTACAATTTGCAAGTCGTTACTGTCGATATAAATTTAGCGTCATATGTATAGTCTATTATGGATTTTGGCCTTCAGGATGTCATCTGATACCATCCCAGGCTGCTAGACCTAGCATAATACCTGACAATTTGATTGCGATTGAATATAATGTAATAGAAGAAGGTTAGCCATATAAAAAATAAATTTAAACTATTAAGTTATTTTGTTTCATTGTCTAAAAAAATGGTTGCAGCCATAGAATAATATTTAAAAAAAAAAAAAATTGAATTAAAATTTTAGCGATAATATGTTTCACGCTGCGGGACGTTCATATCGAAACAAATGTTGATAAAAGAAGAAACATATAGATCTGAGAGGAAGTAATTATTAGGTTGGAAAAGAATTCGTCCAGCAGTGTATTGATATAAACTGATTATGATAATGGCATTATAAATAGGTAGATTATGTATATTATATAGCGATTATTCATAGGACCAAAAAGAGTAGAATCGGCTTAGAGAAGCCTTCATCCAGCAGTGGATTGACCTGGTCTAATGATGATAACGATGAAATGAATATATTATATTGAAATATTTGATAAATGCAGCAATGTATATATGAAACAGGAATGGAATTAGTTTTGAGAGGCCTTCATCGAGCAGTGGATTGATCCTGGTTCATGATAATAATGACGATATAAATGGGTAGGTAAATTTTAATATCACCAATTTTAATAGATATAGCAGTTCATATGACCAATAGGATTATTGATACAACCTTCATCCAGTAGTGGAATGCGAATAAGCATAGTGATACATATTAATTCTTCTATATAACCACGCGAATGGAAATAATGGATAATACGACGTAGACGACTCATAGTGTGATTAGGGTATGAAATTATCATAATTCACTATTTTATTTGCTTATACGCACGCATGCATTTTACTAATATTATGTAATAAAATATTTACAATATAAAATGAAATAATATTATATACGTTGTGTAATAATTACCTATAGTAAATGTCATTTTTAATAATTTACCTCCCTAAAAATAATTATGTTTACGTTGTCTTTGAATATAAAAGTTCGAATAAAAATATTTTAGTCTATGTTTGTTATTGTAAATTATTGTAAAGCTGATAAAATAAATGACAGTCGGATAAATGTCAAAAAATGCAATTAATAAGATTCTGCGGTACAGTTCTGTTATGAGGTATTCAGAGGAAAACACATTTTGAAAATAGCCGATATGTTAGGTTTGGTTAGGTTAACCTAACAAATAATCCAGTATATCAGCTATTTTCAAAATGTGTTTTTCGCTTTATTCCTCATAACCGAACTGTACCAGTATGGACATAATAGGTTAACCGAGTGGCTAACATCCATTTATCGTAAACATAAAAAAATCTGTAGTAAATGTGCCGCAGAGGTGGACATGAGATTTTACAACTTTCTTTTTAGACCAAACCAAACCTAACCTGGAGAGTGAAAATAGTTAGTTTTAACACCACATTTCATAATTGGGGAAAGAGAATAATTGACCTCAATACTTATAATAAATAAATTTACTTCAGTGGGTCCAATTTCAAACAGTTTGAAAAATGTAACACTGATCGGTACTATCAAACATAATTGAAAAACGTGAGCAGAATAGTGCATAATACTATTATTTTAAATAACTTAATAATTTGAAAGTCAAGACAACGTACCTATCACAAAATATGTTATATATGAAATCCATTACAATTTAAATTCAAATACCATCGTTATACATTAATATATACATATCTACGTACTCACCGTAATTACTATATTACCAGATAAATAGAATTAGGTTGGAGAGAACTTCATCTAACAGTAGATTGATCGAGGATGATGGTGATTATAATAATGATTTGAATAGGTACCTAGGTAAATATTATCACAAATTTGATAACATAATTTGTGTACGAAAGGAATGGAATTACTTTGCTTGAACAGTTTGATGAAGGTTTGGATTGATTCAGGTTTTTGAAACCCACAATGACTGAGTGGCTAACATGTCGGCTTATAATGTCGTGGACCTGACAAATACATAATATATTGTTTTTCACGGTCTAAAAATATAATATCAGATATGAATGTGATCGTAAATAATATACGTCAAGTGTTGCACTAAAATAATGTCATAATGACCAGAAAACCAGAATGATGTTTTAAATCAGGAGCATATGCACTTACCTGTCGTATAACTTCATCAACAGTAGATACACAATAGGTATTTGCTTCACAACTTAAATTAGAATGGTGACGGTGACACATCATAAACATACAGCTGTCAGATTGATGTGACATGGTATACTTCGCCGGTAATATGAATCTAATATTATAATTTTATATTATCTAATAACAACTTCAAACGATTGAATGTATTATTAGGATAAGTATAGTGTTTTAATATAATATAGGTACACATGTATTAGGTAGTTTTATTTAACCTCTACTGAAAGCGTAATATTATGTTAATTAAGATCGCACCAAATCGCTTGATTGAGAATAATATCCGGATTAAAAATTCACTAAAACATAAACAATTCGCCAAATCACTTGATTGAGAGTAGTATTCGTTTCGAAAAGTCACCAAAACCTAAATAAACATATCTTGTTTCTAATACAAAGGCATTATTTATCATATTGTCATTACGATTGACGGAGTAGCCGCCATTTTGAAATATAATATTTTCAGTGTTGCAAACACATCGAAAAAATAAATTCCCTAATTAATATGTGTTGTAAAAAAAGTCACGTGCCGATCGAAAATCTATTGTAAAACAGTCAAAATAACCCTAAAAAACCCTAAAACACAACGAAATTTATCAAATTCCATACTTTTATACTTGAATAAAGAACGTTTCTCTACTGAATTTTTCATTTAAACCTATTGGACATGACGAATAAGTCACACAATCGCTCGCAAAAACGGGCACAGCTGTAGGATAATAATATATAGGAGATAATAATATATAGGAGATTCTCTAGCATGGAAACGGATCCGCTGAAAATTGAAAATGAAGAAGACAATCTTAGCCGCTTATCTGGCATATGCCAAGCTTGTTTGGCAAGCGGCAAAGATACTAACCTCAAAGATATGATGGAAACATATGTCTACATTGGCAAAATGGAAATATATTCTTCCTTGATGAGCTATTGCTTCTCCATAAACGTAAGCATTTGTTTGTCATTATATTTAAATCAAATTGGTAGTAATTTGACCCAGCTACGATTTCCATACCTGCAACCAGCAACCCCTGGTAATTTTTGTAAATGTTTGCAGGTCGGTGTCGAGGAAATACAATACGGGAGTTCTTACATGATCTGCGAGTGTTGCATTGATAGGCTCCGTGAAGCTGTAATCTTCAGAGGTCAAGTGGAGTCCGCTCAGGAAAGGATCAAGCTGTGGCTAGGTAAGATTCTTCAAATGCCTACAACCCAGGTTTGATAATGATTAACGTACAATTACGACATTTTATATCTCGTGTCCATCTGACATACTTCAATGTAGGGAATAAAATGCTTATATCTATTCATACAAGGTATTTATGCAGTTATCTAGTGATACGTATGGGTTTATGTCGGCATGTTACACTTTAATTGCAACCAGGTCTTCGAACCGCAACTGAACCAAAAACCGGAAAAACCTTTTTTTTGTCAGAACGAAAACCGGAATCGAACCGAAAAAAAATCCTTTTTCTCGGTTCAGTACAATATGTTCAAACATGCACATTAACATGATCTTACTCCCCACTTCACTTATCGTACAGTTGTCGTGACCAGGGAACTCCGAAATAATGGGAACTGAATTACATAACGGGTGTGGAGAAACAAGCAACCGATCTCGAGTGTGGAAGAATATGGGATAAACTTAAACATGTGTTAAGAATACACTTGTGTTTCGTTCTGACAACGTTTTCTGTACTGATGCTTATGCAATATTAGTGTATTTGAAGTTGCAACACACACTATTGCACGTCTATAATGTGTGGTTCATTTTCGTTAACACATTCAAAACCCTCCGTCAAAATTTAGTGTATTGAGAAATAGCCTGATCTGTTCTGTATAATCTGTTCTGTGGTCGCGACATATCTCAAGGTAATTCTCATAATTTATATAATAACTATTATTTTTAAAATTTATGGCTACATAACCATTGGTTTCGGAGCGTGGTGCCGGGCAATCACACAGGTACCATAAAATGTTCTAAATTATGGTAGAAAATAAAGTTTTAATATAAATAAAAATGTTCAAATATTAAAATAAATCACTCGGAGCTGAACCGAAATCGAAAACCGGAAAAACTGTTATTTTTTCCGAACAAAAACTGGAACCGAACCGATAGATATATATATTTTTTACTTGAACCGGAACTAACAAAGTTCAAAGGAAGCCCACATGTATTCAGCATTTCACATAAGATATAAAACTTGGATATAGGTTGAAGAACCTAACAAAACTTTGGTGCGGTAAAAAAAGGCGACGAGTGGGTTAGTTGGGCGCTTTCGGGGGATGCGTCCCGACTGGCGGCTACTCACCCTTGTATCCTTCGAGCCCCGCCGAGTCAGATATAATATTTTTCTTCCATTTCTGTCTATTACAGGATTATTGATGGGGGATTTAGGCGTTTATTATGTTATTTGGTCGTGTAAAAAAAATATTTTTAGTTATATTATTTTCATCCTAGAACCAGAGTGCAAAGTTATGTAGCACATACTTAAATAAAAACAATCTTAAATTAATCTTCCCAGTTTCCGTGGTTTAGAAATACATTTTCGCATCCGTTTACGTTTGCTATAGTACCAGATTAGTGTGATTAAACTTGTTTATTATGGTCCATCAAATATATCAATGTTGTTTCATATTAATTTTTGATTTTCCAGATCGAAAGATTGAGTCGCCGTCCCCGTGTTTTACACAAATTAAAGTGGAGCCAATGATTCAAGATACTGTAGTAAATGATAACATCGCAAGTTACAGCATTCCACATTTGAGCGATGATGATACAACCTTTTCGGACGAGGAATCCATTGCAGATTTACTTTCATCAAATGAAATTCCTCACCAAATAACGTAATTTAATTTTTGTTTACATACACTAATATAATCGTAGGTAAATTTTTTTATAAAATTATGAGCTTCGGTAACGTATCCGCAAGTTACGCCTAGTGTGCTCTGAAGAGTTTGCATTATGTTTTGGTTGAGTAGTTGCATTGTCACCATTCTTCTGTGGGGTGTGCATCGTGTACTGTTACCAACTAAAAAGTAAGTACCCTGACAGGCACACACGAAAAATGGTATGAGGAGTCCATTTCGAAAAATATCCATAATAATTTATTTAAAAGATCTGTAGGGTGAACACCCTGCCATCCAGCATGACTTGGCAGAAAAACATTTCTTCTTAACTATAATTATTATATCGCAACATTATATTGTTTAAAATCGCAAAACAATACTTATGGTGAAAAGACAGCTGATTTGGCAAAAGTGATATTAATTATTTATTTACAATTTACGAAACAAAAACACACACGTGACCAAGCAACTAAGAATCAAACACATTTCATTGTCATTTTTAAAATAGTAACACGATGCAGTTTTTTTCAATCTACAAAATGCTATACAAACATGTACTTTTAGACACTCTCAATAGCACTTGCATTAACTATATCGTGTCACATATGTTACATCACGGTATCGTATCACTGTTCATAGTAAAATATTATCTGCTTTGCTTTTCTACGGCGATAGTATTATCTGTTTTAAAATTTGATCCACTACCGTCGTTTATAGTAAATTCTTGCTCAGTCGTAAACTTCGTCAATTTACGAGCTGCAATACATTTATTTGAGTCTCTGCCAATCAACTCTCCACCCGGTCATCATCCTATCATTATTCCTACCCCATAGATCTACAAAATGTGAAGCTAGGGTGGTGTATTGCTGAGTCATGCCTAGTGTGGTCTGAAGTATTATGCTGTGTCCACACTGGCAACCTCATTAAATTTCACGATAATTATCAAAATTTGTTTGACCAAAAATTATTTTGGTGTTGCATTGACTTTTGCACGCCGCCTTCTGTGGGCCCTTATACTTTTACCTACCAAGAACTTATTTTTTTACAAAGAATCTATTACATATTGTGGATTTTTATGTTTAACTGTGTAACTTTCAAAAAAGGAGAAGGAAATTTGTGACAATACTGAAGACAACTTGCCAATACTAGATGAAAACAAAATAGCTGAATTCTCATCGATTGAACCTGTAAGGTGGGTTGCACATACAACCACAACCACAACATGTCATCTTTGTCAAAGTGGTTTTGTATTAGCATTCACAAAACACATGTAACTTTTCTTCCACTACCATACATTATTGACAATAATTATAATATTAAATAAACTCAAATATAAATTTTGGTATTCATACTTAATAAAGCTTGCCATGTAAAGCGATCTTTTCATTATAGGTGAATACTAAGTGATAGACTCGTTTTATAAAATAGAGATTTGTATTGTGTAATTGGGTCGCACCTCTGTAGACCAATATTATGCTTCAAATACATTATCATCACGTTATGTGTTGTCACGGTGACAAATTTAGTCTATGGTTTCGTCATTCCGCAGAATATTTTGAATTATCACTATCTATAAATTCAATGTCTAATACAGGAGAACCTCGACTTTCGCAGATAATTGGTTCCTGTAAATGTGTTTGAATGTTGAATGTTCGAAAGTAGAGGGAAGTAAAAAAAAAATTAAATTATGTGTATTTTAATGTAAATATAAGATGTTTAAGATGCGTTTAAGAGACATGTTTAAGTGGGGTTTGCGGGTGTATCCCTTAAAAAGTTATCAAGAGTTAGCTGTTTGCCACTCTTCTTTTTCTTATTTTAAATGGTAAATTATTAACTTTACAATATTGCTTAAGGCCATGCATTAGTTGAAGCACGGTCTAAAAAGATCGTTGCTAGGCGATGTGCGGATTGCGGGTCGCGGGTGAAAATGACGCCTGTCAAACGAAATATTATTTCTCATATAAATCCAACATACGTCCATTTTATGTTCTGTTTATTATTCTATTAGTATCAATAATAATATATTCATTGACATGTTTGCTTTTTAAAGTAAATGGGTAAAGTTTTTAGTCATCTTTACACGATTTTAGAATTAATTGGCCCGTCGCCATCACGCAGCAAAGTGACGTGCATCCGACTCCACGTTCTCTCAATGAATGCGAAGCAAGTACAAATTTTCGTCGCGCGTACAGTTGAACATTATTTGGCGTTTCACTGATGCGTCACCTTAACTGCTGGCACGAAATGTAAAGTGAACCAATCTTTAAATATTAACGCAGTAACCCAGGCTTTTTTATTTGATTACCGAATGACTGGAAGCAATTCTTTATCTTTCCCTTTCAATGCTCTGGGATTTTCTGGTTGATAAATTAACATTGGCATCAATTTTAAATCACCAGCTAAGTTTCCACCAAGAAGCAATGTCAATCGGTTTTTAGAAGGTTTATGCCCAGGAGGCCAATCCCCGTTTGAAGCACTACCGAAGTATGGTCAAAGTGAGTAGCAAACCTGCTTCATAATGCGATAGTGTGTTCTCTGACGCTTCCGCTTCGCCCTGTGTCCAATAATGCAACATTATCTGTACAACATTGCCAAAAATTGGGTGTACATTTATGATCGCTTAAGAGTTTGCATTATATTTTTGTCTATGCCCTCATCTGACGGCTATTTCGCGCACGCAAACACTTTTATAAGAACAGATACGTCGGTAAGTCAGATTTTATTTCAGATATACTGTGTCTCTTTTATAAAATAATATGTAGGAATCATAATAAAAGTGTATTTATTTATTCCTTTACAGAATTAACAAAATGTCAATGGCAAATAGGTGTCAGATGGAGCTGTTGGTAGACTTCATGGAAAGTAAGTACATAAAAGTTTTTATTCAATTTGGATATATTATAAACATATCTCGTATACTCGTGAGAAATGCACCCTACTAAAATTATGCCAACTTGTGGAGTTAACACAGTTCGAAACATAGCCTGTATCATTATTATGACATAATTATATGGTTAAAAGTGTTTAATTTGTGATGGCAAATTGTGTAATGACGTTTTTTGAGACTAAGAACCAAACCATAACCTACTGTAACTCAAACCAGCTTAACCGTAATGATATGGAATACTATAAAATTACCCTATTTTCCTTAGTGTATCCTGACCTCGTCGCAGGAAGGCTTACCGGGCAGTTCACCAGCCTCGACATGGAGAGGTTGTGGAAAGAACTGTCGGAGCAGTTGAATGCTTGTGTGGGTGGTGCTACTAAGCCACACAAACAGTGGAAAAGGGTGATGTACTATTTATTACTAGTATCGGTAGAAATTATTATTGATTTAAATATAATAGACTGTGTCAACAACCTACCCAATATTATTTTACAAAATATCTTACTCTCAATATAAATCCACCATAGGTAGCTATAGATAGCAAGTTTAAGTAAGAAATGTTTAATAATTTATTCTTCGACTATCAGCTTCTTTCATAAATTAAACCAGGTCTTTTGGAAGCATTCCAAATGTCACTGCTGTGTATAGTACTAAATTGTTAGTAATATTGTTGAAATGGAAAATTTTTAATTATTATTGTTTACAGGTATGGCAAGACACGAGGCACAACACGCGGGCCAAAATGGCCAAAATCCTGATCTCCCAGAGGAAGACAGGAGGCGGCCCGTCCTCTAGAATCCGGCTGTCTGCTCTCCAGTAGCGAATTATGGCTCTAATACAGCCATTTACAGTTCCTGGGGAGCAAGGTAGACAGGGCAGTTACCCTAGGGTAGGTCTTTCATAAAATTCTATATTGATTAACAGTATAAAAGGATTCACCAGTCGCATGTTTACTTATGATGATAACATTTAATTCACAGATACCTCAGGAAATTTTGGGTGGCGTCAGTGCCCCAACATCGGTGCCACAACGGTGCATTAACTACCCCGGCAACAGCATGGAGGTGGCACTCACCTCGACCCCTCCAACAAACACTACACTAGACGTAACATATTATTCCAAATCATCAGATGCAAACATGTTGACAACCCCCAAATGTGCAATCTCTGCGACACCACGGCTCACGGCTCAAACTGTTGCACAGAAGACAGTGCTGCCTTCACAAGAGCCCATGCTGCTACACGTGAAGGCAGTGCTGTCTTCCCAGCGACAGTGAGGGCTTGCAGGCTCTCGTTGTCACAAACTTCTGTGGCAACGCAGACAATGGTTTCGGTGCCCCTGAATACCATCCTAGAGATGTTGGCACTCAACATGGCTGCGCTCAGGTCAGAGGTTGTGGCACTCAACGCTGCAACCAGGTCTGAGATGCTGGCTCTCAATGCACAAGTGTTATTGCTTGGTGCTAAAATAGATAATCTGGGCAATGCACCGTAACACTCCTTTGGGGTGGTTGTCGCTATTTCGGGGGTTTCACTGAATTATAATTACCGTGTTGAGCCGAATATAAAATAAGATTTTACAGCATCGTGTATCTCAATATAAGTGATCCTTGTCACATTTTAAACCACGTATGATTTCACCTGTTTACAATCAACTGTGAAACATTATTTTATATTCGTCTCAAAACAGTTTTTTCATATAAATACTCAAAAGAAATCCATTACAAAGTATACATATTCATGTCAGTATCCTTACGAAAAACCAATAATTATTTGCTTAGTTCTGTTTCAATGCAGTGATTTTTCCAGCCTTATCTTGTGTGTTATTATAATAAGTGTCTTGAAAATTTGCAAATTTTATATTTGCAAACCTATATTAAATTTCATATTTTGTGCGTATAATTACTATGTATAATAATTAGTCTATATAATATTTCTAAGGAATTGTTTAATGAGTGTTTATGTGTGCCAGCATGGTGTATTTTGTTTGATATTATAATAAGTATCTTGAAAATTACAGATTTTATGCAAAACTACATTAAATTTAATGATTTTGTGCTATTGATTGTATATAAATCATTTTTTGAGACAGGATGAAATAAAATTCCAAAGTATATTGAAATAATCATTTTTTTTTATTGCTTTCATATTTCACAAGAATATTCAAATATTTTAAAAATATTCTAATATTAACATAGAGTATCAGAATCATAGTTTTGATTTCGAAGTATGTGTCCGATGCATATCGTCAATAAGATATGAAAACCTCGTAACTTCAAATTTGACGATATTGAGTTTTTTTTACTTATTTTATAGCCATTTTGATGAGCTATTAAGGCGTCTAACTCATATGTAGTATTTATTTATAGTTACTGATAGATACTTCGCTACCTTATTTCCAGGTTATTATTCCATATCACATTTTTTAGCAAAATGGCTTTTTAATGCTATTTTGTTTTATTTCCAGAACTCTGTTTAATCTATTAGTCAGAATACAAGAATTATGAACGGATTTGTCGATATCTGCGATTCTATTTATTCTATCTCCAATTTAAAAAAATATTTTCATTTCCAGACTGTCCTAATTACATTGTTTAAAAAATGTTCATTCCATGTTGTTCCATTGCACGGATGTTGTCATTTCTGACCAATAGCATCAAGCATACTGACCCACGTGACGTCTTGAGTTTGAATATCGATCGAGTAGTATTCAACATTGATTATTGCATTTTTGTGAGTGCTAGTGGAGTGGCGTTTGCTATTAATAATATTGATATGAAGATATTATTAGATATTATTGACGTTCAGGAGATGACATTGCCAGTGCCATTATTCTTATTATTGCTGATGTGGCAAAACAAAGACCAGAAATTAACAGAATTATATTGTGGTCTAATGCATGTGTGCTCCAGAGCCATATGAGTTCTGCACTTTTAGAATTCTTTCAATCTCCTGGGAACAATATAATAAAAATTTAATGGAATAGAAATTTCAAGAATCTGGCCACAGCCCTTTGGCTATATTACGAGGGATTATCAACGTGAAGTCAAATAAAAGTAAATTGAAACACATTATGTGAACAATGTAACCCATATATTATAAAAACAGCCAAATATTCGATCCAAATATAGTAATACCCAATAATACTCGTAGATTTAATAATGCATCACGAGTTATTCATACGGCTTTACCAGTAACCAAAAAATTGACAAAAAAGCGAATAATATTCACTCTTGTATTCTTAGTTGTAGTATTTAAAAAAAATTACTTTGGGAAAGTCTTTTTAAACAACATGTCGTGTGATATGATTATATTAGAGTAATTTAAAATTTCCTATTTTTTCATGTATTTTTTATCCAAATTTTATTGTACGGCGTACAATGTCTTGTTTCTGAGTGTATAATCTTGAAGGTAGGTACACCTAATTATAATTTAGAATTTTTTTTTATATAAACTAATAAACCATAATTAAATAATCCATTTCTATGTTATTATTACTCCGTACCACAATATTGATTCCAAATATCTCACCTATATACTGCAGATAGAACAATTTATGTATAAAAATATATTACACTTTGTTCCATCTCCACCAAGGCAATTTGTAAACTGGGTTTTTTAGATTAAAAAATGGCATTAATTAGATTGGATCTTACATGTTTGTATTCACAATAAGTTATTCTTTTATATGCGGAACACAGTTTTTAATATATATATATATTGGTTGAGCATTTATTTCGATGTGAACTTTCAAATTGCTCTCCTGAGAATTTTACTGTGACAGAACAACCTGGAACTGATAGATACTTGATAGATATCAACACGCTCTATCGTCTGGTAAAACAAGCTTCGTCAAATTCATTATAATTCTTCCGTAATTTTATGATGTCACTACGTGTTAAGTCGATATTGAATATATTATTACTGGAAAAACGCTATAAATAACTATAACGCTTTTGTAAATCAATATCTATACTGGCAAAACATGATATGTCAACTAACGATTATGTATTTGCCAGTAGAGATTGGCGCGTGTTCGCATTGACCGAGTCATATTGGGCGGTCATTTAAGACAATGCATTGTGTATAGTTTAGTATGTCGTGGAACTAGTACTAAAAAAATGTGTTTTATTTGTATTAATAAAGTACACTGATATTAAATCACCATGATTTAAATAATGTGAACATTCCTGACTGTAACCATTTATGTACCTATTTTGGTTTTCATAAATAAATTTTTTGATAAATAAATGATTTTATACAATAACAAACATGTTTTTTCATAATTATTGAAATATCCGACAAACTGTTTTTAATATTTTCACATTAATTCCAAAATTCTGCTGGAAAAAGACGCTACGTGATGCCATTTTAGAAACAAACAAATAAAACTATGTATTAATATAACAGAAAAGGTTCACTGTTACTTAATCGTAATCATAAATCATTGATGAATCATATAAACTACTTGTCCTAACAATATTATTTGTAGTTAATTGTATTTAACCTTAAATCCTAGCAGCCAGTTATCCATAAAGATTACAATGGAATTTATGATTCGCTATTTACATGGATATTTTTTATCCAATTTTGCTTAACTGGATGGCTGCCAAGAACGTCTTAAGACGGGCACTTTTCCGTGAACGCCTTGGATGTACCACTTTAAACGGGATTTCACTAACGTAAATCAATTATTTTAAACATATAAATATGTTGAACACACAACGACGTATATTGGGAATATCGTCACATACTCAGAATTGAAACAGAATCTGTTTTAATACGTTTTTAAAAAGATATATTTAGAAAGTTTTATTTTGGTATTATTAGTTATAATTTGAATTATTATTTTATTGTTTCATTATTTTTTCCATCTCCTTTTTAAAGATTATTAAATAAATAAAATGTCCAAAATGTATTTTCTTTTCAAAGATAATAAAATATTATAACTATTTCAACGCTTGCATTCTGATTATGAAAATAGGTATTCTCATCCAAATATAATATATCAATCACAAAGACTAAAATTACATCGGTATCCATGAATTATTTGTTATGAATATGACATAACTTTAAAACCATAAATGCATTAACCATTTACACTCCGTAAGAACAACACGCGGCACCTCCTCCCCGTAGTTTGCCAATCTTGCAGCATCACGTGGATTATGAACGCCATTGAGAACACAACCTTGGGACGACAGCGAGTTCTGTAAACTGTAAGTTTATAACGATTGGTAAAATAATAAAACCTAGTTATGACGTATCAATTAAGTTGAATTTGTGTCATTGTGAAAAAATGTCAAAATTATTCCTGGCAAGTAATATTCATTGAAACTTCGAATGATATTAAGTTAGGTATAATGATTCATTAGAAACAAATTTCAAATTTCCCCAAAAATATTTGAATTGAATCATGCTAGGTTAAACAATATTATTTTACGTACATTTCTTAGCGCATGAGGCGCTGCATTATCCGCCCTCTGATAGCCCTCGCTTCATTCAGCAGGCCGTTTCTCGATGCGCCTTGCGTCTTCTCAGGCAGGATTCCCAGAGACTTCATGGTCGTCTGTGTAGATGGTGTGTGCTGGCAAAGCGACTGAATAATCTATGCACATATTATGCAAGACAACACTACTATTTATTATTCTAATCGCCTTCTCAGGGGTGTAATGAAGTACTCAGTGTTTAAGCAGCACCTCCCATCTTGCTTTGAGTACTCCATTGCACCTTTCCACGCAACATCTGGCTGAAGTTTGCACTGTATTGTAGTGTTGCTCGATTTGGGTTGTAGGGTTATGTATTGGGGTCATAAGCCACGGCAGATGGGGATAACCACTGTCACCTGAAATATATAATAGGAAGATGTAGAGATATTCACTTTCCGGTGCAAACATAGCATATGAACTTCCTTAATGTGGAGGGTAACGTAAGAGACTGTTTTGTGGAAACCAGTGATCAAATAGATGGGTAATTGAATACTCGGTCAGCAAACTTACAAAAATCTTTTTTTATTGTGGCTTCTACAATAAATATAGATAGAGAACCTATTTTACATACCAAGCAGCCACGTCGTTTGATGTTGCCTATGGACAAATTCCATGACACTCCCAATTTCAGACATTTTCCAGATGTGAGCGTCATTGGTGCTGCCCGGAAACAGTGCATTTACGTTTAGAATGCGCAACTTTGTATCACATACCTAACGAGAAAGGAGATTAAATAGGATTAGACAAATTTATGCAATATTTTGATTTATATAATATTTTAATTAATTTGAATAGTTAACTTACCAATTGCACATTGATTGAGTGATATAGTTTCCTGTTCACGTAGATATATTCCGGGCAAAGAGGATCATTTGCAGGTGGAGCTACGATTGCCACATGCGTACAGTCGATAGCCCCACATACACCCGGGAATCTGTATTTGTTGTAAAATCTAAAAACAAGTAAACATTAATTTTTTTTAGATTTGGCACAAATGATAATTTATGTGTAGATTATTAATTAATTTATATACTCACTCTTGTTTTATAGGCTCCAAATTGTCAGCAGGGAATATCACCCATTCGTTCAACAAATGATGATCAATGGCCGCCGTCACTTCTTGAACGGCTCTGCTGACAGATGCTTGGCTAATCATCACTGTCTGCTCATCGCCGACACCCGTTTGATAATTGCCAGTTGCTAAGAACCGAAGTGTAGCTAAAACCTACACATAAAAACAATGTTAAGGGACAAACATTTAATATTTTTTTCATTACCTATATAAATAGACATCAAAGTTCACCACTCGCCTTAGTTTCGAAGCTTAATGCCGATGATCTGGTTGGAGGTGGCATTAATTATTCCAACCTGGTAATTAATCGATCTGCCAATGATTTCAATAACTGGAATTGTTTCACAAACGCGTTGTCGATCATTTTGAATGCATCCGTCCGATTACCGAATCTTTACTGCGAGACTTCCATTTTGGGGACATAAAATAACCTAAAATATGGTAATAACATCATATTTAATGAGTATTTACCCGTTAACATTGCGATATAAAACGTACGTAGATAATTAAAAGAGAGAAACGTCTCCATTATTAGAATATTCAATACAAGATACAACAATATTTTACAGACAAACTATTACAAAATCACAATAAATACCTCCTTAAATGAGAATTTAAGCACAAAATAATGCTTTTAGCGGTAATAGTTATGTAAATGTAAAACAATAGATCAACAGCCTTCTTCAATATTACGTACGATACGAATTAAAAATCTGACGTTTATTATGCCAAACGGAGAGTTGCGAGGGCCCCTACCGCCGAAGCATGTGTACTTCAATGCATACTGTACTGCACCCCGGCGGTTGAGTTTTCGTATACTTCAGTTAAAGTAGGCTAGCGCAACCATTGCGCAACCGGTCATAGTGCTTCATTCGGGGATTGGCATCCAGGCATACACGAAAATGGTATGGGGGGTCCATTTCGAAAAATATCCATAATAATTTACTTCAAAGATCTGTAGGGTGAACACCCTACCATCCAGCATGACTTGGCAGAAAACCATTTCTTCTTAACTATAATTATTTATGTCGCAACATTATATTGTTTAAAATCGCAAAACAATACTTATGGTGAAAAAAGACAGCTGATTTAGCAAAAGTGATTAATTATTTACTAAAATTATTTATTATTATTTATTAAAAACACACACGTGACCAAGCAACTAAGAATCAAACACATTTCATTGTCATTTCAAAATAGTAACACGATGCAGTTTTTTCAATCTGCAAAATGCTATACAAACATGTAATTTTAGACACTCTCAATAGAGTCACGCCTAGTGTGGTCTGAAGTATTATGCTGTGTCCACACTGGCTTGCTGGCAACCTTATTAAATTTCACGATAATTATCAAAATTTGTTTGACCAAAAATTATTTTGGTATTGCATTGACTTTTGCACGCCGCCTTCTGAGGGCCTTATATACTTTTACCTACCGAGAACTTATTTTTTTACAAAGAATCTATTACATATTGTGGAATTTTATGTTTATCTGTGTAACTTTCAAAAAAGGAGAAGGAAATTTGTGACAATACTGAAGACAACTTGCCAATACTAGATGAAAACAAAATAGCTGAATTATCATCAATTGAACCTGTAAGGTGGGTTGCACATACAACCACAACACGTCATCTTTGTCAAAGTGGTTTTGTGTTAGCATTCACAAAACACATGTAACTTTTCTTTCCCTACCATACATTATTGACAATAATTATAATATTAAATAAACTCAAATATAAATTTTGGTGTTCGTACTTAATAAAGCTTGCCATGTAAAGCGATCTTTTCATTATAGGTGAATACTAAGTGATAGACTCGTTTTATAAAATAGAGATTATTGTGTAATTGGGTCGCACCTCTTGTAGACCCATATTATGCTTCAAATACATTATCATCACGTTATGTGCTGTCACGGCGACAAATTTAGTGTATGGTTTCGTCATTCCGCAGAATATTTTGAATTATCACTATCTATAAATTCAATGTGTAACAGTGCCAACTCTAATATATTATTAAACATACATAACTTGAAAACATCTCACATAATATAATTATACCCACTAGAAAAAATCATAATTGAAAAAAAAAGCTTACTGTGACAGCACATAACATGATGATAATGTATTTGAAGCATTAGATGCAGAGTTATGTGCTGTTGGATTGATAGTTTTATTTCATTAATTTTTTCCAGCCAAACGGCGGTAGCTGTAAAAGAATCTGAAAGTGAAACTAAACGCATAATGATTGAATTGAAACCTGGCATATTGCATTATCATATAAGCCGTCAGGAGACCCAATGCAGGTATGCAAAATTAAGCAAAGTAAACGACACATTAACTCAATTTATTATGTTCAAAAATTATCTAAAATGTCCAGTTAAAATACAGTTGAACTTGGTTATTGCGAGGAAGATGGGACCGACTGAATTTTCTCATTATAAGCGTTAATAGTTATATCAGAGAATAGGTATTATTAAATGAGCGGTCACATAACACAAAAAGTCGAAAATAAAAAATCTGAAAACCATCGTAAAAATCCCCGAAACAAGCATGGCATTCATAAACTACAAAAGTTGTTCATTGTAATGAACGCTGGTAAGGTACCTACTGACTTCACAAACCTTGGATTTTTTACTTATTTCAACCATATGCATGGATACTTTTTCGATATTGTCAGCGAAAACACCAATTAGGTAGGTACTTAGACACTTAACTAGTGGCATAAACATAATCCGATCCCGGTGGCATCCTGTCCGGTCGGATTTTATTGCTTAGGGTCGAAATGTTTTTAAACGATCGACACATTAACAGTTTTAAGAACATTTTTGATGATATTTTAGCTCGGTATATCCGATAAGTTGCTCGTTATAAAAGTGAAAAATGTATGGAAAAAATCATAAACTAAAACGAATTTTTCCTCATTACATCCGAGATCTCGCTATATCCGTGATCGTAAAAACCGTGTTCGACTGTACAATTATTCACTAGAATATCTGAAACACAAATTCTCTTCAAAATAGTCTCATTGGGATTGCAGACACTTCTTCCAACGGTCCTGCCATTGTTGGAAGCATTTCATTTCATTTATTAAAGTGGATAAGTTTCAAATCCAATTAAGTCTCAGTGTGTGTGACATGGTGAGACAGAAGAAAATTTTTGTGTGACGGGGTGCTTGTAAATGGCGGGTCACATAACTATTATCTGGCGGCACAGTCCCGAGTAGATGTCCGCCAAATCAGCAGACTCCGCCTGATATTTTGTATGCAGGCAGTTAATCATCCTGGGAAGTTAACTGTCGGGCATGATGTTTTTTAACATGACCGCTCATGTATGCGTTAACCGAATCAAATGTCGTTGAGTAGTACTGCAACATATTTTTTTAAACACGTCATACTTGATTCTGATCGGATTCTTTTGGAATCAAGTAAGACCCAGTGCTGTGTGTTATCAATTAGTTCTATCAAACTAGTTAAAATAGCCCTGCTGGAACGCTTCTTTGGGAATGGAGTACAGTTGGGTTGCCGTTTTCCGTATAATGTTTTATTGACGTGCAGCCATACTTGAACCGGTGTATCACTCTGTGGCATTGTCATTAACCCCTGCTGAACCATCCAAATAGTATCATCCAGAGTGATGCAATAATGCTACTCAAGTTGTATGCATCTGTATTGATACCGGCCTTTCTCCGTCGACGAGAATGGTGAAGGCCGTATCACTAGCAGGCCAGAAGCGGGGTGTAATTGAGAGAAACGCACGTTGTGGTTGCTGGCAGTTTATTATATCACTATGCAGGGTATTGTCGTTGGCGGTGGGTAGTGGCTGTTAGCTTGAGATCTTGTGGCTTGGGATGCTGCCGACGCCGTCTTTTTTCTGGCTGGACATGCTGTGGCTCGGGATGCTTGTGGCTTCGCGTCCGAGGCGAGAGAGTCAGGGCTTGCGGTTTTTTTGGCGGGAGATGCTGGCTGGGCTGGAGATGATTATCGCTCGGCGTCCGAGGCGAGAGAAGAGATTCTGGCTGTTCAGCGTCCGATGCGAGAGAGTCCGGGCTTGCGGCTTGGCGATGCGGTCTTTTTGGCGGGAGATGCTGGCTTGGCTTCGCGTCCGAGGCGATGCTGGCTGTTCGGCGTCCGATGCGAGATAGAGATTTTCGCGCGCGTCCAACTGTCAGATCTCGGCGTCCTGTTCGTCTGTCGGTCGCGAACTTCTCTGTTTTACCGACGGATTGACTAGTGGCGGCGCGAGCGGCCGTTTTCGACGGACCGCGTCTGTTTTGGCGGGAGCGTGGACGAATTTGAAGTTCGTATTTTCAGTGGAGGTAGGCTGTGGTGTTATGGGAAAGTTGATGGTTCGGTCCGTCCTTTGAGGTGGTCTCCTGTGGGAGATCTTCATCCGGTATCAGTATCATTGGCCCAACTGTATTGTAGTATCAATATCTGCTTATTTGTTTTTTCAGAGTCTGCCGAAAAGGATTCGCTAAATATCATATGTTGCGCCGACACTTTTATGAACACCTCCCAGACATAAATTGTGAAAAGTGCGAAAACACCTTTGAATCTGGCCAACTCAAGATATTTCTGAGTCACTGGGACACCCACTTTCCCGACAAACTGTACTCGTGCCCTGTGTGCGATAAAGAATTTGGGGGTTTACTTAACAGACTTAGGCATGTGGAATCTTTACACAGCGAACGACCAAGAGCACCCAGGTTAATATGAACATATAATATGAAATATGAAAGAGAACATGAAAAGTCATTAATTTAATTATTGCAGGTCAAGCCATACTGACAACATCCTAATTAATTAAAATTAGTTTATCTTTTGGTATCCTATTTTCCCATTAACACGTTGGCTGCCCAAAAAATATCGCGTGCTTTACAGAGAACCTGAAAAATACCTACCTTTCGAAACCACAAAACTCTATTAAATATTAGAAACTATTAATATATTTTATCTCAGTTCTGTCGCTTGCAATGTCACTTACACAAAATACATCTGTGTGCGACATGTATTTGCATTGTTTACCTACCAGATATCGAAACACGTGCAGTATTTATTGATATCGCGCCGTGTGAAATGCGCTAAAGGCATATTCACACTAACATAATATTTTGCGTTTACAAAACACACAGTATGATATTACTTTGAATGAACGTTGGAATGCTAGATTCACATTTGTTTATGTACATTTAAAAAAATCTGTAAAGATACATATAAATCGAGACAAAAAAATATTATGACTTGTATATCGACCTTTAATCGGCAGAACAACGTAAGCGACAATCTATAAATTTTAGAGGAGAAGGTTTTTTTTTAATTACTTCCGTAATTAGTTCCAAAAATGAATTCTGTTAATGTGGTTAATAATAATTGATTACTGCCTATACGGAAATTATAAAACAATTGCATTAGTGCTTTTAGTTTTCGAGATAGTGGCGGTAACGCTGTTTTGCTTATGTCTATGACGCGATATTTTTTCAAGACATGTCACTTACGCTAGTCCTACTGTCACCAGAGTAGGTACAATATTTGGTTAGTTCTTAAAATTATGCCTTTCGTAATTCACCAAATTTAATTTTGAACATTGAAGGAATGCAAGTAGCAGCGAAAGATTTCCTGTCACGGAATTATGCATATGACATGATGACCTAGCGTTGGAAATGATGGTGGGTCATTCTGATAGTGCCCAAACTACTCTGAATATAAATGACTCAATCGTCGCATGAATGGAATCGACCGGCATCGTAGTACGACCAGTGGATCTATTCTATACTTATCGACCGCTAAAGTGATAAAGAGATAGATATTATCAAACTTAGGGTAGGTTTGTATAAAAGTATTAGTACTACAACCAACCTATTGTAATTGTTGCAATAAGTGCTAATTCAGATAAATACAGAATAGACCCACTGGTAATAGAAAATGTATTTCTATCAATTCAATGAAAGTTGAATTTTTCATAAAATAAGATAGCATAGCCAGTGTTGCCCGGTTCTTATTCTGACCAATCACAGTATAATAAATCCTTTTCCCGCTTTGTCAGTCCTATCCAAAGATTTGTGCACGATTGCGGAGATCTCATTACTGCCACGCTTACCATCAGTTTCACCCCATAAAAAGCAGTATCCATTATTTGTTCCACTTTCGTAGATACTTTCATTATAGTATGCGTATTTTCGAATATAATATAAATTTACGGTTTTATCTTGGGGAGTGTTTAGCACCTTCTCGAGGTCAAAACTTGTGCACAAAACGTCATTGTGATTTTTACTATTGGCCAGATCATTAAAGAACATCTCATTGCATTTATCCTTTACGGTAAGGGGACATATTCGTTTCAATTAGCCGAAGTCTCTCGTCACCAGACATATTTTTTACTTTCTCGCAAAAAGAACACTATTATCTTTTTTGGTAGATGAAAACCCAAGTTGAACTTACTGTCTATTAAATACGTTTCTGAAAACATTCTGAATCACGGCATTAGTGGATTCATTCAAAGAATCCAAATTTTCAGTATAAATTGTATATACATTTTTAACATTTCGAAAATCTACAGGAAGATACTATTCTTCGTAGATTATTCCGACAGTAGTGAGATGGAACGGCGGGTAATTATTGTTTAATAAACTCTATTACCAGGTTTATTTTATCTCAGCCAGTTTTACTGGACGGCGCGAGCTTTCGTCTCAAATCGGACGGACTACTGAATAAACCATAATGTAGCTTACACTATCAAATAACGTTGGTTACATTGTTTTGCTCTACTTTATAATTCGATACAAGTTAAAACGCTAAAAGGCACAGACCCTAAAAAAATGCCACGCGAATGAGATCGCGCTGTAATATTTTTGTCACTTACGCGCTAGGTGATATTGAACAGTTCTCAATTTAAAACACAATTTACCAAAAAGTGTCGCTTACGTTGTTTTGCCGATTAAGGTTCGATATATTTATAGAATAAATCTGTGTGCGAAAGGAAGAGGGCGATGAGTCTGAAATTTGGTAAAATGAGTTGAGTATGCAAAACTAACCTTAATGCATATATGCGTAAAGCAGAAAAGGGACCAGTCGAATTAACGCCGCTATGTAAGTAAATTTTGTATATTAACAATATGCGATGATTTATATTTCGTAATATTTCGAAAGCATAAATGCGTTGAATGTAATCATCTCGCAGGGAACTTTAGTTTTTGTCACAAGCCGAAAGGAAGACAGCGTTGAGTCGCGACAACGCCGTATTGCTTTCGACCATTGGCTCTGTTCACACCAGTTCGAGTTAAACGTCATCGAGTCATCGCTATTTGCTGTTCCCGATTTTAGGCTGTCAAACGTTAAAGTTGGTTATTGTTCTATCTACAGTTCATTTTTGATAGTAATAATATACTTATTACTATGTCTCGTGAAAGAATCGAATTAATCATGAGGCGTGCGAAGGAAATGTCTCAAAATAATACAGGTAAGTAAACGTCATAACATAACCTCGATATTATTGCAATCATTAAAGTGATGATAATTCTTTAAACCAACAATTTCAACAAATATTTAAATTTACTCAACAGTGCTGCACATATTATCATTAGCATTATTTTATAGTTTCAAATTACATTATCATCTTCCATTAGTACAGTCATAATGAATTGATTTTTGAAGTGATAGTATTACAAGGAAGGTTATTTTAGGTACCTATATTTATCTTTGTTTACTATTGATTATGTTTGTGTTATTGCAGTTACTAAATTGGCTACTAATTATGATATACTGAATGCTTCTCGGACCAGTAGTCTTACTGAAGAACAGTTGAAAGTAGCCCAAGAAATAGAAGCTACGATGCCATTTTCTGATTCAGGAGATAATAATTTAGCATTATTATATTGTTTTAAATTACAATACTATATTCCATTAGTAGTAAATGACATGCAATGGGTGAAAGGAATTGATTTTTTAAGTACTTGTGTAATAGTATTTCGAGGAAGAATGCTTTATATATCTTTATTTACATTGATTGTAAATTGCAGGTACAGAATTGGGTACTAATTATGATATTATAATTAATGCTTCTCGGAGAGAAGAACAGTGGAAAATAGCCCAAGAAATAGAAGCCATGATGCCATTTCCTGATTCAAAAGATAATAATGAAGGTAAATTTAATGGTATTAAACAACTATGCTATTTTAGAGAAATATCAAGACTACTCGAGGATTATTCAATTGTTTAAGTTGCGGAGATTTGTATTCACTATCAATAGGTAAATGATTTCTTAGTACATCGACCAAAACACAAGCACTTCTACTTAATGAAAGTTCGAGAGACCGAGAGACTAGTACAATCTAGTTAAAAATTGTACGAAAAAAGATAATAATTTTGTAGTTAAAGTAATGTACAACGACATGTTTTAGATTTTGCCTGTCTTTTGAAGGGTCCATCCAACAGGTGAAGTGGTTTCAATTTAAAAAAAAAAGTGCCGAGGCTAATAACATCCTCTTTAAAAATAGCCTGGATGATTTGCAACAATTCCAGTCAATATCTTTTGGTCGCCGAGGAAGGCATGTTATCCTTGAACCTCCTAAATGTTACAGTGGTCCAGTGCAAATTAATAAGGAGAAGAAAAAAGATCTCAGTATTCTACATATTTAATCGATAAAGACTCATGAGTTTTGCTTGTCAATCCCAGATAAATGTACCATATATAAATCCGGATAATTTTCATGAAAGACTTGACAAGTAGTAGGTATTATGTCTAACTGTGTCAAATACGTAACTATAATTTACAATATAAAGTAAAAAATAATATAAAATCATATGTCCTAGTTATTATTTCTAACTGCTGTCAAATATGTAATGCCGCAAAAGAGTGCGACACTTCGTACCCTTGTGGCACAGTCTCAAGAGTTCCGTCGTCGTGGCCGGTCCTCCCTCACCCTGCAGCGGTGCTAGAAAAGCGATCTACGCGCTGCAGGTCTGGAATGGCGGGAGGCGCAAGAGTTGGCGATGGATCGAGGGAAGTGGCGCGATCTTGTGCTTGCCTTATTCCCCAACGCTGGGTCGTGACAGGTTGAAAGAAGAAGAAGAAGATTTACTATGTAAATGTATTAAAATAAAATGATATGTCCTTTGGTTTTATTTTTAACTATCTATCAAATTTATACATATTGTTTCAAATATAAATGTATTAAAATAAAAATATTTTTTTATTAAATAATAACTTTAATCCAGCTACGTATATTCTATGAAAGTACTAAACTATTACATCTTACACCTGCAATAATAAATGCCAGATTACATTATTGACATTATAATAATCCATATGCTCCGTCTGGAGGGGAAAAATAATTTAAATTGTCACTAAATGATAAAAAAATAATAAAATCACACCTTTTGTACCTACATGTCAAAAGAGATAAGTTGTCAATTTATATTCTTTGTTAAAAAATACGAAAGGAAGAAAGGGATATGTCAAAAAAATATAGTAAAATCCATAACTATTGAAAATCTGATAAATTTATGCCATAGTATATCAATTTTAATAGACAAGTGCAAAAAAAAATTTCCAAAAAAATTAATATTTTCGGTTTAATTACAATTTTAAGAATATTCTCAAAGACGCAAATTTTGTTTTGCCTCTCCTGAAAAGTACCGATTTTCGACTCATCGCCCTCTTCCTTTCGCACACAGAAATGTCTGTTTCACTCTGACAAAAACTAAATTTGTTTGTGATATAGTCGAAAACAGGGTTCTAAACACAACCCAGGTTTATTCAGGCAATCAGGACAATGGAACAACGAAGATTTTCGTTGTTTGGTAGTTAGTATTCCAGCAATGTTTACACCTTCGCTTCTTTGTGTTTCCTGCACTATTCTTTTCACAGAAACTTGGTAAGTGAATTTTTGTTTTAGGCTGTTTTGGCAAGGTAAGCGGAGGTGGGCCAAGTAGTTCTCTAATTACCAATAGTCTGAAATCGTACAAGTACATTTTTGGATTTTCGGAATTATATAGATAATGCGCATTCAAAAGTATAGTTTGTAATAAATGAATGCCCAATTTTTTGTACCACCTTATAGTTTTACGTTGACACGGGTAATATGCCAACATCTGATTATGATTCCACTCATATAACGGTTGCACTCAGTAAACATTGTAAGCAACACATGAACACGGCTGCCGTGACCGACGCGGGGCTACAATTAATTGTTATATGGACACGGGAGCCGTGTCCGACGCACCAAACGTGTTAACACGTTCTGTGTGTCGAACACGGCTCCCGTGTACATACAAATTTTGTAGTCACGCGTCAGACACGGCAGCCGTGTTCACGTCATTATTCCAATTCATTTGAATGAAAATTTTACAGCTTGGCTACAACACTTGAGAAATATTATCAGCGTGAATAAATACGCTTCGGTATACATCAATATTTTGTCGCAGTCGGTTGTTGCGAATGTTTTTTTATGACTTGTTCATATAGAGGCCCATGTACACACATGCAAACAGAATTCGTATGGTGATCGAAATATTATTTTTTGGCAGAACATAATATATGTCAGCTGTAAATTGTATTTGTTGAGTGTTTTATTTTTATCACATGGTTATACTTTTTCTAAACTTTTTATTAGTGATATTGAAAGTGTCATTGTTTGTATAATGTCCCTGTATGATTTTAGGCTGTCGGTGATTGGAACTTTAGTTGGCCCACCTCCACCTACCTTGCCAAAACACTCCAGAATAAAAATCCACCTACCTAGTTTTTGTGAAAAGGATAGTACAGGCAATACGAAGAGACGGAGATGTAAATATTGCTGGAGTAGTAGCAAAACTCGAAAAGCTTCCCTGTTTTGTTGTCCCGACTGTCCGGGTAAGCCTGGCTTTTGTTTAGAGCCATGTTTCCGGTCATTCCATGAGCAAATTTAGTTGGTATCACAGTGAATCGTTATAATATATATAAATCCATGTACCGTAAAAATTAATTTATATGTGCGTTATCGAAATTTTCAAAATTGTATACTCGTGAATAAAACTTCCATAGAACAACATGAAGCCATCGTATTTTTATTATAATCATATAAACTTTTTTGCCATATAAATATAATCACTGTTTCGGACTATTTCATAAATATACGTAATGTAAATAAAGTGAATTGTGAAAGTATATCGTGTACCTAGTTCAAGTTATAAAACTATCACAGTTTTTTCGTGAATAACAATTCGGGGTTCTAGGATCATAAGGGCGAAACTACAAAAACACTACTGAGAAAAATGGTAAAATAGTTTTTATTGTTAAAAAAAAACATTTTCACACTGTAAAATAACAAATCGAAAATTATCGATTTTCAATAGCGTATATCTCGGAAACCGTTGGGAATTAGACAAATATGTATAGAAATATTTTTATAGGAAATTTAATTAACCTTCATTTTTATTTGAAACATTTTTTTTCTACATGCACCGTTTCCGAGATATAAGTGAAAAACCAAAAAATGGGACCTTTCGATCCCCCTCCCGCCTTAAGCTCACCTCCCATGGGTGGGTACTTTTAGTATGTTTACCTACTAACTACTCCTAACAAAGTCCTGAAGTCAAAAATTCTCGCATATTCCATGCACTCTACAATGTATTCACTGACTGGACTACAATGGGTATAATAAAGTTAATGAGGCATATTAGCAATCAAGTGTTTTCTTTATAAACATTTTTATTTATTTATTTATTTATTTATAAAAAAGAGTATTACGGCATTACAGCTTTTGGCCAATGCGCCATAATACATAATACATACAAATATATAAAAATATCTTAATTACAAATAACAACTAATATGACAAGATAGTGCAAAAGACAGCATGTGTAAATATTAAAGAAATATGATAATATATACAATTATAAATTTATCCTATTTAAAACGTCTACAAACATTATATAATTAATAAAAAACAAATCAACCTTTATGGTGCCATCAAATAAGCTAATTGCACGATACACAGCATCATGAAACATAACATCTGTCCTGCGACGAGGTATCTTGAAGACCGTGGAGCTGCGAGTGATATTGGTGGGAACATGAAAATTAATATTTGCCAGTATATGCGGATTGTAAATGAACCCACGAAGAAGTAAAAAGAAATGCTTTAAAAGAACAATCACTCTTCGGGTAGACAGGGATTGCATTGATAGCATACCCAGAAGAAAACGAGTCGGGAAATTCATTTTATTGTCATTATCATAAGGAAAGAACCCGTATGTTCTTAAGTAGAGAAATCTAAGAAATCTATTGTGGACTCGATCCAGCTTAATTGTGTGCATGAACCTATTAGGACTCCAAATAATGCTGGCATATTCAAGAATACTCAACACAAATGATAAGTATAATGTACGTAGCACTCGGACGTTTTCGAATGATTTTGAAACCCTCATAACAAAACCAAGCATTTTGCTAGATCTAGTACTGATGTTAAGAATATGCTGATTGAAAGTGAACTTTGTATCATACAATACTCCCAAATCTTTTATCTCCGTTACCCTACTCAATATTATACCAGACAATGTGTATGGGAACAATAAGGTGTGCCTTGAACGATTGAATGAAATAATATTACATTTGGAGGTAGCGAATTCAAGTTTATTTAAGATAGACCATTGCGAGATAGCATCTAGGTCAGACTGCAACATTGCACAGCATAATGGGGTTTCAATAGTTCGAAAAAGTTTAAGATCATCTGCGAATAGCAAACAAGAAGAATTGGTTATAACTTTGACAATATCATCAAAAAATATTAAAAACAAAATTGGGCCAAGATTTGAACCTTGAGGAACACCAGAGTTTGTTCTAAAAATCCGCGATTCATTCCCATGGTAATCAACAAATTGACGGCGATTTTTCAAATAAGAAGCAAAAAAACATATTATACTATATGACGCGCCAAATGTACAAAGCTTTTGTAATAAAATATCGTGATCAACACGATCAAATGCCTTGGAAATATCTATGTACACAGAATCAACTTGAATTGACTTATCCATAGAATTTGAAATAAAATTATTATACACTATAAGATTTGTTACTGTGGACCGCCTAAGTCGAAAACCATGCTGCGAATCGGAGAGGCGAGAGTCTATTTGACGGTTGATGTTTATATGTAATATCGATTCAAATAATTTACATGGAGCCGAAAGAACTGCTATTGGCCTATAGTTAGAGATCTCTGATCTAGATCCCTTTTTATGAAGCGGCCTTAGGCGGGTTATTTTCCATGCATCAGGAAAAGTGCTGGATGCTATGATTAAATTAAATATATGTTTAAGCGGAAAGGATATATGTTCGTAACAGCCCTTAACCACATAAGGTGGCAAGCCATCTGGACCAAATGAACTTTTGGGAGACAAATTTGAAAACCCATATTCCATATCTTTCTCGTCAAAAGCTGAGATTTGAATATCTTGCGTTGCAGACGAAGGACCAGCAGAATCGGGGTCAAGTAGCGGTTCTATTGAGCTATAAAGTGATTCAAAATGCTTAGCAAATGCATCAGATATAACATGGTTCTCTATAGGATCATTATTCAACGTCATCGTGGCATTGTCTTTTGTAGTACTACTGGAACTAAGCGAATGAATATATTTCCAAAACCAATTAGGATCTGAGACAATATTTCGACCAATCGACGTTAGATATGATTTGTGAGCCGAAGAGATGTCACACTTCAATGAGTTTCTAAGACAGGAAAATTTACTATAATCTGCAGTCCGTCTATGTTTTTTCCACAGTGCATGATAATATGCCTTTGACCTTAGATTATAAATAATTTCTGGCGTAAACCACTTAGGATATGAGTACTTCGGTAGATGAACGAGCCGGCAAGGGAAACAGGAGTCCAGACTATTATAAAATTTATTATAAAAAATAGCTAATGCCGTGTTTACATCAATTTGTTCATATAAAGAGGTCCAATCTGTAGTACTCAAAGAATTATACAGCGCTAAAAAATTTCCATTTGAAAAATTCCATTGCGGATTATGCCTATTCAGTGGAGGAATCGACGAATCATTTCTGTGCGATACATGCTTAAAAGATAAAATTGTGCAAGTAGAGGGATGATAGACATCTTCAGGAACGAGAGGCTCATTACACGCGCTGACCACCGTGCAACCAATGTTAGATAGCACCAAATCAAGCGTCCGACCGAGACTATTTTTCACAGAAGAAAATTGTTTTAAATTAAATAAATTATTAAAGCTGGTATAATCAGATTCAATTATACCAGCGGAATACAAATTAAAATCTCCCAAAATAATTAGTTTTTTGTTGGGCAGTACCAAATTTTCTATTATGTGAAAAAAATCACTGTATGTAGTCGCTGAGCTGCCGGGAGGGAAGTATACAGCGGCCAAGTACAGTGAACAAAAGTTAAAATTAACTTTACACAAATTAAAATCAAAATCATATTCAGTTAAATTTGATCTGGTTGGATATAAAGTTTGTGTGGATAATGCTACCCCATTTCTAATTGCCAGCAAAACGCCCCCACCTCGTCTACCATTTCGACGGTCTGTTCTATGCACAGAATATTCACTTCCGAACAGCTCATTGGCCGATATGGTGTCGTCGAGCCATGTTTCGCTTAGAGCAATTATCGATGGTCGGGCACACAATATACCCTCTTTAAATGTATTTACTTTAGTTTTTAGGCCTCTTACATTTTGATAATAAATCTCGCATGACCGAGGTGCGGAAGTTGTTGAATGATGCTTATTATAAGCGAGTCATGCTGAGGATGGGTGAGGGATTTCAATTGAGTAGTCCGTCATTGATCGCTCCCTCTGCTCCGCATACAGGCGAGCCGGACATGTTGCACTATGGGTCGGGTGGTCATATGGCCGCTTGTGACGGCGGCAGGCAACGCATTTTGGTGAAGCTTCCTTCACGGGGCAGTCCACACGGTCGTGGCCTGGTTCGGCACAGTAAGAACAGGTGACGTCTTTTGCCGAGCATGATTTGGCCATGTGCCCATATAAGTGGCATTTATTGCACTTGGTTACCACTAGATAGTTCTGGAGTGGGAAAGAGTCCCACCCCATGTACAGTCTGTCATCTGCAATGAGAGCAGACCACACCGCGGCAGGTACATACGTGATATAATGGCATCTGCCAGTCCTGGGACCCGCCTTGTGGCTGAGGCGTACGGCCTGGTAGGCCTCCTCAGATAGACCCGTTTGCTCTCTTGTAGAGTTGTAAATTGCCTCCCGAAGCTGGGGTTCTGTAGTGGAAGCCGGCATATTAAAAATAATAATGCGAGGCTGCTTTTTTCCTGCAAGTTTAACACTCAGAGCAGTCTCTGAGGTCTCCAGAGCGCTGACGAGACGCTTGGCCTCGTCCTCAGAGCGGGGGTGTACGATAACACCTCCGTTTCTGACGTTTCTAATTTCCGTTATTTGTACCCCAATATCCCTGGGGTTAAGGGACTTCTTGATGAGCTCTCTTGTCGTTTCCGATCGTTTTTCTCCTTCTCCCGTAGGGAAAAAGAGGACTCCAGGCCTTGGTGCTAGCGGCAACAGCGAAGGAAATGCTGACCCGGTGACAGCAGGTGCCGTGAATGGCGCCGCTGCCGGACGCTGCCGCCTTCCTAACGCAGTAGCCCAGGTGGTATCAATAGGGTGGGCAGTGATGGTAGGCTCCTTGTTGATTTGTAATGTGGCAGTTTTGAGAGTTTTCGTCTGCTCTCTTAAATCAGCAATGACGGTGACAATAAACAGTGACGAAAATAGTAGATTTTTTACTAATAAGTATGTTTCTGAGACTTTCAAATTATGTTTATTCAATAAAGAATGTTACGTTCATGGGCCTAGTCTGGTACTATCTCGAATGAGAAATAATTAAACTAAAAACAGTAGATAATTCGTGGGGTTACTGCCAAAAGTCTCGAAATCATGTTATGGAGTAATTGCAATTTGAAAGTTTCACATTTCCTATAAAATCAGAGATAATGCTAATTTCTTTGTGCTTTACTTACATGTTTTATATTATATCAGATGGCCTTGAATTTTTTCTCTAGCATCCATAATTATATTGTCTGTGGAAAGAAACCCTCAGTTGTTTAAAAATAGGTTTTATTACATAATAATACTGTAGGCGACTAAATACACGTTGTGTTCATAGGATATAAGCTGCGAATCCCGATTTATTATGTAAATTTAGCTAACGATTAAAGAAAAAGAAGGAAGTGACATGGAAGAAATGACTTAACCATCATTATTGTTGGTTTTTTTTTTAATTAAGTCAATGATTAGGAATTTAAATTATTAATTATCATGCATTTTAAGGTCATGTCTATTTTGTATTTTAACTTTGACCGAAAACCATTACAAAAATGTTTTTATGCCTCCTGTAAAATTTGATTTGTGTGGATTACCCCCTTTTCCTTTCCATAGTCGATATAATATACATATACAGATAATCCATTGCTAAATTTATTATCGACTTACCAATATTTGTGCCGCCAAAAGTTGGTATGATCATAGCGTCTGTGTTTAGGAAAAAGGACGTAACCTTCGATTTTTCGAAAAGTGCTTTTATTAGATATTAACAATGTATACAACTTTATACACGTTCTATAAAAAAGGAAGTAAGTCGCAAATGCCGAATTATTATCTAAATTCAGGTTTTAATTGAGATTAATTAATTTTTAATTTATGGAAAAAAGCATTTATCCTCAATTTTAATGATTTTTCTGTAATAACTTCTTTCAATCATCATGCACCCAATGTCTGTGCCTATTTTTTAAAAAAAATATTAAACTAAGATCTCTCAAAAATCGTTTTTTGCCTCTCCTGTAAAATTTGTTCTGTGAGGGTTACGCCTTTTTTCCTAAACACGGTCGATATGTTTCTATATAAATATAAAAGCCATAAAATAATCATGGGTAAAAATTCTATAAAGCTGCCATGGCCGAGTCACGCCTAGTATGTTCTGCAGTATTAGTGTGCACTGTACTTTGGTTGAGTGGATACATTATCACCAGCCTTTTGTGGGTTTTCCGCCTTATACTTTTACCTACAAAAAAACAACTTTTTTTTTTTACAAAAATTTCAATTGTTATGGATTTTTACGTTATATGCAAACTATAAAAAGGAGAAGGAAATTTGTGGCAATACGGAAGATGACATACCTACCTAATAATACATGAAATATTAACAACACAAAAAGAACTCAGTTCGATACGCAATGGTAATTAACGTAAACCTGTTTTGTACGTGAAGTTTATTAAATGTATTTAATCTGGCCGTTGAAGTAAACAAGAATATAAAAGCTGAATTATTGTCAATTAAGCCTGTAAGCTAGGTCGCACATACAAATTTTGACACAACTGCAACATGTCAACTTTGCCGATGTGATTCTGTTTTACTTTACAAAACTTTTCAACCCCGACCACACATTTTTATTGACAGTAATTATAACATAGCACACCAAAAGGCAAATGTTATAGTGAATGCCAAATAAAAATTTCTTTAATAAAACAGATTCTAATTTGATACAAATTAGTGTGCAGAACAGCGGTGAAGAGTGGATGTAGGCTGTTAAGATCCGATATAAATAGTGCACACAAAACTCCGTCAGTCTTACGTATTTGTTTCCATTGACCTGAGACTACAAATTGCAGATAGTGGTAGTTAGTTTTTAAAATTCAATTAAACACTGCGTAAACCAAGCCATAACAGATAGTATTAAAAAATATTCATCTATTTTTAAAATATCTAAAATTATGCTATTAAATCATACATAATTTTGGATATTTTATCGATAACATTTTTTATCTATTATGGTTTGGTTTAGCCAGGCCTAAAAAACTTACCAACACCATCTGTGATACGTATTCTTAATTCCAACGAAAAAAAGTATGTATAACTAAAAAAGTGCTTTGTCGGATCGCCCATAGTATACTTAAACAATTATGGTTAGACAGGGTTTAATTAAATTTAAGGGGGGACATGCTCAGCGTAGGTCAAAATGGAGCTTTTGTTCTATTTTCAAAGCATGATCCTGGACATACCTTAAACGTTGTAGATAATCTGTTTATATAATTTTGAAGCCTTATTATCCTTTATATTTATTTTAAACATTTGATGACTGCATAAAGTATTTTTATTACATAAAATAGTATTCTTTTAAACCTCTCGCTCTAATGTAAAAAATCTTAACACCACTGCACAGTTATGTACTGAAATATGACTATATTCTAAAACATTAGAGCGAGAGGTTTAAAAGAATACTATTTTATGTAATAAAAATACTTTATGCAGTCATCAAATGTTTAAAATAAATATAAAGGATAATAAAACTTCAAAAGTATATACACAGATTATCTACAATGTTTAAGGTATGTCCAGGATCATGCTTTGAAAATAGAAAAAAAGCTCTATTTTGACCCACGCTGAGCACGTCCGCCCTTAAAAAACTAACCAACACTATCCGCAATTTGCAGTCTCAATTCAATGAAAACAAATACATATGACTGACAAAGTTAAGTGTGCACTATTGATGTCAGATCTTAACAGTCTATCCCATCTTTCGCCACTTATATGCAGACTCCAGTCATCCAGGACCTCCTCCCTTCGCCATTGCTCATCATCATCAGGGGCGCGACAACCCGGTGTGGGTCCTGGCCTCCTCCAACAGCTCCCTCCACCTGTTCCTATCCAGTGTGGCCGCTTTCCAATTTGGTACCCCCAGAATACGGCAGTCACTGGCAGCTCCATCTAACCAGCGAATCTTTGGCCTCCCTCTTCTTCTACGTCCTATTGGATTGCTGGACATCACTCTCTTTGCCGGTTCATTGTCATTCATACGGTGCACATGACCTAGCCATCGCAGTCTCCCAATCTTAATTGATTGAACTGCGCTGCAATCTTTGTACAGCCCGTAGAGCTCAGCATTATATCTTCTCCTCCAATTGGTGCCATCCCTGATCAGTCCATATATACGGCGGAGAATTTTTCTTTCAAAGATGTTCAGGGCTCGTTCATTTCGCAGAGTTAATGTCCAGGTTTCCGATGCATAGGTGAGCACTGGCTTTACAAGTGTCTTGTAAAGAGTGCTTTTAGTTTGACGAGATAGTAAGCGGGACTTAAAATATCTTAACAGACCAAAGTAGCATTTATTCGCAGACAGCGCCATTGCTGCATATGGTTAATGTCCACCGAGAGGATCCACTCCAAGATAAAGAATATCCATTGCGAAATGTGCGGTAAGTTGTACTTCAGTAACCAGTGTCTAAAGCAGCGGTCCCCGACCTTTCGGACCTCGCGGACTACTAAACTCAAAATCTTGAATCCCGCTGACCACTACCACGTATTTTTTCCACACCTCCTAAAAATTTGATATGTCAATATAATGATAAAAGAATAATAATAAATAAATTTATTAACACAGATATTCATTATAAGAAATGCAAAAAAAAACATTTTAAAATTAATTTTATTAAAAAAGAATCAATACAATTATTAAATTAATATGAATTCTGAGGGGCATAAAAGATTAATTAATTACAGGTAACAGAAAGATAATCAGTGTGACATTTGTTGCTGCTTGTTTGAAATAAGCTGTTGGATTCTTGGTTCCAATGATGTTACTGCAACACGGAGAGCCGTTTGTATTTCAAGCCGACTGTGGTACTTGATTTTAATTGCCGTAACTGACGAGAATGTCTTTTCACACAAATATTTGCCTTTTCATTCAACACTCAGTACTCATTTTTAAAAGAAAGCCAAAAATGAGATCTTGATACAGACGAGTGGAATTTTACTTTTGAGCCCATCGTCGGATGCAGGATTTCTTTTTCAAACTTTTTACAATTCATTTCATCTTTAACATATAGAATATGGACTGACGACGTAATAAGGTTAAAATTGCAAAAAAAAAAATAAGAATATACTGAAACTTTTTAATAAATACGAAAATTGCAAATATATTCAAATTACTCTGCGGACCACCAAAATTTACTCACGAACCACCGGTTGGAGATCGCTGGTCTATAGCAGCACATGCTGAAGCACTCGGGTGAGAGATTTCTGCTGCGAGGTTTGTGATTTGTGCGATGTGTCATATGAAAAAATCACATAAAAAGCAACCAGTGTCCAAAGGGCCGGTAAGGAAATATCCCTCACCGAGCAGTGTCATGCATGGTAAGCGGTTACGAACTTAACAAGAATATGCACGTGTAAATATGTATTACCGTGAGCCTAAGGTGCAAAATTGCATACATGGAACAAAAAAATTCAGCAGCTTCAAAATTTTTACAGTTGGGATTTGTGTGATGCCTGCGCAGAACGATAGTGGAGAACCTGCCGGAAAAAATCGAACTACACTGCGCAGAGAATTCTGATGTTTGCCAATTTTCACACCAGTGAAATAGGACGATACAATTTAGACAACAATTCAAGTGTAAAGTAATTAACGTCTCGTTTTTTTAGACAAAAGTTCAAATATAAGGTGATTAAAGTTTCGTTTTTTTAGACAAAAATTCGGATGTAAGGTAAGACAGAATTTCAAAAGGTAGATATTTTAGTTCTCTGGAGCAGCTTTAGAGCTATTTATTATCTATTGCCAACTTTTTTTCTGAATTTTGAAAATTACAGAATTTTGGACGTATTATACCTGTTTTATATCGTATATAGCAGTGCTCCGCAACCTTTTCTCACCCACAGCACACTAAAGGTCTTCCTAGAATTCCGCGGCACACCACACGTAAAATCATTTATACATCAAAACATGGACCCCACATACTCTAAAATTGCGTTTTTTAAATGGTCTTTGAGGTAAAATGAATGGTACTGATTGTATGTTTAGCAATTTTTTGTATTTATTAATATATCCACTTGAATTATGGTTAGTTATCGGGTTACGAATAATTATTTGTCGAGTATTGACATAATAATATTAAATAATTATATCGTGCAATGGAATGTTTGAAAATATCAATATCAGTGTAGTAATATAGCGCCGCAGGCGACATTTTTTACTATTAGAGCAAATTTGTAATTTTTGTTATTCTCACTTATCTGGTTGATCTGCCACGCCGCCCCCCCCTGAGCCTGGGTTCCCATTCTAGAGCGCTGTCAGCCCCCCTCTTGTGGGGGCCATGCACCAAAATTTCATTAATTTATATTTTTTTTATTTGATAAAAAACTAAATATACAAACAACATAACACACGTCGAAGAACTAAATGTACATCTTTCCATGTATTTGTATTATCAATATAATAACTAATTAATGTGATAACTGAGCTTGTTTCAATGAACGTACAAGTTTTAAATATTTTGACTTGATATTTGAAAGAGCAACACGAAGTTCTTTGTCAAGACACTTCAAGCAAGACTGCTTATTATTTTTAATTATAACTTTGAGTTGAAAAACTTTTCTCACTTAGATGTGTCGTATAAAATGGGAGCTGAACTGCACTAGCCTTGCCGGAAATCCGAGGATATTCTTTATTATGCGAAATCCAGAAAATAGCCAATGGAACATCGGCGAAGTTCAGTTTTAGTGACCCGTCGTTTCTCAATTCAACCAATTCCTCTCGAATTTATAGGGAAAGCGATTCTATAGAATTTTTGGCATTGGTTGTATGAAAGTAATGATGAAATTTCTTTTGCAGCAAAGTTAAATGTTTTTGAGAGGGATGAAAATATTATTTTCATTCTGACCTTGCATTGTTTTATTAAGTCTATGCAGGTGCTCAAATATATTACCAGCCACGTACGCAAATTTGACTATCTGTATAAAAGTATTGTATAATATACAAAAGTATTTTTTAAGCAATGCTCCGCGGCACACCTAGCATCGTCTCACGGCACACTGGTGTGCCGCGGCACACCGGTTGCGGAGCACTGGTATATAGTACGCAGACGAAAATTATAGTACAAATTACTATAATATTATAGTATGGTTGGCAGCACTGATATTTTATTATTGTTATTTAATTATTATGAACTGCATGTGAGTATCTAAAATCATATCTATTCTAATATGTTGCATTTTCCAAATTCTACTGATATTTGAAATTTTGACTTGGCAACACTGTTGGTGACATAAAATTAGTGTTGCCAACCTTACTATAATTATAGTATTCGTACTATAATTTTGATCCGTGTACTATGTACGATAGAAAACAGGTATAGTACGCCCAAAATACTATAATAATTTTAAATATCGGAAAAAATATCCGGAAAGTACTAAAATGTCGATATTTCCGTCCTATAAATTGGTGCAAAGTACCATAATTTCGCAATATAAGAAATTTTGGAGAACCCGAAAAAAAATGTTAACGAAAAACGTAAAAAAAGCCTTGAATTTGGATTAAAATAATGAAATTTCTTGAATTCGTCAGGAAGTATTTTTGGTCGAAAAAGGTACCCAAATAAAAAGAGTTTCGGAATTTCTCATATTTTCCGTTATTTTTTTGTGAGAATCAAAATACCTAGGTATACATTTTCAACACATATTCACACACGTACTATATTTTTTTGGCCGAAATACTATATTTTCTTGGTCGCGTATTCGGTAACGAAAAGATGGCAACACTGATTCACGTGTGTCTGTGTAGTCGTAGTGTGTACATTTGACATTTCGTGTAAACGTAAAACGAGTGATTGAACTTGTGAGTAGGTATATTGGCAAAGAAGAAATAAAATGGAATTTGAAGAAGTTACCCTAGAAACTGTGTTAGTTAAGTCTGAAAATGGGTTGATTTCCGAGAATGATGAAGATTCCAATGCATCCCAGGACATATTTACCTTTTGCCAGACTTGTCTGGCCACCAGCGCCAATAGTAACCTAAAAGACATGACAAAAAGACATTCCTACGGCACTAGATATGAGGTGTATTCGGATATGTTGGAGTATTGCTTTGGTCTCAAGGTAAGATGGTTTACGAATGAATCGATCATAAATCTGACATAACAATGACGATGGCGCTGCAGTACAAGACGATGTCTTTTGCGGTCTTCTAACCGCCCCATCTTTATTTGAACTATGTTTAATTAGGTACCATCCTTTAGTCTTGTACCACTCGTCTAGGGTCTTTTTACTGGTTCTCCGCCACCGCTCGCTGTCATCTGTCAGTGAGCGCAGTGTTGCCAACGGAACTATAATTATAGTACATTTCGGTTTTTAATTCGGTTCGGAATTTTGAAAATTTTTATTAATTGAATTCGCCGGTTTGGTTAGGGGTTCATATGTTGCGATGTTTAAAGTTCCGTAAATTGTTCGTACTTCAATCACAGCAAATCGTAATAACGTGAAGCGAGGGACGTAGTAAGTATAATCTAGGTGTATAATATAAATACTATAAGATCTGTGTGCGATATTAGTCTATGGACGTGGTTTTGCGTTGTATACCTACTCTAAAAAACTAACGTGACAGTTAATAATGGCGGCCGGTGTTAGCATTTTTCGGTCGTAAGAGGTGTTATAATAAAGCAGGGCATCGGAATTTCTCGAATTCTCCGTTATGTTTATGTGACAAACAAAAAACTTTCATTTTCTACACGTCCTATAATTTTTGCCGAAATACTATAATGGCTTGGTCCGCGTACTATAATTCGATGACAAAAAGATAGATAAATTCCAAAATGGCGACTGACAGATTACGATGACGGAGAACCAGTAAAAAGCACCCTCGTCTACATTTTTGTCCACCGTCGGTATAATCAAGGACACGGCATACTAATTTGCTTACAAACACGAAGAGTTTGTGTTTGATGTTATATAGAAAAATGGCAATTATGACAAACAAAGACAGTGCACATTTCATAGTGATTTACTTACTGGGTTAATATACATGGTCATTTTAATAAATGATTGAATTATGTTGTATGAATAACGTTTTCAAACTTTGTTCCCATTTATACTTCTTTTTGTGAATAATATTGGTAAACACCAATAATGTTGAAGAAAACATTCTTTTTCTATGGAGATGGGAGTCTAAAAATGTATGAAATTGAAGCAAAAAAGGTTCGCTTGTCTACTAATTAAGTTAGCTACAATGGGGCCGGGCCCTATTTGTGCGCATGTTCAGAATACTAGTAAATCTGCCCCTGTTGCCACTACAAACAGATGCTTTAATATCTATCCTTAATATCTTTACGAAACACAAAATGTCATTTACCAGATGTTTGGAAATAGATTTTTGAAATTTAAATCTCTCTCCAGTTTGGAAAAGACCGCAACACGGAGAGAGTAGAGAATGTTTACCTGATATGCGAAGACTGCATCGAGAAACTAAGATACGTGCTGAACTTCAAGACTCAAGTTGAGAAGTCTCAGCAAAACATCAAGCGGAGAATTGGTAAGATCATTTTAAATTATGTAAATTAATTTGACTATTCACGAGCAATTTTACCAATTTCTTAACTTACAATGGACATGGACAATGAACAGTGTCACAATTGAAGATTTTGTAGATAACCTATTATGTACATCGGTGGCGAAAGGTGGAGGTAGGCTGTTAAGATCCGCTATAAATAGTGCACATTATATTTTCATTGAAATAAGACTACAATTTACAGATGGTGTTGGTTAGTTTTTAATATTCAATTAAACCCTGCCTAGACCAAACGATAATAGTAGAGGTAGGTAAAATTAAATTTTTCCTGAATGGCCAAACAGGCAATATATCTTTAGTTACGTGTTTTTCTATTGGCGTAGGTAACTCACATCATTCAGAATATTTCCCCGCGGAAATGCCAGAAACCCCGATCAGGAGTCTGCGCACTCACGAGTCACAGGAAGATCAAGAAAATTTAAGCATTAACAGAGAAAGCGGTAATGAAGATTCGTCCGAGGATAGTGAATCGCTTTCCGATGACGATTCAAACGAGGACGACCGGGAGAGCGGTGATTCCTATTCTCCGTTCGATCACCTCATGTCCAGCGCATCTGGTGAGCCACTGCCTCCCAAAAGCAATCATATTTACAATAATGTGAATGTCTGAAGGGCAAGTCTATCATATCGACTGTAGTTAGGCAAAAGGGATTAACCCTCAGTTTTTTGAAAAGTCGTTTTATGTGATAATCACAATGTACAAAACTAAATACACCGTCTGTCAAAAGGACTTAAGCCGCAAATGCCGAAATATTATCGAAATTCGGCTTTTGATTTTGAAAAAAGAAGGACCTGTCAAATTTTCGCACAGGCAAAAAGAGTCAAACCTCATTCACGGCATTATTTATCATTGAAGTAATATTTTATGGCAGGGAAAAAGGCGGTTAACGGCGTACAAATGGCGAATGTATCGAAATAATTCACTATTTACCCAACTCTGCCGGCCGGTTCTTTAAGCATGTGACGTTGACTGGGTGTAAGCCAGTTGCATTACTCACTCGCTCGTGTTTTTTTAAAAAAACCAGAAATTGAGCTAAAATGGCAACGGAAAGAAGCAAGAATATATTACAAATGTGTGGGGTTGACATGGATTCCATATTTAATTCGAAAAAGACTGGTAAGCCGACGATAACATCTTGAAATTTTTAATGTGCTTTTACGATCATCGTATTTTCTATTTAAATCGTTATAAAACAATCTGTTACTCTATTACTGGGTTTTAACTATCAATCAATGATCTCTTTATCGATTTGGATAAAAAAAATAAAACAGTAATCGTTATATTCGTTAAAAACATCGCCATGTGGTTTACAGGCTATGTATGTATCATGTCAATAACATTTCCAAACTGAAATTGTTTAAATATACTTTTAAAATAGTTGTATCAAACATATATTATTATCGCTTTAATTTTTATAGATGCTGAATATACTTGTGACATGGAACCATTAATGGAAATAACCAATGATTATCAAGAAACAAACCCCCCGGCAAATAATGAAAGTCTGATGACAACCAGCGATGGTAATAAAGAATATTCATGTATCTAATCAAACTGTTCAGCTGGCTGTTATAATAATCGGCGCCAGTATTAAATATGTGTATTTTTTTACAGATCAAAATGTCTACTCGTCGTATACCCACTGGGAACGTTGTTCCAATAATGTCAATGATGACATCATTAATATGAAGTTTATTGACATTGACGGCTCTGCAGTCATAGGCAATATACCTTATGATCCGAATGTTCCTTCAACAAGCCAATGCCAAACCATAATGCTGTTACCGGCACAAGAAACACGAGTTAACAAAGGTAGACTTTATAATTTATTAATCACATTTTGTTTGGTTTTGCAATTTAAATTCTACAATTTTCGAGTCAATGCTGTTGACGGGTCCTTCGGGCTACAAACTCATCTTCTTAACCCGGCACTCGCGGGGCTATTGTGGTATGACGAATTCACTCTCCGCGGTAACATTTTTTGTTTTGTTTAACTTCTGTGTTTCATAATAAAAATGGCAATAAAAAATGAGTTTTATGGCTCTTTAGGCGCCTAGACATGTTCAAATTATTTTACAACATTAAAAAACTGTAATAAATCAGTCATAATGTCAAAAATATCCGAAGAAATAAATTCTATACAAAGACTCACAATTTAGAACGGTTCCGCCATTTTGTTTTATGTATATGGAGCACTGCAAGGCTTGCATTTTGTTATTCGTCACGCTCGTACTTGACACGAAGTGAACACTTCACAAGTGGTAATAAAATCACACATAATGTTTTTTCCCTGACTAGGGTCGTAAATATAGCACAATAATTTTAGACTAAACAAACTTTTAGGCAGACACTTAAACAGCTATTAAATATTATTACTGAGTTACATATTTATTTTTACTTTACATATTTAAAATTGTTTTGAAGAGTGGTAGATTTTATAACACGGACTGAGACACAAAGCCACATTGCAAAGACAACACATATATCTAGATAAAGACTTTTTTTTTATTAATTTTTGAATTTCCGCACACATGACAGCGTCTTCTGGGCTTTTTATTATTTGCCGTGGGCGGAATGTGTTCCGGCAAATGATCTGTTCAAGTTCTAGGCAACAACCTCAATGGATTTTCACTAGTTTCACTACGATAACAAAGGTAAAATAGTCCAAAAAATATAGTCAAAACACCTTATAACAGTTTAATACACATGCATGGTATAGTTAAAAACACATAAACAATAACACAGACAAAATATTCATAAATATTATAATAAAATTCACACAATACAATAGATCGCGTAAAATACGTAATATTTTGTATGGAAAACCAACAAGAGCGATTCCTTGCACAGTCCTCTCACAACAGTGATATTACGTATACTGCGCATACGCAGTAAAGTGGCGGGATGTTTCAAACCAAAATTAAATGAGCGAAGATTGACGGCCTGTCGAAGGCATGTCAAACATCGAAGTTTTAGTATTGTAATAAAATTTATTTGACAATATTATATATATGTCACCGTTGGTAATGAAACAAGGCAAATTATGGTACAGATTTCAAAACCATGCGTCATGTATATTCTACATTATCGCCCGGCGCATTTTTGCGTACAACATTGGTGACAGAAGCGCTGTAGCCCCGTAGTTTTGCGAAATATCGCGTACTACATTCGTGACAGAAGCGGGTACCGGGTTAATGATAACTTATACAACAACGAGTAATAATATAATTTATATTCTACTTGATACTTTAAATTTAGTAAATGTTTGTATTTATATCCTGTCTCAATTGTTACAGATCTTTGTGAAGACTTGTCCATAGACATTGTTGGTAAGGGTGTAAAGAAGGCACAAAAGGAAAATAAAAAGAGAATCAGGAAAGAACGAAGGTCGAAGGCATATAACAATTGCTATAGGATCGTGCCAGATAGAAGGATTCAACCAGTGGGCTGCCAAAATATGAAATGCCAGAATAGGTGCTGCCATTACTTCAGTGAGGTTGAACGGCAAAAACTATTTGACTCATTTTGGGAACTCAATGAGTCAGAAAAGCGTTCATTTTTAATAGCCTGCATGGAACAAATTGAAATAAAACGGAGGTACATGAAAACAAGCGTTCTGACGAAGCAACGCAATGTGGCGTTCAAATATTTTTTGCCCAAAGATGACACCCGGCACCAAGTATGTCAACAATTTATTATTAAAACCCTTAACATCAGCCAGAAAATGATAAAATATACCTATGAGCATAAAAGCGACATTAATACACCTCAGCAGGATAAACGACGGAGAAAGATCCCTACAAACAAAACACCCGTGGCTTTAACATCACGAGTAGTAAAATTTATAGAAATGTCGCCGGCAGTGCCATCGCATTATAATCGAGCCAATTCGACAAAAAAGTATTTGACATCCGATTGTAAGAATTTAATAAATTTTAAATCAAATTTAATCTGAAAGTAGAGAAAAGAAAAAATTTTCAGAGATATTTTTAGAGGTAAATTTAATGTAGGGATACACACTCCAAAAACAGATATGAAGTGTGTGACATGCGAGAAGCTTAAAACTGTATTACCAGAAGTATAGAATGAAAACTTTATTAAACATTCAAAAGAAAAGATCCTTACCAAATCGGTATTTGAGAAAGATCAAAACCGAGGCAAAGACAATGCATCTTTCTTGTGCATTTCGTTTGACATTCAGAAGGTCCTAAATACACCACATGGCGAAAGTATGCTGCTTTATTATTCTAGAAAATACGCTATGTATAATTTCACGTATTGTGAAAGTGTGTCACACAAAGGGCACTGTTATTTGTGGGGAGAAATATATGGAAACAGGGGATCCAACGAAGCGCTCAATTCTGTATAAATATTTACAAGGGATCGACGATAATGGCACAAAAAAAAAATTAGCACTTTATTGTGATAAGGGCAAAACAAAAACTGTCAAGTAATTTGAATGCTATATTACTTTATAAACTCTGCCAAAAATATAGAAAACATCACTTTAAATTTTTTACTGCCAGGGCAATCTAACTATAGAAAAAAATTATATGGGCACCGTCAGAATGCCCTACCATTCTGACGAACTCGAGAATTAATCCGGGCCCATTTCATGAAAATGTTTTAAATTTTAAATCATTTAATGATTGTAAGCCTACCCAAGTAAAAAATTTAATAAGGGATATCCGCCGGGTTTTTTTTATGAAAGGGAATATTTTAGAACTGTACATTTCTTGAGGTAGGAAAAATGGTTTTCCATGCAAAGACTAGGCGGAATTGCCGACAAGGCCAATGTACCTATAAATCCTACTAAGTACCATAACGAATATAAGGCTATGAGTAACTCGGAAGAAGTTCCAGACATTTTATCACAAACCGACAAAGAAGATAATATAGAGTAATCGTATTTATATAAAGCCTCAGCATAATAAACTATATTTTGTTTTTAATTCTTGTAAGTACAGTATAACCTCGTTTTTACGTGCCCGGAATTCACGTTTTCCCGGCAATTGTGTGTATTTTTTTCAGTCCCGATGTATTTCAGTACATTTAATACCTGCATTTACGTTTTTCTTTCCCGCGATTTATGTCGGAAATATTCAAAATATGCGGGTTACGCGCGCTTGACGATTGGGTTGTGACATTCGAACGATTTTTCAATAAAAATTTTAATTGAATGTTGTTTTTTAATAAAACGTTATTTTTTTAGAAACATAAAATTTAAATGTTCTTTTTTTCAATACCCCCATTTTACATTTTCCCTTCAATTAGGTTTTTCTTCAGTCCCTTAAAAAACGTAAAATAGGGGTTATACTGTATGTATCTTTTTATTCTGTAAACTGAATGTAGTAATAATATTAGTCTTATATATTATATATATTTCAAATGTTTGTCATGTTTTCCAGAAAATATAAAATTATGTTTATTCTAATTTAAAACCTGAACAATTTATTATGCATTTTTTTAAATTTTTATACCTTTTTTATTCTGTACACTTGATATATTATTATAGTGTTACATGTTTATAATATTTTTTAAATTAATTTGTCATTGTTTTAAATGTTTTACTGAAAATAATATAAAAGTGTGTTTATTCTAATTTATAACCTGAATAATATAATAATACATACTGTTAAAATGTAGTGTTTAAATTCTTCTACCTTTTTACTGTATTACATCTTACATAGTAAATAGAACCTACTAATGCGTAATTTTTCTACTTTTAATTTTCATGCTACATATTTTTTTATACTGTAAATTATATCTACTAATATTTTTGTCTTTTTTAAATTGTATAGTTTATCATGTTTTCTTAATAAAATGTTTTTTTCTCTTAGTATCATGTTGATTATTCTCATTTAAATCCCTAAACACCTTAATATTAAAATGTGCCTGAAGATGCCGAAAGGCAAAACCTGGATCGCTAATAACTGTAACAATGGAATAGTACAATATTCAAATCAATTAGAATAACATATTTATAAAAATATATATCTACAATAGCTTAATACTAGAATGCAATATATTTCTAGGAATTTCATTTAAAATCAGTAAAGAAAAAGGTAGCTAGCTAGCTGCTAAAGCAATTTAAAATTGGTGAAGAAAAAGGCTGTAAACTGGCTAACTCCGCGGCTCTCGTGGTGCAGTTGGTAAGGCGCTCGCCTTCCACCCGAGAGTTCCTGGGTTCGATTCCCGGTCATGACAAAAACATTTATGTGTTTTTCTCAAAGCCTGGGTGTTTGTGATTGTTCAAAATTACTAACAACCACCTTGTACGAAAAAGCAAGGACATGTCGGTTATTAATAATTCTAAGAAAAAAAAAAAAAAAAAAATGATATTGACAATTTGTGGCAAGGAAAAAAGCGTCAACCCTTAATTTCAATGATTTTTCTATTATTATTTATATTATTTTAATTATTATCAGATCAGTAAAATAAAACACCAATTTATTGGTCATCACGCACTTCAGGTTTGTGTATATTTTTTATTTTGACTTGAGCCCAAAATCATTATAAAAACGTTTTTTGTGCCTCCTGTAAAATTCGTTCTGTGAGGGTTACTTCCTTTTGCCTAACTACAGTCGAAATGCATATCTTAAGAGAGCAAAGCCTATAGGAGGCGGCGGGGCAACGACTCTCGCGTCAATTTTTCGAGCGGCGGACCACTCAACCAAAATAGAATGTTATTTAATACTGTAGAGCCCACAGGAGACAGCGTGGCGCTCGGTCGTTCAGTTTACTCTGCCAGATGCATGGTTAGGGGGTGACATCGCCCATGTAATAAGCCCTTAATTACTAAGCGACGTCATGCCATATCCGAATGTGTTGACCTCTAGCTGGTGAAATTGTAATTACTTACTAAATTGAGTTTTTAAATTCAGAACTACCGAAATTCTCACCTGCTTCATATCGAATTTTACAAGTCACCCTCGATGAGGAATTGGAGAGCATCGACAAAGAGATTATGTCTCTTCTCGACGAAAACGGCACTGACTCTTCCTCCTCTGATGAATCTTCTACAGGAAGACCTCCTTCTGTGGACAATGACGATGAACCGGTTCAAGCAAGGTATTTTAACAACATATCAACTTGATGATAATTGGATAGCGTTAGTCAAAGATACCCATTCCTTACTTGGGTTTCACATTGCCTCTGTTTTGGCATATTTATTTTTTTGATCTAGCAACATTAAGTCACTTGTTTTTGATCCATTATGTTTGCCACAATTATGATCAATGCATCTGTCAAAATGGAGGATGACACAAGAGTTTTTGTTAACCCTGCATCCAAAAAGACTTCACAGAAAATTGGAAGAGGAATAAAAATAAGTGATTAAAGAATTCAGGAGAGGCCTTTTAAGTTCTATCGGCCTTGAAAAAATACACTTTACAATAATACAGATATTTATTCTAACAAATTTTAAATGCAAGTTATTTAATTTTATAGAAATTCTCCATTCAAAAATAAATCATATTAATTTTACCTAGCTTTGTAAAAAATAAGTAGATTTTCAAAAGATATATAATAATTAAGATTAAATTAGGTGTTGAGGATTAAATTAATACAAGTACATTCATCATGGCCCCCACATCCTGAAGCAAGCCACGATGTTTGGCGGGCCCATATATCATATCGCTAAAGTTAAGGGCAGCGTAATGTTTTATAGTAGTGTTCCCCAAATGGTATTCCGCGGAACTGTGCTTTTTAACTTGTTTAGTGATTTTTGGTATTTTTAAATAAATCCACTTGAATTGTCGGCACTCATATTATGAAGCACCGATAGCGACCCCATTTTGTGATAGCCAAGTAACATACGACTCTTCATCATATTGGATAAATCGTCTCTGTTCTGGCAGAACACATTAACTGGAGAATACTAGTTTTGAGTAATTTGACTTTGAAGTTGTTAAAATGTTTGAAATGGTCTATCATGTGAGTTTATTAAGTAATCGTAAAAAGGATGACTTCAAAATAAAGACTATTTATTTATTAAGAAGGTTTCCAGACGGTAAAGTTTGAAATAAGGAACATTTTGGTATAACTAACTCAATATCTCATTTTTTCGAATTAGTGTCTTCTGCCAGAACAGTGACGAATTGCTCATTTTTATTAGTCATAAAATAATATATCCATCAAATGGCGCCTTACTGTTGTAGTAAATTTGTTGACCTATCACGCCGGGCATACATACAATGATGACTTAGTTGAGTAAAGTTAAATATGTGATTGCACTTTCTATATAACTGTTTAATCATTCGGTAAATGTTTCATTCTCAAATTATACACGAAAAAATGTTTGTGTTCTTTTGTGTTTATCGATGTCTTTAATGTTTGAAGAAAGACAAGCTTCGCAATCACTGTGCCGCAAGATATAAAGAGGATACAATAAAATTCTAGGGTCCAAGCAATGTCACGCCATCGCAATTGGTATGACGACATGTACCTCATTCTGTCAGAAAATGACCCTTGTACCCACTGCACTCCCTCTATTATTGTATTGATCAATTCATCATTATTTATTTTTGACGGTAACTGCACTTTGACTTGTTTTCAGCCTTCCATCCTACCGAAGGCTTACCAAAAATACATCACAACCAAGAAGACCCAATGTCGGTATGACCATGTCAACATCAAGGAAACCCAATGTTGTTTTGACAAGGGAAATTTTAGCTTTACGGACTCAAAGGAACAGAAGGAGAGATGTATCGTACAGGGAATTGCCGTACACACTGGAGAGCGATCAAGTACAGTGCGAGTATGTCGAATAACCTTTACTTCTCTTAATTTTATGCAGTAAACTATCAAATTAAAACATTGTGTAAAGGGCAAATTTACTAGACATGTCAGCAGCGCCCATGACCAAGGTTAAAAAACTAACCAACACCATCTGCAATTTGTATTCTTAGTTCAATGAAAACAAATATGTGACTGACAAAGTTTAGTTTGCACTATTTACTTAGCTTACCTCCATTCTTCGTCACTGCAATGCAAATGTATAAGTTTTATGCCGTTTCAAATAATGTCTTGGTAAAGAAAAACATTGTCGGTTCAACAGAAAAGGGTCATTCTCAAAAAGTTGAAAGAATGCATTGACATAATATGCGTCAAACCAATTTGTCTGATTTTTTAAAATATAGTAATTTTCAATTTAAGTTCCTTTAAAAATGTAAAATCAGGGTATCACTGTATCTATCCCGAAATACTACTTACTACAGAGCCTTTCATTCTGCTAAATCTAATGGCTTTAATGTTTAAAATTATATAAGGCTTCCTCTTGTTATAAACGTCAATAAATATCTTGTCTATGCCCTGCTAGATGAATAAAAATACCAATTGATTTTTAGAATATGCAGTACAGTGTTTGACACCAACACCAACCTTCAAGCGCACATGCCGATTCATTTTCCAAATTTCACCTGCGACATTTGTGGAAACGTCTTTGCAAATGGTTATCAATTCGATTCGCACATGCAGGTTCATACGAAAGAGAAAAACGAGTGTCCAACTTGTAAAAAGGTCTTCAAGACTTCCGGCTATATGAGAGTTCACATGAAGATAAAGCACGGATCAAAGCCCTACGAATGCAACAAGTGAGTGTTATTTTTACCAACCATTTCAGAATCTTAATCGCGCAATTGAAGGCCCAGGATAAAATAGTGTTAAACTTAATTTTGGTTAAAATTGAGTTGAGTATGCTGTCTGTGAGAATCGTCCCAAGATCCTGAACTCCTGGCCACCGACCCACTGCCAGAATCCCTACCTTTCCATCGAAGCACACGCAAAACAACAATGTCCTGTATAGCTAGGCTTTCTTAAGAAAACGGTGCCATTATGTAGCGGCCGTAATATTACGTGATGCGGCGGACATAAGAAAACGACCGTAAGAACGGTAACCAGAGATGTAAGCTTAAAAAAGACGGACAACAGTCAGTGAGCGTATTGCGGTGGAGAATGGACGATCTAGACATAGCATATTTGGCAGATTAGGAGTCATTGGAAGACAAGAAAGACGAACTGTCATTTGGAGGAGAGTGAGATATTTAGAAATCGTGCTACAGAGGGTGCATTTCAAATTTTAGTGCGTCGCCGTCTGCACTGCAACAAGGAAAAATTTAGGCAATACTTTCGCTTAACACCGGTATTGATTGATCATATACTGAAACACATAAGAAATGACTGAACTTCCGATATTATTCCACAGATTTTGTTTTAACTGGGCTTTTCTATAGTTTTTCCTCTTCACATTATATAAAGTTTCATTATTTTTTACAAAATCAATCAATATTTTATCATTTTCGTTGGTCCAAATCGTCACCGTTCAGGCAAAAGTCACCAACCCTGAAAATGGCAGTTTTGAGTTGAGTATGTCACCCGAAGCGTAAAATTATGTTCTATAAGATGCAAAACTCACCACGGTACATTAGTTAGTAAAATTTTGCTTAAATCCGAATTATTTGTTTTTCACTAAATGATTTTCGATAAAATCTTAACAAGCAAAAGTCATTATAGGTGAATAGACATTATTGACTCTATAAAAAAAAATCCTTTGTTATAAATATACAAGCAGAAGTCACTATACTATGGATGGTGAGTTTTACTTATCCTTCTTTTGGCTAACATTGTTCAGATTATTAACAAGCAAAAGTCACCAAACCATAATTGAGCTACCTTGTCTCCTTCAAAACCTTCCAAATGTTTTAATTAGCATCAAAACTACTTTAAAGTACTTTAAAGAAATTATTAAGAAGACATGAGAAAATAATTTAATGTAGATAAAACCTTAAAAACATTAAAATCTGATTTTTCCTGCATTTTCAAACTTTCAAATTGCGATATCTCAAAACTATGTTTTTAGGGTTGGTGACTTTTGCCTGAACGGTGACGAAATTATGTTTGCAGTGTTTGCACTCATTTTTTATTTTAAAATGCTCACCGCTACACGGAAAAAAATGTTCCACGACTGTCTGTTCTGCTATGAAGGCCGTCATGCAAATGGCGGCACCGCAATTTGATGTTACGCTCACAACTAACGCTCTCTAGGAAACCAACGCCATCTGGTTGGTCAACCACCGCTGCATAACGGCATCGCTTTCTTACTGTACCCTAGTTTAATGCGTTGTTTAAGTTCCATTAGTATCTCGAAAAATTGATCGTTGATGCCCATGTTTTTTTTATATTTCCATGTGGAAACCGTTGAAAAGGCTTTTTGGGTGTCTTGTCTTTTTATAGTATAGATTTATTTAATATTTTCTCATGTAATTTGGCTACGTACCGGGAATGCTACATCATAAAATTGCGATATAATTTCTTTAAAAAGAATTGGGAATTAGGGATTGTCCATTTTGCAGAATTAATATCTAGGTTTCCGAAGATAGGTTACTACTAGCTTTACAAGTTTCATGTATTCCTATTCCGTGCGTTTAGTTCACTGAGATAGTAAGTGGACCTGAACACATCTTTTTAATAGACTGAAGTGGCATTTTTTGGTGGACAGTCTTTATGCATATATTATATTTATAAATTTTTATAAATTGTTTTTTACTTTTTTCAGGTGCCAACACTGCGGGGAACGCTTTAACAGTTTCTATCGTAAACAGCGGCATATACATACAGCTCACGGCATATCCGCGAAAGAATACAAATGTAGACTGTGCGACAAGGTTTTGAGTAGTTCAGGCCTGCGAGCCCAGCACATGCGAAGGTTTCACATAGCGGAACGCAAGCACGTCTGCAGCATTTGCTACGTCTCATTCTGCGAAAGATCATACTTGGCTGACCACATGTTGACGCACACAGGCATCAGGAAGTTCCCTTGCAGCGTGTGCAAGAAGAAATTCCTGAGAAGTTACACCCTGAAGGAGCACATGAAAATACACACAGGGGAAAAGAGACATGTCTGTCCCATCTGTCACAGGGCGTTTACGCAAAAATGTTCTCTCAAAGGACACATGGCCGTGCATAGATGAGTTGTTTCTACAAAAGAAATTTTGAATGTCAAGCAATTTGGTAGGCAAAAGGGAGTTTGTATATTGGATTTATTTCATTTGTCTATGGCACTATAATAGAAAGCAACAAGGTGGCCTTCAATGGTGCTCTTTCATAACACAAAAATAAATACATATGACATAAACAATAAAAGGTTTTGAAATTTCAAATTAATCCTTTGAATGAATGCTAAACAACTATAATATCGTTGTTCATAATACCAGTGAGAAATGCTAACAATGATTATTGTTTGACATCATAATGCTTGAAATGGTAAATTATTTCGGGAATTTTGTCCTGTGCTATTTGCACATTTAATTATTACTTTCATTTAACAAAGTTCTTTTGCAGGTTAGGTGATTTATTTATTGGAAATTAAAGTTATATAAAAACAAACAGTTTATGTTTAAACTAATTAACAATACTGAAAAGTAGTACATATTATTTGCTGTTTATATACTCATCGTGACAGATTACCTTTTCATATGCCCTTCAAATTGGCAAAAAATTGGAAATAGAAGAGGGCGGACTGACAGTTGAGAACTTTTATGAATACAATCAATTCAGTTTACGATAAAATTGAATTTATATTAGAATGAGAATCCGAGTCAAAGATTAACTTCCTGGATTTGACAATCACGCGGGTAGCAAAAAAAAGTAATTCAAAATTATTAGAAAACCCATCTTTTTATACGTCATTATAAATGCAAAATCGATGCACCCTTGGTAACATTATTAAGCAGCATGTCTTTTCATGGTCCATCATTTTCAGAACATTTCCAAATGTCCTACTAATGAATTTGACCTTTTTTCACCTAATGTCATTTTGTGGAACTAATTCAAACTTGTATTATCATGTCGTGGTTTGCCATTGCGTTTAGAAGTGTAAAACTTTTGTTGTTTTGTTGATGAAACATACAGATTGTTTTAACTTTTTGGTTGCCACAGACGAGATATCTCGGTAAATGGCGGAGTACCCGTATAGCCAGAGACAAGATATCTCGGAAGTACTTTTGGCAGCGTATTCTTGCGCCGTATTGACTTTTATTGACAATTTGGTAAAATCGGAACATACATTGACATCTGTTGAAGTTCTAAAAAATGTTTTATCAAGTTTCTAAATACTTTTCTGCGATTTATCGGTAAATTTCGAAAACTGTTTCAGCTGATAGTATACAGATGTCGTATTTAGGGTTGCCACTTGACTTTTAAAATATTCATTATTTCAATCGATTGTTTTGAACGCGGCGGGATTCTATTTTGCTCAATTTTTGTGTGTTTTTCGTATTATTTTCAAATATTATTACGAAAATATTTGTTATTACCTGTTCGCGTTATATTTGCTCCGATTTTATCAGTGTTTTGCTAGTGATATCGGTCTCTTTTCATAACTTAAAAAATAACCTATTCCTTTATGCTGAGTGTTTGTGAATGTTGCTATTTTTTTAGTAATTCGTATTAAGTTTCGGTACTTGTTCTATATAATAATAACATTTATTTATTTACGATATTCCTCTAAAAATGGATGCAAAGACTTTTTGAGTGAGTTACAACAAGATCTTGGAATTACATTAGAGTCAGATGACAGCGATGTAGAAATGGATGATTTAGAAGGCATTCCTGATAACTTTGATCAGTCTGCTGGACATTCTTCAGATTTTCAATGGCAGACTGGTGATTTTACTCCGAACATACATCAGTTTGATTGTTCATTATCAGGTGCAAAACTTGGTAATCAAGAAATGACAGAGTTGGGTTTTTTCAAAATTTTTATGGACTGGTCAATTTTATAGTAAATGAAACAAATAAGCAATTTCTATATGTCAAAAGCCAATGCGAGACATTATCATGGAGGCTGATGCAATGGAAGGAGACTTCCTTGAATGAGATGTATTTATTCCACGGAGTGTGCATGCTGATGGCCGTTAATTCAAGAAACAGACTAGTTGACCATTGGTCTACTGATCCCTTTTTATACAGCCCGATTTATTCAGAAACCATGTTGAGGAACAGATTTCAGCTCATTCTTAGAATGTTGCATTTTTGTGACAATAAGGAGCAGGTTCCTGGTGATCGTCTTTTCAAAATTCGTTTTGTAGTTGACCATTTCAAAAAAATGTTCAAAGATGCGTTATACCCACATGAATTTGTGTATAGACGAAAGCTTGCGTATGTTCAAAGGGCGTTTAATTTTTAGACAATATATACCGTCTAAAGCAAGCCGTTTTGGTATAAAATTCTTCGTATTATGTGACTGTGCAACAGGGTTTGTTCTGGACTTCATTGTTTACACAGGGGAAACCACTGAATATGTCCGACATCCAACATTAGGAATGTCCGGATGCATAATAATGACGCTTTTGGAACCCTATATGGAACGAGGGCATTCACTGTATATCGATAATTGGTATACTAGCCCAACATTATTCAATAAATTACACTCTCTGAAAACGAATGGTTGTGGAACCGTCCGAAGAAACAGAAAAGGTATGCCCAAATTCAACGAAAAACTAAAAAAGGGTGAAATGAAATCATTTCACACAAATATTATATCAGCCCAATTATGGAAAGATAAACGAGAGGTAGCTATGCTTACCACGCTCCACCCAGAAATTTTAACGGATACAGGGAAAAAAACACGTCGAGGGGAGGCAGAATCTGTACAGGATTATAATAGGCATATGGGGGCTGTAGATAAATGTGATATAGTATTATCATCTGTCCATTCTTCAAGGAAGACTTTGAGGTGGTACATAAAATTATTTATGCACCTGATGGACCTATCTCTGCTCAACGCGCATATCCTGTACACGGAAAAAATCGGGAAAAGAGTTCCTCTTGCCACCTTCCAGTTACAAATAATAAAGCAGTTGGTGTATACGCATAAACAAGAACAACCCAGTACTTCTCATGGCAGAAAAAGGAAGGCAGAATTTCCATCACGACTTACAGATAGACATTTTTTGGAAAAACTACCACCGACCGAAAAAAAATCGTCCCCGACTGCGAAGTGCATTGTGTGTACTAGCAACAAACTAAGAAAAGAGTCTGGTTATAGGTGTAAACAATGCAAGGTGGCTCTTTGTGTTGTACCGTGCTTTGAGAAGTACCACATAATGGAAAGTTACTAATTTTTCACATTTCAAACTATATTTCATTGTAAGATACCTGATATTAATTTTAAAAAAAACATGCGTGTGTGACTCAGTGTGGCAACCATGGATGTGACAACCCTGTCTGACAATGAAAATTTGAAACTGGTTTAACTTCAAGAATAAAACTCTAACAATCGATGCGGGATATAAAATTTGGTAAGTAAATTATAATTTAATAAACACAACAAAAAAATAATTTTTTGGACAACTTTTATTTTTACAAAAAATATTCGGCCTGATAAGCACTGCAGCGTAATTTATTTGCGGCTATGAAAAGGTTAATAAAACGTTACAATTTGATGATGTCGCACGTGGATTCAGGCAATAATTATCAAGATGCTGATTATATTCCACTGTCAAATGATTCATCAGATTTTCAACAAAAAGCTGAAGAAAATCTAGCAAATGGGCCATTAGAATTAGACCTTACTGTATCTGATATTTCTAGTTTTAATATTACTGTTGACACCAAGAACACTACTAGGAAAGGGAATTCGGGGGAAAGTTACAAGACCATTGGTAGAAATGTTGCCAGTCGGTTTAAATGAAACTCCCCATATAGAGAAAACTGTTGTTTAAAGTGTCCGCAAAGAATTTCTGAAGAACTCTAATTATATTCATTACAGCTGTACATAATATTTGATCTAATTTAATTTGATTTATTATGCTTTTTGTGTCCATCTGTTATTGGGACCATCACATATTATTTTTTTCTGTATTATATTCATAATCTATCCTCTGTAATAATTGATCCTGTAGGTTGACCTAAATAAATTTAAAAAAAAATCTATAGCACTGAGATGAAAAAAAAAGCGTTTTTTGTGGAGCATTTCAGACAATAATGTTCCAATTTTATTAGATCCTAATGATACACCCCTGTTACAGGCGGGCTTCTCCCGGTGTAAAATAATCATTTAGTAGCTTAAGTCGAAACGTAACCCTGACCTCTAGAAACGGCTTCATAAAACATCTAATCTGATTCCTTGCTCAACCACGTAAGTATTTCTTTTTAATTTAAAAAGTAAAAATGATGATGGATGAAAGAGATAATTTTAAGACTAAATATAAGGATTTAAATATAATAAATTTTGCCGCGCATTGTGCGTGAAATCCTCGCGCGCCGGCGCCAGGGTCAGGCTCGTGATTCGCCGAATCAAAGATCACGCGATAAAATTTGGCCAATCACGAGAGTCCTTTTTTTGCTGGATGGCGTCGGTACGAGGAATTTAAAAAGAAAGAAAAAAAGGATGTTAGTAAGCGTCCCCTTTCCGATAGGTACGGACCTGACGACTACAACTGTAAAAATCCCAAATATAATTTGTAAAACTAAAAATTAAGAAAATATAAGAAGACCACGTTACGAGCACGAAAGACCGAGTTTTATTTATACTCCGACCGTTTGAATTTCTTTTTTTTTTTGTGAATCCGGGGTTCGATGGACTCCTGAGCTAGCCGCTGGAACCCCGGGTATCTCAATGGCGCCCTTGGCAACGTGAAGCTCGAAGAATCGCATGGATTCTTCCGAACCCGCGAAATAAAATTTACGCCCGCGAACGCTAAATATAAGTTTATGATCCAGGAGCCGGAACAACCAAGAAATGGTTAACTAAGAAGTGGACTCCGACGTAACCCTTATCGAAGAAGAAGTGCTGTCTCCAACATCAAACCGGGAGAGCCCTCTGGTGTTCGAAGACAGTCCACATACGGAGCTGACCGCGCCTAGCGTCGTGCTGGAGACCGTAGCACCAGCGCGTCTCCAGTACGACGAATGGCTGCACAAATCCCACCTATGGAGACCAGACACATCATCGACGGTATCCAGCGAGGAGGGTTCGTAGAGGCCACGGCCCACTCACGACGAAAAACGGCGAGCAAAATGCCGATTTTCCTAGGGTATCACTAACATGTCGTGTACCCTAGTCGACCACGGGATGTTCGGTGAGGAGAGAAAAAGGAAACGCGAGGCTAGGGAGCCTCACAAGAGGGCTGAGAAGGCGCGCAAGCTGAGATGAATCGAAGAAGCTGTACGGGCGCAGGGTCGACCACGAGGAGATGAAGCAGAACCAGTCGCCAACCCTCTAGTCAAGGGTGAACGCCGAGTTGCTGTTGGAAGTTTCAGTGTAAACAGTGAAGATAATAATCGTAAATATCCGGAAATTCTTCTAATTACGGATAAAAAGTTGATTAAGGACCCACTTTCTGAGCCCTATAATCTTAAGTTCGTTAGTAAGAAAAATGTACATTCTAGTTTTAAAAATAACGCTCCGCAAAGTGACGCCAATTCTTTCCGTTCAAATAAAGTAAATATGAATGAATTCGAAAACATTAACATTGAAAATCGCAAACAATTTTATAAACGGGAAAGACGATATTCTACAGTAGCGCGAAACCTGTTTCAAAGTTACGCCGTGTTAATAATTTGAATCCAAAGAGAAACGAGGAAAATAGTACACTACCGTCCCTATTATTTCTTTACAAATTACCAATCGTAAATTTAACACAGCGAAAACGGAACGGGAATAATAAGGCGTCACTCGACAAAGTGTTAGTTGTTATGTTAAATTTTAATAATAAGTTAAAATTAGGTATAAAAGGATGAAAGTAGAGATTGTATGCTTGTGATAAAAAAAAATGAGTCAATAAGCCGTAAATTTCTCAACGGGGTTTCAATAATAAAAAAAAAAATAATAATAATAAAACGTGAGAGGCACCGTAAATCGGCGCGGCGCGCCTTGGAATAGGATGTCGGGCGCGTAAAACGAAACAACAATTTTTTTTTTAATAAAATGGGTTTCACTAAAAATAAAGTTAATTACACAGTTTTAAGTGTACTGATTCAGAAATAAATATAATGAGAGGGTGGAATATTTCAATTTTTAATATCAATGTGATTTATACAGTCAATACAATGTTGCAAAATAATTATGGGTATTAGGGTAAAATATTAAATGTGATAGTAAGTACCATAAGTACAATGGGAAGATTTTATATAAAATTAGTAGCTATTTAATGTATGGGGTAGGAGTAATTAATAAAGTAAATTCGAATAAATTTAAAGTACAGGAAGTCTAATGAACGAATAAATTACTAAAGAAAGAAAAAGAATAAATACAGATGAAGACAATTTGGAAGCACAAAGGGAGCCACCTCTCGAAGTAAGCGCATCCAAAGGCAGCGTAGCCGAAAATTCATGATACCAAAGCTTGATGGAGTGGAGAGTGCGCACTCTCCTTTCTCGCGCAGGTTCATGGAGAGACTAGGGACGTGACGCCTGAAAGATCGTGAAACAACAAGAGGTACTTCCGAAGTGTAACCATCTATAAAAAAAAAAAGAAAGGGAAAAGGATACTTATTGTAAACATCCATCCTATTACCTGTGGGAGAGCCGTGCCGCCGTCAACGAGCCTGGCCGTTGTACCGCTATACGATGCCTTGCCCGCAGTAATAGGAACAGATGGAGACACAGTACCTGTCCATCTATGAGGTGATACTCCAGAGACCAGCAGATCAGTGGAAAACTTTCCACAGAAAGATATCCGCTGCTCGGAACGAGCCTGGCTCAATAGTAACGCCACTACCACGCCCTGGTTGCAAAGGCAGACGACGCCAAACGAGGTACGCTCCTATTGCACCAGAAGAAGAAAAACATAACACGAAATAATAATTCCGAACGAGGGCCAAACGTCTACAAATGTAGCCTCTCGGAATACAAAAAAAACTGGACAGCCCAAGAGTCGAAGACTGCAGCTCTACGACCTCCGCTGACTAATAAAAACGAATAAAATAACAAGAAAACCTAATTAAAACAAAGTAACACAAAATAAATGTACTACACTGAAATTAAATCAAACTCTGACCTATTCAAAAGTATCGCGAAAGCATTGCTTTGAGCTGAAAATAATAATCCCAAAATAAATATAGAAAATAATAAAAATAGAGCTAAAGTATAGAGTTTTTTGTTAGAATAGTTAGATTGTAGTTGAATTTTTTTTATATAAACTGTTATCATGCCATGTACTTAACGGATGAACAAGGAATTGGATGGGTGGCCGATGAGATCAGGGCGTACCTTTCGACTTTAATCCAGATGGGGCGAATGATACACCCCTGTTACAGGCGGGCTTCTCCCGGTGTAAAATAATCATTTAGTAGCTTAAGTCGAAACGTAACCCTGACCTCTAGAAACGGCTTCATAAAACATCTAATCTGATTCCTTGCTCAACCACGTAAGTATTTCTTTTTAATTTAAAAAGTAAAAATGATGATGGATGAAAGAGATAATTTTAAGACTAAATATAAGGATTTAAATATAATAAATTTTGCCGCGCATTGTGCGTGAAATCCTCGCGCGCCGGCGCCAGGGTCAGGCTCGTGATTCGCCGAATCAAAGATCACGCGATAAAATTTGGCCAATCACGAGAGTCCTTTTTTTGCTGGATGGCGTCGGTACGAGGAATTTAAAAAGAAAGAAAAAAAGGATGTTAGTAAGCGTCCCCTTTCCGATAGGTACGGACCTGACGACTACAACTGTAAAAATCCCAAATATAATTTGTAAAACTAAAAATTAAGAAAATATAAGAAGACCACGTTACGAGCACGAAAGACCGAGTTTTATTTATACTCCGACCGTTTGAATTTCTTTTTTTTTTTGTGAATCCGGGGTTCGACGGACTCCTGAGCTAGCCGCTGGAACCCCGGGTATCTCACTAACCTAACAAATAATCCTGTATATCGACTATTTTCAAAATTTGTTTGCCGCTGGCTTTCTATAAACCGACATGAACCGTGTTTTATTTAGACATGAATTTTATCTCAATACTATAGGACCCAAAGAGGTTGGATGGTCTTTAATATACGGCTATATATTTCCCATACAAGATTTCACGGTGAAGTGTGATACGGCGAACTGCATACGTATAAATTTCCGGACACGGACCTGGATACAGTACAGTGTACAAAAAAAATTTAGCTCCTTATTACGTTACAGAACTAGATGCTAGATTGTCATTAAAAGGACATACTCAATCTAACAATTTTGAACACACAGGAAAGAATTTCTCAGCAGACGTAAACGGAGTTTTTTAAGAAAATATTCATTACACAACATAATTCATTTATCTTATAATTTTTATTTACAATATACGAGCATGATAAAAATGCGAGGGAGACCTAATTTAATCCCTAATGTTCACTAGGGCCTACTATGCATACACATATCGCACCGTGAGTGTAAAACCAAGGCAACTGCAAATTTTTCAATTTCGATATTAAATGCAAACAACTGCAAAAGTCGTGAACTTGATAATTTAAAAGTGAAGTAACTGAAAGAACATGCAATATAATGTAGATATAAACCAAATATTATGGTTTTTTTTTAGAAACTATTTCTCCTACAAAACGAAGACTTCAAACCCTAATATATCCAAAGTCTTTTGCAGATGCCTTGGTTTTACACTCACGATACGATATGTATTATGTATATGTTACGCCGAATGTGCGAAATTGACTATTACATGAAATGGGCTAAATTTTGCCTAAATCATGAAAAATGCAAGCCCGTTGCCTTATTCATGAATTAGACAAAATATCTGGCGAGTGCGTGAATTCGGCAGTAATTTTTCTGCCTAGTTCATGTATTGGACAAATTGGATAGTAGCGCTACGGTGGTATTTTTTGCAACTAAACTAAATGTGTCAAATGCTCATTGTTCATCATTGCTTCATCATCATCATCGGGCGCGACAACCCGGTGTGGGTTGTGGCCTCCTCCAACAGCTCCCTCCACCTGTCCCTATCCAGTGTGGCCGCTTTCCAATTTGGTACCCCCAGAATACGGCAGTCACTGGCAGCTCCATCCAACCAGCGAATCTTTGGCCTCCCTCTTCTTCTTCGTCCTATTGGATTGCTGGACATCACTCTCTTTGCCGGTTCATTGTCATTCATACGGTGCACATGACCTAGCCATCGCAGTCTCCCAATCTTAATTGATTGAACTGCGCTGCAATCTTTGTACAGCCCGTATAGCTCAGCATTATATCTTCTCCTCCAATTGGTGCCATCCCTGATCGGTCCATATATACGGCGGAGAATTTTTCTTTCAAAGATGTTCAGGGCTCGTTCATTTCGCAGAGTTAATGTCCAGGTTTCCGATGCGTAGGTGAGCACTGGCTTTACAAGTGTCTTGTAAAGAGTGCTTTTAGTTTGACGAGGTAGTAAGCGGGACTTAAAATGTCTTAACAGACCAAAGTAGCATTTATTCGCAGACATGATTCTCTTGTTGATTTCTTCTGTAATATCATTATGTCGAGTTACAAGAGATCCAAGGTATATGAAACTGTCGACCGTATCAAACTTGTATGCACCAATATCTAACTTTGGTGCGACTTCTCGTGGTGTGACATAGACAGGCATGTATTTAGTTTTTGCATATATTATGTGATTATCATAAATAGCAATCCAATATAAAGTGATATTAATCTCCTTCGGGTCCCATTGAGATAATAGAAGAAGGTAAGCAGTGTAAAAAATAAATTTAAACATTATTTTGTTTCATTGTCTATAAAAAATAAATGCTTGCAGCCATAGAATAATATTTAAAAAAATCAAAATTTGAATTAAAAATTAACCTCCAACCATGGGTCCTTTTCAGCAGCCGGGCCAGATTCTAAAAATGAGATTTCCTACCGGGCCGCACAACCGATTTCTTTTATTATACATAACAAAAAAGAAATACATATTAATAAAATAAAACATAAATGAGAATCAAACATATTTATTAGATTAGTTTTTATTTAAATAATATAAAAATAATAAATTTTATTGAGATGTTTGATTTTGTGTGGCAGAACTAAGTGCATCAATATCGATATCGAGTGAGGTTGTTCCTACGTGCAAACAGTTTTCCAAATGCACATCAGTGATTCGTAATCTCACTCGGGATTTGATATGCTTCCCGACTAAAAAGCTGTTCACACGTGTAAGTGTTTCCAAATAGCGAAGTCATCATTAGAGCATGTTTGTAAAATGCAGGATATTTCTCCTTGTCCAAATATGTTTTGTAAAACTCTTCCAAACCAACCTGATGGAATTTCTCCTTTAACTGTTCATCGCAACATATTTCACAATGTTCCATTTGTAAATTTCCCGGTAATAAATTCACGTCTACGGAGAATGACGTTGCAAATGCAGCAAAAAGTACAAGGTGGTTTTTAAAATCATGAGCCAATATCGAATCTCAATTTGCGAAATTAGCACATCTAGCGGTAGCATATGATATTATTTTTATTTTCTCACTGCTAAACGGGCCACAAGTTGACACCCAGTGGGCCGCATGCGGCCCGCAGGCCGCGGGTTGGCCACCCATGCCTTAAACAACATAGTTTCCCGGTGCGGGACATTCATATCAAGACAAATGTTGATAAATAATGAGGCAATACATATTATATCTGAGAGGAATAGAACAATTCTGATAAGAATAGGAATTTATAAGACCTAAAGATGTGGAGACAGCTTAAAGAGGCCTTCATCCAGTAGTGGATTGATACAGGTTGATGACGATATAAATGGGTAGGTATATAAAATCACAAATTTAAAAAATATAGCAATTTATATGACCAAGTTGAGTAGAATTAGGTTGGGATAACCTTCATCCAGCAGTGAATTGATCTTGGTTGAGGATGATAATGACGATATTATGAATGGGTAAATATAATATCAACAATTTTGATAAATATAGCAATCGTTTAACCGCTAGTAGTAGAATCAGGTTGCGGAACCGTTCATCCAGCAGTGGATTGATCCTGGTTGATGATGATGATTATGATGACGATATGAATATGTAGATAAATAACATTAGCATTTTTAATAAATATAGAAATTCAATACTGTCAAGAATACAATCAACGTAGAGAGGCCTTCATCCAGCAGTGGATTTATTGAGGCTCGTGATAATAATGGCATTATATAATATAGATAGGTAGATAATAATGTCACTGATAAATATAGCAATTCAAATGACAGAAAGGAATAGAATCAGGCTAGGGAGGCCTTTATCCAGCAGTGGATTGGTTCAGGTCGATGTTGATAAGGATGTTAGAAATAGGTATAATATCACAAATTCGTTTAACCGCTAGTAGTAGAATCAGGTTGCGGAATCCTTCATCCAGCAGTGGATTGATCCTAGTTAATGATGATAACGATATGAATATGTAGATAAATATAATATCAGAATTAAAAATTAACCAAGTTATGTTATGCTGGGCGTGCAAGGGTTAAAAATAAAAATTATGACATCCCTAAATTTCTTTCAACCTTCTTATTTTGTGTCGATATGTCCATGCCTAAATGCATTGTCTAAATAACAAGAAACAACCAGCTGCAAGCGTAAATTACTTTATTACCCAAAAAAATGTGCCTTGCTGACACTATTTGAAAACTCTTAAAAAATAAAGTATACATTGTTTAATAATTTCTAAAGGATGAAACATTTCAAATCTTAATACAATCTTGCCTTTGACTATTACGCATTGTTAATTTACTTGCCTACTAATTTATTATATTATTTTATTCGGAGTGACAAAAAATATTACTTCGCCATTTATTTTCGGGTGAATGAATTGTGTTTTCGGTGGATAAATTAATACAAAAAAGTTTGATAATTTGACTCGTGCAATTACGCTATAATATTGCTATTAGTTGCCTTTTAAAATATTTTGTATTGTTTAAGATATAAATACGTTTCTAAACAAAATTGTTTATATTATTAGTTTGGTGTTTTTTTTGCTACATTCTAGTAAGTTTTGTGTTTTAATTTTAACTGTGTGTTTAACTTGATTTTTTAATAAAAAATTGTTCTCTTAAAAGTTGGTCAAAAATGTCATCAGGCGAAACGTGTTAACCGAAACTATTGAAAAATATTTTGTCGCAGGTAACGTAACGCTGGCCACATACCTACACAATTTGATCATTTAAAAATGATATTGAGTGGTTATTTATAAAAATAATGAAGGTATAATAAAGTAGTAGGTAATTCGTGTAAATCTGCTAAAACCACATTACATTAGGAATTCACTCCAATAACCATTGACGTGGCAACACTATTCATTTCAACAATTGACTTTTGTTAAAAAAAGTTTATGACGTGTCGTAAACCCCTATTTTTACGATGTTTAAAACATTTTTTTTGTAATTTACATTATTGTTGAATTGCGACTATAGTACAATAAATCTTGTGATATAACTACTACATTCATTCATTTATTTGCCATAGGTCATGATGAGTATACTTTTTTGTAAGTGAATTTTGTTGCTTCTGGTAAGTTTTGTGTTTTAATTTTAACTTTGTGTTGAACATATTTTTTAACAACAATTTGTTCTCTTAAAAGTTGGTTAAAATTCTCAACAGGCGATAGGAATACCTTTATATCGTCGGTGTATTGTAAAAAGGGCGAATTAACCAAAATACTATTTTACAGGAGGGGGATTTTTAACCTTTGACATTTATTTATTAATTATAATGTGGATGAATACTGTCCTTATAATAGGCTTTATAATATAATATTTTAAAAAGTCTATTATGTTAAATTCGCTTTTTATTCATAACACTAAGTGGATATTCACCCTTACAATTATCGTTTTTAATAAGTACTTTCCTGTGGGATACAAATTCGCCATTTTTACATAATTTTATTATTACATATATACCTATATACTATTGTCGCTGGTATCCAAACTGGTTTAAGATAATTCTGGCCACACGCATAATTTGATAATTTTGTGGATATTTATAAAAATAATGAAGGCTTAATTACGTAGTAGGTACTTCGTGTAAATCTGCTAAAACATTAGGAATTCTTTCCGGTGGACAATACAGTGGCAACATCTGTTATGTGATTCAATAATTATTATCATCTCAACAACTTGACTCGTGTTAAAAAAATATTTATGATAAGTCGTAAACTCCAATTTTTACAATGAATAATATGATTTTTTCTACATAAATGTGTTTGGGCTATTGACGGTTTGGGCAGAAAATATTGAATAGCCTTCTGCAGAGTTTATCTATTTGGGACGTTCCTATTGTATTACAATTATTATTACATGCATTGTAGCTTGTGACTTTAAAAATAATAGAAATAATACATAGGTAGTGTGTAGAGAACTTTTACTTAATTTTTGTTTATAAATTTGTTTAAAAAAAAAATAGGAATATCCTGCAATAAAAATGTACGACTATCATAATATCTGTATTGTCTGTAGGTTCCTATTATCATTTCCATGGCAATAATAATGTGAGTAGGGAAGGACAAACAACATAGATTAAATCGTTTAGAACAAGTAGGTACTAACAAATTAGGTACCTATGTGTCCAGTGCGAACATCTAATTATTTTAGGTGGTGTTAAGTCATAGATTATTAAATAAATACGGTGGTAGATGTATATTACAATAATGGTAACCAAAGCATCACCATTGTAACATAACATGCATACAATACAATATTAGTCCTTATAATGTTGAATATAGTAGGTACTAATTAATGACAATTTTATATTATTCTATAAGAATCGCGCTTAGCAACCTGAGTTTCACCTTCCGTCATGTTTTATCTTATATAAATGAAAATGACACACCATTGGTAATTTAATTACAAATAATGCTATGTTTACGTTGTTTGGATGACTTGAAACTTTTATTAGATGTAGGTACGGCCCTATGCCCCCTTATAGTGGAGAAGGTTCAAAATAAATCTTTGAGAATCCTTTAAAGCTGTGTGGATAGTGGATACTATCCATGGTTTTATCCGATTGATTTCTCAAGACGTAATATGCTTACATACTGTATTCTGAAAGTTAAAAGAGAACTAGGTATTTAGGCTACGTACTTTTTCCAACTTATATCTACCCAGTACAAATGAGAACTCTGCCATTATTGGTACTTAGTATTAATTTTATTATATACTAGCTGAAGTACCCGGCTTCGCACAGGGTCGCTTCGTGGTTATATTTATCTTAGATATTTGAAAAATAATAAGAGGTAATTATTTTTTTAATATTAAAATATCTGTGTAATACAATATGGCAATATGAAAATAATTCTAATAGGAGTAAAGGTCAAACATAAGAACACTAAATTAAAATCGAATCCAAAATATTAAAACGTTATTAATGTTATTAATATGTAGTAAAAAAAAATCAAAATTGGATGGAACAAACAAACAACAAACTTTGTATTTTATATAATAATAATTTAGAAACCTTTGCAGGTGTGCGCACACCAACTGACAAAAGTTTCATCGCAATCGGATGATTGGTATAGGAACGCATACGAATAGTAGAAGAAGATGATTTTCTAATTCAGAAATCTTCGTGGGCATGCACATGACAACTCACCAAAGTTTCATTGCAGTCGAATTAATGGAATAGGAACACATACGAATAGAAGAATAAGAAGATGGTTGTACTAATTCAAAAACCTTTGCGGGCGTGCGCACAACAACTGGTCAAAATTTCATCACAATCGGATGAATGGCATAAGAACGCATACAAATAGGAGAAGAAAAAGATGATCGTACTAATTCAGAAACCTTTGCGGCCAAGGGCACAACACTTGATAGAAATGTCATTGCAATCGGATGAATGGTATAGGAACGCATACGAATAGAAAAAGATAGAATAGAAGAAGAAGATGGTTGTACTAATTCAGAAACCTTTGCGGGCTTGCGCACAACAACTGGTCAAAATTTCATCGCAGTTGGATGAATGGTATAAGAACGCATACGAATAGAAGAAGATAGAATAGAAGAAAAAGAAAATGGTTGTATCAATTCAGATTGCGGGCGTAAACACAACACTTGATCAAATTTTCATTGCAATCGGATGAATGGTATAGGAACGCATACGAATAGAAGAAGAAGAAGATGGTTGTACTAATTCAGAACCTTTCGCGGGCGTGCTCACAACAATTGTTCAAGATTTCATCGCAATCGGATGAATGGTATAAGAACGCATACAAATAGAAGAAGATAGAATAGAAGAAAAAGAAAATAGTTGTATCAATTCAGAAACCTTTGCGGCGTGAGCACAACACTTGATCAAAATTTTATTGCAATCGGATGAATGGTATAGGAACGCATACGAATAGAAGAAGATAGAATAGAAGAAGAAGATGGTTGTACTAATTCAGAAACCTTCGCGGGTGTTGGCACAATTACTGACGAAAATTTCATTGCAATTGGATGAATGGTATAAGGACCATACGAATAAAAGAAGATAGAATGAAGAAGAAGAAGAAGATGGTTGTAAAATTCAGAAACCTCACGGGTGTTGGCACAATTACTGACGAAAATTTTATTGCAATCGGATGAATGGAATTAGAACGCATACGAATAGAAGAAGAAGAAGAAGATGGTTGTACTAATTCAAAAACCATTGCGGGTGTTACCACAACAACTGACGAAGTTTCATTGCAATCGGATGAATGGTATAGGGACCATACGAATAAAAGAAGATAGAATGAAGAAAAAGAAGAAGAAAAAGATGGTTGTACTATTTCAGAAACCTTTGCGGGTGTTAACACAACAACTGACGAAGGTTTCATCGCAATCGGATGAATGGTATAGGAACCATACGAATAAAAGAAGATAGAATGAAGAAGAAGAAGAAGATGATAATTTTTCTAATTCAGAAACCTTAATGGGTGTGCATACAACCATTTACCAAAATTTTATTGCAATCGGATGAATGGTATAGGAACCATACGAATAAAAGAAAATTGAATGAAGAAGAAGAAGATGATGATGATTTTTTTAATTCAGAATCCTTCATGGGTGTGCATATAACCACTTACCATAATTTCATCGCAATCGGATCAATGGTATAGGAACGCATACGGGACAGACACACAGACATACAGACAGACAGACATTCATTTTTATATATTAGTATAGCCTATACTCTTCCCGCAAGTGCAAGCAATAAGTTTACACAGTTTTATTGCAATCGGATGAACGGTGTGGCTGCGCATTCAATACGAACAAACAAACACACAAATATTAATTTTTATATATTAGATTATTTTATAACTTTCTTGATAATCTAAGTTGTTTGTTCTGCCAAGGTGCAATAATTGCTAATGATAATTGGGCAGGAAATAACTATGTTCAACCAAATCGCTTCGGATAATCGTATATTCCACCTACGTGAGAACGAGTTTATGTGAACGTTGTTTTATAAATTCTTGGTATAGGTAGGCACTTACTGTTTTTTCCAATACTATTTCTTTATTCTTTAAACACTAAATACTATTTCTTGATGTTTGATATTCTGTGCTCGTATTTAAATGGAATTTGTAAAATTTTCTATAAGTACGTAAATAAATTTTTAATTTGAATCTATAAGGTACTTATGTGGATATGTTGTTTGTTATGACTAATTAATCACAAACTTATCTATCCCAAATGAGACAGTAATATAAGTTATAATCAGTGACGAGTGGTGGTAGAGGTATCATGCACTGGTATAGTGGTAGATAAAGTAAGAATAAAGAATAATACAATTTTTGACGGTATACTTTGTTAAAACAAGATTATTTCGCCTGCGGCGCTGACAATCCTTACCAACCTGCCCAATATAGATCCACGTAAGAAGTTTAAAGTTTATTGTTGCATTTTTATATCAAAAGTACGTACGTACGTAAAGAAAGGATTAGCATAAGTACTTAGTTTCGGAAAATTATACAGCGTTCCTGTTCGTGAAATTTTCCATTTCGAGCACTGGTAACGTTAATTGATTAATCGTTGATCGCATAGTTGATCGTGAAAATGCGGAAATATGCCCGCGGATAAAATGAAATAAACAGTTTAATGGGAATTCGTATAAATGTTATTGTTTATTTGGACAATTATAGTTATCTATAGGTACTTGCTATAAATGTGAGTTATTATATAGTACTGTGCATCTTTAAATCATTATAAGACATAAATAATATCAGCTGTCGTTTTTTACATAAACAACTACCTACCTAATGAAGACGGATGGTAGTTTTTAAAAGTGGTTTTTTTGTGACTGTGTTAGTATTATAAAAATCTGTGCTGGATTCAAATTGTAGCTACTCAAATGCATCCGATAAGTAAATATGTGGTGAGTAAATTAAAATAATGTACTTTAGTATACATAGCGTAATAAATACATTGTGTCAAAAGACTTTCTTTCCGTCAGAGGTGTAGAAACTTAACTTAGTTAAGTTTCTACGCCTCTGACAGCTACAATTTGAATCCAGCACAATTTTATAATACTAACACAGTCACAAAAAAACCACTTTTAAAAACTACCATCCGTCTTCATTAGGTAGGTAGTTGTTTATGTAAAAAACGACAGCTGATATTACTTACGTCTCCCCGAATTCCCCGACATAATCAGTTGTCAATAAAGTCACGTGTCGATCGAAAATATATGGAGAAATGAACAAAAATCACTGAATTGGTAAGGAAACTAATAATGCCGGTGTCAACCATGGAAAACCCATTTTAAACGAGAACCGATTATTTTTTTGAACCCATCGGACATGACGAATAAGGCACACAATCGCTCGCCAAAACGGGAGAATCTCTTAGAATAATAATAATATATATGAGATAATTTATATAGGAGATAATCGTCACGATGCAGTATCATATTACTATGGCGTAAAGGTAGTGCGATAACCGAACAATCGATGGTTCGAATTCAATCGAGTGCATTTTTTTTGTGTGAAAAAATAAATTATGTGTTACATGTCACACGTCAAAAATACACTCTGATCTGATTTCCCAAACGCGCCAAAAGAAGTATAACTTCAAAAATCCTGCGCAAACGTATGCAATCAAAAAAAGTTGACAATTCAAAGATGGTTCCCCCAAGCAAATGGACTATCCCTGCATGCAAATTAAAAAGAAATTTACCTACATGGAATGTAATAATTAATATATTTTTTAGTGTGGTAGCACTAAAAACAATACCGGAGAAACACGTGGATATATTTATCTATGGCCATGCGAGAAACGTCAAAATAGTCTATGGTTTATCATTGTCAATGGTCAAAACCAACTGACGAATGAAGCAGTGTTGCCATGTCTACTGAAATTTCAGTAAATCTAATGATATTTTTTACAATATTATACTGAATCTACTGATATTAAATATTATTTTCTTCGTTCCACAAAATTCCCACCATCCGGGAAAAAAACGAACCGACTTTGAAAATTTAGGAACTTGCGGCCCACGGCGAAATTTTTCTCGTCTAAATTGAGAAACAGAAATCTACTGATATTTTGTCGAATCTACTGAATTTTTTTCCATATTCTACTGAAATTTCAAATTTTGACTTGGCAACACTGGAATGAAGTATAGTCTATGGATGAATGTCACTTACAGTGTTGCCATGTCTACTGAAATTTCAGTAGATCTACTGATATTTTTGGCAATATACTGAATCTACTATATTTTATGAAATCTACTGATATTTCTTCATTCCACAAAATTCCCACCATCCGGGAAAAAAACGAGTTGTCTTTGAAAATTTGGGAACCTGTGGCCCGCGGTGAAATATTTCTCTTAAAAAAAACGAGCCGACCATGAAAAATGTGGAACCTGCGGCCCGCGGCGAAATATTTCTCCTAAAAAAAACAAGCTGACCATGAAAAATTGGGAACCTGCGGCCCGCGGCATAATTTTTTACCAAAATACTATAATTTTAAAGGATTCAAGATGAAAATGTTCCTGTACTATATATTTTTTAGAAATACTATATTTTTTACGGGGGAATATCTGTATCTCAGAGGCAGACGTATGCAACTTCATTTTTGGGGAAAATGAGTTTTGTTTAAGAATCGTCATGCTAAAGGCTTTATCTATTAGTGGCAGAGAGATGAAAGTCCTAGTCCAAGATGTGCATAGCATAAAGATGCAAATGCCATACCTACCTTAGAAGCAGAAGGATGCAAATCCAATAATCCACTAAGATAAAATTCTCTCAAACCGTCTGCAATATGTACTAGACGAGAACCAGCCAGGAGAATGAGCTTTAGAGGAGGATACAGCACTAAGGACCATATTATCCAAGTCATCAGAGAAATCAGAGCGGTAACAGGAATACACGCTGCCGCTATCCATGGGTTTTATAGACTATGAGAAAGCGTTCGATTCCAAAAAGAAATTTTCAATACTCGATGCACTCAGAAATCAAGGAATCCCCGGGCGCTATATAAATATTTTCAATAATATATACAGTAGCGCAACAACATCTCCATAAACCATCGCGCATTTCCCATCAGCAAAGGAGTCCGACAAGGTGATACAATCTCACCTAAACTATTTACAGCTACATTTGAAGACTTATTATTTAGACAACTTGACTGGAATGACACGGGTCCCCATAAATGGAGAATACGTGAGTCATCTACGCTTTGCCGATAACAATAAATAGTAGTTTGCAAGACTCAGAAGGCCTCCAAAGCAGAATGCAGTAACTCGCTGGAGTAAGCAACAAACTAGGCTTGAAATTAAATGTATCAAAGAATAAAGTCATGTTCAACTGCTTTTCGGGCCAAAAAGAGATCCTCATCAATGGCATTCAGCTCGAACAGGTGAAAAACTACATCTATCTGGCACAATAAGTGTCTATAGATGGATGTATATTTGATGAAATTGTTCATAGAGTAAGTTAGGCTGGAGTGCTTTTGGCCGCCTGAATAATTTCTTCGAAAATGCCTAAAGTGCAAAGTGTTAAACCAGTGTGTACTTCCCATAACCACGTCATGCGTGTGAAACATTGAGCCTAAGTAAAAGATAGATCCAGAAACTTAGAGTAGCACAACGTGGTATGGAAAGGTGCATGCCGGGCATAACGCAAAAGGACAAAAAAAGGAATGAGTGAATAAGGGAACAGACAAGGATTAATGATGTGATAGAGTTTGCTAAAAACCTCAAATGGAAATGGGCTGGAACATGGCTCGAAGAAAGGACAATCGTTGGACAAATATAGTCATCCAGTGGTATCCAAGAGGTAAAAAACATTCGCAAGGTAGACCTAGAGGCCGCTGGATCGATGAAATGATAAAGTTCTGCGGAAAAACTTGGCAACGCAACGCACAGGAACGAGAGAAGTGGAATCAGATTGGAGATTAGCGAGGCCTTCATCCAGCAGTGAATACATTCAGGCTGGTGATGATGATGATGACATAATAAAAATTTAAAAAAATGTGTTTTGCTTTGTTATATTTATACCTATAATTTTTTTTAACTTATGAATTGTTTTATTTTGGCTAGGTAAATAAGATACAAATCCACATTAACAAAATATCTTTAGAGGCAGAAGGATGCAAGTCCACACTACGTTTTTTATTTTATTTTTTTTAGATATAGAATTGTATTATATTTATTCCTTTCTTACATATTCCAGAAGTACTTTAATTGAATTAGAATAAAAAAAATAATGATCATTCTATGTATATTTTCTTAGAAGTTATGAGTATTCGTTTAAAATAAAAATTGTTTTTTGGCTCTTCTGAACAATTGGGTATTTGGATTTGCATCCGTCTGCCTCTGAGGTACAGATATATATTCGAACAATTGAATAGACTGTTTTCACAAAGCGCTGACAACATTTAAAAAGATTTTCGTCACATCGGAAATGGATGATATTCACAAATCAACTACAACACTCAAATGATCGATTTGCACTAAGGAAAAAGTAGTCTTCACTAATCAATATACTATTGTAACTTGATTGTAACCAATTAATCGTAAAAGAATACAAACACTAATAAAATTAGGTTTAATGATTTTAAACAATATTTTGGCAAAACATAAGTATGTATTAGGTACCTACTTTCAGATTCAAATAATACTATAAGTACCTATTTAAAAAGTGACGTTAATTAAAACTTAGGTAATTGTGCCGCAGATGCCGTCATGAGCTTTTATGATTTTTTTTACGAAAACAGTTTATTCCATGTAGACAATTATAAAAAATATCTTTTTCTGTCGGCGCATAGGTTTTTCGATCCAATAATTGTTAATTATTTAAAATTTGAAATGCTTATAGATTTTGATGCATCATTATCACAAACTAAGATTATATTAGGTTGAGGTAGGTTAGGTTGGGTTAGGTTAGATTAGGTTAGGTTGGGTTAGGTTAGGTTAAGTTAGATTAGGTTAGCTTACGTTAGATTTGGTTAGGTTAGGTTAGGTTTAGTTCAAAAAAGATACTTATACAATCTCATGACGGCATCTGCGCCACATTTACCAACATTTATATCGATGAACCGAAAAAGATATACCTAGGTGGTGTTATTTGGTTGTAGATTTACATCAAATAATATATGAACGATAGCAGCGAGTTTATTAAGTAATCGATAAAAGGATGACTTTAAAATAAAGACTGTTTATTTATTAAGAAGGTTTCCAGACGGTAAAGTTTGAAATAAGGAACATTTTGGTATAACTAACTCAATAGGTATGTCATTTTTTCGAATTAGTGTCTTCTGTCAGAACAGTGACGGTATACATATTTGTATTACTGCGTTTAACATTATTAATATTGACACCTAAGCATCATTTTTGCGATTACCTTCTAATAAATTGTATTGCTGCCACAATTATTAGTTTGACATTTTTGTGAATTTCTACCTTTTCTTTGTGCGATATATTATTTATCGGTGAAAACAATTTTACAAATGTGTGCAGTTGTCAAAATTGAGTGAATTTATATTTACAATGAGTGATTTATGATTTTTGCTTTGTGAAAGAAACTATTTTATGTGATTTCATCTATTTATTTGTGAAATCATTTAATGTGTGAAAACTACTTTCCAAATGTTAAAGTTATTTTTTTTTTGTGAATTTTGATTATTGCATTGTGCGATTAATTCTCACCCTTTTTTACGCCTTTGTACTATAATCAGCATAGAAAAAGATGGCAGCACTGCATTCTACTGAAATTTCAAATTTTGACTTGGCAACACTGGTCACTTCAGATAAAAAATATTTAGCATTCTATCTACCGGTTGATTTTTGTTTTCATTTTGTTTGTTTTTGTGGCCGTTTTCTGTAACAACAAATTATTATTCTAGAAATGAGGTATACATGTTATTTTATACAGTGTCTGTTAGCATCTGTTAGTTTGACTGCTACAATTATAATAAACGGACGACCAACAAGTCAAAATGACAGCAATACATCATGAAAAAACGCACCAACCTGTTAATAATATCGACAATCAGGCTTGGCCAAAATTCTGCCAAGCCTGTTTGTCTACTAGTAAAAATAAACTGAGAGATATGACCAAAAAATATATGTATGATGGCAGATATGAGATCTATTCAGAGATGTTGGACTACTGCTTCTCTATGCAGGTGAGATTAGAAATTTAGCTTATAACATTTTTTTCAAGAGCATTATATATTTGGTGCTTTTTACTGGTTCTCCGTCATCGTAATCTGTCAGTCGCCATTTTGAATTTTAGCTATCTTTTTGTCATCGAATTATAGCACGCGGTCCAAGCCATTATAGTATTTCGGCAAAAATTATAGGACGTGTAGAAAATGAAAGTTTTTTGTTTGTCACATAAACATAACGGAGAATTCGAGAAATTCCGATGTCCTGCTTAATTATAACACCTCTTACGACCGAAAAATGCTAACACCGGCCGCCGTCATCAAGAGGGCTCGCACATTAGAACTTGCCGCATGCGTCTTACGACGAATTCGTCGATGTGACGTCATCGTAAACCAAGAAACAAACGTTATCAAATGGAGCTTCGCAGATTGGCCGATGCAACTGCGACGCTCCTGCATGCGACGAATTGCGTTTGCTAGAGCCTGCATGTCGATATCGAAAAATGTCGACTCCGCGCATGCGCACAGCCGCACAATCGGCCATTTCTGTCTCTGTCTACACTGTCATTGCTCGCTCATCGCTGGTCACCGCGTTTGACGTTTGTTCATACAATCAATACAATAAAAATGGCAGACGAGAGAAAAGAAAGCTCTCCGGTACCACTACATAATAATCGCTGTTTCCGCGTCTGATGACATATTTGCGCAATGGCGTCGTCTAACTAGAGTATATTTTGACGTTTCGGGAGATTACGCGCGAATGTCGATGTCGCTAGGCAGATGTGCGAGGTTGTAACATGTAACATGCAACATTCGCCGGCGGTCTCGGAAGTTTTGATTTATGGCCGTCAGGCACACAAGGCGAGTTGTGATGTGCGAGCCGGCTAACTGTCACGTTAGTTTTTTAGAGTAGGTATACAACTCAAAACCACGTCCATAGACTAATATCTCACACTGAGATCTTATATTATTTATATTGTACACCGTCCCTCGCTTCACGTTATTACGATTTGCTCTGATTGAAGTACGAACATTTTACGGAACTTTAAACATCGCAATATACCTAGATAACTTTTAAAAGCATTGAAATAAGCAATGGGGAATATTCGCACAATTAAATAGACTGTTTTCATAAAGTACCGATAGCATTTTTTGAATTGTGGTATTTATGATGTACTATACTTTTTTAATAGTACGCGGACGAAAATGTAACTTTTCGAATAGTACGCGAACCAAAATGTACTATAATTATAGTACACCAAACTATAATTTTAGTACATTTTGGTCCGCGTACTATTAAAAAGTATAGTATGTCAAAAATACCACAATTTTGAAAAATGCAATTAATTGAATTTTCCGATTAGCATTTTTCGGTCATAAGATGTGTTTAAATAAAGCAGGGCATCAAAATTTCTCGAATTCTCCGTTATGTTTATGTGACCAACAAAAAACTTTCAATTTCAAAGACAATTTTCAACATGTCCTATAATTTTTGCCGAAATACTATAATGTCTTGGACCGCGTACTATAATTCGATGACAAAAAGATAGCTGAATTCCAAAATGACGACTGACAGCTAAAGACGGCGGAGGACCAGTCACAACCACCAAACTTTTTTTTAAATAATAGGTAACTAGGTTTCTGAAAATTTAATAGAACGTGTGTTATTGTGAGAATGTGTGATGTTGATTATCTCCATAACACACTTTTGTATATTATAAATTATAATGTTATATTAATAACAATTATTCTATTTTTAATTTGATATTAATTTAATCTCTTTAAAGTAATGAAATTTTGTATATTCGTCTCTGTTCTGGCAAAACACACTAACTGGAGAATACTAGTTTTGAGTAATTTGACTTTGAAGTTGTTAAAATGTTTGAAATAATGGTCTATCATGTGAGTTTATTAAGTAATCGTTAAAAGGGTGACTTTAAAATAAAGACTGTTTATTTATTAAGAAGGTTTCCAGACTATAAAGTTTAAAATAAGCAACATTTTGGTACTAACTCGATATGTAATTTTTTCGAATTAGTGTTTTCTGCCAGAACAGTATTATCATATGTTATTTAACGCGCTATTCGTGGTTTACGAGCTGGACAATGGGGCCGTAGAATTTAGGGCAAATTCGATTCGCGGTGTGCATCATTCGTTATTGTAATTAAATATCTTATTTTAGTGCATGTTGAATTTTTTTAGTGAAATATCTATTATAAAAAAGTATAAGTAATAATATTTTTTGTTCAGTGAATTGTATCGGTAAAAAACAAAATTCAAATTTAAGTTTCATAAATATGGCATGGCTCTCCTAGGATGTTTTTTTGTTATCTGCCGCAGCATACATACCTTCAATAGGCACTCTTCGCCACTGTTATCCACCATTTATAGTCTGTAGATGCGGCCCCTTAGAGTCAAAGAAACCTATCTTAATTTTTAACAATTTTGAGTTACGTATGATACTGGACATTAAATGACATGTTATGTTAAGTGACAAAGAAACTTCAAAAAAGAAAAAAAATCAATGGATAAAATATAAGTCAATACATATCTCCTGCAAACACTTTCTTGTTAATGTCTGTGGAATGTAAATTTACTTGTGTTTGGGGTCTCCTGTAAAGTAGAGAAAAATGAAATACGTTTCTTTGACCCTAAGGGGCCGAATGACTTCTTATATTCTTTTATTTCAGATGGACAGCAATTACGAGGAGTATGTCCCCCTAATATGCGAGTCGTGTATTAAGAGACTTAGAGAGGTGGTGAACTTTAAGATTCAAGTGGAGGATTCCCAGTTCAATATCAAACAAAACACTGGTGAGATATTCAGATAATAAATAGAATCAACTCTTTACCATTCTGACATTGAGAAGGGCCCTCATAGTCCAGTGCGTAAGGTGCTGGCCTTTCTTCCCTGGGGTCACAATATATTTATGGGATTTTCATAAAGTTTAGATGTTTGTGATTGTTTCATTTCTATTTCTAACTACAATATTGTTTCACTACACTACTGTCACTGGGTCTCATGACCTGTCTACGTGTCTGGACACGACCACGTCACGAAATGAAAATTATTTTTGTTTTTAAATATTTAGGAATATCAACATTCTTACCGACATCATATTTGGACTTGGAAAAACCATTCGTGTATGATTTTGAAAGTATAGACAATGAGGTCTCAACCCTTTATGACGACAACAACGGTAGAAGCGATTACTCCTTATCCAGAAATCACTTTATAGAAACACCTCACCCAATGCCGGTCAACACACACGAAAAGATAAAGAAATCTGTAAAAAGGTATTTCATTTATCTTATTATTTATATTCATTTACTGTAAAGGCTACTCATTTGCTATTGGATGACCAATGATCGTAAAGCACAAGTCGTATTTTTCATGTACATCTTATTTTTTCTTTTCCACATATTATGTTCCTGTTCTAAATAAGGATGGAGTCCTGTGTCCAAAGCAGTGTCTTGAGATTCTTGAACCAGGACATAGTGAGAAATAAATATGTAACTCAATAGACCTAATAGAAAAAGTAAATCGTTGTCATTATCGGGATTGCAACATGGTGTGGATGCGTTGGGAAGTCTTTTTCCTCGAAAGGGGGCGGTAGGCCAAAAAAGTTTGGGAATCTATGGTCTACACAATGTCACACCGTTACATTACCTACAAAATGTCCATAGTACCTACTACACTCCATACAATGCTAGGAGGTATTAGAATGGTGGTACTCATTGGGCCACAAATCATTATTTAGAAACATATTTAAAGTATATCATAAAGACTTATATATCGGTTAAGAATGTCACCATGATTCCAAGAGATGGCAGTATATTGTGTACAATATATTAATTTATTTAAAATAACCGACCGGGCTAGTGTAGTGAGTGTAAAGTACAACGTGTATACACGTTTATTTTCTATGGCAGGCCTTGCATGCAAGAATTTGTAGAGCGCGTGCTTGTGGCATACATCCAGTTAAGAAATCAATTTACCTTCATGGTTACGGACTCGACAACCGTATAGCAAAAAATAAATTATTGCGTTCGATCAATTCATCATTATTTGTTTTTTACTGTAGCTGCACATTGACTTGTTTTCAGCCTTCCATCCTACCGAACATTTATTACAAACAATTCACAACCAACAAGACCCAATGCCAGTATGACCATGGCAATACCAAGAAAGAGTGACGCATCGTACAAGGCATTGCCGTACACACTGGAAAGCGATCAAGTGCAGTGCAAGTATGTCGAGTAACCTTTACCTCTCTTAATTATGCAGAAAACTATCAAATTAAATCATTGTGTAAAGGGCAAATTACTGGACAAAATGAATACCTACCAATTGATTTTTAGGATATGCAGTACAGTGTTTGACACCAACACCAACCTTCAAGCGCACATGCCGATTCATTTTCCAAATTTCACCTGCGATATTTGCGGAAATGTCTTTGCAAATGGTCATCAATTCGAATCACACATGCAGGTTCATTCGAAAGAGAAAAACGAGTGTCCAACATGTAAAAAGGTCTTCAAGGCGCCCAACTATTTGAAAATTCACATGAAGACAAAGCACGGATCAATACCCTACGAATGCAACAAGTTAGTATTGTTTTTTCGTACAATTGATAGTTTGTGAAATAAAATAGTGTTAACCTTAATTTTGGTCTGTATGAATTGCCTCAATTATGTCACTTCATATACCGAAGTGGTATTTGTTTGCGGACAGTCTTTATATGTATTTATAAAAACTGTATTTTACTTTTTTCAGGTGCCAACACTGCGGAGAACGCTTTAACAGTTTCATTCGTAAACAGCGGCATATGGATACAGCTCATGGTATATCCGCGAAAGAATATAAGTGTAGACTCTGCGACACAGTTTTGAAAAGTTCAGGCCATCGAGCCCGGCACATGCGAAAGTTTCACATATCGGAACGCAAGCACATCTGCAGCATTTGCTACGTCTCATTCTGCGAAAGAGGAAAATTGGTGAGCCACATGTTGACGCACACAGGCATCAAGAAGTACCATTGCAGCGTGTGCAAGAAGAAATTCGGGAGGAGTTACACCCTGAAGGAGCACATGAAAATACACACGGGAGAAAAGAGATTTGTCTGTCCCATCTGTCACAGGGCGTTTACGCAAAAATGTTCTCTCAAAGGACACATGGCCGTGCATAGACGAGTGGTTTCTACAAAAGAAATTGATTAAATAATCGGTGGCCTTCAATGGTGTTCTTTCATATGCAAAAATAAATACAGTAAGTCCTCGACTTACGTGATTAATTCATTCCGAAGATGTTCGTGTAAGTCGAATAAAACTTAAAATCAAGAAATTTTTAAATAATGTGTTTTTGATCAAAAACATTATTGATCGATGAAGTGGTTTGATTTTGCAATCCCCAGCAGCATTTCCACCAAGCAGACACCTTAAAACCTGGCATAGATTTTTCTAGTTGGGATATATAATATTACTGATCTGGAATTTTTTTTCCAATAAGCCCAGTTTCGTCCACATTAAAAATTTGTTGTGGCAGGTAATCCTAATTTTTATCGTTTCCGCTAGACTCTTGATAAAATTCATAGCTTCCTCTGTATCTGCATAACTCGGCAGCCTCACCTGTTTCTTTGATGTTCTGTAGCGTAATAAATTTTAGAAACCGTCGTGTCTTGCAGTTGTATTAGTATCAACACTATCATCATTTTTACACTTTATATCTTCAAAACGACTCAAGGCTTTATCCTGTATGACTATAAGGCTTATTGGAATTTGTTGTTGCTGCATATCTTCCACCAATTGGCAACTTCTTATTGCGCCATTATCAAACCTTTTTTTGTTTTGTTTATTGGAAATAAAAGTTATTTATAAATGGTAAAATCCACGTAGGTGCCTTTGTCATAATATGTAAAACTTCTAATTGTCATAAAAACGATACAATTAATTGCCGTGTCCGGAAATTTGTACGTATGCAGTTCGCCGTATCACACTTCACTGTAAAATGTTGTATCGGAAATATATAGTTGTATCCAACCTCTTTGGGTCCTGTAGTACTGAGATAAAATTTATGTCTAAATAATACACGGTCAAATTTTGGAAATAGTCGATATACTGGATTATTTGTTAGGTTAGGTTTTTTTTTTAAATGCGTTTATTCAAGTTTTATGTAGCTTACATCATTAAGTATATTATATTTTATTTCACATTTATATCGATTGCATTTCGTATTTGACGTAAAGCCTTGCTTGCTATGTACAAGAGGAGTAGCTGTCTACAGTTACATTTACAATTTACGATTAAAAATTATTAGAATTACCATTGAATTTACAAATTAATTTAGTTGGGGTTATGAATTAGTGTTTATATCTAATCATTGTAGCCCTGCACCATGCTTTCATTCTTCATCTTCACTTTTTTTTATAACTCTTGCATGAATCACATGAAGTCGTCCCTTATCCCTTCGTTATTTATCGTTTGGTGGTAGTCGCTTAAAATAACATTATTTTTGCGACACTTAAATTCCATTTCTCTTCTTTTTCCCGTAAACATCTGGCAGTCCAAAATTAGATGATCGATGTTATGTATTGACACAAGGTCACCTGGACAAGTTTAGTATCATTGTCCTTGATTTTGAATTTTTTGAGGTATTGATTAATTGCCCCATGACCTGTCAATGCTTGCGCAAGCTCGAATGTCCTCACATTGTTTCTCCTAAACTGCAGAGCATCTTCTATTGTCCTTGATATGCTTTATCCCATTTATCATACATCTCATCGTAGATAATTTTTTTCATTTATGTCAGCGGGAATTTGTCGAAGTCTGGGGTAGTCTTCTTCTTAGTGGCGGCCTTCGCTAATTCGTCGGCTCTGTCGTTGCCTTGTTCCTTGTTGCGTCCTCGTATCCATCCTAAGTTAACAGTGTTGCCATTGTCTTGTATAGTTTTCATTGACTCCCTGATTTTTACAATTAAGGGGTTGACTGACTTTGTATCTGCTATGCTACTTACTCCAGATTTATATTATAAGAATATGTTAACATATTTTTATATTGTTGACTATGTTTTTTTGTCCACTCTAGTGCCATCTTTATTGCAAGTAGCTCTGCCTGGAAAACGGAGCAGAATGGTGCAAGTTTAAACTTTGACGCCGGGAGTTCTCTTCCGTTCACATAAGGAACAAATGCTGCCCCCACGTTTCCATTTAGGAGACTTCCATCAGCGAATATCTCGACAGTCTTTGGTATCGTGACAAATAACATATTGTCCAGGTAAGCCGGTCTGTAGTGGAGTCTTAGTGCTGGATGAGGTAAGGTGAAGTATTCGCATATCCCTGATATTTTCTGCTGATATGCTGTCTATGTTACCCGATTTTCTTCCTTCGTAGATTTTCTTAAGAGCGATTATCTTTAAATCCAGTGGTGGAAGTCCCGAAAGGGTTTTTAGGATGTTGGATTCCATTTCTTTGTCTTCTGTAGAAAGAGTCTGATCGGGAGGTTCGGATCATTTACTTCGGATTGTGTTGGGTAGTCCTCCTCATGTGTGGAGCCCTCTAAGTCTGATTCGTCTTCGATTGAGTCTGAGTTTGTATTTTCGTGGTTGCTGACATCTTTAGGTGAGCGTATCATCATCGGTGTCATACTAATTTTCGCTGTACTCTGAGATTGAAGTTGTAACTGGTTCTGTTACCTCTGCATCGTCATCCGTGTTTTCGTTTATTTCCGGAGGTTTATCTGGTGGTGGTGACTCCCCACATCCTGGCGTGCGGGAAAGTCTTTTGACTCTTCGATGCTGTCTTTAGCCTGGATACTGTGGGGTGAGTCGCTTTTTGTGAGTGTTGCAGATAGTTGAAGTCATTTTTGATCGTCTGTAATGGGGTAGTGAGATCCCCGGGGTTCCAGCGGCTAGTTCAGGTGTCCATCGAACCCCGGATTCACAAAAAAAAGTACGATATATTTGAGGGTGGAATTAAATAAAACCACGTCTGTCTCGTGTAACTTGGTATTCCTTATATTTTACACTTTCTTTACATGTTTAGGTTTTTACAATTAGTTACGCAGGTCCGTATATGTCGGAAAGGGGACGCTTACTCACTTATTTATTTTTTTTAAACTTCGCGTACCCACGCCATTAGTAAAAGGGACTAGTGATTGGCCAAATCTTGATCGCATGATCTTTGATTCGGCGAATCACGAGCCTGACCCTGGCGCCGGCGCGCGAGGATTTCACGCACAATGCGCGGCAAAATTTATTATATTTGAATACTTATATTTAGTCTTAAAATTATCGCTTTCATCCATCATCATTTATACTTTTTAAATTAAATTAAATTTATCTTAATTACACCTCCGCCCAATATGCGATTTTCACACACCGGACGAAGGCCTTTACTTATGAATAAAAAATACGTGGTTGAGCAAGGAATCAGATTAGATGTTTTATGAAGCCGTTTCTAGAGGTCAGGGTTACGTTTCGACTTATAGCTACACTATGATTATTTTACACCGGGAGAAGCCCGCCTGTAACAGGGGTGTATCAGTAGTCTTCTTTGAACTTTTGAGGAATTCCGGTGAAGTCCATTTTTTCTCCAGCTTTGGTGTATATTTCCTTCACTTTAGCTAGGGTTTGCTTAGACTATAAGAAGATCATCAAGGTATTTCTTCATTTTACGGTTGGTTTTATCGATGACCGTAGTTGTTTCCTGTTTTTCTGGGTATGTGGGTTTTACATTTCTCTTTTCAGGTTGCTGGTTTCTTAGGGTTGACGGAACCGTTTTGCGTTGTACTGTTATCTGTTGGTGCTTAAAGCAAAGCACTCATTTGTACCATGATTGTATCTTTGGCAGATATCACATTGTCCTCTGTGTAGGTTCCTTCTGGGTAGTGTGATTTTTACTTTGGTGTAGTGCTGTCACCTCCGAAAGGGGGGGGGGGTGTAGGATGAACGCTTATTATCGGGAGGCCTTTCTTGAGAAGGTCGATGCGATATCATCCGAATCTATGCCAGTTGGGATGCCTCTGATAACTATTTTTAGTCTCTTTTCTTCCTCATTCTTGACGGGTGAATAGGGTCTAGACGACTGTGTTTTTTCATCGTATTGGATGGTTGGAGTTATACGAGGGAATGGTGTCTTGATATGAATTTTCTTGGCTGCAGAGGCTGAGTTCATTTTCCCCATTTGGGTACTTATGAAGCTCGGCATTTTCCGTTGGTCATGAGGAGTCGGAGACAATCTAGTCTAATCTTGGAAAGCTGTCAACAGCATGATTGTAGAGGCAGGTATTCATGGAGCAATGGCATTTTGTCGTTGAGCTTGAGTATTTCCTTCCTTATGTGAGTGAGATCCATAATTTGTTTTTCCATTCTTCGTAATTGACAGGTTGTCAATTCACGTTGATTTAGTGATAATGTTGTTGATGATTACAGTTCGGTTGTAGATCGGTCGCTGATAGCGGTGATCTGTATTGGTACCTGCGTCGTAGAGCGGCGAAAAATATGTTTGGTCGCACTAACTATTTGACAGAGGGATATCGGTGAGGTAATCAGAGTATTAGGTGATTAATATATTGAGTGGTCGGATATTAATTCGGTAGACTCGAATTAAATCGGTTTGTGGGTGCTAGCGGAGCACTTGCGAGGCGACTGCTCGCGACGGGTGTCAGTCCGCAACTCCATCCGCAGTCCATCCTTTCTTTGATCTCTTGCTGTTCACTTGTTTCCCCTGTAAGTGTTGATACCGGCCTTTCTCTGTCGAGGAGAATGGTGAAGGCCGCATCACTAGCAGGCCAGAACGGGGTGGAATTGAGAGAAACGCACGTTGTGGATGCTGGCAGGAGTTTATTATATCGTCGTTAGGCGGGTTGTAGACGCGGTTTTTGCTGGCTGTTGACTTCACTGCTGAAGGCTGCTTTTCTCTGCTGAAGAAGGCTGCTTGACTCTCCCGAAGTGTGGTAGATGACGCGCCGGTGGCGTCGACTACGCACTTTGGTGTCGCGTGTCTGGGCCAGGGCTGACTCCAAGGCTTGCAGACAGTTGGAGCCAGGAACTTCCTCGATGTATCCGTCCGTGGGCCAGGGTCGACTGATGATTCAGCTGGTCGGGGAAACATCGAGAGTCCTTGGTTTTGCAATGTGAGTGGTCTGGCGTGCTGTTATTCGGCAGCATTCCCGTGCGTAATTTTTGTAATTTATTTCACCTTTTAGTAATACCCTTTGAGGATTTCCTTTAACTCTAGCAATGAAATATCTTGCAAGGTGCAAATTTAAAATGGTATTGATTGGGAGACTTCAATATTTCTGCTCCAGCCTTTTTCCAATCAAGTACGGGATAATCTAGACCAAGCTCAATAACATTTCCATAATTTCCATATATTTGCTTTTATTCGGATGGATCTATTATTTCTTGTTTTTTTTTTATCTCCTTTTCAATGAGTCCAAAGAGTCTGTCTGCTGGCATAAATGAATGACCTGGTATCGGAAATATTAACTGGATATGTTTGACTGTTCTTGGAGCTTTATTTATTAGCTAAAATGTACACATCAATATCATCACAGAATATTTATTCTGCGAGCCACAGCTGTCAGCCATCAATCGAATAATTTTAATATTGGTGAGATCGATCTGACTGAGGCGATGGGAAACAGCTGAAGAAATCTCATTAGCTCCTTTCGCATGCCTGTCCTCTGTCCAAGTGTATATAAAAACACTTTCCTTCCTAAGATCATTCTGCACATTGTTTTGCACAATGGCAAAATTATTTATATAAAGCTGACTGTAGTAGTATGCCTCTTGATCCAGTACTTTTGAAAGTACCCAATTTTTTTTGCAATCAAAGGAAAGAGTAACCATCGCATTATTGTTTTCTTTTAGGTATTTAAAAAAGCATTTGGCCTTTAGTTTATGCAAATGTTTTTGCGACATTAATAACGCCTTTTCATGGTCGTCGCATTCATTTTTAATTTTTGCTGATAGTTCAAGACCCTTGGAGCAAACATCGGTGCTCGGTGTCATAACTCTGGAACCCGATGTTATAATTCGGGTTAAATATATTTCTAAGGAAACAATGCCGTACCTTAAGAATTCCATCACTACCCTGCAAATTTTGGTGCACACTGCTTTTAATTGTTTAATTCAGATACCATGAACTTGCGAGTTGCCGTTGCACTCCTGCAATAATGCGATTCTGTGCATTTGAAAGATTCGATGAAGCTCCATTACTGCTGACTTCTTTTCAGCATTTTTGCTGGAGACTCTGTCTCCACCACGTTTATCTTGGAAAAGTGTTCCAGAAAGTAGGAAAGTTTTCGCAATGGATCGCAGTCTATGGACTCCAATACCCAGAATACTTAAAAAAACTTTTGGCATACATGCAGTACCTGAAACGGCCGTGTGGACTTCCTCGCGTATAGTTTAGTGTGCGTTTGTGGCAACGCCCTTATATTGACTTTCGAACGGTGTCGTCGAGTATATCAAGCTTTTTCATGTTTCAAAGAAGGCACTATGAAATTTTCTGATGTCTTACGGTTCTATTTCATTGCACTTCATCTTTATGTTGTTTTTATGATGACAATTCCCAATTACTCGTAGATTCGGCAAACTCTTTGGTGCGTATCTATAAAAAAAATATATTAAAAATTGATCCAGTCCTCCAGCCCTTAAAGTGTTAACAAGTGACAGTTGAGAGGCACTTTTTTAATGTGAATAATTCTTACCTATTTCGCTTTTGTACATTCCGTTTCCACTGATCCCTATTGACTTGACGCTTTCTAGTACTAGTACTAGGCACCAATGATTTGAGTTGCCCCATCTCCACCCGCCATGTATATGCAGCCGCGGTTTGTGCACGGCCGCCTTCCATGACGCTATGAACGTGTCAGAATGAAAAGATTTTAGTGCCACACTTCCTTGTCCCGAAGCGATGCTGCACGGGACTGATATAGCAACCATGCACCTTAGTGCTTAAAGAAAGAGTTTTAGAAAATAAAAAGAATCTTGACTTGCTCTGCCGTTATTTATCTTTAATGACATGAAGTGTCTTCTGTACCCGTGTACTGAAACTCTGCGAAACAGAGGAGTCGGAGTTGAAAGTGATGAATCTAAGGAGGGATCGGAATTATCCCGTCCTCCATATGACGCAGCAAATTTTTCAAATGCCTCTAAGTTGGCCTTGGTTGATATCAAGTCAGAGTGGTCAATCGGGCCTGTGTGTGGACGGACCCTGGCAAACAGCTCCGTTCGGTAGGATCCCATGAACGGGCAGCAGTCCCAGAGGACGTGTTCAGCGTCTTGATGGTCGTGCCGCATGTGCATTCCGGCCTATGTCCTATCAAACGAAAACCATGCTGCTTGGCTGCGAAGTCACCATGGCCGGTCAGGAACTGGCTTACCCAGTGTGTTGGTCTTAGTTGTCTCTTCTGAAGCCTGCAGGACACATCTGGAAAGAACAGAAACAATGGTGGTGTTGATCCCTCTCAAGAGAAGGGTGATCGATCCTCATAATACATTGAGATTCATTTTTAAATAATTAGCAAAGCGAACACAACACGTTTATACGGCAACGGAGCACGGCCATTTTAGATTTGTATGTGTTTACTGGTTCGTGATTGGTGCATTTAGGTTGTGGCGCTTTTGAACTTCACTTATAGTGTAAGAGAGGCAGCTATGCGTTTGATCGCCGTTTTAGATGGCGATTTTGAATGGCTTAGAGGCGTTTCTACGTCGGTTCGAAGTTTATGGGTATATAGAATAAGAAACCGATCATTAATCATTATGTCAAAAATTATAAGATATGGATAGTGGCGGTTTTGCTTTTATACCCCTTCATGTGTAGGTAGGTATTCATGAAAACGCTTATTCATTCATAATTTTTATTTATTAATGAAAAGAACAGGAATGAACACGTGAAAATAAATAATTTGGTTTTGATTTTAAATAAGAATGAAATTCTTGTGCGAGACTTCTTAAAATTTAACATTGCTTTAAGAACTACGACTTGCAATTGTGTTTTTTTATCGATTTTTTGATTTTTTTCGGCTTTTTTTGAAATTGTTACCGTGGGTTGCTCTCTTTCTGAAAACGGGACATTTCTGCGTACCGAAGTTGTGCTTGGAGACAACGGGATAGGCTACCAAAAAATGGGACGTATGGTCACGTTAGATATGCTCCATCCTTGTGCGTCATTGGTGGGAGCTTTATCGTATTTTTTGTAAGAACTCTATGTATGGCGTCCCAGGCGGTTTCTGTATTGTGCATTGAGTAGTGCGTTTTCCAGCTTTAAGTTTTCGCATCTTGTATGGCTGATTGATATTTAAGCTTGGCTTCCAGGAATTCTGGGAGGGTAATTAGTTCTCTTCTATTTTTATTAGAGTTTTGAAGCCGATGTTTCGCTCGAATTGTTGATTTTTAAGATCATCAGCAGCAGACATGCATGCTTTTTCAAAGTCCAGCAAAATTTTTTGGGGTGTTATATTGGGCACCAATAATAAATTGGTAACCAACAATTATTGTTTTAATATGGTAAACATTCTGTTGTATGTATCCATATTCTTTTTTTGCAAAAGAAAATAAATACATGGAGGATATGAATTTCCAATCTTGGCATGCCATATATACAGCTGATAAAACATGCTGGGTGCTTTATCAAATGTTCCGTCTCCATAAATGACATCTTTGTTTAATTCTGAGAGCAGATCACCATTCCCAATTGCCAATATTCTTTCTGGGTCATCAGCTCCCGTATCATGCAAAATGAGGGTCAGCATACTTCTCTTGGATAGTAAAATCAATTGTAGCTGGATTGGGAATATGAGTTGTGTCTTTATGTCTAAAGAGACTTCGCGTGAGTGAGGATTGCTTTGGTAAGTGTTCCAAAACATCTCTAGTTGCTTCTAATAAAATATTTCCCATAACATTCCTCGGAGTTGCACCAATTGCCCGCATGTCTTGCGTCATCTTAGTCTTTAAAATATTTGCCTGTCCTTTATGAGGATTAGAATCATGGCAGTGTTGTTGGGACCTCTCCAATAATATTATCATTGGAAAAAATACCTTCTTGTACTCTTGCAATAATCATACTCAAACTCGGGTATTTCGAATTCCACATCACTATCGTCAGATTCGACAGTTTGGTCAATATATCCTCTTGAGTAAAATCTTCCATTGTAAACTATTGCACACAGATGGAATAACAACACTGATTCTAATGGTTATACTATGAATACAGTGTTTTTAGACTTTGGATATTACTCTTGGATGAGGCACCTGGGTACTATGACCCTTATCCTCTTCATCATAGTGTGTTTTGTAGGAATTTACATTTCGGTATCTGGGGGATAAATCCGACAGGTCTGATGCAATTTAAAAAGATGATTTGTGATGCGATGCTGGTGATGGGGTTATCATCGGCCTTCTTCGCGCTTAGGCGGAGATGGCAGACCGTGATAATGTCATGGCCAAAGAAGCGGGGGTGGGAGACAGAAACGCACGGTGTATGCTGTTGATGCTGGTTTATTTTAAGTCGTTGTTGCAGGGTATTGTCGTTAAGCGGTGGGTTGGTAATGGTGATTTGGCGAGCTGCAGACGTGGTGTCGCGGGCTGGGCTGTTGATGCTTGGCATCCGAGGCGAGAGTCAGGACTTGCGGCTTGGCGATGCGGTCTTTTTGGTTGGAGATCTGGCTGGGCTGGAGATGCTTTTATCTTCGCGTCCGAGGCGAGAGAGAGATGCTGGCTGTTCGGCGGCCGAGGTAAGAGAGTCAGGGCTTGCGGCTTGCCGATGCGGTCTTTTTGGCGGGAGATGCTTTTAGCTTCGCGTCCGAGGCGAGACAAGAGATGCTGACTGTTCGGCGTCCGATGCGAGAGAGAGATTTTTCGCGCGTCCAACTGTCAGATTGGCGGCGTCATGTTCCTCCGTCGGTCGGGAACCTCCCTGTTTTACCGACGGATTGACTAGTGGAGGCGCGAGCGGCCGTTTTCGACAGACCGCGTCTGTTTTGGCGGGAGCGTGGACGAATTTGAAGTTTGTATTTTCAGTGGAGGTAGGCTCCGCTCGGACGGGGGTTGCGAGAGCCGCGAAGAGTGGACGTAGGCTGTGGTGTTATGGGAAAGTTGATGGTTCGGTCCGTCTTTTGAGGTGGTCTCGTGTGGGAGACCTTCATCCGGTATCAGGGTGCGACGCTATTCTTTCTCGATGATATCATCGTCGTTGCCGGTTGGTGTTGCTTCGCTGCACGTTGGGTCTGTATCGCTGTACGTTGAGATTTCCGGACGTTGGTACCTTAGCAGTTGTAGTTGCTGATTTTGCTGAGTTGAGGTATCTTGAAGTTAGTTGTGTCGTTTAGTTGTTTTGGTTATTTTGAGGTGGATCGTATACGTTTTCTTGGTCATCTTCCTGGTAGGAGTCTTGTTCATAGATTTGGTCGTCTTCATTTAATAGGTTTGCCTGTCGTGAGTTGTGAGCGAGGATTCTATCTTCGATATCCTCCCATTTTTTTGAGTTTTGTTTTGAAGCCGTTGGCTTTAATGCAGGCTCCTTTGGTCTCGACAAGGAGGTGTTCGAGGTAGTTTTTCATCTCGTTGTGATATTGTTTCATGTCATCGTTTAATTTGATGATTTCAGATATATCGGTATTGGTTGTGTGTCTGGCCTCCAGTGAAGTTGTGATAAGGTGATCTGTGGTTCTTGTTATTTCAGACATGTTGTATTGTTGAAGGTCGGTATGGTGATCAGTAGGCTGGTTGATCTGTGATTCTTTTTGTCTGGAGTTTTGTTTTTTTCGTTTGGTACGGATTCTGATTGGTGACTTCTGGTCTGGGTTTATCTTGTTTGGCTTGTCTCGAGTTTGTGCATATCGATGTGAGGTAGGAGCCTTTACAACGATTGCACTTGGGCGTGTCGTGACAGTTCGATGAGGGGTGGTCGTATTTTAGGCATTGACTTGCAACTGTTTTTCTATTGATTTTTTTTTTAAAATTGTTACCTGCTCTCTTTCTGAAAACGGGACATTTCGGCGTCGAGAAGTTGTGCTTGGGGACAACGGGATAGGCTACCTAAAAACGGGACATATGGTCATATTAGGTATGCTCGATCTTTGAGTGTCATCGGTGGGATCTTTTTCGTATTTTTTGTAAGAACTCTATGTATGGCTTCCCAGGCGGTTTCTCCATTTTGCATTGAGCAGTGTGTTTTCTAGCTTGAAGTTATCGCATTTTGTATGGCTGATTGAAGATTAAGCTTGGCTTCCAGGAATTTCGGGAGGGTAATTAGTTCTCTTCTATTTTTATTAGAGTTTTGAAGCCGATGTTTCGCTCGAATTGCTGATTTTTCAAGATTTGTTAATTCTTGTGTCCACACCGTTTGTGCCACACCTTGGTATAGATTTATCGCATGCAGTTATTACAGCGTTGATGAATGTTGTCTGTTTTTCCATTTCGTTTGTGGTTGAGATTGTTTCAAAAGTTTCGCTGCAGATGTCATCTGCTTGGAGGGTGTCATTCAAGACCTCATCAAATCTTTTCCAGTCAGCTTTGCTAGTATTGTATTTTCTTGTGGTAGTAACAGTTTCATTCTCTATTTCAAGATTCAACTCAAACATAATTTGACATAACTTATGAAATGATTTGACGTTTGATTACGTCCATTGTTTAATATGATAACTTTGAAATGTTAAAACACTTGAAACACGTTAATTACACCACTGTGGCAAATAATAATGTTACCATGAGCGTGTCATGGAAGTTTCTATTAACTAAAGAATTTACTTATTCGAGGATGACTTTTTTCCACATGAATAAATAGTTTTTGTAGGACACTATATACGCTTGCGCAAGCAGTACAAGAGTGCAAATATAACTGATTAGGTTTTAGGTTAGGTAACGTTTTCATTCTTGAATTCATTCATTTTGCCAAAATCTTTCCGATAAGAAAGCTCACGAGAGATTCAAACTAGAATTGATGAGCAAAACTTGTCGTTTCAAATTAGAGTTGTCTTTTTTTAATTCTTCAATTATGGCTTTATTCGCGATGTTGGATTTGTTGATTTCACCAAGTTTATTAGTTAGAAATTCGACAGTGGCTGTGAGGTCCTTGATAATTTGTAGGTCATTACTGAACCCCTGAAGTCTTTCTTCAACTTTTCCATATCTGAGTCGAATTTGAAGAACAGTTCCTTTTTTAAACACTTCAAATTTAGATGAAAATACGTCCGTGCCAGGAGATTTTAAATTGTCGAGTAAAGAGATTGTGCGGGAGAACCGGTGATGCTGCAGCTTTCGCACTTCCATTGTAAACGGGTGCTGGAGGACGTATTTTTAAATGTGGATGCAGGCATTTGAGATACCCGGGGTTCCAGCGGCTAGCTCAGGTGTCCATCGAACCCCGGATTCACAAAAAAAAAAAAAATTAAACGGTTGGAGTATAAATAAAACTCGGTCTTTCGTGTTCGTGACGTGGTCTTATATTTTCTTATGATTTTTAGTTTCACAAATTTATATCTGGGTTTTTACGATTATAGTCGCAGGTCCTATCCTATTGGAAAAAGGACGCTTACTAACCTTTTTTTTTTCTTTTTCAAACTTCGCGTACCCACGCCATTCTACAAAAAGGACTCTCGTGATTGGCCAAATTTTATCGCATGATTTTGATTTGACGAATCACGAGGACCACCTCGGCGCAGGCGCGCAGATATTTCGACGTAGCCGGCAAGTGCGGCAAAATTTATTATTTTTGAATCCTTATATTTAGTCTTAAAATTATCTCTTTCATCCATCATCATTTTTACTTTTTAAATTAAATTAAATTTATCTTAATTACACCTCCGCCCAATATGCGATTTTCACACACCGGACGAAGGCCTTTACCTATGAATAAAAAATACTTACGTGGTTGAGCAAGGAATCAGATTAGATGTTTTATGAAGCCGTTTCTAGAGGTCAGGGTTACGTTTCGACTTATAGCTACTAAATGATTATTTTACACCGGGAGAAGCCCGCCTGTAACAGGGGTGTATCACATTCCTGCTTCCTATTGGTGGAAGATTAATTTACCATGACTATTAATGACCATACAGTATACAGTCATCTCTTTCTGATAAGAAAGCCCATGGCGAACTGTGCTATAGTGAAATGTAATACGTATACTTTAATGGGCCATTGGTGTTATCAATTTTATGAGATATTATTTTGTACCCTAATTCTGAATATAATAAAATTGAAATATAAAGAAATAAATAAAGAGTAAATAATCTGAAATTATCCGCAATATACTAATTAATGTAATGATTGAATTTATACTCGCAGGAAATAATTTCAACTCTTTTTAGTAGATTCATCCTCAATTGGCAATTTTTCATGCAATTAGGCAAACCTCTATTCAATCTAACAGTACTGCAAGTTCTAATTTAACTTTAAACAATATTTCAGTATTATGATTACATAATGCTATTGTTGAAACCATTCATGCTGTTCAGTCTATTTTTCATTGAGTGTATAGTTGATGATGATCGTGTAATGACAAAACTTGATAACTCAATATTTAGTTATCAGTTATCACCATTAAAATTTATATTTTCTACAATAATTTGATTTGTTTCTTTATATTAGTATACCTAAATGTAAGAACATTATCATCGTTGCGCCTTCAAAATCGGCTGTGTAGTTTTCAAAACTTTACAGGAGAAGCTAAAAACAATGCGAATTACAATGTCTGTCGCCTACAACATCGAAATATTTTTTAAAGCAATTCCAGACTACATTTTATCATAATCATTATATTTTTTCCTTGGTATAGAAGGAATTATAAAATTTTTGGTGCAAAAACCTGTTTTGTGAAATTTATGCACATAGCCGATTTTGAAGGCACAACGACGATATTGAATTCGTATTATTTCATGTAACGAAAAATTCTTATTAGGAATTATTTTTGCAACCCTCTGGAAAATATTTGATGCCAGTGTATGTATCAATATATTATACCTATGTAACATTTTAATTAGTATTGAGTATTAAACATAAATATTTTTCAAGCTAATTTTTGAAGTTTTATTATCCAATTACCTCACATGTCATGTTATTCCATCTTATCATATAATTTACAACATACTGGACCATAAGATGGCAGAACCTGATATCTTGGAAAATCTTTTTTTCTATCAAATGTGGAGTATCGAAAATTTGAAATACTTATTCTTTATCTAAAATTTCAGGTACACCATTACTTTATATTATTTTCAAAAAACATGTTTGCCAGAAAGATTCAAATAATATCTCTAAGTTTAAGCACAATTATTAACAGTGCACAAATCAGGTTTTGTCATTTGATCAGTCAGTTAATGTGATTAAAACTTTGGGCTGAAATACTCTAAATTTGGTTATTTCTAGTGTTTTTATGAGTATATCCCATGCAATGTGTTAAAATTATATGTGCATAATCAATAAAACAATAATTTTATTACAAACTCCCATCATTTTTTTTATCGACAATAATTTATAAAAGGTAGTATATCTTACTGGGAATTCGAAAAATATCACAGCAGCTAAAGGGAAACAACCACAAAATATTTAAATACCAATATAAAATATAATAAGGTGAGTCGGGGTAAGTGTGACATATATTTCAATGAGATGAATTTCAACCTGGTTCATGTGAATAGGTGTATTTTAAGCAGTTGAAAACTTTACCGTAGGATCTACAAAAGCATTACAATTAATATGTACAGAAGGAACCCACTGTATATCTTACTATAATACGACATTTTAAAGGTTTTTGGTCACTAGTCAGTTTGTTAGACTTACCCCAATATTGGGTTAAGTGCAGTGTTGCCATCTTTTTGTAGGCTGACTATAGTACAAAGGCGTAAAAACTGTAGTATTTCTGAAAATTATATAGTACAGGAACATTTTTCGTCTTCAATCCTTTAAAATTATAGTATTTTGGTAAATTTGGCTATAATTATAGTATTGTACTATAATTATAGTACGGTTGGCATCACTGGTTAAGTGTAACTAAATTCATCTTTATTCTAAAAGTACTTACTTCAAACCCATAACGTATTACATGCATAGAAAGATAATATTTCATTTAATGGATATTGAGTCTTGAGTTAAAACTAGAAGCATAGAATTTCAACAAAAATGAACTAAAACATTTTTTTTGGGTAAGTGTGTCATACTAATGTATGAAGCGCAAGTGATGTTCGGAAACAAAAACGACGTATTTTTTATTAATTAACGTAGGTAGTTGATGACACTAACGAGTTTACTTTTTGAAGGATCATCGGAAAAACTTGTGATGTAAAGTTGACAGTCAACATTATATATCCTTTGTGGACAATCTTTTAAATTCATGTTGATGATTGTATTGTTTAATAAGACAAGTTATATTACCAATTGATTACAAAAGGATCGCAAACTTTTTTGCGAACATATTCTACGGCTTGCGGTTTTTAGCATGGGACATGCTTTAGTCTTGACCACCCGGGCAGATTCGTTACGAAAACATCGCACAGACAGCGGTAATGAAAACAAAAAAAAGTCACGAAAGTAGAGCGGCGCGGGCTGGAGTGGCTTCAGCAGTGTTGCCATGTATACTGATATTTTTTCATATTTTTGGCAATATCCTGAATCTACTGATATTTTATGAAATCTACTGATATTTTCGTCATTCCACAAAATTCCCACCATCCGGGAAAAAAACGAGTCGTCTTTGAAAATTTGGGAATCTACGGTCCGCTGTGAAATATTTCTCTTAAAAAAACGAGCCGACCATGAAAAACGGCGTTTCGGGAATGACGTGTGACCCGCGCCCCGCAATTTATTTTATTTTCCTTTGAATTTGGACAACCAACATATTACAGAGAATCAGTGAGCAAAGCATGTTCCATGTTTAATCATTTTAGCCGTCAGGGTTTAAGTAACCATCATATTTAAATGATAACTTATTTCTTTTAATAAAACCTATAAACCAATTGTGTGTGTCCGGGTACTTCGTTTTTAAACGGTGTGTTAATATTATTTTCTTTAATATACTGTGCAATTAATTCGAGGACTATTTTTTTGTGGGACATGCTTTTCCAACGTATGCAAATTTTCTTCCAAAGATGTTTCAATCTCTTTGGGTAATATTGTACTTCTCCTAAAACTGTCTTCTCTTCTTTTGAAAACATGAGTAATAATAATTATTGTAGATCGTGAATCCCGTATTTTCTCGCAGCTGTCAATAGATTTTTTACACATTTAACTGTTTTTTGTAATTTTCCTTGGTCGTAAGCTCCTTTATCTGTCTTTCGTTTATATTTACATGTGGAGAAATGCACATTAATTATCATATTATGTTAGATAAGCACTTATTTTAAAAACTTATGTATTAAATTGAAACACATGCACTCTTCCGAGTACCTAGGTACCTACTTAGCTAACATAAACTATAATAATAAAATTATAAACATTTTATTTCAATTACGATCATTTTTTCGATCGATATAAATAATGCATCGTGTCCCATCACTAGTTAAAATAATGACTATGCAAATTCATAAAAAATATATGGGGGAAGTGTGTCACAAAACAAAGGCGCACTTACCCCACGCGTTTACTTTCGTGGGGAAAGTGTGTCTACTCGATTAAAGCTTTAAAATGCTTATCAATAAGTAAAACGATAACAACACGTGAAGCAGGGTATCAAAATACACATACTCCCCAATTTTACAACCATAATGTGCAGATTTACGTGTTTTAAAAAATAGTTTAGTAACAGCTACCATCTCACTCGTCGACTTCAAAATGTCGTCTGGAGAATAATCCATGTAGTCACCTCAAAAAACATGGTATCGACACTATTTCTAATTATTTTTATATATCAGTGACTTTGCTATCACCTTTCCATAGAAAGGCATCATCCAATTTGTAGTAGATACTGAGATATCTTAGTAGCTACACTTACCCCAAAGTTACACTTACCCCGATTCACCTTATTGCTATAAAATGTTGAATTTTGACTATACGATTTGAAATTACTAGCTGAGCCAGCTGGCTCTCGCCAGTCTCGCTAGGTCTTGCAGACGGCTTGGCGTTCTGATGACATGGTGTTGGATTTCAATATAATTGTAAGGTATGTATAGATGGCGCCATAGTTTTCCTTTCGTGATGGATTTTCATTCCCGTCAGACAGTTTGACATTTCGCTGATTTGTCAGTTTTGCGATTTGCATTTCGTGACTGCCAATACAAATTTGGAGTCATATGCGTAATCTATTCTAGAGCCTGGCCTTCACAATATCGTCTGACACCATTTCAGGCTGCTAGACCTAGCAGAACAGCTGGCAATCACCGATTGCTACCACTGACATTTAAATTTTAATACAATATATGTGTAGGTATGTGAATTTAAATATGATAAATAATTAGGTATACATCTTAATCGTGATTATCATAAATAGCGATCCAATATAAGGCGAATATTAATCTCTTTCGGGTCCCATTTACATAATAGAAAAAGGTTAGCAGCATAAAAAAAATTAATTAAAACATTACTTATTTTGTTTCATTGTCTATAAAAAATAAATGCTTGCAGCCATAGAATAATATTTAAAAAATTATATTTTGATTTAAAAATTAACCTTAAACGATAAAGTTTCACGGTGCGGGACATTCATATCGAAACAAATGTTGATAAATAATAAAGCAATACATATTACATCTGAGTCTATTCTAGACCAATTCTGATAAGAATAGGAATTTATAAGACCTATAGATGTGGAATCAGCTTAAAGAGGCCTTCATCCAGCAGTGGATTGATACAGGTTGATGGCGATATAAATGGGTAGGTATATAAAATCACAAATTTTTAAAAAAATATAGCAGTTTACATGATCAAGAAGAGTAGAATTATGTTAGGATAACCTTCATCCAGCAGTGAATTGATTTTGGTTGATGATGATAATGACGATATTATGAATGGGTAAATCTAATAATATCAGCAATTTTAATAAATATAGCGATTCATATGACCGACAGAAATGCAAACAACTTAAAGAGGCCTTCATCCACTGGTAGATTGATTCAGGCTCATGGGCAATATAAATAAATATAATTTAATAGCAATTCAAATGACAGAAAGGAATAGAACCAGGCTAGGGAGGCCTTTATCCAGCAGTGGATTGGTTCAGGTCGATGTTGAAAAGAATGATAGAAATAGGTATAATACAAGGAGATTGAAAGAAGAAAGAAAGAAAGAAAGGGGCGGAGTCCAATCTCTTTGTTGGAAGTCGTGTAAAAAAAATATTTATGATTAAGTATACCATATATTATATAAAGTGTGGTAACACTATAATGACTAAAAACAATAACACAGGAGAAACGTCAAAATGATAAATGTCACTTTTCGATATCTGAATATTAGTTTCATGTAGTCTTCAGATGAAAAATATTCAAAATATTTAGCATTTTATCGGTCGACTTTAGTTTCCCTTTGTCTTGTTCTCAAATGGGAATTTGTTTTTATGGCCGTTTTCTGTAACAACAAATTGTTATTCTATGTATTAGCTATACATTAACTGTTATTTTATACAGTTTCTCTATTATTTTTACTGCTACAAATATAATAAACGGACGACCAACAAGTCAAAATGACAGCAAAACATCATGAAACAACATACCAACCTTTAATAGATATGGTTGAAATTAAAGTAAAATTTGTAAAACCAAAGCTAGAGCAGGAACATCACACTGATGGCAATAATATCAACAATCAGGTTTGGCCAAAATTTTGCCAGGCCTGTTTGTCTACTAGTAAAAATAATCTGAAAGATATGACCAAAAAATATATGTACAATGGCAGATATGAGATCTATTCAGAGATGTTGGACTACTGTTTCTCTATGCAGGTGAGATTGGAAATTTTGCTTATTATATTAAACACTATTTTCAAGAGCTATATTATATTTTTTTTAAATGGAGAGACTCGACTCAATTCAACTCTTTTTTGTGTTTTTTTAATAATAGGCATTTTTCTGTGGTTTCTCAAAATGATGTACCTAAGTATGTTATGTGAAAATAAGTAAAGATGGAATTTTTTAAAGTTAATAATTATGTTTATGGAGACAATAATTCGACTCCCGCAAAGTTCCACGCTGTCTTCGTCTAAAGCAGTCTTTTCCAAAAGGGGCGATAATGCCCCCTTGTGGGCGCTGGAGGCTTTCAGGGGGGCAGTAGAAGGCTCAAAGAAAATAAGTGGGCGTTAAGAAAATCTAGAGGGGCAACGGCAGACAAATTCTATCTATAAAAATCTGACGGAATCTAGACACGACACCACTTGAGATGCGATTTACTACTCGAATGCTTGGAGTCCCGTATAGACGATTAAATTAGAGTCGCTTACGCATATAATAATGTGGATGCAGCTTTATATTTCATGTACATATAGTCTGTCTTCTATAAGCTGGCGTGCCGCTTTTCCCCCCGCTTCAGCATCCATCTCATTCCCTCCCATTGAAAACTTGCAACAGTTGAATGCAATGACACAATGCTTTCCGTGTGATGTGTACGCCAGTTTATAGAATACAGACTGTAGTCCTATCCATGGTTAAGTTAACTAAATAAAATTGTCTGTGATTTCCGATATTTTTTTTCATACAAAAATTTTCGGTCGATCGCGGCGATCCCATCCCTATCCGAAATTCTTGAGATGCGATTTTAGGCTTGAATGCTTGGAGACCCGTATAGACGATAAAACTAGAGTCGCTTGCACGTCTCGTTCCTGCTTTTTATTTCATGAATCTGGCATCTCCGGAAGTTGACCAAAATGGTGTATTGGTCTTTAATATACGGCCATATAATTCCGATACAACATTTCACGGTGAAGTGTGATATGGTGAACTGCATACGTACAGGTTTCCGGACACTATTTTCAGTATATTCCTGTCCATTGACTGAAAATTATTATTTAATATTCTTATGCCAATGAAGCGTTTCTATATTTTTCCATTCAAGTCAAAGTGTTTTGAAAGTAGAGCATTTACATCGGTTTTTATTAAATGACTTCTTGTATTCTTACATTTCAGTTGGAAAGAAATTATGAGGAGTATGTTCGCCTGATATGCGAGTCGTGTATTAGGAGACTCAGAGAGGTGCTGAACTTTAAGATTCAAGTGGAGGATGCCCAGCTAAATATTAAACAAAACACTGGTGAGATATCGAGATAATAAATATAGAATCGACTCTTTACCATCTTAAGACATCGAAGTCGGCTTTCGTAATCCAGTGCGACGCTGGCCTTTCTTCCGGGGGTAACGGGTTCAATTCCCAGTGAGGTCACAATTTATTTATGTGATTTTCACTCTAGTCTAAATGCGTATTTATTGTCATTGTGCCCTCATAGCCTGTTGCAGTGTTAAAAAGAATAATATATATCAGGGATGGCGAACCTTTTTAAATCACGTGCTATATTTTCCTGAATATTATTTTTTGACTGTCTGACGTGCCGTGCAGTGTTTCGAGTAGTTTGAGCAGAAAAAAATGAAAAATAGTTTTTAGAATTCTATTAAAAAAGTTCAAAAATTATAAGCAATTGAGTTCTTGAGTATTATTACCATAACACCTAGTTAGTTTGGGTCTTTACGCACAAACTGGCGCCAAAATTTCTCGGATCAGATGAAGCATCGTCTCGCTTCAGTGGTCTAAAGCATTGTACAATGATTGTAAATCGATCAAAATCAAAGGTTCACGACACGGCTTACCCCGCCGCCTGATGACATCAATGCTATAATATTATTATGTGTGACGCATAAAACCTAATGATCCATCTATGCAATTTAAATTAATAGAGTTTCAGCTGCCTGTTATTTTTTATACAATGCGGATCTGTCATTTAAGCATGATTTTCGTCGTTTCCGTTTGCGCATCAATTGATAAATATTATTAAAAACCGAAGAAAATACGCATTTTTAATATTTAGGTATTTGTAAAAAAATATCTTTTAAAATATAAATCTATTTTTTTTCTCTTCAACCCAAGACATTCGCGTGCCTTGGCGCGCTTCGCCATCCCTGATATATCGTGGGTATTCTGCGAAAAAGCACTAAGTCAAAATTTTGCTGATTTGACTTAAGGGCCCGCTGAAGAGCCCGCCGTTCAAATATAATTCAGTATAAAAAGGACCTCGGCAACACCTGCGAGATGAAGCCGATCAGAAAACAGGGCTGTCAAAATAATATTAAGCATTCATATTTTTTAAATGTTAATTTCATCATGGTTTTTAATCAAACCTGTGCAAGTACGTACTGATAACTTGGGTGGATTTTGTAGCAAACATACTATTGATATATATACGGGTATATTATTATTATAACCCAATTCAAATTGAACATAGGTTGATACTCAAATACTATTATAGTATGTTTATGATTTCGAGAAAATAATACGATGGTATAATTAATCCATATCAATTATTTGAAAACATTACATTCGCACTTTGCACAAAATTACAAACACATTCGAAGTTTGCCGCACACGTACAGACCACGTGATATTTGTTTACGCAAAATCGTCGCTTTTCAAAATGGCGAATTTGATTACCAGATTTTACTGCGATGAATCAGTATGTTCCTTTTTGTCTTTTTTTATTCGTAGGTTTGTTTACTATGTACACCGAGAAATTTCCATTTATAAACTCGGAAACGATTTTTACAGAAGAGTTTTGGAATATAATGCAACCAAAACTGGAAAAAATTCTATCATGGGTGTTGAATTCCTGAATTAGCTAACCCCAGGTCCATGCCACTACGTGAACCACAGTGGATATTAAGCCATTTCCACACTGGCAACAAGTTGCTGGCAACCTCATTAAATTTTACGATACTTACCATAATTGCTTAAGAAATTTTACAATAATTATCCAGCCAGTGTGGACCCGGCATTAGATGCATAAAACTTAAATAATATATATTATAAATAAAAATTTAAAATTATAAATATATATTATGATTTATGTCTTCGACAGCCCTGATGAAATAAATGTGAAATATGAGTCAGATCAGTCACAGAGCAAATTTATTAACACAAACAACTTTGACACGACCTTTTTATATTAACTAGTAGACCAGATATTATGGACCACATGTTAAAAAATCATATTTTCAATTCTCAAGGCCAATTCTGTAGAACGTCCTCTTAATGATGAGGTAATCTTATTAAGAGTACGCTCTATAGTCTACAAAAACACACACAGTTATATCTATAAAACTGGCGAAGATAATTTATGTTATAAGTCAAAAAGACATACATCAATTCAGAGAAAAGGCACTAAAGGGACTTAGTGCATTTGCTTCTCTCATTCTCAGGCTGTATTCACAAAATTCTGCGTGCGAAACTGCACTAAGTCATACTCAAAGCAATATCGCAGAAAGGAATTAAGACCGTCCAAACTTTCAAACTCGATTATCTCAAAACTAGTATTTTTGACTTAATGCTTATTCGCAGAATACCCACGATATATTATATTAGATTATAATATTAAACGTGTCTGAAATGTGAAATTGAAGCGTAAAAAAGTGTTACTGAGACACACTTAGTGTAGAGGTGAATTTAATATTTAAGACAGTCAATAACACCAACATAATATTTGTTATCCGATAGAATTTGCTTTATATGGCTACCCATTGGCCGATATAAATAGTCAGTATTATCAGTTGTTTTAATTAAATTTTATTTTATATAATCTTTTAGTTTAAACTATTATTTTTGAGCACAAAAGGCTACACAAAACCGTCTTATAAATTTGTACTGAGTCTACCTTGTTATCGGAGCATAGTGTAAGCACAAGGTAGTGTCATTTGCCTCGGTCTGTCATCACGTCTTGAGATTGTCGCTATGTTAGACCTTCAGTGCATAGATCACTTTCGCAGCATTGCTTCATTGTGAAGGAGTGTCAGCTATGGTGACATGTCCCGAAATGAAAATTATTTAAATTTTTTTTTTCGAATATTTAGGAATATCAACATTCTTGCCGACATCGTATTTGGACTTGGAAAAATCACTCGAGAATGAAATTGAAAATATAGACAATGAGGTCTCAACCCTTTGTGACGATGACAATGATAAAAGTGATGATTCCTTATCCAGAAATCACTTTATAGAAACATCTCCCCCAATGCCGGTCAACACACACAAAAAGAAAAAGAAATCTGTAAAAAGGTATTTCATTTATCTTATTATTAATATTTATTTACAATAAAGGCTACTCATTTGCTATTGCAAGGTTTCCCAAACTTTTTCTGCAATGGAACACTTCGCAAACCCGGAAATTTTAACGGAACACTTAGCTTATTTTTTAGATTGATTCCTACAACTTGATATTAAAAAAAAAATAATGACTTTGATAATTTTGAGTCCTTGAATTGCATATCTTCTTGATATCAGGCACAATATTGGTAATTTGCGTTCCAATATCTGGTGTGGCGTCGAGCCTGTTCCTGCACTTTGACTTCATTGCAGCGTAAATATAAAATCCCGCTTCGGATAAATAGATAGTAGAAAACGGAAGTAAAAAAAACATGGCCCCCACATTCTAAAGCCGGCCCTCAGGCTAGGATCTTTGGCGGACCCCCTACCTAACTCTAATGTTAAAGGCAGTGTGACACATCACATTAACATTTTTCAAATCTTGTTATAGCTCAAATTAAGGGCCCTTATTCAGTGTATTATTAACTATTTTTTTCTATTTTTAATACATCTACTTTCATCATGGTGTTGTCGAGTATCAATACGCGATAATCAAAAATTACATCGTTCAATTATATAATTTAAAATTAACAAATGTTAATATTTATGTAGTATAATAGCTCCGCAGGCGACTTTTTTTTAAACTATTAAAGCAAATTTGTGATGTGTGTTTATCTTACTTATCTGATCAACCCGCCACGCCAGGCCTACCCAGTGCTTGTGCCCCCAGTACTCTTCTGACAAACTTGCCCAGAAATCATTTAAAGGCTGATCTTCAAATCAGAGTCACTAATTAAATCAATAAGATTTTCATAGTCACTTACGCCTACTGGTTTAGCTGTCACGGAAACTAGTTTTCAGAAAATATTGCAAAAGTGTATAAAACCTTTCCAAATTGTCGCGGAACACCTATTTAGGTTCATCGGAACACTGGTGTTCCGCGGAACATAGTTTGGGAAACCCTGTGCTATTGGATGACCAATGATCGTACTGCACAAGTCGTATTATTCATGTATATCTTATTTTTTCTTTTCCACATAATATTATGTTCCTGTTCTAAATAGGGATGGAGTCCTGTGTCCAAAGCAGTGTCTGAGATTCTTGACCTAATAGAAAAAGTAAATTGTTGTCATTATCGAGAACGCAACAAGGTGTGGATCTTGGCTTTTCTAACAACTCTCTCCTATTCAAAAGGACCACTTCCCAATACCAGTCAATGGTAACTCTATCTATCTAGCCATTGAATTTGTGGTCTTTCTCTTCTTTATTGCTTGATAATTTTTTGTTTATTTTCGACCATGTCCGATGCTAATAAGATCATATGGGCCTCCACAGAGTAGAGGTTTGTATTAACAGATTTTTGTTTTTATGAGAAATGGATGTCAGCCACTTGCTCAACCTATTAGGTCCATACTCTGACTCATACACAAATTGAAAAACAATTTGTGTACTTGTCAGACCCAGGACCCACGACGCTATAGGCCGACACTTAAGCCGCGTGGTCATCGTGAGTGAGTTGTTCGATATTATACCCCGTTTACACGTGCATGGATTTTCTGCTGACAGTACATATTATAATCGTGGCCATAGCAAGAAAATGCACATGTAAACACATATTATCGTGAAAGTTCAGAAGCTTCTGAATTTTCATGCAATAATTGGTACTTGCATGGCGGTGCGCACGCACAGTAGAACGATAGTGGCAAACCTGCCGGAAGTAATACAAACTACACCGCACAGAATATTTTGACGTTTACCGATTATCTACGAACCTTTCTGAACCTGTCAAATAGCATCATACAATGACATCGTGTCTCGCTTATGCTTGAAAAATGAGATTGGAGGGACAGTCAGCACTTTTACGTGTAAATAGTTGTTATCACGACAGTTTAAAATACACGCTATTTGTGCTAGTAAATCCATGCATGTGTACAGGTGCTATTACTGTCATTGTTAATACAATATTGTCTTTAATATGGTGGACATGGCTTAGTTAGAGCAGCACCAGGTCATGTGAACCGTGTCAATGTCAGCGAACCGGCAATTAGAGAAATAATAAGCAATGGGAAAGAAGACACAGGCCGTTAATTCGCTGTCTAGATGGAGTTACCGTTTAATTGGGTAGGTAGTGAATTGGAAAGCGGTCACTTTGCTTAGATGAGAGTTGCTACATGAAACCAGGACATACTCTTGAGTGTCCATGATCCAGAAAATATTGTTATCAGTTTTTATTGAATAATTATGGACACTTCAGTATTGTACACTGTTGAATGATCGCCATGTTAGATTTCACTGTACACATCTTGTGAAACTTGTCAATGTTGTTAACCTAAAATATTGTTCATTCATGCTTATTTTCTGCTTTTAGTGTTAAAAAGATTCCAGACCTTGGACCGATACAATGTATTTCAGCTGCAAAGCGTGTCGGCTACAAGGACCTGCCATATACATTGAAACCAGATCAAAAGCAATGCAGGTATGTTTCATTTCATTTTACTTCCCCAAATACACTTGAGTTACGTTTGTAGTATATATAAATAGCATTGGCACGTAGTGGGTTCCAATCCGATAGAATAAATTAGATCTTTTAGTGATTGTTCTTCTAAATAATTATATAAATTTGTTCTTTCACAGGTAATTAATTATAGCTAAATTTTTATTATAATTAGAAATTCTTTGTTTCCCCAGTTAATCAGTGATGGTTTATTATATTATAGAAAACTTCTTTTAGGCGTATAATTCTAATGCTTGACACAATACCGTCCATCGATTCAATTTTCAACATAACCTCAGTTGAATGTGGTTACATATTATTATTATTGAAAGCCCATGTCTCCCTACTTGAAAACTGGTAGCCGATAATGGTTGAACAGAATATGGCTCTAAAACTTTTTCATGCCCATGGCTTCACCATGAAGCCACTGATTATATTCTAAGGAAGCTAATTCTGCAGAGTTTATCTATCTTGTCCATCCAACGGCCTCTAGGTCTTCTTTTTGCTAGTTTTCTACCTCTTGGCTACCACCGGACTCCGGAGTAGATTTGTCCAGTAATTGTCTCTCCCTCAAAGTATTTGTGTATGGATCGATCTGATGTAGAAAATATTTGAATATGTTTACAGTGAATGCGATGAGATGTTCGAAAATCACCGCGGTCTACAGAAGCACATGCCTACCCACTTCCCTAACTACACGTGCGAGATTTGCGGGAGAGTGTTCGCCAGCCATTACCAGTTCACCAACCACAACAAGAGGGCTCACCACTCGGAGATATTTGAGTGCACGCTGTGTTCTGGAAAACGATTCAAGACCCGAGAATATTTCTCTCTTCATATGCGGGCTAAGCACGGGGAAGGCGTCAAACATAACAAGTTAGTTCTATTGCATTCTTGAGTATTCAGTTTTCGATAATGATTATATTTCTGACAGATACCTAGATTAGTGTACAACAGCGCTTTTGATAGTCAACAATAATTTTGAATAGTTTTTTTTATTGTGCTAGGCAACAAATGTTGGTTCTGAATATTATATACCAGTAGCGACAAGTGGAGATAGGCTGTTAAGATCCGCTATAAATAGTGCACATTAAACTTTGTTAGTCATACGTATTTGTTTTTATTGCACTAAAAGTACAATTTACAGATGGTGTTGGTTAGTTTTTAAAAATCAATTAAACCCTGCCTTATCCAAACCACAATATAGATTTGGTACGTTTTGGGCGATACAACAAAATTGTGCGCACTTTCATTCATACTTATTTGTTTTCATTGAATTAAATTACACATGTCGGTTCATTTTTTAAAATTCATCAAGCCATGCCTAAACCAAACTATAATATAGGTATACCAAATATTAGTCTATATAATATTCAAAGTTATGTATGATTTAATTGTATTTAGATATTTTATAGATAGATGAGTATTTTTTGACTTTTTTCTATTATGGCTTGGTTTCGCAGGGTTCAATTGAATTTTAAAAACTAACCAACACCATCGTAGTTTTATTTCATTGAAAACAAATACGTATGACTGACAAAGTTTAATGTGCACTTTATGGCGGATCTTTACAGACCTCCACCCTTCGCCACTGTTATTTACAGTAATATTAATGCATCATTGTTATGGTTTTTTCCAGGTGTTCTCAGTGCGGTGAGCGTTTCAATGATTATTGGAAAAAACAGAGGCATCTGGTGAAAGTCCATGGCGCCGAGCAAATACAGTACGACTGTAAGTTGTGCGATGCGACTTTCCGGTCGTCATCGGCGCGCGCCACGCACATCCGCAAGGCACACCTGAACGAGCGCAAGCACGCATGCGATTACTGCCACTACTCCAGCTTTACCAAGCGCGGCCTGTCAGAACACATACTGTGCCACACGGGCGAGAGAAATTTCCCCTGCTCCGTGTGCAACAAGAGATTCTTGAGGAAGTACACGCTCAATGAACACATGAAGATTCACACGGGAGAGAAGAAACACGTTTGCCATATTTGCAGTAAGGCTTTCACGCAGAGGTGTTCGCTTAAAGGACACATGGCCGTTCATGAAAGGGACAGTTTTAAAGGAGATTCTTAATTAAGATTCTGTTGTTAATTTATTTTACAATATTTATTAAATCGGTTTCTGTTGAAAAAGATAATGATTTTTATATAAAAACTTTTAACCTGCAGTACATCAGAAAAAAAAAAACCATTATAACTGATATCTAAATCCAGACCAGTGAGCCTTGATCACTGACCTGTCGGTTGATAGTCAAACATGCTACTAAATGCACCATTCGTATGTATTTGACAAGGTGAATTGCTTTGATTCTGAGTCAGCCAGTCAACCATGGGGTTATAAGTCGACACGCTTAAGCCGTCGGCCACCGTGGCATCATGACATAAATGTAAATAAGTGGCATCATGGTACAATTTCGGTATTTTGGATTTTTAAAACCGGTATTTAGGTATTCATAAATACTGGAATACGGGTTTTGAAATACCGGTATTGCAATCCCTACTCTTTATATTTTTATACATGATACATGTACAAAATGAAGACAGGATATGCACCCACATGTCGTATAATATATACGCATTTTCAATCAAATAAATTACACAATGTAAAAAAGCTTAGTTGATTATGTCGCCGTTTACAAAAATAATAAAATAAAGACAAAAATGTACAATAATATCTAGATATAGGTAGATATGATATATGATTTTTTGCGGCTTAAGTATATTTACATTGTACAGCACGGATCAGTCTTGCCACAATAAACATTTTAATATGTTTGATATTAATTTAATATCCTTATTACGTAATGCAACTCTTAAACGAATTGAAACTTGACACTTATGTACAGCAAACTGACTACCTGCAGGTTTAAATGCAGATCAATCGATTGAGGTTAATTTTGGAAAGATATTAATAAATCATTAAACTAATTCTCTCCATAAAAAATAGTTTTTAACTGGTATTTAAAAAAAAATGGTAATGTAATGTACCTATCCATTTTGGTGGTTAACCACAAACATAATTTCATATCGGTCTATGAACGTTTGTGAATTAAAATTTTTCATAAAATAAACAAAAAATGGCTAGTAGGTGTACCTAAATCATAATAATATTATTACTATTCTCACAGTTTTAAATGAGCAATCTTGTCAAGGTATAAATAATAATAGAATTTATTGAAGTAACATATTGTCATCTCTATGACATATCTCAAAATTGGTAAGGAGTTATTCATAAATGCATCAATTACCTATCACTATAAACTATAAGGACTTTGGAATTTGTCAGAAATGTAACTGTAACAATTTAACCTTAAATATGCGCAAATTCGATTTCTTCAAGTGAATTTCATAGTATGATCTTGATTATTGTTATTGTTGTTATAGCGGTATAGCCTGAAACTTCGTTAATCGACTAATTCAGGATAAACATTAAACATCGATTAGTGTTGGGTATATCTGCCCAATTAAGTTATCTCGACGATCTTGGCTGCATCAGTGAGCGCGTTCTGTTTCTTTGCCTTCTGGATGTCCTCGAGAGTCTGTATGTAAATATTGACTGCCAAAGACAATCCCTCGAGGTTGATTTCACTCTCCGGTAGATTGTCTGGCACGATGTTAATCTCCCTCATCATGACTTCGAAGCGGCCATTGCACCGGTTTGCAAACACGTCTACATTTGTCGGCCTGTTTGGCTCATTCAAGCAATCGATGGGACCGCTCCATAGCACCTGAAAATGTAAATTTTATCATTGTAATGAGAGTGATAGTTCAAATACGTCATTATGATCGTCGTCACATACTGACAAATTTAGTCTATGGTTTTGTCATTCCGCAGAATATTTTGAATGATCACTATCTCTATAAATTCAATGACGGAGTGTGCCAACTCTAATATTTTATTAGTATTTTGAATTATTATTCATGTTAATTTCAATTTATTTTAACAGTTTCTACGTGTGCGCACGTTAAAATTACTTGCGATATTGCATCCATAGATAATATTTTGAACAGAATCCAACCTGCAGACCATAGATAATAGACAATATTCTTATAGAAAATACATAGTGCCAACCACTAAAAACAAAAAACACGTCAGCCTAAAATGTGTAGGCATGTAGAAAATGATAAAAAACGTTCATTGAGTCATGCGTGTGTCGAAGAAGCACGGTCCGCGTGAGGTGACCACATTGTTGTTCTGGTGATTTCGGCAGATTTTACTAACTGAAAATGTTCGTTCAAAGGTTCAAAATGTGTTATGGGATGGGAGCATCAGTCTGATCATTTTAAATACCAAGAAAAATGACATTCCACACTTTTTTCTCGTAGCTGCAGCTTACTTGAACCTTAAGATGCGCAGGAATCATCTCTTCCTGTATGCAAGAAGTATGCGGAGCTAATCTGTATATTACAGGTGCTCGTCATTGCCAAAAGTTAATTTTATAATATCGGTTTGTCTTCCCCTCTTCCGCTCTCTTTTGTTACCCAAATTATCGAATATTATTTATAATGTAGTGCACTTATAATTACCTCAACTTTTGTGTCCTGGTTGATTGCTTGTATGTGAACAATGGCTGGGAAGGGATCAGCAAGTGTTACAAGACCTTTCGGTGGCACCATCTGAAAATATTGAATATCTAATAATTATTGTAGAGCCAATGAAAACCCAAGAATATTATAATTAGCCTGACTTTACGGCCGAGATATACTGGAATCATTCTACAGTGTCACCACGGGTACGATAAAAGCGATTCTCAGTTGAATTGGTATTGTCTGCTAGCATTGAAACAGGTATTGCAGCAAAAAATACTAATATACCTGCGTATCGCCCATGGTGCCACTGTAGAATGAGTTCAGTACCTATACATTCCTGCAAAATTGACTGTGAAGCAAAATACTGTATAACAAATCATTTATTTCCATACAAATCCATACAGTTCCCATTGGATCCATTCCAAGTTCAATTACAAAAATAAATATGCTTTTCATTGGGATCAATTTGAAGTAAGATGTGCATTCCTTATTCAAAATGAAAAAGCGCTTTTGACACATCCTTCTAGGCTAAATATGTCAAAAGAGTGTAGTTCTTGTCATGTATGATTTGCCAAATTTTATAATGCAGATGTTCATGACAATATGTTACCGTTTTTCATCTGGTCCAAACATTTCCATCACCAATTGTTTAATTGCCCAAAAATTTACATTTTTAAAAGTACCTATATTACCATGTTCAGCAAAGTGGGCCCTCTATAGATTGTGTATAAAAAGAAATGGTTAGTTTTAATGTCTTTTTCTAAAAAAAATTGCTATAATAAAAGAAGAAGAAGGAGAATCATTTTACCAGCATCAGAGCGCAGACGGTGTCAGGTGGTTTAAATTTAAACCTCAGCACAAACAAGTGGTTGCCGTGCTCGATGATGACCTGTTGTCGATGGAGCAAGTTGCCAGACGCCAGCGCGCCCAAATTGACATCGGCTGTCACCATGCCGCGGAATGTGGTGCAGATTTCATCCAGGTGTTTCTTCAAAGAAAATAAGACAAATTATATGCGTTAAGATATTTAATGAAATCAAAGAAGTATTAGCGGATAGCAGTTCTCCTCGAGAGATTGTTATGAAATTTTAGCATTTTTTGTCTTTTAATTAGCAAAAATCACTTTTATGCTCAACGCATCTATTCTATACACACTGCTATCGAGTATAATTTATCATATTTATATATTATTGAGGTATAATAATTGTTACAATAAGTTAGCCGTCTAAACTGTCAAAACTGTCTATCTGGCTCTAAAAGTTAACACAGCCCAAGAGAGGTGCTTTTAAAACATAGCATTTTGTGACAGTTCAGACGGTTAACGTATTGTAACAATTAATGCCTTAATACGTAAATATGATAAACTACCGTCGATAGCCGCCGATAGCAGTCTTGTGTATAGAATGCGCAGGGTCTATGTTTACCAGGTGTTTAATACATCCGTCTCTGGAGTGACATGGAATACACAAATGAGCATTAACTATTAATATTATTGGAGTAACCTTCCTGAGATGTTCTTCGAATTTGGCCACCATGCCGAACCAGTTGCAGAGAAAGCAGAGCATAGCGGTGGCAGTACCCCTCATGGGCTTGTAAGGCTCCTCCCAGCGGCCGTACTTGCGGTAGAACCTCATCAAGTCTGCTGCTGCCTCCCCTGGTTGAGACGTCTGTATCTTGGTTTAACATTCAAAAGACAATTATATCATTTGAAAAATATTCAAGGTATCCATTAGGGGGTGATAATAGGAATCACATGTTGCTTCTCTTAATTTTTTGACATTACATGCGTCGATGCTGATGTATTGTTTAGCCTTTCTATGTCTCACCCAGCGAAGTGCTTGGATCTTTATAAATTTCACAATATCCAGCTCATCGCAGGACACTAAACAGTTCATGATTAATCCGATGCCGCCATATTACACATTGGGCCAATAATATTTATGAGTAACCTCCACTCGAACATCATCAATTTATTACAATGAGTAGAAGAGTACAGGGTCCATATCTCAGCCTCCTACAGATGTATCGTTGTGTTTCTAAATGATCAATTGGGCTTAATGTGTTTTAATCAAAGAGTTTAGATTGTAGGTAAAAGGAGTCATTATGTATTCCATATTAGGAATTTTGAAGGCAGTTTTATTTTGGAATTACACAATTATTATTGTACATGTGGTTAGAGTTGGGTATTTCCCGAGAAAATCTCAATCTCGAGATTCGGGATTTCCCGAAATGATGAAATTTTCAATTCTCGAGATTCGGGATTTCCAGAAAAGAATTCTCGAGATATCGGGAAATTTAAAAAAAAACCTGTAAAAATCCTAAAATCACTGTAAAAACAGACAAATTCCAAAAAAACAAATTTTTATTTTATGTAAGAAGACAAACAAAATAGAAGTAGGAAAACAAAAATAATTCAAAACATTACTTATTAAAATAGAATTTCAAAAAACACAGACTGACAATCGCTGCATCTGACAATCGCGTACCTACGCTTTGAGACACAGAATTCCGTGATGTTGCAAAAATTGCGCTCATTTTGAGTCGACGTTGGGTTAATTGTGTTAAATGCCAAGATCAGTCTTTGAACGTTTTGTGTTATATGTCCACTTTTTTCATGTAGAAAATCGTTTTTCAATTAATATTTGATAATAAAGAAATCACGAATCCCGAGAAAAGATTCTCGAGATCCGGGATTTCCCGAAATGTTCAAAATTTCAGTTCTCGAGATTCGGGATGGGAAATCTTGAAAATTTCTTAAGAATTCCCATCGGGATATTCCCGAAACCCAACTCTACATGTGGTCGTATTGGTGACAACTTCATTATTTTCTTCTTCTATTGGCAGCCCCAAAAACAAAATGACAGTCCATGTTCTGGTTTGAAATCCGTTGATTTGTTTACTTAATCTATGTACAAATTTCTCCGTGTATAAAGTGATTATTCATCTTAAAAATAATAGCCCGTTTACACATGTATGGATTTACTGCTGACGGTATGTATTATCGCGGCTATAACAAGAAAATGCATGTGTTAACACATATCATCGTGCAAGTTGCAAGATTGCATGCATGGATCAAAAAAGTTTATTGGCTTCTGAATTTTCAAGCGATAGTTGGAACTTGTACGATATCTGCGCCTGCACAGTAGAACAATAGTGGCGAACCTGCCAAAATAAATATGAACCACAACCTATCAGATAGCACCTCAAAATGACAACAACGCGTCTCGCAGATTGGCAAGGCAGTCTGCACTTTTGCGTGTAGTTAACAGTAACAGTAAGTAACAGTTATTATTGTGATAGTTTAATTTACACACTATTGGTGCCAGTAAATCCATGCACATGTACAGGCGCTATATTGTCGGCAAATCACAATCTATTCATGATTAATATTATAAAACAAAATTCTCTCAAAGGTGACATCACGATAATATATGAATTGACAATGATCATAATATGGAAAGATGAAATTAATGTCATTCACTCAATTTTGTAAAAATAAAATAAAGGAATTGAAAACCGCATTATTTTGGTGTATCAACAGATGTCAATAGTTATACTACTGAAAAAATGATTCCCACCAGAAACCTTCCCTATTTGCATATTCAAAATTTGGCTACCATAAAGAAATTAAAAGAGATGGCTTCTAAAAATAATCTGAGAACAAACCAAAAGAATAAGAAACGTGTACCAACAACATACCTCCCTTTCATCAGCAATCGGTATATCATCATCCATCATCCCGAGGTTGTTGCTGCTCGAGGAAATTCTGGTTAGACTCATATTATGATGGACTATAGAGGTCTGCATAGAAGTATATGACTCTGCAACTGGTAAGTTGGCTGCTAAAGTTATTCTGTCTGAAAACAAGACTTTAATGAGTGTCAGTTCCACCCAAGGCCTGAACAAAAACGATGCATGAGTGCGAGTGAGAAAGTATTCGGCACCCTTATAATCTCTGCAACACGCGCTAGAGTAAGATAAAAGGTCTACATATGTGTGAGTTAGTTTTCAAAAGTATCGCCGGAAAATCGTGGTGAATCGCTTCACGTAGCATCGATAACCTGCGAGCTCGTGTTGCTAAAATTGCTATTTTTTGTGTTAAACATAAAGTCAGTGGTAAATATTTTTAGTTAATTAAGTAGGAAAGATGGTTCTGTGTGTTGTATTAAAATATGGTAGCCGTACTGATAAGCAAGAAGATGGTATTACGTTTCATAAGTAAGTTGATACATGTTCGTGATAATTTATTTGTATATTATTATTATATATTTTAATATCAGTGACCTAGTAAATAACTTAAATTATGTATATCTTTACCTAATGGTTGCATTTTCACCGCTTAAAAATACTATATAACGTAAAAAAATAGAAAATTATATTTTAATTCTGAGCGTCTAGTGCGAGCACTTTGGGCGAGCACTAGCGAAATGGTCTATGGTCTCGAATATTTGTAGACGAATGCGTTCGCTCGCCCACAAGCCAAACAAACGGCACGCAGCTTCATTTAGCAATGCAACGGGTGGCATCTAGATGTATCTATAGTCTATGGTTCCACCACTAAAAAGAGCTGTAACTAGAAGTTATTGAAATTATTGATTGTTATGTTTCAGAGTTAATGTCTTCTCCTTGTATGGTTTTTAGGAAGATATATAGGTGACCTTCTATTTACCAGGAAATTTTTTTAAATTAATTAATTAAATTAATTAATTTTCTATAGTTAAAACTATATTTCATAAAAACCTGCAACTCTCGTGGAAATTAATTTTACCTCTCTAAAAAAAATCCACTTGGGAAACACTGATCTAACTTGAAGAAAGAAATCGGTAATTTTGGTGGTATGATCATGGGTGGTCAGTGTTTTTGTCATTGGAAGTTTTAAAAGTTTTCATTCAATGTTCTTTTTTATATCAATCTGTATTGCGATTGATATTTTCTTCAGAAAAAAAAAACACTAAAGATAGTTGAGAGCTGTCAAAAATAATAAATATGAAGTGGACAGTCTATGTAGTTATTTTATGTTGTATGTATTTCTTACCATTTTCTGCAGTTTCACTAGTACTCAAAATGTAATCACTATACTGGAGCATACTGAAAACAGAGAATAACATAATAAATATATTAAAAGCAATTGTTACTTTGTAGATGGTTCTATAATATATGTACCTAAATAATTTGGTGCAATGTTCCATCTAATTCTACGTTGCATGTATGCATACAAAATTTTTTGTGCAGTTACTACAGACAGACACTATGAAAAAAGCCACATTTGAAATGGTATTGTCAAATACACGATAATTTCTAGGGTTAGTTTCATAGTATAGGTAAAGTATATACAACGTACACAAATATGACATTATACTGAGAAAACAATTAAAACATATAATGTGTAAAGAGTATAGACCAACTCCTATATCAAGTCTTCTACATCACAGCACTGCATGCGTTGACACTGATCACACATGATTTTGGCACATTGAAATTATTATATCACATGCTCTATGCATGTTGACTTGTCATAGCAGATACTTTTTCTTTGGCACTATTGAGACGAATTAAAACCTTTCTTTCCTGTTTCCCTTCGTCGAAATACTTCTACATTCAAAATAATGCTCTTCGTCTGCTTCCGCAAAGGTTTAGGCATTTTAATGTTAATAATACTCCACACAATATCGAACACACTGAATCATGGGCGCAGGAATAGAGTAGCAGGGAAAGTAAATGCGAGGGGAAAGTTTTAGTTACAGAAACAACCGTGTTAACGTAAAAGACTTAATATAAAAGTCGCACAGGTATTAATAAAATTATTAATCTTTCAATTTCATTTAGATTTTTAACTCGATTGAGTTATGTGCGACGATCAATTTCTCACATGTGCTTGCTTAAACTGTTAATTCAACTATTATACCACCAAAACTTCAACAATTTAAACAGCTAAAAATATTTAGTTCTTTTAATGATTGTGAAATTGAGTGCTATTAATTGAGCTTTTGCTTCGAATGTTCTATATTTTAAAATTTGTCATTATGTTACATTAAAATAAATCAAACACTTGTTCATGCTGCCCTGATTATAATAAATTAAATGAGACTCATTATCCTTTCGTAAAATTTATATATGTACCTATAAGTAACAGTGTTCAATAATGATCTGATTGCAAGCTCGTATCCTAACAATAAATGAATAGCGTTTAATGCGCACGATGAAATGTTTTTGAAATAAATAATACTTAAAATAAAATATGCATTATGCGGTGTAGTTACTTTTGCTTGGTGGACTGGCTTGGAGGCAAGTCAGCAGAAGCCGATGACTTTATGGAGCAAGGGATCTCTCCCGAAGTACCACTTTTGGCCTCTGAAAAGAGAAGAATTTTTCAAGAATCTCCACCATAACATTTTTGTTTGTAGAACTGATACCACTATAACCTGCGCACAGGGCTGATCACGTAATTTATTAGTAGTGACATGCCATATTAGGTGCAATCATACAGTAGTTTTGCAGGTCAGTTGGGTATATAGAATAATACATACATGTATAAATTAATAGTGCAATATAAAAAAATGTGAATAATAAAATAAATATATTATATACAGTCAAACTTGGTTATTACGAGAAAGAATTATTACTGAATTTGATTGTTATAAACATTACTCGTTATATCAAAGAATAGGTATTTTTAAATGAGCGGTCAAGTTTAAAGTCACAATTCAGACAAAAATACACAATTAGAATTTTTCCCCGAAACAAGCATGGCATTCATAGACTACAAAAAAAGTTGTTTATTGGAATGAACGCTGGTGGGTACCTACTGACTTCAGCTTGGATTTTTTACATGAAATTTCAACCATATGCATGGATACTTTTTCAATGTTGTCGGCGAAAAAGTGTCATAAACGTAATCCGATCTCGGCGGCATCGGTCTACGGTCGGATTTTATTGCTTAGGGTCGAAAATGTTTTTAAACGATCGACACATTAACAGTTTTAAGAAAATGTTTGACGATATTTTTGCTCGGTATATCCGATAAGTTGCTCGTTATAAAAGTGAATAAATGTATGGAGAAAATCATAAACTAAAATGTCAACGAATGTTTCCTCATTACATCCGAGATCTCACTATGTTCGTGATCGTAATAACCGAGTTCCACTGTACATTCAAAATTACTTAACAATTTAAGTGATACTCACTGCTGACCTGTGATGAGATTTCCTGTTTTATCGATTTGATTGACTCCTGACTGATATCTATGCTGCCACCCGAAAGCTGAGCAAAAGGATTCTGATCATACCCGACGTTCATATCTATATGATTGGCATTGTTACCACCATCTTGAATACACAGATTGGCATCGTAATTATTTCCAGCATAATTGCTATTGCTCTGATTGTCACTCTCCAATATGTCAAAGAGTTCCTCGTTATGGTTCAGATTGTCATAATTGAAGAGGGTGTAATTGTTATGGTTGCTTTCACTGGAGTGATCGGGCATGCTGTTTAGGGGCGGGTTCATCTGGACGATGTCTCCACCCAAGTTGTGAGCAAAAAAGGCATCATCATCATGAAAACTGAAAACGGAAAATACTAATTTACATCTGTCCTAATATAATATATCCAGAACACCAATCTAGAATTGTCTGTAATTGTAAAAATATACTTTTTAATAGGTTGTTGCCCACCAGCATATATCGGTGACAAGGGGTGGAGGTAGGCTATTAAGATCCAGCATAAATAGTGCACACTAAACCTTTTCAGCCATAGGTACTTATTTGTTTTCATTGAACCAAGAATACAAATTGCAGTTGCTGGTTAGTTTTTAAAAATCAATTAAACCCTGCTTAAACCAAACCATAATAGTTTAGGCATGCTATGGGCGATAGTGCACACTTTTTCAGTCATACTCATTTGTTTTCGAAGAATTAAGAATTATTATATTATTATAGATGGTGTTGGTCAGTTTTTTTAAATAATTCATTAAGCTTGCCTAAACCAAAACATAATAGATATTATACAATATTATTCTATCTATAAAATAACTAAAATTATGTATCATTAAAAGTCTCTTTGTTACTTAACGTAATATGTTGTTTTATACCATATTATGTAACTCAACATCGGTAAATATTGAGATGTTTCTTTGACTCTAAGGGGCCGATTAAGAATCAAAAACGTCATATAAATAAGCCACCATATTTCAATATTTAATAATTAAAACATTTCTACGGCTTGTAATTCCAATTGTAATAAAAATAATGATGAAGCCAACTGTCATAATATATACAGAGTGTTCAGAAGTTTTTGCTTTGAACAGTTACAGCAGCCTGGTAATTATAGGGCATATGACTATGTTTTAAAATGCAAACTTACTTGGTATAATTTTCAATGTTACTTGTAGAACTGTAACTGGATAGATAAGAAGGCAGTCCGGAGTCGTTCATCTCCCCGATTCCGCCGCCGTGAATAAAGCTATTTGAACCGAGATTGTTTTGGCGCACATCTGAAGTGTAGTCTTCGGAGTAGCCAGACCCGTTAGTGGTGTTGATTTGCAATCCCATTTCTTTCGCGATGAAGTGCTCGTGGTATTCCTGCAGCTTAAATTTCTTCACCATCCCGCTGCATTTTTCTTTCGCAGCTGGGCGGCTGCTCGAAGGTCTCTTATTTGATTTCATCAGGCGGGGAATTTTGAAATTCGCCAATTTTGATTTGGGCGCTTGATCCGAAGCCAGAGAGGGCCTGCTCTCTTTGGATACGCCGTCTTCATTTAAATGCTGGTGGTTATTCTGAATTAGAAACAAAAAAAAACATGAATTATGAAAAAACTTCTATTCGGAGCTTTTATATATGAAAGTCAAGCCGAAAAAAAGCTTTCTACGATACACTGTCTAAAATTTTGGGTCATATTTTAGAGCTGCAACTCGCAGATGTCTTTGAGAACGTTGAGGAGCTCAATTATGCCCCTAGAGGAAGTCGGAAGAGCTCGGCAAAGTTGTAAAGATTTTTATCAGAATTGGAGAGAGGGCTTTAACAACATGATACACCCCTGTTACAGGCGGGCTTCTCCCGGTGTAAAATAATCATTTAGTAGCTTAAGTCGAAACGTAACCCTGACCTCTAGAAACGGCTTCATAAAACATCTAATCTGATTCCTTGCTCAACCACGTAAGTATTTCTTTTTAATTTAAAAAGTAAAAATGATGATGGATGAAAGAGATAATTTTAAGACTAAATATAAGGATTTAAATATAATAAATTTTGCCGCGCATTGTGCGTGAAATCCTCGCGCGCCGGCGCCAGGGTCAGGCTCGTGATTCGCCGAATCAAAGATCACGCGATAAAATTTGGCCAATCACGAGAGTCCTTTTTTTGCTGGATGGCGTCGGTACGAGGAATTTAAAAAGAAAGAAAAAAAAGGAGGTTAGTAAGCGTCCCCTTTCCGATAGGTACGGACCTGACGACTACAACTGTAAAAATCCCAAATATAATTTGTAAAACTAAAAATTAAGAAAATGTAAAATATAAACAATATCACGTTACGAGCACGAAGGACTGTGTTTTATTTACACTCCAACCGTTGAAATTACTTTTTTTTGTGAATCCGGGGTTCGATGGACTCCTGAGCTAGCCGCTGGAACCCCGGGGATCTCAAACAGATCCCCATTCAGAGGAGAAAAGAGCGAAGTATGACTAAGAATTTTTAAAAAAATACTAATGATTAAATTAGCTGCAAGTCATTTCGCATTGCAGGTTAAACTCTTTACTTTCTTATCCGCATCTTTCAAACTTGCATTTCAACAATTTGGATTCACTCAAGCAGTCAATTCCAGAAATTATTAAATGTTTAGATAAACCCTGAATGTTCAATTTGTTATGGATGGATGGCGAAACATTATTATTTATATTAACAATCACATAAAATCGCAAAAGTCAAAGGTAATTGACACAATGTTTCTATAGGTTGTCTGTTTTTATTATTGAATGTTCTGATTTTTATTGCATGTGCGTCATGTGACATGATGGTAATGTGTTTATAGCATAAGTCTACTCTATAATATAAAAAAATAGAAGTTTTTTGCCACATTCAGTATTCGCCTATTTCCCGAGACTTGAACTTCGATACACATGTATTAATGCGGTGAAAATATATTTTATTCAAATTTGGGAATGGTCCGGTACTCGAAACGTGGGGTCTCCGTACAATGTTCTTCAAAAAAACTTCGATCTGAAACCTTTACTAATAGATTCCTTTTGAACGGTTTTCAGAAGTGTAAAAAAAATAGAAATCTAAAAGTCTACATTTACTTTTTGAGATAATGGAATAAAAATAAAAATTTGGGGCAGAGCTCCACTAGTAAAATGTAAAAAGTTAACACGGAACTAACCATATAATTATTATCAGTGCTTGTCCCCGCAATCCATTGATTCTTCCAACTATTATCTCCTATGGAGGAGCAGGGATCGCCTGTGTCCAGTCCGACGCAATCCATTATTCCGTCCTGAGAACACTCTGCGGCTACATTATGGAGATTGGCTGAGGTCGGCGCCTTAAGCAATGACTCCAGAAGCGTGCCCTTTTGCTTTTGTGCTGAAGAGTTCCTCCTCCGCGGCGAGGGATCATTTCCATTGCTGGTAGCCTGATAAGTCTTCTCCGTGACTGTGTCATATCTCAGGGTGACACTGGATGTGGTGGCGGCTCCGAGCAGTTGCACAGATGACAGATTTGTGCAGTGTACTTTGGGTTGGAAGTGTTGGATTGTTTTGTGGCGCGATCTAGTCTGTCGGGTGTTGTAGTTGGTGTCTGTGAGGATCAGATATGGGTCTCTCGGCGCTATTCTCGATTGACCGAGGTTCACCTTGGTTTGTTTAGTTGGAGTCTGAAAGTATTTGACGTACTATTGTTATCAAACATAAAAACCATAGAGAATCTATTAATCATCTATTAAGTTAGCTTTGAGTGTGGTAACACTGGTTGCCAAATGACGATACTAATACAAAAGCAGTAGTGTTGTCTGTCTTGAACGATACATCCGTTCGAGAGAGAAATGTCATCGCTATTAACAGATTAATACAATACAAATGTGAAAGCCAATTTCCATAGACTAAGGTTTTGAAGCCATATTCGGTTTATTACTTTATGATGATCAGGCTATAAAATACAAGGAAAATAAAGTGTGGCGACTGTATTATCAATATTAAATAATATACAAAACTTTGATTTAAAATACAAAAACCGATCGCCAATAGTAGCTTAATTTCGAAAGCGAGTATTAAAAACCATTAGTTAAAATTTGTCGCAATTAATTATGACTCCTTTAGCATAGTGGTCTATGTGTGTGGGCGTGATACCCGAGAGATGCGGGATCAATTACTTTGTCTTACTTTTTTCGAAAAGATTTTTTCTATTGGTTAGTGTTTTCAAAATTATGTATGTTCAAAAAAATAATTGATAAATTTCTCATTTTCTAATATGTAACTTAACAAAATAAGGTTTTTTTCGGTCCGAATGATTGCATATTAATGTCATATCGAATTTACGTAGTGATTGGTGGACGAATTCTGGCAACTTGATGAGTAAAATATCAAAAATATCCAATGAACCTGGTCTGCGGACTTAAAAGATATAGGGTGCTCCATGTGAAAAAAAAGTCTGAAGACTGTAAATCATCTGACTAGCATGCTAATCTAACATAACAATATAAATGATTTTTTAGATTTCCCGCTAAGTAGATGTGGATTATAGTGAGGACTGCATTTCTGTCTGTATTTGTCTGTTTTTATGTGTGGAAATCATACCAAGACCTAAAATTATGTCATATTGCATTATATTCAGCAGAAATGTAATTTTTTCTCAAAAATAGTGGTATCAGACTGTTTTTCAACTTTTTCGTCAACAAAAATGACATGGTCTACTGTAAAATCACAGCATTTTAAATTGTTATCATACTGGTGTAATAAGTATATCAGATAAGACGTGAGGGGCACACATATTATCATGATGCTAATCTCACTGTTTTCTTGTTTAGTTGACTCTACAATTCGATGTGGATTTTGGATGCCTCACAAACTTGTTTCTTTAAGACTCCATGCTCTAATTCTAAACACACATTAAAAAAACAACATATTATTTGTAAATTTTCCAGATCTGCGATTCAAACCCTCAAAGATCCACAACTTCACAAGTGGACACTCGTCATTCGTCACTCACAACTCGTCCATTGTGGGGACCTCTCTCACCGTCGATGTGATTGGTTGCTCAATATTGACAGGGTTCCTTAGCCACTTTACCTTTCTTAGTACCTACATATCTTTAGAATATATAGAAGAATAAATAATGCTACCTTTTTGGTCCTACGAGTGCCAGCACTCTCCAATCTCTCTTTGTACGCCTCTTCTGTGACTCGTTTAACCTGATCTTCATCATTTCCCTTCTTAGCTGTTATGACGTCAACTAGATAGTTTTTCTCGAAAATAATACGATAAAATTATAAAATTATTAAAATATAACATAATCGATTGTTTAAAATATACATTTTCTAGGACGTCAATTTAGACATCGTCAAGAGTTAGACTTTAGAAGTTTTTGTTAATTAATGACAAACTTAATAGGTACACTGTAAAAACTATTGGTTATGTTTCACAATAAATGTTTGGAAGAAGGTTTCTGAATTAGTACAACCATATTCTTCTTCTTCTTCTATTCTATATTCTTATATTCGTATGCGTTCCTATACCATTAATCCGATTGCAATGAAATTTTGATCAGGTGTTGTGCTCACGCACGCAAAGGTTTCTGAATTGGTACAACCAGTGTCATCTTCTTTTTCTTCTATTTTATCTTCTTCTATTTGTATGTGTTCTTATACCATTCATCCGATTGCGATGAAATTTTGATCAGTTGTTGTGCCAACACCCGTGAAGGTTTCTGAATTAGTACAACCATATTCTTCTTCTTTTTCTTCTTCTATTCTATCTTCTATTCGTATGCGTTCCTATACCATTCATCCGATTGTGATGAAACTTTTGTCAGTTGTTGTGCGCACACCCGCGAAGGTTTCTAAATTAGTATTATATAAAATACAAAGTTTGTTGTTTGTTTGTTCCATCCAATTTTGAATTTTTTACTACACATTAACACTATTAATAACGTTTGCATATTTTGGATTCGATTTTAATTTAGTGTTCTTTTGTTTGACCTTTATTCCTATTAGAATTATTTTCATATTATTGCCATATTGTATTACACAGATATTTTAATATCAAAAAGATAATTACTTATTATTATTTTTTAAATATCTAAGATAAATGTATCCACGAAGCGACCCTGTGCGAAGCCGGGTACTTCAGCTTGTATTTAATATTAAATGCAACAATAACATTTTTTTAATTGACAAAGATTTTTAAAATTGATGAGCCAATTAATTTATTATACCTGACATAAATAACAATTGAAATTAAGAGGAATAAATTAATATTAATAAGCGTGCTAGGTATAAAAATACATAGTTTTGATGTCACAAAAAGTATTTATGTCACTCACCTTCAGATTGGCAGGAATTTTTAGACCTTTTGCTATTTTTTGAAGCTCTCTATAGCTCATAGACTCAAAGTATTCTTTCATTGAAGACATTTTGTTCTTTTAATATAATTATTGCAATATGCACTAACTATTAGAATCTGAAAGGTACGCAGTATAAATAAATAAATTATTGACAGTTGTCTATTAATGTGTGTCCCTATGTTATTAATTAATCTCATTAAGTACCCACCACAATATTGAATTATATTATAGTATTGTTAATTAGTGTAGAAAATATTGACAATAATATGTTGATAATAATAAACTAATTAAAAAAATACAAAATTAATTCCATGAATGTTGCAACCTAAATCAATGAAGATTGTAGAATTTAATGATAAAACTTCATCCATTCTCCTAGTAAGTATGATTTATATTCATAGGAAATAAAAATGAATGAAATGAATTGCCAAATTTCAAGTTTGAAATATTTATTGTTAATTTGTTAAAACAATTTATGAATTTACCTCTCATAGATGCCTAGGTAATTGTGCCTCAGAGGTGTACACGAGCTTTTATAATTTTTTTTTTACGAAACCAGTTTATTCCATGTAGACAATTACAATAAATACCTTTTTCTGTCGGCGCATCGGCTTTTCGATCCAATAATCATTAATTGAAAATTTGAAATTTTCATACATTTTGATACACCATTATTACAAACTAAGATTATATGAGGTAATATTAGGTTGGGGAAGGTTAGATTAGGGTTAGGTTAGGTTAGGTTAGGTTAGGTTAGGTTAGGTTATGTTATGTTAGATTAGGTTAGGTTAGGTTTGGTTTGGTCTAAAAATAAAGTTGCAAAATCTTATGTTCACCTCTGCGGCACATTTACCGATGTCTAATAAATGCTGGGGTTAATACAGAATAATATTATGAAATTATCATTTGTATAAGAATGTGTAGATTTTACTTTCTCAACAATTTTTTGACAAGATTGGTTTATTGTAAAACAGTGATAAAATGAATGTACACTGGATAAATAATAACAATGAATCTACTCACTTTTCCTTATTAGTTATTGTTGTGGCCTACATTACACTTAATAATATAATTCACGAAAATGTTTAAACTAGACTGGCTAAAACCATAGATAATATTTTTAAGTATGATAGAGCTTTATAATTAATTTTATGGCTAATCAAACATTCTTTTTTTGAAAAATAAAATTGATTTCGATGCAAATTAATTTATTGAATCCAGTCTTCATTTTTATAAAATAGAATATTTACCATAATACAAAATAAGTACCTATAAATTTTATGTCTGCCAATTGCAGTCCCTTGATAAAAATAAATAACGGTAAGGTACTAAATGTTTGGTTACATGTTTACGTAGCTATACTTATAAATTATTATTAATTCCACCATTGTTTCACAGCTAAGTAAAAAAGAGTAAATAAGTAAGTTTTAATGCGCATAATTAGGTTGAGCTAGATGATGTTGACAGTAGCAAAATCCATTTTACATTGGTTTTAAGGATTATTTTATTCCACGTTAGCTCCTTAGATGGACCATATTATGGATATCACACGCTACTTCCAAGAATTCTTGTTGCTCACCAACCTTTTTTAGTATCCCGTCTATTCTATACACAAGGCGACTATCGACCGCTAAAGTGATAAAATTGATAATTAGTATTTATTACATATTTGTATTGAGGTATTATAATTATTGTTACAATAAGTTAGCCGTCCAAACAGTCAAAAATGTCTATCTCGCTCTAAATTTTATCACAGCCAAAGGAGGTACTGTTAAAATATAGCACTTATTGCAACAATTACAACCAACATATTGTAATTGTTACAATAAGTGCTAATGCTTTGATACAAACCTACCCTAAGTTTGATAATATTTCTCATTTTATCACTTTAGCGGTCGATAAGTATAGAATGGACCCACAGATTATGCCAGCATTTTGAGCTTTGGTCAAATGCCAACAGGTGGACCAAGAGTGAATTATTATTGTTAAAGTAGGATACAAGGAAATAAAAGATATATTGGTTACATTTTAATGAATATATTTGTACAAATAAAGGAATAATTTACAATGGACAAGGTGCCACATACAAAACTATTGCACTACATCCGTTGATTATTATTTAAATTTATTAAATTATAATATATTATTAATAATTTACTTGAGATCTTGGTACGCATATCATGGCTGGTTTCTTAAACATCTCATAAAAGTTTGTCTCATTTCTATTAATCATATTCTTATCATTACAATAATCCTTATAAATCGTTATGACTGATTTTTTTTTGTAACAATTATTAATTTATTCATGATTTTTGTCAGTAGTAGTCAACATTTTTTCACATCTTAAAATTAACGGCAGTTAAAAAATTTGATTGCAATTTGCTTGAAGATTGAATTTATTATAAATGCATATTAATGATTTATAAAATTTTTAAATAAAAGTATGATATTTTTTTATTACCTCTATAATTTTATATATAAAAAAAAACCAATAGAAATATCATTTTTCTGCGTGCAAAATGAAAAGGGAGATAAGTTTTAAAAATTTGTTGAATATGCCGAATTAATCCACAATATGAAATGTGCCTAAATTATAAAAGTGACGAGTCAAATCTGACGCCTTTGAATTAGTAAATATCACACAAAAACATAGATGCTCACACACAAAGTTGTCAAAAAAGCAAACTTCTTTTGGCTCTCATGAAGAGGGGTGATTGTAGACTTGTCTTTCTTTCAGTTTTGCACATAGAATTGGGAGTTGAGCGGAAAAGTGCAGCATATTGTATTTCACATGATATGTTTTAAAAGTCTCATATAAAGAATATGCAATGTGCTAGATGTCAGCAAATGATTTGAATGAATAATGGATTGGACAATAAATGTCACTTGGCAAGTGGATAGTTACTGGAAAAATTCCTTCCATGGTACCAAAGAGGCACCAAATTGCTGTAACAATAGTCCACGAATTGCAAAATCTTGCAAACTTTAGTGGAAATGTGAAAGCCTATAGCGGAGCGTGTCCGGAAATTTGTACGTATGCAGTTCCCCTTATCACACTTCACCGTGAAACGTTGTATCGAAAATATATGGTCGTATATTACAGACCGTCCAACCTTTTTGGGTCGTATAGTATTGAGATAAAACTCATGTCTAAATAAAACATAGTTCTTGCCGGTTTACAGGAAGCCAGCGGCAAACAAGTTTTGAAAATAGCCAAAATACTGGATTATTTATTAGGTTACGTTAAGTTAGGAAAGGTTAGGTTTTCAATATTGAATTTATGAATTTTGCCAAACTTAAAGATGACCATATAGTCGGTCCCTATTAAAAAAGTCGGATCTGAAATTTTGTCATTTTCGGATTATTACGTAAAAGTTATTTAAACACTTTAAACATTTATACCACAATCACAGTTTTTTTTGTTTGTTTGAAAAATTTCGAGATAAATGACGGATCTACCGAGAGTGCCCGAATAACAATGTCGGTTCTCACCAACCGACATTGTTGGCTGGGCGTGGGTGAGCAAGATGCGTCGGATCTGACAGTTACTGTTATGTTCAACGGACAGACGGATGTTTTTATAAACGTTTAGAAAAGTTTCTATAACCCGTATTTTTATTCATTATGGCAAGCAATAGGTCACAAAGGATATTTGATGAAACATCTTTGATTGCTCGTACTGAAAAATAGCATTTTGCATATCCGACTTTTTTAATAGGGACCGACGATATAGTATACGGTCATCTCTTTCCGATAAGAAAGCTCACGGCAAACTGTGCTACGGTGAAATGTAATACATACAATTTACAAGTATACGTAAGTAGAGTAGTAAATAATGACTGAGAGAGATCGCGAGCCTAATACTACAAGGTTCTAAGTATTCGTCCTTGAGAAAACAAACCCAACAATGAAGTAGTATTCTAAGCTGCCACATTGTTACTTTTGTTTTATCAAGGACAAACACTTAGAACCTTGTAGTTCTCCACTCGCGAGATGTAGATAGGCTTTTAAGACCGATTCATGTGGCTTACTGCACTTTTCTGTTCAACACCTTAACAATAATGATGACAGGGAACATTTTCACAAGTAGATAATACTGATTTATTTTCTTACCAAATTGACAAACCTTGTATCAACAAAATTATTTATAATAGTTTTTTGGTCGCAACCCAGGTCTAAATAATATGAAGGGATCAGGGATGCATCAGAATTGTTAAAATATTGTATTCAATTGATAATATTACCGAATGTCGCCCTATAGTATATTATTTAACATTATAATAGTGATTGTAATGAAACAAGCCCGTTAACATGGAATTTTTATATGTTTCTGTAATTTTTTAACTAATACCAATATTACATATTATTGAGTACCTACCTGCATTACAATGAATAGCATCTGGTTATGTTTTCATATAGTATTATGAAAAATATGTTGATAGTTTGCCATGAAAAAGTTTCAATTTGAAGCTCTATGGTAGCAAAAATAATTACTTGCATCTTACCCATAGATGTATTAAAAGTAGAGATAGGCAACGATTTGGCTTCCTCATACAACTGAATGAAGCATGCCGACAACAGCCGATAACTCACGAGAAATGGCTACGCGATAAAAAAAATGCAGGGCATCACGGAGGATTTACTTTGGTCATTATAACGTACCAATATAATATAATGTTAACGTGGAAATTTTGCCGCAAATTGATTACCAACCTGTTTCACCATACTTGCCGGCTTCACCATACTTTCATATACCATGCCACCCCTAGATCTTACCCCTTCTGAATAGTTAAAAAATTGTAATTTTGAATATTTGGATTGTCAATTTCGGTAACATTATGTATGTAAGTAAAATGAATAGTATTTTTTATCAAAGTTGTTTTTAACAAAGAAAAGTAAATGATATGCGTGATAAATTAGTAGCTAAATATATTAGTATAAAAGTATAAGTCAATAGTTATAATATATATTTATGAAATGTTATCTACAATACTGCACTTAATCTTTCAAAATTCAACCCGTACATTGAACCAAGTGTTTTATTAGGCGTAATGATAATACAAAATAAGTATTGCAACGCTAACTTATTGACATTAAATATATAATTAACAGAATTTTTGTTTTCTTATACAACATGTTTTTCTATTAAAATGATATGTTTGTAAAGCATTCCACATTTTGTAAATATAAAAACACTTCTCACTTGTTGAACTTGGCCTACAAGTAAAACTGGGATTCCTGTTTCAATTAGAAATCTTTTTTTTTACAAAATACAGTTCTTAAAATTTTTTCAAATACGGCAATTGGACATTAATTAACTAAGGCATTTTAATCTGAACGTACACACTACTGGAAGTCTCGGCCAAAAGAATGGGCCCGCAGATAAACAAGGCTAAAACATAATGCTATATTTTGACAGTTTCATCTCATTTGAATCTCTGGAGAACCTACATAATAATATTATCACAAAGGAAATAAACAATATCAGCGAACAAACTTGAAACTTGTATTTGTAGTGAATAGATGGTAGTATTTAATTCAAATTCATATTAAAACAATGTTAAATAATTAACACAAATGCCAGATACGGATTAGATCAAACATGTTGTCACATACTTCCATCAAACTTATACATAATCCAGCGGATTTTAAAGTGGCCTTGTGGCCGTTTAATGCCCCTTTGATACCACTTTATGACTGTTTTTGTCAAGCGGTAATCCGATTGCTGAGTGGCATTCCGGCTCATTGGCATTTTATCAGCTTGGCAACTCAATTACATCGCATATTATATTCTTTTGTTGTCTTTCCACGTTATGCCCAAAGAGTACCGCTTAATGCCATGTCGTCGCTATAGGATAGGTTTGTCGAATATCCGTTTTTGTCAAAATCGACTTTTTAATGCAGAATGATTTTTTGTATCTAAAAGGACCAGAACCATCATTTTCTTTAAATTGCTTTGTAATGAAAACAGCATTCATATGTTGTAAAAACAACAATTATTTAAATACCTCCATGTATTTAAATATAGGATACTTAATGAAATTTGTTTTTCGTCTCTTGAACATTAAATTTGACATTTGGTCTATTCGACAAACCAATCTAAAGCGACGATGTTGCGCTACCTACTAGTAATTTTTTAATATAAACACATAGTTTAATACAAATACAATTCTCAACGATTGTTTGCCATTTGTTCAACTCTGAATTTGGTTCATATTCTGGATACAAACATATATGGACCAACTTCTATATCAAGTCTTTTACGTCACAGCGATGCATGTGCTGACACTGTACATCACATACTCTTTGTACGTTGACTTGTCATAGCAGATACTCTATCTTTGGCACCATTGACAGGAATTAAAACATTTCTTTTCCCTTTTCTGTTTTCCCTCGTCATAATACTTCTACATTCAAAATAATATTCTTCGCCTGCTTCCACAAAGGTTTAAGCATTTTAATGATAATAAAACTCCACGCAATATTGAACACACACTGAATTAAAGGGAATGTAGTAGTGGTGAAAGTAAATGTGGAGAAAGAGTTTTAGTTCTTGAAACAACCGTGGTGATGTAGATGACTCGATATGAAAGACACTATTCTTCTACAATTAAATATAAAGAACTATTCATTTTTTCTGCATTTTCGATTTGTTCTCCCAGTTTTACTTGTGCGATTTCAAAAAGTTAATATTATTAAAAACATATTATTTTTTACTTAGAACCGTAGTGCTGTATCAATAAATTTATCTATCACATTAATATCTAAGTACAAACATTATTTTTACTTTTTTTTTTATTATGTTTTTAATTAATCGTTAGGACACTGTGCTTCTGAATATTAATAATTATATTTCACTTTACAATTTTCAGCTATAAAGTAGGTAAGTACAAAAATGCTAATAGTGGGGAAGATGCACAGAAGACAAGCGTATTTTAAATATTCAATTTTTAAATCAAAAAGGTTACCAATAACATAACCCCTTTATTTAAAAAATATTACACACTTTATACATTTAAAAATAAAGACACCTTTGTAATAATATACAGTTTTAAAATAAATAAATATTATTATAAAAAGACTTGTAACTTGTGACACGCTGAGGATTAAAGGAGTACAAGTGACCTTTGATTGATTATGATACGTTTTCACATCACCACATATCTAATGTGCGATGCATGAAACAGGATTCAAACACGTAACTGCTCTGTATATGTTATAAGCATTAAATTCTAAATAATGGGTAACACTCCATGGACATTGAATTCATAAAATTGTCTGCTTAATCTACAAACCAGCTAACTGCACTTTTAACCAAAAATGACATTTTGATGGCATGTTTTCTATGCTACCACAAAATTTCTAAATTCTAAACCTATAAATGCGTTATTGTTCTTCAGATAAAACAGCCGACTGTATGTGCCAAATTTCCAATATCGTAAATGGAACAACTCCACTCTTTATATAAATTTCTCTCTAATTGTATTTTGGGAATCGTTAAATTCCGCTCAATGGTTAAATTACTAAGTTTTTTCTCCTTCCTGAAAAATTTGCCCAAATAGAGTCAGCCGACTTGCAGACTAAGTAGTCGAAATGTTGTGTTGAATGTTTTGACTGATTTTTCCTTTATCAAACACTAACAACATTAATATTGTTAATTAAAACTTAATTAAAACCTAATACAACTATTTTGTATGAAAAGAAATATTGAAAAAAAGGTTAAGTATGACAAATTTACAATCGGGTACCTATATAACTTTTAAGTCTTTTTACTCGACTTGGTCACCGGTGCACTTGGATTCCGTCAATCCTCAACTACATTTCAACCCTAAATTAAACATTTAAAATACAATGGTATCATTAAGTAACAGTTATTGAAAATATTTAATCTTATTTAGGTAATATTTGGTTTATTATTAATTGTCGCCAAATACGTTTTTAATTAATATTTTTGTTCGTCATCGGCGTTGAGCTATTTGCTTAAGAGACTGAATTTGGACTGTAATGTTGTCAAAGTGAATGGAAAACATAACAGTATTAATAATTTTTGTGTTTTATCCTCGCCATAAGCTTGGATTTTGATCTCACAAATTCTAGTCTCGTGACTAAAATGTTAATTAGTCAGTTATATGACCAATATTTTGAAAATGTAATGTATTCAATTTAAAACAAATCTCATTCATAACAGACGGAATGTCAAAGTTTAATGACTTCTGTTGAATATGCAGGGTGGATACCCTACCATCCAGCATGACTAGGCATAAAACCATTATTTCATAACTATAATGTATATCGAAACATCATATTGTTCAATATCGCGAAAACAATACTTGTTGTGAAACAAAGCTATTATCCAGCAAATGTTCCGTAAATAAATAATACACTTATAAGACGTACTGACTGAGCGAGTAGCCTCGCGAGGCAAATGTTCGGTCAGTCAGTATGTGGCTCGCCCGAGGCTCTCAAGTGCCTCTCAGAGTGCCTCAATAATGTTGCCGCGCGCACTCAGTATGGTAATATTTTGCCTCGCTAGCTCGCATCAGTGTTTGAAGCTAATTCTTCAACTAATCTATTCCTGTATTGTAATCTACTTTGTTGTCTCGCGCAGCAATTGTCGCGAGGCAAATGCCCGAGGAAGTCTCACAAGTCTGCTCGCTCAGTCAGTACGCGGCTATTGACATTCACAACACACTCTTACCAAGCATTTAAGTAGAAACACATCTGTTACGTAATACTCATAAATTCGCATCATCATATTATACTTTCTTACTATTTTGCCGTAGTATTTCTTATCTATGTAATTTGATCGTGATGAAGAGCCATGCTACGGCTGCACGTGTCACTTTCTTCTTTGCTCTTGTATTAGCAGTCGGATTTGCTTTGCTTTCAAAATGATAGACATTTTTTGCGTCCATAATAATAATAACAATTTAAATGGTATAAGATTGATTATAGGAAAATATAAAATGTAAGACTAATACACAATACCCATATCTTATATAAGTACAGAATTTAAAAAAAAATATCATCGCAAACACGTTTCAGTGAGATCATTAAACGCTGACATTCCCGTCTAACAATGTGAAAATATTATAACAACATTCTCATATTTATTTTAATTTCTCTATATTCATATTTATTAATTTATTTGTGTAATTGACTTTTATGAAAAGTTTGATACAGATATACAAACAGTGGTTTGAATAATAATTATATTTCAGTTAAATTGTAAACAAAAATCTGTACAAGAATTATTACAAAAAAATATTGAAATATGTTGTTAGATTTCTGTGATGCTCAAATTACATGAAACTATGTGATTCCCACTGACCATCTACATCATAAATATGTCACTTTCAATCTGTTTGGACATTCCCGAATGAATTATAGACTGTCATGTGATCTGGCATTTGACTTCATAATTGTAGCTAGGACATTATTCATTCGATATCGACAGACGATAGTAATAATATGAAATAAAAATATACTCAATACTTGTTACTTATCTCTAAACACAATCTCTAATTGCTTGCGGTGACATTCGAAATAAGAAAATATTATGTTCAGTGTAGCCGCCATATATATGAAACAATATTTTTTGATCAATAATTTTAAACACTAGCAAGACATTGGTATGCTATAAGTCAATCTCAGTAAATGCCAAGAGGATCCAATTGTTATCTGAATATTTGAGTGTAATAGTTATTTATGATTGGCGATGGTTCATAATGGTCGGCGTGAATCTGCAAGTCATTTATGTTCATGTAATTTAGTGATGACATTAACAGAATATTAATTAGACTTGTTAAGTTAACAAATTAGATACAGAACACCGAGATACTATTTATTAATCTATATTTTTATAAATTAGATTATGTATATGGTAATAGTGAAACATTGTTGATGACTTATATTAACCGACATTGAATTCATCCATTTTCTATAGAGATATACATTAAATATATTAAAGCACTTTTTATTTTTTTCAACTTAACACTTAGAACTTACATCCAAAATTGTATACATTATATACCACTACATCTAAAAAGTTCCAGGAGTTTTATTATTAGATTCTGTTGATTGACCAGTTGGCAATATACATCAGTGGCAAAGAATCGATAATTAGATGTTAATTAACGTTTACCTTTACTTCAAGGATTTCCTAATCCCGATACGTCACGAATAGAGCAACTTAACTTATTTCCATAACAATAATAAAGTAAGTAATGAAACCATCAAGTGAGAAACTGAAGACATCTTTAAATGACATGAAATAATTATCGATCTGTGAACGTAACGGATATAATATTTGTATGAAAACAACTAGCACCACACCTTGAAGAAATAATATGAAAGATTCGAAAGTATAAATTTGCATACAAAAATCAACTGAATACAACAAAACTTCAATATAACAGACCAATTTGGGCAAAGTGATTAATAATCTTTTATCTGTTAAAGTCAAAAGTCCATAGGTTTTCCGAATGCATATGTTAAAAAATTGACAAATTAGTTAGTTTACATAAAAACCAAAATTTATTCTACAAAACAATGTTTAAATTTTATAAGTACTGCAGAAAGTCACGTCACGTGACAACAGAATCAATTGATACGCACAATGCTGTGTGATTACATGCTAATCTTGCGCTGAACATTCTATACGAGTAGAAAACAATAGTGATTGTTTAATCCGAAGTTTGTTTAATCGAGGTTTTACTGTATTATGTATTTGAATGATACATACAATATATTTTACAACAGATGGACATTTTGTGTATACAATTGTAGTATAAATTGGACTTACAATATCTTTGCAGTATTTGATATATAAATTTAAAAGATTATAATTATTAACCGTACACCCAATAAGGTTTTTATAAAATGTCTTGGAACTTTTTAAATGTCATGCGTATATTTAGACTTATACTACTTGTTGACTCAAAACGATTGCATTAATTATTATGTGTATTGGATGTTATATAAACTTAACGATATAATATGAATAATGTGAAAATGAATTAAAATTTTAGATTGTAAATCAATTGATGACGGTACATTTTGTGATATATGAAAAATATTGATTTATATAAAACGTCATTAAGAAATCAGTGGGTTACACAATTTTATCATATCGGGTGATGTTTTTTGGTGATTAGGTGTTTCCTCGATTTGCGTACACCGGACTCTTCAGTATTTCTGTCACTTAGTCCACACGGCAGCATGGCTGACAACCTGGAAAAAGTCATGGTTGATTTTCGGAGAGGACAAAATAGAGTCCCTCTAGATGGATAGACCAAATTAAAAGTGCCACAGATATTCCATCTGTATGTGCCGAATGCCTGAATAATCTGGGTCACGATCTTCATTCATGAGGTCCCGAGGAAAAGAGGTACTTAAAAAGAGCTATATTTAATACTTGCTGAGTGTTTAATAAAGTATTGGCTATTTTTGTCAAGTATTGTTCTAACAATTGAAATTATAATACATAGTAATAATTGACAGATGCCTGATTGAATTAAAATGTGGGTATCAAACTTGTTAATAAAATGTTATCACAATAATCATGATTATGAATTAATAGTACGGTTTTAATGATGTATTTCGAGCCAACATTACAACTTAATCAACAAAACATTAAATTGCAACATTTCAGTTAGCCACACAATTTATTCACTTATAGAACCATTATCTTTTAGAATCAAATCAGCTGTTATCACTTAATCAGCCATTTTGTTTTTGTCTTGCACTGTCCATTGTTAAATAGAAATTGTTTATTTGTGTAATCATTTCAACAGCATTCACCTCCTTCCTCACTTGCACAAAATATTATTTTTGATCCTATCATTATAATATGACTATGATTGGTTTCACCTATTAACACTTGTTCTACGTTATTTTATTTATTTAGAAAACCTAGAAACGAAAAACATGGGCTTGACTGCGACGTCTAGTGAAGCGATTCTAAACACAAAACACACTCTTTAGTAAATGAAGGCGTCCAATCTTATTCATAAGTAGTGCAGTTTTCATTGAAGAAACTCTCAATAGTTAATATTATTATATTAAATTGTTTTTTGTTTGAATTTGATTTAAAAATTGTTCAATTCTCATGGTGGACACTTGTCGACGTTTCTCGAATAGGAGTAAGTGTGTGAGATCAGGCTGATGGGGACTTGAAACTCTCTGTCGAGGGTCAGTTTGGAGATACAGCCTTCTATTCCGGCACTGTACCGGCCTAAGGTCTCAGGCCACACCGACGGCATGCCACCTGAAAGTAAAAGAAACTGTTATAGAATCGTCCAGTGTTCGGATTTAGAACTAAGCTGATCACAGTATATAAAGTATTGAATGCCATATCAAAAAAATGTTAGTATGTGACGCCCTCAATCAGCGGACCACTTATACTGGTGGATATATATTATATAGCATCATTTTTTTTATTCATAATTAAATTGAGACATATATTATAGTCAATTTTTTTTACTATAATTGAACTACAGCGAAAGAATTCACGTTTTTCCACTATTTGCGTGCAATTTCTGCAGTCTTGTTTCATTTTAGTACATTTAATTCCCGGTTTTATGTTTTTATTTCCCGCAATTTACGTCTGAAAAATCAAAAATTCAATTAAAAATACGTAGGTATATATTAAAATTAAACATTGAAATGAATTCCAGACACATTATTTGCATTTTCTATTAATTATAGTTATGTATGTAGCGCCCAAAACCAAGGCAACACAATGTGATAGTACAAGTCTTTTGTTTTTTTTTTATTGCTGCCTGTTCACATAATGTCTCTACAAAGAAATACATTGTCATTTCAAGAAAAATGCAACATTCTTGATAAGGTGAAAGAACATGTTGACATAATTTATGCTCCAAACCAATTTGTACGATATAAATATCAATACCGATATGAAAATATGTACCATGGCAGTGTATTTTTTAATAAATTCATTTTTTAACAAATTCATAAAATGACATTCATAACATTCATAAATGAGTAAGTAAGTACTTATTGGAAATAGTGTCTTTTAGTTTCAAATTTTAAAACAATATCAACGTGTCAGAATGAGAAACGTGGAAATAAAACATTATGTACGAAACATGTTGTATTTTCATTTAAATTTTTGATTAGGCATATGTAATGCTTTTTAACATTGTAAAGGCGATTCATCGAAATGTGTTTCAAGGTTTAAAAGAGAAATATGACCTTTGAAAAATCACTTCTTAATTAAATTATTTACGATGGTTTACCTATATATAGACCGGAATCTGTGTTGAGAGGTCTAATGCGACCAGGAGACGCTTTACCGGTGGCTCCTAAGCCATCAATGTCCAGAACGCCCGATTGCCCTTTTCTGAAATAGAAACATTCTTCATTAGTAAACACACTGAAATTAAAATTCAATTAGTCAAAGATAAGTAAAATAGATGGTAGGTAATTGGAAAAATTTGCATTCAAATTCTCTGTACATACTACTTCCTATAGTATATCCAGCCTTCTTTCAGATAAAATAGTTTTAAGTCATCTACAGATTCTCGTGCTGCCGTACTTGAGCAATTTTTTATTAAATTAGTATTAAATTTATCAAAATAGTGATAGCAGAGGAAATACAAATGATATATGCGTCGATGACATTTAGCTACTTTACAAGCTGCTTGTTGGCGAATTTAAAAGCGGGAGTCAGCTAGTGCGATTGTGATGATGACACACAAAACTTTCCACTCGCTCAGAAGCCAACAAGCTAGCAAGTTGAAACCGTCACTTTTGGTACTATTTTGACAGGACGTAGGTATTGAGTAGTTCGTTTTTTTACCGGGAGGTCGCCACTATCGCTCTTCTGCACAGACGCAGTTCGGCCCATCGCCACTATCGCTCTACTTCGCAGACGCATATTGGCCAACATGCCAGCATGTAAGCGTGTAAAGTAGACCGGCTTTCAACTTTTCTCCGTAGATTGTTTACAATCTGCTTGTTAAGCGTCAATGACATTGAGCTACTTTACAAGCTGCTTGTTGGCGAATTTAAAAGCGGGAGTCAGCTAGTGCGATTGTGATGATGACACACAAAACTTTCCACACGCTCAGAACCTGACAAGTTAGCGAATTGAAACCGTCATTTTTGGTACTAATTTGACAGGACGTATTGAGTAGTTCGTTTTTTTACCGGGAGGTCGCTACCATCGCTATACTGCGCAGATGCATATTGGCCCACATGCCAGCGTGTATCGTGTAAAGTAGACCGGTTTTCAACTTTTCTCGGTAGATTATTTACAATCTGCTTGTTAGCTTGTTCGATGATGACACTGGGCGAGTTTACAAGCAGATTGTAAATTCGCCAACAAGCAACTTGTAAAGTAGCTCAATGTCATCGACCCAATACGAAAACAAAAGAAAGCATTTTTGAAAATAGAACAAAACAGTGTTGTTTCCTTCAGAGCAGTGTCATAATATCATAGACTATGCAATGTTTCTCACCAATAAATATTTTTAATGAAAAATTCAGCTAGATACTAGATCTGCTCGATGTAGATTTAGAAAATATAATTAATTTCAAACTAACCTAGCTGCACGAGCTCTGTGCCACAGTCCATCATCTACTCTTGTTTGATTTGTAGTGATAATAACTTCTCCACTGCCCACATCATATCTGAAAACAAAATAAAGCTTTTAATAACCAATTATTAGTACCTATTATTAGTGAGATTATTAATATTATATCTATTTTTAAAACAAGTATTGCAAGGTAAGTTTTATAGGGAAAGAACCCTCGCCTGACAAGTGAAATATGTGTGTTTGAATCCCATTTGTTCCAAGATTTTTGTGTTATATTTCTGAGGGCTTTCTCATATTATAATATCTATATTTTTACTGACATTATACATTGAGTCAGAGGCTCTCAACCTTTTTCTAATAGCGACACACCACAAATGTAACGTCCTCCAGTGCGACAGATCTACATAATAAACAATAAAACAAATATGACGTTATAATGGAGACAATGGCCAGTGTCATATATAGAACACTTCTCTTCGCTTTCACCCTATTCAGCAGATCCCCACTACATCTTCCTGGTTCTACAACCGTATGTGGGTCTTGGCTTCCTCTAGCATCTGCCTCCATCTAGGTTTGTTCAAAGGCGATCTCAACTATATATTTATGTATAAATGACTTATTTAAAATAATACTAATGCTCGTAGTATTCAATTTGCTACATTATTTTAGTAAATATTTTTGTGTACGGTCTTATATTTCACGACATCTGAAAACTGCCGATGACACACCATTGTGATGCAATACCGTGTCTGGAAATTTATACGTACGCAGTTTGTCGTAATACAGTTCATCGTAAGATGTTCTATCGGAAATAGATGGCTGTATAAAGTACTGAAATCAATTCCTCACCTAAATAAACCACGGAAAACAAGGGAAAGACTGAAAAAATAGCTAGGTAAGTAAATTAGAAATGCAATCATAATATCGTATAATTTATATAAAATTCTGGTATGGAGAGCGTTATTATCAAGCATTTAATGCCAACCAATATCAAATTATTGAATCTATCTCAATTATTCTACTCAATTAATCTATCTCTTTATCTCAATAGTATACGGGAATTTCTTTCTGGTAAGACAGCTTATGGTAGACTTTGCGAATAAAGTAATACGTACAATAATTACATGTAACCTTGCAATGCAGCGGTTGAATTACGTTAATGCCATTTCAATAATTGATTTAAATTAACTGAATTGTATATTTGTAGATGTAAAAAGGATCTCTTACTCCAATGATTTATTTATTCAGTATCGGAGTAACATCTACACTTTAAATTCAAAATACTATGAGGCAATATAAAATAAATCCACCTTTTGAATGAAATACACATTGTACTTATCCACAGCGACATTACCTTAAAGTGAGTAAGCCTTCCTCAACGCCCAACGCCATAAAGGTGTCCCCGGGGGCCATCCCGTCCTTTCCCAGCCACAGCAGAAGCCCGTGGGACTTGCTACATCTGAACCGCATGTTTATATCTACCGAGTGGCTGGTTAGTCTGAAATGTACATACATAGAGAGTAAGTATTTAAGCCATAATAACAAGCTTATGGCACTGAGATTTCAAGAAAGTATTCACTAAACTTTGTCTATTTGTTTAAGATTGTATTTGGAGTAGGTACATAAAAGGGTTTCTTCAATATATTTGATTTAAATGATGTTTAAGATATATAACCTATTTATTAATTATTCATGTAGTGACATCTAGGGACGAATTTATATTGTTAATAGTAAAACTTCGGTTGTTTCAATGCTAGGGACTAACTAATAATAATACAAATTTAAAAAATGCTACGATCAAAAATTATTGACCAAATGTGTTGAATCTTTGTCCATATAGAGCCTTCTGTGGTTTTCATATAAAAATATTATATTATCATTAAATTTGTCTACTTAAAAGTATTGACCTGTGTGCCCCTGATAACTATCTTAGAAATAGAGAGCATCAATTGTTTATTCTCCCAAGGTGCAGAACCAACTTGTGACTGGTAATGCCAATTGGGAGGGCGATAACTATGTTCAACCAAATTGCTTCGGGTGTTGATATATTCCACTTGCGTGAGGTGAGTTTAGGTGAATGCTATTTTATAAATCCTTAGCAAACTCGGTGTACTTCTTTGAACTTATATATATATATATTATGTACAATTGTATTTACACTGCTTTTGTATGTTTATGTTATGTTCTCTTTTTATATTTTCATTTTATCCCTTTTATTACTTTTGTTTTTCTTTCTTCTTTATAATAATGATTTATGTCATGTTGTGAACGTCTTAAACTTATAATTTGTGATATCCACAATATGTAAAAATAAATAAATTTAATTGAATTGAATGTTACGAAATTGAGATACTTATAGGTTTCGACAGCAAAAAAGACAGCACTAGCGCGAAATTCGATAGTTTTGACAGAAAACAAGATATAGTTGAAGTGACACCGAGCAAGAGAAAGCGATGCAACAGGCTTGATGTAGTTCAGGCAAGTAATAGCAACTGTAACAATATTCATATTCACCCTCCTCAATTGCTGGGTACTAGCAGAAATTGCATCTTTGCATGTTAAAGGCTAAATTGTTTCAATATCTTAACACCTGTTTTAGTTTTTACTTATTATGTCCATTTTTTGTGATTGTTCATCTAAATATTTAGATGCCTGTATTGACGTGGTAATTCTATCTCAGATCCTCAATTCATATCAAGATTCTATTACATGAATACAATATTAGAGGTGAATAGTTAAAATTTAAAAATAACTTACCTCTTCAATATTTCTGGATCACTATTCCGAATATAGCTATCGTGTCCCAAAAACTTTGGAATGTCCGCAATCTCATTTGTTAACTCGCCCTTGAATGATCTCTTCAAATCTGTCTTGAAGATCCACCTGCTCCCTTCTTGCACCATCTTTGTGGCGTCGTCATCGTAATCGTCACTTTGCTCCGAACTTATTTTCATACCCTGAGAATCAATTCTTATTCCGTCTTCATTCTTATCACTGAGAATCCATTCTTTCTCATTGTCACTTTCCCGGTCCATTATGTATTCATTGGCCTGAGGCTTTGGCTCATCGACGGACTTCCAGATGAGATATTTCTCCGAGTTGACCATTTCATCGTTTTTGTCTTCGCTATTATTCTTACGGGACGCCATCATCTTGTTGTTGTGACTGTTAAAGGCAGGCCTCGGTCCTTTCTTCGCTTCTATTGTGTTGCGGAATGCGGTGGAGTTTTTGTTTGTGAAAGATATGTATTGGACTCTTTCGAACTCGCCAAGTCGGTGAGATCTGGTCGTCGGACGTTCTGTATGAGTTTCGGATGTCTCATTCAGATACACTGTACATTTTTCGTTTTTGACGCTGTAAGAATGAAAGGGAAATTAAAGATCATAAATAGTTAAATGGAAAGATTTGCAGGATAGTTTCAACAGGCAGTTAGTAGAGAATTATTTAATAATGTAATCACAAAAAACCATCTTCTGAATATTGTATATTATAATAAACGAATGCCATTTATAAATTTAGCTTAAAGCTGCCTTACCCTGGACTACAGATGCAAGTATAATGATGCAAGCGAGGTTTGCAGAATCCTTCTCCGCAGACTCCCGGAGAGCAGGCGTGTGGACATCCATCGATGTTGACACCGCCGAGAGCCGATGACACTATCGACTGCTCGTGGTCGTTGATTACCACCTGTAGTAAAAATAATGTTATAAATTAATTTTTGTATTTTGATACCGAATGGGTACACACGATATTTAGGTCTGCCTATTACTAATGTGAAATAAATTAAATATTCTTTATGTCCTCAGGGGTGTTTCAAGACAAGATTAAGCGACAAGATTTATCATTAAATCGTGGCAATGATATTACTAACAACGACTAATACTTGACGTCAGTTGTATATTTGGCTATGGATGTGTGTAAATGCGAACTGGAAGCCATTTTTACTCCGACTGGGTAGCCCATACAAACTTAGCATGACCTGGAAATGTTGGAGGATTAAGATTTTTTGACTGATTTTAACTGAGTTTTTTGTGCTAATTGTGACTCTTTGCCACCCTTGAAAAAATGGCATCAAAAAACAGTTTTTTATTCTATTATTCATGTTTCATTATTCATTCAAAAATTCTATTATTCATGTTTTTGATAAATTAGTAGTTTTGAGAAATTAAATTCTGGATTTTTCAACTTGTACTGCTAATATAGTTTTGTTCTGTATATTATCATCAGTGCGTTTCAATCCATTGCTGGACGAAGGCATTTTCAAGCTTTCTCCATTCTTCTTGGTCCCTGGGCTGCCACGTTATTCTACTAAGCCTTAGTAACGCAATTCTTTAATGCTTCATATTTGAGTTTGAATCAACATCAATAATAAAAGAACTTACCCTTTGAATACATCCGCTGAATGATTCATTCACGCTAATTTTTTTCTGGATGATACGAAACTGTGGTGCTCCTCCTAGGTACAAGTCCTGAGACAAAGACAGCTGAGTGAATGCTCCAGCCGAGAGGCCTTGCGAGTAATGGGCATCGTCATGGTCATCCAGGAGATCGCTGTGGTTTTCTTTGTGATGCTGGTTGATGCCAGCGTCCGAGAGGATGGCGCTCTGCTGAGGAAGGACGCCGAGGACTGCGAGCCGGCCGGTGCGGGATACGGTGATCGTGTACCACAGGTTTAAGGTAAGTTTCACATCATTCCTGTAAAAGACAGTTTGGTTGTCATTGATTAAAATATAACAAGAGTCATTTTACTAAATGAGTGTAACACAGATATTTGTGACACATCATAATGACTTAGGTTAGGTTTAGTTCTTCATATCTGTTTCCAGATTGAACATTTTTTTTATGTCCACCACATTATTTGGAGATAAGCAATGGTTTAGTGGAACCGAATATAATTAAAATTTTAGATGGTTTAATTAATTAATTTATACCTAATGCAGACATTTTCTTATTCTCTTTGGTACTACTAACAACTCTATGTGAGTCTTGACTACCTCTAGCATCTGCCTTGATACATGGCCTATCTAAAGCTGTAGCATCCAGTTTTGGGCAATTTTTTATACAAAGTCGACAAGGCCTTTATTTGTCATCCAGCTTTCCGAACGTCAGTTTCTTTGTCATGCATGACTCATCTCTCCTATTTGCAAGGCCCATTCCTCTAAAGAAAGGGGCCCAATTTGATGGGCTCTTGCACAAATTAATAGTACAGCTCGTTATTGTAATGCTTTCTCCACTCGAACTGTGTGCCATTGTTATTGGTCAGGCACTTGGCATTCAAGTCATACATGGCAACTGGTTTTATTTGTGTATTACACAATATGTATTTTAAGTGACGGTTCAATGTATTGAAACATAGCATATTTCTTAGACCAACGGGACATTTGTTGTCTAGCACAAGAGTGGATATTTCTTTCTTAATTAAAAATTTTATGCGTCTCTCACTGTGGATGATTCCACAGAATTGTCGACCAGAATAGATGGAAAATGCAGATTTCATGTTGATTAAATTTTGATTAAATGTTAATTAAATGTTGATTAAATGTTAATTAAATGTTAATTAAATGTTAATTAAATGTTAACTAAATGTTGATTAAATGTCGATTAATAATTAATTATTTCAAGGAGGTTCATTTATGTATGTATGAAATCCACAATATGATTATGTTTTATTGCTTATACGAGTTCAAATACCAAGCAGAAACACGACCGCTGTAGGAAGACTGAAACTTTAATACTCACTCACTCTTTTCGTATTTTCTGATAATAATTAAAATATTGTAAAAATTCAAAGCATTTTACAAAAGACTGTAATTAGTATTGTTTCAAAAAGCTTACTTTATGACAGTCTGTCCGGTTCCCAAATCGAAAGCGAAATGCGCGTGGCCGTCCATCAGGTACAGGGCAAAATAATCCCCTACACCATCCGAACGGTGGGCGTTATACATCACGAGTCCGCTACTGGCGCTGGCTTTCAGGGTCACCTAAAACGATAATGTTAAAAATGATTTAGATAATATAAAGATTTTTGAGAAATAATAAAACCTTATAATGATCACCTTATAATTGAAAGGAAGGAAATTTACCTACTGAAAAAATCTTTCCAAGAGTTGGTGTTTGCATCGGAAGAGGATATTAAATTTGCGTTCTCTCTAAAATATGCTTTTGATATGCGCTTCTACCCGCGCACACTTCTAAAGGTTTAGAAACGGAGTAGTACCTAATATTTGAATACCTATTCGAAAATTAAATTATATTAAGAAGCATCCATTGCTAATGAAATTATCACACCAACAACCAAAATATCGTAAGATTGCTGCCAAAAGTTGGTAAGTCGATAATTTAGGTATTTAGAGTTAACAACGGATTATGTGTCTATATCATATAAATATGTAAGTTGCACTTTTGTAGATAGTGTTGTTTGATACTAAGCCCTCGCTATATAATATGTGATACTGGGTTTTTGATTTGCCTCTAAAGCGGTGTTTCCCAACGTGGGGCGTACGCCCCACCGGGGGGGGGGAGGCAATGTGCAAATTGTTAATTTGTTACATTTTTTGTGGATAAAAGCATTTTCGAAATATTTATTTTGATATTGCAACCCTGAATTTCTGTGAATAACACGGCAGCATTGTTATATTTCTTATTATTTTGACTGAAAAATGGCAGGAATATGAAGGAGAAATTTGAAAAAAGTTTATTAATACATTTATTATTCTCTTGTTAGGTAACTATAACATTTTGATAGGGGACATGGAGATTTTTAAAGCGTAGAAGTGGGGCATGGCACAAATAAGGTTGGAAAACACTGCTCTAAAGTATAATAAACAGTGTGGTCAACATTTTAATAACCGCGAAAATTTGAATATTCTTCACACTCATTTCTCACAGGACGAACAATGTCAGGCTATTCTATTTTTAGTTTTTACAACAATTACTTCCGTGTTAGATAGGTTACACAGAACAGATTAATAAAATAATATAATTCAGATAGGCTATAAGCCTCCAATACACTACATTTTGAATGTGTAAGTGTCCTATGAAAATGAACCACACATTATAGATGTGTAATAGTGTGTGTTGCAACCTTTAAATACACCAATATTGAATGAGCTTCAGTGCACAAACCGAGATCAGTTGTCAGAATGAAATATAAGCGTATTCTTGTGTTTAAGTTTATCCCATATTCTTCCATACACGAGATCGGTTGCCTGTTACTCCACATCCGTTAGGTATTTCAATTTCCATTATTTCTGAGTTCCCTGGATTCCATACTTTCTCTTGATGCATAATAATTTGATGAGTTATTTCTCTACGCAAAAATTTACTGCAATTAGAGGGAATGTTGATACCCGAACTATATGTTGGATACTGTTGTACTACATAAATATACAGGGCCCAATTTACACTTTAACGGGCCCTGGACTAATAGGTACTTATTGGGGTCTCCAAAAGCTAAACAAATGTAAATTCAAAAAGGAACGCCGTGTGAAATATTAAGCTGGGTACTTATTAGATAGCCGTAACTGTAATTGTTCCATACTGTAATCAACTCTAGATGCGAACTAATTATTTGGCGTCCATACTAGTTACTGTATCTGCAACGGTCACAGTTACGGCTCGCTAATGAGTATAGGTAAATCATTCTACAGTGGCACCATAGGCGATTCGCGCGTGTATTGAATTGCTTGCGACAATAATGGCTGTTTCAATGCTAGCAAACAATACCACTACAACTGCCGTACCCATGGTGCCACTGTAAAACGATTTACATATACCTGGCTTTAGATCTGATGTCAATATTTTACCGGGTACTGGTTATTCATAATTAAAATTCGTTTCTTTATAATATAAATATAAATCCAGAGCTGGGAATGGAACCGACATCGAACAATCGATTCCCGAGAATCTCTTCATTATTTTGAAACTGGACCAGAACCGGAAACATTGATTTCAAATCCTAAGAACCTCGAACTGGAATCCCTAATAGACGTCAGGTTTTCTGAGGTTCCATTGATTTTTAAATTTTGTACTTTTTTATTCTATTGCTTTTGGCCATCGTTCACACATACTTGTACCAATTGTTAAATAAATATATCTATCACTACACATATATTTTTTAAATATTGTACTTGGAAATAGGTATCTGTGTCCATTTCACCTGGTAAATTTATCTTGAAAAATAGTATAGAAATATAGAGTGTTAAAATAAAAATAAAATATCCATTATATACCTACCTATAATACTTGCCTACTTATGTCTTGTTTTTAGAACAATCAGAGCCAAACCGCAGATCGGGGGTTTCGGTTTTTGATGTGACTATGTAACGGAAAAGAACCCATTAGATCAGAGGGGGGCAAACTGCGGCCCGCGGGCCGCATGTGGCCCGCCGGGTATTTTTTTGCGGCCCGCCATCATTAATTGTACCTACTTCTGATTACGAATAACTTTTTTATAATTAAAAAAAAAATATTGACACAAATTAAAATTTATTTAGCAATAGTACGCGATCCATTTTCAATAGATATTGATAGTGTACCGACAGAGCTACAACTTGAGGTTATTGAAAAATGTTCGTTATTTTTGGATCAACCTATACATGTGAACAAACATTTTCGATCATGAACCTCAATAAAAAATCTTAACGATCAAATATCTCCGATGCCCACTTACAAGCAGTTTTGAGAATATCAACTACAAAATTAACACCTGAATTTAAAAAAATGTACAACAGTTTCAATCTTCTCGTTATTTTTTTTGTAATGTTTATTTTTCGTGATAATAAATAGTGTATATCTAAAAATGGTATTTTACTTGCGGCCCGCCGCTCATTTTGAATTCTTGAATTTGGCCCTCCATACAAAAAGTTTGCCCCCCCCTGCATTAGATTATTGTTCACCGGAACCCAACACGAAACTAAGGCTTTAAAAACTGGGAATTTTAACAGATCTGTGGGTCTATTCTATACACATGGCGGCTATCGGCATCTATCGACGGTAGTTTATCATATTTTAGGTATTATAATTGTTACAATAAGTCCGCCTAAACTGTCTATTTCGTTCTAAAAGTTAACACAGCCAAGAGAGGGGCTGTTAACACATAACACTTTTTGACAGTTTGACAGTTTAGACGGTTAACTTATTGTAAAAATTAACCGCGTCAATACATAAATATGATAAACTACAATCGATCCGTGGCGAGGAGTGGAGGTAGGGTGTTAAGATTCGGCATAAATAGTGCACACTAAACTTTATCAGTCACACTTATTTGTTTTCATTTAACTAAAAATACAATTTGCAGATGGTGCTGGTTAGTTTTTAAATTCGATTAATCCCTTTCTAAATCAAACTATATTAGTTTAGGTAGGTAACTATGCTATGAGCGATTCGACAAAAATAATGCACACTTTTTCAGTCATACTTGTTTGTTTTCGTTGAATTAAGAATACATATTACAGATGATGTTGGTTTCTTTTTTAAATTCATTAAGCCGATAGTAATCGATAAAAAATATTTTTTGACTTTTATTTGGATTAGGCAGGGTTTACTTTAATTTTAAAAACTAACTTACACTATCTACACATTTCTTTCTTTTGCCATATGGTCAAACCAGCATTTCGTAGCTCCGCCATATACACTCTGTAGATAGTATTTAGCGGCCTTCCAGGACGCCTGAATCCGGTCGGCTTGAAGAACAGGCAAGCCAGGTTGAGGTTCTCTTCTGGCATCCCCAGCACGTAGCCGAGCCAGGTCCAACGTCGCCTCTTCACTTTCAGCGTGATGAGAGGCTGCTTGTTGCGTTCTCTCAATTCTCCTCGTTGTTCCTAAAGTCATACCACCGCACACCCAGTATTCGTCGCAAACATCTGTTTTCGATGCTCAGTATATGGTTGCTCTAAGCCTTCGTAAGGTGCCATGATTCCCGACCGTAAAGCAGCACCGTCAGAATGCAAGCGTCGAATAGGCGGCATTTGCTTTAGTTCAATGAAATCAAATACGTTTGACTGAGAAAGTGTAGTGTGAATTATGTATGTCAGATAGTAACAGCCTACCTCCACCCTTCGCCACTCCAATCGATAGCAGCCGAAAGCCGCCTTGTGTATAGAATAGACCCACTGGTCCCTGCAATGACTTGCGTCCTACTCCATTATGCAGCCGTCCAGTAGTGTTAAAGTCTTTACAATATCGTCATAATTAATATATTATGAATAATATTGATAATATAATAAGTAAAGTAAACCTAAGCTTGCGTCGTAAAACTATCTATACTACTACCTGGAAAATGTTTACCATGTATAGGTTAAAGTGTTAGACAAGACAGTTTTTCCTTGTGTAAAATTTCCTCTTTGATATAGTTAGTACGACTGCGAAATGTTTAGAGACAACGCATTTAAAGATAAAGTATAGTAGAGGATTACTAAAACATCCCAGCGTTTCATTATTAATATGACAGCTTTATTTATAAAGAGGGGCCATTCAACCCCATGCCAACCGCTCTTTCTAGTCTCTCTCATACGCCATTTTTGAAATCACTTTCAGGGTTGAACATCCGATATGTTCGATACCTTTATATTTTATTATAGCTAAGCGGTCGATACACATGTGCGTAAGGACCGGAAAACATTACAATCACGTCACGTGCTGTCATGCTGATATTCTATCTTTATCTCAGGGTGACAGCACTTGCGTGCTCGCGTTAGTCGCACTTGACCTTCGCCTTCCGAGAAATGAGTCGAAGAATTGCGCATGTGATGGTTTCGTGCATTCGAGGAAAACTAAAATCTGGCGAAGGAAACTTTCTGTTATAATATTTTTATATGAGGACTTTGCGGGGGATGAAAACATGTGTGTGGGGACACATTTTGGTTGTGCGCGCGCACATGCGCACACCTTACAGGGGACATTGGTGGCGACCCTAATTAACCAAAATACTACATAATACCGCTGCACAGTAGGAGAAAAGCCCAAAATCGTGGCCAAAACCTGAAATGACCTCTGATTTGAATAAAAATTAGCATACAGAGGCTTTAAAGGTCGCTGATTACGAATCCGAAAGCCAAATTATCGTAAACAAAATGGCCGATCCAATATGGCGGACATGGATGTTAAAAAGGTGCCAGATCTTGACAAAAATTGGTATATACGGGTTTTCAAGGTCGCTGATTACGAATCCGAAATCTAGATGCTCGTAAACAAAATGGCCGATCCAATATGGCGGACATGGATGTTAAAAAGGTACCAGATCTTGACAAAAATTGGTATATACGGGTTTTTAAGATCGCTGATTACGAATCCGAAATCTAAACTATTGTAAACAAAATGGCCGATCCAAAATGGCGGACATGGATGTTAAAAAAGTGTCAGATCATGACAGTAATTGGTATATGCGGGTTTTGAAGGTCACTGATTACGCATTCAAAAGCTAAATTATAGTAAACAAAATGGCCTATCAAGCCCAAAACGCACCTATTCCGCAGCTAACTTTTGTAAATTTTGCAAGGTTATACAATAAACTAAAGGCCTAGACTATGAACTTTGCAAAATGTGACAAAATATATAACTTTTCGAATAGTTGAAAATGCAAGTTTTCAAAATTATTCAATTTTATTTATGCAGATATTTATACTACATTTAAATAATTTATACATTAAGTATAGACTCAACCAATGTAAAAATATTTTCTACATATCTCCAGAAGTCGTATTCAAGTCGCAGAATTGAAATTGAACACTTCACTTGAAATTTATGGGTTTTCAAAGTCACCGTTATTTTCATCTGTTTAGCACGCGACGCGTACACTCTCCGCGAAGGCTAACTTCCAACCATAGCTTCCAACTGTCGTAGCGATGAAAGTATACGGTCAAAACGCTTCCCCTTTTACAATGAAATGCAGTCATTACTCTTCTACCTGACAGACTACTCAAGTATCCCCATTTCGAAAATTCATTTCTGGGGTTTTGGCCACGTTTTTGGGCTTTTCTCCTACTGTGCGCTGGGCCCACAGGATAATAATCAATTGTATTTATTATATATTGGATATGGTAGGTAGTGTAGATACTGAGTAATCGGTGTGTGGGCTCAGAATAATCAATATAATATGCCTGCCTCTATATAGTGGCAGTTTTTACGTTGCTTCGTCAGGGAAAATCTTAAGAAGAAGAGTGTGTATAATGCGTCAATTACATTGAGCTACTTTACGAGCTGTTTGTTGGCGAATTTAATATAGGGCGATTCAGCTACTGCGATTGTGATGATGAGACACAAAACTTTCCATTCGCTGATAAGCCATAAGCCAGCGACTATTTTCACAGAACGTAGTTGGTTTATTTACCGGGAGGTTGCTACTGCGCAGACGCAGTAGGCCCACACGCCGGCGTGTAGGGTGTAAAATTGACCGGCTTTCAACTTTTCTCGGTAGATTGTTTACAATCTGCTTGTTAGCTTGTTCAATGATGACACTGGGCGACTTTACAGGCAGATTGTAAATTCGCCAACAAGCAGCTCGTACAGTAGCTCAATGTAATTGACGCATATAAGACGTAATAATAATTTAAACTCGAAACGGTGGTTTATCATACATGCATAATTTCAAACAGTCAGTGCTTTGAGAATCTATATCCTTAAAATCCCCACTCTCTCTATTCAAATATGGAATGGGGAGATTCTACATTTTTTTTCAATTACTTAACGTATTGCAATTATTATTCAAAATTATAATATAGATAACTCTTCTGTCCTTTAGCATCTTGCTCTATGCGTGAAAGCTTAGCGAATTGTTGGTAAACAGAAAAATAGCGTAGAAAAAAACAACCAAGCAAGTCAGTGGTGGCAACCCTAATCTGCTCGCAAAAAAGTAATGCGAACCCATTACAGAGGATGTTTACATCGTGCATTTTATGTAAACTGAAAAAATCATGTTTTTTTTTACTTATTATAAGTAAGTGGACGAAGCCTCGAAGCCGCATTTACAATAATAGCTCGGGTTATTTTTTAGATAACAAAATCTATTCAAGAATAATTTATTCTTTTCATTTTAAATATTATTATTAGAAGATACTTCTAGGAGAGGTTTTTCGAACACTTATTTGGTTTTATGAGAAAGAACATTTTAAAATTCAAACGTTGAATATACGTCTATGGTTTATGGAGGATTCAGATTCCATTATGTCGTTTAGAGCAAGTGTTTCCCAACATTTTTACATCTGTCGCCCGGAAAAACTCTGAGAAATATTTCACTAACCGTTAAGTCAGATATAAAATTATTTACATAGTATTTCATATTATTAGTTTTAATTAATTTTATTTTGTAACAGTCTGAATCCGAATTAAAAAAATAGATGTTTATATCAAATAATATGTAACACGAAGATTCTATTGTTAATTTAAATAATCAGATCCTGATATGTAAATAAATTGGTAATAATAGAACTTCAGATTTTAGACATAGATTTTGAGAAACCAATGTATACGATGTCTATATTTAAGTTTTTAAAAAAATACTGTGAAATCTGCAGCTGCATACCTATTTGCTTAAATAGTCGATAATAATTATTGTGGCTTCAGTTAGTATTGTTTTGATGGTACGAAGTAGGGATTGCAATACCGGTATTTCAAACCGGTATTCCAGTATTTATCAATACCGAAATACCCGTTTTAAAAATACAAAATACCGGAATTTTCGGTATTAAGAAAGCACACTCGTTTACGTTTTTGAAAATGAATTATAATTTATGTGCTGCTAAAATGCAGTGAATCCAACACAGGTGAAAAAATAATAAAACAAATTTCATCAAAAAATATATTATTTATATAAGTAATTGTCGCGATGAATTATCATAATATTAATTCGAAATAGAAAACATCCGTGACAAAAATGTTCAATTATTCTATAATTATTGATGACTGTACAAGCGTTGAATTTAAGAAGCTTTTCCTGCAGTCGGACTTATTTGCACTTGATGAACTTTTGAGGGCTTTTCTTAAAACTATTAATATATTCAAATTATTTGTAAAAAATCACGATCAATACATATTTTTAAATGTCAACATATTTTTAAAAGATTTTAATAGCTATATTTATTGATAAGAACCCACTTCGGTTTTTTTTTAATATTTAAGAAATACCGGTATTAAATAAGAAATACCGAAAAACCTGTATTGATATTTTCATTTGGTATTGCAATCCTTAGTACGAAGTGCTGCATTTTGTTTCTCTATTTCGTTTTTATTACAGACTTCTTCGACCATGTCCGATCCTAATAGGATCATATGGGCCTCCACAGAGTAGAGGTTTGTATTAACAGATTTTGTTTTTACGAGAAATGGATGTCAGCCACTTGCTCAACCTATTAGGTCCATACCCTGACTCACACACATATTGAAAAACAATATGTGAGTCGCTTAGAATCATAACTCACATATTGCAATTTTGTCGTTTTTTAGTTAAATATGCCAAGTGATTCTAAATGAATTAATCTATATACCGAAAAATAGTTGAGTATTAAAAGTCAATTTAAACCATGTGAAAATTGTTGACAAAGTTCATTGTTGGTGTAATATGTCGTATATTTCAATGAATAGAGTTTTGTCACCAACGCCTTCCTAACCAATCGGGGAGCTCTATTTATCATAGTATGCTGTATGTCTGCAACGTTAGGAGTATTAGATATATATATCTAAAAAAAAAAAAAAGTTATTCGACTCTCTCACTCATTAATATTCTAGGGAGCTCAATACTGTTCTTCTAATTACAAAAAATAGTGCTCTGTTGGTTTTTAGCGATTATCTCAAAACTTGATTTTTGGAATATGTGAGTTCTGATTCTAAGCGACTCATGTGTACTTGCCAGACCCATGATTCGAACCTGGGACCCATGGCATGATAGTCCAACGCTTATGCCGCGCGGCCACCATATTACAGACTAGACAAACAAATTGTATGAGTATTTAATTTTTTTTGACTGATTTGTTTGGAATTTTTGGCATATACATTTTTAATTAGGTGACAATTATTTGCGGACCGGTGATTGGCAAACGCTGGTGTAGAGAAAATTTTATTTCATACACACATCTGCAGTACATAGTAATTTATTATTAAAATATACGCCCGCAATTCTACAAAGATAACCCTAGAAACTCCGACTAGGTAGGTACTTATCTCGGAATTAGGCTCAAGGGCCACTTTTAGAAGTGTTTATAGTATCTCTTCGCATACTAATATTATTATTCAGAGAAGAGATTATTTTACAAATGTTACACTACTTGCGATATATTGAAATTTATTATATTTTTGTTATTTTATCTTGTGGTACCTACCCGTTTATTGATATAACTAAAGATTCGGCCGCTAGAAATTGATGCTGGAACGGCGAGCCTGAAAGTAATGCCGCAGGCGAGAATTTTTCGACAATGCGATGATATAACCGGCACGAATTTATTTATAAAAATAACTTACTGAAAAAGGGATTTGACCCCGGCTTCGCTCGCATACGTACATTAAAGTCCATTCTGCTGTAATACTATTATTATCTAGTTTCTTTTGTGGTTTTCTATTACTAGACACACTGACGTCCCTAGACAACATGCCGCCCCTAGCGAGAGCCAGAATGTCGCCCCATTTTTAAAACAGTATTTTTTTATCATCTTTTCTTGACGCAAACATCTAAGAAATGTGTTGTGTGGATACATTACTAATTTAAATGCCATCTCTACTTCAATAGACAGTATTGCGAGTCCACGGTTTCAGATACATTTAAAAATACACCTGACAACTTTAAAAACTCGCGATGACTGGCAAAAGTATTTGAATAAATTTATTAGGTAAGTATGTACCTACCAATTCAAATATAATTCGTAAATCTGCACGAGTCATTGGTGGTCACCAAGGACGTCGAAGGGCAGCGGAAGTAAATTAGACATCGTGAACCCGACAAAAAATTACAGTCCTGTTAAACCTTTTATGTTAATTTATGTTATTTTTTACATTTTATTTCCAATCAGTGAGCTAATTTTTTTTAATGGAAAGATATTTTCGGTATTAAGTTTAGGTAGCTATTTCTATAATATATACCATATGTTTCTCCTCGATTTGCCGCCCTTCAAGTAACTGTCGCCCCCAAGTGATGCTCAATCTGCCTACCCCCACGGGACGTCACTGACTAGACATCGTTTTAGAAATGGCGCCTTTCCAATTTTCAACATTTCGTTCGGAGATTATTGTAGCTGGCGACCCCCATTTCGAGTGGCTTAAATTTGACGTGCCAAAATGGCGGCCGGCGGGTCTTTTTGAAAAATGTGCGTTATAATTAACACCGAGGGAGTATTGCGTTGAATTTAAATTCGTTGACACTTTAAACCACATCTCATTAGTGTGATGAGAGTACGAAATGCTGATGAAAGTATCGATAAGGCCATTTTCATACGTAGTTTGGTGGTGTGATTATAACCGTAGATAGTTATGTATGATATTATTTTGTGATTTTAAATCATATTATCCAGGGAATACTCGTACTTGTTTGCTTGTTTTTGTAACATGAATTGTCAACTTTCAGGTTTAGATAGAGGAATATATATTGGGTAAATGTGCCGCAGATGCCGTCATGAGATTTTATAACTTTTTTTTTAGACCAATGTATGAAAATTTCAAATTTTAAATTAACAATTAATATTGGATCGAAAAGCCTATGTGCCGACATAAAAAGGTATTTATCATAATTATCTACATGGAATGAACTGTTTTCGTAAAAAAAATATTATAGAAGCTCATGATGGCATCTGCGGCACAATTACCTATATATTGTTTGGAAATTTATGGTCACTTGTGATCGAAAAATCTCGTCTGTAGGATTCTCGAGGAAAAATCACAAAAGACCTAACTCGAGAAATAAATTTTACGAAATTTCGAGAATTATTATTTCAAAATCTAGAAATTGTCACTAGACTAAGCTGTCGGCTGGAACCAGAATGTCAAAAAACACATAATTAATGGGAACTGAAATACCTAACGGGTGTGGAGTAACAGGAAACCGATCTCGAGTGTGGAAGAATATGGGATAAAGATACAAGGTGTCAAGACTACATCATTCTAAGATTTTCCTCCGTTTTGACAACTGCTCTCGGTGTATGCACTGACGTTCATTCAATATTGGTGTATTTGAAGGTTTCAACACACAATATTGCATGTCTATAATGTGTGTTTCATTTTCGTAGGATACTCACATATTCAAAACCCTGCTTCAAAATGTACCGTATTGGGGTATAGCCTACTTATATAAATTACATTTATTTATCTGTTCTGTGTGTACGAGCATCTGCGTTATAGTTAAGTCGTTGATTTGTTAGGAACATTCATTTCACTTATTTAACATATTCTGTACAGTAGGTCAACGAGAGTCACATTCTGGATTTTCATATATTATATAAAGAGCCTCACCCATAGACACGTTCACACATAGTATTAACTACATAAATGGAAATTTAATTACATTTTACACAAATCTTAATTGCTATATAAAGTATAACAAATACGTATATTAGAAAATATAAAAAAATAGGAAAGAAAACAATACGCGAATCTGGTCACTTATTACATTTAGAAAGGAAAACTCGCAAAAATACAAGTATAATGGGAAAAGAAAATACATACTTATATTTTTTTCAAAAGATATTGGGAGCCGCACTTAACCCAACGAAGAGCCCCATGTGGCTCTCGGAGCCGCATTTGCCCATGTCTGTTCTATAATATTATATTCTAAAATTTGCTTTTATTTTTTTAGGTTCGTTAACCTCAGAACCCCAAACCTGGTATATCATTTGAGCCTGATACTTCGTGATAATTCATGACGAACATTTCTTTCCTGCATGCGATTTTACGCTACTAAAAATAAAGAAATTGTACTTACTTAAAAAAATATGCATTCAACCCATTAAATCCCATGGAGACCAATAAACACTCTTTATGCAGTCCCCAAAACCCTCGGAACTGAAGCAATTTATTATTGTTTAGTAATGTAACTTTATCTTGGTTGTTTTTATATATTTTTATCTAGCCATTGTTTCGTTACTTACAAGAGAATATTTAATTCACATAAATATCCCACGGGAGGTGCTCTCCCCTCGAGGAAAAGAGTGTAAAAGAGGGTTTATGTACAATAAATACATTTAGATACGGAGTTTTTTTACCTGTATTTCCAGCCACGATAAGGCAGTGTCTCCCAAGCCGTGGTATCGAAGAAATGAGGATCCATTAAACCTCGGAACCTGGAACAAAAGCAGAATAAAATTGGTCAGCTTTGATTCATATAATATATTTCTATACGAAGTATACGGCCATAACATTTTAATTATTAGTAGCAATAATATTATACATTTTTAAGTATAAAATAATTGTTCTGTTAAATGGAAATCATCATCATCGGTACTACAACCCAATGTGGGTCCCGACCTCATCCAAGTAACCAGGTCTACCCTTAGCCTTTTGAGATGATGTGTATTTTTCTACACCGCCTATTTAGACCAGTCTTTCTCAAAGTGGGCGATAACACCTCCTTGTGGGCGCTGGAGGCTTTCAGGGAGGCAGTAGAAGGCTCAAAGAAAATTAGGGGGCGTTAAGTAAATCTAGAGGGGCGACGGCAGACAAATTCTATCTATAAAAATCCGACGGAATCTAGACACGATTCCACTTGGACATACCAGACTGGGTGTTGAATCCCTTTTCAAATGTCAACACAGCAGGATAATCCCAGTTAGAAGAACTAAAATTAAAAATTAAATTCAAGAATGGCTACCATGAATTTTGGCTGCAGAAGCGAATCTCTTAACTGTACCCTGGGTTATGGTTGGTTATTCAACAATTTCTGATAGTATTCCCATCGTCGTATTTATGTGAACATGAATTTAATGCTGTAGCAACGTTGATAACTAAAAAAAGAAATCGGCTTGCAAGTTACTGAACGCGGCGACTTTTTTTAAGTGAATTCGAGCCTGATATTAACAAAATCGTCGAAATGCATCAGATTCATCCTTCACATTAAATAAGTGTTAAATTCAAAGCTTTCTTGTTAATATAAATACTTCTAAATATGATTAAGTATGAGTTTTATTTCCTCTCATTGAAACATTCTTTGATATCAGAAATAGGATATGTGTCACACCCTATCTATCCTATCCATATAATAATGCATGTTTCAAAATTATATTTGCAATAACTGTTTTTAAGATACGCAACAGATGGTAATGTAAAAAGCTAAGTTAAAAAATACGGGGGGCACTAGATTTTTTTAAATCTCAAAGTGGGCGGTGGTCGAAATAAGTTTGAGAACCTGTGATTTAGACTAAAATTAGATGGTTTGTGCTGTCTCATACAAAGTTTAGGATTGCCGAGGTTTACAATATATAATAATATATCTGATAATATCTCTTGCGTCCCGACTCTCGGCTGAAATCAGTCCGATGTGGGTCTTGGCGCGGGCAAGACAGTCATGCACATAATCCAAATTGACATCTATATAATTATATTATAATCAATTCAAATAAACATATATCAAAAGTTTTCACACGTGTTTCCCTGGTTACCAACCAAAACCAATCAAACGCATTTTAACCCATTGAGACAGGGTGAATTTTTCAGGATCACTTAGAAAGGCACATTGATTTCTAAAATTAATATAACTCATTTTAATTCAAATAAATTCTTTAAATATTTATAGGTAGTGAATTCTTCTACTATTTACTTATATTTTAAGTTAATTTTGTGTATCGGTGGAATAAAGAAAACATGTCAAATATAGGTTTTTGTGTTTTTTAAGCCATTTTTTATACGAAATGACAAAGGTATAAAGTCTATGACACAAGTAAATGATAAAATAAAGATATACTAAAACTGGAGCAAAATATAGTACTTTTTAAGATATTTAGAAAATGGAGGGTCATTATATGTTTTTTACTCACTCTCACCTACCAAATCGGTCACTATTTTGTTAAATTTAAATAAAAATACATTTTATAAATCAAATAATTCTTAAAAAATATATGGGACTCTATAAAGATAACTAACACCATAAAATGATAGCTACATCTATTATAAAATATTTGCAACTTAAAAAAAAATCAAAATATGATTAAAAATGTTTGGTTTTGACCATGCCCTGCACCTTGTAACAGCGGCGCGAAATTGGCGCCGATTGTCTCCAATGGGTTAAGAAATTTAGCGAATATGGATACGTACATTAGAATTTGAACGGTTTTTATTGCATATGAAATAGAAGAATTAATAAAATGTAATAGGTACTTATGTAATGAATTTATATAAAAGTTGAGACTAAAAATTGAAGGGGCGGTATTTTAAATATGTACCTATCTATACCCAAGAGCAACACTTTTTTACGGAAGTCACTGATACACCGAACAAGTTAAACGAATAGCTGATAACCAATATTCGTAAAAAGTTAAAGTATAAAGATAAAATACACTGACTGTCTTGACGATATATTTACGAAGCTATAAGTGTAAATATAAAGTTTCATTAAAGTTGGAGAGTTATCCCACAGCTGATGCTGTAAGCTGTCTACCTTGAATAGAGTGAATTTACGAGATGACCCTATCACTGAAATTGGAGTGGTATCGCTCTATCAAATTCAATTTGTGGTCACCCTGTTATTTATGTGAAGGGTGGCAAGGGAAGAACATACCAATGATGCTTATTTTCAAACTTAAAATTAGTAAAACCACATCAAACGGTAAACATTCTAATACTAATCATAAAAGACAATTATTATTCTAAATAATGTAATATTTACAGTTCAGATATTTAAAACATTATAAATTTCATAAATAACATAATTAAAAAATAATTACAAGATGAAAAGAATTTTTAATATACGTCTTTAAATTTTCTGTTGAATTATTATGCTCAATATGCTCAAACTTGTACTTGATATGAAGTAAATAAAAAACAAACAAATAAACAAATATAGAATACTGAAATGTCATCTTGACATTTCATTTTGATTTCCATAGTAACGCACGTATATATTAATAATGTAGTTGCTATGACCACCCCCTTAGCAACCAATAATAGTCTTTTACTTTTTACGGATGTTTCTGAAATAACTTTCCATACAAAACAGAATTAACTGAAAATGAATTCAATTCTGCTTAAAGATGGCTAAAAGTATTAAAATAATGCATTGGGATCGTGTTCTGATACGAGTATATTCTAAAAGTTTCAAATGTCTAGCTAGTCGGGAAGTTAATTGAAAAGCAATTACAAGATTTGTACTGGAAAACCAACCACCGGACAAACAAGAATACGAGCTAATAAAAACGTTGTAATAAATTAAAATTATGATATTTTTTCATACTTACATAATATTTCATATTAATAAATCACATTGACTGCTGACTAGTTTTTAAGCGTCCAATGTATTAAATACTTGTCGCAACAAATGCAATAAAAATTTATATATCATACCTATTTTAACAAGCTAATGCGTATTATAGCATCTGTAAACGTGCATGGATTTACTGGCAGCAATAGTGCGTATGTTAAACAATCGTGACAATAACTGTTTACACGTGAAAGTGGTGACTGTCTCTCCAATCTCATTCTTCAAGAGTAAGAGACGCGATGTTGTCATTTTATAGTAAGTACTATTTGACAGGTAGTGAAAATCTGTTAACCTCAAAATGAGTATAGTTCGTTTTTTTGCCGGCAGGTTCGCCACTATCGTACTATTGCGCAGGCGCAGATCGACAAAATCACTACTGTCGCATGAAAATTTAGAAGCTTCCAAACTTTTTGCATGCATGCAAGCTTGCAACTGCAGGATAATCTGGATAATACATGTTTACCCATACATTTTCTTGTTATGGCCGCGATAATACTTACGGTCAACAGTAAAATCCATGCACGTGTAAACGGAGTATTAGGTTCTGAAAATAATTATTACATATCAGTTATTCGTAATTTTACTGCATTGGCACCCCCCAAACATAAAAATTATCAGAATAATTTTAAACATTGAAATTGAAAGCCAATAAACTATACATTAGACAAATAAAAGCACGGCAAAAAAATGATTTGTAATTCTCAGCACCAATTTTAGAAAAATTTCTTAGATTTTAATCTGAGATAAACACACATCATAAATTAGCTTTAATTGTAAAAAAAAGTCGCCTGCGGCGCTATTATACTTCTTGGCCATGAACATTTTAAATTATATAATTGTGTAATATATTTTCTGATATATGTGTCGATTTATTGCTCCATTATTAAAGTAGATTTATTAAAAATCGCTAATGATTCACTGTATAAGTACCTTTAATTTGAACTAAAACACAATTTCAAAAACGTAATGTAGTGTTTCACACTGCCTTTAATCTTAGCGGTAGGTAGGGGACCAGCCAAATATCCTAGCGTGAGGGCCCGTTTCAGGATGTGGGGGCCATGGTGTAGGTACACCGAGTGCAATAGACAAAAGACCGATTGACGAGAAATTAGGCTGTGTTGTATTGAGTAGGTTTGTGTGTATAAGTTAAATGTAATAATACTTTTTTTTGTCCATTTTCAATTAATATTTTGGAACCTCAATTTTAAAAAACCAAAAATCGACGATAAACATTCGGCGAAAAGAACGACTACACCCACTACAGTTGGTGGTGGTGTAAATCAAAAGAACATTTTTTCAGTGGAATTCGGCATAAATATTGTAGCTCTCTAGACCAAGCGGGTAGCACAGCCGATATTATTTGAGTAATGTTTTAGCACACTAGGCGCACATGTCCAACATGGTCGCTGTTAGTCACTTCCAATCCGCCAGTCGCTGATGACACGCTCAACGGTTACCGCCACTATGCCTCCAATTTAGTAAAAAATAGAAGAAACTGTACAAATTTGTAGCAGTGTATTGTGAAAATATGTAAAAATAACTATATGAAGAAGAAAAAGAGCCTTTGGGACAAATTTACTTTCTCCTCCTTGCCCCCTCCCAATATTAAATCCTGAGTGCGCCACTCGCATACATATTTATAATATATGGACACATGGTTCTCTCTTAAATCTAAATACCTAAATTATCGACTTACCAACTTTTGGCAGAAACCCATTTAATAGGTACATCCAGTAGCTCTACCGTCTATGAAGTTATCGGTGCGGTTTTAAATCCTCCGTCTGGCAAAAATCACTAAGTTGTATTTTATGTATGATTTTTGAATCGGTAGCGGCAAAAAGTATGACCAGTTTGCAGCTGATATTTTGTTTTCTTCATGTTCCTCGTTTTATTGTGTAATTTTAGAGCCCAGGCAGGTGAATGACCTATAATATGTACTTTCCGATATAAACCTGATTTTATTTTCATTTAGACACAGTCGATCGGAGAGGGTCGAATACCTCCTCGACAATGTGTAAGGGTCTGCCCATAATGTTGAGGTCACAGACGTAGCCGTCCAGTTGACTCGGTTTGTCGAGTATCGTAACACTCAAGTTAACCTGGGCCTGGGACTTAACCTAACTTAACCTAACCGCGTATTTGATGGCCGAATCGAAGAACAAGTGAGTGAGTTTGTCTCCTTGCTGGAGACCTCGGGATATCTCTAAACCCTTCGTTATATTTGACCATTGTTGATCAGTGTTAGGTTTATCATTTAATATTTTTTATTTAAATTTAATATTAACTAATGTTTTGTAGGTAGTATATTTATTTTACAATCACAGGCGATTTTCCTTGACAAAGATAATGCAAGAAACAGTTCAAATCAATCATACAGTTTTAAACTAATACAAAAATCGGTACTGTTCGGTTATGAGATACAGCGGAAAACACATTTTGAAAATACCCGATATACTGGATTATTTGTTAGGTTAACCTAACCAAACCTAACCTAACTCAACCTAACCTAACCGAAACTAACCCAAACTAACAAATAATCCAGTATATCGGGAATTTTCAAAATGTGTTTTCCGCCGTATTCCTCATAACCGAACAGTACCCAAAAATCTTCAAAAGATACGCATTTCTCACAAATTATCCAAAGCATAATAAAACCTCTGTAACTAAACTAAAAGAGGCCTAAAACATTAATTTACCGTCAAACATATAGGTACGTACCAGTGACGAGGGGTGGAGGCATTCTGTTAAGATTCGACATAAATAGTGCATACCTACTAAACTTTGTCAGTCATACTTATTTGTATTCATTGGACTAAGAAAACAATTTGCAGATTGCTGGTTAGTTTTCAAAATTCAATTAAACCATGCCTAAACCAAACCATAATAGTTTAGGTATGCTGTGGGCGATTTTACAAAAATATTGCATACCTACCTTTTTAGTCATACTTCTTATTTGTTTTCGACGAATTATGAATGCATGTTACAGATCTGATGCTGTTAGTCAGTTTTTTTAAAATTCATTAAACCCTGCTTAATCCAAACCATAATCGATAAAAAATATTCTTCTATCCATAAAATATCTAAAATAATGTATGCTTTAATGACATAATTAAAAAATAATAATATATAGCCGAATTTTTTGACTATTATAAATTATGGCTTGGATTAGGCATTGAATTTTAAAAACTAACAAACACTATCAACCATTGTAGTCTTAGTTCAATGCAAACAAATACGTTTGACTGACAAAGTTCAGTGTGTACTATTTATGTCGGATCTTAACAGCCTACTTCGACTCTTAGCCTCTGGAACGTAATTGTGCACAAAAAATAAACCAATAATATTATTATTAGTCATCATCTGATTGCATGAGATTCCAGTAAAGAGATAAAATGATATTTTACGTTGGTAGTTGTAATTTATGGTTTACTTATATTTTATTTTTTGTCGTAGGGCCTTAAATCGGTTGTGCCTCGGGACTTCAAGTCCTTAAATCCGACACTGTCTACAATTTTATTGTGGTGGAATTTTAAAGGTCTGTAAATATATCGCTGATTTTAATTTCGTTCATTGAAACCGAACCATCCGATGGCAAAATCATAATGTTATTACGTCGCTCCTAGTCAAAATTTCATTCAATTATCAACCAAAGCGTACTTGGAATGTATTTACAAGGACGTTTCGCCAACTGTGGCTTGATTGCTTTTGTCCACAGGTGTGAAATCGCTTCACCAAATTGAAAATGTGGCGACGCGATGTTTCGGCCGACCATTTTATATATTATATCCTGTGTTATTTACATATCGTAAATCGCGCTCAGATGCGGGATCCATTTCGATTCTGTCCGGCGTTATTGTATCAAACAACAAAATGATAATATTATATATTCGTATATTAAAATAGCATAGTAAATTGTGGGTTATATAAAAATGTGTTTTTACTCGTCATAATGAAGAATGAATAATGACGTTATGCATAAATTCAGACATATACTTACATTATTAATAAATTAGTGAGCCAAATAACAGACAATCGCCCAATAATAATATTTAGGCTATACCTCAGTAGTTGAGTAGTTGAGGTCTAAAAAGATCGTTGCTAGGCGATGCGCGGATATAATTTGTCATATAAATCCAACATGCGTCCATTTAATGTTCTGTTTATTGTTCTATTAGTAACAATAATAATATATTCATTGACATGTTTTCTTTTCAAGTAAATGGGTAACGTTTTTTAGTCATCTTTACACGATTTAAGAATTAATACCCACGTCGCCATCAGGAAACAAATTGACGTGTTCATAGCTCGACGTTCGCTCTCCGATTGCCAGAGAGTCCAAAATTTCGTCGCACCTATAGTTGAAAATTATTTGCCGTTTCACTGAAGTACCGTCTTAACATGATTTTGGACCACTGGTAAACAACGCTTTACGTGCGAGCAAGCTTCTAGGATTCGTCGAAGACAAGCCAAGCCATTCAAGAATCCAAATGTTTTACATAGGTACCTACACTCTATATGTCGTTAGTACGGAGTATTTTTGAAAATGGGTTCATTATCTGGAACGAGTTTAGAAGACATATTTTCCTTGTCATAATTTCTTAAACGAGTATTTTCCGACTAGCTTTCTTTAACCCTTAAATGCATGATTTTTCCGATTTTGATTAAAAAAATATATTCATATGTGGTTGATTGCCTATAAGATGGGAAAAATAATAAAAAAAAATTAAAATTATTTTTTGGACAAATTTTAATATAAAAACCATTTGTATTCATATGAATACACCATGCATTTAGCTCATAAAAGTGAAAGTTTACAACATGAAATGGAAAAATTGAAAGACTTAATTAAAACCTTATAATTATAATATTATAAATCAAATTCTTATAATTACTAACAAAACAATTTATAATACATTATGGAATAATTTAAAACAATTTTTTGCTTGATTAAAGCACAATACGATTCCACATTTCTCACAATATACTCCTATATAATAGTTATCAAAATACACGATATGATTAATGTTTTTTGAAGCATTTCTGGTTTTCATTCATTCATCTGGTTGTCAAACGTGAAACTAAATGGAAGCATAGACTTTGATAATGATTAAAAATATTACGTCAATACTAAATTTTGGAAGATTTAGACAATAGATGCCATAATATGCTGTGTATTCGTATGAATACACCAAGCATTTAAGGGTTAAGGCATGGCCCCCACAAGGGGGGCTGACAGGGCTCTAGCCTGGAGGCCCGGCGTGGTGGATCGACCACTTATGTGAGATACATATCCATCACAAATTCGCTACAATAGTAAAAAGAAATAGTTAAAATAAAAAAATAATAGTAAAAAACAAAGCTATTTCACAAGTAGAATTTTATTTTATGATTATTTTTAGTGTGTTACTTGACTAATAAAAATGACTATTTATCCAATATGGCTCGCGATTAGTGCTTCACAATATTATGATACCGAGTGCAGACAATTTAAGTGTATTTATTTAAAAATGCCAAAAACCTCGAAAAATTTACAGAAACCTTGGAGTTCCTGCTGTAGAATATTATATTACCTTAAACTTAGCGATAGGTTGGGGGGGGGGGGGGTGCCAAACATCGAGCCCTGGGGTCCCGCTTTAGGATGTGGGGGCCATGCTTTAAGGCATGCTCGCCTTTCATTCTCTTGAAGCTCGTAGTTTATTTCTTTCCTTAAAGCATTTTCCCTGGTTTCACGTGATATAGTTTCCAATCCCGATATTCTAGAAAATTTGAATTTCTATACACCTGCCAATTACATGCGTAGCTAAAAACTAACTAATGGCATTTGCTTAATGGCTTAATTCAACGAAAACATATAAGTATGACTAAAAAAGTGTACCCAATTTTTGTCGGATCGCCCATAGCACATCTAAACGATTATGGATTGGTTTCTTCTTCTTCTTTCTTCTTCGGCCATATCCGCCCCTTAGTTGGAGCATATGGACATCACGCGGCATCCTGTAGCTCCATCGTATGCACTCTATAGATAGTATTTAGCGGCCTTTCAGGACGCCGGAATCCGGTCGGCTTGGTTCTCTTCTGGCATCCGCAGCACGTGGCCGAGGCAGGTCCGACGTCGCCTCTTCACTCACAGCCTGATGAGAGGCTGCTTGGTGCGTTCTCTTATCTCCTTTTAGCTCCTAAAGTCATACCTTACCGCACACCCAGTATCCGTCGCAAACATCTGTTTTCTAAGCTTAGTATACGGTTGCTCTGAACCTTCGTAAGGTGCCATGATTCGCTAGCGTAAAGCAGCACCGTCAGAATGCAAGCGTCGAATAGGCGGCATTTGGTTTTGATCGAGTACAATCGTAATTGATTTATAAAAACTAACCAGCACCATCTGCAGTTTGTATTTTTAGTTCAAACAAAGTTTAGTATGTACTATTTATGTCATATATTAACAACATTCCTCCACCCTTCGCCACTGATAGACCTTGGTATTTATGTATGTACGGAAGTCAAACAAAAATCCTAATTCAAAATAGATGTTTTTCATGCCGAGGCTTAACTAAATGACATATGGAAACTTTGGCAGAAGTTCGTGATATTTTGACAGGTTGATAAGAAAGGAAAACAAATAATTTTGTTTTTAATAATTTGGCTTCTAATAATTTCCTGTATTTTACAGCTTCAGTTTTGACAAGTGAAAAAGATATTTTCGAATAATGTTTTGAAATATTTTATTGTTTTAGAACTTAAATATAAAATAAATTTTCTAAGAACTGCTTTCTCAAAGAAGGAACTGAATTTTTGTTTAATTGTATTCTAAGAAATGTTTTCGAGCAAACTCTGTAAAATTTCAATATTTTTGACAAACAAGTCAAAGCTTTTTAACGATCTAACTTAAGTCATAATATACATAATATAATAGATAGGTAAAATTATAATACTTAAGAGAGATGGTTCTCAAACATTTTCCCCATCAACATAATTATGTAAAATACCAATCGAAGAAATGTAATAAAGTATCACTAGAGAACAAGTATGTATTGTCTCATTGTTTTAACTACATAGATTGCGCATTATTTATTTATATTTTTATTTACTTTGTTGACTCATAATTTTCTTAAAATGAATAATTTTGTTTTAATTAATGTTAATTAATATTAATTTCGAATGCTTGGTTTTGGTGTCCCTTTAATGAGGTATTATGAAATATTAATATGCAAGTTATTGACATAATATTATTTGATAGGATACTTCAATGAATTAGTTAATTGTTTTTGTCAGTTTTTGAATTTGTTATTATAAATGCCTGTTGTGTTGAATATTATTTAGTTGAAAATGTCCCTCTGAGGCGGACGAAACCGGTCCAGATATTACATAAAAGTGGAAAAAGTACGATAAAAAATTTGAGTTTTATTAATTAAAAAAAAATGCATGTATTTCCACCATGAATTGACAGTTAACACAATAAATGAAAAAAAAAGGAGCATTTACAGATTTCTGAATGTATAATTTATATTTTTTTTATTAACCATTTCTTTTTTGTACAGGGTTGTTTGTTAGTAATTTAGTATGATTGACAGAGTTTAATGTGCACTATTTATGGCGGATCTCAACAGCCTACCTCCACCCATCGCCACTGTAGCGTACCTACTATTATTTTTTCGTTCCTTTTGAAGACAAATTTAAAATCATCCATTTTTAAGCAATTATGTTTTACGTTTTATGTTTTACGCCCACGGTGGCCGCGTGGCTTAAGCGTTGGACTATCACGCCGTGGGTCCCAGGTTCGAATCCTGGGTCTGACAAGTACGCACAGTATTGTTTTTCAATATATGTGTGAGTCAGGGTATGGACCTAATAGGTTGAGCAAGTGGCTAACATCCATTTCTCGTAAACACAAAATCTGTTAATACAAACCTCTACTCTGTGGAGGCCCATATGATCCTATTAGGATCGGACATGGTCGAAATAAAAAAAAATGTTTTATTGTGAATTACGTTTTCAAATCGAAGCGTCGCCTTCTTGACCATTTTCTGATTCCCAATGTAGGGTGATATTAAAGTTTGGATGGTTTCAACGCAACAGTTGGGAAACCATATGTTAAGACCTTCTTATGATTACAATATCGTCTGAAAGCAGACATATTGTTTTAATCATTGTTTCGAGTTCCACTGAAGCAATAATTCCAAAGAAAGTTGCCATCATTAAATTGTTTCATCTCGAGCATATATGGCAGGATTGAATTTTAGACATTATTACGCGATAAACTTTACGCAGGAGCAACTTTTCAACAAATATATTAATAAGAAACACAAGAGATTCACAGTAGAAACGAATTAACGAGCATTACAAATATTAATTTTAAGTATAATACAAGGTAAGTAGGTAAACTTTTTAAATTATATTTTGACGCCAGAGGAATAAAACATGTCAGTGATTAAACTATTCCAAAAGCTTTAAAAGGGTCATTTATTATTACTGTCAGTATCAAAAGGTACAACGGGATAAACTTCCACATTTTGATGCTAATTAAAATTAAAAATGATTTTTAATTAAATTATTATTCTATGTGTTATATAAGGTTGCAAAATTCTTCACGAAATACGTCATATACAATATACCACTGTTAAAGGGTGAAGGTAGTCTATTAAGATCCGACATAAATAGTACAGACAGCCCTCCCCGCATGAGCCGATTTTAGTGAGTAATGTTTTACCAAGTGCATAGCCAACACGCCCGTGTTGCCATAATATAATTTATAAAAACATCGCTTGTAAAATTATAACATTGGAATAAATATTCGATATCTGGCAACACTACGACAACCACACAGTCACACATATTTTCGAATAACCCAGGAAAGGGTCGCGGAGGAAGCGTGAAGGGGGCGAGGCAAGTGCGTGAAAAAGTTCGTCATGTTTTGAGGGACAAACACTTGCAATAGCTCTATCTATATTTTTCTATAATCTAAGAGTACATACTTTATCATTACTCTGAGTGCACACTAAACTATGTCAGTCATACGTAGGTACCTATTTGTTTTCATTGAACTACATCTACAATATGAAGATAGTGTTGGTTAGTTTAAAAAAAAATAATGAAACCCTACGTAAAATAAACCATAATAGATAATAGTAAAAAAATAGTTCACTATCTATAAAATATTTAAAATTATGCCGTTAAATCATAACAAAGTTGTAGATTTTTTATAGATAGAAGAATATTTTATATATATATTTTAGACAGGGCTTTCTAACCAACACCATCTGTAATATTAGATAGTCTTAATTCATCGAAAACAAATAAGTATGATTGAAAGAGTCTGCACTATTTTTGTCGGGTTGCCCATAGCACACCTAAACTATTATGGTTTGATTTAGGCAGGGTTAATTTCTTTTTACAAACTAACAAACACTATATTATACAAATTGTGGTCTTAGTTCAATGAAAACAAATACGTAAGTTTGACAAAGTATCTTCTTCTTCTTCTTCTTTGGCCATATCCGCCCCTTAACTGGAGCATATGGACACCACGCGGCGCCTCCAAGAATCCCTGTCGCTCGCCAGTCTTCTTGCTTCGTTCCAGGTCAAACCAGCATCCCGTAGCTCCGCCGTATACACTCTGTAGATTGTATTTAGCAGCCTTCCAGATCGACGGAATCCGGTCGGCTTGAAGAACAGGCAAACCAGGTTAAAGTTCTCTTCTGGCATCCGCAGCACGTGGCCGAGCCAGGTCCAACGTCGCCTCTTCACTTTCACCGTGATGAGAGGCTGCTTGGTGCGTTCTGTTATCTCCTCGTTGCTCCTAAAGTCATACCACCGCACACCCAGTATTCGTCGCAAACATCTGTTTTCGAAGCTCAGTATACGGTTGCTCTGAGCCTTCGTAAGGTGCCATGATTCGCTACCGTAAAGCAGCACCGTCAGAATGCAAGCGTCGAATAGGCGGCATTTCGTTTTGACCAAGTATAATCGTGAGTCCCAGACATTTCGCATCGAGTTGAATGTTGCTTCAGCCATTCCCATTCGGATAGCGAGCTCTTTCTGCAAAATGCCATCTCCCGTGATGTGTACAAAGTATAGTGTTCACTATTTATGTCGGATTTTAACAGCTTACCTCCAATCTTCGCCACTGCCAATATACCTACATAAATACCATTTAGAATAGTTCAGAAATATACAAATGTTTCTCGTAGAAGAAGCTTTCATTTTAATACGTTATATCTATCTGTTTTGACACAATGTCAAATGACCCATATTGTGAGAAGGTGATTTTATAATTTTTTATACGTTTTACTAAAATACATAATATCTTGAATATACGCCGAATGTATAAAGAGTACCTTTCGCGAGATATATGCAAGCGAAAATAAAAGGGAAATTTAGGCGAACGTGCATAACATATCTTAGCAAAAGGGCAAATGCGTAAATTCATTCTGGCAACAGGACGACAGTACCGTGTTTACTTCATGCCACATTTGAGTTTGACAGTGCTGCCATTGTGAATATGGTGAACAGACCATTGAATATTCAGCTTTAAGTAAGATATTTTGACATAAATTAATATAAATTACTGTTGTATTACCTATATATGTTACATATTGCTCAGAGTCAGAGCTGCATTTACATAACGTACAAATAAGCCATATTATATTAGTTGCTCCAAAGGTCATAGATCGAAAATAGTCTAAATTGGAATATGCTCATGAATAAAAAAACAGGCGCAATATTGCAACTCTCTCACACGTCTACATGCAAGACCATGGTGGGGCAGTAACGTCACGCGGTTAGCCGAAACGAATGAAAAAAAGCATCTCCTGCACACGCGCCGATGCTACATTTTACTATTATACCTATTCCCCATGCCGAGTGAAATTTGTTCGCGACGAGCAGATGTTTTTTTGTAGTGTAATTTTTCCCTTCAGAATTATATTGAACATTTTTTAAACTATTTCGATCTGCCAATTGAAATTGTCCTTATTTGTATTATACACGAGAAGTTTTTCTCACTGTCAATATGTGAATACATTTTTTTACTTTTCAATTTTAACGAAAATTATGTACGAATTTTGAAATTTTATATAAAAATAAATACTGCTAAGTTCAGGTTTTTACAGTATAAACTATAAAAACCTATACTTTAACTGGACCTAATCTTTAGACTGTTTAAACAGTCTAAATGACATAACCAGGGAACATGATAATAAGATAAGTGGGTTACCTTCTAGATGTGACTGTTATAATGTACAATTATTTATTATAGAAGGTGTAGATATATATATATATATATATATATATATAAACTTGAACACACATTAAAGAACATGTTTTTTTATAAATTACTATTAACGTATATTTACGCCATAAAAACGAAACATGCATTCAACAAAAAATCTTCAAAACCTTAGTCTATACTAAACACTTTGTTAGTCATACTTATTTCCTTTCATCGATTTGCGAGAACACATTATTACAGATGGTATCGATTAGTTTTTTTTAAATCCATCCCCTGCCTCAACCAAACCGTAATAGATAAAACTATAGCGACTGGATTTTACATTCTTATACGATTAATCTGTAATCTGTTCTCCGGACACAATCCTAAAAAATAAAGAACAAATGTAGCGGTAAGGAAAGAGCGGTTGAAAATGTTGGCGCTAAAAAACAGCCAATGAAACATGCGAATATAATATCATGGTAATCACGTCTTAAATTAAGTTTGTTTGGCATTATTATTTTTAACATACACAATTTAGAAACACTTCTGAGAACATATTATATATCTAATAGAAAGATTCTTTTTTGAAAAAAATACACCAGCAGGAATCGATCCTGCGTATTTCGGGTTTCGCACCCACGCACATTTATTTATTTATTTTATGTATTTATTTGAAAAAGACATGTTGAGTACATAACAAATTATTAATTCAGGACGTTCACAACATGAAATTTAGAATAAAAATTACTAGTAATCAGTTCGGAAAATCAGAAAAAAACAAAGTGGAGGAAAAAAAGAAAGCAAAAATAGTTTTATACAAAAGAAATAAAATTAAAAAAAAACAACAATGATTCAAAAAGTACAAATTAAACAATAAAATAGAATTTAAAAAACAGAATATATCGCTGGTTTGGAGGTAAAACTCATTATGTGCACTTTTGGCCAAAATGAGTTTTTTAATTATATCCACTAATTTTTACGATATCTATTGCTGGAAAAGGTCACTGTGACGATAGCTATCCTATTAACGGAAAAAAACTGGGGAAGAAATCATTATCAGTACCTATTTAAGATTTATGTTCAGGAAAAAGTCATTCCCGCACATAATGATTTTTTCCTGAACTGTAAACATGTATATAAGTAAGTTAGTGAGTGTATTATCTGTGGTTTGCATTGTTTATAACTATCATCTTGTGCCAACTGTATGTTACTGGTTGATTTTTTGTATAAGATGAGAATAAATGCTACTTTACTAAATAATCAGAATGATGGTGTTAATAAGTTTAATTTAAAATACTGCCTGAACGTTAAAAATGTTATGCATTTCAAATGGACCAATTAATACAGCTTTAGCTGGATTGAGCCAAAACTGGATCATTCAGAAACAATGACCGAAGAGGGTAAAAAAGTCCAGCCAATAAAGCTAGTGAGGCAAACATGAAACTGGTTATCGATCACATTAAGAGTTTCCCTTCGTAGACTTAACAGTCGCGTACGATACAGTTAACCATAGAATTCTGCTGAGTAAACTTTACATTTACAACCTCCTGAATGATTTCAAAATAACATGAGTGATTGAAAAGCTCCTGGCCAACCGAAGATTCTTTGTAACACTGGACGGAAAACGCAGCCGTTGGAGACAACAACGGAACGGCCTTTCACAAGGTACCGTCTTGGCACCCATACTGTTCAACGTTTATACTAATGATCAGCCAATCGGAGTCAACACAAAACATTTCCTCTATGCAGATGATCTAGCCGTGTTATATTAAAGCATTAGCTTCGAAGCGATTGAGAAACAGCTTAAAGATACATTAAGCGATTTAAAGACATACTATGACCTCAATCAACTTAAGCCAAATCTAGGCAAATCACGGGTAGGAGCGTTCCATCTCTAAAACATGGACGCAGGGAAATTGCTTGATGTCGTTTGGGATGGGGTGCATTTAGAACCCACAAACAGCCAACAAATACCTAGGAATCACCTTAGATCAGACGCTGTCCTATAAGCAACACTGCATTAATACTAAAATGAAGACACCAGCAAAGAACAGTATCTTGAGAAAGCTAAGCGGTAATACGTAGGGAGCTCAACTACATACACTCAGGGTCTCAGCCCTTGCACTCTTGCACCTCGGTGGCCGATTATACCTGTCCGGTATGGCACATGTCTGCGCACACGAGACATGTGGACTGCGCTCAACGAAACCTGCCGGATCGTGACGGGGTGCTTGAAATCCACGCCTGTCATTAAAGTTCACGTGCTTTCAGGAATAGCCTCCCTCTAATCCGACTCCAAACTGCAGCCCTAGTTGAAAAGGCAGCCTAAAAGAGAGTGCGCGACACGTCATGCATGGGTATCACATGTGCAAAACAAGGCTAAAATCCAGAAAAGGCTTTATGGCGACAACTATACGTCTGACCGTCTCACCCGAATAAGATAGACCATCCGCATGGGCGGCTAACCTAGCCTCTGAGGGTTTCGAAGATTGGGTAAAGCCAGCAGAGCACCTCCCACATGGAGCCATTCTTGGGTGCCGCACATGGAAAGCCCTAAACAGACTGAAAACCATGGCAGGGCGCACCCGAGATAACATGGTGAAGTGGGGGTTCTCTGAGGACCAAACCTGCGAGTGTGGTGAAATGCAAAGCATGGAGCACCTATTTTCATGCAAGGCTTGTCTAGTAAGCTTCAACTTTGACTTGATCTTACAAGCCGAGGAAAAAGGTGTTACCTTCGCTAACTTCTGGAGTGACACATTGTAGGTATTGAAGACCCAATACGACGAAGAAATTTAAAATTAATAAGCCATAGGAACATAGATGAAAATATAGAGCTAGTAATGTGGCTCCAAATTAAATGTCTACGTTATGAGAAAAAATTACCTGGAATTATCCAATATCGGTATAACCATACAGGACATTTTATTACATGAAAATTTATGCAGCGGGAAAAGGGAGATGGAGTAATGTTATTCCACAATTAGTAGGTGCATATCAATCCATATTACCAATATCTAATTTGAAAAAAATAGATCTTATTAAGTTTTGTAAAAACGGTGACATTCCGGAAGAGCTAAGATATTGGTATGAAAATTTACCATCTATATTGATCGCGACACATTAGAGACATTACCAGAGCCAGACGTTTTGGAAGACATTGTCGAGGAATAAAGAATATTTTTTATTGCTGTTTATTTTACCTCAATTTATTATAATTATTGTTTTGTCCTTATTATCATCACCAGTGTATTATTATTGTGAAATAATTATTATTAATCTCAGTGTATGTTTAATTGTTTTCAATTTGAATTGTTACTAATTCCTATTTTGATTAAAATAAATAATTTTTATTCTTTAGTACTTAGTAGTAGTCTTAAGTACCTACTAAAAGAGAATCCAAAACAATAAAAAACATTGCAAAACCCTTGGCAAAGTATTGACATACTATCATTTTACTAACAAACATGTGTGTGGAAAAACTCATTATGTACAAAAACTCATTTTTTTAAATGTTCCTAATTTTTTTATAGAATCTGATTACCTTCAATGTATTCTCTGATTTTTTATACATTTTATACAAAAAGAAGAAAAAATGTTAATTTGAAATTGGATTTTTAATTGCAAAAAATATGTTCAAACCTCATTATCTCAGAACATCAAAATGTAACATAATGAGTTTTACCTTTAAACCAGCGATATAATGGATCGCCAAAAATATCTACACCTCTAGGGAGTGCATTGACCAACCGCACAGCCCTCGCTATTGGTGCCTGGTGAGCCTGACATAAGGAAACAGCTTTCACCCAAAATAGGTCATGGCTGCGACCACGCATGTAATTGACGGGTGCGTAAAAATTTTAATTTTATAGAATATCGGGATTGAAAATGATACCACGTGAGAGCAGGGAAAAATGCTTTAAGAGCAGAAGTGACCTACGAGCTTCAAGAGAATGAAAGGCGAGCATGCCTTGAAGAAAGTTAGTCGGAAAAGACTCGTTTGAGAAGGTGTCAAAAGGAAAATAATTGTAAACTTTAAAATAGAGATGACGAAGAATTTTTTTCTGAACATTGACCACAATGTTATATGTATCCTATCTAATTGCGACAAAATTTAACTAATAGCTCTTACAATACTCTGAAGCGCTTTCCAAATTTAGTTACTATTGGCCATTGGCTGTTGTATTTTAAATCAAAGTAGGTACGTTAATTACTTTAATTACTAACCGACGTCACATATCACTGATAGTTAATTATTGCAATATTATTTGTTTAGAGAAACATAAAATAGCCGGCGGCGTCAATGGGGTTTGTTTGCAGCGCCCTAGGACACCACAGCGCACACTTTGAATACCATTGTCTTATTTAATTATAATAATAATTATCAAAGATTTGATGTCCTCATGAGAAGAAGCGAATCGCAGCTCTGTGATGAATGTCATGTTTTAGAGGACATTGTACATTTATAGCACTACAATGCCCTAGATATGAACTTCACAGAGTACAGTTGCGAATTGCGGATATCTATGAGAATGTCGACGAATTGAAGGGTGTCCTGGCGGTGGGTAAGACGGAAGAGCTAGGCAAAATTGTAACAGAATATTAGTGAGGGCCTGATCGACGGATCCCCTTCTAGAAGAGAAGAGGCGATATGACAGCAAATCGCAGTCGAAGCCTCGGTAAAATCAAAAAAAAAAAAAAAAATAATTATCATTTTTATGTAAGTTTCGGTATAGGTTATAGAAAATCACCAGGATTTAGCGAATTTATTAGATCTTTATTGTGGCATTGTTATGATTGTTAATACAATGTTAGGAGAATAAGAAATGGTTTTCGTGTCCTCCTCAAAATTTGTTAAAGTATCTATCATTTTGTCCTTTTGTCAAAATATGGATGATGCGGTAGACTAAATAAATAGATTGGCATTGTTCTTGTAGACATCCTAGATTTACTGTGTTGTGTGCCTACGATTAGTATCGCTTATTTCCTTGTCAAATAAGAGACAGGCTACGAATGGATATATGAAGGGTCGGAGACTTGTAAGAAAATGCACATGTCATCCTTTGTTATTGACGTAATTAATACTTCCAAGTAAATAGGGGACAGAATCCCTCGTAATGTGATCCGCGCTATTTAGTTTTGATAACGTATAATACACACAATGATTCTAATACTACAACAAGGAATGAGTATTCGAGAACCTGTGCGCGCATGTTTCTTACAGAACAGACATATCTACGCCCTTTACCGTACATGGAACTCTTAACCGCCAACACCACGTCATCTCAAATGTATTAATCATACGACTTTATTTTTATTTTATGGTTTAAATCACAACACCATAAAGAAATATGGTACAGCCTCAGACTTATTCACTAGAGGTGAGTTGAAAATACTGTCACCAGTTTATGTACTCAAGTATCGGATGAAACTACCCATACTCAGTACGTGTGGCCCAATCAACTTGTTCCAAAATACTTGTGATGATATCATCGCAAGACGCTGGATAGTTGGTAGACTTTCAATACTATTGACATTAAATACGCGTGAGCGAGATAGCACTTGAATACAATTATTATATTTTAATTTATTAGTCTGTGCATGCGAATGACATCATCTTATGTATGAACAAGAGGTCATACATTTTCTGTAGCAGCATATTATTCCCTCGGAAATGTGGTGAGGTGACTGAGGTTACGCAGTTTACAATAAAAAAAATCATTGTTATTCATTTTATGTTAAGGGGGGACATGCTCGTCGAAGGTCAAAATTGAGTTTTTATTGTATTTTCAAACCATGATCCTGGACACTCCTTAAACGTTGTAGATAATCTATTTATATAATTTTGAAGCCTTATTATCCTTTATAGTTATTTTAAACATTTGATGACTGCATGAAGTATTTTTGTTACATAAAATAGTATTCTTTTAAACCTCTCGCTCTAATGTTTTAGAATATGGTCATATTTCGGTACAGAACTGTGGAGTGGTGTTAAGATTTTTTACATTTATTAATTTTTAAACACATTTATAAAACCATTAGTATAATTTATTACGAGATAATTTTTGTAAAATATTCACGATAAAAAAATATTTTGATAATCTCTGTGATCCCAAATTTGACAAGAATTAGGCATTTTATTATTCAAAAAATCGGCAAGATTAACACATTTGAAGATGATTCTAAAGATACTTATTATAAGCTATGTCTTTGACCATTCAAGTGTGATAAAAATCTTATGAATAATGATTGCTTTATAATAATTATTGACCTAAGAATAAGGTAGTGTTTTTTTGAAATACGCAATTTCTTTTGTCATTCCCTAGTGGTTAAGCTACAACATACGGCCGTAGCCATAAAATGACAAACTATAATTAAAGTAGGGAATAAAATTATGTTAACGCGCGTGTTTGAACATGTACCTAACGGATTTTTTTTTAATTTTTTTTTTAAACGGTACATGTTCAAACACGCGCGTCAATATAATTTTACTCCCTACTTCAATTATAGTTTGTCAATTTATGGCTACGGCCGTATGTTGTAGCTTAACCACTGGGGAATGACAAAAGAAATGGCGTATTTCAAAAAAACACTACCTTATTCTTAGGTCAATAATTATTATAAAGCAATCATTATTCATAAGATGTTTATCACACTTGAATGGTCAAAGACATAGCTTATAATAAATATCTTTAGAATCATCTTGAAATGTGTTAATCTTGCCGATTTTTTGAATAATAAAATGCCTAATTCTTGTCAAATTTGGGATCACAGAGATTATCAATATATTTTTTTATCGTGAATATTTTACAAAAATTATCTCGTAATAAATTATGCTAATGGTTATATAAATGCGTTTAAAAATTAATAAATGTAAAAAATCTTAACACCACTGCACAGCTATGTACCGAAATATGACTATATTCTAAAACATTAGAGCGAGAGGTTTAAAAGAATACTATTTTATGTAACAAAAATACTTTATGCAGTCATCAAATGTTTAAAATAACTATAAAGGATAATAAGGCTTCAAAATTATATAAAAAGATTATCTACAACGTTTAAGGAGTGTCCAGGATCATGGTTTGAAAATACAATAAAAACTTAATTTTGACCTTCGACGAGCATGTCCCCCCTTAACAAGAATATTATAACATAACATAAAAACAAAATGTGTTTAAAATTTTATAATAAATAGGACATTTCGAAAAGCCCAGCTCAGTGTATTTTTAGCGATTCTATTGAAACTGATATTTCAAATACTAATATGGAGTTAAGTTTAAGTGCCAGTTTAGTATGAGACTTATGTCGCATACGCACGCCAACCGCTCTATATAGTATTCCAAATACAAATACAAGTTTTGATACTAAGTATTTTTTTATACTGGTAGTAAGTATACTTAGTCTTCAAAATCGACCAGTTTTCCCACCTCTATTACTCACTCATTATGTATTGTTGTAAGTTTTGAGATATCGAGATTAAGCTCTACTAAATTGGTACCAGTCTCAGAGTAATAATATAAAGAGAGTGAATATTGTTCGGCAAACTGAATCCGTGTTTCTTGCGTATAACGCTCAGTAGAATCTTAATTTTATTATTATTAACTTGACTATGAAACGTCATACCATCATGTTGTTTCTCATTCCTGCTACCAAATTTAAACATAACGTAGTTAACCATATTTTCTACTAAATTAACTAAAAATAATTACCATTTACTTTATATTTAACATAAAAATTTTAGCAACATGTGTTCGCAGTTTTAAAATTAATGTAGTCATTCAAATCAATATTTACCGGCGACGCGTACAACAAATATTTAATTCAGACGTAAAAATTCTATCTTACTCTGACGCATATTGCGGAGATATAAGCTTGCCGAATGCTTTTTCCCTCGCACTTATGTTTTGTTTTTGTTCAGGCCTTGGTACCAGTAGTTTTTTTATATTTTTTAATTATAACGGAATAGCCAAACAGACATACAGGTAAATGTTAAAAGAAAACCCTTATTTTTTGGTTCAGTATCTTGGAAATAGTTAAAACGTAGATCAAAAGGCAAATATTTAGAAATGAGAGACGATCCAATTTTATAATATTAGTATAGGATAATAAATTATTTATTTTAGTCGTTTTCGGCACCCTCGGGCAAAATGCTTACTCACCAATGGTAAATACACACTGACAACGGATACAGTTAATTCTAACTTATATAATAAATTAATACAATAAAGTACGCAAAAACCTTAGGTACTACTTCGTAGGTACCTATTAAATCAAGGATCAAGCACAAAAATAAAAATATGTAATCAACAAATTATGAAAGTGATTGTAAAAACCTTACCTAATAGATAATTAGATATTTAATCACAAATAATACATTCAATAAGCGTATAAATCGTCATTACTATAAAAACAATGGCACTGGGTAACGTATTAGGTATTTAATGGGGTTAACTATTTTTTTCCTCTATCCTAGATGCCTTTATGGATACCTTGCATTTACTATCGAGGTGTTTCATTAAGGACTTTGGCACGCTAACTACTCTACTTGATGTTAGTGATGAAAATTGTGCCGAATGAGAAAAATTCTTTATCAAAAACCATTCGTCAACCTGTATCGGGTATTGCTAATTTGGATTCGGCCAGGGTCTATGGACACCACCTTGCAAAAACCCTGGAAAATTCTTTGTAGCGCAAGGCGGTGGTGATTCTGATGAATATTTTGTCGTATTCATTGGGAACTGAGAACTGCGATTTATAGCCGAGTTTTTCCCGTGGTAAAAGAAATGTCGCATAAAACTGATATTCTGAGTATATACTTAATGGGGTTAACTAATGAGAAATGTCAATAATATAAGTATGTACCAATAATAAATACCAATGAATATTAATGTACCAATGGATGGCCAAATATGACTTACAACAAATGTCAGGATTTAAAAAAAATATATATTAGTTAAACTTTTGGTACAGCGAATGGACTAGTACAAAACTTAAATCCCGACGATGGCCGCGTGGCTTAAGCGCTGGTATTTAGTGTCGAGGGTCCCAGGTTCGAATCCTGGGTCTGGCAAGTACACATATTGTTTTTCAATCTGTGTATGAGTCAGAGTATGGACCCAATATGTTGACCAAGTGGCTGACATCCATTTCTCGTAAAAAATAAACTCTGTTAATATAAACCTTCACTCTGTGGAGGCCCATATTATGATCCTATTAGGATCGGACATGGTTAAAAGAAAAGAAGAAATTAATGCATCAATGGCTGGCCAAACAAGATTGACAACAAATGTCAGGATTTAAATATATATATATTAGTTAAACTTTTGGTACAGCGAATGGACTAGTACAAAACTTAAATTCATTAGAATTTAAATTCAACTTTCATTAAGTACCCTCGGTCGATAGTATTAATATAATAAATTATTTTTATGAATCAAGCAATGTAAAAGTTAAACATTCTCTTAGTATCGACGCGAGTCACTGGTATTTTGTTATAACGTGTAAACATTCATTAATTTTACGTTCAAATAAATGTGTTCGTTTTGTTGTTAAATCGTAGAGGGAAAAATCAATATCCATGTTAAGCCCGTGTGAAATATTTAGACACTAAAGTAGCGGAAAATCCTCATTAAAAAGCACTTACACTTTTACATACGGGGAGACGGAATGCCTACAAGTGCTGTCAATCAGGGCCGGACAGGGCGCCAGAATATTGGAATTCCACTACTTAATTAAATTATTTAAAACTTTTAAGATAACTTGACGACTCAGAAATTCTTTAGTTTTAAATTCTAATTAGGGAGAATTATTGTAAATTCTTTTAGTTGTCGATGTTTTGTGGTAAAATTGAATCTACGAAATATCAGATAATATATAATATTATAAATAATTTGAAACATCCATAAAACATATAATATACATATTAGAAAAATGCTACACCCACAATGGCCGCGTGGCTTAAGCGCCGGTTTATAGTTTCGAGGGTCCCAGGTTTGAATCCTGGGTCTGGTAAGTACACAATATTGTTTTTCAATTTGTGTATGAGTCAGAGTATGGACCTAATAGGTTGAGCAAGTGGCTGACATCCATTTCTCGTAAAAATAAAATCTGTTAATACAAACCTCTACTCTGTGGAGGCCCATACGATCCTATTAGGATCGGACATGGTCGAAAAAAAAAGAAGAAAAATGCTTCAAATTTTTTTCAATCCAAAAACAGTGCTCGAAAGAGAAAACAGTAGTGTTAAATAAGTTTCCAAAAGTATTGACACAGTTATTTAATTGTATAGTTTATAAAACTAAGTGTGTTAGATTTTTAGGACCTATCTAGTATCTACCTCAAACGGAAAAAATATTTTTTCCACGAAACGGAGCGATAATTTTGCCGATTTTATTAACCGGAACGGCGCTTCGGTGTATTTCGTGCCCTGAATCTAATGCTTTATCAATTAAGCTACCGAACTAAGTTCGATTCATGCCGATATTTCTTAACAATCTGAGGTGTTTTCCCTCTTTTTGTAATTTTAAATAAAAGTACTAAAAACATTATTGACTTTCTATAAATGGTAACCAGCCGAAGATGTAACCTGATAGAATTGAGATACGAGGGTGGGTCAATAATTCCTTAGAAAAAAGCATTAAAACAGTTTTTATTTTATTTATTTTTTTTATTTCTCAACATAATCTCCTTGGAGCTCAATACACTTGGTTAGACGTTTCTCAATTTTTTTTAAACCGTCAGAAAAATAAGTTTTCGGAAGGTCCTCAAAATAAGCATTTGTCCGATCGATGACTTCTTCATTTGAAAGAAAACGTTGTCCACTTAGCCATTTTTTAAGTTTGGGAAAAGGAAAAAGTCACTGGGGGCTAAATCTGGCGAATACGGTGGGTGATCGACCAATTCGAACTTCAATTCTTCAATTTTAGCCATTGATCGTAAACATGTGTGAACACGGGCATTGTCCTGATGAAAGAGGATTTTTTTCCTGTTTAAATGAGGCCGTTTTTCTTCAATTTTGTTTTTTAGCTGGTCCAATAAAGATGCATAATAATGCCCTGTTATTGTTTTTCCTTTTTCCAAATAGTCAACGAAAATAATTCCACGTGCATCCCAAAATACAGTAGCCATAACCTTACCAGCTGATTTTACGGTTTTCGCCTTCTTTGGACATGGTTCGCCTTTCGCAATCCACTGCTTTGACTGTTCTTTCGTCTTGGGAGTATAGTGGTGTATCCATGTTTCATCTACAGTCACAAAGCGACGATAAAATTCATCCGGATTGCGTTGCATGAGCGACAACAGGGCTTTAGAGGCCACCACCCTATTGCGTTTATTGTCGACTGTGAGCAAACGCGGCACCCATCTTGCAGAAATTTTTTTCATGCCCAATTTGTCATGTAAAATAGAAATGACGCTACCTTTTGAGATCCCTGTAACCTCAATTATCTCACTCAACTTTAATCTTCGGTCACTTAACATCATATCGTGGATTTTATTGATCATTTCTGGTGTAGTCACCTCTACAGGACGTCCTGAGGGTGGTTCATCCTTTGTTGATGTACGACCACGTTTAAATTCATTTAACCAGTTATAAATAGTTGCAAGTGAAGGAGCAGATGTGCCGTGAACTAAATCCAACTCATTTTTTATTTCCTTTGCTGTTAACCCTTTTATATTAAAATGTTTAATAACAGCTCTAAACTCAATTTTCTCCATTTTTGTAAACAAGCAATTTTTTTTTTAAAATGTACGAGAAACACACAACAACCCGACCAATCTGATTGAAACTTCGCAGCATACTGAATCGGTAGTGCCGCTGCATGAAAACAAACCGCTTACAGTACTAGTCGCGCCACCTGTCGGCTTTTCTAAGGACTTATTGACCCACCCTCGTACAAGAGATGCCATAAGCGTAGCATACCACACCATTCATCTGACGCAGCGCTCAAAATGGAAAAATCTACGAACCGGAGCGTTCAAAAATTTTCTGAAGATATTAACATAGTTATTAAATGTGTATTTTATAAAAAAAATAAGTGTAAGGGTTTTTGTTATATGGCCTATCTAACTCAGACGGTCAAATTATTTTTTCCACGAGACGGAGCGATAGTTTTACCGATTTTATGAACCAGAACGGTGCTTCGGTATGCTTCGGTCTGTAGGCTTGCTCTGAAGTTACTTCAAGAGGTCATTTATTAGATTTTATGCCATTGCATCAGAAATATAAAAGCCGATTCGCCCCTGGCACCAATGGTGTGATCGTCAGATAGATAGATAGGTATGTGTTTTTATTTACGGGCTGTTGAATTTCGTAACTAAAAACTTTATGTCACCCTCTCTGAGGGATGTCCTATGTCTATGTTATGGCAGCTGTCCACTCAACCTACGGCCGTTATAATATAAAAGGAGGCTTAATTTTACTACTGATAAGTTTTATGTGTAATAAACTCGGAAAATTAAATTCGTGACCCAAATAAGAATATCGTCCCTATGGCGCCGAATTTAATTACACAACTATAAAAAATGTATTAAATGTTTCGCAGACAATGTTTTAGAATGTCTGGAATTTTTATAATCGAAACGAAAGTTTATTGTATCGATTCGTCCTTTGGTTAGTACGGGAGGCTATCGGGTTACATGTAATGCAAATTGTACGTAAAACATTTCACCGTGAGCTTTCTATCGGAAAGAGATGCCCGTATACTATACGGTTTATAATTTTATTAGATTCAATATGAACATTAATTCAATTTTCATGGGTGATTTTGGCCAAAAATTCATAAATTCAAAATCCTAACCCAACAAATAATCCAGTATATCTACTATTTTCAAAAATTGTTTGCCGCTAGCTTCCTGTAAAGTGTAAACCGAAAAGAATCGTGTTTTATTTAGACATGAATTTTATGTCAGTACTATACGACCCTAAGAGGTTGGATGGTCTTTAATATACGGCCATATATTTCCGATACAACATTTAACGGTGAAGTGTGATAAGGCGAACTGCATACGTACAAGTTTCCGGACACGAGGTTATCGTACACTATTTCATAGTGGTAATTTGAAATACCTCGCTTTATATTATTATTATCTTAAAAATGCCTATGTAGTTGGCAAGATGATGCTACAACATTTTATCCAATATCACAAGTAAAAAAAAGTATTCTTAGATAATATGTATCATTGAAAAAATGATGATAATCATGTATTATTACGGAGGAAGGTAATGTAAATAATCTGACAGAAACATATATGATATTATAATTTTATTATTGATAATATAATATATGAGAATAATATTCTCATATATTATAATAAATATCTTAATTGATTATCTATTATATTAATGGAAATGTCACATCAATAAATTTACGATGTTTTATGACAAGACAAATGCTAAATTTGGAAATAAACTGTCATGTAAAAATGGAAAATAATACCCCGTTTATACGTACATATATTTATTGTGCACAGTAATAAAATGTATGGGGAAACATGTATTATACCCCGTTTACACGTGCATGGATGTACTGTGCACAGTAATAAAATGTATGGGGAAACATGTATTATCCTGCAGTTGGCAAGATTGCGTGCATAAATCAAGCAAGATTGGAGATTCCGAATTTCCAATGCGACAGTAAGATTATTTTCGATCTGCGCCTGTGCAGTAGAGCGATCGTAGCCAACCTGCCGGCAAAGAAACGAACTACTCATTTTGAGCTCCGATTTTCAATACGACTTGTCAGATAATAGTATAAAATGATAACATCGCGCCTCGCTTACTCTTAAATAATGAAATTGGAGAGACAGTCTGAGCACTTTAACGTGTGAATAATTATTGTCATGACAGTTTAAAATAAGCACGATTGCCGACAGTAATTCCATGCATGTATACATGCGCTATTATCCTGCAGTTGGCAAGATTGCGTGCATGAATCAAACAAGTTTGGAAGCTTCTGAATTTTAACCCGCAAGTAAGATCTGCGCCTGCGCAGTAGAATTATATTGGCGAACCTGCCGGTAAAAAAACGAACTAATCATTTTGAGGTTAACCGATTTTCAATACGTCCTGTCAAATGGTACTATAAAATCACAACGTAGCGCCTCGCTTACTCTTGAAGAATGAGATTGGAGAGACAGTCAGCACTTTTATGTGTAAACAGTTATTGTCATGATAGTTTAAAATAAGCACTATTAATCGCCGACAGTAAATCCATGCACGTGTACAGGCGTTATTATCTTTATCATCATGTAAGTACATGATTAGGGTCGTATTGATGTATCCATAGTATGGTATTAGTAATGATACAGAATTGAGTTAGGTACTTTTGAGAGGGTGAGATTGATCATCCCTTTGAGTTTTAAATATGTACATCACTTTTGATGAAATACAATATACTAAATTATTTAAATGTACATAACGTGTGTTTCATTTACATTATAAACTCTATCAGTAACCTATTAGTTTTAAAACTATGTTTGAGTTTAAATAAGATTTATTTATATATATATTACTAGAAGGGCATATAGAATGAGTAAAGTTGTGTAGTGTGAGAACGGAGCAGCCGGTAAATTTTCAAATTATAACAGCCTACGAGGAGGTGGGGATGGATGGTGATTTTTAATGGAAAAATCGTGTGGAACAATAATTACGATTTAAACGGCAAAAAGCAATAGATACTCGTATAATACCTTGCAAACTTCATGAATTTATATTATTACGTAAACAATGCAGTCTTTGAAACAACCTTCTATCAATTTATTACTAATTTATTACAAATTATATAAGTCGAAAATAAGCATTAGAAACCATTTGATAGCATTATTTTGTCCCTCCCCGTCTTTATTTAAAAGATTATAAAACATCAGTCAAATGTATGCAGTACATACTAACTAGGGAATCCAATCCCGAGCCAAAATTTGGATCCCGGGATTTAGGGATTAGAATTTGACAATCCCGGGATCCCGGGACTGGTCATGGGATTGGCATTTTTTCCATAGTTGATATAAAATTTTTATAAATGCAAATAACATTGATAAAATCGGTCAAAAATAAATCTAGTAATATTAAACTTATACTATTTTCATTTATAAAATTTCGTAAAATCAATATTGTGTTAGTGTTAACATATATTATATGAGATTGCTGTTTCTGATAGTAAAGACAGAATGGGTTAGCGAGATTTAACAACATAGTAAAGTAAATAATGGTGTATGGCCTTTCCGCTTCATAAATCTAATTAGTCAGCCAAATATGAAATTGCCGTAAACGTATGAGATTATGGCGGAAATACTTTGTTAAAAGTGCGACGCATTGTTTTTTTCCCAATCATTCTCATTTTTATCAATTTATGTGAAAAAATAAAATGAATTAGCAACTAAAGGTTCAAATAGACTATATGACGATCGGGCACATATATGCTAAGAGCGTTTTAGTGTCTATGATCAATTCTATGCCATTCCGACATTTATACATACATATTGTATGACAGCTATGACTTCGTATTTACACTCTGTGACACCCTGTGACACAGGACGCCAACATAAGAAACGGGTTTCTCGACATATATATGACCGATCGTCATAGAGTGTATTTGAAGCATTACAGATGGGTAATAAATCAAATAATGTAGTTATTTATTATTAAAAGTATTTTTTCTGTTATATTTTCGTTATTATTTCATTTTCCATAAAAAATTATATAAAAATCAATCCCTAAAGTTTCGGGATTATGTTTACCAATCCCGGGATTCATAGGTTTCGAAAATAGTTCGGGATCCCGGGATTGGAATCCCTAATACTAACGTATGATTTTAATTCAGTTACATGTCATGATACATCTCATCATTCACTGGGTGCATAATATATCCACTAGAAAAAGTTTCTCTCAAAGGCAATGGCGTGCTTAGTGACGCAGAGACCCGGCGCACTGATTGAACCAAAATTTTGGTATATTTTAATAATTGTATGACTAGCTTCAACTGTTTCGATGCTTCCTTTTCATTTTTTTCTGACGAATCGATTACATTATCCGCTCAAACGACTCACCAATCCAACTGGTTTTGTAGTTAGTTTCCACGATTCGCTTCTATACTCCGACACTGTACGTATATGATTTTTATAAAAACGAATTTTGGGTTTTTTTTTGTGCTACTTACTCTGAAAAATCACTCATTAATATTATTTTTGACTTATGTAGTCTTACTAAAAAATAAAGATTTAGAGACACTGCCGGATTAAAAATAACAACTTGTAATGTCAGTGTCTAATGTAATTAATATGTTTTGCAGTGAATTGTTTACCTGTAAGTCGAGAAGAGTTTCACAGAAGTCGCCAGCGTATCCCAACGGACAGAGACACTTTTTCAAGCAACGTCCACCATGAAGGCATCCCCCAGAACATCCAGTAGCACCACACTCCCCTGCAACAAGTAAAAAAAAGAAAGGTTAAGAAATATATCATTGGAGAAAATTTACTATGTAGAATAACGAAAAAACATAACGACTAACAGCAAAGCATAGCAGAATATCATTGGTAAACTTGTTTATTATTGATGGTTTATTTATGAATACAATTTAAATGATTTACATAACATAATTTTGAAAATAAATGCTAGTTTTAATTGAATAATACTATTATCCATGTTACACCGGCAGATACCTAGTCCCATCTCTTCAGTTTTTCACAAAGATTTGGTTAACTAACTATACCTATATCTATACCTATATCTTTTTGAATATAGGTTTGACACGTGGAAACAGTTCTGATCCAAAAAAGGTCATGGCTTATTATATTGATGGATAATTGATGAGTATATGTAAATTAAAATTGTTTAGGATGTCATGATTGGAAACCATCCCTCGTGAGAGCAGGACAAAATGCTGTAAGAGCAGAAGTGACATAAGAACTTCAAGAGAGTGAAACGGAAAATAGTCGATTTATCGAAAAACATCTAAGAATTTTCTTCTGGACGCTCTCTAAAATAAGCTTGTAGGAAACTTATTAAGTACTCCAGCGCATCTATTCTATACACAAGACTGCTTTCGGCCGCTATCTAGGGTAGGAAAGTATCCAAGTATTAACACTTATTGTAACAATTACAATAAATTAGTTGTAATTGTTACAATAAGCGCTATGTTTTAACAGCACCTCTCTTGGCTGTGATAAATTTTAGTGTGAGATTGACAGTTTGACAGTTCATACGGCTAACTCATTGTAATTGTTACAATAAGTGTTCATATTTCGATACTTTACTACCCTATATAGCTGCCGTAGATGCCGAAAGCACTTTGTATATAGAATAGATGCGCAGGTAATTGACCCATATTCAATAATACTACGTACTAACGAAACGTAGAGTGTACGTAATACATTATATGTATTCTTGAATGGTTTAGCTTGTCGCATGATTAAGCTTAGAAGCTTACATGCATATAGAGCTGTAGAGGTGATTTGGGAAAGATAATGAAAAGTCAAAAATTATCCCAAGATCTTTCGCATTTTAATGAGTTTTTTGACATTATTTAGTATTATATTTAAGTTGCATCACGTAAACGCCAGTTTAATTAATAACATGTAACTCCTTCAGCTTCAGTAAATGGTTCTTTATATAAAATCAATTGATCCATGACCTAAAACTAAAACTAAACACTGCATTAAATCGTTAAATTCGAGAAACAAAGACAGGAATCTAGTGCTTTGTTGTAAACGTATACACACATACATACTTGCCTCAAATACAATTATGTTACGTTTGTAGCTATAGAAATATACTGGTATGGATCGAATACCTCCTTAATTTAAACAAAACAGCACGTTTAATCAAAAAGGTCTACCTTAGCGAACTTTGTAGGTATTTGAAATTAGTAGCAGGGTCGGATTGGGGGCACATAAAGAGTGAAGGGTTTAAAGCGAATCGGATGTATTATTTATTTGTGCGGAAGACCTAATATTTGTTTTACTCCAGGTGTTTTGAACTTAATTTGCCTTCACACAGGTCTTCAAATGGATATAGTATGAATTAGTATCATTCGGTGTAGGTTACGTTTGTTATTGTAATTAGCGTTTCATACTATCAAACAATACGTAATACATATTAATTAAATTAAAATACACAACATAATATTATAATATTTTATTCTACATAATTTTAATAATGATATGTTTCAGGTTGCATTTTCAAATGTTGATGTTCTCAATCGAATTTTAAACTACCGTGAATCTCTGCGTAGTATCAACATCAGAAAACTACAGTACCTCAGCCACATTATGAGAGGACAAAAGTACAGCATTCCTCAGTCTTATCATCCAAGGAAAGATCGACGGTACAGTGCCACAAATTTATCTGGATAATTGATGGAGGAGCCACAGTCAATAACTATTAAATTAAGACTTGCAACTGAGAGAATCTTACACTGGAATGACGTATTAAATATGATGTGATTGTAATTCCATTTTTTCCATTCTACAGATAAGTTTGTGGGACTGTAAGTGTAGCAGAGGTCGACGTGCTCCACTGAACTGTTCCGGGTAGCAGATAATAAGGCTTAATAATACTAAGGCTAAGGATAATACGCCCTGATGGTGGTCGATCTCTGCTAGGGGAAGGCACGATAAGAAGAAGATTGTTTTCATCCGTATCAATAGGACTAGGGATTGCAATACCGAATGAAAATGTCAATACCGGTTTTTCGGTATTTCTTATTGAATACCGGTAAATACCGATATTTCTTAAACATTAAAAAAACAGAAATTGGTGCTTATCAATAAATATGGCTATTCAAATATTTTAAAAATATTATTTTATAACGAAAACCTACATACTTACTATATTTATTATGTTGACATTTAAAAATATATATTGATGTAATTGTAGAACTAGTGTTTTTTGACAAATAATTTGAATATATTGATAATTTTAACTAAAGCCCTCAAAAGTTCATCAAGTGCAAATAAGTTAGGCTGCAGGAAAAGTTTCTTAAATTCAATGCTTGTACAGTCATCAATAATTATAGAATGATTGTACATTTTTGTCACGATTCTATCTTTTCCGAAATAACATTATGATACTTGATCACAACAATTACTTACATAAATATATTTGATGAAATTTGTTTTATTATTTTTTCACCTCTGTTGGATTCACTCAATATATTTGCGTTTTAGCAGCACATAACTTATAATTCATTTTAAAAACGTAAACGACTGTGCTTTCTTAACACAAAAATTCCGGTATTTTGGTTTCTAAAAACCGGTATTTCGGTATTGATAAATACTGGAATACCGGTTTTGAAATACCGGTATTGCAATTCCTAAATAAGAGATCATTAAATAAGAGCTATATAATATTATGTAGACAGCTTAAAGATAAAAAGTATATGTTGATTACATGAATTCATGCACCAATTATTCAATTCAATATTCTTAGATTATTAAACAAAACTTCAATTAACTAGACATACCTAACTTATCAACATTCTAAAATTCTAATGCAGATCAACGATTTTTTGTGACCATGGTCGATCCTAATAATAGCCATATGCGTCTCAATTTAAACATATAATTAATTATGTTGTAAGACAATTTATATGGTTTTTATTCATAATATAATTATAGTATATGGCAGTGGAGAAAAGTGCCTGTTGAAGAAGAGAGGCTGTAGGCAACTGAGAAAAGTGCTAGGATAGAGAAACACAATATGTGTATTTGTTAGACTCAGGATTCAAACCTGAGACCCACGACATTATAAACTGACGCGTAAATTGTTCGAATATCGTGGACTTAGAGCATTTATTTAGTTATTTATAATCCAGTGTGGGTTATGACCAGTGGGGTGCGGTGACTTTTACTCGTAGGGATGTTGTTTGAAAAATAAATAAGTATTTACATACTAATTGCTATATTATATCGGTTTTGTAACTAATTGGATTACATTGAGTAGTATGGTGTTATTAATTTCGGAGTGGCAGCTCTGTTTAATTTTATACACTTAAGAAAATTACTAATAATATAGATTGTCAATAATAAGAATCAAAGCAGTGTAGTTTATTAAAATTTACCATACAATTGCATAATAAACGAATAATATTATTGATAGGTAGTAATTTATTGAATATAATTATATAGGGATGCTCACCATGTACAGCATCTATTGATCGTACGCCATTGGCGATGACTGCCTTCGCTTATTATCAGATTCTTTTAATGACTAGTAGATGTTAGACTTTCGATTTCTCTATTTGGTTCATACTCTATCCAACTACCCATGAATAATATATTCAACAGTTTATAATTTATTATTCTTTTTATCTCGCGGGCAAACAGTAGAACAAACAATTTTATCATTAGCGACAGTCTCCTCTCTGTTTGCTTGCGTTGTACTTTTAGAAAATCTGGTGGTATTTGAAAATCCACCTCCAGATGGTTGAGTTAAATCAATAGTGTCACCGGTATTCTACTGAATGACGAGAGTATTGAAGCCGAGCCTTGGAGATGAATACCCGACAACGCTAAAACATAATATTATAATCCTCAGTAATGACTTAAGGGGGATCATAATATATGCCAACAGAGAACCTAGCGGAAAAATGCGAAGCTTGCAATTTGAATTTTTTTTTTGATAATTTACAATTTCAACTGTATTAATTAATAAATTAGTTAGTTGCAAATGTCCCTCTGAGGCGGACAAAACCGGTCCTAATCTATTGATTAAAAGTGGAATAAGTACTACAAAAAATGCGTTTTATTAAATTTAAACAACAATACAATGCAGTTCCACCATGAATTGATAGTTAACAAAATAAAAGAAATTAATTAATAAATATGTATCTGAAAACATAAAAAAGATTTTTTTTAAATTCAAAGATAAACTTACAATTGTAAAAAAATGTGAATTCGTTGCAGGGTCCCATCTTATTATTACATTATATTTTATGGTCATATTTTTTATTAAATTTTAGTTTATTAAGTTTTCAAAATTTCGCCGTTTAGATTTTTGATTAATTAATAGTTTTAATATTTTTTCTATTTTAAAAAACATTTAAAAAAATATATAAATGTGTATATAACTTGAAATTCTTTTTATTAACTACCATAAATAAAAAAATAAGTAAGTATATTGAAATAAAATAAAAAAAATGTGAGATTAATATATTGCATGACATAGAAAACAGCGGAAAATAATCTTATTTAAGCCGATTATCGATAAATATAAATATCGTATTGTACCATTTGAAGCACTGTTTCGAATCTAAAATCTATTCAGCACGTTCAAATTGTATTTACAGTGTTGCAATGATTGTGTTAAAATTGATGACAGCTCATTCCGGAAAATAGTTTGGAATTGTTTCGTACATTCACGCATTTAGATGAGTTAAATCACAATTCACAATAATGATGCAATTCCAAACCCAAAACGCTTTGATACATATTGAGAAATATTACTATATAACCATTATCCACGTATCTATTAAACAATTCTATAATAATACGGCTCAAAGCGTGGTAAAATTATTATTGCCAGACAGCACAATATTACTATTAACTATTTGTGTTGTGTTTTATTATATTGAATAAAAGATTTATCCAAATCTTAATTAATATTCTAAGAGATGTATCTGTAGCAATCATGCCACTCAGCAATACAAGGATGATACACTTCGATATTTATGTTTTGCTGTCAAAACAAATCAGAGTGACGGAAGCGATTGTCAGTATTTCCTCAATCATAACCTAGATCAACAGTGTATATTATGATTTATTTAATTTGGACACTGACTGATTCTTGTAATTTATAGATTTCATCTGCATATATATCGAGGACGATCCATAACTCGTCACTAGGGATTTCAATCCCTGGATCCCGAACTATTTTCGATACCTATGAATCCCGGGATTGGTAAACATAATCCCGAAACTTTCGGGATTGTTTTTTTTTTTATCAATTTTTATGGAAAATAAAATAAAAACGAAAATATAACAGAAAAAATACTTTTAATAACATATAAATACATTAAAGATAATCTTATTATATTTTCTTTTCATAAAAAAATAAAACTGTTTTACTTTCACATTATTATTTATATAACAATATTATTTACTCCATTAAACCTACGTATTTCCAAGATTGAACTTCTTTTCTTCTTTCGACCATGTCCGATCCTAATAGGATCATATGGGCCTCCACAGAGTAGAGGTTTGTATTGACAGATTTTGTTTTTTACGAGAAATGGATGTCAGCCACTTGGGCTATAACGCCGTGGGTCCCAGGTTCGAATCCTGGGTCTGGCAAGTACACATAGATTGAACTTACACAATATTAACAATAAATGTCTTAAATAGTATAAATTATACTAGATTTATTTTTGACCGATTTTATCAACGTTATTTGAGTAAGTATATAAAAAAATTATATTAACTATTGAAAAAAAGCCAATCCCGGGATCAAGATTTTGGATCGGGATTGGATTCCCTACTCGTCACTACTTCACTCGAGTCCGTCATTATACAAACTCACTTCTGACTCGTCACTCGACACAGTCCCTTGCTACAGTAGATGGGTAGTCGTCGCTACCAGATCGCGGCTCGGTCTGAGCACGAGCTCACCGCGATCAGTCTACATCTACACCTTTAGTCTTTACTCCGGCCATTGTAACTTTTGTAAAATTATCGAACTTCACCCTTATAATATTGATATGTTTATAGTAGTTAATCATTGTCAAAACATTTTCCGGTAAATTATTGTGAGACGAGTTATCTTCAAGCAATATTAGTAAAATACAACAAATACTGGTTTTTCTTTAGTTAAAAGGGTTTGTGGATGACATGAGTATTTATAATATGCATTTATCATTCACGACTTCGTTCGTATGAAATACGGATATAAAAATTAAACACATCCGAAAACACAATGAAGAAATACTGATTGGACTTTAATGTAATGAATCAACTCATATCTACTATCTGGTTAGATATAGGCGCGTGCTCATCGAACCAAACCATTTTACTTACTGAATTATTGTTGCAAGTGCGTTTTTTAAGACGTTTTATCTTGTAAGTTGAGGTATCTATACCTCTACTAACTTGGTGATCTATAAGCTTTGTAAGTTTCATTAATATTGGTCTAGTAGCTATAAAGAAGCAAATAGTCATACTAAATTTGTGCTCCATCCATCGCCACGTCTCATGCCTCCCGCCATCGTAGTCCAGTGCGTAAGGCGCTGGCTTTTCAACCGGGGGGTCCGAGTTCGATTCTCAGAATCATTCGGCTTCGTAGCCTGTTATCAGTGACGTCCCTAGATAAAATACCGCCCTTAGGTAGTGCCAAAATGCCGCCCCATTTTTATACAGTATTTTTAGCATCCTTTCATGAGTCCAATATCTAAGATGTTAATGTGTTGTATGGATATATTACTAACAAAATAACAGACTGTAATTATTCGCAAATCTGCATGTGTCGTCTCTAGTCACCAAGGACGTTGAAGAGCAACGGAAGTAAACTAGATATCGCGAACCCGACAAAACCAGTGAGCTAATTTTTTTATTGGAAAGATGTTTTCGTTATTACTTAGTTTAAGTGGCTATTTCTATATTATATTCTAAATGATTCTCCTCGATTTGCCGCCCTTCGAGTAACTGCCGCCCCAAGCGACGCTCAATCTACCTACCCCCACGGGACGTCACTGCCTGTTATAGTGGTAAAAAGAATATAATATGTGTCGCTACATTTCAAAATCAGCCAAGTCCACCTTAAGGTATTTTTGACTTTTTTGTGAATTGCCGAAGAACTACTGCTTTCCAACATTTCTGCATTATCAAAATGTGGAATTTATTAATTTTAAATATTCTATACTCGAAATAATATAATCTTTCACCCTTGTGACTGTATTACTTGTATTTGAGAAAACAAAAAGCTGTTTTTTTCCTATTCATATTATATTATGGACTTGGCTGATTTTGAAATCTAGCGACACATATATTAAAATCTATATGTGGCCGATGATCTTATACTTCAACAATAGGGCGTCACAGGGTGAAGTAAGTAAGTAAGTAAATTTATGTAAGGTACCTACCTATCATGGACAAATATTCGGCATATAGGTTGTTTACAGTAGTAATATATCACATCCCTCCATTTTGAATGTGAATTTCAAACTGTCACTTTTATTTTTAGTATCTGGTTTTTCGTCTGCATTTTAGGATTTGGAGGTGGACAATAACACACCGGAATTGTTTCGGAAACGACAAGTTTATTTGATGATAATATATACTAGATTACTACATTTTATATAATTTATTTTTCGGATGACGAAATATGCGTAGCGCGAGCGAACAGTGTTTTCTGCGTGCTGTCAAAGAAGCTTCTCTGCCGCTAAAACAAACGGTCACACTTGCGAGCCGTGCAAAAATGCGGCGTTGCCATTCGTAATTTTTTTTGACAATGTTGCCGGTCAGATATTTATTAGACAGATATTAAACATTATTTAATTATTTTCGCAATCAGCCGTTACTATTTGTTGGATTCGATACCGATTCGGGCCTCTCCATATACACAAAGACGTCCCCAAATGGGGACCATACGAGGGTGTAAGTAACAACTAGTACTAGTAGTAGTAGTTTGTAGTACATTGCTTACAAAATGTTCGAAGAAATTAATATTTGAAATTGAATTATTTTATTGTACTAAACCGATCTGCAAAGGTTGGCAGTCGCTTTTTATATGACGCGGCCATGTTCACAGCCTTCTTAAAATATAGAAGGCTGTATCATGTTATATGAAACAAAATGTAGTTATAACACAACACAACTTATACGCCAATGAAGTTGCACAATGTAGCTATCTGCCCAACACGCCCGTGTCGTGTATCTTTTCGGAGTTTATTAGCTGTGAAATTGACTCGGGTGTCGGGAAAGTCCCGGGGCGGCGTCATTATGACGGATCTTTCCAATATGTAGTGTCACTTGGCGCCCAGCATTGATCGATGGGGCTTATTACAAAAATGATTTACAGTACGCGCGGGAAGCCGGAACTGCCACTTTGAATAAAGAACATGTCGGCAGGTACATCTTTACTCGTATGTTGTTAGCCTTAATGATGCAAAAACGAAAAGTTAGAAGCTGGGTCACATTTTTGGCACTGTCATTAAATGTAAACGCTTCCAACGGATGTCCAATATTCACACATTTGTAATACGTTCGTAAAATTGAGCTGGCATCTAGACGCGATGAAAGAGGTCGTCTATAGACGGAAATCACATGTGGTTTTGTAACATGTGACATGCATACGTAGCGTTCGAAATAGAAATGAATCAGAGCGCTCGATAATTTTCATCAAAAATGATATTATTTTTCCATCCTTTGTCTCCCGCATTTAAGCAGTCCATAGAACAGAACAGATAAATAAATAATTACAAGATAAAAAGAACTTTTTATATACAACGTTTTTAAATTTTCTGTTGAATCATATAAACTTGACTTGACTAGCTTGAACGATCAAAAAAAAATTGTACTTGATAGAAATAATACTGAAATATCATTTTGACATTTCATATTGATTTCCATAGTAATGCACGTATATATTAATAATTTAGTTGCTAGTACCCCAGACCCCTAGCAACCAATAATGGTGTCGAAATAACTTTTTATACAAAACAGAATTAACTGAAAATGAATTCCATTCTACTTAAAGATGGCTAAAAGTATTAAAAGAATGCATTGGCATCGTGTTCTTATATATTCTAAAAGTTTCAAATATATAGCTAGTCGGGAAGTTAGTTAAAAATCGATTGCAAGATTTGTACTGGATAAACAACCACCGGTCAAATAAGAATACGAGCTAATAAAAACGTTGTAAAAAGCGAAGTTTGAAACTTCATATCCACTATTTTTTTTAAATTTGTACAGCTTCACTATCAAGAAATTTAAATGCCCGACAGCGCTAAATCCACAGAACAGATTAATAATTATAATTCAGATATACTATATCTACCCCAATACACTACATTTTGTCGTAGGGTTTTGAATGTGTGAGTGCCCTATGAAAATGAACCATACTTTATTGACGTGCAATAGGGTGTGTTGCAACCTTCAAATACACCAATATTGAATGAGCGCCAGTGCATAAATTGAGAGTAGTTGTCAGAACGACATTACCGCAATTTAATATTAAAGTAAACATTGGATTCCTCAGATGGTTTCACCAATTTATGAATTCCACTGACACAGATCTCGCAAGTCGTAGAATGAGCCAAATCAACTTGGTAACGATCCTCAGTCAAGAGGTCCTGACGAAGAAAAGGAAATCAATTTTATTCACGTTGCAATTTATATTTTTTTCGTTCCTATCATAATAATTAATATGATATACGTACAGGAAATTTTGTATGTTAGATCCCGAGTTCGTAATATCGAGGATTTACTGTAATCACATAATAAACAACATTGGGGATTGGAAGAGCTTTCACATAATACAAGCATGTGTATAGGGGGTATCAACCGGAATAAATGTGTGGCTAATTCAGCTAACCTCGAATTGTAAAGGTAGCCATTCTCACAATGATTGAACCGTGCGCAATTTTATTTAAGATCCCTTTTTTAATTAGCGGGAAACGAAGTAAATGGGAAAAGCTTCCCCTAGCCGGTATTGCTTCCTGCAATTTCATTGAAACACTGTAGTATTGCCATAGTAGAAGGAAGCTAGTGTCACTGGCAAAATTTAATTTGTTCCATGCGAAGGGATGATTTCCGTTGGTTATTACGATTGTCTTTAAATGAAAATCTTGGATATTATTGAATTAGTAAATACATACTTTATTTTTAATATGTACTTATAAAACTATTCAAATATTCACATAAAATTACTACGCCTCTGAAATATATTATTATATTAAAGCACCCAAAAAACTAGAAAATTAACAATTATTTGATATGATAGTTTTTTAGGAAACTACAGTACCTCGACCACATTATGAGAGGACAAAAGTACAGCATTCCCAACTTGTCAGCCAAGGAAGATCGATGGTAAGCGTAGCAGACGACGGCGCCAAATTTCGTGGCTTAAGAACCTCCGTGATTGGTACGAGTGCAGCTCCACTGAACTGTTCCGGGTAGCAGACGACAAATCTAAGATCGTCTTGATGGTGGCCGACCTCCGCTAGGGGATGGCACAGTAAGAAGAAGAAGTTTTTTTACTGTTATATTTTCTAGATGGAATTAACAACACAAATATAGACCCCTCCAAACTTGGCATGGTTTCGCAGGGTTTAATTGAATTTTAAAAACTAACTAGCACCGTCCGTAAATTGTAGTCTTATTTCAATGAAAACAAATACGTATGCCTGAGAAAGTATAGTGTGCACTATTTATGGCGGATATTAACAGCCTACCTCCACCCTTAGCGACTGGTGGATGTATGTATGTATTCGTTATATATAAGTATATGTATTTGCGTATGTGACTGTATTTATTTGTGGGTTTGTTGTATAAACAAATGTAGCATTTAATTATATTTGTTTAACTAATATAATTTTTTAAAAGTCTGACATTTTTACCAATTATGGATTATTGAAATTTATTGTTATTTATTAATAGTAGGTACTTGTAATATTGATATTTCTCATTTGTTAACTATTAAATTCCCAATACATTATCCAATGCCATTGTTTTTTTTCCACTAATGACGATTTATACGCATATTTAATGTTTTATTAGTGATTAGGTGTCTAATAATCTTTTAGGTAGGATTTTTTACAAACACTTCAATTATTCATAATTTGTTTATAATTTTTTTTTATTGTGATCCTTGACTTAATAGGTAAGTGATAAAGTTTTTGCCTACTTTATTGTATTAATTTATTATATAAGTTAGAATTAACTGCAAGTATTCGTTGTCAGTGTGTATTTACCATTGGCGAGTGCGCATGTGCCTGAAGATGCAGAAGACGAAATCTCAACGACTCAAATGGAATAGTACAAAACTTAAATCCATTATAATCTTACTATGCTTATTATACTCCGCTTTTTTTAGTTTCTGTGGAAGGAGGGTTCAAGCCCGAGGACCCTACTCTCGCTTGTCTATGCGCCTGAAAGAATCATTCACATCACATATACCTACTGTGACCGAATGACTTCAGGTCGTTTTTAATAAAACCAGCAGACGATTGAGCGATATTTCTTAGAGGGTATTTTTTTAGCCTTGACCGATCCTAATATATGATCATATGGGCTTCCACAGAGTGAACGTTTGTATTACCAGATTTTTTATTTTTACGACAATATGGATGTTAGCCACTTGCTCAATCTATTAGGTCCATACTCAAAACACAAATTGAAAAATAATGTGTGTATTTGCTAGACCCAGAATTCGAACCCGGGAGGATGTTTAGTATTCGCATTTATTATTATTATTATTATTTTTAATATTTAAAACAAACAATTAACATTGGATATTTACATACATTATACATCACTATAGTATAAGGTGGGGGAATCAGATGAAAAAGCTCAGCTGCGCGGTAGCAAAAATTATTTGATTACATTTTATTAAAACATGAATTCACGTTAATGGCAGATTATATAATAAAATCATAGTGTGTTTACCCTTACTGCATTCTCGACTGTCTCTAAAAAGATTCTCCCTCAGGTAACAATCTTGTGACTGGAACCATCGCCCATATCAGGGGTAGGCAAACTCTTGGACCAAAAGAGCCAAATATGAGTATCACAACGGCTAAAATTTTTTTCGAGAGCCATACATATTATATGCGCATATATTGCGAATAAAACTAACGCAAATATAATTTTTTTTATTGTTGAAGTATAAATATAATTTTTACAGAAAATTAGTTACATACAATTTTCACGCATTCCTTAAAACTAATGTGAACAATGACCTTCCTTGCATTTCTTTGGAGAGTGTCTGTATGTTTGGTATGTAACTTGTAGTTTTCAATTTTAGGCGCGACTCCAAATTCTCATCGGTTATTTGGTTTCTCTAAGCGCTATTTATATTGTTCATGTTTGAAAATGATTGTTCACATACCAATTATGTAGATTCGAATATGAGTTCCGAAAGGTATACCATGTATTGAAAAACGTAGTATCTACCTTATTATGTAGATATTTTAGAGCGTTCCGCTGTGTTGTGAAATTAAACTGCATTTTTCTCTCTCCAAATCCTCAATTTTGGTGGCAAGACCTACAAAATTGGAGTTACATAACTCTTTGCTTGTTAAATCAATATGAAATGGGGAAAATTTATTTGTCGACTTTTGCAATGGGCGGATTTAAAACGACAACAATTATACCTTTTTTGTAAAAAATGTGAATTGGGAATTTGGCAACGAGCCGCATGTGGCTCGCGAGCCTCGGTTTGCCGACGATTGAGTCGACTAGTAAAATATCGTCACATCAATACTACAACTAGATACGTCGAAGGAATTAATTCTTAAATCGTGTAAAGATGACTAAAAAACGATACGTATTTACTCGAAAAACAAAACATGTCAATGAATATATTATTACTATTACTTACATAACAATAAACATAACATTAAATGGACGCATGTTAAATTTTTATGACAAATTATGTTTTTTTCGTCACGCGTCGTTTGCATAATTTGCACGTCGCGTAGTCACGATCGTTTTAGACCATGCCTCAGCTGAAGTATAACCTTTAGGAATTTGATTTTCACTGTTTTTGAGATTTTGATTCTACATTTCCTAAAAAAATTGTCTACAAAACGATAAAACTATTTAAGTCAAAATCTAATGGGAACTGTATTAATTTTGTGTTTGAAAATATTAGACAACTTTAAAACCATAAATGCATTAAATAAATAAAGTAATTGTCTAAAATATTTTTTCATACAATTGAACATTATTTAATTGTTACCAATTAGACAAGCAAAAATTTCCATTTTTATATTAAATAGCTGAAGTACCCGGCTTCGCACAGGGTCGCTTCGTGGTTATATTTATCTGAGATATTTAAAAAATAATAAGAGGTAATTATTTTTTTAATATTAAAATATCTGTGCAATACAATAATATGGCAACATGAAAATAATTCTAATAGGAGTAAAGGTCAAACAAAAGAACACTAAATTAAAATCGAATCCAAAATATGAAAACGTTATTAATGTTATTAACATGTTGTAAAAAAAAATCACAATTGGATGGAACAAACAAACAACAAACTTTGTATTTTATATAATACTAATTTAGAAACCTTCGCAGGTGTGCGCACAACAATTGACAAAAGTTTCATCGCAATCGGATGAATGGTATAGGAACGCATACGAATAGAAGAAGAAGAAGAAGATGGTTGTACTAATTCAGAAACCTTCACGGGCGTGCGCACAATTGGTCAAAATTTCATCGCAATCGGATGAATGGTATAAGAACGCATACGAATAGAAGAAGATAGAATAGAAGAAAAAGAAGAAGAAAATGGTTGTATCAATTTATAAACCTTTGCGGGCGTGAGAACACTACTTGATCAAAATTTAATTGCAATCGGATGAATGGTATAGGAACGCATACGAATAAAAGAAGAAGAAGATGGTTGTATTAATTCAGAAACCTTCGCGGGCGTGTGCACAACAACTGGTCAAAATTTCATCGCAATCGGATGAATGGTATAAGAACGCATACGAATAGAAGAAGAAGAAGAAGATAGTTGTACTAATTCAGAAACTTTCGCGGGTGTTGGCACAATTACTGACGAAAATTTTATTGCAATCGGATGAATGGGATAGGAACGTATACGAATAGAAGAAGAAGAAGATGGTTGTACTAATTCAGAAACCTTTGCGGGTGTTACCACAACAACTGACGAAGGTTTCATCGCAATCGGATGAATGGTATAGGAACCATAAGAATAAAAGAAGATATAATGAAGAAGAAGAAGAAGAAGATGGTTTTTCTAATTTAGAAACCTTTGCGGGTGTGCGTACAATAACTGACGAAAATTTCGTTGCAATCGGATGAATGGTATAGGAACCATACGAATGAAAGAAGAAGAAGAAGATGGTTGTACTAATTCAGAAACCTTTGCGGATCTTGGCACAACCACTGACGAAAGTTTCATCGCAATCGGATGAATGGTATAGGGACCATACGAATAAAAGAAGATATAATGAAGAAGAAGAAGAAGAAGAAGAAGATGGTTGTACTAATTTAGAAACCTTTGCGGGTGTGCGTACAACAACTGACGAAGGTTTCAACGCATTCGGATGAATGGTATAGGAACCATACGAATAAAAGAAGATATAATGAGAAAGAAGAAAAAGAAGATGGTTTTTCTAATTCAGAAACCTTTGCGGATGTGCGTACAACAACTGACAAAAGTTTTGTGGCAATCGGATGAATGGTATAGGAACCATACGAATAAAAGAAAATAGAATGAAGAAGAAGAAGAAGATGATGATTTTTCTAATTCAGAAACCTTTGCCGGTGTGCATGCAACCACTTACCAAAATTTCATCGCAATCGGATGAATGGTATAGATTATAGCCGAGATTTATGTTAATCAAGTAAAGTTTAAATTTTATTTTCCTAACAATGACCAAATCAGAATTTTCTAGTTGTAGTATTGAAGTGACGATATATTAGTGTTTTTGCGAATTTTTTCCGGAAAGCGCGGAATTTTTGAATTGAATAGAATTTATATTTGGTTTGTTTAGGTCAAACAATTATTTAGACTGTAATAATGCATTGGAATATCACATTTGAAACCATAAAATCTCATTGGTTAAAAACCACTCCATACTAATCAGTCGATATTTCATTGGTTGCATAGGTACCGTTTAATACCAATACGCTGACTAATGAATTGCTTAAAAAGCTTTACGAACTGTCAGAGAAATGTGTATCCTGAATCTATTTGGTAAACTAATGGTTGTAATACAACTACCTATCGTAAAAAATCCACTAAACATAGATATTATTCCAAATTCTATCTAAACACCCCCTAAAATAAGTCTATCAGTACAATGACACCCTAATAAAATTCCATGACGCCACAGCGTGAAAATGATTGTAGCGGTTAAAGACGCTGGAGAAAAATCTAATTAGGTTCTTGAGAGGGGAAGTAATGGGATGTTGGAATCGATTATGCATAAAACGAATAATTGTTTCGCAAAAGAATGCAAGTGCCGTTTATAAGAGGTGGCCGAGACATTAATTTAATTGACAGCTGGGAGAAATAAAATGTTTTAGGTAGGTAGGTGTTTTACTCCTTTTCAACAGTTTTTGTACATCTTAAACAGAATGGATTTTTTAAAAACTTGAATTGCATTTTTATTCCTCAAAAAAGACCTCAAAATTAAAATTTGAATTCCTGACGCGATCAATACATCAATTTAGTCAGTGTTGCTGATTTAGGTGCGTGTCGTTTTTTCCCCCTGTGCGATAAACTATCACCAACTATTAAAATAGGTTAAGTCATGTAAATTATACGTAGGTATTATATTTTAATGTAACACAAATTACCTATTGTATCTTATGTATTGAGATAAAAAAATAAATTGACGATAATTTAACCGGAATTAAACCCGAAACTGAATCCTATTAATTTTTTCCCACCGAACCTAAAATTGGGGGTTCTATCACGTCTGGTTTGAATCCTTTCGATCCTATTTTTTGAGACTTTTCAGAATGATTAGGATTATTTACATTTACAAAAATATTCTGGATGTATCTAATAAATACATTAAATAATATAATAATATGTAGAAGTTACAGTTTAAAATAATTTACTGTGTGATTTTGTAGTAGGTATATCTTCAATCTAGTTTGAGAGTTTTTTGTGATAGTAGGTTTCTTCGACTACTGTTTAAATAAAATTTTATTTAGGCAATTCTGTAATACACTTTATTAAGTATTTTTAAGTGAATAATATTGATTAAATGAAGGCCGCCTATATTCAAGCCGTGAGACTGAACTGCGAATTACGATGGTATTGCTAGATAATATTGATTATCTTTGAATACTACGCGGTAAGCTGCTCGCAATAAATAAAGAATTTCGATTGCATATTTCGTTAAAATTATTTCAATATGCAACAATCATAATTGAGTAGCTTAGTATCAAAGTGGGACACAAGCCATTTACAAAATTTTACAGGAGACTCACAAACATGTGTGAAAAGTGTCCATTTTTCATATAACATACCAACTTTAAACTCAATAAATCTCTATGAAAACTATCGTTTCTGATACTTTTGGTGGTTTTTTTGAAAAGAGCATCACTTGCACTACTAAAACATGAATTTAGTGGGAGGTGGCGTTTGTCCCACTTTGATACCAAGGTACTCAATTTTCTTCAACAGTTTACCATTTTGAATTTGAAGTATAAGCAATAAATTGCAATAGGTACCATAGAAGTTTACTATTCAGTGTCACGAACTGACTTATAGTGAACCTTTTTTAATAGCAGACATAAACAATCAAAAAATATAGTGTTTGTCATTGTATAAAGTGTTTTTATACAAGTTTTGAACGGTTTTATACAACGTTACTTTGTTTACAGATGTACATCGGTCTTGATTAGGCTTCAGAGGAAATTCAGGTTTTTTTATTTACAGTGTAGAAATAATGTAGGTATGTAGGTACTGTGTCTTGTTTGGGTTCCTTTAAACGAAAAAAATTAAAGCACTCTTGCCAGATTTGATAATTACGTCAGAGAAGTGAACAAAACTTTTTCTAGCCATAAAAGGGAAATTTAAAAGTTTTATTTTTTAAAGGTTTCCTCGGAGGCGTTTTTTCCACTGATTACCAATTTCGCCGGAACGCTACGAACTTGTTTACAAAAAAATACGATGTCTTAATGTGTTTGAGATTTTTTCAGTCTCAAATTAAAACCATAGGATTTCTTTTTCGCTCCAAGGGTCATATTGAATCGACGGTTTTACATTATATATTACTCATCCATGAAAAAGAAATTTAATTTTAAATTTTCGAAATCACGCGGTATAAAGTGTTTTTTTTTAAAATTTCTAGGATATTTGACTATTCCAAAACAATTTAATTATATATAGTTGATACCCAATAGACACAGATTCGATTCCTGCGGGTCTAACTTTTTTGAAAAAGATTTTTCCGATTGGTTATAATACATTTTCTCAAGAGTGTTTTCAAAATTATGAATTAACATTCTTAAATATTGCGTCTTATTCGTTGAATAAAAGAAATCGGTTATTAAAAATTATTAACAAGTCTAAGTACTTATTAATTGTGTTAGCATTTACTTGGTAGAATTCCATTTTACAAGAAATGAAAACATAATTAATATTAAATTCTACGGGTTTTTTTAAAAGGTTTGTCGATAGCTATTTCGGTTGTAGCACCATTATCAAGGCTATTCAGATAGGCCGTTTGACTTTGCTTAAATACTATACATATAGGTAGAGACAGAATACATCTTCTTGTTCGTTCAAACAATATTACGTCTGTGTATACCTATTATCAATTTGTAATATTATTAATACTTTGAAAACCCTAAGTGGGTTTTTAATGGTTATAAAAATTTACAAAATTTATTGTAAGTACAATATTCGAGTGCTTTGGTTATTTCTTGACATTATTAATCAATTAAAATATTATTAGTATAATTGTGTTAATCATGTGCTTAAATTATATTTAATAGTGGCGACGAATGCATTACCATTTTTTTTATTAATTGTGTGATTACTTTTGGATAATTCACAGTTGGAAATTAATCGCGAATATTTTGATTTCTTGTGAGTCTAAGTACGTTATAAAAACTAAATAATGGAATGCTCCGCGGTGATTCTGTTAGCAATTAAGAAATTAATTGATACCTACTTTAATTTAATATACTAAAACCGATAGCCAACATTATAACGCAATTCGATAAACATTTCATGTAACAACTACTATAGATCTACCATCATAAATTGGCATTTCAGCGAGGGCGCTAGTATGACATTGAGAATATTACCATAACTAACAAAAAAATGGTAATTTATAATTTTTTATTGGTAGTAGATTTCTGTACAAATATTATGCAATCCATAATTCGAGAAACATGTTGTAAAATTAAATGGCATTTGTAACAAATTTATCCTCGATAGACAATTTTAGTTTCAAATTCGACTGGCTGCCAACTTACGATGGTAGATCTTTAGTTAAAATCGTCGTAATTTAGTGAGATGCCCGTACTGGTGAGTTATTATTTTATCTCAACTTTTTAGATAACCGGTATTTGAATGATGTTTGTCGTTTCAGGGTAGAATTTTTATGTCACGTTTTGATGACAATGAGAATTGAGTTCTGCTGTGTGTACAGGGTGCTGCTCTTTTTTAGTTATAATTGATTTTGTCAAAAGTTAGCGAACAAAAGTTCTTATGTCAAGAAAACGTGTCCGGGTAATTTATCTCAAGTAAATTTAAGTGCTAAATATTATTATTTTAAACATTAAATAGTACGCAATAATATTAAGAATTTAATCATATTTAACTAACGTAAAAAGGATGAATTAGGCATATAAACGAAGCTACTATACAGGGAACTCAGAAATAATGGGAACTGAAATACCTAACGGGTAAGGCGATAGCAGGTAACCGTCTCGAGTAAGGAAGAATCCGGGTTAAACTTACACACGTGTCAAGAATACGTTGTACGTCTAATACTGAAAACTTCCCTCGGTTTATTCATTTACGCCCATTTAATGTTGGTGTATCACACACACTATTGCAAGTGCATAATGCGTGCTTCATTTTCGTAGGACACTCACACATTCAAAAACCCTGCTTCAACGTGCGGCGTATTGAATATAGCCAATCGGTATTCTATTTATTATCTGTTCTGTGCTACTATATACATATTTCAAGGGCAATTATCTAATCTCCAATAAAATTGACATGCTTTGTCACCGGAACCACAATATATAACATTCAAAATAATAAAAAAAAAATTCGTATTTTGACCGGGCAGTGGGTTTTCAACAAATCATTTCAATATTAATTTAAATTGCATTTTCCCCCTTTAGTAAACTATACTATATATATATATATATATATATATATATATATATATATATATATATATATATATATAATGTTTGAGGCTTTCACGGTTGTTTTTTAGCATAGTAGATTTTTGGGTTTCCACCGTGTGTCCTAATGTTTACTATAGATATTGTTGCTGTATAAAAAGAAGATATATATTATATATTAGAAAAATAACAAAAAAACTTGAATTTAAATACACATCTATCGCTTCCTGGTTGAGTGCTTTTAACAATTAAATTATCAACTGAATTATTTTATTATAAAAAGTGTTCAATATTTTCTCTACTTATAACTAACTATAACTATCGATATTTTTATACGGAGACGAGTAATGGACCCTGAATGCAATTGATGCCTTTGAGATGTGGTGTTGGCGTCGAATGCTTCGTATTTCATGGACGGAGCACAGGACGAACCAGTCAATCATCCAGAGACTGCAGATAAAGGAACGACTCTTGACAATATGTCTGAGATGAAATCTGCAGTTTTTTGGACATATTGTCCGACACGGACCGGACAACCTGGAGAGACTGGTGGTTTTGGGTAGCTTCCAAGGAAGGCGAAGCAGAGGAAGAGCGTCTATGCATTATAGCGACCAAGTGAAGGAGCTGACTGGGGGCACCTTCCATTCTGCCCTGAGAGAAGCGGAAGATCGAGAAGGATGGAAAGTCTTGGTCGTTCAAAGGATGGTAAAATTAAAAGTGGTCACGATTCTCAGCCATGAGTGTACGACCAAGAAGAGATAACTAACTACTACTACTAACTACTTATAACTAACGAATGCAACCAACAAGTGTTATAATTCAAAAAATTAAAAATCCTTGTATTATTTTAGTGAAACATCTCTGGGTTTTTATTTTAAAAGGAATGCTTATGATAACTAATATTTCAAAAAAGCACACCACGCATGCCAGACGGATTAGTGTGTACATCACGGCCGTTTTCAATTACAAAGTAAAACGCCGGAGTCATTATTCTTTCATCGCAAAGGTAGGTGGCTGGCAACATTTCGTTCAACCCCAAAATAACGTGCGTCGGTTACAATAAGCGATATGCCTGTGGGGTTCTGGGCCACCCCGGGAATTTTCTTTTGTCGGCGGGGTGGGCAGATAAATAATTTAGCGCCCCCGAGGGTTACGGCAGGCACAAAGGCTTCGGGGCTCCGCCTAATGTAACGTCATTTCAAAGCAGTTTATTGAAAAATACCCCAAAAATATAATACATATATCAGGATATATAGTAGATATATATATATATATATATATATATATATATATATATATATATATATATATCTGGTATTGTTTACAACCCTCAAGTGAGCTGCCCCCTTACGTGGTACGATATCTTCACATTTCCTAATAATAATTTTTCTATTATTTGAAAGCCCAATGCCCTGTTGACTGAACTAATCGGGAATTTGTATTAGTATAGCATTATCTATCAGTGGTTTCCAAACTTTTTAAAATCTTGTTGAACTTAAATATAAATTTAGTATGGTGGGTGATCCTTGATAGAGTGACATTAATAGGCACAATGCCATCCTAAACTGCACTAAAAATGCTGTCCTATATTATTGTTTTTAGACATAGTGGATTCCACGGAATCTACTATTCATTATATACTATGCATTCTTTTTTTTAATTTACTGCTACCAAGTAAGCCAGAACCTGCCCACCCTCATATGAGGTGTGACAACAGAAAACGATTGATAAATTAAATATTAAATTTAATGGCCCTATCAAATTACAACCGCTCCGCACCGCGCCCAGTCTTAATTAAGAGTATCACGAAATGTTAAGTGTGATGTGAAGCATGGCCCCCATAAGGGGGGGCTGACAGGGCTCTAGCCTGGGGGCCCGGGCTTAGGAGGGGCCTGGCGAGGCCAGTCGACCAATTAAGTGAGATAATCACACAACACAAATTTGCTTTAATAGTTTATTTTATTTTGTTAACTGTCAATTCATGGTGGAATAGTTGTTTTAATATTAAAAAAAATTCGCCTCCGGAGCTATTTCTTTCAATAGTGTTAATACTTAAAATTATATGATTGTACGATAAAATTTTAAATTGTGTTTCGACACTCGACAACTCCTTAATTCAAAAGGATGTATTAAAATATAGGTAGGTACAACAAAAAACACTAAATATGCACATTAATTTTACCACGTACACCATTTAGAAAACGCTACTGAAGAGCATCATACTGCCTTTATCCTTAGAGATAGGTAGGGGGGGGGCGCCAAAGATCCCAGCATGGGGGCCAGGTTCAGAATGTGGGGACCATGATGTGAAGCATCAGTATTTTTTATGATGGGAATATTTCAGAATACGTTACCCAAAACTGAGGTCACCATGCACTCAAGTGTGCTTCAACTGGATTTACGTGAGTTTAAGTTAAGTGTGTACACAGGAGAGAGAAGCATGCATGTAGAAGGAAACAACATTAGATGTGGTAAAGGCTCGAATCGAAGTAAACATATCTTCACGTTGATAGTAGCATGCGGCAAATTTTCTAAATACAATAAACCAATATATTATGATTCTTTTTACACGCAGGCATATATTATGTTGGTGGCGAACGGTGGATGTAGGCTGTGGAGATCCGAAGTAATCACGAAGAGACGCTTCACGTGATTGTAATATATGTTCAGTATACCGCCAGACGATACGATTTTTTTTTTCAACAAATCTTTTCAATATTAATTTAAATTGCATTTTCCCCCATTAGTAAACTTTACTACATATATATAATGTTTGAGGCTGGTTTTTTTGTTGTAGTAGATTTTTTGGTTTCCACCGTGTGTCCTAATGTTTACTATAGATATTGTTGCTGTATAAAAAGAAGATATATATATATTAGAAAAATAACAAGAAGACTTGAATTTAAATACACATCTATCGCTTCCTGGTTGAGTGCTTTTAACAATTAATATATGTTCAGTATACCGCCAGACAGCGCGACACTCCGTATCCTTGTGACCATGGCCCCTGTGGCTGATAGGCCTAGGGGCCCGGCGTGGCGGGTCGACCAGATAAGTGAGATAAACGCACATCTTAAATTTGCTCTAATAGTAAAAAAGTTGCCTATACTTCGAGTTTATTACCTTTTTTTTTAAATCGTTGTGCGATGTAATTTTTGATTGATGTGTGTTGATACTTGACAACTCCATAATTCGATGTGTGTAAAAATCGCTAAAAAATACGATGAATTTTATTTGACCTCGAACACCATTTGTAAACCGCCACTTAGCGATAGGTAGGGGGCCCGGCAAAGATCCTGGCCTGAGGGCCCGCTTCAGGATGTGGGGGTTATGCTTGTGACACAATTTCAAGGGTTCAGTGGCCGACCCTCCCTCACTCTGCAGCGGTGCTACAAAAGCGATCTACGCGCTGCAGGTTTCACATGGCGAGAGGCGGCACGAGACGTGGCGACAGACAGATGGAAGTGGTGCAACCTTGTGGGTGCCCTATGTCTCAACATTAGGACGTGACAGGGTGAAGTAAGTATTATTATTATATGAATGTCAAGCATTGATCGATCACGTAAAGAATGGATAATTTTGAGCACGACCTCAAGATATTGGTGGTGGAAAACTAGATGAAAATTGGCCAGGAATGGTTTATTAGAATATTGGAGGAGGTAAGGTCTAGACCAGTGGTTTCCAAACTTCATTGACAAATGAATTCTATCATGGGCTCCAAATCCTGAAGCGGGCCCCCAGACCATGATCTCTCAACCATATTTTTTAAATATCTAACAGCCTTGAAATAAAGCAGCGCCGCAGGCGACTTTTTTTTTACTATTAATAAAATAATGTGAAAAGTGCATTAGCAAACTAACCAAGAACTCAGGAAATAGATTTTTGTTTGCTTCAATATATCTGGCGTAGAAATCATTTAAAAGTGGAGATACGGCGACAATGACATATCATTGCACGGGGAACTTATTTTTTTGTAATTTTGATTTCCAAAGCTCCAATTTTTTATGAATGCCTTTGCTTTGTCTTTTTAAATCAGTGAATGCATTAGTGGTCCTTGCATTGATTTATTCACTCAGTTTTTTTTAAATTTCAACCAAATATTATCGTTTCTAAACAAATTTGCCTCAAATTTCGATATATGATTTGACCCTTTTATTTCATATTTCACGAGATAGCCAGCGCGCTTCACGATAGTATAGAAGTAAGGTATTATAAAATTAGTCTGCATATTTTCAGACAGGTTTGCAAATAACCCTTTATAGGACTGTTTTTTTGTGTAGTTTATAACTAGCGGCCGTTTTAAAAACTATGCATTTGCAAACTGCAAACTTGTGGCTACATTAATTGTGTTAAACTTTTCGTGTCTCTCTTTGCAACACTCCGCGCCTCCCCAGGGAGGCGCGCCTCCCAGTTTGGAAATCGCTGGTCTACACTATGTTATAGTACCAGAAGAAGAAGTTAAGGTTTTATGTGCTATATTTATTCGTATATTTCCTGTAGTACACACAACACTAAATAATTCTCCCATTGTGACAAATCAGCATTAAATTTATAATGTACAAAAAATATTAAGTATTCATGACAAATGTCCAGCAAAATAGATCATATTCCGTTGGCAGAAGACTTCAGTCTGTGAAGCATTTTATGGATAAATTTGACGGTCCTTACCATGCAAGTAGCGCCTCTCTAAGCGAAAATACAAAAGAGTCAGCTTTGCGAACTGAATGAGAATCGGCGACGTCGCGACGGTGAAATGGACGTCGGACCAGTGGCGGAGTAACCTTTATTTTTTAATAAGCAATCTATTTTAGCTATTATTATATTGAACATACATAATTTTTGAAAACTTTTTGAAAAAAGTAACCTGTATCTCTCGGATTTCGCCCCACGCACATATATAACTATGCTAAAGATACCGTACTTAATTACAACAAATTTATCTGGGTTCTCCCATGGCCTATATTATCTTTGATTATATTCGGAGCTTCTTCTTCTGTGAAAGAAAGACAAGCTATTGACAATATAGTATCCTGGATAAATACGTCTTGTAAGAATAAGAAGTTGTAATTCAACGAATATTGGAAAATGCACTATTCTCTTTACGTCATAATCATAATTATGTGATCTGGAAAAACATAGTTCTGCATCGTTATTCCTCTATTGAGACTATATGTGGATCACGTGTATTAGGCATGTACTGAGTCCGACTCTTATGATGGGAAATTGCATCTGGCCAAGAGAGCTTGCTATGTAAATGGGTAATGATGGAAACGCAATCAATTTAACGTGTAATATCTTGGACTCCCGGTTGTAGGTAGTCAAAGCCAATCCAATGATGATAAGTCATGAAACTTTCGAGCATTGAAGAAAAGATATGCTGAGCTTTGTAAATATAATATTTTGCTTGTGGTAGTTAGGTACTGCATATGGGTAGTTTGTCAGAAACAAGGACACAATAAAGCTGACAATGCAGCCTTTCGTAATTTAAAAGGTTATAGCGTCTGAACACGTTCATAGATTTATTTGCAGCAATAGTGAGTATTTTAAACTATCGAGTCAATAACTGTATTTACACGTAAAAGTGCTGACTGTCTCTCCAATCTCATTCTTCAAGAGTAAGCGACACGCGATGTTGTCATTTTATGGTACTATTTGAGATATTGTCAAAATCGGTTAACCTCAAAACAAGTCTCTACGCGATGTAGTCTACTGCGCAAACGCAGATTGAAAAAATCCCAACTGTCGCATGAAACTTCAGAAGCTTCCGAACTTTTTTGATTCATGCATGCAATCTTGCAACTTGCATAATAATCGTGTTTAAAAGTGCATTTTATTGTTATAGCTGCGATAATACGTACTGTTAGCAGTAAATCCATGCACGCGTAAACGAGGTATAAAGATACAACGTTAAATCTGGGCTATTGATGCGATACTAACATTTTAAGATAGTTTAAATATTGCCTGATTTTTCTACCATTCCTGATTCCAGCGTCATAAAATGGCTGAGAAGACGAATTGGCGAGCGCCTCATATTGTCTATACATACCTTGTTTAATAAATGGGCATTAGAGGTGTGAAAACTGGTCGATTTTGAAGACTAAGTATACTTTCTTTTTTTCTTTTGACCATGTTCGATCCTAATAGGATCATATGGGCCTCCATAGAGTGGAGGTTTGTATTAACAGATTTTTATTTTTACGAGAAATGGATGTCAGCCACTTGCTCAACCTATTAGGTCCATACTCTGACTCATACACAAATTGAAAAACAATTTGTGTACTTGCCAGACCCAGGATTCGAACCTGGGACCCTCGACACTATAGACCGGCCCTTAAGCCACGCGGCCATCGTGGGTGTATACTTACTATCAGTATAAAAAAATACTTAGTATCGAAACTTGTTTCAAAATACTTACGAGTATTTGAAATATCTGCTTTAATAGAATCGCTAAAAATACTTTGAGCAGATTTCATCGCTTTTCAAAATATCCTATTTATTATAAAATTTAGAACACATTTTAAAATTATGTGGTTTTTATGTTAGGTTATAATATTCTTGTTAACATAAAATGAATAACAATATTTTTTTAAAATTTAAATTTTAAACATGTTTTGAGCTGTTATAACAAGCCTGTGCCGTCACCCGAGGGAATTTACTGCCGATTACACAAAATGTATGACCTATTGTTCATACATAAGATTATGTTATTCGAGTGCATAGATTAATAAATTAAAATATAATTGTATTCAAGTGCTACCTCGCTCGCGTCAATAGTATTGAAAGTCTACCAACTAACCAGCGACTCGCGATGATATCATCATAAGTTTTTTGGAACAAGTTTATTGGGCCACACGTACTGAGTATGGGTAGTTTAGACTTGAGTACACAAACTGGTGACAGTATTTTCAACTCACCTCTAGTGGGCATGGACAATGAAAAAAGAAAAATAAGTATCCACATCAAAGTATGTGACGGATTTTTTAAAGGCTTTTTTTTGGTTAATGCGAGCAAATAGTAAAATACAGTAACAACCACTTTAAATAAACAACGTCACTGCAAACCAAATATGCACTCGGAATGCACTGAAAGAATTTTAGGGTAAGCACTTATACATTTTATTCTGTGATGTGATTTTCAGAATCTTCCAAATCCAGTTCACGGTGGATTTCTCGCAAATACAAAAAAGATAAAATAAAAGAAACGTTACAACACCGGATTTAGCAATAAAAAAACGTGTTCACTCTAGTAGTTATATATCTGGTACGTATCTACCACGTAAAGTTGAATTAATAAGACTTCATCGACGCAATTGAAAACCTGCGGTAGCCAAGTTTCGCGAACCCGATAAAATTTCAAACAAAACAAATTATTGTTCGCAACATACCCACATAATTTAGAATAACCCCAGAAATATACACATTGGAATAATCCGGGATTTTTTTGATCGAATAAGACTTCTCTAGATTTGTAACTACGAAGCCAAGGTCTATTATAGCCGGCCTTGTATCAAGCTGATAGCATGAATTGTGATATGATATCGGGATTTTTCTAATATGTATATTTTCCGGGTCATTTCAAGTGTTATTACAATAGTAAAAGATCTTTATAATAATAATTACTTAATTCGTAGCATGCTTCAGTTGAAGTATAGTCATATGGTAGAGAAGATTAACTGAAAATTTGATACTCCTTTACTCCAGGCTGCATGGATACTACCCGTAGATCTATCCAACTTTCTCTTATAAATGCTTACATACTGTAGTTTAAAGTTTAGAAGATATTTATATTTTTTAGAAATCCACATATCATTTCCGATAAACGCGGTAAGATGGAAACACTGAGAAAAATTCCCTAGTAGATACCAAATTTCTTTTATTTTGTTAACTGTCATATAGTACCATAATATATACCAAATTGCTATGGCCAAACGGTTCAACTGAGGCTCAGACTGACTTATGTGGAGACAATATCAGAGGATTTAATCATCCTGCAATTGGCATACAAACAGTCAGAGATTCTTTGAGGTCAATCTGACAAAGCTTGAAGGCAAAACCACCGTGTCCGGTTAAGAACTGATAAGTTAAATGGTCTAGAAATCTTTATCTCCTTTGCTAATTTATATTAAAAAAAATGCGTTTGTATGTGGAATTTTTCGACGAACTAGAGCATTTGTTCAAATCGAGAATTGACCGTAAATATTATGCCAACATCAGAATCACGCATATTCTAGTGCACGTCAACCAATACCATGGGAAGTTACCCCTGGGATACTATCAGTACAACATTGAAAGGCGCCTACAGTTCGTTACCCCATGGTATACGTCGGTATATAGAGACGTGGTGGGTGTGGAGAGAAAAGTAAGTATTGACTCGTATGTCGTCTTAGAAATCGGGAGCATCCGTTGATTGTTCTCCCAATATACAGAACTAACCTGCTATTTGTAATACAAATTGGGAGAGCAATAAATGTATTCAAAAAAATCGTTTCGGATATTGATATATAATACTTATGTGATGGTGAGTTTAGATTGACGTTGTTTTATATATATTTTTTACTCATATCACCTTGTCTTTTATTTAAATATTGTGAGTTTTTTTATGTCATATTGTAAACGATTTAAATTTATTATAATATATAATTTATTATAATGTAAAATAAATATATTTTAATAAAAAATACTCTGACTGAAAAGGGCGGAACACCAACAATGGATGAGCGATTTCCGCTTTCGGCATTATAAAGAAGACGCTTGATGGATTCCCGAAGGGGAAGAGACCAAGACTTGAATTGGGTTGTATAGTCATCATTAAAGGAGCGAAGAAGAATAACTGGTACTTGGATATTATGTTTAACACTCTCCATGAATCCAAAGTCAAGTAATATTGTCAAAATATACCATCGCAATAAATTGGAGTAATTTAATATTTTTTTTGTAGAACAAAGGTCGCGAGCACTCAATTTTATTTAATTAATTTCATTTTGCCATCACATTCAGAGCTCATCCCGCACGAATTCGTTCAGAGCAGTGAGTGGGCTCTCTGGAATTACGCAAAGCCCTCTTTCCCTCTCCGTCCTTCTCGATCCGAAAGCCAAGAGTTTTCCTCTCGAAAACTCCCGTCGAATTTTCTTCGTGCGGTTGCGAGTTGTGTTTTTGTTCTACTATTCAAAATGGATTTACGTCACTTTATTTCTACACTGTTACCGATGTTACTATGGTTTATTACGTTCATTATCATCATCATCCACAAACAATAGATACGTTATTAATTAATTTTAAATGATTGTCTTCAATCAGTGTTACCCGTGGGGATAGGCAGATTGAGCGTCGCTTGGGGGCGGCAGTTACTTGAAGGGCGGCAAATCGAGGAAAATCATTTGGAATATATAGAAATAGCTACCTAAATTTAGTAATAACGAAAATATCTTTCCATTAAAAAAATCAGCTCACTGGTTTTGTCGGGTTCGCGATATCTAGTTTACTTCCGTTGCTCTTTGGCGTCCTTGGTGACTAGAAACGACACGTGACAATAATTAGTCTGATATTTTGATAGTAATGTATCCATACAACACATTTCTTAGATATTGGAATTATAAAAGGATGATAAAAATGGTGTTTAAAAAAATCAGGCGGTATTTTGGCGCTGCTTAGGGGCGGCATTTTATCAGGGACGTCACTGTCTTCAATAATTAATAATTTGAGTAAATAATAATCCGGTTGCGCTTTTTATAGTGGACTTAGGGATTGCAATACCGAATGAAAATACCAATACCGGTATTTTGGTATTTCCTATTGAATATCGGTATTAAAACCGGTATTCGTAAAATTTTACGAACAAAATAAAATTTTTTTTTTTTTATTTAAATATTAATATTTTATAGCAAAATTATCTAAATAGATACCTACATATAATTATTTAAACCTTTAAAATTATGTAAAGGTAAGATACGGTAGAGATACCGATGTTTACAAGTAGTTGAACTATTGGTACTTTCTTCTGTGAATGATCTATCATTAATTTTATATTATAAAGTTGTTCTTTGATGTGTATATTGTGTTCCACTAATAACTGTTGATCCCATAATAAGTAAAACTAAATACAATGTTGCTCACTGTTTCCACAAAATTATATTTTTTCATTATTTTATAAGCTACTCTTTAGTAGATAAACGTAGAAAAATTATGTCCATTATAGAGTATAATCATTATTCAACCATGAAATATTTGCCACTAGGGCTGATAATACAAACTAACGACGTCACCAGACAAAAACAACAGTCTTCTTAAACCTTCCATATTAATTAAAACATTTTTTTCCCACTTTTAATACCAAATATATCGGTATTTAAAACTGGTTTTTTATTTTCTGGTTTTTAAAACCGGTATTGGGGTATCGAAAAATACTGGAATACCGGTATTGCAATCCCTAAGTAGACTGTAATTGATTTTGATAGAATGATTGTGATGTTGGAAGTGGATGCTGGGAGGAGTGTTATCTTAGGATGCCAGGCACTGACTTTTTATGCTGTTATGATCTTGCTCCGTGGTCTGGTTGTACTATCACTCGCGCGGTATTGTTTGTTGTGTCACCTGGTGCGCGGCACTTGATGTTAAAAGGTGGTTAAGATTGTAAGTGTTTGTAAGCGCGCGGTCGATGAATAACTATATTAATAATCGATCGACTGCTGACTCGTAACTGTGTTGCGCCTGGCCTTGCAACAATACTTAGGATTTGAGGTAGGAGAGAAATATAGTGATGAGGGCGACCATAATTGGCCCAACCAATACCATAGCATAATTCAAATTGTTCAGAATTATTTCTTACAAATTTTCTACCATATCGATAATTCCAATACACACTATTAATTACTTCCCAGACACTCTTTTAAAAGCAGTGAGAATTGACAGCTGGCCTTTTTAACGGGAGGTTGCGTATGAGAAAAGAGTTATTATACGTCATACATTAAAAATTAAGTAAACATATAGATAAAGTGACTGCGCAGCACACGTTTACTTTGACATGTTAGTTAAATAATGAACAACTTTGAATATTGTTGTTTGTAATTAAAAAACACGTTGTTCCACCTAAAATTAACATAAAAAATAATTATTTTTTGAATTGAAATACTTATTATTTTTTAAATGTCAAGGAAGACTAAACAATTTACATGGCGACACATTGTAGATAGTAGATACATAATAAGTACCATGGTTAATTAATATAGTGAACCCAAATGGGTAACATACAAATTTAGCGTATTACATTTCACCGTATCACATCTCACCGTGAGCGGTCGTATCGAAAAGAGGTACTTAGCTACATAGCATTGAGATCGCGTTTTTCGTGAGCGTAATTTTGTTAGATTCAATAAGAATATTCATTTGATATTCAATTGTATTCCGATAGTTTTTATTAAATATTAGTATTTTATTGACATTAATTTTAGCCCATTATATTCGTATATAATAGCTCACGGTAAACTGTGATATGGCCAACTGCATACTCACAAATTTCCGGACACGCCCGAAATAAAAGAGTGATTCAAGTCAGTCTAACCAGTTGTTGGAACCATCGGGTCATTCAATCGAGCCAATTAAAAGTTCTTTGATATACATTGCGCAACCTGCAGAATATTTAATCGTTTCTAACGATTATTGCATAATATAGTTCTAGTTCAGTGCAATTTTGGAATGTTTAATCACATCGTCGCGATGTGTCTTTGCACCATAGTTATTATACTAGATAATTTAGATTAGGTATACTTGCCTGTCTACTTGGTGGTTTGAACCACGAACGACGAAACGTGACATATGTGTATCGCGCACTTAATTAAAATGTGTAGCATTTAGATAGAACTATAACTTAAGATACCTACATGTAGGGCCGTCATTTTGAATAAAAATTTCTAAACTTTTATCTAGTATTTTATGGTATAACAATTAATGTAGTATTTACTTGAAAGACAATAATCATTACATAATATTAAGTTTTTGTGTATTATAATTATTTATATTAATTAATATGGTATTTTAGACATTAAAAAAATGGTTCGTGTTACTGATGACACTTAGGGATTGCAATACCGGTATTTCAAATGTAGTACACTAGTCGCAAAGATTTGTTTTCAAAGCTCAGTATACGGTTGCTCATGGTACCATGATTCGCTACCATAAAGCAGAACCATCACAATGTAAACGTCGAATAGACGGCATTTGGCTTTGAGTTTGAGTCCCAGATACTTGGCATCGAGTTGAATGTTGCTCCAGCCATTTCCATTCGGATTGTGAGACCCCTAGGTATTTGAAGCTGTCGACACTCTCGATGTTTTGCCCGTCACTAATCAGAGGAAAATCTTGATCAGGATAGGTGCTATTGCACAAAACGTTGGTTTTCTTGGTTGGTGCAGTACGTGGCGCTGGCCTACCATCTGGGAGCTCTGAGTTCGATTCCCGCTGAGGTCAAAATATATTTACACAATCTAATATGTAAATTCCTCAAACCTGGGAGTTTTACCACTATTATTGGTCTTCACGGCCTGTTGTGGTGTTAAACAAAAAAAAAAAAAAAAAAAAAAACGAGTTGTCATGTCAACCTGTCGATTGTCTCTCGAGGCCCACGATTGAGTTGTCAAATAGGACAGCGTCATCAAAAATGAAAACATAATGGTTAATATAACCATCTATTCTAACCTCCAATCACCATGTATATATTCCAACTAGGGAAAAAGTATGAAATGATTCTATACTGACAAAAAAGTATATACACTGGTATTGGAAGGAATTTATAGATACTAAACTATCAAAGTATCGGTCAAAAAGTATTGGCCCTACCCAATGACATTATTAATGGACGACGCACTCAATACAGTAGCTAGCAAGTAAATTCGCATGTATAGGTAGACGTTACGCAATTTCACGCATCGGGAATTTATAGCAATATGACCTTTATTGTAATGGCGTTAGAGCAGTGTTTCTAATGTCAATATTCATTTGAGCGAACCCGTTCGGACCGAACCATTCGGCAGACCCAACAAAAAGCATCAGGAATTTATAGCAATATCACCTTTATCGTAATGGCGTTAGAACAGATTATGCCATTCGGCAGACCCGATAATAAAGTGAGTGTCATTTTCTTTTCTAGATGATTCGTCTATATTAATGTCATTGGCCCTACCTATATGGTTAAGCAGCGAATGTCAAATAAATAACGAGTTGCCAGGAGTCCGCAATCTTTCGATTCGACATCACTGACTTAAAGTATTATAAATAAATAAACACCCAACTGGTTAAATAAAATTCCAATGTATTTCAATACAATTACACGGCCCAAAGTTAAGTACATTTATTTACTTAGTTAAGCAATAGAGTTGTTTCTCTTTGATGGCGTTTGGAATTATTTGTATCAGGTAACCAATACGGAGAATTCACTAATTAAAATTCCCCTAATTTACCTGACGACGTTAAAAGCTTTCGAAATGCTCTAAAGTTGGTCAAACGAGAGTATTAAGAGCAGGTGTGGTTAATTATATATTCTTGGAGTTTTTTTATATCTTCAAAAGAAACCACATTGATAATAAAACCAGCGAAGCATAGAGACCACTCGACTGTTATGAACTAGTATCTTCTGTAAAAAATAATGAATGGTAACTAAACGTAGTGTTATTTTTCATCATGATTATCATTCAATATCTACTGCCCGTTTTGGATTTTGGCCATCTTCCAAATGGATTCATAGATAACATTCTTAACAATTTTTTTAAATAGTAATTCCCCATTTACAGGTGTATGTATTTACTGCTGACAGTATGCATTATCGAGGTGATAACAAAAAATGTAATATCGTGCTGATTGCAAGATTGCATGTATGGATTAAAAAACTTCAGAAGCTTCTGAATATTCACCCGACAATTGGACTGTGCAATATCTGCGGCTGTGCAGTAAAACGATAGTGGCAAACCGCGCAGACTCATTTTGAGGTTAACCGATTTTCACGACCTGTCTAATAGTACCATACAATCTTTAAAATGACAACATTGCGTCTCGCTTACTCTTGAAGAATGAGAATAGCGAGACAGTCGGTACTTTTACGTGTAAACAGTCATTATCGCGATAGTTTAAAATACGCACTATTGGTGTAAGTAAATCCATGAACGTGTACAGGCGCTATAATGGTAGTTACATTCTTTGCTTAATTACGGCTTCATTTATTCATGTGTATAGCAGCGAGTATAAGCAATATTATTAGCTTATATGTAAATTGTACGTATTACATTTCACCGTATCATAGTTGACCGTGAGCTACCGCACCGGAAAGAGGTGTTCGTATAGCATTGAGATCAAAAAATGGTACGTTGTTTGTTAAGCTTTGCAGACAGTAATATTCCAATAATTGTATTAGATTCAATAACAACATTAATTTGATAATGATTGGTAGGTATCATGGTTTGATTTAGGGAGGGCTTAATTGATTTTTAAATACTAACCAATATCATCTGTGAATTATTGTAGTCATAGTTCAATAAAAACAAATACGCATGACTAACAAAGTTTAATATACACTATATAGAGCGGATCTTAACACCCTACCTCCACCCTTAAATAAGTATTAGCTGTTTTTAAAAAGAACATATTAAAATTTTAAGGTATTTCAAATATAATCTACGCTGAACTTATTAAAACTGTTTTTTATAATTAGAATTTGCCGGAAAGACACGTGCCGGAAAATTGAATAAACCTGAAAGACACTGAGAAGTTCTAAAAAAATGTGAACGTCGAGATTTTTGAAATTTCAAATGTCGACGGTTAATTAAAAAAAAGAGATGTAATGGCGCCTTTTTGAATTGAATGGCCTTTGATAAGATCTCAAATGTCAAGATGATGATAATAATATAAATGTTTATTTTTAGAGTTTGATATTTTGGGACATTTACTGGGAAACGAGCAATACAAATTCTAGCTTAATGTTATATTCCTTATTCATACGAATGATTAACAGAATAATACGCCTTGTTTGGTAAATTTATGGGAATAAACAACTCAATCCGTGTCAGCATATTGATCGGCGATATTAAATATCCATTTCCCGTAGTGTCCAATTATGGCAAACTCAGTAGATAGCTGATTGCAATGATTGTTTCCGCGATATCCATTTTTCCATATAGTCAGCTATATCCGATGACGCAAACTCCGTATAGTAGCTGACTCAATTATTATAATAATTATTTCCTAAATATTCTTTTCAATATATTATTTTGATTGTGAGTACATCAATAAACAGCGGATCATACTCGTAATTCATTGGACATGTCACTCGAATATAAGTTCTGGTCTGTTAGAATCTCAAACTCTATATTGCTCCGCACAACATCTCATCCTACCGAGGTTCGGACCTCGGAACAGTATCATAAGTATTGTAACATAACTACTGTAACATATTCTTGCACCGACTGTTTACGCTGCATATAAAACTCGCTCCTCCATACATCGGAGCAACCACCAAATCTCACCATAACTCCCCAGTCAGTCCCCACAAATTTATTACATCGCGCAGTATAAAACAGTTCATTCTCATAAACTGAATATAGACAAATAAAGCTTAAAAGGATAAAAACTAAAGATTATAATGTATTAGCTGCATTACAGTTTGATGTGTAACATACTACGGTATAATGTCTCTCAAAAGGCACACCTATTACAATAAAATATGTCGTATAAAAGAAAAATAAGCCTACATTAATAATGTTAATGTTCTAATTGCTTCCTTCTTTCATATTAACTCCTTAGTCAAAACATTTAGATAACAAAGGGCACCTTCAAGTATCCTTGTCGCTCGCCAGTTTCGAATATTCTCTGATAATGTTCGCATACAATATCTAGGGGTCCCATGTCATACAATGAATAACACAAGTGTCGAAATAAATCTATGGACCAACCTCGCCAATAGATGCTATTTTGGTATCCAAAGGCTTCTGAAAAACAAGGCATTCTCAAGGAAAATTAAAACAACCCTATATAAAACTCTCATGCCCCCGGTATTAACGTAAATGGAATGCTGGGTACCTACTCATCAAACAGGATGCGAGAAATTTTAGGGACCTTTTAATTAATATTTAATTACCACATTTAAATAACATGCTAATTACATCAAATGGCCACCTGATGCATAACGCACCAGTTGCTTTGGACGCAGTAAGTGGGTTAAGAAGAATCTTTGGGGCTGTTTAAGAAGGTGGCGTATGTAGGTTAAGGCATAATGAGAAGCTGTACACACTAATTGTGGATACGAAAAAATCACGTGGCATATAAAAATGCAAAGAATACGCTGAATCGTGTAAAAAATCCTGGGAGAGATATCAGCAAAGCGGGTTATGTACGAAACTTCCGAGGGCAAGAGAAAAACTGAACGACTGAAACTGAGATGTAAGAATGCTCGGTCAAAGCAACTGTAGGGTGTTGGGGCTGGATCGTCCACAATGGAGGAAGTTTTTGAAGAAGGCCGAGACCCGCTTAAGATTGTAGTGCTATAAATGATGATGATAAAACCTTGCATTGTCCGATTTCTTATCACCTTGATACTCATTGCACAGTCTTCGTTTTCTCATAAAATATCACTTTCACAGCGATTGTAAAGTTGTGATCATATTTAAATGCATGTAGCGCACTGTCACACTGTCACTGCAATAAATTTAGTCTATGGTTTTATCATTTTGATGAATATTTTGAACGAACACGATCTCTGTAAATTCAATGATGGAGTAACCTAGTAACGAGTCTCTGTAAATTTAATAATATTTTGAACATAACCCAACCTGCAGGCCATAGATAATAGACATTCTTATCGAAAATACATAGTGCCAATCGCTAAAAACAAAAAACACGCGATTTTGACATGAGTTGAAAATGTGTAGGCATGTAGAAAATGATAAAAAAACGTTCATTGAGTCATGCAGTTGTGTCGAAGCAGTGCGGTATAACGTGAGGTCTCATTGTTGTTCTGGTGATTTCGGCTGACTTTACTAACTGACAATGTTCGTTTAAATGTGCTATGGGATGGGAGCATCAGTCAACATTTTAAACACCAAAAAAAACGATATTATACACTTTTTTCCGTAGCGGCAGCTTACTGTGACGTCTCGTGATAGTACGTGACGTGCAGTATAATATAATCACAACTTATGACGCCATAGATTATAAGACGCATCCAGAATTAATTTAGAAAAGTTTGTGCGGAATAATCGATGCAAACTGGTAATATTATATATTTATCAATGATCGATTATATGCCAGCTACTGCCAATATAATACAAGGAAAACTATTCCACTGATATCCTAGCACTATTTTCTTCGAGTTATTTTTCTTTCGCGGCAAGACGGAAGCGTATGTATGCATAGGGTCTGTCCTCGTTCGGAAAATAAGGGTGGTATTGTCTCTCGCAAGAAATTGTGGCGAGGGGGGAAAAACAAATAATCGGTGAAGAGCGCAATTCCATTCGACATCGTTTATGGACGTCCCAAAACAGGATATTGTTTTCGCCGGAATCGAATCGACTTTTTGGGGGATGAAGAAATTATTTTTATTATTATAAGGGCTGGTGGGAGTTCTTTGACCGCATTTTGGCGATACAATATTATTATTATACAGGAAATGGTCTTCGTCTGGATATTTTAATCTGTAATAAATTAGGGTGATCAGGATTACACATATACACGCACACCTGTGAAAGTAAATAGATTTCAATATTAAATTTACGACTGAAAATTCTACATAACTATTTTAAATATTTATAATATCGAACGTACATATTATTGTTGTTTTAATTTAAAAAAATCAATTGATGGTGGAACTGCATTGTATTGTTGTTTTAAATAAAAAAAATGCAATTTTTTTGTAGTACTTATTCCACTTTTAATCAATAGATTAGGACCGGTATCGTCCGTTTCTTTGTTGAGTTGAAAATGTCCCTCTGAGGCGGACGAAACCGGTCCTAATCTATTCATTAAAAGTGGAATAAGTACTATAAAAAATTGCATTTTTTTTAAATTAAAACAACAATACAATGCAATTCCACCATCAATTGACAGTTAACAAAATACAAAAAAGGTACATATGTACATATATTCTGAGAAAATATATTTATTTAAAATACAAAAGCCAATCGCCAATAGTAGCTCAATTTGGAAAGCGCTTCAGAGAGTATTAAAAGCCATTAGTTAAAATTTGTCACAATTAAGTATGACGCCTTTAGCATAGTGGTCTGTGTGCATGGGCGCGATACCCGAGAGATGCAAGTTCGATTCCTGCGGTCTTACTTTTTTCAAAAAGATTTTTACTATTGGTTATAATATATTATTTTCTCAGAAGTCAAAATTACGTTTGCTTACTAATTAGAATGTTACATTCTTAAATCTTGCGAATTACTCGTTTGAATAAAAAAATAATTCTCGAAAAAGAGAACTCGTCATTTGATAAAATGTTATACGAACTCGTGTTTCACGTACTGCGACGCACGAATAAGTATCCCACGATGAACTGCATACGTACAACTTACATGTAACCAATATAAATATACAAAAGCAGTTAAAATACAATTATACATCTATAAATAGAAGTTCAAAGAAGTACACCGAGTTTGCTAAGGAGACCCTATTTAAAAAATATATAAAATAGCGTCTACCTAAACTCACCCTCACGCAAGCGGAATATGTCAATATCTGAAGTGATTTGTTTGAACATAGTTATCGCCCTCCCAATTGGCATTACCAGTGGCAGGTTGGTTCTGCACCTTGGGAGAATAAACAACTGATGCTCTCTATTTCTAAGATAGTTATCAGGGACACACACGTCAATACTGCCCAGAATGGCAGAGTTCTCATTTATACCTCGTATGAGTCGAAAAAAATACGTAGCTAAATAGAGATCTCTTCTGTTATGTTTGTTCGATACAAATAATTATGCTTACCTGGTGAGTTCTATAGCGTCTGTGATATTGTCACAAGTACATTCCTGTTGTTAATAGAGTAACCGAGATAAAACATAATATCTATATCAAAATATATGCTGGTATATCAAGCTATAATCGCAGATGTTTCGCACATATACAGAGGACGGTGTGATTTACGATGAATGTTTGCAGAGCCTTCCTGCAGAGCAATAAGCGAGAAAACTCGATACGGGCGGTCAAATGCATCCACCTAACCCGGAGCTGTTGCAACATTACTGCAACATGTGCATCATGTCGTAAATTAAAGCTAGATTTGATTTATTTTTCGACATTAAGTAATTGAGCCAATGCAAGCATCTATTCGTCATTAAAAGTCATAATATGTCTAAGCCGGACAAGCTTCTTTTCCTGTCTTTTGACGTATGTAACATTGGATCTACTTATCTCCATATACCTGTTCAGGTTCTATGAATAAACAGAACACAAAGAAACAGAACGGTGACAAAACAGAACAGCGATAAACAGAACTATGAAAATTCACAACAGGGACAAATATAACATTTAATATTGTAGTATCTATGTATTAATTAAATACTTGTAAAGCTTGATATGTCCGATTAATACCGGGTGTGGTGCGGGGCGGCTGCTGTTGTTGAGAGGTAATTAACTCCAATGTATGTACGTATATATAACGTATTGTAACATACACAAATCAGTCAATCACGTACACTTCTGCCCGCTCGGGGCAAGGTGCTTGAGAAGTTATTATGCCGCGGGTCTAGGACGATTTGGCGCCGGACAACCGGACGCCAAGCAATTCAAAAATAAATATACGTACTTATACGTAGTTTTAGTAGTAGGTACGTTGTTTTAAAAAAAAGTTTAAACTATTATTATTTATACTTAAATTATCATATTATGATTTAATAGTTGGTGAGAATTTAAATATACACACGTAAATAATGATTTAATCATACATATGTTTAAGTTCCAACGAAAAAAGAGTTTTTTATTTTTATATAAAGCCTTAGGTATGGTAATTTTCAATCCATAATAAAAAAAATATTTTGTTAAGAGTAAAATGAATTAAAACTACTAAGTGGTAGATAGAAATTCATTAAAATTCATCGTCTACGCTCTGTTTACGTGTCCGCGACAGTGCGGCGTCCAATTGTCCTGGCGTCCAGTTGTCCCATTCCCTATGCCGCAGGATTGAAGCCCACCTGTAAGAACACTCGTTGCTTTCTGATAAGCAATTTGGGTTCAGAAGAGCCGAGTCAACAGAAGACGCCATAAGGAACGTGATTGCCATTGCTGAAAATTCCCGCCGTAAATATGTCCTAAGAGTTTTCCTGGATATTGCGGGTGCGTTTAATTGTGCGTTCTGGCTTTTGATGCTTTAAAAGCTCCGGCTAAAGAGACTACCAGGAAATTTGTTCGCGTCAATTCAAAGCTATTTCAGTTTAACTATGAAATCACGACACTGTCCCTTACTAACCTGATTTTTTTCGTAATTGATGTCATTATCAGAATACAGTTATAGACACTACACATCAACAATAAAGGCCTGCAATGGGGTGGACATTTCGACCGGCGAGTGGGCAACTGCTGGAAAAATGTCGTCATACAATGGTACCCAAGAAGCACTGAACGACTACAGGGACGCTCTACAATCCGCTACATGGACGAACTTTAAAGTTCGGTAGATGTACATGGCAGCGAAAAACTAAGTACCGAGAATAGTGGAGGGAGCTAGGGGAGACCTTTGTCCAGCAGTGGACTTCCCCGGCTGATGATATATCGCTGCTACAAGAGTACACTATTTAACAAAAACCTGTTAGGAAAGAATGGCTGCCAAAGAGTTTGAATACCAATAAGAGTGTAATTAGATATTTTTATAAAGTAAGGCGCTGGCCTTCCATCCCGGAGTTCTGGGTTCGATTCCCGGTAAGGTCAAAATATATTTACCTAATCTAATGGGAGTTTTACCACTATTATTGGGATTCATGGCCTGTTGTGATGTTTAATAGAGAAACTAATAAAAAAAATAATGGAATAAAATTATGGAAATATCCTAAGAAATTAACATTTTATCTAAAATTATAAAGAACTACCTTAAATTCCTTCCCATATTTAAAATAAATCAATTTATGTAATAAAGTGTAGTATTGCACTAAAACAACTACTCCTTTGATATTCATGTTGATGTCGTACAAATTTATCTGAAATAAGTATTATAGTAAAATAAATTTCTACAAAAATAGTGGAGCCTTGCCCAGAAACTTCAAATGTTTCTCCATATTTTGTAATTCATAAGTCATTAGTGATATTTTGTCAAATAGTGTACTCTTGTACTGAGGCAGCGATATATAAAATAAAATGCTTGAAGAAGCATTAATAATTATTAAAATGTCGCAGTAACAAAGGATTACAACAGTTTAATTGTTGAGAAGAGTGTGTTGTATTTAGGTTTGTATCTTTCGTAGCATAAAGACGACACACTGAGAGCTGCATACTAATGTGCTTTTTCAAACAGTTTAAAACTGTCGTACAATAAGTTATTTGCGACAGTTAAACATAATTTATTGTCTATTCGTAGCGACACAGCCATAGAATGGTACGTGCACTTGAACACAGTGTTATTTATATCCATCATCATCCCCAATGGTTACACTGTTATCTAACCTGCAAATATAGATAGGTACCTAATATCAATATCAAGTGAACCTATACCTAATCAGTTGACCTTCGATTCTTGCCAGCGGGAAGCAGTTGAAATTCTTTTGTTCACACTATTGACTCTCGCCCGACGGAAGAGATTAAGGTTATTTAGTTTCTAATCACAAATTCTTATCAGAAGTAGAAATGCAAAACTGACGAAGCCTGGGTCACTCCTGTATTTGAAGACAATCCGGAAACTGTAGCAATTGTATTCTATCTTCTTAGTTATTACGCATAAAACTATTATGTGATTATATTATTTTATAACATATAAGTATATAATATCATTTTTAATACTTATAAAGCCACGTGCCGTGGAAAATTATTAATCCAAAGCAGGATTTACAGAATTTATAGAACAGATTGATGGGATAGAAACGTGAAAGTCAGTTGACAAAAATCAAGGTTTTGGACCTCGGTCATCTTTATTATTTTATGTTTGTCAGACCATACAATGCAAGGTACACAAAGCGTGCAGACCATAGACTATAGATACAGGTGCAGACTGTCCTCAAATATTGAACGTGTGTTTCGTTTGAGTGAAAAACTTTAATGTATATTATTATAAAACATACGTAGCTAAACGCGTGTTTAAGGTTATTCCACATTCTTGCATTCTCGAAATCCGAACCCTGTTATACCACATCCGGTAAGGTAAGTCAGTTACCATAATTAATTATTAGATGTTTCGTGAGGATAGTTTAATATATAACGGAGGTACACAAACAATGTGAAAACATGCCCAGTAAAAAATGAAATATATTTACTTAAAATAATCACCCTTAATGAAAAAAAATCCAATAACTGCCAGCAACGTAGCGTGGTATTAGAACGGTGGATGTTGGGCATAATGAGGAAAGAACACAACAAGGAGTTTGACAGTTAATAGTACGTGATGTAATAGAGGTTGTCAAGCATAGAAAAGGGCTGGATATGTTGTGGCCAACCGTTGGAGAAATGTAGTGATAAAGTGGTATCCAAGGAGTAATAAACGACCAAATGAATGCCCTAAATCCATTGGATCAACGAAGTCATTAAATTCAATGAATGCATGTTGCAGCGAATAACTAGGAAGTAATGAGAATAGAAGGAGCTTCACCCAGCAGTGGATTGATCCCAGATTATGCGGCTGATGATGGGTAACATTCCAATACATTATTATCTCAGACTTAACTGATAAAAGAGGAAGAGAAGAAGATCGAAATGTTTTTAATTTCTGGTAATGTGAAAAAAATGTGTTTACTTTCGGCATTTTCCCCCCAGGCCATGTTAATTTAAGGTAATTTTAGCCCTACTGTAAATCCAGACCCGAATCTAACGCAAAAGAAAAAAATATTTTATCGTATTATTTCTGATTTAACCATTACTAATAATTTTATTGTTCTTGTATTATTCACAATTGGATAAAACAAATCGTCAGCTGAATGCATTCAAAATCACATTTGAAATATGTTAGAAGGGAGCTCTTTGAAGCCACTTACTTAACGGCCCACATGCTCAGCGTACGTCAAAATGGAGCTTTTATGCTATTTTCAAAGCATGATCCTGGACATTCCTTAAACGTTGTAGATAATCTATTTACATAAGAATCTATTTATAAAAGAATACTATTTTATGTAATAAAAATACTGTATGCAGTCATCAAATGTTTAAAATAAATATAAAGGATAATAAGGCTTCAAAATTATATAAATAGATTAACTACAACGTTTAAGGAATGTCCAGGATCATACTTTGAACATACAATAAAAGCTCCATTTTGACCTACGCTGAGCACGTCCGTCCTTAAGGTAATTTTAGCTTTAACCATTACTAATTATTTTATTGTTCTTGTACTATTCACAATTGTATAAAACAAATAGTTCATCTCTCACTTAACATTATACATGAGTCACCTAGAGTCAGAATAACTCACATCTTGAAATTTTGTTATTTTTTACTTAAATATACTAAGTGATTCTGAAGGCATTAATTCATATAAAGAAAAGGCTATCAAAAATCACTTTAAAACATGTAAAAATCGTTGACAAAGTTGACTGTTCGTGTCTCATTTTTTAATGAATTATGTGAGTTCTATCGTCAAGGCCTTTCTAACCAATCAGGGAGCTCTATTTCTCATAGTGTGTCATGTGTCTGCTGCCTTAAAAGTATTATATATATATTTAAATAATGTAAATCGACTCACTCACTCACTCATTAATATTCAAGGGAGCTCAATACCTTTCTTCTAATTACAAAGAACAGTGCTCTGGTCGTTTTTTGCGATTATCGATTTTTGGAATATGTGAGTTAAGAATCTAGGCAACTCATATAATGATCTCTTTTGACTTCGATTTCTGGGCTCGAAATAGACCGGAACGCACTGGAGCGCCGTTCCTGTTCGTGAAATTCTAAAAGATACCTTTCCGGCTCGTGGATTCTTTAAAAATTGCGTTCCGTTTCGTGTTATTGAGATAATATTGCATGTAGGTATGTAGTTTTTAAAGTTGTAAGAACTGATTCGTGGGAAAAAATTCACCTGCGGCGCCAACAAAACGTGTATATTATTTATTAATGATTAGTCCTACAAGATCTATAATATAATATAGGCTATTCGGACTTCAGATGTGTTTACAAAAGGGCTAAAGGGGCTACAGGTCTAGAACCTTGCAGCGAAGGAATGCACAAATGTACGAGCTTCTAGAATTTTGACGATAAGAGCCCAATTCTAAGAAAATTGACGAAAAATAAGTGATTTTGCAAAAAATGAGTAGGTACCCATTTAAAAAAACACATTTTAATGTTGTATTGGGGGAGGGGGTAATGTGTATTAGCGCTGAGCACCTTCAAGTATAAGTGAAACCCTGATTATTAGGTATATCGCTCTTATGATATCCGAAAAATATTTAACATAATTTGATATTTTTGAATGATTATTCAGCGCTCCGGTTCAAAGATTTTCTATTTCGGGCACTGTTTTAGACTATAGTATGTAAGTATACTTAAAAGAATTTCAGTCAAGGATATTGACCAAATAGTCTCAAATAAAGGAGTCTCAAACGATCATGACGACGAAGGTGTACTATCAAGGTTTTAAATTTAATGAATCGATAAGCCGTGTATAATCTACTTTTATAAATTTAATAATTTCGATATTTGTTCGGCTTAACAACAAGATACTGTACAATAATAAGATTTGTGGGTTCGTTTTCTATGGGAACAATGCAAATTCTTGGAATGTTGTTAAATTTATCCTATGTTTTCACCCAAGCCATCCTTTTGTTTCGCCGAAATACCTTATGTTCGGAGCGGAATACATTTTACAGGTATTGTTATGTATAGCAGATATTAGGCAGTGTTGTATAATCGGATACGATTATTACCCAGGTAATGCGTTACCTGATCGTCTCTGTAATTTTACGGAATGATGCACATTGGGAAGCTTTGTTATTTAATTTTTGTTTATTTCTAGAATTTAAAACATTCAATTCTGTAAATAAGATTTTCAATAAAATTTATATCTATACTACAAACAATGCATTTCAAGATAGTACGCGTTTAAGAAACGTTCCACACAATTAAATTTAGAACTATTACGAAGCATTAAGATTTTATTAGTATAATTTTGTTAATCATGTGCTTAAATTATATTTAATAGTAGATAAAATATTATATAAAAAACAACTTAAATTAGCTAGATCTACAATATACCCTAACGTTAAAGATTCAAATCGTTATTACAAGTCCATCGCTTATCACGGCATTATTTCAGACAAAATTTATCAAGAAATTAAACATAGCGTTAACGTAGCTTTCAAAGCTGATAATAATCTAGAATTAAATTTAAAAAATTGTAAAGATAAAATCAACAAACTGAAGAAAAGCGGGGCTTATAAAATAACATGTGGCACATGTAGTCTATGCTACATTGGTCAATCTGGCAGGCCCATAAAAACTCGTTTTGAAGAACACATCCGGTCGTTCAGGAATGGTAAAACAGATTCTCAGTTCGCTAAACATTTGATATCAAATTCGCATACCATCAGTGATAAAATAACGCCAGAATGTTTGCATATATGTAACAAAGGTCTACAATTAAATTTACTCGAACAGTTGGAAATTAATCGCGAATTATCCAAAAGTAATCACATAATTAATGAAAATTTGGTAATGCATTCGTCGCTACTATTAAATTAAGATTTTATTTACAAATTCAATGCATATTAATATATATAAAAAATTAACACACGTTCGTTTAGTAATATATTTCTGTAATGGTATTGGCATATATTTCAAAACATTTCTTATTATTAATATTCTTATTAATAGGCGGCTCTTGTGGTGTAGTGGGTAAGGCGCTGGCCTTCCACCCGAGAGTTCTGGGTTCGATTCCCGGTCATGACAAAAAACATTTATGTGTTTTTCTCAAAGCCTAGGTGTTTGTGATTGTTCAAAATTACTAACAATCACCTTGTACGAAAAAGCAAGGACATGGTTATTAATAATTCTTAAGAAAATATATATATATATATATATTAATACTATCGACCGAAGTACGACCGTACTTGATGGAATTTGAATTTAAAATTCTAATGGATTTAAGTTTTGTACTATTCCATTTGAGTCGTTTTTTGCGACCCGGGTTTCGCCTTTCGGATTCTTCAGGCACTATGTACACTCACCAAAAGGCAAATACACACAGACAACGAATACAGTTAACTCTAACTCATATAACAAGTTAATACAATAAAGTAGGCAAAAACTTTATCACTTACTTATTAAGTCTTGGATCACAATAAAAATATAACAAACAAATTATGAATAGTTGAAGTGTTTGTAAAAAACCCCTACCTTATCACTAATAATATACTCGATAAGCGTATAAATCTTCAAAACCTAATAATAGATCATTAGTAATTATAAACAATAAAAGTACTACACTAAAAAGTCATCGATTCTGGGAACAATGGTAACGTATTGAGAATTTAATGGAGTGTGTGCACATAGTGCCTGAAGATGCCGAAAGGTGAAACCTGGGTCGCAAAAATCGACTCAAATGGAATAATACAAAACTTAAATTCATTCGAATTTCATTTCTTATTATATTTGTTTTTAACAAATAGTAAAAAATCGATTTTGCTACACTAAAGAAGAAAACATAATTAAATTTTATTGAATATTTTTGGAAGGAATTGTTATAAATACATTATATTAAATGTAGGTACTTAAAACTGAACTTCGGTGAACCAAATATTCGGTTATATACCTATATATATATATATATATATATATAGGATCGCATGGAACAGTGGATTGATGATGGTGGTGATTATAAATATAATATAATTAAAATTGTATTATCTTTGCATCTTTGTATAATAAGATGTAACCAACAAAAAAATCGTTAAAGCTCAGAGAGAACATACTATTTAATCTTTCTTTTTTTGAATCGCTCAAACAAAAATATTTCGAACATAGTTTTACAATATTGAAGTAATAAAATTTCCACGAACATTCAGTGTTAAATGAAAAATTCAAATTTTAAACTCATCTACTAAACTGTTTTATATTCACGGCACAAAACATAAAATAATTTTAGTTTGAAACATATATTTATACTTATTGTGAAACTGAACTGTGTTTACGGGGAATGGTATGAAATATGATATGATTTCTATTCCAGGGATAGGTAATTTATCGAATTTATTTCTTTTACTGTCAGGATAGACAATATATTTATTTTGATACTAATTTACACTAAAGCACATTTATTTGGTAATTAGACACGGTTATAAGATTGATTTTTAACTTATTGGCGGGGCACGAGATTAAAACACGCTCTCTTGTCCCAATAAATAAGTTAATTTTTTAATCGGCTATCCCTACAAGTAGATAAGAGAACGCACCGAGCAGCCTCTCATCATATTGAGAGTGAAGAGGTGACATTGGACCTAGCTCGGCTACGTGTTGTGTATGATAGACGAGAACCTCAACCTGGCTTGCCTGTTCTTAAAGCCGACCGACTCCTAATGTCCTGGAAAGCCGCTAAATACTATCTATATCGTGCATAAGGCAGATATACGAAATGCTGGTATGATCTGGAATGATGCAAAAAGAGTGGTTGATGCCAGGGATTCTTGGAGGAACCGCGTGCTGTCCACTTGCTACAACTAAGGGGTGGATATGACTGCAGGAGAAGAATTTGTTAGCAGCAATACGATGGAAAGGCATCTGATCTTTATTTAGATAAAAAAAATTGAAAGCGATATGTTATAGCGTAAGACAGCGTATCTTGCTAAAACGGCGCCAATTTTAAATACAAATCAAACTGGCTCTGCTTTGGTAAATCAATCACGATTATAATAATATATTAATGGACACGTGTGATCGATATATTATTTATTACCATGAAAACAATATCGTCACTATACAGGCCAATTGCCGTAACCCTCACTTTTCACCAAAGTGACATTGTGATGGTAATGGACTTATTGCATACTCTTACACGAACTGGCCAAGTACTATAAATCCCAAAAAAATATGTCATATCAAAATAACTCTAAACTATTTTTTAAGGCATTTGTAACTTGACAATAAATATTCCAGCCAAATGCTGTAACCCTCTCTAAACGTAAGCCACTCAATTTGTAATTTAATAATATATATATATATATATATAATAATAAATCAATATTATATAAAATAATAAGTAAATCTAATGTCTACAGTTTTTTTCACTTTCTGAACAATGTGATATTTGAGGGTTACGCTACTTGGTCTGTCCAGTAACGATATGTAGATAATCATATTATTAATTTAATACGATAAAAACTAGATTATATTATAATATTTCGACAGCTCTAGATATAAACGGACAAACACTAATAATTCTCCCGTCAGGCATCCCACCCGCCTTGCTTCCCACGCGCGGCAATATTGTTTCTCCAAATAATCTTGCCAAACATGTCCCCGCTTCGACGAGCCATGAAACACGCGGCGTGGAACATCCAGCGTAGACGGTCTACGCCTGGCGTAGAGAGCGAGCAGACCGAGCGGGGGAGCTACGGGCGGCGCCCCACCGAGCCGCGATCGATAGCGTCCGTACATAGGCGTCGAGTTCGCGGCTGATTCTCAACGTTTCACACTAATTGAATTGATGTTTCGCCTTATTGAGACGTAATATTTATTAATACAGGTAAAAATGTAGCACGTTCTAGGTTTTTATTTTAATAATATTATAAATTGGTTATCAATTCAATTATTTGTTTATTCAATAAAAAAAATATTGCCATACGCAAAGTTTTTAAATTATAGCACTATAAATATACTTATTCGAAAAAATCCTTGAAAAAAACTTGAATTTACATTCATTGCATTTGGGCGATAGGTTTACCAAAGAAGATTCATACCCCGTTTACACGTGCGTCGATTTAATGTGTATAGATTTACTGTGCACAGTAAGAAAATGTATGGGGAAATATGTATTATCCTGTAGTTGCCAAGATTGCGTGCATGAATCAAACAAGTTTGGAAGGTTCTGAATTTTAACCCGCAAGTAAGATCTGCGCCTGCGCAGTAGAACGATAATGGCGAACCTGCCAGTAAAAAAACGAACTACTCATTTTGACGTTAACCGATTTTCAATACCTCCTGTCAAATAGTACCAAAAATGACAACATCGCGCCTCGCTTACCCTTGAAGAATGAGATTGGAGAGACAGTCAGCGCTTTTACGTGTAAACAGTTATTGTAACGATAGTTTAAAATAAGCACTATTGCCGACAGTAAATCCATGCAAGTGTACAGGCGCTATTAAATCCATTATTTATAACAAATACGTATTTAATGTTTTCCCATTCAATCTATAATATCAGCCAAACAAAAACCTGTTAAGAGAAAATATCTGTCAAAGTTGTTGAATACCAATAAGAGCGTAATTATATATTTTTATAAAGTATTTGTGTATTATTATTATGTAAATATCATAAAACAATAAACACTTTATCGAAAATTATAAAGAATCACATAAAATTCCCTCTCATATTTAAATTAAATCAATTTATGTACATAATAAAGTGTAATAGTGCACTAAAACAATTATACCCATGTTGATGTCATACAAATTTATCTGAAATATTAATATGGTAAGTAAAATAAATTTCTACAAACATAGTGCAGCCTTCCCTAGAAACTTCAACTGATTCTCCATGTTTTTTAATTCATAAGTTAGTCAAAACTGACATTTTGTCAAATGGTGTACCCTCGCACTGAGGCGGCGATATGTGGAAAATTGTGTCGCTAATTGTATGAAAATTAAGCTGAAAAAATTATCCTCCGTTCTGCACATATTCATACAAACTCAAGAAGGTCAGACACGCATCTATTGATTGTTGCATTGAAAATTGATATTTATCACAAACTAAAACTCGGTTAAATAACTTTGGTTGTTAAATTATAGATCGCTCTATCTGGTACAGACGAAGCAACGTTTCAACATAATATTATTTGATAATAATATTACTAATTTTGATTTATAGATAGCGTTAGAAGTCTGACAACAACACTTTAAAACAATCATGTATTCACGATGTATCCATGACTCGCTCCTGTATTCAGTCATGATAACTTAGTCAGTCATGACGCATGCGCATAAAAGCTAGTGTGCGATTGTTTCATGGACAGTACAAGCATAGACCTCTCCAAACCAACTGCCCCGCACCACACTCGTTTTTAATCGAGCGTATCACGAGACCTTACGTCTGGATGTGAAGCATCAGCAGTTTTTTACGCCTGGGAATGTCTCAGGAGCAGATGCCCAAGACTGAGATCGCTCGCCACGCTCTCAAGTGAGCTTTGACTGAGTTCATTGAAAAACGTAATTTAATAATAAAATAATGCCACGGGAGAGAAAGGCACGGAGACTTAACAGAAATAAATGAATTTAATGATATATTATAAGATACAAAAAACAAAGCTAAAACAATACGGACAAACAAAATTATGTTAAGAGATCTTCACGTCCGTAATAAGACGCCGCACATTTTTTAAATGCAATTTAATTGGCCTTTGTGCCGAACAGGTCAGACGCCCCGATGGGCCCAATAAGACGTAAAGCCTATGATTCACATTGACCCATGTCTCAAGTCAGTTAACTCATTCGCTGCTGACTATATAATGAGATTTTAATTAGCACCTTTAAAATGCACGTTAATTACATCGATCGGCCGCCTGGTCATTATGCGCATGTGCGTCTTCAGCGTCCAAAGTATTAAACATGATTGAGCTTTGAAAAATGTACGATTTACCGTATTTCGTAGCCAAACTTTGATAGAAAGTCACTAAGAAAAACAGATTAACCTTTTTTTTTTAGAATACCAAGTATAATATAGATTCTACTAGAAATTTTGCAATAAATTCTCAACTTTATCGATCCAATTCGCGCCCCACCTGTTGAGAACGATTGGTTTCGAAAGTTTCGACAGTGAATCGACCTGGAAGCGCGCTGCTCCATCGGCATGCTTACTATAGACGCCCGTCCACGCTTCGGTGGACTGTACACCGGGTCTACGACTAATACCAATATAATCGGCATTATTTATGAGATTTGGCTAAGTCTTGCTCTCTGGAAGAGGTTCTTAGTTAAACTAAGGTGGCTTGGTGGAACTTAATCAAATTTAGATGTTGGTTCCGCGGCATCTTACGGCATAGACGATATGTTGATGACACTGGGAGAGAGGTATAAGAAATTTACGAGCGAAAGAGGTGGTAAAACATTCCGAATGTCAACACTGTACCTTAGTTATTTATCATTATTATATTCGTAGTACAAGCGAATGTTTAAAAAGTATCCAGCAGATAAAATTTCACAAACAATACACAGACTTGAACAGTTCTTAAAAGGTTGTACAAACAGATTTCAAATAACATATTGCCGCTTACCGGATAGATATTACATTTCTAACAATTTTTCAATAAAGTTAAAATACAATATTATGTTACAAAAACTAAGTAAACGGTTTTTTTGATGACAATACAATTTCAAGGTTTTGTTACAAAAAGTATGCATATTATATTATATGATATACTGGGATATATTGACAGTTTAACGGTAAATATTAATAATTTTATTTACAGGTTATTTCTTGCTAAAATCCAGAAGAAGCTTTATGGCGACAACCATGCCTCTGACCGTTCCACACAAAGAAGATAGATTATCCACATGAGAGGCGAACCTAGCCTCTGAGGGTCTCAAAGATTGGGTAAAGCCAGCAGAGCATCTCCCACCCGGAGCCAGTCTCGGGTACCGTACATGGAAAGCTCTAAACAGACTGAGAACCATGGTAGGGCGCACTCGACACAACGTGGTGATGTGAGGATACTCCGATGACCAAACCTGCGAGTGTGGTGAAATGCAAAGTATAAAGCACCTTTTTTCATGCAAGGCTTGCTCAGTATGCTGCAATTTAGACGAGATCCTGCAAGCCGAGGAAAATTGTGTTGACTTCGCCATCATTTGGAGCGACACATTGTAGCTATTGAAGTCCCGACACGACGAAGAAGAAGTTATTTCTTAACAGTTAATTGGTTTAAAAATACACCTTATATCGGACCTATGAAATTAGTAAGATAAAAACTAAGGTGCATCTTTGTTCATTTAGTCATTAAACGATGTCCACATTAGCAACAAGTTGCTGGCGACCTCATTAAATTTCGATTAAAATAATTTATGGTAATTTAAATTATGATAATTGTCATGAAATTTCATGAGGTTGCCAGCAAGTTGTTGCCAATGTGGATACGGCAATGGGGATTATGATATCAGAATAAGTTAAGGTAAAGATAAACTAAAGATATATATATTTGTATATTATATTATATTTAACACTACAACAAATTGGGCCCAATGACAGAAGTGAAACAATCGTTAACACACAGGCTTTGAGATAATCACATAAATATATTGTGACCTCGGATGAAGTCCACCGCTTTACACACTGGACTACAAGCGCTCAACTCAAGTTAAAAATACATTAAAATGTATTAAGGTGCATTGGGGTAATTCCGAATATGGGTATATTCCGAAAGTTCAAAAACTCTACCAATCGAAGCGATATTTTCCTATTGGCAACATTTAGTCTAGACACCATGTTCATTGTGCTTGCCTCGACAGTCGTCGCTAGTCGCTAGTGTCAACAATGCGTGCATACCATCAAGTTTTTTCGGAGAAGTGTTTTTCGCGCCATTTTTGCTGATTCGTAATTACCCCAACTTACATATCTCGGAATTTTGGTAAGTTATTTGAATAAGTGATTGCTTTTACGATAGATTATCGTTTTTTACGAATTGTGAGAAGAACACAATGTCCTAGCTCTGTTTTTATTTTTTTTTTCGGAAATACCCCTTTGGGGTTATTCCGATATATATTCATTCCGCAATAGCCCACTTAACATTTTCATAGTAATTGGCAGTGCTTCTCAATCTGTAAAGATACTAAAATTATATCTAATTTAGATGTACATAATATTATTATTATTATTAAACTGGCGCTAGGGGCCGTTCAGGTCCATGGCCGACTGCACAACGTTTCTCCAGGAATCTCTGTCCAGCGCTCTCTCTTCCCAGTTGACTATCCCCAGCCTTTCCGCATCCCTTTGAATGTTGTCCGCCCATCTCCGTCGAGGGCGGCCAAGAGGTCGAGTGCCAGCTGGTGTGCCTTTGTAAATCCTATAGAGAGTTCTAGATCTTTCAGATCGTACAACGTGGCCCGCCCATCTGAGCCTTCTTGACCTCAGAATATTAGTGATTCTAGGTTGGAATCGGTCGAAGAGCTCAGCGTTTGTGCGGATGCGCCACCGGTGGTTCTCATTGACGGGTCCAAGTATTCTCCGGAGGATTCGGTTTTCAAACACTTGGAGCGCCTTTTCTTGTTTTTCTGTTAAACCCCACGTTTCACATCCATACATGACGATTGGCTTGATGACCACGTTATACACCCGGAATTTCGTTTTGATGGACAGCATTTTGGACCTGAACAGACGACTCAGCGCGAAGTACGCTGCATTTCCACTTCTCAGTCGGTCAGAGAGCTCTAGGGACATTTCATTTTTAGAGGTAATGTTGGAGCCCAAGTACTTGAAGAGAGAGGTTCTCTCGAACGAGGAGTTTCTTATTCCAATGTTTCCAGAGGGTTCAATGCCTCTTGTCATTTTCAAATACTTGGTCTTTCCCACATTTACTCGTAGGTTCAACCTTTTCGCTGTGTCCTCCAGAGGAGTGAAAATATCTCTGACTTCTTCTTCAGATTCTCCGAGCACCACCAAATCATCTGCGTAGCCCAATATTTTATGGGACCCATTCAGGGTAACTCCACCTTCTGCTTTCAGAGCTTCTCTAACGGCTTTCTCTAAAGCTAAGTTGAACAGCATGGGTGATAAGGAGTCGCCTTGTTTTAGTCCTGCTGTCACCTCAAAATATACTTAATTAAATTAATATTAAAGTAAGTAAATTTAGCGTCGTCCTAATAAGAAGCTATTGCACGTCCTATTATATATAATCTTGGGTAAGTGCGGTAACACCAGCCTTCACTTAACAGCATAACTAGTGTATCCGACATCATGAGCGAATATAGCGATTCTGATATTATAGATTATCTTGATTTTGAAGTATTGATGGATGAATACTCTGAAGATGATTTTAAAATATACATGGAAGAACCAAGGTCACAAAAAAAAACAAAAGATGTGAAATATGGTGAAGTTTAACTGACGAAAAGATGCTCACCAACAACGATTCAAATTCTCTCTGTACTAAGAGTAAAGGTGTTGGCAAAAAAAGTAAAGGTAAAGAAAATCAAGCGGATAAAACAGACACATTGAAAGAGATGACAAAGACAACGTTGATGTTTTAATAAAAGGAAAAAATAATACAACTAGAGAAGACTCAGAAGAAAAGGGCAAAGATGAACAACTGCTACTAAAACTGAAAAATAAAGATATAGTATACAAAACTCAAGAAAAAGACCCTCAAGAAGAAGGAAAATTACAAATTAAATGATTCAGTGCTTGTCAGATATTCAATCAGAAAAAAATGGAGGTACTATATTGGGTTCATAGAAGAAATAATAAAACATTTGGAAACATACTTCTCTATCAACTTCTTAAAAACTATGAGACCACAGCAGCAGCTAACCTTTATTACGACCAAAAGAAAAGATAGTGACAAAGTTCCAGAGTCATTATAGTGAAGAAGATAGATATACAAAAAAAAGTGCTGATGAAAAAGAATATTACTTATGTAATGATAAAGATAGAATTTATTTTGACTGAGTACGTACCAAACCAATAGATCATTATTATGTATATGTAAGGCTTTCAGACGGTGTCTTAATCAATTGTGTTATATTTTTTTTAACAGTGTAGCCCGCATTTTAGTTTTAGGTTTGCTAGCAGGAATAAATTATAAGTTTATGCCATAAAAGTAGATGAAAATGATTAAAAATACAAGTTCCGACTTTGATTTAACGTTTTTAATGTTGACTAATTTAATTGTATGGGTATGAAGAAAGTTTATTTTGCTATGCAAAAAGCAGTAAGTAAACAAAAGACATCTTTATAAAAAATATTGTTCTATCAAGGTAGGCAAATAAGAATGTAGACTCAAATAAAAATTGATTTTTAAAATTATCACTTTCTTTAATTTTCCTCGTCTTTATTTTATTGATTTAAGGTGGTAGGTACTTGTGTCATATTGAGATATTTTTTCTCATTATTTGTCACCGGTGGGAACAAAACTGGTAGTGACAACCGGGAATAAACCTGCTCTGCTCCATCCCGTTCCACAATCCCTATAATCCTAAGTACTTAACTGAAATGTTGAGAACCACTATCTTTTTTTGGGGTAATTCCGAACTAATAGTATCAAAAGTTAGGGATTATGGAAACTATTAACAAAATTGATGATATTTTGTGTTAGGAGTAATTACGGTCGAAAAAGAAAGGTAAACCTTCGGTCAAAGTGCAATAAAATCAACTTTTGAATAATTTCGGAATTACCCCAAGATAGTTCGTAATTTCCCCAATGCCAAGAAAAAATGACTCAATATTTCAAATTCTCAATTTAAAGAACCCAACTATATATTCAAGAATCTAATATATATTTATCATACATCTTTTCTTTAAGTACACAGGGGTAAAACAATAATGGCAGTAAATATAAAACACTTTGAATAATTAACCGAAATATATAACCTCTAGTCATCTCATAGAAATTCCTGTCGGAATTACCCCAATGCACCTTACGATGATGCAGTCGTCACATGTATGTCATACTCATAGACGAGGACGAGCTTTTATTAGAAAATACGTCAGCTGAATGCAGAACTAAACAAACTCACAATTGAAATATTTTTCAGAAGAGTTTTTGTAAACAGCCCACTTCAATTATTTATTATTTATATAGACAGACGTGTCAATATTTTTTTTTCATCAATAGTCTGATTTAAATATGATGCATACATTTATTTATACAAATAATAAATAATGAAAGTATGTTGTTTCAAAGAACGCTATTGTAAAATATTTCAATATTATCAGTTATAAATAACTCAGTTCTGCATTCTGATGTCGCAGTGTACATATAATAATATGTTGTAATATTAATACTATCGACCGAAGGTACATACTTGATGGAATTTGAATTTGAATTCTAAAGGTTTTAAGTTTTGTACTATTCCATTTGCGTCGTTATTGAGATCCGGGTTTCGCCCTTTGGGATCTTCAGGCACTATCATAATAAATCATAGATATATCACATTAGTTGACGCTATTAAATTCCCAATACGTTACGGTTATTCCCAGAATGGACGATTTTACACCTCTTGAGTATAGTATTTTTATTGTTTATAATTACTAATGATCTATTATTAGGTTTTGACGATTTATACGCTTATCGAGTGTGTTATTAGTGTTAAGGTAGGGATTTTTACAAACACTTCATAATTTGTTTGTTATATTTTTATTGTGATCCTTGACTTAATAGGTAGGTGATAAAGTTTTTACCTACTTTATTGTATTAATTTGTTATTTAAGTTAGAGTTAAGTGTATTCGTTATCATTATGTATTTGCCTTTTGGTGAAGATGCCGAAGGGTGAAACCCGGGTCGCAAAAAACGACTCAAATGGAATAGTACAAAACTTAAATCAATTAGAATTTATATGTTATAAATTTTGTACTATCGTATATGATCGTTTTGAAATATCCGAGTTTCGTCTTTTGACATCGCCAATTTTTATTAAATTGACATAGGGGTACCAATTACAGAAATACACATTGTTGAGAAAAATGACATAAGTACCTATTTAATATATGTACTGTGAACCTAGTGGAAATACTACTTATCCGGAATCCCCGGCACGAAAAGGTAGTATCTTGCACATTTTACTACGAGGGTTGCCAGATATACCTATAGTATTATAATATCGTAATTAAAATGAGCGGGGCTTGTAAGAATTTGAAAAAAGCCGTTTTTATGATTGTCAGTAAAGAAAAGGTTGAAAATGTCCGCCTGTACATTGAGTGCAAGTCTGTTATAAAGGTAGATTAAATGAAATACTAACCTCGTTTGACATATACAAGAACACCACAAAAGCAAGATATCGAGATCACAAGAAGTAGTTGTAAAAAACTGAAACGTCACTGCTGCAATCGAGGGACAAGTCTAGGTGATAAGGTACTACATTATATATATTCTGGTGTACGGAGTGAAAGCCTGGACGGTAAAGAAACAGACCGTAGAGGCGTTCGAGATGTGAAATAATGTTGGTAAACGATGAGGGTTTCTGAGCTAATCACATCAATTATTTATTTGTTTATTTATTTAGACAAAGAGTATTGCATTACAGCGATTGGCCATTGCGCCATAATACATCATAAATACAAAATGATAAAAATATCTTAATTACAAATAATAACTAATGTATCAAGAAAGTAGAAAAGACAGCATGTGTATATGTAAATATTAAAGAAACATGATAATATATATAATTATAAATTTAACCTATTTAACCTATTTAACACGTCCACAAACATTATATAGTTAATAGAAAATAAATCAACCTTTATGGTGCCATCAAATAAGTTAATTGCACGATACACAGCATCATGAAACATAACATCTGTCCTGCGACGAGGTATCTTGAAGACCGTAGAGTTACGAGTGATATTGGTGGGAACATGAAAATTAATATTTGCCAGTATATACGGATTATAAATGAACCCACGAAGAAGTATAAAGAAATGCTTTAAAAGAACAATCACTGTTCGGGTGGACAGAGATTGCATTGTTAGCATAATGATTTGGAATTTTCAGACGAGCCATAAAGCTGTTGTTAAGAGTATAAAAACTGCATATTTTGGATATATATATCCGTAATAAGATATAACGATTTACTCTAGTTGTTAATACAAGGAAAAGCAAAAAGTATCCGCGATAACAGGACGTCGATATAGTCGCATATAGAAGACTAATACTTATCAGTGACATACCTGTCATGGCGGCAACGTGTGCTGGAGGTACGTTTAAATAATCTATAGGCTCTCTTTTTAAATGCGACTCCTTTTCTTCTTCGCAATAAATAAAAAAAATACTAATAACAATTCTAACATCACTCCTGATCGTTTTTGACATATTTTTATTATAAAAAGCTTCAAATTACACTAATTGATATATCCGTACACCACAAGAGCGTGAAATGAAATGATTTGAATTTGGGGACGTTCCTCATTTGAAAACGGAAGTGCGATTAACTGCACTGGAGGGGATTGGTTGTTCACAGTTTTAACACATGTACAAGAAGCTCTTGTTCGACACTAGTATTAAAATTTGTCTTGCTATGCAACATCTCTAAGTGGCTCAATGTTTTAGAGATCTGATACGACTGGCCCAGAAAAATTAGATGTACCTACTGCGAGTTGGTCGCCAACCATAGGTATAAAGTGGTACCAAAATAGGTATTGTTTAATTTAAAAATAATAATTTGAAGCAATACTGAAATCAGTCAAAACAAACTTTTGGGTATAACGGAAACTGTATTAGCTACGAGAATATTTTTTAACAAAATCCATTTTTTCCAGCTTATTTACATTGTAGCAGATAATTTGATCAGGTTTCTATTGATTTTTTTATGTGTTCCTTTCAAACACATTTATTAACGTGACGCTGCAAAAAAAAAGCTTAAACCCCTGCCTAGACGAGGCGGGCTTTTGTATTTTTTTTTACAAATTCTATTCTGACGAGATTACAAAGAAGAGATTTTAAGTGCCCGAAAAAATATCAAGACTCGAAAAAGCTTCAAAATAATAAATGTTTATTTTATTTTAAGTTAAATCTAACGTGGAATAATATAGATGAGCGAAGTTAACGGCACTCGGGAATTAAAGTTCAAAAATATATATTGTCCCATAGCAAAAGTCACTGAAGAAAATTCTCCCTAAATAGACGGAGCCAAAATGTACGAATGTGCACCTGAAAAAAAGTAATAATGGCCTGATGTATAGGCGTTATCTAAAACTAATTAGTTAATAACGCTATTCATGCAAAGATAAAAGCTCCATAACATATTATAAAATGAAAGTTAAACAAAATAATAAAAAATATTGCAAAGAATGAAAATTGTATATTTATTTGAAGTAAATATTAAGGCTATACTTCAGCTGGGGCACGATCTTAAACGATCGTGACTAAGCGACGCGAAGATTGTGCAAACAACGGGTGCAGAACAAAACATAATTTGTCATAAAAATTCAACATTCGTCCATTTACTGTTCTGTTTATTGTTCTATTAGTAACAATAATAATATATTCATTGACACGTTTTCTTTTTTCAAGTAAATGGGAAAGGTTTTTTAGTCATCTTTACACGATTTAAGAATTAATACCCCCGTCGCCATCACGAAACAAATTGACGTGTTCGTGATACGTGACGTGATACGAGACGTGATACACAAAGCTGCTATCGAGGGTAGTCTATCATTATATATATATATATATATATATATAATAATATATATATATTTATTTATAATAATAATAATTGCCACAATAAGTTAGCCGTCTAAACTGTATATCTCGCTCTAAAAGTTAACACAGCCAAGAGACGGACAGTTTAGACGGTTAACTTATTGTAACAATTAACCGCCTCAATACATACATATGCTAAACTACCGTTGATAGACACCTTGTGTATAGAATAGACCCACTGACCATTATAGTTAACAATATTTAAATTAACGAACATAATAAAGAAACGTCTAATCAGGACAAAGATGTGCGGCTTTAAATTTTATTTAAGTATTGTTTGCATAATGAAAATGTTACATGACTATAATAGGTCAAAGCTCTTTAGGTTGGTTTATCTTATTGATTTATTTGATGAATAATTAACGAAAAATCTTGTCAGAAATTAATAATACTGTACAATAAATAATAATACTTTATAAAATAATAGGTGAAAAGTCCATCCGAGGATGCACGAATATCTAAATTCTTGTTCATCATTAGGAGTTTTATACTGGCATAATTTAAGATCGTGTCTCGAATGTATATAATTCGGAAACACATTGAGAACATACGGGTTAGAAAAAATAATGTTGAAAATTTTTATCGCATTCTGGCCAATGTGTTTTACAAATTTAGTAATTCTATTATTATAATCACGGAAGCACATCTAAAATTTCGCTAATATTGGCGACTGTCTTTTGTGGTTTGAGTCAAGGTATCAATCAATAAAAGGAACTTACAATACGTTGATTCCTAAAATGGCTTAGCGCAGGTTTAAAATAAACATAGTGTTGCTATTTTGACCGAAAACTAGATATTTCTTAGATTGCCGGCTACACTGAACGTATTTCCGCGCAAATTGTGCCACGGTGAAATGTTTTACGTACAATTTACACGTAGCCGTAATCGAGTGTGATGTCCAATCGATTCTGACCCGCTATTTATTGACCGGCGCACTATGAAATAATATGTTGAAATAATTATGAAATTGAAAATCTGATGACAGTCACAAATTTAATAAATTATTTGAGCAGTTTATTATAATATACTAGAATGGTTTATTTTTGAATTTTAGATGCGCAGTATAACCAAAGTTTAGTTGATAGTACTATAATGACAGTAGATTTATATTTTTCGGACTCCTCTATTGTACAAGAACACGTATTTGCCCATGAGACCTAAGTTAGGAATTCTGTCTAGATACAAAGTCCCACTATATGAAAAGGGTATTCGCTAGAGCTAATATTAGACTTTCGTATAATTAAGTAGAAATATCACACTATGATTATGTTCCCATAATAATAATAGTTACCACCATAAATAAAGGTATTGAACAAACATAATTTGAAAACATCTCATGCATAATAATATATCCACCAGAAATTTTATTTTTATAATACACAAAAAAAGATTTTTTCTAGTGGGTATATAATTATGCATGAGACGTTTTAAACATATTAATGTATGCTGAATATTAAAGAAAATTATATCCTCAAATATTCAAATATTGTGTTTTATTCGTTGAATAAAAAAAATAGTTTATTAAAATTTATAATTTTATAGGTTATATTACGTAAAACAAAGATTTTCAAAGTGTGCGTCTCAACGTCGTCAAATACCGTATTTAAAATGCCTTCGGATATAAATCTTAATCTAATGTTATTCGTGTACGGCCACAGTGATAAGTTTGTATGCCTATGTGGCTACTTATTCAGTAATTTCAACGCAATATAGGTACTGCTCTTACCTTATCAGAAGAAATGACTTCACTGCCCCCTCTCTGATGCCTTTCACCATGACTCATATTACCAATACTTGTACGAAGATAATATGGTGAAGTTCACGTGGATTCAAGACTCATCTGAATTTAAGTCAGTAGAAGAAGAGTGAGGTTAAGTTGTCTTGTGACAGTATAATATTAATTAAAGAATTTCTCGATATGAAACTGATGCAGTCTTGCAGTTAATCTGTGTTATGCCCAACACGCACTATTATACATCACGTAGTATATTCGTACAAATTTCTTCTAATCTCTAAGCTTAGAAAGTTTTAATTTTATGACTTTTTCGTCGCTACGTGAAACTTGCATACTTATATAGCAATCAATTAGTAACATAACTTAAAATGTAGGTTTTGTTGTTCAAACAAAACATTAGAGCAATATTAATAATTGTCAGCATTTCCTCAATCATAACTTGATCAGTAGGGTCTGTTTTAATTGGTAATTAATTACAACAATATCTATTATAATATATGTACTGCATTAATATAAATAAGAAAGACAATCTATGAATCCTCACTTAACTCATCGAGTCTGTTACGAGACGTACTACTATTGTCACGAGTTCTGCACTCGACATAGGACATCCGTTATTCCACTAGAATTAAGTTTCTCAGTTCATTAATAGGATTAATCTCTTGATCATCTCGATTTCGTTATCATCCTTGATTAAAGTATTATTTCATTCTTGTACCAACGTGAAACGACGATCTATTTCCAAATTAATTATATAATATACGTTTTCTAGTTAAAGTATATTATTTACATCTAAAAACTAAACTAGATTTAATTAACAAAAATATCGGTATTTTCTTAGATTAATATGACATGAAAATATTCAAAATAGTTTTATCTACATTGTCATGATATGAAATTTTTTTTAAACATTGAATAATGTGTATCGAGGTTTGAAATTGTTTTTAAATAAGTATGAATCTATTTGAATTATTTTGAGGACCACTGGAAAGGGTCGGACATATCTATGTTTATATCAGCATTACGTCTACATACTAAAGCACACGTGTTCTTTGAAGAAAGGTTTCCAATCTTTACACGATTTCATGATACTTTTTTTCAATTTACCTTGAATACGATTCCAATAAACTTGGCTCGTATTTCGTACTGGGACGCAACTTGAAGCCAGATCAAAGATTGCAAAAACTCTATTGAACCCTTTCTTTTGGACATAATAATTTTCTCCCTGTAATGGAAGTTGTATGTGTTATTAAAATAATTTATGTATGCATATTCAAATAACCATACTTAACGGCCCACATGCTCAGCGTAGGTCAAAATGGAGATTTTATCCTATTTTCAGAGCATAACCCTGGACATTCCTTAAACGTTGTAGATAATCTACCTACCGATTTTTTAACGATACATGTTCAAACACGCGCGTTACCATGATCTTGCTCCTTACTTCAACTATCGTTTGTCAATTTATAGCTACGGCCGTATGTTGTAGATTAGCCACTGGGAAATGCCAATAAAAATTGCGTATTTCAAAAAAATACTACCTTATTTTTAGGTCAATAATTATTATAAATCAAACATTATTCGTATAAAGTTTATCACATTTGAATGATCAAAGACATAGCTTATAATCAGTATCTTTAGAATTATCTTCAAATGTGTAAATCTTGCCCATTTTTTGAATATTAAAATGCCTAATTCTTGTCAAATTTGGGATCACAGAGATTACCAACATAATTTTTTATCGTAAATATTTCAATATAATAATGTCGACATAAATTTTACTAATGGTTTTATAAATGCTTTTAAAAATTAATGAACATAAAAAATCTTAACACCACTGCACATGGATGTACTGAAATATGACTATATTCTAGAACATTAGATCGAGAGGTTTAAAAGAATACTATTTTATGTAATAAAAATAGTTTATGCAGTCATCAAATGTTTAAAATAAATATAAAGGATAATAAGGCTTCAAATATATTATCTACAACGTTTAAGGAATGTCCAGGATCATGCTTTGAAAATAGCATAAAATTTCCATTTTGACCTACGTCGCACGTCCCCCTTTAAATGAATATTTTTGTGCAGTTAAATAGAATATTATCAAAAGAACAATTAGACTAATCACACACTGCTGGTTTGACATAAGAATAGGAAAGCGATGAACCATTATTATACTTACACTCTCAAATATTTCAGCACGAGCGAAGTGAGCTTTTTTTACCATGTCCGATTCTAATAAGATCATATAGGTCTCCACAGAATGGCGGTTTTGTTTTAACAGAATATTGTTTTTACGAGAAATTGATGTTGGCCACTTGCTCAACCTCATAGGTCCATACTCTGAGTCAGACACAAATTGAAAAACAATATATGTATTTGTCAGACCCAGGATTCAAACCTGGGACCGACGACACTATAAACCAATGCTAAAGCCGTTAATGACAAATAAGACTAATCACTATTGCATATATACCTATATGTTACCAACATGATATGATATCTGCCGGTTTCAAGATTTTTTTTTTACTACTTTCCCGATGACATTGTAATTTTCTCGGAAGACTAAAGACTCAGAAGACCTCCAAAGTAGAATGCAGGAACTCGCTGAAGTAAGCAACAAAGTAGGGTTGAAAATATATGTAACAAAGACCAAAGTCCGTGTATTTGTTTATATTTTGTATGTGCGGAAAAGGCTGCGATAGCGTTATGATTCCAGAAGATTTTCCTGTCCAGTATTAAATGATCATTTCCAATCGAGTCTTTATCATTATATTATATTCTCTTTTCTTGGTCGTGCACTCATGGCTGAGGATCGTGAGCACATTTAAATTTTGCCATCCTTTGAGCGACCAAGACTTTCCATCCTTCTCGGTCTTCCGCTTCTCTCAGGGCAGAATGGATGGTGCCCCCAGCTTCTTCACTTGGTCGCTCCATCGCGCAGACGCTCTTCCTCTGCTTCGCCTTCCCTGGAGGCTAGCCAAAACTACCAGTCCCTCCAGGTTGTCCGGTCCGCGCCTGACAATATGTCCAAAAAACTGCAGAATTCTTCTGAGACATATTGTCGAGAGCCGTTCCTTTATCTTCAGTCTCTGGATGATTGACTGGTTCGTCCTGTGCTCCGTCCAAGAAATGCGAAGCATAAGGCGCCAACACCATATCTCAAAGGCATCAATTGCCTTCCGTTCTCTTGCTTTCAGGGTCCACGACTCGACTCCGTATAGAAATATCGAGAACACTAATGTTTGCACAAGCATCATTTTTGTGGCAATCAAAATTCCCCGATCCTTCCATATAGTGGTAAGGCGTGTCATCGCATTTTTTGCAATCTGTGTGCTCCTTTTTATTTCCGCTTCGCATCCGCCCTTTCCACTGATGGTCGATCCAAGATATACAAACTCGTCGACTGTTTCGAGGTTTTGGAGTGTATTTGGTGTTGGTAGAAGGTTGGCCCGATCAACAACCATTAACATGGTCTTATTCCTATTAGTAAGGAGGCCGTATTTGCAACTCTCTTTCTCTACCCGGTGTAGCAGCTCTGTGAGTTCTATTTCATCAGCAGCGATTAGTGTGGTATCATCTGCAAATCTTAAATTGTTTATTTTCTGGCCACCAATTGTTATTCCGCCTTGCCAATGATCTAGGGCTCTTCGCATTATATGCTCTCCATATATATTGAATAACTAGGGAGATAAAACACATCCCTGATGAACTCCCTTCTCGGTTCGGAAACTCTCAGAAAACGCACTATTTCCTCTTACCTTTGTGTGGCTATTGTTGTATAAGTTTTTGATGAGTTTTTGTATATTATATTATTATGTTAATAAATAAAAAAAATACTTTTCTTTAAGTGGACATAACCGTCTAGTAAGTAGTCTTTCTCACAGGTTGATAATGACAGTTAGTAGCGAAAGAGTGAGGTAGGCTGTTAAGATCTGCCATAAATAATGCATATTAAACTTTGTTAGTCATACGTATTTGTTTTTATTGAACTAAGACAACAATTTACAGATGGTGTTGGTTAGTTTTTAAAAATCAATTAACTCCTGTCTAAACCAAAGCATAATAGTTTTGGTATATTTTGGGCGATACGACAAAATTGTGCACACTTTTCCATTCATACTTATTTGTTTTCGTTGGATTAAGTTATTAGTATTATTCTATCTATAAAATATCCAAAGTTATGTATGATTTAATTGCATAATGTTAGATATTTTATAGATAAACGAGTATTTTTGGACTATTATCTATTATGGCCCAGTTTTCGCGTGGTTTAATTGAATTTTAAAAACTAACCAACACCATCCGTAAATTGTAGCATTATTTCAATGAAAACAAATACGTATGACTGACAAAGTTTAGTGTGCACTATTTATGGCAGATATTAACAGCCTACCTCCATCCTTCGCCAATGGATGATGATAATAATGTTGATATTTCGAAAATAAAACGACTCCAATTATTATTTGTTCGTTCGACTTCAATCTATATGGCAGTGTCAGACAACGAAATATGTACAGTCACGACCGATAATGAAAATTAATACACTTCCGTAGCGATCCGCTTAATTATGCCATCGCGTGCTTTTGATCCACGCTGTACATTATAACGGGAGAAAGAAAATAATGTGGTAAAAACGAAATTAATGAATAATTTATGATTTAGTACAAGATATCGAAACAACAATGGAGGGGAGTCCCGCGCGATTAGATTTAAAATTTTGAATAATCCCATTTAATAAAACGTCCGATTTAGATGATTAAATTTGAAAGTGAAACGAAATTTAGCGCGAGCTTTTCAACCAAACGACTGAACATATTAATTTTTACGAAATGAATCAAATTTAATATGTTTGGTCATTTGATTGGAAATAATAAAACTAGTTTAAAAGTTAGACGTCAGTTTTGAGTTTAAATAATAGGGTTGCCAAAATTATCATTTTAATTAAGATGTCAATCTTCTTCTTCTTTTCTTTCACCCTGTCACGACCCAGCGTTTGGGCAAAAGGTAAGCACAAGTTCGCGCAACTTCCCTCGATCCATTGCAAACTCTTGCGCCTCCCACCATTCCAGCTCCTGCAGCGCGAAGATCGCTTTTGTGATAAAATAAATTTAAATGACGATAATTATTAAGATGATGTATCATATCTCAAGAATAGAATCAAACCTTAGACTATAGATACATCTAGACGCTTTCCGTTGTATTGCTAAATTAAGCCGCGTGCCTTGCGTTTGGTTTGTGGGCGAGCGAACGCATTCGTCTACAAATGTTCGAGACCATAGACCATTTCGCTAGTGCTCGCCCAAAGTGCTCGCACTAGACGCTCATAATAAAAATATAATTATCTATTTTTTTTACGTTATATAGTATTTTTAAGCGGTCAAAATGCAACCATTAGATAAAGATATCCATAATTTAAGTTATTTTAAAGAAACACTAGGCCACTGATATTAAAATATATAATAATATACAAATAAATTATCACGAACATGTATCAACTTACCTATGAAACGTAATACCATCTTCTTGCTTATCAGTACGGCTACCACATTTTAAGACAACAAACAGAACCATCTTTTCTACTTAATTAACTAAAAATATTTACCACTGACTTTATGTTTAACACAAAAAAAAAAATCAATTTTAGCAACACGAGCTCTCACGTTATCGACGCTATGTGAAGCGTTTCGCCCCGATTTGCCGGCGATACTTTTGGAAACTAGCTCACACATATGTAGACCTTTTATCTTCCTCTAGCGCGTGTCGCAGAGATTGTAAGGGTGCCGAATACTTTCTCACTCGCACTCATGCATCGTTTTTGTTCAGGCCTTGAATCAAACCATAAAATAGACTTATCTTCCATAGTCATTAAGAGAAAAGGAGAGTCGAGACACTTATGATTTAAAAAGTTCTCTCCTGTTTCTTATTGTACATAATATAAAGGTATAAAAAACAATATGACTCATAAACTGCCTATTCTCGAAGCCAATAGTCGTCTTAACATATATCCGTAATCAAACAACGTCTTTCATAATATATATACGAAACTAAGGCACTTGCGCAGTGCCATTGTAGTAGCAAGTTATGGGGGTGGGGAACTGCCACCATATTTTTTTTACTGTAGTATATTTCGTTTCGGATAGATGAATCACTAAATAAACTACGTATATCATATTATTAATGCTACGTATATTATACGTATTATTAGTGCTGAGTATACTAATTGAAAATGCCAGCATTATTTGGACTCCTAACAGGTCCGTCCACACAATTAAGTTGGATCGAGTCCACAATAGATTTCTTAGATTTCTCTACGGACATACGGATTCTTTCTTTATGATAATAATAATAAAATGATTTTTCCGACTAGTTTTCTTGTCGGTATGCTAATAATGCAATCAATATCCACCCGAAGAGTGATTGCACTGTCTTTTAAGGCATTTCTTTTTACTTCTTCGTGGCTTCATTGGTAAATATTAATTTTCATGTTCCCACCAATGTATTATGACATACATACTTCCTTTTCTACTTTGTTGTTAAATTGGTTATTATTTGTAATTAAGTAATTTTTATATTTTGTATTTATTATGGCGCATTGGCCAATCGCTGTAATGCCATAATACTCTTTTTCAGAATAAATAAATTATGCAGACAAATCTGAGATGAGCGCGCGGGGAGCCCATCAAGTACCAAGTTGTGGATATGAGGAGTAGGAGCCACAACCACTTCATGGCATGGCAACATTAATTTCCGTGTATAGTATCATCTCAGGTAGACGAATCACAAAATACACTTCGTTTATGATAGTATGCAGATGAATCCGAGGCCCGCGCACGGGTCCCATCAAGTATCGACATACGGAGGTAAACAGTGGAAGTCATGACCACTTCGCGTCCTGGTACCATGACTTTTTGCGTATACTATCATCATGGCCCCCACATCCTGAAGCGGGCCCCTAGGCCAGAATCATTGCCGGCCCCCCTACCTATCGCTAGGGTTAAAAACAGATGCTCTACAGAAACGTTTTCCAAATGGTATTCCAGGTAAAATTAAGGGTATTCAGTGTATCTTTAACGATTTTTTGTATTTTTCAATAAATTCATTTGTGTTATGAAGTTTTCGAATATCGACACACAATATTCACAATTTGCATTACACAATAATATATTTTAAAATGGTAATATTTTTAAAGTAAAATCGCAGGCAACTTTTTTACTACTAAAGCAAATTTGTTGTGTGTTTATCTCACTTATAATGTAGACGCGCCACGTGTCCCCCCCCCCCCCCCCAGAGCCCGGACCCCTAGGTTAGAGCCTTGTAACCCCCCATCCCTTGTGGGGGCCATGACTATCGTCGTAGTCAGAACAATCACAAAATAAAGTGCATCTCTCATATTAGGGATACGGATTTGATCCTAGCATTTGGACTACACAGGATTTGGACATATTATAAGGCACAGTTAAAACTGATTATTCATTCCCTAAACCCGGTAGAAGAAATATTTACAATATTATATTTCTTATATAACCAATAATGTTTAGTTAATATTTTTTTTAGTTAGCTACCAGATGTCATTCAAAGAGAGATACATTGATACAGTGACGTCCCGAGAGGGTAGGCAGATTGAGCGTCGCTTGGGGGCGGCAATTACCCAAAGGGTGGCAAATCGAGGAGAATCACTAGGTATATATAGAAATAGCTACCTAAACTTAGTAATAACGGAAATATCATTCCATTAAAAAAATCAGCTCACTGGTTGGAAACAAAATGTATTAATAAGGTAGGCACTATACAAGTTTTAACAGGATTTTTTTTTGGGTTCGCGATGTCTAGTTTACTTCCGTTGTCCTTGGACGTCACGTTCTTGGTGAACACCAATGACATGTGAATATCTAATTTAAAATTTGTACAAATATGTTTGCCAGTCACTCTTGAGTTTTGGAAGTAGTCAAGTGTATTTTTAAATGTACTTACTTATCTGAAACCGTAGACTCGCAATATTATCTATTGAAGCAGAGATAGTATCTAAATTAGATTTAGTGGTATATATTAATATATTGTTAGTAATTTATCCATACAACACATTTCTTAGATATTGGAGTCATGGAAGGATGATATAAAGTACTGTATGTAAAATGTGGTGGCATTTTGGCACTGCTTAGGGGCGGCATTATGTCTAGGAACGTCACTCCATTGATATCTTTACTAGATGGGTTGGTAGTTGGATTTTGTTTTTTTATCGTGAGGGCCTCAAAATCAATCAGTGTCTCAGGCTTACACGTACTTAAACTCATTACCGGTTAAACGAAGTAAAGAATAAGAAAACAATGTTTAATTTAAAAACCTTTTTAATAAAAATAAAGTGAACGGAAACTAGGGCCAAGAATCTGCATAACGTAGGGCAAACGCCTCAGCCGCATTATTGATTTTCCACGGAAAACATTTGGCTTTTCCGTCTACCGCTTGACATTTATTGAATACACAAGTCAAGTGTTATACGGTATATATACATCACCGTATATATATATGTACATAATATATGAGAAGGTTTAAGGTGTCTCGTTGGTTAAGCGTATGTGATAACTTACAAATAATAACATCTAGAGTGCTTTGTCTGTATTGAATAGGCTTTGTGACAAAGTTGAATTAGAATTTGAACACGTTCTCGGATATATATATATATATATATGTATAGGTCTATATTATATGTGGTAATAATTGTTTGTTCTATAATTGAAACGTATATACAGCCAACAAGTGAGGGTAAATGAGATATTTGTCTCGAAAAGACGTTCGTTTAGCAAGGTTGAAACTGTATATTAAATTATATTATAATATAGCTATACGGAAGTTTTAAACTAGTAATTGAACGTAAAATCAGTGATAAATAATAATATGTACTGTCTATTACTAACTTTAACTTTGACCCAAATAGTTTTCGATGTATTATACAGTACTCTATATTATTACTTGATAAAGAAATGTATCAATATCTATGTTTGATTTACAACGATTTGGATGACATGGCTTTAAATCAACCAAAAGCCTTCGTCTTTTTTGACCATATCCGATCATCAGTATCATATGGACACTGCACAGTGCCTCCAATAATCTCTGTCGTACATTCTCATTCTTCATGCATGATCCCACGTCCCGTAGCCATGGCCCCCACATCCTGAAGCGGGCCTCCAGGTCAGGATCTTTGCCAGTCCCTCTACATATCACTAAGGTTAAAGTCAGTCTGATGCTCTACAGTATCGTTTTCCAAATGGTGTTCGAGGTCAAATAAAATTCAGTACATATTTAACGATTTTTGACACTAATTAATAACCCATAATAATTGCATCGCACAACCATATATTTTAAAAAGGTAATAAATAACACCGAAGGGAAATAGCGCCGCGGGCGACTTTTTTTTTTACTATTAGAGCAAAATTAAGATGTGTGTTTATCTCATTTATCTGATCGACCTTCCACGCCGGGCCCCTAGGCTAGAGCCCTATCAGCCCCCCCCCCCCCATGCTCCGTAGCTCCGAATTTTTGGACGATATTATGCTACCTAACAGGAGCAGTATCATACAATATGAAAACATGCTTGAAAATACGAAATAGCTTGAAATGTAAGCATGATGCTTTGAACGGTGTCCAAAAATGCCACGTAAAAATTGGGCGTAAATTTATGATCGCGTAAGAGAATGCATTATATTTTAGTCTATGGTCTCCATGACAACCATTAACAGCTCAAGGTAACACGTAAACAAGAAAATAACCTAAAATATGGTAATGGTATTATCAAATTTTATTAGTAACCGTTATAGTAGCATTAATAGAACAATACGTAGCTAATTTATCCTTAAAGAAGCTACTTAAGTTAATTATTTACCTTATATGACATTACAATGGTAAATATTATAATATAAACAGAAATCCCGATGTATTTTATACACCTAATATTAATTTCAAGCGCATTTCGCGTTTTCAAATAAGTTTTCATATTTTATGATACTGCTTGTTTCAAAAGTTGGGCGCCACGACGGAATCCGATGAACAGTTAAGCCAGGTTGAAAACCTCTTTAGGTAATCACAGCACGTGACGGAGCCAGGTGCAACGTCACCTCTTCCCTCTCAGCATGACGAGGGACCACAAGGTTCACTCTTTTATCTTCTAAAATTATACCACCGCACACGTCCACCCAGTACCCGTTGCAAACATCTATTTTTGAAGCTATGTATACGGTTGATCTGAGGTTTTTTGATGGGTCATAAAGCAGCGCCGTTAGAATGCAAACGTCGAATAGATGGCATTTGGTTTTAACCGAGTACAGTTGTGAGACCCAGACATTCCAGAAAGTTGAATGTTGATCCAGCTATTCCCATTTGGATAGCACGCATTTGTGACGTTTTCTCCTAGGTGTGTAAAGCTGTGATTTTATAATAGTCTTCGTTTATTTTTGTCATTTTATATTAAGTTAGGTATTTTTTGGTATTGTAATAGTAAAATAAATACGTGTAGCTAGTCTTATATAAATAGTAAGACCAATAATTGGACTCAAATGAACATCTTTTACTTTCCTGGCGACTGATCTAACCTTTAAATTATCGATCCGTCACAATCGATTATGTTATTCCTAGTAACAATTTATCTAATACTCGAGATTCTTATCGATGAAATTTCTGAACATTTGTTTTTTGAGAATCCAGAATCATCTTTTATTATTATTTCTCGAGTATTCTTCAGACATAATCTCGACCATAACTTCTAATCACACCCTAAGAAGAAGTCTCGACCTGACCTTCTGCCGGTCATAGAAAGTTATACGAGACCTAAGTGTCACACGATCAAATCACTAACAACTTGAACGAAGTATCACCGTATATTATATTTCAACAAAAATATATTATCTAATCCCGTCATTGTTTCAAACATAAAAAGCTTAGGCGTGTTAAAAATTTGAACTTTCTAGACAATTCTGAAAGCGCTTTGGGCATTTAATAAAATGTAATATTAAAACACTGTTTTTTTATACATAGCTTTGACAGAAAACTATTATTATCTACAAAGATATGTGCCTGATTAAATCATATTAAATTTTATATCTACGATTCAGCGAAGACTCCTTCTTATCGTGCCATCCCCTAGCAAGGGTCGACAATTTTAATACCAAAGCGATCTTTGTTATATAATTTGCTACTTGGAACAGTTTGGTGGAGCTGCATTCGTGCCATTACGGATGATCTTAAACCACGAAATGCAGCATCGTCCTCTATAAGTTGGGGAATGTTGTTCTCTGATTTTCTCGTGTCTCAGATATTAACACAAACTCAAAATATGATATGATTTATTTTCCGAATGACCAATCATCGATTGACACGCTTCGTTTAGTATTGATACTTACTAGGTATAACTTTGGTCAGCCTGTTATGTGTGACAGAAATAACCATGCCAGACTTGCGGCGCATAGATCGTCTTTATAGCACGGCAGCAGAGTGATGGAGGGCCGGTCACGGCGACGGAGCCCTTCAGATTGTGCCACAAGTCTACGAAGTGTGATACTATTAAGTATACTACATGGCTATCGACTACTTTGGCAACATGTTAAATAAAAGAATACTGTTCATAGATATCCATGGTGATTTATAAACAAAGAAAAACTTTCAATTCAACACTGACATATATAATATAGGTTGACATGAGATCATTAAAATTGGCCCTCCTGTGCAATCATTAAGGGATTCCTACTATTTAGGACGTAATGGCATGAAAAAGTTTGAAGACCAATTATCTATAGGCTATGTGTGAAGTGAAGTTAGCACAAGATTGGTAATAAAACTAAATCTGCAACATGTCCTCCAAATTTGATCACACTGCGACGGCCGTGAATAAGCCTAACATACAATTAAGAGCAAACTTCAGTGAAACGGCAAATAATTTTCAATTACAGGTGCGACGAAATTTTGGACTCGCTGGCAATCGGAGAGCGAAAGTCGAGCTGTGAACACGTCAAATTGTTTCGTGATGGCGATGGGGGTATTAATTCCTAAATCGTGTAAAGATGACTGAAAAACGTTACCCATTTACTTGAAAAAGAAAACATGTCAATGAATATATTATTATTGTTACTAATAGAACAATAAACAGAACATTAAATGGACGCATGTTGAATTTTTATGACAAATTATGTTTTTGCAGGCGTCGTTTACACAATCTTCGCGTCGCGTAGTCACGATCGTTTTAGACCGTGCCCTAGCTGAGGTATAGCCCTAGGATAAGTTGCCGAAAAGCATTACTTAACTATAGACTATACTGAGTATAGATTTAAGGAATCCTTAACCATAGTAAATTCGCATGTCTATAAAACAGTCCATACACTCAAATTCATTCAACAATGTATCTCAATATGGATATTGATAGTGTTAATTCATTTGGCATGTAATTGCAGAATATTATTTTACTTTTATACGCCAGTCCGCAGAAATACAAGATGCCAGATGATAGAATGATACTTGACGCTAGTGTTATCATGTTAAACAATATCTTGTGGTGCCTGTGGAATCACGTACGGAAATATAAGAGTATTATAATTAAATATTAATATGTATTTATAGTTATTGCATTTATAAAATGCAGTTGTCATATTTTTGTTATCGTTTAACAATTATAAAATAATTTACCTAAACTATAGGAAAGAGAGTTTTTAAATATGGTATTATTTTCAATAGAAATGATCTTAACTAAGGACAATGTTGCTGCATAGTGTTTTCTGCTAAGGAAATTTTAGTGATGACAAATGTTTCTGCATTCCGCTCTTAATATATAATCCACAAGTGAAATAGAATCAAATTCTATAATAATTAGGTAAATATTAGATATTAATAATTGATTCTTAGGAAAAACTAAGATAAGTCACATTAGTTAGCTACGCCGGCGTTCTACCTATGGCAAAAGATAAAACAAAATCTATATAAATAGACAGTCTCACTAACTTGTTAATAATACAATAGGCCTTCTGTTTGAACAGACTTAGGGTAGAATAATGTATCGGTACATTAAATAAAGGTAATATTATGTAATATGTATTTTTAGGCAGGTATGTACTCAGGTAATGTATTAAAAACTTATATCTTAACAGATGTGGAAAATTATAAAGCTTATATCAATAATCTCGTTAGGTTTAATAAATTAATAATTATAAATGTGTTGCTTGTAATTGAAAGTACAAGAATAACATACGTTTATTTAAATAAGCGATTAATAAAGTATGGAATGAAAGTAGACAAATGTAATTAGGTACACGTCTGATTTTGCTGATTCATTTTATTAATTGGGGAAGGTATTAAGGATTGGACGAGTAAAAATCAGATATAATTTAAAAGTTTGAAGCAGTTTTTATGTAACCACATGGCACATTTATCTACATAATTGGCAAAATATATAACCACTAGAAAAAATATTTTTGGGAAAAATACGACACTCAGCGGGATTTGCACCCATGTGCCCTAACCTACCCTAACTTAACTTTGCACGTTATAACAAAAATTGTCAGAAATCTTGACACCGGTTAGTAATTAATGCCGGTTTTGGCAGGATTTAATTGAAACCAATCAACACCATCTGTAAATTGTAGTCTTATTTCAATGAGAACAAATAATAATCTTACCAGCCTACCTCCACCCTTCGCCACTGGTTAGTAATAATCAGTTTGTTAAAAATACTATACAAATCTTTCACCGTTGTTTATATACAATATAGAATACATGTATATATCAGTGGCGAATGGTGGAGGTAGGCTGCTAAGATCCGCCATAAATAGTTCACATTAAATTTTGTCAGTCATACGTAGATATTTGTTTTCATTGAAAGAAGACTACAATTATTTACAGATCGTGTTGGTTAGTTTTTAAAATTCATTATACCCGGCGAAAACCAATCCATAGACCATAATTAATATATTATAGTCCAAAATACTCGTCTATCTATAAAATATCTAAAATAAAGCAATTAAATCATATACAACTTTGAATATTTATAGATAAAAAAATACTTTTTATCTTATGACACTTGAATGGTCAAAGACACAGCTTATAATTAGTATCTTTAGAATTATCTTCGAATGTGTTATTCTTGCCCATTTTTTGAATAATAAAATGCCTAATTCTTGTCAAATTTGGGATCACAGAGATTATCAATATAATTTTTTATCGTAAATATTTCACTATAATAACGACGACATAAATTATACTAATGGTTTTATAAATGCGTTTAAAAATTAATAAATGTAAAAAAGTTCCATTTTGACCTACGCTGAGCATGTCCACCCTTAATAAATTTAAACAAAATGAACCAACAATACCTATATGTAATATGTATTCTTAATACAATGAAAACAAATAAGTATGAATGAAAAAGTATGCAAAATTTTGACGTATCGCCCAAAATATAGCAAAACTATTATAGTTTGGTTTAAGCAGGGTTTAATTGATTTTTAAAAACTAACCAACACGATCTGTAAATAATTGTAGTCTTCTTTCAATGAAAACAAATATCTACGTATGACTGACAAAGTTTAATGTGCACTATTTATGGCGGATCTTAACAGCTTACCTCCACCCTTCGCTACTGGTATATATATATACACTATTTAACTAAAACCAACTAAGAGCAAAACTGTATATACCTACATATATATTATATATACAGCTAGCAACTATTGTTAAATATATAACAAACTCATATTCAGTGAATTCTTATTGTTTCTAAACAAATAATAATTATCATAATCATTCCCGGAGGGATATGAATTAGTTTAAAGGTTTTCAAGGCAACGCAAACAACGCCACGGAATGAATTATTTTATCAACGAGCTTTGAAATAATTTATAAGATTTCAATACAATTATTTGATTAATGTTTGTGTTTATTGAATAAAGGAAGACACACTGTTGTGTTATAAGATATAACTCAATTTCATATTATTTTGTTAAAAAGTGGAGTATTTTTTATATCGGGAAATATTTTAATAATGAATAATGACGAAAATTGTTTGAGCATTTCAATTTTTTTTACTGTGCTTCTAGAACAGTAGTAAAAAAATCTTTTAATAAAGCCATTATAAAATTATTGTGAAAATAACTAAATAAAATTATTTCTTTCTTTAGTGTACTGTTTTAATAATGATTGAAATATCCTATTCTTATTACGTACTTTCGATGTTTTATTAAATATTATTTTTAATAATAGGCATGCTTCAAAGAAAAAACTGTAAAAAAATGTAGAAGTAATGGTTTTTGTCTGAATATTAAATGACTATAAACCTTTTTACTCTGAAAAATCTTAAATTACTTTGTAAATCTGTTTCCGTTATATCTTCACAAAGGAATGGGTACGAAATCAGAAGATTTCAAGGGTACTTAAGGCCTTTATCGCGTGGATAATATTATTATGTAAACGTATACTAAATAATTACAAGATAAAAATAACTTTTTATATACAACGTTTTTAAATTCGGTTGAACCATATAAAATTGACTTGACTACCTTAAATGATCAAAAAAAATTGTACTTGATGTGATGATTTCCATAGTAACGCACGTATATCTTAATAATTTAGTTGCTAGGACCCTAGACCCCTAGCAACCAATAATGGTGTCGAAATAACTTTTAATACAAAACAGAATTAACTGAAAATGAATTGAATTCTACTTAAAGAAGGCTAAAAGTATTAAAAAATGCATTGGCATCGTGTTCTGATATATTCTAAAAGTTTCAAATGTCTAGCTAGTTGGAAAGTTAGTTAAAAATCGATTGCAAGATTTGTACCGGACAAAGAATCACCGGACAAATAAGAATACGAGCTAAGAAAAACGTTGTAAAAAGTATTTAAACTGACAAGAAGAATAATGTTTACAAATGGAAAGAATTGAAAAGTGGTATCAAAACTAATAAATTATAGTAAAATAATTATATGGGGACTAAGATGGTTGCAAGTCTTTCTATGTGTTTAATTTGTGGACGATAAATCGAGACGCTATCACGGAGAGTTGAGAAATTTGATATGCGGTTGTACAGACTTATTTAAAAAAAAATGTTTGACTAACAGTATGAAAAAATAATGTTGACGTCCAGTTGGAACAACTAGAAAACTACGCTCAGATTACTTATTACCAGAAGAGAAAATTACAGAATTCTCCACGTGGCGGAAGAAGATGCCACGTTGTTTCGTGATTTATTTTACGAGGGGTATACGAGAGTTTTTTTTTTTTTAATTTTCTTTAGTAGTGAAGTAGTTTATTACATGATAAATTAAAACGACGGCATATTTTTTACATTTTCAATCTGGTAGCTAACCACAAAGATCCAATTGGCGAAAATTTTAGATATATATGGCCAATACAATACAATCGAGTGGCGTGGATGACGTCGCCGTTTGCGATGTAAATTTAATGACCCATTAATGACGCCGGCTCTCACATCTAAACTCGCCTCATCTGCCGCACAGCCATAAATCAAACCTTCTAGGAACGTCGCTCTGATGTTGCACATGAATACCGCGCACACTTACCTAGCGACAGTTGCGCATAACCTCTCGAAACGTATATATATTTAGGTGTGGTGACCGACGAGCCGGTATAAGAATGAACAATTCGTAGGTGTGCGTATGCGTTCTGGCGTCTTCTACTCGGACCCGAGATACTTGCGATTTGTTGCTAGCAACACTAGATTTAAAAAAAAAACTAAAAAGTTGCATTCGATCAATGTGCGGAGCTCCATTTAGGCAACGTGTGTTTTGTGAATAAAGATGACGTCACACCGGCGTATTCGACACGTTGCAGATGAGACTATATTTGATGTGCGAGAAGGCTAACCGGGTCTTGCAGTATTTGTATTTTGGTTGAGTGGCGCGACAACTCGCGTGGTATTTAGTATCTCTGTATTTGGTATGCATGGAGTGCAGTTCCACCAAAAAAATCCGTTCTGAAGATAATAAAGTGAAAATCAACTGACGGTAGACGATGGCACAAGAAGAAGAATAATTTCTGGTTTTATCTTCAATTAATATAAAATATAGAGTTACAATTCTTTTTATATAATATGTAAGTAATATTAAATTTTGATTTGAAAGAAAACATCTTAAATTTGATGTTAATTAACACTAAATAAATTATCTAGGTACATGTTTTAGTAATTTAGTAGCTATATAAGTCGAATTTAGTCACTGGACAACTATTATTTCAGGATACCTAAATTATCTAGTCTCTACCTAATTGAAGACTCTTTTCCTTTCTTCTCTCACTTTTCTCATCTGTTCGTTACCTTTTAATTAGTCCAAATGAATAATAAATTACTATACTTATATATAAGTAAGTATATACCTACCTCAAAGTATTCGGAATGATTAAAAGATAAGTAAATAAGTTCCCACTGCGTAATAATTATCAAATATTTATTTTTAATTAATGACGAATTTTCCAATTAAATCTCAACGAATGTTGTTTTAAATAAGTGTCACGACGAACCTGCTTTGAAAAAATAGCAAAAATTACTGCGTAGGAAAAAAGATTGATGAGAATTCCATTCGGTATTTCTTTGTACAAAAAAATACGAACAAATCGTCATCTAAGGATCGTGACTATCTTGGAAATTTGTCATTTTTTGTGTGATCAAGACTTTTCACCACTCTCATTCGTCTGCTTTTCTCGGAGCAGAGTGAAGACTGTCTACAGCTGCTTTGTCTTTCCTCTAGGCTACCAAAAACCACTAGTCTGTCCAGGTACAAAATATGTCAAAAAAACTACAGAATGTATTTCAAACAAATTGTGTAGGTCTACACCACGAGTTCTGTGGCTAGCAGGTGCTATAAATGATCGACTGGATTAGGAGAGCGGAAGACAAAGGAGAGTAAAGGAAGAAACAAAAACGTCGCTGGATTTCATAAGTCCTTTCATAAGGTGTTTCCTGGAGGATATCCAAAACCACCAGTCTATCCAGGTTATACGGTCCGCACCGAATAACATGTCCAAAAAACTGCAGAATGCGTCTCATACATATTGTCGAGAGCCGTTCATCTGCAGATGATTGACCGGTTCATTATGTGCTCTGTCCAAGAAATACGAAACATTCAGCGCGAATATCACATTTAGGCCTTTCATATAGTGGTAAGACGTATCATCGCATTTTCGTAATTTGTGTGCGCCTTCTTATTTCCGCTTCACATCCGTTTTTTCCACTAACGGTGAATCCCAGATATACAAACTCAACCACTATTTCTAGGCTTTGGTGTATTACTTGCTATCAGCAGAAGGTTAACTCAATCGACAACCAATAACTCGATCTTATTCTTATTAATAAGGCGGCCGTATTTGCGACTCTCTTCCTCTACAGTCTACGGTGTAGCTGCTCTGTGAGTTCTATTTCATCAGCAGTGATTAGCGTGGTATCATTTGCGAATGTCGAGTTGTTTTACGTAGGTAACCAAATAATAATATTATATTGTAAATAAAAATATGAAGTATAATAAATATTATAAACCCATCAGTTATTATACATGGCAACCAAACTAAAACGTTCCATTAATTAATGAAACACAAAAATCTTTTTGTTGATACACGTTTATTGTTTTAGCTTTGTTTATTGTATACTTAATATTTATTAGCTAGAATAATTATTCTTATTCTTAGTTTACCGTGCTCCTCTCTTGGCGACATAAGTCTTGGGTATCTGCTTTTGGTACATTCCCGTCATAAAAAATACTGATGCTTTACACCTTACACCCAAAGATAGATTAGATAAACTTAGCCAAAGTGGAATTTATCTATTAAGTTGTCACTCTTGTGATGCCAAATATGTTGGATAAACGGGACGATCTTTTAACACTAGGATCAAAGAACATTTAGCTTGTGCCAAAAATGGTAATGAATCTTCATCATTTGGAAATCATTTATGTTTAAATAATCACTCGTTTAATATCATTAAAAATTAAAAAAAAATCCCGCATTTGAATGAGAAATCTATAAAATTGGATAAACAGGAAATCTTATTATTAATCCTAATGTTTGCTGATATTAATGTTATTGTAAGTGTTGATTGTTTCATATTTTGAGTTTTGTTAATATTTTAAAATAATTTGTTTAGTGCCCCTGATGTAGTATGAAATATTAATGTCCATCCTCATTAATTTTAAATTAATTTGTTATTGGGAAGGTATTATTGGATGGATAATTTATGTATCAATTGTTATATTATTTCGGTCGCTTTGGATTTTGTTTGATAAATACTGTTTTAAAAAAAATGTATTCAGTTGAAAATGTTCCTCTGAGGCGGACGAAACCGGTCCTAATTTATTGATTAAAAGTGGAATGAGTAATACAAAAAAAAAATGCGTTTTATTAAATTAAACAACAATACAAACGTAGATTCCCGTGATACGCCATATTAAGACCGGATGTGGTATGGTGGGGCCATTAACTTCAGTATTACATAACTTCCATTAAGTGCTGTAATATTAACTTATATCGCTCACTATATATCGTCACTTCAATACTACAACTAGATAACTTGATTTTCACTGTTTTTGAGATAGCTATTGAATATGATTCTACATGTCCTTCTCTACAAAATGATAAAACTATGTCAGTCAGAAGTTAATGGGAACTGTTTTAATTTTGTGTTTGGAAATATTAGATAACCTAAAAACCATAGATGCATTAAATGTTAGTTAGCAGTTGAACATATTTTAATTGTTCCCGCGCAAGCACAAGTTTCCATTTTTATTTTAAATAATATTTATAGCCTAGATTTATGTTAATCAAGTAAAGTTTAAATTTCATTTTCCTAACAATTACTAAATCGGAGTTACAGTCCTACAAACTTATCTAAAGAACGGTCAAAAATGGAACTACGAACTACCGCCATTTTGAAAACGTCATTCGAATGTCAGATTCTGTCCAGCTGCGAATCTCGATTGGGTAGTTTTCGATTGGCTGCCCCATCCATTGTTATGATAGGTTTCTCGTCGGTTTACGTTTTACGTGAGAATGAGTTTGGTGGACGTTGTTTTATAAATTATTAAAATAGGGCCTGGCCAACTTAACGCATTGGGTGTAGGTACTGTTTTATAATGTTTTTCTTATACTATGGCATGTTGTGAACGTCTTGATTTTGTAATTAAGTTCACTACTTATACATAAATAAATAAATACATTTGAATAGTGTAAGCTTTTTGTTTTCTACATATTTTTAATATTAAAAAATATGTATTAATAATGAAGTCTTAGTGAGATTTATGTTTCAGTTATGTTTTAAACCAAGCAATATGTACATAAAAAGGTAAAGGAAAAGTGGAATTTCTAAGGCAGACAATTTCTCAGAAAAAGTATTTTGGACATTTTGAAAAGGAATACAAAAAAAAGAAAATCCAAATTCTCCCACTGGTATTTAAACAGTGCGGCCAAAAAGGTATACAGAAGAGTAATTGAGATTAATCCCCTTCTGCGATCGTTTTTGTAAGAAATGTCATCTGTATTCATTTAGGTAGTAATTTTTACGACAAACTTCATCGTTTTGTTGCTGGAACATTCATACTTTACGACCTTTTTAGCAAATGGAATCTTAATACGAATTAAATTGATAACTAGTAGTAGACATTCACACACTACGATTTAGTCGGACGTTAGGGCCAATTTGATCGGACTCGACGTAATGTCAGATGTAGGCAGGGAACTCAGAAATAATGTGAACTGAAATACATAACGGGTAAGGCGATAGCGGGTAACCGACTCGAGTAAAGAAGAATCCGTGTTAAACTTACACACGTGTCAAGAATAGTTTTTAGGTCGAATACTGAAAACTGCTTTATGCATTTACGCTCATTTAATGTTGGTGTATTACATACACTATTGCACGTGCATAATGCGTGCTTCATTTTCGTAGGACACTCACACATTCAAAAGCCAGCATCAACATGCGGCGTATTGAATATAGCCTATCGGTATTTTATTTATTATCTGTTCTGTGGGTGTCGGCATGTCGGTGACATAATTCTTTGATATATATAATAATGGACGGTTCCGTCAAATTTGGCTATTTGTGTCATTGCCGGGTGCTTTACGGAAAGTCTGGTTTAAAGGTCAGTTCGGGTAGGTACATGTATTATCTATTTATTGATTTATTACTAGTATATTAATACAAGTGAATATCATTTAATCTAATTTTATGCGAGGTAATCAGGCAAAGAAGCAAATCGGTGAGTTAGTAAAAAGTGCAAATAAGTGCTAAGTTATAAAGCTCGTACGATTAGTCGTCATCGATTTTATGACAACCGTAATTGCGTTGATATATATTATAGTGCACTGTGTAATCATGTAATACTAACTGATTTCAGCTATCTCTTCATGTTTCACTCACAAACAGAAGCCAAAGATTACTACACGCTACCCTATTGAAATAATTGGGGATATATTTTTACAAGGTTTTTTTAGCTCATATTCTTATTTGTCCGGTGGTTGTTTATCTAGTACAAATCTTGCAATCGATTTTTAACTGATTTCCCGACTAGCTAGACATTTGAAACTTTTAGAATATATCAGAACACGATGCCAATGAATTCTTTTAATACTTTAGCCATCTTTAAGTAGAATTGAATTCATTTTCAGTTAATTCTGTTTTGTATGAAAAGTTATTTCGGAAGAAATCCGTAATCCAATCCACTATTATCGGTTGCTAAGGTTGCTTGGTGGTCCAAGCAACGTATTTATTAATATATACGTGCGTTACTATGGAAATCAAAATGACATTTCAGTATTCATTATTTCTATATTTGTTTGTTTGTTTGTTTTTATTTACTTCATATCAAGTACAAGTTTGAGCATATTGAGCATAATAATTCAACAGAAAATTTAAAAACGTTGTTTATAAAAAGTTCTTTTTAAATTGTAATTATTTTGTTCTTATTTTAAAGCCACAAAGTCTTAGCTATTTAACTGTAAATTATACACTGTTACTACATTTACCATATATTATAAGATTAATGATTATAAACATTAAAATAACTTAATGTATTATTATTCCGATCCTAATAAGATCATGGACCTCCACAGAGTAGAGGAGAGGTTTAACAGATTTTTGTTTTTACAAAAAAAGATGTGCCACTTGCTCAACCTAGTAGGCCCATACTCTGACTCAAACACACATTGAAAAACAATATGTGTACTTGCCAGACCCAGGATTCTAACCTGGGACCCACGACGTTATACATATTAGCTTCAACTAATATATTATGGTATTATTTGGATACACAAAATGCTTTGTTGTTTGGCTGAGCTTTAAACGTCTCAAGTTTAAGTGGTAATTCATAATTTCTTAGAGCCTTCGTATTTTACTATCATAAAATCGGATATTACACAAACAACGAGCAATTTGTATACACATTAGTAGCTAAATTACATAATATATCGTCACTGTTCTGGCAGAAGACACTAATTCGAAAAAATGACATATTGAGTTAGTTATACCAAAATGTTCCTTATTTAAAACTTTACCGTCTGGAAAACTTCTTAATAAATAAACAGTCTTTATTATAAAGTCATCCTTTTTACGATTACTTAATAAACTCACATGATAGACCATTTCAAACATTTTAACAACTTCAAAGTCAAATTACTCAAAACTAGTATTCTCCAGTTAGTGTGTTCTGCCAGAACAGAGACGATATATATGCCTAGTATTATTGATTTTTATATTAATATGAGACATGGATGTGTGCGTTTTTTCAGGAAAGAAGAATCAACTGACCAAATTTGGTCGTCTATAGACAACAGTTAATTTGGTAGAGCTGGCCGCAGGCTAAAAATGTGATATTACATGACGTGAAGGACCATCTGTATAGCTTTTTATTGAAAATTCAAATAACGCTGTGAATAATCCATCACGAAATGTCGGCATATATGTAATAAAAGCCTTGTAATGTTAGGTTAGGCTAACCTGAAATAAATAAAGAACTATCTAAAGCATATTATATAATAATAAATCACTATTGTAATGCCTTTATTAGATAGGTACTAAAACGATTTGGCGCCAATCTCATTTGGACGTCAGTTTTTTTTTACATTCATCACGATAACGTGGTTTTATATTCGAACACTGAATTACAGAGATATTACGCTAAGTGTGTATGGCAAACACTCGTAATAGAAATAAACGTTTTAGTTTTCCTCTCTATTTCTATAATTTTAAATATGGTTGTCGTAACTGTGAATGTAATTATCATGACATTATCACTGTGAACCATCCCATCTTCACCTCCATTAAGCCTTGTTGCACATACAAAACTATACGAACGAACGACTGACCGCATAAAGCATCGTCTACGTATGCACCGATGCAACATTTTGATATTTTATCTGCGGCTCATGTCGAGAGAAATTTGTTACATACGGCAAGCAGATGTATTTTTCTACAACGAATGGCGCACCGACGCTATTTGTGGCAATATTGCATGCGTTTTGTGAATAACAACAAAACTTCATCAACAAAATTGACGTGTTGCTGAGGAACTCAGCATACTCGCAATGTTACTTATCAGTTATCAGCCGTGACGTAGGTAAAAAGTATACGTAAAAGACAACTCTCTTCTTCTTGGTCGTGCACTCATGGCTGAGGATCGTGACCCCATTTAAATTTCGCCATCCTTTGAGCGACCAAGACTTCCCATCCTTCTCGATCTTCCGCTTCACTCAGGGCAGAATGGATGGTGCCCCCAGTCAGCTCTTTCACTTGGTCGCTCCATCGCGCAGACGCTCTTCTTCTGCTTTGCCTTCCCTGGAGGCTACCCAAAACTACCAGTCTCTCCAGGTTGTCCGGTCCGCGCCTGACAATATGGCCAAAAAACTTCCGAATTCTTCTCAGACATATCGTCGAGAGCCGTTCTTTTATCTTCAGTCTCTGTATGATTGACTGGTTCGTCCTGTGCTCCGTCCAAGAAATGCGAAGCATTCGGCGCCAACACCACATCTCAAAGGCATCAATTGCCTTCCGTTCTCTTGCCTTCAGGGTCCACGACTCCGTATAGAAATATCGAGAACACTAATGTTTGCACAAGCATCATTTTTTTGGCAATCGAAATTCCCCAATCCTTCCATATAGTGGTAAGGCATGTCATCGCATCTTTTGCAATCTATGTGCGCCTTCTTATTTCCGCTTCGCATCCGCCCTTTCCACGGGCCAACCTTCTACCAACACCAAATACACTCAAAAACCTCGAAACAGTCGACGAGTTTGTATATCTTGGAAAAGACAACATAATTAATAAAAGTAGATTATAGTGTATTATAACTTGTTTTTGATGCTTCAAAAAGATGCTGTGCGAAATTATCAAAAGTATCAACAAGTATTTTCTGTTTTTTTTTATCGTTAAAATTTTCAGATTCCCTTAATATCTACTCACGCAGCTGGCCGGCTGACTCGAAATCAAAGCAATTCACGTTATTCACACTGTTTACTGTCCGACAACAAGAAATCAGCGATAACAGGAAGTCGCTGTAGTCGCATATAGAAGACTTCTTAGTGACGTACCTGCGATGGCGGCAACGCGTGCTAGAGGCGCGTTTAATTAATGATGTATCGACTCTCCTTTTAGATGTGACTTTTTTTCTTCTTCGCAATAAACCAAAAGTTCACTAATAATAATTCTAACATCACTCCTGATTATTTTAGACATATTTTTTTATTATAAAAACTTTAAAGACGTAAATTAATAGATCCGTACACCACGGGAGTGTACAATGAAATGATAAATTTGGAGGCGTTCCTTATTTGAAAATGGAAGTGCGATTAGCTGCATTGGAGAGGATTGTTAGTATACAGCTTTAACATGTGGATAAGAAGTTATTGTTCGACAATACCTTTATATTTCTTGTCAAGTAGTTTAATATGTTCTCACATATTGGTATATTTGCTAGCGAGTTTGGCTGACAACGAAAAGGTCAGTAGTTTGAGACTCACCGTGACTTACCACATGTGTTTTTTGGATTTAAATATTTTGATCGGCTAGGTTTGACTCTACCAGTGAAATTGCTCTATCCCACATGAAGAACTTAAAAAATATCCAAAACTAATAAATATTACAAAAATTACACAGTTTATTGCATAAACCTTCAATGTCACATACTAGAGTGAGATTAGGCCTCTTATGACGATAAGTTCTCTACTGCCTGTAACCTTTCTCCAGGTAATCAGCATATCTCTTCTCTGATATACCACTCGTCCTCGTTTGGCACCAAATTTGTTCATTATTTTAGCATCCTTCTGAAATTCTTGTCATACCGTAGTCTTTAAGACTTGCAGCATCTGGCGATGGTTTTCTGGTGAATTAAACACTCTAGATCTTCGTAGTCTTTGATCTTGTAATCCCAGAAAAAAAATTGTAAACACTGTTGATCTGTTATCTATCAAAAATCAGAGGGCAGTGTGTGTTGGGACATATACATTGGGTTCTCTTATATTTTTATTAATTCCACGTATTTATTCAACAATACTATTCAATTCGTATTACAGAAATTCTTTAAATAATTTATGTTTAAATCTAAATGCTGTCGAGTTGAGAAGCGTTGAATAGATAAATAAGTGTGTGGAAAACAACCGTTTGCCCTTTCGTTGGAATTCGACGGTAATTTGGAATTCAAAGTAAATATTTTTTGTTTTCTTTTATCTATTCATATCGCTTGGCAGGTGAATTCAGTTTGTACATACATACTTCAAACAGAAACAAAGGAACGTTGTCTACGCAGTGTTTTAGAACATTTTCAAACTGGTTATTTGATTTATTTTGAAACTAATTGTTCATACGATATACCAATGGGGAATATTAAAGCATATAGATAAACTTTATGTTACATTATCCATCAGATACTATAGATAACGGAACGGCTCTCAATGATATATCTATATCTGAGATACAATCTGCACTTTTTGCACATATTATTTGAGGCGGATCGAATAACCTAGAGAGACTGGTGGTTTTAGTAACCTTCAAGAAAGGCGAAGCAGAGTCATATTAATATTGTAATGATAATAACAATTTATGGGTGATGTTTGAAAACAATATGGTCGCTCGTTAGTTTTCTTGTATCTCCAAGGTCATGTCAGCATCCCACAGTCCCGCCATTATACACTATGAAGATGGTATTTGGACATGGTGTTTAAAACTCCCACCTACGCACCCGTTATGTATATGCAGCCACGTCATACGCGGCCGGCTAACATAACCCTTACGTGTGCCAGATCAAAGAATTTAAGCCCTCATTTTGTCCCGAGCAGAGTCGCACGGGACTGGTGATGCAACCTTGCACCGAAGTGCGAATGCATGATGTTAATTTGTATGGCAACTATCAGAGTGACTTTAATTTGAAGAGTCGCAAGGGGAGTCGAGAGTGTCCCGCTCCCCGTACCCTCTGGCGAATTTAGTAAAGGCCGCAAAATTGGCCTCGGTTGCCACCATGTCCGCGTGTCCTATTGGGCCCGAATGAAGTCGGACCCGGGCAAACAACTCCGCTCGTTCGGGGCCCATAAGTGGACAGTCCCACAGGACGTTGGTATTTGGACAACGAACTCCAGATTAATGCAGAAATTATCTTGAGTCATCTACGGCGCGTGGTCGACTAAAGTTCAAAGTCGCCTTTTCATTATTAGCGTGATGAGAGACCGCTTTCTAACCTCCTCGTCACCCTTAGCGCAGTCGCATATTTAAAATCGTCTCAACTGGGATAATAGTCATAAATCAAAACTGACGCAACATGCAACTTTCGTATGTGCGTATAACAAGGCCGTGCGAGAGCAATAACATCACTCGACAAGCCAAAATGAATGCCGAAGTGCGACATTTCGGGATTATACCTGAACTGCTTGTCGGGTGAAAATATTTGCATATGCCTCCAGATGTTTTTTTTCAAACTAAAATGTTTTCTTCCAGCACTGTGCGAAGGTCCATAAGATAACGTGTGTTTTGTGAATAACGATGACGTTATATCGATGTATTCGACACGTTACGGGTGAGACGAGCTTAGATGTGAGAGACGGCTTAAAGTTATACCAACGCACACCCAGTAACCACCGCAAAAATCTGTTCTCGAAACTCAGTGTATGGTTGCTATGAGCCTTCGTAAGGTGCCATGACTCCCGAAAACAGCACTATCAGAATGCAAGCGTCAAATAGGTACCTAGTATTTAATTTTGGTTTTGGTTTAAAATAAGAGATTGTTTTTTTTAATGTTTTATTTTATATTTCGTTTCAAAATATCATTTATTTTTGAAATTGTTTTTACTTAAATAATAAGATTTTCTTTAGCATTGGAATTGGATTGGGAACGATACCTGAATACTTTTTTATCTTTATTTATATTTTTTAGACAATGAAAAATGAAATTACAATTGACGATAATATATTTTAAATCATTAAATCTAAAAAACGCAAAATAGTTTTTCTTTCTGTTGAGAATACATTATGATTATTGTTATAATATTATCTAATATTCATAAATTCTCTCGACCAGTAGCCACGATTGAACAAAGTGGATATTTTACAATACTATAGAACCAAGTAGGTTGTGATGTACTATCCATATTAATATTGTCAGTGATCTACCCTATTCTTTCATTATCATTCTTCAACTTGAACAAATGTATCATATTTAGTTGAATACATTGACGCTTTACAAATTAAACAACAAAATGTCTTGTCGATCACACGATCTATGTATTTTTTTAATGGATTATTTTTATGAATTTATGTCACATAATGTTACTATTTAATCTCAATCTATAACTCATTTAGAGGTCAACTAATACTGGTAATATATATAGTTACAAGTATAAACGTGGTCTAACAATACAATATGACAAAAGAAAGCTTTAGAATAATATGAGCTTTTGTTTTTTTGTGTAACGGATATATTCTGTCATTTTCGAAACAATACATAATCGGTTGACATATTCTGACGAATTTAATGATATTTTAATTTGATTCTATGCTCGTGTCTACAGCGACATTTTGATATAATCGCGAAAGAGAATATTTTCGAATGTAAAAATAAAATTACAAACTTTTATTTTTCATGACAATAACATTATTTTCCTTTGTTTTCTAGAAAAAGGCAATTCAATAAGAATAAAAAGCACGATATTGAATAAAACGTTCGGGGTTGATGTAATAATTATTTAATTATATAATATTATGCCTGGATTATTTTACTACTGGATGAAAGTTTATTTGAAATTATTCTATTCTTTTAAGTTTCGTAAGTTGTTTTCAATTAATATGATTAATATTGAAGTAATATGATCCAGTACCAATTCCTATTTTGACATTTGAACGCGACTTTCTAAATAAATGAAGCACGATTAATTTGTAAACTGCATAGATATGAACACCATGCTATCTTGCCAAACGGCCCACATGCTCAGCGTAATGGAGCTTTTACGCTATTTTCAAAGCATGATCCTGGACATTCCTTAAGCGTTGTAGATAATCTATTTACATATTTTTGAAGCCTTATTATCTTTTATATTTATTTTAAACATTTGATGACTACATAAAGTATTTTTATTACATAAAATAGTGTTCTTTTAAACCTCTCGCTCTAATGTTTTAGAATATAGTCATATTTCATTACCCAACCTAACCGATTTTTTTTAAACGGTACATGTTCAAACACGCGCGTTACCATGATCTTACTCCCTACTTCATTTATCGTTTGTCGTTTTATGGCTACAGCCGTATGTTGTAGCTTAGCCACTGGGAAATGACAATGGAAATGGTGTATTTCAAAAAAATACTACTTTATTCTTAAGTCCATAATTATTATAAAACAAACATTTTTCATAGAATGTTTATCACATTTGAATGATCAAAAACATGGCTTATAATCAATATCTTTTGAATTATCTTAAAATGTGTAAATCTTGCCCATTTTTTGAATACTAAAATGCCTAATTCTTGTCAAATTTGGGATCACTGAGATTATCAATATAATTTTTTATTGTAAATATTTCACTTTAATAATGTCGACATAAATTTTACTAATGGTTGGTACGCTGAGCATGTCCCCCCGCCACTTTTGTTATTCACTGTATTTACACTGATCACTTATTGAGTGTAGTTATGAATGATTTTACAAGATAACGAATACATAATAATGCCGAAGTGTTCTATTATTGACTGCTAATCCACTCATCGTGTCAGATTGTCTTTTCATACATCTTGAAAATTGGAAAATAAATTTCATAATTTGGAGCTAACCTAATCAGGGGTAGTATTTACGTTACTTTCAGATGTTAAAGGTGGATATATATGTGGGTATCACGGTGTTGTGAATGTGGTAGTCGTGATTTGGTGGTTGCTCCGATGGATGGCGAAGCGTGTTTTATTTACAGCGTAAAAGTCGGTACAAGAGTATGTTAAAGTGGTTATGTTACAATACTTATGATACTGTTCCGAGATCTATGTCTCGGTAGAATGAGATATTCTGCGGAGCTATACAGAAACTGAGATGCTAAGAGACCGGGAATTTATATTCGAGTGACATTTCCGATGAATTATGATCCGCTATTTTATTGACGTACTCACAATCAAAATAATATCTTAAAAAGAATATTTAGTAAATAATTATTATAATTGAGTCAGCTACTCTATATGGAGTTTACGTCATTGGATATGGGATATGGGCTGACTATGGGAAAAACTGATATTGCGGAAATTATAATTGCAGTTAGCTATTTACTGAGTTTGCCATAATCGGACACTATGGGAAATGGATATTAATTTATAATTCCGGTCAGTTATTTAATATTGCCGATCAATATGCTGACACGGATTGAGTTGTTTATCCTCATATATGTATATATATAATATATTGACTGTGGAAAGAAAAAACGAGTAAACCCTCAGTTTTTTTCAAAACAGGTTTTGTTTGATAATACCATTGAACACGACTAAATATACGCTATGTCCAAAGGATGTTAGCTGCAAATCCCGAAGTTATCTAAATTTAGCATATTATTATTATATTTTTTTCTAAAAAAGAAAGAAATGAAATGGAATAAAAGACTTAACCATCATTTTTATTGGTTTTTATTTAATTATCTCAATAATTAATATTAGATTGGGATCATAAAAAAAATACTTATCTCTAATTTGTATATTTTGTGCTCTTTGTAAAATTTGATTTGTGTGGGTCCTTTTTCTTTTTAACAATCGATATATATGGAAGAAGATTTTCTAATAAATTTAATAATCATTTATAATTAAAGACGATTTGATTTTAAGATGGCTGGGCCATGCACACAGGATGGAAGTGTCACGTATGATAAAAAAACTGACATTAAAGAAGCAACCAGCAACAAGCAAGCCAACCTCGTGCAAGATGGAATGATATTTTAGAGTCAGATTTAAAGATCTTGAGCATTCTAAATTAGAGGAAATCGGCTTTGGACAGATTTAGATAGAAGGCATAGGCTAGGTTGTAGCGGGGAATGGGACAACTGGACTCCGGACAATTGGACGCCGCACTGTCGTAAACACGTATACAGAACGTAGACGAAGTATTTTAATCAGTTTCTATGTACTACTTAGTAGTTCTAATTCATTTTACTCTTAATATAATGTATTCTTTATTGCGGATTTAGAATTACCATACTTAAGGCTTTATATAAAATAAAAAAACTCTTTTTTCGTTGGAACTTAAACATATACACGATTAAATCATTATTTACGTCTGCATATTTACATTTTCACCAACTATTAAATCATAATATAATCATTTAAATATAAACAATAATATTACATTTTTTTAAAGTACCTATAAGTACCTAACGTCTATTTATTTTTGAATTTGGTGGCATCCAGTTGTCCTGGTGCCAAATCGTCCTAGACCCGTTGTAGCGCCAGAAAAATAAAAAAAGAATAAATAAAATATTGCATTTATAAACAAAATAAAATGTGACATACATTTGTATGTACCATTTTAATTAATTACTTTTGAAATGTCATAAAAACATATTTTTTCATGAGATGGTTTTGACGGATTTTATAATTCTATCACGTGAAATTATTTATATAATATTCATATGTTACATATTTTTTATTTAATTTTGATCGGATCTGGTTTCGAAATAAACTCTTTAAATATAATTATTAATTTCACCCATTAAGGGCGGACAGTATGGACATTAAGGATATAAGGCTTCAAAATTATATAAATAGATTATCTACAACGTTTAAGGAATGTCCAGGATCATGCTTTGAAAATAGAATAAAAGCTCCATTTTGACCTACGCTGAGCATGTCCCCCCTTAAGTATCATGTATGTCGTTATGAAATATAATATGTTATTTAGCGAGGTTTTACAGTAGCAATAATCCGACAATATGGGAAGAGTTACGCCTACGCTACGCTTCTACGGTGCTACGCTTCTACGCCATAATATGTTCCATGGAAGTGAGTGTTTATGAGTTCCAAGAAATAATAAATATGACTAGATTAAATTCGAATGTATTCTGAGAAACTCATTACATTATTAATAATAGCTGTAATATAGTAAGCGTTACTTAGAATCGTATGAGATCGTAACAGAATTTAACAGTCGGTTGTATTATGTTAGTAATCCTAGTTATAGTGGAAATTCTATTATATTCTATATAGCGGCAATTTTTAAATAAACATTACGTACAATTTTACAACGTTTTTCTTAAGCGTCAATTACATTGAGCTTCTTTACGAGCTGTTTGTTGGCGAATTTATAATCTGCCTGTAAAGTCGCCCAGTGTAATCATCGAACAAGCTAACAAGCAGGTTGTAAACACTATACCGAGAAAAGTTGAAAGCCGGTCAACTTTACACGCTACACGCCGGTGTGTGGGCCTACTGCGTCTGCGCAGTAGAGCGCAGTAGCAACCTCCCGGTAAAAAAACGAACTACGTTCTGTCAAAATAGTCGCTGGCTTGTGGCTTCTCAGTGAATGGAAAGTTTTGTGTGTAATCATCAAATCGCAGTAGCTGAATCGCCCGCTTTTAAATTCGCCAATAAACAGCTCGTAAAGAAGCTCAATGTAATTGACGCTTTAGCTCGTATTCTTATTTGTCCGGTACAAATCTTGCAATCGATTTTTAACCAACTTACCGACTAGCTAGACATTTGAAACTTTTAGAATATATCATATATTTAATACTTTTAGCGATCTTTAAGTAGAATTGAATTCATTTTCAGTTAATTCTGTTTTGTATGAAAAGTTATTTCGCCACCATTATTGGTTGCTAGGGCTCTGGGGTCCTAGCAACTAAATTATTAATATATACGTGCGTTACTATGGAAATCAATATGACATGTCAAGTACAAATTTTTTTGATCGTTTAAGCTAGTCAAGTCAAGTTTATATGGTTCAAAAGAAAATTTAAAAACGTTGTATATAAAAAGTTCTTTTTATCTTATAATTATTTTAATGTTACATTAGATAAGTGTGTTATTTTTATAAAGCCTTACTGTGAGGTAGTTGGCAGTGGCGAAGGGTGGAGGTAGGCTGCTAAGATTCGACATAAATAGTGCACACTAAACTTTGTCAGTCATACTAATTTGTTTCCGTTTAACTAAAAATACAATTTAGACGTTGTGTTGGTTAGTTATTAAAATTAAATTAAACTCTGCCTAAACCAAACCATAACCATTTAGGTATGCTAAGGGCGATCCGCCAAAAATAGTACTCTTATATACATTTAGTAATACTTATTTGTTTTCGTTGAATTAAGAATACATAATAACATAATTTTATTATGGTGTTGGTTAGTTTTTTGTAATTCACTAACTGTCTAACCAAACCATAATCGATAAAAAATATTCGTATATCTATAAAACTTTTAAATTGATATATGGTTTAATGGCATAATTTTAGATATTTTATAGATAAATGAATATTTTTTTAGTATTATCTACTATAGCTTGGATTAGGCTGGGTTTAATTGAATTTTAAAAACTAACAAATACTATCTACACATTGTAGGCTTAGTTCAATAAAAACAAATACGTTTGACCGACAAAGATTGATATGCACTATTTATGCTGGATCTTAACAGCCTACCTCAATTCTTCGCCACTAGTAGTTGGTAAATGGTAAGTGCGTATTCGAATTGTGTTTGGGGAAAATCACATGTGTGTGTTTCATCCAGAGCAAAGAATATTTGTTTAATTAATATAATAGCGCCTGTACACGTGCATGGATTTACTGGCAGCAATAGTACGCATTTTAAACTATCGTGACACGTTTACACGTAAATGTGCTGACTGTCGCTCTAATCTCATTCGTTAAGAGTAAGCGAGACGCGATGTTGTCATTTTAGGATAGGACATGGTCGAAAAATCAACTGGATCAGGAGAGTGGAAGATAAAGCAAAGTGAAGGAATCTGCTTCCAGTGGTCAAAGTCCAGAGAAGAAACAAAAACGTCGCTGGATTATATAAGTCTGCAAAGTAAAGTCAAATGAAAAATACATATTGTAATATTATTTTATATAACAAACCACGAGTTACTGTTTTGAAAAAAAAAGAAAAATATGCGTCGAAATATGTGAAAATAATATTATTCATAATGCAATTGATCTCAAAGAAATTTTGCCATTTGTATGGGCGGGCATAGAAGTAAATTTGTTTTTTTATACCATATAAATTCTATTCAAAAATACTGACAGAGTTTATCGTTTCAATATGAATAATTTTTTCATTACTATATTTCACTTTTCACGTTGCATTTCAGTACTACAGTTTGCTTAAGCCACTCAAAAGATGTTGAGATAGAATCCTGGTTTAACATTCATATTATGTTGATTATTTTAATAAACTTATCTCGTCAATTAGACCCATCTAGATTATTTGCTTGATGAAGGTATTTCCGCGCAGTCTCCACTCTTTTCAGTTCGTATACTCTTGCGACCATTACACCGTTTCGTGGTTTCGTTTCATTTCGTTTATGTATTTAGATCTCTACTATCCCCCGCGTGGGCATACCGTACCAACCAGCGCATCTATTCCATACACATGACGTTATCGGCAGCTTTCGAAGTTAGTTTTTCATTTTTTGTATCGAAGTATTAGTTTACAATAAGTTAGCCATCTAAACAGTCAAAACTGTCTATCTCGCTCAAAAATTTAACACAGCTAAGAGAGTTGCTGTTTAAACCATGGCCCCCACAAGGAAGGGGCTGACAGGGCTATAGCTTGGGGGCCCAGCGTGGCAAGTCGACCAGTTTAATGGGGAAAACACCCCACAAATTTGCTCTAATAGTAAAAAAAATATATGTCTGTGCGATGTAATTTGATGTGAGTGAAGATTGATATAATTAAATGATAATTCACGCATATAATTTTATTTTATAATTATTTTAAGTGTGTTTCCTTACAACATTATTATCCATTATGGCGAAGAGTTCCACGTTACTTGGGTACCACAAAAGGAGGTCGCGATCAGTGCTTCATAATATTATGCTAAGTGCGAACAACTCAATCAATCAACTGGATTTATTTAAAAATCGCTAAAAAATACACGGAATACAACCCTGTGGTTCCGTGGAAACTACTTAGGGAATACTGCTGTAGAAAAACACGCTGCCCTTAACCTTAGCGATACGTAGGGGGGCCCTCCATAGATCCTGGCATGGGGGCCCACTTCAGGATGTGGGGGCCATGGTTTAAACATACCACTTATTGTAACAAATTACAACTAACTTATTGTAAATTGTTACAATAAGTGCTAATACTTCGATACAAAAAATTAAAAACTACCCTCGATAGCTGATGATAGCGGCCAATAGTAGTCTTGTGTGTAGAATAGATGCGTAGGAGGTTGAACGATGCGTTTATTACCACGAAATTATATAAACGTGATTATTTTATTGACAAGCAGACTTCTTGGTTACTGTTTAGTTAGGTGTTTTAATATTTGTCTTTAACAACGACTTTAGCTTTACACACTCACCATCGCCAAATTAGTACCTTCCTTTATTTGAGTACGTCTATGTCAAAATGTTTATATACGAATAAAAATGAACAGTATGTTGTATGTTTATAACATATATATTTGTGTAATTGACATCGTATAATATATTATTAGGTAAGTTTTAATGTCAGGTGAAAACGTAATGGCGCCGCTTTTAGCAGTGGACTGTAATTTGAGGATGCTGGTTGGTGGATTACGGATCTAGGGGGGAGCGATGATAAATGAGATGACAAGTCTTAGTTCAGAATGGATGATGGAGACGCAACGTTCGCTTAAACTGTATCAGATTTAGCTCAACGAAAGTCAAACATATGCGTTTTGAGTCACGCTGTAGTTAACGCGGCCTTGTTTGTATCGTATCAGATAGAGCGCAATAGCTTTAACAAGCCTACGCGCAATGTTTGTTTTGAAGTAACTCGAGTTAACTTATGTATCAGTCTGTATAATTGAATTAATCAATAAACGGTGGTTTAGCGGTGACAAGCCTATACGCACCCATTGTCTTCAGCTAACTGAATGTTATTCGCAATCGCGGTCATCTCATGACCCATAACTGCCAGTCGCCCTGGTCTTGCGACAATTATAAATAAGGATTCAAGGGAAGGTGGGAAAAGAGGGTGAATGCAACCACAATTGGCACAACCACATAAAATTAACGAAGTGTAATCCTTACGTCTAAATAAATTGGAGTAGAGATGAACATGCCGCATCGTTGGAAGAATATAATACGATAGACAAATCTCATCATCCAGTGTTGCCCAAGGGTCGCTAACACACCATAAGGATGCCCTAACCCGCTGGACAGAAGAATTCAAAGTTTGGTGAATGTACGTGAAAACAAATAAGCTAGACGAGGCCTTCATTCATCAGAGGATCGACTCTGACTGATCACTATATAATATATATATTTAGTTCATGTAAAAGCTACATGTTTTCAAAATGTAATTTTGTATTGATAAATAAAAGTGCCAAATTTTAAGAAGAACCCTTTTTCTCAAAAGTCACTTAACGTCACTACTCTATAATATAGTGAAGGTTTTATTCGGCGTCTTTAATAAATAGTCTTAATAAACTGTAGTAATCTACGTTTCGAGATAGACCTTATGAATATAATTTAGTTTTTTAAATTATGTTCTTATTCTAACTGCGCTTCGCCATAGAAATAAGTAAGGTAAAAAAAATATTTTACCATTAGACATACAAAGTATTTTAGATTTATGCTTCGTTTGAGTGAAAAATAAAGAAAAAGTGATAAATTACTTCGTTTCTATCCTTTTTTATCTGCAGCTGAAACCTACGTTTTTGTACGCATAAGCAATATTTCTTTAAAGTGAAATTATTTATTGCACGTGAGATAAATATTCCATCACTGACAGTTTTTTTTAAATATTTTTAACTCGATTTGAGAAAGGTTAATTTATTTAGAAGTTCGCATTTAACCCAAAGTGTATTATGTCTAAAAAATTTATTAAATCTGTATCTCATAGAATGGCCGGCTTCTTTGAGAAAATGCCAAATATTTTTTTGAAGTAACCTAAAGTATCTTCTAATACCTAAAGTATATTGTTATAATATTGATATGTAGCGGCGTGACTTCGAAAAGAGACCCATTGACTGGACATCGCAAGTGCTATGTAGACAGATTAAGATTTAACTAACTTATCTCTCACCGTCAGTTTAGTCTGATTAGCTCTGACCCTTTTAATCATACAGGTCCTCTATTTTGAAAATAAGCACCTTATACTATCGAAATTTGTTTCTAGTGATAAGTGTGGTATCTAGTTGTCAAATGTGATACCTACCAGAACTGAACTAATTCTTTGGGAAGTTCATCTGATTATTTGGTCGAGCGAATCATCTTATCTTGTTAATCTGTTTTCGTGTACCGTTTGAAGTATTCTCTGTTAATGTTGATTAATCTCTGTGAACTCTGAATAAATACTAAAACCGGAAGTATTTCTATATCTATAAATAAAAAAAGCTATGAATCTTTTTAGTGAAGTTCACACCCCTGCTTCCGCTGTCCCTCACCAACATCCAAATCCTCAACCCACCTTTATACAGTCCATAAAAGCGCTACCATTTATTTTTCATTTTAGATTACTCTAAATGTTTATCGGCTAAAAAAATTTGCATTTTGTTCCAATTTTAAATAAAATAGAAAACACGAAATAACGTTTTCTCATGAACCACAAAAAAGTCGTTTATCACAAATATTGAATTATGGACTTATCGGTATTTGGAAATAGATGCCTCAATTATAATAAGTGGTATGCTATTATTGTAAAATACAATATCTATTTACGAGTTCCTGTCAAAATACTTTCCATATCCAATAAAATATGTCTTAAAGAGACAATAATGGCGGGCTTTTCTTATCATTTCTATATCTGGCAAAGCCAAAAATTCTTGTCATTGGTTGATTGATTAATATACCTAACATTTGTAATAACGGGATAAAATAATCTCCGCATTTGATTGAGGCCACTCAGACGTCCTACAAATTTCATTCCAGTAGGGTAAATTGTTGCGGACGTCATCATTCAGTTCAAATTTACGTCGCCATGCCATGTTTCCCATGATTTCGCGTGGGAATGCGAGACTTCTTCATTGAAACTAAAAATCAAAACAATATTTTAAGAGATCCAGACGCCATATATGAACCAAATATTTTTGATAATATGTTATCACCATCATCAGCCGGGGTCGTTCCACTATTGAATGGATGCCTCTCCTAGTTCTTTCCGTTCCTTTCGAGTCCATTGCCACTTGTAATAAATATGCCATATGCAAACAAAATAATAAAATATGTTCACTGATATTAAATAAATTTGAGATAATACCAGTACGTCAATTTAAATAGATAGGGAATTTTAGCGTGATTACTATTATATCGATAGCTGAATTGCTAAAGCATATTACCTGGAATGCGATTTATGCTGGTTCAAGGTCCGCTCATCATATTATGATCAATGCATGTTTCTGAGATTTTTTTGTAGTTTTTAGAAATTTTGTACCTATTCATTATATATTATTTATATATTTATTTTTAATACTATTTCTTTGCTTTTAAATGTCATGTTGTGAACGTCTTAAATTTACAATTTATAATTTTCACTGTATGTAGATTAAAAAAATGAATTTGAATTTGAGATTTTCAATATTATATACTACTATATTTGTTGAATAATTACGAATCCTATATTTTCAAGTCTTGTGTATTATTTATTACTTTAAGGGGGAGAGGCATAGAAATTCATTATCAAATTAAAGCTTTAAACATATTTTAATCGATCGATACCTATCTAAATACAATGGGAAAAATAAAATATATTTTTTTATTTCAAAGAGAAAGCGACAAATTTGAAAAAACGGCTAAAAATAAGGGTTTTATTAAAATAAATATTTATTGTTCCAAGTAATTTCTTGAAACAAAATTATCGATTTAACATTGTTTAATAAGTTTTCTTGGAACTGGCGTATCTCTTTTGTTAATTAATTATAGTTTTAATGTTTTTTTTTCAATCTAAAATCAATCGATTTTTACGAAAATATTATGATCAATGCATGTTTCTGAGATTTTTTTGTAGTTTTTAGAAATTTTGTACCTATTCATTATATATTATTTATATATTTGTTTTTAATACTATTTCTTTGCTTTTAAATGTCATGTTGTGAACGTCTTAAATTTACAATTTATAATGTTCACTGTATGTAGATTAAAAAAATGAATTTGAATTTGAGATTTTCAATATTATATACTATATTTGTTGAATAATTACGAATCCCATATTTTCAAGTCTTGTGTATTATTTATTGCTGCGGACCTTTTAATTAATAGTTTTTAATTATCACATTTAAATAACATGCTAATTATATCCAATGGCCACATAATGGGCAACGCACCAATTGCGTTTTAAATATGTAAAATAATATATACAAATAGTTTATTAATTACAACATTAATAACAATTAATGCAATTACGTTAAAAGTAAAATTTGCAGAGATTCTGACAAAGTTTAGGAATCGAAGCCACTATTTTTAATACTTTTAGTAAAAATTGTAAAAGATCGTTATCAATGGTGGATTTTTTTAAAATAAGTACCCTCAAGTTGGTGTGATCCGGAATTATATTGTTAGTTTAATCGTAATTGGTTTCAGATTATGGATATTCTTATAATAAATTATTGAATATTTATTGAGTATACTTTGATTTAAAATACTATATAAACACTCCTTGTATTTTGCACGGCACTGGATCCTTCAAGCGAGGTATTGTGAATGATAAATAGCTTACCCGAAATTGACGTAAGATGTAAGATAATTCGAAGGAAATGATGCTTTGATTACATCTAAGATTAAAACAATTCCCTCGGAAAAAACGGTTTGATAAATAAAAAATACGGAAAAGCACACATAGGTAGGTACTATGTTGTTGCGTTTTAGGGTGAATTTGGAAGTTAATTTTAATAACCTTATTACTGCCAGCCAATTTTTACTAGGTGGACACTTGTAGGCCAGCTATTTTTGGAATAAAATAAATCCTTTAAAAAATATGAAATAGGAACGGAATGATAAATATTTGTGAAAACTTAACATGTTTATCAAGTTTATAGTGAATATTTTCACACTAAAATGATAAATATTGTTTAGAAAATATAAATACAGAATGTTTATTCAGAAGTTATGACGTTTACAAGAACCCGCGAATATATTTGTCCGTGGGCTGACGCGACATACATGCTTTGGCGAGTTAATTCGTCCATGGCATGGATCAGGTTAAATCGATGAGACAGATATTTTTTTTTTTCGACCATATCTGATCATAATACGATCATATGGACCTAAGTTTGTATTAAAAGATTATATTTTTACGAGAAATGTGTGTCAGCCACTTGCTCAACCGATTAGGTCCATACTCTGACTTGAAATTTCAAATTGAAAAACATGTCTACTTGCCAGACCCAGGACTCGAACCTGAGACCCACGACGCTATAGGTCGACGCTTAAGCTGCGCGGCCATCGTGGGTGTTAATATAATAGGTATCACCAAATGTGTGAATATTGATAAATTTCTACTTGGAAGAAAATTATTTAATTAAAAATAAAACTCGTAGTAATATATTATAATATACAAACTATTTTTTTATTCAACGAAAACCTAATTCACAAGCTTTAAGAATGTAACCTTTTTATTGCATACAAATTTGAAAACACCTTGTATATTATATGCCCACTAGAAAAAATCTAACACTAAAAATACCCGAAAAATGCTCGATGGGACTCGAACCCGTATCCACTGGATTTGCGCCAATGTGATTTATTAATTGAGCCACGTGCGTCTTTTCTAATTATAATGAAATTAACTGGTAGTTTTTAGATCTTTAAGCGCTTAATGAGTTCGTCCAGCCAGGCACCGTATTTTTTCCCCAGTACTAAGTATTTACATGGGGTATTTTTAAATTACGTATGTTCTATAATGATTTAAATGATCATTGGTTTAATACCATCAATAATTTCGAATAAACCAATAATTATCAATATTTGACATTAATTTATATTCTAACAATCAAACTTTACGGATAACGATTTTTATTTTAAAATATATAGTAGGCTTAGACATGATGTTGGCCTGTTGAAGAACAATAAATTACCAGCGACTCCCAGCTAAACGATGCCTAACGATATTATGAAATCGTCTCTCACTTCCGCTATTGGGTAGACTTTTCTTTCATCTGAAGTCGTCGCTGGTGAAGGTGCCGGTGTGACCTTTTCGGAATATTCATAACCTAATATTCATTTTGTCTGAATACGTATTTGGTTACAATTTACAATTTTTATTGCTAATAAAAATTGTACAGAATCATAAAATAGAACTTAATATTATTATTATTACGAAATTGCAGTCATTTTCTAGTTATGAGAATACGAGAATCCGGTTCCAGCGTTAACTCCAAACAGGAGTTATATTAGTGAATATTAATATGTTTTTTTCTTTCAAGATCGAGATAATATTATAACAAATGATTAAATTTGAAAGAATGGTTTATTATAAAACCCACATAATAAATCCTTTCCTCTGAAAAAGGAAAATAGTTATCTTAATAATTGAGCGTAGTTATACGTAAAGCAGCCAGTCCACAGATACCTCAAACAGAGATAGAATCACTTTTATGTAAATTATGTTTCTTTAAATCCACAAAGCCTCTGTATACTGTTAATACTCTTTGAATGATATATTATATTATATATATATATATATATATATATGATGTGTAACTTTTAAAGAGATACAAGCATAAAATCTTTAAAATTTTGGTGTTTTAGCGGTCCAGGTTGTATTGTGCAAAACCGTTTATTTTGAATATTCATTCTGAAATGCAGCCAACTCTTATTTTTGTTAGAAAAATCTTTATTATTTCATTTATTTTCTTAAAAAAACCTTCTAAATTACTCAAGTATTAAGGGAATTTCAAAGTACTTAAGTATTGAAAATAATTCTAAAAACTTACAAATTAATATTTAGCTTCCTGGCACTATTTTTTACATGAAAAATATATATATTATATTATATTATATAATTATAATAAAATGAAAAACATATAATATAATTGAGAAAATAATTTTTACTAATTGAATGTAGAAAAATACACCTTACACAGTCAGGATTTTAATAATTAAATACATAATATTAACATGTGGTTGGTTTATGCAGATTGAAAATGGCATATTTTTAAAACGCATTTATATGACATGTTTGTATGACAGCAGCTTGGTGGCTTTATGCAGATCGAAAATGTCATATTCTGCGTTTTACAAAATCTTTAAAATGCATTTATATGAGATTTTTGTATGATAGCATGTTGGCTGATTTGTGCAGAACGTAAAACAAAAGTGTGAGATTATGGAAATAACAATAACTCGTTTTTTTTTAAATTGTTTCCTGGCTGCTTTGTGTCTAACTACACTCAATTATTGAACCAATAAAACAGCAACTCGTGTAAATTATACAGTACAGTTTCCATACAAACAACCCATTTAACTTTAGATCCGATTTCAATATAACCACAGAGCACCCAACTACTATGCGAGAGAAGGTAACTTAATTTTGAGTGAGTGAAATAACTTGTTCGTTTAAATTCAAATGTTTCTTATGTTACCGCCATGTCTTTGATTTCCATCGCTCTACTATACACCTACCAGTCAGAATATAAAGTTTGACTCAATGCCGTCTCTAGTATAAGCCGAGTACAAATTTTAGCGCAAAAACTAGGTGGTCCTATTTCGTAGCTATCAAAATAAAAATATACCTTATTTTTTTGAAAAATAAACCATTTAACCGTATTATTTGTGTTATTATTAAATCAAATTACAGAAAAAAATTGAGACCATTACAAAAACTATTTGATAATAATAATTGGTGCTCGAAAAAGTTTTTTAAATAAATATGTTTTAAAACGTTAATCAATCAATGCATGGAAAAGTAATATTTCTGTGATGTAAGTATGGCGATTCCAGAACGGTTAAGTATGATTAAATTGGGAACAAAAAATACGATTTAAAAGTAGAAAAAACAAGATCAGGACCGGTTCCATTAGCTTCAATGGGACATTCTAAACTAATGCAAAAAATAAACGGGTATTTATACCATCAAATACTATAGACGGATTGATAGCTTAGAAGCGTAAGCACTCACCCGGAAAGTGCAAGACGTGAGTTCAGATTCTACTCGGTCCAACGTTTTTTCTAGATTTTTTTCAAAATTATGTTTTTCTATAAAACTTATTTGTCTGTAATATATTATACAATATTCTAAGAAAATATTCTCTGTTCAAAATTTCATTTGAGTACTTAGATTCACAATATAAGTATATAATATAAATATTTTTACATATTGTGTTTTATTTGTAATAAAAAAATACAGTTAACAACGTTAAAGCAAATAAATAAGAAATAATATTATCTGTGTTGGCAGAACGAGCTGTTATTTTGTAAATAAAATGAAAGCGTTATGTTAATATCTTGTTTCGATGACATATTTTAAATGGTAGTGTAAAAAAACTTCTTTCAGGATCTCTCGAAATATATTTGAACGCCCGTTTGACACTACCTACAATTAATAAACCTGTAGTATGCATTAACTTGTAGTTAATATTATTATTATCATACTTGATATTCTAATTATTATTATAACCATAGTTTAACTATCACATTAAACAAAACGTCCATTTGCTATCGTTGGTATCACTATATGATGAAATATTGAATTTTCCCAGACACGATATAGAAATATTGTAAAAGTAAACGGTAAAATCGCAGACAAGGTCAAACATCAGCTCGGCGACAAAATTGCTTTCGACTGGCAACATCAATAATAATTTATTTGCCAAGCAGAGACTGCTGTGAAAGAAGGCTTATCGATTTAAGTATCAGTGGCATTATAGAAGAATATTATTATGATAGGTACTTGACTTTGAATTCGCTTTGGGTCCTCTATATAGGTACTACAAACTCAATTTGTCTATGACTGAAAAAGGTTTTAAAGAATAACCTTCATCAATAGATATTTTTTTATACAGTATGGAAATCAAGCAAAAATATATTAAAATATAATGTCTGCAATGTCTTGCGAGAGGAAAGACTTGTTGACTTGATAACGTTGTTAGATGCGATGGTCATAGAGCTATCAATAAAGTTTATGAAGGAACCCCTGGGCCGTCCTTGTGGAGATGGCTGGATAACTTCAAGAGGGATGCAGATATGCTCAGTGTCACCGACTGGATAGAGAGAGAGTTTGGGGTAGAGATCTCTGAAGGACGATTGTGCAGTTGGCCATAGACCTGAATGATCTGAAACGCCAGATTATGTAAGTAAGTAATGAAACAATAATTAGCTACAAGATATTTTTCATTTCATATTTATTATTAGAAAACGTCACAGCCACATTTCGTCACTGTTCTGGCAGAAGACACTATTTCGAAAAAATGACAATGAGTTAGTTATACCAAAATGTTCCTTATTTCAAACTTTACCGTCTGGAAACCTTCTTGATAAATAAATAGTCTTTATTTTAAAGTCATCTTTTTTACGATTACTTAATAAACTCACATGATAGTCCAGTTCAGACATTTTAAAAGTTTCAAAGTCAAATTACTCAAAACTAGTATTCTCCAGTTAGTGTGTTCTGCTAGAACAGAGACGATTTGTAAAAAACTGGAAGAATTTTAACATTACTTTAGATGTACTCAATCTATTACATATCCATAACTCCTTTATCTATGATATCTCCCCAATAACAATAAATTGTCTTATGTTTAATTCATAGACACCATAAGTTACTAATTATGTATCATTGTTAAAAATATTCGATTGGTGTGATTTCAACTATTGCAATTTACATAATATTATATTATTGATCAACCCCGATTTCCCCACCCTGTCTAGCTGTGTTACTCAGTGACGTTCCTAGACAAAATGCCGCCACTAGGCAGTGCCAAAATGCCGCCTCATTTTTTTTATACAGTATTTTTTATCATCCTTCCATGACTCCAATATCTAAGAAATATGTGGATACATGACTAACAAAATATAATATACCACTAAAACATACAAAATTAACTTTAGATATAAAAAGCGAATAAATATAATATAACTAAGTTAGACACTTACACACGTCATCATTACATATTTCTGACGCTTTTATTATTATTTTTTTTATTTTCACATCAATTATACTATTTTACCTAATATTATTGCACATCATGTAAACAAAATAATTTTCCCTATTAATATACCTACACCTACTTTTAATTATAAATACACTATTAATACAATTTATTAATAGTCTCAACGCTCAACTATTAAAATAAAAAAACTTTCATTGTCTTTTTTGATACATGCATGCATGTCATCCAAATCTAAAAATCTTTAAATGTCATCTCTGCTTTAATATAAAATATTGCGAGTACGAAATAAGCACATTAGAAAATACACCTGACAACTGTTAAAACTTTTATGTTAATTAATATATTTTGTTGTACACCACTAAATTTTTTGTGGAAAGTTTATGTTACTAAGTTTATGTAGCTTTCCCCACGGGACGCCACCGGTGTTACTACATACATATAAACACTTGTAGATGAACTATGTGTCACTAATATTTCTTACATAGTATTTTATATATTTTATACTATTGTAAATGATTCTAATATCATTCAATTCGAACCATTCAACTTAACTTAACTGAACTCTCATGACTTTGTTCCCTTTTATTTACACCATGTACTTGTACTTTGAGACCATATCGAATAAACATCACTAAAGGTTAACATATTACTGACATACACCTTCCACTGGGCCATGTGAAGGATCAGAGCCCATTGGTATGGGTTTCCGTTGCCAAAAATATATCAAATCAGTCAGTTCCATAACATATTTAATATACAAATATAGCAAAGATAAACTTGTAATTTTTACAAAGTTTTTATTAGCTTGTATTCTTGTTTGTCCGGTGGTTGTTTGTCCAGTACAAATCTTGCAATCGATTTTTAACTAACTTCCCGAAAATTTTCACTTACCATTAGTGAGTGTGCATAGTGTCGATAGTTTTGTTTAGGTCGGTTCATAGTATCGCATCCTCTGCCATCGTAAAAAAAGTCAGATGTATAAGACGCTGACCTGACCAATACTGACCGAGTCGGAGTATTGGACTCTCACCAAGGCCGATGAGCGTTCGCTCGATATATTCTAGAGAAAGGTGCTACGTAGAATATATAGGATCATACTAGATAGAGAATAATGGCACATTCTGCATAACCTAGAGCTCTACAACATCTTCAAGAAGAATGTATCACCGAATTAATTAAACTTGGTAGGCTCCGATGGGCCGGCAAGTCAGCAATCAGGGAACTGAAATACCTATCGGGTGAGGAGTAGTAGGCAACCGATCTCGAGTGCGGAAGAATACGGGATAAACTTAAACACCTGTTAAGAATACGTCATACGTCAAATACTGACAACTGCTCTCGGTTTATGCAATGATGCTCATTTAATATTGGTGTATTACACACATTATTGCACATCCATAACGCGTGGTTCATTTTCATAGGACACTCACACATTCAAAACCCAGCGTCAAAATGTAGTGTATGGAATATAGCCTATCAGAATTCTATTTAGTAATCTGTACTGTGGCAGCATTAATCTTCTTGGAGGAGGCTAGGCCCTGCCCATGGTTGTTGGTTACTTATGATGATGATGATGATGATAATGATGATGATGATGATGGTGATGATGATGATGATGATGATGATGATGATGATGATGATGATGATGATGATGATGATGATGATGATGATGATGATGATGATGATGATGATGATGATGATGATGATGATGATGATGATGATGATGATGATGATGATGATGATGATGATGATGATGATGATGATGATGATGATGATGAGTTTTCACTGTATGAAATCCGTGTTATTAAAAATTACTCAAAAGAAAAAGTACAACACTCAAATCAATTATAATTTACATTCTTACTACCTATATCAAGTACCCACCTTCAGTTGTTGTATTAATTTTCTAGATTAGAAAACAATTACTTATTCGAAGTTTTAGGATATCTACCTATATAAATAAATTTAATAATAGCTATTCTATTGAGTATAAATAATCTTTCATGTTTTGCCATATTTTAAAATTATTTTGGAAAAATCCTTATTTCTTATTTCACTATCACTTTAATAGACAGGCAACAAAGACCGTGTTATTTCGGCTCATCGAACTGCGAAAATATACCTGTAGAAATCTACGAAACTTATCATAATGGATATTTATATTCAATATAATAATATAAGAAAAGGGGAGGCTATATCATCGCATTAAATTACTAAAAGGTTCCGGGGGACGATAAAATTTGAGGCCCCCTACAAATTTCTTTCAGTTTCAACAGTTTTGGGGGTTAACCGGAGGAGGGGATTGAATCGATATCCGTGAAACTTTCTCGCAAGTTACACCCTAAAAAGAGCTCATGACCAACAAATTCCGTGTAGACACAACAGCGGTTGGTTACATTGGGAAGCTTTCTTATCGTTTTATTCACGCTTTTTTTATTCAATGAATAATACATAAGATTTAAGAATGGAATGAATGAAAAAATAAAATAAAAAAAAGAATTAAGCGTTAATTATTGAATAAAATATAATTTACGACACCTCAATAATTTTACACAATATGTTTAGCGAGTAGGACCCGAATCTGCATGCATCAGTTTTCAATCAATGTGGTTTACTTTTAATTAAGGACGTGCATTTTTAAGAAAGTATTTGTAGCTGCAGAATACTAGCGATCAGATATCTATTGTTTAATGTATCAAATTACTCTGCAGTAATATATTCCCAGCGAATCAATTTCCAGCAAACAACTCTTAGCTAGATCATCAAGTTGATTGGCAATATTAGATACGGTATATTATTTCATCATATCACATCACATTATATCATTACGGTGTATTAGCCGAATAATCATTTTCCATGGTATCATATTTTCTTACGACTGTAATAATAAACAATATTTCATTTCGCTACTCGATTTAAAACGCTGACTCTATAATTAGTCCAATATGATTATGTACCAGAATTAATGTTAATGTATTACTTTTTATTGTATAAATAACGAAGAATAATTTATCTAAATGTCACTCGAATCCAAGTACCTAGCTCGTAACTATCTCAGTAGATTATATGTACTATCATTGTATAATAAACTATTGTACCGATACGCTGCTAATAAATCTCACCCTGCTACATCGTAGACTTCATTATCATCATCCTCAACCCACACATCGAACACCACAGTAATGACCCAACATATTAATAGATAATTTGGAAAGTTTTTAATATAAATTGTCAGATATTTAATTAAATGGTAGGTATTTATTTCTTATATTGTAAGTATCTAAATAATTATTATGTAAGTATCAGTATAAGCATGCCAGTTTTAATGTTAAATGTGATATTATATTGTTACAGCAAGTAATAACATTAAAAAATCAGTTAATCATTATTTAAATGACATGGGCCAACAGATAAAACATATATTCATTATTATTTTGCTAGTATGTACCTACCATACATGTGAAAATGTGCATTGAAAAAAGACGGCCGAATGTACCTATAGGGTGGCCGAAAGCAAACTCGTTATTTTTATATTTAATATTAAAAAATGATCACATACATCAACGAAAACTGTCGAACATAATAATAGAAAAGACCGTACCAACTATACAATATCATTATTGTATTACCTTGTCATTTTGAAGTACAAAATAAAACAATATTTCAGCATGTAACATTATATAATATATTTAACATACCTAATTTGGATTGTAAAGCAATGATTTGATAAGTAGGTATTTCATATTGTTAGAACTACAAGTTAAAATCTTCGTAATGAAGTAAGATGCCCGTAGTTTAATTGTAAAAGCACACTGGCCGCGAATCCATCGGTTGCAGGTTCAAGTCCCGTCGGGTGTCGTATTTTTTCTAGTGTGTACCTATATGCATGTGAAGTTTTTAAATTATGTGTGGTACTTATAGGTGTATTATATTATATTGATTGAATTAATTTTTGAAAAATATACTTAAGAGCATATTTCAGTGAAACGGCAAATAATTTTCAACTATAGTTGCGACGAAATTACTCGCTGCCAATCGGAGAGCGAAGGTCGAGCTGTGAACACGTCAATATGTTTTGTGATGGCGTAGGGGGAATTGATTCTTAAATCGTGTAAAGATGACTAAAAAACGTTACCCATTTACTTGAAAAAGAAAACATGTCGATGAATATATTATTATTATTACTAATAGAACAATAAAAATAACATTAAATGGACGCATGTTGAATTTTGATAACAAATTATGTTTTGTTCTGCACGCGTCGTTTGCACAATCTTCGCGACGCGTAGTCACGATAGTTTTAGACCGTGCCCCAGATGAAGGCCTTAACGTGTTTTACGTATCGATACCCCAGTTCAATCGGGGAACAACTCATAAAACCTTGTTCCAAGATAATGGCGTTTGAATTTTTTGCATTAATTCTCATTTTACTTTTGAAGCCTTGATTTCGTTAAAAATGTATGTTTTTGTTATATTTAATTTCGTGGAATTCATCAATGCACAATGAAATTCTACATTTTAATAAGGAATTAACCAATAAATTTGATTATATAACGGAATTACTAATTAATCTCAGAAAGGGTTATTCGATTTTATGACACATTGAAGACATTTTTGACTATTTTTTTTACTGAATTATAAAGAGAAGATTTTTCTACATCGAATGGCATTCTTAACTCAAAACCTTTAAATTTTGAGTTGTTCCCCTATTGAACTGTGGTATCGGTATGATAGGCGGGTTTATGGGGTCTCAGAGGCACAATTTTCTCCACCAGATGTGTGTTGTAATTCCACATAGGTGAGTTTTTAAAAAGCCAAGTCAAATAGTTCAGTTAAGATTAGCAAAAATTAAAGTCCAGAAACAAAAACCGTGTGTGTTTGTTCTCAAAATTAAATCTCCGTTCCCACATATTAAATGACCTCCCATTATGCTTAAGCCAAAGGTTCAACCCCCCTTCTATAGGGGCTGCATAATTTACGATCTCGGGGCCTCGCCGCCAGTCGTTATATACCTGCGTGTAAAAAGACCCAAAAGACGTAGCGCCATGTTTAATTGACTATAATTTTCGCAAAGTAAATTAACAGTGCCCACCTAAAATTAATGAAACATAAACAATACCAAGTATCCGCAGTGGGCTGTATTGAAAGCCAAGTTAAATTATGCGTGATATCTAATGATTTATGCAGGTTATAAAGCGTTTAAGTCGAATTTTTGTGTGTTTTTTTAGTATTTTTTATGCCCCGCTAAACATACAATTTTAATACTGAGTTGAAAGCTTTTGAGCAGCGATTTTCATAGATTTCGGCGAAGATAATAATTCGAAAGCTTTTCATGAATTAATAATGTGAATAATATTGTATTATTAAAACGAGATATGGCTTAAAATTTAATATGCGTACTTATTCTTTATTATAATTAACTAAATAATAAGAAAATATTTTGATTTAATCATTTTACACAAAGAAACTTCGTAATAGGTTTGATAACCTAATTAATATAAAATAATAAAGTACTTTCTGTATTTAACATTAAAATTATTCATATACCTGTATAAAAGCATTTATAATTTGTACGTTAACGTTATAATTAAGTACATCAAAGTATTGATTTATTGTTATACTATAAATTTATGTTATTATAAAATATTATTAAATATAAGACACGAATCAATAAGTAAATCTATGACTGACTGAATTGCCACAGTGTTATTTTATATTTTTAAATATTATAGGATGTTTTGAAATAAATAAATAAGGGATACCTTTTAGATTAAGTATTTCAATTTGTGTATGAGTCAGAGTATGGACCTAATAGGTTGAGCAAGTGGCTGACATATTAAGATCGGACATGGTCGAAAAAAAAAGACTGGATTAATAGTGTAATTTTAAGAACTGGCTATATTATCACAATATTGTAGACGGTGTAGTAACATGAATTGTAATCTTTCACATCATAAAATCTATAGTTTATTATGTTTTTGCGAAACATCTGCTGTATCTTACATAAATTACAGATTATAATATCTCTAGATATTTTCCCCTTGATTGACCCTTGTCCGTTGAAACGGGTCTAGGACGATTTGGCACCGGACAACTGGACGCCACGGAATTCGAAAATAAATAGACGTTAGGTACTCTAAAAAAAAATATTCAATATTATTATTTATATTTCAATGATTATGATTTAATAGTTGGTGAGAATGTAAATATGAAAACGTAAACGATGATTTAATCGTGCATATGTTTAAGTTCCAACGAAAAAAGAGTTTTTTATTTTATATAAAGCCTTAGGCATGGTAATTCTCAATCCGCGATAAAGAATACATTATGTTAAGAGTAAAATGAATTCAAACTACTAAGTAGTAGATAGAAACTGATTAAAATACCTCGTCTACACGTGTCTACGACAGTGCGGCGTCCAATTATCAGGAGGCCAGTCGTCCCATTCCCGTTGAAACATATCGTAAGTACGATAAATCTCTATCCAATATTCAAGCTATATTTTAAGCATCTAGTGAATATAAAGCGAACCAGTTTCAGACGCCATACTGATAAGTTATGTAGGTATACCTGTTTATACAATTGATAAAAATTGTTAGTTACTAATTTTTGGCTAATTATAGCAGCCTGGGTAAACCATGGTATAAGAATGTTTCTTTTTATTTACCTGGTCACAGGGTAAATTAGCTTTCATTGGAACTCCACTTGTCAAAGTATGTATTGAATATAAGAATATATATCTACCAAAAAACGGCGAAGAACAGAGGAAATATCATTTCATAATTATTATTTTTTGAAACCTATAAATAATAATGTGAAAATTAATTTCTTTCTCTCCTCTAAACCCACAACTAATGTATCACAGACTGTGCTAATTTCTTCCAAAATACAATTGTGTTTCAGTTCCATAAAATATTTTTTTACGTTTTATTGCATGTTTGTCTTTTGAATCGTAACGTAGATTGTCTGTATCTCAAAGCAATATTCTACCAAAGACAGTGAGTATTGTCTGTCAAAATCAAGCCGTTTTCTTTGTGTATGACTCACAATTTAACCTCAATTGTATTATTATCAACTTATATATGAAACTTTATACCATCATCTAGCTTCTTGGCATGATTACTATAATACATTTAATTATCTTTTATACTAAGTTAATTAAAAATATTGACCACTTACTTTATATTTCGCACAAAAAACTATACATTTCAGCAACACGTACTTCTGGTTTTAATCAGTCGAACCAATATATTTTACCAGCGTATCTACTAACTTCTCTAAGTCATTTGTTCATGTTTTCTATCTTACTCTAAAGAGTCTAAAGTATATTGCGGAGATAATACGCGTGCCGAATGATTTCTCACTCGCACTCATGGTTAGTTTTTATTCAGGCATTTGTTCGTACTTACCAAAACTTTATTAGAGACAGTAAATCTTTTATGATTCTCGAAAAAATTGACAACGCAGTAGAACCTCCATATAACGGACTAATGCAGGTGAGGGAGTGACCGTTAAAGCCGAAAGTCCGTTATATAAAAACCAGTGTATTCGTCTTCGGATGATAATATATACAGACATTCGTTGTCGAGTGACGTTAATGTTCTATGTCGACGCTATTGCTTTTGGTAATCTTGCTTTGAAAAAAGAATGAAGTGTTTATCCTTCTGTGCCAGTTAGGTAGAGGGTTCTTCGAGATTTAACAAGATGATTTAGTGGTTCTCTGGATGGTTGAGAATCACTGAATTAGTGGTAGTTATAGAAGTAGTGAGTGGTTGGGTCTACTATCTTAAATATTTAAATATAAGTCTATTATGCTTTTATATTACAAGGGTGACGAAATGGATTATAATTATTATTTTAACGTTGATAGCGAAAAAAAGATATCGCAGCGCTAAAATAAAATTTAATAACAATTTCACTTTAAAGAGACGTGTCATTCACTTTGGAGAGCGTCTCTGAGATGTCTCTTAATGAAATTTGTAAGAAAATTCAAAATTGTCACTTTTATGCAGAGAGACTCAAGTACATATATAGATCCACCCACGACCATTGAGCGCTGCTAAATGAATAGTAATTTGTATGTACAATTAGAGATACTAGATAAAAAAAAATACTACTTAAATATTATTAGGACAAAGTTCTTGGAAGAGGCTAGGATCCAACACGAGCTATTAATCCACTGGTGATATTGATGATGTATTATATTAATATACTTACATTGAAAATAATAATATTAATAAAATATTGAGACAGATGCTTGGGTGATGGATAGACCCACAGAACAGATTAATACATAGAATTCCGACAGACTATAACCCAATACACTATATTTTGACGCTGGGTTTTGAATGTGTGAGTGCACTAAGAAAATGAGCCACATATTATAGACGTGCAATTGTGTGTGATGAAATTTCAAACTCACCAATATTGAATGAACGTCAGTGCATAAAACGAGAGCAGTTGTCAGAACAAAATACAAGCGTATTCTTAATACGTATTTAAGTTGATCCCATATTCTTCCACACTCGAGATCGGTTGCCTGTTTCTGAATACCCATTAGGTATTTTCAGTTCCCATTAGATACTTGAATCTACCCCAAAACCATTTCATAACTCTGTATGTTATGTTGCATGGAAGATCGTGGGAGCTGATCATGAGTTGTGCAGATAATTGAGATTACTTTGGATTGTTTTCTGAAGTCGTGGCCAAAATACATAATATAATAATTCTCACTTTTAGTTCCAGACGCAGTCGGCGATCGATGACAGTTAGGTTGAAGGTTATCGGGAACGTACGGAAATATCCGAATTAACATGAACGTGGCGTAATGTCTTGTCATTGTTTTTGACAGAACGTGATTTTGATGTTTACACAATGAAGGTTGCCTGATTTTAGTCATTATTTTAACAGGTGAGAATAATAATAATATGCTAGTAATACAATCAACAACTTAATACTTGTCTAAATGTAACCTCTAATAGTTTCCATTGGCATTTACACTAACAATGTATGAGAAAAGATTGCTCTGCATTGCCACCAAACTGACCAATAGATATTATTGGTTTATTTATTTGGTTGGCACGAGTTGTTGAATTCTGGGTCTGCAAATCTGTTGGTGTAGTTAAGCTTTGACTGACCAATCGAATAGCGTAATACGGTCGCACTAAGTGATAAGTGAAAACAACAGTGTTGATTTCGCTCACCTTTCGCAGGGAGAGCTATATAGAGAAACTCTCGGGCCTGAAAATATCTGAAAAACAGTTCCCGGATACTTCCGAGAATGTTTATCTTGATCGTAAACTTTTGTCAAGTTTTAATTGCACTGTCGCTTTCGGATTAAACCGTGATTAAATCCAAAATGCGCGACGTCAAATGATGTTAGATCCACGGGAATATAGGGCGAGTCGACTTTATTGCTAAAAAGGACGGTGATGTGATGTCTCTTTACCTGTAGACAGGGTCGCAGTAAGGCTTTATAGGACCTACTTTAGTGATATTTTCGAATGGAAATTTAATTTATACAATACATTATATTATTTATCATAAATAATCAGCATTTACAATTATTTCATAATATTAATAAGGTTCAATTCCAATAACATAGTTTGGCGAGCGACAGGGATTCTTGGAGGCGCCGTGTGGTGTCCGCTCTAACTGATAAACCGATAAGATCAAAGAACAAATAATAATAATATTATATCATTAAATCTATTTATAATTTAGATTTAGAATAAAAAAAGTAAACACCTAATCATACAGGACAGAGATATATTAAGACAAAGACGCGTAGACATATGAAATGGCTACATGATACATCAATTGTTTTTATCTCCTTCAAATATTGTTAGTAATTTATAATATGACCGGTTAGAACGTCCATTAAAGGATGTACATGGTAAATACGTGAAAATATCAAAATTCTCGTTACCTATTAGGAAGTATATGGTGGTATATATAATTTAGGATCGTGCCTCTAATAAAATAACAGAAATGATCGCTCTATAACGTTGGTAATGATCAATGAGGCACAATGACAGTAGTGAAGTGAAACAGTAGTGTAATCAGTAAAATAAGTAAAACAATCACAAACACTCAGACTTTGAGAAAATCATATAAATATATTGTGACTTCACCGGAAATCGAACACGGAGTCTCCGGATGAAAGGCCAGAACGTTTCGTACTAGATAATGAGTGCCGCTGGTATATTGATGTCTTGCTGAGTCTTGCGTATGTAAATGTATTATATCTGCAATAAATAAATAATGGTGTCATCCAAATGATAAGAATGTTTTATAAAAACATCCAATAAATCTTTTTTACGGTTTGCAAAATGATCTTTATAATTGTAAAGAAGCACCACTATATACGATGCATGTATAATTTGATTAATATGTGACTATATTTTTTGTTCATCTGTCACGTCACTTGAGTAAAAAATATTATTTTTGAATTTGAATCTTCGCAGAAGACTTTTCTTTTGCAGAGCATTCCAGGCTTGAAATTTTGAAGTATATTAAATTATATAAAATATAATAATATAATATTGTTTTTAATCTACGGCGAAACAATTAAGTCCGAAAACTAAAAACCATAATACCTTAATCCGGTCTCGTCTGAAGGTGATGTTTTCATTTTACGGTCGAGCCTGTTCTTTGTTTGGATAAGCAGTAGTGGCGCTTCCCCTCGTAATATAATTATATAAAAGCTTACTAAAAATATATCCACAATGAACAGTAGAAATCAAGTACCTAATATAAATATTAGAACAAAAGAATGGCCTCGTCTAGTCTACCAAAATAATGGATTTTGGACTGTAAGAGATAAAAGATTATCATTCCCAGCCTGGCGTACAGCATTGATGTTAGCGATTGATTGTACAGGGCAAATGAATTACAGTAGATGCATCTCGTCATTGACGTAAAGAAGAAAATGAATACTAGTTGTATTTTAAGCCATATAACTTACATTATTAAATTCGTGTGATATATCATAATAGTGACAGCTGAAAAAACAAGACAACAACAACAAAAACAATGAAATGAAGATTTTGAAAATAGAATACAAGAGCGTTGTATTCTTCAGAGCAGTGTTACCAACTGTATAACTAATTATCATAGACTATGCAATGTTTTTTTCATAAACAAGTAATAATAATAACTACCTTGATTGTCTGCGTCAAAATTAAAACATCTAAGAAAAAACATGAGTATATTATTTACTGGGCACGCACACTATATAAATAAATAAATTTATTTTTGTAAATAAAATATCCAAATAAATTAAGAAATTATACAAACATTTATTAATATATTTTATAATATAGCACTTAAAGAAAAAAAAACTATAAATACTCAATTCTATGCGTGTTAATAAATTATTATCAATTTAAATCGTATAGTGAAACGATTTAACCTTGAGCAAGCGCAGATGCGATTTTTTATAGTGTGCAGAAATTAGATAGGACTAATGTGATTATTGTTACAGTTGTTACAGTCGACTGTACTTATACTATATACTATAACATTGATTACCTTTGCTCAGTGCCCTTTCAAATATGTCTTATTTTTTGATAAAACTACCGAACCTCACGCTAAAGTGTTGTGTTTATGATTATATTTCTTTTCTTTTAGGGTGTGAGAAGTCCCGTCATAAATCCTTGACGAGTCGAATATATTTTTTTCATATTTAATAACGTATAATATAAAACATAGTATTATTTTAATAACCTATGATCAATTCATTGATTTGACATGAAAACACATTTCATTTGTTTCGGATGTTCTATATTAAATTTAAAGTTAGTTTTTGTTTATTTTAGCTTCGTTTAATTCGGAGTCTAAACACCTTTACGTATAATATCATGCTGGTCGCTTGATACTTCATAATATTATTTTGTGATGCATTTTGGTCTCATTTTCTTTTCCTTCGGGAAACTTTATGCTACATTGGTTAAAGAAGTTGTAATTTTGAAAGTGGCAAAAATAAAAAACAAAAATAAACAACTACTTGTTAATTAATAACAATGTTGATTATTATTATAAAATTAGGTATTGTTCGTTGCATTTGTTAGCGTGTTTATTATCCCTGTCCTTAGGGTTCGTTGGCATGATAATAGGTTGCACTTACCAACGTCATATCCGTCCAGGGCGTCTCCGGAAGGCTTCGCCGCTAGCGAATACACCCTTCCATTGATGTCCAACTTCCTGACACAGCCCAGCATGCCTCCCTGTACCGGAAGACGATTCAACCCGGACGTGTTACCACTTCCTCCGACGAAAACTGGGCCGAGGAATGTCATGCGAGAGAACAGGCCCTGAAAGAAAGAAAGAAATTATTTTTATTAATGTTGCATTTTGTGTTCCTAGTTTCACTTTTTGACCACGTTTAAATGAAGAATTGAAAGATTATTTTCTTAAATAGATACTTAAATATTATTATAATAAATCACAATAGTTTTAATTTTTAAGTTATAAGTATTTTTTATAACGGGGGATCGGGTCCGGCATTCTATAACACGCAAAGCCTGTGGTCACTGGAAGACCATGACACTCATGAATAATTGGTGCGACCTTCTGGGGCATCCATGGTTTACTTTAATATTCTGATGTTGCATGTATAAGATACAAAAGAGCTCGGACGACACAAGCGGACACTAACAATACAAATAATTATGACCGTTAGGCCAAGCTAATCACATGTGGATTTTTGGAATACCTCGTTATTCAGCACCCTTATTTATACGTGCAGGCCAGGTGTTTATCGCTAGACGATAAATGTGGAGTGTCTGGGTTTGGAGAACATACTCGGTTGTAGCGATGAGAAGCTCTAAGTATTAGTAGGTGACTAAATTTTGAAGTCAGTGGCACCTACTTCTGTTAACCAGGCCCCTCTCGTCGATTGATACTTTTTTCGAAATGGACCCCCACAAACTATTGTTCTCTGTGGGTGTCTGTACACGATGTTGTACCTACGCAAGAAAAGATTTTTGGGTATAGGTGCTATGGCGTGAAGATCGATAATGAAGAATTTGATTTAAAACAATCACAAAAATGCCCAGAGCTACCGGATGAGAAACCAGTGTCTTACGTATACAACAAATTCAGCGTATAGTGTATTAGTGAAGAAAAATAAATAAACAATTTGGACCAAGTTAAACTGATCGGCAAAGTTATCCGTAATGATTATAACGAGTTAATTATTAATTTTATATTTTTATGCAGGTAATCGGCTTAATTATTGCGTTTCAAGTATTACTATATAAGTACAATAAAGCTTGTTGAATAAAATGCAAGTTGAAAATTATTAACAACTTTATTAAATGCTGCAGATCGTTGTTTGCAACTAGAGAGAACATAATTATACAAGTATGTAAATACATACTAGTCACTATCCGGCACTAAATGTAATAATAGTACCTATTTATAAGGGTGGAATGCGTGGAATAGTGAAATGTAAACTATTGTATATTATTGTGTTTGTGTTTAGAAGTAAAAGTTGAGTATGGCGGCGACGGCTTGTGTACATATTCTTTTTTTCTTTCTTTCGACCATGTCCGATCCTAATAGGATCATATGGGCCTCCACAGAGTAGAGGTTTGTATTAACACATTTTGTTTTTTACGAGAAATGGATGTCAGCCACTTGCTCAACCTATTAGGTCCATACCCTGACAGACACAAATTGAAAAACAATATGTGTACTTGCCCAGACCCAGGATTCGAACCTGGGACCCACGGCGTAATAGTCCAATGCTTAAGCCGCGCGGCCACCGTGGGTGTGTATATATTATTGTTATCAAATCTATACCATAACATTAATACCAGAGCATCTATTATATACATAATACTGCTTTCGGCCGCTACGGCAGCTATCTAGGGAAAGTTTGTATCGAAGTATTAGCAATTATTGTAACAATTACAATAAGGTAGTTGTATTTGTTAAAATAAGTGCTATGTTTTAACAGCACCTCTCTTGCCTATGCTAAATTTTGGAGCGAACTAGACAGGTTTGACTGTTTAGACGGCTAACTTATTATAATTTAACAATAAGTGCTAATACTTCGATACAAACCTACCCTAGATAGCTGCCGAGAGGTTGAAAGCAGTCTTGTGTATATAATAGATGCGCAAAATTCCCGGAAACTGTTTGAAAACACCTGTTATGCAAAATCGTTATTTATTCAGATTTATTGCAATTGCACACAGTAGCGCAGGTACCAAATGTACAAAAGAAAATCAAATTAACGAAATTAACGGAAAGGAAGAAATAAGGAAGATTTTTTTTTTATATTTGTAAGTGGGAAACGTTTCTTGAACCATGAAAGGGAGCCAAAACGCTATCCGCGCGGATTCGCGTCAAATAATCACTCGAGTTTAGTTTCTTGCAAAGATTAGGATAATCGACGCATAATTAATACCTAATGGTCAAACAAGAACTTCTAATAACAAGTGTAAAATTGTGTCCCGTCTATTTCAGTGAACGGTCTCTACCTTGATGTAACCATAGTTACATTTTTCTAAATGTTTACCATGATTAATAATTGTTAGCCCTCTACAAATACCTACCCTTATTGTTATGTTTTTAATAATAATCTAGCCTTACGCAGAAGCATCAAATTTCAAGTTTTACTGCCAAATAACCTTGTGATTCAAGCCTCCTCCGCACTAATCCTTAAATGAACGACTCCCTGAGAATCCTGGGTCCAGCTTGTTGTAGTTTATATTTATATATTATTTATCTCACTCCAATATGTTGTTATGCCAAACGACAGTTAATAGTATAGTAGTAGAAGTGAAAAATTACATAAACACTCAGGCTTTGAGAAACTCACATAAATGTATTGTGAATTGTGGCATCATCGGAAATCGAACCCAGGGCCCTCGGATCTTCGATGTATTGTGTAATTAATTATAAGGATTCAAAGAATTTGATGGGTGGGTCATAATATTATAGAAATGATGAATGACTTATTATCGGGAAAACTACATGGACAACGACGCACCATACAATGTTTGTTCACAAGGAATACCCCCTTGCCATGTTGTTACTTTGAATGTTAGAATCACACTGCCTATTTGAAAGACAATTCCCAACATGCATGGTATTGTTACGATTAGTTCATTATTTTCCTTCATTCGGAGGTAAATAATACTATTATAATGGACGCCCTATGTATGGTAAACAGATTTTAAAAAATTAGCTCCACCTACATTGCAATAAGTGGTACTTCAAAGACACAGATGACTCAATCGATTCGTCAGAAGATTTAAAAGGGGTCTCTAAAACAGATATTACTTGTACACAAAAAATAAGCCACTAATATTATTAAGTTGGTATGTATCATAACTGTCATCTTCAATAATAATTATTTTGAATTACAGGATGTGACTATATGTAAGAGATACATTGGTATTTTTGTTGGTTACGTTGGAGGTGGAATTTATGGTTTTTATTTCATTTTCTCGTCGTGGGGAGGGTAGTTCAAAATCAGTCAGTCTCTCGAGTTCATGAGTCCCTTAACCAGCCACTGGTAGTTATTAATGTAATAGAAGAAAACACGTTATCCTGTAATCTTAGTGAAAAAACAATGCAATTTTAACAAGCATTTTCGTAAACTTGTTAAATTTAACTAACGACAGTCAGTTTTCGTTTAATATTTAATATAATGCACTGTTTAAACAACCCCATTCACATTAAAACAATACAGTCCACCCCTTTACAGAGCGAGTAACTGAGAAGAAACAATATGCAGCTATTATATTAACTGAAATAGCCCGGCGTCGTAACACATATGTGTACAGGATATCGTTTTAGCTTGATACTTACATAGTTACCACTAGAATTATTATATTGTAAAAACGTACATTCGAGCAGAAAAATAAAAAAAGGAGCCAATCCACAGAGTAAGAAAATTAAGACTAGAGGGAGTACATAGTCGCCGTTTTCTTTATACGTATTAATTAAAGATATTAAATTCGGAAGGGGTTTTTTCCGATACACTATGTTTATATGTAAACATTCCAAATTAAAAGTGCATTATTCTGACATCCACTAATTTTATACAAGATTTTATAAAAGAAAAACAAACGAATACCTATTCCATCTTCTGTCACTTACATACAAACTACAGACCTACAAACTTATCTGTAGAATGGCCAAAAATGAAACTACGAACTACCATCGGACGCCATTTTGAAAATATCATTAGAATGTCAGAATTTGTCCAGTTACGAGTTTTGATTGGGTAGTTTTCTGTGTTTTTTGTGTTGTTACAATGGCTCCCCATCCCATTGTTCAGATAAGTTTGTAGGTCTGTACGTTTATATGACAATTCATTCTTTAGTGTCAGAAAGTGTCATTTTAAGAATGTATTTTTGCTTATTGATTGCTACGAATTTTAAACCTATCAAAATAACTTAGGTGCCCTGAGATTTTTTTAAATGTATTTTCTTTGTCTACGTATGATAAAATTTCCGAAAATTTAAGAGTCCGTAATGAGATTCGAATTAAATTATTATTGCTTGGACGACGGTCACACGGTAGCAAGTTGATACGGTCGTGGTCTACGAATAACTGCCTTTATCAATCACCGTCGACTGATGACCTGTGATTACGTTGAGCGCCTGGACTTGCGACAATAGTTTTGGATTAGAGGTGGGAGAAAATTATTGGGATGAGTTGGACCATAATTGGCCCAAGCATAATGTAAGGTTGTGATTAAAAAAGAATATATTAAAAAAATAATAATATTAGTAACTACTATTGATTATATCTTATTATACTCTGCATATAACAGGCTCTTTTGGCTAAATTTGCATAGTTTAAAGTTTTTGAAAAATCCCATAATATGATATTACATGAAACACAGACAACAATAGATAACTGATGGGTACTTAGTTCCTACAGTATCGAGGCATTCGTTATATTATATTTGACGTTTCATATAGGTACGTTATTGTTCATTGGTTTCTTTTCCTTAGCTCAGGTTTTTTTTATATGATTATAAAATCAACCGTATTTTACAACGTTTTTCTTAGGTCGTATTCTTATTTGTCCGGTGGTTGTTTGTCCGGTACAAATCTTGCAATCGATTTTTAACTGACTTCCCGGCTAGCTAGACATTTGAAGATTTTAGAATATATCAGAACACGATGCCAATGCATTTTTAAATTTTTTTTAGCCATCTTTAAGTAGAATTGAATTCATTTTTAGTTAATTCGGTTTTGTATGAAAAGTTATTTTGATATCTTTATTGTTTACTAGGGGGTCCTAGCAACTAATTTATTAATAATATATACGTGCGTTACTATGGAAATCAATATGGAATGACATTTCATTATTCAGTATTTCTATCAACTACAAATGTTTTTGATCGTTTAAGCTAGTCAAGTCAAGTGTATATGATTCAACAGAAAATTTTAAAACGTTGTATATAATAAGTTCTTTTTATCTTGTAATTATTCTATCATTTCTATTGCACCAGTCCATATTTTGTTATTTTAAATAAAACTCGGAAAATTCCGTATACAAAGTTGCATTGGATTTCTCATTGTATTCTTAATAGAGAGAAATTAATATGGATTTTTCCAACGATTTAATGAATGGATTTTTTTCCAATGACCGAGTACCCACTGAACGCTTTTAATTATAAATGCAATGTTTTTGTATCAACGTGTGAAAAATATTTTGTTGCTAGAGTATTTTAAAATTTCATATTTAATAAAAAAAAATGGTTATTTAAATTTTATTATATCTAGTGCCTAAGCTGTTGAGGTACCAATTTAAAAAATATTTAAAGAAATTTGAAAAAGTGTTGTGAAATGTTCATAATTTGTTTGTTATATTTTGTATTGTGACCCTTGACTTGATAGGTAGGTAATGGAGTTATTATTAACACTTATTTTATGTCATGTCGTGAATACTTTGAATTTATAATTTGTTATGTTCATTATATGTAAAATAAACAAATTTGATTTGATTACCTACTTTATTGTATTGAGTTACAGTTAAGGTAAAGCCTTTATTGAGCCTTTTTTAAAGAGGCATCTAGCGGAAAATACGAAGCTTGCAATTTGAGACATTTTTTTGATAATTTAAAATTTCAATTGTATTAATTAATAAATAATAATATGTATCTGAAAATATTAAAAAGAAAAATGTCATAAAATGTGAATTTGGTGCAGGTTCCGACGTTATTATTACATATTATTTTATAGTCATATTTATTATTAAATTTAGTTTATTAAGTTATCTATTCTTTGTTATCAAGATTTTTGACTAATTCATAAATAATTTTTATATTCATTTTAAAAAACATCGATTTTTATAAAAATATAAATGTGTATAACTTGAAATCCTTTTATTTATATCAAATCATATTTAGGTATAGTCCCAATATTGAAGCTCGGTTTGATCAATAATTAAAAAGGATTTCAAGTTATACACATTTATATTTTTATATAAATCAATGTGTTTTAAAATGAATATAAAAAATATTAAAACTATGAATTAGTCAAAAATCTTGAAATCAAAAAATAGAAAACTTATGTAATAAACTAAATTTAATAATAAGAATGACTATAAAATAATATTTAATAATAACGTCGGAACCTGCACCAAATTCACATTTTATAATATTTTTCTTAAATTGTAGGTTTATCTTTGACTTAAAATAAAGAATATTTTTCTTTTTAATGTTTTCAGACAAATATTTATTAATTAATACAGTTGAAATTGTAAATTATCAAAAAAAATCTCAAATTGCAAGCTTCGTATTTTTCCGCTAGGTGCCTCTTAAAAAAGGCTCAGTAAAGGCATCACCGTAAGAGTGTTTGTTGTCAGTGTGTGTTTGCCTTTGGTGAGTATACACAGCGCCTGAAGATGCCGAAAGGCGAAACCCGGGTCGCAAAAACAAAAACATAAATTTTCATTAGAATTTTCACTCTTCTAGTTAAAGCGGATTATCGACAAAAAATATCAACATTTTAAGCATTGTTCGAAATAACGAATTGTACAAAAATCGAGGACCGCCTGTATTGGTTAAATTCGAATGCAATCTACTCCTGTTTGCTGTAAATGAAGATTTTCAATATTTTAATTAACGTATGATCACCTTTTTCAACATGAAACAATCATCATTTTCAATAAACAGTTTACCATATTGCATTATAAACAATACATAGCACTACGATTGGAATTTATAGTTTCGTGCTGCGTTCTGGGCTATAGGGGTTATGGTACGATCAGGGAACTCAGAAATAATGGGAACTGAAATATCTAACGGGTAAGGAGATAGCAGGTAACCGACTCGAGTAAGGAATAATCCGGGTTAAACTTACACACGTGTCAAGAATGCGTTGTACGTCGAATACTGAAAACTGCTCTCGGTTTATGCATTTACGCTCATTTAATGTTGGTGTATTACACACACTATTGCACGTGCATAATACGTGCTTCATTTTCGTAGTACACTCACATATTCAAAAACCCTGCATCAATATGCGGCGTATTGAATAGGTATAGCCTATCGGTATTCTAATTATTATCTGTTCTGTGGGTACGATCCATACAAAAGCGAAAATGAATTATGTTCCATATTCGAATGTAAGAAGGTTTTTTTGTATTTCCGGAACATTTTTAGAAACATTCTATTCACGGAATTGTAGTTATACTGACGATATAATTGTAATTGTTTGGTTATAATATATATTTAGAAGTGAATTTTAATTTAACCTACTCGTCATAACAAACACAAAACTAATTAAAATAAATGTAAACATAATCCAAACGTTCCACACGATAATGCATTTACGCAGTCTATATTATTATCTAAAGTGTAGTTTACGAACAATGCCTTCGCGTTTTTCAATAATGAAATAGCCACCAGGAGGGAAAAATATCGCTCATAAAATGGCAAGGAGAGTGCAACATAATCTCATAAATCAAATGAAACGCGTAATTGGAAACGAAACAGTGACTAATCACATTTGCAACCCCGCCTGCAAATGTTCGCGAGTAAAAAGAAGCCTTATAAAGGAGGGTCTCAGTGCATCTACTGACTGTAGGCTTGTGTATTTACCAGGCGTGAATGCAGGGGGCGATTGCAGCTTACGGACCGCTCCGAAGATTTGATAACTATTCATATGTTTGTGTATCCATCGGTGGCGAAGGGTTCAGGTAGGCTGCTATTTATTCATTATTATTATTCGACCTTTTCCGATCTTAATAGGATCATATGGGCATCCACAGAGTAGAGGTTTGTATTAACAGATTTTGTTTTTTACGAGAAATGGATGTCAGCCACTTGCTCAACCTATTAGGTCCATACCCCCTAACTCACACACAAATTGAAAAAAAAAAAATGCATACGTATGTATTTTCTAATTGCTAAATGTTAGTTTTTAAATTTCAATTAAATCTCTGTCAACCAAGCCATAATAGATAACAGTCCAAAATTATACGTCTATCTCAATTATACTCAACCTTTTTTTTCTTCGGGCCAAATACATATATTTGTAAAGTAACGCGGGCCGCATCGCTACTGGTGTGACGAAAAAAATCATGAAACCCCCCGTTTTTTACAAAACATTTTTGAGATTTTAAAAATTATGCGTGCTTTTTAAATTAATCGTATGCAGTAGCAACACTCTTATACCAGATCTGATGTGGACCATAATGACAATCCTCTTCGGGTGTCGAAAAAGTCGGAACGAATCTCAAGATATACGAAATTCCTGATAATAAATGTGTTTCGAGCCGCACATAAAAGCTTAAAGGGCCGCATGTGGCCCGCGGGCCGCAGGTTGAGTATCGCTGGTCTATCTAGTAACTATCTAAAATTAGGTGTCCGGAAATTTGTACGTATGCAGTTCGCCGTATCACACTTCACCGTACAATGTTGTAGCGGAAATATAATATGGTTGTATAGTACTGAGATAAAATTCATGTCTAAATAAAACACGGTTCTTGTCGGTTTACATGAAGCCATAGGCAAACAAATTACACGATATACTGGATTATTTGTTAAGTTAGGTTAGTTTAGGTTTTCATTCTCGAATGAACATTATTGTCTGCAGTGCTCCATGAACAACGCGTATTTTTTTCATCTCGGTACTATAGAGATGTTTATATGGCCGCGGTAATACGTAATTTTATTTTAGGTATGGTCCCAATTAGAAAATCCAATCCCGAGCCAAAATTCTGATCCCGGGACTGGTCCTGGACTGGTTCTGGACCGGGACCAGTCCCGGGATTGGCATTTTTTTCCATTGGTAATATAAAAAAATATATTTACAAACATAAACAAACAAAAAATAAAACTAGTATAAATTATACTATTTAAGACATTTATTGTTAATATTGTATACGTTTAATCTTGAAAATACGTAAGTTTAATGGAGTAAATAATATTGTAATATAAATAATAATGTGAATTTAATATGAGATTGCTGTATCTGATAGTAAAGACTTAATGGATGGGTTAGCGAGATTTAAAATAGTAAAGTAAATCGTGGTGTATGGCCTTTCCGCTTCATAAATCTAATTAGTCAGCCAAATATGAAACTGCCGTAAAACGTATTAGATCATGGTGGAATTGTTAATACTTTGTTAATAGTGCGAAACATTGTTTTTTCCAATCTTTCTCATTTTTATTAATTTATGTGAAAAAATAAAATGAATCGGCAACTTACACATGGGTATAAATCAAACTTCATTCAAACTCGGTTTATTTCTAATGTAGTTATTTGTTATTAAAAGTATTTTTTCTGTTATATTTTCGTTTTTATTTTATTTTCCATAAAAATTGATAAAAAAAATCAATTTCGGGATTATGTTTATCAATCCCGGGATTCATAGGTATCGAAAATAGCTCGGGATCCCGGGATTGGAATCCCTAGTTAGGACCTCGTGACTGAGTCCCAATATTGAAGCTCAATTTGATATAAGTCATACACATTTATAATTTTATAAAAATCGATATTTTTTAAAATAAATATAAAAAATATTAAAACGATGAATTAGTCAAAAATCTACACGACGAAAAATTGAAAACTTAATAAACTAAATTTGAATTATAAATATGACCATAAAATATAATGTTATAATAAGATGGGACCCTGCAACAAATTCACATTTTTTTACAATTCTAAGTTTATCTTTGACTTAAAATAAATCTTTTTAATGTTTTCAGATACATATTTATTAATTAATACAGTTGAAATTGTAAATTATCAAAAAAAAATCTCAAATTGCAAGCTTCGCATTTTTCCGCTAGGTTCTCTGCTGGCATGCCTCTCCCCCTTAATACCGTGAGTACCTAAATTGAGATTCGCGTGTTTTAGATACAAAGCTTTTATTTAAAAGTAAAATATCATTTAAACATGTAGGTACCTACGTAATGATAATAATAATATATATTTCTGTTAGGTACGTCGATTCTGAAACGTATAAAAGGTATTACGAACCGTGTCCAGTTGAAACATGCAGTAGTGTGGGAAAATCCAATTTATCACTGCCAAATAAATCGGCAGAATCAATAGAGGAAAATGTAATGTTTACCATACGGCAAAACGTTTGAAATATATTTTTCTATCAGCTGCGGGAAAAAGCAATAAATACGTGTTGCGGATTGCCTATGCAAAATCCTTCAGGCGCTAGGAAATCAACACTAAGCGCGCCATCTATTGTGCGCATTTGAAAGCGAATCAGAACGGATTTAATATCGAAGCGGCTACGGGCGAGCCATTTTTTACCGTCAATAGAAGAAACAAATTATTAATGTCTTCCGATTTATTTGTTTTTTTTTTAATGTGTACACGAGACTGTTTAATTTACAAAGATATAAAATGTTTCATTATCAAAGGATATTGATTACTATCTACCTACCTACGTTGATTAACAATCGTGTATAATTTATACCAGCGGGCCTATATCACTTTAGCACGTTTTCGTTATTAATTTCATTCGTCTAAATTAACACGGAAGGCATTCTATACACAAAACAGTTATCGTCGGCATCTCCAATAGTTGGTAAATTCGTAATACAGCGAAAATTTAGGTTGTTAGACATGTTGGTCAAATTCGGGTATGTTCGTGCTGAGGGATACACCCGAAACCAAGCGGATACGGCCGAACTCAAGAATTTTGTATTGACACGTCAGAAATATCAACATAACCTACAATTATTGTATTAGTCATGTTATTGCAGCACACAATGTAATTTCAGTAAAATAAATATTATCTTACTACTAAAGATCTACCATCGTAAGTTGGCAGACGGACGAATTTGAAACTAAAATTGTCTATCGAGGATAAATTTGTTACAAATTCCATTTAATTTTACAACATGTTTCTCGAATTATGGATTGCATAATATTTGTACAGAAATCTACTACCAATAAAAAAATATAAATTACCATTTTTTTGTTAGTTATGGTAATATTCTCAATGTCATACTAGCGCCCTCGCTGAAATGCCAATTTATGATGGTAGATCTATAGCTGTTACTAGCCACTCGACATTTTATAGCTCGCGGGGAACTATAAACTAAGACGGCGGTCGAATATGATTTCGTGACTCTGAAGGGGAAAAATTAACCATTATCTCGACTTTTTTTTCTAATTAACCACGAGGAAGCCCATGTGACCTCGCCGTATCACTCATAGCTTATCGCACGAGTGTGAGAAAAAGATTATGTGAGGCGTAGTTTCTCCTCGCGCAGTAAATCTTTCAAGCATCGATTCAGACATAAAATATTTTTTGTCATTTTAAACTTTAAATTAGTAATACGAAAAATATGTCTATTCAATAGTCTTAAAAAATGATAGTGTGATTCTGATTTGATGTATGTTCGCCATTGGCGAGAAGCAAACAGTATGCGCACGGATCTGTGAAGTTCAAATTTCAAAATTATTATTTTGAAGTCGATGACAGATGAACAAAATAAATGAAAATCTGCCTTGCTGTTATTCGCATTACACACTAAAAAAATGTTTTTACTTAATATATTATATTGGGGTCACTTAAAATAATGGCGAAGATTTTACAAATCATGAAAAGAAATATTGGACTTTTTTACTATTAGAGGAAATTTGAGGTGTATTACACGCCTCTGGGACTGCCCGTTGATGGGATCTGACCGAGCGGAGCTGTTTGCCAGGGTCCGTCCACACACGGGCCCGATTGGCCACGCCGACTTGATAACACCCAAGGCCAACTTTGAGGCATTTGAAAAATTTGCTGCGTCATATGGAGGACGAAGTAATTCCGATCCCTTCTTAGATTCATCACTTTCAACTCCTGACTCCTCTGTTTCATTAAACTCTTTCTTTAAGCACTCAGGTGCATAGTTGCTACACCAGTCCCATGCAGCATCACTTCGGGACAAGGAAGTGTGGCACTAAAATCATTTCATTCTGGCACTTTTATAGCTTCATGGATGACGGCCGTGCACAAACCGCGGCTGCATATACATGGCGGTGGAGCGGCGGAACTCAAGTCATTCATTGGTCGACCTACCAAGCCCTGACCCAAGAATCTCAGAGACTGGTTTGAGTTCATAACTCCATCCCTATTTATTTAGAGTACCAACGGATATGGCACAAAAAGAAGAATATATTACTGGTTTTAACTGTTTCAAGGCCTCGTTTAAATATTCTGACGAATCGAATGCATCCTCTGTGTCAAAAAATCGGTGTGTGACTTATGTATGCGCGTTAGAAGTTATACTTCTTTGGCATAACAAAATAAAATAGTCGCATACCGCGTTAGTCAAAATTCACATCAACCAAAAATATTCAAACAGTGAGAAAATAGTTTTCACCTAAACTAAATATGTAATACCAATCAAAAGTAATGTACCTATCAGACTTAAAAATATTAAGCTAAGTTTTGACAGCTAATCACACATAAAAAGGAGTAGATACAGTTCACAACGCGAAAGAATATTTTTCACCAAGCAAAATTCTATGGTCAAAATGGTCGGCTATGATCACATCATTGCGCGAGGCGTCATGTTCCAGAACTGTCAAATAATAAAGTAAGATATAAGAGAGAATTGACCTATCAATAAAAACTAGAATAAAGGAGGGCCGCTTATTGGAGTGCCGCTGGTTTATTTCTAGACACTTTAACTTATATCACTAAATAAATTATTTAATTATTTCTCGTTGTTTTTATTTTATTTTGGCCAACAATTATAAATTCGTTTCCTAGGCAACGGAACAATTCTTCGTACATATAATAATAAATTCGCTGCCTAGGCAACGGAATAAACTATAATATTATACTGTATAATCGTCATGATTGCATTATCATACTGTGGCGTAAAGGCAGTGCGTTCGGCTGATAACCGAACAATAGTGGTTCGAATCCAATCGAGTGCGATTTTTTCCGTGTGAAAAAATAAATTATGTCTTAGGCATAAAGCTCACCAAAAAAGCGTTCGGTGCGCTCACTACTGAGTAGGCCCCCTCCCACAAGGTTATTAAGGGGCTCAAGGAGCACAAAATAATTATTATTATCAGCGTCTCTCATAACAAAGCAATAAAAATATTATTAAATTTCTCAGGGCTTGTAATTAATATCGGACACGCAATAACTAAACAAAGAGTTCACTGTTCTTAAATAATGGCTTCTCGCCCATCTTATCGACGACGCTTCGAGAAGCGTTATTTTGCTTGCCGTATTCAATGAATGGACTACGTTATATTTTCGTTAATTTGTATCGCCGAGAAGCCAAAAAACGATGACTCATGGGGCAGGCGGGCATAATGCGTCGTCAAATCCAGTGTACGCTGGCGTATTTGATTACGTTGTATTTTCGATGATTTACGCGCCACTTGTGAAATTTTGCGCGAGAGCCCCACTTGCTGCGTTAAGTGGGTTTTACGCCTTACATGTCACACGCCAAAAATACACTCTGATCTGATTTTCCAAACGCGCCTAAAGAAGTATAAATTCAAAAAATCGGCGCTGATAATTTATTCAAAATGGTTGGACAATACGTCAACAGATTGAGTATAAATGACATGATATAATATGTACAGAGCAAAAAAAGCTGACCGCTTTCAGGGAAGACCGTAAATTTACCCCTCTGTGGGCGGTAAATATTGGAGTATCGTTCGCCGAAACGATTTCCCGGGAAATATCGAAAGGAAGTATATAAAAAAGGAAAATCGATAAATGCCAATATCAATTTGCGAAAGAGTAATTCGTTATGGCGGTGAGCGCTACAAGGTGTCGCCGGTAATTAAAATATGTTTTATGATTCCTTATAACGTGGCGGTGAATTTATTAACGAGGCCGCTCACCCTATTTTATTTTTGATATTTTCATTTCAGATTCGAAGTCTATTAACCTCATTGCGCCTGAGTTAATATTTTTATAGTTACTAGATTAATGATTTTTACACATTATACTAATTGTCAAAGGCTATAATAGTGATGTATTGATTTTGATAAGTAGGCTTTAGCCGGCTCTCACAATATCAAAACTCGTGTTGCCTACAACGCGTCGTATACGTCGATGTGACGTCATCGTTATTCACAAAACATAAAAAACGTTTTAAAAAATCTGCTGTTACAATCGACAAGTTGTATGCTTCTGGGGATCTGAGTCGAAGACGCCAAGGTGCATACAAATACCTACGAATTGGTCATTCCTATTATACCGGCTTGCCGATCGCCGCATTCAAATACATGTAAGTTGTACGTATGCAGTTCATCGTGGGACACTTATTCGTGCGCCGCATACGTGAAACATGAGTTCGTATAACATTTTATGATATGATGAGTTCTTCGTTGAACATTTCACCTTGGAATACATTTGTACGTATCTTACAAAATGCGGCGATAGTTTGCAAATAGTACTGTTCCAATTAGATTAACCCTAACCTAACCTAACCTAGTAAAGACATCTCCACGTGTTGTAGCATACGTAAAAATATACTTCACGGTGAAATGTCCAATGAAGAACTCGTCATTTGATTAAATGTTACACGAGCTCTTGTTTCACGTACTGCGGCGCATGAATAAGTGTCCTGCGGTGAACTGTTTACGTACAAATTTCCGGATACGCATTCAAATATCTATACGTGTCGAAGTTAGATAGATGTGCGCGGTCTTCACAAGCAACACTGTATTGCCGTTCTCGGAAGGTTCGATTTATGGCTGTGTGGCACACAGCACATCGGTTATAATATATTTTCTCAGAAGTGTTATGTTCAATAATAATTACAATGTTACATTCTGTAATCTTTGTGAGTTATTCGTTGAATAAAATAATTTTGGATTACATATAGAAAGATATGTCGTCATTCCGTAGAAAATAATCAGAAAAATAAAATTAATATGGTATATTATTTATACTTAGGAACCCGGGCGTAAAAATGTGAAAAACACGATTAGGCACTCTGCAATTATTTTGGGAAAATGTATTGCTTGTTATAATTACTTATCATGGTAAAAATGAATTTTTAGCTTCCTTCTAGATCGATTTTTTGTCTATCAATAACCGTTCTCATATTTATCAAAAATTTCGGTACCGATCCTTTGGAATATTGAAGATAACGATTTTTAAAAACAACGACCCAGCACTATTAATTGCAATTAACACCACACAGCTGATTATAATACGTCATTAATTATGACTGCACTAATTGTTCATTTCATATTCCAGTTCGTTTCAACAATTAAAATTATAATGCTTTATTACACATGCACATGCTTTATACCCCGTTTACACGTGCACGGATTTACTGCTGAAAGTACGTATTATCATGCAAATTATAAGATTGCATACATGAATCAAAAAAGTTCAGAAGCTTCTGAATTTTCACGTGACAATTGGACCGTACAATATCTGCGTCTGCGTAGTAGAACGATAGTAGCGAACCTGTCGGTAAAAAACCGAACTACACCGCACAGAGACTATTAAATAGTTTATAGGTTAACCTCAAATTTTTTGAGGTAAACCGATTTTCACAACCTGCCAAATAGTACCAAACAATGATAACATCGCGTTTCGCTTACTCTTGAATAATAAGATCAGTACTTTTACGTGTAAACAGCTATTATCGCGATAATTTAAAATACATACTACTGGTGCAAGTAAATCCATGCACGTGTACAGGCGATATTAGATTGAGTGTTGTATTGGACCGTCAATAATTGTCTACAATTAGTTTAAGTTAATAATATCGACTGACGACATATTTGAATGAATGAATGGAATTTGAGCATTTTTTTGCGGCCTACGTTTCTAATCTTTCTTTATAATATACATTAAAAATAAATAACGTTAAAACATTATTACCTACTAAGTTAAAAAGCACGTACCTATGTATAACTAATGTTTTACAGTTTTAATTTATATTTGGTAGGTATTTGCGTATATTTTTCTAAGGTTTTTATTAATTTTTTTAATCAAAAACTTATCAAATGTACATGTGTGTAAATCTGACGTCTTTTAATATACGGAAAATGAGAAATTGGCAGTTTAATCGATCAATATACACACATTTTATATATGTAGCGTATAAAATGTTTGAAAGAATAATATAATAATGCAGACATACTGCCAATTTGTTACCAGATTATTGAGCTCTGTAAAAACATAAAAAATATTGATAAAGAATGCTAAATTTCGGGGTTTTTCGACAAAAAAAAACGATAACTTTTGGAGGGTTTTCGAAAGTGCCAAAATGTCGCAGTTTATTTTAATTATGCTCTGTGCCACTTTTCATTATGAAACGATTTTTAATATCGGCAGGAAAAAAGCGAGAAAAAATAACTGCGTTTCTACCCTTTGAAAATGCCAATAATTTTGTAGGTCGAAGGGTAGGAATTTTAATAATACGAATACCACAGAATGCGATCATTATTACGATAAAAATGGCGTGAGTTTTAGTGTGTCAATGAGAAATTAGTTGAAAAAAAGTATTATTATATTAATGGCTTGAAATATTTCTGTACAGTTTTAGTATTACATACTAAAAGCAACTTGCATAAACGGGTTGCAATAGATAGTAAAAAAGATTAAGGGCCAAGGGATTGTATGAAGTTCGAAAATTAAGAATTTGAGGCATAAGTCTAAATAAACAGTAGTCATTCATCAATGAGTGAGTACGATTAGTGTGTTGCCATTTTTATAATGAATAAAAATAATTCAATATACATAGCTTGAAAACACCTCAGATATATTATATACCTTACTAAAGATCTACCATCGTAAGTTGGCAGCCGGTCGAATTTGAAACTAAAATTGTCTATCGAGGATAAATTTGTTACAAATGCCATTTAATTTTACAACATGTTTCTCGAATTATGGATTGCATAATATTTGTACAGAAATCTACTACCAATAAAAAATTATAAATTACCATTTTTTTGTTAGTTATGGTAATATTCTCAATGTCATACTAGCGCCCTCGCTGAAATGCCAATTTATGATGGTAGATCTATAGAAAAAATCACATTTGAAAAATATACGACGCCCGACGGGATTTGACACCATATATCCACTGGTATCGCGCCAATATGCTTTAACCAATTAAGCTACGAGCCCCCCTACTTAATTACAATAATTTTAAGTAGTAGCTCCTAATTACTTTGAGGTCCCTGTATGACATGCTTATCAAATTGCGTTATTTTTGACTATCGGTTTTTATGTTTTTAAATTTAAATCGCCCGGCTCTTTCCGAATATTTACTACTTGAACTTGCTAACAATTTATAAAAGGTGTGTATCTGAGTAGTTTTCAAGTTATGTATGTGCAATATATAGACTGTTACATTCTTAAATCTTGTGAATTATTCATTGAATAAAAGAAATGCTTTATTCATAGAAAGTATGGTTAGAATAGGTACTTTAATCGCGGTTTGTGCTGTTACAACTAATATACTGATTAAATAACCATTAAACTATTTAAAGTTACTCTGTCGCTGACTTTGGTATACCACACGTAAAAAGAAGTTTCATTTCAATTAAAAATAAAAACTTTCAAAAAACCTGCCCCAATTAGTTATATAAAGTTCAGACCACAGATACGTACAGACACGCCAACAATACTTTTTTTTGAAACTCAACTCATGTCCACAGACAACACCTGCAAATTTTGCTAGGATCAAATTAAACATAGTTAAGGCGAAGTCTTCACTGAGCTTTTTTTAAAGAGGCACCTAGCGGAAAAATATGAAGCTTGCAATTTGAGACATCGTTTTTGATAATTTACAATTTCAACTGTATTAATGAATAAATATGTATCTGAAAACATTTAAAAGAAAAATATTTTTTATTTTAACTCAAAGATAAACTTACAATTGTAAAAATTGTAATAAAATGTGAATTTGTTGAATCGGACCGCACCCTATTATTACATATATTTTATGGTCATATTTATTATTAAAATTTAGTTTATTAGGTTTTCTAAGCATCATTTAAGAGATTTTTGTATTCATAGTTTTAATATTTTTTATATCTCTTTTAAAAATCATCGATTTTTGAATGTAAATGTGTATAACTTGAAATCCTTTTTATTTATATCAAATTTCATTTATGTATGGTCCTAATATTGAAGCTCTTTTACTACTTCAGCGTTGATCTGACTAATTGCTAGTAAAGGTTTGAAAATTTGATTTATAAAAAGCTGAGAAATATGAATACCTTATGTTTTTGAACAAGCGCAATTTCGCTGTTTCATACATATTTCAGAAAATGGAACTACCTACGAGTCTTAGTTTCCAGAAAATTGGGCTTGATCTGTAAGTGCACATAGCCGCTGAATTAATATTTAATGTAATCCGTATTGAAAGCCTTATTGAAACCATCAAATGTATAATCAACCCGATTGAATTCGTACGTTTGAATCGAAACTGCACAGGTGTAATATATTATTTAAAGACAGGTTGTATGAAACTCAGTAGCGAGTAGTTCAATCAAATTGGCATTTAAATTTCTTGTCTGGTGCCGCATGTATCGTGCCTGGATTATTCACGATACGAGGAAAAGCCAGTTTCGTAAGCTCTTCAACGTTTCAAGTGCACACAACACATCTTGGCAGTTCCTTCAATGCTACTTATTTAAATAATACAAGACAAAATTGATAATCGTATATTACATAGATATTAGATCGTAATAATACTATTATATGCCACAACCAAAAATAGAGATGGTTAGAAAATAGGCTTATTTCGAAACTAGCATATCTGAAAAACGTGGATGCGAGGGAGACTGATATAAAAAGAAAAAAGGAAATGGAAAAAAAGCTATGTCGAAAATATAAGCCATTTTGAAGATATTACCGAAACAGCCAACATCTCCTCTCTTTCTGATTTGTATATCATTGAGACTGTTCGTACTAAGGCATTAACTTCCATATTCCGCCGTAAAAAACGTTAAAGCACATTTAGGACTGCAAATATACTATTTTATTTTGAAGAATTGTGATTTTATTAGTAAATAATTAGAAAAAGCTAAATAAAATGATTTTACTGTCAAAAATCATTAAAATCTATAAGATTTTTTTTTAAATTAAGCATAACATAATAATATATTGTAATACATTATTATACATAATATTATAAAAAATGTCTAAAAGAATTTCTCCATAATATTATCTTCTTGTAAGTATTTTTAGTAAGCTGATATACTTTTCATGTAGTGACAGAACACGAATTCATTAAAACAACTTTATTTATTCAACGAATAATTCACAAGATTTAAGAATGTAACATTATTTTATTGAACATACATCATATTTTCAATTAAAGAATAATACATTCTTACATCTTGTGAATTATTAATTAAATAAAAAAATGTTTATTAAATTATTAGCAAGTGCAAGTACGTTATAACAAAAAAAATAAGTAGTCCTGACACCGGTTAGCAATTAAGGTAATTTAAATACAAAATTCTAAGGTTTAAAATACAAAAGTCGATTGCCAATTTATTAGTAACAGAATTAAGAAAGTGGTTCGGAGAGTATATTGTAAAAAACCATTATTTAAATTTGTAGCAATTAAATAAAATCCCTATAGCAAAGTCGACAGTGCATATGGGCGTGATTTCCGAGGGGTGCGTTTTCAAATCCTGCTGGGTGTCGTATTTTTTTTTTCAAAAAAGATTTTTTCTAGTGGTTGTATTATATGTCTCAGAAGTGTTTTCAAATTATTTGACTTCATTAAAGATCACAAATTGTTGTAATAAAAGACCTAATCAATATTTTTTCTTCTTGTAATATTTTCATTATTGAATGCTGACATCGTCTTCATTAATTTATTTCAAAGTGTTTTGCTGACCCTGCAGGAAGAGATCAATAGGCTACCAAAAACCATCAGATTGTCTGGTCCGTGACTAGCAATGCCTTCATCTCTAATTATATCGATATAAAAAAAAGTAATTTTGAAATAATTAAAAAAAGTGGTTTTCTGTATACCGATGCCACATTTTGTTATGGTGACTATAATCAGAGAGTTTGCACAGCATTTTCAGCAATACCTACTTACTCACGAGTCAGGGATCGTCTAAAACGAGAGGGGAATCAGGAGCAAAGCCGCGAGGGAAGGATAACAACACAATGCAACAGAAATGCGCTATGTATTGAGGGGCAGGGTTGGCACTTTAAAAATAAATTATAAACTATGTGGAAAGCCCAAATAAGAATATCCAAAGAAATATTAAAGTTCGTAATAATTATTAGGAGCTTTATGCTGGCAATTAGATATACAAAAGTTCGTTGCAAGTCCACGCTTTTCTACCGGCTGTTATCTGACGACTTTATCCACTCGTGATAATTTTCTCCAAGTTAATTTCAATAAAAAAATGTCTTAACTTTGAAACCTTAAATAATTTAAGATGTTGAGATGAAAGTCTACTATCAAATTGATACCAATAATGTATTCTATAATATGTGTATGTTTCATCAATATTGGTTAAGTCATCAATCAGTTATAGCGGAGAGTCAAATACAAATTCCAATTTATTTATTTATTTTACATAATATAACAAGACAATGAAAAATAAGTTTTAAAAAAATGTTTAAATAAAATACCTACTGGTTTCCATGAGTAAAAAATACCTACAAAGAAGTAGGGATTGCAATACAGGTTTTTAAAAACCGGTGTTCAATTATTTATCGATAACAAAAAACCTGTTTCAAAAAACTAAAATACCGGTATTTCCGGTATTAAAAAAGCATACACGTTTATGTTTTTCGAAAATGAATTTAATGTTATTTTTAATTACTTACTACTATATTGTATATTCAATTTAGTGTATAAGTTTTATGTTGTCGAAACGCAAATATATTGACTTAACCAATAAAAGTTAAATAAAATTAAAACAAAATCCCTCAAAGATACTTATCGAATTGTCGCGATAAATCAATATAATTTCGAAAAAGAAAATATTCGTGGCAAATATTTCCAATTAATCTATAACTTATTGTTGATCCAATATTGGTAGTGTATGTACATTCAACAAACGTTGAATTTGAGAGAGCTTTTTTTGTACTCGGACTTATAGTATTTGTAAAAATTAGCAGTTCGAAATATTATGATCAATACATATTGATAGAGGTCAACATAATAAATGTAGGTAGGTACTTTAGGTTGCCGTAAAATATTGTTTTAAATATATTTAAATAGTTATATTTATTGATAAGTAAGTACTTCTTTTTTCCATAATATGTTTTGACGAATACCGGTATTTAATAAGAAATACCGGTATTGCAATCCTTACATGGAAGCACTTTGAGCGAACTAAATAAGACCACATTTAAAAAAATATATAAAATGAAGTCCATATAAACACCCGAAGCAATTTGATTAAACACAGCTGTTCATTCAATTCGCATTACTAATAGTAGGTTAGTCATGGAGTCATATTAAAAGAAAAAATAGTTTAGTTTAGAAATGAAATAGTCAAATAAGTGATCAAAAGCGTAATATTTCAAAATCACATACAGATATAATATTGGGATAAACAACTCAATCCGTGTCAGCATATTATTGGCGATAATAAATAACTGAGCACGATTAAAAATTCATTAATATCCATTTCCCGTAATGTTCAATTATGGCAAATTCAGTAAATAGCTTACTGCAATTATAATTTCCGCAATATTCATTTTCCACATAGTCAGTCATATCCAATGACGTAAACTCCATATAGCTGAATCAATTATAATAAGTATTTCCTAAATATTCTTTTCAAAATAATATTTTGATTATGAGTACGTCAATAAATAGCAGATCATAATACATTGGACATGTGACTCGAATATTAGTTCCTGGTCTGTTAGTATCTCAGTCTTTGTATAGCTCCGCACAACATATCATGCTGCTGAGACTCGGACTTCGGAACAGTATCATAAGTATTGTAATATACTCTTGTACCGACTGTTTACGCTTCGAATAAAACTCCATCCATCAGCACAACCACCAAATCTCGACTTCTTCATCCACCACACCATGACTCACACAGTGGAGATCGCGACGTTCCACGCAATCTTCTACCAGCAAGTTCAGCAAGGTGCAAAGGGGATACGAAACCCTATCACAGATACTTGCATTTCATTAGTAGTGTATTTTATAGCGTATAATATTTTATAATAGATACACGTATTGACAACCCTACGTATGTATGTATGTATGGGGAACAAATTTTGCTGATTCAGCTGCAAAATTTGCGAGCGAAACAAAATACAAAGTACCTAGGTATACACTTCGCTGTCATACAAAACAGCTTTTTGTTTACAGAAATAATAAATTTCCTTTATGTCATAACGTTACATTTATGATAAAATATTGGATGTATGATTAGGTCATAATAAAATAAATAATAAAATAGATAAATCAACATTTATGGTCTTAAATGGAGGTTGTCGTAAGGGAAATATTTATTATTGAGAGATTCAGCGTTAACTTGGTAGTTTGGATCCAGTGGTGATGGTGGAGGTGATATGAGGAGGAGACGAACTGAACTACGAAGACTGGTAGTTGCTGGCGGAGACGGCGTATTTATATGCGAGTTTGACAGGTACAGTGATACCACTAGCGAAGGGTGGAGGTAGGCTGTTAAGATCCACCATAAAAGTGCACATTAAACTTTGTTAGTCACACGCATTTGTTTTTATTTAACTGAAACTACAATTTACAAATGGTGTTATTCATTTTTAAAATTCAATTTAAAAAAGTGCACTTTAAACTTTGTTAGTCATACGCATTTGTTTTTATTGAACTAAGACTACAATTTACAGATGGTGTTATTTATTTTTAAAATTCCATTAAACCCTGCCTAAACCAAACCATTAAAAGTTTTTGTAAATTTTGGGCGATACGATAAAATTGTGCATACTTTTTCATTCATACTTAATTGTTTACGATGGATTAAAATTACATATTAAACGTATTGTTGGATCATTTTTAAAATTCATTGAGCCCTGCCTAAACCAAACAATAATAGATAAAACAATAATATTATTCTATCTATAAAATATCCACAGTTATGTATGACTTAATTGCATAATTTCAGATATTTTATAGATGGACGAGTATGTTTTGACCATTATCTATTATGGCTTGGTTTCGTAGGGTTTCATTGAATTTTAATAACTAACCAATACTATCTGTAAATTGTAGTCTTATTTCAATGAAAACAAAAATGTATGACTGACAAAGTTTAGTGTGCACTATTTATGGCGGATCTTAACAGCCTACCTCCACCCTTCGCCACTAGCGGTTTCTTTTATTCAACGAATAATTCACAAGATTTAAAGAATGTACTCGTATCATTCTAATTATTGAAAATACATAATTTTGAAAAACACTTTCTGAGAGAGTATAATATGAGAGTCAAATGATTAATAAAAAAATAATAAAAATAGAAAAAATCTTTTTTTGAAAAAAGTAAGCCACCCCGACGGGGAATCGAACCCTGTATCTCCCGAAAGAAATAGTAAATTATAAATTATTAGCAAGTGCAAGTAAGTTAAATCATAAAAAAATATTGGAGAAATCCACGAAGTCGGTTAGTAATCGAAGTAATAGGTACCTACTTTGATTTAAGAAACAAAAATCGATTGCCAAAGTAGCTTGATTTGGAAGAGCGCTGATGAGTAGGTATTAATATTGACCAATAGTTAAAATTTGTCGCAATTAGCATGTCACTCCGTAGCATATTGGTAAATGCGACGGATGGGGCGTAAACCCGGGAGATACAGGGTTCGATTCCCCGTCGGGGAAGCTTACTTTTTTTAAAAAAAGATTTTTTCTATTGGTTATCATATACTCTCTCAGAAAGTGTTTTTCAAAATTATGTATTTTCAATATTTAGAATGATACATTCTTAAAATCTTGTGAATTATTCGTTGAATAAAAGAAATAGTTAAGAATCATAAGGATTAAGAATTCTCGGTTAAAACAACTGGGGAATGTCAGCGCAGGCTGGAGGAAGTTTTTGAAGGAGGCCAAGTTCCACCAATGGTAGTAGTGGCATAAAAATGATGATGATAACTACAGTTTACATAATATATATTTATTGTGATGATATTGACAGGAAAAACTTAGTATTGGAGATTTTGTAACGAATTCCTGAGATTGAAATCATTATTATACATTCTCAAAGATAACACGTTTATCGTAGAAATAAAAACGAATTTTCCAAATGATCAACATTAGGACACGTTCACACTTAGCAATAGGGGGAGGGCGTATTATTAATCGAAGTGTGAAATACATTCACAATATTCCGCCGTACGGCGGCGCCATTGATTTGTTTTGTTCAATTTTCGGTTGGAAATGTCGAATCGCGATACGAAATGAGGCGTGCATTCGATAATCAAAAGAATATTTCGCTTTGCGCAAGTGAAATGGTAATGGGCCGGAAAAAGGTTCGCGTACTTTGAGAGACTAATCATGCAAGACATTTAATATTATATTGTATCACGATTCATTATCAGCTGGTACCGTTAAGCTCAGATACATTTTATATTAATACTATCGACCAAAGGTAGGTACCTACTTGATGGAATTTGAATTTCAATTCTAATTAATCTAATATAACTTTTTGAAGACTGATAGGATAGGAATAATTGATATATCTCATTAGTTAACTCCATTAAATTCTTAATACGTTGCCACAGTATTGACGATTTTACACCTATTGAACTTAGTATTTATTGATTATTATTTAATGATCTATTATTAGGGTTTGACGATATATACGCATATTGACTGTGTTATTAGTGATAGGGGGTTTTTTTTACAAACAGTTCAACTATTCATAATTTTTTTGTATAAGTATATTTGTATTGTGATCCTTGAATTAATAGATAGCTGATAAAGGTTTTACCTACTTTATTGTTTTAATTTATTATATAAGTTAGAATCAACTCATTCGCTGCTGACTAGATAATGATTTTTTAATTACCACCTTTAAAATGCACGTTAATTACATCAATCGGCCGCCTGGTCATTACGCGCCAGGTGCGTCTTCAGCGTCCAAAGTATTAATTATATTAGTTGTCATTGTGTATTTATCTATTGGTGAGTGCACATACTGCCTGAAGATGCCGAAAGGCGAAACCCGGGTCACAATAAACGATTCAAATGGAATAGTACAAAACTTAAATACATTGGAATTTAAGTTTTTTATTGTTTTATTGTATGAAGTGTCTAATATCAAAAACCCACAAATACAATATACTTGTGGGAACTTTGAACAGTGTTCTTTCTTTCTTTTGACTATGTCCGATCCTAATAAGATCATATGGGCCTCCACAGAGTGGAAGTATGTATTAACATATTTTTATTTTTACGACAAATGTATGTTAGCCACTTGCCGAACCTATTATGTCCATACTCTGACTGATAAATTGAAAAATAATATGTGTATTTGCCAATGATATTATTAATGGACGACGCACTCTAAATTCGCGCATTCGCATGTATAGGTAGACGTCACGCAATTTCCATTATGCGATATCACGCATCGGGAATTTATAGCAATATGACCTTTATTGTAATGGCGTTAGAGCAGTGTTTCTAATGTCAATGTTCATTTGAGCGAACCCGTTCCGAAACCGAACCATTCGGCAGACCCAACAAAAAGCATCAGGAATTTATAGCAATATCACCTTTATTGTAATGGCGTTAGAACAGATTATGCCATTCGGCAGACCCGACAATAAAGTGAGTGTCATTTTCTTTTCCAGATGATTCGTCAATATTAATGTCATTGGTATTTGCCAGACCCATGACATTATAAGCCGACGCGTAAGCCGCTAGGGCACATTGTAACCGTACCTAAATTAGATTTCTTATAAATAAAATGAATTACAAGTTATAAACATTTCTATTTTATTACCACGTGTTAATTAGCTCGTATTCTTGTTTATCCGGTGGTTGTTTATCCAATACAAATCTTGCAATCGATTTTTAACTAACTTCCCGACTAGCTAGACATTTGAAACTTTTAGAATATATCAGAACACGATGCCAATGCATTCTTTTAATACTTTTAGCCATCTTTAAGTAGAATTGAATTCATTTTCAGTTAAATCTGTTTTGTATGAAAAGTTCTTTCGGAAGAAATCCGTAAAAAAGTAAAATACTATTATTGGTTGCTAAGGGGGTGGTCCTAGCAACTAAATTATTAATATATACGTGCGTTATTATGAAAATCAAAATGACATTTCAGTATTCTATATTTGTTTATTTGTTGCGAAATAGCAAAAAAATGATTTGTTGACAATTGCCTTATTTGTCCTAAATTATTATGGCAAACATATTAACAATATACGATATGCCGATGATACTGTGCTAATTGCTGATAGTTTAAAGAGTTTACATCAACTGGTAGAAAAGGTTAATGAGGTCAGTAATTCTTATGGTTTAAAAATGAACCTCAAGAAAACAAAACTATTACTAGTATCAAAAACAGCGACACCAGACACCAACACAAATTTTGTCATTAACAGCGAACCAATCGAACGTGTGACCCATTATAAATATTTAGGTACATGGGTCAACGAGAAATGGGACCAGTCTCATGAAATAAAAACTAGAATTGAGATCGCAAGGAGCGCCTTTCTCAAAATGAGACGCCTCCTTAGCAATCGAAATCTTAACCTAGGTCTGAGACTGCGTATGGTACGTTGTTATGTGCTCTCAATTCTTTTCTATGGTATGGAAGTATGGACGCTAAACCAAGAGATGTCACGGAGACTTGAAGCTTTCGAGATGTGGCTGTATAGACGCATCCTCAAAATTCCTTGGACTGACCGGGTGACAAATGTTGAAGTTCTCAATCGAATGGGGAAGGACCGAGAAATTCTACGTAGTATCAAAACCAGGAAACTACAATATCTCGGCCACATTATGAGAGGACAAAAATACAGCATTCCCCAACTTGTCATTCAAGGAAAGATCAATGGGAAGCGTAGCAGAGGACGGCGCCGCATTTCGTGGCTTAAGAACCTCCGTGATTGGTACGAGTACAGCTCCACCGAACTGTTCCGGGTAGCAGACGACAAAGATAAGATTGCCTTGAGGGTGGCCGACCTCCGCTAGGGGATGGCACAATAAGAAGAAGAATTAATACATAGAACTGTCAAGTTTATATGATTCAACCGAAAATTTAAAAACGTAAAAACGATCTTGTAATTATTTTTATTAAAATTGACGTTTTTTAAAATATAAAACAATCAATTAGTCAAAAATCTTCACTGTATATTATATAAAACTTTATAAACTAAATTATAATAATAAACATGACCATAAAATAATATATAATTGTGATCTTTTAACGAATTCACATTTTGTAACTATTTGACTGTAAATAAAAAATATTGTTCTTCTTAATGTTTTTAGACACGAATTTATTAATTACAACACTCTAAAATGTAAATGATAAAAAAATGTCTCAAATTGCAGGTACCTTTACCTTAACATAATAATATTATGTTGAGTTACTGTATCACTTTTAAACTCTAAATAATTGTACAATATTATAAAGAGTTAAATTAAATAAAGGCTCAAATGCCACAAAATCAACTGAACACAGATACAAGTCTGAAAATAAATAAGGGAGTGGGCCACAAAGTTAGATTAGACGAGTTCAAACAGTGTGTACCGCTTTCATAACATAAATGAATGCCTACGTGTTTGTCATGAGGCCAGACATTTCATACAAAATGGCTTTATATGCGAGTGATACTTTTGTGTTAGGCCCTTTTTACATTATGAATGATGTGAATAGGCTAAATCAACTTTACTTCACTGGTACTGTGGCCTTTTCTTCTTTAATCTTATTACTATAGTATAAAATAATATTTTATTACATTTATATTTATATTAAATATCTTAATTTCTTTTATTTTGTTAACTGTAAATTCATGGTGGAACTGCCTTGTATTGTTGTTTTTATTAAATAAAACGCATTTTTTTTGTAGTACTTATTCCACTTTTAATCAATAGATTAGGACCGGTACAATGAAATTTTCAGTTGAAAATGTCCCTCTGAGGTGGACGAAACCGGTCCTAATCTATTGATTAAAAGTGGAATAAGTACTACAAAAAAATGCGTTTTATTAAATAAATACAACAATTAAATATCTTAAAAAACTTTGTAACTGTGAACAACTAAATAAATGAAGATTTTGATTTAATATTGTTACGATGGCCGAGTGGCTTACTCGTCGGCTTAGAATGTCGTGGGTCCTAGGTTCGAATCTTGGGTCTGAAAAATACAGTCCTACAAACTTATCTGAAGAACGGTCAAAAATGGAACTACGAACTACCATATGGACGCCATTTTGAACACGTCATTCGAATGTCAGATTCTGTCCAGTGGCGGGTCCTGATTGGGTAGTTTTCAACAGTGGCTCCCCCATCCATTCTATAGATAAGTTTGTAGGTCTGTACACAGTTATTGTTTTTCAATTTGTTTTTAGTCAGAGTATGTACCTAATAGGTTGAGCAAATGGCTATTATCCATTTCTCGTAAAAAAAATATCTGTTAATACGAACTCTGTTGAGGCCCATATGATGCTGATGAGAGCTGATGCGTTACAGATATAGTGAGATACTGATAAAAACAAATATATAATTTAATAATAAACCAATCCAGACATTCTTATTTATAATATTTAAATAATAAATAATTCATCTCAGAAAGGGAATTCGATGTTTTTTTCCTTTGTTTTCTTTTTACCATGTCCGATCCTAATAAGATCATATGGGCCTCCACAGAGTAGAAGTTTTGTATGAACAGATTTTTGTTTTTACGAGAAATGGATATTAGCCACTTACTTGCTCAACCTATTAGGTCCATACTCTGACTCCAAACACAAATTGAAATACAATGTGTATTTGAGTCGCCTAGAGTCATAACTCACATTTTGCGATTATGTCATTGTTGAGTAAAATATGCTAGTGATTCTAAAGGCTGATTTTAAAATATAAAGAAACATTGTTTGGTATCAAAAGTCACTTTAAATCATGTGAAAATTGTTGATAAAGTCGACTGTTGGAGTCGTTACTCACATTTTTCAATGAATAATGTGAGTTCTGTCACCAAGGCTAACCAATCAGGGAGCTATTTCTCATAGGATGCTGTGTGTCTTAGCATTGGGAGTATTATATTGTATATTTAAAAAAAATAATGTAAATCGTTAATATTCAAGGGAGTTCAATACTTTTTTTTCTAATTGAAAAAAAACAGTGCTCTGGTTGTTTTTGCGATTATCTCAAAACTCGATTTTTTGGAATATGTGAGTTTTGACTCTAGGCAACTCATTTGTAAGACCCATAATTCAAACATGGGACCTACGAGTACGACATTATAAACCAATACGTAATCTGGTATAGGTATGCTTCAGAAGTGTTTTCAAAGTATGTATGTTATAATAAATTAATCTATTGAACTATCTACAATTTATATTATGTATGAATATTAAAAATACAATTTACCCATAAATGCAATTTTTTGTTTGAAAAAAAAAAATACAAAATAAACCCTGTTGTATCTGTTTCGGCATCTCAAATATTATACAAGCCTGACAGCATTCGGAATTTTTAAAGTCACTTTTTATATTCAATATAAAAGAGTCAATGGAGAGATATTTGTGAAGAAAAAAATCGTCGCCTGATTGTGACGCATTGACGAAAAACTCCGTATAATAAAGGACGCTAAAATGACAGCAGTGTGGATTGCTCCGCATTTGCATATTATTCTATTCCAATCAAACATTATTTATTTTGCAGGAAAGTAAAACTTACGGAATTAATAATGTAATAATACTTTTTACAGGAGTTTTCTGTATATTTGCAGTATTCTAAAAAAAACGTTTGTCCTAAGCATTAACCCTTAAGGCGATACCAGAGTCGCCTAGCGGAAAATACTAAGCTTGCAATTTGAGTTTTAATTGTTGATATTTTACAATTTAAACTATATTAATTAATAATGTATATGTAACATGTAAAATGTGTATTTTAAAACCATAAAAAGAAAAATATTTTTTATTTAAGTCAAAGATAAACAATTTAAAAAAAATTATAAAATGTGAATTTGTTAAAGGATTCTATCTTATTGTTTCATATTATTTTATTGACATATTTATTATAAAATATAGTTTATTATGTTTTGTATATTGTAATGAAGAGATTTTTTTCCATAGTTTAAATATTTTTAATATTTATTTAAAAAAAACATCGATTTTTATAAAATCAATATAAATGGGTATAACTTAAACTGGGGAAAACGGTAAGTATGCAACCCCTTGGGGCAGGCCATCCACCAAATAACTAATTATCTATAGCATTGAAACAACTATTTTTTTCCAAATTGTCGACTGAATGGTTTCTGCTTAACTATAGTAAATTTAATACTACATATAAATGACAATAAGAAGAAGAAGAAGAAAGAAGAAGAAGATAAATGTAGCGCCGAAAAAGAATAAGACAAATGGATAACATCCATTTCTTGTAAACAAATATTTGTTTGTAATAATTGAAAGGCAATGAAACAAATGGTACAAATAAACAAAAAAAGGTGTGTGTACATGTACACGAGTTAGAAGTTATACTTCTTTGGCGTAACTAAACAAAAACAAAACTTGTGACAACCTAGATTCTTCGACTAGCTCTTAATTATCTTGTTAAATTACACACTCAAGAAAAAGGACCGCTGATTGGAACGCCGTTGGTTTATTTCTATACACTTTAACTTATATTACTAAATTAAATAATCATTTCTCGTTGTTTTTATTTGTAAAGTAACAACTGTCATTCTGACGTTTAATCGTTTGTTTACGTAAGGAATTGCAAATGGCCGACAATAATAAATTCGCTGCCTAGGCAACGGAACAATTCTACTATCAGACTTGCGTTTGTATACAGCTGACTGATTCGCAGTTGATTTCATACTGTATGCGAGCGCAGCTCTCAATAATTTCACTCTCTACCAAACGTACCAAAAGAAGTATAACTTCAATAAAGCCTCAATTACATTGAGCTTCTTTACGAGCTGTTTATTGGCGAATTTACAATATGCTTGTAAAGTCGCCCAGTGTAATCATCGAATAAGCTAATAAGCAGGTTGTAAACACTCCACCGAGAAAAGTTGAAAGCCGGTCAACTTTACACGCTACACGCCGGCGTATGGGCCTACTGCGTCTGCGCAGTAGAGCGCAGTACCAGCCTCCCGGTAAAAAAACGAACTACGTTCCGTTAAAATAGTCGCTGGCTTGTGGCTTCTCATCGAATGGAAAGTTTTGTGTGTAATCATCAAATCGCAGTAGCTGAATCGCCCGCTTTTAAATTTGCCAATAAACAGCTCGTAAAGAAGCTCAATGTAATTGAGGCTTAAGATAACATCAATTTTTCGTAAATAAATATTCGCTTGTAAGAATTGAAAGTCAATGAAACAAATGTTACAAGTAAATAAATTGAATTGAATTATTGATTTATAAGTAGCTAAGTATACGTTCCTAACAAGGTTGATTCATATAATATATGTAATAATTCAACAGTCCAGGATCATATATTATTTTCGCCCACGGTCCGCGGGTTCTTAACATTCAATTTATTATTATAAAAAGGACGTATTCCGAGACGGAGTTAATGGAATGTGAAAAATAAATTGAAAATCAATAGGTAAGTCTCGCAGAGTTCGCGAGAAATAAAATACTGTGGAGAGGGGTGGGGGGTGACAGACCTGGCATATCTCTTACTGCCCCCCACCCACCGACATCTACAATAATTCATTATTCAGTTAAAAATAGCGCAAATCCCATTATGAAGGGGTATTAATAATATAACGAAAGGGGAAAGATATCTCTTTAATTACGTTTCCGAGTAATTCAAGATTAGCAAACGTTGGCGATGGAATTTTGGCAGTTAAGGGTAGATAATTTTTTCTTAATTTTGAAGACAGAAAGAATTTGATATTTCAAATCTCTACTATATTCCAGTGTTTTTCAAACAATTTCATTATACTGTCATTTAAATCTGGAAAAAAATCAATACTCCCCGATTATTTTAGTTTGACGTTATTTTTGTATGGATAACGTCAGTTAGTGAACAGATCATTCAGTCGATAGCCGACTGCACAACCATTTTATGCCAAGCTTTCTTTCTCTCTCTAATCGGTGAAACTCAGCCTCTCTGCATCTATCATAATGCTATACGGATGAAATGTATGGAAAATAAATACTCAAAGTACAAACTTTAGGTCCACTCTAAAGTTTAGGTTTTTTACTATTCCATTTTAGTCGTTTTTGCGACCCAGGTTTCGCCTTTTGACATCTTCAGGCATTATGCGCACTCACCAATGGTAAATACACACTGACAATGAATACAGTTAATTCTAACTAAATTCTAAATAATACTAATGTAGGTAAAAACTTTATAACCTACCTATTAAGTCAAGGATCACAATTAAAAAATATAACAAACAAATTATGAATAGTTGAAGTGTTTGTAAAATCAGAAATTTGACATTGACAAAGGTGAAAATTACTTCACAGTTATACGGGTGATTATAAATAATTATTCTACGAAGAAATATTAAAAATAAATAGAGCATAGTTACATCTTTGATACCTATACTTAATGATCAGCTTACCTTTCCTAATAACCCATTGCTATATCGTGTCGACTTATAAGACATTACTTGGATTACTATTATTTTATTAATGTGTGTTTAAATTAAAATCATGAACCATGAAAGTGGCTAATGTCTAGGTATTTCATGTAAAAACACTTCTTCACTATGTAACCCAGATTCTTATAGGAATCTAAAGCCATTTTAAAAAAATCATGTTTTTCACTTATGCATGTCATTATTTGTGATGATACATTTACTTGTATAATAAAAGTGCATTTAATTAAAACATATCAAGCAAACATACAAAAAAGCAAGTGGCTAATATGCATTTTTCGTAAAAACAAAAACTTTCCATCCAACCTCCTCATGTTCTTTTTTTGGGATTGAACGTGGTGACTTAGTATTTCAAATGTGTGTTAATTTGAATACGTAAGAACGTAGCATTTTTATTGAAAAATACCATCATATCATAATTTGAAAAATACTTTTAAAAATAGGGGCAAAACCTCAGAGTAATGATATAAAGAGAGCGCTAATTTTTTGGCAAAATGAAGCCGTGTTTCTTGCGTATAACGCACAGTAAAACCTCGATTTTATTATTCTCAACTTAACTATGAAACGTTATACCATCGTGTTGCTTCTCAGTACGGCTACCAAATATAAACGCAACATAGATAACCATAATATGTTCTACAAAATATTTACTCACCACTAACTTTATATTTAATACAAAAATGATAAATTGTGTGTTAATTTGAATACGTAAGAACGTAGCATTTTTATTGAAAAATACCATCATATCATAATTTGAAAAATACTTTTAAAAATAGGGGCAAAACCTCAGAGTAATGATATAAAGAGAGCGCTAATTTTTTGGCAAAATGAAGCCGTGTTTCTTGCGTATAACGCACAGTAAAACCTCGATTTTATTATTCTCAACTTAACTATGAAACGTTATACCATCGTGTTGCTTCTCAGTACGGCTACCAAATATAAACGCAACATAGATAACCATAATATGTTCTACAAAATATTTACTCACCACTAACTTTATATTTAATACAAAAATGATAAATTTCAGCAACATGTACTCGCAGTTTTTAAATTAATGTAATTAGTTAAATCCATATTTACCGGCTACGTATTTAAAAAATATTTAATTCAACCGTAGAAATGTATTTAATTTAATAGCGCCTGTACACGTGCATGTATTTACTGTCGACAATAGTGCTTATTTTAAACTATCGTGACAATAACTTTAACACGTAGAAGTGCTGACTGTCTCTCCAATCTCATTCTTCAAGAGTAAGCGAGGCGCGATGTTGTCATTTTATAGTACTATTTGACAGGACGTATTGAAAGTCGGTTAACCTCAAAATAAGCAGTTCGTTATTTTACCGGCAGGTTCGCCATTATCGTTCTACTGCGCAGGCGCAGATCTTCCTTGCGCATTGCAATTCAGAAGCTTCCAAACTTGTTTGATTCATGCACGCAATCTTGCCAACTGCAGGATAATACAATATCTGTACCCATACATTTTCTTACTGCGACCAGTAAGTGCAAGAACGTAGTGGTCGCGTAGGGGCGGCGCGGCAGCGTCTTGCGAAACTCAAACGTATAACCGTGTGTGACATGTTCGTAGACAGTGTATTTTATGGGGCATAATACATACGGTTATACGTTTGAGTTTCGCAAGACGCCGCCGCGCCGCGCCCGCCAAATCACTACGGCCGAGCACTAAAGCCATGCACGTGTAAACGGGGTATAACGCATAGAGCGGAGATATAAGCATGCCGAATGCTTATTCACTCGCACTTATGTTTCGTTTTTGTTCAGGCCTTGGGCAAAACAAGTTTTAAATAATAATATTATTTAAAAAAAAAAATTGTGTCTGCCAATATATTATTATTTTACTCCGCGAAAATTGCCTAGTATGTAATATGCTTAAACAATACGTATTGTATTATGAACGCTATTTACTGATGGAAATCATTTTTGGCAAATGGTATTGCTTACGCGAAAAAAAACTGACTTAAAATATAGTACAAAATGTCACAGTACGCCATAAAACGTACATATGTAATATTTCGTCGCAGTCGTTTATGCCAAAATCTTGATAAAAACACAACTTTCGAAACAAAATAAATAAATAAATTTGGTTCATTCAATCCGCAATGCGGCCTAACTAACCTCCTTAGTAACTGAATAATATGGTTAATATGCATTCAGTTTAAAGAATACTTGAACCATACATTATGTTATGCAGATCTAAACATCCAATGGTCAATGACATGATTAAACATATAATATTATATTCTAATCGATTTAAGTTTTGTACTATTCCATTTGAGTAGTTTATTACGACCCTTAATATTATTGAATATAACTTTTTAATAATAATAACTTTTTAAATACAGGTATCATAGATACATCTCATTAGCTAACTATAGCTATACGTTACCATTGTTCCCAGAATGTACGATGTTACACCTCTTGAGTGTAGCATTGTTATTGTTTATAATTATTACTAATGATCTATTATTAAGTTATGACGATTTATTATACGCTTATCGAATGTATTATTATATTATTACTTATTAGTGATAACTGATAAGGTCGAGGTTTTTTAGAAACACTATTCACAATCTGTTTGTTATATTTTTATTGTGATCCTTGATTTAAGGCTATACCTCAGCTGAGGCATGGTCTAAAAAGATCGTGACTAGGCGATGCGCGGATTGCGGGTCGCGGGTGAAAATTACGCAAGGCGAACGAAATATAGTTTGTCATAAAAGTTCAACATGCGTCCTTTTAATGTTATATTTATTATTATATTCGTAATAATAATAGTATAATCATTGACATGTTTTCTTTTTTGAGTACACACGTAAAGTTTTTTAGTCATCTTTACACGACTTAATAATATTTTCATCCGACGCCATAACAAAACGAATCGACGTAATTTCGTTACACATACGGTTGAAAATTATTTGCCGTTTCACTTATGTACGCTCCTAATAGGTAGATGATAAAGTTTTTACATACATATTGTATTCATTTGTTATATAAGTTAGATATTACTGTATTCGTTGTCAGTGTGTATTTCCCTTTTGGTGAGTGCACATAGTGCCTGAAAATGCCGAAAGGCGAAATCCGGGTCTCAAAAGACGACTTAAATGGAATAATACAAAACTTGAATCCATTAGAATTTAAATTCAAGTTCCATCAAGTACCTTCAGTCGATAGTATTTTGATATTATTATACCGTGTAAAACTGAATTTAAGCACTGTTCGTTTATATACAATTTTAAATTACATACGTAATTAGACTGGAAAACATATAATTTTGAGGCTGAGTGAAAGACAAAGTATGAAGACTGGTAGTTTATGGTTCTTGTATCATTTTGTATCATCTTGTATCATTTCATAATATATTGAACATACTTAACTTGAAAACATCTCAGATAAATACCCACTAGAAAAACATTGTGTCACCCCATTGACACCCACGGTGGCCGCACGGCTTAAGCGTTGGACTATAACGCCGTGGGTTCCAGGTTCGAATCCTGGGTCTGGCAAGTACACATATTGTTTTTAAATTTGTGTCTGTCAGGGTATGGGCCTAATAGGTTGAGCAAGTGGCTGACATCCATTTCTCGTAAAAAAACAAAATCTGTTCATTCAAACCTCTACTCTGTGGAGGCCCATATGATCCTATTAGGATCGGACATGGTCGAAAGAAAAAAGAAAGAAAAAATCATATTTGAAAAAAATTCGATGCTCGACGAGTTTGAACCCGTATAACCACTGGAATCGCGCCACTGAACATTAATCAATTATGATACGAGCCTCCTATCTAATGCTAATCGAATTGCGTTATTACTGAATATCGGTTTTTGTGTATTAAATCAAGGAATATTAATAATTAGGTACCTTAATTATTACTAACCGACGCCCGGGTCTCGCCAAATATTTAACTTATAACGTCTACTTGAACTTGCTAACAATTTTTAATAAACCATTTCTTTTATTCAACGAATAATTCACAAGATTTTGAGAATGTAACATTCCATAATAATGAACATACATAACTCGAGGAACACAAATGATAATTTTGGCGGGAAGATAAATAATTATAGTACTAATTTCATAACCAAATATTATATGATACCTTGCTACTGGAATTTGTATATAAGTAATAGTAGTAGATAAGTATTATATGAAATTGTATTATTATTCAATAAAAATAGCAATGCGAATGAAAAAAAATGCTCTAACAACATTTTTATTCCAACATAAATGAGATCGTTGCTTTTAAAATGTAAAAGACGCCGCTCATTATAAATGGCAGCTGGCGCGATGACGTATAATGTTTCACAATGACTCGTAACTTTTCCTTTTCGGTGTACAAAGTTGATATTTGCAAAGGTCACAAAGGCCTTCTGGAAAAACGTTTTAACATTTCCGAGTGAACAGACTATACACAACAATATAATGGTACGATAGCGCGGGCGGCATGGGCTATATTTTATAATATGTAACGGGGAAACCCGGCGGTTTCAAAAGTTTTTTTATTTATGTTGGCACCACGCGTTTGTCGTTCACAATAATATAAAAAAAATACTAATCAATCGTACGACCGTACATACTGTATAAAAATCCTCAATAAAGAGTATCTACTAATAAAATAATAATGAGTTAATGTGAATGCATACATACTTTGGTAATTTTAGTTTTATAAAAGGTAAATTATCACGGTGAATTAAAATATAAACTATAAAAAGTAAAAAAACTAAATTACTATATTTTTAGAATAGTCTAAAAAAGGTTTTTCTTTAAATTAATTAGGTAGATATTAAAATTTTTGGTGCCAATTAAAAAGTTTTCACTGATTAATTATCAAATATTAATATAGCCAAGGAGCACAGACTTAATGAGAACTGAAATACCTAATGGGCGTGGAGTAATAGGCAACCGATCTCGGGTGTGAAAAAATATACGATAAACTTAAACACGTGTCAAAAATACGTCATTCTAAACTTTCCCTTCGTTCTGCCAACCACTCTCGGTATATGCACTGACGATTATTCAATATTGGTGTATTAAATTTGAAGGTTGCAACACACACTGTTGCACGTCTATAATGTGCGCTTCACTTTCGTAGGATACTCACACATTCAAATCCCTGCATCAAAATATAATCTATTGGGGTATAGCATAGGTATCTGAATTATATTTATCAATCTATCCTGTGGATTTAGCGCTGTCAGGCATTTGAATTTCTTGATAGTAAAGATGTAATAGGTTAGAAGAAATAGTAGATATGAAGTTTCAACCTTCTTTTTTTTAATATAATGAAAATACGATGAACTAAACGCTTATCTAAAACATGTAACAAATAAATCAACAAGTATGGTAATTGAAATACTTACAATTATTAGTTTACTGCTACGATGTTTTAGAATAATTTTATAATATTTTTTTTAGCTATTTTAAATAGTGATTCTAATTTCCATATATAAATAATTATCGTTCAATATTTAATTGTGTGCAGTTTGGTGTACATATTATTAGTTATTTTAATATTGCTTTCAGTATCCTAAATTAGATGGAAAAAAATTTACTGTAAAAATTAAGTAGGAAATTACTGAATTTATGTACTATTTTATCAAATTTTTATTAGTTCGTATTCTTGTTTGTCGGGTACAGATTTTTTCTTCTGCAGTACAAATTTTTTCTTGTTTGTTCAGGATTTTTAACTAACTTCCCAACTAGCTAGACATTTGAAACTTCTAGAATATATCAAAACACGACGACAATGCATTCTTTTAATACTTTTGGCCATCTTTAAGCAGAATTGAATTCATTTTCAGTTAATTCTGTTTTGTATGTTTCGGAAAAAAAATCGTTAAAAGTAATATTTACTACTCATTATTAGTTCACTCACTAGTATTGGTTGCTAAGTGGGTCCTAGCAACTAAATTATTAATATATGCGTGCGTTACTATGGAAATCAATATGAAATGTCAAAATTACATTTCTGTATTCTATAATATTTATTCAGTATTTCTATCAAGTACAATAAAAAGTTTTTATTAATATATAGAATTGCCAAGTTTATATGATTCAACAGAAAGCTTAAAAACGTGGTACAAAAAAGGTTAAAAAGTTTCACGGTTTGATTTTCGAATTTATTAGCTTTAATTTGATATATGGGTTGTAAGTATAGGCTTACAAATCGAGCCAAGCAAGATTTTGTGAACATTGCAATAATGACTTTGGTCAATAATAAGCTTGAGTGATAATATATTCCTGCAAAATTTCAGCTCCCAATCTCGGAGGTTCACCACGCGTCACAACTTTACTGGACTGTAATGAACATGATTATTCAGTTTATTCAAAAAATGTCGAGCTAAGTTGAAAATGATAGAGTAAATAAATTATTATTGTCACGTTAATATGACCTGAAGCTGTATAAAGCCGGCTACTCATTAGTGGGCCGTAACTGTAACTGTTCCAGATACTACAACCAACTCTAGATGCGAAATAATTATTTATCTGGCTCGTGAACTAATTATTTGGCGTCCATACAGGTTACTGTATCTGCAACGGTTACAGTTACGGCTCGCTAATGAGTACCCGGCTTAGCACATTGATCACTGGCTGCATGTGTATTATTATTCCTTTCGCATATTACAATCGTTCACATCTGTCTAATGCTGGGTACTCATTAGCGAGCCGTAACTGTGACCGTTGCAGATACAGTAACAATTATGGACGCCAAATAACTAGTTCGCAAGCTTAGTAAATAATTATTTCGCACCTAGAGTTGGTTTACAGTATCCAGAAAAATTACAGTAACGGCTCGCTAATGAGTATCCGGCTTTATAAACAGTATTCACTTTTTTTTCGACCTTGTCTGATTCTCATAGGCTCATATGGGCCTCCACAGAGTAGAGGATTGTATTAACAGATTTTGTTTTTTACGAGAAATGGATGTCAGCCACTTGCTCAACCTATTAGATCCATACCCTGACTCACACACAAATTGAAAAACAATATGTGTACTTGCCAGAACCTGGATTCGAACCTGGAACCTACGGCGTTATAGTCCAACGCTTAAGCCGCGCGGCCACCATGGCGTGTAAATTCGTGGGCGTGGGTATTCACTACTGGTATTAAAATATTATAAAGTTGTAAAGAAACAAGTTTTTCGATACTTAGGTCTTATTTATATTTATATTTATATTTTTATACTCCTTTCCTTTCAATAAAGTAGATAACCGAAATTAAAATCTTCCCTATTTATTATTTAAACACTCTGTAGGAAAACTTTTGGAACCACAAGGTGAGATTTTCGCATTCTGATATGTAACTATACAATATTTTGGCCTACTGGATATACTACCGCACAAACTTTTGCCTATGGCATTTGACATGAGTGGGAGACTAACGGGAAGCGATACAGTCTTATGTTAATATTTATTATAATATAACTTTACTCTATTATTTATGATTGAAAAAGTTAAAATAGGGAAGATATTATATTACAAAAATATATAAATAGAGATATTTTCGGTTTAGAAGAGTTAGTCAATTGATTCAGTCGTGGGCTTAAATCCCACGTCTAGTAATGTGAGATGTAGATTCTTCAATGTACGGAGTTTGGAGCATGAATTTAATATATTTAGCAAATGTTACGAAAATAGATCAACCCTTTAATGCTAAAGAACGATACAGTGTTATTCATAATAACATCGAGAAATGCTAATAACGTTCGTTGTTGACGGAACAATTAGGAAATCTAATCCCGGGATTGGGGACAATTTCCAATACCAATGAATCCCGGTATTAGTAAACACAATCCCGAAACCTTCGGGATTGATATTTTATTAATCACAATCAATTGGTATGTGAAGCGCCTAGTTTCAAAAGCCCCTAAAACGATTTAAGGTAGTTCTGAGAAAAAATGAGAAAAACGATTTTAGGTAATTTTGAGAAAAATGAGAAAAAATCATATCTATTAAATCTGTGAATTTTATGTATTTATTTTTTAATTCGTTACATTCTAAAGAGTATTTTGGCCTTCCATTTTAGCGGTATTTGAAAAGCACACCCAACCATTTTAGCGGGTTTTGAAATTTACCCTAATTTTTAATTGATGCGTATTGGCGAATTTTGGCGTTTTTTAAAGTTCAATCTTTCGCCATCATATAGGTCACAAAAATATCCATCTAACTACATATTTAAGTCAAAAAATTTCAAAAACCCTTTTAGGGGCCTTTGAAACTAGGCGCTTCATGTGTACAAAATTATGTTAGTGTAGTGTATGTTACCTACACATGTCATGCTGACGGATAATAAATAACCATCTTTTGTTGTCATATATGCGCAATCGTAAGAACATCAGAAAAATAATAAATTCGTTCATTTAAAACCAGTTAGATGCCACTGACGTTCTGGCATGCGAACGGCGTCTAACCGCCGGTGCCACGGACATGCAGGCAGGCACTTGTTTCTACGCCGAAATTTATGAATGTTATCTTTTCTTTAATAAATAAAAAAAAAACTGTTTTACTTTCATATTATTATCTATATTACAATATTATTTACTCCATTAAGCCCATGTATATCCAAGATTGAACTACACAATATTAACATTAAATTAAAATAGTATGAATTATCCTAGACACTTTTGACTGATTTTATTAGTGCTATTTGTGTAAATAAAGATAAATAATATTAACTATCGAAACAAATGCCAATCCCGGGATCGTCAAATTGTAATACCGAAATCCAGGGGTAAAAATTTTGGCTCGGGATTGGATTCCCTGGTCACAATGCTCGAAATGGTAAATTATTTTCGGAGCTATTTACTGCGTTATATCAAACCGGTGTTTATTTACTTTTGTTTGTTTACTTGGACATTTAATTACTTTTAAAAATACTATTTTGATGTCGCAATCATTATAAATGGTATCATTTTTCACTGAAACTTTGAAAAACATCATTACAGATAAAGTGTTATTAAGAAATATTAGGGCCAAGATCCACAGCGGATTGTATAACCAGTTCAGTTATAAGTGTGTTATTTTTAATATTATGCTATGAACTTATTAAACTTGTAACATTAAATATTCACTCACACAAATTAATGAATTTTAATCCGAATCGTATTATAATGCATCGCAAAAAGTTGACCGTCGATGTCCTATACAAAATTCCTACACTTTCGGTACAATATGTGCCAAAACGGGTTGCGACAGATGTTAGGACGATCGCATTTCTCTAACTAGTCCCCAAACCGTATCCAGTACGTTGGTCAATTCAACAGATAACCCTTTTCTCCTTAAATCTTCACAAAATACACATAGCACTAAAAGCACCGATAGAGTTGTCGCACTGTAGTGGAAATAATGCTTTAGAAAAAATAATTTATATAAATACAAAATCCAATAGATATCTATTTGATATGGAATAAAATATACAATATTATTATAATGAAAAAAAAAATCAACGAGAGCATTATATATTATAGTCGTTGTAATAATAATATACTTTATGGTAAGAGCGTCATGTTTACTATTAGTAACAAGGCGCTATGTGTAGCGGAATTTGTATTATGAATTTTCTGGATCTCTCCCGATGTTACAGTTTTAAAACATCTTTATAATTCATAATTTTGAAGTTAAATTGAGTGCAGGTCAGTAGATTATTTGGATCCCTCTATCAGTTAAAAGTTGAAGCATGGTTAGATGGCGGAGAGGGTTCAAAAGAAAGAAAAATGATCTTTAATTGAGACTATTTGTGGCTTTATCCACTTGACATTCTCTTGCGCATGCTTAAATATATACTTAATATTGAATGTAGTTAAAAAGTAAGAATAATAGCACTTGTACACTATATAGATTTATTTGCAGCAATAGTGAGTATTTTAAACTATCGCGATAATAACTGTTCACACGTAAAAGTGCTGAATGTCTCGCTAACCCCATTCTTCAAGAGTAAGCGAGACGGTAAAAGGTGGTATAGAAAATCAGCTAACCTCAAAATGAGTCTCTGCGTGGTGTATTTCGTTTTTTTACAAGCAGGTTCGCCACTATCGTTTTATTGCACAGGCGCAGATATCGAAAAAACCAACTGTCGCTTGAAAATTTAGAAGCTTCCAAACTTGTTTGATCCATGCATGCAATCTTGCAACTTGCATAATACATGTTTACTATTTTACATTTTCTTGTTATGTCCCCGATAATACGTACTGTCAGTAGTAAATCCGTACACGTGTAAATGGGGTATATGACGTATTTTTCTGACTTATATGTAGGTGCGTGCCACGTGATCTAAATGAGAACTCTACTATTATTGATTAACTTCAAAGGGACAAACTAGAAATAAAGCTGGTATTATTAAAAATAATTACAAGATAAAAAGAACTTTTTATATACAACGTTTTTAAATTTTCTGTTGAATTATTATGCTCAATATGCTCAAACTTGTACTTGATATGAAGTAAATAAAAAAACAAAACAAATATAGAATACTGAAATGTAATTTTTATTTTTATAGTAACGCACGTATATATTAATAATTTAGTTGCTAGGACCACCCAATTAGCAACCAATAATAGTGGATTGAATTACGGATTTCTTCCGAAATAACTTTTCATACAAAACAGAATTAACTGAAAATGAATTCAATTCTACTTGAAGATGGCTAAAAGAATGTAATGGCATCGTGTTCTGATATATTCTAAAAGTTTCAAATGTCTATCTAGTCGGGAAGTTAGTTAAAAATCGAATACAAGATTTGTACTGGATAAACAACCACCGGATAAATAAGAATACGAGCAAATAAAAACGATGTAATAATAAAAACAAGCTGGGAAGTAACCTATATACTTTCACCGTGGCTGAATATTGTGTTCCAGTTTACAGTTGTAGTGCGTATGGAACCATGGGAATCATACAATATTTTCCTTTCGATAATTCATCAAACGATTATTTTCCCATTGCCTTTCTACAAGATATGCTCGCTTTTCACTCCCTTGAATCTCATAGGTCCCTTCGGTCACTTGAAACTAATTGACTGTAAACAACATCGTTTGAGCATTTTTTAAAGTTATACTGTAGTTTGAAAAGTTATAACTAACCTTTGATCGTCCCTGGACATGCTTGCCTCCGTTGAGCTGCAGCCACGCGTCCCATCTTCTCCTATAAAGAGTGAGCGTGTTCCATTGGTTTAGCATTACTTCTCCATCGGACCTGACTACTCCAGGGCCTGAACCACAATCGAATCTGCAACAAAACGCAAAAATAACCTTTAAATAATATATCTAACTGAATAAAAGAGATAGAGTAAAAAATTGTAAGAACTGTAGGGAAAGTATTTTAATATTTAATTATTTTTTACCAAAACAAAAAAGATAATTAGTTTAAAAAAAATATTAAACATAGAAAAGAACTCGAATGCACAATAAAATACTATTTTAAAAATAATGTTAAACATTGCTTGAGAACAAAGGGTCTATATGTCAGTGAAGTACATGAAATGATGTCATTCATAACGTACAAAAGGGCCTAAGTTTTAAATTAACTTTATAATAATATCAAGTATCTAGTATTATGACAAGACATAATATATTATACGACTACTAGTAATCGTCCATGACGGTAGACGAACCTAAAATAAGGAAATAAAAAGTATACATATAGACAATGCATAAATAGACAGACTCATATTATTAATTGCTAGATTTAAATGTGAATAATTCTCTATCCGTACCACATAACAAATTATTTCAATGTTCGTTATTTTTGAAATAACAATGTTATCTATAAGCTATAAAAGTTTTATCATTATTAGTCAAGTAGTCTCTGATGTATAACATAACAAAAGAACAGATAGACTTTTCCTTCTCTCGATGGCGTTATAGATCAATAAGGGTTTTGGTTTCCTCCACCGCCTCCCTCTAACTGGAGACAAGAAAGTGAAGCACTAAACACTTTTTTTGATACACGTTTATAGTGACATGAAAGACAAAAATATAGGTACACGACGGGTGGAGTTGGAGAAACGCAAGTCTCCTGGGTTTCCAACGATGACTATTTTTCCAATATGTCAGTACTAACAGTATAGTCAAGTATAGTGTATGAAATGTTTATAGCTCAGCCAAACATCAAAGAATTTTTATGTTTCCAAATGTTTCTGAGAGAATGTAGCCTTGAAATATAAATTGTAATACGACTTAATTAACGTTTAATTATATATTATGTACATAGCCATTTAAAATAATAATTATTCACACAATATAAAAACAGTGTATAAATTTAAAGCTAAAGACTTCGTAGTTCAATAAAAAAAACGTATATAGCGGCATTTTTTTGTAACGTAAATGCCACAATCGATTCATCAGAAAATTTAAAGGTTCGAACATTTTTTTTTATTTCTCATTAGTTACCCAGAACATAACAAAGTCAAAACCGAAACAGTACGTACCTATACAAATAAAATGAAACACTCAAATGTTATTATGAATCATCATTGTCACCTTCGATAATATTTTTTTTCCATTGACAGGATGTGATTCTATGAAAGAGGTATATTATTATTATTAAACTGGCGCTAGGGGCCGTTCAGGTCCATGGCCGACTGCACAACGTTTCTCCAGGAATTTCTGTCCAGCGCTCTCTCTTCCCAGTTGACTATCCCCAGCCTTTCCGCATCCCTTTGAATGTTGTCCGCCCATCTCCGTCGAGGGCGGCCAAGAGGTCGAGTGCCAGCTGGTGTGTCTTTGTAAATCCTATAGAGAGTTTTAGATCTTTCAGATCGTACAACGTGGCCCGCCCATCTGAGCCTTCTTGACCTCAGAATATTAGTGATTCTAGGTTGGTATCGGTCGAAGAGCTCAGCGTTTGTGCGGATGCGCCACCGGTGGTTCTCATTGACGGGTCCAAGTATTCTCCGGAGGATTCTGTTTTTAAACACTTGGAGCGCCTTTTCTTGTTTTTCCGTTAAACTCCACGTTTCACATCCATACATGACGATCGGTTTGATGACTACGTTATACACCCGGAATTTCGTTTTGATGGACAGCATTTTGGACCTGAACAGACGACTCAGCGCGAAGTACGCTGCATTTCCACTTCTCAGTCGGTCAGCGAGCTCTAGGGAAAATTCATTTTTAGAGGTAATGTTGGAGCCCAAATACTTGAAGAGAGAGGTTCTCTCGAACGAGGAGTTTCTTATTCCAATGTTTCCAGAGGGTTCAATGCCTCTTGTCATTTTCAAATACTTGGTCTTTCCCACATTTACTCGTAGGTTCAACCTTTTTGCTGTGTCTTCCAGAGGAGTGAAAATATCTCTGAGTTTAAATTTATCATTTATTTCATTGTGGATGCTCAAAACCAGCCAGTGCATTGGTCACTTAAGTCTCTAAAATCGCTAATGAGGGTATCTATCTATATGCTATGCAAGTTTAAGTTTGTAGAGTTATAACCGCACAAACGGGTGGACAGATTAACACTCCAGTGGTGAGAATCATGGCTGCTCATTATAAATTATTATTCAAAATCTTTTCGCAAAATATTGCGCAATAGGTTTCACGAAATACCGTAAAATATTTCACACACTGTCAACTATAATTGTAGTAATATATATGTAAGGCATAAAGTCCACTAAAGCGGACTTGCGGGGTCTTCGCGCATATTCTATGTGAATCATTGCAAATACAAAGTAATCAAATACACCAGCGCACACTGGATTTGACGACGCATTGTGCCCACGTGCCCCATTATTCATCGTTTTTTGGCTTCTCAGCGATACGAATTAACGAAAATACAACGTAGACCATTCATTGAACACGGCAAGCAAAATCACGCTCCTCGAAGCGTCGTCGATAGACGGGCGAGAAGCCATTATTAAATAACAGTGAACCCATTATTTAGTTTGCTGCGTGTCCAATATTTCTCTGGTAGAATGATGTCATCGTGAATATTTATTACAAACCCCGAGAAATAATTTAATATTTTTATTGCTTTGTTATGAGAGACGCTGATAATAATAATTATTTTGTGCTTCTTGGGCCCCTTATTACATAGGTGAAGGGTAATGCGCGGTTGGCAGGAGGCCTACTCAATAGTGAGCGCACCGAGCGCTTTTTTGGTGGGCTTTATGCCTTTAGTTTAATCTTTAGTTATGTACTTAATTTTATTTGTAAGCTTTGCCCATACTTCGTAATAATTAGTGAGCTAATTGTATTACAGAATATCGATTTCCACTGGAAACTTTACGCTATGGAACATTACAGTTATGGCTAATAATTATTGTTAGTAATACGTATTAACTAAAGAATTTGAATTACCTAGAAGGTTTTCTTAACATCTTTGGTTTAAGTATTTATTTTAGTGTCTTCTTTGTGCGCCGTCTCCTAATCAAAGATTGGTTATCATTGAGGCGCAGAAGATTAAAGGAGAATAATAATTTACATGTAAACAAAGGAATAATTAGATGTAGGTTTCACATCACCACATAGATAGATAGCTAACACGATTTAAACAAGTAACTACTTTGTACGATAACTTATAAGCCTTTTATTCTTATTATTGGATTATAGTATAATGGCGGTAGCAAAGAGTAGGTACTTGTTGAAGGAAAGTAGATTGTGGGCAGCCGAAAAAAGTACTTGGAAACATTTTTGTTTTTACGAGAAATGGATATTAGCCAGTGGCGAAGAGTGGAGGTAGGCTGTTCAAATTCACCATAAATAGTGCACACTAAACTTTGTCAGTCAAACGTATTTGTTTTCATTTAAATAAGACTACCATTTACAGATTGTGTTGGTTAATTTTTAAAATTCAAATAAACCCTGCAAAAATCAAGCCATAATAGATAATAGTCAAAAAATACTCGTATATCTGTAAAATATCTAAATTATACATAACTTTGAATATTTTAGAGATAGGATAATATTTTTTTTATATTATAGTTTGGTTTACGCAGGGCTTAATGAATTAAAAAAAATGAATACACAATATGTGCAAGATGTATTCTTAATCCCACGAAAACAACAAATTATGAATGATAAGTTTGCACAATTTTGTCGTATCGCCCAAAGTATACCAAAACTATTATGTTTAAGGCAGGGTTTAATTGATTTTTAAAAATTAACTAACACTATCTGTAAAATTGTAGTATTAGTTCAATAAAAACAAATAAGTGTGACTTACAGAGTTTAAAGTGAATTATTTATGGCGCATTTTAACAGCCTACCTCCACCCTTCGCTACTGATGTTAGTCATTTATTCAACCTATTGTCCAAATACACATGTAATAATGAACAACGAGTAACCACTCGGCCATCATGGGTATTTTTACTAATACTGATTGTTTACCATGTCCGATCCTAAAAAGATCCTAAAAAAAATGTATTTATCCAGTAGTGGATAATAAATAATGTTGTAATATTAAAGAGATAATAATATATTTTCAAATAACACGAAAAACAGATAAAACATTACAGTCTTATTAAATTTGTATTATAATGATGTGTTGTAATAATATTACTGTATATTTTGAATTTCCGTAAAATAATGTTTGATTTTCTGATAAATGTCACAAAATGTGAAATTCGAGATGGGTTTTCAGAATATTATTTATAGATTTCATTTATAGGCCACGATAAATATAATATATGAAAATACAAATATATGTAGGTATTATCCAAAAAAAAGTATATACAAAAAAGATTTTTTCTATATATTCTCTATATATAGATATGAATATATTATAAGGTTATAATATATTCTCTCAGAAAGTGTTTTTCAAAATTATGTATGTTCAATAATTAGAATGATGCATTTTTAAATCTTGTGAATTATTCGTTGAATAAAAGAAATAGTTAATTATAAATTATTAGCAAGTTCAAGTAAGTTACATTAAAAATATTGGAGAAATCCACGACGTCGATTAGTAATCGAAGTAATAGGTATCTACTTTGATTTAAGAAACAAAAATCGATTGCCAAAGTAGCTTGATTTCGAGGAACGCTGATGAGTGGGTATTAAAAAGGCCAATAGTTAGAATTTGTCGCAATTAGTATGTCACTTCGTAGCATATTGGTAAATGCGACGGATGGGGCGTAAACCGTGGCTTATTTTTTTCAAAAAAGATTTTTTCTATTGCTTATAATGTATTCTCTCAGAAAGTGTTTATCAAAATTATGTATGTTCAACAAATATATGTATTTCACAGAAATAGTGTTAATAATTATTAATACCTGTACTGCCATCTTAAAATTTAATCCTCATCTGCATTGCGTGATTTAAGGATAAGTTAATAGTTTTTAATAATATATAATTAAATAAATTAAAACACAATATGAATTACTTCTTTTTATCCTTTGTGTAGGAATCTTCAACTGTTATAAATAGGATTTGCAATATCGAATGAATATTTCAATACCGGTATTCATCAAAACATATTATTATAGACAAAAGAAGTACCTATCAATAAATATAACTGTTAAAATCTATTTGAAACACAAGTTTATAGCAACCTAAAGTACATACTTACATTTATTATGTTGACCTTCATAAATATGTATAGATCATAATATTTTTAAAACTGCTAGAATTTTACAAATAATATTAGTCCAGGTAGAGGAAAATCTTTCTCAAATTCAACTTTTGTTGAATGTTCTATCAACGTTGGATCAATAGTTATAAAATAATTAGAAATATTTGCCACGAATGCATTTTTTTTTTCGAAATATGTTAATTCCTCGCGACAATTCTATAAGTATCTTTAAAGGATTTTGTTTTATTATTATTTAACTTTGTTGGTTTTAATCTATATATTTGCATTTATTCAGCATCAATCTTATACACTAAATTTATAATGCAATATAGTAGTAAGTAGTGAACAAAATAACATGTAATTCATTTTCGAAAAACATAAACGTGTATGCTTTCTAATACCGAAAATACCGGTATTTTGGATTTTTGAAACCGGTATTTCGGTATCGATAAGTAATTAAATACCGGTATTGCAATCTCTAGTTATAAGACGTTATTCCAGAAGTTGAAAAAAGCAACTTCGTTTTATACAGCTTGTAAGGTCGCCTCGTTGAAGTTGCAATTTAGTAGTCATGCCTTATATAAAAACCGATGTTAAAAATGCTTTACAACTCTTGTCATGTGTAGGCGGTTACATGTAAATTATACGTACAACATTTTACCGGGGCAAAGGTCGCCGTGAGCTTTCTTATCGGAAAGAAATCACCGTATATAATATAGACATTAATTCAATTTTCATAGCTGATTTAGGCAAAATTCATGAATTCAAGAATGAAAACCTAACTTAACCTAAACTAAACTAACATAACCTAACCTAACTAAATTCTGGGTTTAGTTCCCGGTGAAGACACAATGTTTATGTGTTTTTCTCAAAGCCTGGGTATTTGTGATTGTTCAAAATTACTAACAACCACCTTGTACGAAAAAACAAGGACATGGTTATTAATAATTCTAAAAAAAAACCTAATATAACCTAACAAATATCCAGTAAATCGGCTGTTTTCAAAATTTGTTAGCAGCTGGCTTCCTGTAAATGTACACCGACAAGAACCGTGTTTTATTTAGACATGAATTTTATGTCACTACTATACGACCCAAAGAGGTTGGACAGTCTTATATTGGCTATATATTTTCGATACAACATTTCACGATTAAGTGTGATACGGCGAACTGTATACGTACAAGTTTTCGGACACGCGTGTAGACTGGGTCAACAGAGATTCCCCGTTTCATCACATTGGTTTTAGTATGTCATATTTTAGTTCAAAATATGATTTTCATGTACAGTATTCAAGACTGGCATTGGGGTAAATTCCATGCTGGTCTTATTCTTTCTACGAGGCTTTTGGAATTCATTTTTCCATGCGGAAAGTCCAATAAGTATAATATCTACTCACTGAAGAAACAATGGTCATGAGTAACTTGTATTTATTTTATGGATAATATATGCATATAATAATATAAAATATGGATATAATGCATAACGCGAAAGGACAAAAAGTGGGAATGAGTGGATAAGGAAGCAGACAAGGGTTTGCGATGTAATAGAGTTTATTAAAAGCCTTAAATGGAGATGGGCTGGACACATAGCTCGAAGAGGAGACAATCGTTGGACAAATCTAATCATCCAGTGGTATCCAAGAAGTACAAAACGTCCGCAAGGTAGACCTAGAGGCCGCTGGATCGATGAAATGATAAAGTTTTGCGGAAGTACGTGGCAACGCAATGCACAGGACCAAGAGAAGTGTAAGCAGCTTGAAGAAGCCTTCATCCAGCAGTGGATAGATTCAGGCTGATGATGATGATGATGATAATTTAAAATGTAAATCATTGGGCCATTATTTTTATGGAATATGATGAAAAGGTCACACTCTAAAGCCCCGTGGTGTATTTTAATGTTTGCTTACAATGTTTTTCTGTTTTTTATTTACTGGTAAAATCACAATGAAAATACATAAATTCGGTGTATTATTATCTATAGAGACTCTGTTGTTTTTAAATACACTATTATTTTTTATTGAAATCTCGCTTCATGGAAGGTAACATTATAGTTAATAAGTCATAACATTATAATTAGAGTTGGGTAATTGAGTTGGGTAACGGAAATTCTCGAGAAATTTTCGAGATTTTCCATCCCGAATCTCGAGAATCTTTTCTCGGGATTCGGGATTTCTTTATTATCAAATATTAATTGAAAAAACTATTTTCTATATGAAAAAAGTGGACAGAAGACACAAAACGTTCAAAGACTGATCGGGGCATTTAACACAATTAAGCCAACGTCGACTCAAAATGCAATTTTTGCAACATCAGGGAGTTTTGAGTCTCAAAAGCATATGCGATTGTCAGAAGCAGCGATTGACAGTCTGTGTTTTTTGAAATTCCATTTTAATAAGTAATGTTTTGAATTGTTTTTGTTTTCCCACTTCTCTTTTGCCTGTCTTCTCACAGAAATTAAAAAAACCCATTTTTTTTTTAATTTGTCTGTTTTTACACTGATTTTAGTATTTTTACAGGTTTTTTTTAATTTCCCGATATTTCGAGAATTCTCGAAAACTCTTTTATGAAAATCCCGAATCTCGAGAATTCAAAATTTCATCATTTCGGGAAATCCCGAATCTCGAGATTGAGATTTTCTCGGGAAATACCTAACTCTAATAATTATAGTTATTCTAGAATAGAACAACTTACCCCATGAACAAAATGATAGATTCATCCATGACAAAATAGTGCCTTATGCATAGCAGAGTTCTGCTAAGCACTTTTAAGGCTTTATCGCCGCTTAAACTGTTGTGGGTCGTAAAAAGTAATCGTCGCACGCGTCGCCTCGAGAAACTAGCGTCGCGATGCTGCCGACGCCCGTTGGAACTTTTTAATTAAAGCCTGCGACGCCGCCAGGTGAAAGCCTCCGCGCGATTTATTTAATGCAGTGATGGATCACTCTCAATCAGCGTACGATGAAATGAAAATAAAGGAAATTAACATTGGAATGTAGGTATTCACTTCAATAAGAACATAACTTTATTTACAATTAGTATTTCTTCTAAAAGGCGAGCAGAATATAAAAGATTATTTTGTGGCAGTATAATAATGATTGTGACTGATGGATGTTGTTCAGTAAAAAAATCGGTGCGTGTGTGTGTACTTATGTACGCGAGTTAGAAGTTATACTTCTTTGGGGTAACAAGACAAAACTTGTGATAACCTAGAATCTAGATTCTTCGACTAACTTTTAATAATTATCTTGTTAAATTATACACTCAAGATTTTTCTTGAGCTTATTGGAGCGCCGTTAGTTTATTTCTATACACCTTAACTTATATTACTAAATTATATAATTATTTCTCGTTGTTTTATTTTTAAAGTAAAAACCTTCACTCTGAGGTTTAATCGTTTTACGTAAGGAATTGCAAATGGCCGACAATAATAAATTCGTTGCCTAGGCAAAGGAACAATTCTACTATCAAACTTGCGTTTGTATACAGCTGACTGATTTGCAGCTAACTTAATACTGTCGCGAACTTTCGTAACTCTCAATTTCACTCTCTACCAAACGCCCCCAAAAAAGTATAACTTTAAAAAATATCTAACAGTAAGCTTTGAAGACTCTGTACGTATCATATTATAAAGGAAAATAGCAATGGCAAAAATTATTGCTATATCTCGAAATTGCAACTAATTTGGATAAATAAAAACATTACCACAGGGTAATCTTCTGTCTTTGATAATTAATGTAAGAGAAAGGCAGAGAATAACGGTATTTTAAATGTGGTATTAGAGAAGTTTCATAGACGGTCAAACATACACAATGATCAGTGAACGACAGATTCGAGAGTAATTTTGTCGGACTCTCTTATATTTGACCATATAGCTTACAGGCAGGATGACTAGGTACCTAGAAAAAATAGGTATTCGGTCGAGTCAAAGGGCAGAAATGAGATGAATGAAGAATGCCACAAATTTATCTGTGCCACTAAATGCCAGGAAGATTGAGGCAAACGCTTGGAGAAGGCTGTGATTCGCGTCAAAATCTTCTGTCATGAGGTTCCATAGAAGAGTAATATTTATACTATCACACTAAGGTTTGTAAGTACCGTTGAAGGGTGAGGGAGGGTTGGCGGAATCACCTGAAGCGTTTGTAATGCGCTCGTATAAATGTAACCCTAAGATTCGGCGTAGACATCGATTCTCAAAGTTCAAAAATCGAGATCTTTTAGACTTTGGTATGATGCCATGTCTCACAGCCATACATGAGCACAGGTAGCATGCGTGCGTTGTACAAACGACACGTAGTCCTTACAGAATACAGGCTTGACCTCCATGCGATTCTGAGATGGCAGAATGTAGACCCTGACATACTCATGTGGATTCCATGTTCACTGGAAAGACTGCCACACCGGCAACCATGGTATTTAATTATTTAAACTTCATGCGTACATACTTGACAAAAAAGTGGCGCTACTGTTCGGGGCGAACACGTATGCCAGCGTTTATGACGAATATATAAAGATTCTTTATTGTATAATATATAAATATATTATTTATACGAACTGCTGTTTCATCACTGCTCTAATGCCTGAATACTATTAGTCGTAAGTTCATAACAGAATACTCGTCTCGCGGATTTCTATAAGTTTCTTTATATCCGGATGCCATTAGTGAGGATTCTTTGTGAAGAATTATTTCATTGTTAGTTATAAGCGGATAGCAGCAAGGGGTTATTTTGTTGTATTAAAACAATACTATCGAGAGAAACTGTGTTTTTGTATTATATTATAATCATCATCAGTCAGTGTCAATCTACTACTGAATGAAAGCCTGTATGTGCTCCTTTCATTCTTGTCAGTACCTAGTTCTTAGACGATTTGTTCATCAGTAAAACTTAAGGTAACCGGTTTGACTTCTGACCATGATACCAGTCAACTCTTGACTGGGATCGGTGGATTCGCTGTCAAGCTCTTTGAGTATGGACTTGTCACCCGACCAACATGTCCATATGGCGTAGAACTACAGGATGCAAACAACATCCTTTGGGAATGTCCGAGAATGTACTCCGAGAGGGAAGAAATGCTAAAGTCGGTCCAACCAGTTGTTCGGCATTTCGGGCTGTCCAACCTGGTCGCCACAAAGGCCTGTTTTAAAAAAATGTGACGTCTTATTGCGGACGTGAATATCTCTTCACATATTTATGTCCATATTGTTTGTATGCATGTATTAATTTACATATATCACATAATCAGGAGTAAATACCTGGCGATGCTTCATTACTAAACGTAGGGCCTCGTGATCACTCGATTAGGACTGAGTGTGGTGCGGGGTGGGCTGGTTTGGAAGGAAGTATTAGGTAGTAAAACTTCATGAGTTTGTCAGTCCAGCATATTTCGCAATGATGGTCCGTTTTTTTACATGAAGAGGAAAATGTTGCCATACCATAAAGCGCCATTGAGTATAATATTATATAATAAATGAGCAATATTGTTCTTTTAATATTTTTAGAATACAATATTGTGTTAGTTCATTAATTATTATCAAATTCCGCTGGTTTTGTTTGATAATTCTTAGAACTAAAAATATGTATTAAATATAATATTATAATCTTGAAAATGTAAATAAGTATTGTTTTCTTATGAAGTTGAAAATCTTCGTATAATTTATACGAAATTTAAATTTGTCATTCATGTCACTTTTATTCTATTCATCTAATAAAAAGAAAAACAAAATTGTTATTGTTTCAAAACCGTATTGTCTTTGGTACAAAATAATAAATATTGATACTTGCATAAAAATATTCCAACAAATGTTGCCTTTTCATTACGCAGTCTGTGTAAATATGTTTTTTTTTTCAATTTCCACGAAAACCTTTCAAACCATAATCATTTCCCATTAAAAAAAACGAATGACAATAAAAGAAGGAAACAAATGAACATAAAAATTTCCATCTGCTTTACGAAAGTAAATATTTTAATTCTCATTTCGTATACATTATTATGAGCGAATTTCGTATGTACCTTCCCGTAATATAACAGGCTTTGGTGTAAAACGTGCGTTCTTTTTTTCGTTCATATTCAGCAATTTTTATCTTGATCATTTTCGTATACTTTTTTCTTACGCACATTCGTACGTACGTATAATTTTATCTACTTCTTTTTATTTCAAATCTCTTTTCAAACGGCAAATTGCAGACTTTTGCATACATGGCAAATTAGAACACACAGAAATAGGACAGAAAAAAATGACATGTCTACTGTCATTCTTTATATCATTTGCTTCATTACTGAATGTACTTCAATTACTGGATGTCGATTACTGAAATTACAGGCTCTGCTAACATTTTTTTTCCTATTTTGACGAATTCTGCGTTGATATAGTTAATTTAGCTATGAATGAAACAAAAAACATTGTAGGGTCTTGAAACATTTATCTATCTATCTAATTTATAAAAATCAATATTTGTTTGTTTGTTTGTTTGTTCGTATTTTATCATCCGATTGCGATAAAACTTTGTCAACTTATTACTTGCACTTGCGAGAAGTCTTATATTTAAATGAATATCTGTCTGTCTGTCTATCTATCCCGTATGCGTTCCTATACCATTCATCCGATTGCGATAAAACTTTTGTCAGTTGTTGTGCGCACACCCGCAAAGGTTTCTAAATTAGTATTATATAAAATACAAAGTGTGTTGTTTGTTTGTTCCATTCTATTTTGTTTTTTTTTTTACTACATATGAATACTATTAATAACGTTAGCATATTTTGGATTCGATTTTAATTTAGTGTTCTTTTGTTTGACCTTTACTCATATTAGAATTTCTTTCATGTTGCCATATTGTATTACACAGATATTTTAATTTTAAAAAAATAAATATTTTTTTTTTTTAATATCTAAGATAAATGTATCCACGAAGCGACCCTGTGCGAAGCCGGGTACTTCAGCTTCTATATTATAATACAGTATAACCCCTATTTTACGTTTTTTAAGGGACTGGAAAAAAACCTAATTGGAGGGAAAATGTAAAAGGAGGGTATTGAAAAAAAGAACATTAAAATTTTGTTTCTAAAAAAATTACGTTTTTTTAAAAAACAACATTCAATTTAAATTTGTATTGAAAAAATCATGTACATATGTATGTTAATTTTTTGCATTTTTGTTTTTTTGTTATGTAATTCTCTTTCAAGACTATATAAACATTTAAAAGTGTCATCTTGGATATCAGCAAAGTTTGTAAAGTAGGTTTTTAAACCCTCGGTGAATCTCACTGCTTCTTCTTTTGTTGGAATATCAACCTCGTCTTCATCAGAAAATTCTTCAGAAGCGCGCGTAACTTGTATATTTTGAATATTTCTGACGTAAATCGCGGTAAAGAAAAACGTAAACGCGGGTTTTAAATGTACTGAAATACATCGGGACCGAAAAAATTACACGCAATTGCCGGGAAAACGTAAATACTGGGCACGTAAAAACGAGGTTATACTGTATTATATAAGTAAAAATATTAAGTTTGTTAAATTACATTAATTCTTGCCAATTCTAATTTTGAATTGTCACGACAGATAAAGTTTCCATATTATTTTAGATTCGATTTCAATTTCTTTGGTTTGACTTGGCTGTCAGAATTATTTTCAGTTTGACATATTTTAATATTGAAGAATGAAATTATTATTGTTAAGATAAATGTGTATCGATCAATAAAGCGAGCTCCAGCAAAGGCGGGTACTTCATCTAATTTTTCATAAAAAAACATCTTATGAATAAAATCTGATATAAATAATATACAAACGCTCCTTTCACATTATACAGTTTTCACCGTACGGCAAAAAATCGAACGGTGACATTCTTTTAGTGGCATAGCCCTTTTCAAATAAAACGGCGATGATAAAAAACCGAAACGGCGCCGTATAGCAGCCGTCATAGCGGTTTTAAATATTTGTACGGTCAGTCGAGTCAGTAGTAGTCACAAACTGAGCTTGTGACGGAAAAAAAACCGCGCATAAACCGTATAGTGTGAAAAGTTGTTGCCAAATCGGATTGTAACCGTTCGTTTTTTTCCGTACGGTTAAAACCGTATAGTATAAAATAACCCTTAAGGTATGAAACATAGAAATTAGATATCTAGCGTACCGAAAAGAGATGGCCGTAGAGCATTGAGATGAATTACTCGTGGACCACTGCAGACAGTAATGTTGCAATTTTTATCAGAAATAAAGACATATCGAATAAATAAAAGAAATAACGCTGTCATTATGATACGAAATTTTATTTACTAGCAACTACTTTCTAAGCTACTTTTGAATCATTCAAAATTTTATTTAAAATGTCATATAACTATTTTCTTCAGTCTTTCCGGTGATTTTTTGTGTTTTAATTAGAAATGAATTTGGTCTGAATACTATACGGCCATAGTTTTCCAATACGATGGCTCACAATGAACTGTGGTACGGCCAACTGCATACGTACAAATTTTTGGATATGGGATAAAACAGGTTGATGATGAGGGAATGGGACGACTGAACTCCGGACAATTGGACGCCGCACTGTCGGAGACACGTATACAGAACGTAGACGAGATATTTTAATCAGTTTCTATCTTAGTAGTTTTAATTCATTTTACTCTTAACATAATGTATTTTTTATTGCGGATTGAGAATTACCATGCCTAAGGCTTTATATAAAATAAAAAAACTCTTTTTTCGTTGGAACTTAAACATAATACCTATGCACGATTAAATCATTATTTAAGTCTGCATATTTATTTTGTTCTCACCAACTATTAAATCATAATATAATCATATATAATTTAGAAAAACACTTTCTGAGAGAGTATATTATAACCAATAGAAAAAGTCTTTTTTGAAAAAAGTAAGCCACCCCGGCCGGGAATCGAATATTGTATCGAATGATTTATTCTTAAATCTTGTGAATTATTCGTTTGAATATAAGAAATAGTTAATTATAAATTATTAGCAAGTGCAAGTAGTTACATATAAGAAATATTGGAGAAATTCCACAACGTCGGTTAGTAATCGAAGTAATAGTAAATAGTTACCTACTTTTATTTAAGAAACAAAAATCTATTGCCAAATTAGCTTGATTTCGAAGAGCGCTGATGAGTATGTATTAAAAGTGACCAATAGTTAAAATGTGTCGCAACTAGTATGTCACGCCGTAGCATATTGGATAAATGCGACGTTTGGGACGTTTACCCGTGGAGGTGCATGGTTCGATTCCCGGCCGGGGTGGCTTACTTTTTTCAAAAAAGATTTTTCCATTGGTTTTAATATACTCTCTCAGAAAGTCTTTTTCTAAATTATATATGTTCAATAATCAGAATGATATATTCTTAAATCTTGTGAATTATTCGTTTGAATAAAAGAAACAGTTAATTATAATGTAATCATTTAAATATAAATAATAACCTACCTTACCGTACCTATAAGTACCTAACGTCTATTTATTTTCGAATTCCTTGGCGTCCAGTTGTCCCGGTGCCAAATCGTCCTAGACCCGATGATGATGGTATTTTTTTTAAATTAAATTATGTTTGTATAATAATATTCCATGAAACAATCTATAGTTGGAAAATGTAAAAGAGTAGTAATATTAAATTTTTTCAAGGTGTGAATAAAAGAGAAGTCCCTCTGGAGTCTGGTGAATGTAAAAAAATGGTAAGTAAATAGTTCGTAATGTTTTGCGTAAATTTTAAATTTAAATGTAAATTGAACTAGTTGACGTAGTAATGTGTTTTTTTTAAACTTCCCCCGACTGTGAAAATGTGAACCAGTTTCTGACAAAGTTTGTCAAACAATTCTGACAAGGCTTAAAACTTTTGTTGTTAAATTATTATTTTAATATTGTGTATGTGCTTTATCTTTGTCAAAGAGTCATCACAATAATTATTGTTAAGGCTATACTTCTGTTGAGGCATGGTATAAAAAGATCGTCGCTAGGCGATGCGCTGATTGTGCAAATGACGCGTGCCGAACGAAATATGATTTGTCATAAAAATCCAACATGCGTCCATTTAATGTTATGTTTATTTATTTATTTATTTAAGAATACAAAACATTGTGGACATAACAAATCTAAATTCAAGACGTACATAACATGAGCTTTACATTATAACAAATATTACAATATAGTATAATAATAATAACAGAAAAATAAATTAAATCAAAACATACTTAAGTACAATTTAATACAGAAAAATTAAATTTTGAAAACAATAAATATACAATTTTAACGCAGAAAAATAAAGTTTCAAAAACAAAATGCAAAAGCACTTAAAATGTCTGTCTTTAGGGAGCGCATTTACTAATCTTATATTACTAATAATTAATAATAGTATATTCATTGTCATGTTTTCTTTTTTAAATACATACGTAAAGTTTTTTAGTCAGCTTTACACGATTTAAGAATATTTTCATCCGACGCCATGACAAAACAAATCGACGAGCAGACACCTCGACTGTCGGTCTCCGATTGGCGACTAGTGAGAAATTTCGTCGCACCTACTGTTGAAAATTATTTGCCGTTTCACTGAAGTACGCTCTTAAGTTTTGTATACTTATTATATTTTTTTATAATAAAATAAAATTCGAGAAAAGAACTTATTTTAAAATTTAAAATAATAGCCGTACAGTGACGATTATGGAGTTATAACTGCATTTTTTCAAAAATTTTACTATTTTTTCATCACGTCCAACTTACTGGAATTATAAATTTATTGTAAGTAATATTTACAATTTTAATTTAGATTTAATGAAACGTTCAATGAACGAACAATGTTATTTTGAATATTATAATCCTGTTAGTTTCAAAGTCGATAAAAAACCACCAAGCACATTTAAGACTGCAAACAGAGTAAAAAAAGCGAATAGCGAAATAAAATGTTCTTAGCGTCATTAAAATTAATAAAAAGTCATGTTTGAAGTAAGTCATAAAATGAATAAACGACTTTGCAGTAAATCTACGGCTTAATTTAATTTAAATAATGGATTTCATATTTTATGAATATGCACGATGGAAAAATAGATACTTACAAAACCAGAAACTAGAAAGAAAAAAAAATCGGTGTGTGTACTTATGCACGCGCGTTAGAAGTTATACTTTTTTGGCGTAACAAAACAAAAACAAAACTTGTGATAAACTAGATTCTTTGACTAGCTCACATAATCAGCGTACGTCAAAATGGAGCTTTTATGCTATTTTCAAAGCATGATCCTGGACATTCCTTAAACGTTGTAGATAATCTATTTACATAATTTTGAAGCCTTATTATCCTTTATATTTATTTTAAACATTTGATGACTGCATAAAGTATTTTTATTACATAAAATAGTATTCTTTTAAACCTCTCGCTCTAATGTTTTAGTTTTGATTATAAGCTATGTCTTTGGCCATTCAAATGTGATAAACATTCTACTAATAATGTTTGCTTTATAATAATTATTGACCTAAGAATAAGGTAGTATTTTTTATAAATACGCCATTTCTATTGGCATTTCCCAGTAGCTAAGCTACAACATACGGCCGTAGCCATAAATTGACAAACGATAAATGAAGTAGGGAGTAAGATCATGTTAACGCGCGTGTTTGAACATGTACCTAACCGATTTATTTTTTATTTTTTAAAACGGTACATGTTCAAAAAAATTTTCAAAACAAATTGATTGAATACCGGAAACTTAAAAGGTTGTAAGTGTCATTTTCAAAAAAAGAAGGTAGAGGGAATTTCAAAATACACTCAAACATTCAATTTATACATCAACAATACAATTCGTACAACCAACGCCATCTTCTGGAATTTTTAAGAATTACTTACGGGAATCAGTGGCACTTGTGCTCTTCTGTATGACATTGGCCTTGGCACATGCTATACATTTCCTAAAAAAACCCGTTATGATAATTTCTGGCACTTACAGCCTTTTAAGTTTCCGGTACTCAATTTTGAATGAGCGGCAGCGCACAAACCGAGAGCAGATATCAGAATGAAAGACAAGCGTATTCTTAACACGTGTTTAAGTTTATCCCATATTATTCTACACTCGAGATCATTTCCCTTTTTATCCACACCCGTTGAATATTTCAGTTCTTATTTGTTCCCTGGTTGAGATAGATATAGTGATTCATTATATCTATATCAGCATGATAGGACGTGATGTGATGGTAATGTGTTTGGGCCATAAAAGTCGGTATACTATTTTAAATCTCTTTGATCGGAATTAACGAAAAATCAACACCAATTAACAAAAATCAATACAGTACCTTCAGTATGAATTAAAACGACTTTCTTTCTGTCCTGTGTTTGATCCGTCGCCTCCATATCTGATAGAACTTGGCAGCTGGGGTTCCTAGGCAACTCGAATTTGTGTAATTGCGATTATTGTATATGTGTTGTATATATATATACTTATATGAATGTTTTAATGTAAACATAGTATCGAATACACGTATTTTCCATGTGAAGCTATTCTTAAGGTTCACAAAGCGAGACAGGTGTCCTTGAAAATACGCGCACCACAGATCCACAACAAGTGCGGTAACCCTCCTACTATACGTGACTGACTGTTTGTTAATTTTCTGCTTACTGAAAAAGCGAAGGGAAAATAAAAAAAATGTAAAACTTGGAAGAAAATGAAAAAAGCAAACGCCCGAGTGAGAAAAGAAATGTGCCGAGTGAGGAGAGGCGCCCACGAGAATGTTACTGCTCAGGGAGGGAAAAAAACAAAACTAAGTTACTTAGAAAAAAACGGTTTCGACTTTAACTTGCAAGTTTTTTTTTTTTGACAATGACAATTAACCGGTCTTCAAAAGAGATGTCTTAGCTACATAATTGTTCTACTTACACACTCGGGTTATGAAATAACTGTACCTATTAAAGTTTAAATATGCTGGTATATATATACATAATTCGGAATAGGTAACTTAGGAAAGATACAAGAAGAAGTTTGTGTCAAAAGGTTTTTAAATCCACTTCCATCGCATTCCGGGCTAATGCTTTATTTACCCATTAAGATTTCGATATATTTACTGATCACATATTTTCTTCTTCTTCTTCGTCAGTACCTCGTGGTAGAACGATTGACGTGTTAACACAGAACATATTAATAAAATAGAAATGTGAAAGCCAGTCCGTATCCGGGAATTTGTACGTAAACGGTTCACCGCAGGACATTTTATTCGTACGCCGCAGTATGTGAAACATGAGTTCGTGTAACATTTAATCAAATGACGAGTTCTTCGTTGAACATTTCACCGTGGAGTATATTTGTACGTATGCTACAACATGTGGAGATGTCTTTACTATGTTAGGTTAGGTTAAGGTTAATATAATTGGAACAGTACTATTTGCAAACTATCGCCGCATTTTGTAAGATACCTACAAACGTATTCCACCGTGAAATGATCAACGAAGAACACGTCATTTGATAAAATGTTATACGAACTCATGTTTCACGTACTGCGGCGCACGAATAAGTGTTCCACGATGAACTGCATACGTACAACTTACATGTAACCAAGCCAGTCACCATGGACCAAATCTTTTGAAGACGGATTCGGTTATGCCATTAAACGTAAGATACACAAAGCACGCATAGTGTCCAAATCCAAATCCTGGGTCTGGCAAATACACATATTGTTATTCAATTTGTGTTTGGAGTCAGAGTATGGACCTAATAGGTTGAGCAAGTGGCTAAGATCCATTTCTCATAAAAACAAAATCTTTTAATAAAATCTCCACTTTGTGAGATGCCTATGGGATCGAACATGGTAAAGTAGTAGTAGTATTATAGCTATTGAAAATAACATAATTATTATTTAATACGTGTTCTATTCTATTTTTCTCCACACTCGAGATTTAAACCTTGATACATCCTCACCCAGAACGCAACCCATTTCCAATTCTTTTTGTGTTCCCTGCACTTTAACAGATTATTTGAAAAGTGATGTGTGTGTGGGGGTTGCAATACCGTTATTTCAAAACGGATATCCCAGTGTTTTTCGATACCAAAAAATTGGTTAGAAAAGTGGAAATAAAATGAATTAATTAACATAAAATGTTTAATGTGTTTTGTCGGATTACGCGATGTCTGGTTTACTTACGTTTCCCTTCAACGCCCTTGGAGACCAGCAATGGCACGTGCTATAAAATATTTTAATATTTACCATATTTCACGAATACCGATATTCAATAAATACTAAATACCGAAATACCGGTATTAGTGTTTTCATTCAGTACTGTAATCCCTGTATGTATGTAGTGTATAGACATCTAAACCACTGAGTACCCATGTCGCTGAGTTTTACATTATGTATGAAGTCTCTGGTCAACTGTTTGCCATGTATTTTTAATGTGATGAGAATGATTTTATTTTTATTTTTACACACTGTGTTCAGCATACACCTATCCGTACGACAAAAGTAATATTCTAAGAGCGGCAATCTAAGATTTCGATCCTAAGGATAAGTCGCCGAAAAGCATGACTTAACTTTAGACAATCCTGAGTATAGAGATAAGGAATCCTTAACCATAGACTACTTTTGTTATGAACACGCCCCCTTCTGTATTACCATTTACCACGGACAGCTGCTGTCAAAATAAATTCGCATGTCTATAAAACAGTCCATACACTCAAATTCATTTAACAATGTATCTCAATATGGATATTGATAGTGATAATTCGTTTGGCATATACTTGCAGAATATTATTTTACTTTTATACGCCAGCCTGCAGAAATACAAGATGCTAGATGATAGAATGACACCTGACGCTAGAAGTGTTACCATGTTAAAAAAATATTTTGCGGTGCCTGTGGAATCACGTATAATGACTGATAACGGAAACATAAGAGTTTTATAATTAAATATTAATATGTATTTATAGTAATTGCATTTATAAAGTGCAGTTGTCATATTTTTGTCATCGTTTAACAATTATAAAATAATTTACCTATACTATGGGAAAGAGAATTTTTAAATATGGTATTATTTTCAATAGAAATGATCTTAACTAAGGACAATGTTTCTGCATAGTGTTTTCTGCTAAGGAAATTTTAGTTATGACAAATGTTTCTGCATTACGCTCTAATAATAATAGGCGTAGCAAATACCTACACTGTTTCAAAATAGGTAAAAATTATATCCGCGTTTAATATTTTAATGTCTTATTTATGACATCGCTTTTATGAATGTCGTCGCAGAAACTGCAGTAAACTTGGCAATAAATTTTGAATAAACTTTTTAATGATAATATTATTTTTATAGAAAAGATGAGATGCGTTTTATTGAAAGTTACGGACATTTTGCATTTTAATTGCCAGCCCAAATGGCGTATGCTTTTACGACGTCAAATGTATATTCAGTTAAAGGATTACATATTATTTAAATAAATAAGTCGGTGAAAATCTCATTGCAATATTGGCAATTTAGTGAGGGAATATTAACTTTTACGTAATACCAATATTTCGCGTGGCAATTGATGCCTTTGAGATGTGGTGTTGGCGCCGAATGCTTTGCATTTCTTGGACGGAGCACAGGACGAACCAGTCAATCATCCAGAGACTGAAGATAAAGGAACGGCTCTCGACGATATGTCTGAGAAGAATTCTGCAGTTTTTTGGACATATTGTCAGGCGCGGACCGGACAACCTAGAGAGACTGGTAGTTTTGGGTAGCCTCCAGGGAAGGCGAAGCAGATTAAGAGCGTCTGCACGATGGAGTGACCAAGTGAAAGAGCTGACTGGGGCACCATCCATTCTGCCCTGAGAGAAGCGGAAGATCGAGAAGGATGGAAAGTCTTTGTCGCTCAAAGGATGGCAAAATTTAAATGTGGTCACGATCCTCAGCCATGAGTGCACGAACAAGAAGAGAAGAGGTCAAAATTGAGCTTTTATGGTATTTTCAGAGCATAACCCTGGACATTCCTTAAACGTTGTAGATAATCTATTTATATAATATTGAAGCCTTATTCTTCACACTTCACACGGACTTACTGAAATGTGACTATATTCTAAAACATTAGAGCGAGAGGTTTAAAATAATATTATTTTATGTAATAAAAATACTTTATGCAGTCATAAAATATTTAACATAAATATAAAGGATAATAAGGCTTCAAAATTATATAAATAGATTATCTACAACGTTTAAGGAATGTCCAGGGTTATGCTCTGAAAATATCATAAAAGCTCCATTTTGACCTACGCTGAGCATGTGGGCCCTTAAGGTACATGGGTCAATGAAAAATGGGACCAGTCTCAGGAAATAAAAACAAGAATTGAGGTCGCAAAGAGTGCCTTTCTCAAAATGAGACACCTTCTTAGCAATCGCGACCTTAACCTAGGTCTGAGAATGGGTATGGTACGTTGTTATGTTCTCTCAATTCTTTTCTATAGTATGGAAGTATGGACGCTAAGCCAAGAGTTGTCGGAGAGTTGAAACTTTCGAGATGTGGCTGTATAGACGCATCCTCAAAATTCCGTGGACTGACCGAGTGATAAATGTTAAAGTTCCCAATCGAATGGAAAAGAACCGAGAATTTTTGCGTAGTATCTAAACCAGGAAACTACAGTTCCTCGGCCACATTATGACGGCACAAAATTACAGCATCCCCCAACTTGTCATTCAAGGAATGATCAATGATAAGCGTAGCAGAGGACGACGCTGTGTTTCGTGGATTAAGAACCTCCGTGAATGGTACGAGTACAGCTCCACTAAACTGTTCCGGGTAGCAGATGATAAATCTAAGATTGCCTTGATGGTGGTAGACCTCCACTAGGGGATGGCACAATAAGAAGAATAAATTTTATTGTGTACATAGTTAACGATCTTTTTAGAGTGTCTACTAATCAAATACACATGACATAATAATTATTATATTTTCTCGATTTCTTATTATTATCACTTTGAAAATTTTTCTTTCCTTCAGTTTAATACCAAACACAAAGCCAATATGAGAGTTTTCAATGAGAGGTTGATAGAAATTAGTCAAATAAACAAACATAATTTACGAGTTCAAGTACCAATTCAAAGTCAAGAAAATTATTTTATAGCTCCTTAAAATAATGGCGGAATAAATTTACATGTTAAATTATTATTTATTTGAGATCGACCGTCTTCTTTTCGAGGAAGTTAGTGAGAAAAGGGCTAACACCTATTTTAAGGATCGCCACTGATGCTTTTTGGACTGTGATGTGTACTAAAAACTATGGGAATTTCATAAATCTTTGAAAACTTTGGAAAAATGCTGTAATTTATTGAATGAATTCTGAATTTTAAAAACACTTCAATTTACTTAACCTATCGATGAATTATTAATTTATGTTGGACTTGATATTATGTATTTAAATTTGTATACAAGTAAATTTTTCCACAAAAAAAAACCTTAAATTTCCCACCGGTTTATACATTTTCTTTTCTCCTGGCAACAATATACAAACTATAGATATTATTTAATAATTATAAACTCTATTGGTAGAGTAGTAGCAAAGTGTCCGGCTCTGAAGCCGTTGGTCACAGTTTCTAACACTGCGCCTGGCAAAAAATACGTGATGTTTTCATTATGTGTACAAGGGTAAGGACCTAGTACTTTGAGAAAATAGCTAACAATTAATTTTAATACATAATCTTGATAATATTATTATAAGAGTCCGCGGTGGCCTATTTAGTGGAGCGTCTACCTCTGAATCGGTAGAAAATGAAAATGCATGTTGTTTTTTTTCAATGAAAATTTCTTCTAGTGCAACAAAAATATCCAACAAATTGGTCTAATGAGTAACTGACATTCCTCGTCACATTTATACTACACAAAAATGGATATTTACATATTATATAAATAAAAAACAAATATGTTAATTTGTAGATTTATGCCATTAGAAATAAAATATATTTTATAAGTAAAAAATATTATTTTAGCATTTATAATTGATAAAGAATATGTAAGTATATTCTAAATCTTAATATAATATAAATTTAATATATATTGAAAAGGGTTATAATTTACGAAATTACTGAAAATACTATCAATTAAAATGTCCAATGGGTACCTACTGTGTTTTGCCGAATATATTTAACTAGATAATATTTGAACATACATAATTTTGAAAACACTTCTGAGAAAATATATTATAACTAACAGAAAAAATCTTTTTGAAAAAAGTAAGACACCCCACAGAAATCGAGCCTGCATCTCTCGGGTGTCGTTCCCACGCACATTGACCACAATTAATAATTATTCTAAAGAAGTCATATTTAATTACGACAGATTTAAACTAGTGGCTTTTAATACTCACTGAAGCGCTTTCTAAGTTCAACTACATTGGCGAGCTACATTTAAGCGTTATAATAATATATATTTTTACCTCACTGGGAATCGAACCCAGAACTCCGTAATTGAAGGCCAGCACCTTGCGCACTGCACCACGAGAGCCGCCTTATGTATGTTTGTATGTTCAATAATTAGCATATCTTGTGAATTATTCGTTGAATAAAAAAAATAGTTGATTAGATAATGGTAAATGAACATTCTGCAGTTTTTTTGATATATTGGCGCGGACCGAATAACCTATAGAAAGTGCTGGTTATGGATAGCTTAGAAGGAAGGCAAATCAGAGGAAAAGTGCGCTGGAGTGGTGGGGGGGGGGGGCTGAATTCACTCTGCCATGAGAAAGAAATGGATCGAGAGGGGTAGAAAGTCTCGGTCGCTCAAAAGATGAAAAAAATCCAAGGTGGTCACGATCCTCAGTCATGAAGGAACGACCAAGAAAAATAAATTAGATATAGGTATAATGCGCATGTTGATAAAAATAGATAAATATACCTACCTATCAAGTTTTTTCTGGTATACTATTTTAGATAACTACCTATTTTTAAGTCACTGCCCTAGCAACACTCTTATATACCAGTGGTGAAGGGTGACTTTTGAAAAGAGGTAAGTTGTAGAGAAAGCACACTTGTGAGACATATTTACGGGAAATAAGAAGATAATCCAACATTACTACTGATGAATAAGTACACAAAAATCGATGCAATTTCAAAAACTCACTGATGGTATAAAATTAAGGAATTAATTTGAATTATATATTTTCCTAAACATTTATAAACGCAAGATACGCTCAACATATGATGTATCTGTTCCATAACAATTTATAGTTTAACCCGTAAAACTAGGCATTTTAAAATACTTCTATATTTAAAACACAGACTTATGTACAATATCAGATTTCAACTGACACAACTGACTGAATAAATTATTGTCTTAGTCTATGAATGAACTAACTGATAAATAAAAATCACGAGATAAATTATTTTATATTTTTACGTGATTGAATCCCATAGAAATTATTTATTTTTAAATTATCTTATTAATTATTTTTTTAAATGTGCACTTACATAATATGTAAGCGCTCCTTAAATATCTTACCGATTTGTATCAGCCGCCCCAGACGTCTTGAAATTATGAGAAACAAACTTCATATAAAAAAAAACTTTCGATTCACACGAACATAATCCATACAATATGTGAAGCGAAACGAGATGTCACTTATTTTTTTTTAAGCTTTCGAGACATGCTATAAATGGTGCTTATTGAAATAGGAGAAAAGAACGTAAAATTATTATGACAATAATAAGATAGATGTCGTTGGGCATATAATAATATATGTCTATATTATTTAATATGTCAATATAAAATTAAAAAATATTTTTCTTTAGAAGGTAGGCTTTAAATAATCGCCTAGTATGGAGTGTTCGCCACTGTTATGTACATATACCTAGAATCTAAGATAAGACTACAAAAAAATAAAATAATAAATTTTATCCTCTCACTTTTTCGATACAATGTGAAAAAAATATTACAGGAAGTGAAAGATTTCTTTGAAATGTATTGTTTCGCTTTGTAAGGAGGATTGTCAGAGCTTTCACGTTGAAATGATTTACTGCTGAGCTTTTCGCTAGGCGCCCACCGACAGAAGAAGAAAATGTCGATAGGGTGTAAGCCTTGGATTAATTAAAAATGCCACCGTCTTCGGAATTTATTTATAATACGTTAAATAATTAAGGGGGGACATGCTCGTCGAAGGTCAAAATTGAGTTTTTATTGTATTTTAAAACCATGATCCTGGACACTCCTTAAACGTTGTAGATAATCTATTTATATAATTTTGAAGCCTTATTATCCTTTATAGTTATTTTAAACATTTGATGACTGCATGAAGTATTTTTGTTACATAAAATAGTATTCTTTTAAACCTCTCGCTCTAATGTTTTAGAATATAGTCATATTTCGGTACAGAACTGTGCAGTGGTGTTAAGATTTTTTACATTTATTAATTTTTAAACGCATTTATAAAACCATTAGTATAATTTATTACGAGATAATTTTTGTAAAATATTCACGATAAAAAATTATTTTGATAATATCTGTGATCCCAAATTTGACAAGAATTAGGCATTTTATTATTCAAAAAATCGGCAAGATTAACACATTTGAAGATGATTCTAAAGATATTTATTATAAGCTATGTCTTTTACCATTCAAGTGTGATAAAAATCTTATGAATAATGATTGCTTTATAATAATTATTGACCTAAGAATAAGGTAGTGTTTTTTTGAAATACGCCATTTCTTTTGTCATTCCCTAGTGGTTAAGCTACAACATACGGCCGTAGCCATAAAATGACAAACTATAATTAAAGTAGGGAGTAAAATTATGTTAACGCGCGTGTTTGAACATGTACCTAACCGAATTTTTTTTTATTTTTTTTAAAACGGTACATGTTCAAACACGCGCGTCAATATCATTTTACTCTTTACTTTAATTTTAGTTTGTCAATTTATGGCTACGGCCGTATGTTGTAGCTTAACCACTGGGGAATGACAAAAGAAATGGCGTATTTCAAAAAAACACTACCTTATTCTTAGGTCAATAATTATTGTAAAGCAATCATTATTCATAAAATGTTTATCACACTTGAATGGTCAAAAACATAGCTTATAATAAATATCTTTAGAATCATCTTGAAATGTGTTAATTTTGCCGATTTTTTGAATAATAAAATGCCTAATTCTTGTCAAATTTGGGATCACAGAGACTATCAATATAATTTTTTATCGTGAATATTTTACAAAAATTATCTCATAATAAATTATGCTAATGGTTTTATAAATGCGTTTAAAAATTAATAAATGTAAAAAATCTTAACACCACTGCACAGTTATGTACCGAAATATGACTATATTCTAAAACATTAGAGCGAGAGGTTTAAAAGAATACTATTTTATGTAACAAAAATACTTCATGCAGTCATCAAATGTTTAAAATAACTATAAAGGATAATAAGGCTTCAAAAGTATATAAATAGATCATCTACAACGTTTAAGGAGTGTCCAGGATCATGGTTTGAATATACAATAAAAACTCAATTTTGACCTTCGACGAGCATGTCCCCCCTTAAGCCTCTCTTTTCGTTCCTTATTAAATAATCAAAGAATCGAAAAAAAATCACCGAATTGATTTGTTCATAATAATATATATTATATTAAGTCAGCGACTCAAATTATTTAGTATTAAGTAATTTTGGCTGCTCATTATTATTTTCAGTTGGCCCTGAATTCACTATAACCATGTAATAATTCATTGTATAGGTTTTGTGTAGATCAAAAATTGGTATCGAGATTTTTATGTCATGATTTCTATGCTCAATTTCGCATATTCAAAGTACTTGTAAATTCAGTATAAGGGTAAAAATTTGATGGTAATTAATACATTTATATATTTAAATTAAGGCGTGGTCGGACACTGGCAGTGACCTATTATACTCTCTTATTGTCATTCCTAACTAATTTAACAAACGTACTATATTTGGCTAAGGACACTAAGGCGTTTGTTCTTTCTCATTGCATTTACTGTCAAATTATTCTCCTACTGTTTAAAGAGCTTACTGAGTGACGGTAAAGTGACCTATGCCTCAGTTTAAAGCGCAGAGATTTACATCTGCTTTTTCTCTCACTACTACCACAAAGGATGCGATGACGACTTCAGCCAGGTTTCCTAGTGGTTAATTTGAAAATGACTTTAATTTAAGCGGGAATATAAACTTCAATGCAATCATAATATTATTATAATATTAGAGTATACGCTTCATAACTTTGCACTCCGGCTCTAGGATGAAAATGATATAATTTATTCTAAAAATACTTTTTTTTTACATATATTAACTATCTATTTTTTAATTATTACTACATTCATGTATATTAATACAAGTGAATATCATATGATTCAATTTTATGCGAGGTAATCAGGCAAAGAGGCGTATCAGTGTAGTAAAAAGTGCAAAAAAAGTGTATATTTATAAAACGTATATTCTACAACTGAATGTAGGCATATAATACCCACGATGGCCGGGAACCTTACGCATCGGTTTATGATGCCGTGGGTCCCGGATTCGAATCCTAATGCAAATTTTGATTTTTAATTTGTGAGTCAGAGTATGGATCTAATAGGTTGAGCAAGTGGCTATATCCATTTTTCGTAAAAAAAAAAAAACTGTTAATACAAACCTCCACTCTGTGAAGGCCCATTTATGATCATATTAGTATCGGATATAATTATCAAGATTATCAAAAATGTCACAATATTAATTTTAGTCGATAGGCACAGTTGAAATGAACAAAAAATTAATGTCATCATAATATAATGACGTATTATAACATATTATTATTTCTTAAATTTCAACTAACCTTTCTCTGAGGTCTTAATCGTTCTTAACTTAGTTCCCCCTCTCAAATTTTTTGAAAAAATCATTATTTTATTTATGCACATATTATCCTAAACATTATGTATATGTAGATATACCGTTGAATAGTATTATTACTCATGATTTTATCACATTCCATAATAATATGGCAATACCACATTATTATTATACCAAATACTGTCTGATAACGAGCAGCATGACGTTTTCTCGAAGATGTTTGTCTTTAATTAAGTATCTCGAAAATTAAATCGAGAATACCTTTTTTTTACATCTAAACACAAACCACTAGTATCATTTAGTGAGAGAGATATCATTTAATGAATCACGTCGATGTAGTATATTTATCATGTTGGATTAGGATTTAATAATTGGAGAAGAACTTCTGATCGTATTATCATCAACTGTTTATCAATTTGGCCACCTAACTATACGTATAATAATTAAAATAGACGTTGACAGTTTAAAAACATACATAAATATATACACATCGATTTTTTATACTAAAGGGTGAAAGTGACTGTTTAGAACAATTTCAAATAATAATTTTATTGGATTCTTCATACATTTTTATAGTTATAACTTTACCACCAAATAACTCTTGCTGACGTATTTTTAGGATACAAAAAGAGACATTTTAAACAATATAACGACATAGAGCAGCATGCACAATCTAAGATTTCGTTCTTAAGGATAAGTCGCCGAAAAGCATGACTTAACTATAGACAATCCTGAGTATAGAGTTAAGGAATCCTTAACCATAGACTACTTTTGTTATGAACACGCCCCCTTCTGTATTACCATTTACCACTGACAGCTGCTGTCAAAATAAATTCGCATGTCTATAAAACAGTCCATACGCTCAAATTCATTTAACAATGTATCTCAATATGGATATTGATAGTGTTGATTCGTTTGGCATATACTTGCAGAATATTATTTTACTTTTATACGCCAACCCGCAGAAATACAAAATGCCAGGTAAAGAATGACACTTGACGCTAGTGTTACTATGTTAAAAAATATCTTGCGGTGCCTGTGGAATCACGTATAATGACTTATAACGGAAACATAAGAGTATTATAATTAAATATTAATATGTATTTATAGTTATTGCATTTATAAAATGCAGTTGTCATATTTTTGTCATCGTTTAATAATTATAAAATAATTTACCTAAACTATGGGAAAGAGAATTTTTAAATATGGTATTATTTTCAATAGAAATGATCTTAACTGAGGACAATGTTTCTGCATAGTGTTTTCTGCTAAGGAAATTTTAGTTATGACAAATGTTTCTGCATTCCGCTCATAAACAATACTTTTTTGTTAAAACATCCTTATGCCGTGGCTTATCACTATGCATATAAAGCCTAAGTTAAATTAATATAAGATTAGTGATGATAAACGGTATAAAAGAGTAAGACAGTATTAAAAGGGTGGTTCACAATAATTATGGATGAAGTCCAAATTTTCATAAAATTCATTTTTTTTTGTTTCAGTGGCAAGATAAAACAAATTTGTACTATATTGTCTGTTAATATCACAATCGTAGCTCTACAATTTTTCGCATAAAATGGCAATATAGCACATCAAATTAATTTTGAATCGTGTCCATTTTGACAGGTTGCTTCAGCAGTATAATATAGAGGTAGGTATTTGCTAACATTAATTTGCCAATTATAATAAAGCCTGAATATAATTTATGTTTCGACTATTTATTTAAATATTTGATCCATGTACGATCAAAATGTGGCAAGTATTATACAGTGAAAACATTCCTGAATTTTATAAAATGAGTTTTAACTGTAGGTCCAAATATCTCAGGATTTTGATGGACTTGATCCATAATTATTGTGAACCACCCAAATATATCTAGATATTACGTATTTACAAAACACACATGCCTAATAAACAAGTACCTACGCTTCAAAATTAATTGCAGTCATACAATATATTATATTCTTACGCTTTCCGTATCTACTAATAATCATTGAATTATTAAATTCAAAAGCGCTTTAGAGACGTACTTAAATTTTCAATTTTTGTTATTACTACGTAAGCTTAAGGTGGCAAAAGTTTTCCTCCGCATTTCCGACCCATTGGCGTCCCGCGAAAGTTGACGCCAACTTTGCGAGCAGCGTTAGTCGTAGCCAAAGTTTAACTTTCGTGTTCGGCCTTAAGTAAGCCACAATCCCCGCGAACAAGATTATCGCGCAGCCAGACGCCACTGGAATATCATAATACGACACCATATTGTGCAGAAAGAGGCCTTGAGCGTATGTTTTATATTACGCTTTACGATTATAAAACGAGTAAAGGTCTCAAAGTGTGTTTTTTTACTGTATTCGTGGCTGATGTTGATAATGGAAGAGAATATCTCAATGAAGTATAAACCTTCACAGAGATAACATTCACCTCTGTTCCCTGTTCCGGGCATCATGCTAAAAAATATGATATTTTTTAATATTATTTGCCCCACGTTGGGCGCTTAAATGACATATATAGAATTGTCAGACAAACCAAAATCAAAAAAATTCAATAAAATTTTACTCCATGCACTTTTCACAATAACAGTAATTTATTATACTTTGTAGGTTTCACTGATTTTAAAATTGAATTATTATTATGTATTACAGTACTCTATCAGTAATCCGCCACCCCAAAAACCAGACAAGTGTCAAATTAGTGATAGCGGCGGATTATAGTGCATATATACAAGATATCATAAAAATTAAAACAGGTATTTCGTAAAAATAGTTTTTTTTTTGAGAAATGTATACTAGATAATTACGGTTTTATTTATAATCAAAATCAAGTATTTACTAAATTATACATATTTGTAAACTAAATAATAAACAATAAATCACTTGACATAACCAGTTGTTCAGTGAGACAGATATTCTTGAATGGCTTAGGATTCCTGGCTTTCCCTTAAAAGCTTCATTTTGTGTGTCCCGGTTGCATTGGAGCACGGCATAACTGTGATGCGGTCCTTGGGCACTTTTCTCTCTGGTACATTACTATCTTCGCGATGAACGTACATTTTACAAAGGAGGAGTTTCCAAAATAAACCTCTCACCTGCGTTCTATACTTGTAAGTGGCGGACTACTGCATTTGAAAATCGAATACCGGCAATTTATAGAGCTTGATTTTGTGCTTTCAACTAGTATAAACACCGACGGATAATCGAGCGGAAAATTACTGAGAGTGTGCCTACTGTATTTTTCATTATTATTTATTATTCAAAAAATTCGTTAATGGGTCATAAAAAATAAACCATCTGGGAATAATCATTAATTCAATTATAAATTTGAATGTATGGGTTGATTATTTGTTAAACTGTAAAATTTTATTGTGGATAAGTTCATTTGAACTAAATAAAAAATAAACATGTTTACTTAAAAATCAAGGATTTAACTTTTGAATAGGAATTCGTGCAAATTTTCGAACGCCGTGATCTTAAAACAATGTATTTTGGGTAAGCCAATTTCTTCGGGCAGATCAGATAACAGATCTAGCACAAAAAGAAGAAATACATCTAAATGACAACACCCTAAAATAAAAAAATACAACTCTTCACAGTAAAGAATTTATGGTCTCCGAAAATATGTGTAGAAGTCTAACAGAATACGACAATGTCATTTCAATTACAACCATTACATAAACACTTGGAACTGTATCTGTTTTACGAAAACTAATAAATTATTCATCGAGTAAGAGGCAATTAAGATAATAGCCTTCAATTTGATTCAGGCATTAGAATATCACAAAATCAATGATCTGATATGATAGCTTCCTATAAACTTACGTGTAAGTTCAACGATATGCTAAACTTCTGTATGAGAAACCAATAGCATAACATTACTACTAAAATCATGCATGAATGCGAACACGTCTTGAGTTGTTTCAAAGGTAAACTATATCTCAATTATTAATACTATCATATTATCCAGTGGTGAAGTAGTAATTGCTGTAGTGCTGGGTCGCTGTTTTATAAAATCTTAGTCACTTCCATCCCTCCATTTTTCCTAAAACACATTTTTCAATATTTCGATGGTTAGAAACTTTCGTTCACGCACTGTGGGACCCCAACTAGGGCCGTCAAAAAGCTATCGATTCTAATTAATAATAATTATTAATTAACTATTTTTTTTATTCAACGAATAATTCACAAGATTTAAGAATGTAACATTCCAATTATTGAACATACATAATTTTGAAAACACTTCTGAGAATATATATTATTACCAATAGGAAAAATCTTTTTGAAAAAAGTAAGACACCCCACAAGGATCGAACCTGCATCTCTCGGGTATCGCTCCCATGCACATAGAACAACTGTGCTAAAGGAGTCATACTTAATTGAGACAAATTTTAACTAACGGCTTTTAATAATCACTGAAGTGCTTTCCAAATTGAGCTACTATTGGCAATCGGCTTTTGTATTTTAAATCAAAGTAGGTATTACTTTAATTAGTAACCGACGACACGGATCACTACAAGATTTTTTGTTGTAACTTAATTGAACTTGCTAATATTTTTTATTAACTATTTCTTATTCAACGAATAATTCACAAGATTTAAGAATTTAACATTCTAATTACTGAACATACATAATTTTGAAGATACTTCTGAGAAAATATATTATAACCAATAGAAAAAATCTTTATAATAATTAAGAAATCATTATCAAATATTCATAATAAATTACAGTTTCGCAGTTTTAGGCAATATACCTATCGATATTATCAATTAAGGCGTCCTTCGAAAACAAACCAGAATCGGCATTTGGTGGCCAAATAAACTAAGTAAGCTGTAAATTGCAAAAATATATTAGCTTTACAGATTATCTACCTTGAGCGTAGCTATTCAATTAAAGGAAGGAGGCCTATACCTTTGATCATATGCCGAATTAGGTTTATTCAAAATCGTGAAACAGGGACAGCCATGGTGGGAGCTACAGCTTCGCAATTTAAAATCGTCGTCACTTAGACCCGACTCATTATCAGTGTTGAAACACACGATTTTTAACGCATGCTAGATAAGTTTTACGCTTTATTTGTATTTTTATTTCAATAAACACCGTTCTCCGTTGAAAGTTTATAATTATTGGATTCGCCCTACACCGCATCCTGTTAATAAGGGCCGCATCTCAGGCAGTATGCATTTACAATATAAGCAAATAATTCATTTATGGAATTGACTGGCGAAACTATTTGTAGCTGATAATTAATGGAATCATTACTTACTTACTTGGTAGTATATTTTATCTTCACTTTTATATACCAATTTTGGTTCAGTCTGTATGGGTACAGTTTTATACACCGCCCTTGATCAAACGGGGTACGGTAGTGTGTCAGGAATGAAGAGATATGAGTAGGGAATCCAATCCCGAGCCAAATTTTTGATCTCGGGATTTCGGGATTACAATTTGACGATCCCGGGATCCCGAGATTGGCATTTTTTCGATTGTTAACATAATTTTTTTATATATACAAAAAACATTGATAAAATCGGTCAAAAATTAATAATTTATACTATAAGACATTTATTGTTAATATTGTGCACGTTCAATCTTGGAAAAACATAGGTGTAATGGAGTAAATAATATTGTAATATAAATAATAATGTGAGAGTAAAACAGTGAAAAGATAACAAATACAAGTTCAATTAAAATATAAAATAACAAATTGTGTTGACAATAAATACAAACTAGCATGGAGTATTAGTTTTTTTTTAGTTTTTTTTTGATGTTGTTACGATTACGTAAGGCAGCAAAAAATCGTTATTTATTATCCGGTGATTCCCCCTGTGATCAGTGGGTCTCTAGAATAACATTTTCTGGTAGAAACGTCTAACTAAATGTTTCTTGATATGATGATGTTATTCTATTTCTCAAATTCATACCAAGAAAGTGCGAAGCATTGTTTTTTTCCAATATTTCTCATTTTTATTAATTTATGTGAAAAAATAAAATGATTTGGTAACACATGGGTAATAAATCAAACTTCATTCAAACTCAGTTTATTTCTATCGTAGTTATATGTTATTAAAAGTATTTTTTCTGTTATATTTTCGTTTTTATTTTATTTTCCATAAAAATTAATAAAAAAAATCAATCCCGAAAGTTTTGGGATTATGTTTACCAATCCCGGGATTCATAGGTATCAAAAATAGTTCGGGATCCCGGGATTGGAATCCCTAGATATGGGAGTAGACTATGTAGATTATTATTACATTTTAACCGATTATATGCATTTACAGAGTTATTTCGCTCTATGAGGCCGTGATCGACAGGCCGCACATACAAATTTCGCGAGTTATCTCGCCAGACTTTTAACAAATGACTAGCCACTGAGGATTGATTTGCATAATCTAAAAACAACTACAATGACATCTGTTTGAATAATTAGTAAATACTCACCCACAAATTATCTGCATTACAGCGATTGTGGTAAGAGGTTTGTTTCACATTCAACGTGTGTCGTTAAAAATGTCAGATACTGTTATAGTAATATCGTGAGGCATACAAAAGTTTAAATTGACTTATTAATAAACTAGGATTGGCCATGTTTTGAAAATACAATACATACGAGAGTCTCAACCCAATCTACTTTATCTTAAATTCAATTGTGTACACTGGTAGCACATATTGGTTAATAACTTAACAATTTAAACACCATTTTAACTGAAACATCTTCCGTATTGTTAATACGATAAATCTATATTATGTAAGAAATTTCGAGTATCCATTTGACAGATTCGAAATTTAAATTCAGATTTTAGGAATATATAATATGTTCAGAGCTTGATATGTCGGTAAAGAAGAAAACCAGCTTATCCAAAATGTTTATAAGTAATAAATTGGAGCAATAGAATATTCTGATATACATCGCGTAAAGTAATTTGATTTGATTATATTTCTCAAGGGAGGATAATAATATATATATGTGTCTACCTACTTGTAATACGCTACATAAAATTATAAAAAAGTTTAATTCAACACAATAGAGTTATAATTATTTTTATTCCAAAATAGAAACAATTACTTAACAAAAAATATGTTAATTATTAGAATGCTCTAATATTATGAAATATTAGTCGGTATGACCGCACCCGTGATGAATGAGCGGTAATGTGTCCATGACCCATGACTTCGGGTTTCCAGTTCATATCATGGGTCCGTAAAATCACATGTTTTTAACTAACATTAAACTTAGGGTGCCGCGACAGTACGATTTTAGTTTACATACTAGTGAAATTAAAAAAAACACGACATTAATGTATTGTTTACAAATCGTATCTTATGATGTGCTTTCTCCATTTATCATAATGCTCTATCCTTGTTCCTCTAGGGCAGGGGTCTGCAAACTCTTGGACCAAAAGAGCCAAATATGAGTCATTGCTCACATTAGTTTTAAGGAATGCGTGAAAGTTGTATGTAACTCATTTTATATAAAAAATAAATTTATAACTTCAACAATAAAAAAAATATATTTGCGTTAGTTTTATTCGCAAAATCTTCTTCACTTGATAAATAAATAATAACATTCACTGAAATAAATCATATTTACAAAAATATATGTATGACTCTTGAAAATTTTTTTAACCGTCGTGATACTCATATTTGGCTCTTTTAGTTCAAGAGTTTACCGACCCCTGCCTTAATAGATCACAAAGTAGACTACCTCCTGGGACCGACTCACATTTGAAGTACCTGGGTTAGAACGTAATAATAACAAACATTTCGTATAAATCATATACGGATCGATAGCTTCGAGGTGAAAAACGTGAGTTAAGCACCCCACTCAGTCAAACGGTTTTTCAAAAAAAAAAAATATTACTGGTTGAGCCAAATTGTGGTCGCATTCATCCTTAGTCTCCCCCCCTACCCAAATCCTCTTATTTAGAATTGTTACAAGACCAGACGATGAGCAATTATGGATAAAAGAAGACCATAATTTCAAACAACAGGGAGTTAATCCAAAACCGCCGAGCGCGTAAGGCTTGCTAAAGCTGTCGAGGTATATCTAACATGATAAAAACGAGGCCATGTTAGATATAGAGTTATTCAAGAATTAGTTGGAGACAATTGTGTGTGTGCCTGTTAAAGTTAAACCACAGTTATTGATTAATTCCATCCTACAGACATACATATCCTCATCAATCATAAAACTCATCATCATTCATCAACCATAATATATAATCATCCATAAACAGTGTACCGTCAAATGCCATGCACCGGGTAACCCAAACAAACAATACCACGCGAGTGATAGAGCAACCAGACCACGGAGCTATCATAAATCATCACAAAGGTCAGTGTCTGGCATTCTGTTAAATCGCCCCCACACCTAGATCCGGAATCCACATCATCCTTAAAATTAAAGTCCACTTGCGTTGTTATTAACTTTTAAATGATATAGGTAACTTATTTTACTTTATATTATTTCTCATGTCAGTCATGTCATGTTGTCAACATCTTAAACTTTCAAATTGTAATGTTATTTTATGAAAATAAATAACTTTGAATGTGTTGAGACACGCACGCAATAAAAGTGACACTTTCACACTACGAATACACTTCCAAAAATATGTTTTGTGGAGATGATTCATTATTGTTTGAAAGTCATATGCGGACTTTCACGAATAAAAGCTTAATTCGCGTCACACGATGTGAAGTATGAAAACGTCGAGATTAAAACGATAAGAATGTTTTGTACGGCCGTAAATACAGGTCGGAGCAATCTCGAACGTATTAAAATGTACTCCTTGAGTGGCATTAGAAGGACATTAAATTGTTACTTACTTACTAAACTAAATTTAAATACTGTTTTACTGTTACATAATGTCAAAGTAATAAAATGGAATGTGAAATGACAGCGACGGATTCGCGAATATTATGCGCGAACTCGATTGCGATAGTAAACTTGGAGCTATATTCTAGAAACTATGACGATATGTGTCATGTTAAAGTCATTATCACGTATCATACTATTATTATATTTTTAAAAATATAACCCTTACGCATATATTCCACTAGCTGAAGTACCCGGCTTTGCACAGGGTCGCTTCGTGGATACATTTATCTTAGATATTAAAACAATAATAATGAGTAATTATTTTTTTAATATTAAAATATCTGTGCAATACAATATGGCAATATGAAAATAATTCTAATAGGAGTAAAGGTCAAACAACAGAACACTGAAATACAAAATATGCAAACGTTATAAATAGTATTAATATTATTAATACTTTCGACCGAAGGTACTTGATGGAATTTGAATTTAAATTCTAATGGATTCAAGCTCTGTACTATTTCATTTTAGTCGTTTTTTACGACCTGGGTTTCGCCTTTCGGCATCTTCAGGCGTCGTGTACACTCGCCAAAGGCAAACACACACTGACAACGAACACCCTCAACTCTACCTTAAATAGTAAATCAATACAATAAAGTAGGTAAAAACTCCATTACCTACTTATTTAGTCAGAGGTTACAAAAAAAATACAATAAACAATTTATGAATAGCTGAAGTGTCAATTCATAGCTATTCAAAGCTATTCATAATTTGTTTATTGTATTTTTTGTTGTAACCTCTGACTAAAAAGGTAGGTAATGGAGTTTTTACCTACTTTATTGTAATTGATTTACTATATAAGGTAGGGTTGAGGGTGTTCGTTGTCAGTGTGTGTTTGCCTTTCGTGAGTGTACACGACGCATGAAGATGCCGAAAGGCGAAACCCGGGTCGCAAAAAACGATTTAAATGGAATAGTACAGAGCTTGAATCCATTAGAATTTGTATTAATATGTAGTAAAAAATTCAAAATTGGATGGAACAAACAAACAAACTTTGTATTTTATATAATACTAATTTAGAAACCTTCGCGGGTGTGCGCACAACATCTGACAAAAGTTTCATCGCAATCGGATGAATGGTATAGGAACGCATACGAATGGAAGAAGAAGGAGATGGTTTTTCTAATTTAGAAACCTTCGCGGGTGTGCACACAACAACTCACCAAAGTTCCATCGCAATCGGATGAATGGTACCTAGGAACCATACGAATAAAAGAAGATAGAATGAAGAAGAAGAAGAAGAAGCGGGTTAAATCAGAAATTCGAGACCCCCACCACACACTCCGGCTCGCCGGTCTCCGCCTACCCTCCAAATTTTGTCGAAATCTTTGTTTTTATACAAATCAGGATTTGTGTAAAGAAAAACCAACGCGACAGTACATATAAACATCCAAATATATTTTCGAAATTATAGTACACAAGGCTGCTATCGAGGGTAGTCTATCATATTGATGTATTGAGGCGGCTAAATTGTTACAATAAACACCTATCTTGGCTGTGTTTACTTTTAGAGCGAGATAGATAGTTTTGACAGTTTAGACGGCTAACTTATTGTAACAATAATTATAATACTTACCCCAATATATAAGTATGTTAAACTATCATCGATAGCCGCCTATAGCCACTTTGTGTATAGAATATATGCGCAAGAGTGTAATACCCCATTTACACGTGTGTGGGGTTACTGGTGACAGTATATATTATCGTGGTCGTAACAAGAAAATGCACGTATTACTGTCGAACAAGATCTTCTTGTCAACGTGTTAAAACTGTGAACTAACAAGCCCCTCCTATTTGTAACCGCACTTCGACTTCCGGTTATTGCCTAGATCTGCTAGTCGGACAGTAACATGTATTATCATGCAAGTTGCAAGATTGCATGCATGAATCAAAAAAGTTCGGTAGTATCTGAATTTTCACACGACAGTTGGATTTGTTCGATATCTGCACCTGCGCTTATAACCGCCTTGTGTATAGAATAGATGCGTTGAATCTTGTATAATATTTTATCCAGTATTGAATACAAAAAAAAACAGTAATTTACATTTATTATTTATTAGATTTTGACGATATATTGTGGACTGTTTAGAAGCAATACAATATATGTGTTATCACTGTTATATTTGGCATAATCGTCTACTTTTATTTCTTGCCTAATTTGTCACTTTATCTGACATCTATTGACATTTTTTTCCTTTGATTATCGAACAATCATTATATTCTCGTTTTCCCTTCGCGATAAATACATAAACACCTTGACGTAATTCGGAGAATAAATACATACCAATAAGAAATTAAGTCTTTAATTCAGTGCTTCCTAACCTTTATCACGTTATACAATATTCCAATAATTACAAATTTTGCGGAATAGAACATTTCGTCTCTGTTCTGACAGAACACACTAACTGGAGAATACTAGTTTTGAGTAATTTGACTTTGAAGTTGTTAAAATGTTTGAAATGGTCCATCATGTGAGTTTATTAAGTAATCGTAAAAAGGATGACTTTAAAATAAAGACTGTTTATTTATTAAGAAGGTTTCCAGATGGTGAAGTTTGAAATAAGGAACATTTTGGTATAACTAACTCAATATGTAATTTTTTCGAATTAGTGTCTTCTGCCAGAACAGTGACGATTTAATTTAAAGCGAGAACTCATTTATAGGGACAACATTAAAAATAATTACAAAGTAAAATTGAGACATACATATTTACTTAATCATTTAATTAAGCTACTCACATTTAGATTCGTTCAAAAAAAAAACACAACTTTCGTATGTCTGGGTCGATGCTTGAAAGATCTGCTCGTAATTATTCATACCTCACATCAACACTACATAATATGAGGCCTCTATTCGCTAGTCTATCAATATTCTATGCGACAGTTAATACAATATGAAATGATCTATAGTTTCTATTTCTTTATATTGTGCCTTCCCCTATCGGAGGGTAGCCACCACCGGTGGAAATATTTGCTCTATCATGTAAACAAAGATGAGAATGTTCTACTTTGAAAATAAAAAACAATTGAAAAACGAAACTAACATTAACATCAACCACTTGAAATACGAAAACGTCGTTCACCATAAACATTCAATTGTTTTTTTTTTTTATCTGTTTATAACAATACATGTCATGTGAGGAAATTCGTGTCCGGAAATTTGTACATAATAATTATGCTATTCGCGAAATACATGGCCATATATTAAAGACCATCCATACTCTTTGGATCGTATAGTACTGACATAAAATTCATGTCTAAATAAAACATGGTTCTTGTCGGTTTACACTTTACAGTAAGCCAGTAACTAACAAGTTTTGAAAATAGCCGATATACTGGATTATATTTTAGGTTAGGTTAGGTTGTCATTCATGAATTCATGAATTTTGCCAAAATCAGCTATGAAAATTGAATTAATGTTCATATTGAATCTAATAAAATTAGAGACCGTATAGTACAATGTTTTTTAACCTTTTTACATCCGCGGACCACATAAAAATCAAAAAAAATGTTTTGCGGACCATCAACATTGGAATTAAATAATAAATATTTATATTTACACTATTTTTGAACTGCTGAAAATTTTTGCGGCCCACCCAAAAATCTCTGCGGATCACCAGTGGTCCTATAAAACTATGGTATAGTATACGGTTATCTCTTTCCGATAAGAAAGTTCACGACGAATTGTGCCACGGTAAAATGTTTTACGTACAATTTACACCGTTTAAGTAACCGTGGAAATTAACGTTGTCCACGTCATCGCTGTGATCATTCTGTTGATTGAATGCTTAAAATTGTAAAGTACGCAACAATATTTTGAACCATATTTTCGAATCGATCACGGTATACCGGTTGGCAAGCTCTGTTCTAATACACGGCAAACACACAACCAACCGGCGGGCCTTCGGAATCATGTTTACCAACACGGCTGAAGCAAATTATTCATGATGGGTTTTCCTAGCTAGCCTTCCGCTCTCCACCCCGAGGTGATATAACTTTGCCGCTCAAACTTTCACGAATATAGTTATCACAAGGGTCAAATGGGAATCCCCCTTTTCTGTAGCGTACGCGAGGTGATATATTAGCGGCAGGAGAGATATGGGAAGGTTTTTTTATGTGGCATTTCTATAACTTCATGTTTTTCCTATATCGTATTATATTTTCTTTAATAAATGGCTTTATTTTTGTGCTTCCTCCAACAGGTATTCTGTTTCCGCAATTCGCGATAACTTAATTCAAACAATACCTATTTATACAATAAGATATACCTACATCATAATAAACTAATTAAATATTTTTTCATTCAATTCTCGAAAATTCAAGAAATTTCGGATCACTATCTGCACGGCCGCGATACCCGAAAGATGCAGGTTCGATTCCTGAAGGGGTGTCTTACTTTTTTCAAATTTTTTTTTCTATTGGTTATTCTTTCTTTTCTTTCGACCATATCCGATCCTAATAGGATCATATGGGCCTCCACAGGGTAGAGGTTTGTATTAACAGATTTTATTTTTACGAGAAATCGATGTCAGCCTCTTGCTCAACCTATTAGGTCCATACTCTGACTCATACACAAATTGAAAAACAATATGCGTACTTGTCAGACCCAGAATTCAAATCTGGGACCCTCGACACGATAGACCAGCGCTTAAGCCACGTGGCCATCGTGGGTGTTGGTTATAATATAATTATAATTTATAAGTGTATATAAGTGTTTTAAAAAATATGTATGTTCAATAATTAGAATGTCACATTCTTAAATCTTTTGAACTATTCGTTGAAGAAAAAAAATGTTAATTTAAAATTATTAGCGTAAAAAGTTCAAGTAAGTTACAACAAAAAAATCGTAATATCGGTTAATAATTATTAAAGTAATACCTACTTTGATTTACGACTTCGTATGCCATCGACTGCGAAATCCCATACCTGTAGTTATTTTAACAAAAATGATACAACCATTTTAGTAATTTCCCGTATTTGAACGCTGCAGGAATAAACCTGTAATAGGCCGTATCTTGCCTCTAAGCTTTCAATCGTATTGCATGACGTGTGTTGTATTCAGCTTCAAAATGTCACTTTCGAATTATTTAAAAGGTAAAACAGTAAGTATTATAACAAATTTGGATGTTTATCTTTACATATGTCACATTTTATTGGATGTTATCATTTATATTAGGCGTTATGTGCTTTGCTTTACAACTTTTTACGTTACGGGTTATAGGCATACTATATAGTTACAACATAACATGGGTGTGCTTTTAACAGTCAGATACGGGATATTAACATTGGGCCATCGATATCCGATATTAATAAGATCATAATATGAGCCTCCACAGAGTGTAGGTTTGTATTAAGAGATTTTGGGAATGGGACAACTGGACGCCAGGATAATTGGACACCGCACTGTCGTAGACAGAACGTAGACGAGGAATTTTAACCAGTTTCTATCTACTACTTAGTAGTTTTTATTCATTTTACTCTTAACATAATGTTTTTTTTTATTGCGAATTGAGAATTACCATGCCTAAGGCTTTATATAAAAATAAAAACTCTTTTTTCATTGAAACTTAAACTTATGCACGATTAAATCATTATTTACGTGTGCATATTTAAATTCTCACCAACTATTAAATCAAAATTTAATAAGTTAAATATAAATAATAATAATAAATAAATTTTTTTAAAGTACCAATAAGTACCTAACGTCTATTTATTTTCGAATTGCGTGGCGTCCAGTTGTCCCGGCGCTAAATCGTCCTCGACCCGAGATTTTTGTTTTTACAAGAAATAGATGTTAGCGACTTGCTCAACCTCTACATCCATTACTCTGAGTTCAAACACAAATTGAAAAACAATGTGATAAACAAACAGACCCAAGATTCAAACATAGGGCCCACACGACTTTATAAAATGACGCGTAAGCCACTCGGCCATCATGGGCGTAAATTTTGAATGGCACATATTTTTATTAAAAGTACAGAACTTCTTTTTATAATAATATAATGAAATGGATTTTGTTAGTTTTACATCATTACGGAAGGACAACGGCTGCTTTTATCAACTGTTCGATGACGAGTGACTTTTACTTTTACTATCGACCGAAACAGTTAATTTTTTTGCCGATATACGTTACTATCAGTTTGTATTTTGTAATGCCAGCGCTCCATTGGCGAGCCAAAAGTCCGAGGACAATAAATCGTCCGATTTGTCTATGCTCTGCTACTGATCAACGAACGAATAAAAAAGTCGAGCTGTCAAAAGTGAAAAGTTACGATTCTCGTAATGTCTTCCGATAATCTTATAATTTTGTGTTATTTATAGTAGACTTGCATAAAATAATATAGCAGTGAAAACAACACAAGTTTTACGATTTCTTTTATGAATTTCATAAATACAAATAAAAAAATAATTGGTAAATCTCTCATTTTCTAATGTGTAAATTCGAGTGCTTAAAGTCAGACAACGTTATCTACAAAAAAAGTGTTTTTTTTTTTTTTGAGATTACGTTATTTTACATTTACGGCTACATGATAGTCAAACAATGTTATGTCAATCTTTTCTAATTTATTATTAAATCGTCAGTAAAGTTTAACGCTAACTACATAAGTTACCCTTGTTTTCATATTTTTTTAAAACTATCCCTATACATTTTAACATCATCATAAGCAAGATAAATGTACAATACACAATAAATTAGAAAATATTAACATTAGGTTTTAAATAAACATTTCCCTTGTTGAGTTATAAGAATCTAAAATAACGATTTTTGGCTCTCCTGTAAAGTTGGACTTTTGTAGATAGTGTTGTTTGACACTAAGCCCTCGAATTAACAAATTAATCAATGAAAATGTTTAAAAGAATTGCAGATTTTTTTAGTTCCGAATGATTGCGTATTAATTTCAAATCGAATTTGCATAGTGATTGACTGACGAAGTCTGGCAAAAATATCAAACATGTTTGAAATCCAACGAGCCTGGTCTGCGGATTAAAAAGTCCGCAGGTCTGGGGTGCTCCACGCGAAAAAAAGTCCAAAGACTGTAAATCGTCTGATTCAGCGCTCGGAATGGAGCGGAACGCCCCGGAGCGCCGTTCCTGTTCGTGGGATATCCAAGGATGGCGTTCCTGTTCGTTAAAACCTCGAAAATGGCGTACCAGTTCGTAAAATATCCGACGGACAGCGAGTCGTCTAGTAAAATCCTCAAGCGTCATACTTAATATTATTGCGTTCCAGATTAGATTTAAAATTTACGAAAATGAATTGATAGGTACAAAGGTACAAAAACATAAATATTTTTTTTTTATTAAAAAATAATTTTACTGGTTTAGAACCACTGAATTTTCTATGACCCGTACATAATGTACTTAAGTTTTTTTGAAATAGTGATAGAGTAAATGTAAGACAACGTATTTTAGAACTAACCTTTTTCAAGACAATACTGTTTTCAACGAATTTGGCATTGAATGCACTAATAGACAGACCCTTTTGCGTCAATGGTGATAAAACAATAAAATTGTATACAAAGAAATGCACTGGGTAAGATTTATTGCATTGTCGCACGCACGTATGGGACAATAATTATTTTGAAAAAAAAAGGTTTTTATGGTTGTAAGGAAAGGTGGAAGCTATTTTACATTGGAATGTAGATTTACTGTAGTATTAATTTATAAAACGAGAAACTATTTTTTTTCAATTTCATACATATTATTTTAATACAGTTAAGGTTAAGGTACATGCCTAAATATAGTAAGTTAATAACGTAATAGCTATAATGCACACTGGAACTTTTAAATTTTTAAATGAAACACATTAAATACATATACCTATTATCTTTACTGTATAAATGACATAATTAATTTGTTAAATATTGCACAAAAAGAACATAGTAAAAATAGTGTGAATAAAACTACGTGCCCTACCTAAGTATCTACCGAGATAGGTATACTATATCTGTCCTACCGAGGGTTGAAATTCTTGAGCACGTTTATGATCAATACGGCAGTAGTAGGCAATTGTTTTTTGTAATGAAACTTTAAATTTTGTATCGAGGCAACCATAATTGACCGAATTGTCCATTTATCATATTATTATGTTAACGAAATTTACATGGGTTTGACGCGTTCATAGTTTTTGTATTTCATAATGCAATCGGGGTCGTTCATTTGTCGTTTATCAATATTAAGTTGTATGCAGCCAATGATAAGCGTTTTCATCAGAGGAAGCGACAAAGTTAGACTCTTTATTTTTCCAAATTTAATCATTTTAAGTTGTGTATTTTGGTTTCCCATTACCTAACCGGTAACCCCCATGCTTTGCTGCTCTACACTAATTTATTTTTTATATTTCTTACATTATTGATGAATTGATAAAGTTCAGCGGAAATACTTTGCAGTGAAAAACTAAGTAGGTGCCGAGAGAGATGGAATAAAATAAGGGAGGCCTTCATCCAGCACTGGATCGACCAAGGTTGATGGGTTGGGTTCTAAATAATTATTATTGCATACATGAAAAAACCTAACTATTGCAGCTGCTTTGCTAAATTTTAAAATTTCCGAAAAACTTGTGCTCTGACATCGTTTAAAAACTCTTTGTAGGTACTTAATAGCTTAAATTGTTGTTTAATAATTTCTTAGGGGGTAAAATATTTCATATTAAATAGTAAATACAGTCATGCTTTTCCCTGTGACCAGAATCTACGTATTCGCTGTTTTAACTACTCAACGTTACGGAATCGCCAGATAATAATTATTTATCGTAATCTATTATAATATTTTACATTGAGTGACAAAAAAAAAATCATTACCTCATATATTTTTATTGTTTTAATTTTATATGGATATTTTTCGGGTTGAATGAACTGTGTCTTTGATGGTTAAATATTTAAATAAATCAATCAGAATCCAATGGGATAAATATATGAAAAATTTCCCTGTATATAACAATTTCTATAACATTGGAAACCTATTAGAATAAATTATCCTACATGTCCACATGATGTAAATATTTTTTTTCTAATAATATGTACCTGCACTTCTGAGGTTGTTTAAAATGATTCATATTTAATAAAGAATGCTACATTTGTAAATCTTGCGTATTACATATTTTTTAAATTAATTTATTAAAAACCATGCCCTTGCTTTTTCGTATACGATGGATTTTAATTTGATTAAAAAATAGTTTACCTTAATCAAAATATTTCGAATTTACGAAAAATCAGAGCTTTGAAAAAAGCCGCATGTATTTTGTTTAAGCCGAAGTATCTTCACTCATATTTCTATCCACTCTTAGTTTCATATTTTTATTCAAACTGCTAACGAAGCCAATGGGAAATTGTGATTAGTTTGTCTATTATTAATAATGTTTCCCACTCCAATTAGATTCATATACGTTTAGTTATTTATATTTGTATAATTATTAATGTATTTTTAAGAAAACGATTTCGTAAACTAAAATGACTCTATATTTGTGTGTTACCACTAATTGTTATAGCCGATAGCGTATTGGGCGAAGATGATGATGAAAAAAGTACATCATGTAAAACTAAAAGTTATTTTTATGTTACAGATATTATTATATCTAATATCACACATTTTTGGAAAATTGTCGAGCGTTCCTGTTCGTGAAATTTTCCATTTCGAGCACTGGTCTGACTTCCATGCCAATGGAGCGCCGGCTTATGATTTGGAATGCAGCAGTTATCCAAGACTGAGGTCACTACGCACTTAAGTGTAGTTTAATTAGACTGTATTAATAAAATATGGTCGTGTGTGAGAGAGGACCGTAGAAAATAAAGTATAAACAATAATATAAAAATATTACAAAGCCATTTCAAAACTGACGAACATTCTATGTGGTGAGATCTTCGCGTCCATATTAAGACGCCACATTTTGCGAGTGAATTGGCTTTTGTGGTGTCTAGGCCGGACAGTCCGATGCGTCAACAGGTGGTAAAAGTTGACTCTATCATCCCTTTCTAACTACACACAGACACACCAGTCAAATGAATGTCTCGAAATGAAAGTAATTAGGTAAACTTCGCGGTACTATTTTCAGTTACGAAACTGGGTTTATAGACGCGCGCTGCTTAATACGCGCATCATATTATATGGTTGCAAGTGCATTATTTTAGATTATTATATTTTTATATATCGAGAATAGGTCGGTACTAGGGATTTCAATCCCGGGATCTTGAGCTAATAATCCCGAAACTTTCGGGATTGATTTTTTTATCAATTTTTAAGGAAAATAAAATAAAAACGAAAATATAACAGAAAAAATACTTTTAATAACAAATACCTAACTACATTAGAAATAAACTGAATTTGAATGAAGTTTGATTTATACCCATGTGTAAGTTGCCGATTCATTTTATTTTTTCACATAAATTAATAAAAATGAGAAAAATTGGAAAAAAACAATGCTTCGCACTATTAACAAAGTAATTCCACCGTGATCTCATGCGTTTTACGGCAGTTTCATATTTGGCTGACTAATTAGATTTATGAAGCGGAAAGGCCATAAGTACACCATGATTTGCTTTATTATTTTAAATCTCGCTAACCCATTCATTAAGTTTTTACTATCAGAAACAGCAATCTCATAATAAATTCACAATATTATTTATATTACAATATAATTTACTCCATTAAACTTATGTATTTCCAAGATTGAACGTATACAATATTAACAATAAATGTCTTAAATAGTATAAATTATACTAGATTTTTTTCTTGACCTATTTTATCGATGTTATTTGTAAATACAAAAATTTATATTTAACAATGGAAAAAAAATCCAATACCGGGATCGTCAAATTGTAATCCCGAAATCCCGGGATCAGAATTTTGGCTCGGGATCGGATTCCCTAGTCGGTACTACAAACCATATCAGTATCATATAAGCGTGAAATTTGATAGTGTTGTGGCCGACGCAGTTCTCAATTTATTATAAATATTATAATATTATTTCTTAGTATGTATTCATTGTCACGTAGAATCAGCCAGTATCCATTTACTGCAAACTCAATGAAATAACTGACCTCAATTATAATATTATTTCTTCTCAACGACAGCAGCGAAATGTATAATTATCGCAGACTCAGTAAAATAGCTGATTCGTAATTATTAGTGCATATGTCAACAAATAGCGGATCATAATTTATTGGAAATTACACTCTATCATAACTTCCCGGAAAGAACATATCTCAGTTCGATCAGTATCAATCTTCGTGTCAGTCTCTGTATAGCTCCGCACAGAGTTTCATCCACCGAGCTTCGGACCTTGGAACAGTATCATAACGCTGCAATAAAAACTCACTCCATAATTCATCGGAGCATCTACAAATCTTGACTTCTCATCTCAACTCCTGGTCACCTCCTACATTGGTCACGTCCCTTTACAATGAGAAAACGATACAATAGGCTTCATATAAGACCAGTAGGAAATAATAATATTAACAATAATTAAATGTACTCTATGCAATGACATTATTTGGACAACGCACTCAATACAGTAGCTAGCAAGTAAATTCGCGCATAGCGATATTCGCACATGTATAGGTAGACATCACGCAATTTCCATTATGCGATTCACGCATCAGGAATTTATAGCAATATCACCTTTATTGTAATGGCGTTAGAACAGTGTTTCTAGTGTCAATGTTCATTTGAGCGAACCCGTTCGAACCAAACCATTCGGCAGACCCGAAAAAAAGCATCGGGAATTTATAGCAATATCACCTTTATTGTAATGGCGTTAGAACAGATTATGCCATTCGGCAGACCTGACAAAAAAGTGAGTGTCATTTTTTTCCAGATGCTTCGGCCATATTAATGTCATTGAGTCTATGTAATCGCAATCTGGGCAATTTTAAAGTTAAGTTGTTTCACTATAACAATCCTATATAATATTATAAATTGTGCAAGTTTCTGAGTTTCTGAGTGATATATGAGCTTACTGCCAAAAGTTGGTAAGTCTCTCTAAATCATAATATGGAGTAATACCAATAAAATTTTAAGTTTGACACATCCTCTAAATTCTGGCATAACGCTGATTTCTTTCTGCTTAATGTGAATGTTATATTATATCATACGACCTAGTATTTTTTTTCTAGCATACATATTATCTATATATAGACACATAATACGTTGTTAACTCTAAATACCTACATTATCGACTTATCAACTTTTGGTAGCAACCTACGATATATCAGTCTAGTATTTTTGAACGTACCTATGGCCGAATAATTGACAACACACTAACTTTATTATTTATTTATAATAAAAAAAAAATACGTAGGTAATAAATTCTTTTCTACATACCATTTAATAAAGATACATATCGATAGTACCTATATAGTTTTAAACGATAATAAGATATAACATTATATAAATATTATACATTGGTATTTTTCTTTCGAAAATGTTGTGTATAAAACAAAACAAACGCTTGTGCCTTGAAACGTGTTCAATCTTACATTGAATGGTGAGGAATGAATATGTTTGAATAAGAAAAAATCAAAGGTCCTTAAGAATTCAATAATAATTATTATTCACTATCAATCGTAGCCAATACTATCCTATCACAGATCGATTTTATTAAATATTAATATAATTCAAGGTGAATCGGTGGGTATTATGGTTAATGGCAAACATATTAACAATATACGATATGCCGATGATACTGTGCTGATTGCTGATAGTTTAAAGAGTTTACATCAACTGGTAGAAAAGGCTAATGAGGTCAGTAATTCTTATAGTTTAAAAATGAGCCTCAAGAAACCAAAACTATTACTAGTATCAAAAATAGTGATACCAGACACCAACACAAATTTTGTCAGTAACAGCGAACCAATCGAACGTGTGACCCTTTATAAATATTTATTTACATGTGTCAATGAGAAATGGTACCAGTCTCAGGAAATAAAAAACTAGAATTGAGATTGCAAGGAGAGCCTTTCTCAAAATGAGACGCCTCCTTAGCAATCGAGATCTTAACCTAGGTGTGAGACTGCGTATGGTACGTTGTTATGTTCTCTCAATTCTTTTCTATGGTATGGAAGAATGGACGCTAAACCAAGAGATGTCACGGAGACTTGAAGCTTTCGAGATGTGGCTGTATAGACGTATCCTCAAAATTCCTTGGACTGACCGGGTGACAAATGTTGAAGTTTTCAATCGAATGGGGAAGGACCGAGAAGTTCTACGTAGTATCAAAACCAGAAAACTACAGTACCTTGGCCACATTATGAGAGGACAAAAATACAGCATTCCCCAACATGTCATTCAAGGAAAGAGCAATGGGAAGCGTAGCAGAGGACGGCGCCGTATTTCGTGGCTTAAGAACCTCCGTGATCGGTACGAGTGCAGCTCCACTGAACTGTTCCGGGTAGCAGACAACAAAGATAAGATCACCTTGATGGTGGCCGACCTCCGCTAGGGGATGGCACAATAAGAAGAATAAGTAAAACATGGACATATTTAATTTAAGAAAAATTTTAAAATGACCAACATTCAGCCATAAAGTGGAAAGTCCACTAAAGTAGGAGCAAATGGTTAAGGTAGACAAGTTGCTCGGTGAATAAACAACTATTGAACAATAATGCAGTCATACATAGCTGATAGCGTTTTTTAGTGTACTGTAAGAAGGTGATGATTTGGATGCTAGGGGGAACTTATACAGGGATTCCAGGCACTAACATTTAATGTTGATAAGGCGGGCATGCTGGGCTGGCTCTGTGTTACCACACACACCCACTTTATTGAGTATATGGCTGGGTAATGAGTGTATTATTTTTTTATGACTTACGGCGATTAACGCGTCATTGAGCGAACCGTAATTTAATTACACATTTGATGAAACTAGGGTCAAATTAGGGCACGTCTTGATGCTTTTATGATCTGGAGATAATATGCGCATGTTCTCATCATGCTGGGTGTCATATTTATTTTCTGAAAGATTTTTTCTGGTAGTTATATATTTCTCAGAAGTGTTTTCAAATTATGTATGTTCAATATCGTTAATACGAGGGTGGGTCAATAATTCCTTAGAAAAAAGCATTAAAACAGTTTTTATTTTTGTATTTTTTTTTTATTTCTCAACATAATCTCCTTGGAGCTCAATACACTTGGTTAGACGTTTCTCAATTTTTTTAAGTAAGACGAAATAAGTTTTCGGAAGGTCCTCAAAATAAGCATTTGTCCGATCGATGACTTCTTCATTTGAAAAAAAACATTGTCCACTTAGCCATTTTTTTAAGTTTGGGAAAAGGAAAAAGTCACTGGGGGCTAAATCTGGCGAATACGGTGGGTGGTCGACCAATTCGAACTTCAATTCTTCAATTTTAGCCATTGATCGTAAACATGTGTGAACACGGGCATTGTCCTGATGAAAGAGGATTTTTTTTCCTGTTTAAATGAGGCCGTTTTTCTTCAATTTTGTTTTTTAGCTGGTCCAATAAAGATGCATAATAATCCCCTGTTATTGTTTTTCCTTTTTCCAAATAGTCAACGAAAATAATTTCACGTGCATCCCAAAATATAGTAGCCATAACCTTACCAGCTGATTTTACGGTTTTCGCCTTCTTTGGACATGGTTTGCCTTCGCAATCCACTGCTTTGACTGTTCTTTCGTCTCGGGAGTATAGTGGTGTATCCATGTTTCATCTACAGTCACAAAGCGACGAAAAAATTCATCCGGATTGCGTTGCATGAGCGACAACAGGGCTTTAGAGGCCACCACCCTATTGCGTTTATTGTCGACTGTGAGCAAACGCGGCACCCATCTTGCAGAAATATTTTTCATGCCCAATTTGTCATGTAAAATAGAAATGACGCTACCTTTTGAGATCCCTGTAACCTCAATTATCTCACTCAACTTTAATCTTCGGTCACTTAACACCATATCGTGGATTTTATTGATCATTTCTGGTGTAGTCACCTCTACAGGACGTCCTGAGCGTGGTTCATCCTTTGTTGATGTACGACCACGTTTAAATTCATTTAACCAGTTATAAATAGTTGCAAGTGAAGGAGCAGATATGCCGTGAACTAAATCCAACTCATTTTTTATTTTTTTTGCTGTTAACCCTTTTATATTAAAATGTTTAATAACAGCTCTAAACTCAATTTTCTCCATTTTCCATTTTTCCATTTTCCACAAGCAAATTTTTTTTTTAAATGTACGAGAAACACACAACAACCCGACCAATCTGATTGAAACTTCGCAGCATACTGAATCGGTAGTGCCGCTGCATGAAAACAAACCGCTTACAGTACTAGTCGCGCCACCTGTCGGCTTTTCTAAGGACTTATTGACCCACCCTCGTATTATCATAATACGCATTAAAGATTGTCACGTAAACGAAACACGCTTTCAATATTGATATTTGTAGATATTCCGGGAACTTTTGTTGTAATGGATTTTATGGTCTGACCGTCATTACGTCATAAAATAAATCTCACTTAAAATTATTGGTCTATCTATAGCAACTGGCTTCTCAGTAATCTGTTTTTTAGTGATAACTGATAGACAATTCAAATTGGTACGTCAATTTTTCGTTACAATAACAAGTTTAAATGCAGTATCTATAATATTCTACTTCTTCTTGTGCCATCTCTAATCGAAAGTCAGCCACGGTCAAGGTGATTTTGACTCCTGGATACGTAAATAGTTCACCGCATGATACTTATTCGTGCGCCACAGTAGGTGAAACATGAGTTCGTGTAACATTTAATCAAATGACGAGTTTTTCGTTGAACATTTCACCGTGGAGTATACTTGTACGTATGGTAGAACATGTGGCAAATTTTATGAGTTTTTATGAGATATCTTTACTAGGTTAGGTTAGGGTTAATCTATTTGGAACAGTACTATTTGCAAACTATCGTCGCATTTTGTAAGATACGTAAAAATGTATTCCACGGTGAAATGTTCAACGAAGAACTCGTCATTTGATAAAATGTTATACGAACTCATGTTTCACGTACTGCGGCGCATGAATAAGTGTCCCACGATGAACTGCATGCGTACAACTTACATGTAACCGGAGTTAAGTGTAACAATCGCGGATGTTTTGAAGGTGCGATATCGACTTCTTTCTCTATTACATATAATAAATAATATTGTACTTAAATACTACTCTCTAGTTTAGGTTAATTTTGTTTAACTCACACAAAAATACAGTATTGCGTAAAATAGTTACTTGAATACTTCTGTCATAAGAAGGTCAAAAAGCCGTTAAAATCTTGAACCTTTTTCAAATAAAGTAAGAATAAAAAAAACATCCCCAATTCCCTCCCCGCCGACATGGCAAGGGAGTGTGGGGGACTTCCATATTTAAACTATTCCCAAAGTTTTCTTTTCATTGTTTCGGAAGTTTTGATTGCTACGTGACTCCAGAAATGTTTGAATACCTTAACGGGAGCGTAAAAGGCAATTTTAGGCTCAGAATGGCGGGAATAAAAGTTTACAGGCATGATCGAAAGATTGCGATGGCGAATTAGATTACATTGTTGGATTTGGAAACGGACTAAATGAGAAATGTAAAAGGGTGTTGCCAGAATTTGATAGATTCAGCGGAAAATGCAGCAATTTTACGTTTTTTTTTGTGTTACGATTAATACTTGATGGCGTGTTTGGAATATTTTTAGTGTGGTTCGTTATTACAACGTTTTTATTAGCTCGTATTCTTGTTTGTCCGGTGGTTTTTTGTCCAGTACAAATCTTGCAATCGATTTTTAACTAACTTCCTGACTAGCTACACATTTGAAACTTTTATAATATATCAGAACACGATGCCAATGCATTCTTTTAATACGTTTAGCCATCATTAAGCAGAATTGATTTAATTTTCAGTTAATTATGTTTTGTATGGAAAGTTATTTCATAAAAATCCGTAAAAAGTAAACGACTATTATTGGTTGCTAAGGAGGTGACCCTAGCAACTAAATTATTAATATACGCGTACGTTACTATGGAAATCAAAATGACATTTCAGTATTCTATATTATTTGTTTATTTGTTTGTTTTTTATTTACTTACTTCATATCAAGTACAAGTTTGAGCATATTGCGCATAATAATTCAACAGAAAATTTTAAAACGTTGTACATAAAAAGTTCTTTTTATCTTGTAATTATTTTTAATTGTAGCACTACAACATACTATGTATTCCATCTTGTCCGGCAACTTGTACATTTGCAGTTCGCCGTATCACATTTCACCGAGAAATGTTGTATTGGAAATATATGGCCGTATATTAAAAACCGTCCACCCTCTTTGGGTCGTATAGTACTGACATAAAATTCATATCTAAATAAAACACGGTAAGTACTTGTCGGTTTGCACTTTACAGGAAGCCAAATAAAATGAAAATAGCCAATCTACTGGATTATTTGTTAGGTTAGGTTTTCATTCTTGAATTCATGAATTTTGCCAAAATCATTTACGAAAATTGAATTAATATTCATATTGAAACTAATAAAATTGGAGACCGTATAGTATACGGTCATCTCTTTTCGATAAGAAAGCTCACGGCGAACTGTGCCACGGTGAAATGTTTACGTACAATTTACATGTAACCGTATTCAATGTCAGTACTCGTAGTTGAAGTAAAAGAATCACAAAGATATCCAGGCTTTCACAAAACGTACAATGTGTTGTGACCTCACTGGGTATTGAACCCTGAGCCCTACGCTGATATGTCTGTACCTTACGCATCGGACAATGAGAGGCGCCGCCGGAAATCGGGAGTTGTCTGCTACTTGTGCTTTGAGAATAATTGACGTACGTATTGTAAACAGTAATGACATTAGGTCTACTTATTACAGTTTACGATCGAGCGAGATTTTTTGGAGACGTGAGTGGGTTTGGTGCATTTAAGCACTGCATTTAGCACGTGGAGACACTTTTATTCTTCAAGACAAGTCAGTTACAGTTGGGTATAATATTATATACGGTTACAATTTATGTTCCTATTGAATGACCGATTAGAACATCGCCACCTGGTATTTCTCAACTGCCGTTTTTCAAAAAGTCACTACTGCGGGTACTTCATACCAGCATTCTAGTAACCGGGCAGCTGCGAAGTTCTGCTTACCTCCAGGCGACAGCTTTTCGTCGGGCACCATTCATTATTATATCATCGTGCATACTCATTTTAAGGGTCTGTCCACACACGGTCTCGATTGGCCACGACGACTTGATATCAACGTCATATGGAGGACGGAATAATTCCGATCCCTCCATAGATTCATCACTTTCAACTCCTGACTCTTCTGTTTCGGCAGAGTTTTAGTACACGGGTACAGAGGACACTTCATGGCATTAAAGATAAACGACGTCAGAGCAAGTCAAGAATATTTTTATTTTCTAAAACTCTTTCTTTAAGCACTAATGTGCATGGTTGCTACATCAGTCCCGTGCAGCATCGCTTCGGGACAAGGAAGTGTGGCACTAAAATCTTTTCATTCTGACACGTTTATAGCGTCATGAAAGGTAGCCGTGCACAAACCACGGCTGCATATACATGGCGGGTGGAGATGGGGCAACTCAAATCATGTTATTTATTAAACAATTTTTTAATTCAACGAATCATTCACAAGATTGAAAAACGTGGCACTCTTTGTTGAACATTCATAATTTGAAAACACTCCAGAGAAATATATAACCAGACTTCAGCGGGATTCAAACTCTTGACCCCTGGGATTCGCGCACATGTGCTCTAACTACAAAGCTTTGAGTGTCTTACATAATTGTGACGAAGTTAACTAGTGGTTTTTACAATTCTCACCAAAGCGCTTTCTAAATTTTGTAATATTTGGCAGTCGGCTTTTGTATTTTAAATCAAAGTTTTATACGACACACATCTTATGAATACCCAATAATTTCAAATTATTCAACTCATTTTCACTTCCACATAATGTTCCTACCTTACGATAAAGTATGCATTACGTAAATTATGCACACGAGATATGAAAAGAATAATATTATCTTAAATACTCACATCAGCTCTACGAAGCCCCTGTACAGCACCAGCGCGAGGTAATCTCCAGCCATATCCGCTCTTTCACCAGTGAGCAGCAGTACACCATCCTTGGTGGAGGGTTTGAATTCGACGCGCAGGCGCACACGCTTGTAGGCACCGCGTAAAGGCGGAAGTGACAGCCAGCTGTTTCCGGAAAAGCGAGGCACAGCGATCAGCGGGGCGGCTGGAAACGGAAACAAAAAGCATATTATTGCAAGTGTTCATTTTAGGTGTGATATTATTTGGCGAATTGTTTGGGTATTCAAATTCGCATAACATGTAGGTATTGTTTAGGCTAGGGGTAGCAAGTCCAATAAACATTAATATAGGTGGAAAACGGTTTATATTTACAACATTATGACGATTGCACACAGCGTATAGTTTACAATATCTAAGTAGATTAATTTAACTAAGCAAGCGTTGACGTTATTCTGAAGTCTCCGGCGAGAGATTGGATCGAACTATCGTTTATCTGTGACTTCAGGTGAGTGGCAAGTGATGATATCTAATCGTCATTCCATCGTGCTCATCGATGGACTTTTCCTTGTAAAACAACATATAATTTGTTACATTTTTTTAAAAACTAATCAAATACGTACTTACAGAGATATAAAATAATTTTAATTTTAGAGGAGATCTATGCCTTCAATGGATCACATCGCACATGAGCATTGAGGGCAATGAAAGGGCAGATGATCTGGCAAAGGAAGCTGGCCATTCAGGGGTACCATATCAGTGGATACAAGAAAACCTGGACTGGAATGAGGCTATAAAGAAAATGTGCCAAAGTATGTGGACAGATTTTCACTATAGGGCATCATTAGAAAAGGGGAAATGGAGTAAGTCTATTCTACCATCACCACAAGAGATGCCCTGGTTTATAGAGTCTTCTTTGACGGGGAATGAGCTTAAGTCAATACTGAGGCTAAGAACAGGGCACATCATGGGCGAAAGATTTGATGTCCTCATGGGAAGACGCGAATCGCAACTCTGCGATGAATGTCATTTTTTAGAGGACATTGTACATATTATAGCACTACAATGCCCTAAATATAAACTTCACAGAGTACAGCTGCGAATTGCGGATATCTATGAGAATGCCGACGAATTGAAGGGTGTCCTGGTGGTGGGTAAGACGGAAGAGCTAGGAAAAATTGTAAAGTTATTTAACAGAATAGGAGTGAGGACCTGATCGACGGATCCCCTTCTAGAAGAAAAGAGGCGATATGACAGCGAGTCGCAGTCAAAGCCTCGGTAAAATCACAAAAAAAAATATTAATCTTAGCAACTGATTATTAGACCATTAGAAGATAGTTCCAGCCTAATTTGAATTTAGTAATTCAAACATCAATTAACGCATATATATTTATAATACCTCAGATACATGATAATAATATGATATAAAGGAAAAATGATGTAATCCAGACAAATCAAATTTTACAGGAAGTACAAAAACGTTTTGTTATGGTTTTCGGTCAAAATTAAAATACAACATAGACAATATAACCGTCAATTGCATGATAATTAATTATTTGGTCTTTATATTCATAATCTAATATTAATTATTGAGTTGATTAAAGAAAAAAAACAATAAAAATGATATTTCAGTCGTTTTTTCCACTTGACTTTCTTCTTTTTTTAAAAATTGTCAGTTAATTTTAGATAATAAATCTGTATTTGCAGCTTACATCCTTTAGTCGGGTACAACATTTTTATCCAATTAAACCTATTTTTTAAAAATGGGGTAGCTATGCATCCATGGTGCTATCTATTGTTGTTGGAGACCGTCTTTAATATAAATTAACTTAAGTACATTACCCCGAAAGCAATGGATTCAGGTTAAAGTCCCGCTCGGTAAAAATATTGTGTCTACTATTTTTCTGAGGGTTCCAAATTTTATATGTTCAATAAAGCATACGATATTCATAAATCTTATGTAAGTATGTATTATCAATACGTTAGAGGATGAACCACGGAAGTCACGTTTGGACTTTTTGTTCAGGAGAGTGATTTTAGTGTAGGTTAAATGTTTGAAACTCTATAACTTTTTAAAGAACTATTGTAGTTAGGGTCTGTAAACGGTATTATTCATAATTAAATTTATTTTTAACCATAGTATAGATAGAAATACCAAATTATTTAGAATTAATAAATTAATGGACATCCGTTGTTTATGCACTAAAGTGAATTGGACTTCAGTGATTTTTTAATTAGCTATGTCGGTTAATTTATTACTTATGGACTTCAGTGTTTCATTCATTTGTGAAAATGAATTAAAATAAAATTGTCTGCATATTTAATTCAGAAACGGTAAAAACTGGAATTTCGTGGTTTATCCTCTAATATACAGTTATTCATTGAATAAAAACTCACATGGTAAAATAATTAAATTCGGCCACATATTATACTTATTTTTTTACTTGGCCATATTCGTTTCTTACACGGATTATAATGGATACCGATGCTTCTAAGAATGTAGGTATATTTTATGTATTTTCTTGACAGTATTCAAGTACTTTCTCAGGAAGACGCGCACATAGTAAAATTATACCTACGAGGGGGGAGTCCATTTCGAAAAAAAAATCGATAATATGTGTAGCTGCAGAATAATAAGCGATCGAATATCTATTGTTTATAAAAATATCAAATTGCTCTGCATTAATCTATTCCCGGCAAATCCATTTCCAGTAAACAATTCAGCTAGACCAGCAAGTCGATTGGCGAAATTAGAGACGGTGTATTAGGTATCACAGCACATTATACCATTACGGTGTATTAGCTGAATAATCATTTTTCATAGTATTTTCTTACAACTGTAATAACAAATAATATTTCATTTCGCCACTCAATTTAAAACGCTGACTCTATATTTAGTTCAATATGATTATGTAACAGAGTTTAATGTTAATGTATTACTTTTTAGTGTATAAATAACGAAGAATAATTTATCTAGATGTCACTCGAATCAGAGTACTTAGCTAGTAACTATCATGTATAATATACTATTGTACCGATACGCTGCTAATAAATCTCACCCTGCTACATCGTAGACTTCGTCATTATCATCATCCTCTACCTACACATCGAACACCACACTAGAGTGACCCAACATATGTAATTTATTTTTATTTTTTAAGGCGGTAGGAAGGGTGAGATAAGTAAAATCTAGCCGATGTCAGTATTTATAGCTTCTTATAGCCTCTCGTCGCTTCAGCCACGGATCCCCCACAATGGAATGGGTACATTCCCCATACCCAGACAATTCGATTTTTTTATATAGAGATGTACGTCAGCGCATCTATTATATACACAAGACTACTATAGGCCGCTATTGGCAGCCATCGAGGGTAGTTTTTCATTTTTTGTATCGAAGTATTAGCACTTATTGTAACAATTACAATAAGTTAGTTGTACTTGTTATAATAATAAGTGCTATGTTTTAACAGCACCTCTATTGGTTGTGTTAAATTTTAGAGCGAGATTGACAGTTTTGACTGTTTAGACGGCTAACTTATTGTAATTTTTACAATAAGTGCTAATACTTCGATACAAAAAATGACAAACTACCCTCGACAGCTGCCGATAGCAGACTATAGCAGTCGTGTGCATAATATAATAGATGCGCTGGTCTGCCGCTATATACCTTTACACACAAGTACTCACTTAGAGTTATTGCATCCAGAAGTCATAATTAATAATATAATAATCAATACTCATTTGTGTCATCAGCACTGTCTTATCTTTTAGATATGCTACGTCAGAGTATTAAAGCAAACAGTGGATACCTTAGAATTCAGAGCTCGAAATGAACCGGATCGCACCGGAGTACAGTAACGGTTCGTTAAATCCCGAGATTATAGTTTCGTTTCATAGAAAAATTAATTTGATTGTTTGAGCTAGCTGGGCCATATTACACAAAATTAAACAAACTTATTGTGCTTCAATATACATAAAATTAGATAAGTAAATATGTTATTTTTTCGGAAAATTATCGAGCGCTCCAGTTTGTATAGTTGTCCATTTTGATCGCTGTTAAAATTTAAATAGTTGCACCAATTCATGAGTAGGTACGTCACACTTTCAAACATGTAAAATTCGATTTTTATTTTAATGTTTTTTTTTTATTATTAAATCTATTGATTTGGCATAGAGGTAGGCGTAGAAAAAAAGGTCGACGCGTCATGTCACAAATCTTCAAATCCTGCGAGGCCCAATTTTCTTTTAGGATCTTTTTTCAATAAATTGCGATCCTTGCAAGGAAGCTCTATAGCCTGTTAAGCGATCCCGGAGAATGCAATATAGCAGAGATTGCATCATTTTCGTTCAATAAAAGAGCTATTTCGCGCAAGAATGATAATGGTCACGTGATTGAATTGAATTATAACATTTTTGCAATATGTGCATATTTTATATTCATATGTATATATAGGGGTTGATAAGGACAATATTGAGTAGATGAATAATTATTAATACTATGATGTATACGACCAGCTAATGGAGTTAACAAAAAATATTTATAACAAGGTAACGTGTAGGTATGTATTGACAACGCCTCCTAGCTGTATCCTGGGCGAGGATAAGCATACAGCATAGAATAGATTAATATATAAAATTCCGATAGGCTATACCCCACATACTAAATTTTGAAGCAGGGTTTTGAATGTGTGAGTATCCTACGAAAATGAAATACACATTATAGACGTGCAATAGTGTATGTTGCAACCTCCGAATACACCAATATGTCAGTGCATAAACCGTGAGAAGTTGTCAGAATGATGAATAAAGTTAGAATGACGTATTATTGACACGTGTTTAAGTTTATCTCATATTCTTCCACACTCCAGATCGGTTGCCGGTTACCCCACACCCGTTAGGTAGGTTTTTCAATTCCCATTAATTCTGTGTTCCCTGATATATAGTCATTCATTTTAGGGTTAGGGTGGAGCAGAGGCGAAGGGTGGAGGTAGCCTGTGGGTATCCGAAATAAATAGTAAAAACTAAGCTTTGTCAGTCATATTTATTTGTTTTTATTGAACTAATTACAGATGGTATTTGTTAGTTTTTAAAATTCAATTAAACCCCGCCTAAAGCAAACAAAAATAGGTATATTAGACTATGCCATTATATCATTCATAAATTTCGATATTTATAAACAGATGAATAATTTTTATCTATTATGGCAAGGTTGGATTAAAGTTAAATCGATATTTTAGAAATCAGCTTCAAAAAATTGTATGCGTAGTTTAATGAAAACAAATAAGTATGACTGACAAAATGTGTATTATTGTCGTCAAATTTCCTCTCTCTACCTCAAATGTTATGATTTGGTCTAGGATAGGTAAAGTGTAATTGAATTTAAAAAAAACTAACCAACACCATCTGCAATATTTGTATTCTTTCTTCAATGAAAACAAATAAGTATTATTTGACACAGTGTTTAGTATCCACTATTTCTGTTGAATCTCCGCAGCTTACCTCCACCATTCGCCATTAGAGTGTAGGGTTGTAGAGGCTTGGATCACACAATTATTTTGTCAATAAACGTGAAGAAAACACAATATGGATTGATATTCGCTGTATTGGCTGCTGTGATTTGGTGGGGCGATTAACTGTTCGATTAAATATTCTAATGAAAACAAATACGTTTGACAGAGTTTAGTGTGCACTGTTAATGTCGGATATTAACAGCCTACCTCCACTCTTCGCCACTGCTAAATAGTGATTTTCTTCTACCATTATGCTCGGTTTAGTATTTATTTCTTGTGGCTTAACGACATAAAAACATCGTCGTGGACAACTCTATCTCACCGTGCATTGATGCTATAATAACAATCTACACGCTGCATCGAGATAAGCAGGCTACCTTTATGCTTTCATTATTAATTCGGTGACTATATACTGAATGTGTGAAGTTAGCATTAAGTAAATTATTACACAGTGCTTTACCGCAAGATGAAAACAAATATCATAGACCCAGTTCACTATTCTGAGTAGTAGGTGTATATTGCTCGCTCCAGGCGTATACCCCAATTCTTCGCCCCTATTTGCTTCGCCGTAGAATGGGGTTGTAAATCACGCTCGCCTAGTATAGCCAATTTGTTGGGATATCGCAACGTAACGCAGTATGGCCGATTGCCTGGGCGTTATTGTCATGGCTCGCGTTACCGCGTTTCGTATTCCAAGCCCTTTGTCTCGGGATTTTTCGAAGAAAGGTTTTTGATATTATTTTTACGTCTCTGATAAAGTATTAAGTAGTTGTTCTATTTTTAAAATAATTCGTCCTTGAAAATAAAATTAATCTATCGCGTTCGAATTTTAAATCAAAGGTTTATGAATGGAGCATGTTTCAATGAAAATAGGTCATAACTCAACAACGTCTCAGAAGGATATTCGTAACAGGATTAGAACATGTTTACCGCAAACCTCTTGTAAGGGATCATACCACAAATCATGTTAGTAACCCTTATTGAAATTATAAAGGTCGTTGCCATTATTGACGAAATTTAAAAATTATTTAGATTGTCTAATTATTAATACGTAGCTAATAATAATCTTTACTACTTAAAGTGTTCATATATATTATATTCTAAATAATGAAGGCGTAAAAAATCTTTTACGCTTGTAATAACCAATTATTAAAAGAATTTGTTTGTCTCACTGCTGTGCTTGTAAATAAATCACATATGCATACGTATATAGTTATTATCACCATTGAATCTGCAATTTGAAATTAAGAGTATTTATTTTCTCGAGAATTAAAATTGGTTTTTCGTCATAATTACAAAATTACTTATTCTTCTCCATTTTTTTTTAAATTTTTATCGAGAAATCAAAATATCTTCTTGAAAAATTACGTGCAGTTGTGTTTTAATCTCCCTTTGCGGTTGGCAGCTTAGCTTGTTGATAATTTGTCGATTTCTCAATTGATGATTTCTTGAGTATTTTCGAAATTTCGGAAAATTAATTTCTTGAGATTCGACGATTTATCACAACCTTTACCCATAGAATTCTACCACATAAATGGTTGCCCAATTATTAGTAATATCGTTTAAATAAAGAGTAGCTAAGTGAGTCAAATTATGAATGTTATGTGCAACAACACCTGATGGGCCAACGTACTTAGTGTGGTTAAATTAGTAGCAAGGGATAAGTAATATTTTGTATTTTGGCGCTTTGAAATATGGCGTCGTATTTTGATAATTTGTTTTAAAGTAAGCGCTGACAATTTTTTTATTTTTGTAGTCATAATAATGGTGTTATAACCGAAATAAATAGCTATCGACGAATAAACCAGCCTAAAATTTAATATCACATTGTCATTCTATAAAATGGAATTCTACCAACTCAATGCTAACTTCAACAAATAAAAAGATGGTTTTCTTCAGCGTCTTTGTTTCTAAAATATAATTTATTTAAATTTATCGTATAAACACAACTTTTATACGTACATACTTTCAAAGGATTTTGACTATATTGCGCCATTTATTTCAATGATCACCATCCTAAGTAATGAGGTAAATAATTAAAAGTATATAGAAGGTTTAAGAAATCCACAGAACAAATTAATAAATAGAATTCCGATAGGCTATATTCAATATACTACATTTTGACGCAGTGTTTTGAATGTGTGAATGTCCTACGGAAATGAACCACGCATTATGACCGTACAATAGTGTGTGTAATACACCAATATTAAATGAGCGTCAATCCATAAGCCGAGAGTAGTTGTCATTATTTGACGTATTCTCGACACGTGTTTAAGTTTATCCCGTATTCTTCCGCACTTGAGATCGGTTGCCTGCTACTCCTTACCCATTTGGTATTTCAGTTCCCATTATTTCTGAGTTCCCTGAAGAAACCCAACATATTTGGTACCTACTGACATCTATTAAATTGACTTATCTTTGAGAAATAGGCTAGAACCAACTTTCGGAGTTGTTATAACTATGAATTAGTTTCAATTTAGTAATAATATCCGGTATTACATTTTATTTTATATTTTATGCTTTAACAATCATTGTAAATTTTACTTTTTACATCTTTGTCCATCTGATTTTTTATTAAAGAAGGCAGGTCTTATCATACGGCACGCTGGGAATGGCGAACAATTACCAATCAAATTTCGAGTAGCTCTGTTTTAATTGTCGGATATTTACATTTATAATAAAGAATAATAAAAAATACACCCCCGAAACAAATTGTAGATTATCCCCCCTACCCAATAGCTTTGTATAATATAACCTACTATCTTATTCCTGTCTACTGACAATTCGTTTTTCAAATTAAAACGAAGAAAAAAGTTCTACCAACATAGATAAATATACTGCAGTCTCTTTGGCGTGCATAATTAAAAAGATAAAAGAAAATTAAAACAAAATTGCAATTGCAGTTTTGTGCATTGTTTTTTGTCGAGAATTCATTTACGGGTTCTGTGTGGCTTAAATGGGACAATTAGATTTCTACAAAAGGAAAATTTTTCATTTTATTTTCTTACCTCCGTGCAATTTCTTTGTAAAATTTTCATTATGCTACGAGATACCCACACAAATTTGCTATTTTTAATATAGTATGTGTTTTGAAGTTGGACCTTAATATAAATGTTCGTCACAAAATGACAAGTAAATCACCTTTCTGTTGTAATATTTTTAGTTATATTATGAGTTTTTATTTCAGATTTTCGTTCATTTCTTTGAATTTTTTTATTATACTAACGTGTCCACTACTTTCATTCGATACTGGTTGGATCCAGGTATTTAATTTAAATGGATAGTATAATGCAGAGGGGGGCAAACTGCGGCCCGCCGGGTATTTTTTTGCGGCCCGCCATCATTAATTGTACTTCTGATTACGAATATCTACTCTTTTTTATAATTAAAAAAAAATATTGATACTGATTAAAATTTGTTTAGCAATAGTACGCGATCCATTTTCAATAGATATTGGTAATATACCGACAGAGCTACAACTTGAGATTATTGATCTGCAGTGTGACACCGATTTAAGAGAATTGCATCGTCGTGAAGAAATCTCCAAATTTTATAATGCAATTAATTCAGACAAAATCGACCAACTTAAAGATTATGCAAGAAAAATGTTCGTTATTTTTGGATCAACCTATATATGTGAACAAACATTTTTAATCATGAACCTCAATAAAAATTCTTTACGATCAAATATCTCCGATGCCCATTTACAAGCAGTTTTGAGAATATCAACTACAAAATTAACACCTGAATTTAAAAAAATGTGCAACAATTTCATTCTTCTCATTAATTTTTTGTAGTGTTTATTTTTCGTGATAATAAATAGTATATCTAAAAATGGTATTTTACTTGCGGCCCGCCGCTCATTTCGAATTCTTGAATTTGGCCCCCCATCCAAAAAGTTTGCCCCCCCATAATGTATTCATTGCAAATCCGCATTATTTATAGTAAGTATTATTCATATTATTTTTTTTCCCTTTTTTTATTAAGGAAACAAACAGTTACATATTGATTAAAAAAAATTAAAATATAATTATGAAAAGTTATTGCAACCAGCAAAGTTTCCATGTCTACATTATAATATAGTTAAGCCTAACAAGATAGAGAGTAAGAATAACATAAATATAAAGAAATTGCATAAGAAAATTACACGAGAAAAATGAGGAAGATTAATAAATAATTAAATTATATACAAAAAAAGTAACATAAAATATATATATATATCTATTTATACAAAATTTTGGAGATAGCGCGTTTAAATGAAACAGGTGAATTATTAAAAGGATCAACGGTGGAGAAATAGATATTATCATTTAAACAAGAGCGCCGAATAAAAGAGTTTTGTGCATAATTAGAACCGCTACGACTGATATGGTACACAGTTTGATTTCGCGTAAATCTTGATGGACAATGGAAACCCACCCTTTCAAGTAGGTTTGGCGAGTCAACAAAACCATTGATATTTTTAAAAAGAAAATATTGATCAGATATTATAATAACTTATACATTTGTATACTAATTATATATTTTAATTTAAAAAAAATCAACATATATCTCAGTAGGTAGGTATGGTGATGATTTTGATCTATTCTGCTAACATATCAATTTTAATCTTGAGATTTTCTATGTAATCGTGTGTCCTAGTATAACATAATATTTTTCTTCGTCTTTTTTGTATTCTCCTACAGAACGTCTACTAGGTACCATAATCACGATCTTTACTTTGTTGCCTGCTATTCAAAACACTTCGGTGGAACTGCACTCGTAATAATTTTCGTCACTTTCATCAGTTTTTATCTGTTTATTATTATTGTATCATTTCAATATATATATATCGATGACTTAAATTGTGTAGTCATTTTATATTTCACATTCGTGGGGTGGGGGTTACTGCTAAAAGTTGGTAAGTTTCAAAATCATGTTACGGAGTAATTACAATTTAAAGTTTATAAAATCAGGCATATTGCTAATTTCTTTGTGGCTTATGCACATGCTCTATATATTATCATATCTAGCATACATATTATTTAAATATAGACACATAATCCGTTATTAATTTTAAATACTTGGTTGGGCCAATTATGGTCACTTTCATCCTTTCTTCCCACCAACCTCAAATCCCTAGTTATTGTCATAAGTCCAGGTGAAACGACCGTGATGGTGTTACAGCGCGACAGTGAGTTACATTCAGTTACTCCAAGACAGCGGATACGCCTAGGTTTGTTAAAGCCAATCCATAGTTAACCACAGAGTGACTCATCCAAAACACATCTGTTCGACTTTTTTTCCGTGAAATCTGATACGGTTTGAGCGAACATCATGTATATCATACAATCTAAACTTGTCATCATTGACATTCCGAACCGTCCATGTATAAGTGTGTGAGTGCGCGAACACCGAAATAGCTTCAGCGTACAAACCCTCTCAACATCAAAGGTCAATGTCTGGCATCCTGTTTAAACCCTCTTCGCCTTGATCCGTAATCCACCAACCAGTATCTTCAAATTACAGTCCACTGCTAAAAAGCGCCACCAACCGGTTATATGCCTTCAGAGAGTTATCTCGCTCTATGAGGCTGTGATCGACAGGCCGCATATACAAATTTTGCGAGTTAGCTCGCCTGACTTTAAACTCAAATTACTAGCCACTGAGGATTAATTTGCATAACGTAAAAAAATAAACATACCTACAGTGACAACACTGTTTGATTAATTATTAAATTCTTAGCCACAAATTATCGGTATTACAATGATTGTAGTAAGAGGTTTGCTCCACATTCAAAGTGTGTCCCCATCTAGATACGTTATCCACAAGCATTTCAAATTACAGTCCACTGCAAAAAGCGCAATAAATACCTATATTATCGACTTACCAACTTTTGGCATCAATCCCACGATATGGCATCCTCAACAATACGACCATAATAAAAAAAACGCTGAGAAATCGCCATAAAGTGTTAAAATAAAAATAATTCAGGCTTTCCCTAGTTATAATCCAAAATCTTTGATATATATATTATACGAGTATATATATATACGGTAGTTTCAATAAGGTGCGGCTTAGAAAATATTGGTTCTGGGAAAAGCGATTCTTTTGTACGGATTTTAAAAGGCAGGTAGATCCTTAGTAGGTATAGCTAAATATAACTGACATTTCACCGTACAGCATTAATCATATATGTATGAATAAACTGCCGAGGGGATGTGTACTTTTGGGGTAGCGTATAGTTTTTTGCCCACGCAGGGAGTCCATATTTATATGTCAAATATTTGTTATATATGTGTTAGTAAAAATGTAATTACATATAATACCATTGATGTTTGTTTAAGCAGAGCTTTACGAGTACTACCCAAGTATATTATATAAACAACGTGTTTTGATAATAGGGTTAGATCAAATACTTTGAATCTTGATAAAATAACGTACCCACCTAACCAAATAATTTATATTTAAGCACATACTATGTATAATATTATGTAAAACAACAGGGGATGGACTCATTTGACGCCGTCAACTGTACGTTAGGAAAACTAGACTACTGAACTACTCAAATATATTCCACCTACGTGAGAATGAGTATAGGCGGATATTGCTTTATAAAATCTTAAAATAAGGTTCACTTAGCTCATTCGGTGTGCTTCCATACTTTATATTTTTATAATTTTTGTACCTATTTACTTTTCATACTGTTTTTGTCATACTGCATATATTTCTTTCTTCTTTACGTACATTGTTTAATATAAATATTTTTGCTTTTAAGTGTCATATTGTGAACGTCTTAAATTTATAATTTGTAATGTTCACTGTATGTAAAAAAAAAAAAAAAAAATTGAAATGTCAATAAATGAAATAAATGTACGACGTTCATGTACGACTGGTTAAAACTATGACAGAGACTGTTCATTAATCAGTCATACACCATCTTCTACGCGACTGACTTAGGACATTATTGATAAAAAAAACTATTAACTATAAACTACGAGTAAATAAACGAATTAATCACCAAGTTACTTACTCAATTTATATATACGTACATAATATATATATCATTGAAAAATCTATTAAATAATATTTATGGAAATCTATATAACTTTTAAAATAGTAGGTATCAATACATATTAAACTAGGTCATTTTGATCTGTTTGTAAAAACGAGTGATTAATGGTAAATCAAGTAATTTCCCTAAGTGGTTTACAAAAAGCTTAACAAATTTTCACACAAAGCTTTTTTCGCTAATAAAGATGAAAAAGCTTTTGTACAGACTTAAAATAAATGGATGGGGTACGCTTTCAAAGTTTCCAGACATCTTTCAAAAAAAAAAAAGAAAAATAAACAAAATTAATATTATTTAAATTAAAATTTAAAAATATAATTTATTAAAATGGTATACAAAAACAAAAGGCGCGACCTCATAAATAAACCAATAATAATTAACAGGGTTAGGTTTTAACGAGTTACTTTTATTTATGAAACAAAACATTTTTTTTTAATCAAATCAAAAATACTTTTTTATGTTTTGATTTCATTAAATTTGTAACTCACAATGACGTCACAAATGTGTTTATTCAAAATATTCTAATTTATCTTTGCTTTGGTTTATTTAAATATTTGAAATTTACATAAATACTGTAGGTAGGGGAACTGTACCGATTACTGGATACTTTTGGTTAAAAAATATTTAAATAATAACTTTTTTTTTCAAAGTATGTTAAGACTCAAATTTAGAAAGATTCTGACGCTGTCTAGGATTAAAGGTACCTATTATTGACCAGTCGAGAATATTGGAGAAATTTTCCTTCAGCGCACCTATTATACCTACACACAAGGCTGCTATCGAGGGTAGTTAATACCTCAATACATAAATATATGAACTACCCTCGATAGCCGCCGATATCCATTGATAGTAGTCTTGTGTATAGAATAGAAGCGCTGGTGCATGACTATTAGTAAATTTCATCATGATTAGATAGGGTGCAGGCGGCTAAATTCTGGAAAATCCGGTGGATTCCGGTTCTAACCCTCTTCGGCATCACATTTTTTTTAGATTTTTCAAGAATTATATATGTTTAATATTTAAAATGTCCTAAAAATTAAATTTTGTGTATAAACAAAAACTAACTGGTTTTTTAAACTCTATTTTTAAGTTTTTTTAACTGTTCTATTAACTCGGTTAGCATGATGGGTATAAATAAATAATTAGGTATTCCCGACTAGAATGTACATATTTTTTGTCACTTTATCACTATTGTTTACCTCGATAATGAGATGGAGGAGTGACTTGGTATATTATGTATTATAGATTATTACAATAATTTATTATTTAGTTAATAACTAAGCACTAATAATTGTTCATTTTATTCAGAGAGAGTCACATAGCGGATCATATTATGGCAAGTGGCCAATAACTGTGTTAGTGTGGCCATTCATTGTATATTTTATGTTATTTCTTTTAACAACTAGTATTAAATGTGTACACATATATAATAATATACATGTTTTTAAATACAAATAAAATACACGTTTCTATAAACATAAACCCTCACCAATTAGCTTGTCATAGCAATACATGTCCTTAACTGGCCCATCACTATACATGTTACCCTATTCCCAACTAATCCAGTGCGGTACATAAATAAACCACCTGCGGTATGTCGGGAATTGAAAGGAAAAAAGAGTAATATAAAATAAACCCTCTTAAGTTTCATAACGAAGTCTCGGGAAAGTGTAAAGTTTAACGGCGTAGGGGAAATTGTAGCGAAGTGCACTTTCTGAAACTCACTGCACTTTGTATTCTGGATATGCACAAACTGCAAGCCTTCAAAAAAACCAAAAGGAAGAAAATACAAAACTACTCATTTTCTTTGAGGTTTGTAAAAGTTTAAAACATAATTATTCAGGTATTTTTTGTTTCAATAAAATTAAGTTTTAAGTAAATTTTAATTTAAAGAAATGGCAATTTAAAATTACATAATTTGAAAACATCTTATGCATATATACACATTAGAAAACCGACGGGACTTGAACCTGTATCTGCTGGATTCGCGCCAGTATGCTTTTCCAATACAAAGCTGTGATGAAACAAGTCCAGATTTATTTATTAAAAGTGAAAAAAGTACTAAAAAAATTGCGTTTTATTAAATTAAATCAATAATATTTTTTTATAAATGTGCTTTAAGAGAAGTTTTACTACTCCGGCAGCGTCTATAAAAACACGCGCTTGAAGGTAGGTATATGCTTATTCTAATTAACCAAGCACAATATAATCCTCCTGATACCTAAACCAACGAATATATTATCTTCAATTGTGTCAATAATTTTGTGTACCTCGGTTTCCTAGCAACCAATTAAATGTCATTGGTGAAAAAATCGGAGAGTCATAACTGTAGACAAGGGTAAACTAGAGTAGGTCTGAAAAATCGGCTAAAGCCTCGTATCCTTTCCTGTCGTACAACAATTTCTAACATATTTACATGACGTTGATTCAACCAATACTGACCTACAGGTCAGAGTATTGAACTCCTTGTAATATGAAGGTTGAAGACCATGCCGCTCGATGAATTTGAGAGAAAATTGATCTCTAGGAAATATGGAGATGAATGGTGTATTTGACATAACCTGGAATTCTACAACTCTTTAATGTATCTCCACATTTATTAAACTTTGTAAACTACGTTGGGTAGGACGTGTTGCAAGAATAAACAGTGTCAAACTGCTGTGGGGATTCCTAGATACTAGACCAGAAGATCTGTGGTCAGATGGTTGGACGTGTTCACAAATATTCTAGAGTGACCGGCGCAGGCATCTGGATGACAGTTACCCAGGACAGAGGGAAATTGAGGAAGTGTTAAGAAGTTGTTATGTTATTGAAGAAGGTGATGGATGATGACTGTTATAAATTATGTTGTGTATTTAAACTCGTTAGTAAATGTCGACAAGTGAACAATGACTTCAAAATAATGTAGAGTAATCATCACTATGATGTGCATAATATGTCGTCTGCTAACGCAAATTAAATCAAAAATCCAGGACACATCGACATTATTACTATGTTTAACTATTGGGTTTTTTTTCATTTTTAGATCATCCAGACAAAGAAATTACCGACAAATGTAAGATAATTCGTTGTTTTTTTATTTTGGTACCGGTCGACAGCCCTAGTGACAATTATTATTCGATTTCTTGAGAAATGAGAATTCTCGAAATTTCGTAAAATTAATTTGTTGAAATTCGAGATTGGCTTTTTCTAAATAGTTCTCGATCTCAACATCTAACCCTCGTGCCCTATAAATTAGTAAATAAATGTCATAACGCCATAATTATTCAATTATGCATAAATTTAGGCTCCATCTCTATAAAACAGACATGTATGTCTATATAAAAATATACATTCAGTTATTATATAACTGTAATTTATTTCCATAACATGCTTACTTACGTGAAAGTAGTTTACAAATTAACGCGTGATCTCGTCATCGTATCCTTCGCAGCAGTAGTGAGAGAAAGAGATGATGCGAATCTCTGCGCTTTAAACTGAGGCGTAATACAGTAGTAAAATAATTTGACGGTAAGTGCAATGAGTAAGAACAAACGCCTCGGTGTCCTCAGCCAAATATAGTACACCAGTATTGATACTGGATAGTAGATCATAGCCTACTTGGAGTAGAATAATATACATGGTACAGAAGAAGGCTTTTTTAACATCTTTGTATATTATAATTGTAGGTATGTTATATTTTATTTTACTAATAAATATGATGTCTTTCCAGCAATATCTGACAGTTAACACGATTAAAGTGATTATAGAATAAAGCGAGTTAATGAAATGATGATGATAGTGATTTAACAAATAGGTACAAGCCATCTACATAATTTACAGCTTGTCTGTCATTGTAAGTCCTGAAATTATGTGCTGTCATTATTGTGTAGGTACTCTGTGAAAATATTGTGTACCTACCCAACCAATCTGTTTTATTTTTTTATTTTAAATGTTTACCTCCAAAATGTAGTGCTCGCAGCGACATCTACGTCACTTCGTTATAAATTAGGGGTAGAACTATTGCGGTATGTGTGCCGAATTTTTAAATATATTTTTTCATATAAGTATTTCAGTATCCTACCCTTTACGATGCTAATAAATTCCGTCCATTCCGGTGATGTCACCTTGTGTTTCCATACAAGATTGATAATGTTACAGTAACTAAAAACAATATACATATTTTGCCAACATAGATAAGTTTAATAATTTTATCATCAATATTTGTTATTCGTTTTATCCATAAAATGATCAAAAGGCATTAAAACTTAATTACATTTTTGATTGCACCGCATCACCGCCATCTTTAGATAAATAAAGCCTGAATATAACTTTTTGCACAAGCAACCAGTGGTCCACTGCCATACTATTTATTGATAACGTACTTGCAAGCAGAGTTTGGTATTCTATAATGACTGAAGAGTATAAATAAGTTATTAGTTATTGTCGTTTAGAATCGACTGTCACATTGACAAGCGTCCTATTGTGTTATGATATTATTATACACAGAAGAAGTTTACTTACTTTGATCGTCAATTCCAATTATTAATAACACATAACCACTAAATCAGATGAACTCCAAGGTCTCCAAGATACGTTAAAATAATCTGAAAGAAATATGAAACCAAGAATACTCCGACAAGCGAACACGACAGACGCGTCAGTATGACCACTCTATAGCAATGACAGGTCATCCATAGACAACGGGAGGGGCGAAAAGTAGGACCAGTCGTGTAATGTATCGGCTTCCTTCTTCAGTGGGCAATGACCGCATACTTGTATATCTCTTTCTCACAATTAAATATGTTTCTCTATCTCGCATATTCTTTTAGATATATCTCTTTTGTTTGTAATGTAAATTTATAATTTATGACAGGTAAATTAAGCTTGACAGGTATTTATCGATTTTGAAAATTATAACATTTTAATTAAATGTAATATAAATGAAGAGCTTATATATGAAGATGACGTGCATATTTTAACATAAATATTTGCTGGGTAACCTAATGTGACATTACAGTAACGGGAGTGTTTTAAAAACATATAATTTGAAAACACCTCAGAAATATACTTACGAAAAAATAAATCGATAATGCACATTAGCCGCAATCCGATTGAAGCAGATTCGAGTTCTATACGGTACTAAGTATATATATTTTTTTGTTGATGTGAATTTTGACTAACGCGACGTACGATAAATACCCACCTTTTTATTTATACTATACAAACATCTGTTTACGATACATCAGCTCACGATGAACTGTGATACAGCGAAGTGCATACGTACAGTTTTTCGTAATGGTAGTTATTATACATTTACCATTCATTGTATGTTAATTAAAAAAATATAATATAATCAAGAAGACAATATTATTTTCATCTTGTCATACTTTGAAGAAGTTTCACTTTTACCTATAGCTATACCCGAAAATGTTTCGTGTCCCTGGACATAGATCGATACTGGCTGTGTACACGGGAGCGAAAATGTAAATACCTTCACTTGGCAAACAAAACAAAACAAAACGGAGCAGCGCACACCGGGGGCGGCCATCGCACAGTCGCTGCCTGCCAGCGGATCAATCATTTTCGATCGGAAACTCTAATCAAAGTAATGGACAAACATTAGGTGCGCCGACCAATATTCGACGGGGTGGGACGATTTACGGCTTAACAACAACCGGTGTGAGAGTACCCTTATACTATTTTAAAATATGCTCGTATGACAATGAATGAATGAGAGGACTTTTACAACATTATTTTTAAATACGTTCGTAAGTATGTCTGTTCGTAAGTATGTCTGTTCGTAAAAGTTGGATTAGGTTTTTTGTAAACATAATATTAACGGCCCACGTGCTCGTCGTAGGTCAAAATTGAGTTTTTATTGTATTTTCAAACCATGATCCTGGAAACTCCTTAAACGTCGTAGATAATCTATTTGTATAATTTTGAAGTCTTATTATCCTTTATAGTTATTTTAAACATTTGATGACTGCATAAAGTATTTTTGTTACATAAAATAGTATTCTTTTAAACCTCTCGTTCTAATGTTTTAGAATATAGTCATATTTCGGTACATAACTGTGCAGTGGTGTTAAGATTTTTTACGTTTATTAATTTTTAAACACATTTATGAAATCATTAGTATAATTTATTACGAGATAATTTTTGTAAAATATTCACGATAAAAAATTATATTGATAATCTCTGTGATCCCAAATTTGACAAGAATTAGGCATTTTATTATTCAAAAAATCGGCAAGATTAACACATTTTAAGATAATTCTAAAGATATTTATTATAAGCTATGTCTTTGACCATTCAAGTGTAATAAACATCTTATGAATAATGATTGCTTTATAATAATTATTGACCTAAGAATAAGGTAGTGTTTTTTTGAAATACGCCATTTCTTTTGTCATTCCCCAGTGGTTAAGCTACAACATACGGCCGTAGCCATAAATTGACAAACTATAATTGAAGTAGGGAGTAAAATGATATTAACGCGCGTGTTTGAACATGTACCGTTTAAAAAAAAAATAAAAAAAATTCGGTTAGGTACATGTTCAAACACGCGCGTTAACATAATTTTACTCCCTACTTTAATTATAGTTTGTCAATTTATGGCTATGGCCGTATGTTGTAGCTTAACCACTAGGGAATGACAAAAGAAATGGCGAATTTCAAAAAAACACTACCTTATTCTTAGGTCAATAATTATTATAAAGCAATCATTATTCATAAGATGTTTATCACACTTGAATGGTCAAAGACATAGCTTATAATACGTATCTTTAGAATTATCTTCAAATGTGTTAATCTTGTCGATTTTTTGAATAATAAAATGCCTAATTCTTGTCAAATTTGGGATCACAGAGATTATCAATATAATGTTTTATCGTGAATATTTTACAAAAATTATCTCGTAATAAATTATACTAATGTTTTCATAAATGCGTTAAAAAAATTAATAAACGTAAAAAATCTTAACACCACTGCACAGTTATGTACCGAAATATGACTATATTCTAAAACATTAGAGCGAGAGGTTTAAAAGAATACTATTTTATGTAACAAAAATACTTTATGCAGTCATCAAATGTTTAAAATAACTATAAAGGATAATAAGGCTTCAAAATTATATAAATAGATTATCTACAACGTTTAAGGAGTGTCCAGGATCATGGTTTGAAAATACAATAAAAACTCAATTTTGACCTTCGACGAGCATGTCCCCCCTTAATAATAAATATAAATGTGAAGCCAGTAAGTTGCCGTTGAATATTTAATGCGTATTTCGTTTCAGTATCAAACTTTGATGAATATTACGGTAGACACATAACTATTGAAAATAACATGTTCTTTAATACTTGTTTAAGTACCTATATCTCATATTTCTCCACATTCGAGAATTAAAACTTGTTTCCGTCTCAGCCAGAAGGCAATCTACTTCCTCTGATGAAAATAAAAATATTGTACTTGAAATTATACGAAAGCCACTGACTCTATTTCGGTGTTTGTTTGTTTGGATGAAAGACGTATTTCAAAATAAATACACAGAGTTATTTTTACAAAAAAATCAAAGTCTAAACGAACTAGGTCAGGACAGTATCTGGAATAACAAGGTGGCGAATCCAATAATAAACAACTTACGCTAAAGGGGTATAATTTGGTTAGAAAAGACGATTACAGCAATATATACAATGATTCGTTAATTTACGTGCACTGGCTTGCTTTTATCTGCCATCTCAGGTGAGCGGCAAATGACGACAATAAAATAAAATCATCACACCTTCTTTGTCATCGTTGGCTTTCTCTTCACACGAAGCCGTTACTTGCTGACGTCCGTGTGATCTTTATCAAAAATGGCTATCTGGCAGAACATTCATATTACGATAAGTTATAATCCTACAACTAATCAAATTTGGACAGAAACATAAAATACCTACAAGTTAAGCTTAATATTTTACAACATTTTTATTAGCTCGTATTCTTATTTGTCCGGTGGTTCTTTGTCCGGTACAAATCTTGCAATTGATTTTTAACTAACTTCCCGACTAGCTAGACATTTGAAACTTTTATAATAGGTATATCAGAACATGATGCCAATGCATTATTTAATACTTTTAGCCATATTTAAGTAGAATTGAATTAATTTTCAGTAAATTCTGTTTTGTATGAAAAGTTATTTCGGAAGAAATCCGTAATTCAATCCACTATTAGGTGGTTGCTAGAGGGGTCTGGGGTCCTAGCAACTAAATTATTAATATATACGTGCGTTACTATGGAAATCAATATGAATGTCAAAATGACATTTCAGTATTATTTCTAACAAATACATTTTTTTTGATCGTTTAAGCTAGTCAAGTCAAGTTTATATGATTCAACAGAAAATTTAAAAACGTTGTATATAAAAAGTTCTTTTTATCTTGTAATTATTCAAATAATAAATTTAAGGTTAATTTTAGTTACAAGACCACTAGAAGTCTGTTTTACCCTAAACCCTGAAGGGCAGTCAATATAGAGGACGTTAAAACGTTCTATATTGTCCCAACCGGACTCAAGTTGTATTATAGTATTCGAGTAATTATTATATTATTTCATCGTTCATTATTCAAACGCAAAGCTTTGCCATAATATGAAATAAACTTCCATACTTCTATATACATTTTCAAAATCACTCGATGTTTTCCGTATATCAATAATCCACACGCATACAATTAGCCATATTCTCAGAGCATGCTCTCCTGCGACCCTTATCACCCCGTTAACACAAAAGGCTGGTCTCTTGGGATTTCTCTGATTTGAAGGGAATGCTCCGAAGGCATCCTTCCGTCACTCGAAGCTTTGCTTGCCCTTTTCAAGTGCCTCTAATAGGCAGTGGCGTTATTATAATGAATGACGGGGGATTCGTAAAATTCAGCAATCTTTTGCGTCAGCATAACGATTTTGGTAAAAAAGAAACATACACTGTAGACGATTTTGAATGTTGTTGCTCATTTTATTAAACACTCGTTACTTCACAGCCGTTGCTTCAATTTCGATTTTGTTAAAAACGCGAAGTAGGTACAGATTTAACCATGAATCCGTAAATTCATGAATCATCTTAAATTATGTTGTTTATTGAATATACACTCAGTGGCAAGCTTAGATACGTGGATGTCCGTAAAATGACCCCCCATGATAAAAATAAAATAAACACCATAAATTCTAACTACGAACGTACGTAGCAAACATACAAATTTATCTATTTCCTAGAACCACATGGTGTAACTAAAAGTAATAATAATTATTGGAAGATGATTCATAATAATATTACCTAGTGGTTTTATTTTTTTGCAAATAAGTACGCATTTGTAATATTATTGTTGTAGTTGCAGAAATTTTGTTATTATTTGGGTAATACTTTTGTACAAAATTATGCTTATTTATGTGCTTATATAATTTTTGCTTATTACTATTATGATTAATTTGAACCAGTTTTAGACTCCCTTTTAAATCTTCTGACGAATCGATTGCATCATTTTTTGCTTCAAAGAAAATCGTGGCTGGATACACTGACTCACAGGTACAAATATTGTTCTGTAAGTAGATTAAATTTATATTAAAGTAGATTAGATCATTGGCTATTGAATATGAAGGTTTTGTACATTATTTTTAATAAAATTGCATCAGAATAAATTGCATAATATTCGATAGTATCCATCAAATGATATTGATGTTATTGTTTAACGGTTAAACTTTAACCAATAGGAAAACATGTTTTTACAATAACTAGAATAATTCTCAAACTCGTTATACATGACCATTTTCATTACTAATTATTTAAGTATTCATTATTAATAATATTATGTTTTAATAAATCATTTATTTTATTCAAAGAATAATTCACAAGATTTTGAGAATATTATATTAAACATACATAACTTGAAAACACCTCAAATATATACCCACCAGAAAAAATCATATTTGAAAGAATAAGATGCTCGACGGGATTTGAACCTGTATAACCACTGGTATCGTGCCAACTGTGCATTAACCAATTATTCTACAAGCCTCTTATCTAATTACGACAATTTAAAGTAAGTAGGTCATATATGAAATGCTTATCAATTAATTGCGTTATTATTGACCATCACTATGACTACATAAAAACCGATTCCATTTAAATTCTCCCCTTGTCTGACTTTGTATTATTTATCAGGTCCTTAATAAGTGCGTAAAGTACCTGATTTATCTTGAACTTTTTGTGTACCCATGTTATTGAGAAATTTACAGAATTTATTTTGAGTTTTACGTTTATAAATATTATAATATAAATCTGAGAAGAATGGTGCTATTAGTTTACCTTTATAAAGAAAAAATAAGACATTGAAAACAAGTTTGTTGACACTCCTTGGACTTTTCGGCCCCATTATCGGTCGCCACTGCTTTAAGCCCCCAGACGCGCACTATTGATTTTTTTCCGTACAATGGGCACTAAGTAGTCATGCAAACTGGCATCACAAAGGTGTTTGAGGAGTGGAGAAAGGTGATTTGCTTAATGCAGAATTTTCGATTAGGAAATTGTCTGAGTGCCCGTGGAAATTGGCACTCAGCTGTCTTAGTTATAGTTTGCCCATTTCTTTACAAGTCTATACTATCTTCCTGGTTTGGGTTAATTACTCAATTACAAATGTATCCGTTTACATCAGAACTCCCGAACCTTTGAAATGATTTCTATTGTTAGGAACAGAGTTCTGGGAATATGACGAATTGCCCAAAATGTGTTAAGATTAAATTTTTTTGTAGAAAATGACGACACTGTTTGCGGCATTTCCAAAATCCAAACTTCATTCATACCTCTACGGCCGTATAATAATAAAATTGTTTACTTCAGTAAATTGAAACAGTTCAGTGCAGCCTTAAAATAAATATCTAAGGCCATGTCCAGATGGCGCGATTTAATTCGCGCATTTTCCAGGTACAAGTGACCTCATTCAGCCATCCATATGCACTCGCGGCGTGTCGAGAAGCGCGAGCATTCGCCAAACTCTTGAAAACGCGCGTATTATGAGTGAGTTGAGGTACTACAGACATGGCCCACACAAGGGGGAGCTGACAGAGCTCTAGCCTGGGGGCCCGGCATGGCAGGTTGACCATCAAAGTGAGATTAACACACATCAAAAATTTACTATATAGAAAAAAGTCGCCTGCGGGGGCTACTTTATTTCAGAAATATGTGGTTGTGCGTTACAGTTTGATGTGGTATATGATATTACTATACTTAAATGAAAACTCTCGTGTATAATTTAGGAAATACTACTTTAGAGCACTACACTGTCCTTAACCTCAGCGATAGGTAGGGGGTCCCGCCAAAGATCATGGCCTGGGAGCCCGCTTCAGGATGTGGGGCCCATGACTATAGGCAACAATAATTGCCGATAATTGCAACGATTTTTTAATAATTATTGTCGCGTGTTGAATACTATCTAGTATAATAAACTCACGCTTATGAAACGCGTTGGACGCAGCACACTTTTGTTAGTTGCACGTAAACGCGGTGTGATACGCGCCATCTTGACTAGCCTAAAAAACAGTAAACAAGACAAAAACTGAGACAGAACTGACAACGGTTAGTAATTGAGTTAATTATTTATACTTTGATTTAAAATACAAGAAGTAACTGCCAAAATCAACGCAATTTATGGAGCGCTTCAACAATATAAAAATACTTGTTAATTTCAATTCAATTCAATTCAATTTATTTATTTTTTAACATATCGTGGACATTACAAATTATAAGTTTAAGACGTTCACAACATGACATTTAGAAACAAAGATATATAAAACAGTATTACATAAAAGAAGAGATAGATCAGTAGATAAATTAGATAGGTACTCGTACAAGGAAGTACACCGGATGAGTTAAGAAGACCCTATTTTAAGAATTTCGTTGTAATTAGATAAGACGCACATGATAGTGTACTTAGTGGAGTACATTGGTGCGAATCCAGAAGATGCGGAATAGTTTTAAGTCTATTTTCAAATCTTATGAATTATTCGTCGAACAAAAAAATACTTGATCAAAAATTATGTAAGTATTCAAAATTAGATCTTGTGAACTCAAGTCATGTATGGAGAAGGCTGCCCAACGGAAAATCATTCAATCCACGATCGTTAGTGATGATATTGTACAGTAAGAAAATTACTGTCCAAGAATATGGAATTTACCTTTTAATGTAATAAAGTTAAAAGGGAAACTCCCGAAATTAAATTACATTAGTCTGAGCCCGGATAACTGACAAATATAAATTTCTGTAAATAATGCGCTTTCCGCTTAATGGAAGGCGAAAAAAACATTTTAAAACGTGGAAGTGTAAATAATAATTTTAATTCAGCGTGTCAGTCCATCTATTTGAATAAAAGTGTATTATGATACAGCACAGTGCAGCATTAAGTATTAAAAATTGCTAGCCGTTAAAAAGATTGTAAGTAATTAAAAAAAAAATTAACGAATGATGGAGTGAATGCCGCTGAATTGTAGTACAAAAGAATATTGACGGAAATTCCCGACGTTATATGACACACTCATACAACTAGTAAAACTACATTTTGCTACGTGAAATAATGTGTTGTGTCTACTATTGAGTTTTGCTGACTCAATTATGCCAAAATCAGCCGCACAATGATTGAAAGAATACCGTGAACCTGCAAAAAACATTAAATCGGTATATTATGATAATTAACTATTGCTTTTATTCAACGAATAATTCACAAGATTTTAAGAATGTACCATTCTAATTATTGAACATACATAATTCTAAAAACACTAATCAGAAAATATAGCTAATAGAAAAATTCTTTTTTGAAATTAAAGTAATAAGTACTTTTAATTTAGAATACAAAAACTGATCGCCTACCGTAACTCAATTTGGAGAACGCTTATGAGCAGGTATTAAAAAGGCCAATACTTAAAATGTGTCGCAATTAAGCATGGCAGTCGTAGCATAGTGATAATGCACAGGGCGCGATACCCAAAAGACGCAGGTTTGATTTTATGATAATATTGGACAGCCATTGAAATTACATAGTACAAATCTTATATGCAAAATTAGACAAAGACGAGTGGGTTCTCCCAAGTGCAGAACTAGCCTATTTGTAATGGCAATTAGAAGGGCAATAACTCTGTTCACCCAAATCACTTCGGGTGTTGACATAATCCACTTGCGTGAGGATGAGTTTAGGTGGTTATTGTTTTATATTTTTTTTAAATAGGGTCTGCTTAGTTCATTCGGTGTACTTCCTTGTATCTAATTTTAATTTTTTTGTATTTACACTTTTCTACTGTTTAATGCTGATCTATTTCTTTTTTATATAACATCGTTTTATTCATATTTCTTTGCTTCTAAATGTCATGTTGTGAACGTCTTAAATTAATAATTTGTAATGTTTACAAGGGACAATCTTTGGACAAATTTAGTCATCCAGTGGTATACAAGAGGTACAAAACGTCCGCAAGGTAGACCTAGAGGCCGCTGGATCGATGAATTAGTAATAAAGTCCTGCGGAAGTACGTGGCAACGCAACGCACAGGACCGAGAACAGTGGAATCAGCTTAGAGAGGCGTTCATCTACCAGTGGATAGATTCAGGCTGGATGATAATGACTATATTATGTAAGTAGAATAAATATAATTATTATTATAGAATATATAAATAAAATTTGTAGTTTTAAATTTTGAATTCATCAGAGGCGCCAAATAGCGACGTGTGCTAATTAGGGATTCCAATCCCGGGATCCCGAACTATTTTCGATACCTATGAATCCTGGGATTGGTAAACATAATCCCGAAATTTTCGGGATTGTTTTTTTTTTAACAATTTTTATGGAAAATAAAATAAAAAAGAAAATATAATAGAAAAAATACTTTTAATAACATATTATAACTACATTACAAATAAACCGAGTTTGAATGGAGTATGGTTTATTACCCATGTGTTGCCAATTCATTTTATTTTTTCACATAAATTAATAAAAATGAGAACAATTGGAAAAAAACAATGCTTCGCACTTTCAACAAAGTGATTCCACCATGATCTCATACGTTTTGTGACAGTTTCATATTTGGCTTACTAATTAGATTTATGAAGCGGAAGGGCCATAAATCATGGTTTACTTTACTATGTTTAATATCGCTAACCCATTCATTTAGTATTTACTATCGAAGACAGCAATCTCATATAATAATAAATGTAAACACTAACCACAATATTGATTCTACGAAATTTTATAAATAAAAATCATTAAGATTTGTAAATAGTTATTTGTAATACATAAATTAAAAATTCCACATAATATGTACGATTCTGGTAACACCCGTGTGAGAAATAGAATAAATAAATCAAGAAACATTTAGTTAGACGTTTCTACCAGAAAATGCTATTCTGGAGACCCACTGGTCATAGGGGGAATCACCGGATAATAAATAACCATTTTTTGCTGCCTTACGCAATCGTAACAACATCAAAAAAAAAACTAAAAAAACCAACACTTCATATATTCAGAATAATGTTTTAATTGCCCAAATCTTTAATTCTTTTATATTGTATATTTTATTGTCAACACAATATGTTATTTTTTATTTTAATTGAACTTATAAATAAATAAAACTGTTTTAATCTCACATTATTATTTATATTACAATATTATTTACTTCATTAAACCTATGTATTTCCAAGATTGAACGTACACAATATTAACATTGAATGTCTTAGATAGTTTAATTATACTAGATTTATTTTTGATCGATTTTATCAATGTTTTTTGTATACTATAAAAAAATGCCAATCCCGGGATCGTCAAATTGTAATCCCAAAATCCCGGGTTCAAAAATTTGGCTCGGGACTGGATTCCCTAGTGCTAATGCAATTTTTAAGTTCCATTGTCTCGAAAATTAAATCTAAAACATCGATGTTTTTTTTTGCATTTATAATTGGAAAATGGAATGGTCATGAAGAATCTATTGGTGAAGGTTTCACATCGGAGATAAAAAAATAGTTTTTTAATGTATTATTGTAGCAATTGCGAAAAGTGAAATTGAGCGAGACAATAAAAAGTAACACATTTTTTTCTTTTATAAAACTAATAAAAACAATCCAATGATCTACCTATCATTTATCATTTAGCACAGAAATACAGGTTTATTTAACATTCAATCATGTACCGGGACATTTGTGTGCAGGTAGAGATTGGTGGTTATTATTCGAACATGAATCGGCCCCAAATCGTAGAGGCATGTTCTCATGATTTCCGATTTTCTTTAGAGGGCTCCGTTCGCCGGAATGCCCGCATAAATCACTGTGCGGGGAATCCGTGGTCGAAATAAATCCGCGCGCTGACAAAATATTTTCACTGTGCCACAGTCCCTGAATATTTTGACGTACGGTATTCGTCTCCAGAAACATAAATACTGCCATCTAAAATGCCGAGTATTTCTTCTATCATAAAAATATGTTATTGAAAAAGGTTAACTAAATTGTGCCTGTTTTGAAATGCAAATTACCGTCTTGTTAGCCATGTTGTCATTTACGTGTAAGTAATCTTAGGATTTATTATATAAGTCATTTCAGGAGCAAATTGTTCAAATTCAAATCCATTTTTTTTTAATATAAAATAAACATAACAAATTATAAATTCAAAGCGTTCAAGACATGACAAAAAATAAGTGTTAACAATTCGTCAGCTGAAAACATTTGAAATATTTTTCAGAAGTGTTTTTTGAAACAACCTATTCAAGTTAGGTATTTATTATTTATATAGCCATATTTATGCATCGTTATTTTCATTAATGGTCCTGCTAAAATATGATCCAAGTATATATTTGTAGCTGTCAGTATATTATTGATCAAATATCTATTTTTAATGTATCAAATTATTCGACCGCGATATTAAATTCCCAGCAACTCAGATACCGGTAAACAACTCTTTACCTGTGTCAGCAGATTGATTGTGCGATATTAAATACGGTATCGCAATGGAAAATTAGTCTTATATCCATTCCCATAGTATCATATTACATTATGACTGTAATAATAAATAAAATTCACAGCTACTCGTATTTAAACCGCTGACTCGTTCAATATAATTATGTACTGGAATATAATGTTTAGGTATTACTTTCGACTGTATTAATTACGAATACTGATTTATCAAAATGTCACTCGAATCTAAGTACCTGGCTCGTTACTATCTCAGTACGTAATATGTACTGTCATTGTATTTATACTATCATACCGACCGTTACGCTGCAAATAAAACTCGATCCTGCATAGATCTTCGACTTCTTCATCATCATCCTCAACACCATAACCCACACATTGAACACTACATATTTATCTGTACAAATAATAAATAAATTAAGTAGGTTGTTTCAAAGAACTCCCTTCTAAAATATTTAAAATGTGAGTTAGAATAGTTCTGTATTCAGCTGACAATTTTTTCAAATAAAAATACAGGGTAATTAATAAATAATAAGATAAAAAAAAATAAAATTACATAGAGGCACGTATAGTGAACTAGGTTGATAAACCCTATCTTAAAAAATAATAAAATAACAAAACATAATAAAACAACGGCCACCTAAATTATAAATATATCAATATCCGAAGCGATTTGATTATTCATAGTAACACTATTTGTTTATTTTTCGTGTCATGTTGCGAACGTCTTGAATTAGTAATTTATAAAGTTCACTGTGTAAATAATTAAATTTTAATTTTAATATATTTAAAACAGAATCTCGATTGAAGGGTGGTGTTGTGCCTTCACGAATTCCTATTGTGCGCCAGTCTTCTTGCGTAATTCTAGGATCTAGATTATACAAGCATCCTGTAGGTCTGCCTTATACACTCTATAGATAGTATTTAGTGCCCGTCCAGGACGTTGATTTCAAACGCCTTTTAAAGCTATGCATGTAATTAGGTATGTTGTGTATACTTTTAAGATTACGGTGGGCTAATCTAATAACCAATAAAAACCTATTTCTTCTTCGGCCATGTCTGTCACTTAGCTGGAGCATATGTACACCACACGGCACCCCAAATAATCCCTGTCGCTCGTTAGTCACCTTGCGTCATTTCAGGTTATCAGCATCACGTAGCTCTACCATATACACTCTGTAGATAGTATTTAGCGACCTTCCGGGATGGGAATCCGGTTGGCTTGAAGAACAGGCAAGCCCGGTTGAAGTTTTCTTCTGGCATTCGCAGCACGTGGCCGAGTCAGTTCCAACGTCATCTCTTCACTCTCAACGTGATGAGAGGCTGCTTGGTATCTCCGAGTAGTCGTCGCAAACATCTGTTCTCGAAGCTCAGTATACGGTTGCCTTCGTAAAGTGCCATGGTTCGCTACTGTAACGCAGCACCGTCAGAATGCAAGCGACGAATATATTATCGCATTTGATTTTAATTCGGTACAGTCCCAGACACTCTGTATCGAGTTGAATTTTGCTTCAGCCATTCCCATACAGATAGCTAGCTCTCTTTTCAAAATGCCATTTCCTGTGATGTGTACCCCTAGGTATTTGAAGCTGTCAAATACTCTCGATGTTTTATCCGTCGCTAAGTAACGTATAACTCTACTATTAAGTATAATTTAGCATAGAAAACTACTAATTCAATAATTGGCAATAAAGATAAGTTTAGTTTTACAACGAATAAAGTAAAAATACTATACTTACACGGAAATAATTATCCGCCATTTTCATGTGATATTAATATCATCTCAATAGCCCACTTCGCCTTTTCGCGATATCGAAGAATCCATTGAAAATTTCCTACAATGAAACTTTTAAAGTACCCACAGCCGCTCACTTCAAACCGATGCTACAAGCCTCTTTATTTAGTCGAGAGGACATTGGAAAATCCACCTAAAGAATACGTTTCGCCGTATACGTATACGCTCGCCGAGTGTAAAGAGCTGTGTCTCTTTTCTATATAGCATTATCTCTTTCGTTGAGTCTTTTAGAAATAGATTGTAAATATATAAGAGGGCCTCTTCAAACGTAATACTATAGAATAAAGATAAAATCAGAGGGTACTTATTTTATTTATGTGCATTATGTATATTGTACTGATTGGGTTTCTTTAGCTATTTATGGCCAACTGTATTATTCCCAATAATAAGATCTTTAGAAATATTGACGGATGTATCTACCTATAATTTTCCCGCCACGATTTTAAAAACTTTTTAGTGGTCATATTCCATAGCACAACATATTATATTTTGTATATATCTCAAGGGAATTTCTTAAACAAAAAAATAATGTGAATAAAGACCACAGGTAAGTACTGTAACCTTCCCACCAAACTACACTTGTGGATTTATTCAATATACAAGGCTGTTATCGTCGGTTATCGAGATCATTATTTGCGTATTAAGGTATTATAATTGTTACCATAAGTTAGCCGTCTAAGCCAGCGATACTCAACCTGCGGCCCGCGGGCCACATACGGCCCTTTAAGCTTTTATGTGCGGCCCGAAACACATTTATTATCAGGAATTTTGTATATCTTGAGATTCGTTTCAACTTTGACGCACAGATAGTGACACCCGAAGAGGATTGTCATTATGGTCCACATCAGATCTGGTATAAGAGTTTTGCTATTGCACACGATTAATTTAAAAAGCACGCATAATTTTTAAAATCTGAAAAATATTTTGTAAGAAAGGGGGTTTCATGATTTTTTTCGTCACACCAGTAGTGATGCGGCCCGCGTTACTTTACAAATATATGTGTTTGGCCCGAAGAAAAAAAGGGTTGAGTATCATTGGTCTAAGCTGTCAATCTTAAAGCCAATTTAAAAAATACAAATACCAATGAGCCGTTTGTTCAAGAAATACTGCGGAATGAATTTATATTGTTATATTAAACTTAGATTTGCTCATAAAAAAGCAATACAATGAGATGTACAAAATCTTTAGGTATTTAAGATTTCTTCCAGTGATTACATAGTTATATAGTTAATACAAATCAGATGGCAATGATATTGAAAAAAAAATACAATAATGAATTATTCTGCATTATTTACTGGTGCATTGTTATATGGGTAATAGTATCTATTCAAAATATTATTCTTATATTACTTACGCTAACGAAACAATAGTTTATTTTTGTGAGTTAAATATAATGGCTACTTCTGGAACCCCAGGAAAGATGGGTATACGATAAGAGAGATGCAGAGTTTAGTGTAACCAACTGGAGATAGTCAGCTCAAGACAGTGATTCCTGATGGAAGTCAGTTATGCAGTAATACTTTTGTAATTTTATACATAAGTAATCCAATTTAGGTAAAATTTTATAATAGGAAGGGCAATTTAAAACAATTTCACAGTTGTGACAGGTTTGTTTTCTACCTAAAACTCTGTCAATCAATTTATTATATTTACGGAAATCTACGTATAATAGAAAATAAAATTATGTCCTTATCTAAACTAGGATATGTCTTAAAGATAAGAAAAGAGTAATGTATGTCCTCTCTCTTTTTCTCTCTTCTGAGCTTTAACCTCGAATACTCGGTCACTTATTGTGGAGCTTTTCGAGGGTAAGTTTACGAGAGGACGGCCTCTTGGCAGTAAAGAATTCAGATAAATCTCAGATATAGACGTTGGAGAGAGCTTTACAATGGCCTAGTATTGAAAAGAGATTGAGCTTGAAATATATCGTCGTCCAAATCTTGTGTATAGTTGAATTAAAAAAGCTTATTTAATAGGCACATAGAGCTTTGATTAAATTAAAACTTAGCTTACAAGATTACGTAGTTGCTATTGTTTGTATGAATAATGTACACTTTCACTAATTAATTAATAATACCTTAAGGGCGGACGGGCTCAGCGTGGGTCAAAATGGAGCTTTTTTCTATTTTCAAAGCACGATCCTGGACATTACTTAAACGTTGTAGATAATCTATTTATATAATTGTGAAGCCTTATTATCCTTTATATTTATTTTAAACATTTTATGACTGCATAAAGTATTTTTATTACATCAAATAGTATTCTTTTAAACCTCTCGCTCTAATGTTTTAGGATATAGTCATATTTCAGTACATAAATGTGCAGTGGTGTTAAGATTTTTCACATTTATTAATTTTTAAACGCATTTATAAAACCATCAGTAAAATTTATGTTGACATCATTATTTTGACTAAATTTGACAAAAATTAAGCATTTTATTATTCAAAAAATGGGCAAGATTTACACATTTGAAGATAATTCTAAAGATACTGATTATAAGCTATGTCTTTGACCATTCAAGTGTGATAAACATCTTACGAATAATGATTGCTTTATAATAATTATTAATTGACCTAAGAATACGGTACCTAGTGTTTTTTTGAAATACGCCATTTCTTTTGGCATTCCCCAGTAGTTAAGCTACAATATACGGCCGTAGCCATAAATTGACAAACTATAATTGAAGTAGGGAGTAAAATGATGTTACCGTGCGTGTTTGAACATGTACCTAACCGATTTTTTTTAAACGGTCCAGGAATGTCCAGGAGCATGCTTTGAAAATAGAACAAAAGCTCCATTTTGACCTACGCTGAGCATGTCCCTCCTTAATATTTATTTTTATTTTTTAACCACCCACTTTAGAGTAAGCTATTTTTAGTGGCGGATTTCTTTGATGCGCAGGCTGCTCTCGCTTTCTCAGTATGTTAGAACATATACCAAATATAAAAATGGTATTTGTCCAGTGTTTGTTCACTTGCCGACCGACATGTCTAGTTCATTGAGATTTCATCAGCTTGGCGTACTTTTATATGTCTCTTAATCCATTGGTTTATTTTGTGGTTTTTCCATGTTATGTCCAACCAACATGCACCAGTTTTCATGACACGTTGCGCATATTTTACAACGTTTTTATTAGGTCGTATTCTTATTTGTCCGGTACAAATCTTGCAATCAATTTTTAACTAACTTCCCGACTAGCTAGACATTTGAAACTTTTGAAATATATCAGAACACCATGCCAATGCATTCTTTTAGCCATCTTTAAGTAGAATTGAATTCATTTTCAGTTACTTGTGTTTTGTATGAAAAGTTATTTCGGAAGAAATCCGTAATCCAATCCACTATTATTGGTTGCTAATTGGGTGGTCCTAGCAACTAAATTATTAATATATACGTGTGTCACTATGGAAATTAATATGAGTGTCAAAATGACATTTCAGTAATATTTCTATCAAAAACAATTTTTTTGATCGTTTAAGCTAGTCAAGTCAAGTTTATATGATTGAACAGAAAATTTAAAAACGTTGTACTTATATAAAAAGTTCTTTTTATCTTGTAATTATTTGTATTTTTTTACATTAAGCCTCACAAACTGACTGAATACGTTAACATTAAAGTTAAAGTCACAATAATCAAGTATTGATTTACCATGTCCGATCCTTAGACGATCATATGGGTATGAACAGAGTGAAGGTTGTATTAAAATATTTTTGTTTTTACGAGAAATGGATGTCATGCATGTTCTTAACCTATTAGGTCTATAATCTGGTCCAAACCATTTAAAAAACAACATGTAAATTTACCAGACGCAGGATTCGAACAGGGGACCCACGGTATTATAGGTCGGCGTGGTAACCGCTCGGTCATCGTGGGAGTGACTTAGTGAAGATACATATTATATTATAACGAAATTATCTAAAACAAAAAAAAAAATCTTTTCTATGGCTACCAATTCAACTACACTATAAACGTTGTAGAATGTATAGTATCAATGAAGTGTTATACTACTGTAACGGGCAACAACCTTGGACTTCGAAAATCAGTTAACTATCGCAAAATCGACGCATCTACAATCAGCATATTCGGCTTGGTCATCAAAACGCCTCGAAGTTGCAATAATGCGGCGGCCAGCAGATTTCCCAATTGCAAACTATATCAACAATGACTCTCATAATTTACCGAATATTCATGTATATAATTAGCGAGTCATAGTTTAGGGGTTATCTAAGTCCGTTCAGTAACATCAGCTCTTTAACATAGCTAGTCTTGTCAGTATACCAGCACACTATTTCATAACTTTGCCCTGTCATTTTACCACTGAACTTATTTATTTGTCAGCAAGAAACTCTCTCCTCGATTCATTTGAGCCACTCCAAATAAACTTTCATATTTAAACCTTCATCCCTCAACTACAAAATAACTTTATGTTCATTTCTTTAGTTATAAACAATCATTTTTTAACAACCCTGGATTATTCCATTACGTTGTTATCGTATGAGTAGCGAAGACTTCATACAAGGCAATTATTTACAGCTTACCTAATAAAAACTAAAAATGTTAATATCAATAATAGACTGACAGATCCATATGTATTATGTATGTGTTATAATTTACTATTAATCGGAATACACCTACACGTGTATGTGTGGTGACGTAATATACGAACCACTATTACTTATACGCTAAAAGGCTGCTGTAATTCGCTGTTCTCTTTTGGACGTGCATTCTCCCGGAAATAATCAAAGTGGACCGGCAAAGTGTATGAAAGGAGGAAGGCTTCGTTGCGTTAGCCTCAGTCAAAAATAATTGAAAATTAAATATTTAAAATAAAGTTTTCTCTGCGGCATGAAATTAAATATTATTATAGAATTGTAGATTTTTAAAAAAAAAAATAATCTTCAATTTCTCAAAATCTTCCATATTACAACGTTTTTCTTAGCTCGTCCGGCGATTCTTTGTCAGGTACAAATCGGTACGATTTTTAACTAACTCTCCGACTAGCTAGACGTTGATATATCAAAACACGATGCCAACGCATTTTTTTTAATACTTTTAGCCATCTTTCAGTAGAATTGAATTCATTTTCAGTTAATTCTGTTCTGTATGAGAAGTTATTTCGACACCATTAATGGTTGCTAGGGGTCTGGGGTCCTAGCAACTAAATTATTAATATATACGTGCGTTACTAAGGAAATTAATATGACATTTTAGTGTTATTTCTATCAAGTACAAATTTTTTTGATCGTTTAAGCTAGTCAAGTCAAGTTTATATGATACAACAGAAAATTTAAAAATGTTGTATATAAAAAGTTCTTTTTATCTTGTAATTATTTTTGTGTAAGTTATAATTATTTTTAAATTAACTGACAAGTAGCGTCTACTTCCTTGATCTTACGTTAATTTCCAGATAATTATATGTTTGTCATAGTTAATTTATTGTCTACATTAATTTATCACCAATATTCAGTAGACAAATCTTCGTGATTTGAGATTACCTTTCATATTATTATCATTTAAAAATGCCTAGTATTAGACATGAAATTTGAAGATGCTGCTTGTCAGACTGCATTTTAGTCAGGATTTACCAATTTGACGTTGTACAAAAATCAGAAACCATACAAACTAGATGGTCTATGTCTCATTGACGACGTCGTTGTCGTAGTGTGTATAGCGACTGATAGCAATTAAAGTAATAAATATCTAAATCTCCTACCAAAAATCCTGTAATCAACAGAATAATATTTGTTGTAACTTAGAAACTTAACAATTGAGAAATGGTAGACACAGTTAACAAAAGTATTCCGTTAATTTTAAAATAACCTAAGAAGTACAGTTACTTCCACCCTCGCGTGGTTTGACGAAAATGTTAACAGTTATTTGGCAACTAGCCCTTGATGTATAGGCGAATCTTAAAAAAGAGAGAAGCCCTTTCGAGCCAACATGCATCTCTATCTACCAGCCGATATTTTTAATTATTATGAAAATAATACTTAACCTTGACAAAATACAGGGAAAAATTTTGTTTACCCCCAACAACGAAGGACGCGCGATGTATTGGCAATTATTATAACCTTATAAACTTTCAATAATGTTTTTATTACTTACATAAGTATATTATGTCCCATATCGACTGCTTAATTTTCAAACTAGCCATCTCCACTGTTGACCAAAAATGGCATTTTTTTATGTTTTCTATGTTCACACAAAAATTCAAATTCCTAAACCTATAAATAAATGCGTTATCGTTTTTCACAAAAAGCAGGTGCCAAATTTCCAATATTGTAAATGGAACAACTCCGCTATTTATATAAATTTTCTTTATATATAAAACGGAAGCTAAAATAGCGTACTAATTCATAGTGCAGCTTATTTGTAAAAAAAATCCAGATGTATTTTTGGAATTGTTAAATTCCGCCCGATAGTTAAATTGTAATGTTTTTTCCCCTTCCAAAACAATTTTCCCAAATGGAGTTAGCCGGTTTGCAGATTAAGCAGTCGACATTATAATAATATATCCATCTACTTCATTTATTATAGATACTCAATATTGTCCTTATCTACTGATATATATATATATGTGTCACTACATTTCAAAATCAGCCAAGTCCACCTTTAGGTATTTTTTTACTTTTTTGTGAATTGCTGAATTGCAAATTGCTTTCTAACATTTCTGCATTATCAAAATGTGGAATTTATTAATTTTAAATATTCTATACTCGAAATAATATAAACTTTCACCCTTGTGACTGTGTATTTGAGAAAACAAAAAGCTGTTTTTCTCCTATTATTCTATTATGGACTTGGCTGATTTTGAAATCCAGCGACACATATATACGAATTTAAAACATGCACATATTGCAAAATTGTTATACTTAATTCAATTCAATCACCTGGCCATTATAAATCTTGCGCGAAATAGCATTTTTATTGAACGAAAATGATGCAATGTTTGTTATGTTTTTTCTCCTTCCTGAACAATTTTCCCATATGGAGTTAGCCGGTTTGCAGACTAAACAGCCGAATTATGTTGTGTAAAAATAAAAATAATTCTCAACTCCAATTCCTCGGAAACCGTGGTTTTAATTTAAGTCAAAACAAAACACTCCATCATAAATCTCTCAATATGACTACCTATGCATTAGAAGTAATATCATTCTGATCGGCACATCCTCTTCTAGAAGAAAAGAGGCGATATGACAGCGAGTCGCAGTCAAAACCGCGGTAAAATCACAAAAAAGTAATATCATATTATTAATTTCTTAATTTTTGTAATTCTAAACAATTGACAAAACTGTGCACTATTTTTTCTATAGCCTGCTTAATGCCAAAAGTCACTTTCCCTTACTGTATCATAGTACTATGCTACATATTATTATTATTATGTATGCAAGTTTGAAGATAAATTATTATTAATATATATTCTCTTCTATTCTCTAGCAACATAAATAACTCCCAGACATTTGTTTAAGGCTAGTATTAGGGTGTTGTACATTATTTTATTATTAAATTCGTGTACTCACTTAGCAAATTATGAATAATGTAATGTTGAAAACACTCGAGGCGAATAATTAGATTCGTCGTTTGTAAAATCACAACAAAGGAAGGTCAAAAGACTTATTCTAGTACTTGGCAATGAGTGAAAACAACGAAAATAAATTGCCATTACTGTTTTTAAATATTATGTTAGTTAAAATGAGCTAAATTATCAAATTTTCAGTTTTTAAACCTACAAAGAGTTTTGGCCTCTCTAGATAATCATAGTATTGAGTATTGCAATATGCATAATAGTATATAATTTTAGTGTTTTTTTTTAGTATTATTAATAACCATGTCTTTGCTTTTCGTACCACCCAGGCTTTGAGAAAAAACATATAAATATTGTATCCTCATCGAGAATTGAACGCAAAAGTCTCGGATGGAAGGCCAGCGCCTTACACACTGCGCCACGACAGCCGTGGTATATAATTTTAGTTAGTGTTACCAACAGAATTATGCATTTCAAATTTATATATAAAATTAAACAATGACATACTATGTTATAATAATTACTAATTAGGCTGAGTGTCAAAGTCGGTATTATCTTCCACATTCCGCCATTTTGAGATAATCGCAAAAAACCGTCAAGTACATTAATTTATTAAGTCTGCAAATAGAATTGCAAAGAAACTGCAAAGAAAATTTTGTAAACGTATGTATCGTTATTTAAACATATTTAAAGTTAATCGTAAAATGTAAAAAATAGGCGGCTGATGAATATGTGGCAGTCAACAACCCCAGACCATGTCAGCGCAATTACGACAACGCACTGGTCAGGGAATGATACAAGTGTGGCACTTCATCCCAGCTACGGTCAGCACATTCTATATGAGTGACATACATCGACAGCAGTTAACTACCCCAGGCTTTGTCTGCGAAACGCCTCAACATGGCAGCAGTGCAACGGCCGCAGGTTGCCCAGAATGGTGACCTACATCAACAATGACTATCCGCATTTATTGAATATTCATTTCAATAAATAGCAAAGGACGATTGGTGGAAACGGACACTCGTTCATAACACCTCAGGCTCTCAGTATCTCAGTAGCAGTACACTCTATCATTGTGCTTCGGACTGAGCCGATCTCACCGAGCGACACACTCGATCGTAACATCACCGACTAAGTATATCTCACCGCGTGTACACTGCTCTGTTATATTCGCATCTGTATTTTATATCATTGTATCTCTTCATTTCGTAAATCATCATCAGAGCAATCTCCATCCGGTATTTTCATCATCTACACCTGTCACGCCAAAGTGGTTCTTTGCAATCAACGGAATTAACTAACAAACGATAATTAAATAAATATACGTAATATATGGAAAAGTACTTTACAATTAAATATCAAGTAAAAATGGAGGTTACCGCCTTTGAAACTAATAACATCTAACATATTTATTGAGTATTTTTGACAAGCGGTCGAGTTCCATATTTAAAATTTCATTTTACATTCCATGCATTATAAACATAATAAAATTACCTTCACAGAAAAAATATTAAATATATAATAAGAATATAAATCTTTTCTTGCGATAAAAAAATTATCAGTATTATAAAGTCATTGGGGAAGCTAATCAATTCATAAATATTAGATTTGTGGTCAATGTATAATTCCCACGACTTGCTTTATGAAAGACTTTGAGTCGAAGACATTCATTATTTAAATCTCATTTGTAAATCGATTTTGACCCGACCGTCAAAAGGTTGCTATGACAATCTCGGTAAAGTAAATTGAAAACATTTATTCATGAATCTTATATTTTACATCTATCCAAAGACGTTTATTTTTACTAACTTTATCTTAACTTGGGCAGTAGACTAGGTATAGATATATATATATTATATAACATTAGAACTAAACAACATTTTAATACGTATAATGTTTGAGACATTCACAGTTTTTTTTATCGTAATGAATTCTTGGCTTAACACCGCGTGTACTTCTTCCTTCTTTTTTCGACGTTTCCAGCTCGTTGCAGAGGCCATTATCAATTATTGTAGTGTAAGTGTATGAATGCAAACGTCGCTCTAAGAATGTAAAAAAGAAAGCGAAGAGCAAACGTTGCTCAGAGTAATGTGTCACTCGTTACGATCAGAGATACCAGATCGAATATTGGATTTCACTGACAGTGCCGGAAGCCATGACGTTTTAACCGTAACCCATCACCCCTATTAATATGTCCAGGGTTTCTATGGATTTTGATGGCCTTGAAGCGGGCCCCCAGGCCAGGATATTTGGCGGGTCCCCCTACCTATTGCTAGGGTTAAAGGCAGTGAGACTTTTTACAGAATTGTTTTCTAGGTACATGTTGTTTCAGGTCAAATTAAGAGTATTTGGTGTATTTTTACCGTTTTTTTGTATTGATGAATAAATCTATTTGAATCATGGAGTTGTCGAATATTGACACACAATAATCAAAAATTGCATTACACAACTAGACATTTAAAAAACTTAAGACTACAAATAATTAGCGACTTTTTTCCCCATTAGGGCACATTTGTAATATGTGTTTATTTCACTTGTCAGGTCGACCCGCCACGCCCCCCCCCCAGAGCACGGGCCTCCAGACTAGAGCCATGTCAGCCAGAAGTATACATATATTACATAATTGACCCAAATAATTCAAAAATTTGTGCTTTCCTTAAATTCATTCAAAATGGCTCAAAAATATACACGCTCTTATAGGGTGACCCAATATTTACTTCAGACGCCGGTTGCGATATGCCAACGCGTTTCCACCCCATCCCTTTGAAGAGTCATCCCCAGACATATTTTTTCTTCTATTTTGAAGCCATTTTCGCTTTTTTGAATATTTCTTTTGAGTTTTTCCATCACACTCAACCCGGCAAAAAGATCGGCCGGCACTTAAGCACTGTCCGCGCGGTTTTTGAAAAAAAAACATATCCGTAAAAAAACTCGAAGCTACATTTTGACCTTATGATTTTTTTGACAGCGTGTTATAGGTATATATCACACGCACTGAGAGACAAAAGGTTGCCTTTACAATATATGAAATCTCGGTGCGTGAGTATTTCTATATATGAATTATATGTGTATACTCCCAAGATGGCCACGCGGATTAAGCGTCGGCCTATAGCATCGTGGGTCCTAGGTTCGAATCCTGGACACATATTGTTTTTTAAATTTGTGTATGAGTCAGAGTATGGACCTAATAGATTGAGCAAGTGGCTGACATCCATTTCTCGTAAAAACAAAAATCTGGTAATACAAACCTCCACTCTGTGGAGGCCCATATGATCCTATTAGGATCGGACATGGTCGAAAGAAAGAAAAAATTATACTAATCAGCATTAAATAATGAATAACACACTTTAATATGTAGGTTTTGTTATTAAAAAAACATTAGAGCAATAATAATTGTTAGCGTTTATTCAATCATAACTAGATCAGTAGGTAGTGTTTGTTTTGACTGGCAATTAGGCTATATCTATTGTAATATTCGTACTGCATTAATATAAAATATAATAAAACAATCTATGTATACTCACTCAACTCATCGAGTCCGTCATGAGACGTACTGCTATTGTCACGAGTTCTTCACTCGACATAGTACATCCGTTATTCCACACGAAACAAATCTCAAAGTCCATTCTTATAATTATTAATAATCTCTTGATCATATCGATTTCACCAATACATCATTATTTGCGATTATAATCTCACGTTATATACTTTAAATTGCAATATTGCGCCCAGTTTTGATTTCTGACTATATCCCAGTCGAGACGATTATTAATGTGCGACTGTACTTAAGTTTATCATGATCATCTCCCTGTATTATTAACCAACAAATTAGTTTAAAAAAAGTCCCTTGGATACATACAGGTGAAGTACATAATGTGAGGGTGGATACACCAAGTCATCCGGCAGTAGAGGTGAGTTGGAAATACTGTCACCAGTTTGTGTACTCAAGTTTTGGATGAAACTACCCATTTTTTCAACACTATTGACATTAAATACGCACGAACGAAATAGCACTTGTATATAGGTATATTTTAATTTTTTAGTCTATTGCGTTCGAATGTATGAATATTAGGTCATAAATTTTGTGTCACAGCACAGTGGTGAGATGACGAACAGGCTCAGGCTTGTTATATGACCGCTCAAAACAAGTTTGAAATTTAAAAAAAATCACTGTGATTCATCTTTGTTAACAAGAATATCGTAACCTAACAGAAAAATAACTCATTAATTTAAAATGTGTTTAAAATTTTATAATAAATGGGACAATTCGACAAGCGGAGTTCAGCGCATTTTTAGCGATTCTATTGAAACCGATACACTCTCTGAGTTCCCTGAGTCGATACGTATTTCAAATACTAATATGGAGTGGGTTTTATTTTCAGTTGAGTATGAAACTTTTGTCGCATACGCACGCCAAACGCTCTATATAGTATTCCAAATACTATTAAGTATTTTGGAATAAGTTTCTATACTAAGTATTTTTTATACTGGTAGTAAGTATACTTAGTCTTCAAAATTGACCAGTTTTCCCATCTCTATCCGGCAGTGGTTCATTAATAATATGATATAATATGATAATTACATAAGTATTGTCGGGTTGCTGCCAAAAGTTGATAAGTCGATAATTTAGGTATTCAGAGTTAACAACGGATTATGTGTCTATATATTATAAATATATATGCTAGAAAAAAAATCAAGGTCATCCGATATATAGAACATGCTGATAAATAAAGTACAAATAAATTAGCATTATGCATGATATTAGAGGACATGACAAATTTAAAATTGCAATTACTCCATAAAATGATTTTGAGACTAACCAAGTTTTAGCAGTTATATTATGTAGTATAATGTTGTTACACATTTTTTCATAATATATTATGATGATTTTGTAGAGTTGTGACTCCGTTTTAGTTTTCTCTTTACAGAATATAATATTCTTCGTCTAATCAATATTCAGGTCATCAATTTTCAGGACACGTAGAGTCCCATAATATTTTCTATACGAATTTTACTACCTAGGTCTCTGATGAATATATTCGGACTTCGTGTTTCCTATGCAATTGTGTAAATTGGTAGAATTGGGGATTTTTTTTATTGCAGAGCCCAGTTATTTTATTTTGGCAAATAAAAAAACATAAATATTTTCGTGTGTTATTTTACGCCAAACGTGGATCAGGTGCTAAAATTCACTCATTTCCCATAGGTCAAGGGTTTGAATGCCGCTGCTACTCGGTTAATTACAACGTTTTTATTATGTCGTATTCTTATTTGTCCGGTGGTTGTTTATTCAGTAAAAATCTTGCAATCGATTTTTAACTTCCTTCCCGACTAGCTAGACATTTGAAACTTTTAGAATATAGGTATCAGAACACGATGCCAATGCATTTTTTAATACTTTTACCCATCTTTAAGCAGAATTGAATTCATTTTTAGTTAATTCTGTTTTGTATGAAAAGTTATTTAGATACCTTTTTTGGTTGCTAGGGGGTTCTAGCAACTAAATTATTAAATAATATATACGTGCGTTAATATGGAAATCAAAATGAAATGTCAAAATGATATGTATAAAAAGTTCTTTTTATCTTGTAATTTTTTTTTTCTCAAGCCCCAAAGTCTCCATTGAGTCTTATTTAGCTTTAATTTTCAACATACATTATTAATACATTTTATTAATTATGGTTATATTTATTGTTATTAGTTGATTGACAAAAGTCGCCACGGCATGCGATTATTATGTTAGACAAATATGTCGCTAGTTATTGCGATAATTTGAAACATATTGGTGACGATTTTCAATGGACTATAGGAAGAGGCTTTGGAGGGATCTGGAAATACTGCACTGATGTTTCATGGAAAATTTAAGATCTGTGTCATCATTAAACTTCCTTTATCTTCATATCGTTTTTATTATAAAATCCAATTAATTTGAAATATTAGTAGATTGCTGAAATAATATTTGCGGCTACTTGTAAAATTATTTACGACTATGTAGTGGTCAGCGCCCTCCAGTTTGAGAAGTCATTGTCCCGATCGCCCGCTCTTAGCAATGACACTGGGAATAGATATTGGTGTTGATTTTTAGTCGACTATAGAAAGGGAGTTTTTAAATTCTGGGGGAGGGCGATTACACAGGGATTCAATCCCGGCACTAACCTTTAATGTTGAGATAGCTGGAGCTGGTTCCGTGTTCATGTACTCAAACAACTAGTTCGATCACTCTCACGGTAATGTGTAATGGGTAATGATTGTTTATGAATCACCGTGATGGACGCGGCGATGCTCGAACTGTAACTCGTTATTGAATTACTGCTTTGATGATGGTGAAGCGGTCAAACTAGTGCAAGTCTTGACGCTCTTATGGTCTACAGGTAACTCCTGTTTTGCAAGCACTGTTGAATCATCACTCGTTAATTGATTAAAGTGCCTGGATAACAATAATGAGTGTAGTAGGTGGGGTGGAAATATGGAATGGGATTTACGTCACGATAATTGGCGCCAACATAGTATATTACATATCTATCGAAATTTTTCAATGTAACTAAATAACTATTAAATATGGTCGTAAGTGCTGACAAAATCTGATGCACGTCCTGTTTAGAAAGTCATTAGAACACTCATCTGCACCATATTATTTTTATAATAATCTACGTTTTAAAAAGGTTCTATGAAGATTGATCCAGAAATAAGTTTTAAGCCACAAGAATTATATAAAATCTATTTTTAGTTTATCTTCATAATATAAAATAAATATTTCGTTAAAATTGTCCACCCTGTTGCAATTGTACACAGTGGCGTAAAATAGCGACACCAGACACCTACACAAGTTTTGTCATTAACAGCGAACCAATTGAACGTGTGACCCATTATAAATATTTAGGTACATGGGTCAATGAGAAATGGGTCTCAGGAAATAAAAACTAGAATTGAGATCGCAAGGAGCGCCTTTCTCAAAATGAGACGCCTCCTTAGCAATCGAGATCTTAACTTAGGTCTGAGACTGCGTATGGTACGTTGTTATGTTCTCTTAATTCTTTTCTATGGTATGGAAGTATGGACGCTAAACCAAGAGATGTCAACGAGACTTGAAGCTTTCGAGATGTGGCTGTATAGGTGCATCCTCAAAATTCCTTGGACTGACCGGGTGACAAATGTTGAAGTTCTCAATCGAATGGGGAAGGACCGAGAAATTTTACGTAGTATCAAAACCAAGAAACTACAGTACCTCGGCCACATTATGAGAGGACAAAAATACAGCATTCCCCAACTTGTCATTCAAGGAAAGATCAATGGGAAGCGTAGCAGAGGACGATGCCGCATTTTGTGGCTTAAGAACCTCCGTGATTGGTACGAGTGCAGCTCCACCGAACTGTTCCGGGTAGCAGACGACAAAGATACGATCGCCTCGATGGTGGCCGACCTATGGCTGGGTCGGGCTGGGGTCGGGCTGCCGGCCCGACAATAAGAATAAGTGATTGTGTTAATATCTTAATAACATAATTGATTTAAGTGCCTGGATGACAACATGAGTCTAGTAGGTAGGATGGAAATGTGGAATGGGATTTACGCCACGATAATTGTTGGCGCCAATACATTTTATATCAAATTAACTAATTAATCTGCACTAATGCGCTTTATCAATGCATACAAAGTATTTTTTTAAGATAATAGTTTCACCAGAGTTACAGTGATATAAAATATTGATAGATTTATTAGTATACAGTTCGTCTCTGTCATTTCTACATAGAAGGAACACAGTCCCCTTTCAATGTAAAAAAAACAGATCCCCTGAGAAATAAAAAAGTTCTCGACGAGGATAGGGCAATAAATCCATGGCCGTTCAGGTGTGACCGATTGAGGGAAGCCCGCGCCGCCTTTGAGGAGGTCGATAGTATGGAAATGACAAGGAGAAAGTAGAACAGACGTGAAAAGCCACCATAACCAAAATAAAAAGCAACTTAACCCGCACTCTATGGAGATTACAACGTGGAGTTATTTCAAGTTAAATAATAACCAAAGAATGGTTATGTATGAAAAAAAGTTTTTTGGAAATTTTGACGTTTGAGTAAGGTCGTTTGCAGTCATGTCGGACTACACAATATGATTATATTATCAGAACGACTGAATGATAACTTATTTAAAATTTTCAAGTATTGAACATTTTTGCGTCTTCTTTTTAAAGAACCTAGATAAAAAAAATTTGCAATCCAAGTTTTGTACCAAGATTTTTTTCATAATATGTAAATTCGCACCATGAGTGTAAAACCAAGGCATCTACAAAAGACATATTTTGGATATTATATTAGGGTTTGAGGTCTTCTTCTTGTTAGGAGAAATATTTTCTAAAAAAAAACCATAATATTTGGTTTATATCTACATTATATTGCATGTTCTTTCAGTTTACTTCACTTATACATTATCAAGTTCACAACTTTTGCAGTTGTTTTGCATTTAATCTCGAAATTGAAAAATTTGCAGATGCCTTGGTTTTACACTCACGGTGGGAATAATGTTTCTGAGGTTTTTCAAAATAATTTATAGCATTTAACATGCTTAAGTTGTGTGTGTACATTATTCAGTATTGAATAATGAGCGACAATAATATATAATATATTTACAAAACTCCAGTGTTTTATTTGACGCAGATAACGCTATCGACTCGTCAGAAGATCTAAAATGGGGCCTCGAAACAGTTAAAATAGTCATGCAAGTATAATATTAACACCATCGACCGAGGGTACTTGATGGAATTGGAATTTAAATTCTTACGGATAATTAAAAAATCTCTACATCACATGATAGAAAACTTAATAATCTAAATTTAAATAAGTAATCAATATGACCATAAAATAATATATGTTATTAAGATGGGATCTTTTAAGGCGATGTCTTTACCTACCAGAGGCACCTAGCGGAAAAATACGAAGCTTGCAATTTGAATTTTTTTTTTGATAATTTAAAATTTCAACTGTATTAAAGAATCCCCCTTAAGTAATTAAGTTAACGAAAAAGAAAATACTTCTCTTTAGGTAGGTACATTATGTTTTACATCATCAGTGCTCTGCGTTTAAAAAATGACAGCAATATTGGGAAGTGAATAGAATAAGCTGTCAGCCTCCGGATAAGCATGGAAGCAGTCGTAAAGTCTGCTTCGATGGGAATAAATTATAACTACGTCGAGAATTCTCGTAAATATTTGATACGTTATGAGGGTGAGTAAGGGAGGGCAATTTTGTTTTACTGCGTGTCCCCGCTACTCCTTGTGTTTTTATATGTGTATTTATATCTAAGACGAACGATTTTTATCACATTACTTTGAAAAGCCCCAGAAACATACCTATTAGAAAAATCCTGGGGATAAGTTTCAGTGGTTTACTAGCGAAGTGAACCTGGGAGTTGAACTACGTTTTTCAGTGAGGGTAGTTCTGGGAGAAAGCCGTGAATAAGTAGATAACTACTAGAGAAGCAACTTTTTAGGGGAACGATTTAAGTCTTAACGGCCCACATGCTCAGCGTAGGTCAAAATAAAGCTTTTATGGTATTTTTATAGCATAACCCTGGACATTCCTTAAACGTTGTAGATAATCTATTAATATAATTTTGAAGCTTAATTATCTTTTATATTTATTTTAAACATTTGATGACTCCATAAAGTATTTTTATTACATAAAATAGTATTCTTTTAAACCTCTCGATCTAATGTTTTTAGAATATAGTCATATTTCGGTACGTCCATGTGCAGTGGTGTTAAGATTGTTTAGATTTATTATGTTTTAAACGCATTTGCAAAACCATTAGTAAAATTAATGTTAACATTATATAGTGACATATTTACGATAAAAAAATATATTTCATAATCTTTTTGATCCCAACTATGACAAGAATTAGGCATTTTATTATTCAAAAATGGGCACGATTAATACATTTTAAGATAATTCTAAATATAAGCTATGTCTTTGACTATTCAAATGTGATAAACATCCTAAGAATAATGTTTGCTTTATAATAATTATATAAGGTAGTATTTTTTTGAAATACGCCATTTCTATTGGCATTTCCCAGTGGTTAAGCTACAACATACGGCCGTAGCCACAAATTGAAAAACGATAAATGAAGTAGGGAGTAAGCATATTAACGCGCGTGTTTGAAGATGTACCCAACCGATTTTTTTTTAAACGGTACATGTTCAAACACGCGCGTTACCATGATCTTACTCCCTACTGCATTTTTCATGGCTTCAAAATTATATAAATAGATTATCTACAACGTTTAAGGAATTTCCAGGGTTATGCTTTGAAAATACCATAAAAGCTCCATTTTGACCTACGCTGAGCATGTGGGTCCTTAAGCTTTGTTATTTTATATTTAATTATAAAATAACCTGTTAATTTAATTTAATATACAAACAAACTATAATAATACAGTTTTATTTTAGCCGTATTTTAGCATTTCTTTTAAATAATCAATAAATTATTTAATTTAGAAGTTATGACTTATGATAATCTGAAAACAAAGCTTTCTAGAAGTTGTATAGCCCTACAACTTTACTGTCATGTTGTTACCTATGGTCATTTATAGACCATAGACTACGACGCAACGGAAATGATACAGTTGTCATTGAGCCTTCCAATAATGTAGTCGCACGCGTCACTGTTCCGTGTCTCTCACCATATCTTAATTCCAAAGTATAATTAAAAACCTTTCAACTCAAACTAAAATCTTACGTGACTAATATGATATATGATGAATATACTAATATGACAGTCATTTCTTAGTGCCGTGTTATCGAACTTAATTACTATAAAACAAAACCAAGAAAATACCAACTCGTGTATTAGTCATCACTTCCCGAACATATTATGTCACTCACACTCAAACAACCATCTGAACTTAAATATACCATTGGGGGTAAGAATAACAATTCATTCATCCCCCGATAAATTACCTACTTAATACCTTTAGTACAATGTCGATAATTTTTAGCGAAATTATCATGTTTCGTTTATTGAATAACGTTTATGTACAATAAATAAGTAGATACACTCTGTAATCATATTCATTGTATACCTTGGATTCTAAGTAATATCCAAAAATATTTTTAATGTATGTTTGATTTTGTACAAATACCTAATTGGTTAGGCCAGGGACGATCAACTTGTATCAAAATTCAGTCGCGAGCTATCTTTATATTATAAAATAGCATAGAACGCTTTAATATGACGTATTTAAAATGGCTTCCGAAACGTAGTTATAGAGTCCTTTTTTCTCCCATCCGACTCACAGACTTTGATTGATATTTAACGCTTGTTCGTATCAAAGAATTAATGTGCATGTTCTGAAGTGCAGGTGGAGTGTCTTATAAAGTGTGCTTTTAGTTGTGAGATATTATTAGTATCTTGTTAATCTCTAACATGAGGCGTGCACACAGAAAAATCGTATTGGTGGGGTGGGGTTTCCATTTTGAAAAAATCCATAATATAATAATTTATTATTGATTTTTCACGGACAAAATCTGAACGATGGCATTGATTTCCGGGTACATTCGGCATAACCAGACACTCTACTCCTTGAGTCTAGCGTTGAACAGCTTGCCTGTAACTATAACTACAGATGTCCATCTATAACATTGTGTAATTTCATTATATCTTCTCTGTTCTGGCAGAACACACTAACTGGAGAATACTAGTTTTGAGTAATTTGACTTTAAGTAATCGTAAAAAGGATGACTTTAAAATAAAGACTGTTAATTTATTAAGAAGGTTTCCAGATGGTAAAGTTTGAAATAAGGAACATTTTGGTATAACTAACTCAATATGTCATTTTTTCGAATTAGTGTCTTCTGGCAGAACAGTGACGATATGTTAATCAACATTGAGATAAATTGCGCCGCATGCGACATTTCAAGTATAATCAGTTAATTTGAAAATACGGTTATATATCATATAATTTTATTGGCCATGGCTTAATGCACAGTTCAACAAATTTTAGGAATGTAAACCTACTTAGCATGATCTTCAGTCATTCATTTAAATACTTTGTGTTTTTTTTCTTCCATACTCGAGAATCCTCCCCCCCCCCCGCTCTTGTGCGCGCATCTAATTGTCTGTTTCCAAAAGACTCGAGTAATAATTTTGAATTCTATAATGCGATAATACATGAACGATATTTTGTGTTTCACTGTTAATTTAAAATGTTATTCTTTGTATGAAATAATGCGAACGAAATTTCTCCAACGTCACGTTGGTGTTATTGTCGTATAATATGCCAGTAAAATTATATTATTTTAATACATTCCACACGAGTGTTTATTGCGAAGGAGACCAATTGTCAGAAAAGCTTTGAAGTAAAGTTATGATATAATGAACAAGAAGTGCCGGAGTTGGCGAAATCTTCAAAATATTCCCTAGCGGGCTGCCACTGACGTCAAGTACCAACCAAAACCACCAGTGCCGAATTAGCGAGTGGGTAATAATGAAACAAATGTTGTATTGTATCGATTATAAGACATATTTATTTAAGAAAACAAAACATTGTGCACATAACAAATCTAAATTCGAGATATTCACAACATAAGATATACATTATAACAAATACTACCCTCACAAGAGAAAAGAAGAAAATATATATGTACTCGTATCTAAAAATAATTACAAGATAAAAAGAAATTTTTATATACAACATTTATTTTTAAATTTTCTGTTGAATCATATAAACTTGACTTGACTAGCTTAAACGATCAAAAAAATTTGTACTTGATAGAAATAATAGTGAAATGCCATTTTGACATTTCATATTGATTTCCATAGTAACGTACGTGTATATTAATAATTTAGTTGCTAGGACCCCAGACCCCTAGCAACCAATAATAGTGGATTGGATTACGTATTTCTTCCGAAATAACTGTTCATACAAAACAGAATTAACTGAAAATGAATTCAATTCTACTTAAAGATGGCTAAAAGTAAAAGTAAAAGTTTCAAATGTCTAGCTAGTCGGGAAGTTAGTTAAAAATCGATTGCAAGATTTGTACTGGATAAACAACCACCGGACAAATAAGAATACGAGCTAATAAAAACGTTGTGCAATACAATTTTCTACAGAAAAATAAAATTTCGAAAACAAAATACATAGCTCGTCACTGAAAATGTCTATATCTTTGGGGAGCACATTGACTAGTCTTGCAGCCCTCGTTAATGGTGCCTGCTAGGCTTGACACGAGGAAATGGTTCCGACCCAGAATAAATCTAGGCTGCGACCACGTAGGTAGGTTACAGACGCATGTAAATTCAAATTATTTAGGACGCCAGAATTGGAAACTAAAAGTGTCTGAAGTTGATATTCAAATCCAATACATCGATAAAATTAATAATTAATGTTAAATAAAGATTTAAGTGTATTCAAATTCTAATGGACTTAAGTTTTATACTATTCCATTTGAATCGTTTTTTTCGACCCGGGTTTCGCCTTTCGGCATCTTCAGACGCTGTGTATACTCACCAAAGGCAAACATACACTCAGTTCAAATCCCATCAAGTATCTTCCGTCGATAGCAGTCGCGAAGGATCCATAGTAGGCGATTATTTAAAGCCTACCTTCTAAGAAAAATAGATCTTCAAGTCAAATAATTTATTTTAAAATAAATACACTGAAAAATTCAAGCGATTTGAGAGTCATCAGAATTTAGATTTTTTTTTTATTTAGTAAGGTTTATAACCAAATATGGAGAGCACCTCAGTCACCTGCGCTTTGCAGATGATATTGTTGTACTCTCACAGGACCCGAAAGACCTCCAAGGTAGAATGCAAGAACTCGCGGATGTCAGTCAAACGGTCTGTCTAAAGATAAATGTCTCAAAGACAAAAGTGATGAGTAACTGTTTTTCGGACCCTGCGATTATCTGTATTTCTGGCACCCAACTCGAGCAAGTCAGCAGCTACGTCTATCTCGGACAGCAGGTGTCCATAGACGGAAGCATGCACGATGAAATTGCTCGAAGAACAAAGCTGGGATGGAGTGCTTTCGGACGTCTGAATAGTGTCTTCAAGAGTGACCTACCATTATGTCTTAAGCGTAGGGTGTTCAACCAATGTGTGCTACCCGTGCTCACATACGGCTGCGAGACGTGGACCCTCAACACGAGAGATGTCCAAAGGCTAAGAGTCACACAGCGAGGCATGGAGAGGTGCATGTTGGGCATCACGCGAAAGGACCGCAAGAGAAACGAATGGGTTAGGAAGCAGACAAGAGTACGCAATGTAATAGACGTTGCCAAACAGCTGAAATGGAGATGGGCGGGGCACATTGCTCGCCGAAAGGACGGCCGCTGGACAAATGCCGTCATCCAATGGTACCCAAGGGGTACGAAACGGCCACAGGGTCGCCCTAAAAGCCGCTGGGTTGATGAACTGGTAAAGTTCGGCGGAAATACGTGGCAGAGAGCGACACAGGACCGAGAGAGTTGGAGAAAGCTTGGGGAGGCCTTCATCCAGCAGTGGATTGACCCCGGCTGATGATGATAACCAAATAACCATAACTAGCGCCGTCTGGAGTCAACTATATTATGAATTAGTTAGATATTTTTTCGATATCTGTTTTGTATGACTTCAGTTTCGTGGCGCCGATCACTGTCAGGCTTTTTATTCCGAAATCATAAGTTGTTTAGTTAGCGCTTAGATCCACTAGGGCACATTTATTCAAAATAATTAAGATAATTTAAAAAATAATTTCTGTGGGATTCAATCACATATAAATATTGATTGTTGTTAAAAATATAAAATAATTTATCTCGCGATTTTTATTTATCAGTTATTTATACCTAAGCCTGTGTTTTAAATATATAAATATTTTAAAATGTCTAGTTTTACGGGTTAAATTATAAATTGTTATGGAACATATTATACACAACAACGAATATTTTCAACCTAATATATTTTGAGTTATAAATGTTGAGGAAAATACATAATTCAAACTAATTGCTTATTTATAAACATAGTATATCAAACTAGTTGAGCTTTTGAAATTTCATCGATTTAGTGTACCTACCTATTCATCAGTAGTAATATTGGGTTATCTTCTTATTTCCCGTAAATATATCTGACAAGCGTGATTACTCCACAGCCTACCTCTTTCCAAAAGTCACCCTTAGCCACTGGTAGATAGTATTAATATTTAAGTTTAGAAAGTGTGTTAAAAGATAGATGTTGAAAATAATACCTACATTTTTTCTATGCATTACGTTGTGTATGATGTATGTAACTTTCAATAAAAATATATTTGATGTTCAAAAAAGACTATTTTCATCTGTTATAATTTTAATTGTATTCGTTATGCTCTACAAAATATAGATAAAAGGGCTCAGATACTAAATTTAATTGGGAAACGCTGACTGTTCAGCACGATAAAACCATTATTGATTAATGATTTCTAGTAGTCTGTGCCGAATTCCCAATCCACCTCTGTCAAGGCTTTGAATGGGAAAATATCCAACGCACTTCTCTCGACGTGAATGCGAAGATTTGAACTTTGTATAATGAATTATTGCTGAAGAAAAATCGCCAACAAACTTCTTCGACATTCGCTGAGGATTATTGACTGAAGGATTTCCATTGTCTTGATGAGGGTTCAGGATGCCTACTTATTTCACTTATAATCTTAGTGAAAACTTACGTTCTTCAGAAAACATGATAATAGTTTGCAAAAGTAAAAACTTTCGGATACAATACATGGGTGCCCTCTCAAATCATATGCACTGTATAATTTAGATTCTAAGTAATATATATCTATATATATATCAACGGCAAACGATGAAGGTAGGCTATTAACATCCGCCATAAATAGTGCACACTTTTTATATATATACACCAGTCATAAGTATTTGTTTTCATTGAAATAAGGCTACGATTTACAAATGGTGTTGGTTAGTTTTTAAAATTCAATTAAACCCTGCGAAAACCAATCCATAATAGATAGTAGTCAAAAATTCTCATCTATCTATAAAATATCAAAAATTATCCAAAAATCATACATAACTTTGGATATTTTATAGATGTAATAATATTTTTTATCTATTATAGTTTGGTTTAGGCAGGGCTTAATGAATTAAAAAAAAACAATATGTGTAATATGTATTCTTAATCCAACGTAAACAAATAACAATGAAACAGTAGACAATTTTGACGTATTGCTCAAAATATATTTATATTATTTTTGTTTATATTATGGTTTGGTTTAGGCAGTGTTTAATTGATTTTTAAAAACTAACTGATACCATCTGTAAATTGTAGTCTTAGTTCAATAAAAACAGATAGGTACGTATGACTAACAAAGTTTAATGTGCACTATTTATGGCGGATGTCCAGCAATCCAATAGGATGTAGAAGAAAAGGGAGGCCAAAGATTCGCTGGTTAGATGGAGCTGCCAGTGACTGCCGTATTCTGGGGGTACCAAATTGGAAAGCGGCCACACTGGATAGGGACAGGTGGAGGGAGCTGTTGGAGGAGGCCAGGACCCACACCGGGTTGTCGCGCCCCTGATGATGATGATTTATGGCGGATCTTAACAGCCCACCTCCACCCTTCGCTACTGATATATTATATAATATATTTTAAAATATTGAAAATCTTTTTCAATATAACTATATTTCATCTTGTACCTACAAATACCATTTTCTTGTATGTGAACTTGTATGTTATTGCGATCGAGTTTTTGTATAAAAATACAGTCGCGGGCTATCTAATAAAGTAATAAAAGAGTAAAAAACGGTTTGATATGGTATTTACAAGGAAGGTATCTGTTAATTTATGTCTTCTGAGAGTACCAAGCCACAACCATTTAAATGAGAAAATATTACATTTGTATGTTTGGTTGGGCCAATTAAGGTGGCTGTCATTCCTTATTTTTCCATCTACCTCAAATCCTTATTTATTATTGTCGCAAGACCAGGAGACCACCAGTCACGGGTCATCAGTCGACAGTGAGGTAGTTACATGCAGTGACATCTAGACAGCGAATTAATAATAGTAAAATAATAATGGGAACGTAATAAATATAAGCCTATTACTTTATTATAGAAAAAATGTAATTTTAATAAATCTCAGATAGGTACATACAGTTTATAAAAAAATCCTTGAAAATAATATACATATCCATAGACAAATAAAAATAGCTTAACGGCGAGAGCACTCGCCTGGAAATCAAATTATTGGAGTTTGAGATCCACTCAGTGTATCACTACGTTTATTCTAATATGTATATTTACGAGGTTTTTCAAAATTATGCTTTTCATTTATAGTTTTATTAAAGAAAGAGTTAATATTAGTGTAATAATATATCAATTTAATAAACAGTATGATTTCACTAACAAAATCGTGCTAAGCTTTCTATCCGAATACAGTGAGCTCCGGCAAAATGTATCTCCGATTCAGTGACGTCAATTATTTTCTTTCAGTTGAAGGGGCAAAGCTTTTAAATTAGGGACCTTCCCCACGTACTTTTATAGAGGTCTCAACGGCACCCAAGACAGCCTAAGATTGCAGGAAAGCTTTAAGGGAAAAAGTGACCTTTATCCGTCGGTATATAGTATAATACAATCTTTTATGGTTGGGAATCGTCTGATTCGTAAGCTTTTTGCCAAATTCACTGAAGTTCACAAAGTTAAGCTTTCTTAAATGAATCTGGTGTATTCACAACAAGCATTTAGAATCATTGTCAAACATATACAAAAGAACTTGAATTATACCTATGGAATATTATTATAAAGGAGTAGGCGGTCCTCGTAGTCCAGCACGTAAGGCATTGGATTCTCATCCGGGGGCACCAGGTTCGACTTGTTGAGATCACAATACATTTCGACAAGATTCACCGATCGTGCAACTTGGTAAATTAGTCAATATTGCCTGATATTTTGGGAAAATTATTGTATTGCACATGTTATGTATTAGATAAATTAATTAAGGGAGATGCTTCTACCTACCAGAGGCACCTAGCGGAAAAATGCGAAGCTTTCAATTTGACACATTTTTTTGATAATTTACAATTTAAACTGTATTTATTAATAAGTATGTATATGAAAACATTAAAAAGAAAAATATTTTTTATTATAAGTCAAAGATAAACTTATAATAAAATTGTAAAAAAAATGTTAATTCGTTACATATTTACGTACGCAGTTACGTTATTATTACATTATGTATATTTTATGGTCATATTTATTTATAAAATTATTTAGTTTATTAAGTTTTCAATTTTTCCTCGTACAGATTTTTGACTAATTCATAGTTTTAATATCTTTTATATTTATTTTAAAAAACATCGATTTTTATAAAAATATAAATGCGTATAACTTGAAATAATTTTTATTTATAAGAAATCTTATTTAGGTATGGTTCCAATATTTAAGTTCTGTTTTCGTATATCTTCCGGCAGGTTCTCCACTGTCGTTCTACTGCGCATGCAAGTACCAATTATTGCGTGAAAATTCTTCTGAACTTTGTTCGCATGCAATCTCGCAACTTGCATGATAATACGCGTTTACACGTGCATTTTCTTGTTATGGCCACAATAATACCGACTGCCAGCAGTAAATTCATGTACGTGTAAACGGGGTATTGAGCTATTACACGACACTGGCTAAGAAAATGGGGAAATAGTTCTTGGAGGAGGCTGGGACTTGCCCAGTATATTTAAGCAGCTGATGATTATAATGAGTTTCAAGTTTATTAAGCTATATCCTAGTATTTATTATCTCTTCTTAATTATACATCTTGTTAAGTAGGTGTACTAAGCTGTCTATATAAAGAAAATTCTCACTTTAAACTTTGTTTAACGAAGTATGAATATTCAAATTTCATGTACTTAAGCACTTGAATGCCTAATTGAGTAGGCGTAACATAAGCCTTGTCGATATTTTAAGATTAACTAACTTCAAGATTCTGTAAAAAAATACACTAAGTGTCGTATCTTGTTCATTTATGTTGTTAATCTGTACCTGTAACAAAGGCTGTTGTAAAGCGATATCGAATAACATGGTTCAACCGTTTTAAGGTAGGTCAAAGAAGATTCACTGAAACTGAGCTAAATAATTTAATATATATGTAACTTCACTGCAAAGAAAATCTCAAGTTAATAATAGCAATAAAATAATGTTTAAAAACTTTAGAACTCGTTGGGTCACTACTATGGTGTTCGATGTGTAGGTTAAGGATGATGATAATGAAGTCTACGATGTAGCAGGGTGAGATTTATTAGCAGCGTATCGGTACAATAGTATATTATACAATGATAGTTACGAGCTAGGTACTTGGATTCGAGTGACATTTAGATAAATTATTCTTCGTTATTTATACAATAAAAAGTAACACATTAACATAAATTTCTGGTACATAATCATATTAGACTAATTATAGAATCAGCGTTTTAAATTGAGTAGCGAAAAGAAATATTATTTGTTATTACAGTCGTAAGAAAATATAATACTATGAAAAATGATTATTCGTCTAATACACCGTAATGGTATAATGTGATGTGATATGATGTAATAATACACCGTCTCTAATTTTGCCAATCGACTTGCTGGTCTAGCTACGTTGTTTACTGGAAATGGATTCGCTGGGAATATGTTACTGCAGAGTAATTTGATATAATACATATTTGATCGCTTATTATTCTGCAGCTACAGAACTATAATATTAATAATAATACTATCGACCGAAGGTAATTGATGGAATTTGAATTTAAAAGACTTTTAGAAATTTAAAGACTGATTCATTAATTCCCAATACGATACCATTGTTCCCAGAATGGACGATTTTACACCTCTTGCGTGTAGTATTTTTATTGTTTATAGTTATTATTAGGTTTGGACGATATTGATAAGATAGGGGATTTTTACAAACGCTTCAACTATTCATAATTTTTTTGTTATATTTTTGTATTGTGACCCTTGACTTGACAGTTAGGTAATGAAGTTTTTCCCTACTTTATTGTATTGATTTGTTATAATCTTAGAGTTAACGGCCCACATTCGGTTAGGTACATGTTCAAACACGCACGTTAACATGATCTTACTCCCTACTTCAGTTATCGTTTGTCAACTTATGGCTACGGCCGTATGTTGTAGCTTAACCACCGGGAAATGCCAATAGAAATAGCGTATTTAAAAACAATATTACCTTATTCTTAGGTCAATAATTATTATAAAGCAATCAGTATCCGTAGGATGTTTATCACACTTGAATGTCCAAAGACATGGCTTATAATCAGTATCTGGAAATGTGTTAATCGTGCCCATTTTTGAATAATAAAATGCCTAATTCTCGTCAAATTTGAGATCACAGAGATTATAAATATAATTTTTTATCGTAAATATTTCACTATAATAATGTCAACATAAATTTTACTAATGGTTTAATAAATGCGTTTAAAAATCAATAAATCTAAAAAATCTGAAATAGTACTGAAATATGACTATATTCTAAAACATTAGATCAAAAGGTTTAAAAGAATACTATTTCATTTAATAAAAATACTTTATGCAGTTGCAGCATCAAATGTTTACAATAAATATGAAGGATAATAAGGCTTCAAAATTATATAAATAGATTATCTACAACGTTTAAGGAATGTTCAGGCTAATGCTTTGAAAATACCATAAAATCTCCATTTTGACCTTCGTTGTCTAAATCTTTTTTTTAAACGGTACATGTTCAAACACACGTGTTAACATGGTCTTACTCCCTACATCATTTATTATCTACAACGTTTAAGGAATGTCCAGGATCAAGCTCTGAAAATACCATAAAATCTCCATTTTGACATACGCGGCGCACGTGGGCCCCAGAAATTTTCCCAGGGACGTCAGTTAGGGATAACAGTGGATTGATGTCAACCACTGATTATTATTAGATTACCATTGGATATTGAGTCAAAATAAAGTCAACATACTTTATTATCAAAAAGAGCTCATCTCTGGTATGCTTTGAACTATTTCTATCACGTTTTTATTGACCCTTTGTTCTTACAATCCACAAAACATTTCCACAATAAAAAAAGACTGAACTTTACTAAGAAACAAACAATTTTTCATCCGGATGAATAGAGATGTTGTTAATGATGAAAGAACTCGGAAGTTGCGTGGCCCATCTAACTTTCAATAGCCATTATCCACCACCAAGTTCAGATGTGATTTCGTCGAAATCTTTTAAGTGAAAAAAATCCGTATTTGTCTATGATACGTAACCACTTCGATCATTAAGATTCACTGTAATGATATTATCTACAGTCAAATATCTATTACATAATAGACAACACCATTATTAAAAGATGACAACCTAAAATTTTATAAACTACATAATAGCAAGCGCAAGAACGTTCAGATTAAAATTTGGAGAGATCCTGACGTTGGTTTATAAGTAAGGTAATTGATACCTTGATTTAACGTATTAAAGCCGATAGCAAAATTAGCGCAATTTGATAATCACCTCGAAATATAAAAAAAACGGTACTGTTCGGTTATGAGGAATACACATTTTGAAAATACCCGATATACTGGATTATTTGTTAGTTTGGGTTAGTTTAGGTTAGGTTAGGTTGGGTTAAGTTAGGTTAGGTTAGGTTAAGTTAGGTTAAGTTAGGTTTGGTTAGGTTAACCTAACAAATAATCCAGTATATCGGCTATTTTGAAAATACGTTTGCCGCTTTATTCCTCATAACCGAACTGTACCTACGTAGTAAGTAGTTAATTTCATCGTAATTATATAAGACGCCCGTGGCTTAATTAATAAAGCACATTGGCACGAATCCAGTGACTATATTGGGCGTCGTATTTTTTTTAAAGATTATTTTAATAGGTATCTGAAGAGTTTTCAAATTATGTATCTTCATTAAAATTCTGTTATACTAACTTTAAACGTGGTATCCCAGCTGAATCTATTTTATACAGTAATTAGTTAGTGATCTCGCTAAATTCAAGGTGACTAATAGCAAATATTTCAATTATGTTTAAAACTATAAATTCAAACTTTGACCTCCGCTAACTATTGCGCATAATCCAGTTTCGTATCTCTTCTAGAATCTAGACAGACGAAAAACTGTATCCCCTTTCACGTCGATTTTTTAAAATCCAACTTCTCACTTCATTTTTGATCACCAAAGATTCATTAAGTTTCGAATAATTCTTCTATAGACATGTTCATCTTCATTACCATCGTTTAGCCACTGAAGCACTGCAATAAATGATATTTTCTTTTTTGTTGTACCTATATCTGCTCGTATTGTTTTTCATATGTGGTGTTTTTATTTGAATGTACTTTTTATTTGTTTCATTTACAATTTAACGGCAATTTATATTTTGTTTTATATTATAATTTACCCGACTGTAATATTTTATTATTATTTTTCTGTGTTTTTTTGATTGTTAAGAAAAAATCTTAGAAAATTCAGCAGGATTCAAATCTGAAACCCTCGGGATTCGCGTCCATGTACTCTGACCAATAAGCTACACGTGTCTTATCTAATTTAGACGAAATTTACTAAAAGTTTTTACAATACTCTCTTGCGTTAGTGGTTATATATTTCATAGATTTTTTTTCGAATTATGTTTGTTGAAAAAAATAATGTTACATTCTTAAATTTTGTAGATTATTCGTTGAATAAAAAAATAATTTGTTAAATTAATAAATAAATAAATAGTCTCCCACAGACCAACGTAAATTATTCATTTGGCCTGCCAATATTTATTCCTTAATTTTGTAGGAGGATATTATACACATGCTCCCTATTATGTAGTTACAAAAGACATAACGTATTATCAATATTGCAGAATTTTCATTTATATCATCGAAAAATCTAAATATGCAAATATAGATCGTAATGATCATGAATGTGCGTCACTGTTTCCATGTTATAATTTTTTGACTTATCACAGTTTACCAAGGAGGCTGTGACACTGTAATTATGCAATGCATATGCAAATGTAGGTCTTTATTATCAGAACCGTACGCCGATGTTTCCGAGTCCTACTTTTTAGACTTGTGACAGTTTACCACTGAGGCTGTGACGCTATAATTATGCCCCCCAAGAAGTAGCCCTGAACAACATTTTAAGAACAGAAAGGTATAGCAACACTGCAGATTACAAAATGCCGACAAAAGGGGTAGAAACGTGAGGTCACCTTAGCGGAAGGGTTGTAACTTGAGGATGATATTTAACCTTTCATGGCCGAGCTTAAAATAAATGGCAGTTTTTATTACTCGATACTCATGCAAAATTGCGGCCACTTTCGGCCTGTACCACTGAAAGGGGTAGTAAAATGATATTAGTCTTTTAACTTTATGAAGATAGCAATGCGGCTGAATTATATTGTTTTATATCAAAGCAGGGCTGGTCTTAGGGTGATTCAACTGATTGCGTTCAATCTCACTATTTAAGTAGAACAGGACATGGTAAAAAAATAAAATAGACAATATTTCAAACAAGAGGTCTCCGTACAATAGAATCATAGACGGGAAACTTTGACTTCTTTCAGTATTGTAAAGCTTTTACCCAACTCTACAACTGACATGTTATTGTCTATGCTCAGGTTTAGAGGCATAGACAATGGCGAGTCGGAAATGGTAGTTGTCTAGAGACCTTGAATCTATGTAGAGGTTAAAAGGGCGCTCAGCCCTTAAATTATCGTGTTAAAAGATTCATGTTAAACCTTTACACTCAAAACATAGTTTAATATAACTTCATGCTATCTGTCGTGTAATAACCACTTATGTATTATACCATATAAACGATATAAAATACCAACGCGTATATTACTTCAACACTGCCCATACAATATCACAATATATCACATACAAAAACAACCGTCTGAATATAAAATTATAACGGGGGTAGTTGACTAAACAATTAACAACTACACCCCTTTTAGTATTCAAGAACATCTTCCAAGTATATTATGTGTTCAATAAAAAATATTACATTTTAAAATCTTGTAAATTATTGGCAATAAAAAATATGGTCGTTATAACTAAAATTCGTAGATACACTGATGTCGGCTAGTAATTGAGGTTAATTCTTATCGATACATTTATTCAAACCACAAAAGCCGTTTAACAAAATTGACACACTTTGTTAAGCGTTTAAAGATGTATATCTTACGTATAGGACACACGTGGCTCAATTGGTAAAGCACATCAGTGTGATTTCAGTGGATGCGGATATTTTTATGAATTAAATTAAATTGATCAATGTAGAATAAAGGGGATATCAACACAAAGAGACGATTGTACTTGCTCGTAGATATTTTAATAAATTTTAATTATAACATAACCTACCTTAAAAACACTTTAATTCTTCGCCATAATAATACCCTATTATATCTGGTGGCGTTTTTCAGTGGACTGTATTATACAGAATGATTGGGATACTCTGTCGAGGGAGGGGAATTATATCTAGGATGCCAGGCACTGCCATTTTATGATGACGAAGCTGGTTCCGCGGTCAGATTTTCACTCACCCGCACTACCATTCTTGCGCATTACTGTTTATTGAGTCACCCTGTGCGTGGCACTTGACGGTCAAAACCAATGCATATTAATTTAATGCCTGTTAAGAGCATACATAAGTGAAACGGCAAATAATTTTCAACACTATGTGGAACGAAATTTCGGCCGCGTTGAGGCGCGTTGCCATTCGGAGAGGGATAGTCGACCTGTTCGCACGTCAATTTCTTTTGTGATGGAGTCGGATGAATTTATTCTTAAATCGGGTAAAGATGACTCAAAAACGTTCCGCATGTACTTGAAAAAGAAAACATATCAATGAATTTACTATTATTATTACGAATATAATAATAAACATAACATAAAAAGGACGCATATTGATTTTTTATGACAAATTATATTTCGTTCGGTTCGCGTCATTTGCACCCGCGACCCGGAATCCGCGCATCGCCTAGTCAAGATCTTTTTAGACCATATAGCCTTAATAGTAGGTCTGGTAAGGATAATGATGTCAGGTGGGTAAGACATTTATATTGTATTAGGGCCGTCATAATTGGTCTAACCAATGTCTGTATACAATAAGTACATTTAGTAAACGTGCAAAATTTCAAATATTTCATACTGCATTGACATTCTATTATAATAATAATTATTATAAACACCAAAGTGGCTACGTTCAAAGTAAGCTGAAGAAAATTATACTGAAATATTCATAAACGATATTTTCTAATATCAGAAGCCACTTTTCCCCATTCAACGTTTTATAGCTGACAAATTTATTGTAATCATAAAACGAATGTTGAAATAAAATCACGCCAGTATTGTTAAGAAAAGTTATTACTTATTAAATATTATTACACAAATTATGCACGCTTTTATTTTTCGGCATGATTCCGCAATGAAATAACTCAAAAATAAATTTTGAAAAAAAAAAAACTGGGAGAGAGAAAAAAATGCGAAATGATTATTATTATTAGGAAGCATGACGCTGAGTCGCGCGCATGTTGCGTTGACACATTCCAAAAAGGTGGCAAATTTTAAAGGGTTGCCATATTTAAGGGTGCAATCAAATGGGGGCGCGTGATAACGTGGCGTGGAATTGTGATGTAAATGCAGAAATATGAATGTTTACATATTATTATTATATCGCACCGTTTAGTAGAAAGAGTTCAATATCAGCACATCTCAAAAATGTTATGTTACTCGTATATTCTTTTGTTATAAGAGTTCTTTCTGAGAATAGTAAAGATGAAGATTGATCGAAAAATAAGATGAAAATAATTTTAACTATGTTTTTATTTATTAGGAATGATCTTGAACAAATGAGTTGCCTAGACTCTAGAGCAGTGTTCGCCAAACGGTCGCTCACGAGCTACTGGTAGCTCGCGGCAGCATTTTCGGTAGCTCGCGTAGGATATTTTATCATATTTATAAATTTGCGGTTTAGTGACTTTATAAAAGTTGAGCTGCTTGGACAATTCTGTATACCAGAGGTAAACTACTCCTTGGGATTGGGAACAAATGATTAGAAATGCAACAAATACACATGTTTTTTTAAATAAAAGGGTAAGTTCTAATTTCAATTAAAATTACCCTTGGACTTACAGTTGTTTATTACTTATCATATTTTATTGTGTATCACCTACAGATTTCGAGGTAAACAAATGTATCTCCATTATAAGCGTTAAATAATAATATTATATATGATACGATAAAGGACGATGATAAAAAAATATAAAGAAGGAATATGTATAAGTAGCTCACCAGAAAATTTCAATTTATGAATCTAGCTCACATCCTTATTGAGTTTGGAGACTAGAGTCATAACTCATATATTCCAAAAATCGAGTTTTGAGATGATCGCAGAAAACCACCAGCGCACTGTTTTTGTAATTAGAAGAAAAATGTTGAACTTCCTTGAATATTAATGAATAAGTATACAGTATACATTAGTTTTTTTTAATATATGTATATAAGCGGCTCTCGTGGTGCAGTGCGTAAGACGCTTGCCTTCCACCCGAGAGTTCCTGGGTTCGATTCCCGGTCAGGACACACAATATTTATGTATTTTTCTCAAAGCCTGGGTGTTTGTGATTGTTCAAAATTACTAACAACCACTTTGTACGAAAAACCAAGGACATGGTTATTAATAATTCAATATATATATATATATATTATTCCTAAGGCTGCAAACATGAGAAATAGAGCTCCCTGATTGGTTAGAAAAGCCTTGATTACAGAACTCACATATTCATTAAAATATATGAATTTATGACACCAACAGTCAACTTCTTCAATGATTTTCACATGGTTTAAAGTGATTTTTGATATCTAACTATTTTTTTTAACATAGATTAATGCCTTTAAAATCACGTCTTCGTATTATTTTAATCACTTAATTTTTTCTCAGCTCTGGTGCGGAAAGAAAAAAACTTTTGTTTAAGTTATTGGATACTTAGATAACGGACGATTTTTTTTTGAAAACATGAACGGAATACTGCTTGGTAGGCGAATGGTATGATCTAAGTAAGTATATAAATAAATAAATTAAGGGAAGGCTCGCGAAGATAAAGATGAATTATTATATTTTCGGGCCTGTAAGCAGAATACAAAATTACTTCTGACTGGTCATGCGATTACGTGTTGGCATTTTTCGAGTTGGCATGTTATTTTATAATAAACTTACTTGGTAAATGTAGTTATTTAGGTTTTATGTTTACAAAATGTAATGATAAATCATTTATTTAATTATTATTCCATTACAACTAGCAATTTAACAAAATAAATAACGTTGTATAAATACAGTGTGGTCATTTAATTCGTGATTTATGTCATTTAATTCCTTTGCTGTTTTTGTTGAATTGATTAGAATTGGCTTGAAAGAATGTCAGTCAGAACCGTATTAAGAATACAGTACTTTGTGAAAAAGATCTTCGGAAACATTCAAGAAACATAAAAAACACTATGTTTTAAACCAGGGGGGGGCAAACTGCGGCCCCCGGGCCGCATGTGGCCCGCCGGGTATTTTTTTGCGGCCCACCATCATTAATTGTACTTCTGATTACGAATAATTTTTTTATAATCTTTTTTAAAATATTGACAATAGATTAAAATTTGAAGAATTTGTTGTTTCGTAAATGTATTATCTCAGTACGTCTTCCTTGCGTCTCGTCTCATATTATGTAACCACTATTTTCTACGTTGAACATCGATTTCAATAGATATTGATAGTGTGCCGACATAGGCACAACTTGAGATTATTGATCTGCAGTGTGACACTGATTTAAGAGAATTGCATCGTCGTGAAAAAATCTACAAATTTTACAATGCCCTTAATTCAGACAAATTCGACCAACTTAAAGATTATGCAAGAAAAATCGATCATGAACCTCAATAAAAATTCTTTACGATCAAATATCTCCGATGCCCATTTACAAGTAGTTTTGAGAATATCAACTACAAAATTAACACCTGAAAAAAATTGTTCAAAAATGTACAACAGTTTCATTCTTTTCATTATTTTTTTTGTAATATTTAATTTTCGTGATAATAAATAGTGTATATCTAACAATGGTATTTTACTTGCGGCCCGCCACTCATTTTGAATTCTTGAATTTGGCAATCCATCCAAAAAGTTTGCCCCCCCCCCCCCGTGTTATAAACAAACATATAGTGCCGGACAAGACTCTTGCCTGCATCCATTCGAGTACGGAAATTTGTACGTGTGCAGTTCATCGTATCACACTTCACCATCAAATGGTGTATCGAAAAATATATAACAATATAGTCGTAAGTCGTATATCTAAGACCGTTCATTTTAATATTCGTATAGTACTGAGATAAAATACGTATATAATATAAATAATATAAATGTCTAAATAAAATACGGTTCTTATCGGTTTACAGGAAGCCAACGGCAAACAATTAATTATGAAAATAGCCGATATACTGGATTATTTGTTAGGATAGGTTAGGTTAAGTTAGGTTAGGTTTTAATTCTTGAATTTATGAATTTTGCCAACATCGGGTATGATAATTGAATTAATGTTCATATTGAATCTAATAAAATTGGAGACCGTATACGGCCATCTCTTTCCAATAGAAAGCTCACGGCAATCTGTGCCTCGGTGAAATGTTTTACGTACAATTTACATGTAACCCAGAGACATAATATAAAGACATTGGATATTGCTCGGCAAATCGTGTTTCTTCGTATAACACACAGTAGAACCTCAATTTTATTATTATTTACTTAACTATGAAACGTTATATTATTCGACCCTGCTTAGGAAAAAGGGCGTAACCCTCACATAACAAATTTTACAGGAGAGGCAAAAAACGTTTTTTGAGTGATTTTAGTTTAATATATTTTTTTTAAATAGGCACAGATATTGGGTGCATGATGATTGATGATGTGTTGTAATATATTTTCGATCTAATAATAATTAAAGAAGTTATTACAGAAAAATCATTAAAATTGAGGATAAAAGCTTTTTTCCATAAATTAAAAATCAATTAATCTCAATTAAAACTTGAATTTAGATAATAATTCGGCATTTGCGGCTTACTTCCTTTTTATAGAATGTGTATTTAGTTCTATACATTGCTAATATCTAATAAAAGCACTTTTCGAAAAAACGAGGGTTACGCTCTTTTTCCTAAACACAGTCGATTTAACATCACGTTGCTTCTCAGTATGGCTACCAAATTTAAACACAACATTGTTAACCATATCTTATACTTAATTAAGTAAAAATAATTACCACTAACTTTATATTTAACACAAAAAAAATAAATTTCAGCAACACTTATTAATTTCATCGTAAATATGTTGGTCGTAGGTGGCTCAATTCGTAAAGTACATTGACCGGAACAAATATTTTAATAAAATATTTAAAAAATATTTAGTTTTGAAAAAGTTCTCGAATCTAAATCCATCGGATCATTACCAATGTGCTTTAGCAATTTATTTTCTGTAGGTGTACTTATGAGGTATTTACAAACGTGTTCGAAAATTTGTACGTATCACAGTTAATTATGAGCTATTGTTTCGGAAATAGATGGCCGTATAGTGTTTATTGATAAATAAAATACTTACAGATAGGTGTAATAGCCCCACCGGAATATAAGGTAAAGACAGAATTATATAGGTAGGTAAGTTAATTAGAAATACACCTATATCGCATATTATATTTATATACAATTCTGGTAGGTTCTCGTAAGTATCAAGTCGCTATCAAAAATCTGATAATAATGACTGCGGTATTATCAGATATTTGATATCAATCAATGTCACATTAATGTTCTTATTTGATCTAATAAAACTTGAAAGTTAATATTATCTGCAATGATCCACAAACATTGCTTTATTTTTTTACCTTAATTCTATACTGTCATTTTTATTTCCGGTGAACTTTAATATAGCGAAATGTACAATTTACATGTAGCCGTAATATGTATGTTTAATAAATCATGTTAATTCCGTGAAGTATACGTTGATTAAAAAAATATTTTATCAATAACTACTATAAGTATGTTTTTCAATATTCCATCATTGATTTGAAACACCATCTAAATCCGTATCCGGAAATTTGTACGAAAACAATTCACCGCAGGACATTTATTCGTGCGCTACAGTACGTGAAACATGAGTTCGTGTAACATTTAATCAAATGACGAGTTCTTCGTTGAACATTTCACCGTGGAGTATATTTGTACGTATGCTACAACATGTGGAGATATATTTACTAGGTTAAGTTAGGTTAGGGTTAATCTCATTAGAACAGTACTACTTGCAAACTATCGCCGCATTTTGTAAGATACGTACAACTAATGTATTATTCCACGGTGAAATGTTCAACGAAGAACTCGTCATTTGATAAAAAAATGTTATAAGAACTCATTCCGGTGACGACCCTAGACAAAATGCCGCCCCATTTTTATACAGTATTTTTCATGACTCAAATATCTAAGAAATGTGTTGTATGGCTATATATTATATTACCAACGAAATACATACCACTAAATTTAATTCAAATGCCATCTCTACTTCAATAGACAATATTGCGAGTCCTCGGTTTCAGATAAATTTAAAAATACACCTGAAAGATAGAAAGAAAAGAAAGAAAATTCTAAACTCGCGAATGACTGGCAAAAATATTTGGATAAATTAATTAGTAAGTACTTATGTACCTACCTATAATTCAAGTAAAATTCGCAAATCTGCACGTGTCATTGCTAGTCATCAAGGACGTGACCTCCAATGATAACGGAAGTAAACTAGACATTGCGAACCCAACAAAAATTAGATACAGCCCTGTTAAACCTCTTAATATGTCAATTAATGCAGTTTGTTTCCAAGCAGTAGGCTAAATTTTGTAATGGAAAGATATTTTCGTTATTAGATAGTAAGTTTAGGTACCTATTTCTATGTATTTTATCTAATGATTCTCCTCGGTTTGCCGCCTTCCGAGTAACTGCCGCCCCAAGCGACGCTCAATCTGCCTACCCCCACGGGACGTCATTGCATGTTTCACGTACTGCGGCGCACGAATAAGTGTCCCACGATGAACTGCATACGTACAACTTACATGTAACCATCTAAATCGTGTGAAATTGTTTCACAACGATCAGTTTAAGTGTACGAGCCATAAATTCATTTAATTTAGCTACAAGAGTACATAACATTATTATAGTAAACATTGTGTTTTAGAAAATGATTTTGAATTAATGTGTTTTCAAATTATACCTACGCTGTTTATTAAAGATTTTAATTATTTTAAATATGCATAATGCACTATAATGATTAAAGTAATGACTGCCTATTTTTCCAACACAAGAATAACGCATCAAAGAAAATGCCTTTGGTGGCATTTTCATCGCGAAAATCTACATACGCTCAAAATAATATATATAAATAATATCTACATACACGTATACAGACGAATATTTCATTGAAAGGGTCAACTCACACAGTACTGCATGGTTTCTAGAAGTAATTACTCGGAAAATCTTCAAAGAGATATGCAAGTCTGAGTTTTCATATCAAAACCAAAGGCTTAGAGCAGTGGTTCTTAACCTTTTCGAAGTCACAGCTCACTTTTGATCATCAGAAAAATTGCGGTGCACCAAATTCAAACGGTCAGAAGACAACGAAAAATATGCAGACATAACTTTTATTACAGATTAAACAGATTACATAACAGTCAAAGAAAAAAATATTAAAGAAATGGTAATAGGTACATATAATGTAAAAAACTGTAACTAAAATTACCCTTAAGGGAGGACATGCTCAGCGTAGATCAAAATGGAGCTTTTGTTCTATGTTCAAAGCATGGTCCTGGACATACCTTAAACGTTGTAGATAATCTATTTACATAATTTTGAAGCCTTATTATCCTTTATATTTATTTTAAACATTTGATGACTGACCTAACCTAACCGATTTTTTTTTTAAACGGTACATGTTCAAACATGCGCGTTAACATCATTTTACTCCCTACTTCAATTATAGTTTGTCAATTTATAGCTACGGCCGTATGTTGTAGCTTAACCACTGGGGAATGCCAAAAGAAATGGCGTATTTCAAAAAAACACTACCTTATTCTTAGGTCAATAATTATTATAAAGCAATCATTATTCATAGGACGTTTATCACAGTTGAATGGTCAAAGACATAGCTTATAATGAGTATCTTTAGAATTATCTTCAAATGTGTTAATCTTGCCCATTTTTTGAATAATAAAATGCCTAATTCTTGTCAAATTTGGGATCACAGAGATTATCAATATAATTTTTTATCGTAAATATTTCACTAAAATAATGTCGATATAAATTATACTAATGGTTTTATAAATACGTTTAAAAATTAATAAATGTAAAAAATCTTAACACCACTGCACATTATGTACTGAAATATTACTATATTCTAAAACATTAGAGCGAGAGGTTTAAAAGAATACTATTGTATGTAATAAAAAAACTCTGTGCAGTCATCAAATGTTTAAAATAAATTTGAAAAATAATAAGGCTTCAAAATTATATAAATAGATTATCTACAACGTTTAAGATATGTCCAGGATCATGCTTTGAAAATAGAAAAAAGCTCCATTTTGACCCACGCTGAGCATGTCCGCCCTTAACAAAATGGAATTTATTTGATGTGAAAATCAATTAATGTGATATGAGCTATCGGATTTTACATATTTCAGAAATATTAGAACGAATATTAATTTGATATAGCTACCCTCAATTTGTCGTCTAAACCGAGTATTTCTCGTTCTTTAGTTGTTACATTAGTTATTGTTGAAAAACTGAGCTCACACAAATATGATGTTGAAAACTGTAACAAGATTTTCAGTGTCCTCGTTTAAAGAGGTGGATATTCGTATTGGATAGAAATCCAAATTTCCTCTATAGTTGTTTCAGAAAATTTAATTTTTAGAGTGCGATCCGTTAACAATGTGACCAATAATTCTCCTTCTTCTCGGTACAAAAATTTACAACTCGATGTATCAAAAAATCAAATTGATTTCGTATCTAGTCATAATTTTCTATATTTAAGGAAGAAAAGTCATATGCAATCTTTACTTCCAATAAAGTTAAATGTTCTGTTATAGCGGAAATAATTCCGTGCGATCGATTCGGCAAAATCGAAATCACATAAGATCTTTCGTCGGCTTTCATAATTTCACGAAATACTTTTTCGGTTTTCACTATTTCACGGATTTTTCTGCTTTTATTTATTTTTCGCGGTGCACCGGTTAAGAACCACTGGCTTAGAGTAATGAATCTTGAGAAATATACTCAAAATAATGAATAAGAATAAATCAGACAAATGGAGCGATATATTAAATATCACAAATATTATAATATTTAAAATAGATCTACAATTATTTATTGTTAATAAAAAATGTATAAAATTGGTATTCTTACTACCAAATATAAATACAAATACCTGGGAATATACATCACGGGAGATGGCATTTTGCAGAGAGAGCTTGCTATCCGAATGGGAATGGCTGGAGCAACATTCACCTCGATGCGGAGTATCTGGGATTCACGATTGCACTCGGTCAAAAACAAATGCCGCCCATTCAATTCTTGCATTCTGATGGTGCTGTTTTACGGTAGAGAATCATGGCACCTTACGAAGGCTCAGAGAAATCATACACTGTGCTTTAAAACATATGTTTGCGATGGATACTGGGTGTGTATGACTGAGGAGATATAAGAACGGCACCAAGCAGCCTCTCATCACGCTGAGAGTGAAAAGGCGACGTTGGATCTGGCTCGGCTACGTGCTGCGGATGCCAAAAGAGAACTTCAACATGACTTGCCTGTTCTTCAAGCTAGATTCCGGTGTTCTGGAAGGCCGCTAAATACTATCTATAGAGTGTAGGTATACAGCGGAGCTACGGGACGCTGGTTTGACCTGGAACGAAGCAAGAAGACTGGCAAGCAACAGGGATTCTTGGAGGCGCCACGTGGTGTCCATATGCCCCAAGTTTGGGCCGATATAGCCGAAGAAGAGGAAGACTAAGGTTCTTATTACTACAAACATAATAATGTAAAATCGATTGTAATGATTAGGTTCTGCGGAAGTACGTGGCGGCGCAATTCACAGGACCGAGAGAAGTGGAATCAGCGTGGAAAGGTTTTTATCCAGCAGTGGATAGATTCAGGCCGATGATTACTTTCAATTATAATGTTGGCACGTGCTGTTTTATGTTTTAGAGCTCTCTATAGAATTATTATCTCTTATTCTGTTTGATTCTGTGCCTCATGTAAAAATAACATCAAAGAAAAGTAATATACCGTATTATGTTAGTGAATAGTGGTAACAAAAAATAATATACTTTCACCAATTCTACGTCAAAAGCTCTGTGATATGATTCAGTAAAAGCTCTGAATAGACTACTTCCTCGCACAATATTAATGAGATCGCAGACCCGTGATGGCTGTTAAAAAAACGAATATTCACCCTTTACAGAGTGAAGTATTCATAACAAAATTCTTACCAGCCCTGAGATCAAAGGGGCAGAACAATAGAGATTTCGGAGACAGATGACAGACTCCGTGGTGACGTTTACTAATTATCTTCAGCTAGGAAGATTGATGAAAACATTAAATCTGTATAACGTTGCATTGTCGTTAACAAAATTGATAACTATCATTGCTAATCAAATCGTTATCAATTGGTCTAAAAATATATTTTCAATGAATGCTTCATTTACAAAAAAATATGGTATATTATATTAATTAGTATACATAGTTTGAAAACACTGCAGAAACATTTTTGTCGACCATGTGCATAGTGGAGGTTTGTGTTAACAGATTTTTGTTTTCACGAGAAATGGATGTTAGCCACTTGCTCAACATACTAGGTCCATTCTCTGACTTAAACACAAATTAAAAAATAATATGTGTATTTACCAGACCCAGGATTCGAACCTGGGACCCACGATATTATAAACCGACGCTTAAATTGCTTGGTCATTAGGTATCATTAGTTGGAAAATACGTCAGAACCATACTAATTAGAAAAAAGTCTTATTGAAAAATCATGGTGCTGAGCAATGTACTTTACCAGTGTGTCAATATATCAATGCCTGCTCCCTACCAAATTACGATGAAATTAATCAAGTAGTTTCGGTTACATGACTATTAGGAATGAATAACTTATTTGATTGGGTAGGGCGCAGATGGCTAAATCGGTAAAGCACATTGGCCGGTATGCTTGCCATATGCCTATGCCAGTTGCATGCAGGTTTAACTACAGCCCGGCACCGTTTTTTAAAGTTTTTTTTCTAATAGACATGTTTTTGAGGTGTTTCCTATTTTTTTATTTTTTTATTACAATTTATTTATTTTTATACTTTTTGAGACTTTCGCAGTTGTTTATTATCGTAATAGATTTTTACACTATCACCAAGTTTTCTACCTTCTTCTTTCTCCGACGTTTCTTGAACATTTCAGAGGGCATTCTCAAGAGATATAAAGAAGTATTGAAAAGTACTGTTAGGTTAGAGCTTTCAATCCGCTTTAAACCAAACTCAGTTAACCAGGTAACTGCGCGATTCTAAGCTAAACGAAAACCGGGTAATTTTACGCGATTAACCAGCCGAATTCTTGGTAGGTATTTATAAGAACAATAAATAGAAATATGTAAAAACACACGTAACCACTGCGTGGCATGGGAACAATAAAATATGACTTACCTACAAAATTTGTTTACCATCTTACAATTAACTGATAATCCTTTATATTATTGCTGAAATCCAGACAATTATATTGCATTAAAAAAAATTGTGGCGTCTTATTGCGGACATGAAGATCACATATTTTTGTTTGTCCGTATTGTTTTAGCTTTGTTTTTTGTAACATATATATCATTAAATTTATTTATTTCTGTTAAATCTCCATGCCTTTCTCTCCCATGGCACTTTTTATTAAATTATGTCATTCAGTAAACTCAGTCAAAGCTTACTTGAGAGCGAGGCGATCTCAGTCTTGGGCATCTGGTCCTGAGACATTCCCAGGCGTAAAAACTGCTGGTGCATCACATCCAAATGTAGGGTTTCGTGGTACGCTCGATTAAGACCGAGTGTGGTGCAGGGCGGGTTGGTTTGGAGGGGTCTCCGTTTGTGTTACTGAAATCTAGCACAGTGACCATTAATAAACCCTTTTGGCCTGGTTCATAATTTCCCATGTGCACTTACTAATTCAAAGAATATTTTGAGTAATCAGATGCTTTTCCTGAATACTACATGTGTAGGTGGCCAGCTATAAAAAATATGTATGTATTCTGATTCTCAGGTTGTTCGTCTATTGTTTAGAATATCTTTTTCTAAGAATGTAATATTAATAATTAACCGATTAAAATAATCGTCACAAATAATATTCGTGCTTTGAAAAGGTTATAAAAATCACCACAGCGCCTAGCTTTTGCGGCAAAGTCATCGATACGAGGCTGTCGCGTGTGTTTGCGCCCAAATAAAGTCCAGGTAACAGACGGTGCCTTAGCACGCGCCCACCTGGTCGGGAGTGCTTTTACGACAGAGCTTTCCATCGCCCTCCTGAAATAATAATACAACGGATTGGCGTACAAATAAAAGCTCCTCCGCGATGTGCACGTGTTTTACGACTTTCAAAATAGCTTTGATTTCAGTTTATGTGCGATTTGATTCACCCGATAATATTTTTGTACGTGTTCTGGCAGGTTATTATTACATACTACACAGTATTTATATGTTATTATTATTATTTATGTTATAATTGTTATAGATGATTATAAGGCAGGTACTGTCATCTCCCTCCATTTTAGAAAGTAAAAACACGCTGTCACTTTTATTCTTTGTGGTTTTTTGTCTCAGGACTTGGAGGTGCACAAATAACACACCGGAATTGTGTTGGAAACGGCGAGATGTATCTACATTTAATATTATCTAATGGTTACATTTTTATACAAATTCTTTTCAATTTAATTTTGGAGGATAGCAAGGTTAACACTGCTTACTGCGTTGCTGTCAAAAATGCTTTTCTCACGCTAAAACAAACGGCCGCTTACGAGCGGTACAAATGCGGCGTTGCTGTTCGTATTTTTTTGTAACGGCATTCAAACAATGTTGCCGGTCAGATATTTAACATTATTTAATTATTTTCGCAATCAACTCTTACTTTTTGTTGGTTTAGTACCGACTCGGGCCTCTCCAGATACACAGAGACGTCCCCAAATGGGGACCATTCGGGGGTGTAACAGTACCTACGGTATTTATTCTGATTCTTCATATTTTTGTGAAGATTAGTCCCTGCTATCTTTCTTTCTCTTGGAGATGAAGATAACCAGCGGGTCTTTCATACAACACAATGTGTTGGATCCTATTTGAGCCCAGATTTTCCATGCGTCTATTCCATTGCTCTTTTTCTCATTTGTAGATATCCTCGATGTTGTAAAAATCTGGGATTTGATCACTTTTTATGTGATGTTTGAGTGTTTTGCCTGTAATTGATATCAATGTCTTCGTTTCTAGGTTTTGCAATAAAGGTATTGTTTTTTTTACACAATGACAATATGTACATGTTTTTATGAAGGTGTTTATGATTATTCAAAATTACTTATTACCACCTTAAACTAAAGAGCAAGGACATGGTTATTAATGATTCTAAAAAAAGGTATTGTTTTATTTATAGCATATAGCCTATAGCATAGTTAATTGTTCATATACCGCATGTAGATTTTTGTTGCTCAACTCTATGTTGAAAGTTAAAAAAGAATTTGATAAGAATGTTTCCATGTATCGGTTTAAGTTCAACTGATAGTTCCCTGGAGGCTACCCAAAACTACCAGTCTCTCCAGGTTGTCCGGTTCGCGCCTGACAATATGTCCAAAAAACTGCAGAATTCTTCTCAGACATAAATTGTCGAGAGCCGTTCCTTTATCTTCAGTCTCTGGATGATTGACTGGTTCGTCCTTTGCTCCGTCCAAGAAATGCGAAGCATTTGGCGCCAACACCACATCTCAAAGGCATCAATTGCCTTCCATTTTCTTGCCTTCAGGGTCCACGACTCAACTCCGTATAGAAATATCGAGAACACTAATGTTTGCACAAGCATCATTTTTGTGGCAATAGAAATTCCACGATTCTTCCATATAGTGGTAAGGCGTGTCATCGCATTTTTTGCAATCTGTGTGCGCCTTCTGTCTGATATTTTGTTAGTAATGTATCCATACAACACATTTCTTAGATATTGGACTGAAAAGTGAAAGGATGATAAAAATACTGTATAAAAATGGGGCGGCATTTTATCTAGGGACGTCACTGCTGAAAGGTGAATTCCAGGTCGCTGAAACCGAAAAACCGTTACATACGGAATAAGAATCAATCTTTCATTTTTTTTGTAGAATTTAAATTCAAATTAGGTACATCAATCGATAGTATTAATTTTGTTCTATACTGTTCTATCAGTCTCGTGGAAATTCGCATTTTCCGTAAAAAGCATTGAAGCAGTAACAATCTTGCTTCGTATTTTTATGCATATTAAGTTATATGGTAAAAAGCGTCTGTAACTGCACCCCTGCATAGCGTTATCTACCTTCTTAGGGCGCGGATGGGTCAAAAATCGATAGAGACCTGACTTTCTCTGTGAAGGGAAGGCGCCCAACCAACCAACAGATGTCTCTCATTAGGTTTATAACCCATTAAGGGAAGCGCGCAAGCTTATACCAACACTTTATGGAACATTGATACGCGGAAAGCATTCAAATTGATTTTTATTTATTATTGAATTGGTTTATGTAGCGTAAAGTTTATTATTTTTCTATTGGTTGTTTGGATGAATATACTTTTATATTAAATAATTAAATAATACGAACGATAATAGTGTGAAGTTGGCAATATATAATTTCGCTATGTAAAATGACTTGCTGCTGATTTAAACGTTAATGTTTTTTAGCTTCACTTTCGTATATTATATTTGTGATATATTTATATATAATGGTGGGGCCTAAGTCAGCTCATGTGTATTATCGAAATGCTATATAGAGCAGGTTTGGGAATCCTAAAACATCTGGCGAAGAACAGTGTTTATTAGGTATAAAAAATAGCGTGTAAGTCTGAAATATTTTATAGACAGAGCAAGCGTTAAAATCTGTGTGTGTCTGGAAACAGGCCGAATCATGACCCAGGTATCGACACGAATCTAGGACGATTTGGCGCCGGGAAAATTGGATGCCACGCAATTCGAAAATAAATAGACGTTAGGTACTTATACGTACTTTTAAAAAATATATTTAATATTATTATTCATATTTAAATTATGTATTATGATTTAATAGTTCGTGAGAATTTAAATATGTACACGTAAATAATGATTTAATCGTGCATACGTTTAATTTGCAACGAAAAAAGAGTTTTTTTTATTTTTATATAAAGCCTTAGGCATGGTTATTCTCAATCCGCAATAAAACAAACATTATGTGAAGAGTAAAATTAATTAAAACTACTAAGTAGTAGACAGAAACTGATTAAAATTCATCGTCTACGTTCTGTTTACGTATCTACGACAATGCGGCGTCCAATTGTCCTGGCGTCCAATTGTCTCATTCTCATCGACACGTAGGTAATCGCTAATACCGCCCACTTGCCTTCCTGAAACTGGGCACTCTAGTCAGCTAGTTTATGTTACAATTCTCGCAGATAGTTTGTACACAAAATAAATTAAATAGATAAACGTAATATTGGATGTTTTCAGTTGATTTCGTATATTTAGGCTATCAAACACTAGTAATCACAAGTCACTATACATATTATTATCTTCAGAACAAAAATAACGTATGAAAGTTTTCGTGTGGAATGGGAAAACTAATGTTCATTAATAGCTTACAAATAAGTTATATTATATAATAATAATAATATTCGAGTTTTTGTATATGTATAAGAATATAAAATTAAAGGTTTTTCACTACCTACTAAATAGAAAATCACATACACCATTGATTCCCAGTACAGAAAAGTTATTGCAATATAATTATTATTATCCTCCTTGTTTTCAAGTATATTATAATTATTGTACCATATCTTTATATAATCACTCATTGGCTTTTACTTCAATCGATAGTGTCATTAAAAATACCGAAAAGAAGTATCACAATAGGTTTTCTCTCTCTTAACGACTTACGAAAGAAAAAAAAACTTCAGTTAAAACTTTCCACGTCACAGTGTCACGGAGAAAACTTATCCACTGTATCGGTAAAAAAACTTTGACGATATTTAAAAAAAAACAGCAAAGAAACTTAGGTTGTGGCAGTTAATTACAGCCAACAGCCAATTTGGGCGGGCCTAATAAATTGGATTTTCAGTGAAATTTAAAAATAGCTAAGTTCTTGGTTTTTTTTTTTTACCTTTTGCGGATTTTTTTTTATAAGTTTACACAACTAATCGAATCAAATATTGTGTATATATTATTGGTGCGTATTAATAAGAGTGGAAAATTTCAACGAAATATTTATTTTATAAGTATTATGAAGATAAACTAAAAAATAGTAATTTTTGTAGCTTAAAACTTATTTTTCGATCAATTTTCATAGAACCTTTTTAAAATGCTGATTATTATGAAAATGACATGTTGTACCTTGATAGTTTATGAGTATTCTGATACCTTGATAACCGAATAGGACGTGCATAAAATCGTCCCCTTAGAACAGAACAAGCCTAACTGATTTTTTTTGAAAATAGTTTTATTGTACTAAAAAAATCCTTTTTTTGTTCTCTATACGGAGTCAGAAAAAGCGTATCTGAATTATGAACATAAAAAAAGTTATCAGCTTAGATCATTCCAAACTTAACTTCAATCTTAAAAACATTTTGGAACATAATTAACTTATCTGACGTTATCTGACGAAATATTATGTAACAGAATATATATTTTAATTTTGTTTTCAACATGAGCAATACTTTTAACTAATGCATTATCGTATAATTAAATCAATATTCTTATATTTACAGTTTTCCAATCAATAACAAAAAAGTTTAAAAGTGCTCTCCTGTAAAATGTCAAAAAATGTTAGGCTAGTTCTGTTCTAAGCGGGCGACATTTTCGCAGCACTTACGATCAATAATTGTAATAGTTATGTGAGGTTGAAAAATTTCGATCGTTATGTTATATACTATAATAATATCTGTCCCATCCCATATTTTCACCCTACCTACTACACTCATTGTTCACATCCAGGTACTTTAATCAATTAATGAGTGACTGCTCAACTATGTTTGCAAAACGGTAGTTACCCATAGACTACGAGAGCGTCAAGACTTGCATTAGTTTGACCGCCATAGTGTCATCAAAGCAGTGATTCATTTTCAAGTTACGGTTCGATCAACGCCACGTCAAACACAATAATTCATAAAAAATCATGAACTCATTACACACCCATCCGTCACATGACAGGTTAAACGGCAGACTGACCGTACTAGTTACGTGAGTGCATGAACACGGAACCAACTCCAGCGCTCCGGTCAACTCAAAATTAAAGGTTAGTTAGTGCCTGGACCCGCCCTCCCCCAGCATCCAAAATCCCCCTTCCTACAGTCCACTAAAAATCATCACCAACATCTATTCCCAGTGTCGTTGTAAAGGGCGGACGATTAGGACAATGCTTCTTAAACTGGAGAGTGCAGATCACTACATTGTCGTAAATAATTTTCCAATTAGCCGAAAATATGGTTTCTGCAATTTTTTATTTTAATATTTTAAATAATTTCGTTTTTTAAATCGATATATAGATAAAGGAGGGTTAATGATGTTATATATCCTTAATTTTCCATTATACATCAGTGCAGTGTTCCCAGTACGAAAGATTTTTTATGAGTCGGAAGCGGAAATAGTGAAACGAAGTTTTTATCCTGAAATGACTAACATAATATGCAGGAAACGATCCTCCTTGTAATAACAAAAACAGTAATGTTTTATGGTTAAAAAAAACGCACGAGGCGCAATTGGTATATAATATTATCTATATTTTATACGATTATTGTTTATCGGTTATTGAATACTTTTATCTGGATATTATAATTAAATATAAAACGCTATTTTTACTACAAGGGTTTTATGATGATTTTTGTAACTATACCGATTGCTAAAACACCTTGATATGCCCTTGCCTATTGTGAGAATTCCTGCAATATCCATAACACCCTGATTACCATTTTTCAATAATATTATAAAATAATGAAAAATTCGTCATATTCCTTCTAACGTACGTACATGCATTAAGCAGTTATTATTAATAAGTTCGATAAAAAATCATGAATACATATGTACTGAGTAAAAGTATATATCATATACTTACATCATACACTAACTTGTTATGCGTTTTATATACTAAAGGGCTTTAGAAGCGAGCGTTAAAAGCCAAAAAGGTCCATCACGAATTACACTATAAGTGGTCCTTAATAAAAATGACTCCGATCCATTGTCGGAGTGCGGACCTTTCAAAAATAAACGTGATAGAATAAACATATTAAGGTAGGAAATAGACACACACTTATTGGATAAAATGCTTATAATAGTAACATACTAGACAACATCAGTATTTTAGAGTAGTTTTAGAATAATTATTTTAATTTCTAAACAGTGTCTACCACACTGACATCTCTAGATAAAATTTCGACTATAAGCAAATTGGAAATACCGATCTCTAATATTATTTTAAAATAATTATTTTTATTGTTATTTTTTTATAGATGGCTCGAGTAGAGATTGCAATACCGAATGAATATATCAATACCGGTATTTCTTATTGAATAGCGGTATTCGTCAAAATATATTATAGTAAAAAAAAGAAAGTACCAAGTACCTATCAATAAATATAGCTACTAAAACCAATTGAAAACACTATTTTATAGAAAGCTAAGGAACATGCATACATTTATAACGTTGACATTTATAAATATGTATAAATCAATAAATCATATTATTTTAGAACTGCTAAATTTTACAAATACAAGTTACAGGAAAATCTCTCTCAAATACAACGTTTTTTGGATGTACTATCAACATTGGATCAATAGTTAAATATAATAATTGGAAACATTTGAAACGAACGTTTTCTTTTTTGAAATATGTTGATTCATTGCGACAATTCTATAAATATTTGGGAGATTTTTTTAGTATTTTGTAACTTTCGTTGGTTTCTTATATCCACTAGTTATTTACATCGCAATTACATAAGACACACATAGCTTAGCGGTTAGAGCACATAGCACTCGAATCCCAAGGGGCGCGGGTTCGAATCAGTTATATATTTCTCAGAGGTGTTTTCAAATTATGTATGTTCAATAAAGAATGTTACATTCTTAAATCTTGTATATTATTATTCGCTGAATAATAAAAAAATATTTTATCATTTCTTAATCTTGAATTTTCGTTTAAAACTGTAAATAGATTCGAGATTATCTGTCACTATTTTCGTGTTGATACAAATATTATTTATTGGATTGATATTTTTCAAGAGCAAGAATAAAGCTTGTAAGTGTTAATTTAGTTAACTATTTCTTTTATTCAACGAATAATTCACAAGGTTTAAGAAGGTTGCGACGTAAATCCAGGAGATGCAGGCTCGATTCCTGCCGAGTTTGTCGCAATTCGTATGTCACTGCGTAGCATATAGGTAAATGCGACGGACGGGGCGTAAACCCAGGAGATGTAGCGTTCGATTCCCTGCCGGGCTGGCTTACTTTTTTCAAAAAAGATTTTTTCTATTGGTTATAATATATTTTCTCAGAAGTGTTTTTCAAAATTATGTATGTTAATTTAGTGTTTAAATTACTCTCCGGGGGCGTGAAAATGTATGTCGTAGAATGAACGTCTTGCCATTTGCAAGGGATGCATAGGGATCGTAATAAGTTTTTTTATATAACATCGAGAGTATGTGTATCATGCACTATTATTATGTTCCACTTTTTTTTTTTAAATTATCAATAAGAGATTTTTTCTTCTATTCGTCACTGTTCTGGCAGAAGACACTAATTCGAAAAAATGACATATTGAGGTAGTACCAAAATGTTCCTTATTTCAAACTTTACCGTCTGGAAACCTTCTTAATAAATAAACAGTCTTAATTTTAAAGTCATCCTTTTTACGATTACTTAATAATCTCACATGATAGACCATTATTTCAAACTTTTTAACAACTTCAAAGTCAAACTACTCAAAACTAGTATTCTCCAGTTAGTGTGTTCTGCCAGAACAGAGACGTTATGTCATTCATATTAATCAGATAAAACTGGTCTTGTCAATTGTCTTAAATGTTAATATGTAAATTTGTTACCCATATACCATTTTTCGTCATCTGAATGGATCCTAGGAAAATTTACTTTCTGTATACACTCAAAAGTAAAAACAAAAAACAACGCATTCCACGCGCTACCCTTATACAGTGCATTACCTGCTTATTCTCACGGGCCGTCAATGCTACAGCAGTCTATACGTCTTATATAGAACGAATTTACGAATACGTTTTTCTATACAACTAAATAATACCTACCCACCAAACTAACGAAGACTGTGGACTTGTTGAATGGATAAGGATATAGCGATATATTAGAAATAGAAAGCGTGTAACGCGGTATAAACCTGTGCGCCCATAAACATTGTAAGTATATTGAAGCACATTACAAAAATTTTATTACAATTAAATTGGCTAAAACCAAGGCCTGAACAAAAACAAACCATAAGTGCGAGTGAGTAAGCATTCGGCACGCTTATATCTCCTCTCTATGCGTTAGAGTAAGATAGAATTTCTACGGCTGAATTAAATATTTTTTGAAAACGTCGCCAGTAAATATGGATTTGACTGATTCCATTCATTTAAAAACTGCGAGCACGTGTTGCTGAAATTTATGGTACTGTTCGGTTAAAGCGGATACAGCGGAAAACGCATTTTGAAAATAGCCGATAAACTGGATTATTTGTTAGTTTGGGTTAGCTTAGGTTAGGTTAGGTTGGGTTAGGTTAGGTTTGGTTTGGTTAGGTTAACCTAACAAATAATCCAGTTTATCGGCTATTTTCAAAATGCGTTTTCCGCTGTATCCGCTTTAACCGAACAGTACCAAATTTATTGTTTTTGTGTTAAATATAAAGTTAGTGGTAATTATTTTTAGTTATTTTAGTATAACATATAGTTAACTATGTTGTGTTTAAATTTGGTAGCCGTACTGAGAAGCAACATGGTGGTATAACGTTTCATAGATAAGTTGATAATAATAAAATCGAGGTTCTACTGTGCGCTAAACGCAAGAAACACGGCTTCATTTTGCCGAAAAATATGCGCTCTCTATATATTATTACTCTGAGGCTAAAACCAAAATTTTCTTGTCGGCGATATTCTGCTATCTTCATTCGGTGATAGTATAATATCGTTGAAAAAAATCCATTTAATAGTGATTGCTACCCCCAACAATAGGGATTAGTTACCAAGAAGAAAAAGAGTAAATAACCTACTGTGATTCTCAGTGTTACGATAAATTATGTTACCTATCACTGTCCACTGTCACTTTACAATAAATTAGAAAATATTCCCTTAAATCTGATCGACACCTAAAACAGCTTTAAAAAAATATTCAACAAAAAAATACTTTGAAAAAAATATTTACACAAAAAACTTACCCTTGTCACAATTAGCCCCCACCCTCCTGAGGGGACAGCCGCTCCGTGGGGCGCTCTCGGTGTGGCTCGGACCATGAGTGGACATCGGGGGAACCTTTAAAACAAACGTGGATTTTTTAACGGGGTGATTGTGTCAAAACAAGGCTTAAGGGTTGTTTTTATTCCAAATAAATAAAGAACATGTTTACGAATTACGCTTTTAAGGAAAAATAAAAAAAAATGTGCTGCCTATATACAGTTTACGATTGTCTCGGAAAAACTATTTTATTTTTGAAAATTAAATGACTTTTCAGCGATTAATAAAAAATGAAAATATCCATATTCGTTGGTATAAAAAAAATCTAGGATCTAATCTAAATAAAGAGATTTAATCTAGATAAAGGATAAAATCTAGGATCTAATCTAGATAAAAATCTAATCTAAAAAAAGGTATTGTTGTCATCATGATAATGCGTCGGTGAGATGCATTCATATGAATGAGGTAGGTATATGTTTAATTCAAACATGCCTCTTTAAATTTAACAAATTTCAAATATTTCGCACTTTTGCACATAATGTATAAATAATTACAAGATAAAAAGAACTTTATATATACAACGTTTTTAAATTCTGTTGAACCATATAAACTTGAGTTGACTAGCTTAAACGACTATGCTTAACGCACGTATATATAAATAATTTAGTTACTAGGACCCCAGACCCCTAGCAACCAATAATGGTGTCAAAATAACTTTTCATACAAAACAGAATTAACTGAAAATGAATTCAATTCTACTTAAAAATGGCTAAAAATGCATTGGCATCGTGTTCTGATATATTCTAAAAGTTTCAAATGTCTAGCTAGTCGGGAAGTTAGTTAAAAATCGACTGCAAAATTTGTACCGGACAAACAACCACCGGACAAATAAGAATACGACCTAATAAAAACGTTGTAAAATACAGATAGAGCCATATTATGATTTAGCAGTTGACGTCTTATCAGGCTTTAAGCACTCGATATTATAAAATATAGAAAGTCCTGCCATTTTCTGTTCTCTGGAGGTCAGGGAATATAATATTTGGTTAAGTCTGTGGCCTCTCGACTTCTAAAAATTACATGTGTAATTGAACGTAGTTATGCAGAATTAGCCAGTTCACAATAATGTCGAGCTGAGATAATGCCACTTTAGCAACAACATGTTATTAAAAATGTATGTAAAATGTAAAATTGTAAATAGTATTTTATTTCAAGAATATTTTTTTTTTGCAGCTTGGCTATTTTCAGAAGAACGTAGAGAAAACTTTCTCGCATCTGATCTATATCATATCTCATTATTGTTCTTGAAGTAATGTTAAATAATATGTGTATTAAAATAATAAAAAATATAGTGACTGCATGTAAACTTTTATTTTCATTGAAGTATATACCACTCCCTCGAAATGAAGACACGACAGTAATTTTCTGCCGTTCGATTAATAGATAGCGCCTGTACACGTGCATGAATTTACTTGCATCAATAGTGTGTATTTTAAACTATCGGGATAATAACTGTTTATACGTAAGAGGACTCGCACATCAGAACTCGCCGCATGCGTCTTACGACGAATTCGTCGATGTGACGTCATCGTAAACCAAGAAACAAACGTTATCAAATGGACCTTCGCAGATTGGCCGATGCAACTGCAACTCTGCGACCCTGCGACATTCGTCTAGTTGCAATGGCCAAAGCGTGCATGTCGATCTCGGGAATGTCGCCTCCGCGCAAGCGCACAGCTGGCGGCCATCGGTCATTTCTGTCTTTGTCTCTGTCTACAATGTCATTGCTCGCTCACGCCGCCGCGTTTGACGTTTGTTCATACAATCAACACAATAAAAATGGCAGACGAGAGACTTCTCTTTATTCGTGTTTGACGTTTGCCGCTGGGCAGATGTGCGAGGATGTACGATGCAACATTCGTCGAAATTTTGTCAACTTTTGATTTATGGCCGTTAGGCACACAAGGCGAATTGTGATGTGCGAGCCGGCTAAAAGTGCTGACTGTCTCGCCAATCTCATTCTTCAAGAGTAAGCGAGACGCAATGTTATCATTGTTTGGTACTATTTGACAGGTCGTGAAAATGGGTTAATCTCAAAATGAGTTTCTGCGCGGTATAGTTTGTTTTTTTTAACCAACAGGTTCACTACTATCGTTCTACTGCGCAGATGCAGATATTGAACAAACATACTGTCGTGTAAAAACGCTCCAAATTGTCGCGTGAGAATTCACATCAATTCAATCTTGTAATTTGCATGATAATACGTGTTTACACGTGTATTTTTACGTACTATCAGCAGTAAATCCATGCACGTGTAAACATGTTATTATGCAACATAAGTACGTTACTACGATTATATTAATGTTTAAGTACTGAAAAGTTAGATAAAGGTGATTGATTTATTTTTGAACATATAATTTCTTAGAAATCCATGTAATCATTATTTTTATCTGCGATAAATAATCATGCATTTAAAATTAAAATTAGTTGCCAATGTTCCATTGAAGTGAACGAAACTGATACTGATTATTGTTAAACTGTGCGGAAAACGTACTACATACGTATTGTATTTAATTTAATTTAATAGAATACATTTCGACTAATAATAAATTAACAGTTATATACTTGTAATAAGACGTGTATTGTAATATTATTTCATTGTTATATTTGGTTTAAGATATTCAAACAAACCTTTTGCTCCAAGCTCGGCCCGAGCGTGGTGACCAGCGTCTTATCATCCTCGTCGTCACTAGAAGGCCTCCTATTTTCTGCCCCGTCCAAAGCCGCACTTGCGATCATATCAATATCCTTCGAAGTCAACCCTTCCGCCTTCAAGCTGTTAAGCCCTTCAATCTCCTTAAACAGCTTATATTGATAATGATCCTGGGCGGCTTTGTCTTCCTTCAGACTCTCGACGACGGGCGATAACAGGACGTTATCGTTCGGATAGCCTTCACCGTTGTCCTGCACAGTTTTTTCTGTCGACTGAATCGGCAATATAACCCCATGAATTTCTCTCATATTCTCTTTACTGTTTCTATTATTGTAAAGCGGGGTTCCTTTATTGTCACGTTTCAAGCTGTCTTTTGTGGTAGTATCATAGTTAAAATAAACAGAATTACTGTCAGATTTTTGATGTAATCTAGTATTTTCTTCGAAGGTTTTTGATCTGAAATGATATTTATCTACTATTTCATTAAGTTCGTCGTAGTCGTCGGGAAGAATTTTTCTGGTCGTCGCTGGTGGAACTGTCGTGGCGAAACCTTGGTCGTTTGATGGTGGCATTAATGTTGCGTTCTCTGACCCTTTCGCAGGCACTAGTGCGATGTCTAATTCAGCAGAGAACGACGCGTCTTTCTGGTACAATACGTCTTCTTCTGTGTCCACGTAATTGTCGGAGATTGATTTGGAAGTGCCGTTTATTTCTGAAAATAAATGAAAAATATATATTATTAGTGATATTTATGGGATAAGTAACAGTTAATGAACATATTGAAGTGATTAGAGATTGCAATACAGAATGAAAATATAAAATATATTTGACATTCCCCCCTCAATAATGATCTATGTTACATTTTGGCAGTTTTTAACGAAATATGCAACAATGATCTACATCACATTGCCTCTGTTTTGGCATATTTATTTTTTTGATCTAGCAACATCAGTCCCTTGTTTTTGATCCGTTATATTGGCCTCCCAACTCTGTCAAAATGGAGGATGTCACGAGAGTTTTTGTTAACCCTGCGGATGCAAAAAGACTTCACAAAGAAAAATTCACATGGGAAATTGGAAGAGGAATAAAAATAAGTGATCGAGGAATTCTAAAACAATTTCTTTATTTTCTAAATGGATTCCAGGACAGGTAGCAAACGTATACCTATTGGATTAAAGATAACAAACAGCTAACTGCCTTCAATAAATATTTTTCTTTAGCAAGATGAGTGAATCTAAAGAATTTATCACATTGTGATTTGCCTGTATAATACCTACCTACCTAATCATCATTTAACATAACAAATAGGAGTAAATATAGAGAGTAGAAAACATTTATTAAAAAATACAAAACCCGGTGAATCTAAAACCACGTGCACAATCTAATGATTTAACTCAATTCGTAAAGCATATTGACGTCAATCCAGTGGATTTTTTCTAAATAAGTATGGCCGAGTGGCTTACGCGTCAGCTTATAATGTCGTGGTTTCCAGGTTTGAATCATGTGTCTGGAAAATACACATATTGATTTTTAATATGTTTTTGCAGTTAGAGTATAGATCTAACTGGTTGAGCAAGTGGCTAACATCCATTTCTGGTAAAAAGAGAAATCTTTTAATATCTACAACCTCATATCTCAACCCATATGATCTTCTTAGGATCGGATATGGTAATATATATATATAAATATGATATTTCCAAATTATGTGTGAATTATTATTGTTTGTATAAATAAATAACTGTAAATTGTATTTTTATATCACTTGACAATATCTTTCTGAGTGAATAAAGCTGCCACTGATCATTATTTAACTAAGTATATGGGGTACGTAGGTGCTACGTTATATTATAGTATATTTGTTTTATAAATGAATGAAGTGTTTTTAAGAACAAAATATTAAAAAACCTACGTAATCTAAAAAGGAAGAATGGTAAATTGAAAGCAAACAACAAAGCATGCGTAGGTATTTTTAATATTATTTCGAGAAAGCTCGATTAATTTGGTACCTATTTAAAATAATTAAATTTTAGAAAAGCTTGTTTACTTCACTTGAATATTAAATCCCAAAATATAAATATTTTTACATTAAACATTATTGATTTTAATGTTTTACAAGAAAAGAATGTAAAAATAATGTCGATGGTGATATAATTATTCTCAGTGAGTAAAAAAATAGTTAGGCAGCAACCAACATATTTTTACCATCGTAATAATATATAATTGATACGTGTGAACCGATGTTTACTTATAATTTATTATTTTGATTGATTAACCAAACCAGAGTCAGTTTGTTTTTTGTTTATATGCCTTGTATAATGTCTGGAAAAAAAAATATTTAATATTTAATTTCCCCGAACCGTGGTTAAGGTTAAACTATCCATCTGACATAAATCCTCCCAACTCAATAAGTAAAGAGGACACGTCATGTCACTGAAGATAATCAATGATTTTTGCTTTAAGCAACAATATGCATGGTTGATGCATTAGTCCCGTGCAGCTTCGTATGGGGTCAAGGAAGTGTGTCACTAAAATTTATTCATACACGTATGAACTTTAAGAGTAACGAGGAAATAAGAGAACGCACTAAGCAGCATCTGATAGCGAAGAGGTGCCGTTGAACCTGGCTTGGCCACATGCTGCGGATGCCAGAAAATAACTTAAACCTGGCTTGCCTGTTCTTCAAGCCGACCGGATTTCAACGTCCTGGAAGGCCGCTGAATACTATATACTATATATAGTGTAGGTATACGGTTGAGCTGCGGATGCTGGTTTGACCTGGAACGAAGCAAGAAGATTGGCGAGCGACAGGGATTCTTGGAGGCGCCGCGTGGTGCCCATATGCTCCAACTAAGAGGAAGATATGGCCGAAAATACAGCGTCGTGGAAGGCTGCCATGCAGATCGCATATACAAGACGGGGACGATTATTGTTGTATTTTTATTTTATTTTTTTACTATAAAATAATTTTTTGACTGGTTTTTTATCTACTAACTTGATGCTCTTTTCATTCTAAATATCATGCTTTAAACGTCGTGAATGAAGAATTTATTACGTACCTACTCAGTATGTTTTTTAAACAAATTAATAAATTTCTGGACCCGAGAGTTTCCATGGTGTGGGTCTAGGACAATTTGGCGCCGGGACAACTGGCCGCCACGCAATTCGAAAATAAATATACGTTAGGTACTTATAGATACTTTAAAAACAATATTTTGTATTGTTATTTATATTTAAATTATTATATTATGATTTAATAGTTGGTGAGATTTTAAATATTATGCACACGTAAATAATGATTTAATCGTGCATATGTTTAAGTTCCAACGAAAAAAGAATTATTTTATTTTTATATAAAACCTTAGGCATGGTTATTTTCAATACGCAATAAAAAACATTACGTTAAGAGTAAACGGAATTAAAATTATAAAGTAGTAGATAGAAACTGATTAAAATTCCTCGTCTACGTTGTGTTTACGTGTCTACAACAGTGCGGCGTCTAATTGTCCTGGCGTCCAGTTGTTCCATTCCCCCTGGTGTAATGGTTGTAATAATTTTGTAGGTGTGGATGGAGCGAATATACTTGAAGGTACTACAACACTGATTAGGTGTAGTATTTTCTTGTAGAGACTGCTTTAGTTAATGCCTTAAATTTTGAAGACATACTTCCTAAAGCTTGCCGTTGAAATACCCAATAAATCTCAAATACATTGTTTTAGAATTTTTGAAATCTCTACCTCCAAAGCGTTCGTACACAAAGCGCCTACAAAATGCCAAAAAATTAAAGTACGCGAGACTGGAAACATAATTTAGTATTAAAACAGTTAAATCCGAAGTAGAAAATTCGCTCGCTTCCTGCTTCCATATTTCTACCAAATTTAGGAATTAACTTCTCGTGGGGCGGGGGGTGCAAGTCAGGGGGTGGCGCGCGGTAAACCAATATCAGAGCTTAATCTAAAATAGGGTGCGCATAGTACGATATGAATCAGATAATTATTATGTGAAAGGGTTGACCGTTGATTTTAGTTTTTAGATTGGATGTAGCGTTATAAATGGTGATTTTATACAGCATTCCATAATTACTAGCTTAAATGAAGCCTTTTCCTATGCGAACTTTGAAAGGGTACGATGTAGGAGAGTTCATTAATTTTATTTTCCTGAATGAACTTCATTGAATAAATTCATTAGCATATTATTAAACATATATATTCTTTTAGAAAAATACGACATCTTACCGGACTTCAACTTGTTACCACTGGATTCGCGCCAGTATGCTTTACCAATTAAGCTACGGGCCACCTACTTAATTACGACAATTTTAACTAGTAGTTCTTGCGTTATAATATTGGTATCGGTTTTTTTATATTATTAAATCAAGATAAGTAGCATATTACTTGGTTTAACATATTATTGTGGCATTTTTATCTGCTTGTTGCTATAATAAAACAATATTTTATATATTGGTATGTTCAATAGCTTCATTCAGGCGTCTTAACACTACAGTAAACATTATTTTTTGTTGTATACCCAACTTGTGTTTTATAGATTTAAATATTAATAATATGCTTCAAGTATAGGTTCAAATACGCCCGTTTTATTAGCCCTCGTATTAGCTACATAATCTTATGTGGATCTGGGCCGCCTCACGCGAGGATTTATATTTTTACGAGAAATTGATGTTAGCTAAATACTCAACCTATTAGAGCTTGTCCAGATGACGCGTGTTTCGCCGCGAGTGCATGTGGACATCCCAATTAGGTCACCTGTATCTCAACCGCGCGCGAGAAGTGACACGCGGCGTTTACATGTGGACTACTCAATGAGGTCACATGTATCTGAAATGCGTGTGAGTTTTTACGCGCAAATCAAATCGCGCCATCTGGACAAGGCCTTAGATTCGTCCTCTAGGTACATAATATTGAAAGTAAATTTTCCAGACCTGGGATTTGAACATAAGGTCCACGATACGTTACCGCCGTAGTGCATCGTATATTACGTATAAAAATATATACGATTACATAGGCAGGTACTGCTTTTATTTCTTCAATATCTTTACATACACATTTGATATATCGTCTAAAAATATCATTATTAACTAAATGAAATTGCGAAAATATATTATACTGTTTACGGAAATTCACGTGTTTTATTATGCATCGGTTGATTACTCCTTTACTTCAGTTTGTATGGATGGATACTATCCGTGGCTTTATCCAACTGACTTCTCCTAGGTATGCTTATATACTACAGTCTGCAATTGAGAAGAGATCTTTATTTAGCAACGTATTTTTATCGACTTATACTAGGTATAAATGAGAACTCTGCCATTATGGGTAGTGTTGACCTGTGTGTCCCTGATAACTATCTTAAAAATAGAGAGCATCAGAGTTGAATATTCTCCCAACGTGTAGAACCAACCTGCCACTGGTAATGCCAATTGGGAGGGCGATAACTATGTTCAACCAGGTTGCTTCGGGTGTTAATATATTCCACTTGCGTGAGGGTGAGTTTAGGTGGACGCTATTTTATAAATTCTTAAAATAGGGTCTCCTTAGCAAACTCGGTGTGCTTCTTTGAACTTCTATGTATTTATACTTATATGTCACTCATGCCTCCCACATCCCGAAGCGGGCCCTCAGGCTAGGATCTGTGACGGCCCCCTACCTATCGCTAAGGTTAAAGGCAGTGTGACGTTCTACAGTTACATATTCCAAATGGTGTTCGAGGTAAAATTAATGGTATTTTTAACGATTTTTTGCATTTTAAACACACCCACTTTTATGTTGTTATGCACAATTATGGACTACTTGTCGAATATCGACAATAATGAAAAATTGCATCGTACAAATAAATGATATTAAATGTTAGTATGCTTGAAGTGAAACAGCGCCGCAGTGCAATTTTGTGATGTGTGTTTATCTCACTTGGCTGGGCCCCCAGGCTAGAGCCCTGTCAGCCCACCCCTTATGGAAGCCATGATGTCACTGATTTTGTATGTATATATTATGTTCTCTTTTTAAATTTTCATTTTTATCGTTATTATTACTTTTTTTCTTTATAATAATGTCATGTTGTGAACGTGTTAAACTTATAATTTGTGATTTCCACAATATATTAAAAAATAAATTTAAATTGAAATTGAAATTCTATACGAAAAAGTATTGTGTGCAATGATTTTTTTTGTATTTCTCTAAAGTTTCCACTTAACAAAAAACAATTTCCACAGTACCATTTATATTGCGTTCATGCCAGTGTCACCCGGGCGGCAGGGCAACTTCTTCAGGCTGAATTATAAGCAAAGTTTGTAGACGGTGAAATATAAACATATAAATCACCTGGGGAGGCGTTCACCAGACTTTCGTTTCGAAATTTTGAAACTTGCATTGTGGCTCAACTTTCTAATTTAAAATGCCCCTCTCTCTCGGCACTGATTACCCAGTTACGTGCACATAAAAACCGGGAAAATGGCTCCGTGAAAACATATTACGCTCTATGGAGCAGGGGGTTTCCCTAATAATAATAAACCCATTATACATGTACACCATAGAGGGAAATACAGAGGACACCGTACAAGAAGGTGATATATGTAATATGCATATGGTTTTCCTCTTTCACCCTCCATCCCATAGTCACTTTCAATTAGTTCCTCGTTCCAATATTGCGATCAACCTCTGAATATAATATGAAAATTTTGGGATATATTTGGGAGTTTGAACAATCTTTAGACTTATTGAAAAAGACGTGTGTGTCATTACAATGCTCTGTATTTTCTAATCATGGAAATCAGAACCTTACTAAAACTAACGTAAATGTCATTAATAAACACATAATTAATGAAAATTTGGTAATGTATTCGTCGCCACTATTAAATATAATTTAAGCACATGATTAACACAATTATACTAATAATATTTTAATTGATTAATAATGTCAAGAAATAACCAAAGGACTCGAACACTGTACTTTCGATAAATTTTGTAAATTAGATATCCATTAAAAACCCACTTAGGGTTTTCAAAGTATTAATAACATTACAATTAATAATAAGTATACAAAGTCATAATATTGTTTGAACGAATAAGAACATGTATTCTGTTTCTATCTATGCTATCTATGCGTATAGTATTTAAGCAAAGGCAAACGGCTTATCTGAATAGCCTTGATAATGGTGTTACAACCGAAATAACTATCGACAAACCTTTTTAAAAACCTGTAGAATTTAATATTAATTATATTTTCATTTCTTTTAAAATGGAATTCTACCAAGTAAATGCTAACTCAATTAATAATTAGTAAATGTCATTGTTTTAAAATTCATCATACATTCATAGGTAGGTACGGTATGTTTTACTTTTATAATAGAAATACTTCCGGTTTTAGTATTTATTCACAGAAATTTAATCAATAATAACAGAGAATACTTCAAACGGTACACAAAAATAGATTAACAAGATAAGATGAATCAGTCGACCAAATAACCAGATGAACTTGCCAAAGAATTAGTTCAGTTCAGGTAAGTATCACATTTTACAACTAGAAATTTCACTTATCTCTATAAGCGAATCTCGATAGTGTAAGGTGCTTAGTTTCAAAAACAGAGGACCTGTATGATCACAAGGGTCAGAGCTAATCAGACTAAGCTGACTGGCTGTAAGACTGTGAGAGATCAAAAATACGGAGTTAATATAGAGTTAAATCCTCATACGTCTACATAGCGCTTGCGGCGTCTTGTCAATAGACAGCGCTATCTTCTATTTTAGCTATTTTCACATACAATGTTCGTGTATCACTTTCAAAAGTCGAATGTAATTTTAATTTAGTTAAATCGTTATTAATATTAAATAGTAAAACATACTCGGTAAATTTTTACTCGGTTTTCTAGAGAAAATTCAAATTTTTCGTTTTGTATTTTTGTATGGTGGTTTCAATTCTTTCTAATTTAGTAAATTTTAAACCACAGTACAGAAAATTTAAACATTTACTAACGGCGTTCCAAAATGATATACACCAAAAAAAGTTAATCAAGATTTGTATCGTGTGAAGGTTGAAAATATAAAAAAAATGGTTATATTTGGAAGTTATGTCTGAATAATCTGTAGAGTGTAGACTATGTATAATATATTAAAATATGTCATTATGATTCCTTGGTTTATCTTATCATATAAATTTACATCTATCATGATCACATATTAATACAATAAAAGAGAATTATTGCAAACGTCGTCGCGTTAAAATAGAAAATATTTTATAAATACGCACAGTATATTTTTAATGTTAATTTAAAAAAAAACATTGTATTGTATAGGGTCAGGTAGAAGATCGAATAGAGCAAGTTAAAACTCCCTCCAGATATATAGTTCAAATCAAGAGTGACATTGTATCATTGATGAAAGCCCTGCGTGGTGCTGAATGCTGAGAGGAATAAAGTAAAGTACCTAATGGAGAAAGCTGTCAAATTGCCAAATCAACTGGGTTATGATCCTCAATAGCCATGTCTACATACTAGCATGTTTTCGTTCGCTAGAATCTAGTAGATTAACGCATCGCAGTACTTGTGTAGCCTGCGCATTGCCGGCCTCGAACCGTATTATGGCCATTTTTCTTGATAAAAGTGCTAGCGCACGTAACTCTATCACCGGTAAACATTTTATCAACATTGTAAGTTAGTGTTTATTTATTTATTTAAGAATACAAAACATTGTGGACATAACAAATATTACAATATAGAATATAATAATAATAATAACACAAAAAAAATAAATCAAAAAATACTTAAGTACAATTTAATACAGAAAAATATAATTTTGAAAACAAAAAACATACAATTTTACGCAGAAAAATAAAGTTTCAAAAACAAAATGCAAAGTACATCACTGAAAATGTCTATGTCTTTAGGGAGCGCATTTACTAATCTTGCACCCCTCGCTAATGGTGCCTGATGGGCTTGACACGAGGAAACGGTTCCGATCCAGATTAAATCATGGCTGCGACCACGTAAGTAATTGGCAGGCGCATGTAAATTCAAATTTATTAGGACACCAGGATTGGAAACCATCCCTCGCGCTAACAAGCAAAAGTGTTTCAAGAGAAGAAGAGGCCGACGAAAGTCTAGTATTAGTAGTAGTCGTGTTTCCAAGCGAATGATTCCACGAAGAATGTATAAAAGTAAATTAAACTAAAATTACTTTACTTCAAATAAGTCAAAAATACTATAATAATGTTTACATATTTGTATTAAAATCAGTATTATAAAAATATGATAACGCTACTTCCCGTAAAATATTGAAAATTATTTGACGTACAAGTGTAAACAGTTGATGCGGTGCGTAACACGCTCTCCCCCTAAAACACGCGTAAAACTATACGGTGTTAAAATCAGAATTAACAAGTTGAAGTGAAGTAAAGTGGAAGATGAAGAAAGTGATAAAATTTTATGTTCACGTAAAATTAATTGATAAACTTTTCATCGGAGCGTGCATTTGACGTATTCAGAGCGTGTATTTTACGTAGGTATTCAATATATTATTGTAATTAACTATTTTGTTTATTTAACGAATAATTCACAAGATTTGAGAATGTAACATTCTAATTATTTAACATAAACAATTTTGAAAACCCTTCTGAGAAAATATATTATATCCAATAGAAATATTTTTTTTCTTTAATCGAATTGAAAGGAACCGACATCATTCTCTCGGGAATCAAACAAAAAATGAAGTGGCAAACAAATTTTGAAAATAGTCGATATACTGGATTATTTGTTAGCTTAGGTTAGGTTAGTATACGTATTCAATATATTATTATAATTAACTATTTTGTTTATTCAATGAATAATTCACAAGATTTAAGAATGTAACATTTTAATTATTTAACATACACAATTTTGAAAACCCTTCTGAGAAAACATAATATTATAACCAATAGAAAAAATCTTTTTTTCTTTAATCGAAGAATTGCAAGGAATCGAACAAACATCATTCTCGGGCATCAAACAAGAAATGAAGTAGCAAAAAAATTTTGAAAATAGCCGATATACTGGATTATTTGTTAGGTTAGGTTAGGTTAAGTTTTCATTCTTGATTTCATGAATTTTACCAAAATCAGCCATGAAAATAAAATTATTGTTCATATTGATTTTTATAAAATTTGAGACCATACTATACGGTCATCTCTTTCCGATATGAAAGCTCACGACGAAAAAGTTTTACGTACAATTTAAATGTAACCTAATATATTATATATTGCCTTCTAATAAAGCCAGTTTAAATATACTTAAAAGGTGTTTATATGAAGTTGATATCTCCGTTCTATAACAGTAATAAATAGTATAACTAGCATTATAATAATATACTTATATTATTTGATAAGGCTTCTGATTTATCCAATCCAAAGCGTATGTGCGTGCGCATAATGGGGAGCACTTATATAATGAATAAGTATAACTGCAGCATACTGAATTAGTGCTCGCTTGTTGGAAAACTACTGGATTAAGACATTAAGGTCGTTAGCATGAATTACGCTCAACGTATTTGGAAAGTTGGCGCAAGGATGTCATCAGAAGTTTTAGTTACTTTAGCTAAAGAGCACTGCTTCAGGATCGGAAGACGTTATGAAGGGGTGTAGGTACATACTTAACTAACTTTTTAACTCGAAATATAGCTCCCAAGTGGAATATCATTATGATTCTCTGTCTAGAATAGAATAGCTTCTCGTACGTGAATATAATATTATGTTCGACGTTCTCCTAGCGTAGAGATCTAGGAAACTCCTACCCACAATCCTTTTTTATAAAATTATAGTATTTCCATGACTTAAAAACAAACAATGACAATATAATATACATAATTTGAAAACATCTCATGCATTTACATTAGAGATGGGAAAACTGGTCGATTTTGAAGACTAAGTATACTTACTACCAGTATAAAAAAATAATTAGTAGGTATAGAAACTTGTTCCAAAATACTTACTAGTATTTGGAATACTATATAACATAGCGTTTGGCGTGCGTATGCGACAAAAGTTTCATACTCAACTGAAACTAAAACCAACTCCACATTAGTATTTGAAATACGTATCGGCTCAAGGAACTCAGACAGTGTATCGGCTTCAATAGAATCGCTAAAAATACGCTGAGCTCCGCTTGTCGAATAGTTTCATTTATTATAAAATTTTAAACACATTTTAAATTTATGAGTTGTTTTTCTGTTAGGTTACAATATTCTTGTTAACAAAAATGAATAACAGTGATTTTTTTTATTTTTAAACATGTTTTGAGCGGTCATTTAATAAGCCTAAGCCTGCGACACAAAATTTGTGACCTATAATTCATACATTCGAACGCAATAGACTAATAAATTAAAATATACCTATATTCAAGTGCTACCTCGCTCGCGCGCATTTAATGTCAATATTGTTAAAAGTCTACCAGCTGGCGAGCGACTCGCGATCATATCATCACAAGTTTTTTGGAATAAGTTTATTTGGGCCACACATACTGAGTATGGGTAGTTTCATCCGAAACTTAAGTACACAAACTGGTGATAGTATTTCCAACTCACCTCCCTTTTTTCCTCCCGTTTACTGACTTACAAAATGGCTATTTATCCAATATGGCGAAGGGTTGCATGTTACTTGGCTACAACAAAAGGATGTCGCGATCAGTGCTTCATAATAATATGATGAGTGCCGATAACTCAATAAATCAATTGGATTTATTTTAAAATCGCTAAAGATACACGGAATTCAACACTGGGGGTGGGGGGGCGTAGATGCCACTTGGGGAACATTACTGTAGAAAATCACATTTCCCTTAACCTTAGCGATAGGTAGAGGGGCCCGCCATAGATCCTGGCCTGGGGGCGCGCTTCATAATGTGAGGCCCATGCTGAGAATACATGGTGAAGGTTTCATCAAAGGTTTTTTTTTACGAGAAATGAATGTTGACCACCTATTACATTCATATTCTGGATCCAACCAACATGTATTTTTTTGCAGACTTGGGAATCGAACCATTATTCTATTAACCTGTAGATATTATAGGCTGACTTGCCACCGCTCCGCCATCGTGAGCGTAAGCGCAACTCTGTCGATATAATAATAATAATAGTAAAATGTCTATCAAGACGCCTTATTTAACCTTTAAATTGGTTAATAACGGATTCGATAAATTAACAACATGAAGACAGCGTTGACATTTAACAGATCAACTTCTAAAAAAGACTACTACCTACGCTCCTTCTTTTTTCGGCATACCTCTGCCCTTTAGTTTGTTACACTAAGGTAGAAGCATGGCACAATAATTCGTCACCTCAATACTGCAACTAGATAACTCTGATTTGGTCATTGTTGGGAAAATGAAATTTAAACTTTACTTGACCAACATAAATCTTGACTATAATTAGTATTTTAAATAGAAATGGAAAATTGTGGGAACAATTAAATAATGTTCAATTGTATGAAAAAATATTGTAGCTATATTATTTTATTTATTTAGTGCTAGATCGGACACGTGTATAGAATGCCGGAGGATATACCGATGAGGCGGGCTATGTACGCAACCCCCGATGGCTCTATACACACAATATCTCCTGTAAAACTAAAAATTGTACGTGCTTCAGTTGAAGCGGTTCGGTGACGTGTTTTGCAGTGCTTCATTCGGGGATTGACTTCTGGGCGGTCGAAATTGAGATGGCTGAACTGTGCTACGGGAGATTTAAAAATGCTCGGTCAAAATGGAGATTGTCGGCGCTGGACCATCCAAGATGGAGGAAGTTTTTGAAAGAGGCTAAGACTGGCCAAGGGTTGTAGTGCCATAAATGATGATGATGATATATTTATTGCATTTATGGTTAGTTATCTAATATTTTCAAATACAAAAATAATATAGTTCCCATTAACTTCTGACTTATTTAGTTATATCATTTTGTAGAGAAGGAAGTGTAGAATCATATTCAATAGCTATCTTAAAAACAGTGAAAATCAAAGTTATATAGTTGTAGTATTAATTGAGGTGACCAATTGTTCTTATCCGAAACAAATTAGTCAAATCTCTCGCCCCTATTTTCTTTAAGAATCTTTGACCTGGGGTTTCCAAGAAACGACAGAATTAAAGTTGCACAGCCGAAGGGGTCATCAGGCTGAAACACATGGTATGTTTTTTCGACCATGTTCTATCCTCATAATACCTATCATATGGGCCTCCACAGAGTGGAGGTTGGTATTTTACCATACATGGATGTCATCTTACTCTCCATGTCTCTTACTTAACCTATTAGGTCCATACTCTGACTCATACACAAACTAAAATACAATATGTGTATTTGCCAGACTATGATTCTAACATGGGATCTAGACTGCGAAAGTTATAACTTGAAGTGTCATGGGTTTTACCCCCCAACTTTAGTTCAGAATTTGAATATTAAAACAATACCAGACGACAATATTTTTCCAATCTGTTAGGATATTAAAAAAAATGAATTTGAATTTAAATAAATTTTCATATTATACGTATTGTGTTTTTTTGAATTATTCATAACCATGTTCTTGCTTTTTCGTACAAGGTAGTTGATTGCTAATAATTTTGAACAATAATAAACACCCAAACTTTAAGAAAATCACATAAATATTGTGTTCTCGACCTTCGACGAACCCAGACCTCTCGGGTGGAAGGCTAGCTCCTTACGTACTGCACCATGAGAGCCGCCCCAGAACGGACTATTAGAATATTATTTAACATTGCATCGATATTGTTAGGCATACTATACACCAGCTTCAACTATAATGTTCAGTGTTCTGCGTACCTACTATGTAGATACATTATTTTGAATTATAATTTGCCTTCTATTTATTCATTTTCACATTGAATTGTTGCAATAATACTGCAGCGAGCCTACGATATTATTTTTGAACACTCGCTAGGTTTCTGAAATAAATAGCGTCGTAATGGTCAGCACCCGTTCGGAAGTTACGACCCCATTCAATCATCGTTATTGCATCCAATGAAAGGATATTAGCATCTAAGTTTACGTTTGGCCACGCTTTTGTGGCATTATGATAGTATGCTTTACCTTCGTCATACGTTTGGGTTCAGACTAGGTAAAAACCAAAGAATTTGGACTTTAAGTAGAAGGAGCCTTAAACGTTATTTTACCACGTTTTTCTTAGCTCGTATTCTTGTTTGATCGGTGGTTGTTTATCCAGTACAAATCTTGCAATCGGTTTTTAATTAACTTCCTGACTAGCTAGACATTTAAAACTTTTAGAATATATCAGAATACAATGCCAATGCATTCTTTTCCAATGCATTTTTAGCCATCTTTAAGTAGAATTGAATTCATTTTCAGTTAATTCTTTTTTTTATGAAAAGTTATTTCGGAAGAAATCCGTAATCCAATCCACTATTATTGGTTGCTAGGCGGCGGTTCTAGCAACTAAATTATTAATATATACGTTCGTTACTATGGAAATCAAAACGACTTTTTAGTATTCTATATTTGTTTGTTTGTTGCAAAATAGCAAAAAAATGATTTGTTGACAATCGCCTTATTTGTCCTAAATTATTAATACATACAATTGTCAAGTTTATATGATTCAACAGAAAATTTTAAAACGTGGTATATAAAAAGTTCTTTTTATCTTGTAATTATTTGTTTTGAAATTTGAAATTACTTAGCAAGCGTGTGAAGCACGGTTAAATGGTAAAATCCACGAGTATTAAAATCACTCATTTACTATTACCGTTTTATTATTCACGCAATATAGCGGTAAGTTTTTATATTGTGATTACTTACAATGCAGTTATAAATGGTTTGACACATATTGTCGAAATCTAGTTTTACTGGGCAATTTTTGAATTAAGCAGATCTAAGCTATTCAACCAAACTGCTTCGATTTTGTATGAGATTTTATTTTTCTGCTTCGATTTTTACAACCCCGTCTAAAAGTCGCGGACGCTTTTGAGTTTCACATGCTTCCCCGGTAGAGGCGCTAGTTTGTCACTGCGGCTGGTTATCGTCTATTTTAATTTTGATTGATAGAATGTCGTAACGCAATATCGTATTTATTATTTTTTGTCTTTTAAATACGATCGTTGGAAGTGTTTTTTTTCGAAGCAGAAAAAAAAATCTCATACAAAATCAAAGCAGGCTGCTTATTCACTCAGCGTAGCGGATTCTTTTTTTGTATGCCCTGCAAATTTGCAAATAAAATTATTTATTAGACAAAAGAGAATTATGGCATTATATGTATTTGCTAATGCGCCATATTCCATAGTAAAATACAATATAAAATTAAAAAGTAATTTCTAAGACCGTATAAATTTAAAACACAAAAGAAGAAAAGACAGTACGTTTTAATGTAAATATTAAAATTAAAATAATAAATATAATAATAAATTTAACTTATTTAAAACATCCAAAAACGTCATAAAAAATAATTAACCTATATGATGGTATCAAATAGTCTAATTGCACGATATACAGCATCATGAAACATCACTTCCGTACTGCGACGGGATATCATGAAGACAGCAGAGTTACGAGTGATATTGGCAGATTTATAAAAAAAATCAACATTGATGATGGTATCGAATAGGCTACGCATGATACACAGCATCATGTATATATCAAAAATTACTGAATCATCAGACATCATTTATTTGTGCGGAAGAACTCTTGCGTCGGCCGCCGAAAATTTGGCTAGAGCCAAAAAAATATCTTCTTCATCCTGTGCGGAAGATCATTCGGTATTGTAAGTCCTACACTGAACACAGGGTGTTAGAATTTGGAGCCGTGTAAAGACTACAACATATCATCATCATCAGCCTGAATCTATCCACTGCATTGTTTGTGTACATTTTTTGTATGTTAGTCTTTATTCAACATATCTTTTGACAATAACCCAAAAAATTTGGTTAATGAATATTACTATCAAGGTGTTATAAATAAGGTGACAAAGAGCTATTTTTTGTTCATTAAGATTTGGACAAGTCTACGTAATCTCTCTGAGATATGAGTGACTGAATTGACGTATAAACGGATCAAGGGGCGTAGCGTGAATGTGAAATGAAAATCGTTTCCCATTTTGAAAATTATTTCGCTGCCATTTTGCATTGTATAACTCGTTCATTAATAATCCTACAGATTACGAAGCTATACTCTACGGAAATTATTCAAAATTAATACTTGGGGTGGATTAATAAACGCGCACATTTCAAGCGGATATACGCGTAAATATTAATAATTAACGCTAGATGGATAAAATGTGGTTTGTTTATGGAATTGAATGAGTAAAATCAATAAGAGCTCCTACGTATACATGCATGAATAATAATTATTGCTGTATATCTAGGACACCGAATTCCAAATAAAATTAACCACGGAACCTTTACATATTTTTAGCGCAGTCCATATAAATGAAGAAACAAAATACACTGCAAGTCAAATATTTTCATATTGTATGGTTCAATGTACCTATTACAATTATTTGTTTTCCGTGAAAAGAGAAACAACTCTCAAAAAACTTAAAACTTTCTAAATGTGTATTAGTCAAAGAATTTGGAATATAAATAAGGAGACTTATATGTTATTTCTGCTGTGACATTTGAAATTATAACAAACGCATGAAGCATAGTTAAGTTATTAAACTCCACAAATATTAACATTTAGGAACTACATAATTAACAATGTCCCACTGAGGCAGACGAAAAGGTTCATTTAATATTTGATAGAAGTATTATTAGTACTACTAAAATCGTAGACAATAATACTATGCGCAAATATTTTAGACCTCGCCTTTCGAGCTTACCGTATTGCATACATTTTGGTAGATGGGGCTGAGGTCACGTGACCTATCTACATAATATTAATCTGAACTTCTAAGAAAACAATCGAACAAATACAATAGTTTAAGACAGATTTTTTACCTTCGATACGAATTCTAATTTTAATACTTGAAGATTCTGACGACATTGAATTTAAGCACCCTCCACCAAAAGCAGCCCCGCAACACACTTGGTCTTAATCGAGCGTATCGCGGGGACCTATAATTGGTGATGTGAAGCATCTTAAACAATTGGACTGAGAGAAGATGCCCAAGACTTAGGTTGCTACGCTCAAAGTGAGCTGACAGATAGGTCTGTTTGTTTTTAACTTTATAATGTCTTTATTTTTCTTAGAAGGTAGGCTTAGAATAGTGGCCTAGTATAAGCCTACTATAGAGTCTTCGCCACTGCTATATATGTATGCTTAAAAATGTATATAGAACTGAAAAAACGTACAATCGTGCAATATGTATACTGAGATCTGAATTACATAATATATAAACGAGAGCTTGTTATAACAGGACTATTGAACTAGCAATAAAAAGGGGAGCAATAAAATGAGCTTACACTTTGGTGTAAGTTTGACTTGGTTTACGTTAAATAAATCCCCCACAAGAGTCGCACAGTCGTAAAACATACCCCGTCCGTATTAACAAACTGTATCACTGCGATACACATCCACTGTTGAGTTATCATGCGGCAATTTGCGCTGATGAAAAGGTGGAATGTACATGATGTACGGGAGTTGTAATTGCGCCGTGTAATGCGGCCCCCGGGCCACTCGGGGGCTATTAGTTAATTGAGAAAGGGATGAACTGTGCGCCGTGGATTGCGCCCCTGTGAGGCATTAGCTAACCTGGAACAGGGTGGCATTTGGTATTCAAAGAATAGTCGTACTTATGGGGTTACATCATATTTGGTTGAACTATTCGGATGTAAATAAACATAATCTGCAGTTTTTGATTATTATGAATTTCTTAAAATATTTTAGACTGAGCCTCCTTTTAGACTTTTTAAAGAATAATATTAGGTACATAATATTATCTCATCCCCGCAGTCAAAAAATAAAAAAATGATGCATTAAAAAATATTTTTAATTAAAAAAAAATATGTACCTACCTATTTTAAATGCGATACTTGTTCTTATATGCCTTATCTCCGGGAATAAATGCTGGCATGCCTGCAAGCGACTGGTGGGGTCGAAAATTCTAGGCCGAAGAAGTAAACTTCTAGTTTATAAAACAATTATAAGGCCAGTGGTCACTTATGGCTGTGAGACTTGGTGCTTAACTCAAAACGAGGAAAACAAATTAGCTGTCTTCGAGCGCAAAATACTCCGCAAAATCTTTGGACCCACGTTGGAAAATGGGAACTACAGAATAAAAATGAGCCACGAGTTGGACGAGCTGATTGAACAGCAAACAATCATAAGATAAGTAAGTCCCAAAGACTACGATGGGCGGGACATGTGGAGAGAATGCCTGAAGTTAGAGCGCCAAGGATCATGACGAAGTGGCTACCCCAACGGAAGAGACCCAGAGGCCGTCCAAGAAGGAGATGGGCTGACGCCGTAGAAGTGGACTGGCTTCATATAGGAAGACCCGGTAACTGGAGAAGTGTGGCGAGAGACTGGAGTGAGTGGAGAGCGGCTGTGGAGGAGGCTAAATCCCACCCCGGGATGTAGCGCCATGAAAGAAGAAGACTTGTTCTTATATACGCAAAAAGGTTAAAAACTAGATGTAAATCATTTTTATAAATGCTTCTTTAACAATTATTTATTTTTCGATACCTGCACAGTATATACCCAACCCAATAAATACTAATACCACATTATGATTGTGCAACTCTAAGTTTTTTTTTATCCATTTTAGTGTTTAAGGGGGGACGTGCGCAGCGTAGGTCAAAATGGAGGTTTTATGTTATTTTCAAAGCATGATCCTGGACATTTATTAAACGTTGTAGATAATCTGTTTATATAATTTTGAAGCCTTATTATTCTTTATATTTATTTTAAACATTTTGATGACTGGGTAAAGTATTTTTAATACATAAAATAGTATTCTTTTAAACCTCTCAATCTAATGTTTTAGAATATAGTCATATTTCAGTACATATATGTGCAGTGGTGTTAAGATTTTTTATATTTTTTATTTTTTTTTTAAATCATTTATAAAACCATTAGTAAAATTTATCTCGACATTATTATAGTGAAATATTTACGATAAAAAAATATATTGATAATCTCCTTGATCCCAAATTTGACAAGAATTAGGCATTTTATTATTCAAAAAATGGGCAAGATTTACACATTTTAAGATAATTCTAAAGATACTGATTATAAGCCATGTCTTTAAACATTTAAATGTGATAAATGTTCTACGAATAATGTTTGCTTTATAATAATTATTTACCTAAGAATAAGCTAGTATTTTTTTTGAAATATTTTGAAACAACATTACTCTCATTTATATTATGCACTAAAAAAATAGTTTTTAATTAAATTATACGGGAATAATAATATATTGTGTGGTTCTTCCTTAAAATAATGAGTAACATTTTGCAAAGCATAAAAAAGACTTATTGGTAAATATCATGATTTCATTAATTATTAATAAATTGTGAAAATAATTCTTTCTAATTTGCTTACGAAAGATATTTTCATTGGTAGTTACATTAGGTACCAACTTTATAAAGAGATTTTAGGCATTTTTTAAGGTTTTTATTAGGTTACATGAAATACGTTACTAAATTATAGATGCCAGCAAAACGTTGTAATAATTAGCAATAATTTAGATAGTATTCCGTATATTATAATTGAATACGTGTATTAATTAAGGCGCTAAGTACCAAAAACATAAAAACTGACATTTTTAAAGAAAAATATTTTACATACCAACGCCAATAACTTCAACTATAGTCTAAGTGCCTCAAGCAAGTCAAAAAAATTCAGCAAACTAATTAAACTTGTCGACGTTGTAAGTCCGTTGGCGTGTTTTATTTATAATTAAATTTATAAAATTTATAATACCTAAAATTATAGAAGCTGCCGTGATTGCTTCACACTGTAAAACTACATTTTTCAAAAGGTCTGCTTCATGAAAATTTACTGCAATGACTCGGTATTTTGTAACTACATGCAATACTACTTTTTGGTACTTAGAGCCTTATTTAATACACGTATTCAATTATGGTATATCTATAATAGATGTAGTTGCATTAGTGATATACTTATTCGAGCCGGGTTTCATTGCTTTTGTATTCATAAAGCATTTTCGCATTGCATAATATTTATTAAATGTTGTATAAATGGCGTTATTATTATCTAGATGCGGATCTACCAACGTACGTCTGCTTTTGAGTAATCGATCCAGTCCAGACAACACCTCAGAGTTCTGTTGTGGTACTTACGAGCGACAGACGAGACAGGGGTGTATTCTGAGTTCACTGAATCCGAACGCCCACTCACTTACATTACGTAGGCAGGTGATTCATAATACGACTATACAATTGCTAAATTTTGGGGGCACTTTTGGAGAATCGCACTCATTTATCGAACTGGTATTATTACTTCACTACAACTGTAATATGTATTAAAAATTGGAGTTTCTTTTTTGGCAACCGTCAGTAGATATTAATATGTATGTCAGAAGTTTAATTAATTGTGTAATGAATGTATTTATATTGTTCGTTTAAGATAGATAATTTTGAATAAATAATGAAATACAACAGGTAAGGAATAGCGTAAGGCGCTGGCATTTATCTGGGGGCTCCGATCCCCTGTAAGGTCACAATGTATTTTTGTGACTTTCTTAAATTCTGGGTGTTTGTAATTATTACACTATTGTTATTGGGCAGAGACGAATGTTAGAGGTAGGCTGTTAAGATTCGACATAAATAATGCATACTAAACTTTCTCAGTCGTATTTTGTTTTCATTGAACTAATGATACAATTTGCAGATGGTGCTAGATAGTTTTTAAAATTCAATTAAACTCTGCCTTAAGGTAACCATAATAGTTTAGGAATACTATGGGTGATCCAACAAAAACACATTTTTTCAGTCATACTTATTTGTTTTCTTTGAATTAAGAATACATATTACAGACAGGGATACCTCTACCCTTCGCCGCTGTTATTGGGTATCATGACCTATTGTAGTATTATAAAAAAGAATTAAAGAATCTATATAAAATTTGATACTGAAAATAGAAGACAGCAGCATTTTAATTCTGCTTAAAGGCGGCATCTTATCATTGAAGGGAAAATATCCGGTAAATGATTTCCTGGCGAAAGTAGAACGTCATGGCTCAATATCTTCGGAGACTGGTTTGAGTCCACAGGAAAAAAATGACTGAACTCATCGCCGACGTCCAATAACGGATATAGCACAAAAGAATAAAAATAAGGGCGGCATTTTGCTTAGAGTCATTACTCATTACAGATATAAAGTATTTATTGCTAAGTTAATTGGAAAATTTCTTCTAAATTATGTTTTGTGAGACTTTTATGATTGGTTTTTTTATTATTCACGTTCTATATTATTATGAATATTAAGTAAATGTATTATTTAGAATTGTGAACTATAAACATACCTACTACATAAGCGTGAAGTTCGATAGTTTTGACTGTACATAATAATGTACATATTATGACGTAATAGGTATTTAATAGGCTTCATGTAAGAGTCCTTCCTATGTAATCCGTGCGCAGTAGAAGAAATCTCAATCTGCACAATTTCAAGGTTAAGTTGTTCCACTATAGGTACCACTCCGAAATACCACACACCACAGTACAGTTAAGATCTAATTAATTGCGAAACTCTAATTATTAGAAAATATGTAACGAACAAACGTCTACCTATGCCTCTGATCAATTTACATATTATTGACTCCATCATTCGTAATGCGTTATGTATTATGCGTGCGAAAATCATCTAGAAACGCATAAACCTACTTATTTATATTGGTATGATTGAGAATAGGAACCTATGCACGTATTCTTATAGTACAATGATTCCCAACCGGGTTCAGCGGAACCCTGAGACTATTCCTGACTATACTTGAGAGATTTCGTAAAAGTTCACATTTAAAGACACGTCCTACGTCATGTTAAAAACTTTTTTCTTGCTAAAATTATTAAGGCTATACTTCAGCTGTGGCATGATCTAAAAAGATCGTGACTAAGCGATGCGTGGATTGTGCATATAATTTCTCATAAAAATTCTACATGCGTCCTTTTAATGTTATTTTTATTATTATATTTTATATAATAATAATAGTATATTCATTGACATGAATTCTTTTTCAAGTGCATTCGGAACGATTTTTAGTAATCTTTACACGAATTAAGAATATATTCCTCCGACGCCATCACAAAACAAATTGACGGGCGAACAGGTCGACTATCGCTCTCCGACTGGCAACGCGGCCGAAATTATATCACACATACTGTTGAAAATTATTTTCCATTTCGCTTATGTATATGTCAAGTCAAATATATGTCAAGTAAAGGAGTGTTGGTAAGTTGAATATGTCTAGGTTTAGATAACGCATCGTAGTAATTATTGAGTTGTATTAAAAACTGTTGTTATAATATTTTTTTAATATATAGGTAGGTACCTACAATTTATTGTTTACATACTGTACCGGTAGGCAGGTCGTGCGTTGCTTGGGGCAATACATTCTAAGACAGCGGCAGATGAATGAAAAATAAAACAAAATTTGATGCAGCGCTGGAAATCGAAAGGTTTACGAATCGTAGCTCACGATAATTTAACAAAAATATTAACATAACTATCTAATTGTAATAGATTTTTGATATACCTTATTTAGCTCAGACGGTCAAATTAATTTGTCCACGAGACGTAGCGATAATTTTGGGGATTTTTTGAAACGTAGCGGCGTTTCTGTGCGCTCCGGTCCATTTCGAGGACTAATTTGATGGGAAATAATAACGTCACGGTAAGTTATTGTAACAATTAACTGCCTCGATACATAAATATGATAAACTACCGTCGATAGCCGCATTGTGTATAGAATTGACCCGCATGAGACATTAATCATATTATCTGATCAAAAATAAATATACATACAGTTTTCGTGTGAAATGGGCAAGGTAATTTTCATTAATTACTTACAAATAAGGTAGTTAAAACAATATTAGTATATCAGAATATAAATTAAAGGTTTTTCACTACCCACTTAATAGAAAATCAAATGTAACACCAAATTTATTTACTCCCAGTACAGAGAGGCTATTCACGCAGGGGGGGGGGGGAAACTGCGGCCCGCCGGGTATTTTTTTGTGGCCCGCCATCATTAATTGTACTTCTGATTACGAATAACTTTTTTATAATTTTTTAAAAAATATTGACAAAAGATAAAAATTTGAAGAATTTGTTGTTTCATAAATGTATTATCTCAGTACGTCTTCTTTGCGTCTCGTCTCAGACTATGTAACCACTATTTTCTACGTTGAAACATCGATTTCGATAGATAGATATATTGTGTGCCGACAGAGCTACAACTTGAGATTATTGATCTGCAGTGTGACACTGATTTAAGAGAATTGCATCATCGTGAAGAAATCTCCAAATTTTTCAATGCCCTTAATTCAGACAAATTATGCAAGATTATGCAAGAAAAATGTTCATTATTTTTGGATCAACCTATATAATATGTGAACAAACATTTTCGATCATGAACCTCAATAAAATTCTTTACGATCAAATATCTCCGATGCCCATTTACAAGCAGTTTTGAGAATATCAACTACAAAATTAATACCTGAATTTAAAAAAAAAATGTTCAAAAATGTACCAAGCAGTTTCATTCTTCTCATTATTTTTTTTGTAATGTTTATTTTTCGTGATAATTAATAGTGTATATCTAAAAATGGTATTTTACTTGCGGCCCGCCACTGATTTTGAATTCTTGAATTTGGCCCTCCATCCAAAAAGTTCACTCATTGGCTTTTACTTCAATCGATAGAGTCATGAAAAATACCGAAAAGAAGTATCACAATGGGTTTCTCTCTTTTAACGACTTACAAAAGAAAGAAAAACTTCAGTTTGTCTTAAACTTAAATTAATGTCTTCCATTGCGAATTATAATATTTATATGAATGGTCAGTCTGATCCTAGGGGCGGCAGCTGATATTGATACCGTCCGTGTGAATAATGTAATGTAATATTCTGCTGCTTCTGACAGAATAACAATATTCGTATTCTGCCATCGACGGGAATAATCGACGCACACGTCCAGCGAATTGGAAACGGATACGCGCCCATATTCAGGGGAGACCACAATTGGCGACACCTAGGGATTGCAATACCAAATGAAAACACCAACACCGGTATTTCGGTATTACCGGTTTTCGTAAAATAATTCAATAAAACAGAAGAAGTATCTACAAATAAATATAATATACGAGTATCTATGTAAAAATTTCTTTAAAATATTAATATTTTGTTGCAAATGTCACCAAGGATAATGAAGGGCTACGGAAGTAAATCAGACATCGCGTAACCCGACAAAAAATATAGCCTTATATGTTAAGTAATACATTTTGTTTCCACTTTAAATACCAGATATATCGGTATTTCGGTATCGAAAAATACTGGGATACCGGTTTTAAAATACGTATCTACCAATAAATATAATAGGTATACGAGTATTTAAAAACATCTTTAAAATAATTATATTTTAGAACATATGTCACCAAGGATAATGAAGGGCTACGGAAGTAAATCAGACATCGCGTAACCCGACAAAAAATACAGCCTTTTATGTTAAGTAATAAATTTTGTTTCCACTTCAATACCAAATATATCGGTATTGTCTGATTTTTAAACCGGTATTTCGGTATCAAAAAATACTGGGATACCAGTTTTAAAATACGTATCTACCAATAAATATAATAGCTATACGAGTATTTAAAAATTTCTTTAAAATATTAATATTTTATAGCATGTGTCATTGCTGGTTACCAAAAACAATGAAAGGCTATGGAAGTAAACCAGATATCGCGTAACCAGACAAAAAAATACAGTCCTGTTAAGGGGGGACATGCTCGTCGAAGGTCAAAATTGAGTTTTTATTGTATTTTCAAACCATGATCCTGGACACTCCTTAACCCTTTATAGGTCATAAGCGAAAAACGGATAGTTTTGAGACCGGCAACATTAAGGTCTATATTTCTATAATTTTACAAGTTATAAACACCCTTATGGGTTTTAATCATTCTCAGATAATGCACAGAGGTTTTGAATCTGACCTATCGCCCTGAAGTTCGCACATATTGAGTATATTACGAAAAATGTGTCCCGGTCAGTTATCTGACCGGTGTCCATTTAGCGACATGATAGCTGCCAGTTTTTCAACAACAGTGTTTTTAAGTTCTTGTTTTTTGAAAATTGTGACTTGTTTACTGAAAACAAAGTATGCACATTTATACTATACATACAAATATATAGTTTTTTTTGTATTTCACCTATAAATTGTATGTGTTATAGTAAAATAATATCAAATTATTGAGTGGCATGTCGAAAATCTAACCTCAAATTGTATAATTTGGATCCTTTTTGATTTACATAATATGAACACTAAAAATAATTTCTAAACCACAATACATCTAATTTCATATAACAATATAGTGAACTTTTACAATTACTAGTTAGTTTTTGTGGATAATTAGTCGCTATCGAGTTATTTGATGATATGTGTCATTCTTTGAAAAAATGTTTTCCATAAAAATCGCGGGTAAAAATAATTGTTTTTGTTTTCATTCAAACTGTAATAATTTTTTGAAATACATATCTCAGAATGAAATAAAATAGTTATGGAATGTTATATGTATAAGTAGAAGCCTATATTGCCGAACAAAATTTTGTTTTTATTGTCTGAGGATGGAAAATGGGAGAAGCGGAGGTTTTAGTGCGAAAGACCTTGAAGACATGGGTAAAGACGCATCCCTGAGATTATTTGAAGGAATAACAGAATACCAATGTGTGTTGGATAATGAAAAAAAAAACCTATTACACATCTTCACTTTAGAAACAAGTTGGCTGATCAGCTGATAGGATCTTTTACTTCACGAAAAAGGGTTGGTCGACCTCCATTTCCTGACGATATCAATTCAAATCATTATCCAGAAAAATGTACACTTCGTAGATGTGGTTATTGCAGCACTATGCTGAAAGTGATACGAAGCTCAATAACAAATTGCAAAGTATCCCTTTGCATACCGTGTTTTATGCCGTATCAATTATCTGAACAAAAGAAAAAGCCAACAAGGCCTTAGAAATGTTTATTATTTTGAGAAATTTCTATAAAATTGATAAAGTAATTATTATTGTTACAGAAATAAATGAAATTATAATTTTTTCCTAAAAAAAATTATTAAAAAAATTTTTTGTGAACAAATATTTTTTTTACCTAAATGGACACCGGTCAGAAAACTAACCGCTGGGAAATCGATAATTACGAAAAAACTATATACATTTAAAAAAAAAAAATATTTTTTCTGTTCATCAAAATGAATATAGAATACATAAAAAAAATAATTAAGCACATATCTTTAAAAAAAAAAGTTGTCCTATAAAGGGTTAAACGTTGTAGATAATCTATTTATATAATTTTGAAGCCTTATTATCCTTTATAGTTATTTTAAACATTTGATGACTGCATAAAGTATTTTTGTTACATAAAATAGTATTCTTTTAAACCTCTTGCTCTAATGTTTTAGAATATAGTCATATTTCGGTACATAACTGTGCAGTGGTGTTAAAATTTTTTACATTTATTAATATTTAAACGCATTTATAAAACCATTAGCATAATTTATTACGAGATAATTTTTGTAAAATATTCACGATAAAAAATTATTTTGATAATCTCTGTGATCCCAAATTTGACAAGAATTAGGCATTTTATTATTCAAAAAATCGGCAAGATTAACAAATTTGAAGATGATTCTAAAGATACGTATTATAAGCTATGTCTTTGACCATTCAAGTGTGATAAAAATCTTATGAATAATGATTGCTTTATAATAATTATTGACCTAAGAATAAGGTAGTGTTTTTTTGAAATACGCCATTTCTTTTGTCATTCCCCAGTGGTTAAGCTACAACATACGGCCGTAGCCATAAATTGACAAACTATAATTGAAGTAGGGAGTAAAATGATATTGACGCGCGTGTTTGAACATGTACCGTTTAAAAAATAAATAAAAATAAATTCGGTTAAGTACATGTTCAAACACGCGCGTTAACATAATTTTACTCCCTACTTCAATTATAGTTTGTCATTTTATAGCTACGGCCGTATGTTGTAGCTTAACCACTAGGGAATGACAAAAGAAATGGCGTATTTCAAAAAAACACTACCTTATTCTTAGGTCAATAATTATTATAAAGCAATCATTATTCATAAGATTTTTATCACACTTGAATGGTCAAAGACATAGCTTATAATAAATATCTTTAGAATCATCTTCAAATTTGTTAATCTTGCCGATTTTTTGAATAATAAAATGCCTAATTCTTGTCAAATTTGGGATCACAGAGATTATCAAAATAATTTTTTATCGTGAATATTTTACAAAAATTATCTCGTAATAAATTATACTAATGGTTTTATAAATGCGTTTAAAAATTAATAAATGTAAAAAATCTTAACACCACTGCACAGTTCTGTACCGAAATATGACTATATTCTAAAACATTAGAGCGAGAGGTTTAAAAGAATACTATTTTATGTAACAAAAATACTTCATGCAGTCATCAAATGTATAAAATAACTATAAAGGATAATAAGGCTTCAAAATTATATAAATAGATCATCTACAACGTTTAAGGAGTGTCCAGGATCATGGTTTGAAAATACAATAAAAACTCAATTTTGACCTTCGACGAGCATGTCCCCCCTTAAGCCTTTTATGTTAATTAATACATTTCATTTCCACTTTCAATACCGAATATATCAGTAGAGTCTGATTTTTAAAACCGGTATTTTGGTATCGAAAAATACTGGGATACCGGTTTTAAAATACCGGTATTGCAAACCTTAGCCAAACCATACTATCAGTAGAAGCTTAGTAATACGTAGGGCCATCAAAAAAGTTTCGATAGTTTTTGACTGATACTTTTTGAAATACTTTTTGGTCAGCACCATCGCGCTGTTCTTAAGAAGCAGAATAATAAAATGTCACTGTACGGCACTAGTATCTAGTCTTACATCCAGACAGCGCTCGAAATGGACCAAAACGCACCGGAGCGCAACTCCGTCTCGTGGAAAAATTAAAAATGGCGCTCCGGTTCGCAATTTATTATGACGATCAATACATTAATTTATATTTTTAATAAAATTTTAAAATAAACTAGACATGTTGTACACACCTTTATCTACAAACAATAATAAAATTGTATTGTTTTCATACAAAATTTTTATATAATCTTAATATGACCTTCATTTTGATGTTGGGACGTGATAGGGTGAAAGAAGAGGAGAAGAAGTGTTTTGTACCATTCTATATGATTTAGGTTTTGTATTCAAGGATTTACCTTTTGACATCTTTAAGTATGTGGATATTGTCAGATATTACTACTTTAACTAATTAAGGGGGAGACGCATGCCAGCACAGAACCTAGCGGAAATATACGAAGCTTGCAATTTGAGATTTTTTTTTGATAATTTACAATTTAAACTGTATTATTTAATAACTATGTATCCGAAAACATTAAAAAGATTTTTTATTTTTTTTTAAACTTAAAGATAAACTTACAATTGTAAAAAATAAAAAGGATTTCAAGTTATACACATTTAAATTTTGTTAAAAATCGGTGTTTTTTAAAATATATATAAAAAATATTAAAACGATGAATTAGTCAAAAATCTACACCACATAAAATCTAAAACTTAATAAACTAAATTTTAATAATAAATATGGCCATAAAATATAATGTAATAATAAGATTTGACCCTGCAACGAATTCACATTTTATTACATTTTTTTACAATTGCCAGTTTATTTTTAAATTTAAAAAAAAACAAAAAATCTTTTTAGTGTTTTCAGATACATATTTATTAATTACTACAGTTGAAATTGTAAATTATCAAAAAAAATCTCAAATTGCAAGCTTCGTATTTTTCCGTTAGGTGCCTCTTTTCGCCTCTGATAGTATAAGCATCCCCCTTAAACGATCATAAATAATATATAACACCAACGATAGCCGAACAGCTTAAGCGTCGGCTTATGACGTCGTGGCTCCCAAGTTCGAATCATGGGATTGACAAATACACATACCTACTGTCTTTCAATTTGTGTTTGAGTCCGAGTATGAACCTAATAGGTTGAGCAAGTGGCTAACATCTATTTCTCATCAAAACAAAATTTTGTTTATACAAACCTCTACTCTATGGAGGCCCATATGATCTTATTAGGATCGAACATTGTAAAAATTTAATTTAATAAATAATACATTATTACAAATCAGTGATGTCCCGTGGGAGTAGTAAATAAAGTAAGAAAAAATAATATTTAATACCATTTATTTTTGATAGCATGTTTCGTAAAAAATATTTTTTTTGCCTGCGGCGTTGAAAAATGTTGGCCACCCACATCTTTAGTAGTAGTACATACGCATCAGATGTCTACGGACTGCATTGCATTTGTCCGTCTAAAAACTTACACGTTTCAACATTTTCGAAAAATTATCAAGTGCTCCGGTCACAAACTATTCTATTTCGAGCGCTGCATCCAGACGTAAGGAAATCCTAGATAAGCATATCATAAATCCATTATTTATGTCAAATTATTGGAGCTTGGATGTCTGTGCAGCAGGTGTCAAGACGCAGCGTCACGCAGAATCATGCCTCCCCACTCGCAGTGTGTTAGAATCAGTCACTCCTGACAGGCGAGATAGATGGCGACGCGCGCGTCAAAACTATGCTCAACTAGACGTTAATTTTAAACTTCAACAAGGAGAAGTGACAGCTCAAAGCACCTAGCTGTCCCCAGACGCCGATGTCTTGTAAACGATGATAGACAATGATGTATTTGGCAGACAACTCTTGCAATTTAAAAAAAAAAGCATTACCAAACTACTCAACCAATGTGTGGTAACTGCGTAATTGACTGGAACTGCGACTGAGACTCTTCTTAATTATGTATCCTGACTACATTGCAGAATAAGGTTTAACAATTCACTTTAAATGTAATAAAACCTGTATAGTTCACTTCCTTATCCCGTCATTATCTATATTCTAATGACATGTTTTTCATCGTTAATAATAATTTGATTTATAAAGTGCAATGTGTATAAATAATTGAAACACATACTAAAGATAAATAAATAATGACTTTCATTTTTTAAATATTAGTAATAAATTGAAAATTAGTCGGTAACACGAAAACATAAATGGGTCTGTTGGTCTATTGAATAGACTCTATTCTCTACACAAGGCGGCTATCGGGGGCTATCGACGAAAGTTTATCATATTTGTGTATTAATGTATTATAATTGTTACAATAAGTTAGCCAGCAAAACTGTGTATATTATCTCGCTCTAAAAGTTAACCCACCCAAGAGAGAGGGTGTTAAAATATAGTACTTTTTGACAGTTTAGTCAGTGCTTCCCCAACGTTTTCATACCATGGCCCCCCTCCGTCGATAACTAAATTATGTTAGTTACCAAAAGTGTTATTTACCATTAATTATTAGGAGTGATATACACATAAACAATATAAAATAATAAAAAATTCTACACGTGAAACCTACAAAAACAATGTAACAAGAGTGATATGATTATCATATATAACATATAACATATTAATATCAAGTTTAGTGTTATAAATAATGGTAATTCACAGGGAATCTTCCAAAGCCTCCTTTAAAAGGTATGATCAGTGTTTCTGATGCTGTTTCGTATAGGTACTTATATTGTCGCAAAAGGAATTATTATGGTTACCAACGCCGCTTTTGTAATAGACGAATCGCTGTCGCCTTATCAAAAATTCTGAAATACTTTTTTCACTAAATTTATATTTGAAGAATTTAGCAAATGGAATTCTTATCGAATTGTACTTTTGATCCATAAAACTTCATGCTCTGAACGCATTTCTAAATATTTGTAGTTCTTCTGATACATTGCGAGTTTGTGAAGCACTGACTCTAGTGCAGTGTTCCCATTTTTTACATCTTCAGACAGATGAATTCTGAATTGCGAATAAGAAACATGAAATGAAATTATATTGTTAAAATTGAAATAATCATAAACCGATCAGTAAATAAACGGTTAATAATATGACATAGATCTTTTTTTAAATCTGCTGCTGCATCTTTTGTAGAATAGTTGATAACCGTGGCTCCTGCATAATTTAATTGCCTTGTAACTTAGAGGTAGATAATATAATTCTACCAGTTAAATATATCCAAATTTGATATAACATATTGTGTAGTTTAGTGTCTGTATACCAATGTGACATCAGAAGGCAACTGAATTAAGTTTTCTTTATAACGAGTATTAACTGCGCATGAGTTTACGTCTTTCGTGAATAGATAATGATTCTAATGGATTTAAGTTTTTTGCGACCCAGGTTTGCAACCTTAAGTTCAGTGTATGTTTGCCTTTGGTGAGTGTACACAGCGCCTGAAGATGCCGAAAAGTGAAACCCGGGTCGCAAAAAAACGACTCAAATGAAATAGTACAAAACATAAACCCATTCGAATTTAAATTCAAATTCCATCAAGTAACTTCGGTCGATAGTATTAATACGATAATTAATCCATAGCTTGCCTTAACGAAAATCATTATTTTCTTTAGACTGTAACATTTTTGACATAGGTATACATCATATTATGTATAGTAAATTCAAAAACATCGTTAGAGTTAAATTTCCATATATTATTTCCTTTGCACACCCGTTCCAAGAATATATTATTATGTATACAGTTCACATCCAGACTGAAATAATAATATCAATAAAATAGTAATTTTAACATCAGCTGTAACTTTGATCTTCCAACTGAATAAATTATCTATATTAATTTGTTAAAGATAAGCTATCTACACAAGCTAAAATCAAGCCAACAAACAGGTTGACTTTTTAAAAGTGTTCAAAATTATAAAATCAATCTAGGACTGCAACAGCTTCGTATCCCGACTAACATTCTTCAAAATCAATGAATCTTTCTGTTTTACTGTTTATATGTTCAATACTTCCATTTAAATCCTGCAAGTACTGCAATAAATTAACTATTTTTCTTCCGACCATGTCCGATCCTGATAGGATCATATGGGCCTCCACAGAGTGGAGGTTTGTATTTGACAGATTTTGTTTTTTACGAGAAATGGATGTCAGCCACTTGCTCAACCTATTAGGTCCATACCCTGACACACAAAAATTGAAAAACAATATGTGTACTTGCCAGACCCAGGATTCGAACCTGGGACCCACGGCTTTATAGTTCAACGTCGCGCGGCCACCGTGGGTCTATTTTTATGTTGTATTTAACACGGCTTGTATTCGATCAATGTTGGTCCAGAGCATGACATGATTTTTCGACTTTTTCCATTTTGAGAATTTTCAAAACAAATAATATTTATTTTCTCGAGAATTCGAGATTGGTTTTTTGACTTCTCGAAAATTCTCAAAAATTGGCTTTTATTACGAATTTACCTGTTCCTCCCAATTTTATTTTCATTTTATAGATCTACAGATTCTAGATAAATCAAATTTTATGGAAAATTCTGTTTCAGTTTTTTCTATTAGATTTAAAAAAAAAAAATCGGTTGAGGTCGGCAGCTTTGCTTAGTGACAATTAAGTCGATTTTTCGAGAATTTCACTTATTTTTTATCAAGAATTTTCGAGATGAGAGTCAACTTACGGCCGTCACTTTACTTGTTTACGTCACTGAATATGAATGGTCAAAAAGTGATTGATGTCTCTTGGTTCAGTTTTCAATTTTATCTTTTTCTATTTTATTTAGTCTAATTGTAAAGGCACGTTGGCCTCGATTCGTTCTGATTCGTTGGCCCAGAAACATAATAAAAACAAAAAGCGTTTTCCAAGAAAGGCGGCTTTTGTGTTATAAAGTAATTATTTTCATTACTTTAAAATAAGATTTAAATTTTCAGAGAATTTTCTTTTTCAGATAAATCCGACGAGATCAAAAGCTCGTCGGTAACACTTTCCAATCAAATTATATATTTTTGTCTTACCAAAGTTTTTGTAATAATATATGAATAGGATTTTTTTTGTTCATAAATCTGTAAATTAAATAAAAATTTACTCCTGGGTACTGGCCTGGTTGATTATGTATAATTAGTAAGCCTGAGACGTGGGTTTCATCCCTTAAAAGTCAAAAAGAATGGTATTTTTATTTACATAAATCACTAGCGTAGAGTTCGGTATTCAACTAAAATTTTAAGCTAGGTACTGCTGATTAGTACTACCAACACGCTGTACTTTACACTCATTAGCTTCAGTGACTAGGTAGCTTACAAGCTGCTTGTAAATTCGTCTAGTGTCATCATCGAACAAGCTAACAAGCAGATTGTAAACAATATACCGAGAAAAGTTGAAAGCCGGTCAACATTACACGCTACTATCGCTCTACTGCGTTTGTGCAGTACTACTACTCAATACGTACTGTCAAAATAGTACCAACGACAGTTTCAACTCGCTAGCTTGTTGGCTTCTGATCGAGTGTAAAGTTTTCTGTGTCATCATCACAATCGCACTAGCTGACTCACCCGATTTTTAATTCGCCAACAAGCAGCTTGTAAAGTAGCTCGATGTCATTGAGGCTTTACACTAGCCCCGGTCGATTGTTTTAAATAATTTATTATATTGTACGCATACTGCCATCACTTGGAATTATAGTGGCATTCTTAAGCGATATACAAGTCTTTATGATACTTATACTGAGGTTCTATTTTTTCATAGAAATTCTTGGCCTGCCGGATATCACCATGGTAATACCTCCCGGCTACGCTAAATACGCTAAACAAGCCACAACAGTCAAAAGACCTTTAACCTATACACACTTCCCTCTGAGTTACGCAAAACAAAAACTAAACGAAGACACCATAGAGCTATGGAACCACAGATACACAACATCCGCCACAGGATCAAAAACGCAGAAATTTATTCCAAACATAAACTGTGCCATCACTCTTGCCAGGAACTTAAAAATATCACACGAACTCACACAGATACTAACAGGCCACGGAGCGGTGCGAGCTTATCTAAAAAGATTTAAATTGAGGGATGACGACTGTTGTTCATGTGACGGCAACACATCTCAAACTGTGTGGCATGTCATCAACGACTGCCCTATACTAGAAAGGGAGCGATGGACTCTCAGGACTCGATGTAGACAACATAATCACGAAATTGACCTCCAAAAGCGAAGCACTAAGCAATAGAATAACACAAGAACACTACACAAAATATTGAATCCTGGCGATAAAGAAAATTAAAGATATAAATGGAGGCACCCAATTAGCCCCACATCAATGCAACTAACCCACCCAACCACCTTGTACGAAAAAACAAGGGCATGGTTATTATTAAAATATATATATATATATATATATATCTCCCGGCATTTAATGGGTTGAAACCTCGATAGTAAATGCGAGGTATCCATAAAAGCATCTAGAAAAAAACACAGTATGTATTTCATGCTATGTATATTCATAAAATGTTCATCAAAATCACCACTGCCTTGCGCTACAAAGAATTTTCCAACGTTTTTACAGGGGGGTTTTATAAGCCCTTGCCTAATTCAAATCAACAATACTGGGTTTGGGTAGATGAATTGTTTTCAATATGACATTTTTCTCAGTAAGCAAATTTTTCTTTTAAATTAGCATCAGTTTGCGTGGCAAAGTTCTTAAATAAACCTTGATCGTATTCGCGGGGTATCGATAAAGGCATCTTGGGAAAAGGGTAGGTATTCATAGTTATATCTTATTTCAAAAGTGTTACGAAAATTATATTCTATAAATCGACGTCAAATAGTTAACCCCCGTGAACCTTAACTTTCGGCCTGTCTGGCGATGTAAGTAAGCCATGCTAATGCCAATAGCCTTATTATATTGCAAAAGTTACTGGAAAGTTGGATTAAAATTTACCGCAAATTTCTTCGGTAAAATTCTCACACTCTCTAGTGTAATATTATTATTGTAAGTAATTGATATTTTTGACAATTGAGGTCACATTGTATTAGCCTAAAGCGCTTTGGAACTTTTCCATTAAAAGTCCTCGAATTTAAAGCCTTACGGGAATGTAAACGTGAACTCTTGTATTTTCGCGCTCTTGAATTTGTGAAATACTTGCATGAAAAGCCCAGCGAAAAAAGCTCCATTAAAAATTATTCATTTACTCATATAGCATAAGTGTTTTATGGTAAGAAATTAAGTAATGCAAATTAGAATTTTGGCTCCAAGGCATTATTGAGAACTTCCGGTTAGAATTGCTAACTGTCCTTGACAAAAATATACCAGATAGAGTAATAAAAGAAACTAATTATCAGTAAAGACGGGATAGCACAGTGCAGATGACATAAATAACAGAAAATATCATCAATATGAACTGTCTTACCCTACTGGGTGTGGTATTATAACAGGCTACGGATCTCGAGTGTGAAAAAATATGGGATAAACTGATACACGTATTAAAAACTATATTATTTTCAATTAATTGTCACGTAAATATAATGCGTATTAAATATTTAAGGGCAGTTGAGACGCTTTTTTTAAATTGGGTGTTATACCCTGCTTCACAACCTTGGTTCATGGCGGTGGTTTTTATATTTATATCTTATTACTCAGTTCTTAAAGTTCAAAACCCTTACATGGAGATGGGCTGGACACATAGATTGAAGAAGAGACAATCGTTGGACAACTCTAGTCATCCAGTAGTATCCAAGAAATACAAAGCGTCCGCAAGGTAGACCTAGAAGCCGCTGGATCGATGAAATGATAAAATTCTGCAAAAGTACGTAGCAACGCAATGCACAGGACCGAGAGAAGTAGAATCAGCTTGAAGAGGCCTTCATCCAGCAGTGGATAGATTCAGGCTGATGATGATGATAACTCAGTTCTGTGACACAAATAGATACGAACAGTCCAAATGGATACGAATATTAAATTTAGCACTGTTAGGTCACGCTCAAACCAATAGCCATTGTGGGTGTATCAGGTCGTGAAGAATCATAGGTGTGCATCAGTGATCGTAACTTCAGACCATGTTTCTATGCGTCAATTACATTGAGCTTCTTTACGAGCTGTTTATTGGCGAATTTACAATCTATCTGTAAAGTCGCAAGTGTAATCATCGAACAAGCTAACAAGCAGGTTGTAAACGCTCTACCGAGAAAAGTTGAAAGCCGATGGAAAGCTTTGTGTGTAATCATCAAATCGCATTAGCTGAATCGCCCGCTTTTAAATTCGCCAACAAACAGTTCGTAAAGAAACTCAATGTAATTGACGCTTTAATCACAAAAATCATAGCGTATAATGATAAATGTCTGGGCATATAATATTATTAATATACCCGGAAATCTGCGGGGGTTTGCGATGAAAACGAAGAGTATTTAAGTAATCCATAATGCCACCCCCTCCCTAATAAAAATACACAAATTTAATATTCTATAATAATACGATAGTTTTTATCGAAAATCAAAGCCTCCCCTAATATCTACCCTTTTCCGTATGTGTGCCCATTCTAGATTATAATTCTTTTAGGTTTTTGGATAGCGTGGCCAAGGATCGGAGGAGTATTGCAAAGTAGACAGGACTGGGGAAGATGATTTGACTGTTTTGAGCAGGCCAAGTCCCACCACAGATTAATGCACCATGACTGATCATGGTGATGATTCCTTCAGTGTACGGCCACGTTACACCGAATACAACTTTGAGTGAGTGTAAAACATATAGTTTTATCTTGATATTTAAAATAGATATCACGGTGAAACTATCACAGAGTTTCAAACTTGTAAAAGTTTATCGAGCAGAACTCACTAGAAAACTACTTATTCGAAAATCATTGAATGTCTGATTCAAATCACAAACACGAAGTTTTAATTTAATTTAAATTGATGATTACGTGAGATGGAATACGTTTTCACAAATGGATTTGGTTTGTATTCATTATAATATAACGTTTGAAATAAATAAATAATAGATATGTAATAATATAATATAGTATATACAGAGTACACTGTGACCCGGGGCAACTATTATTTTTTCAAAATTCAAAGCTATGAGTTAGAAAACGAACACTATTTTATTCTGAAGGGAATCGAATTGGTAGTTAAATTGTATTTATATTATCTAATTAGTCAATATGGCAATTTTGTAATATTATATAAAATCGTTGGACAAATTTAGCCATCCAGTGATATCCAAGAGGTACAAAACATCCGCAAGGTAGACCTAGATTGATGAAATGATAAAGTTCTGTGGTAGTACGTGGCAACGCAACACACATGACCAAGAGAAGTGGAATCATCTTGGAGAGGCCTTCATCCAGCAGTGGATAGATACAGGCTGATGATGATGATATGTTGTAGTCTTTACACGGCTCCATATTCCAAGACCCTGTGTTCAGTGTAGGACTTACAATACCGAATGATCTTCCGCACATGATGACGAAGATATTTTTTTTGGCTCTAGTGGTGGATAGATACCTCAGCAATGGATAGATACAGGCTGATGATGATGACATTTACGTGGCAATCTAATGAAAATAATATAGTCTTTAATAGGTATTTAAGTTTATCCAATATTCCTTCACAGTCGAGATTCATAGACTGTTGTAATAAATACCACACCCAGTAGGGTAAGCCAGTTCCTATTAATGATGTGTCATCTGTACCGTGCTATCCCGTCTTTAATGTCAACTAGTTTCTTTTATTACTCTATCTGGTATATTTTTATGATGGTGATAATATAAAATAAATTATTTCAGATTCACAGAATACAGGGGTGACATACATGCACCCCTGAGTTGAGTGAACGTAGATACACATTTTAATGTCAAGATGGGTTCACTCGAAAGGTTGACAAACTAACGTGGTTCTTAAGTATTTGAACTTTCGTCACTAACGCGATCAACAGACCGTGAATATATAGAGTAGTACATACCATTCGCACCATTGTAAAATATATCGTTTCAACTATGCTCGATTTTGTAGAACAAATATTTTTTTTTGTTTTATTATTATTTTCCTGCTTTCGTCGAATATTACGGACATATAAGGCGGAGTTTTCCTCATTTTTTTTACTGCTTTGCGAGCGAGAATGTGATTTAATTTATTCGGCGTCATAAAATAATAAAATTGGCACGCGAATCCGGAAAGTACGGAAAAAGTATTCATATAAACCGTTTCACACAATGATTCCGATGCAAATGATCCCAGAACTCTCATATTCTGATATGGCCAATAATGGTATATAAGATATAAGCTCCCAGGCGCCCAATACCCTCGCGATACCTTGTGAATCTCAAACCCATGCGATGCAGACATACCAGTTGTACGTCTTGCATGTATAAGAGAGAATTAAATAATATTTATACTTTGTATGAGTATTTTATCCAATTGATCAAGTAGACACAATGGCTAAGCAGGACCTATTAAAACCACAGTAACACGTATTAATTTATTTTCAACTTTTCTTATCTTGATCACAAATATGTCAAAATTTTTCGGGTAATTTAATACTGGATTATTTTACCATGTCTTTATTTATTATGATCACTGTATTTATTATTAAGGATAGCATGCAAATAATAAGTCACTGATGTATCAAACTTATTCAATTTGTGTAAGTACTGTAAACTCGATTTTTCAAATATTGTGTTACAAAAATTCATATTTTATCAAAAAATATTTTTACTGAGAAAAAGTGGTCAATATATTATGATTATACTTGGTGCGTAAAATTGTCATATCATTGTAAATGTAAACATTGCCAAGCCTTTCGGACGTTCAGATTTACCTGGAGAATCTATACATTTTCATAAAGATTATGAAAGAATCTCAGTAGACACTCGTCCCCTCATCTGCCCCGGATGAAATATGCGGATAACGTCAAGAGGGACTGACTGGAGAGAGAGACTTCGAGATAGAGATTCTTGAATGACGGTTGTGCAGTCGACCATGGACTTACATGGTCTGTAGTGCCAGGTTAAGATTTCCTTTGACTAATTTGTTCGGTATTAAGACGTCGATAAGTGATATAAGCTGAAGGAGGAGTAACCGAGTCATTTAACTGTCAAACATTCCAACCAAGTCAGCTGGTATGCATCCTTGTTGGGAGGTTAACAGTCAGTTGATATAGCCATATTTTTATTTTCCTTACACTAATAGCTAACATCGATTTAATATGGAGTATGGGTTCAGTACGTTCTGTAAAGGAAGAAAAATAAACTGACAAAATTTTAAATGTTTTCTGGCAGTACCCAATTTAGTTTGAATGACCATAAATTAAAATATTCTATAATATATTTACCAATTAAATCGAAACGTCTGGAGGGTCTATAAATATATGGTGATAAACAACTCAATCCGTGTCAGCATATTGATCGGCGATATTAAGTACCCATTTCCCGCAGTGTCCAATTATAGCAAACTCAGTAGATAGTTGATTGCAATGATTATTTCCGCGATATTCATTTTTCCATATAGTCAGGTATAAATGATGACGCAAACTCCATATTATAATAGCTGACTAAATTATAATAATTATTTCCTAAATATTCTTTTCAAGATAATATTTTGATCGTGAGTACCTACGTTAATAAATAGCGGATCATAATTCATTGGACATGTCATAAAAGTTCCCGGTCTGTTCATATCTCAGTCTCGGAATCGCTCCGCACAACATCTTAGTCTACTGAGATCGGACTTCGGAACAATATCATAAATATTGTAACATAACTACTGTAACATACTCTTGTGCCGACTGTTTACTCTGCAAATAAGACTCTTTCCTCCATCCATCGGAGCAACCACCAAATCTCGACTTCTCATCTCTCTTTCTGACGACCTCTTCACAACATCATGACTCCCATAGTGTTGACTTCCACAAATATAACTAATCACTGGAATCCTTACGCGAAGTAAACTTTCTCAATAACCTTGATAATATGTTTTTTCGCAATGCGTGACCTCTTTTTAGAAAGCATATTATAATAGTATAACAACAGGCATGTAATACCTTTGGTTCCACATTTTTGCCAATTCCACATAACTCTTACTTTTTTTCATTTCAATGATTCGACACGAATATAGCGTTTCTTCTCTTCGATTTTTTTTTTTCACAAATACGTCAATCTCTCTAGTTTTTACTATACACATACGAAATTGTAATAATATATTATACCTACTATACAATCATAGCTAAGGGGGGACATGCTCAGCGTAGGTCAAAATGGAGATTTTGTTCTATTTCCAAAGCATGATCCTGGACATACCTTAAACGTTATAGATAATCTTTTTATATAATTTTGAAGCCTTATTATCTTTTATATTTATTTTAAACATTTGATGACTGAATAAATTATTTTTATCATATAAAATAATATTCTTTTAAACCTCTCGCTCTAATGTTTTAGAATATAGTCATATTTCAGTACATAAATGTACAGTGGTGTTAAGATTTTTTACATTTATTAATTTTATAAAACCATCTGTGTAATTTATATCGACATTATTGTAGTGAAATATTTACGATAAAAAATTGTATTGATAATCTCTGTGATCCCAAATTTGACAAGAATTGGGCATTTTATTATTCAAAAAATGGGCAAAATTAACACATTTGAAGATAATTCTAAAGATACTCATTATAAGCTATGTCTTTGACCATTCAAATGTGATAAACATCCTACGAATAATGATTGCTTTATAATAATTATTGACATAAGAATAAGGTAGTGTTTTTTTGAAATACGCCATTTCTTTTGGCATTCCCCAGTGGTTAAGCTACAACATACGGCCGTAACCATAAATTGACAAACTAGAATTGAAATATTTCACTATAATAATGTCGATATAAATTATACTGATGCGTTTATAAATGCGTTTAAAAATTAATAAATGTAAAAAATCTTAACACCACTGCGCATTTGTGTACTGAAATATGACTATATTCTAAAACATTAGAGCGAGAGGTTTAAAAGAATACTATTTTATGTAATAAAAATACTTTATGCAGTCATCAAATGTTTAAAATAAATATAAAGGATAATAAGGCTTCAAAATTGTATAAATAGATTATCTACAACGTTTAAGGTATGTCCAGGATCATGCTTTGAAAATAGAACAAAAGCTCAATTTTGACCCACGCTGAGCACGTCCGGCCTTAATATACTTCATTATATTCTATCAATGACTAATCTAGTACATGGTAACTAAATATATGACAGTGTAGCTGAAAACAGGACTCGTGGTATGTCGTTGTTCATAATTGATTTCAATTTATTTTGGATTGCGAATTAATTTGTAACAAACTTCACTATTTTTGCACTCGTTATAATTCCCACGAATTTCAATACAATTTATATATACCGAAATATTTATTTACTTTCATAGAGTGTTTTTATTTATTTATTACAACGTTTTTATTAGCTCGTTTTCTTATTTGTCCGATAGTTGTTTATCCAGTACAAATCTTGCAATCGATTTTTAACTAACTTCCCGACTAGCTAGACATTTGAAACTTTTAGAATATACCAGAACACGATTCCAATGCATTCTTTTAATACGTTTAGCCATCTTTACGTAGAATCACTTTCAGTTAATTCCGTTTTGTATGAAAAGTTATTTCGGAAGAAATCCGTAATCAATCCACTATTATTGGTTGCTAAGTGGGTAGTCCTAGCAACTAAATTATTAATAGATACGTGCGTTACTGTGGAAATTAAAATGACATTTCAGTATTCTATATTAATTTGTTTGTTTGTTTGTTTTTTATTTACTTCATATCAAGTACAAGTTTGAGCATATTGAGCATAATAATTGAACAGAAAATTTAAAAACGTTGTATATAAAAAGTTCTTTTCATCTTATAATTATTTTTTTCAATTCAATAATTATATTATATTATAATAAAGATTCATATATATTTAATGAGAATAGCATATAGTCTATTATCAATTATTTTCATGGATATAGTAAATTATCAGATGGAGTGTTTATATAGAGAAAAGCTACCGAGAGTTATATAATCGATTTTCTTCCAAGCTCTGTCAGCTTGGCCTAATAGAATCTCTGATTTGCTTATGTGGCGAATTGCAGGATGCCGATTACATCCTCTGAATTTCAATTGAAAGGAAAGAGCTTCTCACGTTGGTTCAATCCTCAGTTGGACCAGTCGGCCATTGCGGCTTGGTAACGAGAGAAAATTTCTCAGGGTTTAAAATGTTTGCAGAATTTTACGGTGAGCGAGAAAGTCTTTTTTCATCGAGAATTGACCGTAATACATTGTATCTAAGTAGAAATCATGCACACTCTAGTAGGTACACACCAATCAAGGTCTTGGGAAGTTGCTCCTGGAACACGTTCAGCACAATTTTGAAGGTCGCCTAACGTTCGATACGCCGACCTGCTTACCACCACGGGACATCACTGCGTGTAAACCTTTTTCACATGCGTCTTTATTTTTTTCAATAAAATATAGGCACCGTAACTATTCTGCAAACTTGTCCACTTTACTATTGATTTTCTATATGGGGGCTATACTTTCGTAAGTGACTATAACTAATTGGGTGGTGGTAGTAAAGTTGTACCACGTATTTCACCCCTGATTGTATTTACTGGCTATGTTCACTTATCCTATTACGAGAGTACGTACTAAAACTGCCGTCGATTAAAAAAAAATGGCGAATCTGAAAAAAAAAACTATACCATTTCAATTTAGAACGCTTCGTCAAATGGCAGCGCCCGACGGAATAATACGGTACTGAAGTTAACTTGTTCAGTAGGGCTTACGACTTACGGGCGGCTCAAGTCTGGGCAAATATTTACGCAGGGCTTTTCCGTTACGCCATGAATTTTAAGTTTTGTACACAATATACTGTGTTTTCTGCTTACTGGGCCGCAGACATGCTCAATTTACGCTAACGAATAACTCGTAAAATAAGCATTAACTGTTCAGAGCGTCCATAAAGAACTGACTAAAGACTGAATAAAACGCGCTTCAGTCACGATGTCATGAGTGTTTCACCAGTGTTTCCAATTTGACATATTGTGTCGTTCATGTGTGATTGACTTGAAAACTTGAAGTATGTGAGTCGGAGACTGTCAATATTTAATGCGTATAAGCATTGCCCGCTGAAGAAGAAAGCCGATACATTACACGACTGGTCCTACTTTTCGCCCCTCCCGTTGTCTATGGATGACCTGTCATTGTCTATAGAGTGCTCATACTGACGACTGTCGTTTTCACTTGTCGGAGTATTCTTAATTTCAGATTTCTTTCAGATTATTTTAACGTATCTTGGAGACCTTGGAGTTCACCTGATATAGTGGTTATGTGTTACAGTGTTATTAATAATTGGAAGTGATGATCAAAGTAAGTAAACTTCTTCTGTGTATAATAATATCATAATACACTAGGATATTTGTCAATGTGACAGTCGATTCTAAACGACAATAACAAATAACTTATTATTATACTCTTCAGTCATTATAGAATACCAAACTCTGTTTTCAAGTACGTTATCAATAAATAGTATGGCAGTGGACCACTCGTTGCTTGTGCAAAAAGTTATGCTCAGGCTTTATTAATCTAAAGATGGTGGTGGTATAAATAATGACGGATTCAAATGTTAGGCCTGAAAACTACATTTCCATTTCGTCAGTGTCTTCTCTGTGAATGCGTTTGATAAGATTTTTTGTTATTCGTGACTCGAATGACTTAATCATTAAAGACGACACATGACATGTAATTGACACGAAGACTTATATTAAAATTTAAATACCTCGTTTCTCATGACTATTATCAATTACAATTGACAAAAATATACCAGATACTAGATAGGGTACAAATATAAGCTAATTGGCAAAACAAAATATTATAAGTATATAACAAAAATGTCTATAAACCCACACTAAGCAGAAGTAATTGTTTTGCAACAAATAAGTACCTACTGAAGTACTTGAATACAACCAAAATAATATAATCACTTACAAAATTCGGCCTTAATTTAATATCGTACGTTATATTTAATTATTGGTAAGATAAAAATACGTATAAAATTTAAATTCAAATTCAATTATTTTTTTTTACATACTTACAGTGAACATTACAAATTATAAATTTAATACGTTCACTACATTCACTGGCATCACCAATGGCACGTTAGTTCTGCACCTTGGGAAAACAAACAACCGATGCTCCCGATTTCTAAGATAGTTATCAGGGACACACAAGTCAATACCACCAAGAATGGCAGAGTTCTCATTTACACCACGTATAAGTCGTACAAGAGGTGAAGTGAACCTAAGTGAAGTGGAGAGATCTTTTTTCAAAACTTCCCTCCAATTATGTTGAATAAGTTCTTTCATCTTTCACAATGTAAGAGCACATTTTAACTTCTTTCCCGTTCTCTGTGTCCCTCAAATTTGGGGCATTGTAGTGATATACGTGAATGTAATATCACATTTATCGCAAAGCTGTGAATTACTTCTTCCCATGAAAGTATCAAATCTTTTATAGTGTGGCGTGACACGGGATTCAACCCCAGAAATTATAAGCCAACACGTCGCCCATCAGCCATCATGGGAGTACTAAGTAGCTAGATATGTAGTTTAATAATAATTAATATTAATTGTTTTGCGAGTCTCGGTTTAAAACCCCCGTATTGTCAGCGTGGACTACATTATTTTGTGTGACTTATTGGCCACATGCTAGAACATAATGGCAGACTGGCCACTAAACATTAAGCCGTCTTTTTAGATTAACTTTACTATCTGACCAGATTGTGTTAACATTGTTAGTTTTTATCACACACAATTTTAAATAATTAGTAGAGTAACATGAAACACAGTTGAATATTTAAAATTCCTTACAAAGGTATTTTTATATTATGTCACAGCAGAGGTGAAAAAATAAAAAAATACCTACCATACATTTTCATTATTTTATAGTAAAATATGTGTCATTTTAAATCTATGAATCTTGATATATTCTGGGCTCGAAATGGACCGAAGCGCACCGGAGCGCCGTTCCTGTTCGTGAAATCGATAAAATTATCAATCTGTCTCATGAAAAAAATAATTTGACCGTCTTAGCCATAATATAATAGAATATAATAGAACATTTAACACACTTATTTTTATGAAACTAGAATTGAGATCGCAAGGAGCGCCTTTCTCAAAATGAGACGCCTCCTTAGCAATCGAGATCTTAACCTAGGTCTGAGACTGCATATGGTACGATGTTATGTGCTCTCAGTTATTTTCTATGGTATGGAAGTATGGACGCTAAACCAAGAGATGTCACGGAGACTTGAAGCTTTCGAGATGTGGCTGTATAGACGCATCCTCAAAATTCCTTGGACTGACCGGGTGACAAATGTTGAAGTTCTCAATCGAATGGGGAAGGACCGAGAAGTTCTACGTAATATCAAAACCAGGAAACTACAATACCTCGGCCACATTATGAGAGGACAAAAATACAGCATTCCCCAACTTGTCATTCAAGGAAAGATCAATGGGAAGCGTAGCAGAGGACGGCGCCGCATTTCGTGGCTTAAGAACCTCCGTGATTGGTACGAGTGCAGCTCCACCGAACTGTTCCGGGTAGCAGACGACAAAGATAAGATCGCCTTGATGGTGGCCGACCTCCGCTAGGGGATGGCATAATAAGAAGAGAAGATTTTTTATGGAATTATGAACTGAATTATGATTATAAACTATGTAAATATCTTCAGAAAATTGTCGAGCGCTCCGGTTCGTAAACTTTTCCATTTCGAGCGCTGGATACATTTAGATGTGTACTTGATTAAAAGAGGTAAATTATGATTACCTCTCATATACAAATCATATGGATATCATCTGTATGGATGATTTTTGTTGAAAGCTTTGTTTTTTTTTTAATTGTCATATTTATTTTTTGTAATTTGTTCTTCAGGACAGTATCATTCGAATGAAAGCTTTCCTGTTACGAAAATAACGAGTGTAGTATTACTCCGACAAAGTTAGAGGGTTGTTTACCTTGACAACTATATCCATCGACGTGGAGGACATGTCCCGGTCTGCAACCGCACTCGTAAGTTCCATCGTGAAGCTCTCTGCAAAGCTCTGCGCATGGACTTGCGCGACCACAGCGACCTGGAAATTAAGAAAACCACAGTTTAAATAATATTCATGAAACAAGTCTCTAATACCTAGTAATAATAATACATCAGAGAAAAAATCTTATTATCTTGCGGAATTTTTGATATGTAGCTATTATTTTTGTAAGTAACAATTGAAAACATGTCCATATAGACCAGTGGAGCAAATGCATAATGTCTTTAAAATTCAAAATTCGAAATTCAAAATTCAAAATTCAAAATTCGAAATTCGAATGTCTTTATACAATCTGCGATTTGTATAGTACTTATATAATAATAATCTTTTTAGTAAAACTGTATTATTAGATACTGCATTCTAAACACTCATTGGATGCTTATTTCACAAGCTTAAGTTCCCAATGGGAATATTTAAACTTGTTATACAAAACAATAATAATAGATGAAACTATTTTTAGACTCTCAATTATTTCTCTCGTAAAGGGTCTCAAAATCAGTTACCGCATATGTCCTCCACACACTTCAGACCGTATCCGCAAAATAACGCAATGTAAATGTTATTATATTGTGAATTTTCCAGTCAGGTTTTCAGGTCCGGTCTTAGAACGATTTGACCGATTGAGACCAATCGAGTTGCAACTTTGAGCGTAAAATAAATAAAGAAATATTAATAAAATGGCGTGACGTGAAAGGTTGTTTTTTTTTTTTAAATAATCAATAAACTGATTTTAACGCAGGGGGGTTCTATTTATAAAACTCAATCCCATTATTCAAAAACAGCTTCAACATATTTCTGTAATATTTAAAACACATTCAAAATGAGTCTGTCTATATTACCTGTTATTTAAAGTATGATTTTTCCATCATCATATTGCCCTACAAAACAAGGTTTTAGCTGATGAATCACTTAGCACCTACACACTATTATAAGGTTAATATATATTCAATGACGTACCTATATAAATAATTTTATATATCAGATGTAGCCAACTTTTTTGTTGATGTGATCGACTTAAAACTTTCCAAAAAAAAAATATAGTCGCAAGCCATCTACAAAATATACCTACAATTAAAATGTCTCTAAAGACTATTCAAGTGCAGTGAAACGTTCACCAATAATCTCTATTCCTAGCTCTCTCTCTCTCTCAAGTCAGTCATATTCAGTTTTCTGAGTCCCTCTTGATGTTATGTAATATTTTCTTCCGGGGGCGACCCAGGGGCCGAATGCCTACTAGAAGGTTTAGCATATGTATGATTTTTTAGCAGTTGTGACATTTTAGGTTTTTTGAGAGGACTTATTTGCAAGAATTTAAGTGAATAAAGTCACATTGACATAGTAGCAGTGGCGAAGGGTGGGAGGAATGCTATTAAGATCTACTATAAATAGTGCATACTAAACTTTGTCTGTCATACGAATTTGTTTTCATTACAATAAGACTATAATAATTTACAGATGGTGTTGGTTAGTTTTTTAAAATCAATTAAACCCTGCCTCAACCAAGCCATAATAGATAATAGCCAAAAAATACTCATCTACTTATAAAATATCTAAAATTATGCAATTAAATCATATATAACTTTGGATATTTTATAGATATAACAATATCTTATATAGTTTGGTTAGGAGTGGCTTAATGAATTTCAAAAAAATAAGCAACAATATGTGTAATACGTATTCTTAAATTCAACGAAAACCAATAAGACTGAGTGAAAAAGTGTGCACAATTTTTTCGTATAACCCAAAGTACACCAACATTATTGTGGTTTGGTTTAGGCAGGGTTTAATTGATTTTAAAAAACTAACCAACACCATCTGTAAATAATTGTAGCCTTAGTTCAATAAAAACAAATACGTATGACTAACAAAGTTTAATGTGCACTATTTATGGCGGATGTTAAAACTTATTTAGTGCTAACAACGCGATTGGCGCGTTTGCATTATCAGGCCATTAGATATAATTAGGATGATATTTAAATGTGGTTATATTAATTAACAGGTCAGCGGTGATTGTGTTTTAACAGCCTACCTCTACCCTTCGCTACTGGGAAATAGGGACTTCACTTCTTAGTTTATGGTGGCAATCAGCAAGATAGCAACAGAAGCATATTATACCTCTTCAAATATATACGGAAGCGTATCATAGACTCTACGTTTAGGTGCAAGGTATCACCAATTGTAGATGCATGGGAATGTCTCATGGGAAAGTTACCCAAGAAAATAAATTAACATGTTTATAGTCCTTTTTTCTAAAAGCAATAATCAGGTATTATATTATGGATTCTTTTCTAAATGGACCCCCATCTGTAACATTTTTCTATATACGCGTCTCAAGTCTTCACCACTAGTATGGTAATAGCTAAATAATCGCCTTGTAAAAAGTCTTTGCTACTGTTATAAGGATATCACACAATATGTTCTAAGTGTACGTAGTCAAAAACTGAGGACCACGATGTATTTTCGTTGATTGCCTGGGAGTACTATGCAATATTGTCAATTATTCAGCTTTTCTCTTTATGTCTCACATTTTTAATAGGCACTTATTAAAAAAAAAATAAAAAAAAACGCATCTGGCGTATGGTACTAAATCTAGCGGTTTTAGACGCCGCAAACAGCTCAAAAATTATCAGTAAAAAGTAAAAATATTAAATTATATTGTTGTTTTTATTAAAACGCAATTTTTTTGTTTTTTTTTTGTAGTACTTATTCCACTTTTATATAATAGATTAGGACAGGTTTCGTCCGCCTCAGAGGGACATTTTCAACTGAACAAGACAAGTTAACAAAATAAAAGAAATTAAAAATATTAAACCTGATTTTATGCAAAATCAGCACACAGTCCTTTAGCACTCAAAGTCCACTAATAGTCAATCCGTGACACAAAACTGTAAACTTCGATGGAAGTGATAGTTATTGCTCCATACTACGAATGTAATATGGTAAACTGTTTATAGGAACTTTTTATTTTTGCAAACAGGTTACCGTTTTGCATTCAAATCAAAACAATTGTAATTCACAATTTAGTGCTAGGGCCTGAATATAATCACCCTCATTTTGTATATTACCATTGATATAATATATTATATCTACAGTATACACCATTTCATACAATATCTGAACACAAAAATGGGTTCTTTTTCCAGAAAAGGTTATAAACATCTGACAAAAAAATCTAACAATTACCCTTATTGCAATGTAGATAGAGTTCAGTTTTAAGTAAGTATATAAAATATGAATATCTGGCTTTAGGATACACACGCGTTGGTGAGAAACAACATTGACTTTTCTTACAATGCAGGTAGAGTAAAGTTCATCTTTCCAACACTTTATTACTAAAAATAAAATGTATGGCAGACTACTATTTTAATGTCGTTTTTCAAATAAATTGTCCATTTAATAATTCGTCAATCAATGTAAGGTATCTTTCAAATTAAATAAATAATTCTTGCGATATTTAATTGTTTTGCAACAAACTTATTTTTGTTAATTCTACTTTAATTGAGTAATTTACGTTGACAGCAATTTTGTGCTATAAATCCATTTTCGAAACGGTCGTTACTGATACACAATATAGGAAATTTAAATGAAACTTGCATAATTTGTTTGTAAAGTTTTTTTTTAAATTTGTAAAGTTACATTAATTAATGGTAGTGAAACAATAAATTCTTCTTCAATTCGTGAACTCGTTGATAAGTGGTTGTGCTAAATATGGCCGCTTTTCCCCGCCTACCTCAAATACCCAGATATTTTCGCAAGTCAGGGCGACCAGTAGTTACGGGTTATCAGTCGACCGTGACAGTTACTTCAAGACAGCGTACGCACCTAGGCCTGTTAAAGCTAAGACTCTGTCGCGCCGTGATCTGATACGATACGACCAAAGCCACGTTAACCACAGAGTGACTCATCCAAAACACATCTGTTCCACCTTCATTGCCCTAAATCTGAATGTTTTGAGCAAAAGTCGCGTAAATCATCTATCCTGAACATTTCATCACCATTTATCCCAAAACACAAGTGAAACCGTGACCGAATCGTCCGTTTACCAGTGCGTGAGTGGGTGAACACCGAACCAGCTCCAGCGCGCCAGTTCTCTCATCATCAAATGTTAGTGCCTGGATTGAATCACTTTTAGCAAGGAGCGGCACAAGCTGATTTTTTTATTACAGATGGCAGATGAGGACATTCGAGACCTTCCGGGGACCATGGCAAACGAGGCCGGAAGAGATACACTTTTTAATTTCTGAATTGATGTAATAAAAAGAATCAAAATAATAAATGGTGGCATGTAATGATGATTCTTGCCTTTCAGATCCAGTGAATGCAGTCATATAATTTATATCAAGTATATACTCAGAATATCAGTCCTATGCGACATTTCTTTTACCACGGGAAAAACTCGGCTATAAATCGCAGTTCTCAGTTCCCAATGAATACGACGAAATATTCATCAGAATCACCACCGCCTTGCGCTACAAAGAATTTTCCAGGATTTTTGTAAGGTGGTTTCATAGGACCTGGCTGAATTCAAATTAGCAATACCCGATGCGGGTAGACGAATGGTTTTCAATAAGACATATATTATTCTCAGCCGGCACAATTTTCATCTGACATGCATGCTGAGCACTGCATCAAGTTGAATAGTTTGCGTGATAAAGTCCTTATTTTTTGAACTGTCATTTCTTTTTCATTCAGAAAATTTTTTTTTTATGAATGACAGTTGGTAGTACAAGTTCTACGCATTGTGTCAATCTAATGCTAAAAAAATACTTAACTTTCTAGCACAAAGGAGTCCGTGGTAAGCCGCAGCTCTTTTGTAGCGCCCCTATAGCAAAGTTGGATCGAAAACTTTAAACCGTATTCTTAAACTTCCAGTCCCCCGCTATCGCTCGGGATTTATAGAAAACACGAAAACTTTCGCACACCTCCCCGACTCATTGTGTGAAACTATTCGGTAACTGAAAAATTTCAAACGAGAATTTTACTACTTTCTTCCCCCATCGCGAAACTATTTACACGGTTAGACATTTGCGATTGTATCTCGCGTCTATATTGTTTTGTATCAGTTTTATAATTCAGTTATAATACGAAACGTTCAATTGAAATAATATTTCAACAAACGATATAAATAATATATTATTTGACAGCAACATATTTATCTAATTGTATGTATATTATATACAAATAACTGTGATAGATTTATTTTTATATAGGGATGGGTTTATTCTATTCACAAGGTGGCTATCGACGGTAATTTATCATATTTATGTCATCATCATCAGCCTGAATCTATCCACTGCTGGATGAAGTCCTCTCCAAGCTGATTACACTTCTTTCGGTCCTGTGAGTTGCGTTGCCACGTACTTCCGCAGAACTTTTATCATTTCATCGATCCAGCAGCTTCTAGGTCTACCTTGCGGACGTTTTGTACCTCTTGGATACCACTGTATGACTAAATTTGTCCAAAGATTGTCCGTTCTTTGAGTTATGTATCCATCCCATTTCCATTTGAGGTTTTTAGCAAACTGTATTACATAGCAAACCCTTGTCTGTATAATATTTATGTATTGTAGTATTATAATTGTTACAATAAGTTAGCCATCTAAACTGTGCACATCTCAGTAAGATGAACTTTCTACGTGAAACTTCAACCATGGGCCCTACGAAGAGGGCCCCCAGGCTAGGATCTTTGGCGGACCCCCCTACCTATCGCTAAGGATAAAGGCAGTGTGACGCTCTACAGTAGCGTTTTCAAATGGTGTATGCGGTATGTATGTTTAGTGTTTTATTGTATATTTTAATTATGAAGATGTCGAGTATTGATACACAATCAAAAATTGTATCGTACAACCACATAACTTTAAATCTTTTTTTAGTATTAAAGCAAATTTGTGATGTGTGTTTATCTCACTTATCTGGTCGAATCGCCTCGCCGGGCCCCTCCTGAGCCCGGGCCCACAGGCTAGAGCCCTGTCAGCCCCCCTTTTGTGGGGGCCATGGCTTCAACTATTCATTGTATTCAATATAATATAACCAACTAATAGTGTATAATAATAATATATTCTATATCTCCCAGCTGTGATATGACGTACCTATTAAAAATGTACGAAGATTGCAGCGCAGTTCCATCAACTAAGATTGGGAGACTGCGTTTGCTGGAACATGTGCACCGTATGAATGACAATGAACCGGCAAAGAGAGTGATGTCCAGCAATCCAATAGGACGTAGAAGAAGAGGGAGGCCAAAGATTCGCTGGTTAGATGGAGCTGCCAGTGACTGCCGTATTCTGGAGGAACCAAATTGGAAAGCGGCCACACTGGATAGGGACAGGAGGAGGGAGCTATTGGAGGAGGCCAGGACTCACACCGGGTTGTCGCGCCCCTGATGATGATGATGATTAAAAATGTTCGAAAGTATCAGGAAAGTTCATTGACTGATCGTATTAAATACATTTTTGACAGTTTAGAATTTGCTATTAGCATTTGACAATATGGCAGTTATTATAATATCAATTAATCATACCATCTTACAATAACATTATACATTCCACTAACGTCTCTATTCACGCGGTGAATGTCATTCTAGCCGTCAGTTAGTGCTTTAATACTCCAACCCCGTTATTTAACCGACGCCATCAAATTAAGCTGATAGTTTAAGTCGTCTAAGCTTTAAGCTTGGGAATTGTCACAACTGTGTCGTTATAATATTCAAAATATCATACGTGTATTACATACTACATACAATTTAATGACAATCAACATTGTATTTTTAATTTGTAGGGTGAATTATCCACTAAGGGCACCTAGCTGAAAAATACGAAGCTTCCAATTTGAACCATTTTTTTGATAATTTACAGTGTTTCAGTTGTTAATAAATATGCGCCTATTTAAAAACATTACAAATAATAATATTTGTTTTTCAAATCAAAGATGGTTAGACCAATTAGGGTGGCCCTACCTACCTGACATCACTATCCTTGCCATGCCGACTGTTAATGGGCAGTCATTCATCAACTGTGTGCTTTTAAATACCTATAACCTAAAAAAAATTGACCGTCATATGATGCGCACAGGGTGACTCAATAAGCAGTCACGCGTGAGAGTGGTAGTGCGAACAAGAGTGGCTACAAGAGCACGGAGCCAGATCATAAAAGGTCAGTGCCTTGCATCCTTGACATAACCCCCCCCCTTCTCACCATTCAAATAATTCCATCAAATGTACAGTCCACTGAAAAGCGCAGCCAAAAGATAAACTTACAATTTACAAAAAAGGTTATAATATGTGAATTCGTTAAACGGCATCTAATTATAACATATTATTATTTCATGATTATGGTGACTTTTATAATATTGAAGCTTGACAAATCGATGTTTATTTTAAATAAACATGAAAATAGTAAAACTATTAATTAGACAAAAATATTTTCAATACATTATATAAAACGTAATAAATTTATATTAACACAGATTTTGAATTTAGTTTTATGTGACTATTATGTTAGCACACCTCTTATGATATTCACTGTGCATTTCATGCACTATTTAAAAATTGACTTAACATTTAAAATCAGCCGATGATTTCCAAGATAGCTGCCGTAGCGTCTACTGGCAGCTACTGCTATACACAGTAACATCCCGTGGGGGTGGGCAGGTCACGCATTGCTTAAGGGCGATACATTATATAAGGCAGTAAATGAAGAGATGAATACGATTATTACAACATTTGAAAGTAGGGACGGTTTTCTATCAAGACACCGGCACGGGTGCTGCGTTAGAAAATAGGTAGTGATATCTTAATTTCTTTTATTGCGTTAACTGTCAATTCATAGTGGAAATGCATTGTATTATTTTTTATTTATTTAATAAAACGCAATTTTTTATCGTACCTACTTATTCCAACTGAAAATGAAAATGTCCCTTTGAGGCAGACGAAACCGGTTCAGATATTAAATAAAAGTGGAATAAGTACGATAAAAAATTACGTTTAATTAAATTTAAAAAAAAAGTGACATCTTAACTTAAATAAATCACAAGTGAGCCTCCAAACTTGTCAATGCCTCAGACCTCCGCATACCTAAAACTACAGCTGATTAACTCATTCGCTGCTGACTATATAATGAGATTTTAATTAGCACCTTTAAAATGCACGTTAATTACATCGATCGGCCGCCTGGTCATTATGCGCATGTGCATCTTCAGCGTCCAAAGTATTAATGATAGTAAGTTTTGTGAAAATGTTTTAATCATTAGTACCTATGTGGATGGTGTGAATGTAAATGTTTTGAAGATTTTTTTGTATTTATCCGTTTTTTAACATAACCTAAAATAAAAGGTTGATAATAAAATAAGTAGGTACCTAACCTAACAAAGTTTCATACTATTTGAGACTAAAAATGGTGGCATTCAAAGTCTACCTAAGGGCGGCAGTTTATCTAGAGACGTCACTGACTATTATAATAAATAATATGCAAAGCCTCCTCTTTAGAGAGATTACTTAAGGATCAAAAAACATTATAAAAATCGAAATGTATTTTCATACTAAGAAATACAACTAAAAGTGCAATTGAAAAAAATACATTTAAGCTATGCTTTCAGTATATTATATTGTTAGTATACCTCTCATTTAAAAGAGATTTTCTGTAAAGCAACAATTTAAATAATTAATATTGTAAATGCGGTGCATGGTTTAGAAAGCATGCGTATCACTAATGTGGGTAAATCTATTATTGCATAATAAATTGCTACATGCAACAAAGTTACAATACATTTTCAACAAAGATAACTTACACAAACCCAGTTCACAAAAGTCACTGACGTTTACAGCGGAAAACTAATCAAAATTGCATATGCTACCCTCTGCATAATATTGTTCTGAGCTTCAGTTAGGGCCAGTTAGTATTTCCGGTTTGGCGAAAACCTCACGCGTCACTGAGCTTCCGTCCGCTAACCTGCCCGCTGAAAGTTCGAAGGCATACGTTTGTGAATAATTCGCAGGCGTATTGTGGGCAGCATTGTTACTACCACAACATGTTTAAAGTGCCATGTCGCATTTCGCATTCAGGTTTTAACACACATTATCAACAAACGAAACATTATTTTAATTTGATTTATATGTGAATTTATGTAATTGCCAAATTAGCTAAAATTCATGTGCAATGTTGTATGTCTATTGTTACATAATATTATACTATCCGTGGCTTTATCCAATTAACTTTCTCTTAGGTATGCTTACATACTGCAGTCTGCAATTTAGAAGAGATCTTTATTTAGCTACGTATTTTTTTCGACTTATACGAGGTATAAATGGGAACTCTGCCATTCTGGGCAGTGTTGAACTGTGTGTCCCTGATAACTATCTTAGAAATAGAGAGCATCAGTTGTTTATTCTCCCAAGGTGCAGAACCAACCTGCCTCTGGCAATGCCAATTGAGAGGGCGATTACTATGTTCAACCAAATTGCTTCGGGTATTGATATATTCCACTTGCGTGAGGTGAGTTTAGGTGGACGCTATTTTATAAATTCTTAAAATAGGGTCTCTTTAGCGAACTCGGTGTACTTCTTTGAACTATAGATGCACCTATAATTCTATCTTCACTGCTTTTGTATGTTTATATTATGTTCTCTTTTTATATTTTCATTTTTATCGTTTTAATTACTTTTTTCTTTATAATAATGTTTCATGTTATGTTGTGAACGTCTTAAAAAACGTCGTATGAAACTTATAATTTGTAATGTCCACGATATATTGAAAAATAAATTGAAATTGAAGAGATATCGGAATATGATAGAGACAACCCTGACGAATTTTTCATATCGCAACACTTGAAGTTATTTCTTGAAAGTTTTTAGTGTTTAATTTAGAATACGGTGTTGTTAACGTTGAGAGGGTAGATGATTCTAATAAACAAACGTAGTTAGAGAACGGTTTTATTTTAAATATTAGATAGACAGTAAAGTTTATAATATTCAATTAGATAGATTTAACAAGGAAAGCTTTAACGTTAATTAGATCATTTCCGGCGAAAGACCGTACTCGAATAGTCCATCCAGCAACACTTATTATCGATCTCCCCGGATAAGGTAGCATGGCTCGATACCTGGACGTTTGTTCTCGAAAAGAAAGAAACCTGAAATATAAATTAATATTAGCTAAATTGTAGTCAACTCTTAGTTATGAAACTGTCAGACCCCGGTTTCAGTTAAGTGGGTGTTAGCGTGTGTACGTAAAAATGAACAGTGTAGTTGAATTATATAAAGAAAAAAACACCTAATTTTTTCAGTTCCGGTTTTATAAGAATAGATAATAATTTCAAATAGGAGATTTTTAGATACAACTACAAAGACATTGATATTTTTTATTTTTTATATTCATTTTTGGCGGCCAATATAATGTACGAGTACTATACAAAAATCTACAAATTCGCGTTATGCTCCGAATGTGTGACATTTAAATGGTGAAATTGATATAACTTAGGTATAGTCTGAATTTTTGATAGTACCTACACTATTAGAAGGTTTCATCAGCAGAGGTAGTCAACCTGGTCCCTACCGCCCATAAGTGGGCATTCTAGCTTTCACGGTGGGCGGTAGGGATATTCAGTATTTAGTTTCGCAGCATCAGCCTCAGGGATCTCATAAATAATTTAATTAATTAAATGTAATTTCATCAGACTTCGTGCTTCTATGTATGCAAAGTATAAATAAAAATATAGATTTAACTACAGTAAGTTGTTTTATGAAGGTCTGAAGTATTTCGTAAGTAATTTTTATTATTATATATGCTTTAAATTGCTGTAACTCTTCCTTATAATTTTTTTTAATGCAAAGTTACTTCCCTATTAAATCACCATTACTGTGGAACCGGTGGGCGATTAGAAAACTTTACTACTAACAGAGATACAAAAGTGGGCGGTAGGTTTAAAATTTTTGACTATCCCTGATCTATATTATCGATATCTTAAAAAGAAGTTTTTGAAAATAACGCACTTGCAACAATATGAGATGAGTGAGGCCTGAGTTGAAAAGTGCACACTTAAAAATCGAAAAAATCTATCAACAATTTACAACTATATGAATTATGAAGTGAGGTGCGGATAGATAATCATGTGCCAAAAATAGAACAATCATTGTATTATTAATAATGCGAATAAGTCTATCCTTTATCGTATACAAATTATATTATTTATATTAAACTATATATTATTATATTATACTACATCCGTCCGTATTTTCACGTAAACAGAACCGAAAGCAATCCGTAATTGATAATATAGTCTGACATGTTAAATTTATTAGATTTTGTTGAAAATTAATATATTAATAGGGTAATAATATTAAGCTATTGGTAAGTAAGGGCCCCTTTAACGATAACTACGGTCATGGGTAAAAATTTAGCTTTGTTTTAAAAAATATAATATTGTAATATTTACAATCTGAAACGATATCCAAATAGATCATTAAATTATTTAATAAACAGATTTTTTACCTCTAATGCCTAATATTCACCGTAATTTTAAAAAATAATAACCGAATAAAAATCAAATAAAAAATGTTTCCTGATAGATAATCTAGAAGGGTAACATTTTTTTATATTACAGTGTGCATTGTCCGCAGTCTATGGTATAAATTTAACATACCTTTACAGCTAATATCAGATAACCAATATCCACAATTTAATTATTACCAAACCCTTCTCTCAATTTTCCGCTACAACATTTCCCGCCGAAAGGCGAAAGGGGACGAACTTCCGGTTGGCGCCAAAATGGACTGGTCCACCAGGAAGTTGGGGATATTTAAAAATAAAATGAGTACTGTCATTTAATGTCAAATTAGGGAAAGAATTTATTTATGTATCGCTGGATACCTTTTATTACCACGTTTTTATTAGCTTGTATTCCTGTTTGTCCACTACAAATTTTTTCTTGTTTGTCCAAATCTTGCAATCGATTTTTAACTAACTTTCCGACTAGATAGACATTTGAAACTCGTATATCAGAACCCAAAGATAATGCATTCTTTTAATACTTTTAGCCTTCTTTAAGCAGAATTGAATTCATTTTCAGTTAATTCTGTTTTGTATGGAAAGTTATTTTGAAAAAAAATCGTAAAAAGTAAAACACTATTATTGGTTGCTAAGGGGGTCCTCGCAACTAAATTATTAATATATACGTGAGTTGCTATGGAAATCAATATGAAATGTCAAAATGACATTTCTGTATTCTATAATATTGATTCAGTATTTCTACGCCCACGGTGGCCGCGCGGCTTAAGCGTCCGACTATAACGCCGTGGGTCCCAGGTTCGAACCCTGGGTCTGGCAAGTACACATACTGTTTTTCAATTTGTGTGTGTCAGGGTATGGACCTAATAGGTTGAGCAAGTGGCTGACATCCATTTCTCGTAAAAAACAAAATCTTTCAATACAAACCTCTATTCTGTGGAGGCCCATATGATCCTATTAGGATCGGACATGGTCGAAAGAATTTCTATGAAGTACAAAAAAAAGTATTTATTAATACATAGAATTGTCAAGTTTATATTATGATTAAACAGAAAATTTAAAAATCGTGGTATATAAAAAGTTCTTTTTATCTTGTGATTATTTTTAATATTTTCAAATAATATGTAACATTGATAAAATATAAGTACTGAATATCCTACATAACTTTTGACAGTGTAAGAATCTTTTTATTAAAAATAGATCTACTAAAAAAATGGACCAAGCTGGATAATTCACAAAGTTGACAGCCATTTCTTGGCGGATTATGAAATACTTTAGATGGAGTACGTATTATTAATTATTTGCAATAACAACATATGGATTGATAGCTTAATGCAGGGTTTCCCGAGCTATGTTCCGTGAATTTATCATCAGAGTACAAGAGTGTGTCAAAAAAAAAAATTTTTTTTTACTTACGTTTACTAAGACATATTTACACGAAGCAAGATTTTCTGATTATGCTGCAATAAAGTCAAATGATCAAAGAATCAAGGAATAGGCTCGACGCGACGCCATACAAGATCTAAGAATTCAATTTTCTATAATATTGTGTCGGATTTAAGAAGATTTGCGATTCAAGGACCCAAAACCATCAAAGGCATTAAGACGGTACTTCAGTGAAACGGCAAATAATTTTCAACAATAGGTGCGACGAAATTTTGGACTGGCTGGCAATCGGAGAGCCAAAGTCGAGCTATAAACACGTCAATTTGTTTTGTGATGGCGACGGGGGAATTAATTCTTAAATCGTGTAAAGATGACTAAAAAACGTTACCCATTTACTTGAAAAAGAAAACATGTCAATGAATATATTATTATTGTTACTAATAGAACAATAAACATAACATTAAATGGACGCATGTTGACTTTTTATGACAAATTGTGTTTTGTTCTGTACGCGTCATTTGCACAATCTTCGCGTCGAGTAATCACGACGTTTTAGACCGTGCCCCAGCTGAAGTATTATAGCCTTAAGAACTTCATTCACTTATATTTGTATGTGTTATATTTTAAAATACTTACTAAATAAATATTTAATTATTGTTTTTTCTCATTTTATAAAAAAATATGAATTATGTGTTATTTACCTACCCTACAGAATTAACAAAATTTTCAGGATTTGCGAATGTTTCACCGCAGGAAAAGTTTGGGAAAACCTGACTTAATAGATAAGTCATCCAGATAGTAAAAGATGTGAGGTCCATTCCTATAAAGTCATTAATATAAGATTCTTCTAGTAAATGTGATTCTTAAGTTAAGTATTTTCAAAATTACATCTGTTCGAGTAAAAATGTCATGTCAACCAATATTGATTAAAAATCATATATGTATAAATATTTCATATTGCGATATTGGTCGATGTCTATTTCAGATAAATTCAGTGTATAATTATGTTAAAACATGACATTAAGCACAATGACAGTGGCATAGTTTTCGCAATGAAATAATCACAGAAATACTTATCGCACTCCAATCCATCCACATTCAGAAACCATCTAGTATTCCTATGGTTAATTCCATCAACATCCAGGTCAAAAGAGCGTACACATTATAATGTGGCATCTGATCACCCCGTCACCCGACTATATGACGTATAATTTTCTTTCTTGTATGATAAAGCAAGCATCATGTATATGACATAGCACAATATATTGTTTTGACTAATTCAAATACAGATTATCGTAGGTTATTGGTATTTGGCTTGATGTATAACACACTGTATTTACCAATATAATACGGCTTAAGATCCCTTAACTTTAATAATGAAGCTAATCTTTATCGGTATAAAACTGGAGCAGTCTGATCGAGCGAACAAATTAACATACATTTGAATTTACAAGACAGCGAACAGATTAGTTTACGAATCGCCTCTAACAGATGGCGCCACAATTTGCGGTTGCGAGACGTAAGCAAATGGTGTACTAGAGAGAGCCCTTATTATTATTAGGGGTTGTATTGTATTAGTCAAGTTCAAATAGTGAGTCTTTTTCATTCAAATTTAAACAATAATATAATATATTTTTTAAACCATAACCTTGACTACACAATGTAATAAAATAATACTTACATTTTTATACTAAACTAAATCTGCATTTTGCATTAAATACTGTATTGCCATTGTCATTTCCCTCCATTTTAGAAAGTGAAAAAACAAGCTATCACTTTTATTTTTAGTAGGGTTTTTCGTCTGGATTCGGGATGTGGAGGTGAACAAATAACACACCGGAATTGTTTTGGAAACGGCAAGGTATATTTAAGTTAATATTATATAATAGTTACATTTTTAATAATTTTTTTTTTTTTTGTGATTTTACCGAGGCTTTGACTGCGACTCGCTGTCATATCGCCTCTTCTCTTCTAGAAGGGGATCCTTCGATCAGGTCCTCACTCCTATTCTGTTAAATGGCTTTATAATTATTTTGTCTAGCTCTTCCGTCTTTCTTTCTTTCTTCTTTAGACGCCAGTGTTTTATGCACCAGAATCGCTCTCCTCCGTATCCATCCCTTCTGTATTTTCGATACATCGTGTAATCATTGAATTTCAGATAGTCTAATTCGGACCTCAGCCAAGTCTCTGAGATTAATGCTATTGAAATTTTTTGTCTTATTAAGTAGAGTTCTATATCATCCTTTTTTGCTTCATACTTCTGGCATTCCATTGTAAAATCCTAATTTGTTTCTTATTATCCATTTTGCTCCAGAACCTCCCCTAGAATTTCCTTTAAGTGTCCTTCTTTGAATTGTTTGCATACCCAGTCCACTGCTTTAATTATTAGTTGTTTAATGATCTGCTGCCAGTCTCCCCCTTTCAGCAAGACTTTCATAATTTCTCCCATCGCGTTAACCTCTGTCTTCCCCTTTGAATTTTTCTTATTTTTTGTAGGCTTTACGCTACTACCTGTAGATATTATTGTTGAGCCTGAAGCTTCTACCACCGCTTCTTCTTTCTTTTTGTTTTCCTTAGTTTTTTGAATTGTTTCGCTTTCATCTCTTCCTACGATTTTTTTTTGTTTTAATATGTCAGCATAGCTATTATTTAACATATTTTTTTTTGCTTCCTTGAAAGGTATGTTCATTTTTTTCATTGCTTCTTTGCAATTCTTTTCCTCTTGCCACTTTGGGCATTTTTGGCTGTTTGCCGCGTGGTTACCTTTGCAATTGATGCACGTAATTTCCTCATTTTTTTCGCAGGTTTTGTGGTTTTCACCACACTTAGGGCACGTTTCTACTGTACGTCCGCAATTGTTCGCGATATGCCCATATCGCCAGCATTTGTAGCATTGCATTACCCTGAATACATACGGTTCTACAGCAAAAGAGACTCCATATATGTAAATTGTTCTCGGCAATATTTTCTCCCCAAATTTAATACTGACTGACGAGGTCTTTGTCAGCTCTCCTGTATCACCCTTTCTTGTCAACCTCTTCAGGTTGATTACTTTTGCATCACTTTTGATTTCCATTTGCAGTTCTTGGAGGTCCATATCAATATCGACTTTTCTTATTACTCCATAAGAGCAGGAGTCATTCTCTTTGGTCACAAAACCGAGATCTTTGAGTTCTCCAGCTTGTTTCACTTTATCTGCTTCTTTTTCGTCTTCTACTTGGATGTACGTCTTTAAATTTTTATTGTAAATTTTCTGTACTTTTACTCCTGCCTTATGCAGCATCTGCGCTATTTTCAATTTTAATGGAATTTTACTTCCCGTCGCTATCATGACGATGTTTTGGTTTCCCTTTGGAGTGACCCCAGAGTCTCTTCTGGGTTTTTTTCCAGAGGTCACCGTCTGCCATTCTTCTTCTTTTTCTCCAACCACTTCCTCTTCATCATCGTTTCTTTTCTTCTTCGTTTTTTTGGTTTCATTCACTTCCATCGTGGTGTTTTCCATTTTATTGCTTTTGCCGTTCACGCGGTCTTGGAATTCGCGCAACAGTGTGAACAAAAAACAGTGTGGACAACCCCTCGCTTCACAGCGTTTGACGCCCTCCCCGCACAAAGTGCACTATCCGTGCAACAATAAATATTTTTCACTTTTTCTCAAGCACTGGCACTGATTGTCAAAATCACATGGGACCACACATGTTGAGTTTATTGTCAAATTCATTTACAAACAATATTATTTTTGTTGTATCCCGTATTTATAACCGTTCGCGAGTAACCAGGCGAATAGCGTCCCGAATACGCAAGCGAAGTTGTACAACCTCACTCTACCGCTGTTGGCTTCCGACTGAAATAATTTATTTTACGGAGGACGAAATGTACGTGTTTGCGATTTAGCTGCTTGCAACGTTCTGCCCGCCATCTTGTGTTTCGCTTTCAACTAGAAGCATTGTCAAAAAGGTGACGTTGCAAATATTTTTCAACCGTCATAAGCTACGGTATTGCCGGGATCCATTATTTTTATTATTTATTTTCGTAATCAGCGCTTTGCTATTTGTTGGATTTGATACCGATTCGGGCCTCTCCAGATACACAGAGACATCTCAATTGGGGACCATACGGAGGTGTAACACCATGTCTACTGATATTTTAATTTAAAAAGATGAATATTATAATTATCATTTTTCATCAAAGATATTGACGTACACTTTAACGTCATGGTGTTCCTGAATTATTTGTGACTTAACAAAGTCAAGCATTACAACACGGGTTCCCAGTTCATAGGATGCGATATCCAGATGATTCAAAAAGTTGTTTGTAGGGTGTCGCCAGCAGAGCTACTAACTACATAGTTAACTGTGCTAAAAGGTAAATAGGGACAAGAAGTTTCAACGTAAAATTAATGACAGTGCAACGTACAATATATTCACCAATAAAAATAGTCAGTTTCTAGTGGAAAAGATAAGAATACCTGATTGGGCCAATTATGGTCGCTTTCTTCCCTCTTACCTCAAATCCTCAGTATTATTGTAAGGCCAGGCGACCAGTAGTTACGGGTCATGAGTCAACCGTGATTAAATAACATTCAGTGACCTCAAGACAACGGACGCGTGTAGGCTTGTTATAGCTTTACCGTCATTTAACGAGTAATTCCAAACATACAGACTGATTCAAAAGTTACGTTCATACCAGTGGAACCATCCTGGAAACCATAAATCTATCCGAGTCTCCGTGAAAACTCCGTTAATCAAACCACCTGTGCCCGTGTTACCGGCACAGGGTGTCTCCTCATTTATCATATTAACATTCATCAAATGAGTACCGTGCAAGTGCCTATTAGAACGCACCCCCCCCCCCCTGCGCACCCCCAGCATCCACATCCACCATCACAATCATTCTGTCACGAAAAAATACAGTCCACTATGAAAAGCGCGACCAATGCCTTTAAACGAACAGAAAAGCATATTTAACAGAGAATAATAAAGTGAAACCAAATGTAATGTTTAATAATTAAAAAAAAAAATTAATACAAAAAGTGTAAAAATGCTATAATTGCGAGTTCACAATATTATGTAAACATAGAGTGAGATAAATTGTAATGAATTAATTATTGATTATTGATAATCCATCGTTTTCTTATTAGTATTAAAATGTATTTTTGTGTAGCAAATGTGAGGCGCAAGTGACATATCTACAAGTTCGGAGCATAGAATGAGGTTACTTTTAATGTACCATTTGCACTGACTGGCAAATTTTTAGAAATTATTGAGACTGTTATGAAAGATTTATAATTTTAGATATAACCACGTAACTCGACCTGTAAACATTTTTTAAATTGGTTGTTATTCTCTGGTAAACTAGTTCGTACTATTTTAGTATAGAAATACTACATTTGTTTATTTAACTAAATGTGATCTTGGCTATTAAAAAAATAACTGAGATTTGAAGAAGATAAAAAATCCCATTTTAGAGGCTACTTATTAACCTTTCACTATAACTATTGATATTCACATTTTTTTTACATTATTGTATTTTGTACATTTTTTGCATTGTCGTTCCGTATCAGCGCATATATTCCATACACAAGATTGCTATCAGCGGCTATCGAAAGTAGTTTATCATATTTATGTATTGAGGTGGTTAATTGGTACAATAAGTTAACCGTCTGAACTGTCAAAAAGTGCTACGTTTTAACAGCACCTCTCTTGGTACAACTCAACTTGGTACAGTCTCAACTTATTGTAACAAGTCGATAGCGCCCGATAGCAGCCTTATGTATAATAATAGATAGGTACGCAAGAACGGAAAGGCCAGCACCAATGATGAGCCATGTGGGTAGGAAAGTCATGCGTTGCATAGGGGTGGCACAATATAAATGTCGGAAAATGAAGGAACGGACACAAATATTACAACCTCTGAGAGCAGTAGCGGTTTTCCATGAAGCAGACGATGCGATCGCTTCAAAATAATCGCAGCATAAAAATCTTGACAGCATAATTATATAATATAAATTGTGATGGTGGTTTATTGTACATTCAAAATCTCCACAAAGGTTCCTCCAAACCTGTCAGAGCCACATACCTCAACGTACTTAAAACTACCACAGTTTGAGAGTATGTTTCGTGAAAATTCTCTAATTCTAAGAAGATGGTCTGTATGTAAATTTAAAGATTTTTGTTGTATTTATTTGACTGTTTTAGATAGCCAAAAAATGATGAAATACACAGGGCGTAGATACATTGTGAATTTTCAGATAATTTGAAACTATAAATGGAAAGGAAACGGTATTGTTATATTATAAATCTGATTAAGGGCGGCACTTCGCCTAGAGATGTCACTGCTTAAATTTTCACCCCGTATTATATTATACATACATACTACTAGACAGTTTCATATACCTTGGATCTCTTGTAACTCGACATAATGGTATTACAGAAGAAATCAACAAGAGAATCATGTCTGCGAATACATGCTACTTTGGCCTGTTAAAACATTTTAAGTCCCGCATACTATCTCGCCGAACTAAAAGCACTCTTTACAAGACACTTGTAAAGCCAGTGCTCACCTACGCATCGGAAACATGGACATTAACTCTGCGAAATGAACGAGCCCTGAACATATTTGAAAGAAAAATTCTCCACCGTATATATGGACCGATCAGGGATGGCACCAATTGGAGGAGAAGATAATGCTGAGCTCTACGGGCTGTACGAAGATTGCAGCGCAGTTCAATCAACTAAGATTGAGAGAATGCGATGGCTAGGTCATGTGCACCGTATGAATGACAATGAACCGGCAAAGAGAGTGATGTCCAGCAATCCAATAGGACGTAGAAGATGAGGGAGGCCAAAGATTCGCTGGTTGGATGGAGCTGCCAGTGACTGCCGTATTCTGGGGGTACCAAATTGGAAAGCGGCCACACTGGATAGGGACAGGTGGAGGGAGCTGTTGGAGGAGGCCAGGACCCACATCGGGTTGTCGCGCCCCTGATGATGATGATGGTTATATTATACCTACTTTGAGTCTACATATAACAACATATACACATATAAATAACAACACGATTTGAGTAGACGTCAAAATGATTCACTGCGAAAAAATAATTACGCTAAAAAACCTTCATAACTAACTGTGAGAGCTTTCAGAGACTCAAAGATAAAAAATCAGGGAAGTAAAATACACTTACGCGATCACATTAATGAATTTCGCGAGAAGGAAGTCGCGGTGGGGACGGTGGGAGGGGGTGGCAATAGAGACACCTTCATTTGTTAAGGCTGCCGCACATGGAAGCCGGCAATTAGTCATGAGCCGCTTTCGGTGTGAGGCGGGCATGGTAATAAACAATTAAATTAGACATCTTCGCCCCCCTTAATAATTATTATCGCCGAACTTGCGGATTTATTGACAATATAAACGAATAAATAAATTAGTTAAATAACTTAGGCCATATTTTTCGCAATATAAAGTATGATTAACTTGAACTCATAATACGGTGGAGGAATCTGTTGGCACACAGGCGTAGATAGAAATTGATTATCTTAAAAAATGGTATGCCTCTGCCAAAGGCGGGCACACATATATTTCCAACTATCAAATGGCGAATGGAGATAACCGCTTTGACTCTAGATCCCTTTAGCCGGCTCGCACATCACAACTCGCCTCGTGTGCCTGACCGCCATACATCAAAACTTCCGAGAACGGGAGCCGGTGTTCCATGATACAACCTCGCACATCTGCCTAGCGACATCGACATTCGCCGCATCGTGGCTGCTCCGAACGCGGCGACAGTCTGGAGAGAAATGGCCGATTGTGCGGCTGTGCGCATGCGCGGAGTCGATATTGGCCGATGTCGACATGCAAACTCTAACCAACGCTACTCGACGCATGCGGCAGTGTCGCAGCGTCGCAGTTCCATCAGCCAATCTGCGAAGCTCCATTTGATAACGTTTGTTTCTTGATTTACGATGATGTCACATCGACGAATTTGTCGTAAGACGCATGCGGCGAGTTCTGATGTGCGAGCCCTCTTAAGCTTTTATGTGCGGCCCGAAACACATTTATTATCAGGAATTTCGTATATCTTGAGAATTTCTACTTTGACGCACAGATAGTGACACCCGAAGAGGATTGTCATTATGGTCCACATCAGATCTGGTATAAGAGTGTTGCTGTTGCACACGATTAATTTAAAAAACACGCATTATTTTTAAAATCTCAAAAATGTTTTGTAAAAAAGGGGGGTTTCATGATTTTTTTCGTCACACCTGTAGTGATGCGGCCTGCGATACTTTACAAATATATGTATTTGGTCCGAAGAAAAAAAAGGTTGAGTATCATTGCTCTAGATCATTACACCAGTCTATTTTTGACTGGACATGGTGCCTTCGCTGGCAGGTTTTATGAGCTTGGTCTTGTTACCCGTTCAACATGTGCATATGGCGGAGAAATACAGGTTGCAAACCACATCCTCTGGGAATGACCTAAAATGTGTACGGAAAGGGAATACCTGCTCAAGTCTGTTCAACCAGCTGTTGGGCTCATCGGACCGTCCGACCTGGTCCCCATAAAGGCCAATTTTATTTCATTTAGAAAATTTGCGGCGTCATACTGCCAACGTGAAGATTTCTTCACTTAGAATGTTCGGCAGTTTTGTATTAGCTTAAATTTGTTACTTACTACAATTTTTAATATTGCCTCTACGTGCTCTTCTCTCCCATGGGTACCTTAACTTAAAGTAATGTAAATTCAGTCAAAGCACATATAAGTGCATGGTGACCTTAGTCTTAGGTAACTGCTCCTGAAACATTCCCAGTCATAAAAAAAAATGATGCTTAACACTAAACGTAGGGTCCCGTGCACAGAACAGATAATAAATAGAATACCGATAGGCTATATTCAATACGCCGCATGTTGATGCAGTCTTTTGAATGAGTGAGTGTCCTACGAAAAATGAAGCACGCATTATGCACGTGCAATAGTGTGTGTAACACACCAACATTAAATGAGCGTAAATGCATAAACCGAGAGCAGTTTTCAGTATTCGACGTATAACGTATTCTTGACACGTGTGTAAGCTTAGCCCGGATTCTTCCTTACTCGAGTCGGTAACCTGCTATCGCCTTACCCGTTATGTATTTCAGTTCCCACTATTTCCCTGGTCCCGTGTTACGCCCGATTAATACCGGGTGTGGTGTGGGGCGGGTGTGGTTTAGTGGGGCCATTAACTGCAATGATTATCTTGGCTACACAACCTCCGTAAGTGGCTTAATGTTCAAGGCGTTGGAGATCTAATACGACTGGCCCATGATAAGAAGGTGTATTGAAATTTTATCGCAAACCTTCAATATGAGACATCACAAAAATAAGAAGAAATAAATTAAAAATAATAACAATATATTAAACATCCAATCATCATATATCAGGTTATCCCTGGAAGCGCCGTAACAGCTAACATTTCGAGACTCAAATCGTCGTGGAAGATGGGTGACGTACAGGCTATTTGCGAAAACATACAAATTGACGCTCAAGACATCAAGAAAGAAGTTGCGGAATACTACGATAGATTTACCGATGCCAACAACATCAATCGCGCTGGTGAATGTGATATTCCATCGAAAGTGACAAACCCTGCACTGTTAGTGCCTGTTATAAAATTGGAGCAAAAAACCTTTAATAAAGTTAATTTTGTTTGTTGTATTTGTTTTCACATTTTTGCAACGTTAGATTTACTGAAGCTTTACAAAGCATTACATAAAAATACAGCGAACATGACTAATTCTTCGTGGGAAGTGACTGAAATACAAACGCCTTACAAGGAGGACCTACAGATTGATGAGCAAGATATTAAAAAAGAACTCGGAGATTATATTGAAAGGTTTACAGGTGTGAACGCGATCTGTCGCACTGATCAACGTGATATTTTTTCATCAGAAGTGGTAAACCTAGAATTAATAGTCCCTGTTATAAAATTGGAAAAAAAATCGTTTTATAAAGAAAATTTTGTGTGCGGTGTCTGTTTTGTTTTTTTTGCCTCGTTCAACTTATTCAAACATCATAAGAACACACATAAGGACATACAGATCGACGAACAAGATATCAAGAAAGAACTTGGGGATTATATTGAAAGGTTTACAGATGTGAACGCCATCTGTCGCACTGTTCAACGTGATATTTTTCCATTAAAAATCAATATCATCAATATATCCAACGAATAAGCCAGAATGTAATATTCTATATATTTAATATACATAATTTGAAAACATCCCATGCATATCATCATCATCATCGGCTTGAATCTATCCACTGCTGGATGAAGGCCTCTCCAAGCTGATTCCACTTCTCTCGATCCTGTGCGTTGCGTTGCTACGTACTTTTGCAGAGCTTCATCATTTCATCGATCCAGCGGCCTACCTTGTGGACGTTTTATACCTCTTGGATACCACTGGATGACTAAGCTATGTGTCCAGCCCATTTCCATTTGAAGTTTTTAGCTAACTGTATTGCATCGCAAACCCTTGTCTGTTTCTTTATCCACTAATTCCTCTTTTTGTCCTTTCGCGTTATGCCCAGCATGCACCTCTCCATACCACGTTGTGCTATTTTAAGTATCTGGATCTCTCTTTTCCTTAGTGTCCATGTTTCACACTCATAATAATATTATGTGATTACGGGAAGCACACATAGGTTGAACACTTTGCGCTTTAGGCACAGTGGGAGGTCTCACTTTTAAAGACATTATTGCATATACACACTCGACAAATTCATTTTTAATAAAAAAGACGACACCCATCTAAAATAGTTTATTAAATTATTTGCAAGTCCTAGACGGCCTAGGCCCAATGTCTTTAGAATAAGACGGACACTTTATAAACAATGTCATAAAGTTAGAAAAGGTGTGATCTACTTCTATTATGACTGAATAAACGTGACGAAAATGAATGTTAAAAGTTGTCCATATACATATAGTATGCATTTCTTTGTGTTGTACAGGTGCATTTAATCTCATGCAACAAATAGTCTGGTAAAGCTAAGTGCCAAACTTCCATGCTCTTAAAATGGGTAGACGGTACTTTGTAGCAATTAACCCCTTGGGGACAACTGGAGTTCAACTTTTAGCAACATCCGTTTAAATTACTTAGCAAGTCGCGAGTGGTTTTTGCATTATTTTTGGGTACACCGTTTCCATGGAATCTGTTTCATCAACAAAAATAATAATAAATATGTACCTCAGAACAAATGTGTCGTATATACGATTTCTCAGAAAAGTTAGGTTCTGTTAAGTACTGGTTTTATACATGAATTATATTATCTTTTACAACTGGTTCACCTTTTCAATCTCTTCAGAACAGAAACCGGAAAATTCTTAAACTAAAATGTAAAAAGTTCATACACAACAAGCGGCCGTATTAGTAATAGTAAGTCTTATTACAATAACGATAAGTCTACAATTCGATATTATTGGTAAATTACGTTTTTATACGTCAAATGTAATTGGTTAGTTTGAACGTTAGATTATTTTTCTAAATCGTAATTTAATTAATCAAATTTTCATTTCTGTTTGTCAAAAAACCGTTTTCTGCAATAAATATATTATTAAAAATAATTACAAGATAAAAAGAACTTTTTATATACAACGTTTTTAAATATTCTGTTCAATTATTTTGCTCAATATGCTTAAACTTGTACTTGATATGAAGTAAATAAAAAACAAACAAATATAGAACACTAAAATTTCATTTTGATTTCCATAGTAACGCATGTATATATTAATAATTTAGTTGCTAGGACCACCCACTTACCAACCAATAATAGTGGATTGGATTACGGATTTCTTCTGAAATAACTTTTCATACAAAACAGAATTAACTGAAAATGAATTATTAAAAGTATTAAAAGAATGCATTGGCATCTGATATATTCTAAAAGTTTCAAATGTCTAGCTAGTCGGGAAGTTAGTTAAAAATCGATTGCAAGATTTGTATTGGATAAACAACCACCGAACAAATAAGAATACGACCCAATAAAAACGTTCTAATGTAATAAAACTGAACAGAATAGTTATCAACATTTATTTACATCAGTTTAAAAAAATATCCGTAAATCAGTAGGTTCTAAAAAATCGTATGATTTTGGAGCGGTTTACAAGTGATAGATCATTACACACTGTCATGTATATCAGACGTGTTGCTCGGCGTGTAAACAACCGCTGGACAAATGGCGTCATACAGTGATAACAAATGGGCACTAAACGCCCACAGAGACGCCCTAAAACCCGTTGAGGGATCATAAAGTTTGGTGGATTACATTGCAGCAAATAACTAGGGACCGATAAGAGTGGACTGGGGGACTAGGGGAGGCCTTCTTTCATTCAGTAGTTGATCGACCCCGACTGATGATGATGATTTATTACTACTACCGGCGAGTAACGGTATCTTGAAAAGCCACGCGATGAGGATGTTAACTCAGGACTAGAGATTGCAATACCGAATGAAAATACCAATAACGGTATTTCCTATTTAATTATCAATACGTGAAATATATTTATAAAAAACAGAAGTATATACATCATCATCATCAGGGGCGCGACAACCCGGTGTGGGTCCTGGTCTCCTCCAATAGCTCCCTCCACCTGTTCCTATCTAGTATGGCCGCTTTCCAATTCGGTACCCCCAAAATACGGCAGTCACTGGCAGCTCCATTCAACCAGCGAATCTTTGACCTGCCTCTTCTTCTATGCCCTATTGGATTGCTGGACATCACTCTCTTTGCCGGTTCATTGTCATTCATACGGTGCACATGACCTAGTCATCACAGTCACTAACAAATAATCCAGTTTATCGGCTATTTTCAAAATGTGTTTTCCACTGTATTCCTGATAACCGAACAGTACCGTTTATTGCACTTTTTACACTATGCAATTTCTTTACTTTTAACTAAAACCGAGAGCCAACATTATAACGCAATTCGTTAAGACGGTATTTCAGTGAAACGGAAAATAATTTTCAACTATATGTGCGACAAAATTTTGGACTCGCTGGCAATCGGAGAGCGAACGTCAATCCGTGAACACGTCAATTTGTTTCGTGATGGAGACGGGGGTATTAATTCTTAAATCGTGTAAAGGTGACTAAAAAACGTTACTCATTTACTTGAAAAAGAAAACATGTCAATGAATATATTATTATTGTTACTAATAGAACATTAAATGGGCGCATGTTGGATTTATATGACAAATTATATTTCGTTCGGCACGCCTCATTTGCACAATCCGCGCATCGACTAGCCACGATCTTTTTAGACCATGCCTCAACTGAGGAATAGCCTTAATCATTTTATGTAACAACTACTAGTTTAAATCATCGTAATTTGGTAAGATGCCCGTAGCTTAATTGGAAAAGCATACTGGCATGAATTCAGTAGATACAGGTTCAAGTCCTGTCGGGTGTCGTATTTTTTTTTCTACAAAATGATTTTCTTTAGTGTGTATATGCATAAGAATTGAGATGTTTTCAAATTATGTATATTCAGTTTTATTCATAACAAAGTTATAACAATTATTATTAATAATAACTATAACTTGCTTAATTAAGTTTAGTATAAATAGAACTCGACTCCTCTTCAGTGGGCATGAAACTTTTGGGTCTTCGCCATTTTGTATTGTTCAAGGACCTCGCTTGTGTTAGTTTCTGAAACAATACACACATTTTCGGTTGATTGTACTGCACAATGATAATAATTAATCTTGCGGTCAGGCAGTAAGCCGAACTTAAATGAAACAATATATAGTACACGTAAAGCCGGCAACCATCTGTGATCATCCACACACTATAGCTAGCTATCTCATATATTAAATTATATAATATCATAAGATAAGCATAACACAATATGATATTATTATTTTAACTAGCAAATGCGATACCCATATGGAGCATGTACGCGAAGCCACCTGGCATTGGGACCTAAAAATATGCCAATAGTTTCATTGACAAATTGTTGTTAATATTTCGTCACCTCATTACTACAGCTAGATAATTTGATGTTTACTGTTTTTAAGATAGCTATTGGATATGATTCTACTTACATTATTAATTACTTCTCTACAAAATCATAAAGCTAGGTAAGTCTGAAGTTAATGGGAACCGTATTAATTTTATGTTTGAAAATATTAGATAACTTTAAAACCATAAATACATTAAATAAATATAATAATATATCTACAATATTTTTTCATCCAATTGAACGTTACTTAATTTTCCCAATTGGACAAGCATAATTTTCCATGTTTATTTTAAATAATAATTATAGCCTAGATTTATGTTAATCAAATAAAGTTTCAGTTTCAGTTTCATCTAGTTGTAATATTGAGATGCAGTGACGTCCCGTGGGGGTAGGCAGATTGAGTGTCGCTTAGGGACGGCAGTTACTTGAAGGGCGGCAAATCGAGGACAATCATTTGGTATATATAGAAATAGCTACCTACTTAAACTTAATAATAACGAAAATATCTTTCCGTTAAAAATTCAGCCCTCTGGTTGGAAACAAAATGTATTAATTAACATAAAAGGTTTAACAGGACTGTATTTTTTGTCGGGTTCGCGATGTCTAGTTTACTTCCGTTGCCCTTTGACGTCCTTGGTGACCAGAAACGACACGTTCGCGGATGATGAAAAATACTGTATAAAAAAATGTGGCGGCATTTTGGTGCTGTCCAGGGGCGGCATTTTGTCTAGGAACGTCACTGTTGAGGTGACGAATTTGCTTGTATTATTATGCGCATACAGAAAATGGTATGAAGTCAATTTCTAAAAAGTATTCTTAATAATTTATTATTAATTTTTGTACCACAATGGGACGAACTGTCTCACCACAGAACAGATAAATAAATAGAATTCCGATAGGCTATACCATAATACGCTACGTCATCTTAACGCAGAGTTTTGAATGTATGAATGTCCTACGAAAATTAAATACACATTATAGACGCCCACGGTGGCCGCGCGGCTTAAGCGTTGGACTACAACGCCGTGGGTTCGAATCCTGGGTCTGGCAAGTACGTTTGAGATAAACAGACACCTCCAGCATCATGTTCTATTACAAGAACATTATATTGTCAAGAAAGTCTACTATGTGTCAGCAAAATGTTCCAGCAAAATGTTAAATAATAACAAAGCATTGTCTTTAAATTGCTTTCCATCTAAGAGTGTTCTGGTGAGATGACTTCGGTCAGTAGGTACCTACTATTATACCCAAAACTAGTCTCTATAGGAGTTTATTTACACCTCGTTTAAAACCGTCATGCTCAGTGAAGCCGAAATTCGTTATAGTTTTAAAAACTAAATTTAGACATTGTTTAGTTAGGAGGTACTTAATAATATCTTTGTAACGCTGTAGATGACTAACCTTGGAGCCATCTTTTGTCTTACATCCGATTATCTGGTGATTGAATCTAGAACTAATCGTTGGCCAATCGCATGATCGGTCTTAGTAACTGTAAATGTTTTGGTAAGAAATTACTTTGCATTGTAACAATTCTTTTTGCTTTAAAAGTGATTTTTAAAACTGTTCATTCACACCTCATCACAGTGATACTATACATGATATGTATATACCTACATTAATTTTCTTTTTTTAATTCCGTAAAATTCACAACCCAATAATGATATATTTTTTAATTAAAGTAGTTCAGTATATTTACTCTAAACCAGTGTTTTTCAACCTCTTTACTATAGCGGCACGTTTGGCAAGTTTTAAATTTGGCAAAGGCTTGGCTTTTAAACAAGCATCGTCTTAATAATAATTATTATACTTGACCCACCCTATAAACACAGCACCCGAAGTGTCAATATGATTACACATGTTATATACTTAAATCAAACAAAAAGCAGGTTCTTGGTTAAATGATTTATTTTAACAGTTCCGTATCTCAAAAAAACTAATGAGTTAGCAGGGATGAAATTGTGTATAAATATAAAATTTAAAAAAAAAAATCGGTGTGTGTACGCGCGTTAGAAGTTATACTTCTTTGACGTAACAAAACAAAAACAAAACTTGTGATTAACTAAATTCTTCGACTAGGTCTTAATTATCTTGTTAACTCAAGAAAAAGGACCGCTTATTGGAATTGAATCGATTTATTTCTATACACTTTAACTTATAATATATTACTAAATTATATAATTATTTATCGTTTTTTTTATTTTTAAATTAACAATTGCCACTATGACGTTTAATAGTTTGTTTATCTAAGGAATTGCAAATGGCCGACAACAATAAATTCGCTGCCTAGCAATGGAACAATTCTAAACTATAATGTTATACTGTATAATCATCATGATTGCCGTATCATTCTATGATACTAATTAAGCGCAATGGTTGTGCGTTCGGCTGATAACCGAACAATCGTAGTTCGAATCCAATCGAGTGTGTTTTTTTGTGTGAAAAAATAAATTATGTGTTGCATGTCACTCGCCAAAAATACACTCTGGTCTGATTTTCTAAACGTGCCTAAAGAAGTATAACTTCAATAAACTTAAAAATCAATATATTCACCTGCATAGGTTGTATGAGTGCCTAAGACATTTTCCAGTGCCTTTCTAAGAATGTAGAGAAGATTCTAAAAGTAAATAATATCATGATACCTACTTTTGTATTTCATGAACCATCTACTACCTACACTCTACAGGGATTTTATGAGAACCTAATACATACGCCTTGTATGAAAATATCATTATTCATTATTTAAACTTAGTAAGAATGCAAAAATTCTATAAGAAATTGCCATGGTAACTATTAAAAATAATCAAAAACAATTTTCTTTAATTGATTATAAAGCAATATACCTATATTAATTTATGAGTGCCTAATAAATTTTCCAGTGCATCGATAAGAATGTAGTGAATATTTGAAAAGTAGATTACATATGATAATTTTATATTTTTTCACAAACAATCTACCTGCAGGGGTCTTATGAGAGCTTAATACATTTTTTTAAATATGCAATATCGATCAATATTATTTTAAGCTTAGTAATAAAAAGGTGAAAATTCTAGATGGCATTGCCATTTTTGCAGGGGTCTATGAGAGCCCAATATTTTTTTTTTCAAAATATGCAATATGAATAATATTATTTTTAGCTTAGTAAAATAGCTGAAAATTCTAGAAGGCATTGCCATTTTTTCATAAACAATCTACCTGCAGGGTTTTATGAGAGCCTAATACATTTTTTCAAAATATGCAATATGAATATTATTTTAATAAAAACATGAAAATTTTAGAAGGCATTGCCATTACCATGATAATTTTTAAATAATAATAAAAAACTATTTTCAATAATTGATTATAATATAATATACCAATACCAGTGGCGAAAGCTCCATACTAAGCGATTATTTAAAGCTTACCTTCTATTTTCAAGTATTTAATTTATATAAATAAATATCTATATTGTAGGACATTGTAGGTTATAATAAAAATATTGATTGCCATCTATCGTCGTTATTTATAAGTAGAGCTTTTAATTTAGTCAAGTTTAGAATCAAAAATAAATGATGGAACGTCACAACGTGAGTGCTATTTTTAGAATTATTTCAACGATAATCTAAGCCGAATTTTCTACCGCAATTCAGTTGCCAACTTCATGCATATCTGCGTTTTTGTTCGAGACTCGGAAGCGTAAACAGATAAGCTTATTCTAAATGTTGATTTGTTTATTGTCTATGCTTATCTTTAAAAGCAAATAATAAATAATAGGGATGATTAAAAAAAATAATAACTATTGTGTTCGATCACATATAATTTATAAATTGTTATTAAAAATAAATATTGTATTAATTCGCGATTATTATTTAGGTTACTTCAGTCATAGACAAACATAACATGCTATTCACAGTTTATGTCATTTCGACATTTCAAAACGGTGATAAAGGTTTATTTTATAATACAAAATTCATTGTGTTACTGTGTTTTGTGTACCGAAATCATTCGCCAGTGCTTTAAATATATAAGTATTTATTAAATTGTGTAGTGTCCCGGTAGAAAATGTGCGAACGATTGCATTTGAAAATTATCAAAGCTTGACCTTCCAAGGGTTCATTTAGATTTGAATACAGCAAAAAAACTTATATTAGACATTTTCACAACAATTTATATGATAAATATTTGTTTTCAACTGGCAGTTATACATTAAAAAAACTTTTTTGTTGGCGATGCGTATTGTTTGGTAAAGAAAGTATGCGTGGAATTCTACTGCCATAAGTGATTTAAATAATTTGACAAATTCAGCGGTGAAACCTATGACCAGTGTGTCGTTGTCATTAGTGTGCACCTATTCATCAGTAGTAATATCGTAAGTATTACCTTCTTATTTCCCGTAAGTTACCTGACAAGCGTGCTCTTTTTCTCTGATCTCCACAGCTTACCTCTTTCCAAAAGTCACCCTTCGCCACTGACCAATATACAGCTACCTGCAATGATTTTATGAGTGCCTAAAACATTTTCCATTGTATGTATTATTATTATAATAATGGCGTGAATATTCGAAAAGTGAATTGATTGCATCATGATGCTTTTGTATTTCACAAACCATGTACCTTACGTCCTTCGATAATCTATATCCATAGTACCAGGTACCCTAAATAAATGATGTATTATTTTTTGATTTTGTCTGCACGTAAAAAAACATTGTTATAATAATATACTAATCTCATATTGTCTTATTAAAAAAACGGAAGAGAGCAATAAATCTAAGGGTGCTTTCTTCAATAAAAACTTTCATTTTTTTTATTATTAGATACATGGGTTGTCTAGAAATGCATTGTTGGGAAAAAATATACTTAGCTCGATGCATTTCTAAGAACAAAATTTTAACTTGGCTAATTGTGGCACCCATTTGTATCAACATATTATGTAGGAACAATAATCAGGGATTTTTAACCAGTAAAATCATTGTTTAATAGAAAGATAATTATTTTATTATTTTTTCAAAATATTTTGAACCGAAACGCCATATGAAATATTCTGATGAGGCTCGAGAATTTTACGAGACATCTTGCTATCTTCTAAGATTTCACGAGACGGAACGGTATTATCGAGGAATTCGCGAACCGGAACGGCGCTCCAGTGCGTTCTGCTCCATTCCGAGCGCTGAATAAATGTGTATTTATTGGCGCATATTATTAATTTATAGGACGATTAGATATCCGTCGTCCAGCTGGCCCACGAGAGACTAAAAATCTCCATATACCGTGACACTAGGTTCGGCATAATAAAATAACGCAACTGACAATTTCATCGTGTAAAATATAGCGCAAACATCGTCAATTGAGTTAGGGCGTTTTGACGTGTAAACTAGGGCGTAAATAATAAATAGATTTTCACGTGCGCTTTAATATCGCCCAGCGAGTGCTTTCGGCGACAATTTCCGGGTAGTCCCGCGAGAGGCGTTATTAAAAAGCTTCTAATAGAGCCTATTTGTCCGCGGGGACGTGCTATGTCAACATCATTCATATGATATTTATATGTTTCATGAACATGCTATGCTATTAACTTTGCTATAATATGATAGGTTAAAACTATTTATAGAAATCCTCTTTATTTTACTTTGGTCTTATAATCTTAAGTGAATATGTAGAGATATCGAATTACAAATTAAATATCTATTTTTCATAGTATCAAATTATATGACTGCAATATTAAATAAATAATACATTCTCAGCTACTCTTTTGTCTAAATTACCAAATTACTACAGTTCAGTACTAAATTATATTACTTAGATATTATTTTGATTGTATAAATTGCAAATAATAATTCATTGAAATGTCACTCGAATAAAAGTTCCCGGGCTGTTAGAATGCATTCTCCGTATAGTCCCGCACAACATCTTATTGTACCGAGATGCGGACTTCGGACCCGTATCATAAGTATTGTAATATAACTACTGTAACATATTATAATTGTACCAACCGTTACGCCTAATAAAACTCGCTCCTGCATCTATCTTCGACTTCATCATCCTCAACACCATAACGTACGACACATCGACAACTCCCCCAGTGGCAATCTATACATCAAACGCCCACAAATATCAGAGTATTTTATATGAACTAATGTCATTAGTCATTCTGGGCAGTGTTGTCCCAGTGGGTGTCCTTGATAACTATCTTAGAAATAGAGAGCATCAGTAAAGTTGTTTATTCTCCCAAGGTGCATAACCAACCTGCCACTGCTAATGCGAATTGGGAGGGCGATAACTATGTTCAACCAAATTGCTTCGGGTGTTGATATATTCCACTTGCACTAGGTAAGTTTAGGTGTACGCTATTTTATAAATTCTTAAAATAGGGTCTCCTTAGCAAACTCGGCGTACTTCTATAGCTGATGTATAATTGTATGTTCACCGCTTTTGTATGTTTATATTATGTTCTTTTTCTATATTTTCATTTTGATCGTTTTTATTACTTTTCTTCTTTATAATAATGTCCCAAGTCATGTTGTGAACGTCTTAAACTTAATATTTGTAATGTCTACAATATATTAAAAACAATGTAATTGAAAATTGAAATTGAAATTGAATGCTGCAGATTAGTGTTTGCCAAACTTTGTGCCGCGAAAGAATGAAATATCATTATAATTACCTAGAAAAAAATTGAAATCGTTCGCCGACAAATTATAACTGTGGACCAGAAAAGCTAAAAGTGTATAGCTTGATTGCTTTCACGCGTAGATGTTTCCTTAAAAAGAATTTAAAAATTACAGAAATTAGTAGAAAACCTCTCTGCATTACTTGATTGTCAAATTAATGTACGAATGGGTCCATAAATTCTTTTGCAAGATACAACGGCGTACACCCATCATTAATTAAAATAATATTTAATAGACTTGAAAAACGATAGTGTGCACAAAGTCTCTTTGGGGGTATACAACCCCAGGCCATGTCAGCAATTAATACTCTGTGATTACAACAACCCGATTACCAGCGAATTGCCCAATTTTCAGATATCATTTCATCTACGGTCAGTACATTATGCAAGTGTGACATATGTCAGTGAGGGTCAACAACCCCAAACCTTGTCAGCAAAATGTTGTGAAGTTACGGCAAGGCGACAGTCAGCATATTACCCAATTGTAACCTACATCAATAGTTCATTGCAATTTATCGAATATTAATTTCAATAAATAGCGAGTCACAGTTGATGGACGATGGCAATCTACCAACACGCCTCGGACATGGCACTCACTATCAGAACGCCTCGGACTGAGCAGACATCATCGCATAGTACTACCTATCGTAATGGTAATGTTAACTTCCCACCTGCCATTGTATTTATTTATCAGTTAATAAACTTTCACTTCGATCCACTCAACAACCTTTGATCTATTCATCACCAGCACCTTCACCCCAAAGTGGTAACGCCGACGTGATCCTCACTGCCAAACCCCATTATTTTTAAACAATAACTATAATCATTTTGGATTTTGATTTAAGTATTGATTCTCCATTAGCTAATTTAGTAATTAAATCTATGTTGCCGCTTGGGTCGTATCTTTGCAAATTAGGTTTCTCAGTGCTCATGGAAATTAAATAATTTACAAAACGGGAACGATTACAAATAGATAGTAATTCAGAAGTTACGTGTTTGTTTATTAAATTTAGAGCCGCGTTTTGACAGAATTCTTTGTCAAAATCATTTGCATCCTTCTCACTAATAAAATGATTAATGATTTATGTATGTAAGCATATTTAATTTTTGTTCGGTGTGTTATGAAACAAATTTCCCTTTTCCAGTGTGCAGTCAGATAAAAAAAGTTTAGCAGACACTGGATTTGAACGGTGATTAACGCTTTCGTCTATTATTGTACTAAAGGTGGGCACTTTATTGAGATAAAGTAATACCAATAACAAAGCTCTGTACGTATTATCCACGTAACGGATATTCATTACAGCTGTTTGGTGAAGTGCTTATAAAGTTCTATTTGCCATAAGGGTAACAGTAAAGCTTCTGCAAGCTTTAACCATTTTTATTTTTCTTATAAAAATCGATATTTTCAAAATTAAAAGAAATACGTAAAACTTTGAATTTTTCAAAAATCGTTTTGTCACCTTCTAATGAAGCTGTTATCAAACTACATTTTAAATTCTAATTCCATCAAGCAGGTACCTTTGGTCGATAGTATTAATATAATAAACTACCCACATTTTAATGATACAAATATTCATAAAATACGATGTACTAATAAAAATCGGATTTCAAATAATAGCACATTATCACAGAATAGATTAATAAATAGAATTTCGTCAGGCTATGTCCCAATACAGCACATTTTGACGCAAGGTTTTGAATGTGTGAGTGTCTTACGAAAATTAACTATGCACTATAGACGTGCAATAACCAATTCACCAATGTTTAGTGAGCGTCGTTGCATAAACCGAGAGCAGTTGTCAGTATTTGACGTATGACGTATTCTTGACACGTTAAGTATATTCCGATTCTTTCGCACACGAGATCGGTTGCCAACTTCTTCACGCCCGTTAGGTACCTATTTCAGTTCCCATTAGTTCTGAGTTCCCTGCACATTATAATAGGTTTATTGGTATGTACTCGTATGGCGGCGGAATATAAAGCAATATAATATATAGGTAGAATCAGCATCATATTAATATCTCGGTATTGTACGAATGCTACATTCTTAAATCGTGTCCATTATTTATTGAATATAAAAAATAGTTTACCTGCCCAAAGAATTTGGACTTTATATAGAGTCATTACACGCATTCAGTATTACATACATACATACCTATTTAGAATACAGTTCGATTTTCGAATCAAACGATTGTACTATTGTACCTGTATTGGTAATAGATTCATTATTGTCTTCTTCTATTGGCAGCTCCAAAAACAAAATGGCAGTTCGCGTGCTGATTTGAAGTCTGTTGTTTTTTCACATTTCTAGGTGTTTTGCGGGCTTATGCAGTAGGTTATTACTAATTTAGTTATTAGTAAGTTAATTTTTTTACAAAAAGATAATAAAACATATTTTAATATTTTTAGTTGCGTATTTATTATTTAAAATTAAAGTTCTCAGTAAAATGTATTAAATTGCAGTATTTGCTAAAAATGGTACTCTCTTATTTTATATATTATATAATATATTGTCACCATATAATAAAATATCTGATTGCTACTTGTAATTAATTAAAATTTTCGATTTAGCAAATAATAAATATCTCTCTAAGTAGATGCATAACTCGATTGTTTTAATGCGGTCGTACTAGTGTGTACTCCTAATATTCAGTAGACAAATTAAAAAAAACATTCTTACGTTTTGATATTGATGCGAATCCAGTGATGCATGGTTTTAAATATACACAAATCTAAAACAAGTGTAGTTCATAAAATAATAAAACCCTTTTAAAGTTTAATAATTGTAAAACCAAGTGTAATGGTAGGCGGTAAAACTTACCCACAATTTCGCCTTGGTATATGAGTGCTAAATAAACCACAACAATGAACAGGTACGATGACATATAATACACATGGAGTATTGTTAGACCAGGTGAGTAAGTAACTGATATGTCTTACCTTGGAAAGCAGCTTCAAACTGCGGCAACTCCACCGTATCGAGTTCGTCAGACTGGCAAAAGGACACAGCCAGCAGTAATACAAACACTTTCAAAATATCGGACGCCATATTGTGGTGGCAATATTTCACAAAACTATATTACTTAAGAGTCCATCACTAAGCATAAAGCTATTTTGGACACCTTTTATGTAAATCAATACACTTTTTATCTTGTTAAATCACTGTTTTATTTATTAAATATAATTTAATCACTGAGGTTTTAGCAACAGATGTTTTCTTCTCGTGTCACTTTTTAATACCTATTTAAAAGCAGATAGTTTTAATATACAAAGTTTTTCAACATAATACCTATATCAATATTTCTTTGTAGTCACATGTGTTAGTTTAGTTAACTTTTTATTAATATATAATATGTACCTATATAGTTCATTAATAGAGATCAAACATCACACATTGTACAATTTATTATTATAATTTACTTTATTATGGACTGTAACAAGAATTATTAAAAAATGATTAATTATATTAATTATTGTAAGATGTCTTGCATTTTATAGCAAGCCACGTTTTGCCAAATTATTATGATAGATATCTAATATTAATTGAAATAGCATTTACTTAGTAGAATACAATCATATAGCATTATTATTTTAATAATATAATATTTATTTAACGACTTTAGTTTTCTTACTCAAAAGCATTTTAGGACGATTTGGCGCCGGGACAACTGGGCGCCACGGAATCGAACGAATTTAGAAAATAAATAGACGTTCGTGAATTATTTATATTTAAATTATTATTTAATACTTTGTGAGAATTTAAATATACACACGTTAATAATAATTTAATTGTGCATATGTTCCAATTCCAACGAAAAGAGAGTTCTTTTATTTTTATATAAGGCCTCAGGCATGATAATTCTCAATCCTAAATAAAAAAAAAACATTAAGTTAAGAGCAAAATGAATTAAAACTACTAAGTAGTAGATAGAAACTGATTCAAATTCCCCATCTACTTTCTGTATTAAATCGTAAAGAACGTCTATTTACCTGACACCCAGTTGTCCCATTCCCCTCAATAACTATTTCTGTCGTAGCACCATTATCGATATTAATATTAATAAATGAGCAAGCCTTAGGTATTTGCCTAATAGTATATTACTTATAGATAGAAAAAGTACTTTTTATTCACTATTGTGGTAGATAGATAAATATTAATATATAATATATATATATTATAAAACTAGGTAAGTCAGAAGTTAATGGGAACTGTATTAATTTTGTGTTTGAAAATATAAGATAACTTTAAAACCATAAATGCATTAAATAAATAAATTAGTATATCTACAGTTTGAACATTATTTAATTGTTCCCAATTAGACACGTTACAACCGAAACAAAAATCGTACCTATTAATAATTTACTATTATTTGATAAATGTCATTAAAGTTAATTTCATCGTCAATATGTACGTAAAATTCAAAGCTATATAAAAGTATCATCCATCAATAGGTTTGCTTCTTATTTATCAGATTGTATCGTTAAATGCACAACAAAATGGTCTGATTATTATTATTATTATTAAACTAGGCGTGATTTTTCTGACTGATTCTAACAAAAACCATATCGACACCTAAAATATCTACAGGCTGCAAGCTGGGTTAAACTTAAACCGGTTAACTTTGTAACTACAAGTGTCTAAAATAACCGAAAACTAAAATAAAATAAGTAAATTAACTATACAATCATTCTTATTTACCATTAATGCCCCGCCCTACAAACAAAACGTAATTTTTGATCGTAAAAGCACATTACGAAATTGTTACTCGGTAACCGAATAAAATGCTTTTTATTTTTTGTAAAAATCCATTTGTCTTGAATTAAAGAAAAAAAAACATTAATCATTATTAACACAATCCTTTGTGGAGTTTAAGAATACTTACAACGTTAAGAAGGTATATTGATTATTTGTTTTCAAGAAAACAGAATAAGTACCTACAACGAAAGCTACTACTAACAGTCAAAATCATCATTTATAGAATGGGTAGCCAACCCGCGGCCCACTGGGTGTCAACTTGTGGCCCGTGGAGCAGTGAGAAAATAAAAATATTATCAAATGCTGCCGCTATAATATGTGCTAATTTCGCAAATTGAGATTTGATATTGGCTCAAGATTTTAAAAAGCACCGTGTGGTTTTTGCTGCATTTGCAACGCCATTCTCCGTAGACGTGAATTTATTATCGGGAAATTTACAAAAATGGAACGTTGTGAAATGTGTTGCGATGAACAGTTAAAGGAGAAAATCCATCAGGTTGGAGGCTTGGAAGAGTTTTATAAAACATATTTGGACAAGGATAAATATCCTGCATTTTACAAACATGCTCTAATGATGACTTATTACTTAATTGATGCTATTTTGGAACACTTAGCATATCAAATCCCGAGTGAGAACACGAATCACTGATGTGCTTTTAGAAAACTGTTTGCGTGTATTCTATGACAACATCTTCTTGGCTACGTGTTAAATCTGTAAACTAACATGCTCCTCCCATTTTTAGCCGCTCTTCCATTATAAACTAACAAGCTCCTCCCATTTAGTCGACAACAGCGCCCTCCTTTACGTAGCCAAGAAGATGTTGTCGTACAATAGGAACAACCTCACTCGATATCGATATTGATGCACTTAGTTCTGCCACACAAAATCAAATTTCTCACTAAAATTTATTATTTTTATATTATTTTGTTATTTTTTATTATTTAAAAAAAGTCTAATCTAATAAATATGTTTGATTCTCATTCATGTTTTATTTTATTAATATATGTAATATATATTTCTTTTTTGTTTTGTATAATAAAAAAAAATCGGTTGTTCGGCCCAGTAGGAAATCTCATTTTTAGAATCTGGCCCGGCTGCTGAAAAGGTTGGCCACCCATGATTTATAGCAATGCTTTTTTAATTGTCACTTTATCTTAAAATTTTTAAAAAGTTATGTTTTTTTCATCATTTTCAGATACCTTGTGACTGGTGGGTTAAATTTGTTTCAAGCTTTAATTTGATAATATATTTTTCAGCTCTCGTGGTGCAGTGCGTAAGGTGCTGGCCTTCCATCCGGGAGCCCCAGGTTCGATTCTCGGACTCTCGGATCTCATCGGATTCTCGAATGAAACAAATTTTAAAAAAATAATTCAAAATACCTCTCAACAGCACGGTAAACAATTTAGCGTAAAACCGCTACTGAACTTATTAATTATTCGTAAAATAAACCTAACCTAACTGTTAAGTATTTTAATCCGGTTATTTTACAAACATATAATCATATAACACATTCTTTAGGCTCCATTCTTAAAATATCATCGTATTAGACTATAAAAACTTGATTTGAATATTGAAGTTTCTTATATTACCTGCTTGGTATATTGACAAAGCGAAAAAAACTTGATATGATCAAAAGCCAAGCAAAAGCCTTCTACTGATGACATCATTCAAGACACTTCCCACGACAATATGTTTAAGACTTTCCTTTGATAGTGTCATTTGCCGCAGTACCTCTGCGACAGAGCTTTCAAAGTTTTCCATTTCAGTGACATGTTTGAGATTTAAACAAAGTTCTGAAGCTTTTGTGACAGTTATTGCTTTTGTTTATGTATACAATCACAACAAAAAATAATTTAGACGATGTCAAAAGAATTTAATAAATGATATTTCGTTAGTAGGTGTACGTCAATCTCAGATTATGCCAAAATAGTTTCAGTAGAAAATATAATATCATTATGGTTTACCTTCTATATTTTTAAAAACCATTATTTACCTATAAGCCCAAAGTTTGTTCCATGAAATATTACAATATTTTAACTGAAATTCTGTAGCCGTTTTTCATGAGGCAGACAATATAGTCACTTAACCAAGATAATAAAAAAGATGAAAATCTTTGACAATATCAATGAAAAATTTTCTGCCAATATTTATCTATTGCTGTATTTTTAAAATTTAAGGTTCAAATACATTATGATACACGTCGCGTACGCATGCTGTCACGGTGACAAATTTAGAATAAGGTTTAGTTATTCCGCAGAATATTTTGAATTATCTCTATAAACTCAATGATGGAGAGTGCCAACTTTAATGTATTCGTATTTTGAATAATTATTCAGGCTAATTTCAATTAATTTTAACAGTTTCTACGTGTACGTACGTTAAAATTACACAAATACAATTATAAAAAACAAAGAACACGCGATTTTTGAAAATGTGTAGGCATGTAGAAAATGATAAAAAAACGTCATGCGGGTGTCGATGCAATGCGGTATGCGTGAGGTGATCTCATTGTTTTTTCTGGTGTTTTCGGCAGATTTTTCTTCCTGACAATGTTCGTTTAAACTTTAAATGTTTAAAATGTGCTACGGGATGGGAGCATCAGTCTGATAACATTGTAAACACCAAGAAAAAATGATATTACACACTTTTTCCCGTAGCGGCAGCTTACTGTGGCGTCACGTGATATTACACGACATGCACCATAATATATTTCGCGGTTAAGATTTTGATTATTTGTGTATAAGCACTTAAGTCAAAATGTTGTTTGTAAAATAATGTTATTTTGTTATGTAAACAAGCTTAATTGCTATACACATATGAACAATGGTTAAATGGAATAACAATTTTGTGCCCGGGGTGTAAAACCACACAAGTCAAGAAAATATACCTTTTGTATTATTACCGATTCGATAAGTGAATAAGATTCTGAACATTTGTGTAAAAGCTCGAAAAGTCAAATGTGGAAAATTTTATTTTGTTGTCTGCCGAAAATCACCAGAACAACAATGAGGCCACCTCACGTTGTACTGCACTGCATCGATACCTGCATGACGTTTTGAATGTTTTTTATTTTCTACAGCCTACACATTTTGGAATCATGTCAAAATCGCGTGTTTTTTTATTTTGTTGCGGTTGGCACTATGTATTTTCTATAAAAATGTTGTCTATTATTTATGGTCTGCGGGTTGGGTTCTGTTCAAAATGTTATTGAATTTACTTAGACTCGTTACTAGGTTTCTCCAACATTGAATTTACAGAGATCGTGTTCGTTTAAAATATTCTCCAAAATGATGAAATCATAGACTAAATTGGGTGGTTCACAATAATTATGGCTGAAGTCCATCGAAATGGATCCTGATATATTTGGACCTAAAGTTAAAACTCCTTTTGTAAACTGTATATACTTACCATATTTTGATAGTAGGTACATGGATCAATTTAAATAAATAGTCGAAACTTAAAGTATATTCAGGCCAAATTAATGTTAGCAAATACATCTTTATACTGCTGAAGGAACTGTCAAAATGGATATAATTCACATTCAATTTGATGTCTTATCAATACTAGTATTGTCATTTTATGCGGAAAATTGTAGAGCTACGATTGTGATATTAACACACAATATATAAATCTGTTTTATCTAGCCACTGAAACAAAAAAGTCTAATTTTATGAAAATTGGACTTGATCCGTAATTATTGTTAGCCATCCAATTATTTGTCGCCATGACAGCGTGACAGTACGCGACATGCATCTCAATATGATCACATCTTTATTCACTTATTGAATCGGTAATTATACGAAAAATACAATTTCATGATTTATCTGATTTTACACCACGGCCACAGAATTGTTATTCTATACATGTTACCATAATTCTTATGTGAATAACAACCTAAAATAAATTAATCAATCGTGAATAACAATAAATGTGTAGGCCTACACTGGGCTTACGGCCCCCACTTTGCAAAATCACGCCTAGCAATAACGAATCTCTTCGCAGAGCCTTGAAAGTTGCGTCATTATCCCGTCAATAGAGTTTGAGGCTTCGCAGCAATGACGAGCTTTTGACGGGTGCGGGAAGCAAACGACCAGTCGACGCCTTACCGCTTGCCTGGAACAAAAAGAAAATTGCCACATTAAGCTTTTTCAAGTTTTCTGTTTTTTTTTCTTTGTTGGCCATTCTGACTCTGTAAAAGCACCGCAGTAAATGTATCCATTTTTATTTAAATAAACAATGTTCGCAGCTTAAAGTTAAGTAACACTAATTTCTTTACATTAATTTAGGGGTAAAGACGTAACTGTTGATTTGAAATAAGCATCGTTCTGTTTCTTGGTTGAAATATGCAGTAGAATTTTGTCCGACAGCGATCACATTTTACAATATACGATATACCTACCTACCGGCAGATAAATGAAGTAGCATTGCGTAGTTGTTAAATTCAAATTTATTTATTTCAGGAGCAAATATTATAAATTATGAGTGCAAAGTCTTAAGATGACATTAAACATAAATAAAAATTATTTCTTTTATTCTATGAATAATTCACAATATTTGAAAATGTAACACTATTTATTGAACATACATATTATGAAAAAACCTACTAGAAAACAAATGAAAAAAGTACCATTGAATCTGTAACCAATGGATTTGCGCTAATGTGCTTTTCCAATTATGCTACGACCATTCAATCTAATTACGATGAAATTAACTAATATTTTTTACATGAAATGCTTATCAAATTGCTTTATGTTTGACTATCGGTTTTTGTTAAAATTTTGTTCTAAATCTTGCGTATTATTCGCTGAATAAAATAAATAGTTATTGAATTATCAGCAAGTGCAAGTACGTTAGGTAAAATTTGGAGTGATTCGGGCGTCGGTTAACTATTTTTGTTTTCTTTTTTTCCTCCACTTTGTTTTTTATGATTTTCCGAACTGATTACTTGTAATTTTTATTCTAAATGTCATGTTGTGAACGTCCTGAATTAATAATTTGTTATGGACTTAACGTGTCTTTTTCAAATAAATAAATAAATAACTAAATTAGGGCATTTAATTGATACCTTGATTTAAAACACAAAAACCAAGAATATATTATCTTCTAGTTGGTAGTATATTTCTGAGATGTTTTCAAATTATGTACGTTCAATAAAAATAACGAATAAGTAACAATAAAAACTGCTCTAATTATTACGAGACGAAATTTTTAATTATACTCTCACTTTACGCATTAAGATCGCCTGTGTCGATTATCTGACACTAATAGTTCTATTTATTCACACCCACAAGCCCTTTTGAACATAATCAGTAACCCAAATTTTGTATTTTCGACTTAACGGCACATGACGTAGGTACTCTTAATTCGGTTTGTCGGTTGTCTGTAAATAAAAAATAATAATCTCCTAAATAATTAAAATCACTTAGCACGATCACAAACATGAACTGCAGAACGCAGCGTTCGACCCCCCGCTCACCTGTCGACCATCCGTAAGTAATATGAATGCCAGGCGGAGCAATATCCCAGCGTGGGGAATAGAAAAGGTATAAATACATTTAAAAACGCAACCATGAGACGGTTTAATCGGTGACGAGAATTGAAACAAAAACAACAAATGTGCCTGGCCCCCACGCGCGGCAGAATTGAAACTTAATAATTAGCATTAAAATACTTATTAACCATTTGAAACGTGCTAAAATACGAAGTTAAAGTAGTTACCTACTAATTAAAAAAAATATTTGTGTTTTTAGGACTATAAAATAATTGCCTTCATCTCACTAACTAATTTGTACTAACTCTCAAAATAATTTGTAGATATTATAATGATGTAACGAGAAATTCTATTTCACTTGTTTCGAATGTTCTATATTTAAAATTCGTCTTTCAAGTTAATTTATTTAAAAATTAATATCTTCTCGCGTATCATGCTTGCCTGATGACTTTTAAATATTTCGTAACACGTTTCGATCTCTCATTTATTTCCTTCGGTCAATTTAACTTTACCTAGTCTAAATTAGTTTTACTTCAATAATAACATTGTAATAAATTAGAATCGGGGAGACGCTAGTTACGTCTCGCCACCATATTCAGTATTCCCAGCGCAGCGGGGTTGTCAAGAGATGGCATTAAGCACGCTAGCGGCGACATCTGGCGGCGACCGAGTGAAACACGTGCAATTAAAAATTTACCGACCCGAATTTAACGGAACTTTAGACTAAACTCCCGGAACGGCGCGGAAATTAGGTTGCCACGAGCGATACACCTCTTAACTGCAATGCTCACTAACTCTAGAAAACAATGGATAATAATTTCATATAATCACGCTTTCTAAAATGTATGTTTTTGTTGGTTTTATATCATGACTATTGAATATTAACCTTTAGAATTGATTATCACTTTGAGTAGGAAATACATTCTTCTTCTTCGGCCATTTCCGCCCCTTAGTTGGAGCATATGGACACCACGATGCGCCTCCAGGAATCCCTATCGCTCGCTAGTCTTCTTGCATAGTTCCAGGTCAAACCCGTAGCTCCGCCGTATACACTATATAGAGAGTATTTAGTGGCTTTCCCGCCGGAATCCGGTTGACTTGAAGAACAGGCAAGCCAGGTTGAAATTCTCTTCTGGCAACCGCAGCACGTGGCCGAGCCAGGTCCAACGTCGCCTTTTCAGTCTCAGCGTAATGACAGGCTGCTTTGTGCGTTCTCTTATCTTCTTGTTGCTCCTAAAGTCACACCACCGCATACCCAGTATCCATCGCAAACCTCTATTTTCGAAGCTCAGTATACGGTTGCTCTGAGCCTTCGTAAGGTGCCATGATTCGCTACCGTAAATCAGCACCGTCAGAATACAAGTGTCGAATAGGCGGAATTTTGGTTTGTTGAGTCCCAGACACTCCGAATCGAGTTGAATGTTGCTCCAGCCTTTCCCATTCGGATAGCGAGCTCTTTCTGCAAAATGCCATCTCCCGTAAATTCCCTGAAATTCATTATAAAAAGTATACTTACATTCAATTTTTTTTAATTCATATGTTTTTGAGATGTTTTCAAATTACTTACGTAAAATGTCATTATTTTTTAATTCTTCATGATGACACGCATTTTGTTAAGTTGTTAATAAATGCACAGCTGCGGGTTTTCTCAAGGAATACAAAAATACTGGGAAGCGGTTTGCCTTCTGCGAAAGGCTGTAACAATGTTTAAATCTTAAGCATCTAGAAATGTCATAAACTTATACACTCATTAAAGAATACTATGTTATGTTCAATATTTAAGTATGTGTCATAATATGCATAAAGTTTGTCACGTAAACGAAACGCGTATTCAATGTTGGCTACGATGACCGACTACAACGCCCTGTTATCATTACTCTGAGCCTTGATACATGACGAATGGTATTCACGTAGAGTATACGTTTTATAATTTTGCACTTTCTCTGCACTTTTTACTACACTGATATGCCTCTTTGGCTGATTATCTCGCATCAAATTAAAGCAAATGATATTCACTTGTGTTAATATAAATATAAATACATAGATAATATATAATAAACAATATATTTTTGGTTTACATTAAATAATTTTCACCCTGCAAAGTTATGAAGATATACTCTATTAGTCTATTGTGAAACAAAGAAGATAACTCAATAAAGCTTTTTCTGAGAAAATGGCCGTTGAAATTGTTTACTATTTTTAATTTTGAATACTTGATTTTTCACGGAAATATATTTTATTTTATTATTTTTAGTCTATATAAATTTAGCAGCACACAATGAAAATAAATCCAGGCATTTCCGATTTTAATTGAATTAATAATTAATCCCTGTAACGGTTATTCAATTTTATTAATCTAAATGACGCAAAAATTGTTCAATACCAAATCTACACCCTGATATTAATGTTTGAATTCCCCATCGGAAACTAAAATATAATCACAACTAAATCAAAACACTTATATAAACACTCACATCGTTATATATTCTGATCTCAAATCATGACCGGGTGAAATTTTATTGGTTGCAACATGTTCACTTTTAATCCGTTTTTATATGTATTTATAACCAAGGTCATTCTTTGTTTTTGCGTCGGAAAGGTTCAATTAATTAGCAACAATACAAACAGAAAGTCTGTATCCTAATAATAAGGGGATACTAGTACCAACCCTCATCTTATATCACTGTTTGTTATTCCTACTTATTTCCATAAACGTTTTCGAAATCGTTGCTGCAATAATAATAATTATTATTATTTTCGTTATATTATTTATTTGTTTCGCTAAGACTTCCTTTTTGAAAGTGAGATTGTACTCGTAAATTTTACGTCGGCCTTTATTGCTTTATCCGGCGCTCAGCCCCAACACAAACAGACACTAGATTTTAATCCTCGGTCGGGATTAGCCAAATCTGTTAGTGACTCTTTTGAAACCCGACCCTTAAAATTTTGACCCTAAAATATGGTCTATTTATTTAATTGTACTGTTTCTCTTAATTATCGTACTCCCCGGGGAGAAGTTGCGATCGTTAGGTATAAGTATTTGATTATAATGTGAGATGTTTTTAAATTAAACGTATTTTATAATATCGGCGGCGATTTTCTTTAACGCAATCGAATCGTCAGAACATTTAATTAGGTTCGCACATCTAAACTCGCTTCGTCTGCCGCACTGCTGTAAATTAAACCTTCTAGGAACGTCACACATACACCTAGCGACAGTCGCGCGTAAATTCTCGAAATATATGAGATGCGGCGACCAGCAAGCCAGTATAGGAATGGCCAATTCGTAGCTGTGCGTTTGCGTACCGACTCGCAGCCCGATTTGTTGCTAGCAGCACTAGATTTTTTTTTCAAACTAAAAAGTCGCATTCCATCAATGTGCGGAGCTCCGTTTGGCAACGTGTGTTTTGTGAATATCGATGACGTCACATCGACGTATGCGACACGTTGCAGACGAGACGATTTTTGATTTGCGAGCCCGTTTAATAATGGCCTCTGCACGTCGAAGGAAGAAACACATGATAATAGCCCAAATATCAAATAATTATTCCAAATACAAATCGTACTTACTAAATAAACCCGAAATTCTTGCCTTCTAGTCTGAGTTACGTACACTAACATTAGTGCATAAAAAATCGTAAATTTCGTTTTCCTGAAATTGTTCTTTTTGGACATGAGGTAGTCTGGCTCTTAACAAAGTTATTTATTCGATTATATTGTTGGAATCACGGTGGACGAGTCAGTCAGTCAGGCTTATAATGTCGTGGGTTCCGGGGTTGAATCCGGGTCTGGAAAAAATTCACATGTTGTTTACACCCAGAGTATGGACCAGATAGGTTGAGCAAAACGACTAACATCTATTTCTCGTAATAGTATGTACTATGGAGATGGATTGGACATCCAAATACCGCCATACAGTCCAAGGGGCACTAAGTGACCACAGGGCATCCTAAAACCTGTTGGATTAACGAACTCGTAAATATATCGATGGATGTACATGGTAGTGAAGCACTGGAGAACGAGAAGAGTGGAAGGAGCTAGTAGATCAACCCCAGCTGATGATAATGATGATGAATATTTCTAAAAAAGATGGTCAAATCATGTCGATATGTGGTCATATTGATGTGACAATGCATTTTCACGCATTTTATGCGTAGAATCGGGCTCTTATTTTGTCTGGTACTTAACTATATTTTCCACTCGTATATTGTTAGTTGGAATAGCGCAGTGGACCAGAGCGACGTCCCGACATTTTTCATTAATATTTCGTTACACGCAATAGTTTTGAGTCACGTGAATAAAAACAACATGCTGTTATTTTTTTTTCCAACCATGTCCGATCCTAATAGGATCATATGGGCCTCCACAGAGTAGAGGTTTGTATTAACAGATTTTGTTTTTTACGAGAAATGGATGTCAGCCACTTGCTCAACCTATTAGGTCCATACCTTGACTCACACACAAATTGAAAAACAGTATCTATGTGTACCTACTTTTCAGATCCAGGATTCGAATCTGGGACCCATGGCGTTATAGTCAAACGCTTAAGCCGCGCGAACACCGTGGGTGTTACCACGTTAGTTACATGTGAATTGTAAGTATTATATTTCACCGTAGCACAGTTCGCCGTGAACTTTCTTATCGGAAAGAGATGACCGTGTACTATACAGTCATCTCTTTAGCACCGAGATGAAAAAAGATACGCGTTGTTCGTGGAGCATTGCAGAAAACTATCTTCCAATTTTATTAGAACCTAACCTAAGTTAACTTAACCTAACCTAACCTAACCTAACAAATAATTCAGTATATCGCCTATTTTCAAAATTTATTTGCTGCTGGCTTTCTGTAAACCGACAAGAACCGTGTTTTATTTAAACATTAATTTTATCTCAGTACTATACGACACAAAGAGGTTGGGCGCTCTTTATAATACGACCATTTATATTTCCGATACCGATCACGGTTGAAGTGTAATACGGCGAAATGCATACGAACAAATTTCGGGACACGGTTATTTTTATCTTGAAAATTATTGTAAACCAGAAAACTATTCGTGGAAATGCAAGAGAAGCGATTAGTTAGTTCAAATCCTAAGTGATTATTTATTTATTTATTTATTTATTTGAAAAGACACGTTGAGTACATAACAAATTATTAATTCAGGACGTTCACAACATGACATTTAGAATAAAAATTACAAAGAATTAGTTCGGAAAATCAGAAAAAACAAAGTGGAGGAAAAAAAGAAAGCAAAAATAGTTTTATACAAAAGAAATAAAATTTAAAAAAAACAACAATGATTCAAAAAGTACAAATTAACCAATAAAATAGAATTTAAAAAACAGAATATATAATGGATCGCCAAAAATATCTACATCTCTAGGGAGTGCATTGACCAACCGCACAGCCCTCGCTATTGGTGCCTGGTGAGCCTGACATGAGGAATCAGCTTTCACCTAAAATAGGCCATGGCTGCGACCACGCATGTAATTGACGGGTGTGTAAAAATTTAAATTTTCTAGAATATCGGGATTGAAAATGATACCACGTGAGAGCAGGGAAAAATGGAATAATGTATCGTTCTTTAGTATTCTTTTGCTTCAATTTTTTTGTATATAGGTAGTCGTTGTCGAAATAGAAAATTTTACGAACCGGAGCGCTCGATAATTTTCCAAAAATATTAACTATGCAATTTTATGTATATTACTTATATAAAAATAAGTGTGGGATATTTTTTGTTATATACCTACTAACCTTGAAAGCTTAAATGAAGTAACAATCTTTAAACCTATGGCATACAAGATTAGGATATTGAAAAGCTCAGTCTAAAAAAACATATATGATCTAAATTCTAAGTGAATTTAATTACATTTCAGTAACTCAAAAACCGTTATTATTCCATGATACGGATTCATCTCGTGGATGTCATGAACCAGAGCTGGGATCCGGTGCGTTCCAGTCCATTTCGAGCTCACGTTGTCATTGCTGTTTCAAAAATTTCAATACGAATCCGTCGACTTATCGGACATTGGAATTAGGATATTTAAAAATTGTCATCCAGCGTTATTTTATGTTAGACTACACTACTGGTTAGTTGTAGGTAACAGGTGTAGTGAAACTATTTTACTTGATAACTAGACACGCAAACTCCATCTACGGAGACACTTTGTGATGCTGCAAGCTCGATTAATTTTTTAAGTGCTTGTAAACATCAAACATATAATATTGCTCTTCTTGCATAATCTTACAAGGTAATATGCAAATTGATAAGTTTGACGTAGCGTCTCTACTCATGTTTACCTAAAGCTCAGTGGTGTTATTTTAGAAATATGACACGAATATCAATTTGATATTTTTTTAACTGGTACTGGTTTAACTGTAAGTATACAAATTTGATTAAAATATGAGATACAAAATAAACGAATGAATGATAGCGAGTTGGAAACATTTAGTCATACTGACAAAACTCTATATCATAGAAACTAAGAGGATAATGAATTGATTATGTATACCAATTTTTCTCCCACAAATTCCAAGCGAATACTCGATTCAAAAAAAGTAATCCGTTTAAAGAAGAAGTCATTCCATGCTCAATTATTACTCGAGAATAGGGAAACCTAATCTAGTTTTTCGAATCTTTTGAGGCCACTTTGCTATTCTAACAAAAAATACAACAATGATTTAATATTTAATTATCATGCACATTTTCGACTGCCTATTCTCGGCTTTTTTGCCCATGTCAGTAATAAAAACGAAATTGATGTCAATGCAGTACTTAATACCGACCTATTGCTTTCTGAAAATTCCAGAAATTAACAATTTATTTGCTAATCGATTTCAGAATAACAATAGAATTTTTAGGATAGTAACTAAGTAGTAATAGGCACGCTTCCAAGGGGGGGGATTTCCTAAGTTTACGAAAAAATATAAATTATTTGGGTTAACGGAATTTTACTCCTTCTTCACCAGAACCTCATGACTAGGAATTCCAATCCCGGGATCCCTAACTGTTTTTGATACCTGTGAATCCCGGGATTGGTAAGCATAATCCCGAAATTTTCGGGATTGAGTTTTTTTATCAATTTTTATGGAAAATAAAATAAAAACTAAAATATAACAAAAAAAAATACGAAAAAATAACATACAAATACATTAAAAATAAATTGAGTTTGAATGAAGTTTGATTTATTACCCATGTGTTATTTTTTCACATAAATTAATAAAAATGAGAAAGATTGGAACAAACAAAGCTTCGCACTTTTAACAAAGTGATTCCACCATGTTTTTAATGCATTTGTCATTTTTTATTTTAATTGAACTTGTATTTGTTATCTTTTCATAAATAAATAAAGCTGTTTTATTTTCACATTATTATTTATATATATTTCAATATTATTTACTTCATTAAACCTATGTATTTCCAAGATTTAACGTACACAATATTAACAATAAATGTCTTAAATAGTATAAATTATACTAAATTTATTTTTGACGGATTTTATCAACGTTATTTGTATATATAGAAATTTTATATTAATTATTGAAAAAATGGCAAACCCGGGACCAGTCCCGGGATCCCGAGATCAAGATTTTGGCTCGGGATTGGATTCACTACTCATGACGACTTTAATAAAAAATATGATTGTTGTTGCAAGCGCATTCGACAACCATTCGCAGGTGAGCAATCGTAGTTATAACGGCTGGCCAGATCTTCATTGCTATAGGTACTCAAAACTCGGAGTGTCTGGGTATGGGTAATGTATCCGGAAAAATGCGCCGGTCCACGGCTTGAAGCGACGAAAAAAGTAATAAGCAGGATAAATTTGAAAGTCAATGGCATCTGCTAGATTTTGTTAACCCTACCCCGCCGCCTTAAAATGTCAAAAATAAATTATTATGGTTTTTTTCCCCCTTCACACCATTGTTTTCTGTGTACGTGCCAGACTAGTAATATCATATTTTTATTATAATTTTAAGTCACGTAAGAATGACTGACAAGAGCCTACTTCAAAAAATCACTATTCTCCTCCATCGCGTATTAATTAATAATAAATTATTAAACATTTATAATATTTTTCAGCAAATTGTATCTAACTACTTGTCTCATAATTCCGTCACTTGATGCCTCGAGCACCTATAACACTTCCATTAATGCAAATAAGTAAGGCGCAATTCTGAAAGCTGCTCTAGCAGACGCGGAAGACGTAGGTAGCGAAGTACTTCGATTACAGCAACGTGATATAATAAGTGCTACGTTGACAGCTTCTGAACTTTGCATTTTTAGAAAGCTTTTATTTAATAAGCATTTTTAACTTTTGTGCTTTTAAATAATTTAAATTTTTACTACTTACATTTTATTTTAATAAAAACTGATGAAAACCTACGATATTGTCAGCATGAAATACGGAAATAAAAACGAAAAGGATACAAGTATTATATTATAATCATCATTCGTGGCACAACATCCGAAGAGGAAGCTCGCATCCCTAAGTTGTCTGACCTAGTTCAGTCTATCCACGTCCAATCCGGGATTTCAATTTGGGTCTTCCAACGGTCCACGGCCCAGGTCCATTCGTTAAACATGACTATAGGTTCCCCGCTTCCACCTGTCATGTATGTACAACAGTGGATATGTAAGCTGGCCTGCCATGACTCTTGAAACGTGTCTGTAAATAAAGATTTTACGCGCTCACTCTGTTATTATATCAATACGAGCCATACGGGACTGATGTAAACGCATCATGAGGGGACATGCTCGTCGTAGGTCAAAATTTAGTTTTTATTGTATTTTCAAACTATGATCCTGGACACTCCTTAAATGTTGTAGATAATCTATTTATATAATTTTGAAGCCTTATTATCCTTTATATTTATTTTAAACATCTTATGACTGCATAAATTGATATAAATAATTTACATAATTTAAAGATGACATTAAACATAAATAAAAATTATTTCTTTTATTCTATGAATAATTCACAATATTTGAAAATGTAACACTATTTATTGAACATACATATTATGAAAAAACCTACTAGAAAACAAATGAAAAAAGTACCATTGAATCTGTAACCAATGGATTTGCGCTAATGTGCTTTTCCAATTATGCTACGACCATTCAATCTAATTACGATGAAATTAACTAATATTTTTTACATGAAATGCTTATCAAATTGCTTTATGTTTGACTATCGGTTTTTGTTAAAATTTTGTTCTAAATCTTGCGTATTATTCGCTGAATAAAATAAATAGTTATTGAATTATCAGCAAGTGCAAGTACGTTAGGTAAAATTTGGAGTGATTCGGGCGTCGGTTAACTATTTTTGTTTTCTTTTTTTCCTCCACTTTGTTTTTTATGATTTTCCGAACTGATTACTTGTAATTTTTATTCTAAATGTCATGTTGTGAACGTCCTGAATTAATAATTTGTTATGGACTTAACGTGTCTTTTTCAAATAAATAAATAAATAACTAAATTAGGGCATTTAATTGATACCTTGATTTAAAACACAAAAACCAAGAATATATTATCTTCTAGTTGGTAGTATATTTCTGAGATGTTTTCAAATTATGTACGTTCAATAAAAATAACGAATAAGTAACAATAAAAACTGCTCTAATTATTACGAGACGAAATTTTTAATTATACTCTCACTTTACGCATTAAGATCGCCTGTGTCGATTATCTGACACTAATAGTTCTATTTATTCACACCCACAAGCCCTTTTGAACATAATCAGTAACCCAAATTTTGTATTTTCGACTTAACGGCACATGACGTAGGTACTCTTAATTCGGTTTGTCGGTTGTCTGTAAATAAAAAATAATAATCTCCTAAATAATTAAAATCACTTAGCACGATCACAAACATGAACTGCAGAACGCAGCGTTCGACCCCCCGCTCACCTGTCGACCATCCGTAAGTAATATGAATGCCAGGCGGAGCAATATCCCAGCGTGGGGAATAGAAAAGGTATAAATACATTTAAAAACGCAACCATGAGACGGTTTAATCGGTGACGAGAATTGAAACAAAAACAACAAATGTGCCTGGCCCCCACGCGCGGCAGAATTGAAACTTAATAATTAGCATTAAAATACTTATTAACCATTTGAAACGTGCTAAAATACGAAGTTAAAGTAGTTACCTACTAATTAAAAAAAATATTTGTGTTTTTAGGACTATAAAATAATTGCCTTCATCTCACTAACTAATTTGTACTAACTCTCAAAATAATTTGTAGATATTATAATGATGTAACGAGAAATTCTATTTCACTTGTTTCGAATGTTCTATATTTAAAATTCGTCTTTCAAGTTAATTTATTTAAAAATTAATATCTTCTCGCGTATCATGCTTGCCTGATGACTTTTAAATATTTCGTAACACGTTTCGATCTCTCATTTATTTCCTTCGGTCAATTTAACTTTACCTAGTCTAAATTAGTTTTACTTCAATAATAACATTGTAATAAATTAGAATCGGGGAGACGCTAGTTACGTCTCGCCACCATATTCAGTATTCCCAGCGCAGCGGGGTTGTCAAGAGATGGCATTAAGCACGCTAGCGGCGACATCTGGCGGCGACCGAGTGAAACACGTGCAATTAAAAATTTACCGACCCGAATTTAACGGAACTTTAGACTAAACTCCCGGAACGGCGCGGAAATTAGGTTGCCACGAGCGATACACCTCTTAACTGCAATGCTCACTAACTCTAGAAAACAATGGATAATAATTTCATATAATCACGCTTTCTAAAATGTATGTTTTTGTTGGTTTTATATCATGACTATTGAATATTAACCTTTAGAATTGATTATCACTTTGAGTAGGAAATACATTCTTCTTCTTCGGCCATTTCCGCCCCTTAGTTGGAGCATATGGACACCACGATGCGCCTCCAGGAATCCCTATCGCTCGCTAGTCTTCTTGCAAAGTTCCAGGTCAAACCCGTAGCTCCGCCGTATACACTATATAGAGAGTATTTAGTGGCTTTCCCGCCGGAATCCGGTTGACTTGAAGAACAGGCAAGCCAGGTTGAAATTCTCTTCTGGCAACCGCAGCACGTGGCCGAGCCAGGTCCAACGTCGCCTTTTCAGTCTCAGCGTAATGACAGGCTGCTTTGTGCGTTCTCTTATCTTCTTGTTGCTCCTAAAGTCACACCACCGCATACCCAGTATCCATCGCAAACCTCTATTTTCGAAGCTCAGTATACGGTTGCTCTGAGCCTTCGTAAGGTGCCATGATTCGCTACCGTAAATCAGCACCGTCAGAATACAAGTGTCGAATAGGCGGAATTTTGGTTTGTTGAGTCCCAGACACTCCGAATCGAGTTGAATGTTGCTCCAGCCTTTCCCATTCGGATAGCGAGCTCTTTCTGCAAAATGCCATCTCCCGTAAATTCCCTGAAATTCATTATAAAAAGTATACTTACATTCAATTTTTTTTAATTCATATGTTTTTGAGATGTTTTCAAATTACTTACGTAAAATGTCATTATTTTTTAATTCTTCATGATGACACGCATTTTGTTAAGTTGTTAATAAATGCACAGCTGCGGGTTTTCTCAAGGAATACAAAAATACTGGGAAGCGGTTTGCCTTCTGCGAAAGGCTGTAACAATGTTTAAATCTTAAGCATCTAGAAATGTCATAAACTTATACACTCATTAAAGAATACTATGTTATGTTCAATATTTAAGTATGTGTCATAATATGCATAAAGTTTGTCACGTAAACGAAACGCGTATTCAATGTTGGCTACGATGACCGACTACAACGCCCTGTTATCATTACTCTGAGCCTTGATACATGACGAATGGTATTCACGTAGAGTATACGTTTTATAATTTTGCACTTTCTCTGCACTTTTTACTACACTGATATGCCTCTTTGGCTGATTATCTCGCATCAAATTAAAGCAAATGATATTCACTTGTGTTAATATAAATATAAATACATAGATAATATATAATAAACAATATATTTTTGGTTTACATTAAATAATTTTCACCCTGCAAAGTTATGAAGATATACTCTATTAGTCTATTGTGAAACAAAGAAGATAACTCAATAAAGCTTTTTCTGAGAAAATGGCCGTTGAAATTGTTTACTATTTTTAATTTTGAATACTTGATTTTTCACGGAAATATATTTTATTTTATTATTTTTAGTCTATATAAATTTAGCAGCACACAATGAAAATAAATCCAGGCATTTCCGATTTTAATTGAATTAATAATTAATCCCTGTAACGGTTATTCAATTTTATTAATCTAAATGACGCAAAAATTGTTCAATACCAAATCTACACCCTGATATTAATGTTTGAATTCCCCATCGGAAACTAAAATATAATCACAACTAAATCAAAACACTTATATAAACACTCACATCGTTATATATTCTGATCTCAAATCATGACCGGGTGAAATTTTATTGGTTGCAACATGTTCACTTTTAATCCGTTTTTATATGTATTTATAACCAAGGTCATTCTTTGTTTTTGCGTCGGAAAGGTTCAATTAATTAGCAACAATACAAACAGAAAGTCTGTATCCTAATAATAAGGGGATACTAGTACCAACCCTCATCTTATATCACTGTTTGTTATTCCTACTTATTTCCATAAACGTTTTCGAAATCGTTGCTGCAATAATAATAATTATTATTATTTTCGTTATATTATTTATTTGTTTCGCTAAGACTTCCTTTTTGAAAGTGAGATTGTACTCGTAAATTTTACGTCGGCCTTTATTGCTTTATCCGGCGCTCAGCCCCAACACAAACAGACACTAGATTTTAATCCTCGGTCGGGATTAGCCAAATCTGTTAGTGACTCTTTTGAAACCCGACCCTTAAAATTTTGACCCTAAAATATGGTCTATTTATTTAATTGTACTGTTTCTCTTAATTATCGTACTCCCCGGGGAGAAGTTGCGATCGTTAGGTATAAGTATTTGATTATAATGTGAGATGTTTTTAAATTAAACGTATTTTATAATATCGGCGGCGATTTTCTTTAACGCAATCGAATCGTCAGAACATTTAATTAGGTTCGCACATCTAAACTCGCTTCGTCTGCCGCACTGCTGTAAATTAAACCTTCTAGGAACGTCACACATACACCTAGCGACAGTCGCGCGTAAATTCTCGAAATATATGAGATGCGGCGACCAGCAAGCCAGTATAGGAATGGCCAATTCGTAGCTGTGCGTTTGCGTACCGACTCGCAGCCCGATTTGTTGCTAGCAGCACTAGATTTTTTTTTCAAACTAAAAAGTCGCATTCCATCAATGTGCGGAGCTCCGTTTGGCAACGTGTGTTTTGTGAATATCGATGACGTCACATCGACGTATGCGACACGTTGCAGACGAGACGATTTTTGATTTGCGAGCCCGTTTAATAATGGCCTCTGCACGTCGAAGGAAGAAACACATGATAATAGCCCAAATATCAAATAATTATTCCAAATACAAATCGTACTTACTAAATAAACCCGAAATTCTTGCCTTCTAGTCTGAGTTACGTACACTAACATTAGTGCATAAAAAATCGTAAATTTCGTTTTCCTGAAATTGTTCTTTTTGGACATGAGGTAGTCTGGCTCTTAACAAAGTTATTTATTCGATTATATTGTTGGAATCACGGTGGACGAGTCAGTCAGTCAGGCTTATAATGTCGTGGGTTCCGGGGTTGAATCCGGGTCTGGAAAAAATTCACATGTTGTTTACACCCAGAGTATGGACCAGATAGGTTGAGCAAAACGACTAACATCTATTTCTCGTAATAGTATGTACTATGGAGATGGATTGGACATCCAAATACCGCCATACAGTCCAAGGGGCACTAAGTGACCACAGGGCATCCTAAAACCTGTTGGATTAACGAACTCGTAAATATATCGATGGATGTACATGGTAGTGAAGCACTGGAGAACGAGAAGAGTGGAAGGAGCTAGTAGATCAACCCCAGCTGATGATAATGATGATGAATATTTCTAAAAAAGATGGTCAAATCATGTCGATATGTGGTCATATTGATGTGACAATGCATTTTCACGCATTTTATGCGTAGAATCGGGCTCTTATTTTGTCTGGTACTTAACTATATTTTCCACTCGTATATTGTTAGTTGGAATAGCGCAGTGGACCAGAGCGACGTCCCGACATTTTTCATTAATATTTCGTTACACGCAATAGTTTTGAGTCACGTGAATAAAAACAACATGCTGTTATTTTTTTTTCCAACCATGTCCGATCCTAATAGGATCATATGGGCCTCCACAGAGTAGAGGTTTGTATTAACAGATTTTGTTTTTTACGAGAAATGGATGTCAGCCACTTGCTCAACCTATTAGGTCCATACCTTGACTCACACACAAATTGAAAAACAGTATCTATGTGTACCTACTTTTCAGATCCAGGATTCGAATCTGGGACCCATGGCGTTATAGTCAAACGCTTAAGCCGCGCGAACACCGTGGGTGTTACCACGTTAGTTACATGTGAATTGTAAGTATTATATTTCACCGTAGCACAGTTCGCCGTGAACTTTCTTATCGGAAAGAGATGACCGTGTACTATACAGTCATCTCTTTAGCACCGAGATGAAAAAAGATACGCGTTGTTCGTGGAGCATTGCAGAAAACTATCTTCCAATTTTATTAGAACCTAACCTAAGTTAACTTAACCTAACCTAACCTAACCTAACAAATAATTCAGTATATCGCCTATTTTCAAAATTTATTTGCTGCTGGCTTTCTGTAAACCGACAAGAACCGTGTTTTATTTAAACATTAATTTTATCTCAGTACTATACGACACAAAGAGGTTGGGCGCTCTTTATAATACGACCATTTATATTTCCGATACCGATCACGGTTGAAGTGTAATACGGCGAAATGCATACGAACAAATTTCGGGACACGGTTATTTTTATCTTGAAAATTATTGTAAACCAGAAAACTATTCGTGGAAATGCAAGAGAAGCGATTAGTTAGTTCAAATCCTAAGTGATTATTTATTTATTTATTTATTTATTTGAAAAGACACGTTGAGTACATAACAAATTATTAATTCAGGACGTTCACAACATGACATTTAGAATAAAAATTACAAAGAATTAGTTCGGAAAATCAGAAAAAACAAAGTGGAGGAAAAAAAGAAAGCAAAAATAGTTTTATACAAAAGAAATAAAATTTAAAAAAAACAACAATGATTCAAAAAGTACAAATTAACCAATAAAATAGAATTTAAAAAACAGAATATATAATGGATCGCCAAAAATATCTACATCTCTAGGGAGTGCATTGACCAACCGCACAGCCCTCGCTATTGGTGCCTGGTGAGCCTGACATGAGGAATCAGCTTTCACCTAAAATAGGCCATGGCTGCGACCACGCATGTAATTGACGGGTGTGTAAAAATTTAAATTTTCTAGAATATCGGGATTGAAAATGATACCACGTGAGAGCAGGGAAAAATGGAATAATGTATCGTTCTTTAGTATTCTTTTGCTTCAATTTTTTTGTATATAGGTAGTCGTTGTCGAAATAGAAAATTTTACGAACCGGAGCGCTCGATAATTTTCCAAAAATATTAACTATGCAATTTTATGTATATTACTTATATAAAAATAAGTGTGGGATATTTTTTGTTATATACCTACTAACCTTGAAAGCTTAAATGAAGTAACAATCTTTAAACCTATGGCATACAAGATTAGGATATTGAAAAGCTCAGTCTAAAAAAACATATATGATCTAAATTCTAAGTGAATTTAATTACATTTCAGTAACTCAAAAACCGTTATTATTCCATGATACGGATTCATCTCGTGGATGTCATGAACCAGAGCTGGGATCCGGTGCGTTCCAGTCCATTTCGAGCTCACGTTGTCATTGCTGTTTCAAAAATTTCAATACGAATCCGTCGACTTATCGGACATTGGAATTAGGATATTTAAAAATTGTCATCCAGCGTTATTTTATGTTAGACTACACTACTGGTTAGTTGTAGGTAACAGGTGTAGTGAAACTATTTTACTTGATAACTAGACACGCAAACTCCATCTACGGAGACACTTTGTGATGCTGCAAGCTCGATTAATTTTTTAAGTGCTTGTAAACATCAAACATATAATATTGCTCTTCTTGCATAATCTTACAAGGTAATATGCAAATTGATAAGTTTGACGTAGCGTCTCTACTCATGTTTACCTAAAGCTCAGTGGTGTTATTTTAGAAATATGACACGAATATCAATTTGATATTTTTTTAACTGGTACTGGTTTAACTGTAAGTATACAAATTTGATTAAAATATGAGATACAAAATAAACGAATGAATGATAGCGAGTTGGAAACATTTAGTCATACTGACAAAACTCTATATCATAGAAACTAAGAGGATAATGAATTGATTATGTATACCAATTTTTCTCCCACAAATTCCAAGCGAATACTCGATTCAAAAAAAGTAATCCGTTTAAAGAAGAAGTCATTCCATGCTCAATTATTACTCGAGAATAGGGAAACCTAATCTAGTTTTTCGAATCTTTTGAGGCCACTTTGCTATTCTAACAAAAAATACAACAATGATTTAATATTTAATTATCATGCACATTTTCGACTGCCTATTCTCGGCTTTTTTGCCCATGTCAGTAATAAAAACGAAATTGATGTCAATGCAGTACTTAATACCGACCTATTGCTTTCTGAAAATTCCAGAAATTAACAATTTATTTGCTAATCGATTTCAGAATAACAATAGAATTTTTAGGATAGTAACTAAGTAGTAATAGGCACGCTTCCAAGGGGGGGGATTTCCTAAGTTTACGAAAAAATATAAATTATTTGGGTTAACGGAATTTTACTCCTTCTTCACCAGAACCTCATGACTAGGAATTCCAATCCCGGGATCCCTAACTGTTTTTGATACCTGTGAATCCCGGGATTGGTAAGCATAATCCCGAAATTTTCGGGATTGAGTTTTTTTATCAATTTTTATGGAAAATAAAATAAAAACTAAAATATAACAAAAAAAAATACGAAAAAATAACATACAAATACATTAAAAATAAATTGAGTTTGAATGAAGTTTGATTTATTACCCATGTGTTATTTTTTCACATAAATTAATAAAAATGAGAAAGATTGGAACAAACAAAGCTTCGCACTTTTAACAAAGTGATTCCACCATGTTTTTAATGCATTTGTCATTTTTTATTTTAATTGAACTTGTATTTGTTATCTTTTCATAAATAAATAAAGCTGTTTTATTTTCACATTATTATTTATATATATTTCAATATTATTTACTTCATTAAACCTATGTATTTCCAAGATTTAACGTACACAATATTAACAATAAATGTCTTAAATAGTATAAATTATACTAAATTTATTTTTGACGGATTTTATCAACGTTATTTGTATATATAGAAATTTTATATTAATTATTGAAAAAATGGCAAACCCGGGACCAGTCCCGGGATCCCGAGATCAAGATTTTGGCTCGGGATTGGATTCACTACTCATGACGACTTTAATAAAAAATATGATTGTTGTTGCAAGCGCATTCGACAACCATTCGCAGGTGAGCAATCGTAGTTATAACGGCTGGCCAGATCTTCATTGCTATAGGTACTCAAAACTCGGAGTGTCTGGGTATGGGTAATGTATCCGGAAAAATGCGCCGGTCCACGGCTTGAAGCGACGAAAAAAGTAATAAGCAGGATAAATTTGAAAGTCAATGGCATCTGCTAGATTTTGTTAACCCTACCCCGCCGCCTTAAAATGTCAAAAATAAATTATTATGGTTTTTTTCCCCCTTCACACCATTGTTTTCTGTGTACGTGCCAGACTAGTAATATCATATTTTTATTATAATTTTAAGTCACGTAAGAATGACTGACAAGAGCCTACTTCAAAAAATCACTATTCTCCTCCATCGCGTATTAATTAATAATAAATTATTAAACATTTATAATATTTTTCAGCAAATTGTATCTAACTACTTGTCTCATAATTCCGTCACTTGATGCCTCGAGCACCTATAACACTTCCATTAATGCAAATAAGTAAGGCGCAATTCTGAAAGCTGCTCTAGCAGACGCGGAAGACGTAGGTAGCGAAGTACTTCGATTACAGCAACGTGATATAATAAGTGCTACGTTGACAGCTTCTGAACTTTGCATTTTTAGAAAGCTTTTATTTAATAAGCATTTTTAACTTTTGTGCTTTTAAATAATTTAAATTTTTACTACTTACATTTTATTTTAATAAAAACTGATGAAAACCTACGATATTGTCAGCATGAAATACGGAAATAAAAACGAAAAGGATACAAGTATTATATTATAATCATCATTCGTGGCACAACATCCGAAGAGGAAGCTCGCATCCCTAAGTTGTCTGACCTAGTTCAGTCTATCCACGTCCAATCCGGGATTTCAATTTGGGTCTTCCAACGGTCCACGGCCCAGGTCCATTCGTTAAACATGACTATAGGTTCCCCGCTTCCACCTGTCATGTATGTACAACAGTGGATATGTAAGCTGGCCTGCCATGACTCTTGAAACGTGTCTGTAAATAAAGATTTTACGCGCTCACTCTGTTATTATATCAATACGAGCCATACGGGACTGATGTAAACGCATCATGAGGGGACATGCTCGTCGTAGGTCAAAATTTAGTTTTTATTGTATTTTCAAACTATGATCCTGGACACTCCTTAAATGTTGTAGATAATCTATTTATATAATTTTGAAGCCTTATTATCCTTTATATTTATTTTAAACATCTTATGACTGCATAAATTATTTTTGTTACATAAAATAGTATTCTTTTAAACCTCTCGCTCTAATGTTTAAGAATATAGTCATATTTCTGTACATGAATGTGCAGTGGTGTTAAGATTTTTTACATTTATTAATTTTTAAACGCATTTATAAAACCATTAGTATAATTTATGACGAGATAATTTTAGTAAAATATTCACGATAAAAAATTATATTGATAATCTCTGTGATCCCAAATTTGACAAGAATTAGGCATTTTATTATTCAGAAAATCGGCAAGATTAACACATTTGAAGATAATTCTAAAGATACTCATTATAAGCTATGTTTTTGACCATTCAAGTGTGATAAACATCCTACGAATAATGATAGCTTTATTATAATTATTGACCTAAGAATAAGGTAGTATTTTTTTGAAATACGCCATTTCTTTTGGCATTCCCCAGTGGTTAAGCTACAACATACGGCCGTAGCCATAAATTGACAAACTATAATTAAAGTAGGGAGTAAAATTATGTTAACGCGCGTGTTTGAACATGTACCTAACCGAATTTATTTTTATTTTTTTTAAACGGTTAATAAGGCTTCAAAATTATATAAATAGATTATCTACAACGTTTAAGGAGTGTCCAGGATCATGGTTTGAAAATACAATAAAAACTCAATTTTGACCTACGACGAGCATGTGGGCCGTTAAAGAAAGCGTTTAGAGAGAAAATAAATAGGTTGAACTGACTCCGCTAGTATTGGCGACATTACGTGTACTCTGTATTGGTATACTGAATAAAGATTTGAATGCAGGATCAACTAGAATGCCAAATTTTTCAAATGTCGTGAGCCTCGGTTGATAACAAGTCTGCGTGATAGATTAGGCCCGTGTGTGAACGGACCATGGCAAACACCACAGCTCACTCAGAATCCATGCTCATTTCAGTCGAAAAAAATATGGTTTTGATTATCTCTATATCTCTATATTTGATCCCAAATTCCTCGTAGACAGAGCAGTTGTGACGTATGCGCCACACTACTTTTGTTCCAAAAATTCCTTTCAGGATCTTTCGTTCGAAAATCAGAATACCGTTTTCAGACATGTTGCTAATAATAATATGATCTATATATAAAGACTGGCGTTAGTAGTATTTTGTATAAGTATCTGGATTTTTATATTCCAATACATCACTTTGGATTTCAGATATTTACGGAATCTAAAGTAACACTTGTTGGTTATATGTATTGGTATTCTGATTTCTGTTTTCATTTATAAAACTCGATACTTTACCTAAACTCACTCACGCAAGTGGAATATGTTGATACCCATATCAATATTATTGAATATAGCAATAGCCTTCCCAATTGGCATCACCAAGGATAAGTGTATTTTTCACTGAATAAACGAAATACGGTACCGCCTCTTGATTACATGTTATTTATCACCATACCATATCAAAACTAACCAGAATTATAGAGTACTCATTTCCACTGCATCTTCGATCTTTTCTCCTGATATTTTTCTCAGCATCTTTCGTTAGAAAATCGGAAGACCGTTTTCAGACTTGTCAATAATATACAGACGAAGAAAAAATACTACTTTGGATAACAATCGAAAGTTAATAATTTTGAATATTGTTTAGCCTAAACCTGAACTTGTAGACTTTACATGAAATATGTATTTTCATAATGATCCCCTTTTCTCCTACCTACCGGTTAACATACTTTCATGACACAAAACCAACTATAAATGCGAAAGTCAGTCGCCATGGAAAAAATTTTAAATGAAGGTTTCATTTAAAACTCAATGACAGTCAGTCATAAAACGTAAAGTACAAAACCTCCGAAACTTTCTCAACTATTACCATGTTTAAACGCGCGTTTCGTTTGCGTGACTTTAATGCATATTGTCATATATTATGTAAACATAATTGAGTCGTATAGTATCAAAAGTAGATCTGTGCGTTATTCACCATTTCGATAAAATGACGAAAAACGTTTTGTTGGGTTTTTTAGTGTTATAATAGCATGAAAAATGTTTCTACGTTTATAAATTAGAAATTCAATTCAAATTCAACAGTTCTACCTTTGTTTCCAAAGTATTGAACAGTTCTAATTCGGATACAAAACCCTATTTTCCATCACAATTTTATACCACACAGATATGATTTTGATTCGAATATTATATTGCTAGTCGTGCATTATGGTCAGAAGAATAATTTGGCATACTTAGTTAAATTTCGATATATTTGCGACAGTTCCACTTTTGATACTCAATTATTGAATATAACATAATATTCTTTAACACATCCTTAAGTATTTCCTTTATTTCTCCACACCCGTGAATCGTACCTTCTTAAAGCCACGCCTAGAAGGTAACCCACTAACCTTATTTTTGTATTTCCTGTTTTATATTATTATAATATTAGTACAATAAAAAAGTTATCGATTTAAAACTAAGAGTTGTCCAAGGCAATTTTTCAAGTCATTCTTTTGTCATTTCTAAGATGAAAATAATAACAAGATTAAAAAAACTTTTTATATACAATGTTTTTAAATTTGCTGTTGAATTATTATGCTCAATATGCTCAATATGCTCAAACTTGTACTTGATATTATGAAGTAAATAAAAAACAAATATAGAATACTGAAATGTCATTTTGACATTTCATTTCGATTTCCATAGTAACGCACGTATATATTAATAATTTAGTTGCTAGGACCACCCCCTTAGCAACCAATGATAGTTTTTTTTACTTTTTACGGATTTTCCTGAAATAACTTTCCATACAAAACAGAATTAACTGAAAATGATTTCAATTCTGCTTAAAGATGGCTAAAGGTATTAAAAGAATGCATTGGCACCGTGTTCTGATATATTCTAAAAGTTTCAAATGTCTAGCTAGTCGGGAAATTAGTTAAAAATCGATTGCTAGATTTGTACTTGACAAACAACCACCGGACAAACAAGAATACGAGCTAATAAAAACGTTGTAAAATACATGGCATCATAATGATATATTATACTATTAATTATTTTGTTCTGTTAATTAATTCTTGATGGTATGATATATTATTAGAAATAAAAAAAGCTTGTCGCGACTTAAATAGGTACAGTGTTCGTTGTCAGACTGATGATGTTACTGTGTAATAATTTACCATCGGTGAGTGCGCATAGAGCCCGAATATTCAGCAGAAAGGTGAAATAGTACAAAACTTAAATCAATTAGAATTTAACCTTTTGATTATTTAATTACAAGCTAATAATATGTACTTATTTCATTGTATCAAGACCGATCTAAGATATATGTTCATATATTGTGGGATAAGTACAAAATATAAACGTATAAGTACCTAACTTAACATTTATAAAAGCTATTAATTATTTATATTAAACTATTGTTATTATATAATAGTAATTATCTACAAATTTTATAGATGGCTTATATAAGCGGCCTGGGTCTGGTAAGTACACAAATTGATTTTCAATTAGTATATTAGTCAGAGTATTGACCTAATTGGTTGAGCAAGTGGCTAACATCCATTTCTTGTAAAAACAAAATCTGTTAATACAAACTTCCACTCTGTGGAGGCCCATATTATGATCCTATTAGGATCGGGAATGGTCGAAAGAAAGAATATAAAAAAAATATAACTGAATGTTTTCATTATTTTATACCTATATAAGGCACGTAGACCCAAATTTATTATGCTAAACAAACTGTATTTCGTTTTATCCACCACATATACAAAAGGCTTCGCATACCCTTTTCAATATAATACTTTCAAAATGTTGTTTAATAATATATTATTTAATATATTTAATTACACATGGTTGTATTTTAATATAATTTAAAACATAAAACAATATCTTCATTGATTTTCATCCCAGAATTACGCGCCGGTTCCGGAAATCCCCGACATAACAAAATGAGCGCGAAAACCTTTATTGTTGCATCCAAGCAGGGAACAAGTGAGTGCCGTGCCTAGCTAGGAGCTTTCGTAACGAGTGGGTTCTTTTGTATGTAAATTTACTCCTCTCTAAGCAGTTTTGTTTCGCTCTACTAAAGGCAAGCGGTCGGTAACTGTTCCAGAGAGACGATTATATTTTATTCATCGGTGATGGGAACTTTATAGAGCTTAATAAGCTCTGACGGAAAAACACAGTACGTTGTTTTTCATTAGAGGTAGGTAAGTAAATTAGAATTAGATGTACCTATACATATTCTAATATACGCAGAATTAAAATTTAATATAAATAATTACAAGATAAAAAGAACTTTTTATATACAACGTTTTTAAATTTTCTGTTGAATTATTATGCTCAATATGCTCAAACTTGTACTTGATAAGAATTAAATAAAAAACAAACAAACAAATATAGAATACTGAATTGTCATTTTGACATTTCATTTTGATTTCCATAGTAACCACCCCCTTAGCAACCAATAATAGTCTTTTACTTTCAACGGATTTTTCTGAAATAACTTTCCATACAAAACAGCATTAACTGAAAATGAATTCAATTCTGCTTAAATATGGCTAAAAGTATTAAAAGAATGCGTTTGCATCGTGTTCTGATATATTCTAAAATTTTCAAATGTTTAGCTAGTCGGGATGTTAGTTAAAAATCTATTGCAATATTTGTACTGGACAAATAACCACCGGACAAACAAGAATACGAGCTAATAAAAACGTTGTAAAAATAAATCATCAAATTAAGGTCGAAATACTTTATAGGTACTTCTGAAATATTATGGATAGTTACATATAAATTGTACGTATTATATTTCACCGTAGCACAGTTCGCCGTGAGCTTTCTTATCGGAAAGAGATGAAAAAATAGGCGTAGAGCATTGCGGATAATAATATTCGTTCAAGAATGAAAACCTAACCTAACCTAAATTAACCTAACAATTAATAATCCAGTATATCGGCTATTTCCCGATTGCCGCTGGCTTCCTATAAACCGACAAGAACCGTGTTTTATTTAGACATGAATTTTATCTCTACGACCCAAAGAGGTTGGACGGTTTTTAATATACGACCATATATTTCCGATACAAAATTTTCACGGTGAAGTGTGATACGGCTAATTGCAAACGTACAAATTTCCAGACACGATTATAATATACCTACTACACGAGTGCATCGGTCTAGATTTAAAAATGGTGGACTTTGAAATTAATAGCCCCACCAAACTCAACCCAAATAAATCGGGCGTATCATGAGACCCTGCATTTGGACGTGAAGTACTAGTTTATTACTAAAACTGTCTCAGGAGTAGTTACCCAATACTAATATCGCCATGTACTCAAATGTGATTTAACTGAATTTACATGACTAAAAATTGTATGATTGGAAAATGTAATACAAAACTGCCGAACGATCTAAATGAAGAGCTTTTCACGTTGGTAGTAAGACGCCGTAAATTTTCTAAAGGCAACAAAATTTGTCTTTAATGCAACCAGGATGGACGGTCTAATATTCCCAACAGCTGGTTCGGCCAATTTGAGTAGCATTCCCCTTTTCGTATACATTTAAGGACATACCCAGAGGGTATGAATTTTATAACTGAAATATCTAATAATGACTAGTAAAGTGGATATTAACCACAGAGCAGAGTAATATTATATAAATGCAAATGCCAATCGCCATAAACCAAATCGTTTATGACTAAAACGACAGGCAAATTAAACTCAAGAAATACAAAGCCCCTTTTCCTCAAATGTTACCAATATTCAATTCGTGTTGTCTTTACGTAACAAACTTTAATGCATATTATAATACAGATATAAGTATTGAAAATAACACATTCTTTAACACGTGTTTAATTTTATTCCATATTTCTCCATACTCGAGAATCGTATCTTCTCACAACCAAACCCAAAGAGTAACGCACTTATATTAACCATTGAAACGTCGTGTTAAAATATATTAACAGTGGTTACCTAGTGTACTGCGTAATTTCTAAACACTGCAAATTTCCAATATTACATTTTATAATTGCTGGAATAATGTTTTCATATTTCAATGCCTGAAGATGTGGACAGGTGAAACTCGGGTTGTAAAAAATGATGAAAAATTAATTAGAATTCAGATTTCTCAGTCGATAGTATTAATTTTTAAATTAACCAACTTGTACATGTCATTATTCCGCCAACCCACACAAGAAAATTGAAAGCACACTAAGTGACTCTTTTTGTATAATATGATATATACGTATGATAACTTTGTTTTAAAACCATAATTATTATTATCATACTTCTATAATATGCCAATGGTTATTTTCCGGCGTTGGAGCTTTCGCATCACAAGTCGAACAATGTTCCCGAGCATTCAAATTGTATTTCTCTCTCTATTGTTCGCGAGCAATAAATAAGAGACAGGAGGTGTTAAAGGGTTAAAGGCTCAAGCGCTCGGATGAACCGTTTGGCAAGCTTTCAACTAAGTTATCGTTGAAGAATTTCTCTCGGCTTATTTAGCGAACTTTTCACCGCCGTTTTTTTCTGATGCAATGCAAAATTTCGCTTTGAAAGTTTATCCTCCATTGAAGAGCGTCATCTCTCTTTTGTATGATAATGTTGCGGTACCAATATTGGTAGGTATACCTATTTTCGTTTACCTTATTATTAATTGAGCTGGAATTCACTTTGTGAAATTCCATTTTAAATTCTACATATTGGTATATTATTGTTAGTTATTTCTGTTGTAACGCCATTATCAAATCTACAAAAATGAACTATGTATATGAGAAAAATCAAATTCAAACTCAAAAATGAGTATTGTCAATTATTGCTATTGACAAAAATATGCCAGTTACGGAAAGAAAATATGCTAGATTTTTTCAAAATTTAAAGTGTCTAGGAAGTAGCATTTCAAAAAGTTATCATCATCATCAGCTTGAATCTATCCACTGCTGGATGAAAGCCTCTCCAAGCTGATTCCACGTATTTCGGTCTTGTGCGTTGCGTTAACATGTACTTCCGCAGAACTTAACCATTCCATTGATTCAGCGGCCTCTAAGTCTACCTTGCGGTCATTTTGTACCTCTTGGGTGGATGACTATATTTGTCCAGCGATTGTCCCTTCATCGGGCTATGTGTCTAGCCCATTTCCATTTGAGGTTACAACATAATAATTACAAGATAAAAAGAACTTTTTACATACAAAGTTTTTAAATTTTCTGTTGAATCATATAAACTTGGCTTGAATAGCTTAAACGATCCAAAAAAATTGTACTTTATAGAAATAATACTGAAATATCATATTGATTTCCATAGTAACGCACGTATATATTAATAATTTAGTTGCTAGGACCCCAGACCCCTAGTAACCAATAATGGTGTCAAAATAACTTTTCATACATAACAGAATTAACTGAAAACAAATTCAATTCTACTTAAAGATGGCTAAAAGTATTAAAAATGCATTTGCATCGTTTTCTGATATATTCTAAAAGTTTCAAATGTCTAGCTAGTCGGGAAGTTAGTTAAAAATCGATTGCAAGATTTGTACCGGACAAAGAACCACCGGACAAATAAGAATACGAGCTAAGAAAAACGTTGAAACATAGGTTAGAAATATAACATATCTAATTAAAAACACTGAAAAGACATTTGATTTTTTTTGTCTTACATTTGTATTTCGTTAATTTGTATTAGGTATTTTTAAATGTTTTTATTTTAATTTGATCTTAAAACGATGCACTGTGATACGTCTAACTACATACGCACAAATTTACTCAGAGATTTGGTTTCACTCTTTGCCACTAGTGGTGTTACCTGTACACGCCACCCGCCGCGCGTGGCGCGTGCACACTCTTTATTCGTCGAAAACTATTTTACCAAAACACGGCTGATTAGTGTTTAGTGATAAGTGACATTCTTCGCATATTTCATTTAGTTGGCGGATCGCAGTATATGGCACGGAAGGCCTCGTTGTACATCACTGATTAAATGCAATCACTATTTTGACAGCGTCTAATCTGTGCGCTTCGGTTTGACAGCTCAATTTTAAACAAATCAAACACAACTGACCGTACAACACGTGTTCCACCACTGTTGTGCACGTGTCACGATTCTGGAATTTGTAGGCTCTATTTTAAATAAAATACACGCAATTCAATTGTCACGTTTTTTCAGCTTCACGTCAAAACGTGTTTCTGGTGTTTGACATGGCTGACAAAAGTCATGAATAGTTTTAAAATTTCACACGGAAACGTCACAATCAATTGTGTTTTTCATTTAGTTAAATAATTATATTCCAAACTCATTTTTTTTAAATACATAGTAACTAGTAGGAAAGTTATTTCGTGATTCACTGCATAACAAGATAATAAATGGTTATTTTAATTTTAAACTTCAAATTTGTTTATTTACATGACGTACACATAACAAATTATAAATTTAAAATGTTTACGTTATGTAAACATACAAAAATAAGTATAGAGGAATTATTTAGTTGTGACACATCGACAATCTTAGACATTGGATGGCGAGTAGTCAGGGGCGCAAAACAGGCAATAGGCTACACCGCTACACCATTCTTATAAAATATATCATTATCATAGGTACATGTGTTAGTAGCAACTTAATATTCGTACAAATCAAACTAGCCCCGCACCCCACCCACATGGCATATCATAAGGTACTTTTTACAAATTTTGATGAGAGGCACCTACAGTAAGTTGTTTATGCTTGACAGATACCCAAGTCTAGGGTCGAAATCACATTGGTGAGATGTGCGAGAGGCGTAAAACGCGCTTGTTTTTAGTGCCGTTTAGGTCACCTGCGCCATGCGCGCATCGCACGGTTTCTTGCAGTGTTGGCCACCACTAAGGCATATAAAAAAAACATAAAACCTAGCGCGAAACTGCTGAAAAATCTTTTATTTAAGTGTTCCGTGAGGGTTTGCTGGATTTTATAAGATATGATTGTTGCAAGGTGATTGAATTAAGCAATATAAAAAAATTCTGTCAGATCCAGATTTAAGTTTCATTTAAAGTCGACCAATGACAGTCATGATTATTTAAAATATGAAGTAAAAAAATATGGTCGACCATTTTTAACCCTGCTTTTGCATTTAAAAGTCCGGTGGCTATTACGGCGGCCCTAGATATAACAACTCTTTTATCGTTCCCATAATGTTTTCAAATTGTTTGTTATAATATTTTTGTTAATTGAGGGATGTGGTCAAAAAACTGGATAACCATAGCATGTAATATTTTGAGTTAAATAATCGATTAAAGAAGATTTTTTCTGGTTAAAACATATATTGATAGATGACAGTAAAACATACACTCCACATTTATCCACTTTACCGTTGAAAAACCACAACAAGATGGCTACCGATAGAGATTTTTGAGAGCAACGCAATAATTCAAACTTCAATATTGAAGACATCCTGATGATTTTTGTCGAAGAAATAGTGACAATCCAATCTGGTGAACATTAAGCTTACGTTGAAACTGTTGATCAAGATGAAAATAATGGCCCATTGGATAAATTCACTGATGAAGCAAGTAGTCTCTTCAACTTGTATTTTATGTTGATTGTCCAATAATTTATCACTTTCATGTCTGCTTGAGTTTTATGAGAATTAAAAAAAACCAAAAAATCTTTTTAAAAAATAATTCCACTCAAGGAATACCTATTAGATGAAACTATTGATCACTGAAAATAAATCAATTAAACTATCCTGTAATACTATCTAAATCCACACATTTTCATATATTGAAAAACTGAATAAGCCACATTAAAAACTGATATTTATAATAAACATGTAGAACAATTAAAGAGAATGTGTGTTATTTATAATGAAAATTCCATACATATTTGATAATAAAATAACAAAATTTCACTCAGTATATTGAAGACAACGCATCACGGGAGATGGCATTTTGCAGAAAGAGCTCGCTATCCGAATGGGAATCGCTGGAGCAACATTCACCTCGATGCGAAATATCTGGGACTCAAGATTGTACTCGGTCAAAACCAAATGCCGCCTATTTGATGCTTGCATTCTGACGGTGCTGCTTTACGGTAGCGAATCATGGCACCTTACGAAGGCTCAGAGCAACCATATACTGAGCTTCGAAAACAGATGTTTGCGACGAATACTGGGTGTGCGGTGGTATGACTTTAGGAGCAACGAGGAGATAAGAGAACGCACCAAGCAGCCTCTCATCACGCTGAAAGTGAAGAGGCGACGTTAGACCTGGCTCGGCCACGTGCTGCGGATGCCAGAAGAGAACTTTAACCTGGCTTGCCTGATCTTCAAGCCGACCAGATTCCGGCGACCTGGAAGGCCGCTAAATACAATCTACAGAGTGTATACGGTGGAGCTACGGGATGCTGGTTTGACCTGAAACGAAGCAAGAAAACTGGCGAGCAACAGGGATTCTTGGAGGCGCCGCGTGGTGTCCATATGCTCCAGTTAAGGGGCAGATATGGCCAAGGAACAAAGAGAAGATATTGATTATCTCCTAAACACATTTTGTGGGTTATCCAATTTTTCAACCACACCCTCAATTTAACTGTGAAACCATTAAATTATTTTTGCTGATGTTTCAAAATATAAATATTATATTACCTACATAATATACCGTGTTTGTTTTAACCCCTACTTATAATTAAGTTTAGTAGTGCCTATCGAGCTTTAGTAAGCTCACATCAATAGTTAGTAGTTTAGTGAACTTTTGATATACACACTATGAGGTGTCAGTACCTATTGATTTAAAAGTACCCTACTCAAAACACCAGACTGCTGTCACGAAGTGTCGACGGTGATATGAAGTAAAATACGACATATAGGTGCTCGTACGTTCTACAGAAACATCAATCGAATTTATAATATTGGTCATTGGTTCAGAAATTAATATAATATGACTCGATGGGTTATTGCAGTGCTTCTCAACCGGTATACCAAAATATATTATTACCTACAATTTAATCGCATCAAAAATTATGAATCTTCTTTGACTTCCTAATACCACCTGACTGAGGCATAAATGTTACACCTCCCGTGATGCTGTACGACCTGATATACGCCGATGACACTGTCCTATTTGACAACTTAGTCCAAGGCATTCAAGAGACAATTGACAGTCTGTATAATAAGTCATCTCATATCGGCTTGAAAAAAAAAAATTGACCATGTCCGATCTAATAAGATCATATGGGCCCCCACGGATTTAGTTTTTATGAGAAGTGGATATCAGCTACATGCTCAACCTTTAGGTCCTTATTCTGACTTATACAAAAATTGAAAAAAATATATGTACCTACTTGCCAGACCAAGGATTTGAACCTAGGACCCACGACGCTATAGGTAGACGCTTAAGCCACGCGGCCACTGAAACTAAGCCGGCCATCACATCTAAACCCGCTCGTCTGTCAGAGCCATAAATCAAACTTTCTAGAAACGTCGAACCGGTTTTGCATATGAATACCGCACATATCTACCTAGCGACAGTCGCACGTAACCTCTCGAAATGTATAGATATTTAGATGCAGCGATCCGGTATAGGAATGACCAACTCGTAAATGTTCGTATGCATTTTAGCGTCTTCGACTCACAGCCCGAGAAATATGCGATTTGTTGATAGCACCACTAGATGTTTTTTCCAAACCAAAAAGTCGCATTCGACCAATCTGTGGAGCTCCATTTGGCAACGTATATTTTGTGAATAACGATGACGTCACATCTCCGTATTTGACACGTTGCAGACGAAGGGAGTTTAGATGTGAGAGCCGGCTAACGTTTAATGCAATATTTCATGTCCTGATCCGGATTTCCTCCTGATTAACGTTATCTGGAGATGTACATCACGGGAGAAACCGTTTTGTAAAGAGAGCTCTCTATAAAAATAGTAATGACTAGATAAACATTCAATTCGATGCGGAATGGCTAGTATTCACGATGGTTACTATGATGATGCTAATTTACGGTAGCGAGTCTTGGCATCTTACGAGGGCTCTGAGCAACAGTATACTGATATTCAAGTACACTTATGACGGATACTGGGTGTGCTGTGGAATAACTTTAGAAGTAGGTAACGTGGTATGCGCGCGCACACTGAAAAATAGTTTGGGAGTTCCATTTTGAAAAAGTATAAGTACATATTTTTTTATTTTTTTAAGCGGCTCGAGAGGGCGGGGTTAACAAAACACTAGGTGTCACTGACTTCCGCACTTTTTCAGATACATTTCCCACACCCAAGAACTTATATTCAAACAGTAATCACGTGATCTGCGGATTTAACTAAAGGGGTAACCTACGAGTTATTGCGATCTGTCGCATCCACAAATGATTGTCGAATATCGAACTTAGTCAAAATTATTAGGATCGTTTGTGTCCGTTTGTATCGTCGACGCTGTCATACTGCATTGGAATATTAAAGCAAATATTGGATGGGTCAGATAGTTGCACCAATTTTATGAGTGCAGCGGGTCTTCCGGGTCATCGGATCCGAAATTGGAGAAAATGCAATTAAAACTATTTAAATGTAAGATCAGTAGGTAAGTGATGAGGAACTGTTTTTCAGACCCTGCGATTATCTGTATTAATGGCACCTAACTCGATCAAGTCAGCAGTTACGTCTATCTCGGACAGCAGGTGCCCATAGACGGAAGCATGCACGATGAAATTGCTTGAAGAACAAAGCTGGGATGGAGTACTTTCGGACGTCTGAATAGTATCTTCAAGAGTGACTTACCATTATATCTTATGCGTAGGGTGTTCAACCAATGTGTGCTGCCCGTGCTCACGTATGGCTGCGGGACGTGGACCCTCAACACAAGAGATGTCCAAAGGCTATGAGTCGCACAGCGAGGCATGGAGAGGTGTATGTTGGGCATCACGCGAAAGGATCGTAAGAGAAACGAATGGGTCAGGAAGCAGACAGGAGTATGCGATGTAATAGACGTTGCCAAACAGCTGAAATGGAGATGGGCGGGGCACATTGCTCGCCGAAAGGAGGGCCGCTGGACAAATGCCGTCATCCAGTGGTACCCGAGGGGCACGGAACGGCCACAGGGTCACCTTAAAAGCCGCTGGATTGACGAACTGGTAAAGTTCGGCGGAAATACGTGGCAGCAAACGACACAGGACCGAGAGAGTTGGAAGAAGCTTGGGGAGGCCTTCATCCAGCAGTGGATTGACCCCGGCTGATGATGATGAAATGTAAGATCAAATCAAAACACATACTTTAGTTTCAAAATATTTATGAAAACATAAACAATATTTGAATAAAATGGATACAAGAGACTGTGCGATGAAATAAAGTAGAATGAAGGGAACCGGGTTTTTCATGTTTGAAACCGCATGGAAATTGACGCCAGATAATGTCAATGCGTGGCGTGTGTGTCGATCTGGGTTGCTAATAAAATTTGGAATACCCGCGTGGGAAGCTCTACCATATTACATATCCACGTTTCCATGAGCAATCTCTTCTGACGTAGGTCATGACTTTAAAGGGGTTACCTTTAAAGTCATCTTGAATTATCTGTAGATTTTTGAAATATTTACTCAGACAGTTAAAAAATAGTGTTATCATAATAAACGCAAGTATTTCATTGATATACGTAAAAATTTTGAAAAAAATGATAGCACTACGGAATTACACTGAATATCTCACTTTTAACTGAGATTAATTAATTAAACTATTTTACAACGTTTTTCTTAGGTCGTATTCTTATTTTTCCGGTGGTTGTTTGTCCGGTACAAATCTTGCAATCGATGTTTAACTAATTTCCTGACTAGCTAGACATTTGAAATTTTTAGAATATATCAGAACACGATGCCAATGCATCTTTAAGTAGAATTGAATTAATTTTCAGTTAATTCTGTTTTGTATGAAAAGTTGTTTCGATACCATTATTGGTTGCTTGGAGGTCCTAGCAAACTAAGTTATTAATATATACGTGCGTTACTATGGAAATCAATATGAAATGACATTTCATTATTCAGTATTTCTATCAAATACATTTTTTTTTAATTGTTTAAGCTAGTCAAGTCAAGTTTATATGATTTAACTGAAAATTTAAAAACGTTGTATATAAAAAGTTCTTTTTATCTTGTAATCATTTCATTTTCATTCTATTTTGCTAATTCACAAGATTAAAGAATGTTATTTTATTGATTTATTTATTAATTAACAAATACAAATACCTACACTATAATAAAATTATGGAATTATCCTGACACCGATTAGTAATTAAGGAAATATAATACTTTGGTTTAACGGCCCACATGCTCAGCGTACGTCAAAATGGAGCTTTTATGCTATTTTCAAAGCATGATCCTGGACATTCCTTAAACGTTGTAGATAATCTATTTACATAATTTTGAAGCCTTATTATCCTTTATATTTATTTTAAACAACATTTAAAACAATGCAGTCTATGATGACAGCAAGTAATTTTATTACATAAAATAGTATTCTTTTAAACCTCTCGTTCTAATGTTTTAGAATATAGTCATATTTCAGTACGTCCATGTGAAGTGGTGTTAAGATTTTTTATATTTATTAATTTAAAAAAAAAATAGTAAAATTTATGTCGACATTGTTATAGTGAAATATTTACAATAAAAAATTATACTTATTGATAATCTCTGTGATCCCAAATTCGACAAGAATTAGGCATTTTATTATTCAAAAAATGGGCAAGATTTACACATTTAAAGATAATTTTAAAGATACTGATTATAAGCTATATTTTTGATCATTCAAATGTGATAATTATTCTATGAATAATGTTTGCTTTATAATAATTATTTACCTAAGAATAAGGTAGTATTTTTTTGAAATACGCCATTTCTATTGGCATTTCTCAGTGGCTAAGCTACAACATACGGCCGTAGCCATAAATTGACAAACGATAAAATATGTAGTAGGGTGTACGATCATGTTAACACGCGTGTTTGAACATGTACCGTTAAAAAAAATCGATTAGGTCAAAAATATCTTTTCTAGTGGTTATATATATATATTATTTCTCAGAAGTGTGTTCAAATTATGTATGTAATTGAATTAGTATACCCAAAAAGACAGCCTCTACATGGTATCATTATGCTACATAAATAAATTACGTTCAAATAGGTTATTAGATAAGAAATTGTCCCATTAAAATAAATACATAAGAAAATAATATTCAACTCACCTTCAGTTTACAATCTATTTGGATTTTTCAAGTTCGATTTTCTCAAAATATAGAAAACTGGACATATAAAATGTGTAAATATTATTACCCACCGATGTGTGCTATTGCCTTTTTCATCGCTTATGAATTAATCATACCTGCATTTTAATTCGTTGAACAATCCGATTGTATCTCCGGCGGCCGAGAGAGGACTGGGCTCCAAGCGAGAAAGGGAGAGGTTGTTTTTTTGAGAGGGTTGAAAAACGGGGTCGGTTTTTAGAGGAGTGCGCCGAGAGAAAAGGGGGGTGGTTGCTTTTTGCGATTTCGAAAGCGTTCGGGCGCGATAATTTCATAAAAGTGAAAAGCTCTATTCTCCAGGCAGGATTCATTATGGCCACTGGCCCTGTTAACACTTATGACTCTGGCTACGTAAGTGACCACGTACGGAAAAAATAGCCATTTTATTCTTTTTAAATATATTAAGGTTATTAACCTTTCAACAGGGAACAGAGTAACATTTGTATTATTCCATTCGGGTGACAATTATTTTAAATGTAACATATTAATTTTTGTTTTATTAATTGGTAAACAGGGTAGGTATTTTTTATCCAAATAATTAATGAAGATTCTAAAATGCGCTTTTTTATTATACTAACCTTGCTACTTATTGAAAATCTACATCCTTCATTTACAACACTTTCAATTTCAAGTCCAGAGCTGAATTAATAATTTTTCCAAGTATTTAGCACCCATTTGGATTAGTAGACGCGTATTTATTATGTTTTAATTATGTTATGGGAAATAATTAGAATAAATTTAAAAAATTGAAATGAAATATGTGACATTTAATTTTTAAATAATAATTTAAACAAAATATGACTCAGAATTAGTTACAATTCAGTTACAATAACTCCATAACGTGATTTCGAGATTTACCAACTTTTAGCAGTAACCGCCGCAATGCCGCTACGATAGTTAAATAAATTATCTATGTTCAATAAAAATTACTACATTCTTAAATTATTGTGTATATTAATTGAATAAAAGATACTTTAGTGAACATAAAATAAAACAATAAAGACTTCTAAAACCCTCACAAAATTGAATAGCAAATTTGTTTTTAATTGATTTATATTTTATACGTAGATACTATTCAGGGAACTTTTGTCGGTTCCAAATTAAAATGAAATCAAAAATAATAATATAATTATTATCTGTATAGAGCCAACTAAAACCTACCCCCGGGTCTTACAAGTTAACGGCAAAAAAGAAGGGTGGTCCTCCCGGCTAAAGCGCCGCAGTAGTAGAAACAACCCTAAAAAAGAGGGTTGATGTTGGAATTATTCTAACAGAAAATTTCACTTAAACTTTTCCAAAAGCTTATTACTTCCGGATCTCATAATTACTACTTTTATTGTAACAGCCCAGAGGCGATTTTTGTAAAATTGAGCATTTTATTTTAAGCTTTTTACAAGTTTAATTCAAGTAAAATGATTTAGTTTTTACTTTTCTGATAATTCTGAATAATCCATTAATTTACTGCCTAATAAATTAATGGGTTACATATTTCTTTCATTTCAATTAAATACCTACTTCAGAGGTCAGGGAATGGGGTAATTTTTGGGAAAAATTAAGAAAAATTACAATTACAAATGTATAGAAACCTTATGTGTATTAACTTGACAACACTATCGGTTAATGGCTCCTCACCAGTGGCGAATACTCCTTACTAGGCGATTATTTATAACTAACCTAATAAAAATATTTTTCATTGTCAAGTGTATTTAACAGTATTTTGTATTACTTACGTTAAATCTAAATTCAATACAATTATTCAATAGTTGTCCTAATGTATCGTATATACATAATATTTTGCGCCATATCATGTAACCCCAAACAATATAAATGTGCATTTGTAGGCTATTGTAATCAAAAACAAAATATGAGGTGCCACTTACCGGAATATTTGATAAGCATATCGGCAAATTTTATATTTTTTTGAGATCTCAGGCTTCCAAAGACATCAGGTTCAGATTTCCAAATTCCAAGCTTTTTAAAAATGAAATATTCTTTCTATAATAATATATTCCCACACTTTCTATGCCATTTTATCATACTTACAATGTTTTAGAATTCAATAAATATTTTTTTATATTAGTTATTTATTAGTATGGTTTAGGCCGGTCTTTAGTGATTTTAAATAACTTAGTAACACCATTTGCAATTTGCATTTTATATTAAATAAAAAAAAATAAGTGTGACTGACAAAATGTGCACTATTTCGGATCCTACAACCTACGTCCTTAAAAAGTCATTCTTCGCCGTCGTTTCACACTTCTTTCTGGCGTAGAATCGTCTATGCAAATATTTACTGGGAGCATACCAAGAAAAACTTTGCAAGATTCTGAGTGCGAATGACATACACTGGAGTGTGTAAGATTTGATAACTACTGCTGTCACTTCCATCAAACCTAGATAAGAAAAGAGTCTCTGTCATAAAACGAAAATTATCAATGGAATTTTTTTACTTAGACAAAGTCAATTTTTTCCAAATCAAAATACTATTCCCTGCCATTATTTAGTAAACAAAACTATATTGTGCATGGCATTTTAGTATTCCTTTGTGAATAATGCAACGACAACATTTCAAACTCTGACAAATGCATGCTTTTCGGAATGTCTTGTCATTAAATGTCTACGAATTCTTTTTTCAAAAGTTGTGAAAGCGCGTTCTTTCCTAACTTTTTCACCCTTTAGAATGCGCCACCACTAAGTATGCAGTGCATTACCTGTTTACATCCTACGAAACATCACTACACATACTATAATACCGCATACAATACTGATTATATAACCTTTTAGTAATATGATGTTATCTGTTTGTCATGTCAAATCAAATGCATACTTAGTTTTTTTTTTTATCGTGGATTGAAATTATACAAAAGAATTTTGACTAAAGATAGAAGCGTCAAATATATTATGATGCACGTCGCGTACTATCACGTGATATCACAGTAAGCTGCCCCTACGAAAAAAACTGTGTAATGTCGTTTTTCTTGGTGTTTAAAATGATAGACTGATGCTCCCATCCCTTAGCACATTTTGAACCTTTAAACGAACATTGTCAGTTAGCACAATCTGCTAAAATCACCAGAATAATAATGAGGTCACCTCACGCGTACTCTATCGATTATACCCGCATGACTCAATGAATGTTTTTTTAACATTTTCTACATGCCTACACATTTTCGACTCATGTCAAAATCGCGTGTTTTTTGTTTTTAGTCATTAGCACTATGTATCTTCTATAAGAATGTTGTACTAGGGTGGGTCAATAATTCCTTAGAAAAAAGCATTAAAACAGTTTTATTTTTGTATTTTTTTTTTATTTCTCAACATAATCTCCTTGGAGCTCAATACACTTGGTTAGACGTTTCTCAATTTTTTTTAAACCGTCAGAAAAATAAGTTTTCGAAAGGTCCTCAAAATAAGCATTTGTCCGATCGATGACTTCTTCATTTGAAAAAAAACGTTGTCCACTTAGCCATTTTTTTAAGTTTGGGAAAAGGAAAAAGTCACTGGGGGCTAAATCTGGCGAATACGGTGGGTGGTCGACCAATTCGAACTTCAATTCTTCAATTTTAGCCATTGATCGTAAACATGTGTGAACACGGGCATTGTCCTGATGAAAGAGGATTTTTTTCCTGTTTAAATGAGGCCGTTTTTCTTCAATTTTGTTTTTTAGCTGGTCCATTAAAGATGCATAATAATCCCCTGTTATTGTTTTTACTTTTTCCAAATAGTCAACGAAAATAATTTCACGTGCATCCCAAAATAGAGTAGCCATAACCTTACCAGCTGATTTTACGGTTTTCGCCTTCTTTGGACATGGTTTGCCTTCGCAATCCACTGCTTTGACTGTTCTTTCGTCTCGGGAGTATAGTGGTGTATCCATGTTTCATCTACAGTCACAAAGCGACGAAAAAATTCATCCGGATTGCGTTGCATGAGCGACAACAGGGCTTTAGAGGCCACCACCCTATTGCGTTTATTGTCGACTGTGAGCAAACGCGGCACCCATCTTGCAGAAATATTTTTCATGCCCAATTTGTCATGTAAAATAGAAATGACGCTACCTTTTGAGATCCCTGTAACCTCAATTATCTCACTCAACTTTAATATTCGGTCACTTAACACCATATCGTGGATTTTATTGATCATTTCTGGTGAAGTCACCTCTACAGGACGTCCTGAGCGTGGTTCATCCTTTGTTGATGTACGACGACGTTTAAATTTATTTAACCAGTTATAAATAGTTGCAAGTGAAGGAGCAGATATGCCGTGAACTAAATCTAACTCATTTTTTATTTCCTTTGCTGTTAACCCTTTTATATTAAAATGTTTAATAACAGCTCTAAACTCAATTTTCTCCATTTTCCATTTTTCCATTTTCCACAAGCAAATTTTTTTTTTAAATGTACGAGAAACACACAACAACCCGACCAATCTGATTGAAACTTCGCAGCATACTGAATCGGTAGTGCCGCTGCATGAAAACAAACCGCTTACAGTACTAGTCGCGCCACCTGTCGGCTTTTCTAAGGACTTATTGACCCACCCTCGTATATTATCTATGATCTGCAGGTTGGGTTATGTTCAAAATATTATCTATGGATGCAATATTGCAAGTAATTTTAACGTACGCATACTTAGAAACTTTTCAAATTAATTGAAATTAGCATGAATAATGAATAATAATTCAAAATACTAATACATTAGAGTTGGCACTCTCCATCATTGAATTTATAGAGATCGTGATCGTTCAAAATATATATTATAAATTTGTCGCCGTGACAGTACGTCATAATGTATTAAAACCTTTATACGCATTCCGCATCAGGAATTTTGAAGGCAGTTCGATTTTCGAATCCAACAATTGTAAGTGTATTGGTAACAAGTTCGTTATATTCTTCGTCTATTGGCTCGCATTCTGGTTTTAAGTCTGTTCATTTGTTAACCTACGTACACAATTATTCAGTTCTACTTGTATATTGTAAACGTACATTGTCTGTAATCACCATTTGTAACAATATATAAACCGTTTTCCACCCAGGTTATTATATATTAGATTAGACACCCCCCTCAGATATTAACATTTAACCATAATTTAGATAATTTCAAATCATATACATATATGTTATCTGCATGAATGGGTAGCTTAATTAGCAATATTCACCATCCGAATTGATGTAACTTCAAGTACCTTTTGAGGTAGTTCCAAATTATGTCGGAATATTAAACAATATTCTAGATTTTCCTCGTGCGGACAACTTTCCCTGAAATAGTTCATGGATAATTGTTTTATATTTAAACAAATATAAACCCCGATGCAATCGAGAAACTATTATAGCAGTGATACTCTCCGCATTGTCTGTTTAACGAGAAATTCATTTGATTATTCCTCATATGAAAATGGATGCTTTAGTACTATTGGTAAATTTGGCGACGTCGCGTCGGTTTTCCGAGCGCGAATTTCGCTTTTCCAGGGCAGTAACCTCACGGAAAATTACTGCGCAAACATTGCTTCGATATTATAACTAACGATACGATACTTGAGCTGTAGATTGTAGTGTTAGGAATACATAGTACTGAAGAAACGAAAAAATTGCTCCTCTATGTCTTCGACTAAGAGTTCTTTTTTGCTTAGTTTTAATTTTAAAGTGTTTAGGCTCTCTCTCTTTAGAAAGTTTTCTTCAGCATCTTTGGTTAGGATGATCATCGAAAATTATTACCAATTAAATATGTTATCTTCAGAAAACTAATATCTGTGTTTTATCAAATTCCTTTCGATAGATTACACGTGTAGCAAGATAATTTTATATGGATTTTAGGGTTTTATAATTATTAATTTGGAACTAAACATATACCTAAGCTAAATCGCATTAGTTTATTTATTGGCCCTGTTGTGAGTGTGGTCATCTTTGTATAAATACAAAGCCATCCTGGGTTTGGCAAGTATACATATTGTTTTTCAATTTGTGTATGAGTCAGATAATGGACCTAATGGATTGAGCAAGTGGTTGACATCCATTTCTCGTAAAAAAAAAATCTTTTAATACAAACCTGCACTCAGTGGAGGCCCATATGATCCTATTAGGATCGGACATGGTCGAAGGAAATAATTTAAAATATTAATTATGATACCTTCTTGAATAAACGCTCACCGTTTATAAATTGGTTTATATTATTTTCACCTTACCCGTATGGTATGCCATAGCGGCGTGACTCTAGATTGATGGGGTATGCCAAGATCGCATTTAAAGGGGTTGTCTCGAAGGTATCTTGGCTTTGCTATTTTTTCCACAATGTGTACTATGCCACGACACGCGAATTTTGGTTAAACTATAATATGCCAGCTTGATATTTTTGGGTTAATAGAATCAATACATTTTCGAAATGAGTTCCAAAATTCCAAAATGATAATTTTGCAACTAGACTAAATTACACTATAGTGAATTATCTTTTTATCGCTTTTGAGGGGATCATATGTGAACGAAACGATAACAACGGAAAAACTATGAATGTGGTATAAAATAAATTTAAAAATAAAATTTAATATTTTTTGTGTAAATTAAATGTCAAACTACATTGTAACGTAAAAAAAAATATCGACTATAAAAAGGAAAAAGGACGTAACTTCCCCCCCCCCCCAATTTATTCAAAGCGTTAATTATGTCATTCGTGACTAAACACGTTGTGTCTAAAGGATGTAAGCTGCAAATAATGCTGATTTATAATCTAAATTTAGCTGGCAGTTAAAAAAAAAAGAATGAAGTGAAGTGAGAAATATGACTTAACCATCACTTTTATTGGTTATTCTTTAATTAACTCAATAATTAATATCAGATTAGAGGTATAAAAACCAAATATTCAATTGTCATGCACTTCACGATTATGTCTATTTTGTATTTTAACTTTGACCAAAAACCGTAATATAAATGTTTTTGTGCCTCCTGTAAAATTTGATTTGTGTGTATTACGTATTTTTTTCTTTCTATAGTCGATATGTAGGTAATAATGAAAATCTGGCTTCCAAAGAATGGACATTTTATACAATTAAGTTATTCTTTCCTATACTAATAGTTAAGATCCCATCGTTTTCGTGATTTGATCAATCCAGTGTATTCGCCATGTTCCTCTTTTACCGTTTACGCCGTCAATCATAATGTGTATCAAAGCTAAGACTGAGATGCATAGAATGTCATTTAACAATAAATAACCGTTTTTTTTAGGCAAATGGTGATTAATGTATAGGCAATGGAGTATAGGCACGTGTGTTGCATAAAGGGTAAGGTAGGGAATAAAACAAATCTGTTTATTTTTTTCATTTTATTTTTAATCGATTAACCAGAAGTTAAATAAATATAGTATTTAATGACAATACATATTTTGAAAACAACTATGAGAATAATATAAGCACTAATACGACACCTAACAGGAAACGAACTGCGCCCATTGGGATTCACACCCGCGTTCTCTGACCGCTAAACTATGTGTGACCTATATAATTGTGACGAAATTAAGTAGCGCATCTTACAATTCTCACAGAAACGCTTTATATGTATGTTTTGGCGATCGGCTGTATTTTAAATCAAAGTATTCTTAAGTAACCTTAATTACTAACCGGTGTCAGGGTCTCTCCAAATTTTTGGTAAAACGTACATGCACTTGCTAGTCATTTAATAAACTATTTTTTGAAGTTATACTTCTTTATGCGCGTTTGGAAAATCAGATCAGAGTGTATTTTTGGTGTGTGACATGTAACACATAATTTATTTTTTCACACAAAAAAACACACTCGATTGGATTCGAACCAACGATTGTTCGGTTATCAGCCGGACGCACAACCATTACGCCACAGAATAATACAACAATCGTGACGACTATACAGTATAATGTTATAGTTTAGAATTGTTCCGTTGCTACGCAGCGAATTTATTATTGTCGGCCGTTTGCAATTCCTTACGTAAACAAACTGTTAAACGTCATAGTGACAGTTGTTACTTTAAAAATAAAAACAATGATAAATAATTATATAATTTAGTAATATAAGTTGAAGTGTATAGAAATAAACCAACGGCGTTCCAATAAGCGGCCTTTTTTCTTGAATGTGTAATTTAACAAGATAATTAAGAGCTAGTCGAAGAATCTAGTTTATCACAAGTTTTGTTTTTGTTACGCCAAAGAAGTATATAAGAACGCACACCGATTTTTTTTTATTCAACGAATAATTCTCACGATGTTTTCTAACGGTTATATATTTCTCAAAGTATGTATGTTCAATAATGAATTGTACATTCTTAAATCTTGTGAATTATTCGTTGACTAAAAAATAGTTAAGTACTGGTTTTAATGTTGCTTACATGTTACCGACAAAGGAAAAATATTTCCATAATAAAAACAAACAGTAAGAAATATGTCGTATTATATTATTTTTAACTAAAAAAAATTGTTATTCTTCCTAAATGCGTTAAAAAGTAAATTATCACTAAAATGTATCAAATTGCTGAAACACGTTACTCTCCGTCTTAATACAAAAAAGTCTCCCTTAAGAGCATACATAAGTGAAACGGCAAATAATTTTCAACAGTATGTGCGACGAAATTTCGCTCTCGTCACCAATCGGAGACCGATAGTCGAGGTATGAGCACGTCAATTGGTTTTGTCATGGCGTCGGAGAAATATATTCTTAAATCGTGTAAAGATGTCTAAAAAACTTTACGTATGTACTTGAAAAAGAAAACATGTCAATGAATATACTAATATGATTACTAATATAACAATAAACATAACATTAAATGGACCCATGTTGAATTTTTATGACAAATTATATTTCGTTTGGCACGCGTCACTTGCACAATCCGCACATCGCCTAGTCACGATCTTTTTAGACCATGCCTCAACTGAAGTATATCCTTAACATTTCAATAAATTAGGTAGCACCTACCTACATCTTTCGTGGCAATCGTGGTAAAAATTTCCTCCCCTATAGTCTAACTCCCCCTTACCACCGATCTAGTAAATCTCTAAAATTTCTCAAATATATCATAAGCCACAGCAAAATATTATCATATTTTTTTAAATATATTATAATAATATTGAGGGAGATCCCCATCGCTTCGTCGGTTGGTAAGCTTAACTTAATTTAGTCTCATACGGAATGCTAATCACATCATATGGGAGTGTCCTCATACGTCAGATGAAATAGAAAAGATATTACTCTGATTCGTCTAATCTTTAGTTCGCCTATTGCGACCAGGTTACCAGCAGGTAATTGAGCCCTTCTATGGAAATAGAGCATTATTATGATAACTTTATTTTAAACAAAGTAATTGAAATAACGCAGATGCGCAAACAAGGAGGGAAGGGGAGTGTCAGGTCCAGGCACTCCCCTTCCAGAAACAAAATAATATAATTTATTTAGGCGAATGAAATATTAAATCTTCTTCTTGTTCGCCAGGACCATAGCATGATATGGCTATCGAAAAGCCTTCTCAAAGGTTTACACACAAGGCCTCAGTGAAAGACCTGTGGCACTCGTGAATTGGTGCAATTATCTGGACATCCAATGTTCGCTATAATACTCTGATGCGACATGTCCAAAAGACAAGATAGCGTGTATGACATACGTGGATATTAACAATCATAATAATTATTACAAATTAAAAAAAAATAAAAATAAAAAAATTAGTTATATGTAAATTGTACGTAAAACATTTTACCGTGGCACAGTCCGCCGTGAGCTTTCTATCGGAAAGAAATCACCGTATCCTGTACGGTCTCCAATTTATAGATTCTATATGAATATTAATTCAATTTTCATAGCTGATTTTGGGAAAATTCATGAATTCAAGAATGAAAACCTAACCTAATCTAGTATATCGGCTATTTTCAAAATTTATTTGGTGCTATAAAGTGTAAACCGACAAGAACCGTGTTTTATTTAGACATAAATTTTATGTCAGTACTATACGACCCAAAAAAGTTGGACGGTCTTTAATATACGGCCATATATTTCCGATACAACATTTCACGGTGAAGTGTGATACGGCGAACTGCATAATAACAAGTTTCCGGATACGAATTATAACCGTTTAGCCACGCGGATTTGATAATTACTTGTGGATGTAACAGGTCGCAATAACTCGTAGATATTTCTACATGTCAGGTGTTTATGGGTAGTGGGAGTATCTGGGTATGGGGCATGTACCCGGAAAATGCGTGGATCAGCAGCGGTGTAAATGTGTAAGTCAGTGAAACCTGCTTGATTTTATTCAGCTTGCTCTTTCCCGGCGCCTTAAAAATCAATAATACATATTTATAGATATTTTTTTCAAATGGACCTCAGACCATATCATCATGCTTATATCGCTTCAAATGTAGATATATTCCATGTAGAGGTAGACGTTGTTTTATAAATTCTTAAAATAGGGTCCACTTAGCTCATCGGTTTGTTTGCATGCTTTATAATTTTTGTACCTTTTACTACACTTTTCATACTGTTTTTGTGATACTGCTTACATTTATTTCTTCTTTACACTATTTTTTTGTTTTTAAATGTCATATTGTAAACGTCTTAAATTTATAATTTGTAATGTTCACGGTATGTATAAAAAAAATGAATTGAATTGAATTCTTCTGAATTTACACGTCATATTATATTTTGTTTACATAACAGCAAAAAAATATTAGTTAATTTTGACAATGGGTGGCATAAGAAATGGAGACGGGCAATATCTATGACATGTTTTATCAATAATATCTAAAAACAAAGATTTTAAGATAAAGTTTCTTTTCCAGAAAGGGGCTCATTTACTTCGCATGCACAGTGAATGTTTACTCTCATCGAGACTTTCCCCGAAGTAAGACAAACTATCAATAGTGCACACTCTAATTCACGCCCTTCACAATCAAAGTCTTGTGAAGATCTACCAGTACACTCCCGGCATAACATTGAAGGATGTTTCCCGTTAATTACAACACTGCGTATACTCAAAATGCTGTTGAAACGTGGTAGGTAGTTGAGAGAGAGCGTGTGGTCCGCTTGTGTGTACACGCCTTCCGCTACCGGAAGATATTATATCAAATATTTTGTGGGAAAACCATTTTAATTCAATTTATTTCATTCTGGTAACATAAAGCATTATAATTACATTTACAAGTCGCGCATTACGGAGCATGTTGTGTTAATGCGAGCTAACGTGGATAAAATGGCAGAATATTATGTGTAATTTACAAAAGTGTTCATCGCGAAAAGGAAAGGCTTTTACAATGAATATAATTTCTCTGTTACTACACCTTTACAACCATATTTCTTTAATAGTATTTAGGTTCTAAGTTAGTTATTTTATTACCAACAGTATTGACATATTATTTGACAGCAATATGAATAATCGTCTTCTTTTTAAAATTCAATTTAATTCCTTTTATACGTTATTTGAAAATAGAACAGGCTTTATTGAACATACATAATTTTGAACACATCCAAAATATAGCGTTTAAAAAGGATTCAAATATTTTTTTATCACGTGGGATTTGAAGTCACAACCTTTGCAATCCAACTGCTGTAATTTACTAATTAATGATTAATTAGGCACGCTTGTATATCCGCAATATGCGTTAGAGAAAGATAGTATTTCTTCGGCTGAATTAAATATTTTTGTACACGTCGCCGGTAAATATTGATTTGAATGACTACATTAATTTTAAAACTGCGAGCACGTGTTGCTGAAATTTATTGTTTTTGTGTTAAATATAAAGTTAGTGGTGATTATTTTTAGTTAATTTAGTAAAATATGGTTAACTATGTTATGTTTAAATTCGGTAGCCGTAATGAGAAGCAACATGATGATATAATGCAGTGCTTCTCAAGCTTGGTAAGGATCAAAAGTAAAATAATTGGATAAGAACGCCATTTGCTAAATCTTTATGATCATATTTCAGCTTAGCTCAAAAAGAATTGATCGCTATCAGATCAGGTAATTCGCTTGAAGTGGAATTTAGTGAAAAAAGTATCTTGAAGTTTGGATGAGATGACAATATAAACATGGACCCCTCCAAATCAACCCGCCCCGCATCACACTCGGTCTTAATCGAGCGTATCACGTGGTCATATGTTTGGACGTGAAGCATCAGCAGTTGTTTACGGCTGTAAATGTCTCAGGATCAGATACCCAAGTCTTGGGCTAAGCCACGCTCTCAAGTTTGCTGAAAGACGTAAATAAATAAAAAAGTTCCATAGAAAAGGGCACGGATATTTAACAAAAATAAATGAAATTAATGATACTCATATAAGATTCAAAAATTAAAGCTAAAACAATACAGACAAACAAAACTATGTGCAGATATTTTCACGTCCGCAATAAGACGTCGCAAATTTTTGGGCCACTTTCAGTCGCATTATTGCCACAAGACCAGGCGACCACCAGTCACGGGTCATGATCGACCGTGATGAAAATTACAGTTAGTTACTTCAATACAGCCGACGCGCCTAGACGTTTTAAAGTTTAGACTTTATTACACTCTATCTGATACGATACGAGGCCGCATCAACCACAGAGTGGCTCATCTAAAACGCATCTGTTTAACCTTCGTTGCGCCAAATCTTAAATGGTTTTAGTGAACGTCGCATCATCCAGCCTAAACTGATCATCATCATTTATCCCAAAATCCAAGTGAAACCGTGAAAGTGACAGTGCGTGAGTGCGTGAACACGGAACCAGCTCCAGCGTGCGCCAGTCCTCTCTACATAAAAGTTCAGTGTCTGGCATCCTATTTAAACCCCCTTCCCTAGATAATCGACCATCATCTTCAAATTACAATCCACTGCAAGAATTGCAACCAAAATTCAACATAATTGGCCTTTGGATGAGACGACAACAATAAATCTGTATATATTGCAAAAATAGCATTGGTGATCATAATTACGTTAACATTGCGAAACAAATTTTTCATCATTACTCATTAGCACAGGTCATGCCTTTCAATAACGGAGACTTTGGAAGATTCAATGCAAATTACCATTTCTAACATTTTCAAGTTAATGATTATTCAATGAAGAATGTTATTTATATTCCTCAAAAATAATTGAAAGAAATATTGTGTTGTGTTTTTTATTTATTTCACAATAGCAATTATAGTCTGCATACAATTTACATGTTTATGTCGTGAGAAATGTTTTCAGTCGAAATTTTCAAAGCTCGTGCCTTTTTAGGCGTCGTGGAAAATCGATTATACACACGATGTTTTTGATGTGGCCAAACCAATCCATAATGCATATCTCTAGACGAGGCTGGCATTTTGCGAAAAGCTTCCGTAATTTGTGTTAGAAAATCGATACCATATTACAGGGTTCGCGAACCTTTTTACGTACGCGTGCCAAAATTTCCCAAATTTTATTTTTCGACTCTCTGACGTGCCGACCAGTTTTTCAAGAAGAAAAAATAGTTAAGAATCCTATTAAAAAAATGATGATGTTCTAGATATCACTCACTTGACATAGCAAACATATAGCTTTCGGTCCACCAATTTTGAAACTGTCTGCCACAATTATTATCTTATTTGGTACAGATATTTTTGTGGGTAGAAATGTTATTGTTTGTTATTGTATTACATATTTTGGTTATTTACGCACAAATTGACACCAGAATTGCTCCGATCAAAAAAAGAATTCTCTCGGTACAGTGGTCTCAAGAATAATTGTAAATCGATCTAAATCAGAGGTTCGCGGCGCGGCGTCTCCCGCCGCCTGATGAGGTTAGTGTGATAATATTACATGTGACGCATAAAACCTAAGGACCAAGCTATACGAAGAGTATTTACATTTACCCGCTATTTTTTATACAATGCTATCTGTCATTAATTATTATTATTATAGGTATATTTTTTTTCTTAAAAATAAAACATTCGCGTGCCACGTAAGATCATCTCGCTTGCCATAGGTTCACCATCACTGCCCTATAAGATACAATGATACAATACAATGATCCTAAAGACGAAGTTTGCACTATGTAAGTATTTACAAAATAATGAAGTCGCTTTTATAACATGTGTGCTTTTGTTTGTTATTAAGTCAGTGATAGTGAAAGGCTTGTCCTATAACTTTTGCATTGGTAATATGATTATTCCATAATATATATAATAACTTCTACAGCTCTACGTGCGATTAATCTTCTAGGATTCATCATGCGACAATCCAAACCATTCAAGAATCCAAATGTCTTACGTATACTCTACGTCTCATTAGTGCATAGCATTCTTGAATATGGGTCTATTATCTGGTATCCTTATGAGGTTTCCTAGAAGTTTATTTTAGAACGCGTCCTGAAAAAAATTCTTCGGCGTCTTTATTTTAAGACATATAACTATTTTCCTTTCGATAATTCGTCAAATGATTATTTTCCAACTGCCTTTCTACAAGGCATGCTTACTTATCACTCTCTTGAATCTCGTAGGTCTCTTCTGCTCTTGAAACACTTTTGCCTGTTATCGCGAGGGATGGTTTCGAATCCTGGAGTCCTAATGAATTTGAATTTAAATGCGCCTGCCAATTACTACCTACTTGGTCGCAGCCATGATTTATTCTGAATCGGAACCGTTTCCGCATATCAAGCCTATCAGGCAACATTAGCTAGGGGTGCAAGACTAGTCAATGCACTCCGCAAAGACGTACACATTTTCGGAGACGTACTATGTATCTTGTGCGGATGCAACGTGCAACGCAGATTTGCGCTTATGCTGACGACATAGTAATTACAAGCAGATCCAAACAGAGGATGATCGACCATGGTGGCACTATGAAAATAAAAGCAGAAAACGCTGGGCTGCAAATAAACCAGTCAAAAACTAAGTATATAGTCAGCACACGCGATCAGGTACCGCTGCAGAATATAGACATAGGACAGCATGCATATGAAGGGGTGGACAAGTTCACGTATCTCGGATCCAGCCTAAATACCCAAAATAAGACAACAGAGGAAATAAAAATCCGCCTTATCTCCGGGAATAAATGCTGGCATGCCTACAAGCGACTGATGGGGTCGAAAATTCTAGGCCGAAGAAGTAAACTTCTAATTTATACAACAATTATAAGGCCAGTGGTCACTTATGGCTGTGAGACGTGGTGCTTAACTCAAAACGAGGAAAACAAATTAGCTGTCTTCGAGCGCAAAATACTCCGCAAAATCTTTGGATCCATGTTGGAAAATGGGAACTACAGAATAAAAATGAACCACGAGTTGGAAGAGCTGATTGAACAGCAAACAATCATAAGATACTGTAAGTCCCAAAGACTACGATGGGCGGGACATGTGGAGAGAATGCCTGAAGCTAGAGCGCACAGGATCATGACAAAGTGGCTACCCCAACGGAAGAGACCCAGAGGCCGTCCAAGAAGGAGATGGGCTGACGCCGTAGAAGTGGACTGGCTTCATATAGGAAGACCTGGTAACTGGAGAAGTGCGGCGAGAGACCGAAGTGAGTGGAGAGCGGTTGTGGAGGAGGCCAAATCTCACCCCGGGATGTAGCGCCGTGGAAGAAGAAGAAGAAGACTATGTATCTTGTATTCCATATATATATATCATATTATTATTACTATATACTCGTACCTATAGGGTAATATTTGTTATAATATAAATCTTATGTTGTGAACATCTTGAATTAGGATTTGTTATGTCCACAATGTTTTGTTTTCTTTAATAAAAATAATCAAATAAATAAATATTCATGGTACGCCGATACACCCACATCTTGATTGGATGTTAAACCGTATGTTTTCGTTAGAAATTAATCTCTTTGTCACTTAGTGAGCAATGTAAAAGCTGTGAAAAATTAAATATTTTTAAAACATCTAAAATTAACTTATTTAAACCTTACAATCGGAGCTTTTAAGTTTAAATAAAATCAAGATAGAATTGATATGGAGCGGCATCCAGCCATTATCATACGGGCCACAATATGAAATAAGCCAAACTTTAAATGTATAAGTACTATCATACCAACCAACATCAAGTTTAGAGAAAACATGGTAGTTAGTTATAAATAGATGATGGTGGTATACAGCATATTTGACTTCATTTAACCCCTTTTCATTTTGTAACAATGCCTTTTATTTCTTTAATAAAGGCTGCATTACTTGAATGACACCCATGTCTTGAGTCTGCTGACAAACATTCCTATTAAAAAGGTATGGAGATTCACCTACAGTCCTACAAGATGCTAAGAGTCAAAAGCCACCCCTAACGCCAGTGGCATTCTAAGGAATTTAATAAATATTATTTTACATTAAATTTTCATTGTGTTAATTACTTATGTATTCGAAAATTTAGAAACAGATTGCTGATGTCATAATATAATAATATATATTACGTACAATAAATAGCAGGAACTTTAATACTAATAACTATAAAAATCGCTCCTTTTCTAACTCTACACTGTATAGTAGACAAGATATCACTGTATACCTCTCGCATTTTATTGTTTGATTATGTGTATCATTGTGTGTAAATATATAGTGAGTCTAATATAGCGATTATTAAGGTATTGTTAGTATTACTAAATGGGTAATAGGTTCTTTAGGCATCTCGTTGTAAAAGTACACTTAGAGGTGACAGCTGATGTAGAGATAGTAGATAGAATAGATAGAGATAGATAGAGAAGTCTGATTGGAGGTTGCTCAGATGAATGGAGGAGCGAGCGTTTAGAAGAGTAAATGATACAGGTGTTAGATTAGCGGTCCGAGGCTCGGTGGAAGTGATGCTTGAGTCCCAGGCACGGTGAGAGAATGCTTCAGGGTGAGACATGACTAGATAGTGTGTTGGTCCGAGGCTCGATGAAAATGAGTACTTAACTGTGCGGTGTGATAGGTACTGAGACTTAATCAGATACTGGACGGACTGAGATCTGATTGAGGTAACCCATCAACCATCGCCTTTTATATACATAAATATTCAATTAACTGCAAGTCATTGTTGATGTAGTGTCCAATTGGGAAATCGGCTGACCGCCGCATCATTGCAACTTCGAAGCGTTTCTATGACAAAGCCCGAGGTAGTCAACCCTATCGAAGAATTTCATACCAGATGCGGCGATTGTGAGATTGTTGAATGACTCTTATGTTGTAATAACGCTGACAGGCCCAAGGTCATTGCCCGATTTCAGTGGTGTTGAAATATTATTATATAAGGATGGAGCCATGTATTTTTTACATGTTGAAATATTATAATAAAATTTGCATATTCTACTCGATTATCTCTGCTTTATTTCTGACATAATCATACTGTACCAACATATTGTGATGAAAGACGTTCAATAAAATATTATCTAAATATAGGAAGATTGAGCCAAAATATATGAAAATTAATCTGAATACAAAGTTACTGACGCCATGATTTGATAATTTTACTACTACACGCCAATGCGCATTACAAATTTATTTGTATCAAGCTATTTTATGTGCAGTACTGTAAGATTAGCGACACAAAATTATTTTCGATATAGTTCTTACAGACTGTATATTTTACGCGTTTCCGAGTGGCGCCGCATGCTTCTGTCTTCTTAGTAACATATATTTAGAATAAAAGCGTGAATATACGTGAATATGCCAATATGTAAGGCATATTAAAGTGGTGTTTCCATTCATACACGTAACAAGGCACTGCAATACATTATATTTTAAGAATGACCTCGGTACGTTGAGGGAAGAAACACATGGTGATAGTCCAAATATCAAATAATTATTCCTAAAACTAATCGTAGTTACTAAAGAAATCCGGCTATACCTCAGCTGAGGTATGGTCTAAAACAGGGTTTCCCAAACTATGTTCCGCCGAACCTGAATAGGTGTTCCGCGACGATTTGGAAAGGTTTTGTACACTGAAACACATTTAAAGATCTTTTACTAAGTAGAAGTAACATAACGTCGCTGTAGGATTGGTTTCCCGAATAGACCAAATGTTCAGGAGATGAAAAACAAATTTCATAATCCTATATTTAAATAAATGGAGATATTTAAATTGTTGTTTTTACAGCATTGCATGATGTATTCATTACCATTACTAAGTAATTTAAATAAAAGGATGGTTCTGGTTCATTTAGATACAAAAACATTCTGCATTAAAATGATGATTTCGACGAAAACGGATATTCGGCAAACCAATCCACGTGATGTGACGCGGACCATCCGCTTGCGGTCACCTACAGGACCACTAGACTCAAGTTCAAAAAGGCAATCAGTAAGGCTAAGAAGGTGCACTGGAGAGAGTTCGTCACTGAAATGGGTGGCAATGATCCGTGGGGCCCCCCCTTCCGCGTGATGAAGCTGGGCTTACGGGCCGGAAAAGTCATGTCGGCGGTACGGCGCCCCGACGGATCGTTCACCAATAGCTCTGAAGAGTCCGCCACAGTCCTGTTGGATGCTCTTATCCCGCAGGACAACGAGTCGCTTGACATTGACAACGACCGATTTCAGCAGCTTCGCGTCTATGCGCTGCTCCCCTTAAACACTCCGCGATCCGCAGCCACTACCATGTCCAAACTAGGGATCCTGTTTGCCAGCCTCCCGATTGGCAAAGCCCCGGGGCTTGACTGCATAGATAACGCGCTAGCGAGAAGGGCGTGGTCTCTTGCCTCACACGAGATCACGCAACTCTACAAAGAATGCATGAGTAGTGGCATATTCCCCGACTGCTGGAAAAAGGGTCATCTCACGGTGATCCCCAAAGCCGGCAGTCGCCCTCCTTGTGACCCGAAAGCGTATAGACCGATTACGCTCCTTCCCGTCTTCGGGAAGATATTGGAAAGATTGATAAACAGCAGGATTGAGTCTCACCTGTCGGAAAACTGTCCAATCTCGCAAAGACAATTTGGGTTTAGACCCGGAAAGTCCACCGAGGATGCGATTCGCTTTGTGATCGATTCTGTGGAGAGCTCTGGCAAGGACCTCGTTGCCGGGATTTTTCTCGACATCGCGGGCGCGTTTGATACTGCGTGGTGGCCCTTGGTTCTGGCAAAGCTTAGGCTGAAGCAGATCCCCGGGGACCTCTTTGCCTTAGTTCAAAGCTACTTCAGCAATAGGGAGATAACCTACGACTCCGGCCCCAGCCTGATTCACAGGAGGACCACCATGGGGTGTCCCCAGGGCTCCGTCCTGGGACCCCTTCTGTGGAACATTCTGTTTGACGACGTTCTGTCCCTGCCACTGCCTCCGGGCTGCACGCTCGTTGCGTACGCCGACGACTTGCTCCTGCTTGTTGGGGCGACGAGCCGACCGGCACTTGAGCGTGCAGCCACGGACGCCTTGGGCAGAATCCTTAATTGGGGGTTGCTGAACAAGCTGACCTTTGCCCCGAGCAAGACGGAAGCTGTCCTCCTCAGGGGTAGTTCTCGGGTCAACATAACTCGACGGCCGCCCACGGTTCGTTTTGGCCAGACCTCAGTGCGTTTCTCCGAAAGGGTTACGTATCTGGGAGTATTTCTTGATGACAAGCTGTCTTTCGTTCACCACGCCAAGACGGCCGTCTCTAAGGCCAATTCGGCCTATCAGAGAATGGCCCGAATGGCAGGCAACAATTGGGGACTTAAGCCTAGAGCCCTTAAGGTTGCATACGGCGCAATTTTCATGGGAATTGCCGGTTACGCCTCCAGCATTTGGCATTCCCGAGTAAACTCCTTAACTCTCGTGAGACGCGCACTATTAAGCGGGCAGCGACTTGCGCTGATCTCGCTTACCAAAGCCTACCGCACAACTTCTACTGACGCGCTTGCCGTACTCGCGGGGGTGCTACCCCTCGATCTGCACGTCCAAGTCAGAGGATCGATCACCCTCCTCTTGAGGGGGATCAGCACAATACTCGCCGGTGTCCATCTGACACCACCGCAGAGATCCGAGGACGTTCCTTACAGGAAGACTGTAAGTGGCATTGTGTACAAGACCGCATTTGCGGCATGGCAGGCGAGGTGGACCGCCTCCCCCAAGGGGCGGCACACTTACCGTTTTTTTCCAGACGTATTCTGCATGCACCAAACTAGAAGACTCCAACCTTCGCACTGGATTAGCCAGTTCCTCACCGGCTATGGCAACTTCGCCGCCAGACTCCACGAGTTTGGCTTGATAGTAGATGGGCCGGGTTGTACCTGCGGGCATGACCACCAAGATGTTGAACACATCCTCTGGCATTGCCCGCTTATGGAATTCGAACGAGCGGAGCTGTTTGCCAGGGTCCGTCCTCACACGGGCCCAATTGGTCATGGAGATCTGGTAGCAACCGAGGCCAACTTTGCGGCATTTGAGAAATTTGCAGCGTCGTATGGGGAGCGGGATAGTCCCGACTCTTCCGTAGACTCATCCATTTCAATTCGTGACACTCAGTATGCGGGTACACAAAGCGCTTAACGTCAGCGGACAGCAGAGCCAGTCCAAAAACAAACATTTTCTTTCTTAACTTTCTTCTTTAAGCACTACGGTGCATGGTTGCAGCATCAGTCCCGTGCGGCTCCGTCTCGGGACGGGATGAGCACTTAAAATCACGTCTTTCAGACACGTTTAAAGCGTCATAGAAAGCGGCCGTGCATATCCACGGTTGTGCATATATGACGGGTGGTGGTGGGCACTTTAACGTAGTCCTCTTGCCTGGGGGCCTGGGCTTACGGGGGGCCCGGCGTGAGAGATCGACCAGCCAAGTGAGATAAACACACATCACAAACATGCACTAATAGTAAAAAAATGTCGCCTGCGGGGCTGTTTCACTTCAAGCATTCTAACATTGAATGATATGTAGTTTTGCCATACTTACAATTTTTGATTATTGTCGATATTTGACATGTCCATAATTGTGCATATCAACATAGAAGTGGGTGTATTAAAAATACAAAAAATCGCTAAAAATACCTTTAATTTTACCTCGAACACCATTTGGAATATGCAACTGTAGTTCGTCACATTGCCTTTAACCTTAGCGACAAGTAGGGGGCCCGCCAAAGATCCTAGCCTGATGCCCGCTTCGGGATGTACAGTCGGAGGACCATCTTTTGATTAAAGGGGGACATGCTCAGCGTTACTATTAGTGCATTTGTGTGATGTGTGTTTATCTCACTTGGCTGATCGATCTCTCACGCCGGGCCCCCCGTAAGCCCAGGCCCCCAGGCTAGAGGACTGTCAGCCCCTCCCCCCTTGTGGTAGATCATGCTTTGAAAATAGAACAAAAGCTCCATTTTGACCTACGCTGAGCATGTCCCCCCATGAAGCAACAAACACATTTCAACCAAACAAATACTTATTTATGAATAATCAAAATTGAATAACACAATAGATTTGATTAATATTTCGTTTCTTTTTCGGAAATTTTATAATAATAAATATAAATAAGATTTAAACCTTATTATAAATTTATATTTGGTGTAAATGACTTTAATTATTTAACTAAATACATATAAATATTACTGATCAGCACCTCATAGTTGCATTACTAAACGTAAGTATTTACTAAGTTCGTTTTTTTGCGCCCTCTTAGCGCTGAGTAGCAATACACGCCACTGTTAGAGAGGTGTCCCAAAGGAATAACTTAGGGCGTAATGGATGTTCTTTTGTGACGTCACAACATAGCAATGAGCAAGGGGTTGTTTTAATTTACTTCCCCTATTTTCTTGTTCTAAAAATAAAAGGATAGAATTAAAAACACCACCGACTCTTCTGGGGACACTTTCTTATTAGCTTCATTTTGAACATTCGTTGTTTTAGAATTAGAATTTAACAAGTAGTACCTATTGGTTTCATAAATTTTTGACGTAATAATATAATCCACGGTGGCCGCGAGGCTTAAGCGTTGGACTATATAACGCCGTGGGTCCCAAGTTCGAATCCTGGGTCTGGCAAAGTACACATATTGTTTTTCAATTTGTGTGTGAGTCCAGGGTCATCCTGACATCCATTTCTTGTAAAAAAAAATCTGTTAATACAATCCTCTACTCTGTGGAGGCCTATATGATTATATGAGGATCGGACATGGTCGAAAAAAAATGATATTAATGCAGTCAGGTGGGTGAATGGAAATTCTGTATCGGGCGATTAAAAAATAATTAAGATTTTTTTCTAATGCATTTCCTTTGGTGATAATATTGTAGGCGCTGGTAAGGATTTAGCCTCTAATATTGGCTTAGTTCCTGTCCACTATATAAGTGGTATCAATGTCAACTTTCTGACACAATCTGCCATATTTTAGTGAATTACAACTGGCAACACTGCTGTTGAACCCGATTGAATTTCTTTGAGGCGCTGGTGTCACTGGCTTTACAATCTCGGGTAATTTGTATTGTCTTGGAGGACCTGAAGAATATATTATAGCCCTTCCTTGGGAATATCCTCTAATAAATATGTGTTATAATTATGTTATAATTATATCCCCCGGTGGCTGCGCGGCTTAACCGTTGGAATATAACGCCGAGGGTCGCAGGTTCGAATCTTGGGTCTGGCAAGTACACATATTGTTTTTCAATTTGTGTGTGAGTCAGGGTATGGACCTAATAGGTTAAACAAGTGGCTGACATCCATTTCTCGTAAAAACAAAATCTGTTAATACAAACCTCTACTCTGTGGAGGCCCATATGATCCTATTAGGATCGGACATGGTTGGATATAATTATATGATTTCAGCATTAACCACCTTAGTGATGAGATCGGTTACATGTAAAGTGTACGTAAAACATTTCACCGTAGCACAGTTCGCCGTGAGCTTTATATCTAAAAGAGATTACCGTATACTATACGGTGTACAATTGTATTAGATTCAATATGAAAATTAATTCATTTTTCATAGCCAATTTTGGCTAAATTCATGAATTCAAAAATGAAAATCTAACCGTACCTAACCGAACCTAACAAATAATCCAGTATATTGGCTATTTTTTTTAAATTGTTTACCGCTGGCTTCTTGTAAACCGACAAGAACCGAGGAAGTTTCCGATACAAGATTTCACGGTGAAGTGTGATACGGCGAACTGCATAAGTACAAATTTCCGGATACCGATGAGATCCTATCTTCCAAGCTTTTCGTCGTCCGTTTCGAAAGCAAGTTACAATACAATAAATAATAACAAAATAATTAACACGATATTATATTAATCGATGCACTGCAGGGTTCTAAATGGACCGGAGCGCAGCGGAGTGCCGTTCCGGTTCATAAAATCCTCAAAATATCGCTCCGTCTCGTGGAAAAAATAATTTGACCGCCTGGGGCCTTATGTTGTAATTTGTGACATGAAGCCACCCGATGACATGACGTAATTGTGACATAACCTCAATACACGCATCGAGGCGAGCCGCCCAAGCACACGCCTCACCATAGATATTATTATGCTGAAACACCTATTTGTGTATGGGGACAATGAATAACGCCAGTATTTGAGTAGCGTTAATTTCTCGAATTCTATTATCACTCCGGTAGTACGTCACAATGATATCATATGACGTCATGTCGACCGGGTGACTTCAACTCGCAAGTTACAACATAAGGCCCCTGAGCTAGAAAGGTCATAAAACAAAACATCTAACAGACGTATTTTTATAAAATACATATAAAATTAGATAACTATTTTCGTCAAATTATCTAGCGGTTCGGTTCGTAAAATTTTCTATTTCAAGCGTTGATGCATGCAAAGTCATGCATTTTTTTGTAACAGTGTTGAAAATTGAAGCTAATAAATCATGAGGCCTGACATGTCCTCCGACACTCCTCCCTCCTCACTCAAGGGCGGACGTGCTCAGCGTGGGTCGAAATTGAGCTTTTTTTCTATTTTCAAAGCATGATCCTGGACACCTAACCGATTTTTTTTAACGGTACATATTCAAACACGCGCTTTAACATCATTTTACTCCCTACTTCATTTATCGTTTGTCAATTTATGGCTACGGCCGTATGTTGTAGCTTAACCACTGGGGAATGCCAAAAGAAATGGCGTATTTCAAAAGACCACTACCTTATTCTTAGGTCAATAAATATTATAAAGCAATCATTATTCGTAGGATGTTTATCACAATTGAATAGTCAAAGACATAGCTTATAATGAATATCTTTAGAATTATCTTCAAATGTGTTAATCTTGCCCATTTCTTGAATAATAAAATGCCTAATTCTTGTCAAATTTGGGATCACAGAGATCATCAATATAATTTTTTATCGTAAATATTTCACTATAATAATGTCGACATAAAGTATACTGATAGTTTTATAAATGCGTTTAAAAATTAATAAATGTAAGAAATCTTAACACCACTGCACATTTATGTACTGAAATATGACTATATTCTAAAACATTAGAGCGAGAGGTTTAAAAGAATACTATTTTATGTAATAAAAATACTTTATGCAGTCATTAAATATTTAAAATAAATATAAATTATAATAAGGCTTCAAAATTATATAAATAGATTATCTACAACGTTTAAGGTATGTCCAGGATCATGCTTTGAAAATAGAACAAAAGCTCCATTTTGACCTACGCTGACCATGTCCCCCCTTAAATATCATTATCATTCTGAATAATTCCTGTAGTGTCAATATTGCTTGTTTGATTATTGCTTTCCCCAGTGAATTCAGTAATAATTTTGACGTTATCAATAAAAATGTCTACAGTTCAATGGATAAATATGCCTTAACGATCAACAATTGTATTTAATGTTTCATGAATGTTGTATCTCTGTGCACTGTTTATTATAATTACCACTGTAAACTAGCCATTAGGAAGGTGTTATTGCGTATTTTAAGATGAAATATAACGGTGTTTGAACAAGACAAGGATACAAAGTTATTGTGTAGGTACTTTTACCTCAATACTGTGTTACAATTTCGAACTTAATAGTCTGCCGCAGTGTTACAAATATTAATAGTAAAGTTGACTGCCTACGTCGACACATAAAAATTAAGTGTCGCGATACGAACAGAACATAAAAAAACGTGAATTTATTATAGTCAATGAGGAAAACCTCTCAACGATGAACATAAAGGAAAACGGTGCAATTAAACTTTATACTGTTTGCCACACTGATAAATAATATATTTTTAGAACAATATACACATTGATATTTGTGACAGATACTGGAGGTGGTATGACTTAAGGAGTAACGAGAGGATAAAATAACGCACCAAGCAGCCTCAAATCACGTTGAGAGTGAATAGGCAGAGAAGAGAAAAATAACCTCAACCTAGCTTGCCTGTTCTTCAAGCCAACTGGATTCCCACGTCCTGCGCATCTATTCTATACACAATCAGCGTTCAAAATGGGCAATTTTACGAAACGGAGTGCTCGATAATTTTCCGAAAATATTAAAATATTTATGTAAGATTATATAAAAAGAGTGTATGTACTAGTAGATTTTTTGTTATATACCTACCAAGATTAGACGGTTTGATGGGACAGTTTTGTGGCATGCAAGATTTGGGCATAATGTTGTCCGCGAGGTAGATGAAAATTGAGTTAAGTTTTCAGTTTCGTATAAACTTTAAAAATCATATTTAAACATGTAAATGATGCAATTTTTCATTTTTCCACGAGACGGAGCGATAATCTGGAGGAATTCACAAACAGGAGCTGTGCTCCGGTGCGTTCCGGTCCATTTCGAGCGCTGAACACAATACAGCTTTCGGTAGCTATCTAGGGTTGGATTATATTTAAGTTATAGCACTTATTGTAACAGTTATAATAAATTGGCCGTCTAAACAGTCAAAACTGTCTATCTCACTCTAAAATTTAGCGTAGCCAAGAGTAGCCAAGCCAAGTTAAAACATAGCACTTATCGTAACAATTAAGTACAACTAAATTATTGTAATTGTTGCAATAAGTGCTAATACTTAGATACCAATCTACCTAGATAGCTGCCCTAGCGGCCGGAAGCAATCTTGTGTTTAGAGTAGATGCGCTGGAAGGTCGCTAAATAATATCTATCGAATATATGTACGGCGGAGCTACGGGATTCTGGTATGAGATGGAACGATGCAAGAAAACTGGCGTGTGACAAGGATTCTTGGAGACACCGCGTGGTGTCCATATGCTCCATCTAAGGGGTGAATATGGCCGAAGAAGAACACACATATTTTGGATGATTTGATATTAATTCTTTCTTTATGTAACCATATTAAATGGAGATCACAAACTATTTTATGTTAGAAATTGCCATTATTTGATAAATTTCCAATGGTATAATCGGTTCAGCGAATGACTTCGCTCTCAGATTTTTTTTTAAATTGCAGATTTTTATTTTTGATTAGCAAATAGTAAATCTCACACCATACCACATTTGCTCTCATAGTGAGTTGTTCCGGGTAGTTAGTTATATTATTATCTTATTAAGTCCCATAATTATGACTGACAATAACTTACCTATGCACTATGATCCCCATAACCTACCTACTTCCAAAAGTAACTCTTCACCACTGCTACCAGATCAGCATATTATGTTTTCTTGAATTTTTGATATTTTTAATTCATTGGTGAGTATAAAATATTCTCTTTACTGTTTACGGTCTTACGCAGTAGACCTGTTCTATTTTTGTTTTTCCAGAAGCGGTTGGAAAGAGTACGCAAAGGGTCAAGTGGTATAATAAAACACAAGAAACTATTATTCCATACAAATGGCTTGTAACTTAACCCTCTGTAAAATATGATCTCATTAAAACCGGGTTAAAATGACCTCTTTATCCACGCAACTTACATAATATACGTAGATATATACTGCTGTTTGTATAGACTTAAAGGTCGGAAAACTGCGGCTCGCGAGCCACGTGTGATTCATTGGTACGCGCACGCATGGTGGCGCCAAGGATGGAGTCGCCCGGATGCCAACACAAATCCCCACACTCGCTCCAAATATAACAATATTTTTTGAACAGAAATCAAGATATGACAGTAGTTAAAATCATTATTTTATTATGATTAATATGTTTATACATTATGACAAATCACGTTGTAAATGTTTACTTATAAAGAACGAAAATTGCACCACATGCGATTTTTGTTATCCATTAAACCAATCAATCCATTATAATAATGCCCTCACATATTATTATAGCTTATATATTATTTCTAATCTAGGATATATGATTACGCGTTTACCAACTGCTATAAACTGCGTAAACAACTATAAAATGGACAAATTGACCCTCCTTTTAAATACGTTGTAGATCACTGGCTTATAGAGTACCTACATTATTTGTACTAAATTTACTCATCTCAATATTTCAAAAGGTTCAAAATAAAACTCTTCGAAAATTGCACCTGCAACAATTCACCATAAGGATGTAGTGATCAGATAGCAGCGGTGGAGTGGTGAGGTGGGGTGCGTTAGCTTAAGCAGATTAAGTTACGGGCGATCGCACAGTGTGAAAATAAAATATTACTTACTTCCCGCGTTTCGAAAGCTTGTCAAAATACAGCCGATAAAAAAATGATTGAAATTATAGTGGAGTATTATTTCAGGGTACCTATCTTATTTCAAAGATGACGGAAGCTTATCTGCGTAGGTTTCAGGAATTCAGAAATAGTTAGACTATCATAGCTTTTGTTACAAAACCTCTCAATGCCAATGTTTACCAATTAAATTTTTGTCTGATATTGGACACAGGCATTATTGAAATTCGTCTGCTGGACTTGGAAAAGTGCTATATTACTTCAAATGTTTACATTTTTGTATGAAAATTAGGACAAAGTATACAATTTATGTGAGTTGATATAAAAATAATTAAAAGATAAAAATAACTTTTTATATACTTACTACGTTTTTAAATTCTCTGTTGAATCCAATGACATTAATATGGACGAAGCATCTAGACAAAAAAATGACACTCACTTTTTTGTCGGGCCTGCCGAATGGCATAATCTGTTCTAACGCCATTACAATAAAGGTGATATTGCTATAAATTTCCGATGCTCTTTGTCGGGTCTGCCAAATGGTTCGGTTCGAACGGGTTCGCTCAAATGAACATTGACACTAGAAATACTGTTCTAACGCCATTACAATAAAGGTGATATTGCTATAAATTCTCGATGCGTGATATCGCATAATGGAAATTGCGTGACGTCCACCTATGCATGTGCGAATGTCGCTACGCTATATTTACTTGCTAGCTACGGTACTGAGTGCGTTGTCCATTAATAATGTCATTGGTTGAATCATATAAACTTGACAATTCTATGTATTAATAACTTAGGACAAATAAGGCAATTGTCAACAAATCATTTTTTTTTTGTATTTTGCAACAAACAAACAAATATAGAATACCGAAATGTCATTTTGATTTCCATAGTAAAGCACGTATATAATTTGTAATGTAACTTATAATTTGTAATGTCCACAATATGCAAAATAAATAAATTGAAATTTAAATATTAATAATTTAGTTGCTATGACCACCCCCTTAGCAACCAATAATAGTGGATTGGATTACGGATTTCTTCCGAAATAACTTTTCATACAAAACAGAATTAACCGAAAATGAATTCAATTCTACTTAAAGATGGCTAATTTGCATCGGCATCGTGTTCTGATATATTCTAAAATTTTCAAATGTCTAGCTAGTCGGGAAGTTGGTTAAAAATTGATTGCAAGATTTGTACTGGATAAACAACTACCGGCCAAACAAGAATACGAGCTAAGAAAAACGTGGTAATTAACAGAACGCAAACACAACTATTTTAAATACGCAGAATAGCCTTTCGGATTCATAGTATGCTATGTGCTAATGAACTATTCATAATATAAGCGAATTGTACGTGAAAAGTTTACCGATCCCTGGTATAGACAAACATTGATATAGCCAGGGTTAATATTAGCAGGTATAATGACGCAATTAAACTTTCTGGGTTAGTGTTGAAAGCGTTTGGATATTATCCGAATATATTATCATAAACTACTAGAGTAATCAAACATTTCATCAATATTATATACACATGTATATATTTCAAAATATATTACTGATTAGTTATATTACTATTAGTGTATATATAATATGTTAATGAATTAATCGTATCCGGACGTAAATGCGTATAGTCACATAGTATTGATTATTCGCATTGAATAAAATTAAAAACCAACATGGTAATTCAAAATGAGAATTGACAGTCTGACAATTTAAGAAATTCAAAGGATATAAATAATAAACTATTTTATTTAATTTTACGTGGCTGGGACACGTATTCCGGATGCCGCCAAAGAGTGCGACACTTCGTACCCTTGTGGCACAGCCTCAAGGGTTTCGTCGCCGTGGCCGGCCCTCCCTCACCCTGCAGCGATGCTACAAAAGCGACCTACGTGCTGCAGCTCTGACATGGCGGCAGGCGCAGGAGTTGGCGATGGACCGAGGGAAGTGGCGCCAACTTGTGCTTGCCGTATGCCCCAATGTTGGGACGTGAAAGGGTGAAAGAAGATGGATGAAGACATTTAATCAACGAATAATTCACAAGATTTGAGAATGTAACACTCTTTGTATTGAACATACATACCTCCTATAAAAAAATGACACCCGACTGGACTGGATTCACACCAATGTGCTTTACTAATTAAGCCACATGTACCCTATCTAAATATTTACAAAATTTGGAGAGATCCGGTTGTCAATTAGTAATTAAAGCACTTGATATTGATACTTTGATTTAAAACACAAAAGTCGATACTCAAAAATTAACGCAATTTGATAAAGATTGCAATATGTAAAAACTACTAGTTAATTTCGTCGTAATTAGATATGATACCTATGGCTTAATTGGTAAAGCACATGGGCGCGCCAGTGGATACAGTTTTAATTCCAGTCGTGTGTAGTTTTTTTCAAGTACGAGTATCTACGTATATAATCTGAGGTGTTTTATCATCGTCAATGATGTGTGGTAATTTTTACTTGTAGGGATGCAGCTGAAAAATATATGACTGCTAGATACTACTAGGTATGCAGTGGTATAACTTTAGTAGTGACGAGGAGATAAGAGAATGCACCAAGCAGCCTTTCATCACGCTACGTTGGACCTTGCTCAGCCACATGTTGCGAATGCCAGGAAAGAACCTCAACCTGGCTTGCCTGTTCTTCAAGCCAACCGGATTCCGGCGTCCTGGAAGGCGGCTAAATACTATCTATAGACTGTATACGGAGCCACAAAATGCTGGTATGACCTGAAACGACACATGAAGACTAACTAACGACAGGGATTCTTAGAGGCCCCTCGTGGTGTCCATATGCTCTACTAACAGGCGTATATGGCCGAAGAATAAGAAGAGATACTACTCTATAATACATATTACTTTTATTTACACAATTTATTTAATTAAATCTTAACACTCGGTTAATGAAGTATATAATATTGTAGTGTATAATATTATGGTTCAACAATTATCAAAACTGTTTGCAATTATTGCAAACCTTGATTTATATTTTACAGCCCGATTATGGACAAAGCCAAGACTTACTTTGGATTGTAGTCTTGGCCCCCACACCCTGAAGCGGGACACCTTAGGTTAAAGGCAGTGTTACGCTCTACAGTGCCATTTTCCCTCGGTACACGGTAAAATGAAGGATATTTTAATATATGTGTTTAGCATTTTTTAATCTACTTGAATTATGGCACTTTCGAGTATTGGCACACAATTAAAAATTGCAATTACTATTTAAGCAAATTTGTGATGAGTGTTTATCTTACTTATCTGGTCGATTCCCCACGCCGGGCCCTCCCTGAACCCGGGGCCAGGCTGGAGAACTGTCAGAGAACCTTTATGGGGGCCATGATTGTAGTACTATAAGAATAATATAATATCTACAGATATAAACAAATAAAATGCTCACCATTATTGAAATAATAAATGCATATTACTACTGGTTCAATTAATAATGGTCCGCGAGGGCTATTTCAATATGAAAAGTTATGGAACGTAATTTATTGAAGTAAGCCGGATTATGTGGGTAATCCCGGGAAAAATAATAAACGTCATAAGGGGCTCAAGATCTCTACGGGCTGGCGAACTTTGAGAAATTAATGTGGAATAACGAATCGCTGGAAAAGCAATAATATATCTCGCCCAACGTCACGTGTGACGCCAACGCAACAACGATGGTGTCAGTTTACGTTATAAGTTACAAGTGAGAATCTTTTCCAGAAAACGGCTTAACCTCTTATTACCGAATCACTTGAACGCTGTATTATGTATTTTCTTGTCGGCTCATTTTATTATAAATATTTTAGTAGGTACGTTGCTACTAGAGATTGCAATCATCATCATCATTTATGGCACTACAACCCTTTGTGGGTATTGGCCTCCTTAAAAAACTTCTTCCATCCTGAACGATCCAGCGCCAACACTGCGTATATAGCCCGCCTCGTCGTTATATCCTCCGGCATTCTATGCACGTGGCCGATCTCTCAGACCAGTATCATTTCATAATATGCCACGTGATCTTTTCGCCCCCATAAAGTGTGTATAGCTCCTCATTATACCTTGACCTCCAAATGCCACCTTCTTGAACAGCCCCAAAGATTCTTTTCAAAACTCTCATCTCAAAGATATCCATACTACTCTCATCCTGTTTGCTGAGTGCTCAGTATTCTGATCCATATGTTAATAACGGTTACATGTAAGTTGTACGTATGCAGTTTATCGTGGGACACTTATTCATGCGCCGCAGTACGTAAAACATGTATATCATTCGTATAACATTTTATCAAATGACGAGTTCTTCGTTGAATATTTCACCGTGTAATACATTTGTACGTACCTTACAAAATGCGGCGATAGTTTGCAAATAGTACTGTTCCATTTAGATTAACCCTAACCTAACCTAACCTAACCTAGTAAAGACATCTCATAAAATTCGCCAAATATTGTAGCATACGTACAAATATACTCCACGGTGAAATGTTCAACGAAGAACTCGTCATTTGATTAAATGTTACACGTTAACTCATGTTTCACGTACTGCGGCGCACGAATAAGTGTCCTGCGATGAACTGTTTACGTACAAATTTCCGGATACGGTTAATACCGGGCGCAGGAGAGTTTTATGTAAGGTTGTTTTGGTTTTCCTTGAGAGTGTTTTGTTCTTTAGAAGCTTTTGGAGACAAAAAAGCACCTGTTGGCGACTGTGATCAGGGATTGCAATACAGAATGAAAATACCAATACCGATATTTTGGTATTTCCTATTGAATACCGATACATATTCATAAAATAATTGGAGAAAAAACAGAAGTATCTACCAATAAAAACAATAATATAATAATCTCTTTAAAATATTAATATGTTATAGCATTTTTCATTCATTGCTCGTCGTCAAGAACGATGAAGAGCCACAGACGTAAATCAGACAATACGTAACCCAACAAAAAATACAGTCCTGTTAAGCCTTTTATCTTAATTATTAATCCATTTTGTTTCCACTTTTAATACCGAATATATCGGTATTGTCTGATTTTTATAACATGTATTTTGGTATCGAAAAAACTGGGATACCGGTTTTGAAATACCGGCTTTGCAATCCCTAGTCGATACATATGTATTCACGGCAGTGGCGATGGGTACATGTTAAAGGAAGGTAAGCTGTGGTAGGTAACTGAAAATACGTCCCACGTCGACTTTAGTTTGAATTTTATTTCATCTTCAATAATTTACTGAAAATAAAATATTATATTTTACTGTTTTACAGACAACGTGCACCAAAATAGATATTTATCGTATTACAATTATTATTGTAGGGCTGATTAATGATGATTGTTTCATACCGAAATAAATAATAATACTTTATCTAATTAATTTGAACATAATACACAATCGATAATCTTCATTTTTCAGTGTGAACAGGTTACCGCATTTCATTCGAAAATAATCAATAACTAGCACTACCATCATAACTGGCAATTCAGTGCCTCGGCCTGTCCTATAGTCAGACATGAGTTATCATTTTAAATTTTACCGACGTGACTGCCAATAATAGTATAAGTATCAGTGATGTCCTTTGGCGGTAGGCAGGTTATGCATTGCATAGAGCGGCGAATAAAGGATCGTATACAAATAATCCTAATAACCCTAACTATCAAGAGCAGTACCGGTCTTCTATAAAGCAGATGATAATATTATGTTCGCTTTATCAAAAATAATCGACATTTTTGTCTCTAGGTTTTTTTTCGAATGGCTTTATTTTTTGAGAATTTTCAAAGTTGTGTGTTTTCAAGTACCTTATAAGAATCTAACATTCTTTAACATTGTAAGTATATTTTTTTTCGACCATATCTGATCCTAATAGGATCATATAGGCCTCCACAGAGTAGAGGTTTGTATTAACAGATTTTGTTTTTTACGAGAAATGGATATCAGCCACTTGCTCAACCTACTAGGTCCATACCCTGACTCACACACAAATTGGAAAACAATATGTGTACTTGCCAGACCCAGGATTCGAAACTGAGACTCACGGCGTGATAGTCCAACGTTTAAGCCGCGCGGCCACCGTGGGTGTCAAGTAAGTGTAAGTATATTCGGCATTAAATAAATTTAAAAAAAATGATTTTCGATGCCTATCTGCATGTTATTGATTATTAATTAAAACTCAATTACAAGTAATTTCTCAGTAAAAACCGTGGTTAGTTATTCTGTCATTAGTTATGCCTTAATTGACATGATTCGTAATAAAAGTTTCGTCCACTTAGAGCCGCATAGTTTCCCAAACTTTTATGACTCGCTTTTTTTTCAAAAATATTTTTTCAGATTCTTTGGAAAATTCTATCTGTATCAGAACTAATAATAAAGTGTAATTTTTGAATTTCACGAAAATATTTGTGTACATTTTGAATTTTGCATTAGTAATTATTAAATTGGAAGTGAAATTGTAAAGCTGGGTACTGATTAAAATACAATTGCAATAGTGTAGGTATACCTAACCTATATTATTAATAATCAAATTTGTAAAATTAAAAATAATGACTATGTAGTAAGATGATAAGTCTAGTGTTTGTCAATGTTAGATTCTATATTTCTTGGATTGGTGTTTACGTGGTTTTAAAATAACGATAACGTATTTTTTTTTTAATTTTGGAGCCTGTTTCGGGCTATGAACCCATTTTTATAATGATACTAAGATCATAGTGTATTACACCCTGAGACAGCTGTCAATATAAACGACTCTCTATTTAAAATACTTACACAATTTAAAAATACCTTTATATTTAAAAAAAAAAACTTGCGTGACTCGGACCTGTATCTACTGGATTCGCGCCAACGTTCTTTTCAAATTGTGCCACATGACGAAATTAACTAGCAGTATATTATATCTATTAAAAGCCTTAAATGGAGATGAGCTAGACAGATATCTCGAAGAAGAGACAATCGTTGGACAAATCTAGTCATCCAGTGGTATCCAAGAAGTAGAAAATGTCCGCAAAGTAGATCTAGAGGCCGCTGGATCGATGAAATGATAAAGTTCTACGGAAGTACGTGGCAACGCAATTCACAGGACCGAGAGAAGTGGAAGCAGCTTGAAGAGGCCTTCATCCAGCAGTGGATAGATTCACGCTGATGATGATGATGATATTATATCTACATATAAAGCACTGAACGAATTGCATTAATTTTGACAATAGGCTAACAAAATGTTTTGCATTCCAAGCTATTCGTTTAATTTAAAAAAAAAATGGACCTGTTCGCAAGGGTGCGTTCACACATAGGCCCGATTGGCCACGCCGACTTGATATCAACCATGGCCAACTTTGAGACATTTGAAAAATTTGCTGCGTCATATGGAAGACGGAATAATTCCGATCCCTCCCTAGATTCATCACTTTCAACTCCTGACTATTCAGTACACGGGTACAGGAGACAATTCATGTCATTAAAGATAAATGACGGCGGAGTAAGTCAAGATTCTTTTTATTTTCTATAATGCATGGTTGCGATATCAGTCCCGTGCAGCATCGCTTCGGGACAAGGATGTGTGGCACTAAAATATTTTCATTCTGACACGTTTATAGCTTCATGGAAGGCGGCCGTACACAAAACACGACTGTATATACATGGCGAGTGGAGATGGGATAACTCAAATCATGACCCTAAGTATTTGAAATCCCCCCCCCCCCCTTTCCTCTAGCGTAAACTTTGGGAAACCATGACTTAAAGTTAGAAGGACATTGTCAAATGAGCATGTCAAATATCTAGATAGCCACTGTATTGATCTAGGAAAGAAAAGGAAGTATTTTCTTTTACAGCTACGTTATAACAATGCGCTATGAATGTTACAGCAATATTCCAGTTCTATTTTTTTCTAAATTATGCTATAAATTCATGCCACATAGGTTTAAGATAGTGATGGCGAGTCGGGGAAAGCTGGGGAAAGCCGGTACGTGTCACGCTATATTCCAATTAGAGAACATTCATAGCTTTATTATTATTTGCCTCCAACGCCCTTCGCCCAAACTCACCCCAATTCACCCTCGGTATGTCTGATATGTATGAAGATATTTTTCAAAGAATTACAAAAAAAAAACTAAATACACGCTTCGTTTAATTTTCTGTCTACGTTTACATTTACTTTGAGTGATTGCTTCGTCGAATATGACTCTAATGAATTCGAAACGGGTCATATTTAAATAGCTTGTCTGATACATACAGCGAAAGTTTGAGTGATATATATTGAAATATATTATGTCATGATTTTTTTTCATTTAAATCATAGTTTGATTCTTTAAAAGTTGAAGGGTCGGATGCTACTTGGCCACAAGAGGGGGCCGCGACCAGTGGTTCATAGTAATATGATAACGATCGATAATAATATGACATGAGGTCCGACAAATCAATAATTCAAAGGGGATTATTTAAAAATATAGATAAATCCACGGAATACCATTTGGGAACACTACTGTAGAACATCACATTGCCCTTAACCCTGGTGATAGGTAAGGGGGCCCGCCAAACATCCTGACCTAAGGGCCCGATTCATGAAGTGGGGGCCATGCCCACCACAGTCGGTGGTGGTGTAAATTAAAAAAACATTTTTTTCTGGTGGAATTCGGCATAAATATTTTAGCTCTAGACCAATGATTCTTAACCGGTGCACTGCTGGCTTGTTGCAAATCCGCGAAATAGTGAAAACCGAAAAAGTCCTTCGTGAAATTATGAAAGCCGATGAAAGATCTAATGTGATTTCCATGTTGCCGAATCGATCGCACGCATTTTCCGTTGGCCTCACAGGTTTTCGTTTCATAAATGAAAACAAATTAGTGAATCAATATCTATGCTACAAAGAACTCACCGAGCGTACGACATGACAAGATGTTTTTGATTCTATTTCTTCATATTTAGAACAATTTAAAACAACTTCAACTTCTTTGGCTGACCGCCATCACCTTCAGAAATCATTTTTAACACCCCACTTCCCCGGGTTACATGTAAATTGTACATATGACACTTCACTGTAGCACAGTGTGCCGTGAGCTTTCTTATCGGAAAGAGATGGCCGTATACTTATAAAATTACGCGTGGTTTGTGATTTTCAAGAATGAAAACCTAATCTAACCTAACCTAATTTAAAATAACTTAACCTAACCTAACCTACTAAATAATCCAGTATATATATCAGCTATTTTCAAAATTTGTTTGCTGCTGGCTTCCTGTAAAGTGTAAACCGAAAAGAACCGTGTTTTATTTAGACATGAATTTTATGTCAATACTATGATACCACGCAAAGAGATTGGATGGTCTTTAATATACGACCATATTTATTTCCGATACAACATTTAACGGTAAAGTGTGATACGGCGAACTGCATACGTACAAGTTTCCGGACACGACTTCTCCGGGTTTTAAGGTGTTTAAAATAAAACTTTCAGGAAAACTCAATTTAAAATTTTCCATGTCCTTATTCATCAATGTATTATTATGGTTCTATGGTGCTAAGAATTTTTGCCCACGGTGGCCGCGCAGCTTAAGCGTTGGACTATAACGCCGTGGGTCCCAGGTTCGAATCCTGGGTCTGGGAAGTACACATATTATTTTTCAATTTGTGTGTGTCAGGGTATGGACCTAATAGGTTGAGCAAGTGGGTGACATCCATTTCTCGTAAAAAACAAGATCTGTCAATATAAACCTCTACTCTGTGGAGGCCCATAATATGATCGTATTAGGATCGGACGTGGTCGAAAGAAAAATTTTTGACGTTGTGTTGAATAGACTCATAATAAATTAGATACAAAATCTCTACTTAACTCCTTTTCAATAAACCATTTCTTGTATTCAAAGAGTAATTCACAAGCTTTGAGAATGTAACGTTCCATACATGTATGTTCAATATATTGAATATTACATTCTCAAACCTTGTGAATTATTCGTTGAATAAAAGAAATGGTTTATTAAAAATTGTTAGCGAGTTCAAGTAGACGTTATAACTAAATATTGCCGGGCGTTGGTTGGCAATTAAGGTAATTAATATTCCTTGATTTAAAAACACAAAAACCGATAGTCAATAATAACGCAATTTGATAAGCATTTCATGTAGGACCTACTAGTTTCAATTATTGCAATTAGGTATGAGACTCGTAGCTTAATTGGTTAAGAGCATACTTCAGTGAAACGGCAAATAATTTTCAGCAATAAGTGGGATGTACTTTCGCATGCGTTGCCAGTCGGAGAGCGATAGTCGACATGTGAGCACGTCAATTTGTTTTGCGATGGCGTCGGAGGAATTAATTCTTAAATCGTGTAAAGATGACTAAAAAACGTTACGCATTTACTCAAAAAACAAAACATGTCAATGAATATATTATTAATATTACTAATAGAACAATAAACATAACATTAAATGGACGCATGATGAATTTTTATGACAAATTATGTTTTGTTCATCACGCGTCGTTTGCACAATGTGCGCGTTGCGTAGTGACGATCGTTTTAGACCATGCCTCAGCTGAAGTATAGCCTTAAAGTATATTGGCGCGATATCAGTGAATATACGGGTTTAAATCCCGTCAAGCATCGTATTTTTGTCAAAAAATGTGTTTTTTTTCTAGTGAGTATAATATATCTGATGTGTTTACAAGTATTATGTACCTGATGTAGGGCGATAACATACCACACTATATATGTATTGGTATACGGAATCAAATCCTGCACCGTTTTTATATTATTAATAACCATGTCGTTATTTTTCGTACAAGGTGGTTGTTAGTAATTTTGAACAATTAAAAACACCCAGGCTTTGAGAAGATTACATAAATATATTGTGTCCTCACCGGAATCGAACTCAGAACTCCCGGATGGAAGGCCAGCGCCTTACGCTCTGCACCACAAGAGCCGCCTAATCCTGCTCATTTAACTAACATACACCTATCAGAATACTGGCAATTCTAGCGACATAATATTATTATAGACATATTTCCATTTGTACTTGTTTTTTTTCCATCGCAAGATGGTAGTATTGAAAATGCAGTAGAACCTCGGTATAACGGACTAACGCGAGTGAGGGGTGTCAGTTAAACTCGAAAATCCGTTATATAAAAACAGAAATATAATACTGTTTATCCGTCTTCGGATGATGCTTTAATCGTAAATATGCATTATGTAACCATTACTGACTAAAGTATACATGTTAACATCATCTTTTATAATCTTTCCTTATTCTGTGGCCGGCTAACGACCTTCAAATACATAACAATGTTCTTAAGAAACGGTTGTATCAGCTTATAAATATGTAAGGGGGGGGCACCAAAGATCTCGGCCTGGGGGTCCGCCACAGGATGTGGAGGCTATGGTCCCAATAACAGACAGACACAGAAAGCATAATTAAACCCCACCGCATATATAGCCGCCGAACACAACCACTAGTGGCCGCCTTTAGCGGTTGGATCGAGCCACCAGAGCCACCAAGAGACACCAGTGGCGAAGACTCCATACTAGGCGATTATTTAAAGCCTACCTTCCTAAGAAAAATATTTTAAAATCTTATATTGACATATTAAAATAAGCGACATCTCGTTTCGCTTCACATATTCTATGGTTTATGTTCGCGTGAATCGAACGTTTTTTTATATAAAGTTTGTTTCTTATAATTTTAAGACGTCTGGGGCGGCCCATAGAAATCGGTAAGCTATTTTAGGAGCGCTTACGCTTACATATTACGTAAGTGCACATTTATAATAATTTAAAAAAATCTATGGGATTGAATCACATATAAATATTAATTGTTGTTAAAAATATAAAATAATTTATCTCGTGATTTTTATTTATCAGTTAGAGTTAGTTCATTCATAGAATAAGATAATTTATTCAGACAATGTAGTTACCTAAGTCTCTGTTTTAAATATATAAGTATTTTAAAATGTCTAGTTTTACGGGTTAAATTAAAAATTGTTATGGAACAGATACACAACAACGGATTTTTTCAAAGATGACAATATATTTTGAGCTTATCTTGCGTTTATAAATGTTTAGCAAAATATATCATTCAAATTATTTCCTTAATTTTATACCATCAGTGAGCTTTTGAAATTTCATCAATTTTTTTGTACATATTCATCAGTAGTAATGTCGGATTATCTTCTTATTTCCCTTTAAATATATCTAACAAGCGTGCTTTCTCCGCAGCCTACCTCTTTCCAAAAGTCACCCTTCGTCACTGGCTTATAATAATGAGGGTTCAAATGGTATTTGCAGGTTGATGTGTTATGAAGAAGTGTAGGTACATACTGTATGAGGGTCAAAAGATCAGGTGACATATGAAAATGTGATCATGCAGAGCCTGGCCTCGAGTAGCCATGTGCATATAATTCCGGAGGAGTTACCAGCATGGCGAGCTACTTATATACGCACCCCCTGAGGGTAATAGAAAACTTGGACAGCCGAAACTGAGATGACTGGACTGCGCCATGGGGGGTGTAACGATTCTCGACCAAAGTAACTGGAAATCGTTGGCGCTGGATTGCCCAACAGGTCTTATTTCAACTGCATAATTAATAGCATAAAATATTTTGCGGATATCTCAATTTCAAGCGAATACTGTCATTTATTATTATATCCCTTTGACGTTTAGTTAAACTAAAAAAAGTCGTCATCGATCTGGAATTATAATATAATATACGCTACATAATATATATAGCGGTAAGAAATTATTGTTGTTTGATAATATAACGTTTATAATAATGTAATGTCACGTTTGCTTCGTGTGTATTGAATTTTATATTATACGGTACAAAATAATATGTACCCTTTACAATTTGTCGAAAATATTTCGCGGAATCAATGAGATTCGATAACTTTTTGCCGTGTAATACGACAGCTATAAATTGAGATAGGTCGCGGTATTAATTTTCCAAATCGCCGCACCTCTACTTGTTATTGTTGTTCTCTATATATATCATTCTATCTAGTTTGCACACCTACCGTGGCTGCTATTAATAATGAAACGTTACGCTTGACAGTTTGTACCTTGAGAGAGATACTGGTACATTTGGAATACGTCATAGCATTTTTATAACTATTTTACCACGTTTTTATTAGCTCGTATTCTTGTTTGTCCGGTACAGATTTTTTCTTGTATGTTTAGTACAAATTTTGTCCAAGATTTTTAACTAACTTCCCGACTAACTAGACATTTGAAACTTTTAGAATATATCAGAACACGACAACAATGCATTCTTTTAATACTTTTCGCCATCTTTAAGCAGAATTGAATTCATTTTCAGTTAATTCTGTTTTGTATGTTTCGGAAAAATTTTGTTAAAACTAATATTTTCTACTCACCATTATTGGTTGCTAAGGGGTTCTAGCAACTAAATTATTAATATATACCTACGTGCGTTACTATGGAAATCAATATGAAATTTCAAAATGACAAAATTTCAGTACATATTCTATAATATTTATTCAGTATTTATATTAAGTACAAAAAAAGTATTTATTTATACATAGAATTGTCAAGTTTATATGATTCAACAGAAAATTTAAAAACTTGGTATATAAAAAGTTCTTTTTATCTTGTAATTATTTATTGATTTTTTTAGTTTTATTGAGTGTTAGACTGGAATAGACCTGTAGAATAGAAAAAGACTTTGTCTTGATAGTAATGTCAGAAAAAGTATAACATAATATTATACAATTAATATCTAGACGGCTAAATTACAAAAAAGTGTAAATCAGTAAGCAATGATATATAAGCTGAAATTAACACCTCTTACTATTGGAGCTTCAAATTTTGTGTAATTTTACTAGTTTCTGCATTTTATTATTTCTGTGTGATTATTTTAAATGGATACATACAAATAATTATTAAAATCATAATATTTGAAAACAATGAAAGAAATTTAGCGCCGCAGGCGACAATTTTGTAATACTAACGGAATCTGTATAGCTTGCGATTATTCTTCAATTGTCCGCTATTTTATAATGTGGTGCCCCTAAACAATGCGTAAATTACATACCTACACTGATCTTCTTCTTATGGTGCCATCCCCTAGCGGAGGCCGGCCACCATCAAGGCGATCTTACCTTTGTCATCTGCTACCCAAAACAATTCAGTGGAACTGTATTCGTACCAATTACGGAAATTCTTAAGCCACGAAATGCGGCGCCGTCCTCTGCTACGCTTACCGTTGATCTTTCCTTGAATGACAAGTTGGGAAACGCTGTACTTTTGTCCTCTCATAATGTGGCCGAGGTACTGTAGTTTCCTGGTTTTGATACTACGTAGAACTTCTCGGTCCTTCCCCATTCGATTGAGAACTTCAACATTTGTCACCCGGTCAGTCCAAGGAATTTTGAGAATGCGTCTATACAGCCACATCTCGAAAGCTTCAAGTCTCCGTGACATCTCTTTGTTCCTCCACTGTCACCTACACTGATAATAGTCCATAAATTGTGATTAACTAATACTTTCGATTACTTTTTTCGATTTATTTTTCTTCTTTTATCCATTGTTGCCTAAAAATTTCGTCCCTTCACTATATCTCTCACTAGGTAGGTGTTTGAATGATGCGTTTAATATAAATTATCATTTTTAAATTACTTATTAAGGTACGTAAAATCTATATTAGTAAAAACTTTCAACAATCTCTCGCGGAACTTCTGGCACTACTAGCGGAGTCCTAGGGTTCCTCGGAACTCCGATTGACAATCACTGCCTTATACTGTCAACAGTAGTGCAAAGAGACTATTTTAAAGTAAATTAAGTTTGTCTGAAGAGGAAAATTAATGAGCATAGAACAATTAACTTAATTAAAATAAACAAAGACATTCCGAAGTGGCCTTTCATTTCTGTCTTTTATTATATTAAAATCATAATAGTATCCAGGCAGCTTTCATAGTATATTAGTTTATTCCATGGCGTGCAATAAAATTTATTTTTATGACTGCTAATAGAGATTATTAATATATACCTACAACAGCTATTTTTTTTAGTATAATGAGTAACTACTTATTGTTAACTTTTATGAGCTTTTTCATAAAGGTTTGTCTAAAATTTTGATTGTTCTGCATAATTGTATATGGATTTTATTCTGTCATGCATATTCGTTATTTTAATATACATTATTTTTAAATGCTTAATTTTTAGCCATTCATACATTAAGTACCTGCACTAAATGTAGGAAACAATACAATGTTTATAAAAGCTCAGAAACATTATTAAAATATTAGGAAAAAAAATGAACCTAGTGGGACTCAAACTCACATACACATGGCTGATGTGGATTACATCTAATAACTACGTTTCTGTCTGGGATACTTAAAATTCAGTTAATGGCCCTACGACACCAGACCCGCTCCGCACCACACCCGGTATTAATCGAGCGTATTACGGGACCCTACGTTAGGTTGTAAAACATCAGTATTTTTTACAACGTTTTTCTCAGCTCGTATTCTTGTTTGTCCGGTGGTTGTCTGTCCAGTAAAAATCTTGCAATCGATTTTTAACCAACTTCCCGACTAGCTAGATATTTGAAACTTTTAGAATATATCAGAACACGATGCCAATACATTCTTTTAATACTTTTAGCCATGTTTAAGCAGAATTGAATTCATTTTCAGTCAATTCTGTTTTGTATGGAAAGTTATTTCAGAAAAATCCGTAAAAAGTAAAAGACTGTTATTGGTTGCTAAGAGGGTGGTCCTAGCAACTAAATTATTAATATATATGAGCGTTACTATGTAAATCAAAATGAAATGTCAAAATGACATTTCAGTATTCTATATTTGTTTGTTTGTTTTTTATTTACTTCATACGAGGGTGGGTCAATAATTCCATTAAGCATTAAAACAGTTTTTATTTTTGTATTTTTTTTTTATTTCTCAACATAATCTCCTTGGAGCTCAATACACTTGGTTAGACGTTTCTCAATTTTTTTTTAAACCGTCAGAAAAATAAGTTTTCGGAAGGTCCTCAAAATAAGCATTTGTCCGATCGATGACTTCTTCATTTGAAAAAAAACGTTGTCCACTTAGCCATTTTTTTAAGTTTGGGAAAAGGAAAAAGTCACTGGGGGCTAAATCTGGCGAATACGGTGGGTGGTCGACCAATTCGAACTTCAATTTTTCAATTTTAGCCATTGATCGTAAACATGTGTGAACACGGGCATTGTCCTGATGAAAGAGGATTTTTTTCCTGTTTAAATGAGGCCGTTTTTCTTCAATTTCGTTTTTTAGCTGGTCCAATAAAGATGCATAATAATCCCCTGTTATTGTTTTTCCTTTTTCCAAATAGTCAACGAAAATAATTTCACGTGCATCCCAAAATACAGTAGCCATAACCTTACCAGCTGATTTTACGGTTTTCGCCTTCTTTGGACATGGTTTGTCTTCGCAATCCACTGCTTTGACTGTTCTTTCGTCTCGGGAGTATAGTGGTGTATCCATGTTTCATCTACAGTCACAAAGCGACGAAAAAATTCATCCGGATTGCGTTGCATGAGCGACAACAGGGCTTTAGAGGCCACCACCCTATTGCGTTTATTGTCGACTGTGAGCAAACGCGGCACCCATCTTGCAGAAATATTTTTCATGCCCAATTTGTCATGTAAAATAGAAATAACGCTACCTTTTGAGATCCCTGTAACCTCAATTATCTCACTCAACTTTAATCTTCGGTCACTTAACACCATATCGTGGATTTTATTGATCATTTCTGGTGTAGTCACCTCTACAGGACGTCCTGAGCGTGGTTCATCCTTTGTTTATGTACGACCACGTTTAAATTCATTTAACCAGTTATAAATAGTTGCAAGTGAAGGAGCAGATGTGCCGTGAACTAAATCCAACTCATTTTTTATTTCCTTTGCTGTTAACCCTTTTATATTAAAATGTTTAATAACAGCTCTAAACTCAATTTTCTCCATTTTCCATTTTTCTATTTTCCACAAGCAAATTTTTTTTTAAATGTACGAGAAACACACAACAACCCGACCAATCTGATTGAAACTTCGCAGCATACTGAATCGGTAGTGCCGCTGCATGAAAACAAACCGCTTACAGTACTAGTCGCGCCACCTGTCGGCTTTTCTAAGGACTTATTGACCCACCCTCGCAAGTACAAGTTTGGGCATATTGAGCATAATAATTCAACAGAAAATTTAAAAACGTTGTATGTAAAAAGTTCTTTTTATCTTGTAATTATTTATAATTAAGAATGTTTCAGGAGCAGTTACACAAGATGTAAGCCACCATGCACTCAAGTATGCTTTTACTGAATTTATATTAATTTAAGTTAAAAGTATCGATGGGAGAGAAGAGCACATAGAGGTAAATTAAAAAAAAAAAAAAGTATGACAAAATTGCCGAACAATCTAAGTAAAGAGATTTTCATATTGACAGTGTTTAAACTCAGTCATTCAGAAGGCGATCGACTTTCAAATCAATTAGGTAAGTATTTAAGGAAAATTATATTACTGCCGTCCAGCGCTAACCAAGTTGGTTAGTGATGTTATTACACTTTTTTCAGGCTTTTAATTTCAAAGTCGGTAACGACCGTATTCCGCCATATTGAGATAATCGCAAAAAAATGTCAAACACATTTAGAACTGCAAATAGAATACTAATTTCCTTTTTCAAACATTTTAATAAGTAATTAGAAAAAGCAAATAGCGAAATAAAATGTCCTTAACGTCATTAAAATTAATAAAAAAAACATGTCCATAGTAAGTTGTAAAATAATAAAAACGGCGGCCATTGAATATAAACGACTTTGCTTCCGGTTTAATTCGATTTAAATAACAAACGAAACTGGCTTTGATATTATGAATATATTACATAGGATGGTAAAGTACATACAGAATCAAAATAAATAAAAATATCAATCAACTAAAAAGTGCGGTTACCAACTTTAATACTGATAACCTCACTTTATTTTTTTTAAGAAAACAATGTTTGGATTTCTACAATATTGAATTTATACGAAATAGCACTTAGGTATGTACATTTTTAGTATCGTCAGTGTCCAAGCCAATTATTGTCGTAACTCTCAAATATCAAATTGTTCAGGAAGTGAAAAAAAAACTGTAGGCATTGGATCTATTTTAATATTAATCACAATTTTCGATCATATTTGATTGAAAATGGAATTTTTCCAATGGCAGGATGAGTAGATATTTAACTGTTAATGTTTTTTTTTATAAAAAATGAGGGTTACGCTACTTGGCTCGGAGCACTTTGGAGGAGTACCTAATGTGCAAAAAATCAACTCATTGTGAACATTGACAATTTCATTTGAAATATTATTTTATTACAAATTGAGAATTTACTTTCATTGACACACCATTGGCTTACGTTTAGAGGGTTACAGTATTTGGCTGGAATATTATTAATGTCAAGTTACAAATGGCTTAAAAATTAGTTTTTAATTATTTTGATACGAAATAATTTTTGGTATTTATGATACTTGGCCAGTTCGTGTTTGTATGCAATAAGTCCATTGTCATCAAAATGTCACTTTGGTGAAAAGTTAGAGCTACGACGATTATTGACCTGTATGATAATTTAAATTCCGATTATCATCAATAGGTAAATGTTTTTTATACAAATTTAATATTAATTGGCACAATATGGAAATAGCTAGAGTTGACTTCAGATAATACTTGTACTTCTTCACCGTAATCGGTGATTTTGCTTTCAGTTTCTGTCAACTTGGCATAATATTACTTAGGTATAATATCCTAGTTGCTTAAGTTTCTTAAGTCTATAATAGATTTAAGGCAAATCGTTTATCTTTTACTGTTTATAACAAACTCATACGTATTAATATTCTTACGCCAAAACTATTTTAGAACTTAATAGTAGTTTTAGACACAAAGCACACACGAGGTGGCTGTGGCGGGATCAAAACACGCGCTTCAATTTACTAACAATACAGCGTATTCTAATACATTTGACCCCCTGGGAAATGGCGGGGCCGATGGATCCCGTGGGTATCGATTTTAAATTTTCGCCAATCGATTCTTTCTAATCGGTTTCTAGATATAAATTTTAAAGTTATATGACTACTTCGACACTACCGTGGCCAGCGCAGGAGTTTCTGACATGGTTTCAAGTAGGGAATCCAATTCCGAGCCAAAATTTTGATCCCGGGATATCCGGATTACAATTTAACGATCCCGGGACTGCTCCCGGGATTGAATTTTTTTCGATAGTTATTATACCTACATTTCTATATATAGAAATATCATTGATAAAATTGGTAAAAAATGTCTAGTCTAATTTATACCTACTATTTAAGATATTTATTGTTAATGTTGTGTACGTTCAATCTTGTAAATACATAGATTTAATGGAGTAAAATAATATTGCAATATAAATATGAATGTGAAAGTAAATCAGTTTTATTTATTTATTCAAGAAAAGATAACAAATACAAGTTCAATGAAAATATCACAATTAGAACATAATATTGTGTTACCAGTGAGCATCCGGCAAATTTCCCCGTGACATCTGATATGTGCAGGTACATACACCTCACTAACATACTGATTTTGTACGCATGTCAATTGATTATGAGGTAATTGTACCGCAGAGGTGGACACGAGCTTTTATAAAAAAAAAATTACGAAAACAGTTTATGCCATGTAGACAATTATAATAAATACCTTTTTCTGTCGGCGCATCGGCTTTTCGATCCAATAATAGTTGATTTAAAATTTGAAATTTTCATACATTTTGATACATCATTATCACAAACTAAGATTATATGAGGTAATATTAGGTTGGGGTAGGTTAGATTATGTTAGGTTAGGTTAGATTTGGTTTGGTATAAAAAGAAAGTTGTAAAATCTCATGTCCACCTCTGCAGCACATTTACCGATTATGATTAATAAAAAAAATTAATCCCGAAAGTTTTGGGATTATGTTTACTAATCCCGGGATTCATATGTATCAAAAATTGTCCGGGATCCCGAGATTAGATTCCGTAGTTTCAAGAATGCATTAAAACCCGTTTGCGTTCCATACAATGCGATGTCGCCGTCAATTGTTATGAATTAAACAATATTATGATCAATTGCACATTTTGGTTTTACATATTTGACTATGTCCACGTTAATATCGAAATATAATATAAATACGAATGTATCTCTTGGTATAAAACAATTGTATAATTAGTATGTAAGCAAGTGAGTACGGCATGACAATGCTAATGAAACTATGCATTAAATCAAACATTTGTTCGGCGAGTTTCGTTGGAAAGTTCCAGCGTTTATTCCACCGACGGTTTCATATCTACAATCTAATAACCTCGTTTTCTTGCCATAAATCAAGATTGCGGCGCAGCGAATTTCAAATTACCCCCTCCCGCCCTCCCGCAGCTCCCGGTGCGCCCCCAAAAACAAAACGAGAGATTTTCGGAGCGATTTCGAAAATGTAAATTTATACACTTCAATAATAATAAAACGTCTGCCATTCTCGAATTCAAATCATCTTCATTCCGAGCACTAACATAACAAAATATTTAGTTTTCAAAATGAGTAAATGTTATTTGCTAGAAAAAATAACAATTTATTTCCAAGACGAGGCTTATGCTCAAATTACATTGGCAGATTGCGTCTGGCCCGATCGTCTGCCATGATAGCCAACATCTATTATCTATGGTTTTCCGGGATCGTGAACGTTCGTGAGCAAATTGGAAATAATCCTATTTCCGTCTACCACGATTCACGAATATTTAAGCGAATATTGCCGAAAACGTACGAAAATATCCAAAGCTACCACCCGCTTGCGAGGTTAGGTTTGACAGATGAGTTTTGACGTAAAATTGCTAAGGAAAACTGTTCAGTGTAGCCACACTATGTTTATTTTAAACAAATCAAAAGCAATGACCAACACGATCGAATCGTTGCGTGTAATTGCTTATAGTGTGAGTCGTCATGGTCGTCGACGTGTGGTCGGCATGGATCATTGAATCTGGTTGGATCTGCGCGTCTTCCAATGTAATTAAGCCTTTGTGAATTAGTGTACACAGTGGCACCATAAGTGATTCGCGCGTTGTATTGGTGTTTAATGTTTGCTGCAAAAAATACCACTACAACTACAAATCGCTTTTATCGTGCCTATGGTGCCACTGTATCCTGATTTACGAATACCTCATAGCAAGAATGTGCAAAGCAATAGGGCCCAATCGGACCAGACGACCTAAATATCAGTCCGATATTTGCTTTTAATGAATTATTATATAGTACATCGCTTATAAAGAATTACATTACCGTTGAGCTGAACCTCCGACAGTCTCAGAATTAGTCTATTTATTCAAATAATGGGTAGTGGAGGCCTCGTCATCATCAAACGTACACACAATAAAGGCAGTGTTTCATAAGCTGTATTAGATGTGGCCCTACCCTGTAAGAACCACATGTTTTTCAAATCGAAATCTTCCAATTCCCTCTAAATAAATTTAAAAAAAAATCCATTTGTGTTTTTAGAATTATTAAATATCACTCGATAGTTGAGTATTAAGTTTGTTCTCCTTCCTGAACAATTTTTCCAAGTGGAGTTAGCCGGTTTGAAGATTAAGCAGTCGAAATTATAACATTGATATGCTTTATTTTCTAAATTATACCGATATAAGGCAGATACTTCATCCTGGATTGTGGGCTATAGTACAAAACTTTTTTAATTGTATTTTTTCACTTTAGTTAGTGGAATGTTAGTTCAGCGCAGCACAAATCTGTTAACTAAAAAAAGAAACCGACTGCAAATAACAAATTGTGGTGATTTGAGAATGCTGATGACAAATAATTACAAGATAAAAAGATCTTTTTATAAACAACGTTTTTAAATTTTCATTTTGATTTCCATAGTAACGTACGTATATATTAATAATTTAGTCGCTAGGACCCACGCCCTTAGCAACCAATAATAGTCTTTTACTTTTACGGATTTTTCTAAAATAACTTTCAATACAAAACAGAATTAACTGAAAATGAATTTAATTCTGCTTAAAGATGGCTAAAAGTATTAAAATAATGCATTGGAATCGTGTTCTGATATATTTTAAAAGTTACAAATAATGTCTAGTTAGTCGGGAAGTTAGTTAAAAATCGATTGCAAGATTTGTACTGGATAAACAACCAACCACCGGACAAACAAGAATACGAGCTAAGAAAAACGCTGTAAAATAGGGCCGAACATTAATAAGTTGGCGGCAGCACACAGGGTTCATCTTTCTAATTAGGATTATTTTTATAGTTAGATATTTTAAATTTTTATTCGTTTTATACGATTTTCAATATAAGGATCCTCTGATTTATAACACTATCTTCCTTTACTATTTATATTCCATAGATAAAAATATAGATATTATAATATACACAAAGGAACACAAGTTTTTTTTGCATAAATAAGATAGATTTTCATGGGTTTAGTTTTATGTTTCTAAAAAGAGAGCACTGGACTAAATAAGTTTAGGAATCTATTGTTTAGAAGAAGAAAATAAGTCCTCAAACTATTTTAATATAAAATATAAGTTTTTAATAAATTTATCGGATTTATGAAGGTGGGAAATATAGCATCTCATGTTATTTGCGTACTAAAACGTAGATGGGGAGTGTGCTTTCATCATTTTTGCATAGGGAACCAATATAATATCTTCAATTCTGTATAAAAAATATTCTATATAACACGGGCAGACGTACGTCTCATCTGTAAATCTACATATATATATATATATATGTATTTTTTTTTCATTCTACTTGCGTCATTCACCAAAGCCATGAGTCAGTATGACAAAAATTTGGATAAGCGTATATATTATGATATACATAAAACATATTCATCAACAATAATGAGAGTTAAAACACAGTTATATTAATTACGTTGGGTACAATATAAAAATATATTTGGAAATCAGGTCTCGCTAAGGGATGCAATTCCGGACATTCAATCTTTGGTTAGTTTTTTCTATTCTGATCGCAATCTCGTAATTCCGTTTCAACATAACATTATGATTCCTGAATTTTGATTGATCAATATGATTTTTGACTAATTTTGTGACACCTTTTTATTATGATTTACATACTTTTAACAGGTACTTACAATAGTTTTATTAATTTTAAATATATTTTTCAATACCATAATCCCGAAAGATTTTCACGAATGCCAAGATTGACTACCAATGAGCTTTCTGTAAGAAAATCTTTATTAAATGAACTGAAATTTACGGTTACATGTAAATTGCACTTAAAACATTTCACCGTGGTATAGTTCGCCGTGAGCTTTTATTCCGGAAAGAGATGACAGTATACTATACGGTCTCAAACTTTATTAGATTCAAAATGAACATTAATTCATTTTTCATAGCTGATTTTGGCAAAATTCATGAATTCAAGAACGAAAACCTAACCTAACCTAACAAATAATCCAGTATATCGGCTATTTTCAAAATTTGTTTGCTGCTTGCTTCCTGTAAAGTGTAAACCGACAAGAACCGTGTTTTATTTAGACATGAATTTTATGTCAATACTACACGACCCAAAGAGGTTGAACGGTTTTTAATATACGGCCATATATATCCGATACAAAATTTCACGGTGAAGTGTGATATGGCGAACTGCATACGTATAAGTTTCTGGACACGAGCGTTTACATATTACAATTGCACAACAAAAACTTTAAACTATCGTCCCAATTATAATGTCTCCAATATTTTAAACATACATAATATTATTAATTGAGTTAGCATTTACTCAAGATTTAGTCAAGAAATAACCAAAGCCCTCGAACACTGTACTTTCGATACATTTTGTAAATTTTGATATCCATTAAAAACGCACTTAGGGTTTTCAAAGTATTAATAATTACAATAATTAATAATAAGTATACAAAGTCATAATATTGTTTGAACGAATAAGAAAATGTATTGTCTCTATCTATGCGTATAGTATTAAAGCAAAGGCAAACGGCCTATCTGAATAGTCTTGATAATGGTGTTACAACCGAAATAGCTATCGACAAACCTTCTAAAAAACCTGAAGAATTTAATATTAATTATATTTTTATTTCTTTTTTTATACATAATATTCTTTATTAAAATAACCTACTAGTATGACGTAGACAAATGAGTAATATTTTATAGATAATGAAATCTTTGTATAGTTTCAGTGTAATTCTTTTGAAATACATACTATGTTTTTTAAAAAGGTACAAATCCAGGTTAGCAAACGTATTGAAAGCTAGTCCTGGATTCCCGGAATTACAGTATTATGTCATTTCAAACCGTAACATCATTATCAAAACTAAATCAAGCTTTGTCAACTTACATAGCCTTGGACCACCACCAACATTACAAATAAGACAGTGAAATATCTCTCATATACTTCATGAATTGTATAATATATTATATGAAAAGCTTTTTCATAGAGAAAAATATGAAGTATCATATTTTAGCGATGGCTTACGCCAAAGCTACCAGACTTTTATTAGATTATTTCTGTATTTTATAAAGTTAAATAAATCATCCAGATTTTTTTATACATAGGTATAACATCAGTATGTACATTTTTATAAAAATATCGTAATAAAAAATAGATTTTCAAAAATTGCTATTATAAAAGTTAATTCCGAAAAAAAAATTTTTTTTTTAGATTATCAGCATTTATCATTTATTATTCCGAATAATTTCATTCCCAATTTGTCCAGATAATCGGGGTCGTATCCGGAAATTTGTACGTACGCAGTTCGCAGTATCACACTTTACCGTAAAATGTTTTGTCGGAAATATATGGCCGTATCAATGACATTAATATGGACGAAGCATCTGGGAATAAAAATGACACTCGCTTTTTTGTCGGGTCTGCCGAATGGCATAATCTGTTCTAACGCCATTACAATAAAGGTGATATTGCTATAAATCCCCGATGCTTTTTGTCAGGTCTGCCGAACGGTTCGGTTCGAACGGGTTCGCTCAAATGAACATTGACACTAGAAACCAGCGGTCAAAATTGAAAAGTTTACGAACCGGAGCGCTCGACAAATTTTCCGAACATATTTACATAGTCATCAAATCGTATGTGTATTTTATAAAAATAAGTGTGTCAGATTTTGTATTCTATGGCCTATCTAGCTCAGAGCCGGAATGGCGCTCCGGTGCGTTCCGTTCCATTTCGAGCCCTGCTAGAAACACTGTTCTAACGCCATTACAATAAAGGTGATATTGCTATAAATTCCCGATGCGTTATATCGCATAATGGAAATTGCGTGACGTCTACCTATGCATGTGCGAATGTCGTTGTGCGTGAATTTACTTGCTAGCTACTGTATTGAGTGCTTTGTTCATTAATAATGTCATTGGGCCGTATATTAAAGACCATCTACCTCTTTGGGTCGTATAGTACTGTACGTATGTAATCCTACCTAGAGAACTTTACCAATTTTGGACGAAATATTCGTTTCCTTTTGACCATGTCCGATTCTAATAATATTAATATATGGGCGTCTACAGAGTGGAGGTTTGTACAGATTTTGTTTTTACGAGAAATGAATGTTATCCACTTGCTCAACCTATTAATTCCAGACTCCGAATACATTTGAAAAACGCTATGTGTATTTGCAATACCCAGGATTTGAACCTGGCAAAATTAATCTATTAATACTAAGTATTAATAATAATAATAATTAAATTATTTTACATAGAAAAGTGCTGCTAAAGACAGATATAAAACGCCGATCATAATATCATTTTAATTAACCGTATTATATAGTCATCGATCGATCATCGAGCGGAAGACATTAATTTTATAAAATTCAGAACTATTTGCCTTTTAGATATATCGTCAACTTGCAGATTAATTATATTAAGTTTAAGGTTAGGTGAAAGCTCTCCATTAGTATAATAGTCGAATGAATATTTAAATTTGGAATTGTCTTCTGCACTTGTATCTAGATACAAAAAAAATGCTTCCGGAAATTTTATTTGAGCTCAAAGACAAATCCTCGGCGAATAGTGTTAGAATAGAAATGTACAATTATTTCTAATTTTTGACAGCATGGTAATTACACAAAGCAGCTTACCATGATATCTACCATATAAAAGGATGCAGAGGGTCGGATTTGGGAAGGGGACCCCTGATCTATCCAACTTAAAAATATTTTCTATTAGGTTGTTCAGCCAGGAAGTATTTCCCTTATTATTACATATATATATAGTATTTTCCTTTCAATGTACAATGGTTTGAGTTACCCCATCTCCACCCGCCATCTATATGCACCATTTATTTATGCATGGCCATCTTCCATGATGCTATAAACGTATCAGAATAAAAAGATTTTAGTGCCAAACTTTTTTGTCCCGAAACGAAGCTGCACGAGACTGATGTAGCAACCGTGGACCTAGGAGCTTAAAGAAAGCGTTGTAGAAAATAAAAAAGAATCTTGATTTGCTCTGCCGACATTTATCTTTAATAACATGAAGATAAGTACTCTGTACCCGTGTACTGGAAAGTCTGCCGAAACAGAGGAGAAAATTTCTTAAGCAATTGTGATAATTATCGTAAAATTTAACGAGGTTGCCGGCGACATGTTGCCAGTGTGGACCCGGCATAAGGATCGTGGGATCGGAATTATTCCGTCATCCATATGACGCAGCAAATTTTTCAAATTTCTCAAAGTTGGCCTTGGTTGATATCAAGTCGGCGTGGCCAATCGGGCCCGTGTGTGGATGGACCCTGGCAAACAGCTCCGCTCGATCGGATCCCATCGGCGGACAGTCCCAGAGGACGTGTTTAGCGTATGTGTACATTATCATTATGTGTTTGTAATCAAATGTATTAAACCTGTCTTTCTTCTTGGAACCCGTAGAAACGCAAAGCACTGAGTATATCATTTAGAGCTGTGCAATATTCTGATATACTGTTTGTCATCAACCAAATTTAACTATTTTGTGCGTGTGATTTTGTTTTGGGATGTATAGTTTTGTTTATGTGCTTATATACATAATATAATATAACACCGATAATTTACCGGAACACAATTAACTTAATGAATCGCTTATGCTATCGAATAATGGATTACACTGTAAATTCATAATATATAAGAAAACCTGTAATAGTATCGAAACACAAACAAATATGTATCATACTACGATGGAAAAAAAACAAAAATAATATTTTAAATCGACATAAAAAAAGCAATTGCAAATGTAGCTACAACGGTTTCATTAGATAGCCTGATAATTTATGATTCAATTAAAATAATAACATGAACCATTTGTACAATGTGTTTACATAAACATAATACATATTTAATATATATTTAGATCTGTATAATATTATGAAAATACATTACCTGTGATGTTATATTATTAGTAGTCGGAAAATCCAAATATATACACAAGCACTCACTACATTTTCCGAAATCCGACGTAGGTATAACTTAATATAGGTGTGTGTCCTGGCTATTATTATTTCCAATAATACAAAATAATAATAATTTATTTACGTATACTATTCCACAGTGCAGCGCCAATCGCCGGCCAGCGATCAAAAACCTAACTAGACCGACTAAAAAACACTATTCTCTGTTATGGTTTTAATGATATATTTACATTATTATACTCGGTTTCTGATGGCCGACATTATTAAATGTGATATTATCTATGGGGATGGAGCGTAGTTTTCGCGGAGGTTAAGAAAATCGACCGACACGGAGCAAGTCGATACGCGAACTGAAAATTCCACTCGGCCTTCTCTTTTCTTCCAATTCCATGTTCGCACATGCGCACAGTGTCATTCCACTAATTCATACCGTAGAATAAAGCCATGGGAAAGGGTTCCACTGATAAACCTGTGCCTTATTTTTGTGGTTTTGTGGACAATTCCATTGATAGGGTTGCCATAATAAAAAATAATATATGGGCATATTTGAAAGCAAACTGATCAACTTAAGGGGGGACATGCTCGTCGAAGGTCAAAATTGAGTTTTTATTGTATATTCAAACCATGATCCTGGACACTCCTTAAACGTTGTAGATGATCTATTTATATACTTTTGAAGCCTTATTATTCTTTATAGTTATTTTAAACATTTGATGACTGCATGAAGTATTTTTGTTACATAAAATAGTATTCTTTTAAACCTCTCGCTCTAATGTTTTAGAATATAGTCATATTTCGGTACATAACTGTGCAGTGGTGTTAAGATTTTTTACATTTTTTAATTTTTAAACGCATTTATAAAACCATTAGCATAATTTATTACGAGATAATTTTTGTAAAATATTCACGATAAAAAATTATATTGATAATCTCTGTGATCCCAAATTTGACAAGAATTAGGCATTTTATTATTCAAAAAATCGGCAAGATTAACACATTTCAAGATAATTCTAAAGATATTTATTATAAGCTATGTTTTTGACCATTCAAGTGTGATAAACATCTTATGAATAATGATTGCTTTATAATAATTATTGACCTAAGAATAAGGTAGTGTTTTTTTGAAATACGCCATTTCTTTTGTCATTCCCCAGTGGTTAAGCTACAACATACGGCCGTAGCCATAAATTGACAAACTATAATTGAAGTAAAGAGTAAAATGATATTAACGCGCGTGTTTGAACATGTACCGTTTAAAAAAAAATAAAAAAAAATTCGGTTAGGTACATGTTCAAACACGCGCGTTAACATAATTTTACTACCTACTTTAATTATAGTTTGTCATTTTATGGCTACGGCCGTATGTTGTAGCTTAACCACTAGGGAATGACAAAAGAAATGGCGTATTTCAAAAAAACACTACCTTATTCTTAGGTCAATAATTATTATAAAGCAATCATTATTCATAAGATTCTTATCACACTTGAATGGTCAAAGACATAGCTTATAATAAATATCTTTAGAATCATCTTCAAATGTGTTAATCTTGCCGATTTTTTGAATAATAAAATGCCTAATTCTTGTCAAATTTGGGATCACAGAGATTATCAAAATATTTTTTTATCGTGAATATTTTACAAAAATTATCTCGTAATAAATTATACTAATGGTTTTATAAATGCGTTTAAAAATTAATAAATGTAAAAAATCTTAACACCACTGCACAGTTCTGTACCGAAATATGACTATATTCTAAAACATTAGAGCGAGAGGTTTAAAAGAATACTATTTTATGTAACAAAAATACTTCATGCAGTCATCAAATGTTTAAAATAACTATAAAGGATAATAAGGCTTCAAAATTATATAAATAGATTATCTACAACGTTTAAGGAGTGTCCAGGATCATGGTTTGAAAATACAATAAAAACTCAATTTTGACCTTCGACGAGCATGTCCCCCCTTAAGAATATAAACTTTTTCCACACAGAGGGAGCTTTTGTATAATATAAAATGAAACCACAAAAGGTTTACTATGACTAGTGAATAAATTTATGGATGTGATCTCTATTGAATGAAGGCCTCCTCTGGTTCCCTCCGATCAGCCCGATTATTAGTTATTCACTACCACATAGATCCATCAAACTTGATGAGATCGTAGATCGCCCTGTAGTCGTTTAATAAAACATTTTTTACATTTGGTATGTTTAATCAATTAAACAATGTATGATTTTTTTAATGTTATCATCATCATCAGCCGGGGTCAATCTGCTGCTACTGCCAGGTCTTCACTAACTAATTCAACTCATATCGGTCCATAGTTTTTCGCTACTACATAAATTCTCCGAAACTAATCAGTTAGTCGGGTTTTGGAAGGTCTATATTGAGGCCGCGGCATGAAACTGTGAATTTCGATCGTAGTTACAGTTACTGCTTCGAATATATTTGTATAAAATGATGATTCTTCTTTCATATTGAAAAAAAATGTTAATACGTTAATAAATATGTACTAAATATGCAAACGAAAATCTTTATTAAATTCGAACATGTTACCATATTGCATTCGAATTTACGCAATAACTAAGCACTACAATCGCAACTCAACATTTAATGCCACGGCCTTGGACGTCCCTGTAGTTACTTAGTGCCTCTTGAGTACCACTAAATGACTACATTTTTCCAGCGGCTGTTCACTCCCCGAGTGGCAAATCCGAATCACTACCATTTCATCAGCTTGGTGAACCTAATCACATCACATACGCTTGTCTGCCTCTATTGGTATATTTATAATATTATCGCGTTATGTCTAACATGCATCTTTCCTTGCCACGTTGCGCTACTTATGTTTTACATGCATACGTGAGGACTGGTAACGCACACTGGTTGAACGCTTTACGTTTTATGTGAAATGGGAGGTCACTTTTAAAGATACTCAGGTACCCAAATATGCTTCATTGGTTCATACGTTTCCTTCGAGGCCCTTTCATACAGCAATCTGGCACGTGCAACACTAAATGCAACACTGAATAAAAACATATTGAGTTAGTGGTCAAATCGAGTGTCAGGGTATGGTGATTATGGGTGATTAAGTACAATTCCGTGGCAAGCAGAAGTGGTATATGTCATCAAAAATCCAAAAATGAGTTAAGTATGCAGATGTCTAAAATTTCAATCATTCTATGCAGGAGAACAATCGCAAGTGATGAAAAAAATTTGCTTATACCCGTTTTCGATATTTGAATATGGTATATGTACAGAAATATACAGAAAGCTGTTAAGAAAACAGTGTTATGTGACTTATACCTCTACTCCCAATTCGCTGTGGCGTAAATTAATACTGCAGTGCTCTTTGAATCAGCGACATATACCCAAATAGGTTGGACAGTGCCTATAGAGAAAGCATAAAAATGCCAGTCTGATACACTTTTGTCAAACAAAACTCTATTACAATGAAATTATAAACACTTGGACCTATTCTCTTTCTTTGTGACGTCAATGTTTTTTTTTCGGTAAAATCATGAATTATGATTTTAGATAGATAGAGATAGATTTTCATTTTTTAGCAGAATTAAAAAATATCAAGAATCCGCTCAAGTTGCTTATGATACAAAAAAGTTAGATAAAGAGGAAGCCAACTTGGATCCAACCAAAAGGGATTTTACATTAGATCTCCGGCTGTGCCTACCAACCCTGATATTAGCATTTAATGTTGCCTTCTATAAATGCCTACTTTGTACATTCAAATTAACCATCTACGATTGTGATGATAGCATTCATAAAGTTACATGGTGGGTAAATTGCACCTCTTTGTTTCATTTTTTAAACATTATTATACCTCTACATTAAATTTGTATTTACTGATATTTTTTCTGACACTTACGAGGGACAAAACAGGAATACCGTGTAGTGGATATGTAGGTACTTTATAGTGCTCAATTTTATATTTCTTCTGAATATTTCAAATGTGTAAAACATAAAATATAAAATATCATTTCAAGTTTCATTATTTTTAGTCATATAACAACTGTAACTTTATGATGTAATAATCGTATTTGTTTGTTTTACTTAAGATATTGCATTGTTACTTCACGAATAAATTAAAACTTTAATGACACATAATCATTTTCTTATAAACTATCTATTCCACATTTATTTAAGTCCTAGTCCATACCAAATTATGAAAAAAAAACTTGATAATAATAGTATTATGTTAGCTAAGTGCTCGAATTTCATTCAGGAAAATAGGTATATGTCAATTTTTAGACAAATTACTAATAAAAATGCAAAAAATATGCAGATTACATAAACATTATTTTTTTATAACATGTATAAAACAAAAAATCCATTAAAAATATAAATATCTGATTTGATATTCAACAAGTTTAAAATAATTCTCTTGCAAAATAACACTTTTGTGACATACCTACATATACCACTTCTCCTTTTGACCACGGAATTATAGTAGGAGGGGTAAGAGCGGAAGTCAGTGGTACCGGCTAACAGCCGTATTCATACACTTTTGAACCGCATTCAACGCAGTACCTAAGCGGTTTATCGGCCAAATAAGAAAACTATAAAAAATGCATACGTCACGAAGATGCGTACAGGAATGCGCACCAAACTTAAAATGGCGGCGATCTGCGCGAGCTGTCAGTGTCACTTTAATATACGTCTAAAATGAGTTCATCACAACAAGCGTTTAGTAGGAGACTTGAAACGTGCCGTTGTGTTATAATCGGATTCATGATGATGCTAAATGATGCTAAGTGCTTGTCAAAATGTATACAGATCGTGGATCGATGGAGATGTATGTAATTGGAGTCCGCGAAGCTGTATTGCCATATTATGGAAATATTTACTGGGTATACTTTATCATTTTTGTGCATTAAGAAGTATAAAATAAATATGATTTTATAACAAATAAATTATTTAAAGTTCATGATAATTATTCATTTATAATTTTACATTTATATGATACCGTTTGCACATTTTTACACCTGTTCACAATTTCAAAATTTTAAATTAATTATCGGGAAATTTAAATTTAAAAGTTGGTAACATTAGCCACGGCATGACGCGTATTACGTCAGCGACGTGACGTCACTATTCGACAGATTCAAATTAGGTTTATGCATGCAAATGTGCAGTAAATAGCTTGAATGCAGTTTGCTGTTATATGCATACGCCAGTAAATGTGGAGTTTCTGAACTTGGAAGCCGCATTTGACCATCGTGTCGGATGCTACGCAATACGTATCAGAATATAATCATGTGATGGGGGTGCTAAATACCCCAGCGACAGGATTCAGATGGCGGCAAGAAATCGATAAAATATTCTTTCTGATTTTATTTAAAAACTACCTATATGTTATTTTCTTATGTAAATTTAATCGTATTTTTCCTACTGTCAAAGGGTGTTGGTGGTGGTGGACATAATGTAAAATTGAAAAATAAGAGCGAATTGTACAAATATTACGTATATTCTTATTTAGTACTAAAATTTCCGATCTATGACTAATGTTTTACAATTATATATAATAATACCGAAAAGCATTCTTTCAAAGTCTCAAAAGGGGGCGGCAATTTTCGGATGGTATCCGGGGGCAGCATCCCTTGGCGCGATCGTACATAAATATAAACTAAACTAAATTAATTATTATAATAATTCACTTCCTATTCTCGTTAAAAAAACCAATCATATAAGTTTTTAATTATTTTTTTTTTATTCAACGAATAATTCGCAAGATTTAAGAATGTAACATTCTAATTATTGAACATACATAATTTTAAAAACACTTCTGAGAAAATATACATTATAACCAATAGAAAAATCTCTCCGGTATCGCGCCCACGCACATACAATAGGGTACAATATAATACGTAGTATGGTACTGCCAACTCCTTCCAGGCACTCCTAGAATGAGAGATAGGCTGACGCGTATCCGGAAACTTGTACGTATGTAGTTCGCCTTATCACACTTCACCGTGAAATGTTGTATCGGAAATATATTGCCATATATTAAAGACCATTGAAGTCAATCCCTCCAAACCAAACCAGCCCCGCACCATACTCGGTCTTAATCGACTGGGCCCTGGGAGAAAATACCCAAGACTGAGGTTGCTACGCTAAAAGTGAGCTCTGACTGAGTTTAAAGAATTTACTCTAATGGAAGGTACCAGGGAGAGAAAAGCACATGGAAATTACAAAAAAAAAAATGAATTATATGTAACAAAGAAAACGAAGCTAATCATACGGACCAACAGCTGGTAGGACGCTGTATCACACTTCACCATGAAATGTTGTATCGGAAATATGTGGCCGTATATTATGGACCGTGCAACCTCTTTGGGTCGTATAGTACTGACATAAAATTCATGTCTAAATAAAACACGGTTCTTGTCGGTTTACACTTTACAGGAAGCTAGCGGCAAACAAATTTTGAAAATAGTCGATACACTGGATTATTCGTTAGGTTAGGTTGGGTTTTCTTTCTTGAATTCGTGAATTTTGCTGAAATCAGCTATAAAAATTGAATTAATGTTCATATTGAATCTAATAAAATTGGAGACCGTATAGTATACGGTCTTCTCTTTCCGATAAGTAAACCAGAGGTGAGAGGGTGAGGTAGGCTGTTAAGATCCTACATAAATAGTACACACTATACTTTATCAGTCATACGTATTTGTTTTCATTGAACCAAAACTACAATTGACATATTATGGTGTTAGTTAATTTTTAAAATTCAATTAAACCATAATAGATAATAGTCAAAAAATACTCCTCAATCTATAAAATATTAAATCATACATGATTTTGGGTATTTTATAGATAGAATAATATAGTTTATTATTATGGTTCGGCTTGGGCAGGGATTATTTTATTTAAAGAAACCAACATCATGGCGTGTAATATATACCTATTTTTAATTCTACGAAAATAAATAAGTATGAATGTAAAAGTTTGCACTATTTTGTCGAATCGCGCATAGCATACCAAAACTAGGTATTATAGACTTATTCATTGATTTTTAAAAACCAACCAACACCATCTGTAAATTTTATTGTAGTCTTAATTCAATAAAAATAAAAACGTATGACTGACAAAGTTTAGTGGGCACTATTTATGTCGGATCTTAACAGCCTACCTCCACCCTTTCTCCACTGGTAATCTCTTTGATGAAAGGGTAGAAATAACTTTTTAAATTGCAAAACACGTGATTTGGGCGAATTCTAGTTTGCGTGGACATTTTTATTTAATTAAACACAATAAAAACGCAAAGTCATTGTACGAGTACTTAAACATTTTTTACCTTTGAAGTGGCGCAGTGACCCTAGTATTTTTATTTAAAAAATCGCTCAAAATTAAAATTGAAAGCTTTTTTGACGTAATACGTCTTACATTTCGACGCCCACAGTATCAGACTTTAGCGTTAGTTATGTACATACTTACTTTTGTTGTGTTCTGTACTCTACGTTCACTTTTATTACATCAGTGAAAGATACATTGTTTGAAATGTAGAGAATATGTCTATACTTTCAAAAAAGCATCAAAATATATTAAAACAATCACTGCTGACCTCTTAATTAATATTTAATTACCACATTTAAATATCATGTTAATTATATAATATAATGGTCAACTAATGCAAACGCGCCAGTCGCGGTGTCAGCACTAAATGAGAAAACCCCAAAATGCTGACTAAAAATAAATATACTTCTGTCTTTCATTCTTTCTCTTCTCCGACACTCAATCAGTTAAATGATTTTACAATCCGCAAAAAAATCGATAACATTCAATTTGCCAACATGACGTTGTATCTTGAACTTTCCAAATCGACTGCTTAATCTACAAACCGGCTAACTCAATTTGGGCAAATTGTTCAGGAAGGAGAAAAATCAGAATAATTTAACTAGTGAGCGAAATATAAAAATTCTAAAAATACGCTTGGAATTTCGTTTTTACAAAGAAACTGCACTATGAATTAATACACTATTATAGTTTCCATTTTATGTATAAAGAAAATTTATATAAAGAGCGGAGTTGTTCCATTTACGATATTGGAAATTTGACACCTGCAGTTGGCTGTTTTCTGTGAAGAACGATAACGCATTTATTTATAGGTTTAAGATTGTCTGTAAGAAAGAGTTTTGTGTGAGTATAGAAAACAAGCTTTATAACAAAATACCATAAAAATCAGATATTTGGTTTGGAAAATGTTACAATACTACAAAATAGAAACATCTTCAACAACTATCAGAACCAAAACTAGGTTCCTTGTCCGGTTAGGCTCCTTCTTATATAGTTTTTCGTTAGACGAAAATGTCCCACCACGAAAGACTGTATATACCTACCTTAGTTATGGTGTGTTACAAAAGCAAATAGTTGGATACATTGTAGATACATATTAGCAAAAACAGGGATGTTGTGTTACCCCTAAGTGCGACAACATGATTTTACAGCTTTACAAAATAAATTTTAATAAAAGAAATCAACAGTTTCAGAAAACGTCTACAATAATATAATATACCGGGTGCTGAGAGACCTTTCGGATACATAATATGATAGACGCAGTTTATTTAGTGATTTGTCTATCTGAGACGGGTCTAGGACGATTTGGCGCCGGGAAGACTGGACGCCAAGCTATTCGAAAATAAATAGACGTTATATAATTATATAGTTGGTGAGAATTTAAATATACACACGTAAATAATGATTTAATCATGCATATGTTTAAGTTCCAACGAAAAAAGAGTTTTTTATTTTTATATAAAGCCTTAGGCATGGTAATTTTCAATCCGCAATAAAAAAAAACATTATGTCAAAAGTAAAATGAATTAAAACTACTAAGTAGTAGATAGAAATTGATCAAAATTCATCGTCTACGTTATGTTTACGTGTCCACGATATCACAGTAAGAGAAAAGCCCAAAAACGTGGCCAAAACCCCAGTAAATGAATTTTCGAAATGGGGATACTTGAGTAGTCAGTCAGGTAGAGGACTAATAATTGTATTTCATTGTGAAAGAGGAAGCGTTTTGACCGTATACCTTCGTTGCTGCGTCAGTTGGAAGTTAGTCTTCGTGGAGAGTGTAAGCGTCGCGCGCTAAACAGACGAAAATAACTGTGACTTCGAAAACCCATAAATTTCAAGTGAAGTGTTCAATTTCAATTCTGCGACATGAATACGACTTCTGGAGGTATGTATAAAATATTTTTACATTGGTTGAGTCCAAACTTAATGTATAAATTATTGAAATGTAGTATAAATTTCTGCATAAATAAAATTGAATAATTTTAAAAACTTATATTTTCAACTATTCGAAAAATTATATATTTTGTCACATTTTGCAAAGCACTCATAGTCTAGGCCTTTGGTTTATTGTATAACCTTGCGACATTTATAAAAGTTACCCGCGGAATACGAGCGTCTTGTCCGTTATGAGGCCATTTTGTTTACAATAATTTAGCTTTTGAATGCGTAATCAGTGACCTTCAAATCCCGCATATACCAATTTTTGTCATGATCTGACATTTTTTTAACATCCATGTCCGCCATTTTGGATCGGCCATTTTGTTTACAATAATTTTGATTTCAAATTCGTAATCAGCGATGTTAAAAACCCGTATATACCAATTTTTGTCAAGATCTGGTACCTTTTTAACATCCATGTCCGCCATATTGGATCGGCCATTTTGTTTACGATCGTTTAGATTTCGGATTCGTAATCAGCAACCTTGAAAACCCGTATATAACAATTTTTGTCAAGATCTGGCACCTTTTTAACATCCATGTCCGCCATATTGGATCGGCCATTTTGTTTACGATAATTTGGCCTTCGGATTCATAATCAGCGACCTTCATAGCCTCTGTATGCCAATTTTTATTCAAATCAGAGGTCATTTCAGGTTTTGGCCATGATTTTGGGCTTTTCTCCTACTGTGGCGACAGTTCGGCGTGCAATTGTCCCGGCGTCCAGTTGTCCCATTTCCTCTGAGACAGCAGTACACAAAAAGTCATGATGCTAGTCATGGAACTCGGCGAGGATCCCACTCCTCGCCGTCTAGCTTGGTATTTAACGGGCACCACGTACTCGCCTCAATTTTGTATGCATAATATTACATACGTTGACTTCTGATGTGTGTTAGGCATGGCCCCCACAAGGGGGGGGGGGGGGTGTGTGGTTGATCGATCAGTTTAGCACACCACAAATTTGCTCTAAAATAATTTAAACATTTTAAAATACGAGGCTGTGCAATGCAAATTAATATGATTTAATGAATGATGTAATTAAAAAATAATTAATGTGTAGACTTTTATTTTATAATTATTTTTAGCGTATTTCCTGAATAATAAAAATTACTTTTTATTCAGTATGGCAGAGGGTCAAATGTTTCTAATTGGCTACCACAAAAGGGGTAGCGATCAGTGCTTCATAATAAATTATGCCAAGTGGAACTCAATAAATTCAAGTGGATTTATTTAAGAATACAAAAATCGCTAAAGAAAAATATACGGAATATCCTTAACTTAACCTTGCTGGACCCGCCTCAGCTTGTGGAGGTCATGATATTAGGCATCCATTTATTATTATATGTTACCATTGTTTTGACTCTTCTTCGCCGGGACCTCAAACCTGGGGATCGTGATCGTGAATGATTTGGCCATAGAGCAGAAGCCTTATCCACGTCTCGGCTCTACTTCGGTATATTTCAGTAGAAAACCACTAAAATATCTGTACTTATAATAAAATAAATTATTGCATTTGATTAGTACCTAAGTGCTATCATTATTTTGTTTGTTGTGTCAACGTCAATATCTTGCTTGGAAAATGTTTTTATTATTCATTTAAAGAACACTGCCATCTGTGAAAAATATTGTATACGATTCACGGCTAATTTAGGTGAAGTAGATTCCGTCTTTACCGTAGTGGGAAAATCAACTTGTTGATAAATTAATAAATAAACAAAATAAGACAAAGAGTTTTTCATAATATACGCTAGATGTGATACTAAAAATTACTTATTTAAATTAATTAAATTCCATTAGACAATAAATTTAAATTTGAAGCGGTCAAGAGCTTTCAAAATGTAAGATACTTCATAATATTACTATCGATGTAATATAAAAATTGGCTTAATCCCACTCCATTTTTTACACATATTTTTTTACATAATAAGCGAATCTCTAAAATGTTTGTAATCTTCTAAATTTGTAGTGACTTCTAATTTTTTTGTTTTCGTAGAAAATTTAATATTTTCTTAAAAATATTGTATTACAACCTTAATAATGTAGTTAGATATGATATAATGTCATTCAAACAATTTAGATGTACATAATATAAATATTATAATTCAAACGGCTTTCTTCATTAGCAATCGCCCGCGATTTCATCCGTGTAAAATACGGAAAGAAAAAGTAGACAAATATACAATGAAGAAATATGCTGATTCGTATTATTTATTGCTCGATTTCTTGGCTCGCGCTTCTTTACCCACGTTTGGAAATTATTGACATATGTGTCGCTACATTTCAAAATCAGCCAAGTCCACCTTTAGGTGTTTTTGACTTTTTTGTGAATTGCTGAAGAACTACTGCTTTCTAACATTTCTGCATTATCAAAATGTAGAATTTATTAATTTAAAATATTCTATACTCGAAATAATATAAACTTTCACCCTTGTGTCTGTGTATTTGAGAAAACAAAAAGCTGTTTTTCTCCTATTCACCTATTATGAACATGGCTGATTTTGAAACCTAGCGACACATATAATCTTTTCGATTTCTTGTCGCGTATTTATCATCCCTAGCCTCGCATCATATTGTTGAAGGTGCGCTATTTTTGAAAAGTTTCTTTTCATATCCAGAATCAAGATGGAAGTATATTAAAGGTCTTAACAACAATGTATATCTATAAGCTGTGCAAGTTTGACCAATATTGGTCTGCTAATTTTTGAGTTATAACCAATCAAATTGGGAGTTAGGTAGACCCTCTAATCTTATCATTGGTATAGATAGATTTTCGCCAAAGTATTAAAATCAAAAATGTTGTATGTATCCAGAAGAAGAGGCATTCTGTGGTTTCCTATCTAAATCACTAAAGCAGGTGTCCAGTTTGTCATAAGGGCAACGTGCTGCGGATGCCAGAAGAGAATTTCAACCTGGCTACCCTGCTCTTCAAGGCAACCGGATTCCGGCGTCCTGGAAGGTCGCTGAATACTATTTATAGTGTATACGGTGGAGCTACCGGATGCTGGTTTGACCTGAAACGATACAAGAAGACTGGCGAGCGACAGGGATTCTTTGAGGCGCCTCGTGGTGTCCATATGCTCCAACTAAGAGGCGGATATGGCCGAATAAGAAGAAGATATAATTATACAAACTCCTCAAATATCTCACTTAATTTGTATGGAAATAGGGAATACTGTAGACCAGGAGCTCTTTTTTTTCTTCATTTTCATATTAAGAAAATTAATACTATAAAACGAGTTTACTTGATGGAATTAGAATTTAAATTATAATTATTGATTTAAGCTTTGTACTATTTATTACATTTCAGTCATTTTTTTGCGAACCGACGAAACACACTGACAAGATTTTTTTAAATTTATTAATAACCATGCCCTTGCTTTTTCGTACAAGGTGGTTGGGTGGGTTAGTTGCATTGATGTGGGGCTAATTGGTTCCTCCATTTATATCTTTAATTTTCTTTATGGCCAGAATTAAATATTTTGTGTAGTGTTCTTGTGTTGTTCTATTGCTTAGTACTTCGTGAGGCTTTTGGAGGTCAATTTCATGATTATGCTGCCTACACCGAGTCCTGAGAGTCCATCGCTCCCTTTCTTGTATAGGGCAGTCGTTGATGACATGCCACACAGTTTGAGATGTGTTGCCGTCACATGGACAACAGTCATCATCCCTCAATTTAAATCTTTTTAGATAAGCTCGCACCGCTCCGTGGCCTGTTAATATCTGTGTGAGTTCGTGTGATATTTTTATGTTCCTGGCAAGAGTGATGGCAGACACTGACAAGTTTACCTGTATTCGTAAATTGGTGAATGTGTACAGTGCCTAAAGATGGCAAAATGTGAAACCCGGGTTGCAAAAATGTACCGAAATGGAATAGTACAAAACTTAAATCAATTAGAATCAATGACATTATTAATTAATGGACAACGCACTCAGTACAGCAGCTAGCAAGTAAATTCGAGCATAGCGACATTCGCACGTGTATAGGTAGACGTCACGTGGCAAAATTTCACAATTTTCATTATGCGATATCACGCATCGGGAATTTATAGCAATATCACCTTTATTGTAATGGCGTTAAAACAGTGTATTGTCATGTTATTTTATAACATAACACACTAAGTCAAGGAAGTCTTTACGAGGGCAACACTACGCAAAAGTACGACCGGATCGCGCCTGCGCACGGGATAGTTTGTACGGAGTTCGTGACACTATTTCCGGCGCTATCGGAGCTAGCGGGCTTTTGACACGTAGGCGAAGCGAGAGTCGCTCTCTCAGTCCTGATCGTTCGAAGGAAGCAGACGTCTTGGCCAGTTCCGAGCCTCGGGCCCTGGGCACAGGGCTTTCGATTTCCTGACGTTTTGGAGACGTGGACGATGATCATCTGAAGGACGTCCCCCCCACGCCAGGAGATCGGAGGAACTCCACGGTCCCCACACGTTCGAAGACGCACTCCTCGATTCCGTCCTGGAAGGAATCGAGGGCAGCGAAAAGGCTGAGGAGCCCTTTGTGTAATCGGTATTTATTGTCATTTTATGTTACGGTCCACCGACCGAATTAGCTTTTGGGTTTTTGTTCTAATTTATCTAAATATTGTATCGCTTTAGGTGCTCGTGATTCACTTAAGTAATTATACATTTTTATACACTGTAGCCCGCAAGTTATCTTATTTATTAATATACAATTGTTGCAATTTCTCTACTTGCTTTTCATTTAATTATCCTTCACTATTGTCTCTATGCATCATCATAGAGTGGCGCTCAAATCCGAGATATTTATATTTATTCCATCATTATGTAATTTATTATTATACAGGAACATCCAACGAATGAGTGTAGTAACCGGACAGGTAACTGAGGTCTTAGAGGTAATAAGTCAAACCATCCACGACCCTGCATCCTATTTCCCCGAGTCTCATGCTTATCCCCAACATATCCCTATCCTATCCCTATCCTACATTCCCATCCATACCTATTCCTATATCCCCATGTCAAACCATTATATGACATTGGCGCCCAACGTGGGGCTGCAAAAAATAAAAAATGAAAGGCTAATGGTTTGACATGGGGATATAGGAATAGGTATGGATGGGAATGTAGGATAGGGATAGGATAGGGATATGTTGGGGATAAGCATGAGACTCGGGGAAATAGGATGCAGGGTCGTGGATGGTTTGACTTATTACCTCTAAGACCTCAGTTACCTGTCCGGTTACTACACTCATTCGTTGGATGTTCCTGTATAATAATAAATTACATAATGATGGAATAAATATAAATATCTCGGATTTGAGCGCCACTCTATGATGATGCATAGAGACAATAGTGACGTTGGGCGCCAATGTCATATTAAAGGATTTTATGTCGGGGTTTAGGAAGGATGGGATCAGGAACGGGATAGGGGATGTAGGGATATAGGATAGGGATATGTTGGGGATAAGCATGAGACTCGGTGAAATAGGATGCAGGGTCGTGGATGGTTTGACTTATTACCTCTATGACCTCAGTTACCTGTCCGGTTACTATACTCATTCGTGTAGGTTCCTAGATTAATAAAAAGGCATAATAAATGGGATAAATATAAATATCTCGGATTTGAGCGCCACTCTATGATGATGCATAGAGACAATAGTGAAGGATAATTAAATGAAAAACAAGTAGAGAAATTGCAACAATTGTATATTAATAAATAAGATAACTTGCGGGCTACAGTGTATAAAAATGTATAATTACTTAAGTGAATCACGAGCACCTAAAGCGATACAATATTTAGATAAATTAGAACAAAAACCCAAAAGCTAATTCGGTCGGTGGACCGTAACATAAAATGACAATAAATACCGATTACACAAAGGGCTCCTCAGCCTTTTCGCTGCCCTCGATTCCTTCCAGGACGGAATCGAGGAGTGCGTCTTCGAACGTGTGGGGACCGTGGAGTTCCTCCGATCTCCTGGCGTGGGGGGGACGTCCTTCAGATGATCATCGTCCACGTCTCCAAAACGTCAGGAAATCGAAAGCCCTGTGCCCAGGGCCCGAGGCTCGGAACTGGCCAAGACGTCTGCTTCCTTCGAACGATCAGGACTGAGAGATCGACTCCCGCTTCACCTTTGTGTAAAAAGCCCGCTATCTCCCATAGCGCCGGAAATAGTGTCACGAACTCCGTACAAACTATCCCGTGCGCAGGCGTGGTCCGGTCGTACTTTTGCGTAGTGTTGCCTTCGTAAAGACTTCCTTGACTTAGTGTGTTATGTTATAAAATAACATGACATTACCTCCAACCTTGGTAAGAGAAGGACAAGCCATAGCGAGGACTTCGACTGTCAACTTCTCGGGGGGGTCTTCTGATAGCATCAATCCTCCCAGGGGTTGGGCATCATGGACGGCATGCTTAGAGATAGCGCGGCTACAGGCGAAGCGAAGGAGACATATAGATGATATTTCCACTCTGTTATTTGGTGACAGAGGGAGAGGCTTATGAAGAATCCAAAAAAACGAAGAAGATTATTTGCTGAAGAGTGAAGAGCTGGGAGAGGTCTCGTAGATTTACCCTACCTAACCGGTCCACCAATAATTTATAAATTTTAAAAAAGATCTAATAAATATAAAAACACCTAAGCTCGTGTACATGGAAATAAATAAATAAAATATAATAATTTATCACAGATAATTCACATCATAACAAATAGTGGGGATTCAACCCAGCAGTGTAAAACTGCAATATTTAGAATATATAAGAATTGATTTAGATAAGGCTTCCAAAAAGATAGGAAGAGTTGTATAATAATTATTAGTTTGAAAAGATTTGATATCAGTATAAAAAATTGAAATAATAGCCAAAAAATTTACATAAATGCACCTCAGATAATAATAATATATGAAATGGTATAATAAAAATATATTGTATATAAAGGAATTAATATTTTAGTTCAAGAAATTTAATTCAATTCATTAATTGATAAATTTGCAGAGATAGTATAATATAATAAAGTAATTAATAGAAATTAAAATTGCTTCCATAATTTGAGTAATAATATAAGCATTGAGTAATTAAGTTGAAAATAATAATAGATCAATGAATGATTTAATAGATTGATTTCGAATAATATTAAGTTATTGAAAAAAAGATGAACCTTTAATAGTTGGCAAAAGTTATAAAGTGCACAAAGCAAAAAAAATATAAATCCTCAATCGTATATGCCGTGGTTTTTGGCAAGTATACATAATACAAAATAATAAATACAATAAATTCACCAACTTGGTTCGAACAAATAACATAATAATTAATAAACAATGAGTGCCAGTTTGCTTTTGCGTGAGGGCGAGTCTGTCGGAAAGTAATAAATACTGTGCGTCAAGCACCGTCCGAACATTTAAAAAGAACATTACTAAAATATACTACTCTCAGATGTCTAATCTGAATAAAAATAACAGTGTGGCTAACAACCAACAGCTGTGATGTGGATTCTCTGTTAAGCCTGTAGGAAACAAATGACGTGTGATGGAATTCCAAGCCACGATCCGGATTCCAAGCAGCGCTCCAACAAATAACATGACGCGAACAAGAAAAAAAACTAAGCTAGAAAGTAATTCCTAGTACAAGATGTAAAATTAAAATTAAGTGACGACTTTAGTATACTAATTTAAGATCTACGATTGCGTTGCGAGACGTCGCAAACCCCAACAAACAAGGTTCGTTCTTCGAGACTACTCTAAAGGAACTTAGGCTAAGGGACTTAATCTACCACACCCCGAATACTAGAATCCGCTAAACCCCGCAAAGCAAGAGACCTCCGGTGACGTACGTTCCTTTCCGGTTGCAAATGTTCCAGCCCCAGGCTTGCGAACTCTGAGTCCGGAACCCATCAGAAACGGACCTCCCAGATACAGAAAGAAAATACCACGGAGCACCACATGAAAGCCAGGCAACGACGAGGAAACCATGAACACATCGGAGACTAAACGTAATTAAAAGAACAACATGGTTCGCAACTGGTCCGACATTCAAGTTGGGGCTGCAAAAAATAAAAAATGAAAGGCTAAAGAGATCGTATTATAACGTCCACTTTCTTCCCTCAAGGAATTTTGATAAGTAGGTTGATTTCCTTCATACAGTCCAGGCCGCTGCACAACATCATCAGTGTTGACAGACGATCGCTTCTATTATTTGCATCACGCCTGCCAACTCACCACCATAAACATCAGAGTGCGGTGGAATCCACACAATCAGCGGCAGATTCCAACGCCAAAAAGAGAGGGGACTAACGGGACCGTCTTCAGCACCGATAGTTCAACCCAAATACCAAGAGGGTTGACTGCTAGAGAAAAAAAATCAGACGCGTCCGAGGAACATCTTCGGCACCCCGGATCACTAAAACAAACCGGACAGTAGTGAGACACCTTCAGTTCCCACGACTTCCAAGGAGCTAGCAGCCAACAAATAATAATAAAATCTCCCCGCAACCTGTACCGACAAAGATACATTGACAGAACAAGTATAACCAATCACTACAATCAATAAAAAAAAAAAAAATAAAAATAGCAAAAAAAACCGTCACGCAAAAACAAGTACGAAGGCAACTGGTATAAATAAAGATCACACGATCACCAGCGCGATGTACTTAATTAGACAATTGTAGGTAATTTTAAATATAGATATTTTATCACTAGGTAGCTAAACTGACAGGCCCTTCCAAACGCTAAGACAGCGGTTGCGTCTTCCGGGAACACCATAACTCTCATCCTGGCACTATGGTGGATTTTAGAACTATGCTTGTTTACCAAAAGTTGGTCCAGATGCTGTTTGTGTGGTATGAATTGAGTAGGCCTCCTTCCCGAAAGGTCTGCAACCACCACCTTTGCGATGGACGTTCACCGGAACAAGGGTGTATTGCCATGTGCAGGAAAGAAGTCAGTAACTGAAATAGTTTACCATAGGTGAGTAAAAATTCACAAAGAAATTGAAATAAAGAAATATAGAATTTTATAATAGAAAATATTACTCAATGACATAATGTCACGTCACGTATTTATTTATTGGGGGTAAGGAATAGGTATGGGATAGGGATGGAGGATAGGGATATGGGATGGGGATAGGGATAAGCATGAGACTCGGGGAAATTGGATGCAGGGTCGTGGATGGTTTGACTTATTACCTCTAAGACCTCAGTTACCTGTCCGGTTACTATACTCATTCGTGTAGGTTCCTAGATTAATAAAAGGCATAATGAATATGGAATAAATATAAATATCTCGGATTTGAGCGCCACTCTATGATGATGCATAGAGACAATAGTGAAGGATAATTAAATGAAAAGCAAGTAGAGAAATTGCAACAATTGTATATTAATAAATAAGATAACTTGCGGGCTACAGTGTATAAAAATGTATAATTACTTAAGTGAATCACGAGCACCTAAAGCGATACAATATTTAGATAAATTAGAACAAAAACCCAAAAGCTAATTCGGTCGGTGGACCGTAACATAAAATGACAATAAATACCGATTACACAAAGGGCTCCTCAGCCTTTTCGCTGCCCTCGATTCCTTCCAGGACGGAATCGAGGAGTGCGTCTTCGAACGTGTGGGGACCGTGGAGTTCCTCCGATCTCCTGGCGTGGGGGGGACGTCCTTCAGATGATCATCGTCCACGTCTCCAAAACGTCAGGAAATCGAAAGCCCTGTGCCCAGGGCCCGAGGCTCGGAACTGGCCAAGACGTCTGCTTCCTTCGAACGATCAGGACTGAGAGAGCGACTCTCGCTTCGCCTACGTGTCAAAAGCCCGCTAGCTCCGATAGCGCCGGAAATAGTGTCACGAACTCCGTACAAACTATCCCGTGCGCAGGCGCGATCCGGTCGTACTTTTGCGTAGTGTTGCCCTCGTAAAGACTTCCTTGACTTAGTGTGTTATGTTATAAAATAACATGACATTACCTCCAACCTCGGTAAGAGAAGGACAAGCCATAGCGAGGACTTCGACTGTCAACTTCTCGGGGGGGGTCTTCTGATAGCATCAATCCTCCCAGGGGTTGGGCATCATGGACGGCATGCTTAGAGATAGCGCGGCTACAGGCGAAGCGAAGGAGACATATAGATGAAATTTCCACTCTGTTATTTGGTGACAGAGGGACAGGCTTATGAAGAATCCAGAAAACGAAGAAGATTATTTGCTGAAGAGTGAAGAGCTGGGAGAGGTCTCGTAGATTTACCCTACCTAACCGGTCCACCAATAATTTATAAATTTTGAAAAAGATCTAATAAATATAAAAACACCTAAGCTCGTGTATATAGAAATATATAAAATATTATAATTTATCACAGATAATTCACATCATAACTAATAGTGGGGATTCAACCCAGCAGTGTAAAACTGCAATATTTAGAATGTATAAAAATTGATTTAGATAAAGCTTCCAAAAAGATAGGAAGAGTTGTATAATAATTATTAGTTTGAAAAGATTTGATATCAGTATAAGAAATTGAAATAATAGCCAAAAAATTTACATAAATGCACCTCAGATAATAATAATATATGAAATGGTATAATAAAAATATATTGTATATAAAGGAATTAATATTTTAGTTCAAGAAATTTAATTCAATTCATTAATTGATAAAATTGCAGAGATAGTATAATATAATAAAGTAATTAATAGAATTATATTCAAGAAATTAAAATTGCTTCTATAATTTGAGTAATAATATAAGCATTGAGTAATTAAGTTGAAAATAATAATAGATCAGTGAATGATTTAATAGATTGATTTCGAATAATATTAAGTTATTGAAAAAAAGATGAACCTTTAATAGTTGGCAAAAGTTATAAAGTGCACAAAGCAAAAAATATAAATTCTCAATCGTATATGCCGTGGTTTTTGGCAAGTATACATAATAAAAAATAATAAATACAATAAATTCACCAACCTGGTTCGAACAAATAACATAATAATAATTAATAATCAATGAGTGCCAGTTTGGTTTTGCGTGAGGGCTAGTCTATCGGAAAGTAATAAATACTGTGCGTCAAGCACCGTCCGAACATTTAAAAAGAACATTACTAAAATATACTACTTTCAGATGTCTAATCTGAATAAAAATAACAGTGTGGCTAACAACCAACAGCTGTGATGTGGATTCTCTGTTAAGCCTGTAAAAAAACAAATGACGTGTGATGGTATTCCAAGCCATGGTCCGGATCCCAAGCAGCGCTCCCACAAATAAAATAACGCGAACAAGGAGGAAACTAAGCTAGAAAGTAATTCCTAGTACAAGATGTAAAATTAAAATTAAGTGACGACTTTAGTATACTAATTTAAGATCTACGATTGCGTTGCGAGACGTCGCAAACCCCAACAAACAAGGTTCGTTCTTCGAGACTACTCTAAAGGAACTTAGGCTAAGGGACTTAATCTACCACACCCCGAATACTAGAATCCGCTAAACCCCGCAAAGCAAGAGACCTCCGGTGACGTACGTTCCTTTCCGGTTGCAAATGTTCCAGCCCCAGGCTTGCGAACTCTGAGTCCGGAACCCATCAGAAACGGACCTCCCAGATACAGAAAAAAAACAATTCTACGGAGCACCACAAGAAAGCGAACAAAGGCAAAGAACCCATGATCTGGCTCCCCGGCGGGGAATCGAACCCCGGTCTCCCGCGTGACAGGCGGGGATACTTACCACTTACATTCCCATCCATACCTATTCCTATATCCCCATGTCAAACCATTATATGACATTTTTTTTTTTCTTTTTTTTTTTTTTTTTTTTGAAATTATTAATTTCGCGTTCATTATCGATAAAATTGAAGTAATCTTTCGTTCATTAAAATAGATTTAGTCATTTTTAATTCCTATTCAATATTCATATTTCAAATTGATTTCTGTTTACGTTAAAACGTCAAGCGCGCTTACATTTGCGGTCGCTAGATGACACCTTCATAGAATTTATTTGAAATATTTAATTTCAAGATTCTGTTCTTTCGTGGGAATGATTAGTTATTATACATAATTAATTATTTTTACAGGTGAATATTTTTAATAAAATTTTCCTTCTTAATTCCTATATAAAACTTCCGTCTACATATTTTTTTGAATCAATTTAATTTTTTCTCTCCTGTCAATCCTTTCTAATTTAAAGACATATTTTTTTTTTAAAGCTTTTTGATTTCATTCTAGATGCTTTCACTCAACTATATGCAACTTTCCGTCCTCTCCTAATTTTTTAAAAAGCATATAAGCTAACATTAATTAATATTTTTAAATTCTTTTTTTCTCTTTTCAAATCCTAGCATCCGCTATTTATTATTCATAAACATTCAATTTACTTTCACTTAAATTATTAATTACATTCTTTTTGATTTTGCAATTTTTTTATATAAATAAATAATTATTATTTCATATATGCATTTAGAGTACATTTTAATTTTGAATATTCTCTTTCATTGATATTTAAAAAAAAATTCTTTGAGTATTAAAATATTTTTCTTTCAAATACAATCTGGAATTTGATATTTAACTACATTTACATTTGAACTAACTAAATTATTTTTTCTTTCAATTTAACTTGAATTTAATAATTGATTATTTTTTGCTTGTTCAGCGTGCACTGGGCAAATTTTTTTAAAAATGCTGATATTTTATTTATTATCAACTATGTTTGAAACTTTTAGGAGTTATCAAACCTACATTCATTATGACACGCAATGTCAAAGATTTTTTCTTTTATTATTATGGAAAGGTGTGTTTCCGTGCTTATGACACTCAACCAATTATATTGAATTTTGTCAGGGCCGCATTTTAATAATGCCTATTTATTAATATTCAATTTTTTTTGTGAAGGAATTTTGTACTGTTTGGTCTTTTGTCTATTACACACCTCAGATATTTATAAATTATAATTATTATTTTTGCTCTTTTACAAGCTTCTTTTTTGGATTGATTTTCTTTTTATCGAATTAATTATCGCAAATTTTATACATATATTATGTCATTGAGTAATATTTTCTATTATAAAATTCTATATTTCTTTATTTCAATTTCTTTGTGAATTTTTACTCACCTATGGTAAACTATTTCAGTTACTGACTTCTTTCCTGCACATGGCAATACACCCTTGTTCCGGTGAACGTCCATCGCAAAGGTGGTGGTTGCAGACCTTTCGGGAAGGAGGCCTACTCAATTCATACCACACAAACAGCATCTGGACCAACTTTTGGTAAACAAGCACAGTTCTAAATACTACCATAGTGCCAGGATGAGAGTTATGGTGTTCCCGGAAGACGCAACCGCTGTCTTAGCGTTTGGAAGGGCCTGTCAGTTTAGCTACCTAGTGATACAATATCTATATTTAAAATTACCTACAATTGTCTAATTAAGTACATCGCGCTGGTGATCGTGTGATCTTTATTTATACCAGCTGCCTTTGTACTTTTTTTTTGCGTGACGGTTTTGTTTGCTATTTGGTTTTTTTATTTTATCATATACATTAGAGTTTGGCATTGTTTTCTTATTTTTTTTTATCTCAACTCAATTCGGTTCAGGCTAGATGGATGGTGATCAATGTTTTGTTTTGTCCATCTGCTAGGGATCTGTACCGCTACCAGAACTGAAGGTGATCTGGTAGGGTACCCCTTATTTTTCTCTCTAGCAGTATATTGATTAATGATTATTTGGTAGCGCTGGTCGGAACGGAAGGTGTTTCCGGCTAAGCCTCCACTGGTAACGGAATCCAGCTGCCTGAGATTCCGTTGCTTCTTTTTGGTTGTATGGTGGGAGGTATGGATTCAACGCGATGCTCTACCGAATGCGGACGTTGTTTCCTACCTCGAAACCCGGTCTTACTGGGTTGGTTTTTTTATGCAGTTTTGTTGGAGAAGGTGCCTGAACCGAAGTGAGAGAAGCCATTCCTTTTGTTTTTTTTATTTCCTATTACAGGAAAGTGGTCGTTATAATACGTGCTCGTTAGCCTTTTAATCAATTTTTTATTTTTTTTGCAACCTTGACTTGAATGTCAAATCAGTTGCGAACCAGGTGGTTCTTTTAATTACATTTAGCTTCCGATGTGATCATGGGTTCTTTGCCTTTGTTCGCTTTCTTGTGGTGCTCCGTAGAATTGTTTTTTTTCTGTATCTGGGAGGTCCGTTTCTGATGGGTTCCGGACTCAGAGTTCGCAAGCCTGGGGCTGGAACATTTGCAACCGGAAAGGAACGTACGTCACCGGAGGTCTCTTGCTTTGCGGGGTTTAGCGGATTCTAGTATTCGGGGTGTGGTAGATTAAGTCCCTTAGCCTAAGTTCCTTTAGAGTAGTCTCGAAGAACGAACCTTGTTTGTTGGGGTTTGCGACGTCTCGCAACGCAATCGTAGATCTTAAATTAGTATACTAAAGTCGTCACTTAATTTTAATTTTACATCTTGTACTAGGAATTACTTTCTAGCTTAGTTTCCTCCTTGTTCGCGTTATTTTATTTGTGGGAGCGCTGCTTGGGATCCGGACCATGGCTTGGAATACCATCACACGTCATTTGTTTTTTTACAGGCTTAACAGAGAATCCACATCACAGCTGTTGGTTGTTAGCCACACTGTTATTTTTATTCAGATTAGACATCTGAAAGTAGTATATTTTAGTAATGTTCTTTTTAAATGTTCGGACGGTGCTTGACGCACAGTATTTATTACTTTCCGATAGACTAGCCCTCACGCAAAACCAAACTGGCACTCATTGATTATTAATTATTATTATGTTATTTGTTCGAACCAGGTTGGTGAATTTATTGTATTTATTATTTTTTATTATGTATACTTGCCAAAAACCACGGCATATACGATTGAGAATTTATATTTTTTGCTTTGTGCACTTTATAACTTTTGCCAACTATTAAAGGTTCATCTTTTTTTCAATAACTTAATATTATTCGAAATCAATCTATTAAATCATTCACTGATCTATTATTATTTTCAACTTAATTACTCAATGCTTATATTATTACTCAAATTATAGAAGCAATTTTAATTTCTTGAATATAATTCTATTAATTACTTTATTATATTATACTATCTCTGCAATTTTATCAATTAATGAATTGAATTAAATTTCTTGAACTAAAATATTAATTCCTTTATATACAATATATTTTTATTATACCATTTCATATATTATTATTATCTGAGGTGCATTTATGTAAATTTTTTGGCTATTATTTCAATTTCTTATACTGATATCAAATCTTTTCAAACTAATAATTATTATACAACTCTTCCTATCTTTTTGGAAGCTTTATCTAAATCAATTTTTATACATTCTAAATATTGCAGTTTTACACTGCTGGGTTGAATCCCCACTATTAGTTATGATGTGAATTATCTGTGATAAATTATAATATTTTATATATTTCTATATACACGAGCTTAGGTGTTTTTATATTTATTAGATCTTTTTCAAAATTTATAAATTATTGGTGGACCGGTTAGGTAGGGTAAATCTACGAGACCTCTCCCAGCTCTTCACTCTTCAGCAAATAATCTTCTTCGTTTTCTGGATTCTTCATAAGCCTGTCCCTCTGTCACCAAATAACAGAGTGGAAATTTCATCTATATGTCTCCTTCGCTTCGCCTGTAGCCGCGCTATCTCTAAGCATGCCGTCCATGATGCCCAACCCCTGGGAGGATTGATGCTATCAGAAGACCCCCCCCGAGAAGTTGACAGTCGAAGTCCTCGCTATGGCTTGTCCTTCTCTTACCGAGGTTGGAGGTAATGTCATGTTATTTTATAACATAACACACTAAGTCAAGGAAGTCTTTACGAGGGCAACACTACGCAAAAGTACGACCGGATCGCGCCTGCGCACGGGATAGTTTGTACGGAGTTCGTGACACTATTTCCGGCGCTATCGGAGCTAGCGGGCTTTTGACACGTAGGCGAAGCGAGAGTCGCTCTCTCAGTCCTGATCGTTCGAAGGAAGCAGACGTCTTGGCCAGTTCCGAGCCTCGGGCCCTGGGCACAGGGCTTTCGATTTCCTGACGTTTTGGAGACGTGGACGATGATCATCTGAAGGACGTCCCCCCCACGCCAGGAGATCGGAGGAACTCCACGGTCCCCACACGTTCGAAGACGCACTCCTCGATTCCGTCCTGGAAGGAATCGAGGGCAGCGAAAAGGCTGAGGAGCCCTTTGTGTAATCGGTATTTATTGTCATTTTATGTTACGGTCCACCGACCGAATTAGCTTTTGGGTTTTTGTTCTAATTTATCTAAATATTGTATCGCTTTAGGTGCTCGTGATTCACTTAAGTAATTATACATTTTTATACACTGTAGCCCGCAAGTTATCTTATTTATTAATATACAATTGTTGCAATTTCTCTACTTGCTTTTCATTTAATTATCCTTCACTATTGTCTCTATGCATCATCATAGAGTGGCGCTCAAATCCGAGATATTTATATTTATTCCATCATTATGTAATTTATTATTATACAGGAACATCCAACGAATGAGTGTAGTAACCGGACAGGTAACTGAGGTCTTAGAGGTAATAAGTCAAACCATCCACGACCCTGCATCCTATTTCCCCGAGTCTCATGCTTATCCCCAACATATCCCTATCCTATCCCTATCCTACATTCCCATCCATACCTATTCCTATATCCCCATGTCAAACCATTATATGACAGTATCTAGTATCAATGTTCATTTGAGCGAACGATATTGATATTAAAATATGAATTATGCCATTCGGCAGACCCGACAAAAAGCATCGGGAATTTATAGCAATATCACTTTTATTGTAATGGCGTTAGAATAGATTATGCCATTCGGCAGACCCGACAAAAAAGTGAGTGTCATTTTTGTCCTTATTAATGTCATTGATTAGAATTCATTTTCATTATTATGTTTGAGCTCCTTCTCTATAGAATAATTTAGCATTTTTATTGGTGGAACATGCATTTTTTTTTCATTCATTGATAAACATCTATATCCATTTTGAAAATACAAATTCCGTACAAATCTTGACTATAATCAATGGGCTTCCTCTCAAGTCAAAAATTTCGAAACGAGTGGATATGACAACAGACGCACATTGAGAACACACTGTGCGATTGTCATCGCCGCGAAGTAGGCGCAGTCACCTGCCACGGCAAAACATCCAAGAGTTGTCCGCGAAAGCGTCTCTGAAACGAAGGTCTTTCGACAAAGTGAGTTGGCAGTATGCAGTTGTGGTCGTTTGCATGTCGGTCACGCCAGCCTGACGTTATGTTACGACATCGGAGTCCGCATCGAAAAGTTTGTTTGTCAGTCGACTTAGCAGGGACAATGTCTCCCAAACTGTAAGGTCGTTGATAATTATTTTATTATTGACTGAAACGATTGAATTTTTTTATATATATTTATTAAGACTGACTGGCCAGAGACGCATTCGCCAACGTCTGAGGGACCAGCGCATCTATTCTATACACAAGACTGCTATCGGAGCTATCGAGGGTAGTTTTGTTTCGAAGTATTATCACTTATTGTAACAATTACAATAAGTTAGTTGTAATCATGGCCCCCACAAGAGGGGTTGACAGGGCTCTAGCCTGGGGGCCCAAGCTAAGGGGAGGCTCGGCGTAACAGGTCGATCAGTTAAGTGAGATAAACACACTCCACAAATTTGCTCTGATAGTAAAAGAAAGTCGCACTTTCAAATTACAATTAAACTAAATTAACATTTACAAATATGTGGCTATGTGATGCAATTCGGTGTGATATGATGATTAATAATTAAATGATAATTCACATGTATAAATTTATTTCAATTATTTGAAGGGTGCGTGTTACTTGACTACAACAAAAAGGGGTCACGATCAGTACTTCAAGTGGATTTATATAAAAATACAAAGTATCGCTAAAAATACGCAGAACGTTTTTAATGTTACTTTGCAGAACTCTGGGGTTCCATTGTGGATACCACTTACCTAGGTAACACTACAATGTAGAATATCACACTGTCCTTAACATTATCGATAGGTTCGGAGGGTCGCCGAACGTTCTGGCCTGGGGACCTGCTTCATGATGTGCCATATACTATGGATATATACCTATTTGTTTTTATTGAACTAAGACTACAATTATTATTCGCAGATGGTGTTGGTTAGTTTTTAATAATCAATTAAACACTGCATAACCTAACCAAACCATAATAGTTTTGGTATACTTTGGGCGATACGACAAAATTGTACAAACTTTTTCATTCATACTTATTTGTTTTCATTGAATTAAGGGCGGACGTGCTCAGCGTGGGTCAAAATTGAGCTTTTTTTCTATTTTCAAAGCATGATCCTGGACATATCTTAAACGTTGTAGATAATCTATCTATATAATTTTGAAGCCTTATTATCCTTTATATTTATTTTAAACATTTAATGACTGCATAAAGTATTTTTATTACATAAAATAGTACCTATTCTTTTAAACCTTTCGCTCTAATGTTTTAGAACATAAATGTGCAGTGGTGTTAAGATTTTTTACATTTATTAATTTTTAAACGCATTTATAAAACCATCAGTATAATTTATATCGACATTATTATGGTAAAATATTTACGATAAAAAAATTATATTGATAATCTCTGTGATCCCAAATTTGACAAGAATTTGGCATTTTATTATTCAAAAAATGGGCAAGATTAACACATTTGAAGATAATTCTAAAGATACATATTATAAGCTATGTTTTTGACCATTCGAGTGTGATAAACATCCTACGAATAATAATAGTTTTATATTAATTATTGACCTAAGAATAAGGTAGTGTTTTTTTGAAATACTCCATTTCTTTTGGCATTCCCCAGTGGTTAAGCTACAACATACGGCCGTAGCCATAAATTGACAAACTATAATTGAAGTAGAGAGTAAAATGATGTTAACGCGCGTTTATTATGGCTTGGTTTCGCAGGGTTTATTTAAATTTAAAAAAAACTAACCATTACCGTCTGTGTAAATTGTAGCCTTATTTCAATGAAAACAAATACTGACTAAGCAAACACCACAGATAATCAATCACCTACAGACGAAGGGGATAAGAGTGAATGCTCAGGTGCCCCATAAAATAGGATTTCCCAATGTAACATAGCGTGACAACGTTCAATGTGCACTATTTATGGCTGAACTTAACAGCCTACCTCCACCCTCCGCCACTGATATGTTATAATGTTCCTATGAACCAAATAGGAAGGTTCCATCAATATAATAGTTTTGTGGTCAACTCCGCGCTTTTATGACGATGTTGGTAATTTTTTGTCTGTGTGTGTCTGTCCATCAGACTCTTTGCCTACCTGTTGGCCTGTGAAATAGGTAAAATACCTAACTCGCCAACAATCTACGCTGCGAATGAATTTAAAAGAATTGGAGGTGGTGCTGTGGTATGTTGTAGAATTTAACACTGTTGCTGTCAAACGCCGTAAACTAGACGCACCATAAATTACCCATCCAGCGGGTCTATTCTATACAAAGGCTGCTTTCGTCCGCTAAAACCGCTAACTAGGGTATGTTTATATCAAATTATTAACACGTATTGTAACAATTACAATTAGCTGGTATTAATTGTTGCAATAAATGCTATATTTTAACGGCATGCCCCCTGCCTGTGCTAAAATTTAGAGCATGAGCAATAGAGAGAGAGCGAGAGAGAGACAGTTTCGACTGATTAACTTAATCTAAAATCATCTTAAATTAATCACAATACAATTACAATTATAATATTTCAATATAAAATGTATGTAATAAATACTAACACATTATCACGTTAGCACGTTAGCGGTCGATAGTCGCCTTTGTATAGAATAAACCCGCTGACATCGATACTCCCGACATTATCATGCTTTTCTTAATTCAATAAATAGGATACTTATAAGATTTATGAATGCAACATTCTTTATTTGACATACATAATTTGGAACAATCTCTGAATTAAAGTATATCTTAAGTAGGCAAGGAAATGAAAGTACTTACCTAGTTATTTGTATCACCTCATTTCTCAATTGGGGAAAGAGTATTGACCTCAATATATTATTATAATAAAAAATTGTCTCGTTGGGTCCAGTTTCAAACAGTCTGACACAGTATCTGAATCTGTAACACTGATCGGTATTATCAAAGATAGTTGGAAAACATGAGCAGTATAACTTATTATTCTTAGGAAATATAATTTGAAAGTCAAGAAAACTTTAAATACTATATTATATATACTATAAACTAATTACTATATTACCAGAAAAATAGAATTAGCTTGGAGAAAAGTTGATGATGATAACCATAGATACTTTATGATAATGCCGATAGAAAAGGTATATATTAACTCAAATGGAATCAACTTACAGAAAAAAACACCTTGAAAAACAATGTACCGAATATAACATTAACACACAGCCACTGCAATCCAGTAGGGGCTATTCTAAATAGTTAACACGGTATAAAAACGTTTCAGTTATTGTTATTGCTCCAAAATAACACGGATATCACTCAGAGCAACTCCATAAACAAGGCAGTTAGTTATCTACTATAATTGGATAAAATAATAGTCCAGTTGGAGATTCTAATCAAGTAAGACGTGTTAACTGTGCTACTCAACGAAATTTGACAACTCGCGATTACCGCTGTCATGGGCGGCCTTACAAAAAAAAATATCAAGCCTGACAATTAACTTCCCGGGATAATTAACTACTTGGATATGACTATCATATTTATCACTTTTTTTTATTGATTTTGGAGTTAAGTTTGAATATACGGTAGAATAGCCTTGCAAGTTGCGAGCTTCACTGATTAGGCCGTATAAAATTAATAATTTAGAATGTTCAATTTATTTTGTACAATGATAGTTATCACTGTTATTATTGGTTCATGGTTTTTGGTTCATAATAATTAAATAAGAAAACCGATTTAAAAAAATTAATTTAAAAAAACCGGAAATCCGGTTAAGATAATATAATCATCACTTCATCACATTTAGCACAACTTACTTTTTTTAAAGTTATTCTGGAGATGGCTTTAACAAAATATGTTAAGTAGGTACTAAAATTTTATAATATTCACCTAAACCCGATAATAAGTCATTTATTTTCTATTTTCAATATACTGCCGGTAACATTCTCAATGAAGGCTTGCTTCTATCAAAGCAATCGTGCCTGCGATAAAATTTCGTTCCCTCTAGTTTTAAGTTTTTGTCGATGTTGATGCCGGCTCCATGGCTCAACACTAGGGATGGGCTAACGAAAGTGAAATATAGTTACTGGTATTAGATATAGGTATTACGAGAAAGCATTGATAGTAGAAATAGTATTGTAAAAACGTAATAATACTTACTAATATCTTGTATCTTTGGAATGTATTGATACTTACTTAAAAATATAAAAGGTTAATATTTACTTGTGAATTTTCTATTGTTAAGAATGTATCTTATTTGGTATGCCATTCATAATTATTAAAATGATATTGAAAATTTTATAAGCGTCACCAAACCACAACCAAACTTCATAGTCCAAGTTATACTTTTTTTTATTGAATTAATAATATAAATTATTGCAGATCAGTGGCGTCCATAGACAAAATGCCGCCTCTGGGCAGCACCAAAATGTCGTCCCAATTTTGTATACAGTATTTTGTATCATCCGTGCACGTGTCGTTTCTGATCACCATGGACGTCGAAGGACAACGGCAGTGAACTAGACATCGCGAACTAGGTAAAAAAATTACAGTCCTGTTAAACCTTTTATGTTAATTAATGCATTTTGTTTCCAACCAGTGAGCTGATTTTTTTAATGGATAGATATTTTCGTTTAGGTAGCTATTTCTATATATTATATACCAAATGATTCTCCTCGATTTGCCGCCCTTCGAGTAACTGCCGCCCCCAAGCGACGCTCAATCTGCCTACCCCCATGGAACGTCTCTGTTGCAGATAGTACCTATTGGTTGGATTTTTTTAATTTAATGAAACCCTGCCTGCGTAGATTCCAATTGAATACATTTGGAATCAAGTAAGTAGTAAGACCTACGTCGCCGTGCTTGGCCACAAAACTGTCAAGTTTTGCAAGGTGAAAGAAACCTGTGTATAAGCCGCATTTAGTTTTTACTCAATAATATTTTTATTCGACTTCGTTCTTTATATATTTCTGTATTTTTATGATTGACAAAATGCCGCCTATTCGACACTTTCATTCTGACGGTGCTGCTTTGCGTTAGCGAATTATGGTACCTTATGAAGGTTCAGAGTAACCATATACTGAGCTTCAAAAACAGATGTTTGCGACGGATACTGGGTGTACGGTGGCATGACTTTAGGAGCAACAAAGAGATAAAAGAAGGGAGTGTGAAGAGGTGACGTTGGACCTGGCTCGATCACGTGCTGAAGATGCCAGAATAGAACCTCAACCTGGCTTGCCTGTTCTTCAAGCCGACCGGATTCCGGTGTCTTGGAAGGCCGCTAAATACTATATATATATATAGTTTATACATTGGAACTATGGGATCCTGGATTAAAGCAAGAAGATTGGAGAGCGACAGAGATTTTTAGAGGCGCCGCATGGTGTCTATATGCTCCAACCAAGAGGCGGATATGGCTGAAGAAGATTTGTTTTTTCATTCCCTATATTTTAATTTATTTATATCCACTTATGCCTCTTTTATTACAACGAAAAGTGTATTGCACCCTATCAGTTTGAAAAGGTTGTCAACCCTTGGTTTATAACATAAATTATATTAAAACAATTAATTGAAATCTGAGAAGAATGTTCCGAATAGCATTCACAATGTTTGAAATGTGCAAAATATATACCCCCAAATAATAATAATTGGTATCAACTTTGCCAACACGTTTTTCTTGCTAGATCTAGCATTTTTGTATAGGCATCTACTTAGCTTGTAAAAATGGCAACTGGCATATGGCTTTAAATCTGATGCTTTCCGACATCGCAAACAGCTTAAAATTTCTCATAATTAAGCTAGAATATTATACTAACTTTGCACGAAATTCTTAATCTTAATTTATCTTAAAAATAAAGTTAATGCTACATACAAATTATGACTAAACTGCATTGACTTTGTGACTTATTTTATAAAGGTTCAAATCAAAGACTATATGACGATTGAGCATATATGTGACAAGAGCGTTTTAGTGTCTATGATCATATCTATGCCATTCCGTTTACACATAAGCCAATATAATCTATGACAGAGGCGTGGGCATAGATTCTATGACACCCGTATGTGCCAATCCGTTTGAGCCTCAATAATGCTTCAAATACACTCTATGACGATTGGTCATATATATATCGAAAAACCCGTTTCTTATGCTGGCGTCCTGTGTCATAGGGTGTCACAGAGTGTAAATACGATGTCATAGCTGTCATACAATATGTATGTATAAATGTTGGAATGGCATAGATTTGATCATTACCTCACTAAATCATAAGATCACTAAAACGCTCTTAGCATATATGTGTCCGATCGTCATAATTATAGTCTATTTGAACCTTTACATTGAAATTCTTTACGAGCTGTTTATTGGCGAATTTACAATCTGCCTGTAAAGTCGCCCAGTGTAATCATCGAATAAGCTAATAAGCAGGTTGTAAACACTCTACCGATAAAAGTTGAAAGCCGGTCAACTTTACACGCTACACGCCGGCGTGTGGGCCTACTGCGTCTGCGCAGTAGAGCGCAGTACCAACCTCCCGGTAAAAAAACGAACTAAGTTCTGTCAAAATAGTCGCTGGCTTGTGGCTTCTCAGCGAATGGAAAGTTTTGTGTGTAATCACCAAATCGCAGTAGCTGAATCGCCCGCTTTTAAATTCGCCAATAAACAGCTCGTAAAGAAGCTCAATGTAATTGAGGCTTTACACACGATGCCGTAAAATCTATTGTGTCACATATTTGCCACTGATAAATACTACCAACATAACGTTTGACAAACTTTATGGTTGGTACGCCTTCGTAAACGTCAAACAGATAATAATATAAAACGAAATAAATCAATAGGCTTGTTAGTCTTCGAAGTCACGACAATGAAAATAATAATTGTAAAAATAGGACATAAAAACATTGAAGGGAGCCAATTTCTATATTGGCATACCCTAAATATATGAAAATCAAGATGAAAACTTCAATGATTAGATTAAATGCTATTCGAATTGCAGATTTATGTTGCACTCTGAAAGTCATTTGACATGATTACATTGGAATAAAACACCATGATTCAAATCAGCGTTGAATACAATGAATCATCGTGAATTAGAATATTTCGATGGACAATAAATTACAATCACGGTAGCTAAACTAAATAACTAGGTAAACATTAAAATAGTTTTGACAAGTGAATACGTTTATTAATTAAGGCGCTAAGTACCAAAAAAATAAAAACTGACATTTTTGTAGAAAAATGTTCTACATACCAACGCCAATAACTTCAACTATGGTCTAAGTACCTCAAGCAAGTCAAAAAAATACAGCAAAATATTTTAACCTGTCGACGTTGTAAGTCCGTTGGTGTGTTTTATTTATAATGGTGTAAGTAGCACTGCAGTGGTCAACGTCATTCAATATAAAATGGCTGACGATGGTGCGTTGACACTTGCGAGTTCTTAATACCTAAAATTATAGAAGCTGCCGTGCTTGCTTCACACTGTGAAACCACATTTTTCAAAAGGTCTGCTTCATGCAATTTTACTGCAATGACTCGGTATTTTGTAACTACAGGCAATACTACTTTTTGGTACTTAGAGCCTTATTTAATACACGTATTCATAGTTTTCTTATAATGTTTATACGGTATGCTGGTGTTTGGGATTTGTTGTGATTGCTAATCTAAATATTCTAAAGAATTGTTGCACAAAAAATATAGTATGTTTATAAAACTAACTCAAGATGTTTTTATTGCATTGTATATCTGCTTATGTACAGTTTTTGTAATTTTACGTGACTGTTAGTTCAGCTTAACAACCGTAATGATTCACCATCCATTCATAATAAATTAGAGTTTCAGTGTTTATTTTGGGAAATAACATTTAATAATTTTATAAAGTGAATCTAAAATTGTTTTGAACGTACAGAATGCTGACAGTATTTAACAGAATGATGCCAACGGTTGCGGTTTTAACTTAAGTTTCAGGTCAGGCTTCATTCGTCCACTCCAACATGATTTTGCGACTTCTTTTCTCCATTTTTTTACTATGTATTCTGTTTCGTTGTTATAGTCAAGACTCAAGATTGTCAAGATGGCGTTTGAAATCAGACAGAAAAAACACTTCCCGCGCGATCTATGACACATAAACAATAATATATGACAACATGTTTGGCATAGATGTCACAGACATGGAACTAGTGTCACACAAAATTACCGAGGTATTTACTCTGAGCCGAAAATCTATGACATAGAAGGCTGTTATAGATCGTTTGACATATGGTTATGTGACAGTCTATGACATCGTATTTACACTCTGTGACACACTAGGACGCCAACATAACAAACGGGTTTTTCGACATATATGTGACCGATCGTCATAAAGTGTATTTGAAGCATAAGTTGTAAAACAAGAAATTCTTATTTGATCTTTGTTCTTGTATACAGTTTTTAATTTAGACATATTAAAAAAAAATTATGAATTCTACCTTGACACTTTTTGAATTATGAGGAAATCCCCTACCTGACATATTTTTGTATATAACACTTGCAACACTGATTAGTATGCAGAGTAACGATGCATTAGCATTGAAGTATCGACTTATCTGAAGCATCCTTACCGTATTTGACTCAGCCAGTCTTTGGGCGGCGTTTCTGTTGTGCGGTCGTCATCGTGTTGTGTTTCGTCCGTCGGAACCATCTTATACGTACGTGGTATAGTATTAAAAACTTATACAAAGTGTGTGCTTATAGTAACAAAACTATCGTGGAATGTGAATTAATTTGTACATAACAATATTACAGTGTTGTTCTGTGTGGGACTTGCGGCGTTTCTCTACCCGCGAATATTTTTGATAGTTATTATTTATAAAGTAATAAATCCAATAAGAATATGTGGTTTCAATACATTCTTACATAGAAAGTTTTGAAAATTACGTATAAGTCATAAACGTATTTTGTACTGGATAGTTTTCATTTAAATACATCATAATTTTATCTACAATCAGTAATAATATTTCTTAGTAGGTACTAACTTATTACCTACTCTAAAAGTTTCAAACTTTATTTTACTAAGTTTCGATATTAATACGTAAATACTTTGTATTTATTTTGAACATGTCAACTTAATTAAAAATCCAATCCATTTTTAAATCAAAACAACAGACGTTAGCATTATTTTACGACAAATAAAAACAGTTTTATTAAATGCATCTGTAGAAAGTTAATAAATTAAGCTGCATTAATCTCATTGTAACAATAAAAATAAAACAATATACAGAAGTTGATATACCCAGTTTTATATAAGTATTATAAACAATGCGTAACTAGTTTTTTTTTTATTTAATAATAGTTTATTAATTCATTTTAAATGGCACTTTAAATGTTCTAAAATTAGAAAATTGACCTTCGTTTTAAAATGCTGTGTATGCCGCAACACTCTTTTGTTTATTGTGCCTACGAAAATTAAATTTGTTACATTCGGCTATTTCGGAATTATAGTATTATGTGTGAGCTTTTGTCAATTTATAAAAAGTCGAAAACTGGTACAGTTTTGCAATGTTTTGTGGGCTCTTTGGTTTGGTCAATCAAAATCATTGAACAATTATTGATTACATGGTTATATTAATTATAAAATTAACCATTGCAGTTTATTTTATCGGTTTATAGAGAGCACTGGTGAAGGGTGTAGGTAGGCTGTGGAGATGTGACATAAATAGTGTCAACCATACTTATTTGGGTAATTGATTTTTTTTTACGAAAACAGTTTATTCCATGTAGAAAATAATTATAATAAAAAACATTTTCTGTCGGCGCTTAGGCTTTTCGATCCAAATTTTTTTAATTTAAAATTTGAAATTTTCATACATTTTGATGCATCATTATCACAAACTTAGATTATATTAGGTTGGGGTAGGTGAGATTAGGTTAGGTTAGGTCTAAAAAGAAAGTTATAAAATCTCATGACGGCATCTGCAGCACATTTACCCCTATTTGTTTTCATTGAACTAAGAAAACAAATCGCACGATTAAATTGATAATTTTTTTTTAAATTCAGTTACACCTTTCTTATACCAAACGACAATTAATAGTAGAGGTAGGATGTGGAGATCCGACAAAATAATACATACACACTTTGTCAGTCATACTTATTTGTTTTCATTGAACTAAGATTACAAATTGCAGATGATTTTTAAAATACGATTTAACCATGCCTAACCAAACCACGATAGATAAAAATATTCTTCTACCTGTAAAATATCCAAAGTTATGTATGGTTTAGTGGTATAATCTATTATTGTTTACTTTAGGAAGGATTTAATTGAATTTTGAAAACTAAATTCCATGTACAATTCTTATTACTAGTTAAATGAAAAAGTGTGACTGACAAAGTTTTGTTTGCACTATTTATGTCGGATCTGCACAGCCTATCTCCACCCTTCGTCGCTGATAAACTAGTCTAATAAAAATATCAGTTTATTTGCTGCGTACACCGCAACTGGTGCGTTGCCCATCAGGTAGCCATTAGATATAATTATTAGCATGTTATTTAAATAATAATTAAAAGGTTCGCAGCGAATGGGTTTTAATTACAATTAATAATTTCTCAAACACCACAGATATAATTTCTTAAAAATCAAGTAGCTAGATTATTTTATCGTGCCTGCAACTAATGTGTTGGCTAATTTTTGAATCAGTTTTAACCAATGGTTTATCTACAATACCTATTCAAATATATCAAAACATCTGTGGTTTCATCCAAATTTAAAAGAGAAAGAGAGAGTACAATAAAATTTAGCATTATATCTAAAATTGACCACAAATTCCGATAATATGCATGCAGCATTATTGCACTATTTGGTTTTCGTGTATTTTAAGTCTATTTTTTTTTTTAAAATAGCCGATAAACTGGATTCATTGATAGGTTAAATTAGGTTAAGTTATGTTAGGTTATCATTCTTGGATTCATTAATTTTGCTAAAATCTGCTATGAAAATTATAATAATAATCCAAAATTTCTTCTATTATACTTTATACGAAGGCGGCTCTCGTAGTGCGTAAGGCGCTTGCCTTCCACCCGAGAGTTTTTGGTTCGATTCCCGGTCAGGACACAATAGTATATGTTTTTCTCAAAGCCTGGGTGTTTGTGATTGTTCAAAAGTACTACTGTACAAAAAAGTAAGGACATGGTTATTAATAATTCAAAAATATATATATATATATACTTAGTTAAATAATATTTGTAATTATAGTGTTTCATGTACAGAACAAGACCGTAAAACAGAATATTACTATGTATTTCTAAAATCAATTGTTAAAATATGGTTTATCACTGTAATACGTGTTGTGGATTAGCATACTATTCTTCTTCTTCTTGGTCGTGCACTCATGGCTGAGGATCGTGACCACATTTGAATTTCGCCGTCCTTTGAGCGACCAAGACTTTCCATCCTTCTCGATCTTCCGCTTCTCTCAGGGCAGAATGGATGGTGGTCAGCTCTTTCACTTGGTCGCTCCAGCGCGCAGACGCTCTTCCTCTGCTTCGCCTTCCTTGGAGGCTACCCAAAACTACCAGTCTCTCCAGGTTGTCCGGCGCCTAACAATATGTCAAAAAAACTGCAGAATTCTTCTCAGATATACTGTCGAGAGCCGTTCCTTTATTTTCAGTCTCTGAATGATTGACTGGTTCGTCCTGTGCTCCGTCCAAGAAATACGAAACATTCGTCGCCAACACCACATCTAGCATACTATTAAAAATATGGAAATCATTATTATTTTCAAAATTGGGATCGATCAAATTTTGCTTCATGGTCGTCCGGTTGGGAACTCGTACTTTAATGCATACTATTATTATATACACGTAAATTGACATATTATTTATCAATATGTAATGTTTATATTTCGCATAGTTAGTCGATATACTTACTCAACTTTCTTATATTATATTCACTTAGGTTTATTATTAATCGTCAGCTCCTAAGTTACATTTAATAGATAAATTAAATTCTAATGGTTTCCAATTTCTGTAAGAGTTTTGTAAGCATTTTTGCTGTAGAGTCATCAGATAATTTGGATGCCGTAATAATAATTTACGTCGTTTACGCGCTGCATTCCAAATAGGCGTGGCCAACGAATAACAAAAATAGATAATAGGTAGTTGGATTACTGTAAAAAAAAACTCGACTGTGTATACAAAATAAATATTCAATCAATTGATATTATTAAAAAGGTTGTTGTATGTTTAGTGGAAGCAAGCTGCAAACAAATTTTTAAAATAGCCGAAATTTGGTATGTATGATGAAGTGTAGGAGATTGTTGCGTGGATGTTTCAAGGGAGTTTACTGATCAATACAAGGAATCGATAAATACAATAATACTAATAAATATGACAGCGTGAGATTATAATCGCGGGTAATGATGTACTGGTGAGATCGAAGTGATTACGGGATTGATTATATTAATGAACTGAGAGACTTGATTCGAATGGAATGACGGTTGACTATGTCGAGTGAAGGACTCGTGATAATAGTAGTTCGTCTTGTGATGGACTCGATGAGTGAGTGAGGATTCATGCATTGTCCTTCAAATTTATACAAATACAGTACATATAGTACAAGAGGTGTTGCTGCAATTAACAAAATCATAACAGACCCTACTGATCTAGTTATGCTTGAAGAAATGCTGACGATCATTATCGCTCTATCGTTTTGTTTTGACAACAAAACATACATATTACAGAGTGTCACTCATTTAATGCTGAGTGGTATGATTGCTACAGATATATGGATTATTTATTTTGTTAGGTTAGATTAGGTTATAATTTTTGAATTGATGAATTTTGCAGAAATCTGCAATGAAAATTGCCGCCGTTCGCGCCTAGCTTCCAATGAACAGACGTATAGTTTGCACTTAGCATGCTGCAGTTTTTCTTGGACCACGCTTTAAAAATCATAATTTATATGAAAGAAATCAATACATATTTAATTTTTTTATCTTTTTTAAATTTTTTAATACAAAATAAACAGTACATATTCGCTAAGCTAAAAAGCTAAAAGATATTATGATGTCCAGGAAACCAAAATAACTCAGAGACTTCTTGAAACTCACTCACTCCTTGAAACCACAGAACAGATTAATAAATATAATGCTGATAGGCTATATCCAATTTTTAATCACTACATTTTGAAGCAGGATTTTGAATCTATGAGTGTCCTACGAAATTTAAACGCACATCCAGCTGATACGTGTTCAAGGTCCCGTTGGGTGTCGTATTTTTTTCTACAAAATGATTTTTTCTAGTGTGAATATGCATGATATGTTTTCAAATTATGTATATACAGTATATAGAATGTTACATTCAGAAATCTTGTGTCTTCAGTGACGTCCCTAGACAAAATGCCGCCCCTGGGCAGCGCCATAATGCTGCCCCATTATTTTATATAATATTTTTATCGTCCGTGCTCGTGTCGTTTCTGGTCACCAAGGACGTCAATGTCAACGGAAGTAAACTAGACATCGCGAACCCGACAAAAAAATACTGTCTTGTTTAACCTTTTATGTTAATTAATACATTTTGTTTCCAACCAGTGAGCTGAATTTTTTAAAGGAAAGATATTTGCGTTATTAAGTACCCAGTTTAGGTAGTTATTTCTATATATACCAAATGATTCTCCTCAATTTGTCGCCCTTACTCTAACTGCCGCCCCCAAGCGACGCTCAATCTGCCTACCCCCACGGGACGTCACTGTGTGTCTTATTCGTTGAATGAAAGAAATAGTGCATTAGACTTTTAGAACGTTTTAGAACTACTGCTTGAAAGATTTGGCGTGATTCAATTTGTTGATAAAAAAAATCGTTGAGTACCTACATATTTTGATGAGTCAGAAATGTGAATAACCTGCAGTAAATATTGTCATTGTCATTACATTACTCTTCATCGTTGGATTATTTCACTACCTAAGCTTAGATTAAGTTAAATACACCTAAGTTTAGAAATGCTTGCACAAGTTTTTACGATATCAAATTGCACTTTAAGTAAAATGCAAACAGTTGTAATACAAATATCACTAATAAATTAATAATGTACCTAGTCAACGAGTCATATCTACGTATAGAGAAAAAGTTGACAGCATAATAAAATATATTTATTTTAATATTATTAGTATCAGTGACGTCCCTAGACAAAATGCCGCCCATAGGCAGTGCCAAAATGCCGCCACATTTTTTATACAGTACTATTTATCATCCTTTCATGACTCCAATATCTAAGAAATGTGTTGTATGGATACATTACTAACAAGATATATACCACTAAATCCAATTTAAATGCCATCTCTGATTCAATAGACTATATTGTGAGTCTACAGTTTCAGATAGGTACATTTAAAAATACACTTGACAACTTCTGAAACTCACGAGTGATTGGTAAATATATTTGGATCAATTTTAAATTAGGTATGCACGTGACATCCAAAGACAACGGAAGTAAACTAAACATCGCGAACCCGACAACAAAAAATTCCAGTTAAAACATTTATAGTACCTAATTAATAGGTACAGTTTGTTTCCAACCAGTGAGCTGAATTTTTTAATGGAAAGATATTTTCATTGTTACTAAGTTTAGGTACCGATTTCTATATTATATGCCTAATGATTCTCCTCGATTTGCCGCCCTTTGGGTAACTGCCGCCCCCAAGCGACGCTCAATCTGCTTACCCCCACGGGACGTCACTGATTAGTATCCATTCTTTCTAAGATTTACCTACTCGGCGAGTAGAGTCGAGTTGCCATTCTTATGATGTTGTCAACTTGGACGGGGACGCGCCAAACCGAGTGTTGAGGGTGTGAAAGACCCGGGCGGTAGGATTGAGGGGTTGGCAAAAGTACGATTTTTTTAATGGTGTTAATAAAAAAATATTTGATATTCAATTTACTATTTAATGAAATATATTAATTAGTTACCTACGCATGTTGCTTACTTTTTAAGGCCGGCAAATCGAGAAGTCAGAGCGAATTAAAGGTACAAATATTACATGGGTGTTACATAGTTGTATACAAAAATAACGAAAAAAACTCTTTAATAGGATGGGTCATTACCATTATAATAGAGAAAACGTTATGCAAAACAGGGGGGCCAGAAAAACGAAGAATGGTCACAAATTTCAGACCGATAGTTGTAAATTAATTTTCGCGTTTCTGTTTAGTGGAAGCCAGTGGCAAACATTTTTTTAATAGCCGATATACCTACTGGATTATTTGTTAGGTTAGGTTATCATTCTTATATTCATGATTTTTTTACGAAATCGAAAATGAAAATTGCAACTGTTCCCGCCCGCCTGGCTTACAGTAAACAGACTTGTACCATTTTCTCTTTTATAATATGAGGGAAGTTAAAAAATGGTTTATATTAATTTTGGGTTGGGCAACAAAACTGGTTAAATCACAGGGAACCAATTTTGAAGGGTAGAGATAAAAAAAACCTTTCAACTTAAATGCTTTAAAATGATTTTTGCATAGGGGTCCAATATTTCCAGCTACAGCTACAGCGAGTTCATCTGCCCACGTAAAAATTGTCAATATTTCCAACGCATTTTATTTATATTTTCCTTATTTTTCAAAAAAATACCACATAAACAAATCGTCTCTGTTCTGGCAGAACACACTAACTGGAGAATACTAGTTTTGAGTAATTTGACTTTGAAGTTGTTAAAATGTTTGAAATGGTCTATCATGTGAGTTTATTAAGTACTTGTAAAAAGGATGACTTTAAAATAAAGACTGTTTATTTATTAAAAAGGTTTCCAGACGGTAAAGTTTGAAATAAACAACATTTTGGTATAATTAACCTATGTTATATGTCTTTTTTTCGAATTAGTGTCTTCTGCCAGAACAGTGACGAAATCACACTCAATAATATCATGTTATATGTTTCTTTTTGTATACTTGCAATAATATACACTCGTTTGTCATTATTTTTAAACGTTTTCTATCTAGTTAAAAAATAATATTGTACACGTCCGATTCTATGTTGCATAAGAATTAACCTGCCGTAGCACGGCCATTACTCCATTAGTATTGGAGACAGGTGTTGCCATTGGCAAATATTTTCCAAAATGATTTTATTATGTTCAGCTTCAACGCACTGGGTCGTACGTTTGCGTATTACTTCATGCAACACCGATTTTAAATAGTAGGTACCTACTACACTACACAGTGTCATTTTAACTGCCTGCCTTCTTACTGTATGACCTGAATTCCAGTATATTCAGCTCGCCAATTTGGTTACCTACTATATTATCGACATCTGCATGAATAATGCACAACATAATCTTCTTTTCGCTCGATATTAATATACGTAAAATAAAAAAAATCATGTATGTACTGATGTACGTGCATTAGGAGTTACACTTCTTTGGCGTAACAAAACTAGAGTGATAAACTAGATTCTTTGACTAGCTCTTAATCACCTTGTTCAATTACACACTCAAGAAAAAGGACCGCTTATTGGAACGCAGTTAGTTTATTTCTATACATTTTAACTTATATTACTAAATTATATTTTAATGTTTTCTCGTTGTTTTTATTTTTATAGTATCAACTGTCACGTTTAATCGTTTGTTTACGTAAGTAATTTCAAATGGCTGACAATAATAAATTCGCTGCCTAGGCAACGGAACAATAATTCTAAACTATAATATTATACTGTATAATCGTCACGATCTCAGTATCATACTGCGGCGTAAAGGTAGTGCGTTCGGCTGATAACCGAACAATCGGTGGTTCGAATCCAATCGAGTGCGTTTTTTTACGTGTGAAAAAATAAATTATATGTTACATGTCACACGCCAAAAATACACTCTGATCTGATTTCCCAAACGCGCCAACAGAAGTATAACTTCAAAAATGACGAATCGTAGCTGCACTGTTTCAATCGGTCGCGGTTTTGGGTAGTTGGAAACTCGGCACGCTAACTGATTTCGATTCCTTAAAAGATAAATTTATAATAACTATAAACCCCAAATACCAACGAACCTAGTAAAAATATCAGTAAATCTCTAAGTATCTCTATCCTAAAATCACTTACTGTAATATTAATACAAGTTAATTAATACAATAATTATTACAAGTGCGTTGGGTAATATTAATATTAATGTATACATACTTACTCAATTTGTGAGACATAATATGCATCGTTCTAAGATGTTGGTATAATTTAATATTTGTATGACTGATTTGAACTGTTTTGATGCCTCCTTTTAAATATTCTGACAAATCGTGAGAGAAAATCGTCACAACAAACATATTATCGTCACCTCAATACTACAAGTAAATAACATGATTTTCACTGTTTTTGAGATGGCTATTGAATATGATTATGCATTTCCTTCTCTACAAAATGATAAAACTAGATACCTAAGTCAGAAGTTAATGGAAACTGTGTTAATTTTTGGTTTGAAAATATTAAAAAACTTTAAAACCACAAATGCATTAAATAAATAAAATAATATATCTACAATATTTTTTCACACAATTGAACATTATTTAATTGTTCTCAATTAGACAAGCACAATTTTCCATTTTTTCTTTTAAATAATAATTATAGTCTAGATTTGTTTTAATCAAGTAAAGTTTAAATTTCATTTGACCAACAATGTCCAAATCAGAGTTATCTAGTTGTAGTATTGGGGTGACGATATATTTAGTGATTTTTGGTTATACTGAAATGATAATACAGTGGCATCATGGGCGATTTGCATGTATGTTTGTATGAATATGTTTTATAAATTTGCACTTTTTGTACACTTTTTACTACACTGATACGCCTATTTTCCTGATTACCTCGCATAAAAGTATATAAAATGATATTCACTTGTATTAATATATGTAGTAATAAATAAATAATATATTTTTAGAATATATTACATCATTTTCATCCTAGAGCCGGCGTGCAAAGTTATGAAGCGTATACTATACAATACTGTTACAATAATAATTCAATACTAACACGACTATTAATCGTTTTTGCCATACTCGTAGTACCACAGTAAAATCATTCCAGCATACCACTTTATGAATGCATTTTCCAGCGGCTATTCATAATTAATTAAAAAAACACTTAGAGCGGCATGCACAATCTAAGATTTCGATCCTAAGGATAAGTCGCCGAAAAGCATGACTTAACTATAGACAATGCTGAATATAGAGTTAAGGAATCCTTAACCATAGACTGCTTTTGTTATGAACACGCCCACTTCTGTATTACCATTAGCCACTGACAGCTGCTGTCAAAATAAATTCGCATGTCTATAAAACAGTCCATACACTCAAATTCATTTAACAATGTATTTCAATATGGATATTGATAGTGTTGATTCGTTTGGCATGTACTTGCAGAATATTATTTTACTTTTATACGCCAGCCCGCAGAAATACAAGATGCCAGATGATAGAATGACGCTAGTGTTACCATGTTAAAAAAAATATCTTGCGTTGCTTGCCTGTGGAATCACGTATAATGACTTATAACGGAAACATAAGAGTATTATAATTAAATATTAATATGAATTTATAGTTATTGCATTTATAAAATGCAGTTGTCATATTTTTGTCATCGTTTAACAATTATAAAATAATTTACCTAAACTATAGGAAAGAGAATTTTTAAATATGGTATTATTTTCAATAGAAATGATCTTAACTAAGGACAATGTTTCTGCATAGTGTTTTCTGCTAAGGAAATTTTAGTTATGACAAATTTTTCTGCATTCCGCTCTTAAGTGTTTTATAAAAAAAATCACAAACAAAGTAATATTCGTTGTTTTTAAATAGTATGAAGCATTTAAAACTTCGATTATTTCCCATAAACTGTATCTTTTTAGTTTTCGTGTTTCTCACTATTGACGATCATGATGGTGAAACCTTTTAATATGTCCAATTTCTAATCAGTGCCTAATCACCGCATAACTGTGGGCATTGTGAGACAAATAGTGTCATTTATTTAGCCTTACTTATCGCTTTTCTTCTGGCTATGTGATAAATGAGCTCTTTAAATAGATACATATAACATTTAATATTTATTGTACCTAAGAATATTCTTTCAAAAACATGTGATATTATTAATATGTAATTACCTACGATCGCTTACAATTAAGTAGAAAATTTAATATAACATTTAATGTTATCACAAGAACTAACAGTCCTTGATTTCATAATTTCTTAATTAATTTTGTGATATTTGGTGAGTGATTTCTAATTAGTTATTATTACCAACTATCTGGTGATAACCGATTACTCATTTACTTAACATACACTCATTAGTCCCGTATTGACAAATAACCTATCATTAAAAGCAAGTATTGAGTATCCTTGGTCGACATTGTACGCTTCACAACGCTATCAAAGTAAACAAACAGGACGCAATTACGAGTAAATTCGCCATTGCACATAGTTTAATCAAAATAAAATAATTATTGCAAGTCAATGTAACTTAATGCATTATATTTTATTAATTAATTCTACGGCCAATGCTGAATGCAAAAAGAAACCTGTCATTTTCAACGCTGTTAAACATGGCCTTGATTTCGTATTTGGAACAGTATTGTAATTTGACATTGGTTAAACACAAGATAGAAACTGCGAATACTAATAAAAAGTATTTGCAAATTTATACATAATTTATAACACAATTGATTTTTGTATTATATACTGATTAAATAATACATGACTTGGTTACTTACTACTCAGGATCCCGACAGGATATTGTAAAACCACATTATGAGTCAGTCAAACCGGGACGATTATGTCCTTATTCATTACATTACCTTGGCACCGTTAATATTAATCGTATAATTATAATACACCTAACTGTAATTTCTTGATAGAAAAGCAATCGTAGATCAATTAAAATATAATAAATAGTCAATTCTAATGATTCTTATACTACATAAAATTAAACATTCAGTTGTTTCTTTATTATATATTTTCAAATACATAATAAGTAACTGACAAAAACCTTCTTCTATAGAGAGTTTATGAAATCAGAACAAAAAGGGGATGCCTTATTTACTGGTTAAGTTAACTACACGTGACTTTGCATTACAGGTTTATTTTAAGAGAACTTCATACTTTTACTATGGCATTCCACTACAATGTTTTTAATTCACTCAATTAGTACACATGATCATAATATATGGAAATATTGGTAAATTAATTATTAAATACCTAAATCAATAATATTGGTGATTAAAACATAACATAACATTAACCAGTTAGATTAGGATTGAAAATCACGTAAGAAACCGAGAAGCCACAGAATTGAAATCGGAAAGAAAGCCGTCATTTTGTTTTTGTCACTGCCAACAGAAGAATAAAATAATGATGTTGTTACCAATTATACAACTACAGGTATAATCATTCGATTCGAAAATCTGCTTTCAAAATTCCTAATACGGAATGATTCTACTATCTCGAGTCCAAATTCTTTGAAGCATTTTATGCCTAATTTACAATTCAGCTCTAAAAAGTGGAGGTTTAATCATATAATAATAACATACTTCTTATACGAGAAATGGTTATTAGCCACGTAGCTCATTGGGTGCATGCTCTGGGTCAAATACGCATTGGAAACCAACACGGTATTGAACCTGCACAAACGGCTTCAGAGACGCGCGCTCTACCATCTAGGCCACAGTGGGGCACATAATATATTATTTTGTATCCATTTTTACTTGCTATGATTAGTTTTGATTTATATTTACTTAATGACATTTGTTTTATATGAATTTAACCTTAATGATAACATTACTAAGTATATTATTTTTATAAGGTAAATTAAATTATTATTAGAATTAGTCATTATTAGAATATTGTATTTGATTAGACGTCATATCTTGTGTAATGATTTTATTAGAAAATTGATAATATAATATTTGTTCATTTAAATAGCTGTACAAATTGTATTTTTGTATCAGTTGATAACGTCCCTCCGAGCAGACGAAACAGGTCCTGATTCATTAATTAGATATTGGTTAGTTTATTTTGTTTTAACTTAGTATTGTGTATCTTTATTCAAATATATTACATTTTGGATATAATTTAACCTATCTGTATTGCACTGCACGTCTTTGCTAATTATTAATAAAATAAAAACTCATTTTAGTACTCATAAAGAAATAATAACGCCCACGATGACTGAGCCGTTACCGCGTCGGCTTATAATGTCGTGGATGCCGGGTTCTAATCCCGGGTATGTAAAATTAGCATGTTGCTTATCAATGTGTTTGGACCAGAATATGGACTTCGCAGGTTGAGCAAGTGGCTAACATCCATTTCTCACACAACAAAAAAACATAAATCTGTTATACAACCTCCATTCCTCATAATATGATCTCCTTTATCTTATCGGTAGACTGCACATCCCATGTTCTTATTTCATATTATATTTAAAATAATATGTAACTGTTAAATGGAGAAAAAAAAACACGGTTTATTCACTTCATACACTCTCCGTATATTCGCTTACAATATTTGTTGTAGGTCTAGCTAGACTATTTAGGCATTCAAATTTAATAATTATCAAAATCAAGTATAGTTTTACTAGCAATAAATGAACATACTATACCTTATTAATTACTTATGGAAACGTTCATAGAGAGAAACTCTCCTATAATCGTTTACCAAATGCAGTTACATTTAAATGTTCTTCTCTATTTGTAGATAATTGCCACAAAATCGACATTTCCGTGACTGTATAATTAGCTTCTATCACCTGTTATTGGAATTTTACAAACTCAAGTGAAAGTGACGTCATACAAAGTGTTTTGTGTATGCACATTCAATAACTGCTGTGAGTGTGTGAGTGAGTCGCATTAGTGGTGGGTTGACCCACTGAAGAGCAGCTCGAAAGGTAAGAAAAAATATATTCACTAAATTTTTTAAGTGTTACAACACCGGCCATTTTTTAATAACCGGTTTACGGAAATTTCCAGTAACTAATTGATTGGTAGTGGGTGTGTAGTCAGTAGAATATTTTACCCACTGGCAGAGTTGTCATTTGAGAACCACACGTAGTTAGATTTAAAGTAAATGCGAACACCTTGTTAGGATAGCTCACTACTTCACCCTACTTCTCACTACTCAAGTTTCATAAGAAGGGCATGGCTTTTGATCCAAACGCCGTATGTGTGTGTCTTGCCGCGTAGATATCTCTTGTAGCGTCTATGTATGCTAAAGACGGGCTGACTTAAATCTAAAATAGTATTCTAGCTGTCCGAAACTATACCATATTATGAGAGCAATTTTGGTGTGGTATGAGATTTGCTATTAGGTACTGAAAAATAAAATCAGGACAGTAGAAATATAGGTAATATGTTAATAAATATCTAACTTGTAAATAAAAAATAGCGTTTAGCTTGCCCACCGAAATTATTTCGTTAAATAGCTATTCTTGGCTATAAGTCGACAAAGAAATATATATTTTTACATTTTGAGGGCGCCCAAGTTATTCTACTGAATCAATAATACCATAGCATGCCTGGAGGTAAGTCCAAACACTTCCATATAATAACTGCATACCTATACTATACTGATTTGAATTTGTTTGAAGCAATTTGTTTAGCTTGCCCACTTCACGTGCAATTTTGTTAGATAAGCAATAATTCTTTGATCTATCGTCGGAAATAAACTGAATGAAAAATTATGATACCTAAGTAGAACAGAGAAAATATATTTTAAGCCGAACAAAGTTTTTCCGATGGGTCTTAAAATAAGCAGCAATCAATAAATAAAAATACGTTTAAAAATGATACTTTCTGACAATATTGTAGTATAAATTTTCAAGTGACATTAGATGGGATGTTCTTTTGTTTTTTTTAATCTTGTATAAAATGGCTGGTTATCAGGATAATGCATTTTGAATTTGGAATGGTTACATATAAACATATATCGGAAAAAACCCATTATGATTTCAATAGACAATAATATAATGATTACATATTTACAGCAACAGATAAATTCTCTCCTATAAAATAATGATAATAGATACCAATTTTAATAGTATAATATTATGATGGTTATTGATTTGGATATCTTTGACCCATATTTTACATAATTACAAAATACATATAATATATTATGGAAAAATACTTTCTTCTGCGCAGATGGAGATATTTTTTTTGTATGAGACGAAAGATAATCTGAATGTGGGTTTTCAAGTAATTTCGCATTGCAGCTTAATTTATATTAATAATAACATAGCAGATATAATAACTTGCATAACCTCATACTTGAGACTTAATTATTATTATAAGTATTATATTATATTTCGATTTGTCAAGAATATTATAAAATTCTAACAAAATAAAAACATTAAATATTTACTATATTTTTTTTTTCTCGATATGGTGTTACATGACACATTGATATGACACGCAATAAATGTGGTAGTAGTTGTAATAAATATATTCAATGAGGGAAAAAATCAATATAAACACAATAATTATCATCAAAATCTTCCCACCTTTTATCATTTTCCTTATTATATCGTATTGGTTTTTCAATTTCGCAATACTGGCAATTCCAATAATTATTATTGAGCTAATAATGTTCTAAATTCAAACTCTGACACATCAGGCATTCTTGTAATAATTTTTAGTTTGAAAAACTTGTATTCTAATGCGCCTGATTTGAAATCAAAACAATATTCACGTGTCAAACAAGTTTGCCGCGGGCTAATCGTGTGGGTTCGGTAATCTTCGGGAAATAAAATTTCAAATTTGGAAAATACCGGAATTATGTTTGTGTTTATGCCCACATCTGTATTGCCATATAAATAGACAAATAAACCCGTTTAAATTTATGGGCATAACAAGAGTGTGTTTGCGAATACGAACTCTTAAAAGCAATCAATGGATTGTTTTTATGTATACCTACCAGTAGCTGTAGTAGGATGGAGGTAGGCTGTTACACATTAAACTTTGTCAGTCATACAAATTTGTTTTTATTGAAATAACACTACAATTTACAGTAGTTTTTAAAAATCAATTAAACCCTCCTCAATTAAACCCTGCCTCAACCAAACCATAATAGTTTTAGTATATTTTGGGCAATACGACAAAAATTGTGCATACTTTTTCATTCAAACTTATTTGTTTTTGTTGGATTAAGAATACATATTACACATATTAAATTGTGGGCTATTTTTTTTAATTAACCCCTGCCTAAACCAAACTATAATAAGTAGATAAAAATATTATTCTATCTATAAAACAACCGAAGTTATGTGTGATTTAATTGTATAATTTTAGATATTTTATAGATAGACGAGATTTTTTGACTATTATCTAAATTATGGCTTGGTTTGACAGGGTTTAATTGTAATTTAAAAAGTAACCAACACCATCTGTAAATTGTAGTCTTATTTCAATTAAAACAAATACGTTATAAATGACTAAAAAAGTTTAATGTCCACTATTTATGGCGGATCTTAATAGCCTACCTCGACCCTTCGCCATTGATACTTACATACAGTGGCGACTCGTGGATACGATATCTGGCGGTGCTGCGGTTGATTAAAAATAAAAAAAATGTTTATTTGGATTATATTTTCAAAATTAAATATAAATTATTAATAATTAAAATAAAGAGCAGGCTGACAAGCAGCTCACGCTGTGGAATAATTGAGTCTGAAACAATATGACAAAGGCAGTAAGACAGAACATACACGTAAACGTATGATAATGTTGACAGGTGATACTGCTATCTTGCAATATTTGCGTTTTACAATATTAAAAAATATGGTGAGTTTTAAAGAATGAAAAAAAGACCACCCATTCCTTGGAGCAGTATTACCAACTCTTGTCTGTAAGTGACACAATTTTGATGTTTTTTCCGCTAATAAAAAGCATGTTAATATTATTTTAGAATAATGTATGATACAAAATAATATATTCGCTTTGTAGCCCTGGAAAAAACATAATATAAGTACAAATAATAAAATAACACAGTCAGGCATTGCGTAAAAGAAAAACCAACCAAATTTCAATGATATAATTCGAACCTAATTCCTAACTGACAACCACAAAATGCGAGCGTTTTATCACATTTAACTTCCGTTCTTTTTTATAAAAAAATGCTGATATCAACATAATAATTATACATATTGTGGTGATTGTCAGTAATATTCTAAGAATCAAGATTTCCAAGTCAAAAGGACGTAATTAACAATTTGCTACACGCAGGAGAGTCATATAGTAATTTTTGCTGACGCATTTTTGGGATAGGTACTGAAGATAATATTGCAAGATTATATTAACAGATTTTTGTTTTTATGATAAAATGATGTTAAGCACTTGCTCAACCTATTAGGTTCCTGTTCTGGGACCAAACACATCTTGAAATAATAACATGTGAATTTTTGGCTGACCCAAAATGTGAAATGGGCCTTACGGGTATATTATATAAAAATAATTTAGGTAGGTGCTAAATTGGAACTAATTTTCACCAAAATGTCCCTTACGACCTTACCACTTAGAATTTTAAACCACTATACCAGTGGTATTCAAACTTTGTCGACTCACGGAACCCTTAGAAATATATTTTTTTTCCGGGAACCCCTCCCCATCATTAGAAAATTATATCTTAAAATAATTACATTTTTTTACACAATTTGTCGAAGACTAGGTCTATTTGTCAAATTTTTTTGACTCGCGGAGCCCCCATAAAGTTACCGCAGAACACAGTTTGAAGACCACTGCACTGTGCTATTCAGGGAACTTAATTCTATTATATCATAAATCGACTGCATAATCTACAAAGCGACTAACTCCATTTGGGCAAATTATTCAGGAAGGAGAAAAAACTTAATAATTTAACTATCGAACGGAATTTAACAATTCCAAAAATACATTTGGAAATTCTTTCTTTACAAATAAGCTGCACTATAAATTATGAATACACTATTTTAGCTTCCCTTTTATATATAAAGAAAATTTATATGAAAAGCAGAGTTTTCCATTTACGATATTGGAAATTTGGCACCTGCAGTTGGCTGTTTTGTGTGAAGAACGATAACGCATTTATTTATAGATTTAGGAGTTTGAAATATTGGGTCAAAAGTGCAGTTAGCTGGTTTGTAGATTAAAGAGTCGAAATGATTTTTTATGTATGTAGAACAGATAATAAATATTGATCCGGGGTTTTGAATGTGTGAATGTCCTACGAAAATAAAACTCGCATTATGCACGTGCATTAGTGTGTGTAAAACACCAATATTAAATAAACGTCAATGCATAAATAAACCCAGAGCAGATGTGTGTAGTGACGTATGCGTATTCTTTCTTGACACTTGCTTAAGTTTATCCCGAAGTCTTCCTTACTTGAGATCGGTTACCTGCTACTCCTTACCTGTAAGGTATTTCAGTTCCCATTATTCCTCTTTAGGTACCTATGCAGCTGAATTCTAACAATTATTGTTATCATGCCATCGCGGTAACTGTAGTGATTTTTTTTTTAAATCCCGTTAATAATGTGTAATGAACATGGATTTTAAACTATTCTCATTTATGAAAGTCGGATAGTTCAACAAAATTAAAAACGTGGTTTTGAAACAAATAATATTGATGAACATACATAATTTTGAAAAACACTTTCTGAGAAAATATATTATAACATACTAATTGCGACAAATTTTAACTATTGGCCTTTTTAATACCTACACATCAGCGTTCGTCTAAATACTGCGTAGCATAGAGGTAAAATGCGACGGACGGGGCGTAAACCCAGGAGATGCAGGGTTCGATTCCGTGCCGGGGTGGCTTACTTTTTTCAAAAAGATTTTTTCTATTGGTTATAATATATTTTCTTAAAAAGTGTTTTTCAAAATTATGTAAGTATGTTCAATAATCAAAATGGTACATTCTTAAATCTTGTGAATTATTCGTTGAATAAAAGAAATAGTTAATTATAATATTGTTGAGTTATTAATTATGTTAAGAACGGTTTCGCGCAATAAACCCGTTGTCAAAACAGTTCAAACTTAACTTATTTTTTGATTGTTATTATATAATTCGATAATATCGTTCATATATTATATTTAATGGAGTTCTACTAAGAAAATTAATTATTAAAAACGTTATTCACTACTAGTTCTAGAAAATATGACGTGACAAAAACATTAAAATTTTAAGATAGTTCGTGGAATCGATATACAGAAATTCAATCAATTTCAACTAATTTGTTTTCGATGAATAATCAATAAATTTGTCATGAAAGATTTGATAACCAAGTGAGGTCAAAATACTGAATGTCATAATATGATGTCATTTATTTACGACCCCTTATTGACTTGTCTCAAAACCTAATACTTACGGACAGATATTAATACAATGTTTTGGGATGTGTTTGTGTATTTCAAATTCTGTTTATGTAAACAAATTGTCCTTCGATTAATTTAATTACGATGTTTATGCAAATTGTTTACCAGTCGTGCAACCCGTGTGAAAAATTTGTATTGTTCAAGTTTTTTCAAGGTTAAAAAATAAATAAAAAAAACTCAAGAAAATTTAAAACAATAAATGAATAACTTGTGACATCCTTTTCCAAATTTTCCACACTAAGTCTTCCTTGTTTTAACTATATTACAATACTGATAGAATGAATGAATTAACTCAACGTAAAATACTGATGTTTTGATTGTAAATAAAATCGTCTTATTTCCTCGTCACGTGACAATATAAAAAAAACTAAAAATCAAAGAGTCATTTAGTTGAACTTGATATACATTATTACAATGTTTTTCTTAGCTCGTATTCTTATTTGTCCGGTGGTTCTTTGTCCGGTACAAATCTTGCAATCGATTTTTAACTAACTTCCCGACTAGCTAGATATTTTAATCTTTTAGAATATATCAGAACACGATGCCAATGCATTTTTTAATACTTTTAGCCATCTTTAAGTAGAATGAATTCATTTTCAGTTAATTCTGTTTTGTATGAAAAGTTATTTTGACACCATTATTGGTTGCTAGGGGTCTGGGATCCTAGCAACTAAATTATTATTATATACGTGCGTGCGTGTCAAAATGACATTTCAGTATTATTTCTATCAAGTACAATTTTTTTCGATTGTTTAAGCTAGTCAAGTCAAGTTTATATGATTCAACAGAAAATTTAAAAACGTTGTATATAAAAAGTTCTTTTTATCTTGTAATTATTTATATATTTTAGAATATATCTAAAATGAATAATGAAGGTTGGACCTTGAGTTTATATGAATAATTAAAAATTCAATTTAATAATTTAAAATACACACATAATCGTCTTAAGGTTCAAATAGACTATATGACGATCGGGCACATATATGCTAAGAGCGTTTTAGTGTCTATGATCAAATCTATGCCATTCCGACATTTATACATACATATTGTATGACAACTATGACATCGTCGACGCCAACATAAGAAACGGGTTTTTCGACATATATATGACCGATCGTCATAGAGTGTATTTGAAGCATTATTCTTCTCGTGCCATCCCCTATTGGAAGTCACCCAACATCAAGGCGATCTTTGCTGTATTATTAGCCACCCGGAACAGTTTGGTGGAGCTGCACAATTAGTAATCGCGGAGATTTTTAACCGGTTATATGCCTTCTGCGAGTTTTCTATAGGTGTATTTACAACACATTTAAAGCTGTTGGAGGCATCAAAAAATGTTAGTAAAGCAAGCTATCGAGAAATTCTAGATCTGGCAATAAAAACGTTGAAATTGACAACGCTATGTACAAGCCATGAGGATGCAACTAAAATTTGTATGGACACGCTACCTACAAAAAGTATTGCTTTAAAGTTTGTATATTATTGGTATCTTAGATTCAACTCAACACATTCTCTTACCGATTTGAATAAATTATTTGAATAGCTCGTTATTAACAATTTACTCTCTACTGCTCCACTTACGATAATAATGTTGCGGGCCGTGCTAGAAAGAAACAATGGCACGAAATTTATAAGTGAGAAGCAATGATAATTATAAAGCCATTCGTAATACTAATCGAGCCATTTTTCATCTTTAATAATTTAAATACTACCTACCAAGTAATAAAATACGAAGGTGCCATTTTTTCAATGATCAAAGTAAACCATTTGTATATTAATGTAATCTTGTAATAATTGATAATCTTATATTACGTGGTTACTGGTATGGTTTTAAAGTTTTAGATATAAAACTGCTTCATTATTAAGACAATTAGTATTAGACTATAAAAGACAAGGCCTGAACAAAAACGATGCATAAGTGCGAGTGAGAAAGTATTCGGCACCCTTATAATCTCTGCGACACGCGCTAGAGTAAGATAAAAGGTTTACAGATGTGTGAGATGATTTGCTGTGGTGTCGCTGCCAAATCTTAGTTTGTTGCATAGCCAAGCGTCGATAACCTGCGAGCGTGTGTTGCTAAAATTGATATTTTTGTGTTAAACACAAAGTCAGTGGTAAATATTTTTAGTTAATTAAGTAGAAAAGATGGTTCTGTGTGTTGCATTAAAATGTGGTAACCGTACTGATAAGCAAGAAGATGGTATTACGTTTCATAGGTAAGTTAATACATGTTCGTGATAATTTATTTGTATATTATTATATATTTTAATATCAGTGACCTAGTGTTTCTTTAAAATAACTTCAATTATGGATATCTTTACTTAATGGTTGCATTTTGACCGCTTAAAAATACTATATGACGTAAAAACAATAGAAAATTATATTTTTTATTCTGAGCGTCTAGTGCGAGCACTAACGAAATGGTCTATGGTCTCAAGCATTTGTGTATGAATGCGTTTGCTCGCCCACAAACCAAACGCACGGCACGCTTCATTTAGCAATGCAATGGGTGGCGTCTAGATGTATCTATAGTCTAAGATAAAAATCTTTTTTGTAATCTGGGTGGCGATTATTATGGTTACATGTAAGTTGTACGTAAAACATTTTACCGTCGCACAGTTCGCCGTGAGCTTTCTATAAAGAGATGACCGTATACTATACGGTCTTCAATTTTATTAGATTCAATACGAACATTAATTCAATTTTCATAACTGATTTTGGCAAAATTCATGAATTCAAGAATTAAAACCTAACTAAAATTAAAATCTAACAAAAAATCCAGTAAATATATCGGTTATTTTCAAAATGTGTTTGCTGCTGGCTTCCTGTAAAGTGTAAGCCGACAAGAACCGTGTTTTATTTAGACATGAATTTTATGTCTGTACTAAACGACCCAAAGAGGTTGGACGGTCTTATATACGGCCATATATCGAGGGCTTAGTGTCAAACAACACTATCTACAAAAGTGCAACTTTACAGGAGAGCCAAAAATCGTTATTGTAGATTCTTGTTACTTAACAAGGGAAATGTTTATTTAAAACCTAATGTTATTATTTTATAATTTATTGTGTATTGTACATTTATCTTGCTTATGACGATGTTAAAATTTATAGGGATAGTTTAAAAAAAATATGAAAACAAGGGTTACTTATGTAGTTAGCGTTAAACTTTACTGACGATTTAATAAGAAATTAGAAAAAATTGACATAACGTTGTTTGACTATCATGTAGCCATAAATGTAAAATAACGTTATCTCAAAAAAAAAAAAAAAACACTTTTTTGTAGATAACGTTCTCTGACTTTAAGCACTCGATATATCCGATAGATCATTTCAAGGTAAAGTATGATACGGTGAACTGCATACGTATAAGTTTCCGGACACGTATATTGTTACCAGAATAAATTGGTAGATTGATATTAAGGCTATGTTGTGATTATGATGCGTATATATTATTATCTTTTGTATGTTAAATAGAAGTCAAAAACGGCACTGTATACCAGTGCAGCATGTAAACTGTAAACCAAACGAATGACTCACAAAAGACAATGACAATAGTGGACGAACTGTTAAGAAATACCAGCACAGCCTTCGCCAAAACTGCCACATGTGGGTTCAAGGGAACACAGAATAGCTGAGTGATGAGTGATGACGAACGGGAAAACCTTGCTAAATAGAACGATTCAAAGAAGGTGACTGATTAGTCGTGATTCACGATTTTGTTTGTAAGTTAGATATCAATTTTATTGTTATGGTGCGTAATTTTAAAATGGGGCATTTAGAAATGCAGTGCAATTTCCAACACGAGTGTCTACACTCTTTCGATAAGTTCTCTTTATCATATAAAAAAGTGAAATTACAGTTTTTACAACTAACCAGAACAACTTTTTACAACTACTTCATTGAAGAATTAATCAACTTTTAGAAATTTATTTTAAATTATCTGTAACGAACGCATGAGAGAAAACATATTAATAATTACAAGATAAAAAGAACTTTTTATATACCACTTTTTTAAATTTTCATATAAACTTGACAATTCTATGTATTAATAAATACTTTTTTTTAATTTTTTTGATGAATTATCCCATCAACTTGAAAGAAAATGATCAAATGCGTAATAAGTAAATAGAGCAACTACAAGAAATTTTCAAAAATGTATTAATTGAATAACATATTATATGAGATTTTTGCAAAGATTAATACCAGAGCCTGTTAAAATGTCATTTTGACATTTCGTATTGATTTCCATAGAAACGCACGTATATATTAATAATTTAGTTGCTAGGACCACCACCTTAGCAACCAATAATAGGGTTTTACTTTTTACGGATTTTTTCCAAAATAACTTTCCATACAAAACAGAATTAACTGAAAATCAGGGCTCGAAATGGATCGGAACGCGCCGGAGCGCCGTTCCGGTTCGTAAAATCACCAAAATTATAGCTCCGTCTCGTGGACATATTAATTTGACAGTGAGCTAGATTTGCCATTTAACGTAAAAATCTAAAAGTTTTGTCCACACTGGTAACCTCATTAAATTTCACGATAATTATCAAAATTTGTTCGACCAAAAATCGAAATTTAATGAGGTTGCCATCAACTTGTTGCCAATGTGGACACGGCATAACACACTTATTTTTAAAAAATACACAAGCAATTAGATAACTATGTTAACATTTTCATAAAATATTGAGTGCTCCGGTTCGTAAAATATTCCATTTCGAGCGCTGCTGAAAATGAATTCAATTCTGCTTAAAGATGGCTAAAAGTATTAAAAGAATGCATTGTCGTCGTGTTTTGATATATTCTAAAAGTTTCAAATGTCTAGCTAGTGGGGAAATTAGTTAAAAATCGATTGCGAGATTTATATTAGACAAACAAGAAAAAAATGGATAAAAAAAATACGAGATAATAAAAACGTGGTAAAATATGCATGAGAGAGCGAGAAAGGGAGAATATATATTAAACAGACACGCATATTCTAAATTTAAAAAATTGGAGAGATTTGTTCATTTATTTTAATTGGTCGAAACTATTGAAATACGTGTATAAGTTTATTCCATATTTTTCTTCACTCCAGATCCATGCCCTGTTAGACCACGTCCGGTAGAGTATACCAATTTCCTGCTTATATCCATGGGTCCACGTAACAAAGTTTGGGAAATACCAATCTATGTGACAACTAACTACAGTAGGCATTGACGAAGGGTCGAAGTAGGCTGTTGAGATCCAACATAAATAGTGCACAATAAACTTTGTCAGTCATACGTATTTGTTTTCATTGAACTAAGACTACAATTTACAGATGATGTCAGACAGTATTTGATTATTTATTTACTATTATTATTTAAGATGGTCTCATCGTGAAAGAGAGATAGAACATTAGTTTCCACAAGTGACATGATGTAAAAAATTGACTAGGTATAAATAGTAATAATAAAATTTAAATGTCTCTCTGTTTGTTCAATGATCATGTGTTCGTTTATAACTCAAAAACTACAGTAATTATAACATTAATTTAACTTGCACCGCTTATAGACAACCAGGGGCGGCTCTACCTTAAGGGTTCATAGGGACCATCCCCACATCGTTTATCATGTCGAAAATGCGTAAAAAACGCCCGATATTTTTATCATTGGCATAATATACCTACTTAATTAAATGAAGTATTTTATTTATTTCATTTATCCAAACCTATCGCAATTTTAGAGAGATATTTATTATTTTTATACAAATAAATAAAGCAATACTTGTAAATTATGTGATTACGCGGTATTAAAATAACTTATTAAATTAAATACACCCTATTTCACGGTGACACCTATGGTACAAATTAAGAAAGCTATGGCGTCTATTTTTCGCTGATCGGGGTCACTCAGTCCCATCCCGTCGCTATAGTACAAATCTCTGGTACTGTTCGGTTAAAGCGGATACAGCGGAAAACGCATTTTGAAAATAGCCGATAAACTGGATTATTTGTTAGGTTAACCTAACCAAACCTAACCTAACCTTAACTAACCCAAACTAACAAATAATCCAGTTTATCGGCTATTTTCAAAATGCGTTTTCCGCTGTATCCGCTTTAACCGAACAGTACCAAATCTCTTTCTACAAAGTATGTGAATGCATTAGCGTCACTATACGCATACTAGAGACCGAATCAAATAACCCCATAGGTTAATAATAACGCTCGTTGTATGCTGTTGTTCAAAACTGATAATGGTAAATCTATAATAATTATTATTATTAATTAAGTTATTATTTTTAAGCACGATTTTTAGATGTGCTTAAGTAACGACTCACATAATCATATTATTTATTCTGAAAAATTACTCATTTCCTCAATAATATAATCATATCATTATAAGTTAATGTATAATAATATGAAAATGTAGGTAGGTATGTATATTTGATAATAATTAATGGCTAAACCCCACCACCTAGAAAGTCGTCGAGCCGCCACTGTAGACAACAATATATTATGTATAAATTTAGTTGTCTATGTACTTTTTCTTTCCGTATTTCAAGCGGGCGAAGTGGTGGGAACTTACTAGTCCAAAATATGGCAAGTCATCACCAGGGAACTCAGAAATATCTCTTATATCTCTTATCTTAGAAACTTATCTGGTCTGTGGTCATCACAAATATTATTGATTGATGTAATTTTTAATCTTTGCATTTTATGTAATATAACGATTTTTACGTTTATGACTAAATACAAGATAAGGAAAATAGAATTCCCTCAATAATATTAAAAACCCAATCACAATGATTATCTCAGTAGGCCTTATGTTAATTTGTACAGTTAATTTCTTCTTAATTGTCAGTTTTACTCTATCGAGTACAGTGACAAGGTTGCAAATTTCATTTTGTAGCAATTTTACTTTCGACAAGGCTGTTTAAAACGCACTGCCCTGAACCGTGATATACATTCGTGACTGCGTTACCTTACCTGTGTAAATCAACCCGTTATCAAGATTAAAGTAAAATGTAAGTCATTATTCATTATAATTTGTAGTAGCTATTAAATAGGTATGCATTTTTTAATTAAGATTAAAAATAAATCACTCGGAACCTTTTGAAAAATCAACATTTTCGACAGAAAAATTATTTGGGTGGAAATTTGGAACACAGAAAATTTTTGAAAGAAACCAAAAAACTCTACTTTGATTTTGGACGAACATTATTTTTTTACGTATTCGGAAATTTGTACGTAAACATTTCACCGCAGGACACTTATTCGTGCGCCGCAGTACGTGAAACATGAGTTCGTGTAACATTTAATCAAATGACGAGTAAAAAGTGAATGAAATGATGAGTATATTTGTACGTATGCTACATCATGTGGCGAATTTCATGAGATGTCTTTACTAGGTTAGGTTAGGTTAGGGTTAATCTAATTTGAACAGTACTATTTGCAAACTATCGCCGCAATTTGTAAGATACGTACAAATGTATTCCACGGTGAAATGTTCAACGAAGAACTCGTCATTTGATAAAATGTTATACGAACTCATGTTTCACGTACTGCGGCGCACGAATAAGTGTCCTACGATGATCTGCATACGTACAACTTACATGTAACCGTTTTTTTAGTAGGTCACAGTGGACCCTTATTTTTGGGTAGAAGCCTAATATTTCTAGCTACGCCACTACTCATAAGGTGTGCAATTTTCATCAAATGAGTCGAGTAGTTTTATTCTTTATAATATATAACAAATAGAAAAAGACAGAAAAAAGAAAATGTGTATATATAATATATTATAATATATTATATGTAGGTTGTTATAAAATATTATTAGATATAATACAATAATCAATAAATAAATTTATGACTAACCGAATTCCCACAGTATTATGGTATATTGTAAAATATTATAGAAAAGGATATTCTGATATAAATAAATAAAGGATACCTTTAAGATTAAGTACTGAGAGACTAGATTTGTTGTGTAATTATTTTAAGAACTAGCTATATTCCTACAATATTGTAGAGCGTTGTAATTATTGTTACCATAAGATCGATAGTTTATGATGTTTTATGGAACATCTACTTTATCCCCTATACATATAATTATACCTCTAGATATTCCCACGAGGACGCTAACTCGTGAGAGGATAATAATTGATGCCTGTGCATTGTTCAACCTATACACTATGTAGGTATATTGTTTGACTGTTGTATCAGAACCCATACTGATAAGTTATGTATGTTAAATACCTGATTATACAATAATTGACTAATAAATGAATCCAATAAAAGTATTTAAATAAGATAAAATCGTTAGTTATTAATGTTTTGACTAATTATTATAGCGACCTGGTAAAATCGTGCTAAATATAACAAGGTGTCGTGGAAATAAGTAGTCAATATTTCGAAATCACAGACAAACACTTTTAATTTATTATTAGAGCCCGATGCTCAATTCGTACTTACAGTAAAATTGGTAAGTAACCGAAATCCATCTGGTAACTATAGATTATACGTTTGTTATGAACACGCCCCCTTCTTTATTACTATTTACTACTGACAGCTGCTGTCAAAATAAATTCGCATGTCTATAAAACAGTCTATACACTCAAATTCATTTAACAATTGATCTCAATATGGATATTGATAGTGTTAATTCGTTTGGCATGTACCTACATGCAGAATATGCATGTACACAGTTTGCAGTTATTGTGACAATGGTGTACGCATGGTAGAATTCGCGCGAAATGCCGATAATGGACAATCTCGAAAATAGAGATCTTTTGTTTTCGATTGAAACACAATACTTACGATAATTTATTATAATGTGAATAATTGTCAATAGTCCTTAACTCATTCATTACTCATTATTAGGTAGGTAGTATATTTTATTACTTATTTTATTACTATAATGTTATGAGTAGGTACAATTTCATAACATGTCGACAAAAAAGCCATTGAAAAAGATTAGGTGCCTAGGTACGTTGGTAGGTATACGATATTTTAATTACCTATTGCAAATTGAAACTGTTGAACAACTATTAAATATCCGTGACATTTAATACAATATACTTTCCTTTACTTTCGTTGATTCCATATGTCTTAATTTAGTAAAACCGATTATCGAATTGAAAAGTCAGTGTCAATGAATTATGAATTAACTTTTCTTATTCAAATTTAGATACTTATGTAATATTAAACCAATAGATAGGTAGTTGAAATATATAAGTACTTAGTTACCTACACACCAACATGGTAATATTAGTTTTAATCATTTTATATAATCATTCCCATCATGGCAAATTTTTAATAATTGTAAAGGACATCATCTGACATTTATTTATACGGCAAGTGTTACCGAATCGGGAAAAACACGGGTCAAAAAATAACTTATATTATTCACTAATTGCGGAGACATTAAATGATTTTAATTAAATATTAATTGTGTATTTATAGTTATTGAATTTATTTTGTATAGTTATCATATTGTTGTCATCGTTTAATAATTACAAAATAATTTACCTAAATTTGAAAAAGAGAATTTTTATATATGGTATTATTTTCAATAGAAAAACAGAACAAAGCTATTGCAGATCTTGTGGACCATAGACAACTCGATCATAACTATGAAAGGCTTTATGCATAGTGTTTTGTTGTATATAAATTTTAGTTATGATAGACGACTGTGCATCGGACTCTTAGTATATAATTATTATCATTAGTACTTTTATTATATTATAAGTATAGTAAATCGCTACTGTTAAGAAGTTTATAAGCCCTGAAAGAGTTAAATTTAAATAGTAATTGCTAATAATATGTATAGTTAGATTTACATAAATGACAAACAAACATATTATTATACCTACCTAAATTTAACAGGAAAAAATATCGAAATACTTGTTTATAAATAACTATTCATTTACATATCCGAATCATATTAATTTCTTATCTACGCGACAAAATGACTTGTCAATATTCGCGATATGTAAAACCCCTTTTCAGCCATTATTAAGTTATCTCTTACATCATCTTATCAGATTTTAATTACTATTATTGCTCATTAGTATTAAATTTTCGTTGTCTGTGATTTAGGAATTTCCATTATATTTGCTACGTTTGTACGCGGGAATAAAAAATGATTATAAATATTACTTTTAATACGACTCAACAGTCATACAAGTTTAATTAATCACAATATGTCACCATTATCTACCTACAATTTAAAATAGTCTAGTCTAGTCTAAGCGTAGACGTCTGTAGGTATTATTATGGATGATTGACGACTTTTACAGATAGGTTTTGACATACTCACATAAATACTGTTAATTTATAGTGTTTTACTAAAATAGAATCCGCCATGTAGCTAGATGATAATAATAAATATCGACTTAGATATGAGAAAAGGCGTAACCCTCAGTTTTTTTTTCAATTTATCGCATAATAACATATAGCACACGACTAAATACACGTTGTGTCCTTTAATGCTGTAAGATACAAATGCCGATTTATTATCTAAATTTAGCTAGTAATTAAATAAAAAAAGAAGGAAGTGACGTGGAGAAAACGACTTAACCATCATTTTTGTTGTTTTTTTTTTAATTAACTCAATTAATATAAGTTAGAGTATATAAAAACCAAATTATTAATTATCATGCACTTGAAGGTTATGTCTATTTTGTATTTTAACTTTGACTGAAAGCCGTAATAAAAACATTTTTATGCCTCCTGTAAAATTCGCGTGTGTGGATTACGCCCTTTTTCCTTTCCAGAGTCAATATATTTTTAATTTTATTCAGTGTTCAATTGAATTTGAATCATTCAAATAATCACTAGTCAAATTCATCGGTGTTGTTTGGGAATCACCTATTAACAGCAAAATGTTGAATTTACAGGAGAGCAATTTTAACCTTTGAATTGCCCGCATAAATCTCAGTTTATTTTTTATCTAACATTGAGAAAACATTTTCAAATAAATAACTCATGAACATGAAGAAAATGACAATAACGTATTAGAAAATAAATTGAATTAAAAAAAAACTAAATAATGGAGTATTCCGCGACGTCGGTTAGTAATTAAAGAAATAATTGATACATATCATAATTTAATATACTAAAACCAATAGCCAACATTATAACGCAACTCGATAAGTAGGTATTTCATGTAACAACTACTGGTTAAAATCGTTGTAATTAACTAATATGCGCGTAGCTTAATTGGAAAATCATACTGGCGCGAATCTAACACATACAGGTTCAAGTACCGTCGATTTTTTTCTAGTGTGTACCTATAAGCATGAGATGTTTTTCAAAGTAAGTACCTATGTATATTCAATATTATATAGAATGTTACATTTTCAAATCTTGTGTCTTATTCGTTGAATAAAACAAAATATTTAATAAAATAATTAGATTGTCAATTATTCCAGTAATTAGGAAAGTAATGTCACTTATCAGTAATCAAACTGGGAAAATGTGTTTGTTCACATGTCGTCATATTATTACCATAGCTTTTTGAGCATGTCAAATGAAATATAGATATATGGCTATTATATTACCAAACGGAAGATAATAATTATTATAGTGACCCAATTTTTACTATTTACATAAAATGACCAAAAAAACAGTTATCAGGTTATGCCCAAACGCCACCTAAATTTAATTCAATATTATTATTAGGGCTTGTACACACCGCGAAAAATTGACATAAGTAATAAAAACATGTCATTGACTTTTTCTGTTTCTAACCTCCAGCCAAATAGTTAAATAAATTGGAATAAATAGCTTCATTTTTGTTGCCTATGATTTTAAATAATGTCAAATCGAACCTTGTTGCTGATTAAGTGATGCTGTCAACTGATAAGACCACTACTTTACAATCAAAGATGGTGAAGAAGGAAAATCTTCTTTGCTAGTGTAACGTTTATTTATGAATTTTATAGTTATCAATGCTAATAATTAAATTAACAGTAACTGATTTTCAATTATAGATGCATTTGTAGCAAGATTCACAGTTTTTTTTTCTTTTTTTTTTGTTAACTGTCAATTCATGGTGGATGACTGCATTGTATTGTTGTTTTTATTTAATAAAACGCAATTTTTTTGTAGTACCTTTTCCACTTTTAATCAATAGATTAGGACCGGTTTCGTCCGCCTCAGTGGGAAATTTTCAACCTCATTAGTTTTAAATTAATCTGTTATTGGGAAGGTATTATTGGACGGATAATTATTTATGTACCTATTGTTATATTATTTCTATCGCTTTGGATTTTGTTTGAGAAATATTGTTTTAAAAAAATGTATTCAGTTGAAAATTTCCCACTGAGGCGGACGAAACCGGTCCTAATCTATTGATTAAAAGTAGAATAAGTACTACAAAAAAATGCGTTTTATTAAATAAAAACAACAAGATTCACACTTGACACTATTGTTTTCATTTATTTTCGTTTGATAAAAATTCATTGCATTAGTTTTACAAGCTGAAACAAAAATTATATTATTCAGTTAGCCATCGTTAACAGTCATGTAATATCACAAATAATGGTTTTAAAAAAATAACCAAATCAAGACCTCAACCGCAGATTGCCATTAGGTAGAGAAAAGACCAATAATTCAATAATACTGTGACCGTTCTGGATTCATTATCAAAAGCAAATGTCTGAACACAAAAAAATATATATTATTCCACCAAGGTTATTACGTATATTCAATGCTATCAGGGTGTGTGGGTAATATATTTCTGAATGTGTGGCTACTTATAGGGGGCAATAATAAGCTTATGAGACGATTCATTATCAGTGAACATTATTATCAATAATTCGGATATTCGAAATATTCATAAGATGGGAAAAAACGACTTTGGCAGCTGACCTGTACCAATTGGTTTAAACTCTAATGGTTTTTTATTCTTCAAACTAAACATTATAGTGGATTGTAGGTATTTCTGCTTCTGCTTATAATAACTAAAAAAGTTACCTGTGTAATTAAAATTAATTACATTAACATTAATTACCTATTACAATTGGAATTCTCAGATCATGGTAAAAAGTAATTAGATTTAATCATTCATTTGGAATGTTCGTATAACTTATAAATGTATTTTCAATAGATAATTAAACGTAACTACATTTTTTTTTTCAAAATATTATTCAGCGACTTGGTAGTGGTACATGACTTTTCAAAAATGAGTTATTGATAAAGTTGGTGATAATATGATACTAAACATTTCGCAATATGTTATGTTGTTCATCAATTACCGTCGAGATCACCATTTTTTTAGTTCTTTGGTATTTTAATTTGGTATAATGACCAACTACTGAGTTTAATTTTAATTTTATTTGATTGATAAGCACATACCTGTTTTTACGTTTGTTTTATTGTATTTGTACATTTTGAGGGTGTATATAGGTCATGGCCCCTACAAAAGGGGAGCTGACAGGGCTCTAGCCTGGGAGTCGACCAGATAAGTGAAATAAACACAGATCACAAATTTGCTCTAATAGTAAAAAAAGTCGCCTGCGCCGCTATTTAGCTTCAATAATGTTAATAATTTAAATAATTTAGTTTTACGATGCTATTTTTAACTGTGTGCCAATACTCGACAACTCCATAATTCAAATGGGTGTACCTACATATTAAAACTATAAAAAATCGCTAAAAATACACTTTAATTTTACCGCGTACGCCATTTGGAAAACGCTACTACAGTACGTCACACTCTCTTTACCCTTAGCGATAGGAAGGGAGGTCCGCCAAACATCCTAGCCTGGGGGCCCGCTTCAGAATGTGGGGTCCATGATTTAGGTATTTAAATAGTTTTACGTCATTCTCGAACAAACACAGTATGCGAGGAACGATTATTCAATTGAGAGATTATTTGTGAACAACTTGATTGAAAGGTTTGCTATCGACTAATGTAATATAACAAATTCTAGTGAAGAGTACTTTTAATTATCGTCTGAAATCGTTAGTTCTAGTTTATGTTGATAGATTTCACTATAATTTTATCATTATCAAATTTTCTTCAACAAATACATTTTGTATTCTCTCCGTCTCATCACTACGCGGGCTTAATGTGACAAAGGCTATTCTCAAGAGATGGAAACATCAAAGATAGGAGAGAAGGCAGTAGTTCAAAAACAAATATATCTACGTAAAAATACCATGCAATAATATATCTATAATATTATAATATTTTGATCTAAATACCGTTTTAATATAACAATCTAATACTGTAATATTTTCATTTAATCCTAACCCATGTAAATATGTTAAAAAATTGACAATAATTTAACAATAAATCAGTCTATTCATATTTCAACGCCTGTTATGTTTTATGAATATTCAATTTTATTTACCGGATACGTAAATATGTACTGTGTTTTGTTAACAAAACATTATTTTCATATATTAGAAGTCAAAATAACCGAAAATCGATAGACACTTTTGTTAACAACTAGGTGTGAGTTTGGCACACTTACCAAGTGCCCGTATGAAACGTAATATGATGATTTAATTGGTTTTTGAACGTACTCATTCAAAATCGATATAAACAATTGATGACTACATAATTTTACATTTTTTAGGTTTGTACACTTAACACAATGATTGATTGTATTATATCGTAATAAAAATATTTAATTCGTGACTCACCTACTGACGATGCTATTAATCTGTTATCTAGAAAATAAAGACAATCCTTGTGTCAAATTTGTTGTGATTTCTAAACTTTTTTCTTAAATATATAATTCTCGAAACGCTCAAAAGTAATTTGTTATTGTCTTCTGATATAAATATTAAATTGTCATTCGACGAAAATATTGCCCTTTTATATTCAACGAAATTACATAAATTCATCTTTCGTCATTTTGGGGTCATCATCAGCCTGAATCTATCCACTGTTGGGTGAAGGCCTCTCCAATCTGATTTCACTTCTCTCGGCCCTGTGCGTTGCGTTGCCACGTATAGGTAAATCATTCTACAGTGGCACCATAGGCGATTCGCGCGTGTATTGAATTGCTTGCGACAATGCCTGTTTCAATGCTAGCAAACAATACCACTACAACTGCAAGCCGCATTTGCCGTACCCATGGTGCCACTGTAAAACGATTTACCTATACTTCCGCTGAAGTTTTAACCGTTTACTCGATCCAGCGGCCTCTAGGTTTACCTTGCGGACGTTTTGTTCCTATTGAGTACCACTGGATCACTAGATTCGTCCAGCGATTGTCCATTCCTCGAACTGTGTCCAGCCCAGGTTTTTAGCGAACTGTATTTCATCGCAAATGTTTACTTATCCAAGCATTCCGCTTTTTGTCCTTTCGCGTTATGCCCAGCTCATTTCGGGGTAAAAATGCCTATATCAGTTTCATTGCAACTGAGATAATCGCATTTTAAATAAATCCCAGTTTTCAAAATACTCTGGCTTCGAAGATAATAATTATTGATGTTACTTTCTTGTTTATTTTAAATTATTTGTGTATAATTAAATTCTTGATATTGTTAGATATTCAAAGTTTTGAATATATCATTTTATTTGAGTAAAAAATGATTTTCTCAGCGCTATTTCTAAGTTAAAATATCTTGTGTTTACTAATATGTGGCAAAATCTGTGATACACGAGAAAGAGCACAATTCTTTACACATAGTGGGATTAAAATCTAAATTTTTAAGAACGTGACTCTAGCCATCCATCTTAACCCCGCCCCCTCAACCGCCACCACGAATCCATAAATTTAAAAATTCTCTCTTTTTAGTATTTCGGTAAATATCTCATATATGTTCTATATCATACGGATGGAAATTAGGAAATCGGGCTCCAAACTTCTGGACAATAATAAGAAAAATAACAGTACGAACGATTTATAAGAAATTCACATCATACGTAGACGACGGCATACGGAATGGTATTAGTGTCATTTGAAAGTAACAATACCAACCCCTAAATGAATCGCCTGCACTGTCAGAAGAATTTGACACCATTCTACCACCCAAGTTCTCGTTCAATTTTTCTCGTAATTTCTCGAGAATTTTCGATTTCAAATATTTGAGCAGTGAGAGCCTATCTAAAAACATTTAAATTGAGGGACGATGACTATTGTCTATGTGACGACTACACGTCATCTCAAATGGTGTGACATGTCATCAACGACTGCCATGTACTATAAAAGGAGCGAAGGACTCTGAGAACTCTGTAGACAACATAACCATTAAATTGACCTCCAAAAACCTTACGAAATACTAAACAACAAAACAACACTAGAACACTACACAAAATATTTAATTCTGACATAATTATTTATACACCAACGCAGCTAACCCTCTCAACCACATTGTACGAAAAAGCAATGGCATGGTTATTTATATCAGAAACAAAAACAAATATTTGTATGTGTGATAAATTTTATATAACGTATGATTGTCCAAATTGTTTAACTTTTTTTTCAGTTTGTGACGTTAAATGTGATAATACTCGTAAATAAATGCATCAAGTGGGTTCACATTTAAGTGATGGATTTCCACTGCATCGATTCAGCATAAAATACGTTTTTTCTAATCTCTAAATGCATTGTGAAGTTATGTGTGCATGTATTTTTTATCTCTTCAATTACCTTCCCAGAACTTGACATTGGCAATGACTTTCGTGTGAGTAGTACTTATGGATATTATCAGTATCAAAACAGGTTTTGTTATAGGTACTTAATATTTGTACAAGAAATGTTACTAGAGTTTGGACGATTTTGATATTGACATGTGAAGCGCCTAGTTTCAAAAGCCCCTAAAACGATTTTAGTGAGGTTTTAATAAAAATGAGAAAAACGATTTTAGGTAGTTTTGAGAAAAATGAGAAAAAATCATATCTATTAAATCTGTGAATTTTATGTATTTATTTTTTAATTCGTTACATTCTAAAGAGTATTTTGGCTTTCCATTATAGCGGTATTTGAAAAGCAAACCCAACCTTTTTAGCGGCTTTTGAAATTTACCCTAATTTTTGATTGATACGTATTGGCAAATTTTGGCGTTTTTTAAAGTTTAATCTTTGGCCATCATATAGGTCACAAAAATATCCATCTAACTACATATCTAAGTCAAAAATTTTCAAAAACCGTTTTAGGGGCTTTTGAAACTAGGCGCTTCATGTAACCTAACCGGAATTTGTCAAATTGTCAACATTTAAAATAATATAAAAATATTTCTTAGTAGTGTGCGGACATTTTTAATAAACGCTGTCTTTTGTTTTTGTTAATTTTGATAGAAAACACACGAGAAGCTCTCCACAGCGTATTCTCACGAAAGATTTGCATCTTCATGCTTACAAAATTCAATTAACTCAAGAACTGAATTCTACTGACATATAAGGACATAATACAAATTTCGGTATTTTGCTAACATGGCTAATTTAATATTATAAAGTGGTGAACACTCCTTACTACAGTGTGACTTTCATTTCAGTGAGTCTTCTACGTCACCACGGTCGTTTCTGGAACTAAAACCCTTCCCCGCATTTACTTTTACCATTATTACATTCCCCGCGCCCGTAAATCAGTATATGCTTGGTATCGCGTGAAGTTTTATTAACATTAAAATGCATAAACCTTTGCGGAAGCAAACGAAGATAATTAATTAGAATTTATAAGTATTGTGATGAGTAGAAACATAAAAGAAAGCTTTTAATTCCTCTCAATGGTGTCAGAGATAGATTATTTGCTATGGTAAGTGAGTGCGATAAGAGCGTGTGTCAAGCTGTGATAATGCTATGATGTACGTCCTGCACTATCACATGCAGTCACAGTAAGCTGCCGCTATGGAGAAAAAGTGTGTAATGTCGTTTTTCTTGGTGCTTAAAATACCTACTATCAGACTGATGCTCCCATCCCGTAGCACACTTTGAACCTTTAAACATTGTCAGTTAGCAAAATCTACCTAAAAAAACCACCAGAACAACAATGAGGTCACCTCACGCGTACCGCATTGCATCGACACCCGCATGACTCAATGGACGTTTTTTATCATTTTTACATGCCTGCACAATATTATCGACTCATGTCAAAATTACGTGTTTTTTGTTTTTAGCGGTTGGCACTATGTATTTTCTATAAAAATGTTGTCTATTATCTATGTTCTGCAGGTTGGGTTCTGTTCAAAATATTATCTATGGATGTAATATCGAAAGTAATTTTAACGTACGCACGCATATAAACTGTTATATAATAATTCGAAATACTAATACATTAGAAATGGCAATCTCTAACATTGAATTTACATAGACGGTGTTCGTTCAAAATATTATGCATAATGATGAAACCATATACTAAATATGTCGCCGTGACACTACGTGACGTGCATCTCAATATGATCACAACTTCAGCGCATGCAGCGCTGTGGCGTAGAGACATAGTAATATAAGTTGATCTGTAGGCAGTTACATAGAGCCTATCTTAATCAAAACAATCTTGATTATTAGAGTATAATGACAAATCGATAGCAAACGTTGATCTAACATTGAATGTCTACCTTGACTTACAAGAATCTATTAATAATTAAAATGCAATGAGCGGTAAATGAAATAATATTTACGTGAAATTAGGCGGTGAACCTTCGATAATCACAGCATCTTCACGCATGCATTTTTTACAAAAAAAAATTTAAAATATATACTTAAGTATGTTTATGTTCTTTAAATAATTGTATTGTAAGTAAACTACTGTCCCGTTTGTAAATGGAAATTAGTAAGTACTAAAGATTTTTAAAACGTCATAACAGACATGTTTTTTTGTTGATTCCCGCCAAAATTAACTTCTGTATTCAATATCGTTTGGCAAATAATCATGGAAAGATAAGCAGTTGTACAGCGTATACAAAATGTTAAAATTTATTACAACATTAATGAATCTATTCGAGCTACGAGCTTACTATTGGTAATGTTTGATGCTTTCACGGTTGTTTTTTTATCATAGTACGAGTATATTTCCCGTAGATGGGTTTACATCGTGTGTCCTTCTTCCTTCTTTCCTCGACGTTTCGGACTCGTTGCAGGTGAGATTCATATACCTACACTCCATTGAGAATGATCAAGAGATCATTATCAATATAGTGTAGGTATATGAATGTAAACGTTGCTCTAAGAATCTCAAAAGGAATCAGATTAGCTAAGATCAAACGTTGCTCAGAGTAATGTGTCAATCGTTACGACCAGAGATACCGGCCGGATATAGTGCCGGAAGCCATGACGTTTTTAACAGTAATACATCATTCCTATCAATATTTTCAGGGTTTCTATGGATTTCGATGGCCTCCTTTACCAATCGTGCGAAATGTCCCTAAAACGTGTAATCAGACTATTTTTTTGAAAACGAAAATTGCAATGCAACATTGCAGTCAATGGAGAACGGTACAGAAGATGGTGCAACATGCCATACAGCTCGTGACACAATCAACTTATTGAGAGTTAAATTCAAGATATAATATCTCTTATTTAATAACCATTTATAACTTACTACTATAGCACGATTTTACTGTTACTTATTTTACAGACACTCTTTGTCACGTTTACCTAGTATCCATTACAAATTATTGTTCAAAGCATAATAAAATAATATTAAATTGCTTAGTTATATTTTCTTTATACCTGTTTTGTCGTAAACAGTCAGGTGTGTTTTATTATAATTGTTACGAATTTGAATCCCAACCATTTTTAATTTTTTAGAAGGTTTGCCGGGTAGACGACAGCCAGCGGGGTTTTTTGTGCAACACGATGTGTTGAATCTTAGTTTCTAATTAACTTGATTACTGTAAGGCATAAAGCCCACCAAAAAAGCGTTCGGTGCGCTCACTACTGAGTAGGCCCCCTCCCATCCGCGCATTACCCTTTACCTATGTAATAAGGGGCTCAAAGAGCACAAAATAATTATTATTAACAGCGTCTTTCATAACAAAGCAATAAAGATATCATTAAATTTCTTGGGGCCTGTAATTAATATCGGACACGCAATAACTAAACAAAGAGTTCACTCTTCTTAAATAATGGCTTCTCGCCCGTCTATCGACGACGCTTCGAGGAGCGTGATTTTGCTTGCCGTGTTCAATGAATGGACTACGTTGTATTTTTGTTAATTCGTATCGCTGAGAAGCCAAAAAACGGTGACTCATGGGGCAGGCGGGCACAATGCGCCGTCAAATCCAGTGTGCGCTGGCGTGTTTGATTACGTTGTATTTTCGATGATTCACATAAAAAATCTTTAGTGGACTTTATGCCTAAGTAAAACATCAGGCAACACTCAATCATTTAAAACCAACGTCCATTTAAGGAGAGTGTTGTCATTTTATTACTCGCATTGTGTGGAATTTAAAAATATGTGGCCTTCATTAAAATAAAACTTTTATCAACCTTGCTACATTATAATACTATGTCCGAGTTATACTGTAACCTGACATTATCAAATCTTTAACGTTATAATTGCAATACGAACGTTCATAATAAAATTTATCTCCTTTTTTCCAATATTTATTATTTTTTTTAAATTACAGATCTTATATTATTAACTTTACTTGCACTAATTTATACATAATACATAGTGTTACCATGTGTAATAATGTTAAATAAAAACAATCTCATCAGGGTATCAAAGCAATCATACTAAAGAGAGATGGTACTCGTATTGTACGGCTGTATGAAGCCGTTTTCTTTGCATATGACGTACAATAAAATCTCGATGCTCTTATTATTAACTTACATATGAAACGTTATACAATGATCTTGTTTTTCAATACGTCTACCATACTTAAACACAAAAATATTGTCCAGTAACTTATTTCGCACTATATATTTCAGCAACATTTACCTACTCCTGGTTTCGACCTAACCACATCAATCAAACTAATATTTACCGGCTTCACTTCTAGCTTTACTAAGTCGTTTATTTAAATATCTTTTATCTTACTCTAACGCATATTGGAAATAATATTGCATGCCGAATGCTTTCTCACTTGCACTCACAGAACAGATAATAAATAGAATACCGATTGGTTATACTCAATACGCCGCATCTTGATGCAGGGTATTGAATGTGTGAGTGTCCTACGAAAATGAAGTACGCATTATACACGTGTACCTAATAGTGTGTGTAATACAAGCGTAAATGCATAAACCGAGAGCAGTTTTCAGTATTCGACGTAAAACGTATTCTTGATACGTGTGTAAGTTTAACCCGGATTCTTCCTTACTCGAGTCGGTTACCTGCTATCGCCTTACCCGTTATATATTTCAGTTCCCATTATTTCTGAGTTCCCTGTTAGTTTTTGTTCAGGTCTTAATTGGGGTGTATTTATTTAGAATTTTTGATGTGTCAATTGCAACTTTTCCCTTCAAAAATATAGTATTGGTTTAAGTTTAAATATGTAAAAAATCTGTTGGCAATGCAATGTCTGTAATCATTCTCTGTAACCCCGGTAAGTCGTACATGACGCAAAGTAATGAAATATAGGATCAAACCTATATGGCAAAATGCAAAGTACGAGAAAGTCACTTAAGTATGTTTTCTAAAACTAAAATTCGATTCCAAACAGATTTTACATGACGAGAAACGTGGTGGTTTTTATCAACTTTTAAAGCGATACAATGCTGTCGTCATTGAAAATCTTACGCATAGATTTATTATAAGAAAGTTTTGATTACGAAATAAGTTATTTCCACTCCTTATTAGGTACTTTATGGTCACACGAGGGGTATTGCCGTTCGCCAATAATACTTTACAACAAATGCCGTTCTCTTTAGCTGAAATTACGGAAGTATTAGTCAGCAGGATTTAAATCATTAGAGCAAGGTTACACTTGTCTTGTATATTCTTACAATATAAACTAATGCCATGTCTTACAATTTATTTCATTGTAAAAGCCTTCAAATTAATGATTATATAAGCCGACTTTAGACATAAAATAATCTGAACTCCATATATTATTAATATTATACTTCACCTTGTCTGTATATTATATTATTTACCTACACAGTATAAGATATGTATTACTATTGTACTCACGATAGCCATAGGTGGGTCCATGGTATTCATGGCCGGCCATTTAGACCTACCTATTCAATTTTATATAGATATTATATACTATATATCATATTATATATCATATTTCAAGTCGTAATTTATTATTACAGTCAAAAAATATTTGTTTATCAATAGAATATGCCATTAAATCATATTTATCTTTGGATATTTTTATCTCTTATGGTTTGATTACGCAGGACTATGAATTAAAAATAAAACTAACCAACACCATCAGCTATGTATACCTAATATGTATTCTTAATTCAACGAAAACAAATAAAGTATGAATGAAAAACTATGCACTGTTTTTGTTGTATCGCCCATAGCATACCTAAACTATAATGGTTTGGTTTAAGCAGGGTCTAATTCATGGGTGGCCAACCCGCGGCCCGCAGGCCGCATGTGGCCCGTGGAGGAGTGAGAAAATAAAAATAATATCAAATTCTTCCGCTAGATGGGCTAATTTTGCAAATTGAGATTCGATATTGGCTCAAGATTTTAAAAAGCACCGTGTGCTTTTGCTGCATTTGGTACGCCATTCTCTGTAGACGTGAATTTATTACCAGGAAATTTACAAATGGAATATTGTGAACTATGTTGCGATGAACAGTTAAAGAAGAAATTCCATCAGGTTGGTTTGGAAGAGTTTTACAAAACATATATGGACAAAGAGAAATATCCTGCATTTTACAAACATGCTCTAATGATGACTTCGCTATTTGGAAACACTTACACGTGTGAACAGCTTTTTAGTCGGATGAAGCATATCAAATCCTGAGTGAGAACACGAATCTCACTTTTTGTATTATAAAAAAAATTGGTTTTGCGGCCCGGTAGGAAATCTCATTTTTTGAATCTGGCCCGGCTGCTGAAAAGGTTGGCCACCCATGGACTCTAACAGAAGGTTAAAAACTAACCAACATTATCTGCAATAAAATGTGTAGTCTTAGTTCAATGAAAACAAATACGTAGGACTGACGAATTTTAGTGTGCACTATTTATGTCGGATCTTAACAGCCTAACTTCACCCTTATTTCTAAAAAAAAACACTTTTGGGAAAACTCAATTGAATACTTTTCACGCCCTTGCAATGCAAGCCTTACTTGATTCCAAATGTATCCAATAGGAACCAAATAAGAACGTTCCAATTAGATACATTTGTAAAACATGCGTTGCCGTGTTTCTTGGCCCTGAATCATTGTGCCAAGATGTCTGCAATCATATGACCATTGAGGTACGCGCAATGCATGTCTTACTTCTTTTCAAATGTATCCAATAAGTAATAGGCAAGCCATTCGAATTGGATACAATATTTGAAATCAAACAAAACGATTAGGGAGTTTTTTGTTATTTTAATATAGATTACAATTAATTAACACTTAGGTTTTTAAAACAGAACAGAACCCGGACCTAAACGAACAACTAAAAAACTGTTCGCGTGGTGATGCTTATATTAAAATCTATGAATCCTACTTTGATAACAATTGTTAAACACTTTTTTAAATGTTTTTTTATACTCATATTAATAATATAGTAACATCTATCCGCATATAGAAGGTAATTCTATTTGTACGGTAATGTTTTTTTTATTACCGCGTGGGAGTTTTATACTCATCCAAGTATGACATACGCATTGTTTGTTATTCATCCAAATACAATAGCTGAGATAAACAGAATCTGCATATATTTATGCACATTTATACATTTTCAATAGCACACTATAATTTGTTATGCTCGTGATATACACCAGCGAATTTTACGGCTGTGGAGATCTGACATAAATAGTGCAAACTAAACTTTATCAGGCAAACTAATTTGTTGTCATTAAACTAGTAATACGAATTTTTCTTCGTCGTGTCGGGTCTTCAATAGCTAGAATATGTCGCTCCAGAAGTTGGCGAAGGCAACACCATTTTCCTCGGCTTGTAGGTTTTCATGAAAATTTCAGCTTACTGGGTAATCCTTGCATAAAAATAGGTGCTCTATGCTTTATCGCCTCACTCTTTGGTGCGCCCTAACATGGTTCTCAGTTTGTTTAGGGCTTTCCATGTACAGTACGCGAGACTGGTTCCAGGTGGGAGGTGCTCCGCTGGCTTTATCCAATCTTCCAGACCCTCAGAGGCTAGGTTCGTCAATCTAACAGTCGATCTTCTTCGGGTGGAGTAATACAAATAATTGCAGATGGTATTTGTTAGTTTTTAAATTTCAATTATACCCTGCCTAAAACAAATTGAGACAAACCACAATAGATATTAGCCATTAAATCATACATCATTTTAGATATTTTATATATAGCAAAAAAAAAATCATTTATTGTGGTTTGATATGCAGGGTTTAATCAAATTTTAAAAACCATCTGTAATTTGTATTCTTAGTTCAATAAAAACAAATAAGTATGACTGACATAGTTTAGTGAGCATTATTCACCTTCACCCTTCACTACTGGCGTCGGCTTATAATATCGTGGGTCTCGGCTTCGAATTCCAGATCTGAATATATTCACATGTTGTTTCTCAATGTGTTTTTGAACCCAGAGTATGGATAGAATAGGTTAAGCAAGTTTAGTGGCTAACATACATTTCTCGTAAAAACAAAATCATGTTAATATATCCTCCACTCTGTGTAAGCTCGTATGATCTTCTTTGAATCGGACGTGGTTGAAAGGAGAAAAAAAACAGGGAACACAAAAAATATTAGGAAATACCGTTACCTTCTGGCTGGCTGCAACTTAGCGTTTATCAGTTCTAGCATTTTCAAATCATCCTAGCTATCAAAATTTGCATCTGGCATTTTTTGACACCGCAAATAACTTAAAACGGGAATGGGACAACTGGACGCTAGGATAATTGGGCGCCCCACTGTAGGTTTACGTTTTGTTACTATTTTAAACAGAATGTAGGTATACGAGGAATTTTAATCAGTTTCTATCTACTACTTAGTATTTTTAATTCATTTTCCTCTTAAGATAATGTTTTTTTATTGCGGATTGAAAATAATTATGCCTGAGGCTTTATATAAAAATAAAATAACTCTCTTCTCGTTGGAACTTAAACGCATGCACAAATAAATCATTATTTACGTGTGCATATTTAAATTCTCACCAAGTATTAAATAATAATATAATAATTTAAATATAAATAATAATATTACATACGAGTGGTTCACAGGCATAGTAAACCAAGTCCATTCTGGTTATTTTTGAGTAAGCTATGTTCAAACATAATATTTGAGTATTTCTTATTCTGTAAGGGTATGATTTCCATTACATAATAACTTAAATGTACTCAAAATAACACTTTATAGTTGTAATCATACCCTTACATAATTATAAATACTCAAATATTATGTTTGAACCTAGCTCACTAAAAAAACCAGAATGGACTTGGTTCACTATGCTTGTGAACCACTCATATATATTTATAAGTACCTATAATTCACGAACGTCTATTTATTTTCGAATTTCATTCGATTGTGTGGCACCCAGTTGTCCCAGCGCCAAATCGTCCTAGACCCCTTAAAACCACCCATAAAAAACTGGAAGCCTTTTGTTCTTGTGCCTTACTGTGATCTTATAAATAAAATAAATGATGTTATATACATCAGTGTTCACGCAATTTCGTATCTGAATTATTTTTTAGTTGTATTATATGATTTAGCATTCGTTTGCTGGCGTAATTCCCTTATTGTATTTATTCATTCTTATTCTGGCAGTGTATGTAAAATTAATAATTATCGTATTCCCAATGATACAATGGAAAGTTGTTTGCGGCACAACATAAAAATGACGATGTTGGTTAAATATTAAATGCATTGGAGACCTTCAGGTGCATTTATAATTATAATTACGAAGACGTTCTACATAGATTCGTCATCGGAATGAATATATACAATGTTTTGAATCAGTAATTATTATAAATTTAATAACATCGCTTGCAATAATGTATAATTCAAAGTAGAATTTCAAATTATTTCCTTACTGCCCATATTTACCATAATATGACATTATAATAAGAAATTTGTTGTTTCGAACTTAAAAGGAATGCGCGTATTAATTGATCTGTGGATCTATTCTATACACAAGGCGAATATCGACGGTAGCTTATCATAGTTATGTATTGAGGCGGTTAATTGTTACAATAAGTTAATAGTGTGAACTGTCAAAAAGTGCTATGTTTAGCACCTCTCTTGGCGGTGTTAACTTTTAGAGCGAGATAGACAGTTTTGTCAGTTTAAACTGTTAAAATATGATAAAGTGGTAATATGTTTCACATTAGCAGTCGATAGCCGCCTTGTGTATAGTATAGACCCAATGGAGCTGTTCATATATGACATCATGTAGTGGCGAAGGGTTGAGGTAGGCTGTTAAGATCCGACATAAATAGTGCAAACTAACAACTCAATAGTGTAGATAGTGTTTGTTAGTATTTAAAATTCAATTAAACCCTACCTAATCGAAGCCATGGTAAACTATAGTATAAAAAATATCAGGCTCTCGATAAAATATCTAAAATTATGCCATTAAATCATACATAATTTATCTATTATGGTTTAGTTTACGTAAGGCTTAATGGATTAAAAAAAACTAATCAACGCCATCTGAAATATCTATTCTTAATTCAAGGAAAACAAAATAATTATGACTGAAAAAGTGTGCACTATTTTTGTCGGATCGCCCATAGCATACCAAAGTATTATGGTTTAATTGAATTTTAAAAACTGACCAGCACCATCTGCAACTTTTATTCATAATGAAAATAAATAAGAATAACTGACAAAGTTTAGTGTGTATTATTTATATCGAATCTTAACAGCCTACCTCCACCCTCGCCACTGCGTCATGATATTATAAGGTCGATTTATTGCGAAAGGTCTATGACAGTTGTAGAACATGTGACGTCATAAAATCAACAAACTATAAACTCATTATTTTCTGAGAATAAAAATAAATAATCCATTGTTATACCGAAATCGATAATTTTCCTCGAAATTGTTTTTAACGAATAAGGGGAGGTATTTTAAAATGTGACATCATTTAGGCACGGAGTAAAATATTTTGTGATGAGTGTTATGATGAGGGAAATGGTGTTCTTTACATCTTTTTAGTTCAAAGCAGGCTTGAGAGTTGGTCCATTTTTTTGGGTCCCACATCAGTTGAAGTACAGCTTTAGAATAGGGAGGATTCAGAAGATTTTTTATGACTGTGTACTTTAAACTGTATGAATACTATCCGTGGCTCTATCCGACTGAATTTCTCTTAGAAGAAACTGTAGTTTAAAGTTAAGAAGAGATTTATATTAAACGGCTAAGTATTTTTTGCGATTTATACACGGTGTAAAATACCAATTGGGAGGACAATAACTGTGCTGAATTAAATCGCTGCGGATATTAATATATTCCACTTATGTGAGGTGGGTTTAGATGGACGTTGTTTTCCATGTACTTTTTACTCATATTAATTACCCTGTCTTTTATTTATTTTCTTCGTTTTTTATGTAATATTATAACGCTTTAGGGCGTAGACATAATATTTTATAAGACTGCAGTTGGCGTATGTCGGGGTAGGTTTTACTTAATTCCAAATGCATTCGATTAGAATCAAGTAAACCTTGCGTCAACGCATGCCAACTGCAGTGCCGTCTGCAGTGTCTGCGCTCTTTGTAACATTATTATAATTTGTAAAATAAATGTGAATTTGCATTTTAATACTCGAAATTGTTGTATGAGATATGAGGTGCCACCGACCGGAATATTTTTTAAGCAGATCGGCAAATAGTATAAAATTTACGTTTTACGCCAGGCTTATATGTAAAATAAATAAATTTGCCGAAAATTGACGATGATGGCATCGATTATCACTTATATTTTTTGATGTAGGTATTTATAATCTATAAAAAATGGTTTCGTAATAGTCAAAATACCATTTGTTCTGTCAGTGGCCTTATTTACTTTTTTTACCAAATTACTTATTGTCAGTTATTTTACACCAAAAACGTTTCCATAATAATAAGGTGATACAAATTCAAGGTTTCCAGATAGTATCAATGTTACTGAACAAGCCATTGACAAAATTATACGATTCGGTTCTGGTAGATTATATGAAACGGTGACAGTTTGATACCTACGTTTAAAAATTCATGCCAAATATTCACTCGCTAATTGCGTCTACCCGATGTATCTATAGTCTATGGTCTACCCATACTTTTTACTTTATCATAACTTCACTTGTTACGTTTAAGTCGTCTATCGACTTCAACCGGCTAAACCTCTAAAGGCTTAATTACATTGGCAGACGCACAGACCCAACCCGATCCAACGATCGACGCCGACCGTCGTCGCCAGCTATTTGCAATTACACGCAACGATTCAATCTCGTTGGTCCTTGATTTGATTGGTTTAAAATAATAATAGTGTTGCTATTATTAAAAATATAGGTTCAGTGAAAACTAGATATTTCTTAGATTGGTGGCTACACTGAACGCATTCCCGCGCAATTTTACGTCAAAAAAACTGAGCTGTCAGCTGTCAAACCTAGCGAGCATCAGATCTGTTAAAATTTACGCGGCCGTTTGACATTTATAGAAAGTTTGTATACTTATTGTTAATTTACATCATGAATAACTGGGCGAGCTTGAATCTCCAAACCAATTGAGTAATTCGAATAATCCAAAGACTAATTTATTGTAGCGAGTATGGGTAGGTATATTTCAACTGGCTCAGGCGGTCAGGACTAAACAGGAGTAAACGAAATCACTGGGTCAGAAGTTGGCTAACTGAAGAACAGCGTGATCGCCATTGAATATGGCGGGTTTTTTTACGTTCCACACTATATCTTTGGCGTGTATTAATTCGACGAGGACTGTGTCCTCGGTGATACTCCATATATATTTTTTGAGTTTTCGCCATCTTGTAGTTGTTCAGTTGAAATCGACCAGTAGAATGAAATGAACGACCGTTTGCATGACTCGCGAACAGGCGCATATTCGGCTATATTTTCGTACGCTTTCGCCAATCTTCGCTTGATAATGAATGGATCGCACGACGGATAATAGAAAATTTTCCACTTTCGCCCCGATCGCTCACGATCCTTGAAAACCATAGAGAATAGAGTTTGACAGTCGTGGCAGACGATCGGGCCAGACGCAATCTGCCAATGGAATATGGGCTTAACATTGAATCGCTGTGTTTGACCGCTGCAAACGTAAAATACTTTTTTCATAAGAAAGAAATGAGACATTTTTATTGACTTGCCAACATTTGACGAAAATGACAACTGCCATTTTTATTTCCAGAGCCCATTTTAATGTTTATCTTAATATCTTGTAATGCTTCAAATACACGAACAGACTCAACGACACGCCGATCGTTGTGAGCAATCGTCAGCCTTAAATACCAATTACACGCTACAAATCAGTTATCAATTCGATCGTTTCGACGCTTGATGTGGTCGGTTCATAACATACGTTGTGTTTTTGATAACGTTAATACTAAATATCAATACCACAACATTATATTATCTTTAGTCGACACTGATGAAAAGGGGGAAAAAACGCCACCATCTATCTTTCAATCTATTATAATCTTCAAATTCAAATTTATTTATTTTACATATAATAAACATGACAAATTATAAATTCAAAGCGTTCACGATATGACATAAAATAAGTCTTAACAAAATTTCAAATAAAATTACAGGACAATGTGCGTAAATAATACAACCATAAAATAAGAAAAATAAAACTACTTGGAAGCACACACAGCACATGTTGATAGGCCCTATCTTAAAAATATATAAAACAACGTCCACCTAGATTCACCATCACGTAAGTGGAATATATCAATATCCGAAGCGATTTGATTAAGAGCATACATAAGTGAAACGGCAAATAATTTTCAACAGTATGTGGGACGTAATTTCGGCCGCGTTGCCAGTCGGAGAGCGATAGTCGAATTGTGAGCACGTCAATTTGTTTTGTGATGGCGTCGGAGGAATATATTCTTAAATCGTCTAAAGGAGACTAAAAAACGTTCCGTATGTACTTGAAAAAGAAAACATGTCAATGAACATACTATTATTATTACGAATATAATAATAAACATAACATTAAAAGGACGCATGTTGAATTTTTATGACAATAATATTTCGTTCGGCTCGCGTCATTTTCACAATCCGCGCATCGCCTAGTCACTATCTTTTTAGACCATGCCTCAGCTGAGGTATAGCCTTAAACATAGTTAATGTCCTCCCAATTGGCATTACTAATGGCAGGTTAGTTAGGATGCCCTCGATTCCTTATATAATGATCAGAGATTGATTTAAGTTACTCGCAATAAAGTGTGTTTTTCGAAAATTTTCCATTTTTAATTTCAATACATGTCATATAAACGGTGCAAGTAGCCGTACTGACATAATGAATATTGACACACATTACTTATTGACTTCAGGGATAATACTTATTTTGTTTCTCATACTTTCATATAAGTTTCTCTCCTTAGGTGTAAGTAAGCTTTTAATATCCGCTGTTAGGTACTTAGCGCTAAATTTAATAACGTATAACGTACGTTACATTGTTCTGTTATATAGAAGAACCATACAGTGGTGGTATATTATTGTACATCGAGATAATGCGTGCTGACTTATCTCGTCCAATCCTCTCCCCAAACGCAAAAATTAACCTAAAATTAACGCAATCAACGTGTAATATATTTTTAATTAATTTGTAATTAATTTTTTATGTTTAATTAAATTTCGTAATCAAATCGACCTTAGATATTAGTGTTTTGTGACAGGTTTACAGGTCACCTTTTATCAGATAACTTATTGTTAAAATACGTATCTTTTTCCTTAACTTTTTGACGAAGCGAGCGCCTCTTACATATGTACCAACTGCTTATTAAGAAACTGGCCACTGGAAACACAATACTAATATTAGGGGCCGTCCATATATGACGTCATGCTCAAGGGGAGGGTCTGCTAATATATTGTGATGACTTGTGACGAAGGGGGAGGGGCGTCAGAGGAAATGTGGCGTCACAAGTAAACAAAAATTTAAAAGGATTTTAGGATAAATATTTAAAAAAGAAAAAAAACTATTTTCAACGTTTAGGAAGGGGTTAAAAATAGCCAAAATTTTGCCATTGTGTCGTCATATGTGGATGTCCCCTTATGTACATAATGTAAATAAAAGTTATTAAAAATAAACTCAACACAAAGGGATTTTTAAATTATAAATATTATGTCCAACTACATAACGTATCTTTTTCATTATATTTATTCTATGTTATGTTACCAACGTTTTTTTAATATTTTTTTCTAAATTACTTATTTTGTTTCTGTAATATATTTTTCAGAAATTTAATTCAAAAAATAGCGCAGGTTTTTGTTACGTTTATTACCTTCTAAGTATATATTATTTCAATCAACACTTCAATTATTACAATGTTTTTTTTAATATCGAATTAATATTATTTTAGTCAACCCCTTGGTATATTTTTGGATACATACCTTCGAAGTTATTAAAACTTCAAAAACGTATTGACAAATAAATTAAAAAATTTAATTACCCAATTCGATTTTCAAATATTTTTATTTCGTTTGAGGCCGATTTATTCCTATTCTGGGGTTTATTTATTTCTTTAAAAGTTATTTTTAATCTAACCTTATTTTATTTTTATTTCCAGTACAAGACGCGGTCGCCGAACCCGATCGATTCCTTCGGGTAACCACAGCAACGGCGGAGTTCACACTCCAAACATCGACCGAAAGGTAAATTACCAACTTATCGCACTTGGAGCGTGTCAATGTTATGAATATTGTATGTGCTGTGATTGTTTGCACTTACCTGTCATTCTAGTAAGCGAGAGAATAATAAAAATCTACGAATAAATTGTTTCACTATTTTTATTGTATGAAAGTATGATTATTACATACAATAATGATACAACAACTATCCACGGCCTCTACACGCTGCGGACTGTATTTCTCATACTATTTGTATGGTACGTTCACATGCTGCGTGGCCTATGTAGGACGCGTGCGACGCGCTACGGATTTCAATAATATGTTTAATAAGGTTGAATTAAAAAAAAAAAATTAAGAAAATGCAACCAAAATATCAGGGTGCGATTTGGAGTATAATATAAATATTTTTAAAGAAAGATAAATTCGAGTATGAATTGAATAGAATCTAAATATTTTTTTCATATTTTCTTTTTTTATTAATCTTTCAGAGATTTCTTGATGACAAACGAAATATCAAAAGCTTGCGTCGGCATATTGGAGAAATAATAACTACAATCGTATCATTGTTATACTCACTTTAACGCAATAATATTTTATTATTAATTTATATACTTAGCTATTTTATTTTCGATTACTTTACAAATTAATCCACTGAGACATTATTAGTTGAAATATTTTCTAAAGGATCTGAAGCTTTCAAAATAACGACGTAACTATGTCATTTTGTTCGTTCGTTTGATATAAGGCTTTATTGTAAAATTTCAAAATCTTACTTAAAAACTCTATGCTTGCACTCGAAAAAGAAATCATTTCAATTAACACCTAGTTGTACCAACAAGAAAGTGATAATTCATGATAACAGGGGACGTTTAGTTTATATTTAGTTATACATAACAATGATTGTTCGATACGTAATGATTGCAATTTGTGCATTTACGTCGCGGGCAGCTTAAATATTTTCTCGTCAATCATACTGTCACCATTGTATACAACGAACAAAGAAAATGAGAAAATTACAATTTGATTGATACTAGAGAACTAATACATTATAATTTATAAAAAAGTAGTTTCCCTGGTACTTTCTTATCGAATCGAGAATCTTTTCGTATAACATGAAATATAACTTTGGATACCTACGATTTAATGCCTAAGTTCTTTATTACTGTTTTGTCCCCCTTTTTATCAGAAAATTTGGGTCTAGTTTCCGGGAGATGTGAAAGGTATTTTTTTAGCGACACGCACATTTCAAGCACTGGTAATTTGTCTGTATTGATATTATAATACCGTAATTATTATATAAAATTGAAAATCTACTACCCTTCTAGACTCACGACCAAGGGGCATGACCTCTTCGTCAATAGGTATACAATCGCGAGTCCGATGATGAGGGTAAAATACCGTTCGGAATTGGTACATGAAATAATACCCGCATTATTATAATTCATTGGCGAAGGGTGGAGGTATGCTGTTAAGATCCGACATAAATAGTACACACTTAACTTGGTCATGCTTACGTATTTGTATTCATTGAACTAAAACTATAAATTGCATATATTTTCAGTTATTTTTTTAAAAATTCAATTAAACCCTGTAATAACCAAGTCATGATAGATAATAGTCAAATAATATTAGTAAATCTAAAATTATGCCATTAAATCATACAGTTTTCTTATTTTTTAGATAGAAGACCTAACTCTTTTTTTAACTCTTTAGACAAGTCCTAATGAATTTAAAAACAACTAACGAAAACCATCTGTAATATGACATTCTTAAGGCTATACCTCAGTTGAGGCACGGTCTAAAAATATCGTGGCTAGACGATGCCCAGATTGCGGGTCGCGGTGCAAATGACGCATGCCATACGACATATAATTTGTCATATAAATCCAACATACGTCCATTTTATGTTCTGTGTATTGTTCTATTAGTAACAATAATAATTTATTCATTGACATGTTTTCTTTTTAAAGTAAATGGGTAACTTTTTTAGTCATCTTTACACGATTTAAGAATTAATACGCCCATCGCCATCACGAAACAAAGTGACGAGCGAGAGCGAGAGTTGAAAATTATTTGTCGTTTCACTGATGTATCACCTTAATTCAACAAAAACAAATAAGTATGACTGAAAAAAAATGTACTATTATTATAGAAACGCTCATAGCATTGATTTTTAAAAACTTATCAACACCATCTACAGTGTGTACTCTGAGGTAAACAAATAAGTATGACTGATAACATTTAGTGTGCACTATTTATGTCGGATCTAAGCAGCCTATCCCATTCCCTCGCCAATTCAATAGTAAGGTGCTTGTTGTAAAATCTGAAGTGTATATATAGTTTTTAGGTATACATATATTTATTATACCTTGGCGGATGAGCAACGTTGCCAGTTTTCATCGGTGGTCAACTCGTGGTCATTGCCAGGTACGGCAAAAGTGGTTTTCTCAAACCACAACCAGTTGCTATGGTATGTAGAGCAATGCTTATCGGGAATATAGAAAAAAAAACTGGTTTTACTATGAACTGGATCGTAGTAGACTTGAAAATGCGTGACATTGCTACACCTGTGTAAAAATCGTGAATAGAGACCAATTAGTTATTAATTTACAACGACGATGGATCAGTTGCAATTTACTTGGATTATTCAACAGTTTTACACTCTATTATACAACGCTATGCGAATAATGAATACATCCACACGCGGGAAAAGCTTTCATTCAAATACACACTTATCAGCGGCGTTTTCTCTGATGCAAATGACGCAACCGATTCGTCAGGGAAAGGGGGGAGCTCCGAAGAGTTAGAACCAGTCACAAAGTTATTAAATTAAATTAAATGTTTTTGGCAGTAGCATTCTTAAATCACTGCAAAAGTTGTTTTTTTTTTTTGTTAATAGATTGAAAGATATGGAATTGCTAATTTAATATTGTAAGTTACAGGCGAAATGTTTTCATTTTGCTACTTACCACTTTGGGTATTATCGGAATTGTGGTACCTGGGGACTTAACCCTTATGCCCGTCATCTCAAGAAGTGTTAGTGTGTAGGGTATTTTGGCAAATTTACTACGGCCTCGCCACGATTCGCGGCATCCAGCGGCTGGTTTGATGATGTATGTGTGGTGATGATTCCATATCACCTTGGACAATCCTCGGTTCTTCGTTCCTGTTGATACTACTTGTTGATGGTGGTGTACATGTTTAGTGTAACAACAGAGGATACTTCATTGTGCTTCTATCGCCCTCGTATTTATATTCAACGATATTACTTCCGTTTCCAAGGCTACTGCCGGCCTACTGGATCACTCCAGCGTCCCCTAAAGGGTTATCTCATCCACTTTGGGAAACGCTGTTTAATTAAATAATGTACTATGCTGTAATTGTCATTTTAAAATAAATATCTCTCAATTTCAAGTTGTCATTAATTGACACTATAATATGAATGATTATTTCATTATTATACATACTGTCTAAAGAAAAATTCTTATCAAAATTTCAAACATTAGATATCTTCACCAATTTTATAATACCATTTAACAATACAATTTAATAGAGTGCTAGATACCAAAAAATATTCGAATAAAAAGGCTTAACTTCTGTAGTTAATTTTTTTAGTTGTTTGATTCATTAATAATGTCGATGGTAGTCGATGTTATCTCGAAAAATACACGTTTTTTTTATTGTTTAGTAGTTAGCCCACCTGTGTGGTGTCCCACACCTTAGCCTTGTACGTTTCGACTACTTATAATAATATGCTTAATGGAAATCGTAAACATACTAAAATATACATAAAATGAAATATTACCTACATGGCTACATTTACGTGTGTTATACACTTATAAATGATAAGTATTTCTTGTTATGATTTTTAATAAAAACCGCGCGTACTGTGAAATTCCACAACTTGCTAAACGATGAAAATATTTGACACCTTACCTATTCTAATAACCTCAACGAAGTATGAATTTTATAAATATACATACTAATACATAAGGCGCAATGCACACTGAAATTCGGCAAGATTTCAACATGGTCATATATCATAACTCATAAGAAGTCATAACAACATAACCGCCCGTAATGTTGCCAGTAGTACAATATTACATATTTATAATTAAATTAAATTGTAAGTAGGTACCTACCTACCGGAAGAATTATGAGTGTTCTAAAAATAAGTAGTTACTGGTTATTATCTACCGCAAATATTTGCTACGAACTATGTATTATATATTTAAATTGTATTGGAACATCACTCACTATCTTCAAATAAACCTCGTATTCCAAATAAATGACATGCGTTTTAAAATGTCGTACAATTTACGACTCGACGAAATGTTAGCCGGCTCTAACATACTCGTCTCGTCTGCAACGTGTCAAATACATCGTGACGTCATAGTTACTCACAAAACACACGTTGCCAAATAGAGCTCCGAAAATTGGTCGAATGCGAATTTTCAGTTTTAAAAAAACATCTACTGTTGCAATCGACAAGTTGCATGCTTCTCGGGCTGCCAGTCGAAAACGCCATAATGCATACGAAGACCTACGAATTGGCTATTCCTATACCGGCTATATACGTTTCGACGGTTACGTGCGACTGTCGCTAGGTATATATGCGCGGTCTTCATGTGCAACATCGGATCGACGTTCTTAGAAGGTTTGATTTATGGCTGTGCGGAAGACGAGGCGAGTTTAAATATGAGAACCGGCTTAGAGTTAGAAGAAGAAAAAATCATTCGGTCACAATGTTTGTCTGTCATAATTATTATATGCAATATATACAGATGTTTTCGGCCATAACGTATTCGAATAAACTGTATTTCGTGCAATTGGCCGGACTAAACGGACAACCAATTTTCATATAAATCCTGATAAAATACTACATCAAATACTATTATTTGAATACATAAGTAGCACTAACGTCAAGCTAAAAATTCCTATCAGAGATTTTCATTAGGAAATCAAATAATCCTCGCATCTGGAAAAAGATTCAAAATCTTTTGTTACGACTGCCAGTTTGAAGTTCGCTGCTCAGTTATTATGAAGACATTAATACAAGTACTTACGTTAAAACCACTCATTTAATTTTACTAAAGCCTACCAATAAAATTAATAACTTATTCTAGCATCGCTTAAATTAAAATATTATGTTTGTTTTTTTGTTGTTTGTTTTTCTTTGGACTTATTTGGGGTTATTAACTATTCATGGGGCCCATATATTTTATTCTGTATACGCATGCGGTATTCCACTGCCTTCATGATGCAAAGCCTGAACCTATCTTTTTGCACAAGCATATTTCTCAAACGAGTGGTCCCACTGTTCAGTTGTCAAAATCAGATCACATTGACATATTTATTTGCAAAATCATTTAAGTATATATAGCTTTCCTCGCTTCGTATCATTGAATACATTGAATTATAAAAAAAATCTGCAAATCAAATAATCTAATTTATTATTAGCGTTATGTATAAATATACATTCTTGTTATTCATCAGATGTCAACGTCAGACTATTCCGTCATACAAAAACCGGTGGTAATATCAGTTTCCAATAATAGTTGTCTTATGTAGCGTTGAGCTATACGTTATGTTTGTGAAAGATGTGTTAATATTGGTACCTATTCTACAATACAAACGTAGATTGTAGAGTACATATAATTAAGTTATTGAGCATACATCATTTTGAAAAACACTTTCTGAGAAAATATATTATAACCAATAGACAAAATCTTTTTGAAAAAGATTGTTCAATAATCAGTATGGTACATTCTTAAATCTTGTCAATTATTCGTTGAATAAAAGAAATAGTTAATTATAAATTATTAGCAAGTTCAAGTAAGTTACATCATAAAAAATATTGGAGAAATCCACGACGTCGGTTAGTAATTGAAGTAATAGGTATCTACTTTGATTTAATAAAACAAAAACCGATTGCCAAAGTAGCTTGATTTAGAAGAACGCTGATGAGTAGGTATTAAAAAGGCCAATAGTTAAAATTTGTCGCAATTAGTACGTCGCCTTGTAGCATAGAGGTAAATGGGACGGACGGGGCGTAAACCCAGGAGATGCAGGGTTCGATTCCCTGCCGGGGTGGCTTAAAAGATTTTTTCTATTGGTAATTTCTATTGGTGTTTTTCAAAATTATGTATGTTCAATAATCAGAATGGTACATTCTTAAATCTTGTGAAGTATTCGTTGAATGAAAGAAATAGTTAATTATAAATTAAGTTATTACTTATTGTCGTTTTGGATTGACCGTCATTTTAGCAAGCGTCCTTCTGTATTATGATATTATACACCGAAGAACTTTTCTTACTTTAATCGACACATCCAATTATTAACAACACAGAACCACCAAATCAGATGAACTCCGAGGTCTTCAAGATAGGTACGTTAAATAATCCATTTTAACGAAAATAATAAAAAAAATTCTCCGACAAGTGAAAACGTCACTATAACCACTATATAAAACTATAGGACAACCATAGACAACAGCGGGAGGGAAAGGATGGGTAGGACCAATCGCTTCCATAAGTATCGGCTTGTATCTGTAGTAGGCAATGGGAATGCCCACTCTTGTAGTGACCGATATCGAAAGAAAATTGTGTTTGCATACCTACATAGCAAACAGGTAGTTATATATTGTTAGTATTGAAAACATTTTATGGATTAGAGTAATAATTGAGGGTCTGTTTACCCTTAGCTAACATCCCTATATACGTATACTATAAACTGACCTACATGTTTACTAAGTTTATTTTAGATGAACAATTATTTCGATTTTATATTGTAATAAGAATTTAAAATACTTATCTGCAAATACTAAGGCCGACTATATTCAGGTCGTGGCACTGAACTGAGAATTACTATGGTAGTGCCAGTTATATATTAAATAATTATAAGATAAAAAGAACTTTTTATATACCACGTTTTTAAATTTTCTGTTGAATCATATAAACTTGACAATTCTATGTATTAATATAAACTTTTTATTGTACTTGATAGAAATACTGAATAAATATTATAGAATACAGAAATGTTATTTTGGCATTTCATATTGATTTCCATGATAACGCATGTATATATTAATAATTTAGTTGCTAAGACCCACTTAGCAACCAATAATAGTGAGTAGTAAATATTACTTTTAATGATTTTTTTCCGAAACATAGAAAACAGATTTAACTGAAAATGAATTCAATTCTGCTTAAAGGTGGCCAAAAGTATTAAAAGAATGCATTGTCGTCGTGTTATGATATATTCTAAAAGTTTCAAATGTTTAGCTAGTCGGGAAGTTAAAAATCTTTGACAAACAAGAAAAAATCTGTAAGGTGCATTGGGGTAATTCCGAATATGGGTATATTCCGAAAGTTCAAAAATTCTACCAATCGAAGCGATATTTTCCAATTGACAACATTTAGTCTAGACGCCATGTTAATTGTGCTCGCCTCTTCAGTCGGTCAGTCGTCGCTAGTCGCTAGTGTCAACAATGCGTGCATACCATCAAGTTTTTCGGAGAAGTGTTTTTCGCGCCATTTTTGCTGATTCGTAATTACCCCAACTTACATATCTCGGAATTCTGGTATGTTATTTGAATAAGTGATTGCTTTTACGATAGATTATCGTTTTTTACGAATTTGTGAGAGAACACAACGTCCTAGCTGTGTTTTTAATTTTTTTTCGGAAATACCCCTTTGGGGTTATTCCGATATATATGCATTCCGCAATAGCCCACTTAACTTTTTCATAGTAATTGGCAGTGACTCACAATCTGTAAAGAAACTATAATTATATCTAATTTAGATGTAGGTACATAATATACTTAATAAAAAATTAAATTTAAAGAAAGTAAATTAAGCGTCGTCCTTCCTCTCCCGTCCTTCGTCTCTTACCGGACTAACTGGAATACGAGCTGATAAAAAACGTGGTAAAATAATCGTCTATCTATAAAATATCTAAAATTGTGCCATTAAATCATACGTAATTTTGGACATTTTATAGATAAATTGTTATGTTTTATTTACTTGGTGTGGTTTGGTTAGACAGGGCTCAATGAATTTTAAAAAAACTAACCAACAACGTATTGTGTAATAATATGTATTCTTAATTCGAAGAAAACAAATAAGTATGGATGAAAAATTGTACAATATTTTGTCGAATCACCCATTGCATACCAAAACTACTATGGTCTGGTTTAGGCAAGGCTTAATTATTATTTTAAAACTAACCAACACCATCTGTAAATTGTAATCTTAGTTCAATAAAAACTAATACGAGTTTAATGTGCACTATTTATGTCGGATCTTAGCAGCCTACCCCAACCTTTTGACACTGCCCTACTACTATTTGATTCATTTTTTATTTTTCGATCAATGCGGTAAAACATTAATTTTACTTATTGAGAATAAGGTTTACAAAACCAAATATTTTCACCATTATATTATTCTAAGAAGTGATTGTAACTGACCCAAATGTGAAAACTCAGCACATACTAATACAAAACTTCGTTGTGAGTAAAGTTATTAATTGCGTTTCCTGAATGGAAATGTCCTCAATTACTTTTGTTAGCCTACCTACCCCCTTAATGATTTAATCAATGATGGAAAATACGTCGTATCATCTTCTTTCCAGTCATTGCATCATTTATCATGAGTATGGTATTCACGATAAGACCGCTTTATGCTCAATATCGTCGCCTCAAAAGCAAAATGGCACTTGTGCATAAATTGAGTTTTGAGAAAAACGCATTTTAAGGCGTAAAACCCACTTAACGCAGCAAGTGTGGCTCTCGCGCAAAATTTCACAAGTGGCGCGTAAATCAACGAAAATACAACGTAATCAAATACGCCAGCGCCCACTGGATTTGACGACGCATTATACGCGCCCGCCGCATGAATCATCGTTTTTTCGCGAATCACCGCTTCTCGGCGATACGAATGAAAGAAAATACAATGGACTCCATTCATTGAACACAGCGAGCAAAATCACGCTCGGACGGCGTCGTCGATCGACGGGCGAGAAGTCATTATTTAATAACAGAAAACTGATTGTTTAATTTTATTGCATGTCCTATATTTCGCTGGTTGAATAATGTCGTCGTAAATATTAATTACAAGCCCCGAAATAATATAATATTTTTATTGCTTTGTTATGAGAGACGCTGTAATAATAATTATTTTGTGCTGCTTGGGCCGCTTATTACATAGGTGAAGGGTAATACGTGGCAAGAGACGTGTGATTATGGTTATGAATAAACGCTTCATTCGCCGACTTCGTCCGCTCGACGCGTTCTATGGGCACTATCGCTAAGTGTTTTTTGAATGAAAAAAAATCGTGGAGATGTTATTACTTAATATTTTGAAATGAAATTTGGAACACATGTGACCTAATTACTCAAGATTGAAATGCAATTTTTATTTTTTTTATAATTTGTCAATTTTTGATTTTTAAGAGGTTTTAAGTCACATGTTACCTTTTTCCTATATGCATTTATGAATAGCTCTATCTTCATCTTTTGATTTGCGAGCGTCCACTTTACGCTTATTGCGATCTTCCAAAATATTCATTTGGGCCTCTTTGTCCGCTGCCAACATGTTTTTAAATTTTTCACAAATTTCACAAGTTCACTTTTTCTGCAACGAAATTATTTTTTTTGTACAAAAGCCCTTACTCACTTTTAAATAATTACACTTGTTACCTTTTTCCTATATTATTTTTGTAAACATTGCACATAGTTTAATTTTCCTATACAATAAATGAAGATCAGTTTACAAATACACAAGTAACCTTTATTTTCTTTGCTCAATTGTGAATTCATGGGTTTTGCTTCACAAATGTCGTTTTGCCCATAATGTAGAGAAAAAAATTACGAAGAAAACTAAACCAAGCAATTCTGCCGTCCTAAGCGAAAGAGCAGTATCTCAAAAATGTTAACTTTTGGCTATGAGCAATTTTGTAAAGATACAAACCGCACCACTTTGTAAATTATTATTTGATGTTTATATGCGATATAATACCTATTCTCATACTTACCTAACTGCTTATGGGTTAATTTTAATTAAAAATTAAAAACTTAAGCTAATAAATGAGATACGTCCATTTTGCTTAGTAAATTTGGTTTCGAAATAATAGATACGACCTCGGCCTTTATGATGTTGTAGGAAAACTTACATTTATTTTCAAAAACTTGCATTCTTTTATACTTTCGTACAAATCAAGTTTTAAATATCATGTTAATTATATCTAATGGCCAACTAATGCAAACGCGCCAGTCGCGTTGTCAGCACTAAATGATGTGCGAAGTGTTATTACTTCTAAAATCGTTCTCAGCACACACGACTAACTGTCATTTTGCTTGACAGGAACGTTTGAAACATGATGTAATATGAAAGACTTTCTTGCCATAGAACTGTATATTTCCAAAATTCTTTGTTAAGAAACTGCGTCCTTTCTTCAGATATCATTTCAGCGCACTTATGAGCATATTTTTTCAGTATCACAACCATTTTTTACTGCATGCATTTCTGCTATTTTTTGCAACTTTTGTTTTTTTAGTTCTTTTAAACACAAATCAAACTTTTTTCTCTTTCTAATTAATCCCTTTTTTGTGTAAAGGACATCACTGTTGCGTTTACGTTCACTAAAAATTTCACCTGTGCCATTATTCTCATTAATCTCACCCTCATTCAATATTTGCCGAATATCTTCAGTGACAGTGTTATTAGAACTGACAGGATTAACTGCCTCAAGTTCTAATAATAATGAAGAATCTTCAACTATAATATCATTTATTGGAGATTCTGTTTGATTCAAAGAAGTAACATCATACATAGTCGCAGTAGCAGTAGCAGGACTAACTGGCGGCCAAAAATAATATCACATTACATCTACGTTGGTCTGAAATAATAAATCACGTATTCAGTCGGAAGCCAACAGCGGTGGAGTGAGGTTGTACAACTTCGCTTGCGTATTCGGGACGCTATTCGCCTGGTTACTCGCGAATGGTTATAAATACGGGATACAACAAAAATAATATTGTTTGTAAATGAATTTGACAATAAACTCAACATGTGTGGTCCCATGTGATTTTGACAATCAGTGCCAGTGCTTGAGAAAAAGTGAAAAATATTTATTGTTGCACGGATAGTGCACTTTGTGCGGGGAGTGCGTCAAACGCTGTGAAGCGAGGGGTTGTCCACACTGTTTTTTGTTCACACTGTTGCGCGAATTCCAAGACCGCGTGAACGGCAAAAGCAATAAAATGGAAAACACCACGATGGAAGTGAATGAAACCAAAAAAACGAAGAAGAAAAGAAACGATGATGAAGAGGAAGTGGTTGGAGAAAAAGAAGAAGAATGGCAGACGGTGACCTCTGGAAAAAAACCCAGAAGAGACTCTGGGGTCACTCCAAAGGGAAACCAAAACATCGTCATGATAGCGACGGGAAGTAAAATTCCATTAAAATTGAAAATAGCGCAGATGCTGCATAAGGCAGGAGTAAAAGTACAGAAAATTTACAATAAAAATTTAAAGACGTACATCCAAGTAGAAGACGAAAAAGAAGCAGATAAAGTGAAACAAGCTGGAGAACTCAAAGATCTCGGTTTTGTGACCAAAGAGAATGACTCCTACTCTTATGGAGTAATAAGAAAAGTCGATATTGATATGGACCTCCAAGAACTGCAAATGGAAATCAAAAGTGATGCAAAAGTAATCAACCTTAAGAGGTTGACAAGAAAAGGTGATACAGGAGAGCTGACAAAGACCTCGTCAGTCAGTATTAAATTTGGGGAGAAAATATTGCCGAGAACAATTTACATATATGGAGTCTCTTTTGCTGTAGAACCGTATGTATTCAGGGTTATGCAATGCTACAAATGCTGGCGATATGGGCATATCGCGAACAATTGCGAACGTACAGTAGAAACGTGCCCTAAGTGTGGTGAAAACCACAAAACCTGCGAAAAAAATGAGGAAATTACGTGCATCAATTGCAAAGGTAACCACGCGGCAAACAGCCAAAAATGCCCAAAGTGGCAAGAGGAAAAGAATTGCAAAGAAGCAATGAAAAAAATGAACATACCTTTCAAGGAAGCAAAAAAAAATATGTTAAATAATAGCTATGCTGACATATTAAAACAAAAAAAAATCGTAGGAAGAGATGAAAGCGAAACAATTCAAAAAACTAAGGAAAACAAAAAGAAAGAAGAAGCGGTGGTAGAAGCTTCAGGCTCAACAATAATATCTACAGGTAGTAGCGTAAAACCTACAAAAAATAAGAAAAATTCAAAGGGGAAGACAGAGGTTAACGCGATGGGAGAAATTATGAAAGTCTTGCTGAAAGGGGGAGACTGGCAGCAGATCATTAAACAACTAATAATTAAAGCAGTGGACTGGGTATGCAAACAATTCAAAGAAGGACACTTAAAGGAAATTCTAGGGGAGGTTCTGGAGCAAAATGGATAATAAAAAACAAATTAGGATTTAACAATGGAATGCCAGAAGTATGAAGCAAAAAAAGGATGATATAGAACTCTACTTAATAAGACAAAAAATTTCAATAGCATTAATCTCAGAGACTTGGCTGAGGTCTGAATTAGACTATCTGAAATTCAATGATTACACGATGTATCGAAAATACAGAAGGGATGGATACGGAGGAGAGCGATTCTGGTGCATAAAACACTGGCGTCTAAAGAAGAAAGAAAGAAAGACGGAAGAGCTAGACAAAATAATTATAAAGCCATTTAACAGAATAGGAGTGAGGACCTGATCGAAGGATCCCCTTCTAGAAGAGAAGAGGCGATATGACAGCGAGTCGCAGTCAAAGCCTCGGTAAAATCACAAAAAAAAAAAAAATCACGTATTATAAGTAATATTGTATTTTTTGGCCTTTATCTGATACACTATAAATACGGACATAATATTGAATTATATCGATTAAAACAAATCAAAGTTACCTTCAAAACACAATATGTTTTCATCCTGAAGCATTTCTGAAACCATACCCACCCAAATTGTTCTGCATTGCCTCACCAACATCAGGTTCCGAACATTTAACAGTTTCTGAAATGACGTAAGTCCGCACTTAACGGCCCACGTGCGCCGCGTCGCGTAGGTCAAAATTGAGGTTTTATGGTATTTTTAAAGCATAAGCCTGGACATTTCCTAAACGTTGTAGATAATCTATTTATTTTATTTTGAAGCCTGATTATCCTTTATATTTATTTTTAACAATTGATGACTACATAAAGTATTTTTAATACATACAATAGTATTCTTTTAAACCTCTCGATCTTTAGAATATAGTTAAGATTTTCTAGATATATTAATTTTTAAAGGTATTTATAAAATCATTAGTGAAATTAATATTAATATTATACAGTGAAATATTTACTTATAATCTCTGTGATCCCAAATTTGACAAGAATTAGGCATTTTATTATTCAACACGATTAACACATTTGAAGATAAATGAAGTAGGGAGTAAGATCATGTTAACACGCGTGTTTGAAGATATATCGAACCGAAAAAAAATCGTTTCAGCAACAGCTAAATTATTCTTTATTAATTCTTTCTCAGTTTTAGATATAGATTTCAGAATACTTACTTTGAAAACAACCAAATTTCGCAACAATCGCTGATAATATTGTAGTATAAAAGAATATAAAAGTCGATTTGATCGAATTTGATTGACATAACCTCACATGCATTTTTTCGAGAAATTTAAATGCATTGTATTTGAATAATATTAATGTCTTACCTAATTCCTTTATATTTTATTGACACATTATCATCATTTTCATCGCTCTTGAATACACTCTTGATATATTTTTGATGAAAACACGCTTGTCAAACCTACAATAATACACGCCGAAACGTCAAGCCGACAATTATGGCATTGTCGCTAGCGAAATATTGTGAGCTTTTTCGGTCATAATGGTAAGCGAAAAGGGCGTATCTCAGAGATTCCACTAAACCGCTTAGGAAATTGAGATACTGCTATTGCGCTTAGGATTTCATTGTGATTTTGAGATACGCCATATTTAATTAGCTTATTTTACCTATTTAAAAATGAGATGCGGCTACATCGCTTAGGAAAATAGATGTGGCACCCCCTGAATGTGCATAAGGCAACAAAAACCAGAAAACGAAAAAAAATGAGATACCGCTCTTTCGCTTAGGACGGCAGAATTGACAGCCTTTTATTTATAAATAGCCCATTAAAAAGTGTTTTTGTTACTACGCCAAAGCCACGCTGTCTATAAATCATGTCGCACATCTAAACTCATCTCGACTACAACACGTCGAATATATCGATAAGATTTTGTTAATATTCACAAAACACATGTAAGTACTTAATTTACAGCTCAAATCCGACATTTTAGTTTGAAGAAAACAGCCGGTGTCGCAAGCAACAAATTTCACCCGTCATGCGGCGCAAGTATAATACCAACACTTCGTCATTAATTTTGGATAGCCACGTGATGTCACTGTCCCGTCATGGCATCGCCTATAATTAATATATATATTAAAGATGCAAAATTGCGCCCAGTTTTGATTTATAACTACGTATATCCCAGTGGAGTTGATTTTCAATATGCGACTGGGCTATGGGCAAAGTTGTATACTACACTATGTTTTAATAAAATCTAAAAGTGCCGTATGTAACATTACTGATATAATTTGATTGGTCATTCGTTGTTATGTTCTCTCAATCCTTTTCTACTATATGGACCAAGAGATTATTTGCGGCTTTCTATATGTGGATCTATAGACGCATCCTCAAAATTCCTTGGACTAACCGGGTGAGAAAATGTTGAAATTCTCAAATGAATTTGAAAACACAAAAAAAAAATTACGTAGTATCAAAACCAGAAAGTATCTTGGCCACATTTGAGAGGGCAAAAGTGCAGCATTTCCTAGGAAAGATCAATGTTAAACGGAGCAATGGACGACATCGCATATCGTGGGTCCTGGGTAGCAGATGATAGAGAAAATATCGCCGTAATACTGGCCGACCTCCGTTAAGTTAGGTTAGGTTAGGTTAAGAAGAAGAATATACTTAAATAAAACGCGATGTATCCCGTTCGAGTGCCACTCTGCAATGGAACGACATCTGATTACACTCTTATAACTTGTGGGTGCACATTAATCTTGACATGGCCCTAGGAACACCTGGGATTCCATAAGACCCTGATCATGGGGCTTCAATACCATATCTCAAATGAGATATTCCTTTCTGCATCCACTGCTTTTAAGGTCTAAGTTTCCACTGCATAGAAAACACACCTCGCCATACTAGGTGGATTTTAGTCCACGTTGAAATTCCTCTGTCTTTCCATACATATATATCTATTCCAAGCACGATATTTCATACTCATCTGGAGAATTAAAGTCTCCCCAAAAATTTGATTTAGTTTTATTATATGTCTTGCTGCCAGGAATTTGCTAAAAGGATCAGTTTCAAAGATTTAACATAAACATTCGACATGTAAACTAATGCCATCTGCTAAACAGATAAAGTAATAGACACTTGTTACGTTAAAGTCATATTATTACATGCCTCATTAAATAAACACAGTTTAACGATTGCAATGAACATCTTACAAGCGACAACAACTCCTTTTGCCTGATCAAGATTCAGAATTAATTATTGTGTCATAATAATTACACCAGTTAACCCTGATGTCAGTTATATTCTACTGATGCAAGCAGCGCTCGAAATGGAAAATTTTACGAACCGGAGCGCTCGATAATTTTACGAAAATATCAACTATATTATACTATACTACATTAATTGTAAATGTGATTTATAAAAATTAGTGTTATTTTTTTATTATATGAAATATCTAGCTCAGACGGTCAAATTAATATTTCCACGAGACGGAGCGATAATTTTGTGGATTTTATGAACCGGAACGGTGCTCCGGTGCGTTCCGGTCCATTTCGAGCCCTGGATGCAAGCTAGTTTTGCAAATTATTCAATGGTTGATACATGTTTAGTAAATAATATGTTTTATTTACTTAGATAATATAGTTATAATTAATTAGTAATAAGAATAAGTATCATTGAAATATGTAGTAAGTAACCTTGACTAGGGTACTGTGATTGATGATTTTAGTGAAATGAGAACCCAAATTTTATAATACCATTTCTTATATTATGTAAAATTGTTGGATTTTTTTGTCATAATTTCAATTTTAAATTTCAATTTATTTCTTTTTTAACATATTGTGGACATTACAAATTTTAAGTTTAAGACGTTCACAACATGACATTTAGAAACAAATAAAATAATATAAAACAGTATTACATCAAAAAAAGAGATAGATCAGTAGATAAATTAGATAGATACAAGAAAGTACACCGGATGAGTTAAGCACACCCTATTTTAAGAATTTATAAAACAACGTCCAACCTAAACTCATTCTCACGTAGGTGGAATATATCAACACCCGAAGCAATTTCGTTGAACATAGTTATCACACTCTAAATTGGCATTACCAGTGGCAGGTTGGTTCTGCACCTTGGGAGAATAAACAACAGATGGTCTCTATTTCTAAGATAGTTATCAGGGACACAGGTCAACACTGCCCAAAATGGCAGAGTTCTCATTTCTAAATATACAGTGTATATGTGTAAAATGTTACCTATTTAGATAATTTTGCTACAAAATTTTAATATTTTCTAGAGATTTTTATATCTATATTTATTGGTACCTAAGTAAGTATTTCTTTTTTACATATATTTTACGAATACCTCTATTCAATAGGAAATATCGAAATAACAGTTCTGGTATTTTCATTCAGTATTGCAATCCCTAGTATCATTCTTCGATTTTCCACTCATTAATAAGTGATCAAACTGCGCAAAAATAGTCAATCATATTAGGAACGAAAAATATTACGAATAATTCGTTTATTATATTATTTATTTGACAATGCGAGTTAATAATTGGGTGGTTCACAATAATTATGGATCAAGTCCATCGAAATGGACCTGAGATATTTGGACCTAAAGTTAAAACTCCATTTGTAAAATTCAGGAATGTTTCCACTGTATATACTTACCATCATGGGCCCCACATCTTGAAGCGGGCCCCCAGGCTAGGATCTTTGGCGCCCCCCTCTACCTATTGCTAAGGATAAAGGCAGTGTAACGCTCTACAGTCCACAGTACAGCCAAAATGATGATGACCATAATTTATGATGTACGCGGTAAAAATATATGTATGTAATAATAAATGTGTATATTTAATGTTTTTTTGTATATTTTAATACATATACGTATCGAATTGAATTATGGAGTTGTCGAGAATCGATACACAATTAAAAATTGTATCGTACAACCATATATTTTTAAATACTTACATAATAACATTATTGAAAGAATATAGCGCCGCAGGAGACTTTTTTTTGCTATTAAAGAAATTTGTGATATATGTTAATCTCACATATCTGGTTGACTCGCCACGCCGGTGGCGTGGGTTTGTGGGGGCCATGCTTACCATATTTTGATAGTACATGGATCAATTTATTTAAATAAATAGTCGAAACATAAAGTATATTCTGGCTTTATTAATATTAGCAAATTAATGTTTGCAAATACGTCTTTATACTGCTGAAGGAACTGTCAAAATGGACATGATTCACATTCAATTTGATGTCTTATCAATTGTCATTTTATGCGGAAGATATTGTAGAGCTACGATTGTGATATTAACACACAATATAGAAATCTGTTTTATCTAGCCACTGAATCGATTTTTATGAAAATTTGACTTGATCCATAATAATTATTGTGAGCCACCCAATTATCGTCGGCTGCTAGTTCAAGAGTTTTGTAAATAATCTTGATGTCAAGTTATTAGATCCTGTTCTAAAATATAAACAACAATCAAATTATTTCCCTCATTATATATGTATGTGGGTGAAAGAATATACTAAACACTGACTATTAGCGGTGGGAGGGGCCTGTCACGGATTTGACCAAAATAATATAAATTTTGTTTTGTCTAATTGGATTTTTACAGAGATAATGTTACTCTGTATAGAATGTTGATAAATTTCCAAATAGCTAGTTTCGACTTGCCTTGAAATATTTGGTTGGCGGAAGTACGTAAGAAATATTATTGCAACAGTTAAAATTTACCGAACCATTTTAGAGCATTGGCATATTAAGGAAAACCACACTGTATTTTTCAATCAATTCTGTTGTATTTTTTTCACAACAACTACAATGATAATATGTAATAAGTAGATTTATCACTCAGGCTAAAATACCGGTGAAGAGCTTACTGCTTACCAGAAAAACAAAACTGTATATTTGTAAAATGAAAATTGAATTTTAATAAGAGCCTAGTGCGGATTCCAACAATAATTTACCATATAACTATAGTTCTAAAATAAATTAATAGCCAAAAGAAAAAGTATTTATTAGATGAAACTTTAAAAACAATCTGTTAAAATCAACAGATTAATAAATATAATTCCGATAGTCTATATCCCAATACATTACACGTTGACGCAGGGTTTTGAATGTGTGAGTGTCCTAAGAAAATGAACCACCCATTATAGACGTGCAATAGTGTGTGTTATACACCAATATTGCATGAGTGTCAGTACATAAAACGAGAGTTGTCAGAACGAATGCGAACGCGTATTCTTGACACGTGTTTAAGGTTATCCCATATTCTTCCACACTCGAGATCGGTTGCCTGTTTCTCCACACCCGTTAGGTATTTCAGTTCCCATTATTCGCTGGTTAAAATGTTTGTAAAATTTATTTTATTAGACTTATTAGATATATTTTTTAATAAAACTAAAATATGTAGTAAATTCAGTCCTGCGTATAGACCAGGGGTAGTCAACCTGGTCCCTATCGCCCACTAGGGGGCATTCCAGCTTTCATTTCATGGTGGGCTGTGGCGGTTTTTGAAATTGAAGGTATATTGAAGAGGTTGATACAACTTGCCAAGAAGAACTGTTTGAAATTAGGTATGATAAAGAAAGTAAATATAAATTCAATAGTGGTGGATATGAAAACCTATGGGAAAATAAAAAATTCCTGTTTTTAACAAAATATATGGAAAACGATATTCAGTTTATTGATACCTTTCTCTACTCTATATCTTGTGGAATCAGGCTTTAGTGCAGTTAATCATATTATGACCAAAGAAAGAAACCGCCTGAATATTTCCTGAAGAGGAGACCTTAGTTTGTTCCTCACAAACTTTGATTCAGATATCCAGTATTTAGCTTTGCAGCACCAGCTTCAAGGATCTCATTAATATTTTAAATGATTAAATGAAATTTCATTAGACTTCATGCTTCTATGTGTACATATTATAAATAAAAAGATAGGTAGATTTAACTATAGTAAGTTGTTTTATAAAGATTTATTCTGCCAAACTTAGCGAAAGTCTGACATAAAGTATTATTATTTGGTAAATAATTATTCGTATATTATGCTTTATAACTCAGCTTTATAAATTTTATAAAGTAAAGTTACTCTCCTACTTTATAAATCACCATTACTGTGGAACCAGTGGGCGGTTAAAATTTTTTACTACTAACAGAGATACAAAAGTGGGTGGTAGGTATAAAAAGGTTGACTACCCCTGGTATAGACTATAGAGTATAGCCCTGGTGATCCGAGGAGCAGAACTAACCTGCCATTGGTGATGCCAATTGGGAGGGCAATAACTCTGTTCAACCAAATCGCTTCGGATGTTGATATATTCCATCTACGTGAGGATGAGTATAGGTGGACGTTATTTTATAAATTCCTAAAATAGCGTCTGCTTAACTCATCCGGTGTACTTCCTTGTACCTATATAATTTTTTGTATTCACACATTTATACTGTAGAATAACTTAATACTGATCTATCTGTTTTATTATGTACCTAATATTGTTTTAATAATATTTCGTTGTTTCTAAATGTCATGTTGTGAACGTCTTAAACTTGTAATTTGTAATCTCCACAATATGTAAAATAAATGAATTGAATAAAGCCAGATTATAGAATCTTAATAACATTAAAATTATTTGATGCAACCTCTATTTAATGAAATCAAACCTAACCTAACAAAATCAAATGAAATAAAACCTTACCTGTCAAATTCAAACCTAACCTGACCAAATCAAACATAACCTAATCAAATCAGTATTTATCATGTACAATAATTTACATAACATAGAATAGCTATGTTATTCCAAGCTACTGGAATTTCAAATCTTAAAAAAAACTATTACATAACCCGTGTGTTTCATTTTATCTCACGTGCGATTGTTTGTTTAATCATGATGATCATTCGAAATGATGATGTTTGTGCTACATATTGAAAATTAATGCCAATTCTCATGGTAATTACATCATTATTCATAAACATACGGAGAAAGCAGCATTCCGATGCGTGCCTTGTCTATGAGAAACATCTTTTTTTTATTATCGTTGATATGTAAGTATATAATAATATAACGTAGGTTCTGATGAAGATGGAAACTCGTAAGAATGTCGTGTAAATCTCATTTTTTTTCATTAGAAGAGTTTGTACTAAAAAAAATAACTTAACACCATTGTTAATTAAGTAGGTAGTCATTTTATTATTTCTACAACTTCATGTTGTAACTCTACCCCAAGCCTCGTTTCTCCGATATTTTCAATCACACCTCTCTCTCTCTTTCTCTTCCAGTGACGTACCGTAGGGGTAGGCATATTGAGCGTCGCTTGGGGGAGGCACTTACTCGAAGGGCGGCAAATCGAGAAGAATCATTAGCTATAAGTATATAGAAATAGGTACCTAAACTTATAACTTTCAATTAAAAAGTTCAGCTCACTGGTTGGAAACAAAATGTATTAATTAACATAAAAGGTTTAACATAACAGGACTGTATTTTTTTATCGGGGTTGCGATGTCTAGTTTACTTCCGTTGTACTTGGACGTCACGTCTTTGATGACCAGCAATGACGCGTGAAGATTTGCGAATTATATTTGAATTATAGGTAGGTGCTGTGGCACCCCCGTATGGATCCTATTTGGGGATGTCTCTGTGTATCTGGAGAGGCCCGAATCGGTATTAAATCCAACAAATAATAAAGCGCTGATTACGAAAATAAATAATAATAATAATAGAGCCGAGCCGGTAATGCCGTAAATTATGACCGTTGGAGATATTGCAACGTCGCCTTTTTTTTCGACAACGGCTTTCGTTGAAAGCAAAACACAAGATGGCGGGCAGAACGCTGCCAGCAGCCAAATCGCAAACGCATACATTTCGTCCTCCGTAAAATAAATTATTAAAAATGTAACTATTATATAATATTAACTTAAATATACCTTGCCGTTTCCAAAACAATTCCGGTGTGTTATTTGTTCACCTCCAAATCCTAAAATCCAGACGAAAAACCATACTAAAAATAAAAGTGACAGTTTGTTTCTCACTTACCAAAATGGAGGGAAATGATAGTGCATACTAACGTACCTAATTAATTTATACAAATATTTTTACCAGTCACTTGCGAGTTTCGAAAGTTGTCAGGAGTATTTTTAAATGTATCTGAAACCGTGAACTCGCTTAATGTTACATATTTTGTTAGTAATGTACCAATCTATACAACACATTTATTAGATATTGGAGTCATGCAATGATGATAAAAAATACTGTATAAAAAATGGGACGGCATTTTGTCTAGGGACGTCGCTGTTCTCTTCAGTCGGTCATACTCAGCCTCTGTGCACCTCCTCCGGGGTGCCTACCGTGGTTTCTTTCTAGACCTGGAAAGCTCCAGGTCCATCTCATCTAACAACGTGACTGTCATCAGCTGTATTCATACCCTCAAAGCATTAGCTATATTAGTCTTCTCTTCGGCCGTGTCTACCTCTTAATTGCAGCATATTATGAACCACCAAAAATCCCTGTTACTCGCCGGTTACGCTAATATTCTGCAGCTCCACCTTATAATAGCTCGTATATACTCTGGATGGTATTTAACGGCCTTCCACGATGCCGGAATCTAGCTTGAAGAATAGACAAGCCAAGTTGAAATTGTCTGGAGGCAACCGTAGCACGTGGCCGAATCAGATCCAACGTTGCTTCTTCACTCAATAGAGTGATGCTTGGTAGACTATCTCCTCGTTTCTACTAAATTTATACTACCGCACACCCAGTATAATAACCATTGTTTGGATTAATCCGTTTCGCAAGCTCAGTATACGGTTCCTCTAAGTATAAGCCTTCATACGGTCCCATTAAAAATTATTTTACGTATAATGAACATGACAAATTATAAATTCAAAGTGTTCACGACATGACATAAAGTAAGTGTTAATAATTTTCAAATAAAAATATAGATAAGTAAGTAAATAATAAATTATAAAAGTAGGTACATGGAAGTACACATAGTGGACTAGGTTGATAGACCCTATCTTAAAAACTTATAAAATAATGTCCACCTAAATTCACTCTAACGTAAGTGGAATATATCAACCGCCGAAGCAATTTGATTAAACATAATTATTGCCCTCTCAATCGGCATTACTAATGACAGGTTAGTTCCACACCTTGGGATAATAAACAACGGATGCTCCCTATTTCTACGATAATTATCAGAGACGCACAAGCCAATAGTACCAAGAATGGCAGAGTTCCCATTTACGCCACGATCCCTTCTAAACCTTAAGCTGTATGTAAGCATACCTAAGAGAAAGTCAGTCGGATAGAACCACGGATAATATCCATACAGCCGAAAGTAAAGGAGTCTCAAAATTTTCTTCTGGACTCTACTATAAGGCCGTACTTCAACTGATGCTGGGCCTAGACAAGAGACCTAGTCTCAAGTCTGCTTTTAAATAAAGAATTTTTGACTACTTCGACTACCGTCAGAATGCAAGTATCGAATAGGCGGCAAATTTGTTTTAACCGCGCACAATCATGAGTCCCAGATACTCCCCACCGAGTTCAATGTTGCTCTCGTAAGGACAGCGACGTCTCTTTGCAGAGCCATCTCACATGATGTGCATCTCTACATATTTAAAACTATCAACACCTGGGGAATACCTGCATCAGGACAGGTGCTATTGCACAAACCGTTTGTTTCCTTCGCGTTGATTTTTTAATTAAATTCAAATAATTATATTTTTGCAACCTGTCGATTGTCTTTTGAATCACTCGATTGAGTTGTCGAAAATTTCGTATTTACACCCTCTATTATCTATATGGCGATAAAATGTTAATGATAAATTAAATAACGTGGGTATATGACAAATGTAACTCCCTCTAATATGAATAAAAAATTCATTGAAACAAGTGGTGTACTTTTAAAATAAGTGAGCAATTTATTTTTCATGAAACTTATTATGTTCGTCGCCGAACTTTTATTATGAAACCGATATTATGTTTGTTTGGTAATTGTAATATAGCGTGCGTATTGACATTTCTAATAAAAAATACAAAAAAAAAACTCTAGAACAGACGTGAATAGACAGCAATATTATAAGTGTACACTATTTTTACATTACGATAACAAGGCATTCAAATTAAATGTCTATTGCTAATTTAACCTTGGTTGAAAACGAGCACTCACTTTATAAGTGTAGAAATTCTATGAATATGTATATTGTGTTATCAATAAATAGCTAGAGTGACCTACCATTGTGTCTTAAGCGTAGGATGTTCGACCAATGTGTGCTACCCGTTCTCACGTATGGCTGCGAGACGTGGACCCTCAACACGAGAGATGTCCAAAGCACAGAACAGATAATAAATAGAATACCGATAGGCTATATTCAATACGCCGCTCGCTGAAGCAGGGTTGTTGAATGTGTGAGTGTCCTACGAAAATGAAGCACGCATTACGCACATGCAATAGTGTGTGTAATACACCAATATTAAATGAGCGTAAATGCATAAACCGAGAGCAGTTTTCAGTATTAGGAGCGCAACGTATTCTTGACACGTGTGTAAGTTTAACACGGATTCTTCCTTACTCGAGACGGTTACCTGCTATCGCCTTACCCGTTGGGTATTTCAGTTCCCATTATTTCTGAGTTCCCTGGTCCAAAGGCTAAGAGTCGCACAGCGAGGCATGGAGAGGTGTATGTTGGGCATCATGCAAAAGGACCGTAAGAGAAACTAATGGGTTAGGAAGCAGACAGGAGTACGCGATGTAATAAACGTTGCCAAACAGCTGAAATGGAGATGGGCGGGGCACATTGCTCGCCGAAAGGACGGCCGCTGGACAAATGCCGTCATCCAGTGGTACGAAACGGCCACAGGGTCGCCCTAAAAGCCGCTGGATTGACGAACTGGTAAAGTTCGGCGGAAATACGTGGCAGCGAACGACACAGGACCGAGATAGTTGGAAGAGGCTTGGGGAGGCCTTCATCCAGCAGTGGATTGACCCCGGCTGATGATGATGAAATAGCTAGAATAACCGGCAATTGCCAGCTGTTCTGCTAGACCTAGCAGGCTACATCATGCTGTATCATTATTGTAAACCTTTCGATAAACCGATACTTCTTCGTCGGGACATTATGACGGCTTTGCTCAATCCCTCTCGGCATTAAACGGTACGCAGGGCCTTTTTCAATATGAAACCTGTGGCGCTCTTGATATGGTCTTTCCATACTCCATATGGAAGGAGCTATTAATCGCGTTCTCCGTGCTTTGACCTGACACAGTATCACAATTTTTCCTGGTTGTGATGTTCTCTGGGATATGGAAATACGGCTACATTTTGCCGAACAATAGCCACTCTCTTTATAGTATTACTCTGAGCAATTATTCCATCTCAGCTAGGTAGGTAGGTATATTACAAAAAATCTAACAAACCAATTTTTGTAATATGAAATTACATAAATATATTTATATTTTCGTAAAAATATCGAGCTCTCCGGTTTAAAAAATTTTCCATTTCGAACGCTGCAAATAATAGTAATATGCGATATGACACTTTAAACTGGTTTGACATCAACATTATCCGTAAGTCATCATAAAATAACTAAGTCTCATGACTAATAAATAAATTAAGTTTATGCAATACTTACCTACAACAATCATATATAAATTAGCAAATTCGTACTAAGTAACCGATAATTAATATCTCTAATGACAGAAAACTTACCCTGTCTACAATAAAACCAACGAGTTTTTATTAAATAGACAATAGTTAATTACTTAATAATATTATTTTCAATGAAATAAATTAATTAATTAATTGTTTGAAATTCGTATATATATCGGTGAATACTGACAACAACCTACAGTTTTAACTAGTCAACCTAAATCCCATATGGTTATGTACGTATACTAAATTTGACTATTTATCCTACTGATAATAAATTCTCAATGAAATAGTAGCTAAACGATTACAGCAATTAATAATAAAATTGTGCCTACCAGGTAACTAACACCACTAAATAAAATAATAATTAGTTTCAGTATTTATCCGGGAAAATACCCAATGTGAATACCCAATAATCCCCACTCTCTGAATGCATTTTGCAAAATCATTTGATTATTAATAAATAATAATTTGCAAGATATTGCAGAAATCAAAAATTCTTCAGTCAATAAATTTGAAGTTATTTTTTGTTTCCTTGCAAGAATATCAAAGCGTTAATCGCAGACATGGGGCACGCCAAGAGGGGGTGTTAAGGATGCGAAACACGCGGGCGGCAGGATTCAGGGGCGGCATAAGTCCGAAAAAACATTTTTATAATATTATTTAAAAATATGTGTTATTCAATGAAAAAATCGCCTGCGGTGCAATTTTCTTCCATGTACATACCTAATTAAATATTATTTTATAAATAAATTGTCCTTCCGTGCTCCATCAATACATATTTATCGGTTTACAACGCTTTACATTACAATTGACAGTGTCATATTATTTAATAAGTAAAAGGTGTATAATCGTTGTTATCTGTTTTGATGACAATACAATAATTGTTTATTTTTTTTTACTTCTATCATATACCTATCCACTATTTTTTATTGTATTTGATTCGACTTCTGATTCTGGATAGTCAAACTGCGTTCTTCTTTTTGTCATCAGCATCAAGGCTCGAATGCCCGTAATCGCCATAAAATTGGACATGGTTCCATGGAGAAGTCAAATTTTAATTTAAATGCTATCTTTCTCAAAAATAACTAATGTGTTTTTTTTTTCTTTTGCAGATCTCCAGCCGTGGTGTAAGAAATCCTAAAGATGTATGCCTTAAGGAGTTTGCTGGTAGGAGTAGTGGTGGCTCTCACCTTCCTCACTCAAGATACTGAGCAATATGGAACTGGCGCGCCAGCTAAGGTAAGAAACATAATACCTACCTGTATTTAAGCGCTTTTAATTTGACTCATCTATAGGGATTAAGCCGGAACTGCTTTTCGACGGTCTGTTATTTTGTTAAAAATGTCAAAAACTAGGCATGAGGTGTGTAACAAACATTTTACATGGCCTCACAATTCCGAATAAGCAGGTCGCAGATATATGAAACCGTGCTATAATAGCCTGCACCTGGAAGATAAATGTTTAACACTCGTACTTCGTCCCTTAACAGGGTGAGTCGCTTTGTGGAAAAATATTGTAAACTATACCTTGTCTTTTTTGACCTGTAAAATCTAAACCGTTCTACGCCCAAGTTATTGGATTCACCACCCCCTCCCCCAAGCTTTAACAGCAGGTACTTGCGCCAGGAGTCATACCACTTTTGACCAGTCTAACGTCTCATTCAAGAATGAATAATATTGCATCTAAAATTAATCAATAAGTAGCACTACCATCGTAATTCACAATTCAGTGCCACAACCTGAATATAATAGTCGACCTTATAGTTAAACATTTATTAATTTTGTTTCAGGCTTGTCAAAATATGTTACCCCGACACAATGACATCAAACCTCAAATATCAGAACCTCCTTATACGCTAAGAGCAGCCAGCTCTCAAGTTGCCCAAGGTTCCGAGATCAACATTGTCCTGTCGAGCCCTCTTGGCAGACCAATAAGAGGTTTTCTCCTTCAAGCCAGGAGTAATCAGGTATACTTTCATATTAGATACTAATAAAATATCTTATGTCTACTTAGATCTTCCAAAGTTTACTACCGATGCGAATCAAACCAAATTGATAAGGAAGACAGGATTAATCTACCCGTCCGGTGGTATCCATGAAACAGAAAACCACGTAGGGTTCCCTGGAATGAAGAAATAGTTCATTTCTGTAGAAGTATGTGGCTAAGTAATACTAAAATGGAATAAGGATGCAGACACCTTTATCCTGCAGTGAATTTATACAAGCTGATGAATATGATGATAACCATACCTGCAAAATTACGAGGTCTAATGTGTAAGATACTGGATTCCATCAGGGGACTCAGGGTTCGATTCCCAGTGAAGTCACAAAATATTTATTTAATTTTATCACTGCTACTACTACTGTTTGACAATAATTATCGCACGACTGTCATTGGGCCTCATTTCTTGTTGTAGTATTAAAAAGGGAAAAGAATACAAAATTGAACGAATTGCAGGTCATCCATAGACTAAAACCGTATGTGGTTTTGTACCGTAAACCATACTTAACATATCGAGGGTTAAGAAACTACACCTTGTAAGTAACATTTTGTTCAAAATAAGTTTTTTTATATTATTGAATATATTGGTAGTATCGGCATCTACCGAAAGCTGAATATTCTTAAAAAGATATTTAGTTCTTAAAAATGTTTAAAACAATATCTCATATCTACTATAAAACTGATGATAACTCGTAAATGCATAATTTTGTTTACCGCCAGCCACCTGTCAAATGCATGTAAGCAATCTTCATACTGCATACATACATTAACTATAGATGACAAAAACATTGATTTGTAATATGAATTAATATTAAACACATAGTGTGCAGGCGAGTTTTTACCCTCTCCTGTAAAATTGTTATTTTGTCACTTACGAGGTGTTGTTTCTTTACCCTCGATATGATTTCTGTTCATGCAAATATAATATATTCATTATGTATATACAATAAACATATCGTCACTGTTCTGGCAGAAGACACTTATTCGACAAAATGACATATTGAGTTAGTTATACCAAAATGTTCCTTATTTCAAACTTTACCGTCTGGAAACCTTTTTAATAAATAAACAGTCTTTATTTTAAAGTCATCCTTTTTACTATTACTTAATAAACTCACATGATAGACCATTTCAAACATTTTAACAACTTCAAAGTCAAATTACTCAAAACTAGTATTCTCCAGTTAGTGTGTTCTGCCAGAACAGAGACGATATATTCAATGAACAGACATAAAAAGTTTAGTATGGTGCACGGTACTAAACCACATGCGGCTTCATTCTACGGATTGTCTCATGGAGTAATCCAAACTTATTTATAAGTGTAAAGAGAACTAACATTAGGATTATCTAACATATTATAATTTTTTTCGTGTTATCAGAATGGATCAGCAATTCTCGGGTCATGGACCACCCTCCCGGAGCTGACAAGGATAGCCGAGTGCTCAGGATCAAAGGATTCCGTTACTCATACAAACACCAACGACAAGGCCAATCTGGTTTTCACATGGACAGCTCCGACTGACTTCCTAGGAGCAGTCATTTTCAGGTAAAAATATAATTATTTAATGTAGAATTAAAGAACCCAGGATAAAACAACGGGTGATCATTCCTAATATTCTTTGCTTAGAGAAAAATTAAGTTCAAATCTACAATCAAAACACATCAAATTTTATTAACTTGAAAACACCAGGTCATGTGTACACTATCTGGCATTTCACCTGCAATGAATCTGTGGTTGACACTATTTTACTTTCAGACACTTATCAAAATATCTTCAGATAAAAATATTATACCTAGTCCACAAACAGTTTCTTTTAAAAATATCTTACTGGTATCTCTCATAGATGGCATTATATTATAGTCAATTTTTACAAAAATGTAGTTTGACACATCTCAGACCCTTCAATTATATTATTTTTAAATCAATCACTGTCACTACATTTCACTGTATGCTTTGGCTATTTTTTGAAATTGTCTCCAGTATCATTAGTCTAATGCAAGCCTTATACATAACCTTTATCCCAAGTATAGGTTTATTAATCGTTAAAGCATTTCACTACGAGGGGGGTACTATGGCAATACTTATTCAACTCACTCTAGAGACAGTATTGGTATTGCTAACATGCACACTTTGAAGAATTGTAAATTTATTCATTCGGGTATTCAAATAAACTTAATAATAATGAACGTAAGTAGAATGAATATTCAACCCCTCCTACATATCGTCGTTGAAACTAGAAAATTGTGTAACTCCAAAAACACTACTTTACAGGAGAGACAAAAAACATTATGGTTTCCTATACAAATGTATGGTTTTGGAGTGAAATCATCCATGATTTAACAATGATACAATTTTTCTGGAATTACAAAATTTGCAAGACGGATACATATTATCAACGGCCACTAGATGGCATTCAAAGTCAATTTTCGATTAAAACGGAGTTACACAATTTTCTAGTTTCAACGACGATATGTAACATATATCTACATAATATTGTGTCTCATTTGACAGATTACCTCTTCTTTCTCTGTTTCATTTAGAATATTTGATGACGTATTAGAGGATAGTGAAATAAAAGAAATCTTATATTTTACAGAGCAACGGTGGCTGAAGAATATTCAAAATTCTGGACTGGGATATCGAGTGCTCCGTTGAGAGTACTTTACCCCTAATATAAAAATATATATGTATTACCTACCCTATTTCTCAGTATAACATTTGACATATTATATGTCAGTTGCTCTGAATTTAAAATTATAATAATATAACAAACCGATATGGTCAAATAAATAAAAGAAAGAAGAAAAGTCTACGTAATTATTGTCAAAATTTAACAATTAATAATGTGTACATAATATTATTATATGTATGTGTTATCCTGCCAAAAGCTTGTGAAAATATCAATGAATTCTTAACATAAATCGATTAATTACAATGGTACAAATTAATGACAATAGGTATATCCATTTTTATTTTGCTTATATTTATTGCAATAAAGAGTTTATTGGCTAATAAAAATGAACATATTGGTCTTGTAATGTTTTGTAAATACAATACCATGGAAAAATGGAACCACATATACGTGAGAAACACAAAAGCTCATTTACCACAAAATTTTGAATTGTGGACTTATCTTTATTTATTGAAGTTTTCTTCTGAACACTTTTAACCATAGATTACGTCCAGTTTTCACATTTTTTTTGTTATTTTGACTTCCTCACTGTTGCTAATAATTTTGATTAAAATATTTTTTATTCAAGACCGAATAGTACACAAGGTTTAATAATTTATTATTCAGTGACAGTAAATAGCTTGAAACACCTCAGAAACATAGTTATTAGTAATTTTATTGATAAAATCTTGCACCGAGTGGAAGCCGATCCCATTCTATTTTATTACACACATGCCTACATGGTGAAAAGAGGTGGATGTAGGGCAGAACATCATAATTTAGTCTTATACCCCGTTTACACGTGCATGGATTTACTGCTGACAATACGTATTATTGCGGCCATAACAAGAAAATGCACGTGTAAACACGTATTATCTTATAAGTTGCAAGATTGCGTGCATTTATCAAAAAAGTTCAGAAGCTTTTGAATTTTCACGTATTAATTGGTACAAACTACACCGCACTAAATATTTTGACGCCTATCGATTTTCTACGAACTTGTCCGAACCTCTCTGAATCTGTCAAATAGCACCATACGATGACAACACCGCGTCTTACTTACGCTTGAAGAATGAGATTGGAGAGACAGTCAATACTTTTACGTGTAAACAGTTATTATGGCAATAGTTTAAAATACACACTATTGGTGCGAGGGTGCAAGTGAATCTATGCATGTGTGCAGGTGCTATTAAATCCAAATACACAATATATACTGTCACTTCAGAATAACAACTAGATAATAATATATTTGACATTATTGGGACAACTTAGTACAGTGTATGCGACTGGATAAAATTAGTTCTTCTATCATTAATTCATAATGGCAATATTCAGTTATCTACTGAATGCCAGAAAGCAAGAAACAACTGGATGTCTTAAAAAAATAATAAAACTTATATGTATGCATCCCCTTACATGCAGGGGTGTAACAAAGTATTTTAACGTCAGGGTAGTACCAAAAAAGCTGCCCCTTACGTAATTAAAAACCTTTATGTACCTATACATGCTTACTACCAACTACGTGTCCAGTTACCATTAACATAACAAAATTAAATAACTAATAAAAGTATTTTATAAAAGATTTGATAAAAGTTCAACTGATTTCTTTAGTAAGTATAAAAATCATAGAACTCTTTATGTAAGTAATTAATTGATTATGAAGGAAAAACAATGCATTTTCAACATAACAAATAAAATAACCAGGCGATAGAAAACAATGGAAAAACAATAATCGACACCAAACAGGTTTTTACCATTGGACATTCATAATCATTAGTGGATTCATTTACCCATAACTTAAGTCATTTTAGGATGAAATTTTTCATTCACTTTTTATTGTTGGACTTTCAACAAAACTTCTTCACTTCTGGGTGACTATCTCGTCAGTACAATCCTTGCTAGGCCACTGTGTACATGGACCTAATAACTTAGGCAAATCTAATCTAAAAATCAATCCTCATTCTGTCAAGAGTTCTGTTGCGAAGCTATTCTATACAAAAAGCGGCTATCAGAGGCTATCGGCTACGGTAGTTTATCATATTCATGTATTGTGGCGGTTAATTGTTACAATAAGTTAACCATAAATTGTACAATTGCCAGTTGCAGCTCTATTTCAACATAACAATAATCATTCAAAATCAATAAAATTAGTGATATAAATGCTATGACGCATTCCAAGAGTTATCTATCTCGATGTATGTACTGTAAAGGTAACGTCTGGCAGCCACACTCTAGACAAAGCGTAAAAGATGACCAATGAACAATTACAACTTGAGTTGCAGTAGTTTATAAAAATTAATACTCACATAGTTTCATGCTGTGATGTTGTCATCTTACACTCTGTCAAATCTCATTGATTCTGTGAAATATTTTCAATAAACTGAAAGGCTACTTTTATACAATGTAGAATAATACAATATTATAATACATTCAAAAACCACACATTCATTATTTTGCTGTATGTGTATCTTACTCCCTACTTCATTTATCGTTTGTCAATTTATGGCTACGGCCGTAAGTTGTAGCTTAGCCACTGGGAAATGCCAATAGAAATGGCATATTTCAAAAAAATACTACCTTATTCTTAGGTCAATAATTATTATAAAGCAAACATTATTCGTAGAATGTTTATCACATTTGAACGGTCAAAGACATAGCTTATAATCAGTATCTTTAAAATTATCTTTAAATGTGTAAATCTTGCCCATTTTTTGAATAATAAAATGCCTAATTCTTGTCAAATTTGGAATCACAGAGATTATCAATATTATTTTTTATTGTCAATATTTCACTAGAATAATGTCGACATAAATTTTACTAATGGTTTTATAAATTCTTTTAAAAATTATAAATATAAAAAATCTTAACACCACTTCACATGGACATACTGTAATATGACTATATTCTAAAACATTAGAGCGAGAGGTTTAAAAGAATACTATTTTATGTAATAAAAATTCTTTATGCGGTCATCAAATGTTTAAAATAAATATAAAGGATGATAAGGCTTCAAAATCATGTAAATAGATTATCTACAACGTTTAAGGAATGTCCAGGATCATGCTTTGAAAATAGCATAAAAGCTCCATTTTGACATACGCTGAGCATGTCCCCCCTTAATGTGATATTTATGGTTCTTTGTTATCTTCAGGGCGACTTCCGCTGAGCAGTACGACATCTTCTGGGCCAACGTGACATCCACGCTGGTGGAAGTGGTCGCTGCAGGGACTTTCATACCAAACAGTTCGCCAAACAGGCCTACCACACAGTTTGTTCCCACAACCACAAAGGCACCGGTGAGTAAACAATGAAGTTCGGGATGATTATACCTGCAAATTACCACAGTTTTTTCTATAAAAAAATAGGGAGTATGCTTTGGATTACCAAAAATTAGTAGGTATACAAAGTATGGCACTAATATCAATTTGAACACATTTTATAGGCACACATTTGCCATATTATACATATTTGAGAAATAAAAGAGTCAATTTTATTACATAAATGTGAGGGCTTTGGAAACAAAAACTGCAGTTTCCATCTTCATAAGATCTCAGCAAGTCAATAAAAATGTCTTGTTTCTTACTTTAAATAATTATATTTCTGAGGTGTTAATAAGGTAAATGTAATTAATGTTATAAACATATATATTATTTTTTTAATCCATGATATAATATAGGGGCTCTGGAAACAAAATCAGCAGTTTCCATTTTCATACAATGTTGGAGAGTCAATAAAAATATATAAATGTCCTGGCTGCCAGGGAACATGAAATGAATGGGAACCAGCTTAACCTACAGTGTCTGATATAACAGGCTACGGATGTGGAGTGTGGAAAAATATGGGATAAACTTACGCATATCTTAAAGATTATAATCTGTATGATAATAATATGCATTAAAGTTTGTCATGTAAATGTAACATGCATTCAATATTGAGACCAATCGACACACTTTGTTACGCTTTTATGGCCTTACCGTCATAAAGTACCCTACTTCAAAATCTTATTCCATAGCGATGGCTTTTACATTGCTATTTATTAACCTGTTCTGTGGTCTTAGTTCTTGCTCATGTTAATTGACTACTAATTTAGTTACGACTGAAAGTAGTTTTAAATCAAATACTAAATTCATTATTGTATTGATTAATTTTTAATTCATTGACAATAGATGATAATAATTAGGATTATAAAAAATCGAACTCTCTGGAAAGTTCAATTGATTATAAGTACAAAATAATGCACGAACTTCATATTTAATAATACTTTTTATTTCCAAACATGTTTCACAGATGGTTCTCCCCACCCATTGGCTCTCTTCGGTAAACATTAGAATTATTTTCATTATGCAGTCATGTATTATACACAATTAATCCCTGTCTTAATGTACATATATACTTACTTAGATCAAAAACACAGTAAAACACTTTCAGCGATAAAAAAAAAAGAAAAACTAAAAAATCTGATTTTTGCAAAGAATATTTGGACTTCAAATATAGAAGAAGTCTTATACGCTCGAATGAATAAAGCATGTTTAAATTGGTACACTGCATAGATATTAATATTGCAATGTTGGTATTTCCTAAGAGTAACTCAAACAATGGCTGTCACTTTTTTAACAAACTATTTTAGAGCATTTTTCAATGAAATAATAGTGCCAAAGCTTGTATTATTGGCTGCTTATCAACTCATCATTATGGATTATCTTTTTATACAAAGAAATTTCATAGTAGAAGTGTGAATATCTCTTCGAATGAACCTGCAATGCACTGTCACCTGTAGCTAACGTAATCAATAATGCAGAAGTATTTTTTTGCATCACTTTCATAATTGTTTAGGTTCCATCTCTATAGAAGAAGGTTTGCTTCAACATTTTTGGAATTATCTTTAGAATCATTTTACGTAGATATGTATTAAGTAATTAATTAAAACACTAAATATAGATTTTCAATACCTAATTGTATTAAATAAGATGCTTCGTAATCCAGTCACTAGATGTCGCTAGTAGCATTATTCTCCCCAAAATTCATCATAATTAATTACAATATACACTGACATGACATTACAGTTACCAATCTAAGCCTAGACATAGTTTAACTAGAGTTATATTACTTCGAATTAAAGCAAAATTCGAATTACACATGTACTAGGTTTTGTTGTATATTATTTATTTATCTAATTCCTTATGGCACCTTAGAAATAAATATTAAGCTAGCTACAAATGTAATTGCATACATGACGGTCACAAAACCCCCACAAGTATACTTGAACAATTTCAGTTTGCGCTTGAATCATGTTGTCAACGGATGATGATGACACACTCATTTCCGTTCTCTTGTGTGAGTCTCTGCTTCACAAGTTGTTATACCTACGCAAACATGCATGTGCAAATAAATATACAGTAAAGAAATGCAAACACTGTCATATCGCTTGTACAATATTAGCATACACATGTTATGTATATTTAAACAAAAAAATTGCACAAGTATCCAGTTACATTTGTAACCAGTAGGTAGGTAGATACCCAAATAGTGTTTCCACCTGTTAATAATAACTGTACTATATTATAGTTTTTAACTGGTAGGTACTGAATCAGTGCTCGCACATGTACTGTTCCACTAAATATGTTAGAATATTATACTATTATTATGTTCATTTTACTTTTACCTTAACCACAATAAGTATTTTCTATATCAAAATCACTACATTCACCCCAGACATGGTGGATCTCACAATCTGTGTAGATATTGACTTTTTCAAAAAAATTTTGTAATTATTCATCTAAATTCTAAATAATGATGACTACATTTAGCTGCCTATCTATATCCAATAATAGGCATGGTCTTATCACAGGTTTTTATAGCTACATTTATATAATAATGTGAATGTTTTTGTTTTGGTGCAAGTCAAGCGTATTTCATGTTTAAAATGGTCAAAGAATGCAGTAATTAATCAAACTATCTTTCATAATAAATATATGTTCCAAGGTTCACATTTAACAGTGGCGAAGGGTGGAGGTAAGCTGTTAAGATTCGCTATAAATAGTGCACACTAAACTTTGTTAGTCATATGTATTTGTTTTTATTGAACTAAGACTACAATTTACAGATGGTATTAGTTAGTTTTTAAAAATCAATTAAACCCTGCCTAAACGAAACCATAATAGATTTGGTCTAATTTGGGCAATGCGACAAAATTGTGTACAATTTTTCATTCATAGTTATTTGTTTTCGTTGGATTAAAACTACATATTACACATATTTTTGCTTCATTTTTTTGATTCATTAAGCCCTGCGTAAACCAAACTATAATAAATAAAAAATATTATTCTATCTATAAAATACTCAAAGTTATGTATGATTTAATTGCATAATTTTAGATATTTTATAGATAGACATGTATTTTTTGACTATTATCTATTATGGCTTGGTTTCTCAGGGTTTAATTGAATTTTAAAATCTAACCTACACTATCTGTTAATTGTAGTCTTATTTCAATGATAACAAATATGTATGTCTGAAAAAGTTTAATATGCACTATTTATGGCGGATCTTAACAGCCTACCTCCACCCTTCGCCACTGACATTTAATAATCCATGGAGTTGACTGATTGTGTGAATTTAACTCATTCACTGCAGACCAGTTAATTATTATTTAATTACCACATTTAAATAACATGCTAATTATATATAATGGCCATCTAATGCCGTCAGCGTTGTAGGAGGTAAATTTGTGTTTGTTGTTTTTGTGAAGTTTGCTACGAATGAATCTGTAATACAAAACGACTTATCTATACAGACAATACTTCCTACAACATCTTTATTGTCAATTTAATTATAATTATAAGTGCTTTCTTGATAGCAATAAATGATAATTTTAATATTCATGATTCCAGGTAATCGTGGATCCATTCTATGATGGTTGCGGCTCATCCAAGTTGTGCTTCGGTTCAACATCGGAGTGCTTGGGGAACAATGACTGCACAGCGGCTGTCACAGTATTAGTTGAAGGTAATAGATATATTTTGTTTCTATTTATTATCAACCCAACTACCCTAGATCAGAGTCAGCAAACATCAAGCGCCGCTCTTCAGAAATATTGAATGTGAAAATGAAATTAGCATATTTCCAAAACATATAATAAACATATAAACATATATCAAATTATGTAAAACTGAGAAAACAATGTATGAGAAGATTTCTAAAATTTATGAATATTGATAGAGTTCAATATTTTATTAAGTTCTTTCAATGCCAACGTCAAACAATATTTTTTTCTCTATTTGATATTGATGTAGGTACTATTGATGAAAAATGTAACTTGCATTAACTGCTATAGATAGCTCTATTCCAACTATAAACACCATAACACATTTTCGTTATATGTCTGGATCGGATATAACTCCAATCTGCTACAGATATATTCCGTTTGTAACCCCACGCCCACGGTGGCCGCGCGGCATAAGCGTTGGACTATAAAGCCGTGGGTCCCAGGTTCGAATCCTGGGTCTGGCAAGTACACATATTGTTTTTCAATTTGTGTGTGTCAGGGTATGGACCTAATAGGTTAAGCAAGTGGCTGACATCCATTTCTCGTAAAAAACAAAATCTGTCAATACAAACCTCCACTCTGTGGAGGCCCATATGATCCTATCAGGATCGGACATGGTCATAAAAAAAAAAAAAAAAAATATTATCTAAAATAACTGGTATGAAGTCACAGGAATGCAGCTGTCTATTTGAAATCATGCGAAAATTAACCTTTAAAATAGTATAAAAGTTAAGGGTGGACAAGAAGAGATTTCTGTGATGCCACTGTACAATTTATATTATCTTGTTTGCTTTGTCCATAAGAGAGGTAGAGTACCCGTCACGTAGCCTTGCAATTTGGAATAGATTTTTTTTAATTATTTTGAATATTAAAACGTTAGTTAAACCAATCAGGTGCCTGGAACTTACTAATACAATCATATGGAGTGCGTATTGCACACAAATCTTGTCACTGTGTGCAATTGCAAGTTATGTGGAGGGTACTATACCTATATTACCAATGGAATTAACTATTTTTTAAATATTTTGCTTAATTAAAGACAACTTGACAGCTCATGGGCTTATAGAACTCTTGGAATGCATCATAGCACTATTAACACTATTATTAACAATTTTGGAATGAAGTGTTACATTGGAATTAGTTTGATGTAGCTTATTAATAACACCCGTAGCTACACAGTCATTTATAAAATTTATCTTATTCAAAACTTGATATTTTTTAGGAGAAACGTATACCTTCGAGTTAAAAGGCAAAACTTCTGCTTATGTTGCGGTTGGTCTATCAGCTGATAAGAATATGGTAAGTTTTCATATAAATTTGTAATTATAGTTACTAACTACAGTAGAATATTATGTCTAACTGTCAAGATTAAAAAATTGTTATTACTCCTGCTCCACAATCTCGCTGAAACCAACCGAGATCACCCGAGGGAAACTGAATACGCTCCTATGGCAGATTTTTGTGCCCATACATATAATATGTGGTTTTACAATAAACGACCATGTTATAGCTGCAGACATGTTCGGAAAGAATACAATTTTATTAGAAGACATGGGCAAATGAATAAGCATGATGTTATTTTATTATTCAAACAGTATTATTTTTTCAAATGGTCGCACATCAAGTTATAAGTTGTCGATTAGTAACGATATCTTCAATAAAGTATCGAGGAACCTCCGATGTTCCCCACCCACCCTCACCCCATGGCCCCCACAAGTGGCGGGCTGACAGGGCTCTTGCCATAGGACCCGGGCTCTGGGGAGACCGGCGTGGTTCGTCTACCTTATAAGTGAGATAAACACACATCACAAATTTGTTCTAATGGAAAGAAAAGTTGCCTGCCGCTATTTTACACAAAAAGTGTTTAAAATGTGTGATATTGTGATGCAATTTTTGATTATTGTGTGTTGATATTCGACAACTCCATAATTCAAGAGGATATATTAAAAAATACAAAATATCGCTAAAAATACACTGAATTCCCTTAATTATACATTATATAATTATAATACATTTGGAAAACGCTTCTGAAGAGCGTCACACTGTCGTCAACCCTGCAATAGGTAAGGGAGTCCACCAAAGATCTTGGCCTGTGGACCCACTTCAGGATATGGGGACCATAACTCTCCCTGCCTAAGTGATGTTCGCTTAAATAGCGTTTTATTTTTAAAGAGCGCGAAAGCAATATAGATACCAACAACAATATAATAGGGCGGTATTTTGCAACCTATTAGTTCACCTCAAATTATAGTTGTCAATCTCAAGCACTCACTTTTATGACATCCATAATGCAAGAAGAGAACTGCACTTGAGGTATCTCGCTTTGGGAAAGTATCCCAGAGAACACAAACCCGATATTACATAAGAATGTATGTGAATGTCGATATAATATAATTTTTGATTAAATCTTGTCTAGGGAAGCGACAGTGCTATGGAGTGCCAGCAGAAAAACGGACAAGTCACAGCGCACACTTCTTGGACCTACCCTAAATCGGACCCTTACGTCTCAAGAGAAAATGTTGTAAGTATATAATTTATTTATTTACTTGTTTACAGCAAATGCCAAAGAAGTTGTTTCAGAATGTCTCTTGGTAACTGGACGAATCCATTTAGGAAGAAATGATTATTTATTATTACTTGAAATAATAATTTGTACCGTTCTTGTATGACAGAACACCTTTTTTCGAGTGCTTTAGGACTTACGATACCAATATGAAACTTTTTATCCGTACAAAATGTAGTTGAATTAGCAATTAGTACAAATCGATGGATACCGCTGGACAGGTGTTCATTTTTGTTATGGTAAAGCATGATGACTTTGTGTAAAATTCAAGAGTTAAGAGAGAGAGAGAGATAGATAGAGACCCATTAATTGTTTATGTTTCTGATGTTTTCAAAATTATGTTCTTTTTATCGTATGTTTCTATTTCTTTATAGCCTCAAAGTATCGTCCAACTAGTCAGTTCGTCGTTTAGAGACGGAGTCATCCAATGCAAATTTACAAGAGATATGGTATCCAATGTTCAAGGAACCGTCTTCAACCTCGCAACCGACAGATATAACCTTCTGATCGTGGCTGGAAATTCTCTAAAAGGTAGATATTATATTCAATATTACTACAATTAATGTTGCCTAAATGTGGTTAACATTTTCAAGGATGCCAGCAAAATGCAGACGTATCATTCAAAATACACCAATAGACCAGCTTATACAATACAAATACCCAAACATGGATCTTCTACACTACCAGATCTTAATAACATGAAAATAAACAAAGTAATTAGTAACAGTATTAGCAAAACCTATTTAACCTTTTAAATGTCGATAGGTATTTGAATGGTGGTGCCCGGTGAACCATGAATTTCTATAAAAAGATAAAACCTTAGAAACATCATTATTTAGAAATATATTAAAAGGATACCATAAAGACTTGTATATCAGTAAAGAATGTCATCATGATTACAAGAGATGGCAGTATATTGTGTACAATGTATTATTTTATTTAAAACAACCGACCGTGGCTAGTGTAGTGAATTTAAGAATTTAAGTAGTCAATATTACTTATTTTAGCCATTTTGTTTTCTATGGATACAATTATAAAGACTATCTACCTAAGAAGTAATATTGTGAGAATGCGGATAATCTTAATGGAAGTGAAGATGGGAAGGTTCACAGTGATGACGATTCCGTGCATAATATTGCCATGCATTGACGACGACAGCGTTGATGATTACAGAGATGAAGAGTAAAACAAATAGTTTCACTCATTATTTTGTAAACACTGTTTTTTAATGTCGAATTTAGTTAGGTATGTAATCACTATGTATGAATATTTTTCCAGAAAACTCTGTTGGTTACCATGACATCGTGTATATCAGCACAGATCAGAAAGTATCCTTGTCAGAGGTTGGTACTCTTGCCGGAGCTTCCAAGGTATTGCTCCGACTTCACGGTGCATTCATGTTAATTGCTTGGATCGGTACTGCATCATGTGGAATCATTTTGGCCAGGTAATGCTCATAGTTGAATGCTTCCACAAATCTTTTCCATTCTCACTCCTATGTTCACGTCTATGGCTTGCAAATTGATGTTGATGATGTCCAACCTATGAGAAAAGTAGAGGAACCATAAGTTGTAAAAAATAAAATATAAGTATTGGAAGTTGATAAAAATTTCATTTATAATTTTATAACAACGGTATATTATTGTGGCTAAGTATGACATGCATAGAATGTTAATGTAATGGTTAATATAAATTAATAGTCACAATAAAATTTAAATAATTTAATGTTTGCTATATTGAGGGCTTAGTGTCAAACAACACTATCTACAAAAGTGCAACTTTACAGGAGAGCCAAAAATCGTTATTTTAGATTCTTGTAACTCAACAAGGGAAATGTTTATTTAAAACCTAATGTTAATATTTTATAATTTATTTTGTAGATAACGTTGACTGACTTTAAGCACTCGATATGTATCAGTGGTTAATTGAATAAATGGATACATCTGGATTCAATACACCTACAGTGACTTCATCAAAGATTTATTTTTTAAAAAGGTTCTGTCTATATATGACGTCACACGATTTTTGCTATTTTTAAACCCCCCTTCCTCCCCTATTGTCACATATCGTCACATAACCTTTTACCCCCTGTCAGTGTTGAATATTTATCCTTAAATCGCCGATCAACCGACAACATTGTGTTTTCAGATTTCCTTTTATATTTTTTATTTACTTTGTGACGTCACATTTTCTCTGACCATCCCCCCTTCATCACAAATCATCACATTATATCAGACCACCCCCCTAGAACGTGACGTCATATTTCGACGCCCCCTAATAAAATATATATAATTAAATTCATATATTATTAAGATGGTGTCTGTTTGCATAATATCAATATAGTGTCAATATCAATAATGTCAAAATGTCAATCAATAGTGTGAATAATAAAATAAGATATATTTAATACTGTTAATCTTTCATGTTGGCGTATATAATTGGTACCCTTTATGTTACCTGTCACACACACTCGTAGTGCATTAAACACTAAATACTATTGCCCAACTAACAGCTGTTCAGTGTTTAGTGATTAGTGAGATTCGATGCGTCTCGGGCTAAGAATTTAATTATTGAATTCTTATATAGATAAACTAACACTATTTTTATTTTATAGATATTACCGACAGACATGGGTTGGTAAACAGCTAGGAGGAAAGGACATCTGGTTTGCTGTAAGTTTTCCTTTCGTTAATGTTTAAAAATAATATAATCAATGAAGATCCCAATCATTAAGGGAAGATAATAACGATGTTGATATGAGTACTTTGGGAACATGAGCTACAACAAATAAAATAGTCAAATTTAAACATAAAAACATTTAAGGGGTAGTTTAGTGTTGCTGATCACATTTAACCGCAGAATACAAATACAATTTATTGATAAATTTTATTAATTAGATTCTTCTGGCATTGCGGCCAAGATGAAATCACTTTGGAATGGTGTTAGTGTCATTTGAAAGTGACGATACCAACACCTAAATGAGTCGCCTGCACTGCCACAAGAATCTGACACCCTTCTATCTAAAACAGTGGTGCACAACCTATTTGGAAGATGGGCCAATTTATCCATTTTCTAATTTTTCACGAGCCACAGTAGGTAAAAGTGTTGAAAAATAATTATATATTATATTATCTACCTACTAGACGAGACATACATTTTATTATTTTTAATTTAATGGTTACATATTGGTGATGAAGTAGTTGTTATTTTTGGCCGCAACAAATGCCATTTCGGGCCGCACGTGGTTTGTGGATCACTGATCTAAAATGTTAAAAAGAAAAGTATAGGTATATTAATTAAATTCCAAAAAATTAATTTACAATTTTTAAAAATCCATTGTTCGTCCGTTGAAGGGTCTTCACCTATTATTACATATTATTATTATATTATCATTATTCTTATTTATTAGAGTTATTTTATAATAATTTAAAAAATATTCCATAAAAAATTTTTGACTTGAAATCCTTTTAATTTATATCTAATCAAGCATCAGTGTGGTCACAATGCCATACCGCATACTGCATATGAGCTGATACTGGCATTATATCAGCATATAAGCAATCTATCGATGAAATCTACCCATGTGATTCTATCTATGATAACTTGGCACCAATAGCCATTATTTATCCACACTATTAGCTATACCCAGATATCCCAGAAATTTATCGATTACCATTATTGATAAGAATTTTAATGAAATCAACAGTGGCACAGAATTCTCATGGTTTCCACATGGGTGCTCACCATGGCCGGCTTCATCATCATTCTGGTGCAAGTAGGAGGATGGGGCGGAACTGGTGACAATCCTCACGCAATCATCGGCATCGTCACCATTGTTCTCTGCTTCCTGCAACCAATCGGTGAGTGCAAATTACCTACATTCTTTTTTTACAAAAGGGGTTATTACCTCAGAGTAATAATATAAAGAGAGTGGGTATTGTTCATCAAAATGAAACCGTATTTCTTGCGTATAATGCACAGTAGAACCTCAATTTTATTATTATTATTAACTTTGAAACGTTATACCATCATGTTGCTTCTCTGTACGGCTACCATTTTTGAACACAACATAGTTAACCATATTTTCTACTAAATTAACTAAACATAATTACCACTAACTTTATATTTTTAATACAAAAACAATAAATTTCAGCAACACAATATGTTCGTAGTTTTTAAATGACTGTAGTCATTCCATTCAAATCAATATTTACCGGCGACGTGTACAAAAAATATTTGATTTAGCCGTAGAAATTCTATGTAACTCTAACATATATTGCGGAGATATAAGCATGCCGAATGCTTTCTCACTTTCTCACTTTCTCACTCGCACTTATAGTTCATTTTTGTTCAGGCGAATTATTACTAATTTCCAAAGTTGTTTTAATCAGCAGCCTTAGTAAATTTTTGTCAGCTTTAGAATTCATCTTTAAAGAAAGCTGTTTTCTAAAATATCTTTGTTTGATAACATGTATTTTGTCTATGAATTAATCATGCATTGCTTGTTTACAGGTGCCTACTTCAGACCGCACCCCAACACATCAAAGAGGCCAATCTTCAACTGGGTTCACTGGTTCTTCGGAAATGTTGCACACATTCTTGGAAGTGAGTTGATTCGTTTCATCCCAACATAATAATCTGATTCATTTAACTAACAGGCATTATCGCCTTGTCGACTTAACAAATTTAAAAAAAAAAATTGTTTATTTCTTTCAGTTGTTACAATCTTCTTTGCCGTTTATTTGGCCAAGGCTGAGCTTCCTTCATGGATGGCATATATTCTGGTCGCTTTTGTTGCATTCGATGTTATTATGCATCTCATTCTATCGGTGAGTCTTGTATATTTTAAAACAATTGTAAAAATTAAAAATTACCGCATATGGATGTCCACCAGTGGCGAAGGGTGGAGGTAGGCTGTTAAGATTCGACATAAATTGTGCACACAAACATTGCCAATCAAACGTATTTGTTTACATTCTACTAAGTATACAATAAGTAGATTGTGTTTGTTAGTTTTTAAAATTCAATTAAACCCTGCTTTATCCAATCCATAGTAAATAGTAAAAAAATATTCGCTTATCTATAAAATATCTAAAATTATACCATTAAACTATGCATAATTTAAGATATTTTATAGATAGAAGAATATTTTTAATGGACTATGGTTTGGCTTAGACAGGACTTAATGAATTTAAAAAAACTAACTAACACCATCTGTGGTTCAATGAAAATAAATAAGTATAACTGAAAAAGTGTGCACTACTTTTGTCGGATCGCACATAGCATACCTAAACTATTATGGTGTGATTTTGGCAGGGATTGCTTTTTACATTTTGTGAATGACAACAAAATCATAATATTGACAAATTCGACATGTTGCAGTCGAGACGAGTTTGTATACGCACCACGACTAACTGATACAGTGCTACAGTGGAGTCATATTTTTTGAACACTGATAATGTTCAACAATAAAACTACTTATCCTGAAATTACTATTTTAATTGCAAAAGTAATAATTTTTGATAACATGCAAAATATTAAATTCATTATGATTATAAAAAACTAGAATTAATGTGAAACAACAAGTAATGTTTTCAAATCGAAGTTGTTACACAAATTCATTTTTTGACTACTATAAACTGAGCTTACATACGTACCCATAAATTTTACCAATGATGTTTTCTTTTCTAGATTTCCATGTGCGTAAGTGACGGACGAATCAGCAACGGACGCGTCAATTCGTTCCCAATGAAAGACATGATGACCAACAATAGACAGGCGTTGAACCACGACAGAAAAACTGACGCGCCGGTAAAGACATTTATTATATCTTACCTCGTATATTATTATATACGTATTACTGCCACGATCATGAATATTGACACAGTGAAAATTGATAATTTGACTTGTAATTTCACACTTGAGCAGTTCAATTAATATTCAATGCCATTCAGTATAGTAAACCCTGTCAAAGATTTCAGGTTCACAAAGTAGCGATTCGTGACTTATTTTAGTATGGATGGTTGAAAATTAGTGATTATACAAAAATACGTATTCTCCGCATTAAAAGATAAAGACAAACGACGGCCTGTTTTAATATTTATATTTGGTTGCCTACATACCTACTACTATTTAAAATTGTATGTGATTGTTCATCTCAATAATGCTGATTCTTTGTATAAAAATACAAACAGTAAAGCTAGGGCTAGGCAAACTAGTTAATTCCCACGATAGTATCTTGGGTCCTGGATTCGAATCACGGTTCTGACAAAATTCACGTGTGGTTTTTCATCGTGTATTTGGTGTTCGAGTATTGACCTAATAGGTTGAGCAAGTGGGTAACGTCCACTTCTCAGCTTCACTTCATACTATAAATTAGACTCAATCTTTATACGTCAAAGGTTTTCTTCAACATCTTTGTGCCCATCCACCATATCATCTTCTGTACAGTATGGCTTTACAATACTCTGTACAACCGATGGTTAGATATTTTTAATATTAATTGAAGTTGTACTTTTGAATATGTGAGGCGTCTAATTCCAAAAAGCGATAAGTCCACATTTGGTCAAAATCGAGGAAAAAATACGCACGTATTCTTTGTATAATTTTACACAATATGTATTGATCTATAAATTCCAAAATGTGCCATAACCCTACAAAAAAAAATATTTTAAGTTTCGATTTATTACAAAAAGCGCCAAGTCCGTGTTTCATAATATTTAAAGCTTGGTTGATTTTGCGCATGTTTAAGTCAACCAATAAGGGAACGTTCAATATTGAAAAGGGCGTCTATCATGCTGTAGCATCTGGTAAACTCATGACAGTGCCACGGAAATATATGCCTTATGCGGAATAAATTAAAAAGTGAGGTACAAGTAGCGCTACATCCAATTTTATTTTGCCTGTATTTATTACATTTAAGAGTTTATCGGCTGAAACAAATTGCCATTTGGTTCTAATTTCAACATAGAATACAACCGAAAAAATAATCTCACGTTAAAACAAATAATTGAAGCTTGAACAGCTGAAACATAAAAACGTTGTTTCCCGAAAATATTGAATTGTGGACTTGTCGCTTTTTGTAATTAGACGCCTCATGTATTTATCGATTAATAAACTTTTCTAGCTATTTTTCGATAACAAATTTACCTAGAGACATCACCTTAAGAGGCGGCTAGAGTACACTTCCATTTTCAGTAATAATTGTCAGTCTTTTGAGAGAACTTTCCCAGAGAACATGTCAGTTAAAACTGTATTTTTTTTAAATATGTGGCCAACCTAAGTTATTATTAAAAATTCATCTTATCTGCATTCGATTTCAGCACTCCGGATTCAGAAAACTTCTGTTGGGAATCACCCTGACTGTGATCATCCTCTTTGTGATCGCGTTGGTGTGCATCATCTGCTTGGCCCCTATCGAGAAGACCTACGACGACGTCTCCAAAGCCATCTCGGGGGCCATGGGAAGCAACGACAAGAACTAAGACTAATATAATCTTGAAACCGAGTCCGAACAAATCATTTTGAACTTTACAATAATGCGGTACATATTGTATAAAGTTAGTTTCCACAAAATGATTTCATAATATGTAATTTACTTAATGATATTGAAAGATTTTAATTATAAAATCTTACCAAATCGACATTGAACTGCTAACATCAACTAACTCTATAAAAGTAAATTTTACGGTATGATGATAAATTCATTTTGTGATTAATAAATATTTTCAATACCATTTTTTATTAATTTTTAAAATAGCGATTGATTAAAAATTTTATGTTACATGGTATGTGACGGTTGGTGGTCAAAATGCATTTTTGATTAAAATTTATTTCCTTATAAAAATGGATCCTTTACGATGTTATATAAACAGAAAAATATTGTAAAATCTAAATATACCTAGTAAATTACGATATACAAAAGGAAAATTTTATACAAAGACCACACACAGCCTCTAAAATTATTAAAATGTTTTTATTTATTGTAAAGCAATTTTACTTAGGCTTGGTGAGTTTTTACTGAAAAGAGATGGGTGTCATGACGAAAAACACCACAATTTATTAACATAATATGTGACAATAACAACAGTCATTGTGTCGTAAAATTCTTTTAATTAGATAGGTACCATATTCCGCTTATTATTCATCTTATTATATTGAATGTTATTAATTTGTAAGTATTATAGAGGTTTTACACATGTTCAGATTAATTGTAGCGAATATGAATCATAGACAATTTTATATGCATACTAAACTTTGTCACGACAATAAATACATTTTTTACACGTAACAATAGTATTGCTGACAATGAATCTACGCATTTGTAAAGTCCATATTAGGATATCCATCAAAATCGAAAGGACAGAGCACGTATTACTGGATGTTTTGCACATTTTAGTCACAAGCTTACATCAGATTTTGTTCGTTTGGGCTCGGTTTATCGGTGCTATTAAATAGCATAAATTAAACATAGTATTATCATTATTATTTAAATATCTCTGTTAAAGCCTTCATCTTCCAAACTATCCTCTCACCACTCACTTCATAGTGTTATAAGTGCTAAGAATTAATTATATTTTATGACATCATCACGATAATGTAAGAAAATGATATTATTTCTAAAGATCTGGTAATCGTAATATTTAACGATATGTCAAAAGTCATTATGCAAGCTGACCTTTCTGACCTGAATTTTCATCGAAATAGATATCTTAATTATTATAGGTTGGTATGAGTGCATGTAAATAAGATTGTATGTATGTATTTACATTACCATTATTAATTGTTCACAATTAGTTGACAACTTGTATTAGTAGAGAATATCTGAATCGTCATTAATTATATATTTTATATAATTATTGATACCTATATCTATACAAACATTACCACCTTTCATTATAATGACATTTAATTTTGACAATGAAAATAGTATTAAATTTGACAGTTGTCTTTTGTTAAAATTCTACATCCGTAAAATTACAAATTTTATTCACAGATGTCAGCAGATAAGAATAATTATTGTAATGTAGCCGATAACTGAACAATAAAATTTACAGATTTCATTATTTTATAAAAACTAATGATAAATTAAATTTATATGACGTAGATTCTTTTTAAGATCAAAATAATGTTTTTTGTATTATATAAATAAAAAAGAGTAAGTACATATTATTGTCAAATATTTATATAATTTTTACTGTCTTCGGAAGTTAAAAAAGGTGCCTTAGTGATGAGCTTTTTGAAATTAGTTTTTATATAATATTATAATTAATTATTACAGTACCATGTTTTTAATTTCCATACAAAACTTCTATAAGACTCAAATATATTTATTTTAAATTCTAAAACCATAATAATATTATTTTACAAGATATCTTATTATTTATTTTAATTGATCTGACTCGATGGAAAGTGATTTTTGTACTTTTTCTTTAAATAATTAGAATTAACTTAGCGTTAAGTTGATTTGTTAATGTATAGTTTTAAATTAATGTTTCATAACAAAATGTAGAAGATATTTAATAATAACTATTGTTGTTTTCACGTTGCTAAAAAGATATTATGTATGTATGAAGTTTTATAAATGTAACTAAGTACCTATTAATGTCACTGACGGTTGTATTTAGTATTAACTTTCTATGTATGCTTACAAACCCAGAATGCAAGAGTCTTTATTCCATTATACCCACCGCGAGTGGAATGTGTTGTGCCGGGATTATTGTGTTGTCATTATTACCTTGTTGTTGCCTATCGTAACCACGGTAGAAACAACTCAATAATCTTGTCTTGATATATTGTACTCTCAGTGAGTACACTGGAATAAAGGTGCAGGTTTAGTCAATATTATGTCAAACAGTGAAAAATAAAAATGGCAACCGTTTTACTTACAATGAGAGAGATACCTTTAAAAATAAATTGTCATTTAGGAGTTTCATTTTCATTTTTATTCTGACAAATTAATGTATTAAGATGGCTATTCAATTATCATTCCTTACATAACTTTGACATACTAACTTTACCTTGCATTAATAAAAAAATATTAGCGTGCATCGCGGACGCAGGCGTATGTTTGATCATGGAATATGTTTTGACGGAATTCATGGTTATGTTACGCCTCACACTTCATGCACATGCGCGTTGTATCCTGCTAATAAATTTGGACCTTTGGCTTTCTAACGGGATATCATTTGTCACTGTCCGCTGATTAATTACTGTATTATAGCTTGCTTAATAGTTATTCTATACTACCGTAATCGTGACCTTGCAATTTGGAATAGGTTTTTTTGAATTATTTGATGAAATCAGCCAATCAGGCGCCTGGTATTTACTAATAAATTGATAATGAGTGCGTATACACACAAATCTTGTCACTGTGTACAATTGCAAAGTTACGTGGAGGATATTCTAACTCCAAGATGGCACCCCATATGGGAACGATCTGAAAGACGTATTATATGTTTAAAACAAAGCATTATATGTTAATTAACGGATTGTTTCATAAAAAGTGAATTTTTCTTTTTATTGTTAGACTCTAGAATAAATAATAATATTATATCTATCTACTTAACAATGGCAACACCATTTCGCGAGTGGAGAACTACAAGGTTCTAAGTGTTTGTCCTTGGAGAAACAAAAGTAACAATGAGGTAGCTTAGAATACTACTTCTTTGTTGGGTTTGTTTTTTCAAGGACGAACACTTAGAACCTTGGAGTATTAGGGTCACGATTATCAAAATTTCAATGGATATAATTTGAACTCTTTGTTTTTAATTTTAATGACTAATACTAGATACCTAGTAAAAATAATGATTTGATTTATTCCGTTAAATGATAGATATCCTAAGTATATGTACCTATATTTGGTTTGTTATGCCCACAATGTTTTGTTATCTTAAATAATAATAAATATCATTTCTTTAGGAATTGACAGCATTGCACAAGAACCAACGAGAAACATTCTGTAATCACTTTGTAAATACAACTTTGGTGACTAATCAATGTTATCTGTAAATAAAGAAAATGTTCAATATTGTATGTATTACTTACAGAGATGATACAAAAAATTATAAAAGGTTTTGAATGGAATAAAATTGACAGACACAATATATTATAGGTGTATTATTTTATACTTCAGTGAAGCGGCAAATAATTTTCAGCAATACGTGGGACGTAATTTCGCTTGCATTGCCAGTCGGAGAGCGATAGTCGACCTGTGAGCACGTCTATTTGTTTTGTTATGGAGTCGGAGGAATTAATTTTTAAATTGTGTAAAGATGACTAAAAAACGTTACGTATTTACTCGAAAAACAAAACATGTCAATGAATATATTATTATTATTACTTAAATAATAATAAACATAACATTAAATGGACGCATGTTGAATTTTTATGAAAATTATGTTTTGTTCGTCACACTTCGTTTGCACAATCTGCGCGTCGCGTAGTCACAATCGTTTTAGACCATGCCTCAGCTGAAGTATAGCCTTAATAAAATGGTATGTATATAGGAAATGGGTGCTCTATACATTTTCACAATTTTATCATCAATCTGGGTTAACCCGGTACTAGATGAAGACAACTCTAAGCTGATTCCACTCCTCTCAGATGTGTATGTTGCATTACCACATATTTCCACAGAACATAATTAGGTCTACCTTCCGGATGTTTTCTACCTCTTGGATACCACTGCATGGAAAAAGGCTACAGCCCAGCTCTGATGTATGTATAATTACATCAAACATCCATCAATAGGCACTTGTCCCAGAATGTGGATACATAAAATAATGATGTGAGTATTTATTACGAACCAGGAAGCTATCCAGGAGTTTTCAAAATATGGGCACCTAATACTGTGTGACAGTGAACCTTAGCTGGCTCGCACATTTACACTCGTCTCGTCTGCGACATGTCGAATACGTCGATGTGACGTAATCATTATTCACAAAACACACGTTACCAAATGGAGCTCTGCACATTGGTGGAATGCGACATTTTAGTTTGAAAAAGGCATCTGGTGTCGCTAGCAATAAATTGCACGCGACTCGGGCTGCAAGTCGCTCGCCGTCAACCACCGTCAGTGTTGCAATTGCACCTGCACAAACCGCTACGAGTCAGCCATTTTAATCGACACAGGTCACCATATTTCTTACAAATATTTTGTCCAAGAGATTGAAATCATAATTATAGGTGCATAATATGATTAGGTATGCAAGGAGAGATCACTTCAGAGAAGATTTCTGCGCTCAATACATAAAACTCACTGTTCTGACATCTGATGGCATTTCTGTTTGGCGTTTGGCAGCAACAATGCAGACACAGCAGCCATAGAGCACAGGAGCTATGAATTTTATCAAGAGTCTAGCAGAAATTATAAAAATAATTACAAGATAAAAAGAACTTTTTAAATACAACGTTTTTAAATTTTCTGTTGAATGCTCAATATGCTCAAACTTGTACTTGATAGGAAGTAAATAAAAAACAAACAAATATAGAAATACTGAATACTGAAATGTCATTTTGATTTCCATAGCAATACACGTATATATTAATAATTTAGTTGCTAGATCACGCACTTAGCAACCAATAATAGTGGATTGGATTACGGATTTGTTCCGAAATAACTTATACTAATACAAAACAGAATTAACTGAAAATGAATTCAATTCTACTTAAAGATGGCTGAAAGTATTAAAAGAATGCATTGGCATCGTGTTCTGATATATTCTAAAAGTTTCAAATGTCTAGCTAGTCGGGAAGTTAGTCAAAAATCGATTGCAAGATTTCTACCGGATAAACAACCACCGGACCGGAAACCAACCGGAAAATAGGATTACCTGCCTCAACAAATTTTTAATGTAGATGAGACTGGACTATGAAAAAAATGCCAGATCGGTCATATATATCCCAACTATAAAAATCTATGCCGGGTTTTAAGGTGTCTAAAGATAGGCTAACACTTTTACTTGGTGGAAATGCTGCTGGGGATTGCAAAGTCAAGTCACTTTTAATTTGCCACAGCGAAAACCCAAGGGCATTTAAGAATATTTCCTAATCTTCACTAAGTACGTCTGATTTGAAAATCCAATCGAAAAGCATGGATGACTCAAAAAAAGTTTGAAAAAGTCATATTAGGTAGAAGAATATTGCAAAGAAATTAGTCTACCATTTAAGATTTTCTTGTTAGTTGATAATACACCAGGCCATCCGGCTTGTGGCTCAAATCCTCATCCTCAAAATTCCTTGGACTGGCCGGATGGTGGCTGACCTCTGTTAGGGAATGGCATTTAATAAGAACACAAATTAGATTTGTTTTAGGATTTCACCTAGTTATTAACAAATCCTTATTACAGTATAATATTATACTATATTGTATACCTAGTAAATAAAATAAAATAGATTAGTCAAGTGATACTGTAAGTAGTGCTACTATGAATATTTTTAGTGACAAAATAAATTGCAAAACATATTAATTATAATATAATGTAATGTACCTAATTCACATTTTTGAAACTGTTTTAATTAATCACAATCTATCTCATTCAATTTTTTTTAGATCAAAGATACCTACCTCTCGATAAATATATTTTTTTAAACTGTCATAAGTAGGTATTTCATTTTATTATTTTACCTACAATAATTACAATAAAGTATTGAAGAGTGTTTGAATTTTTTTTATAAATCACAAATCTAAAACAAATTCACAATTCGGGGGTCTAGGATCATAAGAGCGAAACTACAAAAATGGCTGTTTTGAGTTAAATATTACATTGTCTTGCTAGAACGCAGTTCTATCATATGTACAAAGATGAAACTCGTACGTATAGCGGTTTGCCAGATATTACTCGACGTATCTACAAATCCACATGGAATTTTAATGTCATATGGGTGAATATCCTCTTACACCTGTGTGACTCTGACATTAATGCCGATTAATCAAGGACACTTCGGCGTAAGCGGCGTTTCGCCTTTATGTCACTGACATAAAGTTTAATTTATGGAAATTTCGTAATTTTTAGCTTGGCGTAAGTTGTCATTTTGACATATTAAGTAAACACTTGTTATCGGTTTATATATTTTGCATATCAACAATGTTTTGGAGAGTACCTAATGATTGTGGAGATGTTTAAACAGAATCAACGTACAAGCATGCGAAGTAAGTACTTAATTATGTATGTACTTATATTTAAGTTATGTTATTTCGACTCCTAACCGGTCAAATTATTTTTAAATGTACTTAATTTGATTAAATATTTATATACTTACAGCATCATTATAAATCATGTTTTCGCAGATCGAAATACAGAATTGAAAGACGAAGAACTGAATGTTTTCAACTCAAATCATGCACCAGATAATGCACCGACTAATGATTATATTTTCAAGAAGAATAACTTTGATACACAGTTAAGCTTAATGAAATATCATAATACTCGTAGCTTGCTCATTTGTTCAGATATGGCTTTCCATAGCTAGCTATCCACTAGTTTATTGTATTAAAAATACGATTTTTTTTTCTCAGACATGCATATTATCATCTCAGGAGCTACTTCGTGGTTGCAGAGCTCAAGATAATATTTTCGAGAGTTTCTTCCTGATACACTAACAGGATGGCCAGCAAAATGACTAATGGAAAATAATTCAGAATATTCACTCATCATAAAAGACAGAATTGAACTCTATTAGGTATTATGTAAGTAATTAATATTTTATATTTTTTTTAGAAAACTGGACTCAAAATATCTGCCTTTTGTCCACAACATCCCAGAATTTACTTCGTGGTTGAATAGTTAAACAGGATTTTTTGAAGAGATTGTACCTGAGCCATTACAAGGACATTCGGAACCATTATTATTGTCAGTGGAAAATATATCAGAACCTACGCATGAACCACCATTATATGCTGAATTTAACCATGGTATATCAGCATCTCAGGAATTACTACGTGTTTGAATAGCTCAACCGGTTTTTTTGAAGAATTTAAAGGATGCCCAAAATAAATTACAATAAGAAATAATGTCGGTGATGTCCGATAATGTTCAATTCAGAAATAAGATTGTTTTCTTGATGGGTTGAATAGTAAACGAAAACGTATTGCTAAGCCCTAGGAATGGAAAAGAAATAAACATGTAACTAATAGACAAAACGGAAAGTCATAATATGTTTCAGTTACAGGTAAGCAAATCGAGTTATTTAAAGCCCAAAGACTGTTCTAAATGTCCCAGAAAGTGCAATGAGAATTTTACCGAAACAGTACGGCAGACAATGTTGAATTCATTATTAAATTTGGTCTTTAGGCGATATTGAAAAACAAAGACCGGATGGTGCCACAAGATGCTCATTGTAAAACATAGTCATTTCCAAAAATTCCGATAGTTAAACAATAATGTTCTTTGAATCCGGGCACTCGCAAATGAAATGAGATTCCGTTCATGCAAGAATCGAAAACCAAAGCATTTGGATATAAATACTATCCATCTGCATGGTACTCTGCTGTTCAGATGACACACAAAAATACAATGTAACTAAGATGATCAACAAGATTTTCTTGATTTTTCTGAATTACAAAAATGCATATTAAAGAATAAAAAGATTGGTGCGGATGGAGATAATATGTGTAGATATAGATAATATTATAGTGTTATATGATTCATATGAATTGATACGGATGGAGAAAATATGGATTTTACGAGCCATTCAAAATGCTCCAAGTCATACGAAAAGAAACCAGAATAATAATATTAACCATTCATCTTCTCGACTCCAGCCTAAATGTAACGCAACACTTTCCCTCTCTGCGAAAAAGATATCAATGGGCATTATTCAGGAACAATATCATTATTTTTACAATTCTTTAATGTTGTCAAATCTTGAAAATAATTAAGAAAACATTGATGAAGAAGTTGCATAACAAAATTATGTACCTATATAGTTAGATTTAGGAATAGAATTTGATCAAAGATATTTCACCTATGTTTTGTATTATCTATATTGTATTAAGAACAATTAATATTTAGCAGTAACCTTATTTGAAAATATTTTGAGAGACAAAAGGGCGAATGTCTCCCATTAATTATATTTTATTTTTTTCCAATCTAACTAATGTCTAAAATGACGATATTGATGCTCTACATTACTCTTATGAATATGTTACAACAGCTTTAATTTATTATTTTGGTATTTTTACAGTGTGAAATTGTTTTTTTAACAATAAAAACTATTTTACCATTTATCTCAGTACAGTGTTTTTGTAGTTTCGCCCTTATGATCCTAGACCCCCGAATAATTGGTCTGATGACAAATTATTCAATTAGCAGTTTTTGCAGAAAAATATACTTGGGTACCTAGGTATCTATGAGTCCAATCTCTTTTGATAAAGCTATTAATTTTGCCCACTTTTCATACAATGTACTAAAATTTATATAGATGCCAACACTGTAGTTTTACGTTATTTTATAATATGGCAATACTTTATAATCAAAAATGGCCGTGGATGTTTTTATTTTGACGTGACGTCTACGAGTTGTCAGTGAAGTGTGAAAATCCATATGGCCGCGTCAGACACTCGTTAAAACGGCACACGTCAATTAAATAAACATCGGTGGCGCTTTATTTACTTTCCCATTTCTAAATTTTAGTCATTTGTGATGTGATTGCGGTTATTAATTGTCGTGTTTTAGGTTATAAACCGTTCGAGTCGTGTCAAATTTTAGCTCTAAGACACTTAATTACCGTAAACTGTTGCAGTTTAAACAGGTTTTGATTTAAATTTGGTGCAGTGTAAATATACTGTGTTAATTGAATTCAATTTAGATTCCGATACACTGCTAATTTATGCTAATTATTTATTATCTTCAGTGCCTACTAAAACCATTTTTAATTTGTTTTACACACATATTATAAGTAATATGTAGGTGCTAAAAGAATTCGCTCTTATCTCTATGGTGTAGTTTTTAGTAATCGCCCGCCTTTTATTCGCGCATTCTAATTTTAAAAATGATCAATTTGTAATGATTGAGTTATCTTCTATGTTATGTTATGACACATCGACATTTTCCGAAATTTTAGTATATGTAGATAAATAGTTACATATATCTGTTTTTTCGTATAATTATTACCTACCGCTATGCATAATATATAATATTATGTTAATAGAGATAATACTATGAATATCATTACTGGACAAGGTTAGCCTGTTAACCAAGTTGATGTCAACTATATTTTAATTGTTTGTATTTTAGTATGTCAACACAACTAGAATGTCCATAATACTAAATTATGGCTATTTATCCCTACCTATGTAGGTATCTAGTTAGTGATATTTGCTGATGGTGCCCAATGGCATTTTAATTGAAAAGTAGGTGTAATTAGGTCTCAATATAGATATGATGTACATATCAATTCACTTCAATAACAGTGGAGCGTATCACAAAGCTAAGGCAGTTCACACACAGAGAATTAATGCACATCAACTCAAAATTTTAATGGAATCTACCACATTCAATAATACCTAACTTACATACAGATCTTCGTTGCCAGATAATTATTTTACCAAATTGGGATTTTTACCATGTGAAATAAAAATAATCAGGATTTCGGAGCACAAAACAGCCTAAAAACGCAATATTTCTATAATATCAATCATAAATGACACAACACAAACTACAAAACTCTAACTATCAAAATAATAATATTAAAAGGTTAGCAGTGTTTGTGTTACCACAATCACTGCTAACCTTTAATTACCACATTTAAATAACACGTTAAATATATCTAATGGCCAATGACTCAAAACGCGCCATAGCATGCTAATTATGTCGAATGGCCACCTAATCGTTATGCGCCGGGCGCATCTTTAGCTTCTTATGTATTAAACAATGTTTTTTCACGACACTCACCTATTTGCACTTGGCTAGCACATGAGTAGGTATATCATGTTGAATTGAACAAATAATTCCGATTTTATCAACTCAATAGAACATTTTGTTGAATGTAGTTAAGCAGAAAACATCCAAGCCACAATTTTACAAACTGAGAAAAACGCATTTGAAATTTTGAAGCAACAAATTAACATTTAGTATGACTTATCTTTTTTAGATTGAATTTGTAATTTAAATACTTACATGGAATTATAGTGCATATTAATTGATTATTAGATTTTTGAAAAACATACTATTTTAAAAGTTATTAAGTGTATTTCTGGTTGGACGTTTTCGCCATATTAAAATATTGATGTTTTTGAAGCATTATACGTAATAAAATGAAAATTATCAATTTGTGGGTTGGACGTTTTCTGCTTAACTACATCCAATTTTAAATTCATCTGAGAAAATACCCGTTTGGTACTTATAGCAATTAGATGTTAGTATGCTTAAAATAAATGAAATTAGCTTGAAATTAATTTTAGTCTCTTATTTCGCGAATAACTGATGCCATTTCTGTGCAGCTGAGTCTTTGAAATTTTTTGTAATCACATCAATAGAAGGTTTCAGCGCCAAATATAATACCAACACGGTGCACGTGTGCATCATGCATCCATCACATTCATTTGTCTTAACCTAAACGTCTTATTTGTATTTGTTGAATAATCGTGAATTTAACTGTCCCCGCGCAAGGCGCGCACCCGAAGACGAATAAACAGGATTTTGTTTGTGTTTTTGTATAACAGACTTTCGGTTTTAACGGACACCCCTTCACCCACATTAGTTCAAGGTTCCACTGTACTTAAATCTAATAAGAGTAAAAATTTGAAATTCTCTTCAAATTAACTTGCAATGCGAAGTGATTACATGTAAATTGTACGTATTACATTTACCGTAGCACAGTTCGCCATGAGCTTTTTTATTGGAAAGAGATGAAAAACTTACGTGTTGTTCGTGGAGCATTGCAAACAATAATGTTCCAATTTAAACCTAACCTAACAGATAATCCAGTATATCGGCTATTTTCATTTGCTGCTGGCTTCCTGTAAACCGACAAGAATCGTGTTTTATTTAGACATTGATTTTATCTTGGTACTATACGACCTAAAGAAGTTGGACGGTCTTTAATATACTTATGACTGCATATGTAGGTACAAATTTCCGGACACGATGCGAAGTAACTTGTAGCTAACCTAATTAGTAGACCAGAGGTACTTTGTTAGTTCATTTTCATAAAATTCAACGTCTTTGTTATTTAGACCTGTTTTTCAAGTTTTTAAAACTTACTTTATTTTTAAGGATATGCCCGTGAAACAAGTGAACATTATATTATAAGATGTGAAAAAAAATCCGATATATTTTTACAAAATGAACAGTGACCAATTATGTTGTAATATATCTCTATGGGATATCATTGCATAATCGAACATGCGTCTAAACGTGAAAAAGGCTATAGGGGTGGGCGTAGTCTGCCTGCTCCTGTGGATGGCTTTCACGTACGTGTCGTTCGCCAACAGCCCCCTGGGCTCCAAGCAAGATGGCCGTCCCGTGGATTGGCGGGAAAAGAATCTGTATGAGCGAGTGGAAAAGCTGGAGAATGCGCTTGGATCCCAGCTGGATGAAAACAAGGAGATGCTGCTCAATATTAAAAAGATGATCAACGATAAGAAGGCGATTGCTAAACAGAAGGAGATCGAAGAGGTTAAGAAAGGTAAAAACATGTTAATTAATTTCATTGATGCATTCCACGTAGTTTTATTCAATGTGTATATTCATACGGAGTGATATTTGCTTATTCCAACTGTGCACCATGAAAATTCATACAATATACAATATTATTGTATTTACTATGTACATTAAAAATCTCTATCAGCCAGAGCTTACCACAATAACAAGGAAATACCTTTACAGAAAAATAAACTATATGCGTGACTGATTGAATGATATAAAAATATATGGTATCAGTGTTTCCCAAATTTACAACATACTCGAGCACCTTTAGAGATATCCTGCATGCATTTAATGCAAATAACGTCACAATAACTTTCATAAATATAAATATAATGACAGCTACCCCACAAACGACTACCATCGCCGAGTGACTTACGCGTTGACATATAATGTTGTGGGTCCCAGGTTCGGATCCTGGGTCTGGCAAATATACATATCGACTGCTTAATCTGTTAACCACCTAACCAACCGACCAAAAATGAGATTTTGATGGCATTTTGTTGTAAGGCATGTTTTCTATGCTCACACAAAATTTCATACTTCTAAACCTATGAATAAATGTGTTATCGTTTTTCACACAAAACAGCCAACTGCAGGTGCCAAATTTCCAATATCGTAAATGGGACAAGTCCGCTATTTATATAAATTTTCTTAATATATAAAAAAGGAAGCTAAAATAGTGTATTAATTCATAGTGCAGCTTATTTGTAAAAAAAAAGTGTATTTTTTCTGGAATTTGGAATTTTTTCTCCTTGAACAATTTTCCCAAATGGAGTTAGTCAGTTTGCAGATTAAGTAGTAGATATTGTTTTTCAATTTGTGTTTTGAGTCGGAGTATGGACTTAATAGGTTGAGCAAGTGGCTAACATCCTTCTCGTTATACAAACCTCTATTCTGTGGAGGCCCACATGATCTTATTAGGATCAGACATGGCCAAAAAAAGTCACGCGCAATAGAATGTTGACTCCAAAGTCAAAATTCTTACGCATTATTTGAAATTCATTTTTCGGAAATGTGAAAACTGCACAATATAAATAATATGATAATTGAACAGTTGAGTAAGTACTGTAAATTTTAAATAATTTAATTGTTTCTTTATCAGTATTTTAATTATAAATGCACACACCACAGATAAGGCGAGTTAGAATAGTTCAGCATTCAGCTGATAACTGGTATTCCTGACATTATTTTTATTTATTATCGAAATATTAACATGCTCCCCGTGAGCATTAACAATATTATTCATGAAATTTTCCATTCATTAATCGATTAAATTCTTACAAGTCATTCATTTCATTTTGGTTTGTGTTTCCCTAGATAATCGGTACCAATACAATATTGCTTTGTCGAAACTTTATTCGTTACTTATTTCTTTTTCAGGCTATCATTTAAGTTTCAATGTTTCGGCACCTGTGGTGCCACCGTTTATATACATTATATTTATATCCATTTATATACATTAGTTATTAGTTCTTATTTATTTGAAATCAGTTGACTAGTACATAGCCGAACTTATTTAAATATGTACTTCTACTCGAGGACCTGACATATCATGGGATATATTAATATTTTCACAAAGTGAATGACTCAATGAGATACCTAAGTAAATGAGAATGAATTTACTTATCACCAAAAGTTTTAAAACCGCTTAATCCTATGGAATGAGTCATATAATTGGTAGGGAAAGGGGTCACATCGAAAAAGATCCGTTGTTTTTATCTCAAAGTTGTCAAAATTCAACGAGCTTTATTCATTGAAGGGATATTCATATGCTATACAACAAAAAATTGCAGCAATAAAATATAAAATTTGATGTATAGACTTTTGGACATAATAAATTATTAAAAACCTATCTTTTTATTATTTCTACGTTTGCGAAATTCAATAAAAAATATGTTTTCATTTTTTCTATTGCATCATATAATGTGTATGCTTCGAAAGAGTAAACATGGATATCTTGTACCTAACCTTTTGAATGTGCTCTTTAATGCAAAAAGATACAGAACCGCTGCAATAAGGTGACGATTTCAAAAAAGTTTGTTAATCCGTCACGTTGAGAGGTACTTGATTGTTTCCACATTAAATGTGTAGCGACTGTAGCGCTATCTTTTGTGGCTTGGCCAATCACATTGATTCAACAATAGTAGCTTGTCACAAAGGATGTAACAAAAACAATTAATTTTGACAATAGAGCTCAATGTTGATTTTAACAAAAGATTAGAAACTTCAAACACAATATGCCTTACCTGGTTATAGGCATTATTGAATGATTAAACAATAAAATAGGAAAGTTATTTAAGTAGATACTTACTTCAATGATATTTTTTCTGCTTACTCTGATACCATGGCCCCCACATCCTGAAGCGGGCCCCCAGGCTAGGGTGTTTGGCGGCCCCCCCTACCTATCGCTAAGGGTAAAGGCAGTGTGTCGCACTGCAGTAGCGTTTTCCGCACACGTTTTTAGCACACAGTTAAAAATTGCATCGTACAACCAAAATTTTTAATTATTGATATCATTGAAGTCAAATAGCGCCGCAGGCGACTTTTTTTACTATTGGAGCAAATTGTGATCTGTGTTTATCTCACTTATCTGGTCAACTCGTCACGCCGGGCCATTCATGAGCCCGGGCCCCCAGGCTAGAGCCCTGTCAGCCCCCCCTCTTGTGGGGGCCATGTCTGATACTGTTAGATATAGGAGAGCAAGGGGTAATGGGAGCGACTGCAAAACAGGTACCATCTAACACTAAAATGACTCGGAAATAACCAAAACATCTTCGTCAATCGTCGGCTAAGCCCGTCGATCGCTGTCGCCTGCTTAATGGCACGTGCACGTGCGTGGCGAGTGGAAGTGTGTTTTGGGCTAGGTGCTTATATCAATTTACAATACATAAACATCAACGTAAGTACTTAAAATTTTACTTATTTCATCATATTTTGTGTCCATTGTATAGCCAGATACATGTATTTTTGTTTAGTAGTTTCAGAATCAAGGCTTAAAATGGTTTGGTTACGTTATTTATCAACCTTCAAAGTGGTTGACATTCGGGTAATTGGAGCCTAGATGACTCCCATTACCCCTATATAAATTTCACACCTCTTTTACTAGTAGACAAGATTTTAATTGTTCCAGATGCCCAGAAATAGAAAGCTGACGACTTTCAAGGCTGGTTGGACGGTGACTTTGTTGGAAAATGCCCTCTGAAACCAGAAAGATTATATTTGTGTTTTTTGCTTAGTTCCATAACATTTTTTGATATTTTAAGTACTAGAGCATATTTTTGTTGAATTACATTAGTAAATACTTAACATTTTATTGTACATATGTCTGTTATAATGTGTATAAGTGATTGTAAGCATATTAAAATATGAAGATCCCATTACATATTTGGTAAATTTTTGGCTCTCATTACCCTACATTATTGGAGCCAAATGTGTTTTTTGGGAAAACGTTTTTTTTGTACCTTAGTTATAGAATTTTTAAGTAGAAATTGCAGTAATATTATTACTATGTAACCAAAGGACTCATTTCAAGTCTTAATAATAAACGATTAGAACATTTTGTTACTTTTTTTCAACAATTTCCTTAGTAGGCTCCAATTCCCCCTTGCTCCCCTAATATGTGACTTCTAAAAAACTTTATGGAAGATTAAAAAAATATTTATGGACCTAGAATAGGGAGGACAGATCTTAAAACATTTTTTATGATGAATAAATACATCTTTCCTTCGTACTAATACTATTTAGTTATTTTATTAATTTATTGATTCAGCATTTTTAAATCTCCCGTGGTGCAGTCCAGCCATCTCAATTTCGGCCGTCTTCTCTTGCAATCGGGGGTTGTACACCTTGCCCGCCTCTCCGGTATATCTTCCGGCATTCTATGCACGTGGCCGACCCAGCGTAGGTTCTGCATTTTTATATGCCACATGATCTTTTCACCCCCATAAAGTGTGTACAGTTCCTCATTATACCTTGGCCTTTCTTGAACAGCCCCAAAGATTCTTCTCATTCTAACCATTAGGTCCATGAAATGTATTCACACACTAATATTTTATCGAAAAAAAATAACACCTGAATTTAACCTATCCTCCGGCATTGAATCTGTAACACAATAAATGACAGATAAGTGTTTTATCCTGTCATCCTCTGTATAACTGAGTAAATGGTTAATTGGAAGACTGATTTTAAAACATTTCTAACAATAAAATAAATACCATATTGATTGACACTCTGCAATGTTTGATATACTTTAAATTTAGGTTAATTGTGATTTTTATTGATTTGATTCAAATGACAATAAGTAAGTATTTTGAATATTTTGTGTTGAAATATATTATAATCAATGATAAATATTTACTCATAACTTAGAAGAAACTATTTACTTTGTCACATTACACTGTACTTATACAGTTTTTTTGTACCATCTTGCTATATTTTGCTGTTAGTTTGTCGAATGGTATTATCTCAAATATAACATGTTCTTGAATATAACGCAACCATATATTTTGGGTGACGATTGAAAGAAAATATACGCAATGTACTTTAAAAATCGGAGAAAACAATTTCTCATTCAAACACTTAGATTATCATCTGTGTCGCTTGAATCATGACGAGAGCTGTTAGAACCCCTATTTTTAAAAATCGGGTTCCAGTGGAGAAATCAAATGGGTTATGGTTCCGGGGTCCACTTCCATCACAGTAACAACTAGAACCCTGGTTATGGTCCTTTAAAACAAATAATAAACCTACTTTTATATATTTTTAATAGTTATATTCTGGTTATTTTATTTTCAAAACTTAAAAAGTAGGTATCAGTTGGAGCATATGGACACATTATTCTTGAATCTATCATATTGTTATATTCATTTTCACTTTTCTTTAAATCGGCATAAGCAAACGGTGACTAAAAATAATTATAAATTAAAAAACAATAGAGTCTCAGGAACCCTAACATTTTTCTAGAGTTCTGGTCCGAGGTTTTTATGAGTCAGAATTAGAGCTTCCGGTTCCGTTTTCATCTCTGATTATGACTGCTAGATGTATCCTCTACATCAGGCATCGCGTTGATCGCAACATGAATTTTGATCGATCACACTATATGCCCATTTTTGCATTTAGTTGTAATATAAGTAAAATGATTTCATTGAGTTTTTGTAGGGTAAGCATTAAATATTCCTACTTTCATTTCTTAAACCAGCTTGCATTAAATTCTTTATCAAATTAACCATGAGGAACCCGTATGACGTCGTCATATTACTTGATTCGTATTGCATCAGTGACAGCTTGCCACAGGAGTGAGAGAAAGAGAAAATGTGAATCCTCACGCTTTAAAATGAGGCGTAGTTTTCCTTACCGTCGTGCAGTAGACTCTTTGCTCTGTAGAAGAATAGTTTGAAGGTGGATGCAATGAGTGCTCAAAAGAAGATCAAAACTTTTCATTTTCACGTCTAATGTGAAATTGAGTTTTTCTTTGTGACCGTAAAGAGGTTAAAATATAATATGTTTATTCAAGTAGAAAAATTACAATGGAAGAATGGTTTTGTGGAATCGGACATGCCAATTCTATATTATTTTTCTCTTAAAAATCCTTGAACAAAAATTTTACCCAATGGAACACGTATCTTTATCAATAAGCTACTGATAAAATTGCTGCCCATACTGAAATTTCCCGACAATTATAATACATTAGAGGTATGTAAAATCCTGTCGATATATTGTGTTAATGAATTGGTCTTTGTTACTTTACAGACACTCCCACTTCGAAAAGACACGGAATTGTGATTCCCGTACTGGTGATGGCTTGCAACCGAATCACCGTGAGTCGTTGCCTGGATCAGCTCATCAAGTACCGACCTGACAAGGAACAGTTCCCCATCATAATAAGTCAGGTAATTAACAAAACCTATACAAGTGCATGTCCAGAAACTTGTACGTATGCAGTTCGCCGTACCACACTTCACCATGAAATGTTATATCGGCAATATATGGCTGTATATTAAAGACTGTCCAACCTCTTTGGGTCGTATAGTACCGACATAAAATTCATGCTTAAATAAAACACGGTTCTTTTCAGTTTACACTTTACAGGAAGCCAGCAGCAAAAAAAAATTTAAATTAGCCGATATATTGGATTATTTGTTAAGTTAGGTTTTCATTCTTGAATTCATGAATTTTGCCAAAATCAGCTATGAAAATTGAACTAATGTTCATATTGAATCTAATAAAATTGGAGACCGTATAGTATAAGGTCATCTCTTTCCGATAAGAAAACTTACTCTTGAAGAATGAGATTGGAGAGACAGTCAACACTTTTACGCGTAAACAGTTATTGTCACAATAGTTTAAAATACTCACTATTGCTGCAAATAAATCCATGCACGTGTACAGGCGCTACTACGCTCGCAGTGTCAGTCAATCAAGGGAGTGGCTAACGTCTACATTGCATTTTGTGGACCAATGACCTACAATTGGACATAATTATGTAGAAAGTAGCCAGTCCACAAAAAATTAAAAAATGTGATATGATATAGATCAGATACGAGAAGGTTTTCTCTACATTCTGCTGAAAATAGCCAAGCCTTGCCAAAAATAGCCAAGCCAAAAAATCTTGAAATAAAATACTATTTACATTTTACATACATTTTTAATATCGTGTTGTTGCTAAAGTGCAATTATCTCAGCTCGACATTATTGGGGACTGGCTACATTCTGCATAACTACGTTCAATTATCGTTTGCTGTGGTTCAGATCCAGTAGTATTCACTACATAATTGCAATGGATGACTTACGTATCATATTTTAGTTATAAATAAACCAGTAATTTTTATGTTATTTTGTTAGCAAATGGATTCTCCCTCATGGAATTTAACATCGTATGCTTATTCATCAAATATCAAATCCAGCTCTGTTTGTTCGTTAAATAGAATTAAACCGGAGGTTAATTGCAGTTGTTTATATTCACCAGTCACCATTTTTTATATTTCACAATTAACTTCAAGCATGATTTATTTATCAATTTTAATGACGTCAAGGACATTTTATTTCACTATTCGCTTATTAAAATTGTTTACTAATATTGAACATATATAATTTAGAAAAACACTTTCTGAGAGCATATATTATAACCAATAGAAAAAATCTTTTTTGAAAAAAAGTAAGCCAACCCGACGGGGAATCGAACTCCGTATCTCCCAGGTTTACGCCCTGATCCGCTGCATTACCATTATGCTACGAGGTGACATACTAATAACGACAATTTTTAACTATTGGTCAATTTTAATACCTACTCATCAGTGTTCTTCCACTGTTCTTTACTAATATGTTCACAAAAAGAAAATATTCTATTTGCAGTCCTAAAAATGCTTGACGGTTTTTACGATTATCTCAAAACGGTTGAATATGAATGTTGCCACATTTGAAACCAGTAGCCTACATTAAATTTACCACTATATGATTATTACAAGTCATGACTCCAGCCACACATACGTTTCAACAAGTGCCTAAATCAAGTACCTTCACAATTACGTAAATGTTATTAAATATGTTATACCATTTCAGGATTGCAATCACGCTGCCACCCGATCGGTGCTGGAGACGTATGCCTCCCCGGTGGAGAACGGGGTATCCCTGGTGTTGCAGCCCGATCTAGCGGAGGTGTCCGTGCCACCGCGGGAGAAGAAGTTCCGAGGATACTTTCACATCGCACGCCATTACCAGTTCGCCCTCAATCACACCTTCCATGTGCTGGGCTATGATGCCGTCATCATTGTGGAAGGTGATTGTCAATTTTATGTATATATTATTTACTGTATCTCCTTTATCTTCAAACATACACACTAAATGGGAACTTCACTGAAACGTAAAAAGTTAATTTCGTCTAATTGTCAGCAAAAGTTTGAAGGTTTTTTAAAACCCATATTAAGTGTAATATCGGAAGTTTGCATCAAACTATTGAAGGAATAAAAGCAATTGTCACTTGATCGCAATGACATTATTAATGGACGACGCACTCAATACAGTAGCTAGCAAGTAAATTCGCGCATTCGCATGTATAGGTAGACGTCACGCAATTCCATTATGCGATATCACGCATCAGGAATTTATAGCAATATGACCTTTATTGTAATGGCGTTAGAGCAGTGTTTCTAATGTGAATGTTCATTTGAGCGAACCCGTTCGAACCGAACCATCCGGCAGACCCAACAAAAAGCATCAGGAATTTATAGCAATATCACCTTTATTGTAATGGCGTTAGAACAGATTATGCCATTCGGCAGACCCGACAATAAAGTGAGTGTCATTTTTTTTCCCAGATGATTCGTCCATATTAATGTCATTGCTTGATCGTAATAATATTTAACTGGCCATTTTGTTTTTTTTTTTATTATTCATTTTTAACTATTATTATTTTAAATAATATAACAGCAATAATATCTTCTTCGCCAAATGAATGCTTAATTACACAGTTGAAGAGGCAACACACCCTTGAGTCCTAAATTTTTTACTTCATTACTTAAAAACTACATGTTTGCACTAAAATAGAAATCATTACAATCAATGGACGCTCCTTAAAAGTGATGAAAAAGAACAGGCCTAAATTCTAACATTATTTTATACATTAGTGGCATATTATACATGTATATGTGCATGGATTTACTGACACCAATATTATGTAAATTAAACTATCGCAAAGTGCTGAACTGTCTCGCCAATCTCATTCTTCAAGCGTAAGTGAGATGCATAGTTATCATTTTGTAATGCTATTTGACAGGTTGTGAAAATTAAACGTTAAAATGCTCTGCACGGGTTCATATCTTTTCAGGCAGATTTGCCACTATCATTCTACTGCGTACGCGCATACGTCATGCAAGTTGCAACTATCGCGTAAACATTCAGAAGCCGCAAAACTATTTTTTTATCCATTCATGCAGTCTTGCAACGTGCCCGATAATATGTGTTTCCATTTGCATTTTATTATTACGGTCACGACAGTAATCCGTGCACGTGTAAACGGGTAGTATAGAAAACTCGTTCTATTTAATCCAAATTCTAGAAACGGAGGCTAAATATTTAAAATGAAGCTTAGTATTAATAGGCTACTGAGACTAACCATTAAATTGACTGCGTTGTAGATTATTTGTAGCAAACTTCACAATGCTATCACTTGCGTCTGTCAAAACCGGCAAGGATTATAACAATTTTTAAATTCACTCAGTCGATTCTATAAATTGTTAAAAGTAAATCCAACAATGTTCAAAACATCATAAATAGTATTTCATTTGTTTTAGATTGTTCTCTATTTTTTCCAAATTACTAGATAATTCATATATCATTTAGAATGAGAGATTATTTTAACTACCTATGTGATAATTAAATTTCAGATAAAATTTTGATTACAAATGTGGAGTATAGATTTCAAAGTTCAAGTTGGATGCGATGCAAAGCCAACAATCTGAATTTATAAATTTAATAATAATTTTATATGAATTTCATAAAAAGATAAAATAAATCTGTAAATAATTTTTATAATTTATCGATCGTTTAAAAAGTGTTTTAAATTGTTTTGTTTTTCAAAACTTTGATCGCAAAATTTCACTTATCGCGACTGTGTCCGTAAGCATATCTTCCGCGATCAACCTGTATAATATTGTTGTAACCTCACCAGGAATTGAACCCGGATGCTCCGTATGAGAAGCCAATGCCTTATGCATTGGACTACTAAGACCGAGATAAGCACTGAATTGTTATTTTGTTAATAACCATGTACATTTTTAACATAAACAAGTTCTACCGACTTGTACCGGAACCAAAGCATTCATGTTATAATATAAATATACCTATGATTGGTCATGAAAGAAGAAACAGTTGTCAATTCTTGCACATAGATAATACCCTGTTTACACGTGCATGGATTTACTGTAAGAAAACAGCAAATTGTAAGATCGATCAAAAAAGTTCAGCGGCTTCTGAATTTTCACTTGTGCGATATCTGCACCTGCGCACTAGAATGATAGTGGCGAATCTGTCGGAAAAAATTGAGCATTTTGACATTTATCAATTTTCACGACCTATCAAATAGCACCATACGATGATGACAACGCGTCTTGCTTACGCTTGCAGAGTGAGATTAGTGAGACAGTCGGCACTTTTGCATGTTAACAAACAGTTTTATATCGTGATAGTTTAATTTACACTCTCTTGGTGCCAGTAAATCCATGCACGTGTACAGGCTCTATAAATGCATGTGTAAACATGTATTATCCTGCAAGTTGCAAGATTGCATGCATGAATCAAAAAAATTCGGAAGCTTCTGAATTTTCACATGACAGTTGGGATTTGTTCGATATTTGCGCCTGCGCAGTAGAACAATAGCGGCGAACCTGCTGGAAAATAAACAAACTACACCTCACAGAGGCTCATTTTAGGGTTAACTGATTTTCCCGACCATGTCCGATCCTAATAAGATCATATGGGCCTCCACAGAATGGAGGTTTTGTATGAACAAATTTTGTTTTTACAAGAAATGGGTGTCAGCCACTTGCTCAACATTAAAAAAAATTAAAAAACAATATGTGCACTTGCCAGATCCAGGATTCGAACCTAGGACACACGACGCTACATATAGACCGACCCTTGAGCCGCCTAAAAATTATATCCTAAAAAGATTCCACAATCTTGTAATAAATATTAAAAGTGTTTGTAGGTTATCTTTGGAAATTAGGCAACTAATGTTGACTTGCTAAAATAATATTGTTGTCTTGCAGATGACCTGGACATAGCATCAGACTTCTACGAATACTTCCTCGGTACATATCCACTGCTGCGAAAGGACCCAACCTTATGGTAATGGCACAACTTGCTTTTCACTCTTTTTAGAATAAAAAATTATGTCATCACAGTGGCATAAGTAGTTGATAGTGTGCCGATTTGTTGAAAAGTCTCTTAATATCGGCGGTGAAAAGTGTCTGTTGGAGAGAAGTACACGATGGGTTGATAATCGACAAAAGTCCACTCTTGAACAAACAAACTTACGGGAATACTGTTTCATCTTTAGCATTAAATGCTGTAGGTATACCCTGAGACTTGTAATTCGGTACACGAACGCTAATGCTGTGACAATACATTTTATTAAAATTTGATGGTGGTTCATTAAACGAAACATGGGGTCATCATATAACGTTCTTCACTAATAGATTCCTCATGGGTGGTTTCCATGTATAACTATTTAAAAAAGCATCGGCATCGTGGATCTACTTTTCATGATAATGGAACGTGGCCATTGCATTAGTATGTATCATCGTTTTGCATGTGCAGTGAAGAGAAGTTAGGGGTTCTGAGTGGAGAGAGCATTCTAATGATAAAAATTATCATACCTAATTTAGTGAAATTTAATTGTTTAATCATAGTTTAATGTTTTATAACACAAACTTATTTCATGATCACACACCGAAGTCTCAAACCAAAAGTAGGATCACCCGAAAGATAATACTACCACCAGACTTTCATTCCCATATATTTAATTAACATTTTACATACAGTTTTATTTTTCTGGTAAGCCATATCTAATCCCCAAACTCCCGCATTTACCCACAGATTTTTAATATTTGTTTACATTTTAAGGGCGTCAAGTAGGCTTGAATAATCATGATGTTTATATGCAATCATATAGATATATGTTAATATAACACCACTCTGCGGTGGCTCATGTGCTCCATTTAAAAGCGAAGATAATAATTCACTATTTTACATTACGTATCGATATGTTAACAATAATATTTATATAATATTGTTCAATTACCCTGCATTTGTACAGATGTTTACAATTTCATAGAAAATCTTAATAATGTGACATTAGAAAGTTTGACTAATCATTACCTTACTTTGAAAAGGTTTTAATTGCACTTGACCATGTTTTTTGAGCTATGAGCGTTTGAAATTTGGAATGGTCATATTTTCAATATAAAAAGACATGTAGATAGAACTCCGGCATACTGCTAACTCCCATATTTGACAATAGATGACTCTGAAATGAATGTATATGATAGAATATGGCTAATGGAACCTTTTCATACCAAAATGTCAGTTGGAACCCATTCAAAGTAAGGTAACGAAATACAAATACAATTTTTTTTCATGTAACATTGGACTAACATGGTATTGTTTGCATATCAGGAATAAAGTGATATGAAACGGAGTTTAAGTTATCTGTGTCGACAGCTGGTGTTTTGGGCCATAAACACATTCTCAATGATCAAAAATACCCAAACAGTAAATGTTGATAATCCACAAATCAATCTGAAAGTAAGGTCTGATATTTTATTCTGTTAATTAATTTTCATCAGGTGTGTGTCGGCGTGGAATGATAATGGCAAACCAGGCCTGGTGGACCCCAATGCTCCGGAGCTTTTGCACCGATCAGACTTCTTTCCGGGACTTGGCTGGATGCTCAGAAAAGAACTGTGGGACGAACTGCAGCCAAAGTGGCCTAAAGCGTTAGTATTTGCCAATTTCTCTTCTTATTCTATGGTGCTACAAACCAGAATCTCACATGTTTTGACCGTTATAGTTTCGATGCGTGAGGAACTGGCTTCTCATCCGAGATCTTTGTTCGATTGCCAATGAGGTCTTAATACATATTTTATATAATGTTCTCAAAGTGTGCGTGTTTTTGTGATTGTCTCACTGCTACTACTGTATTATATACTCTAATTAGATCTCATGGCTTGTAGTGCTATAATAGAAAAAATAAAGAGAGTAATCAATCCAAACCATAGCTGTTGAACAAAACTTTCCCTAGATAAAGAAAATGGTTACTTAGGCTAATGACTAAATTTCACACCGTTATCGCCCGCATCTGTCAAAAACTGCAAAAGTATGAATGGATGGTATTATTTTATTAATTACTACATACATTGACTATTTCGAACACAAAACATGTTTGACTTGTACCGGAATCAAAGCATTCATATTATAATACAAAAATGTAGCTATAACGGTTTATAAAAGGGTAGACAGTCATTGTCAATTATTGTACATAGGTAAGCAATTAAATTCACAGAGCCATTGTTATTTAGAATATAAATGAACAATTATAACAAATATGCATCAATTATTGTTCAATGCGAATTACACTGAAATATTATTTGAAATATTTTGATAAACCATCACAAAAAATCGTACATATCGCACCCGGGGAATAATAGTGGCGCAAGTCCAAATTTGTCATTTTTGAGTTAAGTATGCAGAAATGTTCCTAGATATCATTTCTATCCGCACAAACAGCGGCATAATTCTTAAAAATATAATGGTGACCTTAAAAGCAATTTTATCATTATTATATTATAAAATTTTACTTAAATTCAAGCAGAAATAATGGCACAATGATCATTGTGCCATTGTTATTGCGGATAAAATTCAAAACCAGATGACGCAAGTGTGCCAACTTCACGCTTATACAAAGTTGTGCCTCTATTCTTGCGAATGTCTTTTAAAATCTATGGTCTTTATTCGAAGCACAACTCATTCCAAGTCACCATCATCAGTTTTACAAACATTTGAAGGCTTCCTCTACTACCGACGCTGATAGGGTTGATAATATTCTTCATGATAATTGATTTCCTCGTTATTTTGTTTATGTATTATTGACTTTATTCTATATTTTTTTCAATGTTGTGGTTTATTAGTAAAAACTATTGTTTCTTATAATTAAAATGTTTCTCCAGCTATTTTGAAATTATGCTGATGACTTACCTACTTGATTCAATAATAATTTTCATTGACAATTTTTAATTTATAAGCGTGTCGTAAGCAACTTTGTAATAAGAAAAAAGGTTTATTTTTATTTTGTTTATAGTTATTTGGTTTAAATAAAAATGTTTACAAATCGGCTTTTATTTATATTATATTTTAACAATATCATGTTTCATAATTATATTGTTCAGATGCACAAGTTAAAATTTTGAAAATATTTTGGCAATAACAATGGCACAAACTCGAATTTTGTCTTATATACCCTTAAAATATAAAAAATTTAAAAAAAATCAGATTTGTAACCTAATCTAATACCTAGTTCCCACATTTTGATGAAAAAATATTTTGAAATTTATAATAAACTGATTTAACACACAAACATAAAATATTCAAACTGCTCTCCTGAAAAAACAGGTTTTTCGACTTGTGCCACTATTATTCCCCGGGTGCGATATGAGCAGCGGCGGCTCCTCTAATACCATGCAAGTGCTACACACTGCCTGCATCTTTGAAGACATAGCTCAACTTTTCATTGTTATTCATACGTATATCACTCACTTCGCGAAGTAGAACATGTAGGAGTATTATGAACAATACTCCGTTCATGAGTGCAAAGCGATTGCATCCAAATAGATTTTCAGTTTGCACAGGATTACAATGAGGTCATTGTATACTACTTAAACCGTGGTCGAATGTTTCTGTAATGGTGTTTTGTGTAGAATTTTTTACACACTTTTAGATCGGCGCACGAAACGAAGGTCTCTAGAAACTAAAACGCCAGTTTCTGTTTTATAACAATGTTGGCGAGTTAATTTTTAACAATTTTACAGTTAACATATTTAATGAATCGCCAAAATTTTACGAACATACAAACTGCCGCGTTTATTTCTAAACCACTCAAATTTATTCTAGTTCAAACATACATTCAAAATTATAAAAAAAAACGCATCAGCGGTTATTTATTTGGCTGAAGCATTGTTCGCTTGGAACGTAAAGCCATAAACTGTGACATTTATATTTCTTTATTGATATTAAATCATTCTAGCTGTTCAAACACTTTTTTGAGAAATAGTATAAATAAACAAAGACATATTTAATTTACCTTCTGAGAAGTCGGTAAGAGAACACGGCAGCCTTCGGTGATTGAGGTAATCATGAAAAGACGCTTTACGACCTTACGTGGCTAGGACACGTATCCGGATGCCGCCAAAGAGTGTGACACTTCGTACCCTTATGGCACAGCCTCAAGGGTTCCGTCACCATGGCCGGCCCTCCCTCACCCTGCAGCGGTGCCACAAAAGCGACCTACATGCTGCAGGTCTGACATGGCGGGAGGCGCAAGAGTTGGCGATGGACCGAGGGAAGTGGCGCGAACTTGTGCTTGCCCTATGCCCCAATGCTGTGTCGTGACAGGGTGAAAGAAAAATATCTTCTCTTTATAGAAGGAAAAACCATTGCGCACTACCAAAAAATGCTATTCTGAAGACCACCGGCCGCCACTGATCATGAGTACATACTAATGAAGTGTCAAACAGGATGCAGAAGATGGTGGCTGTAAACAATAATTTATAGCAGCCACCATTCAATGCGCCAATGTACACAATATGAAGTTTTCTATGCCTACCGATTCAACTGTACAATGAGGAATCACTATCAAGTGTTTTTTTTTGCTTTTCATATTGCAACATGCTCGATGACAGTTATGTGTTGGTAGCAGTGAAAAAATCACAAAAACAATTACATAGAAGACCGCACTGGGAATCAAACCAAGAGACTCGGGGTGAGAATCCAGAGCATTATGAACCGGACTAGTGGATTATAAGAGCCGCTACGAATATAAAATGTTTAAACGACTCCTAGCTGTAATACAAATTTTTTAATCCAAACATATTATTTATAATCAAAAATATCTATTCAGGTACTGGGATGATTGGATCCGGAAACCAGAGCAGCGATTGGACCGCGCTTGTATCCGACCAGAGCTCTCCAGGACTAGAACCTTCGGAAAGGTAATTGCGCTTTTCTTATTGACTTTTTTCTTATTCTTTTGACGTGTCAACGAAGTGGAACACTATCACTACCGTTCATGTTCAAAAATCCATGCCTTTACCGAAGTCATGCCAATGATCTTATAAAATAGTAAAAATAAATTACCATGTTCACTCCTTAGCGGAGCATACTAGAATACGAGACGTCTGAGTTGAGGTTATATAAACAGACTTTTTGCAAGGAATGGTTATTACTCATTCGCACGACCTGTCTTGCACTGGATCCAACACATTTTGAAAAAACAATGTGTTTTTTATGAGACGCGCGCTCTGACAACTAGGCCACTATGAATCATATCATAGTTCCAAAAAATGCCTTTGTAATAATTAACATACATTTATAACAACATGTGATCTTAATTCAAATGTATAATATAATTTTGTATTGTAATTAAAAGGCAGATGAAAATATGTTTTTAAATTAACCCACATTATCTTTGGATCCTGATATTTTTATTCAATTGACTAATTTTATCTTGTAGGTTGGCGTCAGCAATGGACTGTTCTTCGAGAAACACCTGAAGTTGATCCAACTGAGTCAACAATCGGTTTCGTTTACAAAGCTTAATTTGACATATCTCATGAAGGTCAGTATTCATCGATTTATTTATTATTATATATCTGACCCTCGAAAGTCGGTGACATGTTGATGAGTTATTCGAGGTTATGTCAATTCACATTGAATCGTTAATATTACCATTACGGTAAGGAGAATGCGAAAATTTTCAAAGCATTTTTTAAGCAAGCCACTATTCCATAGTTCATGTAAAATCTTAAGTGTTGATTGTTCATTATTATTATTAATGATACGACAGCCTGGTACAGACTCTGGCTGCCTCTAATACTGTTCTTCACCGTCTCCTCTCCCGCTTCTGTCAGTTGGACATACTGAAAGTCTAGAGATCCTTTTCAACTCCGTCTAACCATCGGAGCTGTGATCTCTTGACACATTTCTCATCTCTCTGGTTTAAAACCAGATGTTAATGGCAGAAATAGACTCATCATGTCACACGTGATCACTGTAACCATGCTCCACGGGCAATAAGTGTGCTACATCATTTCACGTTGTATAACCACACTTATATCTTTCACAATATCAAACACGCATTGAAAAAATAACAACTGAATTTTCGCCAGACACATGGTCTGAATAAGTCTTAGGTAACAATAAATCATTTATTGCCCAAGACTTATTTTCTCAATGTACTTCATAATACTTAATACATACACACGTGCATGGATTTACTGCTGACAGTATGTATTATCGCGGCCATAACAAGGAAATGCACGTGTAAATATGTATAATCATGCAAGTTGCAACATTGCATGCATGAATCAAAAGATTTCGGAAGCTTCTGAATTTTCACGCGACAGTCGGGACTTGGTCGATATCTGCGCCTGCACAGTAGAACGATAGTGCCTGCCTGTAAAAAAACGAAGTACACCGCGCCGACTCATTTTGAGGTTAACCAATTTTCACAACCTATCAAATAGCATCATGCAATGACGACAACGCGTCTTGCTTACGCTTGAAGAATGAGATTTACGAGACAATTGGCACTTTTACGTGTAAACAATTAACCCAATGCTTACGGGCCACACAAAATTGTGTTTTTGCTAATTGCTTTTCAAATGCAAATTAACACGTTAATTACAAAATTAATTAAAAGGGCCGTAAGCGTTGGGTTAATACATACTATTGCTGCGTGTAAATCCATGCATGTGTACAGTACATTAAAAAATACCAAAATAATGAAAAAGTAACAATCACTCGCTCTCTATATGACACAACGATTTTTTAAATGCAAAGGTGTTGACATTATGTAAAACTACTATATCAATAAATTATGAACCATATTATGCTTAACTGACAATTTACCGGAACAATAAATATCATTGCAACGTTGCTTTTTTGTGCGGTAATAGCAACTACTTCTAACTGTGAGTCACTTATGTCAGTTATACACCATAAAGTTAGCTACGTAACCCATAAGGCCAATTACTTGAACAAGTATGACTAAGCTCAAACACAGATTGGTTAAATGGATATTTAATGTCAATTACAGGAGCAGTACGATAAGGCGTTTACAGAGTCGGTCTACTCGGCTCCGGTGGTGAGTTTAGCTGAACTCCGCAGCGGAGGAGGAAGCATCGCGTCTAAGGCACCGGCTGCCGTCAGGATCCCCTACGCCAACAAAGACCAGTACAAGAGGACGGCAAAGCAGATGGGTCTCATGGACGATTTTAGGGTCAGTTCATTACTTACTGGACAGCAGTATTGACAAGTTTTGTCTTTTAATATCGTGACAAATGTAAAAATTAGTCATTAGAAGTGCGAGTTGGGACTCGGACCCACATTCATCAGATTCCAGCAAATGTACTTGACTAATTTAATCACCTGCAGAATACCTAATTTCGACTAAATCAATCAATACTTATACGTCCAAGATATTTATCTTATTTTCCAATTAATAAAAATATTTTAGTAAGTGCAAGTATGTTGAATTTATAATTTGAATATGCATAAGTGCCATTTTTCTATTCAACAAACAATGAATGCCTTACTGACTTTGCAGAAGTTTTGAATTAGTAGACAGTAGTCATTCTAATATACCGACCACACTGAGATTATCGATTTGTTATCACTAGGGAGCGGATTTATATGCAACAAAAACATGATTATATGCATGCACATATGCACTTAAAATCATTGAAATATGCCCTAAAACCAAAGAAATATGCAGTTAAAAATTGTCATTTTTATAGAAAAGTATTGTAAATACCTACTTCACCCATTATTACCGATAAAGAATCGAATAATAAATTAATAATCTTAAGCAATATAATACAATAACATAAAAACACATTTAATCAATATAAAGTTAAGCCTCAATTACATTGAGCTTCTTTACGAGCTGTTTATTGGCGAATTTACAATCTGCCTGTAAAGTCGCCCAGTGTAATCATCGAATAAGCTAATAAGCAGGTTGTAAACACTCTACCGAGAAAAGTTGAAAGCCGGTCAACTTTACACGCTACACGCCGGCGTGTGGGCCTACTGCCTCTGCGCAGTAGAGCGCAGTACCAACCTCCCGGTAAAAAAACGAACTACGTTCTGTCAAAATAGTAACTGGCTTGTCGCATCTCAGCGAATGGAAAGTTTTGTGTGTAATCATCAAATCGCAGTAGCTGAATCGCCCGCTTTTAAATTCGTCAATAAACAGCTCGTAAAGAAGCCCAATGTAATTGAGGCTTTAATCAATTACAATTCTCAAAATAGTTTGTTTGCAAGTGGGTAGGTACAAATAATTGAACAAGAAATGCAAAATGTAAACTATGGAAACTAAACACAAATTAAAAAAACAAAAACGACACACTTAACTATTCCTAAATCTTAATACTATTTGCTGTTTTTTTGTCCGAAAAAATAAGTTACAATATTTTTTTCAATATTCTCTGGCATTAAATTTTCCTCATATCTGTCAGTATTTTGTTTATATGCGGAAAATGATCTCTCAACGTCCAAAGATGTGATAGCGCAAAATTTAAATAAAGGTGCCCGAGTTGACTTCACTTTTTCTGATAAATTAATGAAATGCTCGGGGATGCCATTAAAAATGCAAGTGCATCTACCTGATTTAGTTATGTTTCGATAAAATTATAAATACAAAAGCCCTAAAATATGCATTTATTAATGAAATATGCACTAATATCTCAAATATGCTCTAACGTCTCAAATATGCATTTATAGCACAATAAAATTTTATTTTTGGATTCTGCGTCTTTCGAAACGGATTTCTGTGCGACTCCCATAGCTGTGCATACACCCTAACAAAACATGCACTAGCATATAAATATGGGCCCTAGTTATCACCTTGGTTACTCTGGGCAAGTTTCCTAGAGTGACCAACTCGATAATCTCAGTGTGATATATTCTACTCGCAGTGGGTACATTAGTATAAATATGCTGGGGTCTTTTTCTCAACTTTTCGGCCCTCGTGGTCCAATGCATAATACACTGGGCTCTTACACTTGACTACTAGTTCGATTCCCGGTGAAGTCACAAAATATTTGTATGGTTTTCTCAAAGCCCGTAAAAAGGGCGAATTTACCAAAATGCTATTTTACAGGAGGAGGATTTATAACTTTTGACATTTATTTATTAATTACCTGTGGATGGTTGAATTTTTATGACAAATTATGTTTTGTTCGGCACGCGTCTGCGGCACAATCTGCGCGTCGCGTAGTCACGATCTTCTTAGACCATGCCTCAGCGTATAGGTTTAATGTTTTCTGTTCTCAAATTTGTGTTTAATTAATTTGAAATTATAGGTAATAAATGTCTAAAAAAATTATAATAAAGCTTAGAAAGAATACTGTCCTTATTTGTAATAGGCATTATAATATAATATTTTAAAAGGCGTAATATGTCACATTCGCTTTTTATCTGTAACACTAAGTAGATATTCGCCCTTACGATTATCGTTTTTAAGTACTTTCCTGTGGAGATACAAATTCGCCGTTTTTACACAACAAAGCTAGTGAGGTACATATTGTTTTTTCATTAAATTCTCAATTTCGCCAAAACGGTTGATTCGCCCTTTTTACAAAACACCGATGATATGATTGTTTCATTTCTACTAGGTACTGCACTACTGTCATTGGGCCTCATGGCATGTTATAGTGTTAAAAAAAGAATATAATATATTTACATTACATATTATAATATTGCAATGTATATATCGTCGGTGTAGTGGCAGAAGACGATAAGTCAAAAATTGGCTGATTTGAGTTATGAATGCAGAATGATAAAGTTTAACATGCTCTATCGTCTGAAAAAACAAGTTCCACCAAAGTCCATGTAGTTGTGACATAATTTAAAGAATTCAATACGTATTAAGTCACTTTCTTTCATACTTCATAGTGGCAAATAACAATAAGATGACTTAACGTTATTTGGCTTCAAGCTTCTAGTCACTTGTCCGTCATTTATATTGACTTATTGTCTATGCCACATACAGCTTGCAACCATTTGACAGTTGGTTCTGAATGTTGACATTTCGCGCGTATTTATATATCTCATATTTTCTACAATTGTGCTTGTAATCTATTGTATAATCGTTTTTACGACGTGTATAATTTAAGATTGGAAAATATTATGTTTCTGTATGGGCAACAGAATAAAATAAGGGAGCATGTAAAAGGTAAGCAACTTAATTCAATATAACCTCAAAATGAAGTTTGCTCTACAATTATTGATTATTTGTGTACTGATATCACATTTCTATGGCCTATTTTAATGTAATCGGAAAGACATCCTTACTAACGCATATGTTTTATTTATATTTTAGATGATGCACACCAAAGTGATGTTGTGGATGGAGACAATATTAATAATAATCCTACTACTTTCATGACAACAGGTTTGTAGGACAATAGTTAAGTTTTTTAGCTCGTTCATTTGGTACTTACAAATTATATTATAGCCTCAGGAAGGTTTTAGTAGGTAGTATAATATAAATTGTAGATGAAAAAGTGTTTAGGTACTTTACCCTTGATTTACTTTCATCTTTACAATGCTAACATTATGCATTTGATTACAGAAGACGGATCGATAAATGATGAAGTTGACTTGGAGAATATACCGATAATCATGCGCTGACGAACATAAAATACTTGCGGTGACAACGGCAGCAAAATAATGTGTCAAATGGGAATGAAATTGGAAACTGAAAACTTGATAGTTTAATCACTAAACCCGGGGTGGGCTCATCTCCTCTTGTTTGTCTTGAATCGCCAGTCGGATAGAATGTCAGTATTTTCTACTTCATCTGGTCATGGTCTCCCCACGTGCGATTGTTAATCTGGTTTTACCATCCACCCAGTCTTAATAATTATAAATAATTAATAATGACAAAACATCGAGAGCGTCGACAGCTTCAAGTACCTGGGGGTACACATCACGGGAGATAGCATTTTACAGAAAGAGCTCGTTATCCGAATGGGAATGGCTGGAGCAACATTCAACTCGATGCGAAATGTCTGGGACTCACGATTGTACTCGGTCAAAACCAAATGCCGCCTATCTGACGCTTGCATTCTGACGGTGCTGCTTTACGGTAGCGAATCGTGGCACCTTACGAAGGCTCAGAGCAACCATATACTGAGCTTCGAAAACAGATGTTTGCGATGAATACTGGGTGTGCGGTGATATGACTTTAGGATCGAGGAGATAAGAGAATGCACCAAACAGCTTCTCATCACGCTGAGAGTGAAAAGGCGACGTTGGACCTGGCTCGGCCACATGCTGCAGATGCCAGAAGAGAACCTCAACTTGGCTTTCCTGTTCTTCAAGCCGACCGGACTCCGGCGTCCTGGTAGGCCGCTAAATACTATCTATAGAGTATTTACGGCGAAGCTACGGGATGCTGGTTTGACCTAGAATGGAGCAAAAAGACTGGCGAGCGACAGGGATTCTTGGAGGCGCCGCGTGGTGTCCATATGCTCCAATTAAGGGGCGGTTATGGCCAAAGAAGACGAAGAAAGAGCTTCGAGCGCAAAGGGGATTTTATTTTAAGGAATGCAGACAGTGCTGCTCCAAAAACCCAAAGGGTACAAATTGCTGACGGCAAACTGCACAAGGACTCAAAATCATACCACTTTTATCAAAATGAATTAAAAGAAAGTATTTGCCAAATTTCTTTCTTAAATCTCCATATCGTTTATCCACCTGTTATCCGATGTTTCTAATAAATAAATTAAATACTGTTCTCGAACCCTTCGAGGTTGGCTATGATGAAGCGGAAATGATCTCTTAATTATATTTTAAGTTTTCTTAATTAATTTTATAGGATAATTGTTAATTTTAATTGTTTTCATACATTATTTTTGTGTAATCATCATCCCCATACCGTTTATCCACCTAACCTAACCTAACGTTCTGATAAATAAATTAAATAAAAATGTATTATTTTTATTATTTTTACCTAGTACTCAACTACACAATAATTTAATAAAGATGAAAAGTATCATAATTTAAAACAAGATTATTACTAATCTTAGATACAAAAATATCAAATTACTTCTATACCTACCTAATATTATTACCTAATAGTATCCACCTACCTAATATTATTTCTGTTTTAATTTTATTTTAAATTGGCCAGTTTCTATTATTATTAGAGTCCAATGTATTACTACTCAACTACAACATTTTATGTTTGACTATTCTATTAACTCAAAAATCGTTGTGGCAAAAAACGTTAATTCACCTTTTTGTAAATAAACTCAAAAAACTAATTATTATTACTATAAAAAAGACTTGGCAATACTTAAATCGAATTCATAAATGATTACCGAATATCATAAAGTAGCAAGTTTAGGTAAAAATGTTTAAACTAATTAAATAGAGATGTTTCAATTTCTTGAATTTAGAAAAAGACGATTATCTCAAAACAAGGTTTTTTGACTTAACGCCTTTTGCCACTATACCGACGATATAACTTCACTCTCATACATTTTTGGCTCCGTCTCTAAAGAAGGTTTTTTTTCAACATCTTTCAGTGTGCTAGTAAAATCTATGCTCATAAAGAGGTACGAGGATGTTGTAAGTTTGGGAAACCCAACAGTTGGGGTATCAATCTAATTTAGCATGACAAAGCTCACCGCATTCTAAGAAAGTTTCTCGTATACGAAGTTAATATTAGTTTTTCTATTGTTGTTGCAGAGCGGAGTAGGCAGAACGGCGTACCTTGGCGTGGTGAGCTGCTTCTACAGCGGTCGAAGAGTCTTCATTGCTCCCGAGACCCCGCAGACCAAATATGACCCCACGTGGAGCTAATACGATTACATCATCCGTAGTTACTTCACCTGGCAACCCTGATACGACGCCACATATAATTATGATATTTCCGGACATTACGTTTGACATCCTTCACAATAGTACATTTAGCTCAAAAGATGTTAAATAGTTTACCAATAAGGATATTATGAATGCTAAAACTGCAATAATGTATTAATATCGTCAGGTACACACAGGTAAATGCATGGGCGGAGTCCTATTCGAAAAATATCCAGATTTAATATTAACATTTTAATGATAATGATTTTTATTAATAAAATAATGTTATGTTCCCGGGTACAGACACTTGCGCTTTGATTCTAGCCGTAATCGCCAGTAGTATGCACCTGTGTCAATGTTACCTATTGCAACCACAAGTGGTTATCGTATGCCTGTGGCCTAAATGTCCTAATTACTAGGACCAGTGTTTGTGTCGTCCGCGACACGCTGTCCAGCAGTGGCGAAGGGTGGAGGGAGGCTGTTAAGATCCAACATAAATACTGCACACTAAACTTTGTCAGTCATTCGCTTTTGTTTTTATTGAACTAAGACTACAATTTTAAAGATGGTGTCAGTGGATTTTTAAAAACTAACCAACACCATCTGTAAATTGTAGTCTTAGTTCAATAAAAACAAATACATATGACTGATAAAGTTTAATGTGCACTATTTATGGCGGATCTTAACAGCCTACCTCCACCCTTCGCTACTGATTTAAATACATGAATTATGATCGTAATAATCCACGATTCCATTGATATTACGTAGATGTTACTTTTTACTCATGCAGTGCCTAATTTAAATATGCACAATTAATCGGTTTGCATTATTTGTAGCAGTAATTACTGATTAGTAAAGTCACGGTAAACATTATAATATTATAATCGTTAACTGACATATCTTCTCTGCAGGCCTATTCTAACATATCACTTAACATCAAAAAGAGCTAATTGTCACAAATATATCACATTTATCACTTTACGTATTCTGGCGGTTAATTATGTAAAAAACCGTCTAAATTGTCAAAAGGTGATATCTTTTAACAGCCCCTCGCTTAGCCGTGCTAACTTTGAGAACGAGATAGACTATATCAATTTTACATACTTATTGAGAATTGAGACGCAAGATCCGACTGTTTTGCTGCAATCGCAATCATGACATGTCTGACGTGTCAATACAAAATTCTTGTGTTCGGCTCATCGCCAACTAGATGGCGCTCGTTCAGCTTTATCCGCTTAGGTCTGGCGATTACGAACATATCCGAATTTGACCGACATGTCTACCAAGTTAAATTTTTGCCGTATTATAAATTAGAGATAGCGGCCAATAACTGTTTTGTTTACAGAATGCCTTCCGTGCTAATTTTGACTAATGAAAATAACGGAAACATGCTAAAGTGATAACCGTTAAGAATAGACCTGCTGGTATCAATTGAATTCATAAAATTCCAACGTTCATTCTTTGACTGTAATAAAATCTTATTGTGTGTGAATAGGTATGTCTTGTTTTGGTATATTCAGGGGTTGATAACTAGCCAATTATTATTGAATTGTAAAGGGGTTTTTCTTCGGCCAAAAAAAGGAATTTTTGGCAAATTTTGAAAAAAAAATTAACATTAAAAATGATTATTATTATATGTAGTTATAAATATATATAATGATAATTTGAAATCTTTTAATAAAAATTGGGTGTGTTTTATACTAAATTATTACATTATAATATATAACCGTGGGCAAATATTTCATTTAAGACAAAGTTAAGTGCCGCTTGGGACATCTTGTGACAGAATTACGAAGCATGGAATTTAATGATTTTAAGTCATATACCGATACAATTTTTTTGGTTATATTTCCCCATTCGTTAAAACATAAATTTTGTTGAAAATTATCGATTTCAGTATACCTAGTGTCATTGCGGAATATTTTATTCTCAGAAATGTGATGAAATAAATGACCCCCTGAGTGTTTTAATTAAGTTATTGGAGTCAATTTGGTGCCGCTGTCACGGGATGCAGGACATGGTGAGAATCAATAATAAGAATAATAATAAGAATTTATTTGAATTAAATGAATAATAAATGAGTTATATCAATTTTAGTAATCAGTGAGACTTTTAAGTGATCCAGCAAGATCTACCTCGTCTCCAATGGGTTAATCAACATGACATATAATATTCAATTGCATATTTCGTCATTCAATTCTGTTACAAGATGTCCACTTTGTCGAAAATGTTTTTGAAATTTGGTCCAATAAAGGATAATATTGCATTTTTTAGAATAAATACTAATGACATGAATTTAATAATAACAATTATGCTACAATTAAAAATATCAAGTTGTAAAAAGTGAGTAGATTTAAAAAAATATTTGTATACGTATATATTTTTTTCATTTGTAATAAATATTGTAAAGAAATTAATCTTTAGGACAAGACGGTTTTTGAGTCGATATCATCAAATCTTTTGTAAATATTTTTACTGTGTTGTAATTTTGTAATAAAATATAAATATAATAATAATATATTGTTCGATATATCTGATCTGATCCGTAAACAAAAACTTGGCAATAATTCAAGAAAACAATCATAAGGTAATTAGTTAATTTTCTTTATTGTTAAAATAATCACAGTAAATAATTGGAATTTGAAATGTTCATAGTTATTTTCTATTTGTTTTAATCGGTTACATGTAAATTGTACGTAAAACATTTCACCGTGGCATAGTTCACTGTGAGTTTTCTTATCGGAAAGAGATAACCGTATACTATACAGTCTCCAATTTTATTAGATTCAATACGAACATTAATTCAATTTTCATAGCTGATTTTGGAAAAATTCAAGAATGTAAACCTAACCTAACTTAACAAATAATCAAATATATTGGCTATTTTCAAAATTTGTTTGCTGCTGGCCTACTGTAAAGTGTAAACCGACAATAACCGTGTTTTATTTAGACATTTTATGTCAGTACTATACGACCGAAAGAGGTTGGACGATTTTTAATATACAGCCATATATTTCCGATACAACATTTCACGGTGAAGTGTGATACGGCGAACTGCATACATACAAGTTTCCAGACATGCCTGTTTTCATCCCATTTCACCTTTCCTAATGTAATATTATACAACAGAGATGTGAGGGCGTCACCTTGCCTAAGACCATTCAGTGTTACGAATGGCTTGGATATTTTTGACTGAAGCTTCACCTGGATATCTTGCTATACCTAAATGATAACGTGGTCCGATCGTGTTCAATTCCACATCTTTATGCACTCCTTTGATGAACTTCAACAGTATTTCTTTAAAGCATTTCCATTAGGTTATTTATAATTTAAAGAACTTTAAAATACATTGGTATTTTGCTGATGCAATTTTTAATTCATGCCGAATGTACACTCCTTTATAATATAAGCTACATACAGTAAACTCCCGATTATCCGGATTGCAGATTATCCGTGCATGAATTTAATTTTTAAAAGATATCTACCGATGGGAATTTAAATATAACGATATAATAGCTCTTAGAAAAATTCAAACTGATCAAAAGATTCCTGCAAACAAACCAAAATCACAGGCTTTCTTTAATAAAAAATGAGTTTTAAACATGTTAAAATAATTGTCTGCTATAGAAATGTATAATATGTTAAGCATAGTTCGGATTATCTGTGTCGCCTCTCCCCACCATAATAATCGGGAGTCTACTGTATTTGAATCGTCAAAGGTACCAATAAGTTTGTCATTCTTTTTATTTATGTAAGTATTTTTTATACATATTATTCATCCAGTAAGAATGGTTTTATATTTATTTAGTAATGATTCACACAAGAAATATTAAATATCTCGGGCGGCTATCGTGGTGCAGTGCGTAAGGCGCTAGCCTTCCAACCGAGAGTTCAGGGTTCGATTCCCGGTGAGGACACAATTTTTATGTGTTTTTCTCAAAGCCTGGATGTTTGTGATTGTTCATAATTACTAACAACCACCTTGTACGAAAAAGCAAGGACATGGTTATTAAGGCTGTACTTCAGCTGGAGCACGGTCTAAAACGATCGTGACTACGCGACACGAAGATTGTGCAAATGACGCGTGCAGAACAAAACATAATTTGTCATAAAAAGTCAACATGCGTCCATTTAATGTTATGTTTATTGTTACTATTACTAATAATAATAATAATATATTCATTGACATGTTTTCTTTTTCAAGTAAATGGGTAACGTTTTTTAGTCATCTTTACACGATTTAAGAATTAATTCCCCCATCGCCATCATAAAACAAATTGACGTGTTCACAGCTCGACTATCGGTCTCCGATTGCTAGTCAGTCTGAAATTTCGTCGCACCTATAGTTGAAAATTATTTGCCGTTTCACTGAAGTACCGTCTTAATAATTCTAAAAAAAAAAAATATTAAATATCTCAGGCAATAAGGAATCATTGTCTTATACCTAATTTACCTATAGTTGTTTTTTCCTACTGATTTTATGCATAATTTTATCACAAATAATAAGTTATATTGAAATGGTTTACATTTGTGTATGTGTTGTGCATACATTTTAATACTATGATTACATTACCACCTTTATTGTAAATTTTTATAAAAGACTTTTTTATACAGTATTGAATTTTTGACAATTATATCAAGGGATGTGTAGTAAATCTCATGACAATTACCATACATACATAATGCGTAGTTTTATTATTCCATTTTAAAACTGACAATTTATTGTTAAATTCATTTTATGATTAAATCTAATTCGTTGTGGTATGTTAACCATGTGAATACTTAAGTATCAAAAAGTATACAAATCAAAACAGAAGAATTTATATGTTTCTATGGAGACACCCACGGTGGCCGCGCGGCTTAAGCGTTGGACTCACGCCGTGGGTCTCAGGTTCGAATCCTGGGTCTGGCAAGTACACATATTGTTTTTCAATTTATGTGTGAGTCAGGGTATGGACCTAATAGGTTATTAATTGAGTTAGCATTTACTTGGTAGAATTCCATTTTACAAGAAATGAAAATATAATTAATATTAAATTCTACAGGTTTTTTTTTATAAAAGGTTTTTCGATAGCTATTTCGGTTGTAACACCATTATCAAGACTATTCAGATAGGCCGTTTGCCTTTGCTTAAATACTATACGTGTATAGATAGAGACAGAATACATTTTCTTATTCGTTCCAGCAATATTATGAATTTTTTTACATTATTATTAATTGTAATATTATTAATACTTTGAAAACCCTAAGTGGGTTTTTTAAATTGGATATCGAAATTTTCAAAATTTATCAAAATTACAGTGTTCGATGGTTATTTATTGACATTATTAATCAATTAAAATATTAATAGGTTGAGCAAGTGGCTGACATCCATTTCTCGTAAAAAAAACAAAATCTGTTAATACAAACCTCTACTCTGTGGAGGCCCATATGATCCTATTAGGATCGGACATGGTCGAAAAAAAATGGTTAGTTTTAAAAATGAATACTTTGGGTTAGTATTTAACCATTGAATGTAAAAAATATTCATCGTGTACCTTTGGTATTAACGATTACGCATGCGATTGTAGAATATAATCATTTTGTTGATAAAGGGTTATCAAATTAGTAAAATAGGTTTTTAAAACGTCATAGTAACCGTTTTTTTCTGATTCGTACCAAAATTGACATCAAATTTGTGTTCAGTATTGTTTGACAAAAGGATACACAGTTGTACAGCGTATACAAATTGTTAAAATTTATTACAACAATAATGAATCTATTTGAGCTACGTTTCGGGTACTTATTACGTGAAATTTGGTTACATGTAAGTTGTACGTATGCAGTTCATCGTGGGACACTTATCCGTGCGCCGCAGTACGTGAAACATGAGTTCGTATAACATTTTATCAAATGACGAGTTCTTCGTTGAACATTTCACCGTGGAATACATTTGTACGTATCTTACAAAATGTGGCGATAGTACTGTTCCAATTAGATTAACCCTAACCTAACCTAGTAAAGACATCTCATAAAATTCGCCACATGTAGCATACGTACAAATATACTCCACGGTGAAATGTTCAACGAAGAACTCATCATTTGATTAAATGTTACACAAACTCATGTTTCCGTACTGCGGCGCACGAATAAGTGTCCTGCGGTGAACTGTTTACGTACAAATTTCTGGATACGGTGAAATTTATGGTCAAAGTTATCGACCTACAGAGCTTACTATTTGTAATTTACTTGAAAAATTCGAGTCAAATGATAATGTTTGCGATGTTATGAATCCAACCAATCAATTACATGTCGTTCTCGAGAACTTGGACTTTCTTATGACACTACATGGAATATTTATTCTTCATAAAGATTTGCATTTGAAAGCGTATAAAATACAGTTAACAAAAGAACTTAATCCGAACGACCACATGGTGCGTTGAAATTTTTCTGATTGGACTTTAGAGCAACTTGAAATAGACCTATTATTTCATGAAAAAATCATCTTCAGCGATGATGCTCATTTTTGGTTAAATGGCTTCGTAAATAATCTTAAAACACATTTACATCCACAAAAATTAACATTTTGGTGTGGGTTTATAATCTAGAGGTGTAATTGGACCGTATTTTTTTTAAACGAAAACGGCAATGCAGTTACTGTCAATAGAGAACGCTACAGAAACATGATAACTGATTATTTATGGTATGAATTAGATGATCTTGATCTGGGCGATATGCCGTACAGCTCATTACACAATCATGTTATTTTATTTCAAATTAAAAATATATATCTCTTTTTTGATAACCCTTTATTTATTACAAAATGCTTTTAGAATTATATGCATAGAAAAATATGAAAATATTGTACTTATCAAATCCCACCAACCGTATTGCGCATTATTAATGAGGCATTGAAAAAGTGTTGAAAGTTTTGTAAGTATATTATAATGCCTACTGTTTAAATAAACATGAAAAATGTCATAAAAATATAATATTGTTCATAAGTGTTGGGACTGGAAAGTTCTTTACTTATGAATAATAATATAAATTTAGTTTATAAGCAGCGAGTATTAAATTCACATTCTGTGTCAGTTGTATTTTTATGATATATGAATGTGCATTGTATTGTGCCTGAAGATACCGAAAGGCAAAACGTGGCACACTAAAAACGATTCAAATGATTTGGACAAGACTTACATTAATTTGAATTTAAATTCTAATTCCATCAAGCACCTTCTGTCAACAGTATTATTTTTTTAAAAGATATATGAGCATTCACTACATTGATCGTCTTGCAATACTGTCAAAGTGCCAACTTCACAATATTTCAGTATTTAGCTAAATTAAATTAATGAAATTATAACCTGAAAATAATTTTTTCGATTAAAAAATTTCATTAATATTTTACTGTGTAAATCGGATGACGTTACACATTTATAATTAATTAAATAGCTGTACATAACTATGTGACAAAATCAATAGCAGGCCGCCACTATTATTTTATTTAAAAACAATGCTGCCAGTACAGAAGATATTATTTTTTCTATAGTTACCAATTCAAACGGTACTAAAAACATTCTTGAATCATTATCAAATGTTGGAATACAAAATGTTTGTAGTTCAACTGCTCTAAGTTAATTATTGTATGTATTTTATGCCAAAAATAACATGGCTGCACGGCATAGACGGGTGGTGGAGGGAATTTTTTAATTGTATGTTTACTATTAATGAAAAAAACTAAGCCAGTTGTTTTGTACATAATTCTAATTATTATTATTGATTTTATTTTGTTCCTCTAATAGCAAATATGTGATTTGGTTGTAAATATATCTAAGAATATTATGCTGCGTAATAAAAATAATGTGTGTACAAATAAATTTATTGATGTATGTACATGATTTTTTGAAAATATTTTGAATAGGAATATTATAATTATTTTGATTTGACCGACGGCAAGAATGTAACTGAACAAAGTAACATGAAAATAAACATTGTTTATTAATTTAATTTTGTCTTTTCTTAAACCCATCCACTATTGCCAATCGTCAAAACATTTATAACTATAAACTTACTAAGACGGCTGAAATACGGATCCCCTCGCAACTTCGGGTATATAACTATTCCCAATCGCTCCTACTGTCTTTTAAATGGAGAAACCGAGCCCGGTACTGCAAAATAAATTTCCGCTTGGTCTGCGTGTGCCAGTGGTGAAGACTCCATACTAGGCGATTATTTGAAGCCTAGCTTCTTAAGAAAAATATTTTTTAATCACTTGATTATACTATATTCTATAAAATTATTTATTTTGCTAACGAGAGATGCCGTATATGTAGGAATGTAGGTATTACACAGACAATCTGCAAAGGTTTTAAAAATATACCACAGTGCGCCCATCTGTCTTGACGTAAATAAAGGTCGGATTATGTTTCAAATAATTCTCAATTTTTTTCATATGGACTTTCCGTCACGTAGCCACGCCCAGTCTATCGAATTGTTTGAACTAAGGTAAGCTCCGATCGCAGAGCCTAAAACCGGAAAAAAAAAATTCTGGTGTTTAATCGAATATTAATATATCGTCGCCCTCAAGGAAGAACTCACCAACCAACAAAAGTAAAATCCTGAGATAATCGACTTTTAAACTTTTTGAAAATTTTAAATTGCTCTCATTAGAAAACGAAAATACATAGAAGGAAACGGTTTTTTCGTTTGATTGATTATTTTTATGTTTATGTACATAACATTTAAAACATGTAATCTTCCTTAGAAAAAAATCTAGAAAAACTGTTTTTCGTGCTGGTTAGTTAGTTAGTTAGCGTGGCTAGTTTTTCCATACACATTCAATGTATGACATTATTCAAATGGTGAGTTTTTATCTTGAATGATCACATCAATTAAACACATCAAAAAAGAATAATATACTCTATTTAACTGAAATAATCTTGTCCATTTACATATTATACGTCTTATACATAGACCTCATTCACATTAACAATTATTCTTCTTCTGATTTGTTTTCATTCATCAGAATATCATTCTGAGGAACATTTCTAGACACTGGTAGTTGTGCATACCAGCCGTGGTATTCCTCTGGAATATTGTTTGAAGTGCAAAGTTTCCAGTGGCTATTTTTTTTCCACACTTATGGTCAATATTTTATTATATGCCTTTTTTTATGGCTGATGGTACTTAAAAGTTGCCATGTCCACATATTTGTAAATTCTTATATTTATTCCGTTGGCCATATTATCTAAACTGGATACCCGGTAGTTTGTGGTTGAATCGCACACCCTTAATCTTCTTATAGTCTGACCATTTTCATCCTTAAATCGATTTTTTATTATCTGATTTGACAACCATTCAAAATCAATCATGTCGTCGAACTTCATTTCTTCAACACGATATGGCTCTGATTCTTTCTTTCGCATTTCTAAATATTTCCAGCCAACCACTCATTCCATAGACCATAGACGGACTTGTTCCCGCTATATCGCAGAATGCATGCTATCACACTCCATAAAGTAATGGCTAGATTCTAAAAAAATGTTTTCAATGGTATGAATGGATCTTAGGATGTTTGATTACTTTGAACAAAAATATAGCAGCAATATTTTTGTTGCGGTTCTCGCCACCACGTGTATCAGAAAACAGTGAGACTTTTAGACTTCAGCTGGAAGATTTTCCATCCATTTTATCAAAGCAGTACCAATTTCAGAGTTGCCCCCTTTTCCATGCATTTCATTCCAATAATAGCAACTAGCCTTACATTTAGCTCAAATAGATTGTCTAATTCTAATGGATTTAAGTTTTGTACTATTTCATTTGAGTCTTTTTTTGCGACCCGGGTTATGCCTTTCGGCATCTTCAGGCACTGTGTACACTCACCAAATGGCAAATATACTGACAATGAATACTATTAACTCTAACTTATATACAAATCAATGCAATAAAGTAGGTAAAAACTTTTATCACCTACCTATTAAGTCAAGGACCACAATAAAAAAAATATAACAAATAAATTATGAACAGTTCAATTGTTTGTAAAAAACCCTATACCTTATCAATAATAAATACTGCCGAAAGGCGAAACCCGGGTCGCAAAAAACCGCTCAAATTGAGTAGTAGAAAACTTAAATCCATTAGAATTTAAATTCAAATTCCATCAAGTACCTACCTTCGGTCGATAGTATTAATATAATAATACACAGTCAAATTAAGATGTGTTTTATCTCCCCATTTATTCAATAATATGGAGAGCATATAATGCAGAAATCCCTAGATCCAATGGCAAGGCCGAATAACAATTGGTGGCCAGAAAATAAACAACTTATGATTTGCAGATAATACAACTCAAATGCTGATGAAAGAGAACTCTCAGAGCTGCTACGGAAGAGAGTCATAAATACGGCCTCCTTATTAATAGGAATAAGACAAAGTCAATGGTTGACGATCGGGCTAACCTTCTACCAACAGCAAGTTTATTCCAAAACTTAGAAACAGTGGACGAGTTTGTATATCTGGGATCGACCATTCGTGGAAAAGGCGGATGTGAAGCGGAAATAAGAAGACGCATACAGATTGTGAAAAATGCGATGACACGTCTTACCACTATAATATGAAAGGATCGGGGAATTTCAATTCCCACAAAAATTATGCTTGTGCAAATATTAGTGTTCACCACATTGTTATACGGTGGTGAATCATGGACCCTGAAGGCAAGGGAGCGAAAGGCAGTTGATGCCTTCGAGATGTTTGCACCGAATGCTTCGTATTTCTTGGACAGAACACAGGACGAACCAGTCAGGACTGCAAAAGGAACTCCTTCTTAATGTGCCATCCCCTAGCGGAGGTCGGCCACCATCAAGGCGATCTTATCTTTGTCGTCTGCTACCCAGAACAGTTCAGTGGAGCTGCACTCGTACCAATCACGGAGGTTCTTAAGCCACGAAATGCGGCGCCGTCCTCTGCTACGCTTCCCATTGATCTTTCCTTGAATGACAAGTTGGGGAATGCTGTATTTTTGTCCTCTCATAATGTGGCCGAGGTACTATAGTTTCCTGGTTTTGATACTACGTAGAACTTCTCGGTCCTTCCCCATTCGATTGAGAACTTCAACATTTGTCACTCGGTCAGTCCAAGAATTTTGAGGACGCGCCTATACAGCCACATCTCGAAAGCTTCAAGTCTCCGTGACATCTCTTGGTTTAGCGTCCATACTTCCAGACCATAGAAAAGAATTGAGAGAACATAACAACGTACCATACGCAGTCTCAGACCTAAGTTAAGATCTCGATTGCTAAGGAGGCGTCTCATTTTGAGGAAGGCGCTCCTTGCGATCTCAATTCTAGTTTTTATTTCCTGAGACTGGTCCCATTTCTCATTGACCCATGTACCTAAATATTTATAATGGGTCACACGTTCGATTGGTTCGTTGTTAATGACAAAATTTGTATTTGTGTCTGGTGTCACTATTTTTGATACTAGTAATAGTTTTGTTTTCTTGAGGTTCATTTTTAAACCATAAGAATTACTGACCTCAGCAAAAGGAACAACTCTTGAAAATATTTCTGAGACGCTTTCTGCAGTTTTTTGGACATATTGTCCGGCGCAGACTAGACAACCTGGAGAGAATGGTGGATTTGGGTGGCCTCCAGAGAAGATCTGGAGCGACCAAATAAAGGAGCTGACTGGGGGCACTATTCATTTTGCTCTGAGAGCCTTGGTAGGCCTAAGGATGACGGAATTCAAAGGTGATCACCATCCTCAGCCATGGGAGTACGACCGAGAAGAGAAAATAACCGCCAAAATACACAACACTGAACTGACAAGACAGATGTGTCACCAAGTGTTGCTAATACGGAAAAATACGCAAAGAAGAAGTCACTAAAGTACTTTGGTGACTTTTCCCATAACACAAATATCTTTTCTTTGTAGTTGGTGAATTTTTTGTTTTTGTAATTTTTAACATAAAACGTATAGTTAGAATTTTGGTGATTTTTTCTAAGATAGAGTTAAAAATTGCAAGATTTTCTGTATAAATAACTCATTTTGAGCAAAAACTGTATTTGGTGAGTTCTTCCTTGAGGGCGACGATATATAGACTGTTTTTAAAAATAAAAAGAACTTTTATCTAATGATTTTTGGTGTATAAATGTTTTGAAAAAATACTTAATTTAAACTGATCGCTTAATTTTATGTCATCAGTAAGTTTTTGAAGTTTCATTAAATTTGTGTGTCGTTGTCATTAGTGTGTACCTATTCATTAGTAGTAATATCGTATTATCTTCTTATTTCTCGTAAGTTTACCTACCTGACAAGCGTGTTCTTTTTATCAGATCTCCACAGCTTACCTCTTTCCAAAAGTCACCCTTCGCCACTGACGTGTGCTTTTGGCAACGGACTTTCGTGGGATAAAACAATTACACATACTTTACCAGTGGCTTGCGGACCATAGATGCGGAGCGTCCACAGAAATAATTGCAAAATACATATAGTATATTTTACTTAATATTACCTGTTCTAAAGGTTCTTATTATTAATAGGTAAATATTTTTAGAATATTTACCGTGATAGTTATACAACAACTACTGTATAGATAACTACTAACATAGTATCTGTATAGATAACAACTAACGATAGCTACTGTGATACAACAACTCAAATTATACAACTTCATAGGCTGCCCACTAAGATTAAATTGGTTACACAGAAAAGGGGTCCGTTTTTTATTGATTTTTAAGGCGGCAGGAAAGGGTCGGGTTACAAAATTTATCAGGTGCAACCGACTTCTACTTTAACCCCACCCGCTGAATTCAGTACTCTTCCAGGTACATTCCCTATACCTAGAGAATCTAGCGATAAACACCTAGCCTGCAGGTATAACTAAGGGTGTTCACCTACGAGTTACTGGAAGTCGTCGCATCCACAAGTGGTTATCGTATTCTGTGATTTAAGCTGTGATTAGATTATGGTCATGTCACAATGACAAATTTAGTCTATGGTTTCGTCATTCCGCAGAATATTTTGAATGATCACTATCTCAATTTCAATTCAATTATGGAAAGTGCCGGCTCTAATTTATTACTATATTGAATTATTATTCATGGTAATTTCAATTAACAAAATATCTTCGTGCAAATGTTTGTAGAGATTGAATGTGGAAAATCTAGAATTTGTGTCAATTTCAACATGATTCTAGGCACTTAGCTGTAGAAAATCTTTCTTGAAATAAAACGAAATAAAAATGTTTCATAGTTTTTATTGCTAAAATTCATTTACAAAAAGTTTGTTTCGATATTTCATAATAATTGTATAAACTAAAACTACTAACCTGTCATTCCAGAACAATCATACCACAATATCATAATATAAACAAGCATTTTATTTAATACTTTTTCATATCAAAATTACCTCAAATACACAGAATTTTATTGAAAAGTTCTACAGTAAAAAGATGAAACTAACATGAAGTGTGGTTCAAGGGAAATTAATAAAATACAAATTGAACAGGTACTTACTCACCAATTCACAGTAAACAACTTTACTAAAAAATACAATAATAATTGTAATTGTGAAGTAATACAATTAATATTTATAACAATCTAAAGATGAGACATCTCTAAATATATTAGATGTTTTATCCTGTCCCAGTCAGCTGATGAGGATACAAGTTGCTAAGCCAGATACATCCATAAACTTTTATTCAGAGATTACAATAAATTATATTATTTGATACAAGAATACTTATATAATCAGAAATATACTAATAAATTATTGTAAACCATCTTTAGCTACAATATTTAGTTAATCAATCGACTGATGAATGTTGTCCACTCTGTAATTTTTGATTTTAATGAAATTTCACCAGTGAAAGAATTTTGATACGAGTGTTCAAAGTCGGTAACCTCCATTTTTACTTTTTTAGACATTTTTCTTAATTTTGATTCTTTAAATACTTTTTTATCATATGTATATTCATACAATACCAAGTACGGCTCAGTTTGTAAGTGAAAAAGAATTAAACCGTAGGATGATCACAATGTCATTTCAAATTTGAACATATTTTTTTAAATTTTGTATTAAGTTAACGACATTTTATTTTGCTGTTAATTTTTTACAACTGTAAATATGTTTGCAAAAAGAAAATATTCTATTTACAGTCCTAAATGCGTTTGATGATTTTTTGCAATTATATCAAAATGATAGAATAATATGGAGGTTACTGACAGGTTCAGTTACTTTTAATTTAAAGTGCAAAAACAACATTCTTAATAAATAAAATAAAAATAAAAAATGGAAAGAACTGACTTAGCAACTTATACCTTCACTTAACTTATGTCACTCATGTTGTTTAGGATGTCCCACTTCATATGCTAATCCATCAATAGGTAGTTGTACAGTTTATTCTGAACAAAAAATTATATAAAAGGGGAGGATCCACGTTAAAACACAAGACAGTGTTGCAAATGGACAACATTTTTCATATAATTTACGATAAATTATCATATTAAAATGGTTACAAAGTGTATTTTGTATAAATATTATTTAAAAATAATTCAAATTATTGACATTGTAAACGAATAATAAATTTAAAATTAAATTTTCTAGAACCGGAATATCGTTCATTAAGAGTTATACATTGTATCAACAATAAAATATACACATGTATATAATACTACTTATAGAAAACGTTGTAAACCTACACTATACCTATACCTATTGTCATGGATTTATAACTATAAGTCTTTGTTTTAAAAAATACTCAAATATACATTTTCTATAACACCTAGTAACTATCAACAATGAAATGTTTACATTATCTCAATATAATATTATGTAATACTCATAAGTGATTGTTCATTGCTTTTATAATAAAATTATCATTTAGATATCTATTAAAGCATTATTTTGCGTTTGTCTTGACTGTGAAATAACGAAATCGTTAGCCTCGGTCTCGACAGTATTTTAAGAGAGTTTGATTGGTAAACATCAAATAATAGCAACACTAGGCAAGGGACGACAATTCGAGTCGCTTATCCGACTAAAGGCAAGTAATCTTTAAGGCTATACTTCAGCTGGGGCATGGTCTAAAAACGACGCGTGCAGAACAAAACATAATTTGTCATAAAAATTCAACATGCGTCCATTTAATGTTATGTTATTGTTATGTTATTGTTCTTAGTAATAATAATAATAATAATATATTCATTGACATGTTTTCTTTTTCAAGTAAATGGGTAACGTTTTTTAATCATTTTTACACGATTTAAGAATTAATTCCATCGACGCCATCACAAAACAAATTGACATATTCACAGCTCGACTATCAGTCTCCGATTGCCAGTCAGTCCGAAATTTCGTCGCACCTATAGTTGAAAATTATTCGCCGTTTCACTGAAGTATGCTCTTAATTAGTCATAGCCGTTTGAATTATATAAAGACTCGCAGCTAGCTTGGCGAAATAAAAGAAAATTTCGAAGAATATCGAAATGATTTCTTTGAAAGTTATAAATAAATAAGTACATCAAATAATTATTATAAATTATATGGCTGGTAACAGATATTCAAAAAAAATTGGCAAGGGGGTTTGATATATTTTTTAATAACGGCAAGAAATATATTTGTATACATATAATCAAGCAGTGGCGAGGGGTGGAGGTAGGCTAGATCCAACATAAATAGAGCATACTAAACTTTGTCAGGCAAACGTATTTATTTTCATTGAAATAAGACTTCAATGTGCAGATAGTATTTGTTAGCCATTTACCTTACATAATTTTAGATATTTTATAGATAAAAGAATATTTCTTATCTATTATGGTTTGGTAAGACAGGCCTTGATGAATTTATAAAAACTAACCGACACCATCTGTAATATATATTCGTAATTCAACGAAAACAATTATGTATGACTGAAAAAGTCCACCCATAGCATAACTGAACTATTATCGTTTAGTTTAGGCAGGGTTTAGTTGAATTTAAAAAACTAACCAGCACCATCTGCGAATTGCATTCTTCACCACTGCAATCTAGTATGTATGTTATTATATTTTATAAAATAAATAAATATAATATTAAACATCAAAGGTCTGGCCACAAGATTGTTTAACTATATATTTTTACGTTTCCGAAATTGTGCACAGTATGGCCAGTCCCTTATATTCATACATAAATGTAATATTTTAAGCAGGACATGGAAAAAATAGAAGAATATGAATTGAGGCGTCTAATTACAAAAAGCGATAAGTCCACAATTCAATATTATCGGGAAACAACGTTTTTATGTTTCTAGCTACAATTATTTGTTTTAACGTGAGATTTTTTCCGCGTTGTATTCTATGTCGATATTAGAACCAATTGGCAATTTGTTTCAGCGAATAAACTCTTAAATGTAATAAATATAGGCAAAATAAAATTGGACTTAGAACTACTTGTACTTCACTTTTTAATTTATCCCGCATAAGGCACATATTTCCGTGGCACTGTCATAAGTTTACCAGATGCTACAGCATGGGAGACGCCCTTTTCAATATTGAACGTTCCCTTATTGGTTGACTTAAACACGCGCGAAATCAACCATGCTTTAAATAATATGAAACACGGACTTGGTGCTATTTGTAATAAATTGAGACTTAAAATATTTTTTTTCGTAGGGTTATGTCGCGTTTTGGAATTTATAGATCAATACATATTGTGTAAAATTATACAAAGAATACGTGCATATTTTTTTCTCGATTTCGACCAAATGTGGACTTGATCGCTTTTTGGAATTAGACGCCTCAATTGAAATATTATTCTTTTAGTCAATTTGATTATAGTAACATTGTTGAAAATAATTTTATGAATAATTTAGTTGTGCAATTGTCAAAAACAAGTGTTCACTATTTTATAGCACGATAACCAAAAATAATATTACATATATTTCCTACCTACCTAATTTGAATAAGGCTACTAAGCCTTTTGTAGGTATTAGTTTTCCAATAAGATATGACTTGTCATATTAAAAAAAACATACCGTAAAAACACCAATGTCACCAAGTCAGGTGCGCAAATACCATTTCTACCCACGTGCAGGAATTAAGCGGGTCAAGGCTAATTTGTATAATTGATTATGGTAGCTATCGCTGATAGTATTTATGATCCTGTTGTATAGGGTCGTTCCGTTTGACCCCCCTCCCGCTACTTCTTGTTACCCACCCGAACCGTCGAATCTCATTCATAATAACATAGTATTTACTTTCGCAAACGTAGTTATACATATCATGGGCAATATCTAAGAAACAGGGCGGGCTAAGCCAAAAAAGCATAAGTGACAGTTAGCAATTTGACAAAACATTTTGAAATGATAATTTTATTGGTTTCGTCTTATATTTTTTATTTATTGAATCAGTAGTAGAACTCCATTATAATGGTTTTTTTTTTAATTCTACGATAATTGATTTATTTATGTTGGCAGGTATTTCGGACTATTAACCCATCTTCAGAACAACACTAAGATAATCTCTATATGGTTATCTATAACAGAAATAACTCAATTATTGTAAAATAATTAACAAAATAATGTTTAAATCCTAAATATTTTTCAATTACCAAATGTTACCAAAAAATAATTGTAACTTCATCGGGAACTAACTTTTTTTGATGTAACTAATTTACAAAAAAATGTCACTCACACCCTTCTTGCTTAGCAATTTTAATATGGTTAAATTATCGTAAGTTGAATCATGATAAAACCCTGTGATAAAAAAATTAATTACACAAAATTATCGATTAACAAATTCCTAATCAGTGACATGTTTCTCTGAACCCGACTGCCATCCAGAATCCATGGTATTGCTATCGCTACAGCACCTGAGATGCATCCCGCCGCCTTGCCGGTTCCCATCGCCTTCCATCATTACCACGTCGCATGAGTCGACTTCATCAGTGCCCTTTTCGAACCCCCGCACCGGCTCGTACCGTAGATCAGGCGCCAGGCAGACACCATCCACTATACCTCGTCGATTTCCACCTTCCGAACTGACACCGACAGTATTCGCATCAAAATGACTTTTTGAATGTTGCATATTGGGTTCAGGTTGGTTGACAATTCCTCGCCTGTTACCAGCCTCTGTATTGACTCCTAAATCGGCGTCGAATTCGGAATTAAAATGAGATAAATTCGATAAATCTGTATTATTAGATAGAACCAAATGATTTAAGTCATTTAACGCCGCGTTTATATTAGCTTTTGTATGTTGCAATCCTGTTTCGATTTGATTTCCGAGCGCCGAATCTTCGAAACATTTACGTTGCAAACTTGAAATAGACAAATTTTGTTCATCATTATTACTTAATATCGAATCGTTCATTATTATACCTTTACGCGACATCGGCGAAGCTGACTTATTCAAATCATTATTATTAATATTATTAGAATCATTCAAAGCTTTTCTACGCAATGGCGACGTTAATGTTATACTCTGATCACTGTTTAAAATGGCATCTTCTATATTAATCCTGCGTAACTGTGTTAAACTAAGATTATTCGCATCACCTGAAACGTCACTGTTGTTATTTGAATTACGCATGTTACTTTGATTTAACGGTGAATTCCCATCGTCAAATTTACGCCTGGGCGAATGTTTATCATTACACAACGCTCCGGCTTCGTCCATAATACTTTTCCGCACAAAATTACGCTGCGGCGAATTTACAAACATATTATTCGGATCAGCGTTCAGTGATTCTTCAATAGCCTTTCTACGCAGTTGTGAAACGACAAAATCTATCTCATCGTCCCTACCCATTAAATGAGCATCGGTCAATATAGATTCGTCCATATTATTCATTCGGTATTGTAATAAATTATTTACAATGTTATTACCGTCTGAAGTTAAAGCCTCTTCGATATTCGCTCGTTTATATTGAGCTAAACTCGATATATCATCTCCTAAAACACACTCTTCAATAGCCATACGTCGTAATTGTACTTCGTCTTCTAAAATATCATTATTCGTCCTCCTGAATTGCGGAATACTGTTATTCAATATAGACTCATTTATATACTCATCGTTTCTACGTGAGTTTTGCGAATTAACAACTGGCAACCCGACAGAATTAAAAGTATCAGTGTTTTTACGATGCATACTTAATCGATTCGGACTTGATTTAATTCTCATACTATTTCTATCCTGGCAATGCACTAAACCGTGCATATTCGGGTTATTACCTTGGCAGACTGTATTAATTTGATTGTTAGCATTATTAATACATTGTAGATGTTCTCGATTATTGTCATCGTCACGATTTAATCGGTGACAAGTGTTCAAGTACTCCTGACATCCGTTGGTAGCTTCTTCGGCTTCGTCGATGCAGTGATGTTGACATCTGCTGACGAAACGACATCCGTCTTCGCGGCCGTCGTCTCTAAAGTGAAGACTGGACCGCGCGTGATTCGAACGGCACATGAAACCCTGCGACATAACGCAAGGCATCGAATCGTTCAGTGACGAATCATCGTGACACATCACTAAACTTGATTCTCTAGATCCATTACACTGCAATTCTGGACTCCTATGTCGATTATTTCCAGGACTTAGCATCCCCACGTCTTGATTTCTATGTGATTGATTTAAGACTTCTTCGCAATGATTTTGAAGTCTATTTGGAGTATCATTAGGCGATGATGAAATTATCCGACGGTGATTTCTAGGCGGTAGATTAATCTCATCCGCTTTGTCATTGGAGCATGACGGAATGGAGTTCTTTTGTTTGCTGTCAGCGTTGTTTGAAGAATGATGAAACTTGTGGTTTTTTCTGGAGGTGTTCTTTAAAGGTTTTGTGTTTTGATTGTTGTCAGAGTCGCAACCCGACCACGTATCCGGTTGAGTTTCTATTGTACCGACCAAGCCACCACCGCAGTAATCCACAGCCTGAAAAAACATTAAATAAGAAAATAAAATCTTTATTGTGAGGATAAGAATAAAATCGTGTTGTGTAAAATCATTCTGGTATAGGGGGAGGCGGGGCTAGTTGTTACGGGGGCATGTTGTTACATCCTAGATAACTCTCCCGCTATAAGGTCCTGTGGCGTACGTGTCACATAGGAGACGTAAACGTCCTGTCCGCAGTCGCTGACGAAAGGTCGCCTGCATTGATTGTATGCAGTTGAAATAAAACCATTTTGAGTGAATTTCGTGTCTCACAGCAACTTTTGTTGGCCGAATTTGAAGTTTGATTGTTACCAAACTATAAGAGGTAAGTTTTTTTAAAGTATGCTATTAAAGATCTACATATTTATGCTCATATTTTGATTATTTATCGAAGTAAATACAATTCCCGTGTTATTATTATAACAATTTCAATTTTATTTGGGTCAAAGGGGCTAGTTGTTACAGTGAGGTGTGGGCAGGTTGTTACTGTAAGAATTAACTCCACTCACTACCACTTTACTACAAATTCTTTGTTATCTTCTTTATTTGCAATAGGTAGGTACTTATACCATCTATTTTTATTCTTCCAGATTACAATCTTACAATTTTTTTTGTAACAACAAGCCCCGCCTCTCCCTACAAAAAGTTTTTGCTTACCTTCAGAGAGACGTTGCAACAGCTGGATACATCTGCAAAATACAACTCGGACTCACCACCTCTCGCTTGTCTGTAACAAAATAAATAAAAATCATTATTCAACTGTATTGGGGCCATTCAAGAGACAATTAACAGGCTGTACTATAACAATAATTCATATTGTGTTGGTTTGAAAATCAACATGTAGAAAACCAACATTTTGTGCAATAGCACCTGTCACGATAACAATTTTCCATGATTTGTGATGGGTAGAACATCGTGTGTTGTCAGCTTTAAATACCTGGGGGTGCCAGTGGCGAAGAGTGGAGGTAGGCTGTTAAGATCCGTCATAACTATACACACTAAGCTTTGTCCGTTAAACGTACCTATTTTCATTGAATTAAGACTACAGTGTGTAGAGAGTGTTGGTTAGTTTTTAAAATCCAATTACACACTGCCTAATCCAAACGATAGTAGATAATAGTTAAAAAAATATTCATTTTTCCATAATTACTACATTAAACCATACATAACTTTACGTATTTATATTATAGTAGGTATATTTAGGTATATCGATTATGGTTTGGTCAGGCAGGGCTTAATGAATTTAAAAAAACTAACCAATACCATCTGTAATATTATGTATTCTTAATTCAACGAAAACAAATAATTATGACTGAAAAAGTGTGCAATATTTTTGTCAGATCGCCCACAGGTTACCAAAACTATTATGGTTTGGTTTAGGCAGGGTTTAATTGATTTTTAAAAACTAACCAACACCATCTATAAATTGCAGTCTTCGTTCAACTAAAACAAATAAGTATGACTGACAAAGTTTAGTGTTCACTATTTATGTTGAATCTTAACAGCCTACCTCCACCCTTCGTCACCGAGGGGTGCACATCATAAAAGATGGTACAAGCTCACTATCCGAATGGGAATGGCAGGAGAAACATTACAGGTACAGAGTCATATCAGCTTACGAAGGCTCAAAACAACCGTATGCTGAGTTTATAAAACAAATGCTTGTGGCGGATATTGGATGTGCAGTAGATAAGAGGATGGACCATGTAGCCTTTCATGTCAAAGAGAAGAAGCGATATTGGATGACACCCACCCATTCTTGAAGCCAACCCAATTCCGGCGTTCTGGAAGGCCACTAAATCCCATCCACAGAGTGGAAGACACAAAACGACTGGCAAGTGATAGGGATTTTCGGAGGCACTGCGTGATGTCCATATGCTCTAAGTAAGACGCGAACATTAACTAAGAAAAGAGGACACTTTACAGTTAAATGTCAATAATGATCTGATTTTAATGGTAAGTATAATATATATTATATACCTTTGCTGTGCTTGTTTCTCGCATTGGAATCCGAGATTCTCTTCACCCTGCATAATGGCGGCCTCGATTTCAGCATCTATGGAAAAATATAAATAATAATTTGTCAGAAATTAGAATATATTCTGTAATGGTACCTTGCACTTTCAAGGGTTAAAGCTAGGGGATGGTGAATCAAATAAACAAATTGTGAACACAAACAAAATTTGATAAACGACGTGTGACAACAACCATGAATTTGGTTGATAGTCAAGTACGTAAGATTTGTCATATGCACGTCTCGTTTTGAATAATAAATCAACAATCTACTTCAAATTGATCCTATGAAGAAATTATTTATTCTTGTAATAGAAATACGATTTGAAATTAAAAATAAATACAATTTCAACTGAGAACTCATTTTTTTTTTTAAATTGGAATCAACCCTATGGTAATTCGATCCAGGTATTTAGATGATTCGTTGTACTAAACTTTCTAGAAGTGTACCTCACCCATAAAACAAGGTATTACTATATGCACAGTCATTAATAATGGTGTGGTTAATCATGTTTTTACCTGATCTCTGTCCATGTTTTTGGCAAGAATGCTGATGGATGTCTTCTAATTCCTCAGCAAAGCTATCTATAAAATTCAAAATAAAATACAAAATTAGTACATAACACCTCTTGCATTATAAATAAAAATTAGATAATGATTTCCACACCAATACAGCGCAATAGAAGGACACAGTGCAGATGTATTTAATTTTTTTTGTGAGGATTCGTTGTTGGCCACCAACCCCATCCCATTGGCCAATGTGTTGAGTTGTAGAGGTTTTACCCAACTGTATAACTGCAACGCCATTGTCTATGTCTATGCTCATGTTTGGGATATAGACAGTGGCGAAGAGGAAATAAGAACCTGACAGTTGTCTAGAGCATAGTTTCTTAACCAGTGGTCCGCAAAAATTTTCTGCAGTTCAAAAATAGTTACGAGGAAACCCAACATTTGAAGTGGGGTTGTATTATATTTCGACAATTGTTTCAAAAATAGTGTAAATATAAATATTTATTATTTTATTCCAATGTTGATGGTCCGCAAAACATTTTTTGATTTTTTTGTGGTCCGCGGATGTAAAAAGGTTAAGAAACATTGGTCTAGAGACCTAGTTCCTGTGTAGAGATTATAAGGATGCTCCAGTCCTTCAATGAATAATCAAGTTAAATGATTCATGTTACACCTTAGCGATAATTTAACACCATATTATTTGCCATAATATAAACAATATAAAACACCAACTCGTGTATTATTCAACTCTGCCCAAACGCATGTCCCACACACGAGCAACCTATATGATATCAAACGAATAACGGATGTAGTTGGAACAAAGTAAGTAACGACTATGTGCCTTATAGAGTCACATATGATAAATTCTTGACATAATAAGAAATAGACAAAATCTTACCTCTATTACTCTCCAAATTATTCTGATGATGGCATTCCACCCGGTGCACAGTAGAAGCTTCGGAATCTCTTCTTCCGTCGACTCCGGTTAATCCGGCCACTCCGAGGGCCGCAGTGTTCATGTTGCCAGTGTGGCCGAGGCTGTTGCCGCTGTGACCAGTGTTTCCTTCCATCATGAGGGTCATCATTTGGGAAGGCGATCCGTTCATCATCATCATCATTACATTACTGTTTGAAGGGCTTGAAGATGACGTTCGAGTGGCGTGTTCACATCTGCAACGAAGAGATACATACTTCTTGATTTTGGTTTCATATTTAAATTTCTGATATATCACAAAAATTATTGAATTTTATAAACCACATGGGTACATTGGGGCCCTCAATACCTGCAAATATACGGATGGCAGAATGCAAGGATCACTGGAGATACATAACTAGGACATTTAAACAGAGTGAGGATTTTCAAAAGTGGGGGACATGAAGATATTGAAATTAGACTACTAACTACTGTCATTTGATCAATGAATACCAGTGGAGGGGGTAGGCTGGTATGATCCAACATAAATAATGCACACTAAACTTTATCAATGAAATGTACATTGTTTTCATTGAATTAAGCCTAGAATATGCAGATAATGTTTGTTAGTTTTTAATATTCAATGAAACCCTGCCTAATCCAAGCCAAAGTAGATAATAGTCAAAAAATATTTTATAGGCAAAAGAATATTTATTATCGATGATGGTTTAGTTCAGGCAGGGCTTAATGAATTTAAAAAAAAAAACTAACCAACACCACCTGTAACATGTATTCTTAATTCAACGAAAACAATTAATAAGTATGACTGAAAAAGTCTGCACTATTGCAGATCGCCCATAGCATACCTAAGCTATTGTGGTTTGGTTAGGAAGGGTCTAATTGAATTTTAAAAACTAACCATCACCATCTGCAAATTGTATTCTTAGTTCAATGAAACCAAATAAGTATGACTGACTGAAATAGTGTGCACTATTTATATCGAGTCTTAACAGCCTACCTCCACCCCTCGCCACTGATCAATACCTACAAAGGTGTGTAGATTGCCTACCTCCGTTAAGAAAATGCAATCAAAGATGATAACATATAGAATTATACCTGACAGCATCACAGTGCAAAGCGTGATGTTGGATAACCCTTCTGTGATGAGTGTCAGGCAGGGTGGAGACACAACCTTCCATGTGTGGCGACAGCTGGTGGGCTAGGTGTGACTGTAGAAGAGTGTGGCGATGCGGCGGACTGCGGCCCGCTTCATTCGGAGCACCAGCGCCATTTCTTTGATGAAGGTGTCTGTATGGTAAATTTTTAATGATAATATTGTCGTTATACATATTTCACAATTAATCATCACAACAGAACGTCCTGAAAGATCAATGGTTCTCTGTCATTAGTAATAAGACCAAGAAGATGTAGTCTTTGGACTAAAACTAAAAATATTCTTTAAAATTTTAATTATTTTCAGGTTTTGTTGCCCTTTTATAATTATTATGTCTTCTATTTTGTTATTGCTACATTGCTTACATATACCACTGAGAGCTTAGTCATTCAATCTGATACCAATCATACCACTTAGCATTACAAGTGTGACAAACTTGTCAAAACAAACCATAGTGGTGGAAGGGAATGTCAGCATTTCCTCAATCATAACCTAGATCAATGGTGTCTATTATGATTTAATTAATTGCGACAATGTCTCTTGTAAGGTATGGACTGCATTTGTATAAATAGCAAGGACGATCCATAACTCGTCACTCATCACGAGTCCGGTTACTCGACACAGTCGACCGTCATTCACTCGAGTCCAGTCTCACAGTACAATCAATCTCTCGATAACATCAATCTCATCAGTACATCCGTACCCGCAATTACAACATTACTGTCATCTTTATCATTGTATATATTTATTCTTGTATCGATAAATAAACCCTCTCCTCGAAACTTCCAAGCGACTACGACTTTATCTCCACAATCTCATTGGCTGTCCATCGTCATCTAATACCAATTGATGGCCCCAATTCCTATATTCGAAATTTCAAAATCAATTACAAATGTCCAAAACTAATTAATACTGATACTGAACAACATATTACCTGTGATGAGGTGTGTATGGAGGTGGAGGTCCTAATTGCCAATAACCTCCGGGAGAATTGGCACCAAAACCATAAGCACTGTCTCCAGATGAACTTCCTCCAACCCTGAAATGAGAGTAACGTAACATCAAAATTTTGTCAATTGGTTTAGTTAATTTACATTCATTAGGAATTAATTCTTCTCGCCTTTATCTATTTATTTACTTATTTAGAAAAAGAGTATTACGGCATTACAGCGATTGGCCAATGCGCCATAATACATAATAAATACAAAATTATAAAAATATCTGAATTACAAATAACAACTAATATAACAAGAAAGTAGAAAAGACAGCATGTGTTTATGTAAATATTAAAGAAACATGATAATATCGTCGCCCTCAACGAACAAAGAACTCACCAACCAACAAAAGTAAAATCCTGAGATAATCGACTTTTAAACTTTTTGAAAATTTTAAATTGCTCTCATTAGAAAACGAAAATACATAGAAGGAAACGGTTTTTTTTGTTTGATTGGTTATTTTTATGTTTATGTACATTACATTTAAAACATGTAACCCTTTTCCTGACTTTTTCCATAACACAAATATCTTTTCTATGTAGTTGGTGAATTTTTTGTTTTTGTAATTTTTAACATAAAACGTATAGATAGAATTTTGGTGATTTTTTCTAAGATAGAGTTAAAAATTGCAAGATTTTCTGTATAAATAACTCATTTTGAGCAAAAACTGTATTTGGTGAGTTCTTCCTTGAGGGCGACGATATATACAATTATAAATTGGACCTATTTAACACGTCCACAAACATTATATAGTTAATAAAAAATAAATCAACCTTTATTGTGCCATTAAATAAGTTAATCGCACGATACACAGCATCATGAACCATAACATTTGTCCTTTATTGTGTATCACTATAAATACTTATCAGACTAGTAAATCTGCACAGACAGGATTGTTTTGTTTACAAAAATATACCAGATGGGGTACGGCAGAAAAAATGTTAAAGTGACATTGGTACGAATATTTAAAGACAATTTCAGACATGAATCATACATGCCTTTGCTTGAGTTGGTGAGAATCCAGTATTCTTCGGTTTCAAGCAGTGCCTTCTCACATTTAAAGTAAATCAAAATGTTTGTTACCGAAAATATGTAATTTTAAAAAACTTCAGAAAAAAGGCTTGACCGAGAACAGACTCAAACTCACATCTATCACTTTTCGGATGAGTGCTCTAATAGCCTTTTGATCGACTATAATTCTTAAGATTTTTTTCCAATAACTATGTTTAATCTGAGATACTTCACACCCTGTTCCAGTTTATCATAAATACTATTTTTCTATGCAAAAAGAATTATACATGGGGACTTTTTTTGCTTTGGTTTCATATATCGTCGGTGTTTTGTAAAAAGGGTGAATCAACCATTTTGGCGAAAAGTACCCCACTAGCACAGGAAAGTACTTAAAACGATAATCGACTAAAATTAAATTAATTAAAATTACGAAATAAAAAGCAAATGTGACATATTAGGCCTTTTAAAATATTATACAATAATACCTATTATAATGGGGTCTAGGACGATTTGGCACCGGACAACTGGAAACTACTAAGAAGTAGATAGAAACTGATTAAAATACCTCGTCTACACGTGTCTATGACAGTGCGGCGTCCAATTGTCCGGAGGCCAGTCGTCCCATTCCCTAATAATGACAGTATTCTTTCTAAGCTTTATTATAAACTTGTTAGATATTTATAATCATCTACTTGTGAAAAACAAATAAATGTCAAAAGTTAAAAATCCTCCTGTAAAGTAGCATTTTGGTAAATTCGCCCTTTTTACAAAACACTGACGATTTGTAGACCCCTCTATAGAAATAATAGATTTGAGACAACATCTTTCAAAAGAATGCTTTCTGCATTGTCCAACAGTTGCTAGATTATTTGAGAGACCACACTTTTCAAGTATGCATTCAGTTTAAAATAAAATAATTTTCATGTTTTTTGCTTACCTTTGGTTGGAGTTTCTAGGCCATGGAAACCAGCTCCAAGGAGAGACCCTTCTACCGGTACCAGGATTCGGTGAATACAAATTACCCACTCGACCTTCAGAAATAAACATACAAAAATTACATACATTAATTACCTACTTAATTATAGTTAACCTTCTATGTGTCATGTTGTCTGAATAAATTACCATTTTCGTTCATAAATATGGGCTTCCACTGGGTCCATGCTCTGGATCAAACGACAAAAAAAACAAAATATAATGTATGGAGAAGCGAGGACAAACCTATAACCTTCCGAGACATGCATTCTTTGAAATTGGGATGTATTTTAAAGGCATATTAACAAATAATAATTACAAGATAAAAAGAACTTTTTATGTACCACGTTATTATGACACGAATTATTATGTTCAATATGCTCAAACTTGTACTTGAGATGAAGTAAATAAAAAACAAACAAACAAATACAGAACACTGAAATGTCATTTTGATTTCCATAGTAACGCACCTCGTATATATTGATAATTTAGTTGCTAGGACCACCCACTTAGTAACCAATAATAATGGATTGGATTACGGATTTCTTCCGAAATAACTTTTCATAGAAAACAGAATTAACTGAAAATGAATTCAATTCTACTTAAAGATGGCTAAACGTATTAAAAGAATGCATTGGCATCGTGTTCTGATATATTCTAAAAGTTTCAAATATCTAGCTAGTCGGGAAGTTAGTTAAAAATCGATTGCAAGATTTGTACTGGATAAACAACCACCGGACAAATAAGAATACGAGCTAATAAAAACGTTTTAAAATAGAAAATTTTATCACCTGAAGCCCAGAAGCGATGCTGAAGATCCCATGACACTGCAGCAGCAGCTCTGCACTGTGAACAACATTCTCCGCAAGCCTGAAATACACATTTTCACTCAGAAAATTAATGCTGTCTTCTATCGAAAAATCATGACCAAATTGGGGGATTAGGAACACAGGTCTTAAATCTGAAAATCTTAAAATCCCCTCATTGGTGACGTAATCTTTATCTTTCTCTACTGCCATATGGATGAATGAATAGATTGAATAATGAAATAACCTGTGGCTGCTGAGGATGTGGTCTAGCAGTGGTTTGCCCAGCGCCGGCGGGTCGGTAGAGAGATCTGCATCTCAGCTCCAACTGTTCCCAGTACATCTTCTTTCGCTCATGACTGAAATTATAACAACACTTATGAAGGTGGTCTACATCTCATATAGATTGGGGAAACTTCTGTCTTTTCAAAGGTCTACAACCAAATTACAATCCTTATCCTGAGCAAAAAGATAATTTACAAAAAAGATCTTTCAATAGGTTTCTTTCAGTGCTAATTATATTCATATTCAAGCCGAGGCACTGAGTTGCGAATTACGATGATAGTGCTGTTACTTATCTTACCTACCTCAGTCAAAGCCATCGAAATTGATAAATGAAAGATGTATATTTACCTGAGCAGTTGATAAGCCAGCATGGCAGAGCAAATACAGACTAAGACCCCTGCAACGGAGAGTCCAAAGACCGCACGAAGACATCGGTAGAGGTCTCCATGGACTGCTGCACAATCCGCGACTGCCTCAAATACACACTTCACACCTGCAATTATCCAAAAAAAATTGTCTTGTACCAGTAACTCAAATTTAATCTATTTTATAGTGTTAGCTGTCAATTCATGGTGGAACTGCATTTGATTGATTTGACTGCTCAACTCAACAGTTCCCTTGAAGGGACATTCCCTTTGAAGAGGACGAAACCGGTACAAAATATAATTAACAAAGTGGAATGAGTACTATGTATAAAATTGTGTTTTATTTATTTAAACAAACGATTAATCAAATTTAATCATCACTTGGGCATTAGAGATGTAGGAAGGTGCAGAGTAATTGGGAGGGTAATAACTGTGATCAATCAAATCGCTTCAAATATAGATATATTCCACCTGCGTGAGGTGAGTTTAGGTCATTGATATATAAATTCTTAAAATAGTGTACTTCTTCAAATGTATATTTATATGTTTCATGTCACATTGTAAATATCTTGAATTTTTAATTTCATTCCACAAATCATGTTTTTTTATGTAATGACCCTAATGACATTTTTAACAATAATATGAAAGTATGTAAAACAGACTTTGCCAATGTCAATGCAAGTTAGGTCTGTCCATTGACAACAAAAACGATCTGCTTTTTTTACTTTCATACAGAGCTATAATGAAATTATATATTTCAGTCTCATACCTTCATCCTCAGATGTATTCTGGCTGTCCAACAAGACTGAAAAACACGTGCAGGTCATTGTTTGTTTAGTGTAGACACACTCCCGTAAAGTTTGTAACCTGTAAAGATGTTTTTGATCAATAAGAATTCTGCACAAAAAAATACAACAAAACTACAAAGCAAATACATACAAAGCTACTTGTTACACAATACAAATTGACAGATAGTGAGGGCAGGGCACCACTATCAATGCAAGCTGTCAAAATGTATATAATAAAGCATCTAATTTAAAATGTTGCCAAAAGTCTATTTATAAATGTAGCAAATTTACTAACCTGTTCATGTGAATGACGGTAGTTGTTATTGTCACTAAGACGCAGGTAAATGCACAAATAAGGCAGCACCCACCTGCCACCTTTATCTGGAATAAATACAATCATTACTAATGGCCAAAAGAGAGTCTGATTCGGTCAGATTAGAAGTGATATCAGGCTGACTGTAAGTCCAACCAAATCAAAGGGTCTGTAGTAGAGGTGAGTTGGAAATACTGTCACCAGTTTGTGTACTCAAGTTTCGGATCAAACTACTGTGACAACCCCGTATGGTCCCCATTTGGGGATGTCTTTGTGTATCTTGAGAGGCCCGAATCGGTATCGAAGCCAACAAATAATAACGGCTGATTGCGAAAATAATTGAACAATGTTTAATACCACTAATAAATATCTGACCGGCAACATTGTCCAAAAAAAAAATACGAATGGCAGCGTCGCATTTGGCACGGCTCAGAAAGGTAACCGTTTTTGTTTGAGCGGGAGAAGCTTCCTGCTGGGCAAATCGCGGACACGTCGATTGCGTCCTCCGCAAAATTAAATTATAAAAATGTAACGATTATAATATTAACGTAAATAAACTCGCCGTTTTCCATCATAATTCCGGTGTGTCAATTATCTACCTCCAAATCCTAAAACGCAGACGATAAACCAGAAACTAAAAATAAAAGTGACAGTTGAGAAATTCACACACAAAATGGAGCTAAGTGATACTACCCATACTAAGTATTTGTGGCCCAATAAACTTATTCCAAAAAACTTGTGATGATATCATCGCGAGTCGCTGTTCTGTGCAGTCGCCAGTTGGTAGACTTTCAACACTATTGACATTAAATGCGCACAAACGAAATAGCACTTGCATATAGGTATATATTAATTTATTAGTCTATTGCGTTCGAATGTATGAATAATAGGTCATAAATTTTGTGTCACAGCACAGTAGTAAGATGACGCACAGGCTTAGGCTTTTTATATACCACTCAAAACATGTTTAACATTTAAAAAAATCACTGTTATTCATTTTTGTTAACAATAATATTGTAACCTAACAGAAAAACAACTCATAAATTTAAAATGTGTTTAAAATTTTATAATTAATGGGACTTTTCGACAAGCAGAGCTCAGCGTATTTTTAGCGATTATATTGAAGCCGATAGACAGTCTGAGTTCCCTGAGCCGATATGTATTTTAAAATACTAATAATATGGAGTTGGTTTTAGTTTCAGTTGAGTATGAAACTTTTGTCGCCAAACGATCTATATAGTATTCTTTCGTACCGGTCTCTGGTCGGTATAGGTTTCTGTACCAACACAAATGTATGAATGTATGAATAAATATACATATTCACAAAATAACACTGATTATTTAATAACAATTAATAATGGCTTTGGAAATACCCAATTCTTAAACAGGAAAATCAAACGGGATGCTTACCAAATAGCTGTAACGATTTCTCCTTCTCGCTAAGCTCATAACACAGATTCCAGTCAACACCAACTGAAAGACAAGAAAACAAAGACATCAATTAATAAATTGTAGAAATATAAATTAATAGGTTCTAGTCTTGTGTATGAAAAGAACAAACATTGCATTAAAATGGTTTTCTCTATATGTATCATGTTATGCGTTTTTAGGTGTTTTTCAGGTATGTGCAATGGACGAGTGATTCCACTAATGCAGTGTTTCCCAAAGTGTGGTACGCGTACCTCTTGGGGTACAGGAAGAGTTTGGTGGGGGTACACGTTGCACCGGGCTTTGGCTGCGCCCATGCTAGAAGGTTTATCGCATGCGGAAGAAGAGCAATAATTGTTGGAATTAGCTTCAGACGGATTCTTGAAAAATAAATATAAGAAGTGTACTTTAACATCATTCTGGTTGCAAATGCAACATGTGTATCCAGTTTTAACAAAAAAAGTCCTGAAATACATTTTGCCTTTTCCAACTTCATATCTATGTGAAGTTGCTTTTTCAGCATTTGTAGACATTAAGTCAAAAAAAGGAACAAGCTTTTGGATGTGGAACCGCATCTCAGATTAAAATTACCAACCTGGGAACCAAATTATGATGATCTGTCTCAACATAAACAATTTCATTCTTCTCATTGATAAAATGAATGTTATTTATAATATAACTTTTATTTACGTAAGTATAATATTTTATTATGAACAAATTTTAGTTTTTGTTTATTATTATTTTGTTAATGTACCTACTAAGAAAGGAAAAAAAAATATTTTGATTGTTATTAAAGTATAATATGCATTTTTTTTGACGAGGGGTACTCAGTGTTACGAAAATTTATTGTAGAAGGGGTACACAGATGTCGAAAGTTTGGGAAACACTGCACTCTTGGGTTCGAGTCCCGGAACTGACATTCAATTTGTTTTTCAATATGTTTGGACTCAAAATGTGAACCTGATAAGTTGAGAAAGTAGCAAATTCTTATATAAAAATCAGTTAAAAAACCTTTTCCACTAAGATTCACATTAGATACTATAAATCAATTAAAAAACAGTTTTTTTCACCAGTGCGTGTCATTTTATGTATTTTAAAGTAGTGTTACGTTATAAGAACTGCATTTCATTCAAATTTAACGTTCAATACACCTAATTATCAGTTTTGAATGCATTTATGTTCTTAGGACTCTGGTAATATATATATTTTATGCTTTAAAAGAGGGTGGTAGTCCAAAAAGTCTATTACCCAAAGTCAAGTCAAAAGTTTGGGAAACTTATTCAGAGCCGATTAAATGGAAAAATGAAAAAACCCCATGTTTGGTGGTGGAGCAGAAGTTGGAAAGCTATGGATTAAAAATTAACCCAATGCTTACGGGCCCTTTTATTAATTTTGTAATTAACGTGTTAATTTGCATTTGAAAAGTAATTAGGCCCGTAAACATTGGGTTAATAATGAATGTGTCGATTGGGTAAAATCTACATACTGCTCTTAAATATTGTTTGTTTGAAAATAGGATACGGATCCAATGTGTTGAATCATGAGCTCACAACGAATCCTAGTAAAAAGTCTATTAATATATTATATCGACACTAAAGATTCATATACTATGCTCCATCTTCAAGCAGTAAAGATGATTAAAAAAAAAATCTAACCATGGTAGCAGGCACTGGTGTTGGTATAGTCTCCAAGTGGTGTAGACTAGCGGTGCGCGTCCTCAGGAGTAAGGCAGCGGCCAGCAGCAGAGCGCCGAGCAGGCAAGACGCAGCGCCCATGCCGGTGCACCACCATACATACTTCCGCGGTCCCCCATTGTTTAGGTTATTGCTGTTGGCGGTGCCAGGCGCCCCGGTGTTGGTCGCTGATGCATTAGGTTGAGCTCGCTGCGATTGGACAGTGTCACTGTTGTTGCGGGTTGATGGAGAACCTGAAAATAAATTCAATTCAATTTTCTAATTTTGATCATAATTTAATATACATTATCCATGACACCTTAAAGTTATTGAAACGACACCTTCTAGGTAGATGAAGCTTTTACATAGATAAGTGAAGCTAATAATGAGTTTAGTAAAGGGTTTTTAGAGACAGAAACTACCTAGAGCTCTTCTCTTCATATTATTATGGTTTATGAAGGAACTCCAGTAGGCATTCGGCCTCCGGACAGCCCCACAGAGGGCAAAGAAACCATAATCTTCATCAGTATTATATTTACCAGGATATATTATTACAAATGATATTTTAGAAGAGGTTATATAGAGAAAAAACAAGATTATTTTAACTTACATTCACAGAATAGATTAATAAATAGAATTCAGATGGTTACACTACATTTTGAAGCAGGGTTTTGAATGTGTGTGTTCTACGAAAATAAAACACACATTATAGACATGTAATAGTGTGTTGCAACCTTCAAATACACCAATATTGAATGAATGTCAGTACATAATACACCGAGAGTAGTTGTCAGAACGAAGAACAAGCTTAGAATGACGTATTCTTGACACGTGTTCAAGTTTATTCTATATTCTTCCACACTCGAGATCGGTTGCCTGTTACTACACATCCGTTAGGTATTTCAGTTCCCAGTAATTATGTGTTCCCTGCTTACATTAGTATGCTTTATATCGACTTATGTCACATAAGTCGAAAAAATGAGAAGACAGTAATTTCTCACATTGTCGTAAAAGTCGTAATATTCCGCCATTTTCCAAGATGGCGGCAATTTCCTAACGATTCTAAATTAGTGGCCGGCAGATTCGTAATCAGCGAAAACTGAGACAGAATCAGTCAACAATATTTTGTCCCTTATGCCGTGTCCACATTGGCAACAAGTTGCTGGCAACCTCATTAAATTTCACGATAATTATCATATTTTATATGACCATAAATTATTTTAATCGAAATTTAATGAGGTTGCCAGCAACTTGTTGCCAATGTGGACACCGCTTTACGAAACAGATCGCTAAAACCGATTCCTATGAAATATTACAAAACTCTCATCAATATAAAAAAAATCTAGTTACCATTTTGTGTGATGAGTTTTCGCGCCAAACTTTGTGCATGGCTTATAGCAGTGGCGCACCCAGGGGGGGGGCAAGGGGCCTTGGCCCTCCCCAAAAACATTGAAATTGAAAGCCAATAGATTAGACAAATAAAAACACGGCAAAAAAATGATTTGAAACTCTCCAGCACCCTCTAGAAAAAATTCTTAGATTTTAATTTCTAACACAAAAATTTCGAAACACTAATCTCACGTTTTTTTAGAAACCCAATCCCTAATGGAACTGTCAAAAAATTCTCGGTGTCCACTCGAATTCCGGAGTGGTGTAGGTCATGACTGGGGAGGGCTGACAGGGCTCTAGCCTGGGGGCCCGGCGTGTCGGGTTGACCAGATAAGTGAGATAAACACACATCATAAATTAACTTTACTAGTAAAAAAAAGTCGCCTGCGCCGCTATTATACTTCATGGCCATGAACTTTTTCAATTACTTATATAATTGTGCAATATATTTTTTGATTATTATATGTCGATACTCGACAGCTCCATTATTAAAGTGAATGTATTGAAAATCGCCAATAATTCACTGTATAAGTACCCTTAATTTGAACTAAAACACAATTTGAAAAACGTTAATGTAGTGTTTCACACTGCCTTTAATATTAGCGGTAGGTAGGGGGGCCGCCAAATATCCTAGCCTGAGGGCCCGTTTCAGGATGTGGGGACCATGGTGTAGGTACACCGAGTGGAATAAACAACGATAAATTAGGCTGTGAAGAAGAAAAAGAGCCTATGGGACTAATTTACATTCTCCTCCTTGGGCCCCCCCAATATTAAATCCTGGGTGCGCCACTGGCTTATAGGTAGGTACTAGAGATTGGCAATGTTCCAATGCAATGAAACACCTGCAACGACTGTTTAAAATGGTTGCGAAATACCTGCATAATAAACATTATATTTATCCAGAGTGTGTATCTAATAGGGGTAAATAAATGATAATAATCAATAGAGATGTAAGTAACTACATACGCTGTGGTAATAATATTTTCTTTTGCATTAAAAGTCAACAGGCCGTAAAATTATTCGGAACATCCATAAAGAATAATATAAAAACAACCATCCACTTGCAGACCAGTCAACACGCAACGAGCTTTGGTCAGACGTTCTCAAACATTTTTTAGAATAATCATCTATGTCGCCTTCATCACGAATGATATAAGTTCGGTAAAACTATAGTGCATATCAAGTCATCACGGTCGTTTCTGGAACTAAAACTATCTGTGGAGTTTTATTAACATTAAAATGCATAAACTTTTTCGGAATCAGACGAAGAGCATTATTATTGCGAATGTAGAAGTATTGTGAGGAAGAGAAACAGAAAAGAAAGCTTTTAAAACCCTCAATAGTGCCAGAGATAGAGGATCTGTTATGACAAGTCAAACACGTAAAAATCACGTGACGTAACAGTGACGTGGAAGACTTGATACAGAAGTTAGTTTATCTACATCATGGGTGGCCAACCCGAGGCCCGCTGGGTATCAACTTGTGGCCCGTGGAGCAGTGACAACATAAAAATAATATCAAATGCTGCCGCTAGATGTGATAATTTCGCAAATTGAGATTCGATTTTGGCTCAAGATTTTAAAAAGCACCGTGTGCTTTTTGCTGCATTTGCAACGCCATTCTCCGTAGACGTGAATTTATTACCGGAAAATTTACAAATAATGGAACATTGTGAAATATGTTGCGATGAACAGTTAAAGGAGAAATTCCATCAGGTTGGTTTGGAAGAGTTTTACAAAACAAGGAGAAATATCTTGCATTTTACAAACATGCTCTAATGATGACTTCGCTATTTGGAAACACACGTGTGAACAGCTTTTTAGTCGGATGAAGCATATCAAATTCCGAGTGAGAACACGAATCACTGATGTGCATTTGGAAAACTGCGTGTAGGAAGAACCTCACTCGATATCGATGTTAATGCACTTAGTTCTGCCACACAAAATCAAACTTCTCACTAAAATTTATTATTTTTGTATTATTTTGTTTTTTTTTTATTATTTAAAAAAAGTCTAATCTAATAAATATGATTGATTCTCATTTTTGTTTTATTTTATTAATACATATTTCTTTTTTGTTTTGTATAATAAAAAAATGGTTGTGCGGCCCGGTAGGAAATCTCATTTTTTTAGAATCTGGCCCGGCTGCTGAAAAGATTGGCCACCCATGATCTACATGCAACAGTCTTCCTTGTAACTTGTAACAGAATAGTTAAATAAACATATTTAGGCAGTTCATTCCAAATTTTTACCTGACCAATTTGCTCATTATCTGTATAACTCATTAGAATGGTGAAAAAAAACTGTAAATGTTTATTGTACAGTTTTAACTGTAGTTACATGACTGCAAGTTCGGAAATGAAGAATTTAAAGTTTATATTTTGGTAAACTTTTCATTTGAGTTTAATTGACTCGTAATTTGAAAAAAATATTATATTAAGCTTACACACAGTCGATAATTGAATTAAAATTTTACTACATACCTATTATATTGTATTGTTTTCCTTTCTAGGGAAGTAATAGACTTTTTCGCCTTTCCCATAATATTTTATCTATCTGCAGATTGTACATAGGGGATAGAGTAATCACAGTATAATTTTAAAAGGTTAAACAAAAATAAAACACAACGAAACAACGAACCACAGTTTGAAATTCGGCGCATATTAAGAAAATAAGGCTCCTTGCTTACTGGAATAAAAAATAGCTTGGAAAGGAAATGCCTTCAAATCAAACAAGAATAGCATGGGGGTAATAGCTTCCCAACGTATAATCAGGAATAAGTTATAATATTATTAACGTTTGTAATAAAAAATAAAGTAGATATTACATCACTATAATTTAACTCTACTTTGCTCCCAACGAATGAATTACGAAGTTAAAACTCATTCCGAATTGAAAGCTTCAAGAAGCTTCGACATGAATGACAATATTTTTTAAGAAAAGCATTGGCGCACAGTGATACAGTACACGCCCTTTCTGACAATCTACTAAGCCACCATGGATTGTTTGTTACATGTAAAGATTGTAAAGTGTACGTATTACATTTCACCGTAGCACAGTTCGCCATGAGCTTTCTTATCGGAAAGAGATGGCCGTATTATACAGCACCGAGATGAAAAAAATACGCGTTGTTCTGTATTTCTAATTTAATTACATACTTTCTACTGTCTTGCCCTTGAATTTAGGTAGTTTTTATTACGTATTTTGAAAGTGTGTTAGGTACAAGTTGGTTTACAGGAAGCCAGGCGGGAGCCGCGCCAATTGTCATAGCTGATTTTGGCAAGGATGTGGGAGCCATGCATCTTATGAAAACTATCAACTGATGTCACTTGATTTAAATTTAATTCAAATTCTAATTGAAAGAGTTTTGTTCTGTCCTGAGCTGCTCAAGTCAGTCCGACCCTCAGTTGTACCAGATGGTTACATGTAAATTGTACGTAAAACATTTCACCGTGGCGCAGTTCGCCGTGAGCTTTCTATCGGAAAGAGATGACCGTATACTATACTATCTCCAATTGTATTAGTTTCAATATGAACATTAATTCAATTTTTATAGCTGATTTTGGCAAAATTCATGAATTTAAGAATGAAAACCTAACCTAACCTAACAAATAATCCAGTATATCTTCCAGGCTTTCTGTAAAGTGTAAAGACTAAAGTAAACCGACAAGAACCGTGTTTTTTTACATGAATTTTATCTCAGTACGATTCGACCAGGGAACTCTTCTGTGGATGCGACCCAAAGAGGTCGGTATTTAATATATTACGACCATTTATATTTCCGATACAACATTTCACGGTCATGTGTGATACGGCGAACTGCATACGTACAAATTTCCGGATACGAACCACCATCCGGTAAGCAAAATATCTAACCTAGCCTAATTTTATTGTTGGACTGTATAGATTATAAAGACACGCTACCGGAGACGTATCCTGGAGGCGGTTAAGACCCACATTGGATTGTAGTCACAATGGTGGTAGGTCACTATACCACAAATTTTACAAATACAAAAAAATGTACATTTTTTTTAATAGCCAATCTATAATAGTGCTTGTCAGACATGTTTCACTTTACATAAGGTAGAGCATCGACCCAAAAACACCTTGAATAATTTAGAAAGCAATTTAATATGGTGAGAATTTTCACAGAAACAATGCCCATGACAATAGAGTACTACCACGAAAAAAATCTATACCTACATATATTTCATAAATCAATGATTTCATTAATAACATATTATGTATAAATTGTAGGTAAGCAACGAAAGCTTCAGGTTGATTTAATGCAAAATAATAAACTTCTAAAACATGCTTGTTAATTTGAATAAGCATTTATTTTCTCATACATAATAACTATGAGACGTAAGATACAATTAAGTCTGTCGTGTCCACATTATTTCACACCGATAATTTTCTTTTTACTTATATGAAAAGATCAAAGCACTGCTTTCTATATTTACACAGTAAAATGCAGTGCTCAGAGTTAAAGTCGACCAAATGTAATAATTAACAAAAGTTTACATAAGAGAAGCTTTTAAATATCCTTTGATTGGTAATAATTTTGACAGGGTGAAATTAATTTTCAATACATCGTAGGTAAATATTACAATATTTAACACTGATTACATCTAATTTGTACGTATTACATTTTGCCATAATATGGCTGTCATATTATGACTAGGGAGCGGATGTATATTCAACAAAAAACATGATTACATGCATGCACATAATATGCACTTAAAATCATTAAAATATGCAGAAAACCAAAGAAATATGCAGTTAAAAATCGTCATTTTTTTAATGAAAAAAATGTAAATTCCCACTTCATCCAAAACAACTGATAAAAAATCGAATAACAAATTAATAATCTCAATCAATATAATACAATTACAAAAAACATACAAATAATCAATACAGATACTCGTAAAGTTAATCAATTACAATTTTTAAAATAGTTTGTTTACAAGTACTAATAATTGAACAAGAAATGCAATGTAAACTAAACACAACTTTAAAAAACAAAAACGACACACATAACTATTCCTAAATACTATTTGCTTTTTCTTTGTCAGAAAAATTATTTACAATATTTTTTTTCAATATCGAGCTCTGGCATTAAATTTTTCCGCATATCTCTCAGTACCTACTTATTTTTGTTTTCTGTGGAAAATGACCTTTCAACGTGTATAGAGGCAATTGCGCAAAATTTAAATAAAGGTGCCAGAGATGACGTCACCTTTTCTGATAAATCTACAGCTCGGTTATTCCATTAAAAATGCAAGTGCATCTAAATTCTAAACTATCTACTTACCTAACTAATTTAGTTATATTTCGATGAAGTTTCCATGAAATTATAAATGCAAAAGCCCTAAAATATGCATTTAGTTATGAAATATGCACTAACGACTCATATAATGCATTTATATGCATAATAAAATTTACTTTTGGATTCCGCGTCTTTCAAAACGGATTTCTGTGCAACTCTCATAGCTGTTCATACACCCTAACAAAACATGCACTAGCATATAAATCCGGTCCCTAATTATGACAGTTCACAATGAGCTGTTTTACCGGAAAGAGAAAAATGAGAGGTTATTAGTATTTTCTAATATGGAGTATTTTCCAATTCAATAAGAACATTAATTTGATATTGATTGGTACGATTTGATACCAACGACTAACGAGCAAATACCAGAAGTTTATATAAATATATATGAAATGATTGTCTTCTTCTTCTTCCCTTGTATTACGGTGGTTTTTATGTATTTTTAAGTGTTTTATTGTGACATTCATTTGATGTCAATACTATACGACTATCTATTTCAGATACAACAAAGCACGTAAATATACCCGACACATGTCCAACTGACTTTCTGCTTACAGACATATTGTAGTTTAAAAGATATGATCATCATCAGAGGCGCGACAACCCGGTGTGGGTCCTGGCCTCCTCCAACAGCTCCCTCCACCTGTCCCTATCCAGTGTGACCGCTTTCCAATTCGGCCCCCGATTGCGACCCCCAGAATACGGCAATCACTGGCAGCTCCATCCAACTAGCGAATCTTTGACCTGCCTCTTCTTCTACGCCCTATTGGATTGCTGGACATCACTCTCTTTGCCGGTTCATTGTCATTCATACGATGCACATGACCTAGCCATCGCAATCTCCCAATCTCAATCTATTGAACTGCGCTGCAATCTTCGTACAGCCCGTAGAGCTCAGCATTATATCTTCTCCTCCAATTGGTGCCGTCCCTGATCGGTCCATATATACGACGAAGAATTTTTCTTTCAAAGATGTTCAGGGCTCGTTCATTTCGCAGAGTTAATTTCCAGGTTTCCGATCCGTAGGTGAGTTTACAAGTGTCTTGTAAAGAGTGCTTTTAGTTCAGCGAGATAGTATGCGGGACTTGAAATGTCTTAACAGGCCAAAGTATAACTAGTACTAAGATATGATACTTATCTTTATTCGGCCATGTATTGTTTACTACTTTTACGTTGTGTAAACGTGAACTCTGATATTATTGCTGGCATTGATATGACGTGTAGACGGATGTAAGAAATCGGGAGTATCAGGTGTTTGTTCTCCCAATATGCAGATTTAACCTGCCATTGGTGATTCCAATTGGGAGTGCAATAACTGTGTTCAGCAAAATCGGTTCGGACATCGAAAAAAACCACTCGCGTGAGATGAATTTAGGTGGACATTGTTTTGTAATAATTTGTCTAAATACCAACTGTTTCTCAACATATTCGGTGTACCTATTTACCTAGGTGTACATTTTTAAAATTTATTTTAGCGTCTTATTCATTGTTTTACGTATTTCTCTTTATATTATGTTTCATGTCGTGTCGAGTTAAATTACCTGTAGGTAGGTATATCGCGTGTTACCGAACGGCGAAACCCTAGCCGCTAAAAGCCCAATACTATAAATAGTATCTACACCAGTTGCTTTTTTCTCTCCAACACCCGACACGTCCCAACACACGTCTGCGTGCTTATACGGTGGTGCTGAGAAATTTAAAAAAAATGAGAAATTTTCCCTCGCGGATAACTAGTCGCAATGGATAACTTGTACGTATGCAGTTCGCCGTATTACACTTCACCGTGAAATGTTGTATCAGAAATATATGGCCGTATATTAAAGACAGTCCAACCTCTTTGGGTCGTATAGTACTGACATAAAATTCATGTCTAAATAAAACACATTTCTTGTCGGTTTACCCTTTACTTTACAAGAAGCCAGCGGCAAACAAATTTTGAAAATAGCCAATATATTAGATTATTTGTTAGGTTAGGTTTTCAGTCTTGAATTCATAAATTTTGCCAAAATCAGCTGTAAAAATTGAATTAATGTTCATATTGAAACCAATATCTACAATTGGAGACAGTATAGAATACCTACGGTCATCGCTTTCCGATAGAAAGCTCACGGCGAACTGCGCCACGGTGAAATTTTTTACGTACAATTTACATGTAACCAACTGGTACAACTGAGGGTCGGACTGACTTGAGCAGCTCAGGACAGTACAAAACTCTTTCAATTAGAATTTTAATTAAATTTAAATCAAGCGACATCAGTTCATAGTGTTCATAAGAAGCATGGCCCCCATATACTGAAGTGGGCACACAGGCCTGGATCTATAGCGGGCTCCCTACCTATCGCTAAGGTTAATGACAGTGTGATATTTATAAGTAGTGTTCCCCAAGTGGTTTCCACGTAACCCCAGGGTTAAGGGTATTCCGTGTATTTTTAGCGATTTTTAAATAAATCCAGTTGATTTATTGAGTTGTCAGCACTTATATATTATGAAGCATTGATCGCGACTTCCTTTTGTGGTAGCCAAGTAACATGTAACCATTGTAAACCTTCTGCATATTAGATAAAAAGCCATTTTATAAGTTAGGAAACACAGTTAAAATAATTATAAAATTAAATTGCCAATCATGACGTCACCTGAAATTACATCGGACAACCACATATATTTTAATTTTAATAATTATTATTAAGGAAAATAGCGCCGCATGTGTTTTTTTTATATAAGAGCAAATTTGTGTTTGTTGTTTTTTAACTTAACTGGTTGACCCGCCACGCCGGGCCCCAGACTAGAGCTTTGCCCCCCCCCCTCCCCTTGTGCGGTGAATAATATGACAGTGTAGTAGTAAAGTTAAGCTCACCAAAGACATCTGAATATGCAGGTGGCGAGTACGGTGGTGGGGGACATACACCCAAAGGGCTTACGATGTCAAGTCGTCGGTGGTTCATCAATTGGATGAAACTGCATCCTCCCAGCATTACTTCGGTCGTCAATGTCTAATTCATAACACTATTCCACTCAATTCGATAGTTTTTCTCCAAGTTAACCACGCGAACCTCAATAATTTTACTGTCCCCACGGGTCACCATGTTTGTATATTCATGAAGGTAATTTTTATATCTGACTATTTTCTGTACCTGCCTAACAGCTTGCTGTGAACGTCTTGAATTAATTTATATTGAAAAAAACGAGAATTATTACTGTGTAAATTTATACTTCGAATCCTGGGTCTGGCAAACATACATATTGTTTTTCAATGTGTGTTTGGAATCAGAGCTGGACCTAATAGATTGAGCAAGTGAAGTTAATTAATACAAACCTCCACACTGATTTTCTTAAGATCGGGTATGGTCAAAAAAATGGGTAGAATTGAGCTGAATGGACGAATGGCTAGTAATCTACCATAATTTCTTCATCGTAAAATACAAATTGAGAAAAAGCTAACCCTGTGCAATAGAAGAGGTATCATTTGCCATCACAATAACGCCAGATCTCATAAGGTACAAAAGAACCTCCAAAAACGGTGGCAGTTTAATTGGAAAATCATGGTGCAAACTGCATCCACCTTTTATCATATTTATCGCAGTCTACAAAACTATTAAAAAATATTATGAATTGGAAACGGTTTAGTACAAACGATGATGTCCAAATTTGATTCAGTCTTCAGCTCAAAACTAAGAGAATTCTATTGCAAAGGGAATTGAAAATATATGGACAGAATCTTTGAAAATAATGGAAAATATATTCATCATGATATTATCTTGGATTAAACTTTGAAAAAAAGTTTTTTGGCATCATTGCAAACTTTTTTTAATACTAGGTGACCTAATATAATATAAGATTGCAAATGCGTACGTAAGTATTTATTTAATTAAATATAAAAAGATGAATTAAACTTATTATTTGGTTATATTATTATTGCGTAATAAAGAGTTTTAAAAATACGTAGGTACCTAATAATATTTTAATTTAAAGCAAAGTTAAGTTACCTGTAAATTATTTTAAACCATCCACGAGTGACATATTGATTGACAGAAAATAATATACGAAATGGTTACAGGTTACCTGTGTTTGTGTATTTAAAACAACAAAAAAATAAGTAGTAACAAGCTTTTAGCTAGTATGTATAATAAACGATCATTCAGGACCTTCAAACATGGAAATTTAAAAACACCTATTCCGGCCTATCAATTATGATACCTTAGTGCAAAATAATTAACCAATCAGCTAAAAAAAACATTGTTATTTTCACACACAAACAATAATAATTAACTTGCGAAAATGAGTAAAGCACGACTCTTTAACACTGAACACTGTCACGCAATTTTGAAACACGTGATTTCGATTGATTAGAACTGTCTAATAGTGTGAAATTTGCAAACATAATATTTATGACAACATAACCTCAAAACGTAAATAATAAGGGAAAGAGGGCGACAACCTCTACCGACTACCGACCCTTCTCAGTTCAGTGGACGCCAGAGGCGAACTCTGACATTTAAAACGCCGGCGGGCTTTAATCGTTTGACACACTTAAATACATCGTACGTGGTACATGCAAATTAATTATCAAATTTAGTTTTCAGAATTCAGGTTTTTGTAAATTACTCATTAGCATTATAAACAACAATGACTAGCACGCAAGGTAGAAAATTTTACGAACCGGAGTTCGATATTTTACCGCAAGAATGCTCGATTTTTTTGTTATATACCTACCTAAGAAGCACAAATGCAATAATACAATTTAAACTTCTAATACCCATATCTACTCAAGATTTGACCAGGCAAAACTTTTCAGCGCCTTAAAAATCTCAGTTCTATAAAATATACACAGTACCTACTGTCGAGTTGACTGGATTGTTTGAGAAACGTTGTAATTATTCTCTTGTTTCCCCTTATCTGCTACCCATAAACATTGCTAAAGCCTCAATTACATTGAGCTTCTTTACGAGCTGTTTATTGCTTGCTAAGTTCAAGCTACGAGCCGGCGAATTTACAATCTGTCTGTAAAGTCGCCCAGTGTAATCATCGAATAAGCTAATAAGCAGGTTGTAAACATTCTACCGAGAAAAGTTGAAAGCCGGTCAACTTTACACGCTATACGCCGGCGTGTGGGCCTACTGCGTCTGCGCAGTAGAGCGCAGTACCAACCTTCCGGTAAAAAAATGAACTACGTTCCGTCAAAATAGTCGCTGGTTTGTGGCTTCTCAGCGAATGAAAAGTTTTGTGTGTAATCATCAAATCGCAGTAGCTGAATCGCCCGCTTTTAAATTCGCCAATAAACAGCTCGTAAAGAAGCTCAATGTAATTGAGGCTTAATACGCATACCTATAAGGGACTAAAACAGGAAAATAACGCAAAAGCTCATTATTTTTTGTATACATGGGTAATTTGCCATACATCCCGATTTGACAGGGATTGGGTCCCGAAGTCCAGGCGGTTTGTCGTTTTGTCCCTTTTTATATTGTTATACATGTGGATGAAGAATGAGGGATAGAAAGGTGCAGAATAATATAAAAATGCTTTTGAAAATGTTGTTATAAGGTCGTGTATGTGGAGGAATTCTGGTCTTCCAACAATGACATACTATGGAGAACCACTGTGAAGAAAATGGATTCAACTCTTCAAGAATTTTGAGCATAAAAAGTATTTCATTCCAAATTTACGCATTATTGGAGTACATAATATTATCTTTTGTCTACCAGGCACTTCTGCTACGGCCGATAATGTGTTTAAAATCATGAATGATGTTTGGTTTGCAAATAGAGGTAGAATGGCTGCACCAAAGTTCACCAGTCAAAGGTATGTTGTTGTGTAAAATAAACATATTTGTTTTCTTACTGGGCCCGTTTAAGACCATTCATAATTGTTTCCAATTTCCAATTCGTATTTTTTTATTCAATAGATTCTTTTATCCTGGCTTGGAAAGTCTAATAATATAAGTATGTACGTGATTTTCTTGGATCTGTTTTTATTTGGTATAAGATTTTTGTAACAACCAAAAATTTCATTAGACTATGACCATTTTAGATCGAGGAAAAAAAAATACAAAAAATACAGCACTGTACGACTCTACTTGTACACGAACGAACTGAACTGAAAAATTTCCTTTTCAGTCAGGCAAAAACATCAATATTGCATCGCAACTCTACAAATCAATGTATACATCTCATACTACGAATGCCGCTTTTGATTCTGCACCTCCCGTATACCCATCCCTTTCTAGAAGCCAATATTTAAGAAAATAGGAAAAGGGGATAGGGGAAAATTTTAAAGTCTTCAAAATGATGTTCCGTGAGCTAGCTTACAACTTGCATTCCTCTCTCGCATATAGTAAAATGCACCCGCGAAAAGGGAGAAAAATATATATTAGCATAGTGTAGACACTCTCTTATTTGCATACTGCAATGCAAATTTATATTACTTACTGTAGTCATCTGAGACGGATTTTCTTTAAGCTTATATTGTAATATGCAAAATTATTTATCAGTGCATAAGACAAAAAATAAACAATTGTGCTTATTTTCTCATACTTGCATTGGCGATTTTCTTGGACGCGGATGATACACTCGTCAAAAGATGTAAAAGGGGGCTTCGAAACAGTTCAAGACTCATATGAATAAGAAAATAGATAAATCAGAATCTTAAAAAGGTGCGCATTTCTCACAAATTGAGTACCTATAACATTTTACACAAAACATAACACATTCCTGCAACTAAAATTACAGGTGGCCACAAAATCAGTCAATGCATCGGGCATCCACGTCCTTAAACCCGCCATTGGATACATGGGAAATGTGATGTACGATGATAAAATATTTAACGGCCCACATGCTCAGCGTACGTCAAAATGGAGCTTTTATGCTATTTTCAAAGCAAGATCCTGGACATTCCTTAAACGTTGTAGATAATCTATTTACATAATTTTGTAGCCTTATTATCCTTTATATTTATTTTAATGGAAACTTTGCTGGTTGCAATAACTTATCATTATTATATTTAAAATTTTTGTAATCAATATGTTTCCTTAATAAATATTAAAAAAAAAAGCATTTGATGACCGCATAAAGTATTTTTATTACATAAAATAGTATTCTTTTAAACCTCTCGCACTAATTGTTTTAGAATATAGTCATATTTCAGTACGTCCATGTGAAGTGGTGTTAAGATTTTTTATATTTATTAATTTTTAAAAGCATTTATAAAACCATTAGTAAAATTAATGTCGACATTATTATAGTGAAATATTTACAATCAAAAATTATATTGCTCTGTGATCCCAAATTTGACAAGAATTAGGCATTTTATTATTCAAAAAATGGGCAAGATTTACACATTTAAAGATACTTTTAAAGATACTGATTATAATCTATGTCTTTGACCATTCAATTGTGATAAACATTCTACGAATAATGTTTGCTTTATAATAATTATTGACCTAAGAATAAGGTAGTATTTTTTTGAAATACGCCATTTCTATTGGCATTTCCCAGTGGCTAAGCTACAACATACGGCCGTAGCCATAAATTGACAAACGATAAATGAAGTAGGGAGTAAGATCATGGTAACGCGCGTGTTTAAATATGTACCGTTAATATAATTTTGAAGCCTTATTATCCTTTATATTTATTTTAAACATTTGGTGACAGCATAAAGTATTTTTATTACATAAAATAGTATTCTTTGAAACCTCTCGCTTTAGAATATACTTAGTCATATTTCAGTACATAAATGTGCAGTGGTGTTAAGATTTTTTACATTTATTAATTTTTAAACGCATTTATAAAACCATCAGTATAATTTTATTTATATCGACATTATTGTAGTGAAATGTTTACGATAAAAAAATTATATTGATAATCTCTGTGATCCCAAATTTGACAAGAATTAGGCGTTTTATTATTCAAAAAATGGGCAATATTAACACATTTGAAGATAATTCTAAAGATACTCATTATAAGCTTTGTCCCCCCTTAAACAAATATCTATTATCCAGAATAGATAATCATTTATACTTTATTTATAGATACCATAATGAATTCAAATGACGATAAAAAAGAAATTTAGAACATTTTTAACAAATTTAAAACAGGAATATAGAACCATTTAAGGATGTTTAGAATCACCAGTATTGGTCATGTCACAGGTAAAATATTTTGATTAGGTAATTAATTCTTTTATTTGTATAAACCGTAAAGAACCGAAAAAGATTTCAATGTATAGGTATAGGTACAACGTTTTTAAGACAGTTTATATACAATGTTTATTCTTTTATGGACAGATGTATCTTGGGGCCGTATGTATGAGATTCCCAAATTCTTTATAAGCTATTTAACCGATTTTCCATCGAATAGCTTATTACACTCTTTGTGACGTAAGCGATCTGACGTCACGCGCCATTAAAAATGGCTGCCTCAGCTGTCACTTTCAAATGTCATTTTAATTTTGCATTCATTGCAACAAACATTTGGTTGAGGCCCTTATTCGTTTTGTAGATTCTGTAAAACATTTGCGAACTTTAAAAACAGTTCCTAGTCGTGCTGTTTACAAAATACGTATAATTTTGATCCCTAGTCTATAATCTAGATAGTAGGTAACTGATAAAATGCCTCGCTTATTTCGCTTGCAATATTTCTCATGGAGACATAAGATGGACTTTCGTAAGATTACGATAAAATATCTCCGCTAAACCACCGCAAAAATATGTATCTACTGCTGTATCTGGCATTAAAATATACAATTGTAAGCATTCTGCGTTCTTCAAAATATTACGGTACCACCTACCTACCTAGTTAATTATTGTAAGATAACTGTAATAAACAAGGCACAACTCTCAAATACACTGGAAACATCAATAGTATCATACGGTGATTGGTATAAATGATAATATTATACAGAGATCATTACATATTATTGTCTTAAATCATTTGCATTTTCTGTCATTTATTCTTATTCTCTTTTGACATCTCAATAATTGAAGTGAAGTTAGTCATAATAATATTCAGTGTTGCCACCAAATGTATTCAGTGTTGCCACCAAATGGAAAAGTTTACTGGCAATACAACCTTTCGTACAGTAGAATAATTATAAAATACATGTGATAAAATAGCTGATAAATTATTTAAAGTTCATAATAATTATTCATGTATAATTATTAAATTCATATGGTACCGTTCGCACACTTTCAGACACATTTACAATTTCAAAATTTTGAATTATTTATCGGGGAATGAAATTTTATAATACGAACACCATGACACATGATATGTCACATTCGTGACGTCACTTAACAGCTAATTACGTTTTTACTCATGCATACAAACGTGCAGTATATAGCCTATAAGGTTTTTGGGAATCTCATGCATACGACAGTTGGTCTAGACTTATTAGGTATTGCATTATCATTAGAGCCTAAATGCGGTTTCCTGTAAGTTGTTAACTCGATGATACATATCATAAAAGTGCGTATTATAATAGATAAAATAATGATGTGGTGACTTACCAGTGGCGTTTCTAGGCGGAGGCCTCGGGGGCAGGGCAGGTGGTCTCTCGCTCTTGACTCTGTCACCGACCGACCCACCGCCACCCCCTGTGCACTCAGCATACTGGGATCCCCCGCAGGAGCATGCCACGTGATACTGGATGACAAAAGTAAACAATAATATCATATTAAAAAATATATCAATTATTTTCTCCATGGGAGTCTAGGGAATCCAATCCCGGGATCCCGGACAATTTTCGATACCTCTGAATCCCGGGATTAGTAAACATAATACAGAAAACTTCGGGATCGCTTTTTTGTATAAATTTATGTTAGTGAAGTGTATGTACCTACACACGTCACAGGGGGAATCGCCGGATGCTCACTGATAATAAATAACCATTTTTTTGTTGTCATACGACATACGCAATCGTAAAAACATAAGAAAAATGATAAATTCGTTCATTTAACCAGCTAGACGTCACTGATGTTCTGGCACGCGAACGGCGTCTAACCGCCATGCCAGTGCCACGAACGTGCATGCAGGCACTTGTTTCCACGCCGAATTTTATGAATGTTATCTTTTCTTATAAATAAATTTAAAAAAAACTGTTTTACTTTCACATTTATATCTATATTACAATATTATTTACTCCATTAAACCCATGTATTTCCATGATTGAATGTACACAATATTAACATTAAATGTCTTAAATAGTATAAATTATACTAGACAGTTTTGACCGATTTTATCAATGCTATTTGTAGAAATAAAAAAAATATTAACTATCGAAAAAGACGCCAATCCCGGGATCGTCGAATTGTAATCCCGAAATCCCGAGATCAAAATTTTGTCTCAGGATTGGATTCCCTAGTCCCGTCTATATTATGTAATTGAAAAGCGATATTATTATGTGTGTTACATGATCATACCTTGTGCAGATCGCTGGAGACGGAGGCCGTCGAAGCGGTGGTGGATGGGTCGCAGTCCGCGCATGAGGCGTTCCTCGAAGCCATGCCCCCTGAATAGGAAGACGAAGAGTCTCCCGCGGCCGGCGATAACAGCGTGACGGACGAGGCTACGTCACCGGCATCTGAGCGAGCTGGTCTGCGCCGTTTTGAAGAGTGCATTTGTCGTCATGTTCGGCGCGACATTCGATTCGTTTGTCTGAAAGAAAAGAAGATATATTAGAATTATTATTATGGATCGTTCACTAACGGTTGTTCGCTTTAATGTGTTTGGACACCCACACAATAATAATATGCTTATGTGGCTAATCGCAGGATATCCGAAAGTTTACCAATAAGTCGAGTGAAAAGGAATAACTACTAAGTCTGTCCGACCCAGTAGCGAAGGGTGGAGGTAGGCTGTTAAAATCCGCCATAAATACTGCACATTAAACTTTGTTAGTCATACGTATTTGTTTTTATTAAACTAAAACTACAATTTACAGGTGGTGTAGGTTAGTTTTTAAAAAATAATTAAACCTTGCCTTAGTCATACGTATTTGTTTTTATTAAACTAAAACTACAATTTACAGGTGGTGTAGGTTAGTTTTTAAAAAATAATTAAACCTTGCCTAAATCAAGCCTTAGCACAAGTTATAAGGTATTCACAATGATCCTGAAGACAAAACTGGAAGGTTACGCGGAAAACATAGTAAGTGAATATCAAGCTGGCTTCAGGGCAGGAAGGTCTACAACGGATCACCTCTTCACAGTTCGCCAAATACTGGAAAAATGCTGGGAATTCGATGTAGACATTTATCAGCTCTTTATTGAATTTAAGCAGGCATATGACAGCATCGACCGGGAAAAACTATTCACTGTCCTTCTGGACTTTGAAATCCCACCAAAACTAGTCAGGCTTGTTAGAATCACACTGCAGAATACACTCTCCCAGGTGAAGGTGAATGGCCAACGGACGGAGGGCTTTGAAGTATCTCGGGGTCTTAAGCAAGGAGACGGATTGGATCCCATGCTGTTCAACTTAGCCCTCGAATCCGCTATCAGAAAGTCTCAAGTGAACAGGAGCGGCACTATATTAAGCAGACCTAGCCAATTGGTTGGCTACGCAGACGACCTCGACATGATGGGTAGAGCCATACAGATTGTGAAGAAAGAATTTGACCGCCTCCAAAGGGCCGCACTAGAGATTGGCTTAAGAGTAAATGAAAACAAAACTAAAGTCGTGGTACAAAGCCGACAAAATCAGAGTAGGCTGGGCCAAAGTTCCAGTTTTGGAAACCATCAATTTGAGGTTGTCAACCGGTTCACATACCTGGGTTCCAATATTACAAAAGAGAACGAGGAACTGGAAGAAATAAAAGCCCGAATAACCGCTGCAAATAAATCGTACTTCTCATTGCTGCCCATATTCAAATCCAGAAATGTCCACAGAAAAACTAAGACGCGGCTCTATAAAACCGTCATACGCACAGTCGTTGCATACGGGTGCGAGTCATGGACGCTAAATGTGAAAGCAGCTGAAATGGTGGATTGCTCTGAGAGAAAGATCCTTAGGCGGATATACGGACCCATGAATGATGGTGGGGAGTGGAGAATTAGGTACAACATGGAACTATACCGCTTATACCAAGATTCAAAACTCTCCAACTTCATAAAACTCCAGAGGCTAAACTGGGCAGGCCATGTCCAGCGCATGCCTGAGTCACGGATACCGAAGAAGATCCTCGAAGGAAACCCAGGAGGGAAAAGGCCAGTGGGAAAGCCACGCACACGATGGGGTGATAATGTTACAAAAGATGCCAACCAGATACTAAAAATCAGGAACTGGAAAATACGTGCGGAGGACCGTTCCGGCTGGAGGACAGCGGTGGAAGAGGCCAGGGCTCTACTTGAGCTGTAGCGCCATCGAAGAAGAAGAAAATCAAGCCTTAATAGTTTTGGTATACTTTGGGCAATATAACAAAATTGTGTACACTTTTTAATTAATACTTATTTGTTTTCGTTTGATTAAGAATACATAATATTACACATATTGTTGGTTCATTTTTATTCATTAAGCCCTGCCTAAATAGATGAAAAATATTATTCTATCTATAAAATATCCAAAGTTATGTTTCAATTAATTGCATAATTTTAGATGTTTTATAGATAGACGAGTATTTTTGACTATTATTTATTATGGCTTGGTTTCGCATGGTTTAATTGAATTTTAAAAACTAACCAACACCGTCTGTAAATTGTAGTGTTATATCAATGAAAACAAATACGTATGACTGACAAAGAGTGTGCACTATTTATGGCGGATCTTAACAGCCTACCCCCACCCTTCGTCACTGGTACTAGTCTTTGTTCAGATTCACTTTCTTACATTATGGTAGAGGCTCGGTCTTCCGAAGGCTCTCTTCAATGGCGTTATTATTGAAAATCTCAATATACTTATTTTTGTCGAAATATATATATTTTTTTTTTTTTTTTTTTTTTAATGGGATATCGACATTTTTTTACTTTTTATTCTTCAAAAATGTCAAAATAAAACTAACATAATATTATCTACTTACGAGTATCAAGTATTTCCAAAATTTTCCGAGAAAATAATGCCTCGATGAACATTATTTCAGGATAGTTGATTTAAGACTGAGGGAATCTTTTCTGTGAAGGTTTCAAGAAATCATGAATAGTAAAGCGATTCTAGTAAATGTTATAAATTCTCCCAATGCAAATGACAACCATTTTTTACCACGTTTTTCTTAGCTCGTATTCTTATTAATCCAGTGGTTGTTTATCCAGTACAAATCTTGCAATCGATTTTTAACTAACTTCCCGACTAGCTATACATTTTAAACTTTTAAAATATATCAGAATACGATGCCAATGCATTTTTTAATACTTTTAGCCATCTTTAAGTAGAATTGAATTCATTTTCAGTTCATTCTGTTTTGTATGAAAAGTTATTTCGGAAGAAATCCGTAATCCAATCCACTATTATTGGTTGCTAAGGGGGTGGTCCTAGCAACTAAATTATTAATATATACGTGCATTACTATGGAAATCAAAATGGCATTTCAGTATTCTATATTTGTTTGTTGCAAAATAGCAAAAAAATGATTTGTTAACAATTGTCTTATTTGTCCAAAATTATTAATACATAGAATTGTCAAGTTTATATGATTCAACAGAAAATTTTAAAACGTGGTATATAAAAAGTTGTAATTATTTTCTTCTTCATTTGATATTGACAATTGCACTATGGAGATGCAATTGTCTCTACTTAACGAGGAAAGAGCTCATAATATAAGTATACCTACGTTTTATACGTAGTACTAAAATATATAAAAATCTGGAGAAAGCAAAAAGTAATCAGATGTTACAGTAGAAGTTGCCTGCTATAAAAGAACTAGAGAATGCAGACATAACTTATTTATTTATATTCTTCCAATTTTACGCTGTTAATGAAACATTTTTAAATATACTTATCTATGGCACTCATATTTTAGCTCTTCTATGCCAAAAGTTTGCCGATCTATTCTAGTTCATGGGAACCATAAGTGGGTAGGTAATAGGTAAAGGACCAGTTTTATTATAGAACTTTGGCAAATCACCTGGCGTATATAATACAATACTACCTGTACAGATTTCAGAGTAAATAATAAACAATGAGACCGTCAAAAGCACTGTATTCCGTAGTCGAAAGTATTTTTGTGAACAGGTGAGAGAGGGCAGGTTAGTCAAGGTAGGTGCTGTAATAAACAGTGTGTATTATCCTCAATACTTCGAATGAGAGAATAACTTCATAGAAACCAAGAAAGGTTACCAATATATCTACCTTTAAAATTAAAACGAGTAGTTACCTGTTATAGGTATGGTAGCTAGATTCGGAGAATGTGAATACGGGACATTTTTAGTGGATTACGATAACTGGCATCTCTGTTGAGAATTTAGATTATAAGTAACATTTTTCATATGACTCAGGATTTTTGTCTTGACACAGGATTGTTATTTATTTTGTTGCAATCTAAGCACCGAAATAATTTATGATTTTAAAATATGCAACTATGAATTATTATTATTAAAAAGTAAATCATGTTTATTCAGTAAAAAATAGTTTCATTAAAAAATAGTCAATAGAATAATATAAAGTTCCTGCAACTATTGGACTTGGCGATTACGAACAGAATAATAAACTTTGTATACAATATATCCCTACTTAAGTACCTGAAACTAACAGTGAGATAAAAAGAAAGAAAAGTCGATTTTTAGATAATTATGCCAATCGATTTCTGCCCATCTATTCTATACACAAGGCTGCTATCAGCAGCTATCGGGCAGTGGAGAGGGGTGGAGGTAGGCTGTTAAGATTCGACACAAATAGTGCACACTAAACTTTGTCAACCATACTTATTTGTTTTCATTGAATTTATAATATAATTTGCAGATTTTAGTTTTTAAAATTAAATTAAGCCCCGCCTAACCAAATCATAATAGAAGGTATGGGCGATCCGACAAAAATAGTGCACAGTTTTTCAGTCACACTTATTCGTTTTCGTTGAATTAAGAATACATATTATTGATGATGTTGATTAGTTTTTTAAAATTCATTAAGCTCTACCTACACCAAACTATAATCGGTAAAAAAACATTCCTCCGTCCATAAAATAACTTAAATTATGTATGGTTTGATGGCTTAATCTTAGATATTTTATAGATAAGAGAATCTTTTTTTACTATTATCCACTATGGCTTGGATCAGGTAAGGTTTAATTGAATGTTAAAAACCAACAAACTCTATCTACACATTGCAGTCTTAGTTCAATGAAAACAAATACGTTTTACTGACAAAGTTTAGTATGCACTATTTATCTCGGATATTAACAGCCTACCTCCACCCTTCGCCACTGATACTGGGGTTGTTTAACATATTTATGAATTGAGGTGGTTAACTGTTACAATACGTTAACCGTCTGAACTGTCAAAAAGTGCTATGTTTTAACAGCACCTCTCTTGGCTGTATTAACTTTTAGAGCGAGACAGACAGTTTTGACAGTTTAGACGGCGTATTGTAACAATTATAATACCTCATTACATAAATATGATAAACTACTCTCGATAGCCGCCGATAGCAGCGTTGTATATAGAATAGATGCGCTGAAAGCTATAACTAAGTACATAATGAATCATTGAGTTCTTTTTTAAACTATAATACCCCATATACAAGAAACGTGTAACTTGTCAATGTTGCATTTATTAAAAATGTCCTGTAACTTCAAAGCAACAGTGGGATAACTGAGATAAACCACCAGTGGCGAAGGGTGGAGGGGGGCTGTTAAGATTCGACATAAATAGTGCACACTAAACTTTATCAGTCAAACGTATTTGTTTTCATTGAACTGAGAATACAATTTGCAGATGGTGCTGGTTAGGTTTTAAAATTCAATTAAACTCTTTATTCTAACGCATTTTTTTTTAGAATTATTAATAACCATGTCCTTGCTTTTTGTACAAGGTGGTTGTTAGTAATTTTGAACAATCACAAACACCCAGGCTTTGAGAAAAACACATAAATATTGTGTTGTCCTGACCGGAAATCGATCCCAGGAACTCTCGGGTGGAGGGCAAACGCCTTACGCACTGCACCACGAGAGCTGCCTTGTAACGCATTAACGGAGTTTTATTAAAATGCCTAAATTTTTGCGGAAGCAGACAAAGAGCATCAATGCGAATGTGGACATATTGTGAGGAGGAGAAACAGAGAAAGTTTTTAATTTCTCTCAATAGTGTTAGAGATAGTAGATATATTATTCTGTTATGACAAATCAACACTCCACGAAACGTAATAGAATAGTATCAGTGTGCAAAAACCAAGTAACGTAACAGTGTTAGTGCATGCCAGTGGCAAAGGATGACTTTTGGAAAGAGGTAGGCTGTGGAGATCTGAGAAAAAGAGCACACTTATCAGATATATGTACTTACGAGAAATAATAAGATATTACTACTAATGAATAGGTACACACTAATGACAATGACACACTAATTCAATGAAACTTCAAAAACTCACTGACGGCATAAAATTGAGCGATGAGTTTAAATTACGTATTTTTCAAAACAAACTTTATTAATTATTAGTAGGTATGCGATTAAACGCCCAATATTTTTTTTAAATTATCTAATTCTCAATAATTTTTGACAAGGTGCAATCATAACAACAATATTATGCGCGAAGATTTTAGGCTTTGCGATAGGAGCCTACCATATTTCATAGAATTTGATAGACTGACCGAGGTTACGTGACGTAAAGTCTTATACGAAAAAATATCACAGTCCCTGGGGTCATCAGTTTTTTCTGTCCTTGACACAAACCATTTTTACAAATTGTGTAAAAACAATAATAATAAAAAATACTTTTTCTAGCATGCCTTATTGAGTTAAAAGGTTACAGTGTCGAAGGATGGAGGTAGGCTGTTAAGATCCGACATAAATAGTGCAGATTAAACTTTGTCAGCCATTCGTATTTGTTTATATTCAACTAAGACTACAATAATTTACAGATGGTATTGGTTAGTTTTTAAAAATCAATTAAACCTTGCCTCAAGCAAACCATAATAGTTTTATGGGCGATTCGGCAAAATAGTGCACACTTTTTTATTCATACGTATTTGTTTTCATTGAATTAAGAATACATAATTATTACACATGTCGTTGGTTAGTTTTTTAAATTCATTAAGCCCTGCCTAAACCAAACCATAGTAAATAAAAAATATTCTTCTATCTATACAATATGCAAAATGATGTATTTTAGATATTTTATAGATAGACGATTATTTTATGACTATTATATTTCTGATAGGCTTAATTTTCGCAGTATTTAAATTGAATTTTAAAAAACTATCAAATTGTTGACTTAGATCAATGAAAACAAATACGTATGACTGACAAAGTTTAGTGTGCACTATTTATGGGGGATCTTAACAGCCTACATCTACGCTTCGCGACTGTGTTACTATAATAAGCATCATTATTTAGGTAAGCTTTCGGTGTTACATACTTACTAAAGTATATAAATATGGCCGTATCATCAAATTAGTAAGGTATTCGAGTAAAAACGATAAAAAATATTATGCAATAATTCGAACACACAAAAGCAAGCGCCATTGAATTTCACACGCATACATTAATTCGCCGAGGTCTACCCATTTTTTTTTTTGCCTAGGTGTAACTCAGGAATGGCAAATAAATTACTGAATGTAGGTAACGCGCAAGTGTTTGGCGGAACAACAAAGGGCAGGTATAAAATTCATACACCTTTTGCGATACCTACATTCCTATTTGAAACTACGATAGAAAAAAAAGATGGATAAAATTATAACAACAAAATTTGTAAATATAAAGTCGGGTAGTCATTAGCGAGTTGTAACTGTGACCGTTGCGGATACAGTAACTACTAGAGGTGAGTTGGAAATACTGTACTGAGTTTGTGTACTCAAGTTTCGGATGAAACTACCCATACTCAGTATGTGTAGCCCAATAAAATTATTCCAAAAAACTTGTGATGATATCATCGCGAGTCGCTGTTCCGTGCAGTCGCCAGTTGGTAGACTTTCAACACTATTGACATTAAAAAGCGCGAACGAGATAGCACTTGAATATAAGTATATTTTAATTTCCTTTATTTTGTAAACTGTCAATTCATGGTGGAACTGCATTGTATTGTTGTTTTTATTTAATAAAACGCAATTTTTTATAGTACTTATTCCACTTTTAATTAATATATTAGGACCGGTTTCGTCCGCTTCAGTGGGACATTTTCGACTGAAAGTGGGACAGTCGAACATGTCCCACTGAAGCGGACGAAACCGGTCCTAATATATTAATTAAAAGTGGAATAAGTACTATAAAAAATTGCGTTTTATGAAATAAAAACAACAAGGTATATTTTAATTTATTAGTCTATTGCGTTCGAATGTATATGTAATAGGTCATACAATTTTGTTGCAGCACAGTGGTGAGATGACGCACAGGCTTAGGCTTGTTATATGACCGCTCAAAACATGTTTAAAATTTTAAAAAATCACTGTTATTCATTTTTGTAACAAGAATATTGTAACATAACAGAAAAACAACTTGTAAATTTAAAATGTGTTTAAAATTTTATAATAAATGGGACTATTCGACAAGCGGAGCTCAGCGTATTTTTAGCGATTCTATTGAAGCCGATACACAGTCTGAGTTCCCAGTCCCATCACTACTTACTGGTGTGACGAAAAAAATCATGAAACCCCCCTTTTTTACAAAACATTTTTGAGATTTTAAAAATTATGCCTGTTTTTTTAAATTAATCGTGTGCAATAGCAACACTCTTACACCAGATCAGATGTGGACCATAATGACAATCCTCTTCGGGTGTCACTATCTGTGCGTCAAAGTCGAAACGAATCTCAAGATATACGAAATTCCTGATAATAAATGTGTTTCGGGGCGCACATAAAAGCTTAAAGGGCCGCAGGTTGACTATCGCTGCTCTATATAGTATTCCAAATACTAGTAAGTCTTTTGGAACAAGTTTCTATACGAAGTATTTTTTTATACTGGTAGTAAGTATACTTAGTCTTCAAAATCGACCAGTTTTCCCATCTCTAGTAACTACCTAGTATGGACGCCAAATAATTAGTTCGCATCTAGAGTTGGTTACAGTATCTGTGGGTCTATTCTATGCTTATCGACCGCTAAAGTGATAAAGTGAAAAATATTATCAAACTTAGGGTAGGTTTGTATCAAAATATTAGCACTTATTGTAACAATTACACGAAGCCGGTTTTTATTGTTGCAATAAGTGCTATATTTTAACAGCACCTATCTTGCTGCTGTTAAAATATCGCACTTATTGCAACAATAAAAACCGGCTTCGTGTAATTGTTACAATAAGTGCTAATATTTTGATACAAACCTACCCTAAGTTTGATACTATTTATCAATTTAGTGTTCGATAAGTATAGAATAGACCCACTGGAACGGTTACAGTTACGAATCGCTAATGAGAACTCGGCTTAAATAATACCTGTGGATAAGTAAACAATTATACCTTGTTTACATGTGCATGGATATACTGCTTTCTTTGAGATGGCATTGTTTTTCAGAAGCTTTTGGAGACCAAAATAATATCTGTTGGCGAGATTGATTCGGCGATGAATTGAATCACTTAAGGTGGTTTTAAACGATCAGTTTAGTTGTCCGTTCAGTCTCCGTTTCAGTTAAACTGACGTGTAAATTCAAAAATTGAAGCGCCAGTGATACTAAAAACGATTATATCTCTTCTAGGGAACTGATTTCCCTAGCTGGTGTAGTAAAACAGGCTACCGATGTCGATGTCGAGTGTGGAAAAATATGGGATAAACTTAAACACATGTTAAAAAAATGTTATTTGCAATAGTTACGTCTGTATGATAATACTATGCATTAAAGTTTGTCACGTAAATGTAACGTGCATGCAATATTGAGGGCAGTCGTCAGCACGCTTTGTTACAGGTAGATGGGTTTTACAACCTAACCGCCATAAAGTATCCTGCTTCAAAATATTGCCCCATGGCGATGGCTTTTACATTTATATTTAATTATCTATTCTGTGATATCTTCACTCAAATCATTTGGCAGTTTTATTATTTGCTTTTGATTTATATTTTAATATTCTGTTCTCCGTGTTAACTTATTAAAGCCACGTAAACTCAGTCAAAGCACACTTGAATGCGTTAGCGGCCTCAGTCTTGGGTAACTGCTCCTGAGATATTTTCAGACGTAAACAACTGGCAATGCTTCACATCAATAGGGCTACGCGATATGCCGATTAAGACCGGGTGTCATATGGGGTTGGTTTGGAGGGTTATACGTTTGTGTTGTTCTCTTCAACCTTCCAACTGGCCAAAAACCTACGACGAGTTTTCCAAGTGTTCATCCCCTCTTACATGTGGCAACAATCACATATTATGTACTTAACTTTATTAGTCAAAAACCATTATATTGTTAAATAATTTTCGGTCATGTAATCGAGTGGGATCCCGGAAACGGGCCAATTAAGAGTCAGACCATCTTGGAAACTTCTTCACTTCCTAAAGAGATGAGGAACGGCTTCCACGTGATTCGATCTGAATCCAGTGATTTGGCAAACATGACAGTAGGAGATACCAATATAATAGACAATGCTTTTAGACCTACTAAACAAAAACTATAAACTGTCATAACCATGGGCCCCACATCCTGAAGCGGGCCCCCAAGCCAGGATCATTGGCCCTACCTATTGCTAATGTTAACGGCAGCCTGATGCTCTACAGTGGCGTTTTCCAAATGGTTTTCGAGGTCAAATTTTTTAACACACAAAAACCAAAAATTGTGTCGCACAACCATATATTTTATAAAATAATAAAATATTCCCGCAGGCGACTTTTTTACTACGTATTAGAGCAAATTTAAGATGTGTGTTTATCTCGTTTATCTGGTCGACCGCCACGCCAGGCCCCCTCTGCCCGGGCCCCTAGGCTAGAGCCCTGTCACCCCCCCCCTTGTGGGGGCCATGGTCATAACCATAAGAATAAGTGCAATATACCTACTAACGTATTAATGTATTTTAGACTATTCGGGACAGACATTAAAAAAACATTAATGGATTAAATAATGTGTCTACATTTCTTCCCATCTCTCCAATTTGTTTTAATTGGTTGTACCTACCAGGTTTGCATTCCAGACTTATTAAAGATACCATAGTGGCATAGTAGATACTTACTGAATATTGAGACATACGTGCGATAAATTACGTTGACAAAAACAAAATTAAGTAAGTATCTAGTGATAGGTATAATATAGTAGACAAGACCTGCCTCCGGTGACTTCTGAGATACAATTTTCACAAATTTACCGAAAGAATCAGTACGATTCACAACAATGCAAAAAGGCATTTAGAACCAATAAGAGTTGTAAGTAAATCGTTACACTGTGGCACCATGGACGATTCGCATTCAAATGTAGAAAAGAAAAAGGACGTAACCCTCATTTTTTTTTTTTAAATAGGTTTTATTAAATACACGTTGTCTCCGAATAATGTAAGCTGCAAATGCCGATTTACTGTCTAAATTTAGCTGACAATTTAACAAATAAAAAGAAGGAAGTGAATTGTGGAAAACGACTTAACCATCATTTTTGTTGGGTTTTCTTTAATTAACTCAATAATTAATATCAGATTAGGGATGTAAAAACTAAATTATTAATTATCACGCACTTCAAGGTTGTGTCTACTGTGCGAAAACATCTTCTTGGCTACGCTTCTAGGCGCTGTTGTTTACTAAATGGGAGGAGCTTGTTAGTTTATAATAAGTGCGGTTAAAAATGGGCGGAGCATGTTAGTTCACAGTTCTAACACGTAGCCAAGAAGATGTTTTCGCACTATATATTGTATTTTAACTTTGACCGAAAACCATACATAACAGAAACGTTTTTGTGCCTCCTGTAAAATTTGATTCGTGTGGATTACGCCCTTTTTCCTTTCTATATGCGTTACTACTACGAATACTAAGAATACAAATTGCAGATATTTTTTTAAATCGTTCAAACCATGAAACCAAACTAGGTACCTACTTACCTATTATAGATAAAAAATATTCCGTAGGTAGGTACAAGACAGTTTACCAGGCGGGAACCGCGCCAATTTTCATAGCCGATTTTGGCAAAATTCGTGAATTCAAGAACGAAAACCTAATCTAACCTAAAAAATAATCCAGTAAGTAGGTATATCCGCTATTTTCAAAATTTATTTGCCGCTGGCTTCCCTTACCGAGAAGAAACAAACATTCTTCTATCTATAAAACGTCTAACATTATCTATGATTTGATGGCATAATTTTAGATATTTTATAGATAGGTACAAGCAGTGGCGCACCCAGGATTTAATATTGGGGGGGCCCAAGGAGGAGAATGTCAATTAGTCCCATAGACTCTTTTTCTTCTTCACAGCTTAATTTCTCGTTTATCGGTCTTTTGTCTATTGCACTCGGTGTACCTATACCATGGTCCCCACATCCTGAAACGGGCCCTTAGGCTAGGATATTAGGAGATTAAATGCAGTGTAAAACACTACATTAACGTTTTTCAAATTGTGTTTAAGTTCAAATTAAGGGTACTTATACAGTGAATTATTGGCGATTTTTAATACATCTACTTTAATAATAGAGCTGTCGAGTATCGACACATAATAATTAAAAAATATATTGCATAATTATATAAGTAATTGAAAATGTTCATGGCCATGTAGTGTAATAGCGCTATTAATAGTAATTTACTATTAAAGCTAATTTATGTGTGTTTATCTCACTTATCTGGTCAACCCGACACGCCGGGCCCCCCACAGCCCGGGCCCCCAGGATAGAGCCCTGTCAGCCCTCCCCAGCCATGACCTACACCACTCCGGAATTCGGGTGGACACCGAGAATTTTTTGACATTTCCATTAGAGGTTGAGTTTCTAAAAAAACCCGACATTAGTGTTTCGAAATTTTTGTGTTAGAAATTAAAATCTAAGAATTTTTTTTAAAGAGGGTGCTGGAGAATTTCAAATCATTTTTTGCCGTGTTTTTATTTGTCTAAACTATTGGCTTTCAATTCCAATGTTTTTGGGGGGGGCCAAGGCCCCTTGGCTCCCCCCCTGGGTGCGCCACTGGGTACAAGAACTTTTTTTTAATCTAACCTATCTATTTTGGTTTGCTTTAGGTAGGGTTTAATTGAAAACGAACCGTTACCATCTGCAGTTTATATTGTTAGTTGATCAATGAAAACCAATAAATCCTAATGGATTTAAGTATTGTACTATAAAATTTTAAGTCGTTTTTTGCGACCCGGGTTTCGCCTTTCGGCATCTTCAAGCACTGTGTACGTACACTCACCAGAAGGCAAATAAACACTGACAGTCGATTTATTTTTGTTTTCCGACTTAGATGGAAAACATTGTTCATATAGAATAGTATAGATAGATTATAGAATATATTTTAGATACTTCTTGGTCTGGCCTAGGTTTTAGTAATTTTTCGTAATAATAAAAAATAAATGTGCCATTTACAAAAATACGTTTTAATATCTTTAGAGGGATGAATGTATTAGCGGATTAGCCCATGGTCCCATTAAGGGCAAATTCCACCTTGCAAGTTACCTACTTACCTGTTGCCAAAAAACTACAATTGAAATTTAATTATATCTACCTGTATAGGTTCAAAAGATAAGATAGGTACCTAACTAGGTACCTACCTACTTAATCAAAAAATGTATGCATATTTCACATTTACGTAGGTAAAAAGATGTGTTTTTATTTACTAATTAATTAATTAATTCATTCATTCACCCGTATGGCGGCAGGGTAAACCTTTATAAACATTTTCCATTGTGAAATTTAAAAAAACGTAAAAATAATTTTAAACTTAAACACATAAGTAGGTACAATGTGTTTTTCGTCTACATTATTTTATTTATTTTACTCGGACCGGTTTCGTCCAAAACGAATCTTCAATTATCCACAAACAATATTATTATTCGATTACACGTCACATTGGTACCTAAATAATATTATATAGCCATAAAAATCAAGATAGGTATTATTGTTATGTAAAAAATCAATTATCGCAAGACAATAACTCAAATTTAAATTAGGGTACCTATTTACGGAGATATTGTGATTTTAAATACAAAATAGGTACCATGAATAGAAATTAAGCAGTAGGTAGTTATTTTAGTTATTTCTAAAATACTAAAAACTTGGAGATAGAAACATGAAAAACCGTAAGTGTGTAAACGAACCTGTTATATTGATATAGTTTTTTTTGTATTTCCTTGTAATCCAGTCAGAAAATAAAACACTCACTATGTGTATTATAATATTATATTCACTGCACTGAACACTTCTTAATTCGGCAGATAGATAACTTTTCAATATTACAAAATATCAATAAGTTGAAAGTTCATCGATTGACGGAAGGCACACAAGGTTCTGTTGTAAAATTGTTTTTACGGCAAATTCTCGGTAAATTACAACGGTAAATCACTGATAGATAAAATAAGATAACTATCTTGATACCTCGGGAATCAATTAACGTGTCGAATAATGAATCAAAATAATATAATGTCAGCAAAATATTATATTATCGAGAAACACAATAAGATAATAACACTGTATCCGGCTTGCTTGAAGTATTGAAAAGTTTCAAAACTACACTGTCTTTATTCTCGTAACTTATTTTGCCGACGTTGCGTTTAAAGAAAGTTCTTACTGACTAATTATTATTAGCATACCAACAATTAAAAACTGCCAGTTGTAGTAGAATGTTACCGAATTTCAGGTTTTTATTAGTAATTTGAAAGGAAACACTTTTACACGAGAAACATTTAAAACTGTATCAACATTGAACAACGTGAAGTCGGCTTCGAATGAAATCGAACTCCTTTCAAGTTTCAAGACAGTTCAAAACCTACGAGAAGGCTACCTGCCTCCGAGTATGTATATGTAGACGCTCAGAAACAGAATGCTACAAGTCGCTTCAATTTCATATAGAAAATCATGCGGTATAAACATTACCCCAAATCATTTTTTTATCTGCAATAAAGTTTTAGATTTAGTATACCAAAGAGTTGTAAGTATCGACATAAGGTAATGAAATTCAGTCGCTATTGTAATGTTAGATTTGTATTACTTTTCATTGTTTGGGATGAGAAGATTTTTTCTTGTTTTTTTGGTTGTTCCAGGTTGAGTAAATGACCAGAGCATTAGAATGTCGGAAATAAACGTAAGGGTCGCGGCCCAAATGAAAGCATTAATTTAATTTAACTTTTAATAGTATTGTTTCTTGCACATATTTAATTTAATTTCTTAGATCAACTACAATCCGGTGTAGATCAAGGCGACAGATTTAAAAAATATACCTAATATAATTGGTTCTTAACCATTTGTTCAACCTATGCTTTGAATCCAAACACACATTGAACAAAACAATATGTGAATTTACTAGACGTGGATTCGAACCCCCAATTGCTTCAGAAGCAGACAGGCTACCACTATATATAGCCCATATGATCATATTAGGATCGGACATGGTAAAAAAATGCAAATTTATTTATTGGTACATTACGCTTTCTCCTTCCTCTGTTTTAATGCACTGCTAGATGCAGGATTCTCCACCTTCAGTCATTCTTCTCGATCGTTGATACGTACAGTAAAAACGAAACAATAATGCGGTCGGTCGATAGTGTGCGTGCGTATGGGAAGCTGTGATAAATGCCTGGCAGCCTATGACCGCGTATTCGTATGTATACGTACATATACAATCGACGAACCGCATCATTGTTTCGTTTTTACTGTACGTACGTACTTTACTCTCCAAAACGACCCGTGATTTTTTTTATTTCTCGTACCTACTTACCTATGTACTTTTGGATTATAAGGGTCGCACCAAAGTATTACTCTATCGATGATAAAAGTATTGTCTGGCTATCTCTACTTCTTTATTTAATCATATCATCGTATGTTACAATATCCACATGTATTTTCTAATCTAATCGCATTATTACAAAGCAAACATCTTACCACACTCTACGAGTAAACGCAAATAATAAATGTTGTACATAATAATATTACCTATACATGTGAACGTAGAGATTCCTCGGTAATATCAGTAGAATCAGCCAGTGGTAGAAGTACCCATCAGTTGCTGACATAAGTGGCATGTCTATATAAGTACTTGCAGCTGTAGCCCAGGTATTCACCTTCACATCACACCGACGAGCTTTTAGATAATATGTGATCGAGAGCATACTGATTGGCGTTTACAATAACAACATGTGGGCCCAAGAATTGCTGTAGTAGATCGCACATGTCCGACGCAGTGTGTGCTAATGTTCAAATGTAAACAGTGTGTAAATGCAGTCCACAGAGAGTGGATGCCACCGGTCGCAGCAACGAGTTGTTGACTCGCTTTTAAATTTGGTGCTCCATAACTCTCGTATTAAGATTATATTATTCTTATATCTTTTCGTTACGCAAAACAATGTTGATTATTAGTTTAAATTATCCCATACATGCAACTCCAAGTAAATGAATTGATTATGTACTACTTTTATTGGGAAAAGTAATTATGGACGCCAGAAAAGTCAATCTGTCAAAATTATTGAAAGACCGATCATATCATGATACTCTTGATAGACTTGTCCTGTTTCATAATTAACCGATAGATTTCAATATTCTTTATTAACATTTATTAATAAATGGTGACATGCAATGATGATTCATGCCTTTCAGATCCAGTGACTGCAATCATATAAGATAGGATAAGTATATGCTCAGAATATCAGTCCTAAGCGACATTTCTTTTACCACGGGAAAAAACTCGACTACAAATCGCAGTCCTCAGTTCCCAATGAATACGACAAAATATTCATCAGAATCACCTCCGCCTTGCGCTACTAAGAATTTTCCAGGGTTTTTGCAAGGCGGTTTCATAGGCCCTTGCCGAATTCAAATTAGCAATACCCGATGCGGGTAGAAGAATAGTTTTCAATAAGGCATATTCTCTCAGCCGGCACAATTTTCATTTGACTAGCATCAAGTAGAGTAGTTTGCGTGCCAAAGTCCTTAAGAAACCTCGATAGTAAATGCGAAGTATCCATAAAGGCATCCAGAAAAAAAAAACCATGTAATATAATATTTGATGCGGAAATAACTATATTCCGAAGTGACCATTAACCACCTCTGGAAATATTGACTTGATTTACAAGCTGCATGCGCCAGCAGAGAGAGATGGAATACGAAAAAGGTCTCTTTGAAATCGAAAGATCAGAGGACCCAGCACCCGAGCAGATGATTTGGGTATTGCCATGAACATGAAATATAATAATATTAGTTTTAAAAAAATATCCGGAAATCTATCTACTTCATTGAAACACCAACATAGCAACACGCCCAAATTCTTGTTGCTTTAGAAACCGTGGATAACAATTTATATTGACAACATAGCTAAAACAATTGGCTATATAATTATTATATTTTCGTCTGGTTTTCCTTGAACATTCACAGTAAATACATAATATTTTAAAGTACATATACACTATTCAACAGTACAGACTCTATTATTAAAATTTAAGGAACGGTACTATAATTATTTATTTTATGTCCGGGTAAAGCACAAACATACCATTATTTTTTTAAATAAATTAGGTACCTACATAGTTATGTAAATATTATATATATTTTTTAAATAAATACGAACAATTATTGCAGTTTTCTATTTTTAAATAATTTGAACGTTCAAACTTTTTATTTTGTACATTAGATGTCATTACCAGCCCTCCCACATCATAAATTAATATTATAATTAAATTAATATATTTAATTATTATACTTTATTCTATAGAAATAATGTCAATAATATAATTATGTAGAGCAGGTTGTTTTACGACGGATAGCATTGTGCCATCACGTTTGACTGTTACCAGTTTTCAATGGGAGGGAACGAGAGGGAAAGCAGTGTTAAGATGCTGAAGCAGGGGGAAACCGCACGCCAGCTTATAGAAGATAGACTCAAGGTATCTGTATTACCTACCAACCGATTTGGACAAACAAATAAAAGAATCACTGTTGAATGAATTTTTTCAGTAAATTTATTATTTATTTCATTATGGGTAATTAATATTAGAACTATAATAGGTAATATATTAATCATTTCTAAAAATAAAATATTCCTAGTTTGTAACATATTTTTTGGTTAGTCGGGATGTGAATAAACCATAATATTATTATCTCAAGGAACTGTAAAAAATCATTAGTATAGTTTTGAAATCAAAGTTCAGTACTACTCTTGATTATTCTAGAACCACTATATCTTAGCTGCAATCTTCAGCGCTGTATGCAGCGGTAAAGACTTGAACGGGGCTCGTAAGCATATAAATATACCGGAAAATGCGGGGTAGTCTGTAGTTCCACTGCTAAGATGTCCGCAGCCATGATATACTGGTAAGTAAGACCATAATAATTTTAGGCATCTAGCAATGGCATATGAAAGGTATTTTTTTTAAAATTCAAAGATAAGCTTACGTTAAAAAATGAGCGATCGATGAACACTCTTACATCTTATTATTTTTATATTTATTTATTTGAAATTTGTGAAGATGATTATTATGTAAATAAATTGATTTGGGTCTCAACCACATTCAAACATTATAAAATAAATTTTTGATAGTGAGATTTTTCAATAATAATTGATAGTTATAATGTATTTTTTTAGTTAGGTAATAACTTAAATAAAAAAAAAAACATAAATTTTTCTGTAAAATAAAAATGTGGATAACTGTCTTGAATTCTTTCTCATTTATATCAAATCGAACTTTGATATGGTTACAAATTGCATCTTATATGTTCAGTTGCTAGATCCCCGATAATGAGATAATTAATTACTTGCCATATTATTATTACGGAAGTAAATTACCATTCTTGCAGAGGGTATGGGTCTCCACAGAGTAGAGGCTATAGTATCAGATCTTTATGACAAACGGTTGTATATTTAAATATATTTAAAGTATTTCCCTTTGTGAGCTAGTTAATAAAAACTTGAATAACTTATTTAAATATCATAAATACTATTCACAACAATTGCAATGTATGTTAACATTTAATTTTACTATATATTGTGTAAGTACATAAGCAGGATAATATCAATAATCATTGATTTGGTTTTTATATTTATTATGTAAAAATGCAGAAAATGAATTTTCTCAAACCTAATACATATTTGTTTCTGAAAAATCCACATGATTATGGTCAAAATCTAACATACGATTGTACACATAATTTATGATAATATTAATATTTTAACTTTTCTTAAATAGGTAGGTAAATTTACTAATAAATAAATACAACAGCAATACATTAAAACAATATTATATCACTGTGAATTTGTATAAAAGAAATCCACAGCACATTTAGTTTTGTTTAAAAATTCAAAACATGATGAGTAAGGCATTCCTTCCGTCCACGGAGTTGACACACAACACCACAGGAGACCACCTCAAAGGACGGACCGAACCATCAACTTTCCCTTACACCACAGCCTACGTCCACTCTTCGCGGTTCTCGCAACCCTCGGCCGATTAGAGCCCGCCTCAAAAATCCGAAATTCAAATTCGTCAGCGCTCCCGCCAAAACAGACGCGGTCTGTCGAAAACAGCCGCTCGCGCCGCCACTAGTCAATCCGTCGGTATAACAGGGAGGTTCCCGACCGACGGACGAACATGACGCCGCCTGACAGTGAAAGCACGCGAAAAATCTGTCTCTTACATCAGACGTCGACCAGCCAGCAGCTCTCTTACATCTGACGCCGAACCAACAGCATCGACCGCAAAAGCTCTCTCTCGTATCGGACGTCGACCAGCAAGCACTGACTCTCGCCTCGGATGCCAAGCATCAGCAGCCCAGCCAGCACACCACGTTTGCAGCCCGCCAAAGCGCCAATTACCAACCGACCGCCAACGACAATACCCTGTATCTGCGACAATATAAAATATACCAGCCTCAACACCATACACCGTGCGTTTCTGTCTCCCACCCCCGCTTTGGCCTTAACGTTAATACGGCCTGCTATCTCCGCTTCAGAGCGTGCAGAAGGCCGGTGATAGAGTGACTTAAAGAAAACGGGACAAAACAATCGTCCATCGCGACCCCGGTGATTGCGAATTCATTATATTATTATTTCGATCGGTTTTTAATATTTTTTATCCCACATGCCAGGAATCGTCATAAGGAGTGGGCACACGCGTGTGCGGTCAGAATATTTGACAGTGTTATCGACAAATTTGACATAATAAGTGCAGACGGGCCAAGCAGGGTATACTATATAGATTCGTTTTTGCAACACTTAGTTAAACAATAGTTTTGTATTTCAAATTCCCCATTGATTGCGAAATTTCACTATTTTCAAAACATATCCCCCGGAATCGACCTGTATAGGCAGCTCTGTAAAACAGCCGATGTTCCAGTTTGATAGTTTATGATTTCAATCACTAAAGAGTAGCTCGATTTACGAAACTTCAATCACCAATCTGTCGTGTTACTTTTCAATATGACAGTGAACGGAAGAACTACCTTTAACATAATTAAGCAAACAGCGCACAACGACAAGAGTGAAGTCAAAGATGGCGATTTTGCATCATTTATCATCGAAGTTATTCGTAAAATATTATAACATTAACACTGCTTGACAAATGAGAATAAAAGCAAAACATTGTAAAAGCAAAAACATGATTTCTTATATATTATCTATATTTTTAATTTAATAGATAATGCAAAATCTAAAGCCAAAAATTTATTTTGACAGTTGAATGTTTTTAATACGATGCCATCTTAGTTTTGCTTTTCAATATTATTATTAAATGACTATACATCAGCAACTCTGTTATCTGGAGGTGCTTTTTTACAGCAACAGGATGCCATGGTGCCAGTCGCAGCGAGGAAGAGACAAATAGCACCAAGGCAGCTGACGGCGCCGCCTACGACGTCTCCCAAGGGGCCTTGTTGACCCACTCTTCCACCGCTTCCAATTATGAGGGTCAGCAGTGCGGTACACGAAAGAAGAGAGAATACCGAGAGGAGTATGTAGCCTGAAATGAAAAGCATTGTTTAGGGGATATTTCTTTTATATAACTATTTTTGATTCAATACACTTTGCGGCCATAATACGTTCATGAAAATTTGATTGTAAAGTGAAATGCTATATAATGAATCATTTATTTCTAAATAAATCAATATTATTCATTCACAAAAATATGACAGATGGGAAACAAAATAAGCTAGATGGCAGAAAACAAATGCTAGATTTAAGGGGGATCCTTATACCAGCAGAGGCACCTAGCGGAAAAATGCGAAGCTTGCAATTTGAAACATTTTTTTGATAATTTATAATTTCAACTGTATTAATTAATATGTTTCTGAAAAAGTCAAAGATATACTATACAAATGTAAAAAAAATGTGAATTTGTTACATATTTATGTCAACAGTTACGTTATTATTACATTATATTTTATGGTCAGATTTATTATTAAAATTTAGTTATCAAGTTTTAAATTTTTTGACGTTTAGATTTTTGACTAATTCATTGTTTTAATATTTTTTATATTTACTTTAAAAAACATCGATTTTTATAAAAATATAAATGTGTATAACTTGAAATGCTTTTAGTTTATATCAAATTTTATTTTAGGTATGGTCCCAATATTGAATTTGACAAAAAAAATCTTTTTAATGTTTTCAGATCAATGACATTATTAATGGATGACGCACTCAATACAGTAGCTAGCAAGTAAATTCGCATGTATAGGTAGACATCACGCAATTTCCATTATGCGATATCACGCATGGGGAATTTATAGCAATATGACCTTTATTGTAATGGCGTTAGAGCAGTGTTTCTAATGTCAATGTTCATTTGAGCGAACCCGTTCGAACCGAACCATTCGGCAGACCCAACAAAAAGCATCAGGAATTTATAGCAATATCACCTTTATTGTAATGGCGTTAGAACAGATTATGCCATTCGGCAGACCCGACAATAAAGTGAGTGTCATTTTCTTTTCCAGATGATTCGTCCATATTAATGTCATTGTTTCAGATACATATTTATTAATTAATACAGTTGAAATTGTAAATTATCAAAAAAATGTCTCAAATTGCAAGCTTTGTATTTTTCCGCTGAGTGCCTCTGCTGGTATGAGCATCGCCCGTAATAAAAAATGTCTAGTAACAACAATTGTATTCAGAAGAACATAGATTTAAGACGAATACATTGCTTCACAAGATATTTATAAGTCATAATTGAAAATGAATACATCTATGAAATTTGGTCATTAGGAAAATATTGTATGTAACATTTACTTTATTGGTAAGATCTCGATAAGATATAAGTTGGGTGTAATGTTCTAATATTCCAACTTTTTTTATGAGAAGTTTAAACTGTTTTAAGAGGTTGGTGTACCTACCTGAAACGTAATTTCTATTGGGTAACAGACGGTTTGTACGGGTTCGGAACCCTAGTAACCCCAGGATGAGGCAGGTGAAACCTGATAATACTCCAATGTCCAAATAGTATTTTCTCCCAAACTGCAAAACAAAGAAAAAATATTTTATTACATTAATTTACTATGCATATTTTATTTGAGGCGTCTAATAACAAGACCGGATTGTCCACAATTAAATATTACTAGTGGGAAATTATGTTTTTGAGTGTCAGGCGTAAATAATAATTGGTTTTCATCATATTTTATTTTCAAACTAGAACAATATGCATGTTTGAATTAGCTGATTAAGACGATACTTCAGTGAAACGGCAAATAATTTTCAACTATAGGCGCGACGAAATTTTGGACTCGCTGGCAGTCGGAGAGCGAACGTTGAGGTGTGAATACGTCAATTTGTTTCGTGATGGCGACAGGGGTATTAATTCTTAAATCGTGTAAAGATGACTAAAAACGTTACCCATTTACTTGAAAAAGAAAACATGTCAATGAATATATTATTATTGTTACTAATAGAACAATAAACAGACATGTTGGATTTATATGACAAATTATATTTCGTTCGGCATGCGTCATTTGCACCCGCGACCCGCAATCCGCGCATCGCCTAGCCACGATATTTTTAGACCATGCCTCAACTGAGGTATAGCCTTAACCCCTATTTGCAATAAATCCATGAATGTCTACAACATCTATTTGTAAACATCTATTTACCTATATCACTTTAAATTAATTAATGGGTTTTTTTATTGAATGCCTCATTAATTAATTGTTATCATTTTTGGTCAATCAAGAGGATCAATCACAGAAATATACAATATTGATGAATATAAGATACAAAATAAAATTGACGGTCCCAATAACAGATGGACACAGAAATATTATTGAATCAAATATTCCAGTGGAGGTAAATTAAAAAAATTAAATACGAGTAGGCCTCTATGACTGAAATCTGGAAATAACATCATTGCTGTAGCCAAAGTTAATTGATCGTATGATTAATAGATGGCACTAGTCTGTTGTATTTGGAATTATTATTACTTTATTTTTACATAAATTTAACAATAACTTCATCTTTTGGTGTCGTCTTCTATCGCTGAATTTTTATTATATTGACTTACTAGCTGAGTAACATAAGTGACCAACTGACCAAGCGACTACATAAACGGGCATATTAAACAATCTCTCGATTAAAATCGACTGTGGTCTGGCATTGACAACATGCTAAATTCTTACAAATTAATACAAAGGTACCATGCATTTTTGAAGGAAAGTTCATGTAAAATTTGATTGTTACAAAGTAAAAAAATAATGTACATGATACTCACAATATACATGATGTAGAAAGAAAGAGCTGCAGTGAGGGTGCCACAGAGCGCCATCATGATGGCAGCCAGTGCCAGTGTGGCGCAACCAGGAGTTGCTCGCCATCCTTTCTCGGGAAGTGTTGATTCTTCGGCGTAGATGACACCTCCCCCACGAGTTACCAATCTAAAATTAAAAGGAATCCATTGACTACCTATTAACTAACAATAAACTTATTGTTATTGGAAATTCAGTTTTTAGTGTGACGTGAAGTGAAGTGCAGGCTATTTTTTTGAATAACTCATTTTAATATGTTTTTTAATTAACATGAAATACATTTATGGGTTGAAAAATTATTAACTAGTTATGCAATTTTTGTCAGTAGATAATATTGGGTAAAGTGGGTATTTAAATTTTTTTCCCACAAAAAATGTCAACTTTTAACTGCATATTTCTTTCGTTTTAGTGCATATTTTATTGATTTTAAGTGCATACGTGCATGTATATACTCATATTTATTGTTGCATATAAATCCGCTCCCTAGTCGTAACAGTATATCAAAGATAATAATACATATCTCAGAGAAAATGTCTAGAGAAATAAAAATGACGCAGTCCTCGTAGACTAATGCATAATGCTCCCAGAATGCTTCATGTTTCTAATAATATGATATACCGATTATAATGCATTGAGCGTTAAATTATGGTTTCAAGTTATTGAAAGGATTAAAGGTAATTCCTGAACCCACTAACTAACTCTGATTGATCATAGATAATGATTGATCTATCTTTTTTTGAAACAATTTATACAAATATTAAAATATTATTAGAGAATGATATATTATTTATTTGTTACCTTGGAGAAATGATTGCTGTACTTCTATTGTTGAAAACTATTTGTTTTCCATCGTCTCTTCTTATTTCTCTGTCATACTCCCTACTCCTTTCAAAGTCTCTACTTCTCTCAAAATCCCGACTTCTATCAAAGTCCCTACTTCTATCCAAATCAAAACTTCTATCATGATCTCTGCTTCTGTCGTGAGTGGATTCCTTCACACAAAAATCAGGAATGTTTCCATCCCGTTTGCCAGGGCTTAAATTCATACCATCAGAATTTGGATAGCCGTAATTCAATTTTTTCTGAGCTCGAGGACTAATTGGGGATGTTAAATTTGAGTTTCTTCTAGGTAGAGGAGGTGATGTCAGGTTTACACAACTCTTGGAAGGAGTCATTATTTGTTTAGGGGTACTGGAAATAATTCTCTTCGATGGCGATATAGGAAATCCGCCTCTTCTGTCAGGAGATATGGCTCTGTTAGGAAAGCTATTAACTTGATTTCTAATTGACGGTGAGCTAGTGCAACTTTTCATTGGACTTTCAATTACAGTTTTTCGTACATGCTTAATCGGTGATGCCAATAAAACATGCAGTTTTTGTGTTGCTTCTAAATTCTTTCTTGTCATTCCTGGTGATTTTAAATAAAATGTGGGAGGACTCAAGTTTTCCGGTTGTGCCTGATAAACTGTAATGTCATCATCGTCATCTGATGTCGGTATTCTTGCATATCGGTGTACTTTGCCATTGACTGATCTGACAATCTCAGCGGGTACTTCCTTGTATTCATCTTCACTCGGCCCATCTACATTGTATTCTTCTGGTTCTGTTTCTACTATTCTTTTTTTCGTTGGAGAATATTCGAAATCATCAGGAATTTCTGCATACCTATGCTTTAAAACTCTAGGACTTAAATTGTGTGTTATCAGTTCTGTTTCTTCTTCTGCTTCGACGTCTTCAAATTCTGTTCCATTAATATTGACAACTTGAAACATTTCAACTTCTTCTTCCTTTCCTTTTTTCGCATTAACATTATTACCTTTTGAACCTCTTCTTATAAAAGGATCTCTAACCATTCCTTGATTTGTCCTTTTGGAGTTTCTTAGAACTGTTTTCCTAAATTCTGGTTCTTCCGGTGAAATGACAGCATATCTACTCGGTTTAGGTCCCGGCTTGGGGGGTAATTCAATAGAATTTGGTCCTGAAGATACATATCTTAAAGGTCCCTCTCCTTTAACGTTCCTCAAATGATTATCAGAAATATCAGTCCTAACTCTTTGGTTGCTTATTTCGAATTGTGGTAGCAATTTCTTGGGTGACTTTGCACCTAATGGTGGAATACGCTGAACTCCTGATGAAATGAATTTAGATTTTGGTGATGTGGTGATTCTTGGTGATACGCATGGAGCCTGCTGTGTGTAGACCACTTCACTCTGAGCGCAAAATGCTGGATTCGAGTAATACTTGTATGTTATTTTTGGGGAATCCATATTTCCGTGGTACATCAATTTCAGTCAATGGTACACTTATTATTTCTTGACAGTTAGGTATATCTCAGTCATTTGATTATTTCTTCAACGGTGAGAAAATTATCTCGATTGGTGGTTCGGATACAGGTGTCAAATTTCTGAAACAAAAAGAAAAACACAGGTATTTAGAGTAAATTCAATATTGACACTTCTAGACTTTTGAAGTGAGATATTCGACAATAATCGACAGACGTACACAGGATATTTACATGTGGGGGGGGTTCCACTTAATAGTAATAATATTATAATACTAATTTGCACCAGCTGCGTAGCATGTGACGGGCTATAACAGCCTAGATCGCCTATACCTATATTCACCGCTGGAAATGGATACCTTTTCAAACCGGAGCGCCTGATAAATTTAATTTACTTAATTAAATGTGTATTCTATAAAAATAAGTGTGTTCGTTTTTTTTAATGGTCAGAGTCATAGCTTATAATCAGTATCTTTAGAATTATCTTCAAATTTGTTAACCGTGCCCATTTTTTGAATAATAAAATGCCTAATTCTTGTCAAATTTGGGATCACAGAGATTATCAATATATTTTTTTATCGTAAATATTTCACTATAATAATGTAGACATAAATTATACGAATGGTTTTATAAATGCGTTTAAAAATTAATAAATGTAAAAAATCTTAACACCACTGCACATGGATGTACTGAAATATGACTATATTCTAAAACATTAGATCGAGAGGTTTAAAAGAATACTATTTTACATAATAAAAATACTTTATGCAGTCGTCAAATGTTTAAAGGATAATAAGGCTACAAAATTGTATAAATAGATTATCTACAACGTTTAAGGAATGTCCAGGATCATGCTCTGAAAATACAATAAAAGCTCCATTTTGACCTACGCGGCGCACGTGGGCCCTTAAAATAGAAAAGGATTGGGAGAACATTTCAGCGAACCACACGCAGGAACACCCACCTAAATACGAATATGTAACAAATTAATCTGAAATTGCAAATTATTTTTATCTTCCTAATTACCTGATTACTGATTGGCCAAACTGAAAAGAAAAGAATCTGCCTGTACTGTTAAATTGTATTGGTACTTCTATAGATAGGTACAATCAATCAAAATGTATTTGTATTGATTAGTAATAAATTCATAATAATATCAACATTATATAATTTATTATGATCTAATGAAAGTGAAAAGACATTAAAACACTCACGAAAAAGCGTTAATGCTGATGATAAATTATTCAATGTATAATATGGTGATCAGTGGCGTTCAAAAGTTTAAATCAGTGGTCCTCATGTGAAAATTAACTATGGCTGCACAATTATTATCGACATTGATAGTTCTATGGAAACGTCTGGTGGCTGCGCCAAATTTCACTTATGTAGTGCTAGAAAAAATTAAAGCTAAATTTTATTTACTAACAAAATGGATCAATTTATTTATAGACATGTCCATTTAAGGGGGGACATGCTCGTCGAAGGTCAAAATTGAGTTTTTATTGTATTTTCAAACCATGATCCTGGACACTCCTTAAACGTTGTAGATAATCTATTTATACAATTTTGAAGCCTTATTATCCTTTATAGTTATTTTAAACATTTGATGACTGCATAAAGTATTTTTGTTACTTAAAATAGTATTCTTTTAAACCTCTCGCTCTAATGTTTTAGAATATAGTCATATTTCGGTACATAACTGTGCAGTGGTGTTAAGATTTTTTACATTTATTAATTTTTAAACGCATTTATAAAACCATTAGCATAATTTATTACGAGATAATTTTTGTAAAATATTCACGATAAAAAATTATATTGATAATCTCTGTGATCCCAAATTTGACGAGAATTAGGCATTTTATTATTCAAAAAATCGGCAAGATTAACACATTTCAAGATGATTCTAAAGATATTTATTATAAGCTATGTCTTTGACCATTCAAGTGTGATAAACGTCTTATGAATAATGATTGCTTTATAATAATTATTGACCTAAGAATAAGGTAGTGTTTTTTTGAAATACGCCATTTCTTTTGTCATTCCCCAGTGGTTAAGCTACAACATACGGCCGTAGCCATAAATTGACAAACTAAAACTGAAGTTGTGAGTAAGAACATGTTAACGCGCGTGTTTGTTGGCCGTAGCCATAAATTGACAAACTATAATTGAAGTAGGGAGTAAAATGATATTAACACGCGTATTTGAACATGTACCGTTTAAAAAAAAATAAAAAAAAATTCGGTTAGGTACATGTTCAAACACGCGCGTTAACATAATTTTACTCCCTACTTTAATTATAGTTTGTCATTTTATGGCTACGGCCGTATGTTGTAGCTTAACCACTAGGGAATGACAAAAGAAATGGCGTATTTTAAAAAAACACTACCTTATTCTTAGGTCAATAATTATTATAAAGCAATCATTATTCATAAGATTTTTATCACACTTAAATGGTCAAAGACATAGCTTATAATAAGTATCTTTAGAATCATCTTCAAATGTGTTAATCTTGCCGATTTTTTGAATAATAAAATGCCTAATTCTTGTCAAATTTGGGATCACAGAGATTATCAAAATAATTTTTTATCGTGAATATTTTACAAAAATTATCTCGTAATAAATTATACTAATGGTTTTATAAATGCGTTTAAAAATTAATAAATGTAAAAAATCTTAACACCACTGCACAGTTCTGTACCGAAATATGACTATATTCTAAAACATTAGAGCGAGAGGTTTAAAAGAATACTATTTTATGTAACAAAAATACTTCATGCAGTCATCAAATGTGTAAAACAACTATAAAGAATAATAAGGCTTCAAAATTATATAAATAGATTATCTACAACGTTTAAGGAGTGTCCAGGATCATGGATTGAAAATACAATAAAAACTCAATTTTGACCTTCGACGAGCATGTCCCCCCTTAATAAAAGACATTTGAACATTTTAGTACATAGCTATTTATTTAAAAATAATGCAAATAGAAATTCTTCAATACTCCTTTTTTCCAATGCGAGCTGCACGGCTGCTTCTAAGTTTACATCTCGTCGCTGTAGATTGGTTTCCCGAATAGACCAAATGTTCAGGAGACGAAAAACAAATTTCATAATCTTATATTTAAATACATGGAGATATTTAAATTGTTATTTTTACAGCATACGAATGATGTATTCATTACCATTACAAAGCAATTTAAAGAAAAGGATGGTTCTGGTCCATTTAGATTAAAAAAAAACATTCTGTATTAAAAGGTCGATTTCGACAAAAACGGATATTCGACAAACCAATCCTGTAGCGACGAATTCTGTCAACTGGCTTCGATATTTGTTTTTTTTATGAAGTGCATTACACTGAATGATCTTTCACAGTATATAGTAGTAGGAAAAATCGACAATATTAATAAAGCAATTGTTGCCAATTCTTTGAATTCACTTGATTTTTGGTCAACGTATAACTTCGACCAAATTTTTTTAACCGTGGTACCTACTATTAAAATGGTTTTTAAGTACTTGGTCATGACTCATTTCCAATAACGCTTATTTAACGTTAGCCCAGTTAATTAAATTAAATACTGAAAATGATGCTGGTGGCCGCACATGAGAACCACTGGTCTAAATACATCTAGTGTTTTATTATTGCTTAGTGTTTATAATCGTTTAAAAATATCCTAACTATACATCTCCAGTGAATCCTGCGTCCGCATAGCACGAATCTGCGTGTGTTCCTACAAGTACATAAAGCCTCCTACAGACGCTCTGATTAGGTCAGACCGACATTCAGCCTGACCAAATCAGGTGTTACGAGCGGTCTGATTTAGTGCCTAATCAGTCAGTCAAAACGAAAAAATTGGAAACGCGAGAGCATAATATTATATAATAATTCAAGAAGAAGAAATGTATTCATTAGGTTGGTTTATTGTATCTATACCATATTATATGATATATATATATATATTATATACCTATATTATATATTTACGTGCAATAATATTTGGTCATTTTGTTTCCACTTCGGGCCGTAGGCTCTCGAGGAGGGGAGGAGATCGGCAATCTGTTTTATTTAATTAACGACGAAGGCAAATCGACCCATCCCTACGAAACTACTGTGAATATCTAATAAAGTTGTAGCTAATTGTCGCACCTGATATAACCGAGCAATGCATCGCCTATCAATGTCGGTGGGATAACCACCAGACGTTGTCGACGCACAGTGATCTCCTCTTAGCCTCATACATACCTTACCTTGCCTTATTACTCCCGCCGTGGTATTTCCGCTTTACTGCACTTTATCTCTCTCCATACCTAGACAGTAGGTGCACAATCTACATGGACTGGTGTGTAAAACTCCCACCTCCGCTCCCGTTATGTATATGCAGCCACGTCATACGCGACCGGCTAACATAACCCTTACGTGTGCCAGATCAAAGAATTTAAGCCCTCATTTTGTCCCGAGCAGAGCCGCACGGGACTGGTGATGCAACCTTGCACCGAAGTGCGAATGCATGATGTTAATTTATATGGCAACTATCAGAGTGACTTTAATTTGAAGAGTCGCAAGGGGAGTCGAGAGTGTCCCGCTCCCCGTACGCTCTGGCGAATTTAGTAAAGGCCGCAAAAATTGGCCTCGGTTGCCACCATGTCCGCGTGTCCTATTGGGCCCGAATGGGGTCGGACCCGGGCAAACAACTCCGCTCGTTCGGGGCCCATAAGTGGACAGTCCCACAGGACGTGCTCTGCGTCCTGCTGGTCGTGTCCACATGAGCAACCCGACCCATGTCCTGCCAAACCAAACCCCCGCAGTTTGGCCGCAAAGTTTCCATGGCCAGTCATGAATTGACTTGTCCAGTGGGTCGGCACCAGTCTCCTCGTCATGTGTCTCACCGAGACATCTGGAAAGTATAGAAAAGTCTGGCGGCCCTTAGAGGAGGCCACCCATCTCGCCTGCCATGCCGCATATGCGGTTTTGTAGACCAGCTCAGATACAGTCTTTCTGTAGCTCACGCCCTCCACTCTCGATGGCGGTGTCAGAGGGACACCAATCTACATGGACTACGTGTGGTTATACCTACTCAGCCACCGGCCGTCTAATGCAACGGTTTCCAATCGGTGGTCCGTGAGAGAATTTTGGTGGTCCGCAGAGTAATTTGAATATATTTGAAGTTCCAAGATCTCTTGTCTGACGACAATTAATTGGTTTGGCGAAGCTTGCATACCTGGCAGACATTTTTCGCAAGGACTGCACACGGGCGTGTTTGATTGATGTATTTCACAAAAATGATGCTTTTCAAAGGAAGATATTGCTGAGGCAAACGCGGTTGGCTGAAGAAGATCTGCAAATTTTCCCTAATTTTGATGATTATGTGAAACAGGAAGATGTCAACCGACAGGTAATAAATCTTGTTCGACAGCACTTACAGTCGCTCACTGACTCTTTCTATCGTAATTATCCAAAGGAAGAGGATCCCAGACACGGAAATACCTGGATAATAGAAGGTCACACTGATAATCTTTCTGTTACCTGTAATTAATCTTGTATGCACCTCTATGTCGACGTAGAATTCATATTAATTTAATAATTGTATTGATTCTTTTTTAATAAAATTAAATTTAAAATGTTTTTTTTTGCATTTTTCGTAATGAATATCTGTGTTAATAAGTTTATTTATTATAATTCTTTTGTCATTATATTGACATATCGAATTTTCCTTAAACGTTGTAGATAATCTATTTATATAATTTTGAAGCCTAATTATCCTTTATATTTATTTTAAACATTTGATGACTGCATAAAGTATTTTTATTACATAAAATAGTATTATTTTAAACCTCTCGCTCTAATGTTTTAGAATATAGTCATATTTCAGTACATAAATGTGCAGTGGTGTTAAGATTTTTTACATTTATTAATTTTTAAACGCATTTATAAAACCATCAGTATAATTTATGTCGACATTATTATAGTGAAATATTTACGATAAAAAAATATATTGATAATCTCTGTGATCCCAAATTTGACAAGAATTAGGCATTTTATTATTCAAATAATGGGCAAGATTAACAATAATGAAGATAATTCTAAAGATACTAATTATAAGCTATGTCTTTGATCATTCAAGTGTGATAAAAATCATACGAATAATGATTGCTTTATAATAATTATTGACCTAAGAATAAGGTAGTGTTTTTTTGAAATACGCCATTTCTTTTGGCATTTCCCAGTGGTTAAGCTACAACATACGGCCGTAGCCATAAATTGACAAACTAAAACTGAAGTTGTGAGTAAGAACATGTTAACGCGCGTGTTTGAACATGTACCTAACCGAATAAAAAATCTTTTTTTTAAACGGTACATTATATAAATAGATTATCTACAACGTTTAAGGAATGTCCAGGATCATGCTTTGAAAATAGAATAAAAGCTCCATTTTGACCTACGCTGAGCATGTCCCCCCTTAATATAAACTGCGTCATCGATCGAAATCAGGAAGAAAAAAAAAATATAGAAACTCACCATGCAATTATGTATCAAATTAGAACGCTACTGTAATGACGAAGCTACAAACTCGACCGTAAATCACACTTCACATGTTACATAATGTTTATGTATTGTTTTATTAAAAGCAAAGTGACCGGTGAGTTTTATTTTATCTCTACACTTTCTAAACATACATATTGTTAATAATTCAGTAGCCATATTTTAAATTTGATATTTTGATGACAGAATATGATAAACGATGGTATTGTGTGACCACTAGGTAGAATGAGTGATCGCGCTGTAGTGAGAATCTATCTCAGGGGTAGTCAACCTGGTCTCTACCGCCCACTAGTGGGCGCTCCAGCTTCCATGGTGGGCGGTAGGGGTTTGTTAACTAAGAAGAGTTTGTTAACCAAGAAAAACTGTTAGAAATTATGATATGATGAAGAAAGAAAACATTAATTTGATAGTGGTGGATATTAAAACCTATGGCAAAATAAAAAAATGCCTGTCTTATATCCAAATATGTGGAAAATAATGTCATGCTTCTATGTATGCAAAGTATAAATAATATGATAGATTTAACTACAGTAAGTTGTTTTATAAAGATTTATTCTGCCAAACTTAGCGAAAGTCTGACATAAAATATTTGGTAAGTAGGTCATTATTATTATATGCTTTAACTTTTTGTAACTCTGCTTTATAAATTTCATAAAGTAAAGTTACTTCTCTACTTTATTAATCACCATTACTGTGGAACCGGTGGGCGGTTAATATTTTTTATTACTAACAGATACAAAAGTGGGCGGTAGGTATAAAAAGGTTGACTACCCCTGACTATCTTGATGAATATTATTTTCATATATTTCACAAAATATGAGATCGACCATCCAACAAACAAGCTGATGGCTTGGTGGAAGTTCCGCGTCGGCTGATATAGGTAAATCGGGTCTAGGACGATTAGGCGTCGTTAACTGGGCGCCACACAATCGAATAGAATTCGAAAATAAATAGACGTTTGTGAATTATAGGTACTTTTAAATTATATATTTAATGTTACGAGTATTATTTACATTAAAATTAATATATTATTAATAAGTGCGTGGTGAGAATTTAAATAGGCACTCGTAAATATTGATTTAATTGTGCATATGTTTAAGTTTCAACAAGACGAGAATTCTTTTATTTTTATATAAATCCTCAGACATGACAATTCTCAATCCACAATAAAAAAAACATTATGTTAAGAGTTAAATGAATTTAAACTATGTAGTAGATAGAAACTGTTTAAAATTCCTCGTCTACTTTTTGTATAACATTGTAACGAACGTATATTTATTCCATTCGAGAGTACGGCGCCCAATTGTCTTAGCGCCCAGTTGTCCCATTCCCGGTAAATGATTCAACAGTGGTACCATAGGTATGGCAAAGCGATTCACAGATATATTTGTATTGCTTGCTAGTATTGAAATAGGCATTATAGAAAATAATACAAATACATCTGCGAATCGTCAATGATGCCACTCAAGAATGATTTTCCTATACTTCGGGATTTTATCACGTAATGACATAGTTTTTAGTAGGGATTGCAATACCGAATGAATAATATGTCAATGCAAACAAACAATCAAAACATATTACTTATAGAAAAAAATAAGTAGGTACCTATCAATAAATATAACTAGTATAGTATATTTAAAATACTATTTTTTGGCAACCTAAAGTACCTACCTACATTTATTATGTTGACCTTTATAAATATTTATATATCATAATATTTTAGAACTGCTAGTTTTTACAAATAATAATATAAGTCTGGGTACAGGAAAATCTCTCTCAAATTCAACGTTTGTTGGATGATCAATGTTGGATCAATGCCTAGTTATAGAATAATTGGAAATATTTGCCACGAATATTCTCTTTTTCGGAATCTGTATGTTAATTTACCGCGACAATTCTATAAGTATATTTTGAAGGATTTTGTTTTAATATTATTTACCTTTTGTTTGTTTCAGTCAATATATTTGCGTTTTGGCAGCATAAAACGTATACAATAAATATTACAATAGGTATCGTATATAGTAGGTAGTAAGCAATGTTCTGCACACGCGCACACCTACCAGAATGTGTCTGCACACTTGTTTTCATCCCCCGCACAGTTTTCACACAAAAATATTGTAAAAGAAAGTTTCCTTTGCCAAATTTCAATTTTGCTCGATTGCACGAAACCATCTCATGCAAAATTTTTCGACTCATTTCTCGAATGAAAAATTATATGTGTGTGTTTGTGGGGGGGGGGGGGGGTGTAAATTTACTGCCCCGGCTGAAACTAACCCTAGTTACGCCACTGCTCAGAAGTGTCGATGATCCGCACACATAATACAAAAATTAGAGGGAACGTTGCAGTGCTCGAAATGGAAAATTTCACGAACAGGAACGCTCGACAATTTTCCAAAAATGTGTGATATTAGATATAATAATATCTGTAATATAAAAATATCTTTTACTTTTACATGATGTACTTTTTTTATCATCATCTTCGCCCAATACGCTATCGGCTATAACAATTAGCGGTAACATACAAATATAGAGTCATTTTAGTTTACGAAATCGTTTTCTAAAAAATACATTAATAATTATACAAATATAAATAACTAAACGTATATGAATCTAATTGGAGTGGGAAACATTATTAAAATACACGAAACAATAGACAAACTAATTACAATTTCCCATTGGTTTCGTTAGTAGTTTGAATAAAAATATGCAACTAAGAGTGGATAGAAATATGAGTGAAGATACTTCGGTTTAAACAAAATACATGCCGCTTGTTTCAAAGCTCTGATTTTTCGTAAATTCGAAATATTTTGATTATGGTAAACTATTTTTTAATCAAATCAAAATCCATCGTATACGAAAAAGCAAGGGCATGGTTTTTAATAAATTAATTAAAAAAGTATGTAATACGCAAGATTTACAAATGTAGCATTATTTATTAAATATGAATCATTTTAAACAACCTCAGAAGTGTAGGTACATATTATTAGAAAAAAAATATTTACATCATGTGGACATGTAGGATAATTTATTCTAATAGGTTTCCAATGTTATAGAAATTGTTATATACAGGGAAATTTTTCATATATTTATCCTATTGGATTCTGATTGATTTATTTTAATATTTTTATTTCGTATTGTACCTTAAACAATACATTTTTTTTAACATGCATACGATGTTCACGAATATGTATCTATATTAATTATGGAATTATTTGATTTAAGTTATTAAATCTATTATAATATTAGTTTATCCATCAAAAACACAGTTCATTCAACCCGAAAAATATCCATATAAAATTAAAACAATAAAAATATATGATAGAAGATAAAAAACACAACTTAAAATTATTAAATTTGGAAAAATAAGGAGTCTAATTTTGTCGCTTCCTCTGATGAAAACGCTTATCATTGGCTGCATACAACTTAATATTGATAAACGACCAATGAACGACCTCGATTGCATTATGAAATACAAAAACTATGAACGCGTCAAACTCATGTAAATTTCGCTAACATAATAATATGATAAATGGACAATTCGGCCAATTATGGTTGTCTCGATACAAAATTTAAAGTTTCATTACAAAAAACAATTGCCTACCACTGCAGTAAAGATAATATATGTATTGAATGTGTTTCATTTAAAAATTTAAAAGTTCCAGTGTGCATTATAACTATTACGTTATTAACTCACTATATTTAGCAGTGGCGAAGACTCCATACTAGGCGATTATTTAAAGCCTACCTTCTTAAGAAAAATATTTTTTAATTGCATATTGACATATTTATATACTTAATCACTTCATTATTTTATGTTATATAAAAATAATTTATTTTGCCAACGAGATCGCATATGTAGGAATGTATTACAGTATTACACAGTTTACAAAACAACTGCAAAGGTATTAAAAAAACCACAGCGCGCCGCGCCGTAAATTAAATAATAAACGCAGCGCCGCGACTTCTCGACGTAAATAAATTTCCGATTATGTTTGGAATAATTCTGAGTTTTTTTCGTATGGACTTTACGTCTCGTAACCTCAGCAAGTCTGCTGATTTGTACGAAATGAGGCAAGCTCCTTTCGCAGAGCCTAAAACATTCGCGCATAATATTGTTGTCACGACTGCGCACTTTGTCCAAAATCATTAATAATTAGATAATTAAAATAATAATTTCAACGGCGTTTAATCGAATATTAATAAATAAGTAAGTAGGTATAGATTGTTTTTAAAAATAAAAATAAATTTTATCTAATGATTTTTGATGGGTATACATGTTTTGAAAAATACGTAATTTAAACACATCGCTCATTTTTATGTCGTCAATGAGTTTTTGAAGTTTCATTGAATTAGTGTGTCGTTATCATTTATTAGTGTGTGCCTATTCATTAGTAGTAAATATCGTACTATTCTCGTAAGTATACCTGACAAGTGTGCTCTTTTTATCATATCTCCACAGCCCAGTGTTGCCAACCGTACTATAATTATAGTATTTGTACTATAATTTTCGTCTGCGTACTATGTACGATATAAAACAGGTATAGTACGCCCAAAATACTATAATTTTGAGAAATAGGAAAAAAAGTTAAACAAAGAAAAACAACGCCAAAATAATCCGTTAGAAGCAAAAAAAACCCTCTGTCTAAAAAGAGGTGACGGCGATTTCCAAACTAGGAGGCGGGGAGTGTTGCAAAGGGAGACAATTAATGTAGCCACAGGTTTGCAGTTTGCAAATGCATAGTTTATAAAACGGCCGCTAGTTATAAACTACAAAAAAAACAGTCCTATAAAAGGTTGTTTGCAAACCTTTCTGAAAATATGGAGACTAATTTTATAATCCCTCACTTCTATACTATTGTGAAGAGCAATGGCTATCTCGTAAAAAAAATGGAATAAAAGGGTCAAATTAATCATAATGTTGAAATTTGAGGCAATATTGGTTGAAATTTAAAAAAAATTAAGTGGATAAATCAATTCAAGGACCACTAATATTAGTGGTCGTTGAATTGATTTCGCTTCACTTTGTCGTTTTAAGTCAGTTCAATTCATAAAAATATTGGAGCTTAGAAAATCAAAATGACAAAAAAAAAGTTCGCCTTATCTCCACTTTTAAATGATTTTTACGCCAGATATACTGAAGCAAACAAAAATCTATTTACTGAGTTCTTGGTTAGTTTGCTAATATATTTTTCACATTATTTTATTAATAGCAAAAAAAAGTTACCTGCGGGGCTGCTTTGTATCGGAGCTATTTTTTTTTTAATATATGGTTGAAAAATTCTGACCCGGAGGGTCTGCTTCAGGATGTGGGGTCCTTGATAGAATACATTTGTCAATGAACGAAGATGAATTTGGATTGACTACTATTGAAATTGATTGTGCTAATAAACAAGCACATTCGTCAAAGATTAATGTTATATACGTAGTAAAATCTTGTATATTTTTTTTCATTTTTGTATTCATAAGTAGGTACATTGTTGACTATTTAAAAAGGTGTCTATATTATTTAATGAAATACGGGGGGGAGGCGGCTAAATTAGATTTTTTTTAAGTGGGCGTAGTAACATAAAGTTTGGAAACCACTGACTTAACATTTGAATTTTGTCTAAAAAACGAGACGTTAATTACCCTTCATGGATATTTTGTCTAAAAAAACAAGACGTTAATTACCCCATGTTTAATTTTTTTTAAATGCTGAAAATTATTGGTCACCCAATGCGTACTATATTTTTTGCCGAAATACTATAATTTTGAAGGCACTGTACTATAATTCCACTTTAAAAATATGGCAACACTGCCACAGCCTACCTCTTTCTAAAAGTCACCCTTCGCCACTGATATTTAGGCATGTTACTTAACCTTAACTGTATTAAAATAATATGTTTGAAATTGCAAAAAAGTAAGTGTCTCGTTTTATAAATTAATAATACAGAAAATCTACATTCCAATGTAAAATAGCTTCCAACATTTCCTTACAATCATAAAAACCTTTTTTTTCAAAATACATTATTGTCCCATACGACAATGCAATAAATCTTACTTACCCCAGTGCATTTCTTTGTATACAATTTTATTGTTTTATCACCATTGACGCAAAAGAGTAATATGTCTATTGGTGCATTCAAGGCCAAATTCGTTGAAAAAAGTATTGTCTTGAAAAAAGGTTATTTCTCAAATACGCTGTCTTACACTTACTCTATCACTATTTCAAAAAAACTTAAGTAAATTATGTACGGGTCATAGAAAATCCAGTGGTTCTAAACCAGTAAAATTATTTTTTAATAAAAAAAATATTTATGTTTTTGTACCTTTGTACATATCAATTCATTTTCGTAAATTTTAAATCTAACCCGGAACGTAATAATATTAAGTATGACGCTTGAGGATTTTACTAGACGACTCGCTGTCCGTCGGATATTTAACGAACCGGTACGCCATTTTCGAGGTTTTAACGAACAGGAACGCCATCCTTAAGAATCCCACGAACAGGAACGGCGCTCCGGGGCGTTCCGCTCCATTCCGAGCGCTGGAACGTTGGTAGTAAGTAATGAAAAAATAACAATAAATTCATATACGTGTATGCTTTCTTAATACCAAAAAATACCGGTATTTTAGATTTGTGATAAATACTCAAATACTGCGAACAAGTCCTTAGGTATAATATACATTTCTCCTGTCAACATCCGGTGGAACAAGTTTTGTTTCCGTCAAATTGGTAACAATTTTATTATTTTACTTGGGGTGTTACTTAGACCGGAACAGAACAGACATTATAATGTTTGTCTTACAAAGAAGCCCGAAGATAGCAAGAAGACAGTCAAAGAAAGACGAGACCTAATATTTTAATATCTACTTTTTGATTTACTCCAGTCCAATTTCAGATGGAGCATACGGCGCCGTGTTAAGTTTTCAAACCGTAATCGTAAACGTAAACACTATATTTTTATACCAGATTTGGTATCCGTGTTTTTTACCAGTCAACATTTCGTAGCAACCTGAATAATTGTATTAACAAGTAAGAAGACTTAAATTCAATAATTAGTTTGAGACCTGTTTGAATCCCATGCCTGGAAAATTTTACGTATTATGTTTTGTTTTTTAAATAAGTGTTTGAGTGTTATAAGTAGATGAAGGTGGCCCTGGGTATCACATCATGCAGTGGCGCACCCAGGATTTAATATTGGGGGGGGGGCCCAAGGCGGAGAATGTAAATTAGTCCCATAGGATCTTTTTCTTCTTCACAGCCTAATTTCTCGTTTATCGGTCTTTTGTCTATTGCACTCGGTGTACCTACACCATGGTCCCCACATCCTGAAACGGGCCCCCTACCTACCGCTAAGAAGGCAGTGTGAAACACTACATTAACGTTCTTCAAATTGTGTTTCAGTTCAAATTAAGGGTACTTATACAGTGAATTATTGGCGATTTTTAATACATCTACTTTAATAATGTAGCTGTCGAGTATCGACACATAATAATCAAAAAATATATTATACAATTATATAAGTAATTGAAAATTTTCATGGCCATGAAGTATAATAGCACCGCAGGCGACTTTTTTTACTATTAAAGCTAATTTATGATGTGTGTTTATCTCACTTATCTAGTCAACCCGACACGCCGGGCCCCCCACAGCCCAGGCCCCCAGGCTAGAGCTCTGTCAGCCCTCCCCAGCCATGACCTACACCACTCCGGAATTCGGGTGGACACCGAGAATTTTTTGACATTTCCATTAGGGATTGTGTTTCTAAAAAAACCTGGCATTAGTGTTTCGAAATTTTTGTGTTAGAAATAAAAGTCTAAGAAATTTTTCTAAAAAGGGTACTGGAGAATTATTACAAATCATTTTTTTGCCGTGTCTTTATTTGTCTAAGCCCTAATGTATAGTTTATTGGCTTTCAATTTCAATGTTTAAAATCATTCTGATAATTTTCATTTTTGGGGGGTGCCAGGGTCCCTTGCCCCCCCCCCCCCCGGGTGCGCCACTGACATCATGACTGAAAGTGAAATAGCAGATGAAGTTATGATCTGGTAAATGATGATACAGCTTCGTCTTAGCCTGATCGCACATTGAAAATCGTCTCGACTAGACATGGTCATAAATCAAAATTGTGTGCAATATTGCAACTAGGTACTAACTCGCACAAGCAAGGACAAGCCAAGACAATGACGTGACGCGGCTAGCCAAAACGAATGAAAAGCAGCTTCTGTGCATGTGGTGATGCGACATTTTGGTATAGGGTGAAGGTTGTTGCTTTCAGCTGTTTTTTTGTGCAGAGGAGGTTCATTAAATTGCATGTAAAATTTAACGAATTCGTCGTGTACTCGTGTTGCAGCCGAGACGAGTTTAGATGTGTGATCCATCTTAGAATCTAAAATGTCGGTTTATTGACTTGTTACTTAATCGCCAAAAAGAAAATGATTCCATTAAATTCACACACCGTAAAAGCGTTGTTTTAACTGTTATAAATAAATTATTTAGTAAGTACCTAATTAAAACTGATTTAATTTGATTTTTACGTAATCTGTTTGAATTAGCATATTTTAGCATTACTGTATATATCCCTACCAACACTTTGATGGTAAGTATAATTGTATAAAAAAAATCAACAATTGGAAAAAATTTAGAAATTAACGTGAAAACGTATGTAAAATACACTCTGTTTTAATAATGGAAATAGTAAAAAAACAATCGCGTTTATTTTAGTTTGACAGAAATGTGTTGACTTATGGTTGGTTAGATCTATGCTTAGTTACATTGCCGCTAGTTTCTTTGTCGCAGATGACGCGATAGATTCGTCAGTAGATTTAAAAGGGGGCCTCAAAACAGTGCATGCAGTCATACAATTATTAAATTATAAATTATATGCGTATTTCTCACAATATATTGAGTACCTATAAACTAATACACAAAGCAAAACAAAATTCGTGCAAATAATATAAAATGGGGTCCATAACATAAATACTCAAATATAAATATTATGTAGATACTAAACTTGTAAGTATATAAAAAATAAGCCACTATTGTTACCTATTGTGCCACCTCAGTCATTGTTTATATAAAAATAAAACCCGCCAAATTTAATGTTTTAAAAGTTATAGATAGATCATTACAAGTCATAGAATACAATGTTCATATTTTTCCGAAAACCGAAAGCGTTATTAATTGTGTGGATTAAGTTTGATTTGTACTATATTACAATAATTATTAGTTATTTACATTGCTAACAATCATTATTTTGTCGTTAAAAGGTATTTCAATATACTTACAACAGAAAGTTTTCCATTTGCATTGAAACGAAAAATATTATAATAATAGTTTTATTAAATAAATATATTGTTGTATACTCACGAATTTTATAATGTTCTTAGGTAATCACCAATCCTAGGAGTTTTTTCAAGTTAAAAACAACTCAGAAGCGTTTTCAAATATTCTTGATTAACATAAACTTATTTGTTAGTCGTTTTTTTGTCAACATTTTTAAACCACTTACACTTTCTAAGATAGAAACTCACTAATTTCTCTAATTTTATGACAGTTTCAAGTTCAATATAAACACAGTATATCGGAATCACCAGTCACTATGTACGTGACACATTATTCGCAATTTATTGTAGATATATTATATTGTAAAATAGCAAAATAAACCTTTATTTCTAAGTACAAATTGATAGGTTACTTTTTACCACTGACACTTTTTATTATAACTAGTTACCTAATAATTAATAATTACAGGAGTTAGACAACAGTTTAAATTAAAAATAATCATAATTGAATTGCCTGATTTAAAATAAGCATTGTATAGTCACATTAGGTTTGTTTTGATTATACTATTAATTGATTATTAGTTTAACTGGTTTTTCTTTGTTTTTGTAACCGTTTTTCATCACTGTTTTCACTAAGATTTCTACTTTTGTTTTAAATCTACGATCACTGTTGTTCACTTGGTTTATTTTTTGGTATTCTTAATTAGTTATTTTTGGTTTAAATTCTTTGTTTTTTGAGTTTTTAGACGTGTTGCGTAAACGTGTGTGTATGTTGCCGGTTTCGTAACGGCCAATATTTGAAATGAAGAAGGGATACGAATGCTATACTGGCGGCAAAATGTAAAAATAGGGGAATCGGAAGTACAAGGGCGGCGTGCAAGATGTTTATAATGTCTGGCAATTAATAATAACTAATAATTTCGGTACAAGTCGGCTTATGGGAAGCTAGGCGGGAACCGCAATAATTTTCATAGCCAATTTTGGCAAAATTCACGAATAAAAACCTAACCCAACCTAACAAATAAGCCAAACCGACAAGAACCATAATTTCTAAATTTAATTATTTTTCTTCTTAATTTTAATATAACTAAATGTAACCCCAGTTACTGACTGATTTTGAGTTCTCCTACCATATAGATTAAACCAATAGACATATAATATTGTACTTACTTAATTATTATTATCAAATTTATTTTCATAAACTGATTCATCTACATAATATTAGCTGTTTCATGTACTTTTGTCATATTTTATGACATTTATCGAGAAATATAGACTACAATAGACTGTCGCTTTAGTGTCAAGAATATACAAATTTGTGTTACAAAGCTTTTCTTATATGTATTAAAACAAATATATTGTAAACAAAACTATCTGAGGAGTGAACATCTCCTGCACTTCAATATAAACCGTCACCGCCTACTGATACATTTTTCTAATTCGTAGGATGGTGTTCATCTTGATTCTTGACTATACCCGTCATAAAACCTCCTTACTGTGCAAGATAACTGGAGATTTCAGCGGATTTTTTAAACCATGTCTGCACTTTCTTAAGATATCCCTATGAATTATTGCCTATAGGAGTCTTTACTACTCGACAGAATCATCGAGTCTATCCACTGCTGGATGAAGACCTCTATAGCTCCATCCAATTCCGTAGTTTTTTACTGCCACTAGCATTTGCTAAACTTGGTAGGTTCGTCGATCCCGCGCATTTTGGCCGTTTCATGTCCGTTGATGACATACATTGGATAACCGTATTTGTCCAGTAGTCGTTCACTCACCGAGTTACATGTCCAGCCCATTGCAATGTCAGCAGCTTGGCGACCCCTAAGACGTAATGTGTTTTGTTGTAAGTAGGTGCATTATGAATGTGGCAATCAGGGTCATTGTAGCAAATCTGTATTCATGTATTTACAAAATTGTTGTCCTATTCGGCTAAAGCATATTCAGCTGTCCGCATATTGTATTGGGATATATGCAGTTAACAAACGAATTCTACCTACATTGCAATAATGGTGATTATTGCTGATTTCCGTTCATGCCTTTAGCGTATTCTGCTAATGTGTTCAGTTTACTATTTCGATTTGAACGTAAAAGAGTATGGTATGCAGAGGGAACATCCAAAAAGTGAGTTGCCTTCTGGGTGAGGCTGTAAGAAGATTTAATCATAACTTTAAACACATGTTAAAGAGTACCTATGTTATTTTGAATAGTTGCGGCTGTATCATAATAAGCATTCAAACTTGTCACCGAAACGCGCATTCAACATTTTTGTAATACCTATATGAGAACATTCAGGCTGGGTTTGTATTCATTCTGTGTTGACTATCATTAAGAAGTCGTGAACTGAATAGCGCTCGAATACTTAGTTATCTAATTGCATATTGTGTATATTATAAAAATAAATGTGTTACACTATATGGCAAATCTAGCTTAGACGGTCAAATTAATATGTCCACGAGACGGAGCGATAATTTTGGAGATTTTACGAACCGGTACGGCGCTCCGGTGTGATCCGGTCCATTTCGAGCTCTGGAACTGATATTAACTTCAAAGATATATTGTCTAAGCTTCAAAGCCTTGCTCCATAGCGATTTGACTTCTCATTTATGTTTTATTAATCTGTTCTGTGGGTATGCAGTAATACTGAGGGAATTAAAAGAAGCCTTTGGTAAAAGGTACCTACTTAACTACTAACGGTGGTTGATAAATAAATATTTTAATTAAATAGCCACGAGCCGCACTGGATTATAAAAATATAAATAATTTTAACGACTACCAACTTGGACAATGAACACACGCGGGCTTTTTTCATAAGGGCGCGTGCGCAGCTGTTCCCGCAGCCGTCACTCTCTCGCCCGTTTAAAAATGCATTTGCGACTGCTGTTGCATTCCCGTCTCTCTCGCACTGTCACACCTGGCTGAACTGGTAGGTATTTAAACGCACAAGCTATAGTATTTATTATTAATAGGTAGCTAAGTAGATACCAAGATAAAAGTAGGTACATATGTGGAATACAATATAATAATACATATTTCCATAAGATTATGGCATTGTTTACTATACCTGTATCAATATACACGAAATAAAGTGAAATTCATTGATAGCAATGAATATACAGTAGGTTCTATTAATCTATTCGTTCTATCTGATGTTTTTCAACCGGGGCACAGAACGTGTGAAAGGGGGCACAGTCAAAATAAAATAAGTACAGTCGAACTCGGTTATTACGATCACGGATATAGCGAGATCTCGAATGTAATGACTGTAATGAGGAAACATTCGTTGAAATTTTAGTTTATGATTTTCTCCATCCATTTATTCACTTTTATAACGAGCTACTTATCGGGTATACCGAGAAAAAATATCGTCAAAAATTTTCTTAAAACTGTTAATGTGTCGATCGTTTAGAAACAACATTTTCGACCCTAAACAATAAAATCCGACCGGGCAGGATGCCGCCGGGATCAGATTACGTTTATGACACTAGTTAAGTGTCTTAGTACCCAATCGGTGTTTTGAATAATTAAATAGAATATTTGAAAAATGACAATTAATCAATATGGCGATCATGGTACTTATATGAAATACCAAAAATCGCTAAAAATACGCGGAATATCCTTTATTTTACACGGCATCCTAGAGTTCCGCGGAATATCGTTTGGGGAACACTTCTGTTTAGCATTAGCTACACTACCCTTAACCTTAGCGATAGGTTGGGGGGCCGCCAAACGGTTACATGTAAATTGTACGTAAAACATTTCAACGTAGCAGCACAGTTCGCCGTTAGCTTCCTATCGCAAAGAGATGACCGTATGTTTACTATATGGTCTCCTATTTTATTAGATTCAATATGAACATTAATTCAATTTTCATGCCGATTTTTGCGAAACTCAAGAATTTAAGATTGAAAACCTAACCTATACTATCCTTTTTTTTTTTTTTTTTTCGGCGGGGGGAAATCTTCTTAAGACACCACCAGCAGTCAGCGGCGACTGACTGATGGTAGTGTGGGATTCTTACCCACTAAAACCCCCCTCCTCTTCTCAGCTGCCCCCCCGGAATCCGCTTTTATGCATTACTTCAGGGAGGCAGCTATGTCCTTGCCTTTTGTTAGGCCACTTCTACCTGTTCTCCTCGCCGAGATCTTTCGTCTTCTTCTTTGGTCTTGAGGACGCACGATGCGAATTCTGCCCATGCTGACCATGCAGCTGTGCTTTCCAGCATTGAGGAAACCATGTTCGTCAGCGACATTGCTTCCTCGCTGACAATCCCTTTCAGGGTGTTTCTGGCTTCCTCCCAAGCTGGGCAGTCAAACAGCGTGTGCGCAGGGTTATCGTCATGGCCTACACAGTGATGGCATTCGCGGGTCACTTCTTTCCCTATCCTGTGAAGGTAGTTGGAGAAGCATCCATGACCAGTGAGCATTATCCTAATCTGGCCTAACCTAACCTAACCTAACAAATAATCCAGTATATCGGCTATTTCCAAAATTTGTTTGCCGCTAGCTACCTATAAACAGTGTAAACCGACAAGAACCGTGTTTTATTTAGACATGAATTGTATTTCAGTACTTATACGACCCAAAGAGGTTGGACGGTCTTTAATATACGACCATTTATTTCCGATACAACATTTCACGTTCTTCAAGAGTAAGCGAGACGCGATGTTGTCATTTTATGGTACTATTTGACAGGTAGTGAAAATCGGTTAACCTAAAAACGAGTATAGTTCGTTTTTTTGCCGGCAGGTTCGCCACTATCGTTCTACTGCGTAGGCGCAGATTGAATAAATCCCTACTGTCGCATGAAGATTCAGAAGCCTCCAAACTTTTTTGATTCATGCATGCATGCATGCATAAAACTTACTGTCACAGTGACGTCCCGTGGGGGTAGGCTTAGGGGCGGCAGTTACTCGAAGGACGGCAAATCGAGGAGAATCATTAGGTATATATAGAAATGGCTACCTAAACTTAGTAATAACGGAAATATCTTTCCATTAAAAAAACAGCTCACTGGTTGGAAACAAAATGTATGAATTAACATAAAAGGTTTAACAGGACTATATTTTTTGTTGGGTTCACGATGTCTAGTTTACTTCCGTTTGCCTTGAACGTCAAGTCCTTGGTGACCAGAAATGACACGTGCAAATTTGAGAATTATATTTGAATTGTAGGTACCTAGGAACGTACTTACCTAATATAAAATTTATCCAAATATTTTTGGCAGTCACTCGTGAGTTTTAGAAGTTATCAAGTGTATTTTATATCTGAAACCGTGAAATCGCAATATTGTCTATTGAAGCAAAGATGGCATTTAAATTAGATGTGGATGACATATTTACTGACTGTGCAACAAAAAGGGCCAGGAAAGTTTTTTTTTTTATTTTAATGGTTGAGTGTTGAGACTATTAAAATAGTGTATTTATGATTAAAAGTCAGTGACGTCCCGTGGGGGTAGGCAGATTGAGCGTCGCTTGGGGGCGGCAGTTACTTGAAGGGCGGCGAATCGAGGAGAATTATTTGGAATATATAGAAATAGCTACCTAAACTTAGTAATAACGAAAATATCTTTCCATTAAAAAAATCAGCTCACTGGTTTTATCGGGTTCGCGATATCTAGTTTACTTCCGTTGCCCTTCAACGTAATTGGTGACCAGAAATGACACGTGCAGATTTGAGAATAATTGGTCTGATATTTTATTAGTAATGTGTCCATACAACTCATTTCTTAGATATTCATGGACTCATGAAAGGATGATAAAAATACTGTATAAAAAATGAGGCGGCTTTTTGGTGCTGCCTAGGGGCGGCATTTTATCTAGAGACGTCACTGTTAAAAGTGAGATATTGGAGTCATGAAAGGATTATTAAAAAATGGGGTGGCATTTTGGCGCTGCCTAGGGGTGGCATTTTATCTAGGGACGTCACTGTACTGTCAACAGTCAATCCATGCACGTGTGAACGGGGTTTAACATTCTGAAGTAAGTAAGTAAAGTATAATATTAATAATATCTTATTTTAAACATATCCGCACCTCTTTATTAGCTTAGCTGGTGCAACCCCATTGTGAAGTAATGCTTTACCGTCGTGAGTTGCGACTTTGAAACAAAATTGTGCAGCCAACAAATAAATTAACATCACGACTTAACAATTTCGACATGGCGGATTTGTGAATAAGTAAAATAAATCCTCGAACTTTTCATTGCATTATTATAATGTCCCTTCACCTCTCGAAATCGCGAATCACGACCCTTTTCGTTTATAATTCAAACGCCAGGGAAATTGTAATAATATCTGCGACCTGTGTCAATGAAACGCGCCGCTGCTTTGACAATTAGCCGTATCACAGTTTACCGTGAGATATTGTATCGGAAACCGATGACCATAATATAGCATTGAGATAAAATTTATATCGATATAAGCCACCGGACTAGGGAATCCAATCCCGGGATCCCGGACAATTTTCGATACCTATGAATCCCGGGATTAGTAAACATAATAGATTTTTTTTATCAATTACAATTAATTAGTATGTGAACAAAATCATTATGTTAGTGACGATGTACCTGCATACTTCACAGGGGGAATCGCCGGATGCTCACGGATATTAAATAATCATTTTTTGCTGCCATACGCAATCGTTATAACATCACAAAAATAATAAATTCGTTTATTTAAAACCAGATAGATGCCACTGACGTGCTAGCACGCGAACGGCGTCTAACTGCCAGTGCTATGAACGTGGAGGCCCGCACTTGTTTCTACGCCGAATTTTACGAATGTATGTTTTAATTTCCTCATTGAATTTAATACAAACACATTTATAGTAGCAATTGATAGAATCTCGGAATGTTTGTGAATTTTATTATAGGTATATTGTCAATATAATATTTTTTTATTTTAAATAAACTTGTATTATTGTTTTTGTTATCTTCAGTGTCAATTCATGGTGTAATTGTATTAAATAAAATAAAACACAATACTACAGCATGTAGGTCGTATGACATTTTGAAAAATGAAAAATCAGTTGAGAATGTCCCATTGAAGCATAGATCGATTTTGTAGCATCGCTGCAGATTGAGGGAGGGTCGGGTCGGCCAGGAATAAGTACCACATATTATTGTGTTTAATTTTATTTAATAAACAATGAAGCCAAACCGATTTGATTGAAATAATACAACATATTATTTACAATTAGGTACAACTGCTATAATGCATTTTATAATATTGTGAAATATTTTATTGTACCTATCTATAATCTAGATTAGTTTATATTTTCTCTTTCGTTTCAAAATGCAACGTAGACAGGTTACCATTTTGTAAGCGATTTTTTTTATTGAAAGGATTACTTAATTCATATTTTTTATCTGACACATCAAATCGTGACTGACAGATCAAGAATCAAAAAGTGACAACTTTAATGTCATGTTGTCGTTAAACTCTACAGCTTACAAAATGTTATGAACTAACACATTTTTTGCAATAATTATTATAAAGTATAATATGCTACTTTTACATTTGTTAATATTATATATGACACAATTATAATATTACTTTTAAACTTTTAAAGCATTGCAAGACAAATATATATTTCTAACAATTCGATTTACTTACCCCAATCAACTTTTAAATCATACATATTACACGAGATGGGAATAAAACCTCAACCGAACAATGGAACTCTTAGATCTTTCTCTCTTCTCTGATCTCTGAAGATTTTGGAACCTTGATTTACCTGATGATAAGATTGATCCTTGATTTATAACTACACAACATAAGCATGGCATTTTTGAAGTTTGGGTGGGTTCGCAAGTTTTGGGTGGGTTCGCAAGTTTTGGGTCAATTACGAAAACGACTTCTAGCAATGTGTCCAGCCCATATCCATTTGAGGCTTTTAATGAACTCTATCACATCGCAAACCCTTGTCTGCTTCCTTATCCAATAATTCCTCTTTTTGTCTTTTCGCGTTATGCCCAGCATGCACCTCTCCATACCGCGTTGTGCTACTCTAAGTTTCTGGATCTCTCTTTTATTTAGGTTCCATGTTTCACACGCATATGTGATTACGGGAAGCACATACTGGTTGAACACTTTGCGCTTTAGGCACAGTGGAAGGTCAATTTTCAGTGGAAGGTTTTTTTTCGGAAGACATTATTCAGGCGGCCAAAAGCACTCCAGCCTAGCTTTACTTTGCGAACAATTTCATCAAATATAAAAGAGACAATCGTTGGACAAATTTAGTCATCCAGTGGTATCCAAGAGGTACAAAACGTCCGCAAGGTATACCTAGAGGCCGCTGGATCGATGAAACGATAAAGTTCTGGGGAAGTACGTGGCAACGCAACGCACAGGACCGAGAGAAGCGGAAGCAGCTTGAAGAGGCCTTCATCCAGCAGTGGATAGATTCAGGCTGATGATGATAACGAAAACGTCAGCCCGTATTACACGTAGTAATTACTTTCAATATGAATTATTAAATTACTTACAATATAAATCGCTCATTACTCTCATGACATCTCATCTGTTCTGTTCTGTTCTGAAAATAATAATCATCGCTGTCTTCCAACTCCGCACCAATGTTTATTATTAAGGCCATGCATTAGTTGAGGCACGGTCTAAAAAGATCGTTGCTAGGCGATGCGCGGATTGCGGGTGGCGGGTGAAAATGACACCTGTCAAACGAAATATTATTTGTCATATAAATCCAACATACGTCCATTTTATGTTCTGTTTATTGTTCTATTAGTAACAATAATAATATATTCATTGACATGTTTTCTTTTTAAAGTAAATGGGTAACGTTTTTAGTCATCTTTACACGATTTTAGAATTAATTGACCCGTCGCCATCACGCAGCAAAGTGACGTGTTCCTGGGTCAACATTCTCTCACTGAATGGCAGCGAGTCCAAAATTTCGTCGCGCGTACAGTTGAAAATTATTTGGCGTTTCACTGATGCGTCACCTTAAGTTTTCCATGTGTGTGTCTAATTCTAAATCACTTGCCCTACATAATAATATAAGAATCTTCGATTTTTATATCGTGCTCAAATTTTTAAATATCTATTTCTATCAACACTCATTTCGATAAATGGAAAAAATACGAGGTGAAGATTTATTAACCAGTTTTAAAAGCTTCAATAAGACTAATCAAAAATTGTAGACACCTTACAATGTAGGATAAGTAATTCAAGATCTATAGCATCCGGAAGCTCAAAGAAAATTGATGTATTCAAAATATAACTCCAGTTATATAAATTTAAAAAAAAACGGTGTGTGTACTTATGTACGCGCCTTAGAAGTTATACTTCTTTGGTGTAACAAAACAAAAACAAAACTTGTGATAAACTAGATTCTTTGACTAGCTCTTAATTATTATCTTGTTAAATTAGACACTCAAGAAATAGGACCGCTTATTGGAACGCCGTTGGTTTATTTCTATACACTTATATTACTAAATTATATAATGGTTTCTCGTTGTATTTATTTTTAAAGTACCAACTGTTACTCTGACGTTTGTCAGAAATGGCCGACAATAATAAATCCGCTGCCTAGGCAACGGAACAATTCTAAACTATAATATTATACTGTATAATCGTCACGATTGCAGTATCATACTGTGGCGTAAAGGTAGTGCGTTCGGCTAATAACCGAACAATCGGTGGTTCGAATCCAATTGAGTGCGTTTTTTTTCGTGTGAAAAAATAAATTATGTGTTACATGTCACACGCCAAAAATACATTCTGATCTGATTTCCCAAACGCGCCAAAAGAAGTATAACTTCAAAAATTCTATGTTTATATAACGCTTTATTTAACTTTCTTAGTAAGATTCTATTTAGGTTTAAATCTATTAAAAACTATACTTATATAATATATATATATATTTATTATATGTCCTCAATTTCAGGAAAACTAGATCGCGGAGGATTTTTTTCTCCAAAGTAGATCTTAGTTGAAATTAGTTTTCCCTGGATACACGAACTAGAAAGAGAAGTAAAGATATCTTGAAAAATATTACCGACACCTAATTTTTGAGTACTTAATACATAATAATTACAAGATAAAAAGAACTTTTTATATACCATGTTTTTAAATTTTCTGTTGAATCATATTATAAACTTGACAATTCTATGTATTAATAATTTAGGACAAATAAGGCAATTGTCAACTAAACATTCTTTTGCTATTTTGAAACAAACAAACAAATTTTGAATAGGTACTGAAATGTCATTTTGATTTTCATAGTAACGTACGTATATATTAATAATTTAGTTGCTAGGTGGATAGTGGATTGCATTACGGATTTCTTCCGAAATAACTTTTCATACAAAACAGAATTAACTGAAAATAGTGAAAATGAATTCAATTCTACTTAAAGATGGCCAAAAGTATTAAAAGAATGCATTGGCATCGTGTTCTGATATATTCTAAAAGTTTCAAATGTCTAGCTAGTCGGGAAGTTAGTTAAACATCGATTGCAAGATTTTTGTACTGGATAAACAACCACCGGACAAACAAGAATACGAGCTAAGAAAAACGTGGTAAAAAAATAAAATGTCCATAATATAGCTCGTACCTATAACTAGGCACTAGTATGTAAGTGCATTACTTTTTTTATAAACCAGAGCCAAGCCCCAATACCAGAGTTCCGATTTTGAATTTGATAGAACTGAACCCCCTGAATCGAACACTATTTGAATTTTCTACTGGAACCGAACATATTATTATCTACTTGTCTGTATTGTCTGCTTTTGGTATCTTAATTTCTCATCGTTCAAAGAAGACTAGGTATAATTTAAATTATCAATAAATCTAGTTCCATAGACCGCGAACTTTCTTTTAGAAGTTTTTAATATGGCAGTGTTGCCAATTATTTTATTTTGGTTTTATTTTATTGCCACTCGTGTTAACCATTCATCAAATGGATGACATTTCAATCAGACAGCGGTTACGTTTTTTTTCGTACCTACTCATGTTTTGTTTTCTCCCAAAGGCATCTCGATGTATTTACTAGGGTGACCATTATTTTTACAAGGAAAATAAAACTTAGCACTGTACGGTTACAATCAGAGGTAAATACTCGATAACAAACGGTTATTTCTTAATGTTAAAATTGACTTGTAAAAAAATGTTTACTGCAATAATTAATGCAAGTCATAAGTTATTGATAGGCATATTTAAATTAGGTACACACAGTGAAATCTATTTATGATTTCACTGTAATTTGGTTAATTTCAAGCATATATTGTGAGTATGACATTCTAAATATGCTTGGAATTCAACGATGAAAAATCCAGTTCTTTTGGAAAACTAAAGGTCTAGCGAAAAAAATATCTATAAAACACAAGAAATTGTATGTTTGTAAATTTAACGAAATGTATGAACATAATTATCTGCCGGTGGTGGTCTTATCTTTTTGTTATTAATAATTGGTTTAAAAGTCAGTTGTATTTATTTAAAACGAAAAATATTCTGAGTTAGTTATTCATTATTTACATAATATATTTGTCAGGGAACTCAGAAATAATGGAAACTGAAATACCTAACGGTTAAGGAGACGCAAGCAAACGATTTCGAGTAAGGAAGAATGCGGGATTAATTTTAACATGTGTCAATAATGCGTCATACGTCGAATACTGGCAACTGCTCTCTGTTTATGCATTGACGCTCATTTAATATTGGTGTATTACACACACTATTGCACGTCAATAATGCGTGGTTCATTTTTGTAGGACACTCACACATTCAAAACCCTGCGTCAAATTTTACTGTATTGGTATATGGCCTATCGGAATTATATTTATTATCTGTTCTGTGATATTTTTATTATTATGAATAAAAATATAGTCGGTATTACCTAATCATATATTTTTAGTTAATAAAAATAGCTCCAGATTTTTTATCATAAATAATGCAGCAATGATAAAGTAATTAGACACATTAAACAATATATCCTGGAATTAAAACATATCGTAATAAACTTCTCAAACAGTTTGGCTGAAAAAAATAAGTCCGATTTTTTAACACTAAAATTCTCGATGTAGCGACATGAGACGAAGAATTCTATTTGATTAGTCTTTTTACGGTAAACGACGGTGTACATATGAAGCAATTACTAATAAAACAGTACATATGTTCGTAGCAAATTAAAGTTAAAATGCTTATCTTGGCAATAGGTGCACAATGTATATTATGTAATTTATTGTTTTAGTAAATAAAAAATTGCGTTAAGTAATAATATAAAGAGAGTGGCTATTGTTCGCTAAAATGAAACCGTGTGTCACAGTAGAAACTCAATTTTATTATTATTAACTTAACTATGAAACGTTATACCGTCTTGTTACTTCTTAGTACGGCTACCAAATTTAAACACAATCTAGTTAAATATATTTTCTACATACCAAATTAACTAAAAATACTTACCACTAACTTTATATTTAACACAAAACAATACATTTCAGCAACACGTTCTCGCAGTTTTTAAACGAATTTATTAATTCAAATCAATATTTACCGGCGACGTTTCTAAAAAATATTTAATTCAGCCGTAGACGTTCTATCTAACTCTAATGCATATTGCGGAGATAAGCATGCCGAATGGTTTCTTTTCATACTTATGGTTCGTTTTTGTTCAGCTCATCAGCTATTCTATACAAAAGACTGCTTCAGGCCGCTACGGCAGCTATCTAGAGTAGGTTTGTATCGATGTATTAGCACTTATTGTAACAATTACAATAAGATAATAAAATAAAACTGTCTATCTCGCTCTAAAATTTACCACATCCAAAAGAGGTGCTGTTAAAACATAGAAGTTATTGTAACAATTACAACTAATTTATTGTAATTGTAACAATAAGTGCTAATACTTCGATAAAAACCTACCCTAGATAGCTGCTGTAGCGGCCGAAAGCAGTCGTTTGTATAGAATAGATGCGCTGGCCTTGGTTGAAATGCTTGTGGTTTTTGTCAGAAGCGGATAAAAGTATGATACAAATGAATCCGCAATGCAGAAATTGCAGCAAATTTAAGTAGGTTAGTACATGAGTTTATTTTATTAATTTTTACAATTTTACAACGACGCAGTTTCATTTTTTAGGCTCCGTCTTGTAGAGAGGATTTCCTTACACGTATTAATTGATGGTCACCTTATTCACTGCGGTGAAATTAACTTTCTATATAACCACTATACGAATCCAATGTGTCTCTATTGATGGGATCATAGTATTATAATGTAAATAAACAACCAGTCATTAATGAAACGAAAAAAAATAATATCAGTAAAGGTCAAACGACCGCTTTGTAGCTTACGTTCAATAATTTGGGAGGTCTAGGTTACGATGGAAAAAGTTGAAAGTAAATAATTCATTAATATTATTAAAATGGTGGTACGAATGCTAGGATCGCACAACAATGTGATTATTTCAATCTGAGTTATTGTTGCCATATATATTTAAACATGCCTATATTTAACTGCAATCCAATGTGGCAGCTGTTAATTATTTATATTAAATACGTACTTTATCAATCAAGATTGTCAGTATTTTATAATAATAATCAACAAACAATAAGGAATTACAATTTTGGATTGTCACTGCGTGTTATTTATTATGTACTTCTTTTGTCCTTTGACATACGTAGAGCGCTGTTCGCATTTATTTACTATACTGTTTACAGTAGAGATGGGAAAACTGGTCGATTTTGAAGACTTATAGGCCATCCATGGACTGAAACCGTATGCGGTTTCGAACCGTGTGCAATACTAAGTTTATCTTTTCTGGTCATAGAAATATATTTCCACAAAGTATATTATAAGCATCTGATCGTATCCGTTTATACCATACACTTACACTTACAAATGTAGTGAAAATATATTTTCATGAACGAAAATCACAAGTTTAGTATGGCACACGGATCTAAACCGCATACGGTTTCAGTCCATGGAAGGCCTATAAGTATACTTACTACCAGTATAAAAAAATACTTAGTATATAAACTTGTTCCAAAATACTTACTAGTATTTGGAATACTATATATATCGTTTGGCGTGCGTATGCGACAAAAGTTTTATACTCAACTGAAACTAAAACCAACTCCGTATTATTAGTATTTTAAAATACGTATCGGCTCAGGTAACTCAGACTGTGTATCGGCTTCAATATAATTGCTAAAAATACGTTGAGATCCGCTTGTCGAAAAGTCCCATTTATTATAAAATTTTAAATTTATAAGTTGTTTTTCTGTTAGGCTACAATATTATTGTTAATAGAAATGAATAACAGTATTTTTTTTTTAATTTTAAATATGTTTTTAGCGGTATCAAGCCTGTGCGTCATCTCACCACTGTGCTGCGACACAAAATTTATGACCTATTATTATTCATACATTCGAACGCAATAGACTAATAAATTAAAATATACCTATATTCAGGTGCTATTTCGTTCGTGCGCATTTAATGTCAATAATGTTGAATGTCTACCAACTGGCGAGTGCACAGAACAGCGACTCGCGATGATATCATCACAAGTTTTTTGGAATAAGTTTATTGGGCCACAAATACTTAGCATGGGTAGTTTCGTCCGAAACTTGAGTACACAAACTGGTGACAGTATTTCCAACTCATCTCTAGTTTACAGTAGTGGCGAAGGGTTTAGGTAGACTGTTAAGATCCGCCATGAATAGTGCACATTAAACTCTGTGAGTCAAACGTGTTTGCTTTCATTGAACTGAGACTACAAATAATGTGTAGATAGTGTTTAATTAAACCCTGCCTAATCCAAGACATAGTAGATAATAGTCAAAAAATATTCCTTTATCTATAATATTATCCCATTACAGCATTACAACATACATAATTTTGGACATTTTATAGATAGAAGAAAAAATAACAATTATGATTTTGTGTAGACAGGGTTCAATGAATTATAAAAAAACTAACCACTGTAATTATGTATTTTAATTATACGAAAACAAATATGTATGACTGAAAAAGTGTGCACTATTTTTGTCGGACCGTCCATAGCATACCTAAACTACTATGGCTTGGTTTAGGCAGGGCTTAATTCATTGGCGAGGGGTGCAAGATTAGTAAATGCGCTCCCTAAAGACATAGACATGTTCAGTGATGTACTTTGCATTTTGTTTTTGAAACTTTATTTTTCTGTGTAAAATTGTATGTTTTTTGTTTTCAAAATTTTATTTTTCTGTTAAATTGTACTTAAGTATGTTTTGATTTAATTCGTTTTTCTGTTATTATTATTATTATTATAATATTATATATTGTAACATTTTTATTATAATGTAAAGCTCATGTTGTGTACGTCTTGAATTTAGATTTGTTATGTCCACAATGTTTTGTATTCTTAAATAAATAATATTTATTGAATTTTAAAAACCAACTAGCACCATCTGCAAATTGTATTCTTAGTTCAACGAAAACAAATAAGTATGACTGACCAAGTGTAGTGTGTACCATGTATGTAAATCTTAACAGCCTACCTCCACCTCTCGCCACTGCTTTATTGTGTACACTTCAATACATTATCTGTTGTGAATAGAGTTTGCAACGAGTGCAAAACGTCGAAGAAAGAAGGAGGAGAACCACGCGATGACAACCCAAAATACTAGTACCATAATAACAAACAACTACGAGATGCAGGTTCGATTCCTGCGTGGTGTCTTACTTTTTTCAAAAAGATTTTTTCTATTGGTTATAACATATTTTCTCAGAAGTGTTTTCAAAATTATGTATGTTCAATATACATATACTTATATAAGTATATTACGTATATATATAAAAATATAATAGTGTGGCAACTCTAACTCGCAGGTCTCTATTAGTAAGGGAGTCCGACAAGGTGACACGAGCTTGTCAAATTGTTCAGTACCACTGTTGAGAAATGCCAGTAAACACAACTGTTATTGTTATCATACCTACTGGAATCAGTGAACCCGATCACCAGACTATCAAAGTCTCGGTCGTCCAGCTTCTCTTCCCACCATTCAGGGCATTCGCAAAATACCTGGTGGCATAGTCATCCATGCTGTAGTCCAAGTCAGTAGTCGGGGGGCAATTTGAGTGTTTTGGGGGGCAATGGACGAATTATTAGTATTAGTTAGGCATTTTCGAAAATATTTTTTTTATATTGAAGCCCTGACTTTCTGAGAAAAATATTGCAGCACTGTTATATTTGTACTGTTCCGTGTTATTTTTAGTAAAAGATGGCAACACTAGCGCAAATGTCAACTTTAAAATATTGAGGTTATAGTAGACCAAATTAGTACCTCACAAAAAACTCTTTGCAGTCACATCAAGCACAAGGATCGCACTAATTTTGATAATTAAGTGTTGTACGTCATAATACACATATTTATTTACGAAAGTTAAATTAAAATAGTATTGCCTATGTGCATTTTTTATTTGAAGCAATTCATTTCTTTTCAGAATTTATTAGGTACTTACTCAACTATATAATTTTGATACGGGGACATGGAGATTTTTGAAACATTGAAGTGGGGCATGGCACAAATAAGGTTGCGAAACACTGCTCTAGAGTCTAGAGAGTGGGTGATGTAGTAACAGATTTTAGTTTTTTTTACAAGAAATGGATGTTAGCTTTAGTGAACATATTAGGCCCATACTCTGGGTTAGACTCATGATTTTAACCCGTTACTCACGATACTATAAGCCGCAGCGGTAGCCGCTAGCCAATCGTGGGCGTTACGTATTATATTTTAGTGTAAGTTGTAATATAATAAATAAAATAATAATTTATTGGGAAGTTCAATAAAATTGAACCCATCTGCATGCGCTGTGTTGGTAATGGAAACGAGTATGTAAATTAATAGATGCCGCAATGCCATATTTGTTATTTATTTATCTAAAAATCATAATTAAGCATACAAATTCGTTTCGAGAGATGTATTAATCATCATCAACTTAAACGGAAGACATTTATCATTTCTTCTTTCCCATATCTTAAATACATATCTGTTTTCTTATAAAAATATTAAAGACTATGAAATTTCTGGGTGAGATAATATTTTTATATTAATTGCTCTCAGCATGTACAGTTATCTGCATAAATATGCAATAAACTATTCATTCCATAAATATACCTAGGAACCACGCTGCATAAAATGCATTTATATAATATCTGTGATTGCGATATTTTATATACCTGGGCCCAACTCTATGAAACATCTCCTCTGGTACCCAAGAGTACCCAAAACAGCGACTGCATTACCTCTTCGGATGTGTATTGCAAACCAATTATAGTATAGGAAACCTTATATTATCGTTGTATAACCACTGCTATATTAACTTGGACTATACAATTGTCAATTGAGAACAGTGCAAAGACAGAAAAGCATAGTAAGATATAGCTATCTCTTTAACGAATATCGCTATTCAATATTCCCTTGTAGATATAATGTCAATGTACTCGTATATGACAGTGCTCCGCAACCTTCTCTCACCCGCGGCACACTAAAGGTCTTCCCAGAATTCCGTGGAACACCACACGTAAAACAATTTATATACCAAAACATGGACCTCAGGCCAGAATCTTGGCCCCCCCATACCTATCGCTATGGTTAAAGACAGCGTGATTCTTTAAAATAGCGTTTTTAAATGGTGTTCGAGGTAAAATTAATGGTACTGGTTGTATGTTTAGCAATTTTTTGTATTTATTAATACATCTACTTGAATTATGATTAGTTGTCGGGTTAAGAATAATTATTTGTCGAGTATATAATAATAATAAATTGTATCCCACAATCGTATGTTTTAAAATATTTAACGTCAGCGAATTAAGGCGCCTTTTTTTCTATTGGAGCAAATTTGTAATTTGTGTTTATCTCACTTATCTGCTTGACCTGCCACCTGAGCCTGGGCACTCAGGCTAGAGCCCCCCACCTTGTGGGGGACATGCACCAAAATTACATTACATGCTTTATATTTTTTTATTTGATAAATAAATAAATATACATAGCACACGACGAAGAAACAAATATGTACATATTTCCATGTATTTTTGTATTATCAATAAAATAACTAATTAATGTGGTACCTGAGCTTGTTTCAATGAACGTAAAAGTTTTATATATTTTGACTTGATACGTGAAACAGCAATACGAAATTCTCGGTCAAGATCCTTCAAGCAAGACTGCTTATTATTTTTAATTATAACTTGAGTTAAAAAACTTTGCTAACCTAGATATTATGTCGTAGAAAATGGGATCTGAACTGCGATAGCCTTGTCAGAAATACGAGGATATTCTTTATTAACCGAAATCCAGAAAATAGCCAATGGAACATCGGCGAAGTTCAGTTTTAGCGTTCCGTTGTTTCTCAATTCAAAAAATTACTTTCGAATTTATAGGGAAAGCGCTTCTATAGCATTTTCGGCATTGGTTGCAAAAGGGTTTCGAATCCAGTCGTATTGATTGTATGAAAGTAATGATGAAAGATGAAATTTCTTTTGCAGCAGAGTTAAATGTTTTTGAGGCGAATCCAAAATTAATTGGCTTGGACGTTTACGGTTACAGGAGATATTGTGTGTACAGAGCTTCGAGTGAAACGGATAAACGGCATATAAGTGCGAGTGAGAAAGCATTCAACATGCTTATACCTCATGTCCATGCGTTAGAGTAAGATAGAAAGTAAACATGTCAAGACGGAACTATTGTCAATGTCATGGAAATTAAATAACATTTTTATCCATTTTGGTAATGATTTCATATTTAATCAGTACTTACCGTTAACGTTGCATGATTAAATCATTCATTGTTGAAGTACGCAACCAATTAATCTTTAAACACGCTAGTTACGTCTCCAATATAACAATATTACAACAAGATTACAACACGGAATTTCCGTTGTATTTTGCAAACAAACATGTGTGTTTCTGTATTACAAAATCACAATAAATACATCCTTAAATGAGAATTGAAATATATAATAATAATTTTAGCGGTAATAGTGGTAATAAGTGGTAAATGTAAAACAATAGATCAACAGCTTTCTCCAATATTACGTACGATACGAAATCTGACGTTTTAATTATGTCAAACGGAGAGTTGCGAGCGCCCCTACCATCAAAGCATGTGTACTACCAAAGCCTAGTGACACCCAGCGGTTGACTTTTAATATGCTACAGTTGAAGCAAGTTGTGTAAAGTTTGCGCAACTGGTCACTTGTGCTTCAAAATGCTTCAGTCGAGAATTGACCTCCGGGACGGCGATTCCTGAATGAAGCAGTGCAAAAAACGTCACCGAACTGCTTCAACTGAAGCTCGTAAAATTTTTAGTTTTACAGGAGATATTATGTGTACAGAGCTTCGAGTGAAACGGGTAAACGGCATATAAGTGCGAGTGAGAAAGCATTCAACATGCTTATACCTCATGTCCATGCGTTAGAGTAAGATAGAAAGTAAACATGTCAAGACGGCATTATTGTCAATGTCATGAAATTAAATAACATTTTTATCCATTTTGGTAATGACTTCATATTTAATCAGTACTTACCGTTAACGTTGCATGATTAAATCATTCATTGTTGAAGTACGTAACCAATTAATCTTTAAGCACGCTAGTTACGTCTCCAATATAACAATATTACAACAAGATTACAACACGGAATTTCCGTTATATTTTGCAAACAAACATGTGTGTTTCTGTATTACAAAATCACAATAAATACATCCTTAAATGAGAATTGAAACACGAAATAATAATTTTAGCGGTAATATGTGGTAATAAATGGTAAATGTAAAACAATAGATCAACAGGTTTCTCCAATATTACGTACGATACGAAATCTGACGTTTATTATGTCAAACGGAGAGTTGCGAGCGCCCCTACCGTCAAAGTATGTGTACTACCAAAGCCTGGCCTAGTGACACCCAGCGGTTGACTTTTAATATGCTACAGTTGAAGTATGTTGTGTAAATGTTTGCGCAACTGGTCACTTGTGCTTCATAATGCTTCAGTCGGGAATCGACCTCCTGGTAGGTCCTTTGGTACATTTTGAAGAGATCCTTGTCTTAACTCCTAATGTATCAGATCACGTCAATATATTTTCATTCTTACCTTGCATTGTTTTATTAAGTTCATGCAGCTGCTCAAATGTATTACGAGCCATGTACGCAAATTTGGCTATTAAGTAAGTATTATATTATAATATACAAAATTATTTGTGTTTTTTTAAGCAATGCTCCGCGGCACACCTAGCATCGTCTCGCGACACACTGGTTACGGAGCACTGGTATATATCACTGGCAATGGGAGCGGACAAAATTGCGATCGTGTCGGGAACTTTGTACGTAATATATAGTTCGCCGCATCACACTTCACCGTGAAATGTTGTATTTCAAATATATGGTCGTATATTAAAGACCGTCCAATCTCTTTGGGTCATTGAGATAAAATTCATGTCTAAATAAAACACGGTTCTTGTCGGTTTACAGGAAGCCAGCGGCAAACAAATTTTGAAAATAGCCGATATACTGGATTAATTGTTAGGTTATGTTAGATTAAGTTAGGTTAGGTTAGGTTTTCATTCTTGAATTCATGAATTTTGCCAAAATCGGCCATGAAAATTGGTGCGGTTCCCGCGTGGCTTCTTGTAAACCGATTTGTACCTAAAACACTTAAAAATACGTAATAAAAACTACCGAAATACAATGGAAAGATAGTAGAAAATAGGTATGTAATTAAATTAGAAATACAGAACAACGCGTAATTTTTTCATCTCGGTGCTATCCGATAAGAAAGCTTACGGCGAACAGTTCGTTACTGTGATACGGTAAAATGTAATACGTACAATTTACCTGTAACCAATTACGATACACGGTTTTGAAGAAAAAATGTATTTTTTTGTTACAATCCAATCATCGAATTCAAATCATTTTCGTTTATACGTTGTCAGTTCTTATGTCTTACGTTAAATATATTGTAGTCATTAAGAAGTCCGTTACCAGATAACTAGATTATTTAAAAGGGCCATTTAACCGTTTTGTTAACTTGATAATATTAAATGAGTTTCAGGTTTTAAAAAATCTGATTCGTCTGCTCTAGAATGCGACGTGTAATGCAATAAACAGTATAGTCGCCGACATTTAAATAGGTATAGCAAATGTAATGTACTGCAGAATCCGATCTATTTTTTGTCAATACTGAACTTAGCGTATCTGTGAATAAAATAATTTGTACAGCTCAAAAAAAGTTTATTGTGTTTCACAACTTGTTATTCATGCCTTAATTAAATTGACCGCACGTACCTACATATTATTCACAAATAATCGTCTTCTTATTGTTCCATCCCCTAGCGAAGGTCCGCTACCATCAGGGTGATCGTAGACTTGTCATCTGCTACCCGGAACAGTTCAGTAGAGTTTACACTCGTACCCAACACGGAATGTGGCGTCGTCCTCTACTTAGCTTACCGTTGATATTTCCTTGAATGACATGTTGGAGAATACTGTAGTTTTGTCCTCTCATAATGAAGCATAGGTACTGTAGTTTTCCGGTTTTCATACTACGCAGAAATTCGACTGATAACTTCAACATTTGACACTCGATCAGTCCAATGAATTTTGAGGATGCGTCTATACAGCCATAACTCGAAAGCTTCAACTCTCCGTGACATCTTTTGGCTAAGCGTCCATACTTCCAAACATATAAAAGAATTGAGAGAACATAACAACGTACCATACGGATACACAGTTTCAGATCTAGGTTACTTGGGTCTCAATTGCTATGGAGGCGTCTCATTTTGAGAAAGGCACTCCTTGTGATCTCAATTCTAGTTTTTATTTCCAGAAACTGTGCCCATTTCTCATTGACCCATGTTCCTGAATATTTATAATTGGTCACACGTTCAATTGGTTCGCTGTTAATGACAACCCACATGACATTGAAAAGTAAATTGCGACATTAGAATACAATGTATCGACTTTGCTTCGCCAGAAATGACGTATGATTCCTTAATTCCGTAACCGACTGTAGTTTGCTGTTCTTGATTTTGGATAGGAAAAAAATGAGAAGACAACCGTTCGAACAGAAAAAAAATATTTGTTTAAAAGCTAAAACAAGCTAGAATTTGGAGGGATAAAAAGGGGCCGAATTGAATTTTAAACGGAAATTATTTTCGTCAGAAAAACCTCCTTAGTCAGAAAGTAAATTTTTGGACAGTTACATAAAAATCTCGACTTGTATTCTGGATGGAATTTTTAGTTAGATAATTTTAAGGAAACCCTTTAACTCTCTCTGCACAGAAAACAATATACATAATATATATAATGTTCTTCATTTACCAATACATTTTCTTTTATCCATTCCAATGAGCAATAATTTATAGAGATGCGCCAAATAGGGCTGTTAAGGTCGCAAAACACTCGGATGGCAATATTTAATACGTTGAAAAGGTCCCAATAACCAGTAACCAGAAAATGTGTCATAATGATACAACATTTGAAGAAAAAATTACATGTCTCATGAGATTGTTTCATGGATAGTAATAAAGTCACCTGCAGTGCAATTTTTTTCCCGTGCCGTTAAAGATTATTCTATAAATTTGTCGTTGGATCGTTTCAAATCACCATGCATTATAATTCAGAATGTTATAGTATTTGATATGTAAAATATTAACATCTTTATGAAAATAAAATTATTTTTACCAATTTTTCTTTGACTTTTGGGGTGGCAGTTTTAAGTAGACCCTTGGCGCATCCCTGTCTGTGCCAATGTACGAAGCAAATCGTAACGATTTCAAATATTTTCTAAACACATCTAGTATGCAATTAAAAAATATAACTTTTTTATTTTTCTTATTTTAAGTATTTTTTTGTTAGTTATTGTAAGTATTTTTTCGGTTATTCGGTTTTGGGTTTTAGATATATTTACCGGTAAACCGGTTTAGTGAAAATCGATAATTCATGATATTATAACAACGTTATGCCGGGTCCACACTGGCAAAAAGTTGCTGGCAACCTCGTTAGAGTTTACGATAATTATGATAATTATCGTAAAATTTAATGAAGTTGCCAGCAACTTGTTGCCATTGTGGACTCGGCATTACGGCAATGAAACTATGTTGAGGAAAGAAACCAGCAACAACATTGAAGAACCAATAATTATGATTGCAGTAGAAGGCATTCGAATAAGAATATATACTGCGACAACTCTAGCAATATGCATCTTTTGTGGCGCTGTAGTGATATTGCTAAGCATGGCTCCCACAAGGGGGGGAGCCCGGGCTCAAAAGGGGCCCGTCGTGGCGAGTCGACCAGATAATTGAGATAAACACATAGCACGAATTCGCTCCAATGGTAAAAAAGTCTCCTGCGGTGCTATTTTACTTCAATAGTGTTATTATTTTAAAATATTTGGTTTGTTGTACAATTTTTAATTGTGTGTCTGTGGTTGTATTAAAAATACACATTAATTTTACTGAGGACACCATTTAGAAAACACTACTCTAAAGCGTCACACTGACTTTACCCTAGATAGATAGACAGATAAGGGGCCGCCAAAGATCCTAGCCTGGGGGCCCGCTTCAGGATGTGGGGGCCATGTTGCTAAGTAAAAGTAATTTAATATTACTAGCTCAAAAACATAGCCTTTCTTGACCATTAACATCTTATTTTTATATATATTTGGAAGGAACTGGGTTAGACAAAATATTATACAGTTAAGTTAAGTATGTAAGTACTTAGTATAGATTATCGTCTGAAAAAATAAAACATTAAAATTATTCAAAACTCAATTGGACATAATTATGCAGAAAGTAGCCAGTCCACAAAAAATAAAAAAAATTAAATATGATATAGATGATATGCGAGAAGGTTTTCTCTACATTCTGCTGAAAATAGCCAAGCCGCAAAAAAAATATTCTTGAAATAAAATACTATTTATAATTTGACATTTTCCATTTTACATACATTTTTTTGAATCATGTTGTTACTAAAGTGCCATTATCTCAGCTCGACATTATTGTGGACTGGCTACATTCTGCATAACTACGTTCGATTCACATTCAAAAGATCCAAAAAGCTCGCAATTACCTGAAATAATATAACTTTGCCCAAACTATTAATGCCATATTTTTCTTTCAAAAGGTTAGTAGGTACCTACTATTTATAACGGATTTGTTGTTTTGTTTTTATGATAACAAACTAATCTCTTTTTGCTACTCTATAAAGTCGACTCTTATAAAATGAATTGTAATGGATCGTATCTGTTTCTAAATTCCCTGAATGACAGACATAAAGGTACTATAAACAAGTTTCGTCGAAAAAAAACATGATATTGAAAATTTTCCATCACCAGTAAACAGCTGAAAAAAATCATAAAAGAATCAATCATTCGAACTATACTGTTTACAATTTATTGTTAATTTAACGGTCAATTAATTTCTATCGGGTCACTCGCAGAGTTGCCAACTCTGAAAAATTTGACAGACAAGGTAAGAAGATGCTTGACAAGAAACAAGTTTGATTATTTTCTTATATTCCCATTTTATAAGATTACATAAAAAGATTAATTTGATATTGATTTGTGTTCAATATCTGATTTTATTTAAACATGAATTTGATACAACATCTATAGGTGAATTGTACGATTACAATTTTCGGGTCTAGGACGATTCGATAACTAGACGTTCGTGAATTATAGGAACTTTTAAAATATGTATTTAATATTATTATTTATAGTTATGTTATTATTTAATACTAATTGGCGAAAACTTAAATATGTACACGTACATAATGATTTAATAATTGTGCATATGTTTTAGTTTCGATGAGAAAAGAGTTCTTTTATTACAACGTTTTTATTAGCTTGTATTCTTGTTTGGTCCGGTAGATGTTTGTCCAGTACAAATCTTGCAATCGATTTTTAACTAACTTCCTGACTAGCTAGACATTTTGAAACTTTTAGAATATATCAGAACACGATGCCAATGTATTCTTTTAATACTTTTAGCCATCTTTAGGCAGAATTAAATTCATTTTCAGTTAATTCTGTTTTGTATGGATAGTTATTCAGAAAAATCCGTAAAAAGTAAAAGACTATTACTGGTTGCTAAGGGAGTGGTCCTACCAATTAAATTATTAATATATACGTGCGTTACTATGGAAATCAAAATGACATTTCAGTATTCTATATTTGTTTTTTATTTACTTCATATCAAGTACAAGTTTGAGCATATTTACCATAATAATTCAATAGAAAATTTAAAAACGTTGTATATAAAAAGTTCTTTTTGTCTTGTAATTATTTTTATATAAAGCGCCATGCATAATAATTCTCAATCCGCAATAAAAAAACATTAATGCAAGAGAAAAATGAATTAAAACTACTAAGTAGCAGATATAAACTCATTAAACTTCGACTACCTGTATCAATTCGAAAATCAAAATTTCTTTTATTCGTGAGTGCGGCGTCCAATTGTCCTGGCGCCCAGTTGTCCCATTTCCCAATTTCTCAATGAACACGGGTTCGCTGTTTCTCAATCATTTTCTATGGTATGGACGCTAAAGAAATTGTCAGGGAATTTGAGTCAATTCCAAGAATCGATAATGCTAAACACTACATACCATTTTCATTTCGCAAGCTGGACGAGTGTTAGATTGTTAGATATGGTAAGAAAAACAATGCTGGCAACGCTGGTCAGCGGTATTTTGGTTAAAACATTAACAATGACACGTCATTTTGACGATTAATGTTTTCGTCATGGTTTAATTAATTTATTTCGAGGTTAAATTTGTCACTGTCCATTTGCGGTAAGTGATAAATTTAAAAGATGATCTTGGCAGCTGATTATTTTATTGCCGAAGTGAGAGACAATAAATCACATTCCCAATTCGATAGTGGCACGAGTGGAAATAATGAGATTTTAGAAGATCGTTTTCGAAATTAAAATCTGAAGTGTTGTAAAATTTATGCAGCTGCACGTTAGAGAAATTGATCACTTTAATTTTAGAAACCATAATAATAATCGAGAGGAAATTAGGTCCATGTAAAAGGCGAGTATCATACCTTTCAGAGGCTTAAAGGGTACATCAGTGAAACACAACAATTTGTTATTTAGACACTTATGTTCATAACAAATACCATATTGTGAATACACCAAACAATATAAATTGAATTAATTTAAAAGATAGATATTTTTATTTTATTATAAAATATTTGTTTATTTATCCAATTTTAAAAGGTTATTATATAACCCAACACAAACACAACATAAGTAGGAAATAAAAGCTGTAGTCATGAGAGAAAACATAGCATGTACAATAAAAACAAAACAATGATTCGGTTGGTGTGCGTGCGGATGTTCACCCCTACTAGTGCTACTAATTACCTGGCAGCCGATGTACTCGTAGCGCTGACGACGGTATACGTATTCGTACGCATACAATCCACGAACCGAATCATTGTTTTGTTTTTACTGTACATGTGTAGGAGAGAACAAGACGTCGGGGTAAGGGGTAAATATACACGTAAATAAAAATTCTAAATTTGAAAAATAAACTGGCAAAAATAAAAGAATCGTTTATATTAATCGGGTCATGAGAGAAAACAAATGATAGGATACTCATAGTAGTTTGACACGTGCTTACAGTGCAGTGCTAGCATGTATCTACATATAGTAGAATATATAGAAACTGTTATAGTATATAGAAATTTGGGTACTGTTCGGTTATCAGGAATATAGCGGAAAACACATTTTGAAAATACCCGATAAACTGGATTATTTGTTAGGTTAACCTAACCAAACCTAACCTAACCTAACCCAACCTAACCTAACCCAAACTAACAAAATAATCCAGTATATCGGGTATTTTCAAAATGTGTTTTCCGCTGTATTCCTGATAACCGAACAGTACCGAAATTTGTGACAGCTTGACGGAAAAGTATAAAGAAGTTCGGTGTCCGATAGGAAACACGATTTTGAAAATGATATATCTCCGAAAATTACTAGAATATGCTCGATTCAATTTGAAGAACAATCGAAGTGAAAGTGTTAATAAATCAACAAAGTGGCGTTTAGATAAGAAAATATTGTGTTATCCAATATACATCCAACCATCAGCTAAGCGTTGTCACATGACAAATGAACGACTTTAACGATGGCGTGCTTGACAAAGTCCGGAGACTCCATTAGGCTGATGCAGCAGCTCACAGACAAAGAATTGAGTCTGAACCAACAGAATAAAATGGATGAGAGAAAATATACCTAAATACAAGGCCTGAACAAAAACGATGCATGAGTGCGAGTGAGAAAGTATTTGGCACCCTTATAATCTCTGCGACATGCGCTAGAGTAAGATAAAAGGTCTACATAATATGTGTGAGTTAGTTCGCAAAAGTTTCCAAAAGTATCGCAGGAAAATCGTGGTGAATCGCTTCACGTAGCGTTGATAACCTGCAAGCTCGTGTTGCTAAAATTGCTATTTTTTGTGTTAAACATAAAGTCAGTGGTAAATATTTTTAGTTAATTAAGTAGGGCAGATGGTTATGTGTGTTACATTAAAATATGGTAGCCGTACTAATAAGCAAGAAGATGGTATTACGTTTCATAGGTAAGTTGATACATGTTCGTGATAATTTATTCGTATATTATTATATATTTTAATATCAGTGACCTAGCGTTTCTTTAAAATAACTTAAATTATGGATATCTTTACCTAATGGTTGCATTTTGACAGCTTAAAAATACTGTATAACGTAAAAAAAATAGAAAATTATATTTTAATTCTGAGCGTCTAGTGCGAGCACTTTTGGCGAGTACTAGCGAAATGGTCTATGGTTTTGAACATTTGTAGACGGCACGCAGCTTCATTTAGCATTGCAACGGGTGGCGTCTAGATGTATCTATACTCTATGCCTACATACTTATAAACATATGAGAGAGAGAGAGATATGGAGAATATGTAAGCCATATCCAAGAATTGATTGTTAATTTTCTGGTTGTACGTATATAATCCATTTAAAACTGATGACATTTGCATCCCAGAATATTTTCAAGTTGACCTTTAAATCCCAAAAAGCTAACAGATAATAATCTCTTATAAATTTTGTTCGGCTGCTATGGCCGCGTGGTGAATGTAGGTGGCAGGAAGTAAAGAAAATTTGATTACACAATTAAAGAACATTAAAATAAACTTGATTACAAAGTTATACAGAATATAAAAATACCACAGAAAACATAATGTCGGCGAAAGTAAGGCGAAAGGTTTTCCGTACTTGTATAACTTACTATTAACTAAATTGGGTCACAATTGCACACATAACCCGAATATTTGGTCACAGTTAATGGTTAAAAAACTCAAAAACCACGTACAATTTCTAAAGCTCATGTTTATTTCTTTATTGTCTTAGGTTCAATATTTGCATTGAAGTTTCTCTCTAACCCTTCGCGCACCAATGTAATAGACATACAATATTATAGTATAGCTTCCCTGAAGAAAATTAAATATCATCCACGGAGTGCATTGAGTCCTGTATGAAACATATATAGTAAAGACCAATGACATTATTAATGGACGACGCACTCAATACAGTAGCTAGCAAGTAAATTCGCGCATTTGAATTTGTTACATATTTATGTCAACAGTTACGTTATTATTACATTATATTTTATGGTCAAATTTATTATTAAAATTTAGTTATCAAGTTTTCAATTTTTTGACATTTAGATTTTTGACTAATTCATTGTTTTAATATTTTTTATATTTATTTTAAAAAACATTGATTTTTATAAAAATATAAATGTGTATAACTTGAAATCCTTTTTACTTTAGGTATGGTCCCAATGTTGAATTTGAAAAAAAAAATCTTTTTAATGTTTTCAGATCAATGACATTATTAATGGATGACGCACTCAATACAGTAGCTAGCAAGTAAATTCGCGCATTCGCATGTATAGGTAGACGTCACGCAATTTCCATTATGCGATATGACGCATCGGGAATTTATAGCAATATGACCTTTATTGTAATGGCGTTAGAGCAGTGTTTCTAATGTCAATGTTCATTTGAGTGAACCCGTTCGAACCGAACCATTCGGCAGACCCAACAAAAAGCATCAGGAATTTATAGCAATATCACCTTTATTGTAATGGCGTTAGAACAGATTATGCCATTCGGCAGACCCGACAATAAATTGAGTGTCATTTTTTCCCAGATGATTCGTCCATATTAATGTCATTGGTAAAGACAAATAAAAATGGAGAAAACAGAATTGCTCCGTCAGACGAGGCATTGCCTCAATACAATGGTCTCAAGCATTGTAAATCGATCAACATCAGAAGTTCGTAGTGCGGCTTTCTCCGCCGCCTGATGAGGTTAGTGTGATAATATTATGTGTCATGCATAATGTCTTAGGAGTCTTAGGATCGATCTGTGCAATTATATATTTGCATTGAACTTAATGCTTATTCTTGAAGAGTATTTGTCTGCTATTTTTTATACAATGCGAATGCATGAGTTTCGTTGTTTCCGTTTGCGCATTGATTGGTAAATATTACTGGTAAAAATAATATAAAAAACCAAAGAAAATGTGCATGGCTATATTGTCAATATTTTTAAATCTACTTATATATAATATGTAAAACTTTTTTGTAATTTTTTTTTAAATTATTTTACATATGTTTTTTTTCTCTTCAAAATAAAACATTCGTGTACCACTGGTAGCACGCGTTCAATAGGTTCGCCATCACTGATATATAATATAGAAGAATGGTTTCTTCCACGTATTTGTAAATATCCTACAAAACACATATTACACATAGTATCCACAGGTATAGAAAGAGTTAATTGCTCCTAATATTAGGTACTTACCCAAAAACCGGAGGTTCAGGTGTTGAAAGTGAAGTCAAATAAACAAAAGTAAGTATCTAAGTAAGTAAGGTAAAAAGAAAAATGTTCGATAGGTAATACAATAAACCTGAAGGTCTATAAAAACATACTAGCTTTTATTATAAATTTAGCTTGTTACTTTTGAACGGTTTGCTTTATTTTTAATGAATTTATGACTATGTCTGAAATATTGTTCTATTGATATCAATTTTGCTGGACCAATCAAAGCTTAATAAAATTTATGTCAATGTAATAGTCAGTATGACCTTTTCTTAATTGTTTTTTGTTTAATTTGAAAACAATCAATAACAGCGCTTTAATAGCCATTATAATAATAACGATTAAAACAAGAAAACATTAAAATGCGTTATTATCATAATGCGCGTATCGAGAGGTTAAAAAAATCCACTAAAGCCAAAGTACGTGAACCAAATCATTATCATTAAGAGATTGATAACCCTAACTTCCTCCAAGAAATCTCTCCACCTGGCCCTATGCAAAGTGACCGCTTTAACTGCAAGACACACATATACCCTTTCAAACCAATCGTCCCATACCACATCCGGTCTTAATCAGGCGTTCATGAGGCTCTCTGTTTAGATGTGAAGCATCACCACTTGATTATGCCTGGGAATTCAAGTGTACTCTGACTGAGTTTAATGACGTCTTGAGTGCCCATGGGAGAGATTAATAATAAAATATAAATCAAACGCTAATATAAAATATAACGGCAACACAAACAATAACCTTTTCAAACCAACCCACCCTGCATCACACTCAGTCTTAATCGAGCGTATTACGGAACTCTACATTTGAATGTTGAAGCATCAGCAGTTTTTTACGCCTGGCAATGTCTCAGGATCGGATACCCAAGACTCATGTCGCCACGCTCTCAACTGAGCTTTGACTGAGTTTACTGAGTTGACTTAAGTTAATAAAAAGTACCATAGGAGATAATTCAACTGTATTCGCTTTTTACCTTCCGCTTCTCCTAAGCCCTGTTAGATTTATCGCCGTTTCACACGCAGCGAATTTTATCGCCGCGATAAAACCCGCTAGATTATTTTCTGCCAAACGGTTTCAATTGAGCATGGAACCGTAGGTATATCAGCTTTGACTGACATGTTTGTTGACAAATGTGTTTAGCAGGGGTATTTTAAGATATCATTTAACTCAAAAATGAATAAATAAAGTGATAATTAATAATGCTTTGTCGTATTCCATGAGAAAGTTAATTACCTCGGGATATAAACTGTCAGGCGAGACGTTTTTTGACGCAGATCCGGTAGATCCGCATGGCTGTGCTACCTGCTTGAAGCGAGATAGAGGACGACAATAATTCTACGTTTCTTTTAAAATATAGAGAATCGAGATGAAAGTCAATTAAAAGTCAACTAAACTGGCACCAATTAGGGATCCCGAGCTATTTTCGATACATATTAATCCCGGGATTGATAAACATAATCCTGAAACTTTCGGAATTGATTTTTTTATCAATTTTTATGGAAAATAAAATAAAAACGAAAATATAACAGAAAAAATAGTTTTAATAACAAATAATTACATTAGAAATAAACTGAGTTTGAATGAAGTTTGATTTATACCCATGTGTAAGTTGCCGATTCATTTTATTTTTTCACATAAATTAATAAAAATGAGAAAGATTGGAAAAAATGCTTCGCACTATTAACAAAGTAATTCCACCATGATCTCATACGTTTTATGGCAGTTTCATATTTGGCTGACTTATGAAGCGGAAAGGCTATAAGTACACCATGATTTGCTTTACTATTTTAAATCTCGCTAACTCATTCATTAAGTCTTTACTATTAGAAACAGCAATCTCATATTAAATCCACATTATTGTTTATATTACAATATATTATTTACTCCATTAAACTTATGTGTTTCCAAGATGGACCGTATACAATATTAACAATAAATGTCTTAAATAGTATAAAAATTATACTAGATTTCGGGATCCCGGAATTGTCAAATTGTAATCCCGAAATCCCGGGATCAGAATTTTGGCTCGGGATATGATTCCCTAGTACCAATAATGTAGTCTAAAAGCTATGTAAGTTTCATCAATATTGAATAAGTAGTTTTTGAGTTATAATAAGTATAGATTGTTGAATGAGCTTTCCGCCTTGTCAGTCTAATAATAAAAATTATATTTGATATGCAAAAGCAGTAAGGTAAAAGGTCAAGTATGCCGCTTTAATAAAACGATTGAAAAACACTGCTCTATTACGATTTAAGTTATACAAAATAAAAAAGAAACTTTCTAGCATACTGCCTAAAAAGACTAAAATTATTATTATTAAAAATAATTAACAAAAAAGCTTATTTTACGTAGGTCTAAAAATCTAAAAATATTCTTATATTTTATCAATGCCATAGACATCCCACAGCACTTTCGATAACCTCTCATATAAGGCAATTGCTTACTCACTCTAAAAAAATATCGCAATATGACGTATTGTGTTCTGGTCTCTCTCATAAAGTCATAAATATCGAAATACTTTATACATGGACCCTGTGATTAAAAAAAACACACATAGGTAAAGATAATAATAATTGATTGTCAGTGTGTCTACCTAAAAATGCGAAGTATGGCGTGGGAAACCGTGTCGATGGCAAGTAAATTAAGTTGCAAAATCTTCCTAAACAATAGTGTCTAGGTACCACATATTGTTTTATTTCGCAAATGTAGCAAATTGTTTATGTTTTGCATTACAAATATATTATATTCGCAGGCATGTGCAACTTCAAATAGGCTGTGCTCAAGTGATCTTTACCATTTCATTGACACAACATGAACATTTTTTGAAAATTTGGCTTAATACCATTTTTAACATACAGACATATTACAATATACATTATCATATAATTTCAACATAAAAAATCAACGATTATTCAACAATTTAATGAGAAAAATGAAACTGTTTTACATTTTTCAATATTTTTTTAATTTCAGGTGTTAATTTTGTACTTGGGATTCTTAAAACTACTTGTAAATGTTCATCGGTGATGCTTGATAATAAAGTAATAAACTAAATAAAAAATTTATTAATATTCATAATTGAAAATGTTTGTTCACATAATATTATGTAGGTTGATTTTTCGGCCAGAATATTTAGGTTGTTCGAATTTGTCCGAAGTGTTGTAAAATTTTCAGATTTATTTTCGACGGTGCAATTTCTGTATATTCAAATTTTATTTTTAAAAAGGCGTTAAAATATAGAAAAAAGTATTTTTTTTCAGAAATACGAGTAAAGCTCGTGGGCCCCACAGAAATACTTGGTGGGCCATGGTTTGCCCAGGTCTGATTTAATTGATTTCCTACCCTTATTATATTCTACAACTAAAGCATCAATGTCCTTTATGCAGACAATATATATTTTTGCTTCTTTTTTTTAAAAACGGTTTCGAAGATTTCAATGGCATTGAATTTATTTTTTAAATTTGTTGCACGTTTGACTTTTGAATTGTAATCGTATTGATCTATAAACTCTTTTAAAGACAATGAATGAATCTTTCCCAATATTTTAAAAGTCTATCGTAATTTCACAAAACGTGTTTTGAATGAAGTTAATAATTCTACAGTCATTAATAAATAAACAATTTCATAAAATTGTAAGAATATAAGATTAGCATTTTACTATTTCCCCAACTGAATATTCAAGGATTTGGCTAGTTCTGGATAATATTTGTTGTTTTTCTTTTTTTAAATATAATACTTGTACGTCTGGTTTGAACTGTTTCGAGGCCCCTTTTTAAATATTCTGACGAATCGATTGCATCATTTTCGTCAAATAAAATCGACGATGTATATTACGCTCTATTTAAGTTGTAACTAATTCAGAGTTTACTTTACGTGTACACGTCATTGTATACAAGTCATATTGTGAACATCCTAAACTTATAATTTGTAAACACATAAATAAATTAACTGAATGGTAGATATTTTTAATGGAAATGTGTTTATTTAAGTGTTAGGAAAGTTTACAAATGTTGAATCATTTAGAATTAATTTTCCTCTTGATTGGTTAGAAACGCAATGTAAACACAAGAAAATGTGAAATTCTAAACATAAAGCAAGTAGGTGAAACATTCAAATGGCGCGAAAAAAAAGTTTGAAAAACAATTGCCGCCGTTTTGGTTAGAAAACGAAACTGAGAAAAAAAGATAAAAAACAAATGTTAAATTCGCATTGTATTTTGTAGAAATTGAAAATGAATATCTATAGATAAATGCGCGTGCACGTTGCGGTTGCATATTGAACAAAGGTATTTAAGTAAGTAGGTACTTATTCATTGAAAATAAAAATAAATAAAAAAAAGCCACGAGGAAGTGACAAGACAAGAAACCGGTCAGTCAAGTTCACAAAGGTTCGCCCCGAGAGGAAAGTCTGTCAAACTGTGGTCTGCAGTCAAAACTCTCAGACTAAGTTTATAAGTTCGATCTACAGAATTAACCGTTCCAATGATACTTGGTATACAAATTATGGCGTAAAGTCGGCCACAATTATCTGTCTTGCGATATTATATTTTATTGGTTAGGTTCAGGCGCGCACATAGAAAATGTTCTCAGTCATGAGGTCCTGACGAAGAAGCGGAATAAGAAATTCCATTCACTCAAATAATTGGTATGTTTTCCGTTCCTGGGGGGCGGTCCGGACCCGAAACTCCCCCTCCTTGTGTGCGCAACTGGTTAACTGGTTAGGGTTTGAACACATTTTTCTCCTCAATATTATGAAAAGGATAATGAGCCCCTTTAATATCGGAATGATTCATAACCCCCCGGCGAATGCATCTATGTACTCGTAACAATGTACAACGCCATAGAACAGTTCCTACAAATCATGGTTTTTGTCTACTAAATTGTTATTTAGTGTAGATACCAGTGTTATTTGGTATATTTTATTTTTCGAGTGCAAGCATTGAGTTTTTAAGATATTTTTTTTATAACAATCAGACACATGAAAAAGGTTCTGCGTCGTGTTTTGTCCATATGCTCCAAAGAAGGAGCGGATATAGAATAAGATTTTTTGTTGATTTTAACTTAACTACTCTTAATAAAATAATATTATAAATAGGATAAATAGATTTTAATGAAATCAGTTTAACATCTGCAATGTTTTTCGGTAATGCAACGGAAACGGCCCACGTGCTCGTCGTAGGTCAAAATTGAGTTTTTATCGTATTTTCAAACCATGATTTTGGACACTCCTTAAACGTTGTAGATAATCTATTTATATAATTTTGAAGCCTTATTATCCTTTATAGTTATTTTAAACATTTGATGACTGCATAAAGTATTTTTGTTACATAAAATAGTATTCTTTTAAACCTCTCGCTCTAATGTTTTAGAATATAGTCATATTTCGGTACATAACTGTGCAGTGGTGTTAAGATTTTTTACATTTATTAATTTTTAAACGCATTTATAAAACCATTAGTATAATTTATTATGAGATAATTTTTGTAAAATATTCACGATAAAAAATTATATTGATAATCTCTGTGATCCCAAATTTGACAAGAATTAGGCATTTTATTATTAAAAAAATCGGCAAGATTAACACATTTGAAGATAATTCTAAAGATACTTATTATAAGCTATGTCTTTGACCATTCAAGTGTGATAAACATCTTATGAATAATGATTGCTTTATAATGTGAAATGTGTGAAAAGTGGCTGAAATACGCCATTTCTTTTGTCATTCCCCAGTGGTTAAGCTACAACATACGGCCGTAGCCATAAATTGACAAACTATAATTAAATTAGGGAGTAAAATCATAAATATAAATAAAAAATAATAAAATGCCTAATTCTTGTCAAATTTGGGATCACAGAGATTATCAATATAATTTTTTATCGTGAATATTTTACAAAAATTATCTCGTAATAAATTATAATTATGGTTTTATAAATGCGTTTAAAAATTAATAAATGTAAAAAATCTCAACACCACTGCACAGTTATGTACCGAAATATGACTATATTCTAAAACATTAGAGCGAGAGGTTTAAAAGAATACTATTTTATGTAACAAAAATACTTTATGCAGTCATCAAATGTTTAAAATAACTATAAAGGATAATAAGGCTTCAAAATTATATAAATAGATTATCTACAACGTTTAAGGAGTGTCCAGGATCATGGTTTGAAAATACAATAAAAACTCAATTTTGACCTTCGACGAGCATGTCCCCCCTTAAAGAGACTTGCAATTTAGTACACAGATGCTAATACTCGTACGTTAAAAACACATTAAGTACTTATATTAAAATTTGGTGATGGTTCGGTACTCCAAACGTGGGGTCCCAATCTCCATATTATAATGTTCTTAAAAAACAAACATTCTTTTTATTGATCCAATTGATCAGAAACCTTTATACAGTAGTATACTTATCACCGATGGTCCAAATGTAAATTTAAAAAATGGGCGCTCAAATAATGCATTAATGCGTGTAGATAAGGGTGAGTGAGGGCCGTGTGCCATGAAGGTGGCCAGGGGACGAAACGTCAGGTGAGCACAAGAGGTCGGAGTCCCACTGATGTTATTAAAAATAAGGCATTTTTATTGGTAATACGCCATATTCATTAGTATGTATTTAATATGGACATTTTGACTTCATAATAATATACAATATTTAATTGTAGGAGATGCTGGGTGTTGGCGATGGAGGAGTGAAGACCTGAAGTCTGAGGATGATGTAGATTGCGTGTTTTTTGCGAGTTTGACATAAGTACAGTGATACAGTAGTAAAAGATAATAACGATGTAATATAGCGTGGTTGAGTTTACGAAGTGACAAGATCGAATGAGACATATTTTGTTCGATTGTTCCAGCCTTTTTATTTAACCCAACACGGTTAAAATAAATGCTTACACAAGTATTCCAGGGTTTTCGTGAGAAAAACATTTTAATATGATGCACCTTAATATTATAATGTTTTTTTTCGACCATGTCCGATCCTAATAGGATCATATGGGCCTCCACAGAGTGAAGGTTTGTATTAACAGATTTAGTTTTTTACGATAAATGGATGTCAGCCACTTGCTCAACCTCTTAGGTCCATACTCTGGCTCATACACAAATTGAAAAATAAGATGTGTACTTTCCAGACTCAGGATTCGAACCTGGGACCCACGACGCCAAAGGCCAATGCTTAAGGTGAAAAAGAAAGGTACTTACTTACTAATTTAACTGTGTGAATTTTGTATGCAAAATAATATATAATGTTATGAACAACTTATCTTTTTCTTTCTCTTTGTGTTGAAAACTGCTAACGGCATGTGAATCATTAAATAAATAAATGACATTTAAATAAATGCTATTAATTTGAGAACTGGGTCACATGGATTCGATGACAGCCACAATTATAATATCCACATAAACGTGAATAATTAATTATATACAGCGCACCAACCAAGAATATAAAAATAATATAAAATATTCAGATAGCTTTTTATAATACTTACATCGAAAGTGTTTATCGGCAATTACAGTGAGTTGAACAATTTGACATGCAATTAATTAACAACAGATTAAAAATTCATCAGCCTATTATTGTAATCGATTATCTCGAATTAATCTCGCCACCTTCGTTTGGGAAGTCGAAGCCGGTATTACATAGGCAGTGTCGGGTCGGGAGAGGTATTTCACGGTCTTTGCCTCAACGATCGCCGAGGTGAATCATAAGCTATATGATCTCACAATACACTTTGGAAACTAAAATACGATATACATGCAGACAGCATCGGTTTACGCGGGTAGGGTGACTAAGTTGTTTAATTTCACGCGAATTATGACTCGATCTTTTAGATTTTTTTCCGAAAAGCGTAGTGATAAATAAAATAATTATGGATCACAGTTTTTAAATAATCTCTCCCCCTCTCATCTCCTACTTTTTAAAGGGCGGCAAATATAGGAACAAATGAGAATATTACAACTTTTGAGAGCAGTGGCGGTTTTCCATGCGATCGCCATGAAACAGACGATGCGGTCGCTCTATTACAACGTGTCGATATTGGCCGACAATGGCGGTTTATCACACAGGCGATATTTTCAATAGGGAGCCTCCAAACCCATCAGCTCCGCAGATCTTCAGGTAGATAACTAAAGACACCGATGTTTGACAGTAGGTTTCGTGGAAATGTTCTAATCGTCATAACATATTCTATAATATGTCATTATTTAGAAGATTTTTGTTGCACTCGTATATTTAAAATAGTAAAATAAAATAAATAAGTAGGTACAACAACAATTTTTCATACAATTAATCTGGGCGATCTTCGCTCTGTTGTCTGCTACTTGGAACACTTCGGTAAAGCCGAACTTGTACTAATTATAGAGATTAATTAAGTCATAAAATGCGATGTAGTCCTCTAATATCGAATATAGGGCTGACAGGACTCTAGCCTGAAGGCTTGGGATTAGGGGGTGAGGGGTAATGTGGCGGTTTGACTAGCTAAGTGAGATAAACACACATCACAAATTACCTCTAATATCTTAAAATGTGTGACTGTGCAATACAATTTGATGTGATCTTATGATGATTGATTTATAACATAATGATAATTTTATTCACGTGTAGAATTACATATTTTAATAATTATTTTTAGTGTATTTTCTGACTCTAATACAAAACATGGTCGTTTGAAGTGTTTCATATGATCCCAACTGACGACAACTCAATAATTCAAGTGGAATTATTTAGAAATATAAAAAATCACGAACATACTCGGAATCCCGTAGATTTTACCACGCGAAACCATTGAGTTTCGCTAAATATCATTTAGGAAACGCTTCTGCCGATTACTCTCCTCTTAACCTTACAAATAGGTCGGGGTAAAAATTCCATGCACTCATCCCAGAGCCCATGCGTTTACCGTTAATCTTTCTTCAGATAACGAGTTGGGAAATGCTGTATCTACTTTTGTACTCTCATATCGACCGTGTTTAGGAAAAAGGGCGTAACCCACACAGATCAAATTTTACAGGAGAAGCAAAAAACGTTTTTTGAATGATTTTGGTTCAATATTAATAAAAAAAAATAGGCACAGACATTGGGTGCATGATGATTTGGTATTTTGGTGTAATATCTTTTCGATCTACTAATAATTAAAGAAGTTATTACAGAAAATCATTAAAATTGAGAGTAAATGCTTTTTTCCTAAAATAAAACTTAATTAAAGCTCAATTATAACCTTAATTTAGATAATAAATCGGTATTTGTGGCTTAATTCCTTTTTACAGAACGTGTATTTAGTTGTATACATTTTTAATATCCAATAAACACTAAAAAATCGAGGGTTACGCCCTTTTTCCTAAACACAGTCGATATGTATTATGTAGATGTATTATAGTTTTCTTAGTTTTAAAATATATACCTAATGTTATATTTCAAAGAAAACAAAACTCAACTAATTTTACGGTAATAAAAATAAATAATATTTTCTAGATATATTTGTCTATAGGTATGTCTGATGGTCACCCTACTATCATGTGCGAATCCTAAAAAGTCAGTCCAAACCACTTTCTAACTCGTTTATAGATTCGATATGAAGTTTCATTCAAATTTAAATTATGGCCACAATAAAAATATAATCTTAATGCTAAAAATAATGACAAATTTATGCATATTGATTTGGACAAATTTCTTATTTATTATCGCCACATAAAATAGAAAACGCTCGCCCATAGGATGCCTAGTTTTCACGATTTTTATTTTATTTCGTATATTTTTGATGTTGTCGCAGACAGAACAGATTAAACATATAGATTTCCGAAAGCCAAACGCCATAGACTAATACCCCGTTTATACGTGCATTGATTTACTGTTCACAGTAAGAAAATATATGGGTAAACATCTTGCAGTTGCCAAGATTGCGTGCATGAATCAAACAAGTTTGGAAGCTTCTAAATTTTAACGCGCAAGTAAGATCTCCGCCTGCGCAGTAGAACGATAATGGCGAACCTGCCGGTATAAAAAACGAACTATTCATTTGGCGTGTCCGGAAATTTGTACGTAAACAGTTTCCGCAGGACACTTATTTGTGCGCCGAAGTACGTGAAACATGAGTTCGTGTAACATTTAATCAAATGACGAGTTCTTCGTTGAACATTTCACCGTGGAGTATATTTGTACGTATGCTACAACATGAGGGGAATTTTATGAGATGTCATTACTAGGTTAGGTTAGGTTAGGGTTATTCTAATTGGAATAGTACTATTTGCAAACTATCGCCGCATTTTGTAAGATACGTACAAATGTATTCCACGGTGAAATGTTCAACGAAGAACTCGTCATTTGATATAATGTTATACGAACTCATGTTTCACGTGCTGCGGCCATAGACTATAGATACATCGCTGCGGCGCACGAATAAGTGTCCCACGATGAACTGCATACGTAAAACCTACATGTAACCTTCATTTGGAGGTTAACCGATTTTCAATACGTTCTGTCAAATAATACTACAAAATGACAACATAGCGTCTCGCTTACTCTTGAAGAATGAGATTGGAGAGACAGTCAGCACTTTTACGTATAAACAATTATTGTCACGAGAGTTTAAAATAAGCACTATTGCCGACAGTAAATTCATGCACGTGTACAGGCACTATAAGACTTTAAATACAGTTTTCGTTTATGACAATGACAGGTACAAAGCCACCGGAATGTCCACAAATATTACCAATATTGAATGTACGATTCGTTTACGTGACAAACTTTGGTATCTACATATTATGATGATACAGACATAAGTATTGAACAACATAACATGTTTAAGTTTATCCCATATTTCTGTACCCCCGAGAATTGTACTTTCTTACGACCACACCCATAAGGTAATCAACTTCTTTTATTATTGTGTTCCTCATAATATGTAGTATTCTACCCTTCTAAGGAAGAAGGCAGTAACTCGCAAAATTTGTGAAATTGAGTTATGAATGCCATCCGCTAGGTAATTTTGAAAGCTATATACCTATTCTGTTCACTTTAAAGTCAGTATTATCACTAAAATACAGTTAAAATCCTTAGTGAAAAAAGAGACATCTTCTAAAATAATACATTTTTTTAGCAAAAAGGCAGTAATTGCACCTATTCATTGCAGTTACTGCTTATTTATTATTATTACTTTGTTTGTATTTTAACATCCTACTAATAAAAATTACCACCGTTTTTTATTAATTCACAGTACTAAAGTTTGAGAAAAAACACATTATGTCATTTATCCCGAATGTGTGTGAGAGTCAGTTACTGCCTTCTTCCTTAGAATGGCAGTATTGTGTTCAATACGTCCGTAAAGCCGCAGTTCGTATGGGATTTCGCATGACGTATACAACACCAACGTGCTGCAGGTCTGGCATAGCAGGAGGCGTGAGAGTTGGCGATGGACCGAGGGAAGTGGCGCGAACTTGTGCTTGCCCTATGCCCCAATTATGAGGCGTGAAGTAAGTAAATAATTTTGCGACTCTAACACGATTCCATAGTATACACATTGGAGGGGGTAAAAGTATCCACCATATCCAATAGTCATAATACTCATAATATTTAATTTTGTTATATTTTGATGAAAATAAAATAATTATTTTAACTTTGCTCTGATTTCTTTTATATATCCAATAATTATTATTTTGATAGGGGGCGGCAATTTTGGACTGACACCCGGGCGGCAAACACCCTTGGCGCATCCCTGTATGTTGAATACTATTTATATATGTTACGCCGAATGTACTAAATTGACTATTACATGAAATGGGCAAAATTTTGGCTAATTCGTGTAATAGTCAAGCCCATTGCCTTATTCATGAATTAGGCTAAATATCTGCCGAGTGCGTGAATTTGGCAGTAATTCTTCTTCCTAGTTCATGCATTGAGCAAATTGGATAGTAGCGCTACGGTGGTGTTTTTTTGCAACTAAACCAAATGTGTCAAATGCTCATGCATTGGTCAAAATAGATGGTCGCGCTCCGGTGGTGTTTTTTTGCAACTAATCAAACTAACCAAATGTGTCAAATGTCATTGATTATACAAAAATATACCAATCAATAACTACAACGACGTTCATATCCATTTACTATGCCCAAAAAAATCTAGAACCATAATATGATAACGGAAGAATTTTATTAAAAGGTATTTTTGCGACAATACGTGATTTTTTTAAAGCAAAACAAGTAGGTATTATTAAAAAAATATTATAAAGTAATTACGTTTGAATATTGTATGGCGTCATCGATATAAATAATATATTAACGGACTCAATTGTACACGAAATTATACAATTACCATAACACGTATGGTGCATTCTGTCAAACTGTATGTAGGTACTAGATCTTTGTAAATTATATTTTTTAAAGTATAATTAAATTAAATAAATTTCCCACGAAGATAGGAATAATGGAGGAGAAAAACATGATGATAATCTGACACCAAATCGTTCACGCATAAGTGATTCTCAAGTTATTATTCACATTTGCTTAGAAATATTTTATCACATAATAATGTAGCTTTTTCAACAATTTTTATACGCCATATATATATATATATATATATTTACCCATCATTATTTTACGGCAAAAATATCTTTAATGCCATTTTTTATATTGTATTTCAGGAACAATGCCTTGGCACACGCAATATTATTATATTTGCGTGTTTAGAGGTATGTATTTGTTTGACAAGTGACTCCTAAAATTACCCACCGCTGTCTGCAAAACCATTCAATGTCAATCATTTATCATAAAAATGATATGTCATGTTATTTATAATGATTAAACACCGGCCAGCTCACGTTTTTAACCGTCAACCCATAAAAAAACACATTAAAATGGTGAACGAATCCAATATCCTAAGGAGACTTTTGCCCAAATGATTCTTAGTATGGATTTCTACAATTTGTCAGTTGTTTTTTCTGCCAGCTCAGGTGCGAAGGTACTTATCATAATTATCTTGCGAAAATAATTTTAGCTGAGCGGCGTATTGCAAACAATTAATAATAATATGAACCAATTAAGATTCTCGAGTTACCGCTTTTATTGTTCTTTTTATCGCAGCAAATTTATTGTAAGCAATAGTGAACCATTTTATACAATGCGTATAAAAATACATGTTTTAATAATTATATTTCTAAGAACTTTTTCGTAGGTACGTACAACTACTATGCATACAAATACCAATTAATTGATACCTACAAATATTGAAAGTTTTTGTGCGTGGACCTTGAAATATTCTAAAAGTATCATATTGATACCATTACCAAGTATGTGTATAGTATCAAAACAATAGGTTTTCTGGAAATATTCGTTTGAATAATTATTATATAAGTAATTATAATATATTATGTTATTATATATTGTGTATTGCGTCAGCCGTAATTGCATTCTTCTAAAGGTTTTGCACTTATGTTCATTATAAATATTACGTTAATACATTTAGATTTAGAATATTACAGAGCTACTAATCCGCAATGCCACACATTTTACTACTTACCGTGATTAAATTAGTTATAAAACCTTAAGTAGATAAAATGTAGGTTACCGTTAATTTAAAAAAAAGTCACCGCCCGTCCCATTTAAGGTTACATGTAAATTGTACGTAATGCATTTCACCGTGGCACAGTTTGCGCTGAGCTTTCTATCGGAAAGAGATGACCGTATACTATAAGATAAGGTATCCAATTTTATTAGATTCAATATGAATATTAATTCAATTATCATAGCCGATTGTGGCAAAATTCATAAATTCAATAATGAAAACCTAACCTAACAAAAAATTATCCAGTAATCGGCTATTTCCAAAATTTGTTTGCCACTGGCTTCCTGTAAACCGACAAGAACCGTGTTTTATTTGGACATGAATTTTATCTCAGTACTATACGACCTAAAGAGGTTGAACAGTCTTTAATATACGACCATATATTATTACCCATACAATATTTCGGATACGGCGAACTGTGTATGTACCTACAGATTTCCAGACACGCCCATTTATTCATGTATTTAGGTATTATTATTTGATTTAAATGCACATAAAGAGTAAAAAAAACTATTCATGATATAAAACGACAGGTACCTAGACACATATTACTTTAATAAACACTTAATATGAAAGTTTTAATTTTTTTTCAACTTTTGTAATTTTGATATACTTACAACATATTTTATCGTAACAGACATTTTCAATTGAATAACACAATAATAACGAAATATATGTGCATATTGTTGCGTACATAAAAATTAACTTTAATAAAAAACTAACGGTGATATTTGTACTTATTTATTAAATGACTGATTTATATAGATAAGTACGTTATGAGATGGGTAACTTTATCACTGAAAAATTTGCTATGTTTAAAATTCATCAACTGTAGGTGTCAAAAAAGGTTCTCTATCGATGACAAATTTTGAATTGCTTGTGATCGCTTCATAAATGAAGGAAGTGAACAACTTTAAAATGAATTATTTTCAATACAATATTATTTATCAACATCAGCTGTGGTATACACCAATATAGTATATATTTTTTATCGAAATACAAGATTTTGTACACACGGCGGCTGATGTAGCGTAGCCATCTATGAAACTGTGGGTTGCGGTTCAATCCGGCAGATGGGAAAAATAATGCATATTGTTTTTTCAGCGTGTACCTACTCGATCTACTGAATGAAGTTAGTGGGTTGGGCGAATGACTAAATAATAATTATTCCTCGTAAAGAATGGTACGTTAATAGGTGGGTATAACTTGCACTTCGTAGAGATATATGTTTTCAAATTAGGACTGAAAATTGTATCCATCTAACTATCATTATTTTATGTATGCGTATTGTTCTTAAATCAGTTGTTTAAGACAATTCAGTGGCGTAACAGAATATAGAAAGCTCCATAAAGACAATGTTTTACTTAACTCCCTTTTTATTTAAAGGATATTGTGTACATATAGAATTATTAATCCACGACGTTCACAAATGATATGTTATTTAAATAAGGGTAAGTGAAGCAATTTATAAGAATACCTAATAAAAAGCAACATGTATACGTCTCTAGTCAGAGTATTGATAAGTCGGGCAGCCATTGTTATCGGTAGGTACTTGAAGTGATATAATATACCAGGGTGGGTCAATAATTCCTTAGAAAAAAGCATTAAAACAGTTTTTATTTTTGTATTTTTTTTTTATTTCTCAACATAATCTCCTTGGAGCTCAATACACTTGGTTAGACGTTTCTCAATTTTTTTAAACCGTCAGAAAAATAAGTTTTCGGAAGGTCCTCAAAATAAGCATTTGTCCGATCGATGACTTCTTCATTTGAAAAAAAACGTTGTCCACTTAGCCATTTTTTTAAGTTTGGGAAAAGGAAAAAGTCACTGGGGGCTAAATCTGGCGAATACGGTGGGTGGTCGACCAATTCGAACTTCAATTCTTCAATTTTAGCCATTGATCGTAAACATGTGTGAACACGGGCATTGTCCTGATGAAAGAGGATTTTTTTCCTGTTTAAATGAGGCCGTTTTTCTTCAATTTTGTTTTTTAGCTGGTCCAATAAAGATGCATAATAATCCCCTGTTATTGTTTTTCCTTTTTCCAAATAGTCAACTAAAATAATTTCACGTGCATCCCAAAATACAGTAGCCATAACCTTACCAGCTGATTTTACGGTTTTCGCCTTCTTTGGACATGGTTCGCCTTTCGCAATCCACTGCTTTGACTGTTCGTTCGTTTCGGGAGTATAGTGGTGTATCCATGTTTCATCTACAGTCACAAAGCGACGAAAAAATTCATCCGGATTGCGTTGCATGAGCGACAACAGGGCTTTAGAGGCCACCACCCTATTGCGTTTATTGTCGACTGTGAGCAAACGCGGCACCCATCTTGCAGAAATATTTTTCATGCCCAATTTGTCATGTAAAATAAAAATGACGCTACCTTTTGAGATCCCTGTAACCTCAATTATCTCACTCAACTTTAATCTTCGGTCACTTAACACCATATCGTGGATTTTATTGATCATTTCTGGTGTAGTCACCTCTACAGGACGTCCTGAGCGTGGTTCATCCTTTGTTGATGTACGACCACGTTTAAATTCATTTAACCAGTTATAAATAGTTGCAAGTGAAGGAGCAGATATGCCGTGAACTAAATCCAACTCATTTTTTATTTCGTTTGCTGTTAACCCTTTTATATTAAAATGTTTAATAACAGCTCTAAACTCAATTTTCTCCATTTTCCATTTTTCCATTTTCCACAAGCAAATTTTTTTTTAAATGTACGAGAAACACACAACAACCCGACCAATCTGATTGAAACTTCGCAGCATACTGAATCGGTAGTGCCGCTGCATGAAAACAAACCGCTTACAGTACTAGTCGCGCCACCTGTCGGCTTTTCTAAGGACTTATTGACCCACCCTCGTATATTATAAGTATGAGTATTTCATGCATTATTGTTATTTTTAAGTTAATAAGTAAGGAATTCAAAGATATAATATTACACACCTATGTATAAGTAAGTAGATATTTAATATACAACAAATAAATATACAAAATGTACAATAAGAGCTTTAGAAAATTATAAATCATCCAATTAACTATTTTTTTAGTCAACGAATAATTCACAAGATTTGACAATGTAACATTTTTAATTGAAGATAGCTACATAGTTTGAAAGCACATCAAAGAAAACTGAAAAGATCTTATTAAAAAATAATACGATGCCCAGCAGGATACAAACCTGCGCCCACTGGATTCGCGCCAATGTGCTCTGCCAACTAAGCTACCTGCGTTATATTCAATTGCGATGTAAATCATTCATCACAAATATATTCAGCTAAGCTGAAATTTAAGAGATACATCCCTCCACAGCTATTATATATTTTCATATGATACATTTATTTTAAATATGTTAACATATTATTATTAATATTATTAGCTACCGCAATGGGAAATTTTGTTGAATAAATTCATATGAATAGTCTGTAGGTAGATACAAGTTTGACATACTGTCCACGCATTATGATGACGAAGAGTTTTGATTCTTGGAGTAAAACAAGCAGAATTGTTCGAGGTAGATTGTAGATTTACCCAAGGGCCAAAACATCCTCCATGCAAATAACATCATATTAAATAATAGTAATTTGGTTTGCAAAATTACTTAGTGTTTTATCAAAATCTATTGTGATATTTCAGCCAAAATACATAGTACAGTGCACAAAATGTAGAATCGAGTGCGATGATGGCATCGCATGCACAAGTAAAATCACTGCCATTTGAATTCACACATTCAGTTCGGATGCGATGATCTCTGGAAGTTCTCACATACTTGTTATTTTTTTGTCCGCCATAGATCACATTAAATAGTTAATGAACTACTGTGACTGTATTCTTCAATAATTTGTCTAAATAAGTAGGTACTAAGCTATAATACTAATACCATCGCTTCTACATAATGAAAATTCCTCGGTATTCATAAAGATACTATAACAATAATATTTATTTCATAATAATTCAATGTACCTACTACATCGTACACCTTATTTTTCTGAAAAACATAGGTTCCATAAATTATTAACGCATTTTTTAATTAAAAAATGTTGTAATATTAGAGTCCGTCCCCAAAAAAAAAGAACTCCGGCTGGCCGGAGTCTAATAATGATATAACATGTTAGAGGTAAGTATTTATTATAACAATATTAACATTGTTGTGCTAATGAAGTACTATGAATGCAGAGTTAGAAAAAAAATTACAGCATACATCTATTACCCACTATTTTTTATAGTAATGTCTCATTTTAATTGAATACATCAAAACTAACTACTGTATTTGGAATAGGTACCTCAGAAATATGGTGTTTAAAAAAATATTTTAGAAAAAACATTGGTACGGGAAAATTAATAAACACCCCATTTACTACTGTTTAATTTTGTGGATGTAACTCGGGTGGATTAATTGGTAAAGCAATTTCATCGGGATCTTATAACCTATTCCTTAAATAAAAGAAATGTTCATGAGCCATATAAATCAATTAGCGCAAATTTGAAACTCTTCATGATACTGCTGCAGCTAAGATCTATCATCTATCTATCATCCATAGACTGATACCGTATGCGGTTTAGAACTGTGTGCCATACTAAACTTATGATTTCTGTTCATGATAATATATTTTCCCTAAGTTTGTAAGTGTATGGTATAAACACTATAAACGGATACGATCAGATGCTTATAATATAATTTGTGAAAATATATTTCCATGAATAGAAAACATAAGTTTAGTATGGCACACGGTTCTAAACCGCATACGGTTTCTGTCTATGGATGACCTCTAAGCTGAACAGATAGTTTCTGGCGTATGCCGAAGATTTATGGGTGCTAAAAATGCTCCTCGTTGGAAACTTAGAGACCGGTCGGAAAGACGAATACTCTGGGAGGATAATTTCAATAAAGAAGCTAAAATTTTATTTCTTTACAATTTTAAGAACTGACAAGTCGTGTATTGGAATGGGTCGGATGGAAAATTGCGGTGGACAAGTCCTATAATAACCCCGGTCGCATATATAAAGTAGTCTCTACTGGGACATGGTCATAAATCAAAACCACCGGCAATTTCGCAACTCCCTTCCGCCTGTAAAACTATACCGGGACAGCGACGTCACAACCTCAACAAATTGTGTTGTAGTCGAGATGAGTTTCTATGTGCGGCCGGGACGCGCCAATCGGGTTTGCGAAACACCCGGGCGGCAGGATTCACGGGTCGTCAAAAGTTCGAAAAATACATTTAAAATGATTTTACTAAAAATATATTTTACATAAAATCCATTAGCTGAATCCTACGATGAAATATTATATTATGAGATAAATGCATGTACATTGACTATTGTCAAAGGGCGGTGCTCACCAAATGGTAGCAAATCGAAGAGTTGAAGGAAAACATTCAAAAATTACTGAACTATATTCATATTGGCGTTTAAAATCACTTATCTGGAAATAATTCATCACAGTCGTGTACAAAACCAACGAAAATCATTTAGCAGAAAGCAAATAGGATGGGTCAGAGTGGTAGCATAATAAATAAAACTTTTCTGCAAACTTATATTATTGTACTACGAAAATTTTTTCATCTGCTTGTTTCACGGATAGTAAAAAAAAAATCGCCTGCGGCGCAATTATCTCTTGACTAATTACCTATTTTTTTAGATAAATAAAATTTCTACTTACATACCTATTGTCATAATTCAATATTTAAAAAATTGCGGGTGGGGGGAATTGTCAGCTGGTACGCGGGTGGGCGGGTGCCACGGTTGCCGACGATAGTGGTATTTCTAGTGAGCTTAGAATCTGCATGGGTATGGCGGGTTGCATTCAACCAACTTGGAGTCGCATGGAGATCAAAGCTGTATTCTGTGAGGACCAAATGTCGTTTGTTTAACGCGTTCGTGCTACCTATGCTCCAGTATGGCTGTGGGACATGGCATCTTATTAAGCTTCAAGAGTCTCGGCTTTTGAGCTTTGAGAATCGATGTCTCCGCCGAATCGTAGGGGTACATTGGTACGACCGCGTTACAAGCACCCGATTAGACACAGCAGCCTTCGGAGATTGAGGTTATCACGAAGAGACTGGGACACGTATTCCGGATGCCGCCAAAGAGTGCGACACTTCGGTACCCTTGTGGCTCAGCCTACGTGCTGCAGGTGTGACATGGCGGGAGGCGCAAGAGTTGGTGATGGACCGAGGGAAGTGGCGCGAACTTGTGCTTGCCCTATGCTCAAATGTTGGGACGTGACAGGGTGGAAGAAGAAGAAGAAGATGACGCGGGTGGCCTCCACCCTCGGGGCGTCCCCACAACTGGGTTTATTGATTCGAATTGATCCATAACACAATATAAGAAAAAAAATGTTGAACAAAGCTTATGTGTTATTGATAAGTTTTAATTAATATACCGTCAATCAAAAAAATGCACTGTAAGGCCGCGGTTAGCGTACAGACGCTCATGCGACTCGCGTTGAAGTCTAGACTAATTATCCGCTCCAAATGTTTTGCCTGTCCAACGTAGGAGCGTCTTTTACCAGCGGCTTGAGCCAGTGGCACTTCACCTTTTCAATATAAATATTTATTTAATATATTTAATGAAATTGAGAACCTGAACAGACTTATTTGGATTATAACCAGAAGGTATTGTATGATCTTTTTGTTGAATACCCACTTTGTTTGTAAACTTATATCGCTTAACAAATGCACGTGACAAACATTTGGAAGTCTACGCACGTATTCACCTGCACACATTGTTATCAATTAAATGTAGTCTGGGCAGCCCGTATCATACAAATGTATGAGATTTAACCAAAACAACATTCGTCGAGACCACACGGCGTTACTTTTAGTGAAACAACATCTATAGACACGTCCACGCTCGCATGTTTCTTTGTGCGTTTGCATACGTTTTCTATTCGTGGCGAAATACTAAAAAGTGCACATTTGTTTAAAATATTATCTATGAATTATTGTTTTTATACAAATGTTTCCAAGAATTGATATGCAACTTTAAAACTGTTTATATAATGTTTTTTTTTATTTATCTTGATTTGAGCCTTAGCATAACTCGGCACTTGATGGCGGTTCCACAACGTTTTTAGTATTTGTGAATTTGTTATCAAGTAAGAATTATTGCACCATCCATTCTGCCCTGAGAGAAGCTGAAGATCGAGAAGGATGAAAAGTCTTGGTCGCTCAAAGTATGACGAAATTCAAATTTGGTCACGATCCTCAGCCATGAGTGCACGATCAAGAAGAAGAATTATTGAGATCATGTCGGCATATTGAAAGATCTCGACTACACACGCCTACGTAAACAAGTGTAATTTTATAAAGTGTTCATTTTATTATACACGCAAAGTTAAATATTAAAAATATGATGTAAATAAACATAAATAATTTACATAGCCCGACAGTCACTAGATCAAAAGTGATATACAAAATAAGGTTAAAGTATATAATTTCCCACACAGAAGCCGGATTTTTTTTATTGTGTATGTAAAAATCCCGTATTTCACAAAAACAGTGAATTTTCAGCATACCAAACCAAACCAAACCATAAAAATGCCGAACTACTAAAAAAACAATAAGAATTGAAAATTTTGAAATGTTTAGTAACACACAAGCGTATTTTTTGAAACGTGAATTATAATATTGTATGAAATCTGGTATAAGTTAATTAAATATTATTTTATTCAGAATTAAATAATATAATAAAATAATAAAAGGTTTCATAGAACTGACCACATATGGTTTTGAAAAGAAATATGACGCGCCGTGCAATAAAATAAGAAATTTATCGACGTGCCGCGTATTATTATTAGTCTGTATTATTATTATTTTATCCGTAACACAATAATTTTGTCGCGAACAATATAAAAAAATAATAATATTTCATTGTTTGTTCCGCATAATTAAAAAAATACACTGGATGAGGTAATATGATAATAATAATGTCTTCAATAACTTAATTATAGTAGGTAAGTATTTGTATTTACTTAAAAATAAACTTTTTCCGAGACCATTCAAAATCACAGTATTTTGGACGTACCTACTATACCTATAGACATTTTTTTATATCGTACATAGTGCGCGGACCAAATACGCCAAATAGTTCGGCTGGCAAAGAAACTTGGTTACCTACGAGGAACGGTTATCAGCCATTCGCCGAATTTATTGGAACCTTGCTCTGTTAAATGTTTTACCTTGTTATCAGCTCGCATCCAATCATAAACATTTAAGTTATTAGCAGTTACTTATTTTTCGTTCTATTTCGCTCAGAATAGGTCAATTTATTCAGAGATGCGAACGAACGACATATATTTTTAATTTACCACCAATTTCGTCCGATATTTGAAAAAATGTCTCACAATAACTTTGTATTTTGTTGTTTTTCAAGAATATATTGCATTTTTATAATATTAAAAAGTTTTAACACTATTGTCTACACTTGCAAGTTGAAAGTTGTGGTCTGTGATACCAAACATTAGTGATAATATTTTTTCTTATGTTGGATGACGTTCCTATTATGTATGTATGTATGTACCTACCTATGTGAAAAAGTGACGTCGAGACAGCCGTGTTTTCAGTTAGTATACATAATGACTTCCAACTAGAACTACGTATTTTCAGTACCTACCCAGTTAATAATATTAAATAGTATGTCTTTATCAAATCATTCTCGGATGTTATGTCATCTCGAAAGGAGTTCGTTTTTCACGTATGATATCTTAATGAACAGAACAAACATTCACGATTTGAACTGTGAAAGAAAAAGTGTAACATAAATACGTACCTACTTATGTACTTCCATAGTTACCTAGTATTTGAAGATTATTTGAATATCGAGCGTATTTTTTGCACTTCGTTCTTCCGTATTTTTTGATATAACTATACGAATGAAACCATAGTATATGTGCATACCTACTGTTATAACATTCCTTTGTATTTTTAATAATAATTCATTATACATATTGGAAACAATATGCACCACATACAATAAAATATGTTTTATTCAATTAATAATACACCTACACAAAGCGGTTGGACCGGGGATGATGGCGATGGGGCGAGGGAAATGGCGCGACCTTGTGCTTTCCTTGCACTACGATGATTGAGCCTGATAGTGTTAAAGTAAGAAATATTTATCACAGTTCAAAAACATAAAAAAATATATTTATTGGGAATTCTGTGCTCCGTGGCCATAACTCAAAAACTCCTGGATGATGTAATGATTGATGAAAATCTTATAGAACACAACTTATAGAACAGCAGCTTATTGGTACCAATTTACTAAAGTTTCGTCTTCTTTTTGTGCTCCGAACATGTGGTCCCCAACCAACCTTCTTCCAAAAAACAACTTTATGTTTTTCATGCTTTGAAATCGTCTTCATAACATAAATAGATTTTTTGTACTAGTCAGTTTCCAGATATGAATTTTAAAAAACGATATTACGATTATTATTTCAATATAAATCAAATCAAGGTTAATGTGTATTTTAAATCTAAAACTAACTTAAATAAATTTCATCAGTCTACCTATATCAGTGGCGGGTTTAGAGACTTGAAAGGCCGATTCACTGACTGATGTTGAGGTCCCCCCACAATAAAGAATACTACCAACGTACCTAATAAAAATAACAATATATCTATTTCCCTATCCAATTATTATTGAAGATAACAGTGATGACACATAATATTAGTGGTTTATTTTTTGTATGTACAAGTACATGTGAGTTGGAGGAATTCTGCATCTCTGCATTCAACATCTTCAGGCAATATGTAGGTAATCTTGACTCAATAGGTAGGTAATAAGCTTTTTACCTACTTTGTTGTATTAATTTTACTAAGTATATAAGATATAATTAACTGCATTTGTTGATAATGTTTATTTACCTTTCGTGAGTGTGCATAGTACCTGAAGATGCCGTAAGTCAAAAACCGGGTCGCACAAAACGACTCAAACGGAATACATAGTACAAAACTTAAACGGATTAGATTATTTATACCTGTACATATTTTAAAAAAAAACTTAAAGTATAGGTACATGCTAGTGTAATTTATAATACTATGGGTTTAGTAGGTATTTTCCTTCAAATAAAAATGAATAGGAAACTAAGACGCGCGTAAAACACAAAATGTTTTGTGATCCGAATTAAATATAGCAGCGGCTTCCCAACGCTACCGATTGCAGACGTTTTTGGAAGTCGGGCAAACGAAGGGCGAGGGGAACAGTCAATTTTGTTTGACACACCGCTTATAAGCCGCTGGAAACGCTGCAAATTCGACGAGCGGCCAGACTGTCTACCGCTCACTCTCCGCGCTTTCAGGGTGGTCCCCATACATTTTTCGGCTCCGCTCGACCTGGCCGCTTGTAGGCTAACCAAGGGCTTGACTCAATAAGAATAATTTTAAGGCGCCATATCCCACGCGCGAAATTGCAGTGAACTGTAGTAGAAAAGGAAAGCCTTGGTGTAATAAATTCATTATGAATTACGTCAAAATGGTAATAATTTATTTATAAACCTCTACCTACCGAATGCTATTATTTTGTTGGCAATATTACGTGTGAAATATATTGTCCACACTAATACTAGTGGGCGAATATTATGGTTCACAGCCCACCCCTTGTTTTGCAAAACAACTTTTTGACATGTACCTATAATATCATATTCATTTTATTATATAAATAGTATCATTATGTGTAAGGCAGAACATGTGTGTAATGTAAATGTAGAGTAATTGTAGATATCTACTACTAGGGCGTTGCTATGTTACTAACGTTATGACATGTTTGGCAAGGTGCTAATTTAAGGGCCTGTTATAAAGATAATCTGAATGGTAGATATTTATGTAGGTACTCTAAACTAGACCAGCTTACTATTATATTATAAGTCATATCGTACGTTTATAATTTTTAAATGTATTTCATTAATATTTACCGGCGTCCATTTGTCCTGGTGGCCAGATGGCTCTGCCTAATTGTCCTATCTCTGCTGTATTGCATAAATATGTGTTACCAACCACACTCACATCGATTGGTAAGTATTATAATTTAAATTTAAGCTTGAATTTAGATTAATTCAGAAATAATAATATTTACGTTAAGTTAAAATTGCGTGTCGATATTTTATCGTATTATCAATATGATCTGAAAACGTAAGTAATACCTGTCTCAAACTTAAACTTCAAATTAATTGAACAGACTTGTTTTATTTAAATTTAAAAAAATGTTTTAAAAGTATAAAACGCTATTTATATACTTATATTACGATCTATATCCCATCGTGAAATACGAAAATTATAAGTAGATAGATATTTTATTCTTCTTCTTCTTTCACCCTGTCACGCCCCAGCATTCCAGCATAGGGAAAGTACAAGCTCGCGCCACTTCAGTCGGTCCATCGCCAACTCTCGCGCCTCCCACCTTACTAGACCTACGACGAATATACAGAATAAATAATTTCAAATCGATTAAGTGGACAACGGTTGGGTGAAAGCATTCGCACCTCACCACTCCACCGCTGCTATCATAACTTCGTAATCGAGATGAAACTCTATAAAATTAACGTTGACACTATTGATGACTGCATGAGAGTCATCAATATTGGTGTAGTAGTTTTTGAGCTGTAACTGAACAGACAGACAAATAATCTATATTCTGTATTTATGTATCATGAAAATAGTCAAAGTGCTGATCGAAGGGCATACATTTAAAAATTACAGACTTCAATTCAACTTTGTTATTTGTATAGATCAGGGATGGCCAGTGCGTCGATCGCGAAGGTATTTTTGGTCGATCGTGGACATAATAATATATTGTAGGTAGGTTATTATGAGTTATTATTCGATTGGTTTTTGAAGATATGTCTGCTTCAGAAGAATTATTGACAGTTTTACCATTGAAGAAACGAATCAGAGAAGATATATTTAATGCATTTAAGTCGTATATTGATTCTCCTCGATTTCCTATTCATAATAGTCGGTAACGACTGATGGAGCTCCTGTTATGGTTGGGAATCATGTTGGGTTTATTACTTTATGTAAAAATGGTTGGTGAGGCAATACCCACTTTTATCGGGTCTAGGACGATTTGGCACCGGGACAACTGGACGCCACGGAATTCGAAAATAAATAGACGTTAGGTACTTTAAAAAAATATTTAATATTATTATTTATATTTAAATGATTATATTATGATAATATAATAGTTGGTGAGAATGTAAATATGCAGACGTAAATAATGATTTAATCGTGCATATGTTTAAGTTCCAACGAAAAAAGAGTTTTTTATTTTATATAAAGCCTTAGGCATGGTAATTCTCAATCCGCAATAAAGAATACATTATGTTAAGAGTAAAATGAATTAAAACTACTAAGTGGTAGATAGAAACTGATTAAAATACCTCGTCTACGTTCTGTATACATGCTACGACAGTGCGGCGTCCAATTGTCCGAAGTCCAGTTGTCCCATTCCCCTTTTATCAGTTATCATTGCATTATACACCAGCAGGCATTATGTTCAAAAGTGTTAAACCTGAATCACGTGATGGATGTTGTTTTTAAAATTGTGAATTCAATAATTCGTGGTAAAGCTTTACAAAGAAGGCAATTTTTATCATTATTAGAAGGAAGTGGATCGGAAAATGGCTGGGCTAAGTTTCTGATAACGTTAAAAAATATTTTAACTGAAATTAAACAGTATTTAACAAAGAAGGGAACAGAATATCATCAGTCGATTGCCATAAATAATTTTATCTATTTAACTATTAACTAGTCGATCCTAGAAAAAAAAGTGTGGCCACCCCTTGTATAGATAGTACAGGCTTGTCGGTACGTGTACGATGTATTTATAGTCTATGGTACGTGTAGTGTAGATAATTATTATTGTTAATGCAATATTTTAGAGTTGGTAAGTTCAATTATAGTATTAATAAAAAAAAATAATCACGGTGGATAAATTTTAAAGTTTTACCTCGTAACGTAGCCCAACCTTTAATACCGATTTGGTAAACATCGCCAAATTTATCGAACCAAGTAACTATGCAACATGCATATTGATTAGATTAGTGGTGTCATTCAGCCGATTCATGAGAAGGATCGCGAGCCATTTGTTAAAATTAAGACAACAGGGTAAGTATATCACGAAGCACAAATAAGTGAGGTGCGGAATCTACAGTTTTTTCGGGATATGTAATTATGTCTCGGCAGTGACGTCCCATTGGGGTAGACGTTGCATAGGGGTGGTATATTATAAAGGCGGCATATGAACAAATACATATATTACAACTTTTGAGAGCAGTGACGGTTAGAATGTATCAAAAATAATCGAAGCATAACAATTACTGGTAATTGTTGTATTGGAATGGCTGTTCATCGTACAGGCAACATTTCACATTGGTGCCTCCAACTCTATTAGCGCCACAAACCTACAAGTACTTAAAATTAACACTGTTTGAGACTAGACAATTGAAGGTTTTTGGTGTATTTGTATGTTTATGGTAAGTAATACCGAAAATAAATAATATAATAGTTACTTAACAAATTTTTAGTGAATTTAACCAAAAATAAAAGATGATGATCTCTTAAGTCTGCTTAAGGGCGGCACTTTACTTAAGGACGTCACAGTGACGTTAAGTGTTAAGTGATATGTCATATCACTTAACACTAAAAAGAGCTAATTGTGATAGATATATCACATTTATCACTTTACGTATTCTGGTGGTTAATTATGTAAAAAAGTTAACCGTCTGAACTGTCAAAAGGTGATATCTTTTAACAGCCCCTCTCTTGACCGTGCAAACTGTAATCTTACATTCTTGAATGAAACCGAGTATCTACGTCAATTTTAAATATTGAGAATTGAGACGCAAAATCCGACTGTTTTGCTGTAATCGCAAATCGCAATGATAACTAATAAAATTGTAGATTATGGTGATATGTCTGACGTGTCAATACAAAATTCTTGTGTTCGGCTCATTACCGACTAGATGGTGCTGGTGCGGCTTTATCCAATTGTTTTCTGTCTTATCAGCTTGAGTTCGGCAGCACGGATATATCCGAATTTGACCGACACGTCTACCAACCTAAATTTTCGCCGTATTACGAGAGATAGCCGCCGATAACCGTTTAGTGTATAGAAAACCTTCCGTGCTAATTTGTAACAATGCATACTACGGAAACGTGCTAAGGTGATAACTAGGGCCCGGATTTATATGCTAGTGGATGTTTTGTTAGGGTGTATGCACAGCTATGGGAGTTACACAGAAAGCCGTTTCGAAAGACGCAGAATCCAAAAATAAAATTTTATTGTGCATATAAATGCATATTTGAGACGTTAGAGCATATTTGAGACATTAGTGCATATTTCATTAATAAATGCATATTTTAGGGCTTTTGCATTTATAATTTTATCGAAACATTTAATGTTAAACACTAAATCAGGTAGATGCACTTGCATTTTTAATGGCATCCCCGGGCATTTCATTAATTTATCAGAAAAAGTGAAGTCAACCCGGGCACCTTTATTTAAATGTTGCGCTATCACCTCTCTGGACGTTAAGAGATCATTTTCCGCATATAAAAAAATAATGACAGATATGCGGAAAATTAAATACCAGAATATATTTAAAAAAAATGTTGTAACTTATTTTTTCGGTCGTTTCGTGTCGTTTTTGTTTTTTTTAAGTTGTGTTTAGTTTCCACAGTTTACATTTACATTTTGCATTTCTTGTTCAATTATTTGTAGGTAACTACTTGTAAACAAACTATTTTGAAAATTGTAATTGATTAACTTTATATTGATTATTTGTGTTTTTTTTATTGTATTACTAATTATACCTATTGCTTAAGATTATTAATTTGTTATTCGATTTTTTATCAGTAATATTGGGTGAAGTGGGTATTTACAATATTTTTCCATAAAAATGACAATTTTTAACTGCATATTTCTTTGGTTTTAGTGCATATTTCAATGATTTTAAGTGCTTATGTGCATGCATATAATCATGTTTTTTGTTGCATATAAATCCGCTCCCTAGTGATAACCTTAAAGAATATACCTGCAGGACCAATTATCCAAATTGACTCAGTGGTGCAAAACGTATGTCTATTGAATCATTCTAACGAGATGAGTGAATAACCAATAAACTAAAACTCGTATTAGTTTAACATTTTTGTTTTAATATAACCGTTGTTATATTTTTTAAGCATGGATAAATTATCAGAGTCCAGGCACTATTTTATTTAGCACCACAACGCTGAAAATATAATATTGTGATATCTGCCATTTTGGGAGAGAATTATTTACGATTGTGCTGAAAAAGGCAATGGTGTGATGATGAAAGAGACAGTAGGTAGGTACACAGCGGTTCTCGACCTTTTATGCCTCCCGCACTCTGTTTTGTTCGGTTATATCTATTTATGTTATGTCTCTGTGTAGGTAGATTAACTCACCAAAGGTGCGCACGAAGTTCAGGGCACTTAAATATACAGGTTTATAATAAAAGTTTAGTCGTTTAGTACTGCGGTTTATATGGATATTCAACATAATATATTATACAGGACATGGTACGATTCATACGCGCATTGTCAATACCTAGGCGCGCATGGCTTAGTTAGATACTTACTATGTAGCCTGTAGCGATAAAGAAGTTAGACTGAGTCTACAATATATTTCTTCTTCAATTATAGTTTACCTTCAATTATAGTTTGTCAATTTATGGCTACGGCCGTATGTTGTAGCTTAACTACTGGGGAATGACAAAAGAAATGGCGTATTTAAAAAAAACACTACCTTATTCTTAGGTCAATAATTATTATAAAGCAATCATTATTCATAAGATGTTTATCACACTTGAATGGACAAAGACATAGCTTATAATAAGTATCTTTAGAATCATCTTCAAATGTGTTAATCTTGCCGATTTTTTGAATAATAAAATGCCTAATTCTTGTCAAATTTGGGATCACAGAGATTATCAATATAATTTTTTATCGTGAATATTTTACAAAAATTATCTCGTAATCAATTATACTAATGATTTTATAAATGCGTCTAAAAATTAATAAATGTAAAAAATCTTAACACCACTGCACAGTTATGTACCGAAATATGACTATATTCTAAAACATTAGAGCAAGAGGTTTAAAAGAATACTATTTTATGTAACAAAAATACTTTATGCAGTCATCAAATGTTTAAAATAACTATAAAGGATAATAAGGCTTCAAAATTATATAAATAGATTATCTACAACGTTTAAGGAGTGTCCAGGATCATGGTTTGAAAATACAATAAAAACTCAATTTTGACCTACGACGAGCACGTGGGCCGATGAGATTAAGACATTAAACGCAAGAAACGTAGAGCCCCCTAAATATCCTCAAACATCACCAATATTGAACGTTTACATGATCAACTTTAATATATTTTGTGATACAGATGTAGGTGAATATTGAAGATATTAATTAATACGTGTTTCTCCAATCTCCACAGTCAATAATCGTATTTTCTTATAGCCACACTCAGAAGGTAACCCACTTTCCTGTTACTAATTTATTAATTAAAATAAAACAGAACGTGTAATTTTAATTACATTTAGTTTAATAATACACTTCTTCATTAATTGAAAAAGTCCCTTTCAAGATAACGAAACCGGTCCTGTTTATTATTAAACTAATTGGATTTAGTATAATACAGTGAGTTTTATTTTAATTGATACAATGTACCTACTTCTTCCAAGAATTGACAGTTAATTAATACCACAAAATAAAAAGAGTTACTAATTAACTAATAGCTTCACCCGCAAATTTATGCCCCCATTTGCTGGTTCTCGATTTTTTTCTAGTTTAAAAAAACAGCGATAAAAGTTATATAGTTAATTATATGATTCAAAGTTATTGTGCGTAACATAATATTGATGTGAACCGTCTGAAGAAGTGTTGGAGCGCGCTCCGTATTGGGAAAAAGTCCCTGAACGCCACACTACACTATTGCCCTTCTCGCATTACCCTTATTTCACACTATACGGTTTTAACCGTTCGGAACAAAATCGAACGATAAAAATCCGAATCGGCAAGAAGACGCTCTTTTCCCACTATAGGGTTTATGCACGGTTTTTTTCCGTCACAAGCTCAGTATAAAGTTGAGTATTGTAAAACCGTCCAATATGAAAGCGTCTTCGGTGGCCGTCCGGGCGCCGTGAATACAGTGGTAATGGACGGCTGCTATACTGCCCTTATAAGGAAAAAGGCAGCTTTTCCACAAAAATCACAAATTGAGTTAGTGTACAGATAATGTTCTACGTAAAATTCTGAACGATTTGATATAAGTAAAGTCAAAAGCGGTATAAAATTTATTTCAGTATAATAATCGACATATTGTTTTTCGTTTTTTTTTCACAAAAACGGTAGTTATTCTAAACAAAAAGACATTATAACGAGTTTCATAAGCAAAAACACAGCATCGATTGAAAATATACTGATTTTTGCTTATACCATATATCAAATGATTCATCCACATTATTTAAAAATTTATTAAGAAAAGTTGAAAAAACGTTAATGTCTCATTATCTCAAAATGTGACTTAGGCAAATAGCTGCCTTTTTGCTTATGTGGACAGTATATTACGGCGCCGTTTCGGTTTTTAACCACCGCCGTGTAATATGAAAAGGGCCTACGCCACTAAAAGAATGTCGCCGTTCAATTTTTTGCCGTACGGTCAAAACCGTATAATGTGAAAGGAGCGTTACTCATGAAACTAAGAAAGCGAACGATGACAATGAAATATTTTAAAATGTCAAACCATGTCGTAATCAATTATGTAATAAAATATTTCCTCAAAACTTCCTTTAGAAAAAATATGTATCCTTGTACAACAAATCTATTTTAATTTTCAAATACAGTCTGAGAGATGATTCCACTTTTCACATTCGAATTCCGCATTGCTGGTGAGATATTATATTATCAAAGTATTACCTATCTCAATTTTTACATCCTTGACTTACCCATATTGATGTGTCCTTTTATAATATTAAATTTATAAATCTATCAATTGTCCAATTTCTTTACAAGATTAAGTTTCTTTTAACGATCTATAGAAAGGAAATAGTAATAACCTTGACATAAGATCCTTTAATGTCACACTAAAACAGTGATTTAATATTTTACTCCGAAATATAATGAGATCATACATCGATAAATAATTAATTACCTACCTATCTGTATGATTAAATTTAATATCCCTGAAATGAGTATGCCTGCATTCTCTGCAAACAAAGGAACTGCTGAGCTAACTTCAGACTGTTGCACAGCTGACGTCAAAGTTATAACCAGACTCGCATTTTTAAATAATATCTGAAGTTTAATACCAATCCAAGATTTATAACATTATGAAAATTGAACAGGCTTTAATGCTTGAATTGGTATTTTGTATTGCATACGGCAATGCCATTGCTTCTGTGGACAACTTCGAGTGATTGTACAAAGTTGCAAGATTAGAGTGACCATAACTTTGCACACATAAAAAGCTAAGAAACATGCTTTTAAATATTATTATCATTTTCATCTTCCAATTAATTCATATCAGCTCATTGGTTGTACCGTATGTGCTCAACGGCGGCGCCTCAAATGGTATTTAACGGCCTTCCGAGAAGCCAGAATTTGGTTGGTGCCGGGTTCAACATCGTTTCTTCTCTTTCAAAGTGAGGCAGCATTACCTGAAATCTTATCTCCTTATTACTTCTAAAGTTATAACATCGCATATTCAGTATCCACCGTAAGCATCTGAAACTCAGTAGGTATACAGTTACTTTGAGTTTTCGTAAATTAGTGTCATGACTCGCTACCGTAAATCATTACCATCAGAATTTAACCAAAAAATAGGCGGTATTTGCTTTTAAGCAAGGTAGTGAGTTTCAGACATTCCGCATCAAGTTGAATTTTGTTCCAGCATTCCAACTATGGTTATTTTCATTAATTATATAACCACTTCGATTTAATTGCTGAAATAAAAGAATACACATATTTAATTCGCTCCGAGATCAAGGGTTTGTGGTCTATAGACATAATCTAAAAATTAACAAAATATTTCTAATAATGGGTGGCGTGGCATGTCAAGAGGTTTTTAAAGTTATGATCAGTGCATTTTATTCCAAAAAAATCCGTTAGAAAAGGTAACAAAGTTTTTGACTTTGTTGAGTGAATTTGAGTGAAAAAATTCTGCTGGTCAATGTGCCTTACCAATTTACCCATATACACCATACTTAAGCATCACAAAATTGAGGCGTCTAATTACAAAAAGCGACAAGTCCACAATTCATTTTTTTCGGGAAACAACGTTTTTATGTTTCTAGCTTCAATTATTTGTTTTACATGAGATTTTTTTTCCGTTGTATTCTATGTCGAAATTAAAACCAAATGGCAATTTGTTTCAGCCAATAAACTCTTAAATGTAATAAATATAGACAACATAAAATTGGACTTAGCGCTACTTGTACTTCACTTTTTAATTTATCCCGCATAAGTCACATATTTCCGTGGCACTGTCATAAGTTTACCAGATGCTACAGCATGGGAGATGCCCTTTTCAATACTGAACGTTCCCTTATTGGTTGACATAAACACGCGCGAAATCAACCAAGCTTTAAATAATATGAAAAACGGACTTGGCGCCTTTTGTAATAAAACGAGACTTAAAATATTTTCTTTCGTAGGGTTTTGTCGCGTTTTGGAATTTATAGATCAATACATATTGTGTAAAATTATATAAAGAATACGTGCGTATTTTTTTCTCGATTTTGACCAAATGTGGACTTATCGCTTTTTGAAATTAGACGCCTCAATTACCCAATAACTATGCGTTAAATGTATTTTTAAAGTTCGTTAATATCAGCGACCATCTTTTGCGATTTTGAATTAAGGTATTATCATTAGGTACCTAAATACATTAATTAATAGATGGCGTCAGGATCTTAAATTGCAAATTTTGATTTTAACCTACTTTTACTTGTTTATAAATTATAATGTACTTAACTATTTTTTATTCAACGAATCATACATAATACATATATTTATATAAAATAGCATTATTTATTGAACATATTATAATAAATTCTTAAAGAGCTATTTTGACAAAATTCGAAAAAATATTTTATTGTTTGCTGTACCTACATATTTCAAAAACAGTTACATTTTGAAAGAATATTGAATAATGTGAAAAATATTAGTTCGTATTATAAATACTATGCTTGGAAAATTACAATACTTTTCAATAGTGAAAAAAAATGTAATGAATTACCCATTTAAGTATAAATGATTTGTATATATTTTTTTGTTGAACTGTGTGGACACTCTAGTTTCAATGCGTTGCTGCAACAAACACGAGGGTTCAGAAAATGTATCTCCACTCTCCAGTTAAATTCAGTCCGTGGTTTTGGGCTGTCGCGCAGCATTTTGAAAAGTTGTCTGGTAACGATTCGTTTAAAAAATAACAAAACATTTCAACGTGATACGGACAAACCGGTTCCCGCAGGTCGCTGCCTTATGAAAACGGCCAATGTGGATTTGTTTTTATTATTTTCGTATATACCGGATGGTGAAGAGAGTAAAATTGGATCGATATTCGCCTGAGTGGTGTATCAATTGAATTTTTAATTCCAAATTCGAAAAGTCGTGTTGTTTTGTTTTAGAACTTTCTGACGTTTCTCGTGCATTCATGTCGGTTAAACAGTCTGTGATTTTATCTTAAAGTGAATTTTCAAGATTCGAAATAAAATTACTTATGTATATGCAAGACTACAATATATTTTGTGGATATAAAATTTCTGGATTTTAAGGTAAATACAGCAAACCAATCTTTTAATTGATAAAATTAAAATTTCAACAATTTTCTTTACCTACTTTTACTTTACAAATTACCAGTTTATTCAACAATTGTTTTCAATAAATAGAAAAACATTATCACACGTGCTAATTTTTTATTGAGTAAGTTTTGTGGGAGCCGACTTTATTTGTTGGGTAGGTATATTATGATCCGTAGAAGCTATGGAATAAAAGATGTAGAGTAGAGCTGTTTGTTGTCACAAGGTGTAAAACTAACCTACTATTGGTGATACCAATTGAGAGGGCAAAAACTATTTTCAACCATCTTAATTTCCATTTATTATGTATTCATATAAGAGTGAATTGGGTTGGCGTTATATTATCATTTGACAGATTTCTCACTGTTTTTAATTTATAATTTTAATTGAATGTATTAAACTAATAATTTGTATTTAGTTTCCATAACGTGTTTATCAAAATTAGAAAGAAAATTAGAAGCCCATCCCTTACTGGTCGAGAAAGAGTGGAAACAGATGCATAATTTTTTCAGCCTGATGAAGGTTTGACAATTTTCATTGTAAAAATCCTTGTCACACATTTGGGTACATTACTGTATGGCATGTTCACAACCATTGGCAACTAATTGTACTTAAATTTCTCAATGGGGACTTCAAACCTGCCAGAAATCAATTTTTAAACCAGTGCTATTTTTGATGAGGTAAGGTAGGTTGGTACCTAAATATCAATTTCCGCTTCAAGGCGGAACTTATGGACATCCGCAGAAGTGGTTTCAATAGAATATTGCAAGACAAGATTGGTGTCCATTTTCTCAACCCATTGTGCATGGAAAAATATTCCCTCTAATTTGAAATTTAATTTAATTAAAATTTTCTTTATCTACATTTTTTTTACTAACTATCAAAGGCAACGAACTAATGTACATACTCATTGTTACACAGAAAAATGGCACTTACAACAAACTAAATCTTGCTTCAGTGGTTTTGATAGGAAAATCACAAAAGTCTTCAAATGGTTCTTTTCAAAATATTGACAAAAATAAATTAATAATTTAAATGGCATAAAGTTTCTAGAGACGGTAATTATAGTTCTATCTTCTTGGTCGTTCCCTCATGGCTGAGGATCGTGGCTTCCTGGAAACTTCGTCATATTTTGAGCGATCAAAACTTTCCACCTCTCTCGATCATCTGCTTCTCTCAGGATAGAATGAAGGCCGCCCCAGTCAGCTCCACGACTTGGTCGCTTCAGGTCGCCGACGCTCTTCCTCTGCTTTGTCTTCATTGGAAGCTACCTAAAACCACCAGTCCAAAAAACTACAGAATGCATCTCAGACATATTGTCGAGAGCCGTTCCTTAGTCATTATGGCTCTATACACTGAAAATAATGTGTAAAAAAAATATTTATTACCGCACATTTTTAGGTTTTAGCCCAATTCAAACATTTAATTTCCTATTACATACACTAATTTGACCTAGCGGATACATGTTCTTATGCAGGTGCTCCATAGATAGCCAAAAGTCAGAGGACAATAAGAGTAGTCTAAATTGTCCATACTCTGCTGCTGACCAACGACCGAGTAAAAAAGTCGAGTTGAACATGTTATTGTAATGTCTTCCGATAATCCTGTAACGTAGGTTTACGTAACATAATTATTATATGAGTGAAAACAGCACACAATTTACGCTTTCTTTTAAGAATAATTGCTAAATCTCTCATTTTCTAATAATGTACATGAACAAATTAATCAATAAAAAGGTTTAAAACAATCATTACAGATTTTTTGTTGGTCAGAATGATTGCGTAATAATGTCAAATTCAGCGCTCGAAATGGATTTTTTTACGAACCGGAACACCCAATAATTAAAAAAAAATATTAAAATAGTTACGAGTATCTAATTGAATGTGTATTTTATAAAAATAAGTGTGTTAGAATTTTAGTATATAGCATATCTAGCTCATACGGTCAAATTAATATTTTCAAGAGACGGATCGATAATTTTGCGGATTTTATTAACCAGAACGGCGCTCCGGTGCGTTATGGTACATTTTGAGCCCTGGTTAGATTGATCTAACGTAGTGGTTGATGGACAAGTTCTAAGCTCGTCGTGAGTAACGTATCAAACATGTTTGAAATCTAACGATCCTGGTCTGGACAATTAAAAGCCCGCAGATTTGGGGTAGACTTTAGAGTTGAGCGTTTTGACCACTACTCTACCAAGGGCACTATTTATACTATACTATTATGACAACATTGAATATTTACCCATTTGTTATCTGGCAATCTGCTAGCTGTTAGTTAGCTAACATTAGCCTTACTTTGATCATAGATACACTTCTATATAATAACTATAGTAGAGCTATAGTAAACGTACCTGTAGCTTGATAGCCACAATCTCTTCTTACTTGGGTACAACTCTTACAACATGCTAAGTCTTGGTACTACTAAAACTTACCTGCCCACTGTGCAACTTCTAAATGCAGTAAGTAATAATTTTTCGCAATGCCAGGTAATATAGTATTTATATACAAGAATTGTTTGCATTCTTGACAATTTTTTATTTCTTAAAATATTATAGAAACCTAATAGAAGGCAGCAGTGAGCTAAGCTCTAAAGCAGTGATTCCCAATGTAAGACGTACGCCCCACCGGGGGGCAATTTGAATGTTTTGGGGGGCAAAAAGGTCATCTTGAAAATTGTTTGGAGACGAAGCATAGTTGCATAAGCACCAGTGGTGAAGGGTGACTTTTGGAAAGAGGTACGCTATGGAGATCAGAGAAAAAGAGCACCCTTGTCACGTAACTTACGGGAAATAAGAAGATAATACTTAGGATATCACTACTGATGAATATGTGCACATTAATGACAACGACACACTGGTCATAGGTTTCACCGCTGAATTTGTCAAATTATTTTAATCACTTATGGCAGTAGAATTACACGAACACAATAGTTTTTTTTTTTAAATCATCCTTATTATTTATTATTTGCATAAAAAGATAGTCATCGACAATAAACAAATCAACATAGAGCGTAAGCTTGTCCTGTAACGCTTCCAAGTCTGGAACAAATATGCAGACATGTATGAAGTTGGCAACGGAATTGCCTTAGAAATTTCGGCGTGGATTACGTTCAACATAATTCTAAAAATAGCACCACGTCTGTGACCTTCCGTCATTTATTTTTGATTCGAAACTTGACTAAATTAAACGCTATACTTCTAAATACCGACGATAGATGACAATCAATATTTTTATTATATTACCTAGTCCTAGACAATATAGATATTTATATATTTAAATTAAATACTTGAAAATAGAAGGTAAGCTTTAAATAATCGCTTAGTATGGACCCTTCGCCACTGATAAGCACAAGTTGTAGGTACATGTAACATAATAATATACATATTTACTTACTTACGAAAGTTAAATTAAAAATGGTAACGCCTATGTGCATTTTTTTCAGAATTAGTTAGGTAACTATAAGCAGTGGGGCTTGGGAGAAATAAGGTTAGGAAACACTGCTCTAAAGTTTAAGCTATCGATCTGTATAATATGTTCCATGCAAACTATTTCTTATAACTACGTTTTAACTGACGTACCTTCTTCAAATTACACCCATCATCAGGCAATCTGCTTTGTGATAAATTACATTATTAGCTTAATTGTAACATACATCTGGGCGCTAGCCACATATTTATTATTGACGTACTGGTAATTCTGATAAATTTTTGTAATTTTTTTTAAAATACAATAGTATGTTTACTAATAAAATGTGAAATAAAATAACTATAAACAAATAGATTCCTCTCCCATCTGAACTGAAAAACTGGGTTTGGTGCTTACCTGACCGTCGATGTCACGTCTGTACAAAATTAAATGGAAATTAATCAAGCTTGCATTTCCTCACAAAATACGGTCAATGCCATCTGTACTAATATTGCTGAACGTAACAAATAAAATCACCTTTTTTATTTCACGATAAGTATTAAATTTAATCGTTGAACATCTTCGTGAATAATGGTCGACATTGCCGAGGGTCGTGACACTTGCAACCTCCAACGATTATCCTTTTCACAAAGTTATTGCGGATAGCCTTGTATAATGGGATAACGCAGGCTCCATAATTTGACCAAATAAAAACATTTTTACTTACCTATATTATAAAATATAGTATGTATATTGATTCTTGCCTATGTACGTATGTATTATTATTCTTTAATGTGTTATGATCTTATACAACAAGCAGTCTTGGCTACACTCGTAGAGTTGAATAGGTAGGTACAGTTACCTAATTATTAAGCAATTGTTAATTATAATTCTACTGAGTGAATTTTTGCTTAATACCCAATAACATTAAAATAATTCTTTTTTAAAGTTAGGTATATAATTAAATGCATGTATGTATTTCAATTCCTTTTTCTTAGATTTCGCGTTAAATTAGTGTTAATTAATATATTATTCATGAATGTTTTAATTAACTTTTAAATATACATATTATTATTTTTAACCATATATTATTACTTACATGAAGTTCATTGACACGTGTTCTGTCTCTCAAGCACAGACCAGATTAAATTAGTGTTCCATGCTCTCAATTATACTTAAAAGAATATTTAAATTTAATCTATAAATTATTCTCCACTGTTCGTCTATCACGATTCTCCTTCTTCTAATGGTGATATATCTCGATTTGATCCATTCCCCTGGGTCTAGCTAGAACATCTGTCTCCAGATAGTTCTGTACACTAAACAGTTTCAACTCGTCGTCGCTTATTCCATCGATCCAGTGCAGCCGTGATCTTCCAAACCCTATATCCCACATATTTATTTTGTGAATGATGAAGATTATTATTGAATCTCGTGTGTCTGGTATACGTCGACCAGAGGCGCGTAGGTATATGGAAAAATGGTCCATTTCCTACTATCTACATACCAGGCATCGTCGCTTCGTTGAAATTTCCCGGGTACATTCCCCATGCACATACACTTCGTATCTAGCAACTGCAGCATCCAAAAATGATTGTTCTGTGCGCGTGGCCTAACATCCTTGATTATCAGGCCAGTTTGTGTCATCCGCATCGAGATTCACCGTCTTTTAGTAGTTCTAAATAACATAGTCACGGGTCGCTGAATTTTTTAAAAATCATTATCGACTCCCACCCCAAAAAAGCACAATCTTCAATATTTCGATGTTTAGGTAGGTACCTACATACTGAAATTTTTTAATTGTAACGATTTTATCACTTGCGGAATTGGACTGACTAATCACTCTTATCATTTTTTTTTCGCTCAGTTTACTAGGTGAACGGCGCACTACACTAATAAAAATATGTACATATTTTAATATCACCGCAGTAAGTAATATTCTATTTACTTTTTTTGTTTTTGATTCCTGTGGGTCTATTATATACACAAGGCGGTTATACGCGGCTATTGGCGGTAGTTTATCATATGTATGCATTGAGGCGGTTAATTGTTACAATAAGTTAACCATCTGTCAAACTGTCACAAAATGCTATGTTTTAACATCCCCTCTCTTGGCTGTGTTAACTTTTATAGCGAGTTAGTTAGTATAGGCAGTTTTGACAAATTATATGGCTAACTTATTGTAACAATTATAACGCCCTGTCTATAGAATAGACCCACAGGATAGAACATAGAACCACTGTTTATATATATCCTACCCACACGAGCCACCAGTGACGTACCTAGACAAAATGCCGCCGCTAAGCAGCGCCAACATTCCGCCCCATTTTTTATGCAGTATTTTTTACCATACTGTCATGACTCCAATATCTAAAAAATGTGTTGTATATGTATACATTACTATCAAAATAATACCACTCAAACATACAAAATTAAATTTAGATATAAACTAAGTTAGACACTTACACAAATCACCTGTCTGTGTCTGAGGTCCTTAAAAGATACAGCTGACAACTGTTAAACCTTTTATGTTAATTAATACATTTTGTTGCCAATCACTGAGCTGATTTTTTTAGTGGAAAGATATTTTCGTTATCGCTAAGTTTAGGTGCCTATGTCTATATATTATTCCAAATGATTCTCCACGATTTGCCGCCCTTCGAATGACTGCCGCCTCCAAGCGACGCTCAATCAGCCTATACCCACGGGACGACACTGCGAGTCACAGCTTGTAGTTACAGTTAAGTTGGACAGGCATAGAATAATACAATATCAATTAAATTCTAATTAAACCTGTCGTGAATTCAAGGTGTCCACAACAGGTACCCATGAATAATAAATTCCTCGAAACTGTGTAAGCCCAGGTAACTCTTGACTTTGAAAAAAAGCATTGTTTTAATCTATGCTAGCCAATTTAAATTAAAAAATGGTCAAAGCGATCCATTGCGTAGTTCCGTTGATTTCTCGGCATGGTAAATGTGTCGCAAATCGAGTTGACTAATTGCGCTCCCTGTTCACATTGGCTTTTGTCTTTTTCAATCGCATTGCTTTGGTAACTTTGCTCTTAGCACACTTGCCTGGTCTTGCGTATGACTCAATTATAATACTTATTCCAAGTAGATTTTATCATTATACTTCAGACCTACTACAACGGTTCCGTTCTGTAACCAAATGTGAAAAAGGCTTTATATTATTGTTTCATATTAAAATAACAACTAAATATAAGTATATAAAACTTATTGTACCATACAAAAGATGCCATTAGATAATACGTACTATGTACAGACCACAAAACAGGTTAATAGATCAGAGATTCTCAACCCTGTGCCCTTTACTTTTGCGTGCGCCCACGGACTAATTTGTGTATTTTATGTATGTTTATACTAAAATTGAAATACAGATCGTGACTCACTGATGTGAATCTAAATGCCTGTTTAAGAATAGGAATATATATATACATTCATATACATTCCAAACTATAAAACTTGATTAACGAAATCCAATGTCAAAGACACTAATTAAAATGTCATTCTTTTTTTATTATATACTCGTATTTTTGCATAACGTTTATTTATATTTTTATTAATAAAACACAGAATTACACATTTATCTGTTTAATTGATACCCGTTTAATTTAATTTTACAATATTTTACATAATATTTTGAAATTAATTACCTAATACATGGTTATTGACTAAGAGTTTGTCAAATATTATATCTGTTGAAATTGTTTGAAGTTTCATTGGAAAAAATGCTTTTTGACTATATAATAAGTACTTCTGGTAAAAATAAGGTAGAAAACCCTTGCCATAGCCATAGACCATGAATTTTAAATAAAATCAGGCCAAAACCCATGTAATATAAAGCCTCCAGAATATCCTCAAACATTAACACTATTGAATACGCGTTTTGTTTACGTGACAAATCCTAATGCATCCTAATTATTGCTATATTAGTCGTTACTATTATAAATATCATGTTTTTAAGTTTATTCCATATTTCTGCACACTCGAGAATTAATCCTTATTTCAGTCTCATCCAGAATGCAACCCGTTTCTTATTTTTGTTGTTTCCTTGGGAAATACTGTCCATAACTCAAGGATGCTAATAATATGACGAAAAGAGCGCTTAGTCCAAGCGGATCCAAGCCGCATGCACGGTGCCCATCAAGTACCAAGTTTCAGAGATGAGCAGTGGAAGCCACCGCTACTTCTCGGCCTGTTAACGTGACTCTTCGTGTATGTATACTATCGATATACCGTATATATCGTATGCTATACGAAGTGCGTCTGTCATATTATGTATACGGATTCGATCCTAGCACCCGGCCGAGTTAGTGGTCGTCCAAAAATGACGTCACTCAATTTTGGGTATTTTTACTCCCTCTGCCACCCTTTGATAACATATTTTAAGCTGTTACCACTCGTTAAAATCAATTTCAGTATGTAGGCATACTATTCTCACGAAATATTTTTTCTAAAAAATATTGTATTATTACAAATCATCATGTTGTGTCAAACACTTTCTTTCCCCTTGGCGTCGCAGCATATATGGACAAACCCCTTGTGGATGTTAGGTTTGCGAAATAATAAAATAGTATGGTATGTCATAATCGGTGTCCCAAAAGTGCGGCCGCAAGAGTTTTTTTTCGTAACGAAGGTAACGAATCGGGTCACCACGTCCCTAGATCCGCTACAGGGTGGTGCCATGCTTTGTGGTGACTACATATACATTAATTACGTTTCATAATGCTATTATTTCGTCGCAAATGAAATAATCTATTTATGAACTTAAGTGAACAATGGTGGTAAAATTACATTTACGACTTATGTGGCAAATCATTACGGTCAATCGTTTACGGTTAACCTAGCGCGATTAGTCTGGCTTCGGTTCGATTCCTAGCGAATGTTGTGTTATTATTAATTTGCAGACACCAGCTGTTGTTGCCGAGGCTTATTCCGACCCACTGACCACTGAGCCTCTGAGAAGATTTACTATTGGGTACCGCTGATCGCTTAATTCATTTTTGATCAGTGTTTACCTTGTCGAGGTTCCCAAAGTTGTCTTCATTAACGAGTACAACAAAACATAACAAAACATAAAACAAAACCATGACATTTCTACTAAGTTGGAAATCACATCTTTTCTTCAAAAGAAGTGCTCAATTTATTGCGATAGATCTTAGTTATTTTAGGAGTTTACCTGGAAATAATTCTCCTAAAGGGAAGACTATATTGCAGTACTAGTGGCCAGTAACAACATACCAAGAATCAACACTCGTAAACACTGCACTACGGCCGCCATTGTGGAAAATGGCTGACGTTTTTTTGGTTTTTCAGTTATATCTCATTAACGGCTGAAAATATCGAAAAATATTTCAAGTAAAAGTTGAAGAAAATTAATTTAGGGAACAGGAAGGTTTAGTTTTTTGCTGAATTGGTGGAGACGCTCGTGAGCGCAAAAATCGTACAGAGCCCACTTTGAGTTTTGACTTACCTTATCTGGGTAGGTGAAAAACCGCTCCGTAACAATGGACCGATAGGTATCAATGGATGGCTCTGATTGCCGTGCGAAATGTTAAAAATTGTGCACGCTTCAAACATAGGTATGCGAATTTGTTTTAAAGGCTATCTTTTAAGAGCGTACTTCAGTGAAACGGCAAATAATTTTCAACAGTAGGTGCTACGAAATTTCTCACTAGTCGCCAATCGGAGACCGACAGTCGAGGTGTCTGCACGTCGATTTGTTTTCTCATGGCGTCGGATAAAAATATTCTTAAATCGTGTAAAGATGACTAAAAAACTTTACTATGTACTTAAAAAAGAAAACATGTCAATGAATATACTATTATTATTAGTACTATAACAACACACATAACATTAAATGGACGCATGTTGGATTTTTATGACAAATTATATTTCGTCGGCACGCGTCATTTGCACAATCTGCGCATCGCCTAGACACGATCTTTTTTGACCATGCCTCAACTGAAGTATAGCCTTAAGGGGGGACATGCTCGCCGAAGGTCAAAATTGAGTTTTTATTGTATATTCAAACCATGATCCTGGACACTCCTTAAACGTTGTAGATAATCTATTTATATAATTTTGAAGCCTTATTATCCTTTATAGTTATTTTAAACATTTGATGACTGCATGAAGTATTTTTGTTACATAAAATAGTATTCTTTTAAAACTCTCGCTCTAATGTTTTAGAATATAGTCATATTTCGGTACATAACTGTGCAGTGGTGTTAAGATTTTTTACATTTATTAATTTTTAAACGCATTTATAAAACCATTAGCATAATTTATTATGAGATAATTTTTGTAAAATATTCACGATACAAAATTATATTGATAATCTCTGTGATCCCAAATTTGACAAGAATTAGGCATTTTATTATTCAAAAAATCGGCAAGATTAACACATTTCAAGATGATTCTAAAGATATTTATTATAAGCTATGTCTTTGACCATTCAAGTGTGATAAACATCTTATGAATAATGATTGCTTTATAATAATTATTGACCTAAGAATAAGGTAGTGTTTTTTTGAAATACGCCATTTCTTTTGTCATTCCCTAGTGGTTAAGCTACAACATACGGCCGTAGCCATAAAATGACAAACTAATTTTGAAGTAGGGAGTAAAATGATATTGACGCGCGTGTTTGAACATGAACGAACAATTAAGACGGCGGCCGTAGCGTAATCATATTTCAAAACAGTAGGATCTATCATCTCAATTCTCAATATGTAAAATTGACGTAGTCTGTCTCGCTCTAAAAGTTAACACAGCCAAAAGAGGAACTGTTAAAAGATAGCACTTTTTGACATTTCAGACGGTTAACTTATTTAAATAATTAAGTGATAAATGTGATATATTTATCACATGTAGCCTTAGACTATAGATACACCATGTAGCTCTTTTTGAATGGTAAGTGATAAAAAACAGCAGAATTCCAGTTAGCTAGATGTAGTAGGTATTGAGTTAACGATTTATTGAAACACATTGCAGCAATACTAAATAAGATTTTGTGTTCACAATTATTATTAATATGCGGAGTTTTTTTTTAAGTTAAATCAATTTGTAATGAGCAAATGGGTTACGAATTACAACTCGTACCGGGATTAATAAGTGCTTTGGCGGTTAGTTATTCTCGATAATCCATCAAGAAGATACCGGTACCCCGTACAGTAAAACTGACCCGTTAGCCGAGTGCACTGCAAGCATACTGGAGCCAGCCACTGGACAATCATTACGTCAGACGTCCAATACCGCGCTTTGTTTATAATAATTACGGCTTGATAGGTAATACTTGAATGCATACATAGATGTTTATCTACCGTTTCTATGGCAACTTAAAGTGATGTGATGACAGCGGACGTGATCGATTAAAAATGAATACAGTTTTTTCTTCTGGTACGATGTCGAACTGTATCATAAAAAAAATGACTTGCATAGTTTTTATTTTAGGTTGATAATATTATAGGAACTAAGTAATATTATTATAATTTTAAGCAGTGACATCTCTAGTCAAAGTGCCCATACTTAATCTTAGTCTATTTTATTATGTTGAGACAAATGCAACAAAATTATTTAAAAAAAAAAATGATATACTTAGATACACATGATTTACTGAGGTGGTTTTAGATAATGACAAGTTTATAGGCCCCCTTAAAATAAAAAAAAACTAATATGCCGATACGTTCTGACGAAGCGACCGCATCATCCGCTTAATGGAAGACCGCCAAAAAAGTTTTAATATGTATATAAATAATGTTAAAATACTAAAAAATAAGTAATTTTGAAATAAGGTTTATTATTCGTACTTTTCTTTATTAAATCTAATAATAAAATCGTATTTCATTATCTGCCTCTTCTGTCAAAAAAGTGAGGTTATTTATCAGTCGGCAGTGTTGCCGTATTTCAAATAATTCCAGTGTTGCAGTGTCAATAATTGTAATATTTTTGTTGGATTTTTAGGACGAAAATTTAATAATAATAAAAAAACATCTGGAGCAGTGGAGCACTAAAATTTTTCGATGCTCACCGTAAAATCCCATTGCTCCACTGCTCCGTGCTCCAAAGCTCTGGTTCTAACGACTACGCTACAATACCCAAGTACTCGTACCACCGTTGCAGATAACTACGCTATTTGAAGTATTTTCAATTTCGTCAATAATGGCTACCATCTTTCTAATATAAATCTAAGTATGAATAATACTAACTTCAGTCATTTATATGGCGTCAGGATTATTCCAAATTTTGTTTTGACGTCGTTGTAGGTACTTGTGTACCTATAGCTACGTCCCCATTTAGTCACTTCAACGCCGACTTCCTCTTCAACTTTTAAATTCTGGTTTTACACCGAGAAGTTTTGTGCATGCGCAGAGGAGATGAATCCGTTTTACTGTCTACATTCGTTCATCACAGCTTACACTTCGTTGAGTCATAGATTATACATCGAAATAGATTCGCAGGTGATGAATAAAATTATTCACGGTAATACAGCGCCACCACGGAGCGTACGGAAAACGAGTGTAAAAAGATAAAAGAAAACAGTAAAATTTGGAATAACAAATACTTAATTATATTAGTTATTTTTTTAAACTTATTATCACAATCATATTTGTAATAAATAAGCATAATTGAGTGTGTCCTAACGACAAAACCAGTCATGGAACTAGTTTAGTGCCATCTATCGGTGCACTTTGTATTACATTAATGATATTTATTCTTGTATGGATATTCACCCTCGCAAATAAAATATTCTATGCCCGAACGTCATACGAATAATTCTGATTGTCAAAATAAATATTACAATTATACTAGGTATATTGTAGGTAATTACATCAATTTAAGTTGAAGAGATTTAAATTTAATGATATAATATAATATATTCTGACTACTGTTTGGAATAATGAGGGCAACAGAATCGAATGAAAACGTCCTTTTTCAGAACTTTACACGGATGTCAAAGGCAAAATGGTGTCAGCCAGGTCTTACCCTGACACACAAATTGAAAAGCAATATGTGTACTTGCCAGACCCAGGATTTGAACCTGGGACCCACGGCATAATAGTCCAACGCTTAAGCCGCGCGGCCACCGTGAGCGTTATACATAATACGACACATCAATACTACAATTAGTCATTGAATACCTACTATAACTAGATAATATATTCGATACAACACAACAGTGACTCGTATGAGAACCACGAGGGTTCATTTTTGCTGTAGCCCCAGCTCCACTCCTTGTTGTTTCCTTAGTCTTGTGGAGCTCCTTTGAAAAATACGAACTCAAGCTCTCAATTTTATTGTTAACCCCTGTTATCGACATGCCATTTGACTCGTATGCAAACCACGAGGATTCATGCTTGTTGTTAGCCCCAGCGCCACTCTTTGTTCCCTTTGTTTTATGGCACTCCTTGGAAAAGTAGAAACCGTAAACATTTTATTTTTACCCCTAAAACTGACATTCCAAATTTTTCTACCAATAATATGTAGGCATCATTGCGCTTCAGTTTGTTCGTATAGTCCTTATGGTTATATCCCATAATGTGCAATGTGCCCTTACTCTCAATAAAATCCATTGTAATCATTTCAGTCGACATTTTGCAAAAAAACGTAATATTCAAATACTAAAATGCATCCAATATGATCAAATAGACTCTAATAAATAGTAATAAATACATTTATTGACAACGCAACTGACAGCCAAATGCACGAACGACCCGAATCTTACCGAAAAAATACGAAGCTGCTGGGGTGTTGAACAGAAATCCAAGCCGGTCGGATCGCAGTGCGTTAGTACTTTCATCACAAAATGGCGGCCATTTTCAACCCGATTTCAAGGTCGACGACGCATGCCCTGAGTTCAATTCGTGAGACGTATGGAAAATCCCGAGTGTAGACCCGGCTTATAGCATTTAACTAATTAATGTATTTTTGTATTTAATACGGAATATCCATAGACAACATTTTTAAGAATATGGTATTTTTCATTTTTCTTCTTCTCATGCTTTTATCAAAGATTGGCGACCAAATTGCATTAGGTAAACATCTCTCTATTCTGGGTTAGTCGTATCAGATCACCAACGCCTTGGTAATTGAGCAACTTACAAGTATTGTGTAGCTCTCCTTCCACCAACGCCTCTGCTGCCATGTACCTTCCCCTGCAATAAGATTTAACTCACACATCTCATTATGAATGTAGCCTTTCTGAGCTATAAGTTGGCTTACCAGCTCATCTTGAAACTTTCTGATTGGTAATCTAACCGGCCCAGTAAATCCTTACCGTATGGCGATGCAGTCACGTGTCGAAAGCCTCCAGCCTGCTGATATTAATCACAATAAATATGGAAATAAGAAGACAAAAAAAAACAATAGAAAATAAAATCACAAAACTAGTCACATAAAAAGTCACAATGGAACAGGCAAAGGTAGAGTTATACGTTTTATAACTTTGCACTTTATTTGCACTTTTTAATAGGCACACTGTAACGCCTCTTTGCCTGTTTAGCTCGCATAAAATTAAATCAAATGATATTCACTTGTATTAAAATATGTAGAAATATATAAATATATAGATAATATATATGCAAAAAATATATTTTTAGAATATCGCTGCCTGATTTTCAGGTTCTATCTATATCACACTTTTAAGGAAAATGACTTTTTAATGCCATTTTGTTCTATTTCTAGTACTCTGTTTAATCTATTAGTAAGAATACAAAAATTATGAACGCATTTGTCGATACTGTCGAAAATAAGTTATTCCTTTATATGCAGAACACAGTTTTTAATATATATAGGTTTTGCAATTATTTCAATGTGAACTATCAAATTGCTCTCCAGAGAATTTTACAGAAAGTGACATAGGACAACCTGGAAATCAGACAGCGATATATATATATATATATTGGTGGTGCAATTTATTATTTCAATGTGAACTTTATAATTACTCTCCTGAACATTTTACTGAAAGTGACATATGGTAGAACAACCTGCAAATCAGGCAGCGATATATTACATCGTTTCCATCCTAGAGCCGGAGTGGAAAGTAATGAAGCATTTTATACTCTATCAATCCACGCAACAGACTTTTCTTATTTATAAAAAATGTATTAAAATCAAATAACATCTTTGGTGTATTAATTAATGTAATGGCTAATGTGGTACAGTTACGAGGCGTTTACAAAAGTTGGCCGGTAATATTGTAACTTAATGTAATTTCAATGTAATGCATGATTAATTAATTTATAAACCAAAGAAATGTTCGACATTTAGAAATCGCTATTCTTAATTTAAAAAAACCATACTGTCACTGTTCACCTCCTATTCGAAAAGATTTCATAAATTTCTTTTTGTCGAACAGTTAATTATTCAAACGTCAATTAATTAAATATCTGACAGAGTTTAATTAAAATGTTACAATGGCTCTTCATTGAATTACGCTGCACTTTCACACTGCATCTAAAATGAATTATACACGAATACAATTGTTAAAAAACATCAAAAGCGTTCACTTTCAATTGAAACAAAGAAAAGATAATCCAAGCGTTATGTTTTCATGTCGTATTAATTTCCCATTGTAATCCAACTAACTATTTTTATTTGTATGTAACTACGAGTGTAAGAAAGAATATAAAATCATTTTCACACTATTTAGTTTGACAATATCATTGTCGTCTGTGGGTTTATTGAATATTGTTTTTATTTATATTATATTGCGATCAATGCTAGACACAATAGAAAATATAAGTATTTTATTTAATTTTATTAGGTAGGTATATGTTATCAATGTTTTAATATTATTAAAAAACAGAAATTGTTTTATTTATAATATTAATAATACAATAATTGGGTAACCGGATAAAACAGAACGTGACAAATCAGAACATGACAAAACAAAACAGCTAGGGGAAAAATAAAACATTCATTTTTGTGGAATCTATTTATTAATAAACTACTTATAAAACTTAAGTAAAATGCATTATTTTCAAACGCAAGGGCATTGTTAAAAAATGTATATATATTTTAGTCTATAACGTTGTGGGTCTCAGGTTCGAATCCTGAGTCTGAAAAAATATACATAATGCTTTTCAATTTGTGTATGAGTCAGAGTATGGACCTAATATGTTGAGCAAGCGGCTAACATCCGTTTCTCGTAAAAACAAAATCTGTTAAAACAAACATCCACTCTGTGGAGGCCTATATGATTTTTTTAGGATCGGACATGATTTAAAATCACTTAAACACTAATTAGGTACATGTTTGTAGGGTGATTAGCACTAGAATACACATGCATAGAGGTCAAATGAGTGGTAATAACTCATAAGACATCGGCAATTAATTATCGATCATCCGGCAATCTTTGGTATTGCCGAATTATTCTGTACCTACAACGATATATAAACAATAAAAAACACTCTACTACTACTTAAATACTAATTAAAGGTACATATATTCGCCTTTTTAAATAGTACGATTCCATCTAGCAGATTCAGTACATAACACGTTATAAAAATTAATTGTAAAAGTTGTCACCTCCGACAGATCTTATAATATATTAATAACTTTTTCGGTGTCCATAATTTACTAATTTTTACACTTCCATTGCTGTCTTTTCTTCCACTATTATTTTAGCATCATATGAAAATATGTATTAAATCCTTTATATTTCTTCAATAATAAATATAACTTTGGTTTCTACATATCACTTGTAAACACAATGTTTTGAATTTGTAGCCAATTTTACATATCGCTTTTACATGATAATGATGTGGGGGAAAGATTCAATACCATATTGTGATAAGAATGTAGTCAATTTGGAGTACGTTTTCCTGTGAGCCACTTTTCATAATTTGCAAAGTTCATCGCATGGTAATAATTCTCCGATTGTCTGGTTTGATTTATAAATCAATAACACTTCTAATTTCTTCTGAAACTTCGTTAACATATTTCATGAGTAGTGTGTACATATGCGAAATAATTTGTCATTTCTCTGCATCCCGAACTGCATCATGTCTATTGACAATTTCCGAAAGTACCTATACCAGTTTAGCATAATCAATGAACATAAACGAGACTTTTTACTAAAAAGTACTGGTCTACAACAAAGTGCGTGTTAGACTCGCTGCCATTAAAACAAGTGACAGCTCGTAGCTGTCAAACAATTTTTGAATATCCACGCAAATAACAAACAAAAAGGAATGAATACTTTGCAAGCATTAGAGAGAATTTCAAACCTTGTAGGTTTTACGGAATCCATAATATGAAATGTAGAAACAGAGAAACGACTGTTGTACGGATACAAAAAAGATACATCCATACGTAAAATGGATTTTCTGGCCCGCTTCTTTTCATACAATCATTGTGTAACAGTATATTATATTAAATTTACACAATACTTTTAATATTTCCATGTTATATTAAAGGATGCAGTCATTAAAAATCGTGATGTTTTTTTTTGCTTTTCCTGTATAATAGTTGTGTGAAAAACACAAAGCGCACCGACGAAGAATAATTTTTGAGAAAACGAAATATTTTAATAATGGTCGATTGACCGCTTTCCCAGCCGTTACTGTTTACGTTTACCCATAGAAATATGACACGATACCGTCAAAATATTTTACAGTATAAAACACTATACCAATGAAATGATTGCAAGTCAATAGACAATGTGGAACAAATTGAAATTGTAAAAATGATTGTGGCATTATAATGAGAATATCTGTGCCAATTGTATTAAAACATATTAATAAATAATATATTGTAATGTCTATATTTTTCTTAATTATTAGGAACTTTATGCTGGCATCTATAATTTAAGAACACGCTTCATGTAAAATAACAGAATAATATCAACTTACATTAAGTCCCCCTATAAAATTGGTTAACCAGACAAAACAGAACATGCAGAAACAGAACGGTGACAAAACAGAGCACCCAGGGGAAAAATAAAACATTCATTTTTGTCGTACTATCTATTTAATAATTAAATACTTATAAAACTTTTTAAACGTTACAAAGTTTATAAACGAAATAATATATATAAATATTTAATATATTATCTGCTTGATTTTGATAATCATTTGACAATCACTCCACAAAATTATTAAACTCATTATTTCGTTTACCTAGTCACCCAATCATTTTGAACAAGATTGATTAAGACGAGATATACCTAAACTTGCTGGCAATACCGAGTTGAGTCCTATTTAATTGAGGCTTTACAGCGATTAGGAATGCAGAAATTATATAACTTGATTATTATTTATTATGTTATTAAAATTACGATAGATACGACAAAATAAATATTATATTTTTCCTGAAAGGTCATAGTTCTACTTATCGCTGTTCTGTTTTGTCACTGTTCTGTTTTGTCACCGTTCTGTTTATTCATGGAACCATGAAATCGGTACCCGATTCCATGATATTTTAGTTACATATATTGCGTAGGTATGCAAAAATTTATATTATTTCCATAGTAAATAACTGTTCATTATTATTAATGAAGTCATCCAAATGGTCAAAATATCTTCTAAAATTTTCCAATAAATCTGCATCGTTCTTTGCAAAAAAATACCCATTTTTTTAAGGAGTGGAGTGGAACAATAATATGTAATATTCACGTACCTATATAATTTAATTGATAATATTATTGTTCCAGTGCATCATGCGAATGGTAGAAATTTTCATTTGTTTTGCTCGTCTATCATGTCATTGTTTGACATATGATAAAGTTTTTGAAATTGGAACTTCTCAAAGACCCGCTTTTCAGGCTTAAAATAATGGAAAATGTAGAACTATATTATTATGTATACTTACAAGATTTGTATTCAGTTACACACAATGCCTTACAGTAGGTTTGCGGAAAATAAAATGCAGATGCTGTGTTTTAATTTCAAATTATTTTATATATTTTTTTGAGCAATGGAAGGTTAAAAAGAAACATCCAATATTGTTTGTAACTCATTTAATTGACCGTAATCTAGATTTATTTAGAATATAAAGAGTACTACACTCTGATCCGTTTTATTGAAAGTAGTGATGTATGAATAAATAAAAGTGGCCAATACACAATCTTTTTTAATTTCGTAATATCGTAGTAATTAATAAATAATTTTCTTTAATCTATCAATCAGTTTTTGACAAGTTTCTTAATCTATCCGCACACAATTCTTATAATACAATTATTGTAGGCCGGATACACTTATGGAAGTCAATTGCAGCACTGCCAATTTAGCGTTTATCTTACCAGATCTAGAATTTTTCTATAGACACGCATCTGGCTTGTGGCGTTTTTATTATTTAGCATTTTTTGATGCCTGCAACAGCTTTAAATGTGCTGAAAATAGGCTAGATATTTAGTTTATTTATTTTCATGCGCATCAAATTTTTGACTACTTATCAAATACGACCTACTTAATGCAGGTAGGTCGGTAACTATTTTAGTAGCATGAGAAATAAAACAACAATTTAACACGTTGAAACAATAGGAGCATGCATGGCCTTTTAGTGAAATGGTACCTGTCATATAATTTAATGAGTGCTTAGGTATGTGACATCACTTCATCAGTTTGACGATTATCGGAATGAGACGAAACGAAACGAAAGTTGAACGCTGCTGACACAGTATAGGCATTTCGAGTGCTTAAAGTCAAACAACATTATCTACAAAAAAGTGTTTTTTTTTTTTTTTTACATAACGTTATTTTACATTTTCGGTTACATGATACTCAAACAACGTTATGTCAATCTTTTTTTATTTCTTCTTAAATCGTCAGTAAAGTTTAACGTTAACTATATAAGTTACCCTTGTTTTCATATTCTTTAAAAACTATTCCTATAAATTTTAACATCATCATAAGCAAGATAAATGTACAATACACAATAAATTATAAAATATGAACATTAGGTTTTAAATAAACATATCCCTTGTTGAGTTACAAGAATCTAAAATAAAGATGTCTAGCTCTCCTGTAAAGTTGTACTTTTGTGGATAGTGTTGTTTGACATTAAGCCCTCGATTTGTTGTCAGTTTTTAAATATTCCTGTTAAAATGTGTAGTTTTTATGCGTATAGGCATTTTTTCGATTTTATAACATTTTTTGCTATGCGAAAGAAAATGTATTGACTTCGTTCTTGGTAGAATAAGTAAAATGTACCAACTTGCAATTTTATTTTCACAAAATCTAACATTTTTTCTGCCAAATAGCTTATTTTCTTACTCCATCTAGCATGTTTTCGTCAACAATAGTTGGCAACACTGATCCAGTAATTTTCCGGTGAAGTACCCGTGAAGACAACCGTGAAAAACATATTATTTTTATTAAAAATTACAATTCATTAAATTAACTTACTTCGTGATAATATGTAATCGTACTGTAAATATCTGTATTTCATGATTTTAGTTCTTATTTATATACATAAGTATCCACTATTTTGTGCCATGATCATAATATAAAAATAATAAAACATAATAATCTAGTATGAGATGTAGGTAATACACCTAGCCAGGGGCATGTATGTGGCTATGTATATAATTATATTTAATTGAGTGCATCAAAATAAAAATCATAAACTAGAAATGTAACCAGCTGATCAACACCTCTCCAAGGTTAATTGGTTTTTCGTGCCTGCACTTCAATGATATTTTGCAACACGTGTTTGTTGAGATCACTCGGTAACAAAAATAATTTGAATATTATGCTTTTCAATCAGTGTGTTTCACGCAGATAGGGTCATCACAAAATTAATATGCCTCCTCCAAAACAGAGGCCGGATGGATGCGCACCTCAGAGTAATAATATAAAAAGGGTATGTATTTTTCAGCTAAATGAAGCCATGTTTAACATATTTAGTGGCACGTATAAGGCGAATATTTCACCTATCAGAGGCACGTAGCGAAAAAATACGAACCTTGCAATTTGAGACATTTATTGAGAATTTAAATTTTAAAGTGTTAAGTAATAAATGCGTATCTAAAACCATTGAAAAGAAAAGTATTTTTTTATTAAAAAATAAACTTACAATTATTCTAAGAATGCGCTATAAAATGTAAATTCATGTTTTTTATAAAAAAAATAGTTTAAGTTTTCTATAACGTACAGATTTTTTTGTATTTATTTTAAAACTCATCGATTTTTATAAAAAAATAAAAATGTGTTTGTACAACATGAAATATTTCCTATGTATATATCAAAACTAGCTTCAGTTTTGTGATCATATAGAAATTAGGGGATGTTCCAAATTATATATGATAACAATACTATTCTGTGCTGAATATAAAAATTATCGATACAAATGCTGTAAAACTGTCAAGCTTTATGCACTTATAATCATCAGATCAGAAAATAAGCATCTATACCATGGGTAGTCAACATGGTCCCTACCATCCACTAGTGGGCGTTCCAGTTTTCATGGTTGGCGGTAAGGGTTTTAAAAAGATTTTCGTTATGTTTTCATAAAATTCCCGTAACAATTTAAATTTCAGAAAATATACTATTTGTATCGCCCTCGCATAAGTTTAGTTCACGTTACGTAAGTGAAACTAAATGGCGCTATAGTGCGACCGCAAACAAAAGAGCCTCGTCCCAGAATATATCATATCGTTTATTGATACCTTTCCCTACCTCGTATCTTGTGGAATCAGGCTTTAGTGCTGTTAATCATATTATGACCAAAGAAAGAAATCGCCTAAATATTTCTGAAGGAGGAGACTTCCGTTTGTTCCTCACAAAAATTGAGCCATATATCCAGTATCTAGTTTCGCAGCATCAACCTCAGGGATCTCATTAATAATTTAATCAATTAAATGCAATTTCATCAGATTTCATGCTTATATGTATGAAAGTATAAATAAATTGATAGATTTAACGCGGAACCTTACTGTGGAACCGGTGGGCGGTTAGAAAATTTTACTACTAACAGAGATACAAAAGTGGGTGGTAGGTATAAACAGGTTAACTACCGACGATCTATACTAATCTATAATGAAAATCTTGTTTATATGAAGGTTGCTGAGCCTATCGCCTCTCAAAGCAGTCGCGTTATTTCTTAACCATCCCAATCCTTAGGTGAATTGTAATGTGTAGCTAAAGATGACTGCCACATAAATACTGCCCTTCCAAGGAAGAAGACAGTAACTGACTCTCACACACTTTCAAGATAAATGACAAAAGCAATGTGTTTGTTTTCCAATTTTAGTACTGTGAATTAATAAAAAACGGTGATATTTTTTTAGTATGATGTTAAAATACAAACAACGTAATAATAATACAGCAGTAACTGCAACAAATAGGTGCAATGACTGCCTTTTTGTTAAGAAATATGTATAATTCCACTAAGGATTTTAACGGTATTTAAGTGATAATACTGATTTTAAAGTGAACAGAATATATAGTTTTCAAAATTACCTAACGGATGGCATTCATAACTCAATTTCACAAATTTTTCGAGTTGCTGCCTTCTTCCTTGAAAGGGCAGAATATTTTTTAACCTACACTATAACACAGCCGTTTTAAACGTTATAGAGTGGCAACCCTACATCTAATGCCCTGCAGTAACGATTCAATGTATGACCTATCCCTTCCACAGGTGTTTAATTTGGACTCCAAAAAGTGCGTGTTGGCCTTCTACGAAGATAAGTTAGATAAGTAATGAAACTAATAACTGGTAATGCGATCTAATGACAGGTTAACCTAGGCTACGTATCAAGAATTCGTGGTACCTAGTATTCTGAAGTTATGCAATGACTTTGTGGACTGATGTAATAAATATTTGCTTGTTGCAAACGTCAAATTTTTAATTGGGATGCGTCAACTACTTACCTGTAATATTATAATCTACTTCGCTTCAACGTTGACAGAGTGGGACCCACAATTTATCGCAGTAGGGCATTATCCAGATGACGCGATTTGACTCGCGCGTAAAAACTCGGGCAGGTACATGTGACCTCATTGATCCGTCCACGTGTAATCGCCACGAGTCACTTCTCGCGCGTGGTCGAGGTACAGGTGACCACATTGAGATGTCCACATGCAGACACTCGCCATCTGGACAAGCTCTAAGTAATGCAGAATGCAGTACCACCCACGATGGCCGAGAGGTTACGCATCAGGCTTATAATGTTGAAGGTCCCGGGTTAGAATCCTGGGTTTGATAAATTCAAATATTATTTTTCAATGGACTTAATAGGTTGAACAAGTAGCTAACATTCATTTCTGTTAATACAACCTCCGCTCAGTGAAGGCCCATATTATGATATTGTTAGGATCGAACATAGTAAAGAAAACAATTATTGTAAAGTGGGCATTTACCATTGGTGACAGCGCATCATGGCCCTCTGGCCAAGATGTTTGGCGGACCCCCCAACCTATCGCTAAGAGTAGTGTAAAGTTTTTCAAATGGTATTCCGTGGAACTCTAGCTTTCCACGAGGTAAACTTAAGGTATGTTTAGTGATTTTTTATATTTATAAATAAATCCACTTGAATTATTGAGCTGTTAATACTCGGCATCGTATTATGAAGCTCAGATCACGACTCCCTTTTGTGATAGCTAAGTAACATGCGACCCTTCGCCATATTGGATAAATAGTCATTTTTATTAGTCAGGAAGCATACTAAAAATAATTATAAAATAAATTACTCTCCGTCGAATAGTTCCATGCCAGGCCCCCGGGCTAGAACCCTGTCACCCCCTTATGGCGGCCATGCTGTGCACAGTGCCTGAGGATGCCGAAAAGCGAAACTCTACTCAAATGTAATAGTACAAACACTTAAATACATTTGAAAAAACTATAGTCAGGAAGCATACTAAAAATAATTATAAAATAAATTACTCTCCGTCGAATAGTGCCATGCCAGGCACCCGGGCTAGAACCCTGTCACCCCCTTATGGCGGCCATGCTGTGCACAGTGCCTGAGGATGCCGAAAAGCGAAACTCTACTCAAATGTAATAGTACAAACACTTAAATACATTTGAAAAAACTATATTTTGTGGTTGGGTATCATATAAATAGTCAATCATCATAGACACACGCTTTCATTTTATTATTATATTTGTATATCATTTATCTATGCCTAGTTTATGTATTTATACATTTAAATGATACCTATATTTATATCCATATGTAATAATATATTATACCTATCTACTATAATATACGAATGCCCTTAGCTGACCTGTATCGCTGTATGTGTATACAATCTCTAAAGAATTTAAGTACAAAAGCCTGTACTTGCCTTGAAACAATAAAACTTTCGTTAAACTTTTCGTTAAAAGTCGTATGTTAAAAGCTTTGTACCCACTATACATTAAGATATTGCTAGACAAAACACTTTATTTATAGCTATGGGAAATGAGTCACTTAATGAGGACTCCGACCGAATAGGTTAATTACGGATAGTGATTTGTTCGGACAGATTAGGTCAATTGTGTCTTTTGTAGCTGTAATAAAATGTATAGTACTAGCGCGTACGAATTACGGAATCTCGTCGCCACCCCACACGTTTCTTCCAATACTGCGCGCGCACTCTAGTTCAACGGAACGAAATATTCAGTTCGCCTGGCAGCGTGTCCTTCGCACCCACGTTTCTTCCTATACTGCGCGCGCACTCTCGCGAATCTCGTTCGCCCCGAACGACATATTCCGTTCGCCGGGCAGCGTATCCTTCGCACCCACGTTTCTTCCTATACTGCGCGCGCACTCTTGCGAATCTCGTTCGCCCCGAACGACATATTCCGTTCGCCGGGCAGCGTATCCTTCGCACCCATGTTTCTTTCTATACTGCGCGCGCACTCTCGCGAATCTCGTTCGCCTCGAACGACAAAAGCGCCAGGTGACACGGGACCGATTTGTTCGCTGGCTAAAGATTAGTTTTAAAAGATTCGTTCGTTCGAGAACGACGCATGTCTATTTATTTATAGGTATATATATTTTAGGTGTGGAAAACAATAAATCTTTTACGATTTTTATCAATATTTATTAACTGCTGGAAGTTAAAACCTTGAAATCGAATTCATACCCGCCGACACGAAATATTTATGCAATGAATGGTAAACAAGTATTTCTGAACCCTAAATTCGCCAAACGAGATAGTGATCTATGATAATTATGTCATGGAAGTGACGATAGCTGCATAATAATTAGGACATTATCAGTTTTACGAATCTGACATAAATAATTGTTAGCGTTTGTTATCGGATTCTAAACGAGTGATCAGATCACTAGTGACGTCACCGGATTGGTGTAAATTTCTGTGTCAAGGTACAGTCCTTTTCTATCATCCATCACCAGACTATTCCATGTATTATCTATATATGGAACAATTCTGGTTATTAATAGTAGGTATGCACTGTCATATCTTATATGTCGTTTCTGGACTTTGAAAGGTCTAGGTCTAAGATTTGTGTTAGCAAACAACCAAATGACTTACCTTGATAGTTATCGATAGGGAATATTGAAGTCTGGATGCAATTTATTATGAAAAGTCTTGAACCCACACATTAAAGTGATTTTTTTCAAAAAAAATAGATGAACAAGCTAGAAAACTTAGTGCATATGGAATATCAATCCATTAGACAGGTGTAGGGATTGCAATAAGTACCGAATGAATATATATATTATCAATACCGGTATTTTGGTTTTTTTTATTATTATTGAATACTGGTATTCGTCAAACAATATTCTTCTTCCACGGCGCTACATCCCGGGGTGGAATTTGGCCTCCTCCACAACCGCTCTCCACTCACTCCGGTCTCTCGCCACACTTCTCCAGTTACCGGGCCTTCCTATATGAAGCTAGTCCACTTCTACGGCGTCAGCCCATCTCCTTCTTGGACGGCCTCTGGGTCTCTTCCGTTGGGGTAGTCACTTCGTCATGATCCTTGGCGCTCTAACTTCAGGCATTCTCTCCACATGTCCCGCCCATCGTAGTCTTTGGGACTTACAGTATCTTATGATTGTTTGCTGTTCAATCAGCTCTTCCAACTCGTGGTTCATTTTTATTCTGTAGTTCCCATTTACCAACGTGGGTCCAAAGATTTTGCGCGGAGTATTTTGCGCTCGAAGAAACAATATTATAGTAAGAAAATAAATACCTTTTAATAAATATAGCTATTAGAATCTATTGAAAACACTATTTTATAGTAACCTAAAGAACCTACATACATTTATTATGTTGACTTTTATAAATATGTATAGATTGTAATATTTTAGATCTGATAATTTTTACAAATACTATAAAGCCAGGCACAGGAAAATCTCTCGGAAATTCAACGTTTGTTGGATGTACTATCAACAAAATAATTGGAAATATTTGCCACGAATGTTTTCTTTTTCGAATTATGTATATTAATTCATCGCGACAATTATATAAGTACATTTAAGGGCTTTTGTTTTATTATTATTATTTAACTTTTGTTGGTTTCAGTCAATATATTCTCGTTATGGCAGCATTAATCTTAAACACTAAATTTAATATATAATAGTAGTAAGTAATGAAGAAAAACATTAAATTATTTTTCAAAAAAATAAACGTGTATGCTTTCTTAATACCGAAAATACCGGTATTTTGGATGTTTGAAACCGGTATTTCGGTATCGATAAATAATTTTAACACCGGGTTTGAAATACCGGTATTGCAATCCCTAGACAGGCGTCTTCAACCCGTGGCCCTGGACAGCTAGTAATACGACCCGCAAAATCGACATTACCTGCAAATTTCCAAATAAAATTTCAATGTCATTCAACAAAATATAGTTATTCTATAATTACAATCAGATATAGGTATATCTTTTATACAGAAAATTTGTAAGGCCTATCTTTCCAGACAAACATATTCCTATCTACACATCTATCACGCCTTATTCGTGTTATCGCTTACGTTCGTTAACGTAACGTTACGTACTTAACGTACGTTAATTATTGTGAGAAGTATCTTCAAGGATATCACATGGAGAATAAACTTTTTGACGACGAGCATGTTGAGAACTCACTGAGAATTGCAACCACTCGAATCCTCGAGTTCTCTATACGACGCAGCAAACTTTTCAATATCGTCAAAGTTGGAATTGGTTGATATCAAGTTGGCGTTGCCAATAATTATTGGCCCCGCATGTGAACGGATCCTAGTAAACAGCTCCGCTCGGAGGGACCCCATCAGCGGGCAGTCCCAGAGTGTTCAGCGTCTTGATAGCATGTAGCTTGGCCGCTAACTCATCATGGTTTATCGAGTGTATTGGTATCTATTAAGGCGTATGGGTTCATTCGCAAGAATCAAATTTGACGTAAGCGCCACAACGCGAAGCGCATATCAAAGTAAATGTATACTCTAAGATGTATACTCAAACTAAAATGGCTTTAAAATCTTTATTTTTCTGATATTAAAAAAAAGTACGTAGGTTAATCAATGAAATGTATTATTTTACGCATTTCTTTCATACAATATATACCTGCAAAACTATTAAGTTTAACATTCATTGTGGCGTGACAGTAGTTTTGGCCAATTTCGAAAACAGGACTGACTATTTGTCATATATTTTAAAAAGTAAAGCGATTCAGAAAATTTTAATGACACAAAAAGTTTTATTTGAATACTATTAATTAGATTTTAAATAAATAAAGAGTTTATTGTGTATCAATTCGTTTTAAACGTGCTTGCCATTTCCACGATTCCGAAAAGACATGAAAAAACGGGTCCAATGGCCTTATTTGTTTCATTTGAAGCCTGCAGGACACATCTGGAAATAAGATACGTTTTTCGCCCTTCGGTGGATGCCGACCACCTCGATTGCCATGATGTATCGAGTGCTATTTTATAGACTAACGTACTTACTAGATTCTGTAAATTGAAAACCCATTTTCAAAGAATACCAGGCGGAAAGTCACGAAACCTTAGAGGTGAATTGTTACTGTGGTAGAAACGAGCTTAAGGGTTATTCCACAAAATCAGGTATGTATCTATAGTCTAAGAGTAAAACGCTACCGACCGCGCTATCAAATAGAACCATTGAATATTTATTAGCTTGCCGGCAATCGGAACGCATTCTGATGCGTCATTACCGCTATTGGGAAAATGGCTAACCAAACTACACGAAGCGATTGACCGGCGCACCGGTTTTATGCACTGCATTCGGTGTGAATAGTGTGAATTGCATCGTTCCTGATTAGCCACTGTATATCGTGAATAACATCGATTGACTGTGTGGAGACAGAATAGAGCGCGGTGGAAATACAAGGAAACTGGACAGATTGGCTAGAGACAGGAGACAGTGAAGATCAGTGTTGTGGAGGAGGCCAAATTTGACCCTAGAATGTACCTAATGCCGAGAAAGAAAAATAATTTTGAAATACATAATCCCACCCGTTGTGTATGCATATTAATACACAGTTGACGCAACTATTCGAAAGTATTGGAATGAATGTACTTCACATTAAAAAAGTCAAACAAATATATAAATAAAAACATTTTCCTGCCGGTAGTTATAACCCATTTCAATTGCATTCAAAAAATATATTCTTAATTCTTCTTATGATAATGTTTGGAATAAAATACTTATCGGTTATAACTTACAATGCAAAGTATTTAGAATTCATTTTCATGCATAAATAATAATACGTACGTAATATTAGGTAGGTATATATTGTGATTATGTGAAAACTGGTTGCTTATATGACACTAAGTTCTCTGATAATTAATATTATTAATGAGCATTTTGTATATTTAATTTTGTAATTCATTCACTGTTTGGGAAACTCTTTCATAACAATATACTACAAGTACACAGCACTCTCACTTGCGCACAGTTCAACAAGTATTGCTCAACTTTCATCTCTCACGATTTACCGAGCCTTCTTTTTGCCCGTGAGACGATTGTGTTAAAACTCAAAAACTGCGCAAAATCCCTGAAATTGAACGTTCTTATAATATCGATTGAATTTAGTGATTGAGATTTAGTATTTTTTACTTTTAAATAACACGAATTAACTCTGATTTTGGGTAGGGTGTCCACGTAAAATATTCGGCAATAATTATTATTGTCGAATTTTTATCTTTTTTTTTCAAGAGTGAGAAATATGAGGTCAACGTAGTATTTATATAACATAGCAGAGACGTAGAAGAAAACCTTATCTAGAAGACAACTTAAATATATAAGTGAAACTGAAAACTAGGACTACCTGGTAATAATACTTTAAATTAGCTGAAAGTCAATTTACACTGTGGAATAGCTTATACGAGTAGGTACCTTATACCAAAATTTGCGTTGCTATCTTTTGCATCTATCAAAAGCCTTTAGCATGTTGCGATAATTTTGTGTAAGTAATATAAAAACTAGACAACTATAATAGGTACATCGCATCGGCCACGATATGAGGACAAAAGCAGGTATCTACCCATATCACTGTCAATCCAGAGAAAGATCAAGTTGAAGCATCTCCAAATATAGAACCTAAATATATGAAAGTTTAGCAAAATATGTGGCCTACTAGTTTTTATACAATTTCTGCCAAGAGAATAAGAAACTAATTTGTTTATTAGGTTGGTATGTAGGTACTACGTTTATTTAAAATATAATATGTTTATTTAAATTTAAAATACAACAGAGAATTGAGAGTAATCGTTCCTAAAATAATAAATAAAGTAGTAACCCAGTACTTGTCCTCCATGGAAGCAAACTATGTGATGTAACGGAAAATAAAATTGTTAATTTAAAATTTTGGTTTTAATAAATTTTACATAAATAATAAATATATAATATTATTGCCGTATATTATCACTATTAATTAATAATTAATTTATGAATATTATTGCGTAACGATCAGGTGGCCATTATATGTAATTAGCATGCTATTTAAATGTGGTAATTAATTACTAATTATCTAGTCAGCAGTTAATGTATTAATACTTTAAAGATAATACAACAATGATAATCGAATAAAAAATTCAATCGATATAATATATCAATCCACTAAAAAATTACTAGTTAAGCATTAAAAATTATCGTTGTGGTGTCATTATTACAATTTATTTAAATCGTACTACTGAAAAATACCATTTTGCAGTTCCGGCCTTATACGTAGGAGGTGTCGATTTTAATAAAATTTCCCTTCTCCACTCCACGCCAGTGCGTAATGCGAATGACAGTAAAAATGCTTCATTCATTTGTTTTAAAAATCTTACATAAAATGAGTATCATATTATTTATTTTAAAATTGGAATTTGGCGTGACAAAAAGTGTTACATGATTAAAAAATATATGTATTAGAAAATACCCCTGATAATTTATGTATGATTATATACGTATGTGATAATATGTGTAATATTTTTATGTTTAGTGTTGCAGGCTCAATAATATCATATTTTTAACACTTCCATAAAACATAATAAAAAGCAATTTAGTTATTGATTTCCATGGATATAATATTATTTAGTACCTATACAATTTTATTAATAGTGGGGCAGCGAATTTCGATATGGAGCATTAATTTTAAATGGATTTATTGCCTTAGAAATCAGCCAGCATTTAGACACGAATTGCGACCTTAAGTGTTTCAAAACGAATGAGACAATGGTTTTAAATTGGATAAATTTGTACGTTGTTTTCTGTTTTCCACAGTCCCGAAATAGATTTTGGTGGAGAGGAATAAATCGAAAATCCCACCCCACTTCTAGGGGGAAAACATAAGCGATAATATTATTGATAAAGTGGCGGTTTAAAAATGTTTATGAAACACCAATTATTAGGTTGTGAACTAGATAATATAATTCCTGTGAATTCATGTGAGGCAAAACAAGAATTGAAATATATATTCATTAAAATTTTTAAATGTTTTAGATTTATATTTTGTCTTGTGATAAAAAACATAATGAGTATATTATATTGTGAGAGCGAGACCAAGACAGGGAGAAGACAAGTATTAACGCAAATTCTAAATTTAAAAAATCCTAACTATCGTTTATTTTTAATCGGTCTTGAAAGAAAACAAATGATAATCTCTTGTTTGACAGATGCTTAAAATGCTGTAATAACGTAATGTCATATCAAGAAATTTAATTAGTACGTTATTTAAAAGATTTAAGGGTTGTTATCATAAGAATAGGGTGCTGTAAATTAACGTGTGAAGAATAGAAACATTATGGATGAAGAAGAAATATCAGCTAAACGTCGCCGTCTGGTAAAGAATAATTCAGTGACATCTTACTCGTTAAAAACAGAAGACTCGACAAAGTCTCTGCCAGGATGATGCAGCAGCTCACAGACAGATAATTGAGTCTGAAATACCAGAAAGAATAAATACCATAAGACAGAAGATACACGTAAACGTACGAGAGAGAGAGGAAGTTAGGGAGAAGGCTAGAATTCCTGTGTCATTATTAAATTTTATTTATTATTCTTTTCAGATAATATTACATATTTGTAATTGTGTGGTATGTATGTTTATCGTTATATTTACAGTTGGCCGCGATTGCCGAACCTAATAGGTTGAGCGCAGGGAACACAATATACTTAATGGTAACTGAAATACCTAACGGGTGTGGAGTAACAGGTAACCGATCTCGAGTGTGGAAGAATATGGGATAAACTCAAATACGTGTCAAGAATACGACATTCTAAGCTTGTTATTCGTCTGACAACTGCTCTCGGTGTATGCACTGACGCTGATTAAATATTGGTGTAGATGAAGGTTGCAACACGCTATGTTGCACGTCTAGAATGTGTGTTTCATTTTCGCAGAACACTGACATTCAAAACCTTGCTTCAAAATGTAGTGTATGGGGTATAAATAAGCCTATCTGAATTATATTTAATAATCTGTTCTGTGGTTGAGCGATTGGGCCTCAAGCCTCCATGACCCGAAACCCGTCAGTCTTCTGATGCATTGCAGTACATATAAAACATACAAAACCTTAGACTATAGATACGCCTTAGACTTTACAAAACAACAGCTACGTCTTCCATAATGGTTAGTGGCATTTTTTTAGATCTACTGATGCATTTTTTTTTAAATTTGATAGTGAATTCGGTTCTGTCAGAATTGTATTCATTATACCAGTTCTTTTGTTGTATTCGTCATTATTTATCGCATTACAATAAGTCGGTCTGTTCCGGTTTCTTTATATTCAAGGACATGCGAAATTCTCACAACTGCCTCCATCATGTATTGTCGACGCAACTCTTATCTGGGGCTTATCGGAACTATTTTTTTTTCATATCTGAACTTATCGTCTATTAATAATCTGCCTGGATATCTACGGCCTACGCATATCAAAACGTTGGCACGATCTTTTCTGATCAATAAATTTTATGTAATATTTTTTCTGTACGAGTAAATATTATATAACATCCACCAAACTATTTTGTTTACCATGTTTTGTTTTTGTCGCAATCCATGTGCGTTATGCTAAACATTTTTGGAAAGCTTGTGAATTTTTGTATCTTTTGTATTACAATCTTTGGTTTAATATTCCGATGCGACATGTTTAAAAGGGAAGACAGCGTGGATGACACAAACGGACGCTAACGATCTTAATAAATCTGACAATATATTGATGAGAATCACCACCGCCTTGCGCTACAAAGAATTTTCCAGGGTTTTTGCAAGGTGGTTTCATAGGCCCTGGCCGAATTCAAATTAGCAATACCCGATGCGGGTAGACGAATGGTTTTCAATAAGGCATCTTTCTCAGCCGGCACAATTTATTTTCATTTGACTAGCATCAAGTAGAGTAATTTGCGTACCAAAGTCCTTACAGAAACCTTGATAGTAAATGCGAGTTATTCATCTATCTATCTAGAAAAAATAAAACCGTTAAGCCACGCGCATTCGATTTTTTATAGATACGACAGCTCGTAATAACTCGTGGGTGAACACCCTTAGCTATACTTGAATGCCAGTTGATTATCGCTAGACTCAAAGTTCGGAGTGTCTGGGTATGGGGAACGTATTTGTGAAAATGGTGGCTCATGGTAGATTTTCTTAACTCAACCCTCCCTCCGCCTTAAAGTCAATATAAAAAATATTACATGTGGATATTGTTCCAAAATGGACTCCTCTAAACCACTTTTCTGTGTGTGTGTTTGATCAGGAGTCTACAGCCATTTCAAACGAGACACCGGTGTCTGGACACTATCTCGCTTTCGTTTATATTTATATGTATATGCAATATCCAGAGATACCGGTGTCCTCGAGTGGGCCGACTGGGGTAGTTATCTTATAATAATAAATAACAGATCGAGCTTAATAATACATACAGAGGGGAGTGGAGACATTTCCCGGAGGCAGAAATCTTGTTGTAGAACTGAAACGATCACATAAACACCAAGGCTCTGAGAAAGCTACATATTTACATATTATATTGTGACTTCAACGTGATCGAACGCGGAGCCCACGGATGAGACCACAGTGCATTGGACCACGAGGGCGATTAATAATGATAGATCGAGGCAGTGCTCCACTCCACTTATTTCACGATCTCGCTCCAACAAATCTCTGATATGGTTCCTGAAAGATTTAAAGACTCGTCTGTAATAGACTAGAGAGTCATGTTTTCTAAAAAATATTATTATATTGTGTGCATTGCCGAGTGGTGCACGCAGGCCATTTTTAGTAATCTATTCTTGGTTCGTCTCTCCGGTGTTTCGCTTTTGTCGTAACATTTCGCAATCTGTCGTGACCAAAGTAATTACTATTCCAAGTCATCTTGTGTACAATCAGTGCAGAGGAGTATAATAGCATTGGTTGAGTTTGTACGACTCTGCCATAACCAAAGAAAGCAGTGGCAATCAGTGGTTAACGTATTGTATAATTCATATTAATAGTATCGACCGAGGATACTTGATAGAATTTGAATTTAAATTTTAATAGATTTAAGGTTTCTACTCTTTCAATTTGAGTCTTTGCGATCTGGGTTTCATCTTTCGGCATCTTCAGGCACTGTGTGTACTCACCAAAAGGTAAATCCACACTGACAATGAATACAGTTAATTCCAACTTATAATAAATTAATAATTATTGATTTATATTAATAAAACGCATTTTTTCCGTACGTATTCCACTTTTTATTTAATAAATTTGGACCGGTTTCGTCCGCCTCAAGGGGACAGGGGACATTTTCAAAATGTCCTTTTGAGGCGGACGACACCGGTCCAAATTTATTAAATAAAAAAGTGGAATAAGTACAAAGAAATTTGCGTTTTATTAATATAAATCAATAGTAGGTACAATACAGTTCCACCATCTATTGACAGTTAACACAATAAAAGAAATTGATAAATTAATACAATAAAGTAGGTACAGACTGTATCACCTTTTTCTTCTTTCACCCTGTCACGACCCAACATTGGGGCATAGGGCAAGTCCGCGCCACTTCCATCGATCCACCGCCAACTCTTGCGCCTCCCGACATTCCAGACCTGCAGCGCGTAGATCACTTTTGTAGCACCGCTGCAGGGTGAGGGAGAGCCGGCCACGACGGAATTATTATTTCACGATAGTCACCAATCAGCGTTGATCGACTGACAGATAAATTTCACTCCATTGGTTCTTTAAATTTTGTCAATAAAATAATGTACTATGTACGCCACCACACTTGTAAGTAATTCAGTGTCTCCAGATTTTAGTTTAGTACCAGGGAACCCAGAGATTCTGTTCTGTGTTTAGCAGTGACGTCCCTAGACAAAATGCCGCCCTATTTTTTTTATACAGTATTTTTTATCATCCTTTCATGACTCCAATGTCTAAGAAATGTGTTGTACGGATACATTACTAACAAAATATATACTACTAAAACATACAAAATTAAATTTGTAAATATTTTTCCGCAAATGTGGGGATTTTTTTGACGTTGGTAATACAGTGACTTCAGAAGGAGAGGGTGCATCTTTAGTTTGAAGGCCAACACAACTTCTGTGAGCACTGATTAATAAGTCAGCATGTAATTATACGAAAATATGCACGTGTAGTTTATGGTCACCAAGGACGTCGAAAGGCAACGTAAGTAAACTAGACATCGTGAACCTGACAGTCCTGTTACACTATTTCCAACCAGTGAGCTGATTTTTTTAATGGAAAGATATTTTCGGTATCACTAAGTTTAGGTAGCTGTTGCTATATATATACTAAATGATTCTCCTCGATTTGCTGCCCTTCGAGTAACTGCCGCCCCCAAGCGACACTCAATATGCCTACCCCCACGGGACGTCACTGGTGTTTATTACCCTTGAGTAGTGGGTACAATGAGAGAGACTGGCTGATTTTGAAGCCCCTTACGATAAAAAACAATAATATCTAATTTAAATGTGCCAATTAAATCCACGCATTCAAACAATATTGTTTAAATTTTGTATAAATTATATAAACATGGTTTAATTGAAACACTTTCATTTTTTTACAAATCACAATACATGTAATAATCATGTAACACCATAATACATATATACAAATAGATACAGCATTATACCTACCAATTTAGTGTTTGGAAAATAGCTTTGGCGCGCATGGAACGGAAGTAGGTGAATTACAATAATACAGGTACACATAAACCTATTAAAATATATAATATACCTACACTTCCATTATCGTAACAGCTTGCGACGTACTCTCTTAACCACGGAATCTACGATCAAATAAGTGTGTAATATTCGTAATTTCTAATTTTCTGTCTCTAAACAACGCATGACTCGACTATTTCTACGTGACGTCACTTTTTTAATATATTATATCTGTAGTAAGATGGCAATACCCGATATGTTCGTTTTTTTGGCAAATTAAGTTATGTATACCCACCAGACTCGTCTAGGTGAGATCTACAAGCTGTCAAAATATGGTATGTCTAGGTCTTATATGCTCGGAGAAATAAGCTGTGTCAATATGTGATTTGTCCATTATTTGAATTTCTTAAGATGGATAACTATGGTATGTCATGACTTATTTTGGCTTCCTACATTTTTACACTTTTATCCCAGATAAAAAGGCAATTTATGACATGTATGATAATATATCATATTTGGTCACCATTTTTGTAATCCTAAATTTGGCAGAATACGATATATCTCGAAGCCTGTACTCACTACCCTGTAAAGCTACCCACAACGGAAGAAGCTCCAGAGTTTAACGAGATAAAAGATTTAGATGCAACCAGTGGTGATGTTTAATGTAAAACAATTGTAAACTTTGTGTCTTTCGCGTTATACAATGTGATTTTTTTATTACAATAAAATTATATGTTTGTCAGAACATGCAGTCTTCTTTCTTTAAAAAAAAACCTTAAAAAAACAACTATGTAATTTGATCAATTGCCATGACGTATCATGTTTTGCTACCTGGAGTAGATGGTAAAATATGATATGTCATGAAAGCCTGTAGATATTTGGAAAATTTTAGCATTTTTCTTAAGATACCTTAATTTAAAAATTATCCCTCTGTAAACATCTATTTTATACACATTTAACAATAAAGTAAGGCTTTCAAAATTAAATCTCTGATTTTTCCGAGCCCGTCAAAGTTAAAAATTGCTCTCATGAACAATTTAGAAAAAAGAACATATTGGAGATTGCCATCTTACTACAGATTTTAATTTATAAATGCAGAGGTTTTTATATGCTTTTGGGTATTATTTTACACTCAGTTTATGAGAAATACGCATCTTATTTTTTAATTCAATATAATTTAATAACTTTATGGCTAGTTTTAACTATTCTAACCAATGACATTAATATGGACGATTCATCTGGAAAAGAAAATGACACTCACTTTATTGTCGGGTCTGCCGAATGGCATAATCTGTTCTAACGCCATTACAATAAAGGTGATATTGCTATAAATTCCTGATGCTTTTTGTTGGGTCTGCCGAATGGTTCGGTTCGAACGGGTTCGCTCAAATGAACATTGACATTAGAAACACTGCTCTAACGCCATTACAATAAAGGTCATATTGCTATAAATTCCCGATGCGTGATATCGCATAATGGAAATTGCGTGACGTCTACCTATACATACGAATGCGCGAATTTACTTGCTAGCTACTGTATTGAGTGAGTCGTCCATTAATAATGTCATTGATTCTAACCCCTTAATTTTCTGATGAACCGGTTGCGTCATTTGCGTCAAAGAAACGCGCCGCTGCTTGGGTATTAGTGTATAACAGTATTTTACCAGTGTCTATCTATCAGATTCATTGTCAGCTGACATTCCCTCGTCAGTAACATTACTACGATCCCTATTATAAACCTTTCCATATTCCAGCAAGCGTTTGTTTAAAAGGTTTGCAAGTCCTTTCTTGAATAGTTCGCCATATTATAAATTCCATTATTGACTTGCAGATTTTGGTTCTCCTTTCAGAGCAGAAAATATAATCAGCTATTCATAACATTATGTATCCTTTTGTTCATATTAGAATACAATATTGGCTATGCTAATTCTGCTTTTGCATCGCTGTAACTATTTTTATTCTATGTGGGCATTCATTCATATGTCTTTTATATAACTTAGACTAAAATAGCAGTCGCTATACTTAACAAAAAATATTAATCTTTTATTTCAATATCTATTCTAATATGTCAAACATAATGACATACTCGTTCTCTAATCTTTATCTCTTTCAAACACAGTTAGAATTTGTCTCATATGATGTGTATAATAATTAGTAATAATAAAAAAGATAGGATATATCACTATAGTCGTAAATAGTATACATAATATTATATTATAGGTAGTATTTACTATAATATCTCAAAGATGCGGCCTTCTTCTTCGTCAATTCTCATCCCAGTCTCCAAAACATGGGGTAGGTGAACGATTTACTGAGAATCAATCGTTTTTAAAGTCTAATAATTGTACAGTGGGGGTGGTGATAACTCATAACATATGACGTATAAGCGGATATGGTTTCATGCAAAGAGATATACGGTTGGTTTCATGTTTAAACACATTGGTTTGATTACTTGGTACCTACGTCTTATTTTTTTTGGAAAATCATATCATTACATATTGGAGAACTATTGAAACTTTATTTTTCCACTATCTTGTGTTTTATCAGAGAGTTGGAGCGGATCCTTTTTTGAGTTGCTCCGCTCCGGTACCTAATACTTGCTCTAGCTCCAGGGTCTGCTCCGCTCCGCGTAAAAAGTTTGAATAGGTATTATATTATGTATAAAAATGGTAAAAAAATAGTAGCTTTAAATAAAGGTTTATTTTTCGTCATTTTCATTATTAATTCTATTAAACAAAATAACCGGCAGCAAATCGTCTTTCATTATCTGCGTCTTCTCACTACAAATTAATTTTATTGCTGAAAATAACCTAAACTGCTAAGTATCCAATATAATATTTTCATTGGATTTTAGGACGAAAATTTATTAATAATACATAATAATAAATCCGAAGCAGTGGAGCACTTAAAATTTTCGGTGCTATGACTCCACTATTGCTCCGGGTAAAACCCCATTGCTCCACTGCTGCGTGCTCCGCTCCAACGCTCTGGTTTTTTGTTATGAATAGGTACATAATATAATATTATAATGTCTCACCAAAAACAATAATTGATACCAAAATACTTTTTTCTCTTGCATTATCGTGATGGTTACCCATTCATAATATGTTTTGAAATATAACCTAAAACACATGCCTTGCTTTCGATTACGCCTACCTCCAGGCCCTATCCTTGTTTTCAATGACCATTTCGCACTATCATCAAGCAATCGCTAATCAACTCTGTGCCTTTTACGTATATAAAAGCACGCATATGCCCGTAACGATTTACTCTCGTCCTTGGATACCATAATTATTACATTACCAACATTGAGTCAACAATAATGACATGTTGTGGATTTACTTGTTATTTTGCTGCCGTGTGAACTGGTTGGTATGTGAGTTTTGCTTGCCATTTTGTGATATCATATATATAGGGGTTTCAGTACCGGTTTTTACTGTAACGAAACCGGTTATTTCTCAATAATATGACGTATTTTATTAAGTTATAAAATATTACAAGAAGTATTCAAGAAGACAAATTTTATTATTTTGATGAATCCCAAGGGTTTGATTGACACTAGTTACTATCATATTACTAATTTTACACAGATTAATAATCGCAAGCTAGTCGCATAGTTTTCTATATATTCTTAAATATCATGTAATTATATGCAATTGGAGCAATGGTGCTTTTTCGAAACGCTTAAAAATATCCATGGATCTGTTGATTTCAAATTTATTTACAAAATTTAATTTAAGTATAGGGTTTTTTTACAAAGACATCTTTACATAAGAAAGCAAAATATAGTACGTGACGTGATAGAGGACGATAATCAGATGAATAGGTAATGCGCTGGACATACCAATAGGCGAATGGACAACCATTGAATACATTTTGTCATAATACGGTGACAGATTTTACTACACTGGTACGCCTCTTTGCCTGATTACCTATAAAATCAGATCAAAAATGATATTCACTTGTATTAATATCATCATCATCAGCCGGGGTCAATCCACTGCTGGATGAAGGCCTCCCCAAGCTTTCTCCAACTCTCTCGGTCCTGTGTCGTTCGCTGCCACGTATTTCCGCCGAACTTTACCAGTTCGTCAATCCAGCGGCTTTTAGGGCGACCCTGGGGCCGTTTCGTACCCCTTGGGTACCATTGGATGATGGCATTTGTCCAGCGGCCGTCCTTTCGGCGAGCAATGTGCCCCGCCCATCTCCATTTCAGCTGTTTGGCAACGTCTATTACATCGCGTACTCTTGTCTGCTTCCTAACCCATTCGTTTCTCTTACGGTCCTTTCGCGTGATGCCCAACATGCACCTCTCCATGCCTCGCTGTGTGACTCTTAACTTTTGGACATCTCTCGTGTTGAGGTTCCACGTCTCGCAGCCATACGTGAGCACGGGTAGCACACATTGGTTGAACACCCTACGCTTAAGACATAATAGTAGGTCACTCTTGAAGATACTATTCAGACGTCCGAAAGCACTCCATCCCAGCTTTGTTCTTCGAGCAAAAGACCTCCAAGGTAGAATGCAAGAACTCGCGGATGTCAGTCAAACGGTCGGTCTAAAGATAATTGTCTCAAAGACAAAAGTGATGAGGAACTGTTTTTCGGACACTGCGATTATCTGTATTTCTGGCACCCAACTCGAGCAAGTCAGCAGCTACATCTATCTCGGACAGCAGGTGTCCATAGACGGAAGCATTAATATAATATGTAGTAATAAATAGATAATATATGTAAAAACATTTTTTTTTTCAATATATAACATCATTGTCACGCCAGAACCGGAGTGAAAAGTTGTGAAGCGTATACTCTATCCGAGAGGCACAAAACGACTACAGGGACGCCCTAAAACCCGCTGGATAGACTGAGTCATAATGTTCGGTCGATGTAGGTGGCAGCGACTGAGAAGATTGTATAGAAATAAAGGAGGCCTTTATCCAACAGTGGATCGACCCCGGCTGATGATGATTTATTTATTTATCAATGAATAATAGTCGTTCATACATATTTTTTTCACATGCCCTTGACTTTGAAATGAATAACGTAGTCTGCAATAATAATAGTGTAAGTACAAAAACCGGAGATGTTTCCGTTAATTAATTAGCCTAACTAACTTGTATAGCGTCTCTACTAAATAGTGGCATATTTGAGCAACGCACGGCCCATCTGTCAAAGTAATCAAATATATCGTACACATAGGTCAAACAATCGTTGTATATTTCATTTATTTGTACTATTATGTGTATTTACCAGGGAACTCTTTATTTTTCTTTTCTGTGGTATTTACTATATACTTTAATAATATTTTGGTAACTGTCACATTTTTTTTTAAATTCTGCCGTCTAATGTTGACGACAGTCGGGAGTTTGAACCTAAGACTGAAAATTGAATATTGCTGATCCAATCGGACACAACATTCAAGACTAGATTGATTGTGCGAAATTCCAATTACTAGTTATGACGCTTTAATGAAATTAAAAAACAAATATTAGCTCAATAAGCAATACATTTTATGACCGGTTAATTTGAGTATTTATGAATCCTTAAACACAGTAATGCCAAATGCACAGTGACACATACTATAGTTAGTCCTCATTTATAAACCAAATTAGTATTAAAGTATTAATTTGTTATATAACCTATATAAAACTAACTATATTGTATCATTGTGTATTTGCATAGTGAGCATAGTGCTTGCCAAGAGACGAAGCCCGATTCGCAAAAAATACTCAAATCGAATAAAACAAAACTTAAATTAATTAGTATGTAGTATTCAATGACATTAATATGGACGAATCATCTGGAAAAGAAAATGACACTCACTTTATTGTCGGGTCTGCCGAATGGCATAATCTGTTCTAACACCATTACAATAAAGGTGATATTGCTATAAATTCCTGATGCTTTTTGTTGGGTCTGCCGAATGGTTCGGTTCGAACGGGTTCGCTCAAATGAACATTGACATTACAATAAAGGTCATATTGCTATAAATTCCCGATGCGTGATATCGCATAATGGAAATTGCGTGACGCCTACCTATACATGCGAATGCGCGAATTTACTTGCTAGCTACTGTATTGAGTGCGTCGTCCATTAATAATGTCATTGGTAGTATTATTATAAATTAATACTTCTTTAAAAAAAATAGTTTTTTAGTAAAAATATAAGTAAGTGTCAAAATATCGGTTTTTATTTTTCATAGGGTGTCACGATCCCTGTTTTCTGTATAGCGTGTGATCAAAGAAATAATGACGCAATTATAGGTTAGCGCTAACTACCATAGTAGGCATCGTGACCTGGTATTAGGGTAACTCACATTTTTGTTAATAAAATTAATATAAATAATAATATACGGAACGGTTGACATTTTTTCCATTAAAAAAATTATAATCATTGTCATAGTATTAGTCCGGTACAAAATACCAAACCCACACATTTACACCGTAAATAGTGTGTGGAAACTATGTTATGTTAATTTTAATCTGTAAATAATAAATTTTATCTTTGTAATTAGATTTAGTACGGACAAAAGAATATAGACGTTAACTTTAAAAGAAAATCATTGAAATAATGAATACTAATTTGCATAAATTGTTATAGTATACTTTTATGAAATCGTTAAAATATAATATTAAATCACCGTTATTCTATCCAGGGCTTTAAGATTTGTGGCTATTGATGCATTTCCTAAAAATGTCTTGGCCTCGCAGGGTACTATGCTAAATGCTGGATGGCAGCGACAAATATAATTATCATAAGCTATGCTTATTTTTGATCGTTTCTTCTTCCACTTCACTTCAACTTTTTAGTAGTTTTGCGCATGCTTTAGTAGCTAATTCGACATGTTGCATCTGCAGATCGTCTCGCGTCGCAGTTGCAACGGCCAATCTGCGAAGGTCCATTTGATAACGTTTGTTTCTTGGTTTACGATGACGTCACATCGACGAATTCGTCGTAAGAAGCATGCGGCGAGTTCTGATGTGCGAGCCCTCTTAGGCTGAAAGCGTATTATGCCAACAGTCTATAGCCGCACGTCAAATAGTTTTCTATTTTTCACGGGAATTAGGTAGTATTGTCATAGTTTTATAATGCTGATTTTACAAATATGTAAAAACTATAATACACAGAACATTTCTCGTTTTGAATTCTTCAAAATTATAGTATTTTTTATAATATAAGTATTATAATCTACTATTAAACATTTATCGCGGAATTATTTGGTTAGCAACACTATCATGGTGTTGAAAAAAAGCTCATATTTGATGGATCTACGTGCGCTAGCACTTTTATCACGAAAATAGGGCATTTTGAAACTCGTTTGAGGCAGGTAACGCATAGACTACGAATGCACTGCGATGTGTTCATCTAGTATCTAGTCAAATCTAGTGAAACAAAAAATTCCCGAATGTGAACAGGGCTATAGACATTACTGCCATATCAATGACGTTTTGCACTCGAGCCATTGTCTCGTGTGCGACAGACGATATTACTGCTTTTTTACCATTCAAGTAGTGTCACATCACAACAAATGGCGCCCCACTCTAATACACAGAAAATCGCTTGACTGGGATATGGTCATAAATCAAATTAGCAGGCAATGTTGCAACTTGCAGCTCTCTTTCGTGCGCACATGCGGGACCATGCCGGAATAGTGGCGTTACGCGGCTATTCGAAATTAATGAAAAAGCAGCGTCTGCACTAATTGCGTTGATGCAACATTTTACTATTGTACTTGCGCCCTACGTCGAGTGAAATCAGTGTGACAAGCAGATAATTTTGTGCAAAAAACAAAAATGTCGCACCGACGGTATGCGCGGCAGTACATTAAGTTACATTTATGTTGTAATATAATACTACTAACAACAAAATCACATCGACAAATTCGACTTGTTGCTGTCGAGACGAATTTGTATGTGCGACCAGGCTAACGTCCCAAATATTGTGCCAAAATATCTCTCTCCGGCTATTGTCTAATGCCCGCTTTCATTACTTACACACTTCGTAGCATCAGCTCATTTTTTCTTTTCTTATTTTTCAGATGATGATTCACCGAAGGTCTCGATAGATTATCTCCAATTATTTGACCTGTATGTACCTAATACTATTTGTCTAATACAAATTTAGCTCCAAGCAGAGTAAATCAAAATACTTGAGGTGTAATTAACATAAAGTTAAACGAGGGTTAATTGTTATCAACTCGATAAACCACCTTCAATTATAGGTGAAATTTGTATGTTAGGTATAGGTAAACGATTATCAGTAACGTCTCGCAACACATGGTAATTAATTGCTCTACCTATAAACAATCTAACTATATTTTTAATACTATCTTTGAATGAAATTTATTATTTTTCCAAAGCACGGCGTTAATCACAGATCTTCATATAAATATTAATTAAGATTACAGAGCCAATAATTGCAAGTTTCTCAAGCTGTAATACAATTTAATTAGTTACAATTGAATTGGTTCTATAATTTAATATTTGTTTGTTCTCCGTGCTCCTCTCCCACGGGAACACTTAGTAAGGTTTTTTTAAAACTCAGTTAGAGAACACTCGAGTGCGTGGTGACCTTAGCGATAGTGCCCACAGAACGCGTCGGGCGCGCGAAGTCCGCGTATGCAGTGTTTATTCATAACCATAATCACACGTCTCTCGCCGCGCATTACCCTTCACCTATGTTATAAGCGGCCGAAGCAGCACAAAATAAATATTATTACAGCGCCTCTCATAACAAAGCAATAAAAATATTATATTATTTCGGGGCTTGTAATTAAAATTTACGACGACATTCTTCAACCAGCGATAAACACGCAATAAAATAAAACAATGACTTCTCTGTAATCAAATAATTGCTTTCCGCCCGTCGATCGAGGATGCCTCGCGCAGCATGTTTTTGCTCGCTCTGTTCAATGAATGGACTCATTGTATTTTCTTTCATTCGTATCGCCGAGAAGCGGTGATTCGCGAAAAAACGATGATTCATGCGGCGCGCGCGTATAATGCGTCGCCATATCCAGTGGGCGCTGGCGTATTTGATTACGTTGTATTTTCAATGATTTATGCGCCACTTGTAGAAATTTTGCGCGAGTGCGGCGCCCGACGCGTCTGTAGGCACCATCGCTTAGTCTTGACTAAAATTCAAATGTAAACTTTACAAATTAATGAATAGTAAAAAAAATGCTGATGATTCACAACCAAACGTAGGATGATACGCATGATCAGAACCGGTGTGGTTTGGTGGGGACATTAAATTCAAAGTAGGTACCTACTTACAGATTAAATAATAACAAAATTCACATACGTGGCAGTTTCTTTATGATTAGAATATTAGTCTCCAATATAAACGTTTAATAATCGAGTCTTTGTAACTGATATTTTGATTATAGGATTATGGTGTAGGGTAGGGAGAGCATTATAAATATACCAATACCATATTTATAGGGAAATAACTCAAAAACCTTTTTACAAGGTAAATGACGTTTGAAATTTTTGCAGAGATTCTCATTTTAATTTTAAAAGCTTTATTTTGAGGGAAATGTTTTTTTTTTAAATTTAGTTTCGTGGAATTCAGCGATATACAGTGATATTTTACAGTTTAATAAGTAATTAACCTAGACATTTCAGTACCTATATAATTGAATTAATGATTAATCTCAGCGCATCTATTCTATACACAACACTGCTTTCGGCAGCTATCTATAGTAGATTTGTATTGAAGTGTTAGCACTTATTGTAAAAATTACAATAAGTTAGCCAAAACTGCCTATCTCGCTCTAAAATTTACCACAGCCAAAAGAGGTGCTGTTAAAACATATCAATTATTGTAATAATTACATCTAACTTATTGTAATTAATACAATAAGTGCTAATACTGCGATACAAACCTACTCTATATAGCTGCCGTAGCGGCCGAAAGTAGTCTCGTGTATAGAATAGATGCGCAGAAAGGGTTATTCGATGTTATGACACACTGAATGACGAAGTTATTAACTCAAAACTTTGAAATTTAGAGTTGTTTCCTTATTGAAATGGAGTATATTATAATATACACTCCCTGTAGCCTAGAGATTACATAAAATCGAATTACTGTATTGTATACTGTAGCTAATGGTTTTATTAAACATTTTTTTTATTGTGTACATACTTATTTGAGGTCGTCAAATTTTGGTTCGTTTGGCAATATTGCTTGAAATATTCACAGGTTAATCTTGATAAATTGTTCTCAAGATATTGACAAATCATACATACGCAGTAAAATAAAAATTAATCAAAATATGGTTACCACACTCGCATCTTATTAGCTTATTTGTACAGTAAGCATAGCATTATATTATTATTAGCCAAGAAAATCTAATTCACTTGCGATTTCTAGTCATTTTTTTGTACGGCGGGATTCCGAGAAGACTTGATACAATAGCACACACTGACTCATTATTATTGAAATGAAATCGAATACAATATTGTATGAAAACGTTGATTAATATTTTATCGACTGAGTGTAGTTATTTGATGGAAATTGCTGGAAATAAATTAGATTTATTGAAGTGGCTAAACGAAAATGAGATGATTTATAACGTTCTTATTTATTTTTATTGGTTCTTCTTTGTCACTAGAACCAGTGGTGTGGAAGCCTTCAAGTTAACTCCCAATAAAAGAGTCGTATAAGGATTCGCGGATTCCACTTGAAGACAAGCTACACTGCTACAAAATATTATATTTACAAGGTTAAACTAAATTAAATGGATTTATTGTTTTATTTTTGCGTTATAACGGGGCCGCATCGATTTTTTTACTTCGAGTGTGTTGTAATCTGTTACATGTTACTGTTAACATGTAAATTGTACTTAAAACATTTCACCGTGGCACAGTTCGCCGCGAGTTTTTTTATCGGAAAGAGATGACCGTATAAGGTTTCCAATTTTATTAGATTCAATATGAACATTAATTCAATTTTCATAGTTGATTTTGGCAAAATTTATGAATTCAAGAATGAAAACCTAACCTAACCTAACAAAATAATCTAGTATATCTGGCTTCCTGTAAAGTGTAAACCGATAAGAGCCGTATTTTATATAGACATGAATTTTATGTAATATAAGGCCATATATTTCCGATAAAACATTTCACTCCATACGTAAAACATTCTGGATAGGTACACAAAAAACAAACCAAAAATATAATACTAATAAAATATGGTTTGGTGGGGTACCATTTTGAAAAAAATATCCATAATATTTAAGGCGACGGGAGGGGCGTGGTTAACAAAATCCAGCAGGTGTCACATTTACCCCACCCACTACATAGTTTTTCGTCTCTATAATCACGGAATACTACACTTTTCCATGTACATTCTTCATACCCAGCCGTTCCGCACTTTGAGTCTAGCAATAAATTCCTTGTCTGCAGGTTAAACTTTACTAAGGATGTTCGCATACGAGTCATGGCGAGCTGTCGAATTCATAATTGTATATCGAATGCGAGTTGCTTAACGGTCATAATTATCAAGTCGTTAGTGTCCGTTTGTATCGTCCACGCTGTATTGTGTTTTAGATATACCGCATCTGGATATTGAAGCGAATATTGGATCCTCCAGATAGTTGCACGAGTATTCCTGTGGTCACAGGCCTTGCGTGTCGTAGAATGCCAAGGGGAGTAGAAATAACCTGTTGAGAAGGCTGCTCGACAGCCAAATCATCCGGATCACGATCCTCAGTCATGAAGTCACTAAAAATAAGAAGAAATAATATTCCATTCAATTTAAATAATTTGTATTCTTTCGTTCCTGGCGGGGGGGGGGTCGGATCCGAAAAACCCCTCTTGTGTAAGCGCCCGAAGTGGATGCTGCTTCTAGGTTATGGTAGGTTGTATTATATTTCGGTTTATTTTGCCCCACGTCGAATTAAACAAGAACTGAAAACTTCATACTATCAGAGTGCAATCACACTGCATACGTATGTATCCTTTTTTTATAAAAGAAAATTCATGTTAAGTATATCCCTCTGATATATTATGAAATACACAGTTATACAACAATTTTCATTGTTCAGCAATTCGCAATTCGCGATTCGCGGAGAGTTTTCTTAGCAGTTTTTAAAAAAAGAAATGGATGTTAACCATTTGCCCTATGTCCGAATAGCATACTATTGTGTTTACCAGACCCGGGGTTTGAACCCGAGATCCACTACTTCATAAATCTAATGTTTGAGGCTTTCACGGTTGTTTTTTATCGTAGTATATTCTTGGGTTTTCACCGTGTCTCCTTCTTCCTTCTTTACTCGACGTTTCGGGCTCGTTGCAGAGGCCATTATCAAGAGATATTATCTCTTGATAATGGCCTCTGCAACGAGCCCGAAACGTCGAGTAAAGAAGGAAGAAGGAGACACGGTGAAAACCCAAGAATATACTACTTCATACATAAATCCATCGCGTGGGCTCATAAAAAACTTAATTGGTAATATTATTTTATAATTATTTTCCGTATCACATCGTTCTATATCGATCGCAACGGTATTACGATTTTCATTGCCAATATTGTTGTGAGTCGATATTATAAAATGGCCTCCAAAATTAATTAAATTTGATTCATTTGCTCGGTCGACATGGTGGCCAAGACATATTGGCCTACTACTAGATAATGCACACCTACAAGATGTAATAAATTTTAACTTGAATAATTCATTCATGTTAAATTTATGTAAACAGTCTATGAATGAGGATTTAGGTATGTATAGTTGTATAATATATATATATATATTATATTAGGTGAGTTATATATTATTATATTATATTAAGCGAGTTTATATGTATAATTTTGTTTTTGTTAAAAAATAATGTTATAAAAGTAGGTACCTTGTAAGAGTATTATTAAAGATTAATATCTCATTAGTTAACTCGATTAATTATTTTTCTTAGAATTGACGATTTACACCTCTTGAGTGTAGTATTTGTATTGTTATAAAGAATTTTGACCTATTATTAGGTTTGACGATTTATTATAATAATATGCTGTCCAGTGTATTCTTATTAATAAGATTGGGTTTTTACTAATTAGGTTTTTTACTGACACTTCAGCTATTCATAATTTGTTTATTGTATTTTTTGTTGTAATTTCTGACTAAATAGGTAGGTAATGGAGTTTTTACCTACTTTATTGTATTGATTTACTATATAAGGTAGAGTTAAGGGTGTTCGTTGTTGTGTGTGTTTGCCTTTGGTGAGTGTACACGACGCCTGAAGATGCCGAAAGGCGAAACCCGGGTCGGAAAAAACGACTTAAATGGAATAGTACAGAGCTTGAATCCATTAGAATTTAAATTCAAATTCCATCAAGTACCTTCGGTCGAAAGTATTAATATTATGTAAACAGATTTGAAAAATGCGAGAAATCATGTTGTTCAATATTATGATAATTTTTTGGCTGAATATTCTGATATTGGTTTTATCTTTCTAATGGTTACATGAAAATTGTACATGGCCCTCCACATCCTGAAGCGGGCCCCTAGGTCACGATCTTTGACGGACAACCCTACCTATCACGAAGGTTAAGGGCTGCTAGACGTTCTACAACAGCGTTTCTCAAAGGTGTTCCGCGGAACCCCATGGTTTCATGAGATTAAATTAATGATATTCAATTTATTTTTAGCGATTTTTTGTTGTTCTTAAAAACACAATAAAGCATCGCACAACCTCATATTATTTAAATATGTTATATTCCTGATGTTTTTGAATTTTGGAATGGAAAGTTTAACGTATGCGGTTGACTGTGTCACAGTTCACCGTGAGATATTGTATCGGAAATAGATGGTCGTATGATATAGACATCAAAGTCATGTTAAATTTTAATGTGCTCGTGCAATCATCAAATATTTCGTAATAATGATTGGGTTATTATCAGATTCTTCTTTTCTTTTGACCATGTCCGATCCTAAGGATATAACTATCATATGGGCTTCCACAGAGTGGGAGGTTTGTATTGGCAGAATTGTGTTTTTCCTAGAAATGGATGTTAGCCACTTGCTTAACCCATTCGGTCCATACTCTGACTTCAAACACAAATTGAAAAACAATATGTGTATTTGCCAGACCCAGAATTCCAACCTGGGACCCTCGACATTATAAGCCGCTCGGCCATCATGGGCGTTAATCATTTATCAGAGAGTTGATACCTAGGGGCGGCACGTTATATGAAAGTATGGTGAAGCAGGTTAGTATGGTGAAAAAGTATGGTGAGACGGGCTGATAATCAAGTTGCGGCAAAATTTCCTCGTTAACATTATATTAAATGGGTACGTTATAATGACCAAAGTAAATCCTCCGTGATGCCCTGAATTTTTTTTTATCGCATCGCTATTTCTCGTAAGTTGTCGGCTATTGTTGGCCTGCTTCATTCAGTTGTATGAGAAAGCCGATTCCTTGCCCCTCTTTTTATTTAATATCTCTATGGTTGATACCAATCAATATCAATAATTATTGAATTTAATAAAATAATTGGAACATTACTATCTGCAATGCTCCACGAACACAGCGTATTATTTATCACAATGATATGCGGTCACCTCTTTCCGGTAAGATAGCTCATGCTGAATTATGCTACGGTGAAATGTAATACGTAAAATTTATAGGTATGTAGACTATGAGATTTTTTATGCTAACTCCAATAGCTGGTTGTGTGCGTGTATATATTTGAAAAGTGATAATAATAAATTGTGCTATTTTTTCGAAACAGCAAAAAGTGTCCTTTATTATAATAGTGCAGGATCCCATAGACTTTTCGTATACATAATATGCGGAACGGATACAACTTGGCTATGAGTTACGAGAAAATAATTTGTATCGAAGACAAATGACGAATGAACCTCTACCAAATTATTTAGTTAAACCATGCAAATGTAATTCTAACTGCCGTACATTATCATGTAGTTATAAGAAATCGGCTTTGACATGTATATCATTGTGCAAATGTGTAAGTAGTGTTTGTAAAAACTGTGATCATGATACTTAAAGCAGTTTGAATACTTGACTTGTTGTTTCTTTTTTTAAATAAATGAGTACTTAGTGTGGTTAGTGGTTATCGTTATTTAATTTATTCACTTCCCTATATATGCAACCTACACTGTTTCTGGATTAACCATAATACTAAAACTAATGTCATATGCATAGATATAGTAAAGAAACCAATCTGGGTGATTCTACACAAAAATGCTACTAAATAGAATAATTTAAGCCAAGGAGGATCCTACGAATCGATAATTTTGAACACATTGCACTACCCGCTATTTTTATTTTTTCAAATAGGACGAACCGTTTTACGACCATGCCGATGGCATGCAGTGACGTCCCTAGACAAAATGCCGCCCCTAGGCAGTGCCAAAATGCCGCCACATTTTTTTTTATACAGTACTTTTGATCATCGTTTCATGACTCCAATATCTAAGAACTGTGTTCTATGGATACATTACTAACAAGATATAGGTACCTATACTACTAAATCTAACTTAAATGCCATCTCTACTTCAATAAACAATATTGCGAGTCTACGGTTTCAGATAGGTACATTTAAAAATACACCTGACAACTTCCATAACTCGCGAGTGACTGTGAAGAACGTGACGTCCAAAGACAACTAGATATCGCGAACCCGACAAAAAAAATAAAGTCCTGTTGAAAATTGTATAGTACTTATCTAATTTATAGATATATTTCGTTTCCAACCAGTGAGCTGATTTTTTTAATGGAAAGATATTTCCGTTATTACTAAGTTTATGTAGCTTTCTACCTAATGATTCTCCTCGATTTGCCGCCCTTTGAGTAACTGCCGCCCTCAAGCGACGCTCAATCTGCCTACCCCCACGGGACGTCACTGATGGCATGGTACAATTATTGCATTTTCAATCACTCCCTGATTCAGTCTTGGTTTTATTGAAGAATTCAGAATAATTTTTGGTGGGTTATAAGAAAAAATATTAAAACCTCAATAAAAAAAAAATTACCACTAATATCGCCTGGCAACATCGACATTATATTATAATATTATCTTTGTGACCCCTAGAACCTATTCCAATTGTCAGAATGCGTCCGCATATTATGTATACGAAAAGTCTGTGGGATCCTGCACTATAAATTAGTTTAAAGTATTTACGTACCGATATGTCTATGGTTTGAATTGTTATTCGTAAACAATAAGCTTCAGAAATTTAATAAATATTGTTATGTCTGAAAATAATGCGAAACGGAGAGGAATTCACCGAATGCTTTTCGTCTCGCTTCAATGAGTATTGATCACTCAAGTACAAAATTTATCAATTCTGTGTAGGTAGTCGACGAATGGTCAACATGTTGTTGAAATGTACACGTGTCAAGTTCTTTCAGGTGATGCTATTTTCGATTTACAGTCGAACTTGGTTATTACGATCACGGAAATAACGAGATCTCGGATGTACCTAATGAGGAAACATTCGTTGATATTTTAGTTTATGATTTTCTCCATACATTTATTTATTCACTTTTATAACGAGCTTCTTCTCGGACAAATATTATACCGAGCAAAACTGTTAATGTGTCGATCGTTTAAAAACAACATTTTCGACCCAAAGCAATAAAATCCGACCGGGTAGTTAACTAGACCGATGCCGCCGGGATCGGATTACGTTTATGACACTAGTTAAGTGTCTAAGTTCCTACCTAATTGGTGTTTTCGCCGACAACCTAGAAAAAGTATCTACGCATATGGTTGAAATTGCATGTAAAAAATCCTAGCTTTGTGAAGTCGGTAGGTACCTACTAGCGCCGGCGGCTCAGCACTTCATTGCAATAAACAGCTTCATTTGTAGTTTATGAATGCCATGCTTGTTTCGGGAATTTTTACTATAGTTTTCAGATTTTTTATGTTCTATGCTTAAATTTAAAGATAACGTGGCGCGAAAAATGTTATATTACGATATAACGAGTAATGCATATAACGAGCAAATTCAGTCGGTCCAATCTTCCTCGTAATAACCAAGTTCGACTGTATTTATATTTTAACATAATATGGACATTGACGTATTCATCATTATCATCAGGGGCGCGATAACCCGGTGTGGGTCCTGGCCTCCTCCAAGAGCTCCCTCTACCTGTCCCTATCCAGTGTGGCCGCTTTCCAATTTGGTACACCCAGAATACGGCAGTCACTGACAGCTCCATCTAACCAGCGAAACTTTGGCCTCCCTCTTATTCTACGCCCCATTGGATTGCTGGACATCACTCTCTTTGCCGGTTCATTGTCATTCATACGGTGCACATGACCTAGCCATCGCAGTCTCCCAATATTGACGTATTACATTGTTTAAAATTTAACACGTTCATAATATGGCGTTATTTTAATTAAACCATGTATAAATTAACCCAATATGGCAATATATAATAATTGATTATTATTTTTATTATTTACACTACACAGGCCTAGATGCCCAATCACAAACATCACACGTCACACAGGGATAGCCGGGAACGAGCAAGCTGATGAATACGCTAAAAAAAGCCACAACAGATAAAAGACCTTCAACCCACACACACTTCCCCCTAAGTTACGAAAAACAAAAACAAAACGAAAACACAATAGAGCTATGGAACAACAGATACACAACATCCGCCACAGGATCAATAACGCAGAAATTTATTCAAAAAATAAACTCTGGAACATAAAAATAGCACACGAACCCACGCAGATGCTAACAGGCCACGGAGCAGTGCGAGCCTATCTAAAAAGATTTAAATTGAGGGACGATGACTGTTGTCCATGTGACGGCTACACATCTCAATCTGTGTAGCAGTGGCGAATGGTGACTTTTGGAAAGAGGTAGGCTGTGGAGATCAGAGAAAAAGAGCATACTTGTCAGGTATACTTACGGGAGATAAGAAGATAATACTTACGATAATACTACTGATGAATAGGTGCACACTAAAATGACAACGACACACTGAATCATTTTACAACTGCCAGTTAAAAACGAATATTTATGATATAAATTGTTGTGATAATATCTAATATAAGTTTTTTTTTGCTGTGTATAAATCTAAATGAACCCTTGACCTTCCAGCTTTGATAATACCAATATGATTTTTTAACAAAAACGTCAAACTCGAGAACGATATTCTTAAAATTTGGTCTGTCGTACCTACTTAGAACAATTTTCAAAATCAATCGGAAAACTAGACATTTAATAAATACTTATATATTTAAAGCACTGACAAATGACTTAGGGTACAAAATAAGATAATCTATCCACATTCAGAACACAATAAATCACTGAATTTTGTCTAACAAAATAAAACGTTACCACCGTGTGTGGAACAACAATCTGAATTAAAATGATATAAATTATGTTTGTCTATGACTGGACTAATCTAAAACAATACTAATCAATAAACAATTAATAATTATATCTGATTGAACCCAATAGACATTATTTTTTTAAATCATCTTATTTATTTATTATTTGCTTAAAGCGGCAGGCATAGACAATAAAATTTGCATAAAGAGTTGTAAGCTGTGTCTCGACCGCTTACCAAACGAGACAAAGTTTGTAGACTTGCCTGAAGAAATGAGTCATCATAAGTATAGAAAACAATTTTCGATAATGATGTCAATAATCGTCATTCAAAGAACAAAAACAGATGTCGCTACTCGCGCGTAATTTTTTGTTTGATTATAAACTTGGCTAATTTAAACAGTCGCCATTCTAAATTCAAATTCTGACCATATATGACTCAATATTTTAAAATATTCCAAGTTTTAATAATGTATTTAAATTTGAAATAAATACTTGAAGATATAGTTTTCTTGGAGGTAGGCTTTAAATAATCGCTTAGTATGGAGCCTTCGCCACTGCTGTGTGGCATGTCATCAACGACTGCCCTTTACTAAAAAAAGAGCGATGGACTATCAGGACTCTATGTAGACAACATAACCATGAAATTGGCTTCCAAAAACCTGACGAAATACTAAACAACAAAACAACACAAGAACACTACACAAAATATTTAATTCTGGCCATAAAGAAAATTAAAGATATAAATGGAGGAACATAATTAACTACACATCAATGCAACTAACTCTCCTAACCACCTTGTACGAAAAAGCAAGTGCATGGTTATTTATTTATAAAAAAAAAATCACAAACATCCAGACTTTGAGAAAATCGCATAAATATATTGTGTACTCACCGGGATCGAACCCGGATGAAAGCACAGCGCATTACGCACTGTACCACGATATAGAAGCATGCGTGCACGCAAGGGGTCTTGATTCCGGTTCAGGTTACTTTCCTATTCCGGTCTAATCGGTGGCGCATTTAGTCATATAGAAGCTGATTTTAAGGTCCCCTACAATAAATAAAAATAACATTATAATCAAATTGCATGAAATATGTACGCATCTTAAAAATAAAAAAATAAAACCAAGTATGTGACATTTGCGTTAAAGAAACGCGGCGCTGGGTCTAATGGAAGATAAGTCTTTACATAGTTTGATTCCAAAAATTAGCTGGAACGGCGTCCAACGCATACAGTTCCAAATTCCAAATACTCTTCTTAATATCTTCCTTTCAAATATATATAATCCAGCTTTCTCATTATTAGGCTTAGCACTCTACGCACTATAGGAATATAGTGGTAATTTAATTTAGTATTAGGACTTCACGAGCCGATAAAACGCCGCGGGTTACCGGCTACCGACCGCCTGAACACTTTTGACCGTCAAAACGCGCAGGCGAAGGACGACCAAATCGCATTGACTGGGATAGTATATTATGGCGAATCGACCGTTATGAAAAAATAAAGAATAATATGACTTTTTCTGCATTTACTATATTTTCTGAATCGGCTAATTTTGTATGGTAAATATTGAGAAACAATTCATAATAATATGTTCATTTAATCTGAGTGTACAGTACAAACACTGACTAATCACGCATGACGAAAAAGTATGACGCAATCGGTGCTGCGAGACAACCATTTGATATCGCCTCCCGAGGCGTTCCGAGCTCCTCCTTCTGCGATCGGTAAAATGGAGAGCGTTGGAGCGAATCTCGGAGCAGGAGCACGAAGCTGTGGAGCAATGGGGTTTTACCCGGAGCACCGAAGATTTGTAGTGCTCCACTGCTCCTGATGTTTTTTTTATTATTACGTTTTCATCATAAAATCCAATGAAAATATTATATTTGACACTTTGCAACATTGGAATTATTTGAAATACAGCAACAATGCCGAGTGAAAAATAACCTCATTTTTTTACAGAAGAGGCAAAAGACGATTTGCTGCCGATTTTGTTTAATAGAATACAAATTATAAACCATATTTCAAAACTACTTATTTTTTTAAAATTTTAACACTTGTATTGGTACATACTGTTTTATCCGAAGCGGAGCAGACCATGGAGAAGAGCTGGAGCGGAGCAACTCAAAAAAGGGTCCGCTCCAACTCTCTAAAAATGTGTAGTGTAGACAGGCTAATTATAAACCAATGGTTCTATTTGATGGCACGGTTGGTAGAGGGATAACCGCGGCGTTTCACCTGCTCGTGTACCTTTAATCTTGTTTGAGATCAATAATTAATGAACTTGTGACAATGACGATCATTAAAGATGACGACCCAAGTAAATGAAAATTATAACACCGAAAAATAATAAATGACAACAATACGAAGATTTATTGATTGCTTTACATGACATGTGAAACCTTTTTATATTCGCATAATCTATTTATATGCTCAATTCATTACGTTTCGTTACATATTCATCAACGTTTCTGTGGGAACATAATCGATGTACCTATTCGATTTAAAACAATAGAGTTTGTGTGGGATTGACTTTCGAAACTGTAACACAACTAGACCAAAGGCCTTGAATTAAATGCGAAAATCATAGAATTGATTGTAACATCAACAAATCGTTGTACAATAGATCGATTTCGTTATAACGAAACACGGTGAAAATCTTTTGTTTTAGCTGTGTTTGTGTTATTTGGGAATATGACAATTATATTTTTTTTACTGCGACGCTTGCAATTTGAGAAAAATTATTGATAATTTACATTTTATAATGTTTTAATTTATATATTATATTATCATTATGTAAGAATCAAAAAATATCAATAGATTTTTTAAGTCAAGTTTAAAAAAACATTATTAAATTTGAATTCGACAAATCCCGTTGTATTATTACATATCGTTTTATGCTTATATTAATCATTAAGTTTTTTTCCATGTAGAAAAAATATTTTTGAATGATTTATAGTTTTTAATGGTTTTTATATTTATTTTTAAAAACATTAAAACTGCTTTATAAATTGAAATTTCCATTTTATTGATATTGGGGATTGCAATACCGGTATATAAAAACCGGTATTCCAGTATTTATCAATACCGAAATACCGGTTTTAAAAATCCAAAATACCGGAATACACTCGTTTACGTTTTTGACAATGAATTATAAGTTATGTGCTGCTAAAATGCAAATATATTGAGGTGAAAAAATAATAAAACAAATTTCATCAAATATATTAAATTTATATACCTACTTAAGTAATTGTCGCGATGAATTATCATAATATTATTTCGAAATAGAAAACATCTGTGACAAAAATGTTCAATTATTCTATAATTATTGATTACTGTACAAGTGTTGAATTATTTAAGAAGCTTTTCCTTGATGAACTTTTGAGAGCTTTAGGAATGGGACACCTACCTACTAATTTTTAGGTATTCAAGACAACGCATATTTTTATTTATTATAATAATTTTTATATTATTTATATATTAACATCATTTTTATTTATTAATGAAAAGAACATTAATGAATACGTGAAAATAAATAATTTGTGTAGTCTTATATTTTTTCTGAAGAACAAAGTACATATACCTACATATTTGGTTTTGATTTCAAATAAGAATGAAATTCTTGGCATGACTTTTGCATCTGTGTTTTTACGCTCGTCCACAACTTATTCATAACAGAAAAAACCTTTCTAAAGGCGCTTTTACGTCGATTTTTTATTTTTATTTTTCGCGCCTTTTTTTGAAATTGTTACCATGGGTGGCTCTCTTTCTGAAAATTCGACGTCCCGACGCTGTGCTAGGGGACAACGGGACAGTGACGTCCCTAGACAAAATGCCGCCCCATTTTTTATACAGTATTTATTATCATTCTTTCATGACTCCAATATCTAAGAAATGTGTTGTATGGATACAATACCTACTAACAAACTATATACCACAGAAAACACAATTAAATCGTGGGTGAGGAGCGGTAGGTGGGTAGGTAGGTGGGGTGCATCTTCAGTTTCGACGGGCAACGCAATGTTCGTGCGTATTGGTTAATAAATCAGATCATTTCCGGTTACCAATGACGTCGAAGGGCAGCGGAAGTAAACTAGACATCGCGAACACGACAAAAAATACAGTCCTGTTAAAACTTTTTTATTTCCAACCAGTGATCTTTTTTAATGGGAAGATATTTTCGATATTACTAAATTTAGATAGCTATGTCTATATATCAAATGATTCTCTCGATTTGTCGCCCTTCGAGTAACTGCCGCCCCCAAGCGACGCTCAATCTGCCTACCCCCACGGGACGTCATTGCAACGGGATAGGCTACCTAAAAACGGATCATATGGTCACGTTAGCCATAGCGTATGTAATTAGTAATTACGAATATGACGCGATTGCTTGCTTCGCGATCACCTGTTGGCCATACCTGGATTATATGTCGAATGATACACAATATTTTGAATAACCAATATCTTCTGACGAAGCAGCTTATTTTTAGACAGCGATGGTATATTAAAAAAAACATCCATCAAATAAAATTTAATTGTTTACCCATGAATGAAGCCTGTCAGCCTGCTACGTACATCTTTTTACATCAAAATAACGAAGATGTTTTTTCCAAACAATACGATTAGGTTTTGTTGTAGTCGAAGGACAGGATGATGCAATCATTTCGCGCGAAGTCGTGACTCTTCCGAGATATCGTCATTAGTGATCTTGGTGATCCCGATGTTTTATTTTGTTGTGTTGCCGTAATGCAGCGTCAGGGCCAAAGCTGCACGAGTGATCGGCAAACCATTTTCTGAGTTGTGTCTGAGTTGACCTTTTGTGTTTTATTTTGAATTGAATAGAAAAGATAACCTAATGAACTCGCTTTACTGTTCAATTTGGTAACCTTAAAAGACTACTTCAGGCACCGGGAAGACGTGAGACATTGGTTACATCACTCTGATATAGGAAACACGCGGTGATAGACACATCAATACAAAAACATAATATAAAACAGTTTTTCTATTTTGGCAATCTTTAAAATTACACACAATGATCATGAAGAAATACAATATAGTAGAACTTCGATTACCCGAATTGTACAAAACAAAATTTGTAATAAATTCAACAGACAAAATAGTGGTAAGTAGGTAAGTAAATTGAAAAACAGAATATTCGAACATCGGGTTGACTGATTTTGAGGCTCACCACAATAAAAAAATGTAATATCAACAAGTGTAACTACAAAGTAAGTACTTGTACTTAGTCAATATGTGTAAGTATTTCTTTCCTAGAATCACATCCTGAAACTAAACATATTTTTCATTGAAGATGGCACTGATAACAATATATAATATAGGTTATTTTTTTAAGGAGAGGTTCCTACCTACGAGAATATATATTTATGCTTGAGTGATTATGTTGGTGGTCAACGGCTGGTCGGCCCCAAGTGGACACATTGACGCCAGTAGATGTGTTCATAGCAAAAGTTGGGAAATGCCAAACTGCCAGCAAGTCCCATCTGCTGGCCTCCCCGTGGCGACCTCCGGGCAATGCAGCGTACGCTGTAGCTAACAGCAGGGGGCGAAGGGCGAGTGACCGGCGCCATAAAACTGGCCTTCTGGCTAAGGGAAGGAAATCCCCGACAGAAAAACCTGGTCGAGCCGACCTTCAGGGCCCTCGTGGCTCAGGCCTCGGGAGCGCTGGGCTAATCACCTTGCCTCCTTAAACGAAACAGATTAACAAAACACATACACAGCAGCCTCGGACGACAACCGGCTCTGTAAAACGACGACCTTGCATGGAAATGGACAATGAAACAGGTAGAGTAATCCTCTCTAACAACTCGAGTATGCGCATTGGGACATATAATGTTCGCACCCTGCGTACCCCCGGAAAGGACCTGCACGCCACACGCATCATGCACACCTATGGTGTGGACATCCTAGGGCTGAGCGAAGTGCGCTGGAAAGGAGCCGGGAGAAAGTTGATTGAGGGTTACTCTATTGTCTACTCAGGTCAGGAGCAATACCATCGCCAGGGAGTGGCAGTGTTGATGTCAAAGAGAGCGGCCCGTTGCCTCGTGAAATGGGAACCAATCTCGGAGAGACTGATACGTGCCTCCTTCAAGACGCCTGGTAGCTCCTTGACCGTCTTTCAGTGCTACGCCCCCACTGAGGATGCCGACGCGCAGACAAAGGATGCTTTTTACGATTCTCTCCACGCGGCAGTCTCCGCCATCCCCCGAAGAGACCGCGTGATTGTAATGGGGGATTATAATGCGAGAGTAGGAGCAGACCCGGTGCTTGGCCCCACGGTGATGGGACGACACGGCCTCGGTGACCCCAACGATAATGGTGAGCGGCTCGTAGAATTCGCCACTCTGAACGAGCTTGCAATCGGAGGCACTGTTTTTCCCCACAAAGACATTCACAAATATACGTGGACGTCTCCTGATGGACGCACGAGGACGCAGATTGACCACTTCTTATACAGCTTGAAGCACCGAAAGGAACTTCTCGACGTGCGTACTTACAGAGGCGCCGATATCCATAGCGATCATGAGTTACTTATTGGAAACATCCGAGTAAAACTCAGTCGCCAGGCGAGGCCTCCAAAGTGCGAACGAATTGACGTTGAGAAGCTCCGACGCCGAAGAATTCGGACCGACTTCGAAACTGCTGTACGAGATAGTGTAGATCGTATCTACGAGCGGCACAAATCTGAATCCGACCTCATTGAGGTGGACTGGAGCCTCATAAAGAGTGCGATTGTGTCGTCGGCTCGTACCGTCCTTGGTACCAGAAGGAGTGAGCAGCCAAAGTGGATGTCTGACGAAACGTGGGTTAAAATTGGTGAACGAGCCAGGCTGAAAGCCCTGAGAGACGAGGAGAGAGACCCCGACCGAACCGAGGACCGCCGGACTGACTACCAGACCCAAGACAGGGTAGTCAAACGATCCGTGCGGTTGGACAAGCGCAATTTTATGAACCGGCAAATTGAAGCGGCAGAGGAGGCAGCAAGCAGAAATGACACCAGGAAACTCTTCCGAATCACCCGTGAAGTCTGCGGCAGGCGACCACCGACTCCCGGAGCCATTCGTGGTCCCAGTGGAGCAATAGAGTCTGACGCAGAATGCGTCAAGAAGATTTGGAAGAATCATTTCTGCGGAGTGCTGAACCGCCCACCCCCCTTGGATCCCTTTGACATATCTGCGGAAGCTTTACTTTTGGACATTCCCCGAGCGACCGACATTTCCGATTGCCCGCCCACGCACACCGAGATAAAATCGGCTGTGAAAAGGCTCAAGAACGGAAAGGCACCGGGGGGAGACGGGATTCATCCTGAATTCCTCAAGTACAGCTTGAGCGCAATCCTGCACCCTATGTTTCATCTGATGACAAAGGTGTGGGAAGAAGAGCGCTGCCCAAGGGACTGGGTGAACGGTGAAATCATCACACTTCTTAAAAAAGGTGACCCTCTAAGCTGCGACAATTACCGAGGCATTACGCTACTCAGTGTTCCGGGAAAGATTTTGGCAAACATCATTTTGATGAGAATAAGGGACCCAATAATGCACGTCCTCAGGAAAAACCAAGCCGGGTTTCTACCTGGTCGAGCGTGTGCAGACCAAATCCACAACCTTCGATGTCTTCTCCAGCAGAGCCATGAGTTGAACAGTCCGATGGCCTGCTGTTTTGTGGATTATGAGAAGGCTTTCGACAGTCCGCACCGCCCCTCCCTCTGGATGATACTGGGAGCATACGGGATCCCTCCCAAGATCATTGCCATAATCAAAAGCCTGCACGAGAATAGCGAATGCTGTGTCAGAATTGGAGACACTGTCACGGAATGGTTCGGGGTCACGACCGGAGTCAGACAGGGTTGTGTCCTTGCACCGTTTCTCTTTATCATTCTCTTTGACTTCATACTACGGAAGTCAATACCACCCGACCGAGGCATACCTGTTACCCCCACGGTGAAGCTATGCGACCTGGAATACGCCGATGATGCTGTCCTATTCGACAACTCAATCGAGGGCATTCAAGAGACAATCGACAGGTTGCATAACAACTCCTCTCGCGTTGGTTTGAAAATCAACGCGAAGAAAACCAACGTCTTGTGCAATAGCACCTGTCCTGATCCAGATTTCCCTCTGATTAGCGATGGACAGAGCATCGAGAGCGTCGACAGCTTCAAGTACCTGGGGGTACACATCACGGGAGATGGCATTTTGCAGAAAGAGCTCGCTATCCGAATGGGAATGGCTGGAGCAACATTCAACTCGATGCGAAATGTCTGGGACTCACGATTGTACTCGGTCAAAACCAAATGCCGCCTATTCGACGCTTGCATTCTGACGGTGCTGCTTTACGGTAGCGAATCATGGCACCTTACGAAGGCTCAGAGCAACCGTATACTGAGCTTCGAAAACAGATGTTTGCGACGAATACTGGGTGTGCGGTGGTATGACTTTAGGAGCAACGAGGAGATAAGAGAACGTACCAAGCAGCCTCTCATCACGCTGAAAGTGAAGAGGCGACGTTGGACCTGGCTCGGCCACGTGCTGCGGATGCCAGAAGAGAACTTTAACCTGGCTTGCCTGTTCTTCAAGCCGACCGGATTCCGGCGTCCTGGAAGGCCGCTAAATACAATCTACAGAGTGTATACGGCGGAGCTACGGGATGCTGGTTTGACCTGGAACGAAGCAAGAAGACTGGCGAGCGACAGGGATTCTTGGAGGCGCCGCGTGGTGTCCATATGCTCCAGTTAAGGGGCGGATATGGGCAAAGAAGAAGAAGAAGATTATGTTATGGCTCCCTTTGATGTTAGTTGTAAGGGTTTTGTTACGCCTTGGGTAATATTTTACACTCCATTTGTGAGAAATACGCACGTTTTTAGATCTTGGTATAATTTAATAATTGTATGACAAGTTTGAACGGCTTAGATGGTCCCTCTTTGACGAGTCGATTGCCTCATCTGCGTCAACGAAAATTGTCATTGCTCAGAAGGTGCCTACGCGAACGATTTGAAAGGGTAGTCGGATCGAACTTTTTTAGTAACGCCTTGTCAGTGTTTCGTGCAGTGTGGTCAGCCCACAATAATTATGATGATTTTTGGATGGAAAGAAAGTTTTTATTGTTAATTCTATGATATTTTAGTTATTAGATGTTGATAGTATTTTTTGTGTCTAGTTCAGGGGGGGGCAAACTTTTTGGATGGAGGGCCAAATTCAAGAATTCAAAATGAGCGGCGGGCCGCAAGTTAAATACCATTTTTAGATATACATTACATACATATACATTATCACGAAAAATAAACATTACAAAAAAAATAATGAGAAGAATGAAACTGTTGTACATTTTTTTTAAATTCAGGTGTTTATTTTGTAGTTGATATTCTGAAAACTGCTTGTAAATGGGCATCGGATATAGGTATTTGATCGTTAAGAATTTTTATTGAGGTTCATGATCGAAAATGTTTGTTCACATGGATAGGTTGATCCAAAAATAACGAACACTTTTCCTGCATAATCTTTAAGTTGGTAGAACTTGTCTGAATTAAGGGCATTGTAAAATTTGGAGATTTCTTCACGACGATGCAATTCTCTTAAATCAGTGTCAAACTGCAGATCAATAATCTCAAGTTATAGCTCTGTCGGTACACTATCAATATCTATTGAAAATGAATCGCGTACTATTGCTAAACAAATTTTAATCTATAGATATCAATATATTTTTTTTTTAATTATAAAAAAGTTATTCGTAATCAGAAGTACAATGATGGCGGGCCGCAAAAAAATACCCGGCGGGCCACAGTTTGCCCCCCTCTGGTCTAGTTATTATTTTGAGATAAATAAATGCATTGCAAAAAAAAATGAAAATTGTTTTTACATGTTAAATTATTTTAAATCCATAGAAGTATGTAAATCTCTCTACTGAAATAAATAAGGTGATAAATAAAGTACGTACTTAAATGTACTATTCTGTGAAAGAGATGAAAAAATACACCCTCTCTTTCTGACATTTGCGATTTTCAAGTGATTTAGATTAAGTTCAAAATTAAAATTTAGAACCGTACTGAAGATGGATGTAGGTATAGCCGGGTATATTATCGTAGAATTAACAAAAACCTTTATAAAAAACATTATAATTAATTCCTACCATGACCATGTAAACGCCAGCTCAATTAATAATATAACACTCTACTTTATTATAAGAAGTGTACCATAATTTAGGTCCCCTCTAGATCAAAATCTTAAATGAAATCGATGGACTGCTAAAGATCTAAGATCTAAAAAAAGGCTCAAATTATTGATTTTCAGCCCTTGAATTTGCCTCTGAGGGGAACATTTGAAAGAAAAGTGTGTGGGGTATGCCCCTAAAATGTGTCCAAAATTTCACAAGTTTTTGTATAATAATGAAAAAAATATTAATCCCGTATTCCCATGATTATTTTTTATGGTACTGTTCGGTTATACGGAATACAGCGGAAAACACATTTTGAAAATACCCGATATACTGGATTATTTGTTAGTTTGGGTTAGTTTAGGTTAGGTTAGGTTTGGTTAGGTTAACCTAACAAATAATCCAGTTTATCGGCTATTTTCAAAATGTGTTTTCCGCTGTATTCCGTAGTATCGTATCTTGGATCACCGACATGATAATTTTCTTTGCGTTCCAAGAAAGTTTCTTTAGATATCTGGAAACTTGCTTAGGTTAAATTTTGCTGGGGGAATTTACTAGCTGACTGACTTCAACTGTTCTGCACTGTCGGATCAATTTGGCTCTCACGATTTTCAAAATCACTACAGTGGCGACTCGTAAAAGATAATAATAAACACAAATATACTAATAAATCACCCAGTTTGGGACCCTTGTCCGAATCTATTCAATCACTCTTCTCTTAAAATTTTCAGATCGGCACCGCTATTAATTGTATACATTTTAAATTAAATATCTACCTAATAAACATACAATTTTAAACAAAACTGTGATAAATTCTTTAAAGCTTTGATATTCCCAATACCTTAGCCGGCTCGCACATCACAACTCGCCTTGTGTGCCTGACGGCCATAAATTAAAACCTTTGAGACTGCCGGCGAATGTTGCACGATCACAACCTCGCACATCTGCCTAGCGCTGCTAGCCCTAGCTCTACCAAACGCAGCGACAGTCTGGAGAGAAATGGCCGATTCGCCCGATTCTGCAGCTGTGTGCATGCGCGGAGTCGATATTGGCCGGACATCGACATGCAGGCTTTGGCCAATGGAACTAGACGAATGTCGTAGGGTCGCAGAGTTGCAGTTGCATCGGCCAATCTGCGAAGCTCCATTTGATAACGTTTGTTTCTTGGTTTACGATGACGTCACATCGACGAATTCGTCGTAAGACGCATGCGGCGAGTTCTGATGTGCAAGCCCTCTTAGACATCAGGGGCATCATGGTTACTACTTTCAAATAATCAACCCTTAAATTGTTGCTTATACGGTGTGCATAATTTAACCAACGCAGTCTCCCACCCTTAACAATTGATTGAATTACGCTGGAATCTTCATACAGAACGTACAGCTTAATTTCATAAATCTTTTTATGTAATTGTTAGGTACCTTGGTATTGTTTAATGAAAATAATATTTAATTACCATACACCAAATAGTTTACTTTCAAATTAAAATTTAAATGATTTTGTCAGTGGTTTGGGGATAAATAAAATAGTTCCGGTTCGCTCTTTTTAAAAATATAAATACTCTCCCCTCACAATTTTATAAACGCAATGGCAACGATTTTCGAAGGACAAAAAATCAAAGCGACTAATGTAATGATCGAAGTAAAACATTCAATAATGTTTCACGAAATCACTTCAAATTTAGACTGACTAATCGCCCAGTTTACTGTGTATATACATATTCACATTCTCATTTGTAAGTTAAACATAACAACGACATAATTTTCTACATTCACACGATACAAAATTATTGTTTATAACACAATATTGATGAGAATCTGTTTGAGAATAATTATTGCTGGACCGCGTTCCGTCCTGGAAAAAGTTCCGGAACGCTCCGGCTCTGCTATACTACTGCATGTTATAATATATATTTTGTAATACCAACTTAAAATTAAATCCGATAAATCCGAACTTAATCTGCACTCCTTCAAACACATTCGTAATATTATTTCACTACGGCACTGCATGTTAAAATTCGTGCTATAACAAAAGAATAATCATTCGTAAATGCACGAATTGTTATATGTCACTGTTTCTTATTTCTAATGTAATCCATCCCAATTATCTCTGAGATCATTAAATATTTTTATATTTACACGTAAACCTTCGTAAATGTAGTTAAGTATACATATCCGTGTGCTAGAAAAAAGGTCCCAATACTATTATTTATAATTTATATTTATAGGAAAATGTTTCGACTACAGAAGGAACCTAAATTCTGAAGATTTGTTTATTGATCGATAGCCATTGTGCGGGTGTCACATCGTTATCAAAAGTACATAGTTTTATTATAGTCCAGGCTCTGACCGATGTCTTGTATACATAATATGCTGAACACAATCTAACAATTAATTATTGATATAGGTTTTAGGGGTCATACAGATATATAATTTCGATGTTGTCAGGTGATATTAGTGGTCATTTTTTTATTGAGGTTTTAATTTTTTTTAAACCCATCAAAAATTGTTGTTCTGAGTTCTTCAATATAACCAAGACCGAATCACAGATTGATTGCAAATGCAATTAATTTTACCATGCCATCGGCAGTCGTAGGACGGTTCGTCCCTTTTGAAAAAAATAAAATAGCGGGTAGTGGAATGTGTTTAAAATTGTCGATTCTTGGGATTCTCATTGGCTTCAATTACATTATTTGTTTTTTTTATAGAATCAAAATCGGTCTCGGTTTTATTGAAGAACAATTTTTGGTGGGATTTAAAAAAAAAAATAACCACAATAAAAAAAATGATCACTAATTCACCTGACAACATCGACATTATGTATCTTTGTGACCTCTAGAACCTATATCAATTGTCAGAATGCGTTCCGCATATTATGTATACGAGACATCGGTCAGATCCTGGTCTAATAGTAATAATTTAGATTATCGTTTTGTAAAAATGGACTATAGAATGACTGTTATAATAAAATTACGTTTCTATCTGTGAGAGTGAAAGATAAAATATATGCATATTATCACACAGAGCCGCTGAAGATCAGTAATTAATAAGAGATGTATTTATTAATTATTTAAAAAGTATCAAGCTACTTTAAATCAAAATATAATAGGTACATAGATTATTTTATATTCAACGGAGGTCGGTAAGTATTTGACGTGGGTAGATACACCGCAGGTGATCGTATTAATAAGACTTGCATCCTAGACCAAATTAGTTACGGATACCTTTTATTTTGTAGCTTCTAACCAAAGAATGATTAAATTCCTTAGAATATTTCCACCCCGAAGCACATTGCAGTCAGGCCAGGGCAAGATATTACGAATCCTTATTGCAGTGCCAGTTATTTTTATGCTACGTTTGTAGTGCATGCGGTAAACTGTAACAGTGGTGATTGTATTCCTTATGGGTGCGAGATAGCAGTTTAAGGGGTGTGACACGATTAATTATCAAGGTATTATCCGGCTATATGAAGCTTTTTTTGTAAATGACGCACAGTAGAAACTCAATTTTGTTATTATTAAATAACCTATGATACTACCAGTTTGCTTCTCAGTGCAACAATCAAATTTTAACACAGTTAACTATATTTTCCGCTAAATTAACTAAAACATATTGACAAATACCTTTATATTTCGCATAGTATATTTCAGCAACGCATACCTACTCGCTATGTTTGCCCTAAGCAAATAAGTCAAACCAATATTTACCGGCTCCACTTCTGGCTTCACTAAGTAAATTATTTATATGTCTTCTATTTTACTCTAACGCATATTGCGGAGATTATACACGTGCCGAATGCTTTCTCACTCGCACTTAGGGTTAATCTTTGTTTAAGCCTTGGTGTGACATCTTTCCGTTCGTTTTAACCAGGTTTTTTTTAACTGCGGGAAGAAATCAAAGTTTTTCTGGAGAAGCGAGCTTGAATAAATGTTTATATTCAAGGAAAAGTACTGGATAATAATATTTTCTTAAAACACTACAAGAGGTCGTGAGGCCCACTGACAGTGGCTTAATATTAAGTAGGTAGTTTTTCGAATATTACAAAACTACCACTCCAAAATATCACTTATCACGTACCAGTGGCGAAGGGTGGAGGTAGGCTGTTAAGATTCGACCTAAATAGTGCACATTAAAGTTTGTCAGTCATTCGTGTCTGGTTTTATTGTCGGTAACTTTTTAAAAATCAATTAAACCTTGCCTAAACCATGCCATACTAGTTTTGGTATGTTATGGGCGATTCGACTGAAGAGTGTAGGTACATATTTTCATTAATACTCATTTGTTTTCCGTCGATTAAAAATACATATTACACATATTGTCGGTTAGGTTAGAAAAAAATCATTAAGCCCTGCTTAAAGAAAACCATAGTAGATAAAAAAAATATTCCTATAAAATATCCAAAATTATGTATGGTTTATGGTATAATTTGACATATTTTATAGATAGACAATTATTTTTTTACTATTATCTATTATGGCTTGGTTTTCGTAATGTTTTATTGAATTAAAAAAAAAACTAACCATTACCATCTGTAAATTGTAGACTTAGTTCAATAAAAGCAAAAACGTATGACTGACGAAGTTTATTAATTGTGGATTATTTATATCGGATTCGCCATTGCCACCTACTACTTTAACAGCTGCTCGTCAAGATTAAATTTGGTAGCAAAAGAAACTATTTTTTCATCCACACCGCATTATCTCCACAACTGAAAGCCACCTCTCGCCATTGCTAATAACCTATTTATAAATGTGTAAGTTAAAACGTATGCCTATCTTTAATACATCTCATTTATATTTTATTACAGTGTTGACTGTTGAGAGTATATTATGGACGTTTGTTAAGATTGTCTCTCTTGATCAAAACCATTGATATACTACTGATATACTCGGCCAGTGTTACAACTTACTGTTTTAATATCATCGGACTTAACTCGATATAAGCTCACTTAATATTTGTCTCGAAAACGACCTGGCAATAATTATGAGTAAGCCCGATCTAGCTTGCATCTTACTCTAACTAATAATCAGCGCATGACGACTTGCTCTGTCCGCTCAGACATGAATTTTTGGTAGCTTGCAAGCTTTGGGTTGCAGCACCCTTAAGGTCACTATTCTAAGAACGCAAATTTAGTTTTACAGCCAAGGCAATACGGGTGAAATTCGGGAATCCATGTTAACGGTCTTAACGCATTATACCTACAAGGAAATATTATAAGACGGTATTCGTAATATCTTCTTTTGTGGTATATTTTTAAAATGACACTTCTCATCTAGTAGTATATCAATGATCAAAACTAACAATTTCGCGCCGCGGCCTAACTATTAGAGGACCTTGTCTCCGTTTAATCCTGGCGTGATCTATTTTGAAATAGGCTATTACGTTATAAAAATATGAAAATACTCTGGTATCTGACCGGTTCTAACCCTTTGTAATCAAGAGTCATAATGTGATACGTCGACGGTGGTCTTGGATTGGAATATATTGCAGTTATAATAAAATCACTCTTGTGTATATTAGTAAGAATGAATCTATTATAAGAATACTGTATAGTCTTTATGAACGTCTGATTAAAATAAATTATAATATAGAATATAAGAATCTTTATACACTAAAATCGTTATATTAGCTAATTAGCATTAACAACTGAGAATGATAATATTGATAATAGTTTAACGATGTTATGGATTTGTGTTGAAGTATTATTTTAATAATATTTACAATAAGTTAATTGTAACCGTTACAATAAGTGCTATGTTTTGACAGAACCTCTCTTGGCTGTGCTAACTTTTAGAGTATACAGTTTTTACTGTTTTTAGATGGCTAACTTATTGTAACAATTATAATACCTCAATACAAACATATGATAAACTACCCTCGATAACCGCCGATGGCAGTCTTGTGTATAGAATAGATGTGCTGGTGGCATATAATGTTATATATTAGGTATATTTAACTTTTCACAGAATACAGCACATAGATGCTTAGGCCTTCTCCAAATGGCGCGATTTTACTTTTGCGCTGTCCAGGTACATGTGACTTCATTGAGCCGTCCACACGCACTCCCGGCGTGACATCTGTCGCGCGACAAGCGCAAGCACTCGCTATATTCTCAACTGCGCGACGTTTTTATCGCCATTCCAAAATGAATTACGTCACCTAGCTTATACACTGCCAGAATATATCTTGCCAGTAAAGTTATCGCAACGTATAAACTGCCAAATGAAACGCGCTATACGGGGGCAGTACATTTTTGCTACCCGCGCGTAAAGCGCGGTGAGACACGATCCATCTGGACAAGGCCTTATCAAAGTAAAAAAACATAGGTGAAACTTTATCTAATAATAGATTTTCATTATAACAAATATTACCCTCACAAGAGAGAAGAAGAGAAATAATATAAGTATAATAATAATAAAACATAAGTAGATACAATTTTATACTTGAAACTTTGAAAACTGAAAATTTTATACAGAAAAATAAAATTTCGAATACAAAATACACAGCCCGTCACCGAAAATGTCTACGTCTTTGGGGAGCGCATTGACTAGTCTTGCACCCCTAGCTAATGGTGCCTGATAGGCTTGGCACGAGGAAACGGTTCCGATTCAGAATAAATCATGGCTGCAACCTGCACCCACGTAGGTAATTGACAGGCGCATGCAAATTCAAATTCATTAGGACACCAGGATTGGAAACCATCCCTCGCGATAACAGGCAAAAGTGTACATAATACTATGCAGTAATGTATATAATACTGTTGATAGTGTTCGCAACTCGTAAGTATAGTAATGCAGTGTGCACTTTGTAAATTAGTTTGACCGTAAAGCTCAATCAGTCACGCTCAATTATTATTATTGTGATTTATTATTCTAGTGAAAAAATTCACACAATTATAAATATTATCATGCTATGACATCACCATAATCATCAACTTTAAAATGGCTTGTGGTTATCTTTAATAGACGTTAACACAATGTTTTTAATGAGTATTAATTTGTTTTGTTCCCATGGCACCCGGAAGCTTTGCATTGAAACTTCGATCAAATGGTTAGGTTTAAATTGCTGATATTTGGCGCCATTTCTACATATTACTTAACTAGGATTAACACTGTGGTATTGTGGTTATATTAATACGATCTGGATTACGTTGATGGCGCAGTCTCTATTGGGGATAACATAGACTATAGATACATCGGGGATATTCAAGACAAAATCTACCGGCTACACAACAATAATTCGTTGACTTGAAAATCAATGCGAAGAAAATCATGTCCCGAACTTGGTTTTTCCTTTGATCAGCGATGGATCAATGAGAATTTCGACAGTTTTAAATATTTTACTACTATCATCGCCTTCTTAACATTTAAAGATTATTTTTTAGAGTCAGTATTCGCCTTCATGCCGCAATATGGATATGGATCAATTGGTAAAAGCAAATTGATGAAAATCCAGTAAAGTTTTTTTCTAGAATCTATAGAATATTATTAGATATAAGATATAAGATGTGAATCAATATGATTATATAATTGAATACGTGTATTTAATAAGGCTCTAAGTACCAAAAAGTAGTATTGCCTGTAGTTACAAAATACCGAGTCATTGCAGTAAAATTTAATGAAGCAGACCTTTTGAAAAATGTAGTTTTACAGTGTGAAGCAATCACGGCAGCTTCTATAATTTTAGGTATTAAAAACTCGCAAGTGTCAACACACCATCGTCAGCTATTTAATATTGAATGCCGTTGACCACTGCAGTGCTACTTACACCATTATAAATAAAACACGCCAACGGACTTACAACGTCGACAGGTTTAATTATTTTGCTGTATTTTTTTGACTTGCTTGAGGCACTTAGACTATAGTTGAAGTGATTGGCGTTGGTATGTAGAACATTTTTCTATAAAAATGTCAGTTTTTATTATTTTGGTACTTAGCGCCTTAATTAATACACGTATTCATATGATTTAATGTAAGTCAATAACTGACCAAATTCCCACAATAATATTATGTTATATTGCAAGGGATGTTTTTCTATCAATAAATAAGGGACAACGAATAAGACACAAGATTTCAGAATGTAACATTCTATATACTGAATATAAATACTTTGGAAACATCTCATGCATATACACACTAGAAAAAAACATTTTATAGAAAAAAATACGAAACCCGACGGGACTTGAACCCGTCTCTACTGGATTCGCGCTAGTTTCCTTTTCCAACTAAGCTACAAGAATCTTATTGAATCACAACAATTTTAACTAGTAGTGATTACATGAAATGCTTGTCGAATTAAGGGATATCTTTTAGAGTTTAAGTTTAGTTTTTAAGTACGGATTATAGATTAGATTTATTGTGTGATTTTAAAGAGTATGTTTTTTCCCCCAGTATGTAACAGTTATAGTAAGTAATAATATAAATTGTGATGTATCACGAGGTCGATAGTTATGATGCTTTTGTGTAAAATCTATTCATTAGGGGGCTCTCCCCTAATCCTAGTCCGTGTGAATATATCGCAAATACAACAAAATATGTCTATGTCAGTATCCAACATAATATATTGAGCACCTATCCAATACCACGGGACTCGAATCACATAAAGTATTTTAATATGATCGAATCGTTAATTACTAATTTTGAACTAATTATAGCAGCGTGGTCAAACTGTGCTATAACATATTGTTAGTATTAGACCCAGGTTTATTTTCCATGGATCACGAGTTTCAATTTTCAATCCTGTGAATTCATAACAATCACACCTTTAATCGATATAACACTATGTGTTTCAATCCAGAGGATGGCATCCGTAACATCGTAGAGCAATACCCACTGCAAAAACACCAAAATTGATGCTCGAATACGCATCGTAATTAGTTAGTTACCAAGCGGAATTGAGTTAACATTTTTCTGCGATTATAAAAAAAATAACTGCATTACTTCAATTGTAAAAACACCTATTTCTCGCATTCCTTAAAATATAAACGAATTTAATTTTCCACGTAATTTTGTTTATTGTTCGGTTCCCAGACGAATTATACAGGCATGACAGGCCAAACCACCCAACTATGAAAAAGTCAGTCGGTTAAAATTAGTGTTAATGTTGAAAAAATAAATATTTTTGGCTGGTCGGGTGAGGTGGCACGAGGGTCAAGGCGATTGAAGGCTCCTCCACAACCGAGGTCAACTCGAAGGTCTCGACTTCAGACGCGCGAAATTAATTAAAATATGTTCTTACAATATCTTAGTAGCTACTTAGCCACTTATTACTCATTTAAAATATATGTAAGTACTTTTTTGTTTTTATTGGACTAGAATTATTCAACTATTAATCAACTATTGTATACTGCACGATTATGACAGCATCGGTTACAATATTTATTAGTATTACTAGTTATGTTGATACTAATTTAGCATGTAAAAACTAATAAATTTGTTGTATGTATTGAATAAAATCTGTACCTATTCGAGAGCCGGTGTGTCTGTAAGATTTTTATTTTAGAATATTCACATTTAAACGGTGAATTGATCTGAAGATGTGATACTTTAGTTACCTATGAAATCTGTACCTACTTAACTAATTTTCTAAAAAATCGTACATACGACAATGTGGCTCTGACCTACAGAAATAATACACGTAGTTTTACATACATTATTGGAAGGTGAGAAAAATATGAGCTTAGTCTCTGAAACAAAATATTACCATGGCAACAGGTGAAAACATCCGAACCTAAAATTGTTAAATAATAATCAATGATATTTGTAGTATTATAATATATCTTTACTAAACATTTTTTGTTACGTAATATAATATAATCATATAGATACTTAGAGGAAACACAAATTCTGCTGGGATTACGGTCACGATGACATTATTTTGGAGCGGTGTTAGTGTCATTTGAATGCAACGATACCTAAATGAGACGCCTGCACTGCCAGAAGAATTTGGCAGTATTATACCTACAAAATAAAGTAAATTACACGCACACACACGTGGCATACTACACTTAACTTTACTGTCAATTAATAATGACTTTCTTACACGAACCTACAACGATTATCATTGCTCATGCTTTTTGTTATTCCATAGTTTCAACCCATGTCCGATCCTAATAAGATCATAATATATGGGCCTCCACAGAGTGGAGGTTTGTATTAACAGAATTGTTTTTATGAGAAATGGATGTTAACCATTTGCCCAACCTATTAGCCCCATTCTCTGACTCAAACACAAATTTAAAAACAGTATGTATATTTGGCAGACCCAGGATTCGAACCTGCGACCCACGATATTATAGGCGGCCGACGCTTAAGCCACTCGGTCATCGTAGTTTCATCCCCTTTATGAATTCTTTTTCTTTGATCAATATATAGACTATATCGACTGTTTTATTATTGTTGAATTTAATATAGTTTCCATGGCAATGAAAAAAAAGCTTTAATTTAATAAACTTGTAGATATAACTGACTTGATATTAACCTTAATATATTATAACAATGTAGGTACTTATGTTTTTTTTATTGTATAATATATTATGAATATGTACGTGTTTAGAATCCAAAATTATTTTAAAGTGCATTAAAAAGATATTACATTTTTATTCAAGAAATGATTAAGTACGTTTAGATTAGACCTCTGCAACATATTCTTAGAAAAAAGGGCTATAATGACCACATTGCTGTTCGGTTAAGAGTTATTTCTTAGGGCCTAAAGGTATAATTCACTACTTATTTGAGAATCCATTAAAATAATTGAAAAACACTTCTACAAGAAAGGGTCGGCTGGTATTATTAGGTACACCAAGAATAATTTTATATTGCAGGTAATGTAATCAGTAATCACCCTACTACACAGGAATTTTAACAATTGTTGTTGTTTGAAAAAAATGTGTTTTTTGGTTAAGTTAGACCTGTGGTATTCAACGTGTATAGTCCGCAAGGACGCCGAAGACTGAAAAAATTAATTCCATAATGATATGAACAGAATTTCTGATAGTTTTAATTCAATATGGACTATCATATTGACATATTTGTATACTTCGTTGGTTTTCTTCAGGCGGTGACTAAATAATGTAAACTGCTCTTCTATTATCGTTATTTTGACTTTATAGTTTAATTCAAAAGATATTCCTATGTCTTAATGTTCTTTTTTCAAAAACTCACAAGTATGTGTCATTTGTTTTCGTAAAACGCAAAAGTCTACGTACCTACTGGGAAAATACTTTTAATAAATAAAATTGACATGGAGAAAAACCTCTTTAGTCTGATTCTTGTATGGATACTTACGATTGGTAGCTCAGAAAAAATAAACAAATAATGTCTCCAATCTGAAAGTGAAGATTTTCGATTGTCATACATTTTTAGGATGCCGTGAAAGAATCTTAATAAATTCATAAAGGGACCACTGGGATAGACATTTAAAAATATTAATTTAATCCATGCCGGGAAATAGTGATATGGTAAATATGTATGCTCAAGTGATATACAGCGTGATGTTAGTTCTGGTGAAGGGGAGCATTTACCACCAATACTGGACTTAAATGACAACGTTTTCTGCGAAGCGCCCTTTAAAATTGTTCTAGCAGTCTTCCAGGAAAATAATATTCAAAATCCTGCTTATATTCCACTGATTATGGTTGCCCGATATTTCTAAATTTGTAGCAATACTTTATAACAATGATTGTCTCTTAAATAGAGATTAAAAAACTACGCAAATATCTAATCAGCTCTATTGTTTTATAGGTATTAACAATAATTAAATTTTAATTGATGGTTTTCAACCGAGAATGATTTTATAAATTATAACGGCTAGGTATCCACTTTTAATTCATGATGCTAAAATAAAGGGCCCTCGGGCAATATTAGTATTAATAATAATAATATGTTTCTTCAATTATCTGCGGTCGAGTATCTAACCCAGTGATTCCCAACCAAGTTTCCGTGAGAATTCTTAAAATATAACAAAAGAGGATAACTTGTAATCTTTTTGGTAATAGAGAGATAAACACAATATCATGGTGTGTTACGATAATTGTGTATTGATATCCAAAGTGTAGAAAATTCTTTTAATATACCTTTTACAATTAAATACATGGGTAATGATGTCCCACGCTAGTAGGCATAACATGCATTGTCCAGCGGCTTACGCATCGGCTTATAATGTCGTGGGTCCCAGGTTCGAATCCTGGGTCTGGCAAATTATATACGTATTGTTTTTCAATTTGTGTTAGGAGTCAGAGTATGGACCTAATAGTTTGAGTGAGTGACTAAAATCCATTTCTCGTAAAAACAAAAGATCTGTTAATACAAACCACAACACTGTGGAGGTGAGAGATGATATACCTATAATATTATATAATAATGAAATTATAATAATAAATTTAGGAAAGTAACTTTTCAGATTAGATTCTGCGGATATGACATTTTTTTGCCAGCGGCGCTAACTGATCGTCGATATTTTGAGTGTGTGTATAATATTATAATTCAAAATACTTTATTTTTTTGTAATTAGCAGGTAATTAATATGAATATACCTACATGCAATGTAAAACTAGAAATAATATAGGGTGGTGATTTCACTCCGCATGTTGAACAAGTTTGCTACTGAACTTTCTATGACTGAACATAAAATTTTACGTGCAACGTTATGCTGATTAGTCGAATGTTGCCGATTTTTTTCCAGCGTTTTTAAACAATTCTCTTCCATTCTTTTGTCAGTTTTCGGTAAATTGTGTTGCCTGTTTGTGTATCATTGCACGCCAATTTTTACTAGGTGGGCACTTATAGGACAGCTATTTTTGGAATAAAATAAATTCCTTAAAAAATATGAAATAGGAACAGAATGATAAATATTTGTGAAAACTTATTAAAGCAACATGTTTCTCGAGTTTATCACTTATATACACGGCTATTTTTGGAATAAAATTAATTCCTTAAAAAATATGAAATAGGAACAGAATGATAAATATTTGTGAAAACTTATTAAATCAACATGTTTCTCGAGTTTATCGTGAATGTTTTCACACTAAAATGATAAATGTTGTTTATAAGATATACACAAACAGTTTTTTCAGAAGTTATGGCATTTACAAGAACACACGAAGTAACTCATATGCTTTGACGAATTAACTTGTCTCTGGCAGTGATTTATTCATTATCGTACGTTCAGTGGTTCATGAAATATTAAATATTTTACATCGTGTGAAAATCGTAGAAATTGTTTGATTTTGACATGATTCAAATCATTTAATTAGTTTTGTTCTAGTCGAAGTAGGGGTAGAGCACCATGAACCAAGAAACGTAGGTATCGCTAAAGTCTGACACCGCGAACGGTGAGGTGAGCGCCGTATACGTACAAAAATAAAAAGATTAGGAATCACTGAAGTCTAACCATAGTCTACTAAAGCATCCGCAAAACGTGCTCAGCTGTCATTGAAAATTAAAAAATACATTTAAAAAAACATGTCTGCCATTGTGCGCGTAAGTATAATAAATTGAAACGAAATCGAATCTGCGTACATCGCCGGGGGCCATACAATTTGGAAGTATGTGTTTACATACCTATTACTTAGGCAGTGGGTACTTTGGAAAATAAAGAATTATGTTTTTAATAATATGTACAAATTGTTTTTGCTACAAATTGTTATTATTAACACGGAGATAATAACTTCATAATAACAATTCGATCAGTCTGCCAAGCCCAGCGCTTTGTTAGAATGCTTTCATTGAAGTGTTTTGTATTATAAATCATTTACATACTATTATCCAAATTAAATCGATCAAGTATTAGTTTGATAATACGCATTAACTATTGAGATTATTTTTGAAATCGGTGGCAGTTTTAAATACATGCCGAGGCCGAGGCCAGAGGCGGTGGGGGATTTCGAAGCACCCTTGCAAAATTGTTGGCTGTGCGATAAGCTACCATTGGGTGTTATTACAATAATATTATTGAATAGGCACGTTCAGACGGGGGGACACCTGTGTCGCGTTCATTTATATGTAAATGTGGAATCGCGCCACACAAGTGTCCCGTGTGAAACGGGTCTTACATTCACAGTATAAAGATCAAATATGTCTAAATATAACACTTAAAAGATATCTAATAAAAACCACCTGAGTACAAGAGACAGAAGAAAATAGGTAGGTAATTAATTAGACTAAGTATTTATTAAAGAGTCTGGTAGTTGTTCGTAAGTAGCTATCAAATTAATGTTATAATTATAATCTAATAACATTAAAACATAACTCTTATAATAATGCTCCATGAACTCTTCGGTAATACTTCTCGCGGTGAACTGTACTACTATGAAATGTAATCATCATCATCATCATCAGGGGCGCGACAACCCGGTGTGGGTCCTGGCCTCCTCCAACAGCTCCCTCCACCTGTCCCTATCCAGTGTGGCCACTTTCCAATTTGGTACCCCCAGAATACGGCAGTCACTGGCAGCTCCATCTAACCAGCGAATCTTTGGCCTCCCTCTTCTTCTACGTCCTATTGGATTGCTGGACATCACTCTCTTTGCCGGTTCATTGTCATTCATACGGTGCACATGACCTAGCCATCGCAGTCTCCCAATCTTCATTGATTGAAATACTATGAAATGTAATACGTACAATAATTAACATGTGACCATTTTCTGTATCATAATAACATGTATGATCATTGATCAGTTAAGTATATACAGGGGACTTTATTTAAATATTTGTGGAACTCAGTAAAATACATTTTGTAATTGCTTAATGATTCACTTATATTTAAATTCAGTATTACTTACAACCCAAGCCCTCAGGCACATTATCTAAAAGACCCATATTTGCGAAAAGAGATTTCCATGAATTTGCATTACTTATTATTTATTTCGTATTATATTATTCGTTCCATTTACCGATCACATAAACTGGGAAAATATTGTAAAATATTTCCTAAAATTTGAACAAATGTTCAGAATAAGTAATTTGTCATAAACACGTCATAGCCCTCGATGGCCGAGCGGTAGCGTGCCACCTCACAATGTCGTAGGTCCCGGGTTCGAATCTTGGATCTGGCAAAACACATGTTGTTTTTTTCAATTTGTATTTGGACTTAGAGTATGGTCCCAATATGTTGAGTAAGCCGCTAACATCCATTTCTCGTGAAACAATTAATATAAATCTGTTAATACCACCTCCTACATGTGTCTGTGGAGTTCCATATGTTTTTCTTAGGATAGAACATGGTTTAAAAAAATGTCATAACCACAGGTGTAAAAGAAAGCCAACCTAAGAATCTAATTGATTTATTCATTCACAAGTCATCTTTTACAAATTTCACATTTGTTTGAGTTATATTTACCAATACCGCAATGAAACATCGTTGAAGTTAGCGTTTTTTCGTCAGATTTAGCATTTTTTAATAGACCTAATTATAGAGCGCGATGTATGACCAGAAGTGTAAGTCCTAAATATAAATACATATATATTTAGGGGAGTAATATTATCAGCAACGTAGATGCAGAATGGTGTTTATTACGAAATGCAATTTAGTTCATCCAGATCATTCTGCATCGTGCTCTTAGTTTACAAATGATGCATCTGGCGTAATGAGTTAATTACAACAAACACTTGAGGTTCCACATATAAAGGATAGGCTAAAATATTACATGAGTGTTTTTTGGTAGTTCGCACCATAATAGGAATTCAGTCGTGAAAATGTAAAAAAGCGCGTACATTATTTAGTGGTAATATAAAAATAATATTTCATTGAGATTTTGAAGGGAAAGTATTGACCATTTCTATATTTATTTCGTTAATTAATTTACATGTAGTCGTTTTTAAATTATTAACTATGAAGATGGCCCCCATGACCCCGTCGCATCACTTCGATTTGTATTTCGGCCTGCCGCAGGAGTTTGAGAAAAAGAGGATGTGAATCGTCGTGCTAACCGTTTAATTGCCTTTTAATTACCACATTTAAATAACACGTTACTAATATCCAATGGCCAACGACTCCAAACGCGCCAGTCGCGGTGTTGGCACTAAATGAGTTAACCTAATATGCCATATTTTCCACATGCATTGTGCAGTAGGCTCTTTGCAAAATAGGAGAATAGTTTGATAATATTGAGTGCCCAAAAGAAGATGAAAATTGATTGAATGTTGTTTAATTTGTAACGCCTTAGTGTGGATATAATCATGGCTTCCAGGGTCTAGCCTGGGGGCCGGTATATGGGGGGGGGGGGGGGCGCAACAGGTCGTCTTGATAAGTGAGATAAACATTCATCACACATCTTCTCTACTGGGAAAAAAGAAGCCAGTGCGATATACTCAACGAGTATTAACATTGAAAATTGACAACTCCATAATTCAAGTGAATTTATTTCTTTCGACCATGTCCCATCCTGATAGGATCATATGGGCCAACACAGAGTAGATGTTTGTATTAACAGATTTTGTTTTTTACGAGAAATGGATGTCAGCCACTTGCTCAACCTATTAGGTCCATACCCTGACAGACACAAATTGAAAAACAATGTGTGTACTTGCCAGACCCAGAATTCGAACCTGGGACCCACGGCGTTATAGTCTAACACTTAAGCCGCGCGGCCACCGTGGGTGTAATTTATTTAACACTACAAAATAATCGCTAAAAATACACCGACTAGGTACCCTTAATTTTACCTAAGACACCATTAAGAAAACGCTTCTGTAGAACATCCACTACCTTTAAGCCTAGCTATGGGGGCCAACTTCAGGATGTGGGGGCCATGGATATAATAAATAGTTTTTTTTGTGATTTTATCGAGGCTTTGACTGCGACTCGCTGTCATATCGCCTCTTCTCTTCTAGAAGGGGATCCGTCGATCAGGTCCTCACTCCTATTCTGTTAAATAACTTTACAATTTTGCCTAGCTCTTCCGTCTTACCCACCGCCATGACACGCTTCAATTCGTCGACATTCTCATAGATATCCGCAATTCGCAGCTGTACTTTGTGAAGTTCATATTTAGGGCATTGTAGTGCTATATGTACAAAGTCCTCTAAAACATGACATTCATCGCAGAGTTGCGATTCGCTTCTTCCCATGAGGACATCAAATCTTTTTCCCATTGTGTGCCCTGTTCTTAGCCTCAGTATTAACTTAGGCTCATTCCTAGTCAAAGGAGACTCTACAAACCAGGGCACCTCTCGTGGTGATGGTAGAATAGACTTACTCCATTTCCCCTTTTCTAATGATGCCCTATGGTGAAAATCTATCCACATACTTTGGCCCATTTTATTTATAGCCTCATTCCAGTCCAGGTTTTCTGGTATCCACTGATATGGTACCCCTGAATGGCCAGCTTCCTTTGCCAGATCATCCGCCCTTTCATTGCCCTCAATACCCATGTGCGATGGGATCCACTGAAGAAATAAATATATTTGTTCAAGTTGTAATGACATTGGGAGATTATGGTAGATAGGTAACTGCCAATTTTGATAGTGGATAGTAGATCATAGCCTACTTGAAATTGGACATGTTTATTATACAGTTACTCCATCTACGATACATACATAGTAGTATTAATATGTGAAAAAAGAAAATTTTCATATCCACATGTTCATTATAAATTATAATATTAACGTAGATAGTAATGTATAATTAATTATAGTTGAAATAGGTAATTATTTATAAAGGCATGTTAGGTAGGTATATACATATTATTTAATAAAGTTGTTTTTTCTCGCTGGCAACATTGCGGTCACAATAGAAAACAATCACATCAATAGAATGAAAACGAATTTTATTCAGTCTTCTTTTGACCTTCGTGACTGTCGGACGTGCGTGAAGAGCGTTGTGAGATATTCTTATCAAAAGTATTTATTCGCGATTGCACTGTGGTGTGTTATTTATTATATAAATATAAAAAGCAATTGATAAACTGTACTAAACAGTTTTAAACTGTGCTACACAATGTTATAAAGTATAATATTAAAAGTGGAATAATGCAGTTTTGTTGTTATTTTAATAACACCGAAAACGGCGGGAATTAATATTATTGTGTGTTCGAAAATCTTATCATTACTGACACAGGTGTGTAAATATTTTATGCATTTAAAAAATATATTATGTTTCTTTTATTTACAGCCATAAATATTATTTACTGGCATTTTAAATCAATTTTCAGCATTGTAAAATTGTATTCAATAAATGGATTATAGACTATATTATATTGTAAGTTCAGTTGATAACCTTTTATGCGTTGTTATTATTAAATATTTACAATATTTTATTATCATTATGCTTTGTCTGAGGAACCATTGTTGCCAACCTTACTATAATTATAAATTATATGTAAAAAGTACCAAAATTACGATATGTCCGTTGGATAAATTGGTGCAAAGTACTATAATTTCGCAATATAAGAAGATTTTGAGAACTTCCTTGAGGAGATCCCTTGACTTCGGCTTAAAATGAAATTTTTTGAATTCTTCGGTAAGCATTTTGATCGGAAGAGGTACTTACCTACCTAAATAAAAAGGGGTCTCGGAGTTTCTCAAATTCTCCGTTATTTTTTTTTCTGAGAAACAAAAAACCTATATATTTTCAACAGATGACAACACGTACTATATTTTTCCCCCAAAAAAACTATAATTTTGGAAGCCCTGTACTATAATTTCATTTTGAAAAGATGGCAACACTGTGAGGAACACTCAAATGGTTGTAACGACGCATACCTGTGCATTATTAACCGATGTCGCATTTAATTGGTAATATTTTTACTTTTAAACAATAAAATTGGATAACTAACATAAGTTTATAAGGTAATATTATAGTGCTGCATATCGTCATTTTGGTCATGGTGCTTTGAGACCCAAAACCTAACACAACCTACTTATTGTTGGGTTACAGTAGGCTTTGGTTTGGTCTTTGATCTCAAAAAACCTCGATCACAAAATCTATTTGGAGTACTATAAAATTACCAATTTATAATACAGTTAGGATAAAAATTCTTAATAGAGAAATACGGTACTTAGTAATAAATATATCTGCGGCGCAATTAACTTTAATATAATTTTCATACTATTGCGATTATCGACGTCATTATTACACAGCTTTATACGCTCTATTCCAGTGACGTCCCTATGTACTAATAGCGAAGGGTGGAGGTAGACTGTTAAGATCCGTAATAAATAGTGCACATTAAACTTTGTTAGATATACGTATTTGTTTTTATTGAACTAAGACTACTATTTACAGATGGTGTTGGTTAGTTTTAAAAAATCAATTAAACCCTGCATAAACCAAACAATAATAGTTTTGGTATACTTTGTGGGATACAACAAAATTGTGCACACTTTTTCATTCACACTTATTTGTTTTCGTTGGATTAAGAATACATATTACACATTATTGCTGGTTCATTTTTTTTTAATTCATTAAGCCCTGTCTAAACCAAACTATAATAAATAGATAAAAAATATTCTATCTATAAAATATCCAAAGTTATATATGATTTAATTGCATAATTTTAGATATTTTATAGAGATACGAGTATTTTTTGCTTATTATTTAATATGGTTTGGATTCATAGGGTTTAATTATTGAATTTTAAAAACTTACCTACACCGCCTGTAAATGAAAACAAATACGTATGACTGAAGTTTTGTGTGCACTATTTATGACAGATCTTAACAGCCAACTTCCACTCTTCGCCACTGCAGTATGTACAGCACCTCCCCTCATGTTGCCTTCATATAATTTTCACGTCTATATAGGTAAATAATATGATATTTAGGTACTGTTCGGTAATCAGGAATACAGCGGGAAACTGCGGAGAAAAGTGAAAATATGTATGATCTCAGTTAAACGTACTCTCAAAATTTTCTAATATTTGTATTTGCTCATTAATTCGCACCTAAAGCAAGGGTTCACAACCTTATTTTCAGTAGGAGCACATGTATAGCTAAAAGTGGAATAGCGGGTATTTCTTCTTTTTCAATGAAAGATAGGGTACAATATAACTTACGACAGAAAATTCTACATCATATTATTATCATTAACCAAAAATATATATAATTATATAATATTATATGAGCGTCGTACCTATGCAAAACCATTGAACCACGAGTTAGAAGAGTTAATAAAACATGAAACGGTGGTGAAATTCTGTCGATCCCAAAGACTAAAGTGGGCTGGACACGTTGAGAGAATGCCTGAGCACAGGACGCCAAAAATCATGACCAAGTGGATCCCACAGTGGAAACGGTCTAGGGGCAGACCAAAGAAGAGGTGGGCTGACTGTATCGAAGAGGACTGGAGAAAGATGGGGAGGGCTGGAGACTGGAGAGGAGCAGCCAGGGAAAGGAGCGTGTGGAGGACAATTGTAGAGGAGGCCAAATCCCGCCCCGGGATGTAGTGCCGAGAAAGAAAAGAAGAAAAGAAAACCTATGCAAAAATATATAATATAACAAAAATAATGACAATTTAATTAGATGGATCATTTGATTTGCCAATGCCGCGCCGCATTGGATTTCTTCAATACTTTTTTCAGTCAGGAATGTATATTGGGAATATTTCTTCTTATATATTCTTAAACAGTCATTTATATTGGCATCTGTATTTAGGTTTTATTATGTTCATTGTTAAAGATAATGATTCATTTAATGATTGTGAAATGTACAAATGAGTCCGCGGGCGAACGTATAAGTGCGCACTGGGTTGGGAATCCCTGCTCTAATGCATACATTGCCTGTTTTACTCCATGCGATGTTAGTGTCCTATTCTCAATGATGAACAGGTGAATGGATAACAACCAGATATCGTTGAATAAAATGCTAAAAAATATGCTATAATAACATAATCTCACATATAACACACTAATAAGATAGAAATGCAAAAGCCAGTCGTCATATATCAAGACTGTCGGCGTTTTGATTTGTGATTTAACGAAGGGAGAGGCATTAAACGCAAGAAATACAGAGTCCCTGAGTATATTCAAATAATATTACCTACCGAAAGCATGTTGCGTTTGCGAGACACATTTTAGTGTATATTACAGACATACCTAATTCTTGAAAATTACATATTATTATTTAACACGCGTTTAAGTTTACTCCACAAAGAATTGTACCTTCTTACAATCACACTCAACCAAAAGTTAGCGTAATACACATTATGTGTTTGTATCCACTATATTTTTGATAAGGTGTTCGTTATGTACTCGAAAGACATGTCGGAAAAACAATAGTGAACGCAGTAAATAAAAATGTATTTTAAAATATTTAAAGAAAGACAAGATAATAATATATAGCATTATTTGGCTGCTGGTTGACATATCAATAGATGTACCTACGTATACGGGTTCGAAAAAAATATGCATTATTAACACTTAACGCAGGTTTCCAAAAATCATTGCATGGACATTAATAATGGTATTTGTATAAAATAACAAATACCAAGTGATATTTCCAAACATAATGCACTAAAGCTTTAATTGAATAAGTAGAACCACAGGTTTCCAAACACCGTGTTCAAATAATACATATTGCTGTAGTGTAAAACACCAAGTTGAAATGTCAGTGTCGTGAGAGGCTAAAGTTTGAAAGTGTTGATCTTTTGTCATCGGCAATTCTAGTACTTATTATAGTTAGTATTTTATTTACTTGCTGTAATACCATGGAGTAATGAGGATGGCCCTGAACTCGTAGGAATTTTTGATATTTACTCCATCAAAGGCGTGGAAATAAATACCTGAGGCTTTGTTTAGCTCAATATAATATCTGCAGATTTCTAGACAAGACGGGCCCTTTCGCTTTTTGTAGCATAGATTTTTTTTATTAATCTATTCTCATCTATTGTGTACCTTTTCCGCGTTTTATTATACGTTTAGTTAGACCTCTGGATCTCAATGATGTACAATTAAATTAGCCTTTTCGTATTGCAAATTCATTTGTAGAAAACTTTACATTGATACGCCAAGGTAGTCACTGCCAGGGAACACAAAAATAAGCCTTCAGTCAAGACTAAAACAAGTTTTAGTTCTCGTACTTATGTGAAAAAATATGGGATTAAGTTTAATATGTTATTTTCAATAGTTTCATTTGGTGACGTAAACGGAAAGCGCATTTAATATTGGTGATATTTAAAGACTTTTCGGAGGCTATGAATTTATTGAATTTTATGGCCTAACGTCACAAAGCAAATCTTGCTCAAAATTCTTGGTATTTGTGGCTGGGTACATATATTTTATTTTTAATTAATCTGTTCCTATAAATAAAATAATATAACATTCGCACTTTTTTACTGTCAAGAAACATAATTATCACGAGAAAATTGCCTTTTCAAATTTTATAACTTTCTGATGTTATCCGTTTCCTCTAGCCTTTTGTTGTACTACATACCTAAGTACATTATTGCAGAGACGTTTTATTTCTCTATTATGCTAGAATGGTAACTAGAAAAGATAAAATTAAGTGGGTTACCTTCTGGATGTGACTTTAAAAAGCCGTAGTTTTCGAGTGTGGAGAAAGAATGGATAAACTTAAAACACGTGTTAAATAATATGTTTTTTTCAATAGTTACGTCTATATTGTAATGTATATTAAAGTTTGTCATGTAAACGAAACGCGCATACAATGTTGGTATTTTTTTGAGGACATTAATTAGGCTTGCGTTTTGTATTATAAGTCGTAAACCAACATGGGCCTGGCTTTCGGATTTCTATCTTATTCTATTCTGTGACTGTTAATCATTCTATTGAGACTTAGAGAGAATTCTTTTCGATATTTTTGTATACAACTGTGATAGTCGTAATATGACGACCTATGGCCAAGTGTCGACCCTCGCTGTCGATGAGTGTATGATTGTTTCCCTTTCTGGCATATCGTCGCTATAGGATTGGTTTCCCGAATATCCGTTTTTGTCGAAATCGACCTTTTAATGCAGAATGTTTTTTTTGTATCTAATTGGACTAAAACCATCCCTTTCTTTAAATTACTTTGTAATGGTAATGGATACATCATTCATATACTGTAAAAATAACAATTTAAATATCTCCATGTATTTAAATATAGGATTATGAAATTTATTTTTCGTCTCCTGAACATTTGGTCTATTCGGGAAACCAATCCTACAGCGACGATATGTCGATTTAGAACTGCAGAACTCTCTAGATACAAATTATTTTAGCGTTCAGTTGGTTTTAATTGTTTGTTTCAATTCGTCCTCTTTGTCACCCAGGTTTACTCCTCTAACACCATATCACACAATTCAAATACTTATATATTCTTTTTCTAATTTATTCAACTTTTCAAATTTCATCTAGTAACACTGCCTGTACTATAATCTACTTACGGTAGTTTTCACCGAAACTCAAACGAAAAAATGTGTCAACGTTTTCACATACAAAGGGGTGAATGACACTATTTTCTTTATGTTAACGACGACTGAATGTTAATTTTAGTCTATCGACACGTTGTTCAACCTACAACGTAGATAAAAGCTAATGGATGCAACTCATAACATTGAACTAACATGTTGTGTTTTCCAATTTCATATTCTTTCATTTTAAACAATGCCATTATGCAGTATGTACATACTCACGTTTTCAATCATTGATAATGATAACAATGATAACAATATTACATAATTACCATAATATTTATTTAAGTACCTACATACATAACAATCACATTATATTAAAATCTACAGATAACAACGTAAATGTTTCGTACAGTAAGAAAAGAATAAAGTCTGTAGTAAAACTACATTATTTTTTTTCGTACAATACTTATTTAAATATTACTGTTTTCATTTTTGATTCAATATTAAATTGACTAAGAGCTAATTCATGATGTATTTAATGTCGTTTTATCGTATTGTATTCACATAAACTGTTTAATTACTTAATTAAATTCATAATCGATGCATAAATTTTACGATTTATAATTAAAATATTTTAATGTTTCGTTTATAGTCGTTAATTATATTGACTTTTAATTATATTATATTAAACGAAAATACTGCATTTAAAAAAGGCTTTTAACTTTTTCAATCCAGGGAGTTTGTAATAGCACAGGGTTCACGAGGTTCAATGACAAATATTCAGCAGATTCAAAAAAAAATGAATACATTCTATCATTGAAAACTATCTTCTACATACACCCTTAACATTTCATTAATTTCAAAAAATGCCAATGGAGCGAGACAGCATTAAATTGTGGAAATTGAATGATAGACCTATGTATATTATTTTCTAAATTAGAACTGTATTAATTTATATATAGAGCAGTGGCGGGCTTAGGGACTTGAAGGCTCGGGGCACTGGCTGATATTGAGGCCCCCGTCATAAAAAAATATTAATCCCAGCTACCAACACACATAGTAAAAATATCGAATATAATACTAATATTTTAGTTTAACTCATTTTGATGTTAGTTACAAGGATTTCGTTACGCTTTTGGTAATATTTAAAATTGTAGTATATTAAAAAAAACGTATGACTGGTTAGAACTGTTCCGGGTGCCCTTTTTTAAATCTCCCGACTAATAGATTGCGTCATCTGCGTCAAACAGCAATAGCGATTCGTAGTGGTTTTGGTACTGCTCTTTAGAATTGAAGCAGGCATTATCGCAAATGATACAAATACATCTGCGAATCGCCCATGATGCAACTGTAAAGTGATTCACATATAATAATTCCGCTTGTATCCCGCATAGCATCGGTATAATTTAGTAATCGTATGACCGATTTGGACTGTTTCGAGGCCCCCTTTGAAATCTTTTGACGAATCGAATACCTACGTCATCTGCGTCAATGAAAATCGCCGTGCTGCATAAGCGTTTGAAAACAATCGATCCACGCGATGTATATTGCGGTAGGTACCCATCTGGTTGTGAAACACTGTACTCTAAATTTAAATTAAACAATAATACATGGCACTCTATTAGGTAGGCAAATACAATACGGAGTGTTAATATCAAATTGTTAAATTAATGTCACCTATAGTTGCCCTTTGGGAAGTGGGCGTCGTTTGATAGCAGATTTCAATCTTGATTCTTGGTCCATTATTTTATAAGCTTTATTTAAACCTAAACTAGTTTCACAATACTGTAATTTTACACATTGTGAAATTAGTGAATAAAATGTTGTATCTACTTCATAGGTAGATAGTTATCATGGTTAGTTTATTGCGTGTATTAAATCTAACAACTAAACCGATTAATTATTGGCTGCTATACCAAGACTTTGAGGCCAGTTTTAGTTTATTACTAAATAACGTCCATAAAACGCAAAAAATACAAATCCTGTCGAGTGTCCTTGATGTAGAGGTGAATTTAATATTTAATACGGTCAATAACACCAACAAAATATTTGTTATCCGGTAGAATTTGCTTTAGATGGCTACCCATTGGCCAATATTAATTCTAAGTATTATCAGTTATTTTAATTAAATTTTATTGTATATGATCTTTTAGTTTAAATTATTATTTTTGAGCACAAAAAGCTACACAAAACCGTCTTATAAATTTGTACTGAGTCTAATATTGAATGCATGTTTCGTTTAGAGTATACGTTTTATAACCTTGCACTTTATTTGCACTCTTTACTGCACTGCTACGCCTCTTTGCCTGATTACCTCGCATAAAATTAGATCAAATTATATTCACTTGTAATAAATTAGAATATATCATTTTCATCCTCGAGCCGGAGTGCAAAGTTATGAATCATAATATACCCTACGTGACTTTAATGCATAGGTATTATGATATACCTACACATGCGTAATTTTTGTAAACGGCAAGATTTTTTAATGTTTATCCCATATTTCTCCACACTCGATAATTATAATATTCTTACAGCCACACCTATAAGGTAATCTACTTCCCTTATTTTTGGGATCCCTGGATACTTTATCCAAATATCGGCTGATTAGGGATTAAGCAATAATTCGCCCTTTATTGATACCAGCATAGTTAATTTACCATAAATGTCTGCCACGTGATATATTTTCAGGGTAAGAGGGAAATAATAAGTATTCGGCGGGTATAGGTTCAAGTCCCGACGGATGTTGTATTTTTTACTGAAAAAGATTTTTTCTAGTGGGTATATGCATGAGATGTTTTCAAATTATGTATATGTTCAATATATAGAATGTTACATTATCAAATCTTGTGCATTATTAGTTGAATAAAAGAAATAGTAGGTAATATTAAATTATTAGCAAGTGCAAGTGCGTTATAAAAACTAAATATTTAGAGTAACGTCGGTTAGTTTAATTAAGGCATTTAATTGATACCTACCTTGATTTAATATACAAAAACCGATAGCCAATATAATTAACGCAATTTTATAAGCATTTCATGTAAGAACTACTTGTAAATCAATTCTTCGTAATTAAGTAGGATACCCGTAGCACACGGAAAAGCACACTGGCGCAAATCTAGGAGTTACAGGTTCACAGTAGCGAAGGGTGGAGGTAGGCTGTTAAGATCCGCCATAAATAGTGCACATTAAACTTTGTTAGTCATACGTATTTGTTGTTATTGAACTATGACTACAATTTACAGTTGGTGTTGGTTAGTTTTTAAAAATCAATTAAACCCTACCTAAGCAAACCATAATAGTTTTGGTATACTTTGGGCAATACGAAAAAATTGCACACTTTTTCATTCATACTTATTTGTTTATGTTGCTGGTTCATTTTTTTAAATTCAATAAGCCCTGCCTAAACCGTACTATAACAGATAAAAAATATTATTCTGTCTATAAAAAATTCAAAGTTATGTATGATTTAATTGCATAATAATATGTATTTTATAGACAGACGAGTATTTTTTGACGATTATCTATTATGGCTTGGTTTCGCAGTGTTTAACAGTGATGCCAACCGTACTAAAATTATAGTACAATATAATTTTAATTCCGCGAAAAATGTAAAATACTATAATTTTACGCTAAATAAACCAAAATACTATAATTTTAAACGATTCAAGACGAAAAATGTTCCTGTACTAGGTATATATTTTTCAGAAATACTAAAATTTTTACGCCTTTGTACTTTAATCAGCATAGAAAAAGATGGCAACACTGGTGTTTAAATGAATTTTAAACACTTGCTAACACCATCTTTAAATAATTGTAGTCTTATTTCAATGAAAACAAATACCTACGTATGACTGACAAAGTTTAGTGTGCACTATTTATGGCGGATCTTAACAGCCTACCTCCACCCTTCACCACTGCAGGTTCAAGTCCCGTCAGGTGTCGTATTTGTTTCTAAAAGTATTAGTAATTGCAGCAGTAGGTATTCATAGAAAAATAATAATTTATATCACGTTAAGATAAACAGAAAACCGTGTCATGTACGGGTGGACAAAAAGAAACTTTCGATTACGTTTAGTGCTTTAAAAAATTGAAACAATGGCAGCGCATGATTCGTTGGATGCATGCTTATAATATTAAATTGTTAGTTTCAGAACTCTCTTGTCAATTGTCACGTAAAAAAATGTCCTACAGTCTACAATCGCATCCAATAAGTAGGTAGACAATACTCTGGGAAGATTTCGTGATAATCTTGCGTTATTATTTCTAAGAAAATGAAAGTCCCGAGACCTGACTCGCGCCATAATATTGTTTTGAGCGCGAAAAATATCTATAGGGCACCGAGGTTAATGGATCATCACTAATTTTAGAAACATTTGCAATTTATTTCAAGCTCTGTTGATCTTATTCTAATTTAATGGATATTATATTTATTGATGGTTTTTGTATTTTGTATAATTACGATATAGTTTTTACCATAACATATAATTCGATTGACGGTGGGAACAATCACATAAGTCAATATTGCATGTTAACGCAGTCTGGTGACATTTTTTCGAAGAAATCTTTCCCTAATTTATAAAAATTATCATTGATTTATGCAATATATTTTTTTTTAGAAAAATATAAAATACTTAATAAAATAATACTTATATACAATAAAAAAAATCTTAAAAATCGACTTATATGATTGTCTCCCTCCGGCATCGAATATATTATACGTATAGAGCACTACAACAGGCAATGATGCCCATTGACAGTGTAGTGTAGTACGATTTAGGTAACTAGCAATAAAAACCGTTGCTTAGTGTAAAGAAGATGATAAATTGATAATATCTAACTTGAACTTGAAATCTCACGCGATCACGGGAGCGTAAAATGAAACGATAAATTTGGGGGCGTTCCTCGTTTGAAAACGGAAGTGCGATTAGCTGCGATGGAGGGGACACGTGGACAAGAAGTTCTTTTTCGACAGTAGTGGAAGACATTATTTACGCGAAACCAGTGACCAGCCTATCTATCTGAACAGTGCGGCTGTAATAAACTTGTGGTATAAAAAGTAGTTTCGTTCTACATCGGCACTGTTGTACGCTAAAATTGCTTCGCATCTGTGTTGGTATTATTTGTGTGTATGCATTAAGCCCTGTAATAAAACCTTACTTAGAACCGCCTGCAATTATTACCTTATCACCAATTGGTTATCCGTGCAGTTTAGGGGCATAAAAGGCGGAGTTTCTATTGTTAAAGACAGTTGCTGGTAATAAACATACCATAAACTCATTCTTTGCAATCGTCTACAGTGTGTTCATATAGTGATTGTTATCGAAACGATACGCATACTGAATTATAATGTCCCGTTTAATTAGTCATACTATTAATGCCCAAACGAAGGAAGTTATATATAATATATATACATACGTAAAAAATAAAAACCAAATGTGTAGTGAAAGTAGTGTTGTGACAGAAGTTTCGAATGCATCAGGAGTTGGTTTAAGAACGGTTTGGCGTGATTTAAGAGAAAAACAAAAAACAGGGACCTTTTCGAGTCCTAAAAAAAGGATAGTTAAAAATAAAAAAAATAATATTGATGACTTTGATAAATCTGTAATTCGACGGTGTATTCATGACTTTCATAAAAATCATAAAACTGTTGCAACACTGAAAAACATTCATGCCGTGTTGAAAGAAGATATTAATTTTAAGGGTGGAATTACGTCATTAAGGAAAGTTATGAAAAATATAGGATTTAGATGGAGAAAAACAGAAGACAATCGGAAGCTGCTCATGGAAAAAAGTGTCATAGTTTTCAAAAGAATTGAATATTTAAGAAAAATTAAAGAATATCGTGTTCAGGGGAAATCTATTATATTTACGGATGAAACTTACATACATTCCACACATACCACATCATATTCTTATTCTGACGGATCGAGTTCTAGTTTTAAGAAGCCGATTTCAAAAGGTACTCGCTTGATAATAATCCATGCTGGCGGTGAAAATGGAATTGTGCCAAATGCTTTATTAAAATTTAAATCCAATTTATCTTAAATCAATTAAAATTTAAATCCAATTTATCCAACGAATACCTTCAATAAATTATGTTCTTCCTACTATTTATATTACTTTAACAGCGTATCATATTGTGTACTTATAGTTGAAAATGCCATTTGTAATTGTTCTCCGAAGTCCTAATGATTGTATGTATAATTAAATGACATTGCCAACAAAATTATGTCTTTACGTTATTATAATTGTCTTTAATTGCTTAGTTCTCTATAAATTTATAACTAATCTGTTAAATAATAATAATGATATCGTTAAGGCTAATTTATAAATTCCAAAACATTGTATATTCCTAATCCCAACTAAATAAATAATAAAACACGATGTTTTCATTGAATTGTAACTATCGGTATAAGTAAATAATATATAGGTACCTATGTTCTAATGTACGCATTTTTATTCTATATTTTATTAAAACAATAAGTCATAAAAATATGCTTATTTACCGTAATTCTTCATGCACACCCTGTGTCAATACTACCAAAGAACACCAACACAACTGCAAATCGTTTTTAGCGTACAACAATGCCAATGTAGAACGAAAGACCTATACCTAACTAGCAAGTGCTATGACATCGTCATGCACTCAGTGACGTCCCGCGGGGGTAGGCAGATTGAGCGTCGCTTGGGGGCGGCAGTTACTCAAACGGCGGCAAATCGAGGAGAATCTTTTGGTATATCGCTCATGAGAAAGCAATACCTCGTATGCCACATGACACTTTTTGTGGATGAGATGAAAAAATATGTATATTCTCTATGATTCCATCAAATTTATTACGTATTTTTCGTATTCAACTATTAATCTTAATAGTGATATACAAAAAATTAAGAATTTTTACGCCTTGATAGTGGCTAGAAAGAGTTTTCTTCATCTCGTGTTTTGTGGCATACGAGGTATTGCTTTCTCATGAGCGATATATATAAATAGCTACCTAAACTGAGTACTAAATAACGAAAATATCTTTCATTCAAAAAAATCAGCTCACTGGTTGGAAACAAAATGCATTAATTAACATAAAACGTTTAACAGGGCTGTATTGGTTCGTGATGTCTAGTTTACTTCCGTTTCCCTTCGACGTCCTTGGTGACCAGAAACGAAACGAACACGGATGATAAAAAATATTTTATACAATAATGGGGCGGCATTTTGTCTAGGGACGTCACTGCATATTGAAAGTATGTTTTTAACATCAATTCCGGTTCCATAATAATATTGTAACGTTATAAAAATAATTTTCAGTATCGCAAACGAACGCTACCGAATGTCTTGTATGGGTGCTTGTACACTATCACGAAAAAACAGTGGCTTACGACTTATTGTTGTCAAACGCAAACAAGAAAGGGGCATTGTTCGAATCCGCTCAAATGTGGCATTTATTTGCTGTCGGTTTTTGTTATCTGTGTCAACTTTGCTACTGGATTGGTTTCATTATGACAGGGGTAGCCGAATCGAGTTCGGTGGGCCGTTTCACAAATTCGCCATTCTCTACTTCTTCGGGATCTCATGTCTGAGGATCGTGGTGCAGATGATTTGACCAGTTAACACCCTTCTCCACGGATCGCTTTCATACCTTTTGGCATTTTGTGTCAGTGGGAATAGGTTTGGTCCGTCCATCTTTTTCTTTAGCGATCTGACCAAATAGCACGAGGTTTTCTAGATTGTCATCTTTCTTGAAGGCTATCGTCGACAGTCTGTCTCGATTATTACCTACGACTAAGTTAAATAAACAAATTGAGTATTTCTATACAGAAGAGTCTGTCTCGAATATTACCTCATACTAAGTTTAGTTAACAGATGGAGTATTTCTGTATAAGATCGAAGTAGATTGCCATGTAAATTTAGAAAAAATACTGAACACATTGTGCGGCCGAAAACTATTAAAAAATTTCAAACATACAATTATTCGTCCCGCGAATTTGTCAGTCAGTGCAAATAGCATACTAAAAGTTACCTCGTTTTCAATCAACTCAGACTTATTACCTATATACCAGGATTCGATATATTATATATGTGTAGCTAGATTTCAAAATCAGCCAAGTCCACACTAAATGAATAGGAGAAAAACAGCTTTTTGTTTTCTCAAATACAGTCACAAGGGTGAAAGTTTATATTATTTCGAGTATAGAATATTTAAAATTAATAAATTCCACATTTTGATAATGCATAAATGTTAGAAAGCAGTAGTTCTTCAGCAATTCACAAAAAAGTCAAAAATACCTAAAGGTGGACTTGGCTGATTTTGAAATGTAGCGACACACATATATATATATATATATATTGCAAGACAGGACTCCAACCTGCATCCATCTGAATCCAGCCAATGTGCTTTAAATCGCATTTATATAAGCAGCTTGTAGGTGTGTATCTGATTTTGAAATGTAGCGACGCATATATATATATATATGTATATATATATACGATTTCGGTTTCCGGATGAGCAGTGACGTTCCGCGGGGTTAGGCAGGTCATGCGTTGCATAGTGGCGACACGTTATAAAAGGCGGCGAATGAAGAAATGAATACAAATATTGCAACTTTTTAGAGCAGTGGCGATTTTCCATGAAGCAGAACATGGGATCTCTTCATTAGAAAATATCGACATCTTAATTTAAAAAATAATCTATTATACGAAAAAATTTTCTTGGCTACGTGTTGAAACTGTGAAATACATTGCTCCGCCTATTTTTCACCGAAATTCCATTATAAGCTCCTCCCATTTAGTAAACAACAGCGCCTGGAAGCGTAGCCAAGAAGATGTTTTCGTACAGTACTGACTACATATAATATTATTAATGACGGTTTATCGCACTGGATGTTTTATCACAAGACTGCCTCCAAAGTTGTAAGCACCAAAGATCTCCACGTACTTAAAACTACAACTGTTTGAGAGTAGGCTTTGTGTAAATGCTCAGTAGATTGGTTTGTATGATAATTTAAAGAATTTTGGTGTGTCGTTTACGAATTTGAAAAACAATTTAACACTAAATAATTACAAGATATTACAATAATTACAAAAGAACTTTTTATATACAACGTTTTTAAATTGTCTGTTGAATTATTATGCTCAATATGCTCAAACTTGTACTTGATATGAAGTAAATAAAAAACAAACAAACAAATATAGAATACTGAAATGGCATTTTGATTTTCATAGTAACGCACGTATATATTAATAATTTAGTTGCTAGGTCTACCCCCTTAGCAACCAATAATAGTGGATTGGATTACGGATTTCTTCCGAAATAACTTTGCATACAAAACAGAATTAACTGAAAATGAATTCAATTCGACTTAAAGATGGCTAAAAGTATTAAAATAATGTATTGGCATCGTGTTCTGATATATTCTAAAAGTTTCAAATGTCTAGCTAGTCGGGAAGTTAGTTAAAAATTGATTGCAAGATCAATTTGTACTGGATAAACAACCACCGGACAAACAATAATACGAGCTAAGAAAAAAAAACGTTGTAAAACGTGGTTAAATGAAAGGGGACGGTATTCTAAATCACTGCTCAAGGGCGGCACTTTGGCCAGGGACGTCACTGCTGGTGACTGCTGTAACTTGATTGGTTTTTCTAATAGATTTTTATGGCTTTTCCAACTATACAATTATTATTATAAAGTTAGCGATGTTGGCAGCTGTTTGTTTCAAACCAATTATATACATTAATTTACTTGTCAGAATTCATTTTGGAGTTCCGTTAAAAATCACGACCTCGGATTGAACAGACATGGGTAGAAAGTGTAAGAACACTATTTGCATAAGGTGATAGATCGAAGTTACTTCGAAACGGAACTGCAATACCTACCTGGATATTATTCAGGTAGTTTTTTTAGCTACTGGCTTGGGCACTTACTGGAAATTGTAATTTTATTTTGTAATTAAGTTAAAGTACCAACCTAGACGCTGTGTTGAACTGTTGGTTATTTTTGTTATGATAATGTAAAGTCGAAGGTGTGTTGCGAGATTATCATAGTTAAAATAACACATACATACATATTTTAAATCCTGAATATCTGGATACAATATATCCTTCCATTGTTTTTTTTTCTTTCTTTTATTCTGCCTTTTGAATAAAATCGAAATAATTGACAAGAGAATGAGTAGATAGGTGTCAGATTTTTCTGACAGTGTAGTTGACCGGGGGCACGCAAAATGCGGTGTTAGGGGTGCGAAACACGTCATCAGAAAATTCATGAAGGTACATATTTAAAAAAAAAAAAAAGACACAATTTTTATTCAATGTCATTAAAAATATTTTATAAATTAAGACATCCGTGTTCCATCGTTATATTAAGTAATTAATAGGTAAAATATGACATCATTTTTCTTTTGAATATTCAACTTTTCTTTGACTTAACAGATATTTTTTATTTGGGGGGGCCGGCAATTTTGGGCTGGCACCCGGGCTGCAGACAGAAACCAAGGAACACTAAAATAAATGAAGTGGCTTATCTTCTGGGTATGGCTGTAAGAAGGTACAGTTCTCGAGTGTGGGGAAATATGAGACAAACTTAAACGTGTTAAAGAATATTATATTAGTGTATCACGTAAACGAAACGCGTATTCAATATTGGTAATATTTGAAAGCACAGCGGGTTTTGTATTGTTTTGCATTTTATAGCCTGGACGTCATCAAATCCTAAAACAAAACTTGGTTAGGAGTGTCATGGCCGCATATTCAATGCTTTCGTACCATTTTTTTTCCATAGATTTACTAGAATTACTAGCTTCTATATGAAGTGTTACTATCACAGAGCAGATAATAAATAGAATTCCCATTTGCTATATACCAATACAGTACATGTTGACGCAGGGCTTTAAATGTGTGAATGTTCTAAATGAACCACGCATTATAGACATGCAATAGTGTGTGTAATACACCAATGTTAAATTAGCGTTAATGCATAAACCGAGAGCAGTAAAGTTGTCAGTATTCGACGTATGACGTATTCTTGACACATGTTTAAATTTATCTCGTATTCTTCCTTACTCGAAATCGGTTTCCTGCTTCTCCTTACCCGTTAGGTATTTCAGTTCCCATTACTTCTGAGTTTACTGATTATTGTGTATAGATACTGCAGGCGACGCAATATAAATTACCGATAATGGACTCTTAAAGCTAGGCGCGTATTTCAGGGACTTACGTTCCTAAGTATGGTTCTGCATCATGTTCTTAGAGTGGCATGCACAATCTAAGATTTCGATCCTAAGGATAAGTCGCCGAAAAGCATTACTTAACTATAGACAATCTTGAGTATACAGTTAAGGAATCCTTAACCATAGACTACTTTTTTTATGAACACGCCCCCTTCTGTATTACCATTTACCACTGACAGTTGCTGTCAAAATAAATTCGCATGTCTATAAAACAGTATATACAAATTGAGATTCATTTAACAATGTATCTTAATTTGGATATTGATAGTGTTAATTCGTTTGGCATGTACTTGCAGAATATTATTTTACTTTTATACGCCAGCCCGCAGAAATACAAGATGCCAGATGATAGAATGACACTTGACGCTAGTGTTAACATGTTAAAAAAATATTTTGCGGTGCCTGTAGAATCACGTATAATGACTGATAACGGAAACATAAGAGTATTATAATTAAATATGAATATGTATTTATAGTTATTGCATTTATAAAGTGCAGTTGTCATATTTTTGTCATCGTTTAACAATTATAAAATAATTTACCTAAACTATAGGAAAGAGAATTTTTAAATATGGTATTCTGCATAGTGTTTTCTGCTAAGGAATTTTTAGTTATGACAAATGTTTCTGCATTCCGTTCTTAGTAGTCAAGCAAAGAATAATAATTCTTGAGTGATAGTTTTTTACGACTATTTGAGTTACCATTGTTATCAACGTATATCCCTGCCACACGCGGAAACAATGTCTGTCGTATTCATGAAGCGTAGTGACCTAACCTACAACCGTAAATTGACTCGATCAACGATGACCGTTTCAATTCTAGTGTCATTCAATTAACATGAATTTCAATTTCAATTGCTTTATGTACCTACATCACTAACATCAGTTTAATAATAATAATATGTACCAGTGATAGCTTCATCATTCAATATATTATTTTACTGGAGTACCTAGTCAGTAGTTAATCAAAACCGTTGCAAACAGATTAGCATAACGAGCCAGTGTTGCCAAGTCAAAATTTAAAATTTCAGTAGATTTTGACAAAAAAATCAGTAGATTTCATAAAATATCAATAGATTTTGGAAAATGTAGTACCTTGCTATATTACATAATATGATTTAAGACGAATAAGAATAACAATAACTAATAATATTAATTTATTGTAAACAATGATGATATTAATCTGTAAAATGGCGCTCTTGGGTAGAGTTACAATGCTTTCTTTGTCAATTTAGAAGTGAAACGCATCAAAAAAGGACGTGTATAAATCATAAATTTCAAGTTTATTATTAAAATAATCATCAGTTAACTTACAATTATGGAAAAACACAAATGTTAGTAAATTTCTTGAATTTCGAAAAAATCAAAAATTCAGTGTATTGGCAAAAAATATCAGTAGATCTAATGATATTATTTGCCAATATACTGAATTTTTGATTGTTTTTCGAAATTCATGAAAATCAATAGGAAATACCGGTTATGGTATTTTAATTAGGTATTGCAATCCATCTATGTACGTCGTACGATGTCCACTATGGTAACAACAGTCACTGTCTTCTATAGGTTGTTTCTATTTCAAATATAGAATGCTGTGAAATAGTCCTTCCGCTTTTCTCTATAGTGTAGCGGGAATGCCAATACTATGTAATTTTAATAGTTCATAGTGTTATAGTAAAATAAACAAAACGTATAGTCAGTGGGCGATGACATCCAATAAAGTAAAAATTCTGACGCTCTTATGAAATAGCTTTGATACTTGATGATTATGTTAGGGGGAGTTAATTATTCACATGTCATTTTTTAGAATAACATATGAAACACAGTGGTTGGTATGATTCCCACGCGGGTATACTATAATACTTATTAACAAAAAAGCATTGGGGCCACTAATTATAAGGATTCGATGACATCCCTAGGTAAAGTGCCGCCTTAAGCAGACTGAGATTTCCGCCCCTTTCATTTTTAGTTTCAAATTACTTACGTATAATAATATATTTTCGGCTATCATAAACAGACAGTTAAACCAAAAATCTTATTGATATTGGTTGATAAACACACTTTAGGCACCAAGGCCTGAACAAAAACGATGCATAAGTGCGAGTGAGAAAGTATTCGGCACCCTTCTAATCTCTGCGACACGCCCTGGAGTAAGATATAAGGTTTACATATGTGGGAGATGGTTTGCTACGGTGTAGCCCGCAAATCTTAGCTTATTGCTTAACTAAGCGTCGATACCCGTCTTGTTAAAATTACTATTTTTGTGTTAAACATAAAGTCAGTGGTAAATATTTTTAGTTAATTAAGAAGAAAAGATGGTTCTGTGTGTTGTATTAAAATATGATAGCCGTACTGATAATTAAGAAGATGGTATTAGTAGTAATATAGTGCGAGCACTAGCGAAATGGTCTATGGTCTCAAACATTTGTGTACGAATGCGTTCGCTCGCCCACAAACCAAACGCACGGCACGCAGCTTCATTTAGCAATGCAATGGGTGGCAATGCAATCTAGATGTATCTATAGTCTAAGGTAGGCACCTACTAAGAATTGTAGTATTTCCACGAGACCTCTTCCATGTGAATTTTTAACATCCATTTCTCGTAAAAACAAAAACTTCCACTTCGTGGAGGCTCATAATATGATCTTATTAGGATCGGATATAGTCGAAGAGAAAAGATGAGATCCGAGAAAATGGTAGTTAAGTATATAGTTTTTCAGTCATACTTATTTGTTTTCGTTGAATTAAGAATACATATGAATACGTGTATTAAATAAGGCTCTAAGTACCAAAAACTAGTATTGCTTGTAGTTACAAAATAGCGAGTCATTGCAGTAAAATTTCATGAAGCAGACCTTTTGAAAAATGTAGTTTTACAGTGTGAAGCAATCACGGCAGGTTCTATAATTTTAGGTATTAAGAACTCGCAAGTGTCAACACACCATCGTCAGTTATTTTATATTGAATGCCGTTGACCACTGCAGTGCTACTTACACCATTATAAATAAAACACGCCGACGGAGTTATAACGTCGACAGGTTTAATTATTTTGCTGTATTTTTTTGACTTGCTTGAGGCACTTAGACTATAGTTGAAGTTATTGGCGTTGGTATGTAGAACATTATTCTATAAAAATGTCAGTTTTTATTATTTTGGTACTTAGCGCCTTAATTAATACACGTATTCATATTATAGATATAGAAGGTGTTGGTTAGATTTTTTTTAAATGTATTATGCCCTACTTACTTCAAACCATAATCGATAAATATTATGTTATATTATAGATTTACGAATATTTTTTAATTAGTATTTACTATGGCTCGGATTAAATATAAGGTTAATTGAATTTTAAAAACTAACAAACACTATCAACACACTGTAGTATTAGTTCAATAAAAACATCGCATACGTTTCACGGACAAGGTTTCGTATGCACTATTTATGTCGGATCTTAACAGCCGACCTCCACCCTTCGCCACTGATAACAGGTCTATAACGTACCTAAGTAAACAAGTTATCTATTAAAAATGCTATATATGGCAAGAAAAGCGTTGTAAAACGTTGGCCGAAATGTCAATAATATTGAAGTTCATGAACAACGTTACGAATATATTGACTTTACATAATTACCTACAACGTATTATATTTACTGGTATTAAATTTCCAACCGTCACTAAAGAATTGCGCGGATGTTAGTTAATTATAAAGAGAGGAGATAATAATTATTACGATATGTGCGAACTGAGCATGCAATCGCCCCTCTGTATTCCGATTTCCACTAGCAAAGAGTGGCTGTTGGAGGGAGGTTAACGATGGTTATCCGAAAAGAATAATGCACGTTGGATAGTCATACTAGAGAGACAATAAATACATAAAGAAAATAATAATACGACATTACTATTGACAGCGGCGATTTTCTATGACGCAAATGATGCAATCGATTCTTCTGAACATTTAAAAAGGGTCTCGAAATAAATTAAATTTTTATATTTATCTGAAAAATATACGTATTTTAGACACAGATTCAATGGCAAGTATACTTACCGATGTATGTACGAATTGTGATTTGTAGTGAATAAATTTAATTAAATGCGCGTAAATATTGTGTTTGTATTAATGTACCTATACAAAATAAATATAGTAAATCGTTTGAATGTATGGATATATTTAGAAAATTTTAATTCGATTGCATTTTTTTTATCGTAGGGCGAATCAAAATTAGTCAGTGCGTCGGGCCTCTGCGCCCGCTAAACGCGCCACTGACTATTGATAATTATGTCAGCTTCTTCTGGAGGGCGTTGGTTGTAACAAAAGTCAGATTAACTTGAAATTCTTCTTAATTATATAGGTATCGAATTGAGATAGGTACGGTATTCTGAAAATAGTACCTAGTAACATAACACTCTCATTAAAAGTTGTTTAATTTCTTTGATTGAATACATCATTTCGAGTCAAGAATCAGACTTCTAGTGTTGTCGGGTCGGGATATATATTGACAGGGCCACAGAGCCTAAGTAATTAATTAATACGTATCTATACATATATCATAATTCATAATATTTATGAAGCGGACGCCTCCTGCGCCCGTGTAATAAACCGCAATGTGTAGGGTTCCCAAACGTCCTCTTTTACCCGGACAAGTCCTCTATTTTGAGGTCAACGTCGGTGTCCAGTATCTTTTTTTCATTTTTAATCGAATAATGGGTAATATGTAACGTGACCATGGCCCCCACAAGGGGGGGACTGACAGGGCTCTAGCCTAAGGGCCCGGGCTCAGGGGGGCTCGGCGTGACGGGTCGACCAGATAAATGAGATAAATTTGCTCTAATAGCAAAAAAAAGTCGTGTTGAGTAATACTCGACAACTCCATAATTCGATGTATTAAAAAATCGCTAAATTATACTGAATTTTATTTGACCTCGAACACCATTTGAAAAAAAATACTGGAGAGCGTCAGACTGCCTTTAACCGTAGCAATAGGTAGGGGGGCCGCCCAAGATCCTGGCTTGGGGGCCCGCTTCAAGATGTGGGCGCCATGAACGTGATCATTTTTTTTTTCAAGAACAGGAATGCACACGTGTAAATAAATTATTTATGTGGTCTTATATTTTTTTAAAGAACAAAGTATTATTTGGTTTTGATTTCAAATGCGGATGTAATTCTTGACAGGACTTCTTAAAATTTACTTTGGTAATTAACATTGCTTTAAGAACTGCGACCTGCAACTGTGTTTTTCGCTCGTCCACAACTTATTCACAAGAAAAAATATCCTTTCTACCGATACTTTTCTATCGATTTTTTGATTTTTCGCGCCTTTTTTTGAAATTGTTAACTTGGGCTGCTCTCTTTCTGAAAACGGGACAATTCGGCGTCCCGAAGCTGTGCTTGGGGACAACGGGATAGGCTATATAAAAACGGGACGTGTGGTCACGTTAGTAATAATGTCCTCTTTTTCCACTATGAACATTTTATATTCATATTTTTGCATTCGGAATTGAGAAAATCACAATATGTATGTATGCAGTGACGCCGCCCGTATACAAAATGCCGCCCTAGGCATCGCCAAAATGCCGCCCCATTTTTTATATAGTATTTTTTATCATCCTTTCATGACTCCAATATCTAAGAAATGTGTTGTATGGATACATTACTAACAAAATATTATACACCACTAAAACATACAAAATTAAATTTAGATATAAAAAGTGAATAAATTATTATAGTAGAGGTAATTAAGTTTGACTTCGTTGATTTTTCTGACACATTTAGTTTTTGCTTTTTAGCAATACACAGAGTTATTATTATCATACCATTTTTACTATGCTATTATTGTACAACATGTAAACAAAATAATTTTAGCTATTTCTGTATATATTATATTTACATATATTCTAAACGATTCTTCTCGATTTGCCGCCCACCGAGTAACTGCTGCCCCCAAGCGACGCTCAATCTGTCTACCGCCACGAGACGTCACTGTATGTATGTATTGTGAAATCACCGGGATCGACCCCGGAAACCCCGAAAAGCGTCAATTACATTGAGCTTCTTTACGAGCTGTTTGTTGGCGAATTTATAATCTGCCTGTAAAGTCGCCCAGTGTAATCATCGAAATGTTAGCTTGTTCGATGATTACACTGGGCGACTTTACAGGCAGATTATAAATTCGCCAACAAACAGCTCGTAAAGAAGCTCAATGTAATTGACGCATAAGGCATTGGACTATGGGGAGACTGCTGATTCCGGAATATGTCCTCATTTTATCATCGTCAAAAATGGGAACACTATCAAATGTGCAGATTAGTATAATCACCGTGTAAATCGAGGTTTCACTGCCATTTTTTGTAATAATTATGCGGATTATGCCGTATTGTAACTTGTAACAATCGCATTTACATCTTGAAACATTGTCGACTGTAAGATATGAGTTTTTTCTTGTTGAAAGTGAAATCAGCAAAGTTAAGTAAGTAGGTACGAAGTGTTGTCGGCAGCTAGGTGGTCGATGGTCGAATTCGCGCTACATGCAAAAACATCCAAATTACACTCGAGAGAGTTCCGGTTACGTTTTTAACTTAACTAAGCCGGCAAGCACTTTTATTCAGTTTTTACTCGGCTATTTTTTAGTAGAGGAAATACGTGAAAACAATAGCACAATTTTACACTAATTATATAGGAAGGTAGTTAGTGAAGTAGAGATAAAAATGTACTAGATAATCAAACATATTAGATTATTTATTAGCGATATAATATTATTCAGGGTATTCAATGTTTCTGAGGCCGACAAGCAGTGACGTCCCGTGGGGGTAGGCAGATTGAGCGTCGCTTGGGGGCGGCAGTTACTCAAAGGGCGGCAAATCGAAGAGAATCGTTAGGTATATATAGAAAGCTACATAAACTTAGAATAACGGAAATATCTTTCCATTAAAAAATCAGCTCACTGGTTGGAAACAAAATATATCTATTAATTAGATAAGTACTATAAAATTTTCAACAGGACTTTATTTTTATGTCGGGTTCGCGATGTCTAGTTTACTTCCGTTGTCCTTGGACGTCACGTTCTTCACAGTCACTCGCGAATTATGAAAGTTTTCAGGTGTATTTTTTAAATGTACCTATCTGAAACCGTAGACTCGCAATATTGTCTATTGAAACAGAGATGGCATTTAAGTTAGATTTAGTAGTATAGGTAGATACCTGTATCTTGTTAGTGATGTATCCATACAACACAATTCTTAGATATTGGAGTCATGAAAGGATGATAAAAAGTACTGTATTAAAAAATGAGGCGGCATTTTGGCACTGCCTAGGGGCGGAATTTTGTCTAGGGACGTCACTGCCGACAAGTCACTGAAATAATTATTAACGCATACCTATACATAAGGGAACACAACATCAATAGGAACTAGCTTACTAAACGATGCGTGGTAGCCGCAGAGTAATGATATAAAGAGAGGGTGTATTGTTCAGCTATATGAAGCCGTGTTTCTTGCGTGTAATTTTATTATTATTAACATAATTCTAAGCGATGGTGCCCACAGAACGCGTCGAGCGGGCGAAGTCGGCGTATTCATAACCATAATCACACGTCTCTCGCCGCGCATTACCCTTCACCTATGTAATAAGCGGCCCAAGCAGCACAAAACAATTATTTTTACAGCGTCTCTCATAACAAAGCAATAAAAATATTATATTATTTTGGGGCTTGTAATAAATATTTACGACGACATTATTCAACCAGCGAAATATAATGACACGGAATAAAATAAAACAATGGGTTCTCTGTTATTAAATAATTGCTTTTGGCCCGTCGATCGATGACGCCTCAAGCAGCGTAATTTTGGTAGCCGTGTTCAATGAATGGACTCCTTTGTATTTTCATTAAATCGTATCGCCGAGAAGCGAAAAACGGTGACTCATGCGGCAGGCGGCGCGCAAGGCATCGTTAAGTCCAGTGGGCGCTGGCGTATTTGATTACGTTGTATTTTTGATGATTTACGCGCCACTTGTAGAAATTTTGCGCGAGCGCCGCACTCGCTGCGTCAATGGGCTTTATGCCTAAGCGATAGTGCCCACAGAACGCGTCGGGCGCGCGAAGTCCGCGTATGCAGTGTTTATTCATAACCATAATCACACGTCTCTCGCCGCGCATTACCCTTCACCTATGTTATAAGCGGCCGAAGCAGCACAAAATAAATATTATTACAGCGCCTCTCATAACAAAGCAATAAAAATATTATATTATTTCGGGGCTTGTAATTAAAATTTACGACGACATTCTTCAACCAGCGATAAACTGAACACGCAATAAAATAAAACAATGACTTCTCTGTAATCAAATAATTGCTTTCCGCCCGTCGATCGACGATGCCTCGCGCAGCATGTTTTTGCTCGCTCTGTTCAATGAATGGACTCATTGTATTTTCTTTCATTCGTATCGCCGAGAAGCGGTGATTCGCGAAAAAACGATGATTCATGCGGCGCGCGCGTATAATGCGTCGCCATATCCAGTGGGCGCTGGCGTATTTGATTACGTTGTATTTTCAATGATTTATGCGCCACTTGTAGAAATTTTGCGCGAGTGCGGCGCCCGACGTGTCTGTGGGCACTATCGCTAAGCGATAGTGCCCACAGAACGCGTCGAGCGGGTGAAGTCCGCGCATGCAGTGTTTATTCATAACCATAATCACACGTCTCTCGCCGCGCATTACCCTTCACCTATGTAATAAGCGGCCCATGGAGCACAAAACAATTACTTTTACAGCGTCTCTCATAACAAAGCAATAAAAATATTATATTATTTCGGACTTGTAATAAATATTTACGACGACATTGTTCAACCAGCGAAATATAATGACATGGAATAAAATAAAACAATGACTTCTCTTTAATGAAATAATTGCTTTTCGCCTGTCGATCGATGACGCCTCGCGCCCGCCGCGCCTGTACGACAACGCTCACAACAGCCGAGTAAATTAGAGACCGTCCCGCCCCATTCGCTGGTCACATCCAATGTATTTTCATATTATTGTCGTGCTATGACGTCAAAAGACGCCGCACTGAACCCTGTGTGCGTTGAAATATAAGGCGCGCGAGGCGTTATGTTCTTCATACGCTGTGTATGCTCTATTGTATTCCTTGGTGATTCATCGCCCAAACTGAAGAAATGCGCGAGCGCGTCGAGCGCCCGATTGTATATGATCGGCGCCTAAGACACAACATTTTCTACTTAATTAAATAAATATAATTACCACTAACTTTATATTTAACACACAAACAATAAATTTCAGCAATACATGCTCTCAGTTTTTGAATGAATGGAGTCATTCAAACCAATATTTATTAGTGACGTGTACAACAACGCATATTGCGGAGAATATAAGCGTGCCAAATACTTTCTCATTCGCACTTATGGCTTGTTTTTGTTCAGGCCTTGGTGGTAGCAGTTTTGATGCAGGGTTTTTAAGTTTAGTGTTGCACTATTTAGGTCGGATCCCTTCGCCTATACATAGTGCAGTTTGACATTACATATTTTTTGAATCTGTAAAATCATTAGCTCATCTCCGCGTATACTTGACCACGGACGAAAAATAATGACGTATTCTAAATCCAGGACATTTTATCAGTTTTTAATTACTTTATCTTTGTTGCATTCATTATTCAAGAATGTATTAAAATAAATAAAAAACTACTGGCATCACTGATTTAATTCAGTGTAAACTAAAACTAAATCTCAAATTTTACAATTCTAAATACATTTTTTTTAAATACACTTGTGAATTCATCCGGTGGTAGAGACAATAATTTGCGAATGATATTCACTTTATGTCTGTCGGCTTGTTATCGGTATAATACTAATATTAATATTACAACGCAGCTATATAATCACCATTATTTTGTTTGTAATTGTTTTCGAATGTCCCTAATTGTTTTATAGTTTTTCATTGAAATTAATATGTTGTATTTCTGTTGTTACAGATGTGCTTATGTGACCAGCTGCAAGGATTCCCCGATTAAAGTGTGCAAATAAGTCAACGGACGATCGGAAACCAATAACACAAATGCATTAAGTGTAACTGTACAAACGTGCTAAGTGATTGTTTCAAGACGGCGAAAAACACGTTTAATTAAACGTGTACTATCGTAACGCACGTGGACACAGTGTATAAACAACATAAGTGCCGAACAACTTGTGTGCGATTTACGTTGACTGAAAGTGAAAGGTGAAATTTCGTACACACGAAAATGTGTTCCGCTGGGCCCTTGTGATTAAATAAATTAATATTTTAAATCACCAAACAAGATGGAGCACATTTATACAATAAAAGTAAAAAGACAGTTCGACCCTCGGGGTCTATATCCTTCAGAACGACGGTACTCAGCATCGACAGTTCTTGGACTGGCATGTGTCCATCTTGCATTAGCGAGTACAGCATTTCTTTTAGCGTGCCTCGTATTTTCTAGTCCGTTCAATATTGAGCGAGATGCCGCCATAGCAGCTTATCCACCGTATTTGGACAGAAATTATCTGAAGAATACAGAAGACTTCGAAGAAGTCGATGGAGTTGTGGTACAAAGTCTCAACTTCACTTCAGAAGGTGACAGTGGATCGTTTGATGATTTTGAAATATCGGAAGACGGAATAGTTTCTGATTACAATTGTGGTATGAGCTATTCGATGTCCTTGATTCTGGCACCATGCCTTTTGGGAGGTGGTTCTATGATTGCTGGTTTAGCTGCTCTCTTGGCTTCCAGGCGTTGGTATGTTGATAGAAATATCGCATGGTTTTTCCTGGCGTCACTTTTGTCAACAGCCACATCCGTTGCCGCTTTAACAGCCATGGTAACTTGGGTTGCTACTTCTTCTGCTGACTCCCTCGGATTCTCTGATTATTTCTCTGACGGAAATCTTTTCGGAAAAGTGAAAGTGGTATCTGAAGAAAGTCAGAATGTTGCCAGTGGTAATCGCTCATGGTTTTATTTGATTAAGGTCCCAGTTGACGATCTGAAATCACAGAATATTCCGCTTTTGGGTCAGAATTCAAAAAGTAATAAAACAAGAAGTGTTTTATCGGTAAATATTTTAATAGCGGCTGCGGTAGAACTTTTGTGGTCGTTGTTAAGCTTAAAATTAGCTTGGGATGGAATGTGGGCAGATTATCCGGACGACGAATCTTTGGAAACCAGAAGGGGCGGAGTGACAGTCCAAGTCGTGACGGAAATCAAAGGCAACAACACGAAGCATTTGCCGAAGAATACAAAGATACTGCCGCCAGAACCAGATTTGATAGAGCATCACCCGAAAAACAACAAAATAAAAAAGTTTTTCAGATCGCAGCAAGAAAATGGAGGATTCTTCTTGAACAGAAATGCAGATGGCCGCTTAGTGTTTTCGGGAGCCAAAGACAATAAAAACGCAGAATTCTTGCATAGAGAAAGCAGTGAAGAATACAGAGAGAGGATGCTAAATTTCTTGAACAGATGTGCCGACGCCGGAGAAATGGATATACCTGAATCAAATGCAGGAATGGAAACAGTCGAGTTGGAAATGTCTCCCGAGGCCCAGCAACCGAATGAAGAAATAGTACCTACCAAGCCTGTAGAAGGTGATAGATTGTCTTCGGCGAGTTGGGGAGATGTCCATGATCATACAATCTACGATCAAAATACGCTGGATTTGAACAAAATCATGATTGACACGCTTCGAAAATCAAAAGTTGGCGCGAAAACAAAATCGCCAGATGTAGTCGTAGACGATAATAACTCTAAAAGTGAAATTGTTCAAGATGCGACTGATCCAACACCGGATGCAGATAATCGAGAGACATCGTTAAAAAATAGCAATTCCATTGATGATAGAATTGATAACGGCGAAGTTAAAAAATAATTCTTCAAACTGTATTGTTTATTTTTTCAATTTGATCTCTCGCTGAGCGACGTCTGCCATCTAGCGATTTTTTTATGTACAAACTTCTTGTATAGTTTACTATTTCTAAATTTTAAAATGGTTTGCGTCTTCGACCACGAAAAATGAAATGATTCGAAAATGCGACATTATAATATTATTTTTACTAATATAATATTTAGCTTTATGCAATGTTTTCTGGATTATATACATTTTTTGTAACAAAAATCCAGAGAATTGATGAACTCTGTTCCTTTCTGTAATTACAATGTAATAAATAGAAAACCTTATTAATAATATCCACTAATTTCCTAAATAATTATGTTCTAAAGAACCTTGTTCATATTGATGCTATGAAAAAATATTTATTTGTGACATCATAAGTAAAGTTAATCATTTCAAAAATATATGATTTAATTAACTTGAAATCTAATATCTGTCACTAATTTTGATATTTAGACATTTATGTATTATACATGTTATATTCTAATTTATAATATTATTATAATACGACTACTATTTAGGCGCACATGAAGGAAAATGGTTTGGTGGGGGTCTATGTTGAAAAAGTATCCATAATAAGGGTAAAGAAAATCTAGCAGACTTTTCCAGATACATTTCTCATACTCAGACACTTAGTCTAGCAATAAACATCTTGCCGGCATGTATAATTAAGGGCGTTCACCTATGAGTTATTGCATCCACAAGTGGTTATCGAATGCTCGTGGCTTACCCGACGGTTATAATTATTATGATTGTTTGTGCCAGTTTGTGTCGTCCATGTTGTCTTGTCTGTTGGACATACCTAATCAGATAATTAAAGCACACATTGGATGGCTCAGACGCACTAATTTATGAGTGTCATGAGTCTTGCGTGTCGTAGAATACCGAGAGGAGTGGGGTTTGACTGCCAAATCATTCATTTATCCAATCATTAGACAGTCTTGAAGTTCTGATGAACAATAAGAAGTAATATTTCATTTACTTATATAATTCGTATTTTTTTCTGGGTATGGTGTGGATCTGAAACCCCTTGTGTGCGCCTGCAACTATTTGATACTTACCTTCTTACTTCTAAATGTCAGATGAAATCTAATTAATGTATTAAATTATTAATACTATCTACATGGATTGAAAATATATTAATTATTATCATGTTTTTAATGACAAAGTAAATGATGCTTTATGTAATATGTGTTGATGTTTTTTATGAAATTATCATGAGATTGCTATATTGACTATGTAACATCGTGTAATTTATTGAGAATTCAAACTAATCTTTGTATGAATTCAGATATTGAATAAATTCTGTTTTATAATATTTGAAACAGAATTATAATAAATAATAATATGTCAGATTCATAAAATCAAAAGTAGCTATCCCATAATTAAATATTTAGAATGTGTTGTCTTTTATTAAACCATTATTTTTGCGATGGCATGTTTACAAATTATTCAATAAACAGTTACTTATTATTGTAATTGTAAGAAATGTATCAACTAATATCATGATTAATTTTATGCATTATCAAAATAATAATTATATATTATATTATATTGTAATGGAGCAGAACTGATTTTACATCATAAGTTTATTATAAACTACCATTAGCATTAGGAAACGTAATACAATGTGACAAAATAATAAAATATGAAATATTCTTTTTGTGGGTTAATTATCGAAATGCCGTTACTATTGGCATTGTTGTAACAATGAAACTCTCAAAATGATATCTATCATTTCACCTAAAAGAGTTTTTAATACTTAAAATGGTGTAATCCTGAATGTGGAATTTCGTGAGCATTTACCAGTATAATTAATAGACCGTGTGAACTGATAGTCAGCCATTTTTGATAGACTAAGGTCATTAGTTTAATTTTAGATATTAGCTATATTCATAAGACATAAAGTATAATATTATTGTAAATGTAAAACATAAATAAATGTCTAATGGAAACTAATTCGATCTTTTTCTTAATTCCCATCCTCATAATGAAGAAAAATAAAATTGTCAATTGTATAATTTTTTGTCATTCATTCATTCGGGGTCAGGAGAAAAGAGAAGAGGACTACATCACATTTGATCATTAACCTGATCCGTGCCACGGACGAATTAACTCGCCAAAGCATGTATGTCGCATCAGGCCACGGACGAATATATCCGCGTGTTCTTGTAAACGTCATAACTTCTGAATAAACATTCTGTGTATATTTTCTAAACAATATTTATCATTTTAGTGTGAAAATATTCACGATAAACTTGATAAACATGTTGTGTTGCTAAGTTTTCACAAATATTTATCATTCCGTTCCTATTTCATATTTTTTAAAGGATTTAATTCATTTCGAAAATAGCTGGCCTACAAGAGTAGTAAAAAGTAGCCTAGTAAAAATTGGCTGGCAGTGATAAGTTTAATAGGCAGGGCTCCAAATGGACCGGAGCGCCGTTCCGATTCGGAAAATCAGTAAAATTATCACTCTGTCTCGTGGAAAATATAATTTAACCGTCAGAGCTAGATAAGCCATGTAACAAAAATTCTAACATACTTATTTTTATAAAATACACATAAAATTTGATAACTTCATTACTATGTTAATATCTTCGGTTCGTAAACTTTTCCATTTCGAGCGCTATTAATAGGTATATTGTATACAGAAGTGGCGAAGAATGGAGGTAGGTTGTTTTTATTTTATGTAATTATTAATAACCATGTCCTTGCTTTTTCGTACAAGGTGGTTGTTAGTAACTTTGAACAATCACAAACACCCAGGCTTTGAGAAAATCACATGAAATATGTATTGTGTCCTCATCGGAAATCGAACCCAGAGCTCCCAGATGGAAGGCCAGCGCTTATGCACTGCACCACAAGAGCTGTCGTGGAGGTAGGTTGTTAAGATCTGACATAAATAGTGCACAGTAAACTTTTGTCAATCAAACATATTTGTTTTCATTGAACTAAGACTGCAATGTGCAGATAGTGTTTGTTAGTTTTTAAAATTCAACTAAACCTGATCTAACCCAATCCACAGCAGATAATAGTAAAAAATATTCAGTTATCTAAAGTTATGACATTAAACCATACATAATTCAAGATATTTCTTATTGATTGTGGTTTGGAGGATTAAAAAAAAAAAAAGCCAACACCATCCATATTTTTAATCCAACGAAAACAAATAAGTACAACTGAAAAAGTGTGCACTATTTTCGGTGGATCGCCCGTAGCATACCTGAACCACTATGGTGTGGTTAGGTAGGGTTTGATTGAAATTTAAAAACTATCCAACACCATCTACAAATAATTGTACTCTTAGTTCAATGAAAATAAATAAGTATGACTGACAAAGTTTAGTCTGCACTATTTATGTCAAATCTTAACAGCCTACCTCTGCTCCTCGGCACTGTATTCAGGGTCGGGATCCTATCAAATACGAGGCCCGATTGGAATACTTGCGAAAACCCCTAGGCATAAGAAATCCATTGAAAATCTTGTTAATGGCGTAGATATCTCCACGCGAGTTACTCTGCAATGTAGCTATGCTCAAGTTTCTTTCCGACCTGCCTGCAGTCAACAAGCTTCCCCTCAGTACTGCCCTTTATACTGATACATTTTATAAGCCGTTCATTCACACCTATCCGCATCTTAAATCGTTCAGAAATCACATATTTGACTCAAATTAGAAGTAAACTTTTTTTTGTGGTTACAATTATATATTCTTGTGACCCCTGGATCCGCCTGGGGCCTGATTGCCTGAAGACCGAACCTGATTATATACATAATAATATACAACTGCAGGCCACTAGTAATATTGGTGTGCCGTTGTATGACGGTCAACTGCAATGAGACCCTGTTGAAGGCGACTGTGTAAAGCGATCTCAGCTACGGTGTTTTAAAGAGGAGCTATTTGATTCCAGTAGGTCTATTCTGTCTAAGCTGTCAAAAATGTGTATCCAGCTTTAAAAGTTAACACAGCCAAGAGGGGCTGTTAACAATTGAGCAAATATGATAAACTAACGTCGATAGCCACTTTGTGTATAGAATGGCTTCGCTGACGCAATAAGTAAGTATCAATATAATATTTTGTATTAAAGATTTTAAAGCATTATTTCAAGTACACCAAAATAGTTATCAATCTCAAAAATAAAATATACATTGTATTGCATTATAAACTATTTTTATTTATTAAATTAAATTAATGTTTACAAAATAAATATAATTAAATTGATACCCCTCTATCTAAAGATAACAAACACTATACATATGCAATTTTTTTCAATGGTATAATTAATGTTGGTATGTATGTATTCAAAAAAAGTTTTACCTACCTACGTGATACATTTTTCATCCTCTAATTTTATTATAAATGGATTACCCTTATGATTTTTTATATTACAATTGGATGGCATCATAGTCCACAAATCTTTAGACAGGTTAGGTATCAATGTCACATTACAAAAAAACATGGCATTCATTGAAAATATTATTTTACAATAATTAATCATAATTTATTCTATTACTGACAAAATATAGACGGCACTCGACTGTAAATTGAGATTAATCTTGATATCATGTTAACATTACGAGGAAATTCAAATTGTAAAACCTTAACCTAAAAATAGTTTCATGTATGTTTCAGATCTGTTTGAATCATCAAAATATTAATGTTGAGTATTATGGAGAATGTGTTTTAATCAGGGCTTCGAACCGGAGTTGAACCAAAAACCGGATAAACCGTTATTTTTGACGGAACAAAACCTGAAAAAAATAACAGTTTTTTCAGTTCAGTACATGTTCAAACATGCGCGTTAACATGATCTTACTCTTCACTTCAGATGTCGTAGATGCAAGCGTAACACATATTTATATGAAATAAATATGCTGTTGTTTTCCATTTGAAATATGCACGTCAAATTGAAGGCGCAAAGAAATCATTCACGATCGTGTGACGCATCTCGACATAATTCTCATAATTTATAACATGTTATATGAGACTTACACGGTTGTTTTATATCGTAATAGATTTTTGGGTTTCCACTGTGTGTACTTCGTCCTTCTTTCCTCGACGTTTCGGGCACGTTGCAGAGGTATGAGATATAGCCTCTGCAACGAGCCCGAAACGTCGAGGAAAGAAGGAAGAAGTACACACGGTGGAAACCCAAAAATCCATTATTATAACATGTTATTTAAAAAAATTATGGCTACGGTCCCGTGCGGTGCAGCATAACCATTGGTTTCGGAACGTGGCGCTGGGCTATCATAGAAGTAGGTACCATAAAATGTTCTGAATGATTGTAGAAAATAAATTTTTAATAAAATAAAAACATTTAAAAGTAATCATTCGGAGTTGAACCAAAAACCGAAAACTGTTATTTTTTTCAGAATGAAAACTGGAACCAAACTGATATATATATTTTTACTTGAACCGGAACAAAAACTGTTATGAAAAAAGTAACGATTCGAAGCCCTGATTTTAATTGAATGATTATTTTAACATTACATCTTGAAGTGGTACATTTTGATATTATTATGAAATGATTACATAATCTGTTACCCATCTAATAAAATTCCACTTTATTCCAATGGATAACAATAACATAAAATAAGTAAGTATATGATCCAATGCTAAAATTATATCATGATAAAGAGGCTTGATTTTTATTTGACGGAGAAAAATGCAAACAAGTATTTGACAAAAATTCTCGAAAGACAATCAGCATTTATAAAATCACGATTTACCAGATAAACGCTGAATGCCTTGAGAGGATTATTTGAAGCATATTTTGTAGGCGAGGCAGCTAGGCGTCTGAGATAAACAGACAGTAGCCCTTTTTTTGCCGAGATGACCAAAGCAGTCGTAGAAGATTATTAAGTGGGTAACTAAATTAGATTACATCAATTATTATCAATTTCTGTAATAAAAATAAGCAAAATGTTATAGTTATTGAAGTCAATAAAACTTTCCAAAAATAACACAGTTTATACACTATTCTAGAATATTGTGCTGAGAGTAAACAGTCACTAAGGCACAAAGTGTATTCCAATTTTTTAACATTAATAACTATTGTTATGATCACTGAAGGCGCGAATATTCATTACAAATTATTGGACAGCACGTTATTAAAAACCTGGACAAACTTAAACATAATTAACTTAACTTAACTTAACTTAATAAGAGAATAATTATTATTATAACAATGTTACTAAATAAACATATGCAAAAACACACACAAACAAAATTATTGAAACATGAGAACACAAATGTATACAAAGAGCACTATAATCAGAAGTACGCATTTTATAAAAACAAGCCATCAACACAAAAATACATTTAAAAGATATAGAAATAAAAATATATTACAAGATACACATTACATAATATATCTATGTAATAGAAAATATTATTATTTGAAGATAATTTTATACCTAAAGCAGTGTTCCCACAAAGTGATTTTTGTTGATCAACTTAATTCCTTAATAATTGTTGATTTTTATCGATCAACTGTCTATTGAAACTAAATTGATAAGTAGGAACCGTATTTCAATAAAGTTGATCAAATTGTTAGTTGAGTTGAATGAAATTAAGGTCCTTTTTACTTTTAGTCGATTCAACTGTGAATCAATTATTTGAGTCGGACAATGCATTGTCACGTCGGAATAACTTGTTTCGATTTAAATATGACGAGTTGACTGTTGTCATCCAAAAAAGCTTTAAAGTGGTCGAACAAACGATGTTAATGAACTCCCTAATAAATTCACTAGTTACCTTTTCGATTATGACTCTTGATTCAACTTAAACTGATATGTGGGAAGATTCCTATCAATTTCTTGCTCAACATTCAACAGACAGTTGATCAACAAAATTTTAGATGTGAGAACATGACATTAATGTCAACAGAGTTGATTAGTTGTTTTAACTGACTTGAAACAGGTAGACTGTTATATCAACTTTCGATTGTAAAATCGTAAGTTGCCATTATCGAAGCTGTTTTATCTGTTGATCTTAATGAAATGGCATCTGCAAATAAATTAAGTTGGGAATGGTCCATAGATTTATTACTGTACATGAAAGCGATTTTGTTGGTAGAGGTGGAAAGCAAAGTTGACCAACAAAAATCAAATCATCGGCTTAAGATATCAACACTTTCACAAAAGGGTGATCCCTTGATGATTACATAAAAGGTTATATAACTACATTAATGTTTTGGCCAAATTATAGACAGTCAACTGGATGAAGTTACGCAGAAAGTAAAGATAGAAATACATTATTATCATGTCACATGAGCTCATATGCTAGAACCATCACAACATTCAATACGTAATAAAAACTAAAAACCTACAAAAACATTGTGTCAATTACCTAATATTTGTAGCTCCCTTCTAAATCACTGAAAACAAAGATAATTATGTGAGATCAGTGACCTGAAAATTTTTATAAAATAAAAATACATTCTATTACGTGTGAGATTTATGGTGCGACGTGATATAAGTGAGGTAACGTGAGTGTGGTTTTGATACACGTATGTACAATTTTTATCCGTGGCATGAGCTTATGGTGTACTCACCTGTGCTCACATGACGTGATAATAATGTGTTTCTGCCTTAACAGACAAACATGAACATGCAGCAGTATTTATGTATACAATAATAAATTAGTCTGCTAAAATTTTGACGTGTTTAAACTACCATAATTTTGAAAATAATTGAATAATTAGTATTGGGTCTTTCCTGCAATATGATCTACACATGTTTTCTTTTAAACTGAGTCTATTATATCTGGACCTCAGAGGTAAAGTATACTTTTAGACAAATTTGGGTTTTTACATCTGATATCAGATTTTCGAGTTCTCTCGAATCGTATATTAAAATCACAAAATTTATTAATAAGAAAATTATCTCAGCTATTAATACTGCTCTGCTAAATAAAAAGACGGTGTCTATATAGAAATTATGTCAAAACAATCCAATAATTTTACAGAATATAAGAGAAAAGGTAGTTTAAAACTTGGGTTCTCAATTCACTAAAACCAATAACACTGTCTTTTAACTTAGCAGGGTAGTATAATATCTACTGTTGTTTTTTTGTTGCGGACTTAACTGCGTATTTAATTATGGTTATTGCTCTTAACGCACACACAAATATCTTCTGACTGAGTTATAGGATGAGGTCAATATAGTTATAACTATTTTAAGGCTGCGATCCTTACCTACTGGACACTGGTACCTCATTGAAGTTGACATAACACATATTGATGATTTTACTTTTAAAACAATTTTACTCAATATATCTAAAACAATATAAGATTATATTGATAGACAAAGAATATAACTAACATTTTATAAAAAAAATTACGATTAAAATTAGAAGAGTTATGTTAATTATCCAAAGCCGCATTTAGACCAAGTGAGCGAATGTTTGTTTTTTCCCCACTCCAGCGAAATTCTTATGCTCGCTCAACAAAAAGCGTTTACGTCAAAAGAATTTCACTGGAAAGGGGGAAGAACAAACATTCGCTCGTTTGATACGGCGTAACATACTATAATATAGAATTTTTGCTAAATAACTAACCATTAAGACAATAAATATATTATCTTCAAAAAAATCGGAAGTGAATAACCGAAGAAAACAACAGGTAGATTTTGATTCTAACCTTTACCGTCCATGTTAGCTTCTTCAAGTACGACTGACACTTTACCTCTAAGGTGCAGATATTATGAAACAAAAAATGATTTACCTAATAGGGCTGTCCAATTTTATTAATAGTACACATTACGATAATATAATCGTGTAAATATTAGAAAAGCAAATAAATTAATGTCGCCCTATTTGTTTTCACATTATTTTTAAGGCATTTAGTTTACATATTATTACTCAATCATGCATAAATAAATGCAAATAATATCCCCTCCTATTTATAAAACTCAGCAAACAAACGTGAAATTTGTACTAAATATAATAGTGGACACAAATAAGTGTTTGTTTTTAGGAGGGAGCAATATGTAGTACATAACACTAATGGGTGGAGTCAACACGCATACTGCGGGTGTTAATTGTCCTGATGAGACTTGAAATCCTTTAACAGAATATTAAATTGCCGTTTAAGTGGTACAGTATGACTTCTACATGGTGGCCGGTTTGTATTACGATAAAGAACAAAGGAATTTCTAGACGACTTATTGCCCAGGGTCTAGGGCGATCTGATGCCGAGACAATTGGATGACAGATATCTTACACAGATAGATGAAAGCACGAATAAGCCGGTCACACATACAAACTCGTCTTGACTGCAAGACATTGAATTTGTTGGTATTCACAAAACACATGTAACAGCGAAATGCAACATTTTTGGTTGAAAAACACACCAGTGGGTCTATTCTATACACGAGGCGGCTATCGATGGTAGTTTATCATATTTATGTATTGTGGCTGTTAATTGTTACAATAAGTTAACCGTCTAAATTGTCAAAACGTGCTCTCTTGGCTGTGTTAACTTTTAGAGCGAGATAGACAAATTTGATGGGTAACTTATTATAACAAGTATAATACCTCAATACATAATTATGATAAACTAATCGATAGTCGCCTTGTGTATAGAATAGACCCACTGATATCGTATGCAATATTCCATCATTATTTACAGCTTGATAGTTGTCTTCCGAGCTAGTACAGTAGTATACATAATCGTGTCAGACAGTGTTACCATCTTTTTTATGGTGATTATAGTACAAAGGTGAAAAAACTATAGTGCAGGAATATTTTTCAAATTGAATACTTCAATATTATAGTATTTTTGGTATATTCAGCGTAAATTATTACATTTTACATTTTTCAGTGAAACAAAAATATAGTATGGTTGGCAACACTGTCCGTCAAATCACAAGAGAGCAAAATTGACAACTAATGGCAGTGATCATAATCAGGTTAAGAAATATCCTTCAAACAATTGGAACACTATGCATTCGTTTGTTTCTAACTGATGTACAATGACATTTATCAGTTTTGACAGGATGTTGTGTTCTGTCTGTGTCGCAGCTGTGTGCGCAAGAGAGAATTGCAACAAAGCTGACGCAGCTATCAATAATGATTTCTGGCTTTGTTGATGTCGAGTTGAATTTCAGTGTGCATTGTACCTAAACACACGTATTTTACAACATATAGGTAATTATTCAGCCGCGGAGAGGTAAAAAAATAGGAAGATATTTGTTACGCATGAAAATATTAAGTAAATTTAACGTTTAATACTCGACAAATGAATAAAATACAGTTGTATTTCATATGTACGATCAAATCATATAAAAATACAGCTGTATTTTACGCGAGCATTCAACGAATTGGTAATTTATATTAGCTGTTCAATTATGATCCGCTGCATATGCCTACGCTGGCCTCATTTGCACAATTTTTATGGCATTATAAACGGTGGTACAAACTAGTCAATTAAAGTATAATTAATAATATCATCAGTCTACCTTGTAAACATTTAAAAAAAATAGTTTCAAAAAAGCGATAAACAACTTTTTTTGTTATTAGTTTGCTATTGTTGTTTTGATAATACCTGTGTATTGAATAATAATCTTATTTTTTATCAAAATGGGTTTTACAACTTTTACAAAGATAGACTGACAATATGAAATATTGATTTCCAAGTTTTTTTTAAAACTGTCAATATTACATGATCAGAATTGGTTATACCTATTTCATGGGCTCCAAAATAATGTAATTTTTATTAACCAAACATGAATGTCACAAATACTTCTTTCAAAACAAATATTTAACTGAAATTAACATCTCGTTTGCTTATGTTAGTTTTGACTGCAATTTAATTGTTCTTTCAGTATTATTAGCAACGCTAGTTAATGATTAATATTGGGTTATAAAAAGCTTTACTGAATTAAGATACAAGTGGATTCAAAAAATTACAGATTCTGAATCTATTAGTATAGAAAAGTAAGCTGGTATCAATAACTATTCATATAAAATCGCAGTTTCAAAATATACATTAGAGGGCCCTACATAATTATAATAATCTGACACTGAAGGTTGTAGAAAATGTGATGTCGCAAAACAAACTGTAGGCATTTTTTACAAGAATAAAATCGGTGTATGGCGTGAGTATGTTGATAAATCGAAAAACATTTATTCTCAGGGCGGCTGTTTGTACATTTGGTTTTCTGTGGTAAATCAGATAAGTAATCAACTTTTGGATATTTTTAAATTTTAGTAAAATGTTTGTAAATTATCAAGAAACTAAAATTTCAAAACATTTCTGATTTACCACAGAAAATCAACCTTATCAATAGATGCCCTGTGAATTGATATTTTTCGATTTATCAATACATGGAAATATTCCATGAGAATATTATACAAACTGAAAGCAATTATTTTCAATGCAACTGTTTTATAACGAATAGGGGGGAATAATTTATACAGGGGGGTAAAAGATTTTGTGACTAAGTTTGATATTGAGGTCGGGGTCGAAAAATACTGTAAACCGTGTCATTTATGGACGACCCCAGATGAGAAATCAATGTTGTTGAAAATGATTAGATCATTGAAAATCAATTAATTACAAAATGTGGGACAGCTCCGAAGCACTCTACACTGCCGATGAAGAGTATTGATACCATATCCAATTTTTAAAAAATCACATAGCTACATAGCTCATGATTATAATTATGGATCCACTGAACTCAGATTCGATAATTCAAGAGCATAAGACTATTTATTTATGAAGTCAATCTCATGGTGGCAGTCCGAAGCCTCATTTGAAATAGATATAACCTTTGTGTTGTAAAATTATTACATTTAGTTTTTAGGTTAACTTCTAAGATTCAAAACCACTATGCAGGCATGATTTTGAAGAGACGAAGGTGTTAGCAAATAGGTTCTTCGGTGAAGTACGGATGCAGGAGACATTCTTGTGTGGTAGGTCTCCGTGAAGGGTCGAATGACAGCATATCCTTCAAAGGAAACAATTTTTATTAGATAACATGATTAAGGCAAAGATTAAATTTCCACTAATAGTAATTGTAACACGCAAACAAATAAAGCTAATATTAATTTATAAATTGAGTACAATAATCACTTGTACCTTGGTTTGGTGGGTTGTATACCACCAAACACGTGACTGTAAATATAATATTTTCTTTCTGTAAAACTAGAAAATAATTAGAAAAACGGTGGCTGACGAACACAACTGACTCTGCAATCAACGATTTAATATTATTTTATTAGCAGATGGAGCTGTATTTGATAGTTTATGAATACATAATAATATAACGATGGAAAAGTACTTTTTTTTTTCAGACCATGTCCGAGCCTAATAGGATCATATGGGCCACCACAGAGTAGAGGTTTGTATTAACAGATTTTGTTTTTTTATGAGAAATGGATGTCAGCCACTTGCTCAACCTATTAGGTCCATACCCTGACTCACACACAAATTGAAAAACAATATGTGTACTTGCCAGACCCAGGATTAGAACCTGGGACCCACGGCGTGATAGTCCAACGCTTAAGCCACGCGGCCACCGTGGGTGTCAGAAAAAAACTTACGTAAGGAAAAGTACTTACAGAACCAAAATCAAGAAAAATATCAAAAATACTAAAAATGGAGGCAGCTGACTTTGAAACTAATAGCCTCACATATAAAGATTGCTTGTAAGCTTTATAAATGCAAAAAACACAATGTATTATAGGTAATCGGCGGTAGACGAGCTTTTCAAATCAAACAGTCGGCGTATAGTTTGAATATGACTGATCTAGTGTTTCACTGCCATTTTTTGATCAATGCACGCCATATTATGCTTGGATAAAAACATACCTGTAGTAAATCCCTTGCACTCTGTCCTATTCTGTGACAAACTTCACTTAAATCTCTGGCGGGATGATCGGAGAAATTTTCACACACCACAGTAGAGTTTTCTGGCCACTCTGTCAATGGCGGCCGGCCGATTACTCTGTAAATGTAATGGCAATTTATTAATTAATTAAATTGATCACAGAAAAAAAAAAACAAAATTAACCTGGATAGTGACTAAGGGTGCCTGAATACCAGCTATCAGTATCGTATTGACACCGGGTATTGGTCAAAAAGATGCGTTCAAGCTCTATATGTATGTAGTACAAAAGAAATTAAGTGGGTGGGGAGGGGCAAAGAGATGCATATGAAAGAGCACTGGCTATTTTTAGTTCCTCAGATGACCACTATATACCAGCAGATATAACTTGAATATATGTAAATAACAGTGGCGATGGGTGGAATAAACAGTGCACAATAAAATTTGTCCGTCAAACGTATTTGTTTTCATTGAACTAAGACTACAATGTTTAGAGTATTTGTTAGTTTTTTTTTTTTTAAAATCAATTAAACACTGCATAATCTTAAGCCACAGTAGAAAAAATATTCCTTTACCTATAAAATATCTAAAATTATGCCATTAAACCATACATAATATTGGGTATTTTATAGATACAAGAATATTTTTTATCGATTATGGTTTTGGTAGGCAGGGATTAATTAATTTTAAAAAACTAAACACCATCTGGAATATCATAATCTTAATTCAATGAAAAAAAAAATATGACTGGAAAAGTGTGTACTATTTTTGTCGGATCGCCCATAGCATACCATAACTATTATGGTTTGGTTTAGGCAGGGTTTAATTGAATTTAAAAAACTAACCAGCACCATCTGGAAATTGTTTTCTTAGTTTAATGAAAACAAGTAAGTATGATTGACAAAATTTAGTGTGCACTACATATTTATGTCGAATCTTAACAGCATACCTTCACCCCTCGCCACTGGTACTCATTACTGCGGGCTGAAGTTAATCAGCCAATAAAAAAATGGTGCATGCTCCTATCGGCTAATTACGATCATCCGATTAATAAACTGTTCATAAGCCTAATTGCTTGCAATACGCAATTGCGCTATTGTGTAGCGCCAAGGCCAAGTTTCAGGTTATAGTTGTCTTTATATTGTTTTAGCCTTAGAATATTAGACTATATGTACATATTGTTTTTGTCAACCAAATAAACAATGTGGAGAATTGGGGAAAGCTGATTACATCCTCTAAAAATGTCCCCAAAAGCTGGTTGACAGGGAAGAGCTTCTTAAGTTGATTGGATCTTAGGCACATCTGAAGTCAATCCTTTATAGTATGTAGCTGCATAGCATATCGATTTAATTTGTAGTCCGTTATCCAGAGACTCCATTATAATTGGAGCAATTCATATATTGTCATAGAACATTGTGCAACCTAATGCACTGACCCACACAAATTCAAAACAACATTATGTAAGTAACAAACATGTAAGATCTCTAAACCAAACCTGAATATCTTGTCGAGTTGATCGACTTCAGAAGTTCCCGGAAATAAAGGCCGCAGTGCATGAAGCTCGAAGAGTACAGCTCCGGCTGACCACACATCAACCGCCGAATGATACGCTCGCCCCAATAATACTTCAGGGGGTCTGTACCATAAGGTAACAACCTATCGCCATGGACAAATTATATGTATTAGTTGCTATGATAAATAGATATTACTATTACTTAACAGATTTGTCATGAGAACTCCATGTTTTATTACGACTGAAGATGGAATGATGCACTTTACATGGGCAAGAGACCTGTATTAAGGTTAAAAATGAAAAATTTTCAGTAAGTTAACATTCCCTTTACGATGCTAATATTTTTTTTCCATTCTAGTGATGTCACCTTGTGTTACCGTACTAGATTGACAATATTACAGTAGGTAAGGGAAATACCTATTTTGGCAACATAGTCTAATAAGGTTTCATCACCATTGCTATTTGTTTTATCAATAAAATGATCAAAAAGGCATCAAAACTTAATTATAATCAATCGAGTATATTCTCACAGCCTACAACTGATAATACTATTTTGATCTTATCCCTTACTATCATATCTCTTTCTCACAATTGAGCATGTTTCTCTTTGTTGCATATACGAGGATTATCCAATAATTAAAGACCTTTATTATTTAAAAAATCAGGAAAATTTTAATTTTATAAAAAAAGAATACGAAATTTTAGATACATATCCCCACTATTTTTCGACGTAGTCTCCGTTACGATCGATACACTTGGTGAGCCGTGGCACTAGGTCTTTAATTCCCTTGTCGTAGAACTCCTCCGCCGCCGCCCTCAATAATGTTCTCATTATCTCTTCCGCCACGCCCTCATCGGTCTCGATGCATTTTCCGGCCAAATGTGCCTTAGGTGAAGAAAAAGATGGAAATAACTCGGCGTCAGGTCGGGGTTATGAGTAAGATGACGTAGGACAACCAATTTGAATTAGTCCAAAAGATTCCTAAGCGATTATCACACGATTTTGTTTGTGAGCTTCCGTCAGCATTTTGGGCACCCAATGAGCACACCTTTGCATACCCCAATTTTCCCCTCAAAATCGTTTGTATTGTAGACTTACTGACGTCTGGGATCGAAATTTCGAACTCATGGACTGTCAGACGGCTCTCTTCACGAACTTTATCATTGATTTTCTGGTCACTAATTTAGGACCTCCTTCCTCTCCACTTCTCATTATGAACACTCGTTCTACCACTCGAAAACTCAGTAGGTACACAACTTTCTGACAGTCCACTGGTTCGTCACATTATCATAATTGGATGTGAGACGACGATAGATTTCAATATAGTGGACTCCTTTCGGGTTGAGAAACCGAATAATTGAATGCAGCTGGCCGGCGGCGGGATTCAACAGCGGAGCGTCCATCTCAAACGGATGCAAAGGTTATACTGAAGCAGCTACCGAGCCGGCTCATCACTCGTTCTCGAGAGGGAAGTCCACGCTACACGCCAGTACTGCCATCTTTTGAGAAATAACATCCGTGTCGCCAAAAATGAATAAAGGTCTTTAATTCTTGGACAACCCTCGTACTTTTAGATCTATCTCTTTTGTTTGCAATGTGCATTTATAATTAATGACAGCTAATAGCCGAAATATGAAGATCATGAAGTGCATATTAACCAAAACATTTGCAGTTTAATGTTAAATTAAACTGCTGTGCAGCTGTGTGAATTAGCTGGACGGCGCATTATGACTCGAATTCGAGTGCGAGAGGTATGATGTGATTATTATGTGCAGAATATTGTTTACAAGCGGTGATACATGAGTTTAAACATGTATAACATTAACAAGATGTTTTTAACAATTTTAACATTTAACCGGATATTCTGTCTGTTATATTAAGGTGACGCATCAGTGAAACGCCAAATAATTTTCAACTGTACGGGCGACGAAATTTTGGACTCGCTGCCATTCACTGAGAGAATGTTGACCGAGGAACACGTCACTTTGCTGCGTGATGGCGACGGGTCATTTAATTCTAAAATCGTGTAAAGATGACTAAAAACGTTACCCATTTACTTTAAAAAGAAAACATGTCAATGAATATATTATTATTGTTACTAATAGAACAATAAACAGAACATAAAATGGACGTATGTTGGATTTATATGACAATTAATATTTCGTTTGACAGGCGTCATTTTCACCCGCCACCCGCAATCCGCGCATCGCCTAGCGACGATCTTTTTAGACCGTGCCTCAACTAATGCATGGCCTTAAGGGCATACTTCATTGAAACAGCAAAAGGGCATTGAAGGTGCAACGAAATTTCGGACTTGCTGGCAATCGGAGAGCGAAAGTCGAGCTGTGGACACGTTAATTTGTTTTGTGATGGCGACGGAGGAATTAATTCTTAAATCGTGTAAAGATGACTAAAAAACGTTACCCATTTACTTGAAAAAGAAAACATGTCAATGAATATATTATTATTATTATTACTAATAGAACAATAAACATAACATTAAATGGACGCATGTTGACTTTTTATTACAAATTATGTTTTGTTATGTTCATTATTTGTGACTTACTACACTGGTAAGTATCATTTCCAAATCATATGTCTTGGCGAGTCCAAAGTCGGCGAGTTTGACATGGCCTGCAGAAGTGACGAGAAGGTTCTGTGGCTTCAGATCTCGATGGACAATTCGGTGGGAGTGCAGGAAGTCTAATCCTGACAGGATCTCTTTTGACATGCTCTGTAAGTCAACAAAATGTAAAGGTATAACCAATTTATATCATTTCATGTGAATAAGATATTCATGGATCAATGGTGTGCATAAAATCTAGTAAAGTTTATCTGTCAAAAGAGGAATTTACTAGTATTAAATCTTACTTGAACTGGCTTAGGGATTGCAATACCGGTATTCCAGCATTTATCAATACCAAAATACCGGTTTTAAAAATCCAAAATACCGGAATTTTTGGTATTAAGAAAGCACACTCGTTTACGTTTTTAAAAATGAATTATAAGTTATGTGCTGCTAAAATGCAAATATATTGAGTGAATCCAACAGAGGTGAAAAAATAATAAAACAAATTTCGTCAAATATAATATTTATATAAGTAATTGTCGCGATAAATTATCATATTAACAAACATGAAAACAATAATGTTCAATTATTCTATAATCGTTGAATTTAAGAAGCTTTTCCTGCAGCCGAACTTATTTGCTTTTGATTAACTTTTGAGGGCTCTAGTTAAAATTATCAATATATTCCAATTATTTGTAAAAAATCACTAGTTCTACAATTATGATCAATACATATTTTAAATGTCAACATAATAAATGTAAGTATGTAGGTTTTTGCTATAAAATAATATTTTAAAAAGATTTTATTAGCTATATTTATTGATAAGCACGTACTTCTGTTTTTTTAATGTTTAAGAAATATCGGTGTTCAATAGTAAATACCGAAAAACTGGTATTGATATTTTCATTCGGTATTGCAATCCCTTAACTGGCTATATATATATATATATACGGGGGCATTACGTGCAAAAGCGTCACTGGTTGATTTTGATCATTTCTCACTTAATTACTACATAATAATAAAAGTGTATCGCAAAAGCGATCGAATGCAGTTTTCATTTATATGCAAAAATGGTTATAACTATGTATTATAATAATCAGTTTATAATGAGTTCCATATAAACCGGGACTGTTTAAAAAATTACTTGAAAACATGACACTGATGAATTATAACCGATCATTAAACAGCTTGGGTTTTAATTTTATATGGGAGTGCGCTGCTAGATATGTATCTCTAAGAAATAATACAGTACAAAATCGTTTATTTAATGTAAACGTTCTTACCCTTATCTTATCAGCGGGTATTCCATTTATAGGTGCCTTCTCTATGTAAGAAGCCAAATCCTGATCGAGGTGTTCAAATACCAAGAAAAGTACCAGTTGGCGGCCGCGTTCGCATCTCTGACCGTGACATACATCTAGAAGTCTAAGTCAAAATATATACATATCAGCAATAACAAAAATTACTTTTCTGTTCGGCCAAGGCCAATAATTATAGTCAGGCCGTGACACGAACTGTAAAATTCGATGGAAGGGCTAGTTATTGATCATACACTGAATGCGATATGGTAAACTGTTTGTACAAAATGATGATTGGGTACAAGTCGGTTTAAGGGAAGTCAGGCGGGAATCGCGCTTATTTTCATATCCAATTTTCGTTCATGAAATTCATGAATTCAAGAATGAAAACCTCACCTAGCCTAACCTAACTTAACAAATAATCCAGTATATCGGCTATTTTCAAAATTTATTTGCCGCTGGCTCCCCTTAGGCGTAAAACCCACTTAACGCAGCGAGTGGGGCACTCGCGCAAAATTTCACAAGTGGAGCGTAAATCATCGAAAATACAACGTCAAATCCAGTATGCCCTGGCATACTGGATTTGACGAGGCATTGTGCCCGCACGCCCCATGATTCACCGTTGTTTGGCTTCTCAGCGGGACGAATTAACGAAAATACAAAGAGTCCATTCATTGAACACGGCAAGCAAAATCACGCTTCTGGAAGCGTCATCGATAGACGGGCGAGAAGGCATTATTTAATAACAGTGAACTCATTGTTTAGTTATTGCGTGTCCGATATTTTGCTGGTAGAATGATGTCATCGTGAATATTAATTACATGCCCCGAGAAATTTAATATTTTTATTGCTTTGTTATGAGAGACACTGATAATAATAATTATTTTGTGCTTCTTGTGCCCCTTATTACATAGGTGAAGGGTAATGCGCGGGTGGGAGGGGGCCTACTTCGTAGTGAGCGCACCGAGCGCCGCTTTGGTGGGCTTTATGCCTTAAGCCGACAAGAACCGATGATTGTCGCATATTGAAATTAATGGTGATAATTTGAATAAAATATGCAATAGAAATTCTTCGAAAAATTGTGGATGTTTTTTATTGATTTTTAAGGTGAGGGGGGGGCTGTGGGGGTTTTAGCAAAATCTGACAGGTGCCCAATGACTTCCAAATTTACAATACTAATTAAATAATTTGATTTTTAGTACCTGACAACATTTGGATGCTGAAACACATCCAGCTGCTTTAGAAGAGTGATTTCTCGTATTGTGGAAAGTGGGATGCCATCTTCGGTTAAAGCGATCCGCACTTTCTTTAAAGCCACCATGTGTCCGGGATTTTGAAGGTCCCAAGCTTTGTATACGGTTCCATAAGCGCCTATAACAAGAAATGTACCACATTATTACAATACAAAACTGGATAAAGGTATCGGATGCAACAGTGGCGAAGGGTGACTTTTGGAAAGAGGTAGGCCGTGGAAATCAGAGGAAAAAAAGCACACTTGTCAGGTAAACTAACGGGAAACAAGAAGATACGGTAGACTACCGATTATCCGGGCTAATGGTGGGGAGAGGCGGCACGGATAAACGAAAAACACAGATAATTCGAACTATGGTATTTTCTTTTAAAAATACTACACTACTATTCTTTTACACTAGGTACATTAGTTGTTAAAATAGAGTTCAGAATATATTACAAAGACTGCAATTATTTCAGCTTCGTTGAAGGTATTTAAATAAACTGTTATCAATATTATATACCCACCTATTTGTTTATATTCTATTGACCGGTAATTTTATGGTGTGTATAAAAGTTTCAATACCTGTTCCAATTAAATCCAGCTCTTTGTAATTACTAGACGACTGTAACATGTTGGTTAAATTACTAACATCGTTAATCATAGGGGATGATTTAGGGCTGCGAGGGACATGTGAACTCCCACCGGGGCAACACGCTAATTCGTCCGACATTCTTATTTTTGTAAGGTGTTTTAAGTTAAATTACTGCGGTGCAATTACGAAATAAACATTGCATTTGATTGGAAAATATATTATAAATATTATCTGATTAGTAATATAGTAAATAAACAAACAAACACCAACGCCGCAAAAGTTAACCTAACTTGGGTAAATTGAATTCAACAAACACAACTTTACAAACACGACCTAAAAAACTAACTTTAATAGAGATGGGGACTAAGCGGTGAAACTAAAGATTCAATCTGTAAGTCTTTTTAGTAAATATTGATGACTCATTTTTAATGAAGACCTTTTGCTCTTCCATCTACCCACAGAACATAATAAGATAGAAATATAAATGTTATCGTTATTAACAAAGAGTTTGAAATAGGGTTCTTTATGACGGTCAGGCAATAAAACCCAAATAAAACAAAGTGCGCCAGCTTCCATCAAATATTAATGTGCGTTGCTTTTACGTGACAAACTTCAATGCACATTAATACAAATGTTTCTATTTTAAAACCTATATTATTACACGTATTTAAGTTAATACCATATATTCCACACTTAAAATAAGTAGTCTATTATACCACACCCGGTAAAGTAAGTCAGTTCCCATTAATGTTGTGTTCCTTGCATCTACCCTTCCAGCTCAAATAGTGGTAATCGTCGCAACATGTCCTATGTTCGAATCCTGGGTCTGGCGAATACACATATCGATTTTCAATTTGTGTTGGAGTCAGAGTATGGACCTAATAGGTTGGGCAAGTGGCTAACATTCATTTATCGTAAAAAATCTGTTAATACAAACCTCTACTCTATGGATTGTCATATGATCAGGAGCGGACATGGTTAAAAAAAAGATAAAATAAATATAATTATTTTAAAGGTTCACCTTCAGTCTTGAAGAAGCAGAAGATAAATATAGTAGTTGAAGAATCTAAACATGTAAGTTACGGACAAGAGCATAACTTCGTTGTTTTGGTCAGTAGTCTAATACCCAAACCTAGATGAAGATTGATTTTGCTATGATGATTATTATCAACAAGACTAATCTTTATAGAGGAAACAGTAGGTACAATGTATAGCGAAAATGTATTAATGGATGGCGTTAAATTAGGTAGTCATATCTCTGTACGTAGGTAGGTACTTCGATATTTTTAAGTGCCAATATAATGTAATCATTTTAAGAACCTGAGCTGTAGAGAATCTAAAAATAAACCGTAATGATTATAGCATACTGCATGAAATAAAGTTTGTAAAGCGATGTAAAGTAACTGCGTAATCATATGACTGCAGAAATTAGAAAAAATGTGAAAGCTTACAAGTAGAAATTTTATTAAAGCGGTATTGTGTATCCTAGTTGCAATTCAACGCATCTGGTTAAACCTTGTACCCCACTACAGAATACATACCAATAATAAATGAAATTGAGTCTAGTTGGATTTTTTTAAGAAATTTAATAAAATATATTGACATTGTATATTAACACAAAATAAGACCAATGATATTATAATATTTTTATACGGATAGTGTTTCTTAATGAATAATAATTATGACTGTTGGAAAAGAATGTTCACTCATCAAATTAATAATGGTGCCCATCCCTTTTGAAGGCGAACAATTTTGAAGGAACACCTGTCATCTGAGTTGTCAGGATTAAAAAAATATTAAATATTAAATCGATAATGATATCGAGATTTATGATTCAACTGTTTTTTTTTCATTTTATTCTGATTAAATTTTTAAAATCAAACTGTTTTTAGTAGTCTTCTGAGAATCATTTTATTTGGGAAAATTTTCAATATCATTTTATAAGTCAACAATACTGACAAACGTCATAAAAATTTTAGTAGCGTACTCTCTGAGGCATTATTATAAGCTTAGCGATAAAAGCAGATTTCTGTTTTATCTATCAAAGCAAAAACATAAGGTCTCATATTTTATTTAATATTGTAACAATTAGAAAAAATATTATTACAATTAAAAAAATATCGTATCACTATGAACTTCTCAAAATTTTTAAAAATATTAAATTTATTTTTCTAGTAATACCACTGGGAATGTAGTGTGGATCCGCACCTAATAATATAGCGCCGATCGCAAAATTTTTGTAGTTCTTTAAAATACAATAAGTAATTTTTCATCCGTCGTGAAATTAAAGTCACATCATTATAACCATAATTAAGTTTGTAATTTCGAGAAATCAATAAACTTCTTTGATAAAATTAATATAATAATTGTATTTGTCTTAAATAATAAACATTTGCCACGAAGCGGTATGGCTCGTTGGTCTAGGGGTATGATTCTCGCTTCGGGTGCGAGAGGTCCCGGGTTCAAATCCCGGACGAGCCCAGGTGAAAAATACTTTTTTTGTTTCGATTATCAATTTAATTACATTTACATTATTTACACAAAACAATATCATACAAATTTCATTATGTATAAGTAATATTTATGAATTGAGACCATCAGTAATTTTATTACTAATCTTCGTAAAATATAATTTATTTTTGTATTTAAATATTTCCTATCTCAAACAATATTGTTTTTCTAAAAAAATATAAGTATTAAAAGTATATTTCAGCTGTTTTTTAGCAAATAAAACAACATATTTTTCTATTTAGGTAAGTACCGACAAGACAGTCTTATCTGATCTAAATAAAGAGCGACGGTTTTGGGTAAACGCGAAGACCAGCTGTTTCGTTTGGTCAGGTTTGGAGGCCCCCCTGCGAAAATACTGTCGTAAATACGTGTGAAAATATGGCAATTTGTATATTTATATTCCCAGGATTTGTTTTATTCTTCAATTAAATTTGGATTTTTCAAGAAAACACGATATTATGATTGATGTACTTTCGCTTTATGGGAAACCGCCTAGATACCTTATTCATGGTTGTTCTTATTCCTAGTTAACATTGTTATATAAGTACACAGGCCCATGCCAAACGGGGTTGTTTCTTGATCGAGTGCTGCACTCTGACGACATGTTTCTGAGGCTGGTCGCACATTACAAATAGTCTCGACTGGGATATTGGTCATAAATCAAAACCGGATGCAATGTTGCAATTGAGCGCACAAGTGACGTCCCGTGTGGGTAGGCAAGTCATGCGTTGTTTACGGGCGGCAAATGAAGAAACGAGCACGAATATTACAACTGTTGAGAGCAGTGGCGGTTCTCCATGAAGCAGACGATGCGGTTGATACGTTAGAAAGTGCCGACATCGTAGTTTAAAAAAAATGGAAGCAGGTAACCTACGTTTGCCTAAGGGCGGCTCTTTGAATAGAACACACGGCTAGCCGAAACGAATTATAAAGCAGCTTCAGCACATGTGATGATGCGACATTTTGGATTTATACCTACCTGCCTGCGCCCCATGCTGTTTTTTTCAAATTCTAGCTGTGTGCGGGGGTACATTAAGTAACATGTGTTTTGTGAATACCAACAAAATCACATCGACATATTCGACGCATTGCAGTCGGACGAGCTTAGATGTGCGACCCGACATTATAGGGCTGACGCGTAACCGCTCTAATGATTAGTACAGCTATGCCGGTGTAAGCAAGCCTTAACTGAGGCTATTGGTTTCAAAGTGAGTTATATCGCTTTTAAATATTTTCTTGATTCTGGTTGTCAGTAAAATAGTATTAAACCGGATGTTGATTGCAAAGTTCGTTATAATATGATAGATAAGCCGACATTATAACCATATATAATGATTATGTATTATTATAGTTGATAATAATTTCAATGACTTTTTGCAGTGCTCGAAATGGAAAATTTCACGAACAGGAACGCTCGACAATTTTCCAAAAATGTGTGATATTAGATATAATAATATCTGTAACATAAAAATATCTTTTAGTTTTACATGATGTACTTTTTTCATCATCATCTTCGCCCAATACGCTATCGGCTATAACAATTAATGGTAACATACAAATATAGAGTCATTTTGCTTTACGAAATCGTTTTCTAAAAAATACATTAATAATTATACAAATATAAATAACTAAACGTATATGAATCTAATTGGAGTGGGAAACATTATTAAAATACATGAAATAATAGACAAACTCAGGGCTTTTTTTTAAAAAAAAAAGGTGCCGGAACTCACTTCATGTCAAGCTTTTTACTAAATAAAATTATATTGCTATGCCACGAAGCGAACAAAAAAAGGTTGATTTTTACGATAATTTTTTATTTTAGTCAAAAACAAAGCTACAGAAACAATAAAATACATACATTATATTTGAAATATATTGTACAAATAAGACTAAATAAGACTAACTTTAAAATATAATTGTAAATACATATGTAATGTATTTATTTATGAACTTGAATAAAAGTTTAGAGTGATTTCCAAAGTTTTTTCCAATTCTCGTCTGATACATCATCTCGATTCCTTTTCTTAGTGTTAGAGTCTAAGGCCGAATGTCTTCCTTTAAGTAACCACCTACCTATCAACATATTTTGAAGGATCGAAAAGTGTCAAGGGTGGTCCCACGAGTTTGATGAACAAGAGTGCCGAAACTGTTTTAGTGTTTAACGAAGCTCTTGTTGGGGTAATAATAAGATTCATTTGCGAAAACCCCCGTTCACATTCACTTGAAGAAATGGGAATAGAATTCAGAGCATATACCAAACGCAAGAGTTTTTCAGAATATGTCTTTTCGAGAATGTATTCGCGAAATCCACGAATCATTTCTCGTTCATCTAGTTGTAGCCTGATCGAAATGTTTCTAATTTCCATCTCTCCAAATGTCAACCGATTATCAATGTCTTCAGGCCAATATTTTTGGTCAAGTACGCGAGCCCAAAGTGCAAACTCAACATCTTTATTATCTAGCAGCCTTTTTTCAATTGACGTTTTCAACGTGGAATAAAATATTTTCGGATCAATAGGAGGATCATTTTTAGAAACTTTTTCGTGAAGTAAAACTCCACGAAAATGCAGATTGCTTATAGCAGCTGCAGCACATTTATAATAGGGTCCAAAATTCTGTTTTCTTTCTTCAAAAACTTGAACGAGTTCATTTATTTTTCGATTTGCAATGTAAAGGTTCACATTGCGATTTTGTAGGTCCAAACTAAGTTCCGACAATTCTTGGAGAGCGTCGCACATCAATGCTAGATCCAATAAAAATCCTGTTGATGTTATTTTGTTCTTTAAGCCACTGTAAGTACACTTGTCATTTTTATCTCTTGTAGGGTCATTCATCGCTTCTTCAAAATGACGCACAAGGGATTCATAATTATTCCACACAGCCGAAACTGAACCGAGTTCGACCTTGATCCCCGAGATCAGCTAGAGATGATTCAGGAACATCTACATGTACCGATATTTCCATATCTTCTGTCATCGTTTCTGTTTTGAGCTTTTTATTTGCGGAATCGGCGCCGCTGCCGGTGGTTGAGAAGTAACAGGAAATTTTTTTCATATTTAAACTTGGGGTTGCACTAAATAATATATAAAATAGTTGCACAACACGTAATCGTAACACAAACTGACTAAACAAACGTAAATAACAATATACGCAGATGCTGCCATGCGATAAACGTCAAACTGTCAAAATCATAATACGCAGCATACGTATGAAGCTAGTTACATACGCATGTTTGCTATTTAAACTATACGGTTACTTCACTAACACTAACACGCCAACATTCAAAATGGCTTCCACCTGTACCTTATTTTATCATTTTAACGAATTATTATTGTAATTACTTAAGCGCAAATATTTTTTCGTTTAATTGATTTTGAAATAAAACCGTGAAAAAAGGTGCCGGAACGCCGTTCCACCGCGTTAAATGGAAAAAAAGCCCTGGTCACAAACTAATCACAATTTCCCATTGGTTTCATTAGTAGTTTGAATAAAAATATACAACTAAGAGTGGATGGAAATATGAGTGAAGATAATTCGGTTTAAACAAAATACATGCCACTTTTTTCAAAGCTCTGATTTTTCGTAAATTCGAAATATTTTGATTATGGTAAACTATTTTTTAATCAAATTAAAATCCATCGTATACGAAAAAGCAAGGGCATCGTTTTTAATAAATTAATTAAAAAAGTATGTAATACGCAAGATTTACAAATGTAGCCTTCTTTATTAAATATGAATCATTTTAAACAACCTCAGAAGTGTAGGTACATATTATTAGAAAAAAAAATATTTACATCATGTGGACATGTAGGATAATTTATTCTAATAGGTTTCCAATGTTATAGAAATTGTTATATACAGGGAAATTTTTCATATATTTATCCCATTGGATTCTGATTGATTTATTTAAATATTTTTATTTCGTATTGTACCTTAAACAATACAAATTTTTTTAACATGCATACGATGTTCACGAATATGTATCTATATTAATTATGGAATTATTTGATTTAAGTTATTAAATGTATTATAAAATTAGTTTAACCATCAAAAACACAGTTCATTCAACCCGAAAAATATCCATATAAAATTAAAACAATAAAAATATATGAGGAAATGATATTTATTTTTTTTGTCACTCAATGTAAAATATTATAATAGATTAGGATAAATAATTATTATCTGGCGATTCCGTAACGTTGAGTAGGTAGGTAAAACAGCAAATACGTATGTTCTGGTCACAGGGAAAAGCATGACTGTATTTACTATTTAATATGAAATATTTGACCCCCTTAGAAATTATTAAACAACAATTTAAGCTATTAAGTACCTACAAAGAGTTTTTAAGCGATGTCAGAGCACAAGTTTTTCGGAAAATTAAAAATTTGCAATAATAATTATTTAGAACCCAACCCATCAACCTTGGTCGATCCAGTGCTGGATGAAGGCCTCCCTTATTTTATTTCATCTCTGTCGGTACCTACTTAGTTTTTCACTGCAAAGTATTTTCGCTGAACTTAATCAATTCATCAATAATGTAAAAAATATAAAAAATAATTTTGTGTAGAGCAGCAAAGCATGGGGGGGGGGGGGGGGGGGTTAGGTAATGGGAAACCAAAAAAACACAACTTAAAATGATTAAATTTGGAAAAATAAGGAGTCTAATTTTGTCGCTTCCTCTGATGAAAACGTTTATCATTGGCTGCATACAACTTAATATTGATAAACGACCAATGAACGACCCCGATTGCATTATGAAATACAAAAACTATGAACGCGTCAAACCAATGTAAGTTTCGCTAACATAATAATATGATAAATGGACAATTCGGTCAATTATGGTTGTTTCGATACAAAATTTAAAGTTGCATTACAAAAAACAATCGCCTACCACTGCCGTATTGATCATAAACGTGCTCAAGAATTTCAACCCTCAGTAGGACAGATATAGTATACCTATCTCGGTAGATACTTAGGTAGGGCACGTAGTTTTATTCACACTATTTTTACTATGTTATTTTTGTGCAATATTTAACAAATTAATTAAGTCATTTATACAGTTAAGATAATATATGTATTTAATGTTTCATTTAAAAAATTAAAAGTTCCAGTGTGCATTATAACTATTACGTTATTAACTCACTATATTTAGGCATGTACCTTAACATTAACTGTATTAAAATAATATGTATGAACTTGCAAAAAAATAAGTGTCTCGTTTTATAAATTAATACTACAGTAAATCTACATTCCTATGTAAAATAGCTTCCAACTTTTCCTTACAATCAAAAAAACCTTTTTTTTTCAAAATACATTATTGTCCCATACGTGCAATAAAATAAATAAGAAATGCAATAAATCTTACTCATCTTGTATAGAATTTTATTGTTTTATCACCATTGACGCAAAAGGGTTTGTCTATTAGTGCATTCAAGGCCAAATTCGTTGAAAAGAGATTGTCTTGAAAAAAGGTTAGTTCTCAAATTCGTTATCTTACACTTACTCTATCACTATTTCAAAAAAACTTAAGTACATTATGTACGGGTCATAGAAAATTCAGTGGTTCTAAACCAGTAAAATAATTTTTTAATAAAAAAAAATATTTGTTCTTGTACCTATCAATTCATTTTCGTAAATTTTAAATCTAACCCGGAACGTAATAATATTAAGTATGACGCTTGAGGATTTTACTAGACGACTCGCTGTCCGTCGGATATTTTACGAACCGGTACGCCATTTTCGAGGTTTTAACGAACAGGAACGCCATCCTTGGAAATCCCACGAATAGGAACGGCGCTCCGGGGCGTTCCGCTCCATTCCGAGCGCTGACTTTTTGATCATTTCATTTGCTATTAACATTCTTCTTCATACGGTCTTCATGATACCCCATCGCAGGACGGAAGTGATACTTCATGATGATATTGTGTATCGTGCGATTAACTTATTTGATTGCACGATAAGGGTTGATTTTTTTAAACTATGTCATGGTTTTTGGACGTGTTAAATATGTTAAATTTATCATTTTACTTTGATATCTACATAAGCACATACTTTTTTGATTATATTGGTTGTTATTTGTAACTAAGTCATTTTTAAAATTTGTATTCATTATGTATAATGGCGCATTGGCCAATCGCTGTAATGCTATAATATTCTTTTCTAAAAATAAATAAATAAATAATTACTAATAATGATTTACAAATATGTTTGAAACAAAAAAATATTCTATTTGTACATAGTCCTAAATGTGATGTTTTTTGCAATTGTTTCAAAATGGCAATAGGTATTGAGGTAACCACCAATAGGCCAATAGCCTCAACCACTAAAATGGACATTTTTTACGACTATTTTGTTCGATATCACCGCGGAAGTCACCATAATATGTATTGATATGTAACAATTCCACCATATATTTATCTATCAATCGTTCATACAGCCTTAAAAGGGGTACGTTTGTCATGTCACCATAATTATTGGCACGTAATGTTGACCAAATAAGTATTGTTACTTTAAAATATTATATTATTATACATCATCATACAATATATGTATCTAAGTACACACTTGTAACACTCACAATCATGACCAGAATAATATTATGCAACTCTAACAGATTAATAAATTAAGTGTATCTTTAAGTATTAATATAATATTAAAAATACAAATTCGTTTATAACTGGAGCATAATACAGACAGCCATATTATAGTGTATATTATTAACAACCCATTTTTACATGAAAAATGGATGTTGACCATTTGTCAATTAGTTAGTACCTACATATCCATAGTCACTATCACAGAACAGATTAATAAATAGAATTCCGATATGCTATAATCCAATATACTACATTTTGACGCCGGGTTTTGAATGTGTGAGTGTCCTACGAAAATGAACCACACATTATAGATGTGCAATAGCGTGCATTGCATTTTCAAATACACAAATATTAAATGAGCGTCAGCGCATAAAACGAAATCACTTGTCAGAACGAAATACAAGCGTATTCTTAACATGTGTTTAAGTTTATCCCATATTCTTACTCACTCAAGATCGGTTGCCTGTTTCTCCGCACCCGTTAGGTATTTGAGTTCCCATTATTTCTGAGTTCCCTGGTCAGAACGCTTATCGAAAATAGTTCTCAGAAAATATCGTGAAAAAAATGGTGTTGGATTAAACAAAGAAGGGATTACATTTTTGTGTAAAATGGAAAATAAATAATTGCGATAAAATATTGTTTTTTTATTAGATATATAATATTATAGAGGCACCAAAAGTGCTTAGGGTTCCCGAGGGTGTTAATCAGGCCCTGTTTTTACCCTTCGAATCACAGTGAATTATATTTTGTGATGCCGGATCTTCAATGCAAGCAACATCCCCAGGCAAAATACGGCTCTTTAGCAGTCTTAAATGCCTTCCAAAGTTGTGTTATTGCTTTATTATTTCTTAATAGGAAAATATAATAGTCTAAATACAAATTTTGATTATTACATACTCTGCCTTTTAGAATTCGAACATATTGATCCATTGATAGATTGAAATTTTTTTTTATTATTCTAAAACATGACGTTCTTGTGCGCATTTCCTCCAATAATTTGCGTCCCCTTACAATTTACCGGCCTATGCAGTGCACGACCTGTTTACCCGCACGGGACGTCACTGCTTCAATGGCTACAGGGTATCTCCCCAGAAATTACCAAAGGCTATATCAATTTTAGTGGGCATGCCTTGAATTAGAATATAATATTTTATTATATGTCTTAATTTCGCCGTACTTTTAAGCTTGGTAAGAGAAATCCTATTTTACCACATTGTCTCAAGTGCGACCTACCATGGTTAACACTAGCTTCCCACATTCAGTACTCGAGCCTGCCCCAGCCCACATTGGGGAGAGACACTCCCCTCTCATCGTGATAATCGGCTATAAATTTAGGTGAAACTGTCAGAAGTGTTGTTATCTGACATAAATGCTTATGGTGATGTGTTGAATTAGTAGATATCAACCAATCCTCCCTAAATGTGTGTCAAAATAACTATACACCGTGAAGTTTCAAGCCATGTTTTTTAGAAATGTAAAAAAACTACCTGTCAGTTAATTTCGTCGTAATTAGATAGGAGGTAAGCAGGTCATTTAGTAAATGTTCGAGTCCTTGTGGGCGTTGTGATTTTTTAAACTATTTTCTAATGTTTACTGTGAATTATTATTCGTTGAATAAAAAAATAGTTTATTAAATAATTATAAAATTGTACGTTATAACTAGAATTCGGAGAGATAAAGTAAAGTACATTGGCGCGATTCCAGTGGATGCGGATTCGAGTCCCGCTGGGTATCGTATTTTAATTTTTTTCTAGTTAGTAGGTACCTACCTATATTACATAATATATCTGAGGTGATCATTATGTACCTACTACTCACTCTTAAAACATAAATAAGAGATTTCAAGGTACCCTAAATATTAAAATAAACATACGATTGATCAAGCGGTTATGTCCTATTTATATGCATTATATATTTAAAAAAATATATATCATGGAGTGTCCCAATTGGAATCTAGTTAGAAAAGATTTTCCGAGACGGAAAAACGTAATAAAAAATAGATTCGATTAAAAGGAAATGTTTGATTGCACGGGTACCTATTTATAAATGTTGTTATTTAGGTTCATATTTTCATACATTCCTCAAAACTGGATTAACATATTCCGCCAAACTTGAAAGGTCTTCCTTCTCACTCTATGTGTTGAAATTCCAATGAAAATATTAAAAACTCCCGTTTCAAGAAAGGGACACAGCTTATAGATGATTTTTTAAGGAGTCAACTGGTCATTACCGCTATAGAAAAATCTTATACGAAGAAAGCGCGCATAACTATGCAAAGCACCTCACGGAAATATAACCTTTATTGTAATATAAAATAAGAACCGCCATGTTCTGTAGCTGTAAGACTTCCTATACTACCTTAGGAAGGCTTTGGCTCAAGTCAATAAATTATGTACACGATTATAGAGTCTATAGCACGATGCATAGAATCTAAATTGCTTCGAGGAAAAGTTGACGGTTGACGTATTCTTGAATCCGCCTCAGGTGGAAAAAATACCGCTATCCAACTGCTAACCTCATATCGTTGACATACCATGTTTGAATTTCGAACAGTGCACGTCAATAAGAAAATACGAATTTATACTGGCCGCGTGTAAAATAATATCTTTTGGGGAATTTAAAAAGGGAACAGGAAATTAATTGTCATTATAAAAACAATCCAGAGATATTATATTTTTAATATAAAGAGGTTTATTTTACGTCGTGTGGCTTTTACAAGATATGGATGAGTCGCGCGGTGAAAATTACACTTTCTAGATAGTTTCTATCAAGATTATAACGAAATGTGAACGTGTAAAAGTGTTTTATAAGTAAATTGTGTTAGATATATATGTGTTTTTTTAATTATTTAGCAATAATTACGACCGTGAGGAAGAGTTTAAGTGTGTTTTTATTATGACCTGTATACACGGATGGTGTATTATCTGCTAAAGAGGTCTACCAACCCGGATTTTGTTGCATGCAGACGTGCGAGTATCTCTATAAACGTAAGTTAATATTCTTCTTTTACCGTATTATTTGCTGTCAGATTGTATTTATTTATTGATTGTTTGTAATGAATCGTTATTATAACTACTTGCATATTATAGTATAGGTACTATCAATAAATATAAACAAATTAATTAATTGTTAATGTCCACGACACAACAAACTATCTGAAATAGCATAGACCAGTAAATGTTTTATTTTGTTTTATATACTATAAATCACAACTGGATTCCAGGTGAAGCATATGGATTCCACAACATAATATTATATAGATACAGGTATGTAGGTACTATGTTAATAGATTTTTATGATTATTTAATATTAATCATTCGAACAATCTTATTTAGAGATAAATATAACCAAAAACACCAATAAACGACAATGCTTCTATCCAAATAAATGTATTAATTAAAAATCATAATACTAATTTCATCCAACCGGTGGAATTCAAACCCGGATTCTCGTATGCCACAGTGTTTCGCTACCGACTGATTTCACCCATTAGACTATTATACTGTGTTTCTTTTATTTTGTTAACTGTCAATTCATTGTGGAACTGCATTGTATTGCTGTTTTAATTTAATAAAACGCATTTTTTTTGGACTACTTATTCCACTTTTAATCAATAAATTAGAACCGGTTTCGGAAAATGTCCCTCTGAGGCGGACGAAACCGGTCCTAATTTATTGATTAAAAGTGGAATAAGTACTACAAAAATTGCGTTTTATTAAATTAAAACAACAATATTATAATGTGTACCTACATTTTAATGTTTCCAAAGAAAATTAACAAAAAAACATAATTGGTAAAAGAATAAATACGTACCAAGAAAACTACTGCTTTAATATTATATTATTATAATCAAACGTTCCCAAACCATTTCTGAATAGAACCCCCTTGTCCCCCTTCACCCCTCATAATCAGCTGATGGTTAAAAAAAAGTCCATGACATCAAGTGCGGTATCGTAATAATAATTAAGATACATTAAAAATATATTATACTTTATAATATTAACAGGTTAAGTGCCCAGAGCGTCTTTGGACGCCTTAATTACACCAATTCTTATGTTAATTACTATCAATTAACTAATTGCGGCATAGAAAGGATTAATAAGTCTCCATGATTTTTAGATTATGCAGAGCGTCGTGAACAGTCGTCAATATTATAAATTACTATTACACACAGTGACTCAGGTACCAATTGGGTCATATTGACGTCTGGTGTGATTAGTTTATACCCTATTACGCACATACGTACAGTTATGTTTTTGGTGTTTATAAAAAATTGTATATATTTATTTTAGTCAGATTTGTGGCTATACTAAACTGTTATACAACGTATTTTATAACGTATTATTATATTAAATCAAATGACGAAATCGGATCTCATAACTGAAACTGATACTTTCGTAAACAGGCGAATATAGATGAAGGTTCATGAAAAAATAATTTTACTTATTATTATTTCAATAAGGATTCATTTAGTAAATTCGCGTTAATGTATTTACATCACTGCTGTCCCATATTGAATAACGTATATACATTAAATATTGCCACAAATATGTATAATGTATATGTAGTATGTACCTACCTACAGTGTGCGGGGTAACCGGTCAAAAAAGGACAGTGACAAAACAGAACAGCCGGAAGAAAAATAAAACATTCATTTTTGTCGTTTCTATTTTTAGCTACTTACTAAAACCTTCTTATAAACGAAATATATATTATCACTGCATGTTGGCCATTCGGCGCAAAACCCTCAATGTATCTGCTTGATTTTGATAATCATGCACAACTTCACAGGATTATTAATCTCATTATTTCGTTGTACCTAGTCACCCAAACATTTTGAACAAACATATTAGATTGATTAAGACGAGATATACTCAGCTTGCCGGCAACACCGAGTTGAGTCCCGTTTAATTGAGGCTTTCGAAGTTAGGAATGCAGAAATTATGTAATTTGATTTTTTACGGCGTATTGAAAACCTGTGTTATTAAAACTTTCTTACAACACAATATAGATATACGACAATTTCAATATTAAATGTTATATTTTTCATGACAATTTATAGTTCTATTGATGGCTGTTCTGTTTTATGATTATTCTGTTTTGTCACTGTTCTGTTTCTTTATGTTCTGTTTATTCATATTCTGTTATATCATGTTCTGTTTATTCATGTAACCGTATGTAGATGACAAATTAATGCTACCCAAATAGCATAAGAGTGCATATTGCAAATTTTCGTTTATGTCTGCTTATTATTAGTTTCTAGTTAATGACGATTGGTAACCAATCGCAGAAGGTAGGTAAATACGTTTCGTGGTCGCATTAATTTTCCATCATTGGGTATACTTAATTCAAAGCCAATTTATAAGGTTATCTAGTCAAAAAAAACCTCTTTATGTATACGTTTCTGCAGTATTTTTTAGCCATATATTTTCTGCATACTGCAATAACTACTGTGTATTTATAATTAATACAATCTGGTTAATTTGAATTATACGAGGATAAGAGAGAGTAAATGATAATTGAATTTGACTGAGTCATACAAACCGTAGTCGTTAGTTTTGCGTGAAAGTTTTCGCAGGAAATAACTAACTGCCTGTATCGTTTTCAAATAAAATTGGAAACAATTAAGAAAAACCAAGCACTTTTGTAATGCAAAATAAATACTATTAATCCCGACGTGAATGCAAATCGTTACAGGGTTTTTTATGTCATAAAACGGGTACCTATTAATTATAAAGTAGGATTCGAGAGCCCAATGAAAATATCGTACTGTTAATAATAACATACTTACTGTAAATGGATTAGTAGAGACAAATTCTTGAATAAAATTGACATCATACAGTATGTAAATAATTTAAAAGTTATATTAACTATATTTACTCGAAAATATAGTTAATATAAGTTGTGAAGTACCTAAAAACTATAGGTACTAACTACTTATAGCATAAAGCATAATGTTATGTACAACTTTGTTAAAATATATTACACCAAGAAAAATACGAAAAGATTATTATTAAAATTGTAAATTACAGTTCAATCAAAACGTTAATCTTAAAATAGATACCAGTAGGTGCTTACTCTATGGATATATATGTACGTGAACTTGTACATATTCGCAGATCGCGAGTAAATTGGCATATGTGTGATTTTACGGGGGGAATTTCAATTAGATTTCTCATGCATTATTATCATTATCTCTTCCGTCTTATAAAAACTGGTTCTGTCATTATTATTGTTAGTAGATATCTTCTTCTCGTGCTGCGCCAATGAATCAGTGGTATGTGAACTGCGGTTTAGATCCTCGGATACCAGTGACGTCCCTAGGAGAATTGCTGCCCTTAGAAAAACTCATAATAGCTTCCCCTTTAATTTTTAGTCTTTAATTGCATGCAAAATTGTTGAGTAGGTACACACCTATTTTATTATTACAAATGCAATAAAAATCTTCAAAATAATTATATACAATATACTACAATCTATTGGGCCAATTAAGGGTTGAAGCATTTCTACGAAGTCTACTCTCAAACAGTGGTGGTTTTAGGTACGTGGAGGCTCCTAAAACTGAGATATCGGTATGTTCTAAGTGAGCGACCCCATCGTCCGCTTTATGAAAAACAGCCACTGCTATCAAATGTTGTGATGATCTTATTCGTTGCATCGTTTGCCGCCCCTAAGCAACTCATGGTCTGCCTGCCCCCACGGGACGCTATTGATTCCCAAGTCAACTAAATATATCGAAGATAGTGTAGTGCTGGGTAAATTTACAGCGCAGAATCTAGCGCTTAAATCTTAGGTATATCAAATTCAAATGTTTTTTTCTCTATATAATGTTTGAGACTTTCACGGTTGTTTTTTATCGTAATATATTCTTGGGTTTCCACCGCATGTACTTCTTCCTTCTTTCCTCGACGTTTCTCTGTATCCTCGGTATCTCTGGTCGTAACGAGTGACACATTACAATGAACAACGTTTGCTCTTAGCTAATCGGATTCCTTTTGTCATTCTTAGAGCGACGTTTGCATTCATACACCAACACTACACTTCATCACAACACATATGTTTTATTCTCTCTTTATTTAATATTAATTAAAATATACTTTGAGTGTTCTGGAATCAAAAATCTGCAAACGTTTACTGTCTACAATTCCATTGTACTGATTTGGTTAAATATTTTTTTTTGTTAAAATGGCGATTGGTAAAGGAAGTGGTTATGCATAAGTTATCACATTAATTCGTCAAATCTTCACGTTCAATCAAACGATGAAAAAATCGAAAGTATCTTTTATTACGTTTTCGGTGACATTTTTATGGTACACCGGTTATATAACTTTTTAACGTTTATTGAAAATTGCGATACTTCAAATTTTATTGTATATTATACACAATAGCGCATTTAGTGACGTTGATGCCAGACGAATTGAGTGGTTTTGAGGCATCCTACGATGAAAATCTCAATTTCGTGTCCATGAAATCTACTATAAAAGATGTAGATAGATAATATTTGAAATTTCTGCCTTAATTTGCTGTCTCTTAGCAATATCTTGATCTGTTTACTCTCACGAGACGTCACTGGTTTTAATATTGTTAAATAATTATGTGAAATGTAAATCGATAATCGATCGTTATTAACACAATGCTTACGGGCCCGTTTAATTAATTTTGTAATTAACGTGTTAATTTGCATTTGAAAAGTAATTAGCAAAAACACAATTTTGTGCGGCCCGTAAGCTATGGGTTAATAAAATAAAATTATCGATTTGTGAGCCATACGAATCATTTTATAGATATTGGTATAATTTAATAATTTTATGACTGAATTTCAGGCCCCCTTTATTTTTTCTGATGAATTGGTTGCGTTATTTGCATCAAAGAAAATTGCCAATGAATATACTAATATATAGAGCATTTATATGGAACATATCTTAACACAATCACTGCTGACCTGTTATTTAATTACCACATTTAAATATCTTGTTAATTTGATGTCTAATGGCCAACTAATGCAAACGCGCCAGTCGCGGTGTCAGGACTAAATGAGTTAAGAGTATAGGTTGTTAGCCATATCTCTGGAGTCAACGCAATGGGTATAAAATTGAATATAGAAATGAATGTAATATTTTTTAATAATGACTATTATTTTTTTTTCTAATAGCTATTTTAAAAAAAAAAAAATTAGCAATTTGTGGAGAAAGTTTCTGAAGAAAGCCTAGAGCCACAAATGGTCATAATATCAATGGAGATGTCTTAGTACCCTACCATTACAACAAATAAATAAAACATATTCACCATAAAAAATCGACAAAATTCCTACAAATAATAACATGTCCTACATTACCTATTGAATTTTTATGGTTGGCGGCAACATTTCTCTAGTACTTTGTTAGAATATTGTAAAAAAAAGAAGAAAAACGCTTATTGCACCAAGACCCTAGTAATAAAGTAATATTATCTCGAAATTCTTGTTGATTGCGTTCGCAGAGCAGGTTGTCATTTGAATCAAAACTACTGCACATAATATAATATATTGATCAGAATAGGGGTGAGTTATTTTGAAATACCTTATTAATAAAACAAAATTGTTAATAACAATTTTGGAAATTATTTATTGTTATGTCTACGATTCTACGGAAAATGAAGATCAGGTTTCGTGCCTGTCTGGCCGTTGGGCTTTCTTCGTAGACACTGATTTTTACATACAATAATCGTGAACAATCTCATCGATTTTTTAAAAGTTTGTTTTAGAAATACACAATAATACTCTACAGTCTACATAGTTTACTTATAGTTTTGTTCAACGGATTTTAGAGAGTGGCTAAACTGTATTAGGAATTATATTACTTGATAAAATTTACTATGGGAATCAAACACGTGTAGTATCGTCATAATGTATTCGCTTTCGTTCTCGAGCTCTTCAGTAACACTTGAGTGTATAGTCTTGGGTAATTCAGGGCTCGAAATGGACCGGAGCGCATCGGAGCGCCGTTCCGGATCGTAAAATCCCCAAAATTATCGCTCCGTCTCGTGGATATATTAATTTGACTGTCTCAGCTGGATTTTCCATATAATGTGAAAAATCTAACACACTTATTTTTATAAAATACACATGCAATTAGATAACTATGTTAATATTTTTGTGAAATTATTGAACGCTCCGGCTCGTTAAATATTCCATTTCGAGCGCTGGGGTAATTGCTCCTGAGACATTCCTAGTCATAAAAATACTGATGCTTCACAAACAAACGTAGGGTCCCGTGATACAACCAATTAAGACCGGCTGTGGTTTGGTAAGGTTATTAACTTCAATGCTCTGTGGATATACTCCAATATTGAGAATAAAACGCTTAAGCACATATTTTCATAGAAAGCAGTTATATGTTTAAATCTTGTTTATGCATTAATGGCTATGTGGTGATGTGAAAACTGATCTTAACTAATTTTTAAATTGTAAATCACTTTTTAATCAATTACTTTTTTATTCAACGAATAATTCACAAGATTTAAGAATGTAACATTCTTATTATTGAACATGCATAATTTTGAAAACATAGCGCTTCAGAGAGTATTATAACAGCCATTAGTTAAAATTTGTCGTAATTAAGTATTGTGCCTTTACCATAGTGGCCTATGTGCGTGGACGCGAAACCCGAGAGATGCAGGTTCGATTCCTGCTGGTTGTCTTATTTTTTTCAAAAAGATTTTTTCTATTGGTTATAATATATTTTCTCAGAAGTGTTTTCAAAATTATGTAAGTATGTTATATTATATCACTTGTTCTTGTTTAATTCTCAGCACCTCAATTAGTATTAAATTTGTTATTTCCTTCGATAATACATAATTATCATGATAATGTTATTTTGAATAATATCTAATTGTTATTTCACTAATTGTATGCAATCTGCTGTAATATTAAGTACAGTTTACTTAAATCGCGATGTAATTGTAACCCACTGTAAAACTCTCATATTGTAAATGAATTTTGTACATACTATGCAGTGAAAGTATCAGATATTCCACTATTATTTACTAGGTACTTACTATTGCTATTCAATACAATACTGACTGTCTGTCTGATTGTTTTCGTGTACCTAGTTGCCTAGTCGTTCGCTGTCTCGTTCGTGGTCGACCAGTGGAAAACTTTTGTCTTTCACCAGAGGTTTTAAACACCCTGTTTATTAAATTGAAACCGTCACTTAGTAATAAGCATTATTAAATAGCCGCTCATCATAGCACACGACGATAAGGCAGTACATTAATAATATGAGAAAGTAATTAGTACAGTTTTCAATCACGCCAACGCAGTGAAACGGTATATGCAATGGGCATGTCAGTGTCTTCTTATCCTTCCAGGTATGGGTTAAGCAAATAATTAATAATTATCTCAATGTATGTATATACTTCCTTCTCCGCTAATATATTGTAAATCTTTATATTTACAATTAGAATGGGTCAGGTTTAAAACTGGTCAAAAGATACAAGTATTCAGGATCCATATTAAATGACGATTGAAGACAAATTTGATAAACAAGGTGCCGTAAAAATGAATAAAAAAATCAATATAGCGGTTGAAGTTATTATGCAAGATGGATATTAATTTAGAACTACGTCTACAATTAAGATGTTAAGTTTTATCTGTCATCGTATATTGTGTAAAAACATGAATTATGCACCAAGTATTTATCATGCAGTCTTGAGTGTATATTATAAAGGTTGACATATCTAAAAAACATGAAAAATTACGCTGTATTAAATGAATTAACTCCAAAAAGTAGGGGGTAGATTATGCTGAAAATTTTAAGGAGGGGGTTATCTCGTTATCCGGTCAACTGACTCAAATCTGGAGATTGCTCTAATTATTATTGTCAACTTTCGTAGAGGAGATGATTTTTAAATAAGTCGATTAAAGCTACCATAATTTGTGATTTTAAATTGTTATTGCATTACTTCATAATATGCAATATTTTTATATGTAAGTATATCATGGCAAGTATATTTTGAAGCGGGCCCTCAGTTCAGGTTGTTTGACGGGTCCCCCAACCTATTACTAAGGTTAAGGGCAAGTTAAATAAAATTACTTGAATTATTGAGTTGTCGGCATTCAGCATCATATTTTGAAGCACTGATCGCAACCTCTTTGGGGTAACCAAGTAACATGGAACCCTTCGACATATTAGATAAATAGCCATTTTTATTAGTCAGGAAACACACTAAAAATAATTATAAAATACATTTCTACGCCTGAATTATCATTAATTAGATCAATCAAATCAACACTTTAGCAGGCGACTTTTTTTTACTGTTTGAGTAAATTTGTGGTGTGTATTTATCTCACTTACCTGGTTCATCCACCACGTCGGGCCCCTCCAAAGCCCGGTCCCTCAGGCTAAAGCCATGTCAGCCCCTCCCTTGTGGGGGCCATGCAGTATATTATTCAATTGTACAAATTATCAAACTATTGTAATTTCACAAAAAAATATTAACTCCTCACTAGCTTACAAGTAGATAATTTATTTTTATTCAACATTTAAAGTCTAAACTAATCATGGCATCACCAAAAAACTTTGACCGCCAGCAAAAATGTCAACAGTTTTAAATGATCAAAACAACATTCCGTTGTTTTTTTTAATCTAAATAAGTACTTAAGTGTTTATTTTTTTTTGTGCATACCCAATTATTAAACCAGATTACAAAAAATACAGCTCTTCGTCGAGAAATTACAAGTTACATGTACTTACGGCTGTTTCGCAGGCCGGATATTGGTTACTCCTGCGCCAGACGGATGTACCGCCATATTGTCATATTTGTGTTTGCTCGAACGGAAAGTCGATTGGTTCAAGCGAAAATAATATTCAATGGAAGTCGGATTAGATTTTGACCTAGACCGTGATTGGATAACTTCAAGTAAGAATTCCCTTACACTTTTATTTCGTCTTTATTTATAAGACGATATTAATATTATTACGAATAAAATTAAACTTGATTTCGAATTAACTTAATAAAGGTATATTTTTTAAATAAGACGTCCGGATATTTTCGGAAACAGGCGAGTTTTCGGCTATTTTCGGTGAGTTAAAACCATTGATATACTACTAGATGAGCAGTTCCCATACAAGTGTCATTTTAAAAATGTACCACAAAAGATATTACGAATATCGTCTTATAATATTTCCTTGTAGGTATAATGCGTTAAGACCGTTAACATGGATTCCCGAATTTCACCCGTATTGCGCTGGCTGTAAAACTAAATTTGCGTTCTTGGAATAGTGAACCTAAGGGTGGCTGCAACGCAAAACAGATAGAGCAAGTCGTCATGCGCTGACTATTAGTTAGAGTAAGATGCAAGCTAGATCGGGCTTACTCAGTAAGTTTTAACAAAGGCTGAGTCGCTGAAAATCGGGCGTCATTTTAAGAAGCATATGATTCATCCAGTAGTATATCAATGGTTACAACTTATAGTAAATTGTTGTACACAAATTCAAGTCTATTCATTATGTATAATAAGAATCAAGAAATATTCACGTGTACATATAATATCGGTCATCTTGCATCTTCTCCGGTTATGACAGCATAACTATAACATAATTCCACCATATACTATATAAACTCTATGCATGGTATTTAGCGGCCGTGCAGGAGGCCGTTATCCGGTTGATTTACAGAACAGCCAGGTTTAAATTCTCTTAAAGCATCCGTAGCGCGTGATTTGTACATACCTACCAAAAATAATTACATTTGGATCAGTCAATACTACCTAATTTAAGTATATAATGCATATATCTTTCCTCCATTTTTAATTATTATATGTCGAATAGTGTCTATGATTCCATCAAATTAATGTGCTTGTAAATATGAGCTATGTAGTTTAAAAATGAACTTTTGTGTTCATGTCTTTTACCCGTGTTAACTTAAATATTGAGATTTTGTAGGTATGCGTAGAGTGTATATATTATATACTAGAGATAGGAAAACTGGTCGATTTTGAAGACTATGTATACTTACTACCAGTATAAAAAAAATACTTAGTATATAAATTTGTTCCAACATACTTACTAGTATTTGGAATACTATATACCTAGATCGTTTGGCGACAAAAGTTTCATACTCAACTGAAACCAAAACCAACTCCATATTATTAATATTTTAAAATACCTATCGGCTTCAATATAATCGCTAAAAATACGCTAAGCTCCGCTTGTCGAAAAGTCCTATTTATTATAAAATTTTAAATGTATGATTTGTTTTTCTCTTAGGTTACAATATTACTGTTAATAAAAATGAATAACAGTGATTTTTTTAAATTTTAAACATGTTTTGAGCGGTATATAACAAGCCTGTGCGTCATCTCACCACTGTGCTGCGACACAAAATTTATGACCTATTATTAGTCATACATTAGAACGCAATAGACTAATAATTTAAAATATACCTATATTCATATTCAAGTGCTATTTCGTTCGTACGCATTTAATGTCAATAGTGTTGAAAGCCTACCAACTGGCGAGTGCACAGAACAGCGACTCGCGATGATATCATCACGTTTTTTGAAATAAGTTTATTGGGCCACAAATACTTAGTATGGGTAATTCATCCGAAACTTGAGTACACAAACTGGTGACAGTATTTCCAATTCACCTCTACTATATTCATATTGTACTTGTATGTTTATTACATCTAATTTCTAATTCGTTATCGCTTAAAATAAATATATAATATCATAATATGTTATATTCTCCACCGCTTCATCCAATGCAATATGCGAGGAATTTATTATAGGTCATATAACATGTAAAATATTCATATCCATATTTTGACAACTGTCAGCGGGCCACTGTCTTCTTTTCCGTAGATTTACTACTGACGTACATTATGATGTATGGATATAGTAGACGATGCAGTTTAACATATCAGAACCTAAAGATAGATGTTTATCTTAGGGACTGCTAAATATGATTCTGCATCAAACTCTTATACCCCGTTTAAACGTGCATGGATTTACTGCTGACAGTATGCATTATCGCGGTCATAACAAAAGCTGCAAGTGTAAACACGTATTATCGAGCAAATTGCAAGATTTCATTCATGGATAAAAAAAGTTCAGAAGCTTCGCTTCTCAATTTTCGCGCGACAATTTGACTGTGCGATATCTGCGCCTGAGCGGACTGTGTCATATGTGAGACTTATTTTGAGGTTAACGGATTTTCACGACATGTCAAATAGTACCATACAATGACAAAGTCACGTCTCGCTTACTCTTGAAGAATGTAATTTGCGAGACAGTCAGCACTTTTACTTGTAAACAGTTATTATAGCGATAGCTTAAAATACACACTATTGATGCAAGTAAATCCATGCACGTGTACAGCGTTTCTGGAAACTTGTAAGTATGCAGTTCACCGTATCACAACTTCAACGTGAAATGTTGTATCAGAAATAATTATATGGCCGTATCTTAATTAAAGACCGTCCAGCCTCTTTGGGTCGTATAGTACTGACATATAAATGTCTAAATATAGCACGGTTGTCGTCGGCTTACGTACAGGAAGCCAGTTGAAAATAACCGATATACTGGATTATTTGTTAAGTTAGGTTGGGTTGGGTTTTCATTATTGAATTCATGAATTTTGTCGAAATCAGCTATGAAAATTAAATTATTGTTCATATTGAATCTAATAAAATTGGAGACCGTACAGTATACGATCTCTTTCCGATAAGAAAGCTCATGGCGAACTGCGCTACGGTGAAATGTTTAACGTAAAATTTACATGTACTTAACCGACCGTGTACAGATGCTATTAGTTTGTATTCAACAATGTAGGAAGTGATATTATTCTTAAGTTAAACTTCTAGTTTAGTTTATACGATTATTATTGTTTATTATTTGCGATCCCTTCTCCACTTATTGATATTTTTAGAGGACTATTTTAGTAAGAAGAAAAAAATACGTGAGTTTTGTATAACAACTATATTTTAAATTATAATAGTGTGCAACAGTAAAGTAATGTCATAAATTTTCATCTTGCAAAAAAGACGACACGACATAAAAAAAGAAACTTTTAATTGAACACAACTACGTAAGTAACATGAGAAATTATCGCAAGGCGGCTACACCGATCTTGACTGGTAAAATCGAGGACAATAATTCAATTTTAATATAGATATTGATGATAGTATTATTGTTACAATAAAATAAATGCATTTACCATCAATATCGATGACTATCAATCATGATTAGACTCTCGTCGATTTGCGGTACGAAACTCGAGCCCCACTTTCGTTTATTTTATTTTGTGAGCGAATAGTAATTTTAATTTTCGCCCACCGACTTTCTATGCACACTTTTACCGAATGGAATACATTGCCAAATAATAATTATCTCTCTATACTCAACGATTTAGTGCATATATATTTTTATTTGCATATATAGTAATTGCTGAAATTTAGAAGGCAGGCATTCATTTGAATAAGATAATAATATGTAGAGCTAATGGTCTAGGTAAAAAAGTGAAAATAACAATGAATAATCTACCTGTATAATTAAAAGCTACCGTTTTCCAAGCAACGTTCTGGAGAGGTTGCACGGACATAATATTAGAAACGCATACTTAGTATTTTACGGTTTTAAATCCAACTTGATATATACAATTAAATCTTTAAGTTTTTTTTTCAACAACAATATGTGTACTTATTTAAATCCGAAACATGACAAACAACTACTGATTCTAGTAAAAAAAACCTCTGTACCCAGGGGTTGGGAACAGATATAAGCATAAAATTGTTGGGAACATTTAAGAAACAAAATATACAATTGTTAAAAACACAGTAAATTTAAATTTGTGTATGTGGAAGTGATAATAATATACTGTTGTCATTTTAACTGTATATTATGTTTCTTTACGATCAAGATTTTTTTATCTTTATGAAATGAAACGAAATAAGTATAGAAATCAATTCAACCCCTAAGACAGTAATATACTCGGAAATACTCACTTATAAAGCCCTGGTGTTAATGTTATTCTAAAAAAAAATAGAAAGGTAAAATGATGTTTCTACAGTCTAAGGGTAAAATCTAATATTTTTGTTTGAAACCAAATTTGTTTAAAACTGTTAAATAAATATATAAATAAATACACCCACGGTGGCCGCGCGGCTTAAGCATTGAACTATAATGCCGTGGGTCCCAGGTTCGAATCCTGGGTCTGGCAAGTACACATATTGTTTTTCAATTTGTGTCTGTCAGGGTTTGGACCTAATAGGTTGAGCAAGTGGCTGACATCCATTTCTCGTAAAAAACAAAATCTGTTAATACACACCTCTACTCTGTGGAGGCCCATATGATCCTATTAGGATCGGACATGGTCGGAAAATAAATCATCAAACATTTAAAAAATACTTAATTATATAAGTGTCTACGTATAGAATAATACTATTTTTATTTAAGTTTTAGTCATATTCTAGCAATTCATAATGCTAGAGCTAGGTAATTGAAATGGTAGACAACATTGTATTTCTCCGTGGTAAAGCATATAAACTGCGTGAGGTTCGATACTGTTGATAGAAAATAAGACAATAGCATTGCATTAGTCCTACGTAATGCGCACTAGACAAAATAGCATCTGCACGTGTTAAATTGTTATATTATTATAATATAATACTAGATATGTTTGGCTTACTCCAATGCAGGGCACTCAGAAATAATGGGAACTGAAATACCTAACGGGTAAGGAGAAGTAGGCAACCTATATCGAGTAAGAAAGAATACGGGATAAATTTAAACGTGTCAAGAATACGTCATACTATTGGTATATTACACACACTATTGCACGTCTATAATGCGTGGTTCATTTTCGTAGGACACTAACTTACATATTCAAAATCGTGTGTCAAAATTTATTGTATTGTTATAATATAGCCTATCTGAATTCCATTTATTAATCTGTTCTGTGCTCGAAGCATTAAGACCGTTAAATGTTGACTCTAAAGTAAAAACTAAAAACTTCACTGATCTATACAATGCAGTAGCATAATGTCCCTCAAGTGCTGTGATTATGAGATGTTCGTATAATATATTGTACTGTGAAATAATAACAGTGGAAAATTAACGTCATTCGCAGAAATATTATAACGATTGCATTGTTGTATTCGGAAACGGTCGCGTGTGTTTCTCACATCAGTTTTAAAAAGTGGTACATCCTCTTGCAAAGAAAATTGGTCTGCCATCCTTGCAGACTTGGATTAATGGTTTAATAATGCCATCGTTATCGTTTGAAATTTTTAAAATCCATTACTCAAATGATGGTTCTTAAGACAGTGTAGATGGACTGTCGTAGGACAACTGACAAATAAAATGTATGTATGATTTATTTGTACCCAAACAGATTGGTAAATAGTTAAATTCATTGTGAATATAATATATTTTTAAATTACATCATATCAATGAGAAGGTTTTAAGATGGGCCAATAAGAGAATAGAGCTTATTATAATATTATCTATTATCAGTCATAGAAAAGCTGCATACTTCGGCCATATTTTCAGTAATTAGAAGTGTGATTTACGTTGACTCATAATGCAGAAGAAGTGTACGTAGAAGGAGATTTTCTTGGCTACGAAACTTCGTAAGTGACTCAATGTCCAAGGCGTTGGGGATCTGATACGACTGGTCCAGGATAGCGAAGTGTACTCTAAGTTAGTCACCAACCTTTGGTAGAAGACGACATAGAAAAAAGAAAAATAATGTTGAAAAACGACAGCAACATACACAAAAGAAAAAAGAGTAGGATGTTAGTTTAAATCTCTCTCGGTTTTTTTTACTTCAACTTTTCTTAATATAATATTAATTGCTGAGAATTTTCAATAATAAGACGTCTTGTCTGTATTTGGTATTTAATAAAAAATACATACGAGCAAACGAAAGTTATAAATAATAAATCGATTCTATCAATACCATCATTAAATTAAAAAGTTGGATGCTTTTTATTTGATCCTCCTACAGGGAAAGGCCAAAATTGGCTTAACACGAGGAGATGACTACAATCTTTGAGAACAATTGTCAATTATAAACAAACGCCAGCTCAATCGATTTTAGCGTACCCAAAATTCTAAGAAAGGTATGCGGGCATCAGCCAGCGATGGCAATCAGGTAATGCAATGGTTAACAACGAGTGAGATGGGATGATTTTTACATAATGTCGTCATTCGTCGCTTACCTGAGGTCGCGTTGGGAAGAAGTCATTCGGCTCCTGCCCTTTTGACATTCCGGTACAAAGTGCCATAACCAAACCATTAGTAAACTCTGTAAGGTGCAAAAACTGCGATGAATGGGTCAATTTAGATAATTTCTGATGAAAATGGTCCTAAGATCCTGACCATGTGAGTACCCCAGCGGACGCGATCTAAAGACAGGCCAAGAACGAAGTGGATTAACTGTACTAGAGAAGTATTGTTAGGCTTGGAATCTGGAGATAACTGGCAAGGGATCAGAGTTGGTAGAAGAAGAAGTTTCGTGCTCTTATATTAGTACTGGAAAAATACAGAGGTTGAACAATTTATGATTCAGTGATTATGGTCGCCACCATGGCCGAGCGGCTTAAGCGTCGGCTTATAATGTCGTGGGTCCTAGATTCGAATCCTGGGTCTGGCAAATACACTTATTGTTTTTTTTTTATTTGTAGTTGGAGCCTGATTATGGACCTAATAGGTTGAGTAAGTGGCTAACATCCATTTCTCGCAAAAACAAAAGCGGACATGGTCAAAAGAACAGAAGATTATGGTGAGGTCACTATTTGATTATCTTATTCAGATGACCAAATCGGAAAGCTTCAAATAAAAACGGAACTGAATCTTGAAACCCTTATAGCACATTAATTATTTAAAATCCGAAATCGAGACCGGAACCCTTGGTTGCAGTGACGTCCTGTGGGGGTAGGCAGATTAAGCATCGCTTGGGGGCGGCAGTTACCCGAAGGACGGCAAATCGAGGAGAATCATTATTTATATATAGAAATAGCTACCTAAGCTTAGTAATAATGGAAATATATTTCTATTAAAAAAATCAGCTCATTGGTTGGAAACAAAGTGTATTAATTATTACTATAAAAGTTTTAAAAGGACTTATTTTTTTTGTCGGATTCGCGATGTCTTGTTTACTTCCGTTGTCCTTGGACGTCGCGTCCTTAGTGAAAAGCAATGACACATGTAGATTTGCAAATAATATTTGAATTGTAGGTAGGTACATACTTACATTAATTTAAAATGTATCCAAATATGTTTGCCAGTCACTCGTTTTGGAAGTTGTCAGACATATTTTTAAAATTTATCTGTCTGAAATCGTAGATTCATCGAGCAGAAATGGCATTTAAATTAGATTAATTAGTGGTATTGTTAGTAATGTATCCATACTACACATTTTTTATATAACGGAGTCATGAGAGGATGATAAAAAGTACTGTAAGTATAAAAAAATGTCGCGGCATTTTGGCATTGCCTAGGGGCGGCATTTTGTCCAGGAACATCACTGATTGGTTGAATAAATCTCGAAATATTTGTACAATTAGCAATTTAACTTTTTAGTGTATGAATTAATTGCAGTTTTGATATTGGAAAATCAGTTGCTCACAACTGCCATAAACAATATAGTTGTGAGAATGAAAATGACGTCTCCTACGATTATTTCCGACCAACTCTTTCCATTGTTTATCTGTGACATTTTATGATAGGTAGGTAGGTACTGACTGGTGCAAAAGAGAGCATCCATTTGAATTTGTTTTTGCTTTTATTATTGCATTATTATTTTCTAAAGTTTTAGCAATAAAAAAATGATGACAAAAAATATTTTTTCCCCATTCAGGTGTTATGATTTCAATGCAAGTAACATGTGATCATTAGCATGACCAAATTACTGTTTTAATTTGAATGGAAGTCTTATTAAATCCATTTTCTAACGTGAAAATAATTAATAATAATAATGAAAAAATATCTCACATTTTTTTTATATAATCCATTTTTATTTTGTAGTGGACAGATAAAGATTTACCTTTCGTCAGTAATCCGGGAGTGAGGATAGTGGCTTCAAAGATTTGGCCTTCTGACAGCCTTCTCCACGTAGTCTGTCAGTTTGGAGAAAGCTTTTCTTCGTTCTCTATGATCGACCTGACAAAATACTATTGGTTTTTTCAAATTATCATCTTCGCTGCAAGCTATATGACCAAAAAATTTGATATTGGGAAGGCAAACTGATAAGACATGCTAGCAATCAACGTTTTATCATGATATATATTATTATACTGTTTAAAAATCTGAACGAACTGAGATAATCTTTTTCTAATGTCATAAACGTCATAAAGTGACGTTTCAGCTGTCATTTATTAAATATCAAAACAAATGAATCTGTTGCAATATTATTTTGAATTCAGAATAGTAACGCGTCATCATCACTTTAATCGGGATAGATCCATTAACGTATGAAGGCATCCAAGTGACGTCCTGCGGAGGTAGGCGAGTAATGTGTTGCATCAAATCATAAAGGGCGGCGAATAAAAGGAACGAATACAGATATTACAACTTTTGAGAGCAGTGGCAGCTTTCTGTTAAGCAAACGATGCCGTCACTTCGTTATAAAGTACCTATCGACATCTAAGTTTAAAAAAATAATGGAAGCATAAAAAATCTTGACAACATAATTATTTTTGTGTTGTAATAGATATTGTGATGGAGATTCATCGCACAGACAACATTTACACAAGGGTGCCTCCAAATCTGTCAGCGCAACAGACCTCCACGTACCTAAAATCGACATTATTTGAGAATATGTTTTGTGCAAATGCTCTAATTCTCAGTATAGTGAATGTAAATTTAAAGATATTTTTGTGTATTTGTCTGTTTAAAGTAGCAGAAAATAAAATATGTAGGTACCTACGAATCTGAAAAATTTACAGACAATTTAAATCTAAAAATAAAAGGCTATTGAATTCTAAATTACACAAAGGGCGGCACTTTGCTTAAAATGTCACTGAGGCATCCCCATATGTTGTTTCCATTCGTATCGGTTTCTATTTATTTGCTGCCATAATATGTAATATTTACGCTGAATTGAGTGAGATCGTCAATCCAGTGAGTTTTACGGCGGCTTTGACGAGCATTTCATCGAGCCCATTTTATTAATTCATCAGCTTGGCGACCTCTTGTCGGTTTTCCCAGTCATTTTTTTCTTTTGTGATCGTACTACATTTTGTCCAACATGTACCATCCCATGCTACGTTGTCCTCCTCTTAGTTTTGGATTTATCTTACATTAATGGTCCATGTTTCATATGAAACACTATGCTTTAGTCACAATGGAGATACAAATTAGATTCTTGAATGCACTTCATGCAAGTTTGGTTTTACGAGAAATGTCGTCATAGACACCATCCATCTATTATAGACCCCAAGATTGACAGTAATTGTTGACCTGTTCAATTTGCACGCCATGGATGAACATCTCTTTTGCATCAGATGATTTTAATAACAGATCATCTTCGAGACATTTAGTATAACCTAAGCGGCTTGAATATGCTAATAACTGCATTCTGTTTTGGGAGACGTCATTTCGTCCATTACAAATAAAAAAATGTCTTTTGGAAACACATATTAATAATTAGTAGATAGTGACACTTTTGTCTTACTAGTCAAGTTTGAAAAATTAGTCTCGTATGTCATTTTGTTGTTTTCCACATTTAAATTTAGAATAGACAAATAAGTTTATAAACACCATAGAGATTCATTAAAACTTGTAGCATATACATACAATTATTACAATCACAAAGTAACCGTGAATTTATTAATATTTACATAATATTAAGGTAATTATTTTTCTTGTACTAGACATGAGTAGGTGTGCAAGACAAAATAGTGGCACAGTGGGTAGCCTACCACGCCTGCGGCTGGCCACCTCGGGTTCGATGACCCGCTTGTATATTTTGAAAAAAATACACTAATAATATTAGTAGCCACTGCCGAAACGTCGTAGCTTCAACACATTGATCGCCATTTTGATTACCTAATTAAATCTCATTGAAAGCAGACATAAATATTTGAACATATTATTATCGTTTATTGTACAACAGTTTTAAACTAGATAGAGTAGATGGGTATTTGTTTTATATAATGTTTATTCAAACTTAAATGTAAATAAGATTTGAGAATGTAGGCTTGTTCATTGAAAATACATGAATTGAAAAATATTCAGAATCATACTTACCTATTATAAAAAGCACAGGAAAAAATCGATGGACAGAGTGGGAGTCAAACAAACATCTTACGTTTACAGGGGGAGGGCTCAAATTACTGTGACCCGATTACTAACACTGCAGATATTATCAAATGATTTCATTATTTATTCTGTCAATAAAAGCTATCGTTTTTTGTATTTTAAACCAAGGTTATAACATTACTAATTTGATTCATGGATGGCGTCAGGATTACTCCAAGATTAGTTTTGATGTCACTATTATAACAAATCTCCACTCTATGGAGTGTGGAGGTCCATAATTATGATCATCTTAGGATCAGACATGGGAAAAAAAATGTACCGAACTATTTTTTTTTTAAATATATTTTTCATATGTATTCTAACTTAATTTCTTTGTTTTTTATGTGGGCGTCTTTAATTTGTAATGTTCACTAGGTAGGCATGTGAAATAAATATATATCGTTGTTAACATAGAGAACCTTGAAGACTTTCATAAACATATTAAAAATGAGAAAAGTCCTAGAAATTATATTGAATTTATAATAACTTACGGGTATCTTTTTATTATAGATAACGTAACAAAACTTGAATGAAAACACATATTATAAAACATTGTTGATTGAATAGCGTCTAATATATTGTATATAATATATATATATATATTATATCATCACTGATAGTTAAGAGGTTTCCAAAGATTAAGGTAAACCAAGTGCATATTGGGAATAACGCTGGAAAACACAAACAGAACCAATGACTTATTGGAAAGCACATAAGAGCAGGGCTTCGAACCGGAATTAAACCGAAAATCGGAAAAACCGTTATTTTATCGGAACGAAAACCGGAACGTAGCCGAAAAAATTATACTTCATGGTTTTTTTCTATGAAAATGTTCAAACACACGCGTCAACGTGATATTATTCCCCACTTCAATTGTCGTAGGTGCAACATGTCTATTGAACTGAACAGATATACCTAACTATATTTTACTTGAACCCAAACGAAAACCGAAACGAAAAAAAATAACGGTTCGAAGCCCTGGATAAGAGAGTACGTAATGCTATAAATATTGTCAATTAATTGATGGAATGGAAATGGATTAAACATACCATTCGACGAACAGATAACAGCATGGTAAAAAGTTATTCCCTAGACGCACTAAGTCACGCGGAAGCAATTGAAGGAGGCCTTCGTCCTGTGGGGTGAGTCGAGTTCACTAATGGTGATGATAATATCTTTCCCTTGGTCTCCAGTAATTTCCAACTAGCCTTGCATCGAACTAGCAAACCTACCTTTTACTTCACATCAGGACGTTAAGTGAGGATTAATTTTGGAACGTGTTTTTCATGGTGGACACGTCCTGCCCACCAGCGCCTCAGCAGTTGGTAGGTATTATATAATTATCAAACTATATAATCTTTCATGAGAATCACTACGTGGGACGCATTCGTTCAAAATGACTATCATCTCGTTCTCATTTGCACATAATTATCTTGGATACGATAGTTCACCGGTTGTAATGTACAAAACCGATTATCATTTTCAAGTGTATACATTATTTTAACAATAAGAATATATAATATTTTTTATTGTGTGCCCAGTTCTGCAATGTACCGTTGTTGGTTTTTGATTAGCTTCAATGTTTTGTTATACATAATGCCCACAGTAGATAATATTACGAGGTTACTACTTACGGCCATGCTAACGGATTTTTAATGTAACATTTTTTATCGTTCTTCATTCATCTTATGTGATATTATAGGTGTTTATCTAGACGAGTTACATTAGATTGAATTCTACTCACTGGGCCACCCGCCTTGGCTAGTACGGTGAGGAATTGGGTTGAGATTATATGATAAGATCCTGGGTCTCAAGAAATGTTGCCACTAATTTTATATTGCATGTGTATGAAAAAAATCTGATTGTGTACTGAAAAGTAATTGTGTATTTTAATACACAATTTAGTCAGTAGCAACACTGAATAAGGTGGTTCGATAGGACGGTAGTTACATGAAAAGTTTCTAAGGACATTCATTCATATTATCTAGGTACTAGAAAAATGCCTGCAGACCATTGCCGACTCAAGTAGAAAGCCGATACATTCACAACGTCTGGTCCTATTTTTTCCGTCCCTCCCGTAGTTGTATATGTATGAACTGTCATTGCTTGTTATTGTTCTATAGAGTGCTCATACTGACGCGTCTGTCGTATTCACACAGAGAATGGTTTGATTTGAATAGATAAGTTACATGATAAATAATACACTAGCATTAACACACCTTCTAAAAATGTAATGCATAGGTCAATGCTACATATTTTTTGGAAATTGATATAACCACCGGTTTTTGTGTGAAGGACTAGTCTGACTTTGACAGTGCTGATGAATAACAGGAATGTATATTATTTATTAATAACACTGATAGTTAATATATTTGATTTGAGATTTTTTTATAATTCAATTTAAAACGAGAAAGGGCTAATCAATATGTCAAGCAATCTGGGATCTGATTTTGACAGCTGAAAAGTAGACCACTCGTTGCTTGTGCAAAAAGTTATGCTCAGGCTTTATTAATCTAAAGATGGCGGTGCTGCAGACACAAAATGTTCTCGTAAGTCGTATACATATTATAAAAGAGCTATAAATGAGTTCGCGAAATAAATCCGTTAAAACCTATGTACCTACCTATTAATCTAAGTAAGAAATTTCCCGGGTATGTAAATATATTGAAGTGAAAGTGACAAATAATCAAGAAAATGTGGTGTTTATGCGTGATTTTTTTTTGTATCCTTTGACATTGGTTACCATTATAGGAGCGATGATTTTTCCAATCCGATAGGGGTTCATATTGAAAATGAATATGCACCAATTTTCTTTTCAATTCACATTTTAGTATTTTATCTTGTTTGAGTTACATATGGCAATCAATTTATCAAGTTTTTTCCCTTAAAACTTTGTCAGTGTACAACTTAGAAGGGATGCATTGATATACATATTGTTACGTCATACATTATGTATTATAATATTTTAACTCCGCAGAGAAATATTACTGACCGTCGTCATTCAGCATTTAAATTCGAAGAAGTTCACATATTGAGTCAATCCTGCGGCCGAAATGATTTCTTAATGCTTTTTTTATTCAATGTATATTTGAATCCAGAGCATGGATCTTATTTAAAATCGATTAAATTATGTACGTATATTAAGATAACCTATCTCCGTGGAATCCCATATGCATCACCGTGTTGCGTAAACATAATATGTAGCACTTATTTTTTAGCAATTATTTAAATACTACCTATTATGCCATTTTTTATAAAATATTTTTCATATAATATTCAAATTAAGAACAATAATAATAAAACATTTCCAATCCGACTGGCTGGATATGTAAATAGTTAATTAGCCATATACATTTTTTTTTCTATAAGTATCTACGAATAATGTTTATTTCTTGCAGCCATAAAAGATAATTCTTTTTTCGAAATATCAATGTAACTTTAATAAGTTCGGAGGTAATTATTTTTTATGTGTTTTTCAAAACAATATAATAATATATATCAACCTTATTTTCTCACAATGACTAGTTAAAAAATCAACGCCTTATTAAAGATCATTGTTTCATTATAGCAATAACAATGAACACTATTTTGTTCCCTTTTGAACTATTCAAAGTAATATTTTCACTGTGGTATGTGATATGACATTACGTGTGGAAATAGCAATATTGCGAATAATATTGCCGGCAGAAGTGACATCGATTGTCACCATTCGCTTATAAATAATCGTGTCATATTTTTTGTTACCTACGTCCAAACATGTTAAAGAAGAAAAATGTTACTAATATGAATGAATACATTAGCTGCAAGTAATTTTGCATTGCATATTTATTTATAGCAAGTTTCACGCATGAGTTCTAAGATGCGTTTGCTAGGATCTCACTGACATTTTAGAACACCTTGCGTTTGTGAAATCAATTTAAAATAAGTTTTCCTGTATTCGATATACACGCATTATTAAATTTAGATGAACAATCGTAAATAACACTATGTAAGTAACCAAACTAGGAAGTCAAGAAGTCCACCTTTTTGTGTTTCGTCCATTGATATACTACTAGTGAGGAGTTCACATACAAGTGTCATTTTAAAAATGTACCACAAAAGAAGATATTACGAATATCGTCTTATAATATTTTCTTGTAGGTATAATGCGTTAAGACCGTTAACATGGATTCCCGAATTTCACCCGTATTGCCCTGGCTGTAAAACTAAATGTGCGTTCTTGGAATAGTGACCCTAAGGGTATCTGCAACCCAAAGCTTGCAAGCTACCAAAAATTCATGTCTGAGTGGACAGAGCAAGTCGTCATGCGGTGCCTATTAGTTAGAGTAAGATGCAAGCTAGATCGGGCTTACTCATAATTGTTGCCAGGTCGTTTTCGAGACAAATATTAAGTGAGCTTATATCGAGTTAAGTCAGCTGATATTAAAACAGTAAGTTTTAACACTGGCCGAGTCGCTGAAAATCGGGCGTCATTTTAAGAAGCATATGATTCATCCAGTAGTATATCAATGGTTTTGATCAAGAGAGACAATCTTAACAAACGTCCATATACTCTCAACAGTCAACACTGTAATAAAATATAAATGAGATGTATTAACGATAGGCATACGTTTTAACTTACACATTTATAAATAGGTTATTAGCAATGGCGAGAGGTAGCTTTCAGTTGTGGAGATAATGTGGTGTGGATGAAAAAATAGTTTCTTTTGCTACCAAATTTAATCTTGACGAGCAGCTGTTAAAGTAGTAGGTGGCAATGGCGAATCCGACATAAATAATCCACAATTAATAAACTTTGTTAGTCATACGTATTTGCTTTTATTGAACTAAGTGAGAGCAGCCGGAACATCCTCTGACCTTTTTGAAATCACGTCAGGAGTCAAGCAAGGGTGTGTACTTGCGCCCTTTCTTTTTATCATCATGATGGATTTCATAATGCGTAAGACGGTTTGCCCCGACAGTGGGATACGCCTACATCATGATGACACAAGCGATCTATGCGAAGAAAGACTGTGCGACTTGGAGTATGCAGACGACGCAGTCGTGTTTGACTCGACGATCGAAAGGTTGGAGGTGACCGTGAACAGGCTAGCCGCGAACTCGATGCGTGTGGGTCTTCATCTGAATGCCGCTAAGACCAAATCCATGTGCAGTGCTGCTTGCATCGACGCTGACACTCCTCTGCGGGTTTCTGGTCTGCCCGTCGAGCTGGTGTCCAGATTCAAATACTTGGGTGCCACGGTTGCCGATGATGGTGGTATTTCTAGTGAGCTTGGAATCCGCATGGGTGTGGCGGATTCTGCGTTCAACCAACTTGGAGTCGCATGGATGTCAAGGCTGTATTCTGTGAGGACCAAATGTCGTTTGTTTAACGCGTGCGTGCTACCTGTGCTCCTGTATGGCTGTGAGACATGGTATCTTACTAAGCTTCAAGAGTCTCGGCTTTTGAGCTTTGAGAATCGATGTCTCCGCAGAATCTTAGGGGTACATTGGTACAAGGGGTACAGCCTTCGGTGATTGAAGTTATCACGAAGAGACGAATTACGTGGCTGGGACATGTATTCCGGATGCCGCCAAAGAGTGCGGCACTTCGTACCCTTGTGGCACAGCCTCAAGGGTTCCATCGCCGTGGCCGGCCCTCGCTCACCCTGCAGCGATGCTACAAAAGCGACCTACGTGCTGCAGGTCTGACATGGCGGGAGGCACAGGAGTTGGCGATGGACCGAGGGAAGTGGCGCCAACTTGTGCTTGCCCTATGCCCCAATGTTGGGACGTGACAGGGTGAAAGAAGAAGATTCATCCAGTAGTAGGTATATCAATGGTTTCGTCAAGAATTTTTTATACTAAGGTACAATGTTTTGATACAAAAAGTTCTAGAGAAGAAAAGTTCTAAAGAAAATAATATAGTCTAACTTATTTGTCGTAAACTATTAATTACGTATGGCAGTATTATGGATTCTTACATGTGCTAATTTGGTATTTTATTTATATTTTATATTTTATTATTTGTGAAGGTAAAATATAACAAAGTGAAGAAAACATCACTAGAGAAGAAGGAGATAAAGAGCTCAGCCCTGGTGCTCCATCCAGAAGAATCAAAAGCTATACACGAATCAAAAAAACAACCTTTAAAATGTGGACTGTGGTGTTAGCGCCGAATTTTAACAATTTCTTGGACAGGGTATAGAACGAATCAACCAATTAATGTTCAGTTACTGTTGAGTAGGGACTTCTGATGTTGATGGAGGGACTGCTGTCAACAATATTATGTCACATACACACTCTACATTTTTGGACATACATGTATCTGGAGTAGTTTAGTTGATAGATGGATGACATTCAGGGAAGGCGAAGCAGGACAAGAGTATCAGTGCGCTAATGAAGTCAATAAGCTTACTGGGGGCAGCGTTCGCTCTGCATTGAGAGAATTAGAGGAACATGTGAGGTGGTTAGTTTTTGTCGCTTAAAAGATGTATCTCATTATAATATTTGAATAGTGACAAACTCGATAGGTAGACGCATAGCGACCGGTGTTGCCAACTGTCACTCACAAAATATGACATGTATAAAGCTGGATGGTAGAAAAAATGCTAGATTTCCTCAAACTTAAAAAAAGTGTCTCGAAACAAGCGTTTACAAATAAATATGACAAAATTAAGTAGTATTATTGTTTTTAGAAGATCAAAGAAGAATTTCGTGTTTTACAACTAATAAAATAAGTCATAAAAATTGTTTTGTGTGAACTATCTATTTTGTTCAGAAGATAATATTATGAGGCACAGTAGATTAGCATATTGATTTTCAATAAAATCTGGTATTATTTAAGTAGTTTGCGGTGTCGAAAAACGCGAATTTTGCAAGTTAGATTACTATAAAAAAACTAGAAAATATTACTAGGTGGCAGTGCCACCTGTCAACGTCTTCTCCCTATCTTCCTCTCTCTCGTTCGTTTACGTGTACATTCTATCTTACTGTCTTTATTTTGGTATTTAAGACTCAATTATTTACACCGGATTGTAAGCATCTGTCAAACTATTACGAGAGTATAATTTATTTTATTTCACGATTCGATTAAAATTAACGATTCCTCCGATTTTTCAAATTTAGTGTTTGCTTCTCGATGTTTCTTTCTCTCTCTTTTACATATTTTAATATTATGTTTTCTCTTATGCGTTACAGATAATTCTAGACAAATACGTAATATATACTTATATAATTTTAGATCTGCCAAGAAAAACGCTAAATTAGCAACGCTGATAGCGACTAAACTGATCTCACAGTTAAACCGCGACTTTTTTTTTAATATTTTGATTTTCGTCTCAAGTAGTAGTTGGTAATAGTTTTTTTGCCGCTGGTAACATTTTACAGTTCACGAATTAGAATGAGCCGTAGGTCTTCCGTTATGTTTATAATTTAATATCAAGTCCAGGTTGCCCGTTCTAATTATTGTTATTTGATTATTACGGCACATTATACACTCGGTTGCTGTCACGTCATGAATTTTGCACGAAGCAAAACTCAAGACAGACACCCGAGTAACCAGATATTTACGTCGTGTAGGTATAATTATTGCACTACGTCATACCTATACTTGTGTATATAATTTGACATTTTCCAAATAATAAAACTTAAAGTCTGCAGAGTTCCAATTTTAAAAACATTATTTTGAAGTCGATGACAGATGAACCAAACAAATCAAAATTGCCTTGCTAGCGCAATGGAAAATGTTAATTAATTTATTATTAGATATTATGTTTTCTTTTTTAAACAATAGGGACTAGTTTTCACAGCATAAAAAATATTTATTGCTAGGTTTGAAAGATTGACCATTTATGGATAACTTCATTAATAAAATTATTAATAATTGTGAAGATAATACTTTTGTATCCTATTTGTACCTAACTCGTACCTGCTTTAAACATGTCTGTATTTAAATAAGATTAAATTAAGTAATACATATAAATAAATGAACATTTTTCCAGTGCCCTCGCAAGGCAATTTTGATTTGTTTGGTTCATCTGTCATCGACTTCAAAAGAATTCTATTTATTAATATGTTCTGTGGTTATGACCACAGAACATATTAATAAATATAATTCAGATAGGCTATATTCAATACACTACATTTTGATGCAGGGTTTTGAATGGGTGAGTGTCCTGCGAAAATGAAACAAGCATTATGCACGTGCAATAGTGTATGTAATACACCAATATTAAATAAGCGTCAATGCATAAACCGAGAGCAGTTGTCAGTATTCGACGAATGACGTATTCTTGGCACGTGTTTAAGTTTATCCCGGATTCTTCTTTACTCGAGATCGGTTGCCTGCTACTCTTTATGCGTCAATTACATTGAGCTACTTTACGAGCTGTTTGTTGGCGAATTTAAAAGCGGGCGATTCAGCTACTGCTATTGTGATGACGACACACAAAACTTTGCATTCGCTGAGAAGCCAACAAGCTAGCGACTATTTTGACAGAACATAATTCGAGGTCGCTACTACGCTCTACTGCGCAGACGCAGTAGGCCCACACGCCGGCGTGTAGCGTATAAAATTGACCGGCTTTCAACTTTTCTCGGTAGATTGTTTACAATCTGCTTGTTAGCTTGTTCGATGATGACACTGGGCGACTTTACAGGCAGATTGTAAATTCGTTCAAAGTCATTGACGCATTACCCGTTCGGTATTTCAGTTCCCATTATTTCTGAGTTCTCTGATCGTAACTCTAAATAGGAAAAGGAAAGGTTTCTTCCCGATGATCGCTTACATATTATGAAGTACAAAGTATTATTCAAGATTTCTTTGCTTGATTAATGTTGACGTTTTGCAAAGAAAACGCAGGCCCAGTGAATAAATATAGTAGGTATTTTGGTGAATGTGTTGCTGTATTACAATCCACAATACTCGTCATGGTGGTGCATCATATGGAGAAGTAATCCACATCGCCACTTCTCGCCGAACGAGCTTCCCCGCTCTGTTTACTGCCATTTCGTTTTACATCACACTTCATCATTAATAAAATAAGAGTTTATTTCATACATCCACTTGAAAATAGCTCCGTGACTCAATTAGCCGAGAGTTGGATTGTTGGATTCAAAATTGGAATAGTAATTTAGGTTAGGTATCTGTTTAGCATTACACGTAGAAATATCTCAAATATATCGGCCAAATACCATGGTAGTAACCACAGAACATAATAAATATAATTCCGATAGGCTATATATCAGTGGCGAAGGGTGGAGGTAGGCTATTAAGATCCACCATAAATGGTGCACACTAAACTTTGTCAGTCATACGTATTTCTTTTCATTGAACTAACTAAGACTACATTGTATCGAAATATATTGTTTGTTAGATTTTAAAATTCAAATAAACCCTGCCTAATCCAAGCCATTGTAGATAAATATACATTTGTCGATTATGATTTGGTTTAGACAAGGCTTAATGAATTTAAAAAAATAACCAACCAACAACATGTGTAATAATATTCTTAATTCAACGAAAACAAATACTTAAGTATAAATGAAAAAGTGTGCACTATTTTTGCTGAGTCGCCCATAGCATACCAAAGCTATTACGTTTTGGTTCAGGCAGGGTTTAATTGATTTAAAAAAACTAACCAGCACCGTCCGTAAATTATATTCTTAGTTAAATGAAAACAAATAAGTATGACTGACAAAGTTTAGTGTGCACTATGTATGTCGAATCATAACAGCCTACCTTCACCCTTCACCACTGCTATATATATACCAATACAGTAAATTTTGATGCAGGGTGTTGCATGTGTGAGTGTGCTACGAAAATGAACTACGCATTATAGACGTGCAATATTGTGTAATACACAAATATTAAATGAGCGTTAATACATAAACCGAGAGCAGTTGTCAGTATTCAACGTATAACGTATGCTTGAGACCTGTTTAAGTTTTCCCATATTCTTCCTTACTCGAGATCGGTTGCCAACTTCTCCTTACCCGTTATGTATTTCAGTTCCCATTATTTCTGAGTTCCTTGTCCAATCTCAACTAGCATATTATGTTGACAATAATTTGGACACGGTCATGTTATGTTAATTGTTAGATAATACGTGAATTTAAATTTTAAAAACTTGATAATTGAACCACATACAATATTGATTATTTATTCAAGACATCCTGTCCGTTTTTTTTAAATCCTATATAAGTCATAAAACAATATTCATTTCAATCAGTTAATAATATTATAATGACCATAATTTTTGGTTACATATAAATTGCGCATAAAACATTGCCCAGTTCGCCGTGAGCTTTTTTTATCGGAAAGAGATGACCATATACTATACGGTCTCCAATTTTATTAGATTCAATATGAACATTAATTCAATTTTCATAACTGATTTTGGCAAAATTCATAAATTCAAGAATGAAAACCTAACCTCACCTACAAGTAATAATCAACAAATAATCTAGTATATCGGCTATTTTCCAAATTCGTTTGGTGCTGGCCTCCTGTAAAATGTTAAAGAGTTCCCTGACCATAATACACCTAGACTGCTACTTCCTGTGATTTGTTGTTGGGTTTTGTGGCTCTTGAAAGCGCGGAGCATATTGTCCGGTCTTGACCAATCCACGCCGGGATACAAAATACATAGATATTTGTATCAGAACATTAAAAATCGCATACAAATGTTCGTAAACAGTTTTTATACAATGTTTATTTGTCCAGGCAAAGTTATATCTTGATTGTTCGTTAGTCATCCTGCAATAGAATGATTATTATAGTTTTATGTCGCCCATTGTAATACTATTTATAATTATATTGTTATGTTATGTTTTAATTAATTTCAAGATAGTAATTTGATGGAAATTCATAGTGATAATAATTATCGATCACCCGATGTCTGGAATAGCGTAATTGGCAGCGTACGCGCATGATAATAGAAATGTTTATGGATCCATCTCAACCGCTGTTTTTAATTATTTTATATTTCGCAATTAGGACGGATTTTTTTGTCACATATCAGCAGGATTCATTCTCCCGGGAAGATTCGTGTCAATCCCTGAAAAAGTCGGTTTAGTACATGTAAATTGTACGTAAAACATTTCACCGTGGCATAGTTTGCTGTGAGCTTTCTTATTGGATAGAGATGACCGTATAGATACTATAATACGGTCTCCAATTTTATTGGATTCAATATGAACATTAATTCAATTTTCATAGCTGATTTTGGCAAAATCCATGAATTCAAGAATGAAAACGTATCCTAACCTAACCTAATGAATAATCCAGTATATCGGCTATGTTAAATATTTATTGTTTGCTACTGACTTATTGTAAAGTGTAAACCGACCAGAACCGTGTTTTAGTTAGCCATTTATTTAGAATTTTATGTCAGTACTATACGACCCAAAAAAGTTGGATGGTCTATAATATACGGCCATATATTTCCGATACAACATTTCACGGTGAAGTGTGATACGGCGAACTGCATACGTACAAGTTTCCGGATACGGAAAAACTTATACTCCATTGCTGTTATTATAATATGTTTGACTATAACTTGCTCCAATTTACCGGTTAGTGATAACGTAGAAGTAGGTGTCAATTCAAATTCAATTTAATTATCTTAATATTGGTCAAGAATTTAACAGTTGGTCATGTATTAATTTTGAGACCGAACGGTCCGCTAAGCTTCGTATGTGCGGATTCGAAATTTGCAGTTAAAACGATAAACATTTTGCATTCACTCTCGTGGCGTCTGATTATTTTTCAGACTGTTATTATTTAAGTATTAAGAGGTAGCGCATTTACAGTTCGGCCATGTTTAATTGACGCACTGCAAAAATTAGCAAATGGAAAGTGTGCTGAAAATGACAGTACATTAGAAATAATTAATTGCATTGCAGGAGTTACTGGTGATGTGAGTAATCCAGCGTTTTCTGAATTTCCGATGCATATTATATATTAGTGATCACCCACGACTAGGGATTCCAATCCCGGGATCCCGAGCTATTTTCGGTACCTATGAATCCCGGGATTGATAAACATAATCCCGAAACTTTCGGGATTGATTTTTTTATCAATTTTTATGGAAAATAAAATAAAAACGAAAATATAACAGAAAAAATACTTTTAATAACAAATAACTACATTAGAAATAAACTGAGTTTGAATGAAGATTGATTTATACCCATGTGTACGTTGCCGATTCATTTTATTTTTTCACATAAATTAATAAAAATGAGAAAGATTGGAAAAAACAATGCTTCGCACTATTAACAAAGTAATTCCACCATGATCTCATACGTTTTACGGCAGTTTCATATTTGGCTAACTAATTAGATTTATGAAACGGAAAGGCCATAAGTACACCATGATTTGCTTTACTATTTTAAATATCGCTAACCCATTCATTAAGTTTTTACTATCAGAAACAGAAATCTCATATTAAATTCATATTATTATTTATATTACAATATTATTTACACCATTAAACTTATGTATTTCCAAGATTGAACGTATACAATATTAACAATAAATGTCTTAAATAGTATAAATTATACCAGATTTATTTTTGACCGATTTTATCAATGTTGTTTCTAAATATAAAATTTTTATATTAACAATGGAAAAAAAATGGCAATCCCGAGATTGTCAAATTGTAATCCCGAAATCCCGGGATCAGAATTTTGGCTAAGGATTGGATTACCTGCGTCTGCGTAAATACGGAAAGAAAAGATAGACAATTATATACACACTGAAGAAACATATTGTTCAGACATTTAGTTATTGTACAACACAGAATGACAATATGGAAAATACGCAGAAAATAATATCATGTAGGTATTATTATATACATAAAACTTATGAGGGGCGTGACAATACATTAATGTTAAATTACTTAAATTAAACTCTTCGGGCGTGATGTTTAAAAATTTTATGCCGATATTTTAAGTTTGTATTAGCAATGATTAGATTACTCACATTGTAGGTAACACAGCTGTTGGAGAAAGTAATCAGGTAGCATATGTAATCAAACAGCCATTAACATTACAATTCTCATTTTGTTTCAGGATATAACTGGTACTTCCACAAAGTCCAATTGATTTTTTGAAGAATAATCCAAAACTCTACAAGCGTTCTGTTCCCAAACGCAAGAAGAAACCCTTAATCTCCAACTCCTTGGAGAATTCTATGCTAAGCCAGTAGCCGAATACGGGCGTCTTCTAGGGGTGGCCTTACCAGGATAGCTCCTTGGAGGAGCTGAAGAATTGAAGATAGAGGCGCAGGATGGCGCTAGGTTCCAGGACGGACCTAGCATGGCGGTGGCTCTGGATCGCCGGTTTGATGGCGTGGACTGCAGCAGGTAAAAATAATATATTTTTTAAAATTTAATAAACAGATAAAGGATCACTTAACTTCAAAATCATTAAAACAGTGATAAATATGATATGTCGTATTCATTCAGTTACTTATCCCGGAAAGTTAACTGTCAGGCGTGATATTTTTTAACATGGCCGCCCTTGATTGCGTTAACCGCGAACTGTTAAATGTTGTTGAGTAACACAGTTAACACGTTTTACTTGAATCCAAATGCATCTCAATAGAATTTAAATTGTTAGTTTTTAAAATTTAATTGGAGATTCTAATAAGAGGCATTTGGAATGAAGAAAGTAATGTTGACTATGTTAACAATTATTGTAGATAGCGCCTTGATTATGGAATTGCTCTGAGTGATATCCGTGTTATTTTGGAGCAAAAAAATAACGAAAAATTGTTACCGTGTTAACTATTTAGAATAGCTCTGCTGGAATGAAAAGGGGTAATATTTTGGTAGTGGCCAAAATCACAGAACAGAATTATTTATCAGATCCCTGATTACGCCATTTGTGATAATTTACACAATATATTCTTTGGTACCTGATCTATGTAGGTACGAGTATATACAAATACATACTAAATTGTTACTTTCTATCTTGATTCCGTTATTACAAGTAACGCCGCAGTATATAATTATTTTAAATAATATAAACATCGGATATATATTATCAATATTAACGTTATAATATTATCATGAAGTTAACGGTTGAAGATAATTAATGAATAGATTTATATAACAGGTAAAACCAGGTGTAAAGCCTGAGTTTAATTTTCAATATTTATATAATCGATACACCGGTTTTAATTTTAACCTGTAACAAGTCAATGTATTATATTAAGGGTATTTAATTCAAGCAGTTCTCATTTTTGTTGCGGACTTCTGTATTCAAGATAGTCGACATACGGTGGTCGGAGTATTTCAATATGATATATAGGTAAAGCTTAACGGAATTTGAAAAATATACATATGAATTTTCTCAAATGTGTTTTTTGAGTTTTGATATGGCGAATTATTGAACGTTCGATTCGAAGCACTTGTTATATGGAATGAAGGCCCACTATTATAGTCAAGCCGTGACACGTAACTATATACTTCGATGGTAGTGCTAGTTATTGCTCATACTCCGAATATAGTAAATTCATTATGGTAATCTGTTTTGTAGAAAATGTTTCTTGCGTACTGAAATAAATGGTAGAAATTTGAAAGAAGTACGCAAACGAAAATCTTCGTTTATAACAAGTTACCGCATTGCATTCAAAGATAACCAATAACTATTACTGCCATCGTAATCCGGAATTTAGTGTCACGGCCTGAACATGTTCGGTATTGTTTGGAAAAAGGCTTTATTTAGGTGACGATTAATAAAGAATTCTTTTGAGTACATAATTTTAATAAGACTCAGAAACATACATAAATAGGTGCATATTAGAAAAATCTCTGAGAGAGTGGGATTCAAACACACATCTTTCACTCACAAGCCGCGTGTCCTTAACCAATTAAGCTACCGAGATTGTGTTGTTTTTGCGATTATTTTCTCTGTAATTTAAACTGATTTATATACTTATTGTGTCCGGATTAATTAAAATTAAAACTAAAATTAAGAGGGGAAATTATTGTAATGTATGTACCCAAGAAACTGACAACTAGTGTGTTCTTTAGACATATTTTTCAGTTGTCAGTGAACGTCAATAGACGGCGAATAATTTCATGACTTGAGCATGAATATTTCCCAAATACACCATTCCTGGGAACAGTTAACTTGTGCTCTTGTAGAACTCTTTATGAGCTTGGTCTTGTTACCCGTTATACATGTCAATGTGACTGGGAATACAGGATATAAACCACATCCTCTAGGAATATTCTAAAATGTGTACGAAAAGGAAAGAGTTGCTTAAGTGGTTCAATCAGCTGTTGGACCTATCGGACCGTCACATCTGGTCGCCACGAAGGCCGATTTTATTGTATTTAGAAAATTTGCGGTGGCATACTGTCAACGTGAAGATCTTTTTAGGTACTAATATTGCTCGGCAGTTTTGGATTAACTTTTTTGACATTTTCATAAAATACTGGTGTTTCACATCAAACGTATGGGTCCTACTCCAGTGATACGCCTGATTAAGACCGGGTCTGGATTGGTGGGGCCATTAGCCTCAGTGTAGAATTAGGGTGTTAAAATTATTGTTGCATTTGGCAATTAGTATACCAATTATGCAATTTCGTCTTCAGAAATAGAGCACTTTTCAAATCGACAAATTGAGCGGTGTACTGGAGTCCCGAGATCGAAGATTACAGTGGGTCTATTCTATACTTATCGACCGCTAAAGTGATAAATATTATCAAACTTAGGATAGATTTGTATCAAAGTATTATCACTTATTGTAACAATTACAATAAGTTGGTTGTAATTGTTGCAATAAGTTCTATATTTTAACAGTACCTCTCTTGGCTGTGATACAATTTAGAGCGAGATATACAGTTTTGATAGTTCAGACGGCTAACTTATTGTAATTAATTATTGTTACAATAAGTATTCATATTTCGATACTTTCCTATCCTATTTAGCTGCCGTAAAGGCCGAAAGCAGTCTTGTGTATAGAATAGATGCGCTGGAGTCCACGCCCACAATTTATGGTAACAATTATGATACCTCAATACAAATATGTAATGAATATTATCAATTTATCATTTTCGCGGTCGATAGTCGCATTGTGTATAAAATAGACCCGCAGGATTAGTTACCCTAATTGTCACGCATACTTTAACAAAATTTTCATCCGAATTCTCAATTAGTATACATGAAATCGTTACCATTAAAATGTTATAATATTTTTTTGATGGTGTCAATTCTACCTGTAAATATCATTGGATTCCAATACGGTTATCGGTGATCGATTATTTTGGCAGCTAATTCCAGCGCATGCAGATTAAATGCCCATTACAAAGAGTGTGCCAAGTCAATTCACGTGACCTCGGCCGTGAAAGGCGAGCCCTCCCGGGGTCGAGGCTCAGCGCAGCCAAGTCTTAGCACTTACCACCGTTATGCGAATCCATGGAGGAATGCTAAACCACGCCTTCTGTTAGCAATCAATGCTATCATCATTTGACATTTAAAAAAAACGTCGTCTAACTGTTAACGGGTGACATACTCAATATAGTTTATTAATCCATCTTGTGAGTCATTCAGAAAAAAATACTAAATGAAATAAAGTCTGGTTCAGATTATGTTAGTATTTTAGTCGAGTGGCGAGTACTTTTGTGACTAAAAGTGTATGAACAGACAAATTAATATAGTGAGTAATTTAATACATAAAATCATTTAGTTAAGTCAATACATTTCTTGGTCGAGAAGCGGCCCCCACCACTATTCACTAATCACTACAACTACTTCACCATGTTCGATCCTAAGAGGATCATAATATGGGCCTCCGTTGAGTGGAGGTTGTATTAACAGAGTTTGTTTTACGAGAAATGGATGTTAGACACTTGTTCAACCTAATAGGTCCATACTCTGACATCAAACACAAATTGAAAAACAAAAGTATATTTGCCAGACTCAGGATTCTAACCTGCGACCCACGAAACTACAAGCCGACGCGTAAGCCGCTTGGCCATATGCCGTACGACTCTTCACTAAATACCAAATAAGCCTTATAATATAACCTAATGAGAAGTATATAACTATTATTTAATAGGTAAATAATTATTAATAAATAATATGTAGTTTGCCTAATCCATTGGAGAAGAGAGGGGATCCGACATAAATAGTGCACACTAAACTTTGTCAGTCATACTTATTTGTTAATACATAGAAGAATATTTTATATCTATTATGGTTTGGTTAGGCAAGGCTTAATAGAATTTTAAAAACCATATGCAATTATTTATATTCTTAGTTCAATTGAAACAAATGAACATGACTGATACAGTGTTGATTATATTTGTCGGATCTCCACAGCCTACCTCTACTATTGTAGTTTGGTATAGGCATGGTTTAATTGATTTTTAAAAACTAACCAATACCATAATATGCAATTTGTATTATTAGTTCAATGAAAACAAATAAGTATGACTGACAAAATTTAGTATGCACTAAGTAGGATCCCCACAGCCTATCTCCACCATTCGCCACTTTCCCACTCAATACGCAAATAATGACACTAACGCTGCATTCATTTGTTTTCAAAATCTGTCACCAAGACGCATTCATTAGAGATAATGTAGGTAAGTACCTACCTATTTCAAATTGGAATATCCGGCATGATAAAAAATGTTACGTGTTATACATTCTTTATGAAACATAATATAGGTAACTCAGAATACCCTTTATGATTTTAATATATTATATGAGTGGCTTACTGCTACTGCTTCCTTTATTGACAAACAAATGTATTGTGGTTGGACTCTTGCCATTTTTTATAGAATTTAAGATCACATAATATATCACTAGTAATAATTTATTTGTATATAATGGATACAATTATTTAGCTTGCCCACTCCACGCCAGCAGGTAATAATGGCACCAAATTTTAATACTAGATTCATTTCCTTTGAAAGTCTTGTGTCATCGAGTATATATTTAAACAACTGGAATATCCGACTCAACAAAAAGGTTACATACGCAGAACAGATTGATAAATAGAATTCCGATAGACATCCCAATACAGTACATTTTGACGCAGGGTTTTAAATGAGGGTATCCTACGAATTGAACCACGCATTATAAGTACACGCAATAGTGTTTGATCCAACCTTCGATACACCAATATTAAATGAGCGTCATTGCATAAACCGAGACCAGTTGTCAGTATTCGACGTATAACGTATTCTCGACACGTGTTTAAGTTTATCCCGTATCCTTCCGTACTCGAGATCGGTTGCCTGCTTCTCTTTACCCGTTAGGAGTTCCCTGAACCTTCCCTTTTCCTAGTTAGAGTTGTAATATAGAACCTTTTTAAACGTTTGGGCCACATTCAAATTTAGTTTTAATAAGGAGGCTCACAAATGCTTAACTGTATGACACGAGTTTAAGTTTATCCCGTATTCTTCCGGTTGACTGATTCTTTTCACCCGTTTGGTATTTCAGTTCCTATTATTTCTGAGTTCCTGGTTACATACATATCATCATTAGCCGGGGTCAATCCACTGCTGGATGAAGGCCTCCCCAAGCTTTCTCCAACTATCTCGGTCCTGTGTCATTCGTTACCACGTATTTCCGCCGAACTTTACCAGTTCATCAATCCAGCGGCTTTTAGGGCGGCCCTGTGGCTGTTTCATGCCCCTTGGGTACCACTGGATGACGGCATTTGTCCAGCGGCCGTCCTTTCGGCGAGCAATGTGCCCCGCCCATCTCCATTTCAGCTGTTTGGCAACGTCTATTACATCGCGTACTCCTGTCTGTTTCCTAACCCATTCGTTTCTCTTACGGTCCTTTCGCGTGATGCCCAACATACACCTCTCCATGCCTCGCTGTGTGACTCTTAGCCTTTGGACATCTCTCGTGTTGAGGGTCCACGTCTCGCAGCCATAAGTGAGCACGGGTAGCACACATTGGTTGAACACCCTACGCTTAAGACATAATGGTAGGTCACTCTTGAAGATACTATTCCGAAAGCACTCATTCCCAGCTTTGTTCTTCGAACAATTTCATCGTGCATGCTTTCGTCTATGGACACCTGCTGTCCGAGATAGACGTAGCTGCTGACTTGCTCGAGTTGGGTGCCACAAATACAGATAATCGCAGGGTCCGAAAAACAGTTACTCATCACTTTTGTCTTTGAGACATTTATCTTTAGACCGACCGTTTGACTGACATCCGCGAGTTCTTGCATTCTACCATGGAGGTCTTTCGGGTCTTGTAGAGTAAAAATCGAAGAGTAAAAATATAAACATATAATATACTTCTTACAATTTTTTATATTATAATATGATTATTAATTAATCACTTTCATTGTAGCATAATATAAACTAGTCTTTCCGTTATTCCACTGACCTTTGAAAATAAACAAATATATGCAACTGGACGGCATCTTGTAAACTTGAAATAGAATTATTGTAAGGAATGTGGAAATAGTTTCCGCTAACCCGTAGGCCATTACACGCCCGGCTCATCCATTACTACTGCCGTAATAATTATTACAAAACAACTCGAAGTTATTTGTCCGGCATGCATGCAACATATAAATTATTATTTTTATACAAGACGAGGATGACCCAATGGCGGCTCTGACTATATGTATGTCGGATATCAATGTGTCGGTTGTTTTCATATACGTATTAACTAGGTACCTACCCACATTGTATCGTGTTATCAAAAAGGAAAAACCATTTGAGGCGCAGTGGATGAGAATCTTTTTCTGCCGAAATGGCATCAACTGATTTTAAAAATATTAATATTATCGACCGAAGGTGGGTACTTGACGGAATTTGAATTTACCAAATTAGGTAAAAACTTTATCACCAACATATTGATAGCCTTGAGTTAATAGGTTGGTGATAAAGTTTTTACCTACTTTGTTGTATTGATTTGTTATATAAGTTAGAGTTAATAGTACTAGTTGTCAGTGTGTATTTGTTTTTTGGTGAGTGTACACAGTGCCTAAAGATGCCGAAAGGCGGGGTCGCAAAAAACAACTCAAATGGAATAGTACAAAACTTAAATCCATTAGAATTTTGATTTGTAAAAGTTGCTATTATTTTATTTTTGCAAAATTATTGCTCACTTCTCTTCTTGGTCATTTCCTCGTGGTTGAGGACCTTTGAATTTTGTCATATTTTGCGCGACCAAGACTTTCCATTCCTCTCGATCCTCTGGTTCTCTCATGGCAGAGTGAATGCTTTTCCCAGTCAGCTTTTTTACTTTGTCACTCCAGCGCGTTGACACACTTCATCTGATCGCCTTCCCTGGAGGCTACCCAAAACCATTAGTCTCTCCAGATTGTCCGGTATGCGCTGGACAATATGTCCAAAAAATGCAGGATGCGTCTCAGACATATTGTCAAGAGCCGTTCCTTTATCTGTAGTCTCTAAACGATTGACTGGTTCGTCCAGTGCTCTGTGTGTGTGCCAACGCCACATCTCGAAGGCATCAATTACTTTCCGATCCCTTACCTTCAGGATCCATGACTCGATACAAATATGGAGCACACTAAGGTTTCCACAAGCACAATTTTTGTGGCAGTTGAAATTCCCCGATACTTCCATTTCCATATATTATAGTGGTACTGGTAAGACGTGTCATCGCATTTTTTCTGCTTCACACCCGCCTTTCCACTAATGGTCGATCCCAGATATACTCTTTTATTTTTTTGGAGTATACTTGCTCCCGGTAGAAGGTTAACCCAATCAGCAACCAAATGGAGAAAATCTAAAACTGTGTTGAAATACTTGCGGTTTTCATAGCTGATATTGGCAATAATAGTTTAAGTTTAATAATACGAGTATGAACATGAAATGAAAAATGACGTGTTTATAGTTTAATCATTAGTCTAGTCTAAGTTGTCTTTTTTTGCTATACCTTTATATATTTCTTCTTCTTCTTCTTCGACCATGTCTGATCCTAATAGAATCATATTATGATCCAAGCATAATATGATCCTATTAGGATATTATGGGTCTCCACATAGTGGAGGTTTGTGTTGACAGATTTTGTTTTTTCGAGAAATGGACGTCAGCCACTTGCTCAACCTATTAGGTCCATACTCTGACTCATACACAAATTAAAAACCAATATGTGTACTTGTCAGACCCAGGATTCGAACCTGAGACCCACGACACAATACGCCAACGCTTAAGCCGGCTTAAGTGGCCATCGTGTGTGTTACTGGGTGCACTATTACATTATAATGTGTAAGGCTCTATCTTATTTTGTTAAAAACCTAAATCAAGATCCTATAACCGTATCAATATTATAAAGATATGTCACGTTCAAATGTGTCGTATGCCAATGGTTGTCTTCGATTTCATTACACCCGAGTTATGCCAGATAACTGTACATGCACGCGCAATTTACCTGCAAGTCACGTGGACTTACGTCACTCGCGAAAAGAAAGACGAACCTATCCGACAGAGAGAGATAAAAAAACGGTCAATCGTGCAAGTTTCCATTCGTTTGATTTTCTTTTACCCGTGCTTCAGAAAGAGAGACCTGCTTTCTCCTGTGATTAGAAAGAGACACTTGTAGTCTTCGATTGCAGGTGCTTTTACAGTTTTGAGTTTGATTGTCATTTTCTCAAGTACCGGCCGCTATCAATGCACTGTCCAATGATAGTATACCCAAGCCTACCCAAGCTTTATAATAACATAGTAATATAGCAGTAAGTAATTTTGTTATTATTGTGTTATCTCTTATGGGTCAAATACAATTTTTATAGTAAGTACATAGGATATTCGAAATTTAAAAAAATATAAAAAGAACAAATTTTATAGATAAACTGTATATGTTTTCTGGTATTTGGGAGATTAGTAAAAATGGATCACCGCATGTATTCTATACACAAGACTGCTAATAGGCCGCTATCGACAGCTATCGAGGGTAGTTTTTATTTTTTTTATCGAAGTATTAGCACTTATTGTAACAATTACAATATATTGTTGTTTTAATTTAATAAAACGCTTTTTTTGTAGTACTTATTCCACTTTTAATCAATAAATTAGGACCGGTTTCGTCCGCCTCAGAGGGAAATTTGCAACTGAATACATTACAATAAGTTGGCCGTCTAAACAGTCAAAACTGTCAATCTCGCCCTAAAATTTAACAGAGCGAAGATAGGTTATGTTAAAACATATCACTCATTGTAACAATTACAACTAACTTATTGTAGTTAGTTTTAAACTTCAATATAATGTGTCTTGTATAGTTACACAAGATCCTAGGTTACACATATATCATGAATGGCCTGTAGATGCCGAAAGGTAGTGCCCAGAACGTTAAAACCGTTTCCTATGCATCAATTATAGATATACCATCATAAATTGTCCGGTGATCGAATTTAGAACTAACCTAATCACAGTATAAAAAGTATTGAATGGTAATAATCAAATTTTAGCACGTGGCGCCGTCACTCATCCGCAGGGCTCGAAATGGAACGGAACGCACCGGAGCGCCGTTCCGGCTCGTGAAATTTGTAAAATTATCGTTCCGTCTCGTGGAAAAAATATGTTGACCATCTGAGCTAGATAGGCCATAGAATAGAAAATCTGACACATTTATTTTTATAAAATACACATACGATTTGATGACTATGTAAATATCTTCAGAAAATTTGTCGAGCGCTCCGGTTCGTAAACTTTTCCATTTCGAGCGCTGCTCATCCGACAATTTATACTGGTGGTCAGTGGATCTATATATTACTCACAGGTATTTTGTTTACAAGTAAAAATAAGGATAAATTTTCTAAAACCTACAAAAACGAGATGACAATAGTAGATAAATCAGCGCTCGAAATGGAAAAGTTTACGAACCGGACCGCTCGAAAACTTTCTGAGGATATAAGGCTATAAAATTTTATGTATATTTTATAAACATAAGTGTGCTAGATTTTTTGTTACATCTATGGCATATCTAGTTCAGACGGTCCAATTATTTTGTCCTTGAGACGGAGTGACAACTTTACATATTTCACGAACCGGAACAGCGCTCCGGTGCGTTCCGGTTCATTTCCAGCCCTGAGATAAATAAAATGTTGCTGATATTTTTTTTCACTTTGAAACAATGAAATCGGTAGATAAACCAATTATTATTAATTATTCACAGTTGTTATAGATTCAAATATATTTATTTTACATAATATGGTGAAATTTAATTTATTTTGTAGGTTATTATTATGTCTGTGAAATATTATGTAGGCCTATTTGTTAGATGTCCAGATGAAATACTAATTTATCTACCAGTATAAATTGTCCGCTGAGTAAGGGCGCCACATTATAACATTTGACATATTATCATTCAATACTTTGTATACTGTGATGAGCTTAGTTCAATATTCAAACACCTGCTGATTTATGATGGTATACTTATACTAAGATTTTTTCTTCTAAAAGTTTATTGACTTATCTTATATCTTAGATTACTCGAAACTATACGTTACGGCCTTAAACCGCCACTGAAATAACGGTTTTTAATCAAATAAATAAGAAATAATAAGTAGGTAGGAATATTTTTAGGCGTTAATTATTTTGCATACAGTTTGAATGCATTTCTTATTGAATTCCGTGAATAATAAAACATTTATGAACGTATGTAGATACCTACCTAATAAGCCGTTAGGTAGTTCGTGTCATCATTTGAATATTTATGGATTTTGATCGGCGAGATTCCTCATATTTGCATTTTCAATTATATTTTTTTGTTCATAGTTCAATGCCCGAACCATCTCTTGTACATAAGTGGTTACATTATGAACATGCTAGAAAATGTAGGTATCCGTTGAATGCCGGCATACGATATTCTAAAAAGCGTAAAGTACCTAGTACTTACATCGTATACATCAGTGTGTCTATTCTATACTTATCGACCGCTAAAGTGATAAAGTGATAAATATTATCAAACTTAGGGTAGGTTTGTATTAAAGTTTTCGCACTTATTGTAACAATTACAATAGATTGGTTGTAATTGTTCCAATAAGTGCTATATTTTCACATCACCTCTCTTGGCTGTGATAAAATTTAGAGCGAGATTTGACAGTTCAGACTCATTGTAACAATCAATACAAATATGTAATAAATACTATCACTTTATCACTTTAGCGGTCGATATTCGCCTTGTGTATAGAATAGAATAGACACCCCTGCGGGTTTACATAAGATCTACTTTGGAGAAGAAAAATCCTCCGCGATCTACTTTTTCTCTGAACGACATAAATTATATAATATTATATAAGTATAGTATATAACAGAGAGTTGGAGAGGAGCACGGAGAAGTGGAGCAATGGGGTTTTACCCGGAACACCGAAAATGTGTAGTGCTCCGCTGCTCCGGATTTTTTTTATTAGTAAATTTTCGTCCTAAAATCGAACGAAAATATTATATTTATTTTGACACGTCTTTGCAACGCTGGAATTATTTTAAATATTGCAACAGTGCCGAGTGATAATAATAGTCTTACCTTTTTGACAGAAAAGGCAAATAATGAAAGACAATTTTTTGCTGGTGTAAATACAATACTTATTAAAACTCTTTACCCTGAGCGGAGCAGATCCTGGTGCGGAACTGGAGCAAGTATTAGGTCCCGGAGCGGAGCAACTCAAAAACGGGTCCGCTCCAATCCTCTGGTATATAGTAGATATATTTTTAAACTAAAATAGAATCTTACTAAGAAAATTAAGTAAAGCGTTATATCTAAATAGAAAATTTTTATTTACATAACTGTAGTTATTTTATTTTGAATACATATATTTTATTTTTAGCTTCCGGATGCTACAGACCCTGAATTATGTAGGTAATTATCTTACATTGTAAGGCGTCTACAATTTTTGTATAATTGGGGGTGTAATTACACGAACCATTCTCAAACATGATTCCAAGTGTTCGTCCATTAAAGTTGTTCTGTACTTCGATTTTATAATTTTCATTTACGAAAACGCTAATAAATTAAATATTTTTGGAGATCGACCAAAAATCATTTCGCGATCGATCTTATACCTATATTATGTAATAAGCTTTTCAAAATAATGTATTTTAACGAATGGAATGCTCCAGACATCTAGCTCGAAAATTTAAAAAAAATATGGTAATTTGGTGGTTTAGTCCTGAACAGTACGTAACTAAGCTGGGTAGGGAAGATAATTATATTATCTACCCTATATTTTCACGATTACATGTAAATTGTACCTAAAATATATATAATATATATAATCGGAAAAAAGATGACCGTATACTATACGGTCTCCATTTTTATTATGAACATTAATTCAATTTTCATTGCTGATTTTGGCAAAATTCATGAATTCAAGAATAAAAACCTAACCTAACAAATAATCCAGTAGGTATATCGACTATTTTTAAAAATTGTTTGCAGCTGGCTTCCTGTAAAGTTTTTAAACCGACAAGAACCGTGTTTTATTTAGAATTTTATGTCAGAAGTATACGATCCAAAGAGGTTGGACGGTCTTTGATATACGGTCATATATTTCGGATGCAACATTTCACGGAGAATTGCATACGTACAAGTTTCCGGACACGTATTTTCATACCACAAAGATATTATGATATATAATATATCAGAGAGATTACCTATGAATAGTTACAGAAATCTTATACTTTACTATCGACAAAGTCTGTATAATAGTAGGTGTTTTATAAATATATACAACATTCAGTTAAGATCAAGATTTTCAAATTGTATAGAAACAAGAATTGAATTAGCAAGAAGTGACTTTCTCAAAATGAGACACCACTTTAGCTAGCATACCTCAGCTTAGACACGAGACTGCGCATGATTCACTGTGATATCCTCTCAATTCTGTGAACGCTTGACGAGGAAATATCTCATTTAGTTGAGGCGTTAAAGATATGGCTGTTGAATGGAGTCTAAATCTCCCATCAATTTTTTTTATTTAACCCGTAATATTTGATGTAACTTTGAAATAAAACGATCAAAAAAAGCTAGACCGGTATACACGACAACGAAACAAAGAATTACACTAATTTTAAAATAACGGAATAGAGTTTCATCTACCCTCGTGTGACTGGAAGGAAAAGATAACAGTTAGTCGGAAACTAACCCTTGAATGATTAGATGAGTTTGACAAAACCAAAGAGGCCTTTTCGCGCCAAAGTGCGCGTAAAAGACCCCATATTTTTAATAACACTAAAATTCTTAACCCCGACAAAAGTCAGTACAGTGAATAAATTGTATTTCACTCCTAATAACAAAGTGCTAGTGACACCTTGACAATTTTTGGATAAACTTTCACTTATGTTTTTGTTACTTTCATAAGCTTTGATGTCCTATATCCCATGTGAAAAGGAAATATTTACAGCTAATATTCAATTGCCCCGAATATGTGGTTTTAATTAAAGTCAAAACAAGTCCCTCCAACTTAAAGCCCTACATATTACTATAATAGAAGTGTCTTCAAAATTCTCTTGACTGGCGGAAACATGTTGACGTCCAAGATAATTTTCAACTGTAGGCGCGACGAAATTTTGGATTCGCTCGCATTCAGTGAGAGAACGTCGAGCTAGAAACACGTTACTTTGCTTCGTGATGGCGACGGGCCAATTTATTCTTAAATCGTGTAAAGATGACTAAAGACGTTACCCATTTACTTTAAAAAGAAAACATGTCAATGAATATATTATTATTGTTACTAATAGAACAATAAACAGAACATAAAATGGACGTATGTTGGATTTATACGACAAATAATATTTCGTTTGACAGGCGTCATTTGCACCCGCGACCCGCAATACGCGCATCGCCTAGCAACGATCTTTTTAGACCGTGCCTCAACTGATGTACGGCCATTCTGCGTAACATCTAAATTATGAAACCACAGTATCCGGGCTACAATGTAGCAAAAGCAAACCACTGGATTTGCATGGTCATCCAAGGACAGATCAACGGTGTACTTTTCAGAAAAATACGTTTCATTTTCATGGCTTTAGAACCTCCGTTACCGGTACGACACAAGTGAAACTCCACCATACTATTCCGAGTCGGCCGGAAGGGGTCGAACTTCGATAGATATAGAAAACACCATTTAAGGCAGAAGCACATTGTTATCACGTCACGTGAACTCATATGCTAAAAGTACTAGAACATTCAGTAATAAAAACCGATAAAGCCGGATCCGAAACCCCACTTGTGTGCGCGCCTTTGGGGATAACTCTATCCAGCAGCGAGTAGAGAAGCGCATTAGTGTAAATAAATGACAGTGTTACATAGCATTATGGCGAGTCATAATCGTTTAACATTGTGTCACTTTTAAAAACAATATTCCGAAATATGTTAGCTGTGGAGAACTTGTGTTACGCGAGCCAAAAATGACAAAAATATTCTATCTCGATATAACAAAATTCGTTCATTTATATGTAATTCAACACAAATGTCAGATTATAATATTATTCTCAATTGACTATTTGCAGTAAGTAAGTAATGAAATATTATTCCTCATCATGCTTTCCTTTCGCACCTAGGTTCAGCGAATAGCTGACAACCACTGCATTATAACGTATTCTGTTGGGGTATCACAGTGAGTACTTCCGTTTTATTCTTTCCCCGACAATTCAGGCTCGTTGAGGATACCAAGAGAGAGAATAACTTTTGCAACGAACCCGAAACGTCGAGGAATGACGGAAGTACTACGGTGACAGCCCAAAAATAGAATACGGAAACAAAAATAACTGTGAAAGTTTCAATTACACACTCTATTATATATTATAAACATATTTATAAAGATACCTTCATATTTTGGGATCTATATTATGTTTATTTGACTTATGTATTGAAATAAATTAATTGCGAGCATTTTTATTTTTAAATTAAGAATAGATCTAGCAAACAAAAATGACGTCTATGCAATTTCAATGGTGGGTAAACTGAAAAGTCTTTTCCATGAGATTATTTTTTAACATGTTCTTTAGCACGTTGCAAACGGCACATCGTGTGTTTGCTAACTAATAAACTCGGAACAAAGATAGTGTAGTGCATTCATACGATATGTGCGATTATTTTCGTTTTCCAAAGGCACCGACGACTTGATTTCGACTTTATGTCACGTGAATTTATTTATTTAAAACCTAAGTACCTACGCCGTATTAAATTGTGTGTAAGGTTATTATGAGGTGCTTGTAGACAGGATGGTCGCTGGACAAATGCAGGGCTCGAAATGGACCGGAGCTGACCGGAGCGCCGTTCCGGTTTATGAAATCAGTAAAATTATCGCTCCGTCTCGTGGAAAAAATATTTTGACCATCTGAGCTAGATATGCCATAAATACTAAAAAATCTAACACACTTATTTTTTTATAAAATACACATAAAATTTGATAACTGTGTAAATATCATCAGAAATTTGTCGAGCGCTCCGATTCATAAACTTTTCCATTTCGAAGGTTGGATAAACGGGATAAAACCGCCTCAGGGTAATGCGGAATTACGTGGCAGTGAATAATAAGGAACCGCGAAGAATGGAAATAGCTTGGGGAGACTTCATCTACCATTGGATTTAAACAGATTCATGATGATAATTATAAAACGTGCATATTAATAGAAACCTTTTACCTATTGTTAGTTTTAACAGTTAATATTACTTTACTGTCCCACGTCCCACTATCCCACTACCTCCAACAGTGATTCTTCGTCATCCATTTCCACTCTAGCTTACCTGTAAAATGTTTATCGTCACTTATATTCAGGTATACTATTAGAAATCGTCAAGGTATAATGCGTGAACACAATGCATGATAATATGGGGGTCTTGTGACTTATGCTAAGTGAAAGTCATCGTTATCAACAAAACTGTCAGATTATTGTTACAATATTGCCGGCTAAAGGTCGTTTGTACAAGTATTCAATAAGGGCATTTACCTCTTGAATAGTTTATCAACAATCATGCACTTAATGATAGTATAAATAAAATAAGTGGACATCTTATATCATTTTATTATTTATCATGCTATGTGCCAATAGTACCCAGCAACGATTTTATTTGACGCGAATGTGAAATGACGCAGATGACGCAATCGATTTGTCAGACAATTCAAAAAGGGGCCTGGAAACAGTTCAATCCAGTTATTGAAATATCATATTTTTTTTAAATATTTGTACTAAATTGAGTATAAAATCTTACCCAAAGCCTAAGAAAATTCGGTACAAGTCTGTTTACTGGAAGTCAGGCGGGAACAGCGGCCATTTTCATTGCCGATTTCGACAAAATTCAAGAATGATAACCTACATAACCGGCTTAAGCGTCGGTCTATAATATCGTGGGTCCCAGGTATGAATCCTGGGTTTGGCAAGTGCACATATTGTTTTTCAATTTGAGTATGAGTCATACTATGGACCTAATATGTTGAGCAAGTGGCTGACATCCATTTCTCTTAAAAACAAAATCTGTTAATACAAACCTCTACTCTGTGGAGGCCCATATGATCTTATTAGGATCGGACATGGTCGGAAATTCCAAGAGGAGAGGCGTCAATTTGTTGGGAAGGTCTTCAGAAAAATCATCTGCATCATGATCCTCAGTCATGAGCTTCTGACGAAGAAGAAGTAATATTACATTAACATTAATAATTGGCGTTTTTTTCGTTCCTTATTTTACAGTCCTATATAATATATTATCATACAGCCAGCTTGGACATCTAGTTTTCAAAATTGTTTTGCAATATTTCCCAGCGTAACTGTTCCAGCATCTGTCCCCCTCCCTCTGGTGTTAAACGAGTAAATTATGGTTATTTCACCATAGCGACCATGACCAATTCCGTTTGTGTAACTGCGCCAGGGAATCCCCGCGTCATAAAGTTTGAATCATTCTTTAGGTGTGATAAAACACGCAACAACGATAATGTTACCCAATATTATAAGATTCGAGTAGTTCCGGCTGCAGAAGTCTGTTTTGCGATTCTGAACCAGGACTTAAAACTTTCTCTTGGTGAGTGATGAATTTATTACCTATAGCGTCAGGGTTAAGCGAGAAAAGGCATTATTGTCGTCAAAAATATAGAAATTGATTTTTTTTAATAATTCACACTTGTGACATTCAGTCTAGTGAATGCATAATACTATGTTAAATATCATTGGTATCGTACTTATAATAGTTAAGTATAACTGTTGTTAGGTTAGTTTAGGTAATGACGTCAAGTTAGTCCAAATAATTCGTGTCGGGAAACTTGTACCTACGTCTGCAGTTTACCGTATCACACTTCACCGTGAAATGTTGTATTGGAAATATATGGCCGTATATTAAAGACCGTCCAACCTCTTTGGGCCGTATAAATAGTACTGACATAAAATATAATATGTCTAAATAAAACACGGTTCTTGTCGGTTTACATTTTACAGGAGGCCAGCAGCAAACAAATTATTTGTTGATTATTACTTGTAGGTGAGGATAGGTTAGGTTTTCATTCTTGAATTTATGAATTTTGCCAAAATCGGCTATGAAAATTGAATTAATGTTCATATTGAATGTAATAAAATTGGTTACCGTTATAGTATATGGTCATTTCTATCCGATAAGAAAGCTCACGGCGAACTGTGCAATGTTTTATGTACAATTTACATGTAACCAAAAATTCTATTCATAATATTATTATTAACTGATTAAAATGAATATTGTGCTATGACTTAATATTAAAAAAAAAACAGGACAGGCAGACGGACAGGATGTCCTGAATAAATAATCAATATTGTGTGTGGTTCAATTATCAAGTTTTTAAAATTCAAATTCACGTATTAACATGACCGTGTCATAATCGTTATAATATGGTAGTCGAGATTGGATCTATTCAAGGAGGTGAAATTTGGCACTATAAGTATTAACGTATACGAATGCGATTTTGAGGCGCCCTACGATAAAAAAGAAACAATCTAATTTTAATTTTCCAAATAAATCCATGCATTAAAAATAATTTGTATTTTGTATAAATTATACCTTCCTTCCTTCGGCCATATCCGCCCCTTAGATGGAGCATATGGACACCACGCGGCGCCTCCAAGAATCCCTGTCGCTCGCCAGTCTTCTTGCTTCGTTCCAGGTCAAACCAGCATCCCGTAGCTCCGCCGTATACACTCTATATATAGTATTTAGCGGACTTCTGCGGATGCCAGAAGAGAACCTCAACCTGGCTTGCATGTTCTTATTCATAAATTGACACAGTCTCCTTTCTAACGAATCATAATACAGAAGTACATACTTACAGCAGAGTACCTACCAATTTAGTACTTATTTGGAAAATACTTTTCATGAATTTATATTTTACAATCGAATATAATATCTAATATAATAAGTATGAGAATAACAATAACGAAGGTATTTTTAATCAAAACCTTCTACATATCGATTCATTTTATATGAATGGCAGATTTTAACTATTAGGAGGCCCCCTTTTAAATTTTCTCACGAATCGGTTGCGTTATGTTGCTTTAGGGAAACGCGCCTCCGGCCTCTTCAACGGGCCCGAAACGTTGATAAGAGAAGACCGAAAACACGCAGTGAGAACTTAAAAATCTATTACGATAATTATTTTATTAATTATTTTTCAGTGCATAATGCGAATTATATCAATGCCATTTTCATCTGTCATCGACTTAAAAATAATATTTTTTTAAAAAATGGAACTGCGCAAAAGACCCGTGCGCATTTCAGGCTTTAGATTTTTGAGAATGTAATATTATTCGGTATGTATCTACAATACGAAAATATACTGGTTTTTGCTTATACCATACATCAAATGATTCATCCACATTTTTTTTTAATTTATTAAGAAAAGTTGAAAAAACGTTAATGTCTCATTATCTCAAAATGTGACTTTGGCAAATAGCTGCCTTTTTGCTTATGGGGGCAGAATAGTTCTTGTACTTGGGTGTTGAATTCTTGCCTATTAAATACGTACAAGATAAGCCACAGTAATATTACAATAATTATATACCTACTAACTACGTAACACATTACAGTAGGTATTGGAATATATTAGATATATCTAGTTAATAGATACTATTTATTATCACTACCTACTAACATTATCTACTGATAACAATGAAAAGTGAAATCGTTTATCCAACGACCTAACTAGGCAGACACCACATTTTATTTACCTGCATATTTTTGCAAACCTATACCCGCTATATCAGGGATCGGAAAACTTTGAGACAAAATAACTAAATATCGATGAGTAGCACCACGGGCCCCACATCATGTAGCGGCCCCCTCTATCTATCGGTAAGGTTTAAGGGTAGTGTGTTGTTCTACAGAAGTGTTCCCCAAATGGTATTCCGCTGCACCCCAGGATTCCGAGAGCTAAAATAATTAAAAGTATTCCGTGTATTTTTAGAGATTTTTTATATTTAAAAATAAATCTACTTGAATTATCGAGTTGTTGGCACTCGGCATCAATTATTATTTTATTATGAAGTAATCGCGAGCCCCTTTTATGGTAGCCAAGTAACCTGCTATATATTGCCTTATTGAACAATACAATAAATAGCCATTTATTTTTATTAGTCATGAAATACATCAAAAACAAAAGATAAAAAGAACTTTTTATATACCACGTTTTTAAATTTTCTGTTGAATCAAATAAACTTGTCAATTCTATGTATTAATAAATACTTTTTTTTGTACTTGATAGAAAGAACTACTGAATAAATATAGAATACTGAAATGTCTTTTTGACATTTCATATAGATTTCCATAGTAACGCACGTATATATTAATAATTTAGTTGCTAGAACACCCTTAGCAACCAATAATAGTGTTTTACTTTTTACAATTTTTTTCCGAAATAACTTTCCATACAAAATAGAATTAACTGAAAATGAATTCAATTCTGCTTAAAGATGGGTAAAAGTATTAAAATAATGCATTGTTAGCGTGTTCTGATATATTCAAAAAGTTTCAAATGTTTAGCTAGTCGGGAAGTTAGTTAAAACAAGATTTGTATTGGACAAACAAGATAAAATTTGTACTGGACAATACAAGACAAGAATACGAGCTAATAAAAATGTGGTAATAAATTACTACGCGCGAATTATTATATCACACCAAATTTTATCGCACAACCATATATTTAGTAAAATAGCGCCGCGGGTGACTTTTTACTATTAGGCACAGCAAATTTGTGATGTGTGTTTATCAAACGTCTTAACCGGTTGACCCGCCACGTCAACGTCGTAAATAGGTTTTCACATCGGGTGAAAGGATGACAGCTTAATTAACAATCAGCGATCTGGTCAAAAGATCTAAATAACTGGGGGGGGGGAGGTATGCCTATTTTTACCTCCATTATTTAATGTTTTCATATCGTATATATTTATGTCAAAATATATTTGCCATTCAAAACAATTCCCAATACGTCACGATTGTTCCCAGAATGGACGATTTTACACTTCTTGAGTGTAGTATTTTTATTGTTTATAATTTGACGATTTATTATACGCTTATTGAGTGTATTATTATTGATAAGGTAGGGGGGTTTTTACAAATTCATACTTTGTTTGTTATATTTTTTAATTGTGATCCTTGACTTAATATAGGTAGGTGATCGGGTTTTTACCTACTTTATTGTATTGATTTGTTATATTATATAAATTAGAGTTGATAGTATTCGTTGTCAGTGTGTGCTTGCCTTTTGGCGAGTGTACACAGTGCCTGAAGATGCCGAAAGGCGAAGCCCGGGTCGCAAAAAACGACACAAATGGAATAGTACAAAACTTAAATCCACTAGAACAAATATTTGAAATATTAACTCAGTTTTCTAGGGGAACAAAATATATCTATATTTCATTTCTCTTTTCCAGCCTACGAAGACCCTTATTCAATATCCCAAATGTCACCGAACTCAGCGACGGAACAGAAGCAGTTCAGCATGGATTTAGTTCTTCAAACGAGCTCGGCGATCTCACCGCAAGTCCTTCCGCAGCACCACATCCAAGAGGTAGAAGAAGAAGATGAGAGGATGGAAACATCGCATGTGATCATTGAGAGATCAGCGTCACTGCACCACAAGGAAGACAGTCTACACTCTTCGAAGAACGTTGAAGAGTTGCTGGATACCAACGACGTGGAAGTACACAGGCAGCCTAGATATTATGATAGGTATCTACGATAGTATTTTTTTTAGAACTAGATGAAATACACGGCTTTGCACGAGGTCACTTCGTTGATCAATATATTATAATAGGTATATTTATCTTATTTTTTTTACCAAGATTTTTTGTTGTACCTTACTTGAACTTGCTAAGTAATAATTTTTAATTAATTATTTTTGTTATTCAACGAATAGGTAATTCACAAAATTTAAGAATGTCACATTCTTTATTGGAAGATACTAGAAAAATCTTTTTGAAAAATATACGACACCGAGCAGGTTCGAACCTGCGCCCCCTGGTATTCGCATATTATGTGCTTTGACCGCTAAGCTATGTGTGTCCTAGCTAATTGTGAAGAATTCCGCTGTGTCGTATTTTTTCATAAAGACTTTTTCTAGAGTTACATATTTCTCACACGTGTTTTCAAATTATGTTGGTTCAATAATGGTATGCAATATTATGTCAATATGAAAATAATTCTGACAGCAGTACCTAAACGTCAAACAAAAAAACACCAGTCAATTAAAATCGATGTTTTAAAAGTATTTTTGGTTTTATACAACTGTACCAATGTTAATAGTTGGACATTTTGAGAATAGAGATCTCATTGTAATGTGATCACTATTTTCAAATTTAAATATAGAAATTAATAATGAAATCTAAATTAAATTCTCTAATTTCAGAATACAACCGACAAGAACTCAACACCGACCCGACAGTTCGTCACCGATCGGAATCGAATCATCCCTCTTGAAGTTGCAGGGGGAAGGGCGGGGGGTCCCGAGGAGCAGACTGCTTCCTCCGGGGCCCCACCTCGAAACCCCTCTGATGACTGCGCCGAAGACTCCGAGTTCTGCTATCTCCCTTAGGTACGACGATACTCCAAGTGGGAGACAAACCGGAGGGCCAGATATTCAGGATATCATTACAGGAATAGTCAAATTACTAAACGGAAACGTAAATGTACAAGCAAACACTCAACCCAATGATGGAAGACCTATACGACCACAAGGTACAAGAATTAATAACAGAGGACCTCCAAGGATATCGGATGTACCACCATTACCTCCAGATTTCGATAGTCCAGGTCCTGCAAGTTCTGTTCAGATGATGCCACCTCCTCCGCCACCGCAAATGCAAGGGCCTAAAGTGCCACCACCCTACCCTTTTGATAGACCACCTCCTAATAGAGAGAGACCACCTCACAGGCCGTTCTTGGATGGTGTGCCTTTACCAGAACAGATTGTGCCTGTTCCAAGTGAGCAAGGTTATAGGCCAAATAGTTTTGTTAATAATGGAAGGCCGCAGAATATACCCCCGTGGCAAAGACCATCGAGACCTAGGCCACAAAATACTGGAAACAGAAGACCGAATCCAAATTTGCCAATGTATAAGCCGAGACCGGTGGCTCCGCCTACTGAAGAGGCGGCTACGGTGCCGCAGAGAATTGAAGGACAACAAGCGTTGCCAGACCTTAAAAGACCACAGTATGAAGTATATATGGTTCAGAATGCCAAACCAGATATTCAGAGTAATGAAGAAACGGAAACAGTAACTATGTCAGAAGATACTACCATAGCAAATGAAGAAGATGACGATAATAAAGAAAATAATGAGACTGTTACGCAAGGAGTTTCAATAGCCGATGATGAAGGTGGAGAAGGCTTCGTTAAAACAAGGGATCCTCCGATGGTTGATGAGAAAATTATTCCTACTCCACTTAAAAATGAGACAACGTTACCAGATAAAGAAGAAATTACCAACAATGTTGAAAATGAGAAATTAGGAGTCAATGCAAGTGATAGTGCAACAACTGTTAAGCCCGAGACACCAACAAAACAAGAGGTGTTGAAAGAAAGCGACAACAATTTAGACAAAAAGAAATTGAACATGAGCGGTGTCAAAGTTGACAAGGAGAAGTTCAGCACCACTAAAAAGCAGCAGGAGGAACGAACTAAAGAAGTAGAATTGAATATTAAAAACACTATTCGGTTGAGCGCAGATGATGCCATCAAAGATTTAAGTAATTCCACATTGGTTTTGGAATCAACACCCGTCGTGATTGAGGGCTCAATGTCAGAAACCTCTACGTCTGGTTTGAGTATCGCTCCTACTCCGACACCGGCTGGTGGTTTACCGGCTGCTAATCGTCCTTCATTATCAAGTTCTTCTACTAAAGGAACTCTTGCAACTCTAAGTGTTGAGAGTAGTTCAGTTACTGTTGCACCGACAGTGATCGATTCCCAGCCTGCTATACGTAAGTACCTCAAATAATTCTAGTGATTAAAATAATATTTCATAATAATATGCTATCGATTCTATAATGTTTATAAATTGTTGGATTAACAAAATCTTCAATTGTAATTTCAGCACCTGGCGGTTTACCCTACCAACCGTATCGACCAAGACCAGGAATAGTTTTGGATGATACAGAGTACCGACCGGCTGGAGGAAGTGCAAACTCTATCCCGCCGCGAAGACCATCCACTGGTAATGGTATCCACCATCATCATCTGCAGACTGGTAAACCGCATGGTATTCCTCCAGCACGAGGGGAGATATTCGATGTGACTGTATCTGCTGTCCAGGGACCAGGGGGAGGTGCCGGTGGTGCAACAGGTAAGATGCACTTTGATTGAACATTCTCTTCAGACTGTTATTTTCCAAGCATACTCCATATTTAATAAAAGAAGAGATTCTGTATGAGAAACTTCAAATATTGTTTTTAATCAAAATGCCAAATTGAAAGTCTGAAACTAATTTTGTTAATTCTGTTTCTTTGCAGTACATATTGAAAGCGTAGATCCTCTAACAGGACAGCCTGGTGATATAATTGTCTCACCATCTGGAGACCAAGGCTTCGTTTCCATAGATGGCAAGAGGACGTACTTGGATTTGTTTGGTGGTGCTACTCCGACCATCAAACCTTCTCACGGTACTTACCAATTAATACATGCACTCCAATATTGTGTCAAATTCTATACATGGCTTCGCACAAGCTGTATTCTAGTAGTCGAGTTTATTGTTAACATATGGCAACTATAGCAATTTTGTACACTTGCTAAATTTCATATCGACAGTATACGTGACTGCTAGAATAGGTCTTTTGACATGTTCATGATGAGAGTTGTGAGTTATGGTGCTAAATAAAATAGTGCCGGGATAGTTTTTAAACATAATAATAATTATTCTCTCTCATCTATTCAATTGCAATTGTTTTTATTAATTAATCCAAAGTATTATAACTATTATATTTTTGTTTTAAAAAATATGTATATAACATGCTCAAATGAGTCTGTGGGCGCATGCAAAAGTCCAACACGGATGTATCCACAGGCACGGGGTTGGGAACATAGTGTGAACCATCCTTTCTTCATTTCTACTAGGGTTATCCACATATTTACAAAGTTACTTATCACTTGCATAGTCTTCGTGACATGTTTGTTGACGTAAAAGACAAAATAGTCAATGTTGGTAATATTTATGTAGGACGGCTTGTTTTTGATGTTTCAAATACGTGAAGTTTGGTTGTCAACTGGCGATTTCTGTTTTATTATTGTTTAAACTTCCTTGAAAGTCAAGCAATTTACAGTTTACACAATCAGTCGTATGGTCGGTCAGTCAGTCGAATTGAAATCAAAGCAATCCACCTTGCCATTATAATAATGTCCTCAATGGTGCATTTGATAGTGCACTTGGCTGTCAACCAAATGATCAGAGGTTTGAGCATAGAGGTATTAAATTAAGGTTTGAGGCTGATTTGGTTTAGGTACATTGGAAGTTTTTTGTTTTGTTGAATCGGCCATGTTTTTCGTTTTACACCGGCAGGTTCACTCTGCCATAAAAATTGCTGTACCACACTTAAAAAAGCATGAACATGTTTAAATGACATACTTTCTCTAAACTAGTTTTGCAGTTATGCTTATTGTCTCCCAGCTTTTCAATTGAATCATCCATTTGTCTTTCAGCCGTTACTGGAACTGGATACGCAGTGCCAGAGACAGAAGTGACTCGAGCACCGCAATTACCACCCCAACATCCCGTCAGACCATCCCCTCCTCGGAGACCACAGCAACCTCCAGTTAGGTGAGAACAAACATTCCATTATTTGATTGTAGTAGATACTGATATACCTATCGATATTTTCGAAATCACGTAATTAAAAATGACTCCATTATTTTTTCTACGAATGATATTTATTATTTTTATAGAATAATAACTCATTTACACGTGCATGGATTTACTGCTGGCAGTGCGTATTATCACGACAATAACAAGAAAATGCATGTGTAAACACGTATTATCGTGCAAGTTTCAAGACTGCATGCATAGTTCAAATAAGTTCAGCGGCTTCTGAATTTTAACGCGATAGTTGTGACTTGCATGATATCTGTGCGTGCGGAGAAGAAATATAGTGGCGGCGAACTTGACGGAAAAAATACGAAGTACACGATGCAGATCTGTCAATCTGTCAAATAGTGCTATGCAACGACAGCAATGCGTATTGCTTACGCTTGAAAAATGAGATTGGCGAGACAGTCAAAACTTTTATGTGTAAACAGTAGTTATTGTTGCGATTGTTGCCAGTAAATCCGTGCACATGTACAAGTGCTATAAAACAATCATGCATTGATAAAGAATTAAGAGGTGCTATCAAAAATTATAAATCATTTTTTTATGTCCAATTAATATGCTTTATTTTATAACTGATATCTATTTTGTTTTGTTTTTTTGTCTAGAATCGATACCTGCATCGTCGGCGATGATTCCACTTGTGACCAGACTCAAAATGAGAAATGCAAAACAGAGACAGGTAAACAAACCAACTTATAACCAACCAAACATTATTAACTGAAATATGGCTGCAATATTTTCTCCTTTGTGAAAAGATTGTGTATTAGAGATTACATAGCAGCCCAAGTCTGCTAATGTGTCAACAAATATTTCAGTGCTAAATTTTTTCATTCATTAGATTGAAAAATTTATAAGTAGGTGAATTCAAAAACATTACTAAAAAACTCTATGATTGCCCTTGAAAATGAAATCATTATTATCAATAATTTTATTGAAAATGATGATGACATTGTACTTTTAGTTTAGATTTAGTACTTACATCAAAAATGTATGTTTGAAAAAAATCTTACATTCACTCATTCGTATCGGCGGTAGGTATATTAGTGACTAGTGGACAGCCTTAACCTATTGATGAATAAATTATTATTGATAATATATTATCATCATTCTTTAAAGTTGACCAAACAACATTTCTGAAAATATTCAAATTAATTCACGGCATTTGTGGCCCTGTAGTCCAGTGCGTAAGCCGCTAGCATTTCATCTGGGGGCTCCAGGTTCGATTCCCGGTGAGGTCACAATATTGAATATATTTATGTGATTTTCTCAAAGTCTGGGTGTTGATTGTTTCATTTCTATTACTTATTACACCACTGTCATTGAGCCTCATGGCATGTTGAAGTGTTAAAAAGAATATAATATAATAAATTCACGTAGAGTTGAGTTTTCATTCATAGAAAAAGCATGTTGATCGTGTAAGCACAAAATGCGTATATATAATTATTATTCCCTTATGCAAGAAATAGCATTGACCAATTTGTATATTGATTATGGTCATTATAGCTGACAGTATTTACATCGCCATTGTCCTACTGACTTTTTATAATTACCTGTTGTAACAAATGTGAACTTTAATCTTGTCCAGGTATTTCAAGCTGTCAGTGCAGACCGGGTTTCGCTAGACGTAACCACAGAGATCCTTGCAGAAAAGTGGTGGCCATGTTCTTCAGTCTCCGAGTAGACAGGATGTATGACAGAAAGGTATTGACAATTGCACGCCATTTCTAGCATAATATGCTCATTTTATTTGAAAACAAAACAATTAAGATATTAAAAGTTGAAGTGAAATACGAGACGATCCCATGTATGTGAGACGCTTGAAACCCTAAAATAGAGGAATATTAAAATTGATGTAAATTTTACAGGTATCCTGGGACTCAAAGCTGGATGATAAGGAATCCGAACCATTCCGGCAGCTAAGCTACGAGGCAGTGAGAGCGGTAATAATGATATGTAATACACCCGATCATCTTTTTGCACAGGGGATACGTTACAAAGATTACCGTGTAAAAAAAGATAAGGTGCCCATACAAAAATGGTAGATAGGTTCCATTACTTAGAATCAACTCAAAATACAAAATTCTTAAACTCAAAAATAAATGGAATTTATTTATTAGTTTACATAAAAATCGATAGTTTTCAATTTAAATTAAATTTAGCATTGAGAAATATATGCATTCAATGTCGCTACTTGACAATAAACGTGTCCGTTTACTGCAGTTTTCACTGGCGAAAAATCAATCTCATCGCTGGAAATATTTTATGCCAAAGCACGCGCCGGGTCTCTTGTATCGAGCCCGAAGTGACTGACTAGTGGCGTCATGTATGTCCATATGTATGTCTGGTATGCACTGGTAGCGTGCGGTCCATTGCAATGCAATTTTTTGATAAATATGGACATACATACGTATTTTTATTCTTTTTACTTTTTTTAAACCGTTTTAAAGCAAAAAAGTCAGTGTAAATAAAAAATAATAAAAAATAATCGGTACTTTTTTTAAACCATGTTATTTCGAAACCGTGCAAAAAGAGGATCGGGTGTATACATAATATAATATGAATAATATTGACAAGCATTTTAGTTACACAGAATATTAAATTTGATTTATAAATATTTTGATTGACTGTTACAGGTGGATTCTGCATTTTCGATGACCCCTTACTCAGATGAATTTGTTAGCGGTTCCGTAAATGCAATTTACAAAGGTGATCCATTCAAGGGAGGACCTGGTGTATTTGTTAATATCACTGTCTTGGTTAGTAAAACAATTTTTAATTGTGCTTCTCCTATTTTATTTTCTCCCAGTAAGATACTACAGTGCCTCCAAGAGCCCTCATTATTCAAAATTCTTTGTTCTTATTCATAATCCAGTATCTGATAATATCGATCTACCCTGACATTTCTATTTTGAAGGGTGTGAGTTGCGCGAATCATTTTTAGAACAACATAAAATAATAAATACATTGTGAGACCATGTAGTATGTAGAAGCATTTAGCATTAATTTCATGTAAGCTTTCATTCATGGTTTGATAGTTTAGGCTAATATTTTTAGGAATGATCTTTAAGTTTCACTTAATGCAATCGGTGTCACTCATTGGTCGTAGGTCCAAAACAATTCTAACGTTGCGAAATCTGAAAGCTTCCACCCTTATAAACGGCATCTATCATATTCCTAAAATACTATTAAGTTATTAATATTTCGTGTGGCAATAGATGGCATTGCATGTGTTGTATCTGTGTGAATTTTGAATGTTATTGTTATTCACGTCGTTCATAAACTAAACATAATATGTATTTATTAACATTGCAGCTCGAAGAAAGTGGTGAAACTCTAGGGGGTTCCGGAGGTGGTGGTACTGCTGGCGCGGACATCACACGTCACCTCTTGGGAGTTATTCAAAGACGCAGTAACAATGTTGGAGCATCAGCTTTGTGGGTCGACAGGCCGGCTGGAAGTGTTTCGCAGCTTACAGGTTAATATTGATCATATTTATAACAATATTTCAATAAATAAATTAGTATAAATCAAAACGTTTGTACACGGAATCATATAACCTTTTTTATTCATTTAACATAATATTATTACAATAATCTATAACTTTAAAAACTTATCAAAAGCATAGTACCTATGTAAAAATGTTTTAAGATTTACTAATTTACAGAAATTGACTATGTACTAATTAAAATGATACAAATAATAATTTGCCGATCTCTCCAATCTTATTTGACATATATTTATTGAATTTTTGTTGACCATAATGGAGAGATGGCGCAGTATTAAATTAGGAATTAACATAGGTACAGAGAGACCCGGAAATTATAGTACTTAATCGTAATTTTCTAATGATATAATATTATTTTATTACAGATGTCGACGAGTGCTCATCACCTGATTTGAACGATTGTCATGAATTGGCAGCATGCACAAATGTCTGGGGATCATTTAAGTAAGTCGAAAATCCTTGAATATTACATTTTATCTACCTACGTGTCTTCTATGGAAGTTAGCAATCATGTGGAAATTTAAATTCTAAATACAATATCTATCTAACTTTGCTGGTAATGGCCTGAACACATTATCATCACGTCACTTGAGCTCATGTGCTATCATTGTGTCAATAATTGTTATCTGTCATTCGTAGCTCTCTTCCAAACTGTTAAAATCATAGGTACATGCAGCAGTATCAAAACGATAAACGGTTTGTCGATTGTGTGCGTGAGAATACGTGTACGAAAGAATGAGTCGATTTGTCGATGGTCAGCGTGCCGATGTGGTATAGGAAGACCCAAAACGTTACTAGAGATTTGATGTTTTTTGCGTATTAATTAAAACATATTGAATCAAAATTGAAGCGTCGAGTTTTAAATCCCCCTAAAACGATTTTAGATAGTTTTGATAAAAATGAGAAAAAGTCATATCTATTGAATGCGTAAACTTTATGTAAGTATTTATTATTTGATTTATAGATTATAAAGAGTATTATACCTATTTAATATCTTTTACTCACTGTTTACATATTTTACTAAGAGAATAAATTAAAAATCAAATGTTCAATTCATTTTAGGGGACTTTGAAACTTACCTACAATTTTAAAGGCTTTTGAAATTAACATGTATGATTTTAGGGTGTTATGAAACTTGCATTATAGCAATGACGCATGAGGAAATCGCAAAAAGCGTTCTGTGGCTATTTTTCTTGGAGAAAAATTAAATGTATTTTGTACAAGTTAAAAAATATATTTATTCAAAAAATAGTCGAAGTACTAAATTTAACAATATAATTATGTTTATGACATAGATTTTATTATCGTATACATATACATATTTATAATGAAAAATATTACAAATAATAATAATAAAATAGAACAGTAGGTGTTTATTATAAATTTTCCTTAAAAATGCTCAATTAGCGAAACCAGTTCTGATTATTTACAGGTTACACATTTTTTAAATTTGAAATGTTATAATAGCTTCACCAAGAATTAACGGGGTAAAACATTATTATTTTAGCTCGACACAGTGAGCATTAACAAGCAGTTGATGAAATTTAATATACCTAACATGTTTATTTTCGTATTATTACAAATTTAAATAATAAAAAAAATAGAATAATTAATAAATATGAATAATTAATTAATACGCAAAAAACATTAAATCTCTAGTAACGTTTTGGGTCTTCCTATACCACATCGCATGATCCCCACATCCTGATGCTAGTGCTTAGGCATGATCTTTGGCAGGCTCCCCTATCTATCGCTAAGGATAAAGGCAGTGTGACGCTCCACAGTAGCGTTTTCCAAATGGTGTATGCGGTAAAATTAATGTGTATATTTTTATTGGTTTTTTTAATATTGTAATTTAATTTGAAATATGGAATTGTCGAGTACCTATCAAAAATAAAAATTATCGTACAAACACATAATTTTAAATAATAACATTATTTAAGGAAAATAGCGCCGCAGGCGACTTTTTTACAATTAGAGAGAATTTGTGATGTGTATTTATATCACTTATCTGGTCGACTCGCCACGCCGGGCCCTTCCTGAGCGGGGGCCCCCAGGCTAGAGCCCTGTCAGCCCCCCCTTTGTGGGTGCCATGCCACATCGGCACGCTCACCGTTGACAAACCGAATCATTCTTTCGTTTTTACTGTACATACATAATGTGTAAATTTTCATAAAATAAAAAAATGTTTTATCGTGCTTGAGGTTGGTGGTGTGGCATCATACACTTTAGGTGACCTTAGCGGTTCTGATGATTTTGGCAGATTTTGCTAACTGACACTATTCATTTTCGGCTCAAAATGTGTTATGGGATGGGAGCATCTCTGTCTGATAACATTTTAAATACCAAGTAAAACAACATTGCACACTTATGGACGACTTACTGTGGTCAGCTGACGTGTGCTTACATGATGTGATCGCGTAATGTGTTTCTAAAATTACAATCTTTGTAATACCTACATAATTATATTGAAAATTTGTTTTAGGTGTGATTGTCCATCAGAATCCAGAGACATGTGGTCGGAACAGACGAATCGAGCTGGTCGTAATTGTCTGACCTGTCCATCTTCCCATTGCAATAACAGAGGCGTCTGCTCATATCGAATGAGCCAACCAGTATGCGCGTAAGTAGAAACTCTAATAACTTCATTATTATTCAGATGATCTTACAAATTATATTAGTTTATCCTATTTTGAGTTATATTATTATCATTTACAATACAATATTTTGATGGCAGTTCCATAACATTTTTTGTGATATAGGTATGTTAAAATAAATATTCTATAATATGTTGGTACTCTGGCAACTATTGTTTTATTCACCATAGTGAATACTGCACGACTGCATTGGTAAAGGGCTGTTGCGCGCCAAATCGGTGACCGGGTTTTTTTTTCCAGGACAGAATGCGTTCCGACATTTCTTCAGATAGTTATCATGAATATTATGTTACACACTACTTTGAATCACACGAATATAGAAAATTATGTCATTGTTATTTAAAACTTGGACAAAAAACATAAATGTGATATTCATAAACTAGACGTAAAATGCGGAAGAAGCGATTAGTCAGTCCAATTTCGAACTGAAAATGTATTGCCTGTTTTACTTAGCGTGGTGAAATTCGGCCTGACTCGGCATTGCTATCATAAATTATATAATGATAAAATATGCCATAAACAATAATAAGTTGTAATTTTGTTTCAATGTCAACATGGAATACTAAGAAATAATTTCTTTTTCTTTAATTACAGATGTACCGGGGCATATTATGGATCTCAATGTGAAGTTGATGGAGAAGTGGTGGGAGTAGCAGTGGGCGCTAGTTTAGCAGCCTTATTAGTCATCTTGCTCACTCTCGCGTGTCTCGTCATGTGGAGGTACCCACATAATATGATTACTCAAATACGTATCAATGTTCTCGACTTTTCAATCTTATTTTCCCGAATATAGTTTGTTCAGGGGCTTCATTGTATATTATAAAACTTGGAATTGAATCATTCCTTTTCAATTTATATTTCAGTTAATTAGGTACTTACTTTGTTTTAATATTGGCTACCCGTTATTCATAAAATCATAACAATATCTGTTTGAAATGATGTATTTTAACATGTAATTATATTTTTGTAGCCGTCGATGGTCTCGAGAGCAAAAAACAGCAGCTGGGATGGGTTCTCCTGTCTTTGGATATATGACGGGAGGTGTGAAAGCACCCAATATGGGACAACCCCCGTATCAGGTAACAAAACATTATTTTTATTAAATTAATACCTATTGGTTTTGCAGACCACATCAACAAAAAATAACCTTGCTTGCAATCTTTATTGATACAGGAATTTAACAGGTTTCGAGATTTCGGAAAAATTAAATATTCATCTCTGTGGTCACCATCTGTCTTTTATTGGGTAGTACGACTAATTGGTGGCCTTTTAATTAATTTTATTCTGAAAAACCCAGTTACAGTACTCTCTCAGTAATCCGCCACTCCAAAAACCAGGCAAGTCGTCCAATTAGTGAAAGCGACGGATTATAGTGCATACATACAAAATATGGTAAAAATTAAAAGAGGTTTGAGAAATTTCTACTAGCAAATTACGGTTTTATTTATAATTGAACTGGTGATTTCGAAAACCCCATAACTGACAGAAATCAAATTTTTCAGGAGAGATAAAAAACCGTGTATTTTTTTTGTTTAGTGACGTACGTTAAAAAAAACTCATCGAAAGCTGTAGAAAATAAGGAGCATTTGAGTTCTAAAATAAATATGAAATTTTATCTAATTTAATGGCAAAATCTGTTTTAATTTCTTGTAATTGTGTTGTTTTCGAAATGAACATGTGGAATACCGTTATAATTAATAATTAATTTCAATTTAAAAAAATATTTGATATAGATTATGCAAATTTAGTATTTCAGATAATAAGTTTATCAAAAAAATCAATCAATTGTCATTTTCAGTTTCTATGGTTTCCCACTAGAAAATTGTTTCATAAAAAGGGATATATTTTTCAGGAATATACTGCCAAAGTTTTTTTAAGTCATTTAATTTTTGTTGTACTGGATCTTTCTATGAGACAAGAATACTCTTATGGAGTATTGATCCTATCTTAACGCCGGATTAAGCGTTTTGCAGTACCGAAATCCCTATCACAGGGAAGAAATGAATGACCCCGCATTGGTACAACATTAACAATACTTTGAAATCTTTTGTGTCAGTCAAAGTAAGAAAAAATCAAAACCACAGTCTGAAAAAATGTACAGCTCTGTAATTTGCGAGAGTACAAATCGATCTATGTAGTCCATCAAAAATGTGCACACTTCATTGGGCCCTTTTTTGCTAGTCCTTCATGGTAGAAATACAATCCTGCCTTATTTGACTTAAGGTTGTGTATAAAAAAAGAGTTTACCCATAGCTGGCGATAATCAAAAAAATCATGCACAGGAATATTCGAAAGTGAAAGATTTTGCATAATATAGTCGATGTACGGTTGCTAAGGATAATCCATGCGAAAACAACATAACTACTTACTGGATTTATGTTGTTTTCGAACTTCCTTGAAACTTTGACTTGAAATAAAATTGTGTTGCATATTCACAATTGAGTTGTTTTCGAAGAGAATGATAGGTCTACCCCCTCAATAAACAATAATCCGCAATAAAAGCATTTTGCCATTTTGTGTCAGTTATGGGGTTTTCGAAATGACCAGTTCAATTAAAATCAAGTAGGTATTAACTAAAATATTAAACAGTAAATCACTTGACACAACGAGTTGTTCAGTGAGACAGATATTCTTGAATGGCTTAGGATTCCTGGTTTTCCCTATGACCAAAAGCTTTATTTATTTTGTGATGAGATCCTTGGGCACTTTCCTCCTTGGTACCTACCAGTGTTGCCATATTTTAAAAGTGGAATTATAGTACAGAGCCTCCAAAATTATAGTATTTGGAGATAAAATATAGTACGCGTTGTCATCTGTTGAAAATGAAAATTTTCCCAATTTTTCATAGTCAGCTCGTTTTTATTAGGAAAAATATTTCGCCGCGGGCCGCAGGTTCCCAAATTTTCATGGTCGGCTCGTTTTTTTTAGGAAAAATATTTCGTCGCGGGCCGCAGGTTCCCAAATTTTCACGGTCGGCTTGTTTTTTTAAGGAAAAATATTTCGTCGCGGGCCGCGGGTTCCCGATTTTTCGTGGTCAGCTTGTTTTTTTTGGGAAAAATATTTCGCCGCGGGCCGCAGATTTCCAAATTTTCTAAGACCACTCGATTGCGAAATGGCAAATGCAGAATTATAGTACTTTTATATAAAATTATAGTACGATTTTCAAAATTATAGTATTTTGGGCGTACTATACCTATTTTATATCGTACATAGTACGCGGACCAAAATTATAGTACAAATACTATAATTATAGTACGGTTGGCAACACTGGTACCTACATTACTTTCTTCGCGATGACTGTACGTTTTACGAAGGAGACGTTTCCAAAATAAACCTGTCTCATCTGCGTTGTAGGTATACTTGTACGCGGCGGACTACTGAATTTGACAATCGAATACTGACGAATTATAGAGCTTGATTTTGTGCTTTCAATTGTAAACATAACGGCGGATTATAGTAGTTGTCGAATAATCGAGCGGCGGATTACTGACAGTGTACTGTATGCGTATTTGGATCTTTTTTTGGGGCCGGAAAAACTGATTGTATTGAGGAAAAATAGAAGAAAAAGCTAAAAAAAACACCTCAAATTACATTCTGGACGAGAAGTAGTTTGGAGATGCTATTTTTTTCTCGCCAGAGTTTTCATTTTGGGTGGAAAAGCTGATCATACTGAAGAAAATTTATTTAATATAAAAAAGAAGTTGTGTAATGTACTTACATAGGTACCTATATTAATTAGATATTATATTATTATATATTAATAATTTGTGTGCAGCCTAAAATCTACACTCAATATGGTCCAGCGAAATCAAAAGATTCGACATTTATGTACATATGATATATAAAATTAAATTCCACTGGTTAGTTTATTATTTTTGAGAGCTATTTTGATTGTACCTACCTAATTAAATTTACTTTACCATTTTGACAATAATTAGTAGTGCCCTTGAGATTTGAAAAGAACCTGGATTATTTCCTAAGAAAATTATAATGAAAAATGTTTTTTTCCATAAAATAATTTTCAATAAAGATTAAATTTAATATTCTGCAAGTTTATATTCTGCAAGTGTAAATACGTGTTAGGGAGGCTATTTTTATTAGATCACTTGTTTTATCATACTGGCAGTATAATTATTTTTGTACACAAGCAACACTTTACAGTACTGCCAAAAGTGCCAAACGCCATGCGCAGAGTTTGACGCTTGTGTAAAAATTCGTGTTTTACGCGTTTTTATCCGCGATTATCGTACCCAGTTTGAATAAACTTTATTAGTTTGATTAGCCTCATACAATGAAGAGAAGACAGCCTATAAACGCCCAGAATGGGAAGAAGTTCAAACAAAACAATCAAAAACTGCGAGGATTTCGGCCTTACGGCACGCCCGCCATGATGGATTTTCATGGTCCTTTTCCCGCCATACATCCGAGGCATCGTTTTCCTCCAGTTATTCCACCGATGCCGCCGGTTTTCCGAGGAAGAATGGGGCCTCCGCCCATGCCGATCATGCGGTTCCCATTAATGGCGCCCCCACGTCGTCCCATGAGACCGCAACCCCCGATGATGCGACCTCCAATGCCAATGTTTATGAATCCGATGCCCCCTCGCGCAATGTGGCGCCCGCCGTTCGTCGGCCCTCGCGACCAGTTCCCACCTCCCGGACTTCGTATATTTAACCGTGAACCACCGAAATCATTCCATAACAACGGCACATCGCAGAGAAAACGGTCCAAAAAGCGCGCTATAAAGCCGAACTTGACCGGAGATGTGTCCGGTGATTCTTCGCAGGATAGCTGCTTGAATGACATGAACCAGCCGTGGGTAAATGATGTAATACGTGCGGAGAATGTTAAGAAGCAAATGCTAAATAAGGCCGCCCGAAATTCTCATTCTCAAGAGGACTGGGCTGTTTTTAAAACGCAGAGGGACAAATGTCACGGTATGGTGCGAGATGCCCGTACTAAATATATGTCAGACAATCCGAGTGCGGTGGCAGTTTCAGATTTTAAAATTAATCCCGGCACGAACAGTGGGAAGCGGACGGATTTTACGGAGGACACGGTATTATAGGTAATTTAAACATTACGCATCAACTATTCTATCTATGAAAATGAGTTCATGAACGATTGAATGTTCTACTTTCTTTAGTAGATATTATACTCGTGTAGACCGTGGATCTTCGTGTCATAATAACCAACTTTAAAGCGTCAATGACATTGAGCTACTTTACAAGCTACAGGCCAGCGAATTTACAATCTGCTTGTAAACTCACCCAGTGTCATCATCGAACTAGCTAACGAACAGATTGTAAAAAATCTACCGAGGAAAGTTGAAAGCCGGGCTACTTTACACACTACTCGCTGGCCTGTGGGCCGATCTGCTTCTGCGCAATAGTGGCGAACCTGCCGGTAAAAAAACGAACTACTCAATACGTACTGTCAAATAATACCAAAAATGACGGTTGCAACTCGCTAGCTTGTTGGTTTCTGAGCGAGTGGAAAGTTTTGTGTCATCACGATCGTACTATTTCAATTCCATTTTCAATTTATTTATTTCACATACTGTGTCAGTATCATAGACAGAAGTCATCTATAGCCTTGAACACTATAAGTTCTAGAATCTCGGCATGTAGAAAAAGATTAAATTTGTGTATTATAATATTAGCGTATGAATACCTAGCCATATATCAAAGTGTCAAACAACACTATTACAAAAGTGCAACTTTACAGGAGAGCCAAAAATCGTTATTTTAGATTCTTGTAACTCAACTAGGGAAATGTTTATTTAAAACCTAATGTTAATATTTTATAATTTATTGTGTATTGTACATTTATCTTGCTTATTATGATGTTAAAATTTATAGGGATAGTTTTAAAAAAATATGAAAACAAGGGTAACTTATGTAGTTAGCGTTAAACTTTACTGACGATTTAATAAGAAATTAGAAAAGATTGACATAACGTTGTTTGACTATCATGTAGCCGTAAATGTAAAATAACGTTATCTCAAAAAAAAAAAAAACACTTTTGTAGATAACGTTGTCTGACTTTAAGCACTCGATATTACATTTTTGGTTATGTAATTAGGGAAAGGTACGGGTTGTCAAATCGAAACATAGGCTTTTTTCACGTTTATTTCCACAGTAAGTAACCTTACATCATTTAGTTATGTCAGGAATTAAAATTGATACAGAGCAAATGTGGCATGTAACTGTGTGTACATTGCCTAGGAACAGATTATTTTTCCACGTTCACGTAACAAACTACCTATGAGCACGCCACGATCCATCCAAATTTTTTGCATAAGGCACGAGCACCTCAACCCGGTAGACATAATATCAGGAATCACGTCACCAACATTACTTGGCACCATCCCATGCTCGTGACGTATGTGCTTTGCAAGACAAAGTGTTATCTGCCCATCCACTCTGGCAGCGAAATCATTTGTATTTGCCACAAAAACCGACCAAGTGGGAATGCGCCAACTTTGTCAGCATGCGTTCGCTGATCTACACTTGCGTGCACGCCGAGAATGGAGAAGTGGATGTTAGCCACTACTCCATATTATTAGGTCCATTCTCGTGGTCCGACATAAGTATATTGAAAAACATGTGACTTTTGTCGGACCCGGGATTCGAACCTAAGACCACAACTGCATAAGCTAACATGTTACCGATCAACCTTCGTGATGGAAAATTATTTCCTTTATATTATGATACTGTGAGAGAATCTCATTCTCTTTATACATAGGTACTTGGTTTTACAGATGGAACGAACATTCCGTGCATAGACATTCACTGTCCCTCGGCCCAAACACTAATGTTATAAACAGTTAAACAACGTCACAAGGAGTCTATCCATAGCTATATCAAAGCCTATCTATATTTAATATGCAGTATAACACCTATTTTAGGTTTTTTAAGGGACTGAAAAAAAAAATCTAAATGGTGGGAATATGTAAAGGGGGGGGGGGTATTGAAAAAAAGAACATTTAAATTTTATGTTTCTAAAAAAATAACGTTTTATTAAAAAACAACATTCAATTAAAATTTTTATTGAAAATATTTTTATTTTTTATTTAAAAAATCATGTAGGTATATTAGTTTGTTGCATTTTTGTTTTTTTGTTATGTAATTCTCTTTCAAGACTATATAAACATTTAAAAGTGTCATCTTCACCAATCACTTTGTTATGCGCCGAACTCGCGCCAATCACAGCGTCGCTCGCCGACCAATCACTGTGCGCCGTTCTGAAGACACGGAGTTTTCCCTCCAAACACCTTACGCCGTTCGAATGTCACGACCCAATCATTGTCAAGCGCGCGTAGCTCGCATATTTTGAATATTGCCGACGTAAATCGCGGGAAAGAAAAACGTAAATGCTGGTATTAAATGTACTGAAATACATCGAGACTGAAAAAATTACACGGAATTGCCGGGAAACCGTGAATTCCGGGCATGTAAAAATGAGGTTATACTGTAATTTATATTATCATTTGTAAAATGGAATATGCGGGAGTTTTGGCCTGTTCCATGATAAGAAAAAAAAAATTGTGAATGGCTTCACTGGGTTTCATGTACGACTTTTCATTTAAGTATCTATATTAAAATGAATTGTTTGTCTTGCTTCAGGTTTCATTGGAGGAGAGGATGCGGTGGGCCCAGTTAGCTGACGTGATGGCTCAAGCGAACCATTACGCGGTAAGTTGGATTGCAACTTTTCAACATTATTCTAATGCCTAATAGTCTTTTGTGACTGACAATAAATTATTTATGGGAGATTTCAACAAAGGATAACATAAGTTAATACTCTTTCAAATTTCCTTTGTTAAAATTTTTTTATGTTGTAATAATTGATAATTATGATTAAATTCTTTAATTGTGTTAAGTTTGAAATTATAATCTTCGGCATTTAAATTGAAATTGACTTTGGATAAATTTACGTGACACGTTTTCATGGCATAAGAACCTTTGTTTGCCAATTTTTAACAAAATCAATTATACACTAAAAATCAGCATTCTGTACATACGGCATAATTAAAATCTTATTTTCATCGTAACGTGACAGTTTTGAACTTTTGCTCCCTGTCCTACAGAAATATTTTCACGTTATTAAATGTGGACAGTGTATAAGATTTGCAAATACTTGGCAATCTCTTGTTAGTAGAGCGTCATCTGAACATAAGTCTAATGTGTGAATTAAAATTTGGTTCCAGCAGCCTGAGCCAGCTTCGGGTCACCCGGGTGCTCGACCTCCCTCCGCTATGTACGCGGCGTACCCCACTCTACCTATGTCCGGAACACTGCCACCTGTCCCAATGCCCAGGTAAATTCCACTCGTTGACTTTATACCGAAGAATGGAGCCATTTAATGTTATGAATTACTATGTACATGTTACATTATGTCAGTGGTTTCTAATCAGTTCTGCAAGCATTTTCAAAAGTTTTCAATAAATAGTGGACATTGAAATCTTGAAACACGTCAAATGCATAGTTGTTGGGAAATTTCTGCGTGGTTAGTAATAATTGTATTGGTAACTTATTTGGTCACAAGTCACACTTTCTCAACTCCTAGTGCTTGCAAGTCTCTTTGAAGGCCATAAATACACTATCGTGGTCTAAATTAATATGTTGATACTATTTCCAGATTGGGCCTTCACATGGGAGGTTCCACTATGCATCTGAATGCGCAGTCTGGCAACATGAACAGCGGGAACACGTTGGCCTCCCGGGCCAACACTCTTGCTGGAATGGGACACGCGTTCGCTGGACTTGGTAAGGCTCTGCCCACTTCTCCATTCGGGTTTTACTATATTAGTAGAGGTGCAATAATTAAGAAGTGTTTTTTATTATTTAAAAATACTGATATAAAAATGATTGATGTTATAATATTATGTCTTATATTTTCATTTTAAACATAATGGTATTAGCTGCCATCAATGTGATTAATTTGGGGCAAGGACAGTTGTTATAATCAGACTAAAGAATTCTTCTTTCTTCTTTTCACCATGTCTTATCCCAATATGATCATATGGGCCTCCGCAGGGTCTTTATTCACTCATAATATAATTTAACTGCATAACTGTTAGTAGAGGTGAATTTAATCTTTAAGACGGTCAATAACACCAACATAATATTTGTTATCCGATAGAATTTGCTTTATATGGCTATCCACTGGCTGATATAAATAGTCAGTATTATCAGTTATTTTAATTAAATTTTATTGTATATACATAATCTTTTAGTTTACTATTATTTTTGAGCACAAAAAGCTACACAAAACCGTCTAAATTTGTACTGAGTCTACATGTAGGGATCGTAAATATCAATATTTATTTCGAGTATGTATTTAGGCTGGATCCAAATATTTATTGTAGCAATTGGGATTTTTTGCATGGGCAATACTTTTCCGTATGGTAACACTTTTCATCTGATCCCGAGTATCATAATTTTGCTTCTTTTTTATTTGGCATTGAGGTATAGCTAAATTATTAATTACATATAAGAAAAAACACTTGTTTACAATAAAATGACACTGAGTTTTGAAAGAAGCATGTCATTTACAACATGTATGAATCCTTTGTTGGAACATTTTTGTAATACATGACTATTGTCAAGTCAAATAAAAATAATTTATTAGTTTTTAAATTCAATCTAAAGTCATGCAAAAGATACAGGAAGGGTGTACTGCCATATAAAATTTTTAGAAATACTTGGTGTATCGAATAATTGAAGAATCGAATTAAAGAATTGGAAAGAAAGTTTCGTTTAATTTCCTTATCTGAAATATGGGTAAGGATTTGTGATTAGTTAAGGAGTTCGTTGGAAACTTTAACAGACCAGTAATATTAATATTTGTAATGTTTTGATAGGTATGAACGCACACCATGGGAATGCAGATTCTACAAGTTCGGAGTCTGACAGCCACGCCCAAGACAGAGCGGATTTATTGGGAAGCCGAGGTTTCCACGTCCCCAGACCCAAGTCCAGGTCGAACGCTACTAATAGTATAGCTGTGAGTCAATAATTAATACGCTTTCTACTTATTAATCAAAACAAAACTTATCCAATATTAAAGGTTTATCCTGAGTGCTAGAAAAATAAATCAGTTCAATGTAATGTTTCAATGGGGCACTATATCTGTGACTTCAGTTACTTTACGATATTTTTCATTAGTAGAATTTGAAGCTTTAATTAATTTCTCCTTGTGAATCGAGAAAAAAACTGCAATGGTAAAACTTAACCTTCAAATATGTATGTACTATCATCTTGATATTTTCAAATTTTGCTCTTAAACATACAGCTATGTACGCAGTGGACAAACAGATGTATAAACGAATGCAAAAAAGTGTAATTATTTATTTATTAAGTTTGTTCTTTTTTTTACAGAATCAATCCGGAATCTACTATGATGTTGACTACGAAAATGCCCCCGATCCTATTTATGGGACAAAAGTAATCCCGTTGTCTACGTACACAATGAACCGACAAAACTTCTACAGACAATAGAGGAACTCTTCACAGGAAACCAGTTTTTACAGTAGTACCAACTTTCCAAAAACTATTTTTAAACCTTTGAATTACTTCATTTTGTATACAAAGCAAAGTAGTAGCCTGCCAGGATTGCGGCGAGTTATATAGAAATAAAATTTTGACTTTCTGTGGCACCACCGTTTAAAAAAAAAAAAAATTCGTAGGGACTGCGGATACAAGCATGTAACGTGTATTTTAAATAAATTTTATGACAATGTGTGATGATCTTTATTTATTATGGATGTCTCAGTATAACTTTGCCCCATTTGGTATGATTTTTTGATGTATTTTCCTGAGACTCAGGTTATCTTCGTGTGCTGTCTTCTTGCTTATTTCAATGTATTGATGATGGCATTCACAACGATAACCGAAGAGAATATAAGACTTTTGTTACGGTGAATTTTTAAATACTGGTGCTTTCACTTCTACATTATTGTTCAATGGCCGATTCATGTTGACACATCTATAATGAATAAATTTATCTCATGGTCAAAGATTTATTATTGTTTGGATCAACCAGTGTTTTTGACAAAAAAAAATGTTCATGCTTATTTGCATAGCAGTGAAAAAAGTTTAAATTAAATGGTTGTTTTAATTAGTGTATTTATTAGAATATTTAACCCAATTAGTAAGGGTAAGTCAGTAATTTTTTTGAAAACTGATTGTATTTTATTTGTTCGTATTGTGAATGTGTAAAAATATAATTTCTATTCAATACGTGTTTGACTTAGGGGGCATTTCTCAGTCAGAGGATTAACAATAAAATAATACATACAATATAGTACTTTTGAATAAAATATGTAATTTTGTTTTTAAAAATCTAAGATCAAATTTCAAGAATTTCTTATAACTAATGTAGAGAATTTGTTAGATTTTATGTAAGTTATTTTTATGCATAATTACTGTACATATCTGTATACATTAAATAAAAATAATTATAAGAAATTTATAATTAGGTGTTTATTAACTTTTGCAAATTGAGTAATAAATAATCCACCGTGTAAAAATTGTGACAATGAGAATGTTATAATGAATTCTTGCACAAGCAAATTGGAAACTGAGGCTTAACCCATTGCTTTCCGAACATGAGAAATTCAAGTAACAGAATACAAAATTAAATTGATTCGAGTGGTTGAATGTCAATGGGTTTAAATAAAAAATATTCCAAAAATCATATGTATTTACTTATAATGTCCATTATAACTTTATATACAATTTAATGTCATCATCAATGGTAAACCAGATTTACCGATTTTCAGATTTACTCTGGCTACATAACTGATATGCAAACAGGTTATAACTTCATTTTATATTTTAATAATGTTATATGCAAAATGTAATCTAACCAACGGAATTTTGACCTGCGTCTGCTTTTGCGTTCTATTATCTTTGCCAGCTCCTTGTTCATACGGTGCACATGACCTACCAAGTCTCCCAATCTTAATTGATTTAACTGCACTGCAATCATCGTAGAGACTGTAGAGCTCAGCATTGTGTCTTCTCCAATTGTTGCCATCTCTGATTGGTCTATAAATTCGATGGAGAAGTTTTTAGGAATCTTTCATTTTGCGGAGTTAATATACAGGTTTCCGAGGCGTACATGTGCACAGGCTTTACAAAGTAGCCGTAACAACATTGACTAATCTAGGCAAGTATATCGACTTACTTATCTTTGATAATTGCCCGCTAGATGATGTCATGAATTTTCATTTAAAATTTAGAATCAGTTACTGTATGATAATTTTATACAATCATTAGAAATAACTTGTCTGATTAGTAATATCTATAATATTCTTTTATAGATCAGTTCTGTCCATTTTGACTATATTCCAATGTTTAGTTAATCTTTGGGCAGTCAGATGTTTACCATTGTTGATGGTGTTGCTAGTGTTACACATATATTTATTAAAAAAAAATATTTTGGAAATTATGCATCAATAATCCAATGTTTTTTTGTTGATAAAACAAAGTGCCTTGTGTTGAAACCTAAAGAAATATTTGAGTAGTTTCTGGCTACTGGCGTCATATTGCTGTTGTATCTATAGTTAGGGAGCTTCATGAAATATCTGTTACTTTCCTATACCCTTGTAGAGGCTTTCATTAAAAACTAAAGCATGTCTGGGTAACTAAAGATGTTGAAATTGGATTGTATCCACTGTAGTTTTGAAGAGTTAGTGTATGTCTTTTAATCAAGGTTTTTTGTCCCTATGTATATCACCGTCCGGAAACCAGAATAGTATGTCAAAAATCATAGTTTTGAGATAATTAAATTCAAATATTTTAGCCTCACTATAAAAAATCGCGCCATAAAATAATGACCTATTTGGTAGAGGAGATAATTTTGTTAAATATAACTAAGGATCTGAGAAACTAATTATTATTATTCGTCCACGTCCAATCCTAATAGGATCATATGGGCCTCCACAGAGTGGAGGTCTGTATTAACAGATTTTATTTTTACAAAAAATGGATGTCAGCCATTTGCTCAACCTATTAGGTCCATACTCTGACTCATACAAATTAAAAAACAATGTGTACTTGCCAGACCCAGGATTCGAACCTGGGACCCTCGACACTATAGACCAGTGCTTAAGCCACGCGGCCATCGTGGGTGTATTGATGATAACTCAATTATTTTATATTCTACAAAAAATATAATTTGCCAACGACATTATCATCTGTAGTATGTATTGTAAATTGTTTGTCGACTTGGTCAACCAGACTAAACATAGCAATTCCACAGATACATAACGAGCTATACAAACACAATCAAACAAAGCCAAAGACTTGAAGTAATTTGGTACATTTCACGCATACAACACATAAACGATTATGTATTTAAAAAATGTCACACACATGTCAAAACCTGAGGTATTTGGTATTTAAGCCTAAAATGTTTTGTATTACATATTCATTAATTTTTTCGCACTGGATCTGATCCGAAACAGTTCTTTCAACTATGCGCTGAGCTACGGAGACAGTAGTATTTTTTAATACTACTGTTAATTTTTTTCCCCCTTCGCCACTGGTCTATACGCATAATTTCATTCAAAGTAAGACTATGTTTTTGTTTATAACTTCAGAATAAAATTGAATTTAGATATGGCAGTTTTACAACTGGATAGAGAATAAATAGAACTGTGATTAAAGTACTTTGGTTCCAGGACGGCGATTTGTTATTTTGGTTGCCAAAGGGCTTCGCCCAATCCCATGGCCATTGTGGCATTTTGGACGGCTTATTACACCATTAGAATAATTTAGTGGCCGTCTTTGAATATGGCGATATTTAAGTACCTTATCCGCATAGCCATGAAGGTATTTACGTGCATTTTACAATCCTTTGTACTTATTCGTAAGATAATTGTCCATTTTTGCTGTAAAGTGTTTTGCACAAGTTTCGCTGAATGAATTGGAATAGATTTTTGACTTTCCGCTTTGGAGCTTAAAATTAAATTAGATATTAATGATAAATATGATTAAATTTAATATTCGTGTATATTTTTTTGTATAACAAGTAAGAAATTAGCATAACATATTATTTATGTAGTAAGGAATGAAATAAAAATAAAACTTTTGTCAATTATTTCAATATTGATTTCATTATAAAATACTTTTGTTTCGATCAATTAATAATAGTTTCCTTTCGGGTATATTTTACTTAGCTGATAAGTAAATATTTTGTTTAGTTAATTTATAAACATTAGCTAATGTACATGATTAGTTAAAGTGTGTGCGTTTTGTGTGAGAGAATTTTTCTGTGCAGTTTTTCTCCCTGTAAATTATATACATGTCAATCAAAATTTATAAAAATATTTTTTTATATGTATGATATGATATGATATGATAGATATGATATGATGGCATTCTATGGTAGAAAAAACTGATAAAAAAAGTCAATGTACCGTACCCCCAAATCCTAAACTTAATACATGCCTGTAATTAATTTACGAGTCAATAATAATTACGCAGAAATGTTTAGAAATGACAGGTGGACACGCGTTCTGATTTGTGATTGGTCGTTTTCAAGCGTATAAATAAATACTGTTAGTATGCCTTGCTTATAGTTAATTGACGTATTGTATATAATCTAACATTTTTTTCTTTTATTAAATCCATCACGTCACCATGTAATCCGTGCGTTGACTTTTTACACATCTTAACGGTGAGGTTTTTACATACTATGTTCACACAACACCGAATATGTACGTTTTTTGTGGAGATTAAAAAAATTGACGCATTGAGTACAGTTGGCTGTCGATTTACCGGGGTAGGTAGAATAATATATATATGTATATATATTCTTTTTAACACTACTACAGGTCATGCGGCCCGATGAGAGTAGTGTATTGACACAATCTTTGAAACAAGCTTTGAGAAAATTACATTAATATATTCTGACCTCACTGAGAATCGAAGTCAGGGCACCCTGTAATCTTATCCTTGCCTAATTTATTAATTAAAACATAACATCAATATTTTAAAATCTATGTGACTGGGGCATGTTGAGTATTTGCAGATTACAATAAATTGCGTCATCCGTAAAAATATAATTATAATAATTGTGGATCACTTAGCATTTCTCAGTAGGGCAGGGCTACCCCGACCACAAAATTTTAATAACATAATCTGTCTAAGGTATTTTTGTATCATACGAAAACGAAGGTTACGATTTAAGGATTTCTTGAAATGAAGCATCGCGGTAAATTGAAAGTTATCTGTTTTCGATTTGCATTTTTCTATTCTTCAATTTAGAAAATGCTAAATGTAGTAATTAATATCAAGTGTTTTAATAATCTGCAGATAATTTTGCTTAGTTGAAAATAATAATTTCAAATGAATATCAATGAATGAGAAATGTAATACTGTAAAATCATTCATACTTTTTCACTGTTCTAATTCCTCATCTTGGCAAAGTAATTTCAAGTCATGACATGCTATCATTATTGATAACTCCAAAAATTTATATTAAAAAAAAATGCTGTTCGAATAAACTTTTGTCAGGTTTGTCTTTTGAATTAATAAAGAGTTTCCGTATAAAAAACACTATGTTTCTACTTATGTAGAAATTCATTTGCACAATATTGTGAATTTCTTTCAGTCATTTTAGCAACATGGAATGATATACCTTGTCTCATAGTGTAGTGTATATTTTACTGAACATTATTGAGTATAAAGTGTTTTTTTTTCGGTCGGATAGTGTTATATTGCGACACCATATGAAAAAAATTATGAAACAAGATAGATAGATATTCAAAATCATTTTTTCTATTCAGCCTTATATAACATACACAATGTAGTTTTTATACTGAGGCAGTGTGTTTTTCTTGTACACGCACATTGAGGGTTGTCTGATAACTTGTTTGGTTTGATGTTTTTCTAAGAATAAAAAAATCTAACAGTTCAATCCTATGATGCGGCATTCCTTCAACTAATCAGTCATGTGGATGAATAAGCGTAGTCATTGTTTTTTTCCTGACACTCCGACTCTGACATGGCATAGACAGTGTGTATGTGCGAAATAGAGAATCCTGTTGTTTGAATTAAAACTATTATTAAAAATAGATGTTTTTGTGTGTATGTATTGAACGATAAGACTAAAAATATTACCCGTGGATTGGATGTTGTTATTTTGAAATTAATCTGTATTTATAATATTCATAAGACATATTTTATTGAATAAAATTTATATAAAGATACTTTTTGTTTCAATTTCATTTCAGCAAACATACATTGAGACACCATCGATTGACATGAGTCTTTATAACAATCATAAACCTCGCTTTATTATATAAGTAATTTGGTTAGGTTAGGTTAGACTTAATGAAAACCTATTAAATGCTGAAAGGTATTATGGCGGTACCTTTGAGTCACGAATTTCTATAAAAAAATAAAACCTAGAAACATTTAGAAATTTATTAAAAATGTATCATAAAGATTTGTATATCGGTTAAGAATGTCATCATAATTTGAAGTGATGGCAGTATGTATACAATATAATAAATTATTTAATACAATCAACCGGGGCTAGTGTAATGAGTGTAAAGTACGGCGTGAATAGTCACTCATTTTCTATAGCCGACCTTGCATGCACGGAATTGTAGAGTGTAAACGCGAAAAGAAAGCGCTTGTGGAATACATCAGGTTAAAAAAAAAAAATAACTAACACCATCCGAAATAATATGTATTGATGACTCATCGAAAACAATAATAAGTTTGACTGAAGAAGTGTGCACTATTTATGTCTGATTGTGTCCCATTGGTGCATAGGGGCGTCTCCAGAAACGACAGCGAAACAAATCTTATCGATTTTATGTAACATTTTAAAGTCTTACTATGGTGTTTGATAGGTTATGTGGTTGTGGATGTCCACCTCATTAGGAGATATCTCAACGGTCTTGATTGAGTGAGGAATGGTTATTAGTCGTTTACTGAACCCGTCATACCTGTCTAAATCAGAATACATGCTAAAGAAAAAAGTAACCTGCTCCTTGATCACACGTAGTGAAACTTTGCAGGGTGTTTTCTATTCATTACGCAATGTTATATGTCCAGACAACCGATGTGGAGAAGTTGAAACCAGTGGAGTAGAAAAAAGATGTGCCTAATGTACATAATGATGAATAAAATATCTACAATATCAATTTCATGCGTTTAGGTCAGTGCCCCTTTAAAGTTTGAAATATTAGCTACATTATTCAGTAGGCACATTAAGATCAATCAAATTATTCAATACAGTGGTGTCACTACTAGGGGGGGTCAAGGTTTAACAATGGTTGTGGTAATTAATAATAGGTAGCAGTGGCGAGGGGTGGAGGTAGGCTGTTAAGATTCGATATAAATAGGGCACACTAAACTTTGTCAGTCATACTTATTTCTTTTCATTGAAATAAGAATACAGTTTGCGGATGGTGCTGGTTAGTTTTTATAATTCAATTAAACCCTGCCTAATCCAAGCCATATTAGATAATAGTAAAAAAATACTCATTTACCTATAAAATATCTAAAATTGTTTATGATTTAATGGCATAATTTTAGATATTTTATAGAGAGAAGATAATTTTTATTCACTATGGTTTGTTATACGTAGGGGGGTTAATGAATTTAAAAAACTAAATAACACCATCTGCAAATTGTATTATTAATTCAATGAAAAGAAATAAGTACCTATAACTGACAAAGTTTAGTGTCCCTTATTTATATAGAATCTTAACAGCCTACCTTTACCCATCGCCACTGCTAGGTAGGTACCTATTATTAATAATTAATTGCTCCCCATCATCTTCTCTTCCGTCCCCTTGAACACTAACTAGACATAATATTATATCTAGATATTATCTTGAATCTGGACGTCCTTTTCTACTTTGTCCAGCCATCGGAGTCGTCGTCTCCTGGCGTATCCCTACAGCTTTATTAAAGTTCTTCGCTGATTGTTCATCCGTTCTAGTGCCCCACCCAGAGTCTTCTGACGTGGTGGTTAGGGATGTATTAAAAGTATTAGTATTAAAACTTATACAATGCCGATGTTTTGTTTTTTCCGGATATAAAGCTCTGTGGGACAAGGTTTGTTTTGATGCCGAGTCTCGATACTTTTATTTCGATATGAAACCTTACATGACGTGGTCATTGACTCGTTTGTGTTCATTTTAAGCTAAGCGCCCCCTCATTTTCAATTCCTTGTTCCACCACTGTATGCTATTTTGTTGATTGACACTCTTGAGTTGAATGAGAAATGACACTTATTTTTTTTTTAAATAGGCTGTGTATTTAAAACGTGTAAATATCTCGAAATTTAATTGGAACTTATTTAAATAACATGTTTGAAATAATCGAATAAATTATGTAATTTTAAAACGAGTAAAAGTTTTAGTAAATCAGATTGTCTACATTTTTGAGTTATTTATGTAGTAATGTAATGTAATCAGTGACGTCCCTAGACAAAATGCCGCCCCCAGGCAGTGCCAAAATGCCGCCACAATTTTTTATACAGTACTTTTTATCATCCTTTCATGACTCCAATATCCAAGAAATGTGTTGTATGGATACATTACTAACAAGATATAGGTATACCACTAAATCTAATTTAAATGCCATCTCTGCTTCAATAGACAATATTGCGAGTCTACGGTTTCAGAAAGGTGCATTTAAAAATGCACCTGACAACTTCTAAAACTCGCGAGTGACTGGCAAACATATTTGGATAAATTTTAAATAAGATATGCACGTGTCATTGCTGTTCACCAAGAACGTGACGTCCAAGGACAACGGAAGTGAACTAGACATCGCAAACCCGACAAAAAATAAAGCCCTGTTAAAACTTTTATAGTATTTACCTAATTAATATTTGTTTTTTATCCAACCAGTGAGCTGAATTTATTTATTATTATTTGAAAGATATTTCCGTTATTACTAAGTTTAGGTAGCTTTCTATGTATACCTAATGATTCTCTTCGATTTGCCGCCCTTTGGGTAACTGCCGCCCCCAAGCGACGCTCAATCTGCCTACCCCCACGGGACGTCACTGAATGTAGGTATGTCACATGGCGTGTTTAGGGATTTGGAAGCCTGATGTACTGACTGATTTTGAGGCTCCCGCGATAAAAATAAAATAAAAACGATAAATTTAAATTACATAGGTAAGTAATAAAAAATATAGGTGGGTACCTATATTAATATATCTCTGTACTAAAATTACATCTAAAAATAATTATTGAAGAAGACAGTAACAACGCATAATAAAGTGGCTATTTTTTTTTGTATACAAACATCAGTTTGGTGGTAGTTGCGGTGATGTCGTGAGTTCCAGGTTAGAATCTTGGGTCTGGCAGATACAAACTGTTTTTCAATTTGTGGTTGGAGTCAGAGTATGGGCCTAAGCCGGCTCTCACATCTAAACTCGTCTCGTCTTCCGCATAGCCATAAATCAAACCTTCCAAGAACGTCGATCCGGTGTTGCATATGAAGACCGCGCACATCTACCTAGCGACAGTCGCACGTAACCACAGAACAAATAATAAATAGAATACCGATTGGCTATATTCAATACGCCGCACGTTGAAGCAGGGTTTTTGAATGTGTGAGTGTCCTACGAAAATGAAGCACGCATTATGCACGAGCAATAGTGTGTGTAATACACCAACATTAAATGAGCGTAAATGCATAAACCGAGAGCAGTTTTCAGTATTAGACGTACAACGTATTCTTGACACGTGTGTAAGTTTAACCCGGGTTCTTCCTTACTCGAGACGGTTACCTGCTATCGCCTTACCCGTTGGGTATTTCAGTTCCCATTATTTCTGAGTTCCCTGCACGTAACCTTCGAAACGCATAGATATTTGGATCGGCGATCGGCGAGCCGGTGTAAGAATGACCAATTCGTAGGTGTTCGTATGCGTCCTGGCGTCTTCGACTTGCAGCCCGAGAACCATGCAACTTGTCGATAGCAACAGTAGATGTTTTTTTCAAACTAAAAAGTCGCATTCGACCAATCTGCGTAGCTCCATTTGGCATCGTGTGTTTTGTGAATAACGATGACGTCACAGCGATACGAGTTTTGATGTGAGAGCCGGCTAATAGGTTGAGCAAGTGGCTAACACCCATTTCTTGTAAAAATAAAAATCTGTTAATACAAACCTACACTCTGTGGAGGTCCATCGGCTCTATTCTTTACACAAGGAGACTATCGACCGCTAAAGTGATACTATTATGTATTGAGGTATTGTAATAATTGTTACAATAAGTTAGCTGTCAAAACCTAAGCAGTCAAAACTGTCTATTTCGCTCTAAATTTTATCACAGCCTAGAGAGGTGCTGTTAAAATATAGCACTTATTGAAAGAATTACAACTAACTGATTGTAATTGTTACAATGAGTGCTAATCATAACCCCTACAAGGGGGGGGGGGGGGCTGACAGGGCTCTAGCCTGGGGGCCCGGCGTGGCGGGTCGATCAGTTAAGTGAAAAAACACACCGTAAATTTGCTCTAATAGTAAAAAAAGACTCCTGCGGCGCTAATTTCTTTAATGATTAATAACATTTAACAATATGGTGCTTTGCAATGTAATTTGATAATATTGATAAAATTAAATGATAATTCACGTACCTAAAGAATTTCATTTTATAATTAATTTAAGTGTTTCCTGACTTACAAAATGGCTTTTTATCCAATATGGCGAAGGGTTGCATGTTACTTGGTTACTTACCACAAAAGAAGGTCGCAATTAGTGCTTATGGTGAGTGCCGCCAACTTAATAAATCTGTGGAAAATCACACTGCCCTTAACCTTAGCGATAGGTATATCCTGGCCCGGGGGCCCGCTTCAGGATGTGGGGGCCATGGTGCTAATACTTGGATACAAACCTACCCTAGATAGCCGTTGTAGCGGCCGAAAGCAGCCTTGTGTATAGAATAGACCCGCATATGATCTTAAGATCGGACATGGCCAAAAATATATATTAAATTTGTTAAGATTTTAGTATAATTTAATAATAATTGAACTGTTTCGAGGCACTTCGAATCGATTGCACCATTGTTTAAAAAAATTGAGGCAAGGTAGGTCTCATTTGAAAGTATTCTTGAAAGATGTTTTGTTTTTTCCGGATATAAATATAAAGCTCTGTGGGATAAGGGCTAAAGATTGGCTAACACTTTTACTTGGTGGAAATGCTGCCGGGGGTTGCAAAATCAAGCCACTTCTAATTTACCACAGCGAAAACCCAAGGGCCTTTAAGAATATTTCATAATCTTCATTACCTGTGATTTGGAAATCCAATCGAAAAGCATGGATGACTCAAGAAATTTTTGACGTCTGGTTTTGTCGTCAATTTATACAATAAGTAGAAGAATATTGCAAAGAAAGCAACCTACAATTTAAGATTTTATTGTTAGTTGATAATGCAACAGGTCATATTGAAAACGTAAAAATAATGTTCCTTCCTCCAAATACAACCTCCATTTACACGATTTGAGAAATTTTACATTTGAAAACACTACTACATACTCAAAAACTGATATCTCCGAATGCAATACTTTTAATGCCATCAAAAAAATATAATATATTATAGTAAGTCCTCAAATGAAAACTTTTGGAACGAATTAATCACGTAAGTCGAGGACTTACTGTATACTTATATAAATATGTATGCTAAAAAAAATCAATGTCATCCGATATATCGATCATGCACATAAGGCACAAAGAAATTGGTATTAGGTATGCCAGATTTTAGAGGGCATGTCAGTATAGAGATTATGTCATAACAATTCAACAATTTTACAATATAAGAGAAAAGTACGAGTGCCTAGTTTAAAACTTGGGTTCTGTGACTTCACTAAAACCAAAACACTGTCTTTTTACTCAGCAGGGCAGTAAATTATTCTATGTTGAATAACAATAAAAATATTAATAATTATGTAATGATTTTATTATGCAATAAATTAAATTGTAGATTTATTTGAATAAGTACTTTCATTTCTACGAGGTCTGTTCGAAGCTGCAAGTGTAAGCGTTGCGAAACCTTAATTAACTTCACACATGGTATTGTATTATGATGAAGAATCTCACCAAGAGTCTATTCTTCTACCCTTGAAAAGCACCGCGGGAGAAGATCGAATAGTAATTTAGTGTTCTGGCAACCGAGTTTTTTATCAACTCTGTCTTATATAATTGTTGAAGTTCATCGGTACCGTATTAAGGAATTATCTATAATGGCCATAAATAAAAAAAAGAGTTATTATGTAGAAATAGACTCTATCACAGCGCAATATAGCAATATTCTTTTGCCCGTATCCGATCCTAATAAGATCATAATATTCCACAGTGTGGAGGTTTGTATTAATAGATTTTTGCTATTACGAGAAATGGATGTTAGCCACTTGCTCAACCTATTATGTCCATACTCTGACTCCAAACACAAATTGAAAAAACAATATACGTAGGTATTTGCCAGACCTAGGATTTGAACCTGGGACCCCCGATATTATAACCAGACGCGTAAGCCGTTCGGCCATCCTGGAGTAAATTTAGTGTTTAGTTAAATCTACATTCAAGCATATGGACCTTCACAGAAAGAAAGTTATACCTGATCACTGCCAGATCAGAGATAACTCGTCAAAGCATGTATGCCGCATCAGGCCATGGACGAGTTAACTCGTGCGTTCTTGTAAATGCCATTACTTCTGAATAAACCGTTTGTGTACATATATTTTCTAAACTATTTTAGTTATTCTAAACTTATTTTAGTGTAAAAATATTTACGATAAACTCGAGAAACCTGTTGATTTTGTAAGTTTTCACAATTATTTATCATTCTCTTCCTAATTCATAATTTTTAAGGGATTTATTTTATTCAAAAAATAGCTGGCCTACAAGTGGCCATCTAGTAAAAATTGGCTAGCAGTGATAAGGTAACGATTTTTTATGACTCGTTCGCCCAACCCACTGCGTCGTCGCAAGTGATCTAACCGATGATCTACGGCCGTTCAACCGACTAGACCATCGTAGGTGCAATAGCAAAACTTTACTACTATGTATTTTTGTCTATTTTGAACAATTTATTAAGGCCGGCTTCGTGACACACCGTAAATAAATAAATTAAACATACTTTTAATTATAAGCATATGGGCATCGCAAGTGGAGGTTGTATTAAGTATTTTAAAGATAATAGTTGTTAACCATTCGCCCAAGTTGATTATTGTGCTGAATCGAATACATATCGAAAATACACAGTTTAAAATCATATTATTAATCCCATCTATATAATTAGTATTATCAATTAATAGATCAGCAGTAGACATGGAAACTTTTACGAACCGGAGCTCTCGATAATTTTATGAAAATATTTATATACTTAGATAAGTATAATAAAAACACATCGTTATCTAATTTTATGTGTATTTTCTAAAAATAAGTTTATAGATTCTTTTTTTCTAACACACATGGTACAGCCGGTCAAATTAGTATTTCCAAAAGACGTAGCAATAATTTTGGGTATTTTATGAACCGGAGCAGCGGCTGCGGTGCCTTTCGGTCCATTTCGAGCCCTGCAATAGATTTTGTAATATGGCATCTTCGGAGTATTTCAATAGTCTTAATACTTAGTACGTTAATACTCGTAGTATAATATATTATATTGATGAATATATTAAATACCGCCAGTTTAAACAGGTTGTTATAAGCTGAAATTGTATTAACGGCGAAACGGGTCTTGGTTAATTGTTAGATAATATAAAAAGTTGAACAACGAACAAAAAATGTGTTGTTATCAATATATTATATTTTATTAATGATTATGTCAAGTTGTTAATAATTATCAGTTGAAAATGTCTTAATGGACGAAGGCCGTCTTTGATAATTATTATTAAACATAAAATGTTGAAGAACGAAGGGAATCTGTGGTGTGTTACAATTACCTCATAAGCGTGAAGTTCGATAGTTTTCACATAAAATATGACGTAGTTAGAGCAACGCCGAGCGAGAGAAAGCGATGCAACTAGGGATTGCAATACGGAACGAAAATGCCAATACCGGTTTTTCGGTATTTCTTATTGAATACCGGATTAATACCGGTATTTATTAAACATAAAAAAAACATAAGTAGGTGCTTATCAATAAATAGCTATTAAAATCTTTTAAAAATATTATTTTATAGCAAAAACCTACATACCTACCTACATTTATTATGTTGACATTTAAAAATTTGGGTACTGTTCGGTTAAAGCGGATACAGCGGAAAACGCATTTTGAAAATAGCCTTTAAACTGGATTATTTGTTAGGTTAACCTAACCAAACCTAACCTAACCTATCCTAACCTAACCTAACCCAACGTAACCTATCCTAAACTAACCCAAACTAACAAATAATCCAGTTTATCGGCTATTTTCAAAATGCGTTTTCCGCTGTATCCGCTTTAACCGAATAGTACCAAAATTTGTATTGATAATAATTGTAGAACTAGTGATTTTTACAAATAATTTGAATATATTGATATTCTTAACTAAAGCCCTCAAAAGTTCATCAAGTGTAAATAAGTCCGGCTGCAGGAAAAGTTTCTTAAATTCAACGCTTGTACCTACAGTCATCAATAATTATAGAATAATTGAACATTTTTGTCACGGATGTTTTCTATTTAGAAATAATATTATGATAATTCATCGCGACAATTACATATATAAATATGTTTTATTATTTTTTCACCTTTGTTTAGAGCCACCAGATTTAGAGCAGGCCGATCAACGGAAACTAACCTGATGGTATTTACCGATTATGTGTCATCGGCACTGGATAGAGGCCACCAGGTTGACTGTTCTTACAATGACTTCTCGAAAGCATTTGACAAGGTCGATCATGACATCCTGATGGAAAAACTCCAACTTATCGGATTGTCGGATCGATTTTTGAAGCTATTCGGGAGTTATTTTAGGAACCGTTAACAATACGTATCGTACGGCCTTTATCAGTCACAGACCTTTTACACATTTTCTGGTGTCCCTCAGGGCTCAAACTTAGGACTGTTGCTGTTCACAATTTTTATAAATGACATAGCATTGGTAATAAAAAATGCTATGTTTTTATTGTTCGCTGATGACTTGAAACTCTTTTTGGAAGTTGTCACCTTGGACGATTGTCGTCAGCTCCAACTTGATATAGATAATATACCTATTAGATTGGGGCAGGCGTAACAAACTAGAATTCAATATTGATAAATGCAATCTTTTGTCGTTTACCAGAGCCTCAAAAGTGTTGTTTTTCCAATACTCGATGCATGTTAGAGTTCTGTCACGAATATCATCTGTAAGGGATCTTGGCATTACGTTTGAGAGTAAACTGACATTTATTAGCCATATAGTTACCATTTGTAACAAGGCGCTTAAAATGTTGGGCTTCGTCATGCGTACTTCCCGGGTCTTTTCGGATGTTACGGTATTAAAACTTTTATTTAATTCTTTAGTTCGAAGCAGACTTAAGAGTGGGTCTATTGTTTGGGCACCGCATCAGTTGAAGTATGGCCTTATGGTGGAGAGGATACAGAAGAAATTCTTGAGACTCCTTTACTTGAGGTTGTATGGATACTATCCGTGGCTTTATCCAACTGACTTTCTCTTAGGCATGCTTACATACTGTAGTCTGCAATTTAGAAGGAACCTTTATTTAGCTACGTATTTTTTTCGACTTATACGAGGTATAAATGAGAGCTCTGCCATTCTGGGCAGTGTTGACCTGTGTGTCCCTGATAACTATCTTAGAAATAGAGAGCATCAGTTGTTTATTCTCCCAAGGTGCAGAATCAACCTGCCACTGGTAATGCCAATTGGGAGGGCGATAACTATGTTCAACGAAATTGCTTCGGGTGTTGATATATTCCACCTACTTGAGACCTACCTACCTATACTCATCATAGATGGACGTTGTTTTATAAATTCTTAAAATAGGGTCTGCTTAACTCATCTGGTGTACTTCCTTGTACCTATCTTATTTATATAATACTGTTTTATATTTCTTTGTTTATAAATGTCATGTTGTGAATGTTTTAAACTTATAATTTGTAATGTCCACAATATGTTTAAAAATAAATTGAAATTGAAACAATGAAGAGGTGGAATCTGCGGTTGATAGTTTTTTTTGAGGAGCTCGACGATTCTCACTATAAAGAGGGTATCGAAGCTATTGAACATCGCTGGGAAAAGTGTATCGACCTTAAAGGAGAGAAATAAAAATATTTTTTCGTAAATTTTTTGGTTTTTCTTTGTTAGGTCGGGTACTTCTGGGACTACACTCGTATTATATACTATGAGTACTTTTTATATAAGTATTACGTTTTTAAATTTTCTGTTGAATCATATAAACTTGACAATTCTATGTATTAATAAATACTTTTTTGTATTTGATAGAAATACTGAATACATATAGAATACTGAAATGTCATTTTGACATTTCATATTGATTTATATAGTAACGCACGTATATATTAATAATTTAGTTGCTAGGACCCCCTTAGCAACCAATAAGAGTGTTTTACTTTTTACGATTTTTTTCCGAAATAACTTTCCATACAAAACAGAATTAACTGAAAATGAATTCAATTCTGCTTAAAGATGGCTAAAAGTATTAAAATAATTCATTGTCATCGTGTTCTGATATATTCTAAAAGTTTCAAATATCTAGCTAGTCGGGAAGTTAGTTAAAAATCTTCAATCGTCCAATACAAATCTTGGATAAACAAGAAAAAATTTGTACTGGACAAAAAAGGATACGAGCTAATAAAAACGTGGTAATAACTATAAACATACCCACGTCAGCGTGAAGTTCGATAGTTTTGATAGAAAATATGATGTAGTTAGGCGATGTCGAGCGAAAGAAAACTATGCAATAGTCTTCATGTAAGAACAGTCGGAAATAGTAACCGTCACAATAATTAATTTTACCGTGTGCAATTTGCGCAATTTCAAAGTTAAGTTGTTTCCCTATACCAGACGCATGGATTTAAAATTGACCGATAATCTTGCGGTAATTTTACACCTTGATGCGTATCTGTATATACAAAATTTCTTATTTCATTACCAAACGACCACCATCTGTCGGCTGAATAAGTAAGTGGATGATGGTTACCTTCTTATTATGCTCTCATCTCCCATGTAATTGGACAGCTAAGTACCGATGGTTTTTGAAGTCAATGATCTATTTATTACGTCATGTGAACTTGATGGGTCCAGTTGCTTTTAAACTCAAGATTCATTGGCCTCTCGAGCGTAAAAAATATCTCGAATAATAATCGCACTCGCGTATTTTGTTTGGGAATATATTTTCATTTTTTTGCTCCGCACAGTGAGCTTCATTACATGTTTTTTTCTATTATTACCTTTTGGCTGTATTTTATGGTCTGAGGTCGAGTAATAAGTCCGACTGTATGTAAGGAAGTTGTAAGCAATCTAGAGATTATGTGGAAATAGTTTGGCATTAAAAGTATAATTAATTAATAGATTATTATATATTATATTGACTGTGGAAAGAAAAAAGGGCGTAATCCACACAAATCAAATTTTACAGGAGTCACAAAAACGAAGTAAAACAAAATAGACATCACCTTCAAAATGCATGATAATTAATAATTTGGTTTTTATATTCCCAATCTGATATTAGTTATTGAGTTAATTGAAAAAAAAAACAACAAAAATGATGATTAAGTCGTTTTTCCCATGTCACGTTCTTTTTTTTTTGGGTTGTTAGCTAAATTTAGATAATAAATTAGAATTTTTAACTTACATCCTTTGGACACAACGTGTACCTATTTAGTTAACTGGGGGTTACGCCCTTTTCCTTTCTATAGTCGATATATCGACTGTTCCTGTATTAGTTAGAAATTGCTACTATTCAGGAGAGCAAAAAGAGTTTAAAAAAATCATGTTAATGAGAACAACTTTGTTTCTTTATAACTTCTTTCTTAGTATTGGATATTTTTCTTTCTTTCATTTATGGTAAAATAATATTGTTTTAGATTAGGTATATAGTGTTAATTTATTTGCAATTACAATTTTGAAATTACTTAATTATTTTTGCCTGTCCAAGAAAAAATACAAAGTTCACAAAGAAAACACTGAATTGTTTTTTTTCATAGATTTTATTTGTATTTATGTTATGTTTTATTTGTTTAATAATATTATATAATATGATATAATTTTGGTACGTTACGTTAGTGGTAAGTACATTAATTCTTATTGACTTACTCTACATCATTTATAATATTATGCCCAAATTGAAAAATCGTAACTCTGTTTGCAATCATCTATGAAGAACGCCCTTTTGACAGTCTGTAGATAATTTTTTTGTGAACTTAACCTCACATTTTACTCAAAATCATCAAAACGTTACTTACGCCCTTATGGCTTGAAAAAGTCGATATAAAAAACAATTTTCGACAGTATACAAAGCATATTCATAAATGGGTATAATTCTATTATTCTGCCCCTCGAAAAAAAATATCAAGCCCTCCCTTATATAATAATTTTTGAATACTTATTTTTTGTAAACAATATCTCACCATAAAACTAAAACTTCTGCAAAACCACAACTTTTGGCAACGGCGAGTTTCTTTGACGCATATAACGCAATCGATTCGCGAGAGGATTTGTAAGGGGTCTCGAAACCAGCCATTCAATTTATTATTGAATTACACATCTTAAAATATTGCGTAGGTATATCTCACAAATTGTGTATCAAATATTACTCAAAGCATTACAAAATTACCTATAACACGACCAAACAAACATATACAAATTGTTGTTATGTAATATCATTTATTGTATTGTGTCATCACTGTTATTTTTTTATCGTCATGGGCCTCAAAATAAATTCGTGCAACGGGCCTTAAAGTCCCTAAACCCGTTAATGAGTATTGGGTGTATAAAAGTATTTAAACTGATCTTTAATGAGATCAACATGGATGCGCTTAGATTTGATCTTTGTTAATACTTGGGAAGAAAGTAATTTTTTGTATAATGTATACGACTGAGCTACGGGATGCCGGCATGATGTGGAAAGGTGCAGTAGCGATTTTATTTGACCTAAATGACGCAACCGATCCATCAAAAAATTTAAAAGGGGACCTTTAAACCGTTATACCAAAATCTATAAAAGATACGTATTTCTCACAAAGTGCTGATTTTTTAAAAGATAATAATATATACATAATTAGGTAATCTTAATTATCTTAAAATCAGTAGATGTTCTGTGATAGTAGGTAGAATATGCGTTGCTAAGAGACAGCAAATTAAGGCTTAAAGTGCTGAATATTATATAAGTACATTTTTATGATAGATTATGACATGTAAATGTTATTTTTTATTATTGGGGGCTAATTAGTGTGTCAGCTCTCTACGTCGCTAAACGCGCCACTGGGAAACTGAAAAAGACTGAAAGAAGAAATTCTTGGAGGCACCGTGTGATGTGTGCTCCAAAATGAGGATCGGATATGATCAAAGAAAGAATGACTTGTTTATTGGAAGACGTACCTATTCAGAATATCTTATATATCCGGTCATTCTTCGGTTGCTGCAGCGGATACATAATATAATATTATATTTGACATTTAGTAATAGTTATTGAGAAAGAAACATTCGAGTCACCGTATATACATGTTTTTTACAGTTGTGATAGGATTGTCGGAATTGGACATCCTACCATCCAGTATGACTTGGCAGAAAACCATTACTTCATAGCCTATAATGTATATCGCAACATCATAATTGTTCAAAATCGCGAAAACAATACTACCATTTTTGTAGGCCACTTAAAATTAAAAAGAGTGAGCAAAAATAATATCAATATTTATTTAGAATATACTCACGAAAACACACCTGACTAAACAACTAAAAATCAAACATGCATGTCATTATCGGAATGTTTGCAAGTAGTAAAATGTGAGTGTTGAGTATTGTGGACATTACAAATTATAAGTTTAAGACGTTCACAACATGACATAAAACATTATTATAAAGTAGAAAGAAAAAGAAAAGTAATAAAAGGGATACAAATGAAAATATAAAAAGGGAACATAATAATGTAAACATACAAAAGCAGGGAAAATACAATTATACATATATAGTAGTTCAAAGAAGAGCACCGAGTTTGCTAAGGAGACCCTATTTTAAGAATTTATAAAATAGCGTCTACCTAAACTCACCCTCACGCAAGTGGAATATATCAACACCCAAAGCAATTTGGTTGAACATAGTTATCGCATATTTATTGACTATATGATAATGCCCCTATGAGACCCGGATCCCACCGAATGTCTTGTACAACGTAGTTTCGCCACTACAAAGATAATCTTAATCTTGGAAGAGAAGAGCACTGACGAATTAATGTAAATAATCCTATGAATGAATATGGTGAAGATAATCCAGACTAATAAAATAGTAATAGTATAGTACCGATATAAATGAAAGTCAACTAGTACGGGAGTCAAAAAACGAATCCAAATAGATTATGAGTTAAATAACATAATCCTTCTTTATAATCTAATCGTACGCTATTATATGGCAACGGAAAGCCGTATAGTATTGACATCAAATTCATGTGTAACGTAATAAAAACCGCCGGAATACAAGGAAAAGTCAAAAAAATAATTGGTAAGTAAAGAAATACAATTTTATCTTATAATATATTTAAATGAAGTTCTGAATGTTTCAAAAATAGGTAAGCAAGTAGGTGCTCGTAAGTATCAAGCCGTCATTATCAGATATTTGATACCATTCAATATAAAATGATTGTTCCTATTAGATCTAATAAAATTGGAGCATTAATGTCTGGAATGCTCCACAAACAATGCGTCATTTTTGATCTCACTGATATACGGTCATCTCTTTTCGGTATGACATCTCACGGTGAGTTGTGATACGCCGAAAAGTAATAATATTTTATAGTATTTTAAAAATTAGTGAAATATATTAATTGTAATGGAGCGTATTTAATTATGATTCGACTAAATGTACTCAAAATAAAAATATATTTACATATTTTTTTGTTGAATACAATGTATGAATATCTATTAAAAAATATATATTTTATATGTCACGATTTGTAGCATGTCAATAGTTTATTTTAATGTAACTATCACGACTTTATGAGCAATAAAACTATATTTTAAAAGGTAGCGCACCTCTGATTTTTCTACACGAGATACACCAATCAGTCAATAATAATGAGGAACATTTCCCAATACCCAAAGGTAGCATCCACCAGCGGCTAGATAACAGCTGTCACTGTCAAAAAAATGGAAGATGCCCTCATATATAAACACACAATTCGTAGCGGTACCCATTTGCTATTTGTGCGTCGACCTATTAATTTAAAATCAATTATAATTAATCATCTAAAAATGAAATTATGATACGTACTTAGTTATAAATATAATAATGTTTCCCTTCGCAATAGGGATGCCTAATTAAAAATATCAAGTATCACTTATATTTTAAATTATCGGCACAATATTGTTTAACAGCCTAATATATTAATAGACTATCTAATTTACGCGGTAAAATCTGAGTGTCCATTCTATGAAGATGGCGAAATCTTTTTATTTGGCCGTTGTGGTTTTATTGTGCATGTCTGGAGCGTGGGCCAAAAAAGAAGAAGTTAAAAGAAATTCAGCTGCAAAGGGAAGAGGTTTGTAATTTTTTTTATAATTTTACAAATAAGTTGGCCTTTTTTACCATATATTTGTTGTTTTATGAATATTATATGAAAAGAAAAATCGACCAGTAGGATCGTATATTTTAATTCATACTACCTATTAGACTGTAAGTTCGTATAACTTAACATTTTTAATGGTTTTTAAAAACGAAAAATTGTATTAAAACAAGGTGTCACAATTATTTACATTCTAAAAAGATTGTTAATTTTTTTAACATTGCAGTGTGTAGTTTTTTTAAAATAAACTTGGGAGTCACTTATTTTTGTAGATAATAAACATCTTATAATATTATGTAAATTAAACAAAATAGGATTCTTTTTTTGAAAGATAATTTTAAACCATCAATAGAGGATATTTTACATAATACACTGCAAACAAAATGTCAAAAGTTTGCGTAGAAATTTGTAAAACATTAAAGCGATAAACGTCTGATTTTTTATATCTACTATATCGTATTAATGTTGATTGACTTGTCCATTATTGTTGTGTCAAAGAAAAAAATATTTAAACAATTTTTATTTTTATACGGGAGGGGTAAATAAATGTTCGTAGAGTTTTTTAAATAGGTGGTTACTATCGAGGGGATTATTGGTGGTGGATTAATATCCGGGGTTTTTTTCCAGTGGGTATTTGTCCTGTTATCCTCAGTAGGGATTCCAATCCCGGGATCCCGGGATCTCGAGCTATTTTCGTTACCTATGAATCCCGGGATTGATAAACATAATCCCGGGATTTCGGGATTGATTTTTTTTACCAATTTTTATGGAAAATAAAATAAAAGCGAAAATATAACAGAAAAAATACTTTTAATAAAAATAACTACATTAGAAATAAACTGAGTTTGAATGAAGTTTGATTTATACTCATGTGTAGGTTGCCGATTCATTTTATTTTTTCACATAAATTATTAAAAATGAGAAAGATTGGAAAAAAACAATACTTCGCACTTTTAACAAAGTAATTCTACCATGATATCATACGTTTTACGGCAGTTTCATATTTGGCTGACTAATTAGATTTATGAAGCGGAAAGGCCATAAGTACGTCATGATTATTTGCTTTACTATTTTAAATCTCGCTAATCCATTCATTATGTCTTTACTATCAGAAATAGCAATCTCATATTAAATTCACATTATTATTTATATTACAATATTATTTACTCCTTTAAACTTGTGTATTTCCAAGATTGAACGTATACAATATTAACAATAAATGTCTTAAATAGTATAAATTATACTAGATTTATTTTTAACCGATTTTATCAATGTTATTTGTAAATATAAAATTTTTATATTAACAATGGAAAAAAATGCCAATCCCGGGACCAGTCCCGGGATTCCGGGATTGTCAAATTGTAATCCCGAAATCCCGGGATCAGAATTTTGGCTCGGGATTGGATTCCCTAATCCTCAGCATTGTTGCGTTTCCTCTAATTTATTAATGCAGCCACTGATTAACTTTTATAGATACGGCGGAATATTTAGGCTTAGGGCATACCTATTATTAATATTTTGTTTTATCTGTGCGCATCAAAGTGCTAATATACATATTTTTAACTGAATGAGTATATACAGTTTCAGACCTAGGTTAAGGTCTCGATTGCTAAGGAAGCATCTCATTTTGAGAAAGGCATTCCTTGCGTTCTCAATTCTAGTTTTTATTTCCTGAGACTGGTCCCATTTCTCATTGACCCATGTGACTAAATATTTATAATGGGTCACACGTTCAATTGGTTGTATTGGTTTTTGGTGTCGCTCTACATATTATACAAGAAAGTCTTTTGTTAATCCCATTTGAAATGTAATTTATATAAAATTATTTGTATTTTCAAACAATGATACAAACCTTATGATAGGACTATCAAAATATGATAATATGTCCTCTAATTGGCGAGTGATCCTATAGCCCATGCCTTAAAGCGATACCTCTACAAACCAGAGGCACCTAGCAGAAAAATACGAAGCTTGCATTTTGAGACATTTTTTTTGATAATTTACAATGTTATTTTAACTGTATTAATTATTAATGAATATGTATCAGAAAACATTAAAAAGAAAAATATTTAATATTTTAAGTCAAAAATAAACTTGCAATAAATTTGTAAAAAATGGTATAAAATGTGTCAAAAATAAACTTACAATAATTGTTAAAAATGTTATAACTATAATGTGATTTTATTGAATCTTATTTAGGTATGATCCCAATATTGAAGCTCGATTTGATATAAATAAAAATGATTTCAAGTTATACACATACGAGTATTATATATTTTTATAAAAAGCGATAATTTTTAAAATAAATATTAAATACATTAAAACTATGAATTAGTCAAAAATCTCTAAAACAAAACATAGAAAACTAAATTTTAGTAATAAATATGACCATATATTATGTAGTAATAAGATGGGATCCTTTGACAAATTCACATTTCTTTACAATTGTAAGTTTATCTTTGACTTAAAATAAAAATATATTTTTCTTTTTAATGTTTTCAGATACATATTTATTATTTAATATAGTTTAAATTGTAAATTATCAAAAAAATGTCTCACGTTGCAAGCTTCAAATTTCCCGCTAGGTGCCTCTGGTAGGTAGAGGTATCGCCTTAATTGAAGTTTTTATGATTACATATCTTAATATCTTAATAATATGATTAGGTTTTCCAGGGATATTCGATACGCGAAGCGGAGCCGCTTGTCTAAGTGCAGATCGTTCGCAAAATGGAGTTTGCCTGGACCGCAAACAGTGCACTTTACAAGGGGGGAAAGTGGTAGGCTTTTGTGGAGTTTTTAGCTCCTGTTGCGCTCGTGAGTACATAGTCATTATTTTCAATATAATTAAACACTTAAGGGCCCACATGCGCCACGTAGGTCAAAATGGAGATTTTATGGTATTTTCAGAGCATACGCCTGGATATTACTTAAACGTTGTAGATAATCTATTTATATAATTTTGAAGCCTTATTATCCTTTATATTTATTTTATACATTTGATGACCGCATAAAGTATTTTTATTACATAGAATAGTGTTCTTTTAAACCTCTCGATCTAATGTTTTAGAATATAGTAATATTTCAGTACATCCATGTGCCGTGGTATTAAGATTATTTAGGTTTATTAATTTTTAAACGAATTTATAAAACCCTAAGTAAAATTGTTGTTAACATTCTATAGTGAAATATTTACGATATAAAATTATATTTATAATCTCTGTGATTCCAAATTAGACAAGAATTAGGCATTGTATTATTCAAAAATGGGCACGATTAACACATTTGAAGATAATTCTAAAGATACTGATTAGAAGCCATGTCCTTGACCATTCAGATGTGATAACACATCTTACGAATAATGATTGTTTTATAATAATTATTGACATATTGTAAGGTAGTATTTTTTTGAAATACGCCATTTCTTTTGCTGGAATGAAATGCCAATAAGGCTTCAAAATTATATAAATAGATTATCTATAACGTTTAAAGAATATCTAGACTTATGCTCTGAAAACACCATAAAATCTCCATTTTGACTTACGTGGCTCATGTGGCTCATCATACCCATCAATCATTAAAAGAAAAAAATAGTTTAAATGTTTGTAAATAAATGAGTATAAGTATTTACTATTGTCATATTTGAAATTCAGAATATTGTTGAATAATAGCTTATTGAATATACATAATTTAAAAACATCTCATGTATAATAAAGATACGAGTACATACTAGAAAAAATATGACACCCGACGGGACATTAATTCATGTAACAGCTACTATAATTAACTATTTCTTTTATTCAACGAATAATTCACAAGATTTAAGAATGCATCATTCTAATTATTGAACGTACATAATTTTGAAAAACACTTTTTGAGAGAATACATTAGAATAGAATAGAAAAAATCTTTTTTTTTTTTTAAGTAAGCCACCGACGGGGAATCGAACCCTGTATCTCCCGTGTTTTACGCCCCATTCGTCGCATTTACCAATATGCTACGAAGTGACATACTAATTGCGACAAATCTTAACTATTGGCATTTTTAATACCCACTCATCTGCGTTCCTCGTTATAAATCGTCTCGTCTTAAATAGTTAAGATTTGTAGCATATTGGTAAATGCGATGGATGGGGCGTAAACCTGTGAGATACAGGGTTCGATTCTCCGTCGGGTGGCTTACTTAAAATTTTTTTTTTTTTTATTGGTTATAATATATTCTCTCAGAAAGTGTTTTTCGAAATTATTCAATAACAGCTACTAGCTTAAATCGTCGTAATTTAGTAAGATTCCCGTAGCTTAATTGGAAAAGCATGCCGGCACGTATCCAGCAGATACACTTCATGCCCTGTCAGGTGTCAATTTTTTTCCTATAAAATGATTTTTCTAGTGGCAATTTATTAAGTTTTATATACCTATATATATATATACATATAAATACATATAATGCTTAGAAAATAAGTCAATGTAAATATTAAATTACAATGACATCTTATAAAGACGGTCTAAATTTGACAGTCTGAAATTTAAATATCGAGACATAGATTAAAAATAAATTTTGATGTAAAATCACTGTCTTAATTTCAGTGGATGCGTGCGACATACGAACCAATTCCAAGAGTGTGGTCTTTTCTAATCCACCGCTGACTCCACTTTCAAATGGACTGGAATGTTTTTATAACGTCGAGATCAACAACCCGAGGGTCTGCCAGATGAGGATTGATATGGAGATATTTTCACTGGCTCAACCGACTACGGTAAAGAAACATATTGTAGAGCAGGGTTGGCGAACCTTTTTACGCACGCGTGCCAAAATTTCCCAAATAATATTTTACGACTGTCTGACGTGCCAAGCAGTTTTTCATGGCGAAAAAATAAAGTTTCCTAAAAAAATGGTTTTTAAGAATTCTATTAACGGCCCACATGCGCCACGTAGGTCAAAATGGAGATTTTATGGTATTTTCGGAGCATAAGCCTAGACATCCTTTAAACGTTGTAGATAATTTATTTATATAATTTTGAAGCCTTATTATCCTTTATATTTATTTTAAACATTTGATGACTGAATAAAGTATTTTTAATACATACAAAAGTATTCTTTTAAACCTCTCGATCTAATGTTTTAGAATATAGTCATATTTCAGTACATCCATTTGCAGTGGTGTTAAGATTTTTTAAATTTATTAATTTTTAAACGCATTTATAAAACAATTAGTAAAATTGTTGTTAACATTATATAGTGAAATATTTACGAAAAAAAAATATATTTATAATCTCTGGGATTCCAAATTAGATTTTTTAGATTTAGTATTTTTTATTTATTAACACTGCGCACACAGTTTAGTGGGGTGGCGGTGGTTCTTGGTCAAGTATTGTATCTGTACTCACTGCCAATCGTCGTTATTATCAAAAATTTAGTTCAATTATTAGTTTTTATTTTTAAATATATTTAAATATATATTAATAATCAACATCATTGTTTTGAGATATATGTCGTATTTCAATTATTATTAATACGAATTATTTTAGAATTAGTAGACATTATCACTTACAGCCAACCAGATGCATTCGCCCAAATTTCATTCGCAAAAATATTTTTGTACAGGTTACGATAAGTATACAAATATTTTTAATAGGTTGGGGAAAAACTCTCTTAATATTTTGACCGTTTCCTCGATCATTTTTTTGCGCGGTCATATTTTGTTAAGTTGCCTAATTAGAAAATGGAACAACTGGGCGCCGCACTGTCGAATGAAATAAACAGACGTTCGATTTTCTACAGAAAGTAGACGAGGAACTACTTTGACCATATTACTTAATAGATTTAATTTATTTTGCTTTTAACATGTTGTTTTTTATTGCGGATTTAGAATTATCATGCTTGAGGCTTTATATTATAAAAATAAAAAACTCTATCCTCGTTGTCACTTAAACATAATATACACAATTACATCGTTATTTACGTGAGCATAATTAAATTCTCACCAATTATTAAATTATACCTAATATAAATAGGTAATATTATTTAATATATATATTTAAAAGTACCTATTATTGATGAACGTCTATTTATTTTTGAATTTCATTTGATTGTGAGGCGCCCAATTGTCCCGGCGAATAAAATTCTGTAAATCCAAAATTAAACAAACAATTATGTTTTAATGAGTATTCATTTCAGCACTATTTAAATGTAATAATGAATCATTCATATCTTTCAGATACCTTCGGAGGCGACAGACAAGTTACCTGGGAATACTTGTCGTGAAGACGTATTCCAGGTGACAAGTCTTCAAGCTTTCAGCGAAAGAATACCAGAGCTTTGCGGAGAAAACAGTGGACAACATAGTAAATACATACTTTATCTACAAAATTATGAAAAAAAAAAATAATTTGATACTGAAGGTAAGGGAGCTGATGATGGGGTAGGTATGTTCCAATGAGTAGCCCAATTTATTTTCCTTTAACCAACAAAAGATACAATCGTAATACAGATTCGTACAATGTGAATTTTATAATTACAATTACGGAGATTTGTGTTTGCGATAAAAATTACAAACGTTGAACCGTAGATGCGTGTAGAGAGTTTGAACGATTTTAAATTTATGAGTTACTGATGTATCACAACATTCGTTTTTATAGTAAATGGAGACAAAGGAAATATAGAATCGGCTTGGGGTAAATGACAGCGGTGGGTTTATACCCTGTGGATCATTTCTTAGAAATTTGACTATGACAAAACGTTATCAATTATTAAATAATGTATTTCTTGTTACAATGTTGCAACCAATGCATATTTGCTCGCTGATTACTTGCAATACAATGGGTGAAATTTGATGCATCGACATTCCATTGATTCTTGCGAATGACGGAAAATATAAATGAGTCGGTTTACATAATCGAGTTCACTGACCGTAAAATTATATTACTGACAATTATTGGTTTGAGAGACACGCTTAATGTTAGTTTTATAATGTAACAAGTTTTTAGGTTTTTTTTATCATAACTTAAAATGCTAATTAACACGGTGCACTTTGTCTGAGGATCTTGTTATGCCCACAATACTAATAATCGATACGTTAGATTACGAATAACACGTGATTTTTTTTCTTTCATAATTGGCATTTAATTCACGCTAAAATGTTTCGAATTTTCGTCAAACAAAAATCATGTCTGTACCTGCGGGTCTATTCTATACACAAGGCGACTATGGAACGCTAAATTGATAAAGTGTTATTATTTATTACATATTTGTACTGAGGTATTACAATTTTGTTACAATAAGTTAACCGCCTAAACCAGCGTTTCCCAACCTTTTTTGGCTCGCGTACCACTTGGTAGTACATCACGCTTAATTGTACCACTTCGTAAAAATGATTGTATTTCAAGAAATTTGTTATTATAAATTTTAGAGGGTGACTATATTTCCCAGAACTCAATTTACCAAAGGTTTTATTTTTTCTGATAAAAATGAGACATTTGAACTTTACATGTCACAATGTTTTTTTTTTTTTTTTTTTTTAAAAGGTGTCGAAGCTCATTTCTTGTCGAAATTCAAAACCAGGACATTTAAAAAAGTTTTTTTTAACTAATTTTTATTAAAAAAAAATTACATAGAATTAAATTAAATTATTTGTATAAAAAAATAAAATTCACGGCGGGCAATTTTTTCCAAAAATTACCGATATTAATAGAAAACATAATATGTAAATAAAATAAATTAAACACGGTAAATGTAAAAATTCTTCTGATGAAAACGAGACAATTCACACTTTCATTTTTACAAATTTACAGCAACGCCACTCCAAAAATACGATATTGATAGTTGGATTTTCGATCATCGACTGTACATATTAACAACTGTACTGTATATTATTAATTAAAATTATGAATTATAGAAAAAATACAATGGTTTAAATGTTATTTTTATGACTGATTTTTTTTACTTTTTATGTCCGCCATTATTGATTATTTTTCGCGTACCACCAACTATCCACTCGCGTACCACCGGTTGGGAACCGCTGGTCTAAACAGTCAAAACTGTCTGTCTCGCTCTAAATTTTATCACAGCCAAGAGAGGTGTTGTTAAAATATAGCACTTATTACAACAATTATAACCAATTTATTGTAATTGTTACAATAAGTGCTAATACTTTGATAGAAACCTACCCTAAGTTTGATAATATTTATCACTTTCGGGAAAACGCTACTTAAGATTTTTCATGGCATTAATTGTTAAAATAAGTTTTAATAATTCGATACTTTCCTACCCTATTTAGCTGCCGTAGCGGACCGAAAGCAGCCTTGTGTATAGAATAGAACCGCAGAAAAATGTGTGCCAAAATTATTTAAATGCTTTAAATGATTTGTTATTAATTGTTTAATAGTGTATATCCGGGTGAATGCATCTCTCAACCAACGAGCCATCAGAATAAATTTCAAGATTGCCGACAGAACAGAAAGAGTCACTCTTCCACTCGCGTCGTGGAGGATAAGAGTGACACAATTGGAGTGCCATAATACTCTCGGGTCAGTACAACTTATTGAATCAGAATTATTTATCTCTTTAACTAATGCACATGTATATTAATGTAGAAAGGTTCTACAGTTGATATGATATACACAGTATACCATCAGTTTGAATATAAACAAAATTTGAATTGTGACGTTAATTATTGGTAATTTAACTTATGTAATGCGTGACAAAATGCTCAATCATATTATTGAATCGTTGAAATTAAGAAGCAATTCCTGCAGTCAGCCATATTTGTACTTGGTGACTAGTATTATAGAGGGATTTTGTTAAAATTATCAATATATTCAAATTATTTGTAAAAATCACCATTTCTACAGTAGCATGACAAATACATATTTTTAAATGTGTAGATAATTCCAGAAAATTGCAATAATTTACATATTGTAATCAACATAAAATTAAAGTAAATACCTATAGTACCTATATATTATTATAATTTTTCTTTAAATATGAGATTTTTCATAATACCCTAATTTAATATCGTCACCGTTCTGGCAGAAGACACTAATTCGAAAAAAATTATATATTGAGTTAGTTTACCAAAATGCTCCTTATTTTAAACTTAACCGTCTGGAAGCCTTCTTAATGGATATACAGTCTTTATTTTAAAGTCATCTTTTTTACGATTACTTAATAAACTCACATGATAGACCATTTCAAACATTTTAACAACTTCAAAGTCAAATTACTCAAAACTAGTATTCTCCAGTGTGTTCTGCCAGAACAGAGACAATATTATCTAAACACCATTTGGTTGATTTTTAATACTCTCACATTGATTTATCTACTCCCGAAATACCTTCTGATTGAATTCATTGATAAAAGATATCAAATGTTTCCATGTAACTCCACGTTATTAGTAAAATTAATATGAATGTGTCAAAAAATAGTGTCTTTGTTCCTTGCGACGTTTTGATACGCAAAATTTACAGATGGTTATGAATGAATACTCTTATTTCAACAGACGACATAGACACACAATAAGTTTTAACCCTAAAAATGTAGTTTCGCCCCTTCATATCAACGAATTTATAATTATTATATTAAAATCCACCAATATGTGGTTAGTAGATATGCCGATCTGGATCCAAACGATTAACGAGACGGCTGGCTCCGCTAGTTTAAATATTATTATGATGCAGTAGGTAAAGTAGACGATTCTGGTTTTCTTCCATTTTTCATGACATGGCATGGAAAGATAGTAAAGTTATCTAACTGAGAATAAATCAATCACAAAAACCTTCGAATCAAAGGACGGCTGATGAAGAAAGACAAGGGGTCTGCCTATCCACGTGCATCGCACACATTGCACATATGGATGCGGCACCGCGGGGTCCAACTTTGTCCTTGGCAGTCGAGGTAGTCGGCATCCACCAAAGGACGACAAACGTATCTATTTTTTCTAGATGTGTCCTGCAGGCTTCAGATGAGATAACTAAGACCAACACACTTGGTAAGCCAGTTCCTGACCGGCCATAGTGACTTCGTAGCCAAACTGAATGATTTTCATTTGATAGGACATGGGTAGGTATGCACACGCAGGCACGACCATCAAGACGCTGAACACGTCCTCTGGGACTGCCCGTTGATGGGATCTGACCAAGCGGAGCTGTTTACTAGAGTTCGTCTAGACACGGGCCCGATTGGTCACGCCAACTAGATATCAGCCAAGGCCAACTTTGAAGCATTTCAAAAATTTATATGGAGGATGGAATAATTCCGATGCCTCCTTAGATTTATCACTTCAACCTCTGACTCCTCTGTTTAGGCAGAGTTTCGGTACACGAGTACAGAGGACACTTCATGTCAATAAAAATAAATGACGGCAGAGCAAGTCAAGATTCTTTTTATTTTATAAAACACTTTCTCTAAGCACTAAGGTGCATGGTTGCTACATCAGTCCCGTGCAGCATCGCTTCGGGACAAGGATCTGTGGCACTAAAATCTTTTCATTTTGACATGGAAGGCGGCCGTGCACAAACCACGGCCGCATATACATAGCGGGTGGAGATGGGGAAACTCAAATCATTGCCCTGGAGGAGAATGTTATTTTTTTTTAAAATTTTTAGTACTATTATTATTATTGATGATACTTATAATTATTTAATTATTTCTTTTAGGCTATACAAAGAACCAAACTATTTGGATATTTTGACTGCTAATCTTCCAGTTAATGAAGAAAAACCCTTTATTGAGCGAAGTCTTGATAGTACAAGGGAAGCAAGGTTATTGTCAACGGCTGACAGAGATCTATATTTGATAGGTAACTGTAATACATTTTTTAATATTATTAAACGTAATAAAAAACGACATTTATATCATATGAAATGCTGTCCGAGAAGTATTAATAATTGTGTATCTTGAAAAAAATCGCCAGCACAATTAAAAGGACTCGTTGTTGACATTGTTAACGTAAAGAAAATGAAATATTATAATAATAATATGGTTGTAACCAGCAGGACTATTCTAACATACCACTTTACATAAAAAGAGCTAATTATGATAAATATGTAACATTTATCACTTTTACGTATTCTGGCAGTTAATTATGCAAAAAAGTTAACCGTCTGCAGGCCTATTCTAAAATATCACTTAACACAAAAATAGGTAATTGTGATAAATATCTCACCTTTATCACTTTACGTATTCTGGCGGTTAATTATGTAAAAAAGTTAACCGTCTGAACTGTCAAAAGGTGATATCATTTACGAGTGCTTAAAGTCAGACAACGTTTTCTACAAAAAGTGTTTTTTTTTTCTTCGAGATAACGTTATTTTACATTTAAGGCTACATGATAGTCAAACAACATTAGTCAATCTATTCTAATTTCTTATTAAATCGTCAGTAAATTTTAACGCTAACTACATAAGTTACCCTTGTTTTCATATTTTTTATAAACTATCCCTATAAATTTTAACATCATCATAAGAAAGATAAATGTACAATACACAATAAATTATAAAATATTAACATTAGGTTTTAAATAAACATTTCCCTTGTTGAGTTACAAGAATCTAAAATAACGATTTTTGGCTCTCCTGTAAAGTTGTACTTTTGTAGATAGTGTTGTTTGACACTAAGCCCTCGATTTTAACAGCCGTGAGAACGGGACAGAGTACGTAAATTCTACATATTGAGAATTGAGATGCAAGATTGTCATTTCTGCAATTGCAATGACACGACTAATAAAACTGTAAAACGTGTCAATACAAAATTCGGCTCAGTTTGGCTGGTTCATCTTTATCCGCTTATGTTCGGTCTTATCCGCTTGGGTTCGGCAGCACAAACATATTTGAATTTGACCGAGATGTCTACCAACCTAAATTTTCGCCGTATTACGAATTAGAGATAGTCGCCGATAACCGTTTAGTGTATAGAATTCCTTCCGTGTTAATTTGTAACAATGAAAATAACGAAATCGTGCTAAAGTGATAAACGTTAAGAATAGACATGCAGAAAGCCTAATACTGAAGACAGATATTTTAATATTTAAGTTTTTGAGAGTATCAATATTTTTGTGTAATTGGTGTTTTCCTTTAACAGTGATTGAAATTACAAGAAAAATTTGTGCTAGGTAACATATTATTATGTCGCGTTGGTCAAATGAAAGTTCTACTCTCCAAAGCATTGAACTGACATGTGACATGAAACTTGTACAAAATATTGGTTCGGGATCCATTAGACCAAATACATGGAAAGAAGGTTAGGCTTGTTTGAGCGGAGCGCACTGAACAACTTCATTAAGATAGAAACGTCATTGTGCTTGGTCGTCCATGGAATTTAGAGCATTTTCCTGCATTCGAATTGATCCATGACATTGTTGATAAGAAAAAAAACTACCACAAAGATAATAACCAGTCAGGCCAAGATCTTGCAGGATAAAATATTTTTAAAACTATAAAATACTGTTTTATTTCTATTTTGCTTTCAGCGCCTGACGGTTGTTTGCAGTACTTCCCAGATCGTTCTGGTACTTTTGAATCGTTCAACTACAACAGAGGTGTGGGTCCATACCTGGCTAATCTACACTATGCTACATGCTTTAAAAGAACGTCAGATGTATGCGGCATCAAGTAAGCAAGAACTTTGATTAAATCTTCTTCTTTCTCCGGTTTTTAGCGATATGAATATTATTATATTATTAGTTATTATCGACATTTTGTTGAGAAAGTTTTGCAGACAAATTTCGTACAATAAAATTATGATTGCTATACGGATGTACCTATATGCCGATGAATGAATGATGATTAGGGAATCCAATCCCGAGCCAAAATTCTGATCCCGGGATTTCGGGATTACAATTTGACAATCCCAGGATCCCGCGACTGGTCCCGGGATTGGCATTTTTTTCCATTGTTAATATAAAATTTTTATATTTACAAATAACATTGATAAAATCGGTCAAAAATAAATCTAGTATAATTTATACTATTTAAGACATTTATTGTTAAAATTGTATACGTTCAATCTTGGAAATACACACGTTTAATGGAGTAAATAATATTGTAATATTAATATGAGATTGCCGTTTCGGATAGTAAAGACACAATGAATGGATTAGCGAGATTTAAAATAATAAAGCAAATAATCATGGCGTACTTATGGCCTTTCCGCTTCATAAATCTAATTAGTCAGCCAAATATGAAACTGCCGTAAAACGTATGATATCATGGTGGAATTACTTTGTTAAAAATGCGAAGCATTGTTTTTTTCCAATCTTTCTCATTTTTAATAATTTATGTGAAAAAATAAAATGAATCGGCAACCTACACATGGGTATAAATCAAACTTCATTCAAACTCAGTTTATTTCTAATGTAGTTATTTTTTATTAAAAGTATTTTTTCTGTTATATTTTCGCTTTTATTTTATTTTCCATAAAAATTGATAAAAAAAATCAATCCCGTAATCCCGGGATTATGTTTATCGATCCCGGGATTCATAGGTATCGAAAATAGCCCGGGATTGGAATCCCTAATGATGATGATGAAAGATGAATCACAATAATATACCTACATAACTAAATAAATACACGTTCGATCAAAAGGAATCAAGCCGAAAATGCCGAATCACTATCCAAATTCAGATTTAGATTTCATAAAAAGAAGGACCTGCCAAAGTTGCGTGCAGGAAAAAGGATCAACCCTCATCCATACCACAATTATTCGGTAAAGTAATATTTCATGGCGTGGCAAAAAGCTTCATAATCATAATGACTTTGTGAGCAACTTACTGTTGTCATTTAAATGTATTTTTAATATTTTTTAGGCTTACTGCCAGTAAGTTCGTGGTAGCCTTTATCACTACGGACAACTCACAAATAGATGGGGACTGCTTTGAGAATCCTTTTGTTGTTGGAAGCCAGACGAGCGATGATTATCTTACCATCCCGGAAGGAGAGACGGCAGAAGGATTAAGAGGGACCAGATGGTGTGGTACCAGCGCTCAAGGAAAAATTGTTGCATGTGAGTATTTACTATCCATAACTGAGGAAAGTAAAAGAAAAAAGTTTCTCAAATGTAAAAGAAGCCTTTATATTATAATAAGTGAGGCTCAGGAAAGGTTTTTTTCCGACCGTGTCCAATCCTGATAAGATCATATGGCCAGTGACGTCCCGTAGGGGTAAGCAAATTGAGCGTCGCTTGGGGGCGGCATTTACTCGAAGGGCGGCAAATCGAGAAAAATCATTTGGAATATATAGAAATAGCTAACTAAACTTAGTAATAATGGAAATATCTTTCCATTAAAAAATTCAACTCATTGGTTTTGTTGGGATCGCGATATCTAGTTTACTTCCGTTGCCCTTCGACGTCCTTGGTGACACAAAAACGACACGTGCAGATTTGCGAATAATTAGTCTGAGATTTTGTTAGTAATGTATCCATACAACACATTTCTCAGATATTTGACTCATGAAAGGATGATAAAAATAATGTGTAAAAAAATGAGGCGGCATTTTGGCACTGCCTATGTATCTAGGAACATCACTGCATATGGGCCTCTACTGGGTGGAAGTTTGTATTAATAGATTTTTGTTTTTACGAGAAATGGATGTCAGCCACTAGCTCAACCTATTGGGGCCATACTCTGACTCACACGCAAATTTAAAAATAATACGTATACTTGTCAGAACCAAGATTCGAACCAGGGACCCACGATGCTATAGGCCGACGATTAAGCTATCACTAAGATATCACAAGAGTATTATTGTTAGGTACTGGTGTGTCAGTCATCGGCAGTCAGAAACCGGTATAGGTAGATTTATCATGTATACTGTATACCATTTTCTTTTTAAAATCCTTAACAAGCCTATCTTTAAACAAGTTCATAAAAGAAACAAATATGAATGCTCAATATCAAAATGATTAATGTATGATTTATTCGTAATTTTGTTAGTTGGTTTTTTGACGAGTTTGTGTCTCTTCTATAATACATTTTCAATTTTGTCGCATCTGAGGTTTTAAGTAGAGATTGCAATAACGAACGAAAATGTCAATACCGGTTTTTCGGTATTTCTTATTGGATACCAGTATTAATACCGGTATTTCTTAAACATTAAAAAAACAATAAATATACCTTTAAAATCTTTAAAAAATTATATTTTATAGCAAAATCCTACATACCTGCATTTATTATGTTAACATTTAAAAATATGTATTGATCTTAATTGTAGAACTAGTGATTTTTTACAAATAATTTGAATATATTGATAATTTTAACTAAAGCCCTCAAAAGCTCATCAAGTGCAAATAAGTCCGGCTGCAGGAAAAGCTTCTTAAATTCAACGCTTGTATAGTCATCAATACTTATAGAATAATTGAACATTTTTGTCACGGATGTTTTCTATTTAAAAATAATATTTTGATAATTCATCGCGACAATTACTTATTTAAATATACGAGGGTGGGTCAATAAGTCCTTAGAAAAGCCGACAGGTGGCGCGACTAGTACTGTAAGCGGTTTGTTTTCATGCAGCGGCACTACCGATTCAGTATGCTGCGAAGTTTCAATCAGATTGGTCGGGTTGTTGTGTGTTTCTCTTACATTTAAAAAAAAATTTGCTTGTGGAAAATGGAAAAATGGAAAATGGAGAAAATTGAGTTTAGAGCTGTTATAAACGCTTTCGCTGCTGAATAGATAATGAGATTTTAATTGCCCCCTTTAAAATGCACGTCAATTACATCGATCGGCCGCCTGGTCATTACGCACCGTGTGCGTCTTCCGCGTCCAAAGTATTAAACATTTTAATATAAAAGGGTTAACAGCAAAGGAAATAAAAAATGAGTTGGATTTAGTTCACGACATATCTGCTCCTTCACTTGCAACTATTTATAACTGGTTAAATGAATTTAAACGTGGTCGTACATCAACAAAGGATGAACCACGCTCAGGACGTCCTGCAGAGGTGACTACACCAGAAATGATCAATAAAATCCACGATATGGTGTTAAGTGACCGAAGATTAAAGTTGCGTGAGATAATTGAGGTTACAGGGATCTCAAAAGGTAGCGTCATTTCTATTTTACATGACAAATTGGGCATGAAAAAAATTTCTGCAAGATGGGTGCCGCGTTTGCTCACAGTCGACAATAAACGCAATAGGGTGGTGGCCTCTAAAGCCCTGTTGTCGCTCATGCAACGCAATCCGGATGAATTTTTTCGTCGCTTTGTGACTGTAGATGAAACATGGATACACCACTATACTCCCGAGACGAAAGAACAGTCAAAGCAGTGGATTGCGAAAGGCGAACCATGTCCAAAGAAGGCGAAAACCGTAAAATCAGCTGGTAAGATTATGGCTACTGTATTTTGGGATGCACGTGGAATTATTTTTGTTGACTATTTGGAAAAAGGAAAAACAATAACAGGGGATTATTATGCATCTTTATTGGACCAGCTAAAAAACAAAATTGAAGAAAAAACGGCCTCATTTAAACATGAAAAAAATCCTCTTTCATCAAGACAATGCCCGTGTTCACACATGTTTACGATCAATGGCTAAAATTAAAGAATTGAAGTTCGAATTGTTCGACCACCCACCGTATTCGTCAAATTTAGCCCCCAGTGACATTTTCCTTTTCCCAAACTTAAAAAAATGGCTAAGTGGACAACGTTTTTTTTCAAATGAAGAAGTCATCGATCGGACAAATGCTTATTTTGAGGACCTTCCGAACACTTATTTTTCTGACGGTTAAAAAAAAATTGAGTAACGTCTAACCAAGTGTATTGAGCTCCAAGGAGATTATGTTGAGAAATAAAAAAAAAATACAAAAATAAAAACTGTTTTAATGCTTTTTTCTAAGGAATTATTGACCCACCCTCGTATTTAATGATTTTTTTTTATTATTTTTTCACCTCTGTTGGATTCCCTCAATATATTTGCATTTTAGCAGCACATAACTTATAATTCATTTTCAAAAACGTAAACGAGTGTGCTTTCTTAATACCAAAATTTCCGGAATTTTGGATTTAAAAAACCGGTATTTCAGTATTGATAAATATTTGAATACCGGTTTTGAAATACCGGTATTGCAATCCCTAGTTTTAACAACTCAACAACGATATTTTATATTCTCGTCTGATTTTAATAATTGTTTCTCTTTTCAGCCACGCCACCTGGGGCCCTTAACGTATTCTTCCACAGTGACGATCTGTTTACAACAGGTGTCGATGAATCAGGGTACAGAATTAACTATAATGTATTGAATAATTGTTAAAGAAATTAAGTAGTATCCTTAATAATAATAATATAAAATAACTATACTAACTATTATATTCGTAGATTTTCATTTATATAATAAATATCAAAATGAAAAATCAGATAATATATTTATTTATTTTTACCCTAATTTTTTTTATTCGATACTGAAAGGGCAGAGATAATAGATTAATAAGAAAGAAATGCAAAAGTGAGTCGCCATAGAGCAAAACTTTGACGGCAGTTAATGTATTTCTATTTCTTATACAGAGTCTCTTCAATATCCTCAAATATTATACATATTTATACGTATTACATTTCACCGTAGCACAGTTTGCCGTGAGCTTTCTTATCGAAAAAAGATGACCGTATACTATACGGTGATCTCTATAGCACTGCTCCGCAACCTTTTCTCACCCACGACACTCCAAAGGTCTTCCCAGAATTCTACGGCACACCACATGTAAAACAATTTATATACCAAAACATGGACCCCACATCCTAAAGGTGGACCCAAAGCCAGGATCTTTGACGGGCCCCCCTACCTGTCGCTAAGGTTAAAGACAGTGTGATACTCTAAAATAGCGTTTTTCAAATTGTGTCCAAAGAAAAAGAATGGTATTGATTGTATGTTAGCGATTTTTTGTATTTATTAATACATCCACTTGAATTATGGTTAGTTGCCGGGTTAAGAATAATTTTATTATTTGTCGAGTATTGACATAATAATAAATTGTATCCTACAATTGCATGTTTTAAAATATTAATACCATATTAACACACGACGAAGAAGTAAATGTACATATTTCCATGTATTTGTATTATCAATTTCATAACTAATTAATGTGATAACCGAGCTTGTTTCAATGCACGTAAAAGTTTTATATATTTTGACTTTATATTATATACTATTATTATACTTATTTGAAAGAGCAACCCGAAGTTCTCGGTCAAGACCCTTCAAGCAAGACAGCTTATTATTTTTAATTATAACTCGAGTTGAAAATCTTTGCTCACCTAGATGTTGAGATGTCATAGAAAATGGAAGCTGAACCGCGATAGCCTTGTCGGAAATCCGAGGATATTCTTTACTAACCGAAATCCAGAAAATAGCCAATGGAACATCGGCGAAGTCCCCTCGTTTCTCAATTCAACCAATTCCTCTCGAATTCATAGGAAAAGCGCTTCTATAGAATTTTCGGCATTGTTTGCGAAAGGGTTTCGAATCCAGTAGTATTGATTGTATGAAAGTAATGATGAAATTTCTTTTGCAGCAAAGTTAAATGTTTTTGAAACGGATCTAAAATTAATTGTTCGTCGTTTGGTCGTCTGGTAGGTCCTTTAGTACATTTGTGAAAGAACCTTGTCTTAACTCCTTCCGATTTATCAGAAAACGTCAATATATTTTCATTCTGACCTTGCATTATTTTATTAAGTTCATGTAGGTGCTCAAATATATTACCAGCCATGAACGGAAATTTGGCTATTAAGTAAGTATTGTATTATATACAAAATTATTTGTATTTTTTTGGAGCAATGCACCGCGGCACACTTTACATTGTCTCATGGCACACCAGTGTGCCGCGGCCCACCGGTTGCGGAGCACTGCTCTATAGCACAGAGATGAAAAAAATACGCGTTGTTCCTGGAGAATTGCAGACAATAATGTTTCAATTTTATTAGATTCAATATTAACATTAATTTGATATTGATTGGTTTCAAATATCTGCTAATAACGCTACCATTATTGATTATTGTTATCAGATATTAGATATTAGATTTGTTATTTTGTATTTCTAATTTAATTACATACCTATTTTTTACTGTCTTTCCCTTGCATTTCGGTAGTTTTTTTAAATATACGCTTATCGAGTGTATTATTATAAATAAAGTAACGGGTTTTTTACAAACACTTCAACTATTCTTAATTTGTTTTTCATATATTTTTTTATTGTGATCCTTGACTTAATAGGTAGGTGATAAAGTTTTTACCTACTTTATTGTATTGATTTGTTATATAAGTTAGAGTTAATTATTTTATTCGTTATCAGTGTATATTTGCCTTTTGGTGAGTGTACATAGTGTCTGAAGATGCCGAAAGGCGAAAACCGGGTCGAAAAAATCGACTCAAATGGAATAGTACAAAACTTAAATCTATTAGAATTACATTTGGGGCTTTTGAAAATGGAATAACTAAAATATATTATTTATTCAATAGGCATTATTATGAAAAATAGTGTCTGAAATCACAGTGATTTTTTGCGTTTCAGTAAAGTTGTCTAATGTGTAATGATATTGGTGATATTTAAATAAAATACAGTTAACGAGGAATAGAATTAAATGAATTTCAGTCAATACAGGCCAAGCGCACTATATCTTGTTTACTTTGTTTGTAGGAATGTACCTAATATTCCGTTTCCTACCGCTATATTATGAGCTTTTTTCTTGCGTTTCTCTCCTAATATTATTTAGTAGAATGAGGCAATTATTACGTACTACGTGGTCCAGTTTCACTAAATTTCACCGCATGTGCTAGTGATGTCCCCATAGACAGATAATAAGCTGTTCGCTTATTTTGGAAATTATATTCGACTGTAGACAAAGGAAAAAGGACGTAGTCCACACAAATCAAATTTTAGGCACACAAATTATGGTTTTCGGTCAAAATACAAAATATACATAACTGTGAAGTACATGATAATTACTAATTTTTATATTCCTAATCTGATATTAATTTTTGAGTTATTTAAAGAAAAACCAACAAAAATGATAGTTAAGTCATTTTTTCCCACTTAGCTTATTTAAAAAAATATTACAGATAAATTAAGATATCGGCATTTGAAGCTTAAATTCTTTGCAAATAGCGCGTATTTAGTCATGTGCAACGTTATTATATAAAAAAAACTTATTTTGAAAAAACTGAGGGTTACGTCCTTTTTCCTTTCTATAGATGAATTATGTTTACAAATGATTAAGACTTCATATTTTAAGCTTTTATTGCTGCGCTAAATGGGAAGTCACTTTTGTAGATACTACTCAGGCGCCCAAATGATCTCCGCGCTAGCTTGGTTCCGTCAGCAATCTCACCTAAGCTCAATATCTCCGTCAATAAAAATGTATTGTGCAAGATAGACGTAGTGGTTGATCCTCTCATGCAAAGATATCGACATTATGTAAAACTAACTAATTATAAATAGTAAACAGGACTTTCCATACCTAGAAAAATAATAAATATCATGGCAACATCGCATTTGGTGATCAAAAGTGCTGCCATTTTGAAAACTCCGATTTTCCGTAATACTTACAAATATTAAAACTGGAGAATTTTAAATTTAATAATTATAAATTTATCTTCTTCTTCTCTTCTTCCACGGCGCTATATCCCGGGGTGGGATTTGGCCTCCTTCACAACCGCTCTCCACTCACTCCGGTCTCTCGCCACACTTCTCCAGTTACCGGGTCTTCCTATATGAAGCCAGTCCACTTCTACGGCGTTAGCCCATCTCCTTCTTGGACGGCCTCTGGGTCTTTTCCGTTGGGGTAGCCACTTTGTCATGATCCTTGGCGCTCTAACTTCAGGCATTCTCTCCACATGTCCCGCCCATCGTAGTCTTTGGGACTGACAGTATCTTATGATTGTTTGCTGTTATAGTAAATATAAGTTTTGAATAATTGGACAAAAGTTGCAAATATTGTACCACTGTTTAGTTGACCGATACGTATCATACGTGTACATATTATGATTTCAGTCATTTGAATAATGAAAATGATATAGTATTTCGTGTTTCAGTCAATACTCGCTATTCAAAGCCATTTTGGTAACAAGTATAAATACGAAATTCAAATGTGGCGTCGCGTAATTTTGTTTAAAAGTTAGTTTTTATTTATCAAAAAATTGGCTGAAAAATATATTGTCGACTTATTTAAATAACTACTACTATGCTGTTGATTTGAGGCTCATTTTAAGCGGGATTGATTCTGCATGATATGCGTAACATGATACATTTTTGACCATGTCTGATTCTAATAGGATCATAATATTATGGGCCTCCATAGAGTGAAGGTTCGTATTAACAAATTTCGCTTTTACGAGAAATGGATGTCAGCCACTTGCTCAACGTATTAGGTCCATACTCTGACTCATACACAAATTGAAAAACAATATGTGTACTTGCCAGACCCAGGATTCGAACCTGGGACCCACGACGCTATAGGCCGACGCGTAATTTAACGCGCTGCAATAATAATACTGAAAAAAAAAATAACATCCGGCTCGAGGTTATATGGGATTCTAAGAGCGCGATCGCACGACCATGTATTGGGACACCACTAATCTGCGGTTCCACATCTTTTTCGTTAGCGTTCATTAGCTTAACGATCCAAATCGACGTCCAAGTACACACGCTGCGTTAAATTCGATACTGTTTCAAATTTATTGGACAATTATTGTCGCTTTAATAGCTGGACGATATCTGGGATATATTTAAACCAAAGGATTTAACTCCCACATCCCATATATTGTCATATTATCTGGCTGCGGTTTTTATGTTTTTTTCGAAATTATTCCACTGTAAGGGTGAATTTGCATATAAAAATTCGCATCGCTATTTTGGAAATCTGTGTGTTTGAATCTCGAATAATATTATTCATTTAATTTTAATATACGAGTAAAATGCTTAAAAAATAGTATTTCGATGATTACTAAAATTTTGTATTTAGTTATAACATTTTTTTTGCATATTTTTTTGTCAAATGGAGAATTAACAGTGTCGCTAAGTTTCAAAATGAGCCAAGTCTATAATGGATGAATAGGAGAAAAATAGCTTTTTTGTTTTCTCAAGTACACAAGTCACAAGGGTGAAAGTTTATATTATTTCGGGTAAGTATAGAATGTTTAAAATTAATAAGTTCCACATTTCAATAATGCAGAAATGTTAGAAAGCAGTGATTCTTCAGCAATTCACAAAATGTCAAAAATACCTAAAGGTGGACTTGGCTGATTTTGAAATCTAGCGACACAATTATCCTTTATCCACCTATAAATTCCGCAAGTTCTCAAATTCGTGGAGAGTTTTTTTATAAAAAAATATCATATATTTATCTTCGGCTATGCCCACCGCTTAGCTGAAGCATATTATATATTTATTTATTTAAGAAAAAAAAACATTGTGGATATAACAAATCTAATTTCAAGACGTGCACAACATGAGATTTAAGTATATAGTATGTAAGTATGTAGGTACACAACACGGCGCCTACAAGAATAACCGTAGATCCGCCGTATATATTATATACGAGGGTGGGTCAATAAGTCCTTAGAAAAGCCGACAGGTGGCGCGACTAGTACTGTAAGAGGTTTGTTTTCATGCAGCGGCACTACCGATTCAGTATGCTGCGAAGTTTCAATCAGATTGGTCGGGTTGTTGTGTGTTTCTCGTACATTTAAAAAAAAAATTGCTTGTGGAAAATGGAAAAATGGAAAATGGAGAAAATTGAGTTTAGAGCTGTTATTAAACATTTTAATATAAAAGGGTTAACAGCAAAGGAAATAAAAAATGAGTTGGATTTAGTTCACGGCATATCTGCTCCTTCACTTGCAACTATTTATAACTGGTTAAATGAATTTAAACGTGGTCGTACATCAACAAAGGATGAACCACGCTCAGGACGTCCTGTAGAGGTGACTACACCAGAAATGATCAATAAAATCCACGATATGGTGTTAAGTGACCGAAGATTAAAGTTGAGTGAGATAATTGAGGTTACAGGGATCTCAAAAGGTAGCGTCATTTCTATTTTACATGACAAATTGGGCATGAAAAAAATTTCTGCAAGATGGGTGCCGCGTTTGCTCACAGTCGACAATAAACGCAATAGGGTGGTGGCCTCTAAAGCCCTGTTGTCGCTCATGCAACGCAATCCGGATGAATTTTTTCGTCGCTTTGTGACTGTAGATGAAACATGGATACACCACTATACTCCCGAGACGAAAGAACAGTCAAAGCAGTGGATTGCAAAGGCAAACCATGTCCAAAGAAGGCGAAAACCGTAAAATCAGCTGGTAAGGTTATGGCTACTGTATTTTGGGATGCACGTGAAATTATTTTCGTTGACTATTTGGAAAAAGGAAAAACAATAACAAGGGATTATTATGCATCTTTATTGGACCAGCTAAAAAACAAAATTGAAGAAAAACGGCCTCATTTAAACAGGAAAAAAATCCTCTTTCATCAGGTCAATGCCCGTGTTCACACATGTTTACGATCAATGGCTAAAATTGAAGAATTGAAGTTCGAATTGGTCGACCACCCACCGTATTCGCCAGATTTAGCCCCCAGTGACTTTTTCCTTTTCCCAAACTTAAAAAAATGGCTAAGTGGACAACGTTTTTTTTCAAATGAAGAAGTCATCGATCGGACAAATGCTTATTTTGAGGACCTTCCGAAAACTTATTTTTCTGACGGTTTAAAAAAAAATGAGAAACGTCTAACCAAGTGTATTGAGCTCCAAGGAGATTATGTTGAGAAATAAAAAAAAATACAAAAATTAAAACTGTTTTAATGCTTTTTTCTAAGGAATTATTGACCCACCCTCGTAGATAGTATATAGGCCTTCCAGGATGCCGGAATCCGGTTAGTTTGAGGAACAGGCAAGTCATGTTGAAGTTCTCTTTTGATATCCGCAGCACGTGGCCGAGCCAGGTCCAACGTCGCCTCTTCACTCTCGGCGTGATGAGAGGCTGCATGGTTCACTCTTTTATCTCCTCATTACACTTAAAATCATACCCAGTATCCGCATATATATGATCTTTTTATAGTTTATTATGAATTACTACCTCTTACCAAACAGTTTCTTACCTACACTACATATACCTATATATGTATATATATATTCAATACTAAATTGCATGAAATGCGTATTGCACTGGCTTTTTTATCGGAAAGCTCTGTGTTTGATTCCCGGTGAGGTTTATTCATGTGATTTTCTGAATACCTGAGAGTTTCTGTGATTATTTCCTACGCTACACTATCATTAGAGCTTAGTTCCTTTGCTGTAGTGTAAAAATGTAGATGACCTGTCATTGCCTGTCATTTTACTATAGAGTGCTCATACTGACGCATCTGTCGTGTTCATACAGGGAATGGTTTGATTTGAATAGATAAGTTACATGATAAATATTACACTAGCATTAACACACCTTCTACAAATCGTCACTATAGGATTGGTTTGCCGAATATCCGTTTTTGTCGAAATCGACCTTTTAATGCAGAATGTTTTTTTGTATCTAAATGAACCAGAACCATCTTTTTATTTAAATTACTTAGTAATGGTAATGAATACATCATTCATCTGTTAAAACAACAATTTAAATATCTCCATGTATTTAAATATAGGAAGAAGAAATTTGTTTTTCGTCTCCTGAACATTTAGTCTATTCGGGAAACCAATCCTACAGCGACGAAATGTAATGCATAGATGCTACATATCTTTGGAAATCTATATTAACACCGGTTTTTGTGTAAAGGACTAGTCTCAATTTGACAGCTGATGAATAACAGGAATGTATATTATTTATAATTTATTAATATATTTGATTTGAGATTTTTTTATAATACAATTTGAAACGAGTAAGGGCGAATCAATATGTCAAGTAATCTGGGATCCGATTTTGATAGCTGAACAGTGGACCACTCGTTGCTTGTGCAAAAAGATATGCTCAAGCTTTAATAATCTAAAGATGGCGTTGGGTGTACTCATAGCTTTAAAATACATATTATTTCACACATATACAAATGAAATCAATTCAGTTTGTAAATTAATACGAGTCGTTTTAAGTACTAAGTACCTACTTACTTAATGGAAAATGCATGTTTTATGCTGTATCAACGAAAAATGAAGATATTAAAAAATGTAAGCCAGACACCAATCAAGCCGACAAGCAACGAGATAAACTCGTTAAAATTTAAGCCGTCTGGGGCTTTTTTAAATTATTTTTCTCAATAGTCGAGCGGCCATTAGGAGAAAATAAAATTGAATTATGGCAAGGTATCGTGTCTGAACTATGAATATTAACTATTATTCTAATAGAATAAGCATCTATTTTATTTAACAAATTTCTTAATTTTATTGATTTTATCATAGATATTGAAAATTGCAGAGATGGATTATTTCATAACATTTATTTTTCCTTTTTTATTCTGATTATAATTTAAATAAAACACGTTATATAGTACTTATTATTACAAATGTTTTAATAATAATCAGCAACGGTTTCTTCCACTTCAATATGACATCGTTAATTGATACAACATATTATACAATATTACATATATTTATACTAACCTATTTTAAAATGGACAGTGTCTCAATACAATGTCTTTTCAATTCAGAGTGAAAAAATGAAGTCTTGCGTCTCCAATTTTCCATCTCTCCAACGCGTCTCCATTCACCATATTGTAAGTATACCGGATCCGGTATTCGAACCCGAGATACAATATGACTAAAAATCTAACGGTAGTTTAAGAGCATACATAAGTGAAACGGCAAGTAATTTTCAACAATATGTGGGACGAAATTTCGCACTCGTCGCCAATCGGAGAGCGGTAGCCGAGGTGTGAGCACGTCAATTTGTTTTGTGATGGTGTCAGAGGAAAAAGAAAACATGTCAATGAATATATTATTATTACTAATATAACAATAAATATAACATTAAATGGACGCATGTTGAATATTTATGACAAATTATGTTTTGTTCGGCACGCGTCATTTGCACAATAATAGTCACGATTTGAGAATGTAACATTCTATATTATATTGAACATACATAATAATATAAGAACATCTCATTATTAACGCAATTTGATAAACATTTCACGTAAGAACTACTAGTTAAAATCGTCGTAATTAATTGGGATGCCCGTAGCCTATTTTGAAATCCACACTGGCGCAAATCCAGCGATTACAAGTGTCTACTTTATAGGGAAAATAATTATTTATTGAAAATAAGAACAAAAAATTGCCTACGACATATTGTGTTATATTTTAATTAATACAATGTCATTTTACCAAGAATTTAGAGTTTAAAAAAATCAAGCATTGCCTTTTCAATTTTCCATCTCTACAACACGTCTCCATTTAATCGATCCAAGGCAGGTTTTTCCTCCTTTTGCTTCTCACCTGAGTATTTAGCGAGGATTTGCAATACGATGAATGGATCTTGCCTACCTGAGTCACATTGTGTGGAAAGCATATGTGAATTTAACGGATTTTATTGTATATTATTTTTTTACTAGTTTCTCATATTGTCTTCTTGATTGTGTCCAAATGATGTGTTGTCCAAAAAGATGTGTTTTATTTCCTAAGTTATTCAATATAATATATGGAACGCATATAATAAACGGAAAGCCCAAGATCATTGGTATGACGGAATAACAATTGGTGGCCAGAAAACAAATAACTCCAGATTTTCAGATGATACTGTATCAATCACTGGTAATGAAATAGAATTCACAGAGATGCTACACCAAGTAAAGAAAGAAGGTCAAAAATACGGACTCCCCATTAATAGGAATAATATCAAGTTAATAGATATCGATCGGGCTCACTTTTTACCTGCATAAAGTACACTTCAAGGTTGAGAAATAACGGACGAAATTGTGTATTATGTATCTGGGGTCGGTTATTAGTGGAAAAAGCGGGCATGAAACAAAGAAAAGAAGACGATGAATCGAAAAATCTCGGTTGTCGCGGAAATGATACTTGTGTAAAAATAAGTATTTTCCATATTTATATACGGTGTAGTATTAAAAACCCTTAGGGCAAGGTAGCGAAAGGCAATTGGTGTCTTTGAAATGTGGTACTGACGCCAAATGCTTCATATTTTTGGACTCCAGATAAAGTTACGGCTTTCGACAATTTGTTCGTAGATACATTCTGCAGTTTTTCGGACATATTATTCGGCGTGGACCACATACCCTGGTATGAGTGGTGGTTTTAAGTTAGCCTCCAGGGAAAACGGAGCAGAGTTAAAAGCATCTGCACGCTGGAGTGATTAAGTAAAGGAGCTTATTGGAAGCAGTCTTTAAATTTGGTCCGGTTGGGAATTAATCCTTCAAGGGCCAAAAGGCCACGGTAAAGCGAATGCTGCATGCAAGCAAAAAATATAATGTTTCATTTAATGGTATTTTAGATAATAATCTGTAATTATGAATGTAATTTAATTTAATCTGTTAATATTTAGTCTCAAGGTGAGTAAAGCAAACGCAAACGTTACCATACGCTCCTGTCGTCCAGTGCTGTGACCTGTGACCTATGACTCACCTTTTCTTTTACAAAATATTATAAATAAGTAACCCCATTTAATTTGTTAAGTTTATAATAGCCAGGTCATCAATATGGTTAATCTGGGCGTTTTATGGAAAGGTGATAAAAATAGAGAACGGTAAGTTTTCATTTTCTTTATTAAACATTTTTATTTAAGCCCGTTTACAAAAGAAAATTTCATGTTTCTTTTATAAAAAATAAAGGAATAAAACTAGATTGCAGATTCTGATAATTATATTAGTACTTTTATTATATCGTATTTTATTTAATTATATAAATTTTAAGTCATTTATGGCGACAGTACAAAAATAAATTTAAATATTTATAGACCTTAAACGAAAACCTCACTAAGTAAATTAAATTTAATGAAAATTTTAAATACATTTTTTTTTGATACAACATATTTTATTTATCTGTCTATAATCAAAATATCTACAAATTTAATGATGGTTCGGCTAGTATAATATGAAGATAGTTGTAATATATTAAATTAAATAAAAAAAAATGATGAAAAAAATACGTTTTATACAGGAGTGAATTACTTATTGAATATATAATAAACAACATTTATTATAAAATAAAAATAAAAATACACAAGTACAGCTTTTTGTGAAGTGAAGTTGGCTTTTATTAAAGTGATCAGTATTTTATATTTCATATTATGCGAATGGGTTAATATGTCTATTATTGTGTCACATTAGAGACGTATCATAGAGGAGGCCAAGACCCATTTTATAGGGTTTTAGCATCGATGATGATGATATACTACGTTGTGCTCAAACAAAATTCAATAGATTTGATAGGAAATAAAAGGCTGGGGACCGAGCGAAGTAAGACGGTACAACATGCAATATATTATAAACACTGTTGACGATAGTGACCATATACAATAAACACTGTTAACTTCCTACACTCTGTAAAAAGTGCGCAGATTCGTATTTTATTTGCTAAGTGGTACCACTATAATAATTATATAGTACCTATAGCAGGGGTGGCGAACTTTTTCATGTTGGAACGACGCTTTAAGTAAGCTGTAACCTAATATGAACGTAATATAGTAACTTAAATTGGATGCATTTAAAAATTTACTCACATTATTTTGTAAAAATCTAACCTCTTCTTTTGAATGGCTCTAAAAGTCGATGTGCATTCTGACCGCCTCACGTAGAGGTTTTGGTTCAAATACAATTAATTAACATAAAATAACATATTATTGTGAGTTTTCCATATTCGGGATTTAAACCCGAAATACAATACGACTCAAAATCTGACTGTAATTTAACAAGTCACTTATTTTATTCAACGAATAATTCACAAGATTTGAGAATGTAACATTCTATATGCTAATGAACATACATAATTTAAAAACATCTCATTATTAATGCAAGTTGTTAAGAATTTCATGGAAGAACTACTAATTAAATTCCTCGTAATTAAGCAGGATGCCCGTAGATTATTTGAAAATGCACACTGGCGCGAATCCAGCGGTTACAATTTGTTCAAGTCGGGTGATGTATATTTTTTTCTATAAATGAGATTTTTTCTAGTCGGTATATGCATGAGATATTTTCAAAGTATGTATGTTCTAATTGTAATTATTTGAATTCATTCAAAGACCACATTTAATTGGCTATAAAGCCGCAGGTTTCCCAGCCTGACATTAAATATACTGACCTTCTAAGGAAGAAGGCAGTAACTGACTCTCATATTATACTAAATGTGTTTTTTTTTTAAAATTATAGTACTGTGAATCAATATAAAACGGTGATATTTTTTTTATTAGGATGTTAAAATACAAAAAAAGTAATGATTAACAAGCAGTAACTGTAATAAATACATGCAATGACTGCCTTTTTGCTAGGAGATGTGTATTATTTTAATAGATGTCAATTTTTCACCAAGGATTTTAATGGTATTTTAGTGATAATATTGATTTTAAAGTGAATAAAATATATAGCGTTCAAAATTATTGGAATTGATAATTCAATTTCACACACTTTGAGTTACAGCCTTCTTCCGTGGAAGGGCAGTATATTACATTTCAATGAAAATTAGGTGATTATATAAAAATCTACGAATTTTATGATTGGATATAACAATATATAGTAAATAATTGTAAGTAAATGAAATAGAAAGTAACCATGGTATGAAATATTCTGCAACTTCTTATGCGTTATTTTATAAATCTTTTTACTTACTTAGGCTATACAAAATAAAAGAATAAAAAAGCTTTTATTGTTAACAATATAAAACGATATTCTAATACTAATTTTAAGGAATGATAGTTTACGTAATAACTAAATAATTAGTTCATGCTAGAACATTGGTAACTATGACAAGATTTTCATGAGAATTAGAAAATCTCAGTCGTATTTGAGCAAATAGTGCGGATGACTGAATATTTTTTGGCAATGGTAAAGAAACCATAGCAAAAATCGAATGGTCAAATATTACTACTGGTAACATTTTATTAAAATCTAATTACGTTATTTAATTTCTTATAACAATGATTAAGGGGCCACGTACCGTATAATAGTCGTAATAATTAGGGTATTTTTGAGAGCTAACTTTGAACAATCTGTAAATATTGTAAGACATATGTATTTTATATTAATTTTAATATCGACTGTAGAAAGGAAAAGGGACGTAACCCTCAGTTTTTTCAAAATAGATTTTATTAGATAATAACGTTTTACACGACTAAATACACGTTGTGTCCAAAGGATGTAAGCTGAAAATGCCGATTTATTATCAAAATGTAGCTGGAAATTAAAAAAAAAAGATGGAAGTGAAGTGGAAAAAACGACATAACCATCATTTTTGCTGGTTTTTCTTTAATCAACGCAATAACTAATATCAGATTAGGACTATACAAACCAAATTATTAATGATCATGCACTTCACACTTATATGTCTAACGTGTGTTTTAAGTTTGACCGAAAACCATAAAAATCGTTTTTGTGTCTCCTGTAAAAATTGATTTGTGTGGATTACGTCCTTCTTTCTACAATACATAAAAAAATATTATTATCTGATTGTCTATTTATTATTTTACATTCAAAAATTGAGAAAATTAAAATTTTGTTTAAATTTTTGTTTTTCTCCAATTGGTTTAAAAATCGTGAGATAATAATATAATTATAAACTATGGGAAAACACATAATATTTAAATACATAACGCATATTGCAAACTTCTATGGAAAGTTTAACGAATATATTTTACTATTTACATAAAAATATAGCATTGTTTAATCAATATTACATTAAATACCTAATGTACGTGTTGACAACATTGAAAATGTGCTATAATCACTGTATTTTTAGGTTTAATAGTCCATTTCAAGTCCATTGATTTACTGACGGAAGTACGCATTATCGCAACAATAATGAAAAATGCACAGTAGAACGATAGTGGCGAACCAGTCGGAAAAAATACAAACTATACCGCGCAGACCATTTAAACGTTTACTAATTTTCACAACCAGTGAAATAGCACCATACAATGACAACAGCACGTCTCGCTTTCGTTTGAAGAATGAGTTTGTTGGCGAGACAGTCAGCACTTGTAATAGTCTAATTTACACACAATTGGTGCCAGTAAATTATAATACTATTTTATAGTATTAAGATATTAATTTATGTTATTATGAAATGTTGATTTAGAGTATGAAAATAACAGGGTATTTATAATGACATACTAGCTATACATTTTCTACCTAGTGCATAGATTGTTTAAACATACCTCCCAAAACTACCCCAAAGTATAGGCCTCATCCGTACCCTTAATAATTATTAGACAAGAAATCGTATCGCTATTTTTATACAAAAATATATCTAACTTTGAGGACAACATCTATATAGTGATATTATCCTAATTAACGTAATTATTGATTACGATTTTTGAAATAATAAATTATTTAAAAGATGTCCGATAAATAACGATGTTTGGTAGATTTTAACGATACTATTTTAAATCGTATATCAGAATAACACAATCAATGAGTCAACCATTCATGTTTGATCATATCAGCTGCTTTTTCTGCAATCATAATAGTAGGAGCATTAGTATTTCCTCTTGGTATTATTGGCATAATGGAAGCATCGACAACTCTAAGCTTATGCACTCCATATACCTTCAAAGTATGATCAACAACAGCTCTCTTATCCCAGTGAGGTCCCATTTTGCACGTACCAACAGGATGGAAGATTGTTGAAGTATATTCTTGCAAACAACATGCCCAGTATGCATCAGTATTAAATTTAATATGCCTACAAGCAGGTAAAGGATATCTGCTGTACCTAGCTCCAATTTTCTTAAAAATATGTGTCTCTTCTAGTTTTAACACTTCACGGATTCCAGCGATCATGACTTGAAGATCTGGTTGTTTTGTAAAGTATCTTGGATATATCAAAGGCTGTCCAAATAGTGGATGTGTCATATTGAGTGTTAAATATCCTCTACTCTTTGGTTTTAAAAGTGTTGGTCTAGCTGCGATTCCATCGTAGTAAGAAAGCAGTGCGACACTGTCTTCAGAAGCAGTCGCTGGTGCATTTAAATAGTCCATAACTCCTTGTCCATCGAAGTGGTATTGAATATCAGGTAAGTCTTCAGATTGTTCTAATTTTGTTTGAATGAACACATTACAGTTTAATGCACCTGTCGAACTGAGAGGGCCATCTTTTTTCTTGGCGTAATAATACCTATACACTTCGTTTTGCCTTTCGGTTTCTGTTACAGAGGTAGCTGTATGATTTGACAGTAAAATTAGTACTGAATCTGTTGTCACGTGGTCTTGTAAGTTGTAACCTACGGCTAAATCTTTAATTTGTTTTATTTGAAGAGGAGCGAGGACATGTTTGGGTCCAATTCCTGAAAGCATGAGTATTTTTGGTGAATTTAATGCTCCTGCTGAGAGTATGACTTCTTTTTTGGCAAATACTTGAACACGTTTGTTATTGACTAAATACTCTACACCGATTGCTTTCTTCGTGTGGTGGTCAAATAATATTCTAGTGACATGTGCTTGTGTTCTGATCACTAGATTTGGACGTTTGTTTCTGATTGGTCTTATGAATGCTCCGTTTGTCGACTGTCTTCTTCCGTGGATTGAAGTGGACTGCAGTATCATAACTCCGAGCTGTCTCTCAGCGTTGAGGTCGACGAGCTTGAGGCCAAGTTCTTTCCATGCGTCAGTCAAGACGAAAACGTTCTTGTCAATGTATGGGAAACGTTCAACGTTTTGGTAGCCGCCCGTACCGTGGTAATAGTTGTTGTGGGCTTCGTGATCTTCGTTGTTTTCAGATTTTTTGAAATACGGAAGAATCTGAAACAAAAAAAAAATAATTTAAAAAATCTATTATTTTTGAAAATTGTAAGAAATACAATGTTCGATTCCAGGAAAAGCATATGGGCCAACACAGAATGAGGGTTTTATTAACACAATTTTTACGAAGAATAATAATTATTGTTAGCCATTTGCCCGATCTACTGAATTAAATACACGCTAAAAACAATTGCATTTTTGACGGCCGCCATTCTATGTACTAGGAAAACGTGAGTGTTAAACTAAACATAAAAAACGACTAAGCTTTAAATTCATATAATTTTAAACTTTTTATTTGTTTACTTTATGGTTGCTGCGTTATAAAAAAAAATAAAAAAGAAAACTCTCCTAGTGGAACTGATTGATAAACTGGAAAAATTGTTTATTGTAAATTTAATGAGACACTCAAAACATGAAATTATGTTATATGCATGTGTGTGAATATGAATATTATTTTTTATGTGACAATTTTTTGAATAAGTGTGTGACTCTTTCCACATTAGCCAACTGGCCAGATATGCATTTAGATAGATGCCAGCATTGTTGAATATACAGAGTAGATCACAATGTTCTGATGAACTATGAAAAGCTAAGAGGGCTTTGAGTAATATTTTATACTGAATCTGTGATAAATCCTCGCAGTTTTTTTTTTGTATAATTAAATAACTGCATGACCGATTTGAACTGTTCCAACGCCCTCTTTGATATTCCGACGAATCGATATCTGCTTCAAAAAAAATTGTTACTGGCGTCCAGGTCACGAGGTCTCGACGAAACAGACAATTAATGACACGTGTGGTTTAAGAGTTGTCAGTATAATACCCCGTTTACACGTTGCATGGATTTACTGCTGACAGTACGTATTATCGCGGCCATAACAAGAAAATGTAGGTGTAAACATGCAAGATTGCATGCATGAATCAAAAAAGTTCGGAAGCTTGTGAATTTTCATGCGAGAGTTGAGAATTTTTCGAGCTGCGCCTGCACAGTACAACGATAGTGGCGAACCTGCCGACAAAAAACGTAGTACAACGCAGAAAGACTCATTTTGAGGTTAACCAATTTTTACAACCTGTCAAATAGTACCATAAAATGACAACATCACGTCTCGCTTACTCTTGAAGAATGAGATTGGTGAAACAGACAGCACTTTTACGTGTAAACGGTTATTGTCACGATAGCTTAAAATACACACCATTGCTACCAGTAAATCAATGCACGTGTACAGGCGCTTTAATGTTATCTGATTATTGCGATTGATAGTAGGTATAAAAAGGTGTTATTGTACCTCGTCATAGCTCCATCCATGGTTTCCAAGGTCAGCCCAATCGTCGTAGTCCTGTTTGTTTCCTCTGATATATATCATGTAGTTTATGGAACTCGATCCGCCCATAACCTTCCCTCTGAAAAAATAAAACGGAAGAGAAAATTAAATAATATTCCTCACGAATTAGGCTCACACAAAAGCGATATATTATCTTATTTTGGTAGAGCTGTCAATAATTTGATACACAAAGTTAATGATCCTGTCAGGCATTTTGTAAATATAATAATAAAGATATTATTATCAATAAGAAAACGGTATTAATACCTAACAGTATCGTGAAGTGAAATTATATTATACATATTCATATTATAATATGAACCTACCAGTGGCGAAGGGTGAAGGTACGCTGTTAATATCTGGCTTAAATAGTGCACACTAAACTTAGTCAGTAATACGTATTTGTGTTCATTGAACTAAGACTACAATTTACAGATAGTGTTGGTTAGTTTTTAAAATTCAATTAAACACTGCGAAAACTAAGCCATAATAGATAACGGTCAAATGTGTCGCTATATTTCAAAATCAGCCAAGTCCACCTTAAGGTATTTTTTAACTTTTTTGTGAATTGCTGAAGAACTACTGCTTTCTAACTTTTATTGTCAAAATGTGGGGTTTATTAATTTTAAATATTCTATACTCGAAATAATATAAAATTTCACCCTTGTGACTGTGTATTTGAGAAAACAAAAAGCTATTTTTCTCCTATTCATCTATAATGGACTTGTGCTGATTTTGAAACCTAGCAAAACAAATAATACTCGTATATCTAAAATAATTATACCATTAAATCATACACAATTTTAGATATTTTATAGATGGAAAAATATTTTTTATCTATTACAGTTTGGTTTAGGCAGGGTTTAATGAATTTAAAAAAAATAACCAACAAGATGTGTAATATGTATTCTTAATCCAACAAAAACAAATAATTATGAATGAAAAGTATGCACAATTGTACCGAATCGCCCAAGCCCCAAAGTACACCAAAACTATTATGGTTTGGTAGGGTTGGTAGGGACTAACATAGTTTATTGTGGACTATTTATGTCGGATCTTAACAGCCTACCTCCACCCTTCGCTACTGAAGTCTACCCGATATATTATCATTGGTTATATTTGGAATCGATTATGTAAAATTAATTCCGATGAAAAATCAATCAATTACTACTTCATAAATGTAATTAATTAGATCACATATGACATTACAATACGATTTTATCCCACGTGACCTTTATTTGACATTATTAAACATACATAGATGCACTGATTTTCCGCATAGAATATTATGCTTTTAGCGAATTTCGCATGGTTTGAACGCGTAAATAACACGTTTTCGTAAAACAATCAGGGCGATTGATTTACCGGCCTATTGTATGCAATCAATGACGTGTCGACGGATTGATGCAGGCGAGTTCAACTTTAACGTGGAGTCTGTAGGATTTTCGCTTGTAAAGGCATTTCTAATGGCTCGATGACATTGAGCTACTTTACAAGCTACAAACCAGCGAACTTACAATCTGCTTATAAACTCGCCCAGTGTCATCATTGAACTAGCTAACAAGCAGATTGTAAACAATCTACCGAGAAGAGTTGAAAGCCGGGCTACTTTACACGCTACACGCTGGCGTGTGGGCAGATATGCGTCTGCGCAGTAGAGCGATAGTGGCGACCTTCCGGTAAAAAACGAACTATTCAATACGTCCTGTTAAAATAATACCAAAAATGATGGTTTCAACTCGCTAGCTTGTTGGCTTCTGAGCGAGTGGAAAGTTTTGTGTGTCATCATCACAATCGCACTAGCTGACTTGCCGACAAGCAGCTTGTAAAGTAGGTCAATGTCACTGAGGCTTAAGAGTGACAAAATTCAAACGTAATTGCATAAATTTAATGTCAATTAATACTGACTACTTGAAATCGAATCGAATTGAAGTGATGAAAGGAAGTATTCGAAATTTTAAAGTTTACGAAGGAAACAAAAGACAACTGATATATTAGTCTATGACAGGTTGCCATTGTATAGTAAAATATATTTAGCAGTTAGATATCATAAGATTGCATTGTAATTAGTGGTTAAAAACATTGTTCATTTGACACATTAATCACACATAGCGAAGTTGGACATTGAATTGCAATAACGAAGTCTACGTTTTGTACACATTGTAAAGTTTACTGTATTGGGCCACCTTAGATGTTGGATCATGTTGGAAACTGACATTTGGGCAGCAAAAAGGCAAACGAAGATCTGGTCGACGGTGTTACAAGATTGGAGGGATAGTATCAAGTTGGCTTAAAGAGCTGTGTCTAAACCAGACCAGAGGAAACTGGATTGAAGCAAATTCTAGAGGAGGTAAAATCCACGTAATGTTGTAATGCAAAGAGAAATAAGTTATTGTTATGGTTTGAAGTTATTTTTATTTTTCTACTTTAATTGAGTAATTTACTTATCTTCGGAACGGTCGACTATAAATTCCCATGTTACGATGATGGGTTTATAGCCTGAAACAGTTGCCAACGTAAACGACTCGATTAAAGTAGAATTAACAAAATAACATTCTTTTAAAACTATTATAATGGAGTTCTACCACGTAAACTCTAGGCTAATTTATAAAATATTAGGTACTTGTTTATTTAGTGGAAGCTAGCGGCAAACAAATTTTTAAAAAAGTAGCCGGTATACAGGATTATTAAATTTGTAAGGTTAGGTTAGGTTATCATTTTTGATTTTTGCCGAAATCTGGCTGGCTTCTAGTAAACAGATTTGTACCTGATAATTTTATTTTAGCTTTGAAAAATAAAGAAATAATTATACGATTATACTTATGTTGTATATAAAATCCTGGGAAACCTTCATTAAATAGATTATTGTATAATATGCTATAGGTAATAATATTTCTATATCATTATCAAACGTAGATATCAAGAAAAAATGGTTATAACATTATCTCATACCAAAAGTAAGACTATTAAAGTTTTTCCATTCGATAAGAATATCACAAGAATCTTTTCTTAAACGAACAAAATCACTTTTCTTTTTACTTATAAGATTTTCAGGGAAACCCCGTTTATAAGAAAAACCGTGAAAGTTAGAAGTGCCTATCATGTTTTCTCGGTTCGAATAAGGCGGTAACACTTTGAAAAAAAAAGACCTCTATCGCGGCAATTAGTAACGCCTCTTAATCCAGGTGGTGTATAAGCAGTCGGGAAAAAATTCCATCCAATTAAATCTGCAACTTCAGACTTTATTTGTGAACCATTTCACTTTCCATTAGATTTTCAGGTAAAAACGACGTAAAATTTAGTCAAATATGTCCGCTGTCTGTTTTCGAACAATAGCCCAGGTTCAAAAAGCGGTCATGCGGGTAATTCGAGATTTTTCTTTCTATTTTTTTTATTAACTTACAATACACTATCTCGAAATTGTATACTCATAGTTGAGAGTATATTGAATTAAATAATAGACAACCGAAATAATATTCTATTTCGTTTTGTTTTGTTTTTTTATTATTATAAGAAAACAAAACAAAGATAAATGTCATCTGAAATATATTTGTCATTTCCTTCCGGCTGTAATACTTTGCCTTAATAGTTATTAATATGTTATTTTTTTATTACAAAATTAGAAAGTAAGAATTAAAAATAAATGTTATGATCAACGGACACGTCGGCTGGGACTGCCCGTTGATGGGATCCGACCGAGCGGAGCTGTTTGCCAGGATCCGTCCACACACGGGCCGGATTGGCCACGCTGACTTGATATCAACCAAGGCCAACTTTGAGGTATTTGAAAAATTTGCTGCGTCATAATATGGAGGACGGAATAATACCGATACTTTTCAATTTATGACTCCTCTGTTTCGGCAGAGTTTCAGTACACGGGTAAAAAGGACACTTCATGTCAAGATAAATGACGGCAGAGCAAGTCAAGATTCTTTTTATATTCTAAAACGCTTTCTTTAAGAATTAAGGTGCATGGTTGCTACATCAGTACCCTGCACCATTGCTTTGAGACAAGAAAGTGTGGCACTAAAATCTTTTTATTTTGACACATTTATAGCGTCATGGAAGGTGGCCGTGCACAAACCGCGGCTGCGTATACATGGCGGGTGGAGATGAGGTAATTCAAATCAAGACGGGTATTCATTTTTGGTATTTACTGTAGTTAGGAAAATTTAAAAAATTAACTTAACGCATCTTGTGTTTGAAAACATTTATTTCATAATGTAGAGATGAGTACAAACAGATATTGAATTAAAGAATCTAAGCCAATATTATCTTTCTTAAAGTACTTTTTTAAAACAAGGATTGGTTGATAACTATTTGTCAAAGTAAGCGCTTATGTGGTTAAACATTTTGTGACTACCCTGATATGCAGTTATCTTGGTGGTCTTCTGTTTCTATCAGAGCATGGTGGAAGTCGGTAAGCTCATTCATTTCATCGCTCCAGCGCACTGATATTTTTTCTGCGTCGCCTTCTCTGGAGGCTACCCAAACCACTAGTCTCTCCAGGTTATGCGGTTCACACTGAATAATATAACCAAAATAATGCAGAATGTATCTCAGACAGATTGTTGAGAGCCGTTTATTTATCTATAGTCTCTGGATAATTGACTGGTTTATAATATGCTTGTCCAAGAAAAACGAAGCATTCGGTGTCAACATCACATTTAAAACGCATTAATTACCTTCTATTCCCTTGCACTCAGAGTCTGTGACTTGATACTGTATACAAATATGGAGAATACAACCATAGATTTGATGGCAACTGAAATAATTCTTAGATTCTTCCATATAGTGGCATCTGTGCGCGCCTAATTATTTCTGCTTCACTTCCGCCTTTTCCGCTAATGGTAAATTCCAGTTAATACATAAACTCGTCCAATGTTTCTAGACTTTATACTGTACTTACTGCGGGGCGCAGGTAGAAGGTTAGCTCATCTTCCTCGATCCAGTATAACTACTCTGTAAGTTCTCTTTCATCAGAAGCGAATAGCGTGGTATCATCAAGTTATTCATTTTCGGGCCACATATTGTTACTCCGCCATGCCAATGATCTAAGGTTTTTATATAATATCGTCTCTGTTCTGGCAGAACACACTAACTGGAGAATACTAGTTTTGAGTAATTTAACTTTGAAGTTGTTAAAATGTTTGAAATGGTCTATCATGTGAGTTTATTAAGTAATCGTAAAAAGGATGACTTTAAAATAAAGACTTTTTATTTATTAAGAAGGTTTCCAGATGGTAAAGTTTGAAATAAGGACCATTTTGGTATAACTAACTCATTATCTAATTTTTTAGAATTGCGTATTCTGCCAGAACAGTGACGATATACATGCTTTCCATTTGAATAACTGGAGAGATAAAATATATCCCCGACGGTCTCCATTATCGGTTCGTAAATTTTCAGCAAATGGGATACTTAATGGCTATATTATATGATCTATATACATAAATGTAGGGGACGTGTGACTTAATTAATTGTAGGATCTCTTAATCCCGTAAGAACGAGTGCCTAAGTGTGCCATATTTGTTTGGTTATTTTATGAATGACCACTCGCCAAGAGGCACTCTTTGATACCGACGAGTAATAGTAATAAAAATGAGTCAATTACCTGGCCCATCCACATCCTCCGGCTCTCCTGGAACGGCAGGCTTTCTTTTCGGGCTGCGTCCTGTAGTTCCAGTCGAGGTTCGATCTCTGCAGCATTGGGGCGAAAGCTGGTACATCAGCCACTTCGGGCTCTTCGATTCCTGCTTCCAATAATAAAACCTGGAATAAATTAAGACAATATTTCAATCGAGAGTTTTTCAATTTTTTTTTATGCAGTACCAAATACTTTTATTTCAAATAAAAATTCAAAATCAATTGACAATATTTCATTCTTAAGTTGTGTATATTATTTCAGTCGCGAACCACAATTTGGAACTCGCGGTGCAGTGCGTAAGGGACTGAGATCACATCCCGGGGCTTGTGATAGTTGTTGCAATACCTACCAATAGCAATGTGCATAGTTTATTTTTTTTGTTCAAAGACAGGCTGTAAACGGCAAAGGTTGTAATAAGCTGTATGTTAATGTATCATATTTTGTACAAAACTTCTTGACATCTACAAATGATTATTGAAACCAATCTTGAAGTTTCTAAGAAAATAATTAAAAATTAGATTATTTAAAAAAGTTTTTTCTACTTAAATCGTATTTAATTTGAGATTTTTTTGCAGGATGACTGAAGATAAGTGGCTATATATGCACAGTGACCCTCGTCTACATACGGAATGCAAACTACCTCAGTTAAACGCGTATTTGCTAGAAAGCGCATTTTGTTAAAAACCATTTGTTAAACCGTGTCTGTTTTGGTCAATTGCTTAAAATTATAATAATAATTCATCGAGTCACAGCCGGTATTATTGATATATTATTATAATGTTAATACTCTAGTTATGTGGTCCGTTAAACGTTGGGTTTACATTATATAACATTGTTTTTTTTTTTCAATCGAAAACGCAAAGAGCAAATAGGAGAGCAAAAAGTGTTCACTGCACCCTCATTCATTTTTTTTATATTAGAGTAATATTTACAAATTCAAAGATAGTTATATTAGCCGACAAAGTATCAGGAAATGATAACCAAAAAGAAACCAGACATAACGGCAAAAGAATTCCTCTTAATATCAAAGAACGTACCTACATAATAAAAGGAATACGTGACGAGGTTCTACTAAAACTATGTTCTTCACGTAATGTCCTTAGGGCACCCACTAAAGAAGTGTCTTTCTATCTCTCAAAAAATTTTCCAAGTGTTATAGTTATGATAAATTATTGTGGCATTTGGATGAGACAACTATTTATTTTCGATCCATTTTTGTCAACAACATATTCGTTCATTGTATGATACTAAACGGGATACTAAATTTTAACTTTATTTCTTTTATTGGTGGTAATTCATGATTACTCATATGAAATTAGTTAATTATTAATTTGTATTTTAATTCATTGGTTTGCTTCATTAAGTATCTGTACAGAAATTTTCGTTTGAGTTTATATAATGTCACAATAAACATATATAATTTTAAAACATCTCATTCGTATGTACCTAATAGATATTTTTTTAGAATAAAAATACGACAACCGATGGGACTTGAATATGCAACCGCTGGATTCGCGTCAGTATGTATGTTCAATGTATATAATGTTACATTATCAAACATTGTGAATTATTCGTTAAATAAAAGAAATAGTTTATTAATGTTATGACAATTATTATGATTGTCAGTATGTACTAAATATTTTTAATGAAATAATCGTAAAATGGGAGTATATTCACATATTTACATCACTATATTCGATCTAAAGAGGATCGTATGGGCCTCCACAGAGTGGAAGTTGTATTAACAGATTTTTGTTTTTACTAGAAATGAATGTAAACTATTTGCTCAACGTAATAGGTCCATACTCTGGGATCAAACAAACATTAAAAAACTATGTAGACAGGGCTCGAAATGGACCGGAGCGCACCGGAGCGCCGTTCCGGTACGTGACATCGATAAAATTATCGCTTCGTCTCGTGGAAAAAATATTTTGACCATCTGAGCTAATAGGCCATATAATAGAAAATGTAACACATTTATTTTTATGAAGTGCATATAAAATTTGATAACTATGTAAATATCTTCAGAAAATTGTCGAGCGCTCCGGTTCGTAAACTTTTCCATTTCAAGCGCTGTGTGTAGATATATACATTGCTTAGACCTGGGATTTGAAAATGGGAAACACGAAATTGTAAGGTGATACGTAATTGTTCTGCCATTGTGGGGTGGAGATTATATTAGATGTTTGAAAAATGTAATTTTTTAGAACTTGAAATTCTCCTAATCGAAAATGATATAAGTAGCAATGTTTAAAGAATGCTAGAAAATTAGGCCCCAGTCTCCCACAAACATATTGTTTCATATTTTTTACCCCCCAATAGAAATTACATTTTTGAAACTCTCTATCTATTTCGTTAAAAAATAAATTCGTTGAAAATTATCAATTTATGTATAATGTTTAAACGGAATATTTTGATTCTCAAGAAAAAAACGAGTTTATATTTTGATATTATTGTGTCACAAATCATCACATTAAATCAAACCCCTCTCCAACCCTTAAGGCGTGACGCCATATTATATAGAGTAAAGACGGTCCGTTAGACGTTTGTTATGACAATAGTGTTTCGAAACACTGCGATTTTTGCTTATTCAGTGAATTTTCCTCTTAAGTGTTTGCCGAAATAACTTAAGTGGTAGACTGCCTCGATTCGTTGATCCGTATCTACCCTGTAGCGAAGTGTCCTGTAATATCTGAAAATCGGTTTGAGTGGATAACAAAGTTGGTAAGATGGAGAGGAAGAAAGTGGAAAAGGAAAAAGAAGAAGTAGATGTGAGATTACAAGCCTTTGTTATGATTTGGTTCGCGTCGTTAACTTTCGCTGCGAACATTTCTGCCACGTGTTCAACTTTTTCCAAAGATTTTATCACCTTAATATAATAATGAACCATAAAACCTGGGATCTGTTATGTAAGCCAACGGTATGGGTAGGTGCCTATGTTATTAATTTGTTGTCAGCAATCTTAATTGTTTGATATATATTTTGGCATTAAGGTATATTTTGGTTATCGATTTTTAAAGTGTTTGTAAATTAAATTACTTATAATATAGTGATTGTTTTCAACTTTTTTGTAATAGATTATCAGGTTTAAAAACATTTAAAAGTATGTATATAATAATAACATAATATTATGGTCAACACTGTCAAGTGATTGAGAATTTGGTTTTGACCAACATCTGACAAATTAAGTTATTCGTGAAAATTGGTTCACTTAATTTTTGAAACATTTACTTATTACAGTGTTTTCATGCTTATGGGTCTATTAACCATTAAATTCATATTTTTTATATTGTAAAACAATACTAAACAGCAGTTGCTTGCAAAGTCGATTGTATTCATAAGTCACTATTATTATTTTTTAAATTTGTTGACCAACTGTAAGCTTTGAAATTTTGTCTGTTTTCAGTATTTATATTATTTAATTTTTTAAATTTATAATAATTAACTAGGTACCTCCCTAATATGATTGTAAAAAGCAATCTATTAATTATTTGTATTTGCGATTATCTCAAAATGGTGGTTTATGGACGTCGCCAAATTTTAAATCAAAGCCTCAAATTCACCAGTTGTTTTTTTAATATAATATGTCTGAATCCAGAGATTATAGAGTCAATTAAAAAAAAATATAACATTAATCGCACAGTGACTTTTACCAAATATCATCATGTGTCCAGAAATACTTGTACTTATTCCACCATTCACATAGCTAAAAGGTATTGAGAGATCTGTAACCGATTGGGTGCAATCAATCGGTCCCGCGCTTTGAGAGTCCTCATACCCTTAGTGAACAGAAATAATGAAACAATTCATTAAAGAAGAAAGAAGAATATTTTTTAAAACACTAAGCCCCTGTGCAGTAGAATCTTAGATCTCTGGGGAAAAATTGAGAATGATATGTTTCTAAAAATGTTATTTAGGACCACTGTTGAAAAACACATTCAAAATTGGCTCATTAGCATCATAAAGATGCAGTAAAAAACAATATTTTTAGATAAACAGAAGTGGATTGTTTTGTTGTCTTGCAATGTAAAATGTCCGGTAAATTATTTTAATATAGGTATACGAAATGGTAAAGGTTGTAGGTATTCTGTTAGGACGAAATATCGATTGTTCAACGGGTGCGTGCTACCTGTGCTCCTGTATGGCTGTGGGACATGACATCTTAGTAAGCTTCAAAGATCTTGGCTTTTTAGCTTTGAGAATCGATGTTTCGGCCGAACATTAGGGGTACATTGGTACGACCGCGTTACAAACACCCGAGTTTGTGAGCGGACACAACAGAATTTGGTGATTGAGGTAATCACGATGAGACGTTTTACGTGGCTGAGACATGTGTTCCGGATGTCGCCAAAGAGTGCGATACTCCCGTACCTATGTGGCACAGCCTCAATGTTTCCGTCGTCGTGGCCGGCTCTCCCTCACCCTGCAGCGTTGCTACAAACGCGATCTACGCGCTGCAGGTCTGGTGTGGCGAGAGGCGCAAGAGTTGGCGATGGATCGAGGGAAGTGACACGAACTTGAGCTTGCCTCATGCCCCAATGCTGGGTCGTGACATAGTGAAAGAAGAAGAAGAATTCGAAATGGAGATTTTAAGAATGAACTATTCACAATACTTAATATAATAATATTATATAAGACCAACGCACACACGCTCAACGTTTTTGTAGGCTGTAGCTGTAATAAATTTTAGGTTTTTTTTTTTTTTTTGCTTTACAAGCAAATGAAATGTAGGTACTATTATTTTTAATAAAAATGCACCTATAATAATAATTAATTATAAATTAAGTACTGTCGGTCACTAAAGATGAAAATTTGTGGAGAGGGGAGCTTTGGATTTTTTTTCTGATTTCAGGGGCCGTGGGTATGAAAAAGTTTGAGAAGCACTGAAAGTTATTATTACCCTTATTCAAATTGCCAGTTAACTGATGCGTCTTTACACAATCGTAATGTAAGTCAAGTTCTCTATTATAATAACGGCAAGTAAGAATAAAATAAGATAATAATATAATAAGATATAAAATAAGAATAAGATAAAAAAAACTTTTTATATACAACGTTTTTAAATTTTCTGTTGAATCATATAAACTTGACTTGACTAGCTTAAACGATCAAAATTTTTTTTTTACTTGATAGAAATAATACTGAAATGTCATATTGATTTCCACAATAACGCACGTATATATTAATAATTTAGTTGCTAGGGGTGGTCCCTTTAGTAAGCAACCAATAATGGTGTCGAAATAACTTTTCATACAAAACAGAATTAACTGAAAATGAATTCAATTCTACTTAAAGATGGCTAAAAGTATTAAAAATGCATTGGCGTCGTGTTCTGATATATTCTTAAAGTTTCAAATATCTAGCAAGTCGAGAAATTTGCTAAAAATCGATTGCAAGATTTGAACCGGACAAAGAACCACCGGACAAATAAGTATACGAGCTAAGAAAAACGTTGTAATAAAAAAAACGTTTTAAAAAATAAATTAGAATAAGTAATTAGCGATTATTACGCATTTTTTTTTCTATTCACACGGTTGTAATCCTCGCGTTGCCTTGTATGTAAAAAATATTGTATGTAAACCTATAATATAAATGAAAAATGACACGTAGCATAAAACAAATAGACCTAATCATTTGTAGTGTAACAATTAATTATTTAGAAGAGTGTCTACAACATTGGAGCATAATCGGATAACAGACAATGCCATTGAAGATTAAGCGACCGGAAAATGTCTTTGAAAAGTGAAAAAAGTCGAATGTGGTAGTTTTGCTTCACGGAGCAAGTAATGTTTAGTAAATCTCGAGTGAAGCTGATGAAAATTGCGAGGGAAATTGACCAAGACCAAAAGTTTTCTTCAAGGTAAGTGGACGGTGCACGTGACTCGCTGAGGTTCATAATCACTTAGCATAATTACTGGGTCATAATTATTGTATTTCACCTTCAAGGACTTCTCAATATTGATTTAACGAATATTATTTGTTAATTTATTCACCGATACTAATTAGGATACATTTAACCAGCAATCAATAGAAAACTATTTAATTGAGTTGACTGTTTAAGACTCATAGTTTTATGAATACTTCTGTAGCTAATTTGTTATTTCATAGTGGGTAAAATTAATTAAATACATTTATTTAATATTTCATAATTTCAAAGCCAATATCCAGCTCGAGAAATAAACATTACTCCTTTTTTGTTGTATAAAAACAGCCTATAATACGATCAATAAATTCATTTTAGTCTTCAAATTTCAAATTCAAATTTATTTATTTTTACATACAGAGAACATTAAAAATTATAAATTTAAGATGTTCACAGCATGATGTTTAAAAACAAAGAAATAATATTAAAAAAACAGTGTAAATAAGAAATAAATATATGCATAAAAAACAATATAATATAAAAGGTAGAAAAATCATAAATTATAAAGCATGGAAGCACACCGTATGAGCTAAGTGGAGTTTTAACTCATCCTCACGTAAGTGGAATATATAACATCCGAACAGATTTGGTTGAACAGAGTTATTGCCCTCCCAATTGGCACCGGCAATTTTAGGTTAGTTATGCACCTTGGGAGAACAAACAACTGATGCTCCCGATTTATAAGATAGTTATCAGGGACACATAATACCACTAAGAATGGCAGAGTTCTCATTAACACCACGTATAAGTCGAAAAAATACGTGGCCAAATATTGATATCTTCTAGCATTTAAACTACAGTATGTAAGGATAATTTCGTGTTCTAGCAGAGTTGTTAATTATGATGGAGGGATTCTGTTACCTGTAAACCTGTGAATATAAAGGAGTAATAAATTCTAATATTATTAATTAAGAAATCATTTACAAGGTGGAAATCTATTTTATAGTGATAAGTAGAGTAATAATAGATAATATTAAATGTTATTAGTAATATACTATTGTAATTATAATACTATGTATCACAATATTAGGTGGCTCACATAGTCCAATACGCAACTTCTCATTTGTGGATTCCGGGCTCGGTTCCCGGTGAAGTTACAATACATTTTATTTGTGTGAGTTGACGAAAACCTGGCTATTTTTTTATTGTTTCATTATTACAACTATTGTTTCACACTACTGAAATACTGTGATTTTAAATCTCTTGTCCTATTGTAGTGTTAAAAAAGAATATTAAAATGAAAAATGCTTTAATCCCTAAGAGAGTGCATGGGTAGGCACTAAGAGACATGATAGGGGACGTTAGGTTTCAGTTTAGTTTAGGCAAATTCCCAATATTTAATATCATTTTTAGGTAGAATGTATGAAACGTACGTCTTTAGTCTTGGCAAAAAAGTTGCAGCAGCAGATATGTTTAGGACATCAACACGTGATACGCATTTAACAGCTTAAATGTCAAATGAAATCAGTCCACTTTTAGGTAAACATTGCAAAGTACAAGACAAGATTCAGTCATTCAGGGAACAATTTCTTTAACATGACCAAGAAAGTTATACAGGCCACGCGAGGTGAAAAGAATAGAGTAACAGATTGTATTATTTTTAATATTTTTTTTGTGTGACTGACATTTTATTTAAAAAAAAACTTTCAGTTCTCTGCAGTGGACAAAGTGTGTTTATAAAATAGTAATAGTTTTTATTCACAGATGCCACTGCTAATATATAATAATATTAAACATTACATTAGTTCGAATAGAAAAGTAATATACACATTTAAGAATTTCCATCATCCATTTAAGGGTAAACTACGAGAAAGTCCGCATGACCTTGTCATACCGCTTGATTTGCATTGTATCATTCTCTGTCTGCCGCAGGAGTAAGAGAAAGAGAATATGTGAATACAAGCGCTTTAAATTGCGTCATATTTTTCTCTAACCGTCGGGTAGTAAGTTCTTTACACAGTGATAACATGTTATAATTTTAACAAAAAATAGGAAATTGTGATGGTGACTATACACGTTGTTGTTTAATTTGTAACGCATTAGTGTCCTCAGTCAAATATTATAGTACGTTTTTTAAGTTGAAGAATTATAAACAGGCTGACAGAACTCTAGCCTGGGGGCTCAAGCAGATCAACCAGTTAAGTGAGATAAACACACACCACAAATTTGTTTTATTTGTAAAAAAAGTCGCCTGCGACGCTATTAGACCACTAAAATTTTATTTTATAATTACTTTTAGTGTGTTTCCTGTATAATAAAAATGACTATTTATCCAACATGGCGAAGGGTCAGAATATGTTACTTGGGTATCACAAAAGGGGTTCGCGATCAGTACTTCATACTATAATATGCTATAATATATACTTCACCCTTTACAGGGCATACCCTTTATTTTACACGGAACCCTGGAGTTCCGCGGAATATCATTTGGGAAACACTACAGTAGAACATTACACTGCCATTAACTTTACCGATAGGTCGGGGGGCCCGCCAAACATCGTGGTCTGGGGGCACGCTTCAAGATGTGGGGGCCATGATTATAAAGGAAGGATAGTAGAACACAGCCTACTTGAAGTTGTCTGTGAAGCCTGCTGTATGTCATGGCATTGATATTATATTATTAATTATATAAGCATATGTTATTGAATCATATTATATTATAACAAGAGTTTGAAGTTCTCTGTCAAAGTGGTAAGTGTGAAATTGGCACGTTCCAATATTAAACTGTGTAATCCGTGTCATGCGAATGCTAGTGGCGGAATTTTACTGCCCTACAGTTACAATGTAGTGCAACTGTCAAATGTAACAGAGAAGTGAAGTAATAATAATAGCGATTGAGCAAATTTACAAACTATCGATTCGATATGCAAAACTGGAGACACTTCCGCGTTACAATGTTGCCAGTTTGAATTAATAAAAAATATAATATGATATTGTTAAACATGTAAATTGTAAGCACGTAAAACATTTCACCGTGGAAAAGTTCGCCTCTATATCGTATACTATACGGTCTCCAATTTTATTTGATTCGATATGAACATTAATTCAATTTTCATAGCTGATTTTGACAAAATTCATGAATTAAAGAATGAAAATCTAACCTAACAACCAGTATAACGGCTACTTTCAAAATTTGTTTGCTGCTAGGTTCCTATAAAGTGTAAACCGACAAGAACCGTGTTTTATTTCGACATGAATTTTATGTCAGTGCTATACGACCCAAAGAAGTTGGACGATCTTTAATTTAAGTGTGATACGGGGAACTGCATACGTACAAGTTTCCGGATACGATTGTTAATAAGGCGAGACAAACGTATTTTATTTTTCACGTTATTATTATAATGAGACGCACGGAGAATCTATTCTCTGATGAATCGAAAACAATAACTTAAATGTTATTATTAATTATTCGATTCTTCTTAAGTTATCCCAGTTGTTTCTCACCTGGGCGGATTGGCGACAACAATAAAGATCGTATCTCAATATTGATTTGATCGGTCCAAAGTGGAAGCATTCTTCATCGTCATTTTTTGCCGCTTACGAATACCACATCCTCTGGGAATGTCCTAAAAGTGTACGGAAAGAGAAAAACTGCTTAAATCGTTTCAACCAGATCTGTGAAAGTCTGTTCACTTAGAATGGTCGGCAGTTTTGTATTAGCTTTTGTTACTTAATATTGCCTCTACGTGCTCATCTCTTCCATGGGTACTCTTAACTAAAAGTTATGTAAATTCAGTCAAAGTACATTTGACTGCATGGGGACCTCAGTCTTGGGTAACTGCTCCCCAATGATAAAAAAATGATGCTTCACATCTAAACTTAGGGTTTCGTGATATGCCCGATTAAGACCTGGTGTTATGTGGTCCATTAACTTCAATGGCAGTCCTGTAATATTATCATAATATCTAATTAGAGTGTCATTACAGTGTGTACGGAAAAGGAAGACCTGCTCAAGTCGGTTCTACCAGTTATTGGACACATCAGGCAGTACGATTTTGTTGCATATAGAAAATTGGCGGCCTCATACTGCAAACGTAAAGATTTTTTCAATTAGATTGTTCGTCAGTTTTGTGTTAGCTTTTGTTACAATTTTGCCTCTACGTGTTCCTCTCTCCCATAGGCACTCTTGACTTACATTCATGTAAACTTGTAAACTAAGTCAAAGCACACTTCAACGCGTGGCAACCTCAGTCATGTATAACTGCTACCGTGATATTGACAGTTAATGTGATGCTTCACTCCAGACGTATGTTCTTAAGATATTATATCCGCTTAAGAACGGGTTCGTGTATCATGGGGCTGGTGTGGTTTGGTGGAAGCCATCAATCCCAATTAAGACTAGTCTCCAGAGTCCAATATTTAAAACGATACCACTGATTAGTATACATTTTAGTGAAGCTGAATAATAATGATGTAATTGAAATTAAATATTATATCGTATAAAAAACATAAACGAATGCTTAAATTTGATTCCATGGATTTTAATTTGGTTTTTAGTTTTATTGAAAAAAGCGTTACTAACATAATTAATTATTTATTTTTCAACAGTTTCTTTGAAATAAGCTGTTAGTCTAGACAAAAAAAAATTCGCATTTTTTAAGCCGTTACGGAATGATTTTATAAATTCGACAATACATTTATTTCTATTACATTTTTTGGTAAAGGCGCGTTGACACGGTCCAAGTACGATCCAAGTACATTTGGACCGAGTGCCATCCAAGCGCACTCGTATGAGACATCTTCATACTAATTATTCCTATCCAAGCTGCTTGGACCACGTCCTACTCATCCAAGTTAGCTTGAATAGGAATAATTAGTATGAAGATGTCTCATACGAGTGCGCTTGGATGGCACTCGGTTCAAGTGTACTTGGATCGTACTTGGAGCGTATCAACGCGCTTTAAGAAGATAATATATTTACGATTTTTCAGTCAATCGACATTCGACCTTAGACTCATACATAGTTAATGTACACGCTGTAAAATGTAATATCGGGTAGACTCAGCATTGTCTGCCAAATTTTTTTAGTCCACAGCACACTGTGGAACGGGAATTCGTTTTGTGGCACACCAAATTATAATTAGCCAAACAGTTATAAAATAAATCTTAGTACTTATAGGTAACACTATATTTTATCAATATAATATTGTTTTATCAACATAATATGTAATACATAATATATATAGGTTATATAGAAAATATTATTGTAAGTATAAGGGTGAAATTAATTTAAAGAAAGAATTATGTCAAAATGCATCAAAATAAACACGTTACTCCTTCTCTAAGATAATATATATTTTTTTAGAATTATTAATACTTAACCATGTCCTTGATTTTTCGTAATTTTGAACAATCACAATATACACCCAGGCTTTGAGAAAAACACATTATTGTGTCTTCACCGGGAATCGAACCCAGAACTCTCGGGTGGAAGGCCAGCGCCTCACGCACTGTACGACGAGAGCGGCCTCTAACATAATATTATGTAATCATTCCGTTTTTTTTAATATTCCAATGAGTGTCAATAACCTAATTCGTAAAGACACGATGATCCAAAAGGCAATAGTGTCAATCTATGGCAGTAGTAGCTATTCGAGGATATTGTATCCAAGCCGAAAGCCAAAATGCTGACGACTCTAATTAAAAAAACGAAATTGTGTGCAGGATCTTTATTAAGTCTGTATTTTTTTCCCACTGCACCGTTGTATTTTGCAAAATTATTGTTGAGTCGTTGGTACATTTTATAATAAACTAGCAAAAAACATTTAAAAAATGAAGTAGGGAGGTTTTATACTATCCTTTGTACAACATTCTGACAAACCAGTATTTCCCTGTATCCCTACCTACGTATATATATTAACTACTAATCACAAAGCAGAGATTTGAGATCACATGATGATTATTCGTCGACGACTGTAAACGAATGATGACTGTTTTAAATAAACAATATAGTATAATTTGCAATACGGAACAATTTACAGACGTCATCTTTCGCAGCACACTTGGAACCTCTCCCGGCACACTAGTGTGCCGTGCCTTAAAGTTTGACAGACACTGGGGTAGTATAAAATATAATACTGCTTATAAACATACAATACACGTCATATCGTAGAAAAATCAAAACTTCATTTTTTCGTGATAACTTACTGATCTATGTGTTAGATTATTGTATAGCCATGATACCTCGGAAAAGATGTCATTTAATTACTGAGTGAAAATAATTTTCTCTATTCAAATCGTATTTTTATTAAAATGGATTCAAAACTTCATTTTTTTTTAAATTATATTATTCCAAAGATATTTCTACAGTACTAGTATATATATGTAGGCATATTTGACAGTACGCCCTACAATAAAAAGCGTAAAATATTGCGAGCACTTTGCATGGTTAAGCATTTTTTTGTGTCGTTAAAATTTGAAAGTAGCAAGATATTTCACGTTTATATGAGAAAATAAACATTTCTTATTACCTACCAATCAGACCGTTTCATATTATTGTCTGATAATTTTAAGAATTACATAAATATTTTAGCGTGAAAATGATATTTTTTTCAATATCTACATATTATTATGAATCAATTTCAAAAATAGTTTAATAAAATAACGTTATAAAACTATGGCCACACAGCAAAACTGTATTGTAATAAAGGTATAATAGTAGTCATATGTATTGGAAATAAAGTCTGGACAAACGGGATATTATTTGCTATTTCAACTAATAGTAAATTCAATTATTAATTTATGTATTAATAAGAAAATAATAATAATGAAACTGTACATTAACACACTTGATAACACTGAATTAAATCAATATAATTAAATATAAAACTATTGCGAAGAATGCCTCTTGGAGATATACCCCGTATATATGTGAATGGACTTACTGCTGACAGTACGTATTATCGTGGCCATAATAGAAAAATGCACGTGTAAACAAGTATTATCGTGCATGCATGGATCAAAAAACTTCAGAAGTTTCTGAATTTTAACGCAATAATTGGTTGATGCGTAGTATAACGATAGTGGCAAACCTACTGGAAGAAATACGAACTACACCGCACAGAATATTTTAACGTTTACCGATTATCTATCGAGCCTATCAAATAACATCATACAATGACAACATCGCATCTCGCTTACGCTTGAAGAATGAGATTGGAGAGACAGTCTTTTACGTGTAAATCGCGATAGTTTAAAATACACACTATTGGTGCCTGTGAATCCATGCACGTATACAGACGCTATTATACGAGGGTGGGTCAATAATTCCTTAGAAAAAAGCATTAAAACAGTTTTTATTTTTGTATTTTTTTTTTATTTCTCAACATAATCTCCTTGGAGCTCAATAAACTTGGTTAGACGTTTCTCAATTTTTTTTAAACCGTCAGAAAAATAAGTTTTCGGAAGGTCCTCAAAATAAGCATTTGTCCGATCGATGACTTCTTCATTTGAAAAAAAACGTTGTCCACTTAGCCATTTTTTTAAGTTTGGGAAAAGGAAAAAGTCACTGGGGGCTAAATCTGGCGAATACGGTGGGTGGTCGACCAATTCGAACTTCAATTCTTCAATTTTAGCCATTGATCGTAAACATGTGTGAACACGGGCATTGTCCTGATGAAAGAGGATTTTTTTCCTGTTTAAATGAGGCCGTTTTTCTTCAATTTTGTTTTTTAGCTGGTCCAATAAAGATGCATAATAATCCCCTGTTATTGTTTTTCCTTTTTCCAAATAGTCAACGAAAATAATTCCACGTGCATCCCAAAATACAGTAGCCATAACCTTACCAGCTGATTTTACGGTTTTCGCCTTCTTTGGACATGGTTCGCCTTTCGCAATCCACTGCTTTGACTGTTCTTTCGTCTCGGGAGTATAGTGGTGTATCTATGTTTCATCTACAGTCACAAAGCGAGGAAAAAATTCATCCGGATTGCGTTGCATGAGCGACAACAGGGCTTTAGAGGCCACCACCCTATTGCGTTTATTGTCGACTGTGAGCAAACGCGGCACCCATCTTGCAGAAATTTTTTTCATGCCCAATTTGTCATGTAAAATAGAAATGACGCTACCTTTTGAGATCCCTGTAACCTCAATTATCTCATTCAACTTTAATCTTCGGTCACTTAACACCATATCGTGGATTTTATTGATCATTTCTGGTGTAGTCACCTCTACAGGATGTCCTGAGCGTGGTTCATCCTTTGTTGATGTACGACCACGTTTAAATTCATTTAACCAGTTATAAATAGTTGCAAGTGAAGGAGCAGATATGCCGTGAACTAAATCCAACTCATTTTTTATTTCCTTTGCTGTTAACCCTTTTATATTAAAATGTTTAATAACAGCTCTAAACTCAATTTTCTCCATTTTCCATTTTTCCATTTTCCACAAGCAAATTTTTTTTAAAATGTACGAGAAACACACAACAACCCGACCAATCTGATTGAAACTTCGCAGCATACTGAATCGGTAGTGCCGCTGCATGAAAACAAACCGCTTACAGTACTAGTCGCGCCACCTGTTGGCTTTTCTAAGGACTTATTGACCCACCCTCGTATTATCAATTCGTCTATATCTATTATTTATGCCCTTTAACGCCCCAGATCCCTCCAGCGCTAACAATAAACAACCAGCGTCAAAGCCATATGCATGTTGCATGTATGTGTGTTAATAATCAAAATACTATTTCCCACATCTTAGGATTTAATTTCAGTATCAATAATTCACTGAAATTGCGACATTTCTTCAGTGGCGCGTTTGGCGACGTGAAGGCCCGAGACACCGACTAATTTTGAGGCCTCTCACGATAAATATAAAATAAAAACGAAACAGGAAGAGGAAAAACAGATTCTTCTCGAATTGCGGCCACGACGAAATCGCTTTGAAATGGTGTTAGTGCCATTTCAAAGTAGTGATACCAACACCTAAATGAGTCGCCTATACTGTCAGAAGAATCTGACACTATTCTACCACCTCTTATCTACAATCACGTCATAATATGTACTGTAAATGAAAATAACTATCATGGTAGATGATAGTTATTTTAGATGACACATAATTACATTAGTTACGTATCTAACTTTTTGAGTGGTTATGTTGTGGTTCGGTTCCTCTTTAATTTTAGTTTTAGGGATTTTGTTATCCTTAGGGTAATATTTTATACTTACTCAATTTGTGAGAAATATACACGTTTTTAAAATAACGGTATAATTTAATAATTATTGTATGACTAGTTTGTACCGTATCGAGGCCCCCTTTTAATTCTTTTAACGAATCCATTGAATCGACTACGTCAAAGAAAATCGCCGCTGCGTTTAAAAAAAAAATACTAATCGGAAAATTCTGTAATGAATACTGACAACCCATACAAATATTGTGTTAATTGTTAAAACTGAAATAGCTATCGACTTTAAAAAACATCCTATAGAATTTAATATAATTTATATTATCATTTTTAAAATGGAATTCTACTTGGTTATAATATATTGTGTAGTAATATATATTAAGTGTTTTCAAAATTATGTATGTTATTCAAGTCTTTATTATCCTTTTTTTGACTTTCTTTGTTATTTAGTCTTGTTAAAACGAGACGAATCTAAAATAAAAATCAAACTGCTTTGATCGATAATAAATGATGATTACAATAATACATCGGTTCACATGTCTATTCTTACGATGGTAATACTTCATTTATTGTTATAAAGCTTTAAATAATGGAATGTAGTGTTCAATCGACTGTGATATCTGTAGCCGTTTTAGACTCGTGCTATCGATTCAAACAAATACCTACGTGTCAATCTAAAACTCCTAATCAATTTTAATGAAACGTTTCGGTAGACAGTGACACAAAAAAAATAAGAAAACAAAAAATTCTCAAAGTCGTTCGTCGGAATATTATTATTTGTGTCGGGTCGAATGCAATTATTTACGGTACGTACAACAAAAATAAAACAGAGTGCCGCAATTTTCGTTTGTCGCCGGGTTGCAGACGCCGAGCAGATGAATTTTTCAGCAGAATTACGACCATTATTTCATACTTTGTTCTTCTTTGTTAATGACACTGTCAAATTTTAGAAGAAATATAACCAGACGCTAAAAACGAGTCGCGGGGCAATAGTAAAATTTCATTTTTTCGATTCCAACCCCTCCCCGGTTCGGTTTGAATTCGAAAAAGGGTGCACTATTGCAAAATATAATTACCTATAAAATCACATTTAATATTCAGACTTAAGCTATTTTTGTAACCATTAGAGTATATGCTTCTTTGCACTCCGGCTCTAGGAGGAAAATGATGTGCTTAATTAGTAATATATTCTATAAATATATTTTCAACATGTATTATCTATTTATTTTTTAATACTGCATAATATATATTTTAATATTACACTCCACCACCTGTTTATTGATTTTAAACAAGCTTTCGACAGCGTGAATAGGGATAAGATGCTGCAAAGCCTAAAAATACTGGGAATCCCCTAAAACTAGTAAGGTTAATAAAAACCACACTGACGGATACTCAAGCAGTTGTCACTGTGCAAAATGAGCAAACTGAAAGCTTCAAAATCGAATAAGGTGTGAGACAAGGGGATGCGCTATCCACTATGGTATTTAACCTTGTGGTGGAATCCATAGCTCGTGAAACCAACACAAGAGGATTGGTAGATAACAGTACAACGCAGATGTGCGCTTATGCTCGCGACATAGTAATTACAAGCAGATCCAAACAGAGGATGATTGACCGTGGTGGCACTATGAAAATAAAAGCAGAAAACGCAGGGCTGCAAAAAAACTAGTCAAAAACTAAGTATATGGTCAGCACACGCGATCAGGTACTGTTGCAGAATATAGACATAGAACATCAGGCATATGAAGGAGTGGACAATTTCACGTATCTTCCATCCCAAATACCCAAAATAAGACAGCAGAGGAGATAAAAATCAGCCTTATCTCTGGGAATAAATGATAGCATGCCTGAAAGCGACTGGTGGGGTCGAAAATTCTAGGCCGAAGAAGTAAACTTCTAATTTATAAAACAATTATAAGGCCAGTGGTCACTTATGGTTGTGAGACTTGGTGCTTAACTCAAAACGAGGAAAACAAATTAGCTGTCTTCGAGCGCAAAAAACTCCGAAAAATCTTTGGACCCACGATGGAAAATGGTAACTACAGAATAAAAATGAACCACGAGTTGGAAGAGCCGATTGAACAGCAAACAATCATAAGATACTGTAAGTCCCAAAGACTACGATGGGCGGGACATGTGGAGAGAATGCCTGAAGTTAGAGCGCCAAGGATCATGACGAAAAGGCTACCCCAACGGAAGAGACCCAGAGGCCGTCCAAGAAGGAGATGGGCTGACGCCGTAGAAGTGGACTGGCTTCATATAGGAAGACCCGGTAACTGGAGAAGTGTGGCGAGAGACCGGAGTGAGTGAAGAGCGGTTGTGGAGGAGGCCACATCCTACCCCGGGATGCAGCGCCGTGGAAGAAGAAGAAGACATATATGATTACATTTGATATATTTTTATGCGAGGTAATCAGGCAAATCAGTGTAGTAAAAAGTGCAAAAATAGTGAAAAGTTATAAAACGTATACTATACCCTATATTATAATATTCGTCTTTGATTTTCTGTAACGTATGAGAGAAAACATAATATGAAAGTGTGTTAAGATACTGGGAAAATACAATTTAAACATACACGTATTAAGCGCGAAATATATTATGGTGCTTGTCGTCTACTATCACGTGATGTCACAGTAAGCTGCCGCTACGGAAAAAAGTGTGTAATGTCGTTTTTTTGGTGTTTAAAATATTATCAGACTGATGATTCCATCCCGTAACACGTTTTGAACCTTTAAACGAAAATTGTCCGTTAGCAAAATCTGCCGTTATCACCAGAATAACAATGAGGTCACCTCACGTTGTACCGCACTGCATCGACACCTGCATTGCTCAATGAACGTTTTTTTTTATCATTTTCTACATACCTACACATTTTCGACTCATGTCAAAATCGCGTGTTTTTTGTCTCTAGCGATTGGCACTATGTATTTTCTATAAGAATGTTGTCTATGATCTGCAGGTTGAGTTCAAAATATTATTGAATTTACCGAGACTCATTACTAGGTTACTCCAATATTGAATTTACAGAGATCGCGTTCGTTCAAAATATTATGCAAAATGATGAAAGCATAGACTATATTTGTGGATGTGCATCTCAATATAATCACAACTTTACCCAATATTATATTTGTCTTGGATTATCTTTAGAAAACATAATATGAAAGTGTGTAAGAGAGAGAGATACAATTTAAACGTACACGTATTAAACGCAAATTCTAAATTTAAAAAAATCAGAGAAATTGTTTATTTTAATCGGAAAACAAATGAAAGTTACATACTAGTTTGACAGCTGATGCGTACAGTGCATTGAGAATATATCGAGAAAATAGTGTGTTATCCATGAGATTTAAGGGTAATTATAATAGGAATATGGTACAATAATCTTCTCTAACTTTAGAAAATAGAAATATGGATGAGGAAGAACCATCAGCTAAGCGTGGCCTTTTGACAAATGAACGAATTCATCGATGGCGTGCTCTACAAAGACTCCATCAGGCTGATGCAGCTGTCACTGTCAAATAATGGAGTCGAATATACCAGAACACAGCAGTAACACATAACATACACGTATGAGAGAGAGGGGGAGGCAGGGAGAAAACGTATGAAAATGTTGATAATATTATTGCTAGTTATAAATAAATTCACATACAATATCTAATGTGTATTTACATATTATGCTTTATAAGAAGGTATTTTAAAATTCCGCTTAACCTTGGAGGTCTACTCAGTGGCGATTTTAGTTAGGTGCATACATTGATATAGTTAAATATATCAATGGGTATATATTATGTAGATCCAAGATACTGACAGGTTTGGTAACACCCTTGAAACATCTTGTTTATGTAGCCATATTTAGTCAGGATTTTTTTACATTTTTGAACACTTCGATTTTAAGTGTTTAGGATTTTCATATATTTTCATGAAGCGACCGCTATATTTACTTCATAGAAAATTGCCATTACACTTGTATAACGGCTCGAGTAAAGAAGGAAGAAGGACACACGGTGGAAACCCAAAAATCTACTACGATGGAAAATTGTGTTTGTCTAATTGGGAACAATTAAATAATGTTCAATTGTATAAAATAATATTGTAGATATTATAATATATAATTTATTTAATGCATTTATGGTTTTAAAGTTATCTAATATTTTCAAACACAAAATTAATATAGTTTGCATTAACCTCTGACTTACCTTCATTTTGTAGAGAAGAAAATGTAGAATCATATTCAATAGCTATCTCAAAATCAAGTAATCTAGTTGTGGTATTGAGGTGACGATATATATTTATGTTTTTAGAAAAATATCAAAACCGAATGGTTCTTGAGGCCACAATCATCGCAATTCCGTTGCAGCTCTTTACTAATTAGATTATCGAGGCAATCATTAATTACTTCCAAATTTCTTGATCACGCAATTTACGTAATATTTATAATTTCGTTAATATAACGTCGCCATATTTAATAATTTATGAAGCGAGGTGTTGACAATAGAATTTTAAAATTTAACATACTCGCACTTTGAAATATTTTTTAATTAAGCAATTTTTTATATAATGAAAACTACAGTTCCAACTAATAATGATATTATGTTAAATTTAGTGTACTATTCATTGAATACAAATAGTTTAATTAAAAATATTACGTTATGCATTCAAATATTTTGTATAAAATGTTGTTTTCTATTTTCGTCATAATTATAACCATTGTCACGCATTATTAATTGCTTTCAAAATTTTTATGAAACCATTTTTCGCTTTATTTTTTTATCTTCATACTTTCGTCTCATATATATGTGTAGTAGGTAAATAATTATTTGTCAATAATGTATATTGTCCATTTAAAAGATTTGATAGGTATATTTTGATTATGCTACAGCTAAAAATAATATTCGAACATTTCATTATCATTCAAATAATTGATATTGAACAAGTTTTTTGTTATATTTTATATATGTATAATGTAACTAGCTGTAACACGCTGACAAATTTTAATGTTCTGCCAGTGACCCATTTCTGAGAAAGTCACACAAGGTGCTTGATACCGACAAGGGACGGCGATTAGATAGTATCATTACTATTTGTTTAAAAGATTCGATACATTTTAATTATCATTATTCATTGAAATAATTGACAATATTGAACCGGACGTTTGTAAAACGTCACAACAAAAAATATATAAGTTTGAGGTTTGAAACAAGATCAGTCATTTTTATCAATATTTTATTGAGTATTATTTATTATTTTTTTAAGTTTCCTTTCAGTTCATAAAGGTCATCAAAACAGTACAGTCATGAAATTAATATAGCAACTTCATTGACCCGTGAGTTACCAAAAGTCATTTAAGACAGTCCTACAAATATTTTCAAAGTTACGAATTTCAAATGACAAGTTAAATATTAGTTTAAATAAATGAACAAACAAATATTTACCAAGCTGTTAAACTAAACGCATGGCTAACTCCAATTCGGCGAACAAAATTAATTTAAAGGTCTTGAATTTTCACTGACCCTACGTATTATAGCCATGAACTGCTAAGAACCAAGAGGAAAACAATTATCTATAAGTATATTAAATATTACAAATTTTGTAAAACTTCTTATTATTATGAGTGGAAAAGGAGCATATTAGACCAGGTCAGCTGAATGTGTGTATTGAAATATATTATTGCTCCAAATCAGGGGTACACAATGTGTGTCGCGCGAGATTTATGTTTATTTCTTATTTTTCATATCGAATATTAAAAATTACATTTAAAATTAAATATCCACTGGCAACAATGAATAGTCAAACACTTTAATATTTATGTATGCGGATGTGCGAAGTGAGGGGGGTTCGGTGCAGGCGCAGTAACGGGCGCGCCGGTGCCATAGTTGTTGTGTTGTTAGCTGTCAAATGTTTAAAGTCTAAATGCACAATAGAAGAAGAAGAAGAAAAAGAATAATCAAGACTGGTGCAGACTATCTGTGTTGTAATATCCATTACTCTCACACCTTCCATAGTTCTGCAATCAAGCGTGGATAATATGATATAACCTTCCTTCCGAATAAGTGTCTAAAATAGTTATTAATATATACGAGAGACGGTAGTTACATATTATTTGCAGTAATATTAGAAAAACATAATAATTTATTTCTCTTATCTGTTATAAGATTATAAAGCTATCGTGTTATATAGAATTTATGAAAGAAAACTTTAATTTATTTTATGTATATATACATATTTGACTAGCTGTAGCATGTTGACATACCTTTATCTGAATGTTCTGCCAGTGAACCATTTCCAGGAAGGACGTACAAAGTGCTTGATACAGAGAAGGGATGACGATTACTGACGACGGTCACTGGCTGTTACCCAGTGTTGCCAACCGTACTATGATTTTGGTCCGCGTACTATGTACGATATGTAAAATGTATAGTACGCCCAAAATATTATTATTTTGAATATCTGAAAAAATGTATTTTTATCTTAAAGATTTAATTTTGACATTAAAAAATACGCCAAAAATAATAAAATTTCGATAATTCCGTACTATAAATTGTTGCAAAGTAGGTACTATAGTAAGTAGAATCGAGTTTGTAATAAGTAGAAGAAAATTTGGCGAGCCGAGAAAAAAAAATGTTCAAAAGAGGCAAAAAAACTTTAGACTTCAATTTAAAATGGAATTTAATGAATTCGCCAGTAAGTATTTTCGGTCAAAAGAGGTAGATAAAATATAAAAACGCCTCGGAATTTCTCAAGTCCTCCGTGTTTTTTTTGTAAGAAACAAAAATCCATACAATTTTTCAACGACGCGTACTATATTTTTTGTCAAAAAACTATAACTCCTTAGACAGTGTAGGTACTACAATTCGGTAACAAAAAGATAGGAACACTCCTGTTTGACACCTGCTAATTACGTCAGGTGACACCAGTCGGGAGATCACCCCTTGCCGGGGGGGACATGTCATTTTAATTATCAAATTTATATAATAATTATTATTATATCGTTTTTGTCGTTATTTGTAAAATATAAATAGTTTACTTTATCAAGTATTATTTTATTATAGTAGTCGCTTCTCAGCTTTAATAAAAGCTGACATGTGTTACTAGAAAATAGACGCTAAATGTATTTTACCTCAATATAAGATCACAATTAACATACAGGAATTATCATAGAGAAGCTCTTGGCTTTATAATCCGATATTATAATATTATGTTATTATATGGTATTATTGCGTATGAACACAATGATATCTGTAATTTTTACCTAGTTATGACCTATTTTCATTTTCAGAATTAGTTACAACGCAAATATAATAAACTACACGAATAAAACCGAAATAAAATGTCCACCACAAAGTTGGGTAGGTAAGCTTTTCCAGGTGGACCTTCCACTTTGAGAACGAAACATAATCCGTTAGACGAAACCCCAAAGTGGCCCAAAAGCTTATCTGACGTAGAGATTTCATATGAATGTGACAAGTGAATACATACTATTGCAGTAAGTACATACTTATTTTCTGGGCTTCTTTGATAAAAGATTTATTCGCTTTGACCAATTTATTTTAGTAAGTAACTACCTACGCATTTCTTTTTATTTTACATACAAAATAATATAAAAGTAGTTTTTGTTAAAAGCAGTGTTTTTTTCTGTCTCAGAGAAAGCTTCACTTGAAAGCTTCGTGTACTTTAGTAAAGAACATATAAAAAAATAATTGAAAACACGTGTTTAGCTTACACGGCAAGCTTTATCATGTTTTTATTAGTACAACAATTTACTTTAGAATTGATGTTTTTAATAATACATGGTTGGAGTAGAAAAAAGGTATGTTGGTAGTATTTGAAAGGGGTAGTTTTTAAAATCATCTTATATTTTATATACTTAATCGAATATTTAAAAAAATATTAAGCCTGAAGTAAGCACGAATTTTCGGGACAGTTCCACTTTTAAAAACATTATTTTGAATGCGATTACACAAGAAATAGCGTTATTGTCATTCGCATTACGCGATGAAAAATATGTGGTTATTAATGTTTATACATGCATTTATAATATATTGTTGTGGTCCCTAAAAATAATGGGGAATGGGATAGGATTTATTGAAAGATTTAAAAAGATATTCTGGTAATTTAGATTAAGTTTTTATTACCTATATATTTTGTAGGAACTTACTTTATATTATTATTAAGTTTTTTCTTCTTGGATTCTACCTATAAATTTCCTATGTAAACTATCAAAAGCTTTTTTGCATATTTTCCATTTATCCATAAAGTAGATATTTGTGGTGATAAATTATAATAAAAATTGGGGGCGGTCCGGTATTTTTAACATGAAGCTCTAATACAAAGTTTTAAAAACATACTTTATTAATGCGGCTACCAGGGTTGCGTTAAACGTTACTTTTGTCAGTTAACGATAGTTAATAGATAGTTAACACTTGAAACACGTCATAACATTTTTATCACGTTTTTTTATTGATTTTGGAGTTAGTATTATGTTGGAATAAAACTGCTAGGAGCTTAATCGTATTCATTGATCTAATGAGTAAATATATGTATTAGTACAGAAAATTTTAATTTTACGGTTTATCAATTATTATCAATTATTGTAGTATTTATGATTTTGTCTCTTATTATCAATTGTAGTATTTAACCATACTCATGTGAAATATAATGCATTATTTATTATCTATGTATCATAATATCATATGTTGAATATATTTCTACAGAAGATAGTTATAAACATTTTGTTGAAACTGTTGCAAGATTTCTCTGCAGATATAAATGACTTGATGTAAGAAATTTGCGGTCTAGTTGTGAACGTTTGACAATGCGGACTGTATATTGTACGCTGTACCAACTGACGTAGGTACATTGCATGGCCAGTGGTTAGCTGGAAGCTTGACTAACTCGACCACACTTGCCTTTGACAGCTCTCCGGTCTTGATTGGGAAGTGGAAAGTACTTCTAATTGTACAAAATTAATGGTTTAGTTCAAGATTACAAGCCGAATAACTCTGCAAATAAACTTTTGTAATTTATTCCTATGCTAAGCTGTGGAAGCATTCTTGACAAAATGCCCAATGAAGAATCAAATATATTACGTATTTGTGCTTTTGCCAGGAAAAGACAGGATTATTTATGTTATCTAATCGAGAAATATAATTTCAAAATAATCACAAGAATCAATTATTATATTTTTTGGCTTCTATCGATTTTCAAGAGTCATATTCCTTAAAATATGTAATGTGTAATGTACGAGTATTACAATATTTATTTTTCTCACAGTGTTTTTCAATCTTTATTGGCCAGTGGCTTTCTCTTGAGTCCAATATTTTATCCACAATAGTTGCTTAGGGGAAAACTTTAGAAAAAAATATTTAAAATTGCATGATTTATTGTAAACGTACAACATATTTATTAAGACCTACATACTTAAGTGTTTCAATATTTAATTTTTAATGTAATCAATTGACGTTTCCGTTATTTAGTGTAGTTGTTGTAACTGATGCAAAACCAGTGTGGTTTTTCCACTGGTGAGTGCGCATCGTGCCTGAAGATGTCAAAAGACAAAAACCAGGTAAAAAAAAATGACTCAAATAAAAAAGTACTTACACAACTTCAACTAATTACAATTTAAATTCTTTAAAGTACCCCTCAGTGGATAGTATTTTATTAATTTTATTAATTTTTATTAATAACGATGTCTTTGCTTTTTCGTACAAGGTGGTTGTTAGTAATTTTGAACATTCACAAACACCCAGGCTTTGAGAAAAACATATAAATTTTGTATCCTCACCAGGAATCGACCCCAGAACTCTCGGGTGGAAGGCCAGCGCCTTACGCACTGCACCACAAGAGCCGCCTAATTTTATTGATTATATTAAATTATGTAAAATAATTCCTAGGTAAATATTGTGTTTTATTTTATTAATACTTTGGGAGTGAAGATGTTGGAGATAAAAATACTGGAGGTTGTAGAGTGGATCGATGTAAGAGTTTATTTACTGATAAATTAATACAATAATAGGTGTGAAGTTAACCGTGCAAAGTAACGTGGGGTGAGAGCTGTTCAGTCCAAAGCATTGTGATAGTGAGCACCACGTCCGAGGCGTGTTGGTAGAGTGCCATCTCCCATCAACTGTGACTCGCTATTTATTGAAATGAATATTCGATAAATTGCGACAAGCTATTATTTATGTAGGTCAGAATTGAGTAATATGCTGACCGTTGCATTGCTGTTATCTCGCAGCGTTTTGCTGATACTTGGGCTGTCCATCCTCACCGAAGTATGTCACACTTTCAGAATGTGCTGACCGTAGCTGACATTATATGCAATCATTGGGCAATTTGTTGATTATCGCGTTGTTGTAATCACGGAACATTTGCTGACATGGCCTGGGGTTGTTGATCCCCACAATACAATTCCTCACTACACAAATAAAGAAAACTTACTTAACGTGAACGATTACGATTATTCGGTTTCAATTTTCGAATAATAAAAAAACGGAACAAACTATACTTTTAAAAATTATTAAAAATTACGATACATTGACGAAACTATCCCACAATACCGCTAATATTTAATTAGTCGTTCCGAAATATACATCGTCATGAAATATACCCACCTAAATTGTTACAGTGAAACTGAGTCGACATTTTCGCAATACCAATAATGGCGAGAGGACACGCAGCTAATGATGATTCTGTATTAAATTTATTGATTTGGCCTGATTCCTGCCGCACAGTCACAGAGCGTGAAGTTGGAAGATATTTTAGATTGTAAAAAAATAAACCGAGAAAACGTGAATTCAATTTATTCATACACACTTTTTAGTAGACCATTTGGAGAATGAAATATTAAATGGGCAATAAAACCATTGCGCAATGAAAATAAAGACCGAAAATTCGTGATTATTTTACAACACCGCTGTTTATTGTATACGTATAAAACAGTTTTAGTGTTATTTTAATTATTAAAAAAGAACGTCACGATGTCTTTACAATAGTTTAGATTAGTAATTCAGAAAATAGAGACAATTATTATCTACAGCATTTATTGCATGAGAAAGAATGGATCGTCAGATTATAATAATAAGACTAAGTTTATAATTAAAATGAAACCATCATAATATTATTATATATTAGATTATAAGATTATATTATATCATGGCAAATATTGTATGGGCTGTATCTAAGTATTACTATGACATTGTGATATAAAATAATATAAGAAGAAAATTACAAAAAGCCCCTTTCCTTATAACCATTGCACCCATACGAGAAAGGCTGAGGGGGTTCTACCCTACGGGATGGGCTCAGAGGAGGCCCTGCGTGGCGTATCGTCCAGATAAGTTAGATAAACACAGATCAAAAATTTGTTCTAATTGTAAAATAATTACAAGATAAAAAGAACTTTTTATATTCAACGTTTTTAAATTTTCTGTTGGATCATATAAATTAAGCGATCAAAAAAATTTGTACTTGATAGAAATACTATTCAAATGTCATTTTGAAATTTAATATTGGTTTCCATAGTAACGCACGTATATATTAATAATTTAGTTGCTAGGACCCCAGAGCCCTAGCAACCAATAATAGTGGATTGGATTACGGATTTGTTCCGAAATAACTTTTTATACAAAACAGAATTAACTGAAAATGAATTCAATTCTACTTAAAGATGGCTAAATGTATTAAAATAATGCGTTGGCATCGTGTTATGATATATTCTAAAAGCTTAAAATGTCAAGCTAGTCGGGAAGTTAGTTAAAAATTGATTGCAAGATTTGTATTGGATAAACAACCACCGGACAAATAAGAATACGACCTAATAAAAACGTCGTAAAAAGGCGCGATTTCACTTCAGGATTATTAACGTTTAAAAATGTGTGATTGTGCAATGCAATTCATTATTATTGTGTATATATACACTGAATACTTTTAATAATGTTTACTTCGAACACCATTATTTGGAAAACGCTACTATATATTGTCACACTGATTTTATTCTTAGTGATGGGTAGAGGGACCACCAAAGATTCTGGCCTGGAGATCAGCTGCAGGATGTGGGAGCCATGGTAATAACGGTTTGTATACTATAATTTAAATGTAAACTATTAATTTCTTTAATTGTTTCAACTGTCAATTCATGGTGTAAATGCATTTAAAATAAAACACAAATTTTATTATATTAACGGAATATAGTAACTGGTCTAGTTATAATTAATAAAAATGGAATCAGTATTATAAACTTTTCGTTTTATTTAACCTAAGTATACTATTAATTTCCATACCACAGTATTTCCGGTTATATTGTAAAGTTTGATTGTATTTTTAATGTTTCAGTCATCTTTTCATGAATGAAATTTTCATGAAAGTTAAAACACGAAACAAAACATTACTACCTACTGATACTGATATAAATTGACAATAGAGATGTAATTAACATATATATCTGTCTTTCATGATGGTTAATTAACATTTGAATGGTTGAGTTGCAATTCTCTTGTACAGGAAACGCGCTCATGCAGAATATTCTATTGTCAGCAGTTAAGTTGATAATTTAATAAGGAAAAGTAAATTTTCCAACGCATATGTTTCATAACAATGCGTTCACTGTTAAATATGTAGGCTATATGCTGTAGTCAAATTAATTTCATAATACCCTATATAATATTAGTACATTGTGGTTAATTGAAATAATTAAATATTACCATACAAAAAACGGATGGTAAATATTGAGAAAATTTTAATATTTTAATTGAGTAAAATGTGGTTTACGGAAAATAAATATACATGAATTATTAACCTATTTATCTAATTTACGATTAATGTAATATTTCAGAGATTAAATAAAAAATAATCTGTAATATAACGTAATACACATTGGAAGATCGTCATTTTATGTTAATAGGTAAGGCTTATTTTATTTATGTTTTTCATAAATTTAGAATTAAATTTAAATGGTTAGATTTTAATCATATTAGTCGACAATGATGCAACGAGTAAGAAAAAACCACATTAATGATTCTAACCTATATAAGAAATAGATAAGTATTCAAAGCCTATACGCACATGTATAACCTAGCATCAACTAAAATGACCGGCCTTCAATTAATATTAGGGCGGATCTGGCTTCTGACCGTATCATACTAAGGATTTGGCTGCAATTGAGGTAATATAATTATTATTATGTACCTATTTAATGCATCTGAATAAATTTGATTATTCGAAGATACATTTGGTTCAATGTTTTGTCAGTGAGCTATTTCTGAAATGATCGCACTTAGAGTTGGGTATTTGCTGAGAAAATCTCATTCTCGAGATTCGGGATTTCCTGAAAAGAATTCTCGAGATCAGTGTAAAATCAGTGTAAAAACAGACAAATTCCAAAAAAATAGGTTTTTTTAATTTATGTAAGAAGACAAACATAATAGAAGTAGGAAAACAAAAATAATTCAAAACATTACTTATTAAAATGGAATTTCAAAAAACACAGACTGTCAATCGCTGCATCTGACAATCGCGTACGCTTTTGAGGCACAAAATTCCCTGATGTAGCAAAAATTGCGCTCATTTGAGTCGATGTGTTACTAGTTGATAGAATAATTTTCTTATTGTAAAATTTACGATATCTGTCTTGATTTTTGAAATAATAATTTCTTCAACCAATTTGTTGATTGTTAGACACCATGATTCTTGACATGAATACTCATCCCATTCGCTACACTACATGTAAATAACATGTTAATTGTTTCTAATGGCCACCTGATGGGCAAGTCAGGTAAAGATATTATATTAACTATAAGGTTGACAAAAATAGCGTTCCCCTGAATTATATTAAAGGGTCAAAGCTGTACAAGCAGAACTGCTTAAAAAAAAACAATATTGGAGTACATCACTTATCCTGATGCAATAACATTCGTAACTGCCAAGTATGAAAGGACTATTTGTGAAATGTAAAATAAATCCTCAAATAATGCAATATTTCACCTACTTTGGCAACAACAATACATTTTGATCTGTCAATTCAGAGCTGTTGCAGTGGACAGAATGGACAATCGATCGGATTCGATATACGCGCGATAGAATGTTTCTATTGTTTGCCGAATTCGGTCAATTAGTGAAATGACATGTCACGGAATTCGACAACACTTGACAAGTTGACACTAGAACAAAAAACAGGGCCGCCACAAGAGGCGTATGTACCCAATGATAACACTTTCAGTTGTATAACAAATAATAGATATGATAGTTGAAATACGTCACAAGATAACTGAACGATTGCTTACTGGACAATTGCCACATTGGCTTCACTAAATATGCTACGAGTTGAAACAGAAAGTAGCCAATAAAAGTTTATTATATAATTACGTAGTAGTTTTACTACCTATATTAGAAAGTATATAATATTAGTTTTTAGTGCTTCATGTGGCGCTTCGTAACTAGCATACAAATTATATGTTTAGTGTGTTTATCTCATTCTTCTACAGTGTAGGGATAGCTATCATGGTGGGCGGTCGAGATTGAAGAGGCTGATACAGCTTGCCAAGAAAAACTGTTAGAAATTAGATATGACGAAGAAAATATACGTAAATTTGATAGTGGTGAATATGAAAACTTATGGCAAAATAAAAAAAAATGCCTGTCTTCGATCCAAATATGTGGAAAATGATATTCAGTTTATTGATACCGTTCCCAACACCATACCTTGCGTCCAACGCATCTGGTGCGTTGCAATTAGATGGCCATTATATACTATTAGCATGGTAATTAAATGTGGTAATTAAATAGTAATTAACTGGTCCGCAGTGAATGGGTTTTAATCATATTATGACCAAAGAAAGAAACCGTCTGAATATTTCCGAAAGAAGAGACCTTTGTTATTGTTCCTCACAAAAATTGAGCCAGATATCCAGTTTTTAGTTTCGCAGCATCAGCCTCAGAGATCTCATTAATAATTTTATTAATTAAACGTAATTTTATCAGACTTCATGCTTCTATGTATGCAAAGTATAAATAAAAAGATAGATTTACCTACGGTAAGTTGTTTTATAAAGATATATTCGACGAAATTTAGCGAAAGTCTGACAAAGTATTTGGTAAGTAATTATTATTATATGATTTTTTTTTTTTTTTTAAATTCGTTTATTGAATTCCTTGCTTTTTCGTTCAAGGGTTATTACCTAAGTATTACATTATTCATATTTCATTTACATAATTTGCAGTTAAGCACAATATTGTAAAACATAAAGAAGATATAAAATATAAAGAATATTAAAATATGTGTTAAAGTAAAGAGTTAAAAAAAAAAAGAAAAAGTACAGAGATATTATATGAAATAAAAAAAGTATAAAATATAAAAGAAAAGAAAAGAAAATATAAAAAAATTGTAAAGTAATGAGATAAAAATAGTAAAAATACAGAGATATATAAAATATTAATAATAAAAATGTGTTAATTAATTATGTAAAAAGAACAGAAATAATTTTAGTTAATATAACATAGTAAAATAATAGTATACATTATGTTGATTTGTGACTGTGAGGGTGTGTAACTTCTGTGTTGTGTTGTGTTTGTGTTTATGTCCCTCCGTTTACTGTCTTTATTTTTTTGATGGCTTTTGTTAGGTATTCAGTGAATAGTTTTCGTGTTGTTTTGTTGTAAAGTATTTTGTCTGGTTTTGATAAGTCTATTGTAATGTTTTGCTGGTGGCACTGTACCCCGAGGTTCCACCTTTCTTTCTCAAGTATAGGACAATCGGCCAATATGTGTTTGACTGTCTGAGACACGACTCCATCACATGGACAGTGATCGTCGGCTCTCAGTTTGAACCTTTTCAGGTAGGCTCTCATTGCCCCGTGGCCCGTCAGCATTTGTGTGAGTTCATGATTGAGTGTGGTGTTGTTTGTGAAGTGTTTTCCTGAGTTTATGTCTGGTATGAATATTTTTGTTGTCGATCCAGTGGTGGATTCAGTGTATCTTTTGTTCCATAGATATGTGGTGTCATCTTCTAATTTCCTCTTTGCGAACGTGAGAGGGAATTTTGTGTAAGTGGCGGATCTTTTGTCTGTGGTGGCTTGTTTTGCGTATTTGTCTGCCTCTTCGTTTCCGGCTATGCCAATGTGACTCCTTATCCAGATGAACCTGGGGGTGATGTTTATGTTTCTCAAGTGTGAGCATAATGTCAGGCTGGCTCTTACAAGTGGGTGTGTGGATGAAGGGTTTTGGAGAGCTACAAGACTGGATTGGCTGTCAGAGTATATGATCACCTCGGTGGGGTGGTGTTTTCTGGAATTAGCCAGTGTCCAATCGAGGGATTCTCTGATGGCTAGCATTTCTGCCTGAAAAACAGAGCAGTAGCTTTCAAGCCTTAACTTTCGTTTTGTAATAAATGCTCCACCTTTGTAAACGACAAAGGCTGCCCCTACTTTTTCGTCGATGCGGCTGCCGTCTGTGTAGATCTCCAAACCCGTTGCGTTGTGTTCAGTGAGTGCGCTGTGGTCGGTGGTTTGTGTGTTTTTTATGTTTTCAAGGTGTCTGGTGCCTGGATGAGGTAATTCTGTGTAGTGTATTTTGTTTTCATATGTTCTGTCAGTTGGAAGGTGTTTGGGTAAAGTATGTTGCGTTTTTATGCGGTATAGTTCGGCGAGTTGTTGTATTTTTAGGTCTAGAGGGGTGGTGTTTGCCAGTACTTGGGCGGATGTGAGTGATATGGTCCTGTACCCTTTGCAGATCGAAATTGCAAAGGGACGTTGGGTTGTGTTTAGTTTTTTTTGTATGAATTTTTTGTGTGTGGCGTTGCTCCAGATGGATGCTGCGTAAGTGATTGTAGGCTCGATTGCTCCCAAGTATATGATTCTGAGGACCTCTGGAGAGGCTCCCCACGTTGCTCGTGCAGCCCTCATGAATCGCTTGCCAATTTGTGTAGCTTTTTTACATGTGTATTCGGTGTGTTTTGACCAGTTAAGGTGTCTGTCTAGAACTACTCCCAGTATTTTGAATGAGTCAACAAGATCTTTCTTTTGTCCTTTCCATGTAATGTTCGGTGGTTGTATGGTGCGTTTGGACATGAACATAATGTGTGTTTTGTGTCAGAAAATGTGAGTTTAGTGTTATTTCCCCATTCGAGTGTCTTTTTTAGTATGTCGTTGGTTGTTGTTTCAAGTGTTTGTATGTCATCAGCAGCGATCGTGATTAGTACGTCGTCTGCGAATGCTTGTATGTGTGCGTTGTTTGGAATGCTTATTGTGAGAAGATCATTTATGGCAATGTTCCAGAGGGTTGGTCCACAGGTTGAGCCTTGTATGCAGCCTGCTGTCTGTTTCCTAACGACCTCCTCTCCTGCGTATTTGAGCGTGACTTGTCTGTCCTGTAAGTAGCTTCGTATGAGTTTGTAAATGTTGAGTGGTGTGGATTTTTGTGCGAGAGAGTGTTTGATGTGGGGCCACCAAGCGTTGTCAAACGCTCCTTGGATGTCCAAGGAGATGACCACGATTAGTTTTTTTGAATTTAAGTGACCTTTGATTGTGTTGATGGCCGTGTGTAGCGCGTGTTCTGTCGATGTCTGTGGTGTGAAGCCGTATTGATGTTTGCTGATTTCTTTGTTTTGTGTAAGGTGCCAAAAAGTTCGTTGTATGAGTAGTTTCTCTAAAACTTTTCCAAATACTGGTAGTAGTCCTATTGGTCTGTAGCTGTTTGTGTCTTTAGTGTCTTTTGCAGGTTTTGGTATTGGCTTTATGATAGCATGTTTCCAAGTGGTTGGAAAGTGGGAGATGTTGAGGCATTGGTTGTATAGTGCGTGAATTTCTTCTGGAAACGTGTTAATGAAGTGTGTGCAAATGTCTGCTGTCAAATGATCGTGTCCTGGTGCCTTCTTCGAGCTCATGTTGTGAACGATTGTTTTGATTTCGTCAAGTGTAAATTGGGGGTCGTCTTCAGTGTTAGGAAGGATGTGCTCGGAAGAATTTCTAGTCATGCTCTGTGTTTGTGTGTCGGAATTGGGATCGTCATCGGGGAAAAACTTTTTTGTGAGGGCTTCAGCCGAGTCACGTGCTGTGATGTGTTGGTGTCCGTTTGTGCTGAGAGTAGTAGGTGGTTCTCTTGGGTTGGTGATTTTGATGGTTTTGTGTAGTGATGACCATGCTGTTTGCGAAGTTTGGTTGCCGTAGAAAGTTTTAATGCTTTTGATCTTTGCTTCATCAATGGATCTTTTGTATGTGTCTCTTTGTGTGATGTACGTGTTGAGTTTTTCCGGACGTGTGATGTGGCTGGCATTTTGTAGTTTCCGCTTAGCTGTTAGTGTTGCTCGTTTGATCTCTGTGAGTTGGTTGGTCCACCAGATTGGTCTTTTCCTTGTTGAGTGTTGTGTTCTTTGAGGGAGTGATTGGTTGCATGCGTTTTTAATGGCAGCTGTCATGTTGTCTGTGATAATGTCTATTATATGATTTAACTTGCTTGCTTTATAAATTTTATGAAGTAAAGTTACTTCCCTACTATATAAATCGCCATTACTGTGGAACCGGGGGCGGTTAGAAAATTTTACTACTAACACAGATACAAAAGTAGGCGGTAGGTATAAAAAGGTTGACTACCTCTACACACTCGAAATCTGAAGCCTGTTACACCACACGTGGTAAGCTAGTTCTGACTAATTTTGTGTTCCCTGACTATCTTCTATTCAGATCTATGAAACACACATTAGGAGACAAACGATTTGCAGCAATTTTAATTCGAAATTGGTATTATTAATTTAAAAAATAATCGAAAATTATAAGAAAATGAGAAATATGTTGTTAATAATGGAACCACTTATTAACATCCTATTAAATAATTCATTTCTGTCTGGACCCTCTTAATACAGCGATGGCGAACCTATCTATGGGTACGTGCCAAAATATTCCTACGTGGCCCATGGGTAAATTATAAATTAGGAACCACATTATGTACCTATTAATAGGTATATAGCTATTAATATTGATTATTACAAATTTACAGAAATACGTATTTTTTATTTCCGCCCTGCCGTGTCCATAATTTATTAAAAATAAAAAAAATTAAATTATATAATAATTTTAAATGCCATATTTGTACTTATGTAATAATATGACACATATTTGTGACCCTGAGTTAAATGCGATGCTTGGTTTCCAACAACAACAAAAAATAAACCAGGTAAACACACATATTCATTAGAAAAACCAAGGAAAAACTGCAATAAATACGATGTTTCTAAATTTACAAGTAGAAGGCATACCCACCTTAAAATACCATGCTGGTGATAAAACTGATGACAAGCGATCTACATCAGATACCTTCATGCTTTATTAGAACTTGAACAAATTTAAAATGCTTCAGTGAACATATATTTAAATGCGGCTGACATGCATTTACAAATAGAAAATATGACTACCCTAAGACATTTACCGATGACCAGTGGCGCACCCAGGATTAATTATTGGGGGGGCCCAAGCAGGAGAATGTAAATTAGTCTCATAGGCTCTTTTTCTTCTACATATAAATATTTTTAGATATTTTCACAATATACGGCGATATATCTGTACAGTTTCTCCTAGTTTTTATTAAATTGGAGGCATAGTGGCGGTAACCGTTGAGCGAGTCATCAGCAACTGGCGGATTGGAAATGAACAGCGACCATGCTGGACATGTGTACCTAGTATGCTAAAAGATTACTTAAATAATATCGGCTGTGCTACCCGCTTGGTATAGAGCAATGTTTCCCAAAGTGTGGTACGCGTACCCCCTGGGGTACGGGAAGAGTTTGGTGGGGGTATGCGCTGCACCGGGTTATGGCTACGCCTGGTGCAACAAGCATTAATACAATATCCATGCTAGAAGGTTTATCGCATGCGGAAGAATAGCAATTGTTGGAATTATTAGCTTCAGATGGATTCTTGCAAAATAAATACAAGGAGTGTACTTAAACATCATTTAGGTTGCAAATGCAACATGTGTATCCAGTTTTAACAGAGACATTCCTGAAATACATCTTGCCTTTTCCAACTTCATATCTATGTGAAGTTGCTTTTTCAGCATTTGTAGACATTGCGTAAAAAAAGGAACATCCTTTTGGGTGTGGAACCGCACCTCAGATTGAAATAATAACCAATGAATGTTATTTTTTATAATATAACTTTTATTTATATTTTATTATGAATGAATTTTATTTTTCGTTTATTATTATTTTGTTTATGTACTACAAAAGGAATATATAAATATATTTTGATTGTTATTAAAGTACTTATATGCATTTTTCTTTGCCGAGGAGTACTCAGTGTTACGAAAATTATAGAAGGGGTACACAGATGTCGAAATTTTGGGGAACACTGGTCTAGAGAGCTACAATATTTATGCCAAATTCCACCGAAAAAAAAATGTTATTTTGATTTACACCGCCACCGTAGTGGGTGTAGTCGTTCTTTTCGCCGAATGTTTATCGTAGATTTTTGGTTTTTCAATATTGAGGTTCCAACATATTAATCGAAAATGGACAAAAAAGTATTATTGCATTTAAATTATACACAACCTACTCAATACAGCACAGCCTAATATCTCGTGTATCGGTCTTTTGTCGATTGCACTCGGTGTACTTACACCATGGCCCCCACATCCTTAAACGGGCCCTAAGGCTAGGGCAGTGGTCGGCAAACTGCGGCTTTTTGGCCCCTTGAGTGCGGCTCTGCCACAGATGCTCTCTGCCATATTTGACATGGCTACAAAGAAGAAGCAAAGAAAATGGAAGAAGATAACCGTAAATGTAATGTTGAATAGACCGAAACTAGCGTTTATTCAAAACTTAAATGGCTTACCGACCTGTATTTATGTATCGGGAAAAATTGGCGCATTGAAATTTAGAAAGATACAACTAAAAACTCGTAATTTTGCGCTAAATATTCTGTCGATGATGCAAGGAAGAAAGCAGCTGAAAAGAAAAGTCAATAAAAATAAAGTTCTGTATTTACTTATTATTTTCCCATTAGTTCTGTACTGAATAAAATCTGTCAACAATGTTAATATTGCAAGTTTTGTGGTTAGTAAAAAGATTTCCAAGAGAGGAAATCTCCGTTCTCATCGATTTATTGATGAGAACCTGTAATCGTGCTTAAAATTTAATCAACAACATACGAACCTGACTTACCCAAACTTTACAAGGAGATGCAAGGCCATTATTCACATTGAGTTTGTCAGTCATTGTCATGATTCAATTTTATGGATACCTGACTTACAATTTAATTTTTATTAATAAATATGATCATTATTACGTATGATATTCAGTTTTATTCAGTGTACATACCTATAATTTAATCAGGACTTAAAACTTTAACTAAAGTTTATTAAGTAAATTAGCAGTGTACCTACTTACTACCTACGCATATAATTTCAGTTTAAGAAATTTGGCTCTCAAAAGAAATCTCAATCGTTGTACTGTTGATATTTGGCTCTATTAACTAATGAGTTTGCCGACCACTGGGCTAGGGTATTTGACGGGCCCCCTATCCACCGCTTAGATTAAAAACAGTGTGAAAAACTACATTAACGTTTTTTAAATTGTGTTTTACTTCAAATTGAGGGTACTTATACAGTGAATTATTGGCGATTTTCAATACATCTACTTTAATAATAGAGCTGTCGAGTATCGAGACATAATAATCGGAATTTAAATAATATAAATAAGATAATTATATAATTTAAAATGTTCATAGTCATGAAGTGTGAAGCCGCAGGCGACTTTTTTTACTATTAAAGATAATTTATGATGTGTGTTTATCTCACTTATCTGGTCAACCCGACACGCCAGGCCCCCCACAGCCCGGGCCCCCAGGTTAGAGCCCTGTCAACCCTCCCCAGCCATGAACTATACCACTCCGGAATTCGGGCGGACACCGAGAATTTCATAAGGGAACGGGTTTCTAAAAAAACCTGACATTGGTGTTTCGAAATTTTTGTGTTAGAAATTAAAATCTAAGAAATTTTACTAAAAAGGGTGCTGGAGAATTACAAATCATTTTTTGCCGTGTTGTTTGTCTAAGCCCAAGGTATAGTTTATTGGCTTTCGATTTCAATGTGTAAAATCATTCTGATGATTTTCATATTTTGGGGGAAGCCAAGGCCCCCTGCCCCCCCCCTGGGTGCGCTACTGCCGGTGACAAACCACTTAAGGCTATACTTCAGCTGGGGCATGGTCTAAAACGATCGCGACTATGCGTCGTGAAGATTATGCAAACGACGCGTGCAGAACAAAACATAATTTGTCATAAAAATTCTACATGCGTCCATTTAATGTTAAGTTTATTGTTCTATTAGTAGTAATAATAATATATTCATTGACATGTTTTCTTTCTCAAGTAAATGGGTAACGTTTTTTAGTAATCTTTACACGATTTAAGAATTAATTCCCCCGATGCCTTCACAAAACAAATTAACGTGTTCACAGCTCGACTATCGCTCTCCGATTAGCAGTTTTCGTCGCGCCTATAGTTGAAAATTATTTGCCGTTTCACTGAAGTTGTGCTCTTAAACCAAATTCTTGTTCATATTATTACAATAACGACCATCCAGCTGACTCAAGCGCAATATTGCAAGTTTAGTGTAATAAAGAATACAAATAAAAAAAATACAAATATATTTTTTTAAAATGATTTCATTTAAGATTCTTTCGCGTGCCTTTGGTTCACTGCCGTTGCCTTAATATATTATACAAACGCAATATTAGGTATCAAAGAGTCGTGTAGTTACTCGAGAGAATGTTTGTGACGAAATAAACGTGCGTTTTTTTAACGCAGGTTACTTTTTATCCGCAACAAAGGCTTGCGTAGAATAGAGTGACTTGCATGATCTAATTTTATATTGAAACATTCCTAAGCCATGGTCAATTATATTGGAAAGTAAAAATTGTCGTTACTACAAAGTAACTTTACGTATACTTTGAAAATGGTGATATAAATCAATATTATTATATAATTCATAATTCCTACGCGTAATGCTTCGAAAAGATCATACCAAATACGGAACAAATAAAAATAATTGTTATCCATTGTATTGAATGTGTAGAACGTCTAATCGAATTAAACCTACTCTACCATCTATGGATAGAATACTTTTAGGTAATAGATAATTTTAAACGTCTTATCATTGCAATTCTGTAATATGCATGAATGGTACAAATCATATTATTAATCAGATAAACAATTGAAACTACTATTTCATATAAGATTATTATATTTAGATAACATACAAATTATTTAATCAATTGGGCTGATTTGTGAAGCTGTATTTCTCAACTTGTACCGCTTGGATGTTTTAGCAATAATTTTTATCACGTTTTTCAGCACCTGTCCTTCAATATTATAATATCCGTTTAAGAAAATAGTTGTTTTATACGTTTCCATTTTCTTCATAGTTTCGTTATAAATTTACTGTACCGAATTTAATTAAAAAATCTTTTTTAAGACTGTTGTATATATTTCATAAAGGTTAAATTTAAAATATTGTCTCTTCTTGGTCGTTTCTTCATGGCTGATGATTGTAACTACCTTGGAATTTTGTCATCTTTTGAACGTTCAAAATTTTCCAGCCCTCTCGATCTTCTGCTTCTCTCAGGACAGAGTGAAGGTTGCCTAAAGTCAGCTCCTTCACTTGGTTGCTGACGTTGTTCCTCTGCTTTGCCTTCCCTAGAGGCTACCTAAAACCACCAGTCTATGGATGATTGAGTGGTTTGTCTTGTGCTCTGTCCAATGAATACGAAACATTTGGCGTCAACACCATATTTTGAAAGTATCAATTGCCTTCTTCTCCCTTGTTTTTAGGGTTCGTGACTCGATAACGTACAGCAATACGGAGAACACTAATGTTTGCACAAGCATCATTTTCATAACAATTGAAATTCTCTGATCCTTTGTCGTATTTGTATTTGTTTGATATAAATCGATTTTACTTTATTAATAACATTATTAACAATTTACAAGGTTTACTTCTTGTTCGTCGTTAGCTATTTCGAATGTAACACTATTATCAATACTGCATATCGATTACTTAATCTGCAAACCAGCTAACTATACTTTTGACTAAAAATGAGATTTTGATGGAATTTTGTTATAAAAGATGTTTTATATACTCACACAACAACAATTTAAAACTCCTAAACCTAAAAATAAATGCGTTATCGTTCTACACACAAAACAGTCAACTGCAGGTGCCAAATTTCCAATATCGTAAATGGAACAACTCCGCTATTTATAAAAATATTCTTTATACCTATATAGACTCGAAGCTGAAATAGTATATTAATTCATAGTGCAGCTTATTTAAAAAAAATCCATGTATATTTTTGGAATTGTTAAATTCCACTCTATAGTTAAATTATTAAGTTTTTTCTCTTTCATGAACAATTTGCCCAAATGGAGTTAGGCGGATTGCAGATTTTTTTTTTCGACCATGTCCGATCCTGATAGGATCATATGGGCCTCCACAGAGTGGAGGTTTGTAATGACAGATTTTGTTTTTTTATGAGACATGGATGTCAGCCACTTGCTCAACCTATTAGGTCCATACCCTGACACACACAAATTGAAAAACAATAAGTGTACTTGCCAGACCCAGGATTCGAACCTGGGACCCACGGCTTTATAGTCCAACGCTTATGCCGCTCGGTCACTGTGGGCGTTGCAGATTAAGCAGTCGATATTCTTATCTTATATGCTTGAAAAGATTTGTCTTGATAATGGTGTTGGTATAGTTAACTACCAACTAATAACAAATGTCTTGTTTAATTACTTACATATATATATATATATAAATTATTGAATATTTTGGGACTATTTGCTATTGGGTATAAAATGGTTTAGCCTCACTACTCCTCTCACATTTTTGAGAGTCACGTTGTGATTGAATGCGATAATTTTTTTTCCACTCGTTCGATTGTGATTGTTATAGTAAACTTAACAAAACTTACACAAACTCTACGCTAATACTCAAAAAGAGAAAACATTTTTATGCATATTAGTCCCGGCACGAACACTATTAGGAGAACTGTGATTATTTTTAATTTACTACAAAAAAATTAACACTTATTAACTATATATCTACATTTGAGCCCACATGTTTTGGTCGCTGCGGAGGATTTCAGATCACTTTGCAACTAGCATAGGTATGTAATTTATTCGATAAAGACAGCGCTCAAAATGGATCAAAGCGCATCGGAGCGCCGTTCCGGTTCGTAAAATCGATAAAATTATCGATCCGTCTCGTGGAAAAGATAATTTGACCGTCTGAGCTAGACAATTTAACACACTTATTTTTATAAAATACTCATAAAATTCGATAACTACGAGTATGTTAAGGGCGGACGTGCTCAGCGTGGGTCAAAATGGAGCTTTTATTCTATTTTCAAAGCATGACCTTGGACATTCCTTAAACGTTGTAGATAATCTATTTATATAATTTTGAAGCCTTATTATCCTTTATATATATTTAAACATTTGATGACTGCATAAAGTATTTTTATTACATACAATAGTATTCTTTTAAACCTCTCGCTCTAATGTTTTAGAATATAGTACTATTTCAGTACATAAATGTGCAGTGGTGTTAAGATTTTTTACATTCATTAATTTTTAAACGCATTTATAAAACGGTAAGATATCTTGATATTAAAGGCAAAAAATAGTCTAGCAGAAAATCTTCAATTAACTTAAAATCAATATAAACTTCTTTATAGGTATTTCAATAAAAACAACTAAACCATTTTATGGTTACTTTGTATACATCATTATCGTTATTGAGCCGTTACGGCGTCCAGCCATTACACCACGTTGCTACGTCATTATTGTGATTATTATAATTTTGTTCAGCCGATTCGTTATGCAAGTAACTATGCGGCGAAGCGCGACGTTGACTTGTTTGCTAACGTCCGAATTAACGAATTTGGCCAAATTTGAATCCGTTTAACGCCGGAAAAGAATCTTGCAGGGATTGCTTAGTAGATTTCTACTAAAAATATATGACTAGTGCAATCAATGGTGTTTTCATTTTCAAGTAGTGTGTTATATATTTTTTTTTTAGTGAATACTTCATCTTATTGTTGCATCCCCTAGCGGAGGTCTGCCACCATCAAGGCGATCTTATATTTGTCGTCTGCTACCCGGAACAGTTCGGTGGGGCTGCAGTCGTACCAATCACGGAGGTTCTTAAACCACGAAATGCGGCGCCGTCCTTTGCTACGCTTCCCATTGATCTTTCCTTGAATGACAAGAATTCTGTATTTTTGTCCTCTCATAATGTGACCGAGGTATTGAAGTTTCCTGGTTTTGATACTACGTAGAACTTCTTGGTCCTTCCCCATTCGATTGAGAACTTCAAAATTTGTCACCCGGTCAGTCCAAGGAATTTTGAGGATGCGTCTATACAGCCACATCTCGAAAGCTTCAAGTCTCCGTGACATCTCTTGGTTAAGCGTCCATACTTCCATACCATAGAAAAGAATTGAGAGCACATAACAACATACCATACGCAATCTCAGACCTAGGTTAAGATCTCGATTGCTAAGGAGGCGTCTCATTTTGAGAAAGGCGTTCCTTGCGATCTCAATTCTAGTTTTTATTTCCTGAGACTGGTCCCATTTCTCATTGACCCATGTACCTAAATATTTATAATGGGTCACACGTTCGATTGGTTCGCTGTTAAAGACAAAATTTGTGTTGGTGTCTGGTGTCGCTGTTTTTGATACTAGTAATAGTTTTGTTTTCTTGAGGTTAATTTTTAAACCAAGTGAATACAAGAACGCATAAAATATTATATGATGTCGTCTTTATTTGTCCAGTTACGAGTCTTGATTGGGAAGTTTTCGACTGTGGATCCCCCGTCCTATTCTCTAGATAAGTTTGTAGGTCTGTAGTTTGTCTATAATATACAAATATTAAGCTAAAAAAGAGTAATTTTCACGTAGGAAAAATACATAGAAACGTTGATAATGCTATAATGAGCTATATTAAAAAACGTAAAACTTGAAGGTCTTTCAGCAAAATTTAGTATCAGTACCTATATCTCTGATTGCAACAGATAAACTACTCGTATAAACAAACTAAACCCCACCTTTTTTACTTTGCGTAACGTTGTATGCTAATTTTAATACTCCTTAGGTTTTTTGAAATGGTTAAAATTATGTTAACATTTATAACCATAATAATACACTTCACTATATTAACACTTCTGAGAATATATTACAATTAATAGAAAAAATCTTTTTAATAAAAGTAAAACATCCACAGGAATCGAACATGCTCATGCAAACGTAAGAAGATATGCATAAATTATAAGTTGAACTACTTTTACTGCATATTTTGTTATTTTATCTAATACAAGTAGAAAAGAAAAAAATATATAATTTAATACAGTATGTATAAAAATTACATATACAATTTGGGACTAAAAAATTTAAGGGCCGGCATTTTAATGTTTTCAGTGTATATTATGTTATGATATAAAGCTCTTTATGAGCAGCCTGTAATAAGAATCAATACTTATTGTTGCTACTGGTAATAAACAAAATTATTTATGTATGTTTATGAGTATGAAAGTGTTCTTGAAGTTAATTTAATATTTCAAAGTGTAAAGTGTGTAACGTTTAATTCCCCTGGAATCTTTTACATGAGCCGTAATGCCGCTAACCCAGTTTTGAAGCAAGCTGTAAGGGAAACGGAAGTTTAAAGATTTATGCAGTTTATTCGACGAGGTAAATATTATTTTGACGTCAGCGCCGGGACGCCGCCCGGCGTCGAAAACACCTTCGCAATTAAGGCGCCGGAAAATTTAAGAGATGGCGCATATAACGTTCTTATACGTGTTATTATTATACACATATCACGTTTTATGTGAAGTTTTCTTCGTAATGAATGAACTTATGAAACGAACGACTTTAACTTTTCGCATATAATAGTATTCTTTACAACAATGTTAAGGAAAGTTTTATTGAATCACATGTGTAATATTGATTTTGAATGAACATCATAATATTACATTCGTAAGAAGTATTTTAATATATCTCAAAGTATATATTTTTTATTGAATACTGAATCTTCTTCTTTATGTGACATCAGTAGCGAAAGGTGGATGTATGCTGTTAAGATTCGCCATAGATTGTGCACATTAAACTTTGTTAGTCATACGTATTTTTTTTAACTACAATTTACAGATGGTGTTAGTTAGTTTTTAAAAATTAATTAAACCCTGCCTAAACTAAACCATAATAGGTTTGGTATATTTTAGGAGATACGACAAATTTGTGCAAAATGTTTCATTCATATTTATTTGTTTTCATTGGATTTAGAATACGTCATATTATTACACACCGTTCTGCCTAAAGCAAACTTTAATAGATAAAAAATATTATTCTATCTATAAAATATCCAAATTAATGTGTGATTTAATTGCATGATTACACTATTATCTGTTATGACTTAGTTTTCTCAGGGTTTAATTGAATTTTAAAAACTAACAAACACTATTTAAACATTGTAGTCTTAGTTTAATGAAAGCAAATACGCATGAGTGACAAAGTTTAGTGGGCACTATTTATGTCGGATTTTAACAGCCTACCTTCACCCTCCACTGTGTGACATGTCCTTTATCGGTCGTCGACTATAGCTTGGTCGGTAGATTCTTTGCACTCCTACCACATTTAAAAGACACTCGTACTTCGGGCCATTGTATCTATTAGCAATATTCAATATCTTAATAAAAATACTCCAACGGTTTGTCGTACCTTCTGGAGGAATATTTATTGACTTTTCAGCTTAAATCTGCTGTGTTTTTTTGATATAATATAATGTATTAACAAAACAACGAAAAAAGTCTTGACTTTGATTAAAGATGGAATTTATTAAATTTACTTGTATATTTTTTAAGCAAGAAATGCTAAATAAAAAAAACTCGACTCTGATCTCAAATGGAATCTGTTAAATTCGGCGGCAAAAAATTTAAAGTTAAACAAAAAAATAAAATGTAAAAAAAAAAAAACTGAAAAAATGGACCGTAGAGAGATATTTATCGACTATTCTCGAGATCACCAAAAAAAATCTTGAATTTGAGAATTCTCAAATTTCGAGAAACGAAAAAAGATTGTGATGTCTTACAAATTTTAGACATGCTTTACGTAAAGTATATATAATATTTGATGTCGTCTTATTTATTATACGTGTACGCATTGCGTATATTACGATAGTTATAGGTAAGTTGAAAAAGAGCTTGATTTCGGTGTTTGGTCATTCAACACCGTCCATAACGTATTGTGGCTGCTTTTTTCGATCACTGAGCTTTTTCAATATTCGGCCATAGTATGTATATTATCAAATCAGAAACATGTAAGTAGGTCGTTAGCCACAGAATAGATAATAAATATAATTCCGATAGGCTATACACCAATACAGTAAATTTTGACGCAGGGTTTTGAATGTGTGAGTGTCCTACGAAAATGTACCACGCATTATTATAGACGTACAATAGTGTGTGTAATACACCAATATTAAATGAGTGTCAATGCATAAACCGAGAGCAGTCGTCAGTATTCGATGTATAACGTATTCTTTCATAGTCGAGATCGGTTGCCTGCTTCTCCTTACCCGTTAGCTATTTCAGTTCTCATTATTTCCGAGTTTCCTGGTTTTGTACTATTCCATTTAAGTATTTTTTTGTGACCGGAGTTTCGCCTTTCAGAATCTTCACGACGCGACACTCTCCAATGGAAAATACACGCTGATGAAAGTGAAACGGCAAATAATTTTCAACAGGTCAATTAGTCAGTTTCAACAGGTGCGACGAAATTTCTCACTAGTCGCCAATCGGAGACCGACAATCGAGGTGTCCGCACGTCGATTTGTTTTGTTACGGCGTCGGATGAAAATATTCTTAAATCGTGTAAAGATGACTAAAAAAATTACGTATGTACTTAAAAAAGAAAACATGTCAATGAATATACTATTATTATTAGTAATATAACAATAAACATAACATTAAATGGACGCATGTTGGATTTTTATGACAAATTATATTTTGTTCGGCACGCGTCATTTGCACAATCCGCGCATCGCCTAGCCATGATCTTAGACCATGCCTCAACTGAAGTATAGCCTTAAGATGCCGAAAGACAAAACCCGGGTCGCAAAAAATGTCTCAAATAAATTTGAAGTTTTCATGTATTTTTTTACTAGTGTGATTATATAAGCCTTAAAACATCAACGGTTTGATTTTAACTACTTGCCATTAGAATGTTATGCGGTGCAATGTCTTCAAAGATAAATTTATTTTTACTATCATCGTTATGATATTTTATTAGGACATCCTACGTTATATTATTTTTATGTGTCTATGAGAAAAGAAAGTTCGTAGAAATAACGATTCAATTAAAATGCTTTACGAGCGTCTATGTCTATGTGTTTTACATTTCTACTTATATTACTATGATTATTATATGAGCATATAAAGTCTAGATCACAATCCAGACAGTTAAAATTTCAACAATGGAATCCCGACGGTTAAAATTTTGAAATATTAGTTAGATTAAGTTTAGTTACTAATAATTTACTCCATTAATTTACGCATAAATCTGTCATGTACTAGCTACTTTACAATAAATTGACAAGATGCGAAAACATCGCTTGATTTAGTTGATGTCAACACTATCTATATAGATAAAATTAGCACCACAACATATCATGGCGCCTAATGAGAGTAGTATAATCATCGTAATAAAACAGTAGAACTAGCAGTGAAAAAAATCGTAGAAATACCCATGGTTTTGTATATTAAAATTGTATCGAGAATCGAATCCTATATGGTGCCTTACGAATTAGACTGCAAGGGTTTAATATCTTTTATATATCTACATATAAATAAAAACAAAATATATTATATTATACGAAGAGCTGTTGTTTCTGTATAAAACAAATCTTTTTTAATCAATTTGCGGGTTACCTTTCATTTGTTATAAAATAGTAAAGCAATAAGATTGCAAACTTAAGTTAAGTAAATCAGTTTTAATAAAAAATACTACATTCATATATTTATTTCTAAGTGAGATATTGTTGGGGAATATCAATTATAATAACCACCCCATAACTTTGTACAACTGACTTCTTTGACTAGACACGTTACATTTAGGGTTGCAAAAATAATAATATATCATTTTATCTCTTCTATTCAAAATGACAGGTGATATTATGAAATCCATTCACGTTTCATAAATTATACAGTAACACTAATGATACATAGAACGGATTGCTTCGGTATTATTTTTGAGACAGACATTTTTTTTTTTAAAAATTATTGTCCTATATGACTTACTCGCCAGTCAAAATAATCAATGAAAAATGATACTTTTTATTATTAATAAATATTTTGTGGCTTAATTTTATTACTTAGTTTTTGTCGAAATTGAGTTAACATACACAATATGCTCGTATGAATCATATATTTATGCTGTAAAAATATTATACCTCTAAATATAATATTTGAGAAGATACCGTATCATTCAAATACACAATAAATGTCCATTTCTCATGCATCTCAAATTTTAAGCATTGATTTTCTCAAAACTTGCTAAGCTGGACATACAATATCTTTGGACTAATCCATCAATATTATATACCTATTTTACTTTCAAGGGTATGAAATAAGCGGTATGTCAAATGGGTCTGGATTTAAATGTGGAAAAAGCCATTCTTATGACAGTGTATGCAAGACAAAACACAAAACCAAAAATTGTCATAACGTTTAACTGTCATTGGCTAGAAGAGATGAAAAAAATTGTGTACCTATTATCAGGCTGGAGAATGGCAAATCTAATAAGAAAAAACTTGAGAGAGCGTATATTTTACAATATTTTTTTAATAAAGTAGATAATTAAAATAGAGTAATTTGCATGGCGTGGGCAAACTCTCGATCGACTATTATTTCTGTTCCCACCATGCCATATAATATCGTGACTTCATGAACTTTCTCAGAATTATGGGACCGCTTAAAATATTTGTAACACACTTTATGCCTAATTTTGGACGTTTATAACACTATTTCAATAAATCTTAATATTACAGACACTCAGAAGTAAATTCCGGCCTTATAAATGTGTCAATCTAGTGAATGTTGTTACTAGACACGTTTGTGATGAAATCAAACGCAGTTTAATCATTGTTAGTAAGTGATTCTACGGTGTATTCAAACAAATTAATTCAAAATGATTATAAAAAAAACAATGATACATCTACCCAAATCTCTTGTGAGACCAACACTGATATACGAGCTGAAACATAGCCTCTGTGTTCTACTGATTGTCAGAAACTGGTGGTGTTTTAGCTCAGGTTATTTAGAAAAACTCTAGACTCTAAAGATTATGAACTGTAAGGTGTAACAATGAGCTGGAAATCAACTGGGTCTAACCACTTGGATGTGATACGTTGATAAGATGAACAATAAATTAGTGTCAAAGCGCTTGACGTGAAAAAACTCGGAGAGTCAATAGAAACGACGGCTCCAGTGGCTGGGCAGACTAAAGGAGAATCTCCAGACTCTCAGTGTACCCAACTAGTATTCCAAGGTAAGAGAAAGGAGACAATGGAGAGCAATCATGGATCCAGCTAGGACCCACATAAGAAGAGAATATTACTTAATTATTTTTATTCGTGATGATTATCTTAGAAAAGTATTCTGATTTTAGAAAAATCGGTCTATTTCCAAGATTGGTCTTTCATGATTTTGGCTTTTGGAATATTGCTCGGCATCCGAATTGATCACGCAGAAATGTGTCGCTAGATTTCAAAATCAGCCAAGTCCATAATAAATGAATAGGAGAAAAACAGCTTTTTGTTTTCTCATATACACAGTCACAGGGTTGAAAGTTTATATTATTTCGAGTATAGAATATTTAAAATGAATAAATTCCACATTTTGATAATGCAGAAATGTAAGAAAGCAGTAGTTCTTCAGCAATTCACAAAAAGTTAAAAATACCTAAAGGACTTGGCTGATTTTGAAATCTAGCGACACAAATATTAAATAATAGCGTACGGCGAGTCAACCCTTGATATGAAAGAAAGCATTGTACGTAAAGTTTAGTACGCTATGCAAAAGCTCCAAACAGACATTAAATGAACTTTTGCTATTTCCATAAAGCTGTGGGAGTTTGTTTGCGCGAAATACGAACGTTCGTTTAAATTTCTTTTAAAAGTTGTCGCAAGGTGAAATCGAACGAAACTTTTTGGAGTGAGTTATTAAAATTTCAGCTTCTTTTTCGTTTCAGTTTTTGTCACTGACAGGTTGTTTTGTTACCTATATATTATATATGCAGGTGCATGGCTAGTTAAAAGTTTTCTGGTAATGACGTTTTATTTCTTATCATTTTTAATCTTCTTATATGCAAAAAGATTGTTTTTACAGTTTATTCTCTATTGATATAATTCATATCACAATTATTAGACTATATATATAATATATTATTAAGCTCAACAATAAAATGTATCTACAATAAAAATATTTGTTCATCTTTTAAAATTCATTATACATAATATCTTGTAATTTGTTGTATTTCATAATATCATAATATATTATATTTTAAAATGATAAGGGGCATTTTCATATATAAATATATATAACCACTTCCGATATAATGCAATGGCGTAGAATGGGCAATTCACATTTTTTTTTTAAATTTATTTAAAATTTAGTTATTAACGATATACGAGTAATATTTAAGTTTTAAGAAATGTTAAAAAGAAAATTTAAATTTATACCATACTAATTTTAAATTGTTCACCATCAAGTACACCAAATTGGATTTTAGTCTATTGCTATGTTACGTACTTACCCTATACATAACTTTTTGATTTTTTCATTAAATAAATATTAATTTAAACAAAAACCGATAAAGGTTTAGAATTATCCCTATTAGAAAAATCTTAGGTCCAGTGGGATACGAATACACGTCTTGCCGGACAAGATCCCTGACCACTAATCTACCAAGCCACCAATTTTTTGTATTTATCAATAACTACGCTATGCGAGGCTTTTCAAATTTCGTTACAAAATGGCTACCATCTTTGTAATTTAAATCTAAGTAAATAAGTAGCGCTTTTACAAAATAAGAAGCTTTCATTTTTCACGTTTTATCATTTGTATATAAGATATAAAAACATGTAATTAAATAAAGCTTTCTTACCCTCCATTTTTTTATTTCCGATAGTCTGTTCGCCATGACGCATCCAGCTGATCCAGCCCCAACGACGATGAAGTCAAACTCCTCTCCTTTCGCCTGTCTGTTAGTTCGTATCCAACTTCTCGATTCAGCAGTATTCCCCTCACTCCTTTCAAATGATCCAAAATTATCGAACGTGACACCAAAAGATTTTGCAAAATCTTCAAAACGATTTTCAGTAGCTTTAAAAATGTCCAGTTTAGTCTGTTCGAAACTGTCATCAATTGGGGTGTCAAAAAATGATGACTCAAAAGAAGCGTTTGGATATGGAGACGACAGATATGGACTGTACAAAGTTGGATATGGACTGGACTGAATAGGAGGATTGTAAAATTGAGTATTTCCAGGATAATCAATTGTATATGTGGTAGGATTATATAATGAAGTAGGTTTTGGATTTTCAGCTATAAATCCAGTTTCATATTCAGGCGTAAATTGAAAACTGTTAGGTGTAGGTCCTAGATCATATGGTTCAACTGATGGCTGTATCTGAACTCCTTGGGTGTATGATGGAGGGGTGTTGTAGTCAATAGTTGTTCTATAACTGCTTGGGTAATCTTGAGAAAAATCAGCAGTTCGTGGTTTTGAGTTTCCATCTTTGGACTGGCCAAAAAGTCTTGTGATGAGTTGCAGGAATAGCAAAGTAGCTGGCGAGCAGACTACGGAAGCGCTTTGAGCAGGACACGTCGCTCCGATGTCCGGGGGAATCCACGACGCTGATGTTGTCATATTTGAGATTTTTTATTTTGTTTTATGTTTTAACACTGGTTTTTTGAAAATATTTTGTATTTTCATGTTATTATTTTTAGCACTTAATTAAATAATGTGCTAGCTAAAGCGCTGTCGGCTCATTTTATAATAATATCTGAAATATATTAATATTGTAGTTTTAATTTAAGTACAGAAAACTTTTGAATATTTTAATAAACATTTTTTACCCCATTTTTAGGCTTAATATTTTAAACGTGTTATAATTAGATTGTTCGGTAAAGTTCTATTTTACACTTTACAATGTTTTTATTAGGTCGTATTATTATTTTTCCGGTGGTTGTTTATCCGGTACAAATCGTGCAATCGATTTTTAACTAACTCTCCGACTAACTAGACATTTTAAACTTTTAGAATATATCAAAACACGATGCCAATGCATTTTTTAAATACCTTTAGCCATCTTTAGGCAGAATTGAATTCATTTTCAGTTAATTCTGTTTTGACTATATTTTGCAAGTAGTAAAATAATCTATCGATGTCGGCTGATGCATGTGATTGAATTTGGAGCTAATTTACGATTTTAATTAGTGTTTACTAGCGGAATGAAGTGGTTTTTAATTGTAAACATGTTATGGTAAGAAATTACTCAAGAGAAACAGTACTGTATAAAGATCGACAGATCGATAGAAAGATCGAAAGATCTTTGTATGAAAAGTATTTACGTCTTTACGATGTTTGTGAAAATTTTAGTATTTTTATTGAATGTAAAAGATTAGACATTGAGATTATCATCGTAATAATGTATATACATCTACGGTGAATTGTTTATTGGAGGAACCATCTATCTTTGAAGGCGTGGGTTACAAGTTTGACTCCGAGACTAAACACAAAATATTCATATTGTTTTTTTTTTTTCAGTATGTGTTTGATCAATGTAAGGACCCAACATATTGGGTGAATGGCTAAAAACCGTTCTTCGTTAAACATATGTTAACACCGACGATGGCCGCGCGGCTTAAGCGTCGGTTTGTACCGTCGTGTGTCCCAGGTTCGAATCCTAGGTCTGACTGTATTGTTCATGTATTGTTTTTCAATTTGTGTATGTGTCAGAGTATGGACCCAATAGGTTGAGTAAGTGGCTGAAATCCATTTCTCATAAAAACAAAATCTGTCAATACAAACTTCTACTTTATGGAGGCCCGTATGATCTTATTAGGATCGGACATGTGGGTCTATTCTATACTTATCGAACACTAAATTGATAAATAGTATCAAACTTAGGGTAGGTTTGTATCAAAATATTAGCACTTATTGTAACAATTACACGAAGCTGGTTTTTATTGTTGCAATACGTGCGATATTTAAACAGCAGCAAGATAGGTGCTGTTAAAATATAGCACTTATTGCAACAATAAAAACCAACTTCGTGTAATTGTTACAATAAGTGCTAATATTTTGATACAAAACTACCCTAAGTTTGATAATATTTATCACTTTATCACTTTAGCGGTCGATAAGCATAGAATAGACCCAATGGTCGGAAAATAAAATAAAATAAAATTCAGCACTCTATCAAGGTACAGTTAATTTCTTTTTTTACACTATAATAATATAATGTTAGTATGTGTTTAAATACACGTAAAAGTGCCAATAACAACGGATATCTCATAAAACGAAATATGGCTTTGTTCTCTATTTTTAATCGAAAACGTTTAGCATATTATTATTTTTTAGTACCTAATAATAAATATTATCTGATCATTAAATGTGTATTTATAAGATACATAAATATAAAAACACAAAAAGTTTTCATAAAAAAAAATGTACAAGCTCCCAGATTTTTGACCTTTATACACCTGTTAGATAACAAAATTATTAACAAAAAAACACTTGGAAGTAAGTAATTTCGCAACTTATGTTTTTTAAATAATATTTACTATTCACCTATTTTTTAACAAACAGTATTAAACGTGTATGATATTTTTTTGATAACGCGAAGTAGTACAATTTATTTTTAATATATTGATTACGTATTAAACCTTCTATAATAAACGCAATTATTTAGAAAGTAAATAAATTCTCGTATTTAAAGTGAGTAACGATGAATTTAAGAACTTGCGGTTGATTTATATTGTAAATATTATAAATCTATCATATTAAATATTTGTTATTGCTTGTTTTTACGGAAATATTATTCAATGAAATAATATTTTACTGAAAGGTATTTCCGATTTGGTTTACTATTTAACAGTGCATGTTAATTGCATTTATTATGGAATTTATTTACTATAAATATTTTAATATGTTATTGATTTGATTATATATTATTTAATTATGATTATTTAATTATAATTGTGTTGGTTATCAAAAGTTTTTATTATTCTTTTTTGCTTAATTAATATATTTTATAGGACATTAAATAGTATTATGGAGTTTTTAATTTATAAATCGATATTTTAATTGATCACTGATTAAAAATATATTTTATGTCGTTTAATCTAGTTATTTAATTGTGTCAAAGATTTTTTATCAGTAAATTGAATTTATTTGTATGCCACCATTTTTGCTCTTAAAGGCAGAACCTCGAATATAATACTGCCATGCTAAATAAAAAGATATGTGACAAAAAACAGTGTTTAGAGATTATAATAAAATAATCCAATAATTTACATAATATTATATAAAATGTAGCTTAAAACTTAGGTTTTTATTTCACTAAAACTAAATGTGATGTATTTTTACTTAGCAAGGCAGAATATAGATGCGTGTGCCATGATTTATTTACAAAGTATTGGTTATTAGATATTCGCTCAAGCCTTATTCAGGGGTTGGAGGGAAGAAAGGTGAATGAATGAACGTTGCATATACTTATATCCTTGATTTAAATATGCATTAAATTAATTGAAAATGAGAAAATTGGCGAAAATTAGTTAACTGGCCAAATTATTGTAAATCATTAAAATTTAAAAATTAAAATAAAATATAGTTTAATTAAACAAAGTTGGTGCTTGTTAATTCTTTACTAATAAGAACTTAATAAGAGTCAATAAATTAATAGTATACATAACTTCTGATGCTTAAGTATTTTGTCATGATCGTATATTTTAAAAATAAAAACACACAAACATTATGTTTAGTTAAAAAATAAAAACAAAAAAAAAATGGCAAGAAGATGTCAATATCGGGTCTAGGACGATTCGGCGCCGGGTCAACTGGGCGCCATGCAAACGAATAAAATTCGAAAATAAATAGACGTTCGTGAATTAAAGGTACTTTTAAAAGATACATTTAATATTATTATTTATATTTAAAATAATATATTATTATTTAATACTTTAATACTAGGCGATAGTTGAAGTATGCACATGTAAATAATGATTTGATTGTGCATATTATGTTTAAGTTCCAACGAGTTCTTTTATTTTTATATACAGCCTCAGGCATGATAATTCTCAATCCGCAATAAAAAGCATTATGTAAAAGCAAAATGAATTAAAACTAGTAACTAGTAAATGGAAACTGGTTAAAATTCCTCGTCTACTTTTTGTATTAAATCGTAATGAATGTCTATTTATTTCACTCGACAGTGCGGCGCCCAATTGTCCTAGCGCCCAATTGTCCTAGCGCCCAGTTGTCCCATTACATCAATGCCCATACATTATTTATTTGTTTTAAGGCTTACACACGTGGATTCTGACTATAATTTGAATATATTTTACATCTAAAAGGCACTGGTATTTACTTCATCTTCTTTTTCAAATCCCATGATTTAAAAAAAATGAATTACTAACAATAAATACTAATATAAATTTTATCAAAGAACGCCACGTCTAGCAAAAAAGGTAGCAACCTCGATAATATTATATTTAAATATTAATGTATTTAATTTTTAAAAGTGATTTTTTTTAAAATTTATTTATAAATTATAATATTATGTATTAAAAAATACTATCACTGTTCACTGTGCACAAATATTGATAATCGACTTTCTTCACCTTTAGTCAGTATTAGACTGAATGATCCAAGTTACGAACAAGACGTTGACTGGTGGGACAGTAGCAACTAACTCGCATAGTAAACAATGCTACTCTGGCAGGTGGGATAGTAACAATAAAACTATAGGTACGCAACCGAGTGAACAATAATCGCGATTAACCTGGCGGGCATATAATTTTCCGGTTAAATACAGACAATTTTCAATATTATACAGCAGAAATTTGCAATTCGCGGATCGCGCTTTTAAAGAAATATTTGGTTACCTAGTAACTATATTATAACTTATTAGATACCTAATTAATTTAATCAAGAATACTCAAATAATACTATTTATCACATATTCTCCGTTAAATTCTAATGGATTTAAGTTTTAATTCTATCAAGTACCCTCGGTCGATCTTATTAATATTTTTTCTGTTAATTTTTAAATAATTACAAGATAAAAAGAACATTTTATATAAAACACTTTTAAATTTTCTGTTGAATCATGTAAACTTGACTTGACTAGCTTAAACGATCAAAAAAAATTGTACTTGATAGAAATAATACTGAAATGTAATTTTGACATGTCATATTGATTTCCATAGTAACGCACGTATATAATAATAATTTAGTTGCTAAGATCCCAGACCCCTAATAACCAATAATGGTGTCGAAATAACTTTTCATACAAAACAGAATTAATTGAAAATGAATTCAATTCTACTTAAACATAGCTAAAAGTATTAAAAAATGCATTGGCATCGTGTTATGATATATTCTAAAAGTTTCAAATGTCTAGCTAGTCGGGAAGTTAGTTAAAAATCAATTGCAAGATTTGTACCGGACAAAGAACCACCGGACAAATAAAAATACGAGCTAAAAAAACGTTGTAATAAAATAACAAACGCTCGATGGTGGTTATAGGGACGTGAATACCCAATTCACTTACTAATTTTGAGGACCTCACGTTAAAAAACAAAATAAAAACAATTACTTGCAACTATTATTTATTATATGCCTTTATTACAAACCAATTAACTTAGGAGTATAGTAAAAACATCAATATAATAATATTAATTGTATCATTTTCTTAGAATCACAATTTTTTTTATTGTTTGTGTACAAGTACGTGTCTGTTTGAGTATATTAGTAACAGGTTATACTTTGGGTAATATTTTATATATATTTTAGAGAAATACCGACGTATATGTTTAAGATTTTGATATAATTTAATAATTATATGTCTGGTTTGAACTGTCTCGAAGCCACCAATCGATTACGTCATCTGCATAAAAAAAAGCGTCGCTTTAATCATTCAAGTTAAATTGTGTTAGTTCTTATTTTGAAATTATTATTATACGTCATACAAGACATATTCAGTTGGAAATATTTATTTGGAGAAAAATCTGTCTTGGTTGTAATATAATAATATTGTTGAATAAGCACCCACTAGCATCACTCGCACCGTGAGTGTAAAATCAAGGCATCTGCAAATTTTTCTATTTCGAGATTAAATGCAAATCAACTGCAAAAGTCGTAAACTTGATAATGTAAAAGTAAGTAACTGAAAGAACATGCAATATAATGTAGATATAAACCAAATATTATGGTTTATTTTTATAAACTCTATTTTTCCTAACAAAACAAGACTTCAAACCCTAATATATCCAAAATATGTCTTTTGCAGATGCCTTGGTTTTACACTCACGGTGCAAATGGCTGGGATATGTGTTCCAGATGTTGCCAGAAAGTGCGGGACTTTGTATCCACACAGTCTCAAAGGTTCCGTCGCCGTGGCCGGCCCTCCATCACCATGCAGTGGTGCTACAAAAGCAACCTATCCGCTGCAGGTCTAACATGGCGGGGGGCACAAGAGTTAGCGATGGACCGAGGGAAGCGACACGGAGTTGTGCTTGCCCTATGCCCCAATACTGGAGCGTGATAGGGTGAAAGAAGAAGAAGATTGCACACTAAATTAATAATAGAATTTAAAAAAGTCTGACATATTGGAAACAAAAGTTTCTATGCCATGGACGCCATTGGTCATTGAAACAACAGGTACGTACTTCCGTAATATTATGTTGATTTTTATATTATTTAAACCATTTTAACTCTGATCTAATATTATATTATTTTGGTTATGTTTCTTTGGGGATTGGTAAATATTTCCCCATGCCCACCCACCATTCTATAATATGAAAATTCGTAACATACACAAATAAATGCAACGAACATATTGTATTTTTTTTTTTATATTGAATAGGATTTCAGAATTCTTTTGTGTTCATGAGAATTTTCACGAAACCTACTCTTACAATATTCAAAGATTTACGAAAAATTTTCGCCTCTTAGGATGTGCCACCTTGTATAACATGCCTATACCTACGACACGTTGTTTTATGCATTTATCAATGATTGTATACAGTATCTATACTATTGTTTTATTATGTCATTGATCAGTTTACTTAAAAAAATTAACAGAAAAGATATTTATTAATAATTTTACCTACACTGACATCATATAATATGAGAGATTAGTTATGATGCCACGAATACTCTAAGAAGACAGATAGGATGGAAAAGATTCTTGAATTATGCTCTACATAAAGGACGGAAGAAGTTGTGAAAGAAATCTCTGGAGACGACTATAGTTGGAATTCAGCCGTAAGTAACAGTACACGGACATAGAAGCCTAAGTGCAAGAACGTAGTGGTCGCGCGGGGGCGGCGCGGCGGCGTCTTGCGCAACTCAAACGTATAACCATGTGTAAAAATGTTTGTGTCTTTTTTTGGGCATATTACACACGGTTATACGTTTGAGTTTCGCAAGACGCCTTGCACCGCGCCCGCCAAATCACTACGGCCGAGCACTAAAGCAGTTGCAGTGTTGCCAAGTCAAAATTAAAAATAATAGTAGATATTGACAAAAAAAAACAGTAGATTTCATAAAATATCAGTAGATTTTGAAAAATGTAGTATGTTAGATGCGATTTAAGACTAATAAGAATAACAATAGCAAATAATATTAATTTACTATAAACAGGGATGGTATTAATGGGTAAAATGGCGCTCTTGGGTAGAGTTACAATGCTTTCTTTGTCAATATAGATGTATCACTCATGGGCGTGAAAGACGGGCACAAAACGGGCGTGCGTTAATCATTTCAAGTTTATTATTAAAATAATCATCAGTTAAACACGAATATCAGTAGATTTCTTGAATTTCGACACAAAACCAAAAATTCAGTATTTTGAAAAATGTCAGTAGATCTATTGAAATTTCAGTAGACATGGCAACGCTGAGCAGTAGTTTCAATTTTGATAGATTATTCAGTTGCTTTGGTGTTGCAATCCGAAATATGAAATTACCAGCAGTCAAAAAAATACTCCCATAACCATGATAAATATATGTAGGATACTTAATAAAGTTGTGTTGAAATTATTCATACCATGTTTTTGTTTCTTTTCAACCCAATCTACGGTCCTACAATTATTACTATTGAACTTCTCTGAAAATTACGAAACGGAAAATCATCTTGCGTCGGTTTAGCGAGAAGAATGCAGCCGATCAGCTGGAAACAGATGAGACAAAATATGTTAATTTTTCACTCACACAATGATAATTATTATTCCTAAAATTCGCGGTGCGTTTCGCAATGATAGTTTTGAATTTAGAATCTGTCGTGAAGGTCATTTGGTAGTAATGATTTGTGATAATTCACGGCCGTAAGAAGGCTTCGCTTTCCCATTAAATTATAGTACCAAGGTACGATTATGTCTTGCCATCATTTTCGCCATCGTTAGCCGTTGTGGTTAGATCGGTAACGGATCAGAGAAGACCATTGCCAGAAGCCGAATAAATAAAATAAGAAAATTAATATTTTTTTAAATATTTTTTTAAAATCAATACTGAAATACCTACACAAGATTTAAGTATGTCAGACTATTATTATTGATGTTATAAAAAAACGTACGATAATAATGATATATAAGATAATATATAAAAAATTCTCCTTGATAGAATTTGAAATAGTTCAATTACGCAGTGATTAATTAGCATGAGCTATAGTCGACTTAAAAGTATACAAAATAAGATCACTTACCCGGACAGCGATAGAGGTGGGCTTGAAAGATTTATTCTAATGGATACGTTTCCGATGTTTTTCAAAATTAGATAAGAGCCTACATATTTTTATATCAGTTAATTATCACAATGTAATCGGTATTTTTCTTCTTCTTATATGAGAGTGAAGCAGTTCTGATTAGGTCATGGTCTTCTTTACTGCTTTAATCCGACAATACCAGTATTTCAAGTAAAAAAAAGGTATTATTTGTTCTTCCAAGATACAGAACTAATATTACCTATTGGTAGTGTCAATTGGGAGTGCCAAAATAAAAATAATTGTATTCAACTAATTTGATTTGAATATCGGTAATTACTCTGTTTTATTATTTTGATTCCTTTTCATTATATCTTTACTAGCGATCGCCCATGACTTCATTTGCATGAAATACGGATAGAAAAGAAAAAAAAATTAAACAACGAAGAATGCTTAAAATAATACTATTATTTATTAAAATCAACAATAGTAATATTCGCATTAAAGAGTGAAAATTAGATAACGAAAGATAATTAGTACGAGTACCTATACAAATTACAAATAATATTAAAAATAATCCTAATGAGAAGATTGAACCTAATGAATATTCGGCTCCATTTTTCTCAGCAGCATTCCTAAAAAATCACCTTTATAAGTTAATTGCATTCGTTTATTCTAGTTAACATATTTGTTAGCACACTGTCCTGTTAAGTAAAAAGACAATGTTTTGGTTTTAGTGAAATGGGAACCAAAGTTTTGAACTAATTTTTCTCTTATAACTATGTACAATTATTGGATTGTTTTGACATAATCTGTATATAATATATAGTGTATATTTCGAGATTATGTCATAACAATCAAAAAATTCTACATAATATAAGAGAGAATGTAGATTAAAACTTGGGTTTTCATTTCACTAAAACCAAAAATACTGCCTTTTTTCGTAGCTGTATAGCTCATAATCCATTTTGTGTATTTAATAAATTGGAGAATATAGTAGTCAGTAAAACGTCATACATGTACAGTTTGATAAATGATTCTTCTGCTTTCTTATTGCTTCTCCCGCCCCCTTATTTATATTATTTAATACCCCCAATTGGTTCCGAGGCTACTATCCTTGGTTCGGTCCAATGGGTGATATCTCCCCCTTTGGGAAGCATTTGTCGAAATGCACAATAGAAGAAGAAGGAAAAGAATAATTAAGACTGATGCAGACTCTCTGTGTAGTCCTATCCATTACTCACAAACCTTCCATGATTCTTCAATCAGGTGTGGATTTGATCTTCATTCCGAATAAGTGTCTAAAATATATAAATATATACGAGAGACTGTAGTTACATATTATTTGCAGTAATATTAGAAATAAATATGAATTTATTCTTCTTATCTGTCATAAGTTTATAAAAATATCATGTTATACAGGATTTATGAAAGAAAACTTTAATTTATTTTATGTATGCGTATACAGATTTGACTAGCTGTAATACGTTGACATACTCAATTGTATCTGAATGTTCTGCTAGTGAGATATATATATATCAATGATTATAACTGAACAAAAGACTGATATATACTCTAATTTTGTAATTTTGTTATTATGTATTGTGAACTTATTTATTATATGATACATATAATATATATTACAATGATAATAGTCTTAATGATATTTTTTTTAGTGTGATACCAGCTGACAATAAAATTATGGAGGCTAAATAGATATGGCCGACGATAATATTATCTATTCGGCCTGTTTTTCCATCTGCGTTCCCAATAAGTTATGGTCAGTTTGTATTATGCATAGTCATAGTGTGTATACTAAATTAGTAACAGAGTACCGATTATAATTGTTTTTTTTTTATTTTAATATTGCTTTCAATACCAAAATTTTGGACATACAAAATAATATCAAGTCGCTAGCCTCCGAATAGATTGTCATAGTAATAGGCGGGTAATGACCTTAGTAAAAAAACTTTTCATTTAAATTATAAATTAACAATGATAATACGTAGTAAAATTAAAGATTTGCTATTATAATAAACGCATTTATAGGCATCTCAATATATAAGTTTTTAATATGTCATTTTATTATATTGTTACATTTTTATTTAATTAAATACATAATATTTAAATAATATAGAAATAATTCAAATATAGAACTACACAGTAAGCGACATTGCGAGAAAAAAATATATGTACACTATCTGTATAAGTTTTTAAAATCTATTCTTTTCTTTCGGCCATGTCCGATCCTAACAGGATCATATGGGCCTCCACAGAGCAGAGGTTTGTATTAACAGATTTTGTTTTTTACGAGAAATGGATGTCAGCCACTTGCTCAACCTATTAGGTCCATACCCGTACAGACACAAATTGCACTTGCCGGATCCACGGCGTGATAGTCCAACGCTTAAGCCGCGCGGCCACCGTGTGTATATATATAGCAAAACTAAAACCAATTAAGGTTTTGAATATTTTATTGATACCTGAGAACAAAGTATAGTTTAATTTTCTCTCTGTGTGTATGTTTGTTTCGTTATAATTTAAAAAAATTATACTTATCAATATTGATGACATTAATTGCACAGCTCATTTCGATATATAAAAAGGTACCGAATTTAAAGATAAATTTTATCAAAAATAACGCACTTGTAAGTAAAGTGGTCAGGTATCAGCGGAGGAGTGGTGAAGTGAGAATGGGAATGACAGATGTTTTTAAAATTTGAACAAAATTTAATTTTACACCGCTCTGATCTAATTCGATATATATTATATAAATTTTTGTTACATTGTCTACCTAGCTCGGACGGCCAAATTATTTTTCCACAAAACAGACCGATAATCTCCGCTCCGGTTTATTTCGAGCCCTGAGCCATTCTGGTGAAATGACAGCCGAAGAAAATATTGTGATTTCGTCTCGACACTTTTCTGCCACTACGTACGTACGTACACATGTTTTCGGCGAAATTATAATCAGTTAATGTAAAATGCATGGCTGGTGTGACCTTGAGAAGACCCAAAGAGACTTGAAAAAGAAGTGAATGACAGGGATTCGTTGAAGCAATGAGTGGTATCCATATTATAAAACACTAATGGGTGGAACCCACGATCTACGATTTTATAGACGGTCACAAATACTTGTACACCACGGGACTCATTAGTTTAATGTAATTTTAATAATATTAAATTGTTTAAATGTTAATCAGCTTACATTTGGCTGGCATTAATCATTAGATAAGTAACTTTGTTAAAACTTGTACCTAAATCGAAATATTTAGTACATAACCCACAATATTTAAATAAAACTATCAATATAGGCTTCGTCCGTATAAAACGACATTTTCAAAATGTCCCTTATTGTAAGAGGACTAAACCTATAATGGATGACATATTATTAATTTTCAAACAAACAAATGCATATAATTGAAACGAAATATGAATGTGATGCTGTCAGTTTTGTATCATATTGACAATGTGGATATATTGGAAATTGATAAATTTAAATACCGTAAGTCAGATCATTTGAGCGCCATTTAATTTTTCTGCTTAATTGATTTAGCACTCGTCATCAGACAAAAAGAAATATCCTTGTTTTTTAAACAATTATTGACTCTCGTAGTAGTGATCGGTCAATGCAACACAATTCGAAAGCTATAATGAGTGAAACTAAAGAAAATTTAATAAATAAAACAGTATTTATTAATCACTTAATAATAATAAAAACGTTATTTTTAATTATTATTAATATAATTATTATTATTAATTACACCAAAGATTAATATTTATTAATCTTAGGTGCAATGCACACTAAAATTCGATTAGACATGACTAGGGAATCCAATCCCGAGCCAAAATTCTGATCCCGGGATTTCGGGATTACAATTTGACAATCCCGGGATCCCGGGACTGGTCCCGGGATTGGGATTTTTTTCCATTGTTAATATAAAATTTTTATATTTACAAATAACATTGATAAAATCGGTCAAAAATAAATCTAGTATAATTTATACTATTTAAAACATTTATTGTTAATATTGTATACGTTAAATCTTGGAAATACACAAGTTTAATGGAGTAAATAATATTGTAATATAAATAATAATGTGAATTTAATATGAGATTGCTATTTCTGATAGTAAAGACATAATGAATAGATCAGCGAGATTTAAAATAGTAAAGCAAATAATCATGGCGTACTTATGGCCTTTCCGCTTCATAAATCTAATTAGTCAGCCAAATATGAAACTGCCGTAAAACGTATGATATCATGGTGGAATTACATTGTTAAAAGTGCGAAGCATTGTTTTTTTACCAATCTTTCTCATTTTTAATAATCTATGTGAAAAAATAAAATGAATTGGCAACCTACACATCAAACTTCATAAAAACTCAGTTTATTTCTAATGTAGTTATTTTGTATTAAAAGTATTTTTTCTGTTATATTTTCCATAAAAATTGATAAAAAAATCAATCCCAAAATCCCGGGATTATGTTTATCAATCCCGAGATTCATAGGTATCGAAAATAGCTCGGGATCCCGGGATTGGATTCCCTAGACATGACAATCATAACTCCCAACTATATTGCAAGTCTTTTTCTCCCACAATAACGCGATGCAATCTCCTATCACATTGAATAAACGTCAGTCTAATATCAGACAAAGAAACAGTGATTTTATATTATTAAAGATTAAGAAAACAAGAAGGCGAAAATATTCGATAAATTAATTATCACAATTATTGGAAGGACTTTTGTAACCTGAAGTGTCATTTCATCATGATTGCCGCCATTTGACATTGTTGCTCTCTCGTGATCTAACACTGACAGCATAGACTAATATACTATAATTATACTAACTCACAGGTCCCTCGGGATGGCACGGCAATCATATTGTGTACTAGGTTGAAAAGTGGCTGGGGCACTGTAAAATAGTATGGACTTTATGAGGCGTGGTATCGGCGACTTTTTGAACTGCACGGAAGCGACATTTATGTTGCGCGCTTCCAAATATAATATATCATGTGGCAGTGAAATTGCCAACCAAAAATGCTGCCTGGACGCTGCATGCGTGGGTATATTAGATACGTTACATATAAATGACATCGGCAATTTCGACGTGTTGCTGTCGAGACGAGTTCGTATGTGAGACCCGGTTTTAGTACTATTGGATGACTATATTTGTCGAGCAATCTTCTCTTTTTCGAGTTTTGTTCACACACATTTTTATTTTAGATTTTTAGCAACTCTATTACATTGCGTACCTACCCTCGTTTGTTTTCATATAAAAGCGTAATTCATATTTGTGTCGCTAGATTTCAAAATCAGCCAAGTCCACCTTTAGGTATTTTTTACTTTTTTATGAATTCCTGAAGAACTACTGCTTTCTAACATTTATGCATTATCGAAATGTTGAACTTATTAATTTTATATATTCTATACTCAAAATAATATAAACTTTCACCCTTGTGACTGTGTACTTGAAAAAACAAAAAGCTGTTTTTCTCCTATTCATCTATCATGGACTTGGCTGATTTTGAAATCTAGCGACACATTTTGTCCATACGTATTATGTCCAGCGTGTACCTCTCTGTACCAAGCTACGCAATTGTATTTATCCTTCACTCTTTTACTGAGGGTTCATATTTTGTACGCATATTATGTGATGGCGCAAAGTACGCATGGTTAAACACACTGCGTTTTCTAGACAATGAGAGCTATTTTGTGAATGCATTAATCAAGAATCTAAAAGCACACCGACCCAGCTTTGTATTGCAAACAATTTCTATACATTAAAACTTATTATCCCAGATAGATATTGTTTTTCATCGGCTCGAGTTGAGTGCCGTTGATGAGGTCCAGTCATTTATTATATATGAAAATGTGTATATAATTAATTATATTAAATGCAGTGGATCTATTCTATACTTATCTACCGCTAAAATGATAAAGTGATAAATATTATCAAACTTAGGGTAGGTTTGTATAGTATTAGCACTTATTGTAACAATTACAATAAGTTGGTTGTAATTGCTGCAATAAGTGCTATATTTTAACAGCACCTCTCTTGGCTGTGATAGAATTTAGAGCGAGATAGACAGTTTTGACTGTTTAGATGGATATAACTTATTATAACATTTATAATACCTCAATACAAATATGTAATATATACTATCACTTTAGCGGTCGATAGTCGCCTTAATGTGTATAGAATAGACCCACAGTAGTCAAATTGGTGTTATGTTACTGGCAACCTCAAAAATGGTTTTAATTGAAGGAATTGAATCGATTATAGGAGAGTTAAAATCAGATCCGTAACATAATTAAAAAATAAAATAATTCAAATTTTCGATACACAGTGAACATTACGAAACGTCATGAGATATTTATCGGACGCAGTGAATTGAAAAAAAACAAGTTAAAAATTTGTCACTATGCTGTAAGTAGACGTAATACATAAAAAAAATATTAACAGATACGCAATTTAATAAATCAAATTAGATACAAAAATATATGAAGTGTAAAAAAATGATAGAAATAAATTATACGCTTCGTACTAATATAATAGATACAAGCTTTTACTTTTAAGTTAGAATTTTTACACAATAATTATGTAAACGAAATAACATCAATAACATTTTTACACAATGTTCATTTGTTATTGAATTAACTACCAAATGAATGTTATACTATCAATAAAAATAATGTTATTGGTTGTTATTATATTTTTTATAAATATGATGTCCGCGAATAAGAGAAAATTAAAATGAGAAAACTGAGTGTCATGAAAAAAATAAAAAAAATATGTTATATCAGAAGGTAATACGTTTTGTTGTGTAATTAAAGTTATATTTTTAATTGCGGTAAATGTAATGAACTGATATAAGTTATTATTAAGAAAGGCATAGTATCATATTATAAACAAACTATTCGTATATATCTAATATCAATCTGACTTTCTTAGTTACGTCATTCTAGCTGCATTCTAGCCTCAGGGCAAGCACATGGTCACGCATTTTTCCTAGGTCGAGTGCCACACCTGAAGTTTTTGTCATATTAACCATAAAATGCAGCGGTCGGTTTTTTAACATCACTGCCTGTGGAATTGGGGAGAAAGAAAATACTATCACACTTTATTGTATTGTTAACAGTGACGTCCCTAGACAAAATGCCGCCCATAAGCAGCGCCAATATGCCTCCCTATTTTTTATACAGTATTTTTTATCATTATTTCATGACTCTAATATCTAAGAAATGTGTTACATTAGTAACAAAATATATACCGCTAAATTTAATTTAAATACCATCTCTATTTTAGTAGATATCATTGCGGGTCCACAGTTTCAGATACATTTAAAAATACATCTGACAAATTTCAAAACTCGCGAGTGACTGGCAAAAATATTTGGATAAATTTATTAAGTTATTACATACCTACCTATAATTAAAATATAATTCGCAAATCTGCACGTGTCATTGCTAGTCATCAAGGACGTGACGTCCAAGAACAACGGAGGTAAACTAGACAAAAAAATACAGTCCTGTTAATTTTCTATTTCTATATATACCTAATAATTTTGCTCGATTTGCCGCTCTTCGAAGAACTGCCGCTCCCAAGCGACGCTCAATCTGCCTACCCCCACGGGACATCACTGATTGTAAAGTACATACTGGTAGATATAGGTACTGTTCGGTTAAAGCATTTTGAAAATAGCTGATAAACTGGATTATTTGTTAGGTTAACCTAACCAAACCTAACCTAACCTAACCTAACCCAACCTAACTTAACCTAAACTAACCCAAACTAACAAATAATCCAGTTTATCGGCTATTTTCAAAATGCGTTTTCCGCTGTATCCGCTTTAACCGAACAGTACCAATATATATATATATTCTTGAATATGGGTCGATTATTTAGTGTCCTTATGAGGTTTCCTATAAGCTTATTTTAGAACACGTCCAGAAGACATTTAACTGTTTTCCTTTCGATAATTCGTCAAATGATTATTTTCCGACTGCCTTTCTACAAGGCATGATTACTTTTCACTCTCTTGAATCTCGTCGGTCTCTTCTGCTCTTGAAACACTTTTGCTTGTTAGCGCGAGGGATGGTTTCCATTCCTGGTGTCCTAATGAATTTGAATTTACATGCGCCTGTCAATTACCTACGTGGTCGCAGTCATGATTTATTCTGGATCGGAACCGTTTCCTCATGTCAAGCCTATCAGGCACCATTGGCGATGGGTGCTAGATTAGTAAATGCGCTCCCTGAAGACATAGACATTTTCAATGATGTACTTTGCATTTTTTTTTTGAAATTTTATTTAACTGTATAAAATTGTATGTTTTTTGTTTTCAAAATTTTATTTTTTTGTAATAAATTATTGTACTTAATAAGTATGTTTTGATTAAATTTTTTCTGTTATTATTATTATTATATTCTATATCCTCTTCTTCTCTCTTGTGAGGGTAATATTTGCTTTAATGTAAATCTCATGTTGTGTACGTCTTGAATTTAGATTTGTCCACAATGTTTTGTATTCTTAAATACATAAATAATATATTGAATGGGAAAATAGCCACAAAAAAACTCGGCGTCTTGCGCCTCGCGGGGGGGGGGGGAGCTTCGCTCCCCTGGCCCCTCAGACGATGGTTACTTATACTCTGACGGCAAAAATTATTAAACATTGATACATGTTTTGCCTACTGATTTTCTGAATGCTGGTTGTCTAAATTCGAAAGAATTTTTTTTTGTTAAAGTAACCGAATCCAAAGAATGATTTACAAACTCATATAGTAATGTTGGTGCGTAAGTATTTGCTACATAATTATAATCGTTAGAAGTAATGGTCAATATGGGTTTTTGATAGCTGAAATAAGTAATGTAATTTTTAGAATGAATTTTGTCAATCTGGCGAGCGAAGACCAAATTGATGCACGACCCACCACGAGTAGTTGAGATAGCTGGATTCGTTATCAGCAGAAGTCAGAACGTTTCCTCCATGAATGTGATGAAATGTTAGTTTTATTTTTTCACCTTTTTACTGCACTGATACGCCTCTTCGACTGATTACCTCGCATTAAATTAGATCAAATGATATTCACTTGTATTACTATAATATTATGTAGTAATAAATAAATAGGTAATATTATATTTAATAAAAAAGACGACAAAAATAAACGACTTGTCTCTGCTTAAGTATTAAAGAAAAATTATAGAAAAGCTTGAAATTTGTTATCAGAATTATCAAAATAAATTGCGGGGCGCGCGGTTCGTGGCCGTTTGGAGTCTCTAGCGGCCGCGCTACAATTGTGACCGTTACGCCTGTGCGATTTTTCGTAACGAATCCGCCCGGGAGGTCAAAGCAAAAGCATGTGTCCATGTTAAAATATTGTTAAAATATATCTATATTGAATTAAATTACATATACTGAATGGTATTATACATCAATGTTACGTATCGCAGAAGGACAGCAAATCCAAGAATGCAATTTTCGTGTTAGGGGATGAGTAGTCACCTCGTGTAGCAATGACCATTTTCTTATTCTTCGGCCACATACGCCCCTTAGTTGGAGCATGTGGACACCACGCGGCGCCTCCAAGAATTCCTGTCGCTCGCCAGCAAGTCAAACCAGCATCCCGTGACTCCGCCGTATACACTCTATAGAAAGTATTTAGCGGCCTTCCAGGACGCCGGAATCCAGTCAGCTTGAAGAACAGGCAAGCCAGGTTGAGGTTCTCTTCTGGCCAAGGTCAAACGTCGCCTCTTCACTCTGAGCGTGATGAGAGGCTGTTTGGTGTATTCTCTTATCTCCTCGTTGCTCCTAAAGTCATACCACCACGTCGTAAGCATCTGTTTTCGAAGCTCAGTATACGGTTGCTCTGAGCCTTCGTGGTGGATGTTTAACACTGATACATATAACCAGCAGGGACAATTACTACATATCAGTGGCTGAGTCGTAGCTTGTCGCAAATGTTCGACGCAGTGACGCCGTGTATGATGATGCCACATATTGACAGTATCATAAATGTGGCATGTGGTTTTGGGTTACTAGTTGAGTCAGTGTATGGAGCAAGCCATTTCAATGTCATTCATAATAATATAGTTTAGTTCAGTACCAGCCGTTAAGATACATGTTATAGTTATAATGGCATACATTTTTTTTTAAACTTATGACTATGTTCATATCAATGATTAATATAGCGTGAACACAATCGGCAATCTCGATGTTGACACTTGCATATATTGTGAAATGTGACTAGGTGTTTTATTAAGAGAAAAATATAATTTAGGAAATATAGTTCAAGGCAATTTAAAGTAAGTATTTGATATCTGTTTGATAATATGTATTGGAATTTTTTATTTAATTACAAAATATTGCATAAATATTATGTCAGTGTCAGTGAGTTTTTATATAATATGTAACACTATTATTTTAGACCATGGGTTCTAAAATTTTTACACTCACGACCCTCTTTTATAATAGCCAAATTTATTTATTTATTTAGAAAAAGAGTATTACGGCATTACAGCGATTGGCCAATGCGCCATAATACATAATAAATACAAAATTATAAAAATATCTTAAATACAAATAACAACTAATATAACAAGAAAGTAGAAAAGACAGCATGTGTTTATGTAAATATTAAAGAAATATGATAATATATACAATTATAAATTTAACCTATTTAATAGGTCCACAAATATTATATAGTTAATAAAAAATAAATCAAACTTTATGGTGCCATCAAATAAGTTAATCGCATGATACACAGCATCATGAAACATAACATCTGTCCTGCGACGAGGTATCTTGAAGACCGTAGAGTTAGGAGTGATATTGGTGGGAACATGAAAATTAATATTTGCCAGTATATACGGATTGTAAATGAACCCACGAAGAAGTAAATATAAATGCTTTAAAAGAGAAATCACTCTTCGGGTGGACAGGGATTGCATTGATAGCATACCCAGAAGAAAACGAGTCGGGAAATTCATTTTATTATCATTGTCACAAGGAAAGAACCCGTATGTTCTTAAGTAGAGAAATCTAAGAAATCTATTGTAAATAACCTGATACATCATATACTATCCGTGGGTTTATTCAACTCACTTTCTCTTAGGTATGCTTACATACTGTAGTTAAAATGCTAGAAGATATCAATATTTGGCCACGTATTTTTTCGACTTATACTTGGTGTAAATGAGAACTCTGCCATTCTTGGTAGTATTGACTTGTGTATCCCTGATAATGCTCTTAGAAATCGGAAGCATCAGTTGTTTGTTCTCCCGAGGCTCAGAACTAATCTGCTATTGGTGATGCCAATTGGGAGGGCAATAACTCTAGCAAACGGATGTTGATATATTTCATCTACGTGAGGATGAGTATAGGTGGGGGTTGTTTTATAAATTCTTAAAAAAGGGTCCTGCATAGCTCATTCGGTGTGCTTCCATGCTTTATAATTTTGGTAGGTACCTATTTACTTTTTATAGTGTTTTTGTGATACTGCATGAATATTTCTTTCATCTTTACACTGTTTTAATATTATTTCTTTGCTTTTAAATGTCATGCTGTGAACGTCTTAAATTTATAATTTGTAATGTAAACTGTATGTAAAAATAAAATGCATTTTTAATACGGTTAAGAAAACATATTGAAAATATTATTTGATTTATTATTTGTTCAGTTAAATAAAATTTATTTTATAGTAGGTACCTACCAATTCTACTTTTTAAATTAAAATTTGGACCGGTTTCGGCTTCCTCAAAGGGATATTATCAACTAAATAATAATCTTAAAACAGGCATTTATCAAAATACCTACCAAAGATTAACCTACTACTAAAATAGTCATACTTATTTGTTTTCGAATTAGGAATACATATTACAATTCGTGTTGGTTAGTCTTTTAAAATTCATTAAGCCCTGTCTAAGTCAAGCCATAATCGAAAAAAATATTTTTGAATCTAAAAAATATCTAACATGATGTATGATTGACATAATCTACAATGGTTTTGATTAGACAAGATAATAATTGACTTTTAAAAACTAACAAGCAGTATTTTATACATTCAATGAAACAAATAAGTTTAACTAACAAAGTTTCATGTGTACTATTTATCTCGGATCTTAACAGCCTACCTACACCATTCGCCACTGACTAGATAATTATATGTATCTACATATTCATACAAAATAATGCATATTTTTTTTATAAACTATTTTATTCTTTTGGGTTGGGAAACCATGCATTATTAATTTTGAAGTATAATGAAAAAAACGCCTGACAGTTTCAGCCATTATTATGTGTTCATTCTAAATATTAATCTCTGCGTTTAATATTAACGATGTGATATATCATTCTGTTGGTGATGTAATTTATAATATTTTCTTGTATGTTAGAAAGTACCCATTAGAAAAAATAATAAACATAATTTAATTATTTTTATATTCAACTTTTCATATAGGTCACCTTGTGAAAATTTGTTCACATCGGCCACAGTATTTGGGTTGCTTCAATATGGTAGAAATAGTTTATTAACATTTTTTTATCTACTTGCTTCATTTTAATACTTGTTTATTTAGACAGGTAGGTCAATTAATAGTTATTCTGTTTATTTGACCATATTTTCGTGCTATCAAGACATTAAATAAGAGCTCAGCGTCTACAAGGATGCGTCACCTTTGGTTTTCTTTAATCGGATAATTTAGTTTTAGAATACTTAGATAGCATTTTCTTATTTCAAAAATTACTTTGGAAAATTCTCAGGCCAACCGTTTATCCCGATCGTGAAAAGTCACTTTTGAGTCGTTTCATGCAGTCGTGACCAAATTGGAACAATTACAATTTTTTGAGCACGAACGTGTCGAAGGTTACCGAGAACGTACGAAAATATCCGAATTAACATTGAGCTTCCAAGTGATGCCGCACGTGACATGTCCATTATTGTGTATGACATAACAACACAAATTTGACAGCTGCTCGACCTTATCTATTATTATACTAGACGGTAATAATATAAAACAAAAATAATATCTTAGTAAAGAGAATCTGCAGCTCGTTACTCATCTAAATGCCATGTATTTATAGTAACAACATAATAATGAAGACTGTTTTGTGTTGCCACCAAGCTGACAGATATTTTCTGGTAAATTGTTCTATATACTTAATTATTGCTAGCTAGTTTAGGCAGGGTTTAATTGAATTTTAAAAACTAACCAATACTATCTGCAATTTGTATTATTAGTTCAAAGACAACAAATAAGTTTGACTGACAAAGTTTAGTTTAATATCATACTATTTATGTCGGATCTTTACAATTTACCCCACCCTTTGCCACCGGTTAGTACATGCATTTATTGATATCACAATATTACAGTGGCAAAGGGTGACTTTTGGAAAGAGTTGCGCTGTGCAGATCAGAGAAAAAGAGCACACTTTTCCGGTATACTTATATGGGAAATAGGAAGATAATATGATATTACTACTGATGAATATGTACACACTAATGACGACACACTGAATCGATGAAATTTTAATAACTCACTGATAATATAAAATTGAGCGATGGGATATAATATAAATTATGTATTTTTCTTAACATTACATAGTAAACATTAAAAATCAATACATACAATTTATTTTTATTTTTAAAAACAATCTAAGTACCTATATTTAAATGTGATTAAATTACATATCTTATTATTAATTATTTTGGACAATAATATTATGAGCAAAGACTTTGCCTTTGACGCCTACCGTATTGTATATATTACGCTAGACGAGACTGAGGTCCGTGAGGTAAAGTCCCTATAAAAATTTGACATTCATCGCATAATAATACGTTACATAAATAATTGAAGAGAGATGGTGCTGTTGTTTTTGTAACCTTTATCAGATAGTTTTGTATATATTTATAATTATACATTTCTACAAATACGACAGATTATTGTTTGATGTCGTTGGCAAATTAAATTATTTTTGTAGAATTTGAATTATCAAGTTATTATTTAATTTGGAATTAGGAAGGTAGGCTTTAAATAATAGCCTAGTATGGAGTCTTCGCCATTGCAATATTATGTACAGACCAGGATCTCAATAAGTTATGTGCTCATAGTACAATCGTAATGGTAATAACCCTGCATGGAATGGTCGGCCGAGACACTGTTTTTTGCGTGTGTAAAATAATTGAATTTAGCGAAAACTTTTGTCTAGTATCTATTGAAAAACATAGTTAAATAAAATCGGACGGAGAATGTTTCCGCCATGTAAGAGTAGTTTACCTTGCAGTTTAAAATTGTTGCTATTTGACCAATCGGTCTGAAATTTTTTGGAGCAATTGTATAAAAATTGAACGATATCGTATATTTCATCAAACCCAACGGTTGCAAAGTCTAACGTTTCATTTGAAGCCCACAACTGAGAAAGATCTTGAACCCGATTGATTTCTTGTCAGTCGTTTTAAATTGGATCGATAGTGACGTCAGAATGTATAAAAAAGTGTAACTTATTTTGTCTTTGGCATTACAAAGTGTTCAATGTTTTCATGCTGGAGGCAAATAAATTGTTTCAATACGAAATATAATCGGAGTCTTTCATTTATGAAGTATTTTTTTTGCAAAAGCCGTAACAATGCCAAGGACTTCATTCATCATCGGCGGTACAACCCGATGTGGATCTTGGCCACCTCGAGGAAAGATCCCTATACGACATTAGCGAAGACTGCATAGGTACTAGGCTATTATTTAAAGTCTGCTCTCTTAAGAAAAATCATTTTTAATTGCCTATAATTATTACAGTATGTAATTTAAATAATAAATACAATATTTTATATTCGACGAATTTTGTATTATAAATTGATTGCCGCTTCGCCCAACCAACGTGTCCAGCTATGGCACTTATACAATCAAATAAATGCTGCAAAGAATTTAAAATATTTCACGACTACAACACATACATACGATTACACACATATTGTAACACACACACATAATGCCAAAACCAGTTTCATACTATTACATGCTCTGAGGCTGTAGGTATATAAGCCTAACGTATTTACAGTGATATAATTTTTATAAAGATATTGTAGATAAATTAATTTATGCGCCCTGAAATCGATGCCAAATGGTATCTTGATCAAGACCCTGAACTATCAAGACAGTAGAATTTTCTAGCCTAATTTTGAATCGCGATTACGATAGTGTCCGTTATCCTATTTATGAAATATCATTTATAAAAAGGTAAATATATTTTTTTTGCTCAGTAAAATACTGAAGATGAACAAAATTCATAATATAGTCCTGTAAATATGGCTATCTTTTATTTAGGTGCCTACCACAGACTACCTACATTCAACAGGCACCCTTCGCCGCTGCGACACAAACTGTCTCAGTCTCGCAAACTCCCTTAGACTTAGGGATACTATGTACGTATATTTTTACCAAACCATCACATCCTAGATCTCCCAACCCTCACTTTTCCTTCTGATCTATTGAAGACAAGCCACTTGGGTAGTTGAGAGTTTTATATCTTTGAGAGATATCCTGCCAAACGGATTCGTACCACTTTGATATGTGAAACTACGGATTAAGTTAGTTATTTATATTATATTTGGCAATAATATGTGAGATTATTATTTTTTACGCTATAGGTCTCGAAGTTTTTTAAATCTCTCTCCTACTTAGGGGTCATACTTCGGATGTATATATGGATACAGCTTACATGTTACGTCATTTGTGAGGACAACAATTTTCAGGTGGCTAGAAATGCTCCAGCTCAGATATGTACTGCAAAACAATTTTATCAAGTTATTTAGCAATGATAATTAAATTGGTATATCAAAAAACACCAAAAAACTCTTTAATTACCAAGCAACAAATGCATTTCTAAACTACCAATCACGCTGTAATTTGATAGATTTAAGAAAGATTCTATGAGGAAAATTATTATTGCTTTGAGCGGAATTATTGTATCATGTTGGGTTACTTTGTGATCAAAGCAATCCATTGTGGTTTTCTTTGGGCCTAATATTTATTGAGAGAAAATGTAGATTGAATCATGATTTATTACACAATTTTGAGTATGACATGAAATACATACCAAAGGCATCTACAGGAGTTTCTTAATCAGTAGGTACGCATTTCGCTGTATTAACTTACGTATCATAAATTATTATAAAATATTGTTTTCTCAGAGGTTTTTTACCTGCAGATTTCATGCAAAATTACCAAATAATAAGTAGGTAGATAATAATAATTATTATACAACATTTTTTATTAGTAAATTTTGTTCACTAGTATTAACTTTCCAGTGGGTCTATTCTATAGTTATCGACCGCTAAAGTGATAAAGTGATAAATATTATCAAAATTAGATTAGGGTTATTACAAAGTATTGGCACTTATTGTAATTACAATAAGTTGGTTGTAATTGTTGCAATAAGTGCTATATTTTAATAGCACCTCTCTTGGCTGTGATAAAATTTAGAGCGAGATAAACAGTTTGGACTGTTTAGACGGCTAAATTATTGTAACAATTATAATACCTCAATACAAATATGTAATAAATACTATCACTTTATCACTTTAGCGGTCGATAGTTGCCTTGTGTATAGAATATACCCGCAGATATTACTCAATAACCACACCATCTAAAGTATTTAAATTCCACTTGATGCAAAATTCTATCCAAGCTTTTTCTAATATTTTTTTTTATGTATCTGAAGTTTTCCCGATGAGAAATATTTCAATATATAAACAAAATTTACAAATTTTAATAAATATTAAAAACTTTATGTTTGCGCTTTTATTACGACTTCTCAATTTTGATCTGTTAATTGCGACAATATCTCTTGTAATAAATGTACTGCATTAAATTGGAATGACAATTGAATATTCACTCACTTATCGAGTCCGTCACGAGACGCACTACTATCGTCACGAGTCCTTCACTCGACACAGTCAACCGTCATTCCACTCGAATCAAAGTCTCTCAGTTCACTAATATAATCAATCTCCTGATCACATTGATCTCACTGACATCTTTGTTAAAGTATTTATTCTTTCTGGTAAACGACAAATATAAACTCGCACCTCGAAACTCCAAGCAAGAACGACTTTTCTCTCCTCCACCTCATCTACCACCAAAAATATATTATTGTATAGCAACATGACTTTGGAAAGAGACCCATAGATGGCGCAGCCCATTGACCGGATATCGCAAGCACTATGTAGACGAATGAGAATTTAACTCTAGGTTGACTCCATAAATGATAATATAGCAGATCTTTCACTGTCTTACAGCCAGTCAGTTTAGTCTGATTATCTCTGACCCTTTTGATCATACAGGTCCTTTATTTTCAGTCAAAGCACTTTACACTATCGAGATTCGTTTCTAGTGATAAGTGTGATATTTAGTTTTTAAATGTGATACCTACCTAAACTGAACTAATCCTTTGGTAAGCTCATCTGGTAAGTATTCTCTGTTATAGTTGATTAATCTCTGTAAACTCTGAATAAATACTCAAACCGAAAGTGTTTATATTTTATAACTAAAACATACTATAATTGTAGTTTTTCTTCGTATTGATTAACAAATTATGTGTTCTACTGCATTTATATTATTGTATAGATTTATTTTGTGTAGTATTTTATATTCTCTTTAAAAGTTTTAGCTGTAGAGTTGTAGACCGATGATTGATTGTTTACTCTTATTTCAAGGCAAAAACAAAAAAGAATGATATTTTAAAAAAATAGTTAAATTTCTTTCTTTTATTTTATTACGTTTAAATGCTATTGTAATTGTTAATAATAATCGCAGCAGGTCACGAATGCATTTTATTAATAATAGTATCACGATAGTTGCCCTTTATAACATGTTGACTTTACTTTTTGAATATTGTTTATTAGAAACCCCATGATCAAGTAATGATCCTGTCCCTGAAGCCGTCAGTTCCCTAACTACATAATCGTATGGCAATACGAAAAAAATGTTTAAAAATAAAGAAAAAAACATTAGAAAACAACAGGTGATAGTGGAACCGGAAAAGCATCAATCCACTCAATGGGTTCTGGTTTTACCTGGTGTATGTCTAAAACTCCTCCAGGGAAGGATCCATGATGTGCTACATGCTACAAGTACTACACTAGAAAAGTGGGGACTCTTTCAAGCCCCAATTATTATGGCATCATATTAGCATACCTTGTATGCCAACACCATATTCGGTTCAGACACACGCTTATATATTATTTTCGCGAAAGCTTAAAGCCATTTCATTTTGGTGTGCTCGATTTGATATAAATAAAAACATTAAAAGAATGAATTTGTAAAAAATCTTTTACGTATATTATAGAAAATTTAATAAACTGAATTTGAAAAAGAATCATGACCATAAATTAAAATTATGTAAGTAATAATATATGGACCCTTTAACGAATTCACGTTTTATAGTTTTTTTTTTTAAATTTAAATCATCGAAAGAATGTCTGAAATTAAAAGCTACATATTTTTTGCTAGGTACCTTTGGTAGATGGAGTATTCACCTTAATTTAAATTACGTAGTCTGCAATATGTTGATCTCTTAAAATCTCATTTTTTTTAATATCACAATGCCCAAAGGGGCTCTTTGCTTATTATTTAATTTATAGTTTTATAATTCGATGTATTAGAATAATAAATTAAATATAATATATGATATGCATGTTGCAGAAAAAAATCTACTAACCTGATTTACAATAATAAAATAATGCAAAGGCTTAAAATTTAAAGCTCTCTCCAGAAAATTGATGATTGATGATAAATATAGTCACGACATGCTTGAAATTATGGCACCACAAATAATATTGTTTTATATAATACGATTGGATCTTCTGGAGAGAAGAGTGATCTCTGGTGGCATTCAAAGGAAATGGTTGCGAGGGTGTGCGCCCTCCAGATGGACCATCACCAATAATAAAGAATCAACAATAACTGAAGTAAAAAAATCAGCGGATTATCGGTCTAGTTAAAAAAAGATTGTTGGCTTGTAATTTCAGTGACCACCATCCACAGTAATGTCGCGAAGACTGCAGAATTAAGGCTTCATCTTTCTGGCTACCTTCGGCGTTTAAACTACTCAATTATAGCCTTCACCCTCTGACAGCTTCCAATGGATCCAACCCACACGAGAGCCCTTACCATTTCTTTGCAGCACAACAATTTACTATAAGAATGCAATGATAATGTTCCAATATCTCTAAAAGTGTATTGATGACATCTATATTTAATTAATCGTCGATGGGGTATCTGTTAATGAAGGTTTCAGTTCGATATTTTTATTAATACCCGATGTTTGAAGTACCGGACTGCCCTCCAAATGTTTATGGAATGAATAATTATCACCACACTTTGTGTTTACTTAATTTTAAGTCTCTGGGTTTACGGTTTAAGTTTTTTAAGCGGGAAAGCAGAATGTGACAGAAAAAACGTTGCAGATTTTAGATTATTGTTTTATATTAAAAAGTAGATTCAAATTAAAAAATAAACATGAAAAATAAACAAATATTTTTAAAACAAAATTCACTTAGCTACCTAATATTTATAAAAGTATTTTTCGTTGTTGAAGTATTTCTCGGCAAAAGTGAAATAAAGAAATATCCACTCAATGTCTAGAATTGGATTTTTATATGAATGAATGAAAAATGGTATCGCAAGTTGGCAATCTATATCTAGATACATACTATGGTACCTACTGTTGCTCAGATTCAAACTTTTACTTTTGGGTTTAGCCATGTTTTGCAAAATTGTTTATAAAAACATAATTCGCCTGAAAGATTTTCGCAAGTTGTAATTTAAAACTTCACTATATATTCTCAAATTAAACAAGTAACATATTGAAAACAAGTTCACATCAATAGATTCATATCAGCGGCGAAAGGTGAAGGTAGACTGTTGAGATCCGATATATATAGCGCACACTAAAATTTGTCAGGCATATTTATTTTGTTTTCATTGAACTAAGAATATAAATTACAGATGGTGTGAAAAGTAAACTGAAACCCTGAGTAACTAAAACTATGCCATGAAATCATATATACTTTTAGATAATTTATAGATATATTTTTAACTATTATGGTTTGGTTAGTCAGTTTGGGGGGGGGGGGAAGGGGTGAGGTATCATGAAATAATAAAAAATACTGACAAAGTGTACACTATTTTTGTCGGATCTCCATAGTCTACATTTAATATGATACTTTACTATGGTTGGACGCTCACGATGGCTCAGCGGCTTAAGCGTCGCCTATAATATCGTGGGTTTCAGGTTCAAAGCCTAGGTTTGGCAAATAAATATGTATATTAGTTTTCAATTTGTGTTTGGAATCAGAGTTTGGATGTAATAGGTTGAACAAGTGGTTAACATCTATTTCTTGTAATAACAAAATTTGTTTATACAACTTCCACTCTGTGGAAGCTCATATATTATTATGATCTCTTAATAATATATAATTTTGAAAACACAATATGACACCCAGCTGGAATCGAACCTGCGTCTCTCGTGATTCGCGCCCACGCACATCGACTACAATGCTATAGGTACCCTATCTAATAGTGACAACTTTTAAATAATGGCTCTTACAATATTATTATCTGAAGCACTTTATTTTCAACATATTTATGTATGTTCAATAAAAAGAATGTAACATTCCTAACTCTTGTGAATTATTCGTTATGTTAGACTTTAAAATCTTTTGAAATTTTGTTTCACAAGAGTCCCCGTTTTTTATTTAGTTAGTTAGTTTAACCTGACAGTAGCATTGTATCAAAATCTTGTAATTATTTGTTGTTTTGGAAAAACTATTCATTCTTTCTCATAAAGTGGCACGTTTCTATTTTATTTCACTCCGTACAATGGAGTCTTATAAATTTCTGCAACTCCACTGACAATTGATATGTGCCATAATCAAATGCCATGACTGCCGACACGAATGCAAATACCTACACGATTATTTTGTATTTTAAATTGTTTTTAATTTGGAAATTTTCATAATATTTGTGTGACTTTGTGTACTTTGAAAAAATTTGTACGATGTACTAATACTTAAGAATGTTATAAGTTAAGTAAGATCTTCACAAACAGTTGATTGTATTACATGCAAATCGATACAATTAAATATTTAAAAATAAATTCCAATAAATACAACATAGAGTTCAGAAAATTTATAGATTTTACGTTAGTTAGATACGTTGGTTACGTATAAATTGTACGTATTACATTTCACCGTAGCACATTTCGCCGTGAGCGTTCTTATTAGAGATTTAAAAAATACGCGTTGTTCTTGGAGCATTGCAGATTGCATTTTCCAATTCTATTAGATTCTTATCTAACCTAACCTAACAAATAATTCAGTTTATCGGCTATTTTCAAAATTTCCTGTAAACCGGCAAGAACCGTGTTTTATTTAGACATGAATTTTATCTCAGTACTATACGACCCAAAGACGGTATTATACAAACATATATTTCCGATACAACATTTCACGGTGAAGTGTGACACGGCGAACTGCAGACATACGTTTATAATATCGGAATAATTTAAATCAACGTCAAAGATTTTCTTCTTTTTGCGTCATATCTATTATTTAACTTAGGTGATGAATTTAATTATTTTTTCCCTGTCTGTCGCGGCTGTGAAGAGATATGGAGAGCTCCAATCAGTTGCTGAGATTCTTGAACCAGGACGTTTTCTTCTGCCGGTAATCTTCCTTTGAATGATAGTATATATACGTTGAAACTCTCAGGAAACCTCATGATATGGTCAAAGTATGTATTTATCAAGTTATTACTCTGTGATTAATTATTTCTCTTGTATTTTTCATTATCATCATCATCTTAATATTCCTGTCGTTTTAAGTTTCCGAAGCAGTTTTTCTGTGAGTTTTTACACCTCCGTTCAATATAAAAGACATAAGGCGGCCATATACGTACAGTTTTCGTAAGAGGTTGAACATGCCAGTTAATACGTAATGGCGGCCATACAGTTATCTTTGGTAGATAATCTGCTGCGCCCATAGACGGACACTTTTCGACCTGCCAGATGTGTGCCAGGTTCAAACTGCCAGCGACCCCCTACTCCCGTGTTTTTGTAAAACTGTTGGAATTTCAACTAGCCGAAAGTTCTCGAGTGACATTAGATGTTGGTAACGTAAAGTAGAATATACCGCGCGATACAACTGCGGCTGGTGTTGCTTGTTATAAAATACAAATTCATTAATAAACCTATTATTTTATACAATATAATATAAATGTTAAAATTTTAGAGAGCATTATAAATATTAAGTTATTGTGAAAATATAGACTAATTTCAACTCAAATTTTATTTATTGTATGTAGTGAATATTACAAATTATTAATTTAAGACGATCAACACATAAATTAATATACCTAATTGTAAATAACAATGTCGCTAAATCTAAATAAAGTTTAAGTAAGTATATATTTTAATAATATCATAGTAATTAATTATTATACTGATGATTGATGTAAATATAATTTTGTGGCATGTTTAAATTTATTGTATATAAAATCAATACCTTTATAAATATTACCGTTTTCTTACTTAATTAATACTGTCCATTAAAGGGAATAATTTATTCAAAAGAAAAGAATATATTTTATATTTTATATTTACACGAATGTGTATAATATTGTTTCGGTGAATCGATAAAATATACAATCTACTAGCAAAATCATGATTTATATTACCAACGTCATAGGTGTGTATTTTATGTCCATTTGTTTCTAATAAAAACAATTATAACCATAATAAATTCAAAGTAAAATTATTCGTGCATCAATATCGTTCAAGTATACTCTACCTAAAACTAATTGAAACAATACCCCTGTGTAATATCTCCGCGAACCTAACCTCCATAGTTTTTGACACTTGCTCTGCCACATACAATAACTGTATGTATATGGGCACGTCGGTTGACAGTTTGACAGATTTAAATGGAGTAGTTAAACTGATCTGTGGTGTGGCCACTAACGTACAGTTATTGAACAGTTATTGTCTGTGCCATGTTCAACCTGTTACGAAAACTGTACGTATATGGCCACCTATAGGTGCTTAAAAGTTCTGCTTTGGGTAAGATCATTGTTAATAATATAACAATGAAAGCGTTTCAATAGAATCAAAATTAAGTTTTATAACGTAAACACAAGTCATAAAAACACTGCTTAGATATACTAAATAATATTGTATTTTTGTACACATTCACAATTTTCTATTGACTAAACCAGTCCTGATTATTAATAAACAATGTGAAATAAGTATTACATATTGTGTTTTATTTAAAAAAAAATACAATGTCTTTCCACCAAGAATTGCAAGTTAATAGTATAAACACTATTAAAAATAAAATAAAATGTCAAAAAATATTTAATGGTAGATTTATAAACACGATTAGCTGTGCTGTATCAAAAATTAATAACCCGCCAGAGATTAATAAAAACACTTAAGTATGCAAGACCACAATTATTATTCAGATTATTGATTACTCGGTTTGAATTATGATCATTAATTTTATATGATTATAAGCACAATAAATATCTAAAAAATATTATATTTTTTTAAATGCATCCGGAAGTAAAATAAGATTTTTTTTCAAGTGTTAGAATTTATTATAATTTCTATGGATAATTGAAATTATACTAGAACTAATGTTAGTTTGTATTAATTCGCATAGAAAAATAGCCGCACATAGCCTGACAATACCTTTTCTCTAGACTCTAGAGTCTTATTTCCTAATCTATGGTTTCAAAATTACCCGCCTTTTATTTAAGTATATCAGATTCCATTGTTTTGAAAGGTCAATAACTAACTACTATTCACGGGGTGTATATGGTGGGTCTATGGGACATTGGAATGGCCTATACCAGGGTTGGCGAACCTTTTTACGTACGCGTCTCAAAATTTGCCAAATAGTATTTTTTTACTCTCTGACGTGCCGAGCTGTTTTAATATTACTGTATTACTTATTTTGATCCTTTAAGCACAAATTGACGCCAGAATGCTTCGTCAGATAAGATATTTGCTTGCTACAATGGTATCAAGCATTGTAAAATGATTGTAAATCAAAAAAAATCAGAGGTTCGCGGCGCGACTTCTCCCACCACCTGATGAGGTCAGTGCGAGAATATTATGTCTGTCGCATAAAACCTAAGGCCCAATCTATGCAATTTAAAGTAAACGAAATGCTTTTCTTAGAGAATATTTACCTGCTATTTTTTATACAATGCAATACTGTTACTATTTTATCTCTTCAACATAAAACAATCGCGTACCATGCAAAATCATCTCGCGTTCTATAGGTTCGCCACTACTAGCCTAGGCAGACGACAGAGGTTGACAGGAATTATCATTTAACTTCAAAAATTTATTTGTTGGTGGCTTAATAACATTTAATATTGAGAAGGCAGGAGTTTTTAAAACTGGCCCCAATTGTGTGCGGCACATTTTGCTATTTCTCACTAATAAATTTAGCTACTAAGAAACGCATATTATTCAATGATATCAATCGCAATAGTTTTCATGACGTATTTGATGTAAAAACTGCCCTGAATGAAAGCCAATAAAGAATAATTTGTTGGCAAAAAATTAACATTGCAAACAATTCGAGCATGAAACAAGCCAGACACGAAAAAAGTGATTTACAGAACTTTCAATCTTGAAACTTCTGACAATTGGATTTTATGTTGTGGCCTAATTATCTTGAAATATTTTTGTTTTTCGCTCCGAACTATCAAAAGAGATTAAAAATTATATTCATTCATAATATCGATTTCCGGACAAAGCACATTTAAGTTATGTTATAAAAATACCTTCATATTGCAATATATGTAAGTAACAATTACCTAATACTATTATACTATCAATTATTCTGAACTGACCTACGAGTTGTAGTGTTAGAGTCTCACCGAGGAAAGGAAGGTGATGTATGGATGCAGCGTCGAAGACCTTCCACCGAAAGTGGGATACTTTTCCCAAGGCCAGGCACACATATTTTTTCTTTCCGAATATACAATGGCGAAATTGCCTCCTGACTACTACACCAGTCAGTTTTTGACAGACCATGGTCGATTTGCTCTACGATCTTACCCGGCCAATATTTATATGTGGCGGAGGACTATATGATGCAAATCACATCCTCTGGGAATGTCAGAGAATGTGCTCTGAGAAGGAAGAGATGCCTCAAGTCGATCTCTTTCTCTCGTCGAAGCCTCTTCACATAGTTTTGTTTGCCCGTATTATTCTAGCTTTGTTTTTATATCTTATATGTCATTAAATTCATTTATTTTTGTTAAGTCTCCGTGCCTTTCTCTCTCATGGTACTTTTTTATTATTATTAAATTATGTCTTTCATTAAACTCAGTCAAAGCTCACTTGAGAGCGTGGCAACCTCGGTTTTGGGTATCGCTCCTGAGATATTCCCAGGCGTAAACAACTGTTGATGCTTCAAACATAAATGTGGGGCCTCGTGATACGCTCGATTTAGACCGAGTGTGGTACGGGGCAGGTTGGTTTGGGGGTCTATGTTTGTATTGTCTGTTGCTGCTGAAAATAATGATGGAGTGCTGAGCTCAAACTAGCTCAAACTCTAAAACAATCATGACAGCAAAAAATATCAGCATCATCATCAGCCGGGGTCTTCCAAGGCCTTCCATAGGTCCCTCCACTCTTATTAGTCCGTAGTTCTTCGCTGCAATATACATCCACCGAACGTTATGAGTTCGTTTTAGGATGTCCCTTTAATAGTTTAGTGCTCCTTGGGTACCACAATGATTTGTCCAGCAGTTATCCACTCACCGAGCGACATTCTAGCCCATTTCCATTTCATCTGTTTAGCGACCTCTATCACATCGCGTACTTTGTCTGCTTCCTTATTCAATAGACATTACTTAATTTTGTGGTCTCCTCGCGTTATGCCTAACATGCACCTTTCCATGCCACGTTGCGTTACTCGCAATGTTTGGATTTATTCTACAGAAAAAGTCCATCTTGTTATTCAAGATAAGCAACATTTTCTGATTAATCTAAGAATTTGTCTCTAACTGTGTACTTTGATTAAATTTAGAAATATGTTTCAAAAGTACGATTTTCAACGTCAAAATCATATTTAAGATTTGACTAAAGTGATTATTATGAGCTACTGGCATTTTTGATAAATCCAGTTTTGAATATAAATACGACAATAAGCAAATGATAAATTCTTATTATGACAATAACGTATTTAAAACATGTCTAGCTGATAATTTTCTTTTGAAATGGAAGAAACCAGTCCTCTTTAATATTAAACTGCGTGAAATTATTACTAGGTACATATTGTGTTTAATTTTAATTATTTTAAACTTTGTTTAAATTTTTTTAAAATTTGGACTGACAGGGTTGTTGACATCCTGAAACAAATCGGTAATCACAGTGAAGTTTTGATTGTCAAAAGTGCAGCATTATACAGTTGGTACAGCTTACAAGGAAGATCAACAGTATATTATTATGTAGTAGAGAAAGACGCCACATTTTATGATATAAAAAATTCCCGGGTAGTAGATGACAAAGAGAAGATATTTGTAGTGGCCAAAATAAAATAAATTTGAGATGATAACAGTACATACCTAAGAAATCAATAAGCGATGTCAATAATATCTTCAACAGATGTCTTCGTATACCTAAAAACTTTCGGTTTTTGATTTCTTAATGCCCATATGATGAAATATTATTTGTTCATGTCAGAAGTGTGCCAATCAATATATATTGATCAGTAGGCGACAACTTCAATCGCAAGCAGAAAAAAATGCTAATTACATGTTCGGAACTAGTTCAAATATTATTATTAGCGAAGTTAGTCATTTATTTTATACATGCGATAATATTAAACTTTCCTCTAGACTTGAGCATACAATTAAATTTAAAAAAATCAGTAGCAAAAACACACACATTTTTACTGGGTTGGTTAATTCATTATAATACTAGAGTTTATTATTTTTACTTCCTATATGTTTACTAACGATACTAAAACGTAGTTAATATAGGAACCTTCTTATATTAATATTAAATCCAATTGCGTAATTTTCTAGTGGTTAATATTAAATGTCGCCGTACAGGACAGGTGACACCATCAGTTAGTAGAAGGATACGTGTTGTTAGGGAACGGTTTCATCGGGAAGGCTTAGCCCAACACGTCAACGCAAAGGTGAAGGGAGCGCCGCATGCCAACTACCGCGGCAATAATGAATTCACAATCGCATACTGTTTCATAATATTTTATCGTTATTTTAACATTAGTTACATATTATATTGGTGGTCTAAGACAATATTTAATGATATGTCATTATTAGGGTTTGTAATACCGGTATTTTAAAACCAATTGATCTATACCAAAATATCGGTTTCAAAAATTCAAAATAACGATTTTTTCAGTATTAAGAAAGAGAATTTAATGTTATATTTTCAGTACCTACTTCTATATTAAATTTGTTGCTTATATGCTGCCAAAATGCAAATATATATTGACTAAAACCAACAAAAGTTAAAAAAAACATTAAAACAAAATCCCTCAAATATCCTACTTGTAAAATTGCCGCAATGAATTAACATATTTTGAAAAAGAAAACATTCGTGGCAAATTTACTATACAACTATTGATCCAACGTTGAATTTCAGAGAGATTTTTCTGTACCCGAGCTTATAGTATTTTTAAAAATTAGCAGTTTTAAAATATTATGATCTATACATATTTACTATGGTCAACATAATAAATGTAGGTAGGTACTTTAGGTTGCTATAAAATAGTGTTTTAAATAGATTTTAATAGTTATTATTGAAAGGTATTTCTTTGATTATAATATAATAATATGTTTTGACGAATACCGGTATTCGATAAGAAATACCGAAATACCGGTATTGATAATATATTCATTCGGTATTGCCATCTCTAGTCATTATAGAAAACGATAATCATCACGGGAGCTCCGGCAGACAGACTGTCCAGATTTTGCCTCCCGGCCTCCCGGCCTACCGCCTATATGTTTAACTAACATTTTATTACCACCTTACTGGCTAGTTTTGATACTCCTTCGAAGGTAACTGTATAGGTAAATGTAACTTTGAAGGTATAACTGATAAAATGGCTTAACGTAGCCTTTATTGATCCATTGATAAATTATAAACATTAATTAGTAGACATAATATTATTCCATAACAGTATACATTGTACGTGTGAGCTGTATTATCAGAAAGAGATGACCGTATAGCGTTGATATAAAAATAACGCGTTATTCGTGGATTATTGCAGGCAGTAATATTTTTTATTAAATTTAATAACATTAATGTGATATTGATTGCTATCAAATATTTGATCATTACGGTGTTATTATTATCAGATATCAGGTACGAGTCGATACTTCGAGCACCAAACAGAATTTTAAATCACATGATTGTATTTATAATTCACTTACCTACTTATATTCTTCTGTCTTTCCCTTTTATTCCGGTGGACTTATTACGTTTTGTGAAATGTTTTATTTAGACAAAAATTTAATCTCAATACTGTATGGCCATCTATTTTCAATACAAAAACTCACGGTGAATGGTGATACGGCCAACTGCATACATACAAAATTCTAGACACGAGCCGCGGTATGTTTATGGCCGCAATGTGTCAGAATGAATAGATTTTAAGGGGGGACATGCTCAGCGTACGTCAAAATGGAGCTTTTATGCTATTTTCAAAGCATGATCCTGGACATTCCTTAAACCTTATAGATAATCTTTTTACATCGTTTTGAAGCCTTATCCTTTATATTTATTTTAAACATTTAATGACTGCATAAAGTATTTTTATTACATAAAATAGTATTCTTTTAAACCTCTCGCTCTAATGTTTTAGAATATAGTCATATTTCAGTACATCCATGTGCAGTGGTGTTAAGATATTTTATATTTATTAATTTCTAAAAGCATTTATAAAACCATTAGTAAAATTCATGTCGACATTATTGTAGTGAAATATTTAAAATTAAAAATTATATTGATAATCTCTGTGATCCCAAATCTGACAAGAATTAGGCATTTTATTATTCAAAAAATGGGCAAAATTTACACATTTAAAGATAATTTTAAAGATACTGATTATAAGCTATGTCTTTGACCATTCAAATGTGATACGAATAATGTTTGCTTTATAATAATTATTGACCTAAGAATAAAGTAGTATTTTTTTGAAATACGCCATTTCTATTGGCATTTCCTAGTGGCTAAACTACAACATATGGCCGTAGCCATAAATTGACAAACGATAAATGAAGTAGGGAGTAAGATCATGGTAACGCGCGTGTTTGAACATGTACTTAACCGATTTTTTTTTAAAAAAAAAATGCTAAATTATTAATATATACGTGCGTTACTATGGAAATCAATATGACATTTCAGTATTATTTCTATCAAGTACATTTTTTTGATTCTTTAAGCTAGTCAAGTCAAGTTTATATGATTCAACAGAAAATTTAAAAACGTTGCATATAATTTTTTTATCTTGTTATTATTTATATATTATGTTAGGATTGAAGATTCATAGAATCATAAACAAAATAGTTAAACAACGTTGCATGGAGACCTTATGTTTGAAGTACCGGACCTCCCCCAAATTATATTAGAATGCGTTTTCAATGCATTAGCACCTTTGTAGAGTTTTAAGTCAATGGTATGTGGGAGGTAGGTGACAAGTGAGCCTGATACAAAAACTTGAACTTCCGTTCCGGGTTCTATTCCAGGTGAGTACATTTATATCCATGTGGTTTTCTTAAATCATCACTTAGTATTTACGTGATTGTTTTACTTCTACTACTGCACTAATTTTTCACTACATTACTGTCATTGGGGCTCATGGTATGTTGTAGTGTCACAATGAATTTATATGTGATGTATATTTTATAGATAAGCGAGTATTTTTTTACTGTTATCTATTATGGCTTGGTTTTCGCGGGGTTTAAAGAAATTTTAAAAACTTACCAACACAGTCTGTAAATTGTAGTATTATTTCAATGAAAACAAATACGACATGACTAACAAAGCTTAATATACACTATTTATGTCTGATCTTAACAGCCTACTTCCACCCTTCGCTACTGATATAACATATATGTATTACATGATTATATATTTTTCTAAGTGTAGTGTATTTTATAGAAATGAGATATAATATTATACGGTTTTAATTAAATAACTAATTGTTTTAGATTTAAACTTAATAATAATGTTTTTATAATAAAAGTTAATTTAATGAGTACACATTAGTTATGTCAGTATTTTATTAATACGTTAAGCACCTGCCATTTTATGTAACATTAAAAAAGGTGTTTACTTGCTATAAAACAATTTGTATAAAGTTGACCCAAAAAATTACCACAAAAACACCAAACCGGTTATATAAATTGTTTCAGGTGCGTTCGTGTAAACGTTTCTACTGACCAAATGTACCAATGTTAGAAAGTAACGAATAAATTTTGAATGTGTCGGATTTATCTGTATGTGTGATTGATTTTGTATATAAGAACTTTGTTATGCCAAGAATTATACATGTAGTTTAAATATGAAATAAGACAAAGTTAAAAGAATTCTAACTGAAAGAAAACTTAGCCTTGGGAAAGAAAACCAAACATGGCCCATCCGTATCAATGCTTAATTCTGTTTTTCAAACCCCGCATAGCAAGTCTTATATAGGCACAGGGGTGGATTTACTGGTGCTCTGTATGCGCGCAGGATAGTGCCCCACAAACTGACAAGGAGTCCAGATAAAAATATATTAAACATTAAACGTTAATAATACATTTTCTCTAAATCATTGGAAATCAGTAAAATGAACGAATCATACCTATACCTACATACCTGATAATATTTTGGTTGTTTGACGTCGGTATTTATTTATAAGTCGATAAGCAATAGTTAATTTTATTCTCTTTCAATATAGTTTGTAAAAAAAAAGTGGTAGATTCTTGATATTTTTATATTATAAGAAAATCTATTCTTTTTCTCTCAACTAGCTTATTTTCTAACCGTATCAAGCATATTTTTGTCAATGGAAGTTGGCAAAACTGGTAGGCACTTGATTTCTGGTCAGTGCGGATGGTCAGTATGCACGTTAATACAACAATAGTTCATCTCATATTGGAGAGAAAAGGGTAACGATTGAGGCATTTGGAGGACAGTTATACAATCAGTTACATCTACGTTAATGATATTTAGTACCAGATGAATAATTAAGTACATGGGTGAACAAATAAATTTAAAAGTTAGCCAAAGGTGAGTATGTTTTATCACTTTAACCCACACTGTCCGGTACTTGACAGACTATTTTAATTGTTATGGAAGTTTCGCTGGAAAGTTTTTCAGTATTGGACGTGTTCACCGGCTTTCGTGTATCTATAGCTGCGGATTGCATGATACTATAGAATTTCTCCAGGAATGTTCTTCCCTTCCTTGTTTCTCTATCATTACATTTTTGATAATACTATCACAATCTGATATCCTGGTGACTTCAGTCTCGGCTGACTGCTCTCAAGGGATGGGTTGGCTCATGGCGTTTATAAAGTTATGACAACTTGATAATCAAATACATGTGTATTGTTATACTTTTTAGCACGAGAGTGTTATTGGTCTGGCATTAGGGAAGGCAGAAGAGCCCTATATATAATTGTAAATTTCTTGAAAATAATTGAAGAGAGGAGATGAATAACGGATCCTCACTACGAGGGAAAGAATCGATATTATGACAGCATGATGCAGTTAAAAAAATATAAAACATGAGATAATCACGAAACAAAGTTTCAGAAACTGGACAATAATTTAACAGTATTTTTGTTGCGATATATGAAACGCGTAGGAACGCCGCGTTGCATGTTAATTATATACACTAAAATCAATTCATTCTCTCAATTCACTATTCAAAATGTATAAATTTATGTTACATTTAAAATTTCGACAATTTATATGACACAAAATAATTAATTATGTATTCATTAAAATATAATATTGCATATAATCAATAATGCATATCTCCTGTATCTATCTAAAGAAACATTGAAAATAGCATTTCCTTCCTAATTAAAATACCTGAAATATTCATATTAATTAGTACACTTAAATATAAATTTGAGTCACATAAAATAGTGGCATTACATTTCAAAATTATTATAGATACTGATACCTCACTATTCCTGGCACTCTTCCAAGAAAAGTGATGGCAGGCATATAAAAGAGATATGACAAAGATATATATTATTTATAATATTAATACTATCGACCGAAGGTACTTGATGGAGTTTGAATTAAAACTCTAATGGATTTAAGTTATGTACTGTTCCATTTAAGTCGTTTTTTGCGACCCCGGTTTTAAGTTTCGGCATTTTCAGGCACTGTGTAAACTGTGCACTCACTTAAAGGCAAACACACACTAACAACGAACACTATTAACTCTAACTTATAAACAAATCAATACAATAAAGTAGGTGAAAACTTAATCACCTATCTATTAAATCATGGATTCAACAAACAAGATAATACAAATTTAATTATGAATAGATAAAGTGCAGAAAGTGCTTGAAAAAAACTCCCTACCTTATCAATAATATTCACTCAATAAGCATATATTATATCGTCAAAACCTAATAATAGAACATTAGTAATTTTAAATAATAAAAATACTGCACTCAAGAGGCGTCGTCCATCGTCTATTCTGGGAACAATGGTAACGTATTGGGATTTTTTTTGTGATTTTACCGAGGCTTTGACTGCGACTCGCTGTCATATCGCCTCTTCTCTTCTAGAAGGGGATCCGTCGATCAGGTCCTCACTTCCTATTTTGTTAAATAACTTTACAATTTTGCCTAGCTCTTCCGTCTTACCCACCGCAAGGACACCCTTCAATTCGTCGACATTCTCATAGGTATCCGCAATTTGCAGCTGTAATGCCCTAAATATGAACTTCACAGAGTTCATATTTAGGGCATTGTAGTGCTATATGTACAACGTCCTCTAAAACATGACATTCATCGCATAGTTGCGATTCGCTTCTTCCCATGAGGACATCAAATCTTTTGCCCATGGTGTGCCCTGTTCTTAGCCTCAGTATTAACTTAAGCTCATTCCTCGTCCTGGGAATTTTCATTCTGGGCTCATTCCCTGGGAACAATGGTAACGTATTGGGAATTAATGGAGTTAACTAATGAGATATATTTATGATATATGTCTTTAAAAAATATTAGTTATTCAATTAAATCATTTGAAAATTCATCAAAAACCTACTAGAAATATTAAGGCCATGCATTAGTTGAGGCACGGTCTAAAAAGATCGTCGCTAGGCGATGCGCGGATTGCGGGTGGCGGGTGAAAATGACGCCTGTCAAACGAAATATTAATTGTCATATAAATCCAACATACGTCCATTTTATGTTCTGTTTATTGTTCTATTAGTAACAATAATAATATATTCATTGACATGTTTTCTTTTTAAAGTAAATGAGTAACGTTTTTAGTCATCTTTACACGATTTTAGAATTAATTGACCCGTCGCCATCACGCAGCAAAGTGACGTGTTCCTGGGTCAACTTTCTCTCAGTGAATGGCAGCGAGTCCAAAATTTCGTCGCCCGTACAGTTGAAAATTATTTGGCGTTTCACTGATGCGTCACCTTAAGATGGAATGTCAATATTTGCATGACTGGGTGCACTGCATACGCTGTTGGCAACTACTAACTGTTAAAGATATTTTGTATTACTCCACATTAATTCACAATCGAAATCTGTACTGCTAACCGCAAAATCAAAGTATCTACATAATAATGTACATGGTATGCATAATTATTTATTGATTATTCATGTAAGCATTTTATTTATTATATAATTGTAATTCCGGCATTGAAACCAAATTTTAAAAATGAACTTACTACCAAAATAATTACACAATATGTATGTATAGGTACTTAAAAAAATGCATGAGTAGTTATTAAATTAGGTGCCTATACTAAATTGGTATGCGGTAAGATATAATATATTTAAAATATATATATTATATTATTTATTCGATTCAATGACACATGACCGGTTTTGGTAAGTTTTTTTATTGACTTTTTTTTAATGATATATTATATTTTTAGTACAGTAATATATTATACTGAATTACTTATTGCATGTCATATTGTACGGAATACAAGTGCTAATAATCTAGGTTATTATATTATTTATTACTTTGTTTATTAAAAGATGCATAAATAATAATGAAAGTGAAAGTTTCTAATTTAAATTAAGTCTAATCAAAATCGGGTCAGACAGAATGGATTAAAAAAAAATATTACGATGGCTTTTGTGTTAAATATTACAATATTTTTTTTCGTATAATAGCGAATAGTATGTTCTACCTAGGTTCCTACCGCCACCCGTCATGTATGTACAGGCGTGGATATGCACGGCCACTTTCCATGACAGTATAAATGTGTCTGAAAGAAGTGATTTTAAGTGCTTATTCTATACGGAGATTGAGCTGCATGGGACTGATGTTGCAACTATGCACCGTAGTGCTTAAAGAAGGAAGTTAAGAAAGAAGAAAACTATAATCGTTGATAGTAAACATAAGCCTCATCTCTGAAGTGTTGGGTAACGGGTTTGAATGTCGCAGCTGCAAATTAATAACATATGTGTTAAAATGAAAAGGATGTGTCTAATGACTGACAACGATTTCTCGCGAAGAAAATTTACTAATATAACTTTCACTCTGAGGAGACTAGGCAAGTTTTTTTTTTTTAACCTAGTTTACATAATCCAAAAAAAAATAAGAAAGTCATAGTATGTATGCTTTATTAAAATTTTCTCTAGCCATACACATTTCAATATCCTATTTCAATAACGAAACAACTTAAAATTTCAAGGTTTTGAGTTAATAATGACATTCGATGTCGAAATGTCTTCTCTTAATAATTCAGCGAAAAAAGAGTCAAAAATTTCTTCAGTGTGTCATCAAATCGAATAAGCCTTTCTGAAATTAATCATTAATTCAATATTATACTGAAAATGTCTGGGTTGATTCCTTAATTTTGGATTGCTGAATTCCACTAAACTGAATTAAAAAAAACATACATTTTCTTCTTAAAACAAGGTTTTTTGAGTTGTTTCCCTTTTAAATAATATGGTATCGAATTATTTAATATCCTGAAAATATATCTGTCGCGCAAACATAATAATATTATGTACGTGTTGACAATTCAGGATAAAGAAATAAAATATAACATAAAGAAAGACCGTAAAAAAATGAGAGTTTCTATTATTTAGTAAAAAAAATACTTAAATTTTGAAATACTGCAGAGTTCCAAGGCAGCTTTCTCCAAGTTTTCCTATCTTCTGCAAGTCTTTTTTAGTAGATGTTATCGTCCTTGTGGCGATTTTTTTACTTGATTACTCCCCGAATCCGTGTTTACTGTTTTTTATCAAGCATGCTATCCAAAGCAATTATCCTTTATAGCCTTTCTCAACTATGGTGTTTTCAAAGAATCGCATGATACGATGTAAGCATACATAATACAAACATGGAGCCGTCCATACCAACCCACTCCGCACCATAATTAGTCTCAATCGAGCGTATCACGAGGCCCTACGTTTGGATGTGAAGCATCAGCAGTTTTCCACACTGGTAATGTCTCAGGAGCTTTGACTGATTCTAATGATTTTACTTTAATACATAGTAGAGAAAGACTCGAAGAATTGAGGAAAAGAAAAGGAATTTAATAATATCTAATTATATAACAAAAAATGAAGTTAATAAAAACGGACACCAATTGATGTGAAGAGATCTTCACGCCCGCAGAGCTAGGCATACACAGGTTCATCTTTAGATATCGCACAGGTAGTGCACTATCGAGGCATTGGTTCTGTGTTCCGTCCAGCATACCTTCAGCAGTCATCGCCAGCACCATAATATATCGAATACATCATGAGTTTTCTTTTTGTTGACTCGTAATGTCAAAAGTTATATCCCATATATTAGAATGGAAATATTTTCGTTTGTGGTGTTATCACAATCTCTCCATACGAGTGTGCAATATGTTATACATAAATTAATAATTATATTCATTAATTACTTCATTCTTAAATTGTTTGATTTCATTGTAATAAAAAGTAATAAGTTTTATTCTTCTCTTCTTTAGTACCTATGAATATAAATATGAAGAATTAAAATGTTGTAAGCATCTTCAAAACGAATTTTTGACAGTTTGATATAACTTTGTTTTGTTTTGAAAAATATTCTATATAAAGCTTTCTCGAATGTCAATAAAATTAATGATACATATTTAAATATCAACAAAGTAGGTTACACGTGTGTATTACTGTACTATTGTAGTATTGTACTTAAATTTATTAAATGTATTTTACCACGTTTTCATTGTTTGTCCGGTGGTTGTTTATCCGGTACAAATCTTGCAATCGATTTTAGCTAACTTCTCGACTAGCTAGACATTTGAAACTTTTAGAATATACCAGAACACGATGTCAATGCATTCTTTTAGTACTTTTAGCCATCTTTAAGTAGAATTGAATTCATTTTCAGTTAATTCTGTTTTGTATGAAAAGTTATTTCGGAAGAAATCCATAATCCAATCCACTATTATTGGTTGCTAAGGAGATGGTCCTAGCAACTAAATTATTAATATATACGTGCGTTACTATGGAAATCAAAATGACATTTCAGTATTCTATATTATCTGTTTGTTTGTTGCAAAATAGCAAAAAAATAATTTGTTGACAGTCGCCTTATTTGTCCTAAATTATTAATACATATAATTCTCAAGTTTATATGATTCAACAGAAAATTTAAAAATATCGTATATTAAAAGTTCTTTTTATCTTGTAATTATTTAATGATCATATTTTTCTAGAATCGCAAAAACGGTATCAAATTCACTTGGGAATAGCGTAAAAATATTAAAACAAGACCCGATGGTTACTGAAGCAAGTAGGTATTTAAATGAGCTGGTTATATGCCAAAAGCAAATTTAATTATCGGCCCAATTCATTGGCAATATCTTCTCGGAACTTTCAAAGCTCATTCATTTTACTTGCAAAAGCCGTTTGAATTACCATCCTTATTAAAAGGCATCCGTTATTAAGTTAACCGAGCCTCCGTTCGGCGATTAAGCTTCCAACGAAAGCTCTCGTTTCGTCTATTTGTAGAACTATCGATCAACACATGGCGTGAGTAATTTAATATCTTAATTTATGATAAACACTTTATTTTATAATATATGTATACATATATAACAACTATTAAAATGGCATAAAACGCAGTCATGTACAATAATTAGATAATAATGTACTCATCATTATCATCAGCCTGAATTACTTTCAATATCTAGAGGTGCACATCACGGGAGATGGTACTTTACATAGAGAGCTCGCTATCCAAATGGGAATAGCTGGAGTAACATTCAACTTGGTGCCGAATATATGAGACTCATGATTGCAATCAGTTAACACTAAATACCGTCTATTTGACGCTTGGATTTTGATGGTGCTGCTGTATGGTAGTGAGGCACGAAAACTTAAAAAGGCTCAGAGCAATTGTTGTCTGATGTTTGAGAACAGATGTTTGCGGTGGTACTAATTAGTAACAGAAGAAAGAAACATTTTATGCTACGGATATCTCAAGATAATTTCTGCCCGACTTGCCTTTTATTTAAGCCAAACGGATTCCATCGTCCTTCAAGGCCGGTAAATACTATCCACAGAGAGAGTACAGTGAAGCTACAAATGCTGGTAATAGTATGACTTGGAAAAATTCAAGAAGAATTAATAGTAAGTGACAGGCATTCCCGGAAGTACCATGTGGTGTCCATATAATATTATGCAACATAAAAGAGGGTGGATATCGTTGAAAAAAAGAAAGAATCTATTTACTGCTAAAGGGCTTCTCAAGCTGATTCCCACACCCTCTGGTCCTATGCCACGTATTTCGGTAGAACTTAACAATCCCGTTAATTTACAGAGTTCTAGGCATAAGTACCTTCCAGATTTTTCAATATTGTCCATGTTTAAATATTTTATCCTTCCTTTGTTTATTTTATCTTTAGAATTATGTTAACTTATCATATTCTACTGATGTTCTTCTGTAACTTTGTAAAAATAAAAATGTAAGTTTTCTTATATGTATGTTTTTTTTTGTTGTTATATCTCAGTTTTACAGTTTTTGGCACTTAGATTCTACAGACTTTCAACCCTTCAACTATGATTATTTTCACATTTTCATATTTTTTATTTTGTACAGAGATCCATCAGTTATCACATTTAAATGTGGGATATCGTCATCTGACCAAACAGAAATAAGTACAGATTTTGCATGTTTAGTGGTGAAATCTAATTAATTGTAAAATTATTTACTTTTAAATACACAGGAGGCGCACTAGGAGTTAAGTTTATCGGAAAAGTGATCGAAAATAATTTGTCACTTTTCTAAAGTTGCTGAAGGTCATCGTTACAAAATAATTGTTGAGTATATATTATTATTTATTGTTAGCTAGCTGCAGTAGATCGCAAGCTACGGTTTGGTGGCCACCAGTGGGGAAGGGTGACTTTTGGGAAGAGGTAAGCTGTAGAGATCAGAGAAAAATAGCACACTTGTAAGGTATACTTACAGGAAATAAGAAGATAATACTTACGATATTAGTACTGATTAATAATAATATGTGCACACTAATGACAACGCCACACTGAATCGTTGAAATTTCAATAGCTCACCGACGGTATAAAATTGAGCGATGAGTTTAAATTATGTATTTTCATAAACATTCATACACGTAACATACGCCCAAAAATATATCATTGGTGGCTTTATAAAAAGCCGTTGTTGTCATTTTGCCATTCAAAACACTTCAAGATATTTCAGTAGGTAATTAATATAAAGGCTTACTATATGATCATTTGTACTCTAAGTCAATTCGTCTGTTTTTCTGCAGAATTTTTTTTAAAACATCATCATAAAATGTTTGCCCACGTTTTAATTTAATTAATAATTCTTTTTCAATAGCTATAATTGAAAGATTCGATAATCTAGTTTGATTTTGAGTATTTCGACAATATGTGTGGACACGTTTTAGAGTAGAAAAACTCCTTTCTGCCGTCGTTGTCGTGGTCGGTAGCGTTAAAAATAATTTGACTAGTTTATAAGTCTGTGAGAAAGCTTCCACTAGACATTTTTTGTTTTTTAAATATTCGAACAACTCTCTTAAATTTGAATCTTGAAATTCTGGTAAAGAATAAATGACTTTAGGTTCGTTTTTCAATTGACTTGAATCAAAAATACCAGAATAACTGTTTTTCAGGGATTCAAATAGTTTATCTGGAAATTTTCGTTTAAACGATTTAAATAGCGTCGGTCCAAGTAATTCTAAAAAATTTAATTTTTCAAATGAAACAAATCTATCGTTCATTTGCATTAAAATGTTATCGCAAACCTCCTTAAAAATGATTTTAAAATATTGCTCATCATTTAATTCATTTCTGCGACGTTTTTTTGGTGGTTCACAGAGGTTTTTATATTTATTATATAAATTACTAAAACTATTTTGAAAGTCGGTCTCTAACCATTTTTTAAATTCGTTAATTTTTTTAATGGAATAAGAAATGTTTACAGTTCTACTTTGAATAATTTTAAATAAAATATCCGTTCGGGCATAGATTTCGGAGAATATTCCTAAGTAAAAGTTAAATTCAAATTCTTTAAATTTACTATCATAAGCATCTGCAAAGGTTAAAGAATCTTCATCCCATTTAGAAGAATTATTCTGTATTGTCTCGAATGTCGTTATGAAATTAGATCTATTGTCATGTATTACATTAAGTATACGAGAGTGGTAGTGCCACCTGGTCGATGCAACACTTGGAAGACGGCGATCCATTATTTCATTGAGCAATGCACTTCTCTTTGTAGATGTATTAAAAAAACTCACTAATTTATTAATGTGTCCAAAAAATTTTTTACATTCCGCAACATTTTCAACGGATCTAGATAAAACTAAATTTTAAATATGAGCATGGCACGGTACAAATATGGCCATAGAACATTTTTCTCGAACTTTTGATTGAACTCCGTTTAATTCTGAAGACATAACTGCAGCCCCATCATAACTTTGCGCTACCAATTTTTCACTACAATTAAACTTTTCTAATATGGAGAATACATGTGAACTCAAAACAATGGCAGTTCTCTCTGAACTTACGTCTACATAACCTAAAAATCGTTCTTCTACAGAATTATTTGAAACGTATCGCAAAATGGTTGTTAACTGTTCACGGCGACTAATATCTGGTGTTTCATCTATCATTATAGAAACAAAACTAGCTTCTGCAATTTCAGCCTTAATTTCTGAAATAATTACGGATGATATTGACGAAATTAAATCATTCTGAATCTCACCTGATAATCCAGAAAAGGCGCACGAAGATTTTAATGAATTAAAATGTCCTTCAATTACAGAATCGTAAGATGATAAAAATTGAAGAGATTCTATGAAATTTTCACGATTATTTGATGATTCACTTTCATCGTGTGCTCGAAAAGATAATTCTTGTTTACCCAAAAAAATTGTTGTATCTATCAATCTACGCATTATATTAAGGTTTTTGTCGACTTTCTCATTGTGTACTCTAGCAATTGCCTTTTGTTGTTTATCAACGGCAAATTCGATTCTAGTTTTACCAAAAGATTCCAGATTTACGATTGAATGTAAATGTTTTTCTGTAGTCACATGTTTTACCACTGAATTTGTCAAATTATTTAAATCACTTATACCAGAATAATTCCACGCAGACTTATCTGTGGCAAATAGCATACATGGCCAACAATATAGTTTATTTAATTGACAACTGCCAGTCAAAAACGAATATTTGTCATATAAATTGTTGTGAAAATGTCTAACATAAGTTTTTTTTGCTGTATGCAAATTTAAATGAACGGTTGATCTTCCAGCTTTGATAATTTCTGATTTTTGGATAAACGTCAAACTTGAAAATGATATTTTTAAAATTTGATCTGTACTACAGCAATTACCAATTTCAGTTGGAAAACTAGACATTTTTACAAATAATTTGTATTTGAAGCACTGACGAATGACTTAGGGTACAAAAAAAGATAATCTATCCACATTCAGAATACAATAAATCACAGAATTGTCTCACAAAATAAAACTATACCACTATGTTTTGAACAACAATCTGACTGAATTAAAACGATATAAATTATGTTTGTCTATGACTGAACTAATCTAAATAATTATCACGAGATACAATTATTTGTTATTTTTAAAATCAATTAATAATTATATCTTATTGAACCCAATAGACATTATTTTTTTAAATCATCTTATTTATTTATTATTATTTAAAGCGGCAGGCATAGACAATAAACTTTGCAAAAAGAGTTGGAAGGCGGTCACTCGAACGCTTCCAAGACGTGATAACATTTGTAGACTTGCTCGAAGAGATGAGTCATAAAAGGTATAGAAAACAATTTTCGATTATGAAGTCAATAATCGACAATCGTCATTCAAAGAAAAACAACAGATGTCGTTACTCGCTTGTAATTTTTTGTTTGATTCTAAACTTGGCTAATTTACATAGTCTACATTCAAATTCACACAATAGATGACTCTTAATATTTTAAAATTTTCTATATATTTTTTTATTGCAATTTGAAATAAATACTTGAAGATATAGTTTTCTTAGAAGGTAGGCTTTAAATAATCGCTTAGTATGGAGCCTTCGCCACTGGTGGCCACTGATATAATATAGAAATTTAAATAGGTATTGCGGTTCTGAATTATCAACAATAATTATTATTATTGTAAACTTTTAATTATTCTGAATTGTCAGACAATTTTAATGAGTTATGGAAAGTTTGTCGCGTCTGACTCAAGTACGTATTTAATAATATATCATTAGCACAGAGTGTCATAATTATAGTTGTAATTAATGTGGACACGCAATAATTAAATGCTGTAGTATTTTCTCATTAATATTTGTAGAATAGAAATTTTTACTTTTAGTAAGTTCTCAGCGATTGTTGCATTGTCTGTTCCGGTCGATAACGGGAACCGGAAGGAAATAATAAATTAAATTTATTGCTTGAAACTTTCGCGGTTTTTTATTTTTATTAATTCGTGTCATTTTATCTCCATTTTTCCCGTATGTTGCGTTTTTATTTCATAGGCTATTAGCAAGATGTATTATGATAACGTATTTTGCGACTAGAAAACATACTGCCTATGCCATTTTTGGTAAAATGTTTAGGACATTTTAAACGTCTAGTTTTGGCATATATTAAACTGGTAATGCCAGTTTGTCCAACTATTAAAGATCTACAAGCAGGATATAGCCTTTCGTAGTTATTAGTATTTGAAAAATGAATTTGATGAATTGAGTCGATTGGTGCTTCAGCTCATATCGATATGTAGCCTAAGAATGATGTCTAAAAAGAGCTGTCGTTACTTTAGGATTAAACATAGAGTATCCTGGATCACGACAAATTCAATTGAATATAGATGCACGATAAGAATATGTGTGCGGGTTAAAAGTGAAAAATAAAATTTAAAAAAAAGTGAATAGATTTAATAGTTAAATTATGTAATTTTAATTTCACGATAACTATGAAATAATCCATTATTACTATATTAATAATATTTTATATATAGCTGACATCAAATTCCTGTAACCCAGATCTCAATAAATATAATTAAATTAAACTCAAATTGCGATTTCACAACATTTTTTCAAATGAGGTCTAGTTTTGAAATAATCCATTATTACTATATTAATAATATTTCATATGTGGTTGTCATCGGATTCCTGTAATACAGATCTCAATAAATATAATTAAATTCAACTCAATTACATTAAACTTAAATTGCGATTTAAATTTCACGATAACTATAACTATTTTCAACATTTCAACTCAACTAAATTGAACTCAAGTCACTGTGGAGTTGGAAGCTACACCCAGTCATAGATATTTACTTATGTATTTTTTTTGAATCTCAATTCATTTTTTTATTCAGGTATAGTGAACATTAGAAATTATTAATTTAAGACGTTCACAACATGACATTAAGAAGCAAAGAAAAAATATTAAAACAGCATTATATAAAAAAGAAATATATCAGTATTAAACAGTAGAAAAGTGTAATGAAATACAAAAAAAAAATATAATGAGTTATGAAATCGATGAGAATAAAATTATAATGGTGATTATTATGTTAGTAATTTAAAAAATGTAATAAGTTCAATTAATAAAAAAATACAAGACATGTATAATTGTTCGAATACATTGCATGTATACATTTCCGTCTCACAGATACAGCTGGGAGCAATTAACCAGTTAATTTCCTCGATGCATCATCGACTACGGAAATTCACAACTGTACCAACTTTTCAACAATAAGCGAGAGAGAGCTGTAGCAACTTACAAGTATATCGTACTATAGTGCGGGGAAATTGTTCATCCGGAGAATATTCTCTACAAGTGGAGAATTTTGTCGATACATTGTCGAATAATCTCAAATGAAAATTTAGTATATTTTTTGATTTAACACCCACGATGGCCGCACGGCTTACGCATCGACCTATAGCATCGTGGGTCCCAGATTCAAATTCTGGGTCTGGCAAGTACACGTATTGTTTTTCAATTTGTGTGTGTTTAAAAGTGTGCATCTAATATGTTGAGCAAGTGGCTGACATTCATTTTTCATAAAAACAAAATCTGTTAATACAAACCTCCACTCTGAGGAGGCCCATAATATGATATTATGATCGGACATGGTCGGAAAAAAGTAAATGTAATTTATGATAAGATACACACAAAATTTAAGTGTTGTAATTGTGAGGGTCAACAACCACAGGTCGTGTCAGAAAATGCTGCGGGATTGCAGCAACGCGATAGTCAGAAAATTACCCAATTATTGCGTAGTAATTCAGCACATTCTGCTTCGTCAGTGAGAAACAAAAAATTCAAGCCTTGTCAGCGAAATGTTGCGAGGTTGCAGCAATGCAACAGTCAGCATGTTCCCCATTTGTGACATACATCAATAATAGCTTACAGAAATTTATTGAATATTCATTTCAATAAATAGCAAATCACGAAATGTATTATACTCTATCAACACACCTCTAACGGCGTATACTCTCTAGTCTCTATCATAACGTCTGGGACTGATTATATACTCGTATTATATAACAGCCTATTATATTAACTTGCACTGTTAACTTCGCACCTGTCATTGTACCTCTTTAATTCAGTAAATAAACTCTCTCAAACCAACCAGTCTTTCCTTTTTTCCCCTAATATACTCGTATTATACCAAATGCTAAAATGCTCCTAATTATACTAACTGAGATATTTACTAACACTTACTAATTAATTTGTATTACTATATTATTATCTGTACTAATTTACGTTTGGGTATAAATATATACCAATAATGTTGATATGTTTATTGGAAACCATTTATTTTAAACGATTAAGATATAATATTGTATTCTGTTTAGGTACATATTGCTTTTTTCTGAGAATATTTTAGAAAATTCTCATTCGTTGAGAATATTCTCTCCTCCCAACACTATTCAGGTAGCAAGTAGTACCTAACATGCGACAGGAACAACAAGTAGATGCATTTCAGTGTGCACGTACGAGGGAAATGCACTTCTATTTTATCCGAACGTGCATTGTACTCACTTATTGATTGCAAGTGCATCGGAAGCGATATAATGATTGAAGAAAAAACCGTGTTTTTTGTACCGTGAAGGTGGAACGTATCATTAATGGAACGAAATAAATAAACAAGAATACTTTACAAGTTTACATGAATAATTACTAACAACAGGAATATAATTTATATATCGTAACAGCATAACAAGATATTATTATTGTATCTATGAAGAGATGATTTCATAAAGCAGCATGTTTTTATTCGTTGAACAGCAGATAGATATATTAATTATATTATTGACCTAAATATTTGTATTGCATTTATTAACACGATTTATTGCTATCTTTATTGTGTTATGGATCAGAAACGTAGGCATTTATTGTATATAATTCCCAAAAGCTACAAGTATTTGAATAAAGAATCTTGCGAAAGCTCTTTGGTATAATTTGCAAGAATGGCATCTACTGATGTTACTATGATCATGAGGTCTATAAGGTATTTGATGAATCTGACGTCTTTAGATGTATCTAAGTGCACGTCTGAGATGGTTTGGATACGTAAAACATAATAATATAGATGGATCAGTCAATCAATTCATCATTTTTTTTTATGATTTTACCGAGAGTTTGACTGCGACTCGCTGTCATATCACCTCTTCTCTTCTAGAAAGGGAACCGTCGATCAGGTCTTCACTCCTATTCTGTTAAACAACTTTACAATTTTGCCTAGCTCTTCCGTCTTACCCACCGCCAGGACATCCTTCAATTCGTCGACATTCTCATAGATATCCGCAATTCGCAGTTGTACTCTGTGAAGTGCATATTTAGGACATTGTAGTGATATACGTACTATGTCCTCTATAACATGACATTCATCGAAGAGTTGCGATTCGCTTCTTCCCATGAGGACATCAAATCTTTTGCCCATTGTGTGCCCTGTTCTTAGCCTCAGTATTAACTTAAGCTCATTCCTCGTCAAAGGAGACTCTACAAACCAGGGCACCTCTCGTGGTGATGGTAGAATAGACTTACTCCATTTCCCTTTTTCTAATGATATCCTATGGTGAAAATCTATCCACATTTATTTTGGCACATTTTCTTTATAGCCTCATTTCAGTCCATGTTTTCAAACACAAAAATGATAAATTAGATACCTACAAGAAAGTACACTGAATGCGCTAAGTAAACCTAATTTAAAAAAAATATAAAACAATGCCCATCGATAAAATATACTCATCCGCACGTCGATGAAATTTGTCAATATCTGAAGCGATTTGGTTTAACAGTGTTATTGCTTTCTTAATTCGCATTATAAATGGCAGATTAGCTCTGCATCTTGGGAGAACAAACAACTAATGCTCCCGATTTCTAAGATAGTCATCTGGGAAACACAGATCAATACTACCAAGAATGGCAGATTTCTTATTTACACCGCATATAAATATAAAATTTATATGTAATAACGTCTCGTGTTTAAACTACAGTATGTAAGCATACTTAAGAGGAAACCGGTTGCATAAAACCACGGATAGTATTCATACAACCTCAAGTAAATTAGTCTCAAAAATTATTTTTAATTCGCTCTAAATTTAATTGTATTTCAACTGGTGTGGGGCCCAAACAATCGACCCGCTCTCAAACTGGTTTTTAACTAAGGAGTGATAGAAAAAACGCACCGAAAAACCGAGCCTGGAATTAGAATAAAGTATTAACACATTCGTTAGTTTTCTTAAATTAAATTGTAGTTTTCAGAACAACAATCATAATGTATAAATTCTGCACTGGGTTTGTCATTCATACACAACAATATCAAAAACCCAATGACCGACGTCGTTCCACGAATGTGTCAAATCCGATTAAGTGTGATACTAACATTAAAAATTATTTGAATTTTAATTTAATTTAATTTTTATTAAAAAAAAATCGTTTTTTCGTTTAGGTACGTGTTCAAACAGGTGCGTTAACACGATCTTACTTCCTACTTCAGTTATCGTTTATCAATTTATGGCTAAGGCCGTATGTTGTAGCTTAACCACTGGGAAATGCCAATAGAAATGGCGTATTTCAAGAAAATACTACTTTATCATTATTCGTAGGATGTTTTATCACATTTGAATGGCCAAAGACATAGCTTATAATAAGTATCTTTATTGTCTTGAAATGCGGTAATCATGCCCATTTTTTGAATAAAAAAATACCTTATTCTTGTCATATTTTGGGATCACAGAGATTATAAATATAATTTTTTATCGTAAATATTTCACTATAATAATGTCAACATAGATTTTACTAATGGTTTTATAAATGCGTTTAAAAAATATTAATTATAAAAAATCTTAACACCACTGAACATGGATGTACCAAAATATGACTATATTCTAAAACATTAGATCGAGAGGTTTAAAAGAGTACTATTTTATGTAATAAAAATACTTTATGCAGTCATCAAATGTTTAATGTAGAAAATTATATAAATATATTATCTACAACGTTTCAGGAATATTCAGGCTAATGCTTTGAAAATACCATAAAATCTCCATTTTGACCTTCGTTTGGCATATGGGCCCTTAACAATTTTATTATTATTGAAGGCGATGCAGCGCTTTGCATAGAAGATGCACACATTTATTGAAAATATCAATATGTCAATTTCTCGTAGCCACATGAATCGAATCTGTGAAATTGAGAGTATGATGTTTGATATCTACTCCACGATGGGCACATATATGTATTATCAGTGGTTTACTTGTTACTTATGAGTTTAGATTTATGATTTGTATTCCTTATCATTAGATACAATGTAAGCGGTAATTCAGTGTTATTAGCACACATAAGCGAAAACTTCAGATTTTGCAACCATGAACAACAATATAATAATTAGCTTTATGAATTTACATGTTAACAGCAACACTTTACATAGAGGAAATCGCTTTTCCACGTCGGCGTAAGTTGGAAAAGTTACGACTCTCTCGTACATCGGACCGGATACCATTGATTTCTGCACTCTATGCAATTGAGTCATAGACTATTGATGCCGGAAACGGGAGGTTGCACGCCTTGCGAAGTGCATTGTGTTGGCGCGCCTGCAACGTTTAAATTGGTTTCTTCGGAGTTACGCTTCGTAATTTAATATTGTCTATTATTGCATAGAAGTACGACGGGTAATACAATTAAATTATTGAATACTCTCTTTATTATGTTAGAGTATTTCTTGGTATATTATGAAATCATTAAAATGTCAGTTAATTTGTGGAATCACATAAAGAGCGTATGTATCGCACTATAATATTTGAAATTGATATAAATAATAAGGATATTAACTCATATTCATTTATATATTTTAGAAAAAAATAATGTTTTTTTAAGTCTAATATATACCCAACAGTTTTGTACTATTTCATTTGAGTCGTTTTTTGCGACTCGGATTATTATTTTCTACTAATTTGCTAACTTACTAATTTTAATACATTTTTGATACTAGAGCTTGATTATAATCATCATCATCATCATCATCATCATCATCATCATCATCATCATCATCATCATCATCATCATCATCATCATCATCAGGGACGCGACAACCCGGTATGGGTCCTGGCCTCCTCCAAAAGCTCCCTCCACCTGTCCCTATCCAGTGTGGCCGCTTTCCAATTCGGTACCCCCAGAATACGGCAGTCACTGGCAGCTCCATCCAACCAGCGAATCTTTGGCCTACCTTTTCTTCTACGTCCTATTGGATTGCTGAACATCACTCTCTTTTCAGGTTCATTGTCATTCATACGCTGCACATAACCTAGCCATCGCAGTCTCCAAATCTTATATATAATATTCATACAGCCCGTAGAGCTCAGCATTATATCTTCTCCTCCAATTGGTGCCATCCCTGATCGGTCCATATATACGGCGGAGAATTTTTCTTTCAAAGATGTTTAGGGCTCGTTCATTTCGCAGAGTTAATGTCCAGGTTTCCGATGCGTAGGTGAGCACTGGCTTTACAAGTGTATTGTAAAGAGTGCTTTTAGGTCGGCGAAATAGTATGCGGGACTTAAAATGTCTTAACAGGCCAAAGTAGCATTTATAGATAGATATACTAGAGCTTGATAGGAAATGGTTATAATAAGGTGGGGGAGGTAAGTAGATGAAATAGGTTTATCGATATTCGAAAAAAAATGGATAAATCCAAATATTGCAGAGCAAATCATTTAATATTAAAGATAAATTGGTTTTACACCAATTCGAATGTGACAATTTATTTTGACATATAGTGAACTTTACAAACTATAAAGGAACGGCTCTCGACAATATGTCTGAGAAGAATTCTGCAGTTTTTTTGACATATTATCAGGCGCGGACCGGACAACCTAGAGAAACTGGTAGTTTTGGGTGGCCTCCAGGGAAGGAGAAGCAGTGGAAGAGCGTCTGCGCGATGAAGCGACCAAGTGAAAGAGCTGACTGGGGGCACTATCCATTCTGCCCTGAGAGAAGTGGAAGATCGATAAGGATGAAAAGTCTTGGTCGCTCAAAGGATGGCGAAATTTAAATGTGGTCATGATCCTCAGCCATGAGTGCACGACCAAGAAAAGACAAACTATAAATTCAATACGTTCATAGCACGACATAAAGAAAAATAAAGAAACGTGGAACAGTATTATGAATATTTATTTTAATTATAAGAGCAGGTAGGTATACATAAACATGATAAAGAAGTACACGAAAATGCTCAGAAAGAGCTAAGCAAACCCTATTTGAAAAATATAAAACAACGTCCACCTAATCTCATCCTCACGCACGTGAAATATATTAGCATCCAAAGCGATTTGATTGAACAGAGCTATTGTCCTCCTAATTAGCATTACCAATGATAGGTTAATTCTGCATTAGGATGGACAAACAAATGATGCTACCGATTTCTAATTTAGTTAGCAGGGGCACAACAATCAATATGACCGAGAATGCTAGTTTTCATTTATACCACGTGTAAAAGTAAAAAAAATATGTACGCGGGTTAGAAGCTATACTTCTTTGGCGTTACAAAACAAAATAAGCTGTTACCTGAGTCTATTAATATTACAGTAGATTCGGTTGATGAAAACGTATGCAATTCATCTATGTCTCATATAGCACATGATAATTGTAATTTAATTATTGTATTGGACCAAAACTCATCTTTGCCACACAGCGGTTATAATCGATTCAGAAGTGCCCATGATGAATTAATAAAAAATCACATTTTAATGTATTTTTTGAATTAGTTACCAACTCAACATTCACAGAATTTATTTATTTATTGATATATAATTTTACTCATAAATAATACGTGCATGAATTAATTATGACACAATATTGGTTATGTTTACAACACATGCTCTTTATTTCGTTGTATTGAACGACTAACTAAATGACACTATGCGCATGCGCATATACCCCTGAGACCGAAATGAATATAATCATTATAATACATTATGTATTGCATCGGCGCGCGCAACTTTGTCACACGCCAAGAATACACTCTGATCTGTTTTCCCAAACGCAAAAACTTCAAAAATACGTAGCCAAAATATTATAGATATCTTGTAGCGTTTAGACTACAATATGTAAGCATATCTATGAGAAAGCTTCGGATAGTATCCGTACTGTCTCACGTTAAGGACCTGAAAAATACGTTAGAACACTTTTCACCGTAATATTATGGTCGTACTTCAACTGATGTGAGGCCGAAACAATAGACCACCTCTCAAATTGGCTTCAAACTAAGGTATTATAAAGAACTTTTAATAACCTGCTAACATTAGAAAAGACACGAGAAGTACGCAAGATGAAGCCTAAGAATATGTATTTTTATAAATAGTTGCTATATGGCCACTAAACGCCATTGTATTGTCAAACGCAATACCAAGATCTCTTATACATGCGTATAGAGTCATAGTAAAGGAAAGAAAATTTTACAGTTAATTAATAACCAACGCCAATATTACTCATGACATGCGTCACAAATTTTCCCATTCTTAGGCGGAAGTAAAAACTATTTCCCATAGTTGTTTAATATTAACGATGTCGCAACGCGAATCGCGACAATAGTCTCGTGAATGTTACCAGGCAATTTAAACATGTACTCTAAATAACTGCATTTAATATGCGATTATTATGACACGCAGGTAACTATTATAATTGTTCTTAGGTAAATTTTCCATAATGCGAATATAGATTTTCAACGAAAGATAATATAATATGTTTTATTCATTATATCATACAACATAACTAACTATTTTTTTTATTCAACGAATAATTCACAAGATTTAAGAATGTAACATTATAATAATTGAACATATATAATTTTGAAAACACTTCTGAAAAAATACATTATAACCGATAGAAAAAATGTTTTTGAAAAAAGTAAGACCCCGCAGGAATCGAACCTGCATCTCTCGGGCTTCGCGCCCATGCACATTGACCACAATGCTAAATGCGCCGTTCTTAATTACGACAAATTTTAACTAATGGGTCTTATAATACTCTCTGAAGCGATTTCTAAATTGAGCTACTATTGGCTACCGGCTTTTGTATTTTAAATCAAAATAGGTATTACTTTAATTACTAACCGACATTACGGATCACTCCAAGATTTTATCGCGATTTCTGCGGGGTGTATTACTTTTTTCAAATAGATTTTTCTTGGTTATAACGTATTTATTTTCTCAGAAGTGTTTTCAAAATTATGTATGTTCAATACAACATAACATTTATTTTCAAATTATTAGATACTAATTTTATGATTTTTCTAACAGTAAATTGGCGCCTGCAAAAAGAAGTACAAATTCATAGCTCTTTTGCCTGTTTTTATAACAATGGATACGTATTTATAAATCGGTTAAAAAAATGAAAATCAACTATAAATAAATGACACTTGTTTTAAAGACGTATGGAGAAGAAAATTTATCCAATACGGAATACCAAAAGTTTCGTTAGAGGAAATATACAATATCTAGAGAAATTAAATAAATACGTAAATTACAGCACTACTAATCTATTAAATAATATAATAATTGTATGATTCCTATGTTGTTATTATTGTAGGATAATATTCATTCATACGCTATATATTATTTTAATTATGATCTTTTATCCTACCTTTTATATTTGCCACGGCCCACATGCTCAGCGTAGGTCAAAATGGAGATTTTATGCTATTTTCAAAGCATGATCCTGGACACTCCTTAAACGTTGTAGATAATCTATTTATATAATTTTGAAGCCTTATTATCTTTTATATTTATTTTAAACAGTTAATGACTGCATAAAGTATTTTTATTACATAAAATAGTATTCTTTTAAACCTCTTGCTCAAATGTTTTAGAATATAGTCATATTTCAGTACATCCATGTGCAGTGGTGTTAAGATTTTTTGTATTTATTAATTTTTAAAAGCATTTATAAAACCATTAGTAAAATTTATGTTGACATTATTATAGTGAAATATTTGCGATAAAGAATTATATTGATACTCTCTGTGATCCCAAATTTGACAAGAATTAGGCATTATATTATTCAAAAAATGGGCAAAATTTACACATTTAAAGATACTGATTATAAGCTATGTCTTTGACCATTCAAATGTGATAAACATTCTACGAATAATGTTTGCTTTATAATAATTATTGACCCAAGAAAAAGGTAGTATTTTTTTGAAATACGCCATTTCTATTGAAATTTCCCAGTGGTTAAGCTACAACGTATGGCCGTAGCCATAAATTGACATACGATAAATGAAGTAGGGAGTAAGATTATGGTAACGCGCATGATTGAACATGTACCGTTTTTTAAAAAATATTTTTTTTCGGTTAGGTTAGGTTATAATAATGTTATGTAAGTAGATCATTATTTTATCATATTATTTTGTTAGTTGAATATTCAATAAGGAATACTGTATTCTTAAATTTTGGGTATTAGAAGTTTAATTAAAAACAGTGAATTGTTAAAGACAATTTCAATCTAATATATATTTAAAATGGTTTCGGATTTATAATATTTTTTTTTTTTAAATATGTGCGTTAAATTTATGTAAGCGTTTCACTTGATTTTATGTATTATTAATGTCACGCTACGATTTCGAGGCAGAATGTTTTCGTTAGCACATTGCATTCATTATCACTGATAATTGATAGTCAATTGTTTTTCATAGCATAACCTGTATGTTTTGAATTAAATGAATTGTGCTAAAAAGTAACACAATATTTTAATATAGGTAATAAATGAAAGCATTAAGAAATTTGGAATACGAAAATATCTGAAATCGTATACGACACAGAACATTTACATCTAATATGTTTCGCCTATCGGAAACACTTTCTTACTATAGTTAGATATTTTTTGTATATCAATATAACTTGGGTGGTTGGTATCTTCTATACTTGAGTCATGCCTTACCTAACAGAGTAGTTCGTGGTTGTACCTTCATCATCTTCTTCATCGCAAACGGTTCCGAAGACCCTTCCTTATTTTAATTGATAATACCTATTATCTAGTCCAGGGTTTCCCAAACTTTTTCTGCAATGGAACACTTTGCAAGCCCGGAAATTTTAACAGAACACTTAGTTTATTTTGTAGGTTATTTATAAGCGCAGCTAACCGTTCTGCCAATTTTGGCAACTGTCGTTAAACTCACAAGACTTGTCAGCCGGTCAGTTAAAAACAATATACCCCATCTTTTTCATACGCACGGTATGAGAAAAGATGATCCTCTGTCTGTACATAGGTCATGGCCCCCACATCCCGAAGCGGGCCCCCAGGCTATCATCTTTGGCGGGCCCCCTACTTATCGCTAACGTTAAAGGCAATGTGACGATCTAAAGTTGCATATTCCAAATGGTGTTTGTTTGAGGTAAATATAAGGGTATTTTTAGCGATTTTTTGTATATTATTTATTACACCCACTTTTATGTTGATATGCACAATTATGGACATGTCAAATATCAACAATAATCAAAAATCGTAAGTATGGCAAAATCACGTACTATTAAATGTTAGTACTTTTGAAGTGAAGACATTTTTTAAATATAAGTGCATGTTTTTGATGTGTGTTTATCTCACATGGCTAGTCGATCTCTCACGCCGGGCCCCCTGTAAGCCCAGGCTCCCAGGCTAGCTAGGGAGCCATAACCTATCTAGATATTTGACGTCATAAACATCAGTGGAGATTGATCATCACTCGCCTTTCAATGTGAAGTAGATTCTTTAATTATTTTAGTTTTACTTCTACTTAGTAGAAGATCTTGAAATGTGTTGCAGTGTATAAAACCTTTCCAAATGGTCGCGGAACACCTATTCAGGTTCGGCGGACCATAGTTTGGGAAATCCTGATCTAGTCCATCCGATAACATAATACCTATATAGGCCTGATAATGCTATATTATTATACATACAAGCAGACGTTTAGTTTTTGCAAGTTGAATAGGTAAGAGAGGTACATATTTTGTGTAGATATATGTCAAGCCTGGATATAACTTTTATTGTGTTATTTAAAGATTGAAATACTGCACAGAAATTTTAATTCCAAGATTACACGATTAAAAAATTATACAATTAATGTTTCCACGTTAATTAATTTTATTGTATTTCTATGGTATAACCTCCCTTAAGCCTGTTGGATCAACAAACTGATCCTATACCAGAAATACAACGTTGGCCTGGACTAGAAAAGAAAAAGGATTTCAAGTTATACACCTTTATATTTTTTATAAAAATCGATGATTTTTAAAATGAATATAAAAAATATTAAAACGATGAATTAGTCAAAAATCTAAACGTTAAAAATTGATTAACTAAATTTTATATTAAATATGAGCATAAAAAATATAATGTAATAATAAAATCTGCACAAATTCACATTTTTTTTAAATTGCAAGTTTATCTTTGACTTCAAAAAAATATGTTTTCAGATACATTTTTATTAATTAATACAGTTGAAATTGTAAATTTAAAGAAAAAATGTCTCAAATTGCAAGCTTCGTATTTTTTCTCTAGGTGCCTCTGCTGGCATGCCTCTCTCCCTTAAGATTTTTGTAATACTGCTAGTCTTTCATAATGTGAACGTAGGTAATTTTTGAGTATTAAAATAGTACTAAGACTATACAGGTCGATTGTTTGCAATGTATTTAGTTATCTTAAGTTGAAACCTTTTAATAATCGTGTCGCTAGATTTCAAAATCAGCCAAGTCCACCTTTAGGTATTTTTTACTTTTTTGTGAATTGCTGAAGAACTACTGCTTTCTAACATTTCTGCATTATCGAAATTTATTAATTTTAAATATTCTATACTCGAAATAATATAAACGTTCACCCTTGTGACTGTGTATTTGAAAAAACAAAATGCTGTTTTTCTCCTATTCATATAAATTAATTATTTATTAATATTAATAATATTATTATGGGCTTGGCTGATTTTGAAATCTAGCGACACAATTATTCTCTTTTAAAACTGTTTTGACACTAAAATATATTTCAAGTCCGTAAAAGTAAATCTCATTAAAATAAATAGTAATACAAATAAACAAAGTAAATGAAAATACACCATAACAGTGGAAATTCATTATGATTAATAAAATACTTACTTCTTTTTTTAGTGTCATAGAAGTCGCAAACGTTTAGTATAATATTTTGTTTATTGGTAATCTTATCATCGTTAAGATTATGAGTTTATAATCTGAAACAAAAATTTCTGAATTATTGTAGAATTAACAAAATTCTTTGTTTTACAAACTAATATAATGGAGTTCTACCATGCAAACCACTAATTCCATTAATTAATTAAAAATGTGAATGCTTTAATTCCGGAATGAGTGTAATAATATGTATTGTGTTCAAAATATACAATGAAATATGTACTTATTACGAAAACACTATTATCCATTCATAAAAAAAACAAGTTTTACGATTTATCTTGGTAACATCTGTACATTTAATATTTTTTGGAATTCATTCAATCTAAAATTATACTGAAATTCTTGTTATAAGCTATACAATTTGAAGCTTGCTATAAATGAATTTGCAATGCGAAATGTAAAGTAAAAAGAAAATTATTCCATGTTTCTGTTTCTAAGCGGAGTAAAGAATATACTATATTATCACAGAATAGATAATAAATAGAATACCGATAGGCTATATTCAATACGCCTCATGTTGATGCAGTGTTTTGAATGTGTGAGTGTCCTACGAAAAATGAAGCACGCATTATGCACGTGCAATAGTGTGTGTAATACACCAACATTAAATGAGCGTAAATGCATAAACCGAGAGCAGTTTTCAGTATTCGACGTAAAACGTATTCTTGACACGTGTATAAGTTTAGCCCGGATTCTTCCTTACTCGAGTCGGTTACCTGCTATCGCCCTACCCGTTATGTATTTCAGTTCCCATTATTTTTGAGTTCCCTGTATATTATATTAACATATCTGTGTTACGACAAATGGTTATTAGTTATTCATCCTACTCATTCGATTATTGCAATGATTCAAATACACATTATGAAAACAGCATGGTACCCAGCCGTGAAGATATCGAAAAATAAATATGACCTATAGGTTCAAAGGTGGCCGCTTTACTAATCAGGTACCAGTAACGAAGGGCGGAGGTAGGCTATTAAGATCCAACGTAAATAGTGCACACTAAACTTTGTCAGCCATATGTATTTGTTTTCATTGAACTATCACTACACTTTGTTGATAATGTTGGATGGTTTTTAAAAGTCAACTAAACCCTGCCCAAACCAAACGACAATGGTTTAGGTATACTATGGGCGATCCGGCAAAAATAGTGTAACTTTTCCGTCATACTTATTCGTTTTCGTTGAATTAAGAATACAATATAATATTTCAGATGGTGTTGGTTTGTTTTTTTAAATTCAATCGATAAAACTATTCATCTATCTATAAAATATCTACAATGATGCACCTATAATTTAATGGTATTTTTTTTTAGATATTTTATAGATAAATTAATATTTTTTTACTGTTATCTATTATTACGGCTTGATTTACAGTGTTTAATTGAATTTTGTAAATTAGCCAAAATCATCTGCAGTTATAATTTTAGTTCAATGAAAGCAAATACGGTATATGAATGAAAAGGTTTACTATTTACTTTATATGTCAGTTCTTAATAGCCCAATCTTTGCTACTGCCTTGCATATTATATAGAAGATTTTCTTTAACGACATTGTAATAGCTACATGTTATTTAAAAGACTCAAGTGAATGTATAATATAATTTTTTATTAACATTGAAATTTCAATAAAGTTATGAGAAACATTTTTTTGTTTTCAGATAAATAAAAATGACACCTAGTTTAAGGGACGTTTTTTCAACCCTAACCAGAGATACAATCACCCCTTTCTCATTCGTGTAAGATTCCTACGGCTATAAGTCCCCCTAGTAAATAAAATCCAAAGTGGCTCCGAATAAATTTGACTGTTTTCCCCCATCGCTCGGAGGCTGTACTCGTGCAGTTGTAGAGCCTTGACGGCGCTATCGCAATGTTGTTACTTTAAAAAGCTGCAAACTTAAAAAGCTCCCAACACTAAAACCCGGGCATTTTCACTTGTTATATCTAAACGAGGGATTCAAAAGTGCGACGCTAAAGTTTCAGAGATTTTCCGAAATTTACCACCACATCGGACAAAATTTTAGAATGGGTACTTTATAAATCTTTTGATTGAAATTTATCTCTTAAAAAAACTTCAGTAAGATAGTAAAAATTGAACTTATTTTTGTTCTACAAAGTTGGATATATGTTTTTGGGGGTTTTATAATTTGGTACTAAACTAAAATTTATCACGACCAATATTACCTATAGATAATAATTGAACTCAGTTTAAGATATTATTATGCCAAACTAATATATTAAATACAATGTAATATCAAAATTATTGTGTAATTTAAATATATTAACGTAGTAAGGTACACTGTAAACCGTAGAGGGTTGGATTTTCAAAAATTGCAATATTGCAATTATTATTTACATTAAGTGTGTTACTTGCTTTTCCCTCCACCACCCACCACGACTCCACACCTGTTATGAATACGTATACTGTGGCGTTACGAACGTTACGTGATTTTCAAATTTGTGCCGAAAGTGTCTCGAGAGCAACTTCCCAAGACCTTGGTTGGGGTGCACTATAGTGTGCGTAATTCCTACTTTGATATATTGTATTATGGTCAATTCTCAACGAGAAAAGACCTTCTCGCTCGCCCTAAAATGCAGAAAACTCTTTAAATGCTGAGAAATTTTCCCTCGTAGATAGTCGCAATGGCCGACCGGTCTAACTGAGGGTTGGATCGACTTGAGAAGCTCTTCCCTTTCAAGTGTGTTAACTACAAATGTTTGTAATGTTAAGATATTGCATTGCACTTATTACGTATAATTGAATAATGATCTGTTAATAATTTATCTGGATATTTACAACTGCAGTGCCTACCTTGGTGCAGTTGTAAGGTCAACTATATTTAGATCGGAGCACGAATCTGTGAATTTTGATCGTAGTGCAAGTTGTTGCTTATTATTCGAATGCAATATGGTAAACTGTAAAACATTATTTATTTTGAATGAAATATTCAATCAAAAATATTCATTTATTGAGAACTGGTTACCGAATTACGTTTGAAGATAATAAATAATTGGCACTAACATCGTAACTCGCAATTCAGTGCCCCGGCCTGATTATTAATTGGTCTTGTCATAGTTGATAGGGCACCCGTCTCAGAAGCCATGGTTGCGGCTTCGGTCATGCTGAATGTTGTTTGTTTTTATCCGTATTTGATCCAAAGCAAGGATCTAATGAATTGGGATATGGACTAACCTTAACTGACTAACTTAATATAACCATCACTCTGTAGAAGTCCATATGAACTGCCTAGAAATGAACATAGTACAGAAAAAGTCTTATATTCCTTTTTATTATAATTGGTATAATATAAAACATTTTAGTTAAAAAATCAGATATTGAAATTTAATAATTTAAATTATGTTTGATTATAATTGCCCGCAGTGGACAAGAGGCAAAACGGCTGCTTGATAAACCATGGGTTGCTAATTTGAATCTTGCATTTGATAATCATATATTTTTTCGATGTATGTTTGATGACAGGATGGGTTCAATAGCTGACAAATTCCTTGTAAATAAAGACTAATAATTTAAACATTCACAATCAAACATAATATGTGTTTTGTTATAATTATTACACTAAATAAAATATATTTTAAGAAATTCCACTGTTACAATTTAATTTAAAATAAAAATTTGCTTGGATGATGAACAGGTGGGAGAATGTCCGCCTCTGATACTATACGTCGTCGGTTCAAATCTACGTTTGGGAAAACGGCAGTATTTTTACTAATTATATAGCAAAAGTACGTTAAAATATGAAAATATGTATCTTGACGCTAGTAGGTTGGTACCAATTGTTAATAACTTTAATGATAATAATTGAAACTAATTGTTGGCAATATTAACAAAATTTTAAATAATATAAGCCTGTTAGTTTCGAAGTCGGTAACCTCCATATTATTCGGGCATTTTGAGATAATCGTAAAAAACCGTCAAGCACATTCAGGACTGTAAATGAAATATTTTATTTTTGCAAATATCAGTGTCAAAGCGAATGTCCTTCACGTCATTAAAACCAATAATAAATCACGTAAAACGTTCTTCTTCGGCCATTTCCGCACCTTAGACGGAGCATGTAGACTCCATAAAAAAATCCATGTAGTTTGACAGTCTTCTTGCGTCATTCCAGGTCATATACACTCTGTAGATAGTATTTAGCAGCCTTCTATGATACCAGAATCCAGTTGGTTTAAAAAACAGGCAAGCCAGGTTGAATTTCTCGTCAAGCATCTGCAGCACGTGGCTGAACCAGGTCCAACGTCGCCTCTTCACTCTCAGCGTGATGGGAGGCTACATGGTTCGCTATCTTATCTCCTCGTTACTCCTAAAGTCATACCACCACCGCACATCCAGTATCCATTGCAAACATTTGTTCTCAAAGCTCAATATACGGTTGCTCTGAGCTTTTGTAAGGTGTCACAATTCGCTAACGTAAAGCAGCACTATTAAAATGCAAGCATCGAATAAGCGGCATTAATTGGTTTTAACCGACTACAGTTGTGAATTTCAGATACTTCATATCGAGTTGAATGTTTGTCCAGCCATTCCGTGTTGTCTACCCCAGGTATTTGAAGTTATTGACACTCTTGATGTTTTGCCCGTCGCTAATTAGACAGAAATCGGTTCAAGTTAGTCGTAGAATCTAAAAAATGACAACTGGTGAATATTAACGAACTTTAAATCAATCTCTAATTTAATTATAATATTTAACTAACACAATAAGCAGCTGGATTTGATATTTTATGAATATTATGGAAAAGTAATTACCAAAGCAGAATCAATAAAAATATCAAAAAACGTAAAATGGAGGTTACTGACTTTGAAACTAATAGCCTTATACGTTTGTTGAATATATTGTTATATATATATTATGTTAATTGGCAAAACATACCGCTCTAATTAAGATAGTTGTGAGTCCAAGTTCAATGTTTCTGGGGTATTCCAAATTATCAATATATATTTAGATCTAGGAATTGCAATACCGAATGAATATATCAATATTTATAATTAACTTTTTCTTTTATTCAATTGATTTGGAAGAACACTGATGAGTAGGTATTAAAATTGACCATTAGTTAAAATTTGTCGCAATTAGTATGTCACCTCGTAGCATAATGGTAATGCAAAGGATCAGGGCGTAGACCTGGGAGATACGGAGTTCGATTTCCCCTCGGGTTGGTTTACTTTTTTTAAAAAAAGATTTTTTCTATTGGTTATAATATATGCTCTCAGAAAATGTTTTTCTATATTATATATGTTCAATATCAATATTTACCGGTATTTTGGTATTTCTTATTGACTACCGCTATTCGTCAAAACCTATTATAGAAAAAAAGATGTTCATTTAAATAAATGTTACTATTAAAATCTATTTAAAACTCCATGTATAGCAACCTAAAGTGGCTACCTCCATTTATTGTGTTGACCCTTATAAATATGTGTAGATCATAATATTTTAGGACTGCTAATTTCAAAAAAGATTTTACAATTACTATAAGTCCGGGTATCAAAAATTCTCTCTGAAGTTCAACGTTTGTTGGACGTCCTATTAAAGTTGGATCAATGGTAGATATTGAATAAGTACTTCTTTTAAATATGTCAATAATTCATCGCGACAAATCTATAAGTGTATTTAAATAAATTTTGTTTTATTGTTATTTAACTTTTGTTGGTTTCAGTCAATTTATTTGCGTTTTTGCAGCATATAACTTATATTGTTGTTTTTATTTAATAAAAACAACAATATAATGCAGTTCCACCATGAATTGACAGTTACAGTAACAAAATAAAAGAAAGCATATAACTTATACAATAAATTTAATAATAATATAAAATATAGAAGTAAGTAATGACAAAATAACATTAAATTAATTTTTGAAAAACAAATACGTGTATGCTTTCTTAATACCTACCAAAAATACCGATATTTCGATATCGATAAATAATTGAATAACGGTTTTGAAATATTGGTATTGCAAATTCCTATTTGGATCTAACTAAACTCTAAAGTATGGTGATTATAAGCTGAGAAAATGACTAACAATCATTTTCTAATAGTCTTCTTCTTCTTCTTGGTCGTGCACTCATGGCTAAGGATCGTGACCACATTTAAATTTCGCCATCCTTTGAGCGACCAAGACTTTCCATCCTTCTCGATATTCCGCTTCTCTCAGGGCAGAATGGATGGTGCCCCCAGTCAGCTCTTTCACATGGTCGCTCCATCGCGCAGACGCTCTTCCTCTGCTTCGCCTTCCCTGGAGGCTACCAAAAACTACCAGTCACTCCAGGTTGTCCGGTCCGCGCCTGACAATATGTTCAAAAAACTGCAGAATTCTTCATATCGTCTAATAGTAGGTAATAAAAAAATGTTAAAAAATCTCTTTATGAGGCCGTCAAGAAGCTTGATGGATTGATTTCTTATTAAATGAATACTTTTAATATGTTGATAGTAGAAACTTTGAATATTTTATACAAGTAGTTACCTACTTACAGAGTCAAAGTAAATGCTTCCCTTTATTCACTAAACCCAATATCATGTCATCTAAAAGGGTATATGCAGAACTTATCTCGGCCACCCAAATCATCGAAGTGTCTACATACTTTGTATATGTGTTTTTTTTACTCTATCCCTTTTAGTGCGCTACCCAAGAAAGGTAAAACAGAATAGAATCTTCGTAATAAAAGTTTTGGATGAAATAATAAAAAAAACCGTAAAATAGTTCCCGATCTGGGGAATGCGATTACGTACTGCGTACCTATTTGATACAAAAAAGAGTGAGTAGATACCAAAGAAAATACGTATTTTCTAGTATAAAAATATATAAGTAATCATTACCTTATATTTATAACATTTCCTTAATGGGGGGACATGCTCAGCGTAGGTCAAAATGGAGCTTTTATTCTATTTTCAAAGCATGATCCTGGAGATTTCTTAAACGTTGTAGATAATCTATTTACATAATTTTGAAGCCTTATTATCTTTTATATTTATTTTAAACATTTGATGACTGCATAAAGTATTTTTATTACATAAAATAGTATTCTTCTAAACCTCTCGCTCTAATGTTTTAGAATATAGTCATATTTCAGTACATGAATGTGGAGTAGTGTTAAGATTTTTTACATTTATTAATTTTTAAACGCATTTATAAAACCATAAGTATAATTTATGTCGACATTATTATAGTGAAATATTTACGATAAAAAATTATATTGATAATCTCTGTGATCCCAAATTTGACAAGAATTATGCATTTTATTATTCAAAAAATGGGCAAGATTAACACATTTGAAGATAATTCTAAAGATATTTATTATAAGCTATGTTTTTGAGCATTCAAGTGTGATAAATATCCTACGAATTATGATTGCTTTATAATAATTATTGACCTAAGAATAAGGTAGTGTTTTTTTTGAAATACGCCATTTCTTTTGGCATTCCCCAGTGGTTAAGCTACAACATACGGCCGTAGCTATAAATTGACAAACTAAAACTGAAGTAGGGAGTAGGAATATGTTAACATGTTAAAAAAAGATTTTTTTTTCGGTTAGGTACACGTTCAAACACGCGCGTTAACATGTTCTTACTCCCTACTTCAGTTTTAGTTTGTCAATTTATGGCTACGACCGTATGTTGTAGCTCAACCACTGGGGAATGCCAAAAGAAATGGCGTATTTAAAAAAAAAAACACTACCTTATTGACGATTTCCATTTTAAAGTGTTTTATACAAAATGTGAAACCATATCATGCATATACACACTCGAAAAAATCATTTTGTAGAAAAAATACGTCACCCGACGTGACTTGAACCTGTATCTGCTGGATTCAGGCCAGTATGATTTTTCAATTAAACTACGGGCATCTTACTAAATGACTACGATTTTAACTAGTAGTTGTTACATGAAATGCTTATCGAATTGCGTTATAATGTTGGCTATTGGTTTTCAAATTATGTATATTCAATACTTATACATTCTCAAATCTTTTGACTTATTCTTTGAATAAAAAATAGTTTATTAAAATGTTTTAATTTATATTTTGTTTTGTAATATCGCTTGGCATTGTATTTTATTCAAAAATATTTTTTATAGTTGCACCGGGAGCATCAGTTGTTTGTTCTACCGAGGAGCAGAACTAACCTGCCATTGGTGATGCCAATTGGGAGGGCAATAACTCTGTTCAACAAAATTGCTTCGGATGTTGATATATTCCATCTACGTGAGGATGAATATAGGTGGACGTTGTTTTATAAATTCTTAAAATAGGGTCTACTTAACTCATCCGGTGTACTTCCTTGTACCTATATTCTTTATATTTTTTGTATTTACATATTTCTACTGTAGAATAACTTAGTACTGATCTATCTCTTTTTTATGTAGCTAATACTGTTTTAATAATATTTCTTTGTTTCTAAATGTCATGTTGTGAACGTCTTAAACGTAAGAATTTGTAATGTCCACAATATGTAAAATAGATAAATTGAAATTGAAGTCAAAAATTGAAATTGAAATTGAATTAAGTATCGGCCTATATAGCGTTGTGGGTCCCAGGTTCGAATAGTGGGTCTAGCATACATATTTTTTTCAATTTGTGTTTGAGTCAGGGTGCGGACCTAATAGGTTGAGCAAGTGGCTGACATCCATTTCAAAAATAAAAGTACAATATAGAAGCACACAGAGTGAACTAGGTTGATAGACCCTATCGTATATATATTGTACACTTTATCGAACTTGCCTGTGCCTAACTATTTGATTTTTGTAGTAGATGTCTTCTATTGATATATAGGTCACGAATATCGGTATTAATAAAGGTAATCAATAAGAAATACCGGTACTGGTATTTTCATTCAGTATTGCAATCCCTAAGTACTACTTTCATTGCTTCAGATCCAGTACTTTTTTCATATTATACAAATTGTAAATTTGTCGTACAAACAATTTCGTCAACTTTCCATTTACTGTTATTTTTAGTATTGTATTAGTTATTTTTGAATGGTATTTGCAGAAAACTGACATTCAGGTTGAGGTGTATTTTGGTGTTTTAGAAGTACATACGAGGCTAGATGGCAGATTCATAAAGTTAGTCTGCAGACTGTGCAGAACGCTTGCCATAATGTCACCAATCAGGTAAACTTGAAAAGCAACCAAACTTTCAAAGCAGATACGATCAACCATGAGAAGCTTTTACGAGAAAAAGCTTTATTAAATTATACACTATTTTTTTTATTCAACGAATAATTCACAAGATTTCACTGTGTAATATTCTTTTATTGAATATACATAATTAATTTGGAAACACTCTGGAGAAAATATATCGATATAACCACTAGAAAAATTCTTTTTGATAAAAAAATCGACACCCAGCAGTATTCGATTCCCCTAGAATTCGCGCCCTTTTTAGGTATATCAAATTATGTATATTCAACATAAACATGCTACATACTTAAATCTTGTGAATTATTTGTTGAATGAGATAGAAGAGTATTGTAAAAACGATTAATGAACTCGTAATTATATAGGAAAGGTATTATAGCTTAGTGGTCAGGTTAATGGGCGCGAATCCCGGGGGATGCAGGCTCGAATGTTGCTGGTTGTCGTATTTTTAAGATCTTTTATATTGGTTATATTATATTTCTCAGAAGTATTTTAAAATTATGTATCTGTATTTTCGTTCTTTTAAAAACACCTCACATATATATTGTATCGACGATTGATAAAATTAACGCAATTTGTGAAGTGGTTCAGAAATGTAAAAACTACCAGTTAATTTCGTCGTAATTAGTAAGGACTCACATTGATCAATTGGTAAAGCACATTGGCGTAAATCAAGTGGATGTGGCTTTGTGTGCTGCTGGGCGTCGTGTTTCCTTTTTAAAAGATTTTTTCTAAAACATTTAAATTTTTAAATTATGTGTATTATTCCTATATGTTTTTAGAAAATTGGTATTCAATTGAAAAATTTGAAAAACCTGAGAAATATACATATCATTGGAAAAACACTGGAAAATATTAAATCACATCTTTCATTTTTCCGGGTGGGTGCTGTAGCTCTAAAGTTGTCCATTCAAAATTAAAAGTAGCTACCTCAAATAGAACGCAGTTGTTAAAAATAATTCGCAATTCGAATCATGAACGCTTAATTTCAAACTTAATTATTAACTGTGCTGCATATATTGGCAAGATAAGCTTGAATAAGCTACGATTGGATGTTCTTTTTATTTTAATAATTGGGCTACGCACTGATAAAGTATTCATTATATAATACAAATGCAGTTATGTATAACTTGACAGCCTATGAAACGATAGATCACGTAAATCATTGGAAATACTATGGTTACATGTAAATTGTAAGTATTACATTTCACTGAAGCACTGTTCACCATGAGCTTTCTATCGGAAAGAAATGACGGTATACTATACGGTCATTTCTGATTTTAGCAATAATCATGAATTCCTAACCTAACCTAACCTAACCTAACCTGACAAATAATCCAGTATATCGGCTATTTTCAAAATTTGTTTGCCGTGGCTTCTTGTAAACCGACAAGAACAGTGGTTTATTTAGACACAAATTTTATCTCAGTACCAATATGACCCAAAGAGGTTGGACGGTCTTTAATATACGACCATATCTTTCCGATACAACATTTTACGATGACGTCGCTATAGGATTGGTTTGTCGAATATCCGTTTTTGTCGGAATCGACCTTTTAATGCAGAATGTTTTTTTGTATCTAAATGGACTAGAACCATCCTTGTCTTTAAATTACTTTGTAATGGTAATGAATACATCATTCATATGCTGTAAAAATAACAATTTAAATATCTCCATGTATTTAAATATAGGATTATGAAATTTCTTTTTCGTCTACTGAACATTTGGTCTATTCGACAAACCAATCATACAGCGACGATAAAGTGTGATACGGCGAACTGCATACGTGCAAATTTGCGGACAAAAATACTATCTTCCTACATAAGTTGATATGCAGTCAAATATACTGAAATTATTTAGAATACTTAGCTGAGCAGTTGCAATCGTTTTTGCACTTTACTGTCGCTACATTTATTTTCGATAATGTAAAGAATATTATTGTTTTAATGACTTCTAAACCAGCCACATTAGAAGCGCTGAAGAATCGCAATCAAAAAGTTTATCAGACTATCTCTTGTTATATTCAAAACTCTTTCAGTTAATCCTAACTGCTAAACGGAGTGAAGTTATCTCCAGAAGTAGTTGGGTAAATAAAGTTGCAGATCGGACGGTCGGTCGAGTCAACAGACATATTCAACTTGCAGTATTATGCGAAAGAATTGGGACAAAAATACTAATACACTATTTTTATCCGTTTGGATTCAGATAAAATAAGAGAACGGTGTACATTTTGTATGAAGTTGGGATTATGTAAGTTTTGCACTGAGACTAGGTAATATAATATGCACTTAAGGGGACAGTAACTATTTACATAAAATTGTTTGTATGAAAAATCCTGTTTATAAAAGAATGTAGGTCAAATTTACTGCGAGAATATTGATGAGAGGACGCTGTATATATTTGTAGGCATGGCCCCCACAAGGAGGAGGCTGACAGGGCTCTAGCCTGGGGGTCCGGGCTCAGGAGGGGCTCAGCGAGGCGAGTCGACCAGATAAGTGAGATAAACACAAATCACAAATTTGTTTTAGTAGTAAAATTTTCTATTTTCTTTCAATAATATTAACATTTCAAATTATGTAGTTTGGTAGTCGTCAATAATCTAAATATGTATACAAAAAAAAAACACAAAATATAGGTACACATTAATTTTAACGCGTACACCATTTGAAAAAATGCTACTGTAGAGCGCCACACTGACTTTATCGTTAGCGATAGGTAGGGGCCCCGCCAAAGATCCTAGCCTGGGGGCCCGTTTCAGGATGTGGGTGCCATGTTTGTAGGTATAATAAACTAGTGGTGAAATAATGCAAAAAAGCAATTAAACAGTCCAATTATTCCGAAGTAATAATGGGGTAAATTATATTTTTTCTTTCAAGCGTTTTACCGTATTTTTAGAGCATAGACAATAACGAGATGGAAACGTCAGTGGCTGTCTAAAGAGCTTCAACGTATAGAGATTACGAGGCACTCGGCCTTTCATAAAATATCAAGTTAAAAGTATTATTATAAACATGTACGTGTACATCATAGATTAATATACTTTTTCGTGCATCCTGCCATATTGTAATATCACCAAAAGTATAATTATTGTGCTTTATACAAAATACAAAGTGATATAAATGTTCATGCGCGTTTCCTTTTGTAACGGCCCATGTTATAATAACACATCTACACATCAAACGCAACAATCTTTCTAAACTTATAATATTAACGAAGGTAGTTGACAAATACAACGAATAACACCCCCCCCTGCCAATAACCCGATTCGATCATTCACACACATCTTATGTTAATACACTGACCACATGCTTAATTTCCTACTGAAGTTGTTACAAAATTCTTAAAACACAACCCTTTAAGATGAGGAGGGGATGTGTAACTAAAATATTATAATAATTAATCAACGCACCGGGACTTCTTATTTAGCGTTATACCGTTGCATAAAGGTTTATATCACAGTTTGAATATATTAAGCTACCCCTATACAATGATCAGTGTTACTGTCGGTACCACAAATTAGTGACAGTGGTGTTAACGGCCCACATGCTCAGTTTAAGTCAAAATGGAGCTTTTATGGTATTTTCAGAGCATAACCCTGGACATTCCGTAAACGTTGTAGATAATCTATTTATTTAATTTTGAATTCTTATTATCCTTTATATTTATTTACTGAATACCAAAAGTTTCGTTAGAGGAACTATACAATATCTTGAGAAATGCACCCCGTAAATTACAGCACTACTAATCTATTAAATAATATAATAATTTTATGATTCCTTTATTGTTATTATTGTAGGATAATATTCATTCATACGCTATATATTATTTTAATTATGATCTTTTATATTACCCACGGTCCAAATGCTCAGCGTAGGTCAAAATGGAGATTTTATGCTATTTTCGAAGCATGATCCTGGACATTTCTTAAACGTTGTAAATAATCTATTTACATAATTTTGAAGCCTTATTATCCTTTATATATATTTTAAACATTTGATGACTGCATAAAGTATTTTTATTACATGCAATAGTATTCGTTTAAACCTCTCGATCTAATGTTTTAGAATATAGTCATATTTCAGTAAGTACATCCATGTGCAGTGGTGTTAAGATTTTTTAGGTTTATTAATTTTTAAACGCACTTACAAAATCATTAGTAAAATTAATGTTGACGTTATATAGTGACATATTTACGATAAAAAAATATATTTTATAATCTTTGTGATCCCAAATTAACAAGAATTAGGCATTTTATTATTCAAAAAAATGGACGTGATTAACACATTTGAAGATAATTCTAAAGATACTGATTATAAGCTATGTCATTGACCACTCAAATGTGATAAACATCCTATGAATAATGATTATAAAATCTACGGTATTACTGTCAGTAATACTGAGTAGAATATATTATTATGCTGTAGATAAAAAATCTACTAAAATCCAATGTATTAACGGTATTTTTCGTAGTACATGTTGTAACGAAAAAGCGTAACTGTAATAGGATTCAGTCTGGAATGAAGCAATACCAGAATCACTTATCCGGCTTGTTCAATTATTCACGACATATTTTTTTGCACTTTGCCATATTTCGCTAGGGACTACATTTCGCGCAAATCATCCGTGATGTATTTCGAACAGTATTCTACCACAAGATATGTATAATAATAATGAATATCTCAATAGAGCCACTGAATCGATATAATTGAACAGTGATGATGGATGACTTTTCGACGGAGGTACCCAAAAAAAAAATTAAAATAATTGATCATTTATACATTATTTATAGTAATGTGTGACATCTTTTAGTAAATACATCAACCATATCCGATTCTAATAGGATCATATCGGCCTCCACAGAGTGGAGGTTTGTATTGACAGATTTTGTTTTTACGAGAAATGAATGTCAGCCGCTTGCTCAACCTGTTAGGTCCATACTCTGACTCATACACAAATTGAAAAACAATATTGTGTACTTGTCAGACCCATGATTCGAACCCGAGACCCACGACGCAATAGGCCAACGCTTAAGCCGCGCGGCCATCGTGGGTGTTGCATCCCATGAATACATCCCAAAAATAGTTTGGTAGTGATCTCAGAAAAATTCAATGAAAAATAAAACAGAAATATGTCAGCTAGAAGAGAGAGGGAATAGTTAAATCAAACGGTTATAAAATCCTGAAAGATTAACAATTGCGATATGAGTATGCGCCATTTATACGCCTTTTCACGCGTCTTTTTTTAAGAAAACAAAACAATGTGGACAAAACACATCGAAATTCAGGACGTTCACAACATGGGATTTACATTAGGTATGCTTACATACCGCAGTCTGCAATTTAGACGATATCTTTATTTAGCTACGTATTTTTTTCGACTTATACGAGGTATAAATGAGAACTCTGCTATTCTGGGCAGTGTTGACCCGTATGTCCCTGATAACTATCTTAGAAATACAGTGCATCAGTTGTTTATTCTCCCAAAACATTGTAACAAAATTGACTTGTACCATTTAAAAGAAGCTAGTTTCTCGAGTTGTACTTTAATTTAATAAAAAGATTAAATAATTTATGTAAGTATTTTGCAAGTGAACGTAAAACGTTGAATAATTGTTTAGTCGCGAGTCTTCGCCAATCTTATACCTAGATACTGCTTATATATGGACTCTAGTATAATATAATATTTTAGGTATTAAATTTGACCTGTCACGTAGAATAATACAAAATAGTATTATTATATTGTATTTTTTAATAATTTTATAGTACGTCACGATTTCGAGCTGTACATCTAGCGTTTACTTGTTGAAGTTATTTCGAATGTATATAGTAAAGACGCACACCTATAATAGTACGATTAATAAAATAATAGTACACAATTAATACCTAATTATTGAAATTATTAGAATGCTGCTATATAAATTTAGTAAGTATTACAATATGTATTTATATATTGTTATGACTCCGCAGGGCTGGTTCGATAATAATAACAGTTTACCAAAGAATATTAGTACTTAAAAAATATTTATATTGAGCAGTAACGTATGATAATATCTATTAATTTAGAAACTGGGAAAAAATCAAAAATAGTAGCCTCTTCTCCGTTACCCTGGAACGCCAGCTGTACACACCACTCCGAGAGTTTGGAGTAGCTACATTTTTCTACTCCGTTCAGCCACAGGAGTTGTTGTCTCTCGACGTATCCGCATCCCGTTGGCTTTGTCTATGTTATGCGCTCCAATGCTGATGCATTTTCGAAGTTTTGGAAGTTCGCGTATAATCAAAACTAGAAGTTTACAACAGCCATAATTATGAGAGGAGAGCATTCTCCAGCTCATTATCCAAGTAAATATCAACGACATACTGCATTTACCGCGTGGACTCTCATTCTTTTACGGGTACACACCCCATACCCAGATAATCGGCACATTCAGTACAGCAATGACTACTAACTGGCCTGCAGCTGTAACTACAGTTACGCACCTTCGAGTTATTGCGACTTGTCGTATGTGCGTGGCCTAACTGTTATAATAATATTATTAGAATCGTTAATCGTGTAGAATCATTGGACCGTATGACATAGTGCTAAAAAGATTATATTAAATTAGGTATATAATATAAATATTCTTTCGAAATGAAATATTTTAAAATTCAATCTGTTTTATGCCCGTGTACTATTTCTGTCCTGAAAAGTAATTAATAATCACTCAGATTGCCAAAAATTAGTGTCATAATATTGCCTAGAGTCAATATTCGCCCTCTCATTGTTTCACTTCTAAATTAAGATGTAATATTATCCGGTGGATGAACTCTGCAAAATTAGGAAACGTCATAGTGATCGACTAAAACTGTTTTGTTCTCTTACCTCTTTTAAATTAAGTTGTTTCAAAACCTACCATTCCTTATTACTGGATAAATAACTGTATTGTATTATTAATTGTAATTTCTTTTCATATATTTTATGTAAGTATTTTTGTATACGTTATTTTATTTTTCATTTTTTTATACGTACCTACTTTATGTTAATTTTCATGTTATTATATTTTAATACCTCTATCTCCATTGTACGCGAATTTTAATAACAGCTGTATTTACTTTTTGATTTGATTATGCTTTCTGTGTGCACTTGATATTAGGACCATAATTTAATTTCATTAATTTATTTTTTATCATGTCATACCCATTATAATATTCATATGCATAACTAACGTGTCATTGATAATGCTAATTGGGTTGGTAATAACAATATCAACCAAATCGGATTGGATATTGTTATATTCCGTGAAGTTGAGTTTATGTGGACGGTATTTTACTTTTTTACTAGCTACTTTACAATTTTTGTTTTTATTCTTTATTATATTGATTTTATTTATTTGTATTTTCCCCTTTTGTCATATTGTAGACGTCTCAAATTTGTAATTTGTAAAGTTCACTAAATAAATAAATACATTTGAATTTTATCATTGTATTCTTTTGTAATTAATTCTGTTGGTTGATCTTTAATAAATAATAAAAAAATGGCAATATAAATATTGTGTAAAATATTAAATATTAGACTAATATTATAATACTCTGATCTCACAGATTATTTGAAGAAATAAAAGATACAACACCATCTCCAAAGAGCTCCACATACAATAAGGCCGTAAGTACAAAATACCTATGCATGCACATACATACGATCTTTTGCAAGACTATAAGAGCCCACTTCGAGGGGCGTAAAATTCTATGCTTTTTGATGCATAGAAATGGCATATTCAATAGTGAGGTATCAGAAGTCAATAATAGTAGCCGTCCACCGAGGGTCCTTTGTATGTACATATTGTATAGATCTATCGTAAGGAAAGTATGCTGGGTGTAGGATAATTCCAATGTATGAGGCGTCTATATGGGAAACTATACGGGGGATAGTCTATAAAAATACACACTGTAAAATGGTGTTTATTCTTGTTTTATGTAGTTACTTACTTAGTGCATTTGGATTGAATGTAGGTATTTATTTATATAGATAGTGTAGTAAAAAGGTAAATATTATAATTATTCTATATAATCTATGTGTACTTTTTACTAGGCACATATATATATATATTTTTAAGGCATATACTAAGTTTATATCAATATCGTTATACTGTCAGCCTGTCTCTGTCTTTCTGTTACTATTTGTTCCGTTAAACTTGGTTAAACTTACTAAACTATTATGACAAATAAAGCTTGTTGACTGCATTATTAGTATCAACTTAGTGGAGTTTCGTTTTTTTACAGAATCCTGAAGAATTTTTTCATCACAATACTTTCTATTAGGGACGATATCAATTTGAAACCTTCACAGATAGATTTCTTGTGGTCGGTTTCCAGATTAAAATGTGAGAAATGTCGTGATAGTTGTCGCGGAGACAACACAAAAATCTTATACAATAATAAAACAAATATCTACGCTCCAGCATTGGGTCATATGGCAAGCACAAATTCGCGCCATTTCCTACGGTCTATCGCCACAATTGACACCGCGAACTGGCCTCCGGCGATTGGCCTCCGGTAATTGGCCGCCGGTACAATCGGACGCCGGCCCAATTGGACGCCGACCCAATTTGACGCCTACCCAATTGGCCTCCGGGAGGATTGGACGCCGCACAGTTGAATTAAATGCGCAAAGGAATAGACATACGTTACGATTTGTTGGAGTTAATAAGCAAGTCAGTTTAATATGCTTCTATCTTCTCAGTAGCTGTACCTTATACATTTCGCGCTTAACACATGTTTAATATAGATTGAGAATAATTATTATGCCTTATGATGTTTATTAAAAGAAAATAATTCATAATAACAAAATAACAAAATATTAAGTAGGTTATCTGCTTAGTATAAATGTTTCAGTAGTTTGATTGATAAACTACTTAGGTACTGGGTGCCGGACAAATCCCGAAGGCCGAAATCCCGAAAAATAAAAAAATACAAACATCAATAATTGCGCAATTTTTGTAAGAGAGACAAATCCCATTTTTTGCGGAAAATGGGTTTTCCGATTGCGCAATTTTTTTCAGGAGAGACCGTTTTGTAGAACGAATGGATTTTGTGTCTCTTGTGAAAATTGCGCAATTCGCGATTGCGCAATTGTTGATGTTTGTATTTTAATTTTTTTTATATTTCCACAAAAAATGGGTTTTTGTCTCTCTTGCAAAAATTGCGCAATTATTGATGTTTGTATTTTTTTATTTTTCGGGATTTCGGCCTTCGAGATTTTGTCCGGCACCCAGTACCTAAGTAGTTTATCAATCAAACTACTGAAACATTTATACTTAGCAGATAACTTACTTAATATTTTGTTATTTTGTCATTATGAATTATTTTATTTTAATAAACATCATAAGGCATAATAATTATTCTCAATCTAAATTAAACATGTGTCAAGCGTGAAATGTATAAGGTACAGCTACTGAAAAGATAGAAGCATATTAAACTGACTTGCTTATTTACTCCAACAAATCGTAACGTATGTCTATTCCTTTGCGCATTTAATTCAACTGTGCGGCGTCCAATCCTCCCGGAGGCCAATTGGGTCGGCGTCGAATTGGGTCGGTGTCCAATTGGGCCGGCGTCTGATTGTACCGGCGGCCAATTACCGGAGGCCAATCGCCGGAGGCCAGTTCGCGGTGTCAAATCGTCCTAGACCCACTCTCGCGTTTGCCGCCATGCCAGATCTGTAGCGCGTAGATTGATTTCGTAGCACCGCTGTAGGGTGAGGGAGGGCAGGCCACGGCGTCGGTACCCTTGAGGTTATGCCACAAGGGTACGGAGTGTTACACTCTCTGGCGGCATCCGGAACACAGTTACCAGCCAAAAAAATGGGTTTTTGTCTCTCTTGCAAAAATTGCGCAATTATTGATGTTTGTATTTTTTTATTTTTCGGGATTTCGGCCTTCGAGATTTTGTCCGGCACCCAGTACCTAAGTAGTTTATCAATCAAACTACTGAAACATTTATACTTAGCAGATAACTTACTTAATATTTTGTTATTTTGTTATTATGAATTATTTTATTTTAATAAACATCATAAGGCATAATAATTATTCTCAATCTAAATTAAACATGTGTCAAGCGTGAAATGTATAAGGTACAGCTACTGAAAAGATAGAAGCATATTAAACTGACTTGCTTATTTACTCCAACAAATCGTAACGTATGTCTATTCCTTTGCGCATTTAATTCAACTGTGCGGCGTCCAATCCTCCCGGAGGCCAATTGGGTCGGCGTCGAATTGGGTCGGTGTCCAATTGGGCCGGCGTCTGATTGTACCGGCGGCCAATTACCGGAGGCCAATCGCCGGAGGCCAGTTCGCGGTGTCAAATCGTCCTAGACCCACTCTCGCGTTTGCCGCCATGCCAGATCTGTAGCGCGTAGATTGATTTCGTAGCACCGCTGTAGGGTGAGGGAGGGCAGGCCACGGCGTCGGTACCCTTGAGGTTATGCCACAAGGGTACGGAGTGTTACACTCTCTGGCGGCATCCGGAACACAGTTACCAGCCACTTGAAGTGTATCTTCGTTTACAAACAAGTTTACAAAAACATAATTCAAACAGGTTAAAATACAAAGTTTCTATGCAGAGTCATAATAATGTCATTGAATCGATAACACATAATATTATTATGTGTACTGAAATACGGCTGTGAAAATGGTGCCTATATAATGCCAGATTAAAAAAATAAGCACCGCAGGCGGAATATTTAATTATTTCACTCTGTTTATTAGTTTAACACCAACTTGTAGATTTGTTAAGTGTACTCACAACGTAGAAATATGAGAGAATGATAAAAGAATATTATTTTAAAAAGCGACAATAAATAAGATTTGAATAGAAGGGCCTTATAATATTATAAAGAAAATAGGTGAATACGTTCATTCACAATACTGAACAAAGCAAATATTGAATACATCGATGATAGCTAAGAAAATTCTCATATTCTATGGGAAAATTTCATCAAAAGTGCATAGGAATTGTTAATAATAAAATATAAATCTCGATAGAAATTATTACTATACGATAACTTGCTGTAGTATTCTACTTGTTGTAGAGGTTGCTGTATACCTTTTATTTTGGTAAAACGTTAGACTAGGACTAGTCCAAAGAAGGTGTTCAGTTCAATTAATGAAGTTAAAATATACGTCTTCAGATCGTAAGAAGGCATTTAGATCAATAACATAACTGGCAAAGAAGTATTTAATTTCCACCTTGTTACCTATTCACGCATGCGTCGCTAGATTTCAAAATCAGCCAAGTCCGTGATAGATGAATAGGAGAAAAACAGCTTTTTGTTTTCTCAAGTACACAGTCACAAGGGTGAAAGTATATATTATTTCGAGTACAGAATATTTAAAATTATGTAAGTTCCACATTCCGATAATGCAGAAATGTTAGAAAGTAGTTGTTCTTCAGCAATTCACAAAAAAGTAAGAAATACCTAAAGGTGGACTTGGCTGATTTTGAAATGAAGCGACACGCATCTCTATGAAAATGAGTTGATTGAACGACGATAGATGATGTATGTAAAAATAGTGTTGAGTTTCAGCTTATGTTAGGTATCTAAAGATGTTTGTACGATACTAGGATATATTATAGATGTTATGCTCCAAACAAAAATGTAGTGAGACATTTAATTTTACTCTCATATTATAATGAAAGGTTACATTTAAATTGTACGTAAAACATTTCACCGTAGCATAGTTCCCCGTGAGCTTTCTTATCGGAATGAGATGACCGTATACTATACGGTCTCCAATTTTATTAGATTCAATATGAACAATAATTCAATTTTCTTAGCTGATTTTGACAAAATTCATGAATTTGAGAATGAAAACCTAACCTAACCTAACCTAACAATCCAGAGTATATCGGCTATTTTCAAATTTTATTTGCTGTTGGCTTCTTGTAAAGTGTAAACCGACAAGGACCGTGTTTTATTTAGCCATGAATTTTAAGTCAGTACTATACGACCCAAAAAGGTTGGATGGTCTTTAATATACAGCCATATATTTCCGATACAACATTTCACGGTGAACTGTGATACGGCGAACTGCACACGTACACATTTCCGGATACGATAATGAAATGCATTAACTCACATTTTGTTAAACTTATATAAACATTTTAAGGTTGCTGCATTGTTTTTTTTTTAAAATATGTAGTTTCATAATACTATTTGAAAAGCAAGAACATTAGTGTTAGACAAACTAAATCTTCTTATATAAATAGTGTTTGGAAATGTAGTTTTATATCAGTGGGGAGACGTAGCTAGCATCATGGGTAGTATAGTGAAAGGGATGTTCACAAGTAAGTAGAAAAAAATATATTATTTTTATAGGTAGTGTCTAATATAATATAAAAATTTAGCTATTGTGTTTCATTTTACTGGTTTGATTACTTATAATAGTGTAAAATATAGACAGTTTAGATACGTATGGTCAAGTTTATCTGTGTTATTTCATTAAAATAAACAGTTTTATAATTTTAGTTACTTTACTAGTTGAGGGCTCTGAAAACAAAAACGGCAGTCTCCATTTTCGCAATATGTTCGCGAGTCATTAAAAATAACTTACATCTTTCTTATAGGTAGAATTTCTGAAAAAATATTATAGCATATTGTTCTATATTATTAGTATACAAACAACATTTCAAAAGATTAAATTATAGTAAATTATTAATCTAACATATTCCAAAAATGGAGACTGCCGTTTTTGTTTCCAGAGCCTTCAGTTGTTTTAATTCCAAAACAGGTTTTTGAAGTTCAAAAAATACTCATACGATTTATTATTAGTTTAGATATAGATATAATGATGCCTCGGGGATGCTGAAAAAAAATATTTGAAATATCTGATTTTTGAAGGTGAATTTTGGGAAACTATGTTCTAAGCGAATGAAACATAATATCCTGATTTTTATTTTATTATGTTATTTAAATATGTTCTTTAAAAACATTGTTTTTTTCTTTAAATTAAAGCAATTTATTATCATCACTTGATTAATGATATTATATTTGTGGAAATATAATTTTTTTGTATGTGAAAATTTCGGGCTATTTATTTACAAATCACCTAATATGTAGTTTTTTGCAAGATGGCAATATTGTAATGATAAGATTATTCTCATTTATGTGTAATATACCTACTTATTAAGCTGTTGGCTTTACAAGTATTGGTTAATGTTAATTAATGTCTTTCTCTCTTCGACCATATCCGATCCTAATTATAGATCATATGTGCCTCCACAGAGTGGAGGTTTGTATTACCAGATTTTGTTTTTACGAGAAATGGATGTCAGTCACTTGCTCAACCTATAAGGTCCATACTCTGACTCATACACAAATACTATGTGTACTTACCAGATCCAGGATTCGAATCAGGACCCACCACGCTATAGGCCAACTAAATCGCGCGGCCATCGTGGGCGTCTTGTCTAATGTCTTTCAGCATCCTCAAATTTAAATGAACTGCTGACAACAAATCCTTATAAAATCTATGTAAATGGGCAAGCTATATGCTCTTTATAGTAGCAGATATATATGTACAATAAAATTTTTGCTTTTCAACCAAATAAATAAATTTTGCTCGGTCAGGAAGATTGTATTGTTTTTCACAAAGCTGTAACAGATAAAGTTTTTAACAGTTGTCAGCATTCTTTTTACAACGGTGTGTTAGCGAAATCGAAAACAATATTACACAATAGTATAACTAAAACGGAACAGAACACATAATAAATAAATCTACCTCACTTCTCATTTAATTTAGTAACTGTTCATTATGCAAATGGATTTTTAGTACATAAATTATTATATTTTCTAATAAAATAATAATAACGAGAAACTCTTTTAAAATAGTTTTTTTGTCTCTGGCAATTAACCAGCCAGAGCAGAAAAATATATTGATACTTTTACTCCCCCCAATAATTCTTATTTGGTTATAATACACTGAACCAATTGGTAATTACAACTTGGAAATATTTTTTAGTTTACGTCGAGTGAACAGAATAATATCTGTCACGAAGGCTAGAATTAGAATAACGTATTCTAGTTTCGAGAAAACATTCATTTTTGTCGTATCTATTTATTAAATAAATACTTATAGGTACTTATAACTTAAGTTTATAAAAGAAGTTAATCACTGCATGTTGGCCATTTGGCGTAAAAGCCTCAATTTATCACTTTTCATATTACTATTGTCACTCGATTACTAAGGGTCTCATACATTTTTTTAAACCTAAAAGGACCTGTTTATTCATGGAACCATCATCATTGAGATATATTGAATGAATTTTATGACCGCATTTTTATTACTTGGTTCTCTTTTTTAAGCATATACAATTGGTGTGTACCTACATGATATAATATGCCAAGTTTGGTACTCTCGTTAAAAAGTGTAGTTTTTCTCAAAAAACGTTGCTTGCACAGCCAAATAAAAGTTCTTGTCAACTGATAGTAATTGTCGGAGGTACCATATATATATATATTATTTTATTTTAATTTATATAATATAGCAACGATTGTTAAAATTTAATGTTAGCAAAGAGACTTACTATCTTAAAAGAACTGTTCTGTGAAGGAACTGTGGAGGTAGGCTGTCAAGATCCGCCAAAAATAATGCACACTAAACTTTGTTAATAACTCGTCTTTATTTTCATTAAAATAAAACTACAATTTACCGATGGTGTTGGTTAATTTTTAAAATTCAATTAAACCCTGCGAAAATCAAGCCATAATAGAAAATAGTAAAAAAATACTAAATCTCTCTAAACTTATACAACTAAATCACTTATATAACTTTGGATATTTTATAAATAGCATAATATGTTTACCTATATAGTTTGGTTTAGCAGGGCTGAAGGGCGGACGAGCTCAGTGTGGGTCAAAATTGAGCATTTTTTCTATTTTCAAAGCATGATCCTGGACATACCTTAAACGTTGTAGATAATCTATTTATATAATTTTTTAACGATAAAAAATTATCTTTCGTAAATATTTCACTATAATAATGTCGATATAAATTATACTGATGGCTTTATAAATGCGTTTAAAAATTAATAAATGTAAAAAATCTTAACACCACTGCACATTTATCTACTGAAATATGACTATATTCTAAAACATTAGAGCGAGAGATTTAAAATAATACTATTTTATGTAATAAAAATACTTGATGCAGTCATCAAATGTTTAAAATAAATATAAAGGATAATAAGGCTTCAAAATTATATAAATAGATTATCTACAACGTTTAAGATGTGTCCAGGATCATTATTTGAAAATAGAACAAAAGCTCCATTTTGACCTACGCTGAGCATGTCACCCCTTAATGAATTTAACAAAATGCACCAACAATATGTGTAATATGTATTCTTTATCCAACGAAAATAAATAAGTATGAATTAAAAAGTGTGCACAATTTTGTGGTATCACCCAAAATGCATCAAAACTATCATGGTTTTGTTAGGCAGGGTTTAATTGATTTTTAAAAACTAACCAATAAGTTCTATAAAATAAATACTTATGACTAACAAAGTTTAATGTGTATTATTTATTACGGATCTTAACAGTCTACCTCCACCCTTCGCTACTGACATAGATACTACTATTATATTAAATATTTTACTTTACAGATGACTGTTTTACCAGATGGTGCGAAGCTTCATTTAATATTATGCCGATAAATGAAATCTGGGGAAGAAAAATATAACGATTGCTACTTATGTTGTCGATTTCATTGTTTATTATTATCTTTCGTACGATACCATAAATAATACGACCGATCATCTTGGAAACAATGGCGGCTCTCGATTTTATTATTTTTTGCACAATTTATAATAACGGCCCGACCTTCAAGCGGGCTTGTTGTACGGGAATATTTTGATTTTATTTCTACACGCACGTAAAATATTTTGAGGCCTTAGCCTCACTCACAAAAGCTCCGCAGCTTTATTCAGAACATCACCCTCCCCCGTTTCTTTTGGTCTGGCTATCAATGGTACGCCTGCCTATCAATGATATGTATATTTTATGTTCTATTTCCCGAGGCTCGTAAATACAGAAGGCCGTGGATCTTTCACCTTACTGCATAAGCATTCTTCTCTTACTATACCTGCTGAAAATCTTTTAGCCCTATATAGTCCGTTCGGTGAAGTATCTGGTTTGAAATGATTTTAAATAGGGTAATATAAAAAATATCAAATTGATTATCAAAATATCAGAGGTTAAAAATTAGAATGAGATATAAAAAATATATTTACCTTCCAAATGTCAGCTGAATTTTTTTTGTACTGGTTATAATAATTGATAATTAAAACTTTGAATTGAATGGCAATATCTGCATAGAAAAATCTTTCGTAAAAACATGTTTTATTTATAACTCTCAGAATGATTTTGCATCGTGTCTCTATGATGCTTCCCATAAGTAATAATAATATAAACTATTTTATATGAATTGCCCTTTTCTCTAAGAAGATCATAATAAAACTATGGGCCTCGACGGAGTGAAGACAACATCCAATTCTTCTTCTTCTTCTTCCACCCTGTCACGTTCCAACATTGGAGGATAGGGCAAGCATAAGTTGGCGCCCCTCGGTCCATCGCCAACTCTTGCGCCTCTCGCCATGTCAGACCTGCAGCACGTAGGTTACTCTTTTAATACCGCTGCAGGGTGAGGGAGGGCCGGCCACGGCGACGGAACCCTTGAGGCTGTGCCACAAGGGTACGAAGTGCCGCACTCTTTGGCGCACTCAAACGATTTCGGGTGTTTGTAACGCGGTCGTACTAATGTACCCCAATGTATCCAATTAACGGACTTTATTTCTTTGCGAGAAATGGATATTGGCCATTTGCTCAACCTATTAGGACTGCATTCTGGATGCGAATGCACATTAAAAAACAAAATGTAATTTTTTGTCAGACCTGGGATCCATGCTATTATAGGCTGACACGGATATGGATCTTGGCCGCATCATGAAAAGAGTGAAAGAGAGAGTGAAAAGAGTTTTTGGTTTTACGAAAAATATATATTAGGCACTTACTTGTTCAGCTTATTAGGTCTATGTTCTGGGTTCAAAACAAATACATCTGATCTTGCCACTTTACAAGATTTCATGTTATAACATTATTTTGTTAAGTGGGTTTTAGATCCTATGTACTAATAGATCATTTAATAGTATTTAGATTGATTAGATTAAAACGCATGTAGCTCAATTGGTAAATTACATTGTGTAACCTTGTACGAAAAAGCAAGGGCATGGTTATTAATATTTAAAAAAATATTACATCGGTGCAAATCCAATGGACGTAGCTCTAAGAGTATTACAGTAAACAAACATTTTCTTCAGAAGGACAATATCCAATTTAAAAACTATAATCACTGTTATTGTGTGATTTAATATAATAAAATAATTGTAATGATTTTTTTAAATATACGTATTACATTTCATTATTAAGATGAGAAAATGCTGATCATTACAGACATAACTTCTCCACCAACGATAAAGTTACTGCAGCCAAGAAAGGGGGTGATAAAAGATAGTGATATGTTAGAATAGCCTCGCTGGTGTACTTATATAGTGTATACATGTGGCTTGAAACAGTCCCCAATTTGCAATAGTGGCGATATTCAGTGTTTGATTTCCTTGGAGAAATTTCAACCATTCACCAGGACAAGCTCGATTCGGATGCCTTGTCCATTCTGACTAGTTATAAAATGTTTAACTTATTATTTTTTACTATCACCATATGATTTTTTGTCTATAAATTGGTGAAATCAAGAATTTAAAGTTGTTTGAGCTTTAATATACTATTAAGATCAAGGGTTATACTTGTACCATATGAAGATTATGTCCTGAATATTACCTATAGTACCTATACTGAATATTCTTAGTACATTGTACACTGTTGATCCTTCCATTATTCACTTGTTTCGTTTAAACGCGCTATCTCCAAAATTTTGTATAATGGACATTAATCGAATTTTAAATGTGTGTTTTTTTTCCTTTCTTAATATTTTCTTCTTCTGTTCTATCTTAGATCACTCATATTATGTAGACATTTCAATAATTCTTAACACACATATAATAATTATATATATATTTTTTTTGACCATGTCCGATCCTAATAGGATCATATGGGCCTCCACAGAGTAGAGGTTTGTGTTAACAGATTTTGTTTTTTTACGAGAAATGGATGTCAGCCACTTGCTCAACCTATTAGGTCCATACCCTGACTCACACACAAACTGAAAAACAATATGTGTACTTGCCAGACCCAGGATTCGAACCTGAGACCCACAGCGTGATGATAATTATATACTTTTATATTAAAAAAAACTGCAACTTTTTTGTACTTATATAATTATATATTCAATATTCTTCTTCATTGTTCTTATGTAATTTCTTTATACTCATGTTTTTCTTACTTTCTTACTTTCTAACTTGTTAGGCTTAACTTCATTATAGTTTATATATGAAAACTTTGCTGGTTGCAATAAATTTTCACTACTCTATTTTACCACGTTTTTCTTAGCTCGTATTCTTATTTGTCCGGTGGTTGTTTATCCAGTACAAATCTTGCAATCGATTTTAACTAACTTCCTGACTAGCTAGACGTTTGAAACTTATAGAATATATCAGAACACGATGCCAATGCATTCTTTTAATACTTTTAGCGCATTTGTTTTAGAGAATTGAATTCATTTTCAGTTAATTCTCTTTTGTATGAAAAGTTATTTCGGAAGAAATCCGTAATCCAATCCACACAAAATGACATTTCAGTATTCTATATCTGTTTTTTTGTTGCAAAATAGCAAAGAAATGATTTGTTGACAATTGCCTTATTTGTCCTAAATTATTAATACATAGAATTGTCAAGTTTATATGATTCAACAGAAAATTTTAAAACGTGGTATATAAAAAGTTCTTTTTACCTTGTAATTATTTCAACATATTTTTGTAATCAAAATGTAACTGTTTGTTTCATTAATAAATTTAATAAAAAAAATAGCATGATAGATATTATAATAATTAGCGTTGGCGCCATTTTTAACAGAACTGACTATACGGTCGATGGTTGAAAAATTTTATATACAAGATAGAGTCCAGCATAAGTAGAGTATGCATATAGATTATATTTTTGGTTTTTCGATATTCCCATTTTACGGCATGGCGTTGTGATGACGTCGTTCATGGAGTATCGTTGCTTCGTTGAGTATCAAAAACTTAGTACAATAAAGTTGTATATATACCGTAATATTGTACATAATATTTAATGCAAAACGATATTTTTACATAATATGATGATATATAAAATCTGGCAAGACTTACATAGCGCGTAATTGAGACTTGATTATTTCTTATACAAAAAGTAAGATTTATAATAAATATTATTACATAATATTAAATACAATATAATATATTTTGTCTCAATTTATCTAACTATCTGTATATATAGCATCAGAGAAAATATATAAAATGTCCTTATGATGAGATAAACACAAACGTAAATTCTAAATTTGAAAAATAAACTGAGATACAAAAATAAAGGAGTCGTTTATTTTAATCGGGTCGTGAAGGAATACTAAAATAAAGAATATATGTGCAGTATAAGCATATTGCCACATCCAAGCTAGTATCCGAGAGGCACTGACACCTGTGGGTCTATTCTATACTTATCGACCGCTAAAGTGATAAAGTGATAAATATTATCAAATTTAGGGTAGGTTTGTATCAAAGTATTAGCACTTATTGTAACAATTACAACCATCTTATTGTGATTGTTACAATAATTACTAATACTTTGATACAAGCCTACCCTAAATTTATTAATATTTATCACTTTATCACTCGATAAGACAAGTATAGAATAGACCCACTGGTAATGTTTTCTAGTTGTATATAAATATATATGTCTAGAGTCTAGAGTATTTGTTTAATTTGTATCATTAAGTTAATACCAATATAAAAAATGGGCTAATATTTTTTTAAGTTAATAGAATAAATGTTTACTTTTTATTCATTTTTTTAAGCGACTGATTATCGTAGAGGTATATAATAATTAGAATGGCAAGTAACTAGCTCTCTTATAATACATGTGAATGAAGCAGGGGTGTAAATAATTGCCGACAATCTGCTCGATAACTTACGACTGATGCAGGGCATAATAGAGAATTAACCTGTGCCCTACTTGCCTAAGTATCTTGTTAATATTTTAATGAATACTATTATAATAATGTTCACTGAATGAAGGATTGAAATAACACAATTCTTAAGTTGATATATTAATTATATTAGAAAGTTGATATATAGCATGAAGTTTTTAGTATATATTTATCTTAAAAACCTTATTATAAATTATTTTAGATGATACAATTATGGATGAAAACATACAGAGATGTTAGTATTTTAATCTAAAATAATATTTGATAAAGTAATATAATATATCAAATAAATTTATTTATTTTACATATAATGAATATAACAAATTATAAATTCAAAGCGTTCACAACATGATATAAAATAAGTGTTATCTTCTTGGTCGTGCACTCATGGCTGAGGATCGTGACCACATTTAAATTTCGCCATCCTTTGAGCGACCAAGTGTTATACTTAATGAAAAAAAAATACCGAGAAGTGTGAGTTAATAATACAATAGGTAATAAAATAAGAAATAAAATAAAATAACAAAAATAACAAAGTAAAAGTAGATGGAAGCACACAGAGTGAACTTTGATTGACCCTATCTTAAAAACTTATAAAACAACGTCCACCTAAATTCACCCTCACGTAAGTGGAATATTAATATACGTCATTATTATATTTCTCCATAATTACGAGTCAATTGCAAACTCCAATGAATAAGTGACCTTGTATAATTTTCTACATAGGTGGTAAAATTAGAAATATAAGTATTGATTGAAAATTCTATAATCACTACCAAACATGGCTTTATTCTCAATTTTAGAACGATGACGTTTACTACAACAATACTCTTCAATCAGATTAAAACAGTATATTGGTTTGTAAGTTAAATAAAGATAGGGCATTATACTAATATTATTTATCTACGTCTTTTTCCTAAAGAATATATAATATTTTAACTTTGGGGTATATCTCCTAAATATACCCCAAATTCTTAATTTTCGGCCATGAGCACAAGCTGTTAAAATCCGCTATACGTGTTCAACAAGTTTGGCTTGTTATAACTGTAGATATCAAGGAATAATATTGTCATCTAATTATTGTGAAAATAGTTGTGATTGCTGTCTCTTTTTAATGCTGATCCAGGCGGCCACCATATTAGATTGAAGATTTTACATGATATGTCATATGCCACAATTTCAATCAAAACTCCCAATAAACTATGATTGTACAGTATATGGAATATATTTCAGGTAGTCATTCAAAAGCTTTATTGAAAATCCTATGGACCAATATTAAATTAACCCGATTGTGTGTTACATCTGAATTTGTATTATAGAGTGGTAATTTATAAAAAGGGAAAAAGTAAATTTCGTAGTTTTCTTTCGGTGTAAGACAAAATAAATATACTCAGTTATTCCGGCCTCAAAGACACACACCTACGTCAATAAAATATGTACATACATCGTTTTAGCACGGCGTAAAAATAAATTAACCCGAGCAACTAAAATAAGAAAAGAGTGTAAGGGGCAGGACTCTGATCGTAAAAACTCTGTAAGGTCGTAAAAGCTCAAGTGTGTAGTAACTAACTAACTGACAATCCGATTTTTCGCATATTGGCACGGTGTGCATTGCTGAGAAACGTTTTGCTTCAAGTTTTAGTAGTGGATACCGAAAATTCAATTGATGTAAAAGGAAATGCATCGTAACATTGGAAATTTCTGTTTCGTAGGATTTGTGATTTCTTATTTAAACTTTAGTTCGCTCGAGAATAAAAATAAAACAAAATATCATCAAAATAACACAGTGATAGTTATTATGCATTAAATAACTATTCTTTATTTTATTATATTTAAACTAGTTGAGTACAGATCCTTAACCCCCTCTTCACACTATTGGCAAAATAAACGAGGACAATGTATAATTTTCTTTATCTCAAAAAATTAAATCGACGACCCTTATGATTTTCTTTAAAATTTCGACATTGAAATCGTCCATGATGAATATATTAGTGATGGCTTGAGATCAATAGTGTCATTAATAATAAATTGTATTTGAGTACTGGATCGCCCCAAAATTTTATAAGAATGTATTGTCATCATATTAACATCTATGTACTGAATTCAAAGTCTGTGTATATATTATGAAAAAAAAACAGAAATAATTTTTTATTAGGGTAGAAAAACGTTAAAAAACTTATCTTTTTATTTTATAAAGCAGATTAATATAGTGTTACGTTACGTACGGTTACACGGTTACATACAGTATGTTAATTGTGTGTGTAATCTACCCACATACTAAAATTTATTGATAGAGAGTGCCAACTCTATTGTATTAGTATTTTGAATTATTATTCATGGTAATTTAAATTAATTTTAACAGTTTATACGTTAAAATTACTTGCGATATTGCATCCATAGATAATATTTTGAACAAAACCCAACATGCAGACCATAGATAATAGAGAATATTCTTATAGAAAAAACATAGTGCAAACCACTAAAAACAAAAAACACATTGATTTTGACATGAATCGAAAATGTGTCGGCATGTACAAAATGATAAAAAACGTTAATAAGTCATACGGTCATAAGGTGTCGATGCAGCGCGGTACGCCTGAGGTGAACTCATTATTGTTCTGGTGATTTAGGCAGATTTTGCCAACTGACAATGTGAACATAATCACTGCTAACCTTTTAATTACCGTTTAATTACCACATTTAAATAACACGTTAATTATATCTAATGGCCAACGACTCCAAACGCGCCAGTCGCGGTGGTAGCACTAAATGAGTTATTAAAGGTTCAAAATGTGTTACGGGATGGGAGCATCAGTCTGATAAAATTTTAAATACCAAGAAAAACGACATTACACACTTTTTTACCGTAGTGCTTGAATTGTGATGCTTGATTACTCACTATAATATGGATTTAAGATGGCAACCTTAATATGCCCTGATGGAGATTGACCTCAGACAGAGGATGGTACGAGATAATCTGGTATTTTATTTATTAGTGGTCGATCTAAACTAAATTTTGTTTTATTATCGTTCAGTTTAAATTGTTAGTCAGTTGTGGTGACCATTATTATACTATATTTAGTATGTGGTCAATAGAGAGTAAAGTAAAACTAAATCGTTTTGTAAACCGCGGACCAATGGTTCTAGAGACATCTCATCAGCGAAAATTCACCGTCGATTGCAATTCGTCGATTTCTTTTTTGGTACACACGGCAAACCTTTGTCGTGACGTCACGCCGTATCTCCATTCAAACGAAATGGAGTTGCTCCCTTTGTGGCAGTTAGTCACAGCCGAGTGGAGTGGTTGCGAAATTAAAATCAATTTAAACTTCGGTGACGATTCTATCCACAGCGCATGGACCCCGTAGATTCAGTTATATTGGACTGTTAATAGAGGACAGATAAAAGATTTACACCTACGTTATATCTAATAGGGTTGCAACTACTTTATCCACATGAACATCAAATTTTACTAAAACCATAGGTATATTCGATATCTTAGTTCTATAGGCAAACAACCCAAAATTCTTTGTTCTAAGATTGAGCGTTTGAAAATGTGCACGAATTAGTTTACACGAAGTAAATGTGTTTATTTTTAGTCTAGTATAGTCTATAGCTTAGTTTTCAAATAAACTTAGCAATGCAAAACGAAATTTTACAGTTTAACAAATAATCAACCCAGACATTCCCGTTTATATTGAATTAATGATTAATCCCAGAAGGGTTATTCGATTTTATGACTTGTTAAAATTTTTGATTATTTTATTGAATTATAAAGAAAATACCTTTCTACATCAAAGGGCATTATTCACTCAAAACCTTGAATTTTTTCTTGGGTATCGATATAACAATATATTATATTGCACATAAACAAAATTTTCACTTCTTTTTTTAATGGATAATATACTACACGTAAAATTGTGGCATTCTTTATTGTGGTGTTGAAACGTGAACTCTCAAAGTTTTCCAGACTTGTCATAGCCTCAAAATTAAATTTTGATATAGGTATCTACTTACATTTAATAATATATTTTTATAATTAAAATTGTCAAACAGATATAAGTAGAAGAAAATTTTTAAACATTAAAAATAACAGAACTATTAAAAATATAAAAAATGATAAAATGAACTTTTAACGATTGAATTTTAATAAGTTTATTTATTATTATCCGATCGTAGTGTGTACATTGTAACGCGATGAACTCGTCACCTAAAGAAACCATAAATATACTTTCTTAACTGGCAACACCAAACTCATGCTGGCTGCAAATAATCAACGGCCGGAGCAGACAAGGTGGGGGGGACGTAGCGGCGGGGGCGAGAACACAAGTGCGTGGGAGGCAACTTCCTTCTTCTGGTTCCAAACGTTCTACCGGGCGGACGCGCTCGTGCCGCGCAACGCGGTCGTGTTAGGAGCACACGCTTCAACAATGGATGGCATATTTCCATACCCGTGTCGAAGGGTAAAGTGTTGGTGTCATCTTCACCCGGGAATACACCCCTTGGACTTGGGAATGGAAGGACGTTAAGGAGGGCTCGATGCATGTAAATATGTAATTATAAATTGTGTCTAGGTTAGTGCCATTTGCTGGTGACGGAGACGCTCCTGTGAGGGCCTCCGTCCCACTTCTTTATAATCTTTTTGTAAACCATCGCTGAAATAATCTCTCATTAAATGTAACCGCATTTCAGCGACATACTTTGAAACCTCTTTCACTTATCAACCTAGAGTCCCAGTAAACACATGGTCTTTTGCAGCTGTTTCCCTCCCAAAGAAAAGCTAGCTGGCGTCGAACCCTGTTGGACGGGGGCACCTCAAAGGTTGAAGGAAACGTGCAAGCCTAACTCCAGACTCCTGTGAGTCTGGGAATCCACGCCAAGGGAGTTGCTTCCCGGCGTGGGTTTAAGCTGTTCCAAATAGAAGCCGCCTCATACTTTATTTTTTTATCATGAATGTTACATTGGCGCCTCCAACGCGATTTGGACGGTGAAGTTGGTTTCATGTTTCCGGTGCCTTGCGAGAGTTTTTGTCACCAGCATTCAATCATATTATATGTTATACTTGTATGTATTTCTTCCGTAGTGCATTTTGTCTAGTTAGCCGAGCGGTTCTGGAATGTTCTATAATCACGGAACATTTGTGTTTGGGTATACCAGAAGTGAGCGACTGCGCGCATTCTTGAAAAAGATGCGGGGACTTCTAGTTGAACATTCACAATAGCAGGACGCACATTACTTGCGCTCTGCCATAGTAACTTAGTTAACTTTACTCAGTTTTAGTATTGATAATAGTAACATTAGTGTGGTTTTGAAAACGTTTCTGCATTGTGGAAATTAATTTTTATTTATTTGATACTATCAAATAAATGACGACACGTTGTCGGCTGTGAACTAGTGTGAAGTTTTTGAGGGAGCATATCCGCTTTCTACCCGCATGGATGGTTGGTTAGAATCCAACATCCGCCTCACATCCACGTTTATCTGTGCAATCCATGCACACTTATAACTTTTGCGTTAATCATTTAACGCGCTTTTGTATAATTAACATGTTGTGCCTTCCAATATACTGTTATAGAATTTATTGAAAAGCACATGTTCGTGGATATCAATCATCATAATCAAGTCAGGAAACTTGAGACTAATGGTGAAAGACGACGGAGAGGACGTCTTTATTTTCATTCCCTGCCATACACCCAGGAGGCACTCTAGGATTTTTCACGTTGGAGGAACGTGAAGTCGCTTCTGAAGGATGTTGGATAAGACGTAGAAGTCACGTGGCCTTCCAGTTCACGACGATGTTCGACGTTCTCAATCAAAGCTAAGTCTTCCTGCAATTACTTAAATGAATTCTCGTCTATAAAAAGATTAGCTTGAATGAAAACTTACAAGATAGTCAGACTATTGTTTCCATTTGGTCACATAGCATATCTTGTGCGTCCTCAGATTAATGGTAAAATTTATTTTTTGGTTCGATCCAAATAACAATTTCAGTGGAAATCGTAATTTCGTAACAACTTTTTGTTACAAAATTCACGAGCGCTCACCTCTTGCCAAAACAAGGCAAAAACAACATCGACTCGCGAAGGAATGTTTTTTCTTTTCACAAAACTTCACAGCGCCGTGCCGTAATTAATTTCGAGTGTTTTAATATTTGTAGTGCGGGTCATTCCAGAATATTCGGTTAAGAATTGGGTGATGTCATTGTAGTTACGTCATGCTATGTTTAGTCATGGGTAGGATTAGAATAATTTTACAATGAAATTATTTCAGGATAATTATTATTGTATTTCTCTGTAAATTGTGTGCCAGTTTGTTTACACAGTTTTGATCAGTGTATAGGTCGGTGGTTGTTCGTTGTGGCTTGGTGCATTTACGTTTTAGTATAGCAACAAATAATACTCATATCCCGTAAAAAGATATGTGATAGCTAGTACACAGCTAGCAATTAAATTATGGTATGGATGTAGACATCCGCGTCATCTTTCATTTAGTATAAGATTACTCGTTTAGTCGTATTTCGCCTTCTCAAGATGGTTTGGTCGAACGTTAACAACGTTGCAATTGGCATCAGGGAAAGCTGCAAGGCGAACACCCTGAGGTCAGCGCTAGAAGCCAGGGGTATTCAACCCAGTAAAAAGCTCTCGCAAATGCAGGAGCAGGCGGAGATATGGAATAGTAAGCTATGTCCCGGACCGCTTGAGGAAAAAGCTGAGGATTTCGAATCACTCTCGTCATTTTCTCAAATAGTAGAAATAAAACCTGCTATTAATTACAAAGTGCTAAATTCAATGCACATTAAATATGACGGTTCTACACCAGTTCACGACTTTGTCATAAGAGTCGAGGACATTATGAGAAATCGTGGGCTATCATTCACTACAATGATGGTGTACTTTTCAGAGATATTACAGGGTAGAGCTTTGGGTTGGTTCCGCTTGGTGGAAAGCGAAGTAAATACATGGCAGGAGTTAAAATCAGCTTTGTATTTACAATTCGAAGGGCCGACGGTCGGCGCCGCATTGGTAGAGAGTATGTTAATTAAAAGGCAAAAAGAGCAGGAACCAGCCTGCGATTTCATACTTGATATGAGATTGCTAGCGGGTAGATTGAGACCTGCATACTCTGTTAGTGATCTAATGGAAATAATTACGAGCAGAATGGTAGAACGCATTCGCACAGGTGTCAGCCTGCAAAAGCCCAAGACGTTCACTGAGTTAGTAAGAGTTTGTAGCGACATTGAGAGATCAAAGTTGGCTCCAATCTCTTTCATTTCGACCAACCCTTCAGAACGCGAAGTTACGGCAATACACGCTCATCCTTCGACTTCGGTTAATGATAAGATCAGAATTAGTTCTGACCGGTTTCAGAAACATAAGCATAACGCACGTCACTGTAAACCGCTCAGCAAATCGCGCAACAATTCCAGTTGCAACGAGCATGCCGCGTGTTGCAGTGACACGCATTCACCGAAGTCAGTGAGAATTGGTAGTGATGACAAACAGTCAATCAGGAGCCAGCACGCATGCACTTCCAGCAAGCACAGCGGCTCGTCAAAAAACGAGTAGCCATCCATTCTCTCAGACCGTCCAAACAAGTACGTAAAAGAGAGTGGATAGATATAGTTAACTATACAAAATATTTTTTTAGGAACGATAAGTTAGTCGCTCCTATTTGCAAAAAAGAGTATGTGGATGAGAGACCTTTTTTGAAGTTTTGGTTAGGAGGTATTGGGGCACGGGGTCTATTAGATTCCGGTGCCTCTCTTTCCTGCTTGAGTAAGGATGCTGCCGCCACCTTGCTCGAGAAAGGATTTAAGTTATACAAGTCTAGAATTTCGATTGAATCAGTGGATGGTACAGTCCAGCCCGCATTTGGCGCTTTAAAAATACCAGTTAAAGTAGGCCACGAAACGAAAACTGTATACTTTACCGTAATACCTAACCTCCAACCCGATGTCATTCTGGGCATCGACTTTTGGAAGTTGTTCAACATAGCACCAGAAATAGTCTATCTTAACAAGAATCGTAATCATGACTCGTTTAAAATAAATTCTATCACATCAAAAAATTCAACTAACTTTTCAGAAGTAGAACACAGTCAGCTAGCCTCGGTTAAAGAAAAATTTGAGTCGATTTCCTTCGAACGTTGTGGCTTGGGGAGGACCCACTTGATTCAGCACCGCATTGTAACCAATGGGGGCCCAATCAAACAACGCTATTATCCGCTTTCCCCTGCAAAACAGGCTACTTTAGAGAATGAGCTAGACGATATGCTTAAGCTTGGAGTAGTCAGGAGATCACGTTCCGCGTGGAGCAATCCGATCTTAATCGTGCCAAAAAAAGATGGCACCGGGAGATTTTGTTTGGATTCGCGCAAACTGAACGCGATCACAGTCCCAGACAGTTATCCGTTGCCTTATATTTCGCAGATATTAGATAATTTAAGAGACGCAAGATTTATTTCATCAATAGACTTGTCGAAAGCCTTTTGGCAGATTCCTCTAACGGAGGACTCTTGCGAAAAGACGGCTTTTGTGGTTCCGCGCAGAGGTTTGTTCGAATTTGTCGTCATGCCGTTTGGCACCAAAAACTCGAGCGCGGAGTTACAAAGATTGTCTGACAGTTTGTTCGGCCCGGAATTCGAGGCCAAGGTTTTCTGTTATATTGACGACGTGATAGTGATATCTGAAGACTTTGATAGCCACATGAAGTTACTAGATCGCGTTTTTGAAAAGTTTAAACAATCAGGCATGACTATAAATTTCTCTAAATCAGAATTTTGCAGAAAAGAACTAAAATACCTAGGTTATGTAGTAAATGAGGAGGGATTACACTGTGATCCAGTGAAACTTGACAGCGTCAGGAACTTTCCCGTTCCCAAGAATTCTCGGGACGTGAAATCGTTTCTAGGACTGTGTTCATATTATAGGAGGTTTATAGACAACTTTGCCAAGGTAGCGAGTCCTTTGACAGGCTTGACAAGTGTGCGCAAGGGAGCTTCCGCGTTCACTTGGTCAGATGAGGCTCAGGCGTCGTTTGAGGCACTCAAACTCGCACTGACCTCAGCCCCAGTCTTGGCATGTCCTGATTTCGCTAGTCCGTTCACTTTACATTGTGATGCTTCTAACCTAGGGCTAGGATCGGTCCTCACGCAGGAATTTTCTGATGGCGAGCACCCGATTGCATTTTACTCTCGCACCTTAACAAAGCCTCAACGCAACTACACAACCACTGAACTAGAACTACTAGCTATTTTAGACAGTATATTTCATTTTAGGAGATACCTAGAGGGAAATAAGTTTACGGTAATCACTGACCACGCTAGTTTAAAATGGTTAACGACGCTCGAAAGCCCACAGGGTAGGCTCGCTCGCTGGGCAGCAAGACTTTCACAATATGACTTCTCAATAAAACATCGTCCAGGAAGGCTTAACACCGTCCCTGATGTATTATCAAGAAATCCAGTCGTAATTTCATCTGTTAGTGCTAGCAACACTGCAGACCCACCGGACCTTTGGTTCGAGAACTTAGTCAATAACGTGAAGTCTCACCCAGAAAAATTCCCGAGATTCAAATTTGAGGGAGATAAACTACTCAGGTTCAAGGCAGGAGATCTGCCCCTTGATGACTCTAATTGGAAAGAGTGCGTCAAGGGCGCGGATAGAACAAAACTGATCTCTGAGTTTCATAGTGGAAACGCTTCTGTGCATTTTGGCACATTCAAAACTTTCAAGCGCATTTCCTCACTGTTCTATTGGCCAGGGATTTACAGAGATATTAAATTATTCATTAAGAGTTGTGCTATATGCAAAGCATATAAACACACAACTAGTGCACCGGCGGGACTTATGTCGAATCCGAAGGAAGTCGACCGCCCGATGCAATCGTTGTCGATTGATTTGATAGGGCCTCTACCAAAATCAAAGGAGGGATACATGCATATTCTTTCAGTTGTCGACGTCTTTTCTAAATATGTGTGGTTACACCCACTTAGAAAAGCCACAGCAACACCTATCATAAAATTCATTGAACAGGAGATCTTTCTTAAACATGGAGTACCTAACAGTATTCTATCGGACAATGGGCGTCAATTCATATCCAAGGAATTCAAGGCGTTCACTAAAAAGTATTCTATTCCCAAATTGTTCCTTAATGCGGTGTACTCTCCGCAAAGCAACACAGTTGAGAGATATAACCAGACAGTGGGTACCTCACTGGCAATCCTAGTAGGAAAGGATCAGAGACTCTGGTCGCAATATCTTCAAAGCGTGCAGACTGCGATAAACGCATCTGTAAACTTAGCAACCAAGTACTCCCCTTTTTTCCTCATGCATGGTCGAGAGATAATCTTGGATGGTCGTTTTCATCTTCCAAAAGACTATCTCAAGGCCAAAGACTCAGTTCTCCCCGCGGCAGCAGACTGCGCGCAGTATGCTGATCGCATACAGAACTTGCCGTTCGTCTTTGAAATCGTCCAAGCTCAGCTTTTGGAAAATTTTCAATCGAACGCCAAAAGGTATAATCTCCGAAGGAAAGATGCTGAACTTGTCGTAGGCCAGAGGGTCTGGCGTAAGAACTTCAGAATCTCAGATGCGGCAAATTATTTCAGTACCAAGCTCGCGCAACGGTACGTGGAAAATATAGTTTTAACTAAGATCTCTCCGTTGGTTTATGAATTAGGTGATCTGAATGGTAAGCCGTTAGGTCGATTTCACATAAAGGACATCGCCAAATATTAGTTAATAATTGTCTCGTCCAACATCATCGTTAGATATATTACTTCATATTGTGCCTTGTCATATACATAAGTCTAGTATATTTTGACATAAGTCTTTTAACATAAGATTTTGTCGCTAAGTTAAGTACAGTGAAACCTTGGTCCAACTACATTGACCATTGCGTTCACACGGAGAATCAAAATAGCGGTTGTTGGCGTTGGAAGGAATTCGATAGGTGAGCAAACTTTCGCTCAAGTGAGGTTGCGGAGTTGTGTGAGATTTCGATGAAAACGGAAATCTCACTAAACGCAGTTTTCATTTTTCATCTTTTGCTCCATGGTCACTATCACATTCCAAGGCAAGTAATGTGTTGAAGGGGTGTATTACTGCTCTCTGTTTGCTGCAGAGGAACAGTCTCATATATACAACTTGGGGTTTCGACTTGCGTCACTTTGTGCCTGCCTGCGGTGTGCGCGAACATCACCAAAGTCACAGTGCGCAATTCAATCTCTTTCTTCTTACTTACGTAACTCGGGTCAATTCACCATGGATCGATTTAACATTTATGGTAATTGACAATGCGAGTCCCAAGTCCAATACTTCTCATTCAAGTTGACACTCGTCGCGAAACACAATGTTCAGGATGTGCAATTAATGATTACACACTCCCGTTAACTTGTCGCTGACTTTGTCCACTCGTCTTCTCGAGCCAGTCAAGTGTGCTAAAAGCAGACAGCCAGCAGCACAACTGGTGAGACCTTACATAAACAAGCATCGATTTGGTCTTCATTGTCTCAAAAAGACTTGTCTATTCCTCATTTCTAGCGTAACACAGAATTCACATGCAGGAAGCATGAAAATCTAGTAGTGTCACTAGGTACATCACTACTAACCACTAACAAATGCAAATTTGCACGTCGTTTCAGTGCAAGTAGTCCTTAATAATATTTCCAAGCGCACATCAAGTGTTGCTAGGATATTATTCCACCTACTGAGAGAATCTTCTTGATGTCTCAAAGTCTGTATTAATTTTACTTACATGTTTATTTACTTAAGTTTTTGTGTGTGTTGTCCCATAGGCATAAACATCCATAAATTAAGTAAAGTGCGTTTTGATCGCACCATTGTAAGTAACATACTAACGGAACCGTTATCGTGTTATAACACATAAGGTCTCCATGTTAGCCGTCTGTGCATTTTCACGGGCACTTCACATGGTAGGTGGATGTGAACCCCTTTTCTACAGTCTATCTTCTTCCCTGACATGTCATATGTGTCTAGTTTGACCACCCCGTTCCTTGCAGAGTTCTGTGGTTGCACTCCCAACTGCCTCGAATCACCTATGATTCCCAGACAACGGACGTCGCTCTGCGTCTAATCCTGGAAAATTGCATTTGTTCAAGTAGCCTTGTAAGCTCCAAGCAATGTATTTCCGTGCCCACGAACTCCAAGAGAGGACATTCATGCTCTTCTTCGTCATTTGGCGAAAGGGGTGATGGTCATACCACAGATTCCTCTGTGTTTGACACATGCTATATGTACACATCTAGCGGTCTTTGTTTACATACTGTATTGTCACTTCAATATAAGTATAGTGAACGAAGTACTCGTACGATCATATTGCACAGCGATAGCATATAACCTATCCTTCGCACTAAGTACACATGTCTGTACCGAATTCGAACAACAGTTTCCTCTGCGTTCGACACAAGCTGGATGGTAACATCAAGCGCCTTCTATGTACTGTGTTGTCATTTCGATAATAAGTATAGTTAAATAAGTGTTCAAACTTTCATGTTTTACATGATAGCACCAAAGCTGTCTCGTCTCTTGGAACATCAGTAAAGGAATGACACGAATGGTTGTCTTGCAACTTACAAAGTTATGTACCCCTCCAAGGTACACGGCATTCATTATGTTTCACTGAGAGACACCCGCAATATGGCGTTCTGCATCGTATCGATGAAGGATCTACCTTACCGGGATTTAGTTATTATTAAATAGGGTAACATGTGCCGTCCCCTTAGTATTTAACAATATAATTTAAATTTACTATAATTTAGCATTTAACAATGTAGTTAAAATGCAACTGCGAACGTACCATCATCACCTGGTCATGGTACTTACAAAAATAATGTAGCGGTCTGTGCCACACAAACTATGGTTAAAATCCATATTTATGTCTTAACAAGTACACTTGAATCACAAAATGATCATACTTGCTAGTAATTTATAAGCAAAATGTAAATTCTTTCAATATGGGAAGAGCACAAATATGTCTGTTCAAAGACATCCATACCTGATGGGAATACCAGATGAAAGTTAAGTTGACCTCTTTGTAATGTTTCCCAACTATTGTAAACGTAGAGCTTGCATGTAAGTCATGCATATGGAATTTACGACACAACTCCGTAGAAAGAGTGTGTCTCTTCCAACAATGTAACCTTGATGTTGCGAACACGCAACGAGATCTGTACCAGAGATGTACACCCAATCTCACGATACAGATGAAATCGCTATGAAGGACACTAAGATGTTGTAAACTTGTAAATATAGCTTAATTAAAGCATTTAGTATAAGAGCTTGGCAGCTGTGAGAAAAACAACTGAGAGGTCTAGTCTCACTTGCTCTGTTTGTTTGGTCAATTCTCTAATTACACACCGGACTCTGTGTTGTGAGTCGTGTAATTGGGAGAGGGTCAATCCAGCTGGGAAAAGCAGTGTGTCCTGGCGCTGTGATATGACTGTTGATAGGAAGGTACTGGAAAAGTCCATTCTATCAAATTTTTAGGGTGCGCGACCAAGCAAACTCAAGTGGGGACCTCAAGAACCAACTCTTAATAGCTTAGTAATTCATATTGTCTAATACATATGAACGCTTGTGGTTACTTATTCCGCATAAGCTGGAAGCATTTAGAATTAATAATTTTCGGAAAAAACGACTCGGCATAAAGACCGGTCAACAAGATGTGTGACTCAACACGTCACAAAATTTAACATTATAGGCAAATGCAGATTTGGAGATGAGCCGTGGTGTGGTGGATCTGGCTAATCGCTGAGTAGATTCCCTACAGCTTCATGTTGCCCTTGGACATCTGTCACCTTGGCGCACTAGAGTAAGATCACTATAGTTTTAAGCAGCGACAAGGGGGCATATGCCTTAAAGGGACATGAGCAACTCTCAGATTGTCTGTTGTGGTCTGGTGGGAACCAGAGTGGAGTAGAATATAAACTAGATTATAAGCACACACCACACACAAGGATAGAGTACTGATGAAGATAGAGCTCTGGTTTTTATCAACACCACGGCTAGACAACGCTGATCGAAGTTTATAGGTTATAGATTCATGATAGATATAAACTTCTGCGCGCCCAAACAGAAATTTATTATTTTAATAGTAGTTCAATAAGCCAACGTGGCAATGAATGGTATTTTCTTGTATAATAAATTCATTTTCAGAGAGAGGTCCGGGCCCGCTTCACGCGGTTCCCCTTCAAGCTACATCACTTGTGCATATGTCTTTCAGAATACCACACTTATCGTCACCGCTTAATTGCCACGGTAAGCATCCGATGGTCTAGTAAACCATCCATTTTCAGATTCAGATAGTAAACAAGATGAGCTTGGAGAAGCTCGCGTCACGACATCGTACGTTGGTCACTCCAGAAGCAATTTAGACGTCAACATGAGGGAGCCCGAAATGGCATACCTCAGACGCGGAAGAAGGAGCGCTGAGAATTAGCTTCTCAAGCGCTGAGAATAAGTTGCATTAGCAATCGGTTTGCTTTGAGCTGTGGGAGGAAGCAGCGGCAAACTCAAAAAGTACCAGTTCAAGAAGGATAGACTCCTTTTAGAATGGGAAACTGAAGCTACATCTAGGTCTGGCATCGGTCAGGATACCATAGAAGTGGAGGAGGTCTGAAGAGCCCCACCACACTAGATAGTCGTAAGCGTGCCTAGACAGCACCGATAAACCTATCATTCCTGCCCTTGCGACATGCTTACATGCAAGGCCCGCGTGGGGAGACAGAGGTCCAACTGTCTGTCAATTAGGAAACAACTTCTCAATGGAGAAGATTGTAAGAAATGTAATCAGCCAAGTAGCCGACGGCCTCATCAAGGATGAGTTCCGTCAAAAACTGTAATTTGATTACCGAACAATAGTCATATTGTTGACAGATACTTTAATTTGTAAAATTTGTACTGTGCAAAACTATATTTCTTAAAAAGGCCTCTATGTGATGCAAGGTAACCCCCCCAGAAGGATGGATGAAGGGAGCAAGGAGCGACGAGGAGACGTTGGCGCGCACTTCACCCGCACACAAGAGGGTCCGCGCTGGATCGCCGTCAGCAGCTCCGCCGTCAGCAGTTTCGTCACCTGCCCCGACCGTCCCACCTGACTGCACAAACTTCTCATCACCAAGAAGCGGAGAACGCCCCTGGCAGGAAATTGACACCCATGACTCAATTTCTTCCTGACCAAGCGGGTGATGTAACGCGATGAACTCGTCACCTAAAGAAACCATAAATATACTTTCTTAACTGGCAACACCAAACTCATGCTGGCTGCAAATAATCAACGGCCGGAGCAGACAAGGTGGGGGGGACGTAGCGGCGGGGGCGAGAACACAAGTGCGTGGGAGGCAACTTCCTTCTTCTGGTTCCAAACGTTCTACCGGGCGGACGCGCTCGTGCCGCGCAACGCGGTCGTGTTAGGAGCACACGCTTCAACAATGGTTGGCATATTTCCATACCCGTGTCGAAGGGTAAAGTGTTGGTGTCATCTTCACCCGGGAATACACCCCTTGGACTTTGGAATGGAAGGACGTTAAGGAGGGCTCGATGCATGTAAATATGTAATTATAAATTGTGTCTAGGTTAGTGCCATTTGCTGGTGACGGAGACGCTCCTGTGAGGGCCTCTGTCCCACTTCTTTATAATCTTTTTGTAAACCATCGCTGAAATAATCTCTCATTAAATGTAACCGCATTTCAGCGACATACTTTGAAACCTCTTTCACTTATCAACCTAGAGTCCCAGTAAACACATGGTCTTTTGCAGCTGTTTCCCTCCCAAAGAAAAGCTAGCTGGCGTCCAACCCTGTTGGACGGGGGTACCTCAAAGGTTGAAGGAAACGTGCAAGCCTAACTCCAGACTCCTGGGGAGTCTGGGAATCCACGCCAAGGGAGTTGCTTCCCGGCGTGGGTTTAGCTGCTCCAAATAGCGGTCGGATCCACTCCCTTTGATAAGAAATTCTCATGTTCTACACCAGAAGGTGGCAAAGTTAGGTGGACGAGAGAGCGAGGTCGGAACGAGCGGCTTCAGAAGTATAAGTCTGATGTAGGTAAAGCTCATGTTACATTCATGTGACAATTCCTTCCTACCTTATGTGAGTAATAATAAACAAAAGAACTTTAAGTCTCTTTTTAATATGTTACAACATATCGTCACAATAGTGAGCAGTCTAACCAATGTTATGTTTATTAATATTGTTGGTACAAGTCCTCGAATAAATCTTCTTCTTTTCTTTCGACCACGTCCGATTCTAATAGGATCATATATGGGCCTCCACAGAGTGGAGGTTTGCATTAACAGATTTTTGTTTTTACGAGAAATGGATGTCAGCCACTTGCTCAACCTATTAGGTCCATACTCTGACTCATACACAAATTGAAAAACAATATGTGTACTTGCCAGACCCATTCAGCACAGATTCGAACTTGGGATCCACGACGCTATAGGCCGATGCTTAATCCGCGCGGCGGATAATATAAATAATATAAGTAAAACATATTTGTTAAAAAAAAACTCCACCCTTTACAACTGCGATGACCGGTTTAATATAGTGCCCGTATATAAAGCCGTGGATCGCGAGTTTGATCCCACGTTGATGTTAATTTTATTTAAGGATTAATTTCCGAGCTCGTGTTCAATAGAAATGTATTGTCCACATGACCTGCAGTAGTATATTATGTATATAATGTATGCAGAGACTGGATGATTCTAAATATTTTACAATTTCCTCTTAATGCTTGGATACATAAATCCATCTCAGGACATTCGTTTCAAAATAATTCAACATTAATGCTATTCTCACAGAAATTATAAAATTGTTCAAGCTTCGTTGCGATGCGGAACTACTATCGATGCGTGCCTATCTTTAAGAAGCCAATATCGGCAACTTAGATTGCGTCGCCTACAGAATCCATACATAATATTATGTCATCTGGGAGGTAGTAATAATTCATCAGAAAAAAGGCAGTGGTCCAGATAATATTACGGCCAAGACTAAGTCGAGCTTAATTAGCAACTCTGGATAGTGTTTATTGCCAAATTAATCAAGATGGTTCTGCATTGCACTTTTTTACTTACTAATAGTAATAATATGATGAACTTTAGCTAAAAGTATATTCTATATTATTATATGTTGTGAATGAATACTTTATAGTGGTATATATGGTATATACCCGCGTTTTAACAAATTTATATCATTAAGGTTGGGTACAGACCTACAAACTTATATGTAGAATGGCCAAAAATGGAACTACAAACTACCATAGGACACCATTTTGAAAACTTCATTCGAATGTCAGATTTTTTCCAGTTACGAGTCTTGATTAGGTAGTTTTCGATAGTGACTCCCCCATCCCATTCTTCAGATAAGTTTGTAAGTCTGTACATATAATTATAAACAAACTACACTATTGAGTAACCATGGTAACTAAATAAACATTTTTGATAACAATAATATCAGCTGATTCCGTTAGGTAACCGAAATATCATTACCTACCGCAACACGCGCTACCGTTCAAAACCAACCAACCATGGCACGGACGATAAAATGGCGGCCGGATGCGACACTCCCGCCAATGAATGTCGCGCGGTGAGTATCGGAACTTCCGACGTGACGTCATAGCATTACGCGACTCGTTGATTTTGGGGAAAAGCTCGACAACAAAGGCCGCGGTCTGACCGCCATGGTGCGTTTAAGCGGAGGCTGTTTGCTGCAACTGTCACATTAGCCTTTTGGTTTGGAAGTTGGGTTGATTGAAGTGCGAGTGAAAAGCGTTTCAAATTGTTTGAACATCGTTTTAAGCACTAGCTTTGTATTTCAATAAGTCATTATTTTCACATCCTCTATTGAGGTATTTTTAAACTGAGTATGCAAAAATGTTCCCGTAAATTTTGTACAAGTTTTACTTTAAAACATCTCAATTTATTAACTATTTTACAGAAATACTCGCCCCACATAATTAACGCGTATCTTTTTTTTTCATTTATCGCTAAAATACAGAGCGCCATATTAATATCTATATTTGTGAGTCACTATAAAACACGTGCCTAATACATAAATTACCCTAATTTAATCTAACCGATTAAGGGAAACCATATATTGGTGTTAATGTACATATTATTAACTATTAAGTGACGCAAAATAGTTATATTATGTATTAGGCAGTAAAGATACATACAGTTATAAAAAGTATATTATTACTGAATCTGCTTACCACCTAATCGAAAATGATGATAACATTACTAAAAGCAATAGTTTTCAAACGAATAAAGTAAATTTAACGAATAGTTTGGATAATAGAATAAATAAATCAAAATATTATCAGTAATAACACAAAACTTAACAAAACTTTAAACCAGTGGTGCCCAACCTTTAGTATATCTCAAGAAAATTAAGAATTTAAAAATTTTAGGCGAGCCACACATAGGATGATGACCTTTTTTGAAAAAAATAGCACAATAGCTAAAAGAAAACACAATAATATTATACTACTACTGTTTATTACTACTTCTAATCTACTACAGATTAAAAACAGTATAGGACAAACAAAACTTATTAATAATCAATGTGAAGACTGGCATTTAAATTTTCTTAAACTGGTGTTAATAGGATATTCAGTACAATATGTTTTATGAACCGTTGTAAAATATCGTTCTACGTTGCACTTTTTTCCAATAGCAACTGTTGAATCGCAAATCAAACAAATACATTAAATTAATTAAATTACATTTTGTTCTTAAGGTTATACCTCAGTTGGGGCACGGTCTAAAAAGATCGTGACTAGGCGATGCGCGGATTGTGTAAATGACTCGTGCCGAACGAGATATAATTTGTCATAACAATTAAACGTGCGTCCATTTAATGTTCTGTTTATTGTTCTATTAGTAACAATAATAATATATTCATTGACATGTTTTCTTTTTCAAGTAAATGGGTAAGGTTTTTTAGTCATCTTTACACGATTTAAGAATTAATACCCCCGTAGCCATCACGAAACAAATTGACGTGTTCACAGCCCGACTTTCGCTCTCCGATTGCCAGCGAGTCCAAAATTTCGTCGCACCTACAATTGAAAATTATATGCCGTTTCACTGAAGTATGTTCTTAAAATAAATAAAAAAATATATCTCTTCCCAATCTTCTTGAAAATAATTGTCTTTTCTTTTTCTCTGGCTCATATTCAGACATAATTATTAGGGTAATTATATGATAAATATAATTGTCATTAATACATAATCTGAATATACGAGCCGTGAGCCACATTAAAGCTGTAGGCGAGCAACACGTTGCTCGCGAGCTACAGGTTGGGCACCGCTGCTTTAAACCTTAATTGATCTCCATTTTTAAAAATTATTACTTAATTATAGTTTTACTTTATAATTTCTCCTTCTGACACCAAATCGATATTTTTATCGACAACCGTATAACGTTAAAAACATTAAAATGTACATTTTGGTTCATATACCTACTTGATAAAACTCACAATGTGAACAAAACACATGCCGTAAACCAATCTCCATTCGTGGATAAACGATAAACTCAGTTTATGTAAAAAATAAGTTTATATTTATTAAATGATTTTAACTTTAAGAATATTGATCGGCAATTGCAAGCATTAAAATTCAGCAGACTGAGTCATGAATACATCATTTTTAGTGTCATCTTTAGCGTAACATTGAAGCTTATATGCATACGTATTTATTACTATTCCAAATTTAATACGGGTTGAAATAGTATTTGTATACATTTGTCATAATATCGGTTAAGTGTAATTTATGCTGACTAGACAGAAAATAAGCTACAGAAATTGCTGAGTTAGTTCGAATAAATGAATAAATAGTATTCCAGAGTATAGTTTATTATCATGCGTGATACATCAAAGTTTTATTCGCATACATTTTGGTTTGCCAAAGGTGGCCATAACAACCTATTACTTAGCTTAGATTATCGCTATCTCCACATAAGTAGAAACCCATTTATAAATTAAGCAAATCAAATAAAGCTCATTTGAATCGCTGAGCTTTTACACCCTCCAATTCAGTTGATGTAAATAGAAGGCCTGCCCAAACCATTTACTGTTTTGGTCAATAGTTTATTAACATTTTGCAATAACCACAGAGCAGTTAGTATATAATATATTTATTTAAGAAAACAAAACTGTGGACAAAATTCAGGACGTTCACAACATGAATTAGAAATAAAATATCAAAAACAAAATACTCAGCACATCACTGAAAATGTCTATGTCTTTGGGTGGCGCATTGACTAGTCTTGCACTGCTAATGGTGCCTGATAGGCTTGACACGATGAAACAGTTCTGACCCAGAATACGTCATGGCTGCGACCATGTAGATAATTAACTGACGCGTATAAATTATTTTTTAAGATGCCTGGATTGGAAACCACTCCTCGCGATAGCAGGCAAAAGTGTCTCAAAAGCAAAAGTGACCTACGAGATTCAATAGAATGAAAAGTAAGCTCGCCTTGTAGGAATATAGTCGAGATCTAATCAATTGACGAATTCGTGAAAGGAAAAAAAATAAAATAAAGACATCGAAGAGATTTCTTCTGGACGCGCTCTAAAATAAGCTTATAGGAAACGTCATAAAGACTCCAGATAATAGACCCATATACAAGAATACTACGCACTAACGAGACTTAGAGTGCACGCATGCCATTTGAATGGTTTGGCTTGTCACATGATGAATCCTAGAAGCTTACTTGCAGGTAGAGCTGTATAATTTATATGATAATGAAAAGATAATGAAGAGTCAAAAATTATGCCAAGATATGTGCATGGCAGCAAAGAACTAGGGACCGAGAAGAGTGGGGGAAGCTAGGGGAAACCTTCAATCCGCAGTCGATCGACCTCAGCAGATGATGATGATATGTATAATATGTACTTCTCACTCAAATAAACAATACATCAAAATAATAAAAATGAAATCCTCATAAAACAACAGATCCAAGTGAGACTATGCTGATTAAATTAGCAGTTACGAGATATAAATTTTATACTACTATTTTTGATAAAAAGAGTATGGTACCTACGTAATTACATTTGCAGATGCGAATTGCGAGTTTTATGTCAGAATTAGTGGCACTGATACATAATGATTCGAGAACTCACTTCTATCTAACGTTTATTTACGATTTTTATTGATTTTATTTCTTTTATTACCATTTTTGTGATTTCTCTCGGTGTTATCCAATACCGGATATATATTATATAATATGTAGACTTGCTATAATAGGTCCCTAGTAAACGATAGTTTCACACCCCTCTCATAGTCTGAAACGAAACCGGGGAAGGAAATCATGATACGTGGTGTATTTATGACCGGTTTGCATGTCGAAGCATGTTTATTCTGTACCCGGATATTTATTCTGGTGAAATTAACATACATTTCTAACTTATGGGATCAGAGGTCACGTGATCTTTTAAGCAATGATAATATTTATAGTGTCGAATAGTGCATAAAGCTTGGTAGGAATATATATTATTATTCTATATAATATTATGCCTAAAGTGCTCGGGTCATTTATATTACCAATTATTCTAGTTGTATCAACAATGTAGCATTAGTACTGTCATTGGATATCTGGACTTAATATTGTGATTAAATTATTGTGACCCATAAAATGTATATTAGTATTGCGTTTGCCAAAAACATTGTTTCAAACAGAGACGTTTTAAGAAACTATCTCTACAAGAAGGAGATTTCAGTATATCTAATATATAAAAATCAATATTTGTTTGTTTGTTTGTATTTTATGCACTGCCATACCGTTCATCTGATTGCGATAAAGCTTTGTCAGCTTATTGCTTGCACTTGCGCGAAGAGTATAGGCTATGTCTTGTATATATAAATGAATGTCTGTCTGTCTGTCTGTCCCGTATGCGTTCCTATACCATTCATCCGATTGCGATGAAATTTTGGTAAGTGGTTTTATGCACACCCGCGAAGGTTTCTGAATTAGAAAACAATCTTCTTATTCTATGCGTATGCGTTCCTATACCATTAATCCGATTACGATGAAACTTTTGTCAGTTGTTGTGCGCACACCTGCAAAGGTTTCTAAATTAGTATTATATAAAATACAAAGTTTGTTGTCTGTTTGTTCCATTCAATTATAAAATTTTTTACCACATATTAATACTATTAATAACGTGTGCATATTTTGGATTCGATTTTATTTAGTGTTCTTTTGTTTGACCTTTACTCCTAATAGAATTATTTTCATATTGCCATATTGTATTACACAGATATTTTAATATTAAAAAGATAATTACTTATTATTATTTTTTAAATATTTAAGATAAATGTATCCACGAAGCGACCCTGTGCGAAGCCGGGTACTTCAGCTTGTACTATTATAAAAACGAATAATTTTATTATGTACTCTATATTATGTGGTAGTGGCGACTTTTTGAACTACACATGAGCGACATTAATGCTGTGTGCTTTGAAATATATTGTATTCAACATCAGCGCATCTATTCTATACACAAGGGTGCTATCGGCGGCTATAGAGGAGAATGAAGTTTATCATTTTTATCTATTGAGGTATTATAAATGTTACAAAAAGTTAGCCGTCCAACCAATCAAAACTGTCTATCTTGCTCTAAAAGTTAACACAGCCAAAAGAGATGCTGTTAAAACATAACACTTTTTGACAGTTCAGATGTTAACTTATTGTAACAATTAACCGCCTCAATTATAGAATAGATGCGCAGGTATGTTTTACAACCAAACATATTGTAATCACGCTGTATGCGTTTGTATATTAATACATTATTTGTATATTATTTTGTGAAAGCGAAAAAAATTGTATAGACAAATCCAATGTGTTGCAGTCGAGACTAGTTTGTATGTGCGATCCGGCTTAGAGGTATGCTTTGCTTCCCACGTAGACAGTCGGTCTTCTTCACGTAAGACACTTGAATGAAAAGTACATGTAAATCAACTTAGTAGGAAAAAACAAAGCAAAAAATAATTTTATAGCAAAAAAAATCAACAATAATAATTTTAAAACAAAATACATATTGCATCGCTAAAATTGTCTATATCTTTAGGGAGTGCATTGACCAGCCGCACAGCCCTCGGTATTGTCTGACTTGAGGAAACAGCTTTCACCCAAAATAGGTCATGGCTGCGACCACGCATATAAAAATTGACAAATTAAAATTATCCAGAATATCTGTATTGGAAACTATACTACGTGAGAGCAGGGAAAATGATTTAAAAACTTTAGTGACCTACGACCTTCTGGAGAATAAAAGGCTATGCCTTCAAGAAAGTTAGTCGGAAAATACTGGTTTGAGAAACTGTCAAAAGGAAAATATATCTATATATTAAAATAAAGATGTCGAAGAAATTTCTTCTGAATACGCTGTAAAACAAGCTCTTCCGTACTCCAGATAAAAGACATAATATATTCAAGAAAATGCATCATGTATTGCAATTACAATTGATAGTTGTAAGCTAAGTCGTCATACTGGTGTAGTTCTTCGTAGTAGGAACCCATTCTCTGCGTCGGGAATCAATCTCCGAGCGAAAGTTAACAGCCAAATAATGCCGCGGCTAACGTGGCAGGCACTCAGGTGGACGTATAAAGTGAGATAGAGTAGACGCGATAAAAGCCGGACGCGGGGTAACATCCTGTTGTTGGCCCTATCGGGCGGCGAGGCGGTGAATCACGCTCGCAATTGCCTCACGGCGCGGCAGATAGTGATAAACATTGCGCGAGGAGCACGTGGTATCCGGTACGCGAAGCATGCGCGTCGCCACTTAGGAGCGCGCTAAGGCTTTCCGCTCCGCAGTGAAACGGTTGAGCGAAATTTCGGGAGCTTTTTTCAAAGTATCGGTATTACGTATTTTGTTTTCTAGTCAGTTAAAACAAAACTTCCCAACCGATGTGGCGCGCGGTACACCGGTGTGTCGTTATCCATTGGGAAGTATGCCACAAGAAAAAAACTGGCGGGCATTCAACACAGTATGTATCAACACATTCTGAAACATTGTTAAAAACACTCCAACCAAATGCAGCAATGGTGTACTTACTAATTTCTTTATGTAATCATTTTTGGTTGTGATTGTTGATAGTAATAATTATTCCACATAATTTGTTCTGCTGGATCAGGACCGGTTGAAGGAAGGAAGAATATTGAAGAAAGAATTTGACCTTGGTTATTGTTAGGTTGTAATATATGGTACATATTATTTATTGTAGATATAATACTCCGTTTACACGAGCATGGATTTACTGCTGACAATACGTATTTTCACGGCCATAACAAGAAAATGCACGTATAAATGCATTAATCAATAAAGTTTGGAAGCTTCTGAATTTTCACGCGACAGTTGGAATTTGTTCGATATTTGCGCCTGCGCAGTAAAACAATAGTGGTGAACCTGACACAAAAAAACGAACTATAACGCGCAGAGACTTATTTTGAGGTTAATCGATTTTTACAACTGTCAAACATATTACCATAAAATGACAACATCGCGCCTCGCTTACTTTTGAAGAAAGAGATTGGCAAGACAATCAGCATTTTTACAAGTAAACAGGTATTATTGCGATAATTTAAAATACATACAATTGTTGCAAGTAAATCCATGTAAATACGTGTAATAGAATGTCAAGAATATGATTATTGAAATCTAAAAGTTTTATAATTTACTTACTATTTTATGCAGGCTTTCATGTCAAAGAATATGCCAACAGATTTAAAGTCCAGAATAAGCGTACCATAAAAATATACTATCATATATTATTGCAGATCCACTGGATGAGTCTCCTCGTTTCCACATAATATATTATAGGTATAGAGTATTTTCGATCGTGGAGTAGATTATATTATATTTATTTATTTAAGAAAACAAAACATTGTGGAGATAAAAAATCTGAATTCAAGACGTTCACAACATGTGATTAACATTATAACAAATATTACCCTCACAAAAGAGAAGAAGAAAATAGAATATTAATACAAAATACGAGGGTGGGTCAATAAGTCCTTAGAAAAGCCGACAGGTGGCGCGACTAGTACTGCAAGCGGTTTGTTTTCATGCAGCGGCACTACCGATTCAGTATGCTGCGAAGTTTTAATCAGATTGGTCGGGTTGTTGTGTGTTTCTCGTACATTTAAAAAAAAAATTTGCTTGTGGAAAATGGAAAAATGGAAAATGGAGAAAATTGAGTTTAGAGTTGTTATTAAACATTTTAATATAAAAGGGTTAACAGCAAAGGAAATAAAAAATGAGTTGGATTTAGTTCACGGCATATCTGCTCCTTCACTTGCAACTATTTATAACTGGTTAAATGAATTTAAACGTGGTCGTACATCAACAAAGGATGAACCACGCTCAGGACGTCCTGTAGAGGTGACTACACCAGAAATGATCAATAAAATCCACGATATGGTGTTAAGTGACCGAAGATTACAGTTGAGTGAGATAATTGAGGTTACAGGGATCTCAAAAGGTAGCGTCATTTCTATTTTACATGACAAATTGGGCATGAAAAATATTTCTGCAAGATGGGTGCCGCGTTTGCTCACAGTCGACAATAAACGCAGTAGGGTGGTGGCCTCTAAAGCCCTGTTGTCGCTCATGCAACGCAATCCGGATGATTTTTTTCGTCGCTTTGTGACTGTAGATGAAACATGGATACACCACTATACTCCCGAGACGAAAGAACAGTCAAAGCAGTGGATTGTGAAGGCAAACCATGTCCAAAGAAGGCGAAAACCGTAAAATCAGCTGGTAAGGTTATGGCTACTGTATTTTGGGATGCACGTGGAATTATTTTCGTTGACTATTTGGAAAAAGGAAAAACAATAACAGGGGATTATTATGCATCTTTATTGGACCAGCTAAAAAACAAAATTGAAGAAAAACGGCCTCATTTAAACAGGAAAAAAATCCTCTTTCATCAGGACAATGCCCGTGTTCACACATGTTTACGATCAATGGCTAAAATTGAAGAATTGAAGTTCGAATTGGTCGACCACCCACCGTATTCGCCAGATTTAGCCCCCAGTGACTTTTTCCTTTTCCCAAATTTAAAAAAATGGCTAAGTGGACAACGTTTTTTTTCAAATGAAGAAGTCATCGATCGGACAAATGCTTATTTTGAGGACCTTCCGAAAACTTATTTTTCTGACGGTTTAAAAAAAATTGAGAAACGTCTAACCAAGTGTATTGAGCTCCAAGGAAATTATGTTGAGAAATAAAAAAAAAATACAAAAATAAAACCTGTTTTAATGCTTTTTTCTAAGGAATTATTGACCCACCCTCGTACATAGCATGCACTGAAAATATCTACGTTTTCGGAGAGCGCATTGACTATTCTTGGACACCTAGCTAATTATGGAGTCGTACAACTTATATGGCTTCTCCGGAAAAGTTTCAGTCTTACAGCAAACTGAGCCAGAGGCTGTCGCGTGAATTGTTTTACTATCGCAATATTGTTTTGTAAAAATTCTCCATGTTCATAACAAAAAAAACTGAAGCCACGAGTACCACTACTGACACTTGATACAAACACAGAAAACAAGATGCCAGCGAGCGGGAGTAACGGATGCGCTGATAAGAGGGGATTAAAATAAATCTTTCACTTCGCCAATAACTGGTAAAGTGCACTCCTCTATAGAAGGTTGGCGTCCGAATTGCGATACGTTCCTCTATTTTAGCTTAGCCATATCAGATCATGAAAGCTTTGGAAATCTACTCACAGTTGCGTAGCAAAGAATATCTTATCCTTTACTGTCTCTACTGCCCTTCACTTTTTTCTGGATTATTATCAACGATTAGTTTTTTCCCAGTACCTTTTTAAAATGTCATATTTTAAATTAAGTTAAGTAAAATATCATTGAACAGTGAATTTATTTAAAAATTTAGGAACATTTTGCGTCCCGGATATGATACAGTATTATCCAAGTCGTCGTATGAATTTGACAGTCCAGTTGTTTGTTAAATATTTTGCGCGTATTTCTTGACATGTCGTGAATCGAAAGTCTACTTTTTAATATACTGGATTGTTTCTCTAATGCACAATGTATAACAATCGTAAAATCGTACTACGAAAATTGTAAATCTTCGGCGGTCGAGTGCAAAATAAGGTCAGAATTCTTTTTTTAATATTAATAACCATGCCCTTGCTTTTTCATACAAGGTGGTTGGGTGGGTTAGTTGCATTGATGTGGGGCTAATTAGGTTCCTCCATTTATGTCTTTAATTTTCTTTATGGCCAGGATTAAATATTTTGTGTAGTGTTCTTGAGTTGTTCTATAGCTTAGTACTTCGTGAGGCTTTTGGAGGTCAATTTCATAATTATGCTGTCTACATCGAGTCCTGAGAATCCATCGCTCCCTTTCTAGTTTAGGGCAGTCGTTGATGACATGCCACACAGTTTGAGATGTGTTGCCATCACATGGACAAATGTCAGGATTCGGAAGCTGATTAAAAGAATTGAAAAGACTAGTAATATTTTGTATCGCTTGACACCTGTACGTTCAGCTCAGGGCATACATAATTAATAGAAACTGAAATATCTAATGGGTGTAGAGCAACAGGAAACAAATCTCGAGTGTGAAAGAATATGGGATAAACTTAAACACTTGTCAAAAATACGTCATTATAAACTTGTCCTTCGTTCTGACAACTGCTCTCAGTTTATGCACTGGCGCTCATTCAATATTGGTGTATTTGAAGGTTGCAAGACACACTATGAACGTCTATAATGTTTGTTTCATTTTTGTAGGACCATTCAAAACCCTATGTCAAAATGTAGTGTATTGGCGTACAGTCGATCGGAATTAAATTTATTAATCTGTTCTGTGGTTCACCCAAACATTACTGTTGTACACAAAAATGTGGACGAGCTAGAAATATCGATTAAAAGAAGATCGAGACATCTTTATCGCTAATAAGGCTCTTCATGGCGAATTTTGCATAAAGACCATCACCTGCACTCGTATAAGATCCAGTTCACGCAAGAACTAGATACCACGGGAAGCGTCGTAGATTTGGCTTTTGGAAAAGCAAGCAAACTATGATAATTTTTAAAGCTAAATCGTCTTCAGTGATGAGGCACATTTTCACCTCAATTAAGAACTCATTACGTGGGTCGAACGCAACCATTGCGTTGCCCATTAGATATAATTAGCATATTATTTAAATGTGGTAATTAATAAGTAATTAACAGGTCCGCAGTAAACCGTTTAAAAATAAAGATTTTTTTTCCGGTTAGGTACATGTTCAAACTCGCGCGTTAACATGATTTTACTCCCTACTTTAGTTATAGTTTGTCAATTTATGGCTACGGCCGTATGTTGTAGTTTAATCACTGGGGAATGCCAAAAGAAATGGCGTATTTCAAAAAAACACAACCTTATTCTTAGGTCAATAATTATTATAAAGCAAAGCAATCATTATTCGTAGGATGTTAATCAAACTTGAATGGTCAAAGACATAGCTTATAATTAGTATGTGTAGAATTATCTTTAAATGTGTTAATCTTGCCCATTTTTTGAATAATAAAATGCTTAATTCTTGTCAAATTTGGGATCACAGAGATTATCAATATAATTTTTTATCGTAAATATTTCACTATTATAATGTCAACATAAATTTTACTAATGGTTTTATAAATGCGTTTAAAAATTAATAAATGTAAAAAATCTTAACACTACTGCACATGGATGTACTGGAATATGACTATATTCTAAAACATTAGAGCGAGAGGTTTAAAAGAATACTATTTTATGTAATAAAAATACTTTATACAGTCATCAAATGTTTAAAATGATTTAACATGGATTTAGAGCAGGCCGATCAACGGAAACTAACCTGATGGTATTTACCAATTACGTGTCATCGGCACTGGATAGAGGTCACCAGGTTGACTGTTCTTACAACGACTTCTCGAAAGCATTTGACAAAGTCGATCATGATGTCCTGATGGAAAAACTCCAACTTATTGGATTGTCTGATCGATTTTTGAAGCTATTCGGGAGTTATTTTAGGAACCGTCAACAATACGTGTCGTACGGCCTTTATCAGTCACAGACTTTTTACACATTTTCTGGTGTCCCTCAGGGCTCAAATTTAGGGGCGTTGCTGTTCATGATTTTTATAAATGACATAGCATTGGTAATAAAAAATGTTATGTTTTTATTGTTCGCTGATGACTTGAAACTCTTTTTGGAAGTTGTCACCTTGGACGATTGTCGTCAGCTCCAACTTGATATAGATAATAATATATTAGATTGGGGTAGGCGTAACAATCTAGAATTCAATATTGATAAATGCAGTCTTTTGTCGTTTACCAGAGCCTCAAAAGTGTTGTTTTTCCTTTTACTCGATGTATGGCAGAGTTCTGTCACGAATATCATCATTCTGTAAGGCATCTTGGCATTACGTTTGAGAGTAAACAGACATTTATTAGCCATATAGTTACTATTTGTAACAAAGCGCTTAAAATGTTGGGCTTCGTCATGCGTACTTCCCGGGTCTTTTCGGATGTTACGGTATTAAAACTTTTATTTAATTCTTTAGTTCGAAGCAGACTTGAGAGTGGGTCTATTGTTTGGGCACCGCATCAGTTGAAGTATAGCCTTATGGTGGAGAGGGTACAGAAGAAATTCTTGAGACTCCTTTATTTGAGGTTGTACGGATACTATCCGTGGCTTTATCCAACTGACTTTCTCTTAGGCATGCTTACATACCGCAGTTTGCAATTTAGAAAAAATCTTTATTTGGCTACGTATTTTCATTTTTGACTTATACGAGGTATAAATGAAAACTCTGCCATTCTTGGCAGTGTTGACCTGTGTGTCCCTGATAACTATCTTAGAAATAGAGAACATCAGTTGTTTATTCTCCCAAGGTGCAGAACCAACCTGCCACTGGTAATGCCAATTGGGAGGGCGATTACTATGTTCAACGAAATTGCTTCGGGTGTTGATATATTCCACCTACGTGAGAATGAGTTTAGGTGGACGTTGTTTTGTAAATTCTTAAAATAGGGTCTGCTTAACTCATCCGGTGAACTTCCTTGTACCTATCTAATTAATATTTTTGCATGTACATATTTCAACTGTTTAATAATATACTATGTATCTCTTTTTTATGTAACACTTACTGTTTTAAGTATACTTCTTTGTTTCTATGTCATATTGTGAACGTCTTAAACTTATAATTTGTAATGTGCACAATATGTTAAAAATAAATTGAAATTGAAATTGAAAATAAATATAAAGGATAATAAGGCTTCAAAATTATATAAATAGATTATCTACAACGTTTAAGGAATGTCCAGGATCATGCTTTGAAAATACCATAAATGCTCCATTTTGACCTACACGGTGCACGTCCCCCCTTAAGTTGAATAATTTTACATCCATAAATATCGATATGAAAAACTGTCCCATATATATTTTTATTTTACTTACACGTCATCTTTGTACTTATTTAATCTTAAATAAGTACCTATCTAAATTACCAGTTATATTTTATTATAAAAAAGGTAAGTAAAATTATCTGAAAATAGAAAGCTAGGTGAATGCGACCCGGATAATCTGTTTTCAATTATCTGAGAATAAAATATGTTTTTTGCGGACACGGAGTTATTATATCCTCGGCTTACTATGGCAGTGAAAAAGCGACGAGAAAAATGCGCGGGACAACGTCGCCTGGAAACGTTCCAACCGGAATTCCCCTCACATAAACTTGTGCTCCTAATCACTTGCGTTTATTAATCGTTTCTGCAATTAATAATAACTTTTTCTGTTTTCGGCAAAGGCTGTTTATTGATTAGAGTCACTGCATGGATAGCTTTGTCATCATTGTCGCTAGAGATACGAAGTGAATCATTAACTTTGTACAGGTACTGATACCAAATATTTATTAAAGACCGTTTTCAAATTTAAAATTTATTTATTTTACACAACTTAATGACATGAAACATTATAAATTAAAAGCGTTTACGATATAACATAAAGTAAGTGTTAACAATTTGCAAAAAAATACATGGTAATGTATTTATAAGAGGGCAGTTGTTATTCGTTTCGTCAACTATTCCCGTTATTAATTTATATTCAGATGGTTGATTTTGTGTGTGACATGACGTGATGTTGTATGGGCAATGTTGAAGGAGAACACGTGTTGTGTTTTATATCGTGTATACTGTATATGACACAAATACATTTATTAGTAGTATTACACGGCAGATAGCATGAAGTTATATTAAACTATGTGTTTGAGTGTAAAAGTTTACCCTGATCGTTTTTTGTCTTGATAATTTGGAAAAGGGCTTAGTGCATTTGAAACCTATACATATATTGAAGGTATTTAGACAACTGTCATTTTCGACTCGCTATTGTCTATGCTCTAAATATGAGCATAGACAGTAACGTGTCAGTTGTAGAGTTGGGTAAAACCTCTACAAGTGTGAGTATATAATACAATAATACAATAAGAAAAATAGAAGTACATGGACGCACACAGAGTGAACTAGGTTGAAAGACCCTATCTTAAAAATATATAACACAACGTTTACCTAAATTTACTCTATCGTAAGTGGAATATATCAATATCCGAAGAGATTTGATTAAACGTAGTTATTGCCCTCCCAATTGGCATTATTAATGGCAGGTTAGTTCTGCACCTTGGGAGAAAAAATAACGGATGTCCCCGATTCCTACGCCTGTTTTGTCTGCGCTACCAGTTCCATACTACATATTAACATAATTTTGTAATCTAACCAGTGACGTCCGTATGCAAAGTACTACCATAAGGCAACCTGAAAATTTCGCCCCTTCCACATTTTACTTACATTACACCTACCCTAATAAGTATATAGAAGTGATTTATAGTTTTATTATTATATTATAGTCATTTATTAAATACGTATTTATGAATAACCAAAAACAATGGTTGTTGATCTATTTTTAAATATCATTCAACATTTAGTTAGCTACAGATCATTAACAGTTAGCTGAATTTATAAATAGAAAATAATTGCAATTTATTATGTGAATCATTGTTTACCCTGCCTCCACGGAACGTAACTGAATCTAAACTAACCTAATCCAAACCAAATAATCTATACGAAACATTCATCATAATAATCTATTGCTGAACGATGGCCTCTACAAGCTGATTTACTCGATCAGGTGCATTCTTTTGTCAGATGGGTAGTAAATCCATCAAATTGTATTTGATTGAATATTTTAATATGCAATTTCGAAATCCCGCATAACCATTAAATTAACGTTATATTATTATGTAAATCGTCCGTAGGAACACTTATACCGATTAAATTCTTGGCTCTTAAAATAGGACGCTTTGAGCTTTATCAATGGTAGGTAAGTCGTACAAAGCTTTTAGGAATTTCACAGTGCAATAGAAACGTGTGTAAGGTCTAAAACGAGTGGACACTGCATAAGTGGGGCGAGTTCAAAGAAAAAGCTCTGCAATAAATCATCGCACAGAGTACTATGTAGGTTGAGCTAGATATACGAAAGCTCATACTCCGTGTCGACTTACAAGTCTTTGTTTATCTGGACTGTACACTGTGCTCTTAGTACATACTTCTCACTGTTCCTGGATCTTTGCTTAACCCAAACGGAACAGGACTTAAGTATAAAACATGATGTATGCAAACGATGAATTTAAACTTTACTTGATTAACATAAATTTAGGCTGTAATTATTGACAACACAAATACGCCCTCCAAACCAAACCCACACCGCACCACACTCGTTCTTAATCGAGCGTATCATGAGGCACTACGTTTTGATGTGAAGCTGAAGCTGAATCGTTTCAGTTGTTTACGCCTGGTAATGTCACAGGAGTAGATACCCAAGACCTGAGGTCACCACACTCTATGTGAGCTCTGACTGCGTTTACTGATTTTACTCTAAAGCAAAGTGCCGGGGAGAGAAAATGCACAGGGAACTAACAAAAAAAATGAAATTGAATTTAAAATAAGTATAACAAAAAAACGAAACTAATCATACGGACAGCAATAAGTATGTCAAGAGATCTTCACGCCCGCAGTAAGATGTCGCCAATTTTTGAAATGCAAGATAATTTGCTTTTGTGACAACCAGGTCGGATGGTTGGATGTTGAATGGATGTGGTTTGAATCCTGTCTTTTTCCACTGCATGGACATGTTGGTCGGGTAGCAAGTACACGTTGACAAGAAAAATTGTTGCAAAGATTCATGTTAACATGTGAATTCACATTTAAATATTACACTTAACCACAGCGATATATTATAACGCCAACCTTCAAAGTAATTCATTTATCTGTGTGTCGTTACCAAATCATTCAGTTGTCCCGTCTCCCAGTTATCTAAGTATACAGTTAGCGGCGCCAAATAATCCCATTCAACAAACTGCTCTATTTGAAATACTCAAAAAACCACATTCATTCGTTTTCCTACTCGACACGTCGGCATCTCCACACCCATTAGGATGTATATCATAGTATAGCAAACCAGAAGTGTTATATTCAAAGTTTCTCCGATTGCATTCAATTAAGAACTTCTGAAGATTCTGTTTGCAAATGACGTTTGCTAGGTTGAACAAGAGAGGAAAATGATTGTATGATAGCGGAAATTTACTGAGCGATTTATATTATTAAATAAACCAATATTTTGCGAGAAACCAAAAAAAGTACACAATGTACACGTGAAAAAGTAATAAATTATGTAAAAAAACTTTTAAAACAATTTGAGTATTTTCTAATAATTTATTGTAACACTGTTGGAGGGTTGAAAAAGTCAAGGAGAAGAAGCCTTTAAGAGGTTTATTATACAAGTCCAAAGGTACGAGCACAATGGACTCCTGCAGGAAGCCAAAAGCGGAAATGACGTAATAGGATAGAAAAACACCTCATTACACAAACACTTAGCGTTTCAAAAGTAAGTTAAGTAAATACTTACGGAGTCGGAAAATGGTTATGGACACTAACTCACATACTTAAATTCACTGTAATTTTATTTATTTGTTTGTTTGATTGATACTAGAGGTATTAAAAATATGAATGATGGATTCAATACAATCTAACGAAGTTATTGGAGGTAAATATACTTAGAGAGGAGTATAGTTGCTGCGTACACCAAAACGAAATAGTATTAAACAGCTACTTGTAATCGTAAGTCAGGGTTGATCCACCATTGAATGAAAGCTTTCACTAGGCTTTTCATTCACCTCAGTCCCCAATTCAACGCTGCCATGTAATGCGCTGAATATGACGAGATCGTGCGATTCAGTGGTCGTTTAATACTCTTTGAGTATTAATGAATTTATCGAGTGGCTATCAATGCATGGATCACTGGTATTTTCATCAGTTTGGCAACCTCTATACATTGTGTACTAATGTTTGTCTCTTAATTCGTTATTTTTTGTGGTCGGTCGACGTTATGCCTATTGTGCACCTATCCATGTCACGTTGCAGTAATAATTATAAGTTTTAGATTTTTCTTATATTAAGGGTCGATTTTTCGGTTCCATGACAAAACAGAACAACGATAAATATAACTATGACCTTTCAGGAAAAATATAAATTTAATATTGAAATTTTCCCATCTCTATTATGTTGATAAATTTTTAATAACACAGATTTTCAATACGCCATAATACATCGAATTATATATATATAATTTCTGCATTCCTAATTGCTAGAAAGTCTCAAATAAACTGGACTTTGCCGGCAAGCTTAGGATATCTCGTCTTAATCTTATAATATGTTCAAAATGATTGGGTGACTAGGTACAACGAAATAATGACATAACCTAACGTAACCTAACCTAATCTAATCTAACCTAAGCTAACCTAACATAACCTAACCTCACCCAACCTAACCTAAGCTGACCGAACCTAACCTAACCTAAATAGATTCTACAAAAATTAATGTTTCATTTTCCCCCTGGCTGTTCTGTTTTGTTCGGTTACCGATTTTTCATATGCATAATTGAGCAATGGCAGTACATGTTAGCTGTTAATTAAAATTCACGGAAATTTATTATAAATGAATTGATTAGCAGCTTATTACTTAAAAATCTCTCAAAACATAGTATATTTTGCTTTTAAGTGAAGCTTCTTGCCAATAAAATAATAACTATCTGGCCAGTAAATGTATTGAATTAATTCAATTTTAATACTATCGATGGAGGGTACTTGATGGAATTTGAATATAAATTCTAATTGATTTTAATTTTGTACTATTCTATTTGAGCCGTTTTTTGAGACCTGGGTTTCGCCTTTCGCTATCTACAGGCAGTATGCGCAATCACCAATGGTAAATGCACACTCGCCGCGAACACAGTTAACTCTCGTTTATATAAAATGATAATAGTATAAAAGAAATTAAAAACCTTATTAGGTACCTACTATCTGAAGGATCAAGTATAAAAACAAATTTTGAATATTTGAAGTGTTTGTAAAAACTCGTAGTAGGATACTTACTATAATTAATAAATTCAATAAACGCATTAAATTGTATTTTAAAGAATGCACCTAAAAACGTGGTAGCCATTTAATTAAATTAGCTATTGATAAATGTCATTTAATGTACCTACCAACTAAATAATACAAAAAACAAATAAATAATACTAATGCGTAAAACCCACTTAACGCAGCAAGTGGGGCTCTCGCGCAAAATTTCACAAGTGGCGCGTAAATCATCGAAAATACAACGTAATCAAAAACGCCAGCGCATACTGGATTTGACGACGCATTGTGCCCGCCTGCTCCATGATTCATCGTTTTTTGGCTTCTCAGCGATACAAATTAACGAAAATACAACGTAGTCCATTCATTGAACACGGCGAGCAAAATCACGCTCCTGGAAGCGTCGTCGATAGACGGGCGAGAAGCCATTATTTAATAACAGTGAACTCTTTGTTTAGTTCTTGCGTGTCCGATATTTCGCTGGTATAATGATGTCATCGTGCATATTAATTACAAGCCCCGAGAAATTTAATAATATATTTATTGCTTTGTTATGAGAGACGCTGATAATAATAATTATTTTGTGCTCCTTGAGCCCCTTATTACATAGGTGAAGGGTAATGCGCGGGTAGGAGAGGGCCTACTTCGTAGAGAGCGCACCGAGCGCCGCGTTGGTGGGCTTTATGCCTAAGGCATAGTAATTATCGGTAAACTGAATACGTCAACCATGACATTAAAATGTCGGGCTCTAATAAGGAAGCTATGATGAGTTGATTTTGACATTGTTACGAATGCGAATGTATGTGAAAGGTGTGATATGATCATAAGATGCGGCAAAAAACAATTTTTGTATTAATATTTTTCAGTAGCACGTTTAGTGACGTAGAGGCCCGATATCGTTGAATAGTCGACTATCAACCTTTCCAAAGAATGGTTTATAGCTCGAAACAGCTGTCAACGTAAATTATTCAATAAAGTAGAATTAAAAAATATAATTTTGTTTTATAACCATTCTAATGAAGTTATACAACGTAAAAAATCATCTCATCTCATGCATATTATACACACTAGAAAAAAATATTTTGTAGAAAAAAATATTTATTACACCCGACGGGACTTAAACCTGTATCTGTATCTAAATAATGGAGTGATCCGCGACATCGGTTAGTAATTAAGGAATTAATTTATATCTACCTTAATTTGATATGTGTACTAAAATCGATAGCCAACATTTTAACGCAACTCGATAAGCATTTCATGTAACAGCTACTAGTCAAAATATTGTTGTGATTCAATAAGATTCTTGTTGCTTAATTGGAAAAGCATACTGGCGCAAATCCAGTAGATACATGTTCAAGTCCCGTCGGGTGTCGTCTTTTTTTCTACAAAATTGTTTTTTCTAGTGTGTATAATATATAGAATGTTACATTCTGAAATCTTGTGTCTTTTTCATTGAATAAAAGAAATAGTTTATCAATTTTTATATTATTTGGTGAATATCAATTGATAAACTCTTTTTATAAAGTATTAAAGATTACCACCAATTAAATACTGTACGTCTTAAAAAGATTAATAGGATTTATTTATTGAGGGTAAAATATTTATTTGTTTGTATGAAAAATGAAAATAAAACATTTACATTTGATTTATAAAATTACAGAACGAAGTTATTGTTATTACGAGTATTATAAAAAAAGTAAACATTCAAACCATTTACACAAAAAATATTTATCACACGTTGTTATGAAAAAAAAAGTATTTCAAAATTCGTTTTCCGGTATCGTTCGTTACATTTTCGAGCATCTGGTTTGGGTGCGTATTAAAAAGCTGTGATTTGAAATGCCCAAATTGAGCTTTTTCATTCGACGCCAAATGTGTTTGACTTTAATTGATGACTTTTCCTAAAAAGGCAATCAATCAATGATTAATCTGGTTCAACCTTCTATTCCGTGAGAAGTTTTAGATTGCGCTCTAGTATTCAAAACGAATATTTAAAAAAAATATTGATTCTGTAATTCGCACGCGCGTACTTAAGTCTTCTGTCCTACTAAGTCAAAATGTAAAACAAAGTTCAGAAGTAATTGTCTCAAAATTACTTTAAACTTTTACTTACATCGGAATTACTTTCGAGTCTCTTTAATACTTTCATGAAATTTCATCAAATTTCTCCAACGATATATTTAATTGTCTCAGATGATTTATTCAATAACAATTAGGGTAGGTACTTACTTAATATTGAAAGAGTACATGTAACATATAGTTACTATATTATGCACATGCAGTTATTTATCCATGTAAATAGATTTTAACACAATGTAAATGCTTTATATGAAAAGATACAAGCATTTTATTACCAGTGTTGGGTCACTACTGTTGGTGTTCGATGTGTGGGTTACGGTGTTGAGGATGATGAGGAAGAAGTCGAAGATGTATGCAGGAGCGAGTTTTATTTGCAGCGTAACGATCGGTACAATAGTATAAATACAATGACAGTACATATTATCTACTGAGATAGTTACAAGCCAGGTACTTAGATTCGAGTGACATTTTGATAAATAATTATTCGTTATTTATACAGTCAAAAAGTAAATACATAAACATTATATTCCCGTACATAATGATATTGAAAGAGTCAGCGGTTTAAATACGAGTAGCTTGTGAATTTTATTTATTATACAGTCATAATATAATATGATACGAGTACTATGGTAAAGGATTATTCGACTAATTTTCCATTGCGATACCGTATTTCCTATCGCCGATAAATCTGCTGATCCAGCTAAATAGTAAACTTGTTTACCGTTAAATGAGACGCTGAGAAATTATTATTGCAGTCGAATAATTTGATACTGATTTGATAAAAAATAGATATTTGATCGCTAATATACTAACAGCTACATCAGCATTCAAATAAATCTCGTGGTCCCGCGCATACAGAAAAATGGCTCGGGGAAGGATCTATTTTGTAAAAATATCCTTAATATTTTTTTTTATTGATTTTTAAGTCTGTGGGAGGAGGCAGGGAAACAAAATCTAGCAGGTTTCACTGACTTCCACATTTAATCCGCCTACTAGGTACTTTTAGCTTTTCACCGCTTTATCCGCTTAACAATACACTTTCTAGATACAATCCCCTGAGTATATCGATAAGAATCTTGCCTATGGGTATAACGCAGTCTGTTCACCTATGAGTTATAAAGGACTGCCGCGTTCATGAGTGGTTATCGAATGCGTGTGGCTTAACGGTCATAGTTATAAGGATTATCCGTTTGTGTTGTCAGCGCCGTCTGATCTTTTAGACATGCCGTATCGGAATATTAAAGTAAACATTAGATACCTAGTTGAATCAATAATTTATGAGTTCCATGGGTCTTCCGGTGGCTACAAATCTTGCGTGTTGTATTATATGCCAAGAAGAGTACAGTCGACCCGTTCAAAGGAAAATCATTCGGGTCACGATCCTCGATCTTTTACCAAAACCTTTACGAGGTTTTGGTAAAAAGATAAGAAATTATATTCGATTTACTTAAATAATGAGTATTTTTCCATTTCATTGCCATCTAAAACATATAAACAAAGTCACCATTTGAAAATTTACGAATTCTATTGCCATATTAATAGAAATGAGTTTTTATATACAGCTTTTTAAAATTTTCTGTTGAATTATTAATTATGCTCAATATGCTCAAACTTGTGCTTGATATGAAGTAAATAAAAAACAAACAAACAGTAATATAGAATACTGAAATGTCATTTTGACAATTGATTTTGATTTTACATAGTAACGCACGTATATATGAATAATTTAGTTGCTAGGACCACCGCCTTAGCAAAGAATAATAGTCTTTTACTTTTAACGGATTTTTTTGAAATAGCTTTCCATACAAAACAGAATTAACTGAAAATTAATTTAATTCTGCTAAAGGTGGCTAAAAGTATTAAAAGAATGCATTGGCACCGTGTTCTGATATATTCTAAAAGTTTCAAATGTCTAGCTAGTCGGAAAGTTAGTTAAAAATCGATTACAAGATTTGTACCGGACAAACAACCACCGGTCAAATAAGAATACGAGCTAATAAAAACGTTGTAAAATATACTGATTTAGTCCTATTTTACTTAGATAATCACTAATAAATTAAATATTACACTCTTTCGATGGATTAGTGCAAAGCTATTGTGTGTCCAGTTTTTGTCGAATTTTGACGAAAAAATGAGTAAGCTAAATAAATTCCTCTGCATCGTATCTTTATGCTGTAAAAATATTGTACATCCAAATAGGATATTTAAGAAGATATTGTATTTTTAAAATACATACTTAATGATAATATGAACATTTCTCATGCAACTCAAATTTTTAAATTCGATTTTCTCAAAACATACAAAACTGGATTTAAAATATCTTTGCACTAAGCCATTAAAGTTTATTATGAATATTCATTTATAATTATTTATTTGATTTATATTGTATCGATTGCGTACTTTTATCATCTAATTGATAATTTAATTAAAAAAAAAACTTTTTTATTAAGAAATCAAAATTTAAAAAAATGGTCGAAATAATGATGGCACTCATTAGTGTTTAAGACGGTACTTCAGTGAAACGGCAAATAATTTTCAACTATAGATGCGACGAAATTTTGGACTCGCTGGGAATCGGAGAGCGAAAGTCTAGCTGTGAACACGACAATTTGTTTCGTGATGGCGACGGGTGTATTAATTATTAAATCGTTTACGATGACTAAAAAACGTTACCCATTTACTTGAAAAAGAAAAAAAGAAAACATGTCAATGAATATATTATTATTGTTACTAATAGAACAATACATATAACATTAAATGGATTCATGTTGGATTTATATGACAAATTATATTTCGTTCGGCACGCGTTATTTGCACAATCCGCGTATCGCCTAGCCAGGATCTTTTAAGACCATGTCTCAACTGAGGTATAGCCTTAACTGTAATAATTGTATTATGGTCTACGTATGTGTGTTGACGTTATTTTGATTTAACGTAACTTTAAATTTTATAGGTTAATTTATCGTTAAGTTGGTAGTGATTTAAACGGAAATAGGTTTTAAAATTAATAATACTCGTACAATACACTTCGCATAATATATCAGTTTTCTTTCTATATTTATACTAAGTTAGACAGAAAATAATAATACTTCTGGTGGATTTTTCCATGTAATATTATAATATTTTGTTATATTTAAACATGAAACTCGGATTTCGGAAGCTTAACAGTATGGGCATTTTATTTCTCTTTGTCGCCTCGGTGAGAAATGGTTTGAGGCCGCCATACTTAGTTTGACTTTGTCATAAAAATACCGTTTCGCTTATTTCTTATCGATTTTGCAACAAGAGAAAAGCTTCGGCGGTGGTTTTAGAATTGAATGTTGATTGAAAGCCTTAGCTTTTACAATGTAAGACGAAGATACGATGTGAATGTGACGATCGAGAGACGCTAACTTTCGGAAGATGTGAGAAAGCTCTGGTTTTGGATCCCTATTACCAGAGATGATTAAATACTCAATGATACTTATTTTTTTAAATTTTAACAACGATAATTTTGGACAATTTTTCTTAATTATACGTAGCCATTGTTATATTATATATCATCACCTTACTATTAAAACCTCGTAAGTAACATAATACTGAGGGGAAGGAAAAAACGTAATAAAAATAATATTTTAAACACCTCTCCATTCGATAAATCTGCTAATACTGGTTTTAAAATACGAGGTTTTAATTCCATGTTTGAAACCACAAGACTTACGAGTTTTTAAAATTCCTTGATATATGGACAGCATACTAGTCTAGAGAACCAAGGTTTTGATATGATATAAAATGATTTTTTGTCAAAATTTTGTTGAACAAACTTTATATTTCCAAAATATCGGACTTACGAGGTCTTAATACTAGTAAGGGGACGATATGGTAGAATATATTTGTATATATTATAATTGCTTGCATCCCGAATTTTTTTATCTATTGACAACGGTGTGGAAGAATAGTACTGCTTGAGAAACTGGATGTATGGTGAAAAGGTCCATACTTTACAAAATATGTCACCCTTATAACTGTGACAATTACCGAAGCATCAAGTTACTTGGTGTTTCGGAAAAAATGGCAATCATCATCATTACAAGAATAAGGGATAATGCAAGTCAAGAAAAACCTAGAAACGACCCTGTGTGTACCACCTCTTCCATTCCACATTCCACAACTTTCAATATATCAGCTGCGTGCCATGTGTATGCTACTTTACGTATTACAAGAAGAATTTAGAAGTCTGCACCACATTTTCTGCTTCATAATACTGTGAGCATACTGGATGCATCCCAAGATCATGAATATAATCAAATCACAGTAAGAAAATGATGAATACTGTTTCCCAATTGGTGAGAATGGTTTGGGGATCACGGCCGGAGTCAAACCATCTATTCGACAACTTAATCGAAGGCATAATAGACAATTTACATGTTGCATCGCAAAGAAGAGAACAATAGTTTTGGGAATTTAATGGAAATTATTTGAACATACATATTTTGGAAATATACATATTAAAAAATATATGGCGCCGGATGAGACTCGAACTTGCATCCATCGAATTTCGGCCAATATATTTTACCTATTTAGCGACCTGCGCTCTACATAATTACGAAGAAATGAATTAATAGTCATGAATCTAAAGCGTTTCACAATGAATAATTCAAAATATTTAAGAAGAAAACGAAAATATTCGTTTAATAAAAAAAAATATACTTTACTGGGAATTTTGTCAAATTAAATTCCTATTATAATATTAGGTACACTGGTTCATCTGCCTTATTATGTTGGTCGCATCATGTATGTACAAGTTAAAAAAAATCACATTTCATAATAATATTACACAACATAATATAATTTATCATATTTCTACATAAATCATAAAGGTTCGAGCTCACTGGCTCAAACCGTGGGTGTGGGGTGTTTATGAGTCATTCACAGTTTCGGTGTCATAAAAATTTATAACCGCTCCTCAATACACATACGAGTCATGAATAAATTGAACCCTTGTCTCGTCTCTGCTAAAACCACCACGACATTTTCTTGGGGACATTTTCAATAAAAATGTGTGGTTTTTGATCGATTTCTGGGGCAATGCATAATAAATTACATATATAATATCATTGAAAAAAATAAAAATACGAAAATTACAAATTATTAATTCAAGAAGTTCACAAACCCATTTAATAATTACTTATAAGTCCATGAATTGCCTTGACAAGACGACAGGATGGTGTGAAATTTCGATGCTCTTCTGTGGAAGCAAGAAGGCGCGGTAATGTAATTGGTAGGGACGGTTATTAGTGCGGAGTATTTGTATACAATATAGAGAAACGCACGTGTTTGCCGTTCCCCCCACCGATTATCTTAGTGCGAGTCAAATTAAGATTCAGTTTAAGACAACTTTGTAAGTATGTTAATTTAAATGTTTCAGTATGAGGTTAAATAATTTAGACATTAATTCGGCTTGTCCCAACTTTAATATTTATATCAGTAGCGTGCGGTGTATATTGAGATTGGGCATGCTTTTAAAAAGCATATACCTACCTATATTAAAATAAATTACAAGTGGTATTTTGAGATACCTATGTTTGAAAAATGAATGCTTTAGCGCTGAGAATAGTTACTAATGAAAGTATTATACGTTAATAATGGAGAACTGCTTACACAACATGACAATAATTATACTACCAAATAACAAGTCCTACACCACAGTAAATTTGCTCCTATAGAGAGCAGTACTAGGCAATTAGTGTGACAAAGAATTTATATATTGGTTTTGTGGATAATGCATTTGGGTTAATTTAAACTAATTTTAAACATTACACAATATACAAATATTCTGTGTATAGATTGTGAGATAGCCCCTTTCTGCCTAGTGTTATTTATTATGATTTATATATTATATAAACACATATATTATACCAACATTTCATAAGTGCATTTGAGAGCCAACCGAGCTGTTTGTAACGAAAGCAATGCAAATCTCAATTACGGGCTTAATTTCGTTCGTTTTACGATACTTGAGACAACTTCCAGCACGTGTTTTCCAACAATTTTATGGCTGACATTTTAAAAGTAGCCCTAATTCAATAACATTATTTAAAGGTGTTTGAGGGTGGCATTTTATATTCTCGAAGCGTGTGGCCGAATTTCCGCATTGCCAAAAAACTTTTCATATACACACATGTCAGCAGCGAACACTCGTCAGCAAACGACTATTTAATATTTCTTCTTCTTGTTAAACCACCCCCTATCAGAGGTCGGCCACCATCAGGCCGTCTACTACTCGGGACGCATGTTAAACTTAATTTATCTCCGAAGAAGGGTAACGCATTGCGTTGGTGTCAATCATAAATGCTTACCGATCAAATTCATGCCTCCATCTAAACTCGTCTCGTTTGTAATATATCGAATACGTTGATGTGAGGTAATCGTTGTTTACAAAACACGCGTTATCAAATGGAGCTCTGCACATTGGTGAAATGCGACATTTTAGTTTGAAAAAAGCATTTAGCCGGCTCTCAAATCTAAGCTCGCCTCGTACGCCGCACAGACATAAATCAAACCTTTCAAGAACGGTGATCCGGTGTTTCATATGAAGACCACGGAGATCTACCTAGCGACAGTCGCATGTAACCTTTAAAACGTATAGATATTTGGATGCGGCGATGGGAGAGCCGGTATAGGAATGACCGATTCGTAGGTATTTGTCTGCGACCTGGCATCTTCGACTCTGAGCCCGAGAAGTATGCAACTTGTCAATTGCAACAGCAGATGTTTTTTTTCAAACTAAACAGTCGCATTCGACCAATCTGAGAATTTCCATTTGGAAACGTGTGTTTTGTTAATAACGATGACGTCACATCGACGTATTCGGCATGTTGCAGGTGAGGCGAGTTTTAATGTGGGAGTCGGCTTAGTGTCGCTATAGTGTGAAAAAATCTTTTTGGCTACGTGTTAAAACTGTGAACTAACATGTTCCGCCCATTTTTAACCTCACTTCCATTATAAACTAACAAGCTCCTCCCATTTAGTAAGCAACAGTGCCTAGAGATGCCAAGACGCCAAGAAGATGTTTTCGTACAGTATCAACAAATTGCACGTGACTTAACTTACAGGCCACTCACCATCCATGTTGCGGTTACGCATGCGCATGCGCACACGCTACGAGCCGGCCATTCCTATTTAATCGTCAATCTAGCAGGTCGCCGTATCTCATACACATCCACGTCCAAAATGGCAGATGACCGCAACAACATTTACATCGTTCAAGAAATTTACAGATGAACCAAATATTTTTGCCTTCTACCTCAATTATTTCTGCGGTATTCATAATAATCGCTGTTGCAGCATCTGATGGCATTTTAGGCGTCTGACGAATTTGGCGTTTCGATAGGTTACGCGCGTTGCTGTTGCCAGGCGCCTATGTGCGCGATCGAATATGCAACATGTATGCAATATTCTTACAATGTTTGATTTATTAGGATCTATCGGAATCGAAAACAGTAGTCTGAGATGGAATCTCGGGTTCAAGTTCATTATAGCCTTTTGAAAATAAACTTTTAAGTTCAAAATGGTTGTTTCATTGATCACAGAATTATTGTTCAATTATTTAGTATGACACTGTGTAATGATTTTCAATTTCAAGATTTATCGCCATTTTTCTTTCGTACAGAGAAATAATTATATCTTCGCGATAATTATATTGACTATTTATTTTGTCGATGATACTGTCAATATTTAAAAAAGGTATAGAAAATATGTATTTTTTACAACGTATGCTAATAATTATTGTATACTTTTTACTTTTACTGTGCATCATAATGCATTGGCCAAATTTAATGCTTTTATGTCATAATTATTACATACTACATCATATTATTTAATTACCATGTTCGATCATAAAAGGATCATACGGGTTGTACCTAGGTTTGGATTAAAAGATTTTTGTTTTTTACGAGAAATGGATATTAGCCACTTTATCAATGAATTAGATTCATACTCTGAGCCCAAAAATACATTGAAAAACAATATTATGTGAATTTTACAGACACGGAATCAACCACATTATAAACAAACACGTTACTGCTCGGCCATCATGTGCAGTTATCTCATAGTATCTATTATTTTTTGAAGTTATACTTCTCTTGGCGCGTTTGGGAAAACAGATCAGAGTGTATTTTTGGCGTGTGACGAAGTGGCGGGCGCGATGCAATACATAATTTATTATTATGATTATATTCAATTTGGTCTCAGGGGTACATTCGCATGCGCATAGTTTCATTTAGTAAGTCGTTCAATACAACCAAGTAAACAGCACGTGTTGTAAACATAACCAATATTGTGTCTGAATACAATATTATTAATATATATGTTTATAAACAAATTTCTGGAGACAACATTCTACACTGTTAATTTATATTCATAAAACTTGTTTATATTGGAGTGTATATTTATTTTTCATTGTAAAGATTGTGTATCAAGATTTGAGACTTTATTTATGTTAGTATTATTTAAGAGTAAAATTATATATCAATAAATAAATAAATTTTGTGAATGTTGAGTTGGTAAATAATTTTAATTCATCATGGGCACTACTGAATCGATTATAACCGCTGTATGGCAAAGATGAGTTTTGGTCCAATACAATAATTAAATTACAAGTATCATGTGCTATATGAGACACAGATGAATCGCGTACGTTTTCATCAACCTAATCCACTGTAATATTAATAGAATGAGGTAACGGCTTATTCTGTTTTGATACGCCAAAAAGTATAACTTCTAAAGCGCGTACAAAAGTACACATACCGATTTTTTTCTGAATAAATTCATACACCTAGTTATTATAAATATTTGATATTTAGTATTTGGCAATGCGTTATCCATTGAAAAAGATATTTCGAAAATATTATAATATTACATGCGTAGGTAATTGGATGTAGGTATGTATGAATAAAAAAATCTAAATGAAAATATCGATAAACAGTCTTATACACGTGAAACTGGAAATAAATGTATATATTATTATGAAAGGTTTTATTGAATCATATTATAATATGAACCTGGTAGACGGAAATTATTAATATGCAAAAAATGTTACTTTCAAACGAACGTAAAATCGAGAAACTGAAAAAAACACGTCAAAAATAAGTAGTGAAGGAAAACGGTGTACTTTGATAATTTTGCGTGGCCATTAATACATAAAATTATTATTAACAGTCAAATATAATATTATATTATGGAATCAGCTTTTACATATTATTTGTTTTGACCTTGCTCTTTAGGGCCAATTTGGCAATTAACGTTCGAAAATGAAGAACTTTAGAGAATTTTTAAGAGCTACGCCTGGAAAATATGCATTTGTTATTAAGACCATTAAAAGTCAATATGTATTCATGATCGCACAATAAAAATCTGTATACCAGAGGTAAACTATTTTAACTTCATTACTTATCCTGCATACGTGGTAAACAGCTGTAACTCATATTACTCTTATTATAAAAATTAAAAATGTCATTGTAACTCCATAACTATTAGAGGTTAACAACAGCAAGAAAACATACAATTCTTTTGATGAAACTTAACAATCGTAAGTAAAAATAGAAAGTATTGCAAACACATATGTTTATTTTAATAAAAAGGTAGGTTCTAATTTCAATTAAAAAAAACCCCCTTGGACTTACAGTTGTTTATCGATTAGCATATTTTATTGTGTACCACCAATAGATTTCGAGGTAAATAAATGTATTTCCATTATGAGCATTAGATAATATTTATAACAATCAAAATATTACATAGTGTATAGAACACGAGAAAATATGCTTGTTTTGATAAATAAAAAAAAATGATCTTTTTCCATTCACGAATGCCAGAAGTTGAAAGTACCATAAATCACAAATTTGTCTCTCCTGTAAAGTTGTCATTTTGGATATACCGTAGTTTACCTCTGGTATACAGAAATTAAAAACCATAAAAGAGTATTATTGTAAACGTAGATGTTTTAAACTTTGTATCCTTGTGTAACAACCATAAGAGATCCGTCGCCGCCGTAGCCAATCCTTCCTCACCCTGCAGCGGTGTTACAAAAACAATCTACGCGCTGCAGGCCTCACATAAATTTTTCTTCATATTAACACAAATGCTGTCCATATATTACAAGAGACATTGTTGCAATTACAAATCATAATACACCCTACTGATCTATTTATGATTGTAGAAATGTTGAAGATCATTTTTCGCTCCATTGTTTTATTTTGACAGCAAAACATACATATTAAATGCGTCACCCATGTAATACTGAGTGGTATGATTGCTATATACTCGCATTTACATACTGGCATATTATTGTTGCACTGTAAAATGACAAAGCTCACCATATGAGCAAAATACGTTGTGTAAATATACAAAAAAGACTCAGCATATTTATTATAACCGTCATTGAAACCACACCTCAAAATCTTTTCAGTCTTAATGTAACATGGAACTCAAAAGTGGGTGTCTTTTCTCTTTTTATAAGTTTGAGCAATAAATACACAAGCGGACTTCTGAAATATTGCCATGTCTGAGCGGTTGTAAATAAATCCTATTTATTATTGATGGTGGCAATGCGTTATAAAAATTATTGAAATATTATCATAGTAATGTCATAGAATTTGAAAAACTGCAGGTCAAGAATTTTTAAATCTTGATAAATGTTCGTATATCAAAGGTGAGCTTTATTGAGACATTGAATAATAAAACGACTCTAATAAAAGTATATTGAAACAATGTTAAAGTAAAAAGTTAATACATACGTATAGCGATCAATGACCTTATACTGAGTCAGCATGAAGCTTGACAATGTAAAATCAACTAGTAGTTTAACTATCAATAATTGCTTCATCTAGCATCAGCGTTTTTATTACAGGTAATGACATTTACGTTTACATGTCGTCTCAATATTTCCAAATTTAAGGTTTAACAACTGAAATTTAGGATTCAACGCAGGATTTGATTTCCAAAACAATGATTTGATGTAGGATCAATATAATATTTCTATTTCTATAAAATTTCTACAGCTCTACGTGCGAGTAAACTTTCAGGTTTCATCATGCGACAAGCCAAACTATTCAAAAATCCAAAATGACATACATACACTCTAAGTCTCGTTAGTACGTAGCATTCTTGAATATGAGTCGATTATCTGGAGTCCTTATGAAATTTACTATAAACTTATTTTAGAACGCGTCCATAAGACATTTCTTCAATATCTTTATTTTAACACATTATATCATTTTATTTTCCTTTCGATAATTCGTCAATGATTATTTTCCGACTGCCTTCGTACAAAGCATGCTTACTTTTCACTCTCTTGAATCTCGCTGGTCTCTTCTGCTCTTGAAACATTTTTGCCTCTTATCACGAGCGATGGTTTCCAATCCGGGCGTCCTAAAAAAATTGAATTTACATGCGTCTGTCAATTACCTACACGGTCGCAGCGATGATTTATTCTGGATCGGAACCGTTTCCTCGTATCAAGCCTATCAGGCACCATTAGCGACGGGTAAAAGATTAGTCAATGCGCCCCCCAAAGACTTTTTCTGTGACGAGTTATGTATTTTGTATTCGAAATTTTATTTTTCTGTATGAAATTGTACTTTTTTATTATTATTATATATATATACTAGCTGAAGTATCCGGCTTCGCACAAGGCCGCTTCGTGGTTATATTTATCTTAGATATTTAAAAAATAATAAGAGGTAATTATTTTTTAAATATTAAAATATCTGTGTAATACAATATGGCAATATGAAAATAATTATAATAGGAGTAAAGGTCAAACAAAGAACACTAAATTAAAATCGAATCCAAAATATGAAAACGTTATTAATATTATTAATATTCAAAATCAAAATTGGATGGAAGAAACAAACAACAAACTTTGTATTGTATATAATAATGATTTAGAAACCTTTGCGGGTGTGCATACAACCACTTACCAAAATTTCATCGCAAGCGATCAGACAAAGACTGACAAAACAGACAGACAGACATTCATTTGTATATATAATATATAGCCTATACTCTTCGCGCAAGTGCAAGCAATAATTTAACAAAGTTTTTTCGCAATCGGATGAACGGTATGGCAGCGCATAACATACGAACAAACAAACAAACAAACAAATATCGATTTTTATATATTAGATATATAATTATTATTGACTTCTTCTCTCTTGTGAGGTTAATATTTGTTATAATGTAAATCTCACGTTGTGAACGTCTTGAATTTAGATTTGTTATGTCCACAATGTTTTGTTATCTTAAATAAATGCCCCATATGAGAGAATATTCATGTCAATACTAAGGTATACATAAATGCTATATAAGTACGAGTAACTGTACACCGTTATAACTGAACGAAACGTTAGGATATCTACTTCGGATTTTGGTTCCATTGACTAGGTACCCAGTCGACCATATATATTACTTGTATATAACTATCGAATTTGATACTTCAGTAGCGCGCGTATTTTAGCAGAAAAAAATGAAAATTCTACCCGGGGGGTTAAGAAAAAGGCGCCCAGCTTTGTCATCCAGTGGCGTTTTAAAAGAGAGATCAGAGCGCGTCAAAGAAAACGAATGTATACTCACCTACTCATGCGAGATCGTTTGTTTACCTCAGCGATAGTCAACTATTTTCGAAAGTCATATAAATAATCAATTAGTTTTAAAACTTCAAATATATAATATTATCACTTTAATCTCTTGGAACTTCTACGAATCGGTCTGATGCGAGATTTTATTTGATTTAAAAGTTCGGTACAGAGATCAACAGTACCCTTATAGATAATAAATGTTAGAACACTTACTGAATTAGGTATATGGTAACATGCACATAATATTCTATATATAAAATCACGCTGCTATAGTTTATATAAATATATATTTATATATTAGTATTTTTATTTCTTTTTCTGCTCCATGGCAATAGAATGATAGTAAAAAAGCACTGCGATGAGGCATTTATCAGAAAGATTTTTGTTTGATAGGTTTTCTCTACAACTTAATTTAATTTAATTAACCTTCTCTTTACGATGCTAATAAATTTCGTCCGTTCCGGCGGTGTCACCTTAGGTTACCGTACAAGATTGACAATGTTACAGAATGTATAAATGGAAAATGGTTAGTTTGACAACAAAAATAAATCTAATAAAGTTTCATCATCATTATTTGCTATTTATTTTATTTATAAAAATAATTGGAAGGTCATAAAAACGTCATTATAATCATACGGGTATTTTGTAGCTCCTTACACTTATAATACTATCACAATTTAACTCCTTACTTTCATATCTCTTTCTCACAATAATTGAGTAGGTATGTTTCTTTTTGTCAAATTAAGATTTAGATCTATTTATTATATCCATAATGGAGTGCGATGCTCTGTTTGCAATGTGTATTTATAATGTATGTCAGGTAAATGAAATCAGACGGATATCTATTAATTATATGTATTAATACTTTGGACGCGGAAGACGCACACGGCGCGTAATGACCAGGCGGCCGATCGATGTAATTAACGTGCATTATAAAGGGCGCAATTAAAATCTCATTATCTATTCAGCAGCAAATGCATTAACTGAATAATGCTTTCGATTTTGAAAAAATGTATTCTAATTAGATGTAATATTGATGATTCTAGGAATAGCCGAAATACGAAGGTGACAAAGTGCATATAAACAGAAATAATTGCAGTTTAATGGAGTGTGTAACATAAATAAGGTGACATTAAAGTAACGGGAGTTGTTAACATAAAATAACAGGACCGATCACACTGGTACACAATATGATCAATGAATATAAACACAATTTTGTGCGGCCCGTAAGCTATGGGTTAATTACCTTAACTACTAACCGACGCCCGGCTCTCGCCAAATATTTTAGTTATAACGTCTACTTGAACTTGCTAACAATTTCTAAAAACGATTTTTTTTATTCAACGAATAATTTACAAGATTTTGAGAATGTAACATTCCACATATTGAACATACATAACTTGAAAATACCTCAGATATATAGCCACTAGAAAAAAAAACATTATTTAATTAATATTCCTTGATTTAATACACAAAAACGGGAATGGGACGACTGGCCTCCGGACAATTGGACGCCGCACTGTCATAGACACGTGTAGATGAGGTATTTTAATCAGTTTCTATCTACTACTTAGTAGTTTGAATTCATTTTACTCTTAACATAATGTATTCTTTATCGCGGATTGAGAATTACCATGCCTAAGGTTGTATATTAAATAATAAACTCTTTTTTCGTTGGAACTTAAACATATGCACGATTAAATCATTGTTTACGTCTGCATATTTACATTCTTACCAACTATTAAATCATAATATAATCATTGAAGTAAAAATAATAATATTGAATATTTTTTTAAAGTACCTATAAGTTCCTAACGTCTATTTATTTTCAAATTCCGTGGCGTTCAGTTGTGGTGCCAAATCGTCCTAGATCCACAAAAACTGATAGTAAATAGTACTAATAATAGCGCAATTTTATAAGCATTCCATGTATGACCTACTAGTTTAAATTATCTTAATTAGATATGAAGATCGTAGCTTAATTGATTAATGCACAGTTGGCGCGAAACCAGTGGTAATATGGGTTCAAATCCCGTCGAGCATCATATTTTTTCTAGTGGGTGAGGTTAGTAGGTAAGTCAAGTTATGTTTGTTTATTTTATTTTTATAGTGAAAAATGTAACTAATTATTATTGTTTTGTTAAGATACATGCATATCGATCAACGACGCAACCTCGTGTGAAACCGTGTACTTCAGCTAGTAGTTTTATAAAAAAAGGCTGAACGAACATTGGAAAGGAACATACTGAAAAGGGTTAATGGAACCGTATCCGAGGAAGCGAGAAACGTAGCGAAGAAGGTACAACAATGATTATTCACCCATCCCACTGTCTCACATGACGTGAAAGTAGGATGATTCCATTGCGCAGGATATGTTGTAAATATGGAAGACACCTTACCGTGAAATAAGCTCATTTTCAATAGTCGAGAAGTAAAAACGAAAGCTGAGACCCAGACTGTGGAAGAAGCTTTTCAGATAAAGTAAAGTAGAGAAATTACTTAGAAGTGTCTAAAACCCATATTGTATTATAGCTCAAGTGATGAATAAATCTGTAAAGTTACTTTACATCATAGAACGGGCAAGTTTATAATGATTATGTACATAATATACCTACTTAGATTTTTTAGAGTTTAAAATAAATGCTTAAAAAGTGTTTGATAGTGAAAAAATTGCTATAGAGTGAAAATGTATACGAAAAAAATATTTAAAAGTAAGGGCTAAAAGTATATTAAAAGTTTGCGAGCCAAACGGATAAAAGCTCTGCTTTGAAGCATGTGTAGAAGGGAAACCTTTGAATAAATAACCGTGGCATGTTACAATGTTAGATGCCCAAAGCTCGGTCGCAGAATCGAAAGCTCAGCAGATATATCAGGGGTGAGTTTCACTTATTCAGAACGAAAAAAGCTCTTTTATATTATTTCTTGATAACACAACAATATAATAATAATAAAAAGTGGCAAATGTCTCACTTTCCTCTCTATTCTAGATTTTATTTTTTATTTTTATTATTTCTCTTTTATTGTCGAAATTATCAACTAAAAAGCAATGCTTACTTCTTTGTGAGGCGTTGGAAGTAATATGAAAGAAAATAAAAGTGATCACGAGTGAATAGACTCGATATTTTATTTCATTGACTTGGCAATTTTAGACGTGTTATCGTTCTCAAATGTAACTAACCAACAAAAAACAAGTATTCGATAGTGTTAGTTCTGCGATGGCACATATAAATACTTTGCAGAAATATTTTGTGTTTTAATCGATTTGTAAATAATGTATTTTTTCTCAAAACTTTATTTAAATTTCTATAAGATCTGAATATTTCAGATCTACAAAACTAAGTAGAAGGGCTAGAAACCTATTATAATTATAGCTTAAATTGATTGAATTACTATATATCTGATACCTCTGACCGTCCTACCCGAAAAAGATAGACTGTCCGTGAACTTAGACTCTGAGGGTATCGAAAATTAGGTAAATTCAGCTGAGCATCTTCTACCCGGAGCCAGTCTTGGGTACCGTATAAGGAACTCCCTAAACAGACTGAGAACCATGGTAGGGCGTACCCGAGAAAAAATAGCGAAAGTGCGGTGAAATACAAAGCATGGAACACCTATTTTTTATGAAAGGCTTGCCCACTAAGCTGACATTTCGACAAGATCTTACTATCCGAGGAAAATGGTGTTGGCTTCGCCAACTTCTAGAGTGACACATTGTATCTATTGAAGACCCAATACGATGAAGAAGACAATGAGATGTAATAAATTAGGTATAAGATTGTGTAAAAAATGATAAGAGAAAATCAATATTGTCAACCTGTTTATAATTGATGATTTATTTTCTCATATATCCAAATTACATCAGTAAAATACAAACACGAATAACTCACGTGCGAAAAGAGTGGTAATAACGAGAGAAGGCTTTCATCCGGCAGCGGATCGACTTCAGCTGATAATGAATAACCATGTATGACAAAATGGATGATCTTGGTAACTGGAGAAGTGTGGCGAGAGACCGGAGTGAGTGGAGAGCGGTTGTGGAGGAGGCCAAATCCCACCCCGGGTTGTAGCGCCGTGGAAGAAGAAGATGGATGACAAAAGTTATTAATTCAGGAGAGGTTCACAATATGAAATATTAAAAATATTACAACAATACTAATTGTACAATATATAATTTACCAAGCGAAGACTTCATACTTTATAAATATATAATCGACGTCTATCTAAACTCATTTTAAGTAAATGTGCATTTGATTGAACACAGCTTTCATAGATGGCACGTTGGTTCTTCATATTATGTGTTTTGAATTCAGAGTATGATTATTATTTAAGAATATGCCTTGGCATTGAAGAAATCAACGTATTGGAAATCTTGTGGGTAGGTATATTAAAATATATTTATTACTCGAAAGAATAATTATAAAACTTATGGTAAAGTTATAAATAATGTTCTTTAGCTTATTTTAGTATGTAGCTTTAACGCATATAATATAACAGTACAACAGTACAGTACAAATTTTCAATGACAGTTCTATATTGTATGCTATTAGTGCTTGAAGTGTCGGAAACTGTAACATAATCAATAAGAATTATTTCTTTTCAAATTACATATAGAACTTTCACTTGACAGTATTAAATAATGTTAATATTTTTATCTACCTAGTTTCTTGTAAGGACTGTTCATTTTTTAATAATTGTTAATATCTATCGAACTTTTGCAATTTCATTATAAAATATATTTTAAAGAACTATGCCCATAATATTATGTATTAAATATGTGTTTGGGTCAATTATGGCAGCACAATCCTAGACGAAATTCCTAAACTACTCACACAATGATTGTAGTGTAGGCGGCTCTCGTGGTGCAGTGGGTAAGGCGCTGGCCTTCCACCCGAGAGTTCTGGGTTCGATTCCCGGTCATGACAAAAACATTTATGTGTTTTTCTCAAAGCCTGGATGTTTGTGATTGTTCAAAATTACTAACAACCACATTGTACGAAAAAGCAAGAACATGGTTATTAATAATTCAAAAAAAAAAAAGATTGTAGTGTGTCCAGGCATGGCAATAGTATAAACAATGGAGTTACCTCCAGACCATAAACGCGTCAAGACATGCACTCGTTACTCATTATCAATAATTATCGGTTCGCCCAATGCCACGTAATGCACTGTAACCCATAAATAATCAAACTCATTATCCAACTATCTATTCAAAAAACTACAGAATGACTCAAAAAATAAACTTATCGCGCGAGAGTGGTAGTGCTAGTGAGTGAAAACCAGACCACAGAGGCCCAAAGTGCCAGCCTTATCATCTTTAAGGTCAATACCTGGACTCCTTAGTATTACCACCCCAGTATCCGAATCATCTGGTCCTATTACAACCCAATAACAAAAGCGGTGCCAATTTGTATTATTATTATATATTATATTCGCGGGGTTACCACCAAAAATTGGTAAGTATCTAAATCATGTTATGGAGTAATTGAAATTGGAAGGTTTTACATGCCCTCTAAAATCAGGCACAATGTTTATTTATTTGTTTTATGAGCACGTTCTCATATATTATATTGGATGACTTCGAAGTTTTTTTCAAGCATACATATTATTATTATTACAAGGTTTTTATTAGCTCGTATTCTTGTTTGTCCGGTGGTTGTTTGTCCAGTACAAATCTTGTAATCGATTTTTAAATAACTTCCCGACTAGCTAGACATTTGAAACTTTTAGAATATATCATAACACGATGCCAATGCATTCTTTTAATACTTTTAGCCATCTTTAAGCAGAATTGATTCATTTTCAGTAAATTCTGTTTTGAATGGAAAGTTATTTCAAACAAATCCGTAAAAAGTAAAAGACTATTATTGGTTGCTAAGGGGGTGGTCCTTGCATCTAAATTATTAATATATACGTGCGTTACTATGGAAATCAAAATGACATTTTAGTATTATTATGTTTGTTTGTTTTTTATTTACTTCATATCAAGTACAAGTATGAGCATATTGAGCATAATAATTCAACAGAAAATTTAAAAACGTTGTATATAGAAAGTTGTTCTTATCTTGTAATTATTTATATAATATAGACACATAAACCGTTCTTAAGTCTAAATGCTTAAACTACCAACTTTTGGCAGTAATTCGACGAATGTATTTGATATTTTTTATTATATTATAATTTGATACAATTACTGATATTTATAACATAATGTAAGGCATATTGCTTGATATAAAATGGTCCGATAATCATTTTGTATTCTATTCAATTTATTACACGCGTTTGAAACAATAAATTTCTATCAACCTCTGGTAAATACGTTACGTGATTTAACATAGTGGAATATAATATTCCTTTACAAACCCTGTCCTGCGTACGTTATTAGGCACTATAAAAAAGTCGTCACGACACACCTGTCTGGAGGACATTAGTGTTTTGCCTTGCGTGCTACTGCATAATTCATGCGGGGCAACTAAGAAAGCCATCCTTTTGCATTTTACGTGTGAGCATCTACACCCCTTTAACATGACACAGATGGAGACAGTGACTATGCCAGGCTACTTGTTATGGCGCCTTGTTAATGTTATAATACTACCAACTCAAAAGTACATAAAGCTATGAATGGTTAAAAATCAGAAAAAAATCACATAACTTTTTACATGCTCCTCATTAAGGGAATGAAACTCATAAATAGTATTTCCAAGTATACTGGTTCTAAAAATAATACTTAGGTAGAATGACCACGACTCAACTAAAACGATGAAGTATGCATTGGAGCTGATTGGCGTACACGATTGGCTGTAAGACCGAGATGAGTGCACCATTGAAAAAAACTGAAGAGGACTGTCAGAAAAATAACATCAAATAAATTAAACTCATTGCTTCTCATGATCAATTTTTATTGATGTTTAAAATAAATAATTCAACACAATATTTTTTCATCTTAATTATATTATATTTTTAATTGGTCAAAAACATTTTTATTTATTGTTCTTTCTATAATAACTTTGGTGATTTAAAAAACTATACTTATTATTTTAAAATTTTGAGAAATCCTGACACCACCTGCGTATCTATTTATACACAAGGCTGCTATCGGCCGCTATCTAGGGTAGTTTATAATTTTTTATATATTGGGGTATTATAATTGTTACAATAAGTTGCTTGTAATTGTTACAAGAAGTGCTATGTTTTAACAGAACCATTCTTGTGGGTCTATTCTATACTTATCGAACACTAAATTGATAAATAGTATCAAACTTAGGGTAGGTGTGTATCAAAATATTAGCACTTATTGTAACAATTACACGAAGCCGGTTTTTATTGTTGCAATAAGTGCGATATTTTAACAGCAGCAAGATAGGTGCTGTTAAAATATAGCACTTATTGCAACAATAAAAACCGGCTTCGTGTAATTGTTACAATAAGTGCTAATATTTTGATACAAACCTACCCTAAGTTTGATAATATTTTTCACTTTATCACTTTAGCGGTCGATAAGCATAGAATAGACCCATTGGATCTGTTAACTTTTAGAGCGAGGTAGACAGTTTAGACGGCTAACTTATTGTAACAATTATTATAATACCTCAATACATACATAATATTATGATCAAATACCCTCGATAGCCGCCGATAGCAACCTTGTGTATAGAATAGATTGTCTCTGTTCTGGCAGAACACACTAACTGGAGAATACTAGTTTTGAGTAATTTGACTTTGAAGTTGTAAAAATGTTTGAAATGGTCTTTCATGTGAGTTTATTACGGCGAAGTCTTCACTGAGCCTTTTTTAAAGAGGCACCTAGCGGAAAAATACGAAGCTTGCAATTTGAGATATTTTTTTGATAATTTACAATTTCAACTGTTTTAATGAATAAATATGTATCTGAAAACATTAAAAATAAAAATATTTTTTATTTTAAGTCAAAGACAAACTTACAATTGTAAAAAATGTAATAAAATGTGAATTTGTTCTATCGATCCGCACCCTATTATTACATATATTTTATGGTCATATTTATTATTAAAATTTAGTTTATTAAGTTTTCTAAGCATCACCTAAGCGATTTTTGACAAATTCATAGTTTTAATATTTTTTATATCTATTTTAAAAAACATCGATTTTTATAAAAAATATAAATGTGTTTAACTTGAAATCCTTTTTATTTATATCAAATCAATTATTTTTATAAATATAAATAAAATATTTATATTAATATAAATAAAAAGGATTTCAAGTTAAACACTTTTATATTTTTTATAAAAATCGATGTTTTTTAAAATAGATATAAAAAATATTAAAACTATGAATTTGTCAAAAATCGCTTAGGTGTTTAACTTGAAATCCTTTTTATTTATATCAAATCAATTATTTTTATAAATATAAATAAAATATTTATATTAATATAAATAAAAAGGATTTCAAGTTAAACACATTTATATTTTTTATAAAAATCGATGTTTTTTAAAATAGATATAAAAAATATTAAAACTATGAATTTGTCAAAAATCGCTTAAGTGATGCTTAGAAAACTCAATAAACTAAATTTTAATAATAAATATGACCATAAAATATATGTAATAATAGGGTGCGGACCGATAGAACAAATTCACATTTTATTACATTTTTTACAATTGTAAGGTTTGTCTTTGACTTAAAATAAAAAATATTTTTATTTTTAATGTTTTCAGATACATATTTATTCATTAATACAGTTGAAATTGTAAATTATCAAAAAAATGTCTCAAATTGCAAGCTTCGTATTTTTCCGCTAGGTGCCTCTTTAAAAAAGGCTCAGTGAAGACTTCGCCTTAAGTAATCGTAAAAAGGATGACTTTAAAATAAAGACTGTTTATTTATTAAGAAGGTTTCCAGACGGTAAAGTTTGAAATAAGGAACATTTTGGTATAACTAACTCAATATGTCATTTTTTCGAATTAGTGTCTTCTGCCAGAACAGTGACGAGATACGCTGGAAATCAAAACTATTATTGTTAATGCATTGATTTCAAAATTATAGAAGTCTAATCGCTAGTATTAATGAATGTTGAAATAACATCCGAAATACACAGTTCGTTAAATTTAGAAATTGGAATATCCCATACCGTACATTTTCTTCAATGGTTTTTTTCTAAATTTACGAGAAGGTATGTATATTTCTAGAATTGTTTTATTGAACATAACTAATTTGTAACTACCTCAGATATATAACTAATATAAAAAAAAATACGATGCTCGATGAGACTTGAACCCGTATCCACCGAACTCCACATTGGCATGAATCTAGTATACTGGTTCGAGTCCCGTTGCATATCGTATTTTTTTCAATGTCCTTTTCTCGTAGTTGTCATCTGAGATGTTTAAAATAATGTATGTTTTATATATTATTATTATTTTACAGTTTTATCAAAATAAATAAATAAGTAGTCGAAATTTGTTTAGGGCTTCAAATTATTGGGTAAGTATATATATGCATTAACAGCAAGTATTTTAATAAAAAATCGAGCAAGTATTTTATTAAAAAGGTGCGAACTATTTAATATGAACAGCAAGTAAAAAATGATTATTGGTAAGTATTATAATATAACAATGGAAGTATTTAAATTATGATAGGGAATTATTTAAATAATTAATGGTAAGTATAAATATCAATTTGTCAGTATAAAATCTATTTTGGACAGATTTTTTCTTTTACAGAAATAACTTATTTAGTAGCTTCCTTATTATGTTAAATTTAGTAGGATAGTATTGTTCTTTCTATCTGGCTCTCCAGAACAGATTGTACTATTAGAATGGTATTTCTCTATTATTTCATCCCTTACGCCCATTTAGTGTAGCAGCATATTTGTGTATCTATAAAATGGCTCAATGATGCAATGCGAGTCTCCTGAGCAAGCTTCTAGTGCCTTTAAGATACTATTTCATTTTAACTATCAGCTGTAACTTAACTTAACTGCACCTTCCGAACCATCAGTTGTAGGTAGCTGTTAGGCATACACTCTTGATCTAAGCGCACTTAAAAGATCCCTTACCTTACCTAATATAATATAACCTTACCTTATGAGATTCAAACCCTTAATCTCTACTTCATCGCGGAGTTAAATAAATTGTAGTGTCTATTATATACATTTTCAACTTTGCAATAATAACAAGACATACTTCAGACTTGTATAGTGCTTATTACATATTATTTTCAGTACCAGAATTAAATAATAAGACTGACTTCAGTTGTTTACAATAAATGTATTTCTTGTGTTCAAAAATTCACAATAATAATCAATTGTAACAAACATATGACAGAATAAGACGTTTCCTTCAATGATATATCAACTACATACAACCTATTACTAAAGACGACCGATGTCGATCAATGTGAATGATTGAAAATGATAATCTAGAATACACACCTAGTCAAACGATAACATAAAAATCTTTTCCTTCAATTACGTACAACCTATTACTAAAAACGTTTATGAAATTCATAAAAGAAAACATAAAATATGTGTTGTTTTTACTGTTATATTATTTTATGCAAGTCTACATATAAATAACACAACATTTTAGGATTATCGGAAAACATTCCGATAATCGCAACTTTTGACAGCTCGATTTTTTTATTCGTTCGTTGATCAGTATCAGAGCATAGACAAATCGGACGACTTAATTAATTATTGTCTTCGGACTTTTGGCTCGCCAATGGCAATACGTTTCACGGTCTTGTTTACATTACATGCTGTAATAAATTAACAATATTAAATTATTATCTGATTCGGCATTTACACTAATAGTAAAAATAATAATATACATATTATATAAATAATTAGGATACTTACTTAAATTAGTAATTTTGAAAGACGTTGAAAAAAACCTTTTTTGTAGTGATGAGTAAAAAACATGTAAAATATAAAAAATCCACGAACCCTAACTAGTTAATTTAGCATACAATTTTAATTGAGATAAATTTAATATCATACTATTAATTATTGTTGTATCCAAACTGAGATTCATTTTTTTTTATAAAATTAGACAATAATAGGTAATAAAAATGTACTTAGTTTAAAAAAATGATTTCTGTAATATTTGTAGTACCTACCTAGAGAACCTATATTTTTGATCAATTATTAATTTAATCTTTGAGGTTATTCGCATTTATTCTGTGAAATGTCCATCTAGCTCTTTTTTCTGCACCTCTGCAACTTCTTATTTGATCTTCTTTTAATAATAATATAATCATAAATAGTTTGTTCTTACCGATATTCATGAATGCATAGACTAATATACTTTATATGCGATAATGGTAACCCTAAAATGCCGTGCGCCCCATTGAATGTTTTTTTACTTTTCATACTATCAAAATAATAATAGATATTGATTTTATCTATTGGCCCATGTCATTTAAATAATGATTATTTATTTTTACTACTGATTTTTGAATATTATTTCTTGCTGTACCATTATTTTACATTCAACATTAAAACTGGCGGGCTTATACCGATACTTTGAAATAAATACTTACCATTCATTTAAAATTCTGACAGTTGTTATTTAAAAACTTTTCAAAATTGTCTATTAATACTTGCTTCAAAAATGCACGCCTTTGTTTAGTTACCTTATGTAGCTTCAATATATTATTATTATTCTGAACTTACTCTTGGTTCGACTCACGTTTGCAAATTTTCCTTCACAGGTGTAATGCCATTATTCCAAAGGTGATTTTAAGAGATGAAGCGTGTTTGGTATTAATGGGAGACCAAGTAAGTGGTCGTCTGACTTGCACCAATTTCACTGCTAATTGGATGGCGTTGTGCATTTGTGGATCAAACGAAATTTTCATAGAATAAAGAAAATTAGCTCTAGAAGTTTTTTATTTATATCACTACCAGAGACATCTAGTGACATCTAGAAAGCAACCAATTAAACACGATTTTCTAAAAATTCTCTGAAATGTACTTTAATTAATCAACACAAAATATAAAACATTAAAAATATAAATAAATTTAACAATTAGAAAGACTGTTTTAAAATTACATTCAAATTAAATGAAAACTTATTTATTAACATATTGTAGTAAACTTAACAAATTATAAATTCAAAACGTTCACAACATGACTTGAAAAACGAAGAAATACCTAGTATTAAAACAGTATTAAAAAAAACAAAGAAATAGAAGCAATATTAGTAAAAAAGTATAATATACACAAATTATAAAATCATATATATTATAAGATTTTATAAAAAACGTCCACCTAGACTTATCCTTATGTAGGTAAAATATATCAATATTATTGCCCGCCCGATTGGCATTATCAATAGCTGGGTAGTTTGGCAAAATTAACAGTTTTAGCTTATTATAAATAATTTTTCGATTATTTTTATCGTTTTTAATTTGATAAGTTTCTTCGACTGTACAGAAGAGATTTTAAGATGGTTCATAGCTATAACAAATTCATTTTTTTTTTGAAAAAAAATTTTTTTTTATAGAAAAAGAAAATGTGGTTAACTTCAAATAATTTTTATTTATATCCAATCGAAATTAAACACTAATGTAACAATATGTATTTTAAAAATCTACGCAATATTCATCAATTATTTTAAAGGGAAGAACTTATCAAGTCGGTTCGACTCTCAGTTGAACCGGTTGGCCATTGCGACTGAGTTTCTACAAATAAAAATTTGTCGGCATTCCAAAAGTCTGTGGCATCTTACGTTGACCAGTAAAGTTTCCACCCATCAAGGTTTGACTATTACAGTTTCAATCAAAATATCAATCACTACACTCAAGTGCAATCTGACTAAATATCTTTGGAGAATTTCACTTAATACAGTCTCAATACAACATTGAAAGATGCCTAACGTTCACAAGGCCACGGTATAACTGGTGTGGAGGCAGGTTTTGGAAAAAAAGTATTAATAACAGATTTTTCTACTTCACTTTTATTACTATAGTTCCGTCTAAGTTTATAGAACAGCTGATTTCTTCAAAGTTATTTTATGAGTTTGATCACGATGGCTGCGTGGTTACGCGTCAAGCTTATATTGTCGTGGGTCTCGGGTTCGAATCCCGGGTCTGGAAAATTTACATGTTGTTTATCAATGTGTGTTCTGATCCAGAGTACGTACCTAATATGTTGAGCAAGTAGCTAGCATCAATTTTTTAATTAATGGAGGTCGATATTAGGATCTTCATAAGATCTTTTACCGGTTATTGGGTACTAGAAGAAATTGGGATTTTATGTTTCTTATGTTCAAATAAACGTGTTTTGATATTCTAATATCGATTTTCAATGATTATTGTTTATAATCAATATAAGTAATTGAGATTGCATTTACATGATTTTTGAGCAAATTTGTTTAAAAAAAAACTCTTCTCTAGAGATGAAGCTTACATGTGTGAAGTTGAAACAAAAGAAAGGGCCTGTTGTTTATTGATTAAGTTAGTCACACGTGACTTTGCATTTCAGTTTTATTTATTTGAAGAGAACTTCACACTTTGCCAATTTATACGGCCGCCCTCAGGAACAAAATGCTTTGTCTAGTGATATTCCCTCTTCAATTTTATGTAGGCAGCCAAAAGCAATATATTGAGCATTATTTTTAAGATGAATAATCTTATAAAACACCGATTGTAAACATATCAACATAGTTCAAACCACGTGAAATGGCGACATCATTTTGTTTTCAAGGCTGCCAATAGAAATACAATATTGAAATTGTTACCAATCTAACCACACTCAAAATTATTTGATTCTAAAATCAAACTATCTTTAAAATTCTTAATACAGAATATGTATACGAATTAAGTCTTTGTAAACAGCATTTGAACATAATATAATATACATTTGAGTTGTAGTACCTACGTTATTGAATTATTATTTATTTATGCACTAATCTGGATTATAAATTACACAAGTAAAGTTATTTGAACATTTCACTACTCTATGGTAATTTCGCAACACCTGTTCCGAGCGAGAGATTTTTCTAGTTGAGCGCGCTCAGTTTATCTCATTGTATTGAATACAGATGAGCACGTGTAGAAATTGATGCTATCTTTTAGGCATTTATTTGATAATGGTAATTTGGATCAAATATTGTAATATTACACAGTTGAACATATGGTATGACTAAAGTAACATCAAAATATGGTATATGATGAAGTATTTATAGTCATCATCTTTAACGATCATATATTATTATACCTTCACGGTGTTGACAGATTTTTTCATGACGATGGGTCATTAGTATGTCAATCAAATGTCCTTACTCTGACATTAGCTAAGCATACCTTAAAAATATAAATATTTAAACTGCACGGAGATAATATATTTTGGGAATGATGATATCACGTCGGGGTCACCACTTTGGGATGAATGATGATGTGTGAGGAGAGAGTTTATTTATCGATATAAGAATAAAGCATAAAGCGCTAACAGCATTGTATTTCTGTGAATATTATGTAGGTACATGGTGTGTAAAATTCCCACCTCCGCTCCCGTTATGTATATGCAGCCACGTCATACGCGGCCGGCTAACATAACCCTTACGTGTGCCAGATCAAAGAATTTAAGCCCTCATTTTGTCCCGAGCAGAGCCGCACGGGACTGGTGATGCAACCTTGCACCGAAGTGCGAATGCATGATGTTAAAGTGAAATAATAAAAAAACAGTTGTATTAATGTAACACATTTACATTCAATTTGAGACTAAACATAGCCAGGGATTGTACATTGCCTCAGCCTCTGCTATCAGCGCAGTGAGAAAATTTGGGGAATAGTGATTTGTTTCTATAAGCTATATATATATATATATATAATTGTGGTTTAATGCAATATTAGATTGTAAAAGCTCAATATCAACATGAGTTTGACAGGCCATGGTGAGTTCGCCGCCAACCTCTTTCAGCTTGGACTAGTTACCAGACCGAATAGGCATGTCCAAGAATGTACTCCGGGAGGGAAGAGATGCTCAAGTCGGTCCAACCAACTGTCCGACCTGGTCACCACATTTAAAAAAATGCAGCGTCTTACTATTGGCGTGAAGATCTTCTCACATACATTTTGCTGTCCGTATTAATTAGCTTCGTTTTTTGTTATATATACCTATTAATAAATTCATTTATTTTTATTAATTATCCGTGCCTTTCCTATCACGGCACTTTATTGGAGTAAAATCATTAGAATCACTCAAAGCTTACTTGAGAGAGTGGCGACCACAGTCTTGGGTATCTGTTCCTGAAATATTCCCAGGCGTAAATAACTGCTAGATGCTTCACATCCGAACGTAGGGCCTCGTGATATGCTCGATTAAGACCAAGTGTGGTGCGGGCGGGTTTGTTTAGACTGTTTAGAGGGTTCATGTTTGTGTAGTCGACATGAGTAATTTGTAACACCGGTTAACGTTGCTATTATATTAAATATTTTATTTTCGACTTGTTTGACTATCTGCTAGTTTAAAACGTAACGTGTATTCATTCGTGGATTAACTCATTCGCTTCTGACTAGATAATGATTTTTTAATTACAACCTTTAAAATGCACGTTAATTACATCGATCGGCCGCCTGGTCATTACGCGCTAGGTGCGTCTTCAGCGTCCAAAGTATTAAATAAATCTATCCGGCGCCCACGTGTCTGTCGTCCTGTTGTCCCTACGTTCAGTTAGTGTTGTTCAGTCACCGACATCCATTTGTCTCAATTCACGAATACGTACAGAATTATTTTATTATAAAATTTTTGACCAGATAAAACTGATAACAAAAATTCGTATTTACAGGGTACCTAATCAATTCATATTATATTTTGTAGGTATGATTGGTTGGCACCGAGTAGGAATTAAATCGGATATACTTCTTTGTAGTAAGGCTGTGCTAGTGTGCAGTTGTTTTTCCATTTAAAAAACTCACATGGACGGAAAATTGATAGTAGATACCCATACCAGACTGTCCTGTTAAAGGCCTCATGTTTAAAAGCTCGCTTTATTATACAAAAATAATCGATATTTTTGTTAATTCTGAAAGAAAGGGATTACCTCTTTTACACGTTTTAAATATTCACAAAATTAAATTTTATTATTTCTAAAATGTGCTTACAAAATAATCAATTAAGAAAACATACATTGGGCGAACACTGTAGATTTTTATTGAGTAGGTACCATATACATACATAGGTAAAATAATTAACGAAAAAAAATCTGACATATATTATGAATTAATTAAAATAAATCGTTCAAAAATTAACATTATTAAACCGGATATCATGAAGATAGGTAAAAAAATAATTATATTATCTTGCGTTTCATTTAAAGTAATAGACTATATTTCCACTAATTAACTTATTTCCAACAAATTTATTGAGCACCATTAATAAATATTTATTTGTAAATTAATTAAATATCTCGTTTTGCATTCGCAGAGAATAATATATACTATGTATCTATATTTTATATATTGTTATGATTTCAGGGAAACAAAAATAATTTCCCTTTTTTCATTAAGATTATTTATAATATGATGATCATTTTACGGATACAAGACAATCAATTGTTACTATACAAGAATAGACACAACATATAGGTGTACATATTGTATATTGAGGATTATGGATTTTAATCCAGTATTATGTATGTATGACATAGTATATTATTTTCTTTTATTTTGTTAACTGTCAATTCATGGTGGAACTGCATTGTGTTGTTGTTTGATTTAATATTGTATATTATGTTAACATTGTACTTACACTCACATTCCAAATGTAGTCGTGGTCTTGTGCGTGAGAAATTGGGGTCATCCGGGGGTTTCGGGTTCGAATCCCGGTGAGACCACAATATATTCATGTAGTTTTCTCAAAGACTAGGTATTTATGTGATTGTTTCTCGTCTACCACTACACTACTGTCATTGAGCCTCATGGCCTGCTGTAGTATTAAAAATAATATATAATAATATAATAACGTGAATATTTTGTTTAATATAAATTGGAAATATATTGAAAACGGCTTTTATGTATTATACTTTCCATACAACAGTTACGATATTTTTTATGAATTCTAATGTGAAGTACCTACTCGCCAATATAATATGTTCGTAAAGTATAGTTACTTATATAATATCCCTTAGGTCATTTGTTCATAGATTATTAATAATGTGCACAGAAATTAATTTATAGTAAAATATTACTATTATTACTAACAAAATTCAATATTATGAATAGGTATTACCTACTCTTATATTATAACATAATTAAATAAGTAATTGTTTTTAATAATTTAAATATATTTCTACTTAAACGTTTTATATAATATTTTAAACTCGTAAGTTTTATTCTTTAAGATAATATGATAGGTTTGTAGCCTGTTTTTCCAAATGAAAGCCTACAAAATACATCCGACCTACAAAGTGATTTATGTTAAACTCCGTCTGAACTATTTCCTATAGCAGTTGTATGTACATATTGTATCTGTAAAACCACTGTATGAGTGTTTTGTGGGAAGGTTTTCCTTCTAGGAATTGAATGCTTGGACCTGCAGCCTGTATGGTCGGCTCAAACACGCGATTCTATTTGTGTATAATATATACCTCATCGTTGTATATATCGAATAGTGTACTATTACACAGTCAAGAGAAATCTTTTTTTAATATAATTTTAAAGTTACGAAGTCTCAGATAAGGTTTATTTAGCTGTACATTCATGGGGTTACTGCCAAAAGTTGGTAAGTCTCGAAATCATGTTACGGAGTAATTGGAATTTGAAGTTTGACATAATGCTAATTTATTTGTGCTTTATGTTTATGTTCTAAATATCGAATAATATAATATATAGACACTTAATCCGTTGTTAACTCTAAATACCTAAATTATCGACTCACCAACTTTTGGCAGCAATCCCACGATTACTATTACTCATAATAGATAGGTGCATAATATTACATGTTATCAACTATGTGATATTCTAATTAATACTTGTTACATTCTCTCAGAAACATTTTGACGCACAAAAACGCTTTGTTGTAAGGCTGTGCTATAAACATGTCAACATTAAGTAGTGATTTAATTAAAGGAGATCTTTACAAAAATAATGTTGTGCGCAAAAAACAAAATTTAATAATGTATACTTAATATCATACTGAATATAACTGAAAAAATAACGTTTGAAATATTTGAATTCACTCAAAATGAGTAGGTATATTAAAATATCAATAAACCATTCAGATTATTCAGATATAATTGATTCAAATTGGTGGCAATTTTGAATAGTATTTTTTTTTCAAAAAAACAAGGCATTACTTAATCAAATCTTGAAATGATAACATCCAAAGTAGAGAATTAGGCAATATTAAATACATGGGTAATCAGTTAGTACTGTCGACTGATGGTAATCGATTGAATTTAAGATTAAATTGTAATAATTGAATTAAGTTTTCTACTATTCCGTTTAAATATTGTTTTGCGACTAGGGTTTAGCTTTTCGGTATCTTCAGGCACCATTTGCAATCACCAAAGAAAAATGCACCATGACACAGAATACAGTTGTTTATTTAAAATAATATATGTTAAAATAATATGAAAGCCATATTATTAAGTAAGCGAATGCGGATATAGAAGCTTACGTCTATATCCAACCATCGTTGGACCTGTAGTAAAATTAAATCACAAATGAGTTAAGTGGTCAGATAACATTTTTGTAGTGATAAAGTGATGTGTCGGCACTGGCAAAGGGTGGAGAAATGCTGTTAAGATTCGACATAAATAGTAGATATTAAACGTTCTTAGTCATAAACATTTATTTTCATTGAACTAATACTACAATATGCAGATAGAATTAGTAAGTTTTTAAAATTAATTAAACCCTGCGGAACCAAGCCATTATTAGATAATAGTCAAAAATAGTTGTCTATCTATAAAATATATAAAATTATGCCATTAAATTATACACAGTTTTATAGGTCAAAGAATATTTTCTATTTTACGGCTTGGTTTAGGCAGGATTTATAAATTTAAAAAAACTAACCAACACCATCTATCTTTAATAATTATGTATTCTTAATTCAACAAAAACAAATAAGTTTGACTGAAAAAGTGTGCAATATTTTTATCGGATTGCCCATATTACGTCTAAACTATTATGGTTTGGAGTTGGCAGAATTTAATTGATATTTTATAAAAACTTAACAAGACTATCTGCAAATTGTTAAAAAAATCGTGCTTTAATGAAAATAAATACGTATGACTGACAAAGTTTATTTCGGTTCTTAATAGCCTACCTCGACCTTTCACCAATATGTGTCAGTATAGAGATGCACATGTCGTGCTGAAAGATGACTATTTCACTGATTTTTTTTTTAATCATCATGTATATACTTGCGTGTATCTCTTGCCATATTTCAAACAGATAAAGTCGCGTGTTATCGCTAGTGCTAACATATACAAATATATATACGCGTCCTTTTGCTCAAATATATGGTCTAATGACTACTCATTCTTATATCGTAATATAATATAGATAGTTGTTAACTACCGGGACAGAATTTTCGTGATATTAAATACCAAGCCATATGGATATTCACTCAGGTGAAACGAGGCAACTTAAAATAAATCTCATAGAAATTTAAGCGGCTATTCAATATGCGCTCTCGAGTGTTAATTTTCCGAGTGCAATTACAAACTGCTTTGGGAAAGCTTTTTAATAACATAGTTTCTAGCTGGACAGTCTATTTGAACGCAAAAGCTCAAAGCATATAGGAAATTATGGTGCGTAGTTTATACGCACGAGTTCTGAAAATATCTGTGAAAGTATGTTTGTATTATATAAGTAAAATTGCAAAAATAACATACTACTTAATACAGTGGCGCACCCAGGATTTAATATTGGGGGGGGGGGGGGCAAGGAGGAGAATGTAAATTAGTCCCATAGACTCTTTTTCTTCTTCACAGCTTAATTTCTCGTTTATCGGTCTTTTGTCTATTGCACTCGGTGTACCTATACCATGGTCCTCACATCCTGAAACGGGCCCTTAGGTTAGGATATTTGGCGGGCCCCCTACCTACCACTAAGATTAAATGCAGTGTGAAAGACTACATTACCGTTTTTCAAATTGTGTTTTAGTTCAAATTAAGGGTACTTATACAGTGAATTATTGGCGATTTTTAATACACCTACTTTAATAATGGAGCTGTCGAGTATCGACACATAATAATCAAAATATATTGCACAATTATATAAGTAATTGAAAATGTTCATGGCCATGAAGTGTAATAGCGCCGCAGGCAACTTTTTTACTATTAAAGCTAATTTATGATGTGTGTTTATATCACTTATCTGGTCAACCCGACACGCCGGGCCCCCCAGGCTAGAGCCCTGTCAGCCCTCCCCAGCCATGACCTACACCACTCCAAAATTTGGGTGGACACCGAGAATTTTTTGACAGTTCCCTTAGGTATTGGGTTTCTAAAAAGACATGACATTAGTGTTTCGAAATTTTTGTGCTAGAAATTAAAATCTAAGAAATTTTTCTGAAGAGGGTGCTGGAGAATTTCAAATCATTTTTTGCCGGGTTTTTATTTGTCTAATCTATTGGCTTTCAATTTCAATGTTTTTGGGGGGGGGGCAAGGCCCCTTGCCCCCCCCTGGGTGCGCCACTGACTTAATATAATCTTTTTATTAATATTGAATAGATAACGATAATAATATAAGAACGTTGTGTTAAGACTACATTTTTGAGAGGTCTTGGCTTCGGCTAGATATCAAGGTAAGTAGGTACCAATTATTGGTACCAGGGAACTCAGAAATAATGGGAACTAAAATACCCAACAAGTAAGGGCCGTATGTATGAGATTCCCCAATTCTTTATAAGCTATTTAACCGATGTTCCATCATATAACGTATAACACTGTTTGTTACGTAAGCAATCTGACGTCACGCGAAATTCAAAATGGCTGCTTCAATCTGTCACTTTCACGTCTAGCTTTACCGGCAAAAACTGTATGTATTGCCATATGGAAATTTTTACTGGTAAAACTGTATCCTTTCGTACAGTAAAATTATAAAATAAATGTGATAAAATAACTGATAAATTATTTAAAGTTCATAATAATTAGTCATTTATAATTATTAAATTTATATGGTACCGTTCGCACACTTTCAGACACATTTACAATTTCAAAATTTTGAATTATTTATCGGGGAATGAAATTTTATAAGATTGGCATAATACGAACACCATGACACATGAGATGTCCCATTCGTGACGTCACGTAACAGCTAATTACGTTTGTACTCATGCATACAAACGTGCAGTATAATATAGCCTATAAGGTTTTTGGGAATCTCATGCATACGACCCTAAGGCGATAGCAGGTAACCGTCTTGAGTAAGGAAAAATCCGGGTTAAACACACTTGTCAAGAATACGTTGTACGTCGAATACTAACAACTGCTCTCAGTTTATGCATTTACGCTCATTTAATGTTGGTGTATTACACACACTATTGCACGTGCATAATGCGTGCTTCATTTTCGTAGTACGCTCACACATTCAAAAACCCTGCTTCAACATGCGGCGTATTGAATATAGCCTATCGGTATTCTATTTATTATCTGTTCTGTGATTGGTACCTACCTTATTCAAACCACATGAGCATGAAGTCAATATTAGGTAACGAAAGTTTAGAAGATCATAAGTTGCATGGTTATTAGGTAAGATGCAGGTAACCAAATTGATGTATTACATGGTTGGGCCAATTATCGCGGCCCTAATCCAATATAAATGTCTTACACATCTAACACCTATATCCCTGCATGCCGTGGATAGTATTATCACCAGTCATTCTTCAACCGTGTTAGTGTAAACACCTGCAATCTATAAAACATTAAGAGGTCATTACCTGCACTGGTTTTGGCCGTAAATAGCCGTGCACAGGATGGCTAAATATTATCAAGCGAGAGTGGTAGTGTTAGTGAGTGAGAAATAACCCACGGAGCCAGTCCAGCGCGCCTGTCTCATCATCATTAAAGGTCAGTGCCTGGCATCTTGGTATAACCTCCAATCAGTTGGCGGCTCTCGTGGTGCAGTGCGTAATGTGCTGGCCTTCCATCTGGGATCTCTGGGTTCGATTCCCAGCGAGGACACAATTTATTTATGTGGTTTTATCAAAGCCTGAGTGTTTGTGATTGTTCAAAATTACTATCAATCACCTTGTACGAAAAAACCGAGGCATGGTTATTAAAAAAAACAAACCCCCAGCATCCGAATCATTCTTATCCTATTACAGTCCATTGAAAATCGCAACCAAGGGCCGTTTCAGACGGGACACCAGTGTCGTGCTCGTATATAATAACCAGGCCTTTCTATTCGAATAAAGGGGCCTTTGTATTATATTTATGAACGCCCCAGACCTAATGAGACAATGCGTGCCCGGTACACTTTTCTGTCGGCTGCCACACTCTCAAGCCGCTGATATACTTGTTTTTATTACCACAGCCAGCTTTATGTTTTAATTTATAACGCGAAATTATGCGTTGACTTATTAGCTCTGGGGCGTTCATAAACATAATACAAAGGCCTCCTATATTATATACGAGCGCGACACCGGTGTCCCGTCTGAAACGGGCCCAACATTAGCCGAAATCCGATGCACATATTTTTCGATGGTATGTGTTTCCAAATAATGTATGTTAAATAAAGCGTGTTATATAAGTATAGCTTGTGAATTATTCGTTTAATAAAAAATGTTTACTAAGAATATTAGATTATAAGTAATGACTATAGATAATTTTTTTTAAAATAGTCTGTTTTATAAGTTGATGTAATAATATGTGGCAGCGAACATATTATATTATGTATTGATAAATTAAGCTAGAGAGAGCTTTTACCACAGTTTGTGATAAAGATGATGATACCGTGTAAATCAATTTTGAATCATATTATATTCCGTATTTACCGATAACTTCACGCCACTACACGTTTTCGAAAACCGAAATTCAATATCACTGTTTCCATTGATAATAATTGATTTCGGAATTCAATTAATTTCAATATTGCCAGTAGTACGTTTAATAATTTACGATGGTCAAGCGGGTATCCATTGACTAGGGTGGTTGAAGCTAAGCTATTCGAGGCAGCATAGTGTAATATTCATACAAATGTGTTTTCCTACATTGAATATTGATATAAATTTCACCCATTCGTTTGGGATCGATATCTGGAAGAGAGTGCGTATACATTTTCTAAATTGCAAATAAAATACAACAAAACAGTACTTGCTACTCCAATATAATAAAAGCTTCTATTGTTTTCGAATTTGAAGGTTACGGACGGGTTAATTTTATTTGAACTTTCAGTCAATATTACATATTGTTTAATTTAATTATTTTGTATATTATCTTGAAACAAAGACATAAATATTATGTAAGAAATTGTTAGATTTAACTTTGGTTTCTTTCTTCTATCGTACTGTTTTATACCAAAGTATTAATTTCACATACTATCTGTATTGGTTTAGTTTAGTTAAGTAAATAGTGTTTTTCAAATGCTTTTGCCGGATTTTAAATGATATAAAACATTATATGCCGTGTACGATTACATAATATCTAGCAATCATACCACTCAGCATTACAAGAGTGATACACTTTAATATCTATGTTTTATTGTCAAAACAAAACAATGGAGCGGAAGCGATTATCAGCATTTCTTAGTCAAAACTAGATTAGTAGGGTATATTATGATTTGTTTAATTACGACAATGTCTTTTGTAATGTATGAACTGCATTTCTATAAATAGCAAGGACAATCCATAACTCATCACTCACATCGAGTCCGTCACTCGGCGCACTACTTATCTCGAGTACAGTCTCTCGGTTATATTAACATCTTGGTATATCGCCAGTCAATTTGATAATATAGTCAATCTCATCAGTACACTGCGGACGTGAAGATCTCTTCACATAATTTTGTTTGTCCGTATTGTTTTAGCTTTGTTTTTTTTTGTATCTTATATTTTATCGTTAAATTCATCTTTCCCTCCCATGGCACTTTTTATTAAATTATTTATTTCAGTAAACTCAGCCAAAGCTCACTTGAGAGCGTGGTGATCTCAGTCTTTGGTATCTGCTCCCGAGACATTCCCATGCATAAAAAAACTGCTGATGCTTCACATCCAAACGTATGGCCACGTCATACGCTCGATTAAGACCGAGTGTGGTGCTGTGCGGGTTGGTTTGAAAGGGTCTATGTTTGTGTAGTACATCCATACCCGCGATTATAACATCACTTTGTGATCTTTATGATTGTATTTATTTATTCTGGTATCAATAATAAACTCTCTCCTAGAAATCTCTAAGCAACGACTTTATCTTCACACACCTCATCATCCCCAAAGTGGTAACCCTGACGTGATGTCATCATCCCCCAATATGGTGACCCCGACGTGATTTTAGTAACGAGAAATAAACTCTCTCCTCAGAACATTCAAGCGACGCTGACTATTCTCTCTACATACCTCATCACCCCCAAACATATTATTATATAGTAATATGTAGATTTTTGAAGTTTTGAACCACCGATTGTTCGGTTATCAGCCGAACGCACTACCATTACGCCACAGTATCATACTCTAGTCGTGACGATTATACAGTATAATATTATAGTTTAGAATTGTTCCGTTGACTAGGCAGCGAATTTATTATTGTCGGCCATTTGCAATTCCTTACGTAAACAAACAATTAAACGTCATAGTGGCAGTTGTTACTTTAAAAATAAAAACAACGATAAATGATTATATAATTTAGCAATATAAGTTAAAGTGTAAAGAAATAAACCAACGGCGTTCCAATAAGCGGTCCTTTTTCTTGATTGTGTAATTTAACAAGATAATTAAGAGCTAGTCGAAGAATCTAGGTTATCACAAGTTTTGTTTTTGTTTTGTTACGCCAAAGAAGTATAACTTCTAACGCGCATACATAACACACACCGATTAAAAAAATATATATAATATCAGTTATCGGTTTTTGGAAATTTGAAAAAATCCTAGAAATTGTACCGGGTAATACTACACTTTTAAGCTACCGATAAAATCTCTAGATACGCAGACCTTTTCTAACAAGTATACATATGAAGTAGGTATTCAAATTATGTTAATATTTGAGACTATCTGCATAATTTTAAATTAATGGAATTAATAATAATAATATATTATATAATTTGAAAGTCCGGATACTAGGAATCAGAGATAATATTGTTATTAAACTATTTCTTTTAAATCACAAGTTTTGAGAACATTCTCTTATTAAAGTAAAAGTCCGTTACAACTGACACAAAAACCGATTGCTAAAATTAAATCAATCTGATAAGGCTAAACCTCAGTTGAGGCATGGTCTAAAAAGATCGTGGCTAGGCGATTCGCGGATTGCGGGTCGCGGGTGCAAATGACGCATGCCAAATGAAATATAATTTGTCATATAAATCCAATATGCGTCCATTTAATGTTCAGTTTATTATTATATTAATAACAATAATACTATATTCATTGACATGTTTTCTTTTCAAAGTAAATGGGTAACGTTTTTAGTCATCTTTACACGATTGAAGAATTAATACCCCCCGTCGCCATCACGAAACAAATTGACGTATTCACACCTCGACGTTCGCTCTCATACTGCCAGCGAGTCCAAAATTTCGTCGCGCCTACAGTTGAAAATTATTTGCCGTTTCACTGAAGTATCGCCTTAAGGAATTTAACATGTTAATACTACTAAGTAGTTAATTTCATCATAATTAGAAAGGGCGAGGAATGTGGTTCAATTGGAAAAAAACATTGGTGCGACTCCAGTGGATACGGTTTCGAGTACCGTCAAGCAACGTATTTTTTCAAAAAGATTTTTTTTGTAGTGAAAGATGTGATTTTAAATCCGACTAGATCCTAGTATTCTCTATGATTTTTATAAGTATCTTTCTGAAGTTTTTTAAAAGGCAATTTCTAAAGGGACTTCCCCATAATAATTAAACTATTTTTAGAGCCTTGGTCCCTGGTAATTAGGAGGATCAGTGGTATAGCCTCTTTAGTCCTATGGTTAATCATCCAAGCCTGAGGATAGTGCTACTATCTACACACGTAAACTGCTAAAAGGCCATAGTAATAAAGACACTTTTACGAAGTAATTAAATATACTGTAAAATGTTCGACCTGTTAGTAGCAAACTAACGCTTGAACAATTTTATTTTATTTACCATACAAAGTTGCGTTTATAATGTCGTTGCATAAAATTTAAAATTATTTTTTAAGCCTTGCTTATATTCTGTTGGTAAGCAAGTTTTTTTTAATAAATATTGAACGTTCATAAACAGCCCTTAGCAAAATAAATTTTCTCAAGTATATTTTTTATACTCAGTGACTTTGGTGTGCATAAAGCCATTTGATGACTATTTATAACTAGTTAAGGTTCAAATAGACTATATGACGATCGGGCACATATATGCTAAGAGCGTTTTAGTGTCTATGATCAAATCTATGCCATTCCGACATATTATACATACATATTGTATGACAGCTATGACATCCTATTTATACTCTGTGACACAGTGACGCCAACATAAGAAACGAGTTTTTCGACATATATATGACCGATCGTCATAGAGTGTATTTGAAGCATTAGTAACGTTTTAGCGTGATTAATATTTTGTAAGTTGGCATATTGAAATAGTTGAAAATAAAATATAATTTCCAACCGCCATCTTTATCGGACATTTGAATTTTAGTATATTCGTGTGGCATATGCGATGTATGTGATTTATCTTTGTTCGTGTGCGTTTTTGTATTAAATATTTATACATATTTAATATACCCACTTAATTTGAAAACACTTTTGAGAAATATATAACCAATAAAAAAAATCTTTTTTTGAAAAAAATACAACATCCAGCAGAATACGAACCTGCATCTCTCGGGATTCGCGCCCACGTGCATTAATCAGTATGTTATAGAAATATTATCTAATTGCGACAAATTTTAACTTATGGTTCATACAATACTCTCTGAAGTGCTTTCTAAATAATAACTTTATATTGGCAATCGGCTTTTATATTCTAAATCAAGGTAGGCATTAAATTAGATTAATTACTAACCGACGCATCGACGTCAAGGATCAGTCAAAGATTTTGGTATAATTTACTTGAACGTGCTAATAATTTAATTAAGGTTTTTTAAATTTGTTGGAATAAAAAACATAGTTGATATAATATATTTAATTCTCACATTTGTTATTTTTACCTCATTTCATTTGTCAACTAGAAAATAAATACATATGAACATAATATATAAAGTTTCTTTCATAAATTTCTTAATATTTCCCTGTCGAAATAAATGTTTTTTTTACTCTAGGGCCAAATGAAAAAAGCCATGTTTCATTTTGCACAGGATGTACTGCAGGTTTATTGTGCCGTTTATACATTTTTCAGTGGAAATTATGTTTTGTTAAGGCCGATAAATAATCGTATATTAAAGAAGCTTTTTTATCAAAGCAAAAATATTCACCGTTCTTTACAAGCTTTTGGTTCATGCCCCGAATGAATTTTTAAAACAATGCTTTATAATGTAATTTAAAAAAAATACTACATTGTTGAAACAAATAAAATTCATCGTACCTGGATAATGTGTTAGCAAAAATATGACGTATCGCTTGTATAACTTTACTATTCTACAATCAAGATAATACTGTTGCATTTTAACACAGTGTGTATTAAAGACGAAAGTATATGTTGGAAGCACACATATATATCAGTGGTAAAGGGTAACTTTTGGAGTGAGGTAGGCTGTGTAGATCAAAGAGAAAGAACACACTTGTCAGGTATATTTACGGGAAATAAAAAGAATATTATACGATATTACTACTGATGAATATGTACAAACTAATTTGGTTAAACTCACTGACGTCATAAAATTGAGCGATAAGTTTAAATTATGTATTTTCCTAAATATTTATACACCTACACATCAAAACATATATTTTATTTTAATAAACAATAAACATATTTATTTATATGTGATTGAATGTCATAGAAATGTATTTTTTAAATTATTTAATTATTAATAATTTTAATAATATATTATACGCAAAGATTTTAGACTTACGCATTAGACCCTATCGTTTTGTATAGACTGCTTCAGACATTCTGAAGTCACGTGACATATCACTTTTCACAGCAAATAATTAAACAAATTTATTAAAGACAGATGTCGCGCTGTTGCATATGTTTTTAAACCTTTGTTTATCAATTATAATATATTCCTACTTTCCTACATATACGACAGATGTCATTGGCAAATTAATTATTTTAATAATATATTTTATATAATAAAATGATGATACAAGTACGACAATATGCAATAATTTTTTTTTCTTAAGAAGGTAGGCTTTAATGGCTTAGTACGGAGTCTTCGCCACTGACATATGTTATAATTATATATAATGTAAAAGAGTGGAGGGATTTTTGCCACTAAGACATGTGCAGCCAATACTAAAAATTTACAGTAATGAGTGTTTTAATGGTGGATTTAAAGCAGTTATAAATATCAGCAATTTAACAATAAGTTTAGTATAGAAAAAAAAAACGGCTTTTCTATTGTTTTGAAACTCTTGACCATCATTTATAATTCATCACCCAAGTTCTAGCTGAACGTTAAGTATAATTTATTACTTTTGAATTAATTTAGATTCAGGACTTTGTACAAACGTACACGATGTTAATAAAGTTGAATAGTATGCAGTTAGTTTCAATGTTGGCAACCTCCATATTCCGCGATATTAAGGTAATTGCAAAAAAAGTCAAATGCATTTATAACAGCAAATCGAATATTTATTATAAAGTCATTCAAAGTAATAAAAAACCGTACCTAAAGTTAGTCGTCAAATATAAAAAATGATGAATATAAAATATATGATTCTGCAATCAACTTTCGGTTTAATTCTATTTGACTAAAAAATGAAGCTGCATAGCCTCAAAGTAGTAAATACTGATAAAGAAGATGGAAGACTATCCAAGAGCATCCAAGAGTCTTGGAGACGCGGCATGGTGCCTATATGCTCCACCTAAAGAGGGCACATTTATAATATTAAGAAATAAGAATAAGAAGAGTATTTTTTTTTTCATTGCAACCAACCTGTATAAAATTTATCAAAAGAAGAATATAATAATATACAATATACAAAAATTATACAAGTCAAATTGTTGTAAACATAGTTTTTTTAAAAGATACGATACGGGAGTTTTTTCGGTTTTCTTCAACAAAAGGAAAAATTCTATGAGCGTTTTGACAATTTTATGTCGTCTTTGCAAAAAAAATATATTTTACAGTAATGCTTATTCATATTCGTCATGGAACGCTCCACAACGTATGCATAATGCATTATTTTGTTAGCTCCCACAATGGCTTTATATTATAAAATCTATTTAGACCCAAAATTTTCTACCGCATGTCATTTGCGTATAAACTGTACCTGTGCATTTTATTATTTTTGATATTATTGACTTTGTTTGAGTATTATTAATAATATTATACCAAACTTTATAACTGAGTGGCAAAGCATACTCTGACTCAATTGGTTTCCGGTTCGATTATTTCTTGGGTATAATGGGTTTTGACTATACTCGTACTGACAGTTCTCAAAATAGACCGGAACGCCATGCAAAAACCTCGACTAATGCTCCGCTTCGTGAAAAAAATTAAAGTGGCGTTCCGGTTCGGGAATTATTATTAAAATATTGAATTAACTCTATACCTATATTTCTTCCGTAAGGTTATTTACAAATTGACATTTCGTACACGTACAAGTTTTTTAGGCACTTGCAATGTATGTTCAATAATTAGCAAAATGACTTATTTTTTTTATTGGATGTTAATCATAAAACCTAAGCCTGTTATATCAACACCATTATACCATAGTATTATAATAGGTACCCAATGTTCCATATAATATACGTGGAAAAACATTACTATTAGTAGCTATTTCTAATTTAAACACAATTTACATTAAAGAGAGCGGTTGGGCCAATTATTGCATCCATAATACAATACAAATGTCTTACCCACCTAACACCATTATCCTTGTCAGGCCTACTATTAATTAATAGGGAGCAATTTACGTCATCACGTGCACTGGTTTTGGCCGTCAATCGCTTCGGTGACTCGGTAAACAGTTATCGCGCGAGAGTGGTAGTGCTAGTGAGTGAGAAAAAAGATCACGGAGACAGCCTCACCATAAGTAAAGGTTAGTGCCTGGAATCCTTGGTATAACCCCACCCCCCAGAATTAGAATCATCCCCGTCCTATCACAGTCCACTAAAGAGTCCACAGAGAGTCCATCATTAGGATTAGTGTATAATATTCCAGGTTTTGCGTTCAATGTCTGTGGATATTTTGATTGATATTAGGAATTTGAATAATAATTATAAAAATATTAGTTCAAAAAACATTTTTAATTTGATAACGGATTGTTTCCTAATAATTCAAATCTTCGTTAAATTAAGTACATTATTTAAAAATTCCCTTTTAAATAATTCTTTAAAGAAAACAAGGAAGGTTTTGATCACTTACATAATATGTTTATTTGATTATCAAAGGGTAAATTGTTTTCGTAGCGTTTTTCCACTTTGTGACAGTATTGTATTATTATTTCTGAGTCACAAACAATAATTTGAAAAATATACAGCTAACGCTAAATGTGATATCTTTCATCGATAAGATATATTCGAAGACTTTATTTATTAAAACAAATAATTACAGAAGAAAAATTGTACTCGTACCTAATATCACAACGAGTAATGAAGCCATCCTTGCTTTTCTCGGAAGGCTTAATCTTTTCAAAACAAATTAGTAAGTTTTACACTTTAAAGAGTTAATACACTTTCCATTGAAAGCAACTGTTGATATTGAAGTCCAAGATGCGGATCCTTTTGAGTCGCCTAAGTCTAAGCCATAACTCACACTTTGCAATGCTGTAATTTTTGAGTTAAATATATTGTTACCAAGTGATTCTAAAGGCATTAATCTATAGTTGGCTTGGTTAAAAGTCACTTTAAACCATATGTGAATAAGATGACTATTAGTGTCATTACTCTGTTCTGTCATCAATTTCTAACCAATTAGGGAGATCTATTTCGCATAGTGTGTAGCGTTAAGAGTGCTATAATATGGTTACGCTTTTTGCAGTGGATTGTAATTTAAAGATACTTGTAGATTATGGATAGAAGAGGGGAGGGGGTGTGGTTTAAACAGGATGCCAGACACTGACCTTTAATGTTGAGAAAGCTGGTGCGCGCTAGAACTGGTTCAGTATTGATATATATTGGTATATTACGCACTGGTAAATGGACGGTTCGGAATGTGACTCTCACGGTTTCACTTGTGGTTTGGGATAAAAGATGATGACAAGTTCAGGATAGATGATAGACGCGACGATCGGTCAAACCCACAGAACAGATAATAAATAGAATACCGATAGGCAATATTCAATACGCCGCATGGTGAAGCAGGCTTTTGAATGTGTGAGTGTCCTACGAAAATGAAGTACGCATTATGCACGTGCAATAGTGTGTGCAATACACCAACATTAAATGAGCGTAAATGCATAAACCGAGAGCAGTTTTTAGTATTCGACGTAAAACGTATTCTTAACACGTGTGTAAGTTTAACCCGGTTCTTCCTTACTCGAGTCGGTTACCTGCTATTGCCTTACCCGTTGTGTATTTCAGTTCCCATTATTTCCGAGTTCCCTGCTCAAAACATATCAGCTTAGGCGCGTCCGCTGTTTTGAAGTAACTGAATGTAACGTAATCACGGTCAACCCATGACCCATGACTGCTGGTCGCCTGGTCTTGTGACAATATATAGGGATTTGAGGTAGGTGGAAAAAGCGACCATAATTGGCCCAACCATATTTCATTAAAAAAAATATTGTAAATTGACTCAATCACTCATTACTATTCAAGAGAGTTCAATACTTTTCCTTCTAATTACAAAAAAACAGTGCTCTGGTGTGGGAGTTATGACTCTAGGCAACCCTGCTGTATATATTAAGTACCTATTTAAAACAGTTTTATGAATGTATGTAAGTTATATTGAATGATAGTATGACACCTAGAATATAATTATAAAAGATTGAGTTATCCACTTACTTAGTGTGAATCCAATAATTTTGGAAGCTAAGCGAAAGTTTCATAGAACGGTAAAAAAAGCCCATTCATTTCAATTATTATCCTAGGAATAATAAAATTAATATATTAAATTTAGAAAAGTGTGGCAATTCTAAGATTAATACAATGTCTGTTATAGACGTCAAAGTTGAATAAAAATGCTTTCAGACAGGTCGGAACTCGGAAATACTCTCAAAGTACCAATATAATAAAAATAAAGCCTGCCAGTGTTACCACCATCGGCTGGATATATGAAGCGATAGATATAGCGGTCGGTTAAATTTTATTGGGGCATTATCAAACGACTAGCTACCGCCTTATGATGGCTTAACAAGCCGAAATATCTATAAATTCTAAGGGTAGGTTTTGTAATGGTCTTCTCTGTTTTCGCAAGCATTTTTATACTATGGGCTTTCTTTGTGATAGAAAAACTAATAGAAGTGATAACAAAAAATGTTAATAAAAAGGGATGATTGAATTTTTCAAACGGTATGGCACAAAATATATAGTATGAACACTAATTGGATCCCGATCATCTCACAAAATGTAACTGTTTATTGCGTACCTATTATTAAATGACGATATATAAAATAAAACTATTTTATGATAATAATATACTTATAATATGTATTATACTCAATTGATTTATATTGAATTAAAAGAGATAAGATAAAATACAAAAGCCGATCGACAATAGTTATTCAATTTGGAAAGCGCTTCAGAGAGTATTGTAAGAACAATTAATTAAAATTTGTCGCAATTAGATAGGATACCTAAAGCATCATAGTGAATGTGCGTGGGCGCGAAACCCCAGATACGCAGGTTCGTTTCGGAGTCATATTTTTTTCAAAACAGATTTTTTCTATTGGTTTTATGTTCTCAGAAATGTTTTCAAAATTATGTATGTTTAATAAAAAGAATGTTGCATTCTTAAATCTTGTGAATTATTCGTTGAATAAAGAAAATAGTTGTATATTATTCCTTCTTTTTCTCAAAATATTCGGCTCGTTGCCGATACCATTCTCAAAAGACAATGTATCACAGTATACTTGATCATTAAATATTAATTTATAAGATGGAAAAAACGACCATAGTAATGACACGTGCATATTTTTAAAAAGCCTACAGATTGTTCAAATTTAGATCCCAAAGATACCCTGAATTCTTCATTTTCTACCTTTTTACAGCAAGTGGTTATTTAAGTGGGTCACCCGTTACTTATATCCCTCCAACAAGCACTCTTCTCTGTCGCAAATTATTGACGACAATGTTTAAAGGCCCACATGCTATGTAAACGGCGAAAAATAAGAATTTGAGTTATCTTTTCTTAAAGTTCTCAACAATCTGTAGACTGTGTAGGAAAGATGCACAGGTACCTATGTTATGCTTATTATTATCTCTCTTTTAAAATGTAATGATAAAGTATACTTCAATAAACTGAGACATCCAATATCAAAACACAATTTTATTTGTCCACATGTTGTGGTAAAAATCTTACAACTATATGCAATGGTCTTTTTAAACTTTTAAAACGTCCGAAAATTACATGAAATAAATGAGATGTTGACACCGCCGATTTTAATTTTTATGAATGTATTGCAAATGGTATTTAATCATATAATATAAATATGCATAATAATTTAGTTTGAAAATTCGATTGTCAAAAAAACTAAGGTTAAAACTAACTAGTTACGAATTGTGCACAAAAACTAAATCTTTCACTAATATTAAATGGTGGACAAGTCAATTAATCAGTTTTGTTATTAGACGCCTCTATTATGTTTTGAGAATAGCATTTGAAATAAATGAATTTAAAGATGAGAAAAGACAGGGCATAATAATGATGTACACATTTTTCATACAGATTTCAGTTCAGACTAACCTTCCAAAGATATGATAAATTATCAATTTTTGGCGTTTACAGAGTATGTAGTGCCTTAAAGACTGAATGCGAGAGGTTTTATGATAATGCACAACTAAATGTAATAAATAAATTGCAGAGAAAAAGTAACGTTACATCGTTTTCCATGGTTCGCGATGTCAAAAAATCTCAAAAAACAGTATGCATGGTGTACTCACATACGCGGGGGTTCCCTATTCAGATGCTTAGTTGGTCTGGAGGTGTCTCTTTGCGATGTATGCCCTGGGGACATTCAAATATTCATCGCCCGCGGCTGCAAGAGTATGAGTTTTGCGAATTGCTGCCGGGTATAAAGAATGAAGAGACGTTTAGACTCCTCATGGCTCATGTTGTGTGTAAATAAAATATTTGTTTTGAGAAAAAAATTGTTCTGCCTTGCAAAATTATTTGTAATAGGTACTTTGTGAATTTTAATTAAAGGTATGTAGGTAGGTAGTTTAATTTAATATGACATAATATAGCATAGAACAGGCTCGGTATATTTTTTTTTTGGATAAAATGAAATGAAGTTACATATTACAGAGTATTTTTCTAATAATAAATAATATTTTTTAGTAACTTTATATAAGCTTCATTTAAGTTTAATAATGTGGATAATAAATTTCTGTATTTAACAATCCTGTTACTGTAATGTAACCTTAGGTTACCCACTTCATTAAATTGCAAATATTTTAGTTTATATTATGCACTTTGTTTTTCGTATTTCGGCTATTTCTAGAATCATTAATATTACAAATGTTATTATTTTAAAAATCGATAGTATTATCCAGTAAATACTTATAATTGAAATATACCCATCAGATTTTATTAACCTGTCTTAAATTTATAATTGCATATTGCCAATAGAGCGTCAAATTCCATTACGAATAAAAGAGATAGATCTAAAAGTAGGTATATACGACAAAGAAAGACATGCTCAATTGTGAGAAAGTGATATTTAATATAATATATATTAATATACATACCTATATATTCTAACACTACTACAGACTAAAAGGTTCAATGACAGTAGTGTAGTGAAACAGTAGTGTATTTAATAATATACGCGAAACTACGAGGGTGGGTCAATAAGTCCTTAGAAAAGCCGACAGGTGGCGCGACTAGTACTGTAAGCGGTTTGTTTTCATGCAGCGGCACTACCGATTCAGTATGCTGCGAAGTTTCAATCAGATTGGTTGGGTTGTTGTGTGTTTCTCGTAAATTTAAAAAAAAAAATTGCTTGTGGAAAATGGAAAAATGGAAAATGGAGAAAATTTAGTTTAGAGCTGTTATTAAACATTTTAATATAAAAGGGTTAACAGCAAAGGAAATAAAAAATGAGTTGGATTTAGTTCACGGCATATCTGCTCCTTCACTTGCAACTATTTATAACTGGTTAAATGAATTTAAACGTGGTCGTACATCAACAAAGGATGAACCACGCTCAGGACGTCCTGTAGAGGTAGCTACACCAGAAATGATCAATAAAATCCACGATATGGTGTTAAGTGACCGAAGATTAAAGTTGAGTGAGATAATTGAGGTTACAGGGATCTCAAAAGGTAGCGTCATTTCTATTTTACATGACAAATTGGGCATGAAAAAAATTTCTGCAAGATGGGTGCCGCGTTTACTCACAGTCGACAATAAACGCAATAGGGTGGTGGCCTCTAAAGCCCTGTTGTCGCTCATGCAACGCAATCCGGATGAATTTTTTCGTCGCTTTGTGACTAGATGAAAAATGGATACACCACTATACTCCCGAGACGAAAGAACAGTCAAAGCAGTGGATTGTGAAGGCGAACCATGTCCAAAGAAGGCGAAAACCGTAAAATCAGCTGGTAAGGTTATGGCTACTGTATTTTGGGATGCACGTGAAATTATTTTCGTTGACTATTTGGAAAAAGGAAAAACAATAACAAGGGATTATTATACATCTTTATTGGACCAGCTAAAAAACAAAATTGAAGAAAAACGGCCTCATTTAAACAGGAAAAAAATCCTCTTTCATCAGGACAATGCCCGTGTTCACACATGTTTACGATCAATGGCTAAAATTGAAGAATTGAAGTTCGAATTGGTCGACCACCCACCGTATTCGCCAGATTTAGCCCCCAGTGACTTTTTCCTTTTCAAACTTAAAAAAATGGCTAAGTGGACAACGTTTTTTTTCAAATGAAGAAGTCATCGATCGGACAAATGCTTATTTTGAGGACCTTCCGAAAACTTATTTTTCTGACGGTTTAAAAAAAAATGAGAAACGTCTAACCAAGTGTATTGAGCTCCAAGGAGATTATGTTGAGAAATAAAAAAAAAATACAAAAATAAAAACTGTTTTAATGCTTTTTTCTAAGGAATTATTGACCCACCCTCGTATCATAAACACCTAGGCTTTGAGAAATATCACATACACATATTGTGACCTTACCGGGAATCTAATCCATAGCTCCCGTATGAAAAACAAACGCCTTAAGTACTGCACCACGAGAGCCGGGATATGTAAGCTGTGAGATCAAAATAGTATTATGATTTGTAGGCCATAAGATAATATATAAAATAAATATAAAATAATGATGTTGAAACCTTATTAGACTTATTTATGTTGCCAAAATAGGAATTTCCCTTTTACCTATTGTAATATTGTAAATTTTGTACTGTAATCTAAGGTGACGTCACCGGAACGGACATAATTTATTAGCATTGTAAATGAAAGGTTAAACTGCATTTTTGTATTGTACACAATGACTTTCAATTTTGATGCCAAAAATGGTGTGAATACATTATATTATTAAAATTTTAAGAAAGTTAAGTGCAATAAAGGAGTTGTCATAATAATTTTCTAGAATAATTACAAAACTTAAGGGGGGACATGCTCGTCGAAGGTCAAAATTGAGTTTTTATTGTATTTTCAAACCATGATCCTGGACACTCCTTAAACGTTGTAAATAATCTATTTATATAATTTTGAAGCCTTATTACCCTTTATAGTTATTTCAAACATTTGATGACTGCATAAAGTATTTTTGTTACATAAAATAGTATTCTTTTAAACCTCTCGCTCTAATGTTTTAGAATATAGTCATATTTCGGTACATAACTGTGCAGTGGTGTTAAGATTTTTTACATTTATTAATTTTTAAACGTATTAATAAAACCATTAGCATAATTTATTACGAGATAATTTTTGTAAAATATTCACGATAAAAAATTATATTGATAATCTCTGTGATCCCAAATTTGACAAGAATTAGGCATTTTATTATTCAAAAATCGGCAAGATTAACACATTTGAAGATGATTCTAAAGACATTTATTATAAGCTATGTTTTTGACCATTCAAGTGTGATAAACATCTTATGAATAATGATTGCTTTATAATAATTATTGACCTAAGAATAAGGTAGTGTTTTTTTGAAATACGCCATTTCTTTTGGCATTCCCCAGTGGTTAAGCTACAACATACGGCCGTAGCCATAAATTGAAAAACTATAATTAAAGTAGGGAGTAAAATGATATTGACGCGCGTGTTTGAACATGTACCGTTTAAAAAAAAATAAAAAAAAATTCAGTTAGGTACATGTTCAAACACGCGCGTTAACATAATTTTACTCCCTACTTTAATTATAGTTTGTCAATTTATGGCTACGGCCGTATATTGTAGCTTAACTACTGAGGAATGACAAAAGAAATGGCGTATTTCAAAAAAACACTACCTTATTCTTAGGTCAATAATTATTATAAAACAATCATTATTCATAAGATGTTTATCACACTTGAATGGTCAAGAACATAGCTTATAATAAGTATCTTTAGAATCATCTTCACATGTGTTAATCTTGCCGATTTTTTGAATAATAAAATGCCTAATTCTTGTCAAATTTGGGATCACAGAGATTATCAATATAATTTTTTATCGTGAATATTTTACAAAAATTATCTCATAATAAATTATGCTAATGGTTTTATAAATGCGTTTAAAAATTAATAAATGTAAAAAATTCTAACACCACTGCACAGTTATGTACCGAAATATGACTTTATTCTAAAACATTAGAGCGAGAGGTTTAAACGAATACTATTTAATGTAACAAAAATACTTTATGCAGTCATCAAATGTTTAAAATAACTATAAAGGATAATAAGGCTTCAAAATTATATAAATAGATTATCTACAACGTTTAAGGAGTGTCCAGGATCATGGTTTGAAAATACAATAAAAACTCAATTTTGACCTTCGACGAGCATGTCCCCCCTTGTTACTGATGTCAAAGTGCAAAGAAAATTCTTCATATATAAAAATGGAAGCAATTACAATTTTCAATTTATCAGTAGCCCACCTAATAATAGTATATTGCAGTCGTTTTATAAGAAAACAAATCATTATATGTGAATAAGCCTTAGAAGTTTTCAACGGCGCCATTAGATAAAAAGACAACACATCAAAATGAGGAACATAAGTCAACCAGCTTTTAAAGTCAGAAGCTTTTATATGAGCTATCATTTTGAAAAAGCTCCTTAAAGTGAAACTGAGCTTTCACAGAATTTCAAAGATCATCCGGGAAAGCTTCGCAATCACATTTAATGTTTAATAAATATTTAATATTATGTTTAAAGGTCGATAAATATAAGATGTGTATTATATTTCATTTATACCTTAGTTATTAACTATAAACATGAGTTTGAAATCAAATTAGCACTTCTGTTTTTAGAGGTGTTATTAAATTGTAGTTATTTTATATTTATCGGGTTATTGTTGTTCATACAGTGCACATGGCCTAACTTTATTGAGCTACACCTTCTATAAAGACTATAGAGCTTAATGTTATGTAACACACATCATTTCAAAACATAAACTACATCATGTGGTATTTGGTGCCCTTCCACGGTGATAGAATCCAGTTGGCATGAAGGAAAGATAAACCAAGGTGTCTTGAGGCATTTATTATACGGCTTAGCCAGGTTCAACCAAACATATTAGGCAAAATAAAATACCGTGATAATTTCATCGCTACCAAAAATAACATTAATTAATTCTGCCTGTAAATACAATACATAGTGAATAATATTTTGTTTTAAAAAAAAATAGGTAAGTATATAATATATTACATTTTCAAAACATTTAAGAAACTACATAATGCCAGAAGATTAAAGCAAATTAGAATTTTCATTTTGAATAATCAATACACATCAAGGAACATTACGTAAAATTGTTGTATATTTTTGTTTTAGTTAAAAAATAAACCGGTAAATTATAAAGAATCTTTATCAGCTGATTAAAGCAAATTAGAACTTTCATTTTGAATAATCAATACACATCATAGAACATTATGTAAAATAATTGTATATTTTTAATTAAAAAATAAACCTGTAAATTAGAAAGGAATCTTTTGAAGCCAGGTATATTTTTAAAGTAAAATGTTATTTTATAAAATATTTAAGAAGTGACAAAATGAATTTTTACAATTTTATAATTTTAACATACCTATAGGTACCTACCTACTTACTTTTGATAATTTAAAAATAAAAATGTTTATAACTTGATTTTTTTTATTTATATTGAATTGAACTTTATGCGGTCAACCATAGCTCAAATTGATATAAATACAAATGATTTATAGGTTTATTCTAATAAGAAAAACTACATTAGTTTATAGTTTCAATGCAGTTATTTCCAACTAAATAGACGTCGAATTTTGTAGAAAGTAAGAATGTGTTATAATTGAAATATTTATTAGTACATAATTAATACTGTTTTCAGAGCAGTATTTTTATATTGTTTGTTAATTTTGGTATAGTTCATAAAATAAAATAATCATTGAGTTTCACATTCATTTATAATTCTTTCATGTTATAACTGTATTACACAATAATTAAAAATATCACACGCACTATTACGACCGCATTTGTGTTTAGACTGATATATTGTTATGATAGGGATAACTTGACATACACATTTTTTTTTAATTTTGAAAGGACGTATTTTTGTATTGAAACACCACGTAAACACCAACGTTTGAGAAATACACGAGAAAAGAATGGTTTAAATAATGAGTTAGTTGGGAGAGAGCAACACCTACGGTGACTTTTGTCATAGAGGACTGTTTTAAAAAAATACTATGCAAAAATGAAACTGACAGAATCTATCTTTGTATGGGCAAAGGACAATAATATGTCAAATAATTATCTAGCCCCAATTACTTAACCATGTGTAACTACCAAATAAAATTTGCTTTTTCGAATGTTTAAATTAGTATTAGAATAAATGTGTCTGGTGGGATACCAACTGTAAATAGGGGTTATAATATCGATATTTTAAAACTAGTATCCCAGTATGTTTAGATACCGAAATACCGGTTTTAAAAATTAAAAAATAACGATATTATACGGTATTAAAAGTGGAAACAAAATGTTTTAATTAACAAGCTTAACAGGACTGTATTTTTGTTGGATTACGCGATGTCTGGTTTACTTCCGTGGCCCTTTATCATCCTTGTTGACCAGAAATGGCACATCCTATAAAATATTTCTTAATGAGATTTCTATATATACTTATTATATTTATTGGTAGATACTTATTTTTTCCCAGTTATTTTACAAATACCTGTAATACTCGTAGTACCGATATTCAATAGGAAATACCGAAATATCGGTATTGGTATTATCATTCGGTATTGCAATCAATATAGTATATTACTACACCACTCCTTGAGTTGCAATACTGATATAACACTCTGTCGCTCATTGAAATTATATCAAAGCACTAGGGGTTCTTAATCTTTTTGCGGTAGTGGGCGCATCTGAAATTTGGGATAATAGTGGCGGGCGCACATCGGATTTCTAAAAAAAAAAGATTTAAATATTATATGCTAGATTTATTATATCGGTAGATTATACATTTATTTAGGTACATTTAAACGCCTGTGAGGGTATTTACAAAAGAAGTATAAAACACCCATACAGTTACATATAGAAAATACAGAGAGATGAAATATAATAAAGAGTAAATAAAAATATTCAAAATAACACAGGCTATGAGTGCAATCTTTGATATTGCATTTCACTTACTAACTTTTCAAAGTCAGGAGTGTAAGATGATAATCCCAATCGTAAACAATCATCATGGTTGGTGTCAAGATCATGTTTTTGATTAGACTTAGTGACTAGGGTAATAGTACTGTCTTATAATAAATAAAATAACTTTACAAATGGAAATATTAATAGACCAATTCTACATACTGAACTCTTCTTATGAAGTTGTAGAGAATGCGAAACCAATAAATTTCATTCATAAGAAATGTATAACCAGTACGTAATAGCATGAGCTGCCTAGATTTATTGTTAAGAAAACAAATTCTATCATGCTATCCAAATAAAGTAGATTTATTTTGATATGAATCTGTTATACGGAACTGAGTTTGACCTAGCTCTATGAGATATGGAGCTGCCATTCATTGGTTTAATGGGATCATATAAGGAAAGAATTTACACGAGTCAATAGATTTTTGTAAACAAGGCGATTGTTGGCACACAAAATACTGCTCAGCTATGCAAAGTATTTTCTTCACTGTAGTTTCATCGCTGAGTTATTGTCATTTTTATCCTTCAATTGATATAGTCGGCAACTTCGTCGGCGTGAAACACGAAAATAAAAAGTGAACCGACAGTGAAGAAATACACCGATACTATTTGATTATAATTTAAACAGCTATTATAATTTCTAAATTAATGGGATTTAGTTTTCGTATGTAATATACACACAATGAAACCTGGAGGTTTTTCTACAATAATATGTATGTAATAATTTAAAATAAATAATTGTTTGGGTCGATTGTAGTGGCCCTCATTCCTTTTTTCCCACCTCCCTCGAATCTTTATTTATTATTGTCACAAGACCACCAGTCACGGGTCATGATTGACCGTAATGAAAGTTAAGTTTAGTTACTTCAAGACAGCCGAGCGCGTATGCTAGTTATCATACTCCGAGTGACTCAAAACATAATATATATTCCATCTTCGTTGCACTAACTCTGTTACGGTTTGAGTGAAGTTCGCGTCCATAAATCATACAACCTATCGTCACCATTCATCAACCTCATATATCGCGTGTTTGAACGTGTACCGTTTAAAAAACACTCGCGTTAACATCATTTTACTCCCTACATCAATTACAGTTTGTCAATTTATGGCTATGGCCGTATGTTGTAGCCTAACCACTGGGGAATGCCAAAAGAAATGGCGTATTTAAAAAAAAAACACTACCTTATTCTTAGGTCAATAATTATTATAAAGCAATCATTATTCGTAGGATGTTTATCACACTTGAATAGGCAAAAACATAGTTTATAATTAGTATCTTTAGAATTATCTTCAAATGTGTTAATCTTGCCGATTTTTTGAATAATAAAATGCCTAATTCTTGTCAAATTTGGGATCACAGAGATTATCAATATAATTTTTATCGTAAATATTTCACTATAATAATGTCTACATAAATTATACTAATGGTTTTATAATGCGTTTAAAAATTAATAAATGTAAAAGTCTTAACACAACTGCACATGCATGTACTGAATTATGACTATATTCTAAAACATTAGAGCGAGAGGTTTAAAAGAATACTATTTTATGTAATAAAATAATGATAAATAAAATACTATGTTATGTAATAAAATAATGCCGTCATCAAATGTTTAAAATAAATATAAAGGATAATAAGGCTTCAAAATTATATAAATATAATATTATCTACAAGGTTTAAGGAATGTCCAGTATCATGCTTTGAAAATGCAATAAAAGTTCCATTTTGACCTACGCTGAGCATGTCCCCCCAATTATTCGTTGAATAAAAAAATAGTTTATTCCTAATAATTCATAAGTGTATGTTTCTCTTCATTCTCTCTAGGCATACTAACATACAATAGGCATACATAAGGAATACTATCTTTACCATCCTTCATCTTTTAGGATGGACGCAAGAATTCGGGGGATCACTATAATTAATAATAATATACCAGTGAAAGAATTTAATTATTTTCACATAACTTCCTAGTTTAATTTTTGAAGTTTATACCTCTATTATAACCAATCATTAAAAGTCTCAAATGGAGATGGGCTGGACACATAGCTCGAAGAAGAGACAATCATTGGACAAATTTAGTCATCCAGTGGTATCTAATAGGTACAAAACATCCGCAAGGTAGACCTAGAGGCCGCTGGATCGATGGAAAGATAAAGCTCTGCGGAAGTACGTGGCAACGTAACGCACAGGACCGAGGGAAGTGGAGAGGCCTTCATCCAGCAGTGGATAGATTCAGGCTGATGATGATGATGATAACCACTCGGAAATATAAAATGACGATATATTATTATATGACACAACCCCAATTCTCTCTTCATTTTTTACCCCAAGTGAATCGTTCTATTAGACAGTCGATAGATTTTTTTAAAAAATATATCTCATAACCATGTAAATTCTTTCTGCCATATTTTTGGGACAAGGAATTATACTTTTTTACCTCCGTACTCTCATTTAATAGTGTTGTATAATAGATATTATTAATTGTTAAATTATTGTGTATAAAAAACTACGTCCTTCATGATTATATGAATCGTCTCACTAAGATATGTAAAATTCACAGTATCAGAAAAACCACTATTTTTTAAAAATATTAAAACGCTAATATTTTTAATAAACTTATACGGTGTGGAAACCTGGATTTTCAGATAATCCGACAGGAAGAGAATTAACCGTTTGATATGTGGCGTTGGTGGAAGATGCTCCTCATTTCATGGACTTCCAGGTATACAAATGTTTTTTTTTTGTGATTTTACCGAGGCTTTGACTGCGACTCGCTGTCATATCGCGTCTTCTCTTCTAGAAGGGGATCCGTCGATCAGGTCCTCACTCCTATTCTGTTAAATAACTTTACAATTTTGCCTAGCTCTTCCGTCTTACCCACCGCCAGGACACCCTTCAATTCGTCGTCATTCTCATAGATATCCGCAATTCGCAGCTGTACTCTGTGAAGTTCATATTTAGGGAATTGTAATGCTATATGTACAATGTCCTCAAAAACATGACATTCATCGGAGAGTTGCAATTCGCTTCTTCCCATGAGGACATCAAATCTTTTGCCCATGGTGTGTACCCTGTTCTTAGCCTCAGTATTATATACAAATGTATTATGTAGTAACAGCTTGGCATTAAAGAAAGTCTCTCGGTCAACTGAACGAGACGCGGTTTCCAAATTTTCTGCTACGTGGTAAGAAGAATAATTTTTGGTGACATCGAAGGGAAAAAATTACGAGGGCATGCGACTTCCAGATATAGGCGACATCACTAAGAAAGCGACTGTATCAAAAATAACTGAAACAACGCAGGATCGCTCAAAATGTGACTAGATTAATAGCAATATCTTTAAGTTCAGTTATCACTATCCACAGTAATAAAGAAAAGTATATTATACATTATAGAAAATAGACCGGATGATTACGTCATATATTTTTGTTTTATTTCTAAATTAATTCAAAATTTATAATTATCGTTAGGTATTTATTGTCCGGCAACTTCATCTTGGCTACGTGGCAAATCTGTGAACTACAATCCCCTCCAGTACAGCTAATCGAACTTCCGGTTTCAAATTAGGAACGCCCCCAAATTATTCATTGCATTTTTGACACTTCGTATTGGACGCATCTATCAATTTACGTAATTTGAAGCTTTTCATATTCAAAAGATGTCTAAAACAATACGATATAATGCTCGAATTATTATCAGTAAACTTTTGATTTATTGCGAAGAAGAAAAAGTGTCGTATTTAAAAGGCGAGCCTATACAATACTTTCAACAAGCCCATTTTACGGGTTCCTGTCATGTCAGGTATGTCAAAATTCAGTGTTGTAATACTAGAAATATTTCCCCAAATACTGGAAATTATGTTTGTATAGTATAAAGTTATGTGTATCGTAAACTATTTTATTAATATTTTTAGACGTATGATAATTAAGTATAAATGATCATTAGTTAGTTAATGAATTGTCCTTGTTTTTTAAACCGATAAGTAGGTAGGTACATATTGTTTTAAAATTTATGTAAGGTGGATATAATTTAATTTATAGAAAATTATTTTCACAGTATGTGTTTCTACAACAATTTTACTAAAAATACGATATAAAGACATTTGTAAATTATAAAACATGTGATTAGGTCATCAATATAATATTGAATATGTTATATCTTTTACTTCTACTTTTTTAGTCTATTTCTATTTGTGTTCTAGTTATTTAATTAATAAATACCTGCAGCAATATTATCAGTTAATGTGGGTTCAATGATACATTTCCTTCCAAATTCAATAATTACGCTGTATTAATTAACCTAATATAATAGTAATAATTAAGAGGTGAAATTATTTGAAAAAAAAATTCTATTGATATTTATTGAACAATAATTAGACTTATAAATTAATGTACTTATAAACTTACTGAGAATAGAATTGATATAAACTTAAAACCTAATTTCGCGGGATATGTTTTCTCAAAAAATGACAACACTGAAATATTCTATTCGCGACAAGGGCGACTTCCTGTTGTCGCCTAAATAATGTTGTCGTACAGTAGTTTAGTGAGTTTTAAAATAAAATTAATATTCCCATTATTTTCCACTACAAGAAGATAGATACTACCGTGGCCATTTATTGCGGACATGAAAGAGTAAACTGCGTGATTTCCACAACGCATTATTTTTGTCTAGGTAAAGTTTCATTGGGATGTATGAACCTACCTTAAACTTGAAAGTTTTCTGGCAAAACTTCAAGGGATTGTTGGATTGTACTTTGCTAGGTAGATTACAAAACTAGCGTCAACTTTTATAATGAGATTCAAGGAAAGTTACCAACGGAATAATTTCCCCGTGAACATAACCTGGATAAATAGGTTCAGTATTTTTCTTTCGCAGGGTATGATTTTAAGTTTCAACAAAGATATTATTATTATTTTCTTGAAGTAAAACATATTATAAAGCCCTTCAAAAACTTTGGCTTATATTCGGTTAAAGTTTATTTTTTTATTACTCGCTTGAAGTTTTCATATTTTCAAAAATATTCTTCAGCGATCAAAATACTTCAAAGTAGAAACCAAAAAGTATATCTGCTAGTCAGAATACGAATAGCACGCCTATCTTTATTCATACAAAAGTTATAAAGTTATTTTAGTTTGTAAGTATTGATCATTTGTTGTGATTGATATGGGTTTTAAACAGTTGTGATTTTATTATTATACTGCACGTCGCGTACTATTTCATATTTTTAAGAGATTTATTTTATTTCAAAAATAACTGGCCTACAAAATAATGTCCACCTAGTTAAATTGGCAAGCAGTGATAAGGTTAATAAAGGTGGTCAGTATTGCCAACTGTTATTCATATAGTATATTCTCGATAGGGTATAAAAATAAGGGAGAAACAACTGTTATAATATTATATTCTCTTATGATTAAAAAATAACTAAAACACAAATATAATGGGGACTAGGTAAAGCTGTAACAAGGTTTAATTCCTAATAATTCCTAACACGTCCTAAAGAATACCTACTATGTTATTTTCAATAGTAACGTTTGTAAATAAGTTTGTCATATAAACAAAACGCTTATTCAATATTTATAATATAATAAGACATTTAGTAACTTTTTTATTTCATGGTTTTTATAATCTGATAATCATAAATCAAATCTGGCTTTTTTTTGGTATATGGTGATTGGCTTGATGTTTTAATCACCTCAGTCTGCTTTGCAAAATGTAGTGATGAAATTTTTCTTTACACGGAGATTTTTAACAACCTCTGACGTGGTAACATTTAAATTTTATAGAAGAGACAAAACTTGTTTTATAAGAAAACACGTTAAAGTAGCATAATATATGTCTCTATATTATAACTCTATATCAGTAGCAAAAGGTGTAGGTAAGCCATTAAGATTCGACATAAATAGTGCACACCAAACTTTGTCAGTCATACTTATTTGTTAACATTGAACTAATAATACAATATGCAGATGGCTCTGATTACTTTTTAAAATTCAATTAAACTCTGCCTAAATCAACCCATAATAGTCTAGTTTGCGATTTGATAAAAATAATGCATAGTTTTGAGTCATATTTATTATTTTGTTTCCGTTGAATTAAGAATGCATAATTTTCAGATGCTGTTGCTTGGTTTTTTTCAAATTCATTAAGTCCTGCCTAACCAAACCATAATCAATAAAAAATATTCTTCTATCTGTAAAATATCTAAGATTATGTATGATTTAATGGCATAATTTTTTTATATTTTATAAATAAATAAATATTTGTTGACTATTATTATGGCTTGGAATAGGGAGGGTTTAATTGAATTTTAAAAACTTTGTAGTTACTTATTTTACTCATTGTAGTTTTGGGTCAATGAAAACAAATACGTTGAGTGTCAAAGTTTGGTGTGCACTATTTAATATGTCGGATCTTAACAGCCTACCTCCACCCTTCGCCACTGCTCTATATTTGTCTAAATAATACGCACCTAATTGGTACTAATTTTTTTGAATGTTTGTAATAGTTCCGTTGCAATAAATATGTTAATATTTTGCTTTCGATGATCGCCAATTATTTTATAATATTGAATAAGTAATTATATTTTTTTTTAAATTTCTTTAAGGCATGATTGAATGCCCGTTACAATATACAATAAATTATACTTTAGATTTAGAGCTACTTATATAAAAAATTGACTGTTTTAGTAAATAATGTCGTCTAATAAATATAAACTATCATTAAATATAATAAACATTTTGACAAAATCTATTATATTCTCAAAATCTATAACTCTATGTATACATCACAACCATAAAATTGACCTCCAAAAATCTCACAAAATACTAAACAACAAAACAACACAAGAACACTACACACGATATTTAATTCTGGCCATAAAGACAATTAAAGATATAAATTGTGGAACATAATTAACTGGACATCAATGTAACTAACCCCTCAACTACCTTGTATAAAAAAGCAAGGGCATGGGTATTTAATCCATTATAGGTCATAAGCGAAAAACGGATAGTTTTGTGACCGGAAACATTAAGGTCTATATTTCTATAATTATACAAGTTATAATTACCCTTATGGGTTTTAATCATTCTCAGATAATGCACAGAGGTCTTGAATCTGACCAATCGCCCTGAAGTTCGCACATATTGAGTAGATTATGAAAAATGTGTCCCGGTCTGATTTCAAAGAATGACACATATCATCAAATAACTCGATAGCGACTAATTATCCACAAAAAATAACTAGCAATTGTGAAAGTTCACTATATTGTTATATGAAATTAGATGTATTGTGGTTTAGAAATTATTTTTAGTGTTTATATTATGTAAATCAAAAAGGGTCCAAATTATACAATTTGAGGTTAGATTCTCGATATGCCACTCAATAATTTGATATTATTTTACTATAACACATAAAATTTATAGGTGAAATACAAAAAACTATATATTTTTATGTATAGTATAAATGTACATACTTTGTTTTCAGTAAAAAAGTCACAATTTTCGAAAAACAAGAATTTAAAAAAACTGTTGTTGAAAAACTGGCAGCTATCATGTCGCTAAATGGACACCGGTCAGAAAACTGACCGCTGGGAAATCGATAATTATGAAAAAGCTATATATTTTTCAAAAAAAAAAAAAATTCTGTTCATCAAAATGAATATAGAATAAATAAAAAAAATATTTAAGCACATATCTTTAAAAAAAAGTTGTCCCATAAAGGGTTAAAAAAACAGCTCTACGATGAAATGCAAAAATATAAGAAAAAGTTCAATTTATTTTAATCGACAGATACAAAAATTAGCAGAGATAGAATTATTTAAAAGATACTTAAAATATGCGATGTTTACATTTAATACATCGTGTAACATCTCAAAACAATCTCTTACAATATAAAAGTTCTTTCAACTTTTCCCCTTGGGGTGAGCAACATTTACATGTTTTTTTTTATAAGCTGAAATCTGCATGATATAAAGTTCCTAATGATAATTTTTTTTAGTCCGCATACATTAACAGATACGTTTCCGTGTACAATATACACACGCAAATTTATTTTAACACACATAAAAAGTTTTAAACATTTTTACAACTGGCAACAGATGTCGCTGTTGCTATTCTGGTAAAAACTACAGCGAATATTAATACCTTTTTCCCACTTTAAAACTCGAATGTTTCATTATTTTTTTTAATGTTGCCAGAGATTTTCTTTTAGGACGCGCGCACGGAAAAAGCCGGCTACAGGATGGCAGAAAATAATGTCTTTAATGACATTATTTGAGTTTCTAATAAATGTAAAACATATTATTAACCTTAGCCCTTAGCCACATACTTCATGCTACTAAATATATTATTATCTACCGGCAGAATACCTATGAAATATGCAACAGAATAAATTTTATAGAAATATTCCATTATAAAGTGTTTATCATGAAATTATTAAACCACAATGATAGAAATGAACGCTTCGATGAACTAATTTATTAATATTTTACGACGTTTTTATTAGCTCGTATTCTTGTTTATCAGGTACAGATTTTTTCTTGTTTGTCCAATATTTTTAACTAACTTACCGACTAGCTAGACATTTGAAACTTATAGAATATATCAAAACACGATGACAATGCATTCTTTTAATACCTTTGGCCATCTTTAAATATAATTGAATTCATTTTCAGTTAATTCTATTTTGTATGTTTCAGAAAAAAATCGTTTAAAGTAATATTTACTACTCACTATTATTGGTTGCTAAGTGGGTCCTAGCAACTTAATTATTAATATATACGTGCGTTACTATGGAAATCTATATGAAATGTCAAAATGACATTTCTGTATTCTATAATATTTATTCGGTATTTCTATTAAGTACAATAAAAGTTTTGATTAATACATAGAATTGTCAAGTTCATATGATTCAACAGAAAATTTAAAAACGTGGTATATAAAAAGTTCTTTTTATCTTGTAATTATTTAATATTTGAGGTGTCTAATTACAAAAAGCGACAAGTCCACAATTCAATATTTTCGGGAAACAACGTTTTTATGTTTCAACCTTCAATTTATTGTTTGTTTTAATGTGAGATTATTTTTTTCGTTGTATTCTATGTCAAAATTAGAACCAAATGGCAATTTGTTTCAGCCGATAAACTCTTAAATGTAATAAATATAGGCAAAATAAAATTGGACGTAGTGCTATTTGTAGCTCACTTTTTAATTTACTCCGCACAAGGCACATATTTCCGTGGCACTGTCATGAGTTTACCAGATGCTACAGCATGGGAGACGCCCTTTTAAATATTGAACGTTCCCTTATTGGTTGACTTAAACACGCGCAAAATCAACCAAGCTTTAAATAATATGAAACACGGACTTGGCGCTTTTTGTAATGAAACGAGACTTAAAATATTTTTTTTCGTAAGGTTATTCCGCGTTTTGGAATTTATAGATCAATACATATTGTGTAAAATTATACAAAGAATACGTGCGTATTTTTTTCTCGATTTTGAGCAAATGTGGACTTATCGCTTTTTGGAATTAGACGCTTCATTTAATCTAGTTATATTCTTAGTTATTCTGATATAATATTTTGTATTATCACCGTTATCACGTGGAATTAACACCGATGGATGAAAAACTCCCCTCTTCCCATGCTTTCCGGTCCATAGTTGGTACCTGTCACGGACTTTTATCGAATTTTATGAATACATCAATCCAGCAAATTTAAGAGCCATAGCAATGTATTGTCTCTTCGATACCACTATACATAGTACTTCGTTAATAATTCTTCATAAAATAATAAATATAAACAAAAGTTCTTTTTATCTTGTAATTATTTCTGGTATGAATGTGGGATAAACATACACAAGAGCAAGTGTAAAGATTTTAAGCCATGTTTTAGTAACTTTGGTGATTCGAATTGCAATCAAACGCGTTAAAATAATAATGTGTTAAGGGGGGACATGCTCGTCGAAGGTCAAAATTGAGTTTTTATTGTATTTTCAAACCATGATCCTGGACACTCCTTAAACGTTGTAGATAATCTATTTATATAATTTTGAAGCCTTATTATCCATTATAATTATTTTAAACATTTGATGACTGCATAAAGTATTTTTGTTACATAAAATAGTATTCTTTTAAACCTCTCGCTCTAATGTTTTAGAATATAGTCATATTTCGGTACATAACTGTGCAGTGGTGTTAAGATTTTTTACATTTATTATTTTTAAACGCATTTATAAAACCATTAGAATAATTTATTACGAGATAATTTTTGTAAAATATTCACGATAAAAAATTATATTGATAATCTCTGTGATCCCAAATTTGACAAGAATTAGGCATTTTATTATTCAAAAAATCATCAAGATTAACACATTTGAAGATAATTCTAAAGATACTTATTATAAGCTATTTCTTTAACCATTCAAGTGTGATAAACATCTTATGAATAATGATTGCTTTATATTAATTATTGACCTAAGAATAAGGTAGTGGTTTTTTGAAATACGCCATTTTTTTTGTCATTCCCTAGTGGTTAAGCTACAACATACGGCCGTAGCCATAAATTGACAAACTATAATTAAAGTAGGGAGTAAAATTATGTTAACGCGCGTGTTTGAACATGTACCTAACAGAATTTTTTTTTATTTTTTTTTAAACGGTACATGTTCAAACACGCGCGTCAATATCATTTTACTCCCTACTTCAATTATAGTTTGTCAATTTATGGCTACGGCCGTATGTTGTAGCTTAACCACTGGGGAATGACAAAAGAAATGGCGTATTTCAAAAAAACACTACCTTATTCTTAGGTCAATAATTATTATAAAGCAATCATTATTCATAAGATGTTTATCACACTTGAATGGTCAAAGACATAGCTTATAATAAATATCTTTAGAATCATCTTCAAATGTATTAATCTTGCCGATTTTTTGAATAATAAAATGCCTAATTCTTGTCAAATTTGGGATCACAGAGATTATCAATATAATTTTTTATCATGAATATTTTACAAAAATTATCTCGTAATAAATTATACTAATGGTTTTATAAATGCGTTTAAAAATTAATAAATGTAAAAAATCTTAACACCACTGCACAGTTATGTACCGAAATATGACTATATTCTAAAACATTAGAGCGAGAGGTTTAAAAGAATACTATTTTATGTAACAAAAATACTTTATGCAGTCATCAAATGTTTAAAATAATTATAATGGATAATAAGGCTTCAAAATTATATAAATAGATTATCTACAACGTTTACGGAGTGTCCAGGATCATGGTTTGAAAATACAATAAAAACTCAATTTTGACCTTCGACGAGCATGTCCCCCCTTAATATAATGCCAATTTGCGAGGTGTCGCCTTACTGAAAAATTTGAAACACGATTCAACAGTCGTCGTGCAGAGTAACATTTTAGTTATTTAGTAACGGAATAATTAGTCGCAGTATATTATGCAATATTTTATGTAATTGCAATATTACGAGTACCTAAATAAATAAAATATATTGTTAAATAAATTATAACAATATTGTTTGTAAGCCCTATCGCACACATAAACTCGCACGTGTGACATTTTTTTTTTTTTTATTAAGCTCCGAAGTCTCAATTGAGTCTTATTTAGCATTACTTTTTAACATACACTATTACTACATATTATTATAATAATTACTCATACAGTTATTACAATACAAATTTACAGGAGAGGAAAAAAAAAGAAAAATAACAAAAACAGTTTAAACTTGTAGGCCACACTCACTCAGAAACATTTGGACACACTGGAACGCCTTGATATTCGGCCGAGCCAAAAATATCGTGAGATCCAGCGGCAATTGGTACTTTTGTTTACTTAAATCTTTAAGAAGCCGCTGTCTCTGAGTATCATACAGAGAACATTGCCAAACAACGTGGTTAACATCTTCAGTCTCACTTCCGCACCGGCACCCATGGTCATTTATTATACCCAAGGAAGCCAGGGATGAGATTATAATGGTCCGCTCTACAGCGATTGATTGTGACGATTGTTTCCCTATTTAACATTTTATTGGTATACCATGGTTTGGTTTCAGAATTGTAATAACTTTGAAAGTACTTTTTCCCTTTTGTTAGACCTTGTTCTTTTAATAAATTATCTGTTTCAGTTTTGGCTATTTTTGATAGAAAAAAACTACTTGTCGCATGTGACACATTTCACTTTACATGGACCGCAGGTAGAATAGAAAAATGGGTACAAGTCGGTTATGTGGAATACAGCGGCAAGCACATTTTGAAAAAAGCCGATATACTGGATTATTTGTTAGGTTAACCTAACCAAACCTAACCTAAACTAACCCAAACTAACAAATAATCCAGTATATAGTGTATTTTCAAAATGTGTTTGCCGCTGTATTCCACATAACCGACTAGAACTGAAAAATGTTGCATCGGCGCATGAGCAGATGTTGTGCTTTATTAATTTCGGCTAGCCACCTTAATCATGTCACTGTCCTAGCATGTTCTTAGCTTTAAACTAATAATCCTAAATCCTAGATATTGTCCAGTTATACGAAGTTGTTTTATTTGAGGATGACGCAGTGATTATCAGTTGTTTACTTCTGAAAGGTTATCGGTTATGCCATCATCTTTTTTCTCCGCATGACTAAAAAATTCAAAACAGCACAGTTAACCATATTTTTTTTTTACTGAATAAACCAAAAATATTTACCATCAAATTTATATTTCGCATAAAATCAGTAATACTCCCGATTTTGTCCTAAGCACAACACAGTCAAACCAATATTTACCTGCGTCATGTCTAGCTTCACTAAGTCGTTTATTCACATACTTTTAACTTACTCTAACGCATATTGCGGAAAGTATACACATGCCGATTGTCTCCTCACTCGCACTTATGTTTAGTTTTTGTTCAGGTCTTAGTCACACCTATATGCACGGAAGAGCGTTGATACATTATCGGCAGCTTTGATTTATGACCATGTCCCAGTTGAGACGATTCTGTATGTGCGACCGGGCTATTGATTAAGTATAACAATATAATATACGATTATGATTTTAATATTTCATCGCAATATTATGTTACATGACTTTTAAATAATTTATGAACATTCGTGGGGTTGCTACAAAAAAGTCGATAATTTAGGTACTTATTTAGATTCAAAAACGGATTATGTGTCTATATATAAATATCGTCGGCCTATTATGCAAACCTTCTTTGTCTGTTGAATGTAAATATTATTCAAAAGAGAGTTAAAACGTTTTATTTATTACACTTCTTTTATAAATAAAAAAGTTTTAAATTTGTGTATATCAATTTATTTAATTCTTTTTATTTATAAAAGAAATGTATTAAATAATACATTTAACTCTCTCCTGAACATTTACATGAAACAGGCATAAAAGGTTAACATAGTGAGCCGACGATATAATATTATTGTATACTACAAAAAAAATCAAAGTCATCCGATATTTATAACATACACGTCATGAAGCACAAATACATTGAACATTATGCCTGATTTTAGAGACCATTTCAAGCTACAAATAGCAATTTCTCCATAACAAATTTTGATTGGTAACTAAACAAAAAATCGAAAAAATATTGTTGTAATTCACGGCAATATATACATATTATTTATTTTTCAAAATATTCATATTTTGTTAGGGGGGACATGCTCAGCGTACGTCAAAATGGAGCTTTTATGCTATTTTCAAAGCATGATCCTGGACATTCCTTAAATGTTGTAGATAATCTATTTACATAATTTTGAAGCTTTATTATCCTATACCTATATTTATTTTAAACATTTGATGACTGCATAAAGTATTTTTATTACATAAAATAGTATTCTTTTAAACCTCTCGCTCTAATGTTTTAGAATATACTCGTATTTCAGTACGTCCATGTGAAGTGGTGTAAAGATTTTTTATATTTATTAATTTTTAAAAGCATTTATAAAACCATTAGTAAAATTTTTGTCGACATTATTGTAGTGAAATATTTACAATAAAAAATATATTGATCATCTCTGTGATCCCAAATTTGACAAGAATTAGGCATTTTATTGTTCAAAAAATGGGCAAGATTTACACATTTCAAGATACTATTAAAGATACTGATTATAAGCTATGCCTTTGACCATTCAAATGAAAATAGCATAAAAAACTCCATTTTGACGTACGCTGAGCATTTGGGCCGTTAAACGAAAAGGTTATTCAAATCCTGGGATTTTTTGCGTTATACTTGCGTTATACTTGTGTTTCTCTTGAGAAATAGTTTCTGGTGTGCAGTGTACAGAAAACAATAGTAAAAATACGTTTCGGAAGCAGTGAGTGAGAAAAATTATTATTTCTTTCTCTCGCACCCCGACAATGGAGTGTCTTCCTTATCAGCGATGATGAATTATACGTTTTTAATAATAATAATAAAAATGAGAAGTTTTGATTTCATTAAAATTATCTTCTTTTGTTTCGCTCCCCCGGCGCGATGAATAATAAATAAATTAATATTTTTTTTTCTGTTTAGTAGCTGACAGTTTCTTTTGTTTGTCAACAATTCGGGACGATTTGAATATTTTTTAAGGCTAAATAATTTTAAACTAAAGATAATACTTATACGAAAATCTTTACTGGCGATACAAAGCTTTTTGTTGAGTTTTTGAATAAATAACATGGTGAAATGTTTATTCAAAAATATTTTTTTTTTGTATGTGTCAGAGAATTAGTAATTCCCCCACATATAGTTTGGCAAAAGAGTCTTTGTCACGCACTATGTCGAACAATTCTTCGACTTTTCTAAATGAAATCTAGTTTAGAATATTTTTTTGCCTAGATAATGTTATGATAATTTCCTAGTTTGTCAATAGTTTCCCGTTGCCTTTTTTCTAGTGGATTTTTTAATATGAGTTACTTTCCCTGGTTTGTTGGACTGTAGTATTTTTTCCATTTACCATTACTGATTTGTTAATACTGTGCGAATTAAATGTAATTTCACTATTAATCCTGCTAGTTCTGTCTATCAAAGTCTATCAAAATTGAGGGAATAAACAACCCAAGACGTGTCAGCATTATTGATCTGTGATATTAAATAGCAAACCGCAATTATGAGTTCCTTAATCCTTCCCTCGCGGACGGAACACCTGTTGTACACTAATTAATTGGCCATTAGATATAATTAGCATGTTATTTAAATGCGGTAATTAAATAGTAATTAAATGCTCCGCAGTCAACAAATCCATTTCCCGTAGTGTCTAATTATTGCAAAATGAGTAAATAGCTGACTGCAATTATAATTTCCGTAATATCAGTTATATCCGTTTTTACACATAGTTTTATAATTATTATAATATATTAATAATATTATTATATAATTATCGCAAACTCGATATAAAATAGCTGACTCAATTATAAAAGTGATTTCTTAAATATTATTTTGATTGTGAATACGTCGATAAATACAGGATCACAATTGATTGGGAATGCCATTCGATTATAACGTCCCGGATTCACACATCGCACCGTAGTGTCATTGTTTTTATTATATTGTACCGATTGTACTCTTGTTGTTATGTAAACAGTAAATTAACTCTCGCTCCTCGATCATCACCAACAAATATTGCTGTCTTTCATCTGCGACACCAATCCACCGCCAAAGTGCACACTCACAATAGCAGCCTTATTGTTGGCGGCGATGCTTTTGTAACTGTATTGTCATTTATTTATCTCGGGTTATTTAAGGATTCTCATGTCAAAGAAACTGAAATGATGGCAAAGGATCATCTAAGAAAATATAAAGGTTTTTGGAGGAGACCAAGACATGCTTAGGGTTGTAGTATCATAAATAATGCTCGTAGTGTATTTATATTGAATATTGCGTAAAGTTTAAAAAATAAATAACATTTATTTAAAATAGTAACATATTTAAAAAATAAATAATACCGATATGCATATCGATTAAACAATAATTAACTTAGTAATATTTATAGTGGTATCAAAGAGACAATAAATGACTATAGCTCTTAAATTCGCTGGATTGACGTATTCAAAAAATTCGACAAAAGTACGTGACAGGTACGAACTATGGACCGACAAACATGGGAGATGATGAAAGAGGCTTTCATCTTTCATATATGAATTCCACGTGATAACCGTGATAATACAAATCATACCAGAATAACTAAGAATATAAGTAGAAAAATATTAAAAATAAAATAAAGTGTCATTTAGATAATGTACTTTATCATTTTATTATTATGTAATCTGTAACATACTAATAGTACTTTAATAAACTATTCTTTAATTCAATGGTTACTTCAATATTGCAATATTGACATACATACTTTTGATAACACTTCAGATATATATTTTCGTACTATAGTCAAGGTAAGTACTTATTATTGGTGGTACCTTGATTCAAACTACAAAACAGTCTATTATCAATATTAAGATATTAAAAAAATGATGGGTTAGAATCTTAGGTTGTCTGCAGTGAATTATGTTTCTCCATTTATTTATTTTTTAATGACCATATTAGATTTTTGTGCAGTGTTCTTGTGTAATTTTGTTGTTTAATATTTGGAGGTAAATTTTGTGATTATCTTATTTACACAGAGCTCCGAGACTCCAACGCCTCTTTTATAATAATGAGTAGTCGTTAATGACATGTCACACTATTATTTAAGACGTGTTGCTATCAAATTGCCAGTAGTGATCGTCCCTCAATTTAAATATGTTTAGATAAGCGTACTTTATAATATTATGTTTTTTTATCAAACTTATTGGAATCATAGTAAAAAATAATATTTCTGACGTGTCGTAAAATCCGATTTTCGCCTGCGGCGCAGACAACATTTGCATGCCTCAATATTGCGTGTCACATTTTAAAGACTGTGTGTTCATTTAACCGTCTGACCTTAGAAGGTACATAACAAAAAATACTCGAGTCCGGTTTGCAAAAATTTTCATTTTGAGTGCTGATGAGGTATCGAGACTATTTTCACCTCAATTCTCTCGAAAAATTAAATTTATATTGTATGTTATTTTTGAATTATTTTATTAATATTAATACACATAGAAAATTGACGCATATTTATACCTCGGTACAATATTTTCTCATTAGTCAAATTTCTACTCTATGGTTATCAGCATTTTTTTGAAACTATGTCGATCTTATTCTGAATCCAAATATACAGAAAAAACACTCGTGAAATTTAACCAGGCGTTCTGTCACCGTTTCACCGTGGGCTCAATACTCAGTATTGCCTGATTATATTTTCCAGTAGGTAGTTACTTCGCCACTAAATGGTAGACGAATAGCAAATTCCACTTTGCACGCGAGCTTCTGAACAGATTGCAAAGGAATTTAGCTCACATAATGTTTATTGTTCTTACCACATACCGCATTACATTACCTACTATCGTTCAGAGTTTCTGGTGTTATAAAGGACATAACATCTACGTGTTGTCATTACTATTAATTCGAATATGCGCGTGTTTTAGAGTACTGCGGCTTACGGATCAACATTATGCGGCATTATTAAATAAGTAATCTAAGACTTTTGGATTCAATACTGGTATATTAAAATGACAGTAGGTACTTTGAAAAAAAAACAATAAAAAATTAAAAAATAAACATGAAATAGAAAAAATTAGGATAATATTAATAGGCAATTAATCACTTGTCCGTTCAATATTATTTTAATTTTAATTAAATAAATTTTATATCATAATCATTATCAACCTGTATCTATCCACTGGTGGATGAAGGCTTCTCCCAGCTGATTCCACTTCTCTCGGTCAGTTGCGTTGCCACGTACTTCCGCAGAACTTTATCATTTCATCAATCCAACGGCCTCTAGGTCTACTTTGTGGACGTTTTTTACCTCTTGGGCACCACTGGATGACTAAATTTGTCCAACGATTTTCCCTTCTTCGAGCTGTATCCAGCCCATTTCCATTTGAGGCCTTTAGCGAACTCTATTTTATATATAAAAACATAAAATTTACCAGAAACTCAGATACTATATATACTAAAAAAATACCGGGTGGGACTCGAATCCACATCCATTAGACTTTGGCAAATGAGCTCTTCTAATTGAGCGAGTATTCATACAACCGGAGAGCTTCACAAATTACTTTATTCTGTCACAAATCCAAATACGTAATACACTCTATGTAAGTATCTCTATGTATTACTAATACCTTGCTAGAGCATGATTCATAATAAATTAATTTAAAAAAAAAAGATAGTGTAGTGCAGTGTGGTTTATAAACACCCACGGTGGCCGCGCCGCTTAAGCGTTGGACTATAACACCGTGAATCCCAGGTCCGAATCCTGGGTCTGGCAAGTACAGATATTGTTTTTCAATTTCTGTCTGTCAGGGTATGGACCTAATAAGTTGAGCAAGTGGCTGACATCCATTTCTCGTAAAAAACAAAAATCTGTTAATACAAACCTCTACTCTGTGGAGGCCCATATGATCCTATTAGGATCGGACATGGTCCAAAGAAGAAAAAAAGAAGTGTGGTTTATAAAACGATCTAATGGTATTATCAGATGGCAAGATTTGATATGATATTAAAGTTTAAGTTAAGTAAGTTAAGTTTGATAACTATTTTGTGGTTGTATTTTAATACATTTACTTACGATTACAAAATAGATACATTTGATTATAAGTGGATTATCGAGTCATTTTAAGGGACGAAAAACTAATAATAATTAAGATATTAGACAAAATCATATCAATAACAAAAGTGAATTACAAATTTCAAAGCGTAACCGTAGATTGCAAGTCAGAGGCTACGCCATAGCTTATAAATCTCAAAAAATATAAAAATACCTGTTAATGATTATACTGGTGCTTACGTAGTAGAACTCTGTTATATTATTGGGATTCAAACCAAGGATAGAACTCTAATGAAGGATGGAAAACCCGAACCACTTGTTAAATTTTAATATCCACGAATAAATAGTTTGTGTCTCTCATTCATAGATATTTTGATCAGTCACGTAGAGGTTTATTTTATGAGAATAAATTGCTTGTGAACAAAAATGTAATTTGTTATAAAGTATTTGGTGTATTAAGGTGACGTCTTTATCTACCAGAGGTATCTAGCGGGAAAATACGAAGCTTGTAATTTGAAACATTTTTTTGATAATTTACAATTTCAACTGTGTGAATTAATAAACATGCATCTGAAAACATTAAAAAGAAAAATATTTTTTATTTTAAGTCAAAGATAAACTTACAATTGTAAAAAAATGGTGTGTGTACTTATGTTTGCGCGTTAGAAGTTATACTTCTTTAGCGTAACAAAACAAAAACAAAACTTGTGATAACCTAGATTCTTCGACTAGCTCTTAATTATCTTATTAAATTACACACTCAAGAAAAAGGACCGCTTATTGGAACGCCGATGGTTTATTTCTATACACTTTAACTTATATTACTAACTTATATAATTATTTATCGTTGTTGTAATTTTTAAAGTAACAACTGCCACTATGACGTTTAATAGTTTGATTACGTAAGGAATTGCAAATGGCCGACAATAATAAATTCGCTGCCTAGACAACGGAACAATTCTAAACTATAATGATATACAGAATAATCGTCACGATTGGAGTATCATACTGTGGTGTAATGGTAGTGCGTTCGGCTGATAACCGAACAATCGGTGGGTCGAATCCAATCGAGTGCGTTTATTTTTGTGTGAAAAAATAAATTACGCCAAAAATACACTCGGATCTGATTTTCCAAACGCGCTTAAAGAAGTATGACTTCAAAAATGTAATAAAATGTGAATTTGTTAAATCGAACCCTATCTTATTATAATATATTAGGTATATAGGCCTGTTGAGTAGACTTATAAGTGCAAGGAACGCTGCATTTTCAGTCTTTAGAGCCGAGGATAACTACTGTACACAGTTGTAATGCTATATCAGTAAACATACAGTAAAAATCACAAATACTCTTCTCATTTTAATTCTTTCTATCTAAAAAAATAAAACAGACAGTTTTTTTGTAACACCCGTTACATACAAAAAATAACTAAGTATATCAATATATATATTTTTCTAAATACCTACATAATATAAGGTGGAAGAATGAATCTAATGCCACTAATAATAAGATTTTGTTATATTTTGTTCCTTAGTAATCCACTTTTGTTCAAAAATAATAATTATAAGCAAGATGAAAATATATAATATCGATAAATAAATAATATATTGATGGGGAAAAAATATTGCTAGTGGGCTATTATTAGAAGCAATGATCCTTATTTATATCGAAATATCAAGAAAACATTATTTCACCTGATTTCGGATGTTTTCGAATAAAATACACGTGTAATAAAAACTTACTTAGATACATTTGTGTAGGTGGGGAGTTAATATATATTTTTTTGTTTATCCGGTATATTTTTTCTTTATATCATGGAGAGTGAAAAAAATGCGGTGAGCGGAAGGGAAATTAGGGTTTATATTAATTGAATCACTATTTTATGTTACCTATATTTATTTTAATATTGAGATATAAGATTTAAAGGCGTATCGTGTCGAATTAAAAATAATCTGGCATAATATTCTTGGTTTGTCCGATCCTAATACGATATATGGGCCTTCATAGGGTGGAGGTTTGTAATAACAGATTTTGTTTTTTACGAGGAAAATTACGAGCAGGTGGCTATCCATTTCTCGTAAAAAACAAAAATCTGTTTATAGATAGGTACCTCTACTCTGTGGAGGCCGACATGCTGTCATGTTACATTTCACGTGACATGTCTACATTTCAAACGCAGACTTAAATAAATAATGTTAATTTAATTAACAATAAATTTGGCACAACCTTGTTAAAAGTATGTGTCAACCTTGTTTCTAAAACAATGACGGTTAAAAATAGGCCAATGAGGTTTCTTCCCGCCTTTTTGAAAGCGTCATATCAACAAATAACTTATTTCCGCCCAGAAGATTTCACTCCAGGATTAGTTTCAGTACAGATCGGACGTGCTTGTTTAACATAATAGAAACAGTTTCAACGCCATTTTGTAGTTACTTCCTTTCGGACGGGAAGTTAGAAGACAAGGCGGCAGATTCCAGCCAAGATGAGATTCCAGCCATCACACTTTAAACAAAGCTAAGTAATAATTACCATCTTACAAGAAATACTCTAATGTACTGTACCAAGTGAACGCTTCTCAAATTTGTATTAGAATTTGTATATGTTTCCGTATCATTTTAAATTTCAATGTAAATTGGTTGTGTGTAATTAAATAACACTTTTCACGATTAGCTGTGTTCTTATTTTTATACTGTTATATTTAATTTGTAAATACACATCTTTCAAGGCGCCCAAAAATTATAATTTAATATTTCAACGAGTTTACAAATGACATTTTATTTGAGGTAGATAAATGATTTATAAAGCATTCTTTACACAGGGTTAAGTTGGCAGAAAGCCGAATCTTACACGCTGTGAGATTAATAGTACTAAATATTTCATGTTTTATTGATTGAATTAGTTGGCACTCCATGTTTAACAATTGTGCATTACAATTGTTAAACTTCTTTTACTATTATCATTCAAACGATACTATTTACATTTTATACACTTTCCCATTTTTTTAATTTGACAATGCTCTTACTAGGATCGGACACGGTCCGATATATAATTATGTATGCTAGAAACAAAATCAAGGTTATCCGATATTTATAAAACATGCACATAAAGTTCAAAAGAATTAGCATTATGCCTGATTTAAGAGGGCAATGTCAAACTTCAAATTGCAATTACTCCATAACATGATTTCCACACTTACAAACTTTTGGCAGAAACCCCACGACATAAATTTAAAAGTATAATACAGTACAAAAAATTCTACAGTTATTAAATTCAGATACGTTACAATATGAAACACATAAGCACTGGAGTAATCTAGGAAGAATTCGACCAAATAATATATTCATAATACAATGAAAATATAGGTACCGGAAGAATTCTGAACAACCTAAAAGTGCATATCGTCTCTGTTCTGGCAGAACACACTAACTGGAGAATACTAGTTTTGAGTAATTTGACTTTGAAGTTGTTAAAATGTTTGAAATAATGGTCTATCATGTGAGTTTATTAAGTAATCGTAAAAAGGATGACTTTAAAATAAAGACTGTTTATTTATTAAGAAGGTTTCCAGACGGTAATGTTTTAAATCAGCATTTAATTTACGCCCACGGTGGCCGCGCGGCATAAGCGTTGGACTACAAAGCCGTGGGTCCCAGGTTCGAATCCTGGGTCTGGCAAGTACAAAAATTGTTTTTCAATTTGTGTGTGTCAGGGTATGGACCTAATAGGTTGAGCAAGTGGCTGACATCCATTTCTCGTAAAAAACAAAATCTGTCAATACAAACCTCCACTCTGTGGAGGCCCATATGATCCTATCAGGATCGGACATGGTCGAAAAAAAAAAAAAAAAAAAAAAAAAAAAAAAAAAAAAAAAAATGTTTTAAATAAGGAACATTTTGGTACTAACTCAATACGTCATTTTTTAGAATTAGTGTCTTCTGCCAGAACAGTGACGATATTATGTATTCGTTATTGCATACCAAATTAATATAAAAAATTGTTATAGATGAATGTCAAATTATCTATTTCAATTTTATTGGAATATCACCCACACTCTAGATTCTAGAAAATAAGCTTAGTATAAAAAATGATATCTTTCGGTAAAATACTTTTTGAAGAACGCGTCTTTTGGTCACAGTGATAATATACTGCCATTTATTATAAGTACAAAATTTTACGACAAAAATATATTTGGCGAACTTGTTTTATAGTAAAATTTAACTGTATACTTTAAATTTACCGGATACGAAGTACGATTACTGCCAGAATTGTTCTGATACGCCACTCTTTACAATGGCCCAAGTCAAGAAAATGCGTATTGAATACCGACATTGTGTAGGTTAACGACAAATATTTGCTGGCCAATGTATATGTCGAACCTTCACAATGGTGCGCACTATGCGACCACAAACATTTGTCTGACTTGAGCCATTGTATGGATCCAGCTTTTCATACCGTTAACTACATAACTACATAAGCGTGAAGATATAGAGTTTTGACAGAGAATATGATATAGTTATGACAGTAATTAAATCAAATCTATATAATTCGTGCACACTAGAAAAAAATTGCAATCTGTACAAGTAAAAGATTAGATTGATCCACTATAACTATTGCCACGGTCCCCATAAGGAAGGGGGGGGGGGGGGCTTAAGTGAACTAAACAGAAACCACAAATTTAGTCCAACAGTAAAAAAACATGCTGTAGCACTATTTTACATGTGTATTTTAAACTATTTGGCTGTGGGCTAGAATTTGATGTGAGAGGTACGATGATTAATACAATTAATTGGTAATTCACAATATGTAGAATTTTATTTTATAATTATTTTTAATGTATTTCTGACTGATAAAAATTGCTATTTATCAAATATGGCGAAGGGTCGCATGTTACTTGGCTACCACAAAAAGGGATCGCTATCAGTTCTTCTAATATAGAATGCTGAGTGCCGATGATTCAATAATTTGAATGGATTTTAGGGAACACAACTGTAGAAAATCATACTGCCTTTAACCTTGGGTTGGTGGCGGCTCTCGTGGTGCAGTGGGTAAGGCGCTGGCCTTCCACCCGAGAGTTCTGGGTTCGATTTCCGGTCATGACAAAAACATTTACGTGTTTTTCTCAAAGCCAGGGTGTTTGTGATTGTTAAAAATTACTAACAACCACCTTGTACGAAAAAGCAAGGACATGGTTATAATAATTAAAAAAAAAAAACCTTGGATTGATAGGGGGCTCACCAAGCATCCTGACCTGGGCGCCCGCTTCAGGATGTGGGGCCATGACTATTACATCTTATTGAGCCACAAATGGTATGAAATATTTCTAAATATACCTAGAACTTCTGTATTACATAACTACGGTATCATACTCTCAATCTTAATAATGCTAAGCAGTACCTAACTATGTAAGTGCCTACTGCCATGTAGTTGAAAAGCGACCGAACGCATTTTGCGAATATTGGAAATAGTTCCCGATGCAAAACGTGTAACTTTTGTTGTTTTCGAAGTAAGTTCGCAAGTTGTTTCTTATCGGTGCATTCGCGAATCCTTGGCGGATTGGCATTATTATTTCTAACATTGTTTTGCCTTGATTGTTCAAGAGAGGATGCACCTGAAACATTCGCAAGGTATATTTTGTGTAACAAGCCATTCTCAAACACCGAATATTATACTGTTACATAACTATACGTTTATATAAAATCTCGACGGATTGCTGGAAAAATCTTTAACGGTCCATGTTTCTATATGTAATTTTGAGAGTTAAGTCTCAAAAATATGTGAAGTTTGTAAGATATATAATATATATATTCATTAACTATTTTTTTTACACAACGAATAATTCACAAGATTTAAGGCTATACTTCAGTTGAGGCATGGTCTAAAAAGATCGTGGCTATGCGATGCGCGGATTGTGCAAATGACGCGTGCCGAACGAAATATAATTTGTCATAAAAATCCAACATGCGTTCATTTAATGTTATGTTTATTGTTATATTACTAATAATAATAGTATGTTCATTGACATTAATTCTTTTTCAAGTACATACGAAAAGTTTTTTAGAATTCTTTACACGATTTAAGAATGTTTTCATCCGACGCCATAACAAAACAAATCGACGTGCAGACACTTCGACTGTCGGTCACCGATTGGCGACTAGTGAGAAATTTCGTCGCACCTACTGTTGAAAATAATTTTCCGTTTCACTCTTAGTGTCTTTCAGTACGCTCTTAAGAATGTAACATTTTAATTATTGAACATAAATAATTTTGAAAACACTTCTGAGAAAATATATTATAACCAATAGAAAAAATCTTTTTTGAAAAAAGTAAGACACCCAGCACGAATCGAACATGCTTAACATACTAATTATTCAATAAACATTTTTTTATTCAAGAAATAATTCATAATACTAATTGAGAATATATCATTCTTTTATTGAACAAACATTACTTGAAAAAACACCTTAAATATTATATACCTGCTAATAATTAAAAAAAAATATTACGTATTTGTAAGGGTACCTAATTTATTCCATTTGCTTGTTTTCTATTTGTCACAATGTTATTTCAACTGATGTAGCTAATCACATATTATTTCATATCAGAATTCTGTTCATCTATATAGTATGACAAAATATATAACGATAAGTGTATAAGTTATTATCCAATAATTCAGAACTTTTTTAAGAGGGTCATTGCTAAATAATTCTGATTGTCATTGTCAATAGTAAGTGAAAGAAACGGATTCTGATTGTTATTCAATTATGTGAATTGAATTCTTTATATTTTATTTGTATGTTGGACCCGCCGTGGTTGACAGAGCATGTCACATAGTCGCTTTGCTCAAATCTGCAATAGTAGTAAAGTAATAATATGTCGTTCTTATGACAGACGTAAAAATAAATAAGCAGATATTTACTTTTATCATAATAGTACAGTTTTAAAATCAATAAATCATGATTTTTTTCATTGAAAATAACAAATTGTATAATAAATACTAAATAGTGTGTCATGTGTTACTGTGGTTTAATCAATGAGTTTAATAAGTATTCGACTAAATTAAGTACTTAATAATACTTGTTTAAAGTGATTGATTGTTGGAAGAAAACAATAGATATAAATATCCTCAAAGCTAAGCTAAAATAAACTGACAAATATTAGTGACTTTATTTTTTAAATCAATTATAAATAGAAACTCTTTTATTTATAACATTGATTATTTGTCGCAAATTTTATGAAAATATGAGTTATATTATATTGGAGATATGAAAAATAAGCCTAAAACAGCATTGTATATAAAGTATATAAAAAAATGCTAATAGTAATCTAATTCAGTTCGTTGTGGGTATGCATGGAAATGAATAAACGAGGATTTTTTTTATAAGCACGTGCAATAATAAAGCAATACATCCAATCTCTACTACTTAATTATTATCTAAACACAGTAAGTAATATGTATTAATTCAGAGCGTAAACATATTTAAGTGTAATACATAACTAAATAATTTTTGATGATTTTGAAAAAAAAATACTTTTGTTAATTCTATTTTAATTGAGTCAAATTTATAAATGAATGAATCATTTTTAATCTTTTGATAGAGAGAGAGCAATAATTTTTAAGTGAAGTGCATTTAACATACATATTTTGTATGCTCAATATTTGGAATGTTGCATTCTTAAATCTTGTGAATTATTCGTTGAATAAAAAAAGTAGTTATTTAATTTATTAGCAAGTTCAAGTAAGTTGCAACAAAAATCTTGGAGTGATCCGTGACGTTGGTTAGTAATTAAAGTAATACGTACTTTGATTTAAAAATACAAAAGCCGATCGACAATAGTAATTCAATTTAGAAAGCGCTTCAAAGTGTATTAAGAACCATTAGTTAAAATTTGTCGCAATTAAGTATTGTACCTAATGTAGAATAATGTCGTATTTTTTTCAAAAAAGGTTATTTCTATTTGTTGTATATTTTATCAGAAGTGTTTGCAATATTATGTATATTCAATAATTAGTAGAATGTTACATTCTTAAATCTTGTAAATTATTCGTTGAATAAAAAAATAGTTAATTGAAGTGTATTTTTTAACATTCACATTTTGTCATTATAGTCATTATATATCATTATAGTCATATATACGTTATAATAGATAATGAGGAGGTAATTAATAAAGAAGATATAGAACCACTAAGAAACCATCTAAGTGAAGGTAGTTAATTCAAATAGAAAAGTCAATCGGAGAATCTTTCCACTAAATTATGGCGTTATTAAAGAAAATTGATCCACATATAACACGACAGATATCTACTCTTTTGCTAAAATAATCGCTAACACGAGAGGTGTCTGAAATGGCCCATAAAGTAGATAGTATTTTGTTTTATGTTAAATAATATAAACTAGATACAACAGTTAGCCGTTTTAATATCTGTGGAATTAGACATGCTTTGTATGCAATCACGGTATTTGCTTGTATCACCTGTTAGTGTTGAAAATGTAACCAACTTCTTACAAGTGATAATACTTGGATTCGAAGTTAATTCAGGAAGTCCTATGCGATATAATTATATATATACCACAATCATCATTATCATCATCGTTAGTGTTATGATAGATGTCTCTCATGTTAGATGAAAGTTGGAGTCAATCTACTGTTAGATGAAAGTCTCGTCATGCTTCTTCCGCTATTATCAATAATTGTTAGTTATTCACTTTTAAGTAGTTCAACTGAATTGGGCGAATAGTCTGTAGTATATAGTAGTAGCGAAAGGTGGAAGTACGCTGTTAAGATCCCGAATAAATGGTGCACACTTAACTTTGTCAGTCAAACTTATTTGTTTACATTTAAGGCGATGTCTTTACCTAACAGAGGCACCTAACGGAAAAATACAAAGCTTACAATTTGAGACATTTTTTTTGATAATTAACAATTTCAACTGTGTTAATTAATAAATGTATCTGAAAACATTAAAAAGAAAAATATTTTTAATTTTAAGTCAAAGATAAACTTACAATTCTAAAAAATGTAATAAATTGTGAATTTGTTGCCCCACCCCATCTTATTATGACATAATATATTTTATGGTCATATTTATTATTAATTATAAATAAAAAATAAAAATTATTTTTCTTTTTAATATTTTCAGATTAATTAAAACAGTTGAAATTGTAAATTATCAAAAAATGTCTCAAATTGCAAGCTTCGTATTTTTCCGCTATGTGTTTCTAGTAGGTAGAGGTATCGCCTTAACTAAGACAATATTGTGTAGAGATAGTTGGTTAGTTTTTAACATTCAATAAAACCATACCTAATCCAAGTCATAGGAAATACTAGTAAAAACATATTCATAATATTAATGGAATAGTAAAAAACTTAAATCCATTAGAAAAAAAAAATCGTTTAAGTATCTGAAATTATGCTAATAAACCATACATAAATTCAGATATTATATATATAGAAGAATATTTTTTTATCGATTATGGTGTGGTTTTACCAGGCTTAATGAATTAAAATAAAAACTAACTAACACCATCATGTATTCTTAACATGTATTCTTAATTCAACGAAAACAAATAAGTATGACTACAAAGTGTACACTATTTTTGTCGGATCACCCATAGTATACCTAAACTATTATGGTTTGGTTTAGGCAGGTTTAAATGAATTTTAAAAACTAACTCGCATTATCTGCAATTGTAGTGTTAGTTCAATGAAAACAAATAAGTATTACTGACAAAGTTTAGTGTGCACTTTGTATATCGAATCTCAACAGCCTACCTCTACCCTTTGCCACTGATATATACATATATCGTGGGGTTAGTGCCGAAAATTTTTATCAATATTTTAGATATTTTAATTATTGATCCATTATAAATTATGTATTCAGGAAAATATATAGGTACGTCTAAAAAATGGATCTGATTTTAATACCACGGGAAGGTATTTTTTCAAGAAGGTTATATTATTGATAAAAGTTTGTAAATGCTAATTTTCCAATATGTGGTCAGGGAAAAGTTAACATTGAAGTTAGGTCGATGAACCATTAACGATGATCTTTATAGCAAGAAGTTTCTAAGAAAAATTTCGGTATTCTTATAAGAAACTTGGTGTAAAAATATAGTATTTTGGTTTCAAAAATATTATGCCAAAAGTTTGTGTTTTTATGTAATATCTATATAATGATATTTTTCAATGAATTTTGTTATATACATGACATAAATTACTAGTGTCACTATATTAGATACATTAAAGCATTATAGCACGGTTGATCTAACTTATTTGAATAATTACACTGACCAAGGGTCCATAACGAAATAGTGGTTTATAATTATACAAATATGTAAAATCTTGTTTGCCAAAGTTTGGCACGTATGATCGTATAAACCAGGGGTCAGCAAACTCTTGGACCAAAAGAGCCAAATATGAGTATCACTACGGTTAAAAAAAAATCGAGAGCTATACATATATTTTTATAAATATGATTTATTTCAGTGAATGTTATTGTTTATTTATCAAGTGAAGAAGATTTTGCGAATAAAACTAACGCAAAGTTTATTTATTGTTGACATTGTAAATATAATTTTTACAGAATGAGTTAAGGGGGAGACGCATGCCAGCAGAGAACCTGGCGGAAATATACGAAGCTTGCAATTTGAGATTTTTTTTTGATAATTTACAATTTCAACTGTATTATTTAATAAATATGTATCCGAAAACATAAAAAAGATTTTTTTTTTTTTTTTAAACTTAAAGATAAGCTTACAATTGTAAAAAAATGTAATAAAATGTGAATTCGTTGCAGGGTCAAATCTTATTATTGCGTTATATTTTATGGTCATAATTATCATTTAAATTTAGTTGATTAAGTTTTAGATTTTATGTGGTGTAGATTTTTGACAAATTCATCGTTTTAATATTTTTTATATATATTTTAAAAAACATCGATTTAAAAAAAAATATAAATATGTATAACTTGAAATCCTTTTTATTTATATCAAATTTTATTTTAGGCATGGTCACAATATTGAAGCTCAAGTTGATATAAATAAAAAGGATTTCAAGTTATACACATTTATATTTTTATAAAAATCGATGTTTTTTAAAATATATATAAAAAATATTAAAACGATGAATTAGTCAAAAATCTACACCACATAAAATCTAAAACTTAATAAACTAAATTTAAATGATAATTATGACCATAAAATATAATGCAATGATAAGATTTGACCCTGCAACGAATTCACATTTTATTACATTTTTTTACAATTGTAAGTTTATCTTTAAGTTTAAAAAAAATAAAAAATCTTTTTAATGTTTTCGGATACATATTTATTAAATAATACAGTTGAAATTGTAAATTATCAAAAAAAAATCTCAAATTGCAAGCTTTGTATATTTCCGCTAGGTTCTCTGCTGGCATGCGTCTCCCAAAACTAATGTGAACAATGACCTTCCTTGCATTTCTTTGGAGAGTGTCTGTATGTTTGGTATGTAACTTATAGTTTTCAATTTTAGGCGTGATTCCAAGTTCTCATTGATTATTTGGCTTCTCTAAATGCTATTTATATTGTTCATCGTAGTATCTACCTTATTATGTAGATCTTTTAGTGTTTGTTGTTAGTGTTTTAGCTGTGTTGTGAAATTAAATTGCATCTTTCTCTCTCCAAATCCTTAATTTTGGTGGCAAGACCTACACATTTGGAGCTACATAACTCTTTGCTTGTTAAATCCACCAAAAAAAAAATATTTCAAAAGTGCTCGTGTCGATATGAAATGGAGAAAAATTTAATTTGTCGACTATTGCAATGGGCGGATTTAAAACGACAACAATCCCACCTTTTTTTTAAAATGTGAATTGTAAATTTGGCAAAGAGCCGTACGCCAATACCCAAAGAGCCGCATGTGGCTCGCGAGCCACGGTTTGCCGACACCTGGTATAAACGAATATTTATGATTAGTCAATATTTAATAACATAATAAAATTTGATTAAGAATTCATTTATAAAATTTACAATAAAAAATAAACAATTTATTACCATTTGATGGACAAACGAATATGAACGAAAATAATATATAAGTCAAAATTAAATTACAAATAAAATAAAACACAAAATAATGTACAATCTATAAAGTAATTTGTTCGTTGATATACTTGAATGTTTTGTGTTATGTTAATAATTTTAAAATATTTTGTAGAAGTAGTATGAAAAATATTAATATCCAATTTCGTTCATTATAATTTTAATTGTTATTAACAAAGTATTATAAGATGGATAATGCAATGTACTGGTAGATTATTTGTGTCGCCTTTTGAATTTGTTTTGATAAATGTCTGTTTTATGATTATTATTCAGTTGAAAATGTGATGCAGACGAAGCTGGTCCAGATTTATTTATGGAAAGTGGAATAAGTACAAAAAAATGCATTTTATTAAATAAATCAATAATACAATGCAGTTTCAATACTAGAGACATATATGTATGTAAATTTATCAAATATTTTGGGGCATGCTCTATGTATATAGACCGCACAAAACATAAGATTTTTCCAATTAATTTAATAAATTTCGTTTGACGGTCATTTAGATATTGTTTTTATTTTATTTAAATGTGTATTTTTTTAATGTCTCGAATCACCCCTTAACGTGAGGTTAGCTTATCATTATAGTATGTCACGGTTGTGACATTAAAGGAATGTGTATGCATCATCTGTATTACTAAGAGTAATAGAAAATATCATTCAGGTTATTCTCAATGTATATTACGACATAGGTACTGTAATAATATTATAATAGTGTATCTAAAATTTTTGTAATGTAGTGATTATAAAAATAGGCTCCATATATAATAATGAGTCTCATGTACTTACGTGTAATGTAATTACGTCACTAATTAATAGACAGATGTTGTCTAATATAAGCGTATTTGTTGTCTTTGAGACCGAATATATATTTTTTAAAGTTGTTTGCGTTTATCATATTAAAATTTGTATGTTAATCAATAAACCTATTAAACTTTGAAAGTATAGATTAATCATTGTCGTAATATAAACAATTAAATACAAATAAAACGTTTTAAAAACTTTCGATAAGTAATAAATTGAAAAAAATCTAGCGTAAAACTGTGATTTTATGAACAGCGTGAAAGAAAGAGTGAGAAAGAATAACAAAGTCTAGTTTATTTTGATGGAAAATATCAAATTAAGAAAGCAAACAGAATAGTGCAACTGAGCAATATCAATTATTTATCACAAACAAAAGTTTGAAATAATTGCTTTCTATCTTATAAAGCAGAAATATAAAACCTTTTGGTATAATTTCGAGACGTCGATGAAATGTTGTTTCACAAGAAAGTAAATATAATATTACTGATGATTTCTGTCACTAGGATATCTGTTCCACATTCACTATTAAAATAGATTGGAGACATGGTAATTACTCAATTTCTATTAGGAGTTCAAAAAGCAAAAGCATATAACATAACCCAAAGATTCGTCACAATAGTGAAGAATAGAAACGTCACAATAGTGAAGAAAAAGGCTGATAACAAGACAATAATACCAAATAAATAAAGTATATAGTGTTCAACAATGCATGCTACCTGTGCTCACGTAATATGCGTTTTAGGAAACAGTGGCGAAGGGTAGAGGTAGGTTGTTAAGATCCGCCATAAATAGTGCACACTAAACTTTGTCAGTCATACGTTTTGTTTCCAATGAAATAAGACTACAATTTACAAACAGTATTCGTTAGTTTTTTATAATTCAATTAAACCCTACAAAACCAAGCCATAATAGAAAATAGTTAAAAAATACTAGTCTATCTATAAAATACCTAAAATTATGTAATTAAATCATATATAACTTTGGATATTTTATAGATAGAATAATATTTTTATATATTATGGTTTAGTTGAGGCAGGGCTTAATGAATTTAAAAAAAATGAACCAACAATATGTGTAATATGTATTCTTAATCCAACGAAAACAAATAAGTATGAGTGAAAAAGTTTGCACAATTTTGTCGTATCGCCCAAAGTATACCAAAACTATTATGGTTTTTTTTAGGCAGGGTTTAATTGATCTTTAAAAACTAACCAATACCGCTGTAAATTGTAGTATTTGTTCAATAAAAACAAATACATATTATTACGACTAACACAGTTTGATGTGCACTATTTATGGCGGATCCTTGCAGTCTACCTCCACCCTTCGCTACACTTAGGAAACATGGATAATTGAGGCAGTCAGCGTAACAGTAGACTAGCTTCAGTCATTATTAAAAATAGACTAATCTGCAGTCTATTTTTTTATTGGCTCTACAATTTTATGTAGATCTGGGATTCCTGACGAAGAGGTTTCTTCAAGAGGAAGAGGAGGCATTTTTTTTATTTTACGAGAAATGGATGTTAGTCACTTGATCAGCCTATTAGATCATTACTATCTGCACATATTTTAGACCCGGGATTCGAACACGGGATCTACAGAATTTTAAACCTAATATTTCACTAAATTTTTTGAGAAAAAATACTGCAAAAAATATTTACTGACTGCTATCTAGTAATACACTAGCGTTAGAAGGTTTGACCATTTATAAATAATGTATAATATTTTGTCCTTTTTATATGGTTTTACGTTTGTGGGTTAGTCTGCCTCAACTAATGTTTCGGTCGGTCCCAAAGTGGGAGTTTTCATATCGGGTGTTACGGCTTTAGGGTAGTGATACTAAATCTATAATATGGTAACGATTAAAAATTGCAAGGTAGATGTTTACGGTTCGATACGGAATGCATTTCCAATAATTTGCGATCACTGACTGTAGATTAAATGAATATTCAATAAATTGCAATCAGAGTTATTTATTGACGTATGCAAGAAATAAATAATGAGCTGACAGTCGCGATGCTGCAATGTCGCAGCTTTTTTTGATAAGATTTAGGTTGTTGACGCCAAAAATGTAAGAAAAAAGAAAAAATCTTAACATGCGAACATAACGCGGCAAGGCTACAAGTAAAAGAAAGTCGTAAAGATTATAAAATGATAATAAGCCCACGGCGTTTGACGAGTAGACAGGTGATGGTAAAATGTAGGTATTCAGTGGTACTTAAAGGCTATTTAAGGGATATCATACACAGGTTTGCCATACAACCTGCTTAATCAACAAACTCACTAAATTTAATAGATGTACCTACGTAGCAGTGAAGAAAATTGATTGAAGAAAGAAGAAAATTGACTCCAGTTGTTGACGATAAATATTTAATCTATTTCCGTTACACTATTTTAATCAAGAATGCATAGAAATTTCTCATCAAATATATTATAGTAGAACGTGGTTCATACGCCGGCAGTGAAACTACTCTGTTCAAAGAATAAATGCACACACAGCAAGTGCGACAGTGAAAAAGCAAAGTAAAAGTTGCCGCCGGGCGAGGAAACAAGAAACTTCAAATGTTGCAATAACAAAGAAACTGAACAGAGTTGCATCTCTGGTATTATTTATTTCATTTTCCAGGATTAAGTTAAGCAATTGGTTTGCACATATTTTGGTGTTATCAAGTTACCAACAGTTTAATTGGATAATAAAACTAGCTTCATTCTCTACCGGAATTAAAATGATAAGGAAATGCGATTTTATAAATTTTATAATCAAATTGGAGCGAATTTATTCAATAATAATTAGTATATTATATTATTCTGAAATTATTTACAACAGATTTTCTAATCCTGGGATTTTAGTATTAGTATTCTTGATACTAAAACTAATACTGAGATTTGATTAAAAGAGAATATAAAGTTACTTACGTCATATTTCCAAAATCATAAATACGTACTAAGCGTGATTAAGGGTTTTTAGAATATCTGGAAATAGCCATTAGGCTATAATCCTTATGATATAGGATGAGTCTTAACGTTCACTAAGGTTACACATTATAATTATTATAATAATGAAGGTTGTATTATACTATGCGATCTATTATAAACGTACAAAATAATATAAAAAAATAGGTATTTGTTTTTCATAATATTTTTTTGAACGCACGCACTTTAGGGCTTGATGCAGATGTTATTCTCAAGAGATAATGACAATTGTTTTCAAGCGTACTTTTATGTATATGAATGCAAACGCCACTCTAAGTATGTCCGAAAAGGGTTTGTTTAGATGACAATAAACGTTGCTCAGTGCAATAAAGGAGGTGATAGTATACTGTGTAAGTTGCGATGACCAGAGATAACAGATCGGATTTTGCTGAAAGTATCAGAAATCATGATGTTTTTAAATGTTACCCATCGTCATAATATTAATATTGCCAGGTTTTATGTGAGTTTCGATAGCCTCTTTTATTAAGCATGACAAATATTGTCTGATTCCGATCCAAAGGTAAATGTGTGACCTGTGTTTAGTGGGTGTTCGGCAATTGTTGACATTGTGTATAATTACGTAATACGTCAGAAACATATGTGGTGACCACTATATATTATATAAATTCGATTCCTACATGTTATACCCTTTAATATAGGTTTTTTTTTTAATAGGTATGTGTTCGAGTAATTTAAAAATGATAGAGTATTCTTCTGATTATTGATGAAAGACAAGTGGTCTTTTTTTATATGAAAAGAGGTGAGTACCTACATGAAAATAATATGTAGTTATAATGTAAATATTTGGTGTATAATGAATATTATAAAACGCAGCGCGATACTCTAGTATATATGTTACTTTACATTGTATGGAAGATCTGGACAAAGTCTCGAATCAAGGGGTAAGTAATTGATAACCGGTGCCTACTTAATTTTAAAACAAGCATCTATATTATATTATGGTACTAATTGATTAAACATTTGATAAAGTACATTTATAATGATAATTATACAATATGGACGGTTAAGATTTTTTTTTACTTATTTGAAAGGGTTTGATAATACACATTCTTTCACCCCAAAAAAACAAGCCTAGGGCAGTTACATTTTGAATGGAATCTTATTCGCGTTTGCAAGGGTGGAGATGAATGGACATTTATTCAAGTACCTATCTGAAACAATGACTGACATCGAAGACTATCTTATTTGTTTTCGCCATAAGGCACATCGTGCTATAAACGTGCCAATTTTAAATAAAATCAAACTGGGTCTGCTTTGGCCGATAACTCAAAATTAAAATAATGTATATACATTCACACATCGATATATTATAACCAGTGACGTCCCTAGATAAAATGCCGCCACTAGCCAGTGCCGAAATGCCGCCTCATTATTTTATACTTACAGTATTTTTATCATCCTTTCATGAGTCCAATATCTAAGAAATGTGTTGTATGGATACATTATTAACAAAATACCAGATTAATTATTCGAAAATCTGCACATGTCGTTTCTGGTCACCAAGGACGTCGAAGGGCAACGGAAGCAAACTAGATATGGCGGACCCGATAAAAATATTTTCGATATACCCACGATGACTGCGTGGCTTAAGCGTCGGCCTATAATAGGCCTATAAGAATTCGTTATTACTAAGTTTAGGTAGCTATTTCTATATATTCCAAATGATTCTCCTCGATTTGGAGTAAATACCGCCCCCAAGCGACGCTCAATCTGCCTACTCCCATGGCACGTCACTGATTATAACGATGGAAAGAGTATGTATACCATATTATTGTAAGGGATTTATATTTTTACATCCAGTTAAACAATTATGCATCTTTTAATTTTCATTCAATTTCGACCAAAATGTCTACTGTCAACCAGAAAAGGTTAAATAATGTTTTAAATAAATGATTCATTTAAGAAACAGAAATACCTTTTAGGTGTATTATAAAATCCATTTGAAATGTATTTAATTCCGACGATGACCCTTCCATCTTTTTTGGAATTAATTTATTTAGTTAGGCAAAATGGCGCGGCTATAGACCGTCTCATGCAAGGATTCCAGCCTTCCAGGATTCCAGCCATAATATATTATAAACCACTATTATTATATAACTAACTCATTGCACAAGAATTACGTAACTTACATAGGTGTATATTATGCACCTTCTTTATTTCGGTAGAAAATTGCAATAACATTATGTATTTAAAACGACATTTATAAAATAAATAGTGTACATAGTACTATTGTACATGTTAACCATGCTCGGACATATAATATAATCATTAAAATAATTTCAAAGAGTGCGCTTAACGACTCACTTTTCTATTTTTTGACTAAATAAGAAGGAATTTAAATCTCGCAACTGGATGAATAATAATTATTGATAGATCTATCGATAGAGAACCTACGTACATTCAAAAATAGTTTTATATTTTATATTTATTAAAAATAGTTTGAATTTAAATTCTAATTGATTTAAGTTTTGTACAATTATTATTTATTAATACAATAAAAAAAAAGATTATAAGTTAATACACGAAGAAAGGGTAAAAACTTTATTACCTAGATACCCACTAAGTAAAGGATGAAGTATAAAAACATAATATTGTGAATAATTTGAATACTTGGATTGTTTCTAAAAACTTGTTGTAAATACTATTAATACATTCGGTAGGTAAGCAGTTTTACAAAATAAAATAAAAAGTTTTGACACAGCACAGCTATGAGAAGAAGTATTTCATCAGAAGAAAGGCTCGCCATAACTAGAAGGTAAACTAAACTAAACTAAAAAATATACATATACCTATACAAGTACATAGGCACATACCTATCAATAGTAGTAGGTAGGTATTCATTATTCTCACTACAATATATTATTATTGCCGCAGTAGCGCACCCAGGGGGGGGGGCCAAGGGGCCTTGGCCCCCCCCCCCCAAAATATTAAAATCATCAGAATGATTTTACACATTGAAATCGAAAGCCAATAAACTATACAATACTTAGACAAATAACACGGCAAAAAAATGATTTGTAATTCTCCAGCATCCTTTTCAGTAAAATTTCTTAGATTTTAATTTCTAACACAAAAATTTCGAAACACTAATGTCGGGTTTTTTGAGAAACCCATTTCCTAATGAACTGTATAGTGAACCGTACCTAATGAAATTCTCGGTATCCACCTGAATTCCGGAGTGGTATAGGTCATGGCTGGGGAGGGCTGACAGGGCTCTAGCCTTGGGCCCGGCATATCGGGTTGACCAGATAAGTGAGATAAACACACAACATAAAGTAGCTTTAATAGTAAAAAAGTCGCCTGCGGCGCTATTATCCTTCATAACTATGAACATTTTAAATTATATAATTGTCCAATATATTTTCTGAGTATTATGTGTCGATACTATGTTTAACGAAATTGCTTCGGGTGTTGATATATTCCACCTACGTGAGAATGAGTTTAGGTGGACGTTTTTTAATAAATTTTTACAATAAGGTCTGCTTAACTCATCCGGTGTACTTCCTTGTACCTATCTAATTTATCTACTGATCTATCTCTTTTTTTTACGTAATACTATATATATTTTTGTTTCTAAATGTCATGTTGTGAACGTGTTAAACTTAATTTGTAATGTCCACAACATATAAAAAAAAAAATGAAATAAAAAAATACTCTAAAAAAGCAATGTATTTCAGGAATTTCTCTGTTAAAACTGGATACACATGTTGCATTTGCAACCTAAATGATGTTTAAGTACACTCCTTTTATATATTTTGCAAGAATCCGTCTGAAGCTAATAATTCCAACAATTGCTCTTCTTCCGCTTGCGATAAGCCTTCTAGCATGGATGTTGTATTAATGCTTGTTGCACCAGGCGTAGCCATAGCCCGGTGCAGCGCGTACCCCCACCAAACTCTTCCCGTACCCCAGGGTGTACGCGTACCACACTTTGGGAAACACTGCTCTAGACAAGCGGGTAGCACAGCCGATATTATTTAAGAAATGTTTTAGCAAACTAGGTGCACATGTCCAGCATGGTCGCTGTTAGTCACTTCCAATCCGCCAGTCGCTGATGACACGCTCAACGGTTACCGCTACTATGCCTCCACTTAGGCTAGGACTATGAGAAACTGTACAAATACATCGCCGTGTATTGTGAAAATATGTAAAAATAATTATATGAAGAAGAAAAAGAGCCTATGGGACTAATTTACATTCTCCAACTTGGGCCCCCCCCCCAATATTAAATCCTGGGTGCGCCACTGATTATTGGTACCCGTTTACATTTTAGTGTATATATATATATAGATCATCTAGATGAACAGATTTTAAGGGAGATATTTCAAATGTTTATTTATAATATGTGACAAAACAAAACACCCGGAAAAAACCTGGCTGTTCTGTTTTATCATGTTCTGTATTGTTATTGTTTTGTTTTGTCATGTTCTGTTTTGTCATGTCCTGTTTTGTCCGGTTACCGGCGTGTCTGGGCAGTGTAAAAATAAAGCCCAATCATGATGAATTGTTTGCAACCAGAAAGATTCACTTGAATGCTTAATGCTTATTTGGACTATGTCTGCATTTGCATATAGCTAACAAAAATCCGCATGAAAGTCATTTGAAATAATTTCTACACTATGAAAATATCTAGGTGAAACGGTAAAAAAGAAATACTTAATAATATGTAGGTAATGTTTACATCTTAGTTCGCCACTGGCCTCTGAGACAAAAAAAGGTTTTTTTTTAATTCTTCGGATAGTGCAATAAATAAATTCTTCCATAATAACACTAGGGGTGAAAACAAAGACTACTACTATCAGTTTGCAGAACACAATAAGGCATATATTGTATGACATAATTTATTACTTTAGTCAGAAAAATTTGAAAAAATCCTTCTTTCTTAATAATTAGTGTCATCAAGAATTTCACAGTGGCGTTTATGCAATGGGGAAAAAACAGATATAATTTAATTAAAATATTTTATAGATGTTTTGTATATAATTTGTTAGAACAATGTATTATATTATTATACCTATTGTATCTTTTATCAAATAAATATTTAAAACATATGAATACGTGTATTAATTAAGGCGCTAAGTACCAAAAAAATTAAAACTGACATTTTTATAGAAAAATGTTCTACATACCAACGCCAATAACTTCAACCATAGTCTAAGTGCCTCAATCAAGTCAAAAAAATACAGCAAAATAATTAAACCTGTCGACGTTGTAAGTCCATTGGCGTGTTTTATTTATAATGGTGTAAGTAGCACTGTAGTGGTCAATGGCATTCAATATAAAATAGCTGACGATGGTGTGTTGACACTTTCGAGTTCTTAATACCTAAAATTATAGAAGCTGCCGTGATTGATTCACACTGTAAAACTACATTTTTCAAAAGGTCTGCTTCATGAAATTTTACTGCACTGACTCGGTATTTTGTAACTACAGGCAATACTACTTTTTGGTACTTAGAACCTTATTTAATACACGTATTCATATTATAAATAAACATTTGAAATATCTCCCTTAAAATCTGTTCATCTAGATGATCTATATATATATATACACTAAAATGTAAACGGGTACCAATAATAATATATTGAAGTGAGAATAATGAATACCTACCTACTACTATTGATAGGTATGTGCCTATGTACTTGTATAGGTATATGTATATTTTTTAGTTTAATTTAGTTTACCTTCTAGTTATGGCGAGCCTTTCTTCTGATGAAATACTTCTTCTCATAGCTGTGCTGTGTCAAAACTTTTTATTTTATTTTGTAAAACTGCTTACCTACCGAATGTATTAATAGTATTTACAACAAGTTTTTAGAAACAATCCAAGTCTTCAAATTATTCACAATATTATGTTTTTATACTTCATCCTTTACTTAGTGGGTATCTAGGTAATAAAGTTTTTACCCTTTTTTCGTGTATTAACTTATAATCTTTTTTTTTATTGTATTAATAAATAATAATAGTACAACACTTAAATCAATTAGAATTTAAATTCAAACTCCATCAAGTACCCTCGGTCGATAGTATTGATCAGACAAAGTTTATGATGATACATAATAGGCACAATAATAGGTAATTTTCAAAACGCTTTCGATATAAAACAGTCCAGCTCCAAAAGAAGCAATAGTGGGAAAATAAATGTAGGTATAATGCAATATTATGTACTGATTTTATATTGATTTATTTACCCTTGTACACCACTGTAATGAGAGATAAATACTCTCGCAGCAGGGTGCAGTCTTAAAAAAAGACGTTTATGAATCTCCTTGAAAACTGTGTTTTCTCTGTCCAGATGTTTGGACAGCATCGTCGATATATCGCCGTAAACGAAATGCAAGCAAAACGCATTCGACCCGCAAACGACGTTTGGCGGATGAATCCGAAACTTCGCTTTGCCGTCTGCGCGCAGTCGCTTTGCCGTGTGCGCGCAGCCTTAGGGTGAACTATAATAATACGTATTTATAAGATTTTAATAACCGAATTATGTTAAAATATAAAATAAATTTGCAATTTTAAATTGAATATAACGTCACAATAAATTATTAAAAGATAATAATATAAGAATTAAAATTCTTTCGCGTGTAATTACAATTAAAAAAATACACTTATTATTTATTTAATTATTTATAGCCTTCAGTGGCGAATGGTGGAGGTAGGCTGTTAAGACCGCCATAAATACTGCACATTAAACTTTGTTACTCATACGTATTTGTTTTTATTGAACTAATACTAAAATTTACAGATAGTGCTAGTTAATTTTACCCTGCCTAAACAAACCATAATACCTAATCAAACCATTTAGTAGTAGTAACGGCAAAATTGTGCACACTTTTACATTTATACTATTTTTTTTCGTTGGATTAAAAATACATTATTAGTTCATTTTTTACTAACCACTTTCTAGGCGCTGAACCAAATTATAATAGATCAAAAATATTGTTATATCTATAAAATATCCAATGTTATGTATGATTTTTTTGCATCATTTTAGATATTTTATAGATAGAAGAGAATTTTTTGACTAATATCTATTATGGTTTGGTTTCGCAGGGTTTAATTCAACCACCACCAACACCATCTGTAAATTTTAGTACCATTTCAATGAAAATAAATACGTATGATTGACAAAGTTTAGTGTGCACTATTTATGGCACACCTTAACAGCCTACCTCCACCATTCTTCACTGGTATTATCATAAGGCTTTACCGACGATCACAGGAATCACTACGTAAATCAGAGCTTTCATACCGCACCTAGAGAGTAGAAAGCTCCCTTCATTTCCTGAAATATTTGCATTCCAATATTATTATTAGTATGCTAAATTAAACATTTTCGCTCAAAGGGGATTAGAAGAGCCGAAAATAATTTTCCCTCTGCCGAGCAGTTAGTAATTTATGTAAATGTTTTTACTGCAAAAACGTTTTGGAAGCACTGTTTTACTTTCTGCTTTGAATCAAAATTATTATGCTACGTGTAATTTTTAGAAGTTTTATTACGTATTAATAATTGTAATGATTCATATTACGTTACAATACGAGCATATAACAATGCATTCATATTGGCGATATATTTATATGGAGATATAATTGAGTTTCTATAAAAAGTAAGTACCTAAAGGGAATCGAATCGAATGGGTATATTTTTCATGTTGGTCACTGCTATTTATAAGCAGATATAAAGTGCCCGGCTCAAACTGGGCTTATGATTGTTGAGTCAGAAGGTTATTTTTCTGCAAGGGCTAGACTGACCAGAAATATTCTCTAAACAACATTGTCAAAACAAGTGAACAGTGACAAAACAGAACAGCTCGGGGGGAAAATAAAACATTAATTTTTGTGGAATCTATTTATTAATTAAATATTTATAAAACTTAAGTTTATAAACGAAATATATACTTATAAATATTTAATATTTTTCAATTATTAAGCGAAATCAACTGTTTATTAGGAATATATATAAATATATTTTTGCAAAACTGTTTATTTTGACAATAATGCATTTTTTATAGTGTTACATACAAATTTATTATATACTCACTGCATGTTGGCCATTCGGCGTAAAAACTTCTATTTATCTGTTTGATTTTGAAAATCATGCACAACTATTGCCTCTCGATTACTAAGGGTCTCATACTTTTTCTTTATAACTTCAAGGTGACCTGTATAAGCATTGGCTAATAATAATCGGTGGCAAGCTATTAAAAAAATGCATTAAATATTTTCAATATAACGGTTTTGTAAAAAAATGTGTATATACCTAATCAACAGTTGATGGTTTCACTTGAAAATTTTTTAATTATTTAATATTTATTTATATTTAGTTTATAAACTTAAGTTTTATAACTATTTAATTAAGAAATAGATTCCACAAAAACAAATGTTTTATTTTTCCCCTGGCTGTTCTGTTTTGTCACTGTTCTCTTTTATCATGTTCTGTTTTGTCATTGTTCTGTTTTGTCCGGTTACCGCTTAGACGGATGTTGTTTATATATTATATATTTTTTTTACACATAATATTATTATCATGTCTTTTTTATTAAAACACTTATATTATATTATATCATATCGTGAATGCTTTAAATTTGTCATGCTCATTATAGTATGTGAAATAAATAAATTTGAATTTAAACAATATAATATTATTTTGTATATAGAGAAGCATAGTCAAATATCATTAGAGGTTTTACATGCACTCATACGTCAGTAGAACATGACTGATTACATAGGTGAAAATATGAACATTATGCTCAGTCCATTTTACTGGAGCTATTTATTTCATCATTTAACCTTAGGTAGCACGAGGGCAAAATGCTGGTGGTAGCATTTATCATGAAACTTTTTGTTGACATACATAAAAGAAACAAATACTTCAATATGTTTTGACTACAAACTTTCTGAGCTTTCAGACAGCTATATATTATGTAGCTAAAGTAAAAGTTAAAATATCATTAAAAAAGTTTGAAAGTTAGAAAAAATAATTCAAATATATTACAAATCATGGCCTGGTATATAATTTTAACCTTTCTATAGTTTTAAAATGCTTCTTCTTTATCTTTATAGCCTTATCCACTTCTCAGTTAAAGCATATGGACACTGTACGGACCCTCGAAGAATTCCTGTCTCTCGCCAGTCTTCTTATATCTTACAGGTCATGCCAGCATCCCTTAGTACCGTTGTATACTCTCTCGTAATACCTACTGCTTACCAAAATACATAAAAATACATAGCATAAATATACAAAATAATTACAAGATAAAATATACCACGTTTTTAAATTTTCTGTTGAATCATATTATAAACTTGACAATTCTATGTATTAAGGGCGGACGTGCTCATCATGGGTCGAAATGGAGCTTTTTTTTTATTTTCAAAGCATGATCCTGGATATTCCTTAAACGTTTTAGATAATCTGTTTACATAATTTTGAATCATTATTATCCTTAATATTTATTTTAAGCATTTGATGACTGCATAAAGTATTTTTATTTCATAAAATAGTATTCTTTTAAACCTCTCCCTCTAATGTTTTGAAATATAATCATATTTCAGTACATAAATGTGCAGTGGTGTTAAGATTTTTTACATTTATTAATTTTTAAACGCATATATAAAACCATCAGTATAATTTATATTGACATTATTATACTGAAATATTTACGATAAAAATTATATTGATAATCTCTGTGATCCCAAATTTGACAAGAATTGGGCATTTTATTATTCAAAAAATTGGCAAGATTAACACATTTGAAGATAATTCTAAAGATACTCATTATAAGCTATGTTTTTGATCATTCAAGTGTGATAAACATCCTACGAATAATGATTGCTTTATAATATTTATTGACATAAGAATAAGGTAGTGTTTTTTTGAAATACGCCATTTCTTTTGGCATTCCCCAGTGGTTAAGCTACAACATACGGCCGTAGCCATAAATTGACAAACTATAATTGAAATAGGTAGTAAAATGATGTTAACGTGCGTGTTTGAACATGTACCGTTTTAAAAAAAATCGGTTAGGTTTAAGGAATGTACAGGATCATGCTTTGAAAATAGAACAAAATCTGCATTTTTACCTACGCTGAGCATTTCCCCCCTTAATAAATACTTTATAGTGTTTTACTTTTTACGAATTTTTTTCGAAATAACTTTCCATACAAAATAGAATTAACTGAAAATGAATTCAATTATGCTTAAAGATGGCTAAAAGTATTAAAAGAATGCATTGTCATCGTGTTTTGATATATTCTAAAAGTTTCAAATGTCTAGCTAGTCGGGAAGTTACTTAAAAATCTTCAATCACATCTCATCTTCATCTTCAGACAAACAAGAATACGAGCTAATAGAAACGTGGTAAAAAGGTGGACAGATTCGAATTTAACATTTTTAACTGTCCATTTGAGTGGTGTTATTTCTTACACTACTGACCTGTTTATGACTTATGAGATACAATTATAATAACAACGGTATTCAATGATTTCAAAATTTGTATACCAGGTTTGTCATAGAAGTCAACATGGTATTAGTATTATTTTAATTTAACTTTTCAAAGTACAAATTAAACATTTACCATTCGTTATTGAATAAATACTTTGAAAAACCTCAAAAATATACCCATTTATATGTTTAAAATATTGCCCCGTTCCCTATGAAATTGTAGTGATCTCTAAAGGTCGGTAGTTATCACTTTGGGAATCACTGCAAACATTCTATCCGTATATAACTACCAGACTTACTCTAATATATTATTTAATATTTTATTAAAAATATACCTAATGAATTTTTAATGAGAAAAATTGGCCGAGTTTAGTATCACTACGTATAAATAGTAGGCACCTTGTTATATTATATGAAATAAAAACAATATTCACAAAATTTCGTATTTTGCCAAATAATCTACGGAGTTTTGTTTTCTACCTGGAGACCTTTTTAAGTGAACGTTATTAATATTAAAAGGGGCAAATGTTAGTTCAACAGAATGAAATTACTACTGAAAATATCGAGGAAAGGTTTTGACGAAGGACTGGCTTTTCTTTATACACGTTTTGTGAATATTATATGATTTTTTTTATAAGAAAACTCTGTCTAAAGAAACAATAAATATCATGAAATAAAATATATTCTTACTGTAAACTAGTAAAATCAAAATAAGAGTATCTTGTGAAATCATCTGTTATATTATATGAATGGTGAGATTTCTAGTACAACTTGCTTATCAGTTTTCGTTTTTATTTACAGTATCTATTTGTATTGTGGTTTTATATAGTACTTACTCCACTTACTTATTACTTATATTATAACAACAATAAAATGCAGTTCCATCATGAATTGACAGTTAACAAAAACAAAAAAGTGCAAATAGATACTAAACAAATTCATATGAAAGCATTGTTGGTATATTTGTATCTAAATGTGGAACAAAATACTACTTTCATTACTATTGTACGGAGATAACCGATTATAATATTAATACACACTCAGAATATACTGAATAATTTACAGATATTTGTCCTGATATTTATATTCGGCTTACTCAAAAATTGTTACATAATAATAATTATTGTTTAGTTTTTATTTAAAATATAATTTTTGTATAGAAACAAATTAAGCTTTTCTTATTCTAAGTAAGGTGTAACCCATTAAATTGAGCAAAACCAGTTTTTGGTGGTTTTATAATGAGCAGTTGGCTGCTACCTTTATACATAACCGAAATAAACTATAATATGTATAAAACTGGTCCCAATTTCCGAGAAATCAAGGTTTTAGTATGAGATTGTGCGCGAGAAAAAGTAAAATACTTATTGGTAGGTAAACCTCGTTTATTAACAGGACGAGTTAGTTGATTTTAATTCTTTAAAACTTATTTTGATAATAAATCATGGAGAACATAATTATTGTAGACTGTATTGGCCTTGTTACACGTTCAACCTGTCCATTTGGCGGAAAAATAGAGGACGCAGACCACATTCTCTCCTATGTCCTAAAATATATACGGAAAGGGAAAGTATCTGCTCAAGTCGGTTCAACCAGGTTATTCGTGATATCAAGTACTTAATTGAACGGCACTCGCCTGTTTCATCAGTCAAGCGACGACCATATAGTAGGTACTTACTTAGAGTAGTTAGTTAATTTCTGTGAGAACTGGTATGGTACAGATTGTTTAATTGGTAAAGTAGATTTGCCAACATCCGATGGATGCAGATTAGAATATCATTTTATTTATTTAAAAAAAGACACATTGAGTACATAACAAATTATTAATTCAAGACGTTTACAACATGACATTTAGAATAAAAAGTACAAGTAAATTAACTAGAGAAAAAACAAGGTAGAGAAAAAACAACAATTAATAAAAAAAAATACAAATTAAACAATAAAATAGAATTTAGAAAACTGAATCCATAATGCATCATTAAAAATGTCTAAATATCTAGAGAGTGCATTGACCAGCCGCACAGTCCTCGCTATTGGTGCCTGGTGAGCCTGACATGAGGTTACCTTAAATTAAATTACCTTAGGTTAAATACCAGTATTGTTTCTATTATAAATGTGTCTGATGTGAGTGTTAGTAATTCTTAATAATAATTAATTGCAAAAGTTTTTTTCACAAGATAATAATATACTTTCATTTTAATAGTAATTTTTTAACACTGAAAAAGCTTGCCACAGCATGTATCTATGTATGTTTATACTATTATACCACGATGTTATAAAATCCAGTGCAGTATTTTACTTCGGAAAGATATCTGCATTTTCACCATGAGAGCTAGCGGAAAAATGCGATCTGGCTTACTTAAAAGAGGAATGAAAAAAAGATACCGTTGGCCGGTTGGTCCTGTGGGCTGTCAAGAGAGCCGCAGGCGAACCTCTCTCATTTATCTTAATAAACCAAAAGCTTAACCGACGGACGGCGGAAGAACTTGCTGGCGACTGGAAAGGGCCGGATTGTGAACTATATACGTTTTTAAATTCATATATTGAAAACTCCCTTAAAATTATTTGAAAAATTTGAAAAAAATAATGTGTACTCTCAGAACGTTTATTAAATTTGACGATATATATAATAATTGCTATCATATCTCCTTCTACAAACATTCTGCAAGATTGAAAATTGTTTATTTTTTTAAATAAATAAAGTGGTGGGGCTCAATAATGAGGTTCAATAATTTCGAATAGAAACGGTAAAGTCTTGTTATGTATATATTTTATCGGATTTCAGTATGATTCTGATATTGAAATATAAATTCTCTGTTTGAAAATAAATAAATATATTCAACAGAGAATAGTATCTTAAAATTTAATTTAACTATTGTCTATAACTTCAATAAACCATTTTGACTTTTTCTATTAATAAATAACTGTATTAATGTAAGTATATCTTAAAATATTTAACGATGTCCGTTTGAAGTGATTAAGTACAATTAATTACACTAACTAGAATAAGTACCTACTACATATTATTGTGCTTTATTATAATAAATACAATATAAATTTCTAAGAAAAATTGACAGCTAACACCGTAAAATAAATGAAATATTGGAATTAATATGAAACTTGAGTGAAATACAAAAAATGATTTGGATGTATTATTTTATAAAAAATACCTTATTAATAAAACAAAATATTATTACTTAAATAAAGTAAATTTATATATTTTTTTAATTTGTTTGTAATATATCTAAAGTACTAAGTATCAGCCAAAAAAGTATTCTTAGTTATTTCTAGTGACATATTGGTTAGCAGAGACGGTCGACGTCCAATCAACATAAAATTTTTCATGTCTTTGAATGTAATTGTAATAGTGTTAGTTTCTTGTAGCTTTAGTGGGTTCGATTCCAGCAGAGGTCACAATATTATATTTATGTGATTTTCTTACAATAATGGTGTTTGATTGTTTGACATCTACATACTATAATACTGTGTCACTATACTATTGTCATCAGAATTCATGGCATATTATAGTGTAAAATATGAATTAATAGAAAATATGGTACAAGTCTGTTCACTGAAAGCCAGGCGCGAAGAGCGGCAATTTTCATAGTTGATTTCAGCAAAATTCATGAATTAATGAATCTAATCTAACAAATAATCCAGTATATCGGATATTTTCAAGATTTGTTTGCCACTGGCTTCCACTAAATAGACAAGGACCGAAAATATTTTTTCAAGACTTTTTGTACTCAGAAAAAAAACAATCATTGATTATTGTTTGTATCAGCATGAAAATAATGAAAATAATAATTAGAAGATAAAAAGAACTTTTTATAATTAACGTTTTTAAATTCTGTTGAACCATATAAACTTGACTTGACTAGCTTAAACGATCAAAAAAATTTATACTTGACATGTCATATTGATTTCCATAGTAACGCACGTATAAATTAATAATTCAGTTGCTAGGACCCCAGACCCCTAGCAACCGATAATGGTGTCAAAATAACTTTTCATACAAAACTGAATTAACTGAAAATTAATTTAATTCTACTAAAAGATGGCTAAAAGTATTTAAAAAATGCATTGGCATCGTGTTCTGATATATCCTAAAAGTTTCAAATGTCTAGCTAGTCGGGAAATTAGTTGAAAATCGATTAAAGATTTGTACCGGACAAAGAACCACCGAACAAATAAGAATATGAGCTAAGAAAAACGTTGTAAAAATAGCAATAGCTTTAAATTTAGTACACGAAAAACTACGTATCTTTATATCGTGCTTTAAAACGACTATCAAACGTACGTTTCAGTCTTCAGTGGATTATAGATTGTCTAGTCATGAAATGATCTTGTCACCTCAATACTACAACTAGATTACTCTGATTTGGTCATTGTTGGGAAAATGAAATTTAAACTTTACTTGATTAACATAAATCTAGGCTATACTAGTCTTAAGAGCGTATTTCAGTAGTTCAATTTGCAACAGTAGGTGCGACAAAATTTCTCACTAGTCGCCAATCGGATACCGGCAGTCGAGGTGTCCGCATGTCGATTTGTTTTGTCATGGCGTCGGATGAAAATATTATTAAATCGTATAAAGATGACTAAAAAAACTTTACGTATGTACTTAAGCCTAGCCTAGGCCTAGCCACGATCTTTTTAGACCATTCCTTAACTGAAGTATAGCCTTAGTATTTTTTTTAAGTACTTATTAAAAAATTGTGCTTGTCTAATTGGGAACAATTAAATAATGTTCAATTGTATGAAAAAATATTGTAGATATATTATTTTATTTATTTAATGCATATATTGTTTTAAAATTATGTAATATTTTCACACACAAAATAAATACAATTCCATTCACTTTTGACTAGTTTTATCATTTTGTTGAGAAGGAAAAATGTAGAATCATATTCAATAGCTATCTCAAAAATAGTGAAAATAAAATATTCTGGTTGTAGTATTGAGGTAACGAGATCATTTCATGGCTAGTGTATATAGCCTTAATTATATTTTATTTTGTAAATTTTGTTTATATATTACTTTATTATGTGGGATTATTTGTTAATATTAACAATGCAGTCAAATAATATTACCCTGTTGTGAAAATAAAAATAATGCTAGAGTCATAAACAGTTGGTTCAAGAGGCCATAAAAGTGTATGAACCTGACAGCTGTGGGCCATTACTATCCTTACTTAATGAATATTTCATGATTCATTTGACAAATGTGATTTCAAAAAGTTTTTACGATTTGTTGTTGATAGTAGTAATTTTCCTGAATATCATAATGTTGTGTCAAATGTAAGAACCTGGAATCGTACGAGGCCACCCATCTTAATTATATAATATTATCATATACTTCATAACCAAAATAAATGTATGTTTATACATTTATATGTCACATTTTTTTGTCACGCCCATTCCAATTCATTATTTTGATGCTTAAGGGCGGATATGTTCAGCGTAGGTCAAAATGGAGCCTTTATTGTATTTTCAAAGCATAATCCTGGCATAATTTGACAAGAATGCCTAATTCTTGTCAAATTTTGGATCACAGAGATTATCAATATATTTTTTTATCGTAAATATTTCACTATAATAATGTCGATATAAATTATACCTACTGATGGTTTTATAAATGCGTTTAAAAATTAATAAATGTAAAAAATCTTAACACGACTGCACATGTATGTACTAAAATATGACTATATTCTAAACCATTAGAGCGAGAGGTTTAAAAGAATACTATTTTATGTAATAAAAATACTTTACGCCATCAAATGTTTAAAATAAATATAAAGGATAATAATGCTTCAATATTATATAAAATAGATTATCTACAGCGTTTAAGGGATTCCAGGAACATGCTTTGAAAATGCAATAAAAGCTCCATTTTGACCTACGTTGAGCATGTCCCCACTTAACAACTCATTTTATGTAAGATTTTTAATACTAACGGATAATATATCATTTATAGTCATTCACATTTTGCAATAGCATAAGTAGATTATTTTTTGGATAATGTATATTAATTTAATAACTTATTTTTAAAAAAATCAATGATTTTTATTTATTAAGAAATGATACTCGTAGTATAATATTTGCATTGAAAACTAGCATAATATAATTCGTGGGATTGCTGCAAAAAAATGGTAAGTCGATAATCTAAGTATTTAGAGTTAACAACGTATTAGGTATCTATATATAAATATGTATGCTAAAAAAAATCAAGATCATCAGATAACGAGAAATAAGGGCACGTAGGGCGGTATTATAACGTCCTTTTTCAATTTAATAAAAAGTCCTTTTATGTATTGATTATAATTAACGAACCTCAGATTAATGAAGTATCTATAGGTAAGAAAGATAACATATAATACACTAATAAGATTATGAGAGTATTTGATAATTAGCTGTATATGTAATATATATATATATATATCATGTGTTGCTGCCAAATGCAGGTAAGTTGATAAATATTAGGCAGTGGCGAAGGGTAGAGGTAGGCTGTTAAGATCCGACATAAATAGTGCACGTTAAACTTTGTCAATCATATGTATTTGTTTTTATTGAACTGACACTACAATATGCAGAGAATGTTGGTTAGTTTTTAAAAATCAATTAAGCCCTGCCTAGCCAAACCATAATAGTTTTGGTATGCTATGGGCGATCTGAGAAAAATAGTGCACACTTTTTCAGCCATACTTGTTTGCTTTTGTTGAATTACGAATACATTTTACAGATGTGTTGGTTAGTTTTTTTTAAATTCATTAGCCCCTGGCTGGACCAAACTATAATCGTTAAAAAATATTCTTCCGTCTATAAAATATCAAAAATTATGTATGATTTAATGACATAATTTTAGATGTTTTATAGATATAAGACTAATTTTTGACAGTTAAGTAGGTATATATTATGGCTTGGTTACGCAGGGTTAAATTTAACTTTAAAAAGTAACCAATGCTGTCTTTTCATTGTAGCCTCAGTTTAATGAAAACAAATACTAATGGCTGAGAAAGTTTAGTGTCCACTATTTATGTCAGATCTTAACAGCCTATCTGCACCCTTCGCCACTGATATTAGGTATTTAGAGTTAACAACGGATTCTGTCTATATATTATATTAATATGTATGCTAGAAAAAAATCACGGTTGGTCGATATATATATAACATGCACCATAGAGCACAAAGAAAATAGCATTATGCCTGATTTTAGAGGCATGCTGCAATTACTCCATAACATGATTTCAAGACTTACCATTTTTTTGGGAATAACCCCGCGACGTCGCTCCAAAAGCAAAAAGGCACTTGTGAGATTTTGACGATTTTAAGTTATGAATGTAGTTTTTGCGTAATTAATCACCATTTATGAAAGAAAATAAAGGTCACTTGTGTATTTGTAAACTAATCTTCATCATAGAACAAAAACGTAACATGTACACGATTTTGCCAGTCTATGTGCAGTACTTACAAAAATAATATAAGCAAAGGGTACTATGTGTAATTATTTTAAAATGTGTAAAGGCCTTTGTACAAAAAAAAAGATTTTGTTGCAGAAAAGGGGCCTTTGTGACGAGAATCTTCACAAAATATGAAAAAAATCTCTCAGTTATAAGTCACCTGTGCTTTGAATTTCATTTAAAAATATTAAGAAATAACTTCCACACGAATTTTTACACTCAAAAAAACTTGCGTTTTTCTCAAAACTCTATTTTTACACAAGTGATTTTTTGCTTTTGGGGCGATGAAATTATTAAGATTCATAATGTTTATTTAAATTGATAAATAAATCCAATAGTGCCTTAACCGACTGCTGCAAATGTACAAATTTATTTTATCGTTATTTTCAATGCGAAGCGATGAGAAAAAGGTATATTTATCTCCACTTCTCTAAGTCTATTCCATGACTTAATGCTTAAAAGATAAACCCGAGCATTTGTCTATGGATATAATTTATGAAAGCAGTAAAAAACCACATGAAACCGAAGCGTGTACAAAAAGAGAAACTACAGAAAGGATTCTCAAGTATAGCCATGTATTATTGCCGATGAAAAAGCAATCGGTGATTAAATTGATTACTTAAAGATATTTTATGTTGGGCTATCTTAAGATTTTAAAGCGTTTTACGTCTACCTCATGACGAATTGTGGCTTACGATTATATTAGTTGATTAAACTTTATTTTAACAAAAGTCGCTGTGTCCTTTTTTATTATTAAAATGATGATATAGCCAAAATAAACTATTGCATTTTCTGATCAGTCCTTCGCGCCAAGCATATCTAACGAGGTCTGTCATTATATTATATGCTTCCACATACCAATACTGCAATAAAATGCAGCCATGAAGTCGATCGAGTACAGATTATTATAAAGAGTTCAAAATTAATATGCTATGAATTAGTTATGGAATTCTTTTTAGTTTATAAATGCTTGGTTATCATCCGTGTTAAATTTCGATGTAATATTTATGAATGAGACAATTTGATACTGCTGTATTTGCGCCTTACAAACTGGTTGTGAGACGGGGCATCTTAGAAAGCTTTAAAGATCTCGGTTTTTGAGCTTTTAAAATCGATGTCTCCGCTGATTCTTAGGGGTACACTGGTAAGGTTATCAATAAATGCTTCACGTGGCTGGGATATATGTTCCGGATGCCACCAAAGAGTGGCACAGCCTCAAGGGCTTAGTCTCCGTGGCCGGCCTTCTCTTACCCTGGAGCGGTGCCACAAAACTAACCTACGCGCTGCAGGTCTGACATGGCGGGAGGCGCGTGAGTTGGCAGTGGATCAAGGAAAGTGGCGTGAACGTGTGCTCGCCCTATGCCCCAACGCTGGAGCTTGAAAGGGTAAAGTGGTAATAAATATTTGTGTGCTTAGCTTTGTGATATCACCCGAATGCCAGGTTAGGTGGACGATTGGTAATTTGCCGCTGGTATTGTTGAATGAAATAAATGAAGAAATGCATTAATATTGTTGTAACTAGATTACACACGTTAAAACGAATTAACAGTTTTTTTTCGACGATGTCCGATCCTAATAGGATGATAATATGGGCCTCCACAGAGTAGAGGTTTGTATTGACAGATTTTGTTTTTACGAGAAATGGATGTCAGCCACTTGTTCAACCTATTAGGTCCTTACCCTGAATCACACACAAATTGAAAAATAATATGTGTACTTGTCAGACCCAGGATTTGAACCTGAGACCCACGACGCTTTAGGCTGACGCTTGAGATGCGCGGCCATCGCGGATGGCGGATAAATACTGTATATAAACCATATCCCCTGGTAATGTTAAATTAAGTCGGTTAAACCAGCTGTTACGTTCATCGGACCATCCAACCTGGTCGCCACAAAGGCCAATTTTATTGCATTTAGATAAACTGCAGCATCATACTGTCAACGTAAAAAACTTTTTACTGAGATTGTTCGGCAGTTTTGGATTAGGTTTTGGTATTTACTACAGTTTTTAATTTTGTTTATACCTATTTGCATTTTTCTTACATGGGTATCTACTCTTAACAGTCATGTTAATTCAGTCAAAGCATATTTGAGTGAATGGCGACCTTAGTACTTGGGTAACTGCTCTTGGGACATTCCCGATTATAAAAAAATTATGCTTCACATTAAACGTACGGTCTCGTGATACGTCCGATGATACCGAATACCGTGATACCGAAACTATGTATTGAGCGAGGAGAGGGTAGTTTGGTGAGACCATTAACTTTAACTTCAATGTGTATCTGTACAACGTTTTATCTCTACCATAGTTAACCGTTACATAACACAAGTAGTAAGTAGTGAACTTAGAAATAAAGCTTAGGAGAATTAATTAGTGTTTGTATGTTATCTTGTTATAGAATCTATGTTACAAATTGTTAAGTATATATTATAACAATCTTAACTAATACTGGATGCTAACAAAGAAAATAATATACTTACTTAAATATTATGTTGATATTATGTCCAATAAGTCAAAAAGATTTAGGAGCATAAGAAGCTAGGAGAAGAAAATTCTCAGAACGACAGTCGACTATTACCACTTGCAGTCGATGGGGGTGTCTTTTTTCTCTTCCCGGGAAGTAAAGATCATTTTTTCTTTTCTTTCTTCTTTTCGCTGGCATTTGTCAACTGTGGGGTGCTTTTAATGCAGAAAGACTGCCGAGGAGGTGATGCATTTTCTGGAGAAAAGACAAAGACCGGATGAATAATGAGATTGTTTTGTTTAATTTTTAATATTTTTATTAATCTTCAGTCGTATTTTTAGCGCATTCTTTATTTTCTTGTCTCTCTTTAAGTATTTATTTTACAGAATGAATTATCTAAACCGTTAACTAGAATTTAAAATCAGATATTTTTACCAAAAGATTAACTTCTAAGTAAGTACTTATATATAATATAAAATAAATATTTCGGTCATAATTTTAGCATTAACATAGTAATGAAATAGAAATGAATACCTACTGAATTTTTTTTAATGGTTAATAATCAATAGGTATCAATGGCACCTCAGCTCTAACAAGTGAATACCTACATATAATTATAACGGGAGAACAATTAGTATCAATGTCAATAGTATACCAATTTGATGAAAATGTTCGCAGAAGTTCCCAATCTTTTAGAGCCCAACATCCACCTAGGACCATCTCAAAATTTTAGGACCCTAGTCTACAGCCTCTTTCGTGTGGACGTTGGGCTGCAAAAGAGTAATGAATATCAGGATCTAAAGGTTTTTGACTCCGTCAGAGTGGAAGTTATATTAACTGATTTTTTTACAATAAATGGATCTTATCTACGTACCTGCTTAAACTATTAGGTCTATAATCTGGGTCTAAAAAATATTGAAAAACAATATATTTGTCAGACCTGGGATTTAAACCTGGTACCCACGCCATTTTAAGCCAACACGTTACTAAATCTCTTTAGTGGAAACCAAAACTCTTACCGTATTGTGGAGCTACAATAGCTTCAACAGATAAATTTCTAAGAAAATTACTTTTCAAAAATATTTGTTATATTGTATAAATAACTTAATAAAATAAACCATTTCTTTTATTCAACAAATACTTCACAAGATTTGAAAATGTAACATTCCATATATTTACATACATAACTTGAAAACACCTCAGATATACCTATTAGAAATAATCACATTTGAAAAAAATACGACTCCCGACGTTCATATTCACTCCGTATATTCACTGGTTTCGCACCAATATGCTTTAGCCAATTAAGCTATGAGCCTCCTACCTAAATACGATAATTTAAACTAGTAGGTCATATATGAAATACTTATCAAATTGCATTATTAATGATAATCGGTTTTTGTGTTTTTAATCAAGGTCATTAATAACAATAGTCAGTAATAACGCAATTTGATAGGCATTTCGTGTAGGAACTACTAGTTTAAATTATTATTATTTGGTAGGAGGCTCGTAACTTGGTTAAAGCATATTTACACAAAACCAGTGGATGTACGGGTTCAAATCCTATCGGGCGTCGTATTTTTTCAAATGTGTTTTTTTCTAGTATGTAGAGGTGTTTTGAAGGTGTTATGTATGTTTAGTATAAATAACTGTTTTAATGTTGAATGAATGAGTTAAAAATGTTGTATCAAGCAGATGAAATCGGTTTTGGTATTTAATTCATTAATAACTATGGGGAGAAACTATTAATATGCAAAAAAGCCATTGTTAATTTAAGAGCATACTTCAGTGAAACGGCAAATAATTTTCAACTGTAGGTGCGACGAAATTTCGGACTGGCTGCCAATCGGAGAGCGAAAGTCGAGCTGTGAACAGATCAATTTGCTTTGTGATGGCGTCGGGGGAATAATTCTTAAATCGTGACAAGATGACTAAAAAACGTTACCCATTTACTTGAAAAAGAAAACATGTCAATAAATATATTATTATTACTAATAGAACAATTTATACACATAAAATTGAATGGACGCATGTTGAATTTTTATGTCAAATTATGTTTTGTTCTGCACGCGTTGTTTGCACAATCTTCGCGTCGCGTAGTCACGATCGTTTTAGACCGTGCTCCAGCTGAAGTATAAACCTTAAACAAAAATGTAATATTTTAACGAGTGAAGTTTATATAAAGTAGATTAGGTGGGTAAAAATAATGTACAATGAACGCGGCACACGAATGCATAGAAACCGAGAATCGTGATCAAAATTGTAAACGTATAAGTGGCAGAAGTAGCACCACAAGTAATAACAACACACATGAGAACAGACCTTGCAATTTTCGCGTATAATAAATGCTTTCTATTTTCCGCTACTTCGAGCTTTTATAATGCTCATAGTACGTGATGCAGGTGGAAAATTTCCACGTGGTATTTCACGTGTAACTTCCGGTGAAGCGTGCGCATTGTCGACTTCCATTTCAATGGAATTCCATTCCGCAAGTATGATCTTTAGTATCTCTGGACATTACACACAATGCTCCAAAGAATAATGATTTTTTTCAATAGGAAAAATTATTTTCTAACCTTAATATTATCATACTTTATTTTATAGCCTCAGTTTTTTGTCACTATTTAAAGATATATATAAAATAACTTTTAAAACAACCTTTCTACGTTGGATGAAATTATTATATGCTACGGAACGACTGTAATAACGTATATTCTACAAAATACTTTTATAAATTATATAGGTACTAGAATTGGTCACCAAATTGGAACACAGCATTATAGCAATATATTTTTAACGATATTACGAAGTATTCATTGAATTATAATTTACAAATGATAATAACGTGGGGTTGCTGCCAAAAATTATTAAGTCGATATTTTAGGTATTTAGAGATTATACTGTGTCTATATATACATAATATGTATTCTAGAAAAAAAATTAAGGTTATCCTATACATAGATTATGCATATAACGCATAAAGAAATTAGCAGTATGCCTAATTTTATAGGGCAAGTCAAACTTCAAATTGAAATTACTCCGTAACATGATTTCGACACTTACCAACTTTTGGCAGTTTGGAAATCCCACGATATATAAATTATATTAAATTCTAAAGGATTTATTATAATCAGTATTAATAATAGGTATATTTTATATTATCATTTGTGAAATAGACGAAACCGGTCCGGATATAATTAATAAAAGTGGAAAAGTACTATAAAAAATTGCGTTTTATTAAATTAAATTAATAATACATAAATATAAAGGCAATAAAAATAAAAGATTTGTCTGTGATTTGACTTTAAAAATATGTAAAAAATTTGTTAGTCTATCTTGTATTCAGAAACTATTTTTAGGAATAATATCTTATAACTAAGTATTTTTGGAAACCGTATAAACGTAATTGACTTGACTTAAAATTTTCTTAGTGTCACGTCCCAGGGTGAAATTTGGCCTCATCTACAAGTGGCAGTCTAGTAGCAATTTTTTTCATTTCCATCCTATTCCAATTTACAAAGTCAATGAAATTTTCATACATTGTATTATAAAAATTGAAATTGCCATTGTTTATTTTAATGTTTTATGTCGATAAGTGCGGATATTTTCTCAAAAATAAAAAGTATTTTTATTTTTAACTGAAAGACAAAGACTCTTTGTACCAGAATAAATATAGACATTATACCCCCCACGTACAAAAACCTTACAAAAGATTTTATATGTAAACACCCAACCATTTTCTCATATACGAGATTCAAGAGCGCAACATAAAACATACCTGATACACATGGTTAAGTGTAAGCTCACCGAAAATTTTTCAACGTATAGGAGAAAAAAAGATACACATTACAATACTTTCCTTTGTCGCCAATACCTTATGACTGAGAATCATGAAAATTATGAATCACCCATCGGCTATTATAAGACTGATTCAGTCCCGGGTTTTAAGGGTTTTATACCAGTAGGCTCTTCTCGCTAATATATATCGATCATAATTTTATATTTTATTGATTGATGTAAATATTAATGAATAGCAAATCTTCAATCAGTTTATTTATACTTACAGTTTATAAATTCTTATCTCTTCATTTTATATGATTCTTCTTTTTAGTTATTCCTTCATTGTTAAGGACCATCTTGCAATTTTGTTATCTTTTGAGCGACCAAGACTTTCAACCCCTTTCGATCCCCTACTTCTCTCAGGAGAGAGTGAATGCTGTCTCCAGTCAGCTCTTTTACTTGCTCACTCCAGCAGATCGACGTTGTTTCCTTGAAGTTACCCAAGACTATCAGTCTCTTAAGGTTTTTCCTTTATAGAATTCCGTATTGTAAAACAATTATGTTCTAAAAACATAATATTCATGGATATTTTATTAAAAAAAACTTAGCCCGTAAGTATTTATGTTTTAATAATATCTGCAAATGTCAACTACAGAATGATCTTATATATTTATATATTATCACATGTTTTATTACGTTACGAAATGAATATAAGTAATGGCATTTTAAAATATATATTAATGTATTAACAGTGGGTATCCAATGTACTATGATATTTTCAAACACTTTGAATTATATTAGATTTTGTAACTGCTTCTTTATTTAGTAATAATGTTTTCACGTTATGTTATTGTTTTCATTTGTTATATTATGCATACACAAAAATTGATGTGAATTTGTTATTGCTGAGCACCCACTGTGCCTAAAGATACTGAAAACTGAACTTTCTCTGAACATTCGTAAGGTGATATTTGGTTTTAAAAAGTACAGTCGTATTAGGCATTTTGCGTTAAGTTTATGGGGCGCCAACCATATCCATTCTGTCAGAAAGAAGCTCTCATTGAAAAATTACATCTAACGTGATGTATATCACTTAGTATTTAAAGCTGTCGATACTCTCGATGTTTTTCGCATAATCACGAAAAAATATGTATTAACCGCCCACATGCTCAGCGTAGGTCAAAATGGAGCTTTTATGGAATTATCAGAGCATAACCCTGGACATTCCTTAAGTGTTGTAGATAATCTGTTTATATAATTTTGAAACCTTATTGTCTTTTATATTTATTTTAAATATTTGATGACTGCATAAAGTATTTTTATTTCATAAAATAGAATTCTTTTGAACCTCTCAATCTAATGTTTTAGAATATAGTAATATTTCAGTACGCCCATGTGAAGTGGTGTTAAGATTTTTTAGATTTATTTATTTTTAAACGCATTGAAAAAACCATTAGTAAAATTAATGTTAACATTATATAGTGACATATTTACGATAAAAAATATATTTTATAGTCTTTTTGATCCCAAATTCTACAAGACAAGAATTAGGCATTTTACTATTCAGCAATGGACACGATTGACACATTTGAAGATAATTATAAATATACTGATTATAAGCTATGTCTTTGATAATTCAAATATAATAAACATCTTATGAATAATGTTTGCTTTATATTAATTATTGACCTAAGAATAAGGTAGTATTTTTTTGAAATAGGTCATTTCTATTGGGATTTCCCAGTGGCTAAGCTACAACATACGGCAGTAGCTATAAATTGAATACGTGTATTAATTAAGGTGCTAAGTACCAAAAAAATAAAAACTGACATTTTTATAGAAAAATGTTCTACATACCAACGCCAATATATTCAACTATAGTCTAAGTGCTTCAAGCAAGTCAAAAAAATACAGCAAAATAATTAAACCTGTCGACGTTGTAAGTCTGTTGGCGTGTTTTATTTATAATGGTGTAAGTAGCACTGCAGTGCTCAACGGCATTCAATATAAAATAGCTGACAATGGTGTGTTGACACTTGCGAGTTCTTATTACCTAAACTTATAGAAGCTGCTGTGATTGCTTCACACTGTAAAACTACATTTTTCAAAAGGTCTGCTTCATGAAATTTTACTGCAATGACTCGGTATTTCGTAACTACAGGCAATACTACTTTTTGGTACTTGAGCCTTATTTAATACACGTATTCAATTGACAAACGATAAATGAAGTAGGGAGTAAGATCGTGTTAACGTTTTGACCTACGCTGAGCATGTGGGCCCTTAAGACAGGTGTTTTTTTTTTAAAAAAAAAAACGTATATTATTAGATTGTTTTTGATTTCGAACAATTATCATTCGATGAATGTTATTCGGTGAATTTTCCAGCAGCGACCTCAAATATCATTTTCATCAGTTACCTTAAGAGAAAAACCTTATAATCGCTTAAGCTCGGCAAAGAGCTATCGAGGCCTGGAGGCTTCGCTTGATATTCGAATATATTGATTTTGGCTATGAGGCATAAATGGATTCTCCTTCGCGATATATTTCACTTTATGTCATGTACGTGAAGCAGCGTTTGCGATAACATGATTTTGTCATGTGAAAACATTGAAGAATTACCGCCATTTATTCGAAAAAAATGAAGATGGAAAAGCGATTGGATTTTCATATATCTTTCGATAAAACGCGATCCGCTTTTTTAATTTCCGCAATTCAACAAAAACTGGGAATATCGTGATTATGACATTGTTTTTTTATTATATTTATATCAGAGGCTTCTTTAAAATTACTTCTGTCGATGTCTATCGGTAGAAGATCTCATATAATTTAAATCATGCATTATCCCCTTAAAGAAAAGATATCCTCTTAAGCTTAAATGGTATAAGGCAGTAAACTATTATATTATGTAGAAGAACTTATATATTATTATGATAGTAGTTATCTAGTAACGGAATCGATTTCAAAGAAAAAGTTGCAATATTGCAACACAATAATAATATATATGTATTTAAATACTAATGGATTTAAGGTTTGTACTATTCCATTTAAGTCATTTCTTGCGACCCGGATTTTGCCTTTCGGCATATTCGGGCACTATGTGCACTCACCAACAGGTAAATACACAATGACAATGAATATAATTAACTCTAACTTATATAATAAATTGATACAATAAAGTAGGTAAAAACTTTATCCCCTACCTATTAAGTCAAGGATCAATATAGAGTTGACGCTCCGACTTGAAATTGTTATATTTCGCAATCAAACATTTTACTTCTCCGTCTAAATTAGGAATTATTTATGGAAAACCGGTGTTTTAAATAAATTTGATGAACATTATCAATAATCGAACGCTCCCCTTAAAATATGAAATACAAATCGTTATATTATATGTCAACCCCCTTATTCCATTAAGACATAACATTATCATTACAGGGGCAACTCTTAATAATACAATAACTCACTCATTAGAATATAAATAATTGAAAAAAACATTTAGGTGTGTACTTAAAAAATTCACTTACCTATTTCTCAAGTTGTTTTGCTATTATATTATTGGAAATTGAAATCTTGTTGTTTCGTCAAATTAGCAAATTCTACGGTAGTCCAGCATTACTTTACATAGACAAGGATTCTGTTTACTCCCCCTAAATTTAAATTCAAATCCAGTGACAAGGCTTAGTCTTGCTTACGTGAAAATATTGTCGCTGTCATTTAGCCTTAGTCGAGAATTCAAAGAAGTGTTCCCGCGTTTATTTTTTTTCCTTTTGAACCCTCAGCGGATGAAAAGCAACCGTGAAATTTCTCCCCCAGGAGCCGGAGGACTCATCCAACCCGTATCAAGCCAACCCCGAAATGACCGCTCGTTTTTTCGCCCTTGGTTGGTCAAATCGCGGATAAACCTGCAGATTTATGCGCTCTGGTTCCATCCCTTACGGGGCGCGCAAAGTCGAAAAATCGCATTTGCAAAAGGGGGTGGGGCTGCCCTCATAAATATTGCTTGTTATATGTGCTACTATAACATCTGTCAAAAGATATCATTGATATATGAATCGGACCGATTTAACTTCAAAGATATTATTTAGAAGTATTAAAGTCCTTTTCAACCCTTCAGTAGATAAGTGCAATTAGTTAGCACGTGCTAATCAAATACTTGTATTAACATTTATTTGATACATTTTAACGTATAACGTAGGGATGTCATGAATAAGGCAACATAACCAAATTAGAAGCAATTTACAATGATAATAATTTAAAATCTATACAATATCAAAAATTTAGGCAGTATTCAATGTCTAGAATTACGTAATTTGCAGCGTGCACACTTGCTAATCAAAAGCTCTATAGTTCGATCCCGCCTGCTGACTTGATTTTTATTTTATTTGTTTTTAAGTAAATCATGACGGCCTTTTGGCGGGGATTCACTCTCCCAATAATTTTCGTATACCATTCATACAAAAGTATTCATTTAAAAACACACACTCGACTAACAGATCATAAGGTAAAAAATCCATTCCACACCAAGGCATAACATATCAAGAAAGGTAATTACTAATTTAATGCGTTTTCATATATTAATACATAATATTGATTCACTGATAAAGTAAATTAATAACATATTAATTGTAGGTAGCTGTAATATTGCTAACATTAATGTACAGTTCATTAATAATAAATCCTTTATTATTGTAGTATTGTAATGAAAATATTGTAGAAAAGTCATAATATGCAGAAGTCGATTTCTAAATAATTAATGGTGATCAATGTTTAGTGAAGGTTGACATAAAGCGCCGATTTTTCTTGATGCATTCGATTTGACAGATCTTCGAACACTCCCGTCACTATAATATTACTTTCGGTTACCCGGTCCAATAAACTGCAAATATTTTAATGACTATTCACTTCGTCAATTTTTTACCACGTTTTTATTATCTCGCATTCTTGTTTGTCCAGTACAAATTTTTTCTTGTTCTAAGGGTCCCGAAAGGCAAAAATAGAGTCACAAAGCGACTCAAATGGAATAGTATAAAACTTAAATTAATAAAACTTATTTTATCTATTTGTAAAATTTTTATCACATTGAAATAAATTCAACACATTTATTTTTAATCTTTAGCTTTTTCAGATTTGGTATATTTTAACATGTTTTTATTATCTCGTATTCTTGTTTGTCCAATACAAATATTGCAATCGATTTTTAATTAACTTTTCGACTAGCTAGACATGTGAAACTTTTAGAATATATCTGAACACGATGACACTGCATTCTTTTAATACTATTAGCCATCTTTAAGAAGAATTGAATTTTAAGTTAATTATGTTTTGTATGGAAAGATATTTCGGGAAAAAATTCGTAAGAAGTAAAACACTATTATTGGTTGCTTAGGGATCCTAGCAACTAAATTATTAAGATATACGTGCGTTACTGTGGAAATCAATATGAAATGTAAAAATGACATTTAAGTATTCTATATTTATTCAGTATTTCTATCAAGTACAAAAAAAGTATTTATTAATACAAAGAATTGTCAAGTTTATATTATGATTGAACAGAAAATTTAAAAACCTGGTATATAAAAAATTCTTTTTATCTTGTAATTATTTAAAATTATTTTGTATAAACGTATGTTTGTTGTATATTCTTTTAGTTGAGGCAGACGAAATCGATCCAGCTATATTTAAAAAAAAAGTGGAATCAGTACGACAAAATTTGCTTTTTATTTAAACTAATAAATCAATGTTTACATTATATTATAAATAATTACAATAACAGAATATTATTTGTGATTTTTTCCTTTCAAAAACAGCTCAATACTTTTGGGTAAAGGTCTATTCCTTAGTATGATAACAAATTGAATAACATATATGGATAAATAATTCAGCCAGCTTTTCTATATACACAGTTCCGTAATGTTACCGCAGGGAGTATTATTATAACGCATATAGTTCCGTTTTGGTGCGGTATTAACCGCTCATTTGGCTCTGTAATGAGCCACTACTCCTGGAAAAAGGGAAAACATTTTCCTTAACGTCATTTTTCTTTATTCGCTCGGCTGCAGTGAAAAATATGTGTTTGCCCGGGCGTCTGATTTCGCTTGCACCACACTACACCACTGGTTTCAAATCCGATTACTACAACTATGATAATACTGTAGAATGATAAATTTTAAATGTCAGTGAAAAGATGTACCAATAATTAAAATTATATTTATTGGGAAAAATATAACCAAGTAAGTATATGGAAAATTGACCATAGCCGATATAATAATAATAATTTTATTGTAAACATACATATTCGGAAACACCTAAAAATTATAACTACTAGAAACAGACTGCTCTCGTGGTGCAGTGCGTAAGGTGCTTGCCTTCCACCCGAGAGTTTCTGGGTTCGATTCCCGGTCAGGACACACAGTATTTATGTGTTTTTCTCAAAGCCTGGGTGTTTGTGATTATTCAAAATTACTATCAACCACCTTGTACGAAAAAACAAGGACATAGTTATTAATAATTCTAAAAAAAAACCACTAGAAACAATCAGCAGGTAGCTATATTGATAAAGGACATTGGCCGTAATTCAAGCAAGATTCAGGTTTCAGTTCCGCCCGGTACCATATTTTTTGTCATGATTTTTTACATATTATGTGTGTTTATGAAGTATTTCCGAATCATGTATGTTAAAGAATGTTGCATTCGTAAATTTAGTAAATTATTCCTTATATAAAAAAATAGTTTATTCAAATATTAGTATACCTTAAATACTTTATGACTCAAGTTTTGAGAGAATCAAGCTAAGTATCAATTATTGGTACCTTGATTTAACCCACAAAAGCTGTGAATAATAATGAAATTTGAGAAATACATCGATAACATACACGTCTATTAGTTAATTTCATTATAATGAGGTAGTGTGCAGGTAGATAAATACGACGATAACTTAGACATGGGTTCGAATCCCATCAGGCATCATATTTTTTCTAATGGGTGTTTCCAAAATCAGATTCGTTGATTCGACACATCTTTTCTCTAATTAATGTAATATACTAGTATGCATTATGTTTAAATCATAATTCTTCCACAGTTATATTGTCTAGGCAAGTCTTAAACAGTGAGATTCTTACAATTGGTGCAAAACTTGGTAGTGTTTCATAGATTCTAGGTTTAAATCCCCATCTGAGAAATCTAAATGTGCTTTTTTCAAAGTTTTTTTCCAAAGCAATAATTAAGTGAATTCAAGAACTAGTAATTTTTCTAAAATAGTTTTTAATACACAATTATTCCATTCACGGAATTTGATTACATTTGACCTAATATTTTTGTTTACCTAGATATTTGACAGTATCCATAAGAAAAATACGTCTTATATGAGCACTCAAAAAATATGTGTAGTATATTTAGTATATTTAACTGTGTTCAAGAATTATTCTCAATTCGTCGTACGGGTTTTATATGTTTAAATAATAAAATACTCTCAATTGTTTTAAAATATCTTCAAAATAATAATTTAAGAAAAATATAAATTATATCTTTGAGAGGCTTAGTTTTATAAGATTTCTTATTTGAGGGCGGTAGTGAAAATATAAAACCTGATATGAGTGTGTGTGTAATTTGGAGGTGAATTTGTATATGTGCTTGCTTTTGGATGTATGTGAATCATTATGAAGTCAACAGTAGGGGTAGATGAAGTCTTTTCCAACTAGAAAATTTTATATATTATTAAATAAGTCGAGTATAATTACTTGCTACTTTAAATAATGATGTAGAAATTATATAAACGTTATGGAGTACTTAAAGTTACAGAAAATAAACTGACGTGGTTTATTGACTGTCAATCAAAAACTAAGGTTTTTATTATAATAATGACACACTTTTTAACCGAATGGATTATCAGCAAATTATAAAAGACAGTAATTTTAATCGAATTGGATTAATTTATTTATTATAAGGTACACTGGGGTAAGTGTAACCGCGTTTCCTATTAATTGATGTTAACATTAAATTACACAAAAACGAAAAGAGATAAATTAAAAATTCTTTTTGTAATATATAGTCTTTTTTCTTGACTACTAAATTAAGTTTATTGGATAATCAGTTCTGTACAGGGAGTATTTTTTTAATATTCTTTGGATGAAGATTCGAGTTTACACTTACCCGCATAAATGAAGCAAGTAAGGACACGGTACTTTAAGTATTTGGTATAAGAATAGTATGAGGTAACAGTAAAGAAATATAATTATTGACTACATGATTTTTACATTTAAAAACGTATAAAAAATATAGTAAGAAAATGGGAAATCGACCTTGCTTAATATGTTTGGGATCAAGTGACTGCTTTTCAATATTTTGCAGTGAAAATCGCACTATCATTCATTGGAGTCCAAGGACTAAGTTACATTCTAGCAATTTTTAGAAATTATAAAAATAATAATGTCCGCATATATCAATCTCACTATATATTGATATTGTTATCTGGAACAATTCTTTTATTTATGTGGTAGCAATTCAAAAATTAAATGTAAATAATATGCTAGTAAGTTGCTTCAAAGAGAATCGACCAACATGCATGAACTACAAAAATATGCAAGGTTTTGGCACATCGTTTTTCATAACAAACATCTTATAAATAAAATAAAATATTTCTAAATATAAATAATATTATTATTTTTATGTGAATATTGAATATTTTATATATTATAAACATATATTTTCTTTAAATATTAAAATTTATTCTTATGAGCTTATTTTATAACATATTGCAAACAAAGTACTTTTTCTAGATGCCTTTATCGATACCTCGCATTTACTATGGAGGTTTCTTTAAGGACTTTGGCACGCAAACTACTCTACTTGATGCTAATAAAAATTGTGCCAGCTGAGAAATATGCCTTATTGAAAACCATTCGTCTACCCGCATCGGGTATTGCTAATTTGAATTTGGCCATGGCCCATGAAACCACCATGCAAAAACCCTGGAAAATCCTTCGTAGCGCAAGGCGGTGGTCATTCTGATGAATATTTCGTAGTATTCATTAGAAACTGAGAACTGCGATTTATAGCCGATTTTTTCCCGTGGTAAAAGAAATGTCGCATAGGACTGATATTCTGAGCATATACTTATCCTAACTTATATGGCTGCAATCACCGAGAAATTGGGATTTTTTATATTTACTGGTGGCGCTTTTTAGTGTACTGTAAGAAAAATATGATGTAGATGCGAGAAGAGGGCGGTGACACAGGGATTTAATAAAGGCACTAACCTTTGATGCTGACATGGCGGGCGCGTTTGGCTGGTTCCGTGTTCCCTCACTCACACAACTAGCACGACCACTCTCACAGTTACACTGTACATGGACGGATGAGTGGGTAATGCGTTTATGATTCTTTATGAATTATGGTGATTGACGCGGCATTAGTCGAACCGTAACTCGTTATTGAATTACTTCTTTGATAATGCTAGGGCGGTCAAATTAGTTCAAGTCTTGACGATTTGATGGTCTGAAGATAATTGACTGACATTTATTTATTAATGTGCCTAGTACTACGCCTGGATGGTGACAATAATTATGTAACGTAGGTAGGGAATTTGTATGAGATTAGCGCTACCATAATTGGCTCGAGCACTTACTTTATCATTATAATATTTTAATACAAATATATTTTTTGATTAACTTTGAAATACATTGCATCGGTAATTATAGCATTGTTCTGGGACATAATATCGAGCAAGCCTCTTATATTTTTGGCTTTTCCTCGCTAAAAACGTCAATTTGTAGTAAATTATTTGTAATTGTAATATAACAATAATAAAAACAATAGATACTTAATATTCTGCTTGCACTTAAAAAATAAATTATTATAATAAATATTGGTCTAAATATACAAATAATGAAAGAAATTTTAAATATATTATTGATTTTACCTAAACAGGCTTTTTACCGTAAAAAATCTTCAATTATTAATCTTTTGACGAGCTCTAAGGTTTGATTGATTTAGTTTGTCGCTCCAAAGTGATTAGAACAATATAAATTCCAATATTCTGAGTCGTCAAATATTTATTTTTAAATGATTATATTCGTGCTTGTAGAATCTGATCTCACTTTGAGGCTTTCTAAGAGAGATTTTAAAGCCGAAAAATATACACCCCGATATTAAAAATGTTCCGGTATTGAAAGAGCAAGTAACTCATAGGTAGAAAGAAATAAACCGCTTATCTCTTTATTAGATTTTAAGGCAAAGAAGGGGTTGGACAATAAGACGATGCATAATAAATTAACTTTATATTAATTTATATTGATGCTATTATTTAAGTATTGTAAAAACAATTAGTATAGTGTATATCTTGCTGTTTGTAACGTAAAAGGGGAAAAAAGTCATATATAAAACTGTGCCGGAAGAGAATAAATATTGAAAGAGTAAGGTAAGAGAACACATGCGTAAATATGTATGAGAGGGAGGGAGATGAGGAGAAGACGTATTAAAAATGGTAGGATGAGAAAAAACATATTGTGTATATAATGTGTGTGAGAGAGAGATAAATAAAGAATACATTACAAGTGGTTTAGTTAAGAGTCTTAGAGATGTCTGTTTCTAAGGCATAAGCTATCTGTGAAAGAGTTTGCGTCTTTGTTGAGCGCATCGAAAATAATGTTGACAGGTGGAACTGACACCTGGTATTTGAATATTATTAGTAAGTACTAATTTTAATTTTAGAATTAATGTAAATTTTAAATATTACATAAATAAATTATTATTTTATACAATGATTGAGTTATATTATATTCTTATTATTAAAAAATATAAGTATACAGAAAATTCTATTGAAAACATCCCAGAAAAAAGTAAGTGGCATTCGACCTACTAGGTTTGGGTTTTTTTGATGTCACACCTTTTATTAGTACAGGTGAGTAAGTACACTTATTATTTTAGCTTCCGATCTGCTTATGATCCATGCGAATTAATTCCATTTATCCATCAAAGGTATTTTCAAATATAAAAGCATCAAAACAAGACACGCATGCTTCAAAAAATACTGTTATTTACTTTTCAGATAGAAAAAAAATGAAAAGTATGTACGTGATAGATAATATACAAAAGATAAAAATAAACACAAGTTTAATAACCAAGGGCCATATACTTTAGAAAAAGAGATGTTGAATCAAGCGTAAACATAATTCATTAAGCTTATAATATAATATTGAATAAAAAGCTTAGGATAAATTTTAATTGTAACTATATGGTAAAGATCATTAGTTACGTAGTGCATAGAGTATCTTACTGTTATTATGACTAAAGATTTAGAGATTTTGGGTTTTTAGAATTTATCAAGTTCATTTTCAATCCTCACTTGAAACAATTGGCGCCTTCAAGAATCCCCGTTGCTAGCCAATTATATTTAGTTTTCCAGGTCACATCAGTAACTCTTAATACCACTGAGTACATCATGTAAATACTATTTAATGACCATATAATATGATACTGATATCCGGTTGGCTTCAAGAAAGATAGGCAGGGTTGAGATTCTCGTAAGGTATCTAGTGGGGAGTCTTTAAATATTTCGATGCACCGTTTGGGTTTCCATTATAGAACCTTTACTTCCTCCGATCACCTATTTTACTGATGTCACTGGTTCACGATATACGATAGTATTTCTTTATTTGGTTTCTCGTTCTATCCCACAAGATTTATAAAAAATATATTAGTGTTTTTGACTTTAATGCGCCGGCTAGACAGCGACTTGCCTGTGCGGTATAGTTTGTGCAAAAAATACGAAAGTTTTTTTGGTATATGTGAACTACACTTTTCTCATCCACACACACGGGCTTCCCGATACAAAGTATAGTAAATACGCAGGTGCGTTTGTGGTAAAGCATGAGCGTCTAGTCCGAACTTTAGTGGCACTTTTAATTTACATAATGGGCTATTCACCAGGACTAGAAGATTAGAACTGATGTTGATAGCTGCAAATTTGATATATACATATATAACCTAATATGTTATTAGCAATATGAAGATGAACCATACCTACTGTCACTATTATGGTAATGCATCAATAAGGTTTATTTTATTACTTAAATGCCACTATTACCTATAACCTAAACATGTCCAGTTAATTTTGTAAATTTGTAATTTCACGCCATTTGCACTGTTTGCATGAATAGTGTACAAGGATATCGAGAGACGACATTAGATCTGCATCCTTGGTACTTTGCCTATCTACCTGAAATCATAGATGAAAAACTAAGGTAATCAAAAGTATTTTAAATAATGTATAACAATGCTAACAACGCAAATTGTAGGCTAAGATGAATATGCAACCGTTCTTTTAGCCCCATTTTAATGACGTTTAATTAATTTCATTAGTACAATATCATAATATTAATTTTATTAATGATGCAATGTTTTAGTCATGCTGAAATATAAAAAAGTAATGCTGAAAATATGTGCTATGATTCACTTCTTTACTCTTTATACAGAAATCCTATGTCACATTATCTATATAGTTTTACCTAAGTAATAATAATATTTTATTAACCTGTCCAAAAAGCCAGTTTATCAATTAACTTAAAACGAGTCTCACATATTAGATACGAAGACACAGGTATGTAAATATTAATTTTAATTAGTGCATCTGTATTAATGGAAAGATACTATTTGATTTTACATCACGGAATTTATAATATAGTTCCATATCCACATAATAACTCGAAAATGCGTACTCAATTAACCTTTTCCACGTATAGTAGAAGTTTTAGGCGAACCTCTACATATTAATCCCTTTCACAAACACACGTTCAAATATGCTTGCATGCGTTACTGTGATATGCTACCGGGTGACTAAATATAAAGAAATTTTATCTAGATGTGTTGTGATCGAGAATAACCCTCGACTTTGATTCTGAACGAAATTTGTTTAGGTAAATTCACTTTATTTAAAAAAAGGTTATTTAAACAAAAACGGCAAGAAAAGGTAATGTTGGTTTCTTGAAATTTCGGGACAATACCTAAATATTCTTGAAATCGAGAATTACTCTCGAATCTCAATAAATAAGAAAATTTGAAAATCATTACGAAAAAATGTTTAAGTAATAACATGGGGTTGCTGCCAAAAGTTATTTTGGTATTTTAAGTTAGTAACAGATTATGTGTCTATATATTATAAATATTATGTATGCTAGAAATAAACATTCAAGGTGATCCAAAATAATAGAACATGCACATAAAGCAAAAAGAAATAAGCATTATGCCTCATTTTAGAGGGCATGTCAAACTTCGAATTGCAATTATCACTCCATAACATGATTTCGAGTCGTACCAACTTTACTGTCACTTTATGTTATTTTTTATGAATGATTGTAGTTATAATGTTATTAATAGGTTTTTGAAAAAATATATGTTTTTTAGATCTCTAGTTTTACTTGTCATAGAGTTTTAGGAGTAAATTGAAATATATTCAAATCGGTACGTATGTATAAATGGCTTAAGGGGGGACATGCTCAGCGTAGGTCGACATTATTATAGTGAAATATTAACGATAAAAAACTATATTGATAATCTCTGTGATCTCAAATTTGACAAGAATTAGGCATTTTATTATTCAAAAAATGGGCAAAATTAACACATTTGAAGATAATTCTAAAGATACTTATTATAAGCTATGTTTTTGACCATTCAAGTGTGATAAACATCCTACGAATAATGATTGCTTTATAATAATTATTGACCTAAGAATAAGATAGTATTTTTTTAAAATACGCCATTTCTATTGGCATTTCCCAGTGGTTAAGCTACAATATACGGCCGTAGCCATAAATTGACAAACTATAATTGAAATAGGGAGTAAAATGATGTTAACCGGAAAAGGAGTTAACAGAAATGGCGTATTTCAAAAAAATACTACCTTATTCTTACGTCAATAATTATTATAAAGCAATCATTATTCGTACGATGTTTATCAAACTTGAATGGTCAAAGACATAGCTTATAATTATTATCTTTAGAATTATCTTCAAATGTGTTAATCTTGCCCATTTTTTTAAAAGCTCCATTTTGACCTTCGCTGAGCATGTCCGCCCTTAATAGGTTTTCAGGTAGCACACAATTAAGCAAACTTGATAAACCATTATATAGCTGATGACGATAAAAAAATATTTTTCCATTACAGATAGTTAGAATCTGTCATCTCATAATGTAAAACAGTGAACTAAAAATTTAAGTGTTAAATAAATAATAATTCTACTGTATAAACAATTTGACTGTAATGTTTCTAATCTATTCACATTCATACAAACGGAACCTTAAGATAATATTATTGATAAAGACTAAAGCAGAGCTTCCCAACTAGGTATGTTTCAATAAACAACAAAATTCAAGCGTCGACTGAAAATGGCTATCGAATCGTTACATATGACGATGTTACGTCGGCATAACCATTTATTTATTTCTATCTTGATTATTAACGCAAGGCTCAGGTTACACGAGGTTTACAATTTCTTCATCAGAATTTATGAATAGTTCTTTCAAGCATCGACTCATTTAGCATTAATATTAGTTTTGCAACTACTAAAATTGAAATATTTATTAATACCAGTAACTACTTGCTTTTGTCTCCACCACCCATCACGCTTCCACAACCGTTAAGCAGGCGTATAGCCTGGTTTATGTAATAAAAATACTTTTTGCAGTCATCAAATGCTTAAAATAAATATAAAGGATAACAAGGCTTCAAAATCATATAAATAGATTATCTACAACAATAAGAAATGTCCAGGATCATGGTTTGAAAATGCAATAAAAGTTCCATTTTGACCTACGCTGAGCATGTCCCCCCTTAAGCATCCATTTTAACAACAAAATTTTAACGACAATAAAATAAACAGTAGCAATATAAATGAAACAGTTTTCGTAAAATGTATAATAGGTAATTCGTAAATAATAATATTAAATAATAATTCCGAAAATGTAATTTATTATAAACTAACAACCACTTTAGTGTGGGACGAAAAATTTATAAACTATTTCTTTTATTCAACGAATAATTCACAAGATTTTAGAATGTAACATTCTTTATATTGATCATAAATAAATTAAAAATACCTTAGATATATGCCTAATAGAAAAAGAGTTTTATTATTTTAAATAGTGTGCGATGATGTAAAAAGATTGAGAAGCAGTAGGCTACGAGACATATTTAATGCCGTTAAGTAACAAACAAATAAATTTATTTTAGATGCGTGAACATTAGTCTCTGATCACACGGCACATTATTATGTTATTCGGTAACAGCTGTAACAGGTACTGCCCTTCCTAATGTAATAACTGCGGATTCCCTATTTTAAGGTTCCCGTATTTTATGTTTTCTAGCATTAAAAGGTTATTTTACGGGGGCTCGGTTATTGAACCATATTGGTGAAAACTTTGTGATAATTACAATGTACCCGCGGATATATTAAATTTCGAACACGATGGATAAGTAAAGGTTATTGCACTCTCAAAATTTTAATGAATGTTATTTAAAAATCAATAAATAACGTAGTGCTATTTATACAAACATAATGTATGAATATACATAATTTGAAAACATCTCATGCATAATGCACACTAGAAAAATCATCAATCATCACAACACGCGACGGGACTTGAGCCTGTGATAGTTTGTAATGATAGTAGTACGTCGCGTGACGGACTCGACGAGTGTGTGAGGGTTTAAGGATTAACAAATCATCAATGACCCTACTGATCTAGTTATGATTGAGGAAATGCTGACAATCATGTTCACTCTTTTGTTTTGTTTTAACAGCAAAAAATACATATTAAAGTATGTCACCCATGTAATGCTAAGTGATATGATTGCTACATATGTTGTAAATTATATTGGGCAATCAGCGTTCTCTAGCTGTATCAGTTAGCGTTTTTGACTTAGTTGGCCATTAGATATAATTAACATGTTATTTAAATGTGGTAATTAATTAGTAATTAGTAGGTCAGCAGTGAATCGGATTTCTTCGTGTAAATGTCTTTGGATACTTTAAAGGGCTAAATGGATACCTATCTGTAATAATATAAACTTTTAAATACGAACAGACAAAAAAATAATTAAAAAAATATTAAAATGTAAAGAGTAGAATAGATATTTCAAAATCGTGTCAAACACAAACATATCATATTGTTCATTTTGTAATGTTATATGTCTTATGTTAACTTAATTAATACAGGCAAACATTATTCTGATAAGAAAATTCTATGGCTTTATAAAAAATTACTCCAATTTACTTAGTTAGAGGTAAAATTTAATCATTCTAGATATCACAACAGTCGCTTGTTGGCATTTTATTGATTGAATAAATCTTTAAAGAAATAAATTATATCATTTATCTTTAAAAAAAACGATTAAATAATATTTGAAGGTAACTTTTTATTTGATAGTTAATTTAATTTTGTGGTTTTACAGCTTCGTTAACTGTTTTTTGATTGGAGTCTTCAAGTTTTAATACAGTGTATTAATGAAGTTTTCGGCGTTGGGCAGATTAAATTTGATGTTAGTAATTCTATTAAGTATTTAAAAATTATTTCAATAAAAATTCTTCTTTTTCCGAGTCGTTTATGTTGACTGTTTTAACCTTCGTTGACTGGAATATTTCTGTCACCCTAAACAATCGTCTGCCATTTTATTCTCAGAAGCATTCAAAGTCATTGAAAGGTAGAAGTCTGTGACGTACTTAGGATATTACCACGGCCGTTTAGTACTTCAACTTTTTGGAGACTATCAGCAATTCTGTAGAGAATTCGGACACAGCATTTGAGAATATTTTATATGAATGCGGTGCAAAAGGAGAAAACAGTAATAGTGTTAATGTAAAAAAGATTACAACTGCAAAAACGTATACTTAGATACTATCTGACCAGTGGTATGTGGTGAATTTTGCTTGTAGAGATAATGAGACTCTGAATCCAGACCATTGTTGATTGGACATGGTGGATTTGCTTATTCAACACGTAGGTATATGTAACAGAGATATACAAAGTGCCAAATAGATCCAGTTTGGGAATGTCCTAAAATGTGTAAAGAAAAGTAAGTCGGTTCAACCAGCTATTGAGCCCATCGGATCTGGTCGCTAAAAATGTAAATTTTATTGCATTTAGAAAATTTGCGGCGTCTTACTGTCACCGTGAAGATGTTTTCACTTAGGTTTTTTGGCAGTTTTATATTATCTTGACGTGTTATTTTACTACAATTTTTATTTTTGTGAAATTCTTAAAGTTTCGCTTAATTAAGTCACGTAAATTCAGTTAACGCATAATGGAATGCATGGAAACTCCAGTCTTGAATAACTGTTCCATAGATATTTTTGGTCATAAACAAATACTGATGCTTCACACCCAAATCGATGAACTCGTAATACTCCCGATAAGTACCGGGTGTGGTACGGGGCGGGTGTGTTTCTTTGATGAGGCCATTAAATTCAGTGTAGAGATGTTATTGAAATACATCATAATATTATATAATATTATGTAGGTACATACCGTTTGGTCCATATTATTTTATTTCGATAAGTCATAGTCGATAAAATAAAATACTGTGTAATTCCGCGATATTCAAAAAATATTGAAGTATTTTAAACATAATTGTTTATAAAATATATAAAATTTTATCGATATATGACACATTTAATTTACTTCAAAATTAACTATCAATGTTTTAACATTGACAAATCGTATCTGACATTCAATATTTTTAACAGGGCGAGTTGAAATATTATACAACAACTATTAAATGAAATTGAATAAAAACAAAAATACGGTTAGTGCAATAATATTTTTTAAGGTAACTATATTATTTCTATGTTACTTACATGTAAACTGTTTTTTTATCGTTATAGATACAAGGTGTCTAAATCATTAAATATCAGCAATGGACATGGAACATGAAGAAGATACATCAGACCACGAAGAATCAAAATCATTTGAAGCTGTCACAAAAACCGATAACAACCGCGAAGTTTTTTTACCAATCGATGACAATAATATCAAATTTAAAGAGATACAAGTTTTCCCCAAACGATGGCTGATCCTCGTAATCTTCGTCCTGTACGCGACAGGAAGCTTCATGCAGTGGTTCCAGTACTCCATCATCAGCAATACGGTGGCGAAGTATTACTCTGTATCTGCGTGGAGTGTGAATTTGACATCGTTGATTTTTATGTTTACATACTTGCCACTTGCATTTCCGGTGTCATATATAATGGATAAAATGGTACCTATCTCACTTATTTTTAAATGAATTGATTATCCCATAACTTGTCCAGATGGCGAGTGTCCCACCGCGCTTTACGCTTTAGTACCAAAAATGTGTTGCGCCCATATAGCGCGTTTCATTTGGCAGTGAACAAGCTGGGTGACGTAATTAATTTTTGAATCGGCATAAAAACAAACGCGAGTGCAAGAAGAAAGCCCGACAACTCAATTGTGATACATGGTTCCTTTAAAATTTTGTATGTCGTGATAACTTGCAAGGTGTATTCTCGGCAGCTTACAAGCTGGGTGTCGCAATTTATTTTGGAATGGCTATACACATCGCATTGTCGAGTCTCGTACTCACTTGCGCTTGTCGTGCGAGACTTAATACCCCGCGAATCCATGTGGACGAGTCAATTAGGTCACTTGTACCTAGACAACGTGCGACTTGTTATGAGTGAGTCAAATCGCACCATCTGGACAAGGCCTATATTACATCACTCACCCTGAAATAATACTACAGTAGCGAATGTACGCGCTACATGTTTCACATGGCGGTAGGTGTGAGATGTGACGATGGACCTAGAGAAATGGCCCAACCACATGTTTACCATATGCTCCAGTACTGAAACTGATACAGTCAAAAAAGTATCGATTCTTATTGACCGATACTAATATATATTTTTTCGATATGACATCTCTATACGCTGTACGATAAAAAACTGATAGTTACTTACAAGCATAGTTTTCGGCCACATCCATGCCTTTCTCTCCCATAGCACTTATTAACTTAAGTCAATTCGGTAAACTTAGTTGAAGCTTACATGGAAGAGTGGCGACCTCAGTCTTGAGTATCTGCTCCTGACACATTAACTGGCTTAAAAAAACTGCTGGTGCTTCACATAGAGGGTCACGTGATACGCTCGATTAAAAGTACGATTTTAGTAAGAGGTGGGTTTGTTTGGAGAGGGGTCTATGCTTCTGTTGTTATTATAATTTTAAATAGGTTTTATTATGACTTTGGATAGCTTTTAAAGTTATAGACCATTAATATATATTATGAAAATTATACTATCAGTTTTTGCAAATATACACCTCAAATCACCAACAAAACGGAAAATATTTTCCTGTACATATATAGGTAATATGTATTATATTTAAACTTATTTGTCAGAATAATATTATATAACTGTTATTTCAGGATTTACGAGCCGCTGCGCTGATTGGAGTATTTGGCACGGCCTTAGGCTCATGGATCAAAGTGTTTTCAGTTGAGCCAACAAGATTTTCGGTAACTTTTGCTGGACAATCTGCAATTGCCATTGCACAGCTTTTTATTATAAATGTTCCTCCAAAATTGGCAGCTGTATGGTTTGGAGAAAACGAGGTGAGCCATTTCACGTAGTATTTTAATTCTATGGATATATATATACGAGAGGCGTTCATTATTTGCATAACATAGAATCAAACTTAGACGAGTCCACTTTTATTGTAATTAATACAATTTGTAGTACTAATTCCACTTAGTACCACAACTCTGTAACATAATATATTATTATCTATATATAGAAAGATCTGTATGAATTAATAATGTCCCTTTGAAGCTGATAAAATCAGTCCTGATTATTATGAAAGAAAGTGGAATTAGCAATATTTATTGTGTTTTATTTTAATACCTATATATAATGTTTCTATACCTATATATAGTGCAAGTACATTTAAACTAAATTTTGGAGTGATCCTGACACCGGTATGTTATTATGGAAATATTTTAATACTGACTTTGATTAATACAAAAATCGACTGCCAACAAATTAAACCCAATTTATAAAAAAGCTTCAGAGAGTATTGTAAAAACTAGTAGTTAATCTTGTCACGATTAGATAGGATGCACATAGCTTAATTGGTAGACCACATAGGCGTAAATCCCAAGGGCAGGGGCGTCGAATTTTTTTCAAAATATTTTTTCTTGTGGTAATATATAATTTTCAAATGGGCGGACGTGCTCAGCGTGGGTCAAAATGGAGCTTTTTTTCTATTTCCAAAGCATGATCCTGGACATACCTTAAACGTTGTAGATAATCTATTTATATACTTTTGAAGCCTTTTTATCCTTTATATTTATTTTAAACATTTGGTGACTGCATAAAGTATTTTTATTACATACAATAGTATTCTTTTAAACCTCTCGCTCTAATGTTTTAGATTATAGTCTTATTTCAGTACATAAATGTGCAGTGGTGTTAAGATTTTTAACATTTATGAATTTTTAAACGCATTTATAAAACCATCAGTAGGTATAATTTATATCGACATTATTATAGTGAAATATTTACGATAAAAAATTATATTGATAATCTCTGTGATCCCAAATTTGACAAGAATTAGGCATTTCATTATTCAAAAAATGGGCAAGATTAACACATTTGAAGATAATTCTAAAGATACTTATCATAAGTTATGTCTTTGACCATTCGAGTGTCATAAACATCTTACGAATAATGATTGCATTATAATAATTATTGACCTAAGAATAAGGTAGTGTTTTTTTGAAATACACCATTGCTTTTGGCATTCCCCAGTGGTTAAGTTACAACATACGGCCGTAGCCATAAATTGACAAACTATAATTGAAGTAGGGAGTAAAACGATGTTAACGCGCGTGTTATATGTCACTAGAAAATCGATGATACATCAAAACGTTTTATTTTTTTATTTCGCAATATATCCACTCGTGACAATTAAATAATGCACTTCTTCTACCCCTGCAACAGAGTTGGTCAAAAATTATGTTATAATTTTTTTTTTTGTTATTCTGCAAACTTGGGGTTTTTTTTTTTGAATATGCGCACATGATAACAACTTCCTGCATCCTACCAGTGATTACGTGTGTGGAACAGAATCAAAGCATAGAATGTCCGTGCAAGTTAAATGTACGCGGGATAATTATGAAAGTGCAGACTCCCTAAACAAAAAGTATTAGAAATACAGTCTGATACTATCGGTAGATATAATTACAATGTATTTACATACGTCCATAATACTAAATGTTCATGTTTTTTATGTTCTGCCATGAATGGAAAACGTTCTTGGTTTGAATGGGACAAAATACTTACTTATTTAAAAAAATGTATTTTATAACTACAGGTATCTACTGCATGCAGTATAGCAATATTCGGAAGTCAATTAGGAATCGCTTCAGGATTTTTCCTCTCTCCGTTACTGGTCAAAAACTCTGATGATGCTGAATTGATAGGCCAAGATCTCTACGTCATGTTTCTGTCGTTTGCTTTATTTACTACAGCAATGGCGATAGCTGTTACACTTTGTAAGTATACTTTGTCAATATTTCTACTATCATACATTGCGAAGTCAGTAAAACTTTTTCCCCCCAGAAAAATGTGTATGTTATCTTATTTCACGGTTTCATATTATATAAAAATAAAATGTAAAACATATCGGTACTTACATTATTTATTCATTGATAATTATTCATTAAACATGGGTTTATAGCCCGAAACAGCTGTGAACGTATAATCATATATCGTAGAATTAACAAAAAACTTTTATTTATATTTTTTAAATACCAAGTCCGATCTTAATACGATCATAATAATATGATCGTATTAGGATCGGCCTCTACGGTGTGGAGGTTTGTATTAACAGATTTTTGTTTCTACGAGAAATAGATGTCAGCCACTTGCTTAACATATTAAGTCCATTCTCTGACTCAAACACAAATTGAAAAATATTATAACGTGTATTTTCCATACCCAGGATTCGAACTTTGGTCCTACGACGTTATAGGCCGACGCTTTACTCCGCTCGGCCATCGTGGGGCCGTTAAAAATATTAAGTACTTATATACTTATACTCCGTCGTGTTCTATACGAAATTTGAGGTTTTTTACTAATAATAAATTTTATAAACTGAAATAATTTGTGAAATATTGAAAAAAATATGTAGCTTTGTCGTATTTGATACTGAAGTGGTGAGTTGGCCGATTTTGAAACTACGCTGAGTTAAAATAATCATGTCATAATAATCATACCCACCTAATATCTTGCAAACTAACAAAAATTAGTTAACTCAGTAAATTATCAATATTTAATTACCTACCTAATAAAAATGAATTTATTTAAATTGATTAGGTTTAAAAGAATAATAATTATTATTATTGGTATTAAAGCTCACTTGTCTACTTTTGATAGTGAACCATTAAATATTAAAAGTTTATTTTAAGCTTTTATTATTATTATAGATTATTTTAGCTTAATAAGCTGGAATTTAATTTTTTAAGCGTAGGTCAGTGTGTATTGAAATTTTTCACTAGAATATAATTATCAAAATTTAATTTGCCTGTATTTGATTATAAAATTCTTACTAAAGCCTCAATTACATTGAGCTTCTTTACGAGCTGTGTGTTGGCGAATTTATAATCTGCCTGTAAAGTCGCCCAGTGTAATCATTGAGCAAGCTAACATGTTCGATGATTACACTGGGCGACTTTACAGGCAGATTATAAATTCGCCAACAAACAGCTCGTAAAGAAGCTCAATGTAATTGAGGCTTTACTCGCAAATTTTTACGTTTGAAATTAAAATATATATTTTTTGTTAATACTATGAAGGAGGATGTTCAAAAATAAAACTATTATAGTAATATAATAATACTCTCATATTAAAGAGACAGCTGATAAATATTTGGTTACGATATTTTGAAAAAGTTTACTTTGTGAACGAAACAGATATCGAATGATATACTAATATTTATTATCAATAATATAATAATATTTATTATTTTTCATATTTATTGATTTTAAATTACTGATTGCTGAATTATCTAGATGAGGATTAAAAGAAAATTCAGTTTTTGTACTTTCAAATTATTTATAATTATATTGGGTGACCAATCCTTATTATTAAACATTGTTATGGTAACACAAAATGGAAAATTTATTTGAGTGTCAAGGAAATTATTTAAGTTTTTAAATATCACAGTGAATGGGCAATTAGTAAGAGTTTTTATCATAAGTTTGTGAATCAATCCGCGTATATAGCTATTTAGGTATGTTTGAAACGTCACAAAATTAACACGTTCAAAAATGGGTAATTGTGCCGCAGAAGTTGTCATGAGCTTTTATATTTTTTTTTACGAAAACAGTTTATTTCATGTAGACGATTATAATAAATACCCTTTTCTGTCGGCGCATAGGCTTTTCGATCCAATAAGTGTTAATTGAAAATTTGAAATTTTCATACATTTTGATGCATCATTGTCACAAACTAAGGTTATATTAGGTTGGGGTGGGTTAGATTAAGTTAGGTTAGGTTAGGTTTGGTTTGGTCTAAAAAGAAACTTATTAAATCTCATGACATCATCTGCGGCATATTTACCCAAAAATGTTACGTTTTTCTTATTTCCTTCATTACTCGGTATTTTACAACAGCCAGACAACATAGATATATTACCTTTGTATTTGTTATAAAATGATTAATTATGTTAGTTTTGATTACTGAGAATTCGTACACTGTTGTACATCTCGACGTAACATTATTTCGCCGAAAAAATCACAGCATTTTCTCTGACTCACTTTTTTAGTTTTCCAGGCGAAGCCCACGCAGCCTCCGAGCCCTGCCCAGTTCAGGCTGCTACACATGACTTCGCGGAAAAGCTCAAACTACGTCACGTCGTTAAAAAGGCTTTTAAAAGGAAATACAGCTTTTCTGCTGCTGGTACTGTCCAACGGAATCAACAACGGATGTTTTAGTGCCATGTCGACGCTTCTCACTCAAATATTTCTCTTCTACTTTCCGGTGAGTGCATTTCATCCTATTTATCTGCAGTCTTACGTCATTGCAGAAAATAGCATTTAATAACGTTGTTCACTAGAAAGGTTTTTGACTCACATAAAATCAGTAACATCTTGTTACTAATGTGAGTTTACGGGAACATGGTGTGTAATAATACATCTTTCTCGCTTTGTATATTCTGAATATTTTTTAAGAAGGTTTCTTGCATTCCATTACATTTATGCATTATACTTGGAATCAGGGACATCCTGTCTCTAATAAAACTAAAAGGAACATACCGTCACAGCCAAAAATCACCAACTCAAAAAACATCATTTCGAGATATCGCAATTTGAAAGTTTGGAGATAAAGAAAAATCAGATTTTAATGTTTTTTACATTGTGACATTTACATTAACATTACATTTACATTACATTTACATTACATTTACATTACATTTACATTACATTTACATTACATTTACATTACATTTACATTACATTTACATTACATTTACATTACATTTACATTACATTTACATTACATTTACATTACATTTACATTACATTTACATTACATTTACATTACATTTACATTACATTTACATTACATTTACATTACATTTACATTACATTTACATTACATTTACATTACATTTACATTACATTTACATTACATTTACATTACATTTACATTACATTTACATTACATTTACATTACATTTACATTACATTTACATTACATTTACATTACATTTACATTACATTTACATTACATTACATTTACATTACATTTACATTACATTACATTTACATTACATCTACATTTAGATTGTTTATTCATTAAATAAGCGTGGTGGGTTGCAGGTTTGAATCCTGGGTCTGGCAAGTAAGGATACATATTATTTTTCAATTTGTGTATGTATCAGAGTATGGACCTAATAGGTCGAGCAAGTGGCTGACATCCATTTCTCGTAAAAACAATATCTGTTATTCCAACCTCCACTTTATGGAGGCCATGTGAACATATTAGGATCAAAAATGGACGGAAAAAACATATATCAAGTCTTTTTAATACATTTTTTATGTTAATTTAAAATTTTGTTGCAAATAAATAAAACTTAAAGGTTTTGAAGGAAGCAAAGTGGTGGTTTTGTGACTTTTTCTTGTTAATAATCTGGAATAAAGCAATCTTATTATGACACGCTAAAGTAACTATTCGAACCTGAGACCCACAGCGTGATAGTCCAACGCTTATGCCGCGCGGCCACCGTGGGTCTCAGGTTCGAATCCTGGGTCTGGCAAGTACACATATTGTTTTTCAGTTTGTATGTGAGTCAGGGTATGGACCTAATAGGTTGAGCAAGTGGCTGACACCCATTTCTCGTAAAAAACAAAATCTGTTAATACAAACCTCTACTCTGTGGAGGCCCATATGATCCTATTAGGATCGGACATGGTCAAAAAAAAAAAAAAAAGTAACTATTCCTGTTTAATTATTGTTGCCTGTTTCAGACAAGTATTACAAGTTTTCAAATGACAAATCAGTAAGTCAACATACGTAGTTTAGTAACTTTTTCTTCTATATTTTATTTATAACGAAGGATTTATTGTTTATAGTTTCAATAATATCTAAGATCTGGCTATAATGACGTATATGCTTGTTAAGATTTTATCAAACGTCATTCAGTAAATAACCAATAATTTGTATATAAGCAACACTTTACTAACTATTGTACTTTACGCTAAGAAGATAATTTTACGCTTCGGGTGACATACTTAACTCAAAACTGCCTTTTGAGGGTTGGTGACTTTTGTGTGAACGGTGACAATTCGGTATATGTATACATATAGATAATTTGATTAAATACTTTGTGGGAATAAAACATACCAAATACTAAGTAGTTTTTAAATATATTGCGGCGACTTTCGTGTAAAATGATTTTTTTAAAAGCGCTTAAAAATACCAGTTGGTGGAATGGGAAAACGCACTGTACTCCAGACAATCTATAATATTTTGGAATCAAAATAGACATAGTACGAGTAGATTAAAATTTCTGTGATACATATTACTTTTATTTCTAATACACATAAACAACACATACAATATAGGTACGAATTCAAGATGGAATATTTTACTGGACAGATATAACGTGGTAAAACAAATTATGTTTGTTATTTTATGAATAGGGCAAGAAAATATTACGTGAAAATGGTTAAATATTGAAATTATGAATTAAATAATATTTTCTTAAATTAAACTAGGTAATGATTTCATGAAAAGTTATCGTAGGTAATTTTAATATTTTATTAGTGTTTTATTCATTTTTTCCAAACATGTTGTCGACATCTCCTTAAATTAATATAAGTACATCTATTTTATGTAATTTCTTATAAGCAGACTTTTTGTCCCTGTTTGCTTTTATTCATTAGGTTAGTATTGCTAGGTATATTATTTATTGCTTGAGACTTTTACAAATGGTCATTATTGTATTTGGATTTCGGATCATTACCAGGTTTTATTATTTTTCTTTTTATGTCATTGATATTTCGGGATCGTTGCAGAGACCATTCTCAATAAATGAGTGATATAAAAAATAATGTGAAAAATCTTTTTTCTGTATTGACTTCAGTCGTAAAAATAGACAAAATCTGAAAAAGCTAAAGATTAAAAATTAATATGTCGAATTTATTTCAGTGTGATAAAATCTTAACAAAAGATAAGTAAGTTTAATTAACTTAAGTTTTATATTCCATTTGAGTCGTTTTGTGACTCTAGTTTTGCCTTTCGGCACACTTAGAACAATTAATAAAGTTATTTCTCGCTTTTATAATAAATCAATACAATAAAAAAGTAAAAACTTTATTATCTACTAAATGAAGGATTAAGTATATTTTTTTTTGAATACTTATTTGTAAAAACCCGTAACAAATAATGTATATTCATATATTCAGTAAACGCAATCAATTTTTTTTATTACTCGTAAACAATGGAACTAGGCAACGTATTGTGAATTCATTAAAATGATACCTACATGTCATTAAATATACCAAAGTAGATACTAATTAAAATAAACAATACATGTATCATACCCAATCAAAACTCAAATTAATTAGAATTTAAATTCAAATTCCATCTAGTACAATCGGTCGATAGTATTAATTTATTGAAATAAATAAGTATTAGATTAAAAAAATAATTTAAAACGATAATTATATTTATATAAATAATATATTATGATTTTTCATGTTAGTTGATTGTATATTTTAAATAAAGTTAATAATTCTAAAAATATACTCCGGGTATATATAATCATATTACGGGTATAATTATTAAAGAATTCTGATATACTAAGTTTCTTAAATTAGAGTGCAGACAGATTACCGTGTCGTATATTATATACATCTATTAACACTGTGACTTGTAAAAACACACGCTTAATTAAATATTATGTTAAGTCGGAGCGGTATGTAAATAGTAAAAAACCTTTTATTTTCCATTCATATTCATAGTAGACTTTATGTTACCAATTTGTAATATAATTATTTTAGTTAGTTAGGTACCACAAAGGCTTACATTATGTTTACTTTTTTGTCAACTTAAGTATATTTTTCAACATTTCAAATTAAAACAAAGGTATTTTCTAATCGTGATGTATAAGTATAATTAAATCCAGACAAGTCTAATGCTTATTTGGAATATGCAATGCAGTGAATACAGTTAGTAATATTGTTAGAATACAGATTTCCTGTTGTCAGGCATATAAGTAAAAAATATTAAAATAAGCAAGCAAGGAAGAATCATTATAAATAATCTCTGTTAGTAATTTATTAAAATAAAGTTTTACTATACTATAATCATCATTGGCATTAGCCGAATCAACTGTTTAATGAAGGGCTCTCTAAACTGATTCCACTACTATATAACCTATTTTTTGCAGAGCTTAACTATCTTATAGATCCGTTGATCTGAAGGTTTACATTTTGAACATTTTCTACATTTTGGGTACAACTTGATGACTATATTATCCAGATTTATCTTCTATTTGACATTCGCATTCTAAGTCAAAACTAACTTTCTAAAAAACACTTCTCCATATATTATTAAACTGGCGCTAGGGGCCGTTTAGGTCCATGGCCGACTGCACAACGTTTCTCCAGGCATCTCTGTCCAGCGCTCTCTCTTCCCAGTTGACTATCCCCAGCCTTTCCGCATCCCTTTGAATGTTGTCCGCCCATCTCCGTCGAGGGCGGCCAAGAGGTTGAGTGCCAGCTGGTGTGCCTTTGTTAATCCTAGAGAGAGTTCTAGATCTTTCAGATCGTACAACGTGGCCCGCCCATCTGAGCTTTCTTGAGCTCAAAATATTAGTGATTCTAGGTTGGTATCGGTCGAAGAGCTCAGCGTTTGTGCGGATGCGCCACCGGTGGTTCTCATTGACGGGTCCAAGTATTCTCCGGAGGATTCTGTTTTCAAACAGTTGGAGCGCTTTTTCTTGTTTTTCCGTTAAACTCCACGTTTCACATCCATACATGACGATCGGTTTGATGACTACGTTATACACCTGGAATTTCGTTTTGATGGACAGCATTTTGGACCTGAACAGACGACTCAGCGCAAAGTACGCTGCATTTCCACTTCTCAGTCGGTCAGCGAGCTCTAGGGACATTTCATTTTTAGAGGTAATGTTGGAGCCCAAGTACTTGAAGAGAGAGGTTCTCTCGAACAAGGAGTTTCTTATTTCAATGTTTCCAGAGGGTTAAATGCCTCTTGTCATTTTCAAATACTTGGTCTTTCCCACATTTACTCGTAGGTTCAACCTTTTCGCTGTGTCCTCCAGAGGAGTGAAAATATCTCTGACTTCTTCTTCAGATTCTCCGAGCACCACCAAATCATCTGCGGAGCCCAATATTTTATGGGACCCATTCAGGGTAACTCCACCTTCTGCTTTCATTCAGAGTTTCTCTAACGGCTTTCTCTAATGCTAAGTTGAACAGTATTGGTGATAGGGAGTCGCCTTGTTTTAGTCCTGCTGTCACCTCAAAAGATTCTGATATACTACCCTGCATATAAATTCTACTTCTGGATCCGTCCATGCATACTCTAATTATATTTATAAGTTTTGAAGGTATTTCAAATTCTTTCAATATATTCCAGAGAGCTTCTCTATGAATAGAGTCATATGCGGTTTTAAAATCTACAAAGAGACAGTGTACATCTTGGGCGTATTCCCATTTCTTTTCAAAGATTTGGCGCAGTGTAAAAATTTGATCGGTAGTACTGCGGTTTCGTCTAAAGCCTCATTGGTAGTCGCCCAGAATGTTTTCGGCATATGGCAGAATTCTTACGAGAATAATGTTCGACAGAACTTTGTATGCAGTAGGAAGAAGAAAGATGCTACGGTAGTTTGCACAGTTGAGTTTGTCCCCTTTCTTGAAGATAGGACATACCAGTGATTCTTTCCATTCTTCAGGGATCTTTTCTTCCTCCTATATTTGTTGCAGTAGCTCAAGCATGGCACTAAGAACGGTTTCTCCTCCATGCTTGAGAAGCTCTGATGGAATATTATCGTTTCCTGCCGATTTGTTATTCTTTAAATAACTCAGTGCTCCCATCAACTCTGCCTTATTTGGTGGCGGTATAAGAGGTTCTGCTGTCGGGATTTCTGGCGATTCCAAAGGTTCATCTGATACAGAGCGTTGAAGTAAGTTTTCAAAATGGGACTTCCATATGTTTAGCACTTGCTCTTTATTTGCCACTATCTGACCTTGTTGATCTTTGATTTGTAGCGTGCTAGGTTAAAAGCCTCTTTTTTCAAAGCTCACTTTCGAGAAGAATGATCGAGTTTTATTTCGTTTTGCTTCTTCTTCCATCTGCTCAAAATAACTTTTGATGAAGCTTCGTTTGCACTTTCTCAGATGCTTTCGGACATTTTTGCACGTCTCGCTATATCGTTTCTGTGCTTCTTTGCTCTGCGAATTTTGCAGATAGAGCACTCTTTCTGCTCTTCTCTCTTCCACCATTTGTCGGCAAATGTCGTCGTACCAAGGGCACTTTACTTTCTTGGGTGCCAGTCCTATCGAGACTTCTGCAGCTTTTACCATTCCTTCTTTTAGTCTCTTCCACCTCTCATCGATACTCCAGGCTTCTCTTTCGGTGAGTTTTACGACTTGGTTTTTTAACTCTTTTCTGTAGCTATCTCTTCCGTTTGGAGTTGTCAGCTTTTCTATATGGTACTTCACTCTCGTCTTCGCGTTTGCGTGGGCTGTTTTTTTAAGTTTTTCCCTAAAGGTTACTATCGATAAGTTGTGGTCCGTATCACAGTCAGCGCCTCTGTAGCTTCGAATATTTTCAATAGCTTTATGGTGTCGTCTATCAATTAGAAAATGGTCAATCTGGTTAAAGGTCTTCCTGTCCCTTGAATTCAGAGTCACTTTGTGTATATTTTACGAGGGAAAGTAGTACCTTCTCCATTCTCATTAGATAATGTTTAACGAGATGTAATAAATTATGTTTCATAAAATATTCCAAAAACTACTCTTGTAAAATGTATTACAAATAATCTGGACCTTTTTACTTGACTAGTACAGTTTTAAGTGTGATATAAACATTTTTAGTTAGTAATTTTCAATATCTTTATAAATATCTTTTGAAGGCCAGCAACAACGCTACTAGCAACTACAACAGCTTTGATATTGTACCTCATAGTATTAAATTTGAAAAAAGCTGTTGTATTGTAATTGACATTTTTCCAGAATTAGTTTTTCACCTAATAAAAGTATCCACCTACATCATAACTCATGTCGTTTTCAGAATAAACAAATAAATTGAATTTACTTAAAATATAATTTCGTATAATACAATATTATTTGTAAATTGGGCTTGTCAGTGGATAACTAAACCGAAAAGGCTTTTTCTATTTTAAAATAAATAATGATATGATACGGCTTACTAAGCCAGTTAATTATTGTAATTTGATATTTGGTATTTTTTTTTATTAAAAATGGATCAAAAATAATGAGATAGGCGAAATAAAAGAAAATCTTGTTTTAATTAATCATTAAAAATAAGTACTGACGTAGGTATTGATTGAGTTTTTTTTTTAGTATTTTATAATAATATTTTTAAAATATGTTGAAAACATTGATGTACTCTGATGAAAGGCAATTTAATCACTTTCTATGAAAGGATCAAATTGACAAATTTATCAGTTTTATGAAACTTTGATTAACACTAAAAAAAATTTGCTACGTACGGATTTTTTCGTAATTTTCTGTCGTCACTTTGATATAATATAAGTATAGATATGGCATTAATATATCTTCCTGTTGAATCAGGTTATTTGACCTTTGGGACTTTCTTCCATCTACCGTCCTGATGAAAACGCTGTGGTAAGATTTGAAACTGAGTTGGTTTCGCTCTAATCTGAGCTATTTTTTGACTGTGTGATTATATAATAGATGTATGTAGATATTGTTATTTACTGCCTAGTGCAATTACAATACGAGTCAATGTATAATTTTTAAAAAATCATGACGTTTTCTTTTTATAAAACATGAGACTGATGATAATTATAATATAAACCGGATAATCGTGAGTATTGATTATTTATATATGAATACCCAATTATCCACATGCAATACATCTATAAAATATTATACAGCTCTTGTTTTTAACAGTTTAGTTACTGCACTAATGTCCATTCAAAATATCACGTCATCACACAGACGAAATTTTAACAGTAGTGGCAAACTTATTGCATGTGGGGGAATTCTGGTGGCACACTATAATAAAACTTCAACCATTAAAACGTAGAGCGTTTCGGTTACCTCAGTGTTTTTATTGTAAAATCTAGCATTATTGTATGTGAAAATGCAAACTATTTGGCAGATAAAAAAAATATACTAATTGATGGCGATGGGAACTTAATTTCTTAAATTATTCACTTAAAATAGAGATATCTACTCTAAGAATATTCAAGATGAGTAAAAAAAAAGTTATCGATCTGGATTAAAATTAAAAAATTAAAAATAGCTTCGAATGCCTCACGTTGTCACTCACAAACATGTTTATTTATTTTTTGGCACATAAAAACGTTCTCGACTACAACATCTAATCGTAAATCTGCATCTTGTAACTATAACTGAGAACAAAGTGCAATATTTTAAATAATCTTTTAATATTATCCGTTTTTATTAGGGGGTACATGCTCAGTGTACGTCAAAATGGAGCTTTTATGCTATTTTCAAAGCATGATCCTGGACATTCCTTAAACGTTGTAGATAATCTATTTACATAATTTTGAAGCCTTATTATCCTTCATATTTATTTTAAACATTTGATGACTGCAAAAAGTATTTTTATTACATAAAATAGTATTCTTTTAAATCTCTCGTTCTAATGTTTTAGAATATAGTCATATTTCAGTACGTCCATGTGAAATGGTGTTAAACTTTTTTATATTTATTACTTTTAAACGCATTTATAAAACCATTAGTAAAATTTATGTCGACATTATTATATTGAAATATTTACAAAAAAAAAAATATATTGATAATCTCTGTGATCCCAAATTTGACAACAATTAGGCATTTTATTATTCAAAAAATGGGCAAGATTTACACATTTTAAGATAATTTTAAAGATACTGATTATAAGCAATGTCTTTGACCATTTAAATGTGATAAACATTCTACGAATAATATTTGCTTTATAATAATGATTGACCTAAGAATAAGGTAGCATTTTTTTGAAATACGCCATTTCTATTAGCATTTCCCAGTGGCTAAGCTACAACATACGGCCGTAGCCATAAATTGACAAACGATAAATGATATAGGGAGTAAGATCATGTTAACACGCGTGTTTGAACATGTACCTAACCGAATTTTTTTAAGCGGTACATGTTCAAACACGCGCGTCAACATGATGTTACTCCCTACTGTTAAAATTAATGTAGGCCGTTAAACACCATAATTTAGCTTAAAAATATTTTTATTATTGCAGAATGGTGAACAAGATCCTGGGACAGTTGGAGTAATTATCGTCATCAGTGGAATGATTGGTTCCGTAACTTGTGGAGCAATACTTGACAGAACGAAAAAGTACAAATCGGTGGCATTCTGGGTATACTTCTTGGCTATTGTTAGTATGGTTGGGTATACGTTTACCCTTTTATCTCCATACAAATACGATACTTGTATATTGGCAGCACTTTTAGGGTGAGTTATGAAAGTATTTAGTATGTATCAATGGCCGAGCGGTTACCAGTCGGGCTTATTCAATTCAATTCAATTAAATTCAATTAATTTTTTTAATATATTGCGGACATTATAAATTATAAGTTTAAGACGTTCACACCATGACATGAAACACTATTATAAAGAAGAAAAAAAGTAATAAAAGCGATAAAAATTAAAATATAAAACGAGAACATAATAACCATACAAAAGCATTTTTAGGTTCGTCGTGGGTCCCGGACTCAAATCCCGGGTCAATGAAAAATTAACATGTTGTTTTTAGATGCAACGACCTCTATCCTGTCAAGGCTCACAGTATTATGATCTTCTTAGAATAGAACATAGTTTAAAAATGTTGTTATCTCTCTTCTCTTCTTGAGGAGGGTCGTGACCAATCTAAAATACATTTTTTGAGCGAATAAGACTCTCTAATACAATCTGTCAATCTCACAATATTAAAACTATGAATTTATTAGTCAAAAATCTCTGTAAAACCATAGAAAAATTAATAAACTAAATTTTAACCATAAAATATAATATATTATTTAATAATAACGTACCTAACTGTGAACATAAATAATATGTAACAAATTCACATTTTTTTTACAATTATTGTAAGTTTACCTTTGACTTAAATAGAAATATTTTTCTTTTTAATGTTTTCAGATACGTATTTATTAATTAATACAGTTACAATATTGAAAATCATCAAATAAAATGTATCAAATTGCAAGCTTTGTATTTTTCCGCTAGGTGCCTCTGCTTGTACACACCTCTACTCTGCAAAGGCCCATATATTATTAGGATCAGACATGGTTGGATAATTATTAAGAAACACTTCAGAAACACACCGATTAGAAAAAATCAGTTAAATATTATTTAATTTTGTCGTAATTAGATAATATGGTGCAAGTTGCTAAATTAGCAAAACACATTGGGCGAAATCAAATGAATGCGAATTAAGTACCTAACAGTTTTTTTTTAGATAAAAAAGTTGTCAGCCTTTCACTTAACATTGGTCATTTTTGCTCTGCCTATCGACCCTCAGTTTTATAGGCAAAAAAACTACCAATACACCACCGCCGTTAACTAATTTTAATTTCAGATTTTTTCTACTCGGCTATACCCCTGTGGGATACGAGTTTGCCTCAGAGCTTACCTATCCAGAATCCGAAGTAACTGTTGCAACTATACTTAATACGATGAATATGCTTGCTGGAATAGTTCTTACCATCATCTTCGACTGGGTGTTGAGCATGTATGGAGAGTTCTGGACAAATATCGCTGCAGCAGTAAGTCTTGGAGTAGGAACTGCTTTGACTGCGATGATAAAAGAAGATTTGAAAAGACAGAAGGCACAAAATATGAATGTAGCTTTAAATTAATAAAGTAATATAAACATAACACCTTTTCTATCTTTATTATTAAACCTTCTCCACTCAGAACTGCCATCCGTATTTTGTTATAAATTGACCTATAAAATAAGATGATTTAAAACTTCCACCACTACCAAAGACTCCTTAATCCACTATTATTTATCGTTTACTTTGAACAGATTATTAAAATAGATTTTACGAGAATTTTGCAAAATAACCAAGAATCACACAAGTGCAGTTTTAAATAAGTTTTTATATATTTTATATTACCGCGGTATTAAAATTGTTGCTAACCTAACGTTGTTTCTATGTAGAATTATCGAAAAATAATTGACATTACATTTTATTTGAAAATTTCTTACATCATCTACCGGAAAAAAATATTATTAAGTAGTGTACAGTTTGCGTCTGCACAATTAATAGTAACATGCACAAAAAAGTAAATTTTTCAGAATTTAATATTAAGAGTTGGAATAATATATAATTCATTTCAACATATTGTTTTCAATGCGTATATATTATTATTGTTTGTTAGTTTTAAAAATTTAATTACACCCTGCCTAGTGAATCCAATCCCGAGCCAAAATCTTGATCCCGGAATTTAGGGATTACTTTCAATATTTTCAATAGTTAATATAAAATTTCTATATACTATAAAATCTATTTCTATAAAATCGGTCATCAATAAATTTAGTATAATTTATACTATTTATACTATTTAAGACATTAATTGTTAATATTGTATGTTCAATCTTGGAAATACATAGGTTTAATGGAGTAAATAATATTGTAATATGTATAAATAATAATGTGAAAGTAAAACAGTTTTATTTATTTATGAAATGATAACGAATACAAGTTCAATTAAAAAAAAAAAATGACAAATGCATTAAAAAACACGGTGGAATCACTTTGTTAAAAGTGCGAAGCATTGTTTTTTCCATTCTTTCTCGTTTTTATTAATTTATATGGAAAAATAAAATGAATTGGCAACACATGGGTAAACTTCATTCAAACTCACTTTATTTCTAATGTATTTGTATGTCATTAAAAATATTTTTTCTGTTACACTTTATTTACATTTTTATTTATTTTATTTTCCTTTAAAATTGATAAAAAACTCAATCCCGAAAGTTTCGGGATTATGTTTACCAATCCCGGGAATCATAGGTATCGCAAATAGTTCGGGATCCCGGGAATCCCTAACCCTGCCTTATCCAAGCCATCGTCAATAATTGTCAAAAAATATTCGTTTATCTATAAAATATCTACAATTATGCCAATAAACCATACATAATTTTAAATATTTTATAAATATAAGATTTTTTTCGAATATGGTTTTGTTTACGCAAGACTAAATAAATTGAATCTTAATTCAATGAATAATTTTCGTAACATTTTCTTGCAATAATTAAGCTACAATTTATAATAAATTGTATCTATTTACAATGAACGATAATGTTACGAGTACATAGTTATAAAGTAATTTTATTCAGATAATCACATACTATTTATAGTATTGTTAATGACAAAAGCTTAACAATTTAGGGTTGATAAAGAGTATAGTTTTCGGCTAAGATTATTGCTAATAAATTGCAGTTTTTGAATTCATAAGAGAATGCTTAAAACATGATAAATACTCAATCTATATAATTGTAGTATAATATTAACGTTTTACAAAAAGGTTTATCTAAAAAATAATGAAACAAGTGTCACTATTTCATTACACCGTTATAAAAATAACACAAAAATACATTACAACTGAATGAAAAGTATTTTCAAACCCAGCTCTGACGGGTTAATTTGCTAAGTGACAAAGAAGTCACAAGTCAAAAAGAAAACTGACAGCTATGCTCCTATTAAGATTCTAAAACAATGAAAATGCAAATAGAAAATATCACTTAGAATACATTCATTAATTAAAAATGGTTTTGAACAGTCATCGCTTTAATATTTTAAAGTAAACATACATTAATATTGTTAACTTTTGTTTTGTGCTATCAAAAAGTTTAGACATCTTATCCCATGGAACTACCCAAAAAACTAGCTTTTCCCCCTTCAATTATCTTCATCCATTCTAATTGGATTCGAGTACCTAGTCTAATATGAGACTTGTGGTTTTGTTATTTCTTGTTTCTCATTTAGTAATGATTATTTTTAAAATGCACGGAGATGTGCATATTTTGTATGGATGGCTATTCATTTTGTCGTATTATTTGGGGTTACTTTTTGTTCGAGTCTTCCTCAGAACTTTCTTTTCAACGAAATTCATTATAATGAATGGAGTTATTAGAGTAAAAGCGATTCTCGTTTCGCTTATACGACTACTGTTAACATTATTGTTAGTATTTTATAGACATAGCCCGATTACAATATAAGCTATTAGTTTTAAAGTCGGTTACCTTCTAATTCCGCAATTTTGATATAATTGAAAAAAAATGTCAACGGCATTTACGATTGCAAATAGAATATTTTCTTTTCAAAAACATATCGTCACTTCAATACTAAAACAATATAACTTGATTTTAACTGTTTTTGAGAATAGTTTGGAGCAATATTCAACTCGATACGGAATGTCTGGGACTCACGATTGTACTCGGTCAAAAAAAAACCAAATACCGCCTATTTGACGCTTGCATTTTGACGGTGTTGCTTTACGGTTGCGAATCATGGCATCTTACGAAGGCTCAGAGCAACTCATAGTGAGTTTCAAATACAGATCTTTGCGATGAATACTGGTTGTACGGTGGTATGACATTAGAAGCAACGAGGAGATAAGACAACGCATCAGTCAGCCTCTCATTACGCTGAAAGTGAAAAGGCGATGTTTGACTTGGCTCAGCCACGTGCTGCGTATGCCAGAAGAGAATTTCAACCTGGCTTGTCTGTTCTTCAAATCAACCGGATTCCGGCGTCATAGAAGGTCGCTAAACTACTATTTTAAGAGTGTATATGGTGGAGCTACGAGATGCTGCAATGCTGAGGGACGGATATGGCCGAAGAAGAAGATTGGGTACTGTTCGGTTATACGGAATACAGCGGAAAACACATTCTGAAAATAGCCGATAAACTGGATTATTTGTTAGGTTAACCTAACCAAACCTAACCTAACCCAACCTAACCTTACCCAACCTAACCTAACCTAACCCAAACTAACAAATAATCCAGTATATCGGGTATTTTCAAAATGCGTTTTCCGCTGTATAACCGAACAGTACCGAAGATTGAATTTGATTCTACATTTTCCTCTCTGAGAAATGATAAAACTAGGTTAATGGGAACTATATTAATGTTAAGGTTTGAATTTCGAATATGGAATTTTGAATTTTGAATTTCGAATTAAGAATAAGGAATTTCATATTTAGAATTTAAAAGTTAGAATAATATATCATTTAGTATTATTTTAAATTTAGAATTGTGAGGTTTGAATTTCAAATATGGAATTTGAAAATTTGAAATAGGAATTTGGAATTTTGAATTAGGAATTAGGAATTTCATAATTAGAATTAAGAAGTTAGAATTAAGAATATAACATTTTGTATTAATTTTGAATTTAGAATTTTGAGGTTTGAATTTCGTATTTAGAATTTAAAAAGTAGAATAATATATCATTAAGTAATTTTTTGAATTTAGAATTTTGAGGTTTGAATTTCGAATATGGAATTTTGAATTTCGAATTAAAAATAAGGAATTTCATATTTAGAATTTAAAAGTTAGAATAATATAACATTAAGTAATATTTTGAATTTAGAATTTTGAGGTTTGAATTTCGAATATGGAATTTAAAAATTTGAATTAGGAATTTGGAATTTTGAATTTGAATTTCGAATTAAGAATTAGGAATTTCATATTTAGAATTTAGAAGTTAGAATTAAGAATATAACATTTTCAATTTATTTTTAATTTAGAATATTGAGGTTTGAATTTCGAATAAGGAATTTTGAATTTTGAATTTTCAATTAGGAATTAGGAATTTGGAATTTAGAATTAAGAATTTAGAATTTCGAATTAAGAATAAGGAATTTTATATTAAGAATTTAAAAGATAGAAAAAATATATCATTAAGTAATACTTTGAATTTATAATTTTGAGGTTTGAATTTTGAATTAGGAATTAGGAATTCGGAATTGAGAATAAGAAATTTCATATTTAGAATTCAGGAGTTAGAATTAAGAATATAACATTTTGTATTAATTTTGAATTTTGAATTATGAGGGTTGAATTTCGGATACAGAATTTCGTATTTATAATTTAAAAGATAGAATAAAATATCATCATTAAGTAATTTTTGGAATTTAGAATTTTGAGGTATGAATTTTAAATATGGAATTTTGAATTTTGAATTTCGAATTAAGAATAAGAAATTTCATTGTTGTTTTTATTTAATAAAACGCATTTTTTTATAGTACTTATTCCACTTTTAATTAATATATTAGGACCGGTTTCGTCCGCCTCAGTGGGACATTTTCAGTTGAAAATGTCCCACTGAGGCGGACGAAACCGGTCCTAATATATTAATTAAAAGTGGAATAAGTACTATAAAAAATTGCGTTTTATTAAATAAAAACAACAATACAATGCAGTTCCACCATGAATTGACAGTTAACAAAATAAAAGAAATTAAGGAATTTCATATTAAGAATTTAAAAGTTAGAATAATATAACATTAAATTATAATATTACATAACTTTAAAACCATAAATGCATTAAATAAATACAACAAAATATCTAAAAGATTTTTTAATTTATTTGAACATTATTTAATTGTTTCCAATTAGACGAAGCAGAATATTAAATTTTATCGATTTATTGTCACATAAATGTATTTATTCATGTATTTATCATAATATGATATATATTGTCCAAATCTTCCAAGTTATTATTAAGAAAAGCTTCATAAACATTAATCGTATCGTGTATTTTGATAACTATTATACAGGAGAATCTAGAGTATATTGTGAGAAATGTGGAGTCGTAATTGTGCTTTAATCAAGCAAAAAATTGTTTTAAATTATTCCATAATGTATTATAAATTGTTTTGTTAGTAATTATAAGAATTTGATTTATAATTATAAGGTTTTATTTAAGTCTTTCAATTTTTCCATTTCATGTTGTAAACTTTCACTTTATGAGCTAAATGCATGGCGTATTCATTTGAATACAACCGGTTTTTATATTAAAATTTGTCCCAAAAATATATTTTTTTTTATTATTTTTCCCATGTTTATAGATAAACCATAACCGACAAAAATATAGTTCTATCTATGTAATATTAAAAATTATATATGGGTAAATGGCATTATTTTGGATATTTTATAAATAAACGATAATCAACAGCATATAAATATATTTTTTTTAATCAAAATCGAAAAAATCATGCATTTAAGGGTTAACTCACCCCCCAGTCGTAACATTATGATAATAATATGTATATTATATAGATACGTGAGGGTGCATGCATTTTAGATGAGTTTTTTGTTACTTTACTCTATTGATAGAGTTTATTTTTCTCAGGGTTTATCTGCTCATTATTTTATAATGGTTCTACGACATACATTTACAACTAAAATAATTTTTATTTTGTGAACAACTTGATTTATGATTTTTTTATTATTCATGATATTATCTTAAAGTAAATTATTGAAGTATTATCAATCAAAGGTTTCATAGAAATGCCAAACAAACAAAACGCTTATCGGATTTCAAAATATCTCGAAATATTAAGAGAAAATGATGAAGCATTAGATTTTTTTATTCTATGTACCTATTTTAAAAGTTTTATTCTCAGAAAAAATTAAGCTTTTTTTTTATTATCTATACGTAACACTACTATGTTTATTAAACACGAATACATATTATATTTATTTTTTATTCACAGTTAAATTTACAATAAACTTTTCTTAAATGAGCATACACAACATGGCACATACTCAAAAACACACAGAATATAATACATTTAGACGGAATGTCACTTAAATCAATATTCCTTGAAATCCAGGCAATCAGTTTCACCAAATTTCTCACTGCTTTGCTTATGGGGCATTATTTTGGAATTCGTAAATTTTGGCCATTATGTTTTGAAATTTTTAAATTAAATTAAATTACATAGATTTGGGATAGAAAAAATAATATTTTTTAGTGACCCCACTTGAAGTAATAATATATTTTTAACCAAAATATAATGCATTCACGACTATATGCACATATATGAAAGAAGTGCAACGGAAAAGTCTTGAACGTTGACGAAAGGTTCCGACAACATACGACTCCCGAATACTGTTGGAGATTTCCGAAGAGACAAATGAGCGCTCACACGGCAATAAAACTTAATTATGCTATGGAAAAGTAATTGGATCTTTATTTATTATTGAGTTTCAGAGTTATTCTTCTACGGAAAAATCAACCGCACAACGATATATTATACTATTTTTCTACAAATATAAAACAGAATATTCGTTCGGTATATATTGGACATCCACGGTGGCCGCGCGGCTTAAGCGTTGGACTATAACGCCATGGGTCCCAGGTTTGAATCCTGGGTCTGGCAAGTATACATATTGTTATTCAATTTGTGTCTGTCAGGGTATGGACCTAATAGGTTGAGCAAATGGCTGACATCCATTTCTCGCAAAAAAACAAAATCTGTTAATACAAACCTCTACTCTGTGGATGCCCATATGATCCTATTAAGATTGGACATGGTCGAGTAATAAAAATAATAAAATATATTATAAAACTCATTTCATTTTGTTCAAAAACCAAATTGTAAAATTCTTGCATCTCTATAAAAGGTGTTATAGAAATATTAAAAAAAAAATAAAAAATGCTTTTAAACATACTAAATCGTTATCATTTTGTATAGTTTGTTTATATTTTTTTGAACTTTGAAATTATATTAAATATAAAAATGATACGTTCTTTATTGTTTCCTAATAAAAAAAACGTGGAGTTTGAGTACAAGATAAAACGATAATAATTTTGTGTTTTAAATGTTTCATTATGTTTTATCAAATTTATTATTCTCATGCGTATTGTCAATAAAAATACATACATTAAAATGCATCTATCTTTTCTTAACACGCTTCCATTAGGGTGAACCAATAATTATTTACCATGTCATTAAAGCACAATATAAATACAATACAAAAGAAAATATATTATATTGCATGATTCAAAATTGTCAAGTTGTTCTGGAAAAGCTCGTGCAAAGCTCGTGCATTAAAACATTGTCATTATCTTATTACAAAAGTTTCTTTTTCATCTTTTCGTATCGAGCGTGACATTAACTTTGTACATTTGTCATGTCATTAGCTACTCACTGGCACAAAAATCGAATAGATTACTTTGTTTGTGTTGGCATTTTAAACAACATAACGTATCAACAATAAATTTAAATATTATTATTGTTAGATTCATTACTGAAAAACATAAAAACAACTACTCATGTATTCTTCTTAACGTACATAATGATATATGTAGCGTTGAAGAATTTGCAAACAAACCCCGTACCCAGTGCCATGCTTAGGGGTGTGGAAGCACGACGCATCGACTGATATTACACCCCCCCCCCTTCCACCCCGACGATAGAAAAATAAAAACTATACATTGTGTTAACTATCAATTCATGGTGTAAATGCGTTGTATTATTAATTTAATTTGATAAAACGAAATATTTTTTTGTACTTATTCCACTTTTAATAAATAAATCTGGACCGGTTTCGTCCGCCTCAAAGGGACTAGCCTAGAGATGAGCTTAAATGACTCATATATTATTATGTATACGATATAAAATAGCCACCATGAGTATTTATTTTTATATATTAACTACAATCATTTTATAATGATATTGCTTTGTCCTGAGTAGGAAATTAGTGCAGGTACCGACCAATAGATTTTTTTTTAATGACCTAATAAATAATATTATCTATGACTACGCTACTCTGGTAAGTAAAAATAGTGTATTTTTGGTTTAAGTGAAATGAGAACCCAAGTTTTAAACCACCCTTTCTCTTATATTATATAAAATTATTTGATTGTTTTCACACAATCTCTAAATATAGGTACACTGTATTATAATATAATATTATTACTATCGACCGAAGGTTCTTGTTGGAATTTGAATTTAAATTCTAGTGGATTTAAGTTTTATACTAATTCCATTTGAGTCGTTTTTTGCGACTCGGGTTTCGCCTTTCGGCATCTTCAGGCACTGTGTACACTCACCAAAAGGCAAATACACACTGACAACGAACACTATCAAATTCAAGTTATATACAAATCAATACAATAAACTAGGTAAAAACTTATCATCTTCCTATTAAGTCAAGGACCCAAAAAGTATAACAAACAAATTATGAATAGTTGAAGTGTTTGAAAAAAATCCTGTACCTTATCAAATAATAATACTTTCGATAAGCGTATAATCAATCGTCAAAACCAAATAATAGGTCATTAGTAATTATAAACAATAAAAATACTATACTCAATATGTGTAAAATCGTCCATTATTGGAACAATGGTAACGTATTCGGAATTAATGGAGTTAACTAATGAGATATATTTATGATATAACTCTTTAAAAGTTATAAGTTAAACATTAATATTTAATAATATTTTTAAATGATTCCTGCTTGTTTACTACTAGAATTTATATTAATTTAATATTAAGAGAAAGGGTAGTTTAAAACTTGGGTTCTCATTTCACTAAAACCAAAAACACTGTCTTTTTACTTAGCAGGGCAGTACGTAACAATAGGAGTCAACCCACATGCACCGCAAGTTGCGCCAACAAGCTGCCTCAAAATACCGCATTTTTAATAATAATATTAATTTAACAGCTTAAACACGATAACATATAATTTATCTTATAAGTGGACTTTGTAAAACATTATACTTACATTATTATTCAAACGTTTGTCCATTAATCTTAGAAAATACGTATGATATGCGCTGCATAGTATTTATATCAACATAATAAAAATAAACAAAAGTCCACATCCCAACATTCGTTTGGGCTATAACATAAAATGCATGTCCCAAATTGGCATAATACAACTCAAAGTAAAGCCCGCGGAACGTGCGAAAATATTTATTCAGTGAAGTGGGCCTCTGAAAAATTGGTGTTGTGTAGCCAAAATATGTGTAGACTACATCTCACATAATGATTCGTATTTTTATCAAACGAATGAATTATTATTATTAGAGATAAAACAAATAAATTATTCATTCATGTTAATTTGAAATTTGACATGATTAAAATATTGAGATAATATAAATATAAAATAATCACGTATTCACTGACTCTAAAATACAGTAAACATTGCAGTTGCCTTCTGAGAACGTTGATTATAAGTTTATTTACGATACATAATTTCGTTAATGTTCTGGATACAAAAACTCACTGATTGAGAATGATAATGTGAATAAGTGAGGATTTTAATGTTTAAAAAGGTATGATGGAATACGCCTACATAAAGATGAGCCGTATCGTATGCATTATACAGCTACAATGAAAGGCTGCTGTTCTTTTAGAGTAAGATTGAACGTATATTCTACCTGATATAATCAAAGTAGCAAGGCAAATAATTGTAGTCAAATTAAAGTTTTTTTATTATTAAACTACTAATAATAAAAACACTATTAAATCATACATAATTGTATTTTTTTTACAGGATATACCTACTTAATTGAATTTAAAAAAAATAAAAAGACAACTACTGATTTCTTAATCCAACATTATTGAAAAAATATGAATTTCGTAATGTAAATCCCAGCTATTTCCTTAATTTTAATTTTAGATAATTATTGTTAGTTTGTGAGTGTCTAAAAAATATCTTTCATTTATTCAGTATACAGAGTACAAAAATACTCTAATTTTATCATGCATATACCTATAGGTTGTGATTTATAACATATATCATTTTAAAAATATCTAGTTTCAGGGAAGAAATACCGCATTATTTAGGTTTCATTGTCTACTTCTTTTCAAAAGTCGTTCTTAGTCACTGCTGGGTGATAATCGCATCTCAAATCCACTATCCATGATAACTGTACAGTGTACAGACAGGCTGCCAATTAAAAATAGTTTATATAGCAGTTTAATCGAAAATCGACCGGAATCTCTCTATGAGGTACAGTTTAAGTAGACGCGTGATGGCGTGAGTTCGTGAGTGCGTAGAAGCATGGCCTGCTGGAATCCGCTCCTGTTGCCTTTTATCCTTTTTTTGTCCGAATTTTCCGACACACTCCTTCCTTTGTATGTTGCGTAGACCCATGTCTACTGCCGAGCTGGGGTGGATCAACAAAAAATACAAAACCATTTAAATTATATTAAATCATTCTTTTTTTTTGTAATACATTAACGATAATAAATGGTAATCATGACATTTTTGCTTAAATTTAACTTATAATTTAAATACTACGTACGTACTATAGATAAACAACGAAAATGAAGGAGTTGTAATAATATATTTAAGAGCTAAGTCTGAACAATATGTAGATTTTGTAAGAAAATCGTATAATAAGTCATAATGATGCACTATCTTTTTTCGTTCAACTCAAAATTTTATGATGGCATAAAATATATTAGTAATACAAAATGTCGTATAAAAATTGAAAACTAGTGATATTTTCACACATGAATAATATACTTACCTAATTTAATTATTTATAAAAAATATACTACTCTGCTTCACCATGTTTGATCTTTAGAGCATCATATGAGCCTGCACAGAATGGAGGTTGTATAAACAGATTTTGTTTTTACGAGAAATGGATGTTAGCCACTTGCTCAACCTATTAGCTCCATACTTTGACTCAAAACACAAATTGAAAAACAAAATCTATATTTGGCAGACCCAGGATGCGAACCTGGGACTCACGACATTCTTAAGCCGCTCGGCCATTGCGGGCGAAAATTAAATCGACAACAGATAGACGGTCCAATTTTATTATGAGTACAGACTTTTATTTGGACTTGTCGCTAGAGACTATTATACAAGGATATACAGTTTATGAAATTAGTAAATTAAAAATCCAATCAAATAATAATGTAAGATTTTATGCATACCTACTTCTGAAACTATTAATGTCCTGTATTATTTTAAATTATTATGCTTAAGTTTTATAATTGTCTTGTGTTGTAGCTGTCAATGACCTCGGGCCTTGTCAGCATTAATTTAACAACGTTAGGATTAGCAAGTTATTTAACTTTCTACAGTCAGTTTATTCTACACGCGTGAAATTCTTCGATGGGGTTCGACTATCTTGGAATTGGTCATCAAGATACTCGAAGTTGCAATAATGCAAAGATCAGCAGATTTACCAAATGCAAGCTACATCAACAATGACGACTCTCGCAATTTATCGAATATTTATGTACATAAATTGCTAGTCATAGTTGATGGGTTAGTCTAGGTATCAATATTTATATCAGTCGGATCTCAATCTCCGTCATCTTCAGCACGGCATCTCTTCAACCGAGCTTTGGACCAGCGCACTCTCCTGTCACATTTCATTCTGAAGTATTCTCTTAACGTGTCCGGGACTACAGTATCACTTCCACCGAGCCTCGGACCAGTAACATAACTCTCGTACTGATTGAATACCGTTCTACCAGCAATAAACTCGTGCTGCACCATTCATAAGAGCAACCTCCAATCTGACTTTCATCTCGACTCCTGGTTACCTCTTTAACGGTCTCGTCCATTTATAACGACACTCTTAAAATAGTGTATATTTCCATTTTAATTATTTAATAATTATCAAAGATTTACTGACACTTTATAAAGAAACGTTTATTATGTTTTTCACCTGAACCACCCCGAAACGTAGGTGTACGCACACACACATAAAGCATGGCTATTGTTCTCGCGTAACAAAAGGTCTTTTAGTATCAGTTTGAGAGAGTCGTTAGTTTGATTCAACCTTTCCTGAATTTATGACGTTAACGCATGACGTGTCATGCAGGACTCTTTCACGAGATAACGCAGAAAAAACGCGCATGTGAAGTTACACGTGTTTAGATAAACACGAATAATATTTCATATTATCTTATCGCTGGAATATGACAATGATGTGAGAGTTGGAACAGTCATAAATAAAATACGAAGCTGTCATCACATCCATAGGAAAGTATAGATAGTTGATTCAATATATTATTCTCTATTGAATTTAGTTTTCTGAATTCCTGGAACTGACACCATTTCATATTTTTTTATTATTTATCTACCTTTAACAAAAAGTAAAATGGTAATTTTTATTGAAAACTTTCAGAGTAGATAGCATTGACAAAATTTTAAGTTCAAAAAAATATTTCCCTTTGGTTAATCATTATTTATCGGTAAAAATGTACCTTATATAAAAATGGATAATGCCAATTTATATGCTGAATTTAGGTAGGTTACTTTCATTTTCTATGATTTTATTAACTCATATATAGTGTTTTTAAAACTGTGGTACGTGAAATATTTGATAGGAGTGATCGATTTTTTTTTTCGTAAAAAATGAATTATCTGTGATTCACGCAAACAAAATTTTCATACTACATGTCCGTTTGTCGGTAATACTATATATTATTATTATATATTGATATACGCAAAGCAAAATGAAAACGAAGCAATTGCATATTATAAAACGGCATCTGATGCGACATAAAATAAAAAACTCACACAATATGTGTGATGTAATTATTACTAATAAAACCATCCGTATTAAATTCACTTTTTCTACTGTCATGTTTACAGTTTGAGAATTCCATACCCTGCCGAATTAACGGACTCGGCAGATTATTTGCCTAATTCATGAATAAGGCAACGGGCTTGCATTTTTCACGAATTAGGCAAATTTTTGCCGATTTCATGTAATACGCAATGTGCGATTACTTTGCGCATGTCTAAAATTGCAGCGTATTTGATGACTCTTATAGAATATTAACAATGGGTTGCACTAAACGTTTGCCATTTATTTTGTTTAAACCAGTTATTTGATACAGGTACATAAAATGCCCAGCACGGTATTAATTGATGGTATCAAACAGAAGAAAAACGTTGCATGATTTTTGCCTGTGGGACAATATTTCTACAAAGGACACTAGTATTACTAGTACTAGTATACTGCCCTCATAAGCAAAAAGGCAACTATTGTCCGGCAACTTCATCTTGGCTACGTGGCAAATCTGTGAACTACGTACAGCTAATCGAACTTCCGGTTTCAAATTAGGAACGCCCCCAAATTTTTCATTACATTTTTGACACTTCGTATTGGACGCATCTATCAATTTACGTAATTTGAAGCTTTTTATATTCAAAAGATGTCTAACACAATACGAAATGATGTTCGAATTATTATCAGTAAACTTTTGATTTATTGCGAAGAAAAAAAAGAGTCGTATTTAAAAGGTGAGCCTATACAATACTTTCAACAAGCCCATTTTACGGGTTCCTGTCATATCAGGTATGTCAAAATTCAGTGTTGTAATACTAGAAATATTTCCCCAAATACTGGAAATTATGTTTGCATATTATAAAGTTATGTGTATCGTAATCTATTTTATTAATATTTTTAGACGTATAATAATTAAGTATAAATGATCATTAGTTAGTTAATGAATTGTCCTTGTATTTTTAAACCGATAAGTATGTAGGTACATATTGTTTTAAAATTTATGTAAGGTGGATATAATTTAATTTATAGAAAATTATTTTCACAGTATGTGTTTCTACAACAATTTTACTAAAAATACGATATAAAGACATTTGTAAATTATAAAACATGTGATTGAGTCATCAATATAATATTGAATATGTTATATCTTTTACTTCTACTTTCTTAGTCTAATTCTGTTTGTGTTCTGGTTATTTAATTAATAAATACCTGCAGCAATATTATCAGTTAATGTGGGTTCAATGATACATTTCCTTCCAAATTCAATAATTACGCTATATTAATTAACCTAATATAATAGTAATAATTAAGAGGTGAAATTATTTGAAAAAAAAATTCTATTGATATTTATTGAACAATAATTAGGCTTATAAATTAATGTACTTATAAACTTACTGAGAATAGAATTGATATAAACTTAAAACCTAATTTCGCGGGATATGTTTTCTCAAAAAATGACAACACTGTGAAATATTCTATTCGCGACAAGGGCGACTTCCTGTTTTCGCCTAAATAATGTTGTCGTACAGTATTTGCCAAAGTCATATTTTGAGATATTGAGACATTTACGTTTTTCCAACATTTTCTTAAAAATATTCTCAATAATGTGGATGAATATTTTGATTTATGATATAGGCAAAAACCAGTATATTTCCAATCGATGCTGCATTTTTGCTTGTTTAGAATAACTACTGTTTTAGCGAAAAAATGAAAAAAAAAAAATGTCGATTTTTATACTGAAATATACGGCATAAGTACTGCTTTTGACTTTATGTCAAATGGTTCAGAATTTTACGTAGCGCATTATTACACTAACTCAATTTGTGATTTTTGTCAAAAAGCTACCCTTTTCCTTAATCGTCAATTACATTGAGCTACTTTACGAGCTGTTTGATGGCGAAATTACAATCTGCCTGTAAAGTCGCCCAGTGTAATCATCGAACAAGCTAACAAGCAGATTGTAAGCACTCTACCGAGAAAAGTTGAAAGCCGGTCAACTTTATACGCTACACACCGGCGGTAGAGCGCAGTAGCAACCTCCCGGTAAAAAAACGAACTACGCTCTGTCAAAATAGTCGCTGGCTTGTGGCTTCTCAGCGAATGGGAAGTTTTGTGTGTCATCATCATAATTGCAGTAGCTAAATCACCCGCTATTAAATTCGCCAACAAACAGCTCGTAAAGTAGCTCAATCTAATTGACGCTTTATGGGGCAGTATAATAATGAAAATGATATTTTCAATTTATTTGATACCGAAAATACAAATTTATTAAAAACCTTAAATATGAGAGACAGACTGGCAGAACAGTGAAAAAAATGCGAGGTCCGAGTTCGACATGGTCGGTATTTATTTTAAAAAAATTCTTGTAGGTATGTGTGTTTTAAGGTTTTTAAAAAAATATGCTAACTTTGATTTAATTATTGAATTGTTTTTTAACTTTTACCGTGAGTATCAGTAGCGAACGGTGGAGATAGGGCGATAGGCTGTTAAGATCCGCCATAAATACGAGTAGTCCACATTAAACTTTGTTAGTCATAACGTATTTATTTTTATTGAACCAATACTATAAATCAAAGATGGTGTTGGTAAGTTTTTAAAAATGAATTAAACACTGCCTGAACCAAACCATCATAGTTTTAGTATATTTTGGGCAATACGACAAAATTGTACACACTTTTTCATTCATACTAAATAGTTTTCGTTGGATTTTGAATACATATTAAGCATATTGTTTGTTAATTTTTTTTAAATTCATTAAGCCCTGCCTAAACCAAACGATAATTAATAAAACAAAATATAATTATATCAACCATATTCATTTTCATAATTTTATGTATTTTAAAGATATACGAGTATTTTTTGACTATTGTTTATTATGGCTTAGTTTCGCAGAGTTTAAGGTGACGCATCAGTGAAACGCCAAATAATGTTCAACTGTACGCGCGACGAAAATTTGTACTTGCTTCGCATTCATTGAGAGAACGTGGAGTCGGACGCACGTCACTTTGCTGCGTGATGGCGACGGGCCAATTAATTCTAAAATCGTGTAAAGATGACTAAAAACTTTACCCATTTACTTTAAAAAGCAAACATGTCAATGAATATATTATTATTGATACTAATAGAATAATAAACAGAACATAAAATGGACGTATGTTGGATTTATATGAGAAATAATATTTCGTTTGACAGGCGTCATTTTCACCCGCGACCCGCAATCCGCACATCGCCTAGCAACGATCTTTTTAGACCGTGCCTCAACTAATGCATGGCCTTTTGAATTTTAAAAACTGTTGATGCATGAGCATGACTGACAAAGTTTAATGCGCACTATTTGTAGTGGATCTTAACAGCCTATCTCAAACCTTCGCCACTGGTGAGTAGGAGTATACAACTTTTTTAATGATAGCAGTAATATGAAAACACAAAATTTACGATATGATTATATTATCACCCAATTAAATCATATTTACCTTAACGTCCCCAAGCAACTATGTTCTACCTGAAAGTCACAACGCTGCCAGCCGTGTCAAGTTGTTAATAATTTTATTTGAAACATTTCTGTACATAATTTAGCAATTAGAGATCCTTTATGGGGAGCCCGGGCTGAGAATAAGGTATTTTAGTATGCACACCAGTACACCCCTTATCAGTCATTATTAATTAACTGGCACATGTTAAATATTTAATCACTATTGAACGACTTCAAAAATGACCGAAGGACCCCGCAACGCTTGCAAATACGACGCTAACTTCTATCGTATCCAACACCGTTAGCGGATTTGCAATTATTGTTTTACTCTCTCTTCTCGGTCGTTCTTATACCTATTTGTTTTCATTGAACTAATAATACAATTATTTGCAGACGGTGCTGGTTAGTTTTTAAAATTCAATTAAACCCTGCCTAAACCAAACCATAATATTATTAATGCTATCGACCGAAAGTACTTGATGGAATTTTTTGAATTTAAATTCTAATGGATTTAAGTTTTTTACTATTCCATTTGAGTCGTTTTTGCGACATGGGTTTCGCCTTTCGGCATCTTCAGGCTTTATGTACACTCACCAAAAGGCACATATATACTTAACTGAACACAATTACAATTAACTCTATGTCATATAAAATATCAATACAATAAAGTAAACTTTATCACCCACCTATTAAGTCAAGGATCGCAATGAAAAAATATATAACAAACAAATTATGAATAGTTGAGTGTTTTCTCTTGTTTTCTGTTTGAATCCTGTTTTCTATATAAGTAACGAAGAAAATGGAATATATTTATAATATCATTTATTATAGTATGTACATATCACTAATTTATTTGTAGGCTTTATTATCTGCGAATAGATGTTTGCCAAAATTTACGCTAATTGCTTGGTACACTGCAAAATTTGCATATTATTATTTCGATGTTCATGTTCATTTGATTATGCGGATTTTCCAAAGCTCAATCGTCAATGAAATTGTAACGTCACGTTATTTACTTTACGTTTATGTTAATTTAATAACATTATTTAATGCAATATTCTTATAGTGAAATGCTTATAATTTACAGCAATTTCGAACAAAATTCAATTATTCGATTATATTAGTATAATATTGTGATATTTGATACATTCTATCGTAATAGCCCGTTTACACGTGCATATAATATAAATCTGTTACGCCGAATGTGCGAAATTGACTATTGCATGAAATGGGCAAAATTTTGGCTAATTCATGTAATAGTCGAGCCCGTTGCCTTAATTATGAATTAGGTAAATTATCTGCCGAGTGCGTGAGTTCGCCAGGTTATGGAATTATTAAACTGTCAACATGACAGTAGAAAAAGTAAATTTAATACGGATGGTTTTATTAGTTATAAATGGACATAATGTAATATTATTATTACTAGGTTAGGTTAAGTTTTGTAATTCTGAATTCAACTGAATGTCCATTTTGAGGTTAGCTAAAAAGTGTCAACAAACTATTAAATCATACTATCACAAACATACAATCGACCATTGCACACCAAAGCACGAATCAAATCGCGAAAATACCTTTTAATAAAATTCTTCCGTTATCATATTATACTTCTAGATTTTTTGGGCATAGTAAATGGATATGAACGTCATTGTAGTTATTGATTGGTATATTTTTATATAATCAATGACATTTGACACATTTGCTTAGTTTGATTAGTTGCAAAAAACACCACAAGAGCGCGACCATCTATTTTGACCAATGCATGAGGATTTTGACACATTTGGTTTAGTTTAAAAAAAACACCACCGTAGCGCTACTATCTAATTTGCCCAATGCATGAACCAGGCAGAAAAATTACAGCCGAATTCACGCACTCGGCAGATATTTTGTCTAATTCATGAATAAGGCAACGGGCTTGCATTTTTCATCATTTAGGCAAAATTTTTCCCATTTCATGTTATAGTCAATTTCGCACATTCGGCGTAACATATCCACATATCAACGCAATCATAAAAATAATATTTGTATGCATTAAGTATACATTGCTAAATCATAAGCTTCTGATTGTCACATGAGAGTTGCAACTTACGCGACATTTAAAAAAATACAAACTACAACGCGCAGTACAAGAAACCCTTACGTAAAAACTAACGCACCTCGCTGACATAAATAAGATTGGCGCGACAATAATTAGCATTTTTGTGTAAATAGTTATTATCGCAATAGTTTAATTTACACAATATTGCTGGTAGTAAATCCATGCATATGTACAGGTGCTATAAGGTAAAATAATAATGACATGTGTTTAATAGAATGTTTGGCCTAGTTTAATATTCAATGCTGGGTAAAAGTATGAGCAATAAAATTATGAATTGTAAACATTGTACAATGTAAACATCATACTCTATTTGCTGATTTAAGGACTTTAGTAGACAAGAGACGTGTAAGGCTTTGACAACCCTTAGCCAAAAAATGAAGATGCTTCGATATCAAATACTGATGGTATAAGATTGTTTAATAGTATCAATTTAATTATTCATTTTTGACAGTAGTTCTCCATGCTCCCATCTTCCATGTGTACTCTTAACTTATATAAACTCAGTAAAATTACAATTGAGTGCGTGGTGACCTCAGTTTTAGGTAACTGCTTCTGAAACATAATACAATCAGTGATTTTTCATATGCTGAATTAATAGGATTTCGTGATAAGTACAAAACATGCAGGGTATTAACAATACTGAGACAACAAACGAAGAGGTTTCATTGTCTAATACCGATGGTATTGTTTATGAGTATCAATTTTATTATTCATTTTTGACAGTTTGTTCTCCGTGCTCTTTTCTTTCATGGGTAATCTTGACTTAAAATCATGTAAATTCGGTTGAATTACACTTGAGTGTGTTGTGACCTTAGTCTTAGATAACTGCCCCTGAAAACTCCCATGCATAAATAATACCTACAATTGGTGATTCTTCATATTCATACCTCGAGATACGTTTGATTACGTGTCCTCAAATGTGTATGTTTGAAGTTCGCCGTATCACACTTCACCGTGAAATGTTGTATCGGAAATTAATATATGGTCGTATATTAAAGACCGTTCAACCTCTTTGGATCGTATAGTACTGAAAAAAATCATGTCTAAATAAAACACAGTTCTTGTGGGCTTACAGAAAGCCAGCAGCAAACAAATTTTGAAAATAGCCGATGTACTGGATTATTTGTTAGGTTAGGTTAAGTTTACATTCTTGAAGGAAGATTATTGTCTGCAATGCTCCACGAATAACGGGTAATTTTTTTCATCTCAAGATAAGATAAGAAAGCTCACGGTGAATAATTGAGCTACGGTAAAATGTAATACGTACAGTTTATATGTAACCGTTTCATTAAGACCAGCTGTAGTGCTGTACGGTTTATTTGGAGAGGTTTCTTTTAGATAGTATTTATATTAAAAAAATAAAATGTTTCAAATTGTAAGCTTCGTATTTTTCCGCTAGGTGAGTATTCACCTTAAGAGCATACTTCAGTAAAACGGAAAATAATTTTCAGCAATAGGTGGCACGTAATTTCGCCCGCGTTGCCATTCGGAGAGCGACAGTCGACCTGTGAGCACGTCAATTTGTTTTGTGATGGCGTCGGAGGAATTAATTCTTAAATCGTGTAAAGATGACTAAACAACGTTACGTATTTACTCAAAAAATAAAACATGTCAATGAATATATTATTATTACTAAAATAACATTAAATGGACGCATGTTGAATTTTTATGACAAATTATGTTTTGTTTGTCACGCGTTGTTTGCACAATCTGCGCGTCGCGTAGTCACGATCGTGTTAGTTAGACCATGCCTCAGCTGAAGTATAGCCTTAATATCTATAAAGCTATGTCTAGAACACTGAACATAATATTAATCTAAAAATGTATATGACGTATAATTCATAATAGACAGATGAGAGATGTCGCCAGAGAGATGACTTTTAACTATTTATGTTGGCACATATGATGCGTCTAATTACAAAAAGTGACAAGTCCACAATTCGATATTTGCGGGAAAGCTTCAATTATTTGTTTTAACGTATAAACTCTTAAATGTAATAAATATAGGCAAAATAAAATTGGACGTAGCGCTACTTGTACCTCACTTTTTTTATTTATTCCGCATAAGGCACATATTTCCGTAGCACTGTCATGAGTTTACCAGATGCTACAGCATGGGAGACGCCATTTACAATAGTGAATGTTTCCTCATTGGTTGACTTAAATACGCGCAAAATCAACCAAGCTTTAAATAATACGAAACACAGACTTGGCGCTTTTTATAATAAATCGAGACTGAAAATATTTTTTTTCGTTAGGTTTTGTCGCGTTTTGGAATTTATAGATCAATACGTATTGTGTAAAATAATACAAATAATACGTGCGTATTTTTTTCTCGATTTTGACGAAATGTGGAATTAGACGCCTCATATTATCTATCGTAATCACTATTGTATTAAGACGAACGTCGTAAAGTGTTTGTGCTAACATCTACGTAGGTACTCATTAATATATTATCCACATATATAGGAAAGGCGGGGTAAGCCATACGTCGTATCAAAATTATAATTATTTTACTCTCACAATAACCATATATTAAATCTTCGTGGATACATATTATATTACCAGGTTGAGACCTGGGAAGATAATTGGACTTGTCTGTTAAAAAATATTTTCTTTATGTCACGATTTATACCGGAAATATATCGTCTCTGTTCTGGCAGAACACACTACCTGGAGAATACTAGTTTTGAGTAATTTGACTTTGAAGTTGTTAAAAGGTTTGAAATGGTCCATCATGTGAGTTTATTAAGTAATCGTAAAAAGGATGACTTTAAAATAACAACTGTTTATTTATTAAGAAGGTTTCCAGACGGTAAAGTTTGAAATAAGGAACATTTTGGTATAACTAACTCAATATGTCATTTTTTCGAATTAGTGTCTTCTGCCAGAACAGTGACGATATAGGAATCTTATCAATTATTTTTTTTACTTCACTTGTATTTTTGTATGATGACGAGATAATATGTCCAATGACCGTTTGCTTTTATCAATTTTCAGGCCAATGCTTAAGCCTTTGAATATATATTTTTTGTTAACTACTAATTTGAAGTTATACTTAACATTTTGCAATTGGGAGCTTATAAAATGCCAAGATGGTGGCAAAATAAATTTTTATTTAATTACTGTTTTATTTATTTAATTTTAAGATTAAACATGTATTTATTTTATGGTGGTGAATATTAATTTAAAATCAAACTTGATATTTTATAATTGGAAAGCTATGAAATATTAATATGGCGGCAAAATCAAATTTTATTCCGATTTGATTGATTATTTTATAAGTATATAATAATTATGATAAGTGTATGAATAAACGATACTAGTTATATTTTAACGTTGTAAATAACTAATTATAATTATTATGTCAATTACAAACATACCAATATTTTTCAAATACACATCTAAAGGCCGGTACGGATTAGTCGAGTAGATTAGTTCAGACGTCATGGCTTGTACGGTATTTAGTGAGAGGTGGTGGTGGGCTACTCGACCGAAAAATTAGAACAAAAGAGATTGACTCGACTAAATATTTTACTAAATTACTCGACTAAATTTATCTATTCATATATGTTTAGTTAGGTACTAATTTACTCGCCACTCAACTAATCCAAACTGGCAAAGTCACAGCTGCTACCTATTTTGACCTATAATTCGTCTACCCCAACAATATTTAAAAAAAAAATGGCGGTTTTATGGATATGGATGTTATGAATGTAATATGCAAACGCTGTTCGCATAAAATATTATAAACTATTTTTTTAATTCAAAGAATAATGTACATGATTTAAAAATATAACATTTATTTTATAAATATTAAATTGAAATATTATAGATTGAAAAACAGTCTACTCCACGAAATATAATTTTAAAAAGTGGTAATATTTGAAATCCATCCCTAATAAAAGCATCACATGACCTCGTAACCACACTAGAGGACACTACAGCAAACTTAATTTCTCATCGGTCTTGAATCCATATATTCTTTTCATTATTATCCTCCTAGTATTTTAAAAGAATATAATTATTGGTAACTGAGATCGGTGCTTTTTAAAAACAATTTTATTAAATCTTTGCCTTAATATGTTAAAAGTCACAAATTAGTGCAACAATAGGATCTGTTATTCTGATCGTGTGTCAGTGTATTAAATTAAAGTTGTCTAGAATGCTCGTGGTGCACATTTTAAATACATTTCACTATATATAATATATTATGTACCACAATCGCTCGTTTTAAAGAAATGGTACCCTTTTCATATGTTATAATATAGACTGTGATTGCTTAAATTAACATGGTTCGGGTCTCTTGTTGTTAAAATCCCATACGCCTTCATATTTGATATCGTGACTTCTATCAAATCGCTGGAGACATGCGTGTGTGTGTGCCTTTACGTGTGTTAGTCGTCGCCATGGCAACCGGCTTGACATGCATGCCATATCAGACCCTATTAACTCTAGTTACCTGCTACTGATTAATGTTTTAAAAGATCATTGAGTAAAGCGTGCGACAAGGTATTACGACAATCAATAGGCACAAAGATTTCGAGGTTAAAGCCTATATTGATCATGCCATAAGCCATTATCCTTTCGGTTAGAGGGTGAAAATACATTACACAGCATCGTAATAATGTTGTAATTATTCCACTATGACTATAAATCAAGTATTGCAGTTTCGTGTTAAATTTAGGTTACCTGAAATTCACAATAATTCAAAATGCGTATCTTTTAGTTATTACAAAAATATTTGTGCGAAAAAAAGTTTACACCGATTCATAAAAGTATTCAAATTAATATTTGACAATCAGCCCCTTTGCAATGCTGTAATTAATAAGCAAAACTTTAACAAAAAGTGGTAAGTATTTTGAATATAAATGTTATTAAATTTGCACAACTATTAGTCACGAAAATCAGTTTAACTCAATGTTAAATTATAAAAAGAAGTTCATTCACGTAGAATATTATTTAACAAGTAAATACATTAAACCATTCATTTTTGGGTAAAGAAAACACGATCACTCCCTAACTCCTTTGTCTATGTTTTGTAATATGTTAACATAAGAAAATCGTAGGTGCTATTAACGTGATTGTCAAAATACGAGTATATAACCCATTAATCTGGATTTTGTTATTTAATTAAAAGCACTAAACCCCTCAAGTTGCAATCATCACTCCTACAGCTTGGGGTTAAATCAGTACCCATGCATTTTAGTATACCTATTTTATCTAATTAACGACTTATTATCGAGGTTATTTTCATTATTATTTTATAATATTATGACGTATTATCAAGAAATATTATCGTCTACTATTTCACAATGTATTTCTTAAATGAACCGACTTTTGATAATGTGAGAATTCCCATTATACATAATTGGTGATATGTTAATGGACTGTATATTTGGATGTTGAGTTTGTATGGGTACGATGGATTGGGGAATTTCAGGCACTAACTTTTAAGTTTGGTGAGCAGAAAACATCCTCCTGCACTCTTGAAGCACACCTGGGTCCCGGATCACTGACTCGAATACCTTTTAGTTATTAGTTAGTAAATTCCAAAATATTATTCTTGAGAATGTGGGATGATCGCAAACTATACATTGCTTAAAAGCCGCTGGATTGACGAACTGGTAAAGTTCGGCGGAAATACGTGGCAGCGAACGAAACAGGACCAAGAGAGTTGGAAAAAGCTTGGGGAGGCCTTCATCCAGCAGTGGATTGACCCCGGCTGATGATGATGATACATTGTTTAAAGAAAACGTACATTGTTGTTTCGTTATAATATCATATTATGCCGGATTATTTACAAAGCTCATCATACAGTCAGGCTGTGACACAAATCTGTAAACTTCGTTGATAGTGCTGGTTACCTCTCATACTTTGAATGCAATATGATAAAATATTTTTAGAAAATGATGATTGTTGCATATTGAAACAGATTGTAATAGTTTTAACGAAATATGCAGTCAAAAGTATTCATTGTTTGCGAACATTTACCGCATTACTTTCGACGATTATCAATAATTAGCTCTATCAACATAATTCGCACCATTAAAAAAATAATAGCAAATCAAGATTTCTAAGTAAAAAGGTCGTAAGTGACATCATATTAAGTAAGTGACATTACATATTAAAGAAGTATTGATTTTATCATACAAACAAAAAATACGTGAATATAACCAATTTTCAACTATACACCCACTGGGTCCTTTTGGCTTAGCAATATCTATTTTTACTGAATGCTGATATCAACTATGCACGCATTCAAAAAACAGCTTACTTTGGAATTTATTTTAATGAATTATTAATAAAATAGTCATTTACTAAAATGTTTTTGTATTTATGGACATGTTATGGAATAACTCAATAAAAAGTTTTCAACATGAAAAATAATCAAATTTATCATCATAATAATGAAAAATATGAAAAAAATGGACAAATAAACCATATTATATATATTTTATTTATATATATTTTTTGACCATTCTTCTTATTGTGCCTCCCCTAGAGGAGGTCGGCCACCATCAAGGCGATCTTATCTTTGTCGTCTGCTACCCGGAACAGTTCAGTGGAGCTGCACTCGTACCAATCACGGAAGTTCTTAAGCCACGAAATGCGGCGCCGTCCTCTGCTACGCTTCCCATTGATCTTTCCTTGAATGACAAGTTGGGGAATGCTGTATTTTTGTCCTCTCATAATGTGGTCAAGGTACTGTAGTTTCCTGGTTTTGATACTACGTAGAACTTCTCGGTCATTGCCCATTCGATTGAGAACTTCAACATTTGTCACCGGGTCAGTCCAAAGAATTTTGAGGATGCGTCTATATGCAATTGATTCGCTGTTAATGACAAAATTTGTGTTGGTGTCTGGTGTCGCTATTTGTGATACTAGTAATAGTTTTGTTTTCTTGAGGTTCATTTTTAAGCCATAAAAATTACTGACCTCATTAACCTTTTCTACCAGTTGATGTAAGCTCTTTAAACTATCAGAAATCAGCACAGTATCATCGGCATAGCATATATTGTTAATATGTTTGCCATTTTTGACCATGTCCAATCCTAATAAGATCATAATATGGGTCTTCCCAGTGTGGAAGTTTGTAAATGTTTTTTTTTTTTCTTTATTTGGAAGCAATTGAGCTCTTCTCTGAATGGAAGGCTATTCTGCTTTACAATGCTTTACAAAAGTATACATACATTTTTTTAACGACAGGAATAAATAGTTACATTATTAATGATACAGAATTACATTTTTGTTACATTATACACTAGACATTTACGTTACATTTTTGGAGAAATTCATGTACAATTTTCATAACTGAAATATTTGGTTTTGCCAGGAACGAATTAATCGTAAAAGTCAGGGTATAACCTGCATTTTCCCAACTTATTCAATAACACTTCTCTCTCCAGGTCATAAGCATCACATTGCCAGACAATGTGGTTAAAATCTTGAGTGGGATGTCCACACTGACACTGAGGGCTATCTACCACTTTAATTTTGTTGTCGAGATGTCACTATTACATCTCGCTTTATTTTACAATGTTTACTAAACCAAGTTTTAGGAGATCTACTATAAAAGTTTTGATAGTAGTGTGTTCCTTTTTCTTTCCCAAGATTTTCTCCTCCTCTGGCGTACGTCCTGTCTCGCCGAAGCACCATAAAACCTGGGAAGCTAATAACTATGTGAGAAATAGTGTCGTTTAACCATGTTTCCACGCCTATAAAAATATCAATTTTATCTAGCATCACTCTAAGCTCCTCTAGTCTATTAAGAATGCTTCTTGTATTCCAGAAAACAATACGTATATCAGATTGAATAAATTGGTTAACTTTGTTGCTGGAATTATGCATTATGTTATTGTTCCTCTTGTCCTTCCAACGAACTAATATCTTCACTGGAAACTTTTAATTGTGGATTACTGAGTCTTTTCTTGATCCTTGTTATGCGAATTTTAATGCTACGTTCTTTTAAATGACTATAGATTTCTGTTAGCATGTTATTAAGAGCTTCTATATCAGTAGTAAATTCATTAGCAATCATTTCGGTATTGGGATTTTCATGTGTTTTCACAAGGAAACTGAGTAATGTTTCATAATCGATGGGAAATCTATGACGATTACTTTCAACATGTTCCATGGCAGGTAACAAAAGTTCATTTGTATCCTCAGTGGATACTTTTTTCGATTTTTTTGGTGTCTGTTGGAGTACAGGAATGCGTGTGATTGCATTCCTTTTCACTGTATCTTCAAATTCAAATTCTACACTGCTGATATCAGTTGGACTGGTCAACGGCCTTTTTGAACCGATTGGCGTATCCTTGTTGATAATAGAGTTGTCCGACTCTATATCTGCGGCTAGTTCATCCTCCTGGAGTGTATTTTCTCTCTCTAACGAAAGAGAGGTTAACACTTTTGGTACATTGAGAGATTCAGGCAATTGTACAGTGTGAGGTTCATTATTTCCAGTTGTTTTACAATATTTGGCCAGATGGCCCTCTTCTTTGCAAATAAAGCATGTCAATTTTTCGGTGGAGAAGTAAATCCAGTACAGGGTATTATCAAAATTTATTTGCATTGACTCTGGCAGTTTTATAGTGTCTTCTGGGTTTACATAAACCTGTCTCCGGAAACTTAAAATATGTGCATAACCCGGTTCGTTAATACCAGCTCTGATGCTTGTGATACGTGAGGTAGTTTTTATCTTTAAGTCATTGAGTTTTGATTCCAAAACGCTGTGTGGGATTATAGGACATACGTTTGATATTATTATCCTCTTTGATTTGGTGATCAGCGGCCTGATTTCTAGTATGTGGTTTACAATTTTAACTGTTTCTTTATTTTCTGTTAATTTGTCTGCTTGTTCTTCACTACTCAAGTATATACATATTCTTCCCTGGGAAATCCTAGATACATATCTTATATTACATGGACCTACCTTATTCCCGATCGATAGCGTGTATTCTCGTATAGAGATGCCATCGATAGCATCTAGAACGATGGCTTGCTCCTTCTTCGGAAACTGCATTTTTTGAGCAACTGATGCATATGACATTGTTTGTTGGGTTTCTTTTTGGTTATCCATTGCTGGCAACGTTGTATTTTTTTGATTTTTAATAAGCGCCCCTGTAGTCAGAGACACTTAAATGTAAACAACTTTGTAACAATAATTTATTGTTACGCCGCACGCACAACTGGTAATGCGTCAATTACATTGAGCTTCTTTACGAGCTGTTTGTTGGCGAATTTATAATCTGCCTGTAAAGTCGCCCAGTATAATCATCGAACAAGCTGACATTTCGATGATTACACTGGGCGACTTTACAGGCAGATTATAAATTCGCCAACAAACAGCTCGTAAAAAAGCTCAATGTAATTGACGCTTTATTATTAATTTGTAAACACTCGCTATCTCGTTATTGGAGACGTCCTACTGTCGTCGATCACACGGAACAACTCTTTGTAAATGTTTGTAGAGGAAACAGATTTTTTTTTATTAAATATACTAATATATATATTATATAGATCATGTCTGATCATAAGAAGACCGGAAATATACTATTACCATAATAACTGTAGGATTAATGTAAAATTATCACGAAATAAATTATTTTATAAAAAAAAATTAATAAATATTTATAAAAAAAAGAAAAATTTTAAAACCATTTTAATAGAATCTACTATATATACATACTTCCATTCAATAAATGATTTTACTAAAAAATACCTGCCTTTGTCAACAAAAAAATTATAATTTAAAGAATGCGGTTCATTTCGATACACCAGTTCAATAGGGGAACAACTCAAAGTTTAAAGGTTTTGAGTTAAGGCGAAGTCTTCACTGAGCCTTTTTTAAAGAGGCACCTAGCGGAAAAATACGAAGCTTGCAATTTGAGACATTTTTTTGATAATTTACAATTTCAACTGTATTAATGAATAAATATGTATCTGAAAACATTAAAAATAAAAATATTTTTTATTTTAAGTCAAAGACAAACTTACAATTGTAAAAAATGTAATAAAATGTGAATTTGTTCTATCGATCCGCACCCTATTATTACATGTATTTTATGGTCATATTTATTATTAAAATTTAGTTTATTAAGTTTTCTAAGCATCACTTAAGCGATTTTTGTCAAATTCATAGTTTTAATATTTTTTATATCTATTTTAAAAAACATCGATTTTTATAAAAAATATAAATGTGTATAACTTGAAATCCTTTTTATTTATATTAATATAAATATTTTATTTATATTTATAAAAATAATTGATTTGATATAAATAAAAAGGATTTCAAGTTATACACATTTATATTTTTTATAAAAATCGATGTTTTTTAAAATAGATATAAAAAATATTAAAACTATGAATTTGTCAAAAATCGCTTAAGTGATGCTTAGAAAACTTAATAAACTAAATATTAATAATAAATATGACCATAAAATATATGTAATAATAGGGTGCGGATCGATAGAACAAATTCACATTTTATTATATTTTTTACAATTGTAAGTTTGTCTTTGACTTAAAATAAAAAATATTTTTATTTTTAATGTTTTCAGATACATATTTATTCATTAATACAGTTGAAATTGTAAATTACCAAAAAAATGTCTCAAATTGCAAGCTTCGTATTTTTCCGCTAGGTGCCTCTTTAAAAAAAGCTCAATGAAGACTTCGCCTTAAGAATGCCATTTAATGTAGAAAGTTTTTTTCTTTATAATTCAGCAAAAAATATAATTAAAAAATTCTCCAATGTGTCATAAAATCGAATAATCCTTTCTAAGATTAATCAGTAATTCCATTATATAATCAAATTTATTTGTCAATTCGTTATTAAAATGTATAATTTCATTGTGCATTGATGAATTCCAATAAATCAAATACAAAAAAACATTTATCGAAATCAAGGCTTTAAAATTAAAATAAGAATTACTGCAAAAAATTCAAACGCCATTATCTCGGAACAAGGTTTTATGAGTTGTTCCCCTATTGAACTGGTGTATCGATTTATACACATTATTATGTTAGGGTTATAGAAATCTAAGAATCTGAATCTAAAGGGAAAAAGGATAATAAAATTAACATACCTTTTTACGAGGAATGGTTGGCAGTCATTTGACTGAATCATTGAATAACACGTAAGTTGAAAAAAAACAACATGAATATTTTCCTAGCATCGGAATCGTACCGGTGACTCACGGTTTCATACACGGCCGCTCTGCCAACTTCTCCTCCGTGAGTACAAGTTATTATTTTATAAAACATTATTTAAATTTGAGAAAAACTTTTATTTGTTTTTGTCTAATTCCAGGAATAAAATTTTTGTTCTATTACATTGCAATCTCCAAAGCTTTGCTACCCGAGTTTAGTTAATCCTGCGCAAGTATGCATGTTGCTTGTACAGTGAAAAGACTTTTACATTATGAATACCACTCAAGTATGCAGTCACGTATGTTGCCGACTTAACTCATATAGAATGACATGAATATTACGATATTATAATATGAACGTTGTTTTTAGTGTGGAGAAATCTCTAGAAAATTATGAAAAAAGTTTCACCTGCATATCCCTAGACGTTCTCAGATTCAGATCGACTGCGGGTTCACGTGTAATTTATCCACGCGCAACTTTTCAAAGTCAACCTTTTAAGAAGATGGAGATTGGGGGTAGTGTTAATGTACCTCTGGCTGAAAAAGACATTGGCGCAGCGGAGGTGACATGTTCAAAAAGTTTTCCTGCAGTGGCGTCGAACAAGTCTTGCCTAATCTAGATATTCATGTAAGTTTTACCATGATTATAACTTGTGTAACTTATCTGCAAACATATTTTCTCAAATTTTTATTTATAAATTTAAAAAAACAAAAAATTGTGGATATAACAGATCTAAATTCAAGATTTAGTTTGTAGAGTGAAAGACTTTGAATAATATAAATGTGGCTATCATCGGATCCATGTGACTCAGTTCTAAATTATAATATTATTTATTGATATTCACTTTTACGTAGATTTGAGTTTCCCCATCTACACCATGTATATGCAGCCGCGGTTTGTGCACGGCCGCCTTCCATGACGCTATAAACGTGTCGGAATGAAAATATTTTAATGCCACACTTCCTTGCACGGGACTGATACAGCAACCATGCACCATAGTGCTTAAAGAAAGAGTTTTAGAAAATAAAAAGAATCTTGGCTTGCTCTGCCGTCATTTGGTCGTTGTCCTCTGTAGTACCCGTGTACTGAAAATCAGCCAGTATCCGATTATCGGTAACTCAACAAAATAACTGTACTCAATTATAATATTATTTCTTAATAATTATTTCAGCAACAGCCAGAAAAATGTCCAATTATCGCATACTCAATAAAATGGCTGATCCTCATTTTATAGAATAGTCATTTCAATTTTAAATTTTTTTTTTAACATATTGTGGACATTACAAATTATGAGTTTAAGACGTTCACAACATGACATTTAGAAACAAAGATATATCAGTATAACAGTATTACATAAAAAAGAGATAGATCAGTAGATAAATTAGATAGGTTCAAGGAAGTACACCGGATGAGTTAAGCAGACCCTATTTTCAGAATTTATTAAACGCGTCCACCTAAACTCATTCACACGTAGGTGGAATATATCAACACCCGAAGCAATTTCGTTGAACATAGTTATCGCCCTCCCAATTGGCATTACCAGTGGCAGGTTGGTTCTGCACCTTGGGAGAATACCGTCAATAAATAGCGGATCATAATTGATTGGAAATGTCACTCAAACATAACTAACCGGTAAAAACACATCCTATTGTATTTATTATATTATGGTGATTATACCCTTGTAATTATTTAAACAGTAAATAAGCTCTCTCTCCTCCATCATTACGAACAACACCGTCATTTATCTGCAATATCTATCCACCACCAAAGTGGACTCCCACATATTATATTCTTATATTATAACCAAGACATCTTATAATAAACATAACTCAAAAGCAAAACTGAAAAGCGATTACTAAGAATAATGGATAAATTTCACAAGAAAAGTTGTGCAAGAATCTTAACCCAATCATTTAGATTCACTACGTTAGTCAATTCAGTACGGGGAGAAGAGCAACCAGTGGTTTGTAATATTGAATGACAAGAGTATACCGTAACACTATAAATCAGCATGAAATAATAACCTTTGCTATACGTAAGACTCGAATCCGCAGCAAACGGTTACAGAGAACACTTGACCAGCACTTTGTAGTGGATGATAATAATCATAATTAAAAAAAAACATAATTTAGTTATTGCAAGTTTCATACAATGTTCAACCACTGCGTCTATGAATATATCGTCGTGGGGGAAGTAAGCCAACGTCTTCAGGTGCCTAAACACTGAGAAATTACAAATTACGAGAAATTACGACGTTGGCCATTAAAGCAGCCAGCTGAAGCCAGCCGACTGCTCTACACTGTTTATCTACCTGTGTATGTGTGTGAACAAAAAGACAGGGCCGTAATAGAGATTATAATTTTTTTTATCTTCCATTATTTTTCATATAATTTGTAGCATTTCTTGCAATTCGTATGATTAGTAGGTAGTGATAGTGTCGGATGTAAGAATTTCAATACCATCTATACCAGCATTTCCGTATTTTATATAAATTATATTTATCGATACCGGTATTCGTTAAAAACATTTTCGTTCAGAAACCATAGTCGAGATAGCTCTCGCTGAATTTCATCCAGAACAAAAGTCACAAGCTTTTCCACTCAAAAATTATGCGGTGGATAATTTTTATGTTATTATTTCTCCTCTGTCAAATATTTCAGTCAATTTATATATAGTTTTAAGTCACCCTTATATCATATTATAAAATAAACAAGTAAAGTAAAGAGTTTAAATAGTTATTCAACTTTAAAGATTATGTTATTTGATGGAAATGGGATGAGTAATGTTGTCCAAATTTTAAAAAAAAAGTCAGTGTAATTTAACACAATACCGAGGAAATATATCATAAGTTTTAGTAAAATTTAAGATTAAAACAACGACAATTTGGTTAAAGTTCAAGACTCTTTGTGTTCAGGCTGTGGCACAAAATTGTGAATTTTGGGTCAGAGTGCTAATTATTACTTATGCTTAAATTATTTAAGTACCTACTATTTCTGGTTACAAATCTGTCGTTGAGAGTCGGGTTAGATTTACAGTAGATTATAAACCAAACTATAAAACAATATTTATATTTAAGATTATACATATATATTATAAGGATTTACATTATGAATCTACAGAAATTATCATCATCGTCAACCGACGTGAATTCACTGCTGGATGAAGGTATCCCCTAGCTAAAATCACTGTTATTGGTCTCTAGTTTGTCGCTGTCACGTTTTTTACCAAAATTTATGAGAACGTCAATACAGTGGGTTTTGATGAATCTCTATGGTCGTTCAGTGCCCGTCAGGTACCACTATATGACAACATTTGTACAGGGGTTTCCACTCTCCGAGCGACATTCCAGCCTCTTACTATTTCATCTGATGAGCGACCTCTATAATCTCGCCAATTTTTGACAACTTGTTTCTTTTGTGGTTTTTTAACGTTATGCCGAACATGCAATTTTTCATGCCACGTTGCGTTACTTGTAATTTGTGGATTTTTATTAAATTTATAAGGGACAATGTGTAACATACATAATATGCAGTGACGGCCCTAGACAAAATGCCGCCCCTAGGTAGCGCCAAAATGCCACCCCATATTTTTTATCATCCTTTCATGACTCCGATATCTGAAAAATGTGTTGTATTGATACATTACTAACAAAATGTATACCTACCAATAAAACATACAAAATTAAATTTAGATGTAAAAATCGAATAAATAATATATCGGTAATTAAGTTAGACTCCCAAATTACCAGAGTCTGAGGCCTTATTTGGTTGATATTTCTGACACATTTTATACCATTTTTACTTAGCTATTATTTTACAACGTAAACAAAATAATTTTAGCTATTTCTATATAAGTATCATATTTCTATATATTCCAAATGATTCTCCTCGATTTGCCATACTTTGAGTAACTGCCACCCTCAAGCTACGCTCAATCTGCCTACCCCTACGGGACGTTACTGATAATATGTACGTGAATACTTAACGTTTGATACAAACAAATTAAAAAAATAATGTGTGACAAATATGAACTTATTTTATAATAATTAATAAAATATTAATTTAATAAATCGATCCGGCACTGATTACAGTGTTATCAAAGGGTTCCACGCGCTAAGCCACATTTTCATGGATCTTAAAAGGACTGGTGTGAGCTTAAAATATATTTTCGCAAAGATATTTATTTTGGCAATGTGTTACAGACGTTTTAACAAGCTCAGAAAACTGATATGGAGTACTTTATACTAATCAAAATGAAATGGTTCCACTCGCGCGAGCTTCGAAATAAATGTTTTACGTCTTACGGGTGCTGTTTTTTGTACTTACAGGCAACGACCGACACCTATTTAGTGTTGCAATATTTTTGTAGCTACGTGTTCTATAAAAAAAATGTTTTGTTAAGAGTCCTACGTTTAGTGAGATAAAGAAATTGCCTTTAAAATTCAATCTTATGGCGCCATATTCCATGATTCACGTCAAATTATGAGATACGCGGACAACCTAGACATATAAGGCAGATTGGAAATGGGACTTAAGAATTCCTTTAGCTATAAGTTGGCCTTAATGAAGGTCGCCAAGAAGATGAAGTGGCAATGGGCTGGACACGTCGCTCGGCGATTGGACAACCCTTGGGCAAATATTGTCATACAGTCGTACCAAAAGGGAATTTATCGACTACAGGGATACCATTAAACTCGCTGGATAAACGAACTCTAGCTTCAGCAGACGAACTTCAGCAGACGTACGTGGAAACGAAAAACTAGGAACTAAGAAATGTGGAATGAGTGGATCAATCCTGGATGGTAATGATGTGATAATATAAACCATGTTTATTGTATTAGGGTTGGGTTTGATAGAATGGAGTATTCACCACTCACCACTGTTGCATGAAGTACTGTGTATAAGCATTAGGTAAGAGACATTGTACATATAGCAGTACAATGCCTTAAACATGAACGACACATAGTACAGCTGCAAATTGAAGATTTCTTTGAGAATGCTGATGAATTGAAATGTGCCCTGGCGGTGGGTCTAACGGAAGAGCTTGATAAAATTGTAAAGTTCTTTATCAGAATTGGAGAATGGGAAATAGCAGATCCTCTTCCAGATGAGAAAAAGCGATATGACAGCGAGTCGCAGCCAAAGCTTTGGCAAAACCATAAAAAAGTGTTTAGTAGATCTTTTTTTTTAAATCTCTTTTACTAAACTAAAATAAGAAATAATAAATCTTTCAATCCAGAATATCTAGACTGGAAACAATGAAAAGACTCATGTTATTATAAAATATTACTTTATATTTTGAATCACCTTTCAAGTCCAAAACTTCCACCTATCACCCTAAAACTTACATAATACAATATTTATGTTGAAATAGGTACTGCTTATTCTAAATAGTCTGTTATTTTTAGAAGGCACGTATTTCGGTCTCTCGACACTTGCCGAGCTTTGGGAGATACAAGCTTTTTCTAGACGGGTAATGTCACCGAGGACCATCATAATTCAACAACCAAAACTTAAAGATAATATCCAAGAACCTAGAATGATAAAGAATTATGTTGTAAACATTGTAAATTAACGCTGTATATTATAATAATATCATTATATAATTATTTAAATTATCGTAACATAATATGACGTACCATAATATCAGTAACTTTAAAACTGGAGACGAGTTCAAATTATTAATGAATAACTTGTCGGACAATGGTTATTATTTCTTTTAATAACAGTACAGCATTGAGAATGCAGCTGACATAGAATGTCGGCTTACTAATAGACATTTGAGCCAGTGTCGCTACTTGTAACTCCCAAGTAACCGGTGAGTGACGTTATGTAATCGTCCCCTCCTGTTCATCGATGGCTTTCTCTTTGTCTTTAGCCGTTGCTGACGGAATCACCAATGTGACCTTCTTAGAAACGGGAATAGGACAATTTTACGCCAGAACAATTGGACGCCGCACTGTCGTAGACACGTAAACAGAACGTAGACGATGAATTTAAATCAGTTTCTATCTACTACTTAGTAGTTTAAATTCATTGTACTCTTAACATAATGTGATTTTTAATGCGGATTGAGAATTACCATGCATAAGAAAAGTATAAAACATTTTTTTCGTAGGAATTTAAACATATGCACGATTAAAGCATTATTTAAGTGTGCATCTTTAAATTCTCACGAACTATTAAATCATAATATATTAATTTAAATATAAATAATAATATTAAATATTTTTTTAAAGTACCTTTAAGTACCTAACGGCTATTTGTTTTCGATTGCGTGGCATCCAGTTGTCCCGGCGCCAAATCGTCCTAGACCCTTTAGAAACGGGCTCACCACCAGCCAAATATTCAGATAAACATTTGTCACGAAAATAACTCATAACGTTTGACGTAAATCAAAAATAAATACAATTTTTTATAATTCTTAGTTAAATTGCAACCACCTCCTGACTATGAGACTGTGAGATAACGGTTCTGAACTAATCCATGAAAGGGTATCAATTCTGTGGATATATTGTGTAGCAGAGTTTTTGTTTTAGTTTTATAACAATTGATTTTACTTTTTAACTGTTGGTAAGTCTAACTCTCTTTTTGAAACATTATCCATCCATTACAGCTAATTTGAAGATGATCAAGTATTGTATATACCAATTATTTTTAATTCCAGCCGTCTAGCTGTTCTCTTTGTCATCAGAGGATACATATTTATAGCCCTCCTTATTACTGTTTACTACTGGTTACTATTGAGATTAAAAAGCACAAATGTTGTTTATAATATAATCTAGATAGGTATTATGATGACATCTGAACTAAGATAATATTATGTAATTTAAGCTGATGCCGTCACTATATAGATTTATTTATACATGGATTTTCACCGCCAGGTGGTAGCATTAAAACCATTCTACCAACTGACCAGTAAGTTACAAGTAGGGAATCCAATCCCGAGCCAAAATTCTGATCCCGGGATTTCGGGATTACAATTTGACAATCCCGGGATCCCAGGACTGGTCCCGGGATTGGCATTTTTTCCATTGTTAATATAAAATGTTTATATTTACAAATAACATTGATAAAATCGGTCAAAAATAAATCTAGTATAATTTATACTATTTAAGACATTTATTGTTAATATTGTGTACGTTCATTCTTGGAAATACACAAGTTTTATGGAGTAAATAATATTGTAATATAAATAATAATGTGAATTTAATACGAGATTGCTGTTTCTGATAGTAAAGACATAATGAATGGATTAGCGAGATTTAAAATAGTAAAGCAAATAATCATGGCGTACTTATGGCCTTTCCGCATCATAAATCTAATTTATATCTAGGATCATATGGGCCTACACAGAGTAGAGGTTGTATTAACAATTTTTTTTTTTTACGAGAAATGGATGTCAGCTACTTGTTCAACCTGCAAAATCTAATTAGTCAGCCAAATATGAAACTGCCGTAAAACGTATGATATCATGGTGGAATTACTTTGTTAAATGTGCGAAGCATTGTTTTTTTCCAATCTTTCTCATTTTTAATAATTCATGTGAAAAAATAAAATGAATCGGCAACCTTTAGGGTATAAATCAAACTTCATTCAAACTCAGTTTATTTCTAATGTAGCTATTTTTTATTAAAAGTATTTTTCTGTTTTATTTTCGCTTTTATTTTATTTTCCATAAAACTTGATAAATAAAATCAATCCCGAAATCCCGGGATTATGTTTATCGATCCCGGGATTCATAGGTATCGAAAATAGCTAATAAGTTATTACATGATATTGATCAACGGGTAATGACTGATTCCTACTGCAATTCCATTATAAAATTTTTAGCAGTGTTTTGTTTTAAAAACTGATTATAAATAGCCATTGACTAATTTAGTCAGAATTAATTATTTGGTAGAATTTCATTCAGTCAACTTGGAGTCGCATGGATCCCTAGTTACAAGCTTCAGCCTAATCGGCCAGTAATCACATTCAGTCGTAAGGTCATTCCGAAAACAATCTAATTAAATTCATATAATTACGATTTCTTACAATATTTCTGGACAATCAAATTCATACATCATTGAAGGTATAAAATAGTGTACCTTTTTAAATATAATTAAGAATAAATTAAATGTAGTTTATTTTCCTTTCAATGATTAGACTACTTTCATCAATGAGCGGCACAACTTGAACTTTTTAATTTCTTATTATTGCATTGATATCATTATTATATATTAATTTTAATAATATAAATATTTTTTTTTTTAATAATTAATGATGACAAACTATGATTCACGCAAGGCCTGAACAAAAACGATGCATGAGTGTGAGTGAGAAGTATTCGGCACCCTTAAAATCTCTGCGATACGCGCTAGAGTAAGATAAAAGGTTTATAGATCTGTGAGATAACTTGCTATGGTGTCGCCGCCAAATCTTAGTTTGTTGCTTAACTAAGCGTCGATAACCTGCGAGCGCGTGTTGCTAAAATTGCTATTTTTCATGTTAAACATAAAGTCAGTGGTAAATACTTTTAGTTAATTAAGTAGAAAAGATACTTCTGTGTGTTGTATTAAAATGTGGTAGCCGTACTAATAAGCAAGAAGATGGTATTACGTTTAATAGGTAAGTTGATAAATGTTTGTGATAATTTATTTGTATATTATTATATATTTTAATACCAAGTGACGTAGTGTTTCTTTAAAATAACTTAAATTATGGATATTTTTACCTAATGGTTGCACTTTGACCGCTTAAAATACTATATAACGTAAAAAAATAGAAAATTATATTTTAATTCTGAGCATCTAGTGCGAGCACTTTGGGCAAACACCAGCGAAATTGTCTATGGTCTCAAACATTTTTGTATATGAATGCGTTCGCTCGCCCACAAACCAAACGCACGGCACGCAGCTTCATTTAGCAATCAAATGAGTGGATTTATATATTATGCTAGGATAAGTATATTCAAATCGTAATTCTGCAGCATCATCTCTATCCCTATTCCATGCGAAAACTACAAACAATTCGGCAGTTCTAATTTTTCAATGAATATAAGAAAATATTTATTGACATTTTCGCCGCCTTGCGATTCATTACAAAGGATTTTCAAGGGTTCTGCAAGAAGGTTTCATATGTAATGTTCAATGCGGGTAGTATAATATGGTATTTTTATCAGGTGACACATTTTTTTTATATTGGCATCAAGTAAAGTAGTTTACGTACTAAAGTCCTTAAATAAATCTTCATAGTTAACGAGAAGTAAATAAAGGGATCTAAAAATGGATAACCGTTGATGATTTTCATAAAAATTGATTAAAAACTTTCAAAAATCATTTGTTTAGTTGCAAAGATGAGCCAAACCATATATTATCTTTACTATAAAGAGGTCAACACGACAATATATGTCTCTACTAATACCAATGCGCGATGAAATGTATTATGATTATACTTTTCAAGACGCATTAGCAGGGAAGAAGTAGTGCCAGTAGCTCAACTGGCCTGCATTTTCCGGCAATAAGGACGTAGTACTAAACGTAAAACTCGCGAGGGGTGACATTACTTGGAACCCCCTTCAGACTCGCGAGCGTAACTCACTCGCATCTTAACAGAGATATTATTACAATGCCACAAACAGGGTTGGCTGAATTCCCTTTAAAATAATCTCTCTTCTTTTACATACTCTTTGATGTCTTATTTGAGGAGGTCACTCAGGAGTATTTTATGTAGTGTTTTTTACGCCATACTGACGATAATGCGGGTCTGGCAAGAACGATGAATCGTAACGTATTTCTACTATAATGTAAAAAAATAATCATTTTAAAATTATGTTTTAATTTTATTAAGATTTCATTTCAAGTAGGTATGTTTTTATATTTATATTATATTAAATCTTCTTCTTCTTCGATATCCGCCCCTTAGTTAGAGCATATGGACAGCATGGGGCACTAGCCAGTCTTCTTGAATCATTTCAGCGCATCTATTTTATACACAAAACTGCTATCTGCAGCTATCGAGGGTAGTTTTTTTTTATGTTTGTATCGAAGTATTATAATTGTTAGAATAAGTTCTATTCTATAGTCAAAACTGTCTGTCTCGCTCTAAAATTTAGCACACCCAAGAGAGGTGCTATTAAAACATAGCATTTATTGTAATGATTACAATTGACTTATTGTAATTGTTACAATAAGTGATAGTGTATAAAATAGATGCGCAGGGCATGCCAGCATCTCGTAATATACATTCTATAGATAGTATTTAGCTGCCTTCTAGGATGCCAAAATCCGGTTAGCTTGAACAACAGGCAAGCCAAGTTGAGGTTCTTAGCTGGAATCCGCAGCACGTAGCCGAGCCAAGTCAAACGTCGTCTCTTCACTCTAAGCATGATGAAGGGCTGCTTGGTGCGTTCTATTAGCTCCTCGTCACTCCTAAAGTCGTATATAATTATGCGTTATATTAAAAATATCACTTTCCGAGTGAGTAAGCTATCAATCATTTTATGATTCATGCAAATTATTTTAAATAAGCACTTTAACTTCTTACAATGCTGATTGGCAGGACAGAAGTAAAAGAAAAACGAGTATTACATTCACAGATAAATATAATTATGTTGTATTCAAACAGTTATTAATTATACCAAGATAGGTATATAGGCGCAATCTTTTTCAGCTCGGGTCCAGATGTCTGCGTATTTTGGTTTGGTTTTAGAAGGAAATATATGACGGAAATTATACGTTGAGATGCGACGATTTTGAAAATTATAAATAACTAACACAATTTGAATTTTTTTTCTTACGTTAAAAAAACATCAAAGTGACATAAAATCAAGTCAGCGGCATTGCGTATGTGTGGCGGTTCTGAACTTGGTTACAAATGTCAACTTGAAATTTAGATATTCGCATTGTATACAGAATTGACTCGAGTAATATCCGTGATATTTTTAAATCAAGAATAATAACGAAAACGTATTATCGTGTTAACTAATTAGAATAGTATCGTAGATTGTTACTAGGCTGCGGCAAGTTTAACGTAAAGCGTGACCGTTTCGAGAACTACAATACTTACAATCCTTTTATATATCGCAGCGCCACGACGGCGGCCATGACACTACAACTTATAATTTTCGCACTTTACTTTTATACCTAATTTTTCATTAACAATGACATTTATTTTAATCCTAGCCTCATGGGATTCGAAGCTAGATGATTTTGATACCATATCATTTAATTTCATTACTACCTACATCCTAATTACTGTATCATAGAACGGAGTTGCATCATTGTTTGATATGAAATTGGTGACCCTGGTTCCCACGCAAGTAACTAAAGACTCCCTCTGCTTTGAAGATGGTCCCAAGCGGAAGAGATACAAGGGCGCCTTGTGAGAAACATTAAATGTACGTAGCAATAATATGCCTTCGGGTTTCGGTTCTCCCCTCAGCGTAATAAAAATTGGGGCCTCAGAATGAATCATTAATTTCATTCACTCATTAATTTCATTAGCATACCGGCTCCACTTTCCTTGCGTATATTTAAAAAGCAATACAAAGGCGCTCTTTAGCAATGCGCGCAATTAAAGACCCTCAGGGAAGGGTGGGGGTGGGTAGGTATTGAGTTTCGCAAAAAAAAAAAACGGCACGTAGGGCGGTATTATGGCCTTTTTCAATTTTATAAAAAGTCCTTTTATGTATTGATTATAATAAACGAACCTCGGTTTAATGAGGTCTGTACAGGTAAGAAAGAACATACTAATTAAGATTATGAGAGTATTTGATAATTAGCTGAATAATATATAATTTATATTATATACGTAAGATGTTGGGACAATAGACAATCAACTTTGTATTAATCAATTTTGTAAATAATAATTAGACTCATTTTAGATTCTAATAATTGAAGTGCAAAAATCGTACAAAGCTCACTTTACGTTTTGACTCACTTGCACATTAGTAATAATTTATAAAACCTCAATTGCCGCAGATTGCTCTATAAATACCAATCGACCGATACTTAATTGGTTGCATAACGTTAGATACAAATATTTTTTGTGGTCTTTTTGCGTTATGCCCAACATGGATTCTTCTATATCACTTGGGCAAATACAGTATTCATTTGATACTGGAAAATCTGTACCTAGTTTGCTAATAAAAAGTATTTTAATCAATCTAATTATTTATTTTGAGTGTATTGAATTATGAATTCTTTTTTTCAAGACACTACAGTGAGTAGTAAGCACCTATGCAATTTTTTTTTTTAGTAAAAGACTAAGTATTTATTTTATAAAGCTATACTGTGCAATTTCCAAATAATGATATCTAATACTGTTTTTAAATTTTATTTTTACATTTTACGTTTTTATTATTAGTCTATTAACTTTTTTTTGTAGTTATTAATAAAAAAATTTTATAATATTTTTTTAGGAAGTCACAATTAAAATTTAGGAGAAAGCCTGATGATATTAATGATTATATTGTAGAAATTTTATAACCTTGATTTAATATACTTACCTGTTTTCAAACAACACAAGATAATATATTATTACCTACTTAATGAAATCTACTAGGTAAAAAATAAAATCTGCAAGAAAGACACTTGGGGGGTCGATATATGGATAGATCTTAAGGGCAGAAGGTTATATGAAAGTATGGTGAAGCATGCAAGTATGGTCAAAAAGTATTGTGAGGCAGGCTGTTAATCAATTTGTGGCAAAATTAACGTTAACATTATTAATTATATAGTACGTTATAATAAATAATACGTCTATTTTTTTGCGCATTTAATTCAACTGTGCGGCGTCCAATCCTCCCGGAGGCCAATTGGGTTGGCGTCGAATTGGGTCGGCGTCCAGTTGGGCCGGCGTCCGATTGTACCGGCGGCCAATTACCGGAGGCCAATCGCCGGAGGCCAGTTCGCGGTGCCAAATCGTCCTAGACCCGATAGATCAGTGTTTAGGTGTATACCACTGAGTTTAAGATTTTTAAAATGATTAATATAAATGGTTTTCTTCTAAGAGTTTTCTTTATTATAATACTAGAGTTAAATCAAATCTAAATATGGTATTTATTACACACAATAATACAATCATTAGATTGTAATGTAAGTCTGTATTTTTGGCTGTATATCATTATTTGTTAATCACCTTACAAATACTTACTGATTTGAGAAGTTTACATCAACATATCACATAGCATCAATATAAAAAAAAGTAAATCAATGAAAATATTAAAAAAAATTTGTATTTATAAAAAAAAAGGTGTGATAGAAGAGAGATTCAGAATTATATATAACGTAGTTATATCCGCAAAACCGTAAATGTGTTTATTTTTGCAAAATTTTACAGGTGAGGTAAAACACCTATCGTTTATGACATCATATGCCTCTAGTGCATAGTTTTGCAAAACCCACATAATCTGTACCTGCAGGAAATTACATCGAATAGCCATAACACTAATTTCACTGACGTATTTTAAAATGGTAATATTATTTAAAGATATTTATCATATCACATATTCCAATTTTTAAATACATTCATCATCATCATAAGTCGAGGTCGATCCACTGCTGGATGAATGCCTCCTCTAGCTCATTCACTCTTCTCAATCTCTAGTTCTTCGCTGCCGTGTACATATACTTAATTTTATGAGCAGGCTTAAGGGCGTTTAGTGTCTCTTGAGAACCACAGTATGGCGGCATTTATCCGCTGGTTTTCCACTCGCCGAACGACATGTCTAGACCATTGCCATTTAATCTACTTAGCGACCTCTCACATCGTGTACTCTTGTCTGCTTTTTTATTAATTACGTTAAGTATCACATTAAGAGTCCACATTTTACACGCATACGATATAATGGGAGGTCAGTTTTAAAGATACAATTTAGGGAGTCTAGGATAAGTCGGCGCCCAGACAACTGGGCGCTACGCAATCAAATGAAATACGAAAATAAATGGACGTTCATGAATTATTGGTACTTTTAAAAGAATGTATTGTATATTTATATACTATTTTATTATTTAATACTTGTGAGAATTTAAATAATATGCACACCTAAATAATTATTTAATTATTGTGCATATGTTAAAGTTCCAAGGAGAAACATAATAATTCTCAATCCACCTTAAGAGTAAAATTAATTAAAACTACTAAGTAGTCGATAGAAACTTAGACGTATACTTAAACTTATACTCTCTGTATAAAATCGTAACGAACGTCTATTTATTTCATTACGACAGTGCGCCGCCCACTTGTCCTGGCGTTCAGTTATCCTAGTACCTATTCAGGTGCCCAAACGGAATCCATACAAATTTGGTTCTGTGAGTAATTTAATTATACATACCACCATCAATTAACATTTGTTGTCCGAGAGACGTAGTTGTTAACCATCTCAATTTGATTGGCAGGATACATGATGACACCATTCTCACAATGAAGGAGCGAATTTAAATACATTATTTTATAACTAATTCTTGACTAATACATCCACGATGGCCGAGAGGCTTAAGCGTCGGTCTACAATGTCGTAGTCTGGTAAATACACATATTGTTTTCCAATTTTTGTTTGAGTAGGAGTGTGGACCTAATAGGCAAAGCAAGTAGCAAACACCCGTTTCCCATAAAAAAATCTGTTGATACAAAACCTCCACCCAGGCTCATATTATGACCTCATTAGAACCAGATATGGCATTAAAAAAATTCTTGACAGTTTTTTTTTTAAATAAATGAAGGTGGCATTGCTTGTAAATAAAATAAGCATATTTTGTTTGTGTAAGTTATTTAGAAAATTCTAATTGTTTATTTTATGTGCGATATTTTATGATAAGACCATGGCCCACACATCCTAAAACGGGCCTCCCGGCCAAGATCTTTGCCGGACCCTTACCTATCGCTAAATTTAATGGCATATGTGACGCAAAACGCGTTTTGAAAATTGTGTTTCTTCTGAACCTTCTGTTTATTTTGAACGATTTTATGGAGTTTTAATACATCTACTTGAATTATAGAGTTATCGAGTATCAATACAAAATACTCGAATTGCATCTTACAACTTCATATTTTAAATGTTAATGTTTCCTTTGTGAAATAGCGGGGCAGGCGACTTTTTTTACTATTATAGCAAATTTTTGATGTGTGTTTATCTCACATATCTGATCGACCCGCCACGCCGCCCTTCCTGAGTCCGGGCCTATAAGCTAGAACCCTGTCACCCTCCCTCGTGGGGGCCGTGGATAAGACTATTAAGCGCGAATTAAATTGAGGTGCATGTCGCCTACACGTCGCCTACTGTTACGCTGGCGACAAATTTAGTCTATGGTTTCGTCATTTTGCAGAATATTTTTAACGATCACCATCTCTGTAAATTCACTGAAAAATGACACTGATGAAGAGTGCCAACTATAATGTACTATACTTTGAATTATTATTAATTATTCATGCTAATTTCAAATAATTTTAACAGTTTCTAAGTGTGGGTACGTTAAAATTACTTGCAAGATGACATCAATAGATAATATTTTGAACAAAACCCAACCTGCAGACCATAGATAGTACAACATTCTTATAGAAAACACACAGTACCAACCGCTAAAAGCAAAAAAAAAACTGATTTTGACATGACAGTCAAAGGTATGTAGAAGCTGATAAAAACGTTAATTGAGTTATGCAGGTATCGATGCAGTACAGTTCAACGTGAGGTGACCTCATTGTTGCTCTGGTGATTTCGGCAGATTTTGCTAACTGACAATGTTCATTTAAAAGTTCAAAGTGTGCTACGGAATGGGAGCATCAGTCTGATACCATTTTAAACACGAAGAAAAACGACATTACATACCTTTCTCCCGTAGCGGCAGCTTACTATGACGTCACATGAGAGTAGACGACATGCACCTCAATTTGATAAGAACTTTAGTATTTAATATTATAATTTACATTACACTACATTTTGCTCATATAGGAACTAGTAGCGGACTATTGTTATTTGTATATCGACGTGTTTTTAAAAGTGTAATTCTATTTTACTTTCCTATTACAACTTATCCGAAATGAGTCCTTTAGGTATTTGAATCTCCTTTGAATTTTTGATGATAATAATTTAGCGAAAGCTTAAAAAGTCTGTCTCAGAAATACGACTCTTCGCGAATTATCAGTCTCGAATGAATTAAGTCAAGTTACTCCGGTGGTTTATTAAAAAAATGCTCTCGGGGGTGGAAATATATTTTTTTTTTGAAAATTATTTTGAAATACTCCTTTGCTAATGGGAAAGGATATTTTGATTGTGTTTTATGGTAATGAAATAATTTGCCGTGAGATTCTTTTGAGTAAATTATAAGGGGATTTTTTTTTAAATTAAATATTTTTCGCCGTGTAAATATTTAGCGACTACGGTGGAATTCGAAGAATATTTTAAATTAAAACCAATACTCTTTCATAGGTATACCAAATGCATTATTATTTTGAATGTAATTTTTTTTAAGTAATCTGCGAGTAAAAAAATAATGCTTGATTAAAATACTGGTGAATGATCAAATCATTTCAAAAATGGTAAACAACGTAAGTAGTACTATTAATTGTTTATATTAAAAGCTTATTATTATTTTTTCAATGCCCATTATTAGGGTGCCGGACGAAATCCCGAAGGCCGAAATCCCGAATGCTGAAATCCCGAATCGCCGAAATCCCGAATGGCCGAAATCCCGAAAGCTTAAATCCCGAAAGCCGAAATCCCGAAAGCCGAAATCCCGAATACCGAAATCCCGAAAAATAAAAAAACAAACATCAATAATTATAGAGAGACAAAACCCATTTTTTGTGGAAATGTAATAGTATGTATTATATCCGTTTGTTCTACAAAATTGCGCAACCCGCAAAACCCATTTTTCACAAAAAATGCGTTTTTTGTCTTTCTTATAAAAATTGCGCCATTCAAGATTGCGCAATTATTGATGTTTATATTTTTCGTTTTTTTATATTTTCAGAAAAAATGGGCTTTTGTCTCTCTTCGCAATTCGCAATTCAAGATTGCGCAATTATTGATATTTGTATTTTTTTATTTTTCGGGATTTCGGCATTCGGGATTCCGGCCATTCGGGATTTCGGCATTCGGGATTTCGGTATTTGGGATTTCGGCTTGCGGGATCTCGGTTTTCGGGATTTAGGCTTTCGGGATTTCGGCCTTCAGGATTCCGGCCTTCGGGATTTTGACCCAAACCCCTATTATTATTGTAGTTTACTTATGTTAGTTATGTAAATCAATTTTTTTTTTAATAATACTAGATATTGTTAAAGCTGATAGGTGGTAGATTCAATTAAAAATAACTGAGTGCGAAACAGTTTATATTTTACAGATGAAGACAGACAGCAATCAGCATACAGTCACAACTAGGGAATCCAATCCCGAGCCAAAATTCCGATCCCGGGATTTCGGGATTACAATTTGTCAATTCCGGGATTAGCATTTTTTTCCATTGTTAATATAAAATTTTTATATTTACAAATAACATTGATAAAATCGGTCAATAATAAATCTATTATAATTTATACTATTTAAGACATTTATTGTTAATATTGTATACGTTCAATCTTGGAAATGCATAAGTTTAATGGAGTAAATAATATTGTAATATAAATAATAATGTGGATTTAATATGAGATTGCTGTTTCTGATAGTAAAGACTTAATGAATGGGTTAGCGAGATTTAAAATAGTATAGCAAATCACGGTGTACTTATGGCCTTTCCGCTTCATATATCTAATTAGTCAGCCAAATATGAAACTGCCGTAAAACGTATGATATCATGATGGAATTAGTTTGTTAATAGTGCAAATCATTGTTTTTTTTCAATCTTTCTCATTATTATTAATTTATGTGAAAAAATAAAATGAATCGGAAACTTACACATAGGTATAAATCAAATTTCATTCAAACTCAGTTTATTTCTACTGTAGTTATTTGTTATTAAAAGTATTTTTTTCTGTTATATCTTCGTTTTTATTTTATTTTCCATAAATACTGATAAAAAAAATCAATCCCGAAAGTTTCGGGATTATGTTTATTAATCCCGGGATTCATAGGTATCGAAAATGGCTTATAAGTTATTACATGATATTGATCAACGGGTAATGATTGATTCCTACTGCAATTCCATTATAAAAATTTTAGCAGTGTTTTGTTTTAAAAATTGATTATAAATAGCCATTGACTAATTTAGTCAGAATTAATTATTTGGTAGAATTTCATTCAGTCAACTTGGAGTCGCATGGAGGTCAAGGCTGTATTCTGTGAGGACTAAAAATAATGTTGTATGTTCAACGCGTGCGTCCTACCTGTGATTCTGTGTGACTGTGAAACGTGGTATTTAATAAGCTTCAAAGGTCTTGGCTTTTCAGCCTCGTTGAGCCTGAGTTCGTGAAGGAACACTGTTATCCCCCCGGGTGATTGAAATAATTACGAATAGACGCTTCAGATGGCTGGGAAATGTGTTTTGAATGCCGGGAAAGAGTGCGACACTTTTTACCTTTGTAGTAAAACCTCAAGAGTTCCGTGGCCAGCTCTCCCTCACCCTGCAGCGGTGCTACAAAAGCGATCTACGCGCTGCAGGTTTGACATTAGCAGGGGACGCAAGAGTCGGCGATAGACCACGGGAAGTGGCGCAAACTTGTGCTTATCACGCTTCAATACGGGGGCGTAACAGGGCGAAAGAAAGAAAAAGAAGAAGTATTTAATTTTACCAAATAATGAATAAAATAATTATCCATAATGTGAGATGATATCTAGTTTTTATTATTTAAAAATAATTAACAACTACTTAATATTATACACTCACATAATATTTACATAAACCAACCTGATTAGAAAATATTTAAATTTTTGTGTAACAATTGAATTCAATAATTCTGAAACATTCATAACACACTGACTTATATAACATAGTATAATTTGGTTCGTATGTACGACCATCGTCAGTGTCCCGAATTAAATAGTAAAATCTTCTATAACATTATAAAATATAAATGTCGATGTTTGTCAAAATTGAGGCTTAAAAACCATTTAATTGCATTTTTATGACGTTACCACCTCCTCAACCTTCGACATTTCCCACTTACGACGGCTGCGGGCCATAATTTTTTAACCATTACAACGCACACAGGCGTAAAAACAATACACGGAATGGAAAAATAAAATAAAATGGACCCAAATACAGAAAGATTTACAAAGGTATGTGGCTTAACTCAACAAACCTTTATCCTATATTTTTACAAGTTCATCCTCTAGATTTACAATAAGAAAAAAGATAGCCCGGAAAGAATGAGCACCTATTCTGAAAGTTTACCATAAAAAGTGCATACATATTTTGTATGAAACTCAACCTACGATGAGGTTACCGGAACGACATTCCGTCGCGACTCGAGGAATACTTGTAGGTACTCAAATACTTATATTTCAAGAAGAGAAGACAATTTAATTCTAAATCCATAAATAGATGTTTATCTATTGACTGTAGACATTTACATACTTACTGAGCTTATTCTTTAAATTATTGATAAATATCATTTTCATATCATGCATTGGGAATGATATTAATAATCACAATATTTCGTATGAGCCTAATCTTTTAAAGAGCTCATAACATAAATCATGTGAATTTTAAATATACATATTCAATTTAAAACAAAATAATTACTGTCATGAAGGGCTTAAATACAAAAACGACAGTTTCTAATTTCCGTGAAATGTTGGCGAGTCATTTAAAACGACTTATAATATTTCTTAAAATAATTAGTAAAAGGAATTTTTAACCTTGCTTTTACGATGATAATCTATTCCGGTGATTTTATCTTGGGTTACCGTACGAGGTTGACAATATTAGGTACCTACAGTATGTAAAATGGAAAAGTATATTTTGGAAACATACATTAAAAATTCTTATAAGGTTTTATCATGTTTTTTTGCTGTTTGTTTTATATATAAAATGATAAAAGGGAAAAAACTTAATTACGAGTATATTGATATTTCTATACATTCTTATAGTCTACGAGTCGTAATACTATATTGATCTCATATTTTACTTTCTCGAAACTTGTCTTAAATAATAGTGTCACAAAAGAGGATAATAATTTATATTAACTATGCCATCATGTTGATCAAAGGCTAGATGAGATATTCAGTATACTCTTACTGATCATTTATTCAGTATTGATGTGGGTTTAACTGTTTAAAATCGTATGTTTAATGTCTCTGTTTGAATTGAAAATCGTTCTATAATTTAAAAATAAAGTGATAACATGTTATTATTTTTAAATACACCAAACACCCACATTTAAATCTGATCGTCTGCCATTATTTATAAGAAGGTACCTAACTCAAAGTGGAAAAGTTACATTATCTATATATTTTTACAATACATAGGTACTCCTTGAAGGTAGATTTACGAATAAAAAACGTCCTTACTTTTATGTGCATGAAAAATTATGCAGAATGAAATAGGTACCCATCTAGAAAGTTATGAACTGATTTAAATATAACTTACATAAATGAATAATAATATTATATTTTTCTAGTCTAAGACGTAAATATTAATACTGTCAAAATAATAAACAAATTATTAAGTAAAGTAAATGTTTTTTGTGCATAATTTATCTTATGAACCGGCTAGTCTTTGAGTTACTGCGAATCAGATTTATTATCAAATAGAATTAAATTCATTACCTTTAATATTCATACGCGAGCGATAAATCGCGTTTGAATAGTACGTACACGTACGCCACTGCGAGGAGGTAAACCGATAAATTTATTGAAATACGAATTTTAAAACAAAGTTTTTGGTTCTATCCAGAGGCGTACATGCATAAAGTAGCGAATAAAAGTGGGGTAATCAACTTACAATTTTATCAAACAACTGCTGCCACCGCTTTGCAAAACTGTCACGTACTAAATTGTTTTTGCGAATGAGAAATATTGTGGGACTGTGACGTAGGACGTGGTTGGAAATAATTATTGTTATAATAATAATTACTTAACTGTTGTGATGCGTGGCTAAGCGTTGGCTATTTAAACCTAAATGTACAGTTGGCATGTTATCAAATAAAACTACACAACACAAACATACCCTCTAAACCAAATCCGCCCCACACCACAGATTATCTTAATCAGGAAGAATTTAAGTTTTGATGTGAAACATCTTTAATTTTTATGCCTAGTAATGTCTTAAAAGGGTATTGACTATATGAAGCCATTTTATTTACCTATGATCCATACCCACGGTGGCCGCGTGGCTTAAGCATTGGACTATCATGCTGTGGGTCTCGAGTTCGAATCCTGGGTCTGGCAAGTACACATATTGTTTTTCAATTTGTGTGTGAGTCAGGGTATGGACCTAATAGGTTGAGCAAGTGGCTGACATCCATTTCTCGTAAAAAACAAAATCTGTTAATACAAACCTCTACTCTGTAGAGGCTCATATGATCCATGAAAAAAAAATGATCCATAAAGCAATTTTATTATTATTGACTTAACCATAAAACGTTATACCATATTTTGCTTCTCTGTAAGACTACGACATTTAAACACAACATGGTTAATCATATTTTCTACCAAATTAATTAAAAACAGTTATCATTCACCTGTACCTTAAAGCTGAACTGCGGAAGTCACATTTTAGTTAAGAATAAACCCTATAATAATTAGACTAATCCAAATCAATCCAAATAAAATGTCATATAAATAAAAAAAAGTATAATATCAAAACACATGACTAAGAGTAACTACTTCAGGCTAGACTTCAGCTGATGCATGGTCTAAAAAGATCGTGACTAGGCGATGCACGGATTGTGCAAATGACGCGAGCCGAACGAAATATAATTTGTCATAAAAATTAAACATGCGTCCATTTAATGTTATATTTATTATTATATTCATAATATTATTAGTATATTCATTGACATGTTTTCTTTTTCAAGTACATGCGGAACTTTTTTAGTCATCTTTACACGATTTAATAATATATTCCTCCGACGCCATCACAAAACAAATTGACATACTCACACGTTGACTATCGCTCTGCGATTGGCAACGCGGCCGAAATTACGTCCCACATACTGTTGAAAATTATTTGCCGTTTCACTCATGTACGCTCTTAATGAAATTTGAATTCAAATTCTTGTTGATTTAAGTTTTGTACTATTCCATGATAGTATACCATATTGAAACCTGACATTTTAATATACTTGCCTTATGTATTATTAATAGTGAGTATTAATTATTAACTACGGTACCTATTTCAAATTTCGAATAATAGTAGGTAATAAGATTTTAACTTTATTTTATTGTATTAGCTTATTATATAAATAAGAATTATTAATGTATTATTATTTTATTATATTAGTGTGTATTTGTCATTATTGGTGAGTGTGTGTGCATGATATATGAATATGCCGAAGGCCCAAACTCGGTTCCATAATAAATAATCAAATGAATTAGTACAAAACTTAAATAAAGAAGAATTTAAAAAAATTAAATATTTTATTAATATATATATATATATATATATATATACCGCTAAGTGTTCAACCATTGTGTGCTTCCTGTAATCACATAACCGTGTGAAATATGGACCTTTAGTAAAAGAAAGATCCAGAAAGTTAGAGTAGCACAACTTGGTATGGAGAGGTGCATGCTGGGCTTAACGCAAAAGAACAAAAAGAGGAATGAGTAAACAAGGCGATGTAATAGAGTTCGCTAAGAGCCTAACGTGTAAATAGGCCGGAAACATAGCTCGAAGAAGGGACAATTGTTGGATAAATCTAGTCATTCAGTGGTATCCAAGAGCTACAAAACATACGCAAGGTAGACCTAGAGGTCGCTAGATCGATAACATGATTAAGTTCTGCGGAACTACATGGCAATGCTACGCACAGGACCGAGAGAAGTGGATTCAGCTTGGAAAGACCTTAATCCAGCAGTGGATAGATTCAGGCTGATGATGATTATATAGTACCAGTGTCGAAGGGGATAAAAGGTAGGCTGTTAAGATCAGCGATAAATAGTGCACAATAAATTTTGTTAGTCATACGTATTTGTTTTCATTGAAATAAGACAACAATTTACAGACGGTGTTGGTTTGTTTTTTATAATTTACAATAATTATTGTAGTCTTAGTTCAATAAAAACAAACACGTATCACTAACAAACTTTATTATGCACTATTGATGATGGATCTTAACAGCCTACCTCCACCCTTCGCTACTTTATAATACATATTCAAAATTCAATAATGAAGCTGAATAATAATTATTTAACTTGAATGTGTAAAGTGTATTATTTTAAATATTACATTGAGAGCATATGTTATTTCTGCCGCTTGTTTTCTACCTTAGCAGGGCAAAGAACGCGAAATATTGCTTCGATTTTCTAAAGCAAAGAAACAAAACTGAAACTGCCAACAATTTTCACATTTTATGAATCAAATCAATTTAAAAGGCTAGACTTTGCTGAATTTTCCCCCTAGACGGTCTCTAACTGCATAGACTTCTAACTGCATATTTAAACTACAATTCTCCAATTTAATTCTAAATCTAAATTCAAATAAGCAGTTAGTAAGTCTTGATGTCATTTAAATGACTGATAAATTAATAATATAATCAGAGGGTTGGACTTTGGACAGTATAGACATGTATATAAATATAAATGTGTTTCTAGGTGCTAGAAATCGTGCAATATTCCACAGTTTATTTGTCGTCATAGTTATTAAACTAACGTTCAGTGATCTCTTTATATTGTCAATGAAATAGTTGGTGCATAATAATTATACATTATGAAGATTAAATTATTTTACTTATTTGAAAAAAAATGAGAATTATTGTGTAAAAATAATAGTTGGCAGATGGCTGTATTGTTCTTCTGGTATAAACGTTTGATTTGAAACTTTAGTATAAATAATAATTTAAAATAGAAAATAAAATTAGAAGGTATAGTATATACTGATTTTGCATAATTTGAAAATAAAAAAACTAAGTATATTATTTGATTACTAGTGGTTTCTTATAGATTTTGAAGTAGACGTGAGAAAATTAAACCTAAAATATAGTGCGACGTTGGATGGAAACATGTATGTTAGGTATACTGCCACAAAGACAACAAAATATAATCGACATGTAAATATATAATGATTTGAGTGACCCCATCTCCATCCGACGTGTAATATTCAGCCGTGATTTGCACACGGCCTCCTTCCATGACGCTATAAACGTGTCAGAATGAAACGATTTTAATGCCACACTTCCTTGTCCCGAAACGAATCTGCATGGGACTGATGTAGCGACCATGCACCAGGTGCTTAAAGAAAGTGTTTAGAAGATAAAAAAAGAATCTTGATTTGCTCTACCGTTATTTATCTTAGTGACATGAAGTATCTTCTGTACCCGTATATTGAAACTCTGCCGAAATAGAGGAGTCAGGAGTTGAAAGTGATGAATCTATGGAGGGATCGTATTTATTCTGTATTCCATATGACGCAGTAAACTTTTCAAATGCCTCAAAGTAGACCTTGGTTGATATCAATACAGCGTGTTCCAATGTAGAAGGACCCTGGCAAACAGGTCCGCTCGGTCGGATTCCATCATGGGTTAGTCCTAGAGGACGTTCAGCATCTTGATGGTCGTGCCTCATGAACATTCCGGTCCATGTTCATAAGAGAATTTGATTTAATAAATCTTGTCACCCTAGTAAATTTATAATAAACTATACATGGAAATTCAATACACGAGAATCGCACATATTTGCTACTTGTGCTGCATAGCATGAAAATGAAAATGTAAATGTTGAGCATACTATGTAAAGACAGAACAAAAAATAATTATATAAGGAAATATAAAAGAGCAAGAAGTTTGATAAAAGCCGAAATATAAACAGCTGGCTTGTTTAAATAATCAAGGTAATGGGCAACAAAGGACAGGTGACAATGTAAAAATACTGGAGTAAATTGACAATAACAGCTAATATGATAGCCGAATGCGAAGGACTTTTAAAGAGGTTAAAAAGATCTTAAGTTAGAATTTTTCACTTCTCTTAGATTGCCACCTACTATGAACTAGTCACAGTATATTGTCTGCTTCTAAAGTCGTGTATTACAGGTTTAAATCCCGAAAACTTGTTAATTGATAATATTATGTTGTGTGAATAATTATCAAGTATTTATAATAAAAAATGTCATCATCATCATCATCATCCTATGCGTCGATGTTTCATACGCATATTATGTGATAACGGAGAGCACACATTGGTTAAACAATTTGCGCTATAGGCACAGTGGGAGGTAATTTTTATTCATACGGACATTTTTCAGGCTGCCAAAAGTACCCCAGCCCACAATTTCATCAAATATACATTCCAGATAGATGTAGTTTATCACCTTTTTGAGCTGAGTACCATTGATGAGGATCTGTTTTTAGCCCGCAAACCCTTAATTATGATTATGTACCCTTGAAAATATACTCAATCTTCAGACTTTACTTAAACGTAAAGATCAAACATCGTAGTATTTATAAGCCAACACATTTATTGTAGATGTCACTAGTAAATTTAATCAAAAAGCAATACCTACATAATATTATTTAAATATGTAGATTATTTTTGAAATAACTTACTGTGTAAATGTACTTTACGCGATGTCATTAATGATCGAATTTTTCAGATATCATAGCTATATTACTGTCATTCATAGCTTCTAAGCTGTCACGAGAGATTTAGATTAGAATCGTTAAATTTTCGTTAAATTTTTTATCGTCACTACGATTCGCTAATGTATTTTTTTGTACAAGTTTTGCAATTCGAAGTTAAATTGAATTTCTTAGAAGTGCATCAAATATTTTACGACTGTAAATATAATTACTTTACAGTAAAGTAGTTGCTCTAAAAATAAAAGAAAAACATCTGGATATTCGAGACATAGCTACGATCTCATCAAATTGTTTTACATTAGCTAAATTTGCCTCGGTGGCCGCTCGGCTTAAGCGTTGGACAATCACGCCGTGGGTCTCAGGTTCGAATCCTAGGTCTGGCAAGTACACATATTGTTTTTCAATTTGTGTGTGAGTCAAGGTATGGACCTAATAGGTTGAGCAAGTGGCTGACATCCATTTCTCGTAAAAAACAAAATCTGTTAATACAAACCTCTACTCTATGGAGGCCCATATGATCCTATTAGGATCGGACATGGTCGGAAAAATTTGCCTCTATAGAGAAAGATTATGGTATGAGTTTGAATAACTTGGCATAAGTCCCGTGAGCATTTCGTATATCCGAATTTTAACTTCTTCATAGAGTGATCGCGTAGGAACAGTGATACAATCAGAAATAAATCGGTCCCTCGGATGTTTGAGTAAAGGCACTATTACACTATATTATATCATTGATGGCATATTTACTTTGTTATTATGCTATGTTATTGACAATAGACGAGATTATGAATTAATATATTTTTATTATTGATTAAAAGTCATATAGTGTTACCTATCGGCCATGAAGCATGCCATTGCTTTGATATACAAGTTGGTTCTGTTATTACATATAAATAATAATATATTGTAAATAACAGCATAATATTATGAGATTTTGAGTTAGCTTGTACCACAACATAATACATAATTATTAGCTGACAGGTGATGTGAATAAGAGTGTATATAAAATTAATTAATGCATATACCAGTTAGTGGCGAAGGATGGAAATAGGCTGTTAAGATCCGCCATAAAGAGTGCACATTATTTATTTTGCCAGTCATACGTATTTGTTTTCATTGAAATAAGACAAAAATAATATACAAATGGTGTTAGCTATTTTTTAAAAATCCAATTAAACCCTGAGAAGACCGAAACATAATAGATAATAGTGAAAAAAACTCGTATATTTATAAAATATCTAAAATTTTTCAATTATATCATACATAATTTTGAATATTTTATAGATAGAATAATATTTTTATCTATTATAGTTTGGTTTAGGCAGGGCTAATGAATTAAAAAAAATGAACTAACAATAAATGTGTAATATGTATTCCTAATCCAACGAAAACAAATATGTGAATGAAAAAGTGTGCACAATTTTGTCGTATCGTATCGTATAAAAAGGGAGTTTAATTGATTTTTAAAAACTAACCAATACCATCTGAAAATTATAGTCAAAACAATAACAACAAATACTAATGACCAACAAAGTTTAATCTGCATTATTTATGGCCGATCTTAACAGCATACTGTTACTACTGATACATACTAAATAATAACACTTTGGTTTACATTCTTTAGTGATGATTATATCGATCACCATTATAATAAGATTTTTTTTAAATATTACAAATATTTTTTCGAATTCAAATTGTGTTTACTGCAATGCAATAAATTTAAAAGTGGCTCAAACGTGAACAGTTATGTGTTATCATATATCAAGAGATCGGATGAAAAATATCGCGAGCTTTTATGATTTATCTACGGCAAAATTATGCAAAATTTACCGTCGATGTATTTATTAGGAAAATTTTAAAGGTCTTTTTGCAAACTAGTCGCCACTCAGACAATGCATGTTTGTCATGTTGATTTATAAACATAATTTATTTGGCACACAATTTCTTAATATAACTGATGATTAGTAAATAAAATAGTAAATATCCAAAGCCCAAAACGTCTAGTAAAGAAGAAGGAAAAACTGGTGCTGATAACCCAAAAATCTATCACGATATAAAAAGCTTATTAATAGTCATATTTCTAATCAAAGTGATACTCCATATTATTTTTATCAAATTGTACAATATTTCATTATTTCATCTCGGCTATTAAAATTAGGGAAACGTGACGTCATAAGTATGCACGACTCCTTACAAACTTATCTTGTTAGGTTGTAATATTCATCCTTTTTCATAATTTTCTGCCCCCTAGAATACGACCTGTCTACCCTTAGGGGACACCACTGCTTATTAAATCTAGTTAGACGACTTAACTGGGATAATAAATAAATTCCCATTAACGTTGATTATCTTAGTCACCTGCGCTTTAGATACGACATTATTGTCTTTGAGAAAGACATTCACAATAGGATGCAGGAGATTGCAAATGATAGCTATAAATCTGGTTTAAAGATGCACGTCTCGAAAACAAAACAAATGATAAACTTACTGTTTATTTGACCTATAAGAGTTCCTCATCAATAGCACTTAAATCAAGTGGGTCATAAACTATTTCTCCTGGATAACATATATATATTTGCTTCGCCGAATGTGCGAAATTGACTATTACATAAAATGAGCAAAATTTTGCCTAAATCATGAAAAATGCAAGCCCGTTACCTTATTCATGAATTAGACAAAATATCTGCCGTGTGCGTGAATTCAGCAGTAATTTTTCTGCCTAGTTCATGCATTGGACAAATTAGAAAGTAGCGCTACAGTGGTATTTTTTGCAACTAAACTAAATGCGTCAAATGCTAATGCATTGGTCAAAATTTACGTATTATCTATGGTCAAAATAGATGGTCGCGCTCCGGTGGTGTTTTTTGCAACTAATCAAACTAACCAAATGTGTCAAATGTGATTGATTATAATATAAAAATATACCAGTCAATAACTACAATGACGTTCATATCCATTTACTATGCGCAAAAAAAATCTAGAACTATAATATTATAACGGAAGAATTTTATTAAAATGTATTTTCGCGATTTGATTCGTGCTTGGGTACCAATCGTGCAATGGTCGATTGTGTGTTTGTGATAGTATGTTGACACTTGTTATCTAACCTCAAAATGGACATTCAGTTGAATTCAGAATTACAAAACCTAACTTAACCTAACCTAATAATAATAATATTATATTATGTCCAATTATAACTAATAAAACCATCCGTATTAAATTTACTTTTTCTAATGTCATGTTGACAGTTTAAGAATTCCATACCCTGGCGAATTCACGTACTCGGCAGGTAATTTACCTAATTCATGAATAAGGCAACAGGCTTGACTATTACACGAATTAGCCAAATTTTTGCCCATTTCATGTAATAGACAATTTCGCACATTCGGCGTAACATATATACTAGTAGTGAACGATGAAGGTAGGCTGTTACAATCACTGCTAACCTCTTAATTACCTCATTTAAATAACAGGTTAATTATATCTAATGGCCAACGACTCCAAACGCGCCAGTCGCGGTGTTAGCACTAAATGAGTAACATCCGCATTAAATAGTGCACATTATACTTTGTTGGTCATACGTATTTGTTTTTATTGAACTAAGACTAATTTACATATGGTGTTGTTTTGTTTTAAAAATCAATTAAGCCCTGCTTAACTAAACCATAATAGTTTTGATATTATTTTGGGTTTTGGGACACTTTTTCATTCTTACTTATTTCTTTTGGTTGAATTAAGAATACACATTATTATAAAACATTTATTGTTGGTTAATTTTTTTTTAAATTCAAAGCCCTGCGTAATAGATAAAAATATTATTCTAGCTATTAAATATCCAAAGTTATGATTGATTTAATTGCATGATTTCAGATATTTTATAGAATGACGACTGTTTTTTGACTGTTGTTTATTATGGCTTAGTTTCGAAGAGTTTAATTGAATTTTAAAAACTGTTGATGCATGAGCATGACTGACAAAGTTTAATGTGCACTATTTGTGATGGATCTTAATAACCAGTCTCCACCTTTCGCCACTGATATATACATATAATAAAATATGTATGATGAGATTGTTGCAGAATGAGACGTAGAGCATATTCAAACATATAAATAGGTAGTATAGTCAAAAGTGACCTGATATTCATTAATTTAAGTATATAAGTATAAAAAATAAAAAAATTAATGACTCATATACTGTCACTTTCATACAATCCATGTTATGATAACCAGATGAAATAAATGTTAATTAGGGATTGCAATACCGAATGAATATATCAATATCGGTATTTATTATTGAATACCGGTATTCGTCAAAACATATTATAGAAAAAAGAAGTATCAATATTATTGTTATTTCAAACACTATTGTATAGCAACCTAAAGTACCTACCTACATTTAATATGTCGTTCTTTATATCTATATATCATAATATTTTTGAATTGCTAATTTTTGCAAATACAAAATCTCTCTAATTCAACATTAATTGTTTGGCGTACTATCGACGTAGGATCAACAGTGATTGTTATTGGAAATATTTTCCATGAATGATTTCTGTTTCGAAAATTTTTAAATAAGTATATTATTATCTAACTATTGTTGGTTTCAGTCAATATATTTGCATTTTGGCAGAATTAATCTTATATACTAAATTTAATATACAATAAAGTATCAGTACCTAGTAATGAAAAAATTAAATAAAATAAATTTTCGAAAAACATACAAATGTATACTTTCTTAACCGGTTAAGTGCCCAAAGCATCTTTGGACGCCCTAATTACACCAATTCTTATGTTAATTACTATCAATTAACTAATTGCGGCATAGAAAAGATTAATACCGAAAATACCGGTATTTCGGCAGAAATAAACAATTGAATACCGGTTTTGAAATAGCGGCAATGCAATCCCTAATGTTAATGTCAGTAGTGTCATTTTAAAGTACCTATGTTTGATTATTTATTGCCAACCAAAATATGATATGACCAAATATGATTAAAAAGTAAACTGATCAATGTAAATTAGAATTAGATTTTTTAATGGTATCATTGGAACTCAGAAAAACAACTTTAATGTAATTGAAATGTTTTTTTTCTGTCAATTTATGATGCATTTTAGTTTTTTCTAAGCATATATTTAAATACTGCTCATCTGACAAAATTTCGCATAGAGTGGACAAGCTAAACGTTAATAAATTTTGAAAAATTATTTTTAATGTGTAGATATATACTTTGGTTCCACTTTTGTGAATGTAAATTTCTAGACTATAAAAAAATATTTTTCTCTTTCAAATTTCAAATATAACACCACAACACATTTTCTTGCATATGAGGTAGTAATGGGAAGCTAGAATATAATATATTAAAATGTATTTATAAAAAATACATAATGGGAAACCTGTCATACATTGTATCAAATTATTATCAATGATTGCGGAAAAAATCCAAATACCTCTGTCAATACATTTAATAATGTCCTTCAATCGTAATAAAAAGCCTAAAAAAGCCTAAAAAAGTAGGTCGAAATAATCATAATAAGAAAATGCTTTTTTATGTTCCATTATATGAGACACAAATACAGCGAAAACATCATAATGGCATTATTTAGGTATCTCTTATACTTTTTCTTCTTCTTCTTTCTGCAGACTGTTTTCCGCAAGGCGATTTCCCTTCGCTTTTCCTCCTTCTTTGACGTGAGAAAGTAATGTCTTATTTTCGCAAGTTTTCTCTCAAACGCCCGGTGATATGAAAAGTTCACGAAATATATTTGCATAAGAATTTTATTTTCGTTACTCGCACCATTGCTGTTCTTTCATACAAAAATGACACTTGGGGCGCTATTGGCTATTGGTTTTATTGTGAACGAAAAAAGTTTATATTTTCACATACGACACTCTACAGTTGACCGAATGAATTTTATTTGAATAATTCATGACCATTGGAGCGAATGTAGAGTATAAAGAGAGGGCATACCTTCATTTTGTAGTGGATTGATAAATAAAAACAAGAAAATTATCATTGCATTACAAATGTTGGAGCAAATTATAGAATTGCTTATTATACAAGATATTAGTTAGTCATTCATCAAATCCACAGAGATATCAGGATCGGTACATTTACAAGCTAATATTTCGGCAATTTACAAATTATACCATACCTTTTAACTTACGTGGAAATTTTCTTATAGGGAATTCTTACTATTAGAGTCGTCTTCTCTCGATATGGCATAATCGTATCAGGTGACCTGATTCAGGTCCCCCATATTTTGGATATTAATCCACATACGGAGGTTGCATATAGACAAGATATTCTCCATATACCTACAATTCTCTGCTGTTTTCTACGTTTCTCTCTATAATGAGTTGAGTAAACAATACTCATGATTATAAAAAATATGGCTTAAGTATATAGCTTCTATGCACTTGATGGCAGCTATAACCTCTCTTGGCGTATTGTCTCCTCTTTAAACCTATATAATATTTAATAATTTATTATCTTAACATGTTTTTTACTAGAAATGGCTATTAGCCAATTTTTCAACGAATTAAAACTATGCTCTATAGTCTAGTGAAGAATTCCAGAGTGATTAGGGATTTCAAATTCAAATTTAAATGGTATTTATTTTAGACAACATGAACATTAGAAATAATAAGTTTAAAACGTTCACAGTATTACCTACATTAAACCATAAATAAAAAAGTAATAGTATGTTCATGTATTTCAAAGTAAACCTATACAATAAGATATACGGCACTGACTCGATATTTACAGAATAGTTGGTTGAGGGTCTTCCACCAACATTGATCCAACAGTTCTCTATCTTATTGATTCAAAAATTAATAGTAGGTGAATAAATAACACAAAAATATAATCAGACACTTTTTTTCATTATGTATATGTAAATTTATTTTAATCTCTTCTTATTTCATCGCGGGCGATTTATAATATAATAATTATAAAACGCATTGATCATAGAAGACTATCAAGTTAGTTACACACACTCTATTCAAAATATATGTTTAATAATGCCAATATAAATTATACATACAAACAACGCTAGTGGATATTGGTACATATTACAAATAATTTACATACATAGTTAAATACAGCTATTGTTCTCTTAATTAGTATCAACAATGACAGGCTATAACATTATTATCTATGAACAAACAACTGATATTCTCGATTGATCATATTATAGCCCAGTCATATTAGCGGTTTAGGTATATGGAAATAATTCCTCAAAGAGGAAACTTTGCATTTATGTTTAGTGTTAGTTGCCAGTAAATCAACAATAGTGTTGGTACACGCTGTGCTACGGTCGCCATTTTGGCAAATGGTAGTTGATTTTCATTTTTACAGCTGTATTGCATTTATTGCTGAAAATATCGAAAAATATTTTAAATAAAACTTAAACTAAAAACATTAAATAAAAAAAAGAAGATATTTTTATTATTTCTGCAAGGGTTACTGAGATGTAGGTTTGGAATAAATACAACAAAATAGATTTAAAATATAAACGGAAAATCCAAAGTAAAAAAAAAATGGTTGAACATTTACAATCCACTGTTTTCCAAGATGGTGGCAGTAGCACTTACTCGAAACAAGTCCTATACATATTATGGAAAGCATTCTTTTTAGATGGATTACTTACGGGAAAAACATTTATTGTAAAAATAATCATTTCATAAAACAATAATTTTAATTAAAACAAAAATACAACTAAAAGTATGCTTGAAAAATTTCCCATTAATATAATATAAAACCGAATATTTATATGTCGATCCGGCCATTACCTTCTATGTCGTGTGTTGTGTTAGTCATTAAAGTTTTTAGTCACAAACCAGCTAGATTCACTCTTTCGTATAAAATATAATTATTTAAAAAAAATCATTAGAACTGAGTTGGTATACTATACCATATTATAGTAGGTTTATTGATTTTATTAGCCAAAATAATTCTCACTTCTGTAGTAAGAAAGAAGTCATTTCCTCTTTCTATTTTCTAGATTGAATATTCTTTGTTTTAAATCGAACTAGGTCAGAAAGGGAATAAAAATGTGGAATGATCTAGTTTGGTATGGCGCTATGGACAGTAATATTTATTGATAGATTCTTTAATGAAATTGCTGGAGAAAGCGGACTTCTTATTTGTTAGTTTTCTTACAAGACTTTATGTGCAAATATTCATTTCGAAAATTTGCATAGAAAATAAATTTCTATGTTGAATGCTTGACTTCGTAAATTTAAAGTTACTAATATATTTTCGAAATCCCATCAGATGAATAATATAATATTTTCGTATTCAACATAACATAATAAATTATTTTATAATATTGTAATGATATGGTTCACGGAAATTCGGCAATCAAACTCTGGGAAAATAATAAATTCTTTCAGGCTGCATGAAAACCAAAGCATTTAAAAATTAATTCAATAATAACCAGTAAATCAATGTCAGTGGAAAATTGAGTTTATTGGTAATAACAAAAGCTGAATTAATTGTATTGAAAGTGGTCACTCTCCTGCAAAGGGATGCGTTTTGTGAAAAATGGTTTATGCTTATGTTAATATTATAATAAACGTAATGGCTGGTCGGCCCCAAGTGGACACATTGACGCCGGTAGATGTGTTCATAGCAAAAGTTGGGAAATGCCAAACTGCCAGCAAGTCCCATCTGCTGGCCTCCCCACGGCGACCTCCGGGCAATGCAGCGTAAGCTGTAGCTAACAGCAGGGGGCGAAGGGAAGGAAATCCCCGACAGAAAAACCCGGTCGAGCCGACCCTCAGGGCCCTCGCGACTCAGGCCTCGGGAGCGCTGGGCTAATCACCTTGCCTCCTTAAACAAAACAGATTAAAACAACACCTACACAGCAGCCTCGGACGACAACCGGCTCTGTAAAACGACGACCTTGCATGGAAATGGACAATGAAACAGGTAGAGTAATCCTCTCTAACAACTCGAGTATGCGCATTGGGACATATAATGTTCGCACCCTGCATACCCCCGGAAAGGACCTGCACGCCACACGCATCATGCACACCTACGGTGTGGACATCCTAGGGTTGAGCGAAGTGCGCTGGAAAGGAGCCGGGAGAAAGTTGATTGAGGGTTACTCTATTGTCTACTCAGGTCAGGAGCAATATCATCGCCAGGGAGTGGCAGTATTGATGTCAAAGAGAGCGGCCCGTTGCCTCGTGAAATGGGAACCAATCTTGGAGAGACTGATACGTGCTTGCTTCAAGACGCCAGATAGCTCCTTGACCGTCTTTCAGTGCTACGCCACCACTGAGGATGCCAACGCGCAGATAAACGATGCCTTCTACGATTCTCTCCACGCGGCAGTCTCCGCCATCCCCCGAAGAGACCGCGTGATTATAATGGGGGATTATAATGCGAGAGTAGGAGCAGACCCGGTGCTTGGCCCTACGGTGATGGGACGACACGGCCTCGGTGACCCCAACGATAATGGTGAGAGGCTCGTAGAGTTTGCCACTCTGAACGAGCTCGCCATCGGAGGCACTATTTTTCCCCACAAAGATATTCACAAATATACGTGGACGTCTCCTGATGGACGCACTAGGACGCAGATTGACCACTTCGTGTACAGCTTGAAGCACCGAAAGGAACTTCTCGACGTGCGTACTTACAGAGGCGCCGATATCCATAGCGATCATGAGTTACTCATTGGAAACATCCGAGTAAAACTCAGTCGCCAGGCGAGGCCTCCAAAGCGCGAACAAATTGACATTGAGAAGCTCCGACGCCGCAGAATTCGGATCGACTTCAAAACTGCTGTACTAGATAGTGTAGATCGTATCTACAAGCGGCACACATCTGAATCTGACCTCATTGAGGTGGACTGGAGCCTCATAAAGAGTGCGATTGTGTCGTCCGCCCGTACCGTCCTTGGTACCAGAAGGAGTGAGCAGCCAAAGTGGATGTCTGACGAAACGTGGGCTGAAATTTGAAAACGAGCCAGGCTGAAAGCCCTGAGAGACAAAGAGACAGACCCCGACCAAACCGAGGACTGCCGGACTGACTACCAAACCCAAGAAAAGGTAGTCAAATGATCCGTGCGGTTGGACAAGCGCAATTTTATGAACCGGCAAATTGAAGCGGCAGAGGAGGCAGCAAGCAGAAATGACACCAGGAAACTCTTCCGAATCACCCGTGAAGTCTGCGGCAGGCGACCACCGACTTTCGGAGCCATTCGTGGTCCCAGTGGAGCAATAGAGTCTGACGCAGAATGTGTCAAGAAGATTTGGAAGAATCATTTCTGCGGAGTGCTGAACCGCCCACCCCCTTTGGATCCCTTTGACATATCTGCGGAAGCTTTACTTTTTGACATTCCCGAGCAACCGACATTTCCGATTGCCCGCCTACGCACACCGAGATAAAATCGGCTGTGAAAAGGCTCAAGAACGGAAAGGCACCGGGGGGAGACGGGATTCATCCTGAATTCCTCAAGTACAGCCTGAGCGCAATCCTGCACCCTATGTTTCATTTGATGACAAAGGTGAGGGAAGAAGAGCGCTGTCCAAGGGACTGGGTGAATGGTGCAATCATCACACTTCACAAAAAAGGTGACCCTCTAAGCTGCGACAATTACCGAGGCATTACGCTACTCAGTGTTCCGGGAAAGATTTTGGCAAACATCCTCTTGATGAGAATAAGGGACCCAATAATGCACGTCCTCAGGAAAAACCAAGCCGGGTTTCTACCTGGTCGAGCGTGTGCAGACCAAATCCACAACCTTCGATGTCTTCTCCAGCAGAGCCATGAGCTGAACAGTCCGATGGCCTGCTGCTTTGTGGATTATGAGAAGGCTTTCGACAGTCCGCACCGCCCCTCCCTCTGGACAATACTGGGAGCATACGGGATCCCTCCCAAGATCATTGCCATAATCAAAAGCCTGCACGAGAATAGCGAATGCTGTGCCAGAATTGGAGACACTGTCACGGAATGGTTCGGGGTCACGACCGGAGTCAGACAGGGTTGTGTTCTTGCACCGTTTCTCTTCATCATTCTCTTTGACTTCATACTACGGAAGTCAATACCACCCGACCGAGGCATACCTGTTACCCCCACGGTGAAGCTATGCGACCTAGAATACGCCGATGACGCTGTCCTATTCGACAACTCAATCGAGGGCATTCAAAAGGCAATCGACAGGTTGCATAACAACTCCTCTCGCGTTGGTTTGAAAATCAACGCGAAGAAAACCAATGTCTTGTGTAAAAGCACCTGTCCTGATCCAGATTTTCCTCTGATTAGCGACGGACAAAACATCGAGAGCGTCGACAGCTTCAAGTACCTGGGGGTACACATCACGGGAGATGGCATTTTGCAGAAAGAGCTCGCTATCCGAATGGGAATGGCTGGAGCAACATTCAACTCGATGCGGAATGTCTGGGACTCACGATTGTACTCGGTCAAAACCAAATGCCGCCTATTCGACGCTTGCATTCTGACGGTGCTGCTTTACGGTAGCGAATCATGGCACCTTACGAAGGCTCAGAGCAACCGTATACTGAGCTTCGAAAACAGATGTTTGCGACGAATACTGGGTGTGCGGTGGTATGACTTTAGGAGCAACGAGGAGATAAGAAAACGCACCAAGCAGCCTCTCATCACGCTGAAAGTGAAGAGACGACGTTGGACCTGGCTCGGCCACGTGCTGCGGATGCCAGAAGAGAACTTCAACCTGGCTTGCCTGTTCTGCAAGCCGACCGAATTCCGGCGTCCTGGAAGGCCGCTAAATACAATCTACAGAGTGTATACGGCGGAGCTACGGGATGCTGGTTTGACCTGGAACGAAGCAAGAAGACTGGCGAGCGACAGGGATTCTCGGAGGCGCCGCGTGGTGTCCATATGCTCCAGTTAAGGGGCGGATATGGCAAAAGAAAAAGGAAACGTAATGGTGGTTTTGGATTATTTTGGATTCTGTCGAAATAATCATATTGTTTTCTCAATGTAAATTTGGTAAAGTGCAAGGAACTAATAGGTTTTATAGGATATTAAATTTAATAATAAATAAAAAATAAATACTTATATACTTTTTTAGTATTACAAACGCCATGAGGCCCGATGACAATAGTATAGTGAAACAGTAGTGTAGAAATAAATATAAGTAAAACATGGAGGCTTTGATAAATTCACATAAATGTATTGTTACCTCACCGGATTCGAACCCGGAGTCCTCGGATGAGAAGCAAATGCCTTACGCATTGCGCTATGAGGGTCAAGGCCTACTGTAGTCAGGCCTTGGCAGGAAACTATGAAATTGTAATTCTAATAAATTATTGATTATAATACTTTGAAAGCAATATGGTAAACTGTTTGTACTAAATGCATTACTGCGGACAGGTAAATGCATTGAATTTTAAGTTTAGCTATTAAACGTATTATCAACCTAACTTGAAATTTAATGCCAAGGCCCTGACTATATAGACGATATTAGTTGGGCAGATGGCTTATTACGATTCCTCCACTCTTTGAAGGTCTATACATATTCCATGTATGATAATATTATGGTAATTTACATTATTGATAATATTGGTGATTTAATATCAAATAAATGTAATAATGCATGATTGAGTCTCTTCGCTGTTATACACGTATTACTATGTGTAAATATTACGTGAGTTTACGTTATATGAACGAAAGAACAATTTTCGAATCAATGTTTTTATTTTATTTAGCTACATTGTCTTAAATGTATGTGTACCTAGTACCTACAGTGTTGATATTAATGTAAAAGCTAAACTACGCCCTAATCCATTGGTATTTAAGGGTCATACTGGTGTCACTTTCGGAACAATGTATGTCCTTCGGTGATAGCATGAAATCTGTTTAAAACGACAAATGTATTGTTACGAAATGTGACATCATTATAAATGGCCGAGATCCTTCAACAAAAGAAATATAATTTTGGAAATGCCGCAACAATGGCGCCCGAAAAATTCTGAATGCCGAAATAATGACCGAAAATTAAACGCGGCAAGAGTGATTGTATTATTCAACTCAGTTTTGGGGCTAAGAGCACTCGAGGCGCTCCCTTTGCCGATTTCATAAGAAAATATTTCAGTAATAAAAGAAATTAATTGAACTGCGCCTATTACACCCAAATCGTCACTTAGTCTCGGATGATATTTCAAAAATATTATTGTGTTGATTTACAACGGCTGGAGTCGCTAGTTTGATAAACGCTCCTGACTAGCATAGCAAGATTTTTTATTCTCATTTCACATTTTTCTCTATAGATCTATTTATATTTTTTGCTTAAGGGGGGACATATTCAGCGTAGGTCAAAATGCACCTTTTATTGCATTTTAAAAGTATGATCCTGGACATTCCTTAATCATTGTAGATAATCTATTTATATAATTTTGAAGCCTTATTATCCTTTATATATATTTTAAGCATTTCATGATTGCATAAAGTATTTTTATTACATAAAATAGTATTCTTTTAAACCTCTCGCTCTAATGTTTTAGAATAAAGTCATATTTCAGTACATGAATGTGCAGTGGTGTTAAGATTTTTTACTTTTATTAATTTTTAAACGCATTTATAAAACTATAAGTATAATTTATGTCGACATTATTATAGTGAAATATTTACGATAACAAATTATATTGATAATCTCTGTGATCCCAAATTTGAGAAGAATTAGGCATTTTATTATTCAAAAAATGGGCAAGATTAACACATTTGAAGATAATTCTAAATATAATCATTATAAGCTATGTCTTTGACCATTCAAGTGTGATAAACATCATACGAATAATGATTGCTTTATAATAATTATTGACCTAAGAATAAGGTAGTGTTTTTTTTAAATACGCCATTTCTTTTGGCATTCCCCAGTGGTTAAACTACAACATACGGCCGTAGCCATACATTGACAAACTAAAACTGAAGTAGTAGTACTAAAATAAAAACATATTTGTCTATTTTTAAGTATATTTTATAAAAATAGGTGAATTAGATTTATTTTACTATAGCCTACCTAGCTTATCGAGTGTATTATTAGTGATAAGGTAGAGATTTTGTACTAACACTTCAACTATTCATAATTTGTTTGTTTTATTTTTTATTGTGATCCATCACTTAATAGGTAGGTGTTAAAGTTTTTACCTACTTTATTGTATTAATTTGTTATATACGTTAGAGTTAACTGTATTCGTCGGCAGTGTGTATTCTCCTTTTGGTGAATGCACACAGTCAGGAGCTGCTCTACCTTAGGGGTTCTTAGGGACCATCCCCATATTCCTATCATATCAAGTCTGATATTTTTTTTTATTGGAAATAATATACCCACTTCATTACATTATTAAATTAACGATATAATTTATTTGCGCTTTTCTAAAAATTGATTTTTATTATTATCATAAAATAGAGCAATTGTTGTAAATTATGTAATAATTATGCCGAAAATAAAATAATTAATTAAATCACCTACATGAAATTTAACGTTGACAACTATGTATATATATTAATAAAACTAGTAAACGTATATTTCTCGCTGACCGGGAGCATTCTGTCCCATACCGTTGCCGCGGTACAAAATTTGTTCTACATAAGATTCTTATGTATTTGCGTTAGTATACGCATACTGCAATCATTATATAGTATAATATAGTACATATAGTATAATATGATAAAGTAAGAAAGTATAATTATTTGATAATTAATGATTAAACTCCGTCATCTAAAAAGCCGTTGAGTCGCCACTACACACAGTGCATGAAGATGCTGGAGAGCAAAACTCGGGTCGCAAAAAAAAGACTCAAATGGAATAGGAAAGAACTTAAATCCATTAGAATTCAAATTCAAATTCCATCAAGTACCTTCGGTTGATAGTATTAATATTATGATTATTACCATTTTTCAATTATTGATTGTTACTTTCCTCCGTAAAGGCGATACTTTTTGCCAATTCATGGTGGTATGTACTTATGGGGAGTAAGTTGAAGAGATAATCGAAAATATAAACCGTTATTACAAAGCGTACATAATTATGCTGTTGTCTAAAAATAAGAACAATTCATTTTAAATTCAACGGACTTGTTGCAGAGTATAACCGTATTTCACCAAAGTTTATTGTAAAGGGTGGATACTCATAGAAACGGGTAAGCTCCAAAAGTTTTGGGCTTCCAAAGTGTTCGAGGGACTTGAAAAGTTTAACAACCACTAGAATAGGTAATCCGGAAATTATAAATAACAATAAGTACCTAATATATTGTATATCATAATAATAATCATCATCATTATCAGCCTGGCGTTGTCCTCTGCTTCCATAAAACAACTGTTTCTTCGATCTAATAGCTTCTACGATTACCCTTTGGACGTTTTCTACATCTTAGTTATCGATAATAATGACCAATAATGTATGCGATGATTGTCTTTTTTTTCGCAAACTCTACTATACCATAAACCAGTGGTCTCCAAACTCAATAAGGATGTGAGCTACTTCCAGAAATTGAAACTGTTTGGGAAGCTACTTATTCAATTTTTTTTTTTTTTTTTTTTTTTTTTTCATGTAGGGAACATTACAAATTATTAATTTAAGACGTTCACAACATGGCAAATGTCCTTCTGAGGCGGACAAAACCGGTCCTAATCTATTGATTAAAAGTGGAATAAGTACTACAAAAAGAAAATTATTAAAATAGTATTCTATAAAATCAATGATCAGTAATTAGAATCAGATCAGAAATCAGTATTAAGTTATTAATCAGTTGAAAGGTGTAAATACAAAAATATAAATTAGATAGATGCAAGGAAGTACAATGGATGAGTTAAGCAGACCCTATTTTAAGAATTTATAAAACAACGTCTATCTATACTAATCCTAATGTAGGTGGAATATAATATCAACACCCGAAGCAATTTGGTTGAACATAGTTATCGCCCCCCCAATTGGCATTACCAGTGGCAGGTTGGTTCTGCACCTTAGGAGAATAAATAACTGATGCTCTCTATTTCTAAGATAGTTATCGGCGACAACACTGCCCAGAATGGCACATATTCCTTCTTTATAATTTTTTATCATCATCCTTTATCGTACCATACATAATATTAATATATTACTTAAAATAAATGAAGACATCGGACTTCTAATAAAACATAAAATACGTACTTTAATTATGTACTTATAAACAAAATAATCATTGAAAAATATCTTGAAATAAGTGTGAGTAAAAGTAAATAAACTATTGTCCTGAGATGTTATTGGATACAGGTTCTCTTTTTTAAAATTCAGGTCCATATTATATCCCCACGAAAATATGATTACAAGAAATGCACACTGCTTGAATACTTTACAATATAGGCAGGCACAATACTTAATTACTTTCAAACATATTCTTCTAAAGCACTTTACATAGTTTTATTACAAGCACTATTTCTTCTAATGTTGATCAACATATATGTTACGCCGAATGTGCGAAATTGAATATTACATGAAATGGGCAAAATTTTGCCTAAATCATGAAAAATGCAAGAATTTCATAAATTTCAAGAATATTCATGAATTAGACAAAATATCTGAAGAGTGCGTGAATTCGGCAGTAATTTTTCTGCCTAGTTCATGTATTGGACAAATTAGATAGTAGCGCTACGGTGGTATTTTTTGCAACTAAACTAAATGTATCAAATGCTCATGCATTGGTCAAAATGTACATAATATTATCTATGGTCAAAATAGATGATCGCGCTCCGGTGGTGTTTTTTGCAACTAATCAAACTAAACAAATGTGTCAATCAATGTCGACGCTCATATCCATTTACTATGCGCAAAAAAAAATCTAGAACTATAATATTATGATAACGGAATAATTTTATTGAAAAGTATTTTCGCGTTTTGATTCGTGCTTGGGTATCAAACGTGCAATGGTCGATTGAATGTTTGTGATAGTTTGTTGACACTTGATAGCTAACCTCAAAATGGACATTCAATTGAATAATTTAATTCAGAATTACAAAACCTAACCTAACCAAACCTAATAATAATAATATTATATTATGTCCAATTATAACTAATAAAACCATCCGTATTAAATTTACTTTTACTTCTGTCATGTTGACAGTTCAAGAATTCCATAGCCTGGCGAATTCATGTACTCAGCAGAAAATTTACCTAATTCATGAATAAGGCAACAGGCTTGACTATTATATGAATTAGCCGAAATTTTGCCCATTTCATGTAATAGTCAATTTCGCACATTCGGTGTAACATATAGATAATAATTTTGTTATGTCAGATATATTATGTAAATAGTTCTTCACCTATTCAGATAATATGTAAATGAAAAAAAAAGGTTTGAATAAACGCCTCTGAAATAGCAGATGTCACGTAGAAACATTATTATAAGTTAACATTCATACACGTGGTAGTCCAAAGCTCAATCATCTTTTAGCAGTACTAAAAAGTGGTGATTTGATACACGACGTTTTTCGAATAATTATTAACAGTTTATAATATTATAATCGAACTGTTACGTCCCCAAAAAGTGAAGTCGTTTAAGTAAGATAGTTTATCACTTTTACTAGTTCTTTTAGGTTTCGTAATTACGAATTTAAATAGTCTTTATACTTGTTAAGGTATTATTTGCTATTTTATTATTATACAGAGGACTATGAGAATAGGGATCTGTTAAAGTCTCATTTGTTTTGTCAGGAATAGCAAAAATAGAGCGAAAATGTTTACAGATGATATCAAATTAAAAGAGAAGAACTTTTGATAGATGTTTAATTTATTAAACGGAGAAGAATTACAGTAATACAATTATTACGATTGACCGAAAGCCAACTTACAATATGAGAGGTACATTGGTTGACGGAGAACTAACAAATTCGTCACGTGCACAATGGTAGATACATGAAAAAGAATAATGTTCTAGAAGTTTCTAATTATCAACACAAATAACATTATATTATTGTTTTGTGGTTTTCTGGAATTAATTAGAATAATTGAATCGATATTTAAATTGACAATATCAGAGGATGCTATTGTTATCAGACGAAGTTGCGGTTTCTCTAATTAGAATCTGTTATCTACTTATTGATTTTATGCATAACAGAACGAATAATCATAAATTAAATTGCAATACAAAAATAATAATGTCCTTTTTAAGATTCAAACTTATTATTAAGTTGTTAGTGAATATAACAACAATTATTATAAAACCACTTGGTGCCGATTATCGTGGCGTAAATTCTAGCCTATATTTTCATTCAAACTACTATACTCATTTTAGTCGTCCAGGCATTTTAATCAATTAACGAATGACTGTACAAGCGTGTTTGCTAAAGTAAGTTATCTTCATCATAATTTACACTATTTTGACCGTCATAGCGTCATTAAAGAAGTAGGTAATTCAATTATTAGTTACGGTTTGGCCAATGCCGCGTCAATCACCGTAATTCATAAACAATCATTAATTCATTACACACCCATCCACCATCCACCACAAGCACAGCGTAACCGTGAGAGTAGTAGTACTAGTTGTGTGAGTGCGGGAACACGGAACCAGCCCAGCACGCCCGCTATATCAACATCAAAGGTTAGTACCTGGATTGAACCCCTGTTTAATCGCTCTCCCCCCGCATCCAAATCATCTCTATTCCTATTTATAGTCCACTAAAAAGCTCCGCCACCAAAACGTTTTTAAACTAAGACAATCTAATCATTGTTAACTAATGAATCAATAAGCGAATTGATTATGATCATATAATTTGTGGAATAAAAATTAAAATACATTTGAAATGTAAACCTATATCATTAATATGTTATCCTCATAGATGAAGTTTTTTCATGCATTGTATCAGTATCGACTACATACGTCTCTTTTCATACGTGTACATTTTTATAAAATGTTATTTTCTTTTTATTTTTTATAAATAATATATTAATTGAGTGTATTTTTAAGTGCATTCTAAAAATGAACAGTTTTATATTTCTGGTATTTCATAAGCTTTTTACTAATCGCCTCGTTTCACTCATTCAATTTTAAAATTTTGTTTATAACGTAATTGTCGCATTTCTTTGTATTTTTAAGTCTTGAATAGTTTTTAAATGTATATGGTTAAAAAAAACTCCCAAAATGCGCAACAGGTTAAAATGCAATCAATGAAATTAAATCATTCCGTGAAAATTAAAAAAATCACCGTGACAACGATAACGCAAAAAGTACGATGAATTCGAGAAATTTAGTTTAATTTTGATCGGTTAAAACGTATGCATTTCCGTTCGGCACAAAACCGTTTAACGCTATACCGGAAGTTGGAGTGCAGTATTGGAAATTGGCGCGCGGATTTAAACGTGGAACGTTTTGAATAATTGATATTCAAATATATTATAGATACCGAGCAAAAGTATGTATAGATATACTGCCAGAGCTATTTGTGACCGGTCTGTCCGTATTTAGTCCAATATTTATTACGGTTATATGAGGGACATTTGCTTGGTTCAAGTTAAATGGACATTTGATCGAGGGTAATAAAATTTGACGGAAAACTAATTAATTTAAGACCGTAAATTGCAAACAATTACTTGAATAATATGTTTTCAAATTACTTTCAAATGAAATGGTAGTTATAATAATTATACTGAACAACTTGTTAATTACAGGTAAAAAATATGGACGTTCTCAATGTGGAAATTATCTTTCGATAATTATTTACAAGAAATTATTATTCAAATAGTATAAAAGCCCAAATATGTGGTCCTTCACTGTGAATCAAATGGATACTGTATAAATAACGTGTAATTTTTGCCAGATGCGGAATTCGAATCCGGACTTAAGTATTTAAAGATGAACCAAAAATAGATTTATTAGATAATTTCGTATTGTTGTTTTAATTTAATAAAACGCAATTTTTTGTAGTACTTATTCCATTTTTAAAGATAATTTTGTTGTTATTAGAAATATTGCAGGTAGTTAGATTGGCAAAGCACATTAACTGGAATCCGATGGACGCGAGTCACCTACAATTTTTGTATATTTTTTTCTAATGTGTGAGTTTTTACGCCCACGATGATCGAATGACATACGCGTCGGTTCAGAATGTCGTGGGTCCCAGGTTAGAATTATAAGCCTGTCAAATACACATATTATCTTTCAATTTGTGTTTAGAGTCAGATTATGGACCTAACGGGTTGAGGTAAGTAGCTAACATCTACTTCTTATAAAAACAGAAATCTGGAAATAAGTACAAATCTCCACTCTGTGACATTTTCAAAGTGTTTTTGAAGGTAGTTTTGAATTACATATGAATAATAAAAAAAATTACATTCTTAAATATTGTGGAATTATTTATTTAAAAAAATGTTAAATAATCTTATATTTATTTACTTAGTAATGATCGGTATAGCATCACAGAAACAATGGTGATAATTAAGATTGTTCTAAAAAATATTGCGCTGCCTACATGGATGGTCAGGTGATTTAATGATTCACTACGCAAAAAGAGTGTTTCAAGAGCGATTGTAGTAAGTGTGTAAGGTTTGCTTTATTTAATCATATGAAGGATTGTTTTGTGATTAAATACAAAAATTTCAATCAAAAAGTTCACTGGCTAAATGGAGATATTGACTGTCATATGACTAGGTATTAAATTACAAAGTGGTGCAAGTTGAAAGGAAAGATTTCTTGGAAGAAACCAGGGTCTACGTCAAGTTGTCGTGCTCCTGATGATGATATTGACGATCGATTCAAAAACGTTTAATAAATAAATTCACTTAAAATCATCATTTATCTCGAGGCTTTCAAAAAATAGCTATATTATCAGTATACGATACAGATTTTTTCATTTGATCACATTATCTATAAGAAAGATTTAAAATATGACAATAATTCGTTGACAGAAAATCATAACTACAATAATATGCAAAAAGATACTATACTTCACATATATTTTACGCCATAAGAAGTATGATTAACTGTAGCTCTTATGCGGGTACCTACAAAAATGACAAAAACGTCGCAGAAGAATATTCTTTTAGCGAAAAAACTTCCGTAAATAGTTTACTTTCCAAGGTTACCACCTCATCTCCTTGATGGTAAAAAACTATCCATGAGGAAGCGAATAATACGTACAATGACGCCGGATATGACGTTGAAGACATAGAAAGGAAGACGGGATCCCTTCACCAAGGGAAATCATACTTATTTTTTCCCTTGATGTACAATAATGATTAGATATAACCCCATATACTGATGTCACTAAATCGCTCAATTATTGACATAGCGGCTTTACGAGCTTGAACTTGTTATACAGGATAATAAACACATCTACTGGGAATGTCCTGAAATGTGTACCGAAAGGAAAGAGATCCTCAAATGCTGTTGACTCATCGGGCCATCTGGCCTGGTTAGTACAAAGGCTTCTTCTTTTAAAACTGTTGGCGCGTCATACTGCAAAGTATGTTAAGTTCTATTCACTTAGATCGTTGAGCAGTTTTATATTAGGTTTTGATTTATATTTCATTATTTAACTATTGTCTGTTTTCCATGGGTACGTATAACTAAGCATACATACTTAATAGCGTAACAACCTCAGTCTTGGGTAACTACACCTGTAGGCCAATCCCCGAATGAAGCACTGCAAATACGTCACCGAACCGCTTTAACTGAAGCACGTAGAATTTTTACTTTTACAGGAGTTATTGTGTGTATAGAGCTTCGAACGAAATGGATACAAGAAATATACGTGCGAGTGAGAAAGCATTCCACATGCTTATACCTCATGTCCATGCGTTAGAGTAAGATATAAAGTAAACATGTCATGACGGAACTCTTGTTAATTTTATGGAAATTAAATAACATTTTTAACCATTTTGGTAATGACTTCATATTTAATCAGTACTTACCGTTAACGTTGCATTATTAAATCATTCATTGTTGAAGAACGTAGCCAATTAATCTTTAAACAAGCTAGTTACGTCTCCAATATAACAATATTACAACACGGAATTTCCGTTGTATTTTGCAAACAAACATGTGTGTTTCTGTATTACAAAATCACAATAAATATTTAAATGAGAATTTAAACACAAAACAATACTTTCAGCGGTAATAGTTATGTAAAAGATAGAAAAAATAGATTAGCAGCCTCTTCAATACTACGTACCTACGAATTTCTGACGTTTACTAATATGTCAAACGGAGAGATGCTAACGCCTCTACCGCCAAAACATGTATAATTTAATTCCATACTGCAGTCGACACTACCGGTTGAATGTTAATATACTTCGTTGAAGTAGGCTTGCTCTTCCGTTGCGCAACCGGTCATAGTGTTTCATTCGTGAATTGGTAACCAGAGATATTTTTAGTCATTAAAAATGCTGATAGTTCACATTCAAACGTATGGCCGGTTATGGTGTGAGGCTTAGAGAGCCCTATTTTTGTGTTGTCCAAGCCGTTGACGATCAGATACAGATGTCATAGAAGATAGAACTAAAACAAGAATGTTAATAATAAATAAAGTGATATTATCTTATTTTAGATCAATTTACATGAACATAATTTATCACAAAATTAAACCGGTTCCAAGTCCGCATTATAGTATTATTAGGTATGAGAGAGAAACTTTATTGATTCAGAGAGAGTCACTCGAAAACCAATGCCCAATATGCTGAAGCCGAATTCATCGAAGGATATCGCAAAGTCTCTTATCAGCATATTGGAATGAAACATATTCATTACTTGGTGTCGCATATACTATAACATAACTATGCCTACTCTAGATCAGTGATGTCTAACCGACGGTTGGAAGAAGTTGTGTAGAATGGCAAACTATTTAGAGCACATGTAAAGGTTATACCTCAGTTGAAAGACGGTCTAAAAAGATCGTGGCTAGGCGATGCGCGGATTGCGGGTCGCGGGTGCAAATGACGCATGCCAAACGAAATATAATTTGTCATATAAATCCAACATACGTCCATTTTATGTTCTGTTTATTGTTATACTTGTAACAATAATAATATATTTATTGACATGTTTTCTTTTTAAAGTAAATGGGTAACGTTTTTAGTCATCTTTACACGATTTAAGAATTAATACGTCCGTCGCCATCACGAAACAAAGTGACGTGTTTCCAGCTCGACGTTCTCTCTCAGAATGCGAGCGAGTCCAAAATTTTGTCGCGCCTATAGTTGAAAATTATTTGCCGTTTCACTGATGTATCACCATAATAATCAAGGCCTGAACAAAAACGAACCATCAGTACGAATGAGAAAGCATTCCGCACGCTTATATCTCCGCAAGATACGTTAGAGTAAGATAGCATTTCTACGGCAGAATTAAATATTTTTTAGAAAAGTCGCCGATAAATATTGATTTTTAAGATTACACCCATTTAGGTTTTTGTGTTAAATATAAAGTTAGTTGTAAGTATTTTTAGATATTTTTTTAGAACATATGTTTAACTATGTTGTGATTAAATTTGGTAGATTAATAATAATAAAATTGAGGTTCTACTGTGCGTTATACGCGAGAACCACGGCTTCATTTTGTCGAACAATAGCTACTCTCTTTATATTATTACTCTGAGTTAATAATATAATTAGGATTATTCATACATTTAATTTTATTATAATCATCGTCATCAGCAGTCAAAGTCGATCCACTGCTAGATGAAAGCATCACCTAACTTCCATAACTCTCCTAGGCCCCTCTTTCTTTGTTGCCACGTACATCTTCTTTCTTTCTTTCTTCTTCTTCTTCTTCTTCTTCTTCTTCTTCTTCTTCTTCCACCCTGTCACGTCCCAACATTGGGGCATAGGGCAAGCACAAGTTGGCGCCACTTCCCTCGGTCCATCGCCAACTCCTGCGCCTACCGCCATGTCAGACCTGCAGCACGTCGGTCGCTTATGTAGCACCGCTGCAGGGTGAAGGAGGGCCAGTCACAGCGACGGAACCCTTAAGGCTGTGCCACAAGGGTACGAAGTGCCGCATTTTTTGGCGGCATTCGGAATACGTGTCCCAGCCGCGTAAATCGTCTCTTCGTGATAACTTCAATCACCGAAGGCTGTTGTGTTTGCTCACGAACTCGGGTGTTTATAATGCGGTCGTACCAATATACCCTTAAGATTCGGCGGAGACATCGATTTTCAAAGCTCAAAAGCCGAGACTTTTGAAGTTAGCTAACTAATACGGGATTAATTCACTACTATATTAAAGCTTTCTCTAGCTCCTTCGACTTTTCTCGGTTTCGTTGCTACGCACTGTTATGTCTTTTGGGGAGAAAGACAAAAGAAACAGGCAACTTGGGTTGACAGGAGCCTGCTACGGTTTGATGGTGTTGTCCTTCCTTCGTCTTCTGTACGTACTGCATCATATTACATGGCTATTGTTTATTAACCATTATACACTTGTAAAGTTTGGTAGGTGTAATCCACTCTGAAACTTGAGAGGTTATTTAAGAGTACATCTGCATAACTTTTTTTTAGCTTAGTGGTTCTTAGATACCACTGTATTGATTGTGATTTATTCAGCAGTTGTAAAACTAGCCAAGTTCTATTTAATTTTCTTGGCGGTCTTTATCACACCATGTACTCTTATCTGCTATCTTATAAATTCGTTTTTTTGTGATTTTTCCTCGTTATGCTCTTACAATATTTTTTTGATCTCTCTTAGGTATTACCGTCCCATATTTCATATCCATTAGTGAGCATTGGTTAAAAATGCGTACAGTTATGCTTAAAACACAGTAGGATATCACTTCTGAAGATACGTTTTAGTCTTCAGAATAATAGGCCACCTTATTCTTACGTGATCGAATATATTATTATTTTTCGGGTCACGTTAAACATTGTAAGGATATCCATGAAAGCTATCATAAGAGCTTTTGACTCAATCAAAAAAGCTGTCAACGTTGCGTCTCAGTTTTCTCAGTCACTTACCAATCCATACAACTTCGAAACATTGGATAGATTTACATACCTGAGACCCAAAATTACCAAGGATAATAATTAAATCGCTGAAATATGGAAACATTTGACAGAAATCAACCGAACAAACTTCTCATTAATGAACATTGAAGTTTACAGCCGTTTGAATTAAAGGAACAGAAGAAATAGTTTATTGAAGTATAAGCAAGTGTAAGTACGTAATTAATAAAAATTGTAGTGATCTGGGCATAGTTTAGTAATTAGTGCACTACGGATTGATATCTTGGTTTAAAATACAAAAACCTATAGACAACATTAACACAATTTGATAATCATTTAATGTAGGAATTAGTAATTAATTTCATCGTAATTAAGCACTTTGGCGTAAATCCAGGTTCAAGTACCATCCGGCGTCGTATTTTTCAAAAAAAGATTTTTTCTAGGAGGTGTATGTGTATCTAAAGTGTTTTCAAATTCATATCAAATAGTCTTGTAAGGATTAAGATTCTGGTGTTATTATTTTGGTTTATATTATATTATAAGAAATGAAAAAGAAACTTTACAATGCAATATAGATGTTTAATTCGGCTTGTAGTATATTGAATTTTTACGCAGAGAACATTCTTAATTTTGCTAATTTTATTCCACAGTGACGGTCTGATATTTTACTTTCTTGGAATAAATTAAACTAATTTATAATATGATCTTCGCACTCCTAGTTGCAAAAGGTTAAACACCACTATTTTAGTACATGCTATCAGTTTAATGAAACGCTTCGCCGGGTAAGCGGAATTAATTTTCTAGCTATCAGATATTCCGCAGAGACAAAGTGAGTCCACATAGCTTGGCTTGAGTTGTTATAGGTAGTGGATAAGTTATATATATATAAAAAATAAGTTGTTGGGTTTGTTTGACAGTTTATAAATAAGTACGTACCTACAGTATATGTATACTACCTACTATGAATATTAATGATATTTTGAAAATAAATTGATTGAATACAACAAAGAGTTACAAAAAGAAATAAAGTGGAACACATCAGAAGCATACTTATTAGAAAAAATATTATTAATAAATATGTGTACTGAGCTGGTATCAAACCTAGATCCATTAGATTCTATTAAGTGCTTTATAAGTACTTAACCAATTTATTAAGTAATCAGTGCCGAAATTTATTATCTATATACTAAATAAACTATAATTATGTCTGAGGGTTAACTTAAATACCGTTAATATTGGAAATTATATTTTGTAATTTTAAATCAAGACATTTACTTTATTTATAGATTATAAAGGATCCATTTTTTAAAAATCTTAAGTGTTTAGAGAATCGGAACTGAATTAGCATTATTATAATAAATACCATAATCAAGTGTTCATCGTAAATTATTAGTGCAAAAAACAGTGAATTGATAGAAATCAAAAATACAGAAAATAATAATTGTTTAACCAATTATTTAGACCGGTTTCAGCCTTCAAGAGAAAAGAATGAAACCCATATAAAAATGGATCATTGAGAAACACCATGTGAATAATATTATACCAGTATCGGGATTCGAACCTGACACGGTGTTAGTTAAGTCATCGTGGGTATAATATAATGTACATAATTATTACTAATATTACGAGTCTATAATATTACTATTGTTTTAAATACAGAAAAGAAAAAATAAAAAGTGTATTAGCAAATTAAAGTCAATAAACGTATGCTAGAAAACTTTACTACCAACTTATTGACATATATATATATTTGAAATAAATGCTTATAATTATTTTTAATCAGTTCTAGATGCAATAAAAGCTTATTTTAAGTATTGGATTAATTATTATAAAGCACACATTAAACTAGAAGCTGTTTGTTAAATCAATTAGGTCCACGGTTTTGATCTAAACATAATATTATATAGGTAATGTCGTCTCTGTTCTGGCAGAACACACTAACTGGAGAATACTAGTTTTGGGTAATTTGACTTTGAAGTTGTTAATATGTTTGAAATGGTCTATCATGTGAAAGTAATCGTAAAAACAATGACTTTAAAATAAAGACTGTTTATTTATTAAGAAGGTTTCCAGACGGTATCTCAATATGTAATTTTTTCGAATTAGTGTCTTCTGCCAGAACAGTGATGATATTATGTACTAGTATACCTACATACAAAAAATATTATGTTAATTTTGCAGCCGTGTAATTCAATGCTGTTTGTCTAGCGACGCATTGCATTTTCCTTATTTTTGTTTATTATTTATTTTTAAATCTATACACGTTACGCCCAATATGCAATTCTCCATATCGCGTAGTAGTTTTTAACCTATTTTGAATTTAAGGCCAATATTTCGCATGCGTTCAATGTACTATGGCATACAGAACAATAGGTTAGTTTTAATAGGTACCATTTATTTTAAAATTATAATTTATTATGTTTTTTATATTAAAAATGAATCATCACTTATTAAAAAAATAAACAGTGAATTTTTTGTATCACGAAACGGCTCTAAGCTTTCAAAAAACATGCAATTTAAACATTTCAGCGTAATCTTGTTAGGAACGAACCTTTTTTGATCAGATAAACCAAAACATATTCCCCTCGCTCGGAATTATGAGCCCTTTAAACCAATTTTACCCCTGTAGCAAATTATGCTTCAAAATAAGTGAGTCCAATAAAGCTCGCATGTGCTTTCGCTACTGGAAAAGCTTATCAAAGAGACGGCAAAAAGCTATTCAATTTTTTTCTAAATGAGGTCAAATCCTTTTCATTATCATCTTCGACCCTGCGAATAAAGCAACAGCATTAAAAGTTAATCCTTTTTACTCTGCCAATAAATCTCCCGCCAAAATAATGCACGGCCTCAACACAGGGCGACCGGAAATGGCTTGTTGACTTAAAACTAGAGCCAGCAACACAATTCACATTGTAACTTTGCTACGGATAATTTTGTTTACCGGATGTAATTTGAATGGAACGAATTCCAAATTTGAATCAACAAGAAATTTGAGATAGTCAACAAATTGTGTCAATGTTTGATATTGGGTTTAATAGTGTAATACTTTTACACAGTTTATTTTTTATTTTATAATATTAACTGATACTTAAAACGGTACTGTAACGCGATCCAATAAGTAGGCTGTAATAATGCATATTTTTTTCTTTCAGCTATTTTCCACGTCTAATTATATCACTGTTACCATTTTAAATTTAGTCATGCAACTATTCTATATTTTAGTAAAATCTGTTTTAAAAAAACAGGGGTTGAAATGTAGCGGACCGGATTAGAACATAGTTCCGATTCATGAAATCTTCTAAACTACCTATCGCTCCATAAAATATTAATAAAATTATAAATTATGATCTGGTTCGTATGTCTGAAAATAATTAAACTCATTAACATTATAATAATCATTCTTAGAGATGATTGTGAAATGCATGGCAGATATTATATATATACAAAAAAATCGAATACATTTTAATACATTTGGAATTTTATCAAGCGCTCTGGTGTGTGATTAAAGAAATAATATATTTTTTATTGATTTATTTTCATATATTCAAATATTTTAATACTGCGCTACTAATATGGGTAGTGATGAATCATGTGCTTTTTGTGTCTTTAGAGCAATGCTTCATAAAAACCTTGCTATACTTCTTCCCTCCATCCATCCTTCCAAACTTAGCACTTATAACCACTGGTGGATACGCTCATGCTCATCTACCGGTTCCTGTGACTTATCGAACTCACAGATGATTCCATATCAGAATGAAACATTAAAATATCCATTTTCTATTACAGGGATTAGCAACTTTTAGTCACATCTAATTTTAGCAATAGTATCACAGTGGACAGAATCCACTTTTTATTTTTCAATCTTCAAACATACAGATTTTTTGAAAGTACGAGTGATATAATAAATAAGTTTTAAGGTTTCTGATTTCAAAGTCGGTAACCTCCATTTTTTCGCAAACTTATTAGTAAATAATTATAAAAAGCAAGAGGGGAAATAAAGTGTCATTAAGATTACTAAAGACTCATGTTTAACATTGGTACTAAAATAATAAAAATGGTAGCTGATATATATTATAAACGACTTTGAAATGAACCTCAAATTTAATTATATTTAACTAACAAAAGGAACAGGATTTGATATTTTATGAATATTCTTACGATAAAAAAGTACTTAAAGAATATTAATCCATAAAAATATTAAAAAAAAAAAAAACGTAGGTTACTGACTTTGAAACAAATAGCCTCATTTATTTTATAAAGCTAAAAAATACATGATGGTAACCATGACGAGATTGGCCGATGCGTATTGGGCTTAATGGGAAAGACCATAAAAGAAACCAATGGATGAAAAGACAGATAAGAATACGTGATGTGATAGAAGTGGTTAAAATAGCAATGGACTAGATTATGTCGCTCGGCGAGTGAACAACTGCTGAACAAATTAATGGTGTCATACGTGACGGTGTGATGCTGTAAAACTAGCTGGATAGACGAACTCGTAAAAGTTAGTGGATGTACGTGGAAGTTAAGGATCGAAGAATCCCTGGCTGATGATATAAGGGTAATCAACCATTTAAGGACCAAAAGGCATTTACGTTGAGGGCACACGCAGACAGCCTGTTTCCGTTCCCTACTCCTTCAAATTATATTTGTACTTTTTCAAATACTTAGGTCATTACACCCATGGACTCCCTTGCTGTTAAGGATGCACTGTTTACACTGTTAGTCCCAATTAATTGCACCCTAATTTTTTACCAACCCTATGCACCGAGTAAAAAGCGCACGGATATACTATACAGGGTGTATAAAAAAGCACGGGGCAAGGTGCCAGCCAAAATAAATTGAGCCAATAAAAAAGGAATTACTTTTTCCCGCGCCCGCCTGTCTTTTATCGTACTCTCTTGTTATATTTTGCTTTTTTTGCGCACGGATAAATTTGTTTCTTTGTCCTCAATGGTCTGAAAATAAAAAAAATACGCAAATAATAACAATGGGGGAGGGGGTTCGCCAATATCCCGTTAACTCTTGTTAGGGAGATTTTAATTGAGATTTCGAGTGTTATGGCTCTATATTATTATGAATCTCAATTAATTTATAGATTTCGCGGTATTTCTATGTCATAATAAATATGCCGATTTAAAAATTTAACGATGTTAATTTTACTTGCAATGTTGAAACTGAAACCAATTTAGAAAATTAGAAATATTAATAATAAAGGTAATCAAAATGCGTATAGCATGAATTTAATTTCTTTCCAATTTGTATATTTAATTCATTTGCGATCTATTTTTTATTTTTTCGTTAGATTCAATTTTCTAATGATCTTCGATCTTAAGAAGATCATACGGCCCATCCATGGAGTTGATATCATATTAACAGGTTTTGTTTTTACAAGAAATCGATATTATACACTTTCTCAACATATTATAAGGTCCATAATACTCTGACTACGATCACACATTAAAAAATAATATATATATATTTACCAGATACAGCATTCAAATATAGGACCCATGACATTATGAGTTTCGTTTACCGCTCAGCCATCGTAGGCTTAGTTAGGTATACTATATACCCACAATGATGGATGAATTTAAGCATTCAGAAATATGGCTAAAAAATATAATTATATTATGAATCTATAGATTGTTGCTGGAATAACTTTAAGACTGAAAGTGACTACTGTCCGATTAGGCTGAAACTAGTAACTTACCAATCAGTTAGTAGACTGAATTTAAAACTACTATCTGGGAGCTTAAATTCCCATATAACTTTATATGGTGACAGCATCAGCTAAAATTCCATAATATGATCTTGATGTATATGTCATTATAATACCTATCTAGATTATATTACAATCATTTCGGATTTTTATATATAAGTACATAATATTTTAATTTTACTCCAAACACGTCATATTGGAAAATAATGTGTATATCAATTTTATAAACCCGCTATTCGAACCCGAGACCTACGATATTTTAAGCCGATACGTTACCACCATTATTCGGGCTATCGTGGAGAAGTAACTTAAATAATAGTATACAAAAATATATATTTACAAAGAGATAAGCTATGACATTATGCACTGTCACAAATTGAACTTGACCAGAACTTCAATAGTGCGTCAAACACTTCAACGGCAAGACTGACTAGATGCAATAGTCAAGGTACAAAAAAATGATTAGACAAACTAGACTCAAGACATCCTCTATTTGTAAGTATCAGAGACTAAATTTTGGTAATATATCCTGCAGGGAAGTTGACAATCTGCAAAAACATGTGATATTTGGTCAGATCGACGATTGGAGAAGAGATAGAAGAACGCATTAAAAATAGATTAATTATCAAGAATACCGTGTGCTATCCTATAATATATTGTTACCAGAGTTTCATATCAAAAACCTTGATTTAAGATTTGAGATTATCACACCAATTTTCATTAAAATTTTAAAAACTTTCATTGTTGAGGAAAATGCAATCAGAATTCAACAATAATGCCTTGAATTTAATTAACCCTGGCATAGCCAAATAAAAATTAATAATTCCTTAAAGGGTTAAGTATTTGAATTTATGATAGCTTAATTTTTTTTACCACGTTTTTATTAGCTCGTATTCTTGTTTGTCCGGTACAGATTTTTTCTTGTGTGTCCAGTACATTTTTTTTCTTGTTTGTCCAAGATTTGTATAGGACGATTGAAGATTATTAACTAACTCCCTGACTAGCTAGACATTTTAAACTTTAAGAATATATCAGAACACGACGACAATGCATTCTATTAATACTTTTATCCATTTTTAAGCAGAATTGAATTCATTTTCAGTTAATTCTGTTTTGTATGGAAAGTTATTATTGTCGGTTGCTAAAGGGGTTCTAGCAACTAAATTATTAATATATATATGTATATGTGAGTTACTATGGAAATCAATATGAAATGTCAAAATAACATTTCAATATTCTATAATAATTATTCAGTATTTCTATCAAGTTTTTATTTATACATATAATTGTCAAGTTTATATGATTCAATAGAAAATTTAAAAACGTGGTAAGTATTATATAAAAAGTTATTTTTATCTTGTAATTATTTCAGTTGTTTCTTTATCGAATTATAAAGAATATAAAATCTATCTACATCGAAAGCATGTTAAACTTAATAACACTTTAAAATTTGAGTTATTTCCGTATCGATATGCCTTGTTGATGCTGAAAGAGAAGTAGGCAAGCAATAGTCATGTATTTAAAACGAAAAATAAGAATCCTAGAACTGTTTTAAAGATGGATTTAAAGCCCGAAACCGATCAATATAAATAACACAAATATCATAAAATTAACAAAATAAAATGTTTAAAAAGTTATGTGACGTAAGGTCAGGTTTAATTATTAATACAACTGTCGTATACTTATGATAATATTTAAGATATCTTACATAACTGAGCTAGGTGCCGGTCTAACAAACTAATCAAATTATATTTGTAGGTAAGTAAGTATGACATTTTTATGACAGTTTTTTTCAGTAAAATATTCCGAATGCCAATTTAGTTCCATTCCGATGACACAAAAATCCCGCTTCTGAGCAAATAATCGCGCGAGACCTCGCAAATAGAATTTTTTCTTTCGCGCAGAAAGAGGAAGAAGAAAAAATGGCATTGAAGTTTAAATCGTCCAATTTATTCGCCAGTAGCCGGAAGCGCCCGGGAATTTTAAATTTTAAATTCATCAAAAGTGTAAACAATTTCCTTAAAGAAACAACGCTCACCTTAAATGGGATTTAGAAAACGTCAAATTTTCTTTGTCATTATCGATGTAATCTCATTGCTGAGGTGGAAATTTTGTTTTGAATTTTATTCGGAGGTATTTATTTTCATGACCTTTCTCATAGTAGAAAAACGGACGGAGAATATCATTACTTAACATAAAAATGATATTACCCGGTGACTAAATATTTCATAAATTGACACTTTAATCTAAATGTCTATTATACGCGAATACTTATTTTTTTATATTTTAGAAATGAAGAATATTATACAAACAGTGAGACATCTTTGAATAATTCCCATACCGTGTAATGCATGCATTTGTGGCTGTCATCGGATTCCTGTAATCCAATCTCAATTATAATATTATTTATTAAATATTCATTTTTCACATACAATTAGTCAGTACCTATAATATGTAATAATATTGAATACGTGTATTAATTAAGGCGCTAAGTACCAAAAACATAAAAAATGACATTTTTATAGAAAAATGTTCTACATACCAACGCCAATAACTTCAACTATAGTCTAAGTACCTCAAGCAAGTCAAAAAAATACAGCAAAATAATTAAACCTGTAGACGTTGTAAGTCCGTTCGCGTGTTTTATTTATAATGGTGTAAGTAGCACTGAAGTGGTCAACGGCATTCAATATAAAATAGCTGGCGATGGTGTGTTGACACTTGCGAGTTCTTAATACCTAAAATTATAGAAGCTGCCGTGATTGCTTCACACTGTAAAACTACATTTTTCAAAAGGTCTGCTTCATGGAATTTTACTGCAATGACTCGGTATTTTGTAACTACAGGCAATACTACTTTTTGGTACTTAGAGCCTTATTTAATACACGTATTCAATGAGATAGGGGATCTGCAATTCCATAACATTTCGAATTAATATTATTTCATAATAATTTAAAAATATTATTTAATAGTGCGGCGGTCAATAAATAGCGGGTCAGAATCGATTGGATATCTCACTCGATTACAAGTTTCCGTTAAAGACACATCGCACCGAATTACGGTTATATTTATTATGTTGCAACGATTGTACCCTTGTAGTTATTTGAAACAGTAAATAGATTCTCGCCTCCTTCATCTTCGTGAACAACTACTACCGTTTTTCATCTGCAATACCTATCCTCCGCCAAACCAAAGAATACTACACATTTAAAATCAAATAGCAACGTAATATCATTAATGAGCCATGGCTCCCACATCTGGAAGCGGGCCCCTAGTCCAGCATATTTGGTGGCCCCCCTACCTATCATTAAGATGAAGGGCAGTGTGATTTTTTACTTTAGTATTCCCCAAATGGTATTCCGCGGAACCTAGCTTCTTTGAGGTCGAATTAACGGTGTTTCGTGTATTTTTAGCAATTTTTGTATTATTATATAAATACAGTTGACATATTGAGTTGTCGACACTTAGAATAATATTTTGAAGCACTAATCGCGACCCGCTTTGTGGTGGCCAAGTAACATGCGACCCTTCAACATATTGGATAAATAGCCATTTTTATAGTCAAGAAACACTCTAAAAATAATTATAAAATATCATTCTACACAAGAATTATTACCATTGAACTTTATCGCATCAAATTGCATTGCAAATTATATAAATATTCTTTATATATTATTATAATAGCGCCGCAGGCGACATTTTTACTAATACAGCGATTTTGTCGCGTATGTATAATTCACTTAACTAAGCACCTAAACTCGGACTCTCAGGTTAGAGCTTTATCAGCCCCCCACATGTGGGGGCCATGTAATAAGCTATTCAAACCTCCAATGTGACAAAAATTATGTCAAACCGCAAAATTTTCAATGTTATATACCGCCAAAATTAAAATATAATCATAGAAACCTCAGCTTTGACATGCATCGTTTTAATAAAACCATATTACCTGAAATGTATATATTAATTACATCGGAGCTATTATAAATAAACCCACGATGACAAGTTCTCTACAGCATGTTATTCCAAAAAATCAAAATTATGTCACCCACAAAAATGAAACATTTACTTTAATTTTTATTCTTAACATATTGTTTTTGTTCATGATCTAACATTTAAATTTTGTCACATCGCAAGTTTTTACAGTTATAATAAAAACAATGAATGAAAGTGCCGAAGGCTAATTACTAGGTAACTATTTATATAGATATTTATAGAATATCTACTTACACATGCGCTTTGTCGTAAATTTAGCAAGAATAATCATGCATTCAAAAGCTGTAAAAATCAATACGTAAATTTATCATAGTTGGTATAAACTAGTGTGTCATATCTACCAACAAAATATCATCCAAAAAGGTCAGCATATTGTACTGTAGTTGAGGGCTGTTCATTATAAGCCTTGAAGTAAATAATCGAAAAAGAGATTATTTTAAAGAACGTTTTTCCTGGGGCGTCAAATCATATATTGTTATCTGTATAGTTGTTTTAGTAGGGACATGCTCACCGTCGGTCAAAATGGAGCTTTTGTTCTATTTTCAAAACGTGATCCTGGACATACCTTAAATATAAGATAATATATTTATATAATTTTGAAGCCTTATTATCCTTTATATTTATTTTAAACATTTGATGACTACATAAAGTATTTTTATTACATAAAATAGTAATCTTTTGAACCTTTTGCTCTAATGTTATAGAATATAGTCATATTTAAGTACATAAATGTGCAGTGCTGTTAAGATTTTTAACATTTATTAATTTTTAAAAGCATTTATAAAACCATCAGTATAATTTATATCGACATTATTATAGTGAAATATTTACGATAAAAAATTATATTGATAATCTCTGTGATTCCAAATTTGACAAGAATTGGGCATTTTATTATTCAAAAAATGGGCAAGATTAACACATTTGAAGATAATTCTAAAGATACTCATTATAAGCTATGTCTTTGACCATTCAAGTGTGATAAACATCTTATGAATAATGATTGCTTTATAATATTGACCTAAGAATAAGGTAGTGTTTTTTTTAAATACGCCATTTCTTTTGGCATTCCCCAGTGGTTAAGCTACAACATACGGCCATAGCCATAAATTTATTATTAATTATTCTATTATTATCTAATAATTTATTATTCTTGATAAAATGACACGGTGTAAATTAAAATAAAACAAAATTTGTAAATATTATGTATTCCACATAATTTAATTAAAAAATCTTTATCCATCTACTTTAGAGTCAAATATTGACACTCATTGTTCTTGCATACTTTCTAAAATCTAAAGTAATAGTTTGACGGAGTGGAGGTAGGCTGTTAAGATACAACATAAATAATTCGCACTAAATTTTATCAGTCATACCTATTGGTTTTTGTTGAATTAAGAATACATGTTACAGATGGTGTTGGTTAGTTTTAAAAAATTCATTGAGCCTTATATACTATACCAAAACATATTCGATAAAAATATTTTGCTATCTAAAAAATATCCAAACTTACGTATGGTTTAATAGCATAATTTTAGATATTATAATATTATTTGACTATCATCTATTATGGCTTGAATTAAGCAGTGCTTAATTGAAATTAACAAACACTATCTACACAATGTAGTCTTTTTATATTATGTTAAATATGTTTGGCTGAAAAATTTTAGTGTTTTTAGTATTTATGTCGGATATAAGCAACTACCTTCACACATCGCCACTGAGTAATACAAGGTAAGTGAATTAATGTAGATAAAAAATAAATGTTTGTAGAATATTGTATTTAATTGGTATCCATGTCTTCAATAAATAAATCTTGAAATTATTATTAAAAATATATTATTAAAAACTGTAAGAATATATTTTTAAATAGTCCTGATGGTAAAGATTGTGTGTTATTATGTGAGTTTATTTCAAGTAATGACATTTTATTATTATGCAACTTTAAGGTTTTTACTGGCAACAGAAAGCCACCATTAAAGTCAGCAACAAAATGACAGAAAGCATCGAAATTCATAGAGGAGTGAGACAAGGCTGCATACTATTCCCAATGATCTTCAACATATATTCTGAAAAGATTTTTGACGAAACACTGCTAGGATCAAAAGAAGGGATCAAAGTAAATGGAGTCCTTGTCAATAACTTGCGGTATGCAAACGACACAGTGCTCATCGCAGACAGTCGAGAAGGCTTACAAACTCTCATTAACAAGGTAACGGAGGCCTGTGATAAATACGGTCTCAATCTGAACATTAAAAAGACAAAATACATGAGTATAAGTAAGTCCCATATAGATGACAGAACGTGCACAGTGAATGGAGTCCCATTAGAGAGAACACATTCCATTATATACTTGGGTTGCACTCTGGATGATGACTGGAACCATACCACGGAATTGAGATGCCGAATCGAGAAAGCCAGGGTGGCGTTTACTCGTCTAAAAAAGTATTATGTAGCCATGATATTATACACCTGGGAATCAAAACTAGAACGGTGAGATGCTACGTCTTCTCGGTCCTCTTATATGGAGTAGAGGCTTAGACGCTCACAGAAACGATTCTCAAAAAACTTGAAGCTTTTGAAATGTGGGTGTATAGGCACATGCTTCGTATCAGCTGGAAGGACAAAGTTACAAATGTCGAGGTGATGTCAAGGATGAAAAAGACCAAAGAAATAGTCAAACTAATAAAAACCAGGAAACTGGCATACTTTGGCCACATCATGCGGCATCTCGAGAAGTATTGCCTTCTACATCTCATCATTTAAGGGAAGATCTCCGGTAAGCGAGGCCCTGGTAGAAGAAGAACGTTGTCCTGGCTCAAAAACCTCAGGGACTGGTTTGAGCTCAGCACTCCATCCCTATTCAGCGCAGCTACGGACAGGGGTCAAATGGCTAAATTCATCGCCGACGTCTGATAACGGATATGGCACACAAACAAAAAAAGGTTGAAAGTGTTGTTTTATATAATCGAATACATTGGTAACTAATATTAAATAGGTCAAAAATGTAAGGTAGTTTTATACGTGTCTAAAATAAAAATGAAAGCTCTATACGGTAATGTTGTATCAATTTTATTTATTCGTTTGTCGTCTGTCAAATACACGTGGCAGGAAATGACAGTACTGAGTCGAAATATGGATGACCTACTGGAGATAATGTAGTACCTAATTTTCCTTTCGCAGAAATGCGAATCCGACGAAAATACTAATGCCTTCTAACACCTTCGCGGTCGATTTATTTTTCCTTGTTTCACTCTGAAAATTAAAAAAAAAATAGTACGTAATATTGCCGCAGTGAAATAATTTGTTTGCTTTTTGAATTTAAAACTAAAATCATTATTATGAGAAAATTTATAATTAAGCTGTCTAAGGATTTTTTATTCTTACAAAATTGTCGATTAGGGTTCACGTAGGAAATCCAATCCCGAGCCAAAATTCTGATCCTGGGATTTCGGGATTACAATTTGACAGTCCCGGGATTGGCATTTTTTTTTTTTTTTAAATTTATACTATTTAAGACATTTATTGTTAATATTGTATACGTTCAATCTTGGAAATACATAAGTTTAATGTAGTAAATAATATTGTAATATAAATAATTATGTCAATTTAATATGAGATTGCTGTTTTTGATAGTAAAGAATTAATGAATCGGTTAGCGAGATTTAAAATAGTAAAGCAAATCATGGTGTACTTATGGCCTTTCCACTTCATAAATCTAATTAGTCAGCCAAATATGAAACTGCCGTAAAACGTGTGAGATCATGGTGGAATTACTTTGTTAATAGTGCTAAGCATTGTTTTTTTCCAATCTTTCTCATTTTTATTAATTTATGTGAAAAAATAAAATGAATCGGCAACTTATACATGGGTATAAATCAAACTTCATTCAAACTCAGTTTATTTCTAATGTAGTTATTTGTTATTAAAAGTATTTTTTCTGTTGTATTTTCGTTTTTATTTTATTTTCCATAAAAATTGATAAAAAAATCAATCCCGAAAGTTTCGGGATGATTTTTATCAATCCCGGGATTCATAGATATCGAAAATAGCTTGGGATCCCGGCATTGGAATCCCTAGGTTCAAATAATATAACAAAAAAAAACAGTATTTACGCTACATCTGTGAGCGAGGGCGGTTCTGGGTAATGGAGTGTCTTGATGACCTTGGGGGTCCGATTGGCTTAAATCTGATATTTATTGCCATGGGACTCTTTTATCTACACCATGGTATAAGGATTGCTGTATGTAGTTATTACTTAAAACGTTATAAGCTATTTTAATGTAAAACTGTATTGTAAGTTGGTAACCTATCTTACGACATAACTTCTACGTGTAAAAATTGTGTGGTTGCAGCGCTCGAAATGGAAATATTTACGAACCGGAACGCTCAACAGTTTTCTGAAGATTTTTACACAGTAAAGTTCATGTGTTTTTTTTTCATAAAAATAAGTGTGTAAGATTTTTTATTATATGGCATATCCAGCTCAGACGGTCAAATTATTTATTCCACGGGACGGAGCGATAATTTTACCAATTTAATGAACAGGAACGGCGCTTCGGTGCGTTCCGGTCTATTTCGAGCCCTGTGTGATTGGAAGCCTAGGTAAAAGGGTAAATTCCGTCAATATTGACTATCATATTTGTAATTTATAATATTAAGGTGATAAAATAGGTATATTCGAATCATACAAGATTCAAGATATTTTCTAGTATTTTTGTAGTAGGTACATTTCTCTCTGGCTTTTTGAAGTTGTGAATAGTACATAGTTTTGTATCACCTATATACTTTCATATATATGGTAAATGTAATTTACATTAATGTAAATTCAATAAAAACATATTTCGCCTCGGTTGAATCAACGTTTCAACTTGTAATGATATTTTTGTTGTATTTATTTACTTATATAGATAAATATAATATTATACATAAATTAGTTATTTTTAATGTATTTAAAGAAATGGTATATTCACTATTCAGTGTTTACGTGATTTATAATATATTTTTTATTGATTTTTATAGTTTTTTTTATTACCTAAGAAGGCTTTTCAAAGGTTTCTTTCAATTTTATATTATTGTTTTCTCGTGATAGACATTACTAGTCATATTTTGTGCCATGTTGTAGAACACGAGAAGTGAGATTTCAACATGGTAATAATTCAGCTTCTTTAATCTTAGACTTAGCATAGTTTACCTATTGATCATTTATCATCGGCACTACCACCCGATGCGGGTCTAGATTACTTCCAAAAAACGTCTTGCCCACTCTACGGTTCATCTACCAGCCAAGGTACCCATTTTTTCCTTTATCTACTTGTAGATTGAAGAAGAGTCTTTCGGATGATTGGATGATATGGTTTTCTAACCTTGAGACATGGCCTACCAAGCACCGTTGCGAGAATTTTAAGAGGTGACATGCGAATATTTGTGATAATTTATTAGCTATTAGCTCAAAAAAATGAAACTATCCAGACGAATATAATTATTTAAAAAAAAATATATGTATTTAATAAAATTTATTTAAAATATATTGATTTCCAGAGCTGCGGAAGTCAATGAGTTCAATTGCGATGGCCAAGATTCCAAGGCGGCGTCGGTAATGCAAGCGCAAAAGATGGTAATAAAGACCCAAGTTGCTGAACATCTGTTCATCTCCGCCCCAAAGTCTTCAACTGATCCCGCGGGGGATATTATGTGCTTACAAAATTATAACGAAAGCTCTGAATTACGAGTGTAACTTGTCCTTCGTAAAAGCTCTGCTTCTTTATAGATCTTTTGTATTTCTGCGATATGCAAATTATTCAATGAATTCAATGATTTATTTTTATGAATAAATTATTTATTTATTCTGCTTTAAATAGATAAATAAGCTGAACCTTACATTATGTGATTAGGTAATTAATGGGTATATAATTATTGACATACATACACACAGAAATAAAATATTATATGATTAAATAACTTAAAAACTCACTACATTTATAACTGAGATCACATAATTTAATAATAATACAGCATTGTTTCGTGCATTCAGACAATATTATAATATATATTGTATATATTATATACACATAGTTTTTTTAACGTTTTTGTATTACAGCAGGTATTAAGGCCTAGAGTGATTGCAGTGTAGTAGTAGTAAAATAGTAATGACACAATACCGATAACACAATCAACAATAAATCATTTAATATATATTGTGGAAATTAATTTTAAAGTTTATAACCTCCAGCGGGTCTATTCTATACTTATCGACCGCTAACGTGATAAAGTGATAGATAGTATCAAACTTAGGGTAGGTTTGTATCAAAGTATTAGCACGTATTGTAACAATTACAATAAGTTGGTTCTAATTATTGCAATAAGTGCTATATTTTAACAGCAGCAAGAGAGGTGGAAGGCGCTTGCCTTCCATTCGAGACTTCCTGGGTTCGACTCCCGGTCAGGACAAGGGGGGACATGCTCGTCGTAGGTCAAAATTGAGTTTTTATTGTATTTTAAAACCATGATCCTGGACACTCCTTAAACGTTGTAGATAATCTCTTTATATAATTTTGAAGCCTTATTATCCTTTATATTTATTTTAAACATTTGATGACTGCATAAAGTATTTTTGTTACATAAAATAGTATTCTTTTAAACCTCTCGCTCTAATGTTTTAGAATATAGTCATATTTCGGTACATGAATGTGCAGTGGTGTTAAGATTTTTTAGATTTATTAATTTTTAAACCCATTTGTAAAACCATAAGTATAATTTATGACGAGATAATTTTAAATATTCACGATAAAAAATTATATTGATAATCTCTGTGATCCCAAATTTGACAAGAATTATGCATTTTATTATTCAAAAAATTGCACATTCATGTACCGAAATATGACTATATTCTAAAACATTAGAGCGAGAGGTTTAAAAGAATACTATTTTATGTAACAAAAATACTTTATGTAGTCATGAAATGTTTGAAATAAATATAAAGGATAATAAGGCTTCAAAATTATATAAATAGATTATCTACAACGTTTAAGGAGTGTCCAGGATCATGGTTTGAAAATACAATAAAAACTCAATTTTCTACGATGAGCATGTGGGCCGTTAAAACCTGGGTGTTTGTGATTGTTCAAAATTACTAACAACCTCCTTGTACGAAAAAGCAAGGACATGGTTATTTATAATTCTAAAAAAAAAGTGTAGAATAGACCCACAGATTATGTTTGTGAATTCTGATTCTAGAATATCAAATCCAGTACCGTCTGTATCTAGTCAGAATTAAATTATAAGGTTTATAGCAAAATCTTTATATCCAAAAGCCACTGTTTATTTTACAACTAACTTAAAATATTAATTTTAATGAAGTTCATGACATAGGTACCTAACTGTTTACTCATTATTTTGGAAAAGGAAAACATTGTACTAGTTGTTCTAAGATGTGTTTGACGTTTTATCGCGAGTATTTCATTGAAATGGCGGAATATGGAGGTTACCGACTTGAAAACTAACCGCCTCATATTATATTGTGACCTAACCATGAATCCTGTCCAGTAGTTTCTGGATGAGTAGCTGATATTTTACGTATTAGGTTACGAGAGCCACCGGTAAGCAGGATCGTTAAACTATAAAAGTAACCTGATAAGTTTAACATCGTTTTGACAAACACGTCAGTTAAAGGTTTTTGTTTTATAAGCGAAGACTTCATTATACTCGTTATTAAAACTAGTATAATAAGTTAATCACATAAGTCGAATTTTAAGATTTTTTTCATTGCATTTATTATTGTGTTATTTTATATTTTTCTAAAAAAGATCGGGGAATTTCGATTGCCACAAAAATAATGCTTGTGCAAACATAAGTGTTCTCGATATTTCTATACGGAGTCGAGTCGTGCACCCTGAAGGCAAGAGAACGGAAGGCAATTGATGCCTTTGAGATGTGGTGTTGGCGCCGAATGCTTTGCATTTCTTAGACGGAGCACAGGACGAACCAGTCAATCATCCAGAGACTGAAGTTAAAGGAACGGCTCTCGACGATATGTCTAAGAAGAATTCTGCAGTTTTTTGGACATATTGTCAGGCGCAGACCGGACAACCTGGAGAGACTGGTAGTTTTGGGTAGCCTCCAGGGAAGGCGAAGCAGAGGAAGAGCGATGGAGCGACCAAGTGAAAGAGCTGATTGGGGGCACCATCCATTCTTCCCTGAGAGAAGCGGAAGATCGAGAAGGATGGAAAGTTTTGGTCGCTCAAAGGATGGCAAAATTTAAATGTGGTCAGGATCCTCAGCCATGAGTGCACGACCAAGAAGAGAGAAAAAATTAATGTTGCAAAAATCAATGACCTATTTTGAAATGATAATTTTTGCGTCCTGCAAAACATGCAATATTGACTTATGTGATTGTTCTACCCAGCCATCAATATATTATAGAGATTGCACTATTAGTTAGCCTCGTGTAATCTAATTGTATTAGAATAAAAATACAGAGCCGATGGAATTGGGTACAATTCGTAGAGGTAGCAAAGACGTTGCGTTATATGTTTTATTGACGATGAAAGCAATTCAAGAAAAATATGTATGCTTGAATTCAGTGGCGACCGGTGAGTTATTTTACTGGGAGTTCACTTTTTTCACCTTTTGACTGCCGTAAAAAGGCATTTGCCTTCATCAAAACTTCACCAAAAAATCAAAAAAAAAAACTATTGGTTTTTTTAATTTAGTACATTTAAAAGAAATAACAAATAACTCACTATTTATTATTTGTTGTACCTCTAAAAACAGTTTTTCTTGAAAAAAAAATGGATTTTAAACTTTAACACAAACTATTTTGTTTTGACCGAATTATTAGTAGTACCGAAATATCTCGTATCTGGCAGTGACCGGAATTTATTGTTCATTTGTATGAGAAATCCATTCTTCTGTTTTTCATCGACACAAATTTTTCAATTACGCGTTTGTTGAAGTCAGGAATCTCTTGTATCATTCTTTTTTCGATACTGAGCATACATAATGCGTTCAATCTTGATTGCGCGATGGTGTTTCTACTAAAACACTTGATCCGTTTGAGTGTGAAAAAACATCTTTCGCTTTCCACTGATGTCATCGGAATAGTAAAAATTAAATTTAATAGTAAAACCGTTTCCGTAAATGTGTCAATGAGATTTTTTTCGATTAAAATGTTTTATAATGCTGAGGCGCCATCAGCATTATAAAAATTATCCAAGCTGTAAATAACAGACAATTCATTTTTGAGTTTATTTTTATCTCAAAAGTCAGACGTATTACAGAGCTAGTTTGAAGAGATATCATAATTGATAAACATTGTGAATTTAGTTATCAAACTGAAAAAAAACTTGAAGTTTATTTTTAAATTGTACTTCGCCTAAATTTGAGAAATGTTGTCAACATGTGCAGAAATTTAAATGCGTACTGTGAAAAGAATTTATTTTTATAATAATATTGAATAAAAATTGTCATACAATAATTGTACGTCTGATACGGGCTGAATCTGCGTTCGGGCCGAGAGCGACTTGAACTGTCGCTCCCGAGCACGTAGAAAAAATATTTACGTATTGCTGTTCCACGCGCCAGACGACGCTCTTTCTCATTGCAAAGAAATCGAAATTAGATTACTGGGTGCTTTGGTCGAGCGATGGCGAATATCGTTCACATCAACATATAATATTATTATTTAAAATAGCCGGTTAAAAACACATATTAGAATTTGTTTTTGTATATGAATTAATGACTACGGTAATAGATCAGAACACTTTTAATTAATCAAATATAAATTAAATACTCATTTAAAAAAAGTCTTTTCGCATAAATTGAGTGGGTGGGTGTGCACCGCTCCAACGCTCTCAAGGGAGAATCGCCACTGCTTGAATTGATAACTAAAAAACAATTGATATTCTGTACGATAGCAATTACCTCTTGATAACCATGACTTTCTGCTAATCAATAAAAATGTAATCACTGAAGATAATGGATAAAATAGAGCTAGCAGAAAATAAGGTTACTTTGTTTTATAAAATTTACTGAAATCTAATGTACTCTCTCGTCTGTGTTGCACTATGAGAAAGACGAGAGAAAAACACTGCGTATGATAATATATACACCCATACTGTCTAGAAATATTGAGCTTTAAACTTCTTTTTAAACTTTAAAAATGCTATAGTATTCGTTATACATATCTTGTATACAATGTGTGGGTACCGAATTACTTTATTTTAAAATTGGAATTATTATACATACATGATAATTTTATAAAAAATGTCAAAAGTTAAACAATTTAAACTTGGATATGCAAAAATGCGATTTTTTTTTCTAATGCGCACGAATTATATGGGACAACTTTGATAATAGTTACGGTTTATATTCCTTAGTTCATTTATATTAAGTATTTTGTATCGCTTTCTCTCGCTCGGTTCCGTTTTCGATCACGACTAATGAATACGTGTATTAAATAAGGCTCTAAGTACCAAAAAGTAGTATTGCCTATAATTACAAAATACCGAGTCATTGCAGTAAAATTTCATGAAGCAGACCTTTTCAAAATGTAGTTTTACAGTGTGAAGCAATCACGGCAGCTTCTATAATTTTAGGTATTAAGAACTCGGAAGTGTCAACACACCATCGTCAGCTATTTTATATTGAATGCCGTTGACCACTGCAGTGCTACTTACACCATTATAAATGAAACACGCCAACGGACTTACAACGTCGACAGGTTTAATTATTTTTCTGTATTTTTTTGACTTGCTTGAGGCACTTAGACTATAGTTGAAGTTATTGGCGCTGGTATGTAGAACATTTTTCTATAAAGATGTCAGTTTTTATTATTTTGGTACTTAGCGCTTTAATTAATACACGTATTCACTTATTTTATGTTAAAACTATCAAAATTTTTGCTAGTGTAATATGTTTATACCCAATAGACTACCGGTTTTGCTTATGATGTAAATAGCAAAAAAGTGATTGAATAAAAACAATCTTTAGAATTGAATATAAGATAATGACATGCTTACGAGGTTTATAACTAAACAATTTTTATATTAGCATTCAAAACAAAAACAATACACTTGAAACTATATGAGAAAAAATACGTCAATGCTCTGAAACAATAATGCTATGTTTATTGAAATATAATAAATTTTTATTCTGCGAATAAACGCAAAATGTATAATGTTTATTTATTCATGGGCACTGTAAACGAATTCCAGGTGATTGACATTATATTTTTTTTCTCCGAAAATGAGAATAAATCTAATAAAAGGAGAAAGACGTTATGATGACAAAAGGGGCCTACAAGGATATTGTTTTTCCAATCGATAAATAATGACACTCTTTGATCTGTGACCCATTCGTGTTTTCAAAAGTTTCCGAGAACTTTGGACGAAAAAGCTCGGAGACAATTTAGACATTCGGCAAAGCTTCCTCTATGTAAAGTCGTCCGTTTTTTACCACGTCGGTTATGGTGACCATAAAAGTAACGTACTATAAATTTACATAGAATATTTTAAAAAAGAAAAAAACTTATTTTTAGTTTTTAATTACTAGGTATAATATAACGCCCTCAATGGCTGATCGGCTTAAGCATCGCCTTGTTATTAATCCTGGGTTTAGAAAATACACCTTTTTTTTTTAATAAATTGTATGTTTGGAGTTAGAGCATGGACCTAATAGGCTGAGCAAGTGGCTAACATCCATTTCTTATAAAAACAAAATTTGTTAATACAACTTCCACTCTGTGGAGGTCCATATGATCCTCTAAGGATCGAACATGGTGAAGTAGTAAAGTAGTAGGTATAATGATATTTGGTTCATAGTTACGGCATTTAGCAGCGCGTAAATCCCTTTTGTAGCATCGCTGCAGAGTGAGGAAGCTTGCCTACGATGACAGAATTTTAATAATTTGTTTTTTTTATCGTCACTGTTCTGTTTTGTCCGATTATCGTCCAAAGATACCGCATGGCATGCTCCTCTCAGATGAGCTCAACACCATTTACATGCTTTTGGTTATGAACCACATTTCCTACCTGTATGTCACAACTTTTACAATTAGTATTTGTTAAAGATACATTTTAAGTGTCGGTTCAATGCCTTGGTACTATTTTTATACCGAAGTAACTGAATAAACGTTAATCTATGGACATAATAATTATGTAAAATCATTATAAAGTAAAAATGCATTTTTGACAAACTATTCTTAATCGGAACGACTGATGAATATTATTCCCGAGAGATTTTAAATGCGAATTAATTCATAAGATCGTCTCAAAAATTATATCCCCATAAACTAAAAATAAAACGTCATCATAAGACTTATACATACAGACCTACAAACTTATCTAAAGAATGGATGGGGGAGCCACTATCGAAAACTACCCGATCGAGACTCGCAACTGGACAGTTTATAAAGTTAAGTTTTATAAGTATTTTATTTTATTAATACATAGATTCCACAAAAATGAATGTTTCATTATCCCCCTAGTTGTTCCGTTTTGTTATGGATCCTTTTGGACCCATCAATGACATATTTCGTGGTGGAGATCGAAATACAATAACGTGTTATACATTGCATACAGGACCACGTAACAAATTGTATCGTTTTATATGACTGTCCATGTACACAATATGCCTCAGTAATGCACGACAATGAAACTAACAGAACATATGACCTGAATGAAGGCAGATGGTGAAGGAGACAAAGACTCACATACGGTTGTAGTGCCAGGAAAACGATAGACGTTCCAGAGTTTTATATACTTAAAGGTACATATCTTTTTAATTAATAATTAATCTAACAATATTATATTGTTCATGAGCGATACCAATCTTTTAGATCCGCAGTACTAGAAAAACTTTAATTACTAGAACTGATGAATATTAATTTTAAAATATTATAATATAACCTACCTGCCTACTCAATGTGTTTTCCGCACAATTGTTTTGTTGTAATCGAATGGTTTGTCATATACATTTTATAAAGCACTTATAATATAATATCCAATAATTAGTTTATTATTTAATGAATTGTTAAATTTTCCAAAATAATCGCCTCATTTCCCAATATTTTGGTCACATGAGATACGCGTTTTTGTATAAAAGCTTCCGTTAACGATTTTAGTACAGTGTAGCGGGAGCTTTCGTTGGTCGCGCTAACGACCGTTTAATGTTGTTTGCACTATAAATTATTTCTGATGTAGCAAACTATAAACATTATTAATATCTATTGCAAACAATTTGAAACAAATATAATATATCATCGATATTTTAAGTACTCATCTACTAAAATTATAATAAAAAATATTCGTAATCAATGAAGCTGTCAGTGTTATTTCTCAATAAGGTATAAACAAAATAATATGTATTAGCAGGTAACAATAATATAAACTTTATAATTATGGCCTTCAATTTAATACTATCGACCGAAGGTACTTGATGTAATTTGAATTTAAATTCCAATGGATTTAAGTTTTGTACGACATATTCTATTTAAGTCGTTTTTTGTGACCCGGGTTTTTCCTTTCGGTATCTTCAGGCACCTAATATTACCAATACGTGACCATTGTTCCTAGAATGGACGATTTTGGACCTATTTAATATAGTATTTTTATTTTTTATTATTACTAATGATCTATTATAAGGTTTTGACGATTTATACGCTTATCGAGTGTATTATTAGTGATAACGTAGGGGGTTTTTTTTACTCAAATGGCGAAAATGGCAAAAAAACGACTCAAATGGAATAGTACAAAACATAAATCCATTAGAATTTAAAGTAAATTTGCTGTAAGTTATTTAGCATTGCAAGATCAATTACATGATATATTATAATTTAGTTTCTTTCATTTTACAAATATAAATATTTAGATAAAAACACCGTGTTACGAGAATAACAGATAATAATCATTAGAAATACAAATAACAGTTCATGTATTAATAATTGAACTACCATTTATTTATTTATTAGAATTGCATACCTAGTATTAAAACTTCTGCATGTTTGACCTAAATAAACTACTGAGTAAGTCCCACGTTCTAGGAAAAAGCACATTTATACGGTTTTTACTCATTTTAAAAAGTTCTCCCTGAAGTCATCTAAGGATATATTCTCAGAGATGCCTGTAGTGAAAAGAACAGCAATGTAGTGAAAACAATTTGATTATATACATTTCAATTGAAAAGCTAGCGCTTGGGGTTACGTAGAACTTTGTAGTTTAGAGAATGATGAAACGGATTCGTATCGGAACGGACAGAACTAAAACAATGTGAAGAAGTGGGGAAACTCCGATGATTGTTCAAACACAAACCGCACATAAGGCACAGAGATAACTGCAGAGCACATGATCTTCTTGCTATTCGAAGTGCATCTATGACACGAATAAAATAGTCAACATATTTGTACAACGGTGAATTTAGTTGCTATTTTTAGGTTATTTTTTATTGTCAGTTATACATATTATTATATAATTTTTAAAACAGTTTAAGCTAAACGCCATAGAAAATTTCCATCGCATGTTAAAGATATAAGTCTCCCAGTGCTTGCAAGTGATGCAAGGGTGGAAGAAATGGTCAGAAATCCACAAATGGGATAAGAAGGTAGTGTTAAAAAGGCATAGGGAATAATGGGGAAGGGATGTAAATGTCCATTGTGGCTGGAGGATCGCCTTGTAGACTAAAATAGAGCCAAAGAGTCAAAACAGCATAATAAACTTTATCAATTTATTTACAAAAATTAATATAAAACTAAAATTTATAATAATTATACAATGTTTGTATAAATATGATATGTATTATAATACATACGACAAGCATGCAAATATTTTTTTAATAGTTTTCGAAAATATATATCAGCCTAAATATTATATTGCCAAATTTTTAATAATTATATATTATATAAAGCCGTAAAATTATTAATTTGGTATATTCAACTAATAATATAATTTTTAAGTGTTTTATTAAATAAAATTGAAAATGTAATGCATGCAGCGATTTTATGTGCTAATACAAACTTATAAATTATTAGTAGATGCAAAAATGGTATTTGATGCGATTTCCTCAATCGTGTATTGGTAATGACGTACGTGACTGTTAGTTGTTAAGTTTGAGGTTTAAATCTGCATGCTTCCAAAAAAATATGTTGTTTATAAGATATAAAAAGCTCTACGCTTCAGATAATACATAAGTACATGACACATTTTCATTGCGCAATGTTCAATAATAATGTATTGGTAATTAACGCTACTGGTTGTATTTTTAAGGTCAAGGTTTGAGTTTGCACACTGCCTAAAAAATATTCATCAAGCAGATGTGGCAAAACATGTGATACGATTTTATGAGGTAAAAAAATTAACAACAGCTGTTAAAGGTACTTATTAATTGCCAGCTGCGACTTAATTAATCAATATGTTTCTGCATTGCGCTCTAAGAACCCCACTCTTAATAGTTTTGAGGATTACATAGTACTGGAAAGAATTTCTAACATCCACAGTTATTGGGTGTAGATAAATACTAATTAAAATGACAACGAGTAATACTCTATCTGTTGTGTATTCTTATATTTTTATTTTCTGGGTGTTAAATTGAAAGATAAAACAGAGAACGTCTTAGTTAAGTGTTCACGCCCTGAAAGGTTAACATTGCCCACTTATCTGCTGGCAGAAGCATTTATTTTTAAGACATGCCAATATGCGATACGCACTCCGTAATATCCGGCGAAGGAAATAGATATGTGCTCTCCCTAAAGCCGCAAAGTAATTCCAATACAAAAGCCATTATGGTATATGCCTCTATACAAACATTGGATCGTAAGTATTATAATTTTTGTATGTATAAAGAAAGCCTCTTGAAGCAATGCTTATTTTTAGAATCACGTTACATAATGTTACCGAGATTTATATTTTTAAAGAAGTCATGTATTAAAAATACATCGTGGTTGAGTTGGACTGCAGAGGTAGTACCTTTTTTGTGAGTAAACCAGACACTGGTTCTCGCTGTCCTACAAGGCAAGTGGATGCGAAATATAGATCTAAAACAGATCATTAGCCTCTCCCTTACCGAGACCGCCTGTGCGTGGTGCCAGCACCACATCCTCCTAGAGGTGACCCTGGTATCGCAGAACACAGCGGATCTAGACTGGGAAGTCAATAAATATCTCTGGTATTGGGCAGCAGCAATTACCAGTACTGATGTAAGGTGGAGAGGATGGACTTCGGTACAGCTTACATTTACATAACTGAAGGCCTGGTCGCAACGGCTTTAATGGCTTTGACACTGCGATGTGGAAAGCAACGAGAAACTACCACATTCACTATATCCCTAGTAATCATCATGGCTGGAAAATCAAATTGCATGGCCCTCAGTCCCCGGCAGGCCTTAAATGGTCAGAGGATACTAAGAATCCCCAGGCTGGCTATGAAGATTGCGACCTGGAATGTGCGATCAATGTTTAAAAGTGGAAAATTGCAAAACGTTATTAAGAACCTCCGTGATTGGTACGAGTGCAGCTCCACTGAACTCTTCCGGATAGCAGGCGACAAAGATAAGATCGCCTTGATGGTGGCCGACCTCCGCTAGGGGATGGCACAATAAGAAGAAGTGGTTGAGCCATTTTTTATTCGCATTTATTCCTTATTTCCCCACCCACCTCCAAATTCACAAGACAAGGCAAATGCAGGGTTACGGTCATAATTCAAGCGTAAATGCAAGAGACATTCAGTTAGATCGACAAAGCGGACTCGTGTGGGTTTCTAATAGCTTTCCGTCGCTAAGTGATTGACTCAATAATACATACTGATTCAGAAGTAGTTCGTCAGCTTGATATAGTGGGACCAATCATATATAAACAATCATTATCATTCATCAACCTCATTATCATCCATAAACTGTGTATCGTCAAGTGCCGCGCACCGGGTGACGTAAAACAAACAATATCACGCAAGTGACAGTGCAACCATACCACAGAGCCATCATAAATCATCATAAAGGTCAGTGTCTGGCATTCTATTAAATCATCACACCCCTAAATCCGGAGTCCACATCATCCTTACAAATACAGTCTACTGCGAAAAGCACCACCACATAGTTTTATAATATTATGACGTAATGACAGAAATCATTAGTATATTCATAATTATCTTTCTTTGTGTACTTTGGTTTCTTATGTATATCATATTAATTATTACCTACTGAAAATTTAAACTAAAATATCACATTTTTTGTTTCATCATTTTAAGTGCACTTGCAGTTTTTTAAACTAGTATAATATCGATAAAATGGTTTTAGAATATCATTATTACTCCTTGGAAACAATTATCTATAATTGCTTCTATTAGGCGGTTACATGTAAATTGTACGTATGCAGTTCATCGTGGGACACTTATTCGTGCGCCGCAGTACGTGAAACATGAGTTCGTATAACATTTTATCAAATGATAAAATCGTTAAACATATTATTATCACCGTGGAATACATTTGTACGTATTTTACGAAATGCGGCTATAGTTTGCAAATAGTACTGTTCCAATTATATTAAACCTAACCTAACCTAAACTAACCTAGTAAAGACATCTCATAAAATTTGCCACAATATGTTGTAGCATACGTACAAATATACTCCACGGTGAAATGTTCAACGAAGAACTCGTCATTATTTGATTAAATGTTACACGAACTCATGTTTCACGTACTGCGGCGCACGAATAAGTGTCCTGCGGTGAACTGTTTACGTACAAATTTCCGGATACGCTATTAGGCAGGGCTTAATTGAAATTTAAAAACTAACAAGTACTATCTATACATTGTTATATTTAGTTTAATGAAAATAAATGCGTTTAACTGACAAAGTTTCATGTGCACTATTTATGTTGGATCAACCTTCCTCCACCCTTCGCCACTGGGATATAATTATTTATATTCAATATTGAATCTCGATTGCATCAAAACTAATTAATCACATATTATGCATGATATAACATGATGGATTTATAACATAATATTAATTTGATTATACCCGTTAGAGTGTAATAATTTAATACAACAATGGTGTTGTTCTAGCCACTTCCAATCTTTCCTTTATCATTAGATCCCACATACATCAATAAACAAAGTAATCAGGGCTCAAAATGGACCGGAGCGCACCGGAGCGCCGTTCCTGTTCCTGAAATCGGTAAAATTATCGCTCCGTCTCGTAGAAAAAATAATTTGACCATCTGAGCTAGATAGGCCATATAATAGAAAATCTAACATACTTATTTTTATGAAATACACAAAGAAATTGATAACTATGTCTTCTAACTATGCTAACTATGTATTGTTCTTCAGAAAACTGTCGTGCGCTTCGGGTCTAGGACGATTTGGCACCGCGAACTGGCCTCCGCCGATTGGCCTCCGGTTATTGGCCGCCGGTACAATTGGGCGCCGGCCCAATTTGACACCGGCCCAACTGGCCGCCGGGAGATTGGACGCCGCACCGCTGAATAAAATGCGCAAAGGAAAAGACCTACGTAACGACTTAGTAGAGAAAGTAGACACGACACTTTAATAAATGCTTCTATCTACTTAGTGGTTGTACCTAATACATTTTGCGCTTAATATATTTTTATTATGATAGATAATAATTATTATTCATGCTTTATGCTGTTTATAAAAGAAAAGAATTCTTTTCTCGCCAGAACTTGAAGATGTGCATAATTAAGTAATTTTTGTGTATACAAATTTTTGTGTATAAAAACAACAAACATTAATAATGAATTGGTTAGTTAAAATATTGTCTTTCAGCGTTTTCTCGATTTCATGTTATTATAATTGAACTTTATATGTGTACATCACCCGTAAATAAGTATTTTGAAGATTATGAAATTACAAACAATATAAGTAGGTAAACTACTTGAAAGGTATATACATATTACATTAAATATTATATTGACAAAGCGAATTTGTAACTTTATTGGAAGTTTTAGTCATTTTTATTTAAGTATAGTATATATATGATGTTTATAAAAATAATGGAATTCTTTCCTCGTCTTTTAAAGATATGCACAATTAAATTTACATATTTTTATTTATATTTACGAATCTGTAGGTGTCCCTATAAAGGGGATAATTAAGTATATGTTATGCGAAACTCAACTTTACAGAAAGCGAGGAAAAACACCAAATAAAAACAGTAAGTAACCAAAATATATGTATTCGTATATGGTATTTTTTTAAGTTTATTAAATGTATATGATTTAAAATACAACCATAAAACACTAAAGCTATTGTTATTTATTTCGTCGTGTGTTTTTTATTTTTTTGCCTGTTTCTAGTTTATTAGTTAAATTGAGCCAGTTTGAATGAAAATAATCTTCTTTCAGACTTTTCTTAAATTAAAACAATACATTTTAAAGTGTGTTTTAGGGTAAATAAAAATATCTTTAAATATTTAAGAAAATAAATATTTCAGTAGGTTGATGGATAAATATGTAAAGTAACCTTATAGTAATTAATAATATTCACTATTTGCTAAGTCATATTTTTATAATAATACTTACATTTATGAATTTCTTTAACGGTATTAACTCACAGTGAAGCCTTGATGAAAAGACAGTACCTATATTAAATAATAAAATAAAATAAAACACAATATTATGCAGTGCTAAGCAAAATTGATAAATAAAACGACAATTATAATAATACATTTATTTTCGATGACAACCTATTTTAGACAATACATTTTAATAATATAAAAACAAAATGCAGTTCATAAATACACATCGTATGGGTATTTTATAATCCTACTTATGATATTTAAATAACATAATATACGTACATATTCATCTCAAAAAACCTCATAACAAAATAACGTACGAAAACTACACAAAATATTTATTACTTTCCATAAAAATAAAGGAATAAATGGAGGAACCTAATAATACAATATTAGGTACCTTCCTACCTATCTACCTAAAACTTGTAATGTAAATACACTTTTAATATATTCTACCTAACCGAATATTTTACTACTTTTCTTAATAACCTCTCAAAAATTCAACATACCTATATATTTGAATGTAAGTAAACTAAACGAATACATTTTAATGGATTGAAGTTTTGTACTTTTCCATTTGAGTCGTTTTTTGCGACCCGAGTTTCGCCTTTCGGCACCTTCGGGCACTATGTGCATTTACCAAAAGGTAAATACACACTGTCGATGAATACAGTTAATAATTCTAACTTATATAATAAAGTAATACAATAAATTAGGTTAAACTTTATCACCTACCATTAAGTTCACAATAAAAATATAACAAACAAATTATGAATAGTTGAAGTGTTTGTAAAAAAACCCTACCTTTTCACTAATAATACATTCGATATGAGTATTAATCGTCAAAACATAATAATAAATCATTAGTAAATGTAATCAATAAAAATACATACTACACTCAAGAGGTGTAAAATTGTCAATTCTGGGAACATAGCAACGTATTGGGAATTTAACGGAGGTTACTAATGAGATACCTATATCAATGATATCAATCTTGTGAAACAAATATTCGATATTATTCTTACATGCTACTTTTTTCCACTTCACTTCAAATACTTCAACTAATCATAATTTATTTGTTAATTTTTTATTATTATTTATTGTTATATTTTTTATTGTGATCATTGACTTAATAGGTAGGTGATAAAGTTTTTACCTACTTTATTGTATGCATTTGTTATATAAGTTAAAATTGACTGCATTCGTTGTCAGTGTGTGTTTACCATTGGTGAGTGCGCATAGTGCTTGAAGATGCCGAAAGGCGAAACTAGGGTCGCAAAAACGACTCCCTTGATACGTACCCTCGATCGATAGTAATAATATTATAAAGAGATAAAGCACAAAGATTAATCTTGAATAACAAATGAATCAAACAAAACTTAAGTTAAAATCTCAGAATTATCGACTTAAGTTTATTGCAGAATCAAAGAAATAATACTATCTGTCCTATGTAATATTACTAACAACAGAACCATACTATAGGAAAAAGCGTATGGCATAAAATAATTTTAATAATAGAAAAATAGGTAAGTACATAATACAAGTTGAGATATAATATGCCTGCACATAGTGAATGATGGAAGTTGTCTTATACATTTTTTTACTTCGGTTCTTCGGTTTTTAATTCGGTTATCAGCACCTTTAAATGATTGTATTTCTGAGGCCTTTCTTTGTTCATTACATTAGAATCTACTAAATAAATATTATCTATACCTTAGAAGCAGATGGGCGCAACTGCCATATTCTCAATTTTTGTCAAAGAGCAAAAAAACAATTTATTTTTTTGATGAATGTCTATAACTAATAAGAACTAAAAACATAAACAAAAGGCGATCATCTTTTCTGTAAATTTAATTCATTAAAACACTGTTAGAAAAAAATTAAACGTTTAATTAAATTTAGAATATAAACTAAATTATTATTAAAATAAGCAGTAAAGATTTGCATCATATTGCCACTTACAATGATCAAAGAAAATGTCTATGACGAGGATTATAAATTTTTTTATTCTACCATATTTAGCTGTTATGAAAATTTGCCCCGAAAATATACTCCGAAATTATGGTCTATGTATACAAAGGTAAATAATCATTAGGTATTTTTTAAACATCTCAAAATACTAATACTAAGTAGATAATGCAAAAGTTAAAAGCATTAATCCTACAGCTGAATGAATCTAGATCAGTGATGGCGAACCTGTGACACTAGTGTCACGCGAGATGATTTTTCATGGCACGCGAATGCTTTATTTTGAAAAGAGAAAAAACCTACAATAATTTAATAATATACAAGAAAGTTTTGCAAATAAATTAATGTTCTTATAAGTATTAATATAATATTAAAAAATGATGACGACAGAGCAATGTTTTTTTCGGTTTTTAATATTATTTTTGCCAATCAACGAAAGTCAGGCAAAAATGACAGATTAAAAATAAAAATATTCATCCAACAATGATGACAACTTGGTGAAATTTATCGGCAGTCATTCAAATATAAACAGCTGCTTATTATTATACCTCAAATATAATCGCTAAAAACGGAAAACCGCTTAATTAGTGATAGGGAATATAATAATATGAAAGAAGCGTTTCTAAAATGCTTCCACGATCTCCTTGAAATTTTGAAAACAAGGAAATAATTATTGAACGAATAAAAGATTAGCCTTCGGCTAGAAACACAGTGAAAATAGAATCTCAAGAACTCAATTATAATCTTTAAACTTTTTCAATAGCATTCTTAAAAACTGTTTTTCATTTTTTTCTCATGAATCTCGGTATGTCAGACAGTCGAACAATAATAGGGAAATTTTGGCCCACGTACGTAAAAAGGTTTGCCAACCCTGATCGAAATAATACTATTAAACCTATTTTTTCTCAAAAAAAGGGGTTTTCAAACTGTGTTCACTCGTATAATTCTGTTTAATATAATATTTCTTTTATTAATTATGTTAACTGTAAATTCATGGTGGAAATGAATTCTATTATTGATTTAATTTAATAAAACGCAATTTTTATCGTACTGACTAGACTAGCCTCTGGGTGGACGAAACCGGTTGCAGTTAAAAAAGGTTCATGTGATTGGGTCATCGATATATTTAATAATCGATTTAATGATTTATTTTCTTCCAAACTCAATAATTACCCAGTATTATTTAACCTAACTAAAAAAATACGACATCCAACAGGATTCGCGCCCAGATGCGTGCTCTGGCCACTAAGCTATACGAGTCCTATCTACTTGTATCGAAGTGAGCTAATGCTTTTATAATTCTCTCTGAAGCACTTTCTAAATTGCGTTATTTATTGGCAATCGGCTTTTGTATTTTAAATCAAAGTAGGTATTGAATTATCGATTTTAGGATCACTCCAATATTTTATATTATATTTTGCTGATATTTTTGGACGAATTCACTGGACAGCCGGCTCTTAGACTGTTAACCGATGAGTTAGACATTTTTCGAAATTCTTGTCCTATTAAAAATATTTTTAACGCTATTATAATATTTTGTATAATTCTCATGACAAAGGCCAATCATTTTTAACCCCTGATCGAGCTAATGAGGTAGTTAGATCAGATTATTTTTAAATATCTGGGGCTTTCCCACGTACCCAGGTATTTTCACAGATAAATTAAAAATAATTCCCTATTACAAACATCGGCTTCCTAGTGATTAATATAATAGGTATTATATATTTCGACGTAGTTACACAAAACAATACAACTCATAAAATATAAATCCATGCTTGGTTAAATGTTTCACCAGTCAATATAATTTTTTTTCCTAGATTATTTCTTTTCTTATTATCTTCCCAAGTCATGTCACCATTCTGTATCCACCATATATATAATGTGTGGATGGTTTTTAGTAGCCTTGGTCAGGTGACAGGTGGTGGTATTGACTTTTGTTGTCAAAGAGGATATATAATTATTAAGTTTACACTGCTACTTATTACTATTTTGTTTTACTAATTTTGTTATATTATACGTATTCATATTCCAACAGTGAATTTTCCATTTGTGAGATTTTCTTCAGAAATAAATATTTATCTTCTTCTTCTTATTGTGCCATCCCCTAGCGGAGGTCGGACACCATCAAGGCAATATTAGCTTTGTCGTCTGCTACCTGGAATAGTTCAGTGGAGCTGCACTCGTACTAATCACGGAGGTTTTTAAGCCACGAAATGCGGCGCCGTCCTCTGCTACGCTTACCATTGATCTTTCCTTGAATGATAAGTTGGGGAATACTGTACTTTTGTCCTCTCATAATGTAGCCGAGGTACTATAGTTTCCTGGTTTTAATACTACGTAGAATTTCTTGGTCCTTTCCCATTCGATTGAGAATTTCAACATTTGTCACCCTGTCAGTTCAAGAAATTTTGAGGATGCATCTATACAGCCACATCTCGAAAGCTTCAAGTCTTTGTAACATCTCTTAGTTTAGCGTCCATAATAATGTTTATAATAATGTATTAATGTTAGCCATACTATTTGTCTTTCAACAAAAATATGTGTACACATTTTAAATTCAAGGTGAAATTTTTAACATATGAACATTTCGACTTAAATTAATATCTAGCACACTCAACTCCAGTTATTTTAAAAATAATGTAAAAAAATATACCACACTATGAAAAAATATTCATTTACCTATGCACCGTGCTGAATTTTTTGAGTCAACTTTTCTTGAAATTTATCTAATGTGAGTTAGCGCGTTTTTTATAAAATACGTTTAGTAATAAAAATGGAATAAGTAATTTTAAGCCGAAGATACCTAACACCTATTTCAAACGATAGTCTATTGATAATAATATGCACCTACATACAAATTCGCTTTGTCAACATAATATATAATAATGTAGGTACAGAATACATGTAGGTACTGAATACGGTATAGTTTGTTAATTATTATAGACTTATTTTATTTATTACGTAAACGCCTTGATTAATATAAATTGTACCTAATTATTAAAGATCGATTGACCAACACATTTCAAACAATAATATAATATATAATGTAATATGTAGGTACTTTTCAAGCATTTTACCTACTTATATTGTTTGTAATTTCATAAACTTCAAAATACTTATTTACGGATGATGAATAAATATAAAGTTCAATTATAATAACATGAAATCGAGAAAACGCCGAAAGATATTATTTTCACTAACCAATTCATTATTAATATATATATTTTTTTAATATGAATAGGTAGGTATACACAATAAATTACTTACTTAATTATGCACATCTTCAAGTTCTGACGAGGAAAGAATTCTTCTCTTTTTATAAACAGCATAAAGCATAAGTAATAATTATTATCAATCATAAGCGAAAAATGTATAAGGTACAACCACTAAGTAGATAGAAGCATATTAAAGTGTCGTGTCTACTTTCTCTACCAAGTCGTTACGTAGGTCTTTTCCTTTGCGCATTTAATTCAGCCGTGCGGCGTCCAATCTCCCGGCGGCCAGTTGGGCCGGTGTCCAATTGGGTCGGCGCCCGATTGTACCGGCGTCCGATCGTCCCGGAGGCCAATTGGGTCGGTGTCCGATTGTACCGGCGGCCAATAACCGGAGGCCAATCGGCGGAGGCCAGTTCGCGGTGTCAAATCGTCCCATTCCCGTGCGCTCCGGTTCGTAAACTTTTCCATTTCGAGCGCTGAAAGTAATATAGTTAAGCTCAATTAGTGCAGTGTAATTGAAATAGTGAGACTGCGTACACATGATCAAACGCCACACAAATTGTCAACAATTCAACAAAACGTATTTTCCAAATGTTGTAGGTTTATTAATCAATTTATCCCAGTGAGTTTCCTTGAAACACTGACAGTCATAATTTTATTCAAAATCAATACTATTAATGTTCACTATCCCTTAACTCAGTGCTAACACAGCGACTGGCGCCTTTTGAGTAGTTGGCCATTAGATGTAATTAACGTGTTATATAAATGTCGTGATTAAAAGGTATTTAAAAGTTTAGCAGTAATTGTGTCAATGCACTCTTGAGCACCCCATCAACTATATACAAAACCATGTATATATAGTCCACCAAATTTTATTATCCCTTAAGTGACAAGTGTTAAGTTGACGAGTTCATGCATGTTATTTTTTCAATATGTATTTGATACAGTGCAAGAACGTAATGGGTTAGAGAATTGACTAATCACTATTCTTCGTACAAAATCTGGTAATATAACCATCATTCTATGGGGGCTTATACTCTCCAATTATCATTGAACATAGTATTTTACATTAATTGCTGTTTCTTTCAAATGCGGTTCTGTTATTAATTTATTATTATTTTATTAAAATTACTGTCTATACCTACTGTTTATATTCTCTTTATACTGTTTATCTATATATCTTCTGGGAATGTCCTAATATAACGTGTACGGGAAAGGAAAACTAATAAACTCGGTTCAACCAGCTATTAGACCTATTAGAGACCATCCAATCTGGTCGTTATGCTGTCAACATGTTTTACTTAGATTCTGCAGTTTTGTATAAGCTTTTATTATTTACTACAATTATTTATTTTAGTTTCCTGTCTTCCGTGGATAGGTTCTTTCAATTTAAAGTCATGTAAATTCAGTCAGTGATTGAAGTTATTACGAAGAGACGATTAACGTGGCTGGGACACGTATTCCAGATGCCGCCAAAAAGTGCGGCACTTCGTACCCTTGTGGCACAGCCTCAAGGGTTCCGTCGCCGTGGCCGGGCCTCCCTCACCCTGCAGCGGTGCTACAAAAGCGACCTACGTGATGCAGGTCTGACATGGTGGGAGGCGCAGGAGTTGGCGATGGACCAAGGGAAGTGGCGCCAACTTGGGCTTGCCCTATGCCTCAATGTTGGGACGTGACAGGGTGGAAGAAGAAGGAGAAGAAATTCAGTCAAAGCATATTTAAGTGCATGGCAACCTCAGTTTTAATGAACTGTTCTTGAGACATTTGCAGTCATAAAAAATAAAGCTTCACAACCAAACGTAGAGTCCCATGGTACAACCGATTAAGACCGTGTGTCATGCGGGGCTAGTGTGGTTTGGCGGGGCCATTAACTTCAATGTTTATCTGAAATCTTTAATTTATTTGTTTTTTTAATACTGTTTAGCACTATTTTTACATCGTTTTTATAAGCTCGTATTCTTGTTTGTCCAGTACAAATCTTGCAATCGATTTTTAACTAACTTCCCGACTAGCTATACATTTAAAACATTTAGAATATATCAGAACACGATGCCAATGCATTCTTTTAATACTTTTAGCCATCTTTAAGCAGAATTGAATTCATTTTCAGTTATTTCTGTGTTGTATGGAAAGTTATTTCAGAAAAATCCGTAAAAAGTAAAAGACTATTATTGGTTGCTAAGGGGATGGTCCTAGCAACGAAATTATTAATTTATACGTGCGTTACTATGGCAATCAAAATGAAATGTCAAAATGACATTTCAGTATTCTATATTTGTTTGTTTGTTTTTTATTTAATTCGTAAGTACAAGTTTGAGCATTTTGAGCATAATAATTTAACAGACAATTTAAAATGTTGTATATAAAAAGTTATTTTTATCTTTTAATTATTTTTTTATTTTTTCATGTCATGTTGTGAACATCTTGTATTAATTTTGTGAGTTGTAAGATATTGAGATTTGATATGTAATATTAATAAATTAGTGTTATGTTAAGTTAAGTTAGATAAGGTTTTACCTCAGGATCTCTTTGGTACACTTGTTATTAAAAGTTAATATTTTGTTATATTAAAGTAGGAAATAATTATAGTTAAGTTAAGTTCAATGATAAGGTATCCATTTTTCAGAGGTTATAAATTAAAATATTATTTACATTGTGGAAATATTTCGTTAAGTGAAAAATATTTTTCTGTTTTATGCCAGTATTATGTTACAGTAAAAAGCTAAGTTTTCCAATCTGATTCGAGGAGATGTCTGAGTATTTCGAAGCAAATACTCTCACTTTTTAACGAGTTATATTGGATTTTGTATCTATGTAAAAATAAGTAATAATTGATAATAAAGATATTCTATGTGTTTACAATGGAAAGCAGTTGGTAGAATAATTTCGGATTCCTTTGAAATCATAACACCTGTTGATACAAAACAGCCCCGTTACTAAAAACAGTTTACTCAGATAAATCAACAAGCCTACTGCTTTAAATTAAAAGCGTTACCTACATTTAAAACAGTGGATTCCAACTCGTTACAATATGTAAATTTTTTTCTCTCTTAAATTTTCCTCAATAATTTACACTATAATATAAGTAGCTGCTATTATACTATTAAAATAATATTACCGAACGCACAATATAAACACTCAAATAAATACGTACTTAAGGGCGGACGTGCTCAGCGTGAGTCAAAATTTAGCTTTTATTCTATTTTCAAAGCATGATCCTGGACGTTTCTTAAACGTTGTAGATAATCTATTTATATAATTTTAAAGCCTTATTAACCTTTATAATTATTTTAAATATTCGATGACTGCATAAAGTATTTTTATTACATAAAATAGTATTCTTTTAAACCTCTCGCTCTAATGTTTTAGAATATAGTCATATTTCAGTACATAAATGTGCAGTGGTGTTAATATTTTATACATTTATTAATTTTTAAACGCAATAATAAAACCATCAGTAAAATATATGTCGACATTATTATAGTGAAATATTTATGATAAAAAAATATATTGATAATCTCTATGATCCCAAATTTGACAAGAATTAGGCATTTTATTATTCAAAAAATGGGCAAGATTAATCCATTTGAAGATAATTCTAAAGATACTTAATATAAGCTATGTCTTTAATCATTCAAATCTGATAAACATCCTACGAATAATGATTGCTTTATAATAATTATTGACCTAAGAATAAGGTAGTGTTTTTTTGAAATACGCCATTTTTTTTGGCATTTCCCAGTGGTTAAGCTACAACATACGGTCGTAGCCATAAATTGACAAACTATAATTGAAGTAGGGAGTAAAATGATATTGACGCGCGTGTTTGAACATGTACCGTTTAAAAAAAAAAGATTTTTTTTTCGATTAGGTTAAATTAGTTAGGTTATTAAAAGAAATCTAAAGGATAATAAGGCTTCAAAATTGTATAAATAGATTATCTACAACGTTTAACGAATGTCCAGGATCATGCTATCATGCATAATAAAGCTCCATTTTGACCTACGCTGAGCATGTCCCCCCTTAAATCAACCACTAATATTATTTTTCTGTCATCACTGTTATAATACTATTTTAAGTGACAGAATGTGATTCTTGGTAAAATAATTATAAATAATTGATATGATTACTAGGTATGTTGGAATTTATATGTATTTATATATCGAGGGAAAACTCAAAGTTTCTAAACCGGCCACTGTGTGTACCTTGCCCGTATTAAATGTGATTGATTATCGTTTTTTTCCAATTTACTAAAAATAAGCGAATTATTATTAGCAAGATTATTAAGCAGCAGTATCTTCTTGATTATGGAATGTACTAATTATTACCTTTATGCCTCAAGTTACAGATATAAATGAGCTTGAGAGGTCACCATCACACAATATTTCAAGAGAGATGCCTTCGATTTTTATAAATTAATATCTTGCAATTTAACTCAATATAAAATGAAAAAAAAAATATTTTTAAATAAGTCTGAGCAGGCTATTATATTCAAACACGATTTAAGCGGGGGTTTAAATAACTGTTACACGATATAAGATTAGGTGTCACGTGGAAAAAGGACTAGATTTTTTTTTAATTTTCACTGTGCATTTTGTTCAGGACGTCATTAATTGTTTTAACGGGTAAAATGTTTGCTTAGGAGTTTTTGTAACTTTCTTAAGTCATTCTAAGGTCGAGGGTGTATTTTTTAATATCTGCAAGGAATATGAAGCTTGAGCACTTGCTAGCAGTCGTGCCTTGTGGGACGTCGGGATAAATAACCGACTTGTATTATTGGTGATGTTTTTATGTAGACTGTATTTGGGGATTATTCTGGATGCTGGGGGAGGGTGGTGTTTACGGAATTCAGTCCAGACACTTACTTTAATGTTGACCGGCTGTATTTCTGAAGCAGGTTCAAGGTTCACGCACTCATACACTAGTATGCTGACTGTTCGATTATCACTTTCACAGTTACACTTTGGTCTTGGGATGACGATTATATAGATAGTAAATGCGACGTTCATTCAAACTGTAGTAGATTTAGCACCATGAAAGATCAATTATAGCTTCTGGATGAGTATGGTTTTGATCTTGCTTCTCTTTTGTCGTAGCAAATGGTGAAACAACATAGTTCGTAATGTAACTGCCTGTTTATGCCATCATGGTCGAATGATGACACTTTAATTGATTAAAGTGCCTGGATGGTGACAATGATTGTAGTAAGTAGGTAGAAAATATAGGATTGAATTACGGTTATCAGAATTGGCTCAAACAATTATGTATAATTAAGGTTTTGACTATTTGAAGGTTTCCGAGGAATGAGGAATTCTGGCATTAATTGTATGGTATTTTATAGGGTAGAGTAGATTTGGACGCATTTATTGATTAATCCAGACTGATGATGATGGCGATAATACCAAAGTATGAAAGCGTAGAGAAAAGATGTGATTTATTTTTAGTGTAAAACAATTTTAATTTATAATAATTAATATAGTAGATAGCCGTCAGTATCCATCTGGACAAACTAAGTATACCTATTAAATGTCCGTAGGTCTATATTTAACAATTTCTGCCTTGGATCATTTCAGTCTTTGCTTAGCTAGAAACTTTGGCTAAATACTCCAAATGTGCTTTAAGCTGTGGGCTTATAAGAAGTTTATTGACTTTGTAGTTTGCTACGTACCGCTAGAGGGAAACAGAGATAAAAGCTTCTGTTACAGTTTGGAATAATAATGAAAGTACTAAAATTATTATTTTATTTATATTAAGTTCTATTTATTTAACTAATCAAGCACAACAGTTTTTATAATTTAATATTTACTTTACCTTTTTGTATATTATGAAGAAAATAATATGCCAACATGTTAGGTATTATTATTATATTCAGATTAAAAATAAGGGAAATGTACCGATCAAGTCGTGATTATAGTATACTGCATGTCGCGTATTATCACGTGACGTCACAACATGCTGCCGCTACGAAAAAAAAGTGTGTTCTTGTCGTTGTTCTTGGTGTTTAAAATGTTATCAGACTCATAGATGCTTCCCACCACGTACCTGGCATATTTTGAACCTTCAACCGAATATTGTCAATAATTATCAAAACCTCCGAAATCACCAATGAGGTCACCTCACGTTATACCGCAGTCGAACCGAACGAAAATAGCTCCTAATATCGCTTCCCCGGTATTCAATACCTAATACTTATTCATGATATCAAGATAGCAAGCATAGAGCAAGATAACTATTATCTAATAGAATTCTTTAACGATATGTTACAGATGTATATTAAGCATATTATATTTGTATCTTCGTGTAACATAATAAAGTGATTATTGCGTTAATCTTTAACATGTATTTAACACAGACACATTTTTATTATTTTATATCATATTTTTATAAATTAATGGCATCTATAAATCTATGGTCACTAATTTTCATCCAAAAACTGAAATTATTTATTTTATTTATTTATTTAAAAAAGACACGTTGACTACAAAAAAAAAATAGCAGTAATTAAAAAAAATACAAATTAAACAATAAAATAGAGTTAAAAAAACAGAATATAATATATTAATAATGCATCGCTAAAAATATCTACATCTCTAGGGAGTGCATTGACGAGCTGCACCGCCCTCTTTATTGGTGCCTGGTGAGCCTGACATGAAGAAACAGCTTTCACCCAAAATAAGTCATGGCTGCGACCACGCATGTAATTGACGGGTACATAAAAATTCAAATTTTCTAGAATATCGGGATTGGAAATTATATCACGCGAGTGCATGGAAAAATGGTTTAAGAGTAGAAGTGATCTACGAGCTTCAAGAGAATGAAAGGCGAGCATGCCTTAAAAAAGTTAGTCGGAAAATACTCGTTTGAGAAGCTGTCAAAAGGAAAATAATTATAAACTTTAAAATAAAGATGATGAAGATTTTTTTTCTGAACACGTTCTAAAACAAGCTTATAGGAAACCTCATAAGGACTCCAGATAATGGACCCATACTCAAGAATACTCCGTACTGACGATACATAGAGTGTACGTAAAACAGTTGGATAAACGTGAGTCCAACAATATGTCAAGATCTTTAATTTCTGATTGACGCTTTAGTAATCTATTTGACATAATAGTGATACTTAAAATAGTTGAATATAATTAGAGATCTTGGTTTAGAAAAGCTAATACACACACATTTGTTATTCTGATATTAATTTCATATTGATTTTTATAGCAACACACGTGTAGAACAATTTAGTTGCTAGGCTTTCCTTAGCAACAATGTTTTCGTTATAGATAATAAGAAAAGCTATATATTCTATCTTTTATTCAAAATCTTCAATAAAATACATTGACAATTTTGCAAAAAAATGGTTTGTTTCAAATGAAAATTGCAATACTATATTGCAAAGGCATATCATGATTTTTTGGACCAGACATAAACCCTGCTTGATTATGAGTATATATTATATTAGACGTACTTGTCCACTTAGTGGTTTAAATCTTAACCTATGCGTAGGTAAGTATTCCTTTCATTTATTTGTGTGGCGCCCAGTTGTACGTCGTCCAGTTATACTAGCATTTAGTTAGCAGCGCTGTATCATCCCATTATCTCTGCCAAAATATTTCTGATAAATAAAGATAAACTAGACATCGCTCTGATGGTGACTGACCTCCGATGGGGTGTTATTCAAAAGAAGAATAGTAGATAGGTAGTATGTGAAATATATCTTATCTATTTAAACGTTATATTATTATTTTTATTTGACAGGATGTTTACCGATCAATAATCCTGCATTTCCTTTGGTTCATTCAGAATATAAAAAGCCCCAAATTGAAAGGTGAAAATTTCTAACAGAACAAGAATGGGGTTTTTTTTTTGTTCGTTGGCCTGACACTTTTTTTGTATTTTCTATTTTTCCCCGTGCATAAAAAATAAGTCGCCGCAAATACGCGAAGAAATGAGCCAGAAAAAAAACGAAAAGGTTTTGAAAATCAAATTGAGACAGTGACAGGAAGTGAGCTTAACGTTATGCCAATATTCAGAAAATGTTTTGACGAATGGGGGACAAAGCAAGGCCAACAGGGGAGAGGGGAGAAATCTCCCGGAAGAATATTTTCGGTGATTCCCTCTCTTTAATTGAATGTGCTTTTTGGATATTTTCGAGTGGAATTTTATTCAGGAATTTCGATGCCTATAAGAGTGTTTTTTCGAGGTAAAAAGAGAATAAAACAATTACATAAATTTGGCATAAATATTGAAATGAAAAAATTCTCATTTTTTTTTTTAAATTCCATTCTAGTAGGTACTTAGTTTGGACTAAATTAATATCGCGGGGTTACCGCCAAAAGTCTTGAAATCATGTTATGAAGTAATTGAAATTTGATGTTTGATATACTCTCTAAAATCAGACTAACGCTAATTTCCTTGTGCTTAATATGAATGATCTGTATGAGTCTCCTAGAGTCATTTAACTCACATTTTACAATTTTGTCATTTTTACTTCAATATACCAAGTGCTAATGGCAATAATCTATAAAGAAAAATAGTTGGGTATCAAAAGTCATTTAACGCCATGTGAAAATCGTTGAAAAAGTTGACTGTTGGTGTCATAACTCACATTTTTCAATTATTAATTTGAGTTCTGTTACCAAGGTCTTTCTAACCAATCATGGAGCTCTATTTATCATAGTGTGCTGTGTTTCTGCAGCCTTCTTTTTTTCTTTTTTTGCTATACCTGCCCCTTAATTGGAGCATATGGACACCACGCGGGGCGTCCAAGAATCCCTGTCGCTCGCCAGTCTTCTTGCTTCGTTCCAGGTCAAACCAGCATCCCGTAGCTCCGCCGTATACACTCTGTAGATTGTATTTAGCGGCCTTCCAGGACGCCGGAGTCCGGTCGGCTTGAAGAACAGGCAAGCCTGATTGAAGTTCTCTTCTGGCATCCGCAGCACGTGCCCGAGCAAGGTCCAACGTCGCCTCTTCACTATCAGCGTGATGAGAGGCTGCTTGGTGCGTTCTCTTATCTCCTCGTTGCTCCTAAAGTCATACCACTCGCACACCCAGTATTTGTCGCAAACATCTGTTTTCGAAGTTCAGTATACGGTTACTCTGAGCCTTCGTAATGTGCCATGATTCGCTATCGTAAAGCAGCACTGTCAGAATGCAAACATCGAATAGGCGGCATTTGGTTTTGACCGAGTACAATCGTGAGTCCCAGACATTACGCATCGAGTTGAATGTTGCTCCAGCCATTCCCATTCGGATAGCAAGCTCTTTCTGCAAAATGCCATCTCCCATGATGTGTACCCCCAGATACTTGAAACTGTCGACGCTCTCGATGTTTTTTCCGTAGCTAATCAGAGGAAATCTGGATCAGGACTGGTGCTATTACACAAGACTTTCTGCAGCCTTAGGAGTATTATATATTTTTAAAAAATAGTGTAAATCCACTCACTCATTCATTAATATTCAAGAGAGTTAAATACCTTTCTTCTAATTACAAAAACAGTACATACTATGATGGTTTTTGGCGATTAACTCAAAACTAGATTTTTGGAATATGTGAGTTATGACTCTAGGCAACTCATATATCGAATGAACTTGAATTTGTACCCTAGCATACATACCTATTTATATATAGACAGATAATCAGTTGTTAACTCTAAATATTAAAATTATCGACACCCCAACCCTACGATATCTTCTTTGTCATTTTATGCTATATCTGTTATCGGACGTCGGCCGTGAGTTCTGCTATTTTCTCCATGTCTGTTATTGTTCTAAATAGGGATAAAGTGCTGAGCTTTCTTGAGCTACAACGTTCTTATTCAACTATTACTCTTATTCTCACGTACCAGAGATCTTCCTTAAAACGATAAGAAGAAGACATCTCTGAGGACGTGGCCAAAGTATGCAAAGTTTTTTTGTTTTTATTTATCTAATTATTTAGTAAGTCTTCTTCATTCTCGACATTCAAAACTTTATCTTTCCCATATCTACATTAATTTCAAAAGCTTCAAGATTTCTGACTTTTGTTACTGTGATTTTTCACGCCTTATTTTCATACAATATGCCTGAAAAGACATATAGCATCAAACTATTCGCATTCTGAGTCCGAGGTTTGGGTCGTGGCAACATAGCATTTTCCTCAGTTGAGTAAAATCATCTCTGTGCATCAATTCTATACACAAGACTGCTTTCAGCCTTTATGGCAGCTAACTAGGGTAGAAAAGTATCGAAATATTAACACTTATTGTAACAATTACAAAAAACTGTCTATTTCACTCTAAAATTTATCACAACCAAGAGAGGTGCTGTTAAAACATAGCACTTAATGTAATAATTACAATTAACCGAATGCAGTCTTGTGTATAGAATGGATGCACTGGTTTTTTAAACCTGGCATTTTAGTTTAACGTCCCAGTTATCATAAGAGTGCAACCAGTGACGTTCCGTAAGGGTAGGCAGATTGAGCGTCGCTTAGGGGCAGCAGTTACTTGAAGGGCGGCAAATCGGGGAGAATCATTTGAGAAAATAAATAGCTACCTTAGTAATACCGAAAATATTTTTCCATTAAAAAATTCAGCTCACTGGTAGAGTATATCTGATTTTTGTATATAGCCTCGCGATGTTTTTAGATCTGCTTTCACTTTTCTATATAAATATGCCTTTATGGTCAACACATGTTATTTGTACTGAACTAAATACAAAATAATGTTGAGGACTTCTTCGAGGTCAAAATTTTTTGAAATAAATAAGTAAGTAGGTATACCTACCTAGTTCCTATTTTTTCGTTTAACCTAACTTTTATGTATCTAGGCCCCTAGGCTAGAGCCCTGTCCCTGTGGGGTGGCATTTTGGCGCTACCTAGGGTCAGCATTTTATCTAGAGACGTCATTGAGTGCAACCTAATTATAAAATGGAATTAAGTAATTACTCTTTTATTACTAGTTATATAAAACTTAACGAAAAACAAAGAACCAAAAATAATGGAGATTCCAACAAAACTTTCACCCATCGACAGTCAAGTGTTCAAAATGATAATAATGATATTATTTTTGGAAGTAGGTATTCAAAGTTTTTAATGTGGTTGAGTTGAAATCCATGAAAAAAGTAACAAACAAACTTTTTTTATTCTACAAATAATTTATGAAATTTAAGAATCTATGATTCTTTATTTAATTTACTTTATTAAATACCTCAGAAACATACCTATTAGAAAGAAAAAAACTATGATGCTGGTCAGGTTTGAACCTGCGTCCATCGGATTACGGCCTGTATGTTTTACCGATTTAGCCATTAGCACCGTACCTAATTACGGCGAAATTAACTAATAACCATGCAATAAAATATTGGGCCTCATACAACATTGCAAAAAAGTGAAGTGCAACGAAAATTTTTCATATGAGACACGATTATTATTGTTTGGCTTGTCGATCTACCTTTCAAGGTTATGAAACTTGGGAAAACTGGAACCTCACTAAAATTGTATAATATTAATTATTAAGTATAAATAACTAAATGTATATAGAATAATTTTCTAAAATGTCCATCAAAATTATTGTACTTTTATTCATTGAAAGTTTTAAAAAGATTACCTACGATTTTTTGACAGTTTCGTAAAGTTAATTACGGAGATTTAAAGAATTTCAAATTTTGGCTTAAACTCTTTGAAAGTTTATTTTTAACAATCAAAATCTGCCATAAAATCCAATAGAGTTAAGATAAGGTCTTCGTCCTTTTAATAAATTGAACTTTTTTTCTGAATTTTACATTAACATTTTATGGGATATCGACTCATGATAATATAGATAGCCCTTTGATCAGCTATGTACAGATAGATCGTTTAGAGTAGCTGAATATTGTGGCCTTGGATATTTAGTAATGCGGCCCATTTAACTGAACAGCGAAAAATGTACAGCCATGCTTTTTATTTTGAAATAGGAATATATTATTATATAATATTTTACGTACTGCACAGGATAATCCACATTCAATGTAGTCCACTAAAGCCATAATGTTGGACATATATTATAATCTATCTAGAGAGTTGGCAGCTTTATATAATAGAATTCTGATGATGTACATCAAAGGTGATAGCAACGTCGCAAATGTACTTTGCTACCTATCTGAATAAAAATGTCCGAAGCAGTAGGTATTTAGCTAAATGCAATATATCTTGTACTTTTAGTTGTGCTCGGTCATAATAAACTACTGCCTAGTCAACACTTCTTCCAGCACCTACTACAAGTATACCCTGCTAAGCTTCATAAACAGACGCTGTTTAGTGATAAGAATTTGTTTTTAACGGGAAAATAAACGGTTCATGAACATTATTATAAAATTTATGGTGGATATTAATTGAGTGTATAGACAAGAATTAGATCTTATAGTTTGCAAATGGCCATAATCAATTTTTCGTAAAGACAAAAATTCCCGTCTCTGGAAAATTGCACATCTGCAGTATCACAGTTCACCGTGATGTGTTGTATGATAAACTGATGGTCGGACAGTATTCTAACAATATTCATGTATAAATAAAAGGTAAATATGCCGCAGAGGTGGACATGAGATTTTACAACTTTTTTTTAGACCTAACCAAACCTAACCTAACCTAACCTAATCTAACTTGCCCCAACCTTATATTACCTCATATAATCTTAGTTTGTGATAATGGTGTATGAAAATGTATGAAAATTTCAAATTTTCAATTAACGATTATTGGATCGAAAAGCCGATGCGCCGACAGAAAAGGGTATTTATTATAATTGTCTACATGGAATAAACTGTTTTCGTAAAAAAATATATAAAAGCTCGTGTCCACTTCAGCGGCACAATTACCAAATAAAAAACTTAAAAATACGTAATAAAAATCACCGGAATACGAGGGAAAGACAGAAGAAAATATAGAATTAAGTAAATTAGAAATACAATCATGTCATATGATATATTTATATACAACTGTGGTAGGTGCTTGTAAATATCAAGTCGTTCTTAACACATATCTGATAATAATGATTAAGCATTATTATCAGATATCTCATATCAATCAATTATTAATAAATGTTGTTTTTGAATCTCAGTTTGCGAAGATTCAGAGATTATTTGTGAACAACTTGTTTGAAAGGTTTGGTATCGACTAATCATTACAATACAATGTAAAATTATAAGTTCGAGTGATGAGTAATAAATTATCGTCTGAGATTGTTAGTTCTTTCATGTTAATAGCTGATGTTACTATAATGTTAACTTGTTTATAATTATGAGTTTTTGTGTGAAATTCTTGTAGCGGGCAATGACCACGGGTATTGTCTGCATTATTTCGACGTCAGAATTGTTCATTTAATTATCGCATAATCGTCCAATCTACAGTCAGCATATTCTATACGTATGACATTCTTCTATGGGGTTCGATTACCTCGACCTTGGTCATCAAAACGTTCGAAATTGCAATAATGCAGAGGCCAGCAGATTTCCTAATTTCAAATTACATCAACAATGACTCAACGCTCAGTCTCATAGTGTCAGTCAGATCTCAGTCGCCGTCATCAGCACATAATTTTTTCCACTGGACCAGCGCATTCTCTCCTCGCGTTTCGCGCTGAAGTATTCTCTCACAATATCAGAGACTACAGCATCCCTTCCACCGAGACTCGGTCCGTTAACATAACTGCTTTATCATTTTATTCTTGTACCAACTGTATACCGTTATGCAGCAATAAACTGACATCTGAGCAACCTCCAATCCAACTTCAATCTTTACACCTGTCACCCCTAAAGTGGTCTCGCCTCTCTATAATGATTCCCTCTAAATAACTAAAATTATATTATTTTTTAATATGCTATGTTTCTAAATAAATAAATAAAATAATTTAATACTCAGACAACTGGAGAAATGCTGTATAATGAACCATATTATATTTTAATGATTTTATTCGAAATCATAAATTAATATGGAGCAAATCTTTTAATAATAATTAATTTCGTATCTCATTAAAACTTGCTTTAGAATTTGTCCCAATTACGTGTTGGGAGATATCGTTAAAACCCAAAAGTTATACTAACAAGTCCTCATATAATAATAATCATAAAAGTATGGCATAAGTTCTTCCTAAGAGGCAACAAACAAACTTTATGAACAAACACAATCCTAATGTACGCAGTGCTTCCTTTACGCACTCGTACTGAAGTCGTAATGTGTTTACACAACGCTAGCAATTCTTGTACTGACACAGTGCTTAGATTCCTGCTTTTGATTGTGAATTCACCGTTATTCATTTATATTTCTCTTTACTTTTGTGTAAATTTGCACTTAAAAGTTCGTCCGATACTTTTGTAGACACCGGAATTACAATTATTATTATAAGTATAATGTATTGCTATGTTTTTAGAGGTAAAACATTGTAAAAAAAGTACTTTTATTACTAATATAGTAATATCACACAAAAGTGTTAATTTTGATTAAATAAAATAAACACTTCAAAACGGAGTAAAAATACGATAATCTACTTTATAGTTTATCATAAGATTAAATAGTCGATAATTAAAGCATTTTATCCACCTTTAAATCTATTTTAGCATATTATTAAAATACATAATACATAAAAAAATCATGTGATTTTTGATAGATGCAAACATTTTTTTAAAGCATTTATAATCCTAAATAGATAGAGTTTTTTTCCGTCCTATAAGGTCCATTAAAAAATCGATATGCGATTTTTTACCAGACTCGGGATTTAAACTCGAGACCATCGACATTATAAGCCAACACGTTACCAGCTGATCATCGTACAAAGATAAATCTTGCAGCTTATTTAATTTATAGTCTTAATAATACATACTATCTAGATTAATTAAAATTTATATCATAAAGTTGCTAAGTGACAAAATGTTATATTGAAATAATAAGCTACCTAATAAAGTTTTCCATAAATAAAATAGTGTTTTTTGACACTTACTTATAATTATTATACTATGCTAAAATGAAAGAATTACTTTGGTTATTATAGATGAAACAGAATGTCATTACATTGCTATTACGGCTCTATGACGTTTCGGCGCCGGGACAACTGGGCTCCATGCAATCGAATGAAATTCGAAGATAAGCAGACGTTCATAAATACGTACTTTTAAAATCTTATTTATTATTATTAATTATTATTTATATTTAAATTATTATGTTATTATTTTAATACTTGGGAAGAATTTAAATATGCACACATAAATAATGATTTAATTGTGCATAATATGTTTAAGTTCAATGATAAAAGAGTTCTTTTATTTTTATATAAAGCCTCAGGCATGATAATTCTCAATCCAAAATTAAAAAAAACATTATGCTAAGAGCAAAATAATTAAAATTACTAAGTAGTAGATAGAAACTGATTAAAATGCCTCGTCTACTTTCTGTATAATATCGTAACGAATGTATATTTATTTCATTCAACAGTGCGGCGCCCAATTGTCCTGGCGTCCAGTTATCCTATTCCTTGCTATTACTATCAGTCGTGAGAAAAGTTAACACGTTACTTATTCAATTAATATTCCTAATACACCGAATATACTGAGTGAAATTAAAATTATTTTACATACCGTTTTTTACATACCATGAATATCACTTCGCCACTTTCCCTAATGATATTAGAACTATAGAAGAACAAGTAGGTAGGTAGGAATTAATTTTTGTAAACCATGTTGATCAATTTTTACATTTAGGACGATAATATTTAGGCTCAATCTTTGTAGAATACGTATTTTTAACAGCACCTAATATTTATACATAATATTATGTACTTTTATTATTTACATTAGTACATTAATGACCACATTTTACGATGATATATACAATTTATTACTAGAATGACAAATATTCCAAACCATTTGATAGCGAACTAACTAAAATCCTATTTCTCCTGTAATGGGATCACTTTGGAAAACATTCCACAAAACAAACATACATGGGTATCTTTTTACCACCGCGCATTAGAGAAACTCACACAGCCTAGTAGATATGTATGGTTTATAGTAAAGGATATCAAACTTGGTTACGCGAGATGTTTGGACTTTTTAGGATAGTCCTGGGCAGATTTCTGCAGGGCTAGGGTTACTTGTATTTTTTGCAGATCATTACTTAAATATTATAATAAAATAATAATAGTAAATACCAGATTACTTAGCGAAAACAACAACTATTGAGACGAGCATATATAAACTTCTTATGTTCCCAATTATTGAAGAAAACAGCTATAACTAAATCAGAAAATAGTTTGAAATTAGAAGATATTACTTATACGAAACGGCAAAAAGTATTTTAAAAATCGTATGGATTACCGTGAAATGACTCTCTGGTACTCCAATAAAATACTTGATCTAAATAAAAATTGCAATAATAAACTCTTCGTAGAGCTGAGTTTTGCAGCATCTCTAACATGGATTAGGTATAATAAATGATCTTAAATATTAATACGGAAATAACAATGAAGATATAAATCATTTATTTGGCAATATCGACTTTATGATGGTCAAAGACGTAGACTCTTTTAAAATTGAGTATTCTATCATTTGTTTTGTTTTCTTTTACGATCCAATTAAAATTTTAGTATTTCATGTCGGTTTATTTTTAAAATTTAGAATTTGAAAGACTTGTCTTTTCTTCTTTCATCTTACCTCATTTAATACCTCTCATCACTGTCTCGCTCTCTCCTACACATAAATATAAATTTTCTGTCATGCGTTACATGCAGATAAATCAAAATAAATTTAATTTAAAGGTGTAATATATTATTATTAATTTTAATAAAAACGCAAATTATATTGTACTGATTCCACTTTTATTAAATAACAGCACCGGTTTATTTGCCTCAAAGGGACATTTTCAACTTGTAACAAATGCATTGTTTTTTAAATTAATAATACAATGTATATATATATATTAAATAAATACTCCCCAAAATTACACTAAAAAAATAAATACTCCCTTTCAATACCGGCAAAAAAAATAGAAAACCTCCCACACCGGCATGATTTCAGAAAAATCTTTCATTTCATAGTGTTGTACTAAAATGCTTACAAAAGATATATTTATGGTGACATTGGAATAAAACTCAGATTTTTTTACAATGCAATCAATATTAATTTATTGTGTGGTATTTTTGCCAGCAAGATCCTTTGTGAAGAGGCACATAGCACTCTTGACAAAGGTATCTGGTCTCTCCTCGCCTCTTATGCGCAGCACATACTTGTAGCATACAGCACATACACAGACTCTCGATGGATACTGTTTTTTTGCAATCGGTGGATGCAACCTTCAGAGTATGTCTGGATATTATTTCAGACAATCTATTATTGCCGGTGAATTCATTTAATTCGGGATTCGGAGAATCCGAACTGTCACTCTCGCCAACTGTCTCCAACCCTCGCCAATTGTCTAAAACTATCTCTAACTGTCTTCAACTGTCTCCAGTTGTCTTCAACTGTCTCCAACGGTCCCCAACTCTTGCCAACTGTTTCCAAATATTTCCAACTGTCTTCAAGTGTCTCCAACTCTCGCCAACTGTCTCTAATTGTCTGCAACTATCTCCAACTCTCGCCAACTATCTGCAACTGTCTCCAACTGTCCGCAACTCTAGCCAACTGTCTCCAACTCTCGCCAACTGTCTCTAACTGTCTGCAACTATCTCTAACTCTCGCCAACTGTCTGCAACTGTCTCCAACAGTCCGCAACTCTAGCCAACTGTCTTCAACTCTCGCCAACTGTCTCTAACTGTCTGCAACTATCTCCAACTCTCGCCAACTGTCTCCAACTGTCCGCAACTCTAGCCAACTGTCTCCAACTCTCGCCAACTGTCTCTAACTGTCTGCAACTGTCTGCAACTATCTCCAACTCTCGCCAACTGTCTCCAATATCTCCGATTCACCGATTCGGAATTCTCCGAATTCTTTAAAAAACATAGGATAATATTGCTAGAAATGATCTGGAAAAACAATAAACTCTTAGATACTTATAAGTATTAGAAATAGAATGTAATAAACATAAACGTCAAAACTGTTTACACATGTTGAGGTTAGAAATATGACAGATGAAAAAAACTAGAAAATGAACGTTCCAAGTAGTATTTAATTCTTACAAAAACATAGGATATTATTTCTAGAAATGATTTAAACATATAAGCTTACCTTTTTGTTATCCTTCTTTTTGAATAGTGACAAATTCTGTTGCGAAAGGCATACAATATTTTAGCTGTCACTTGAATGAATACGTAAGCACGAATGGTGAAATCGCGACATCACCCGAAAAAAACGATGTTTTGTAAACAATATTTTCCAGTCGATAATAGTAGTATCTACTAACAAATGATGCAGAAGTGTGGATTGAAACTGACTGCATCAAAAGTTTTTCGAAAAAGTTAATAGATGGCTGAAAATATTAAATTAATTACGGCCCGGAAAAAAACGGAAATTTCCGTTCCGGTATGATAAGGGTTATTAAGTGAATAAAAAAAAGAAAAAAATATTATGTATTTACAATAAAAAATCAGGATTATCATAAAAGAAACAGTCAAATAGGTAAGTACATAACAAAAATTAAGGTATTGAACATGTCATTTGTAGAAGTATTCGAAAGAGAAGTAATCTTTGGTATTTAAAAATGAATAGAGATCATCGTGGAAAGGGTCATAATTTTTTGTCTGTCATGTATATATGATATTATCCAAGGCGTAACATATTATTATAGGGCACTAAAGGGTGAATGTTATGCTTATAAATTTCAGATTAAAAAGATTGAGAGACGCTGTTCTACTAACAATATAATACACTTTATGGTTTATGCCTAACACTAACATTTGCCATAACGACTTATAATAAAGCTTTGTTTTACTACAAATTACGACATAACTTAAGGAATGCTCTCTCGCAGAATACAATTTGATACAAAGAACAGGTGGCGAAAAATTCAAGTGCCTGGAATGGTAATGCCATACTTAAAAATCGTATTGCAATAAAGAACAAAGTATTCTTGAATACTTTGAACTTTGCGGGGTAAAACAGTTTGTACACAGAGATCTCAACCAGTTTTATAATTTTGGCTTTACACTTAGAAGCAACAGTGCGACCTGCAGTGCCATGTACATACATTTTGTTTTACTTTTGATATAAAAAAAAAACCATATCAAAGGAAAAACTTTTTTATATTTCCACTAAACATTAACAAAGTAAAAAAGTTCCTCAATGAATAATTTCTTTTGATCATTTTCATCGATATGTACTCATGCTAAAGATAGGAAAATTAAATTCAAGAATAAATAATTCATTTTGTGTGCCAAAGGAAAAGGAAAATATGTTTGAATATTTAAAAAAATATTCTAAATAATATGTTAAAATAATCATAGTGTAATGTCGAGGCCAACTTAAATTTTAAGTTAAATCCTTCAGGAAAGAAGGCAAAGGAATCAGGTCACTTGTATTGAAGAGGACCTGGGGTGGTGTAATGGTATTCTCCTTCCTTCGTCGACTTCCCGAAGTCCAGATTTCTGTGTGGCACGTGTTATATCGTCGTCTTGAAGGTAATTTGTCAGGTGATTTACCTTCATGTGTATAGACTAAATGGCGAGAAGTTGATTGAGAAACAATAACACTTGCACGAAAGTATTGGAAATTAATGGAGTGGGTTTTTTTTTACTTACACTTCAACTATTCATAATTTGTTTGTTATATGTTTTATTGTAAACCTTGATTCGATAGGTAGGTAATGGAGTTTTTAACAACTTTATTGTATTGGTTTATTAGTTATAGTTAAGAGTGTTCGTTGTCAGTATATGTTTGCCTTTGGTGAGTATGCACAGCGCATGAAGATGCCAAAAGGCGAAACCCGGGTCGCAAAAAAAGACTCAAATGGAATAGTACAAAACTTAAATCTATTAGAATTTAAATTTAAATTCCATCAAGTACTTTCGGTCGATAGTATTAATGTTATGAAAACAAATAAGTATGAATGAAGTGTACACGTATTTGTCGAATCACCTAAAACTTACCAAAATTATTATGATTTGGTTTAGGCTGTAATTGATTTTTAAAACTTACCTACACCATCTGTAAATTGTAGACTAAGTTCAATAAAAACAAATACGAATGACTGATAAAGTTTAATGTTCACTATTTATGTCGGATCTTAACAGCCTACCTTCACCCTCTGACACTGACAGTACGACTTAATTCCTTAATAAATAACTATTTCTTTTATTCAACGAATAATTCACAAGATTTTTAAGACTATATCATTCTGATTATTGAATATAATATATAATTTAGAAAAACACTTTCTGAGAGAGTATATTATAACCAATAGAAGTAAGCCACCCCGGCCGGGAATCGAACCCTGCATCTCCCGGGTATACGCCCCATCCGTCGCATTTAACCAATATGCTACGGCGTGACATACTAATTGCGACAAATTTTAACTATTGGTCAATTTTAATTTTAAATTATTAGCAAGTGCAAGTAGTTACATCTAAAAAATATTGGAGAAATTCCACGACGTCGGTTAGTAATCGAAGTAATAGTAAATAGTTACCTACTTTGATTTAAGAAACAAAAATCGATTGCCAAAGTAGCTTGATTTGGAAGAGCGCTAATGAGTAGGTATTAAAATTGACCAATAGTTAAAATTTGTCGCAATTAGTATGTCACGCCGTAGCATATTGGTTAATTGGGACGGATGGGGCGTATACCCGGGAGATGCAGGGTTCGATTCCCGGCCAGGGAGGCTTACTTTTTTCAAAAAAGATTTTTTCTATTGGTTATAATATACTCTCTCAGAAAGTGTTTTTCTAAATTATATATGTTCAACTCCTTTAGATCAAAGGCGCGATCGACCGGGAAAATCATATATTTATTTATAGCTTTAAATAATTTATAATTACTATATTGATTTTAGGAATGTGTCAATAAATTCAATAATATTGCCAGCAATAACAGACATTGTTATCCTAATTTCCAAATCATAATTCATACCTCCCCATAAAATTAATCTACGCATTCAGGTAGTGTATAATTATTGCCAATACACATGTTAGCTAATGGTTATGACTAAGCTATTAATTAAACAGAATATTACGCATGATGTCTCCGCTTTGTGAACTTAATTAGTAATTAGCTTATTCAAAAATATTTTAACCTCCGTTATAATTAATGTACGTAGTTTATTATAATAGTATAATGATAATAAATTGTGTCGGCCAATAATAGTTTGTCATAGTTATAAGATAATCCACGATTAATAGTTTCATCCTAGTTTGCTAGCCAGCAGTGACATCCCGTGGGGGTAGGCAGATTGAGCGTCGCTTGGGGGCGGCAGTTACCCGAAGGGCGGCAAATCGAGTAGAATCATTAGCTACATGTAGAAAATAGCTACCTAAACTTAGTAATAACGCAAATATCTTTCTGGTTGGAAACTTCTTCTTTTTTTGCCATATCCGCCCCTTAACTGGAGCATATGGACACCATGCGGTGCCTCCAAGAATCCATGTCGCTCGCTAGCCTTTTTGCTTAATTCCAGGTCAAACCAGAATCCCGTAGCTCCACCGTATACACTCTGTAGATTGTATTTAGCGGCTTGAAGAACAGGCAAGCCAGGTTGAAGTTCTCTTCTGGCATCCGCAGCAAGTGGCCGAGCCTGGTTGGAAACAAAATGTATTAATTTACATAAAAAATTTAACAGAACTGGATTTTTTTGTCGGGTTCGCAATATCTAGTCTACTTCCGCTGTCCTTGTACGTCACGTCCTTGATAACCAGCGTGCATAACGCGTGCAGATTTGCGAATTATATTTAATTTATAGGTAGGTACATACTTATCTAATTTTAAATGTATCCACAAATATTTTTGCCAGCCACTTGCGAGTTTTCAGGTGTATTTTTAAATGTATCTGAAGCCGTGGACTATTGTCTATTGAAGCAGAGATTGCATTTACATAAAATTAGATTTAGTGGTAGGTACTTACCTTTTCTTTCTTATATATTGGATTCATGAAAGGATGATAAAAAATTCTGTGTAAATAATGGGGCGGTATTTTCACCCTGCCTAAGGGTGGAATTTTGTCTAGGGACGTCACTGCTAGCCAGACTCAACGCTATGAAATAGTAGCGATTATGAAAATTTGTCTATGAAAAATTGAAACAAACCCGAACTGTAAGTAATCTATATCAAAACGGTTACCCTTATTTCACATTGTACGGCTTAAACCGTACGGAAAAAAAATCGAATATTAAAAATCCGAATCGGCAACAAGTACACGCTCTTTTCACACTATAGGGTTTATGCACGTTTTTTTCCGTTACATGCTTAGTTTGTGGTTAAGTGTTGAGCTGTGCCGTACGATTTAAAACTGTCTAATGTCTACTGAGTCATCGGTGGCCGTCCGGGCGCCGTGAAAACAGTGACAATGGACGGCTGCTATACGGCGCCGTTTCGGTTTTTAACCGCCACCGTGTAATACGAAAAGGAGATATGATTTTCTTCATGCCACTAAAAGAATGTTACCGTACGATCAAAACCGTTTAATTTGAGAGGAGCGTTATATGTAAATTGCACGCATTACATTCCACCATAGCACTATTCGCCGTAAGCTGTCTTACCGGAAAGAGATGGCTACATCACTGAGATTAAAAAAATAACGTATTGGTCATTGAGCATTATTCCAATATCATTGGATTCAAAAATAACATTACTTTGAAATACATTTGTGTCAAATATCTGATAATAACACTGTTGACATTATAAGGTGTTTTGTAATAGTTTTATTTAGACATGGATTTGGTCTCAATACTATATGGCCATCTGTTTCCGATACAACAGCTTACGATTAACTGTGGTACGGCCAATTTCATACGTGAAAATTTCCGGACACACCAATTTAGCCACCTAATTTACCACTCCACAGTGATATAATTATTCCGAATTGCCAACGTTGTGCGTCTGTTCGAGTAAATGCGCATTTTTGTGTCGTCGCTATTTATTTATTGTTGTAAGAGTGACTGTATGTGAGGTTATGAGTTATATAATATTATGTTGCGAAAATTAATTATTCATTATTGATATTTTTTTTAAATATTAGTCAACCGTCAAATAATAATAACTTGACATAATCATAATATTTGACATATTATTTCCACATAGCCATGAACGTACTAACTGAACTTGAAAGATTGCACAGGCACTGGATTATGATCCGGGGGCTCCTGGTTTGATTGACAATGAGGTCACCATACATTTAAAGCTTGTATGCTTATGTGATTGTTCCCCTTATACCACAGATATACTGTATTTCACTACACTACTGTCTAACATTAAGAATAAAATGCTTGTAACTTTTTATATAAACCAATCACATATTAAAGACGTCAAACATGTATAAAGCGTAAACGTTATTTCTATTTATTTAATCCTCAGTCCTTCAATGATTATTCCTCATCAAAAACATCAAACCGGATTGTTTAATTTAAAAGAATATTTTTAAATATAAATTTCAGCGGAATAAGGTAAAAAGATTTTGAGTTGAAATTCCTGTAAATAGGACACTTAAAAACCTAAACTTTTAATAAAATTTCAAGCATAATATAAACTTTAAATCGAAGCAATCTAACACCTTCAAACTTTCGAGTCTACAAGATTTTGCCGACTCGCAAAATTTCCTTCAGTTCGCAGTAGTTAAATTTATATGGAACAAGTTAGAAGTAACTAAGGCTGACGTTATAAAGGGGCTGCAGGTGTTTTACGAGGAGTTTCATTAGGAAGGCTTCGAGGGGTGGCCGAGGAGGCTTTTAGGCGAGCGATATCACACAAAAGCTCAGGCGGATCAATCAAGCCGATTGCTTTAGCTGCCTCGCCACCCGGAATAAGTTAAGTTCTGATGTGGAATGTGTTTTATTTAGCCGGAAAATATTAAAATGTATGTTTACCTTTGAACTATGACAAGAGAGATTATTATGTCATTTTATTTTAAAAATAATTTGTGGTTTATTCAACGTTTTTAATGTTATTGAATTGGATGTCACAGAAAAATTAATAATATTCTGAGTAGGTACGTAACATACTAGCGCTTTAAAATTATTATTTTTGTCGAAATTTTTGGCCGGTAGGCATTTTGACATTTTTACTATGATATATAAAATTTTTGTGATTATTTATCTAAATATAATAAAAAAATGTTCATTGTATGTATCCAATAATAGTCTTTGTATATAAGAATTATTGATCCTATCTGTAATGTCAGAAGCAGTAAGTTATAGTACGCTGTGAATGTGAATGCAGCCGTACAGTGTTTAAGGAAATAGCCTTTTATCCGGAGGCCACATGTTCGATCCTCGGTGAGGTCATAATATATTTATTTGATTTTCTCAAATAATCTGTTTGCGATTGTTTCTCTTCTATTGTTCGGCAGTTTTGTATTAGGTTTTGTTACTTACTACAATTTTTAATTTTGCCTCTACGTGCATATCTCTCCCATGGGTACTCTTAACTCCAAGTCATGTACATTCAGTCAAAGCATATTTTGAGTGCATAGCGACCTTAGTATTGGGTTTCTGCTCCTGAGACATTAGCAGTTATAAAAAAAAAATACTTCACACCAAATGTAGGGTCCCGTGATACTAGTAATTATTACACTATTGTCATTGGGCCTCATGGGAGTAAAATAGAATAAAATATATATTAACTACTTTATAAAGATTAAATTAATAATGTTTGGTTTTGGTATACGTCAGATATATTTCGTATTTGTAGTATTAATAATAAAAAAAACTTTCTGTTTACTTACAACTTATTTTTTTTCAGAATCACATATCTAGTAGGTATCTACACATTGCATGTCCATTAATTACAACGTATTTCTTAGCTCGTATTCTTATTTGTCCGGTACAAATCTTGCAATCGATTTTTAACTAACTTCCCGACTAGTTAGACATTTGAAACTTTTAGAATATATCAGAACACGATGCCAATGCATTTTTTTATTACTTTAGCCATCTTTAAGTAGAATTGATTTCATTTTCAGTTGATTCTGTTTTGTATGGCAAGTTATTTTGGAAGAAATCCGTAATCCAATCCACTATTATTGGTTGCTAAGGAGGTGGTCCTGGCAACTAAATTATTTATATTAATATATACGTGCATTACTATGGAAATCAATATGACATTTCAGTATTATTTCTATCAAGTACAATTTTTTTTGATCGTTTAAGCTAGTCAAGTCAAGTTTATATGATTCAACAGAAAATTTAAAAACGTTGTAAATAAAAAGTTTTTTTTATCTTGTCATTATTTTATTATTATGTAAATAAAAAAAAATATTGAAATGTTCATGCTTTTTAGACAGATCCGTACGATCATAGTGCGAAGTTAGCTAAACATTATTATGTAATATGAAATGGCTAATTAAATTATTCGTCTTAGTAATATTTTTAGCTTCATTTTCATTCATTTAGGCGTTTATAGAAGATTTGAGAAGGAAAGAAGACAATGTCTTTGATATTACCCATTATATTATTGAACGACACTTTCGAACGATTCGATATGTATATGTATTCCAAAGCGATATCCAATACTTACAAGGCCTATGACATCCCTATATTAAGTGATTTATGTAATCTGATATTTATTTCTATGGTATTAAGAAATAAATAGCATTTTGTATTGTTATATCTTTTAACCCTTTACTTACTTAACATGACATTCCATTATATTGTCATCATTTGAAATATTAGGACATATGCCGTGTATAGAGTAGTAAAAATTATTAAAATGTCATCATGTATCTAATAATACTTGATCCGTGGAACCTTTTTTGTCATTGTTTTTTTCTTGCAGCATGTAAAATCATAACCAGAGCTGGCTCGGCTATATATAAGTTGTACGTATGCAGTTCATCGTGGGGGGTTTGGGTCAAAATCCCGAAGGCTGGAATCCCGAAGGCCGAAATCCCGAGGGCCGAAATCCCGAAGGCCGGAATCCCGAAAAATAAAAATAAATACAAACAGTAATAATTGCGCAATCTTAACACGTATCTTGAGTTGCGCAAATTTTACTCTTTTAAAATTGGACAATTCAAGCTACTTGTTAATATTGCGCAATTGTTTGTATTTTTTTATTTTTCGGGATTTCGGCCTTCGAGATTTCAGCCATTCGGGATTTCGGCCATTCGGGATTTCAGCATTCGGGATTTCGGCATTCGGGATTTCGGCCTCCGGGACTTCGGCATTCGGGATTTAGGCTTTCAGGATTTCGGCTTTTCGGGATTTCTGCATTCGGGATTTCGGTCTTCGGGATTTCGTCCGGCACCCCATCGTGGGACACTTATTCGTGCGCTGCAGTACGTGAAACATGAGTTTCCTGCGGTGAACTGTTTACGTACAAATTTCCGGATACGAGCTGCCTCACCATGCTGTCATATTTCACGGCAGGATCGTCTCTAATCTCTGAAACTACGGCATTGCGTGCAAGCAAGATTCTAGGATTCGCCATGAGACAAGCTAAGCCATTTAAGAATCCATCTGTTTTACGTACACTCAATGTGTCGTTAGTACGGAGTATTCTTGAGTATGGGTCCATTATCTGGAGTCCATATGAGGTTTCTTATAATCTTGTTTTAGAGCGTGTTTGAAAGAAATGTCTTCTACATCTTTATTTTAATGTAAATTTATAATTATTTTTCTTTTGACAGTTTCTGAAATGAGTATTTTCCGACTAACATTCTTCAAGGTATGCTCGCCATTCATTTTCTTGAAGCTCGTAGATCACTTCTGTCATTGAAATTTTTTTCCCTGCTCTCACGTGGTAAAGTTTCCACTCCCGATATTCTAGAAAATTCGAATTTTTATGCACCCGACAATCACATGCGTGGTCGCAGCCATGACCTATTTTGGGTGAAAGCTGTTTCCTCATATCAAGCTCACCAGGCAGCAATAGCGAGGGCTGTGTGGGGGGGTCAATGCACTCCCTAGATGTAGACATTTTTAGCGATGCATTATGTATTTTGTTTTTTAAATTCTATTTTATTGTTTAGTTTTGTATTTTCTTACTCTGCTTAGTTGATTTACCTGTACTTTTTATTCCAAATGTCATGTGAACGTCTTGGTTTAATAATTTGTTATATTGTGTTCAATGTGTATTTTTTAAATAAGTGAATAAATGTAATTTATCTATCAGTACTCGGGTACCTTCTATAAATTAAGACGGAGCAATGTTTTCGTCATGAAACAATATAATATAATATAATACGTAGTTACATGTTTCCATGGAAACAGTAAAGAAGAATTGCTATACAACTTTTAAGATTTCTTATTTTGAATCAAATATTTAAATGTACGCGCGTTGGTGACAACTTTCCCAGATCGCGTATTTTAGTATTAATAAATTTCCATCCTTTATTGTGTTTAACCTCTCTGCAATGATATTAGGCATACATAACGGCGCTGTCATCTTCTAAAAGTATTCAACAAGGAGATAATAATGATGTGTGTTAAAATATGATAATTCACGCCACGAGCGGTTTACGCATCGACTTATAATGTCTTGGATCCCTGGTTTGGCAACTACACATACTATTATTTGGAGTCAGCGTATTGACCTTAGGTTAAATAGGTTCTGCAAGTGGCGAACATCCATTTCTCGTAAAACATGTTAATACAAACCTTCATTCTATGGACTTTATATAGGGAGAAGCTACGGCTTGAAATGTTTTAATTATTCTATTTTTTATTTCACCCGATCCTCCCGTGATTCACACTTATTGGTAATCAACGAAAGACTAAATTATTCTTTACCAAGATCTTCTAAAATATTGTGACTGAAGACACTCAGACTACCGTCATCTAAATACTAAACATACAATTTATAAACCATCGCTGATGACAGTGGGTGCGTCATCAAAGAAAAGCACAATGGTCCCAAGCGATCAACCTGTTTGACTCCACTTTTGGAACTCAAAATATGCTAATAATAAATAAATTTAATCCAGCTTAGTGATTGCAATACCGAATGAAAATATCAATACCGGTATTTCCAATTGATATCGAAATCAATAAATATAAAAATATACATGACATCTTCGAAAACCCGCGGGCGACTGGCGAAAATATTTGGATAGATTTAAAATTAGGGATGTAGGTACATACTTATAATGTAAATGTATTTTGAATATCTGCACGTGCCCTACTGGTCACCAAAGTCGAATAACAACGGAAATAAACCAGAAACGCATAACCCGACAAAAAAGTACAGTCCTGTTAATTAATTAGTACATTTTATATTCACTATCAATACCGAATATATCGGTATTGTAAACCGGTATTTCGGTATCAAAAATACTAGGATACCGGTTTTAAAATACCGGTATTGCACTCCCTAATCCATATAGAGTAGGTTTTCTCAATTGAAATTTTTTAAACGTTGAGATGATAATATTACCAATCTGGAATAATTAATCTATGCCATGAAATAATTACATATCATGAAATACAACACTAAGTAAAAAAATTACAAGATAAAAAGAACTTTTAAAATTTTTTTGTTGAATCATATAAAATTGACAATTCTATGTATTAATAAAAACTTTTTTTAGTACTTGATAGAAATACTGAATAAATATAGAATACTGAAATGTCATTTTGACATTTCATATTGATTTCCATAGTAACGCACGTATTTATTAATAATTTAGTTGCTAGGTCCCCCTTAGCAACCAATAATAGTGTTTTACTTTTTACGGGTTTTTTTCGAAATAACTTTCCATACAAAACAGAATTAACTGAAAATGAATTTAATTCTGCTTAAAGTTGGCTAAAAGTATTAAAAGAATGCATTGTTATCCTGTTCTGATATATTCTAAAAGTTTCAAATGTCTAGCTAGTCGGGAAGTTAGTTAAAAATCGATTGCAAGATTTATATTCGACAAACAAGAATACAAGCTAATAAAAACGTGGTAAAAATATACAACATTTATAATACATACCTAAATAGTCAGTGAATTCAACTAAAAAAAAACAGAAAGAACAGAATATTTTATTTATGAAGGGTCTTAATTTGATGTAAAGCTCGACTACACGGAAGTTAATTGAGACGTAACATTGAAGCAAGAAGTTTCACTCCGTTAAAACTGTAGGCAACGAGTTGTGACGTGGAACAGTTTCAAGTAGAAAAAGTTTCGTGAAATCACAGGAAATGTTGCGTGCAAGAGTGTTGAAGTAATGCCGCCTTTGCCTTTATGTACTTAATTTATTCAGAGTATTCATTGTAACAAAGTTTTTTTTATAAAGCTTTTAAAATTATGCTGCTTTTTAAATTCATTTACGAATTCAGGACGATTTGACCACCAGGAAAACTGAATGATTATCATCTTGCCCCCGAGAAAGATTGATAAGATGTGTAAAGATCCGATGAAAGATATGTAAAGGATTTCACATACCTACGCTAGCATAATATACAATTGCAAATTGCAAACATAAGTATAATATTATAATAGTATTATACTAGTATAGAGTACCGACCTAAACTAGAACATTTTAATATTGATGATTACGTGTCCGGAAATTTGTACGTATGCAGTTCGCCGTATCACACTTCACCGTGAAATGTTGTATCGGAAATAATATAAAGTCGTATATTAAAGACCGTCCAACCTCTTTAGATCGTATAGTGTTGAGATAAAATTCGTGTCTAAATAAAACACGATTCTTGTTGGTTTACAGGAAGCCAGCGGCAAACAAATTTAAAAAATAGCCGATATACTGGATTATTTTTAAGGTTAATTTTGGTTAAGTTAGGTTAGGTTTAGGATCTAATATAATTGAAACATTATTGTCTGTAATGCTCCATGAAAAACACGTATTTTTTTCATCACGGTGCTATGAGAGATGACCGTATAGTATACGGTCGTCTCTTTCCGATAAGAAAGCTCACGGAAAACTGTGCTACGGTGAAATAAAATACGTTTGATTTACATGTAAGCTATGAGTAGTTTTAATACTTCATAACGTTTCGTTATAACATGACTGTGTTATTACGAGGGTGGGTCAATAATTCCTTAGAAAAAAGCATTAAAACAGTTTTTATTTTTGTATTTTTTTTTTATTTCTCAACATAATCTCCTTGGAGCTCAATACACTTGGTTAGACGTTTCTCAATTTTTTTTAAACCGTCAGAAAAATAAGTTTTCGGAAGGTCCTCAAAATAAGCATTTGTCCGATCGATGACTTCTTCATTTGAAAAAAACGTTGTCCACTTAGCCATTTTTTTAAGTTTGGGAAAAGGAAAAAGTCACTGGGGGCTAAATCTGGCGAATACGGTGGGTGGTCGACCAATTCGAACTTCAATTCTTCAATTTTAGCCATTGATCGTAAACATGTGTGAACACGGGCATTGTCCTGATGAAAGAGGATTTTTTTCCTGTTTAAATGAGGCCGTTTTTCTTCAATTTCGTTTTTTAGCTGGTCCAATAAAGATGCATAATAATCCCCTGTTATTGTTTTTCCTTTTTCCAAATAGTCAACGAAAATAATTCCACGTACATCCCAAAATACAGTAGCCATAACCTTACCAGCTGATTTTACGGTTTTCGCCTTCTTTGGACATGGTTCGCCTTTCGCAATCCACTGCTTTGACTGTTCTTTCGTCTCGGGAGTATAGTGGTGTATCCATGTTTCATCTACAGTCACAAAGCGACGAAAAAATTCATCCGGATTGCGTTGCATGAGCGACAACAGGGCTTTAGAGGCCACCACCCTATTGCGTTTATTGTCGACTGTGAGCAAACGCGGCAACCATCTTGCAGAAACTTTTTTCATGCCCAATTTGTCATGTAAAATAGAAATGACGCTACCTTTTGAGATCCCTGTAACCTCAATTATCTCACTCAACTTTAATCTTCGGTCACTTAACACCATATCGTGGATTTTATTGATCATTTCTGGTGTAGTCACCTCTACAGGACGTCCTGAGCGTGGTTCATGCTTTGTTGATGTACGACCACGTTTAAATTCATTTAACCAGTTATAAATAGTTGCAAGTGAAGGAGCAGATATGCCGTGAACTAAATCCAACTCATTTTTTATTTCTTTTGCTGTTAACCCTTTTATATTAAAATGTTTAATAACAGCTCTAAACTCAATTTTCTCCATTTTTGTAAACAAGCAATTTTTTTTTTAAATGTACGAAAATAAAAAACAACAACCCGACCAATCTGATTGAAACTTCGCAGCATACTGAATCGGTAGTGCCGCTGCATGAAAACAAACCGCTTACAGTACTAGTCGCGCCACCTGTCGGCTTTTCTAAGGACTTATTGACCCACCCTCGTATTTACTAATATAACTATATAGACAGAATTTTGATTGATAAAGTATTTATTTTACTGTTATTGATTATTTTAAAGTAAAAATAATGCTTCATTATACATATTTTGTAATTTCCAGGCTATATCTATTAAACTGACACATTTGTTTTTCTTAAAAATATTGGCTATAATAATATCTACGCTACTATAATATGTGTACGCAAAGAAATAGCTACCAAGATTGTAATTTTAATGCATGTATTGATATTATTCATGAATAATTATTGTTTTCTGATATTTGCGACCGCATTTTTTTTCTTCAAAGAAACTAGTGGACTGTATGGAATTAAACTGATTTTAGAAATGAATGGTTATATCCTCACGGACCACTAAATTCATAATTTTAAATCGAATTAAACCACGAATAGATTTTTTTTAAGTGTTTAATATATATTTAGAAAAAGTGACCAAAGAACACATAAAATGCACTGAGTTAATAAAATAAGACTAAAAAACTAAATTATAAAAGCTGTGAAACATTAAAAGAGTACGCAAGATGCGATAGTAAGACAAAACATGTGCAATGTAGCTAGCTATACGTCTTATGAGATTGAGATGATTAATTCATGCATCCTGTATCGTTCATTCGTGCAAGTCACTTATTTTTCCAGGTTGGTTTGCTGGAGATTAAAAAATGAAAATAATGTCCACAATTCTCTGCGGACCACTACTTTGGCGACCGCTGGATATGGCGTATATAATATTTTCATTGAAATGTTATTAATAGTTATTATTTAAACATCTATTTTTATTCAAAAAAATACACAAGATTTATGAATGTAGGTAATACTTTTTTTAATTGTATATACATTAAATTGTTATTGATTCAGAAATAATATTTTGATAACACTTACCCTTACCTATAAAATGCATGATGGAAACTGTTATATCACATTTAATGTGTGATATAATTATAGATATTACATTGGCATCTGTGAATAAAAATTATAACTTCTTTTTCAACTGGAGAGAATTTCAAGTTTTTAAATATAGAATTATTTACACAAAACAATATAAAGAATAATAAGAACAATATTATAGTCTGTTGCTGAATGGCAGCACTATGCAATTAAGGGTTAATGGAAGATCGACTCTCTACTAAAATGCTGTGATGCTGCGTAGCAGGAAGGCATATAATATTTATCTATTCCTCAATGTCAAACTTCCCATAATTATCATGCGATCCTCGCTTAAATAATCATACGAGTCAAGGTGTCTCATTCAAGGCCGTCGCGTACTACCTGTGCGTGAGAAAGTGATCATAAATATTAAAATGTCATCTCGCCTCCCAAATTGCATGGCCCATATTCAAAGCATTTTACCGTAGCGGATAGAGAATTTAAACTACTGATTTTATTTTGAACCATCATCAGCGTCGTGCATTTACTTGCTGGTATTTATTTACTGTGTTTTTTCGGGTTGCCGGACGAAATCCCGAATGCTGAAATCTCGAATGGCCGAAATCCCGAATGGCCGGAATCCCGAAGTCCGAAATCCCGAAAAATAAAATAATACAAACAGTAATAATTCTCAACAACTACCAACTCGAAAACAAAAAATATTACTTTTTATAAAAGAAAATGCAATAAAAAATAATATATAATATGTATTTTGACAATAATTATTATTAGAATCTTAGTTTCCATTATTCCAAAAAAATGGTTTTTTGTCTCTTCTGTAAAATTTGCGCAATTCAAGATAAGTATTAAGATTTCGCAATTTTTTAGAGGATGACAAAAACCCATTTTTTCTACAAAAAATGAATTTTTTACAGGAGAGAAAAAAAAACATTTTTTTTGTGGGAAAATGAAAACTAAGATATTAATAACTGTCAATATATATATATATATGTATATATATTTATTATTGTATTTTCTTTTATAAAAGTAGTATTTTTTGCTTTCGAGTTGGTAGTTATTGAGAATTATTATTACTGTTTGTATTTTTTTTTTATTTTTCGGTATTTCAGCCTTCGAGGTTCTGACCATTCGGGATTTTGGCCATTCGGGATTTCAGCATTCGGGATTTCTGCCTTCGGGATTTCGGCTTTCGGGATTTAGGCTTTTGGGATTTCGGCCATTCGGGATTTCGGCCTTCGGGATTTCGACCCAAACCTGTTTTTTCGTTATCAGTGGCAGTAAAAGTAGGATGCCTTCACCAAGGGCAGGCACAAATATTTGTTTTTATAAATGTGCAACGACAATTGAAGAAAATTGTTTTGACTTATTATATTTGATTATGTTTTCGTACCCTCGATGTTAAGCTTAAAGTTTTGACGTCTTTGTGTGTGTGTGTGTGTGTGTGTGTGTGACATAATATATGTCGGCAGTGATAAAAAGAAACACATGTTGGTATTTTCTTGGTATTATTTTGAAGTAATAAATTTAGGATAAACACGGCACTACGAAATTACTGTCACATTACATTGATTTTAGTTTGAGTTGAAAGGTTTACATTACTTTTGAATTTAGATATGGTGGAAGACACAGCAGTAGCTCAACGACAACTATTGCATTTCCGTTTGCATTATTGTCTATGGTCTATCAATGACCATAGACAACAACCTGACTGTTGTAGGGTTATATACAAAACCTCTACAGACTCATGACCACTACACTAGTATTTTTTCAAACTAGACACAGTGAATTCACTGTCAAAATTTATGAGTTTGAAAACTACAGGAAACAATCCGCATCCTCCTCTGGGAATGTCCGAAAATATGTCCGGAAAGAGAATACATACGTCAGTCAGGCTGTCCGACTTGATCGCAACGAAGGCTAACTTTATTGCTTTTAAAACAATGCGGTGTCTTACTGCATTAATGTGCGTGAATGATCTATTCATGAAGCTTTGTTTTTTTAATAATATAATATTGTTTTTAATAATTACTATTATTTGAATCACCATACTCCTCTCTCCCGTGGACATTTTTGTTAAAATCAATCTCTGAAAAAACAGTTAAAGTACACTTGAATACGTGATGACCTTACTATTGGGTATCTGCTTCTGAGACATTCCTAGGCAAAAACAACTGCTGATGCTTCACATTAATGGTAGGGCTATAAGCAAGAATTTATACCAAGTATTGTGAAGGGTAGTTTGGTTTATATTGGGTGTATGTTTGTGATGTTAATAGAAGCCTGATTACAATTATTTGACTTATTTCAAACTTGTCTTCAAGCTTATTGTATTCCGCCCGCAGGATGTTTACAATGAAGTTACGGGATGCTGGTATGACCTGAAAAGTTGCAAGAAGACTTGTTAACTACAGACATTCTTGGTAGCATCATGTGGTGTCAGTATAATCTAGCTAACGAGTGGATATAGATGTGGAGAAACGTGAGGAAGAATAAGTAAGAGGCAGATAATGTAGATAATATAAATAAAAAGAATCTACCAATGTTAATATGACGTTATTTAATATATTAAATAGCCTACCAGCTGAAAATAAAGTTTAAAATGTTCTATAGCATGCATACTATCGGGTAATGTATGAATACTTACGTAGTCCTGTTAACACTCATGTCACACAAGCCCGTAATAATTATTAGTGGCAACTGACCTAGGAAAACTACGAAGTTATTAACTCCTTAAGGAAATTGCTTCATGTACACTGGAATATTAATCTTTAGCAGGCGATGAATCTCAAACTATGTGATTTTAGATTATTACAGTTATCATATTAGTATCCAGGCATATACGCACGCGAGCCTAGTTAGAAGAGCGGCCGTAGTTAAATAAGCAAGAAGCCGTAGGTCGCGGGTTCGAACTCACGGATAGTCAAAAAAAAGTCATGTTATTTTTCAGTGTGTATATAACTCAGTGATCCTTAAAAAGCTCTAAGCACTGATATCACCACAAAAAAAGCATGTAGGTATGTAACTGATGATTTTAATTATGCTACAATAAGGCTGCATTTTGAAAGCTCTGGAAACTAAAGCGGCAATTTCTCTTTTGTAAAATCTTGGCAAATCAACAAAAATCTATAATTTATTTCTTATATCATATTATATACATATAATATAAACACAGTATTCTACAATATTAAATGTATACAACAATGACATTAATATGGACGAATCATCTGGAAAAAAAAATGACACCCACTTTATTGTCGGGTCTGCCGAATGGCATAATCTATTCTAACGCCATTACAATAAAGGTGATATTGCTATAAATTCCTGATGCTTTTTGTTGGGTCTGCCGAATGGTTCGGTTCGAACGGGTTCGCTCAAATGAACATTGATATAGAAACACTGCTCTAACGCCATTACAATAAAGGTCATATTGCTATAAATTCCCGATGCGTGATATCGCATAATGGAAATTGCGTGACGTCTACCTATACATGCGAATGCGCGAATTTACTTGCTAGCTACTGTATTGAGTGTGTCGTCCATTGTCATTGGTATACAAATAAAAAATAACATTTAATAATATCTAGTTTTTTTTTCATAAATTAAATATAAGTACATAAAATTAAAAAAAAAAAGTGACAATCGTTTTTGTTTTCAGTGGTTTTGTTTTGTTATTTATTCAATGCGAATATACATATCATGAAAATACCTCAGATATATACCTACTAGAAAAAATCACATTTCAGAAAAATACGATGCCCGACGGGATTTGAACCAGTATATCCATTGGTATCGCGCCAAAATGCTTTAACCAATTAAGCTACGGGCCGCTTACCTAATTGCGATAATTTAAACAGTACGTCCTAACGCCGTTACTTTTGGTCAAAAGTGCAGTTGGCTGGTTTGCAGATTAAGTAGTCGGTATTTAATATAACATATCGTAATTTAAAATGAATGTTTTGAAACCATTGTTAGAGAAATGTCCCATACATAGCTTAGCGTGGTTATCCATATCTGCATCGCTACCGTAGTCTAGTCTGATATGTAGTAGGTTGGTACCTACATCACGGCGATCCCAGTTCAAATCCTGTGAGAGGCAATAATAACAAGACAGGGGATCCCATAAGAGAAACTTCCTCGTTCCTGACAGTTGGGCGGACTTTGTTCCTGATTAATAATTCCCAGGATAAGCGCCATCGATCGTGGCTACTGTAGAAGGTGTCACATACTGCCTACCAAGTAGAAATATTTTGATATAATTTATGAGAAAGTTTTCGAGTTTTATAAAAAAAAATATTGATACTTTTAATATTTAATTATCTCATTCTCCACTCAACACATATTTAAAATATAAGATACACTTTTATGAAAATTTTTAAAACTATTTAAAAAATACCTAATCGGATTCGATTAGGCTGATAGCTTAAGGGATATGGCATTCACCCGAACAGTGAAAGGTATGAATTAAAATTTCACTTCCAAATTATATAATGTAAAATATATCTACATAGCTAAAAATAATGATTAAATTTCACCATAGTAAATTTCAAAATTAAATTACTCGACAAGCTACTCAGTATACATAAAATATATTATAGGTACCTAATTTTTCATTTGACAATCATGCATAACAATAACATTGTTTATTCACAATATAACAAAATTATATGAAAAAAAAATACTTAAAATAGAGAATGAATACAAAATTATTACAATATAATATTTGTCTTGTTTTATCTACCAATCTACATGTATGTTTTGTAATGCACGAAAAGAAACATATTATGTAAATATCAGTGGCGAAGGCTCCATACTAAGAGATTATTTAAAGCTTACCTTCTATTTTCAAGTATTTATAAATAAATATCTATATTGTAGGTTATAATAAAAATATTGATTGTCATCTATCGTCGTTATTTATAAGTAGAGCGTTTAATTAAGTCAAGTTTCAAATCAAAAATAAATGACGGAACATCACAACGTGAGTGCTATTTTTAGAATTATTTCAACGATAATCCAAGCCGAATTTTCTACCGCAATTCAGTTGCCAACTTCATGCATGCCTGCGTTTTTGTTCCCGACTCGGAAGCGTAAACAGACAAGCTTATGCTCTATGTTGATTTGTTTATTGTCTATGCGTATCTTTAGAAGCAAATAATAAATAATAAGGATGATTAAAAAAAATAATAACTATTGTGTTATGTTAAAAATTGTTATTAAAAATAAATATTGTATTAATTCGCGATTATTATTTAGGTTACTTCAGTCATAGCCAAACACAACATGCTATTCACAGTTCATGTCATTTTGACATTTCAAAGCGGTGATAAAGGTTTATTTTATAATACAAAATTCAGTGTGTTATGTACTGTGTTTTGAATGTGGATAAATTATCTCATATTGTACCAAAATCATTCGCCAGTGCTTTAAATATATAAGTATTTATTAAATTGTATAGTGTCCCGATAGAAAATGTGCGAACGATTGCATTTAAAAAAAATCATTCCCGAGATTGACGTTTCTTCAAAAATTAAAAATTATCAAAGCTTGACCTTCCAAGGGTTCATTTAGATTTGAATACAGCAAGAAAACTTATATTAGACATTTTCACAACAATTTATATGATAAATATTTGTTTTTAACTGGCAGTTATACATTAAACAAACTTTTTTGTTGGCGATGCGTATTTTTTGGTAAAGAAAAGTATGCGTGGAATTCTACTGCCATAAGAGATTTAAATAATTTGACAAATTCAGCGGTGAAACCTATGACCAGTGTGTCGTTGTCATTAGTGTGCACCTATTCATCAGTAGTAATATCGTAAGTATTATCTTCTTATTTCCCGTAAGTTACCTGACAAGTGTGCTCTTTTTCTCTGATCTCCACAGCTTACCTCTTTCCAAAAGTCACCCTTCGCCACTGGTGAATATTATCTATAAAAAAGGAGACTGGGAGAAATCGCATTCAAAGAGGTAAGGTAAGAGAAAACAGTTATAAAATTTGAAATTTAATTGACACGCAAATTAGAAATCGTTTATTTTAATCGGTTCATGAATGAAAACAATCACTGATACTCTAATAGTTTGACAGATGCTTGCAGTGTAATACTTCAATATCAAGTATATAGAAAGTATTAAACGATAATACAAATAGTTTATTACACCCCTTCGCGAATTTATTCTAAATGTTATTTGTGTTCAAAGAGGATTTCCAGTAATAAAGTCTAAGTGTAATTTTAATCAGTGCAGAGCTACCTAAGCCACATCCAAAAATGTTGACAGGTGTCACGTAATGAGAATATTGGCATTCACTTTCCTTCACATTTTATTAAAAAAATCCGTTTAATAATAATTAATCTTTCCCATTCAAATTCAATTATCGAGGTGTTCATCTGTGAGTCTTTTTTTGTAAAGGAGATTAGGCGAAGAACGTTATGAGTCGTCTCACTAAAATAATTAAAAAGTCGCAGCATCACAAAAAACATAATATTTTTATTTTTTTTTGTGATTTTACCGAGGCTTTGACTGCGACTCGCTGTCATATCGCCTTTTCTCTTCCAGAAGTGGATCCGCCGATCAGGACCTCACTCCTATTCTTTAAAGAACTTTACAATTTTGCCAAGCTCTTCTGTCTTTCCCACCGCCAGGGCACCTTTCAATTCGTCGACATTCTCATAGATATCCGAAATTCACAGCTGTACTCTGTGAAGTTCATATTTAGGGCATTGTATTGCTATATTATGTACAATATCCTTTAAAACATGACATTCATCGCAGAGCTGCGATTCGCTTCTTCCCATGAGGATATCAAATCTTTTGCCCATTATGTGCCCTGTTCTTAGCCTCAGTATTAACTTAAGCTCATTCCTCGTCAAATGAGACTCTACAAATCAGGGCACCAACCGTGGTAATGGTAGAATAGACTTACTCCATTTCTCCTTTTCTAATGATGCCCTATGGTTAAAATCTGTCCACATACGTTGGCACATTTTATTTATAGCCTCATTCCAGTCCAGGTTTTCTGGTATCGTGAGTCTATTTCTGTGTAAGTTTTTAAACCACATTCACACAGTATGTACAGCAAAATAATCCAATCTGGTCCAGTTCAAATCAATATTGCATACTTATCTGCTGAAAAAATAATATTATCATTATTATAGATTCGTTGATGAGACAATGATAAATTTTAGAATAACCTCAGAAACATACATATTCGAAAAAAAACTTGGCCTAAATGAGACCTAATCCCATATTTATGGCAATCAGGATGAAGCCTTTGTCAGTTTGGCTACCCGTTCAAATACTATTTTTATACATTCGCTTTTTTGATAGAATTTTTCAGATGTTTTCTAGCCGCGGTGTAATACAAATACAACACAAAACATTTCCATGTGTATGAAAACACTTTAAATATTATTAAACGATGTTCATTTATTCACGCACATAATATTATGTATCTCAGTTTGGACTTGGTAGGTATTAAGGCTGATTGTTTTATGAATCTTAGTCTTCTTCTTCGACCATGTCGGCTTTTTGGCTGGAGCATATGGACACCATACGGCGCCTCCAAGAATCTATGTCGCTAACCAGTCTTCTTTCGTCATTCCATGTTATACTAGCATCCCGTAATTCTACCGTATACACTATAGATAGTATTTAGCGATCTTCAATATATCTATAGAGAGTTTTATCTGTAAGGTCACATTACTTACATCGTCATAATGCAATAATTATTATTGAATGCATTCCCCATAAATTTAAATACTGATTCAGTCATTGGAATTCCAATAATCCGCTCTAATAATCAACCGCAGTTAAAAGTTCAATAAATAAATCATAATAACACAAAAATATACTTTAAGCTTTGGATTTATTCGAATAGCAAATCTACGTAGTTAAAGCTTGTAGATTTACAAGTACAAAAACTAAATCCGCATTTATTGTGTACTAAAAGTAGTAGACGAGTGTAGTACGTAGCCAAAGCTTTGTATGCTGTATTAGGTTGCCAAGAAATAAACTCAAATTGGCAAGCTAACTGCGGTCTGGGTCAATGAAGACCGGGTATTTGCAAAATAAAACAAACGGATTTTGACAAGAGATTATGGCTAACGAAATAAATGCTGTATTTAGTTCATTTAGACATCGATTAGAGCTATATAATTATTTGGGTGGTAAGTTGTGGGGGTTTCTTGGTATAAATACATTGTATTCATCAAAATAATATAGTAATTATTGTATATAGATTTAGAATAATCAGGAAAAAATAATATTTTTCCGTAGTTCACAAACAGTAAAATGGCGGCCAATGAATAAAATAGAAGTCAAATTTCAATTTATATTTAGTTTTACATATAGTGAACATTACAAATTATTATTTTACGACATTCATAGCATGACACTTAGAAACAAAGAAATATTATTAAAACAGTACCTTTTAAGTTATTAAACAGTATACAAATGTAAATACAAAAAAATATAAATTAGATACCCACAAGGAAGTTGACCAAATGAGCTAAGCAGACCCTATTTAAAGATTTTATAAAATAATGCCCACTTATACTCATCCTCACGCAGGTGAAATATGTAAATAACCAAAGTGATTTGGTTGAACAGTTGACCACCTTCACCCGTCAGAGTTGTGCCTAGAGTTATAACTTTTTTATTTTTTCATTTTTAGTTAATAATCTCAAGTGATTCTAAATGCATCAATATTTACAAAAAAATGTTGGTAATAAGAAAAATAACTTTTAATTATGTAAAAACCATTTCCAAAAATCACTCCTGGGTAAATTATATTCTGACCTTATGGTCATTTTAACCAACCCAGAATCTGTATTTTTTCTCATACTATCAAATAACTACTTTAAATCAACTATGCCACTTATTATATTAATTATCATGAATGAAATCATTGCTATTTTGTGATCACAAAAAATAGTGCATAAGTGTAGTAATTTTTTGGAAAATGTGAGTTATGACTCTAGACGACTCATATATTATATATATGTAGCCACTGTATTTTACAATGCAAAAAACAAATTGTGAACTAACTAGATTCAAAAGTCTTAGAAGTCTGCTCAATGCCATCCACAGAGTATATCTTCTTCTTCTTCCACGGCGCTATATCCCGCGGGGCATTTGGCTTCCTCCACAACCGCTCTCCACTCACTTCGGTCTCTCGCCACACGTCTCTAGTTACCGGGTCTTATGATATGAAACCAGTCCCCTTCTACTGTATCAGCCCATCTCCTTCTTGGTCAGCCTCTGGGTCTCTTCCGTTGGGGTAGCCACGTCGTCATAATCCTTGGCGCTCTACTTTTAAGCATTCTCTCCACATATCCCACCCATCGTAGTCTTGCAGTCACGCCCATTTTGTACTTATGCAATTCAATTGCAACCTCCTCCATCTTGTCCGGCTGCAACATAGTGCGTGCGTTCCATGTGCTACATTGTACATAATTATAATCGTTTGTCCTTAATTCTTTGACTCGATCGTTATGGGGAGTCCGGGGTCCAAGGCAGTTGTTTTGGTGTTCGTAATCCGGGCTTGGGACCGGCCATAGCGTAGGTAGAGTCGTTCCCTATTACTATAGGTGCAGTTCCACAGAGTATATACGGATACGAGATACTTAGATTATTTGGAAAAATCTACTGGCGAGCGACAGGGATTCTTGGAGATGACATGTGGCGTTCATATCCTCCAACTAAGAGGCGGACGTGGTCAAAGATGAAAATAAATTTATAAGAATCGTACTAAAATGGTAACTAAGGCTAAAAAGTGAATAAGATGCAATTAATTGATTTAGAATTGTAAATTCATTTAAGTTTCAGAGAGTGAATATCCAGTGCTGCCCTACGAGATAAAAACGCATTGTAGGTCGAGTATACGCTTCATAACTATGCACTCCGTCCTTGGGATGAAAATGATGTTATATATTCTAAATTTATGTTTTTTATATATATTATCAATTTATTTATTTATTACTACATATATTAATATAAGTTATTATTATTTGATCTTATTTTATGCGGGATAATCAGGTAAAAAGGTGTATCAGTGTAGGTGAAAGTGCAAAGTTATAAAACGTATACTATATTAGAGTTACGTGCTTATAGTAATTATTTTTTGTATTATCGATCAAATTATTCAATGGTAAACAATAGCCTATAATTACAATTAAAAGTAATCAAGTAAGATAACGCGTAGAAAATACCCTAAAATCATTCTAAATAGCTATTAAATAATGTTGAAATAATGGAGCTGAAATACCTAACGGGTGTAGAGAGACAGGCAATCGATCTAGAGTGTGGAAGAATGTGGAATAAATTTAAACACGTGTAAAGAATACGTTTGACATTCGTTTTGATAACTGCCGTCATTTTAAGCTCTGACCCTAATTCAATATTGATGTATTTGAAGGTTGCAACAGAATTTATGAGTCATTTTCGTAGGACACTCATACATTCGAAACCTTCCATCAAAATGTAGTGTATTGTAGAATAGCTTATCGGAATTATATTTATTAATCGGTTGAAATATAAAAAATGGTAATAGTATAATAATTATTATTAATAATTAACTATTTCTTTTATTCAACGAATAATTCACAAGATTTAAGAATGTACCATTCTGATTATTTACTCTACTTTAATTTAATAAAACAAAAATCGATTGCCAAAGTAGCTTGATTTAGAAGAACGCTGATGAGAAGGTATTAAAAATGCCAATAGCTAAAATTTGTCGCAATTAGTACGTCGCCTTGTAGCATAGAGGTAAATGCAACGGAAGGGGCGTAAACCCAGGAGATGCAGGGTTCGATTCCCTGCCGGGGTGGCTTACTTTCTTCAAAAAGATTTTTCCTATTGGTTATACTATATTTTCTCTTAGTGTTTTTACCAAAATTATGTATGGTTAATTATTATTGACATAAGGTATATAGTTAAAACTCTTGTTTTACATAGTTTAATGAAAACTCATTATACTAATGACATAAATTATTCTTTTTGATTGAATTATTAGTAATCCTAAAATTATTATACTAATTGGTGATGTCTGACTATCTGTTATTTTTTAATTAATTTCCTGTTTTTTTAAAAAAAATATTTCTTATACATCCTATATAATTTCATAAAGCATTTGCATAGCTATAACAAAGCTATAGTTACAGATGTAGGGTAAGGTTGCTATGATTGGACCACTTAACTTTGTGATGGTGTAACTCATCAAATATTATTGATAAAATAAAATAAATTGTTGATTTCAATGTATTATTTACTTTATTATGTATACACTTAGCATCAGTTCAATAAAATTAACCATTTTCGAGATTTAACAGGAAAACCAAATTTTTGTTTGTTGCCGTCTTTGGACCTCATGCTCCTTGATTGGACCACTAGGTTTCCATCATTGGACTTTGAAAAAATAATAATAATTTACATACGTGGTCCAATCAAGGTGCTTTATAATAATATTTTATAAAAATGAAACAAAAGAACATTTTAATAATAGTAGGTATCGTCTATTATAATACATGTAGATAATTATTATTTATGTTTTGCATAAAGGACAAATATATTTTTTTACACCTTTACTAACGCAAGCGCAGACTTTGTGGATCCAGGCTTGACACATTAGGCATTGTATCATATCTTCTACGGAACACTGGAAACAGATTTTGCAAAACCATTTTTCAATATCTTTATTGCATTTTTGATTTGAAGTCTTTTTTGACTTTCGCCTTTTGTTTCGGCGTCTTGACACTTGCTTGCTCCAAAGTCCTTTTATGCGGTGACGATGTCAATTCTGTTGTGCGTTGTGTTTTATGACTTCTTTCTCGTAATTTTTGTGCAATCTTTTTAGCGCCTGGAGATATATCACCTATATGAAACTCAACATTGGTGCCTGGAGTTGGTTCTGGTGAACATATATTAGTTGGATCTTTACTAGACACCACAACTGGGTCCAACATAGCAACTATTTCTGTTGAATTAATATTATTGTGTACTGCAGAATATGTGCCGTTTCAAGTGGCTGTAGTTTGTGGGATCTATGTGCAATATTGAACCAGGTGGTGCTCCATCTTTCAATTCATATTTTGCTCTCTTCCGTTTAAATATGATAAGCGGGGGAACGAATAGGCCAGCAGCATTGGCACAACATACAGCTGTGGTCGTTGTGCCACGTTCTCCACTAGTAATTGTTCCAACTTGGTGCTTACCCTTCAATGCCAAAAATTTTCTAAGTTTTCTCTGCACGTTGGAGAGACCTTTTTCTTCTTTGGCTTTTTGATTGCTTCCATCTAGTCTTCGTTTCAGTGTTGCTTTAGGAACTCCAAACATTCGACTTGCCTCGTTCAAACCTACTTCTTTTTTCCTTAATGCCTGTAATGACAATGACATTCTGGAATGCAAAAAGAATATAATGTGAAAAATGTTATAAAATCGTTCCCATGATTGAACTGGTCCAATGGTAGAGGTTACCCATGGTCCAATGATAGCAACTACGGGTGCTGTCAGAAAAACAAGTTTCACAAAAAAACCAAAGTATTAGCGTAACAACCATTATCATATTTGCAAATAGTAATAAATTACCTAATATAATTGATGTAAGTACAACCAAATATAGTTAATGGAATCATATTTACATTCGTTTTAGTTTGACTTGATTGCTATATTTTAAGCACGATGAACACACCAAGGAACGTAACTCATTTACTATGTCTAAGACGAGACTGAAACAAGAGAGGCGCGGAAGAGGCATGGAAAGCTTGCTTTGTGAGGTCACTGATGGTTTCTAATGTCTTTTATTTCTGATATACGTACGTGGTCCAATGAAAGCACTGGTCCAATGATCGCAACCTTCCCCTAATATGAAGAAACCGTTATTTAAGAGGAGCTGGTAGACTGGTGGAGTTAATAAATTTCAAATTTATTTCGCGGCTTGGATCTAAGCGACTTGTTTGGTGATCATAAAACATAACAATGTTTACCACAATATAGGAGTGAAGTTAAATAAAAAAAAATATATTCTAATGGATTTAAGTTTTGTACTATTCCATTTGAATCGTTTTTTGCGACCATTCACAACGACAGGTCCTAATTTTTCCGCCCCTCCCGTTGTTGTATATATGTGAACTGTTATTGCCTGTCATTGTTCTATAGAGTGCTCATACTGACGCGTCTATTGTGTTCACGCAGGAAATGGTTTGATTTGAATGGATAAGTTACATGATAAATATTACAGTAGCATTAAAACACCTTATACAAATATAATGCATAGATCAATGCTACATATTTTTTGAAAATCGATATTACCACCGGTTTTTGTGTGAAGGACTATTTTGACTTTGATAGCTGATGAATAACATGAATGTATATTATTTATTAATTACACTGAAAGTTAATATATTTGATTTGAGATTTTTTTTATAATTCAATTTGAAACGAGAAAGAGCAAATCAATATGTCGTCAAGCAATCTGGGATCTGATTTTGACAGCTGAAAAGTGGACCACTCGTTACTTGTGCAAACGTTGTACTCAGGCTTTATTAATCTAAAGATGGCAGTGGCGAAGGGTGACTTTTTGAAAAAGGTAGGCTGTGGGATTAACCATGCTTGTCAGATATATTTGCGGGAAATAAGAAGATAACCCAATATTACTACTGATGAATAGGTACGCTAAACCGAAGAAATTTCAAAAGCTTTATTGGTTTGTTATAATTAGTTCATAAAAATAAGCAATTAGTTTGAATTACTTATGTATTTTCCTAAACATTTATAAACGTAATATACGCTCACAATATATTACCTATCATCTATGAAAATATCCGTTGTTGTATATATATTAATATGTTCCATAACAATTTATAATTTAACCCGTAAAACTAGACATTTTAAAATACTTCTCGATTAATTTAAAACACAGACTTAAGTAGGTACAATATCAGATATCTAAATTGTCTAATGAGTAAACTAATAAATATATAAAAATCACGAATAAATTATTTTATATTTTTAACAACAATCAATACATATTTATGTGATTGAATCCCATAGAAACTATTTTTTAAATTATCTTCTTATTAATTATTTTGAATAAATGTGCTCTCGCGATGTAAGCGCCAACGAAACAGCTTGTATATTTGCATGCGGGTTGCCAGACATTTTGAAATAATGAGAAACAACTTCATATTGAAAAACACGTCGATTCACGCGAAAATAATCCTATACAATATGTGAAGCGAAACGCGGTTTTCTATTTTTTTAAAGTTTCAAGAGATGCCATAGATGGCTCTTATTGAAATATGGGAAAAGATCGTAAATTTATGACAATTATACGATAGATGTCTTTGGGCATATTGAATATATTATTATTTGTGATTATATTATAAATACGTCAACATGAAAATAAAAATTATTTTTCTTAAGAAGGTAGGCTTTAAATAATCACGTAGTATGGAGTCTTCGCCACTGAAATGTGGCGGTGTATCGGTTTATTATAGTTATTAGTTAAACAATTAATATTCAATAATATTACATCATTAGTTTCCTCACACTATGCTTACTTTCTATATGGATAAATAAATCAGTTTGCAAAATTTTTGGGACATGTAACATATAAAAATTCCTGTTAGTAATATTAAATGATCGTTTTGTATCGCGTCTTTGCCATTCACATTATGTTAGCGTCATTTTCGCGGTATCCAGAACACCAGTAAAATTCGTATTGAATTTCCTAATAAACGTTTTTCTCATAAATACGATTCTAAAAACACTCAAGTCGATCTAACCTCTTAACTTAACTTATATCGTTCCCTTTATTGAACAGATAAAACCACCTAAGGGATCTTCCCGATTTACGAGACGTGTATCTAGAAGGTATTCAGTAAACAATGAAACATGAGTGATGACGTATGTACATTATACTACTATTTATAATAATTAATTTCATTTCAGAATCAACTACATAATATTATTATACTATATTATAATAAACTGATACTAAGTATTTCGTTATATTTTTAATAATTTCTGTGTGATTTGCTTTTTTTTTTAATTTCAATAAATTGTGAACATTTGAAATTATTTACTCATAAGTGGAATATTTTCTAAATAAACAAATCTTTTTTTAAGGAGTCTTCAACATACATTATTTTAATCAATTATTTAGCTGTAATTAATATAACACCGAACCATACGATGTTTCTCAGTGGCTATGTAAAATATCTCTTCCAGTCCCCTTCATATATCGTACAAATGACTACAACCACACAGAGACTAATCTTACATTGGAATGGTCACGTTAGTAGAATAGGCCAAATATAAGAACGCGACAATGAAATCCGTCTATGGTCCAAAAGTCTGATCAAATTTGGTAGGAATATAGCCCTTAGTCACCTTAATTACCAACAAAAAAATACCCAGTGATCTGTGTGGCATTGAGGCTTTACAAAATCTTACCAGGCTCGGCTTGTAACCTATAGAAACAATGTGTTTATCAAACTAGAGCTAAGCAATAGTCAATCAAACTTTAACAATAATATTATTATAGTACTGCTTACATACTTTATATATATATACTCTTTGTGGCTTTTCAAACAAACAAAAAAATGCTGGAAATGTCGCGCATTCGAATTTTGGCATTTTCTATGAGATTATTTTCCTCAACAAAAAAAAAACTTAAATTTGATACACGGTATCTTCTTCTTTTCATATCGTATCTGTTACTGGATGACGGCGATGAGTTCACCCATTTTTCCCGTCCATATATAGATAGGGATTTAGTGATAGTTCAAACCAGTCTCTGAGGTTAAGCCTCAATTACATTGAGCTTCTTTACGAGCTGTTTATTGGCGAATTTACAATCTGCCTGTAAAGTCGCCCAGTGTAATCATCTAATAAGCTAATAAGCAGGTTGTAAACACTCTACCGAGAAAAGTTGAAAGCCGGTCAACTTTACACGCTACACGCCGGCGTGTGGGCCTACTGCGTCTGCGCAGTAGAGCGCAGTACCAACCTCCCGGTAAAAAAACAAACTACGTTCCGTCAAAATAGTCGTTGGCTTGTGGCTTCTCAGCGAATGGAAAGTTTTGTGTGTAATCATCAAATCGCAGTAGCTGAATCGCCCGCTCTTAAATTCGCCAATAAACAGCTCGTAAAGAAGCTCAATGTAATTGAGGCTTTATTGAGCCAAGACGAGCTTCTTCTATCAAGCGAAATCTTCCCTTCAATGATAAAATGCAGGAGTTGATATCTCTCGCAATCAAGCATGATGTGGTCAAACAATGCTATCTTTCTTGTTTTTATTTATTATCCTTTTTCATTCTCGACATTTATTTTGTCTATCCAGATGATAATATAGGCATAGGGCATGCATTTGTACACCCACATTTCAAAAGCTTCAAGTTTTCTGATCATCATTAATGTAAGTGTACAAGCCACCACTCCATATAATAGAACTGAAAAGACAGAGCATCTAACCATTCTCATTGTGAGTCCCAGGTTTAGGTCGTGGTCACATAGTATTTTATTAAGTCATGTTAAAGCACCCCCGTAGTATAATAGCGTCTGTACACATGCATGGATTTACTGGCAGCAATAGTGCGTATTTTAAACTATCGCGACAATAACTGTTAACACGCAAAAGTGCTGACTGTCTCTCCAAACTCATTCTTCAAGAGTACGCGAGATGCGATGCTGTCATTTTATTGTACTATTTGACATGACAAAATCGGACGTGGCGAAGAGTTCGTTTTTTTGGCGGCAGGCTCACCACTATCGTTCTACTGCGCAGGCGCAGATCGAAAAAATCCCAACTGTCGCATAATAATTCAGAAGCTTCTGAACTTTTTTGATTCATGCATGCAATCTTGCAACTACAGGATAATAAATACATCTTTACACGTACATTTTCCTGTTATGGCCGCGATAATACTTATTGTCAGTTACTAGTAAATCAATGCACGTGTATAATGTTTTATTAATAATTTCATTCAAGACGCAGACCAATTTTCATTACGGTTGTTGACAATAATTGTATAATGTCAATGTGTAGATACATGAATGATAATAATAATAAGACATATCATTAAATAATGCTGGTATTCTGAGTTTGATTTTAAATAATCAGTACTCTTTAATGTATATAAGTAAACAACATTGTAAACTATATTAGTTATTTCATTTTTCGTTAAAATACAAAAATAATATATCAGCTGTCAGATTCGTTTCTATCTTTACCGGTAGTAGTCCATCGACATCGTTTATATGCAACGCGGGTATGCACACTCACTGTAAATTAAATACTGATACCATTTATCAGGAGAATGGTAAATTAGTGTAATTATTTTATACATTATATTAATATCTAGTATTTAATGATTGGTGTCATTCTATGCATTAATATGACACGAGAGTGTACTTTTGAAAGACTATTTTATATGATGATTACATAGCGTTATCAATCTACTTTCAAAAATGATTGTCTATTAATACAAAATCCTCTTAGTACTGTATTAAGGAGTGAATTCCGAAAGCGATTTAAGATTTACATATATAGATATGTTTTTTTATTATCTGCATAGGGCATACATCATTTTTATCTACGCTTTTTATTGATATAAAATTCGATCAGATGGAATAAAAAATGTAATAATAACGGTGAATGATTCATTTCCTTCTGAAAAAAAATCTTCACACATTCATTTTCAAACATTTAAGCTGAATGAGAATTTCATAATAATTAACAATTAGTGTTCTTTGGTGAAGACAATAGTAATTATATTATAATACTGTTAAAATTTGAAAGTAATTAGAAATAAAATTTTAATGTACATGTGAATATTAATATCCAAGTAAAAATTATTTATATCATAATATATTCGTCCAAGAACTTGCCACTGACCTGTCCATTGCCAGTCCTCTCCAGTTATCAGGCCTTTTCGTCCTACTTCCCATCCTTGTCGGTATATTTGTAACCTCATTATTTACCTATGGTGGCCGCCGTGGGTCCCGGGTTCGAATCCTGGGTCTGGCAAGTAAACATATTGTTAACCAAATCTGTAAATACAAACCTATATTATCGTATTAGGATCGGACATGGTCTAAAAAAAAATATTGTATAATATTGTCATACTTTGTTTTGACTTATAATATATCACACATTTTGTGGAATATAATATCCTTACTTCATTCCTATAGACTGAGTATATGATCTCTATAAATGATATTCCAAAGGGGTATATAAATGGATATTAAATTTAGGAATTTCTTAATTAGAAATAATAGACAAAGTACAAAGTAAATTTATTTAATATTAATATATTATCTAGTAGGTCTATTTTATTATGAAGAAAATCTATTACATATTTTTTTGCTCAAAGTATCGGGCCATTTTAAAAATAGAATATTTTATTATTTATACTTGCTTGTCCTGTCTTTAAAATATTTTTTGTTTTCTTTAAAAAATGGTATTATAATATTAAAGATTAATTCAGAAACTTTAGTTGATAATTATTATATAAATAATTATATTATTCGATGACAGAACAATAATATGCAAAATTAATGCAATCGAATAGCATTGAAATGCAAGTATATTATTTTATTGCCACGGTTGTTTTTCTTTGACTGAAAAGTATACTATCTAGCAATGACCTAAACTTGGATCTTAGATTGAAAAAACTTCTACTTTATAAAATGGATGCATGGAGACTCACAGAAACTATGTTCAGAAAACCAGAAGCTTTCAAAATGTGAGTATACAGATTCGTGGTCCATTTAAGCTTGAAAGATAAAGTTAAGGTAATTTTGAGAATGAAATACATCAAAAAATAATTAAAGAAGCAAAAACTTGGCATACTTTGGTCATACCATAATATGATATACTGAGATATATAAACTTCTGCATATTTATATTAAAAGTAGTATTTCTGGTAAGCGAGTCCCTATTACATGTAGAATGTCCTAAATACGTGAATTAGTAATTATAATTGAAGTTGCTTGTAGTAAGAATTTTTTAATAAACTTTTTTTTTATTCAACGATTAAGACGCAAGACTTCATAATGTAATATTCTATAAATATATTGAATATACATAATTTGAACACACCTCATGCATATACATACTAAAAAAAATAATTTTTATATCACGCACAGTTAAAATCATCGTATTTAAATAAGATCCCCGTAGCTTAATTGCAAAAGCATACTGACGCAAATCCAGCAGATACAGGTCCAAGTCCCGTCTGGTGTCGTAATTTTTTTTATAATAAATGATTTTTTCTAGTATGTATAATGGCATGAGATATTTTTAAATTATGTATATTATTTAAGAAAATTTTGTTGTATTAAAATTAGTAACCTACTTGACACAATAGAACAGGTTTTCATTACACTAAAATAAAAACAGTTTGAGCATTTGCATCTAGGTTTATAAAACTGTAACAGAATTTAGGTTATTGAAGCATTAATTTCAGGAAACACAAAAATGCACTTAACAAACTCCGATACAAAACTAAAAAAAATATGCAGTAAAAATGATTAGCGAAGAAAATATGTTGGAAAACGAATACTGCATTTCAGACAGTATGAAAAGAGAATGTAGGAATTCGAAATTTTCCCACGGTTTTTTATATTTTATTATAAGTATAATATATTATTCGCGCAGTAAATAGAATAATCAGTAGGTAATAAAACCGATCCGGATTGTCATAAAATGATTTAAATAAATTTATGTGTGTTATATTATAATATAATGAATTTTACTAACTAAGCGTTACAGACCATTTACACAAACGTCTTACAGATATCTCTTTCCCTGCATTTCCTTGATAAATGTCTTAAAAATCGGAAGTATCGGTTGTTTGTTATTCCAATGTGCAAAACTAACACGCCATTGGTGATGCCAATTAGGAAGGCAATAACTATGTCCAATCAAATTGCTTCGGATGTTGATACCTTCGCGTAGTTTTATAAATTATCAAATAATATAGTCTAATTAGCTGATTTTCCATACTTCCACGTATATATCTACTTTATAAATTTTTATTTACTCATTATACAGTTTTTCTGATATGTACTGCGTTTATTTCTTTATTTTATATCATGTATAGGTACTGTTTTACCATTAATATTTCTTTATTTTTAAATCATATGATGTGAACGTCTTGAATTTATAATTTGTAAAGTTCTCTATATTATTTATATAAATGCATTTAAAATTCCCAAACTCTCTCTCCAGTCAGTTACATTCAGCCTCTCTGCATCCCTCTTAACATTATCCGCACATCACCTCCGGGGTAGCCAAGGGGTTCCTTTATAAAGTTTTAATAATGAATTTTACTAATTTTAAATTTAAAATCTTTTCAGCATGACACGAGGAAAACAAAGAAGTATGTAGGTATTTATATGCACCCGTCAATTATTACATGCGTGATTGCAGCCATGACCTATTTTAAGTGAAAACTGTTTCCTCCAGTCACCAATAGCGAGGGCTGTGCGGCTGATCAATGCACTCTCTAGGAATGTTAACATTTTTGGCTATACAAAATGTATTTTGTTTTTAAAGCTCTTTCTTATTGTTTGTATTTTTCTTAAATTATTTAAAAAAATATATTTTTTTTTTTGCTATCAAATTTCATTAACCTGTACTTTTTATTCTAAATGTCATGTTGTGAACGTTTTGAAATAATAATTTGTTATGACGTGCTCAATGCGTAAAATAAATAAATTTCTATAAAAACAGCGTAATTAAAAAAATAATTTGTCATGAAAATTTTATAGATATAAATACTTAATACAGTACAGATCGTTTATACACCGCATCGCCTCACTTAATTTTACCTCGGTTAACATTAGTTATAAACCCATCTATAGGTAATGTATGTGGATAGTTTCCAAAACCACCAAAAGTCATCGGCGTTTCTTTGAATGATTTTCCAATCAACTTAACGGCCACCTTTTAAAGCGCGTAACTGCCAAACGGATCGTTTAACATAAACGATTGATTAAAAACAGAACTTATAAAGAGATCAACGACCTCAAAAACTACCTAACTTGGATCAGGGATCTTCAAAGAGAATTCGAGCAAAATTGTCTCTCCACAACACGCAATATTTCTTGCAACCGATACAATATTTTGCTAGCCTATTTTCATAATTTTTAGCGCTACAACCGTTGGCGGGTTTTAGCTTCCTTCAAAAACTTCCTTCACGTAGCACAGTCCATTAATCAGCAAGATATTCATAAGTACAAGTCAGTTTACGGGAAGCCAGGTGCGAACCGTGCCAATTTTCATGGCCGATTTTGCCAAAATTCATGAATTCAAGAATGAAAACCTAACGTTTGGCCTTTCTCGGTGTAAGGATATAATATTTATATTAATGTTCTGGAAGGTTGTGTTGTGTGTATATGATATGGCGTTTTGGGACACAGTTGAAATAATACACAGTGTTGGTATTATTTGTTTTGTATTGTAGAAAATAATTTGGATTATACACGGCATTGATACAGGACTATTACATTCGTTTTTAAGTTGAAGTTTAAAGGTTTATAATATTATGACTTAGATTTTTATTTATTACTAGATATTTGAAAAATAATAAGAGGTAATTATTTTTTTAATATTAAAATATCTGTGTAATACAATATGGCAATATGAAAATAATTCTAATAGGAGTAAAAGTCAAACATAAGAACACTAAATTAAAATCGAATCCAAAATATGAAAACGTTATTAGGTAATGTTATTAATATGTAGTAAAAAAAAAAAAAAAATTGGATGGAACAAACAAACAACAAACTTTGTATTTTATATAATAATAATTTAGAAACCTTTGCAGGTGTGCGCACAACAACTGACAAAAGTTTCATCGCAATCGGATGAATGGTATAGGAACGCATACGAATAGTAGAAGAAGATGATTTTATAATTCAGAAATCTTCGTGGGCATGCGCATGACAACTCACCAAAGTTTCATTGCAATCGGATTAATGGTATAGGAACGCATACGAATAGAAGAAGAAGAAGATGGTTGTACTAATTCAAAAACTTTTGCGGGCGTGCGCACAACAACTGGTCAAAATTTCATCACAATCGGATGAATGGCATAAGAATGCATACAAATAGAAGAAGAAAAACATGGTTGTACTAATTCAGAAACCTTTGCGGGCGTGCGTACAACAACTGGTCAAAATTTTATCACGATCGGATGAATGGCATAAAAACGCATACAAATAGAAGAAGAAAAAGATGATTGTACTAATTTAGAAACCTTTGCGGGCAAGGGCACAACACTTGATCAAAATGTCATTGCAATCGGATGAATGGTATAGGAACGCATACGAATAGAAGTAGAAGATGATTTTCTAATTCAGAAATCTTCGTGGGCATGCGCACGACAACTCACTAAAGTTTCATTGCAATCGGATGAATGGTGTAGGTACGCATTCGAATAGAAGAAGAAGATGATGGTTGTACTAATTCAGAAACCTTCGCAGGCGTGCGCACAACAACTCACCAATGTTTCATTGCAATCGGATGAATGGTATAGGAACGCATACGAATAGAAGAAGAAGAAGATGGTTGTACTAATTCAGAAACCTTTGCGGGCTTGCGCACAACCACTGGTCAAAATTTCATCGCAATTGGATGAATGGTATAAGAACGCATACGAATAGAAGAAGATAGAATAGAAGAAAAAGAAGAAGAAAATGATTGTATCAATTCAGAAACCCTTGCGGGCGTAAACACAACACTTGATCAAATTTTTATTGCAATTGGATGAATGGTATAGGAACGCATATGAATAGAAGAAGATATAATAGAAGAAGAAGATGGTTGTACTAATTCAGAAACCTTCGCGGGTGTTGGCACAAATACTGACGAAAATTTTATTGCAATCGGATGAATGGAATAGAAACGCATACGAATAGAAGAATATAGAATAGAAGAAGAAGAAGAAGAAGAAGATAGTTGTACTAATTCAAAAACCATTGCGGGTGTTACCACAACAACTGACGAAGGTTTCATCGCAATCGGATGAATGGTATAGGGACCATACGAATAAAAGAAGATAGAATGAAGAAGAAGAAGAAGATGGTTGTACTACGATAATTCAGAAACCTTCGCGGGTGTTGGCACAATTACTGACGAAATTTTTATTGCAATCGGATGAATGGAATAGGAACGCATACGAATAGAAAAATATAGAATAGAAGAAGAAGATGGTTGTACTAATTCAAAAACCATTGCGTGTGTTACCACAAAAACTGACGAAGGTTTCATTGCAATCGGATGAATGGTATAGGGACCATACGAATAAAAGAAGATAGAATGAAGAAGAAGAAGAAGACGGTTGTACTATTCCAGAAACCTTTGCGGGTGTTAACACAACAACTGACGAAGGTTTCATCGCAATCGGATGAATGGTATAGGAACCATACGAATAAAAGAAGATAGAATGAAGAAGAAGAAGAAGAAGATGATGATTTTTCTAATTCAGCAACCTTCATGGGTGTCATCAATCAGATGAATGGTATAGGAACGCATACGGGACAGACACACAGACAGACAGACATACAGACAGACAGACATTCATTTTTATATATTAGTATAACCTATACTCTTTGCGCAAGTGCAAGCAATATGTTTACAAAGTTTTATCGCAATCGGATGAACGGTATGGCTGCGCATTCAATACGAACAAACAAACACACAAACAAACAAACAAATTTTAATTTTTATATATTAGAAGATTACACAGAGTTGCGCGTGTATATAGACTGCGTAGTAGGAAGATCGAAAAGCAACTGGTTTGATTGACTGTCATTTCCTGTTAGTATCATTGTCTATGCTATACAAATGAGCATAAAAAATAATGCGTCAGTTATAGGGTTGAGTAAACCTCTACAAATCGAACCAAAAAAATAATCCAGTATATCGACTATTTTCAAAAATTGTTTGCCGCTGGCTTCCCTTAAACCGACAAAAATCTATTCATAATTCTCTCATCCTGTTTGCTAAGTGTCTAGCATTCTGATCGATATCTTAATACTAGGAGCAGAAGAGTTTTTTTTAAATAATAATGGTTGTTTTGGTCTTCTTTGAGAGTGACATGCTTCTTAAAAATCTTTGTAGACTAACATAGTACCTTTTGGTGGGGTTAATCTGGTGATTTATTTCATGATAAAAAATATATTTTAAATTTGTATCGCCACCAACTACTGGCTACTATTATCATCACTATTTTGGACATAAATTTCTATTTAGAGAGAGTTTGTAGAGTCAATAATTTCAGGTGTAAAATGACTGGATCAAAGTAAATAGAGTGAGTCCTTCTACTATAATTTTAATTGCAACCAGTCGGGGAGGATTGAAAATACTCATCAATAGGGTAACGAAGACTGAAAAAAATATGACCTCCACTTTAATGCTAAAAAGACAAAAACAATATAAGTCTCACATAGATGACAGAACCTGCGAAGTAAATGGAGTACACCTGGAGGCAGTGAATTCCATTGATACTAATGTTGCACTCTGAATGATAACTGGGACAGTACTATAGAACTAAAATTCGAGAGAAGGCCGAGGCTGCTTTTAAACGACTATCTGTAGGCATAGATACTTGCTCATAAATAGCACTAAGACAACTGAAGCTTTCTAATTAATACAGGTGTACTGATGAACAATCCATATCAGCTGGAATGACAAAGTGGCGAGGTGATATCGATGATAAAAAACGGCCAAAGAAATAATAATTTAAAAAAATCTAATTGGTTATACTTTGGCAGTACAGTTGTCATAATATATCATTCAAGTGAAGATTATTGGCAATTGAGGTCCTTGGTAGAAAAATAACGAGACACAAACAATTTCAGATACAGAGGTTTGAGCACAACTCAAAAGAGAAGATAGCAAAAATCATGACCGACGCCCGGTAGATGATTTTGCACATAAAAAAAACTCAAGTATATTCTTTTAAAAAACCATGCATTAGATTATTAATGCATTTTTATCTAAAAAAAATGCAATACGTATTTGCATATGGCCTGTAAAAATATATCATTATATAATTAAATAGTATTTAACTTGGAATATTCAACTCATCTCTGAATGTATACGTTTATTTTCGTTTTTCTTTCGTAGATATCGATATAATATATTAGTTGATTAAAAGTAACTTTAAATACAACATATTTGAAGACAATATTATATTCAATGGGACATATTTTATCGAGTAGACATATCATTATCTAAGACCGGCGCGTGACTTTAACAATCAAACGATCGCCTACACCCGCAAGCCACAGACAAAGGGTTGATTCAACCCCTTGACTGTGCTCATTGCAGGGTTGCTTGGTTAGTACTGTGCAATTAATTTATTCCTATTGCCCTGGCCGTAAACTATCCCTCCCTTTTATTAACTGGACGAGTTAATTGGAATAGATCGCGTCATTTTCTTAATCAAATATCCCGAGTTGAGTTTATTTTTGAAATATAATTTTTAATGTAGTATGGAATTCAATATGTGCATTTTGTTATTTTAAAAAAAGACAACATAATATATACCACTTAACTCACATACTGCAACAAAGATCGGAACTGGTCTCGCTCCGGCTCTTATCCATGTAAATAGACTGGTTGGGCCAATTATGGTGGCACTCATTCCTTTCTTCCCACCTACCTCGAATCTCCAGATATTGTTACAAGTCAGCAGTTACGGGTCATAAGTCGACCGTGATTGAACGTTAAGTTTAGTTACATCAAGGCAGCAGATGCGCCTAGGCTTGTTAAAGCTAAGCCGTCGTTAACTACAAAGTGATTCAGCTTAAACGCATTATGTTCGACCTTTGTTGCGCTAAATCTGATACGGTTTGAGCGAACGTCGCGTATATCTTCCATCATAAATTGTCATTATAGTTCATTCCAAAACCCAAGTGAAATCGTGACAGTAACATTCTGAGCCGTCCGTTGAACAGTGCGCGAGTGCGTGAACGCCGAAACAGCTCCAGCGCGCGCTAGCCCTCTTAACATAAAAAGTCAGTGTCATGTATCTTGTTTAAACCCCCTCCCCTAGATCCGCAATCTACCAGCATCCTAAAATTACAGTCCATTGCAAAAAGCGTAACCATAGACATTTAATAAACTATTTATTTAATCAAAAAGTAATTCACAAGATTTAAGAATTTAACATTCTTGATTGAATAAAATACCTCAATCATACGGTAGAAATATGGTGCCGGACAGAAATCGAATCTGCATCCATCGAATTCTGGTCAATGTGATTTACCGGATTTTGTGCTTTAAATTAAGGCACTACCTACTAATAATACGTAGGTAAGCTCTTAACGTACCTTGATTCATAGCTGGTGTCTGGATCTCTTCAAATGTTAGTCTTGACGTACTTACACTTTCCAATACTTTATTTTTTTTAATTCAACGAATTATTTACAATATTTAGAAATGTTACGTTTTTTATATTTTAATAAACAAACAGATTTGAAATCACTCAGATTTTTTTTTCAAGATTTTTCAAATAGTGTGTAGTTTCTGAGGTATTTCCAATATAATTACGTTTGAAAAAATAGATCTAAAAATATTTTTTGCAATATTTGACGGCAAACAAGAATATTTAATTAATTTAAATATATATTATGAGAGCATTTTACGTAGTCTGATGCAAAAAGCACTGGCTTTTCATCCAGGGGCTCAGGGTTTAATTACCGGTGCGGTCACTATACATTTATATGATTTTCTTATTGCGTGGATCTTTCTGTGAATGTTTTACTACTACTACTATACAACTGTCACTGATCTCATAATCTGACGTAGTTGTAAAATGAACGATATAATTAATATAATTTATTTTATAATGATTTTACATAGGTACTTTTATTATTATTTTTTATTTGTCTGTGAATACGAATATAATATTATATTGTCACAAAGGCAATTCATGATATAAAAACTATGTTACAATAGTTAGTACTGATTATAATATTATTATGATCTATGGTAATTAGATTGGATAATTAGCTGATTAAATGGTAATTGTCAACTGATATAAAGAATGTATGCATGTACACGTGTATGAATTTACCGCCACCAATAATAGTGTGTAAATTAAACTAACGCAATAATAACCATTTACACGTAATCGTGCTAACTGTCTCACCAATATCGTTCTTCAAGCGGAAGCGAGTCGCGTTGCTGTCATTGTATGGTGCTATTTTATAGGTTGTGAAAATTGGTAAACGTAAAAATGCGCTGTGCAGTGTAGTTCGTATTTTTTCCGGTAGATTCACCACTATCGTTCTACTATGCATGCGCATACGTCACGCAAGCTCCAACTATCGCGTGAAAATAAATTATCCATAATTAATACGTATTTAATAATATGTATTGTCAGCAGTAAATCTATGCACGTGTAAACGGGGTATACCAAAGTGATTACACTCACTGCATTTAAAAATTTACTTAGATGAAAAATTAACAATATATCTTTAAATTAAGTTTATTGTTAAGTTATTGTTCATTGTCTATATTTTATGAATGAATTTTTAAATGTTAGTTCATAAACAAAACACACAATGGACTGTACCATATATTATATGAAAAAGGTTATTTAATTTGATAACATGTTTTGATTTAAAATAAAATATTACTTTTTGATAAAATAAGAGTTTATAAGCTATAAAATTTGTATATCATTTTCGTTTTATAAAACGTTATTTTATTTTGATCGATATTTAATGGTATTGAGGGATGCCACTCAAAATAGAGTTGAATGTTATATAATAATAATTATGTATTAATAATAATAATTATTAATACATAATTGACATCCCTAATTTGATTGGATATATCGGCAAAGCATTGCCTTGTGTAGTTGCTGACTCAACGTCTAGTTAGTGTTACTTCAAACATTTCAGATGACATGTAGAATTCAGGTGAAAATTACACAGTGCTCAGCATAACACTTAAAACGAATCAAAACTGTGTGTATCAGTGAAATACAACTCATGGATAGCTTAGTTTATTTGTAAATTCAAAAATGAACTACGGGTGGTATGCGGCTATCAAAGATCTTTGACAAATTAATATATTTTATGAAAAACATTTAAAAAATATGTCGTTTATAAAAGTTAATAGCACTTCATTATCCTTTATCAAAACTTTGTTTATGGTAAATTAAAAAAAAATATCAGATTGAATAAAATGTAGGATTTACTTATTTCATGAAAAATATACCCGTGATCAAAACGTGTAATTATTGTAATCGTATAAGTGTCTTTATAAAAATCTCATAAACGTTACCTTTACTCCTATATAATATTATTTATACTATTATCAGTATATGTACTGAAATTTCAGTAAACATGGCAACACTGGGTCACTTGTTTTGACTACTACTTCACCATTATCGATTATTAAAGGATCATAATATGGAGAGTTGTAGAAATTGTATTAACAGATTTTGTTATTTACGAGAAATTGCTGTTAACCACTTGCTCAACCTATTAGGTCCATACTCTGACACGAAACACAAATTGAAAAATAGCATGTGTTTTTGTCAAACCCAGGATTCGAACCTGGGACCCACGACATTATAAACTAACGCTTAAGCTGCTCGGCCATCGTGGGACTATATAAGCAATAATTCATTGTATTCGTTGTCAGTGTGTATTTTCAATTGGTGGGGCTTATAGTGCCTTAAGATGCCGAAAGGCGAAATTCGGGTCGCTAGAAATGACTCAAATAGATAACTACAAAATTAAAATCAATTAAATTTATTATAATATAATAATTATATTCTATATTGATTCATATTGTTTCCATAATATCTTTTTGAAACTACCCTTAGTGTTCTTGAATATTTTAATAATTACAAGCATAATTTATTTTCTATCTATAGCTACATTATATCTTTTTCCAAGTTCAATAATTAATGTCGTTTCGATATATAGATTTTTTTTTTCTTGAGTATACTAAATTATGAATAAAATCAGATTATACTTGAATTTAAAGAAGCTTATAAATATACATACTTCGCATGGTTGTGCTTTGAATCTACCAAAGGGAAGCAAATTGAATAGTAAATCTGACCATATTCCGACGCCACTGCATCGGTGTTTCCTCTCAAACACCATCTGCAGGGTGTGTAGCGTGATTATGGTTGGGCTACTAACCGCTAGCCAGTGGCGTGCATCGTAACAGTGACCGTTGATGAGCTAGAGAAACAATACTATTATTCTATTCAAAGGAGTTGACTCGTAGCCTATTATGTAGCAGAAAAATAAGAATTTACTTTATTGTGGTTAAATAAAATTTGTAAAAAATACCATTTTTTTTATCAAAGTGTACCATTTAGATAACTTCATTCGTTTCCGTTATGATAGAATAAAAATTCTGTAGGTACTATTAATAAAACACCTTTATTTCATTTGTTACTTCAGCATTTTAGAAAAAATATTAGGTTTATAAAAAATGTTTATTATGTTAATAATGCTAACGTATTTACCTTTGTATTATATTGAAAATATTAAATCTTTATTCAACAGAAAAATACATAAGTTGCTTAGGATCATAACTCACATGTTGCAATACTAGGTAGGTACCAAGTGATTCGAAAAGCACAAATATAAACAAAAATAGTTCTTTACCAAAAATATCACTTTAAACCGTGTTAAAATCTTTTTACAAGATCACATACTATCAAATGAATCCTGTAATGGCACTAAATCCTATTTTACCATCAGGAATTCGTATTTACCACACTTTCATAGCAAACTTCACATCTTAGAAAGAGGACAGAATGATTTTTTTTATAAATGTTTAAAAAATATCATGCAAACCGACAATGTCACTCATTAAGACGGTACTTCAGTGAAACGCCAAATAATTTTCAACCATAGGTGCGACGAAATTTTGGACTCGCTGGCAATCGGAGAGCGAACGTCGAGCTGTGAACACGTCAATTTGTTTCGTGATGGCGACGGGGGTATTAATTCTTAAATCGTGTAACGATGACTAAAAAACGTTACCCATTTACTTGAAAAAGAAAACATGTTAATGAATATGTTATTATTGTTACTAATAGAACAATAAACAGAACATTAAATGGACGCGTGTTGGATTTATATGACGAATTATATTTCGTTCGGCTCGCGTCATTTGCAAAATCCGCGCATCGCCTAGCCACGATCTTTTTAGACTATGCCTCAACTGAGGTATAGCCATGATATTGCTACCCTTGGTAATTAGATATCTACATATTTTATTGTTACGTTACATTTTTATTTTTTTGTTTTGATTTTTTAAATTTACTTCCAATAGGTATATTGATTTTTGGTTGACTTTAATCAAATGCTCATGGAGTGAATCATATTATTAACCATCTGGTTTATTTATTTTTTAAAAATACATACCTAAACACCAATGCACTATAACTTATTAATTATTTTTTTGAAGTCCTTAATACATCAATTATATATCTTATATGATAGCATTCCTCATGTTTTTTTAATCTTATTGACAGAAACATTGTTAATAAAGGTGCAGTCGTACCAAAATATTCCAAATAGCAGGTAATACTAGAAACTAGGTCTGCCCAATACTGGAAAATGAGCGATGAGATTTTGGAGCTCTGTGCAGCCAACATAATCACTAAATTGAGCCTCAAAAACTTCATGAAATACTAAACAATAAAATTACACAAGAACACTACACAAAATACCTAATTCTGACCGAAAAAATAAATTCAGACTACATCTAAAATTATAATCAACCAATTTTTTTCCACTCAAAAATGCGAGTAGGTACGAGGGTGGGTCAATAATTCCTTAGAAAAAAGCATTAAAACAGTTTTTATTTTTGTATTTTTTTTTTATTTCTCAACATAATCTCCTTGGAGCTCAATACACTTGGTTAGACGTTTCTCAATTTTTTTTAAACCGTCAGAAAAATAAGTTTTCGGAAGGTCCTCAAAATAAGCATTTGTCCGATCGATGACTTCTTCATTTGAAAAAAAACGTTGTCCACTTAGCCATTTTTTTAAGTTTGGGAAAAGGAAAAAGTCACTGGGGGCTAAATCTGGTGAATACGGTGGGTGGTCGACCAATTCGAACTTCAATTCTTCAATTTTAGCCATTGATCGTAAACATGTGTGAACACGGGTATTGTCCTGATGAAAGAGGATTTTTTTCCTGTTTAAATGAGGCCGTTTTTCTTCAATTTTGTTTTTTAGCTGGTCCAAAAAAGATGTATAATAATCCCCTGTTATTGTTTTTCCTTTTTCCAAATAGTCAACGAAAATAATTTCACGTGCATCCCAAAATACAGTAGCCATAACCTTACCAGCTGATTTCACGGTTTTCGCCTTCTTTGGACATGGTTTGCCTTCGCAATCCACTGCTTTGACTGTTCTTTCGTCTCGGGAGTATAGTGGTGTATCCATGTTTCATCTACAGTCACAAAGCGACGAAAAAATTCATCCGGATTGCGTTGCATGAGCGACAACAGGGCTTTAGAGGCCACCACCCTATTGCGTTTATTGTCGACTGTGAGCAAACGCGGCACCCATCTTGCAGAAATATTTTTCATGCCCAATTTGTCATGTAAAATAGAAATGACGCTACCTTTTGAGATCCCTGTAACCTCAATTATCTCACTCAACTTTAATCTTCGGTCACTTAACACCATATCGTGGATTTTATTGATCATTTCTGGTGTAGTCACCTCTACAGGGCGTCCTGAGCGTGGTTCATCCTTTGTTGATGTACGACCACGTTTAAATTCATTTAACCAGTTATAAATAGTTGCAAGTGAAGGAGCAGATATGCTGTGAACTAAATCCAACTCATTTTTTATTTCCTTTGCTGTTAACCCTTTTATATTAAAATGTTTAATAACAGCTCTAAACTCAATTTTCTCCATTTTCCATTTTTCCATTTTCCACAAGCAATTTTTTTTTTAAATGTACGAGAAACACACAACAACCCGACCAATCTGATTGAAACTTCGCAGCATACTGAATCGGTAGTGCCGCTGCATGAAAACAAACCGCTTACAGTACTAGTCGCGCCACCTGTCGGCTTTTCTAAGGACTTATTGACCCACCAATACTATTAAAAATATAACAATTAATATATACATAACAAAAATCATTAAAAAACCTCGTATCTATGTAATTGACTAAGTATATTATTATGTTATCACCTTGTGGAAAAAAAACAAGGGTATAACCATGGGTTCGTTATAAATTATATAAAATAATAGTAGGTAATAAGCCGAAGATGGTCATGATGGTACCATAGCGAAAACAATAAAATCATAGATTTACATATATTGTACTGTATTGTATGTGTGATAGATTATTAGTAGATAGGTACAGGAAAGTATGCCGTATGAAATAGACTTATAAAATAACATCCCCTAAACTCGTTTTGCAAGTTCTATGTATTTAAATTTTTAAATTTGGATAGAAATGTTTATTGCATAGTGTATAATTATTTTGTACTATGAAAGAACAGACAACTGACTTTTGTTTGATAGTTATCCTGAAACACAGATCAACACTAGCAACTACCATTCATAGTTACTAATTAATTGCATTTATTATGTAATACTTTTAATAATTAAATACGTGATTTTGTTATATATTTATATTCTTCTTCTTATTGTTCCATCCACTAACGGAGGTCGGCAAGGCAAGGCGATCTTATCTTTGTCGTTTGCTACCCGAAACAGTTCAGTGGAGCTGCACTCGTTCCAATCACGGAGGTTCTTAAGCCACGAAATGCGGCGCCGTCCTCTGCTACGCTTTCCCTTTCCTTGAATGACAAGTTGGGGAATGCCGTATTTTTGTCCTCTCCTAATGTGGCCGAGGTACTGTAGTTTCTTGGTTTTGATACTGCGTAGAACTTCTCGGTCCTTCCCCATTCGATTAAGAACTTCAAAATTTGTCATCCGATCAGTCCAAGGAATTTTGAGGATGCGTCTATACAGCCACATCTCGAAAGCTTCAAGTCTCCGTGACATCTCTTGGTTCAGCGTCGATACTTCCATACCGTAGAAAAGAATTGAGAGAACATAACAACGTACCATACGCAGTCTCAGACCTAGGTTAAGATCTTGATTGCTAAGGAGGCGTCTCATTTTGAAAAAGGCGTTCCTTGCGATCTTAATTCTAGTTTTTATTTCCTGAGACTGGTCCCATTTCTCATTGACCCATGTACCTAAATATTTATAATGGGTCACACTTATAATTACACATATTAAAATTGTAAATTTAATAAAATTACATACGATATTGATATATTATAATACAGTAGAACACTTGATTGATGTCTTCAATTTTGAAAAAAAAAGGAAACATATTTTGCATCAAATTTTAATATTCAGCGTGTGAAATGAAATTCCCGAACATTGGTTTTCTTTCATGATCTAATATTGTAGAAAAATATATTCTTATATCACCATAACATACAATCTCAAAAATAAGATACACATTAAAGGAAAATAAAGGATTAGGTAAATAATTAAAAAAACAGTGTTTTCAATGACATAATTTATTTCTATATTTAATTAATAATGTCAGTGTTAAAGTGATAACAATTAAAAAAATATATGGTTTTATCAAATTTAATATAATACAACCTCAATTTTGATATATTTATTAGGAAAGAGGTTGGTTGGGCCAATGATGGTCGCTTTCATCTGTCCTACCTCAAATCTTCAGTATTGTCACAAGACCAGGCGACCAGCAGTCACGGGTCATCAGTCAACAGCGATTGAATAAGATTAAGTTACATTACAACAGCGGGCGTACCTAGGCTTGTTACAGCTTGATCGTCACAAGTAATACAAAGCGCATATAGACTGATTCAAAAGTTATTCATTTAAACATTAAGAAAATTACACTTATACGTATCGTGATCTCACCAGGAATCGAATCCGGTAACCCTAGATGACAAGCCAGTGCTTTATGCATTAGACAAATGGTATCCATATGACCACTAAACGTCAGTTTACTGTGGAACGTAATGGCAAGCTCTCTTACAGATGATACGAATATTCACGAGAGAACTCTGACATGCATATAATACTGGAAAAACAATACTCGTGAAGCTTTAGTAAACGATAAATTATTACATTTATCAATATTGAAGTCCAATTTGCTATTGCATATCCAAAAGTATAGTATTTTACTAGTTTAACTTTCAAAACAAAATTTCCCGCAACATTACATGTCAATTGTGTCTATTTCCAATATTATACATTATACTTTATATCCTTCAAAATTGCGACTATATGCTTATTTTACGATGTATTGAAAGCTGTAAAGAAGAATTTGCGATGCTTTATATAAGGAATTAACGATTCATAAAATATTGGTGGTACGTACAAGTGCGCCCTTGAAATAGTTTTGAATATTCCAAAAGAGATAAAGCACTCTTGATGTCAGGGCCTTGAAATATTTTTGAAGTATACTGTTGTAGGTGGGAGACGGTACTCATCTGGTACATATAGCTCCTATCGAACGCTTTTTCTGGATAACCTTCGGGAGACGAACGATTTATTTTATTTAAATGTTTTAAAGATTCATTTCAAAGGCCTCTTTTAAAAATTCATGATTTCTTGCCTTATTGCAGTGGTTATCAATATCTGTATCCCTGATACAGATATAGATTGAGATAAAAACGAAATTTTATCACTGTTTTCTTTCAGGTTTTATTTGAAAACACTAGCTGAATGAAATCGCGGTAACTATGCTCAAGGCCATAAGCATTATAGATACATATCTGATAGTTGTAATCATGATCATAAGCTATGTAGCAGTAACATCTGACATCGATGGCCTTAGAAATCTAACGTGATTATTAGTGCAAATGACCTCCTTTTACTCTCAAAGTCTACAATATTCTGCAAAAGTGAGTGGTACCTTTTTACCAACTTAAGAGTTTTTTCTTGTTTTTATTTTGTTCTTTAAATAATTTTAATTTGTTTTGTAGCTACAACGCCTGACATTGACATTTTTTCAGTGGACTGTAAATTGTGACGAAATGATTTGGATGTTGGGGGGGGTAACGTCAAGGATACCATGCACTGACCTTTTATGCTGCTAAGGCTGGCTCTGTGGCCTGGCTGTCACTCCTGGTCGCACTATCACTGTCGAGCGGTATTGCTTATTGGGTTGACGGACTAATATGGTTTAAATTATAGGTGTTTATAAACGTATCGTTGATGAATGACTGACAGTTAATATATGGCCTAGCAAGGACCATGTTGTCAGGTAGGGAGGACTTTTTATTGTAGTAAGTAGGTCTGCCCGAATTGGCTTAACCAGTAGCTATTATCGCGAACGATTTCCTTTTTATATTTATGTCTATTGAGTCGAGTTGAGAACGTTTTGTTATACTGAATGGTAACTATTTTATAAAACTCAAAGCTTAATCTTTGTCTCACATGACGTGCTCCCATTATTATACAATTTATACTTTTCATATTATATAACTTTAAAATGCATTTTTAAATTATAAATACACACAGCTAGAGCTTCAGTAATGATGTAACATATCCTTCTTTCCCGCAGTGTTACGTTTATTATGCTTACTATCACACAAAATATTTACGTACCTATGCAAAACACCTCACTTATTACGATATCTTGAATGGTTTTGAACTTATCAGGGTTGTAAATTACCTACAATTTCGTGATGCGGTCAGGCCGGGCATACCGTCCCGAAAGACATACCAAGCAATGAATGCGGAGGCAGAAATGAGTATTAAATGTGATAGATGCCGCTAAATTGATACAAATACACAGGACCAATATGTCGTAAGTGTACGAATGAAGTCATATAGTGGTATCCAATGTGCACTAACCCACTAGAGATAATCAGTGCCAATTGAGCCGCTATTATAGGATGCAGGACATGGTGGAAACCAAACAGTTTTAATCATATTTTTTTTTTTTTAAGTAAAAATGACTTATATCTAGCTATCACTATAATACGATGCTAGTTATAAAGAGTCAGATATATCTTTATAAGAATTATTTGATTTATAAAATCTATTTTTATTTAAATTTATCAAAATATAGATCAGTTTGGTAGGTAAGGTGTTTAATATTGTAAAAAAACATATAATGGCCCTCCATTTTATAAATATCTTGAAAAATATTATATTAAGTTCTAGTTTTAATAAATATTTCTTCTATCACTTCCTTCTATGATGGACTTTTCATCTATGTCATTTTGTATAAAATAAGCTAAAAAAACACAAAAAACTATATTTGACTAATTTTTTTGATTTCAATGATGCACACAGCTAACTTAAAATATAAATTAATACTATAAAATTTCAATACTTAAATATATTTAAAGGATTTATTTAAATTAAATGAATAATAAACGAGTTATATCAATTTTGGTAATCAGTATGTCGTTTTAAGTGATCCTGAAAAATATACCTGTCTCCAATGGGTTACATGATCACAGATCTATTCAAAAATCTGCTGAATTATTGTCTGTCTACCTGATTCTGGTAGATGTACGTGGCATTGAAGAACTAGATAATGAAAGGAGTGAATATAGCAAAAAGGAGGTTTTTACTCATACGTATATCGGACCTGGTAGATGATCATAAAGAAGATACTAATTAATCATCCAGATTTAAAAATAAATAAATATAATATACTCATCAGTTTTACCTCCTCTGAACTTGGCTATATTATAAACCAACATGTAAAGAAACTTGAAGCGTTCCTTAGAAAATTTTCCCGATCATAGCAACGCAAGGCAAGGGAGTATGATGCGGGGGAATTTATAATAGTTGATGGAAATTCAAATATTTAAGGAGGGAATTGAGCGGCTCGATTCAATTCTATGGGGGAATGTGTGGCGAACAAAATCGGTAGTCAGAAAACATTATTATCGAATGCAAATATTAATGGAGTTTTTTTTCATTACAACTAATATTTAACAAAGTTTATAAAGTAAAGGCTCTATACAGTAGTTTTATGTAACCATTATTATAGTAACTTATTTATAATTAATAATTCACAACGAATAATATGTTGTTAGATTCTTTTTCTTCCTTTGTAACCTCATGACTAGGAATTCCAATCCCGGGATCCCGAGCTATTTTCGATACCTATGAATCCCGGGATTGATAAACATAATCCTGAAACATTCGGGATTGATTTTTTTATCATTTTTTATGGAAAATAAATTAAAAACGAAAATATAACAGAAAAATACTTTTAATAACAAATAACTACGTTAGAAATAAACTGAGTTTGAATGAAGTTTGATTTATACCCATGTGTAAGTTGCGATTCATTTTATTTTTTCACATAAATTAATAAAAATGAGAAAGATTGGAAAAAAACAATGTTTCGCATTAATAACAAAGTAATTCCACCATGATCTCATACGTTTTACGGCAGTTTCATATTTGGCTGACTAATTTGATTTATGACGCGGCAAGGCCATAAGTACACCATGGTTAGCTTTACTATTTTAAATCTCGCTAACCCATTCATTAAGTCTTTACTATTAGAAACAGCAATCTCAAATTAAATTCACATTAGTATTTATATTACATTTATATTTACTCCATTAAACTTATGTATTTCCAAGATTGAACGTATACAATATTAACAATAAATGTCTTAAATAGTATAAATTATACTAGATTTATTTTTGACCGATTTTATCAATGTTATTTGTAAATATAAAAATTTTATATTTACAATAGAAAAAATGCCAATCTATCCTCGATCCCGGGATTGTCAAATTGTAATCCCAAAATCCCGGGATCAGAATTTTGGCTCGGGATTGGATTCCCTACTCGACTGAGGATTATGGCCTGTATTAATTGTCTCTCCAATAGCCTTCTACATGGCTTGACTTCATCCCATCCAGTATTTGGCGGTACGTATGGCTGTGGCAGTGTTGAAGGAGTGGCATTCTGTCCATCTATTTAGAGGGTTTCCCTTCCTCTTCGACCTGACGAATTACCATGAGATTTTTCAGATTGTCATTTTTCTTGCGTGTTATAATATGACTCAACAATTGAAGAGTCTGGTGAAGGTATAGCAAGAAAAGTTTGACCATCCACGAGATTCTCAGCATTTGCCTCCAGAACCAAAAGCGTCTAGCCTCTGCCTTTCTTCTGCCCTGCATAATCTGATAATGTCATTGATTAAATACATCTTGTTTAATTAGTAAATATAATTTTCATATACTCACAATCAATTCTTACAAGCAGCGACGGTTTTCTTTAATGCATATGATGCAATCAATTCAGCAGATGATTAAAAAAGGACTCGAAACATATAAACTCACTCATGCATATATTAAATTATCCCACATTCTAAAAATATGCGAAATAATCACAAATTAAATGTTCAATAGTATTATAACCTAAAGCATAACGAAATTTCTACAATATCAACATAAAAACTCAAACAAGTACGTATTTGCAGACAAAATTTTATAAACCACTTATAATATTATGAGTGTCATCAATGTTAACTTCATTAATATATTTTTTACGTCTTGGGCATGATTTTATGTAAGAAATACATTGATATTTTGTTGGTAGTTAGAATTATTATTTATTGTTTTTATTTTATTTTTATCGTGGGTGGCTTTAAAATCGGTTTGTGCAAGAATCTAAAGCCCTATACCCATCACTGATGCCAATGTATCTGTCCGCCTGGACCTTACATTACGTATATCTATTCCTCTTTCTTTGCCTTATTCATTATTATATACATGGGTGATGATTTCCGATATCTTTTTTCTGTCTATCGCTGGCTTAAAATATGGATGAAGTTAACATCATCACTGCTCGATGACGATCTCCCCTATCACTTTTTGCCCCTAATTCTATGCTGCTACTTAAATCTATTAAACAGCGTGAGTCCGTCGATTCAACAGGTTTTAGGGCATCCCCGTTATTGTCTAGTGCTTCTTGGGTACCATTGTTTAACTGTATTTTCTTTCGATCTTGAAATTCGTTTAGTAATACCTATTGAATTTATTTACAACCAACACTTTCGATTGAATTTGGCAATTTTACGCATAATACTTATTAAGACACATTTTATTAAAAAAAATGTTGCCATTATATTTTAACATAATTATATGATTCGAGTCTACAGAAGTCGAACACAGAGTATTAAATACCTAATAAAAATAAAATGAATACATGAATAATGTGTTTATAATTAATATTATTGTATTAATATAAAAAATACCTGCACATTAATTTGCATACGTTAGTATTATTTCTACCGAATCTTTTATATAGGTAAAATAATTTTGCAAATAAACCTTTAACTCACGACACATTGAAAACAAAATTTAATTAAGAAACGAAATAATCAACACTCTAAATAAATTATCACGGGGTAACATTTGCACGAATAACATGCAAATATTTATGGGAAAAATTACGACACGTTCAAAAAAATTATTTTCATTAGCCACCCCCCAACCAACCCTTAGGCCATTGACTGGGTATATTTATTGACGCGCGTCTAACTTCTTCAACAAAACTAATTAGTAGGTATAAAGTTTGCGTGTGTGTTGGAATCAATCTTATTGGATATAAGATATTTGGGCAAGGTGGGGTAATAATTAAATATACCTTTGTGCATTAGTTTGAGATTCCTGCAGACTCCCCCATACATAAAACCATGGTTACATTTCCCCGTTAGATGGATGGATGATTCTCAAACATATTTTGGTGGTAAACAATGTTTAAGTTATTTGACAAAATATTAGACGCATGAGGAAATATTTATATTTGATTATAACACATATTGCGAATGTCTTAAGAGAGTTTTAATATGGTCTGCCGCTTCTACAAACCAATCTCATGCTGCCTTCCTGGAAGTCTGTTAATACTGTACATAAGCCATATTAAGCGAAGTTACGAAATGCAAGCATGGTGTGTGAAGATGAACAACTTTGAGAGGAGCATGGCTTAACGGGAGTTGGAGACACTTTCGAGATATATTTCATAACCATCTAATAGACTTGAACATGGAAACTATCTTCGATCACGTCTGGCAGTTGTCAGATTCATAACAGAAAAATTTACCAACAATCAATTAAAAATCTTAACAACAATGACGATCAAATGCTTTTTTGTGTATATAAAAATGGCGGGACATTTGAACTTTATGAAATATATAAAACTTAACCTGGTTTATTTATAATAAAATAATTACAAGATAAAAAGAACTTTTTATATACAACGTTTTTAAATTTTCTGTTGAATCATATAAACTTGACTTGACTAGCTTAAACGATCAAAAAATTTGTACTTGATAGAAATACAGAATAAATATTATAGAATACTGAAATGTCATTTTGACATTTCATATTGATTACCATAGTAACGCACGAATATGTTAATAATTTAGTTGCTAGGACCCCAGACCCTTAGCAACCAATATTAGTGTTTTACTTTTCACGGATTTCTTCCGAAATAACTTTTCATACAAAACAGAATTAACTGAAAATGAATTCAATTCTACTTGAAGATGGGTAAAAGTATTAAAATAATGCATTGGCATCGTGTTCTGATATATTCTAAAAGTTTCAAATGTCTAGCTAGTCAGGAAGTTAGTTAAAAATCGATTGTAAGATTTGTACTTGATAAACAACCACCGGACAAACAAGAATTCGACCTAATAAAAACGTTGTAAAATCATCCAGACTATAGTATGCATTGGTTCACAAGATATACCAACGCATTGTTTTGTCAGAATGCGACCGTCGAATAGACGGAATTTTCTCTTCTTCTTCTGTAATGTCTACCCCTAGATATTTGAAGCTATCGACGCTCTCGATGTTTTGTCCGTTGCTAATAATAGGAAAATCTGGATCAAGACTGGTGCTATTGCACAAAACGTTGGTTTTATTTTCATTTATTTTCAGACTAACGCGAAATGAATTGTCATAAAGCCTGTTGACTATCTCTTGAATGCCTTCAATTGAGGTGTCAAATACGACAACGTCATCGACGTATTCCATGTCACATAGCTTCACCGTGGTCATAATAGGTATGTCTCGATTAGGTTGTATTAAATTTTGCAGTATGTAGTCAAAGAGGATGATGAAGAAAAGTGGAGCAAGGACCCTGTCTGATTCCAGTCGTGACCTTGAACCATTCCGTGACATTTTCACTATTTCTGACACAGATTTTCACTATTCTCATGCAGGCATTTGATTATGGCAATAGTCTTAGGAACGATCCCGTATACCTCCAGTATCCTCTAGAACAGGGGGGGGGCAAACTTTTTGGATGGAGGGCCAAATTCAAAAATTCGAAATGAGCGGCGGGCCGCAAGTAAAATACCATTTTTAGATATACCTACACTATTTATTATCACGAAAAATAAACATTACAAAAAAATTAATGAGAAGAATGAAACTGTTATAGGTACATTTTTTAACATTTTTTAAAATTCAAGTGTTAATTTTGTAGTTAATATTCTCAAAACTGCTTGTAAATGGGCATCGGAGATATTTGATCGTAAAGAATTTTTATTTAGGTTCATGATCCAAAATGTTTGTTCACATATGTTGATCCTAAAATAACGAACATTTTTCTTGCATAATCTTTAAGTTGATCAAATTTGTCTGAATTAAGGGCATTGTAAAATTTAGAGATTTCTTCACGACGATGCAATTCTCTTAAATCAGTGTCACACTGCAGATAATAATCTCAAGTTGTAGCTCTGTCGGCACACTATCAATATCTATTGAAAATGGATCGCGTACTATTGCTACACAAATTTTAATCTATTGTCAATATTTTTAAAAATATATAAAAAAGTTATTCGTAATCAGAAGTATAATTAATGATGGTGGGCCGCAAAAAAATACCCGGCGGGCCACAGTTTGCCTAGAAGGATATATAGCCACAAAAAAAATCTTTTTGAAAAAAATATGGTACCTAGCGAGATTCGAATTGGCATCTCCTAGCACACGTCTTATCAGCATTTTAAAGATTTTTGTTTAATCCATCGTCGATTTTATCAATCAATGTATTTACGAATATCTAAATACGTAAGTTTGAAAACTTTTAGAATACTTGCGTAACTATGTGGCAAATCTTAACACCCTAATGATGCTAAAGTCAATAGAAAAGGTTCCGACTAACTCCATTACTTTGCCTACGACGTTATTCAAGGGGAATCTGGGAATCAAATGAGACATTATTCCATACAATATATTTGAGAGTTCTATTATGATAGATGAATGTAGTAAACAGACAACCATTACTCTAAATTGAATAAAATAATAGTACAAATTTAATAATATCAGTATGGGTACGAGTATAATGCCAATAATAATTGTAAATGAAATGTATTATATTATGTAGGTACATTCAACAACTTTATAAACAATTTTTTTATTCTAAAAAAAATATATACATAATTTAACATTCTTTATTGAACATCATCATCGTCATCATCAGCCTGAATCTATCCACTGCTGTATGAAGGCCTCTCTAAGCTGAATCCACTATTCTCAGTCCTGTACGTTGCAATGTCACGTACTTTCGCAGAACTAAACCATTGCATCAATCCAGTGGCCTCTTGGTCTACCTTGATGATATTTCGTACCTCTTGGGTACCACTGGATGACTAGATTTGTCCAGCGGTTGTCCGTTTTCCGAGCTATGCATCCAGCCTATTTTCATTTGAGGTTTTTAGCGAACCCTATTATATCGCGAACCCTTGTCTGTTTCCTTATTCACCCTGTCCTCTTTTTGTCTATACTACGTTATGCTACTCTAAGCTTGGAGAGGCCTTGGAGATTATCATGATTTGAATAAACATTTTTTTTAAATAAAATTTTAAAAATGATGTTTTTTTATATAAAACAGAATCTAACATGTTTAAACCTTACGTGTATTCAAAAAAATAATAATACAAAATAGTTTGTGAAATAAGTCCAATGTTGACTTATGGTCATGAAACATGGTGTCTAATCCAAACTGAATGAAATAATTTAACAATATTTGGAAAACAAATTTAAAAAAAAGGACATTTTGGAGACAACTTAACCACAAGTTTGACGTTCTAATAGAAAACCAAACTACTAGTAAGTTCTACAAGGTTCCGAATGTTTAGATTCAAAATAATTAAATTAATTACCTGTATTACATTATATAGATTATATTTTTAAGTCTAGAACTATTTTGGTTGTACCAATATTATCAAAATTAAGGTAGTCTTGACAGGTATGTAGGTAGTCATAGACATTTTCAATGATGTGCTGTGCATTTTATTTTTGAAAAATTATTCTTCTGTATAAAATTGTTTATGTTAATTTTATCTTATTCTCTATTATGAGAATGTCCTGAATTTTGATGTTATGATGTTACGTCCACAATGTTTTGTTTTCTTAAATAAATAAATAAACAAATCACGACTTAAAAAATAAGCTACAGGATTTAATATAATTTATATTATCATTTTGTAAAATAAATAAGTAGATTCTGATCGAAAAATTGACGATTGATCAATTATCCAATTGCTCATTAGATAATTTTCAGGTATGCGCTATATAGGTATTTTACCATTTTTACTTTCAAACTATAGAGTAATCATTATCATCACAAGTTTGTTACAAACCACTGATAAATGAAAGCTTCTTAAAGCTCTCTCCACTTTTCTCGGTTACTTCTATTTCACTGCCACGTAATTCCTTAAAAAAATTAAAAACCTTAATATTTTGTGAATCTAGGGTAACATGCGGCAGCTTTTTAGTTATCTTATTGAGGAGTTTTGACATAATTAATCCGTTTTATACTCCTGTTTGCTCCCTTATTTATTCAATTATGTTTCTGTTTTTAAGTATGACGATACATTCTTTTAATGTTATGTTTTTTTTTTAGAATTATTAATAACCATGTCCTTGCTTTTTCGTACAAGGTGGTTGTTAGTAATTTTGAACAATCGCAAACACCTAGGCTTTATGAAAAACACATGAATGTTTTTGTCATGATCAGGAATCGAACCCAGAACTCTCGGGTGGAAGGCCGGCGCCTTACCCACTGCACCACGAGAGCCGCCTTTTAATGTTATGTTGTGCAACTTTTAATTTCTAAATTTCTTTGTTGTGTGCCTGAATATTAAAACACACATTGGTAAAACATCATACGTTTCAGGCACATTGGAAAATAGCTCATGGAAATGATATTTAGACGTCCAAATGCATTTTATTTCAAATTTGCATTACAACTTCAAATAAATCACTTATAATATTGTTTTTGAATGAGGATTGTTTGTAGAATCTTTTGCATAATTTATTTAATTATTAAACACGTGTTCCACATAATATTCTTATAAAAATATTATAAATTTTATCTTCCCACGGAATTTTGAATACACGAGATACTTATAGTATAATAATTATAATACATTAACCTGAGGCAAGAGAGAGAGAGAGAGGCAATTAGGCAATTAAAAGTAAGCAGGCACATAATTTGAATATGTTTGATTTTTAAATAAATATCTTCGCACCTACCAATCCTGGACCGTAAATTGAGTACACCAGATATGTATTGTATACTTGTGAGTACAAAAGCAAAATAAATGAGATGTCTCCCTTAGTGAATTCGGTTTTTGAAACCTGATACCTATTGTTATATGGAATGGATATTCTTTTGTTATTTAAAAAAAAACATATTATAATTATGGGTAGACATGTGCACGATAACCGAGCGGCTTACACGTCTAACATTGTGGTTTCTAGGTTCAAATCCGGCATCAATCAAAGCAGAAACACAGTTGGAGCGAACAAGTAAAGGTGCTAATTGGTGGCAGCTATCATTCTGCTCTGAGAGAAGTAGAGGAGTGTAGGGGGAGGAAAGTCTCAGTCATTTAAAAGATAACTGCGTTTTGGGATAGTCACAATTCTCAGTCATGAAGAAACGAGTGAGAAGAGATATTGTATAAAGTGTTGTCGGTTTATTTATTGTGTTACATAAAACCATGCTGCATGATTATTTGATCTTTTTACACGTAAAATTACACCTGTCTTTGTCTATTTCCGGGAGTATATCCGGAATTACAATTCCTAATTTAAAATAATTATTTCATTCATCCAAAATAGATATAGGTAGAATCAACAACAACAAAATTGTTGAATTAATTCATTCAATGTTATTTCGAATGAAATTCTATTGAGAAACAAAATTATGGATATATTATTATATTATCTTTAAAGAGATTATAACGTTCTTATTTGCTTAGCGATGAATCGTATGAAAACTTACTACTTACTACAGCATATCGTAAAATAGAGCTTTGAAGTATATTCTCATATAACTATTGCTCTACCGGTATGGTTGGAATACTGCCCTATTTTTTGGCAGCTGACTATCTCCAAAACGGTCATATAATATACAACAGTGATTCTTAAACAACAAACAAATAATACATTTACTACAATACCTGACTTTAATAACATTATTTGAGAACGTATTTTATATTATAAGTTACGCTTATTGCAGTAGACTGTAATTTGAAGATGCTTACGGATCTAAGAGAGGGGGCTTAAATAGGATGCTAGGCACCGACCTTTTATGTTGAGAGATCTGGCGCGCTTGAGCTGGTTCAGTGTTCACGCACTGACACACTGATAAGCGGACGGTTTGGAATGTCACTCTCAAGGTTTCACTAAGTTCAGGATGGATGATAGACGCGACGTTCACTCAAATCGTATCAGATTTACAGCAATGAAAGTATAACAGATGCGTTTTGGATGAGTCACTCTGTAGTTAACGTAGCTTTGGTCGTATTGTATATTATCACGGTCTTAGCTTTAACAAGCCTAGATGCGTCAGCTGTCATTAAGTAACCGCCTGTAACTTGTAGCCACGTTCGACTTATGTCCCATGACTACTGGTCGCCTGGTCTTGCGACAATAACTGGAATTTTATGTAAGTAGGAGAAAAGGAATGACGGCCATCATAATTGGCCGAACCATATTATACTAAGGTGTATTGTTCTTTTACTTAAAATTCAATAAAAAAGTAAATTACCATAGTTGCAACGTGAAATATTATTTACTTCAACTCATAATGCAAGGGTAATTAGAGGGCATCAAAAGTTTAGGTATGACGAGATTTTCTTTACTACGAGACCTCTGAAAGTGGCTCAATGTGTAAGGGATTTGATATGACTAGTTAAAGATAGCATAGTGTTCTGGAAGTTGGCCGCCAATCTTCGATAGAAGACGAAACCAAAAGAAGAAGACTATGTTTGCTTTTAAAATGACCTATTTTCCCAACTCATTAGGTCCGTCATTCGATCAAATACTTACTGAGTCATGAAATAATATAAAAAGACATGGATTCAGAGTAATAATATAACAATAGTGGGTATTGTTCGGCAAAATAAAGCCGTAATTCTGGCGTATAACTCACAATATAACCTCAATTTTATTATTATTAACTTAACTATGAAAAGTTATAAGATCATGACGTTGCTTCAGTGCGATTACCAAATTTAAACACAACATAGTTAAACATATTTTATACTACTCGTAAATTAACTAAATATAATTACCACTAACTTTATATTTAACACAAAAACAATAAATTTCAGCAACTCATGCTCGCAGTTTTTAAATGACTGTAGTCATACAAATCAATATTTACCGGTGACGTGTAGAAAAAATATTTAATTCAGCCGTAGAAATTTTATCTTACTCTAATCCATATTGCGGATAAATAAGTGTGCCGAAAGATATCTCATTTGCACCGTATGGTTCGTTTTCGTTCAGGCCTCGGTCATGGATAAATTATATTTTATTCAGATTATATTAATATTATGAATTTCTATGATGATTTCCGGTCATATTCTTTTCGTTTAATCAATGAAATATATGAAATAATGATAAAAATCTATATTATAAGAGTGGAATGCAGAAACATTAGTCATAAGTAAAATTTCCTTAGCAGAAAACAATATGCAGAAACATTGTCCTTAGTTAAGATCATGTTGTCTATGGTTCACCTCGTCTTAAAGCTTCGTTCGTTTTTTCTATTGAAAATAATACCATATTTAAAATTTCTCTTTCATATAGTTTAGGTAAATTATTTTATAGCTGTTAAACGATGACAAAAATATGACAACTGCACTTTATAAATGCAATTATTATAAATACATATTAATATTTAATTAAAATACCCTTGTGTTTCCGTTATCAGTCATTAGCGCCGCAAAATATTCTTTTAACATGGTAACACTAGCGTCAAGTGTCATTTCTATCTGGCATCTTGTATTTCTGCGGGCTGGCGTATAAAAGGTAAAGTAATATTCTGCAAGTGCATGCCAAACGAATTAACACTATCAATATCCATATTGAGATAAATTGTTAAATGAATTTAAGTGTATGAACTGTTTTATAGACACGCGAATTTATTTTGACAGCAGCTGTCAGTGGTAGATGGTAATACGGAAGGGGGAGTGTTCATAACAAAAGTAGTCTATGGTTAAGAATTCCTTAACTCTATACTCAGCATAGTCTATAGTTAAGTCATGTTTTCGGCAACTTATTCTTAAGATCGAAATCTTGGATTCTGCATGGGGCTCTAACATTTTAGAAATAATTACTGTTGATACTCACAAATAGATTGGTAGCAATACGCTTTGTTTGGAAGTAAAGATTTAAGTATGCAATGAGCGAGGTAGATAGCATAATATAAAAATAATATGCAGATAGCTTTTATAATACTCGTACAACTTGCAAGGTTAAATGAGCGATTTATTCCGTCGCGTCCCACGTTTTAATAAAACTTCCAAAACTCTGAATATTTTCATACATTTCGTGCATATCAGCTAAATGGTACATGACACATTTGGAGAGTTACCAAAAAATTATCATCTCCGTCCCCGCACTACCCACTCAGAATAAACTGGGTTTTGCAATGCAACAAAATTAAACAAAAAAAAATACTACACAGGTTAACCCGAGTAACTCACTAGAAATATTAAATTTATAGTATTAATATCACTGTTTAATGCATTTACAAAAAATTGATTAAGTAAAACGATCTTTACCGTAAAAAAAATCGGTTAGGTTCATGTTCAAACACGCGCGTCAATATCATTTTACTCCCTATTTCAATTATAGTTTGTCAATGTATGGCTACGGCCGTATGTTGTAGCTTAACCACTGGGGAATGCCAAAAGAAATGGCGTATTTCACAAAAAGACTACCTTATTCTTAGGTCAATAATTATTATAAAGCAATCATTATTCATAAGATGTTTAACACACTGGAATGGTCAAAGACATAGCTTATAATAAATCGTCGGTCTATCTTGTAAACCTCGTAAATCCCGTTTTGGTCAAAAATGAGATTTTGAGCGAATACGTTAGAATGGTTGAATATCTACGTATATGTTAAACTCTTATATCCATATCACGTTTAATAATTTCAAAAATCAATCCACAAAAACCTCGTTAATCGCGTCCATACAACAATAAAATTTGCAAATCTCGTAAATACCGTAATCCCGCCATTTTGTATGGAGAACTGTAAAAGTGTGTTGAGTATTACATTACCTTTGTTTTGTTTCGTTATAAAACAATACTTTGGGTATCATATTACGAGAGGAATTGATTTATATTGATACAATATAGATTAAATATTAAGGTAAGCATTTTATTTATAATGATTTCCCATAATATGCACACAATGTTACATTTATATTAGAACGTTTTTTTGAGGTTAGAATTTCATGACATGTATAATATTTAATCATGTTTGGTTGTTTTCAATGGTTTTTAGTTTATTAGCACATACAATTAGAAAAGAAAACAAATCAAATTACATTCAAGTACCAACTTACTACGTGAATGCAAAATTTACAAACTTTAATCTGTTTTCAGATGTCACGGACTCAAAAAATTATGGACATGCTACAAATTAAAAATAACACAATTGAAACAACTGCTGCTAAGGAAGGAAATAATCCCAATGGAATATTATGAGACCATGCATATTATTCCATTACCATCGCCATATGAGGTCATTTCTAGCGATGACAATGTTTTAATGTATGATTCACAACACGAAGGTTCTTATAATATACGTGTGAGACCCCAACTGGCAGAATTATCAGAAAACAATATAATCGAGACTATTGACAGATCTTCAAACTATGAAAATCTCGTGAAAAAGCCATTATTTAGTTCCTTATTCCGATACTGATGATTCGTTACAGGAAATCAGTACTAACACTCAGAGGAAACGGAGAAAAAAAATGAATGCAAGGCAGATAAGTCCGAGTGGAAAAGTGAAAAAAATAAGGCAAATAGAGAAAGAGGTGAGCAATATTTCGGAAGGAAAAAAACAGAACATGCATGGGAGCATGTTCTGTTAAGCATCAAAAAGTTTTTGCCAGCTCTATCGGAAACAGACAGAAGAGAACTAATCCTATATAGCGATGGTTGTACAAAATAGAAATTTGACGATGGCAAATTCACTATTGAATATTGCAATGATGAATGATATTAGGATTCAACAATTTTTTTTAGAAAAAGGACACCCAAATGCCAGTTGATTCGATGCATTCTACCATTGAAACGTACCTAAAAAAACGGGATATAAATGTTCCTGCAGAATATATGAATATATGCCGTAATGCTCGAAAGAAACCAAAGCCATATTATTGTGAATATCTGTATCACAACGATTTCAAAAAAATTGACTTAAAAATTTGACTTTAAATTTATCAAAAGTGTTCGTCCTGGAAAAAAAGTTGGTAATCTGGTTGTCACTGATATAAGGGCATTATTATATGAACCAAATGGCACTATACAGTATAAATTAAGATTTTCATATGCTTGGAGTGTATTGCCTCCAATGACATTAATATGGACGAAGCATCTGGGAATAAAAATGACACTCACTTTTTTGTCAGGTCTGCCGAATGGCATAATCTGTTCTAACGCCATTACAATAAAGGTGATATTGCTATAAATTCCCGATGCTTTTTGTCGGTTCTGCCGAACGGTTCGGTTCGAACGGGTTCGCTCAAATGAACATTGACACTAGAAACACTGTTCTAACACCATTACAATAAATGTGATATTGCTATAAATTCCCGATGAGTGATATCACATAATGGAAATTGCGTGACGTCTACCTATACATGTGCGAATGTCGCAGTGCGTGAATTTACTTGCTAGCTACTGTATTGAGTGCGTTGTCCATTAATATTGTCATTGATTGCCTCACAGAAAGGACAAGGACGTCACACCTAATAAGTTTGCACATGCCAGTCTTCTTAAAATCAAACCAACAAAATATCATGATCTGCAAGAACTGAAGACTGTTTTGTCGAAGGATTTTCACGATTACTACAATAATCTACCACATTAAAAAAAAATAACATGTTCATTTATTATTTTTTTTAAATATACCTATATAAGTAAAATTGTTAATAAGTTCAAACATTACATTTGATATTTTTGTAAACTATACAATGTGTCTTAATTTTCCCCAATACTCGTTTTTATGACTGAAAACCTTCTAAATCCATAAAGGCAAAATACACGTAGTATGAAAACCTCATAAATCCAAAAAAGGCTATTTTTAATAAGTATAATGAAAATTTATTAAAAATAATTACTGAATACAGTTTCTGATTTAAAAAGTAACCAAATGGATTTTTGAAATTTCGAAATTCCATTTAAAACCAAAATTAGACAGTTTTTATTGTCTCCTGAAAAATTAGTTGATTTGGATTTACGAGGTTTACAAGATAGACCGACGAAATATCTTTAGAATTATCATCAAATGTGTTAATCTTGCCGATTTTTTGAATAATAAAATGCCTAATTCTTGTCAAATTTATGATCACAGAGATTATCAATATAATTTTTTATCGTGAATATTTTACAAAAATTATCTCGTAATAAATTATGCTAATAGTTTTATAAATGCGTTTAAAAATTAATAAATGTAAAATATCTTAACACCACTGCACAGTTATGTACCAAAATATGACTATATTCTAAAACATTAGAGCGAGAGGTTTAAAAGAATACTATTTTATGTAACAAAAATACTTTATGCAGTCATCAAATGTTTAAAATAACTATAAAGGATAATAAGGCTTCAAAATTACATAAATAGATCATCTACAACGTTTAAGGAGTGTCCATGCTCATGGTTTGAAAATACAATAAAAACTCAATTTTGACCTTCGACGAGCATGTCTCGAGATTATTCTCAGTCATCGTAATTTGCTGATGTTTTCCAACCAAACTTAACGCCTCGTAATTCTCTCGATTAACACCGGGTGTGACGCGCGGTGTTTGGTTTGGTGGGTCCATGTTTGTCTTGGGTTATACTGCAATTTGTTAAAGAAATACAAATCAGTTGGGAACAGTTAATTATGTCAAGTAATTTAAAAGAAAAAAATTAATGAGCTTGAAGTCTTGTTTGACTAAACAAGGAAAAGATGTAAGTCAGAATTGTCGACATTTTGTCATAGTTCACTACCAGTAAATCACTCGAAACAGATATTCTTTTATTCATAAAATAAAGTAACTTAAGGCTCTTGATTTTAAAGTCAGAAACCTTCTTTTTTATTTTATTCTTATACTGCCTATAAATAGTTTTATACGTGCTTTTCCGTCGTGTATAATTCATAAACATTACTATCAAATCCAGCTCCATTCGTTAATAAAATAGTATGAATCAAGAGGTTGATTGCATTAACTTCCCATTATCATATTCTTCGGCCAACATAAAACATAGTGTTTTTTTTTATCAATTTTCGTAATTAAACAATCGCAATTATTTACTAATACATCGTATGTTTGTAAAAAGAAAACACTCTATTTTTAGTCCAAATTAAATTATACTTGAAAGTTTTTGTGATTATCTCAAAATAGTGGAATGTAGAGATAACCGACTAAAAAACTAATGAATCGTTTACCAGCGCAAAAAAGGGAAGTCAAGTAGTTATGTTGATCTCTTGTAGCTTATGAATCGCGCCACCGGGAGAAATACTCCTTTAAATAGTATTATCTCTACCTTATTTATATTTACATAAATGCATACATGAAGTGAGTTAAGGGGGGACATGCTCGTCGAAGGTCAAAATTGAGTTTTTATTGTATTTTCAAACCATGATCCTGGACACTCCTTAAACGTTGTAGATAATCTATTTATATAATTTTGAAGCCTTATTATCCTTTATAGTTATTTTAAACATTTGATGACTGCATCAAGTATTTTTGTTACATAAAATAGTATTCTTTTAAACCTCTCGCTCTAATGTTTTAGAATATAGTCATATTTCGGTACAGAACTGTGCAGTGGTGTTAAAATTTTTTACATTTATTAATTTTTAAACGCATTTATAAAACCATTAGTATAATTTATTACGAGATAATTTTTGTAAAATATTCACGATAAAAAATTATTTTGATAATCTCTGTGATCCCAAATTTGACAAGAATTAGGCATTTTATTATTCAAAAAATCGGCAAGATTAACACATTTGAAGATGATTCTAAAGATACTTATTATAAGCTATGTCTTTGACCATTCAAGTGTGATAAAAATCTTATGAATAATGATTGCTTTATAATAATTATTGACCTAAGAATAAGGTAGTGTTTTTTTGAAATACGCCATTTCTTTTGTCATTCCCTAGTGGTTAAGCTACAACATACGGCCGTAGTCATAAAATGACAAACTATAATTAAAGTAGGGAGTAAAATTATGTTAACGCGCATGTTTGAACATGTACCTAACCGATTTTTTTTTAATTTTTTTTTAAACGGTACATGTTCAAACACGCGCGTTAATATCATTTTACTCCCTACTTCAATTTTAGTTTGTTAATTTATGGCTACGGCCGTATGTTGTAGCTTAACCACTAGGGAATGACAAAAGAAATGGCGTATTTCAAAAAAACACTACCTTATTCTTAGGTCAATAATTATTATAAAGCAATCATTATTCATAAGATGTTTATCACACTTGAATGGTCAAAGACATAGCTTATAATAAATATCTTTAGAATAATCTTGAAATGTGTTATTCTTGCCGATTTTTTGAATAATAAAATGCCTAATTCTTGTCAAATTTGGGATCACAGAGATTATCAATATAATTTTTTATCGTGAATATTTTACAAAAATTATCTCGTAATAAATTATGCTAATGGTTTTATAAATACGTTTAAAAATTAATACATGTAAAAAATCTTAACACCACTGCACAGTTATGTACCGAAATATGACTATATTCTAAAACATTAGAGCGAGAGGTTTAAAAGAATACTATTTTATGTAACAAAAATACTTCATGCAGTCATCAAATGTTTAAAATAACTATAAAGGATAATAAGGCTTCAAAATTATATAAATAGATCATCTACAACGTTTAAGGAGTGTCCAGGATCATGGTTTGAATATACAATAAAAACTCAATTTTGACCTTCGACGAGCATGTCCCCCCTTTATAGTTAGAAAATAAATTTTGTAGTAATTCATATTATGCAAAATATATTACGATTTATCAATGAAACAGGAAATGGGTAAGTTTTGCTTAAATCTTTAGTGGAAACTGAGTGAAGGCAATAGGCATACTACAATTACCTCTTTGCCTCAGCATCTAAAACGTACCCTTCAAGGTATATTGTAAGGTTCTATTCGGTCCGGTAGCTGTCCAGGGTCCTTTGATCCCCATAATCCTTTAATGGAAAGGGAACTTACGTTAACTTCATAAATATTCATAGGATCCCATGAAATCGGTCAGTTTTTTCACATTAATACTTAGTTTGACAACGGTTCTATGCGCAATGTTTTTCTTTTTTGTGACTGACTTGAAAGCAATTGTGAATATTAAATGAATAACTCTATGCCTAACGTATATTGCCTGATTACTCATATTATTAAAAAAAATATTTATTGAACAAACAAAAACATATGAGTCAATTATACTATGCATGCACCATAATACTATAAAATGCAATACCGATTTGTAGTCTGTATGCTACCCTAGTTATCAGAACGTCCGTCTATAAAACCATTGGTTACGAGTTTAATTCTACGACTGAATAACAATCTGTGCTGTTTTTTTCCCAATTTAATATGTTTGATCCAGTGCCATGATCTAATGGGTTGGGTGGATGGTGAAAAATCCACTCTTGAGAAAAGTATATTAATTAAACATTCACTCTATGGAAACATAATATGATACCTATACTCAAAAGCGTACTTGATAATATATAAATTGATTTGAATTTTATATCATTACATTAAATTAATTTTTTGTGACTCGGGATTCGGACAACAACAGAAGGTAACAACCTTATTCCATAAGTAAATGATTATGAATAAAAACAATTGTTTAATATTTAAATATTTTAAGTAAAGCCCCGTTGTAAATATCCATAGTAAAAACCGTACATTTGACATTGAAAAAGGTGCAAAATTATTTCATAGACAAAACATATTAAAGATAAAAAGAAGAATTCACCACATCTGCACGTAATGAGTATTTAATTTTTGAGTTAGATATGTAATAAAACGCATTTTTTGTAGTACTTATTCCTCAGAGGGACATTTTCAACTGAATACATTTTTTTTAAAATAATATTTATCAAACAAAATCCAAAGCGACAGAAATAATAGGTACATATATATTATGTACCAATTGTTATATTATTTCTGTCGCTTTGGATTTTGTTTGATAAATATTGCAACATGACCACTTCTCAGCCTCTACTAATTTAATATTCTGTGACTATATCTGACTTGCAAGATGTATACTAATTGTCAACGTAAGGTACGTTTAAACGTCTTGAATTAGACATATGTAAAGTTCGTTGTATCTATATAAATCAGTTTGAATTTGAATACTGTATTTGTATACAGCAAAGATTGCAACAGGGGGATGGGGGCAGTATGCCCATATACTATACGAAATATGCAGAAAGAATATGTACATATTTAACAATTAATGATACTACCTATCTTTAGTTACAAGATACCACTCTAATTTAAAATTTATGTACGCAATGCCAGATGTAAACCAAAGTATCTTAAAGAGTAGGCAATCTTGACCCTTTCATTTGTTCTCAAAAGGAAAGGTCGGTACAAAGGTATATACATTTTGCAATCATGAAAGATACTTCAATGTATCAAACATAAAAAGGGTAACAATATTTTATAAAATATCATAGATGTACTGGAAAGTATATTTCAACCAGGTTTGTATTATTTATTAATCAACTCTATAATTTTTACAGTTTCTCCAAAATATAATTCAGTAGACTTTGATAAATAATGGTTATTCTTAAATATAATATATAAGTACCTATATATATTTTATTAAATCTATTTTTTTATTTATTCAACGAATAAGACACAAGATTTCAGAATGTCACATTCTATATACTGAATATACTTAATTGGAAAACATCTCATGCATATACACACTAGAAAAAATCGTGTTTATAGTAAAAAATACGACACCCGACAGGACTTGAATCTGTATCTGCTGGATTCGCGCTAGTATGTTTTACTATTAAACTACGGGCGCCTTAGATAATTAATAAACTAGTAGTTGTTCCATGAAAATTGTTATCGAATTGCGTTATAAGGTTGGCTATCGGTTTTGGTATATAAAATTAAGGTAAGTATCAATTAATTCCTTAATTACTAACCAACGTCGTCAAATTATGTATATTCAGTACTTATTAAGGAATACAATTAATACTTTGGACGCTGAAGACGCACCTGGTGCGTAATGACCATGTGGCTGATCGATTTAATTATCGTGCTTTTAAACCTGGTAATTAAAAAATCATTATCTAGTCAGCAGCGAATGAGTTAAGAAATAAATTGATTTCTACCTTAATTTAATAAACCAAAACCGATGGCCAACCTTATAACGCAATTCGATAAGCATTTTCATGTAACAACTACTAGTTAAAATCGTCGTAATTACCTAAGGCGCCCGTAGTTTAATGCTAAAACATACTGGCGCGAATCCAGCAGATACAGTGTTAAGTCCCGTCGGGCGTCGTATTTTTTTCTACAAAAACGATTTTTTCTAGTGTGTATAATATGCATGAGATGGTTGGCGGCTCTCGTGGTGCAGTGCGTATGGCGCTTGCCTTCCACCCGAAAGTTATGGGTTCAATTCCCGGTGAGGACACAACATTTATGTGTTTTTATCAAAGCCTGAGTGCTTGCGATTGTTGAAAATTACTAACAACCACCTTGTACGAAAAAGCAGGGTCATGGTTATTAATAATTCTAAAAAAAAAATATGCATGAGATGTTTTCAAATGATGTATATTCAATATTATATATATATATTTAGATCAAACACACTCTAATCCATATTTTGCTGTTGCCTAAAAATTATAATATACTAAGTGAAAAGTCTGTCAAATGATATACCTACCTACCTGCGAAACAATATCTAAATTCTTGTTAATTATTGTTTATTAAGAAGTTTATGTTTGCATACATAAGTCAGGAACATGCCTCATGTAAATCCCTTTATAATAAGGTCGGTACCTACCTTAACTCATCATCATTTTTTTACCACTTCCAAGAAAAAAATGTATTGTGTTTGTAAAACTATTATTTAGTCTTTTAAAACATATTTTTTTTTTAAATTACTTAGCAAAATGTTTCCTATAATTTTTTTATTATTTTAATAAACTACCCAACGAATAAGATACAAGATTTGTGTCTCTTATGGGTTTTAATAATTATTCATCCTCGGGGCGGCCCAAAGATAACAAAAAATTAAAATCACTTGCAGTGATCGCTCGTGTTAATTAATGTTATTATTATCGATAAATATAATATTATTTATAAAAAAAACATCTCTTTGACATTCAAATAATGTCAAAGTTTTCGCATAAGAAATAAATCATAAAATTTAATCCCCACATTATGTGATAATAATATTTCGCACGTGCGTTGTCTCTCAAGCTATCCAAAGTTGTGCCTACTCAAAAACTATACATGAAAAGCCCCCCAGTCATACGAAAAACTTTTGACTTCATTGTTTACCTTTGAGTCTAAGAAGTGTACCTAACGAAGAGAAAAGGGGAAATGCAATCAAGGTTTTTTTTAGCATTCACTGCTTTATTATTTCTTTCCTAAAAATAGGCAATTTTATTTTATTTTGTCTGCTATTTAAGAAAAGTTGATTAGCGTGTTCACTTACCCATGATTCATTTTTTTTATTTATTTGACCACAAAAAATTTTGAAAACACTTCTGAGAAAATATACTATAATAACCAATAGAAAAAATCTTTTTTGAAAAAATAAGACACCCGGCAGGATCAAACCTGCATCTTTCGGATTTCGCGCCCATGCACATAGACCACTATGCTATTATAGGCGTCATACTAAATTGCGATAAATTTTAACTGATGGTTTTTAATTTTCTCTGAAGCGGTTTCCGAATTTACTGTTTTCAAAATTATGTATGTATGTTCAATAATTAGAATGTAACATTCTTAAAAATTGTGAATTATTCGTTGAATAAAAAAATAGTTAATTATAAATTATTAAATCAAGATGTTTACAGTATCATACTATTTTATTGTACATAGTGGATAAGGAAACAGACAAGGGTTTGCGATGCAATAGAGTTTGCTAAAAACTCCGAGTGGAAATGGGCTGGACACATCGAGTCAAATCACCTAAATATGATAGATATGGCCAAATAGTGGTAACCATGAGGTGATCAATGGTCACAGAGTCAAAAATCTTCTGTTTGTGATTCTAAAAGACTGTGGACATAAAACCATAGAAGTAGCTAAGGGTGACTTTCATTAATGCGTAGATAAATCCTGATTATCGATGCATAAATTACGTACATGTTTTAAATGCAATAAAAATGCACACTTTTAAAAAAAGTAACAAAATCATTCTAACAATAAAGTGCCATATCGATATAAAGTTACAATTCAAATTAAAATACATTCCAGATACCGCAATGGGTATTTATAAAGTAAGACGTTATGTAGGTATATTTACATCTTTAACTTTTGCGACCCCTGCATTAAAGGAGGTTAAAACTTGTATAAAGCCTTAGTGGAATGATAGGACAGTGCCGTTATCTAAGTTTAAAAAGTTTCGAAGGATAGAGGTTCCGCTTTTAACCATAACAAAGTGTCCCGGCCACGAGCCTTTTTCAGGCATACCACATGGAGAGATTTAAGTATAAAATGTTAACCTAATACTGTTGCAAATTGTAATAATATGTATATTTAATTGAATTTGAAGTTTTATCAGAAACAATTTCATTTGAGGAATTAAATGTAAAGTCGTGTAGATTTTAATACTAATTAGAAGATAATTATAATCAAGACATTATGTTGTTAAATTATGGAGGCATTATATCAATGGAAATGTAATGTAAGTCTAACCTACTAAAGTATTGAAAGTCAGTATTTAAAAGTAATTGAAGTTTTAAGAATCTGTAATGAAGTATCATAAGTATGATTTATGGCAACAAACATTTCCGTTATCATGCTCTACCAACGACCGTGAAAGAAACAATTTTTAAATCACTTAGGAAACACGAAACTGTGTTTTACGAGAAATGCTTTGAGGCTACGGTGGATTCACTGCCAAGCTCTTTCAGCTTGGACTTGTCATCCAAAACCATGTTTATGTGGCGGAGAACTACAGGGCTTCTCTGGGGATGGCTGAGAATGTGCTCCGAAAGTGAAGAGATGCTTGACTTTCTCCAACCAGCTGTTGGGGCCAATTTTGTTGTGCTTAAAAAAATGCGGCGTTTTTTTGCAGACATGAAAATCTCTTCACAAAGTTTACTTTGTCCGTATTTTTAGTTAGTTATCTATGACCCTCTCTCCCATGAGCACTTTTATTTAAAGGTCTGTGTGAACTCAGTCAAAGCACACTTAAGTGCATGGTGACCTTAGTATTGGGTATCTACTACATTACTAGACGTAAAAAACTGCTGATGCTTCACAGCAAACATACGACCTCAAAAAAAGCTCGATTAAAACCGAGAGTGGTACGGGTGGGTTGGTTTGGAGAGGTATTATATTTGTGTTGTATCAAAAATATCTTACGTATGCAATTATTGGTAGTATCACAGTACATAAAAATCTGTTGTATTAAAAATAGATGGCCGTATAGTATTGATATCAAATTCAGGTATAAATAAAACACTTAAAATACATAATAAAAGCCACCGGAAAATATATAAATTAAGAGAACATAATATAAAGAAATATATTTCGTATATAATATTTAAAGAAGAAAATCGTTAGAATATCGGAGGTACACAGCTCAAAGACGACTAAAAATTGTTGATTGCAAATATTAATACAAGAAAGACTTCTTAATATATCGTTGAAAATAGGTATTTTTTCAATATAAATAATACACAAAAATATATTAATTGTAATATAAGTTCGTTCTCGTCAGGTTCAAGTTGTAATACGGCCTTACCTTGTACAGCAAAGAAAGAAAAGGAGCAAAGGGCGCCGGTTAAACTTTTGGCTAAACGGTTATAACAGGAAGTTTTTTGCGAAAGCTTTATTTTGCAAAGGAAGCCTCGTGACTCTGAAAGCTCACGGTATACGGCTCTAAGTGGAAAACTGAAAAGTCTCCGAGGAATTCAAAGTTTGATTCTATTGGGACGAAGCCCGGCTTATTTCTATGCTGGTATTATTGTCGGACGACATATTATTATTCCAATGCCCATGGGTTATGTACTTTGGTATTTAAAAAGCTATTACAAAATATTATTTTCGAAATATTGTTCCAGTAAATTTATCTGCGAGATATTTATTTATTATTTGCCTTTTTAAAAACGTTTTTTTAAACTTTTTTCGATTTACTTAATAACGAACAGAGCATGTGAATAATAAAAGGGTAGTTTTAAACGAGCCCGTCTCCGGAAATGTGTACGTATGCAGTTCGCCGTGAAATGTTTTATCGGAAATATTATATGGTCGTATATTAAAGACCGTCCAACCTCTTTGGGTCGTATAGTACTGACATAAAATTCATGTCTACATAATACACGGTTCTTGTCGGTTTACAAGAAGCCAGCGGTAAACAAAATTTGAAAATAGTCAATATCCTGTGTATTTGTTAGGTTAAGGTAGGTTTAGTTTTCTATGAAAATTGAATTAACGTTCGTATTGAATCTAATAAAATTGAAGACCGTATAGTATACGGTCATCTCTTTCCGATAGAAAGCTCATGGTGAATCGTGCTATGGTTAAATGTTTTACGTACAATTAATTGACATGTAACCAAACGAGGCTGCTGATAGAGATTCTCTAAAAAGTGTTATTTCGAAAACAGATAAATACAGCTAATAGAATTTTAAAAAGTATGATTTGATTACTAAAAACAAAAAAAACTCAACAAAAAAAAAATAATACACTATACAAAATAAGTCATGCAAAAATATTCCCGTATCCGTTACCGGACCCCGACGAAAACTGTGTGTTTTATTGGCAAGAATAAACTGCCAAGCTAAAATATCTTTATATGAATTTTGAGTCAGGAAGTTTATCTTTTGACAGAACTTTGCTCTTCAAAAATCTTCACCATATAAATAAGATGCAGAATATGCAATCACATCACCTATTTACCATATTCCAGTTATCTTAATCTCGAACTTTTTCTTTCTTCAGCCAGTACAAAGACTTATTGCGTTTCACTTGACGCTATCCACCCATATCCTATAAAGACTGTCCAATGGTTGAGTTCTTACTGAGGTATATCCGTCTTATCTAATAACATAAAAACATCTGAGTATTGGCAACCCCAGGGTAAGTATTATAATATAGGCTTTAAATTTTTGAACACTTCAACTGTGTGTGTGACTTTTGTGAGCTATCGACGACGCTCAATAGAAAAGCCTGTACTCGTTGTGATGTACGTCTATCAACCATACATCTACCAACTATAGCAGGTGAGTGCCCGCGGTCCCACATTATCAAAATACCGTTATAAAATCATCCGCCAGAGCGCATTTTCTTGTTTCTTCATCAGGCTCCGGGTTTTAAACCCATAATATATAAGTAATATTTTAGTTTTTTTTTTATTGTTTCTTTTGTCTTTTCATCTTCAATATTTACTCGTCGTTAGTAATTATTTTATTCTTTTAGTTAAAACAAAGCTTTCGTCTAAACCCATGCATCGATTATTACAAAGAGTTTTTACCGGAAATAATCTATAATAATATCTTTTCCATTTTCGGTGACATGTACTATGAAGATCCTTCATCAAGTCACGTGGCACATTTTATCTAAAAATCAGTTTGTTAAACGCAGTCAAAAGATTCGATTCGATTGATTCAATATCCGTTCTCTGTTTGTAAACTCTTCTACGATGCTATTTATTTCGTTTGAAGTTCGCAATGCAAATAAATGCACTGTGCTTTGCTTTTTGACTTTAAAAGTTGCCCTTGTGTATTGCAAGACTACGTACGAATTCCGATCAATCACAGTTTAGCATCCCGTGAAGCTTCCCTTAGCAATATTTCAACATGCTATATACAAAATTTATTGGTTTATTTTCTTCTGTAAATGCTTCTGTGCACCTGATACATTTTAGACTGCACGTATTAAAACAATATAATTAAGTAAACAATTTTGTTTATTCAACAAATAATTCACAAGGAATTTAATATTGGTTATTGAACATACATTTTTTGAAAACATCTTTTCGAAAAAAATACGACACCTCAGTTTTGAACCCGCACCCACTAAGCTTAAAATTTTCACTGAAGCGTTTTATAAATAATTGCTATTGACCATGTCCGATCCTAATAAGATCATTTATGGGCCTCCACAGAATGGAGGTTTTTATGAACAGATTTTTACGAGAAATTAATGTTAGCCACTTGTTTAACCTATTAGGTTCATAATCTTACTCCAAACACAAAAAAAACAATATGTGTATTTGCCAAACCAAGGATTCGAACCTGGGACCTATGACATTATATATCGACGCATAAGCCGCTAGGCCATCGTGGGCATAACGCACTTAAATTTGCTAATAATACATATATTATTATAATGTAACATATTTTCTAGTGGTTATATATTTTACTGAGGTTATTTTAAAATATGTATGTTGAATATATTACAATTTATTTTTATGTATTTAGTACTTGATAGCTAATTTCAAAGATTGTCTTCAACCCTTTTCGCATTCCGCAACACGCAGGGCCTATGACCTAGGTCAACAAACAACTCGAGAGATTCTTGATTTGATCTATCCATATGAAGAATGCTCTTTAATCGGAATTGTAAAATTAAAACAATTTTGATCGGGGAATGCAGCATTATCGATATTTTCGATATTTCGAATGCGTCGATATTTTGTATCATAAATTACTATTAACCTATAATTTTTTTATATTATCTTCGCAAAAAAATTAACACCTTATTAGGCCAAACGCTATATATATATATTGTTAAATGAAAAATAACAACCGACCATCATTCAACACTGTTATCCAAGCTATGTGGATAACAGGCACCGCTAGCTCAGGGTACTGGGTTTCCACACTATCTCTCTGATGAATTCCAATCCTGTTACGGAAAGGACCATCAAAATCAATTGGTATTCGATGGATAATGTTTACCATACCGCTGCAGGAGTTAATTGCGAGCACTGAAAACTTGACTCTATTGGACGCCAAAGCCTTTTCTATGAAAGAAAAGAACATAATATTACGGGATACAATTAAATTAAATGAAACACCGTGATAATTTTAACCTCACTGTTTTTAAAGAAAATGCAATTAAAAGTCAATGGTACAAAAATGGCGACATGACGCCATAGAAAAATCACCACCGTTCACAAACGACGATGTTATAATACATAAATATTTACGTTATACAAAAGACACAATATCAGCGTCTGCAAACTAAAATTTTAACACAATAAGTTCTCAGCAACTAACTTAAACTTAAACCAAAATATCCACATGTGAGTGAGGTTATAATTAAAACAAAAACTTAAAATTAATTAATACTAAAAAAATGAAATTGAAATGTATTTACAGCCGCTTGGCAAATTGCCAAGCGGGAATCGCTCCTCCCAAAGTCCTCTCGTTCCCAAGGGTCAACCAGAAAAAGGAAGGAGATCCAATTCGATCGCCTGACATCGATCCCCCCACCACTCATCCAACCCGGAAGCTTGAAGTGCCAACCGCAGGATTTTAGTGTTGCCCGCGAGAGAAAAACCTCTCCACTAATTATGATTGTTAATTAGCCCGATGGTGACGTCTGCAACGTCACAATATGTGATATCATTCTATAAACACAGTTTTTAGTCTTCAAATTTCATCTCTGCAACAAAGCGTACGGCGCGAAAGTGAGTCCATAAAAACCCCCGTTCGCCTCGGACAGATTTGTTTTATTCCAAGTCTCCTGCACTGAAATACTTGAAACAGAAATAAAAAAATATTGCTTTGTCGAGTACTGTGCAAATAAATTTGTTTTATTGAGCTTTTACCCTTCTTGTTCTTTGAAAAAAGTGAACACTGTAAAATGAGGGGGAATTTTTCAAGTACACATAAAATAGATTGCGCCAAAATTTATGACTAGTCTCTTCTTACCGAATTTTCGACACATTAAAAATTGTTCGGGTATTGAGTGCAGACTCCCAATTTACAAAATTATGATAAATTGAAAGCTACTGAGAAGTAACTACTGAAAAAGCATTTACTGAGGTCAGCGTTAAAGACGAGAAAGCTTTTTTCAATAGAAATGAAACTTAACCTAACTATAAATTTAGTATTATGACAGTAAAATTAAGTTAAAAAAATAAATAACATAATTACTTCATGTATATACTAAATAATTAGAAAGTAAAAAAAAATCATAGATATATTATAATTTTTTCCATTGATTCAGTAGTTTTGAGTACAATATTACGGCCTCAGAAAAATTTAAATCAATAATAGGTAGGTAGGTGATAAAGGTTTTACCTATTTTATCATATTAATTTATTTATATTAATTAATTATATTCGTTGTCATTGTTTATTTGCCTATTCGTGAATACACAGTATATGAAGATGCCGAAAGGCGAAACCCGGGTCTAAAAAAACGACTCAAATGGAGTACAAAACTGAAATCCATTCGAATAATAAAATATTATTATCGAATTATATAAATATATAATATAAAATAACTCAAATATTATATTCCGATTAGAAATAAACTTAAGGTGTATTCAAATTATATACCTATCGCCACCTCAATACTACAACTAGATAACTCTGATTTGGTCATTGTTGGGAAAATGAAATTTAAACTTTACTTGATTAACTTAATTAACTTAATTCTAAGCTAAAATTATTATTAAAAATAAAAATGGAAAATTGTGCTTGTCTTATTGGGAACAATTATGGATTGTTCTATTGTATGAAAAAAATATTATACTTAGATATATTATTTTATTTATTTAATGCACTTGTGGTTTTAACGTTATCTAGTATTTTCAAACACAAAATTAATACAGTTTCCATTAACTTCAGTTACCTAGTTGAATTATTTTGTAGTATTGAGGTGACGATAATAGATATTATATTATAGCAAATTTATGTCACAATTTCTACGACTTCATGTGATTTGTGGTAACGTCTAGCCATCGTAATATACTACAAGTCTAACTGAGTTCAAGAAAAATCGATTCGTACATTGATAGATCCTACCTGCGTGAGGGGAGTTGAGGTAGACGTTTTTTATATTTACATTAAACACAGTATATTTAGCCAAATCAGTATATTTTATTATTATTCAGTGAATAGTGGATTATACGTAAGTCTCTTTGCTGACATAACGTAATACACGAATCATTTCATTATTTCTGGATTAAAGGAAATGAGCTGTTTTTTTAGTCAAAAGTTAGTAGGTGGTTACTTACTTGGTAACATGACTTGCAAGCATCAGGCGCAAAGGACTTCATCTTATTGCGAATCCATTGAAGGTGATTCATTGATTAGAGCGGGAATGGGACGATTTGGCACCGCGAACTGGCCTCCGGTTATTGGCCGCCGGTACAATCGGACGCCGACCCAATTGGCCTCCGGGACGATCGGACGCCGGTACAATCGGGCGCCGACCCAATTGGACACCGGCCAAACTGGCCGCCGAGAGATTGGACGCCGCACGGCTGAATTAAATGCGCAAAGGAAAAGACCTACGTAACGACTTGGTAGAGAAAGTAGACACGACACTTTAATATGCTTCTATCTACTTAGTGGTTGTACCTCATACATTTTTTGCTTATGATTGATAATAATTATTACTTATGCTTTATGCTGTTTATAAAAAGAGAAAAATTCTTTCCTCGTCAGAACTTGAAGATGTACATAATTAAGTAAGTAATTTATTGTGTATACCTACCTATTCATATTAAAAATATATATATATATATTAATAATGAATTGGTTAGTGAAAATAATATCTTTCGGCGTTTTCTCGATTCATGTTATTATAATTGAACTTTATATTTGTACATCATCCGTAAATAAGTATTTTGAAGTTTATGTAATTACAAACAATATAAGTAGGTAAACTACTTGAAAGGTACCTACATATTACATTATATATTATATTATTGTTTGAAATGTGTTGGTCAATCGATCTTTAATAATTAGGTACAATTTATATTAATCAAGGCGTTTACGTAATAAATAAAATAAGTCTATAATAATTAACAAACTATACCGTATTCAGTACCTACATTATTATATATTATGTTGACAAAGCGAATTTGTATGTAGGTGCATATTATTATCAATAGACTATCGTTTGAAATATGTGTTAGGTATCTTCGGCTTAAAATTGTTTATTCCATTTTTATTACTAAACGTATTTTATAAAAAACGCGCTAACTCACATTAGATAAATTTCAAGAAAAGTCGACTCAAAAAATTCAGCACGGTGCATAGGTAAATGAATATTTTTTCATAGTGTGGTATATTTTTTTTACATTATTTTAAAAATAACTGGAGTAGAGTGTACTAGATATTAATTTAAGTCGAAATGTTCATATGTTAAAAATTTCACTTTTAATTTAAAATGTGTACACATATTTTTGTTGAAAGATAAATAGTATGGCTAACATTAATACATTATTATAAACATTATGATGGACGCTAAACCAAGAGATGTCACGGAGACTTGAAGCTTTCGAGATGTGGCTGTATAGATGCATCCTCAAAAATTCTTGAACTGACCGGGTGACAAATGTTGAAATTCTCAATCGAATGGGAAAGGACCAAGAAGTTCTACGTAGTGTTAAAACCAGGAAACTACAGTACCTCGGCTACATTATGAGAGGACAAAAGTACAGTATTCCCCAACTTATTATTCAAGGAAAGATCAATGGTAAGCGTAGCAGAAGACGGCGCCGCATTTCGTGGCTTAAAAACCTCCGTGATTAGTACGAGTGCAGCTCCACTGAACTATTCCAGGTAGCAGATGACAAAGCTAATATTGCCTTGATGGTGTCCGACCTTCGCTAGGGGATGGTAGAATAAGAAGAAGAAGATAAATATTTATTTATGAAGAAAATGTCACAAATGGAAAATTTACTGTTGGAATATGAATACGTATAATATAAAAAAAATAGTAATAAGTAGAAGTGTAAACATAATAATTATATATCCACTTTGACAACAAAAGTCAATACCACCACCTGTCACCTGATCAAGGCTGTTTTTCAAGCCAACTCGATTCCGGCATCCTAAAAGGCTACTAAAAACCATCCACACATTATATATATGGTAGATACAGAATGGTGACATGACTTGGGAAGATAATAAGAAAATAAATAATCTAGGAAAAAAATATTTTGACTGGTGAAACATTTCACCAAGCATTGATTTATATTTTATGAGTTGTATTTTTTTGTGTAACTACGTCGAAATATATAGTACCTATTATATTAATCACTAGGAAGCCGATGTTTGTAATAGGAAATTATTTTTAATTTATCTGTGGCTTTGAAAACACAATTCATTATTCGTAAAAAAATGTATAAGACAAATGTATCATTCACTATGTGCAGGCATATTATATCTCAACTTGTATTATGTACCTATTTTTCTATTATTAAAATTATTTTGTGTCATACGCTTTTTCCTATAGTATGGTTCTGTTGTTAGTAATATTACATAGGACAGATAATATTATTTCTTTGATTCTGAAATAAACTTAAGTCGATAATTCTGAGATTTGAACTTTAGTTTTGTTTGATTCATTTGTTATTCAAGATTAATCTTTGTGCTTTATCCCTTTATAATATTAATACTATCGATCGAGGGTACGTATCAAGGGAGTTGTTTTTGCGACCCTAGTTTTGCCTTTCGGCATCTTCAAGCACTATGCGCACTTACCAATGGTAAACACACACATACAACGAATGCAGTCAATTTTAACTTATTTAACAAATTCATACAATAAAGTAGGTAAAAACTTTATCACCTACCTATTAGGTCAATGATCACAATAAAAAATATAACAATAAAAAATAATAAAAAAATTAACAAATAAATTAGTACTTGAAGTGAAGTGGAAAAAAAGTAGCATGTAAGAATAATATTAAATATTTGTTTCACAAGATTGATATCATTGAAATAGGTATCTCATTACTAACCTCCGTTAAATTCCCAATACGTTGCTATGTTCCCAGAATTGACAATTTTACACCTCTTGAGTGTAGTAAGTATTTTTATTGATTATATTTACTAATGATCTATTATTATCTTTTGACGATTAATACTCATATCGAGTGTATTATTAGTGAGAAGGTAGGGTTTTTTTACAAACACTTCAACTATTCATAATTTGTTTGTTATATTTTTATTGTGAAATTAATGGTAGGTGATAAAGTTTCACCTAATTTATTTTTTTACTTTATTATGTAAGTTAGAATTATTAACCATATTCATCGACAGTGTGTATTTACCTTTTGGTAAATGCACATAGTGCCCGAAGATGCCGAAAGGCGAAACTCGGGTCGCAAAAAACGACTCAAATGGAATAATACAAAACTTCAATCCATTAAAATTTATTCGTTTAGTTTACTTACGTTCAAATATATAGGTATGTTGAATTTTTGAGAGGTTATTAAGAAAAGTAGTAAAATATTTGGTTAGGTAGAATATATTAAAAGTGTAATTACATTACAAGTTTTAGGTAGGTAGGTAGGAAGGTACCTAATATTGTATTATTAGGTTCCTCCAATGACATATTAAATGGACAACTCACTTCATACCGGCGCGCACGAGAAATTGTGCATGAAAGTCATTCACAGATGTATAGGTAGATGTCACGTAACCATATGACGTATCCATTTCCATTATGCGATACAAGTTTCGAGAATTTATAGTAATATAACCTTTATTGTAATGGCGTATTAGTGTCATGACTCATTGCGTTAGAAACAGATTTTCGGTTACTTACGACTTCTCGGAGATTAGACGCAAGTGAGCCCAGCGCATCACAGGCGACTGTCCAATGGTTTCTGTCATTCAATTGCATTGAATAAACATTATCTTAAAATGGCATTTTATAAATAATAAATAATACTAACACATGAAAAGTGATATCGCATCTTTCTTGCAGTGTTTAGTAGATTTTTTTTACAATTTTTAACTAGGCACATTGGCATTTTGTAACACAATAATAACGGTAGAGTCGAAACCTGACAGTCAGAAATTTTGTATGGGCAGACCCAGCGGTGTCGCCAGACCGCTTGCAAGCAGAATGTTCATTTGAGCGTAGGATACCGATATTAAAATATGAATTTCGCCATCCGGCAGACCCGACACAAAGTGAGTGTCATTTTATTTTGTAGATGCTTCGTCCATGTTAATGTCATTGGGTTCCTCCATTTATCCCTTTATTTTTATGGAAAGTAATAAATATTTTGTGTAGTTTTCGTATGTTATTTTGTTAAGCATTTTATGAGGTTTTTTGAGATGAATATGTACGTATATTATGTTATTTAAATATCATAAGTAGGATTAAAAAATACCCATACGATGTGTATTTATGAACTGCATTTTGTTTTTATATTATTAAAATGTATTCTCTAAAATAGGTTGTCATTGAAAATAAATGTATTTTTATAATTGTCGTTTTATTTATCAATTTTGCTTAGCACTGCATAATATTGTGTTTTATTTTATTATTTAATATAGGTACTGTCTTTTCATCAAGGCTTCACTGTGAGTTAATACCGTTAAAGAAATTCATATGTAAGTATTATTAAAAAAAATATGACCTAGCAAATAGTGATTATTATTAATTACTATAAGGTTACTTCACATATTTATCCATCAACCTACTGAAATGTTTACAGCAGATTATTTTCTTAAATTTTTAAAGATATTTTTATTTACGCTAAAACACACTTTAAAATGTATTGTTTTAATTTAATAAAAGTCTGAAAGAATATTATTTTCATTCCAACTGGCTCAATTTAACTAATTAACTATTAACAGACAAAAAATAAAAAAAAACACACGACGAAATAAATAACAATAGCTTTAATGTTTTATGGTTGTATTTTAAATCATATACATTTAATAAACTTTAAAAAATTACCTTATACGAATACATATATTTTGGTTACTTACTGTTTTTATTAAGTGTTTTTCTTCGCTTTCTGTAAAGTTGAGTTTCGCATAACATATACTTAATTATACCCTTTATAGGGACACCTACAGATTCGTAAATATAAATAAAATACGTAAATTTAATTGTGCACACCTTTAAAAGACGAGGAAAGAGTTCCGTTATTTTTATAAACATCATAATATATACTATACTTAAATAAAAATGACTAAAACTTCCAATAAATTTACAATTTCGCTTTGTCAACATAATATATAATGTAATAAGTAGTTTACCTACTTATATTGTTTCTAATTTCATAATCTTCAAAATACTTATTTACGGGTGATATACACATATATAGTTCAATTATAATAACATGAAGTCGAGAAAACGCCGAAAGATAATATTTTAACTAACCAATTCATTATTAATATTTGTTGTTTTTAATATATTACACAATAAATTACTTAATTATGCACATCTTGAAGTTCTGGCGAGAAAAGAATTCTTTTCTTTTATAAAACAGCATAAAGCATAAATAATAAATATTATCAATCATAATAAAAATATATTAAGCGCAAAATGTATTAGGTACAACCACTAAGTAGATATAAGTATTTATTAAAGTGTCGTGTCTACTTTCTCTACGAAGTCGTTACGTAGGTCTTTTTCTTTGCGCATTTTATTCAGCGGTGCGGCGTCCAATCTCCCGGCGGCCAGTTGGGCCGGTGTCAAATTGGGCCGGTGTCAAATTGGGCCGGCGCCCGATTGTACCGGCGTCCGATCGTCCCGGAGGCCAATTGGATCGATGTCCGATTATTCCAGCGGCCAATAACCGGAGGCCAATCGCCGGAGGCCAGTTCGCGGTGCCAAATCGTCCTAGACCCGATTAGAGCATATCTTGTCTAAACTGAATCCTGTATGGGCATTCTTTATATTATACATATAATAAGAACAAGTGGAGCTTGAAAGAATTCTCAATTTGAGAGTGCGGTAAAATTCAAGACACGGAATACATCGTGCAACTTGTATGTTTTCTCAGGAGGAATTTCAGCTATTCAAAAAGTCAAACTGGAGGCTATTGCATGGATGGATAGATAAATGACTTGCCGGTTTCACAGTAACGCTATTTTGTGATTTTATTCTGATGTATTTATTTGTTTCTACGCTATCGCCATATTATTACGATGCCATAAATAAGATAAATTGTTATTAATTAGTGTTAAAAAATATGCAGTTAACTTTATTTTGCACAATTTTTCAGTATTACAATTGCATTGATTAACAGAGTAGACGTTGTGTTAACAGATTTTCTTGATTACAAAAAATGAATGTTATCCACTTGCTCAACCTATTAGAGTACATACCTAATCTGGGTCCAAAAAATACATTGAAAAACAACATATAAATTTTACCAGACGTGGGATTCAAGCCCGAGACCGACGACATAATAAGCCGATACGGTAACTGCTCGGTCATCATGGCCGTTTTTACATATAATTATGTTGTAATTATACAGTTGTATAATCTATCATCCTATCACTATCTCCGCGTAATAATTAGTTTATTTATGTTAAAACAACAAAAAAATGATCGATACCTAACGATTAATGTGACCTGTGCATAAAAGCTTTTCTTTCAAAACGGTACTGATAGTACCAGTTATAGATAGTTTTCTTTTGATAATGACATCCTTAACTGTGAGTTTTTTGAATTTAACGTAGGTAACATAATATTGCAAATTAGTTTTGTGAATTCAATGAATTGATAATGATTAATTTACAAATAACTCGCGAATTTTAATAACATTTTATTTCTTACTAATTAACATCAGTATATTATTAAAATTTTCTAAGAAATTCTAATGCGTAAAAGCTCATTTACGTATTGCATGGTAATTAATTGTTCTAAAATCGTCGTAGTTAACATAATATTATATTCAGAGTTTGTATAATACTCCAACAGTATCGAGGAATGTTCATAATGAAATTCAATATAATACAATGCAAAGGCAACGCTATTGCTTCATAATTTTACAATTAAATCAATTGGGTCTTTTTAATAAATTCGTTTGAGATAAATTGTAGAGTAATTTTAATATATTAATATATTTAATAATTTTACAATAATAATTTTAATTGAATAAAGTCTTTCTTCTACCTAAACACAAGATAAAAAATATTTTTTCCGTATAAATTTAATGTATCTTGAAACATTTTAGATACTTTCACCTAATTAAGATTCACAAAAAAGTACGGTATGGGTACAGGAATTTTGCCGGTAGATCTGTCACAAAAAACCGCCATAGCCGACTCGAAAAGTAAAAAATAAAACACGTTTACAGTTACTGTCGAACCACCAACCTTTCAGTTAACCACTGAACGTGCTATAGGTATATATTGCACAACGTATACAATGGTTAGTGCGACAATTATTTTAACCATTAAATATATTTACACCGTATTAAACTTAGCATAATTTTTCACAATATAATATACGAAACGACTTTATTATAATTCATGTCAATTGCGAAAGTGAGAACTTATACAGAACTGATGATTTCAATACTATTCTTAAGGCTATACTTCAGCTAGGGCACGGTCTAAAACGAACGTGACTACGTGATGCGCAGATTGTGCAAACCAACACGTCATAATTTGTCATAAAAATTCACCATGCGTCCATTAAATGTTATGTTTATTGTTATTTAAGTAATAATAATAATATATTCACTGACTTGTCATGTTTTTCGAGTAAATAGTAACGTTTTTTAGTAATCGTTACATGATTTCAGAATTAATTTTTCCGACGCCATCACAAATTAAATTGTCATGCGAACATGTCGACAATCGCTCTCCGACTGGCAACGCATGCAAAATTACGTCCCACCTATTGCTGAAAATTATTTTCTGTTTCACTGAAGTATGCTGTTATGTGTTTTTGGATCATGTTATTTTTTTTTTTTTTTGACCATGTCCGATCCTAATATTATCATATGGGCCTCCACAAGGTAGAGGTTTGTATTAAAAGATTTTGTTTTTTACGAGAAATGGATGCCAGCCACTTGCTCAATCTATTAGGTCCATACCCTGACTCACACACAACTTGAAAAACAATATGTGTACTTGCCAGACCCAGGTTTCGTACCTGAGACCCACGGCGTGATATTTCAACGCTTAAGCCGCGCGGCCACCGTGAGTGTCAGTTAGATAACATTTGAAAAGAAGGGATTTGACGTAAGCCAATTTTTGCACATATTATTTAAATTTAATTCTGTTATTAAAACTATGTTATTACACTCGATAATAAAATATTACAGGATAGATTATTTATATACTTATAGATAAGTCATTTTGAATAAATAACATCGCTAAAAAGAATGTTAATGCTTCAAATACATTATCATCACGTTATAAACTATCATAGTAAGCCGCTGTAGGTAAAAAGTGTGTAACGTCGTTTTTATTAATATTTAAAATGTTATCAGACTGATGCTCCCATCCCGTTGCACATTTTGAATTTTTAAATGCATATTGTCAGTTAGCAAAATCTACAGAAATCGCCAGAACAACAATTTGGTCATTTCTCGCGTACCGCGCTATATCGGCAGTCGTATGACTCAATTAACGTTATTTTATTATTTTATACATGCCTACACATTTTTGACTCATGTCAAAATTGCGTGTTCTTTATTTTTAGTGGTTTTCTCATTGGATTTTGTATTAAATTATTATCTATGGCTGGTTATGTTTATTATCTATGCTCTGCTGGTTGGATTCTGTTCAAAATATTTTTATCTATAGATGCAATATTGCAAGTAATTTTAGCGTGCGCACAAGAAGTCAATAATAATAATAATAATTTTAAATACTTATACATTAAAGTTCGCACTCACCACGTTTAATTTATAGAGAAAGTGAGCATTCAAAATATTCTGCGGAATGACGAAACCATAGACTAAATTTGTCATAGTGCCAGCACGTGACGTGTTCATAATATTGTTATTGCCGCGTAAAAGACAAGTGTGTCGAATTAATAAATAAACTATTCAAACAATAGTATATAAAAACGTTGTATACTTTAGTGCAGTTATCACTCCGTTAGCATACATTAGCATTGGTAGCATTCACCTATCGACTTATGAACACCGATTTTGTTTTAAATTAGAATAATATTAAAAATAGCTTTGAAATGAAACATTGAAACTTATAATGAATAATATGTATGTTTTTGTTCTGTTATATTATAATAATTTCAATGAGTTTTTTTTATTTCCCTAGAAGTTTTATACCGAATTTTCATATGAAATATTGATAGTTGAACGTGAATTCATAACGAGCTTTTACAAGAAACTTTCGCCTCAAAGGGTTTTCTGGCAAAAGCAAATTTACCTAGTGTATTATTTGTAGGGGCCGATTTCACGGAACCACATTTTGTTTGTTCCAAATTTTCGGCGCTATATCTATAACCTTATTTGCGAAAGTATTGTAAACTAAATTTTGAAAATCAGTACTTACCTGTTACCTGAAGTACATTAAGTTGGTGCTTCTGCAAAATTATTGGAATGAGTTATATATAAATCAGTTACATTCAACTGGTAACTTGCAATAGCTTGTAGGCCTCGAGAATATTTGAAGGCGCTACTCTAGGGGTAGCTTTTGTAGGCTACGACAGTGGAATCTTAAAAATTATCAAAAAACTCAATCTTAAAATTAATTTTTCTATTTTTTTATGGAACCCAAAAGATATACCGTGAGGTCAGTGGCGGTCGGTGGTCTTTAGAATAGCATTTTCTGGTAGTGCGCAATGGTTTACCTTCTATAAAGAGAAGATCTTCTTCTTTAACACTGTCACGACCCAGTATTGGGGTATAGGGCAAACACAAGTACGCGCCAATTCCCTCAGTCTATCTCCAACTCTTGCGCCTCCCGCCATGTCAGACCTGCAGCACGTAGGTCGCTTTTGTGGCACCGCTGTATGGTGAGAGAGGGCCGGCCATAGTGACGGAACCCTTGAGTCTGTGCCATAAGGGTACAAAGTGTCACACTCTTTGGCGGCATCCGGAATACATGTTCTAGCCACGTAAGGTTGTAAAGTATCTTTTCATGATTACCTCAATCACCGAAGGCTGCCGTGTTCTCTTATCGACTTTTCAGAAGGTAAATTAAATATGTCTTTGTTTATTTATACTATTTTTCAAAGAAGTTTTTAAACATCTTGAATGATTTAATATCAATAAAGAAATATAAATGTCACAGTTTATGGCTTTACGCTCTGAGCGAACAATGCGTTAACCAAATAAATAACCGCTGATGTATTTTTTTCTATTATTTTGAAAGTATTTGAGTGGTTTAGAAATAAACGCAGCAGTGTAACATGTTGGCGTTTCATCAAATATGTTAACTGTAAAATTGTTAAAACTTAACTCGCTAACATTGTTATAAAACAGAAACTGGCGTTTTTGTTTCTAGAGTCCTTCATTTTGTGCGCCGATCTAAAAGTATGTAAAAAATTCTACACAAAACGCCATTACAGGAACATCCGGCCACCGTTTAAGTAGTATACAATGACCTCATTGTAATTCTGTGCAAATTGAAAATCTATTTGGATGCAATCGCTTTGCGCTCATGAACGGAGTATTGTTCATAATACTGCTACATGTTCTACTTCGCAAAGTGAGTTATACACGTATGAATAACAATGAAAAGTTGAGCGATGTCTTCAAAAATGCAGGCAGTGCGTAGCACTTGCATGGTATTAGAGGAGCCGCCGCTGCGTGAGGTTACTGCCAAAAATTGATAAGTCTCGAAGTCATGTTATGGAGAAATTGCAATTTGAAGTTAAACATGCCATCTAAAATCATATGTTATGCTAAGTTCTTTGTGCTTTATGTGCATTCTATATTATATCGGATGACCTTGATTGTTTTACCACTCAAACTATAACTAGGGTCGTCATATCGAAAGAAACGGACCAATGCCAAAGTGACGAAGTATCGGTAAAAAGGTATTGATTTTTTTTTGACGTCCTTATAATTTAAAAAATTTACCGCGCTGACGTAATATGATAAAATTTATTTTTTTAAAAGACAGTATATTTTTTTTTAATAAATCGTGCTAACGATCGAGATATCGTTATCGAAACAAATCACGTATCGCGTAATATTATTATATAAACGAGTCTCCACCATAAACATCAGTCTTTGAGCTTTCATAAAAATTTATTTGATAGAGGTAAGGTTGTATTTTAACTGCACGATCGTCTATCAACTCAAGGTCTGAAATCTAAAAAAATACTTGATACTCAACCTTTTTATAGGTATAGTTGAACCCCTATCCGGTAAAGTATCGATTTTTTTAGTATAAAAAATAATAGCAATTAAACACGACGTGCCAGCATGAAACGTATTGTGTTACGAGAATATTAATTTTAGTACTAACTTTTGTCGCGTTTAAGTCTTTCAGTGCTAAAAGACGCGCTTGGTGCGTAACCATTAGATGGTCAATAGATATCATTAGCATGCTGTTTAAATGTTGTAATTAATTAGTAATTATCTGGTCAGTAGTGTACACGTGCATGAATTTTATGGTAGGTACTATTTGACAGGTAGGGAAAATCGGTTAACCTCAAAATATGTATAGTTCGTTTTTTTGCCGACAAGTTCGCCACTATCGTTTTACTGCGCAGCCGCAGATCGAAAAAAATCCCTACTGTCGCATAAAAATTCAGAAAATTCCAAATTTTTTTGATTCATGCATGCAAACTTGTAATAATTGCAGGATAATACATGTTTACCCCTACATTTTATTGTTATGGCCACGATAATGCTTACTGTCAAATTTAATGTAAATCCATGCACGTGTAAACGGAGTACCTATAACGATTTTTGAGAAATAATTGGAATGCATGACAAGGTCATTTTTAAGTAGCATAATTTAAACATTTTTCTTTTCCGAGGAAGAGTTCAATTGCTCACGGGCTGGACAGAATGCAAGTATCCTCAGTAATATTGATTTGATATCACTTTAAAAAATTCTTAGGTCATCCAAGGAGATTTTGGGGAAGTATTTGGTAGAAAGAATGGTGAGGTGGATCGAGAAATGTGACTACGCAGTCTTTTCAATGGTTCTTGATGAGATGCTATCACCTGGGGGTACACAAGACCTTTCAGTTTATAGAACTATGAATCGGATAAGAATCGGGATAACTAGAACCATACACAATAATATGAAGAACTGGGGTTTCTCCGATGGTTTGTCAAATTGCAAATGTGGCGCCGAGAACACTGCGGAACATGGGATGATCTGCCCACTCATTGCATCCAGCTGGACCATTGACGATCTTTAAAGCCAAATAGTCTTACCGCATCTCTCGAGACACATACATGATAGAGTAGAAAAAAGACTTAAGAAAATGCTTAGTCGAATATCGATTGGTCCTTTAAGTAGTATTTATATTTTAAAAATCTCATATTTTCATAGCGATTGGAACAATTTTTAAAATTTTTTTCTTAAATCAGAGTTTTTAACTGATAATATTGACTTTTTTGATGATGATATATTAATGAATAATCAGTTAAATTTCCCAAAACACTCATACACAAGTTATGAAACTCCACTTCAAAAAAATCCTTATCTTGATCTCTCTAGATCCCAATTATTGGTCGTTATTTTGTAAATCGATAAACTCTAGTTACAAAACTAGATCGGCCTTATTATATGACTATTTTTTGTTACATCGAAACTTTGACTACAACCCAAAATTGAAATTGTCTCATTTATAATTCCTAAAGTGTTATAGTATGGATTGAAGCATTATTTCACCAAAAACTATGTCTAGGCTATATGGTAAAAACTGCAAGTCGCATGAAGTTTTATAAAAATTAAGGCCGTATTAAAGATACTTCAATTAGGTGCACTTAAGAAGAAATTTTCTAAAACCTACTAACTATTAAGCTTCCTTGCACCAAATGATTGAATTAATATGCAAAGAATACTGGTAGGTAGCACTGCAATACTTGACATCGCCTACAGCAGGTTGCGAATCACTACATTAAATTAACTAAATTTGGTTTAGTTCTATAAATAAATATAAAGTTTATCTATCACTTGGTATTAATTTACCTTCAGCATCTTCTTCTCTTCTTGAAACGGTTGGCGATCATTAAAATAGATCTCCACATTCAAAAAAGCTGACCGGAGTAACAAGGTTTTGATTTGTGAAACTGTATCTTTTGGTTTTTCAAACATGTTATTAATTTTTAGTTAAAAACTGTGTTTTATGAAGTTTTATAAAGTTCTATCATTTACTATCATTTCTTTTGATATTTACAACATGAAATTTTCTATGTATATATATAATTAACATTTACAAGTATATTTACTTACCGTATGAAAATCACGTGTTGCCTACAACAATCCCTGTAGCTTGCGTAGATGCCAGAATCTGGATGGATTGAAGAAAAGACAGGCCAAGCTCTTTTGAGTCATCTGTAGTGCATAGTCCTGTCTAAAATTTTCTCATTATTCTTAAAGTTAAACCATCTGTACAGGTTACATGTAAGTTGTACGTATATAGTTCATCCTTGGACATTTATTCGTGCGCCGCAGTACGTGAAACATGAGTTCATATAACATTTTATCAAATCAAATGACGAGTTCTTCGTTGAACATTTCACCGTGGAATACATTTGTACGTATCTTACAAAATGCGGCGATAGTTTGGAAATAGTACTGTTTTAATTAGATTAACCCTTACCTAACCTAACTTAGAAAATACATCTCATAAAATTTGCCACATGTTGTAGCATACGTATAAATTTACTCCACGGTGAAATGTTCAACGAAGAACTCGTCATTTGATTAAATGTTACACGAACTCATGTTTCACGTACTGCGGCGCACGAATAAGTGTCCTGCGGTGAACTGTTTACGTACAAATTTCCGGATACGTCTGCACACTCAGTATCTGCTGTAAACATCTGTTATTGTCGTTTAGCACACTATTGCTATGAGCTTTCGTAAGATTTCATCCATCGCAGATCAACTAGTTATGGTTTAAAAATAATTACGCATGGACAGAGAGGATTTGCTTGTCAAAGATTTATGTTGACTGGACATACAATAATATGTATAAGATCCTAGTGGTAACATTTTGAATATAAACCTTGAATGAAACTCTGTATGAAAAATCCCGTAACTTACTATGACCAATTTTAATTATTGACAGAATGCAAGCTCCACCAGCCGTCATTTGTTTTTAAACGAGTACAAAGTGCTACGAGAATTAAGTAAGAAACAAATTACCATTGATTACAAGATGTTGGAATTTTTACTGGGGAAATCATGAAGAGTTGGAATAATTTAAAATTTAAGTGTTGTCATTATCATGAGGTTATTAATATTGTTACGCCGACTCTATTAACGCTATAGAGACTATATTTATATTATGTACTTTGCTATTTTAATGACATTCTGGTTACTTTCGGGAAGCAATGTAGCTTAAAAATGCCTAGCAAAAAAATATAATTTTATACCTGTCAACTTTTACTTATCGATTATGTTCAGGCTTTAGAATTTTAATTTTATTAGATGTACAAATACGACTTATGTACAAGAAGTAGGAGAGGTCAATTTGTAAATTGTCTACGATCGCTATCGCTGACAGTTTTTACACAGCTTACATCGTATCAGCTTATGTCACTCGCCCCCAATCATTCTTTCTTGTCATCCAGCCGATCTATTGATACTAATTTTCAATATGGTTCATTTACTATTTTACTATAATATATTATATTTTTAATTAGTGGAGTTTTGCTCTCTCCCAAATAGACCCCTTCAGAGCCCTTATCTACTCTTTGTTGATACAAGTGAGAAACGATGAGGCACATTAATGCGATATAGGTACGTTCCAATAATTTGAAAAGTAAATCGACAAAATTGACGTGCTTTTCCATTTTTATCTGAAAAGCGCCCATGAAGATTACATTATTAGTGAAGCATTCAGAATATTAGAATCATTAACAAACAAATTTAAGAACCTAACATGTTTGAACTACCGGGTCGCCCAAAAACCTTAATAGTATGTATAATTAACTATTTCTTTTATCCAACGAATAATTCAGAAGATTTAAGAATGTACCATTCTAATTATTGAACATACATAATTTTGAAAAACACTTTCTGAAAAAATATATTATAATCAATAGAAAAAATCTTTTTTTGAAAAATTTCGATTCCCTTCCGGGGTGGCTTACTTTTTTCAAATAAAGATTTTTTTTATTATAACATATTTTCCAAGAAAGTGTTTTTCAAAATTATGTATGTTATTAATAGAATGTATTGTGATCGCTATGCTTACTCAAGGCGTGGGAAAACATTGAGCGTAACAGAAAAAAACTTTGTAGATTTTAACTTTATATTATAGAAACGTGGAAATAGTATTGTTAACAAAGAACTGAACATTTTATTTAGGTAGGTACATATTTGTTTGAGAATCATTTTCCAGCATCGAATCCTGGGTACGGGGCAGCGGAGGCCTAATTGGCTGCACACCGCCGGCTTAGCGAACACCCCCCTCCACCTACACTTTGAGGGCCTGATTTATTTATTGAAGGCGATTTATCTTCGTTCAGCGAGGTCGGGGGTTCTACGCCCAGGCCTCGTTAGCACCACTTTAAAATGATCCCAGTCTTTTCAAAAAAACGAAAGGATTAACTGAATATTCATACTGAACGGCGATAGTAGTAACGAGAGAGTAGGAGTGCGATAAGTTATAAGTCAATATTATATATATATATATATATGTGTGTGTGTATGTATTATATTGCTAGTATGTATATAATAGATATAACGAACATCGAGATAAACATTGAATGTTCTTTAATTTCTTAGTTTTAAAATGCTGCATTAAAACACATCATTTCTTCTGGCTAGATGGAGCATACTCTATTGTGAAAGCATCAATGTACGATATTAATAAAAAGGACCTCAAATTATACTAATTTTCATTTAATAAATCATCGATATTTTCTTAAGACGGTACTTCAGTAAAACGGCAAATAATTTTCAACTATGGGTGCGACGAAATTTTGGACTCGCTGGCAATCGGAGAGCGAACGTCGAGCTGTAAACACGTCAATTTGTTTTGTAATGGCGACGGGGGTATTAATTCTTAAATCTTATAAAGATGACTAAAAAACGTTACCCATATACTTGAAAAAGAAAACATGTCAATGAATATTTATTATTATTGTTACTAATAGAACAAAAAACATAAATTAAATGGACGCATGTTGGATTTATATGACAAATTATATTTCGTTCGGCACGCGTCATTTGCACAATCCACGCATCACCTTGCCACGATCTTTTTAGACCATGCCTCAACTGAGGTATTATAGCCCTAATATTAACAAAAAATCAATAAAATCATTAATAACTATATTTTACAGTTAAAAATAACCAAAATATAATAATATTAATACTATTGACCGAGGGTACTTGATGGAATTTGAATTTTAATAGATTTAAGGTTTTTACTTTTCCATTAGAGTCGATTTTTGCAACCCAGATTTCGCCTTTCAGCATCTTCACGCACTATGAGCACTCACCAATGGTAAATACAAATACACACTGATAATGAATACAGTAAATTTTAACTTAGGTGTATAATTAATTAATACAATAAAGTAGGGAAGAACTTTATCGCCTACCTATCAAGTCAAGGATCAAAATAAAAAAATATACCAAACAGATTATGAATAATTTGTTGTAAAAATGGCATGTTTGTAGAAAACTCCCACCTTATCACTAATAATACAATCAATAAGTGTATAAATCGTAAAACCCCTAATAATAGATTATTAGATAATAATCAATAACAATACATTGAAAAATCGTCAACACTGGGAATTAATAGAGTTAATTAATTGAGTAAGCATTTACTTGGTAGAATTCCATTTTACAAGAAATGAAAATATAATTAATATTAAATTCTACAGGTTTTTTTTTAAAAAGGTTTGTCGATAGCTATTTCGGTTGTAACACCATTATCAAGACTATTCAGATAGGCCGTTTGCCTTTGCTTAAATACTATACGTGTATAGATAGAGACAGAATACATTTTCTTATTCGTTCCAGCAATATTATTAATTTTTACATTATTATTAATTGTAATATTATTAATATTTTGAAAACCCTAAGTGGGTTTTTTAAAATGGATATCGAAATTTTCAAAATTTATCAAAATTACAGTGTTCGATGGTTATTTATTGACATTATTAATCAATCAAAATATTATTAGTATAATTGTCTTAATCGTGTGTTTAGATTATATTTAATAGTGGCGACGAATACATTACCAAATTTTCATTAATTATGTGATTATTTTTGGATAATTCGCGATTAATTTCCAACTGTTCAAGTAAATTTAATTTTAAACCTTTATTACATATGCAAACATTGTGGCGTTTCATTGTTACTGATGCTATGCGAGTTTGATATCAAATGTTTAGCAAACTGAGAATCTGTTTTACCATTCCTAAAAGTATTATTTTATCTACTATTTCTATCTACATTCCTATAAGTATTATTAGTAATATTTTATCTACCATTGATGTTTCATATCCATTACTGGTAGATAAAATATTATATAAAAACAATGTACCCTAACGTTAAAGATTCAAATCGTTATTACAAGTCCATTGGTTATCACGTCATTATTTCAGACAAAATTTATCAAGAAATTAAACATAGCGTTAACGTAGCATTCAAAGCTAATAATAATCTAGGATTAAACTTAAAAAATAGTAAAGATAAAATCAACAAACTGGAGAAAAGCGGAGTTTATAAAATAACATGTGGCACATGTAGTCTATGCTACATTGGTCAATCAGGCAGGTCAATAAAAACTCGTTTTGAAGAGCACCTCCGGTCTTTTAAGAATGGTAAAACAGATTCTCAGTTTGCTAAACATTTGATATCAAACTCGCATAGCATCAGTAACAATGAAACGCCACAATGTTTGCAAATATGTAATAAAGGTCTAAAATAAAATTTACTTGAACAGTTGGAAATTAATCGCGAATTATCCAAAAGTAATCACATAATTATTGCAAATTTGGTAATGTATTCGTCGCCACTATTAAATATAATCTAAACACACGATTAAGACAATTATACTAATAATATTTTAATTGATTAATAATGTCAATAAATAACCATCAAACACTGTAATTTTGATAAATTTTGAAAATTTCGATATACATTTTAAAAAACCCACTTAGTGTTTTCAAAGTATTAATAATATTACAATTAATAATAATGTAAAAAATCATAATATTGCTGGAACGAATAAGAAAATGTATTCTGTCTCTATCTATACACGTATAGTATTTAAGCAAAGGCAAACGGCCTATTTGAATAGTCTTGATAATGGTGTTACAACCGAAATAGCTATCGACAAACCTTTTTAAAAAAAACCTGTAGAATTTAATATTTATTATATTTTCATTTCTTGTAATAGAGTTAACTAATAAAATAATTTATCAATAATATAAGCACCTATTAATAATGGATAAGAATGGGTATTATTAATCCATAATAATTGGTAAATGTTAGCTTTAAAGAAGTTATAATAGTTGAACAAAATAAATATCCTTACATGCTAAGTTATGTGTATAGTGCCTGAACATGTAAAACTATATAATTTTATTTCACTATTGTCATCCGATTATGATTCGCAGCTTGAGTGTCGGCCTTTTAGCGTCATGGGTCCCGGGTTCAAATCCTAGATCTGGCAAATACACATATTGTTTTTCAATTTATGTTTGAGTCAGGGCATTGATCGAATAGGTTGAGAAAGTAACTGACATCCATTTCGCGTAAAAATAAAATCATTTAATACAAACCTCCTCCCTGTGGAGGCCCAAATGATCTTATTAGGATTAGACATGGTCACATATTAATATACCTATATTATATAATAGTGTTGTATACTGAAATCAATGGTGAAACAATAAAGTCAACACATTATGAGATAAGTGCCGTTTTGTTATTAATTATAACATTTGCCTATACGTATCAAAAATTAGTAATTATGTGTAATAACCTAAAAAAATAGATTTATTATAACTTTCCACACTCTTGCCAATTTATCTGTTTTATTATTGAATTAAACAAAATCACTTTCTGAGAGAATATAATATTATAACCAATAGAAAAAAATTTTTTTTTAAAAAAAGTGAAAAAAGTTGCCATTTAAAAAAAAATAATAATATTATCAAATGTAAAATATAATCGCAGCAATTTTAAAACACCCTGTGACTTAGTAGGCGTTGAAAATAGACACCCCCACTATTCATCTTTTTTTTTATTATTTTAAATTAATCGTGAAATCACTCCTTGTTAAGTATGAACGAACAAATGAGAAAATGATAGTATAATTCACCGATTCACCGTCACTAGTATGTTACTAGTAATACACTTACGTTAATTTAACTTGAATAATAAATGCTTAATTAGACTTAGACTGTTTTTCAATATTTTAGCTGATTATTATTGACAATTAAATGTAGTATGTTTCATCCATATCGGCTTTAAGCCTGGTTTAAACTATGCTACATACCTATTATTGTGTTGAGTGGCGAGTGATTTACTTACCACTAAATGTTTTGGAAACTAAAAAGTATTCGAACACAGTGCATTTGTGAGTAGTGTAACAAATGAACAGAGTACCGCCTGCAGCATTTGGCATTCTTGAGTAAACTCCTCAACTCACGTGAGACGCGAACTACTAAGCGGGCAGCGACTTGCACTGATCTCGTTTACCAAAGTCTACCGCACAATTTCTACCGACTTGTACTTGTGGGGTTGCTACCCCTCAACCTGCACGTCTAAGTCATAGGATCTATCATGCTTCTCTTGAGGGGGATCAGCTCCACACTTGGTGTCCATCTGACACCACCGCGTAGATCCGGGACGTTCCTTACAGGAAGACTATAAGCGACTTTGTGTAAAAGACCGCATATGCGGCATGGTAGGCAAGGTGGACGGTTTCCTCTAAGGAGCGGCACAGTTACCGTTTTTGTTTACCACACCAGACCAAAAGACTTCATTCTTTGTACTGGACTAGCCAGTTCCCCACCGGTCATGGCAACTTCGCAGCCAGACTTCACGAGTTAGGCTTGATAGTAGACGGGCCGGGTTGTACATGTGGGCATGACCGCCAAGACGATGAATACGTCCTCAAGGATTGCCTGCCTATGGGATCCGAACGATCGGAGCAGTTTGTAATGGCCCAATTGGCAACGCGGATTTGATAGCAACTGAGGCAAATTTTGCGGCATTCTAGACTCATTAGACTCATCCATTTCAACTCGTGATACTCAGTGTGCGGATACACAAGGCGCTTAACGTCAGCGGACAGCAGAGCCACTTCAATTTATTGTTCAGAGTAACAGGAGTAGCCAGTTATAAAGGAATAATAAAATTAATCTTTGGGCAGTAGATTTTGTGAAAAAAGAAGAATATTTTTAACCTGAGACAGTGTTAAAGTATTTTAATTCAAAATTTTATAGCGCTTGTAAACGTACATGGATTTACTTGCACCAATAGTGTATATTTTAAATAATTATCGCAATAATAATTGTTGACTGTCTCTCAAATCTCATTTTTCAATCGTAAGCGAGAAGCGATGTTGTCATTTATAGTACTATTTGTGTATTTGACAGATCGTAAATATTGGTTAACTTTTAAATGAGTTTCTGCACGGTGTAGTTTATTTTTTTACCCCCAGGTTCGCCACTATCGTTCTGGCGCAAGCGCAGATATTTTTTGATTCACACATGCAATCTTGCAATTTCCACGATAGTACGTACATTTTTTGTCGTGGGCACGATAATACGTACTGTTAGCAGTAAATCCATGAACTTTTAAACGGGGTATTGGTACATTTATTAAAATTTGTGAATCCAAGTTAATAATTTTTAAAAATCGAACACACATTGATATTTTGGGATAATTATAAAGCTCCGGTTTGGAAAACATTCTATTTGTCGTATATTAAATTGTTGTTCCGAACATGTTCGATCCTAGTAAGTAAATAATAAATAGGTAAATAAATAGGTAAATAAATAGGTAAATAAATAGGTAAATTGGTACATGTAAAAATACGTACTAAAACGTTCACTAAAATTAATTAATAGTCAGACTGTATCAGGTGTTTTCCGTGGACTATTACGCGCTTGCTGTGTATGTAGACATAATATTATTAAAAACAAACTTTTCATATGAATAAATATACATTTTTGATAACAAGAATATTATAAAACATAATAACACTAGCTTAAAGTTAATAATTAATTTTATAGGGTACTTTCATATAGTAAGTAAATTAATTTATAATATTAAACTCAAAGTATAGTTAATTAATTTACTTTAAACACCCTTTCACTGTATCCATTTCACAATAATATATTAATATAAATTTGTATATTGATATTTTACAGACTTACTCATAAGAATATTGTCATATATTAGGTATTTTACTTTTATAATATACAAGTCTTAGTAGCTTTTATATCCAGATCTGTCCGGTTTTCCATGTAGTTTTCCTGTATATCTACTTTTCAATATCGCAATCATATATTCATTTTAAAATATTATTTTATTTTTTATTTAATAATTAACTTTGAAAACTGAATCTGGTATTTTTTTTCTCTTGTCCAGAGAATTAAGGGTTTTTGAAAATTAAAAACAAAATTATGACTTCACCGTGAATTTCACTCCGTATGAAAGGCCAGCACTGTACGTACTGGATTACGAGGGGCACCTATTCTAAGCATATGGAGGCCCTAAAGCCCATTGGATCAACAAACTCATAAAATTTGAAAGTACGTGACAGCAAAGAAATAAGGACAGAGAAGAATGGAAGAAGCAATGGAGAAACCTGATAACAATAAAATAAATTAAAAAAAAAAAATGGGTTCTCAACATTATCCTCAATTATTACAAAAATACAGTAATAATAATAAACCATATCTGTGTACAGATCGTATATTATTATCTAACAGCCCGGATTCAAACCGTATAAGATTTATTTAATATTTTTTTCACAGGGGGTTAAAGTACACATAATTATAATTAATATCATTTAATGGCTTAAGCAGTAGGGCGGAACTAGTTACATATATAATTAACTTATTTTCATGGTCTGAGCATAATGATTATCTACCGGTTATTTCCACATCCTGTCTGATTGTTTCACCCTAAACGCAATTTTCATCACCCGTTGTTGACATAAAATAAAATATATGACCCTCTTTAAAATATAATTCCTGGGAGAGCCATGGTACGAAGTCCCCTAATTCAACCGCGAATGTGGTACAAATACAAAAAAATGGGGCTGAAATCCCCTAAACAGATATAGAAATTATCTACGTATATTAGAGTGACATTCTAAAAAAAGTCAGCGATTTTAAAATGAAATAAAAATTATCACATATGTATTACGTTTCTACATCACAAATATTGTTATTTTTATTTCTATAAATTTAATGTACTACCACAAGGCGCGTTTTATTTATTTCGGTTATGTTTTTTCTGTTATAAAATGGATTTTTTTCCATAGCAATAATAATAATATTATGTTTTCAGTTCCCTAGATTGCCGCTATTTGTGTCATAATTGTAAAATATAGATAAGTACTGTTGTTAAAAAAAACGTAGGAAAAATAATATCTTGAATATTCTATAAATATGGTATTTTTTTATTAATATTTACAAGAATAACTATTGTTATTTTTTAGTTATTACGTTCATTAAGGCGAAGTCTTCACTGAGCCTTTTTTAAAAAAGGCACCTAGCGGAAAAATACGAAGCTTGCAATTTGAGACATTTTTTTGATAATTTACAATTTAAACTGTAATAATGAATAAATATGTATCTGAAAACATTAAAAATAAAAATATTTTTTATTTTAAGTCAAAGATAAACTTACAATTGTAAAAAATGTAATAAAATGTGAATTTGTTCTATCGATCCCCACCCTATTATTACATGTATTTTATGGTCATATTTATTATTAAAATTTAGTTTATTAAGTTTTCTAAGCATCATTTAAGCGATTTTTGTCAAATTCATAGTTTTATTATTTTTTATATCTATTTTAAAAAACATCGATTTTTATAAAAAATATAAATGTGTATAACTTGAAATCCTTTTTATTTATATTAATATAAATATTTTATTTATATTTATAAAAATAATTTATTTGATATAAATAAAAAGGATTTCAAGTTATACACATTTATATTTTTTATAAAAATCGATGTTTTTTAAAATAGATATACAAAATATTAAAACTATGAATTTGTCAAAAATCGCTTAGGTGATGCTTAGAAAACTTAATAAACTAAATATTAATAATAAATATGACCATAAAATATATGTAATAATAGGGTGCGGATCGATAGAACAAATTCACATTTTATTACATTTTTTACAATTGTAAGTTTGTCTTTGACTTAAAATAAAAAATATTTTTATTTTTAATGTTTTCAGATACATATTTATTCAATAATACAGTTGAAATTGTAAATTACCAAAAAAATGTCTCAAATTGCAAGCTTCGTATTTTTCCGCTAGGTGCCTCTTTAAAAAAGGCTCAATGAAGACTTCGCCTTAATAGTGTCTGAAGTTATTATGTCATATTAGACAGAAACATTTAAACTCTATTATTGTCATCTGCAATGAAAATAATAAAAATAATCCGATGTTAGCAATAAAATGCGTTTTTAACTTTTTATACACACGTCATGTTACATGTCTGAGTTCTTTTCCAACCATAAACATGACGTAGTGATTTATGAAAACGACTCTAAACTAATTATTATTAGGTATATAATATTATTTACATTCCTCTAAATTGACAGTCTCTCAATTATTCAGGGAATATTATTAATAAAAGAAACAGTAGTGAAAAGTTTGGGGACTGTTAAGTTAATAAATAACTGTCAGTCTCACTTTTACCCTACAATAATAGAAAAATGGAAGGTGGCAGTGAATTTGTACTGAAAAATGCATTATGATAATCCTATAATTTTATTAATTTAGCGGGAAAATCATGTATGCAAATTTAATATAATGATATATCTAGAAACAAATTTAATACGAAGATTATAATATTATCAAGATACATCTTAAACACTCAGATGCCTTTGTATTTACTTACTTCACTCTAGTGAACTCTAGTACAAATTTAATATCTCTATACTGGAAAAGCTTATCATCAAACTACGTCTCTCGGCCAATTGAAAGCGGTAGTTTCTGCAATTTTTCGGGAAATTCTAAGAAAAAATCAGATTGCAAAGATGAGTGATGTGTCATGCATTGAAGTAGGAGGTTTTGAGGGCGTGCACCTTTTAGATGGAGCTACATTCTCAAGAAAAGTACTGAATTAACAATAACTGAAGTAACACTATCAGCGCAAGATTACTTTAAACGGAAATCCGTGTTTTTGCTATGCCTGTTAATCCTGTTATAATTATTTCGGTGAGCATCATCCTCTGTAACGAGGCATAGAATATGAAAAACAGATCCCAAAAAATGCTATCCCATATCACTGGTAGATAATGAACTTAATGAAAAAATATTTTTTGGATTTCGAGTTACAGAACCTTTTTTATTTAACGTTTTTTTCTTCTCGATATTTTTTACATGGTATCATTTTTAAATCTTTCCCTATCTGAGCAGTTTATCATAATTATAATTACAGGGGAAATTTCTTAGAAAGTGAAGAAGCTGTTGCTATCTCCTATCAAAAAGATCATAAATCAACGTTGGCACCACGTGTTTTTCTCCTCCTCGAGAAGTAATACTTTTAATAGAATTTATATTCTTTAACAGATAATGATTACATAAAATACTAATAATACTCTCTTTAGTGAGCCCAAAGAGTAAGAAAAGCGTATACTATTATAAATATTTTACAATAGATAACTTTATTGTAACGGTTTTTAACGAAAGTTTTTGTTAATTCGGTCAGTGGCGTAACAAGAGGTAGGTATCTGGGAGTGCAGTTAAACTAGGCGCAAAACAGAAGCTTGATTTAACATCGAAAAATAATTTTTCTACTTACTCATGTCAAAAAGCAGTGATAATTAAGTATGTAAAATTTGCTTAACGTTTTTCAGAGAATATAATATCTAACAACATATTATTATATGAGGGATCTGGAAACAAAAATGACAGTTTATATGTTTATTACATGTTTATAAGTCAACAACAATGTCTTATTTCTTTCTTATAGGTATAGTTTTTGAAAAAAGTATGATAACTGAGATTCTTCGACTATCTTTTAATTATTTTGTTAAATTACACACTCAAAAAAAGGCCCGCTTATTGGAGCGCCGTTTCTATACACTTTAACTTATATTACAAAATTATATATTTATTTCTCATTGTTTTTATTTCTACAACCTTCACTCTGACGTTTAATCGTTTGTTTACGTAAGGAATTGGAAACGGCCGATAATAATAAATTCGTTGCCTAGGAACTGAACAATTCTACTATCAAACTTGCGTTTGTATACACCTTACTGATTCGCATCTAACTTCATACTGTCGCGCACTTTCGTGACTGTGTGCGCGCGCAGCTCTCAATTTCACGCTATCAATCAAACGGCCCAAAAAAAGTATAACTTCAAAATTTTGAAGACCCAATTTATAACAAAAAATGCCCAAAACTGAGTTCGCCACGCACTAAAGTGTGCTTTGACTTAGTTTACTGAGTAATTAGATTACTGAGATTTAATCAAAGTCCCAATGAATTAACAAAAATAAATGATTCTAATTAATTTCTACAAATACTATATTGGACTTAATATTAAATTCACAAGTGACCTTCTAAACCTCTGGTAATACATCCCTTGGCTATCTCAAGGAGACTCACTACTCTGCCAGTTGTATATTTTGCTTTTGAATTCAATCACAACCAGTATTTGCGTATTTTTGTGGGCCATCAATCCTCAGAATTCATGGTCTTCCACACTCCGTTTTTATTCTGAACTTTTCAACGTAAAGCGCAATATGTCGGTACATATTCACTCATGCATATAACGTAGCTAGGCCATCGTCGATATTGAGTTTTAATAAATTAGTGCGGAAACCTAACATAAACATCACTGTATGGACTTCGACACAATTGTTAGTGATGGTGATCGTACACTTCTGCCATTCCTACTCTCCCATGGGAATGGGACGACTGGCCTCCGGACAATTGGACGCCGCACTGTCGTAGACACATGTAGACGAGGAATTTTAATCAGTTTCTATCTACTACTTAGTAGTTTGAATTCATTTTACTCTTAACATAATGTATTCTTTATCGCGGATTGAGAATTACCATGAAAAACTTTTTTTTCGTTGGAACTTAAACATATGCATGATTAAATCATTGTTTACGTCTGCATATTTACATTATTACCAACTATTAAATCAAAATATAATCATTGAAGTATAAATAATAATATTGAATACTTTTTTTAAAGTACCTATAAGTACTTAACGTATATTTATTTTCGAATTCCGTGGCGTCTAGTTGTCCGGTGCCAAATCGCCCTAGTCCCTCTCCAGTATAGTCCATTATGTTTCCAACCATAATCAGTTTGATATTAAATTTGTTCTACGCATTCGTTAACTGACTCAGTGAGTAGTATCGTCAAAATGCTAACGTAACTATATCAGTTTTATCCAAAATAAGCAACCAACAATATTTCATAGTTTTATTATTGTTTGTTAATTAAATAATATTTTAAATAAATATTAAAGATATTAAACAAAACTTGAAATTTAAAAAAAAATGTGGTAATTTTGATTGGGGCGTCATTGAAATAATGTTATTTTTTTTAAAAAACTATTAACTATGCACACGATTATTATTTTTTAAGTTATAATATAATATATTAAATGTATTTAATAATAATATATTATAACACCCACGATAGTCGCGCAGCTTAAGCGTCGGCCTTTTATAGCGTCGTGGGTCCCAGGTTAGAATCCTGGGTCTGACAAGTACACATATTGTTTTAAAATTTGTGTAGAGTCAGAATATGGACCTAATAGGTTGAGCAAGTGGCTGAAATCCATTTTTTATAAAAACCAAAAATATGTTAATACAAACCCCTACTCTGTGGAGGCCTATATTATGATATTATAAGGATCGGACATGGTCTGAAAAAATGTATTTTTATAGATAGATAAGTATTAATTTCTACGAATTTCATATTTCGTGAGGGTTCTAGCATTTCTTGCGGGTCATATACAGGGGAGTGCATCGATAGAACCATAAATTGCCTATTTGGGTAACACCTATAAGTTTTCGGTATTGAGATAAACCACCCCCGTGACACGGCGCCCCTGTCAGGGGGTTGGCCGCGTACCATTCGCATCGAACACTTTTTATGTCCGATAAATCCTCATTCATCTCTGCAACAAAAATATTACTGACCGCTAGCACCTTTTGGGGGAATAATAATTTCTCTTTTTTCGACCAGAAGGAAAAAACTCGACCTTTTATAATATAAAAAAGAAGGAAAACTTCCGCGAAGGTCGACCGAAGCGAATAAAATAGTTTTGACTTTTGCGAGGCGGTCAGATTATATTATGCATTTTTTGATATTGTGAACATGTTTAAAAAAAGTTATAATATATTAAATTTGTGCCAGTAGCAAAGACTTACTTTATTTTCATCGTCATTATAAGTCGGGGCCGATCCACTGCTGAATGAAGCCCTCCCGTAGGTCTTCGGTCCCTAGTATTTTTTTTCACCACGTACATCCTGTGAAGTTTAAAAGTTAAACAGGTTTCAGGGCATCCATGTATTTGTTTAATGTCATTTGGGTAACACTGTGTAACAGCATTTGTTCAGCGGTTATCAACTCATGAAATATGTCCCATTCATTGCTATTTTATCTACTTGGCGACCAATATCACAACGCGTATTCTTGTAGTTTGTGATCTTTCCGCGTTATGCCCAACATGCACTATTCCATGCCGATTACGTGATGTGATAGAAATCGTTAAGCAGATGAAATGGCAATGGGCTGGATATGTTGGTTGGTGAGTCGACATGGACAAATGCCGTCATACAGTGGTACTTCCCATAGGGACGCCCTAAAACCCGCTGGATAGACGAACTCATAAAGTGTTCGATGTATGGAGAAGCTACGGGGGCCTTCAGCCAGCAGTGAATCGAACTCGGCTGATGATTATGATAATTTTAAGTATCTCAAAAACATACTAATCATGCCAAAATTTTCTAATTAAGCGTCCAAGGTGTTCACTTAAATATCATTAATATATTGCTTAATTAAAAAAACACATTGCGATAGATGTTGGTAGTAAGTTAGGTGTTCTAAATTATATACATAAATAAAGATCGCTACTTTCTTAAATATTTTAATCAAGGCTTATTAAATTATTTTGGAAAACAATATTATGGCATAAGTGATTTGTAGTCCATGTACCGCAATATATTAATTAGGTAGGTACCTGCTTACGGGTTGAATGATCAAAAAAAAATGTGACAACCATCTTGTAGATATTGTGTAAAATTAAGAATTAAAAATACTTTTAGGATTCAAGGAACTCCATAATGATAATAATTGTTTAGTCTTCTCCAATTATTGTTCATAGAAGGAAGTTTAGCTTTAACTAATATTCAAAAACAGATTTCAAATTTAAGAAAGTATTTTTTCCTGAAATTATTATTTTATTTCCAATAATTTATAACTTTTATAATTGGGTTTTGTTATTTTGTCTTATATTAAAAACAATTCGGTGTAAATTTTGGCTAATTTGTGAAATGCTTTTTTATCTTTTTTTAGGAGAAATAAATGATTCTATTAAGTCCATCATGTCAAAGTCTCCAAACACACTTTGAAAAATAACATATGACTTTGACGAATCTGGATGTGAACCCAAAATACGTTGTCGGCCATCAGAGGGCACTTTTTATCAATTTAAAATTTAAATAAATAAATTGAAAACTTTTTATTTTTATTCTTCTTATTCTCTGAGGATTGGCATCACTGAATTGAAATATTTTCCAACTATTTCCGTCTATCCTTTCATCTTTCTCTTTTCTATTTTACTTTTAAATCTTCCAATCTTTCGTCTTTTCTTTGCAGAATATCAGTATACAGAGGACACTTAATGTCACAAATTAAACTGACGGCCTTGGAAATAAAAAAGTGTTATCTTTTCTTTAAATTCTTTTTTAGACACTACGGTGCATAGGTAATTTATCGGTCCCGTGTGGTTACGTCATTCCGCATGAAAGTAGGTTACTGAAATCTTTTACTTTGACACGCTTATTTAAAATCATGGAAAGTGTCCATGCACAGATCACGACTACAGATGTAGGTACGTAGGATAGAAATAAGGTAACCTTGGTATCACATGTAGTTTAAAAAAGGAGTTAATGATACCAAAATAGTATACTATCTTTATATTTGTTGCCTTATTGTAGCGTTAATGATAAGTTCTTATTCTATATCCGATTATTCTCTATAGTCAAAGCAAATTTTCGATGTGCAAGCTGTTAGCCACACCCCCATCGCCAGATTGTTTGGCTAAATTACTAAAAAGCCCCTCTTAATATGAGGCGTATAATTACAAAAAGCGACAAGTCCACAATTTGATATTTGCGGGAAACAATGTTTTTATGTTTCAAGCTTCAATTATTTGTTTTAACGTGAGATTATTTTTTTCGTTGTATTTTATGTCAAAATTAGAACCAAATGGCAATTTTTTTCAGCCGATAAACTCTTAAATGTAATAAATATAGGCAAAATAAAATTAGACATATCGCTACTTAAACCTCATTTTTTAATTTATTCCGCATAAGGCACATATTTCCGTGGCACTGTCATGAGTTTACCGGATGTTACACCATGGTAGACGTCATTTCCAACATTAAACGTTCTCTTATTGGCAGACTTAAACACGCGCAAAATCAACCAAGCTTTAAATAATATGAAACACGGACTTGGCGCTTTTTGTAATAAATCGAGACTTAAAATATTTTTTTTCGTAGGGTTTTGTCGCGTTTAGGAATTTATAGATCAATACATATTGTGTAAAATTATACAAAGAATACGTGCGTATTTTTTTTCTCGATTTTGACCAAATGTGGACTTATCGCTTTTTGGAATAAGACGTCTCATATGTACGATTTAGAGTCTATGGTTTCGAGTTAATTCTCAATGGATTGATTTGTTGGCACATCAGGCAACCCAGAGGATCTTGATCATACGCTACTAATATCATATATATCTCCTTTGTGTACCATGTTTCCACTACATAATGAAACATGGAATAGAAAAACTTTTTAAGAGGTATATTTTTGTCCACGCTAAAATATCTTTTGTAATTTTGAGACTTTCGGTGACCATCCCCGATGGACGGCACAAAGCAACGAGTCAGAATTTCATTTTGATGAATGTACGATAAATGATTACACGACATTTTGTAATAAAATTGGGGTTATTATTGGATGAAAACACGATATTTGGCGGCGTCGTCTTGGTTTGATAAATGAATTAACGTAATAAAAGATACAAAAAATATTGAAATACAAGACTATGACAAATTATTCATCCCAGCGGAGGGGCGTATGTATGTACGGACCGAACCACTGCTCTTTTTAAAAAGATATTTAGTCTCTTCAAGACAAAAGAAGGTCCTAAGCTAAGGAAGGACAAAGATGGGGCGATATGATGGAGAGAGAAAGCGTGTCACTAGGCATCTGTCCATTTATAGAAGACAGATTACTTCCGGTACATTAAAACACATTAAAAAAATCACTAAGTAAGTATTTAAATTGTGTTGTTGGTGGCACCCTGGTGGTTATTGTATTTAATCACAAATGAGGATGGTTACATATTTTTTTTCAAGGAAAGAGTTACGTACTTATTTTTTTGAATCTTAAACCCGATGACGTACGTAAACAACTTACTAGTACAGTGATGGCAAACCTATGGCACGCGAATGTTTCATTTTAAAGAAAAAAAAATACCTAGGTATAATAATTTAAAAAAAAAAGTATACAAAAATTTTACAAATAAATATATGAATACCTTATACCTATATAATATTAAAAAATAATGACGACATAGCCATGTATATTTATTCGATTTTCAATATTATTTTCCAATCGATACGCAAACGGAAACGACAAAATTGATGCATATATAACATATCGCATTGTATAAAAAATATGAGGCAAATCCTCTTCAAGAATTATCCTTACGTGTAAATATATAATTTTATATTTCGGTACTTAGAATTGGGCAATTAAAAATTAAAATATTCGATCAACCAACCTTATGAAATTAATAATCGGCATTCATTTAAATAATATAATAACTGCATGTTAGTTTGCCTCAAACATAATCGCTAAGGAAAACCGTTCAGTGATAGAGAATATAAATGAAAGGAGAGTGGTTTAAATGCTTCCACGATCTCTTGTGTCTCAAAAAGATATGCCTTCGGCTAGAAATACTGTGAAATATAGAATATCATGAACTCAATTGTAGTTTTTAAATATTTTTATTAGAATTCGTAAAAACTACCTTTTCATTTTTCGCCATGAAAAACTGCTTGGCACGTTGGACAGTCGAAAAATATTATTTGGGAAATTTTGGCACGCGTAAGTAAAAAGGTTCACCATCTTTGTACTAGTAGCTCAGTCAATCAAATAAAAAAATACGAAAACATGATAAGTTTAAGTTAAAATACTCCTAAATATAATATGTACACATCGCTTCACATGCCTTAGGTATGTATTATCGTATTGATAACAATGCTTTTATTTTAAATGTTGACATTGTACTTTTAGCAATTACAATATGTCTCTCTCAGCCTTCGCATATTATTCTCTCAGTGTTGATGTGAGATTTCAGATGGGCCAACTCTTTTAATATTATATCTATGGTAGAAAAGATGTTGTTATTACAATATAAAATAAATACCTATCCAAAGTCATAAACATTCACAACAGAAAATCAGATTATTCCATAGAATTCCACATAACTCCCGCGTCCTATTCGCTTTTTCCCCATACTGACTCCGATCATATTGTAAGGTGACCTGAAGTCACGCGCACCATTCTAGGGGTGGGTTGCGCTCGTAAAAAGTCTCGCGTCATCTATTGAGAATTGATACGCCCCCCCTGGGGAGCGAGCGAGGGCCCGTCTCGCACCAATAATAGTATTTTAATGCCTTGGAAATTGTTTTTAGGCTTGCCGACTTGGAAATGTCGGGGGAATACCTACCATGTCACACAAGACACGTGGCTTTGCCATAGTCCACGTGTGGAATGTGAAAAAATGTTGTTATTTGCAATCAATGATGTGTGATTTTAAACAGTTTGCAAATGTTTCTATTCTATTAAACGTTTCCTTTAAAGTAATCTAATTTTCCAGCAAATTATGACAACGATTTTAAAGTTTTACTATCATTATTATGTTGATAAAACCACAGTTGGAAGAAGGACTCTCTATAACGATTTTATTTCTCTCAGTTCAGACACGTCCGCTAATCCAACCCAACAGACTACAGACTAACTTTTCAACGTTTTATACATCGGTTCATCATTATTGTCATCTGCTGGGCTCGATCTACTGCTGGATAAAAGCATCACCTGGCTCTGTCTACCCATCACGGTTTGTAGTTTTTTGTTGCATCCAGAAAACATAGGAGATCGTCAATCTAACAAGTTTTATGGTCTATGGTCGTTTAGTGCCCATTGGATGTTATCACTGTCGACGGAATTTGTCGAGCCATTCTCCATTTACCGAGCGACATGTTCAATACATTGCCATTTTATCTAATTATAAACCTTTTTTACATCGCGTACTCTTGTATGCTTCTTTATTCATTGATTTATTTTGTAATCTTTCCGTGTTATGCCAAACATGCACCAATCCATGACACTTTTTTAGATTTATCTTACATTAAGACTTCATATTAAATATTGGTTAACACTTTATGTTTAAGACACAGTGGAAGGCAATTTTTGAAGGTACCTACTATTGAGGTGTCCAAATGTACTCTATGCCAGTCTGGGCTTTCAGACAATCTCGACATATTATATCGTCCACCATCAGTTGACATAATATAATTTCCAAGATAGGCGTAGTTGTTGACTTGCTCAATTTGGTGGAGTGTCATTGATAGGATCGCTTGTAGTTTAGTTAAGCAGATTATATAACGTTTGACTTGTAGACATTTACTTTTAAACCTGCTTTTAATTATCACCATATAACTAGATTTATTCAATCTCTTCGTAGAGTTATGTATTCTAGCCATTTAAATTGAATCACATGTATATTATTATGTTTGTTTCGTTATAAAATGGGGTTGACAAAGGATTGTGATAGGATCAATGGGATTTATTCTGAAGCCAATACTAATAAAAATGTTAAGATACGTCTGTCAAAAGAGAGCTAAAAGCTATAGCTATAGTATAGCGTCCTTTGGGAAATGCAGATGGTGTGTAGTTTTACATAATGCAACATATCTGTAGGTAATACATAAGGGTGCAAGGTAAAACTCTGTCAAGCTAAAACAAGAGACTTTTGGCTACGCGAAGGAAATCCAAAACAGAAAACAACTCACACGTCTGGACAGTATTAAGTGTTTTATCAAAAAGCTTTAGCATCAAATAAAAATATTTATATACGTGTACGATATTATGCTGGTATGTATATTATATTCGCTTAGCACAACAACAAAACATATTTTTTATAAGCTTTCATTCCATGGAATTTAAATATTGTTGAAAAAAATTGAGCAGCAAAAAACTTGCTGAAGTAATGGGATATTGTATTTAAGTCTGGTGCAAGTTTTTGAAAAATACCAGTAAGGATTAAAAAGAAATTGATCCGAAAATAGTAATTTGCTATCAAATTATAATATACGTTTGAAGCCTTTCATGCTTGAAGTTTTTAGTTTTTTTTATCGTGAATTTAAAATTGAAATCAATAGCAAGGACAATATTAATATTACCAGTTTGTTAGATAATCCGTAATATGAATTATATTACACATATTGTGTATTTTATAAAGTTCATTATATATTTTGGAAGTAACTATTTATTCTCAATACTTTCTAAGCAAATTTTGACCATTGCAGCTAACATACAGTATCTAACAAATATCGACACACAGTGTCCCAAAGGAATATACTAAAACTTTTCACTCACCCTTATTCTATTGACGCTCGTGGTAATAATAAAGGATGTCTTTAACAAAAAACCAATACATTTTCCTAGAAATATAATCAATTTTTGCATTCCCATTTTCTTTGCACGCCTCTCATATATGAAAGAGATTTTAAGAAGTATTTAATTTTACATAAGTCGATGATAATAATTGAAAATAGCAGTGTTGTCATTCAAATTATGCGCTAAAAATAGTAATGAATCGAAAGTTTTAGAAAATATTCTGGCTATTTAGATTTTAGATGACTTTATAAATTATTTTTAACTGTGGAAACACAATTTTAGAATACGAAATATATTTTCATTGGCAGTTGTAAAAAAATGATGGTGGGTTTAGGTATCAATTTCATATGGGTAATTGAGACTATCTTTGTTTGTTCTTTTATTTATAATATGAATCAGTTTCCCAAATTATACATTATACTAGCATAATATTCCTAATAAATAATAACAAAAATTTAGATATATTTGTACATCTTTGGATGAGTTCTCTAGTTCTGCTTAAATATTTTTATATTCCTATTTAAGGTACGTACAGAATAACGTTCTTAAACTTGCTAATAATTCGATAAACTTTATTTTATTCAACAAATAATTTATATGATTTCAGAATGTAAAAAGTGAAAAGAATTTGAAAACTATTAGTTAATTTCGTCGAATGAAGCGTATAGCTTAGTTAAAAGAGCAGATTGATGTAAATCCAGTGAACGTGGATTAGAGTCCCGTAGGGCATCGTATTTAAAAAAAAAAGATTTATTCTAGTAGTTATATATTTCTCTGAGGTGTTTTTTAATTATGAATCTTCAATAATGAATGTTAAATTATCACATCTTGTGAATTATATTTTGTACACACTTTTTTCCATATAAACAGAGTAACGCTTAATTTTGAATCTTGAATAATCCGAGCCAATTGAATGTTGTATAATTATTATATAATATTAGATTGTTCTTTCCACAATTTTTTGAATAATGCTGGAACCATTTATAGTAAACAAATAAATAGTAAAAAATATCTCGATTTAAATTATGCAAAAACTATTTTATCCTTCACGGTGGTATTAACTAACAAATAATAATAAATAAATAATAAATTAACAAATTGATATAATAGTTTGATAAAACAACATAATAACAAATTTAGTATTCTCTTCTGAGATCCGGAAATGACTCCAAACCCACTGAATTTCAGTGCAATATAAATCTGTGTGAATATAGCTGGTATGTGATAACATGGGATGAACGAAGAATCTCAGAATAATGATATATAGAGAGCGTTTTTTTTTCGGCAAATTGAAGCCGTGTTTCTTGCATATAACGCACAGTAGAATCTCGATTTTATTATTATAAACTTCACTATGAAACTTTATACCATCAAGTTGCTTCTCAGTATGGCTATCAAATTTAAGCACAACATAATTAACCATATTATGTTATACTAAATTAAATAAAAATAATTACCAATAACTTTATATTTAACACAAAAACAATAAATTTTAGAAAATTTTAAATGAATTTAATCAGTGAAATCCATTTTTACCAACGACGCTTACAAAAAATATTTAATTCAGCCGTAGAAATTCTATCTTATTCTAACGCATAGTGCGGAGATATAAGAGTGCCGAATGCTTACTCACTCGCAGTTATGGTTCGTTTTTGTTCAGGCCTTGCAAAGAATGATCTGTGTGGTAAGTTTAATAATCTTTTTTTAAATCACATTTCTGGAACCTTGGAGTGCGGACGATAAAAGAAGAAGAGTAGACACACCAGTCAGATTCTGAAACAAATCGGCGTGATCCGTGTCCGGGCCGGTTTTATTGTTAATACTCTGTTCAAACCTCTTTCATGAAAGTATTTTTACTACGTGATTCAGAGTTTTTTTATATATTTTATTCTTCTTATGCGGCTAAAGAATTTCACAACTCTTCAAATACACATTTTTAGATCAGTCTTTATCTTAACCTACGGAATCAAGCATACATGTTTCAAAGTGATCATTGAAAATTAATGTAAAATACATGACAATGTCGACAAAGACAATAATTTCCGATACACCACAAACGGCCAATAGAGAAGTTTGCAATCCTTAGAGAATTATGATTTATCGTAGAGATTTTAACTATGTAAAACCTAATATTATAAGCCTATATTATAAAGTTAATAATTCAAAATTATTATTGATCGTTCAAATTGTATGAAAATTCTCTTAATACAACCTGTATACGATGGAAGACGCTAAATTAAGCGAGCGCTTTTTTACTCCCGAAGGAATTCTGGTTTCCATAGTGGCGAGGCTTGTTTGTTTCGGTGCAGTCTGGCTGATGGTTGGGGTGACGCAAAAACATACGAGGGGAATACTCGATCAATTATTTTGAAATCAATACACGTATTGCTGGGAGATTATATGCACTGAATATGAGAAACTATTTTAGACCATAAACAAGATACATCTATCTATTTATCTAATAAATATTCTCTCTCCTTCACACTCCCAATCATAAACTTTTCATTGCATACTTAATCAAATATCTTTGCATAGAGAATTGGTGTATATTAAAATATACAAACGCAAAAATCTGAGAAATAAAAATATTTCTTTAAACTTAACACGAATATTCAACTTATTAAAAACGTCCAAAAAAATATTATGGTACAAAAAAAAAACAACAATCTCAATAGTGTCATTGGTGGTATCAAATATTTTTACCTTGTTATATTATTATATTATAATAATCATGTGGTGGAGTATCTTGAAGGTATAATAATTGATTATCAATTTGTGTCGTGATAACCATTTTATAGTTGTTTGTTATTTTAATTTCGTATGATGTCCGAATACTAAGATTATTTTTTATGTGGATACATATTTGATTAATAAACACAGAACTGTTTTTATTATCGTTTCATTTTATGCACTTGTATACTTTATTAAATTTTGAGCATATATTTAAATAATACTAATTTAGTTACTATGTGAATTTATTATTTAATAGTTTTACTTCATTCTCGGAAAAAAACACACTATACGAGGAATGAGTATTCATTTGAAAGATTAAAATTGTGAACTGCTTGATGTGTCAGTGTGGATTTACCATTGGCGAGTGCGCATATTGCCTGAAGATGACGAAAGGCGAAACTAGAATCACAAAAAAAGTCTGATATGAAATAGTATAAAAATTCATATTCAATATGTGTAATGCACTCGATATTAAAGTCACACATATTATAATGGAGTTCATCCAATCAAACAACAAATAAGTTTAATGAATATTTATATTTACTATGTATTGATGAATATAATAATAACTTAACACATACAGAAGTAAAAGCAAATGATTACAATGTAAAGCCATAATGCAAATATATTATTATAAAATTTAAAAAAAAAATGTAAATATTATTATGTTACGTACTTGCCGTTTCCAAAGTTTTTTCATCGTCGGTGTCATCCGTTACGGTCATAAAAATATTATTAATGTCATTCACGTAGAAGCAATATTTTTAAACACAAGTTTGGTATAATAAGCCATTGTTTCCATGGCGAGATTTTTGGGTGAGAGTTATGACATGGAAGATGTATTAGGCTTATGTTGAAGCAAACACAAATCTCAAACCATGCAATGTGATAAATGTATGTTTTTAATATTAATAAATAAGTTCTGTTTGAAATTTAAATGTCCATTCAATTAAAGTGAAATACAACCATTTATTCATTCATATCGCTTATAGATAATTTCATTTTATGAATGAACTTGTACAAAGTGTTTATATTATAATATATTAATTATATTGACATGGAAAATCAATCATAATTTATTAAAAAAAATAAAAACGTAAAATATATAATTATAATATGTGACTTTATAGAGCTGACTTTCTTTTCGAAATGTTAAAATACTTTAGTTAAAATATATCATCATTAAATACACTTATATGTTCCACTTACGTGAGAATGAGTTAGTGAGTAGGTAAATGTTGTTTTATAAATAAAAAATATGGTATATTTAGCTTACACTGTGAAGTGCTTCGTAAATATATTTTTATATCTATAAGTATTTATCATATAATTATATTTAAACCCCTTCGATGGGCGCGCGGCTTAAGCGTCGGCTTATAGCGTCGTAGGTCTCAGATTCGAATCTTGGGTCTGGCAAGTACATAAATTGTTTTTCGATTAGTTTATGCGTCAGAATATGAACCTAATAGGTTGAACAAATGGCTGACATCCATTTATCGTACAAACTTAATCTGTTAATAAAAACCTACACTCTGTGGAGGCTCATATGATATTATTAGGATCGGATATGGTCAGGAATATTTAAAAGTAAAAAATTCTTTGAAATATCAACTAATCATCAACCAATACCATCTCGCACCTTAATCGTTCTTTATTGCGTGTTTTTTTTTTTTTTGAGGCACAGACGATGGTGTGACGTATAACTATGAGTATATCTCAGGAACAACCTACCCAACACGTCGTTTGCCTCACTCACGACATGTTAACCAAAAACGAAATAATTGTACCATAAAGAAATTAAAACAACATCTATCATTTATGTCATACCTCAAAAAATAATAAAAACAATCTCGTAGGAAAACGCTTAGAATGTTTCATTATTCTCCGTTCCATAATAGTATGCGTTTAAGGACGTTAATTTCAGAGTTAAAAAATGTTTTAGGGACGAAAAAGCCGGTCCCGATGGTCAATTAATTATTATATAAGACATTTCATAAAACCATGTCCATAGTGCCAGTTGAGAAACTTGATTCTAAGCTATTATATCATCATCACCCGATGTCAATATTCTGGTGGATAAAGGCCTTCTATAGCTTTCTCCATTCTTCTTTGCTGCTACGTAAATTCACCAAAATTTTAGGGTATCTCTGTAGTCTTTAAATGCCCCTCGAGTACCACTGTATAATACCAGCTGTCCAGCAATATAATTGTCCACTTGCCGAGCGACATAACCAGCTAAATGCGATTAATCTGATTAGCAACATCTATCAGGTTGTGTACTCTTGTCTGTTTACCTATCCATTGACATATTTTGTGGTCTTGAAGTCTTTTGCCCAACATGCATATTTTCATACTACATTGGGTTACTCGTAAAACAATAATTAACGTAGTCATTACTGTAATGTTACTCTGTGTGATGCAGCCTTTTTGATTGCAAATACTTCATTTAATATGCACTTTGCCATCTTAATGTTTTAACTATTCTTCATCATCAATAATATTTCCTACTTATATCTAAATAAAATATTATCATTTTAAAAATCCTTTAAATACTTTTCTACTACATTTACCTCTTATCAACGGTAATATTGTCAATCTTGTACAGTAACCCAATGTGACATGACCGAAACGGACGGAATTCTTTAGTACCGTAAATGAAAGGTTAAATAATAATTATTGTATCTTTGTATTTCATTCATATTTTTTTCTGTCGTGAAACCAAAACTGTTTCGCTAATTTCCACAAAAATGTAAAAAAAAAACCTTGAATAAATTCACTCAGTAGGCTCCAGTGGCGAAGGGTGACTTTTGGAAACAGGTAGGCTGTGGAGAAAGCACACTTGTTAGATGTATTTACGGGAAATAAGAAGATAATCCGACATAACTACTGATGAATAGGTAGGTACACAAAAACCGGTGAAATTTCAAAAGCTCACTGATGGTATGAAATTATGCAATTAATTTGAATTATTTTTTTTCTTAAATATAAACGCAAGATACGCTCAAAATATATTGAAAATGTCTGTTGTTGTTAATCTGTTCCATAACAATTTATAATTTAACCCGTAAACTAGACATTTTAAAATACTTCTATATTTAAAACACAGACTTAGATACAATATCAGATTTCAACTAACATAATTGGCTGAATACATTGTCTTAGTTTATGAATAAACTGACTGACAAATAAAAATCACGAGATAAATTATTTATTATTTTTAACAATAATCAATATTTATATGTGATTGAATCCCATAGATAGGTATTATTTTTTTTTAAATTATCTTATAAATTATTTTGAATAAATGTGCACTTATGTAAAATGTAAACGCTCCTTAAATAGCTTACCAATTTATATGGGTTGCCGCAGACGTCTTGAAATTATGAGAAACAAACTTCATATAAAAAAAGTTTTCGATTCACACGAACGTAATCCATACAATATGTGAAGCGAAACGAGATGTCGCTTATTTTTTTAAACCTTCGAGACATGCCATAAATGGTGCTTATTGAAATAGTGAAAAAGATCGTAAAATTATTATGACAATTATACGATAGATGTCATTGGGCATATTGAATATATTTTTATGTGATTATATTATTTAATATGTCAATATAAAATTAAAAAAATATTTTTCTTAAGAAGGTAGGCTTTAAATAATCGCCTAGTATGGAGTCTTCGTCACTGGTTGGCTCTTTCCATAATTACTGTAATTTCAGTGCCATATTGAAATAAACAATTTAGTTCATCAAGGTATGTCAGTTACATGTAAATTGTACGTAAGAGATTTGTTCGCTGTGAACTTTCTTTCGGAAAGAGATGACCGTATATTATACGGTCTCCAATTTTATTACATTCAATAATTCAATTTTCATAGCCGATTTTGGCAAAATTCATGAATTCAAGAATGAAAACCTAACATAACAATCCTCACCTAACAATGCTGGTTTCCTGTAAACCGACAAGAACCGTATTTTATTTAGACATAAATTTTATCTCAGTACTATACGACCCAAAGATATTGGACGATCTACTACGTGCAACTGGTGCGTTGCCCATCAGGTGGCCATTATATAAAATTAGCATGTTATTTACATGTGGTAATTAAATATAAATTAAAAGGTTCGCAGCGAATGGGAATATACAACCATATATTTCCGATACAACATTTCATGGTGCACACGTACAAAATTCCGGACACGAGGAATGTCAATTTGTCAAAAAAAAAAAAATGACAATTAATCCGGCTGGTAGAATTCAACCCCAGACATGATAACTAATAGAGACTGCATTGATTATTCTTGTGTGGGTTATATACTGCCATCATATTATATTATATAATTACAATAACATTATCACTCAATTAAGAGCAACAGTTCTGGAATACAATATTGTTTTAAAACAACAAAATATTTCCTCCAAGAATATACAGTTTCCAAATTACAGCCGTTTGCGCTCAAATTTGTTGTGTTTGTAGGTAGGCGGTAGCAAAATATTTGTCGATACGCTGAAAGTTTGAGCTTACGTGGGATTATAATATATTTGTTTGAAGATAATCCAAGCAGATGAAATATCCTGCGATAGGCACACTCTTCGAGAATATTTTGACAATCCAATTCTAAACATCCAAAGAAAATATAGGTAGTTTAACATAGTTGTTTGGTCGACGGAAATATACTTTGGTGTATTTACTCGATTACTCTAAATAGTATTTAGCAACCATACTTTAGTATTTTAGGGAACTGTTAACTTTAACTGCTAGTTACATAATAACATAATAATGTATATATTATTACTACTGCTATTAATTTGTGTGATATATCAGCAAGACATTTGAATCGATGTATTATTATGATTAACTTTTGACCAAAGCAGAGCCCTCAGTGACTGACTTAATCATGAAGAGACGCTTTACGTGGTGTGGACATGTGTTCCGGATGCTGCCAGATAGTGCAACACTTCATACTTGTGGTTTAGCCTCAAGGGCTCCATCACCGTGGCCGCACCGGCCCTTCATCACCCTGTAGCGGTGCTACAAAAGTGAACTACGCGCTGCAGGTCTAGCATGGCGGGAGGCCCGAGAGTTGGTGATAGACCGAGGGAAGTGGTGCGAACTATGCTTGCAATATGAACCGATGCTGGGGCGTGACAGGGTGAAAGAAGAAGAAGAATATCCCCAAAAATACACTGAAGACTTAAAAACCAAAGGAAGAGATAAATCATAACTACTTATAACATTGCATACAATAAGATCATTAAGGCTATACTTCAGCTGAGGCATGGTCTAAAAAGATCGTAACTAGGCGATGCGCGAATTGTGCAAATGACGCAAGCCGAACGAAATATAATTTGTCATAAAAATTCAACATGCGTCCTTTTAATGTTATATTTATTGTTATATTCGTAATAATAATAGTATATTCATTGACTTGTTTTCTTTTTCAAGTACATGCGGAACGTTTTTTAGTCATATTTCTCCGACGCCATCATAAAACAAATTGACGTGCTCACCTTCCACCTACTGTTGAAAATTATTTTCCGTTTCACTTATGTATGCTCTTAAATCTTTCGGTTTGGCAATTTGGAAAAAATGCTTTTCATAATCATATGTACTTTTCTAATTATATAATATTATGTAATCTAATGAAAATGCGCTTTCATAGATTCAAGCTCTGCCGGTGCCTCTTTAGTTAAGACTATTGTTTAGCACTGTTATTTTGTGTTGGTTTCTGTGGTTTTGTTTTTGTTGACATAATTATTTATGTTATCAAACTATGTATTGCCATACGAGTGAATGAATAAGTTACTTACCTACTTTATAATACGCGCATACTAAAAAGAGATATAATAATATTGTTAATTGATTTTACTAAAGATATCTGTTCATACACATTTAGTAACAAAATTATTCGCCACTCGGCTAAAATACTGGCGTAGTCTAAACTAGGCTTAGGCTTTGTCCAGATGGAGCGATTTTACTCGCGCGTAAAAACACGCGCGCATTCCAGGTACATGTGACCTCATTAAGCCGTCCACATGTAATAGCCCTGTGTCACTTCTCGCGCGCGGTAGAGGTACTGTTGACCTCACTGAGTTGTCTAAATGCACTCGCGCTGTATCGCGGCGAAACACGTGTCATCTGGACAAGCTCTTAACCCAGCCTCTTCAGTGAGTCTCTGTCATTTTGTGTTGCTGACTTTAGTTTTGTTTGTATTTTTATATTAATATAATCTGTACCCTACTGCCAAACGAATGAATAAATGAATTTATTTAATATCTGAGTTTTATCATTTTCTATTACGTAAAATATTCGAAATAAAATAAGCCAATTCGGGTTTCCGTGTCATATTTCTGAATTATCGATAAGTTTTTTTTTTATATTCACATTCTAGTATTTGAAATGGCAACCCGTGTCAGAATGGATTTATTTAAGTCACAAAAGAGTGGCGGCGGTACAAAAAATTACCACCCATCCTCGGGCTGCGGATTGAAGACTTCTGAAGAGAAAGTTATCTGCTCAAGTGTTTCAGCAAGAAAACCTATTACTACTAGTCGCAGTTTACAAAGAAAAGACAAATAATATAAAGCGGAAAGAAATAATGGAATTTTACGTTTGATTCCTAGTATTATCGTTTTAACTCTTATAAAAAATAATATATATTTTTAAAAAAATATAAAACATGGAAAACCGTCATAAAAAGTGGCTCATACAGTGGAAGTATGTGGAAAATATACGAAAATTGAGCGTAGTAAAGTAAAATTATGCAGATTTTTGTTGATCTTTAATATCGTATTATAAGATTGTTTATTAAATAAATAAATCCACCTCCGGTGTTATTATTTATTCAGGATTAGAGAATTTGATCAACAATAAAAGAGAATACTAGATTAATAAGATAAGATGACTCGTACGACCCAATGAGCAGATGAACTTTCCAAATGATTAGTTCACTAAACTTCAGGTGTGTATCGCATTTGACAACTAGAAAACCACACTTAGCACTAGAAACGGATATCAATACTGTAAGGTGCTGAGTATCAAAATAGAGGACGCGTATGATCAAAAGGGTCAGAGCAAATCAGACTAAGCTGAAGCTGAGAGATTGTGAGTGAAGATTACGAAGTGAACTTAGGGTTAAATCCTATTTCGTCTGCATAGTACCCCGTTTACACGTGCATGAATTTGATGTTGACAGTAAGTATTATCGCGGCCATAAAAAGAAAATTTATTGGTAAACAAGTATTATCCTGCAGTTGGCAAGACTGCATGCATGAATCAAAAAAGTTTGGAAGCTTCTGAATTTTTATGTGACAGTAGGATTTTTTTTATCTGCGCCTATGCAGTAGAACGATAGTGGTGAACCTGCTGGCAAAAAAAAACGAACCACGAACGAATTTTTAGGTTGACCGATATTCACTACCTGTCAAATAGTACGAAATAGTACGCACATGCACATGCACGTGTACAGGAACTATAACGCTTGCGACTTCCAGGCAAGTTGGCAGCACCATCTGTTGGTCTCTGTAAAAGTGTACAAAATCATGGCCGCTACAGTATTATTATTATAAAATAGATAAATAAACGGTATTTTATTCAATGGTACAACTATGTCCACAACTTAGACATTGGGGTATAAAATTACATAGCCCGAAGCTCTGTTTTCAAAATGAGAGCATGATTTTGAAGTTGAATATCTAACTTGAAATCGAGGTAAAAATATTCAAATGTTAGTTAACTGCCTGTATTATTATAATGATTATAAATTCATCAATCCTCAGTCTAGATCAATAGGTACGTTGTTAAACGAAGTCGCCTTCAGGCTGACTATTAATTGTTATAGTTCTGTGGAACATCATAATATACAATGAATATTTTTGACTTTTAATGTCAACAGGAATCATGTGACGTATATTATTTTAGTGTTTGAGTGTTTTTAAGTGACAATTATATCTGATGGTATGTATAAAAACAAACATTGCATTTAATTTTATATATATACATTTTATTCAATGAATAATATGTTGCTGAGGAAATATATGTTATTTAATATGGCGGTACATAGTCCGAAATTGTTTGGGAAAATCTGGTGTAGGTATCTGTTAATTATAATGAAAGCCCTATTTCAATTCATTTGCATATTGCTATTAATTTATTTAATGAACGTTTCGTGAAATAATTTGAAGGATAATGTGCCATCAATCATAATCAATGTATCTACGACCCCGTGAGAGTATAGATTCCATAATAAATTTAACGTAGCTACTTCATAATAATATCATGTATGTCCTATTTTAAGATGTTTTGTAAAATAGATTATTGTATGTCAGTTATGACTTGAAAATCTTGTTAGAGTCAAAACGAGATTTAATGTGAGAAAAATTGAAGACAAAATAATAACTCAAATGGTATTTATTTTAAAAATTAACCTTTTCTATTCTGCGAGGAAATTTATTATGACGGTACCCGGTAGTTCGTGATTTTTTCTATATTGTACTGTTATGTATCCATGATAATATCTACCCAATGACAATACATTATTATCTTTGTTTAATTCGTCGACACCCTAATTTACTAAATATCTACTTATTGTTAAGAATATAATAGTGGTTATTATACACCAGTGGCGAAGGGTGGAGTTAGGCTGATAAGACCCGACTTAAATAGTGTACACTAAACTTTATCAGTCATACGTATTTGTTGTCATTGATCTAATGCTATAAACTGTAGATAGTGTTGGTTTATTTTTAAAATCCAATTAAACCATGCCGTACCAAACCATAATAGTTTTGATATGCTATGGGCGATGTGACAAAAATAGTGGACACTTTTCAGTCAAAATTATTTATTTTCATTGCATTAAGAATATATGTTATTACGTAATATGGTGATTTTTAGTTTTTTCCTGCCTGCCTAAACTTAACCATGATAGATAAAAAAAATATTCTTCTATCTTAATTTATCCAAGATTATGTATGATATATAGGCATAATTTTATATATTTTTTACTATTATCTATTATTATGGTTTGGTTGCGCAGGGTTTAATTTTATTGAATTTAAACTAACCAATACTATCTTCATATTGTAGTCTGATTTGAAGGAAAATAAATACGTTTGACTGATAAAGTTTAGTGTGCACTATCTATGTCGGATCTTAACAGCCTACCTCAACCTTTCGCCACTGCAATACATATATTATATACCATTTGTACATGAACTAAGCTTCACTAATAATACTTACTTACTTTTTCATAGGTGTAAAATTATAAATGATTCTAATACCACTCAACTCGGACCATTCAACTTGTTCAAACTTAACTCAGCTCTACTCTACAAGTTGTTTCACCGCGAATCGAACTCTCCTGAGTTCCTTCTATTTTATATACCTACACCATGTTAATATATTTTAAGATTATTTGACGAAAAAACAACATTGAAGATTAACATCCACTGAGACTTATTAATTATCAACATACACCTTCTACTGGACCACGCAAAGGAGCGGGGGCGGGCGGGGGGGCCCGTTGTTGAGGATTCCTGTTGCCAAACACATAACATAACTACACATTTGAATGTCTAACAAAGCTCTCACTTAAATGACTTAATGCCGATATTGTTTAGGTTTATGTTTATAATATGATATGGCTTAATATTTCATAATAATTCTAGAAGATTTCTCCATGTGTTTATTATTTTAGACTAGGCATATTCAACGCGTCGATCGCGTGTTGGATTTTGGTTGATTGCATCATGCAATCTAAAACCCACTTGATGAACAACCAAATTCGACGAATCTACAAAACAGCAAAGAACTAAGGACTTAAAAGAGTGAAACAACTCAGAGGAAACCTTCATCTAGTAGTTACTGTTACGATTTTATCTTATGTTGATAATAGTATAACATTGCATGCTAACAAAATTGAATAAAATTCATTATAAATATGTAAAATGGAACAAATTAGTGAATGATAAATTTACGGAAATATGAGTTTTTATCAGAATTAGCCAGATTTATTAAGCAAAACAGGATGAACTCTTAAAAAAACCCATTCTCCCATAACTTGGTCATTTAATGACGAAACTTCCTAGACTAGTGGTAGGCAACAAATATCCCCTACGGGCACTATCTTTCTGTCCTTTGTGCAAGAGATAATAAATATTTGAATGTATATTTGCCTAACTGCTTTGAGAATAATGTTTTATGATTGTTTAATCTATGATATATTCTGGGATGGATTAATCATTTAAATAAATTTGAAATATATTTAGCTTCTTGAGGAAGTTGGCAATACAAAAATTAGCGTGGTCAATAGCCCGGTGACTGGAGGTGGATTGTGTTTTGTTGTTTTTGATGTTTTTATTCGCAGGTGCAGTATTAATTATTATTTCAGAAATAGTTTAGAGTAAAATTAAAAAAAATACTGACAATGTCACTCTTTTTATAGAGTGTTTGATAATAATTAATTGTGTCTCAAAAAATGTCCAGAGTAAGAATTTTAAAGTGAAATGTGAGAGTGAGCAAAATGGTTTTGGATTCCGATTCTTTATGTTGATATTTAAATTATGATTAAGTTTGTATACATTTTTACACCCACGGTAGCCGCGCGGCTTAAGCGTTGGACTGTAACGCCGTATGTCCCAGGTTCGAATCCTGGGTGTGGCAAGTATACATATTGTTTTTCAATTTGTGTCTATCAGGGTATGGACCTAATAGGTTGAGCAATTGGCTGAGATCCATTTCTCGTAAAAAACAAAATCTGTGAATACAAACCTCTACTCTGTGGAGGCCCATATGATCCTATTAGGATCGGAAATGGTTGAAAGAAAAGAAGAAGTTAGAAAACATTTTTATTGTGAGAGAATTTATAATGGAAAATAAATATTAGCAATGGTAAATACGACGTCCTCCAGTATATAGCTGCAATATCATTTGTAAACTTATGTTCAATATTATACAAGACAGATTACATGCGATAAAACCATAAATACTTAATCTTCTGACTAAGCCAAATAATAATTCAAAACTTAATACAGGCGACGGAACTAACACTCAATTAGAATATTCTTTATATTTGAAAATTAATTTGTATTATCTACAAACTCAGAACTGATCTTAGCGGAGGTTGTGACTCTGCCGGTGGAATTTTGAAAAATTTAAATATGACCTTGAATAATGTGATTTTGTAATCTCTCTGTAACTGTGGTTGGTTTTTGATGTTTCACTTACATTTAAATTCAGCACTACGTACAACTACTAATTTTACTTTACATAATATGGATACATATTTTATGTATAAATATTTTTTATGGTTGTTAATTGCTTCACTAGTGCAACTTTACATTGTAATATTATAATGTATAATAAGATAAGTCAGGTAACTAAACTGTTTTGTGACGAGTGTTTTATTATCGACCAAGACAGCTAGTTTTATGTAATGTAGATAAATGCTACTATATAACTCGTAATCATTGAGTGAATCAAACATATAAAGGTATATTATACGCATTATACAATGGTCTTCCTTTTGTCTCATATATGAAAATAAGACAATTTCATGACTCAAGACTAAAGAAAAAGACACCTAACAACAACCAGAAAGAAACATTTAGATTGTGTAGAAAGAGACACTGAATCCCCAGCCTGAGGCAGGAAAGGAAGCTCGTGGCAAACATAAGGCAGTAGAGACCAGTGGTGAAGACTTCATACCAGGCAATTATTTAAAGCCTACCTCATTAAGAAAAATATTTTTAAATTGCCAATTGAGGAAAATAACAACTGGTCAACATCTGTCTGTAGGTATGTAATATTATTAATTGATAACCAAGTTGGTCAAAAAAATCTCAAAAATTTTACGCATACAACACATACATACGATTACATACGTTTTGTAAAAAATATAAACACAAAATGAAAATCCAGTATCGTACTCCTACATGACCCGACGATGTAAGTAGTTAAGTCTAACGGGCCCTCTGGTGCATAGAGCGATATATTTCTTGTAAAAATATACATTCATTTGGGCGCCTTGAAATCAATGCCAAATAGTCTAGCGATCAAAACGTCCAACGACCGTTACAGTGTAATTTTTAGCCCAGGTTTGAATGGCGGTTGGGCATTCCTAACTGTTGTCTTTTTTTAAATATAATATCTATAGCCTACTTACCTACAATGAACACCCTTTGTCACTGATAGAGACATTATCTGGAAGTAGCCAAGATCCATATTATCAGGCTACGTCCTGATTTAGTGTCGATAATTATTATGAAGTTATATATTGGCAAAAGCCATCACCAACTCACTCGAGTAGAAATAAAAAATAAGAATATTTTAAGCCGCTTATGCTTCAGAAAAAAAAATGTAAAATTGTCGATAGAAGAAATAAGTAACTCAGTTAAGGCTGTTATATATGCAGTGGAAATATTTCCGTCTTGGTTGTTGCAGATTTTTATTTTCGCCCCAAAAGAGTTTCACATCAAAGGAAGAGTTTTCGAGCAAACTCACTACATGCCCGACAAACTATTATTTCCTCTTAAAAACAGAGGTTCACAAAACAATTTATATTAAAGAACAAACTTATGTTTACAAAAAAAAATTATAGCTCATTAATTTTTATCGTGACTTTAAATGTAGTCTTTTTACAACATTATAACATAATTTTAACTGCCATATGCATTGTATCTAACATTGCGTGTCCGGAAACTTGGACGTATGCAGTTCGCCGTATCACACTTCACTGTGAAATGTTATATCGGAAATATATGGCCATATATTAAAGACCGTCCAACCTCTTTGGATCGTATAGTACTGACATAAAATTCATGTCTAAATAAAACACGGTTCTTGTCGGTTTACACTTTACAGGAAGCCAGCAGCAAACAAATTTTGAAAATCGCTGATATACTGGATTATTTGTTAGGTTAGATGAGGTTTGGTTTGGTTAGATGAGGTTAGGTTAGGTAGCATGTGCGTGAGCGCGATACCCGAGAGATCAGGTTTGATTCCTGCGGGTATCTTACGATTTTCAAAAAGATTTTTTCTATTGGTTGTAATATATTTTCTTAGAAGAGTTTTCAAAATTATGTATGTTCAATAATTAGAATGTTATATTCTTAATTCTTGTGAATTATTCATTGAATAAAAGCATAGTTAATAAATAAACATTATTATTATAATTAATTACCTATATGAATTAATTTCTATTGTAATAAACTAATATTATGTAACTGTTTGTTTGCAATAATAATATTATGTTCATCTTAAATCAATTAAAACATATTATGAAAACGTTTGACTTTTTTATTGAAATTAAATAATGTTTCAATAGTTGAAATTTACTGTCTACAAACTAGTACATACTATTCTCTCTTCATTCTCTTAAGACTGTAAGATTTTTCTATCGTTTATTTTCGAAAAGGCGAAATATCCATTTTTGCCCCAAAATAATCCGCTCGGAAGGAAAAAGGCACTACCTTACTTGGAATATTGTCTTTTTCCGCTGTATTATTCTTCAATATATTAACATTCTTAACGGGGGGCTAAGGATAGACTGAAGAAACTGCGCCTTTGGGAAATGTAGTGGACTTGGAATATGATTGGCAAATGGCGAAGGGATATATACGTTACTTTTAGATGGGAGTTTTTTTTATACCCGTGTCAAGACAATGATAAAAACATGATAATGAGAGTTGTTTGTAAGCCAAATATTTAATCAAGAAAAGTGTATTATCTTCGTCTGCCTGGATTAACCCACTACTGAATTACAGTATCTTCAAATTATATAATTTTATATTAACACTCCCGTTGCCACGATGGTCTCGCAGCTTAGAAATGACCTTAAATCATAGATACCCCACTTATTATTATGTATATAAACGACTACTTTTAGCTATTTGTAGATAAAATATTTAGGCATAAAAAGAAAAATATATAGGTGGTTGAATTGAATGTTTTATATGTAAAATTAATCATTTTTCGAAAGTCTAATCAATATTTTGATAAGACAGTGATAGGGCTATCTAGAAAGATATACGTTAGAGAAACGCGCATAATAGTAATGTAAACATGAGACACTATTTTAAAATGTCATTTGTTAGTCAGAGATAGAAATGTATGTCTTTGTTCAACATAATTCTGTGAATAATGCAATCAGTTATAGCCTCCCATAATATATCGAACCTTGAAGTATACATTGTTCAAATACATCTGACGATAAACGCCAAAGCAACCCTTAACGCAATGTTATTAGTGTTCATTTTACCGTGTTAACTTCGCTACATGTGGCGTTTATTCATAAACAATTAACGAAAAGGATCCAATGCTATTGACCATTGTCTAGTCAAGTCATAAAACCTTTTTTCCCGGATTTAGAATACAGACCCTTGCTACAAGGTTTGTAAAGATTACATCGGTTTGTGGGACATAGGCAATTGAAAAAAATTCTCGAGCGGGCTAAATAAAAACAGCACAGCATGTGGCGTGGCGTATTCACATGTTCTACATGTTTATACTATTATCATATTAGGCAATGCAATATGTTAAATATTGGCAAGGGTAATATTATTTCATTCTGTTTTAGAATTTTAGGAAAATAATACAATGCGATAAATTTCATAATATTGATGTACCTACCCATTCAAATGTTGTATTCAAACCCAAATATTAAACCCGTTTAAATAAATACCCTGCATTGAAATCAGACAGCTACAGAAAATGTAGGTATGTTCTAATGACTAGCATCAATAATAATATATTTGTATCTATAGTTAACTGTAGCTTTGTAAATTGCGGTGCGGTGCGGTTAATACGATATTCTAAAATATCCTTTTTTTGACGATATTACTAATACCTACCTATATTAGTTTTTTTTAATTATAAAAGATTATACATGAGACATTATTTTGTTGGTCCATGGTTGAACCGTAATAAATTGTATTGTCGTCGTAAATCACTAATAATAGCTTTCATCCGAAAATAATAATGAGTCAGCAAATGCAATTTAAGTGCAACTAGGTAGTACACGTGGAGTTTCTTTTGTTTATGAAGTAGACACACAGTTGCAAAAAATATTTTATAGTGTTTGCAGCATTTTTATTTTTTAATTTTACAAGTACCAATAATAAAATTATAAAGTAGGTACCTACTTACATACCTAATATGTAAATAAATAATCATAGTGAACCTGTTGTGTTTACATGATATTGTGTTATAATATTATATATTATTATTAACTATATATAATAATATGTCCATAATATCGGTGGATTGTATGTAGGTACAAGAAATTCATATTAAGATTACTGAATCATTCTAATTTCATAAGTACTTACCAAATAATATTATTATATAAATAAATATTATCATACTCAATCTGATGTAGGTATATACATAATAATATACTATTATATTATTTCTCAGTGGTGAAGTGTGGAGGTAGACTGTTAAGATCCGACATAAATAGTGCATTGTGAGTCATACGTACCTATTTGTTTTTATTGAACTAATACTACAATAATTTACATAATATGGTGTTATATTGTTTTTAAAAATCAGATAAACCCAGGCCGAAATAAAACCATAATAGTTTCGGTACGCTTTGGGCAATCCTACAATTTTGTGCACACTTTTTCATTCATACTTCTCTTTTCGTTAAATATAAAATACATATTATTATTACACGTCATGTTGTTGGTATTTTTTAACTCTTCAAGTGAAGCGCCTAGTTTCAGAAGCCCTTAAAAGGTTTTCATAAAATTTTGAGTTTGATATATATTTAGATATATGTTTTTGTCCACTATATATTGGACAAAATGTAAGCAATAAAACTTAATGTGTTCATTAAAATATATCGAAGCCAATATTATTTCATAATATGCTAGGTATCTATTATTTTATGTGGCGAACGTAATAACGAACGCCTGCACACGTGTTATTCTACCTTACAACACCCTCGTCCGCTTCGGATGAATTAGCTATCCCCACTCTCCGTGAAATGACAGCGTGTGTTTGTTGTTCCATTTAAAACAGATCGAGACACACCGTGGTTTGGTTATGACGTACATTTATCGATGTCCGATTATTATACACGATTATAAGATAATTGCATGTGATATACACAGAATAACATGTTAAACGATGACTAAATAGTATTTAAAAACATACTTTACCTTTTGAAGCAATCAATTAGCTTTTAAAATGCCTTAAAATGCCAAATTTCTAGCGGGACACTGAGTGGACGGCATGGGAACGGGCGTAATTTTTTTTACCATGGTAAGGGAAAGGTTAATGACAATAAAATTTAATTCCATATATTGAAAATACATAACATGAAAACACCTCAGATATATACTAGAAAAAATCATATTTGTTAGTAATTAATTATCGGTTAGTAATTAATGTAATTAATATTCCTTGATTTAGTACACAAAAAACCGATAGTCAATAATAGCGCAATTTGATCAGCATTTCATTTATGACCTACTAGTTTAAATTGTCGTAATTAGATAGGAGGCTCGTAGCATAATTCGGTTAATGGACAGTTGGCGCGATACTAGCAGTTTTTCTTCTTATTGTGCCATCCCCTAGCGGAGGTTGGCCACCATCAAAGCGATCTTATATTTTTCGTATTTTTTCCAAATAATGATTTTTTCTAGTGGGTATATATATATATATATATATATATATATATATATATATATATATGAGATGTTTTCAAGTTATGTATGTTCATGGAATGTTACATTCTCAAATGTGAATTATTCGTTGAATAAAAGAAATAATAATAATAAATAATAATAAACGAAATAATTCCAAATACTAAAAAAAAAATATTGCAACGAATGATAATTTCAAATGTTTATTTTAACGGCCCACATGCTCGTTGTAGGTTAAAATTGAGTTTTTCTTGTATTTTCAAACCATGATCCTGGACACTCCTTAAACGTTGTAGATAATCTATTTATATAATTTTGAAGCTTTATTATCTTTTATATTTGAATTTCAAACATTTGATGACTGCATAAAGTATTTTTGTTACATACAATAGTATTCTTTTAAACCTCTCACTCTAATGTTTTAGAATATAGTCATATTTCGTTACATGAATGTGCAGTGGTTTTTTTACATTTTTTATTAATTTTTAAACGCATTTATAAAACCATTAGTATAATGTATGACGAGATAATTTTAGTAAAATATTCACGATAAAAAAATATATTGATAATCTCTGTGATCCCAAATTTGACAAGAATTAGGCATTTTATTATTCAAAAAATCAGCAAGATTAACACATTTGAAGATGATTCTAAAGATACTCATTATACGCTATGTATTTGACCATTCAAGTGTGATAAACATCTCATGAATAATGATTGCTTTATAATAACAGTTAGGCGCTTTAAGATTTAAATACTAGTATTAATAAGTTGTCGTCATTAGATAAAACGCATGTGGCTCAAATAGTATAGCGTATTTGCGCGAATCCAGCGGATGAGGATTTGAGTTTCACCAAGGATCGTACTTTTTTCAAAGATTTAGTATATTATTAGTATGTAGGTATATATCTATCAATAGCTCTATCTATCTATCATCTAGCAATAATTTTCCCGTCTAAATTGTCAAAACTATCTATCTCGCTCTAAAAGTTATCACAGCTAAGAGAAGGGCTGTTAAATATAGCAATTTTTGACAGTTTAGACGGCTAATTTATTGTAACAACTATAATAACACCTCAATACATATATATGATAAACTACCCTCGATAGGCTCCGATAGTCGCAGAGAGCAGCCTTGTGTATTACATAGATGCGCTATGCGCTGGACCAGTTTCGTCCGCTTCAATGTGACATTGTCAAATAATACAAAATATACGATCTTACAGAATATATTTATTTTGCGTGTTGATTGATAAAATTTATCTTAACTTACGTTCTATTAATATAATAATTCACTGCGAAAATAAAAATAGATCAGCATTATTTTTAAAGAGCTAATGGACGCATTTAAAAAATGTAATTTGTGTCTCTACGGTGTTGGAACCTATAACTTAGGGACCAAATAGCGAACTTTCTATCGTTAGTTCCATAACTATCGCTTTTTGTATAAAATTTATATTAAAGAAAATATTGCTTTTAAATGCTTACTTATTAAAATCATAAACATATTGAGATTAGTGTAAAGTAAAGCTTTCGTCCAATATTAAGCTTTGAAACTGTCGAAAACTTAGTTTATCATTTAATAGCGTCAATATTTTAATGTTATTGTTGAGCATACTGTAGTATAAAATTAAGTTTATTTTCACGCAGTATATTATTGTTAAGTTATATTGTTAAATACGTTAATTTTCAATTTATCGAAAACTGTCAGAGCTTCTACATTACCAACCATAAAGACAATAAATTTATTAAGAACTCAATCTTAGCGTATTTGAGCAGTCAAAAATACTCGCCGATTTATTTTCATTATATTATAATATTAATAATGAAGTAATCATTTTGTTAGTAAAGTAATATGGAAACAATCTTAGTAGTTACGTACCTAATTTGACGAGAAATTTGAAATATTTTATGAATTTAATTTGATTCAAATCAAACATCTTTGAGATCGTGACAGAAAGGAATTTGCCAAGCTTTCCTTTAGAATTTTAATTATTCACTGTGTTGTTTAAAGTATTTATTACTATCTATCTACAAGCAAAGTATATATTATTTAAACTAAGTTGTTAAGAGTCTCGATTCATCATTTACTAGTTAACGTCTTGTTATTGTAACAAGAGCCTTTTATTTGTTGCGTGGATGTGAGCAAATATAATTTTGTATCATTATAATAATAATCAATTGTTATTCTACTATAAAATAATTATTTATATATGAAATTATAGTATATTAGTAATAATTAATTGTTGCTAATGATGTTTATTAACCCTTCTGTTATATCATATCGTCTAAATTGTCACATTAGGTTATCCAGCTCATTAAACTGAAAATATTTCGGTTAATATGCACTTCGTCATCTTCATATTTCGGCTATTCGTAGAATCATCAATATTACATCGAATGAAAATGTAATTTTTTTAAAAATCGATAGCATTATCCAGTTAATATTATTATAAACTATATGAATATCTATTAGATTATTCATTAAGGTACCTGTTATTAGTTATATTAATACACATTGTAAACAGAGCGTCATATTCCATTACAAACAAAATAGATAAATCTAAAAGTGAATGCAATAAATAATAGAGACATACCTGCTCAATTGCGAGAAATATTATGAAATTAAGAGGTAAAATCTACATAGTAATAAGATTTCTAGGCTGTAAGAATGTATAGAAATACTCGTATGAGTATAATTAAGTTTCTATGCTTTTTCGATCATTTTAAATATACAAATAGCAAATGTACCTAACCTTAAATAGAAACCTTATTCGACTTATTTACGTTGCTAAGCAAAGCATTTTACTTTAACATAGATACTTATCTATATATAATATTGTCAATCTTGTATGGTAACTCAAGGTAACATCACCAAAACGGACAGAATTTATGAGAATCATAAAGGGAAGGTATACTACAAGTAACATAAAATTATATCCCAACCACAATAATTCAAAGTATTCCAAAATATTATCTTCCTGTAAGTATTTTTGAAACCCTGTAAAAGGTGCTGTTCAAAAACAATTTTATGTCGTAAGATAAAGCATTAGTACAACAAAGGGATCAATTATTATGATAGTGTATTAGGGTGTTGTATTAATATTTTCAGAATAATAAATAATAACTTCTTCAGAAAGCTTTTGGCCAGTTACTTTACCGAATTTAATCTTAAATTCTATATTGTGGTCTTTAATGTTTATCAACAATCTACCAACTGAATTATTACATCAATACGTTAGGTACATAGTATCTACCATTGTTTTCCCAGGATTGACGAATTATACGCCTTTTATTGGTGATTATAATATATCTAATTGTCTTTTAGGCAGGGTTTTTTACAAACACTTTAACTATTCATATTTTTATATTGGTTCCTTCATTTAAGAGGTAGGTTATAATTTTTTTTATCTAGCTACCCTTTATTGTATTAATGTATAATATACGGTATATTTATTGGTGAGTGCGCATAGTGCCTGAAGATGCCGAAAGGCGAAACTCGGGTCACTCGGGGCACTCCCTAGAGACGTAGATATTTTTAGCGATGCATTATAATATAATATTCTGATCTGTGAAATTCTTTTTTATTGTTTATTTTGTATTTTTTTTGAATTATTATTGTTTTTTATTTTATTTCCTTTTTTCAACTATTTTTTGCTTGGTTTTTTTTTTCGCTACCTTGTTTTTTCTCTAACTGATTACTTGTACTTTTTATTCTAAATGTCATGTTGTGATCGTCCTGAATTAATAATTTGTTATGTAATCAACGTATTTTTTTTAAATAAATAAATTAATTATTTTAGAATTTAAATTCAAATTCCATCAAATACCCTATGTCGATACTATTAATATTAATCATATCATTGTTATCAAATAAATGCAACTAAGTCTCTGACGAATGCAAGGAAAAATATACCCACGCTTTTTATCATATAATAATATATTATATTACCATATATAAAGGATTGTGTATAAAACAGATATAATAAATGTAACTTGAATACGTGTATTAATTAAGGCTCTAAGTACCAAAAAGTAGTATTGCCTGTAGATACAAAATACCGAGTCATTGCAGTAAAATTTCATGAAGCAGACCTTTTGAAAAATGTGGTTTTACAGTGTAAAGCAATCACGGCAGCTTCTATAATTTTAGGTTTTAGGAATTCGCAAGTGTCAACACATCATCGTCAGCCATTTTATATTGAATGATGTTGACCACTGTAGTGCTATTTACACCATTATAAATAAAACAGGCCAACGGACTTACAACGTCTACAGGTTTAAATATTATGCTGTATTTTTTTGACTTGCTTGAGGCACTTAGACCATAGCTGAAGTTATTGGCGTTAGTATGTAGAACACTTTTCTATAAAAATGTCAGTTTTTTTGTTTTTGGTACTTAGAGCCTTAATTAATACACGTATTCACTTCATGAAGGTAAGCTGTGATCTACTATTCAGTATCAAAACTGCTAGTGATTTACCATAGTTTTCAACTTAACACTGAGGTGTAACAAATAAAGAACAATACTTTCTTTTTTCAATTCAATTTTGGTAATCATTACACTCATTGTCAATCTATTATTATACTGTACAAAGAGCCTACTGCTTGATGGTAAGAAAAAAATACATTTCAGTTTAAAACGCGAAGAATTATTCTTCTCTTTCTTTCACTCTCATAGTTAATTTGAAAACGAATTTCACATAAGCTAGAATTCACGATTCAATTATTATGGGTTTATGCTATGGTGCGATTGCCCAACATACATGTCGTGATTTAGAGCGTGTCCAGATGATGCGTGCCTCGCCGCGATATGGCACGAGTGCATGTAGATAGCTCAATGAGGTCACCTGTACCTTGACTGCGCGCGAGAAGTGACACGCGGCGATTACATGTGGACGGTTCAATGACAATCACATATGTGTCGCTAGATTTCAAAATCAGCCAAGTCCATAATAGATGAATAGGAGGAAAACAGCTTTTTGTTTTCTCAAATACACAGTCACAAGTGTGAAAGTTTATAGTATTTCGAGTATAGAATATTTAAAATTAATAAATTCCACATTTTGATAATGCAGAAATGTTAGAAAGCAGTAATTCTTTAGCAATTTACAAAAAAGTCAAAAATACCTAAAGGTAGACTTGGCTGATTTTGAAATGTAGCGACACATATATCTGGGATCTCAAATCGCGGCAGCGATTCAGCGAAATCATCGTTCAATCGAGATAGACACATTCGATATGGCTGCAATAATATAATATATGAGTTGCCTATTTCCAAAATTCATCTTGTCTAGTTTTGATCAGAAATTAACTGAATAAGTAGATATATTGCTTATTCAAAGGGGCACATACTCATACATATTCTATAAACATTTTCAATAGTAATCTTTTGCAGCCAGTATAACGGTTGAAAAACATTTCAAAATGCGTCTTGTCCATAAAACTGTCAAAAGTCATCTTGTCCATGACAAATCTTTAAATATTACAAAAACTGTGTATGATATTTTAGAAAACGATGTGTTTTTCTCAAGCATATTTTTATTTTAATTTGATTAAAAAAATAGAAATTTATGTCTTTTCATGAAGAGGTTCCATACACGATTTACCATAACTCACATTGTCCATAAAAACTTTGTCAAAATCCACCAAGTCCATTAATCTTGTGTCAAAAGTCATATAGTCCATGACAAACCGTTAAATATTGCAAAAACTGTAATAATTTCAAAATCTCTAAACAGTCTAAACCAAATAAAATGGACAAGGTGAACTTTGGAAATAGGCGACCCATATAAAGGTACTACCTACATACTAAATGATTTTGCCATACCTCAGAATACAGATTTTGGTTAACGTAAACATATCACTAGGAACATAATACGTGAAATATTACGCAATAAATTATAATAATTCGGAGAGAGAGTCCAATAGATAATAAACCGCGGGAACGTTAAATGAGGCGGGAAGCTTGTGGCGCCACTTATGACGTATGAGACGTGTGGATTATGTTTGCATGTCGGTACTACAGGAAACCAATTTGCCGACTGATTAACTATTCAATACGTGTGTCTTGTTTGTTACATAGTTACGTTTGAAAGAATGTGCAATGAAAACTATTTTAATATTGGAGTAAACAGTAATATTTTTGTTATTCAAACATACATATTTAGGACAATGTTAGTCTTTTTCAAAATCAAATCAATATTAGTCCGTAAATAGTGCAATTATTTGTATATTTGCATAAAAAATGATCAAAAACCCTTAATTTTTTACAACGTTTTTATTAGCTCGTATTCTTATTTGACCGGTGGTTGTTTATCCAGTACAAATCTTGCAATCGATTTTTAAGTTTTTCCCGACTAGCTAGAAATTTGAAACTTTTAGAATATATCAGAACACGATACCAATGCATTCTTTTAAAACTTTTAGCCTTCTTTAAGTAGAATTGAATTAATTTTCAGTTAATTCTGTTTTGTATGAAAAATTATTTAGGAAGAAATCCGTAATCCAATCCACTATTATTGATTGCTAGGGGGTGGTACTAGCAACTAAATTATTAATATATACATGCATTACTATGGAAATCAAAATGAAATGTCAAAATGACATTTCAGTATTCTATATTTGTTTGGTTTTTATTTACTTCATAATATCAAGTACAAGTTTGAGCATATTGAACATAATAATTGAACAGAAAATTTAAAAACGTTGTATATAAAAAGTTCTTTTTATCTTTTAATTATCATACAATGTAGTTCGTGGTTAATATATTAAAAATTTGCTTAATTACAATAATTTTAAGATTGTTGTAAGTTAATATTTATGTTCCTATATATTTTATTTCTTCAATTATCTTAAATGCGAGACTTTGATAGGGTGTGTAATTTTCTAGTGTTATTCTGTATTTTCTGATTCTTTAGCTAGACAGAGTTCCGACACCTTATCCCTTCTTTTAAAATATTGGGCAGTCATTGATGATATGCCACACCGTTTGAGAGGTAGCTAACTAACAAACTAAGTATTATAAAATATATATAGGTACAATGTCAAATATTCTTTTTATCACTTAACATACCATGAGGTCCAACGACAGTAGTGTAATTAGTATTAGAAGAGAAACAATCGTAAATACCCAGGCTTTGAGAAGATCTCATAAATATATTGTGACATCATCTAGGTCGATCTCGGAGCCCCCGGATTAAAGGCTAGCACATAGACAGCAGACGTTCTTCAATTTAAATCTATATACCTATACTCTCAGAAGGTACCTAATTATTGTACATTGTACTGTAATTAAATTTATACATTATAGACCTCGTTTTGAATTTTATAGAAAAATAGATTCTTATATCAATTCACACTTAAATAAGATTACGATCAAATAAAATGATTGTATAGTGTATTATAAATATTACAAAAAAATATTGTTTTTGAACCGGGTCAGTGGACATTTTAGATTCTCGTGTTATTCTTTTCTAGTGCTAAGTCTTGCAAAAGCCGGTGTAAATCTACCGTAATACAAACGAGCTTTTACAAAAGCTTTGAGTCTGTATTATTAGTAGTGCTCTTAAAATGGCGCAAGTGGAACTAATTATGTCGAATGCATTTTATACAGGATAAGAACTTTGTGTAGCATCACGTCTCAACCTTTTTAGTAACAATACCCACTGAAGATGCAAATAATCGGTACTTGGAGAAAATTTTGTACAGCGCCCGTGATTATTAATACATGAAATCAGACAACAAAGTAATAAGGGTCGAAAATAATAGATTCTTGAAGCTATAATATCGTCACTGTTCTTGCAGAAGACACTTATTCGAAAAAATTACATATTGAGTTAGTACCAAAATGTTCCTTATTTCAAACTTTACCGTCTGGAAACCTTCTTAATAAATAAACAGTCTTTATTTTAAAGTCATCTTTTTACGATTACTTAATAAACTCACATGATAGACCATTATTTTAAACATTTTAACAACTTCAAAGTCAAATTACTCAAAACTAGTATTCTCCAGTTAGTGTGTTCTACCAGAACAGAGACGATATTATATTGTAACATTTCCTATTTATTGTTTCGTGATCATACGTCAGATAAATAGTAGTTTGGGCCAAGTGCTAATATGTGTATATGATCTGTTGTACTTAATTGATTGTTTAAGGTACGTATTTCTGAAAAGTGAGACACTTATGTGTCGCCACTAGATATAAAAAAAATTGAGACTAATATCACGCTGATTTAAAAGAAAATTTAAATATTAAAAGAAAAATTATTTATACCCGTCAATTAATGATTTAAAACTGTTTTATTATGCTAGATTTATCAGGTACCAATAGCGAGGTCTACATGGCTGGTAAATACGTTTTGTAGAGATGTAAACATTTTCAGTGATGCGCTGTGTATTTTATTATGTTGATTTTTATTTTCAGTGAGAATATACTTTTATTATAATTTGATTTACTTATTATTTTTAATCTAGGTGTTATGATATACACGTCTACAATATAAGGTTTGTTTGTAAATGAATAGCGTAATGAATAAAATGAAATAAAATGAATAGTGTAAATAAATAGCGAATTAACAATAGTGAGGATTGTTTTTTTTTCTGCCTCAATAGGACATTCTGAGCTGAGATTTTAATTAAGCGGACGAAACCGATTCTGATCCTTATTATTTATGTGGAATAATTACTACATATTATTGCATTCATCTTATTTTTACAACAATGTAAATCTAGTAAAATTAATAGTTAATTTAATCAAGTAAAATAGTACAATGCTACATTACAATAAATAATTGCAATCATATTTGCATTGTTTTATTTAACCATAATACATATACTGTCTAACAACAAGAAATCGGCGATAACAGGAAGTTGCTGTAGTTGCATATAAAAGACTTCTTTCTGACGTACATGTCATAGCGGCAACACGTCGTGTACGAGGCATGTTTAGATAATTTAACGGTTCTCCTTTTAGATACGACTCTTTTTCTTCATTGTAATAAACCAAAAATTTACTAATAATAATTCTAACATCAGTTCTAATATTTTTAGACATATTTATATTATAAAATGCTTCAAATTGCGTAAATTGATAGATCTGTACACTACGGGAGCGTTAAATAAAATTAGGAGCCTTCCTCATTTGAAAACGGAAGTGCAATTAGCTGCACTAGAGGAGGTTGTTAGTTTACAATTTTAACATGTGGACAAAAAATTCCTGTTCGACAAATAATATTATAATTGTTGAACTCACTTACTACGGGTTGAGAAACGCTGTCGTATGATCTGTGATAAAGTCATTCTGCATTGCGTTTGCATACCTTTTTTTAGTTCTGCTTCACATGTGAAAGGCCTCACTTAATTGAGAAGAATTATTTAACATAGTACTTACTAAATAAAAATATCAATTTTGTTAAATATATCAAAAAAAAAACTCTACAGAAAATATTTAAGAGTTAAAATAAATATTATTTAAGATATTCAGATAGGTAATATTAAATTGTAATGAGGTGGAAAGCCCATTCAGAGATGTACAAAAAAATCTGAATTCTTATTTATTAATAGGAGCATTATGCTGGCAACTATTATTTAGGAAATCGTGCCTTATGTAAAATAATGTATAAAGTGCCCAAAATCCACAATAAAGTTGGTATATAATTCTATCGTCATTTTTTACCACCTGCTGCACAAATAAATATTATTTAGGTATATAAGAAATTATTAATAAAGTCATCCGAAAGCCAGAATATCTTCTAAGTCCTTGCAATCAATATTTTTCATGCTTCGAAAAATATTACCTAGTAGTTTATGGAACCACTTTAAATATATTATATTATACATTTATAATCTAGTTAATAACTGTTTTTTTTTCTGTGTGTAATGCAAATGACAAAAATGTTATTTTCATTTGTTTTATTCATCTGCCATTCACTTCCAAATAATGTTTTTAAAATTGGAACTGCGCAAAGACACGTACGAATTTTAAGTTAAATTTTTTGGAAAATATAAAATTATACAACAACAGTGATATATTTTGTTATATCTGTTACTAACTATAATATGCTTTAATTATACTATTAGGGCTACCAATCACCTCTAATATTGCTGTCCACCATCTCCAACGTCATTGTCGTTACCCCTAACGCCTTTAAGTCACTTAGTTATTATTTTATAATATGTGGTGGTAAAAAAAATATCTTCCTTTAAAAACTTCAATTTTGTAGTAACAAGTCAATAATATATTAATTTAATTATCTTAAATTCGACATTGAAAATATTTTTGAAGGGCTTGAAAAATAGCTTTTTAATTTTAAGTGTTTTCATTGAAAAATACTACTTTCTTAACAGGTTTTGTAATTAAAATCTCAGATAGTGTACCTAATTATTAAGAAATATATGATTATATTTGGATTTGTAGGTTGATGGTTAGAACTGTCGATGAAAAAGGTAACAGAAATTTAGAAAAAATCTAGAATGTTTCTACTATTTTTCTAAATTTCTAAAAGTTACGCAATTTAAAGGATATTATTAAATATGTTATCTGTATGTGTTTTGTGATGATTAAAATTATTTTATTTAAATTGTAATTAGTAGCAAAAAAATATTACAGTACTGAATACCATTACTTACCTAGTACAATTTTGTAATTGCTATATTCATATAATATATTTGCAGAATATTACGTATATCGGTAAGAGCGGTAAAATTCATCCCTTAACAATTAATATTCAACTAACCTTAACTTCTTCAAAACGGAAACTAAGTATCTCTGGTCGAAGCGGAAGCACAATGCATAACGTTATTATAACAAATTCTGCAGTCAGGAATATTATTTTATTAAAATAATACCTTATTTTTGACTAACTTCTTTCAAACATAATAAATATGTGCCAAAAATAACTTTATTAGTATTGGCTTGCCCAAGTAGTGTTACTCAAAATAAACTGTATAAATTAAAATAATATGCCTTAAAACTTAAATTCATTCTAAGGGACATTGTAAATTATTACAAGTACTATAAATTTTTTTACAAGAATAGCTTATCCAATTTATTTATATAACTAATAATATAGTCTTACTTAAACAGGAGTTTTTTTATATTATATACATGTCAAACAATATATCATTCAAAACTGAGGACCTCATTTGTTCATTATATCCATATATTTGATATTTTATTAGCAAGAACTTTAAAATCCTGCGTCTTGCATGATAATATATTATTTCTTGTTTAGTTTTACTTATTCAGCTTAAAAGTACACATGTATTGTTTTATGTAGTATTTACTGGGAGTATTCTAACGTTAAATTATTTTTTGTGTACATTATCCCAAATAAATAATGAAAAATAACACACAGCTTAATGCGTAGTGTTGTGTCCCGTAGTTCGGCGCGTTTGGTGTAATAGGTTTCCTCAATAATTGTTACTCCACCGTTAGTGTTGTAAAAAGAAACTCATAAATAATTCAACTCGTCGCATTTAGTAACTACCGATACCTACCCCAGCCGTGTCATTGATAATAAATTTGCGCGTAAAAAACTAAGTTGAACTTAGTCCGAAGTAGTTGGTACGGTTTTCCGTGACGGTCCTCGGCTCCAGGTCGGTCTCTGTACCTATCCCGGGCCGGACGCGTGCGCAGTAAAGCCTCCCTCCTTCGAACCTACCCTTCGTCCCCGCGGAAATCAGTCAACGACGCGGCGCCGCATCGACAGCAACGCGCGTCGAAGTCCTACGGATGCTCTACGCAAGCTCTACGTCGCGATCTCGCCGGCTCTACGTATCTGCTACGGTGGTCGATCTGTACCATTTGATTGATGTAATGTGATTTTTACTCGAGTGTTTTTCTTAATAAATAATTTGATACAAAAACAGTGATTCGCACAATTTAATATATAACATCGCAAAAAATACTTTCCAAAGTTTTTTTTAGACGAATGTTAAGTGCTAAAATTTTAATTCACTAATAAATCAACCTATAACGGTGATTTATATTTTATAATATTTCACTTTAATGTAGCATACGTCAGTTGTAAAGAATTATAAACTACAGTGAATAAATTATCAGTACAATCAAAATAATATTAAATTGAAAGAATATTTTAAAATACTTAAAGTTTTCTGTAATAATTACTTAACATAATTATTAAAATAAGTGATTAAAAAAATGATTATTGGATAAATTTTGTTTTTATATTATAGTGCTACTTAACAATTAAAAGTGTTAGTTTTAAAATAATTTAAAGTATTTAAAGCTATTTATATGTAGTTATAATATTTCGTGTGTGTAATTAAAAAAAAGTTAAAAAATAAAATTCAAGTGTGAAAAAAAATACAATCGATTTCAAAAATAGTACAAAAACTACTATGGTGAGGTGTATCATCAATCTGGAATATTGCCTTCAATTGAAAGGTTCTTTCAATATAACGTGGTATGAGAATAAATAATTGATTAAGGTAAGATTTTTATACTCTTATAATGACAGTAGATTTTGTATTCATAAGAAAAGTTTTATTACATTTAAGTATGCGTGGAGCTTTCATAATACTAACATGCAATAAATTTGGCATATTAAAAAAAGTTCTCTCTTTACTAAGTAGTAGATGGTTGTATATATTTTTAATTTATAACTTAAGGTAATAATATAATAAAATAACTAATCAAAAACATTGGATAATTATAAATTAACAAACATCTTCAGCAATAAGTAATCGGTGGCTAATATAATAATTTTATATAATTCTCACGGTCTTGTTGTCATTTAACAAATCATTAGTACATTTATTTAGAACTTAGGTATATTATAATATTATTCTAATTGATTTTGTTTAGTACCGTTTGGTATCCTTAGGCATAGTGTGCATACATAATATATTTACTTACCGATTATATACAAAATTAATACATTACTAAATAACAAATTTCTCTATTTGTGTAATTGTCGTAACTTGTATGTATCGGAAATACTCAAGTGAAGTATTGGAAATTTTATAGGACATTAGGTATTGACACGCAATGTTAATGATAAATGACAATATTACATTAAATTCATCAAACATCGGATATTGATAAGTTAATGTATCAAACGATCATGCATACTATGTTATTGTGATTATGATATAATGCAATAATCATTTAAAATTTAATGACTGAGCAGAGGATCAAATCCCATCAGTTACCCGCAATTCACAGTATACGATTTTTTAATATACCTATGCCAAACTACCTAAATTTTCTCTTCGTTTCTTACATAATATAATGAAATTGAGGCTTTTATTTATCACAAATTTAATGGGTGTAATTTTAGTTACTCTTCCGTACGTATTTCCATAGTTTATCAATCGGTTTAAATCTTTGCCACGCGGAATCGCGCTATCACTATATACCAACAAACATGAACCTATTACGATTAAAACTTTAAATTAAGTTAACTCAAAACAATATAATTATTTAATACTTAATATCAGTTAGAATTGGAAGGATTAGTTGAAGAAACAATTTTATTATTTATGTAAGTACCTGTACAACGTATTTTTCCTAAGTAATGATCTTTACATAATATTACATTACATTGCATAATCGTGATATGGAAATTCACAGAGTGGAGATTGTTTTAAAAAGATTATTATTTATACGAGAAATGGTGAAATGAGCCACTTGCTAAACCCACTGAGTCTATACTTGAGGTCCTAATATACGTTGAAAAAACAACTTCTGAATCTGCTATATTTGAGATTCAAATCCGGGATTCCCGATATTTTAAAACGAAACGTTACCGCTTGGCTATCCTTTACATATAATATGATAATTTAATATTGTAAAAAAAATATACCAAAGAAGAATTCCAAACGTAGATACAAATAAACACCTACCTGGTAAGTACCTATGTTAATAAGTACAGTTAGACGTTTGTATACTTGGTGAAAATATACTTTCATTAAGAAAAATCATAATTTCATTATGAATGGCACATGGTTCAAAACCGCACACAGTTTTAGTCTATGGATAGTTTATAAGACACATGACCGTATTTAATGGTATCTACATTGGAGAACAGGGAACACAAAAATAAGGGAATTGGAATGCATTCTGGATGAAACTGTAAGAAGGTTTAATTCTTTAATGTGAGGAAAATGGGATAAACTTAAGCACGTGTAAAAGAATATTTTATTTTCAATAGTGACGTCTGTGACATAATATGCATTAAAGTTTGTCACACAAACAATATGCGCATACAATATTTGAGGACTGTCGGTGCACTTTTTGTCCCTTGGGTTTTATAGTGTTATCGTCATTAAGTAATACAATATCTAAAACTGTTTAAGAAACTTGTTTCATGGCTTTTATATTTATATCTTGGATAATCATACATCATTGTAAATAGTGATTGCTAACCTTTATTGATTTATACCGGTAGTGGCCGCACTTTCGTTTTCTAGGATCGACTAGTTGAAAAAATTATTTATGACGATCGACTGATATCACTTGTAATTATATAATGCGAGAACAATAAAACTCTATTTTTTATAATTCAAATATAACAAATATTTTATACATATAAAAAATAACGATACAGGAACATCAAATTAACGACAATAATATAGATACTTAAGTAATATTATTACCTCTTTCACTTCTAAAAAAAATAAGTAGGTACACATTAACTGTAATAATTTCGACATAGTTATACAATTTACTTGTAGGTATATCAAATATTAGAAATTTTGTAGTAGCCAAGATGCAACCCTTCGCCAGGAAACATGCTTAAAATAAATTCTAGACAATATGAATTATCATTTAATTACATCAATCATAGCACATCAAATTGTATCGCACAGCCATGTATTTTAAAATTTAAATATACCTCGAGGAAAATAGCGCAGCAGGCGACTTTTTTACTATTCGAGCAAATTTGTGGCTTGTGTTTTTCTTACTTAACTGGTCGACCCGCTACGCCGGGCACCCCTCAGGCTAGGTCCTGTCAGACCCCCCATTGTTGGAGCCATGCCTGCTGGTGTAAAATGCAATGATGACTGATAAAAGTGGGTACTGTTGCCTCATTTTTACATAGACTAATACTAATAAAGTAACTACAAAAAAAATAACTAATAAATAAATAACTCAACATGATTCCCAACTATAGCAGGAACTCCATCAGTCGTTACCGATACTAGTTTATAAATAGGAAATCGAGTACGATTAATATTCGACTTAAATGGATTAAATATATATTCTTTTTTGGATCATTCCTCCATTGGTAAAACTGTTAATAATAATTCTTCTGAAGCAAACATGTCTTTAAAAACCAATCGAATAAAAACGCATAGTTATGCAATATCCATGTAATCTACCGACTCGTCAAATTGAAAGGATAGGAATTTACATTATTTATTTTATTTATGTTTTCCTGTAGAATTTTTTCCAAGTTCTTATCACTTGTATTCTTCATGAGTGTATTTCTTGATAAATGATATGTAAGAGAAGAGATAAGAACAAGCGGATTTTAAGAGCTGGAACATCGAGTAGTTTTGACTCGTTTGAACAAGAAATAGTACAATATTATTATTATGTCCGCGATCGACCAAAAATACCTTCGCGATCGACGCACTGGCCATCCCTGATTTATACTGTAATAAATCGTATATTGAAAAACGTTATGTTAGTATATATTATAATAATATAGAAAGCGAAAAAAATATACCTACAAATTTATTTTCATATTTATTTACACATATTGGAATAGTGTTTATTTAGTGCTATTCATTATCCTTATTTATTAATTGAATATACTTTTTTGTTATTAATTATCGAGTTTATAATTACTGATACAATCTTGAGTTCTTTAGCTACTAACATATTAAATTAAATAATTATTATGTTGTGTTTGTTAACCTTCCCTTTACGATGCTAATAAATTTCGTACATTTAAATGATGTCACTTTAGGTTACCGTATGAAATTGATATTATTACAGTAGCTGAAAAGAAAATTACTATTTTGTTAACATACCTACATAATTCTTATAAGGTTTCATCATTTTTATTGGCTAATTATTTGTTTTATCTAACAAACTTAATTATAAATTCTAATGGATTCAAGTTCTGTACTATTCCATTTAAGTCGATTTTTGCGAAACCCGGGTTTTGCCTTTCGGCATCTTCAGGCGTCGTGTACACTCACTAAAGGCAAACACACACTGACAGCGAACACTCTTAACTCTACTTTATATAGTAAATCAATACAATAAAGCAGGTAAAAACTCCATTACCTACCTATTTAGTCAGAGGTCACAAAAATTGTATTTTTCAAATTCAATTTCAAATTCCATCAAGTACCTTCGGTCGATAGTTTTAATATTAAACTTAATTATACTTATACTTAATATTTTTATAGATTCTTATAGCCTACACAATATCATAATACTACTGGCATCTTGACCTTTTTCACAACCGAGTATGTCTCTCTTTGTCGCATATACTTTTAGATCTATCTTTTTTGTTTTTTAATGAAATGAGATGCTCTGTTTGTAATGTACATTTGTAATTTATGGCAGATAAATGAAATCTGCCTGATACATCAATTATATGTATTTACTGAGTAATGCTATCGATTAAAAAAAAACTTTGGTACAGTTCGGTTATGAGGAATACAGCGGAAAACACATTTTGAAAATACCCGATATACTGGATAATTTATTAGTTTGGGTTAGTGTCATTTCCTCCATTTTCGAAAGTGAAAACACATGCTGTCACTTTTATTTTGTTGTCTGGTTTTTCGTCTGGATTTTAGGACTTGGAGGTGAACAAATAACACACCGGAATTGTTTTGGAAACGGCAATGTATATTTAAGTTATTATTATATTATAATAGTTACATTTTTAATAATTTATTTTACGGAGGATGAAATGCGCGTGTTTACTGTTTGGCTATTTGCAGCATATTCCCCGCCATCTTGTGTTTCGCTTTCAACGAGAGCGTTGTCAAAAAACGGCGACGTTGCAATATTTTTCAACCGTCATAAGATACGGCATTGCCGGCTCTATTATTTATTTTCGTAATCAGCGCTTAATATTTGATAGCGACTCGAGCCTCTCCAGATACACAGAGACACCCCCAAATGGGGACCATACGGGGGTGTAACATTAGATTGGATTAGGTTAGGTTAGGTTAGGTTAGGTTAGGTTTGGTTAGGTTAACCTAACAAATAATCCAGTATATCGGCAATTTTCAAAATGTGTTTGCCGCTGTATTCTTCATAACCGAACTGCACAAAAACTTTATAATTAAATGTAATATTGGTGATTCTAGCAAAGTTCAATTTAATTTCAATTCAATTCTTTTTTATTTAGTTTTTATTTAGCTACAACTTGGTAATGTAAGGTTCTTTCATATTATGTTATAGATATATTAAGTATTTCCGTCTCTTGTTATATTCTTGTACTGATAAGTAGTGTTCTTGAATATTACAATGGTTTAGATTTAATGGATTAATACTGGACTGCTGCTCAGTAATTTTAAACTGTTAATTCTCAATGCGGGACACCCCTGTAGCATATTTGGCGCAGTAGGTATGCAGAGCAATCGTTATATTTCAACGAAACGCCACGGTTTTATCTCCCACACATTATTCGTAAGTAGGTGAGGTAAAACAGATTGTTTCTAATTCGGTTAACTGCGATTTATTGGGAATGGTAAACATGTGTTGAGCAAACCCGCGCTCCGGGACTTTCCACAACTAGCAATGTGTTGTTTGTAAACTACTAATTAAGGTCCTTTATAACCTTTAAGGAGTCATTTGTAATTATAACTTTAATTGCCAATTACTATTAAACTAACAACTCGTTTCATTAAACGATAATTACTTATTTTATTTCGCTTTGATTTAAATTATCTTGCGGATAGTTTGCTGTACATGCATTAGGCAGCATATTCTTGAAACTAAGACTTACCCACAGCTTTGTCTATCAGACATTAATTTCGTGTATGGCGTGAATATGTTGATACGTTTAAAAACGTTAATCCATTCAACGCCCACGATGGCCATGCGGCTTAAGACTCGGTCTATAATGTCGTGGGTCCCAGGTTTGAATCTTGGGTCTAGTAGGTACACATATTATTTTTTAATTTGTGTATGAGTCAGAGTATGGACCTAATAAGTTTAGCAAGTAGCTAACACCCTTTCTCGTAAAAACGAAATCCGTTATTACTAAACCTTCATTCTGTCGGGGGCCATATGATCTTATTAAGATCGGACATGGTAGTTTAGGTATCCTTTTTATATAAATTTCGCCGTCTATAAAGTTAGAAATATAATTTTATTGTCTTATCCACAAAGCCAGGTGCTCCACCATGGCGAACATTATTATACTTCTAAGCCCTTAAACATTAAATTTAATTCTAATGAGTCATCACTCGCGGCTTAAGGGACAAGAGCATTCACTCAAATAGTAAAGTATGTGACATTCGAATCCCACTAATTGATTTACTGCTTATGAGAATTTCAAAATTAAGTGTTTTCTGAATTGTGTGTATACTAAAGGGTATGCAAAAGATTTAAAGGGTTGTGCGGTTGAACTTTTTTTCGTGAAAAAAATACTGTGCATAGAATAACCTACAGGCAGCGCGTAAAACTAAAAAAAGGTAGTAATTAAATGGTAATGGAGGGAAAAATTTTATTTGCAGCTAAGAAAACCCAGAAAAGGGCTCAAATCTGACGTTGCAGAGAGAATTATTAATTGGGAAAGTGGGATACGTCGCTAAAATTTATTTCATATTGGTTTGAAAATTACTAATTATTATGATAAGGCGTTCTATCAAAATATAAAGATATAATGACGAGATAAAAATAACTTTTCAAATACAACGTTTTTAAATTTTCTGTTGAATCATATAAACTTGACTAGCTAGCTTCTTAAACGATCAAAAAATTGTGTACTTGATAGAAATATTACTGAAATATCATTTTGATTTCCATAGTAACGCACGTATATATTAATAATTTAGTTGCTAGGACTCCAGATCCCTAGCAACCAATAAAGGTGTGGAAAACACTTTTCATACAAAACAGAATTAACTGAAAATGAATTCAATTCTACTTAAAGATGGCTAAAAGTATTAAAAAATGCATTGGCATCGTGTTCTGATATATTATATAAGTTTCAAATGTGTAACTAGTCGGAAAGTTAGTTAAAAATCTATTGCAAGATTTGTACTGGATAAACAACCACCGGACAATTTAAATACTTAATTTTAACGCAAAGAAAAATCATTTATCACTCTTAATCAGTTAAAATTGGATTTATTTCAGACGTAAACCAATAATACAATCTCCGATATAATGCTGAGTTCATTACGATGAACCCGTTGATGAAAATTTTACATTACTAGAATCATTTTCACTTTTATCGTATTTTGTAGAGTGTTTTATCACAGCATCAGAAAATGTGATCCTTCGAATTTCAAGTTTCTGGGTGTATGAGAAGTTTTGGAAAATTACTTGTAAGCTTAAATACACATATAATAATATTATTGAGTACAGTGGAGGCTCTCGTGGTACAGTGCATAGGACGCTAGCCTTCTATCTGAGACCTCTGGGTTCGATTCCCTGTGAGGTCAAGATGTGTTTACATAATCTAATATGTAAATTCCTCAAGCATGGGAGTTTTGTCACTGTGATTGAGTTTCATGGCATAAATAAATAAACAATTGAAGTTAATATAGGGGGGTGGGGTAAAATTAAAAAATCAATAGTTTATAATACGAAATAACAGGTAAATAATACATTGTTTGGTAATTGTGCCGCAGACGTGGACACGAGCTTTTATATTTTTTTTACGAAAACAGCTTATTCCATGTAGACAATTATAATAAATACCTTTTTCTGTCGGCGCATTGGATTTTCAATCCAATAATCGTTAATTGAAAATTTGAAATTTTCATACATTTTGATACACCGTTATTACAAACTAAGATTATATGAGGTAATATTAGCTTGGGGTAGGTTAGATTAGGTTAGGTTAGGTTAGGTTATGTTAGGTTAGGTTAGGTTAGGTTTGGTATGGTCTAAAAAGAAAGTTGTAAAATCTCATGTCCACCTCTGCGGCACATTTACCCATTATTTTCTAAATAGTTCGTGTAATTCCAAATTTAGAGAAATTCTATAAAAATGATGGTAGGTATGTTAGTAATGTTACCAACTTTTTTTTAATTAGAAATATAGTGCCATATTTTGAGTTAAAAATGCCTTTTTATAATATTATGAAATGATTTTCAAAAATTTAGGTTGTGTAATTAAATAAAAACTCTCGAGTATTTATATTAGAAAGAGCAAGATTTTGCGTCGTCCATGATTTGATTTTTCTATTAATATAATATTATTGTATGTATTTTACCACATTTTTCTTAGGTCGTATTCTTGCTTGTCCGGTGGTTGTTAACCAGTACAAATCAATACAATCCACTATTATTGGTTGCTAAGGAGGTGGTCCTGGGAATGGGATGATTGGCCTCCGGATAATTGGACGCTGCACTGTCGTAGACACGTGTAGACGAGGTATTTTAATCATTTTCTATCTACTACCTAGTATTTTGAATTCATTTTACTCTTAACATAATGTATTTTTTTTATCGCGGATTGAGAATTACCATGTCTAAGGCTTTATATAAAATAAAAAACTCTTTTTTCGTTGGAACTTAAACATATGCACGATTAAATCACTGTTTACGTCTGCATATTTACACTCTCACCAACTATTAAATCATAATATAATCATTGAAATATAAATAATAATACTGAATATATTTTTTAAAAGTAACTATAAGTACCTAACGTATATGTATTTTCGAATTCCGCGGCGTCCAGTTGTCCGGTGCCAAATCGTCCTAGACCCGTGGTCCTAGCAACTAAATATTAACATATACGTGAGTTACTATGGAAATCAAAATGACATATCAGTATTCTTTATTTGTTTGTTTGTTGCAAAATAAAATCATAAAAATGATTTGTTGATTTATTGTTGCCTTATTTATCCTAAATTATTAATACATAGAATTGTCAAGTTTATATGATTCAACAGAAAATTTCGGTACTGTTCGGTTATCAGGAATACAGCGGCGAACACATTTTGGAAATAGCCGATAAACTGGATTATTTATTAGTTTAACCTTACCAAACCTAACCTAACCTAAGCTAACCAAAACTAACAAATAATCCATTATATCGGGTATTTTTAAAATGTGTTTTCCGCTGTATTCCTGATAACCGAACAGAACCAAAATTTCAAAACGTGGTATATATAAAATTCTTTTTATTTTGTAATTTTTAGTATGAAAATAAAATTAGTATCATTATAATAAACAGATAAAATTACGCAAATCATGTCTAGCTTTCTTACGTAAATATAATGATAAGAAAATATAACTCAAGAGGTTATCTCATTACTACTACCACTATTGTACTAAGTATATTTTTTGTTTAAATACCTTTATATTGTGATACAACAAAGTGTATCCCTGGGGCACAACTCGGGCTGAATCACGTCAGATTTATTTACATAGTAATCTCCGACTATGATCTCTAAATTGTCTTGTTTTGCAAGCCACACCGTCGACAGACAATTTTTTGGAATAAACACTGTGCAGACTTTGACAGTTCGACTTTAGAATGTATTATTTATTACTAAAGGTATAAACATACATATTTATTTATTTAGAAAAAGAGTATTACGGCATTACAGCGATTCGCCAATGTGCCATAATACATAATAAATACAAAATTATAAAAATATCTGAATTATAAATAACAACTAATATAACAAGAAAGTAGAAAAGACAGCATGTGTTTATGTAAATATTAAAGAAACATGATAATACATACAATTATAAATTTAACCTATTTAACACGTCCACAAACATTATTATAGTTAATAAAAAATAAATTAACCTTTATGGTTACTCTAATATCGACTTTACTTGTGATGTATGTGACCAAAAATATACGCACATTTTTAAAAGGTCACAACTATAAATATATAAAAACGAAAGTAATGATAAACTGCATTGTTGAACGTTAAAACAATCACTGCTAACCTATTAATTTTAATTATTAATACCACACTTAAATAACACGTTAATTATATCTAATGGCCAACGACTCAAAACGCGCCAGTTGCGGTGTTTACTACTAAATGAGTTAATGGCATTCAAATTGAGCTAGTAACTAACTACGTCTATCTTAGACAACAAATAATATGTCAATTGACGGTATGAATAGCGAAATTACTCGCATAACCAAAACTGGCATTGAATGCATTCGGGCGGCTGAATAGTATTTTCAAAAGTGACCTCTCATTTTATAGTGTTCAAGCAATGTGTAGTAACGCTCGCGTATGCATGTAAAACATGGACTCTTAATATAAGAGAAATAAGATAATATGAGTAGCGAGCGCAAAGTGGCGCGGAAATGTGTATGTTGGGCATAATGCGTAAATATCACAAAACAAACCAATCGATGTCACTAAGCAGATAAAATGACAAAAGGCTGGACATGTCGCTCAGCGAGTAGACAATCGCTGCACAAACGCCGTCATACTACCCAAGAGGTACTAAACGCCTACTGGAATGCCCTAAAACCAGCAGGATAGACGAGCTAATAAATTTCGGTGGATGTACATGGCAGCAAATAACTAAAGACCGAGAATAGTCGATAGCGCTATGAGAGACCTTTGTACAGTAGTGAGCCGACCCCGACTGATCATAATGATGATGACATTTTTTTATTTTTATTATTTTGCGATTTAATACATAATTGCAGACAAAAATATTAGATTTTTAACGATAGAAAATACGTACATTATTTTAAAAACTTCAAAAGTAATTAATATATTATTAGAAAAAATCCTATTACCAAACCAACTAGCACTCGATCTCACGTCTTTTACTCTCCACGTAAGAGCTCTAGCCATAAAATTATTGACTATTTGACGACTTATAACTTACTTTTATTGCTAACAACGACATTTTATGTTTTGTACTATTCTATTTGACTAGATTTTATAATAATTTATAAAATATTATAGTCATAATGTACATATTTAGTATACCTCAACAATTGAAATGATATTTTATTAAACAAAACATTAACATAGGTATTTATAGTAAAACATGTCTGTGTGTCAAAATGAACAATACTAATGATATTTTTGAGTAAACATAGCTGGCAGGTATTGCGAAAACATCACCTTAAAATTATTATGAAATTTAAGATTATTTTATCACTTTTGTTTTTTTTATAGAGTTTCCCGGAGATGAGTTGTCGGGGATCGCCCCTTTCACATCTTTCGCAAGGCAATAAAACGGTTTTTATAACTCTCGTTCATTAAACTTGATAACAACTAGGGTAAAGCGGATATTGGAAGAAATTTTGGCGGGAAACCGGAAAAAGAGAAAAATGGTGGCGTGATTCAATAATTCTGTACGTTTTACGATAACACACAAATTATAAAAATATCTATATTTATTCTAGACACTGGTTTTTTAATGCAAACTATTTTTATAACGTACTTACAAAAAAAAATCAAAGAAAATTTAAGTATGAGTCTTTAAGTATGATAAATTATGTTTGAATTGTACTAAAGAGCAATTCTCAGTGGAATCAACTTGTACTAAGTAAACTTAAATACAATATTTTATAATATATATATATATATATGCAATATTTATTCGACATAATCTGTACATGACTGAATTCGACCGCTTCAATAAGGAATAATCAATTTGAGCCCTTTAGTAGAAGTTTGGAATATCATAATGTTGAGATGGTCCAAACTGGTTCTTTAAATAAGTGAGCTAACTATTGTATTTCATGTTCTATTGGAATTAATAATAAATACTATGCTTTTATTTTGAGGGTTTCCACAAAATATATGCTACTTACACAATTTTATGTTCAAGTTTATTTATTTACAATATTTAATTACAAATAATTAACTGAAGACATTTGCCATATAACATATAATATATCAAGAGTAATTATTAACACATTGAAAGCATTGATATAATACAAATGCATATGCACATAGACACACAGTCTTGGTATGATAAATAATGCGGAAAGTAATATATACAAATATATGTATATCTATATTATTATGTGCATACTATATTATATCAAGTATAATATTATATTATTATTACCATCGACCGAGGGTATTTGATGGAGTTTGAATTTAAATTCTAATACATTTAAATAATATTCCATTTAAGTCATTTATTGGAATTCTGGTTCCACATTTCGGCATCTTCATTCACTATGCGCACTCACCAATATTAAATACACACTGGGAACGAATATACTTAATTTTTAACTACACCTATAATAATATAATAGATCATTAGATACCTAATCACTAATAATACATTCAATAGGGGTAAAACAATAGTGCTAGAAAGCGTACAATTATAATATATTATATTAAATATGAATAGAGTAAGTTTTCTTGTTTGCGGGGTAGTCGAGATCCACATTGGATTGTTAAATAAATAAATGAAACTAATCTTTTATATATTATGTCACAGAAAAATATAAAATAAATCTCATGAACGCTTTATGATTTTCTGAAATAGATGCAATCAAATAGCCGCGATAAAGTGTATTTACTGAATTAGTACTATACCTTCCTACGTAATTCTTGGTTTTTTTGATTACCTACCATTAATAGCATCGTCTGCTACTGCTTACATAAGACAAATAATCATCATTCTAAAAGGTATTATTTATAACCAATTACGCCCTCAATACGTTCGGCAGGTAACCGGCGTACTTGTTTCGTTATTGGGTTATTGAAAGATAATAATTTTCAGAAAATCTTTTCTCTTCATACAGCAGTTTATCTCGATTAACTAATAGAAAAGCGATTAATCCACAAGCCTGTCATTACCTATTTACGAAAAGCAACCCGAAACAGATTGTTATAACCTTGCGGGTCAAAACGCAGACAGCGCACTTTATTAAATTACCTATATTAAGTGGAATAGCTATTATAAGCCACAAATAGTTTCGCAAATAATTTAATCAAAGGATGGATAGTATTTTCTGTGCAGTCCAATTCTTACAGATGTGAACTGAGTTATTTTCTTACTATAATGAATGTATTAAAAAGCCTAGTTGTAGCAGATAGCGTTTTTTTAGAATCGATGATAAATTATTTTAATACAATAACATACATTTAGGGAGTCTCGTTATTGGAGGGACGAGACCGCTGTGTTTGGGGATGACCTGAAGGTGTAGATAGAGAGTCATCAGAAGGAGAGATAAAAAGTCGAGATTTGGTAGTGATTGCTCCGATGGATGCAGGAGCGAGTTTTATTTGCAGCGTAAACAGTTGGTACAAATGTATGTTACAAGAGCGTTATGTTACAATACTTATATGATAATGTTTCGAGGTCCAAACTCGGTGGAATCGAATGCTGAGCGGGGCGACGGACACAAAGCTTACTGATACGATGGATATTATGATTTACACTAATAGGTATTTAGACTGACTAACTCATTAACTATGACCTGATAATTATATGCACGAATATTTGGTAAACTGCGAGTCATTTTTGATGAAGGTTGCAATTGAGAAATCTGTTGGTCTCTGCACTTCAAACGTTTTGATCCCGTGGAATAGTGTCACGCATGTAGAATATTCTGACTGTAGTTTAAATGACTTGCTAATTCTTACACTGTCGAACACTTACGTACTTACTGTCTTACGATGTTGACATGGCCCAAAGTCATTGACCACTACATAACATACGTAAGAAAATTATACAGTTACGACTGCTTAATCTGCAAATCGACTAACTCCACTTGAGAAATTTTTCAGCAAGGAGAAAAAACTTAATAGTTTAACTATCGATATTAAAATTCCAATTTAAATTTAAAAACTCAAAAAAAATTAAAAGTCCAAAAATACACTTATAAATAATTTTTCTTTATAAATAAGCTGCACTATGAATTAATATACTATTTTATAGAATACATCGAGGGTATACTGACAGAAAGCATTAACTCATCAAAACAAGTTCTGAAATAATCGCAAAAAAAACTTAAATTTTTTTTTCATAGCGTTCCCCACGTAGATTTTTTTATGATTTAAAAACATTTTTTCTACATTATAAAGACTAACCTTTATGAAAAACACAATATACGACATGGTAAAAGTCCTGTATTTTGTATACGCAGAACGCATTAGGTCATTATCATGCTTTCTATCAGAATAAAAAAAAACCAATATGATTAAATAATGTTTCTATTTTCTCACCATTATATCATATGCCTTTGGGCGTTTTACCAGGGCGTAGAGCGTAAAATTGTATACATTTTGGCATTTAAAACAGAAAAAACAGCAAAAACTGAAATAATGCGTTCTGTCAGTATACCCTCAAAATACTCCACAGTGAAATGCTATACGAACACATTTTTCAAGAACAATGGCTCACGAAGAATTAGTATCCTACGTACAACTTACATGTAACCAGTAAACTTAGGATTTGAAAATCGATTTTTTTTATTTTATCTTATTGTTGCTTTCAGGTAGCGATATAATAAACTAAAAGTAAAATATTGATACTTTTACTAATTAAAGCTTATTATAATATTATGAGCAAAGTACGTACATTAACAACAATTACTAAAATAATTTTGTATGTAAGTATGTGAGTATAATGTAAATTATCTATGAAATAACTAAGTAAACGTTAAATTCATTGGAAAAGTTAAATTAAATTGTCTATTTCGGCTCTGCCTAATAAGCAATATGTTAAATCCAAACTACTCCCTGTTAAGTTTACAAAGTCAAACAGAGAGATGCCCTTAGGCCATGCCTTGAATATTGTGCAAACATCGTGTCATGTACAAATGCACAGTATATCAGAAGAGCTTTACAGTATATAAGAGGCAAGGCGTAATGCACCCAATATGCTTCGGTAGATAAGTGGATTAATGGATAACGTTATGTCATTTTGATAGTAACAAGCAATTTATATTAACCGCAATATAGCATCACACGAGACCTCAGACTATCTAAAGCAATATTTGGCAAGATCACACGAACTCCCGTATCTTTATTATAACAACGTTTTTCTTAGCTCGTATTCTTATTTGTATTGTGGTTTTTTGTCCGGTACAAATCTCGTAATCGATTTTTAACTAACTTCCCGACTAGCTAGACATTTGAAACTTTTAGAATATATCAAAATACGATGTTAATGTATTTTTTAAATACTTTTAGCCATCTTTAAGTAGAATTGAATTCATTTTCAGTAAATTCTGTTTTGTATGAAAAGTTATTTCAACACCATTATTGGTTGCTGGGTCTGGGGTCCTAGCAACTAAATTATAAATAATATATACGTGCGTTACTATGGAAATCAATATGAATGTCAAAATGACATTTCAGTATTATTTCTATCAAGTTGAAATTTTTTTGATCGTTTAAGCAAGTCAAGTTAAGTCAAGTTTAAATGATTCAACAGAACATTTAAAAACGTTATATATGAAAAGTTCTTTTTATCTTGTAATTATTATAATTTCAATTATACATTAGCATCCGCTATAAACAAGTCGTAATGTATACATTTATGAACCCGTCAAACTCGGGTTTGAATTGCGTGTATTTAAAATGTAAAAAAGAAGGGTAATTATTGATAGTTTTGGGAAAGTAGGAGGTCACTCTTGAATATTTTGAACGTCCGAATGCACTCCGTGCCAGTTTTGTTTTCCGGAAAATATCCTCAAACATTTATCCATTTACTGTAAAAATTATTCTTAGCACTCGATATATATGTATATATATAAACTTACCAAAATATGTATTCGTAATTCAACGAAAACAAAATAATAGTATGACAAAGTATGCACTATTTTGTCGGATTGTCCATTAACTGATTTTTTAAAAGTAATCAACACTACTTGCAAATTTAAGTCTTAGTTCAATGAAAATAAATATAAATTTCAAATCGAATAGTACAAAATTTAAATATATTAGAATTTAAATTAAATTCAAATTCCATCATGTAACTTCGGTCGATAGTATTAATATTATGAAAACAAATAAAATGTTTGACTGACAAAGTTTACTGTGCACTATTTATGTCGAATATTTAAAACCTACCAATACCCTTTACCACTGACTGTTACTAATTAACAGGTAAGTAAACTAGAGTGTAAAAAGACATGTTATCAGACACATAATCAGTATGAGTAATAATTTATTGGTTTAAACTTGAGTTTAAACTGAGTGATTTTACGTAAAGTTGAATAGGGCGGATAGTTTATCTCTCAGTGAGACTGTTATCATTTCGTTCATCTGCCCGCAGCAGCGAGCAAAAAAACTGAATTTTGGAGAATTAACGGACCAACCGTATTCTAAAGGTTCACTTTAAAGATTCATAAGAAAACAATTTGAAGAAAAAAACGAACGAAAAGCAATAATACGGCCTGAAAGAGCACTAACTTGAAAAGAAAAACGTCCTTTGCGAACTGTTGACTAAGGGAAAAAGCTCAATATTTGCGTTTCTCGATTTACCGAACTTCAAGTATCTAGAGTCCTTAAGTTACAAAACCTATTAGAATTTTCATGGACCAAAAAATATATGGGGTAGGTAAAGCCAATAAAAAGCTTTACGCCTTTACGATCGACTCGCCGAAAATTTTAGTAGGAATAATAATTTTTTAATGATTACAGTGAAATAATAAATAATCATTAAACTTTTATGAAGGCAATAATTCTGTTACTATATAGAGGAGAGTTTATTAAATTTGACCAGTTTTATATTTATTTAAATATATTAATTATAGATACATTGATAGTTGCAAACTATTTCAGGCATAATATAGAACATAATATGGCGGCTAAATGATCTGCATTGTTAGTTACGAAAATATCACTTCAAAATAAGGGGATATTATACTGGTGATTTAATTTAGCACATGGTTCAATTTTCTCTCCAAGTCCAACTCTCCCTTATATTTTTTTTCTTCAAGAATGATAATATTGACGAAAAATCATTATATACATTTATTATCATGCAATAGTTAAATAAATAATTGAATATCTCTAAAATTCGTTGTTCAAAAATAAAAGGATTCTAGTACTGATTATTATTATAGAAAGATGAGTAAATACAATATATTCCTACCAAATATTGACAATAATTAATATCATCAAGATTACATGACAAGGTTAAAATAAAACAGAACCTCCCAATATCGCACTGGAATTATGAAATATTTATTGTCACGACAGTATTTTTTGAAATTAATAGAGAACATAATATTGTAACTAGGGAATCCAATCCCGACCCAAAATTCTGATCCCGGGATTTTGGGATTACAATTTGACAATCCCGGGATCCCGGGACTGGTCCCGGGATTGGCATTTTTTTCCATTGTTAATATAAAAAAAATATAATTACAAATAACATTGATAAAATCAATCAAAAATAAATCTAGTATAATTTTTACAATTTAAGACATTTATTGTTAATATTGTATACGTTCAATCTTGAAAATACACAAGCTTAACGGAGTAAGTAATATTGTAATTTAAATAATAATGTGAATTTAATAGGAGAATGCTGTTTCTAATAGTAAAGACTTAATGAATGGATTAGCGATATTAAAGCAAATAATCATGGCGTACTTATGGCCTTTCCGCTTCATAAATCTATTAGTCAGACAAATATGAAACTGCCGTAAAACGTATGATATCATGGTGGAATTACTTTGTTAAAAGTGCGAAGCATTGTTTTTTTCCAATCTTTCCATTTTTAATAATTTACGTGAAAAAATAAAATGAATCGGCAACCTACACATGGGTATAAATCAAACTTCATTCAAACTCAGTTTATTTCTAATGTAGTTATTTTTTATTAAAAGTATTTTTTCTGTTATATTTTCGTTTTTATTTTATTTTCCATAAAAATTGATAAAAAAATCAATCCCGAAATCCCGGGATCCATAGGTATCGAAAATAGCCCGGGATTGGAATCCCTAATTGTAACCCATCGGCATATTATATAACGCTAATATTGAATAGATTCACGGTTAATATCGTTTACTCACATCCCGTCTAATTTGATTCATCCGAGTAAAACATTTGGTATGCAATAATGTAAAATATTAATGAATAGTAGTAAAATATTTATATTAGTAAGATAGTTGTGTAAAATAATATTGAACTTTTACTAAACGTGTTAGGTAACATGGCACTTCTGTCAAAACCATTCCAGCGAAGAAACCAGCATATTGTGATCATGACTCCACTTTGTCATACTCACATGAGATGCTCTAATCAGTTATGATGTCCTTTGTCTTCAAGTTTGTCTTGCACATACACTGTTAGACTTTTAGACTGCAAAAAGCAGTTAGTATCATGGTGAGAGTTCATCTAGTGGCTCCATCCAAGCATTAGTGATTCTATAATATATGTATAGGTTTAGCACTAACAGATGTGCAATGTTTTGTCAACCCAATTCAAAGATGTTCTGAATGCAACGTACTTACTAGTTTTAAGCTAGCCACTTAATACAGAATTTTATCGAAATATGTGTAATGTTAGTATAAAATATATAATAAAGTTTTCGTCAAAATATCGAGAAAAATAAAAGCATAAACCACATGTTTTTTATACTCGCTATATTATCATAATAACATTAACATAGATATTTCGTTTTTTATTCACTTGATATAAGATGATTTTTGCGACTTTTTTCACGCAATTGATTCAAATAATTTTATAATGATAGTAAAATTACAAAAAATATTACCAAAAATCTATGTTTGCACTCTAAAAATAAAGCATTTTACTAAAAAGGTATTCCAGCACGGAAATAACTACAAAACAATTATTATTATTAATTCATTAAAATTGAGTCGATATTTATTTGGATCTCCGATGGACTACGAATCATTTCATCATAACTGTGTAGGCTTAAGTTAATCATTAAAATATGAAAATGCCTAAGTATTTAAAAGAGACTAAAATTATAACATGTACGTCGTTAGTTAAGCATTTTTCTCATTTTTCTTTGTCTGAAAATTGGATCAGATTGAAAGAAGTGATGACAAGTAAATATCCCTTCTTTTTATAAATGTCATTATTAAGTAGGGTTATTATTATTATATCACGGAATTTAAGAAGATTTACGATGTCATTTTTAGAAAATGAATGACTTTAACTCCCCGAGGCTTTAGGAAAATCCTTTTGGCCGGTATACTTGTAATCAAAAGCTCAAATTCAACCCTATGTATAATACTTAATATTAGATTTATTTAATATCGCGAGGTATATTTTCAATTCTACTGTATTTTGACTTCATAACGATTACAAATACTTAATCATATACTATACAAGAGTTAAGAATGTTAACATAATTAGTTTTTAGAAAAAATCCTAGAAACTACTCGAAACTTTCACCGTCCGTGTAAGTAGGATTGTTTTATCTGACTCTTATAACTACGCAATTTGAGACGTTACAATTTCCATCAATGATAAACAAACATATTTGTAATTTGATTATAGATGGCTTCAGGAGATATTAGAGTGTAAGAATCTTATTATTGATAATACTATGATCATTAGAAGAATTGATATTTTATATTGAATACGGAATATTTAACATTGGACGATCCCACTCTTTAGATAAAATTTATGACTTGAAATAAATTATTGGCTAGAGTGTGTATTATATATTATCAAAGTTAATGGTCATCATTTTTCAAATTCACTGTATTACTATGTTTATATTGGATTAAATAAATACACGTTGGAAAAGAGAACACGATTTTTTAATTTCCAGGCCACGATATCGATTCTGTGACCCACGGCTTTATATGACTACGACCCCATAGTCCAGTGCTTAACGCGTTGTACTTTTATTCGTGGGATCTGGGTTTGATTTCCGGTGAGGTCATAATGTTATTATGTGATTTTCTCAAAGCATGGGTGTTTGTGATTATTTTACTTACATTATTGAATACAGCACTGTTTTACTACACTAGTGTCATTAGTTCTCATGGCCTATTGTAGTATTAAAAAGATTATTTTTTCATATCGTACCAACTCGGCGATCATGGGTGCCAGTTTTTAATAGAATAATAAAAACAGTATTCAATATATTATATAATGTTGTATGGAAAAATATACTTGTCAATGTTGCGCCTGGCATATGGCCATTATATACATGTATTTTCACTGCTGACTAGTTAATTGCCACATTTAATTATCATGCTAATTGATACATATCAGGCGTGTCTTTTGCAGTGACCAAGTTGTGGTTTTTGACTGCTTAGCAGTGAATGTGTAAGTGAGTATATATTTTTTAAAATAAACAAATAGCATCTGTATAAAAGAGTCATTTTAATATTGTTCATTTCTTTTTTATTTTCAAATTTTTAAGTTTTTGTATAAATAAATATTTGTAAGATATTATAATTTGTGTGAAAAATTTATTTATTCGTCTTATCAAAATCTGACTTGAAGTACACTGGCTTTAAGATACAGATATAATATAGCTCCCTAAATCTAATACGGAAATGTGGAAATGAGAATGTTCACTTTAATTGCATTTCACTGTTGTTTATTTAAGTTGCGAATACTTTTCCAAAACTTAAAAGTTTAACCAGTGAAACAACGCTTTTTTACACATATTTTATTTCAAAACTTTTATAAGCTCAATCAATCAAGTGGGGGGTAGGTGAGGGTTTGTGGTGAATTTTTCCGCAAACAGGAGTACAAAACGCGAACACGGGAAATTTTATTTAGCCCCAGGCAGTGTTTACAGATATAGGAATGTTAGAATACAATATATATGTATATGTTAGTATAATATATCCACTTTCAATCAATCACCGCCAATGGTTTTAACAGAGCGTTTTATGGAAGACAGAGCCTTTGCTTTGATGAAAAGGAAAATAAAGTATCTAACAGTGAAAAATAAGAATGTAAATAATTATATTTTATTTACTTTAAAAAAGTGTGCAATAAAATAAAGGTATTTTGTTGGAATACGGCTGCTTTACTTTTACGATATTAATTTACTCTCAAATATTATTTTATATTATTGGAGATAATTCAATATCATATAGATTTTAATAGTTTTATGGGGATAAACAACTCAATACGTGTCAGCATATTGATCGACGATATAAAATAATTGACCGCAATTATAAATTCCTTAATATCCATTTCCCGTAGTGTCCAATTATGGAAAACTCAGTAAATAGCATACTGCAATTATAATTTCCGCAATATCTGTTTTTCTACATAGTCAGCCATATCCAATGATATAAACTATATATAGAGTAGCTGACTCAATAATAATATTTATTTACTAAATATTCTTTTCAAGATATTATTATTTCGATTGTGAGTACGTCAATAAATAGCGGATCGGAGATGTCATTTGAGCATAAATTCCTGGTCTGTTAGTAATATCTCAGTTTCTGTAACGCTCCGTACAACATCTCATTCTACCGAGACACGGACCTCGGAACAGTATCATAAACAGTATTATAACATAATTAATTACAACTGTAACATACTCTTGTACCGACTGTTTACGCTGCAAATAAAATTCGCACCTCCATCTATCGGAGCAACCACCAAATCTCGACTTCTTCATTCACAGCACTATGAAACTATAATAATAATAATAATTGAAATAAGATAAATAAATGAATTTAAGAATGCGGGAAGTATTTGAATGGAAACTTAATTTTTAGGTGCAAAAACCCAGAAGGAAAGTGATAAAAGTGGTCGCTGCTTGGAGCACACAACGGTTCAGTGTTGTCAATGGTTTTCAAGATGCCGTTATTATATATATTTTACTACAAAAGTAATTACACCAATTTAATCGTGTAAAATATAAATATTAAAATCAGCTTTCTATTGCCTAATGAATAGTGGTGTACTTCTTTAGAAAGTTTGTTACACGCTACAGTTCTTAGTCACGTGGATAAATTAAATTATATCGCTGTTTTTATAACATGAAAACAATCTAGAACCAGTAATTCAGGCATAAAAATGTTAAAGAAGAAAAGGATTATATCATTTAGTACTTATATATGTACTATTTTGGAATACAGTCTTTATTTCTAGGTAGTAGATTTGGTATAAGTATATAATAATGTACTATTATATTATTGTTAATTTAATTATTATTAAAAATAGTCGTTGTATTTGGATACCGTTCTGTGTATGGAGAATAATATCTGACTCAATCTGTTCTCTATATTGGCATTGGTAATTAATAAAAAACCATCACCTATTTATAATAAAATCAAATTTACCTAACTATTTATATTTGCAATATATTATATATACAAATCAAATATTTGTATTGAATTGACTGTTTGAGTGAATCTAAAGTTGTGATCAAGTGATTGTTGTTTATGTCAGATGTGGGTGATTGACAGTATGACGTTACCTAACAAACAAACCTGCGGTTTCAACTAGTTTAATTATCAGTTTTGATTTTTGGTTATACCCATTTTTATCTTCTTAAATATTATTACAATATAATTGCGTGCATTTGTAAACAAATTATATTATACGCGTTGTGTTTATAATTATTAGTAGTTAGTAGTGTTTATATTTACATGGTGTCAGAATTATTTCCGTTCTATATTTAAATATGCTCCAGACATATTTTTACCATTCAAATACAAAAAAAAACAAATGAATGAAATAAATAGAATGCGCGAAAGAAATATTTATTTCGTGTGGATATCGATGACGTGCTGTAAATAATTAATTCACAAAATACGAAATACTGAAAAATATTTCATGAACTAGTTAATAATTCACCGTTACTTTGGTTTTCTGTATTATTAGTATGATGTCTAAATACGGTAATCTTTAAAAAAATCTGCCGTGAGTGAAAACTTCCAAAATGTTGTTCGAAGTTGATTTTTTTGGTGAATTTAATTAAACGAAAAATCGAGATGATATCGGCCAGCCTGGCCTGAAAAAAAAGTAAAGTTTATTTGTGAAAGCTGCCAGCGTCGATCAGAAAACTTTTAACTTGATGAAAAAAGCTCACGGTTTTGAAATGAATTAAGGCTTTTGAGGACTTCATGTAAATTAGGCGGCCGATGAGTGAAGTGTGCTTTTGTTTCCTCCGGAAAATAATAAATGAACTTAATTGGATGTGCACGAATAGAATTTTATATACTACTTATCTATTTACTGTAGAGACGTTCAACTATTATAATAAAGAAAGTAATGTGGACATTTTGTATAACATGGTTTGACAGCAATCCTTGAAAATATTTAATGTGATTGAATTGGTAAATTGAAAAAAATGATTCCAGTGTTAGATACAAATTGCTGCCTTTAATTGATTTTGTCAATTATTACTAATCAAAATATTATTTATTTTGGATTTTACTCGAATATTTTATAAAAAAAACTTTAACTTAGCTTACTTACTTACCATGAATTTTTGTCTTTATATTATTTATCGAAAAATACTCTGTGTATAAGTGAGATTATTATTTTCAAAGTCGGTAACCTCCACATTTTTTTAATTTTGAGATAATCGCAAAAAAACCATAACATCTTAAAAATAGCTCGGGTCTTCAACGCTCTTTAAAGTATTTAAAATTTGGTAACTTCCAAAAATGTATGCTGCCATTTTAAAATAATCGTTATCAAGCAAATTTAGAACTGCAAATAGAATATTTTCTCTTTGCAACCATATTAATAAGTAAACAATTAGAAAAGGCGAATAACAAAATAAAAGGTGCTTATCGTTATTAAAATTAATCAAAATTCATGTTTAAAATTGGACAAGTCTTAAAAAATGGCGGCTGATAAATTAAATATAAACAATATCCGGTTTAATTCAATTTAACTAACAACCGAAACTGAATTTGATATTTAATGTTTACATAATAGTGCCTGTTAAGATCCGATATAAATAGTTCACACTAAAATTTGTCAGTGAAACGTATTTTCTTTCATTGAACTAAGACTATAATATATAGATAGTGTTTGTTAGTATGTAAAATTTAATTAAGCCCTGTCTAATCGAAGCTGTAGTAGATTATAGTAGAAAAATATTTTTTATCGATTATGGTTTGGTTAGACAGGCCTTAAGAAAAAAAATTAACTAACACAATCTGTACAATATATATTCTTAATTTAACGTCAGAAGTAAATATGATTGATAATTATTAATACTATCGACTGAGGGTACTTGATGGAATTTGAATTTAAATAAGTATGACTGACAAAATTTTGGATGCCCTATTTATGTCGAATCTTAACAGACTTACCTCACTTCACCACTGATACATATGATGTAAAAGTTCTTACAGAATCATACTAAAAATATAAGAAGAATTAAAATGGAGGTTACCGACTTTGAAACTAAGTCTCAAGTTAGTATAAACTTGGAAAGACAATTTATGAACATTTGTTTTAATGCATTAAAAAAAGCGATCTTATTTCTCTAAAAGAATCAATTTATTAATGACTTTTCATTATTGGTCCATTGACAGGCACACTTCAAGTTATTTTCCGAAATGAAAAGAATATTACTCAGTGTCGATGGCACTTATTGAATCCCGTGAGCTTTTTTCCTGTTTTGGAAGTATTTCCGGTAAGTTTGAGCTAAGCGACCGGAAGATGCGAAATTGGCTTAAGCAATCAGTCTCGTAAAATAAATACACCTAAGTCAAATGCAGGAAAAGGGTTGGTTTAGTTTGACACACAAATAATTAGGATGCCCAACAATTTTAATTTAAAAGGAAAATATTTTTCTGAGTATATTCCGCGCTGACTTGATTAATGATGCATTTAAATTAATTTTGAAACACCACGTCATAGCAGTTTCTTAGTCTCAATACTTAACAATTATATTATATTATATTTTGTATGTAATTATCTACTTTGCGTGATTACAGATAATGTGATTTTGTGTTACATAGTGAATTAATAATACAATTAAATCAGTAATACGCCTAGGTCAAAGAGCAGTGGTGGAGTGGTTAAGTTAGGTTAAGAAGGTGCGTGTAAAAGAGCGTGCTCCCAGATTCAACCGTTATTTTATTCATTGATTTGTAAAAAAATCAAATTTTGTCAGTATCTTCTTCATTATTCCTTTTTATTTCCGCTATTAATTTGTCCAATGTATGAATAGATATGATAACAATCTCAAAATAAATAAAATGAAAAATTATATAAAAAAAAAAAATTATTTACTTAAAGTAAAGTTTACAATATACATGAAAAACAAAGAAATAGCATTAAACCAGGATTAAAATAGATATTAAAAGTCGATACATAGAAGTAAGCCGAATGAGCTAAGTACCTAGTGAGACCCTATTTTTAGTATATAAAACAACGTCTGCCTAAACTCATCCTTATGTGAGTGGAATATTTCAAATTCCAAAGGGTATTGGTTGAATACAGTTATTGTCCGCCCAATAAGCTAATACTAACCAATAGAGACAATCTTTTTGAAAAAAGTAAGATACCCGGCAGGATCGAACCTGCATCTCTTGGGTTTACACCCCGTGCGCATTGTCCACTATGCTACTACTACTACTACAAGTATGTTTTTTAAAATTATGTATGTTCAATAATTAAAATGGTACATTCTTAAATCTTGTGACTTATACATTGAATAAAAGAAATAGTGAATTAAAATAGAAATACGTTTAAAAATGTAATTTTTACATACATTCTATTAGAACGAATCGTCATATAAATGTAGTTTTTATACAATTGACAGTATATGGGATGTTATTTTGTTTTTTTTATTAACTTGTATAAAATGAGTGGATATCAAAATAATGCTTTTTGAATTTGGAATATAATATATCGTAAAATACTTCATGTTTAATATATTTATGATAAAGTAATCAAAAAATCGTGAAAACAATTAATAAAATAATGTCATAGTTAATTGTAGTTTTAGAAGCGCTTAAGTACAAAATTTATTCAATGAACGCACCGAATCAATACAAACACAGTGGGTTCTGTCGAAGAGGAGATGGGGGTCGTGTGAAACCCCTGGCGTTGCTTATTTGTTTTCTGGTAAACGGCTTACAGTGATTGATTTCAGGTTTGACAATGACAAAGGTTAAAATACCCAATATTCTGACGTCTCCTGTCAATTAAGCGTGCTTTCTTACTTGCCAACCAAACGTCTGGCAATGCCTATATTGCTATTAGAAGCAGATGCGAACAAAGTTTTTGGTGTTGCGGTCTGCGGACGAAGATATTAAATACATAGAAAATATTTTTTTTAATAATTAGATTTTATTTTATTAATAACCATGCCCTTGCAGTTGCATTGATGTGAGACTAATTAGGTTCCTCCATTTATATCTTTAATTTTCTTTATGGCCAGGATTAAATATTTTGTGTAGTGTTCTTGTGTTGTTTTATTGCTTAGTACTTCGTGAGGCTTTTGGAGGTCAATTTCATGATTATGCTGTCTACACCGAGTCCTGAGAGTCCATCGCTCCTTTTCAAGTATAGGGCAGTCGTTGATGACATGCCACACAATTTGAGAAATGTTGCCGTCACATGGACAACAATCATCATCCCTCAATTTAAATCTTTTTAGATAAGCTCGCACCGCTCTGTGGCCTGTTAGTATCTGTGTGAGTTCGTATGATATTTTTATGTTCCTAGCAGAGTTTATATTTGGAATAAATTTCTGTGTTACTGATCCTGTGGCAGATATTGTGTATCTGTTGTTCCATAGCTCTATTGTGTTTTCGTTTAGTTTTTGTTTTGCGTAACTTAATTGCGTAATAATTAGATTATTCATTGGTAAATAATATAGATGACTAATAATTAAAGAATGACATTCCTGTCATCTGCATTCTTAATCCAAATCAATTCACTACTGGATGAATGCTTCTGTAAGTGGATTCATTGTGATACAAAAAAACTAAACTATCGAAAAGATTTATACAGTGATTTTTCTTGTATTTTTAGAAAACACAATAATTATATCCCATATCCTTATGTGTTATATTATCGATTTTTTATTCTGTCAAACATGCATCTAACTAAGGTTTATGCAGCTTTAACAATTCACAAGGTTGCTGCCAAAAGTTAGTAAGTCGATAATTTAGGTGTTAAGAGTTAACAATGTATTGTATGTCCTATATATATATGCTAGAAAAAAAATTAGGTTATTCGATGTAAAGAACATGCGCATAAAGCGAAAATGAATTATAGCATTATGGCAGATTTTAGAGGGCATGTCAAACTTATTATTATAACATTATTCCATAACATGACTTTGAGACTTAACAACTTTTGGAAGTAACCCAAATACTATAATATCGATTATAATTATTATAATATATTTTTCAAATTATTAGGAGAGGTTACTTTTTTCTAACAGCTAAGTAGGATTATGACCACTTTAAAATGCAACCAAGACTCTCTACTCCTCAAGGTCAGCTGCTTCCCCTCATTGCTCCACCGCACCCACGCTTTTTTTCTGCTCTGCCTTCGCCAGAGGCTATCCAAAACGACCAATTTCTCCAGGTTAAATAATATTATCAAAAAACTGTAAAATGCGTCCCAGAAATATTGTCGAGAGCCTGGTCATTCTGTATTCTCTCCAAAATATGAAGCATTCAGCGCTAACACTACACTTTGAAGGTATCCATTGCCTTCCGCTATCTTGCCGTCAAGGTCCATAGCCATGGTCTCAAGTCTGATACCGTATAAATAATGAACACCATTGTTTGCATAATCGTAATTTTTGCGATAATTTAAATTCCTCGATCAGTCGGTATAGACTTAAGACGTGTCATGTATCTCTTAGTTCTTCATAATTATTACGAATTCAAATTCAAGAAGAACTAAACAAATATATTAATATTCTGTATTGTGTCCACCTGCATTATTGTTTCAAAAGAAGGACTTCCCATCAAAGTTAATGACGGTATATAACGTGTATTGGTCTACAGAGAGCATTTACTTTATTTCCTGCAAGCGGAAGCGTTTTCATTTAAAACAATGGACTATTTAATGCCAAATACCGGCTCTTAAGAGAAAGGTAATGGGTTACATTCAGATTTCTATGAGAATACCTTTTCTAATCTTTTGTTTGAGAGTAAAAATATCCACGTTGGATATTTCAACAATGATTCTAGGGAAAATTTTTGCATAAAAAGATTTTAACGAGTTAATAAGATATACGAATAATCCGGATCAGTATTAAAAAATATTCATTCTATTTTTAATTTACCATACTATTAATAATTGATGTGTGTATTATTTTTAACAGAATATTTTGGAGGTTTAAAAAATAGATAGTAATAATGAATATCTCGAGATTTTTTTTTAATCTTGCAACATGAAATATTTTATCAGGCACTGTGAGTTTTTTTTGACTTTATTATATTCATAGTTTAGTATGCGTAAGGTATTAGGCTCTCAATCGGGGGCACCACGTTTGATCCCCTGTGAGATCAAAATATATTTTTGTAGTTTCCCCAAAACCTTGATTTATAATATATTATCGTGAACGTTTCACTCCTACTACTGCCATTGAATATCATAAACTTATGAAACAATTTACCTTTTACAATTATTCATAGTTCAGATCGAGCATATGAAAAGAAAAACGAAAAAAAAATGTTATGGATTGTCTGTAAAAAAAATGCTTTCAATTTATTACGGAATTTTGAAAAGAGAAAATTTTAGCAAGGAAAGACAATTTAAGCTTTCTCAGGATTCTCATTATTATATTTAAACAATCGTTGAACTAAACTACCACTAATGCAAATTATCTTATCCATACAAAAGCAAAATAAAAAACGTGTTTTACATTTGCCCATCTAGGATGGTGGAGCAGTAGAATATATTTTTAAAATGTAGTGGTCCCGGGTTTGAATCCCATGACTGAATAAAATTACATAATATTGTTTTGTAAAATGCGTTTTACTCAGAGCAAAGATCCAATGGACTACGAACATTATACGTAAAAATATCTTATATTAATTCTAAATCTCTGGTTGTTCATGATTTGTTTCAAAGATAAGCTGATGTATTATAAAATATATTGTATTTGTTTATAGAATTTCAATACCAACATTAAAGAAAAATGGATATTTTCATAATTTGATTTATCTATAAATCACCGATTTTTGTTTTCCCGATACATTTAACAAAATAAATAAAATCAAGCCTGGGATAGGTGTATTAATAAAAAAAAAATAGTCGAGTTACTTTATACAGATACTTCTAAGAGTTTTCCTAACAGATTTTCTTTCCGCTTGAAGAGCGTTATGTAAGAAAAGTGCCGCCTCGGAAAAATCACATTAAAGTATCAGCCGAGCTTTAATCGCCTTACGTTAAATGAATGAGGGAGGCTTTCACGGCGCAGCCTACATTTTAAAAGCTCGACTACCTACTCACAAGACCCGGTAGATTTAAAAAACGGTGGCGATGTGAGCCATTTAAGTATAACCTAGTTATAATTAATATCTCTTGCCGTGTTTTTTTTTCATTCTTGCTTGGTAAAGTGAGATAATAAATAATTTAGTGCGTACAAGATGTGAGAAATGTAGTTTTTGTTCCTTGAAATATTTCAAAATCTTATTCGAGCGGAAAATCCTCTCACCTATATTATACAAGAATACCTATCTAAAGCAGTTGATATTTTAAAAGCAAAATCTGATTCATTTTTCCTCTATTATTTATTGTTTTTATTTTACATAAACTAGGTAAAATATTTTGAAAGTGACATAATATTAAGTATGTATATAAAACATACACAGATCGTAATATGTGATTTATTACCTTTTATGAATCTCGAGATTCCGTTATCATCTATTTGAAAAGCTAGATGTCGAGATTAATTTTTAAATTTATCAATATTTCAGTATTTTTTTAAAAGTCTGTGTCAAAGCATGTGTGTGATTAATGTGAATCTATTCTGCCTATACTATGGACCACGAAGGTCGAATCGTTACGCGTCACGCCTATAATGTCGTGGGTTCCGGTTTCAAATCCCTGGTCTGGAAAATTCATTTTTAAACTGTGTGTTGAATCCAGAGTGTAAATCTAATAAATTGAGCGAGTGACTGATATCAAAATCAAAAAGCAAAACTCTGTTAATACATCTGGAGGCACATATGATCTTTTTATGATCAGACATGGTTAAAAAAATTGAAGTGTTTGCATCTATCAAAAATCACTTGTATTTTAAACAAATATTTTAATATGGCTAAATACGGATTGAAAATACCTAACATGGTTAGTCTTTATTATTATTATCAGTCTACGGATTAGTACCTATCAAACCATGACGTGTTAATTTCTTCTTGGGATACAAAAAATTGGGTGCGGTATAAAGATCTCTTTCAAAAAGTAAAGTGATAGGCATTTTCTAAGTTTACGGAACCGGATATAATCCAACCTAGATATAAAGCTTCTTTATCCCGATGCGTTAACAGCTTTCATAATAAATTATTTCCATTCTGGGCCAATAAGTTGACAACCCTATTGCCGAAACAGGGCGTTCAAATTTTCATATATGCACGCATGGGGCAACACTTATATGTTATAAAACGATTTAATTAATAAGTTTATTATCGGGAAAGGTAGTATTTTAAAATAACATTACATTATTAAAATAATTATATGCCTGTGAATTATTTACCACTCCATATAAGTCTTTAAAATATTTTTACGGTAGTAAGTATAATAAATTCGAAACGATCTAATTTAATTTCAGCGTTTTGCATTAAATTATTATTTTAGTTTGAAAATTCGTGACCTTTAGAGCGAGAAACACGTGTGAAATATATCCAGAGTTAAATTATTTTTCCGTTTACGCTGGAGTCGGGTCATTTTCCACGATTTCGGATTTATTTACCTACTTTTGCAAAATTAAATACAGGTATTATTTCTATACAAACGAAGTAAGACAGTTTTTTTAACGCAAATATCACTTTTAATTTATGAAATAATATTAAATCACTCAATACACTGTAGAATTCAAATTAACATTATAAAATATAACCAAAATAGACTTTTATTTAATTTTATATATATTTTTTATTATATTTTATAATAATATGTAAATTTACTTTTGTTTTTATTTGTTAATTCTAATTTTAAAATAATATGCTGTTTTGATAAAAATATTAACTTTGTCACAAACATCATAATCATGTCAAGAACAAACATAACATTAAAAAATTTCCGATATATATCTACTAGAAAAAACTACATTTGAAAAAACTGGTATCGCGCCAATATGATTTAACCAATTTAGCTACAGGCCTCCCACATAATAACGATAAAAACTAGTAGGTCTTATATGAAATTCTTATTAAATTACGTTATTATTGACTACCGATTCTTGTGTTTTAAATCAAGGAATATTAATTACCCTAATTACTAACTGACGCTAGGCTCTCGACAAATATTTAGTTACAACGTCCACTTAAACTTGCTAACAATTTTTATTAATGGATCATCATTATCAGCCGGGATCAATTCACTGCTGGATGAAGGCCTCTCCAAGCTTCTTCCAACTCTCTAGGTCCTGTGTCATTCGCTGCCACGTATTTCCGCCGAAATTTACCAGTTCGTCAATCCAACGGCTTTTAAGGCGACCCTGTGGCCGTTTCGTGCCCCTTGGGTATCACTGGATGACATCATTTGTCCAGCGGCCGTCCTTTCGGCGAGCAATTGCAACGTCTGTTACATTGCGTACTCCTGTCTGCTTCTTAACCCATTCGTTTCTCTTACGGTTCTTTCGCGTGATGCCCAACATACACCTCTCCATGCCTCGCTGTGCGACTCATAGCCTTTTGGATTTATATATTAATGGATATATGGGTTCAAACCCCGTCAGCCGTTGTTTTTTTAAGTAGTAGTTTTCTAGTAGGTTTATAATATCTGCGGTATTTTCAAGTTATGTAGATATGTTAAATTTGACTCAAAACTTGTGAATTATTCGTCGAATAATAGAAATAGTTAATAAACATTTAAGAGCTTAATAAAATATTATATATTATTTTGGAGATCTTGAGATGTTTCCGAATAATGTATCTTAAATGAAGAATGTTAAAAATTGTGAATAATTTTATTGTTCGTTAAATAAATGAAAAAAAAAGAAAAAACATAATTTTAAAAAACCCCAGAAATGTAATATATTGTACCTAAGCATTAGATTAAAAAAAAAGTTGAATTGGTTCGTGTTGTGCGTCAAGCATTATCCATTTCACTTTGTTCAATTGCTTCTGATTCTAACAATAAATAAATAACATATAACAATAATTAATAAAAAAAAACACTAATAACGCATTTCGCCATAATAGAGACTAATTAATTGAATATGTGGTGTAATACGGTATACAAAGATATTTAAATTTAAATTATCACTCTGGCAAACACATTAAATAATGTACCTACGCAACATGCGGTATTTGACCCAAAGCCCACTGACCGCATGGACATATCATTGCTCTAGGATGAATTAAAAAATATATCTACACGATTTAAGCCTCCCCTAGATAAACTATACACTAATGATTATATTCTATAGTATTACAATAATTTAAAGTAATGATTAATTCGTTTTAATATCGACGAATTTACATTATTATTAATTTATTAAATATTGTATACACCATACTCATAATATGAGGCTCAAGGATTTCATTAGGGGCAAAAAGGACAATTTGATAAATTCTAAAAGAAATACCTAAATGTGAAACAGTATCCAATGAGCCCCGCAGTGCTTGGACCACGTCATAGTCAGAAGGAAAAACATTTTTTTTTTGAAAAGGTTCATCGAAACAATGTGGATCGACGTAGAAAAATGAAATTACCTATTGTCGAACAAGAACTTCTTGTCCACCCTCCTATGCAGTTAATCGTACTTTCGTTTCAAATGAGGAACGCCCTTAAATTTATAATTTCATTTTAAGCTTCCGTGGTGTACAAAACTATCAATTTACGTCATTTGATGATTTTAGAATAAAAATATCCCTACATAAATCGATCAGGAGTGATATTAAAATTATTATTAGTAAAATTTAGGCTTATGTCAAGGAAGGAAAGGAGTTGCAGACCAAAAAGAGAGCCGATATATTATTTAAATCCGCGTTGCCGCCATGACAGGTTCGTGACTGGGAAGTCTTCCATATGCGACTACAGCGACTTCCGATTATCAACGAGATCTTGTTGTCGGATAGTACACGATGGTCCGATAAATTAGGGGATGCTTTATATTTCTCAAGAAATTCAACTGTAGAATGCGGAATGCAGGGATTGCCCACTTACAACTTTATCGACAGTGTAGTGGATCCGGACGATGTGTAATAAACCGGGTGGACGGTGGGTTTGAGTACACATAACATGAGGAAAGCATTTTCTCTTCTGAAACGTCTACCTGAGATATAAGTGTACACGAAAATTTATAATGCCAGCTCCGGAATTGGTCATGGCTCCCACTCCTCAACTCCATAACTTGGTACTTCAAGGGCTTCGAGCGCATACCTTGGTTTTGTATGGATAATATACTTGATGAACTTATTCTAATTCAACAAATTTTTGGCAAAAGTCTAATTTTGTAACTAACACCGGCTTTGAAGTTAATTTTTGTTAAGTTGGAGTGAATCATATTAGGTTCTTACATACAAAAAAATACATAATTTTATCCTTTATATTCTGGCATTCATAACTCACTTTCGTAAGTAGTGGAATAAGTTCACTTTGAAAATACACCCCTCACACGACAAGTCATAATAGAGTTGCTACCTAAGAACTTTGCACTCCGGCTCTAGGATGAAAAAAAAGTTATATTTTCTAAAAACATTTTTTTAAATATAATATCTATTCATTTTCTTATTACTACACGTCATATTAATAAAAGTGAATATAATTAAATTTGATCTAATTTTATTAGATCTAAAGGTTGTGAATGCCACTGTATGTTGAAAGGGTAGAGCCGAGGCGCGGATAAGGCTGCTTTCCGACGTCAAAATCATCGGAATCATAATCCTCAGCCATGAGATCTTGACGAAAAAGAAGACTAATAATTTTATAAAATAATAGCTATCTACTTAACACATAACAGAAGTCTGTGGGTATATCATAATAATATGCGTACGAAAGTTAGTGCGCGTAGGCCGTGCCTTTCAAATACCAAATTAGAAGAGTAAGGAGTGGGATTATACACGATCTGATTAGCCCTTTTATCTTATCATCTCGCATAAAATTAGATCAAATGATATTCACTTAAATATAATATTTAGTAATAAATAAATAAATGTATATTATATGAAAAAAAATTCGTTCAAGAGCCTTAGTGCAAAGTTATGAAACGTATACTCTACTGAATAGTAGATCACAGACTACTTAAAGATGGGCATGCCTGCTATATAGAAAAGTAAAATTATAATAACGGATTGGAAAAACTGATAAATAATAATTATTGGAGCGCCGCTGGCTTAAAATTATTTTATTGCTTCATTCCGTAATTATTAATATTATTTATTATCACTATTTTAATAAATTATCTTGTTAAATTACACACTCAAGAAAATGGGCCGCTTATTGGAGCGCCGCTGGTTTATTTCTGTAATTTTTTTTCTATACACTTCAACTTATATTGCTAAATTATATAATTATTCCTCATTGTTTTTATTTTTAAAGTAACAACTGTTACTGTCTAACTCTGACGTTTAATCATATGTTGCGGTGTCGCACTTTCGTAACGGTGTTTTGTTTAATTTCACCTTCTACCAAAGCGCCTAAAGTAGTATAACTTCAATAATATATTAGTACCCACTGAAGAAACACCAGAACTGCCCATTTTCGTCAAAATAATAGATATATATATAAATATATTATATAAAGGATGAAGAATAATAAAAAAAAGTTTGGTCACTGATTCCGAAAATGTTTAAGTCGGTATATAAATAAATATGATTATAATACGCACATAGTTTGAGAAGTGCTCGCGGGCAGTGCAAAGTAAGCATAGTCCCATTTGACCGAATGAAACCCCTGGCGTGTCGCTTAATCTGCTTTGCTGTGTAATAGGGATAAGGCAGGGGCGGACAAGTTGCTGGGCGATATGTGATAGCGTGTACAGATTTATTTATTACAATCACACCGTTGATTAATTTTCGCCACAATAATGGTTCAAGGTTATGTAAGTTATTTATGGACGAATTTAGGTATTATTATATTAATAATTCAAGTACCTATATTTAAAAAAAAATAACACAAATAATATTATAATATTACACACTGTTCTAAACGTTAAGTTATATATTTTTTATATTGAATATACTAAGAGGGTCAACATCATTGAGTTTTCGTAATAGCTAGGATATAATTATTACGAAAAATTAGGTATTTATCATCCGTATGGCTACATCAAAGATTTATAATATTATAATTAGCTATATTTTGATTTTGGTTGTGGTTACGCCAAATTGCGGTGGCCGTAATCCTTACTTCTCACCTCCGACAAATCCCAGTATTATTGTGACAAGACCAGACAATTAGCCATGACGGGTCATTATAGACCATGATGCAAATAGCATTTAGTTAGCTCGAATGATATCAAGTAAGCGGTCGTGTTGCGGGCTCCATGATAGTTTAGCCGTCGTTAACTACTAAGTGACTCAAAAATATCTCTTCGACTTTTGTTGCACAAAGTCTGGTTACTATTTGAGTAAACGTCACGTCCATTAATCATATAAATACCCAATCATAATCATTCATCAACCTCATAATATATTATCATCATTAAATTGTGTACCGTCAAGTGCCGTGCACCAGGTAACCCAAACATACAATAACGCGCGAGTGACAGTGCAGCCAGAGTACGGATCCATCATCAACATCATAAAAGGTCAGTGTCTGGCATCCTGTTAAATCACTTCCACCCCTAGGTCCAGAATATACATCACCCTTAAAATTACAGCCCACTTGCTAAAAGCGCCACCAGGCTGTATACAGTAGACTGAGGCTTTTACTAAGCCATGTGATGTGTTATAAATGAACCTGACTCAACCTCCTTTTAATGGAACTCTACCCCCTCCCCTGATCGATTTTGACTCCTGATCATTATCACTGGATTTTTGTGATTTAAATCGTTACGCCAGCTGGAATTAAGATTTCAAAGGTTAAAATCATCCAACATTTCATATTATCTTTATAATCAATAGTAAAAAAAGTTAGTTTTATTTATTTAACCTCATCATAAACATAACAAATGTGCAGGTGAGTGACCCGGTATCCAGTAGTGCCATAATCAAAGGGTTAGTGGCTGGAATCCCTTCGTCTAATATATTTCACAAAATGGAGCCTCATCCAAATACTCCTACAAAAATATCACCTGTAATAATATGATAAACAAAATTATAACGATTTTTGTGAATTGCAACCAAATACCATGAAAGTAAATAAAGTACTTATTCAGATACTTTTTTTGCGTAGTATTGCTAATGGTAAGTATAAAAACCGAAATACTTATCGAGTATTAAAAAAAACCAGGGTCACAATAATTAATATTGACGTGAACAAACAAATGTGGTAGGACTGAGCGGTATAAAAATCAGATATATACATTGTGTCAGCCATATTATTAGAGGACAATAGTTCAGTACTCTTTAACTCATTAATCAAGTAAAAAATCAACGATGTAAGCATAAAAGGATGGCTCCACATTTCAGGATTTAAGAACCTTCGTGACTGGCAAGAGTGCAGTTTCACTGAATTGTTTTGGGTAGTAGACGATAAAGCAAAAAGGAAAAATTTTGGGATCGCACGAGAAGAAAAAGAATAGACGAATATGATATAGTGTTATATGCTTATTATTATAGGTACATTATATTACTGTATTTTCTAAAATACAATACTTTGAAGTAAATATAGATAATAAACTTTCCCAACCAGTCAGTTAAAAATCATAATAATTGTAGTCGAGCAATGCCAACTGAAGTCTTGAGACTGCAAGCAATATTGTTCCTAAAGCTTCCGAAGTTCACTTTTTTATTGTAATTGAAGATAAAACAGAAGACATTTAATTCCCTCCACGATCACATAAATATTAATTGCCTTATATCGCAGTTCTGATTTCGTCAGTTCGATAAATCCCTCTAAACCAACTCGCCCGTACCACACTCGGTCTTAATCAAGCATATCATGAGACCCTACGTTTTGATGTGAAGCACCAGCGGTTGTTTACGCCAGGGAATATCTCAGGAGCAGATGTCAAAAACTGAGATCGCCACGCAGTCAAGTGTACTTTGACTGGATTTACTGAGATATAATTTATTGAAAATAAATGATTAATAAATTTAATATAAACATAAGTAGTATAAAAAAATAAAGCTAAAATATTACGGACGTAATAAGTAAGCTATGTGAAAAGATCTCTACGTTCGCAATAAGACGCTGCAATTTTTTTAAACGCAACCAAATTGGCCTTTGTGGCGATCTTGTTGGACGACCCGATAAGCCCAATATTGGTTGGACCGACCTGAGATTCTCTTCCTTTTAGGAGTACATTATTGGATATTCCCAGAGAATATAGTTTGTGTCCTGAAGTTCTCCGCCATATGAACATATTTGTCGGGTAACCAATTCAAACTCAAAGTGCTTGGCAGCAAATCCACCGTGCCCAGTCAATAATAAACTGATGTGATGGTCAAGAGTAAAACTGGGTATTCTATCCTATCAACATTGGCATAAGAAAGAACAGATATGTGTGATTTCCTTGGTGGATGCATCCCTCGTTTGCTGTCAAGTCTTCAACGCCGCATCCAGCATCATTTTATATATTGTTCGCTTCCTCTTGAAACTACTGTATACCCCTTTCAGATAGACTACCACGGACCATGAAGTCTTCGTCTATATATATACAATTGAACATTTAAAATATAACTGTATACTACATACTAGAGTTATATAATATAATATAATCGTGCGAAGATATACTTAGATATACTAGATACGCGGCTATGTCGAGTTTATAAAACTCTGTTTAGGACAGTATGGTATGTACTTTCTTCCTTAAAATAATTGGATGTATTTAAATAAACTGCACTGGAAATTATATTATAATATTATCATATAATAATATATCAAAACAAGCTTTGCAGCTCTGCATAAAATAAGTACGTTGGTAGATATTATATATATAATATGTATATATGATAAGCGAGGCTATACATATTTGTAGCCTAATAGGATGTTTGCAAACTCCCGGTTATTTAGGGAGATGAGCAAATTGGTATGGGGAAAAATAACGTTTGCCTTTACAGGCTACGTCGTTTATATGTAAAAAAAAAATGACATACACGTAATTCGTATGACATTATCCTGATGGAAAAAAACAAATTGGATGGACTATTTTATTTGCTTTCATTATCTTTATTGTATTGTTTGTATTTATTACAAAATGTTTCGGGAAAAAAATATGTTTGTGACTATACTTCACGTTCATTTCTCTTTATGATGGCAAGTTAATTTAACTTTAACGTCAAACCATCTTTATCGCTCAAATGGATCATGATTACAGAATTAATAATTTGATTTTTTAATCAAACTATATGGTGGCGTTTTTAGCAGTGGATTGTAATTTGAAAGTGATGGTGGATTATGGATCAAGGGAAAGAGGTTTAACAGGATGCCAGATACTGACCATTTATGATGTTGATGATGGCCCCATGACTCACTCGCGCGGTATTGTTTGTTAGGTTACCCGGTGCGTAGCACTTGACCGTACACTGTTAATGGATGATATATGAGGTTGATGAATGATGATAGCAGGTGTCATAGCTTTCCAGGTATTCAGAAGTATCACTTAGAAGACGGTCACACTATATCAAGCTGAACCGGCAGTAACCCATGAACACTTTCTGAGTCAGTCTGTATAAATTGAATTAATCAATAAACCGTGATTAAGCGTTAACAGGCTAATTAATACCCACACGTTATTTTGAGCTAACTAAATGTTATTTGCAACCACGGTCGTCTTATGATCAGTAATTGCTCGTCGTCTGGTCTTGTGACAATAATAAATAAACGTGTGAGGTAGGTGTGGAATAAGGAATGACGGCCACCATATATGGCGCAACCACTATATTTAATGAAACCTTATTCAAGAATACAGGATTTTTAATTGACCATACATCCACAATAATTTTTAATACTTCATAATTATTAACGGAATAAAAAACGGGTCCGAGCCTCATCCAAAAACCTTCAACATTTCCCTCTATCCTTCCAAATATTTGCACAGGTCAATCTAGGATCTCCATTGATATCGTTCAACTAACCTCCAATCTTCCGGTCTGGTATCCAGGATACTCCTTAGGGGTTGGGCACTGTGTGGTCGGCCAATGGAAGCTTGCCAAGTTTAACGAATGCAGAGATACATTCTTCTTGGAAGAGGTTGTAGAGTTTCAGGTTGTGGCGTATATGCCATCTAGTATGCGTTTATATGATTAATGTAAAATATAACCCCACAAACAATTGATTTTTAACGGTAACCTAACACCCCTTTGGCTTATAATATATATTTTAATAGTTAATGCAATCTGGCAAATTCCAACGAGTATCGTAATGGATAGAACTAATGCAAGTAATACGAAATAATCACATCTATTGTACAGCTTTGAGGGTTTCTAAGCCCGGTTAAATAGGGAAGAGTTCATACAATATGCAAACTAAGCTAATATCAGAAATAAGGTTTTACAACTGGCTAATATAATGTATGTATGAATACTACCCACGTATGTAAATTTTATTTATTTCCATTGGCAGGTTACCTACACGTATAAGAAAGCGTAGCGTTATATACTTTAATTCCGTTTATATAATATAAGTATAATGGAAATAATTATATTATGATAATATAATATTTTTCAAAGTAATTTTACATAAAAGGATATCTTTTATTGAACATACATAATTTTGAAAACACTTCTGAGAAAGTTTAGTAAATAACCCATGTTTAATACGACACCCAGCCGGAATCGAACTTGCATCTATCGGGATTCGCGCCTACGCACATCGACCACAATGCTATAGGTATCCTATCCAATTGAAACAAATTTTAAATAATGGCTCTTACAATGCTCTCTGAAGCGCTTTGTTTTCAGTATTATGTTTGTTCAATAAAAAGAATGTTTCATTATTAAATCTTGTGAAGTATTTTCAATCACTGCCAGATAATTTTTACTAGGTGGATACTTGTAAGCCAGCTATTTTTTGAATAAAATGAATCCCTTACAAGATATGAAATCTTGTGAATTATTCGTTGAATAAAAAAAAAAGTTAATTCCTTTTATCATCTACTAAAATCGATTAAAAACTCTTTTACATAATATGTTTTGTTACTTTATCGGATTCTCTAGAATTTCGTTTAAAATTTATCGAAAACTGAAAAGAAAAATGATAATCCACTTTCTTAAAATTTTTAGAGACGAGATTTCTTAATCGCGACCTTTAGTAGTTCTCAGAGTCTCGAGTTGCCACTTCGTAACCTTGCCCTCCGGTTTTAGGATGACAATGATGTAATATACTTTAAAAATATTTTTTTTACACATTATTAAGGTATGTATTAATTTATACTACATATTATATTATTACAAGTGAATATCATTTGATCTAATTTTATCAGACAAAGACGCGTATTAGTGTCGTAAAAAGTTATAAAGCGTATACTCTACTGCCAACGCATTATCTCATTTTTTATCGTATGAACTATATTAAAATCCTCATAGAAATCCCAAATAATACTAATGTGTATTTTTATATTATGATTATTAGCTTTTCTCTCTAGGAAGATCTTGGCCTACTTCAGAAAGTTCTTCCATCCCAAACAATCATCGGTCAAGCAACTTTAAATCTATTTCGGTGTAGTTCACCTATCTTCGTCTCAACCACTTAGGCCTTCATTTATCCTAACCAGCGTGATATCAAAAGTCTTAGACTAAATTAATCTTTTAATTAAAGTTGTTACTCCGTAAGATTAGAATCGTGTATTAAGACAAAAGCTTTTTGTATAATTTATTATTATTATTCTCAATTCATACTTAGAAAAAAAACTGTCCTTTCAACAGAATAAATTAAGTCTACGCCAGAGTATTTTCATTCTTGTATATCCCATTTTGTAAGATATATCTTACGATTTACAAGAGAAAGTATTCATGCATTAACTGTATTTTGTGTTTTTCTCGTAAGTCTTATCCAGTTGTTGTATAGAATATAAAGTTTGAACATGATAATCCAGGGATTACTGGTGCAAATTATGACTGAAGAGAGAACGTGAGCTTTTTATGTGAGCTTTGTAATATTTAAGCACTCCAATGAAAAAGTTATGCACACAGTTATCTATACAGCTTTGATATACATAAGAACCAAAACTAAATTAAAAAATATTACATAAATAATTATGTTCACTCTCAGCTAGAGCATGTCTATTGAAACTTATTATTTAGTTCAACGAGATTCTTAGTTGATTATTTTAACACGGTGAGTTTGATGGTCGATTTAACTAAATAAAAAAAAATAGTCTTAATTTAAAAGCTAACGGTTTTGACAATAAAGATAACATTACATATTATTAAAGTAACTTGTTATTAAATACAGATGAAGCGGTTTTTGAGTATGTGCTTATAAAACTTACAAGTTAAAAATAAATGAATTGAAATTAAATTTAAATATTTTTCAAATAACACCAACTAAGATCGAACGTCTTGTTTTTACGGAAGAACATCGGAGAAAACCCGTTTTTTTTTAATATTCATTCATCGATACGATATTATTATTATATGGGTATTTTCTAATACATGTATTAGGCAGATTCCACTACTCGGTGAAGGTCTCCCTTAATTCCTTCCACTATTCACAATCCCTCGATCTTCGTTTCCATGTACATTCGCCGAACATTATAATAATTATATTCATCAATCCAAGTGAGTTTTAGAGCGTCTATGTATTCGTTTAGTACCTTGTATCACCACTTTATGGGGTATAGATCACTTTATCCATTGTTCTTTTTGTGGTATATCTAAATTATGCCCAACATTCACCTTTCCGTGTCATATTACGTCAATCAAAGTTTTTGGATTTCTTTTTTGTTATGGGTATGTTTTGACATCACATAGTTTGAACGTTTTACGCTTTAGGCACAATAGGAGGACACTTTTGAAGATACTGTGCTACTTTAGCTATAAAAAACTTATACTCATACTAAAAAAATAGTTCGTGAGTTATAACTTTTAAAATCAATCCGTTATATTATGCCGAATAAACTTAACATCATAAGATTGCTAGTACAACTTAACTTTTTATTAATCTGTCTTGCTGGCAAAATTTTCATATTTGTATATTTTAATATGATGAATAAAATGTATATATTCTCCACCGCTTTGATCTACCGTTGATCATATATTTATTTATTTATTTAACGCGTGATTTTATGGATTGACAAAACAAACACTAACAAAATTGATAATAATGCATTTACCTAAAAGAAAAACATATTTAAAAATTCATGAACGTAATCCTGTATTCATTCAGTAAATACGATTATTTTCACCGCATTATCTATCCGATTCAAATGAAAAGTAAATAAAAGGCAAAGTAGGTACATATTTCATATGTTTCGGTACATTATTTACCGATCGTTTTCTTTTGTGGATACCTAGGTACTTTATTATTTGGAAAGCACATTTCAAAAGCGGGAAAACCGGAAAATGCTCCATGAATACTGTATTAAAATAATCGCCCGGGTGTAAACCGGAAGTTGATATATTGTGAAATTTGTATGAAACTAATATCGAATTGGTAAGTATCTGGGATATTATCGGTCACGCCATTCTGAATTTAATACTTTCCAATATTTTATGACCTTTTTCTTTTAATTGGCATTTAGGTAAGCGATTTATTTTAAAATCCGAAGCCTGAAGCCAAACGGAAAATAAGAAAAGACTAACTAATTATTCGGAAATAAAATTCTTGGATGGGTTTAATAAAACCAAAAGTGGTTAATCTTTGCAATAAATTTAAGCCCACTATAATTAATATCTTGATAATATGAAGCTCATATATATGTATTATACACAAATATAAAAAAAATGTAATAATTAATATTACATAAACTAGAAAATAAGTAGATAATACAATAATAGATAGATATATATATATTCATAGTTGTTTGTAAGAATTGAATAGCCTTTTTTATTTTTATTTTATTTATTTATTAATACGAAGCTCATATAGATCAATCGTGCTGTTAGGTGAGGTGGAACTTTATGAAGCCTTATGAAGGAATCCCAATAGGCCCTCGGAGCTTTGGCCACCTGCGGAGGAAATAGCCGGTCAATTTTAAGAGTAAAGAGCTCCGGATAGAGATACCTAAAATACGGTTGTGCCGTCGGACTGAATGATAATATTATCTTAATCTGAACCTGGTTGATGGGTGGCTTAAGCCAAAGTATTTCCATGTGAAATACGGAAATAAAACATAGACGGATAAACAGAATAAACAAAAATATTGAATCAATTTGTTTTTTTCTCCAATTAATGAATATTATAGTATATTCCTGGTTCTATCTACTAACGCGCTCCTCTACTCAATAAATCCATTTTTACCACGTTTTTATTAGCTCGTATTCTTGTTTGCCCAGTTTCTTGTTTGTCCATTACAAATCTTGTTTAACTAACTTCCCGACTAGCTAGACATTTGAAACTTTTAGAATATGTTAGAACACGATGACAATGCATTATTTTAATACTTTTAGCCATCTTTAAGCAGAATAGATTTCACTTTCAGTTAATTGTGTTTTGTATGGAAAGTTATTTCGGAAAAAATTCGTAAAAAGTAAAACACTATTATTGGTTACTAAGGAGGTCCTAACAACTAAATTATTAATATATACGTGCGTTACTATGAAAATTAATATGAAATGTCAAAATGACATTTAAGTATTCTATATTTATTCAGTATTTCTATCAAGTACAAAAAAAGTTTTTATTAATACATAGAATTGTCAAGTTTATATGATTCAACAGAAAATTTAAAAACATGGTATATAAAAAGTTCTTTTTATCTTGTAATTATAATAAATATTTAGTCAGTAATTTAGACACTTCCATTAGTATATCATTCGATTAAAAGCTCGAATGAGTCCGAATGATGAAAAACAATTATTGGACGTAAGTTAGAACCCCCTGCCGAACGTCACCTCAACATTTTGAGATTTGAGATCCTATTATATCTTGCTTATATAAGCTGATACGGCAGTCCTCAAAGAGTAGCGTAATCACTAAGAAGCGTTTCTCGTGGCATGGAAGCCGCCAGAGATCACGACTCTCCGAATCCATGTGATACAGTTTCAAAGGTTTCCTTGCTCTAGCTAACCCTTCTTAATATTGCAGCAATGCTATAAAGTCATCAAAGTGCTTTAAGTTTCATCTGGTTTGTAGCGCATTACGTGGTAATGATCGAGAAAAATTAAAAATGCTTGTATTACCCGTCGGTGTTACAGCGTAATTAAGGACACAACAATAAAGATTTGTGGTATTCTGGTTTACATGTGGTATTCTTTGGTTCGGCGGAGGATAGGTATTGTAGATGAGAAACGGTAGTAGTCATTCGTGATGATGGAGGAGGCGAGATTTTATTTACTGTTTCAAATAACTACAATGGTAGAATCGATGCAATATAATATAATAAATATAACGGTAGTTCGGTGCGATGTGACTTTGACGGAAACTTGTAATCGCGTCCAATCGATTTTGATCTGCTATTTATTGACCGGCGCACTATGAAAGATATTTTGAAATAATTATGAAATCATATTATATTAGGTACCGACTGATTGCACGTAAAAATGAATATTTAATCTTTTTATTATTGTGCCATCCCCTAGCGGAGGTCGGCCACCATCAAGGCGATCTTAGCTTTGTCGTCTGCTACCCGGAACAGATCAGTGGAGCTGCACTCGTACCGATCACGGAGGTTCTTACGCCAGAAAATGCGGCGCCGTCCTCTGCTACGCTTACCATTGATCTTTCCTTGAATGACAAGTTGGGGATTGCTGTATTGTTGTCCTCTCATAATGTGGCCGAGGTACTGTCGTTTTCTGGTTTTGATACTACGTAGAACTTCTCGGTTCTTCCCCATTCGATTGAGAACTTCAACATTTGTCACCCGGTCAGTCCAAGGAATTTTAAGGATGCGTCTATACAGCCATTTATTTATTATTTAATAATTTATATTATAATAGAGATCTGAGTTATATTAATCCGATGACAACTACAACCTCCATTCTTGAAATTACAAAGTACCTAATTGCAATATTTTGATTCTGATTATAGGGTATTTTTCAGCAACGGTTTAGACGGTCAGGAAAACGTAAATATTTAACATTATAATACGCCGCTATTCTTCCTTGTAGAATAAAATTGAAAAAAAAATTCAAAATAAATTTAGATGGTATAATATTTTGATATACCTACGGATTTTTATCGGTCTTTTATAAAATTTTCTATCGAGAGATATCGATTTTTGAAAAAGTTTTCAGACAGAAGAAATTCCATTACCATATCAAATGCTCGTTTATAGCAAAGAATAAAGTTGAATGCGGTCTTGTGAGAGGGAGGGGAAATAAATTTAAAGTTTTACACGAATATTTGAGACCTTGACGTATCTTATAATATCCTGATAATAATTTTAAAAAAATATATTAAGCCTACTTAATATTTTTGATATCTAACATTATGTATAATAGGAATAATTTTTGATTGTTTTTAATAATTAATTGGCAATTACATTAAAATATTACAATACAAAAAAAACATTCTGATATATAAGGAGATTTAAAAATTTAAATAATTACTCATGTATCGAGTTTTATCATGTAGGTAGGTATAACAGAAAGAAAAATAAACAGACCTTTTCATCAGAAAATAATTCAAAGTCAAACAGAGGTGGTTACTTATATTAACAAATATTTAAAATAACATTGATCCGGTATTCGAATCCGTCATCCACAGTTTATTATGAGTAACATACTTTATCGTGGATTGCATTATGGTTATTATCTAGAACCTATTTATATGTTAACAAAAAAATCAAGACATTTTTTCAAGAATTACTTGTATTTAAATATACGTTTCATCAAGGTATTTTTAATGAGCTTCCTATTCTCTACATAATTTCATCCCATAATAGCGGTTAAAAGAATTATTGTTTAAACATCAAATTTAATATAAATTAGCACTTTATACATTGCTAGGTTTTAATATGTATCACCTGGAGCGAAAATGTGTTTTTTTGTTGTTTGAAATAATATGTAGTTATCGATAGTGAAAATAAAGTCGATAGGTATTTACATCATTATCCATATCTATATTACATGCCCAGCTATTTCTTGCCATCAGGCTTATTGTATATGAGTTGTAAAAGCTTTAAGACTCACCAGTGTCTACAAATGTTAACATATTCAGTTATGGTTTATTTTTATCTGTAAATACCATTGAATGTTGTTATCTTGTGAGTTAAAAATAATATTATATTATATTCGTTGTAGCAAAAAATGTTGTCACATATCATAATGATAATATTGTGACAGCGTAAGGCTTTTATTTTTTTGAATTGTCACTTTTTCGGAGCTGTCGGCTACATCTAAAATAATCATAAAACACAGTCACAAAACAAAATTATACTATACGTAATATAATAAACCAGTACTTCCCAAAAATTTTGTGTCTAGGCGAATTATTTAAATATTATTTTTTGCAGTACTTTATGTTATTATAATTATATTATAATTTGCGTATTTTGTCCAAAAAAATAACCCAATGTAATATTGTAATACAAATATAGACTATAGAGAAGTACAAGATTGCATTGTAACATACAATATATTCTATAACTATATTATACTTATTATCATGTCGTCCTTATCAGGCACCAATAGCGAGATCTGTGTGGTTGATCAATTCGCTTCCTAGAAACGTAGACATTAATTTAATAATAAATTTATTTTTATTCAGGAATTATTTTTCAAAAGAAAATTTTGATTTATTTTTGATTTAACTTGATTTATCTGTTATTTTTATTCCAAATCAACATCTTTAATGAATAATTTCTCACATACTATATTTTTTTATAATAAAAAATAAATTATACCTACATTTAATTTTAAAGTAAAAAAATTGTATTTTTAGTAGATCACAATATTTAAATAATACCGAATTAATTCTTTTAATAATAAAATTGCGTGTATTTCAGAAAATATCAATATTTTAGATCAGATCTAGGACAATTTGGCGCCGGGACAACTGGGCACCACGAAACGAATGAAATTCGTAAATAAATAAACGTTCGTGAATAGGTAGGTAATTTTAAAATAAATATAAAATATTTTTTTTATTTTTTAATTATTATTATATTATTATTTAATACTTGGTGAGAATTCAATTATGCACACGTAAATAATGATTTAATTGTAAACCTATATCACTTTAAGTTCCGACTAAAAGAAAGTTATTTTATTTTTTATGACGCCTCGGGCATGATAATTCTTAATCCGCAATAAAAAACATTATATTAAGAGCAAAATGAATTAAAACTACTTAGTAGTATATAGAAACTAATTAAAATTCCTCGTCTACTTTCTGTATAAAATCGTAACGAACGTATAATTATTTAATTTTACAGTGCGGCGCCAAATTGCCCTGGCGCCCAATTATTCCATTCCCTTTATATCTATGCAGATGCTTGAAAGAGCTTCTAGTAATGCTCAGTATTTTTTTTAACTAACTTTTATGTAATATAATTTGGTTATTGTCGTTTTTGTAGAATACTAGCTGAAGTACCCTGCTTCACACAAGGTCACTTCATTGTTTAATATATTTTCATTTTACTTAAAAAAACAATAATAAATACCTTATTCAATATTAAAATATCTATATTATCCAGACATAAAAAAAAAGGAAACATGAAAATAATTCTTACAAAATAATAAAAAAATAAGTCAAACATAATTACAAGATAAAAAGAACTTTTCATATACAACGTTTTTATATTTTCTGTTGAATCATATAAACTTGACTTGACTAGCTTAAACGATCAAAAAAATTGTACTTGATAGAAATACTGAATTATGAAAAAATGTCATTCCATATTATGTATTAATAATTTAGTTGCTAGGATCCCCTTTAAACCAATAATGGTATCGAAATAACTTTTTTTACAAAACAGAATTAACTAAAAATGAATTAAATTCTACTTAAAGATGACTAAAAATATTAAAAAAATGCATTGGCATCGTGTTCTGATATATTCCAAAAGTTTCAAATGTCTAGCTAGTCGGGAAGTTAGTTAAAAATTGATTGCAAGATTTGTACCGGACAAACAACCACCGGATAAATAAGAATACGACCTAAGAAAAACGTTGTAAAAATAACATAAAATTAAAATCGAATCCAAAATAATGCCAACTTTTTCTTGATCTGTCGTGAAAATTTAAAATTGGAATTTGCTGAAAAGGTAATTTGAACAAACAGACTTTGTATTTTTCATATGTAAATTTCAGTTGAGGCCAAGTAGAAAAAAGAAATCATCATCAGGGGCGTGACAACCCGGTGTGGGTCTTGCCCTTCTCCAACAGCTCCCTCCACCTGTCCCTATCCAGTGTGGCCGCTTTCCAATTCGGTACCCCCAGAATACGGCAGTCACTGGCAGCTCCATCCAACCAGCGAATCTTTGGCCTGCCAATCTGCTCAATCCAATAAGGCGTAGAAGAAGAGGCAGGGAAAAGAAATCAAACAAACATATTGTGACTTTTACATATATATTTAGATAACTGTCATATTTGAAGAGTTTCTAGAATTGGTTTATAGTCCAAAATAGCTACTAAACTAACCTTGTTATAATTAAGTAGAATTATTATCAAATAATTATTTATTTATAACAACAAAAAAATACATTATATTATGCAGCAGTGACATGTAGATTATAGAAGAAGATGCATAAAGAGCATGCCTAATAATATTCAATGAAACACTATATTTTGCATATGTTGCAAAAATTTAACTTAGACTTAGATAATCAGCCACCTTTCAGTACCAAATTAATTCCAAAATACTCCGTGACAATATCTTGCTGCACATTTTCCAATCACTCGCAGCTTGGGAATCTCTGGAATAAACAGCCGAATTATAAATTCTATCACCGTAATCACTTATTCAAAGCTATACTCTGCTATTTCAGGAAATGTCCCACTCATGTATAGATAAAACCTAATCTAATTAGCGTGTTTTAATGGTACGCGTAGGTGATAATTTACCTTATTCTCCTTAACTACGTAGGTGTGCACTTAAGATAAGGAGTTTGGCTGTAAACAATAGCCCTAACCCCCATTTTATCTCAATTTATAGATAATGCCATGCCTGTACACGAAAGGGGGGACAAGCTGTAATACCAAGCAGGGGTATCTATATCGTCTCTGTTCTGGCAGAACACATTAACTGGAGAATACTAGTTTTGAGTAATTTGACTTTGAAGTTGTTAACACAATGCTTACGGGCCCTTTTAATTAATTTTGTAATTAACGTGTTAATTTGCATTTGAAAAGTAATTAGCAAAAACACAATTTTGTGCGGCCCGTAAGCTATGGGTTAAAAAGTTTGAAATAATGGTCTATCATGTGAGTTTATTAAGTAATCGTAAAAAGGATGACTTTAAAATAAAGACTGTTTATTTATTAAGAAGGTTTCCAGACGGTAAAGTTTGAAATAAGGAAAATTTTGGTACTAATTCAATATGTCATTTTTTCGAATTAGTGTCTTCTGAACAGTGACAATATTATATACTATGGATCATTTTACTTATAGATGATATAAAAAAACAATAATTTTACATACATAGTTAATTGTATGATATTAAAGAAGCACATTTATGTTTGTTTTATTAAGCTCCATAAATTGACGAAGATTTGACCGCTTCATAAAGAAATATCTTATAGGTATGTATATTATTTAATTATATTGTAAATTTGACGTAATTTTTAAAAGGTATTCTAAATGTAGTATAATAATATTATTCACATTAGAAATTTTGGTACTGTTCGGTTATCAGGAATACAGCGGAAACACGTTTTAAAAATACCCAATATACTGGATTATTTGTTAGTTTGGGTTAGTTAAGGTTAGGTTGGGTTAGGTTAGGTAAGGTTTGGTTAGGTTAACCTAACAAATAATCTAGTTTATCGGCTATTTTCAAAATGTGTTTTCCGCTGTATTCCTGATAACCGAACAGTACCTACCATATGAATTTTTTTAGAAAATATTCTTGCAAATAATTCTCAATAACTACGTCATCACAGGTATTTCAAATTACGACAATAAATGTGTACCATATTTGTTATTTATACCAAGGTAAGATATTATTTGTAATTTAATATATTATAGGAGTACCATAATACACACCACACTAAGAATTTATAAAACAATGTCCACATAGTATACTTACTACAACACTAATTGTATAGGTAAATTGCCATCCAAGTGTTCTCCCAATTGGCATCATCATCGGTAAGTTTGTTCTCGCACCATGTGTACTTAAGTGTATTAACTCCATTGGGTCTATTCTATACTTATCGAACACTAAATTGATAAATAGTATCAAACTTAGGGTAGGTTTGTATCAAAATATTAGCACTTATTGTAACAATTACACGAAGCTGGTTTTTATTGTTGCAATAAGTGCGATATTTTAACAGCAGCAAGATAGGTGCTGTTAAAATATAGCACTTATTGCAACAATAAAAACCAACTTCGTGTAATTGTTACAATAAGTGCTAATATTTTGATACAAACCTACCCTAAGTTTGATAATATGTATCACTTTATCACTTTAGCGGTCGATAAGCATAGAATAGACCCACATAAGTATAGTTTTGAGATATCAAGGTTTGAAGTTACAAATCATTTATATTTGTAATATTGCGGTAAGTTTAAGAACTTTGTATGAGCTTAAAACTTTAGTATATCAAATCAAAATAATAGACTAATGCACCAAAAATATACATCACATTAAGGCATTATCATAGTATATCTTAATAATTTAGTAAAGCAGTCAACTTCTTAAAATATTTTCAAAATACTTTAGCGAAGTAACTCAATTACAACGCTACGTTAAAGCAATAAATAAAGCAAAAAAATCTGAATAAAACTGCATTATTTACTACAAAATGAATAAACTAAAGTACTAATGGTGCGTTCTATACCATGGGATCACGACTAATTTCATGAATAATTGCCATTTCCTCTATTTTTATAAAATAAATTATTCTACTAGTGATTGTGCCATTTTACAAAGTTTTTATTACGTCGTATTCTTATATTTTGTTCGGTGGTTGTTGATCCAGTACAAATCTTGCAATCGATTTTTAACTAACTTCTTGACTAGCTAGACATTTGAAACTTTTTGAATATATCAGAACACGATGCCAATGCATTCTTTTAAGATTTTTAGCTATCTTTAAGTAGAATTGAATTAATTCTCAGTTAATTCTGTTTTGTATGGAAAGTTATTTCAGAAAAATCCGTAAAAAGTAAAAGACTATTATTGGTTGCTAAGGGGGTGGTCTTAGCAAATAAATTATTAATATATACGTGCGTTATTATGGAAATCAAAATGACATTTCAGTATTCTATATTTGTTTTTTTTTACTTCATCAAGTACAAGCATATTGAGCATAATTCAACAGAAAATTTAATAACGTTGTATGTAAAAAGTTCTTTTTCCCTTGTAAATATTTCGTATTATTGTAAAAAAATATTCATTTTGATGATTATATTATTGCGATAAGGCATTATGATATTGCAAACTCGCATTAACAAAAGTGTGTTCCCTCTCCATAATATTACAACAGAGCTGAAAGTTTAACATTTTTGACGAGCACAAACAAAGTTTATTTGATAAAAAAATCTCACAGCTGACGCGAAAGGCTACCTTTGTGAAAGTTTACCCGCGTTACTGTCGTTTTAACTTTTTTTAAAGGGAAGAAAAATTAAGAAAACGTTTCATCAAAATTGAACCAGGTATAGGGGTTGAAAATAATATTTAGAAAGCGTTATAATATATTAACATCTTTTTTCGTATAAGATTATGTAATTTAACACACATAATTTTGAAAAACGCTATCTGAGAGAATATAATATTATAACCAATAGAAAAAATCTTTTTTTGAAAATAGTAAGCCATCCCGGCGGGGAATCGAACCCTGCATCTCCCGGGTTTATGCCCCATACGTGCATTACCACTATGCTACGCAGTGACATACTAATTGCGACAAATTTTAACTGTTGGTCAATTTTAATACCTACTCATCAGCGCTCTTCCAAATCAAGCTACTTTTGGCAATCGATTTTTGTTTCTTAAATCAAAATATGTACCTATTACTTTGATTACTAACCGACGTCGTGGATTTATCCAATATTTTTTTATGATGTAACTTACTTGCACTTGCTAATAATTTATAATTAACTATTTCTTTTATTCAACAAATAATTCACAAGATTTAAGAATGTTTCATTCTAATTATTGAACATACATAATTTTGAAAAACGCTTTCTGAGAGAATATATTATAACCAATAGAAAAAATCTTTTTTTGAAAAAAGTAAGCCACCCCGGCAGGGAATCGAGCCCTGTATATCCCGGGTTTACGCCCTATCCGTGCATTACCACTATGCTACACAGTGACATACTAACTTCGTCAAATTTTAACTATTGGTCAATTTTAATACCTACTCATCAGCGCTCTTCCAAATTAAGCTACCTTTAGCTACTATGTAATTTAATTTTACAACATTCTAAGTAGGTTTGTATTACGTCACCTGGGTTTTCAATGTCTTAATTTTTAAAATGCCAGTATTTTAAAATAAGTTTTTATACTATGATTTTCAACGACTAATGACCATAAAAATTTTAATTTTAATGATCTAATTAAAAATAAAAATAAACATCAATCAAGGCATATACTTTATGCGAAATTAATATATTATACAAGATAACTTTTGTTTATTATATTAATTATTATGGATTTTATAAGGTAATAAGTGCCTATATAAAAATTTTACGATTCAAATTGGTAATATTGCATATGGATAGAATTAAATAAAATTGTAACTTAAATGTTGTTAAAACAAATTATTTTATAGCTAACCTAACCTAACGCCCGCGATGACTGAGCGGCAACGTATCAGTTACAATATCGACGGGTCCGAAAAATGCACATGCTACTTATAAATTCAGTGATTGGGAAATATTAATTTCTTGTAAATACAAATATCTGTCAATGCAACCTTTACCATTTGGAGGCATATAAATGAGGATCAAACATTGTTCAAATATATCGAGTAGGAGCAGTTTTGCACAGTTATGTAAATATATTTTCTTCTTTCATTGATCATTGTCTGTTCCTCAGTTAGAGCATAGAATACCAGTCAGTTCATGACTTCTTAGGTAATGTCAGCGTCTCGCAATTCTCCTGTACTAATAATATGGATGGACGCCAAACTCCGGTTGACTTATAGAACAAATTTTGTATCACAATGCAAAGCCAGGTCCAACGTCGCTTTTTTACTTGCTATCAATCAAAATAAATCATTATTATTCAAAGAAGATTTAACTTATCCAGTAAATCTTTAATTAGTGATTAAGTAGTAATTCTAAGCGTTTTTATTATTTCATAAGTATTTTGCTAAGTTATAACTGAAACTATTAATAAAAATATAAGTCGGATAAATGAGTTTATTTAAAATATGAATAAAACACAGCTCTACCAATAAAATATACAATAAAATTTAGCTTTAAGTAATGTCCTGCATACCATTAAATAATTAATACACATGCCATAGTTCCATCTATCATTTAATACGGATACAATATAATATATCGATAGTCACTAACATAAATGCAAATGTAAGGCGTATACTTAAGCAATTGTGTTAATATGATTAAATTTATTGTGACCAAAACACGTTGCATTTTATTTATCTAAATATATAATAATAATATATCTTGTAGGTAACTGTTAGTGTAAAAACTTCATTAATATTAATCCGTTAGTCGCATTCTGATAACATTGAGATGAGCCATACTAGCCATAAAGTATTGTGGTGACGTTTTTAGCAGTGGACTGTAATTTAAAGATGCTGGTTGGCAGATAACGCATCTAAGGGGAGGGGGTTTAACCAGGATGCCAGACACTGACCTTTTTATGTTGAGAGGGCTAGCTCGCGCTGAAGCTAGTTCGGTATTCACGCACTCACGCACTGTTAAACAGACGGTTGGGAATGTCACTCTCACGGTTTCACTTTTGGTTTTGGGATGAATGATGATGGAAAGTTCAGGATGGATGATAGACCGGACGTTCGCTCAAACATTTAGCGCAACGAACGTCAAACATATGCGTTTTGAGTCACTCTGTGGTTAATAACGGCTAAGCTATAGCAAGCCCGCACCGACCGTTTTCTTGATGTAACTCGAGAAATGAATATTATTCAATCATGGTCGACTGATGTCCCGTAAATGCTGGTTGTCTGGTTTTGTGACAATAATAAGTAAGGATGTGAGATCGGTGGAGAAATAAGAAGTGACGATAGATAGACGATACTCAGTGTGATAATGATATATTATATTTATTTATATTTTTTAAAACTGCAAATAATATGATTATCTTAAGTATTTTTAATTAAAAAGGGGTGTGAGTCTAAAGCTCAAGTTGCTTGTCAAACTTGTATATAATATTATTTCCTACTTGTCACAGAGGACGCAAAACTTTTAATTGAAAATCTAAAACAGATTATAAAGTATCTGCAGATAATTAATTAATTTTATCAAGTGAGTGTGGATATTAATTACGACGTGCAGTGTTGTCTTAAGTTTTCATAAAAAAAAGTTCGATTTTTTCGACTCGGCAACGAATAAAAGTAAATTGTGATTGATTACTCTCAAATCTATTTTTGATGATAAAAAGGATGCCGGAACTTTTTCACTTTGGCTCGGAAAAATCATTTTGAACTGGGACGAGACATATTTAGTAAGTAGATTTTTTTTCGCCACCTACATAAACGAATATTCAAGAATTTTTGGTGTGATTATTTTCACGTTAAGTAGAATTTAATGTGTGTTTATATTCATTTATAAATTTATTCACAAACCTTACTTAGTATCATACTTATTTCATTCATTTTAGTTGCACGTCTTGCGTCTTCTGCCATAGCACATGTCAAACCACCATTAAGGAGATTATTCTTGAGGCAATGATAGAGTTACCACAATATTAGAATCCTTGCGGCTGTGAGTGTATACAAATAATGTCACACATTCGGATGGGTTGACATAGTGGAGTACGTAATATTATGATGAATTTCGTTCCGGAAATCACTTTTTAAAAAATATACACGTAGAACTTTACACTAGTAAGTGACTACTGTCACCCTCAAAGTATTTCCCTTGTCCATAATATGAACGTGCTGGCTTAGATAGCTTTACTAGTATTTCTGTAGATATGTCTCAAATGGCTCTCTTGGTCATCCGGGAGGTCTGGATTTAATTACCAGTGAGGATACAAAAATATTTATATGATTTTCTCAAAGCATGTGTATTTGTGATTGTTTTACTTTTGTTACTAAATACATTTCTATTTTTGGGGTATTTAGTAAATTCTATTAAATTGCAAACCCTTGTCCGTTTTCTCACCCAATCATTCAGCTTTTTGTCCTTTCGCGTTATGACCTATCCAAACCACGATGTGCTACTCTAAGTTTCTGGATCCCTCTTTTACTTACAGTAAATAGTTCATGTTTCACACGCATATGTGATTACGGAAACACATACTGTTTGAACACTTTGCGCTTTAGGCACAATGGGATGTCATTTTTGCAGAAATTATTCAGGAAATAGTGATAATGGGCTAGACACATAGCTTGAAGAAGGGACAATCGCTGGAAAATACAGTTATCCAGTGGTACCAGAGATGTACAAAACGTCCGCAAGGTAGACTTAGAGGCCGTTGGATTGATGAAATGGTTAAGTTCTGCGGAAGTATGTGGCAACACAAAGCACGTCATGACCGAGAGAATTGAAATCATCTGTGATAGGCCTTTATCAAGCAGTGGATAGATTCAGGCTAATGATAATGATGATGACTAAATACACTACTGTTATTGGGCCTCGAGCCTTGTTGTAGTGTTAAAAAAATATAATTAATTTTCTAAAAAATACTGTTGAATACCTGTCTCACATTCTGTTGGATATCAGTTATATTAGATTTTCATCACTTGATCGCAGTTTCTATTTTGTAAAATATACAAAAATCACAGAGACGTTAATCACGTGAATAGGTAAGATGATCAAATTATTTGGGTAATCGTATTTATGGCTCGAAAGTCTCTTACAGTGAGTCTGTGCGTCGCATAAAATTTCTCATCCCTAATTCTCCACTTCAAATTAGCCGAAATATTTCTCAATTACTCTAAAATATACCTATAACTTTCAACAGTTCTAATGTTTTACAAATGTTTTTTTTCCAATTGATGTCAGTATAATTATGTACTGCCTTAAATGTCAATCGCTCATTATAATGTCAAAGTGAACAAGTATATAATAATATGTATGTTATATTTACAATACGTAACTAATAATTGGCTCTATCAGCTAGAAATTTACGCACATATTTCATCGAACATGTTCAAACACGAATACATATGCGATTTTTATACAATTAAGCTAATAGTGAAACGAATTACTAATTCTGAGAATTAAATTGCCATTGGAGCTTCTGCTGACAATACTAGAATAACACATGAAAAAAAAAATTGACTTATTAGAATCAACAAGATTTAAAGCATTGACAATGAAATCAAGGTAGAATATTTATTATTATTTTTAATGTACTTATGTATACTCAAATATGCTGAAGAAATAACACAATATAAATATGTAGGTATCTTTCGTTTGGATACCATAAATTACGGCTAAGAATTGGTCATGCTATAAAATTAATATACCATTAAATAAATATATTTGCTGTTTTAAAAAATGTTGAATAATAATTATATTAAACTATTATGTCGAACGATTACACATCGACTTGTTAATAACGACTTTGGTGGTCAGATGGTGTCAACCAGAGTGGTCAGTGAATGCTAGTGAAATTGGTAGATATGACTAAGATCCGCCCTGGGTTGTTAAGATTCCGATGGTGGTGATAATAATTATTTTTTATGGATCAAAATTATAAAAATAAAATAATATATTCTGTTTGCGTAGTGACAGGAAAAAATAGTTTTGTATTGAATTTTAACACAAATGAATTGACATAAATAAATCCGACCTCTATACAATTTATGAAATAGCAGTTTGACAAAACGAAATAGTCAAAATGTAGAATATGAAATAAAACTATAAAGCATAGCCATCTGTATTAACCTTTCCAAACAATGGTGTAGATGAAACAAAAAATAATAGCCTGCCAGGTGTATATCTGTGAGACAATATAAAAGATGTGCTACCAGATCGTTATTATGAAGTTAAACAAAATATAAAATATTAGATTGTTTACACAGAGTTTATACTATTTTTTTCAAGTTGGTTTACCGATGTACCTACTTCCGAATAATGCATTTAAATGAGGTTGGTACATCAATAAATTCAAATTTTCTATTTGCGTCCATTTCATTGATTTCTCTTCTGTATATCAATCGTCTAAGATTGACACCTTATATCTGACACCAATATTTTCGATAGGAGGAAATAAAATTTGGTACTGTTCGGTTTTCAGGAATACAGCGGAAAACACATTTTGAAAATAGCCGATAAACTGGATTATTTGTTAGGTAAACCTAAGATAACCTAACCTAACCAAAACTTACCCAAACTAACAAATAATCCAGTATATCGGGTATTTTTAAAATGTGTTTTCCGCTATATTTCTGATAACCGAACAGCGCCTTAAATTTTATAAAAAACATCAGGCAGTCAAATTAAAAAAAAATAGTTACCTTAAAACATTAAGTAATTGCACTAAGCGTATTTTTGATTTTTATTTAATTTCATTTAATAGTTTTCGTATAACATTTTAACTCCTCTCTGTCAAAATATTGTATGTCAGATACGAGGTGTTAGTGTTAGAGCATCAATATGCTAATGTCCATATATCGTGAATGAAGCCACATAATAACCTAAAACTGCTTACGTTGATCTAAAAATTAACCAAAGTATCTACAATTACATAGAAATTTTTAAGACAATACTGTTAATTACCGTATTATAGCCCTTGATTGAATTAAAATTAGTTATTAAAAAATTGCAGCTATTTTTATATTACCTAGTGCCGAATTAGTCTCCCCACATACGAAGTCCACTTGTGTCTAAAAATCTTCAAGATAAATACCTTACCAATGGTTTTAAGCACATTTAAATGTTCATTTTATGATAAAAAGCTTTTTTTATTATCTACCATAGTAACAAATAAAATAATATCGAAAAATTATCAAGCTAGTACTTCGTAGTAATTCTGTCTTAAGAATATTAGATACCGCTTAGAGTTCAGTATTTTATCCCTGTTTAGACCAGCAATAGACAGGGATATGATAGCCAAAAAATTTTGCCAATGGGTGACAAATAATATGGCATAGATGAAGGGAGAATATTAATAAAAACAACAAATTATTTATTTGGTCAAACGATTCAAGGTAATATGATGTATTCTCAAATCTTGAGAATAATTGTTCGTTAAATAAAAAAAAATCTTAAATTATTAGCAAATGCTACCAGCTACGTTATAACTAAAATTTGGACAAAATCTTAACGTCAATTAATGTAATTGATACCATGATTTAAGGTGAAAACTCCACCAACCAGACACCTAGCAGAAAGCTTAAAGTCAAAGATAATCCGACAATTAAAAAAAAATCTTTTTAATATTTTTAAACGTTTTTATTAATTCTTTAATAGGTACTTTAAAATGTAAATAATCAAAAAAATGTCTAAAATTATAAACTTATTATTTTTCCGCTAGATGCCTCTGGCAGGTGTAGTATTTGCCTTTAACCGGCAAAGGCCGAATTATAAAAATTAATTTATGGATCACTTCAAAATGTAAAAACTACTAGTTAAATTCGTCGTAATAAGATAGTATTTGAAAAATATATTGACTCAAATCTATTGAATGCGGGTTCGAGTATTGCGAGGCGTCGTATTTTTTTCCTAGTAGGTAAATATCTGAGGTATTTTCAAAAAAATATGTACGTTCAAAAGAAAATTATAATATGTTTCATACTGTAATCTGTTTTATAAAAATATATTCCAATCTTTTATGTCGTTCTATTTTACTCGTGTTACAGTTGGTAGGTGTGTGTCAGAGACTATTGTCATTTTAAAGTGACATTCTATTGTTTAATATCACGGTTTTACAATTCGATTTATTTTAATACGAGTGTTCTGACATTTATTTTTGAATGGAAACATTTAGAAACAGTATAAAGAAATATACCTACAATTAGAGATGTCATACCGAAAGAAAAATTAATAGTCCAAAAGCATATATACGATGAAGATAATATTTATGGACTAGCTGGAGAGTCCATTCAAGGATGTACCTACTAATAATATTATTCAACTTCGTATTATTTATCAGAAATTCTATGTTACGGTTTATAATCTATATAACAGTAAAAAATTATCTAAAGAACCCCTATAAAGCGCTTACGCGCATCAACCACAATGCTATAGACATCTAATGTAATTGTGACGAATTTTTAGTAATGGTTTTTACAATATTCTCTGAAGCGCTTCTTAAATTGAGTTACTATTGGAAATCTGCTGTTGTATTGTAAATCAAAGTAGGTATTAGTTACATTACTAACCGACGTCAAGGATCACTCCAAATTTTTTTGTTGTAACTTACTTGAACTTGCTAATAATTTAATTAACTATGTTTTTATTCAACCAATAATTCGTGATGTAGTAATCTGTGACCGTTATAAAATACCAAATGAAATTCCACTTAAATACATAAAATTACTCACGAATTAGTAAAATTGAATATATATATTATGTACATATGATATGGGTGAAGATAGGTACCTCGGGTCTCGAGTACAAAAATTATTTTTCCCAACTCGTTATATAAGGAAATAGGACGCTGCATTTCGTGGCTTAAGAAGCGAGTACAGCTCTACCAATTGGTTCCGGGTAGTAGATGATAGAGCAAAGATCACCCTGATGGTGATAGACCTTCGATAGGGGGTGGTATGATAAGAAGAAGATAATATTTTATTTGCGTACTTAGTAATAGTTGCTCTGCAAACCCGCAGTATGCTATATTAACATTTTGCCAGTCGGATCTAAGATGATTCGGCGCCGGGACAATTGGGCGCCACGGAATCAAATGGAATTCGAAAACAAATAGAGGTTCGTGAATTATAGGTACTTTTACTAAATATATAATTAATATTATTATTTATATTTAAATTAATATATTATTATTATTTAATACTTGGTGAGAATTTAAATATGCACACGTGAGATTCAATGAGAACAGAGTTCTATTATTTTTTATATAAACTCTCAGACATGACAATAATTCTCAATCTGCAATAAAAAGCATTATGCTAAGAGCAAAATCAATTAGAACTACTAAGTAGTAAATATAGAAACTGATTAAAATTCTTCGTCTATTGATGTATAAAATCATAACGAACGTCAATTAATTTCATTCGACAGTGAGGCACCCAATTGTCCTGGCGTCCAGTTGTCCCATTCCCTCCCAGTCTAATTGATGCAGCGGCTTCTATTTTATTTAGTTTTTTAACGTCTTCTACCTATCAGGCTACACTGGATTTATCCAGTGACTGTCTCTTATTATTATTCTATGATAATAATATGCATTTTTACTATGCATTATTATGTCATTGGATTTGAATTAATGCCATTAAGGTATTATACTATGCGGGTGTGTGTATTTTTTCAAATTATAATAATAACTATGAGTTATTATATTATAATACAATATAGATTATATTTAATTGTACTTGAAAATTAAAAAAAAATACTGATGTTTAATAATTTTTATTTTGAATATATTTCGGTCACTCATATTGTAATTAGATATAATAAATATTATTATATGTCAAAGTATAAGCTTTTAAAATGTATTCTCGAATATAACATCGGTTAAAAATGTACTATCGTGTCTTTTTTGCAATCTTTTGTATTGTTTATATTAGCAATTATTGTCACTCTGGAAAATTCATGGGTATTCTTAAAGATTTTGTAAGTTTCGTTATATCATTACCGTAAGCTTAAAATATATTATCTATTATTAGATAAGAGTATCTCCAAACTGATTTCACTTAATAATGTGCGTCGTGATGACATATAGTTTCGTTGAACTTAATAATTCTGTCGATATCTCCGTTTGAGGTTTTTGGTGAACTTTATTACACTCCGTGCGTTTGTTTGATCCATTATCGAATCATGACGCTTCTATTCTTTTACGTTATGATTGATAAAATAAAATTAAACTTTGCCTAATCCAATCCATAGTAGATAATAATCATTGCCATATTAAACCATTAAATCGTACATCATTTTGGATATTTTTTAGATATATGAATATTTTTTATCGAATATGGTTTGGTTACGCAGGGATTAATGAATTTTAAAAACCAACCAACACGATCTTTAAATATATATTCCTAATTCAACGAAAACAAATAAGTATTACGGAAAAGTGTGCTTTATTTTTCTCGGATCTCCTATCTATAGTATACCTAAACTATTATTGTTTGGTTTAGACAGGATTTAATTGAATTTTATAAATTAACCAGCACTATCAACAAATTGTATTCTTTGTTCAATGACTGACAAAGTTAAGTTTGCACTATTTATGTTAAATCTTAACAGCCTACCTCCACTCCTCGACACTGCCTATATTCACCACATAAAAATATCTAAAACGATATGGTGTACATAATATAAACAAAATCCTTAACTGTCAATTGTTTTAAGACCGAATAATCTTGTGTATAAATATATTCACATAACAGAAACCACTGATTTCTAAAACCATACAGCCAAAATTCTATTAATATCAAGCATCACAAAAATCCGTAATGGCGTTTTACGAAAAATATTTTTTTTGAACTTCTTTGGAGATGTACTGGCTTTCGGGTATAATCACTTATAGAACAAATTTATACTTGCATTATCACACTTAATACATAATATTCAAAGTAAATCATTTATGTCAATTGAGAAAAGCTATACATATACAACATAGACAAAAGGTATAAAAGTGTATTGAATTATATAATAATAATAATATGTATAGTATGGAATAACTAAGTAATGTTTAACGTTAGAATTGTAAACATTGTTTTTTTTTTAAATTTCATTTCCAGGGTCCGTACGACGAACGATTTTCAGGAATCAAAAATTGTCATGGTCAAAGGAAAATAAATATATCTGACACAAACTGCATTATTTACAAGAATTAAATTAAGGATACGTTTATGGAATGCAATTTAACTTATACAAAAGATTCGCAAATCTCATTGGTAAAAGCATCTTTTAATTTTTCGTCGTTTTGGTATATCAACCTCATAAGTACAACCTCTTTTTAACGAATTATTCAAAAGATTTTAAATTTTTATATTATTTTCTTGAACTGAATTTAAAAACACCCAATAAGATTCACGCCAATAATTATTTAATGGATTTTGCAATACAATTTGAAGCGCTTTCAAAGTCGTTTTAATTTTTTACAATTGACCTTTGTATTTTAAATCAAATCCCAGGAGGTGCAGGTTCTAAACCTGCTGAGCGTTGTATTTTTTTTTCAAAAATATATTTTCCATTGGATATATATTTTTTTCGCGGCTTACGCATCAGCTTATAGCGTCATGGGTCCCATACTCGAATCCTGAGTGTGGAAAATACACGTATTGTTTTTCAATTTGTATTTGGAGTCAGAGTATAAATTTAATAGGTTAAGCAAGTGAGTAATATATATTTCTCGTAAAAACAAAAATCTGTTAATACAAACTTCCATTCTGTGGAGACACATAATATTTTTAAGATCGGACATGGTCAAAAGTATATATTTTTCAGAAGTATTTTCAAATTAAGTATAATTAATATATAAGTTCGATATTATAAAAAAATTAATCAAAAAATAACCTCCATCATATTATTTACAATTAGAGAAAAAAAAACAGTATATACTCGATTTTTTTATTATTTTAAAGAATAAAATCATTTGTTTATTTTACCACTAACTTTAAAAAGTTTTACTTTACTTTCATCATTCGCGAGCATATAAAAAATTTTTATGTTGTTTTATATTACCTGCAGTTTATGACTAGAGTTTCCAAATTAACGAATGGTTTATATGTACCAGTAATAAGATTAAAATACAAAAGTTTTTGTAATGTGCCAAGCTCCTTCCAAGAACACGTACTATCTCAGTTCCAGACTAAAAATGCACCTTGCGAGACAATTGCTGTTAAAAAGGTATTTATTTTTAATATTTTATTTTGATATGATCATAAACAAACTTTTTTATTAATAAATTAGGATAAGTGCTTGGTCTGATGGTAGATGTCTATAAGTTTTTACTCAGTGACTAACAATATCCCAAAAAATCTTGGCTACGATGTATTGTTCACGATTAACTTTTTTACAAATAATAGTTAACTACCAACATAATATTGTAATAGCTAAGTTAAATAGATAAAGTGTTCCCCGGTAAAACAAAGATTAGATTAACTCTTAATATCAAGTAGTGAAATTAGCTAAAGCACGTAAATTTGACAAACAGTGAAGTATGAAAGGTAATTGTAATACGCATGTATGTAAATTGCAAACAAATGATTATAAATAGTTGTAGTGTTTGTAAAAAACCCCGGTAGGGTTTGTTATATATTTTTTTATTGACTTAATAAGTAGGTAATAAAGTGTTTACCTTTTTTATTGTATTGATTTGTTAAATAAGTTAGTGTTAATTGTCTTCGTTGTCAGTGTATATTTGTGTTTTGGTGAGTGTACATTCATAGTGTCTGAAGATGCTGAAAGGTGAAACCTGGGTCACAAAAAATGACTCAAATGGAATAGTACAAAACGTAAATCTATTAGAATTTAAATTCAAATTCCATCAAGTATCTTCGATCGATAGTATTAATATTAATAATATTATACTTCTTGTATTATTATTTATATGTCCTTAATTTCAGAAAAAGTAGATCGCGGAATAATTTTCTTTTCCAACGTAGATCTTATGTAAAAATTAGTTGACAACTCTGATATCGCACACTGAGATCTATAAGGTAGTAACTGCATATTATATGATCATGAGTAATTTGACTTTGAATGTTAAATGATTAACTGCAATTAAATAATTGCAGTAGACTGCTGAAAATTATATCGTATTAGAATAATTTTGTGTACTTTATCTTTCTGTAGTTAAATATATAAATATATTTTTTTAAATTATATTGTGGATTTTTGCAGTTGCGGCCATATACCTACCTACTTTGAAAATTAACGCACAAACTTCCAACAATCTTGCAGATGCGGCTTCATAGTTTTAATAGAAAAAAACGAAATGCACCTTTTTCATATAAAATTTTATTAAAACTAGTGTTTTATAAAAAAAATGTTTTATTATATAAATAAAAAAATCAATAAAAATAATATAAAACATAAAGAAATAAAAAAGAACAATAAAAATAACTTAGTCATCGGTAGGATACGAAATATTATTTATTTTAATGTCGGACAATAAAAAAAAATATACCTAGGAATGTGCGTATGTACTTATTCGATCAGAATGCAAAACATCTGAAAATACGGCGGTCTAGAACAATAAATATTGTACCAAAGATGAAATATTTTCTCTAAATTAAAATTTCAAATATGAAATAACGAGTAAGTAAAATAGCAAGTAAATTCGCGCATTCGCATGTATATGTAGACGTCACGCAATTTCCATTATGCGATATCACGCATCGGGAATTTATAGCAATATGACCTTTATTGTAATGGCGTTAGAGTAGTGTTTCTAATGTCAATGTTCATTTGAGCAAACCCATTCAAACCGAACCATTCGGCAGACCCAACAAAAAGCATCAGGAATTTATAGCAATATCACCTTTATTGTAATGGCGTTAGAACAGATTATGCCATTCGGCAGACCCGACTATAAAGTGAGTGTCATTTTCTTTTCCAGATGATTCGTTCATATTAATGTCATTGGTAGGAGGCCACTGCTTCCAAGCAGCAGTTAATGCCGTATAGCATTAACAATGGATTTTTTCTATCGAACTGCATTCATAAGTCATTTTTGGGTTTTTTTGCAGTTGTGACCATATAGATCTCAGTGTGCGATATATAGGTACTTATTTAGCAAACTCTCGTGCATCATTATTGTTTTAAGCTAAAATTTTTCTTTTCAAAAGATGCTACACATTTAACTGAATTTAAACGGATGCATGTAATACCTAGTTTTGGTTTAGGTAAATGTGTATAACGTGACAATATCTAAGAAAATTCCTGTTGCACCTCCTGCTAATGCAGTCCATTGTGGGCTTCAGCAAAACTAACACGCACGTACTGTCACCAGAAATAAAAAAGGCCCTGATGCCCGACAGTTCCAAATTCCAAATCAACGATTTAACTTTAATATCAAAACACCTCCCCAACTAAAAGGTTGCACAGCCCTGCAGTACAAACGAAACGTTTCAAACATTTTTGTTACGAACACATTTTTTACACGAAGTCCCTTTCAAGTGTAGACTGCAGGTACCTGCATCCAACCTTAAATACGGCGGACGGACGTAAAGTCCCGTTGTTCGGCCAAGCAGCTTCCCTTCACCCCACAGCCGTGGCGGTCCACCCCCGCGTCTCCTTACCTACCAACAGGCTTTTTGAAAAAAAAGTTTTTAGTTCGCAATTAACCCCTAAATAAACCGGACGTGGCAAAATCGTTCCTCGACGGACGCGTCGCTCCTGCGGGAAGCGGCGTGGTCGCCAGGACAAGCCGGACGACATGTTACCCTAAATTGATATCAGTGCGCCCCTTTTGCCGATAACGTATTAATATTGATTCCCATAATTATCCCAGAACGCGCACCGCGTCCCCGATAAAGTGCCCCGGCGCCGATCGCGCCATTGTGTGAACAAATAATACAAAGTGAATGTGCGACAGCTAAATCTAAGACTCCTTTAAGTGCAATTAATGATGTATTCCTAACCTGTCTGGAACTTAATGTAATTAAATGTCCCTGCGCAGGGAAATTGCCAAATCAAAAATATGTGTTTTATATAATTAAACCCCGCGATGTCACGCATCTCCCAATCAAAATAATACTGAAGAAGATTCAACCACCGACATACAAGTGAGTGCTTCCCACCCATTCTTCCCGGTATTAGTACATAGTCATTCAAAGTTGTCCTGCATTCTAATGTACGCAAGACCAAATTAACATCTTTGTATGAATGTGTAAAGTGCCTATTGATTCAACTGAGGCTTGCAATAAACTGGTTGAGTCAGCAATAGTAATATTTTCAATGAAAACTTATTTATTGAAATAATACGCAATTTATTCGTTGACAGATAATTTACGTTGTGATAGAAAGTATTCTATCCTTTTTTTAAAGGTTTTAATAAAGTATTTTATTTTCAGGGGACCAAAACAGTTTTATTTAATGTGTCTTTACTGTTTCGAGAATTAATTAATGGAAATTTGTTTTATGGAATATTCAAATATACATATCTAGCGATGAGTTTAAAAGAAAATGTCTTTTGCGTTGAATTAAGTGCAGAATTTACCCATAAAAACTAAAAATAACCATAAGTATACAAACTATTATAATTAAAATAATATATTCTGATATCATTAAGTTTAAACATAGTCATAATATGATTAATGGGATAAGTTGTTAATAAAGAATTTTTACAACAATGTTATTTTTAATGTGTATATGAAGCAGACATAATGTCCTCATAAACGTGAATTCAGAGCATGTGAGGTTTTTTTTAGAATTATTAATAACCATGTCCTTGCCTTTTCGTACAAGGTGGTTGTGGTTGTTAGTAATTTTGAACAATCACAAACACCCAGGCTTTGATAAAAACACATAAATATTGTGTGTCCTGACCGGGAATCGAACCCAGGAACTCTCGGGCAAGCGCCTTACGCACTTTACCACGAGAGCCGCCGAGCATGTGAGGTTGGAAACTTTTTTAAATATGTGAATAAGTTAAATTAATTTGGTTAAACAAAACAAGAAACCTTCATAGAAAACAAATTTGTGTATTTTATTTTAAAATAATACATTTTCCGTAAAATTACTGCTAAAAAAAATTATTGCCTAAATGCCCTAAACCAAAATGTGATATTATGCGCAAATTTATAAATGCGCGTCATATAAAAGTAGGTAGTGAGTAGGTACGTACATTTTGAATTGAAATAGAATTCACCCCGAAAATATAAACAAAATATCTTTTGTTATTTAAAAAAATTTACACACAATGCATTATTATTTGCATATTTTTCCTATATTATTATATAAAAATATGTACAGTGAGCTATTAATATGAAAAAAAAAGGTTTTACAAAAACATGGTTTTTTTAATGTTTGTGCATGGTAGTAATCAGGCTTGTCGATATTGGCTAAGCCTCAATTACATTGAGCTTCTTTACGAGCTGTTTATTGGCGAATTTAAAAGCGGGAGATTCAGCTACTGCGATTTGATGATTACACACAAAACTTTCCATTCGCTGAGAAGCCACAATCCAGCGATTATTTTGACGGAACGTAGTTCGTTTTTTTACCGGGAGGTTGGTACTGCGCTCTACTCCGCAGACGCAGTAGGCCCGTACGCCGGCGTGTAGCGTGTAAAGTTGACCGGCTTTCAACTATTCTCGGTAGAGTGTTTACAACCTGCTTATTAGCTTATTCGATGATTACACTGGGCGACTTTACAGGCAGATTGTAAATTTGCCAATAAATAGCTCGTAAAGAAGCTCAATGTGATTGAGGCTCTACGTTGATTTGATATAAATCAAGGCTAAATATACGGCGTTAAAAAATGTGTGTTTAGAACACGCTTTTTTAGTGCATTGTGTACTTGATTTAGGCATTGGTAATAAACGTAGGGGGAACATGCTCAGCGTACGTCAAAATGGAGCTTTTATGTTATTTTAAAAGTATGATCCTGGACATTCCTTAAACATTGTAGATAATCTATTTACATAATTTTGAAGCCTTATTATTCTTTATATTTATTTTAAACATTTGATGACTGCATAAATTATTTTATAAAATAGTATTCTTTTAAACCTTTCGCTCTAATGTTTTAGAATATAGTCATATTTCAATACGTCCATGTGAAGTGGTGTTAAGATTTTTTAAATTTATTAATTTTTAAAAGCATTTATAAAACCATTAGTATAATTTATGTCGACATTATTAAAAAGTGAAATATTTACAATAAAAAATTATATTGATAATCTCTGTGATCCCAAATGTGACGAGAATTAGGCATTTTATTATTCAAAAAATGGGCAAGATTTACACATTTAAGGATACTTTTAAAGACACTGATTATAATCTATGTCTTTGACCATTCAAATTTGATAAACATTCTACGAATAATGTTTGCTTTATAATAATTATTGACCTAAGAATAAGGTAGTATTTTTTTGAAATACACCATTTCTATTGGCATTTCCCAGTGGCTAAGCTACAACATACGGCCGTAGCCATAAATTGACAAACGATAAATGAAGTAGGGAGTAAGATCATGGTATCGCGCGTGTTTGAACATGTACTGTTTTAAAAAAATCGGTTAGGTATCTTATCCATATTATTCTGTTAAAGTATCCCAACTCATCGATAGTATAACAAAAATAAATCGGAGAGTGTATCAATCATATTGTGGTAAATATACTACTGAACCAAATTGTAAAGACTAACTTAATATTAAATTCTAGTCAGAAGTATGTATCCATTTGCTGACAATTTTATAATAAAATTATTGATTTATGATAACTAAAATATAATAGATAAGTTATCGATTGTAATTATAATATATTTTTTAGCAAATACTTAAGATTTTTAGTATGTATATTATGTACAGTCGATACGTCCACCTCATTTGAACCATATCAAATAACTGGTGAGTCATTGTCTTCAATGAATGTATGATTAAACCTTAGCCGGCTCGCACATTTAAAATCGTCTCATATGTAACGAGTCGAATACGTTGACGTGACGTCATCATTATTCACAAAACAAATGTTGCCAGATGGAGCTCCGCACATTAGCGTAATGCGTCATATTAGTATAAAAAAATAGCTGAAGTCACATGCAACTATTTTCACTCGACATGCAACGCAGGTATAATCCCAAAATGTCGCACTTCGTCATTCATTTTGGCTTGCCGTATGACGTCACTATTTTTGCACGGCCTTGCCTATATGCATTTATAAGAAAGTTGCATGTTGCACTCAGTTTTGATTTATGACTATTATCCCAGTCGAGACGATTTTCAATGTGCGACTGGGTTTAGTCATTCTATCAACTTAATGACACTGTATATGAATTATATGACTGCTGATAGCGTGCAATTCTGTGTTCTTGCCATGGAAAGCTCCTTGGTTTCAATATGTTTTACCTTCTGATTTCCATTGAACGAATTTACATCCAAGGCTAAAATAGTTTACTGCAAAATTATATTCATAAATGAGATAGGTAAGTCACATTTTAATCAATCTACGTTATAGAAATCCAGTACGTTCTCGTGTATAAGTGACTCAAAATTTCATATATAACCAAATGACAGAAAAGTAAGTAAACAAATGAAGAAGCATGTAATCAGTTTATTTATATCGCCCTGGAAAATGGTGTCACAACCAAAACATCTATCAACTAAAGGATACCTAGTATCGAATACTAAATGAAATATTATTTAAAAAACTATCTGAAAATAAATAAACTTTCAATATTAATGTAGTATTTATTTTATTTTACTAACACACTTTTGTAGAGGGCAACGACCTCGGGCCTTGTCATTATTTAACTAACGCATAATCATCCCATTTACAGTCAAAATATTCCACACGTGTGACATTCTTCAGTGGGATTCGACTACCTCGGATTTGGTCATCGAAACGCTCGAAGTTGCAATAATGTAGAGATCAGAAGATTTCCCATTTAAAAACTACATCAATAATGAGACTCTCGCAATTGACCGAATATTCATGTATATAAATATCGAGTCATAGTTTATGGGTTACCTTAGTATCCATCTTAAGCGCTGTCCGCTTAGTAATCTCAGCCCTTTAATAATATAATAAGTTTTATCAGTATATACCAGTACACTCTATCATAACCTTGCCTTGTCCATTTTACCATTTTACTTTTTGTACGTAATAAAATTTACTCTCTCCTTGAGTAATTCGAGTAATTCCAAACAGACTTTCATCTCTACATATTCATCCCTAAATTTTAATTACATGCACTCAGTATATTTTTACGTTCGTAAGATAACAAGGTATAATCTGCGCTCAATATTATATATATATATATATATATATATAATCATCATCATCATCAGGGGCGTGATAACCCGGGTGGGTCTTGGCCTCTTCCAACAGCTCCCTCCACCTGCCCCTATCCAGTGTGGCTGCTTTCCAATTCGGTACCCCTAGAATACGGAAATCACTGGCAGCTCCATCCAACCAGCGAATCTTTGGCCTGCCTCTTCTTCTATGCCCTATTGTATTGCTGGACATCACTCTCTTTGCCAGTTCCTTGTCATTTATACGGTGCACATGACCTAGCTATCGCAGTCTCCCATTCATATTTGATTGAACTGCGCTGCAATCTTCGTACAGCCCGTAGAGCTCAGCAGTATATTTTCTCCTCCAATTGGTGCCGTTCCTGATCGGTCCATGTATACGGCGGAGAATTTTTCTTTCAAAATGTGCAAGGCTCGTTCATTTCGCAGAATTAATGTCCAGGTTTTCGATGCGTAGGTGACAAGTGTCTTGTAAAGAGTGCTTTTAGTTAGGCGAGGTAGTATGCGCGACTTATAATGTCTTAACAGGCCAAAGTAGCATTTATTCGCAGACATGATTCTCTTATTTATTTCTTCTGTAATATCATTATGTCGAGTTACAAGAGAACCAAGGTATGTGAAATTGTCAACCGTATCAAACTTGTGTGCACCAATAACTAACTTTGGTGCGCCTTCTCATGGTGTGACATATATTTAGTTTTTGCATTATAATATATAGTAGGTATCTATTAATTTAGTAAGCAATGCTTACTCTCAGCTAAGGATATCTAAATTTTCTGTTATTTTAGTAGTTTGACGAGGATCCGATTTGCGAATATTTTAATCGTAAAAAATAAAATTTCTGTGATATTTTACCATTACTAAGGCATACTCCTAACTCTTTAGAAAACATTGAAATAATGTCAAGCATCTAGAAAGATGATTGATATAGTGAGGGTATGCACGAAGGGATCCAGAAGCAAGATACATTTACAAATAAATGTATCGGAAACTTTCAAAGTGACAGCTGGACTGAAGCAGGGCGACTCCTTATCGTATTTTCTTTTTTATCTTGCTTTAGAGAAAGCTGTATGGGAAGCTCTTAAAGCAGAAAGTAGAGCCATTATAAATGGTGCCCAATCTCCGATCTGAAGAGGTCATTTAGTTGTTGTATATGATATTGTATAACATAATAATAAAATACAGTGTATTTTAAATTAAAACTTAAACGAAAAATAATAATTCTCTGAAACATGCAATGGATTACATCGATATAATTAAATTTGATTTAATAAAATTTCTGTATTATGTGTTAGTATCTTTTTTTAATAATTATGTGCATATTAATTAGTATAGTAATGATAACGTCGAGTTGTAAACAACTTAAGATAAATTTTAACAAAATAAAACTATTTGTCGAATAGGTATGTACTAGATTTATAAATCAATATAATATTGATAATTTTTAACTACTTATTCTAATAAAGAATGGGATTACCAATATACCGGTGAATATTGATCAATTTACACAGCTTGGCCAACTCAAAATCAAGGTAATTTACCTTTTCCACATTCAAAATTTGAAAACACTTTTGAGAAATATGTCACCCGAAAAATGTTTTTGAAAAAAAATACGACACCCAGCAGGATTTGAAACTGTGCCCTTCTGTGATTCTCGCCCATATGCCTTGACCACTAAGCTATGAAAAATAGGTAATGGATAATGCTCTCCTTTTAAAATTTTGATTAAATCATTATTTTTTATAATGATTGAATGTATAATATGCTTTTTTATATTTTTACGACATCCTATGGTCCCAATGGTATGATCGGTTGATCGCGATCAATTCATTTGACATGCATGGTTTACAATAATACACTTCTTTAAATAAGTGAATACCGCTTTTAAAGGGATATGTTATTTTAAATAACATAATTATTCAAACATTTTTACTTTATATACGAAGTTACATTATATAAGGTTAAATAGATCTACCAATTTATTGTTTACGAGTATTTTTATACCATATTATTATTTAATCATTTAAAAATCATTACGCTATTCATTTAGATCACCAAATTTGATTGCAGTAAACATACATAACCCACTTAGAAGAATGTATATTATTTTATTTATTGGCCTATCATAAAAATTATATCATTTAATTATTCCAGAGTGGGATTATACCTTCTAAAAATAAAATTTAATTCATTCATTTCTTCTCAATTTTATTTTAGAACCGTTAGATACGAGTACTTTAAATTCGACATTTTTTTCATATCAATATTGTTTCAGCAATCATTTTCGTAAAGAATAATATTTTTATCGAAGTAGAAATACTAATAATATACAATAATATTGATAACTTGTGCGATTTGAAAACATCAACAACATAGGTACAATATAATTATACAGTACAATTTTTTCATTGAATAGAACCTACTTCTTGATCTGAAATAGCACGGATATGACTTGGGTTAATTATAATATAACCAGCTGGTTATTTAAATGGTTAATACACTGATTAACAGTCGTTGTAGATCCATTCCGCATGCAAAATGCCACTGACTTTTTTAATAAAGACACTTCGACGTTTGTTTAACTTAAAAAAATAACAAAAATTATGTACGTTATATTTCAGTAAGTTTTTATAATTCTTTTGTCGTTTATAATATACATTTAATTGTATTTATAAAAGTATATTGCAAGGCAATTCGTTGAAAATATTTTGCGAGATAAATGAAATTTCACAGATAGTGGACGTGTAAAACGCCGCGTAGTAAACTACTGCATAGTGACAGTGGTAAGTATCACAATCTTAGTATGACGAAAATAACCACTTTTCTACAATATGTAATTTCTATCATATATCTCGCTCTAAGAAGCACGTAGCGCAGTCATCTGGACCCGCATTAAAAGAGATGACGCCTTACAGTTCATATCCCGTGATAATTACGACATAATATTTATCACCTTTTTATTGATTTTAGAGATAAATGATATGTTAGAATAGCCATATTGTACTCATAACCATTAAAATCTATATACTGTGATGTACCAATTATGCTATCGAGGCACTCATTAAATGAACAAGTAAGCAGGTAAAGTGTTATTTTAAGCGCTACATTCTATAATCACTAAATAAAAAATATTTAATTTAAATCGTAATTCGTAATTATCAGCCAGGGTGTGTATTGCTAGAAGTTTCTACCATCGAAATTGTCATGGTTTAAAGGGTGAGAGTAACGTTTTTAGCAAAAATATCAATTTTATACATAATCTAAGTTCTGTCCTGACGTAATTTGTTTGTAGATACTTCCTTATTTTGAGGCATTATTGAAATTTTTATTGTCAATCATTATTCCAATCGACATGGATCATAAAATTATGTTGGTATATTTTATATACATTATTTCCTCATATTTGGTTTTCGGGTTATCAGAAATCGTACAATCGACGCCTGTAAAGTTTGTAAGTAAAATTTGTTAAATTATGTATACTAATTCAGTAGGTATTTTTTTTTTTTAAAAGGTTTTACAGTTAAATCTTTGTTGTCTTTATTTATATTTATCAGTGTAAGTACCTATCTTTTACATAAATACATAATAATATAATATTATCATTCCTGAGGAAGACTATCAATAATTTTGTAAACTTTATTAACAATCATACCTTCTTTACCAATCGTCGCTATAGAATTGGTTTCCCGAATATCCATTTTTGACGAAATCGACCTCTTAATGCAGAATGTTGTTTTTGTATCTAATTGGACGAGAATCATCCCTTTCTTTAAATTACTTTGTAATGGTAATGAAAACATCATTCATATGCTGTAAAAATAACAATTTAAATATCTCCATGTATTTAAATATAGGATTATGAAATTTGTTTTTCGTCTCCTGAACATTTGGTCTATTCGGAAAACCAATCCTACAGCGACGCAATATATGGAGCATCTGATCTAGTTGTTTTGGTTATCGTTACTCAAGTTGCTTACTTAATAATAACACTATATCTAAAACGCGTATGCCTAAACGACCTCGTTCCTTCGATATCATTATTGATCACGGTATATACCAATCTGCCTGGATCTTTTCAACCAATATAGACGAAGAATTATTGTAGATAGATGAATGACGTTTGTTTGTCGTCAAGTTTTTCTAATATTGATATTTATCTGTGGTGCATCATTTACTAACAATTTCATATCAAACATGTCGATTTATTCTATACGAGGCTATTAGTTTTAAAATCGGTAACCTTTATTATTATTTTATTATTTTTTTGATTCTGATTCTGTAAGTACTATTCAATCATATTTTCATAAAATATCAAATACAGCTCCGTGTATTAGTTAAATAGAATATAACCGAACGTATATTGTAAAGTCGTTTATATTAATCAATCCCCTTTTTTGTATTTTATGTTTTAATTAAACTTATACTTAAGGTTTCTCTAATATACGTGAGCAAAAAGAAAATATTATATTTAGGTATAGTAATAATAAATTGTGCTTTATATTTTTTTCGCGATTATCTTAAAATGACTAAATTAAGTATTTGGAAATTACTGACTTTGAAACTATAGTTGGGAGTGAGTGAGGAGAGGTATATGGTTGCTTGACTCCAATGAATAAATAGATTGGCGTCTGAAATATAATCCTTTGGATTTATTTACTCCCTTCTATTAAAATTGATTACAAATTTACAAGACAACTAGTATTTAATGTTACTGATTCTAAGTTATAATAATTGATAATTACGACGATCGTGTCTGAGATAAATGACGGCTCGAGGAACGTTATTGCGTTGCAAGAGATTTGAATTGACTATATATGCTGAGTGAATAGTAATCAGTGATTGATAAAGTAGGTAGAAGTACTTCCTTTATATATTGATCGAATGCAATAGCATCTATCGAGGCGACACTGTTGTCAGCAAAATCTATTTGTCGCCCGAAACCAACTTGTCAGAGGTCGGGGTCTAGACAGCCTCTTCATATTGCTTGCAAAAGAATTTGTTAACGAGGTAACATTTGATTGTTTCAACAATGCATTATATCAGGAATTCTTAAGAATACGCTGTTTAAGCGATTTGATAAAAAAGTGCAATTTGATTTGTTCCGTATATATACTAGGAAGTCGCGAGTTAAGCGATTTGATAAAAATGTGCAAGCGTGCGTCTGAAGCAAGGGTCACTTTGTCTAGATGACGACAAAGGTGACTTCTGGCGTACGTGTTAAAATATGATTTGATGAAGGGTACATAAATGCTATAGTTTACATTGTAAATTCAACTTAATGCTATGTAGGTATTACTTAAATAAATTAAGCATGTTTGAGATTTACGATAGGCAGCTACAAAACTAATAGAAATGAAGACCAGAGCTTTTTTTAAAGATAGTTTGACACATTTGTCAAATTAATTGCGCAATAATAGGACGACCCTACATGTTGCCCTAAATATTTCCCAATCAGTGTAAAATAGTACTGGGTCACTAGTTTTTAAACATAATAATTCTATTCCTCCCCCTTCCCCTCCCAATCCTATATTCTCTAAAGTAAATGTTTTAATTTTAATAACAACGTTATTGATAAGCCAACAAAAGTCAAAGAAAGGGGTGTAACAATATATCGATGAAAACTATCTGGAAAAGCCACTCCACTACACCTTTATTTTCAATTGAAGTTACTCTCAAATATATAACTAAATGACATCTCACTAATATTCTAAGATAGATACACATATTTAAAATATAAGTTAAGTACATTATTTGTTTATTATAACTGATTTGTATTAATATCATATTATAATACTATGTTTCATGCATTTACTCTAGGACTATATTGAAAAGTCTGCACAAATTCAAGCATGCGAAGGAACACAGAAAAATAATATTTCTAATGCAACTTGTAGAATAATAACACAACCAACAGGAAATCTTGCCGCTGATTGCGATGTCACACTAACGGAGAACGTATTTTTGAAATCGGTAATGTAAAAATATAATCATGTACCTAATTAAAAATGATTGGAGTAAATCTTGGTTTCACAGAAGAGAAGCATTCATTAAAATTTAAATAAAAATTCTTTTATAAGGGAGATACGATGTTCGATAGTTCTCGAAAATGGAATTAGTTTCTGGAGCTTGAGTTTAATTTTTTCGATTTATTTAGATTTACTAATTCTCTTATTTGCACATTATCATGACTGACAAATTGATATGAAAAAATATTTAGTATCAGAACATATTAATTATTATACATTCTTTTCATATATTATGTAAATCCTATTATTCCACCCAGATACATTCCTGGCATCATTTTTATTGGTACGTGGGAGAGGAAAGGTGAGATAAATTTAACACCGCTACTTTTAAAGAAACTCAAATAGAGATTGAGTTTTGTACAACTTTATTGTGAATTTTGATATTTCTGGTCCAAATTTACAGATATTTTATGCGTCACCCATATTACTGTTATCATTAATGCATTCATTTAATAATTCACTATTTTAAATATTCTTGAAAGGTTCTGGTTTATAATAGATTTTTTTTTAGAATATTATTAATAACCATGTCCTTGCTTTTTCGTACATGGTGGTTGTTAGTAATTTTAAATAATCACAAACATCCAGGCTTTGAGAAAAACATATGAATATTGTGTCCTCACCGGGAATTGAACCAGGAACACTCGGGTGGAAGACCGGCGCCTTTTGCAATACACCACGAGAGCCACCTATATACTCAGAATTATTAATATACGTGAAATGAGATACCTACCAGTCTTCATCCTGTTCAACATCGTTCTGTTTATAGCTTTCAATCAGCTTGTTTAGGATGGAAAACGAAATATATATGTTATCTGTGAACATTCACTCCATGGATATGTGTATTGTGGCGCCATCTTTGCAAGATCTTGTGACATCAATGATTGATAAAACGTCCACCTGTCAAGACGGTGATATGAACATGGTAAATTCTAATACCAATGATAAATATTTTCATGAACTCTAATGTCTATAATAAAAATATTACTATACATTTTATTAAGAAATCTCTTTGATGGAAGTATTCTATCACATGCAGCATACCACTGATATAAATAAAATTCGTAATATATTTTATTTTATCTGTTGTGTATCTGAGGCCGGCAACCCGCGGCACGCGTCTTATAAGTGTTTGTCATGCTAAAATAATATGCGCGTATATTATATTGAATTATTTCAATATTTTTTATATGATCCACTTTATTTTTATAAGTTACGAATCTGTACCAGCAGCACTGGCAAATGGTGGAGGTAGGCTGTTAAGATCTGACATAAATAGTATATATTAAATTTTGTCAGTCATACATATTTGTTCCCATTGAACTAAGACTGCACTCAATTAATATGCAGGTAGTTATTGGTTAGTTTTTCAAATTAATTAAGCTCGGCGTTAACCGAGCCTATAATAAATAATAGAATATAATAATAATAGTGTTATCTCTATGGTTTGAACATATATAATTTAGAAAAACACTTTCTGAAAGAGTATATAATTATAACCAATTGAAAAAAATCTTTTTTTTTTTTTTTAAGTAAGCCACCCTGGCCGGGAATCAAACCCTGCATCTCCTGGGTATATGCCCCATTTGTCGCATTTAACCAATATGCTACGGCGTGACATACTAATTGCGACAAATTTTAACTATTGGTCAATTTTAATACCTACTCATCAGCGCTCTTCCAAATCAAGCTACTTTGGCAATCGATTTTTCTATCAAATCTTATGGTTTGGTTTAGGCAGAGCTGTGAAATGAATTAAAAAAAACTAACGAACACCATCTGTAATAAGTATTCTTAATTCATTGCTCGCCTAAACTATCTAAACTACAGCAGGATTTAATTGATTATTTTTAAACATACCAACACTATCTGCAAAGTGTTTTCTTAGTTTAATGAAAATAAATACGTATACCTGACAAAGTTAAGTGTGCACTAATTATATCGGATCTTAACAGCCAATTCCATTCTTTGTCACTGACCACCAATAAAATTGTGTGGCATAAAATATAAAATTTTTATTTCATTAGTACCTGTTATTTTTCAAAATTTTCAACAATTTTAATTTTACGGATATTCATACAAAAAGCACTGAAATACGAATATTTTTGAATGCTTATGATGTACTTCATACCTAATCAGTCACGTTTTATTATAATAAATTTGTATTTATTACAATATAATAATATATTATTATAAAATAGTCCTATGATTTTCATTTCAATTGACTTTTACAATTGAAGTTTGACAATTAAAATTTACACTTCAGATTAAGTATACGTCATTTTTTATAAGTGTAACATTCAGTTTGACATATATACTGGATCATATTAAGAATATAATTATATAATTTAGTAATTATTAATCACATGATTAACACAGATAACTATACTTTTTCAGGAAACCAAGAAAATCAAAATTTCTATGAATGATATCTTAGCAGATGTTTTCAAGGGAAACTTATTGATTGGAAAACATCGATTTGATTTTCTTTTCCTCAGTTCTACAGAAAACATACTCTGTTTATCGATTGACTGTGAATTTTTACCGAAAAAAGAAATTTAAAATCTCTTTCAAGAATTGAACATAATATTATAAATTTAATGGTGAAAGTAAAATAGAATAGATAATATTATTTTTCAAAAATTATACCAATAAATTATGAATTAAATTATAATATATTGTGTTATTATTTTAACTCCCATTTAATATTAATAAAGTTGAATGCATTAATTTTATGCTGTTTTGTATATTGGTAATTAAACGATTGAATATAATTTACACAGGTTATGGCATATCAGATTGAAAGTTTAAATGTAATTGAGTGAATATTTTTCGATAAAATTTTAATTAAATGAAATAGTTGTACTCGATATGTAAGAGATATTTTTATGTATATATATTATGACTCAACGGCGATAGATAGAGTATGGAGTTAGAGCGGACTGCTCAGCGTAGGTCAAAATGGAGCTTTTTTTCTATTTTCAAAGCATGATCCTGGACATACTTTAAACGTTGTAGATAGTATATTTATATAATTTTGAAGCCTTATTATCTTTTATATTTATTTTAAACATTTGATGACTGCATAAATTGTTTTTATTAAATTAAATAGTATTCTTTTAAACCTCTCGCTCTAATGTCTTAGAATATAGTCATATTTCAGTACATTAATCTGCAGCGGTGTTAAGATTTTTTACATTTATTAATTTTTAAACGAATTTATAAAACCATCAGTATAATTTATATTGACATTATTATAGTGAAATATTTACGATAAAAAATTATATTGATAATCTATGTGATCCCAAATTTGACAAGAATTAGGCATTTTATTATTCAAAAAATGGGCAAGATTAACACATTTGAAGATATTCATTATAAGCTATGTTTTTGATCATTTAAGTGAAATAAACATCCTACGGATAATGATTGCTTTGTAATAATTATTGACCTAAGAATAAGGTAGTGTTTTTTTGAAATACGTCATTTCTTTTGACATTCCCCAGTGGTTAAGCTACAACATACGGCCGTAGCCATAAATTGATAAACTATAATTGAAGTAGGCAGTAAAATGATGTTAAGGCGCGTGTTTGAACATGTACCGTTTTAAAAAAATCGGTTAGGTACATGTTCAAACACGCGCGTTAACATAATTTTACTTGAAAAATACTTTTTGCAGTCATCAAATGTTTAAAATAAAGATAAAGTATAATAAGGCTTCAAAATTATATATATATAGATTATCTACAACGTTTAAGGTATGTCCAGGATCATGCTTTGAAAATAGAACAAAAGCACTATTTTGAACTACGCTGAGCATGTCTCTTCTTAAGATTTGACATAAATAGAGCTCCCTAAGCTTGGTCTGCCATACTTATTTATTTTTGTTAAATTAGGAATATATATTACCAATGATGCTACTTAGTTATTACTGAACCCCGCCTTAACCAAACCATAATAATTAAAGTTTGCTATGGGCGATCTGACAAAAACAGCACACACCTTTTCAGTCATGCTAATTTGTTTTCGTTGAATTAAAAATACAAGATATTACAAATTGGTTAGATTGTTTTAAATTCATTAAGCCCTGCCTATATAAAACTATAATCCATAAAAAAATCTCTATCACTATCAAATATCTGAAATGATTTATGGTTTAATGGCATAATTTTAGATTTTTATAGATAAATAAATATGTTTTGGCTATTATCTACTATGGCTTGGATTAGACAGTGTTTAATTGAATTTAAAAAAACTAATAAACACTATTTACACACTGTAGTCTTAGTTCAATGAAAACAAATACGTTTGACTGACAAAGTTTAGTGAGCACTTTTTACGTTGGATCTTAACATACTATCTGTACTATTCGCCAATTTTGATAGGACAAGAAAGTCATTACTTATACAGTATTATCATGAATGTATTGAAGTTGTCAGCTGGAATGCCTGTTTCAATGCTAACAATTTTAAAAATAATGTTATAAAAAAGTAGGCACCATGTAAGAGTATTATTAAAGACTAATATCTCATTAGTTAACTCCATTAATTATTTTTCTTAGAATTGACGATTTACACCTCTTGAGTGTAGTATTTTTATTGTTTATAAAGAATTATGATCTATTATTAGGTTTTGACGATTTATTATAATATGCTATCGACTGTATTGGTATTAATAAAATAGTTTTTTTAATAATTAAGTTTTTTACTGACACTTCAACTATTCATAATTTGGTTATAGTACTTTTTTATGATCTTTGCTTTGATAGGTAGGTAATGGAGTGTTTACCTACTTTATTGTATTGATTTATTATATAAGCTAAAGTTAAGAGTGTTCTTTGTCAGTGTGTGTTTACCTTTGGCGAGTGTACACGGCGCCTGAAGATGCCAAAAGGTGAAACCCGGGTCGCAAAAATGACTTAAATGGAATAGTACTGAGCTTGAATCCGTTAGAATTTAAATTCAAATTCCATCAGAAACCTTCAGTCGATAGTATTATTTGTATTGTAATAGTCAATACCCTAATTAATGAGATATTTGCAATTCCAAATACACTTACGCAAAAATCAAATTATGAAACATTGGTAAAAAACCATGTATATTATATATGTATATATGCAATAGTTGTTTATCTTGATGGGTTAAAATGTATATTTATATATACTGGTTAAAAACTAGATTAATGCAATGTTTGCTCATTTTAATGCTCACATATTGCATATATACAAATACTGGTGAAATCTTAAATCAATGCGTTATTTTCCTATTTATTATGTAAATAGTCTAGGCGGATTTACGCGAGCGGTATTGACAAGCACTGGTACGGGCCGATTTGGTTTAGTAGCAATGTCTTGGCGGCAATGTCCGAGCGGTTTTGGTTCGGGCGGTTTTGTCGGTACCGATACAATAACGAAAAACTTGACAATCTCTGGTAAAACACAGCTAATAGATTATTAAATGCGATATGCAAATAATTTATTTTTAATTCCTGATAATGACATTTGCATGAAAACGTGATTACAAAAATCAATATTATCAGTTTGAAATCTTTATGTAGTACAAAGTAGTAATTAATATTTTATTTTAAAATACTTATATAAAAAAAAATAATGGATTTATAAGTTAGCTTGCAGTCATTATATTACATAAAATATGTATGTATAAAAATCTTTTCATGACTTAATAATAGTTCAAATGTGCATTATTAATGCAAATATCAGTTCGTATTCGTTTATATCATTGTATATAAATTAGACTATATTTTCACGATGTACATGTATCATCTCCTTTTCATACTAATATTATACATTTTCTTATATATACTTGTGATACCGGACGCGTAAAAAATTTACTTGATAACTATGTAAGTTTTATAAATAATGAATCTTAAATTTTATTATACTACAATGAAAGCGTATAACTATAGAGCTAGACAATTCCATAGAAATTTACTTTCCCTACAGTACAAAATAATGTATTTGGCAAATTATAGATTAAAAAAACATTTTTTATATCAATCATATAATACTGTATAAAAATGCATTGATATTATTTTTTTTAATAAAAAAAATAGTACTTTACTATTGCAAACAGTTACCTAATATTATATGGTAATAATCAGTAAGAGAATAACAATAAAAGATTAAAACAAAATAAGTGACAAACAATAAAAAAAACTTTGGTGGTCACGTTGTGGAGAGACGAGACCGCTGTAGTAGAATGGCCAAGAGTTGTAGATGAAGAGTCGTCAGGAGGAGAGATTAGAAGTCAAGATTTGGTGGTTGCCCTGATGGACGGAGGAGCGAGTTTTATTTGGAGCGGTAAACAGTCGGTACTCTAAGAGTATTTTACAAAACTTATGATGATGTTCCAAGGTCCGATAATCAGTAGAATGAGGAGCGATACAGAGACTTGAGATACTAACAGACCGGGAACTTATAATGGAGTGACATATCTAATCATTTATGATTCGCTATTTATTGACGTACGCGCAATCAAAATAATATCTTGAAAATAATATTTAGGAAATAACTGTTATAATTGAGTTAGCTATTTTCTGTTAAGTTTGAGTTCAAGATCTGGCTGATTTTGTGAAAAAAATGGATATTGTGGAAATTATAATTGCGGTCAGTTATTTAATATTGCCGATCAAAAGCTGACACCGCTTGAGTTGTTTATCCCCATAAAACAATTGATTTTCTATATTTTTCCTCCAGGTGTACCTATTGAATTACTTCTTTGAATTTATGTGCTTATTTGCTCTCAGGTACTCATTTAAATGGCGCTCACCTGTGTTATCAGTCAAGCTATAGCCAAATTTAATGTTAACAAAATTGTATAAATCAAGTGTATAACTAGCTCTTGTACACGTGCTTTCGTATCGGATGTAACAATGTCTACGAGATATTTAATTTCTACCGTGAGTGATCTATAAAAATATTTTTTTATTATCAGGGACCATACAGCGAAGTATATAATAATGCAAAATGGTATTATGGACCAAAACCAAGAAATACATCAGAAGGAGATTGTCGCATTCAGAAAAACAAAAACGAGTATATCCTTCGATGTATTATTACTTTACTGAAATTCATTCGGCTGGAAACGGTATACAATAATATTTTTATTACGTTCTATAATATTTAATGTATTTTAAAACTTTAAGGCTAAGTGCCCATGAATGTATCAAATGGCCGATTATGGCATATATAATTTTATCTTCTGTCGGCCGATTAATTTCAGCATGCATGAACGAATAATTTATTGGATGATATTATTATGATGAAACCATTGTTTAATTTTGCTGTAAGAATATTCATATTTTCTTGTATTATACACGTCGGTAATGTTATAATAATGATGATAATAATAATAATGAATAATTTCCTTTTTTTTTATTTACTTCAAAAATTATCGTTGTTATTGAGATATAGCCGTCTAATAGAATAATATAATAGAATAAAGAAGTACGTGTTGACATCTAGCGCTTGCTCCGCCGAAGCTAGATACCGACTATTGTTTGTAAGAGGGAGACAGATTCTTCTTCCCCCTCTTATGCCGCACCTATGTGTTAGGCGTGATAGTATTTAGTTTTCATCGGTTATTTGTAACACGCACATATAAAATGTGATCCTTCTGTATAATAATATTCATACAGATTAATATAAATAAAGTTAATCGTATATTAAAACTACGTTGCTTATTTACGATCCTCAAAACAATCCACAATTCCCAACAGTTATTATTATATAAAATCACTGAAATTAATACATACCTTAATAATATAAGGTTTTAATGGAAAAAAAATATGTGTGTGTTTATGGAGGGGGGGGGGTGTAAATTTACCGCACCGGGTGACACCAACCCTAGGTACGCCACTACTCAGATGCGTTGATGATCCGCACACACAATAGAAAAAATTAGAGGGAATATTGTACCTAATATGACATATCGAATCATCGAAAATGCACGCTTACCGTTCAAAAACATTGTCCTTCCACACTCTGCCGATCGTGATCGGTCAGATATTTGTGACTGGATACAGATTTATAATTGGCCGGTTTTGTGATTATTCATACGCGCTTCTATACAAATTTGTCGGCCATATTATTATATTTAGTATAAGTATGAATGTTCCTTTTGTATCGAAAGTTGTTTTTACCTATTTAATATGACAAAAATTCTAAGACCTTTGAAATAATTTCAGATTAGAGTACAAGTTTTTAAAACTGCAAGTGGACAGTATAAACGATTATAAAACACGAATTATCGCTATAATTACTGTGATGTCCCAAAGTACTTTAAAGAAACAATTTTTTATCAAATTGTGGAGAATCAAACAACATGTGAGAAACCCAGTCTTAGTAAAGTATTTTATTAAAAAAAATAATGATTTTTCTTTTACCATATTCGATCTAAAGAATATGGGCTTAGATTTTAGAAAAATATAGATAGAGCTATTGCATGTGCTTGTCTTTCAAAACATGACGAACTTTTTCACGCACTTGCCTCGCCCCCTTCACGCTTCCTCCGCGACCCTTTCCTGGGTTATTCGAAAATATGTGTAACAGTGTGCGTGTCGTAGTATTGCCAGATATTGAATATTTATTCCAATGTTATAATTTTACAAGCGATGTTTTTATAAATTATATAATGGCAACACAAGCGTGTTGGCTTTGCACTTGGTAAAACATTACTCACTAAAATCGGCTCATGAGGAGGACTTGATTATGGGGCTTATAAAGTGGAAGCTGTATTTACGAGAAATGTGTGTTAACCATTTGCTCAACCTAAGTCCAAATACATATTTAAAAATATCACATGTATTTTTTTGCCAGATCCGGAATTTGAATTCAAGACCTAAGACATTATCAGCTGACACGTTACCGCTTGGCCATTTCTTTAGTAATTTTCTTTGGTACATATCACAATTATGTGTTACGTGTCACACTCCAAAAATACACTCTGATCTCATTTCCCAAAAGCGCCAACAGAAGTATAACCTAAAAAATATCTGTAATAAAGTAATTGAATTTTATGACTATAGCCTTAGTTAGGTACCATTATCTTGGCTACTGATATCAAAACGATGATCTACTAACTACAGACCCCAGACCCCTACAATACAGTCCAAGCCAAGATACTATGATGGTTCTAGTACAACATTATATACTGATAAATACATACGTGTATAAATCGTTGAACGAAGGAAATTATTCTGTTTTTTATACGTACAATATATTGTGCAAGTACATTAATACATACCAGCATTTTAATCCTTATTAAGTAGGAACATTTAAATAATTATTATATATATATAAATAAATGCTTATATAATTATGAAATATATACTTTTTTTTTTTTAACCTAAAACATATAATTATTATTTAAATGAACCGTCATTCGAGGACATAGTAATGTTATTGCTTATCAGCAATGAGGGAGGTACGACTATTTGTTCAACTATTCCTAAAATATGGTTACGAAGTTGGAAGAGAAACAGACACTGCTCAAAAACACTACAATTTAGAGTATTTATTTGAATGTTCTTGTACAAATAATATAGAATAAATGATAATGATGTAGATATCGTAGTAATAGATAAAACAGTAGTGTTTATTTCATAGTACATGACGTGGACAAACATTACAGATTGATGCATTTTTAAAAACAAACAACAAATAGTGTTAACATAAAAATATTTACATGTTGTTTTTTTTGTCAATCCAGAGATGGGACTAATAGGTTGAGCAAGTGGTTAACGACCATTTTGCTTTATGGTTGCCGCAACCACGTACTGATATAAACGCTGATTTCTATTCTTCTGGTTTGTAATTGTTGACAACCATGGTTATCGGAGACAAGTCTACGAAGTGATTTTGACCCTCTTTTCTTTCAACAGCATATTGTTTATAAATAAGTAATTACTGTTAACCATAATTTAATAGCTATTTTGACATTCAAAGTATCACTCTAAATTCATAGTTATGAACTAACTGATCAATTTAATCTATTTTCAGTGAATATAATAATATATTTTTTACCAACGTGAAAACACACTTTTTTGTATTCGTGATAATTGATTCTACCATTATATTTAGTCCTATAAAATTCATTTTAAACACTAGTTACACAATATATCGTATGCTAAGTGGAGTTAAGTATACATAATATGAGAGATACTGTTTCTTTTGCAATGCATCTACCGGAGACCATAGTTATACACTACAAAATATAATCAGGTTTTTGGTCCACTTTTATTTTTTTCAATAAGTTCATAGTATAATAATCAATTTATTATTTATTTTAGATATCTTACCTCGATTTTTATTTCTAGGGGTCCAAACTGCTGAAAGTTAACTTGACAAAGATATTTTGGGATACTTTCAATGGTAATTTTTTCTACGGAAAATACAAATATTCATTTATGGCAGTCACTATGAAAGAAAATGCATTTTGTCTTGAATATTATGCTAAATTAACCCCCAAAATATAAACAAAATAAATATTATTATAAAATAGTAATTCTTTCAAATATTAAAACTATGTAAAATGTCATCATGCTATCTTTTCTTTTGGATATAAGGTCTTTATTTTGCATCCCTGTATTGGTTTCTACTTAAAAAATATTGTCGTTATACAGTAATTGACACTTGTAGTGTTCTTTGGCTGCTACGATGTTTTTCAAAATCTGGGCGAGGATTGCTACCAATTATTGTCGATAAATGAAAATATTAAAATATTTTTGGACATGTTACCACTCTAATTGATTTTTTGAAATCAAAATATTATGAAAACAAGTTTCGTAATTAATTTATCGTTTTGAATAGATAATGTGGCAATTAGATATCCCGCGCTGCATGTAGGTACCGTTAAAATTAATTGAACTTTTCTTTTTCGCTCTATCATACTGACGATTACGTGTGCGAGCAAAACGAACTATCGAGTTTTGATTCTTAACAGCTATTGGAAACAATCGGTTACCTACTTCAAAATATTATTTTAATTTTAATTTAATATTTCGATTTGTAAAAAGTCTTCATGGTGTTTGTTTATCGGAACATTTAAAATATTGCAAATGATTTTTATTTCATTATTTTTTTTATAAATGAAATTGTTCTTATATATTACAAATCCACTTTAACTTAATATAAAATCTACGGTCCTTCAGGGAGTCACGATCCGTGTATCTGGGAAACACTGCTCTAAAATACTTTTCCCACTGTTTCAAATGTATAAAATAAAACAATGCCCTTTCACCAAAAATTGTACTGTAAACAAATCAAAAATGAATTACGTTTATATTGTAAACTGAAACTTAAGGGGGGCATGCTCAGCGTAGGTCAAAATGGAGCTTTTATTATATTTTCAAAGCATGATCCTGGACATAAATATTGTAGATAATCTATTTACATAATTTTGAAACCCTATTATCCTTTATATTTATTTTAAACATTTGATGACTCCATAAAGTATTTTTATCACATAAAATAGTATTCTTTTAAACCTCTCGTTCTGATTTTTTAGAATATGGTCATATTTTAGTACATGGATGTGCAGTGGTGTTAAGATTTTTTACATTTATTAAATTTTAAACGCATTTATAAAACCATTAATATAATTTATGTCGACATTATTATAGTGAAATATTTACGATAAAAAATTGTATTGATAAAATCTGTGATCCCAAATTTGACAAGAATTAGGCATTTTATTATTCAAAAAATGGGCAAGATTAACAGATTTGAAGATAATTCTAAAGAAACTATTTATAAGCTATTTCTTTGATCATTCAAGTGTGATAAGCATCCTACGAATAATGATTGTTTTATAATAATTATTGACCTAAGAATAAGGTAGTGTTTTTTTGAAATAGGCATTTCATTTGGTATTCCCCAGTGGTTAAGCTACAACATACGGCCGTAGTCATAAATTGACAAACTAAAACTGAAGTAGGGAGTAAGATAAATTTAATACGCGTGTTTGATCATGTACCTAACCGATTTTTTTTTAAACGGTACACCACTATTTCTATAAGCACCAATGTGCATGGTTGCTACAGCGGTCCCGTGCAGTTTCGTTTCGTGACAGGAAAATGTGGCTTTAAAATCTATTTATTATGACACGTTTATGGCGTCATGGAAGTGGCCTGTGTATGTGCATGGAATGTATGTGTAAAATAATATAATGCGGCATAAACATGACGGGTGGAGATGGGGGTATCTAAAATCATATACATTAAATCTAATCATTATAATTAACTATTTCTTTTATTCAAACGAATAATTCACAAGATTTAAGAATATATCATTCTGTATCATTAGTATTGTTGTTATCATTAGTATGTCTTCCGTAGCATAATGGCTGAATGCGACTAGTTTGGGGCGTTTACCCGTTGGAGATGCCGGGTTCGATTCCCGACCGGTTGGCTTACTTTTTTCAAAAAGAGTTTTTTCTATTGGTTGTGATATACTCTCTCAGTTAGTGTTCTTCTAAATAATATAATGTTCACTAATCATTATAATTTACTTTGGAGATTTTTCTCATATTTTTTTTTTGCTCTGATATGCTCAGTATTATAAGAAAGAGCCTACAAATAGATTAGGTGTAGAATTGAATGTGAAAATAATTTATTTATAATTTAAGAGAGCGACTCTTGCTTATTAATGTTATTATGATAATCAAAACCAACTTATCACCTATGCTACATCAGGTATCAAGGTTATATTCCAAAATTTTAAAAAAAACTTAATGGATTTATAAGTTAGAACGTAATCAATATTATTTGATATTTCTTGTTTAATAAAAAATATCAAATATTAGTATTCATTTATTGTATAGTTTGTAAATTAGAATATATTTTTACGATGTACAGGTATCATCTCCTTTTAATACCAATAACCAATAAAGCGACAACAGAATACGAGACTATAATAAGTAAATTTTGGAGTTGCTGCTACATAGGTTTCAATTGAGGATGTTAAGGTCTGTATGAAAAACATCCATTTTTATAAAAATATAAATGTGTATCTTATTTCAGTATAGTCCTAATTAATATTGAAGCTAGATTTGATATAAATAAAAATGATTTCAAGTTATACACATTTGTATTAGTTTATAAATTATACTATTAATTATTAATCAAAAATTTCTTCATGACTTTATAATAGAAAACTTAATTATCTAAATTTGAATGATATATGACCCTATAATAATATGAAATAATAAAATGGGATCTTTTAACAAATTCACATTTTATAATTTTTTTTAAGCTTATTTTTAATTTTTCAGATAGGTACATATTTATTAATTGATACAGTTTTAATTGTAAATTCTCAAAAAAATATCTGAAATTTCAAGCTTCGTATATTTTCGCTAGGTTCCATTGGTAGGAAGAGGATTCGCCTTAATGTAATTAAAATTAATATGAAAATATATATAATGTTAGTCGGAAAATATAACAAAAATAGCAGCTAATGCATATAAATGACTCTACAGTCCATTTCCGGTTAAAATATAATAGAGGATACTGACATTGAAATTAATAGCTTCAATGTATATAGCAAGTAATGTCCCAAGGTAAAAAAGTTTCTGGATACAACTGTTTTCACTACTATTAAGTTTGTAAGTAATAGTTTAGCATCTAAATAATAATGATTTTATGGTAACGGTTTAAAATAGTAAAATAATATACTAAAAATATTTTGATTGACTGTAATCCCGATTTTCAATTATTTCTAGGGATTTAAACCAATGATAATTCAACTAACAACTTTTTTTAATACTTAATTATACTTAAATACACGGTAAACAATCCCACGGAAAATTATATAAAGTAATAAGTATGAAAGAAAATATTTTTTGTCTAGAATTGTATGCAGAATTTACGCCAAAAATATAAATATTACTATTATAATAAATCTATCTAGACTATAACAAAATATAATTTATTATTTGCATGTTATCATGTCATCTCTACCATTTTCGATTTACGTTCGATACTTATAATATTGTCTATTAGCCTTGTTTTGCTACGTAGTTATTAGTAAAATTAAGAATATACTTACGCAATGTTAACCTTCCCTTCACGATGCTTATAAATTCTGTTCGTTGCGGTGATGTCATTTTATGATAATAGTCGTACGAATATTTCTATACAATGTTACAACAGTCAATACATAATTTTATCTTTTAACAAGGAATCTGGCATTCATTTTAAAAAATGAACTATAGTTGATGTGCATAAAAATATGATTAATAATATTGATACAAAATGGAAAAATATTGATCTTAAAACATCAAAAAACGTCAAAGCAATCCTGACTATAACCAAACATAATATGGCAAGCCAACTTAACATAAAAAAGAAATTAAAATATAAATATTGTTACAAAAAATGGTTTGGCATTGTACGTAACGTAAGCCAAAATTATTAATCATTATTTTGTATTGTTGTTATTGTTATTGCATATTGTTTTTCAATATGTGTGTGGGTCAGGGTATGGACCTAATAGGTTGAGCAAGTGGCTGACATCCATGTCTCGTAAAAACAAAATCTGTTAATACAAACCTCTACACTGTGGAGGCCCATATGATCCTATTAGGATCGGACATGGTCGAAGAAGAAGAGAGATTTTGTATTGTAGAATATTATAATTTGACTAATATTATTGTGATAGGTATTAAAACATTAACAACACACTGTTACACATTGCAGATGCAGAGATATATTAAATAGAAACCAATATGTTTTAATAATTAAATTATATACCTAGCGCTTCATGTATGTGTAGCAATTTAGATAACAAATAGCAATGAAATAATGCAAATAAAAGATTTTTTAAAAATATTAATTTAATAACATAATTATTAATTTGAAAATATTTTGTATATACTGCCTAATAGTTTTCCTAATCGTAAATAATCTTTCATTGGTACGTATATTATTACATATTCTAACAATAAAAAAACATTGTGCCATTTGTTTGGATTATACTATTAGATAAACATTACATATTTGGAAAAGAGTATAATTATGTATATTATTTAATTAAGCAATCGGTCATAAAAATATTATTTAATCAATTCAGAGGCGGATTAAATATCTAACGAACAAATTTTAAAGTCAAATATTTGTGTGTAAAAATAAGATTCCCATTGCTTTTGCTTTCTCTTATAATCATATCACTTTTCAATGGACTGTATATTATTATTTGGATGTTGAGTATGTATGGGTCGAGTGGATAGGGTGAGCTTCTAGGGCTAGAATATACAATGTCATCATCATAAGCGTAAATCTACCCACTGCTGGATTAAAGCCTCTTCAAGCTGCTTCCACTTCTCTTGGTCTTGTGCGTTGCGTTGCCACGTACTTACGCAGAACTTATCATTTCATTGCATCAATTCAGCGGCCTCTAGGTCTACCTTGTGGACGTTTTGTACCTCTTAGATACTACTGGATGACTAAATTTGTCCAACGATTGTCTCTTCCTCGAGCTATGTGTCCAGCCCATCTCCAGCGAAGAGATAAGAGATCGAACCATGCTACCTCTCGTCATAATTATGGTAGAGAAGAAACAAATAACTTGTTTTAGTCACGTGTTGTAGATACTTCAAGAGACTCAATAAGGATTCATTTTCTTTAACAAAACTGCCAAAACAAAACAACGTTCGCCCAAAACACCCACAAAGAAAACGACAAAAACTACTTCTCCAACCACAATCACGGAACCGGAGGCAAAAAAACTTAAATCAAGAAACCATCAAACGCCCCCCCCCCCCACAAGAAGACGAAGACTCTTCCTCCTCTGGTGAGGACATCGAGATACCGATGGACTTCTCCAGGATAACCCAACAGCATATTTAAATACCATTCATAGAGTGCCTATATGCGGTAAAGCAGCGGAATTTTGGCACTATCTATGCATCTATTCCATACACAAAGCTGTTGTCGGTGACTATCGGTAGCTATCGAGGATAGTTTATCATATTTATGTATTGACGAGGTTAATTGTCAGAATAAGTTAACAGTCTGAACTGTCAATAAGTTGTATGTTTTAACAGTGCCCCTCTTGGTTGTGTTAATTTTTAGAGCGAGATGGACAGTTTTGACAGTTTATACGGCTAACTTATTATAACAATTATAATATTGCAATAGATAAATATGATAAACTACCCTCGATACTCGAACCTGCACAACATGCAGATTGTAAAAAATCTACCGAGAAAAGTTGAAAGCCGGCCTACTTTACTTGCTACTCGCTGTCGTGTCGGGCGATCAGCGTTTGTTCAGTATAGCGATAGTGGCAAACCTGCCGGTAAAAAAAACAAACTACTCAATACGTCTTGTCAGATAGTACCAAAAATTAAGGTTTCAACTCTCTAGCTTGTTGGCTTTTGAGCGAGTGGAAAGTTTTGTGTATCATCATCACAATTGCACTAGCTGACTTGCCCGCTTTTAAACTCGCCGTCTAGCAACTTGTAAAGTAGCTCAATGTCATCGACGCTTAAGACAAGTCATATGTTTCTTCTCTACCATCATTGTGAGGAGAAGCAGCATGGTGCGTTGCCTTATCTCTTTGAAGTTCACTTAGAATAGACACACTGGGACGATATGAGAAAATTGGCGGTACAATATTGAATTTTGATGGTGCGAATTAGTTTTGATATTTTCTTATTTAGGAGTTAACGTGGGAAAAAGAGGAGAAAATAACGTAAATTAAAAGACTATTCTTCAAAATATTTATAGGATATTTACAAATTTGCCTACACCCATGTGCTGCCCTGACGTGATTCCATACACACATTTATATTATTCGGGCTTTATTGATGTTTTGATAACAAATATAGGTACCTACCTGATAATAATTTATTGTTAGTAACCTTTTCAATTGCAATGGATCAAAAAAATATTCTCGCATTGTTTGTACTGACTATTTCATTGAATGTAGTTTTTGGCAGTATAACAGAACTTGACAAATCTTTATCCAAACGGCATGTAAGCATAAGAATTTGAATATTAAATAATGTAACAATATTAGTGTATCGATAAGTTATTTTATATAAATATTAAAAAAATACAAAAAGTGAATAGTAAATTAGTTTTTCTTATTATATGTATTTTTAATGCATAATTTAAGAATGAAAGGTAATTAAATAACTGAAAATCATTTTCTATAATATTTTTATGTAGATAGTATTTGTAATTTCGACTAGTGTATCAACGACTAATAATTAATATCATAAATAGTATCACTCTCAGAGTATTAATATAAAAAGAGTGTATTATTCATCTATACATAATATGAAGTCGTGTTTTTTGCATATAACGCACACTATAACCTCATTTTTATTATTATTATCTTTACTATGAAACGCTATAAGATTATTTTGCACCTCAGCATAGCTACTAAATTTAAACACAAAATAGTTAAACATATTTTCTACTTAATTAACTGATGATAATTGCCATCAACTTTATATTTAACACAAAAACAGTAAATATTAAAATATGTTCTAGCAGTTTTTGAATGAATGGAGTCATTCAAACTAATATTTATCAGCGACGTGTATATTGTATTGATTACGGGTGCAGAAATTCTATCTTACTCTAACGTATATTGCGGAGAATATAAGCGAGCCCAATCCTTGTTCAGTCGTAGGTACTTATGGTTCGTTTTTGTTCAGGCCTTGGTACCAATACTCAAATTCACCTAATGGTTAATGGCTTATTCGTTCTGATTCCGTTCACCAACGAGATTACAATTTTTTGGTTTTATTAAGTTTTAAAGACATTATTTAAGAAAAGATAAAGCTATTAACTAAATTTCACACAGTTAACGTCTTGTTGAAAACTGTTATGAATCCATCAATTTTATTGAACAAGTATAAATACTCTGGTTTTAATTTTTCGTCTGCACGCTGCATGAATCATCCGCATATACATATTATCCAAAGTGTAACCAGCTCGATCTTAGGGTTTTTTTTAATAATTATGATTGTGAGTTTTTTTTTAATTACAGGTATATAATTTTTAATTATTTTTTTATATACCTATTTATTCCAGGGTGTGTTCGTTGAGAAATCCATGCAAATTCAACCCTGCAAAGAACCAAAGCAAAGCAACGTTTCAAAAGCAAGTTGTCTTATATCGACTTTGAATAGTGGCAATTCTGTTGCTGATTGCGATGTCACGCTAAATGAAAAAGTATTTTTAAAATCGGTAATAATTTTTACTTTTTCATAGAATTCGGATTATACGACCTAAGTTTTTTCTTTCCGCCTTGAAGTCTTTCCATCTTCCAGGCTTGAAGTTTAACTACCCATTTTCAGAAAATTGTGCATTGTAAATTATGAATGAGTAACTCGACAATCACCATTTTTCAAAATTTGTTGAATTTATCATCTCGGATGCTACCAATATCTTAAAATGTGTCTTACAAATCGTCACTTATAAGAATGGTACAACACATTTTAAAACAAAGAAAAAATATGTGTTATTGAAATGCTTTTGAAATGGACAGTAAGTATTTAAGATAGTATCCTACATATTATGAGATGCGTAGAGTTATAATTCAAATAAAAGTTTGCAGTTTTGTATTTTTTTAGTAAAAATTTATAAAGTATTTATAAACCTAGTTGGGTATCAAAAATTATTCCCGCTAAAAACGTTTGTAAAGATAACTGTTGGATGAATTCTCTCCTGGCACTAAAACTTTTCTTACAAATCAGAGATTTATATTTTCTCACACTATCAAAGCGCATTATACATCTCAGTAAGATGAAAGAATGAGTTTTATGAACATTGACCAGTGTCACTCAAAAATATTCTCTGATGAGCGTAACTTTTTTACGAAAAATAATATTTTAAAGGTGTTTTGGCGTTTAATTTTAGGAAATACCTATGAGTTACGGATTCAGGTTACTTGTAATACGTTTATAATACCCATAACAGTAAAAATTGTCTCAACCAGCCCTAAAACCAGTGCTCAAGTCTCAATCAATGACTTTGGTAGCTGCGAGTAGAAAATTAGGCAAAAAATTGCGATGTACAAGAATGCTATGAGTCGTTTTGATAAGGTAATATGGAAAGGTATCAGTATCACAAAACCACTAAAGAACAGACTCAATAAAATTCAAATATTATTAATCTTTCTATATGGTATTGAGAGTTAGACTTTTAGAGAATCTTATATAATGATAATTGACGCGTTTGAGATATGATGCCTCAAACTTTATGAATGGCGTCGGATACAAATGTATCTGTACTAAAAGAACTTGGCATCAATAAAAATCTCTTGGAAAATTGCAAGAGACGCGTTTTCCATTTTTTCGGCCACATGAATGACATGACGTTGAAGGAAGGAAGTTATGAGGACGCGCGCTTTCAAAAACCGAAATGACAAGATCAGCGCAAGATCAGTCAAGAGTCTAGACTAAAGGAGATTATTGGCAACGTTTATAATGCTATAAAACAAAATATATGATGAAAATGCATTAAAAAGTTGATTAGAACATCAAAATATAAAAAAGGCTGTATTTATGTTATTTTTTTGTATTTTTAGATTGAAATCAATGTGAATAAAACGGATAACGATATCGATGTGCCAGCTGTTACCATCCATAATATGAATATATTTATGTATTATGTCACCATCCTTGTTAAATCTCACGAAAGCACTAGTTGACACATCATCTACTTGTGAAGAGGGTGCTATGACAATGGTAAAATAATAACACACACTCTTATAAACTCTCCTGCGGCTTTATTCCATGTACCTATCGATAGCGCAATATATCGCGCTGTGATTCGCGAGTAGTTATGACCTCGGTTACTCTGATCGTATCCGTGCCGCAGTAGTCTATCGCGGCAGTATTCACTGGTATAAATTGGTTGCTCAAGTTGCCTGATATTTCTGGCGTTAAACGCATGTGCACTTTAACAACATATTTACGATTTTTTGAGATGCGCACTAGAGAATACAAAATATCATCGGCTTATAACAGTATTTAAAATGTAACGATTTCCTTCACGTCATTATGAAATGACAATGCGTCTGTAAATGAAGATTGATTTACTATTATAATATAATAGTAATCTTAGATTTATTTTATCTTATTGAAAAGACGATATTGTTATTTTTTGGAAATTAAACAACTTGTTTTAACCTTTTAGCTTGTGGTTTTATACGCATTTTAGCTGGTACTACAGACCATTTAGGTCCATAACCGACTACAAAACCATCTTCTAAGCATTTTTATCTTTCTCTCCAGTTGGTCAAACTCAGCTTCTCTGCGTCCCTCTTGACGTTATCTATCCATCTTCTCTGGGGGTAGCCTAGGTTTTAAGTCCCTACTATCGTTTTTACATAAATTGTATGTAGAGTTGTAGATTGTATATACTTCACGCTCTTAACCCAATGTTTACGGGCCGCACAAAATTGTGTTTTTGCTAATTGCTTTTCAAATGCAAATTAACACGTTAATTAAAGTTTTAATTGTTCCCAGAGCTCAGCAATTGTACGGATACACCACTTTTGGTTTACTTTATTTTTTATTTGTTTCTTTATTGAAAACCACAAAAGTCAGTAAAGCCCAATAATAGTGGTAAAATTCCCAGGCTTGAGGAATTTACATATTAGATTGTGTAAATATATTTTGACCTCACAGGAAATCGAACCCAAAACTCTGTGATGGAAGGCCAGCGCTTTGCGCACTGCACCACCAGTCGATCTAAGTATTCTTCGGATAATTTCGTTTCGGATCGTTATCCAACAGTCTTCTCTTATTTATCCGATCGGCTCCAAGTTTCACACCCATACAGAGCGATTAGTTTTACGTCTTGTTGGACAGTAGAAAAACATCGACTTATCCAACATAATGTTTCCTAGGTGTTTATTTCTCCTTGACAAATTTAAGAATTTGGCCGAATCCTCCAGAGAAGTTAACTATTTTGTATTATTTTTTATTATATTTAAATTATGTATTTCTTTTCGCACAAGCACTATAAGATTATTCGCATAGCCTAATATTTTTAGGACAGCCTTTGACTTTTAGAGTTTTTCTTACACGTTTTTTTAGAGCAAATTTAAAAAGAATTTATGATGAGAAGTCACTCAACCTCAGCCCAGCTGTCATTTTAAAAGATTTTACTCTTGCTCAGATTCCTTGGGTTTTGGAATTCTTTCAATTTTAAAGAGCATCTCTATGCACATAGTCATATTATACAGTTTTGAAATCCACAAATAGTGAACCTTTTGGTTGTATTATTACTTCTTTTCCTGAATCTGTATTTTGACAATCTGATTGGTAGTTCTGCGGTTTCTCCTAAATCCACACCGATAGTCCTAAAGAATATTTTACGCATTTAAAATCATGTTTAAAAACACTTTATATTATGCAAAGCGTAGAAGTGATTTGCCACAATAGTTTTCGTAATTAAGTTTGTCTCATTTCTTGAAAATTTAGCAAACCCGTTACTACTTCATCCATCTGATTTCTTCTTTTCTTTCCAAATTTACTGAAGCAACTTTAGCAGAGCATTGAGTAGAGTTTCATTTCTACGCTTGAGTGGTACAGTAACTCCACACTAATTGTAATATAGTAATTGTAGCTTGGTGTAACGTGGCAACTTACAATGTCAACTATATTGGGTTCAGATAAACCGGTCTGGTAAAATTGACATGTTATTTTTTAAGTTTTGTTTGGACTCTATAGTACTAATAGGTTGGACTTAGATGCATTTATCATTAAAAAAATCTTGATATAACCTCCAATCTGTGAAGATCTATATTTTGTTCTTACGATCGAACATGGTATAAAAAATATATTGGGTACGTATTAATACTATAAATATTTTTCTTTACAGGAAACCAAGAAACTTAAAATTGAAATGAATGCGATTTTGAATGATGTTTTTAGAGGAAATTTTTTTGAAGGAAAATACCGATTTGATTTCGTTTTTGTCGGCTTTCAAGAAATCATACTATGTTTGACCGTTGATGGAGATTTTGAGCCAAGAGGGAAAACTGAATAATGTGATCATTTAATTATTTAAATAAGTACCTATACCCATACCTAAAATAATTGTAAATCTTAAATATATGAATGTTTTGAAATTATAAATTATTATGAAATTACATAAATCATAATATACACCAATTGATAATTATTTACACTTTAATATTTTATTTTATTTTAAATATAAATACCTAATATGATAATTTGGTTAGTGTCTCAAGGTGTATAGATAATATGTCAAGTGATATTTTTCTATAGCCAATTTGACCGTGGACAGTTTTCTTATTTTAAATAAAATCTAAACGTCGAGAGAGTGTCTGATGTTTTACTTTTTAAAGTAGATTTTTTTTAAATTTGTACAGTTTTAACATTTCTGTATTATATTATTTGAAATCCTAAAGTGACAATTATTATTTTTTCCATTGGGTACGTACACCATATTTAAAAAAAATGAAATTATCCTTAAATTATTATCTTTTGACAACCTAGGCCCCAGATATAACTGAAATTTGAAAATAATATTGACTCAGACGATTCAGACATTATTTTGGTTTTATCAATTCACGTTGCAGTATAGTTGTAAGACTTAAAGATTCTTTTCGAATTATTTAGAACAATATAATATATAAAATTCCAAATTTAAACAATATCACTAAAGCCTCAATTACATTGAGCTTCTTTACGAGCTGTTTATTGGCGAATTTAAAAGCGGGCGATTCAGCTACTGCGATTTGATGATTACATACAAAACTTTCCATTCGCTGAGAAGCCACAAGCCAGCGACTATTTCGACAGAACGTAGTTTGTTTTTTTTACCGGGAAGTTGGTACTGCGCTTTACTGCGCAGACGCAGTAGGGCCACACGCCGGCGTGTAGCGTGTAAAGTTGACCGGCTTTCAACTTTTCTCGGTAGAGTGTTTACAACCTGCTTATTAGCTTATTCGATAATTACACTGGGTGACTTTACAGGCAGATTATAAATTCGCCAATTAACAGCTTGTAACAAAGCACAATGTAATTGAGGCTTAATTGAAAATAGAATGTCACTCATGGCTACCAACGTTGTAATATATATTCGTCGGTGTTTTGTAAAAAGCGCAAATCAACCATTTTGGCGAAATCGAGATTTTAATGAAAATACAATATGTATTCCACCAGCTTTGTTATGTTAAAACGGCGAATTTTTATCTCTACAGAAAAGTACTTAAAATGATAATCGACTAAAATTAGATTAATTAAAATTACAAAATAAAAAGCAAATATGACATTAGGCCTTTTAAAATATTATATAATAATACCTATTATAATGACAGTATTCTTTCTAAGCTTTATTATAAACTTGTTAGACATTTATAATCATCTACAGGTAAAAAACAAATAAATGTCAAAAGTTAAAAGTCCTCCTCCTGTAAAGTAGCGTTTTGGTTAATTCGCCCTTTTTACAAAACACCAACGATAAAGGTTACTATCACAGCGTCAGAAGTAATTCATTTTTTTTTTTAAAGTGAATCATTTTTTATTTAGATTATTCCATTTATTATTAATTTCACGGAATTTAAAACAATTATTCATAATCAAATTTCGATTGGTAACAAATTTGATAAAATTATCAACCGGAACGTGAAAGTGTAAGTTTCACTCAACAAATTACGAAGAATTGTGTAAAAAATGTGAAACCCAGCCGCAATGAGCGAAAGTTTTCAAGCAGGGTTTGCTTTATTACTTTATGCGATAAAAACAAGGGACAAAAAGTGCGCTGGTTGTCATAAATTTTGAATACGCGTTTCGATTACCTCACTATTTAAAATAACATATTCCTTAATACGTATTTAAGTTAATTCCTTGTTTTTCATACTCGAGACCCCATTAACGTTGTGTTCATAGCGTAATACACCTGGTTATAGCGTTTTTTTTTTATTAAAGTCAAGTTACTTTTTTGGTGAATATAATATATTGTGTGGATTAAACATAGGATCTATTTTCTCTGTCATCTTAAATAATTAATATATTACTCAAAAAGTAAAACATGTTATTATTAAAAACAAAAAAACGTTGCACTGCTATTGTACCATCACTGCAACGTTAATTATTTTTTTGGTTAGGTTAATTCAAATTATATTTTTGTTAACTTAACATAAACCATATTTGGGCGTTAAAAAGAGACATTAAAGTTAATGGCCCCACCAAACCACAACCGCCCCGGACCACGCCCAATCTTAATCGAGCATGTAGGACCCTACGTTTGGTTTTAATGTAATTTTTATCTGACTGGAAATATCTCGGGAGCAGTTACTTAAGACTAAGTTCGCCATAAACTCAAATCTGCTTAGACTGAATAGATTCAAACCAATGATAATACAATTAGCTATTTTTTAAAACTTTCCACGGTCAACAATTCTACGGAAAATTCAGTTGTTCATATAAAGTAATAAGTATGAAAGAACATATTTTTTGTCTACAATTTTATGCTGAATTTACACCCAAAATATTAATATTACTTTTTTAACAAATCTTTCAAGACTCTAACAAATATAATGAGTATATTGTTTGCATTGTATCATGTCATAATATCCCGATTTGCGTTCGATACTTCTTATCTATTAGCCTTTTATTGCTACGCAGTTTCACTAAACAAGTGTTAAACTAAAATGTTATATAATTATAAGTGAAATTAAGAATACACCTACGCAGAGTTAGCCTTCATTTTACGATGCTAATAAATTCTGTCCGTTCCAGTGATATCATTTGATGATTATATTTCTATACAATATTACAGTCATTTATCTTTAAACAAGGAATTTGGTATTCATTTTTAAAAATGAACTGTGGTTGATTTGAAAAAAATATGATTAATAATAAATTAATACAAACTGGGAAAATAATGATCTTTCAATGTCAAAAAACTTCAAGCCAATCCGGACTATAACTAAATATATGGCAAGCCAACTTAACATATAAAATAAATAAAATGATATATAAAAAAACCTAAACAAAAATAATTAGTCATTATTTTGTATTGTAGAACATTGTAATTCGACGAATATTATTGTGATAAAATCTACGACACACGGTTTTTCAACATAAAAATAAAGATATTAATAGAAGTCAATATGTTTTAATAGTTAAATTTTATACCTAACGCCTCGTGTATAGTAAATTAAATAACAAATTGCAATGAACTAATGTAAATAAAAGATACAATTTTTAGATTGCTACTATTAATTTAATAATATAATAACTAATTTGAACATATTTTGTATGCACTATTGAATAGTTTTCCTAATCGTTAGGAATAATTTTTCATTGGTATGTATATAATTACATATTCTTACAATAAAAAAACATTGTGCCATGTGTTTGGATTATACAATTAGATAAGCATTAAATTATTGGAAAGGAGTATAATTATGTATAATTGGTTTTGCGATCGGTCAAAAAATATTATTTAATCAATTCAGAGGCGGATTAAATATCTAAACAACAAATCTTAAAGTCAAATAGTAGTACTTATGTAAAAAAAAATTCCCTGTGATTTTGTTTTCTTTTATAACAATATTATTTTTCAATTATTGACTGTATATTATTTGCATGTTAAGTATGTATGGCTCGGGTGGATAAGGTGTGCTTCAAAACGCTGGGTATTTAAGGTTTGGAGAACAGAAAAAGTCTTTCTGGACTCTTGCAGCACTTCTGGATCCCTGTTGTTTGCGTTTGTAATTTATGTTGATTCGTTGGCAATCAATTTGTTTCTGCATTGAAATGTACCCAGAAGACATGAATGTTTATAAAGAAATAATATCTAATATTTCATGATGATTTAGAATTTAGAATTTTTTTTGGTTATTTTTACGATATTTGAGCTATGATGGAGAAACATTATAAAAAAATATCTTTAGGTAGGTATGCGTTAAAATAATTTAAATTTACAACTATTATACAGATAACCTAGGTTCTGAGTTTCTTCAAAAATAATTTTATTATTAACGAAAATTCAATTATCGAAGGATTTACTTTCATTGATATATTTTTTTAAATTGTATAAACGCTAAAATATGTATTGACTTAATAAAGTGTCATGATAATAATTTACTTACGTTTACTTGCCTTTTTAAAAAATATCTATAATCAAATCAAAGAAATCAATTATTGATTAAGAGGTGCTGTGATTTTATTGATGGTTGATTATAAAAATATTAAATTGATATAATTACATTCCTACCAAAAAGGAGCCAGAAAAAGGTATTTGATGATGGACCAGCCTTGCTATTCCAACATATTAAAATATGGTCGACAAAGTAAAAAGGAAATTTTCTTTTGTACAACGTAGAATATTACAATGTAATGTGCGTATATTATAAATTCAATATAAAAACTTACATAGCGCAAACATAATATTCCTTCTCTTTTTGCTTACGTGAATGTCAAAGTGATGAAAAATGAAAGAAATGAAACATACATTGTGGCTCTGCGGCGACTGTTAGGTGATAACTTACCATTTAGATAACTACCTTGTTATATATAATTGACCGGACTGATAACCGTGATGTTTCAGCGCATTTATTCTATACAGAAGACTGCTATCGACCACTATCGGTAGCTATCGAGGGTAGTTTTCATATTTTTGTACAAGTATTATAATTTTTACAATAAGATAGTTGTATTTGTTATAATAAGTGCTATGTTTTAACAGCACCCCTATTGGCTGGGCTAACTTTTAGAGTAAGTCAGACAGTTTTGACTATTTATATGGCTAACTTATTGTAATAATTATAATACTTCAATATAAACATTATGATAATCTACACTCGATAGCCGACGATAGCGACTAGTAACAGTATTGTGGGTGCGCGAATTAATAAAAATAACGGAAACGTGTAAGTATCATGTTGTTAACTAGTTAGAATATCCTTATTGCCGTTTTGCTCAATGATAAGACAACTACTTAAAAAATGCAGTCATAAAGACATAGGATACTAAATGACTACACTATGTCGCCCAAAAACCCACTGATTTAAAGAGATAATTATAAAGTGTGGTTCAATTACGTCGCAGCGATAAATTAGATATCTATCGAGAAATTAAAGAAGGTCTTCATCCAGATGATAACGGTTTAATAACTGGCTGTATACTTGTTGTACGTCGATAATGTGGTAAACTGCAAAGATATAAGAGAACAAACCACGCTACTTCTTGTCATAATGTTTGCTGAGAAGAATCGTAGGTCTTGTCTTAGTCACGTGTTATAATGCCTCAAGAGTGACTCAATTTAGTTTAATTTTCTTAACCCAACAGAATCTTTAAATACCATTTATAGGGTGCCTATAATAAACGGAAAAGCAGTGGAATTTTGGCACTATATACGCATCTATTTTATACACAAAGCTGCTATCGGTGGCTATCACTAGCTATCAAGAGTAGTTTATCATATTTATGTATTGAGGAGGTTAACTTGTTACAATACGTTAACCGTCTGAACTGACAAAAAGTGACAGTTTTGACAGTTTATATGGCTAACTTATTGTAATATCTCAATAGATAAATACGATAAAATACCCTCGATAGCTGACGATAGCCGCTGATAGCAACCTTGAGCGAATAGATGAAGATATGAGAAAATTGGTAGTAAAACACTAAATTTTGATAGTGCTGCTTTATTTTGATATTCTCTTATTATTTAGGAGTTAACGTGGAAGAAGAGGAAAAAATATCACGTAAATTGAAATGTCATTCTTCAAAATATTTATATTAAATTTACTTAGGCCTTCACCCATGTGCTGGCCTGACAATATATGAATGCACATACGTATATATATTCGGGCTTTATTGAAATTTTGTTAACAAATACAAATCCCAACCTAATAATATATTGTTAGTAAAGTTTATTGTAATGGATCCAAAAAATATTCTCGTATATTTTTTACTAACTATTTCATGGAATTTAGTTTTTGGCAGTCCAACTGAAGTTGAAAAATCGAAAAAACGGCATGTTAGTATAAGGATTTATATTTGATGTAATTTAAATATGTGTATCGATAAATTTTTTTATATAAATATTTATCAAAACAAAAAGTAAATTGTAAATTAGTTTTTTTTATTATAATAATATGTATATAATTGAGTATTTTTAAAAAATACTTTAAAAATAGAAGTTAATTAGGTATATCTACAAAAATCATCTAATTTAATATTTTTTATGGACGCAGTATTTCTAATTTTGACTATTGTATCCACGACTATTAATATTTATTGTAAACAGTATCAATCCCAGAGTAATAATATAAAGGCAGTCTGTATTATTCAGCTATATTAAGCCATGTTTTTATGTATAATAAATATCGCACAGTAGAGCCGCAATTATTATTAACTTAACTATCAAACGTTATACCATCATGTAACTTCTCAGTACGGCTACCGAATTTAAAACAACATAGTTAACCATATTATTTTCTAGTAAATTAACTAAAAATAATTACCTCCCTTTCACTTTATATTTAATACAAAAACAATAAATTTCATCATGACGTGCTCGCAGTTTTTGAATGAATGGAGTCATTCAAGCCAATATTTACCGGCGACATGTACAAAAAATATTTAATTCAGCCGCAGAAATTCTATCTTACTCTAATACATATTGCGGAGAATATAAGCGAGCCTAATCCTTTTTCACTTGCATTAATTATGGTTCGTTTTTATTCAGGCCTTGGTAGCAATACTTAAATTCACATAATGATTAATGGCTTAGTAATTATGATCCTGTTCACCAACGAGATTACATTTTTGTTTTTTTTAAATTTTATGACATTATGTTAGAAAAGATAAAACTATTAACTAAATTTCATTCAGTTGACGTCTTCTTGAAAACTGTTGTAATGAATTCATCAATTTTATTGAACTAGTGTAGATACTCTGGTTTTAATTTTTCATCTGCACTGTGCATGAATTATCCGCGATACATAATATCTAAAGTGTAACCAGCTAGGTCTCAAGGTTGATTGTGAGGCTTTTTTTTAAAATTACTTTTATATAATTTTTATTTATTTTTCATTTTATATGTATTCCAGGGTGTTTTCGTTGAGAGATCCTTTCAAATGTATCCCTTCAAAGAAGCAAAGCAAGGCAACGTTTCAAAAACAAGTTGTCTAATATCGATTTCGGATAGTGGTAATGCTGTTGCTGATTGCGGTATCATGCTAAATGAAAAAGTATTTTTAAAAACGGTAAAATATATTTTTTTTAATTTATAATAATTTTAACTATTTCGTATAATTCGGATTATACGACCTAACTTTTTTCTTTCCATCAGGCTTGAAGTTTACCTACCCATTTGCAGGTATACAACTAATAGGAATGTAGATTATACATAATATGAATTCATAACTCGGACAATTACCATTATTCAAAATTTGTTAAATGTATTATCTCGGATGCTACCAATATTTCAACATGTTTAATGTGACTTACAAATCGTCAATTAAAATAATGGTATATATTATGTCATTGTCAACACTTTTTAAATAGTAAAAAAATATCTAGCCCATTGCTATATCCTATTATTATGATTGCTTACATGCGAGACTATAATGGTCAATAGTATTTATATGTCGAACAACATTTATATGTTTGTATGTGGATGTATGGATGTATTACGTGTGTATATATATATGTATATTAGGTGAATTTATTTGTGGATTTGCTATAATTAAAAAAAATAATATTATTAAAGAAATTAGGTATCATGTAAGAACAGTATTTATATTTAATTGTTTAACTAATAATTTTAAAAGACTGATAACTTTAAATGACTGATTTCATTAGTTAACTCCATTAATTCCCAATACGTTACCATTGTTCCCAGAATGGACGATTTTACTCCTCTTGAGTGTAGTATTTTTATTGTTTATAATTACTAAAGATCTATTATTACATTTTGACGATTTATATATTATGCTTATCGAGTGTATTATTATTGATATGGTAGAGGGTTTTTTATAAACACTTGAACTATTCATAATTTGTTTGTTATATTTTTTGATTATAATCCTTGGCGTAATAGGTAGGTGATAAATTTTTTACTTACTTTATTGTATTGATGTGTTATATAAGTTAGAGTTTTTTTGTATTCGTTGTCAGTGTATATTTGACTTTTAGTCAGTGTACATAGTGCCTGAAGATGTCTAAAAGCGAAACCCGGGTCGCAAAACACAACTGATAGTACAAAACTTAAATCCATTAGAATTCAAATTCGAAGTTCATTAAGTACCTTCGGCCGATAGTATTAATATTATACTATGAAAAAATGTCTGTTATTGAAGTGCCATTCAAATGGAAAATAATTATTTAAGATTATAAATATTTCATAGTACTTACATATTATTATGAGATACGTAGCGTCATAACTCAAATAAAAGTTTTCGATTTTGTAATTTTTAGTAAATAATACCAAGTGACTCCAAAGGCATCAACATTTATAAAATAGGTATATGGTTGGGAATCAGACATCATTAACGTCTATAAGTCATTTTTAATGATAATTGTTGCGTGAATTCTGTTATGGCACTAAAGTCTTTCTTACGAATTAGGGATCCATTTTTTGTAACACTGTTAAATCGAATTGCACATCTCAAGAAAACGACAGAATGAGTTTTATGAATATTGACAAGTGTCACTCAAAAATATTCTCTAATGACCGTCACTGTTTTACAAGGTGTTTTTTTTTTCATTTTTGGAGAATACATATGAGTTAAGGCTTCAGGCTATTTATATTATGTTTATAATACCCATAACAGTAAAAATTGTACAATATGCCCTAAAATTAGCGGAGTCTAAATCAATGACTCCGGTAACTGAGAGAAGGAAATTAGGTATTAGAAATGTGATGTACAATAACTCTATGCGTCTTTTCGACAAGATATGTAAAGGTTGCAGTATCACAAAAACTACTAAAAAAGAGACTCATTAAAATTCTAATATTTTTAATCTTTCTATATGGTATTGAGAGACTTTTAGAGAATCTTATAGAAAGATATTTTTTTTAGAATTATTAATAACCATGTTCTTGCTTTTTCATACAAGGTGGTTGTTAATAGGGATTCCAATCCTGGGATTCCGAGCTATTTTCTATACCTATGAATACCGGGATTGATAAACATAATTGCGAAGCTTTCAGGATTGATTTTTTTTATCAATTTTTATGGAAAATAAAATAAAAACGAAAATATAACAGAAAAAATATTTTTAATAACAAATAACTACATTAGAAATAAACTAAGTTTGAATAAAGTTTGATTTATACCCATGTGTAATTTGCCGATTCATTTTATTTTATCACATAAATTAATACAAATGATAAAGATTGGGAAAAAAAGATGCTTCGCACTATTAATAAAGTAATTCCACCATTATCTCACACGTTTTACGACAGTTTCATATTTGGCTGACTAATTAGATTTATAAAGCGAAAAGGCCATAAGTACACTATGATTTTCTATACTATTTTAAATTTCGCTAACCCATTCATTAAGTCTTTGCTATCAAAAACAGCAATCTCATATTAAATTCACAATAATATTTATATTGCAATATTATTTACTCCATCAAACTTATGTATTTCCAAGTTTGAACGTATACAATATTAACAATAAATGTCTTAAATAATATAAATTATACTAGATTTATTTTTGACCGATTTTATCAATGTTACTTGTAAATATAAAAATTTTATATTAACAATGGAAAAAAAATATCCCGGGACCAGTCCTGGGATCCCGGGATTGTCAAATTGTAATCCCGAAATCCTGGGATCAGAATTTTGGCTCGGAATTGAATATTCTAGATGTAAGTAATTTTTAACAATCACAGACACCCAGGCTTTAAGAAAAACACATAAATATTGTGTGTCCTGACCAGGAGTCAAACCTAGAAACTCTCAAGTAGAAAGCGAGCACCTTACGCACTGCACCAAGAGATAATTGGTGTGCTTGAGATATGGTACTAGCAAAAGATGCTCCAAATTTAATGAACGGCTACGGAAACAATTAACGTTTCTGTATTCAAAAAAACTTGACATCAAAGAACATCTCTTGGAAAACTGCAGGAGACGCGTTCTCCATTTTTTCGGCCACGTGAATAACGTGACGTTGAAGGAAGGGCATTATGAGGGCGTGCGCTTTCTAAATAGAGCAACTGAATCAACAATAACCGAAATGACAAAATCAGCACAGGATCAGTCTAGACGAGTGTTTCCCAAGCTTTCGACAACTGTATACCCCTTCTATAATTTTTGTAACACTGAGTACCCCTCGGAAAAAAAATGTATATACTTTCATAACAATCAAAATATATTTATTTTTTCCTTTTTAATACATAAACAAAATAATAATCAACGAAAATAAAATTCATTCATAATAAAACATAAACAAAAGTTGAATTATAAATAACAATCATTATAATCGATGAGAATGATCAAATTGCTTCTGTTGAGACAGATCATCGTAATTTGGTTCCCTGGTTGTTAATTTTAATCTGAGATGCGATTTCACATCCAAAAACCTGTTCCAATTTTTTGAGTTATTGTCTAAAAATGCTGAAAAAACAACTTCACATAGATATGAAGTTGGAAAAGGCAAAATATATTTTAGGTCTTTCTCTGTTAAAACTGGATACACATGTTGCAATTACAACCGGAGTGATTTTTAAGTATAGGGGCAAGTTGTGTTCCTCTAGACAATCTCCAGTTTTAAGCTTTCCTGATTTTTTTTCTCAAGAACTGTAAAAAAATTAGAAAAAAAGATTAAATTATTTCGAGCTCAGATAAATGATACATCACTTTTTATTTTTTGTTTCAGTAAATGTTTTCAATAAGCGAGTCTAAGCTATGTCCAAAGGAACATGCCCATCTATGTTCCTTTGGACATGGGGTCATGTTCATCTGGACAGTGTTGTTCCTCTGGACAGCACAAAATCAATCATTTTTAACTTAGGAATAACCTATATATAAAACGATATTTATGACTCAAAATATTTTTATTTAAATTGACAATAAAAATAATACATTTTTGTTATACATAAGTACTATTTAATGAGACAAACATAGTCAAATTTGATGTCTTTGTAAGTACATCTGCTAATATTAATTGATACTCACTACTAACAGATTTGTCCGATTCAATATTTCAAATATTACACTTTTTACAAACAAAAAAAGCTTCACGTCACTCCTTGGTATGTTTTCTCTATGATTTTTAGCAATACATGACCTGTGAACGTATTACTGGCATGTATCGATCACATTTTACTAGGTATGCTAGGTTCAGTACCCAACCTTTTATAAATGCTACAAGTAACCATTAACTCATTAGGTACTTAAGATCTCTCGATGCATATTTTGTGGCATTTGGCTGATACCGAGATCGACAGAATCAATAATTGTATCCCCTTTTCAGTTTAAGTTTTGGCTTAATATATCCCGTATAATTTTGTTTTTAGATTCCTTTTTTATGTTTCTTTTCAATGACACTGATATTAATGCATTTTTCTCTGGTGTGTTAGTATTGACTAACACACCGATATTGATCCGGGATTTATCTGGTTTACTTCCACGGACGATTTTTTTTATGGGTGCTTTTAGGTAAGAACTAACTAGTTCAGGTAATTTGCTTGTATGCACCATTTTCCTGCAACTTGAGGTAAGAAGAAAATGTGTCGTGCACCTGCTCAGTTGGCATCTGAGCAACTTCGATTGACTCAGAATTCTTTGTTTCCATTACTGAAATAGAGCCGTCCTCTTCTAGGTTTATTATAATTGGTTCAAGATTTTGCAGAGGATCTTTAACGTATTCTGATAAAAAATCATCTTCTGTAAAAATAGTATCGTTGAGAGGAGCATTACCTGTTACTTAGAATTGCTTACGACAGATTGTCAGTAAGTTATGATCCACGAGGTATTCCCTTGTCTTTCCAAGTTTGCTGCGTGACACTTTAATATGAACTGGGTAGAGATTAAGTTACTTTGCTCATAAAAATATGATGCATTGTTCCTCTGGACGTGTCCAGAAGAACAATCAAATATTTGTCCAGAGGAACATGACATGGCAATTTTTAACGGTTTTTAATGTTATACTTTGTGGGGTTAAGTTATCAAAGAGGTAATTAGCTCTAAAGCATTCTAAAATAATACACTATTATGTGACAATAAATAGTGCCATATACAAGGCGTCTTTACGATAAAAAAGTCACTTGATAATAAATAAAAATACTTACTTTTTCATTGAAAAAAAGACAAAAACTATGATTGTCTTTCACTTTGAGACATGAGAGTAAACGTCAAAACAGTTTTGCTTGGTGTAGAAATGTGCATTCGAATGTGTTGAAAAAAGAAAAATATGATTACCCTTTTACGAGAAAACACCACTGTCTAGAGGAACAATCGTCCAGAGGAACACAACTTGCCCCTACTCCTTATATTTATTTTTCATGAATCCGTCTGAAGCTAATTCCAACAATGATTGCTCTTCTTCCGCATGCCATAAACCTTCTAGGATGGATGTCGTGTTAATGCTTGTTGCACCAGGCGCAGCCAAAGCTCGGTGCAGCGCGTACCCTCACCAAAATTTTCCCGTACCCCAGGGGGTACGCGTACCGACAGACTCTAGACTAAAGGAGATTATTGGCGATGTTTATAATTTTAGTGATTACCATCCACACTAATAAAGCAAAATATAATATGATAATATTATATAAATGCCTTAAAAATTGTCTTAGTGCAAAATAACGTCGTTGTTTTGTAAAAAGGGCGAATTAACCAAAATGCTACTTTACAGGAAGAGGATTTTTAATTTTTGACATTTATTTGTTTTTTACCTGTAGATGATTATAAATATCTAACAAGTTTATAATAAAGCTTAGAAAGAATAATGTCATTGTAATAGGTATTATTATATAATATTTTAAAAGGCCTAATATGTCACATTTGCTTTTTATTTCGTAATTTCAATTAATTTAACTTTAGTCAATTATCGTTTTTAAGTACTTTCCTGTAGAGATAAAAATTCGTCTTTTTTACACAACAAAGCTAGTAGGGTACATATTGTATTTTCATTAAAATCTAGATTTTGCCAAAATGGTTGATTTGGCCTTTTTACAAAACACCGACGATTAAGTTGTATTTATATTAAAAATGTTGTTTTTTCAGATTGATATCAACGTGCATAAGATGGATAATGATACGGATGTGCCAACTGTTAGCATCCATAATGAGAACATATGTATTATGTCACCATCCTTGTTAAACCTCATAAATACACTTCTTGATGAATCATCATCTTGTGAAGAGGGTGCTATGACGGTAAAATAATAACTTACTCTTACAAACTCTCCTGCAGCTTTATTCTATGTAGGTACCCACTGCTAGCGTAATACGCGCTATGATTTGTAAGTAGTTATCACCTTGGTTACTCTACTCGTTTCCGTGCCGTGGTAATCTATCGCGGCAGTATTCATTGGTGTTTATTTATTGTTAATCGGTTTCTCTACGTTACCTGATATTTCTGTCAAACTGTATTACGCATGCACACTTTAACAATACATTTACGCTTTTTTGTGATGCACTAGAGAATACAAAATGTCATCGGCTTATAAGAAGATTGTAAAATGTAACTAATTGTTTCTTATCGTAAAATGACAGTGGGTTTATAGGTGAATAATGATTCATTATTTAGTTTATTAGGTTTGATATATCTAATTGAATAAAACGATAATGTTATTGTTTGAAAATTAAACAACTTGTTTAAACCTTTTAATATAAGACAATACAAGAAAATAAACTTTGTAATTTAAAGAGAACAAAAAGTAATGTAAACTACACAGCTCTAGGCAAAACCTTTATGTTAAAATTGTATGTAATCTTAAGTAGGTTACGTTTCAACATAATCTACAATATCATTATTACGCACTTTAGCTGGTGCTACAGACCATTTAGGTCCATAACTGACTGCAAAACCATCTTCTTACCATTTTTATTTTAAGTTCTCTCTCCCAGTTGGTAAGATTTAGTCTATCTGCGTCTCTCTTGACGTTATCTCTTGGATTTCGAATTTCGAGGGTATCGCGTTCAAATCTCCGGTCTGGCAAAATTTACATGTTATTTTTTAATTTATGTTTTGACTCAAAGTATGGACCAAATCAGTTAAGCATGTGGCTAATATCCATTTATCGTAAAAAAAAAACAAAACTATTTATATACAACCTTTACTCTGTGAATATGATTTTCTTATAATCAAACAATTTTATGTATTTTTGATGATACAATAGGTACATATTTTTTTTTACAGGAAACCAAGAATCTTAGAATTGAAATGAAGGCGATCACAGACGATGTTTTCAGGGGAAATTTTTTCGACGGAAAATACCGATTTGATTTCGTTTTTCTTGGTATTCAAGAAACAATAGTATGTTTGACCGTTGAAGGAGATTTTGAGCCAACAGGGAAAACTGAAACTGAATAATGTGATCATTTAATCATCCAAAATTGTTAATCTTAAAAAAATTAGTGTTTTGAAATTATACAATATTATAAATTAGCAAAAATAGAATATACACCAATTGATAATAATTTATTTTTAATAATTATAAATACCTATGATACCTTCGTTGGTCTCCCAATGTGTGTAGGCAAGTCAGGTGATATTTTTATATGTCCAAGTTGACCGTAGACAGTTTTATCATGTTCAATAAAATCTAAACGTCGAGAAGACGTTTGATATTTTACTTTTTAAAGTATTTTTTTTTTGAAATTTTAATATGTATTTATTATTTTTATTATATTATTTAAAACCCCAAAGTGACAATAATCATTCTTTCCATTGGGTACCTACACCATATATAAAACAAATTGAGAATTTTTCTTCAAGTATTATCTACCCTTTGATAAGTTATGCCCCAGGAATAACTGATGTTTGAAAATACTATTGACTCTAATGAAGATCTTTTATCAATAATTCAGCTTGCACAATGGGTTGTAAAACTAAAAGATTCTTTTCAAATAATTTGGAACAATATAATATATAAAATTCCAAATTTAAATAATTTAACTACCTAATTGAAAATGGAATGTCACTCATGGCTACCAACGTTGTAATTAATTTATATAAAGGTTACTATCACAGCGTCAGAAGTAATTATTTTTTTTAAGTGAATCATTTTTTATTTAGATTATTCCATTACTTAATTAATTATTTCACGGAATTTAAAACATTTACAGAATTTAAGACATTCGTTCATAAGCAAATGTCAATTAGTAACAAATTACATAAAATCATCATCCGGGACGTGAAAGTGTAAGTTTAATCCCACTTGGTCACTCAACAAATTAATAAGAATTACTTTGAAACCCAGTCGCAATGAACCAAGGTTTTTAAACAGGGTTCACTTTATAACCTTTATGTGATAAAACCAAGAGACACAAAGTGCGCTGGCTATCCTAAATTTTGAATACGCGGTTCGATTACGTCACTATTAAAAATAACATAATCTTTAAAAGTATTTAAGTTAATCCTTTGTTTTCCATACTCAATTTCCCATTAATATAGCAATACGCATGTTTGTAACATTTTTTTTAATTAAAGTCAAGTAACTGTTTTGTTTACTGTATATTGTATGGACTCAACATCGGATCATTTTATTTTCTCTTTAATCTTTTATAATTAATATATTACTCAAAAAGTAAAACATGTTATTATTAAAAACATTAAAAAAACATTGCGCTACTATATTGTACCGTGGTACACCGTTAATTATTTTGTAGGTAAGGTTGATTCGAATTATATTTTTGTTAACTTAACTTAAACCATATTTGGGCTTTAAAAAAGATACATTAACTGACGTGGTGCAGTGCGCAAGGCGCTACCCTTCCATCACAGAGTTCTGGGTTCGATTCCCAGTGAGGTCAAAATATATTTACATAATCTAATAATATGTAAATTCCTCAAGCCTGAGAGTTTTACCACTATTATTGGGCTTCACGGTCTGTTGTGGTGTTTATAAAGAAACAATAAAACAAAAATGCCCCCACCAAACCACATCCACCCCGTACCACACGCGGTCTTAATCGAGCATGTCACAGGATTCTACGTTTGGTTTAAAGGTCATTTTTATTCCTGATTGGAAATGTATCACGAGTAGTTACAAATCTCAAATCTGCTTGGACTGAATTTACATTACTTTTAAGGGGTACCCATGGGAGAGTTGTAGTAAAATAATTGTAGTAATTAACAAAAGTTCATAAAAACTATCGAACTATCTTAGTGAAGAGATCTTCACGTAAGCAGTATGACGCCAAAAATTTTCTAATTGCAACAACATTGTGAAAAAGAGACATGCGAGTAATCTATCGTAAAAACTGAATTATCGATACATTAATATTAATTTGTAATAAACTGACATTAGAAAACATTCAAGTCGATTGCCGCTGTGTGATCATTCTTTAAGAATCTCTAGTTTGAGCTCTCTCTATCAATTGGTCACAATCAGTCTTGCTAGATGCTTCATGACGTTATCTACCTATGCTCCTTGGTGGCAGCCCATGGAAAGAGTCTTTACTTTGATTCCTTAATAAGCCTTGTAGAGAGCTCTAGATCAAACCATTCTAACCTAACAATGGGAGGAGACTATCTGACTCAAATGAGGTTGAACGAATATTCGCAGTTTTATTGTTAATTTTAAAACGTTATATTATGATTCTTTGGATAGCGAAGATCTTTGAAGTATATTGAAAGAATTTCAATTTCCATGCTGGTAATTAATATGATAAAATAAGTGGGAGTACAAGAAATGAAAATATAATTAATATTAAATTCTACAGGTTTTTTTTTTTACAAAACCCACTTAGGGTTTTCAAAGTATTAATAATATTACAATTAATAATAATGAAAAAATTCATAATATTGCTGGAACGAATAAGAAAATGTATTCTGTCTCTATCTATACACGTAGAGTATTTAAGCAAAGGCAAACGGCCTATCTGAATAGTCTTGATAATGGTGTTACAACCGAAATAGCTATCGACAAACCTTTAAAAAAAAAAAAACCTGTAGAATTTAATATTAATTATATTTTCATTTCTTGTAAAATGGAATTCTACCAAGTAAATGCTAACTCAATTAATAAGTGGGAGTACTTTAATAAAATTGATTCAGGAAAGGCCAAAATTCATTAAAAAAAGTCAGTTATTACAGCACTTGTTCAGGTCCATATGCTTAAATAACGAGTAGTAATGAATATTATAGTCAATAATTTAGATGATAAGGATAGTAATGATACGTTACATAATATTATGTATGTAAAAAATATGAATTTTACATTGTATTATTGACATAGATAAGATCTTATGTAATGGATATTTATATACATACCTATTATTACACGAAATTATACCCATTAAATCTTTATGCAAAACAGTAATGCATTTAGATTGTTTCAAAAGATATAATAATAATGATTAATAATATAAATCAATCACCATAAAAATATGATATAATCAGTCATAAATAGAATTATAAGATAGTTTTTAATGAGTACAGGACTGGATGAAAAGAATAATTATTTTAAAGCATCTTTTTTTTGATTTCATGCGAGTATTATAAATATATACTTCTTTTTTTGTTGCATTCTTCATTGAGGCTTTTAATTTCATTGTCTGGTATCAGTTTGAAGTCTCAACGCTTGCAATAGCAACCAAAACGGCAGTATCCTTTTTCGTAATGTTGGCGAGTCAATAAAATCTTTCTTATATGAATGATTAATAATACATTTTTATATTTTTTTTAAGAAGATTTACCAATAAAAGAGAAATAATTTACTGTAATTGCCTTACTAATAAAAAACATACAAACTAGCGTTTTTATTTCCAGATCTTTCTTATATTAATAATATTGGTTAGGAAAATTATGGTTGCCCTCAACCCTATATTTCCCTCCTACCTCAAATCCCCAGTTATTGTCGCAAGTTCAGGCACAACTCAGTTACGGGTCATCAGTCCACCGTGATTGAATAACACTGAGTCACCTAAAAACAACTAGAGCTTCTAGGCTTATTACAGTTTGACTATCGCGAGTAATTCAAAGCGCATAATAATTCAAAAGTTATTCGTAGACTACGGCCGCAACTGGATATAGCAATGTGACCGTCGTCCAAGCAATAATTTTGAACACCTGGCAAGCCATGATAGCGGATTTTGTTGAGCTCATAAACTTATAACTTAAACCATATCTGACCATCAATTACCGTGCACCTGGTGACCGAACCTACAATACCGCGCGAGTTGTAGTGAAACCAGACCACAAAACCAGCTTCAACAGCATAAAAGGTCGGTGCCTGGCATCCTAACATAACCCTCCCCTCAGCATCTATATCCATCATCACAATTATTTAAAATCAATAATAATTACAGTCCACTATAAAAAGCGCAACAAAAAATATTGTATGATAAATAATGTTATAAGTACTTATTTTATCCTTTCATAATAGCCGAGGTACTGTAGTTTTCTAGTTTTAAAGCTACATTTTAAGACATCTTAATCCAGTACAATTAAAGGTTGATACAGCTAGAAATTCATAGCCTTAATTTTATATTCTTCCCCGACTCGTATAGCAGCAGCGTGCAGAATACAACATATTAATAAACACACACCAAAATAAAACGACAGGCAGAAATTAATAATAATAATTATATACGCACAATGAATATTGTAGTTATTTTTTTGTTATTGTTTAATTATATATTTTGGTTTAATGTTAATATTGCTTCAAATAAACTTGCTTAAACCAAGAGATTTGGGGCAGCTTTAAAAATTTAATAAAAAGCATGATAAATTCTTTTGTAAAATATAGTCTTGAATGATAGCTCTGTGTACTTAATTGAAAATGTTATTTATACTTCATTGCAATAATAAGGTAAATATAAAACAGGTAAAAGACATAAATAATAAATAATTATAAAATAAATATTTTTTCGATGTCCAATAAAGTAAAATAAATACAACTCTGTCAGAATTAACAAACATTTCCGTTGTTTATTTACAATATGTTTGGATCTGTTTTAATCTGTATAATATCAGTAAATGACGTAATTACCATTTACAAAAAATGTACTGATCTGTTGTAATATGTGTAATATAATAATATATACTTTCAACAACTGATATTATGATATTATTTTGAGTATTTCTTCCATTCGAAATGGACCACAAAAATATGTTGATTTTTGTAATAATATGCTTATCATTGGATGTTGCTATTAGTTCACCGAATTACAACCAGCTAGCACCGGTAAACTATGTAAGTTTTTTTAGATAATAAAAAAATGCCTTATTTGATTATTCAATAGATATTTTACTAAAACACTAAAATCAAAGTAAATAATTAATACTATCAACTAAGGGTACCTAATAATTTTATTTTGTACTTGATTACATATTGCACTATTCCATTTGAATAGTTTCTAGTATCCTGGATTATGCTTTTCAGTATTTCAAAGCACTATTTTATTTTAACGGGATTTTAATGTTTATTTATTATTTTAATGTCCAAAATGTTCAATAGTAATCATATTAAACTTGCCAATGGCTTATCTAACATAAGGAGTAATGTATTTTCACGATCGATGAAAACTTTTCAGCCATTAGACGAGCATATTTGGTTTTCGATAGTAAATTGAATAATTAATCAGAATTGTTTGCAACGGCTTCAGAACTAATTACTTTACCAACCAGGATAATATTATATAATGTTTGAGACTTTAATGGTTGTATATTATCGTTATAGATTATTGAGTTTTCACCTTATTTCTTCGACTTTTCGGACTCGTTTCAAAGATTATTCTCAAGAAAAAAAGGGTGGAAAAATACGTGGTAAACACTCAAAGATCTATGACAAAAGAATATCATGATTCTATCTAGAGTCATTTGTTATGCGTGAAAATAATTCATATTTTTTTAAAACGTTAACCAATGTCTTTAAAATACAATCATTAGTCATCTTTAAAATACAAAACCCATCATAGCATATGACTCACAAATACAGGAAACTCACACAAATATTAGAAAATCATTTATTTATTATTCATGAGGGTAAATATAGGTAAAATAAAATCAAGTCATATAAGAAAATAGCGTAATATTATAATATGAATGATGTAATACTCGTAACTATATTGCCTGCTTTTCAATTCAAGAATAACATATTTTATTATGCTGGGGTAATTACGATGGACGGGTCATTTTCCAAAAATGAAGAAAACGCTGCCTTCAAAAATTATGAATAATAAAGTTGTTGAAAATTCAATGAACCCAGCTTTCATTTATATAGACTCCATCATAGTGGGTCTTCAAATTTGAAAATGTATAGCTCAGAATAGGCAGGCATAAATACTTTGTTGCCAAAATCCACTCAAAATTATTGACCCAATGGTATTTTTTCAATGAATTAAATAAAATCATCCATCGACTAGTTTCAACTAAGTTATCTTTTTTTACAAAAAAAAATGACCTAAAATATAAAACATAAAACATTAGTGACGGTACAAAAGCGATTTCATAAAAACGTCAATTTTAAAGCTTACTGTTATGATTTATCTAATTCTATTTCGACCGCTGCAACTTTTATGGTACCATCTTTGGAAAGTCGACGTTCTATATATATATTTTCTTTTTAAAATTATCAATGGTTTTGTTGACTCGCCAAACCTACTCGAAAGGGTGGGTTTCCATTGTCCATCAAGATTTACGCGAAACTAAACTTTGTACCATATCAGTCGTAGCAGTTCTAATTATGCACAAAACTCTTTTATTCGGCGCTCTTGTTTAAATTATAATATATATTTCCCCACCTTGATCCTTTTAATAATTCACATGTTTCATTTAAACGCGCTATCTCCAAAATTTTGTATAAATAGATATATATATTTATATTTTTAATGCAATTTCTTTATTTATTCTCAATCTCTATCTTGTTAGGCTTAACTATATTATAATTTATAATATATGGAAACTTTGCTAATTGCAATAACTTTTCATTATTATATTTTAAATTTTTGTAATCAATATGTAAATTAAAGAAAATAGGCATTGGAAGTTTTATAAAGTATTTTAAAAGTAGTTTTTAACCCTATAACTAAAACCATTAAAGACATTTTGACGACAATTATTCTCATATAGGGAATTGGTTATAAATTTTATTCAGTTATTTTGTGATGAGATAACATTTAATTTTTTATATAACTTTCCCGATTAATAATATTCGTAGTTATATTATGCCAAAAATAAAAGAATCATAATAGCATTCTACTCCCAAAATATTGTCACATATCCTTTTGGATGCACTCTATATTATTCATATTTAAAAATAATAAATATATTTTATTTATTAAAATATTGAATTTTATTTTATTAATTAGGTACATTATTTCATTTTTTTTTCAAAGGAACCCTTCAAAGAGGACTCCGTAGACGTGAAGACGTGCGCAGGAGTTGAGCAAAGTAGAATATCAAATGTTACTTGCACTGTAAAAGAAAAAACAAATTTTACTTTTCTGATCGAATGCAATCTCAAACTACACGAAGAAACCTCGTTTACATCGGTAAAATTATAATTTTATACATATTTATATAATATTTATATAATATATATATATATATATCAGTATTTTGTAAATGTGTTAAAATAATCACCCGTTTTTCCTACGTATTCTTCAATTGGGTACCCACTTACTTCTTTTAAATGTGAAACTAATGTACATAATGACGTGATACTTTAATGATAATGACGGGAAACTAGACACACTTAGTTCCTTTTAGATGGGTATTTAATCGACAACCGGCACTTCCGGCGGGTTTAACCAAATACTTTATTTTAATACTTATTATTTATATAAAAGTAAATTTTTATGGCAATATATTGTACAGGTTACGGGTTTGATTTTTTTAATTTATTGGCTGAGTTTGCGATATGTTCTATCAGCTTGAAAACAATATTTTTGGATAGGCTATTTTTGTTAATTCAAGCGGTTGAAAACTAACATTTTTTCATGTAGCTACCATTCTTGTCGAAGCGCTTATATTAAGCACATTCAATTTCAAATGAAATCAAGTAGCATGCGTTTTGGTCAATCACTCACAATAATTATAATTAATAAAACATTGATTCATTCACACACGAATACAAGTTTTGAAAAATGGAAGATGTCTGTTAAAAATTAAGCATTTTTTTAAAAATAATACAACAAAAAAAATATAGCCTGGAAACACTATATATGTTGAAAGCAAATTTTAAATACCGGTATCCTCTGTAAATAATACACTTCACTGTCATTAATATAATTTGTTTAACTTTAAATAAATTCTTGTATCAACTTATCAACATTCAATTATTAGCAGAACGTTTGGCAATCGTCAGTTATTACTGATATAATAATATTAAATTTAGTTAAGCCAGCAATTAATTTCCTCTTCAATAATTATTAACTGTCTAAATATCTAGTCAATGAGTTACCGTTGGGCAATTGATGTACTTAAATCAATCACATTCGCAAATTGTCTCGATACCTGTATTATACTGTAAAGACATTATGTTAGTAGTGTAGTAGAGCTGGTTTTTTTCTAATAGTCAATATTATGTTACACACAATAATGTTGAACCACATGAAGTTACATAATTATGTCATTGTTATTTTAGCAGGTAATAAAATTGCGAACTTAAATAAGTATCGTAAAAATATGAGACAAGCGATAAATCAGTCCCATTCCGAAACAAATATTAAAAATAATATTTACCTTTCATGCTACATACCTTACATACAACAACCACTAGACGTTGCAAGGCATGTGTTTGCTATAGGACCGGTTTAGTCATAAATTAATATGGCAGGAAAGTACACAACTTAATTAATCTGTTACGAAAGTTTTCGTAGCTAAACATCGTAATAATACTGAAACATGTATTATAAAAAGGAATAAGGGGTTAAAAAAACAGTAATCCGGCACTATTACACTATGTATGTTATAATTTATATCAGGTTCACATTGCCGCTGTTTCGGGCGTGGCTTACTATTTTGATTCTCTCATCTTCCCTCTCGTGGTAATGACCACTTCAAGGCTCATAGTTTTGCTTTTTTATAAGTATTTTGTTTGATTGTGAATTCATAAAAAAAATCCAACATACCGACTTGGTATTTGATTTATTACAAGAAAATTAAAAAAAAATAACTATATTTCCAGATTAAAATTGACATGTCCAGAATGGAAAACGATATCTATTTGGATTCAGCTAGTATCGTTGGGATGGACTTATGTCTTGTGGCACCGTCTTTACAGGATCTTGTGCACTCGATAATCGATAACAACTCCCACTGTAAAGAGGGTAAGATGACAACGGTAAGACAAATACTTGTGTTATTTATAAAAAAAATATATGCTTCTTACCTTTCATCATTAGACGAAGGTGAACCACTACCAAAAAAAATCTTTGCTTTATAATCTGCCTCGCAGTTGCAGTTTTGTAGAGTTTCAAAGTGTGGCGTCATTTTCTTTTAGGCTTACCTTTTCTTGAATGCTATGAGTTTATCTTTTCGGTGACCAGGATACTATAGCTTATATGGTTGTGATACTACGCAGAACTTCTCCGCTATTTTTCATTCGATTAAGAACGTATACATTTTTCACCTGGACAGTCCAATAAATTTTGAGGATACATCAATACGGTTACATCTCCAATGCCTTAACTCTCTGTGACATCTCCTAGTACGGTGTCCATAAATATAATAACTTACTAATAAAAATTGCCATTAAGAATATGTGGCATCTCAATGGACTCTTCGGTATTTTTTACTAGCCAGTTTTACAACTAAAGCGCAATTAAAGCGTAGGTTAAAGGGGATGATTTCTTTTTTTCTTCTTTAGAATAGGGAACTAAAATAATAGTATGTATTCGATCATATCAATTAAATATACAGATGGAGTGTTGTAATATATAGAAATAGATAAAAAAAAAAAGTTGGTCATGAGATTTAAACTAATTCAAGAGTTATAATCTATGAGGACGCTGGGATACGTAATCATGTTATTTTTTATAACTGTTGCTTAGGTTACACTACTATCTCAATCAATGCAAAGGGTATACTGAATCTTGCTCCATTTTTAAACGATCTTTGATAAATGCTTGTATACGATATGTTATTTTTTAAAGTGATTTAATCGTACAGTGTTATGTGAAGCAAACTTAGTACGATCATCGTCTGAATTTATATAAAAAAAACTGCAACCAATAAAATTTTACAATAATATTAATTAATTTATTCAAATATTCGATTCGATTAGTTATTAAATGATTAGAGATTTCCAGGGCAAACCTTGAAATATATACATATGTACACTTTAATAATATTAAAAATGAATTACGAATGTTCGACTTGAAATGACACCGAAACATTCACATGGTAATACAAGTTTTGCTTTAAATAACTGTCTGGGAAATGACAGATTACGTCAAATTAATCATAGATAGATAGCTGGCCGAATACAAATACACTAAACCACTATTATTTAGAATGTTAAATGACGTATTGTGTACACACAAACTGTTTTAACACAAACAAAACATTTACAAGGCTCTCTAAATATATACGAAATACTGCACTTTCATTGAAAGATTCATATAATTACAATTTTAACTGTTTTTTTAGGAACCAAAGCATTTTGAACTTGAAATGACCGACATTTTGAAGGAAATCTTCCGAGGAAACTTTTTTAATGGAAAATACCGTTTTACTTTCACGTTTCTCAGTTCTACAGAAAACATATTCTGTATCGACATTAACTGTGAATTTTCACCAAGAGATAATTAAAATAATGTAAATTCTGATAATTTGTTATTATGTTAAAAATAAAAAAAAAACAGTGTGCGTATATATATTTTGAATCATACATAATATTATATTATTGTATAAATATAAGTGTTAATTTTAAACATTACCAACATGTACTTACAATTATTTATTAATAGCATGTGGCATGGTTTGGTAATACAAAGTTTATAATATTAATTATGTTTCTGTTTTGAGCGTATTATAAAATATTTTAAATTGAAACTACAGCATTTTTAATTTATTTAGTTTGTAAAGAAGTTTTCATACATTATATTTTAATGTTAATTTCCATTGGGCATCTTTATTTGATAGCATTTAAATAAAATAATGTATTATAAACTTCTTTAGTGGATGACATTAGCTAACGACTGAGTGACTTGGATGACCAACAAGCTTTCTTGATGGATCTCTCAGTATTCAATGAAACGCATCGGCAGTGATAGTGGGAAAATTGTAAACCTTTGATTTTGTTGTGTGTACTAATTAAAAATGTTCATCAAGTATGAATAAAAAATATTTATAATAAAACACTTTGAAGTATTTGATAAAATAACATCATCATTATTGTACCCTGGCTTCTTCAAGTCGTCTTCCTTAGTCCAGTCTGCCACATTCAAGACCATTATTCGCTCCAAAAATCTTCGGACTTGTTGATGGTGATGACTCAATATTATAACCCATATATATTTGTAAATTTAGTAACGGCGAATGTAAATAATGAAAGAAAATTAAATAATAAAACATAATATAAAATACACAAAACCATAGTAATAGTATAATAACAGTCAGGTTAAACATAAATTATATAATAAATCATAATTAACCGATAAATTTTAAATAAAAAAGTACAATATAATAAATGCATTATGTACCTACATCATATTATTATGAACAACAAGTTAAATATCCACACAATAAAAATAATGTCATTTACTGCAATCCTTGAGTGCCTAAACAGAAGTATTGAACATGTTATCAAAATAAATTTACGAAAAAGAATAAATCCTTGGTATTGAAGAATCGATACAGACCTCAGATACAGGATCATTCTCAGTAGTTCTGGTTAGCCGATGATTGAGTTTACAGTTTTAAACATATCCAAAGAGTGTGGATAGATTAGTTATCCATAATAAATTACTGTAGAAAATAGATTCAGTTGGAATATAAATCGTAGAAATTTACGTTGATATCTTTCAATGGTTTGGATATTATAGAAATGGTTTACAGTATGTAGTGAGCGCACAGAATAAGTATTTTTAAGACTCTAATATTGTTATTTTTTTTAATTCACTAGAGTTCCACATGATAAAACTAAACAAGTTATTAGCTTTGCAAGAAGTATAATGATTATCATGTGATATACATTTTAAAATATAAGTAATGTTTTATGTGGTAGGCATGTCACGCACTATTAAGGGGCTGTAAATATAGAAAGAAAATAGAAAATAAATTATATCATATAGTAGTTTTCGTGAAAATTAGTTTTTTTGCCTACGGTGCTGATATTATACCCCTCCTGTGGACTTCAATACTTAGATGCGCATGTCTGACATCAATGTTTCTCAACCTTTTTACACATGTGTGTTCCAAAACAATAACTGCAAGTGAAACATCTGATCGCTGTTAATTTTGTCACGAATTAATCTATTTTAAGAACAAAACACAATGCACAAACACTTGCAGGTGCACGGGTTTTGAAGATTTTATTGGAATTTTTAGCATGGGCGTTTGGACGTCAAAAATTTGCGGACCATCATAAAATTTTTGTGGGACTACCGGTTGAGAATCATTTTAAAAAAATGGTTTAAAATGATACCTAAGTCACTGGTTTCAGTGACAAGGCTGGCCTTAGCAGGTTTTTTTCATTTGCACTTTGGATTTCAGATGTCTATATATTTCAAAGTACTTAATACTCATTGTTTTCAGTATTCTGATGTATACATCGACGATATTATCGGTGCCAAAAGAACTCAGATATTATTATATGAAGCGTTTCATTTTCTGGAATGAGTTATTCTAAATGGTATTTCCAATAACATGTCAAATTAATAACACACCAAAAACAGTAGTCAAAAAAATATATAATTAAATTCTACAGATTCCGAAACAATATTAATTTACTTCTACATAGCTCTCTAGCTAGAAAATTTTACATATTTTTTAATAGTTTACAAAACATTATAAATGTACTAATTATAAATGTATTTTTCTTTGTTTCAGGTAAAAAATATGAGTCAAAACCCAATACTACTAAATTATCTTTCCGTGTAGGTAAGTTATGTTCAGAAATTAAAAATTTTATTGTTTCATTTTTCGACTAATTTAAAAATCGACTTTCTTTTGCTATTATTTCAAAAAATAGATGGAAAAATTTTGATCAAAAAAATTATATCTAAATGTAATATTAATAAATGTACAAATACTAAGATAATTATTGATCTTCTAAACTGAAGTTGAATATACCGCTTACCAGAGATGCACAGTAAAAAAATATGACGCATCCAATTTAAGACATTTTCTTTTAAAAATATTTTACAAAACGGTCAAAAAACATTTAAAAAAATGTTTATTAAATTTAAAATGTGAATTTATTAAAGGACTCTTTGGCGGTGGATCATATCCTTCTCTTAATAACATTTTTCTACATATTTATTTTCATAATTTGCCAGATATGAACTGATGATTCACGGCTTCAGAAGCATGCCACACGCTCCACATTGACGTAAAACATGCTTTTTTTGTCTAAACTATACATTTTATCAGTTTTTTTCAATACTAAATCAGTGACATTGTAAATATCATTCGTACAAATTGTTAAGGGCAATCAAAAGTCAATTCATTCATTATTTTACAAAACAATAAAAAGATTACTTATAATTATGGTAAAAAAATATAAAATACCTAATACGAATATGTAATCTAATCATATTATTATAATCATTTAAAAATGCATACTTTATATTTCTCGTGTAACATTATAAATGAAACATAAACGTTTTGTTATGCTGTGTACTCATACAACAATGGGACTGAAATTGTTTATTTCACTTACATTATTAATATTTGTAGAATGCATAAAATCTGAAAATTTTTTTGATACATCCACCAGAAATTTTGTAAGTTACGAATAAAAATAATATTTATAATATGTATCTTCTATCTTTTTTCTGAATCATATCCGTTATCGGATGCCGTTATCGGATATAATTTTGAACATCTTTTCTCTATTTATGTTACTGCTCTAAATATGAGAGTAATATTGAGTCTCTAATTCAGTTCAACTTCATTCTCTGAAGATCTTTTCTTGAATGATAAAGGCTAGTTTACACGAGTCACTGCGGATAATTATCCGCAGAGAATTGCATACTGCTTATATACACGTATCACTGAAAGTGAAATACTCAAATCAATTCAAAATGGTGTCAACTGAAATAACAGTGCAGGCTGGAATTCAAACAATTAGTGAATATTTGTTGTATGAATGCAGCAATTTCATAGAGAGAAAGAGGAATAAGAAAAGAGGCGTTGGTGGATAAAACCATGGATAATGCGACGTAATATCATGGGAGTATTTATGTAACTGGTTTCTTTTTAATTCAGAATGACAGTTTACGTACTTATGTAAATAATATGATGACAATAGTCAGAGGCGCATTTTGCATGGGCAGTGGCGTGGTGCACCACTTTTGCAATCATCCGCAATGATCGAAAAGTAGAAAAATGTTTAACTTTATTCGATTTCGATTTCGGATGACCACTTTCGATGATTCGAGGATGAATGTGCATTTACACGGGTCACTGCGGATAATTCATTCGCGATGATCGTCAAAAGTGAACCGTGTAAACGGGACATATGCCAATGGTGCAGGTTTTATTTCTGTGATTATTGATTTGGTGTTATTTCTTCAAAATCACTATTTTAAAATGTATATTTATTTTGAAGTCATTCAAAACAAAATTATTGTTATAAAACGTAATTATACAGCATAAAAATAAATTATAATAATAATAATTACTAAGTTACCACAATCAACAGTAGTTATGCTGTCTATACAATAATGTTGAATCGATTGTCGGTTATCTGCAATTGAGAAGGTATCTAATTCACCAGTAAATTTTATAAATACTATAACTTCGACTCCTTATTTACGTTATCTTCCACTAGCAGAGATTACACATTTTCATGTGCCCATAGATATTTATTTATTTCAGATATTTAATGATTTACGATCTTCCTTACCTTTTTATTTTATATCTGGTGACATGATAATTTCTGAAAAAACAGTCAGACAAACATTTAAAAGATGTGTTATTATATAAAGTAAACCTAATCTTAGTCACTGATTAAACGAGTTATCGTTACTATTTTTCTTTACAATAGTTCAACATCTTTATTTGTTAACATTTTAAACCCGTTTGTAAAATTATTATTTTTGAAATTTGTTTGCATTTAATTATTAATATAGGGTTTTTACAAAGAAGACCAACTCAGCGCTGGAGTTTGTCAAGGACCAAAGAAAAAAAATGGAACTGAATTAGAGTGCAACTCACACATAGATCAGGACGGTCATATAATATTAAAATGTAATGTGACAATTCTAAGAAATATCCCAAAGCCATTGGTAAATATAAAAACTTAACACGTCATATATTAATAAGATGTAATAACTAAAGCACAAATTACACTATCAGACCCGAAACCATCAACACCGATTGCCACCATTTGTAAAAAGTGTAATTTTGAATAATGCCATTATATTATGACCACAAAATTGTCAAACCATCTATCACCGATCATAAATCATAAGTAATACATATGAATTTTTAATATACTTTGGCCATGACTACAAGAAATGATCCAAGATAGCATTTTACGACCAGGACGCAGTAGTTTGTAAATGTTATTTGAGTTTTTCTATCATTTTATCGTATATATCAAATTCAGTCCTAACCTGTGGAGGTTGGAAAAAATTGAGATTCTCAATTAATTTTATATTACTTTATTCACTCCGCTTCTTTACACCATTTAGCATAGCGATGGAGTGTTGTTTTAGTATTCACTATAATGTATGTGTGGTCACCATAGAAATTGCTTCATCTCAACTTACCACAAGTTTGATTGTTTTGAGAAATATATTGATTTTCAATTTTTAACTGTTTTAGTTTTATAGTAAAAATTTTGTTTTTCGAATACAATTCGATAAAGCCGAGTTTTGAAAATAGGGCCTATTAAAAACAATTAAATTTGAAAAATATTCAATTACTTAGATAACGATGACATCTATAAATTACGTTGTCATGCATTATAATCCTAAAAAAGCACAGATAAAGCATAAGCTTAAAGCTTACATCATTTCCAAAACAAAAGTACTATTTTTTACCTTTCTGTATTAAAAACAACCCTTTCCATGCTCTACCGCCACACTGTGATACTATATCCAGTGACATCCCGTGGCGGCAGGTAGACTATACACCGTATAGGGGCGGCAGTTATCCAAAGGGCGGCACACCTGAGTAGGAATGATTCGGTTTATAGAGTTTACAAATAAAATTAAAATAATATCATAAATATGTTTTTGATTAAATAATAAATTCAGTTTACTGGTTGAGCACCTTTCATTTTGAAATAATTATCTATGAAAAACAGCAAGTTCTAAATAAAAAATACAAATACAAAAAATGTGATATTTTGAAATGAATAATTCTATAAGTATAATAAAATAATAATAATTCCATCAATTTATAAATATCTGGATGGAGGGGCGGCATTTTCAGTCTGTCAGGGTGGCACTTTTGGAAAGGGTCGTCACTGGGTATATATCGGAAACAAGTTTATTTTGTTGTTATTAAGTAAGATACTAATTGGTAAAGTATATTAGCATGAATCTAGTGGTTACCGATTCAAGTCCCGTCGGGAGTTGAATTTTTTCAAAAAAGATATTTTCTAATAGGTAAATATTGGTTGTTTTGAAATTGGGTATATTTTATATATTTTAATGGTTGATGTATTTCAGCATAGGGTGAAAGCATATAAGCTTGTGAAAAATCGATACATTCGTATAGTTAATGTGGGGGATTACGAATTATGCGAAGCATTTACTTATTATGTTGGAGAAACAAAAGCTATGGTATTGGAAAAACCGCCTCTATGTTTACATGAAGAGCTAACCAAGGTAAAAATATCACTAAACTATTGGATACATAAATTCTACATTTTTCCTATCATCGCACATTATTCATACTACTGATAAATAAGTTAACCAGATATTAACTTATTTGTGATGATGTGGTGATGATTTTTTAGTATATTTATATAGTATACTAGCCATACGACCAAATAACAGTAGTGTAGTGAAACAATCACATAAACTCCCAGGTTTTTAATAAAATTACAAAAATATATTATGACCTTACTGGGAATCAAACCAGGAGTCCCCAGATCTGAAATCAGTGCATCACGCACTGGATCGCAAGGTCTGCTATGTGTAAGGGGGCAATTATTCTTCATTAAATTAATTAAGCAGGTAGACTTCTCTCCATTTATGAAATACACATCAGTCACACTCTGAAATGAACATTTTAGACTAAATAATAGCATTATTCTCAGTTATATTTACAAGGTCTGTCTTAAAATCCAGCTTTGGGATAATTGGGCCCACAATGATAAAATATTGAAAACAAAGAAATATTATTTTTATTACCATGTTTTTATTAGCTCGTATTCTTGTTTGTCCCGTACATATTTTTTCTTGTTTGTCCAAGATTTTCAACTAACTTCCCGACTAGATAGACATTTAAAACTTTTAGTATATATCAGAATACAATGGGAATGCATTTTTTTAATATTTTGACAATTTTTAAGCAGAATTGAATTCATTTTAAGTTAATTCTGTTTTGTATCTTTCGGAAAAAATTCGTTAAAAGTAATATTTACTACTCACTATTATTGGTTGCTAAGTGGATCTTAGCAACTAAATTATTAATATATACGTGCGTTACTATGAAAATCAATATGGATTGTCAAAATGACATTTCAGTATTCTATATTTATTAATACATAGAATTGTCAAGTTTATATGATTCAACAGAAAATTTAAAAACGTGGCATATAAAAAGTTCTTTTTATCTTGAATTTATTAATATTGCGATTGGGTTATACTCAGTAGAAACATCATTCGGTGAAACGAAAAAAAAATCCGACATTTCACTGAATAAAATGTCATATTTTGAGTGTTTGAATCTTTCAAAAGATGTGTTAGATAATTTATTAAAATAAACGTCACATAGTTTAAAAACAGAAAAATACTTAATATCTACCTGTATATATTTTAAAATTTTTATTTCAGGGTATTCAAAATATATCGATGGATTTTAGCACGTTGATGTTGCATAATTACAAACGCAGAATGTTTTACGGACGATTTCGTTTTAATTATCTTGCAGGAAATAAACACTATAATATATTCTGCATACGACATGATGTGGAATTTTTACCTCTAAAAAAATAAGATCACATTTTCCCAATATACTTATATATATCGGAAATATGATATTATATTGTATTGAAAACTGTATTATTTAAATACTGATAAATCGGTTCCAGATGATATTCTGTTGTTTGTGACCGCTGTATGACCAAACAGTGCATCATTTAACGTTGCGTAGACGATTTTTGATGCAAATCTTTTATCAATTAACAGAAAATGATTCTTAATACTTATTGACAAAATAAATATTGATAATTATAAATATTTTTGTTTTTTATACATTGATATAATATATTTTATATCGTTCTTTATTGTAATAAAAACAATATTATTGAGGCCATATTTAAAATATAGTAATTAATATACTTTCAAATATTATATTGAGTTAAATTATTGTTTTATTGTAATTTAATTTATGGTAATGGTCGCGAAATTATTGAAAAGGAATCCATTTACCAATTATTGGTAATCAAAACCTATATAAACGCTTTTTGTTTTTATTTTTCGACATATTAGTATAGTGCTTTAAGCCATAATCATAGTTACATGTAAATTGTACGTAAAACATTTCACCTTAGCACAGTTCGCCGTAAGATTTCTTATCGGAAAGAGTATAATAATATTATACTATACAGTCTTCAATTTTATTAGATTCAATATGAATATTAATTCAATTTTCATGGCTGATTTTGGCAAAATTCATTAATTCAACAATGAAAACCTAATCTAACCTAACAAATAATCCAGTACATCGGCTATATTATCAAAATTTGTTTGCTGCTGGCTTCCTGTAAAGTGTAAACCGACAAGAACCGTGTTGTATTTAAACATGAATTTTATGTCAGTACTATACGACCCAAAGAGGTTTGACGATCTTTAGTATACGGCCATATATTTCCGATACAACATTTGACGGTAAAGTGTGATACGGCAAACTGCATACGTACAAGTTTCTGGAGACGCATAATCATAAGGTATATATATACATGGATGATCATATTTTGTACAAAAAGTTTTAACAACCAAAAATATAGCGTTTGAAAAATCAGCGTTAGATTTAAAGTCACCTTAAATCCCATCCCCTAAGGGCCATCGATGACAGGGACTAGATTGCATTCTATCTATTATGCAATTGTATCTATTTTGTTGTGTATTCAGCAACGGAAATCCTTACAAACTGAATCCGATTTTTCACGTGGTATAATGAAAAGTGATAATCAGAAATTATACTCGGTGATAATAATATTAAGTTTTTTATTGGTCAAATTTCAAAGCATAATGGTTTTAAAGTAGAACGAACGAATCCATAAAGATACAACTAAGCAGTAGAAATGAGTTATGTGGAATCAAATTGAGTGATTTGAGTCGAATGATTTTACAATGGTTTAAAATAAAATACATCATATGAAGTAGTCACTATGTAATATTAGCGATATTTAGTTCACGCTCATTAGTTTAAATATATGTAGTAACACTGCTAATTAATAGGCAAATTGATCGCGTTGATTGGGGGCGGCAGTTACCCAAAGGGCGGCAAATTGAGAAGAATCAATAGGTATATATAGAAATAGCTACCTAAACTTAGTAATAACGTAAATATCTTTCCATTAAAAAATTCAGCTTACTGGTTGGAAACTAAATGTATTTATTAGGTATCTACTATAGAAGTTTTAACAGGATTTTTTTGTCAGGTTCGCGATGTCTAGTTTACTTCCGTCGTTCTTGGACGTTACGTTCTTGGTGAACAGCAATGACACGTGCATACCTAATTTAAAATTTATCCAAACATGTTTGCCAGTCACTCGTGAATTTTGGAAGTTGTCTTTTTAACTCTACCTACCTATCTGAAACCGTAGACTCGCAATATTGTCTATTAAAGCATATATGGCATTTAAATTAGATTTAGTGAAATATATCTTGTAAGTAATGTATGCACACAACTCATTTCTTAGATATAGGAGTCACAAAAGGATGATAAAAAGTAGGTTACTGTATAAAAAAAATGTGTCGGCATTTTGGCACTACCTAGGGGCGGCATTTTGTCTAGGGATATCACCGCTAATTAATAATATAACATTGAATACAGGTAATCCTTAAAATCATCAAAACCATATCCATTCGAATATGTTTAATAATACAATATAACAAGTGCCTTAGGATGACAATGAAGGGCATCCTTTTTAAATAAGGGAATTGAATAAAATACAATTAACTCTGTCAGTGGGCAAAACATTATAGCAGGAGAGTTAAAAAGACACATCACTATTATTTACTTCAACATGGTATCATTATTACATTAGTTTATTTTTCAAACCCAAAATATTTCCATGCTCAAAAATACTCATTTACAAATAGCTTAGGTATGATTTTGATAGTTGACAAACTCAATTAAATTTTAACTAAAATGAGTGTTATTACTATAATAGTCTAAACAATATTAAACATTATAATGGTGCCAAAACGTATAAGTGAACAGGGTTATATCGACAAACCATAGAACGTCATTAAATACTTAGTCATTATATTGGCACGTACAATACAAAATGAATAATTAATAATAATGCCGTACATAAAATTTAATATACCAGCCATTTTAGTTAATATATTTTCAGCAATAAAATATCTTTTTACCATTAACTATAAAAATACACCTAGATATTTTGATAAAATAATAAAAAAAAACAGTTCGGAATATCATATTTTATGTCCAGTTCAATGTTAGTTGTGTTAAGATGAAGTGGATATTTTATGTAGAAATTTTATTTTTCATTGCCTGCAGTATAAATTGTGCCAATAACAATAAACGCTTCAGGGTTTTTAGAAAATTCGTTAGTATCTGCAAAGCAACGTTATAAAAATAAGTAATATGTATGTACATGTAATATTATATTATAATGCATATTTTATATGACAGAAATTATATTCACAAAAATTATAGAGGGTCAGAATTTTTGGCAATATATCTAATTAGCTCCAACGAATTGGAAAAATGAAAAGTAAAGTTTTAGAATCCAATAATAACTTCTTTAAATCATATTTTTTGTTTGTAAATTATTTTTATTTCTAAAGTACAACTGTTATTTCAGATAAATTGCCAAGAGAGAAAAAAATATTCTACGTGTGTTTTATCAGTTTCTTACAATGCCTGTTTTGGCTAAATCGGCTATCATCACCATAGTCGACTACTCGATAATCCAGTTCTTAAGCCTTATCTGAAAAATTGCATGCAGATGTCAGCACCTGCCATCATGGCATCCATGTTAACATCGTCCAACCAACATAGTTGAGACGTTCCAGTACATGGTCCACCGACTAAATTCGATTACCATGCTTCTTAGAATAAATTATAGAGCTTGAATAGTGTACGCTATTTGATTAGTTTTAGTATTATACCATAACAAGTCCACAGCATCTTTCTAACTAATACATAAAGGTGACCTTGCCGAAAGTATAATACTCCGATCTGTTAAGTCAATACTGATTAGATCAAAGTAATTTAAGCATCCGATTCTTCCTACATAATAACTGGATCATTTTAGAAGATTTATATGCCTTTAATATAAGTATTTACATAAATCATGTATGTCCTATGTTTATGTGTATAATTTAACTTATAATATTGATCATAAATTTAATATGACAATTACATAACAATTTTAACAATTCTTTCATAAGCTACAGATTTTTTTCGATATGAGTCAATAAAACAGTAAATAACAAAATAGTTTATTTAATTATTAACAAGTGCAAGTACGTTATAACTGACATTTATAAAGATCTTGACGTCGGTTAGTAATTATTAATGTGATTGATATGTTCCTTGAATCAAGTCACAAAAATCGATTACCAAAATTAACGCAATTTGTTGAACGCTTAAATAAGTAAATACTGCTAGTTAATTCCACCGTTATTAGTTATCAGTTGATGCAGATTCGAGTCCCGCCGGTCGTTGTATTTAAAAAAAAATCTAGCAGGTGTTTTCAAAGTATGTGTAATATAAGTCATAATAATTTAACCCGCATCTATCGAATTCCGGTCAATGTGCTTTACCGATTGAAGTCACCTAATTAATTGCGAGGAACCTTACAAATAGTCTTGCGACTGAAACGTTTTTCCATTTTTATAATATACTTAAAATATATACCGAATTATATTATATAACAAATATTTATAATATAATTATATATATTATAATAGTATCAATTTGTTTGTATATTAATTTTGTACATTAATTTGTCTTAAGGGTCTATATAATGAGACGCACTCAAACTTAAAACTCTACCATGGGCCACGTAAAGAAAATATATTAGAATATTATTGCCATATAGAAAAAGGAAACACTGATCATTATACTATTATTCTATTTTGCAACATTACTTCTCCACGGGTGAAGTTATTTATATTTTATAGTATTAAATGTACTTATTGCTATTTTCCTATCTTAATAATATAAGTACCTATATATGCTATGAATGCACCGTATGATTAAAATATTTTAATAGTGGTTGGTTCAAAGGTATAGATACAAATGGTTTACTTGTTTAATTAATAAAAAAATTGTCACATAAAAATAAAATCTGAAAGAAAATGGTACTTAAAAAGAAAACGTAAATCATACTATAGTCAGAATAGTGTTATTGGTAGCGTGTGCACTCATTTTATTTTAATTTACTAGTTTTTCTATAGTCTATTTAAAATACCAATTATTGATATGATTGACAAGCATTGCTCAAAATTTTATGCGAACGCGTAAATACTATGTAATCATCAGCTGACTCATTTATCACAGTACCTAACTAACAAAAATATTATCAGACGGCAGTACACATCATCATCATTTATGACACTATAACCCTTGGTGGGTATTGGCCTCCTCCAAAAACTTCCTCCACCCTAGACGACCCAGCGCTGACATTCTATAGTTGCTTTGACCGAGCATTTTTAATTCTCCCGTGGCTTCTCAGTTCAGCCATCTTAATTTCGATTGCGCACATAGCCCGTCTCGACGGTATATCCTCCGGCATTCTATGCACTTGGCACATCCAGTGCAGTCTCTGCATTTTTATATGCCACGTGATTTTTTCCCCCTCATAACGCGTGTACAGCTCATTATTATACTTGGCCTCTAAATACCACTTTCTTGAACACCGCCAAAGATTTTTTTTGAAAAGTGGCGGTACTACCTGTGAATATTCTCCTTGTTTATTTACAAAATTATTGAAATCGTCTATTTGTCAAACGGCGACGCTTAGTCTATGATTTTTCCGCATCTATAGTTTTCTATTTTTTTTATTGATTGTATATATTGCCTAAGGTTACAACACCCTATTCGTATTATAATTACCTTTAAATCTCTTGGATAATACAGTTATTTCTCGATACTCTAATCACTCAATATGCTTTCATCACACTTTAAGTATCTGTCAAACTATTATGAGAGTATTATTTATATTCACGATCCGATTGAAATAAACGATTCCGCCGATTTTTCAAACTAAGAAATTGCGTTTATGCTCATTGTTCAATACATTTTCTCCCTATCTCGCTCTCTCTAACACATTTTTATATGTTTTCTACCATACGTTACATATTATGATTTATGATTAAATAATAATATATTATGAGTTGATACTTTATAGGTGACGTGATATTTTTTTATACAGTAAATACGCTGTGAAATGAAAAAAAACGTAATCAATTCTTATGTATTAAATGTGAGACATTATGATATTTTTTTTTCGACCATGTCCGATCCTAATAGGATCATATGGGCCTCCACAGAGTAGAGGTTTGTATTAACAGATTTTGTTTTTTACGAGAAATGGATGTCAGCCACTTAGCTCAACTCAACCTATTAGGTCCATACCCTGACTCACACACAAATTGAAAAACAATATGTGTACTTGCCAGACCCAGGATTCGAACCTGAGACCCACGGCGTGATAGTCTAACGCTTAAGCCGCGCAGCCACCGTGGGTGACTAATAATATTTATATATATTTCAGGTTCAGTCAAAAATATATGAATGGAAAAACAATGCTTTCAAACACGTCGCGACTTTCCCTAGTAATCACTTATGCGAACTCGGTAATGTTTTTGCGGAAGTTATTATGGATGCTGTAGAAAAGGGTTTAAATGTCAAGTAAATTACATAAAGGCGGTAAGCTCCAATACGAAATTACGTCTTTGATATCGAGCTTGCTAAGCCAATAGGGCTTAAAGGCGTTTGTGATTATATTATTATTGTTTAGTCAAGTTCGGCGTCCCACAAGTATGCCAGAAGACGTTATTAATAATATAATAAATATTTTTGGTAAGGCAGGAAGTTAGTGAAAAATGCACGAAGATATCGTTAATAAAACTTAATATTAGGAAATAAATACAAATAATGAATACATTGTTAAGTGCTCGTTCTGAGTTCTTTATGTATATTAATTTTTTTACCATCGTTTTGACAAATCATAACGTTTACCTAATTATTTCAACTGAAAATATCTTTGTTCTTGTGACTATTTATTAAGAATAGTTAGAAGTAAATTGCTTTCACCACTATTTAGCACCAGTTTCTTTTTTATTAAATTTCATGAATGATCACGTGAGAGGGAATTAACTTCAGTCAAAAATACGTATATCATCAAATGCAACAAAGCCGCATACTTTGACGATATTTTCCAGCAATACGGTATAATATGACTTACTGCTACTTAACTCATAATGCTAACATAAATAAAGAGCAGTAAATTGTATTTAAAAAAATATGTACTTACATAATTTTTATACAATTTTTTTAGGGAATCAAAAATTTCAAAGTTGACCTAACTCAACGCTTTCATGGGCTGTTTAAAGGAAATCATTTTTATGGGAGATATAGATTTTATTTTATTGGAGTTACTCCGAGAAAAAATATATTTTGTATAAAATTTGATGACAATTTGTAAAAATGATTTAAAATAACAAATAGAAGGAAAAAATCTTTTTGTGTTTATTTATTATTATTATCAGCATTATTAATATATTACAAAGTATACCAAATTTGAAAACACCTCAGATATAGGTAATATACAAACTATTTTTTTTAATAGCCTGACTGGACTTAAATCTGTAATCACACGATTTGCGATAATGTACTTTATCCAGTCAATCTACGAAAATCCTACTTATTTACGACAAATCTAACTTTACTAATAGTTCTTACATGAAATACTTATCAAATTGCGTTAATGTCGACTATCGGTTTTTGTGTTTTTAATTAACGTATCATTAATCGCCCACGATGGCCGCGCGGTTTAGGCGTCTGCCTATAATCCTGGGTCTGACAAGTAGGTATACATTTTGTTTTTCAATTTGTGTATAAGTCAGAGTATGAACCTAATAAGTTTAGCAAGTGGTCAACATCCATTTGTCGTAAAAAAAATCTGTTAATACAAACATCCACCCCGTGGAGGCCTATATTATGATCTTATTAAGATCGGACATGATAAAAAATGCTCTTATTACAAACCGACGCTTGGATCACTACAAATTTTAGTTATAAAGTACTTGCACTTGCTAATAGTTTTAATAAACCATTTATTTTATTCAACAAAGATTCACGAGAGTTGAGAATGTAACGTTATATAAAGTTAATATTAAATATACCTACATTATTTTAAAATATCTCAGATATTATATATCTACTAGAAAAAACTTTAAATACGTCACCCAAATCTTAATCGGTGATTAAAATAAATAGTTTTTAAACACAATATCTTCTTATTGTCTTAAAAGTTTCCAATTTTAATAATAAATTAATTTTTTCTGTGGTCATGTTTATTATTAAATTTTAGTTTATTAAGTTTTCTGTAACATACAGAAAAGATTTTTTTTAAATTAGTAGTTTTACGATTTTTAAATACATCAATTTTTATAAAAAAAATATATAATAAAGGAGTTTAATATAAGGAGATAATAAAAGTTTGCAGGTAAATATTATACTATATTAAAGTAAAAACTAAGTTTATTAGCGATTTTTAGTTATTTACAGAATATATTACAAGGAAATAAATTACAAGCACCTATTCAATTTTACTAAAAATACATAATTTTTAGCATACATAATAATAAAATGTACCAAATATACTAATCGCCAATCGGGAACATTATCATTAGTCAAAGTATCATTATGAATACTCAAAATCACTGGCAGATCATTTATGTTGAATTACAAAAAAAAAAAATCATTAATACACTGCATACGGATTTTTGTTTCCAACAATAACTATTATTAGCTAACGCCCAGTTATTGAACATACATAATTTTGAAAACACTTCTGAGAAAATATATTATAAATAATAGAAAAAATCTTTTTAAAAAAGCATGACATTCCACCCCGCAGGAATCGAACCTGCATATCTCGGGTATCGCGCCCACGGACATAGACGACTACGAATGCTAAAAGGGTCATACTTTATTGTGACAAATTTTAGCTAATAGCTTTTAATATTCACTGAAGCGATTTCCAAAATGAGCTACTATTGGAGATCGGCTTTTGTATTTTAAATCAAAGTAGGTATTACTTTAATAATTGCTAACCGACGTCACGGATCACTCCAAGATTTTTTGTTGTAACTTACTTAAGCTTGCTAATAATTTTTAATTAACTATTTTTTATTCAACGAATAATTCACAAGATTTAAAATTGTAACATTCTAATTATTGAATATATATAATTTTGAAAACACTTCTGAGAAAATATATAATAACCAAAAGACAAAATCTTTCTGAAAAGTAAGACACCCCGCAGAAATCGAACCTGCATCTCTCGGGTATCGCGCCCACACTCGTAGACTACTATAATACTAAAGTTATAGCCACTAGACTAGTTATTGATTGTTAGCAAGGTAACGTTGCACTTTTTTGCACTTCTTACTACACTGATACGAATCTTTGCTTGGTTACCTCGCATAAAGATTGCAAATTGATTGGGTATTTATTTATATGGGCCTAAATTATATGCATTGACATTATTATTAATAATTTTGTATGATATTTTTAAGGGCCCCTACAATGAAACATATAATAACTTGAAAGCATGTCGTGGACCACGGAAAGAAAACGCATCTGATGTCAACTGTCGCCTTGATAAAGGAAAACACGACCATTTTAATTTACTTTGTAATATAACAACTACAAGAAACATTACACAACCTCGGGTAAAGTAATTTCCTTTGAGGCTAGAGCAGTGGTGCTTAAACATTTTTGTTTCATTCATGTTTTATGTTATCGTCATGGCGATCTTAGCCAGTGAAACAATACGCACCACAATCTTTTAATTTTTATTATTTTTGTGCATCCATCTAAAATTATCACCAATAGATTTTAATAGTCGGATTCCAGATAAAGTTTATTGAGATTAAATAATATGATATCGATCTACTTACCAAGATAATTAAAGGCTGAGTTTTAATGAAAAACAACCTCATCTGATGATGACATCGCTACTTAACGGTAGACTATGGTGGGCGGTCTCTTGTCTGTGTTGAGCGTGTTATATAAGCCTTCCGCCAGAGTCAAACAACTGCTCCACACTCGTGCCAGGATGCGCGTCTCCTTATGTGGGCTGTCTTTCTTAAATATTAACACCACATGTGAATGTATTACTTTTATGAAATTTTTACTGCAAGATTTGTTTTTATTGGGTTACTGTAGGCCAGCTAGTTTTGAAATAAATAAATCGCTATAAAAGTATGAAAATAATTATTATAAAATGAAGACAGATTGTGAAATCTTTCAAAATGAATATGTTTATTAGGTTTTCGTTAATGTTTTTAACAGACAGAAAATATATAATAAAACAAGACAAATACAGTAGTATATTACAAATCTATTCACACATTTTTTGAATCACTGTACATGTATTGATTTAGTCATCGACACAATTCACTGTTTGTAATGTCGTCGCTAGTGTGATGGCATATGTTGAAAATAAGTACCACAACTTATCGATGGTAAGTATAACAAAATAAATAAGAGGGTACATCACAAACTGATAAAATAAATTTTCTAATACGTATCATAAAGATTATCTAATTAAAAATTAAATTCTGTTCGAAGGTATTTGTTAACAGTTTAAAATTAAATTTTCGATTTATGATAACTAAAATATGATACCAAAATAATTGTAGTCCACCTCATTCTAATCATAGACTAGTAGACTTTAGCCATTCTCTCGATAGACTAATACTGCGAGAAAAATAGATAGAAAAAGTAAGTCATAGTAAACCCCTTGAATGACAAAATTAATGTTCAGGCTTTTCATTGGATGGGATGACATAAATGTGCCGTATTTTTCAGTTCCAGTCAAAAATGTACGAATGGAAAAACAATACATTTAAACATATCATGACTACACCAAGTAATGACTTATGTGAAATTGGTAACGTTTTTGCAGAAATTGTATTGGCATTACTGGAAAAGGGAACCAAGTGTCAAGTAAATTCCATACAAGCGGTGAGGGTACAACTTAATAAATGTAATATTTATAAAATAATATATCTATCACTTTAAATATTTTACGACAGGAGTTTCCACATAATAATTCATCAATAATCCACATATTTTGAGAATTTTACATTCGGCTAGTATATTGAATCGTTGATCCACATGACGTGTCTTATATTATAATGAAATTAGATAAAATTTATAATTTAAAATGCTTTATAAATTGCATTAATTTTGGATTTTCTGGTTTGAATCAGGAACAATATCAATAATAAGTATATACTTTGATTGATGGCTGACACTAGAATCTCTCTAAATAAAAGTTTTTACCTTACTGCACTTGCCAATAATTTTATAAACTTTCATTTCATTCAACGAATAATTCACAAAATTAAAAAAAAATGTAACATTCTCTGAATATACATAATTTGAAAATATCTAAGATATATTATTACAATATTATGATATTATCATTTATTTTTTGAAAATTACGACTAAGGCTTTTCGTATTTCATGGACGCCCTTAGAAACATTACACTCCTCCCTAAATTCTATTTAAGTGCTTTTTAAGATTAGTTTGTTTACGCTGTGATTTTTTTTAAATTTTTAACGTCAGTGAAGTTTTGATTACATACCTATTTTGAAATAGTTTGCAAACTGTTAAATTAATATATTTATTATTTTTATTTAAGGGAACCAGACATTTAAAAATTGACCTCACTCAACACTTTCATTCAATATATGGCGGAAAGGCTTTTTATGGAGGATATAGATTTGTTTTTATAGGAACTTCAAGGAGAGAAAATATATTTTGTATACAGTTTGACTGCGATTTTTGGAGCAATCAATAATTTCTTACACCCTACCCAGTACCCACTATATATTATTATGACGTGAAATAAAATAAATATATAAAACACCACACATTATATAATATTATACAATTTTCGCACATATTTCTTTCAGTTTATACTTTGTATAAAATGTTATATTCCTAATTAAAGACTCAATGTATTAAAATGGGGATTCCAAGACAAATGTAATGAACTGATATAAATACTATAATATATAATAATATCTTGGCACTGAAAAAAACATTCACAGCAGTGTAAGTCTTGGCTTACAAATATACGAAAACAAGTATAATAATATGGTTGTTATCATATCACGAGAAAATGCACCAAATTTGAATATTGGAACGTACAAGTTTGATACAATATTATATTAGTTTCGTATACCATGAGTCTCTTTTGAAAAACATAATGTTTTTACATACGAAATCACAAGATCATCGTATCAGTAAACAAATGCTACATAAATATAAATATTATTAGTGGATGAGAAAAAAAATCATATTTACCGATCGTAGATAAGAAATATCATTAGTTGTAATAATATACATTACTGAGGTCCACGTTTTGAACGGATATCGTAACAAAATTCAAATAATCAAGATTATAAGACAGCGTTGAGCTGGTAAAAAGACAAATATTGAATGGAATGCAAAAAGAGGTAGAGTCTGTTTTCTATAAGCTGGCGTGCGGTTTTCCTCCTGCTTCAGCATTCAGCACTGCATTCCCTCTCGTTCCCTCTCATTGAAAACTTGCAACAGTTGCGTGACGTTAACGCCACCAAATAGAATACAGACTCTAGTATAAAATTTTCCTGGCTAGATGAAACGAGCAATGAATATTAATTATACGTAAATAACCAAACTGACCACTGCGTACACTCTGTGCGACCAAGCTCTTGACAATATGATTATAAGATGTATATTTCCACACAGCTGCTAAGTGTAATACAATTAATTTTAATGGATTTAAGTTTTATACTATTCCATTTGAGTATTTTCTTGCGACCCGGGTTCCGCCTTTCGTCATCATCAGGCACCATATTGTGCATCCGCCAAAAGATAAATAAACGCTGAAAACGAATAGGGTTAATTCTGACTTACTTATATAATAAATTAATACAATAAAGTAGGTAAAAACGTTATCACCTACCTATTAAGATACCCACGATGGCCGCGTGGATTAAGCGCCGGTCTATAGTGTCGAGGGTCCCAGGTTTGAATCCTGGGTCTGGCAGGTTCACATATTGTTTTACAATTTGTGCATGAGTCAGAGTATGGTCCTAATAGGTTGAGCAAGTGGCTGACATCCATTTCTCGTAAAAATAAAATCTGTTAATACAAACCTCCACTCTGTGGCGGCCCATATGATCCTATTAGGATCAGACATGGTCAAAATAAAAAAAATAATGATCACAAACATCTAATTCAATCAAAAACAAATAATCAAAAACAAAATAATTGTGAATCGTTGAAGTACTTGTAAAAAAACCCCTATCAGTAATAATACAATCAATAGGCGTATACATCGTCAAAACTCTAATAATAGATAATTAGATACTAATACTATATTTAAGAGGTGTAAAATCATCAATACTGGGATATAAATGTCTACGTATCGGGAACATAATGGAGTTAACTAATGAGATACACCAATAATATCAGTCTTTTAAAAGTTATATTAGTTTTTATTCGTAGATACTACATGCTTCTTAAAAAACAGCTAAAATAGAATAGTACAAAATTTAAATCCATTAGAATTTAAATTCAAATTCCATCAAGTACACTCAGTCGATAGTATTAATATTACAATACAATTATTGGTTAAAACAAAACTCTGTCAATATCTTCACGTATGTAATCTATTTTTACCATTCTTTGCTTTCGTTTCTATCTTAGTGGATAAACTCAAATAATAAACACTTTCCCAATTCAACTACAAACGAATATATTTATAAATAAATCTACCATATACGTACACTATGTATTCAAATCCATTAAAAATTCTCTTCGTATTTTTTATCCAAATAAAAAATACTTTGCGCCATTTTCAAAAGCTGTTTTATACCAAAAGCTCACTTTTACCTGTGTTAAGATTCCAGTTAAAAATATGTCCTGTATTAATCAAAGACAAAGTTAACACGCAAAGTTCCACGTCGCCTCTGCGAGGAGCATTAAGCTCTTGGCTTTTTCTTGCCTGTATAACAAACTTTTCCGATACTTTTCTTCAAATATTACTTAGAAGCTTTGGCAAACGATGCTGGTACGGTTAAAGATAGTTACTTTATGCTGTCTTTAATAATAATAGTTTTACAAACTAAAGTTTTAAGCAATTCATTTATAAAATAATGCATGTTATTTTTTATAAATAAAAATAATTCTCGTACAATACTTATTATTAGTAAATTATTGATAGTTTTTTGTCAGTAGGTATCGAAACATTTAATACTATATGCACAGTGTTGTAATATGTAATTTTTTGATTGACAATGACATTGCATTAAAATAGTTGTAATATTTTATACATTATTTTCAGTGGAACAGAAAGTACATAACTTGAAAACCTCATATACCTACAAGAAAAAAACACATTTGAAGAAAATACGTCACCTGACGGAATTTGAACTCGTATATCTACTGGTATCGCGCCAATATGCTTGAACCAATTAAGCTACGGGCCTCCTACTTAATTACGATAAATTGAAATAGTTGGTCCTACGTGTAATGCTTATCAAATCATGCTATTTATAACTACTAGTTTTTGTGTTTTAAATTAAGGAATCATTAATTGCCTTAAGGTTATACTTCAGCTTAGGCATGGTCTAAAAAGATCGTGACTATGCGACGCACAGATTGTGCAAACGACGCGTGCGGAAAAAAACATAATTTGTCATAAAAATTCAACATGCGTCCACCTAATGTTATGTTTATTGTTATATTAGTAATAATAATAATAATATATTCATTGACATGTTTTCTTTTTAGAGTACATGCGTGACGTTTTTTAGTCATCATTTACACGATTTAAGAATATATTCCTCCGACGCCATCACAAAACAAATTGACGTGCTCACATCTCGACTACCTATCTCCAATTGGCATCGCGTGCGAAATTTCGTTCCACCTATTGTTGAAAATTATTTGCCGTTTCACAGATGTATGTATGTACTAACCGACGCTCGGCTCTCGCCAACTTGCCAATAATTTTTAATAACCATTACTTTTTATTCAACGAAGAAATCACCTAATTTGAGAATATAAGATTTGATGTTTTGAACATACATAACTTGAAAACACCTCTTAATATTAAAAGAGTTTTGATACTTTGCACAAGCGTCGATGTTTTTTCTTCCAGTAGGACGGCCATAGCTGTGACCATAAAATAATGTACTAGGTGGGTGCATGTAAATTCAAATTTTTCAAGACTTCAGGATTCAGAACACCACAAAAGACTAGAAAAAAATACTTTAATATCTTCAATATACTGAAAAGCGAAAAAAATAGTCGAAAAACACTTGTATGAGAAATTATCGAAAGAAAAGTACGTTCAAAAAATAAAGATGCCGAAGAGATTTCTTCTGGACACACACTAAGCCGGCTCTCACATCAAAACTGGTCTCACCGCAACGTGTCGAATACGTCGATGTGACGTCATCGTTATTCACAAAACAAACCTTATTTTATAGGCCTTCGCACACTGCTAGAATAAAATATTTTAGTTTGAAAAAAAATATCTGGAAGCACATGCAACTATTTTCACACGACACGCAGCGCAGGTAGAATCCCGAAATATCGCAGTTCGGCATTCATTTTGGCTTTCCGAGTGACGTCACTGTCCTCGCACGTTCTTGTTGTACGCACATAGGAAAGTTGCATGTTGTGCTCAGTTTTGATTTATGACTATTTATCCAATGAAATTATTAATGGACAACGCACAGTACAGTAGCTAGCAAGTAAATTAGACGTCACGCAATTTCCATTATGCGACATCACGCATCGGGATTTTATAGCAATATCACCTTTATTGTAATGGCGTTAGAACAGTGTTTCTAGTGTCAATGTTAATTTGAGCGAACCCGTTCGAACCAAACCATTCGGCAGATCCGACAAAAAGCATCGGGAATTTAAAGCAATATCACCTTTATTGTAATGGCGTTAGAACAGATTATACCATTCGGCAGACCCGACAAAAAAGTGAGTGTCATTTTTTTCCCCAGATGCTTCGTCCATATTAATGTCATTGTTATTATCGCAGTCGAGAAGATTTTCAATGTGAAATTGAGCTTAAGTCTAAAACAAGCTTGTAGACCATCTTTTTAGGATTTTACCTAATGGAAACATTAATAATTGAACACCAAGAAAATGTCTGGGATGAATTAACTGGATTATATAGGAACAAAATCATTCTGATAACGTTTTCTGTCAAGATAAAATATTGTTAATGTTCCAAGGCCGTTGATATTTTTTATGTTCGTACATGTAAAAAAACACAAGATTTTGTGAAATTATATTTCCGTAGTAGTATCGTATTGGTGCAGCGAAAATTCGCGTCATTGATGGCTCGACAATATGGCACGAGTAAAAGAAGATACGCTAAAACTGGTTTATATTGTTCATAAAATTTTATCGTGCGAACGGCGATAAAAAGAAAAACAAACACTCGATATGATTGAACGGTTAGCGGAATACAGCAATGCGAAAATAGGTAAAAGCGGTTTCGTTATGAAATAAACACTGCAGGCGAGTAACGCGCGTGAATTATGGCTCGTCAAAAGAACTTGACTGTACAATGAATAGGTGGCGTTAAAATTGAAATTAAATTCACTTAAATATTTAAAAATAAACATAATAAATATTTATTAATTACCTAACTATGTATATTTTACAACGTTTTTCTTAGCTCGTATTCTTATTTATCCGGTGGTTCTTTGTCCGGTAGAAATCTTGCAATAATCGATTTTTAACTAACTTCCCGACTAGCTAGACATTTGAAACTTTTAGAATATATCAAAACACGATGCCAATGCTCTTTTAATACTTTTAGCCATCTTTAAGTAGAATTGAATTCATTTCAGTTAATTCTGTTTTGTATGAAAAGTTATTTCGACATCATTATTGGTTGCTAAGCGGATGGTCCTAGCAACTAAATTATTAATATATACGTGCGTTACTATGGAAATCAATATGAATGTCAAAATGTCATTTCAGTATTATTTCTATCAAGTACAATTTTTTTTGATCGTTTAAGCTAGTCAAGTCAAGTTTATATGATTCAATAAAAAAATTATTTATAATAAGTTATTTTTATCTTGTAATTATTTATACATTAAAGGGTATATTGCAAATAACAAACTTTAAAAATTTATTTTTTATTGAACATACATAATTTTGAAAACACCCATGAGAAAATAGATAATAGAAAAACTATTTTTGAAAAAAGTAAAACACCCAGCACGAATCAAACCTGCGTCTCTTGGGTATCTATCGCGTCCTGTGCATTGCCACTATGCTACGACTGCCGTGTTTAATTGCGAAAAATTTTAATAATTGGCCTTTTTAATACCTGCTCATAAGCGGTCTCCAAATTGAATTACGGTAGGCGATAATTTTCAGAATTATGTACGATCAATAATTAGAATGATACATTCTTAAAATCTCGTGAATTATTCGTTGAAAAAAAAAAATGGTTATTTTTAACTTTCTATTGATTTAGAATGACATAATAACGTGAATACACTTACCTTAAAAATACGTATTTCCTCACTATATTATGTACATATTATCATCATTATCAATCGGGGTCGACCCACTAATGGATGAGGGCCTTCCCATAGCTCCTTCGGTTCCTAGTTGTTCAATACTACTTATAACTATTGAACTTATGAATTCGTATACTTAGAAGGTTTTAGAACATATCTGCGATCGTTTTGTGCTCTTAGGATACAATTATGATGGCATTTATCAGCTGAATGCAAAACTATACTAACTTACATTTGATTTTTTAAAGATGGAGTTCTTTAAATGAACTTACTGAAATTATTTATTATTTTCATGGATAAATGTATAGATCTTATTTGAGTAAAATTATTAATGTATAAAATAATGTATACATTTGTTTATGTAAATAGTAAATAACTGAAGTAGACTGTTTCAAAAAACTCTCCTTCTAATTATTTTAAATGTGTGTTGGAATAATTCTGCGGTTGGCCACTCGCTGACAGATATTTTGTCCAGTTCATTGCTATTAACTTTTCACTGTGACATCTATCACATCAAGTACTCTTGTCGATTTTCTTATCTATTTGGTTCTTGTGTGTCTTTTTGCGTTATGCTCAAAAAATTTTAGATTTCTCTTACATTTTGAGTCCATGAACAAGGATGCGTGAGCATTCTTAGCACACATTGATTGAAATTGACACAATAAGAAGTTACTTTTAAAGATACTATTCATACCGGTTTGTTTCATTGGGTAAAATCGGCATTGTTGTCCAAAATCGACTCACTTGATTCGAATTCCATTGATGAGAATTGCTTTTGGTTCAGCAAAGCAGTTTAAAATTACTATTGAATTGAAAACATTTTATCTTTAAAGTTACTTTGCGGCTTTCATCTGGAAGCTCCAGTATCCTGTTTTAAAGGTTTTCTGTGTCGTTCACAACATAATATATAATATATAAAATACACAAATAAAAATATAAACCGGAGCTGTCAAATTAATATCCCGTATTATAGATGTCAATTGTTTCTTTGTTATCAGAAATTTTAAATGTAGAATTACTGATATTATCACGTCAATACAGTTTGATTGGAAGAAGTTACTATTGACATATTTTATTAAGGTATATCGAATACAATAAATAATAAATTACTTCCAACAAGTTATATGAGATGATATCATATTGATATTATTATTTTGAAATAGTTTAATTAGTTAGTCGTTAGTCAAAACTCATTGTCATATTTTACTAAATATTTTTGAGAAGAATGTTTTTACTTTCTGCTATTAATTAGATCCAGTGAAAATGTTATTATTAAACAATTATAAATCCATAGATGGGTAAAAATATAAGTATGATAGGGTTTAATTCATTTATTTCGTCAAATTATAAACGGCGTTTCGCACGCAGGCTAGGCACATCTAGCAGTTATATATTATTTTTAATATTATTTACTGTCAAATCTTATGGGAAAAGTTGTTGAATAAATTAAAATAAAATACAATTATATGTAGAGATTATTCCATATAACTAATATTGCGCATACTTTTTGACATTTATAATCAGTATAGTCTGGCATAAATCATCAATAGAGTCACGCTATCAAATTTACTTCGAAAATCAGTCGTCGTTTTTCGAATTGGCTTAATGGGGTTTGTTAATAAAAAAATTGACACATATGAAGTGAGATATATCCAGCAGAAACCACACAAACTTCATTACATCTACAAAAATTAAGCGTTTGGTGCGGTTTATACGTTGGTGGCATCAGTTTTTCATCAAAAATCAGACCGGAGCTCACGTTATGGTCAATGTAAATCCGTACCGGATCATCCTTAATGATTTTTTTGATCCTGACGAGATGTGGTTTTACCAGGATGGTACTACGTATCGGTGACCACAAGCACCTATTGAGATGGAAATTCGACGATATGTTGATTTCAATAAATATACCCGTCAATTGGCGTCTAATACCAGGTACTCATTAGCGAGCCGTAACTGCAACCGTTGCAGATACACTAACCAATATGAACAACAATTAATTACTTGGTGAGTACAATAAATAATTATTTCGTATCTAGAGTTAATTACAATATCTGGAACGGTTACGGTTCGCTAATGAGTACCCGGCTTAAGGTCGTGTGATTTGACACCTTTGCATCATTTTCTGTTAAAATACATAAAGTTACTAGTTTAAGCTAATAAATCAAGAATAATTGACGCCTTGGAAGCCCATGTTATTGTTCGTGTTATTAGTAATATATGGCATAATGTGCTCAAAAAGTCATCCAAAATTAGACTTACAGAAATTATTCTTAAATTTATTCTTCAAATATTTTATTTTAATTATATTTTAACACCTTTTTATATTAAAATTTATATATTTCTCACCTTTTATTTTTAACAACACAGTGACTATTATATTTAGTCTTTCCACAAAACCTACATTACAATTTATTTTCCTATCCCCTTTTTAAAGAACCATCACCTTAACTTTTTGTTCAAGGTAGTTTTTTCGAGCTTTAGTTTTAATACTTTGCAACGTGTAAGGTGTTTATTTTTAAATGTGAGTACATTTCTTTAAATAAATTAATTGAGTCGATTTTAATATTAAATTGCTTCATATGAAATAGTTCAAAACTTTCGTCAATTGTAATATTCATATTTTAGGTTTTTATAAATAATGCATGATGAATTAAAAAAATACGGTTTTGAATTTAATATAAAATTCTTTTATTTTGCTAAACGCTTTCGTTTAACATACAACAATTACTTACTTTTTATTATAAAAATAAAGACCTAAATAAAATATCCGAAAATTCTTTGACATAAATATGTGGAAAAAGGAAATAAGAAAATAATAACTAACATTTAAAATGTTAATTGCTCTCCACTTATGATTTTCCCATAAGAAATTGCCACCCCTTCCATTCAACAATAATTAAGCAATCTACCAGCTGTCCCTTTCTCATATTATGTAGCTCGTTTTCTCCCCCATCTTGAAATTATTAACAAATATTATGTTATAAACTCGAAAATGGATTTTTGCTAACGCATATTTGAATGGGTAATTGAAATAATTATATGCCATGTTAAATTTAATTAAGTACGTGTAAATACCAACATAAGAAATAGAAATACGTAGTACTAGTAATTAAACCAATCTAAATAATAAGAATTTAATGTTTTATAATATATGAAAGATACTCAATTACCAAAAGCTTTTGTATATTATATTTACAAATGATGCAATAATCTACTTCAAATATAGCCGACGCGTGCATCTGCTATAGCGTAGGAAATGATAAGCAAATTTTTCTTTAAAGTGATCGCGTGGAAACAATGACAATTTATAACGGTCTACTTCATGACGTGTATGCTTAAGTAAATTGCATATTTACTGTATTTAAATATAAACCGACTCTTGGATAAAAATAAAGTAATAATAATGATTGTGATTTTTTTTAAATCTATTGTAAAAATCATACATTGTAAATAGTATATAACCGCTGCACAAATGCCATCATACACTAAAGTCGTACCCAAGGGGTATTAAACGACTACAGTGAGGTCCTAAAACCTACTGGATAGACGAACTAATAAAGTCAGTTGAGGTACATAAGTAATAGCAAAAAACTAGAGATCTAAAAGAGTAGAGAATACTAGGAGAGGGTTTTATGTAATATTGTTAAAAAAAAAAAAAAAACTACATCGGCTCTTCTAACAGTGAATCATTCTTTTGGCCATGTTTTCCTTTTTTTTTCAAATCAATCCGGAAGAAGTCTAGCGGTGTTAAATCACACGATCTTGGAGGCTAATTAAATAGGAAAATAGTACAAAACAATTCCCGTGTTTGGCTGCACTGTGATTAAACTGTGAACTTAAACCATTATGTTAATAATATTTTTTACAAATTGTACCCGTTGTTGTACTGTATATTTTTATAGCTAAATTTTCAGCACTTTAGTTTATGAACGTTAAATTTGAAATTACAAATTACCACCAGTGAAAACTGGAGGCAAATTTTAAACTGTATGTGGTTATTGATGTCGGAATTGGACATCCAACCATCCAGCATGACTTGACAGAAAATCATAACTTCTTAAGTATAATTTATATCGCAACACTCTATCGTTTAAAATCAAAAAACAACACTTATGGTGGAACAACAGTTTGTGGAGGTCAATTAAATTTCAAAGTTATTCAAGGTTACCTAACCGATTTTTTTTTAAACGGTACATGTTCAAACACGCGCATTAACATCATTTTACTTCCTACTTCAATTATAGTTTGTCAATTTAGGGCTACGACCGTATGTTGTTTCTTAACAACTGGGGAATGCCAAAAGAAATGGCGTATTTCAAAAAAACACTACCTTATTCTTAAGTCAATAATTTCTATAAAGCAATCATTATTTTGAGGATGTTTATCACACTTAAATGGTCAATAACATAGCTTATAATGAGTATCTTTAGAATTATCTTCAAATATGTTAATCTTGCCCATTTTTTGAATAATAAAATGCCTAATTCTTGTCAAATTTGGGATCACAGAGATTATCAATATAATTTTTTTATCGTAAATATTTCACTATAGCAATGTCGATATAAATTATACTGATAGTTTTATAAATACGTTAAAAAATTAATAAATGTAAAAAATTTTAACACCACTGTACATTTTTGTACTGAAATATGACTATATTCTAAAACATTAGAGCGAGAGGTTTAAAAGAATACTATTTTATGTAATAAAACTACTTTATGCAGTCATCAAATTTTTTAAATAAATATAAAGGATAATAAGGCTTCAGAATTATATAAATAGATTATCTACAACGTTTAAGGTATGTCCAGGATCGTGCTTTGAAAATTGAACAAAAGCTCCATTTTGACCTACGCTGAGCACGTCCGCCCTTAATACAAACCTCCATTCTGTAGAGACATAATATTATTAAAATCGGACACGTTCAAAAAAGTATTTATTTACAATTTACAAAACAAAACAACTAAAAATCAAACACATTTCATTGTCATTTCAAAATAGTAACACGATGCAGTTTTTCAATCTGTAAATATGCTATAAAAACATGTATTTTTAGACACTCTTTCAAACACTCTATCACACACTTTCTTATGAGCATTTGTATTAACAACATTGCGTCACATCTGTTAAGTCACTCATCGTCATTTTATAGTCAAATAGAATCTACTTATTTTACTACGACTATAATATTTTTGTTATTAATTGTAACTTGATTCGCAGTCGTAATTTATAGTGAATTTCATTTTTGTAATATATTTATATTTATAGGGGAATACACTGGGTATTTTTCTCAATCACACGCACCCTATCTAAATCTTCTCATTTCAACCCCACCTTCCCTCGTCCTTATTCTTACCCCATAGATACACCAAATATAAACGTAATATTTACTTCTTATTATTGATTGTATATTAGAATTTTAAAAAAATTGAAAAATAGCTTGATATTACCTTCATAGTTTCAGATGTATGAATACTGAATATTTTACATTGAAAAAATATAATAAATACATAGTTACTCTGTTAAATTTACATAAAACATTAATTATTGAAAATTAATGAATACCTATTTGCGAAATATTTAAGAAAAAAACTCTTTTCCATTGTGTGATGACATTTTTATTAAAATAATATTTTCAGTATTCTTATTTGGTTGATTTTTGACTTTTCAAATATTCAAATTGTTAACAATAACTTTGAAACGCTTTGAGCAGATACATAAAGCATCGTTATTATTATTATGAAAAATCAGAGCGCAATGTCTCGGGAAAATTCTCGTATTCGATTAACGTCAACCCTAAATCAGTCGAAAAATTCCTTTTCCGGGCCCTCCGTTCTTTTGAAACTGTCAAAAACTTAAGGGGGGACATGCTCGTCGAAGGTCAAAATTGAGTTTTTATTGTATTTTCAAACCATGATCCTGGACACTCCTTAAACGTCGTAGATAATCTATTTATATAATTTTGAAGCCTTATTATCCTTTATAGTTATTTTAAACATTTTATGACTGCATGAAGTATTTTTGTTACATAAAATAGTATTCTTTTAAACCTCTCGCTCTAATGTTTTAGAATATAGTCATATTTCGGTACAGAACTGTGCAGTGGTGTTAAGATTTTTTACATTTATTAATTTTTAAACGCATTTATAAAACCATTAGTATAATTTATTACGAGATAATTTTTGTAAAATATTCACGATAAAAAATTATTTTGATAATCTCTGTGATCCCAAATTTGACAAGAATCAGGCATTTTATTATTCAAAAAATCGGCAAGATTAACACATTTGAAGATGATTCTAAAGATATTTATTATAAGCTATGTTTTTGACCATTCAAGTGTGATAAAAATCTTATGAATAATGATTGCTTTATAATAATTATTGACCTAAGAATAAGGTGGTGTTTTTTTGAAATACGCCATTTCTTTTGTCATTCCCTAGTGGTTAAGCTACAACATACGGCCGTAGCCATAAAATGACAAACTATAATTAAAGTAGGGAGTAAAATTATGTTAACGCGCGTGTTTGAACATGTACCTAACCGAATTTTTTTTTATTTTTTTTTAAACGGTACATGTTCAAACACGCGCGTCAATATCATTTTACTCTTTACTTCAATTATAGTTTGTCAATTTATGGCTACGGCCGTATGTTGTAGCTTAACCACTGGGGAATGACAAAAGAAATGGCGTATTTCAAAAAAACACTACCTTATTCTTAGGTCAATAATTATTATAAAGTAATCATTATTCATAAAATGTTTATCATACTTGAATGGTCAAAAACATAGCTTATAATAAGTATCTTTAGAATCATCTTCAAATGTGTTAATCTTGCCGATTTTTTGAAAAATAAAATGCCTAATTCTTGTCAAATTTGGGATCACAGAGATTATCAATATAATTTTTTATCGTGAATATTTTACAAAAATTATCTCGTAATAAATTATGTTAATGGTTTTATAAATGCGTTTAAAAATTAATAAATGTAAAAAATCTTAACACCACTGCACAGTTATGTACCGAAATATGACTATATTCTAAAACATTAGAGCGAGAGGTTTAAAAGAATACTATTTTATGTAACAAAAATACTTCATGCAGTCATCAAATGTTTAAAATAACTATAAAGGATAATAAGGCTTCAAAAGTATATAAATATATAAATAGATCATCTACAACGTTTAAGGAGTGTCCAGGATCATGGTTTGAATATACAATAAAAACTCAATTTTGACCTTCGACGAGCATGTCCCCCCTTAAGCGCGTCAAAATTCGCGTGAATTGAAATAAACCCCTCCCCTTTTAAATCTTTACCAATATGCTAGACCCCCCACACTGGTGGAAGGGGGGTTGTGCGAACTTTTTTTGACTGTTTTCAGGAGATGGGGTAATCTTTTTGGTACCGGTTGACCAAGACAGACCGTAGCCAAACGTTTGAGGTTCAACATACCGCTATCAGTGGTTTTCCAGCATAAACATAAGTGGGTCATACATACATAAAATTAAATGTCAATTTACTGTCAGTGGAAACCAGCGTTAACAGATAATTATTTTACCAAATCGAGATTTTTACCATACGTGATAAAAAATATCGGGATTTAGTAGCATAAAGTGGGACAACCGCAAAATCGCATAATTGAATATTTTTAATGTTTATTTTTATAATATCAATCATAAATGACAACACAAACTACAAATTCTTTAATTATCAAAAAATTAATATTAAGTAATATTTTTTTGACATTCATCTATTTGTTACTTGGCTGAAGATTTTACTTCCTGTAGAGTTTATTTCTGTTACTTAATGTGTTGGTAAAATTAAGTACATGAGAATATGTTGAATTGAACAAATAAATCTAATTTTATCAACTTTCTATACTATTAATGTTTCTGGCATCTGACTATTTTAAATTCATCTGAAAAAATACCCGTTTGGTATACCAATTTTTATGTTGGTATGCTTAAAATTAACGCTTTCGCTGCTGACTAGATAATGAGATTTTAATTGCCCCCTTTAAAATGCACGTTAATTACATCGATCGGCCGCCTGGTCATTACGCACCGTGTGCGTCTTCCGCGTCCAAAGTATTAAGGAAATTAAAATGTAAACGAGTGTAAATTACGCATCCATTGAGTTGTTTGTATTAACCTAAACGTCTTATTTGTATCTATTGAATAATCGTGAATTTAGCTGTCCCGCGCGGGTCAATCTATTTTTCCTTAAAAAACGGGACACCCCGCCAAAATTGGGACATCTGGCAGCTCTGGTGAGAGCCCACATAATATAAATACATTTGAGTTACAAAGGCAGTTATCCCCACTATTTTTTGATGATACTATTTTTTATTGTTTTCTTTAAGAAAGTATTCTTCTACGTTGTTGTCATACTTTTAGAAACTTCCGATAGTAAAATTGAGTCAAAATCGGAAGTTAGTTATGAAGTGGATAATGATTTAATATTTAAATTATTATTTTAACACTATCAAAATATAGGTATGGAAGATGTGAGAATTAAAAGTATATAATATCGTATTTAAATTATTAAAACCTTACTTGTGGCATTTTTTTGAAAATGGTTTTATTTTACTAGAATATACTACAAAAAATAACAGAAATCTCTGATGTAATATTTCTCATTTTAATATACTAAAATATTATTACCTAAAATTTTTGCAGTCATATTAGAGCTTTTAAAAATACTCAACGACTACAAGCTCCTTCGTACTGTTATTTAAATAAACCAAACTGTAAGTCCACGACTTACAAAAAAAAATTCTTTTTATTGATTCCATTCTTATAAAATAGTTTTGTCTCTTCTATATATTATTATATTCTATACATCAAGAGTTTTAACAATTCAATGGCAATATTTATAAATACCTACAATGGTGACGAAGTTGAATAAACAGGCCAGAATTTTTAATAGGATCTGAATATAAATTCCTCACAATTATTTTTAACATCATTATTAAATGTGTCATTTAATAAATGTGGATATTATTTATTTATGTTATTTACTTATTTACTATTTAAAAGAGGATATAGCACACAATATGACGATACTTAAATAATAACCTCATTTTATACACAGGAATATATTATTGTATTTATTTATAAACGGCGCACGCACTAATGACACACATATTTAAAATATGACAGTAAAACAGTATATGCAGAATAATAATACATATTACAGCCATGTACAATTTACATAACAACAAAAATAAAAAATTTATCGTTAAATTTGAAAAAAAAATCAGTTACATAAAAGCAGCATACGAATTTTTAAAAAGAAATTATTGCGCTTGTACCTACACACAAGAATTAGAACATTTTTAACAATACTTGATTACCCTAAATGGAGGTATTGAACATGTCAATGGGAGAATTATATTATTATTATAGACCAAAATTCCAGTGAAAAAATGCCAATATCAGATACCCTCTCGATCTCGATTTCTTATAATGTTATGTACATATCTATTTGATTTTATTATGTTAAAAAAACTGAAGTGATAGGTAGGTACATTAAATTCCAAAACACACTGCAGAAGCATAATATTGTAAAATCCGCCTGTGTGGTATATAAGCTTCGAGAAAAAAAGCTCAAGTAATGGAATGTTTTGCAATATACGCAGTAAAAGCTCTGTATTTTGAACGTATTTTATACACAGGTAGACAATATAAATAATATGGTCGCTGTTTTCTCTCTTGTGATTTTTTTTACATTTTATCTTTTGTTTGAAAGAAACATACTCGTAATCTCCACTTTGTAAAAATCAACTCATATTATTATTATGTTCTATATAATTAGATGAATATTAAAAATATGTGTATTTTCATAAATAAATCCATAATATAATCTATCATAAATATCTATGTAGGTATATCATGTTGAGAATAGAATTATACTTACTATCATCATCATCATCATCAGCTAAGTACATCCACCAAACCTTATGAATTCGTCTATCCAGCGGGTTTTCCTATATCCATGTGGGCGTTTAGTGCCTCATAGCATAGTATGACGGCATTTTGTTCAGCGATTGTCCACTCGCTGAGCGTAATTGTACTTATACGATATAATAATCGTATATAATAATATATTGACAAATATTTTTTTCTAAACATATTATTATATTATCTCTAAATATATAAAAATCTCGTGTCACGATGTTTGTGGTCGCACTCCTCCGAAATGGCTCGACCGATTTTTATGATTTTTTTAATGTATATTTTTTAGGTATGAGAATAGGTCAACAAGTATATTTCATACCGCTAGGTGATTAGGGTATCTCTATCCAGAAAAAATTTTCTTTTATTTTTTTGACTTTTTTTTTGTATTTTTTTATTATTTGGCATCAGAAAATACCTATAACCCCAAATTTTCACCCTCCTACCCCCACCCTTCCATTTTTTTAATTGCGATTTTATTATTTTTGTATGAACAAATTTAACCGTCGTTCGTATTTCAAACAGAACGAAATTATTTATGTTGTTGAATGACAGATGGCGCTACGTCCGAGAAGAATTCAAGAAAAGCGTCGCGTCATTTTGACATTTCATTCGGCATATTACAACGCAGTGCGTGCAAAATTTTGTACGATTTATTTTAATTTATCTATTTTTGTGTGCGTGTATTACAGTGCACAATGCCAGCAAGACGCAAGGGGGCCATTTGGGCCGTCGAACGAATAAAGCAACAAACATGCAAAATAATAGAGCAAAAAGAACAGACGAACAAATCCAACAAGATAACAAAAACGTGCGTGTGAGCATGTCGCAATTGCATGCATCTCAATCACAAGATGTACGAGCTGAACGAAATCAACAACGATAATTGGAACGGATCCAAGCGCGCCGGTTCATAGTCAACACACGCAGAGAAAATGATTGACAACGCCAACAAGTACATCGAGCATTTACATCCGCTTCATTTCTTCGTCTCGCATTCGAGTTCGAGCCAGATATTGAATATTCCGCTCATCCGAAAGTGCTGATTGGTGCTATGGACAAAGAATGTCTCCATTGTCATGCGCTCAAATTCAAACATGAGTCAGCCAGGATGTGTTGCACATCAGGAAAAGTGCAACTACCAGAAATTGAGATACCACCAGAACCATTGAACGGCTTGCTCATCGGCACGGTTCCAGATTCAAACCTGTTCCTGAAGTCCTTTCGCACATTCAATTCATGTTACCAAATGACTTCGTTCGGAGCAACAGAAATAGTTCATAATACTCCGGCAAATGGTCAACAATTCCATTCTACGTTCAAAATCAAAGGCCAGGTATACTAAAAAGTAGGCTCATTGCTGCCAATGCCAAACGAACCACATATTTTTTTACAAATCTACTTCAATGGGCGGTGATGACATCAATCGTGTGGATGCACTTGCGGCTACAATAACCTCAATTTGCCTAATTCCAGGCGTATCGTCAGCGAACTGGACGCCCTATTGAATGAGCACAATGAATTATTGAAATTCTTCAAAGCACACATGCACGAATTGCAAAGTGACAATCACGCTATTGTCATCAATCCTGATAAAACATCAGCTGGAGAGCACGTGCGTCGATTCAATGCACCTGTTTTTACGACATTGCTGGAATCATGGTTGGCGACCGCACATCGACGCGAAAATTCGTGATTCTAAGAAGAAACAATAATCTGGAGTTCATCGTTGACACACACCGTTCATACGACGCTCTCCAATATCCGTTAATTTTCTGGTAGGGACAAGACGGATATTGCATAAACATTAAACAACGAGATCCTGTCACAGGTAATTCATTTATTATGAACATCATTACTCATTTTGAATTGAGAAAATGAATGGTTGGTGTTTTTTTGTTTTTATCGGCGGTCATCGTCTACAGCGCTCCATTCCTCTTTCTGTCATAGATCCTATCCCCACACACTTACGATACATTCGTTATTTTTTATTTAACAACCAAAATATTCACTATAAATAATTTATATGGCAGAACAACGTTTGCCGGGTCAGCTAGTAATATTATATAATATGTTGGTGAATTTTAAGATCATATTATTTTGTAATCATACCAACATAATATTGTTATGGAATAAACTAGGTAATGATATTATCATATTATTATATGTACATTTATTTATTATATAATATAACAATCTAAATACATTTATATGTACCTACATATAAATAAGTATGTGTATGTATATACTCACCAGTGGCAAAAGGTGAAGGTAGGCTGTTAAGATTTGACGTAAGTAGTACATTCAAAACTTTGTCAGTCATACTTATTTGTTTTCATTGAACTAAGAATATAATTTGCAGACGGTGCTGGTTGATTTTTATAGTTCAATCAAAACCTGCCTAACCAAACCATAATAGTTTAGATATTCTATGGATAATCAAAAAATGCATATTTTTAGTCATACTTGTTTATTTTTGTTGAATTAAGAAAACATATTACAGATGATGCTGGTTAGTTTTAAATACGTTTTATCGATCAAATTTAGTGTGATTTATTTATGTTGAATTCTTGTTCATTTTTTTACATATAGGTAGTAAACATTACTAATTATTGTTTGCAACATGATATTTAGAAACAAATAAATATCGTTAATTTTTATATAACAGTATTATATAAAAAAAATATAAATTAGGTAGGTACAACGAAGTAATCTAAATAGCCTACCGCCACCCTTCGCCACTGAATGTATTATATTATTTTGTTTTATTTTAAGATCCTATTATTTTGTAATTATACCTACATAATGTTATGAAATAAACTAATTATCAAAATCATTAACTTAATACAAACGATTTTATAATAGCTCATACTAGATCGCAGTATTATCGAAGCTTCATAATCAAATTAGCTAATTACAAAAGCCCTAGGAATGCTTTGAATGAACCAAACAATGTGTATAAAATATGATAAAATTATTCAAGTCTTTGTACATTGAGCTCGTCTCCTTAGTAATAATCATCTATTAGTACCGGCTCTCACGCGACTCTCCTATCTCCACTCACAAATGGCGAAATCGCACAGTTAACAATGATGCGGCTCATTACGGCTGATATCGTTTCAATTCCAGGACAAAAGCTCCCCACAGAAGATAAACGAGATACAAAGTGCGCGGATTTCGAATGGAACTGCGAATATTACGCGCTTAGAGCTTTTTATGTTTTCAAGTTTTGTTCGCATATTTTTTTATACTTTTAATTTTACATTTTTCGAATTTTGAAGCCTAATTCGATGACAAACGAAGAAAAAAAAAAAAAAAAAAAAAAAAACAAGGTGGCATTACTGTCATTTACATTGTTTACTGAAAAATGGTTAAAATTAATTTGTGTATGTTTCTTAAAATAATGGAAAGCATTTTGCAAAAAAATAATCAAAAAGATTTATTGGATAATTTTAGAAAACATTCTTATGTATTGGATTATTTAAGTAATCATTTATTTTTCAATTAACTATTTCTTTTATTCAACAATTAATTCACAAGATTTAAGAATGTACCATTCTAATTATAGAACATAATTTTTGAAAAAAGTAAGACACCCGGCAGGAATCCAACCTGCATCTCTCGGGGCGTAAACCCAATCTATGGGTATAATATTTTTTTCTCATAAGTATTTATTCATTTATTGTACATACATATATAATATAATAATTTCACATATACAGGATAACTTTATCGGCGGTAGTAATGCCACTTGCACTACGCAGTGAAAAATAAATATTAATATTAAAAATTATAAGAGCCTATTATTATAAATTATATTGCGGTGTTTCTTTAAAATAGTGGGGGACATTTTTCTTTATATTTCAAAGTATGAAACAGATTTATTGGAAGATTTTAAATAATTTTATTATATTATTTAGTGATATTTTCCCTCTTATGACTCCTCGATGAAGAAAAACGAAAGGCATCAGAGAGAAAGAGAAAAATGATCAAACATATTATATGCCATTATTAAAATTTCTGACAGACATAATTATCATTTCAATCATTATACCCATGCGCATAAATCTAGCTCTATATTATCAACGAAGCGCCGAATATTATACTTAAAATCAAGAAATAAGCGTAGATTTTAATTTTGAAAAAAAAACTCCAATGTAAGAAATTCAACGGTGTTAAATTACACAATATTAATGGCCAGTTAACTGTCACAGTTAACTGCCAAAACGTGAAATAACCTAATTAAGATTCATGGTCCGCAATAACTCGTGTTTCGTGCATAATATGACAGGTGGTGCCACTCTACTAAGACAATATGGTTTTCATGTCCATTCCGTCCAATTTATGTGAAAAAATGTAATCATGTACATAATGGTAATGGTTACTATCCACCAGCAGTGCAATTCTAATAGTATTTTTAAAAAACTCCCTGCCCGGAAACCAAACGAAACCGTAACTTTTTTCAAAGTGTATTTCCGTTTGCGTGAAAATATTTTAAATCAGGATAAAATTAATTTCAGGTGATAATTTTAAGTGGACTGTATTTGAGGAAGTTGAAGTTTTGTAGAGAATTATGGACGTAAGAAAGTAGTCCAGGCACTTACTTTTCGATAGTCAAACTGCTGGATTTCTGGAGCGCTTCAGCTGGTACCTGGATCACTCGCTCACACGCTTGGATTTTATTATTGTTATGTTCATCACTCTTGCGACGAGTCACCCTGTACTGTAATTGTTTTATGATTGAATTGCTGTGGGCTTGACAAGGTAGCAGTCGAATTCAAACTGCATAATTTTATAGGTATTGTTCAAGGGAGATATAAATGATTGGGAAGGTATTATAATAGGATGGTAATGTTTGGTGGCAGTTTTGCCACAGTATTGGCGCAAACAATTTCGTTGAATATAATTTTTACTTTTTCTCATTCCAGGTGATCCAGATTCAAGCATCGATACCAACTGACAAGAAAATATGATAACAAACTTCGAAGTCACCTGTCGATCAACAGGACGCCGACCAAGTCTTAACTGTAGAAAAGACTATTCAAAAATAATATACGCGGTGCAGCGTCTTGAAGAGAGCTTTTGTATAGTTTAAAAGTAGAATTCTGAAGTTTTCAAAATGGATCATAGTCAAGGAAATCATGCCCGGGTCAGGGTGAAGAGGTTCCTGATTGGGAGAATGGAAGGCAGTATAGGAACACTTTTTCTCCTTGCGGTCTTCGTTGGAGCGAAAACAGGAGCACTAGGTGAGTGATTAAAATAACATAATTTACCTTAATAATATTATATTTTCAGATAACATACTATGATTTTTCGCAAAGCATTAATACGTAATCTTTTCAAACAATGTATTAAACTGAAGGTTAAAGCAGCACTCTTCTTCTTAATGGATCAAATAAACACACGTTTTTACTACAAATTCTAATTGGCTGTTTTTACGTTTCACCTGGTTTCAATTCAAAATAAAAAAAAAAACACTGAAAAATTATATCTGAATTTTGACAGATCTAAGATTTAAAACCACGATCCGTAATTTTGTTCGCATGTTAAAGTTTTCAAACCATAGATAAAAAAATGAACTGTAACTTTATTAATATTCGTTTGAAATGTACCGTACCTGCGGAGGCCTAGTGAGTCTAAATCCGTCATTATTTGTGTATCCAAAAGCTAACAATCATTTTTATTTAAAAAAAAAAATGAAATCTTTGAATCTCACGGTCAGTTGGCTTAAATCGGTAGGTACTATAAAAAACAATCACAAATCAGTCAAGTTGAGTTACTACGACGTTTGGATACACCTAACTTGATTTAAAACCTGTATAAAGGGACATTATTTGGCGAAACATGTCAATCTAATGAAGATTTACTAGTAGGTGTCCTTATTACAGATAAAAAGTATTCTCACCATAAAACGTTTATGTCGGTTTCTGAACTAAAACCACACCCTATCACTATCAAGGATTTGCTTATATACTGATGCCTAATTTATTATTATTAGTAATATATATATATATAGTTTTATAACATTAACAGCTAATACATCGGTGTAAATTAACATCTAGGTATCGCCCATATAGTAGTACAAGATATTGTGTTTATAAAGGTTATTTGTAATTTTAAGTAATAATTGAATAAATAGACCATCATGTCTTTTATGATTATGTTTTCAGGTATGTATATTATGACAATAAAATTTTTGAATTGCGTTATCTTTACAATATAATACAATCAACGTAAGTGAACTTTATTACAAAAATCTATCGTTTAGTATACAGTTACGGTTTTATAAACGTTGTGATTCGTGGAGCTGATAGGTTTGAAGGCCATCTGTATTATTATCCTATAAAATTTTTAAACACACAATAGTAATGTGTTCAAGATTTGTTTAATACTTTCAATGTCTTAAGTAAGCTTTCCAAAAAACTGCCACTAATCCAGGCGTCAGGTCGTTTAAGGGAAATATAATTTATTTCTGTGTTATAAATATCGTATTGTTAATAATTATGTTTGTATAATATTTGTGACATAAGGTATCAAACATAGATTACCCATTTATTATTATTATTTCATAATTATAATTGATATGTTTACTTTAATAGTTTACGATATTGGAAAAGTAATAGTTTTAATTTTAATAGCGATAATGTATTTACTTGAAACAATTCTCGTACCAATTTAAAGACAATTTTATTTTTAATACAATTTTATATTATTAGATAGTCTATAAATCTGCCTTTCTGATTTATTTGTTTAAAAAAACACATTGAGCGCATAACAAATTATTAATTCAAGACGTTCACAACATGACATTTAAAAGAAAGAAAAAAAAAACAAACCTAAAAATAAGTTCATAGCAAAAGAAATAAAATAAAAAAACAACAATAGGTAATTCAAGGAAAATACAAATTTAAGCAATAAAATAATGGAATTTTAAAAACAAAATACATAATGCATCTGAATTATAATAATATTATGATTGTATTTTCTTTGTTTTATTATAATATGCTTGTCTATATTATATAATATCATCGTCAGCAGGGGGCGATCAACTGATATATGAAGGCCTTCCCTATCTCTCTCCACTGTTTTTGTGCCTAGTTCTTTTCTGCGACGTACATCCACCGAACTTTATGAGTTTGCCTATCCAGTAGGTATTATAAAAAATAGGAACCGAGTGACTCGATACCTTTAATCTGGGTCACATCAACCCTTTTCAGACATCGTTAGCTGATACCCGTGTGCGATTCCTTAGGAATTTCGGGTGAGCTGGAGAAAATATGTATTAGGTACAACAACATTATTCTAAAATCTACAAATACTTTTTAACTCATAGTTATAAAACCGCCCTAAGTGGGTTCCGGCCTAATCCTTGAAGAGAAATCAATATATAAATTGGATAAAAGGTACTTTAATAATTAATTAAGAAAATTTTGTAGTTATTTTAGATGTTTTATTTGATAAAATAAACTAAGTATACTTACTCTTATTTTGTCGTATAAATATTAGCTATAATTTATAAATAAAACAATTGTTATTGAGTGTCATAAGTTAAGTGGTATGTAAAAAAAACTTTGTAAATTATTTTTGACTGAAAGAATTTTAAATTGAAAAACTTTCTTAAAAACTAAACGACATAAAATTTTAAGTGTTAAAATAAACTTTTATTGAACTACGAGAGGTATATTCTGTCATTTACGTTAAGTCAAATTTGAGTAGACACCGTCAAATTTTATATGAAAGCTTAAATTTCAGTTCTGCAAACACATTTCGAAAACTTTTAATATAAAACGAAATTACTTTTTTATTGGCCTTTAAAATAATAAAAAAAAACTTTGACATTTCGACTGACTATGATTGTTTTATACAATATTAGTACGTATTAGTATCAAAAAAAATAATCACCCAATTAAAAGATCCATCCGTTGATGCAAGTATTGTTTGGCATCCACTTTTGTAACATAATAATGAAATATTGTCCGCATGCACTCAATGAACTAAATACTTTACCTACCATAAATTATACATTTCGATAAAATGCACATATTATTATGATATAAATAATATAACAAATCTGATGGATACTAAGTATTTCCAAACAGATAATAGAACAAAACTCTTTCTTATATCCTTGCGGGCTCACCGCTTCAATAATTATACCAATCACAGCCGCTACATCTTCTTATGTATATAATATGCGAATCAAGTGGTGTAAATGCTCATCTGAATGATATTTACCAAATTATTTTGCATCGACTAACTGATGCCAGTCTATGAATGAGTCAGAATTACTGTCAACCAAATAACAATTATAATTATTATTCAGTAAAAGATAATCTTATTATTGTATAATATAATAACTTAACTATATTTTTTATTCAACAAATAATTCACAAAATTTAAGATTGCAACATTCATTTTATTGAAAATACATAATTTTAAAACACTTAAAATATAACGAATAGTAAAATTCTTTTTGAAAAAATATAACAACCGTGCAGGTTCGAGCTTTGGCCACAATGCTATTATGGGCATCTTATATAATTGAATTTTTAGTAACGGTTCCTACAATACTCTCTGAAGCGCTTTTTAAATTGACTTACTATTGGCAATCGGCTTTTGTATTTTAAATCAAAGTAGGTATTATATTACTTTTATTACTCACCGACGTCATGGATCACTCCAATATTTTTATTTTAACTTACTCGAGCTTGCTAATAATTTTTTTTTTTTTTCATCGAATAATATACAAGATTTATTAATGTAACATTCTTTTTATTGGACATACTTAGTTTCAAAACACTTCTGAGGAATATATAACCAATAGAAAAATAATTGTATGTTTTATCATCATAGACTATACAGTTTGGGTCTTCCCGTTTCTATCCACAGTGACCACTTACCAGATAGGTAACCCATTTATATGGTTATCATTGGCAGTTTTGTCTGTCTCTCTTCTACAACCTGTTGGATCATTAGATAATACTCTATTTCCTGGTTTATATTCGTTCATACGGTAAACATAAACTGACTGACGAAGTCTCTCAAGCTTAATTCATAACTGCATTGCAAATCAACTGCTTAATCTGAAAACCAGCTAACTGCACTTTTATCATAAGTGTGTATTAAAGTATTATATGTTACAATAAGTAAGCCGATTAAACAGTCAGAAATGTTCTATCTCGCTCTAAAATTTAGCACAGCCAAGAGAGATGCCGTTAAAACATCGTACTACAACTACAACTAACGTATTGTGTTTGTTACAATAAGTGCTGATACTTCAATACAAAAATATGAAAAACTACCCTCGATAGCTGCCGATAGCAGTCTTGTGTATATAATAGATGCGTTGAACAATTTGTCTAAGTGAAGTTAGACAGTTTGTGGATTAAACAGTTGAAATATCATACATACCGTAAAGCTCATCATTGTATCCTTCAGTCGCCATCCTTAATTGAGACGGCGGAATTGAAGTTGGTGGCGGAAGATTTTTGATTTAAAAACTGATCCAGGTTTTCGAAGCATTTGTAAGTCCAGGTTTACATTAAATGTTTTTCGTAAATCGTGCTTCTGATAATTCGTGGGATTAAAAATACCTTAATAGCTCATACAAATATAATTAGCTTTGACTTATAATATTATGTAGGTATATTGTATGTAATTTATCTTAGAATTAATCAAACTATAACTGAAGTCTCAGTGTCTCTAAATCATCTTATAGTGAAGACTATATTATATTTTCTGAAGCCGATAGGTCTAGTAAGTTAAGGTATAAGTCAATATTTATAGTGGATACTCCCTGCTGGAATTTAATTTTAGTTGAAATGTGGCTTGTCGCATTTAAATCCATTTTCATTGACGCCTCAGCACAGTGTTAAACGTAGTCTCTGTCTTCCTTTTTGCAACCATTGCATGATTGTCCCGCTAATGGAGCATCATTATCGGCAAAGCCTTCGTCTCTCCACTTCCGCTCGACTCAAAGTGCTGCCCGCGTTTTTCCCGCTTCTTTTCCCTCTGGCCCCTTCCGCTTTTGCCGCCAGTCGATTTTGTCGTTTCCATTGTGCGTCGCTTTATTCCTTTCGATCGCATCAGTTGGCGACATTTTTTAATTGCATCGAGGTATCCAAGCGATTTGTCGACCAAGTCCGCACTAGTCGGTACAAAAAATCTCCTGAAAAGTCTTTTTTAGGTCAAATTTCTTAAGCCAAGATACGAGTAGCATAACATCGCATAAAAAAATCCCAGACTAAAATTTATCACAAAATCTTATAACTTATCAGAACAACGTTATATGTAAGAAGTTATTCGATTTAAATTAGTAATGTATTTTGGAAGATTGACTTAAAAATTTCAAGTTAAATTTGACGTTAAATCATATTATTGCCCGAAATCTGATATTTGCGAGGTATTATTATCGTGTAATCCATATAATGTATAATTAAGATACATTAAAATAATAATGTATATTCTTTTTAGCAGTCAAGAGGGTATTAGGCTCAATGACAGTAGAATAAAGAAAAAGTAGTATAGTAATACGAGAAAATATCAAAATCATCCAGGCTTTGAGAAAATTATTTAAATATATTGTGACCTCACCAGGTATCGAAGCCGGAGCCCTCGGAAGGAAGGCAAATACCTTACGCATCATAATGGTCAATGATTAAATTTATACAATAGTCATTGATTAATTAGAATTCCTCAATAGAACGACAAAGTTGACAGAAAAATATGTAAATTTTAGGTTTTAATTTATCAATGAATTTATCATTATCTTCATGCTATGATAAACATACAGTACCTATAATGCTTTTTATGCTCCAATGCTGCATATAATATTTTAGTTATGTTTTTTATATTATTACTATTCCTATTCAACTCATCAAAAAGTGAGCTATAGATCTATAACTGACGCCTGTACTCCACAAAACGTTATTGCCGGAAAAGCCGAAAGTGGGAGAGGTTTTCGCGATTCTATACCCAATTTAAAATAGTCCCAAAATAATACGATACTATATATATTATTGAAATCATTTCAAGTAAATAAAAAAAAATAGCTCTTTATACGAATCATCATCATCAACCTAAATCTATCCACTGCTAGATGAATGCCTCTCCAAGCTGATTCAACTTCTCTCGGTCCTGTGCGTTGAGTTTCCACGTACTTCCACCGAACTTTATGAGGTAATCGATCCAGCACCCTCTAGGTCTACCTTGCGTTTTGTACTTGTTTGTCTTGTGTACCACTGGGTGATAAGATTATTACAACGATTGTCCCTTCTTCGAGCTATAAATATGAATAGTTAAATAATATCATTATAAATACTATACGATGTATAAAAAACTGGGCGATTATTGCTTTTATTTATTTGATATGTTGACTCAAACGTTTGGTATTATTTTGAAATGGGTTAAGAAAAACTTCTAAAGATTAGATAAATAAATATTATAAAACTAGAAAATATTACCAGGTGGCAGAACCACCTATTAAAATAATTGCCATACGTTTTCTCCCTGCTTTCCTATCTCTCATACGTTAACATGTATGTTCTGTCTTACTGGCTTTGTTTTGGTATTTCAGACTCAATTACTTGTCCGTGAGCTGCTGCATCATTATGGTGAACTCTTTGTACTCTCTTCTGATTTTACCAAGCACGCCATAGCTAAATTTGTTCATTTGTCAAATGGTGACGTTCAGCTGTTGGTTGTTCCTCGTCCATAATCTTTATATTTTTTGATTGATTAAGATTTCAGTAGATCACAACACTCTATCCTTATTATAATTAGGCTAAAATCTCTTAGATAACACACTTATTTCTTGATACTTTAATCACTCAATATTCAGTAACTGCACTATAAGCATCTGTCAAACTATTATGAGTATCATTTGTTTTCTTTCGCGACACGATTAAAAAAGAAACAATGTATTCGATTTTTAAATTAAGAATTTCCGTTTATACGTATATGTCCCCAAGTTTATAAAGAATCTTTATTTTATTCGTAAGCTGATTTTATGATAATACTGGTATGAAAGCATGGGGATTTTTATGTTTCATTCATATCGTGTCCTTTTAGCATAAAGGTAGCCACATAACTAATAATCACACGTGCTTAAGTCTGGATTACGGATTCCAATCCCGAGCTAAAATTCTGATCCCGGGATTTCGGGATTACAATTTGACAACTCTGGGATTCCGGGACTGGTCTCGGGATTGGCATTTTTCCCATTGTTAATATAATTTTTTTATATTTACAAATAACATTGACAACATGGGTCAAAAATAAATCTAGTATAATTTATACTATTTAAGACATGTATTGTTAATATTGTATATCTACGTTGAATCTTGAAAATACATAAGTTTAATGGAGTAAATATAATTGTAATATAAATAATAATGTTAATTTAATATGAGATTGCTTTTTTTGATAGTAAAGACTTGATGAATGGGTTAGCGAGATTTAAAATACTAAAGCAAATCATGGTGTACTAATGGCCTTTCCGCTTCATAAATCTAATTAGTCAGCCAAATATGAAACTGCCGTAAAACGTGTGAGATCATGGTGGAATTACTTTGTTAATGGTGCGAAGCATTGTTTTTTTCCAAACTTTCTCATTTTTATTAATTTATGTGAAAAAATAAAATCAATCGGGAACTTACACATGGGTATAAATCAAACTTTATTCAAACTCAGTTTATTTCTAATGTAGTTATTTGTTATTAAAAGTATTTTTTTTGTTATATTTTCGTTTTTATTTTCCATAAAAATTGATAAAAAAATCAATCCCGAAAGTTTTGGGATTATGTTTATCAATCCCGGGATTCATGGGTATTGAAAATAGCTCGGGATTCCTAGTCTGGATTACATGCACGCAAAGTGACATCGCCATTCTGTGAAATCAGATGCCCCGGAAATAGTTGACGTTAACAACCTTTCACATTGATTGCAGTAAAGGAAGTTACCCTGCCCCATCTTTTTGGAATCACATTGTATATTATTTCAATTATTTTTTAATGACTTAACTGTGGTTTGAAGAGGTTTCATAGTATTTTTACTTAGCGAATTGATGTAAGTGTATTAGCTGCACTTGCATTGTCTTCAAAAAAATAAGTGACAATTCTTCCTAACTGCGCTACTCTATAAATACCAAACATTCACTTGTATACTGTGAAAAAATATTTCGTTGGCGTAAAATCGTTGGCCGGTGACGGATGTAAGGACGTGGAGGTCAAACCCACTGGCTGAATTTGAGACTCTCCTCGATGAAAAATACAATGAACACAGCAAATCACGCTCTTTAATAAAGATTAATTATTATTGACGATAACAATGATACATAATATTTTAAGTGTTTTACTTATTACAATATAAATTTATACATGAATTTTTGAACAGGTGACATGTAATAATATGTTAAATTTAACAAATTTTGAAGTTAAGATAATACGCAGAAAAACATAAAATAGTATTAATATTAACTAAATTGCAGCATTCTGGTTATAAGACTGCCAGAAGCCACTTCCGGCCTAAACCCAGAAGATGGTATATAGATTCGATTGTATTTCTACCCTGCCAGTAAACATATTGATTCAATATTAAATCTTGATACACGCAAAACAAATAAATTGCACATTTATTTAACATAATATAGCAGTGGTGAATAATGAAGCCGATAAATTGTTTTTGAGTGCGCTCAAAAGCTCCCTTCTTCGAGAGTATAAGATAATAATATCTATACAAGTAAAAGTGTAAAGCCCATTGCAAAATAGCTCTCAAAGACAATTATCACATCTTTTTATGTCCTTCTGCGTCGAGTGTGTCGTTAGGCGCTAATTTAGCCTCCAGTTGTAGCTTTTCTTCTATAGCCTACTAAAATAATTATTCCGCAAAAGAGATACGCAAAGCTTTCAAAGCATGTGAATAGAATTTGATGAGATTGCGAGATAATAATATAATATTTTAACAAAATTTTTGTACGTTTTATGCCTTTTATGGTGTTAACTATCATTTCTTTTGTATAAAATCGTTATAAAAAACGGTTGGTCCAAATACGCTAGCCCTCATACTTTTTTCCCACCTACTCTCGAATCCTTTACGGGTCATGAGTAGACCGTGATTTCAATTTACATTCAGTTACTCTACGAAAGCCGAGCGCGTAGGCTTGTTAAGGTTATCGCGCTATATATTATGATACGATACGAATGAGGCCGCGTTAATCATCGCCGCGTAATTCATACAAAACTACTAATCACGTTTATAATCCATCCTGAACTTATGATCATCATTCATCAACCTCATATATATCTCATCCATCAAAAGTGTACGGTCCGTTTACCAGAGTGTGGGAATATCGAATCAGCCCCAGCGTGCGCCAGTCCTCTCAACATAAAGGTCAGTGTCTGGCATCATGTGTAACCCCCCCCCTAGATTCGTAATCGACCAACCAGCATCACCTTAAAATTGTCAGTGCACTGCTAAAAGTGCCACCAATAAATAAATCATAAACATATATTATTATCATTAATCTATGTCATAATGTGAGTATTATCGATCAGAATAACTTTTTTCCACTTCATAATAACAAAAAACTAAATTATCATGATAACCACTATTCAAATAGAGGTTAAGTATTTAAGTGGTACTATAATATTGTAATATTGTGATTAATGATAAATAGACGAATTTGAAATACGCTGTAATGAAATAGTACATTCTTATGGATTAAAGTTTTGTATTATGATATTTGTATTCTATTAGTATTACATTCTTACACCCACGATGGCCACGTGGCTTAGGCGCTGGTCTATAGTGTCGAGAGTCCCAGGTTCGAATCCTGGGTCTGGTAAGTACACATATTGTTTTTCAATTTGTGTATGAGTCAGAGTATGGACCTAATAGGTTGAGCAAGTGGCTGACATCCATTTATCGTAAAAATAAAATCTGTTAATACAAACCTCCACCCTGTGGAGGCACATATAATACTCGTATGATCCTATAAGGATCGGACATGGTCAAAAAAAGAAAAGAAAAATTATTCTATCTGACCCGGGTTTTGCCTTTCGATATTTTAAGGTACTGTACGTATTCGCCTATTATGGTTAATGCATCCTGACAACTAACATAATTAATTCTCTGTTTTGTAATAATTAAATACGATACAAGTAAAAACCTTATTATCTATATACTAAATAAAAACAATTTTTGAAAAGTTGAAATGTTTGTAAAAACCCGTGCCTATCTAATAGATAATTACATACCTAATCGCTAATAACACGTTCAATAATAGCATAAATCGTCATTACTGGAAAACAATGGCACTAGACAATACAGTTACTAATGAGAAATGTCAATAATATACGTACCTACTTATAATCAATAACAATGGGTACCTACATTCCATAAGATTTTTCACCCCTCTCGGTTTTCTGGTTCGTTCAGGGTTCGATAAAGTCTCTCTCCAGTAAGGTCCTTCACTTGATCACTCCAGCGCGCTTACGCTTCCTCTGTTTTTCTTTCCCTGGAGACACCCCAAAATGAACAGTATTTATAATTTATATGGTACGCACCAAATAATGTATCCGAAAAACTGTAGAATATATTTCATACATATTGTTGAAAGCTTTTCTATTATTTAAAGCCTGCAGAGACAACAATTGACTGGTTCATTCTGTGCTCTGTTCAAGAAATACGAACCATTCCCTGCCAATACTTAATTAAATTTCGAAGGCATCAATTATTTTCTTTTATTCTCTTGCCCTTGGGGTCCATGACTGAACGTCATACAAAAAATTTAAAATACTAATATTTGCACATGGATCATTTTCGTGGCAATTAAAAATCTTATATTATTCCATTTTTAGTGATAAAATCGTATCATCGCATTTTCGCGATCTGTGTGCGCCTTCTTATTTCTGCTTCACATCCATCTTTGCCACTAATGGTCAGTCACAGATACACAAACTCGTCTAATGTTTCTAGATTTTGGAGTATACTTATGCTAATTACTATTCAAATCTGAAATTACTATTTAATATCAGCTATTTTATTGAGTATGCGATAATTGGGTATTTTGCTGACTGTCGTTGAAATGAATATTAGGAAATAATTTTATATTGAAGTGAGCTATTTCGTTGAGTTTGCGAAAATTGGATACTGGCTGATGAGATACTACATGGAAATGGATATTAAAAAATAATATTATAATCGAGAACTGGGTCACACAGATTCGATGACGGCCACACATATAATTGGTCTTATGAACCAAACAAAATAGTTTTTTTTTATGTATTTGACATTATTTGATTAATGTTTCTTTGAGAATTGGCAGGAATAAAATATAAAAATAATAAAAATGTGCTGTTTTTTGTTTGAATTTTCTAATCTTACAATTTGGTCTTACGTAGAAGGAATTCGCACAAAAATCGCCGTACGATAAATTACCGCAAAATAATATTAGTAGGAAAACTTTATAAGGCAATATTTCACGGCCTTGAACTCGTTTTTGATTACATACATACACGCGCACCGCACAATTTATATTTACAGCCCCTTTGCACTAGTGAAAATTCTGATTGTCATAATTCATTTTCCGGTGCGAAAGCCTCCGCCTGCAAGGCCCGCATAGCCTGCGTACTTCCTTGTGAAAATAGAAACATATTCTGCTAAACACAGTGAATATTTGTGATTTACATCATTCATTTAACATAGTAAATGAACAAAACAAGACTTTTTTCTCAAATGTTTTACCACCGAGGTCAAATTATTACAACTTTTTATACAAATTATACAAATTTACAAACAACAATTTATACAAATCCAAATGCCATACGAACACTCTACGTCTCTATGGTACGTAGTATTCTTGAAATGAGTGTATTATCTGAAGTCCTTCTGAAGCTTCCTACGAGATTATTTTAGAGCGCATCCAGAACAAACTTCTTCGATGTCTTTATTTAATTTGTCAAACGATTACTTTCCGATTGTCTTTCTACAAGGCATGCTTATTTATCTTTTTCTTGGATCTCTTAGGTTACTTCTGCTCTTAAGACATTTTTTCCTGCTATCACGAGGCTAGTTTCTAATCCTGGCGTCCTAAAGAATTTAAATTTATATGTGCCTGTCAATTACCTACGTGGTCTGGGTCAAAACTGTTTCCTTGAGTCATACATAATATCATGTACCGTTAGCGAGGGATGCAAGACTAGTCAATGCACTCCCTAATGACATAGACATTTTCGTACTTTGCATTCTGTTGTTGAAACTTTATTTTATTGTATAAAATTGTTTACTTTTTTTATTCTCTCCTGTGAGAGTATTATTTGTTATAATGTAAATCTCATGCTGTGAACGTCTTGTATTTTGATTTGTTATGTCTGCATGTTTTGTTTTCTTAAATAAATAATGCTGTTAAAATGTTATGATTTCAAATAATATAAATCTAAAAAAGTTAGCTACTCTAATATGACCGGTCGATAATTGATATATTAAGTTATTTATCAAACCAGTTATTGTATTTGAATTCGCTTAAAAATGCTACAATGTTAAGTAATTATAGGATTAGGTATCTATGTAGGTAGATACCATAGAATATTTAATTTTTTGTTACATACGAGGGTGGGTCAATAATTCCTTAGAAAAAAGCATTAAAACAGTTTTTATTTTTGTATTTTTTTTTTATTTCTCAACATAATCTCCTTGGAGCTCAATACACTTGGTTAGACGTTTCTCATTTTTTTTTAAACCGTCAGAAAAATAAGTTTTCGGAAGGTCCTCAAAATAAGCATTTGTCCGATCGATGACTTCTTCATTTGAAAAAAAACGTTGTCCACTTAGCCATTTTTTTAAGTTTGGGAAAAGGAAAAAGTCACTGGGGGCTAAATCTGGCGAATACGGTGGGTGGTCGACCAATTCGAACTTCAATTCTTCAATTTTAGCCATTGATCGTAAACATGTGTGAACACGGGCATTGTCCTGATGAAAGAGGATTTTTTTCCTGTTTAAATGAGGCCGTTTTTCTTCAATTTTGTTTTTTAGCTGGTCCAATAAAGATGCATAATAATCCCCTGTTATTTTTTTTCCTTTTTCCAAATAGTCAACGAAAATAATTTCACGTGCATCCCAAATACAGTAGCCATAACCTTACCAGCTGATTTTACGGTTTTCGCCTTCTTTGGACATGGTTTGCCTTCGCAATCCACTGCTTTGACTGTTCTTTCGTCTCGGGAGTATAGTGGTGTATCCATGTTTCATCTACAGTCACAAAGCGACGAAAAAATTCATCCGGATTGCGTTGCATGAGCGACAACAGGGCTTTAGAGGCCACCACCCTATTGCGTTTATTGTCGACTGTGAGCAAACGCGGCACCCATCTTGCAGAAATATTTTTCATGCCCAATTTGTCATGTAAAATAGAAATGACGCTACCTTTTGAGATCCCTGTAACCTCAATTATCTCACTCAACTTTAATCTTCGGTCACTTAACACCATATCGTGGATTTTATTGATCATTTCTGGTGTAGTCACCTCTACAGGACGTCCTGAGCGTGGTTCATCCTTTGTTGATGTACGACCACGTTTAAATTCATTTAACCAGTTATAAATAGTTGCAAGTGAAGGAGCAGATATGCCGTGAACTAAATCCAACTCATTTTTTATTTCCTTTGCTGTTAACCCTTTTATATTAAAATGTTTAATAACAGCTCTAAACTCAATTTTCTCCATTTTCCATTTTTCCATTTTCCACAAGCAATTTTTTTTTTAAATGTACGAGAAACACACAACAACCCGACCAATCTGATTGAAACTTCGCAGCATACTGAATCGGTAGTGCCGCTGCATGAAAACAAACCCCTTACAGTACTAGTCGCGCCACCTGTCGGCTTTTCTAAGGACTTATTGACCCACCCTCGTATCATTATTATTTTCCTATAAAATTTTTATTTTATTATAAAAAAAGTTTCATTAATAATTAACAACAGCATACCAATTTTTCATAGGCTCTACAATACATTATGAAGCATGATCACCTCATAGAGAGCCAGATTTTTATAGGTAAAAATATGTTAAACCTGTCAGGTCTATGCTTTGACTCTCTCATATATGAAAAACATTAAGTTTGTGAATTTGTATTTGAACCCGAGACCCACAAACTTGTTACGCAAAACGACGTAATTTTCCATGAATATTTATTTGAGAATTTATCGGTTTATAATTTTAGGTGCCTCATAAAATAAGATAAAATATAAATACTCAAACTTTCCTAAGAATATAAAGAGTAAAAAACATATTTGTAAATAGTTAATGGCGGCGCTTTTTAGTGGACTGTAGTGGATGAATTGGATGCTGGAGGAATACACTGTCTTGGGATGACAATGAGTTTATGATAGATGGTAGAAGCGACGTTCGTTTAAACCCTAACTGATTTAGTGGTAACAAAGGTCGAACGATAAGTTCTTGATGAATCAACCTGTATCGTGGCGATCAACGGAAAACAGGTAAACAAGTGTTTATGCCATTTATGTTGAACAATGATTGAAATTTTATAACATACCAGGACGCCTGAGAAGTAGGTTAGGAATTTGTATGAGATTAGAGCCGCCAGAATTGGCCCACACAGTTAATATTATTTTACAACATTTTTATTAGGTCGTATTCTTATTTGTCTGGTGGTTGTTTACCCAGTACAAATCTTGCAATCGATTTTTTACTAACTTCCCGACTAGCTAGACATTTGAAACTTTTAGAATATATCAGAATACGATGCCAATGCATTTTTAAATTTTTTTAACCATCTTTAAGTAGAATTGAATTCATTTTCAGTTAATTCTGTTTTGTATGAAAAGGTATTTCGGAGGAAATCCGTAATTCAATCCACTATTAATTATCGGTTGCTAGAAGTCTGGGATCCTAGCAACTAAATTGTTAATATATACGTGCGTTACTATGTAAATCAATATGAAATGTCAAAATGACATTTCAGTATTATTTCTATCAAGTACAAATTTTTTTGATCATTTAAGCTAGTCAAGTCAAGTTTATATGATTCAACAGAAAATTTAAAAACGTTGTATATAAAAAGTTCTTTTTATCTTGTAATTATTTATTTAATATACACTCGTTAAATTAGAAGTAGAAACGGTTTGTCTTCTAAGTTTATAAATGGAAATAAACCTATTAATATTATGATATAAGACAAAATAATATTAAATCTCTGAATATACAAGAATATAATGAATATTTATACAAAATTCATATTTCTTTTATTAGGCACTAGTCGTTAAATCATTGAAATATTTTAATAATGTAGCGCGTAGAAAGAGCCTGTACGTTATGTGTCGGTCTAACGGGTCGGTGATTTTGAAGGCCGAGCGAGGCAGACTTTTTATAAGACCGCATGAATCACAATCCCGTAATTTGAAAGAAGAAAGAGTCCTTCGTGGGTCTTTGGAAGTGGCACAGTCTTAACTTTCATAATTCATCCCAGTACATTATTATCACACGAGACCAGGCATGTTCAAAAAACCAACCCCGCCACGAAAAACAGGGACATCAAACGAGACATTTTACATTTAATTTTTATCAATGGTATAGTATTTACTGCTTAAAACGTAAGACAAGAATAAATAGAAAACTAAATTTACTACTCGTATCATTTACAGTCAATTAATTATGCATTTTTTAATAAATTTTATATGCATTAGATTCATAGAAGATATTCTATCTCGCTGTAGTTTTGACGGTACCAAAATACCTGGATAATTAACTGAACGTAATTATAATATATTTTAATTCTGATACCTGAGGCTTATATTTGCAAACACGGCTCGTGCCAATATTGTTGAAAAATTAACATTGAATGACATTCTGTAAAAAAAATATACTCTAAAGTATCTTTTAAACATTAACCTCAAATCCAGCTTTATTACTGACATTACACCAAATCAAAACAATGCGAAACTTTTATGTGACAAATGTGGCTAATTCCATAATCACTTAGCTTCCAAGATGGCTCATATCACATTATTTAGCCAATAGTAGCACAGCTTTTTGGTCACGTGATTAACATTTTAGTGGTATGTCATTGGTTGCATACTTGCATTAGGAGGAATAATCCAAATTGTTAAGTTGCAGAAACGGCTCAATCCAACTTTCACTTTCTTACTCAGCTTGATACAAATATTAAAATATGTAAATAGATTTTTTTATTATTATTGAAATAAAGAAGTTTCCATTTATTTGTTATTTATTATTCTCGTACTACACTATTAATGAACTAAAAAAATATACAGATAATTAGACTTGTGGTAATAAATCTTGTAATAAAATTAGTATAACCATCTTCTTCTTTTATTCGTATACATTCTTATACCATTCATCCGATTGCAATCAAACTTTGGTGAGTTGTTGTGCGCACGCCGTGAGGGTTTCTGAATTAGTACAACCATCTGCTTCTTCTCTATTCGTAAACGTTCCTATACCATTCATCCGACTGTAATAACACTTTGGTCAGGAATACGTGTATTAAATAAGGCTCTAAGTACCAAAAAGTAGTATTGCCTGTAATTACAAAATACCGAGTCATTGCAGTAAAATTTCATGAAGCAGACCTTTTGAAAAATGTAGTTTTATAGTGTGAAGCAATCACGGCAGCTTCTATAATTTTAGGTATTAAGAACTCGCAAGTGTCAACACATCATCGTCAGCTATTTTATATTGAATGCCGTTGACCACTGCAGTGCTACTTACACCATTATAAATAAAACACGCCAACGGACTTACAACGTCGACAGGTTTAATTATTTTGCTCTATTTTTTGACTTGCTTGAGGCACTTAGACTATAGTTGAAGTTATTGGCGTTGGTATGTAGAACATTTTTCTATAAAAAAAATTATTTTTTATTTTTTTGGTAATTAGCGCCTAAATATTTAATACACGTATTTAGTTATTGTATGCATGCCCTCGAAGGTTTCTTAATTAGTACAACCATCTTCTTCTTCCATTCGTATACGTATTACACTTTATTTCTTTGATTGGCATTGCAACGCATGCTGGGTACTCGCTGGTAATTATATTAAAAAAAATTTACCCTACGTTATTCGTGCGCAGTAGATAAAATCGTAATCTGCGCAATGTCAATATTAAGTTATTCTAATATAGATGCTTATAGATAAAGTTTTTAAAAAAAAAGCCACTGAACCGTAAAAAATATTTTATGCACGAATTTATCAATCAACGAAAATTGTGAGCAATAAAATGCTTTACTAATTACACTAATAAAAATATTAGTTGTGTATATATTATATAGTATTTATATCTATATTATAATATATAAAGAAAAAAATCTAATACTATTTAAAAATAAGTTTTTAACACTAGCCAAAGACAACTTACATTTTAAGCGATTTTAATTATTTTTACAACAAAATCTTAACAACGCCTAAACAATGTAAACGGAAAAGTAAGTAAAGTATATTATTATAGAAAACACAAAACAGGCGAAATTTCCTTGGCATATAGTTTAGCATACCTGCGGCGATGTCTTTAATGTTACGCTTTTCTTTAGCGGAGCGTTGAAAATAAATTTTCCCGAAAATCTGTCGCAAGCGTTTCCTTTGTTTAACTTTTAAAAGCAACAGTCGCAGATGTTTTGCGTTTTTCACTCTGCGAAAAATAAAAGACGAAAAGAAACACACAGCGAAAAAAATTCTAACCAGTACACCAGCCCACAGACGAAGCAATTTATTACAAGTAATAATACAATGGTGTAAAATAGTTGGAGAACGTCTGTTCTTATATTATTATTTTTTTTTATAAAAATCTCCTTTTATTCACAAAATTACAAAGTTTTTTTCTTTAAAATTTTAATTCAGTTGATAAATGAATAGATAAGTATTATATAAGTATATAAATTTAACTCAAAGTAAAAGAAAAAAAAATCTTTATATTGACACAAATTTTTAATTCAAAAATGATTATTCTTAATCCTTTTTAGACTTTCAGACAAATTAGTCCCCCCGACCATATCCGATCATAATAAGAAGATATGGACCTCCACAGAGGGAAGGTTTGTATTAACAGATTTTGTTTTTTACGAGAAATGGATGTCGACCACTTTCTAAAACTATTAGGTCCATACTCTGACTCATACATAAATTGAAAAATAATATGTGTATTTGCCAGACTCAGGATTTGAACCTGGGTCCTGGGTTTGAGCCGAAACTTAGCCGCGCGGCCATCATGAGTGTTACTCATATCAACATATATTTTTTTTTAATTTATATAGATAACTGCCTTTTTAAATAAGGCGTGGGTTACTGCTGTTGGTAAGACGCTATTTTAGGTATCTTGAATTAATAATCAATAATGTTGTATAATATCTGTAAAAATGGTACGGGAAGGTACATTTTCATATACTTAGTCATATTATTGTTAAAAGTTTATATGCGCTGATTTTTCAATATACCTTTCGTCGAAGGAAAGTTTGTAAATCAACTTTTACTGGCCATTTAAGTCTTTTTCATACATATTTAATAATTATAACAATTATGTTCTTACAGCAAACAATTTTTAAAACCACTTACGTTATTTTATAATACAAAACTTGGTAACACAAAATAAAGTGTTCCGATTATAAGAATGTTAAGTGAAAAGTTATGTTTAAACAGTTAAAAGTGTTGTTTACGAAATACCTGATATATTTTGTATGTTGTGCTATCTCTATAGTAACGAAAATGACCCAGTTAATCTAACTAGCCTATAATATACTGACAGTAGAACCACATTGATAAGACTTTCAACAATTTTGATTGCAACAGAAATGCACAGTAAAATATCAAAAAAAACTTGTATAAAATCGTATCTGCAAAAGTTAGTAAGTATAAATAACCTGATGTGTATAATTTTTAGATGATGTGATATATTTAACATACTTAGGTAAATAATACCTAAATTCAATCTGGTTTAGATTAAAACTAATTTAGAGATGATGATAAACTTTAAAATGGCTATAAGTAGATAACTTTTTACAGTATACCCTCGGCGTTAAAGGATAAATAAACATAGGTACCTATTGATTTTATGTATCCAAATACATGATATTATTTTATAATATGTAGAAACATTACATCTGGGAGTACCTACATAATATGACTGAAGAAGAATCTTTTAAAATACATTCTATGTTCGCTCATAATTATTATATATAAAATTGGTAAAATATATTTTTTAACATCAGTTTACGTAGGTAGATATATCGATTCTAGTCTTAACTTTTTTACAAAGGAAAACATTAAAGACAGGTTCAACAAGGAGAAAATGAAATCAATATGCATCCACTCAGTACTAATTATGCAAAGACTTAGGGGTGAAACCCATTCTGCTTACGTAAGAGGCAAAAGCTCCTATCACTTTCCTGGTTCACTTTGTTGTCATTATAAGATAGCTTAACACTTTCAAATCAGACTGTTAACTAAAAAGCTCTAAAGTGTTTTTTTATTCAAATTTTAAAGAGGGATGTTTTTTGCACAGTGAATAATTCCCAATTATTATTCTTTATTTGAACAGCTAAAGGAACTTGCTAAAGGAGTTAGGGTTCTGTACGTTAGTAACTTTTTTAAAAGTAGTATTCGGTACTGTTCGGTTATACGGAATACAGCGGAAAACACAAATACCCGATATACTGGATTATTTGTTAGTTTGGGTTAGTTTAGGTTAGGTTAAGTTAGGTTTGGTTAGGTTAACCTAACAAATAATCCAGTTTATCGGCTATTTTCAAAATGTGTTTTCCGCTGTATTCCGTATAACCGAACAGTACCTAGTATTCTTTTTCTCCTCACGTCCATATACACCAGATGATTTATGATGATGATCAATATTGATCAACTGACTCTCTTTAGTAATCGTAATGAGGTTAAACAACAGATAGTCACAACATATCACTCGTACAGTAACAACCCTGGGTGGGTCTTGGCCTCGTCAAAAAATCGTACCCAATTATTTCTATCATCGAAAAATTCTCCTCTTATCCCAAATTCTGATCCCTCACGCATCCTAGGTGACGCCATTTAATCACCAAAAATTGGGTTTCCCAAAACTCCTCCAAAAAAATCCCGCTTACTCATCGTAGTCAGTCAATTTTGATAGTCTTGATTTTGTAATATTCCCGGTAATTTTCCCTTTCTTTACTCTTAATCTATTTCGTTAACTCATTCGCTGCCGACTAGATAATGATATTTTATTACCACCTTTAAAATGCACGTTAATTACATTGATAAGCCGCCTGGTCATTACGTGCCAGGTGCTTCTTCAGCGTCCAAAGTATTAATATATAAATATCAGGTGTTTCAAGTTATTAATCTACAGTAATTAAAATAAATATTAATACTATGAATAATTTATACATAGTTTTGCTGCATTAAATAAAATAAATTTAATTGATTATTTGTAATTAACAGAACCATAAAATGTAATATAATAAGATGCGATCGTATAACTAATTCACATTGTATAAAGTTTTTTTAATTTGTTAATTTACGTTTGGGTGACTTTTAATATAAAATACTTTTCTTTTTAATATTTTAATATAGGTACGTAAAGAAATGTATTATTTAAATCATGAAATTATCTCAATAATAAATAATATATTACTAAATAGAATCATTAAATTGTATAATAATGATGTAATTTATTGTTATATTTTTAAGTAATACCTTTAGTTTATATTAGATATTTTTGTAGAGCGTAGGTGTGGCTCATTATGAAAAAGATCTTTTATTAGCACAAAGTGAGATTTGAATGGGTTAAGCATCTACCTGAACATGATTTATCCTTGTAAACTCTTTGCTCATTCATATTTAATTAGTAATCAGTGAGAATTTCAAGCGACACAAAAGCTTTTGGTCAAATTCAGTTAAGAAGCTTTAGAATTGAAATAGGTATTATGAGGGTTTCTTTTATAGCAAACATTAAATGAATTCTTAAACAATTCATCGCGAATTCCATGAGATAATTTAAATCAAAATTCACTGCGAATATTCTGGAAATAAAATTAAAATCTCTCACCTCCTAAATAATGAGCAATTACTAAAATATATAAGTATATCTGTGATTGTAAATACATTATAATAACATAAAGAACTAACATAAGCAGAATATAACCAAAAAATATATAAAATTGGTTTCTAGATAATATTATCTTCCCTACTTTACTCAATACGAAAAGAGTACCCAAAAATAGCGACCACATTACGTCATTGAAAATTAATACTCAATATGTCTCGAGTAGTCATCTGTGTGGCACTTACTTGTTCTATCAACATGACTATTAAAATATTAGAATTTAAATAAGTACATATAATATCACTATATTGTAGTATAATGGGATTTACTAGGTTCGACCACAAGAGTATGGAAGGTCATTGTGACTTTTTTTAGCATTTCTCATAATATTATTTGAGAGATGTTTTTCATGTTTGGCATATTTGATGAGATTATATCATGAAAAATTTGGGGTATATCATTGTTAACACAAGCAATCTGACCATTATACTACATTATAAATATATAAAATGCATAATTATATATCCTACTTATAATATATATGTGTGTCATTGTGATACCGTATCGTTTCTTATTATTTAAATCAATATATAAATTTATCATTTTTATGTTCACCTAGTATTGATATAATTAATTAAGTATACATACTATAATGTAAGTTTTTATCCTTACTAATTATAATATTATATTGTGATTATTTAATATAATATAAAAATCTACTTTCTTTTTCCACGTCTTGCTCTTTGCCTATGTTTTATTAAACTATTGTTATTTAAACCATAAAGAATGTAAATTATCACCTTTGCGTGTATTAGATGTTAAAAAATCTTTTGACTAGCTACGTACAGTTTTTCAATCGTTAAATATATTTTTAGAAGTCAATCTATTAAAAGGTCTTGAAAGAAAGAATAACTCAATATTTTAGCAAAAACATTTCTCCGTTCCGTTCATAGGTTTTTTTCCTCGAATTTGACTTATTATTGAAAATAAAAACACTCTAGGGGGCCTCTTCAATAGGTCCTTGAATTTTTAATGGACTCACTTGATTGGCTTTCGTATTTTTTTTTTCAATAAAGGAAAAATTCGTTGATCACTTTTTCCTTTGATGTATTTTCAATCGAACAAATATTCTATTGGTTTTGTAAAATATCACCCTATTAATATTGAAAAATAAAATGGAATAAGTATGTTTTTACAGGAACATTTCGGATTAATTGGCTTTATTTATAAAATGCCACATTATTATTGGGAGTCTACTACAGGTATGTCGGTAAAACAGGCATTTTTTACTAATTGTAAAGTGTTAAGTAATATTGTGAAGTATAATACTTATATATAGAAACTGTTACATAGCGAATTCACATATTATTATATATCGGTTTTAATCTCGAATATGTAATACGAATAAGAGGTCCTAGATTTAAATGGTAACACGATGGTATCATAGTGTTAGAGTGCATATAATATATTTATCATCATTTCACGACAACGAGAAGGTTGATTGGACGTGATTTCTCTTCACCATAAGTATACCTTCGGTTGTGTGGAGGTGAAATTGTAGCCCTTGATTTCTGCAGGTCCATCAATCACAGTTGTGAAATTATCAAACTGGTACTAACTATCCATGTAGTAATGTTTAAAAAAAACGTACCTATTTGCGTGATGATTTCATAAAAAATGTATATTTTCCTTTTTTGGCTGTTACTTTCTTTAGTACATATGACAAGATACTCGATAGGGCACTCATCCCTCAAGCCATAGGCAAAGCAAAAAAATGCTTATTGTTCTTGTATCAGAACCCAATGGCTTAAGAAAATATGGAAAAAATGCATTACCAATTCAATAACGTTTAAACGAATGATATATCATACGGAACTAACATAAAAATATATGTTTACCCTTAACCCTCAGTTTGAAAGTATATTGAAAAATATTTTATTATAATGTTTGAAAAATATGATTTTAAAAGAATTAATTGTCATCCAATTGCTTAAATCGTTTGTTCGCCAAGACAGATCAATAAACTAGTATGAAAATTGCTGTAAGAATGTTGTCCTCTCTTAGTGTATACTATTATAATAATGATAATTTCAATTAAATCTGTACATATGACTCAAAGGGTAATTGGGCCAAAAAGATAAAATATTATTTTAATACGATATCGGATTTGAAATACACTGACCTAAAGGTACAACGATTATTAATAGTTTTAGAGAGTAAGTAACATATTATATTGTTTATTATATTTTAAACGCTTTATCAACCTAGATAAATATTCATTCATAATAGTAACAATAAAAAGATTTAAAAAAAAAACAATGAGTGGAAATGTAAAATTAATATAATTTATAAAACTTAAGATACCTTACGTGTCCCAGTCCATATAAAATAATATCTCCTATAAATATAAGGATGTGATTTTTGAAGATAAATAGTATACAAATAAATTACACAGTATCACAGTAAGTTGCTGCTACGGGGAAAAAGGTGTGTAATGTCGTTTTTCTTGGTGTTTAAAATGTTATCAGAGTGATGCTCCCATCCCGTCACACATTTTGAACCTTTAAATAAATATTGTCAGTTAGCATAATCTGCTGAAATCACCAGAACAACAATGAGGTTACCTTACGCGTACCGCACTGCATCAACACCTGCATGAATGACTCAATGAACGTTTTTTTGTCATTTTCGACATGCTTACACATTTTCGACTCATGTAAAAATTGTTTTCAAGTTTTTTTTTGTTTCTAGCCGTTGGCACTATGTATTTTCTATAAGAATGTTGTCTATGGTCTGCAGGTTGGGTTCTGTTAAAAATATTATCTATGAATATAATATCGCAAGTAATTTTAACGTAAGCACACGTAGAAACTGTTAAAATGAACGGAAATTAGCTTGAATAATTAACGAAAATTCAAAATACAAATACATTAGAGTTGATACTCTCATTATTGAATTTACAGAGATGGTGATCGTTTAAAATGTTCTGCAAAATGACAAAACCATATACTAAATTTGTCACCATGACAACGTGACAGTACGCGATGTGCATCATAAAGTAATTGAAGCATTAATGTAACCCAATAATTATTGTTATTTATTATTTTAAATAGTTTGTAACGTTTTTCCAAAAATTATACAAAATTATCAAATGGATAATTCTTCCATTTGCATAAAATATTTATAAATTCTCAATACGAATGTGAAAATGCGAAATTCAAGTATATTATGTTAACGTATTGAATATTGAATAATAATAATAATGCAATTTCCCTCCATTGTCAGACAAGATAGAAATAAGCTTATAAGTCTCCGTTTAATAATGAAAATCATATATCATCTATTTGTAATGTCTACCTACGAAGGTGACATAGAATTAATGGACGCTCAGACTTTCATGGCACGTAACATTGTTTTACGGCAAGGTTCTCCTCTCGCACCTGTTTTGGAATTCAATACATATTGTCAGTTTAGTCGATCATGTTTTATAGCGCGAACGTGATAGTTAGGCTGATTTTTATATGAAAAAATAATGTCATTTAATAAATGGATTCTCGTGCTACGAAAAATCGAACGTTTCATAGTTTGCATTTTAAAAATATATTCCCGTTTAGGTATTATTTTTTGTCTACACAACGAATGAAACAAACATTTTCCTTTTGTTTTACATTCATATTTTTAGTATATACTCGTATTATGTTAAATTATAGTATCAAAAATGTTATTATAATGAAAACTGATAGAGATAATTTTTCTATTTTATTGGTTTATCCACGTTTATCCATTTCCTTGGTTAAAGCTAAAAAAACATAAAAAACCATTGTGGATGACAGTTTCATAAATTATAGATTACATTATTGGTACCAACTTAGTAAACTTTTATTATACTTCTTTCTCGATTCTTGATATCAACTTTAGAAAGTAGAAAAGAAGTAACCCTCGGTTTTTTTTAAAAATAGGTTTTAATACACGTTGTTTTCAAAAAATGTAAGCTGTAAATGCCGAATAAATATCTAAATTTAACTCGTAATTTATTTATAAAAAAGTAGGAAATCAAGTGGGAAAAAGGACTTTACTATCATTTATGTTGGTTTTTTTGATTAACCCAATAATTAGTAGCAGACTGGGGATATAATAACCAAATTAATAATAATTATCATGTGGTTTAAGTTTATGTACATTTTATATCTTATCTTTGTCCAAAAAGCATAACAAAAACATTTTTGTGCCTTTTGTAAAATGCTTCAACAGTCGATTAGTAAATGCACTTGCTATAATATAAGTAGGCGATCAATTGAAGAGAGCGCGCCTAGAAATCGAATAAATTATTATGTATCTATGATTTGCTATAATATGAACACGGATAAATAAGTGCGCGTCTAGGAATTCAATGATTACTACTATTTCGTTAATATCCGTCAGTTTATTTATTCATTATGTCTATCTGTTTACCTTATTTTGTGACCGATTACTTATAAAAATGATAAGTGATATTATTATAAATTTTGAATAATATAGTCACTAGGACGTATTTTTTAATGTCTCTACAACCGTGTGCGTGGGTTTGTTGAAAGTGACATATTGATTTTTGACATGCATATTTTCATTCAGAACAATAACCTAATATTTTGTTTTTACCACGTATTCTTGTTTGTCCGGTAGTTGTTTATCCAGTACTAATCTTGTAATCAATTTTTAACTAACTTCCCGACTAGCTAGGCATTTGAAACTTTTAGAATATATCAGAACACGATGCCTATTAATTCTTTTAATACTTTTAGCCATCTAGCCAGAATTCATTTTCAGTTCATTCTGTTTTGTATGAAAAGTTATTTCGGTGATCCAATCCACTATTATTGGTTGCTAAGAGAGTGGTCCTAGCAACTAAATTATTAATATATTCGTGCGTTACTATTGAAATCAAAATGACATTTCAGTATTCTATATTTGTTTGTTTGTTGCAAAATAGCAAAAAAATGATTTGTTGACAATTGCCTTATTTGTCCTAAATTATTAATACATAGAATTTTAAAGTTTATATGATTCAACAGAAAATTTATAAACTTGGTACATAAAAAGTTATTTTTATCTAGTATTTTTTATAGTTAAAATCTTTATTCGAATAATTTCCTTGTAAATAACTTCAGATGTCGGATTGTAGAGCTAATGAACAAAATCTTATCTTAAGCTTCACCTTTATAATATATTAAGTCTAAGTCTATGGAAAAACAGTAGTCTTTTGCATATTATTTGAAACAAATATACATATTTTAAAAATATAGCTTTAAAAAAACCTTGTTTTTCTCTACATTAAAATTTATCCTCTTAAACAAGAGCCTTATTAGATCATTCTAACGAAGCTCAATTTTCATGATTCAAAATAATTTTCTTTTATTTTTCTTAATAAAGAAGATTCGGAGAACTATCTCCTCTGATGAGAATTTTTTAAACCATCTAAAAAGAATCTCATTTCTCCGAAATGTTATAATTTTTGAAAGCTCTTTTGAAATCATAATGAAGTCGTTTTTATTTTCATTATATTTTTAATTTAGTGTCCACTGATTTTCACCAAATATATGAAAACATGCAATGTTTACAACACAATTTAAGTCATATTTTTTATTAAAACTATATTTACTCTGTTTCTTTTTTTGTATTTGTGTTGTATTTTGTTTTACTGTATTTAAGCCATTATCATTTAAATATTCATATTATTAAAATTTTGATTCGGTACACTGATCCATACGGTGTGCCACCGTTAAACATTACTACAAAAAATACTTTTATTATAATGTTACTGTCAATCCGAAACGTAACACTTATTTCTCAAATATAAGTGGAATCTACCGTCGATATACTTTCCGAGATAAAATTGAATTTTAACATTTTCAGTATTTTTTGTCGTTTTTGTATTGGTAAAAAAATAATGGATCATGTATAATTAATTAACAATTATTATAACTTTTATATAATGGAGCTACTAGCTACATACCTACTATAATATTTTATGGATGCATTAATTTGCAATGTAATTTTTTTGCCTAAAAAAATGTCAATTTAATGTATAAACAATAAATTATTATACGTTAAGAAGATCCACCATATTATCATTATAACGATAATTCATTTAAAATGTAGGTATTTATATTTTATGTGGGTAACATAATATTATCCTGTCTTTATAATTATTATATTATTTTCAGTATAATTTGCAATGACGTCCCTAGACAAGATGCCGCCCCTAGCCAGCGCCATAATGCCACCGCATTTTTTCATACAGAATTTTTTATCATCCTTTCATGACTGCAATATCTAAGAAATATGTTATATGGATACATTACTAACAATATAAATGCCACAACAATATATAAAATTGAATTTAGATATAAAAAGCGAATAAATATAATATAATAATAGGTAGGTAATTATGTTAGACACCCAAATCACCAGACACATTTGGTTTGTACTATTTGGCAATAGACAGATTATTAGACTTATTATTTTCACTATGATCTCATTGTACAACATGTAAACAAAATAATTTTAGGTATTTCTATATATTCCAAATGATTCTCCTCGATTTGCCGCCCCCAAGCGATGCTCAATCTGCCTACCTCCACGGAATGTTACTGCTAATTTGGTAATGGTTTCTCTAATATTTCGTAGAGTTCAAATCTTTCTTATTTTCAATGTTTGGGTCATGAGCTTCATGGGGGTGGCGAAGTATTTTCTACTGGGTCATTAAATGGGTAGCAAAGTAAAAAAGGCACTAAGACAACTGGACGCCAGGACAAGTGGGCACCACACTTTCGTATGATATAACGTTCATTAATGAAATAAATATACGTTCGTTATAGCTTGATACAGAAGTTTCTATCTACCACTTAGTAGTTTAATTCATTTTGCTCTTTACATCATTGTTTTATTAATTTCGGATTGAGACTAATTACGCCCGGCGTTTTATATAAAAAATAACTCTCTTCTCATTGAAACTTAAACATAACCACAATTAAATCAATATTTATGTGTACATTTTCAAATTTTCACCGAGAATTAAATAATAATATAATAAAAGAAGTATTAAATAATATTTTAAAAGTTATTATAATTATTTTCGAATTTCATTCAATTGCGTAGCGCTCAGTTGTCCAGGCGCCGAATCATCCTAGACAATACGGAGCTTTTTTAGATACGATTTGTATCTATGTATTTTATGTAAGTATATATGTGTTTTTACTAAACACTCCGAAAATCAGCACTTGATTAAATTTGTAAACCAAAAAATAGTTAATTTCACCGATTGGCAGAATAACCAAATGACTATAAATGTAATAAAAGCGATATTTAAAATAAATATTAACTAATAGAAAAACTGAGTAACCGATCGAAAAGATAACGATTAGTAATGGTCAAATGAATATATATAATTGTATTCCCCATCATCATCATCAGCCTGAATCCATCCACTACTGGATGAAGGCCTCTTCAAGCTGCTTCCACTTCTTTTGGTCCTGTGCATTGCGTTGCAACGTACTTTATCATTTCATCGATCCAGCAGCCTCTAGGTCTACCTTGCGGACGTTTTGTACTTCTTGGATACCACTGGATGACTAGATTTGTCCAAAGATTGTTTCTTCTTCGAGGTATGTGACCAGCCTATCTCCATTTAAGGCTTTTAATAAACTCTATTACATCGCAAACCCTTGTCTGCTTCCTTATCCACTCATTCCTCTTCTTGTCCTTTCGCGTTATGCCCAGCAAAATAATTGTATTACTTGATAATAAATAAACGTAAAAAAACTTGTAGGTATGATAAAACCAGATGCGATGTTTGTTAACTTGAACTAAAAAGAAAATATCTTAATAACTCAACACATACTAATAATGTAATGTTTGATATACAAAGATACGGTTAATTGAACGAAAATGTATGTGATTAGTTTTGATAATCCATATAAAATGTAATTCGAAAGAAAATGTCATAATTAATAATTCACATGTAAAATACAATTAAAAAATTACATTTTATATAGTAATATAAAGGAGAGTCACACTACTTAGCTATTCTACAAGAGGGCCGCAATTGAAAAAAGTTTAGGGAACCGTGCGTGTATATTAGGTTTATTTTTTTACTAATAGTATTTTAATTTCAATAAATAAAACCCTAAAATAAAATAATTTCTCCTGATGATGATATTTACAAATTAAAATTATTCCAAATTTAATAAGTTATATCTGGTCCCAAAACTCGATAATAATTTACTAAACTGTATTTCAAAATTACTGTTTATAATGAAATTCCTCTTCTGCTGCGGGAACTTGGCAAATGTTTTGCATACCTCGACCAAATTGAAATTATTTCATTTGAAGACACCATTTGCTATTAAATAAATCATTCTTGTTAAATATTAAATTTAGAAAGTTCACTATAAGTGATAGTTACCTGGCATTCCTCTTGAACAATGAAATTCACAAGCAGTTATTAACCCTTCAAAGGCCCTGTACCCGAATTACTTTTCAAAATGTATTTATCAGTGGCGAAGAGATACATTTCGAAAAAGGTAAGCTATGGGATCAGAGTGCGTAAATGGATCCTTGGATACTGATAGAACTTATGAATATTGATAATATTACTAATGAATATGTACACAGTACATACTAATGGCGGCTCTCGTGGTGTAGTGCGTGAGGTACTGGCTTTTCATCCGGGAGTTCCGGGGTCGATTCCGGTAAGGTCACAATATATTTATGTGATTTAGTCAAAACCGAGGTGTTTGCAATTATTTCACTTCTATTACTAAATACACTACTATCATTGCTACTCTTAGCCTGTTGTAGTGTTGTAAAGAAAAGAAAAAAAAATAATATCGTAGAATTAAAAAAAATAATGGCATAAGATTTTTTTATAAATATATCTTTAATCAAACATGATTTAAAGGTGTAGAAAAAACTTTTTTGAAAAATGATTTTTTTTTTTTCTTGAAGATTTGAAGCTTTAATAAAAAGCATTCATATTTTGGTGCAATTTGCCGATTTAAAATATTTATTTTTTTAATATACAAAAAAATGATAAATGTACGTACTGATTATTACAGTTTTTGAACGCCTTTGCTTTTGAACGAACAAAATATACAATACAGCACGTATTTAGATAGATGTATTGCAATAACTCTTTCATTAGCTACATTACATATCGACGTATCCGTTACTCTGTTACTAATATTATATCGTATTATAATATTTAAGTTTTAAACCTGGGATTTAAGTTTATGGAACAATATTTACTATTCTATACAGCTTAGTTACACAGGTTCCTCAATATTTAATATTTCAGTTAATATTTACATAATCTACTTTATGTGTTACTTATCTCACCGTACGTATATTTACTATATACCTACTGGTATTTAAATCAAATCAAGGTGCCTGAATATTATTTTTAAAAGTGACCTCATATTGTATCTTAAGTAGAGTTGGGTATTTCTGAGAAAATCTTAATCTCGAGATTCGGGATTTCTAGAAAAGAATTCTCGAAATATCGGGAAATTTTCAAAAACCTGTAAAAATCCTATAGTATAAAAACAGACAATTTCCAAAAAAATATGATTTTTATATATTAAACAGAAGTTATTTCAAACATTACTTATTAAAACAGAATTTCAAAAAACACAGACTGTCAATCGCTGCGTCTGACAATCGCGTACGTTTCGCGACAATAAATTTCCTGATGTAGCAAAAATTGCGCTTATCTTGAGTCGACGTTGGCTTAATTGTATTAAATGCCCCAATCAGTCTTTGAGCGTTTTGTGTTTTCTGTCCACTTTTTTCAAATAGAGAATCGTTTTTTCAATTAATATTTGATAATAAAGAAATCCCGAATCCCGAGGAAAAATTCTCGAAATCCGGGATTTCCCGAAATGTTAAAAATTTCAATTCTCAAGATTCGGGAATAAAAATCTCGAAAATTTCTCGAGAATTCCCGTCGAAAAATTCCCGAAACCCAACTCTAATCTTAAGCTTAAAGCGTTCAACCACTGTATGCTCCAAACGCTCAGATATGCATGATAAGCAATATACATTCTGAAATCCCAAAAATATGAGTAGGATAGAAAGGTGCATGTTAAGCATAACGCATATAAATAAGGAAATAAACCGATGGATAAGGAAGCAGATAAGATTTTGCGACGTGATAGAGGTCGCTAAGTAGATGAAATGACATTGGGCTGGACAACCGCTGAAGATGCGCTAAAACCCGCTGGATAGACGGACTCATAAAGTTCAGTGGTTGGACGTGGCAGCGAAAAACTAAATATCGAGAAGAGTGAAGGGATACCTTCATCTGGCAGTGAATTGACACTGGCTGATGATGATGATGATAAATAAATAAATAAATATTAAAAATAAATCATTTTAAACAGTTTATGATTCAGTGTTTTATAATAAATAGAGGTGTCGAAATATATATTATTATTTCTTGGAAGTAGAGAATTATAGGGCTTACTCATTCAAAAACAAGGATTATTGACTTAAAGCTTTCAGCCACCCATTTGAAGATATTAAATTGTATTTCGACATTATGTTTATCTATTACCTACCGGTTACAGCTACAGTAATCATACGCCTGATGTGAGAATATCTAACGACCATCAAACGCGTTCAGTGGCTGTCATTTCACTTGATAAACGGGTCGCACGGTTATTACTTCCTTTCTGTCATTACCACGTCACTTGGCAATCTATGAAACTCTCAATGATCGTAATATTTAATACGTATTGCTACCAATACGTGGCCAAATGCAGTGCAAGACACAAATAAGATTTTTTTTTTATTTTACTCACCGAAGTATGTGCTTATTATGCAAAATATCCGAGTTCATTGACTAACGTAAAGTAATTAACAATCGAAGAATATTTTGCGCATGTATTTTTTACTATTATTTTGTTCAATTTCTTCAGTTAGGATTAAAGGTAGAGTTTTTTTAAATATAATAAATATAGTAGGTAATCAAAAAAAGAAAGTTAATGACGAAAAAAAAATATTAAAACTATCTATAAATTTGGCCGATGAATATAACAAAGTGCAACCAATTTCCGGTGCTAATACTGCTTTTTTATCAGTAAATGAGGCTGGATTTGATATGCTCAATGATTTACATACGATAGAAATGAATTTGTAGAACTAGTATATATATATGTATGTATGTGTGTGAATGTTTGTGAATGAATAATAATTATACAGCAATAGTAAAAAATATTAGTAAAATAGTTTGTCGAAAAAATCACAAATAAATCACTAAACTATTCATATACCAAGCCACAGTAGAACCGACAAGGAATCAATCTTTGCAATAGCTTCCGGTTTATTCTAGTATATGGGTGAAATTCTTCCAGGAAAGGCATTAGGGAATACAGAAATAATGGGAACTGAAATACCCAACGGGTGTGGAGTAAAAGGTAACCGATCTCGAGTGTGAAAGAATATAGGGTAAACTTGGAAGACTTGTCAGAATATGCTTGTATTTTGTTCTAATAACTTATATAGGTTTATGCACTGACGGTCATTCAATATTGGTGTATTTGAAGGTTTCAACACACACTATTGCACGGTTATAATGCGTGGTTATTTTATAGGATACTCACACATTCAAAATACTGTGTCAAAATGTAGCGTATATAATATATATATATATGAATTATATTTATTTAATATATTCTGTGGAAGACTTACATATTGCATGACTCCACAGTGTGCTCCACGGTCTGAATTTAGCTACACTGAAAGAAAAGTAGAATTATGAGAGATATCAACAAAAAGTGGAAGTTGTCCACTATGGAAACTATGAAATAGCTTCATAAGCAGTAAATAAAAAATGTTTATATTGACTAAATAAATGATGAATTAATTGAATAGTAATATATAAAAATTTCATAATTCGATATCACGAGAAAAATTCTGGACATTATTTAGGTGAAACACAAAAATTTAAAATAAGCCAACCGTAAATCTGTGCCGAATATATGATAGGAAAAGATATACGGTAGCTGCACCACTCCATTTTGGCTTACTAATCTAATTAGACCCTCATGATTCGCGTTCATGTTCATATTGCAAGCCAAAGTAAAAATTCCCGCCTTAATTAAACTGCATAAAATATTTTCCACAGTACCACGTCACGCCAGCAGCAACAAAAAAAAACTAGCTATAAACAGGACGGTCGCTGTTTTTTGCAGTGCTTATATTACGCTACCTACTTGATATTAAATTTATTTACCTTAAAAATTACTACCAGGTAAATATACAGAGACTTTAAAATACTTGGTAAATGCCAAGTAGAGGTTATTTGGTTTGTAAACTGTAGAAAATAATTTAAAGACAACTATTTGTATTTTATTATTTAAATAATTTACCATAATTTATTATGAGATTATTAATCTTACTGATAAAACATAATAAAATTCTATTTGATTTTTTTGTTCTTTTTTCTTCTGTTATTCCATGATAAAAATTATTCGTAATAAACTCAGGGTTATTATTATAGTAAATATACGCCAGCGATGATCGGGCGATTACGTATCGGCTTATAAAGTCATGGGTCTTGGTTTCAAATCACGAGTTTGGAAAAATTACAAATTTAGTTTTTTCAATTTATGTTTGGACCTAAAGCATCGACCTAACAGATCAAGCGAGAGTAAGTAACAACTATTGTAAATAAAAATCTGTAATGAAACATCTTTGTGGGGCGACCAAGATCTAAATCGGATTGTAGAGTAGGTACATTAAAAAAACTGTAGTTTGATCCTAATACTTAAGGATTGCAATACCGGTATTTCAAAATCGGTATACCAGTATTTATAAATACTGAACTATCAGTTTTAAAAATCTAAAATACCGGAATTTACGAAAAAACACTCGTTTACATTTTTGAAAATGTACTTTGTACTGTATTGCCTATTTAATTGAGTGTATAAGTTATGTGCTTCTAAAATGAAAATATATTGACTGAAATAAACATAAGTGAAATATACCTTTTTATAAAAGTGTTGCGATAAATTAACATTATATCATTTCGAAATAGAAAACAGCCGTGAAAAATAATATTTTATAAAAAAAATATTGATGACTGTACAAGCATTGAATTGAAGACGTTTTTCCTGCATCCGAACTTATTTTGACTTAATAAACTAGCTTTTTTGAGAGCTTTAGTTAAAATTATCAATATATTCAAATTATTTGTAAAAATCACCAGTTCTACATTATGATGAATACATATTTTTAAATGTAGGTAGGTAGGTTTTTCCTATAAAATAATTTTTAAAAGAGATTTTTATATCTATATTAACTTAAAAGTACTTCTGTTTTTTATGTATTAACGAATGCCGGTATTGATATATTTATTTGGTATCGCAATCCCTACTAATACTGTAATATCCCATCGCCTATGTGCATTTTAATAGGCTTGTTAAATGCATTAATAATCTTTTTAAACTCCAACCACTTTTCCTAAAACTGTAAACACTTTTCTAATTACTTCTCTACAAATTAATGACGAATTTATGTGATATAATGTTATAATAAGCTAAAAAATCTAATATTTAAATTTTTATTTTGTACGGAGTGTATTTGAAGGGTGGATTACAAAAATAACATGTCAGAACTGGACAATTTTACAGGAGAGCAAAAAAACGTAATTCTTCCTTTGTGAATTATGAATTAAATTTTTTGATGTGATACTACACAATGTGTGCTTATTTTTCAATGATAAATAATAATCATAAAACTTTTGAAGTAGGTACCTTTCAGAAAAATGTGTAATAGATAGATGTCATTATTTGACATAATTGTTATTATGTATTTGTAGAAAATATTTTGTCAAACGATTTTTTTGGTGGAATCAAAGAAACTTTAGCACAATTTAACTTTACTGTTTTTAAAAGAATGATAACATATAGACAAGTTTTTTTTAAAAGAAAATGACATATTAATATCAAATGTGAAAAAAACTTACATATTTATGTTCTTATTGTAATCCAACCTTCATTTCTTCTCATTGGTTAGTATTCAGTGGCCCCGAGTTTGATTTTCGGTGAATAATCATAAATCAATAATCACAATATTGGTTTGTTATGTGATTTTTTTAAAGCCTGAGTGTTTGTGATTATTTCTCATCTATTACTAAATACAGTACTATTAGAAAAAACCCGGGTCTCAAAAAATACTCAAATGTATATTCAAAAGTATAATATAAATCAATTATAATTTATATTCAAATTCCACCAAGTTTCCTCAGTCGAAAGTAATATTATTTTATTTTAAAATAATGTGCTTGTGATTGCGAAACATTTTTTTTAATTATTTACATGATAATTTATCTAGTCACAACATAATACCGTTTTATGTTTTTTTGTCCATCTGTTTTATTGATTATAATTAAAAATTATTTAGTTAATGTTCATAAAATATATTGCTACATATTTTTTTTATTAATTTAGTATTCAATATATCATACGGTTCTGAAAATAAGATAAGGATTCTCAAAAATACCACATAAGTCATCAAAAGTAGGTTACGTGATCTAATATCAGCGGTAAGTTGGTGAGGAGAAGTATGCGTAGAAGAAAGTGCGCCTAGATCCAGTAATTTGTAATATATTTCAACATTCTGTAAAGTATAAAGTTTTTATTTCCTTACTTCACGCGGAGTCGAACGAATTCGTTGGCTTTTACTATTTAGAATATAATTTATCTTTTTGCTGCGCATAACATTTATATATGCATGCATTTTATTATGCTTTAATAAAAAAAATACAAATAAAAAATACGGGACAACTACTAAACAGTAACGAGTGAGAATTATTTAAAAAGAAAACCTTACTTTGAATTGCTATGTTGCAACTAACAAACACCAAATATACGTTCAGCTCGGCGGCCAGACATAATTTGTTTACATGTTAGCTTTTTCGTTCACTCGTCTGGATCGTATAATATTTCTTTTTGACTGACAAACCATACATCTGTCAAGTTAATTAAACAAATAAAACTAAAATATACCAACATATACATAATATATTTTGTTCAACAATATAATAACACAAACACGAAAGCTAATCCAATGACGTGCATACTTTGTTTAATATAAGTACATACAAATAGAAGATGGTACTATTCGGTTAAAGCGGATACAGCGGAAAACGCATTTTGAAAATAGCCGATAAACTGGATTATTTGTTAGGTTAACCTAACCTTACCTAACTTAACCTAACCTAACCTAACATAACCCAACCTAACCTAACCTTAACTAACCCAAACTAACAAATAATCCAGTTTATCGGCTATTTTCAAAATGCGTTTTCCGCTGTATCCGCTTTAACCGAACAGTACCCATACATTTCCATTTGCTTTGTAAATTTTTACACTGAATTATTGTAGTACCTACAGCGTATTTTGGTTCCATGGATTGTTAAATATGAGGGTGATCTTTAATATTATACACTCCACCAGTGGCGGCCGGTGGTCTTCAGAATAGCATTTTCTGGTAGTGTGCAATGGTTTACCTTCTATAAAGAGAAGATCTTCTTCTTTCACCCTGTCACGACCCAACATTGGGGCATAGGGCAAGCACAAGTTCACGCCACTTCCCTTGGTCCATCGCCAACTCTTGCGCCTCCCGCCATGTCAAACCTGCAGCACGTAGGTCATTTTTGTGGCACCGCTGCAGGGTGAGGGAGGGCCAGCCATAGCGACGGAACCCTTGAGGCTGTGCCATAAGGTTACGAAGTGTCGCACTCTTTGGCGGCATCCGGAGCACGTCTTCTAACCACGCAAGGTCTTAAAGCATCTTTTCATGATTACCTCAATCACCGAAGGCTGCCATGTTCCCTTACCGACTTCTCAGAAGGTAAATTAAATATGTCTTTGTTTATTTATACTATTTCTCAAAAAGTTTTTGAACAGCTTGAATGATTTAATATCAATAAAAAAATATAAATGTCAAAGTTTATGGCTTTACACTCTGAGCGAACAATGCGTTAGCCAAATAAATAAACGCTGATGTGTTTTTTTATTATTTTGAATGTATTTGAGTGGTTTATAAATACTAGCAGCAGTTTGTATTTTCGTAAAATGTTGGCGATTCGTTAAATATGTTAACTGTAAAATTATTAAAAATTAACTCCCCAACATTGTTATTAAAAAGAAACTGGCATTTTTGTTTCTAGAGTCCTTTGTTTCGTGCGCCGATCTAAAATTGTGTAAAAAATCTACACAAAACGCCATTACAGGAACATTCGACTACCGTTTAAGTATTATACAATGACCTCATTGTAATCCTGTCCAAGCTGAAAATCTATTTGGACGCAATCGCTTTGCGCTCATGAATGGAGTATTGTTCATAATACTGCTACATGTTCTACTTCGCGAAGTGAGTGACACACGTATGAATAACAATTAAAAGTTGAGTGATGTCTTCAAAAATATAGGCAGCGCATAGCACTTGCATGGTATTAGAGGAGCCGCCGCTGCTCTCTACCTTTATTACATTACGTGGCCTGAAATATGATTTTATAATAGAAAGTGCGAATTCTTTATTATAAACTAATATTATCATATCATTCGTTAATAAACTTCCCTTCTTTAAATGACTGAACGATATTACAAATATCTTGCTCATACCATGATGCTCTTGCAATGTTGTAACTTTGAATGTCAATATCGCACTGAACTGAAACAGTGCATGCATCACCTCAATAAAAGTCTTAATACGCGTAGTCATTTGTTATAAAAATGTTAATTATTTACTTTCGTATTGAAATAGATCAATAATAGACTTCCCATGTAGTTTTTAATCTACCCTTCACGTCATACCGTTTTATTATGATACACGATTGAAAAAGGCTTTATTTCAAAATCTCAATTTGTCTTTATTTATTAAAAAAAGAAGCTATAATTTAAATATTTAAATTATTGTCTTAGGTTTTTGAGAGATCATCACTTTGTGTCTAAAACAAGTTTAGTCCTTTTTAATTATTTTTATATTACAAATTACAAAAAATATCACCGATATTACCGGAATTTAAGACTGTGTCAAAACAAACTTTGTCGTGAAAACAACGGTAACTTTAATTTTAACCAAAGCTTCCGGAATTCAATGGTTCTGAGTTCAAATCTAATATTTTTGTGTCGTATAAAACACTCAAATACAAACTTTCTTAATAAAATATTACTATCTGAGCAAAAAAGTGACGTCTTAAATATTTCTTTATTTGTGAGAACACAAACTGATAGATACAATATTTATAAAAAAATTACTGAATATAGGTGACTAGTATGTAATAAAGTGTATAACAGTTAAGTACACCTACAATTTATTAGCTAAAATATACCAGCAGTCACTATAATACTATACAAAGTGAGTGCTAGAACCAAGCATAGTAATATGTTTACCAAAGCCACGAGAGTTTCCTGGAAAGGTGTATCGGTGAAAGTGGCCATTGAAGCAGCGTCACGAAAGCTCTCGGGAAAATTTTCCCTTGATTCGTAAAACCACCAGTTTTTAGCGCTTTTAAAAAGCTCCTAGTGTGTGGATTGCCACTGCGAGTGCTCATTTTTGTTGTCATTGTTTTATCGCCGTTCTGAGCTTAAAAGCTACACTTCTACTTGCACAAAGATTGTTTGTCTTTTTATCGACTCGACAATAATGTGTTGGCAAACGGCGATAAGCGACATGTGGGAATATTTTCTACTTCATTGTAGTAAAAGTTTTTTTGCTGTAAATATAAGAATGAAAACTTTTTTAGATATGACTATAACCTTTTTCATTGTATTCTCATACATATATAACAGGACCCATGTTGGTCAAGTTAGTAGATCAGCTATCTTTGTAAACATTTTGTAGGTATTATACTTCGGCGGTGGAGAGGTGTTGTCATAATAGAAAATTGGGAAAGGAGTAAAATGTAAATAGTTAGTATGAATGATAGTAAAAGAAGTTTAATAATTGTAATGCACAATTATTAAACATTGAGTGCCAACTAATTCAATCAATAAAACATGAAATATTTAATCTCACAGCTTATAAGATTCGGCTTTCTGCCAACTTAACCCTGTGTAAAGAATGCTTTATAAATCATTTATCTACCTCAAATAAAATGTCATTTGTAAACTCGTTGAAATATTAAATTATAATTTTTGGGCGCCTTGAAAGATGTGTAATTACAAATTAAATATAACAGTATAAAAATAAGAACACAGCTAATCGTGAAAAGTGTTATTTAATTACACAAACCATTGAAATTTAAAAACATACTAAAACAAATACAGATTTTTAATACAACTTTGAGAAGCGTTTACTTGGTATGGACATAGAGCATTTGTTGGAAGATGGTAATTATTACTTAACTTTATGTTTAAATTGTGATGGCTGGAACTTCATCTTGGCTGGAATTATGAACTGCGAATCCTTCTCCCTGTCCGAAAGGAAGTAACTACAAATGGCGTTGAAACTATATCTAATTGTTTAAACAAGCACGTCCGATCGGTACTGAATCTAATCTCGGAGTGAGGATCTTGCGGGCGGAAATAATTTATTTGTTGACATGACGCTTTCAAAAAAGCGGGAATGAATCCGATTGGCCTATTTTTAACCGTCATTGTCTTGGAAACAAGGGTTGACACACACTTTTTAACAAGGTTGTGCCAAATTTTGTTATTTAATTAACATTATTTATTTTAATATCTGCGTTTGAAAAGTAGACATGTCACGTGAAATGTAACATGACAATACCCTCGTTCCGCAATAGATGAAAAAATCTGGAACTCCGCCCCAGGGTGTCCAATGTCAGTCGACAGTAGTCGCAGGCACCTCATGTGGAAGCAGTATCCAACAGATTGTTAGAATAATGTAGTGGCTCAGCATAGTTTTGTCCATCAAAGGAAGGTAGTGTTGTCCTTCAAAAGAAGATCATTTTGTACATCGGAGAAGATTGTGTCGTACATCGGAGAAGATCGTGTCATCCTTCAGGTCTTCGCTTTTCATTCTTGTTTAGAACTAGCTAAGGTTTCACTTTCTTTCCTTCAATAGGAACTATCTACACTTGCACTGAACTTGAAATTATATTTATTCTTCTCGTCGTCGAAAAAGTTGTTTAAAAATTATATATTATACCATACTCTATGTACCATACCAATCGAAGAAAACAGATATACAATTATAATTAATAATCACATATAAATCAGGTAATAAAAATGTACATGCAAGTACACACAAAATTTTTAAAATAGGGTAAAATTTAGGGGAAAATTTTAAATATAGTTAATTATGCAAAAATTTGAAAAAGAAACAATCTTAAACATTTTTCTTTTATAACAAAAGCGGAATACTTATTGTTAATCAGTCATTTTAGGTGATAACATATCATAGTAAACATAGTATTATATTATAATAAAGAATTGTGGAAAGTTACGGTAGTACTTTTGGAAAGTACGCCAACAAATTTGAACAAGAAATCCACAATCTTTTACTTAAATTACAGAAATTTATTTATATATAAATAGTGATAACATTTTTTGGATAGTTAGAATTCCATTATCATTAGTAATATTTGGTTGTTATAACAAAATTGTGGCGATTTACGGTAGTTCTATGAAAAGAACGCCTAAAAATTGAAAAAAAGCGCCACAATCTTATCAAACAATACCTTTTTGAGTTATAATTATATTTACCACGATATTCCATTTAAATATCGGTAATAAAATCAAGAAATAATAGTTATTTAATACTATTTGAACATTGGTAATAAAATATAGAAATACTATTTAATACCATTTAAATATCATCATTTAAATACTGGTAATAAAATTCAATAGACAATAGTTGCTTCCATTTAAATATCATTCAAATAATGGTAACAAAATTAAGAGATATTTCCATACTATATCATCATAATAATGGAAATAAAGTTAAAAGATTTAGAGATTAAGTTGCTTCCATTTAAATATCATTCAAATAATGGAAATAAAGATAAAAGATTTAGAGATTAAGTTGCTTCCATGCTATACCATTATAATATTTATTATTGACAATAAGAACAAAAAATTACAATAACTTTATACAATCCAAGTTATATTGGATGAAAAGAAAATTTTAATTTATAGAATTATACTATAAATTATTTTTAAAGAGACATTTAAGTTTTACAATCATTCTTGTTGCATTGATAATTAATTTAATTTAATAAGAAATAATTTTTACTTTTAACCATATTAATTTACAGGTTAAATATCATCAAATTACAATTTATAAGAAGAAAAATTATACAATAATTAATTATTATGCACAATTAAGAGAAATCAATATGTTTATATTCATATTGATTAAGTATTTATTTGAAAAACAACTGCGAATCAACGTGTAAAATATGACTATTCATTATGAATATACATTTGTTAGAGAAAAAAGCACGATAAAATTCAACAGGGTTAATTCAATAGAAATTCTGAGAAAGGTACCAAACATATGGGTCTGAGAAGATTAAGCAAGTACTAAACTGATATTCCTTTCGCTCCAGGTCCCAGAAGGCAATTACAGGCTACAAAAAGAACACAATCCAGCACTAACTTGTAATTTATAAACATTTACACTTGTAAAATATTTAAAAAGAAAAAAAATATATTCGAAAATATGAAAAAAAGAAACGCCCATATATTTAGTGATAGGAATAACTCGACTTAGGGTTTTCAACTCGACGGTATATACTAACTTGCCATTTAGCAAGCAGTCCGTACATTTATAATTAATAGTTAACATAGCAACAAAATATTTAGATGAGTTTGTGGTCTTTTGTGTCATTTACCGGGATTAACGCAATGAATGGTTCAGTTACTCTCAATAGCATCGAACAACATTTCCTAAACGATTAGACATTCTACGACTAATAAAATTATCATGATATTCGCATGACACGACAAAATAAAACCTTCACCGAGGTTATTATACATACAAAAATTAATCAATAATAATGTTTCCAGTTTTAATTGGCTCGGACATCCCTAACTATGGCCCAGTCTTCATGACTACACTATTCTAACATACCATACAATTTCAGCACTTTCATACATCATCTGCTGCTTCTATTCATCATCTTTTATTGCTCCACCGGTTAGTTAAGCCAAGATCAATCAAAACACAAAAACAATCTCAAAGTCTTTTATATTCCTCCTCTAGATTCAACTGCTTTAACTAAATAATTCAGCAAAGTTGCTGGATCGATCGGAAGGTATAATTAACAAAGAAATTAAAAAAAAAAAGCTATGAAAATATCATCTGAACCCACAAAAATAATCAAAAACATTACATTAAACGTCAGAAGTTAATTTGTAATTAAGTTTTTGAATTCCACCAGCGAAATTCGAAGCAACAAACACTTTGTCATGTTGTTACCTCTTTGCAAAGAACGAATTTAGTGACACAAAATAAGAAGCATTCGAGCCTCCACCATGCCTTTTTACAATAAAAACATTTCGAGTAAGAACTTAATTTAGTGACCAATTCCCAGGCTTGTTTCCTATTCTGAGCTCGAAAAAATAGCATACCGTGAGATCACGTAATATATGCCCCATTGAGTAAAGAATCCCCTCTCTATGTTCGCAACTCAATGGTAAGAAATAGAATCGTTGCAACTTAATAAAATTTTCGCGACTTCATAAGCTAACAAACAATCCATAGAAAATACACGAAGGCGCTGGCCAACATAAGTTACACCAGTCTATCCGACATGCCGAGCTACAGAAGAGAAATTGTATAGCCTCGTTCAATAAGGTTAAATAACTAGAAATTATCACCATGAACGAGAAAAAAGAGAAAAAAAAAAATACCTTTGAATCTAGGTGACCGCATCAAGCTCTCTACTCTCAAAAAAAAACTTTTAGCAGTATTAAAAAATATAAAGAAAATTAACCCATAAGCAAAATTAAACCTTTCTCTCAGAATATATTGTAAGTTATAGAAATAATCCAAACAATATTAGGATTATAACAGTATTGTTAATACAAAACAAAAAATTGACAATCGTACTTGTCAGAATCCACGCAGAAAACCTCTCAACAACTACAACCAAGCAATTAAAACCGATACCTGTCAATATACTGAAATACATTATTTTATAAGTGTTTTATACATTCATTAAGCAAAGTATACCATTTTTTAGGACAACAATTTGTATCAGGTTGCAATTCCATAGTCAAAGCGCCGGAAAGCTGCTACCTTGAATTCCCCAAGTAGACTGTACTTCATTCATAGTACTTCAGGATCGACATTATCAACCTTGAATAAAAAAAACAAAAATATGTAGTTTAAAACAGTTTAAACAATTTACATAGAAGATTTATTTAATAAGAGTTAAACAATATTAAGAAGTTTCTATAATATATTGAATAACGGAGAAATGATAAGGTAATTGTTGCAAAGCGCAACGATTATTACAACAAGAATGATAGTTTTGTTTAATAGACAGACTTTTAGTCTTTGACATCAATACATACACAAAGAATTGTTAGTAATACAAAATTACTTGTATTAAAAATGAATCTAAAAAAATAAGTGTCTATACAATGTATAGAGTTACCCCTTTTATTGAATAGAAAGGAATAAATAACTTTTTTATTAAAAAATAAAGTAAGTTCGTTTAATTTAAATAGTTTAAATCATTAATTAATGTATTCAATCATTAATTCTTTAGAGTTAAATTAACAATTAAATACTTTTTTTAATATCTTTTATGTGGAATTTTCCAAGTGGTTTTAAATTCATATCTCCCAGAATATACATTACAGGTGAAATCTTTTTAAGTACTATATTTTTAACAAAGCGAGGTGCTAATTTCGACGAAAAGAAATCTATAGCGCTCGATTGAATGAAGTTTTTACGGTAAACAATGTCACCAGTATTATATTGAACAGATTTTTTTCTTAAATTGTAACGTTTTGCATCGTTATTGAAATTATTAAATAATTGCTCCTGAACAATATCAAAAATAATAGGAAGTTCTATTAATTTATTACTGAAGTTATTATAATCAATAGAAATAGGTTGAGCAGAATTTAAATTATCAGGGATTTGATGTGGAAAATGAAATCTTCCATCAAGAATGATTTCTCTACCGTGCATAAGAAAAAATGGCGTATATTTAGTTGCTAAATTGACAGTAGCGTTAAGTGCTGTTTGAACATGAAGTAAATTATCTGCCCATAAACGTTGATTCTTACCTACGAGAATGGCTAATAATGTATTTATAGATTGATTATACCTTTCCACTGTGTTACTTTGTGGTGAATAGTACGCGTTTAGAAAAAGTTTGGGAACATGAAATTTTAATAGAAAACTCTTAAATTCTTTGGAAATGAATTGTCGTCCATTATCGGTGATTATTGTATGAGGTACGCCATATTTTAAAAATACTTCAGATTCTAAAAAATTAATTATAGGTTTTGAAGTAGCCTTTTTCAAAGCTTTTAGCCATACAAATTTTGAAAAAACGTCAACGATTGAAAGAATAAACGTAGAACCATTAATTGCCCTTGGAAAAGGTCCAATCAAATCTATGGAAATTGTTTGTAACGGGCGATCTACTACTTTTGGGTTTGACATTAATCCTGAAGGAGCAGAAGTACAATGCTTGTATTCTTTACAAATTTTACATTTATTAATAAAATTGCATATGTCGCGGAACATACTTGGCCAATAATAATACAACGAAATTCTTTTGAATGTTTTATACATTCCTAAATGCGCGAAATTTACGTCAGTATGGATATCATTTATAATTTTAATTCTCTCAGTTAATTTTACACACTCCTTCCAATTATTGTCATTAAAAGGTAGATCACTCGCTTGAAATCTAAATAACTTATCATTCACAATTTTGTAACGATGAAATTTAATAGTACCGTCACGACAACCTTGATAAGTGGAGTCAAACCAGGGGTCGGTAACACTATCAGGATTATTAGTTAACGCTGAAATTTCCTGAATATTTATTCGGGACAAAACATCAGGTACAATATTTAACTTACCGGGTCTATGTTTAATGTCAAAATCTAATTGTAAGAGCGTCGTAGACCATCTAGCCAATCTACCAGAAGCATTTTTTAATGAAATTAACCATTTTAAACTTGAATGGTCAGTATGAATAGTAAAGTGACAGCCATCTATGTATTGTCTGAAATGATGGACTGATTCTATAATAGCCAAAAGCTCTCTCTCCGTCACTGTGTAATTACGCTGTGCTTTGGATAGAGTTCTTGAGAAGAACGCAATCGGGTGTTCGCCATCCTCAAACTCTTGAGTTAAGACCGCCCCTATGCCGTAATTACTTGCATCAGTATGTAAAGAAAACTCCAATTCAAAATTTGGACAAGCAAGAACAGGTGCTGTTATAAGTGCCTGTTTTAGTGACTCAAATGCTAATTGTGCATCTGGTGACCATTTAAAATTAGAAATACCACCTTTTATACCAGTTAGTTTAGTTAAAGGTGCAGAAATAGTAGAAAAATTATTTATAAATCTTCGATAATAACTACATAAACCAACAAATGATTTAATATCTTTCGAAGACTTGGGTATTGGAAAATTCTTAACACAATCTAATTTAATAGGATCGCACTGCAAACCTTTTTCATTTACAATATAACCCAAAAATTTTAATTCTGATTTACAAAATTCGGATTTCTTAAAATTAATTGTTAAACCAGAATTTTTTAATTTAGTATACACTCGCTCAAGTAAAACCAAATGCTCTTTAAAATTATTAGAAATTATTAAAATATCATCCAAATAACAAAATACTCTGTTTTCGAATTCCGGACCAAATAATTGATCGGCTAAACGTTGCATTATGTTAGCTGAATTACGAAGGCCAAAAGGGGTTGTTATAAATTCGAATAAACCACGTCTCGGTACTACAAATGCTGTCTTCTCACATGAATCAGAAGAGAGCGGCAGTTGCCAAAACGCTTTTGATAAATCTATAGAAGAAATAAATTTAGCATCACGAAGGTGATCTAATATTTGAGATATATAAGGAAGTGGATAGTTATCAGATTTAGTTACACAGTTCAATTTTCTAGAATCTAAACAAAGACGACCAGAACCATCTTTCTTTGAAACAATTAAAATAGGATTAGACCAACTAGACGAAGAATGTCTCACGACTCCCATCGCCAACATTTCATCTAATTGTTTTTCAACGAGTTGCTGTTTTACAGGTGATAAAGGATAATAACGTTGTTGAATTGGAGGACCAGTTGTAATAATTTCATGTGAAACAAGGTGAGTTCTACCCAATCCAATCCTTTCAAATGAAATTGAATGAAATTTGTTTTTAATAGCTTCTAATTCAAGTAGTTGTTCATTTGAAATTGTTATGTTATTTAAAGTACATACAGAATTTAATATATTTATTTTGGTTATTTGAAGAATATCGGGTCCAATGTTAAACGTGTGCCAGAAATCAATACCTAGAATTAATTCTGGATAAATATTTGGCATTACTATGAATTTAAAGTTATGAGTATTATTTTTATATGTAATAGGTAACGTGATTTCTCCTTTAGCACGCTGAGAACGGCCATTAACTGCTTTAATGTGCATTCGAGAAGGTAAAATCTTTTGCCGAAAAGCATCTAATTTTGACAAAATACTTTCACTAATACAACTTATGGTGGCACCGGAATCCAATAATCCAACCAAAGTTGCATTAATCAAGGTAATTTCTATAAAAGGTCGAGGATCAACCTCTTTTTCAGGAAAGAATGTTGCAATAAAATTTGTATCATAAAAATTAGTGACTTGTTTTAACCAAGACGTCCACTCCAATTTTTGTTGTGCTAAGGTTGGTTTGAACCTGTTGCACGCTGATCGTTTTTTGAATAAGTTTGAATTTTTGTTATACCCTTTGCTAAGCAATCTGGGCAATTTTTAGATGTTGTATGCGTTTTCCTGCATACAAAACAAATTGGATACTTAATTTTATTACAGCTAGTAAAATGGTGTCCTTCTTCAAGGCACTTTAAACATTTAATAATATAGTTAACTCTGCCAGAACCATTCGCAACCTCTTGATTATTTACTACGGCAATATTGCTTTTGAATTCATTGCTGTTTTTAGATGTGTTTGGTGTCACTTTTGGACCAATTATCAAATCAACTTTTCTACAACTATCAATTAGCTGCGAATAATTTTGTACATTGCTTGTCATCACAAAGTTTTGATATCTAGGTAATAATCCCTGCTGAATTATTATCAGTGCCTCTTCAATAGTCATGCGATTACTTAAGCGACTTGCCATCGCTCTAATTTTTAGAATGTAATCAGAGACTAGCTCATCGCTACCCTGTTTGGTTAACTGGATAGTATTCATTAGTTCACTAATGACGTGAACACTCTCAAATTGAACATAAAGCGCTTTCTTTAACTGAGCCCAATCTTTGAACTCGTCATTCGCTAACCTGAACCAGACGGAAGCGTTACCTTTCAAAAGGTCAGGAAAACATGACACTAATATATGCTCCGGAGTTTTTCTACTTTTAAGTAGCTCCTCGACACGTTGAATGAAATTATGTACGCTCGTTTTTCCATCATACGAAACGTTATAATTTTTAAGTAAATATTTTTCGTGATTAATGGAAGTTTCATTTTTCACTACTTTATGAGATAATAAAGAATTGTTCCAAGACTCAGCTTGTTCCTGCATTAAAGCTAATTTCTCATTTGGTACTAGACCTCTATTTATTAAAGCCAATCTCAAAATTGGAGCCTTCCAGGTTTGATTCATTGGAATGGCCAACTGTTGGTTCTCCATATTGATTTAAGATTAGTTTTACTAAAAAAAGATTTAAAATTAATTATTTCAAATATTCTAAAGGCAAGAAAAAAGATTAAATTGGCAGCACTGAACAATAATCAACGTAAGATAATATTAAATAATAATTGTCGATAACGAAAAATATAGACAATTATAATTTATGCTTAAAATTAAGACCTAGCATTGGTTAAGCGAGCATATACAGAATTATTTATTGTACTGAATATATGTACAATATTATAAAATATAGCTGTGAAACTCTTCGTTTCACAACAGCTTGGACAAACCTATTCAAAAATATTGAATAAAATTGGTTCGTACACAAAAAATTAAAATATTTCGCTGGTTGTCAATTATTCAGTAGGTATATAAGCTGAAAATTACAATTTTATTTATACTACATTAATAAAATTTGTTGAAATTGTTTAAATGACCAATGGACGTTAAATGAATTTCAATATAGAATTAAAATCACAACACTTGAAAATTTCAAATGTGAATCATAAAAAGAGATAGATTGTAAAACTATCAATAATTAAACAAACAAATATTATTTTGCTTGGTAATTTTATTAATTTATTTTAAATATGAGTAAGTACTTTAAATGTTGAGAAGAAGAAGAAAAAAAAAATTATTATAGCATTACTAAAAGTTCAATAAAAACAATTCCAATCAATTCTATTTCAATTTACTTAGCTTTTTCAGTTATTTTTCATCCAGTTGTGCTGAGAAATGTAGATTTTCTCTTCAAGATCGAAGATCCAATCAGTGCAGAGAAATGTAGAAGTGAAGTGAAGTAAAGAAGTAGTTGTAGTATCGATGTCGATGATCTCGTTGTCTCATCAATCACAATACGAACAGTTGAAAAAAAACCTGAAAACAGTATTTGGCATAGCGTTTTTCAGTGATTTGTAAAAAATAACGAGTTTTAAATCATTAATTTCAAAAACACTAAAACAATATAAATTTACAAAAAAAAATTATTAAGAAGTTAACTTTAAACAATTTGAATTTGTTTAGATAGGCATTTTTTGCTCTAAAAAACATATAAATACTCCATTATCTTGAAACAAGATTATAAATCATTCCCATATCCCGAAAAAAATAACCAAACATTTATGATATGAAAAGAAATCAATCCACAAAAATAAAAAATATTATTTCTCAAACACTTCACTTATTTGTGTGTTTGGGATAGCAACAAGACATTCTATGTACTTGTCGGATTCGGCCGGGTTTATTATTTACTATTTATTATATACTAGCTCACTAACCACATAGCATACAGAGAATAAGTACGTACAAATTGCAAGATTCTAATTTCGAATTTAATTATCATAGGATAATTTAGAAGGAGACAAAAAAATACTGTTTTTCTCTTTCTAAAGTATTTTATAATTTATGTAAAAATTTATGTAGGTATATACTATGGAACAAATTTGGCAACATTGTAAATTGGTAATTTTCCATTGAAATAATGGCATTTTAACAAATTTTAGGTTTTGCAAATGGCGGAGTTAATTTCTCTTTTCTGAAAATATTTTAACAAAATTAATAATGAATTTTTATATATATATGGACTGATTTGAAATTGAAAAAAAATATGACCTTATTTAACCGGATTACGATGAAATTATATCTGTTTGATCATTTCCCCAAAACACAAAGATAAGATTTAATGGTTTTTCTTCATTTATATCTTTTTCCAAACAAAAAAACTTGGAAGACAAATCGAGTAGGTACAACTAACAACAAAAACTAAAAACAAGCGGGAATTCATGTAAGTAGGTATTATAAATGCTTCTACAATGAACTCAACAATATCGTTTGTATAATATAATTTTGTTTACAAGAAATATACACGTGCGTGATTTGAAGTCAATGCATTATTTCGACACGGGTATTGAAAACAACAAGACAAAATACGTTTTGAAACAAAGATCAATCTTCTTTGGTTTGAAACAATTTGAAATACAACGTTTTATTGTGTGGCGCGTCGTATTTCAGAAGACAAAAAAATGCGTAAATATTAACGAAGTCGTCAACAAAAAATTTATTACGTTCAAGTCTCGGCGTTTTTATCGCGTGAGAAAGAATGACTAGGTAATAATAAGAATGAACAGAAAGAACTATAGTCTATAATATTATTGAATATTATGAAATATAATATAGATTTTTTTAATTATAGTACTCACCGTGAAATTTCTTGAATAAAACAACAAAATTGACTATGCAAATTGTAGTGTTTTGTAAGAAGGCACAAACTGAACTGGATTCATAACCAAAATGGCGTATGCTTTTATAATTATAATATTACTAATCATAGTAATTTTAGTTCAGAAAATGGCTACCTCCTTATTAACGGAAATAGCTTTAAAATTTTAATGGCAGCTATGAACATTACCATAAATTTAGTAATTATATCATATTTAATAATAATACTAAAATAGTTGAAAATTAACTAATTCTTATCGAATTTGACAAATTTGAATTAATTTAACAACCAGCTAACATTTAAATCGATCTACTTCATACCTTTCATGTTTTAATGAAAAGTATGTAGCAAAACAAACTTTATAATAAGTTTTTATAAAGTAGGTACCTAGGTCTGCATTGAATGTCAAAAAACGTAAAAGAAATACGAATCACATAAAATTCATGCAATAGGTAATATACAATAATAAGCAGATTGTCAACATAAATGAAATATAGCATGGAATATAATATAAAATATAATACAATATAATAGGTAATAATTAATTCAAAAGTATTGTACCAAGTAACACATCTCAAAGTTTAAAAGTCGAAACAAATTTACAGTGACATTTTATGAAATGAAAAAAAAACTCTCCTTACACAAAATTATTATAACAGAAACACGTTTGTAGTAAATTTTATACTAAAAAGTGCCATACGCGTTGTCGCGCCAATTGTCATAATAGAAAATGGGTAAAGTGTGTTAAATAGTAAATAGTAACGTTATAATGATAATAGTAAAAGAAGTTTAATAATTGTAATGCACAATTATTAAACATTGAGTGCCAACTAATTCAATCAATAAAACATGAAATATTTAATCTCACAGCTTATAAGATTCGGCTTTCTGCCAACTTAACCCTGTGTAAAGAATGCTTTATAAATCATTTATCTACCTCAAATAAAATGTCATTTGTAAACTCGTTGAAATATTAAATTATAATTTTTGGGCGCCTTGAAAGATGTGTAATTACAAATTAAATATAACAGTATAAAAATAAGAACACAGCTAATCGTGAAAAGTGTTATTTAATTACACAAACCATTGAAATTTAAAAACATACTAAAACAAATACAGATTTTTAATACAACTTTGAGAAGCGTTTACTTGGTATGGACATAGAGCATTTGTTGGAAGATGGTAATTATTACTTAACTTTATGTTTAAATTGTGATGGCTGGAACTTCATCTTGGCTGGAATTATGAACTGCGAATCCTTCTCCCTGTCCGAAAGGAAGTAACTACAAATGGCGTTGAAACTATATCTAATTGTTTAAACAAGCACGTCCGATCGGTACTGAATCTAATCTCGGAGTGAGGATCTTGCGGGCGGAAATAATTTATTTGTTGACATGACGCTTTCAAAAAAGCGGGAATGAATCCGATTGGCCTATTTTTAACCGTCATTGTCTTGGAAACAAGGGTTGACACACACTTTTTAACAAGGTTGTGCCAAATTTTGTTATTTAATTAACATTATTTATTTTAATATCTGCGTTTGAAAAGTAGACATGTCACGTGAAATGTAACATGACAATGTTGCAGATGAAAGATAGTAGTAGTTGTTCGTGATGATGGAAGAGTCGAGAATTTATTTACTGTTTAAATAATTATAAGGATACAATCGATAAAATATAATAAATATAACAACAATTCAGTGCGGTGTGTTTTCAACGGGAACTTATAATTGAGTGACATGTCCAATCAATTATGACTATTAATTAACCGGCGCACTGTTAAATAATATGTTGAAATGATTATGCAATAAATTGCGGATCCGCTATCTCATTGAGTGTGCATCAATTGGGCACCTCGCTGACTATAGTTGAAATAAATATTACGAAATCATAAAAATATATTATTATTGAAATCAGTTATTTCGTTAGTTATCGAGAATTGAAAACTGACTAATTTTACGTGAAAATGAATATTTTATAAACAATAATATTATAATTGAGATCTGGGTCACAGGATTCTAATGACAGCCTCAACATAAAGCCAAAATTTTGAGGTTGATCACTCGACTGGTTAAATATTATATAAGTACATAATATTGTTCTAAGAGAATTTGTGATATTTTGTAAAATTAATTTAACACGTCTTGGTATTAACCACACAGTGAGCTTTATTGACTAAGCTAAGTATTTAATAAATCATTTTTGCAATATTGAGATATGGTTTAACTAACGTTACATAACTAATTAACGAAAAATCATGCAACTGAAGCGTTTATCAAATAACGTTAATATTGGCGACCACCTTTCGTGTTTTGAATCAAAGTACCAATAATAATTGGTAATCACTTTGACTACTAATCAAAGTTAAAATCTCTCAAAATTTCAATTAAAACCTAATAATTGCACTCCCTAAATATTAAAAAACAATTTTTTAACGATTTAAGAATGTAATATCCTTTATGGAACATAATAATACATTATCGTCAGCTGGAGTCTATCCGCTGCTGAATGAAGGCCTCTCCTATCTCTCTCCACTCATTTCGGTCCATAGTTTTTTGCTGCCACGTAGATCCACCAAATTTTATAAGCTCGTCTGTCCAGCGGGTTTTTATAAATACATTAAAAAAATTAATACTTACCCTAAAACATATTTCGTAATAATATTACATTAACTAACATCAAACTACTAACAAATTTTGATAATAATATTTTAGTGACTACGAAATAAATGAGTTTTCATTTAGAAAACATACGAGTTCATACTGAGCTAGACGAGTTAATTCAACTCTTTCCGGTTTTAACGATGTTTTGGAGGATGCTAATCTGAATTAGTTTCGCTGTGCTTTGACAAAAAAGCTTCAGTACTCTGTTTTTGTGTGCGAGGTTACTATGTTACTTTATGCCGTTAAATAAACAGGTAAAGATTACCACTTTAGTTGGTTACTCAGAATGTTTTTATTTAAACTGAATAAAATAATATATTACAATGTTTTGTATTATACAGTGGCCTTTTTTAATTGATGCAGATGACGTGATCGATTGATCATAAGATTTAACAAGGGGTCTCGACACAGTTCAAACCAATTACAAAAGATGCGAAAAAACTCTGGTAGGTGCTCGTATCTATCAAATATAAGACAATAATAGACAGCGTTATTATTACTTAGTTATTAATTGATACCGATCAATATAAAATTAATATTCATATAGAATATTATCAATTTGGAACATTATTGTCTACAATGCTCCACAAACAACGCGTTATTTTTTTTTTATCTCAACGCTATATGACTATTTCTTTCTTGTAAGTGGCATAGCACACTGCAAGAAGCGGTACGATGCGCAGAAGGCCTAAATGGCACTTGCTTTGTACAATCGCACGCTTACTCGCAGAGTGTTTTGGCACTCATACGACTCACGGTAAGTTACAGATTTAAAAAAAATAAAGTAATGCACAATTGATAATATAATATAATTATTCAACTGACCATCCAAACTAAACAGTGCTGTAGAGAAAATTTTAAAGGTGACCTTGTCCTATGCTGGACTGTAGTGCTATTAGTAACAATAATAACATAAGGGTTTTAAATGAACCCCTAAAGAAGTAAATTTTATAAATCGTATTAAAAAATAAGAATAATAATACAAATAAAATGGTATAAATATAAGTTAGTTTGTAGTATGCTTTGTTGTAGTGAATTTGTTTCATTTGTATTCCAAGTAACAGAGAATAAATTTGATTCACTTCACAATTATTCAGCAAGCAAATACTTTCAAAATATAAAAATAATTTTCCAAATTAACATACTCTTTAAGGATGTATTCAGCCGATGTACCCTTACGGTAAAGCAAACGCTGAAATTACCATAGTTAAAATGACGGCAAATCGTGCCGGATAAAGATTACCATCTGTTCGAGTCGGACGCAGGGCCTGTCAGACTTTTTGATAGAAGTGTCAACCCCAACTCAAAAACGAGGTTAAATATTGTTATTTGAAATAATCATTTCGCCCGGCGTCTTGTTTTGTTTTGCCCGAGCCTAAGGACTGTCAAAATTTATTCTGAATTATAAATAGCGCCACGTCATTTTACAAATCATCAGTGAAACTGCGATTTATGTATATGTTTCAAATCTTGCTAAATAATAGAGCCCATGAAAGATTATTCAATTAGTATAATTTGTAGTAAACATATGACGCAATATATCTATATACAACTATTACGTTTATACAGCTGCTTCTGTTGGTCTGATAGTGATAATATTACAATGTAATATAAAATTATTTTTTGTTTAGGCAGGTTCTAAATAATTGCCTTATAAAAGTAATAAACACTGCGATTTATGCAATATTTTGATTGTAATTTATCGGTTTGTTTTAATCATGCAAGATATACTTTCTTCAAAACACCAAAAAAATAATCAAATTTTTCATTAAAAAATATATACGTACCTATAATCTATTAGTTTTCTGTTTATGTGTGGTAAACGTTATTGATATTATGAATTGTCATAAGCAAATCCATTTGATGGTATCTTAATAGCTTTGCGGTATACACGACCGCAGCATCTTTTAATTAATATAATATGCATACCAGAGTAGACATATGCACATTACAATATCTAGACAGCTTCACATATATATGTGAATGCTGGGAATATTTCAAATTCCTCTTCCTCTGGTACTAATTAACCCATGCACATTATGCACAGAGCTGTTGTGAGATAGATTTGTACGTATTTTTAAACTGGGTCGACAAAGCTCTTTTAAAGCTGCCTCGTCAAAGAGATTAAGCAAATGGGTTGCGTTAGATTAACCCATCAAAAGTTAATCAATTCCTGAAAGGAAATGCTCGCAATAATTAAAAGCAAATAAACGGGATTCTTTCAATTTTATAACAAAGCCTTTTTAATCTAAGTAGGTCGCTCTTAAAGATGAGCTAATTTATAACTTGATTATAAAAATATTATTATTACCTACGTAAAAGCGTATTTTAGAGCAGTGTTTATCAAAAAAAAAAATGTATGGTAACCCCTTTTTAAAGTAGCCAAGTAACATTAAAGATTTTGCTACAGTAACATAACAATGCATTATCTCACACTGTCTATACTTTAACATAAATTAGCTATCTTCTTTAGTGCTACATTTTTGTCGTTTGGCTTATTGACGGTTTAAACACAAAGCTTTTATTACCAACATTTTCTACAATATTGAAAAATATTTATAACAGACGTAAAAGTCATTAACCACCAGTATCGACATAAACTAAAATACTTAGGACCTAACGCGCAACCCTATGTTTTTAAATGTTGACATACACAGAAAAAAATATCGCCTGTTGTACGATTCATGGAACAAAAATTAATAAAAGTTATGTCAAAATTTTATTGAAGTTATACTTCTTTTGGCGCATTTGGAAAATCAGATCAGAGTGTATTTTTGGCGTGTGACATTGTAACACATAATTAATTTTTTCACACGAAAAAAAGTACACTCGATTGGATTCGAACCACCGATTATTCGGTTACCAGCCAGACGCACTAGCTTTACGCCACATAATGATACTGAAATCGTGACGATTATACAATATAATATTATAGGTTAGAATTGTTCCGTTGCCTAAGCAGCGAATTTATTATAGTCGGCCATTTCAATTCCTTACGTAAACAAACTTTTAAACGTCAGGGTGACAGCTGGTACTTTAAAAATAAAAAACAACGAGAAACCATTATATAATTTAGTAATATAAGTTAAAGTGTATTTAAATAGACCAACGGCGTTTCAATAAGCGGTCTTTTTTCTTGAGTATGTAATTTGACAAGATAATTAAGAGCTAGTCAAAGAATCTAGCTTATCACAAGTTTTGTTTTTGTTTTGTTACGCCAAAGAAGTATAACTTCTAACGCGCGTACATACAAGTACACACACCGATTTATTTTTTTTCATTATAATTTAGAAGTAGTAGCTTCCTAGGATAACTAGTAACATCGTGTGTTTAGAATTGGGTGCAAGATCGCATTTATGACTGACGGTGAAATAACTAACATAATTCCATTGATTGTCGCGAGGACAAGCTTAAAATCCATAGCTACAAGAAAAATTAAAAGCTTTTCTAAAAAACCATCGATATTATATTTTGGTTGAAGCATTGGAGTAACAATAAATCAGAGGATACATATGTAACCTATTATTTTCTAACTTCTATAATATTATGTTTTAATAAAACAATAATTGGCCACTTTATTTTATCAAAATATAATGCATAATTTATTATAATATGGATTGCATTGTTTTATTTTGAAATCTTTTTCAGCTTAAGCTAATTAAAAAAAAGCAAGTAAAGCCAACAGAACTATACCAAACAATTAAAATAGTCATAAAGATGATAAAAAAAACTGTAAATTAACATTGAACGTGTCAGACTTTAATAATAAATATATTCATTTTTATTTTTATTTTTATTTTAATTTGAATTAGCTAGGTAGGTACCTATTTTTGTATAATTTTATGTATGTATTTATAAAATTTACAGTCATCAATCAAAAACGCTTATTTTTTAAATACGGTTGTATAAAATATCAAATATCTCCACACAACATTAAACATTACTGCGTTCAAGTATGCAATGTTTTTGGCTTGCGGGCCAAATGTGACCCTCTTTGGTTGAAAGTATAAACAAGATTCACGTGGCACCGTACCAACTCACCAACTAATCACCATTCCAAAATATTATACGAGAGTTTTGCACATTAGTTGGGAAAGGTCAATTACTTTCATATTTACTGTTTTAAAACGATCTGTAAATTGCATAAAATGTTCAAAATTGTGTTGGAAAATATAAAATAAACACTAAGAAATGTATATTTATACTTCCAACCACGATAGCCTAGTGTGTAGAGCGGTGGTCATCTTTTTACAAATACCAAGCTACGGGTCGTAGGTTTAAACCCACGGCTGGCTAAAAAATCTATATAGTCTAGTCACTAGTACGAGGACCCATATGGTTGGGCTAATGGCTAATAACAATTCATCGAACTTATGCACAATTTAATTGAGTAATGGTGATATTATTACTTAAAATATACACCTACATGTATTTCATTTGATTCTTTACAATCCGTTGTGGATCCAGGCCGCCTAAAAAGAAGTTTCGTCACAGATTTCTTTACGAAAAATGGATGGTAGCTACTCTCTCAAGCTATTATAACACATATTTAAAAAAATAAATGTAAAATGTGCCAGATCCAGGATTCATCACCAAGTGGATAAGCAAAGTTATCATTTGGCCATCGCGGGACACATATTTATTATATATTCAACATACATAATTTGAAAACACTTCTGAGAAATATATAAACCGTATGAAAAATCTTTTTGAAAAAGTACCCTAGTATTAAAATAGCCAATTCAATTAATTATCACATCATAAGAAATAAAATAAATTTTGCGGCATATTTATAACATTATTAGTTATAATTGCTGGTTGCAATAACTTTTCAATATTATATTTTAAATTTTTGTAATCAAAATGTAACTGTTTGTTTCCTTAAAAAAAAAAAAAAAATACCTACTATAAAAAAAAATTGTAAACCATAGGTACTGACAAAAGAATAGAATTTTTATGTTTTCTAATATTCTGTTGATGACTAACTTATACTTAACATGCATAATAATATTAATACTATCGACCGAAGGTACTCGATGGAATTTTAATTTAAATTCTAATGGATTAAAGTTTGGTAATATTCCATTGAGTTGGAATAGTACAACACTTAATTCCATTACAAAGAATAATAATTATGGATGTCTACTTTCTTTATAACAACGATTAAAAAATGTGAAATATCGAAAATCAACCATTAATTAATGAACAGTGAAAAATATGAACAAATATTTAAATGATTTTTTTAAATAAAAAAATGAGGTTTTGTTTGAGAGTCAGCATTTTTTAGCTGGAAGAATAAATTCCATTAAACTTTACTCAAAAGCTTTATTCTTACGTTATCTCAATAAACCAATCACGCTGACCCAAATTTTATAAACTCACTCTTCGTTCCATTATCAATTCATCACAAAGTAAAATGCATACAATGACACCCCGCGTTTTCACCACCTCTAATGCAATATACCGTGAGCTGAGCTCTATTCAAAGTTGACCTTAACGTTTGAACCTTTTCAACTAATATCTGAGAGCTTTCGTGACAAATAGAGACCGTTTCTCATACTATTCCTCTCACTCACGTCATTTTCGACTATACGTGTGATCACAGATTAAGTGAATTAAGATGTAAATAAGAAATCCAGTTATCATGACAAAGGTTTTGAAGCCAGTATTAGTTTATTACTAACTGACAGTCAGATTATAAAACGTAATAAATAGAAAACCCGCGGAGTATCTTCGAATATTATCTATATTTAAAATGCATTTCGTTACATAACGTGAAAATTATTAGTATGCTATTCTGGTGTATATATATTTTTAGCACGTATTTAATATTATATGTATTGCATATTTCTCTACATATTATAATTCTTCCTTATAATGGTCTCACTCAAAAGGCACCTTATTTCCTTATTTTTGTACGATATATTGAAATTTTATATCAGAAAAGAAAATTTTATATTAAAGGCTTAACATTAAAATTCTCCCTTCCTTTTTTAATTAGGAATTACCTTACAATCGCATAAAAATGTTTGTTCAGTAACAAGTATTATAAAAGAAACATTTAATATCATAGTATTCGTCACTTAACCTTTACAATAAAATTGTTTATAAAATAAAGTCTCAATATACACGCTATACCAATAACATCTCTGTGTATTTTAATTTTAAATCTTAAAAATAATGTCAAATGCATGAAAACAAAAATCTTGTAATCAAAATCAAATAATATATGTTCCAAAATAAAAAATTAAATGCCAAAGTGACGGTTTGCAAAACCAATCTTCAGTCGTATTCATTAAGATAAACAGTTTTTTTTATTCAACGAATAATTATTCTCAAGATTTGAGAATGTGACATTCTTTTATTGAATATACGTAAATAAAAAACATCATAGTAATAAATAAATACTGGTAAAAATATTTTTTTAAATACAACGCTTAAAATGGGACACGAACTCGCGTCAACTGGATTCGCGACAAAGTTTCTTAGCAACTAAGCAATGTGCTTCAATTAGTACGTCACTAACGCGAGGCGTAAACCCGGGAGATACAAGGCTTGATTCCCCGCCGGGGTGGCTTACTTTTTTCAAAAAAGATTTTATCTATTGGTTATAATAATATACTCTATCAGAAAGTGTTTTTCAAAATTATGTATGTTCAATAATTAGAATGATACGGTCTTAAATTTTGTGAATTATTCGTTGAATAAAAGAAATAGTTAATTATAAATCATATTATTCTGTTAAAATGTTAATTTAGAATTAACTATTATAATTTAGAATTAAATAAAAGTATGACTATTATAATTTTTTGTATAAATAATTGTTTGATAAAATAATTATAATAAATATTATACTAGTTTGCAGTCACTACCTGAATAGTTCCAAGAAACAAAGTCTACAGTTCGATCTTTCGTAGACCCACTATCGTATAGGAATATCTCCAATCTCGAAGGGACATCGCCGTAGACACTCCATCACGTTCTTGTATAATCATTGGAGTTCTATTGTACCTCTCCGATCTAGGTCTACCTACGGCGTAGGCATGGGATAGTACCTATACTTTGGGTTAGTTTTACTTTGAAATGTTATATGAATAAAAAAAACACTATACAAGAATAGAAATGAAAATGTTTGATTTGATGACTGATTACAGTTTTTATTAAGAAACCCTGTTACAATTCCTTTGTATTTTGAAATAAAGAAAAAAACTCACCTATATACTAAATTCGAGTATTTTTTTTATTTAGGTCAAAATGATTTTTATAACAGTATATTGCATTACATTGCCGTAGTTATACATAAATAATGTTTAATATTTAATATATTATTTATTATATATTTTTTTTTTATTATTATAATAACAGTATTGAATTGAATTTATATTTGGAATTGTAATTAAACTATCATATTAATTTCCATGATGGCCGTGCGGTAGCATCGTGTGTCCCAGGTTCAAATCCTAAATTTGGCAGGTACACATATTGTTTTTCAATTTGTGGATAAGTCAGAGTATGGAACTAATAGGTTGAGCAAGTGCCTAAAATCTATTTCTCGTATAAAGAAAAACTCTTAATACAAACATCCAATCTGTGGAGGCCATATGATTTTATTAGGATTTAATTAATTTTTACAAATATGTCAAGCATGGATTTCGTTCAATTTCGGAAAACATTCAATTTATAAGGGTAAAATTTTGTACACGAATTGATTGCTATGTTAAATATTATTTCCATAATATTTTTCTTTATTATTTTCTATTTATAAAATATATTTTACCTAACAAAATATTTCATTTTAAATTATGTAATCCCATTTTTTAGTTGAGTTGAGTTATATAATAATTTCATAAATATATTTTAATTTGAATGTATATGATTATAGTGTATACTTTTGAAGATGATAAAATTCATATTGATTCATTCCCAATAACTTATAATTTACATATTATAATTAAAAAACTGGAGAATTCTATTATATATGATTGAAAAAAATGCTTAAGTGACAAAAAATTACACGGAATAAATAATAATGTATTTTTTTCTTGGTCACATACGGAAATTATTTATCAAGCGGTGCGTGAAAGCTTTTTCACAGGTGACACATTTTTGAAACTTTGTATAAAAATAGACCCAGCACGTGCCACCACTGTCCATTTTCATAGCTAACACAATAGGCCCAAACACCAAAGAAGAGGCGTACACAACCCCCTATTTCACTTCACCACCTTTACACCATCCCCCCTTTGCTACACCCCCCTCTGACCATTCTCACCAGAGGCGTCCTATTGTTTGTTCCCTTTCAAGGACTAGCGCATATTAAAACAACACGGACCTTAATTGGTGGTTGCAGAATAGTGTTCTATCATATATAATATTATTACTGCTAGAAATTTTAACATACACATCAAACGATGACAATCAATCGCCTAATAACGGCCCATTACACTATCTAAATGATACTTAATTAATGGTTACCGCTTACGACAGCGTATCGAAAAACACAATCGTTAAACTGGCTTTTAAGTATAATATTCTTACAAAGAATTGACTTAAATAATATATTTATTTAAAACTAAAAGTTTTAGTTACATTTTATATATATATTTTATATTTTACTATACTTGCGTAATTTATTACATAAAATATATTTGCACAGTACCACCCTCTTTCAACCACAAATGCCAAGTGGCAATGTGTCAGTAGTTTATAATACCATAGATTCTGAGTTCGACTCCCGGGTCTGACAAAGTCACTTGTTATTTTTTAATGTGTATTTGAACCTGATACGCTAACACCCATTTTACATAAAAATAAAAATCTTTAAATACAACCTGACCAATCTGTGAACACCTGTATGATCATCTTAGAATTGAACATGAAGATTTTGTATACTTAATAATATTTATAATAAATAATATATTTTAATATTTAGATAGATCTTGGTGATTTTCCCCTTAAAAATGAAAATTTGAATAATTACTAGTAATTCACAAAATATACTCTTTTTTAATTACATGTAAATAATTATTGTAAACAAAATTTGAAAGATATTTTTTGGTACTTCAAGCCTTGTGAAGTATGGCCTTACTTTTTTATTCTGAATGATTGTATCACCGTTATCCAGTTGGATACTTAAACTAATCGTGCTTTTTTCAGTTATTTCAGTTTCAATTTCAATCGTCAAATTCTTTTCTTACCCTCAAATGATGCGTTTATAGCCTGTCATTCTTTTAATTCCTTCTACATTATAATATGTAAGTAGAGCTTTTTATCTCCATAAACTCGACAAAATTGCTTATTTGACCTCCACCGTTAGATGACTATAATAATTTGTCTAGTAATTGCGTTTTCTTTTAGATACATAACTCATGCCCATTCTTATTTAAAGTATTTAAAAAACTTTGCATATCTTTGTTATTAATTTTTGGACATCTCCTGTATTAAGAATCTATATTTTTGACGCATATTATGTAGTTTAGAGAAATACACACTGATTTTAGTCACAATAATTTATTGGTGGTTCTACTTCTGAGGAAATAATTAATTAATGTGTTTAATTTGGTCTACGATTATTTAACATACATACGACACTAATTTTTGTCCTAGAAATAAGTGGTTTTTGCATTTTTTCGCTAAATAATACATTTGAAAAAAATATATTTTCGGTCAATATAGCAGTTTAAATAACTTTTTTTGTATTGAACGTTTATTTTTATAAACAAATGAAGAGTGCCAAATTGAAAGTTGTAAATAGAACCGTAAAGAATTTCAAAATAAGAATATTATTGGTTCCATGCAGGGAACATAAAAATACAAAAAATGGGTAACTCTCTGTGTGTAGTTGTAAGACGGTATAATTTTTGAGTATGCTGAGATATGGGATAAACTTACATGTCTTAAAAGGGTAGGTATGTTTAACATGCATTAAAGTTTGCCTGGTAAACGTGCACTCAATATTGATAATATTTGAGAACATTCAGGTGGGGTTGACATTTATTTTTTTATTATAACCTGACTGTCTTTAAGTCGTACACCAAAACTAGCTTCAAATTCTATGGGAAATATGATTTTGTCATACATTAGGTACCTTTTCACTAACTACCTTACCAAAAAACTGATCGGAATATTTTTTATTACTAATTAAATTTTAGGAGGATGAATGTTTAATTTTAAGTTATCTATTTCCATATAATTGATAGTTTTTGCTGAAATATACTTCTTTAAAATAATATAATTAAACTTGTATTTTTAATGAATGTAAAATTTTTATGGTGAATTTAAAAAATCTCTACAATGCGTATTGTAAATTAAGTATTATTTAGAATTTTATCCGATATCAAACATTGTCTCTTTCCACACTTACCATTCTCGAACCGTTTTCCATAGTATGCGAAAGCGTTTAGGTGTGAAAATCATAATAATAATACGTACGCAACAAAACAGATCGGGTATTGTTTGCCCGGAGAAGAGGGGCTGTCCAAACTTGTGTGTCCATGGGTGGTTTTTACTTCGTGACGTAACCGGCCGATGGGCCAAAGTTACCTACCCACTCTGAGGGATAAGTGTGCTAAGCACCTAAGTTTTATTTTGTTTTTAATTACTGTTTGGTACATTTTTTACTATCATTATATTTTGAAAAATATGTTTATTTTACAGTATACAAACATTTTTAATAAGAAAATTCATGTCACTTTTTCCATACGTTATAAAAGAATTTGATTTATAATATTTTAATTAATATATTTAAAAAAAAAACTCGAGTAACTTATTTTGTTCCCTTAACAGTTTAGTTTGACTGTGTAAAATATATCATTATTAATTGATGAACTGTACAATATGCACATTAAAGTCGCTAAGTAGATGAAATGACAAAGAGCTGGATATGTCGTCATTCAGTGGTACCCAAGGGGCACTAAGTATGCACAGGGATGCCCTAAAGCCCGCTAGATGAACGAAGTCTAAGGACTGAGAAGAGAGGACACTACAGACTACTATCAGTAAAGTTAATTGACTTTGGCTGATGATGATGACTATGACATGCATCATTCACCCTAAAATAGCAATTATGTATACTAATAAACTTAGGTATAATAATAAATACCCTTAATTTAAAAGACAGTAAGTACAATAATATATTATTACAATTATGTATAATAACACAAATGCAAATTACCAAAGTATAAGTAATCTTTGTAAAAATAAATAAATAAAATTATTAATTGAAATTATAATAAAGATAAAAGTGAAGTAGGTACCTATCCAATAGAAACAGTTTATTTACAATAATAGTTGAGTTTAGTGCCATAACTTAGGAATCGAACATGTCAATAGATTAACTATTAGATAACATAAAAATGTAGCTTTAAAGAATGCAATAAAAAGTTAAATTTCTAAAAATTAATTTGATATGGGTAAAAATAAATTATGTGAATATCGAGTGTTAACACGATTTGGACCATTTCCAAATGTGTGATATTATATAAATAATAATTCAACAAAAAGGTATAATGATATTATAAATTATGATTAACATTTTATTTGTTTCCCTTTGGACTCCATTTCCATAGTTAGCCATATCTTAAAACTGCCAATGTTTATTTCTATAATATAATATTTGCCTATACATTATATCATTGAAAAACGCTGAAGTGTCCCATACAATGCAAAGCTACAGGTTTATACAAGAATTAGTCAACAACGATGCAAAGAGAAAAGAAAAATATACTTCTTCCCATCACGGTGAAATATTATTATTTAGCTTGTCAGATACTGAAAAACCTCAAAAACAAACAAAATAATCAGACTGAGTGTGAAACAAACCCACATCTTTTATTTTCCATTTAGCTAATGACTAGTTTATGATAAATTCAGATTATTTCTAATAACTACGTTTAACTGCAGTTAAGTAGGTGGTTTGAATTTTTCTAGCCAAAATGGGATCGATTTTGCAATCAATTAACGTAAATGAAATTAATTGTAACCGATGTCCGGCTCTAGTCAAAGTTTTATGTTGACAAAAATATTAATGAAAAAACGTTTTCAATTAAATAAATATGTATCCAAATTATTTAGAAAATAATATCACTTAGGTATGTTAGATTTTTCTAACTACGTTTATCGGTTCTCATTTTATATTAAAACTTTTTATTTGTAATAGGTAGGTAATATGTATTGTATTTTTTTGCGTTTTTTAAACTTGGTATGGAGTATAAGATAACTGTGTTTTCACCTTCAATAATAATTAGTCACGCATCAAAAATTTATTCACTTGAACGGCAACAGCTAAGTACCTTTTCCAATTTCCTTTTTTTTTCTTTTAACAATATCTTTTTCCAGTCAATAAGTTCTAATAATTTGTGATCAGTTTATATATTTTTCCCTTCATTGCGTATCAAAAATATAACCGTTTAATAAATGTGTTTTTCCTTTTACAAAATCGCGTACCCCCATCAGGCAATAGCCTCGGAGAAAATTTACTCGGCGATGATTTCCCGTTTTTCCTAACAAAGTTACGCAGAAATGGTTATTTATGAATATCGAAATCACCGGGCTGGCTCATTCGAGCGGGAAAATTAACAAGAACATGTTTTCTACTGAGAAAAATATTTGAAGAATTGTTTAGTAACTTTATCCAAAACTCATAAAGTTCAAACTATGTAAGCTTTTATACTTAATCGAACTATTAAAATAGCTTTCTTGAAACAGATTATTTTTGTAAAGCTTAATCGAAAAATGATGTAAAATGTCGTTGTATAAATTCCTGTTTAAGTAAACTAAAAAAGTAATTTACTACTTTTACTTCTAAGTAACCTAAGTTTAGTTTAAGATAATCATTAGATGGAGCATATGGACATTCCAAGAGTCACTCGCTAGTTTTCTTGTATCTTTCCATTTCTTTACAAAAATTATGGTTTTGGCATATTATTTACCATTTGAATGTAATTAGCAGCCTATTGGGTTGTTATAATCTTCTACTAATAACAGCCAGGGCATTTTTTTTAGTTAGGTCTAATATTGCACCCTTATCATAGATTTGAAATAATATACTGCATTTTCATAAATTCTCTGTTAATTATTTAATTCAAATTGATTTAAACGTCACCGCATATCCAGTATCCACTAAAAGTATATATTTTTTAGGCTGTATGGTGACATGGCTACTATAATACTCTAAAGCAGTGCCGTTGAAATGTATATATTAAAAGGTGAAGAATGGTTCCAACTAAGTATAACTAGAAGTTTCAGTAATGCTAAATTTAGTTGAATGCTGACCCATCTTTGGGAAGTTTCACCTCTGATGGTTTACACCCCTAAGTATATTAAACTGTCTATACTCTTTATGTATCACTAGTCAAAATCTGAAAGGTTATAATCAGAGTTGCTTACTGTCGTTGACAAAAACATGCTGGACAGGGTATGAAAACATGCTATTTAGTAAGAAAAAATGCTAGATTTTGTGGAAATAAAATTGAAACTAAATTAATTAATCTACCAAGAACGAAGTCATTACAACTTTTCTTTTCGTGTATCGAAAAAACATGCAAAAATCGGAAAAATGACTATACTTGTAAAAACCAGATATTTTAATGGAAATATATCTATATCAAAATTGATAACAACTGCTCATAATAATATGTCAACGAAGTTTCATTTCATTCCGATAATCGTCAAACTGATGTCACATACCTTAGCACACACATTAAATTATATGCTACCATTTTCACTATCCGGCCATGAATGCTCATAATTATTATTTCGAGTGTAATTTATGTTATTTTTTTTCTCTCGCGCTACTTAAATAGATAGGTACCGACCAACTTGCATTAAGTAGGTATCTGATAGGTATAAATATATTCGATGCGCATGAAAATTAATAAACTAAATACCTAGAGTATTTTCAGCACATTTAAAGCTGTTGGAGGCATGAAAAAATCCTAGTGAAAATGCCACAAGCCAGATGCGTTTTTTGCGAGCTAGATGCATATCAAAAAATGGTAGACCTGTCAAGAAAAACGCTAAACTGGCAACGCTGGTTATAATAACAAATTTTCAATTAAAAATATTTTCAGCATAAAACGTAGTCTTAAAATTTGATCAAGCATTCACGGTATCAAAGACAAATACCCCGCCATAGAGCTACATTATTAGTGTAGTAAGATATTTATGTTAAATTTATTACCGTCACGAAAATTATTATTTGATGTTTTAATTCATTACTGTATTTACGGATTCCGGTATCCTGAAAGGCCAATAAATATCATCTACATAGTGAAGGCACAGGCTGTTGGAATAAATTGAGTTGATCTAAAAAGACTGGAAAGCGACAGGGATCTTTGGAGGAACCGTGTAGTGCTCTAACTGATGAGCGAATATTATGGTTAAAGAAGAATACTCTAAAAATGATATCGTCACCTCAATGCGACAACTAAATAACTTGATTTTCACAGTTTTTGAGTTAGCTATTGAATATGATTCTACGTTTACTTTTCTACAAAATAATACAACTAGGTAAGTCATAAGTCAATGGGAACTGTATTAATTTTGTGTTTGAAAATAATAGATAAATTTAAAATCATAAATGCATTAAATAAATAAAATATTGTATTTACAATATTTTTTCATACAATTGAACATTATTTAATTGTTTCCAATTAGACAAGCACAATTTTCTATTTTTTTAATTAATAATTTTAGCCATGATAATCAAGTAAAGTTTAATTTTCATGACCAAATCAGTGTTATCTAGTTGTAGTATTGAGATGACGATAATATGTACCCTAAATATATACTTAGCTATAATATATAAATATCAATTAAATAAGATGAATGTTTATTAATCGTACTGTGTTTAATGAAATAATTTATTTGTGATTATGTTTTAACTTGTAAATAAATATTGTTCACAATTGGTAGTTAGTTACAAAAATAAATAAATCAAATCAATTAGGCGGAAAAACGGATACAATAAAAGGCGGGTTACTTAACATTGTCTGGGACGGCCGTAGTCAGTTTCAGCATTTAAATATTCCCAGTTTCTAATTCTGAAAATACTTCAGCTGTAAAATACGGCCAAGATTTTTACTTTCAGTACACCTAACCAGTGCCACCCTTCGGCGTGGGAAAAACGAAAATAAAATCCGGCCTGGAATTTTGTAACGGAGAGCCAATTCAAAAATACTCACGTCCGCATACGAATAGGGTCTTATAACGCTCCCCTTCTTTTCTCTAGTACTGTACCAGGTACTCTCGGAGTATATTTGTGGGGTTGTAATACCACAGCTGCTTTTCTCAACTTACTGAAGTTTGCGTACAGACTGGTTATATTATTAGCGAATGAGATTATGAGATATTTACAGAGAAAAAGAAATTTTAAAATTAGTTAAACACAAATTCTATGTGTGAAACTCTCATATGGGTTTATATTGATATATAGAAACTTTTAAAAGTGCGGTACAGCAATTAAAGTATTTATACAATAATTAATGTATTAATAATTAATAAATTAAGTAAAGTAAAATCAATATGGTCAATTTATTATTAAAAAAAAACTTGTGATCACCTTAAAATGAGCGAGATTGCATAATTATAGAGGCCGTAGCCAAATACTAATTAAACTTGTTTTTGAACTGACTGACTTGGCCGGCGAACCACGTAAGTCGCTCAATGCTGAATCCTATGAAGAGCGAAAAAATCGTCACTTGGTACTTGAATTTAGTAGAATTATCAGATAAATATTGCCTTCTTTGGCTATTTAGACTTTTAGGTAAACAAATATATTATAGATAATGAAGACGATATACATAAAAATATGTAACTTATAAGTATTGTTGTGAATATGTGGAGACGTAAGTGGAAGTAGGTAATGTTAGAATGGATTATTTTACGTATACAGTTGGCTGTATCACACTTCATCGTCAACTGTTTTATCAAAAATCGATGGCCGTATACCATTGAGAATCAAATTGTTTCAAAATTAAACACTAAAAAGAATCTAAATAAATTCACCAAAATACAAGAGAAAGACAGAATATTTTTTTAAACACAATTACATCGTTAAATTTACATAAATGATAATAATGACAGCGTTGCTATGAGATATTTGATATCACTTAAAATCAAATTGATGTATGTATTATATCAAATAAAATTTGAAAAATTACCATCTGCAATGTTCTACGAACAATGCGTCATTTTTATCGCAATGTTACACGGCCATCTTTTTCAGATACAATAGTTCCTGGTAAACTGTAATACGGTGAAATGAAATACCTATAATTTTCATGGAACCAAATTATACAAGTTATCTCGAAAATTCCAAACACTGTTATGATACAAAAATCTTTTCGTGGCTATACCTACATAAATTACGTATGCAATATGACGCGTGAAGATGGGGTGAGTTTAGTTATCTTTGTGGAAAATCTATTAAAGATATTTTTAATCCTGACAACACAATATTATTCTATAATTTTTACACACAATGGCGGTTTATCACATAGGCCAGGAGCCTTCAAACCTGTCAGCGTTTCAGATCTCATATAGATAAAATTATATGATAGATCTTTACAGATGCCTTAGTAGTAGAGAAAAAAACAATTTAATGATTTGAATCCATAGACTGACAAATTATTAATAGTTGACTTCTAGTTACATACTTCAATATAAAAGTGTGCCTAATCAAAAAATATATGTAAATAACAATTATTTTATTCAATTGATAAGACACAATATTATATTATATTGAGCATACATAATTTTAAAACATCTCATATATATACAAATTAGAAAAAAATCTTTATCCTGTATCCGCTGGATTTACGCCAGTGTTCTTTTAGCTACGGACATCCTACTCAATTAAAATGATTTTAACTAGTAGTTGTTACATGAAATGCTTATCGAATTGCTTTATAATGTTGGCTTCGGATTTAACCAATTGTATGCCTTTTTTATTATTACAATAATTAATTATTACGTGATTATTTTATGATTACTTTATCAGCAGTAAACGAAAATACTACTTATATTATGAGTATGCTATAGATATAATATAATAGTAAATGTATCATAGAAACTCTATAGGTACAATAGAATTCTGTGTAAACATGCCAACCTTACATCAAGTTGTATGTTTATTTTTAACGAAATATAATTTCCGGAAATGTTTTGAAACCCACCCAAGAGATAATATAGTGCCTACAGTTTTCCGTGGTGATAAATGTTGTACAAACGCAATCATGTAATGCTGCCTTTAGGGCGATTGAAGTCAACAGAGAAAGCCTCCCATTGCGTTACATTATACAAGTAATGGGAAGTTATACCATACGCGCCACACTTCATGTTTGTTCCTGCGAGTGTCTTTAGTGGTAACACTTTCAAAACTGCAGGGTCGCAACTCGCAGTCAACAATTTAACATTTTAGTCTTATATTCTACTACTGTTGTTTTTATTTTTGAATATGTAGCGGTTAATGACCTCGGGTTTTGTCAGCATTATTTAGACAATGTAAGAAATACTAATTCATTATTTAACTATCGCATAATCGTCACATCTGCAGTCAGCATATTCTACACGTCTGTCATCAAAACGCTTGGAGTTGCAATAATGCAGATGCTAGCAGATTTCCCAAATGTAAACTATATTAACAATGACTCTCAAAATTCACCGAATATTCATGTTTATAAATTAATAGCGATTCATAGTTGATGAGTTAGCTTAATATCAATATTAATCTCAGTCTGATCAGTAATCTTCGTATCAGTCAGATCTCAGTCCCTATTTATATCAATCCTCACAGCCGAGCTTGAGACCTCAGACCAGCAACATACTCGTGTATTTTACCAACATTTAAAAAAATATTATCCATAAATATTTTATTAATGTTATTATTGACAACCATTTTTAATTATAAATGTTTTCTAAAACTATTTAATAACCTCCATATTGGAAGTTGGCATAATTTTAAAACTAACTGTTTGAATGCCTCACAATAATTTTGTGAGATAGCTTAGGTCACGTAACAAAATATAATTGGTTAGAGTAGAATTAACATAATAATATTATTCTGTTTTAAACACGGATTCTGATTTTAAAATATTTGAAAATGATGATTTTATAAAAATTGTGACGACTAACTTACCATTCATAAAATGGAATATTTTTAATTGCAATGCCTTACTTCAAAAACGATATATATATTAAAATTATAAACACGATGTTTTTCATATTGCTTCTATATTCAAATAGAATCAATCTGGAGCGGGTTTCTTAGAAATCAATTATAGTTAGAATGTTCAGTAGGTAATATTGTTTTCATTAATAAACCATAAATTCACATTAAACATAATTCTAATTGGTAATATAATAATGCTGTATTGTTTATTATTGAATTAAAATAATTATTAGATTGGGGAGAATATCGAATTGCAGATTACAGCCTCTGCCATTTTCCGAGACTAGAGAGGTTTTACTTCAGTGTCTCATTTATTTTCTATGCGCGCCAAAGCAAACATACATATTACTTCACTTTGATTTCAAAGAATGATGGGATTCACCGAGTGAATGATAGGCTTTGCTTTTCTTAGCCCTAACACAATGTTGTTACTATGTTTAAGTGAGTTATCCTAGAAACAGTACAAATAGAATTGTATATACGTTGTTTTGATATCAAAATAAGATAGACACTATTGTCTCTCCTGCAATGTATATGGGTAGTAAAGATGTGAGAAGAAAGCTATTAAAGATATTACTTTTGCTTTACTATCGCCATAATATACGCCAAATGTCGATCAATAAGACGTGACAAAAAACAATTACTTATGAAATGAGTGGAACAAAATATATTATTTATAAGGCTAAAACTTATAACGATGTGATTTTTCTATTTGACATACCTACTAATATAGGTAAATACGACGTTATATATTTGTATATAGCAGTAGTGAAGGGTGACTTTTATAAAGAGGTAGACTGTGGAGATCAGAGAAAAAGAACACAATAGATACACCCAAATAATGACAACGACATAATAATTTGATGAAATTTCAATAAATCACTGATGACATAAAATTTAATCGAGCAATGAGTTTTAATTTTGTATTTTCCCAAACATATTTTATACACATCAAAAATCATCAATCAAAAACAATCAACATTTATTTATAGTTATTGAATGCAATAGAAATATTTTTTTTAAACTATCTAATTATTAATTATTTCAGACAAAGCTGTAGTCATAGACAATAATATTATGCGAAAATGTTTTAGGCGTAGCTATCGGAGCCTATCGTATTGCATACATTGCGGTAGATATGCTAAGGTCACGTGACATAAAGTCCATACAAAAAAAAACATCAGCATTATTCGGCGATTAATCCGATAACTACTTTAAACACAGATGGTGCGCTGTGGCTTTTTTTTTAAAATCTTGACAGTTGGTGTTGTAATCTGTATTATCAAAGTAGTATCAAATAGTATCAAAATAGTATCAAATAGTATCAAAAAGTATCAAAATTCTGAGAAGGTTACATGCCACCTCAGTTAAACTTCAGATAAAAGTTAAAGCGGAAAGTTAGGATGATTAAACATTGTCTTCACAAATTGCAGCCCACTTAGCTGTAGCTAACGTAACAGTTGAATCCTGTCCTTTTAAAAGTAGCAATTCGAGATTTTTCTTCAAGTATTAAATTTCTCTGTAATAATTAATTCTTGAATATTATAGTTTACTTACATATTAATGATTATTGAATTTGCTACAGTTAATGCGGGCTAAAATCTTGTTTCGAAAAAATCACATTTTTATTTTAATGTGTGTTTAATCCATAACAATCTGGTGGATTGGGTAAACGATTATAGATTTACTAATTTTCGAAAAATTTATTAATATAATTTAAATTCCACGAAGGCCTTCATACTTTATTCCTGAATTATATAATTTCCTACTTTAACTTATTAATGAGACAAATTAATAAATAATAGTACTATATCTGAACAAGAGACATTTCGTAGAAACAATATTAATTAAGTATATATTATTTCGTTATAACAAACAAAAATCTTATACTGGTTATTATTAATTTTGATGTTTTTTATACTTATTATTACACGTAGTATTTTACAGGATTAATATTTTTACTACCATGTACCTATAGTTTAGTATATCGAATCGTATGGTTGGATAATATCAATATAGTTTTGTTCATACATTTCAATAAATAATAATAAAAAAAAATCATTACATATCGTAATAAAGTTTATAGTTTTTTTATTATTTAGAAAGACAGCCAATTTGTCATTAATTAGCTAAAGACAAATTTAAAAAGAGGAAAAGATAAACCAACAACAACAAATATTAATTCTTCGTTGCGCTTTTTGCAGTCGACTGTAATTTGTAGATTCTTGTACGGATCTAGGGAGGGGGGGTTAACAGTGATTCAATTCAGGCATTTACTTACATTTGAAGATTAGATGGCTGGCACTTGGGTTTTTGGATAATTAATGATGATGAAAAGTTCAGTATTGGTGATAGACGCGACGTTTGCTCAAACCATACCAGATTTAGTGCAATGAAAGTTGAACAGAGCGTTTTGGATGGGTCTCTCTGTGGTTAACGCGGCTTCGGTCTGTCGTATCAGATCACGGTGCGATAGTCTTAGTTTTAACAAACCGAGGTGCATCCGCTGTTTTGAAGTAACTGAATGTAACTTAATCACGGTCAACTCATGACCCATGACTGCTGGTTGCCTGGTCTTGCAACAATATTTAGGGATTTCAGATATGTGGGAAAATGAATAAAGGCAACCATAATTGACACAACCAATTCTTTATAAATTGTTTTATTATTAAAATATTTCTAATTATAATTGTGTTTTTTGTTAAATAGGTGGATAATGTAGTTGGGTCCCATTGTTAGATTTTACGAAGTATCTAAAAATATGTTTTTCTTTTTTTTCAAATTACTTATTCAACTTGGTCAACAGCGACATCAAATCGGCGCCGATTGTCTCCAATAGCTACCGAAATTTTTATGTTTAAAGTTTCGAATTGTACCAACGTACGTATTATATTTTACGACAAGCGATAGCCTGCGTCTTCAATAACATGAAATTCGGATAGATATTAGACATAGTGAAGAAATTAGTGATTCAATAAATTATTTTTTTTATTCAACGAATAAGACACACGATTTTAGAATGTAAGGTAAACTGATAGAAAACACTATAACGCAATTTGATAAGCATTGTATGCAGCAACTACCAGTTAAAATCTTCGTAATTAAATAGGATTGCCGTAGCTTAATAATTGTAAAAGCACACTGGCGCAAATCCAGCAGATACAGGTTGAAGTCCCGTCAGGTGTCGTATTTTTTCTACAAAAAGATTTTTTCTAGTGTGTATATTACGTGTGTATATTGATACCAAATACAACCCCTCGCGAAGAGACGTCGCCGATCCCATATCAGGAACCTTACGAAAAAAGAACTCCACAACACACACGTGAGTTCTAAAAGGTATTAATATAATATATACTTGATGTTTTCAAATTATGAATGTTCAATATAGTGATTCGGTTCGATATTTTTGAAATCTATAAAAATAATATACAACGGTTGTAACAAAGGTGTTGAATCTTCTTTATTAAAGTACCGAAAGCAAGTTCCAGTTTGGATAAAATGGTATTTCTGAAGGTTCCTGGGATCCGTTTTCACGCTATTTTCATAGTTCATCTATATACAATAATGTTTTCTTATATTTTTATCTAGACGCGCTCCTGCGCTTCACCCCACCACTACTATCTGACCACTTTATAAACTAGTGATGAAATGTTGCAAGTGCATTATTCGACAACCTTTCGATGTAAGGCGGCTCTCGTGGTGTAGTGGGTAAGGAACTGGCCTTCCACCCGAGATTTCCGGGTTCGATTTCCGGTCATGACAAAAACATTTATATGTTTTTCTCAAAGCCTGGGTGTTTGTGATTGATCATAATTATTAACAACCACCTTGTACAAAAAAGCAAAGACATGGTTATTAATAATTTAAAAAAAACCCGTTCGATGTAGGCATACGCCCATCTACCCACACCTCACACCACCATTCCACCATTACTACCTGACTTTAAATACTCGGTATAAATGGTTGCAAACGCGTTAATTCTATGTAGTAAAGAAATATATAAGAACATTTGATGTACATATAAATACATATAGTTTAATAGAAAATATGATAGCATTATCTGAAAAGAATGGTCCGTAAAATAAAATATATTTATTTAATATGTTCAAAAAAGCTTAATTATTTTTAATTTAAGCATACATGATCACTGGTCTACTGATTAATCAAACTATAAGTGGCTTCTCATTGCAAGTTTGTTTGCAGAACACTTTACAATATTTGGACAATTTTCAGTCCATACAAAAAGACAATCCGCCAAGATAAGTCGATAAGCAGGCAATATTACGACACTTCGACCTTATTAATTAGTTGAAAAATAATATAAAATGTGTCTTAAATCTTTTATAACTGCACTCCAGTAAGTATTCAAATGAAGATAAAAAATCTTCACGCCCTTGCAAAATAATTTCTAATGTTATAACAGAAATAATAACATATAAAATTCCTTCTTTTTTATACATTTTTTTTTAATTATCCTATATAATAATAATATAAAAAGTACAAGGCTGTAACGTGTTATTGTATTCAGATAAATTCCTCGAAGTTATTTTTTTTATAATATAAATTATATGTTATGCTAGGTATTTATATATTATATTATATCACAATATATACGCCTACGATAAACTTGTAAAAAATATTAATTACCTACTTTCATGGAAAGTAGTATATCGGTTGAATGCTTCGAAAAATATTATTTTCTTGAAGGTTTATTGTTATAAAATTAACGTTTTAACGTTGTATAAGAAAATATTTACAATAAACAAAATAATTATATTTACTTTGCTGTTATATTATAAAGGTTCTATTAGAAAAACAACTTAATTTTTGAGAAAAAAAGATTCAACATTATTAAAATATATTCTTACTATTTAAATTCATGGAAGTTCATGTGGAATATAAAATTAATCTGGTTTATAATAATTATAAATTAAAAATATTTGGTGGAAGTTTAAAATTTTTAGAAATTAATTAATTATAATATTAATACTATCGACCGATAGGTACTTAATGGAATTTGAATTAAAATTCTAATGGATTCAAGTTTTGTATTATTCCATTTAAGTCGTTTTTTGCGACTCAGGTTTCGTTTTTTGGCATCTTCAGGCATTATGTGCACTCACCAAAACCACATCTTTATTTTGCTTTGCTCTAACCCTCGTGACCAGGATGATTTGGTTGCTTGACTTTTTTGTTAAGCTTCATCACTCTCCGCGTTTAGCAGAACGCAGGGCCTATATCGATGGAACATATTATTAACAAGTTTTTTTTCTTAAAAGTTAGTTAATTTTAATTTATTTAATTTGAAACATTGTTGATGTCGGCAAAAAAAAATGTATTCTAAAATTTGTAGATATATCAATTTTATTATATATTCTGTACCGGTTAACAATATTCCGTAAAATCAGATGAAACCGGTCAAAACGTTATTTTAACATATCAATAAACTCAAAAACCAATAAAAAATTATATTTATATATATATATATATACATGTCGTATATATAGTCACTAAATTATCCGGGAATAACTGTGAGGCGTAATATTTTTAAATGCTAACTTTACTGTAAGTAGTATATCCAATTGGAAAAAAGTTTAATTGGCTGCATTTGAAATCAAATAATAAATGCCTCCTTGTGTATGGAATTGTTCTGACTGATATCCATGTTATTTTGGAGTACTGAAAATAACGCAAACGTGTTTAGTATGTAGAATAGCTGTACTGATTATTATTAAACTAAACTTATAAAATTATTACTAAATATTATTTTGTTTATTTTTTATTAATACAATATATTTCTATCAATCAAATTGACTATTAGCCCCATAAAAGAAAAAAAATGAATTTACTTATATAATATAAGGAAATGAGTAAGAAAGAATAATTGAAATCCTTAAAAACAACCTCAGTGCGTTCTGTATGTAAGTACTTCATATATCTATATTGTATATAATATGAGCTCGGTTCAGTTACGAAAATACTCTGTTTCAAGATTCTGTAAAGCAATTGTTTTATTGTTTTTCTCGACAAAGCCCTCTTGCGAGCGATAAATTTAATACCAAGTTTTCCAGTGTTAACAAAATTTGTTTCATTCCTTCGCAGTGTAAGGCCTCTGACCTTTCCTTTGTCAAGGCCCATAAATTTCCAGTCACAAAAGATTTGATGTCAATAAATTATAATCGCTTTGTTACCCATGTTACGTAGTATAGATGAAGAAAATTCATTTTCCATTTTTTTGTCATCCTGCGGGCCCAGCTATTCATCACATCGACCCGGCCAAGGAAATGCCATGTCCATACCGGGTCTCTTGTAAAAATTGGACTTTTGACCGAGATGTGGATTCAAGTACAATGTATTTCTGGAAAATGTTATAAGCCACTATAAAAAACGATTGACTCTGTCCTTTTTTGTAGTACTTATATAGATAAATTTTAATATAGGATTTTGAAAGATGTTTTCTCTTTATTATATTATTTATTAAAAATATAAATGTAATAAAAAGGTTTAACTTAGTTATAAAAATAATAAGAGGACTTCTTAACAATAAACTATTAGAGATCTTAACCTTAATCTGATACTACATAATACCACAGTTTACGGTGACTCTCAATAACCAACTAAGTTTCAATGAAATTATCACTTAAGCTTATAAAAATATTGTAGAATCTACAATATTTCTCTGTGAGCACATTTACAGCCACTAATGGAATGGCGGACACATTTTTTCGAATACATATTTGACAACTAAAGATTAGTTTTGCCATTATTTGTTGATTAGTCGGTACTGTTCGGTTGTCAGGAATACAGCGGAAAACACATTTTGAAAATAGCCGATAAACTGGAATATTTTTTAGATTAACCTAACCAAACCTCACCTAACCCAACCTAACCTAAACCAAACTAATAAATAATCCAGTATATCGGGTATTTTCAAAATGTGTTTTCCGCTGAATTCCTGATAACCGAACAGTACCGATTAGTCAGCTGCTAAAAATCATGAACTAGAAAAGACGTGCGGAGGACCGTTCCGGCTAGAGGACGGTGGTGAAGGAGGCCAGGGCTCGACTTGAGCTGTAGCGCTATCGAAGAACAAGAAGAAAGATTAGTTTTATATTTTAAACAATTTCTAGTTAATAACTTTATATTAATGAAGTTTTAAATAATATTTAAAACATTATTATATACAATGGAACAGATATTTATCAAGAAATATGTAATTATGTTTTTTATTAATACAAACTTATTTATTATTCATTTATTTATTTGAAGAAGACACGTTGAGTATATAAAATATCATTAATTGCGCTTGTCAGTAGACTGTAATACGGCGGGGATGATTCGGATGCAGGGAATTCACTAAGGATTGTAGGCACTGACCTTTAATGATGATGAGGCTGGCCATGTTGTCTGGTTGTCCCTCACTAGCACTACCACTCTCGCGTGATACTGTTTATTAATTCACCCTATGCGCGGAAATTTACCGTCAAAACCAGTGCACATAATGACGTCTTAAGGTTTTACAGGTTAAAGATATTGATATTCACACGGTGCAGACTGACTGCCTGTTAACAGTAGGCCTGGTAAAGATAACGATGATAGGTGGGCAATACATTTGTATTACATTAGGCCCACCATAATTGCCCTAACCAATATCTATGAATTTCGTATAAAAAATATGTAACATAAAAAGAATGACCAGTTAATTAGTATGATCTTTTGTATTGGATTTCTTCGATTATTTTTTCATAGTTATGAATGTATCTGGATATATCTATTATTCTTTAACGATCATTATTATAAAGTTGAAAATAATGATTCGCATATTATGTAGGTTAAGGGGGGACATGCTAAGCGTAGGTCGAAATCGAGCTTTTATTGCATTTTCAAAGCATGATCCTGGACATTCCTTAAACGTTGTTGATAATCTATTTATATAATTTTGAAGCCTTATTATCCCATATATTTATTTTAAACATTTGATGACTGCATAAAGCGTTTTTATTACATAAAATAGTATTCTTTTAAACCTCTCACTCTAATGTTTTAGAATATAGTCATATTTTAGTACATGCATGTGCAGTGGTGTTAAAATTTTTTATATTTATAAATTTTTAAACGCATTGATAAAACCATAAGTATAATTTATGTCGACATTATTATAGTGAAATATTTAGGATAAAAAATTATATTGATAATCTCTGTGATCACAAATTTTACAAGAATTAGACATTTTATTATTCAGAAAATGGGCAACATTATTAACATCAACAATCTTGACCATTTTCTGAATAAAAAAAATGTTTAAAACAAATATAAAGGATAATACGGCTTCAAAATTATATAAATAGATTATCTACAACGTTTAAGGAATGTCCAGGATCATGCATTGAAAATACAATAAAAGTTCCATTTTGACCTACGATGAGCACGTTCGCCCTTAAACTAAACCATGATTATATTTTATATGGTATTTTTTTAGTGAGGAATATTTTTTTTTTTGATCCATTGGGTTGCTTGTTCAACCATACATAGATGATAAATTTAATATATCCGATCAACCAACAACACAATTCAATATCAATTAATTATTAGTAAATATTTTATTTTTGTTTTTTTATAATAATATATAATATACAGAAATGAAACCGTGGGCACACGTAAAAATATTCGCGAGCTCAGAATTAGGAATCTCTTTTGTAGATGATAAAATAAGCCAAACATAATTGAGTAAGATGAAAAACATGCAAACCCACTCTAGAAGTTAAAATATGAAAAGAAAACAAATCATTTGAAAAATAAACAGATAAATTCAATAAATAATAAGTAATATTTCCAAGATAAAAATATCCTGAATACCTTCAAGCAAAAAAAAACTTTTTTTATGAAAATACTTCTAAAAAGTAATTGCCAAATTGAAACGGATCGAATGTCAAATTTAATTCGTCCTTCAATACAACCGTCGGATAATCTATTTTTTCTCCTCTTTACCCGATTGTTGGTCGAATTTCTCGAATGGCCACCTTATCCTTTTTACCACGGAGGGATTTGTGAGGCAACCCTTTAAGAAAGGGGTGAGTCAGTCTTGTTCATACCGTGATATGAAAAAGTTTTCAATGGTACTAACAAACACTCATAGCTACTGGAAGAGAATTCTGTTATCTCTCTTATACATTACGTAAAACATTTCTGAAGAAATAATAAATATTTTCTTATCTATGCTAAAAGTAAATTTATTTTAGAACATTTTAACTTATTTTATAATCTACGTCATTATGAGTTTATTTAATAATGATCCTATTTATAGACTTAAAAATAAAGCACGAACCAACAAATTATTATGAAACAGTTTTAAAGTTTATAATACATTTAATCTCGTTTATTCACGTGATGTTTAAAATTAATTGAGCCCATGCATGGAAAAATAACGTAACACAAATAACAGTAGTTTTTTCGTAGGTAATTAGTAAAAATGATGCGCCATAATTTGCTTACATGTCAGCCAAATCTCTTGACAATAAATGGTTTATGTCGTAATAGTGGAATGGCGTCATGTAGAATGTATCACATGATTATTGCCTTAAAAATGCATCTCTTGTACGGTCACAACAAAATCAGAAGAAGATCTCAAAACGGTGACTTCGCAATAACTTTACTTTTCCGTGGAGGTACTAAATTATTCATTTATATTCCAGTTTAAGGAAACGGACGTTTAGTTACAAATCTTATAAAACTTCTTATTTTTAAATGATAGTCGGTACTCTTTAAACAATATTAATTTTGTTTAAGGCCATGCATTAGTTGAGGCACGGTCTAAAAAGATCGTTGCTAGGCGATGTGCGGATTGCGGGTCGCGGGTGCAAAAGACGCCTGTCAAACGAAATATTATTTCTCATATAAATCCAACATACGTCCATTTTATGTTCTGTTTATTATTCTATTAGTAACAATAATAATATATTCATTGACATGTTTTCTTTTTAAAGTAAATGGGTAACGTTTTTAGTCATCTTTACACGATTTTAGAATTAATTGGCCCGTCGCCATCACGCAGCAAAGTGACGTATGTCTGACTCGCCGTTCTCTCAATGAATGCGAAGCGAGTACAAAATTTCGTCGCGCGTACAGTTGAAAATTATTTGGCGTTTCACTGATGCGTCACCTATATTGGTTTTTTTTTTTGATTTTATGGATTCAGATATTTAAAAAAGATCCAACATTCGTTCTTTCTTCTGTGGACTCAATTAATATTTAAATTATCACCTTCATATTATTATGATCAAAGTTTACTGTTTACTGATTTTTTCTATCTATATACATAACTGCACACGTATTTATCACGTTATCTCTAAAAATAGTATCACCAATGACCCAAAAGTACGAGGACTCACAAATGAGTGGAAAACTATACATTAGTTTTAATAATATTAAACATTTCAATAATATTAACATCTTCCTATGCTAGTATTAATTATTATGAACATCTGTTCTGGTCCTGGTTTTCTCTAACAAATTGGCTCACAAAGAGACTCATGACTTTCGTGTGGGAGCTCTAGTTTTGATTCGAGATAAAGTCACAATATGTATGTGATTTTTTCAAAGCATGACGTGTTTGTAATTGTTTTACGTATATTACTAATTACACTACTGTTTCACTGCAGTACTTATCATTCAGCCTCATGGCCTGTTAGTTATATTCAAAAACGGAAGAAACTAACTCTTGCCACCTGTCTTTATCCCCAGTTGTAGTAGTATCTTCCTGGGTGTTATTATATTATTAGTCTAAATGATTATTGGTTTGTGGTAGTTTTAATTAGTTGTTCCTAACCTTTTACGTCGCAACCATCTTTTGTAGTCGCCAAGTAACCTGTAACTCTTTCTGCCACATAATCATAGTAAGGAATTACTTACGGATTTAATTGACATTGCTAACCGTTTCGCACTATGAACGCATCATTTGATTATGAAAAAATTAAACGAAAAGGTGAGAATAAAAATAAATTTGTTTGATTTTTAAATATGATTTAATATATCAGCATTTATTATTCTTAGATATTTTTGATTTCAAAAATGTATTTGATACAATAGTAAAAATTTAAATAAAATTCAAAGTTCTAATTGTGAAATTATATATTATATTATATAATACATATGATTGCGTAAAAAAGGCGTATAAATATTTGTAACTTTTAATAGGAATTTAAAAGTAATTGATAATCCCACAATAAATCGCTTCCCATCCACTGACGATTAGAAACCAGTAGTTTGAATAATCTACACTAAATAACATATAAATATTATTGTTAATTTAGTTTACTTTTATATTTATTGAGAAAACTCTATTAATTAAGAAGATGTAATTTTTCAGCATTCTGTTTGAAGTCTTACTTTAGTAATTAAAAGATCTATTCATATTATTATTATAAATTGGCTTACTTTTTTTTTACTAAATGTAACAATTCTTTGACATCATTCAAGCAAAATTTGACAATCTGTATAAAGAGCTAGCATTCGACGTAAAAAATACTTACAATAAAATCCGTTTGCTCAAGCTTTTCGAAGAAAACTTTTTTCAGGCAGTGTCGAAAGCCCGCGATCATACGTCTCAGGGTGGGTCAGAGTGAGTAAGGGGCGCCATCTGTTGCTGACATTACAAACCGCACCAAATATACAGCCTACATCTTTTGTGCAAAGCTGAGGATATTTTCTTCCTGAGGCTTGGTTGATGGTTTCTTTGCCGTAAAACGTTTTCTGTGATTTATTATTTTTCAAACACGTTATTATAACTTCTTATTTATTTATTCAGTTACAAGTTAGAAGTTACAATCACTAATGAAACTTTGTTATGCGTATAATTATTGTCGATTTAAATATAAAACATGGCTCGTATTAATTAGAATGTCGTAAGTGAGTGTAAATGATTTTTAACAGATACCTATAGCATTAATCTACTTGAATGATATAGAAAAATAGAGAATATTTGAGTTTTCCAGAGTTATTACTCACGTATTACAAAATTAGAGTTTTTAAATAATCGCAAAAAACCACCAGACCATGTTTTTTTATAATTAGAAGAAAAGTATTCAACACCGTTGAATATGAATGAGTTAGTAAATTGATTTACATCATTTTTTTAATATATATAATACTCCTAAGGCAGCAGACACACAGTACACTATGAGAAATAGAGCTCGCTGCGCATCTATTCTATACAAATGACTGCTAATGGCCGCTACCGACAGCTATTGAGGGTAGTTTTTCATTTTTTGTAAAAATTGTAAAAATTACAATAAATTAGCCGTCTAAACAGTCAAATAAAAAACTACCCTCGGTAGCTACCAATAGCGGCCTATAGCAGTCTTGTTTATATAATAGATGCGCAGGGAGCTCTATTTCTCATCTCTCTGTGTGTCTGCTGCCTTAGGAGTATTATATATATTAAAAAAAATATATGTTAATCAATTTACTAACTCATTCATATTCAACGGTGTTGAATACTTTTCTTCTAATTATAAAAAACAGTGGTCTGATGGTTTTTTGCGATTATTTAAAAACTTAATTTTTGGTATACGTGAGTAATGACTTCAGAGAACTCAAATATTCCCTACTTTCTTATATCATTCAAATAGATTATTGCTGTAGGCATCTGTTAAAAATCATTTACAGTCACTTACGACATTCTAATTAATACGTGCCATATTTTATATTTAAATCGATTGTAATTATACGCATAACAAAGTTTCATTAGTGGTTGTATTGGGCATATATATTGTAATAGGCCTTGATGACAGTCATGACACACACAGTCGACTTTGACTACGATTTTAACATGGTTTAAAGTGATTTTTCATAGTATATTTCTTTATATAGATTAATGCTTTTAGAATCTCTTGTATATATTTAACTCAAAAATGACAAAATTGCAAAATGTGAGTTATGACTCTTTCCAGGCGACTCATATTGTCGAAATGCTAAAATCAAAACCTCTTGCGCTTGTGAATAAATCAACGTAAAAGTGGTGCTTATGCGTGAAATACGTACGACCTTCAAAAACTTGGTGTCGTAATAATATGAGTGATAATAAAACAAGTACCAATTATTCACCCTAACTGAAGTCTGACGAATGTTTATTTTTTTGTTAAAAATATTTCATTTTGAACTGGCGACGTGTCCACTTATCTTTCGCAGACAGACTTGGGATTAATTAATTAGTTTAAGAAAGTGTACTTTTAACACAGTATTATATTTAATTAGTATTTAGACACAAAGCCGTAAAAATAGTGGAAAAACGAATTCAAAATTAAAAACTGTGAGTTAGTGCCTAATTGATTATTAGTATTTTAAATAATTAATTAAAGTTTGCAAGATGCAGAATAGTTTTAAAATTGAATCGTGATAAACAATTTTAATAATACCAATTAATTCTAATATTTTTATAAATTTGAGTAGTAGTTTACGTCCTCTGCTGGCTCCTGATCCTCGCCTATCTTCTCCAGTTTTTCTATGTTTAGGATTGGGTGATCAAAAAACAATATTATAGAGTAGAGATCAAAAGCGTTTTAGATAAAGTAATCACCAAATTTGATGAAAGTTATTATGGGAAATAAAAATTACTTGCAAGCATCGCATGTTTAAAGGCTAGGACACTTATCCAGAAAGTAACTCGTTAAAGTCGGTCCAAAATGTTTTCTAGGTTTTTTTCTAATAGTTTCTAATAGTTTGTACATAGAAAACTTGAAATCACCTCAGATATTTATACCTACTAGAAAAAAATATATTTGAAAATTTTTCAGTGATTTGAAAGTTATGTATGTTCAATATAATATGGAATGTTACATTCTCAGAATCTTGTGAATTATTCATTGAATAAAAGAAATGTTTTATTAAAAGTATGGTTTGTCTTTATTAAGAATCCAATATTATTAAATCTCATGTCTAGGTATTTGGTATGTTATAAAAATATAAAAAATAATAATTTTACTATTTAATATTTTATTATAAAATAAAAATATTCATATTAACTTAAGATCCTTTTTATTTATATCAAATCTAAATAATTACAGTATATTTGCAATATCTTGAAGTACTTAGTAAATACTATATTTTCGTTCAAAAACATTGTCTTTATAATAATAGACAATGAGGTAAATGATAACGATTATTATTATAATAATATCTAGTATAATCACATGTTATGGTAATATCTCTGAAACGCAGGTAGGTATTATTATAATATGCCTCTATAGGGAAAACTATATTAAATTTGAAACAGTTACTTGAACGTTCCCAGACCTGTTGATTAAATTAGCCAATTTCACAAGTTTGCGATTCCACATTAACAATTATTTTATCTTCTAAAGTTTTCACTGTATAATTCAACAAGCATATTTGATTATAAGTGATAGTGTGTGTTACCGAAACGTATTTATCTCATAAAACTTTATTTGGTTCAATTCAAGTTTTACTTATGCACGTAACTTCAACTTGAAACCGAGCAGAGAATATCATTTAATTTGAGCGTTAACTTGGTAGTTTAAATTCAAGTGTAGAATGGTATAATATTTTGAATATAAGATAACTTCTTAAGTTGCAAAGTACTATCCATTTGTTTAAGCGCTGTATGCAAGTATTTTGAATCCATGCTATAACAGAATTTCGCCGGAGAAAGTTTATTACGTGAAACTTCTTTAAAAGTGATTTTTATGCAATGAGAGCTAAAAATTATGCAGTATAATAAGAAGTTTGATTCTTAAGCTAAATTCTCCTGTTCGGTACTGGGTCGTTTTGATTTAAAAAAAATGGCAGTCGGTCAAAGAAACTGGGATGAAATTAAAATTATTTTAAGCAAATGAGCACTACACTTATATTAATAAAACTATTGATATCAAAACACTGTACTATATAAAATTAGCGACACTTTTTATTGGACTGTATTTGACGGAATGATTCGGATGCTAGGGGCGGGGGGGGGGTTATATCATAATGCTGAAGCTGGCTCCATGATTTGGTTGTCACTTGGTCGCATTACCACTCTCGCGCGTTACTGTTTATTGAGTCACTCTGTGCGCGGCATTGACGGTAAAAACCGGTGCGCGTAAATTACGTCTTAATTTTTACAGGTTAAAGGTAAGCACACGGTTTCAGAATGACTGAATGACTCCCCGTTAATACAAGGTCTGGCAATGATAGTGTTGTCAGGTGTGAAGATATTTTTATTGTATTAGGGCCACCATAATTGGCTTAGACAAATATCAATACGGTAAACAAAGTTTCTAGTAATACTGTGTAAAAAAAAACTAAAATTGTGAATATTGGTTATGTGGATCAGTTCTAAATATTTATTTATTATTTCAAAAACTACAAATGACTATAAATATATGATTGAAATTTATATAAGAAAAATGGATGTCCATATAAATAATTTGGTTAGAATAAAAATGGGAATTACACTGATCCCTATATCGTCTCAAATATATGTATCATCTTATATCAAATTACTCAAGACAGTCTCAAAGATATAGGATTCTATAAATTATAAATAGGTTCTACTTTAATATCGTCAAAACGAGGAGAAATCTGATTGTCCTTCTTATTCAAAATCCCCATATCTACTCAATTTTAACTTCAATTTTTATTAACTGTCCCTTTTTATAATATTATTATTTTTTCCTGACACCGTTGAAACACAAAATAATTATATTTATAAATCGTACTAGGTATATAAATGAAATACGTATTGTAAAAATTATTGATTTATATCTGAAAACAAATATAATATCAACTTTTATGAAAATGAGAAATAAGAATTGAGGCTTTGCTTAATAGTAGCCGTAATGTATATAATAATAAATGTACAGTATTAAATACATAACACTTTTCAAAAAGGTATGGTTATATAGGTATCAACTTTGAAAAGTTTTTACCTGCTAGTAAATAAATACACATACAATTGCTTTTTAATTTATGTGTGGCGTAGAGAATGGACCTAATAGGTTGACAAGTGGTTAACATCAATATCTCGTAAAAACAAAATCTGTTAATACAATGCCTATAAAGTCTTGGGGTCTCGGGTTTATCTACAGGTTTGGTAAATTCACACGTTACTGTTCAATGTGTGTTTGGACCTAGAGTATGGATCTTATAAGTTAAGCAAGTGGCTAATAATCATTTCTTGTAAAAACAAAAATCTGTTAATACAATATAAATATGCTAAATAATATATAATACATACATTATTGCTTACGAAGATACGAAAGTCTATATTTAATTTTATGATTGTGTGATATTAAATTTTTAGAAAACCTTTGTTAAAATACAATTTTAAATATTTTCATTTGTATAATATAATATTAATTATTGTCTTTAAAAATTGCATATTAAAAGCACAAATTCTCTTCGATTCCCAAGATAACCAACATTACTTGGGTGTGGATAGTACCATCTCGGATGGGTAAGCATTTGGTAGCATCACGTGTTGTTGACTCTCTTGTTTTTCATCTGACTTGGTTTTAGCAAAAACAAAGTAAAATAAAACTCAGGAATATTAAAAATATATATATTCCTTTACGTCTTGTAAAGTTAATATTTTCAAAAAGTTACCAGTATTTAGGAATTAGTATATGAACAATATTTGGGCATTATTTTTGTTAGATCACCTAAAAAAACATAAATATTGTTTCGACTTCGAAGATTATTGGCTCGATCTACTGATTAATGGAATACCCCATACGGAAGTTATTGGTAGCCTTACCTAAGTCAGCGAATTTTAGACAGCCTAATTTTCTACGCTCTATTAGATTTTGTCAGATATTTATTAGTTATACGGTGCACATGACTCAACCAACGCAATTTTATAATGCTGACTTATTGCACTGCGCTGCAATATTCATACGGTACCTGTATACTAGAGGTGGGAAAACTGGTCGATTTTGAGGATTAAGTATACTTACTACCAGTATAAACATATACTAAATATCAAAACTTGTTCCAAAATACTTACTAGTATTAATTTAGAATACTATTTGGCGTATCTCATACTCAACTGGAACTAAAACTTAACTCCATATTAGTATTTTAAAATATCGGCTTCTATAGAATCGCTAAAAATACACGTTTTTATGTTATGTTATAATATTCTTGAACATAAAATGAATAACAATGATTTTTTTATTTTAAACTGCCATCACCTCAGTCACCTCACCACATTTCAGAAGGATTATGCTGCTACAGAAAATTTATGGTCTATTGTTCATACACAAGATGATGTCATTTACATGCATAGACTAAAAAATTAAAATAATGTTGTAGTTAGTTGTTAGTGGCGAGTGCTATCTCGCTGGCGTGCATTTAATGTCGATAGTATTGAAAATCTACCAACTAGCCAGCGACTCGTGATGTTTTTGTTGCAAGTTTTTTGAAACAAGTTTGTTGAGTCACACGTACCTACTGAGTATGGGTAGTTTCATCCGAAACTTGAGTACACAAACTGATGACAGTATTTCCAACTCAACTCTACTATATTGCTGGCCATATACGTACAGTTTTCGTAACAGGTTGAATATGCCAGTTAAAACGTAATGGCGGCCATACAGTTATCTTTGGTAGATAATCTGCTGCGCCCATAGACGGACAGTTTGCGACCCCCCACTCCCGTGTTTTTGTAAAACTGTTGGAATTTCAACTCACCGAAAGTTCTCTGGTGACGTTAGATGTTGGTAACGTAAAGTAGAATATACCGCGCGATACAACTGCGGCTGGTGTTGCTTGTTATAAAATACAAATTCATTTATTATTAAAAGTGTAATAATATTATGTACGCGGAGATCGCAAATATTATAATTTATTTATTTTTACGAGAGTAAAAAAAAGTTATAGTTATTTATGTAAACATATTATTTTATACAATATAATATAAATGTTAAAATTTTAGAGAGCATTATAAATATTAAGTTATTGTGAAAATATAGACTAATAACTCAGTACTCAAATTTTATTTATTGTATGTAGTGAGTATTACAAATTATTAATTTAAGACGTTCACAACATAAATTAATATACCTAATTGTAAATGACAATGCCAGTAAATCTAAATAAAATGTAAGTATATATTTTAATAATATCATAGTATTTAATTATTAAACTGATGATTGATGTCAATATAATTTTGTGGCATATTTAAATTTATTGTATATAAAATCAATACCTTTATAAATATCACCGTTTTCTAAAAATATGACCAAATAGATAATTAATACTGTCCATTCAAAAGAAAAGATTATATTTTATATTTACACAAATGTGTATAATATTATTTCGGTGAATCGATAAAATACACAATCCACTAGCGAAATCATGATTTATTTTACCAACGTCATAGGTGTGTATTTTATGTCAATTTGTTTCTCATAAAAACAATTATAACCATAATAAATTCAAATTAAAATTATTCGCGTATCATCGTTCAAGTATATCCTACCTAAAACTAATTTAAACAATACCCCTGTATATTATCTCCGCGAACCTAACCTCCATAGTTTTGACACTTGCTATGCCACAGACAATAACTGTACGTATATGGGCACGTCTGTTGACAGTTCGACAGATTAAAATGTGGTTTTAAACAGATCTGTGGTGTGCCCACTAACGTACAGTTATTGAACAGTTATTGTCTGTGCCATGTTCAACCTGTTATGAAAACTGTACGTATATGGCCAGCTTAGATCTACTAATATTTTTGTCTTTGTTTTTTTGTTCAACAATTACATTGTTTGCGTGTAGTTGGGCGTTGGGATGTTTATGAGCGCAGGCTTTACAAGTGCATACTTTTAATTTATCAAGATAGTATGCTGGTTTTAAGGGGCTAATTTATTTATTTATTAAGTGGTTTGCTTGAATTAATTATATCTTGTTAGTTTAATCCATAATATCATTATATCAACCCACGATGGTATGTTATAATATTATATAGATATAACTACATATCATAATTTAATATAAAAATATTTTGAACATAAAATCTACAAGTTATATTTTAATAAAAGGTGAAACAATGTTTTATAATTTAGAAATACTTACCTATATTTTATCTCAACAATTTAAATTTCTTAGAAATTCATATTTTGGCTCATAATATTATTACAATAAACAACTAACTCAGAATTTTCTATACTATTTTCGAATAAAAAAAGTGAGACTGCTTTTTCTTGAGACAAAGTCTGAGATTTTTAATTTCTTCTCACAAAATCCAATATTATTCTTTTTTTTAAACTATAATGTATATTAATTTCAAATATTATTATCTGATTGTAAAGCGATACTAAGAACAGGATTAAACAGGTTTCTAGACAATAATAAAGGTGGGTTTTTATTTATTATAATGACATACTTATAGACTACGAAAAATATATAGATTTTTTAAGCGATCTTCTTGATGGAAAAATTTTTTTATTTGTTTTGATTTATCGGTATGTATACCATGACAAACCTTCTAAATTCGAATGTGAATAAAATGTCGTTGGACACAGGAATAGTTTTAATCACACCACGAATTAAACATACAAATTTATTAATTTTATATTCTAGTATCTTTTAGAATATTTCTTTGTCTACTTTATGTTAATCACAATATTATGGAAGTTATGAAGGAAACAAGAAACTCATTCAGTAGCAGGATTTTAGCGATGGAATCGATAAATTATATATCAACAAAGCACAGTTATAGTTACACAACAGCCTTAGTAAAACCTCAATTCATATCAGCGCATTTTCATCTGGTTACTCGATGGCAGATAGTTACCTGGATGCAAGTTTTAACAACGCACTCAGTGATTTAGATTTCTCAACACTCGCATAAAGGAGATGAATTTAATCCCACATATATTGTCGCGTATACCTACAGTTGAACTGAGATCAGATAATAGTATTGTCCTATTTTATATGATCTTCTATCAAAATTATCAACGTTATTTGTAGTAAAATAAAGTATTCAATATTTTTTTTATAATATCATACTTATTGAAAATTCTATTTAATATCCCAGTAATTGGTTTATCGTTTTTTTTATAATTAAGTCAATATAAAATATGTTAAAGAGTGCAACAATTATATTCCGAGAGGTCACTTGGTGTATTTTGTATTGATACTTAACTATTCTTAAATGCGATATAAATGCGATATTTATGAAAAAATCAGGAAAAACAAAATTAACGATATTAAGTTTAACCACCGAGGTAAAAAATTGGTTTTATGTATCTATAACATTTGTCTCTATAATATCTCCTCAATTACAATGAATTGTCTTTTGTTTATTTTTGCTTATTTTTCACGCTTTTGAATCTCGTCGGTCTCTTCTACTCTTGAAACACTTTTGCCTGTTATCGCGAGGGATGGTTTCCAATCCTGGTGTCCTAATGAATTTGAATTAACATGCGCCTGTCAATCATCTACGTGGTCGCAGCCATGATTTATTCTAGATTGGAACCGTTTCCTCGTGTTAAGCCTATCAGGCACCATTAGCGAGGGGTGCTAGATTAGTAAATGCGCTCCCTAAAGACATAGACATTTTCAATGATGTATTTTTATTTTGTTTTTAAAACTGTATTTTTCTGTATAAATTTGTATGTTTTTTGTTTTCAAAAATTATATTTTTCTGTATTAAATTGTACTAAATTTTGTTTTGATTTTTTTTGTTATTATTATTATTACTGTTTTTATAATATATATATATATTATTGTTTCTATATTCTCTTCTTCTCTCTTGTGAGGGTAACGTTTGACTTATAATGTAAATCTCATGTTGTGTACGTCTTGAATTTAGATTTGTTATGTTCACAATGTTTTTTATTCTTACATAAAATAAAAATTAATTTAAATTAAATTCATCGACACTCTAAGTATCTAATTAAGAACCAAGTATATCGAGCTGTATTATTTTACATATTATATAAACCCTTGTACATGAACTCAGCATCACTAATATTACTTACCATATTTATTATTATCACACTGTAAATGATTCAAATACCATTCAACTTGTTAAAGCTTAACTAAACTCTATTCTTAGAGTTGTTTCACTATGGAACAAACTCTCCTGAGTTTTTCCCCTTTTATTTACAGCATGCAACTATAATTTAAAATTAATTGACGAAAAAACTTAGAAGAGTAACATCCACATAATCTTATTACCGACATAAACCTTCCACAGGTTAAAATTTCCGTTGCCGAACACTACGAATGGAATAAACTTAAATATGCAATTTTTTTTTCAATAATAGAGTAAATTTTATCTCGTAAATATAACTTAATATTTGAGGACAGTCGGCGTGCTTTGTATCCCATGGTTTTATATCCTAAATTAATAAAACGAACCCTACTTTAAAACTGCTACCACATCCTGTAGGGTAAGCCAGTTTCCATTATTTTCTGTTCCCTGGGAAAAATTATTAATAAAAACATCTGTTTAATTCCCATCAAGTACCTTTATTCGAATATATACGGTTTTATTTTTATCTAAAGTCATTCTTACCATTGATATACAGATCGCATAAATAACTCACAATCAATCACCATTTGTGTACCATTCAAATGGATATATACACGAATTGCTCGCTGGGTATGTGTTTCCTTTTAAGTAGGTAAATATTTACAAAACAGACGTAAAAATACGACTCCAATGAAGTCAGCAAAGCTTAAAGCAATTTTTTACCGACGTCATTATTCTTTTGAGTCGATACATTTTCAGACGTCGTGTATAATGTCTCCTAACTTCCCCAACGTAAGGAAGTATTTCTTTCTGCATCCATTTTGCCCGCTATAATATCTTCATGATAGGATTATTTCGGTGCTTCGCAGGAAACAGAATGAGGCAGCTTACGGGGTACAAGGATAAAGCTTTAAGGTCACTGAGAAATTTTTAGGCAAAAATAATTTTACTTTAATAAATTCATTTTTAAACATTTATAATTATAGTTTTATTGCATTGTCAAATTTCTAATGAAGATTTATTTATTTACAGTTTATATTATAAAATATAAGAACTTAGCATTGTAAAATATATAAAAACGTGAAAAAGTCCTGAAATAAAAATAATTATTAATTTAATTTAATAAAACATTTTTTACCGTACTTATTCCACTTGTATTTAATAACTAGACCAGTTTCGTCCGCCTGCCGCAGAGGGAAATTTTATTTATTTTTTTATTAAATTAAATTAATAATACAATGCATTTTTACCATAAATTAATACTTAATATTAATAATTTTAATATACTTAATCCATTATTTTCAAATTTAACTAATTGCAATTTTCAAATTAATAATTCTATCATTAAAGTTTTAAGCAATATTATTATGGACCTATATAACGTGAATAAGCATGACATAATAGGGAATATTAAAATTAAGTTAGATTCAATTATTTACAAGATATCAGAATCTAATGTTTCTTCTTCAGAAAAAAATCCATTGGATTCCACCATTGCCGACTGAAGTGAAAATCCGATACATTTACGACTGGTCCTACCTTTCCGTCCCTCTCGTTGTCTATGGATGACCTGTCATTATATATAGAGTGCTCATACTGTCGCTGACGTATCTGTCGTGTTCACTTGTCGGAGTATTCTTAGTTTCAGATTTCTCTCAGATTATTTTACACGTATCTTGAAGACCTTGGAGTTCATGTTCAGGGTCTGTGTTATTAATAATTGGAAGTAACGATCAAAGTTAGTAAACTTTTTCTGTGTATAATAATATCGTAATACACTAGGACTTTAGTCAATGTGACAGTCGATTCTAAGCAATTATATATAATAACTTATTTATACTCTTCAGTCATCATAGAATACCAAACTCTGATTGCAGGTACGTTATCAATAAATAGTATGGCAGTGGACCACTCGTTGCTTGTGCAAAAAGTTATGCTCAGGCTTTATTAATCTAAATATGGTGGTGATTCCACACAATATGCTTTACCATTAAAATACACGAATACGCTAAACCTAATCACACAGCATAATAGTTATCGGTTAGTTTCATCATTATTAAGTTCTTGCAGGTGGTTCAAATGGTAGATCATATTGGCTGGAAACCGGTGGATTCAAGTTCATGTCCTACACAGCATAAATAAGTTTTCAAATATCTAAAGTGATTTGTATTATATATTGATTTATTTTTTATATATATTTTTTGTGAGCAGTGGGTGAAAATCAATAGCATCTGCAACGCGTTGTGGATGCTATTAAATGGCCAGACACTACACTTGTTGACATATGATCGTACGAACCCTTTGTTTTATTAATACATTTCTTCTTCTCTATACAATATTTGTAAAAAACAACTAGATCGAAACATTTTATTTAGTGACACTGTGCAGTGAATATAAAAAAATCATATTTTATGGTAAATTTGTACTAGCTCCGCCGCGGACAAGTGTGAACGTATATATACAATCTAGGCTGAGTCGTAACTGTTTTTTACTTGCACACATTATGTTGTTATCTAATAAGCATAACCATATTATATTAAAACGGTATATGATTTTGGTGTTTGGGTATTTATCGTGGTCCACGACATGGCTGGGATTTAGCATTTTTTATATTTGGGCATATTATATTATTTATTATATGTAGTTTATAATATCATGTAATCATGTTTTTATTTTGATATAAGTAAAATTCATTATATTTTCATATCAAAAAAACAGACATGAAATTTTGCATGGTGTGTTGTAGGTTTAAAAATTGGTTTTTATCTGTTTCTTTTTCGCAATAAATTTATTGCGTTTTTACGACTACTGTTTTTTTCGGCGCTGAATTACACTGCTCGCTAATTTGCCTCGCATTGTACGACTTTGGCAAAACGTTTTGCGAAAGAAATAAAATCTCTCCACTGTGCAAAAATAATAAAAATAAAAAACACCCTTTTTATAACGAAACATTTAAGAGTTTAGTGTAGATAAATATTTAAATTTTTACGATGTTTTTTCTTACAGCGCTACGTAAGTGTCCAGAGAATAATAAGATTTAAACTTTAATACTAGTGTTTTAAGAATACACTTTGTTAACAATGTCTCTTGAACATGTCTAATCAATAATTAATCACATACAATGTAAGAGAAACACCTTTCATTTTTAAAGCAAGTATTTCATTTGTGGCACTATACCTAATACATATTCAGACATGGTATTGTTAAAGATTCCCTGTTTGATGGATGTAAATGAAAAATAACAAAACAAATTTCCAATAAATTGTACACAAATGCATAAACCAAAATATGTTTACAGTGTATTTATTTTCACAGATTCATTTAGATAAACGCTTGGTGGTCAGAATTATATTTATAAAGATTTCAAAATCATTATTATTTACAATAGTGTGGCATTAGTGGCTTTAATTTGTTTTTGAGATTGGATTATTTTACAGTATTTATTATATTTAAGAAGTTTTTATACTTAATAATAATATTTAGTCAAAGTAAACGTAAAATAATTAAAAAAAAATGTAGAATTAATAAAAAAAGCTTTGTTGTACGTTTTAACGGCAATTCAAAGTGTTTTTATCCCAGCGAAGCCTTGATAGATACAACTAGTGTTTCATGTTCATGCTTACAATTTTATTAGATTTATAATATAATTACATAATAATCGTCGTTCACATTTCACTCTAATTGCGCATCTATTTTATACACAAGGCTGCTATTGGCGGATATCGGTATCTATTGAGGGTAGTTTATGATATATATTAAGGCGCTTAATTATAACAATAAGTTAACCGTCTGAACTGTCAAAAAGTGCTATTTTTTAAGAGCATATCTCTTGGTTGTGTTAAGTTTAATTGCGAGATAGATAGTTTTGACAGTTTCACGGCTAATTTATTGTAACAATTATAATCCTCAATATGTAAATATGATAAACTACCCTCAGTAGCCACCGATATCCAGCGATAGCAGCCTTGTATATAGAATAGATGCGCTGATTCATATAATCTAATATATCTAATGTTTAAAATATAGTACTTACCTAAGTAAAGTATTTCACCTAATTTATCACTATTTTGTACAAAAACAAGCTTCAGTTTACTTTATTATAATCCATATAATAATACGTAGGTGCACAGATAAAAAATAATAATGGTATTTACTTTCAAATTTCTTTACAACATTTTGAAGCGCTGCTAATCCTACTTACGGAATGCAATCATTAAAAGATCAAAAATAATAAAAAAAACGTTTTGCTGACTCTAATTTAAAAATAAAAAAGCCAAATCTCCCTGCATGACATATCAATTTCTCTTTTGAAGTTTCACGAACCCGACTAAGCTCACAACCCGGGATTTTCGTGTAGAAAAGGTGCTGACATTTCAAATGTGGATAGACCCATTTGATTGGACTAGATTCACCCGGAAATCGATACTATGGCGCTGATTGGTTTAAACTCACACCCTTTTACCGCCTCTGAGAAATTTGCTCTGATTTCATTATTGTCATTTTATTACGGTCATTACAGTGTTTTTCGAATTAAGAAACGACAAACGTGTTTAGAAAGGGTGCCATTCTAATAAAAGTGTACCTACTTAATGTTTTAATAGTATCAGTTATTCTTCAGCAAATTGGCTCTCAAACAAAAGTGTACAACGTCATCAGAAGTGGGGAACCTTTTCATTATAGAAGATCGCATTAACTTCGTGGCCGGAAACATGTTCTTATGCAGTTTGCCGTATAACAACTTCACCGTGAAATGTTGTATCGGAAATATATGGCCGTATATTAAAGACCGTCCAATCTCTTTGGATCGTATAGTACTGATAAAATTCAAGTGTAAATAAAACACTGTTTTTGTCGGTTAACACTTTACAGGAAGCCAGCAGCAAACAAATTTAAAAAATAGCCGATATACTGAATTATTTTTTAGGTTAGGTTTTCATTCTTGAATTATTAAATTTTGCCAAAATTGAATTAATGTTCATATTGAATCTAATAAAATTGGAGACCGTATAGTATACGGTCATCTCTTTCCGATAGAAACCTAACGGCAAACTGTGCCAAGGTGAAATGTTTTACATATAATTTACATGTAGCTTAGCTTTATTAATTAAGTTAGCTGTATCTTAATGCGACCGAATTCACATGCACCTAATATACCTTCCCTAGAGGACGTTTGACCATCCACTAAATAGATAAAAACGCGCTGGTATGGATGGAATGTTTACCGATGCCTCTGTAATGTTGTTGACAAATTGATTTTGTGTTTTTTTTTCTTTTGTTTTGTTAACTGTCAATTCATGGTGGAACTGCATTGTATTGTTGTTTTTATTTAATAAAACGCATTTTTTTGGTAGTGCTTATTCCACTTTTATACAATAGATTAGGACCGGTTTCGTCCGCCTCAGAGGGACATTTTCAATTTGATTTTGTGTTACTGTGACTGTGTTGTTATACCGCTTGTACACTAGTATGCATTTACTGGCAGCAATAGTGCGTATTTTAAATAACCGTTATTATCGCGTAAAAATTTAGAAGCCTCTGATTTTTTTTAAAATTTATGCATGCAATCTTGCAATTTGTACGATAATAAGAGTTTACACGTATATTTTTTTGTTATGGTCACGATAATTCGTACTGTCAGCAGTAAATCCATGTACGTGTAAATGGGGTATTGCTGTCATGGAATTAAAAAAAATATTTACCTATACGATTGTGTATTAAATTAGGTTAATTATAATAAAATTATCTATTTTGAGTGGATGTTCTGTGATTATTTAGCAAGCTTATTTTAATTTAATGTGATATTATATTATTATTTTTATAAATTAGGGTCTTATATTATTTTGGAATTTTTCAGAGGATTTGGAGGTGCAGTATAGAGAAACGTAATTAAAATCTTTATAACGGCAAAGAATTTCTTTTCTTCTAGATAAAAATTAAAAATAATCGTACTTTTACTCGAATATTATCATTTTAATATATTCGCCTGAATATTCTACGTAAAATTGGTAAAGGTTCGAAGCTGAGCTAAGGAATAAAAAATAAAATAAAAATCTGCCTCCCCCATCTGGCGGCGCGACGTTAAATGAAAAAACTTCCGTTAAGCAACAAAAATTAAAAAGTTCCCCACCGAAACAGGGCGGCAGATATACCAACTTGGGTATCATTTAAATTTAAAATCAGGAATTGAATTAATTCACAGGTTAATTTTCAATAAAAATGCTAAAATGATCCCTATCAGATCTGCTCAGATTAAAATGTACCATCGCTACTTTTACTTTGATACAGCCCAAGAAAAAGTTTGGCTCCGTTTTAATTAAGAAGCAGGTCTGGGATAGTGATTCTTTTTTGTTTAGCGTTATACATAGCCTGGTTGATAAACGAGAGAGATTAAAAAACTCTTGCTTAAACATATTTTCAAAATTGACAGCAGATTGCAAAATATTTAGATAGAACCTCATAATCCTGGATCGGCGCGGTTTCGACGTTATTAATTTTAAAATTTGCATTGATCGTGCAAAATATCTAAAGAAAGTTTGAAGGTTTTTTATTTTGAAAAAAAAACAGATAACACAGAATTCTATTGTCACTAAATTGCTTTACGTAAATTTAGTATTGGCATGCTTTTTGTAAAAAGATAAATTAATAGATTATTCCATAGTACTACATAATATTATTTACAATTTTATAATAATTATACTTATTACTTAGATATATATGCATATGAATTCTTAAAATTTCTCTATTTAATTAATTCGTCAAAAAATCAAGAGACATTTTTCTTTTTTAAAAATACCGGAAAATTTTACAAATTTCGTTTCAAACATAAGTCGAGAGTTTTACTAACTGTAAGCACACAAATCGACTATCGTACCACTTTGTAGACCACTAATTTACGTGATAATTAACAAAAATCCATCACTATTAGGATATAGCATTTTAATTTACCATGGTATTTACACTATGTAAGGTGATGAAATTGACTGCAGAACACTACAATAATATGAGACTATTGATTTCAAAGTTGGTAATCTCCGTTTTTTGGCAATATTTTTCAAATTGTTAATGATTCTGTCAATTAATACTTTTCTATTATATTATGTATCTTTATAAAATATCAAATCCTGTTTAAATTGTTACTTAAATAAGGAGGTTGACTGCAAAGTAATTAATTCATTAGTCGCCATTTTTTATATTTCACGACTGACATTGAACATGTTTATTTGTTAATTTGAATGATGTAAAAGACATTTGATTATTCGCTTTTTCTAATTATTTACCAATATTTTTGTTTCTAAATATTCTATTTGCAGTGCCTAATATGCATGACGGTGTTTTTACAATTATCTAAAAGTGATGGAAAATGGAAGTTACCGACTTCGAAAAAAATAGCCTCATGTAATCTCTAGTCATTCTCTTACTGACTATAATATTGTTTAGGTACTCGTAACTGTTATTTTAGTTAAAATGTATAATAGGTTACTATTTGAAACTCTAGTACACCATTATTAATATTGCTATGTGTAAATTATTAATAGTTATGATTGTCTCATTTGCAATCATACTTATAAATATCAGAAAATAAAAACATTAATATTACTACCTACTACAAACAGCCAGATTTTAAAAAGATAAAATAAGGTCCTAGATCAATCGAATATAATATTTATAATGCGTCTCATGGCGTAAATGGATACAGCTCTTTTAGGATATTTGGGGTCCATGCTGGATCGCAGACCCACAACTACACGTCGTAGAAGTACCTTACCCTCACTTGTGTCTAGTATAGTTCTGCTACGTTACATAATTTAGAACACATCAAAACAAGCATCCTATTTTTGCCAATATGCTCCTGGATTTTTTGTTTCCTTTATTAACGAATGTAATTTATTATTTTGTATTATTAATTGAACAATAAAAATAATATATAGTCTTATAAATTGTTGTTGTATATTTTTTAACCGTGAAATTAAATTACAATATAATGTAGTGACAGTAAATACAAGCTTTATGATTATTGGGAATGAAAATTATACTGTTATATTTTTGCCCAATACACGCCCAATATATGAAGCGCCTATTTTAACGCCCTTTAAACGATTTTAGGTAGTTTTGAGAAAAATGAAAAAAAATCATATCTATTAAATCTGTGAACTTTATGTATTTATTTTTTAATTCGTTACATTCTAAAGAGTATTTTGGTTTTCCATTTAAGGGGTATTTGAAAGGCAAACCCAACCATTTAAGCGGGTTTTGAAATTTACCCTTTTTCTGATCTTACATATTGACGGTTTTTGGCGTTTTTTAAAGTTCAATCATTGGCCATCACATAGATAACGAAAATATCCATCTAAATTCATATCTAATTAAAAAAAAATTAAAAACCGTTTTAGGGGCTTTTGAAACTAGGCGCTTCATAAATTAAGCAGTGGTAAAATAATCGGAAATACATAAACTACATAGATATTTAGTTTATTTATAAATAATCGTCAATCTACTCCACTCAGCTCAAATTGAATTACTTGTCGCCAGAATCAAACGGATAACTTTGTACAAAGGATTATTGAAGTGGTTATCTGTCGCATAACTTTGTTTGCTAATAAACTTCAATCTCGCACTTGCTGATGTATTCCTGTATTGATTTAATTTACACCAGGAAATTTCTAATATGAATGAACGCACAATGAACTTCGTAACTTTGACTGTGTTGCCATTATTTAAGTTATATTTAATGTTAAAACTATTATCTCACTCTGTATATAATAACTATTAGGTATCAATTTAATTATACCACATATTTTGTGTTCATTTATATGTAACATTTTGACAGCGGATTACGTTTCAATGAACGACAGATACTATAAGTTGTGCTTTCATTTCAAGGTTGTAAAGCGGTGAATTGATAATAATTGTAACTGAACCATACTTGAATAATTTCTTATATTTTAAAGATTTGGTTTTAATAATTACCTGAGTTATTTATGTAGGCAGCTATTTCTGGTTATAAATCCATCTTTGGGATCATGGCACATATTATAAGGTAGAGGTTACCAGGTTAACAGAGAGATCTAAACATTTTTATGTAAAAATTAGTTATTATGTACCATTTTACAACGTTTTTCTTAGCTCGTATTCTTATTTGTCCGGTGGTTCTTTGTCCGGTACAAATCTTGCAATCGATTTTTAACTAATTTCCCAACTAGCTAGATATTAAGGACTTTTAGAATATATCAGAACACGATGCTAATGCATTTTTTTAATACTTTTAGCCATCTTTAAGTAGAATTGAATTATTTTCAGTTAATTCTATTTTGTATGAAAAGTTATTTCAACACCATTATTGGTTGCTAGGGGTCTGGGGTCCTAGCAACTAAATTATTAATATACGATCGTTACTGTGGAAATCAATATGACATGTCAAGTACAAATTTTTTTGATCGTTTAAGCTAGTCAAGTCAAGATATGGTTCAACAGAATTTAAAAATGTTGTATATAAAAATATATATCTTATAATTATTTTCAACTTATTTCAAAATATTACATATAAACTAATCACACATAAAATCTGATCATGGAACCCACAATCATAGAGATAAATAATTATTGTTAATTTTCACTCCATCGTGGGAACCGTTCCATTTAAAAAAAATGTCATCCTGCAAGAAGATCCATCGTGCTCTATTACGCATTTTTTTCGATTTGTTGATTATCGGGTTATTACCACTTTCTTATATTAAGCTATCAAAAACTTGCACTCTAAATTCTATGCAAAGTGATCTATTGGCTAATATTACATATTTTAGTAATAAAATGTCCCGAAACATATGAAAAATTATCTTCTTTGATAATTTAGATTCACGAAGTAGAACGTACATAATAAAGACACCATAATATAATGGATGCAAGAATTGCCAGTATTTATTTGTTTTTCTAGATCATACCAGTATCCCATAATATCTTCTCTTACAATATAATATCTTGTTGAAGATATATAGTAGCGGTCTATGATACTGGGAATCTGTTTGGCTTGGTAAAGACCATACCAGGTTGAAATGGTTAAGTCGATCTCAAAATTATAATTGTATCTTAAATATATATAAAAAAAGTTTTATATTGTGTTTTTGTATCTTCTTTTGTACTAATTCGGAAAAAGTTCTAGATCTCAGAGCGTGTCAGGCGATTTTGCAGAAAGTACATTATTATTATTATTATAATAATATATTGTATCTACCTAAAATATTATGTATACTTCAGTGCCAATAATTCATCTATAGAGTCTACTCATAACTAAAACCTGAAACTATTTAAAAAAAAAAAAATCGGTGTGTGTACTTATGTACGCGCGTTATAAGTTATACTTCTTTGGCGTAACAAAAGAAAACTTGTGATTACCTAGATTCTTCGACTAGCTTCTAATTATCTTGTTCCTTTAATAAGGACCGTTTATTGAAACGCCGTTGGTTTATTTGTATACACTTTAACTTATATTATTAAATTATATAATTATTCATCGTTGTTTTTATTTTTAAAGTAACAACTGCCACTATGATGTTTAATAGTTTGTTTACGTAAGGAATTGCAAATAACCGACAATAATAAATTCGCTGCCTAGGCAACGGAACAATTTCAGACTATAATATTATAATGTATAATAAATTCGCTGCCTAGGCAATAGAACAATTCTAAACTATAATATTATTCAGAATAATCATCACGATTGGAGTATCATACTGTGGCGTAATGGTAGTGCGTTCGGCTGATAACCAAACAATCGGTGGTTCGAATCCAATCGAGTGCGTTTATTTTTGCGTGAAAAATAAGTTATGTGTTACATGTCACACGCCAAAAATATACTCTGATCTGATTTTCAAAACGCGCCTAAAGAAGTATAACTTCAATAAAAAGGATAAAAAACTATAGATATCAAGTGACCGAAAAATCTTCAATTGCGTTTTTCCCAAAGTATTATTTTTAAACAATATTTAAAAACAGTGACTACTTACAAATTTTAATGCATATTAATAAAAAAGTTTGAATAAAATAAAATAAATTCATTCTAGAAGTCCTATTATTTGACAATGAAAAGCTTTAATCAATATTTTTCATTAAACATAAATATACATACTGAAGTAAATTGAGTTGAGGAATATTACATGCGTAATTACGTACTGTGAAAGCAAATCCATCAATCATGAATCTTTTTTTAACGTTATGTATGTATGTTCTACAGGTACGTTTCCAAAATGTATAGGTAGCATTAAAATGTAACATTACGACAGCTTTTAAGTTAGTAAGTAAGAGTTTAGTGCTTTTTTCTTGTGAGCTTTTGGAGTTTTGCAAATTTCACGCTCTACGTCGCGTAAAGGTTTACGACCATGCCGCAAAAGACAAACCTTTATTAAACTTGTAAAATTATGCACCAACGCTTTTGCTAAATGACCCAGCAACCAGCAGAGTTAACTTAGTTATTGTGACAGATATAATGTAATCTTTTAATGCTCCAGATATGGGAACACATTAAAAGTTGAATTGGTGTTTTATCACTAGAAAAAAATTGCAATATATATATATTGCTTCTACAAGAACTGATATAAGTATATAAATATTAAACATATATAATTTTGATAATACTTCTGGGAAAATATATTATGAGCTATAGAATATATATTTTTTGAAAAAAGTAAGATACCCAGCAGGAATCAAACCTGCATCTCTCGCATGCCTATGCACATAGACCACTATGCTATAGGCGCCATACTTAATTGCAACACATTTCAACTATTGGCTGTTAATACTATCTGAAGCGCTTTCCTATAGCATAGTGGTCTATGTGCATGGGCGTGACACGCGAGAGATGCAGGTTCGATAATGACTGGGTGTTTTACTTTTTTCAAAAAAAGATTCTTTGGTTATAATATATTTTCTCAGAAGTGTTTTCAAAATTATGTATGTTCAATAATTAGAATGTTTCATTCTTAAATCTTGTGAATAATTATTCGTTGAATAAAAATATTAGTTAGGTAATTAAAAATATTTTACCATAATCTAAAATCGAAAAATTCAGAAAATTATTATTTTAGAGTAGGTAGTGATTTTTAACCTTTTAGTTGCCTTAGAACATTTTGTAAAAGCTTGATATTTCCTTGTAGTATGACACATTTGTTAAGATAAATGATACATTCAAATTGATAACTACTGGTAAACCTAAGTAATTTGTAACTCATAGGCAGAATCAACCTATAGCCCCATATTACATGTTGTCCTAAATTTTGTGAAATTTGTTTACTGCCTTCTGTATTTTACAATAAATGAAAGAATGTTAGCGCTGCTGGCAAAAAAAAAATCATATTTATGGAATCTACTTTTAGAAGATGCATTGTTGACTATCCTGTTTTGCATAATGTGCTACCCTTCAATAAGACATGATTTACTACACACACTGAAAGTAACTATTAGCTTTGCAAAAAACAATAAAAATAATTTTAATCTCATACTTTGGATACGCGAGTTATCTGCATACTTGCTAAATATAAATTGATACATTGCTTTAACTGTTTAGAAGTGAGATGAAATAAGCCCAACCTACCCTTGGTTTGACTCCCAAATGAATAATTAAGAATTTGGTGCGTGAATGAAATGAACTCTGGTTTATTATCCCCTTCAAAATAAATATTGATTTAATTATTACAGATAAGTTTACAGATTATAATTTAGCTGACTGAAATTACGAGTACGCGTTCTGATGAATTAACAAGATTGATCGGGCTAAGCGGAACGATAACCTTACGGTTAATTCTTTGATAACTGACTGACGATGTTGCTTTCTTCTAGTGTTTTATATTGATTCGATACAATAGAAAAATGCTGCTATCACTACTTGAATATTTTGATAATCATGCTTTATTGTGTAATGCATGATTCGTTTTGTAAATTATAAAGAATTGATTTTAATTTGAACAATTATGCAGTTTTAATTAATTGAGCAAGATTGATTTTCATACAAACAACTTTTGTGCATATCATGGTACACTTACATTGCATTATTTATTAATTTGCGATATTATTGATTGATTGAATTATTATAATATTATTTTGCTAAATTAGCTGTCTGTTGAAATTTGATTGACTCACATAAATCGCTTGTTTTGGAATTTAAAAATATTATGTTGCTAGTAATATTGTAGTTATAAATTAATGGTTTCCTGCCAAGTCATGCTGGACGGTAGGATATTGACCGTACAACTGTCATAATAAATAAAATTAAAAATTCATAGTAAGTGGCCATGCCCATTACTGACTACTTAATTCATCAAATTGTATTCCTTCATCCATTGTTCCTACAATTTTTTTCTCTCCTGAGTAAAACTCTAACTATACGTATACCTAAGTAGGTAATTTATTGGCGCAATTTCTCTACACAAAATATTTTTAAAGTATATCATCTTATACTGTGCATCCCATATCACTCCGGTTGGATATCACTGTTTTCGAGAGACTAACGAGGAAAAATATAAGCTGTTTTTATTTACCGTTCCGATTATGTTCTTGAATTCTTTGTGAATAAATCACGTTGTTTTTTTATTTTATTGTGCATCCTTTATTTTATTCTTGGCATTGGTAATGAAATATGACATTGGGCAAATGACCGCCTTTGGCTGTGTCGTAAGTTCTTGCTCTTTCGATTATATTCTTATACTACCAGTTCATATTTCTTTGATAATTTTATCTATTTAAGTAGACTTTATGAAAAAACTTGTACTGTTAAATTGGGTTAACGAGGTAGCCAATAAGTATTACCAGATTTTGATTTAATTCACCTGGAAAATAATTTGCGCAAAATTTACATCGTTATTTCAAAACTATATAATATTATGCTCCTGGGCTTGTTCATAAATTTTAGGTAAAAAAATGCAGCATCGTTATTATAGAGATTTTACCCAACTCTATAACTGACTTGTCTATGCTCTAAAAATGAGCATAGACAAAAACGTCAAAAACGTCAATTGTCAAGATAGCTTTAATATAGATAGAGATACTAGACACGCGTCCGTTCTTAAAATGTCGAGTTAAAAGTATCATTATAAGCCTGTACCTACGTATCCTGCCGTGCAATATCACCTGAAGTGAAGTTTTTATTAAGTCGATAAAACGCTGAAATATAATGTAATTTTTATTCTAACATCTAACATTATTTTAAATATTTTTTGTAAATATAAATAAGTACCCATGTATAGACAATAAATTAATTGATTATGCACATCTTTAAGTTTTAGTGAGGGAAGAGTTATTTTCTTTTAATAAACATCATCAGGCATAATAATTTTTCTCAATCTATATTAAAAATGTGTCAAGCGCGAAATGTATAAGGTACACCTACTGAGAAGATAGAAGCATATTAAACTGACTTGCTTATTTATTCCAACAAATCGTAACGTACGTCTATTCCTTTGCGCATTTAATTCAACTGTGCGGCGTCCAATCTCCCGGAGGCCAGTTGGGTCGGCGTCGAATTGGGTCGGCGTCCAATTGGGCCGGCGTTCGATTGTACCGGCGGCCAATTACCGGAGGCCAATCGGCGGAGGCCAGTTCGCGGTGCCAAATCGTCCCATTCCCTTAATACTAATAGCGCCTGTATACGTTTATGGATTTACTGGCACCAATAGATTATATTTTAAACTATCGCGATAGTAACTGTTTACACGTAAAAGTGCTAACTGTCTCGCCAATATCCATTCTTCAAGAGTAAGCGAGACGCGATATTGTCATTTTATAGTAATATTTGAAAGGTCGTAAAAACCGGTTAACCTCAAAATAAGTCTCTGCTCCATGTAGTTCGTTTTTTTTTTTACCCTTAGGTTTACCACTATCATTCTACTCCGAAGGTGTAGATATCACACAGACCAATTGTCGCGTAAAAATTCAGAAGCTTCTGAACTTTTTTCATTAAAGCCTGCAATCTTTACACGTGCATTTTTTTATTATGCCCGTGATAATACATACTGTCAGCAGTAAATCCATGCACTTATAAACGGAGTATAACTTTGATTCCTGGATGACATCAGAAGCATTTGTTTATGTTATATTATCTTCAATAAAAATGTTACACTCTTAAATTAATCTTGTGTATTTTCATTGAAGTGAAAATAATTAAATAAGCAATTTTTATTTATTCGTTTTGAGCTTCGAATTTATTTTCTTTATAAATCAAAAGAATATCCTTGGTAAAATCATGTCTTCGAAAACGCTAATGACTTTGAATACAGAGATTTTTCATTTTCCTTTTATTTAAAAATAATTCAGTTTCACCTAATAAAATGTAACATCAAAGATAATTAAATATAGCGTGCTTTCCAAACCAAAAAGAATTTCCTTCAGTCTTATTATAATATACGGAGAGAGTAGGTATCTGGTTCCGTGTTATATAAATTAAATGAAAGTAACAATCTTGTTAGTATTGGTTTTCATATTATTATAGGTATAGAAAACTGCTATATTTTAATATTATCATATATTTTTGGTTGTCTGTTATGTGATACGATTTTCTTATAACATAATTACGTAAGCAATATGATTATTATAAAATATAGCAAGAAAGAAAAGAACATAATATAAAATAAATATTTTTTTTGATAAAAGTAGTATGATATTCGTAGAAATTGACCTTGAAATTAATAGCGGATTTAGGGACGTGGAAGTCCGACATGCCTGCAACATTTAAGTCGATATAAGTCTAGGACTCACGAGCAATGTTTCCTTGAAGGTGTGCTCGTGTGCGCGCGCACACCTACCAAAATATGTCCGCACACATGTTTTCATCTCCCGCACAGTCCTCACACAAAAATATTGTAAAAGAAAGTTTCAAGAAGAGAACACCATATGCGTCCCGTTCTATTGCATTTCAAAGTATACGAAAAAAAGATACGCATTTTAATGTGCCGGGTCCTCTTCATTTCCTTTCACATGTTTCAACTTGCAAGAAACATTGTCAGTACAGTATCATAGTAGTCCTTATTGTGAAAACATCACAGTTCTTACAATATTTTTTAAACTGTCAAACACTTCATGTCAAAAAGCAGTGTTTTTTACTTAAAATATTTGTAATACAAAACTAATAATCAATTTTTGTAATAAATAACTACAAGTGTGTTCAGTGTACGTAAAAAACAATTCAATCGAACAATACAATTGCTAGAACAGTTACATAATATATAGAACAATTAATATACGTATTAATTATTATAGAAAACTTATCCGCTAAAAATGTCAAAAAGGAGTAGATGTGATATTTCAAATGCGATCATTAAAAAGAAATCCTGCGATACATTTAAATTAGAATGGCTCTCTGACAAGATATTCATAACCATAATGAAATGACATTAATATGGACGAATCATCTGGAAAAGAAAATGACACTCACTTTATTGTCGGGTCTGCCGAATGGCATAATATGTTCTAACGCCATTACAATAAGGGTGATATTGCTATAAATTCCTGATGCTTTTTGTTGGGTCTGCCGAATGATTCGGTTCGAACGGGTTAGCTCAAATGAACATTGACATTAGAAACACTGCTCCAACGCCATTACAATAAAGGCCATATTGTTATAAATTCCCGATGCGTGATATCGCATAATGGAAATTGCGTGACGTCTACCTATACATGTGAATGCGCGAATTTACTTGCTAGCTACTGTATTGAGTGCGTCGTCCATTAATAATGTCATTGCCATAATGTATCTAAATACACAGATATGTCCGAGTATTATTCATTCGAATTCGTCGAACTTTGACTTAAATTTTAAACTTTGTCATTAAAAAAGAAATTGTATGTGTATGTTTGTGGGGGTGGGGGTGTGAATTTACCACACTGGATGAAACCAACCCTGCACAAATGCGTTGATGATCCGCTCACATAATAGAAAAATTAGAGGGAATATTGCTCACTAGTGTACTCTATTAAAACCAAATAATGCCGCTTATTTATAGCTTGCATTCTGACAGTGCTAGTTTACTGTATCGAATCATGGCACCCTACAAAGCAACCATATACTGAGCTTCAAGAACAGATTTTTACGATGGATACTGGTTGCCAGGTGGTATGACTTCAGAAGTAACGATGATATAAGAGGACGAATCAAGCAGCCTTTCATCACGCTGAGAGTGAAGAGGCATCGTTAGAACTGGCTCGACTACCAGCTTCAGAGGCCTGAAGAGAACTTCAACCTAGTTCGGTACTCTTGGAGTGATCCGTGACGTCGGTTAGTAATTAAAGTAATACCTACTTTGATTTCAAATACAAAAACCGATCGCCAATAGTAGCTCAATTTGGAAAACGCTTCAGAGAGTATTAAAAGCCATTATTTAAAATTTGTCGCAATTAAGTATGACTCCTTTAGCATAATGGACTATGTGCGTGGGCGCGATACCCAAGAGATGCAGGATTGATTCCTGCGGGGTGGTGTGTCTTACTTTTTTCAAAAAGATTTTTTCTATTGATTATAATTTATTTTCTCAGAAGTGTTTTCAAAATTATGTATGTTTGAATGGTTATATTATAGGTATTCTTTCGACAAGTTGTAAGGATTTTCTTATGCTGTTGGTAATATTCATGTCTCTAGCTTATGCGTTATATTTGTTGGGTGTTGCAATATAACTTAAAATGGAATAACAATCCCGTAGGCGTCCGCTATATAAACACTTCGGGACTATATAAATCACTCTGAATTACTCGAACACTCAGATTCCAAATATCCCTCATCACAATCTACAGAGCTACTAGGTATAATATTACGCAACATGTTATTTATATTCATGCAATAAACGTTATCTGTTCTACAAGATATAACTCTTAATTAATTTAACCATGCCCCATACAATACAAGCAATGCCCCATACAGCAGTCTTACGGAAAATCTTTTGGATTAAGACTAAACTTGTTCTGGACATATAGATTAGTATGATGTTTAGATATAAACAGTAGTTTATCAAGTTTTCTTTAATAATATATTGTATTTAAAAACACTTATTTCTAGTATCTAATCAATGTAAATTGAGAATCGATTGTCAAAAGAGCATAATGATTTTTCTTGTATTTTTCTTATATCTGATTCGATTCGAGGAATAATATTTCATCGCCAAATATAATATTTTTTCTTTTTTTTTTCAACAGGATTTGAAAAGCCCTCCCTTACACTGTACTGAATATTTACTTTTTATTGCGTAGGCGATGTTTGAATTCGATATGAAACGACTCATTTCCTTTCCTTGCGAACACTTTGCCAAATTTATTGATTGAAAAATTGTAAATGGAAATACGACGTTATGTCGTCAGAACTTGAAATTTGTTTATGTGGTAGATATTAAAATAAGATACCCCACAAAAAATTACGTATTTCACTTTTTCTGACAAGGTTTTTTTAATAATGTAAATTAAAATTTTGTATTATTGGTAATATTCAATTATTTAGTTAGATTAGGTTCACTGTGCTATAATGTCACTTTAAAAAAATGTAATAAACTTAAATGTATAAAGCAAAATTAGGGATGAATTTTTTTTTAATAAAACCTGTAATTTAATACATTAAACTTTCATTTAAAATTATTAATACGCACCCAAGGACATGCAAATTTTTTTTTTAGTCAAAAAACTTTTATTATTAAAATACAGTTTTATAAGTTCTTTAAGGGTGCCAAAATGATTTTTAAAATTCCATGTTTTAGCGTAGGTACTAGAAATTAAAAAAAAAAAAATAAAAACATTAACGAAATTGTGACGTCGGAAATTTTAATAACTTAACGACGTTGATACATTTTTGTGTTTTATTTTAAATATTAAAATGTTAATTTAATATGCATACTTTAGTTTATCGCTTTTTACATATTTGTATAAATTTAAACTTATTACTTTTATATTATTCAATACTAAATAATATACACAATTTTTTTTTAAATATAAGATGTTTTATTATAACAAATTTAAAGGGGTGAGATGTTTAATATTCTTTATTTATCTATTCAAAAAAACAAAACATTGTGTACATAACAAATTAAAATTCAGAAAGTTCACAATATGAGATTTAAATTATTAAAAATGCTGGTTCTAAGCAAATTTAAATTATAAAAATACATACTTGTATCGCAAATATTATGTTGCTTCTCTTTAAAAAAATCTCAACAGTGTTATACAATAAAAGAAAATACATAGAACATCACTAAAAATATCTCTCTTTAGAAAGCGCATTGACTAGTTTTGTACCCTTTACTAATGGTACCCGATAAGTTTGATACAAGGAAGTGGTTCTGACCCAGAATATCTCATAGCTGCGACCACGTCGGTAATTGAGAGGTGCATATAATTTCAAATTCTATGCAATTGGTAATCATCCCTCATGATAGCAGGTAAAAATGTTTCAAGAGCAGAAGTGACCTACCTAGGAGAGTCAAAAAAGTGAAAAAGGTGCATGCCTTTTAGAAAATAGTTGGAAAATAATCGTTTGACTAATTATCGAAAGGAAAATGATTCAATTATGTCTTAAAATGATGAAATCAAAGAAATTTCTTCTGGACACGCTCTAAAATAAAGAAGAATACTTCACAAGAACTCCAGATTTATACCCACCTAACCACCTTTGTTTTTTAGGTTTTGAAAATGTGCTTTTTTCTGAAATTGGCCTTTTGTATTATTTAAAATTTTAGCAATTTAAGTTATGATCAGTTCAATACTTTAATATACGAGTATAAATCAATATACATTAATAAAGTAAAATAATCGTGGTCATTTTATTGTATTTGGGTTTTAAACTAAAACTTTTCGATCGCTAGTTAAATTCCTAATGAAACTTAAAACAGTGATTTAAAAAGTAATCATAATTTTTCAAGTAATACGATGGGCATCATTATAATATTGTTTTAAATATATGTTTTTTAAATTGTATATATATATTTTACTGAATATAATTTTAATATAGTCCTCCTTTTTCTTATCAAAAAAAAATATTACTGTGTTTGTGAAATAGTATACATGTACATACTTTGACAATAACCATATTTTCGAGAATGCCAATTTGAAATAAAATATGACAGAATGGCTATAATAAAACATTCCATACTTTTGGAGGATCACAATACAAAATATCGTTGTCCTGCTTTTTTATTTGAAAAATCTTTATTCTTTAAGATATAAACCTCCATTTTTTGCAGTAGGTACTAAAGATATTTCCTGTCGATATATTTTATTTAATATCAAGAAAAAATATGCCTTTTCATACAAACCATTGATATATTATTAAATTAAAAATATACTAAGTGAATATTATCATAAATATATTAAATGGTCACAGCAATATAATTCATTAAATACTTGTATTAAATAAGTCTTCTTTTAATATGCTCGTTTTTAGTTGCAAGATGTCTGTCGTCAGATTTGCTAATCATATTTTACCAGGTTTTACATTAAATTAATTTTACTATGTATACAACACGATATTATGTATAACTAGTAATAACCACCTCACTATGATGAATAATTGACCCTCCTTAGAAAAACGGTATGCCATTTTCAACTAAATTGTGGTAAGTATGTGTAATACATGACCGAGCTATGTTTAGCGGCATTTCTTCACCTTCAATGTGACAATTGGTTTGACTATACATCTAGTACCTGTTCCATAATCTCAGTACATAATATACGGTAGTTCAAACCATTTAAGGGTGCCCTGATTTGCCATTTTAAAATAACATGGTCTGAATGCAAGCGTTAAAAAGATGACTTTTAACTTTAATCGAATACTGCTAAGATTTTAAGGCATTCAATATTGTTCCAGCTATTCCCATTCCAATTTCGAGTTCCTTTTTTGAAGTACCTGGTATCTATAGCTTTAATAGTAATTGCAGTATAATTAGTAAAACAAATGATTTCACCCCTAAATGAAATATAATATTACGAGCTTTCACAAAATTTATGTTCTAATAATAGACGCTTTAAAGTAATAATTGCATCTATTCACCTAACTCATGACGTGTTTGCTTAAGATCAACATAGATTACATCAATGCTACCAGACATAAAATATTACACATTAGATCGAAGCAACAAATATTATTATTAAGTATTCAAAAGTAAATTTTATATATTAGTGTGTACCTATAATTAATATTTAACTGGATGTATGCCACAAACGCGTGTACAAACACTTATTATCCTAGCCCCGTTTGGTTATTTTAAATAATAAAATAAATTTTATACGCACATTGCCATCTTTCAGAAAAACTTAACCGAAAGTTTATAATAATATGATTATACCAATAATATAATATGTTTATAGGGTTTTATTATATTTGATATAAATTTGCGGCCTGCCTTGTTCCACTGTACCAATACTTCCCGGCATTTAATGTATTAAAACAATAGTTTAGTATAAATACTTTGAGCACCTTTATATACTCAAAATATTTAAAATCACTCCTTAGTGCACTGTATAATAGGTTTAAAAATAACATTTGAACTTATTCAAACAATGAATATAATTTGATATTATAATAATAAATTAATATATTATATATATACTATATATATAATATATATAGGCAGATCCAATAAGTTTAAAAATTCAGTTGGATAGTTGGTTGCTTCGTCTTCGTTTATTACACAGTCGATAGATTTGAAGGAATGCATTGGAACAACGATTTCATTTTGAATTGTGAAGCTTAAGTGATCCACATCTTTGTTCTTTGCCACAAAAATTTCTCGTTCACTCAACCAATTGTGATTTTTGTGGTTAGCAATGACGTTTGGGAACATTTTGTTGATGAGGTCGTCCTTCGCTGAGACGAAATTTCAAAAATTCAGCGGAAACGAAATCAATCCGTTCGATTCGTCGACAGGAACATGGCAGTTACCGATAGTCAGCAATTGCTTAGAGAAATCTTCGGCAGATGGATCGTTTAGCAATGCAACTCGGATGTTTGTCGTCAGCTGAAGTTTCTTCACATAGCGCCACAGAGTCTATGATTTGAGGCAAGCGTTCATTTCATCGGCAGCGGTCGATCTTGGAATGACTGGTAGTGTTTGGCGGAAATTTCTAGATAGTAGAATCATTGCGCTACCAAAACATCTTGAGTAATTGCGCAGATCTTTCATAGTTCGATTGAGTGCTGCCAATGCGCATTTGTGCGCCATTATGCATTCATCCCAGGTGATGATTTTACTTGCTACCAAAACTTTGGCCATTGTTGTATGTTTCGCAATACTGCTTGTCGGTGTTTCAGTCGTTTGAAGGTTTAACGGCAATTTCAACGCTGAATAAACCACTCGGCATCCTTTTAACAACGTGGCCGCTATCTCAGAAGAAGCAACTGCTACAGAAATTTAGGATCTCGCTCGATCAGTGGCCAAAATCAATGACATGAGAAATATCTTCCTAGTTCCACCAGGCGCATCGAGGAAAAATAAACCACCATTTTCATCATCAATTGCCTTCATTAACGTATCGTACACTTCCTTCTGTTGAGGGTTCAACATTGGTACATTCGATAGAACCGATAAGTTCAATGTATCTCGATCATATTCACGTTCACGTTCCCATTCTTGATTAAAAGCAGCATTCATTCCACGATGTGGCGTTGGCATTTCTAACTTGCCGCACATGAGATTACACATGTCATCGATCAAAAGCAAAGCCTGGTTATGTATCTCCTCATTCACTTTGAGATCGGGATTCTCTGAACTGACACGAATTCGATGTAAAATGTCTTCTGACATGTCATCCTTGTACTTGTTCCACAGTTCAGGTGGATTTTATGGGAAGCATGTCGAAATAATGACAGCAAATAATGTGCGTATCTGACTTGGAGATGCAGAAACAATTGCTACAGCAATTTTTATGTCCCAATGAATATCGTTTTCAAGAAAATTGAGCTGTTGACATGCAGCACAAAATGTTGGACACACTACACCATTGACAGTTCGAAGTGATTCAAATTATGTCGGCCCACGAACATTTACCATCAACAACCGCAAGTAGAAGCATTCGTCATTCTTCGGATGAACTGTATAAATGCGACCAAGAGCATCATTAGAATGCACATCCAGATGATCAGGAACCGCATCACCTTGCTTCCGACGTTGAAATTTCTTCGATGAAACGTTCCAATTGTTATAACGTGGCATCTTAGAGTAGAGCAACGTTCGTGCAAACGGATCGCTTTGACAAATTGAAAAGAAATTGGTCAATGTTGTCGCTGGAGTTATTACAGCACGTTGACCAACATTCGATGCATTAAAATAATTTCGTTGACCATTCTCCAGATGCACTGCCAAATGTACAGCAGTGGAATGACGTTCATGAATTTGCGAATGAGAAAATACGCCAAATTGCTTCATTGCAGCTCACATATCGACAAACTTGATAGCGCGTGATTTCATCGTTGGTATTGGGAGTTTGAACGCTAAAAACCACAATATCGCTGCCTTTGGTGACATATTTGCAGATGTATTTGATGTACTTTACTGAATTGCAATATTCATGTATCAGAGATGGCGGTGTATACGGATTTTTTTTGTGATTTTCTTTTCTTTTTCAATGCGTGAGGAAGCTTCTTGAAGCCGAGACGAATAAAAAAAAATTCATCGTAATCAGTCAATCAGTTCTATATCATCAATAGACATCATCAAAAAAGCCGTTCCATACGAAATGTGAAAATGAATGTTCTTCATAATTTCTTTTTCCGTAAATTTTTCCGATGTTTTAATAGTTATTCTGCTATTCAGGGTAGAGACAAATCCAACAAATTAAAGATCATAAAAATCGGTTCAGTCGTTTTTGAGTTATAAAATAAATGGTGTAATTAACCCGACTTTGTTTTATATAGATAGATAGATTAGATCTTCTGGCTTGTGGCATTGTAAATAACAATTAAATAACAAATAAAAATTGGAAAATTAATCACACAATTCAAAATTACATAATGAAGCAATTATTGATACGCGCACATTCACAAATTTGATAATCTCACAAACTGAACATTTTAGAAGGCAACTTATTGTTTGAAAATTACGATCAAAATCGCTATTTGTCTACAACAAAGTCTTTCGGTATTATCCGAGTCTGAACTGAATCAACTGTCAGAAACGCCATGTTCATACTTTCTTTTGTTTGTTTGTTTCTTGTTTATTGTTTCTGTCATGTATCAGAGATGGGGTTGTAAACGAATTTAATTTTTTTTGTGATTTTTTTTTGTTTTCGTATGCGCGAGGTCCATCGTTTAAATAATTCATCGATATCAGTAAGAAGCCGTTCGATACAAAATATATGAGAAAATGAATTTTCTTCATAATTTATTTTTTCCTTGATTTATCCAATTTTTTAATAGTTATTCTGCTATTCGGACGGAGACAAATCCAACAAATCAAAGATCATAAAAATCGGTTCAGCTGTTCTTGAGTTATAAATGGTGTAACTAACCCGACTTTGTTTTATATATATAGATAATGAATATTGTAGTTTTAAATTTATCAAAGAAAATTTTATGGCATAAATAAATATTTACTTTATTATATTTAGCAAAAAATTTAAATAGTAGATAAGTAAAAATAATTATTATAAATAAAACTAAGTAATATAAAATAATTAGGGGTGAAAAGCTTACCGTATTTTAAACAAAACCTGCGCATCTATTTTATACACAAGACTGCTTTCGGTAGCTATCGAGAGTAGTTTTTCATATTATGTTTGTATCGATGTATTATAATTGTTACAATAAGTTAGCCGTCTAAACAGTCAAAACGGTCTATCTCGCTCTAAAATTTAGCACAGCCAAGAGAAATGCCGTTAAAACATAGCACTTATTGTAACAATAGCAACTAACTTATTGTAATAAGTGCTAAAATACTTCCATACAAAAATATGAAAAACTACCCTCAATAGCTGTCTTGTAAATAGAATACAATGTAAATAGATAAATAGATGCGCTGATATGCTTAATTCTGTTAAGTTCTGACACCGTGACAGGCGCGTTGTCGTAAATTGGCCATTCGATACAATTAACATGATATTTAATTGTGGTAATTAATAATTAATTAACAGCAGTCATTGGTCAGCAGTGATTGTGTTTGTAAGAAAAATTCTGCGTGATTAGCATTATAATATCCTTAGTTTAATCAGTAAATCACACTATACATCACGTTTTTTTATAATTTTTCTTAAAGCTAAGTTTTGTCAAACTTTATATGAAAAATAATAAATACCATAATAAATTATTGTGTTATTTCGTTCAACACATTTTCACCAAGAAATAACAGTAAATAAAACGAATAAATTTAAAACTTTATTTCTAAAAAAACTTGATATGTGAGAGATTTGGATACTGTGATTTTCAGTCGAAAGATAGATTCTTTTTTGGTACGGTACCAGTAAAGGAAATTGCTCATTGAAACGTACAAAAAACGTCTTGTATAACAAGTGGAGTCGTGCAACTGTATGGATTATTCCGAGCTGTCTTCCTCGTGCTAACCTCTTGGTCTTTTGTATACGATTTATAGCAACTAGTTTGGAGTTATTGCTTTGTGAGACCTCACATAAATAACTTCCTACATATTTCCCAACGCTGTTGCCTTGTCAGTTTTATGTTAGCCTGGTATCGTATGTGAAAATTTGAGATCATTTTTATTGTACTATTATACATTTTAATTAAGAAAATTAATGAACATAATCTTCCCCTGCTTTGTGTATAATAAACAATGAACTTAATTTTTCTTGTTAGAATTATTATTAATTATTAAAAACGAAAAGTTCAGCTAAAGAACATGACTTTATGTTACATTTTTCGTACTTTTAAACTGGAATTGTAGTCTCGTTGATCGCACCGAGTACTGCAAGATAGTATTTTAATTTCGGCATTAACAATAATTAATTTTACCGTATCGAATTTTATCTTCAGTATTGCAAAAGTGTGCATAGGTATAACATTAAATATTATATTATATTATATTATCAAAAATATGTAAATTTGCAAGACCCGGGATTCGGACCCGAGACCCATGACATTATAAGCCGATACGTTACCGTTCGTCCGTTGTAGGCATTCGACATATACGTACCTACTTATTATTATGGAAAATAAAACGTTTAATATAAAATTATTTTATAATATATCTTATGATACCAAAGATAATAATTATAATGAATAATAATACAAAGTTTCCAATATTAAAAATAACTACAAAATAAAGTATTGCGCACAGAACATTGTTTGAGATAACTGAAACCAATTATTTAAATTTTGAAATACGAGACTTACTATGACTACTATTACTATAATAATATATAGAATCTAAATTATTATCTAATACAAATTTACATAATAATAATATACCGCCGACAAAATTTATTTATTATAATACGTTATTTACATATTTCTGTAAACTTATTTTTATGAAGTTTTAGAACATTTTTATCATCGCTATCTCGTCGAAATATTTTTATTAATGTAAATTTTTTATAGAATCTATATTTTGCCGCGCAAAAAACGATATCTCGACTTTTGAACATATCAAAACAAGTGACACAAAACTAGCATTCTCAAAAAGATACCCCGCCCACGTTCTTGACAACAGTTTGACCTCTAGACTTGCAAAGTTGCAGACGTAAATAATACATAAGATTAAAAGTAAAGTGAGGCAAAGGGTTAATTGAACTATGGCTTTATTGTCACAGTGCTTAGCCGGCCAAATTCAGTTATAATTAGTAACCGTTTAATCCTAAATGACTAGACTTGAAAAATAATTAACTAATTTGTCAAAGCACTGGCTGTTGAGCACAGTAAATCATATTAAGTAATACATTACTATGTAACCTATTTAATTAAACCTTATTCATAACATATGATGTGTTAGTTTATCTTTAAACTGTTTATTTGTATCGGTGATATCTTTCAATTAAATCTATATAAAGTTTAAAACCCAAAAGTAAACTGTCGCTTCAAATAAATCTGCGTTTCTTTATGCATTTTTAGTTTTATCAATTTTATTGGTATCAGTAGACAAATCATATATTTTATTTGACATGGTCTGGTTGGATGATATTTGCTTTATTTTCTATTTACATATATTTATTTATCAATAATTATAACTGCTAGATGCTATGTTTTAAGTTTAAAAAATCATCATAAACTATTCGGAAAATATTAAAACAGAGCAAAAAAAATACATATTATAATTAATATTAAAATTATAAAATAGGAAATTGGTGTTTAGCTTTTAATTACCCATGCTCGTTACAATAAAACAAATGTTTTAGTTTCCCTACATTTTTAAAAGAGAATATTTTAACATCATAATTTAGGAATGACGGATTGCGACGGACTGAAACAAAGGCCCGCGAATCATTTGCCTGGATACTTTTCGGGGTGTTGTCGTACTCTTTTCACATGGTGGAGTGAGTGGCGGAAACTTATCACAATAAGGCATTGGTTTACAAGCCTTGGCGATGCATTATTATTGTAATGTATAATTATAACACTTGTCTTTGGGCTTAAAGGGTTGATATGTTACCATCAAGTAAATTTTATGTTACTATAGCAGAATTTATAAAAAGCTAACCAGTACACCAAATTACTTTAATATAGGAGGCTTGTGATAATGTTCATTGTGTTTCATTTTTTTAGATTTAAAACATTCTGATGATGACTTTACAGTCCAAAACAGCTGAAAATATACATGTTGCCTGATCCAAAGTATGGATCTTATATTACTTCATTATAATAATAATATTTCAATATTAGTTTTTTAATATAACCTTCCCCTTGTGGCCCATTTAAGTTCTAATATGTAAAAATAATAACTTTACTTAATATTTTAACACTAATATATTATTAATTATGTAATGGAGTATTAATATATTATTGCTTGTTCAATTAATAAACTAATAAACTAAATGATGTATCACAATTTCTAGTTTCACTATTTGTTACTGAATGTCGGCAGTAATTTTGGTGATGCTATTAATAGCATTTACCATGGTACCATAGAGAATATGTCAGAAATTCCCTGCTTTAATCTAGAAGAATGTTTATTAGCTTTCTAATCTTGATCGGAATTTCTGTAGGTTATAATAATATAACATAATATTATAATAATTTGTTTTTGCAAAACATATTTTCTACAATACTAAATACCAGCTAACCACAAAAGTAGTGCATGGTATCATTATAATATAATAAATGAGGCGTAGAGTTACAAAACCCGCTCTGGGCGATTTTTCAAAAAAAATAGTTATAAATGTACGCAGGAACTCTTTCGTAAGACCTATTTTCTTCTCTAGGTGAGAGCTTTAAATCCCTCTCTGTTTCTTCAAAAAATCAAAATAAATATTGAGGAGACTGACTAAACCCGCTCTGAAAATAAATTTGTTCTGGTAAAACCCTCTCTGCGTAACCGGCCAATCAGACGCCGCTATTTAAATAATGACTCTTCACGAATCCTTTAATCTCCATACAAACAGTCAAACCGTTTTCTTGTGCGGGTCATAATTTTGCTTCAATTATTTTACTATTTTTTACTTTTAATAATGAATGTTTCAATAGTTTTTGTGACGGAATCTCTTACAAGAACAATCAAGGAAGCCTTTGAAAAATCCAGTTGCGTGGAAATGTAGCCTGTTACGCCAAAAACGTATTTAAAAATTGACTATATTTTGCTGTATTGTTACGAATAACCCAGTGGTGGCTCATATTATTTTCTAGTTTTACGTGTATTTTTTTGTCGTCATCATCATTATTTGGTTTGAGTCAAAAATATATTTGAAGGAAAGCTATTTTCTGTCGGGGGAATGCTTTTTGTTTGATAATTTGTACTATACAAATGATAAATTTAATAGGTTATGTTACGTTAGGTAAGTTTTTTCATCTCCCCTGATAAAAAATAACATTCCTTATCATTATCTCCACGGGACAAGTTTTTTTCGTCATAAAATTTTATCATTCGTTAATATGAATGATAATGAATTTTAATTCAAATATGTTTATTAATTTGTAGATAAGATTAGTTGTAATAACGATACATAGTTAACAATGCTGTGCTATCTTGTAGAAATACCGTTATTTTTATAATACGTTTTTGCAATAAATTTCATAAATTCCACGTTTACTATTATTTGTATACAAAAAGTATCAGGAACAACAGAATATAGGTAATAAATATTTATGTGGAAAAATAAGTAAGCTAAGACTTCGCGACTTTTGTTTGTCGGATTTGGTTTTCTGAATTAAATGCTATAAAATATCTAATATACCTAAGTAGATTATGAATAATATAGCTTTAAAATATTATCATTTTATTTTTACATTTAATAAATAGGTTGGTAGGTAATGGTGGGTTTTCCCACAGACATGGAATTTGGGGACACAGGTAATGCAGGGATTAGTTAGGTAAAGGCCGGTACTTAATTCCGCTGGGTTTTTTTTTATTTATGCTATTGATATTATTAAAAAATATGTTATTGTTATTTCAAATTATCTTATAATTACCTTTGAAGCGTTTAATATTATCTTTTTGAATCAAAATATGGTCATTAATATTAAAATTATTAAGAATTATTAGGACACTTATGTAATTATAAAAGATTAGTTACCTATTAAACAAATAATTTGCATGATATGTAGGTAATGACTAATTGTCTCCAGGAAAAGTAACATTTTTGATAATGATTTTTTTTGTTTGTTATAGAATAAAAATAAGTACATGACATTAACATATTAAAATTAAATAGTTTCACAAAGGCAATTTGACATAGTAAAAAGTAGGTACTATTCAACTAAATAACTTTTTTTTAAAATTTTAAAAATTTTGTTTTTAAAACAAGTACATGCCACTATTTTAAAAAAATATTACATACCAATATAACAGCTAAATATGTAGGTGCAATGCGAAAAATATACACCTCCCAGTAGGTAAGAATGGCTACAAAATATTTTCTAGACAAAGTAAATTCGAAAACATATTACATAATTAAAATAAATACGGACCGCTACTTAACTATCATCTCCTGTCGACAATGTACCACTGTGCGACAAACACCGCTCCTTTTAAAAAATTCCGCGTCGAACGCCGCTCTGTCAGGTAGAGACTGACAAAGACCGCTCTTGGGATAATTAAAATGCATTTATTTGAATAAATACAGCTTATACATTAGATTTGACAATTTATTATACTTTTCCGTATGTAACGGAAGAAATATAACATCTAAAATTACACTTAAATCATCATAATATGCCCAAAACAGTTTTTCGTCATTTACTCAAAACTCAAAAAAGTCTCTAGAGCGGATTTGTAACTCTACGCCTCAAATCATAGCTACTAAGACAATATGTCGTAAGTATATGTAGGTATTAGATAAACCTAAATAATAAACCTATCGAGTATATAATATTAATATAATTAACTTTTTATCTAATACTGAATATTATTATACACGAGATTTTATAATAATTATTGTAAATTTATTATTATTGAAAATAAATTAATTTTTAAAAGCATTAAAAATATATACATCAGATTAGTGATTCCTACTCAAAACCGAATGTTCACTGTCTTTGTGAATGCACTTTTTCATTGAGATATCAATCCCTCTATGCTTCGAAAAAATTATGACTAATAACTGCCCTTTTTCTTGGATCTTTTCTAATTTTCAGTTTCTGACACGTCTTTTCAAATTTATTGTTCTGATAAAAAAAGAACATTTTAAACCTGCACATCTAAAATATCATTATATTTAGAGTTTTTAGTACGAAAAGGTATCTGTAATATGGAATGATTCATAACCATTGAATTTGTGTATTAATAATACTGACTGATATCTTTATAATTTTGTAAATTTTAAGATAAATATAAGCGCTACTTACCCATGTTAAATAAGAAAAATATTATTGCGTATTTTTTTAAATTAGTTAACGTCTTAATTTAAAATAATATACAACCTGTAAAAGCATAATAAAGTAGCTCATATATTATTTATATTTTCAAATCATGCAGGGGGTTGTTAAATCTTAATTTAAAATATAAATAAACCGTCTGGGATATGTTTTATATTTTTTCGTCAAAGTGTTAGTGTGCTATTGATTAAAAATAATCTAGATGTAGATTAAACACACAAATAAAAATATAGTACTTACCTAATAGTTAAAAATATAATTATACAGAATTTCATTCTCATACGAGTCTTAAATCGAACTAAGAATCTTCGGGCTGGTAGTTTGAATTATATTCATGCTACATTTCGATTCAAACAAAGGTAACGACTTTGTCACTCACCTTCAAAATACGTATTATTAAGTTTGCATGCTAAATCTCACCTGTTCATACTTAGGTGACACGTATTTAAACTTCACTCAAACATCTGACTTAGTTTCCAGTTGTAATTGAAGTAATTTGTTTGACTTCTATTACATGCTACAGTGCAATCAGTTAAACATTTTTAATAACAGTAATTACGACAAAACAAAATTCGAAAGACTTTTTAAATAAATATTTTTTTTTTTCGTCACTGTCGATCATGATTAATATTATATTTTTATTTAATAATACTAATGTAAGTTGATAGAATTGAGATCAAAAGGAGTGCCTTTCTCAAAATGAGGCGCGTCTTTGGCAATCGGGACCTTAACCTAGGTCTAAGGCTGCGTTGTTATGTTCTCTCAATTCTTTTCTATTTTATGGATATATGGACGCTAAACCAAGTGATGTGGCTATAAAGACGCATCCTCAATTTTTTTTGGAATGACCGCGTAACAAATTTTGGAGTACTCAATCGGAAGAAGAAAGGATCGAAAAGTCCTGCATAGCATCACAAACAGAAAACTGCAGTACCTCAGCCACATTATGATGGGACAAAAGTACAGCATTTTCCAAGTAAGGATAAATGAAAGACGCCGCATTTCGTGGCTTTAGAACATCCATGATTAGTACGAGTACAGCTCTGATGAACTGTTACGGGTAGCAGATAATTAGGAAACGCTTGCCCTGATGAAGATGGCATGACAAGAAGAATAATAATATATACAATGATTAATTAGCATACGTTACATCATTAAAGTAGTAGGATTTTAAACTTTTGCTTACCTGCCTTAGTTTTCTTCTCTATTATATTTCTGGTAATATTTGGCAGCCTCAACCAAACTCCTTCACCCTATGGAGAACTTAACTTTCTTTCTTTAGTTGATTGTTCCGAATCTTTGCAAGTCTCTCTATACACTACAAGCCATCGCATTGGAAAATAAATTTCATTACTACAAATAAATCAATTAATCCCAATGACTCTCAGTTCTTTTTCTATCATGGACATGATGCAAGACATGCGCCTAGAATCTTCCCAACAATTACTTGGACACGTTATTGGCTACAAACATAATAATATCGATGGTGCAACTGGTTGTACGAGCGGACATCGCATGCTCCGTAGTTTCTTCGGCGTCACATTCATAGTTTGAAAAATCATCAGAAAATAAAAAAAAAACAATCGGTTAATATTTTGAGCTTTATTATGTTTCAGTTTAACATTAACATAATTATAAAAAGCTATATTTGAATATAAAAAGGTTTTTCTTTAACATCCATGTATACCAGAACTTAGCACGAAGCACGAAGTACCAAAAAAACGAATTACAAAATGTAAAAAGAATCTATCTCCATGTATTGGTTCAAAGTGTTATTTAAATCATTTGATATCTGATAGCACCCATCGTTTGAATGTGATTAAGTGGCATATAATCACTTGCAGAAAACAAAGCAAAAAATAATTACAAAAGAAATAATTGTATATTATTCATTCATTATTGGCTTTTGATGCCTTCTTATCAACTGAGTTTTTATTAGATTCATGCTCATTGATTATTGTTGAGATTAATAAGTTATTTAATTAAATCTGTAGGTAAATAAACATGTTTGGACGTTGATAGGAAAATACATTTAGAATAAATATAAATTATTTTTATTAACCATCCGCTTTGGAGGTTCTGCCGTGAAGGCTCGACAGTGTTAAGTGAGAGAACACAGGTCACAAATTTACTCTAATAGTAAAACAGTCTGCAGCGGTAATAGTATATTTCATATTATTAAGTATTAATATTTAAAAATATAAGGTTATCTGATTCAATTTAATGTGACATTGTGATGATTGATATACTTTAATAATAATTTACGTACTTATAGGATTTTATTTTTTAATAAAACTATTTTATTACCTACTTATGTTTCCTGACTAATAAAAATGATTATTTATTCTAAATATGTCGAGAGATCGTATATCACTTGGCTGCCATAAAAGATAGTCACAATTAGTGCTTAATATTATGATCCCGAGTGCCGATAACTCAATAATTTAATTGAATTCATTTTAACTCTTAATTTTACCTCGTGAAACTATTGGGTTCCACGGAATCCACTACTGTAGAGCATCTTACTGTCTATAACCTTATTAATTGGTAGGATGGCCTTCCAAATGGCCTTGGGGTGCGCTTCAAGATGTGGGGGCCATTCCATAGGGTACCTATAAAAATCTCTGTCATGATGAAGTCTTCTTGCACCTTCTCAGGTCATGACAGTATACCGTAGCTCCATCATAATCTGCGGATGGTATGTTGACTTAAAGTATCGGCAGGACGGGACCAATCAAGTTAAAGTCGCCTCTTCACAATCAGCGTGATGAGAGGCTGCTCGGTACTTCTTTACTCCTAAAGTTATACATTATTCACCGTAAACAATACTGTTCTGATAGCTTAAATAATAATATAGAAAATATATTCTCGGCAATTAGAAATATGTTGAGAATATTTAATACCACATTAATAACTAACCTAGGCTTAAATATTAAATAAAATAAAAGTCTCCTTCTGAGCATTCCTTGAGCCGTATTCGAGAAAATATTTTATACGATTATCCTTTCGCCTACATAAATTGAAATACGTTGGAGCAGGCATACAGAACGTAATTTAACAATTATTATTCGCAGCCCTAAGTCGGTTAATAAATGGGCAAGAACATTGTATAAGATTAGATGACATCACGCACGCTACTGATATCCGGTTGGATTTAATTTAACTTTAGTGATAGGATATAATTTACAAACCTTTGCCTTAATTATTCCGAATTAGTTATGCGTTAAGGGTTCGATTTAATCATATATCTAATGGCCACGATTATAATCCAATGATAGGAAATTGATTTTAAATGATATATTATTATAATTGAATTTGATAACAAAGAAGGTTTTTTTGAAAATAATTATAAAATCTAAACCCACAATATATATATGCAAAATAAACATTTTTTTTTGAATATGATGTTTGTATATAGTTTTGATGACAATATTATATATTTCTTTGTTGAATCGTTAGAATGATGAACTTACAATAAGTTAACTTGAGGTTAATATACATTAAAAAATATGAAACAATGATAAATATATTGTAAATACGTTACACATATTGACAAAATAATAAAATTATAATGACTAAAATTATATGATGAGAAAAAATAGTAAATTATTTGAAATTACAAATGTTATGCATAAATGTTATTATTACATATTATTATTATATAACATTGAGAATTTAAAAAAATACATAGAGTTATAATAATAATCATACAAGAGTATTACAAAATTAGTGACAAAAAGGTGTAAAATTGCCAAAAATATGTTATAAATTTGTGGCATTTATGATTTTATATTATGTTTAACTTATCATAAGAAGTAACGTAGGTAACTGTATTTATCATAATTATTAGGTTGACATTATTAATATTTATAAAATAATATTTAATAATGCGTCAATTACATTGAGCTACTTTACGAGCTGCTTGTTGGCGAATTTACATTCTGCCTGTAAAGTCGCCCAGTGTCATCATTGAACAAGCTGACAAGCAGATTGTAAACAATCTGCCGAGAAAAGTTGAAAGTCGGTCAACTTTTTACGCTACACGCCGGCGTGTGGGCCTACTGCGTCTGCACAGTAGAGCGTAGTAGCAACCTCCCGGTAAAAAAAACGAACTACGTTCTGTCAAAATAGTCGCTCGCTTGTGGCTTCTCAGCGAATGGAAAGTTTTATAAGTCATCATCACATTCGCAGTAGCTGAATCGCCCGCTTTTAAATTCGCCAACAAACAGCTCGTAAAGTAGCTCAATGTAATTGACGCATAATACATTATAAAAAAAGCTTACTATCGAATGTTGATCGACAAGTAGGTTTTTACACAATGATATAAAAAAAACTGTTACAACTCGCATATTTTTTATTAAATTGAATGAATAGTGAAAAATCTTAATCAGTTAATGACACATACAATGCACACACAAAAAACAGATTAAAATATGAAAAAAAAACTATTGTTTTGTCTTATTTAGAATGCACGTACTATTATTTGAAAGGTTGGTATTATCGTATGATTGGCAAATGATAGTAGTGATTCTAAATTTACACGAAACTTCTTTATTCGGCGGTCCTGTCTAAATTATGATGTTATTTATTGCTCTACCATCCATCCCATTCAACAATTCACCTGCTTCATTTAAACGCGCTATCTCCAAAATGTTGTATAGTTGAAACTAATGGGATTAAAAGTGTATGTCTTTTCTCTTTCCTTATTACTCTATTTTCTGTTCTATTTTCATAACATACATAATTTATTAAGTATAATATATTATAAAAATGTTACATTTTCGTCTATAATTAATGATTCAATTTTTTTTTATTTTGCCTATGTTATTTCATTCTATTTTATGTTGTCACCTCCAAAAGGAGGGGGGTGTAGGATGATGCGCTAGACCTCTCTCTGTTGATGTAAGGTCACGGTGATCGTCTTATGGCTTCTTCTTTCGGGGACATGCTTATTGATTGACAACGCTGAATTACAGGCGGAAACAGGGCGTTTTATTGTCGGATTACATTTACAGTAAATTTACAGCGTAGAAAATATTTAACAAAAATATATAAAAAAAAAAAAAAAAATTGGCGGGAGACGCCGACGAGCGCGGCGCCGTGGCCAACGTCTCGCTCGAGAGTTCGAAAACCAAATGCTTCTTCTAAGGGCTGGGGTAGCCTCCGAAAATTAAACTAGGTAATAATAATACATAACAAATAACTCACAATTCTATCACTGAAAAATGACACAAAGACAGCCTTTACACCCTATGTACCTGGCTTGTAGGTATAGAAATAGACAACCAGACCTTTCCAGATACATGCTTTGAAAAGGGGCTGTGCATTTGTTAGTATTATTATTACTGCATTTCTTGGGATTATTATTACTGCATTAAAATTACAGCTTGCTTGTATGTTTAAAATTTATAATGACGCTAGGTTTTACTTTGCTTGCTTCTAGAATTAATGTTGGTATTAAAAAATGCAGGATTTTAAATACATTAAGGGCTAGAATGACTTCATTTGTTGAAGTTGCAAAAGGATGACTATAAATTTTCATACATCAAAGCTTACGGGCTAGAAATTTGTCTCGCAGTCGATCTGCTCATGTTTACATAAATCCGCCCAATGATGATTCAGGCTTCATGGCCTTAGATCATATGAGGATGCACATAGTTTAGGCGGTAACAATGTTCTTCTTGTTTTATAATATCTTGTTAGGCTTTTTTATATTATAATTTATATATAGAAACTCTTCTAGTTGCAATATCTCTCCCTAATCTATTTTAATATACTTAGGAATATAATAATCAATGTATGTAACTGCTTGTTTTCTTTTAAATAAAATTAAAATAATAACTTTGAGGTGAATTTAGTTTTTATTGATATGGTTACGTTTTTAAATCTAATATTATTTTATTGTACCTACGGTACGGTCTAGTAAAAGAAAGAAAAATTTAAATAGACAGTTTAAAATAGTATATTTTCCTTACTTATACATAATATAATGAAAATATTATTATCATTAATGGACTCAATTTACTTCTGAACGAAAGTTTTTCTTGGTGACTCGTGTATACTCTATCCATATTTCGTATCCTGACTAGACAAAAAAGAGGTTATTGTTGATTGATATAGCAAGTCAAGGATTATGTGTTTTCATTGAAATAGTGATGCTAAATCCACATAATTAAGTAAAGTCGAGGCATGTAATATGATTCTTCTCGATGGTTAACTAAAGATACCAATTCTATACTATGAAGTAAAAAAATATAACTATTATGATTAATAATTCGTTGTTTTATGTAGGTGCATAATATTTCTTATTTTTGTGTATACATTTTCTATTTTCCACTTTTCCGAATTGCCTAGGGTAAGTACCGCATACGTAACTATAAAAACGTATAAAACTTCAGAGCCCCGAGAATTGACTGACGTACAGCAATACGTTTTTCTTCCGCTAGGCTGTCAATATTTATTTCAAGTATAAAAAAGGTAATCAAAATAAAAACGCTGTAAGAGTGTTCGCGCGATGTTGAAAGACGATAAAAATTTTACTCCTAAAGCAAAAGAAAATATAGCGTAAACTGTAAAAACATATAACGGTATTTATTCGGATGTCAAATAAACGGGGAAGCATAATTCGGTGTAGATTTTCTTTGTTCCAAAATCTCTTATAATGGCAATAAAACTTTTTTCTTTTGGCAATTTTATTCATGATTGTTTGTCTATCGATATCTTTTTTTTCGTCTTTGTCTATGTCCGCTTCTTAGGTAGAATACATATTTATACCACGCGACGCCTCTGAAAATCACCGTGGAAGAACATTGGCAATGTTCTTGTATTTCCTGAAGACACATACGTATTCAGTAGCTCTACCTATACACCTAATTTTAATATTTAAACAAAAAACCGTTTGTTAATAACAGTACATACAAAAGTCAAAAATCGTAACATAACAATGTCTATGTAAAGCTATATTAAAACCAACTAACGGTTAGTTAGTTTTTCACTTTAGGAGAAAAAAATAATAACTCATGCTGTTTCGATTTTAAAGATACTGGTCATGGACATACCGACAAAAATACAACCGAGAATGCTTAACTGACGCTTCTTCACATTAAATGAACTGAACGAACCACTCTTTTATCTTTTGATGTCTGAAAAGTCGTACCATCGCACACCCATTGTTAAAGGTAAGCATCTGCTCTAAATGTTCAGCATTCTATGGTTGGTTTAAGTCTTTATTGGGTTACATTAGAAGTGACTCCAAGCAGTAAAGTCAGAATGCAAGTGTAGAGCAGGTGGCGTCCAAGATCCTTTGGATAGCTATCAGTGGCGATTTTTGAACACGTGGATACCAGCCTGAAAAGTCTTACTTTTGCTAATACACCCAAACTGACTTTTAATAGTACCATGCTATTGGGGTATTGTTTGTTTTTGATATTTTTTTTAGATTAAAAAAATCATGCATTTTTTTAAATATTAGAAAACTTTTTGAACAATGATAGCGAGGTGTCTCTGAAAAGTGTTTTATCTGTGATGTGATTCTTCAAATATTGTAATTTTTTGTCATTATCGATATTTTCCCGTTACTTATAAGAAGGATATCTCAATTGAGACTGGAGTTATTGTATATTACTTCTGTTATCTGACCAATGCAATACCTTTGATAAATTTTTAGAATAAGACGACATTTTTGGCTTCTGCCGATATGCCCAATCATAAAAGTATCGTATTTATATAGTGAAATAATGCGCTGCGCTTATATAATGTAATATTTATGAATGGTAACAAAAATATTTATTTTACAAACATTAAAATCCGTAGAACATTACACAATGAAAAATAAAAACAAAACAAAACACAGGCTTAGATGAAGTTCTTCTGTTTTAAAAAGAATATAAATAATTGACCCTCATGTAGTATTTCTACAAAAAAAAAACTACACGCATGAAAAAGAAACTCGTCTTTTTGATAAATGTAAATTATATATAATATAATATAATGTAAATGAATTAGTATACGATGAGGAGACAGATAGATAAAATACGAATAAGAAATAATATATTTCTTTTAAATATTAGTATACATGTAATATATTATGTATGTATCATATTATTGGTTTATTTTTTTAAATCATGCATAAAATAAATATCAGATTTTCCGAATAATGAATTCGAAAATTGGAAAATTGGAAACGGTAATAATATAGGTAGTAATATCGGAAAATATCCTTTATGATTTTATAATATGAGATATTAAGTTAAGTCAGTACAATATAGCCGTATAAATTAAATTAATGATTATTTTTATTCAAAATATCCACTCAATCAAACACACCAAACATTGTAAAAAATAATATATAGGTACGGATATTAAAGAATTCATTGTAGTATTATTATGCAAGCATTTTTTACCCTTTTTGTCGCCGAAATATATTAAAATTATATTATATGTAATTTAATAAGGCTGTATCTCTCGTTGATCAAATTAAATTTTCATTTTCACCCGGCAGGCTTTGCGAAAATAATCCAATTAAATTATCAAGATATGTAAATAAAAGTGATAATATTTTTAGTACAGTGGTGCAATAGAAAGTAACGACTATATTAAATCTTGTTCGATAATATGGGGGATTAGACTATATTTTACCTTTTTTATGTTGTAAAATAAATAAAGATTATTTTAAACAAATATCGACTATACTTTTCTCTTTAGGTGTCTGTAGATATCACTAAATTCTAAAATATGATGAGTGAAGTTATATCTTTTTCAAATTTTGACATTTTATTTTTATTACTACACATTACGCCCACGATAGCCGAGCGGCTTACACGTCGACTTATAATATTGTGGGTCCTAGGCTTAAATCTCGTTTTACTTTTGTACACTCTTAATAGGTTGAGCAAGTGGCTACCATCCATTTCTCGTAAAAGTAAAAATCTGTCAATATAAGCCTCCATTCTGTGGTAGCTCATATTATAATCCCATTAGAATTACATTACAGTCAAAAGAAGAAAAAGAAGAATTTGCACTCTCTTTAAAAAAAATCAGTTGACAACGTTATTCTAACTATTTTTTTTAATTTACAAGATTTAAGAATGTAACATTCTTTTTATTGAACATACATAATTTTGAGAATACTTTAACCTATAGATTTTTTTTTAATTTGACACTCAGCGGGAATCGAACCTGCGTCTCTCGGGATCCGCGCCCACGCACATGGACACTACAATGCTACAGGTATCCTATCTTGCGAGAAATTTTAACTAATGGCTCATAATACTCTCTGAAGCGCTTTCCAAATTGAGTTACTATTGGCAATCGGCTTTTGTATTTTTAATTCAACGACGTATTAATTATTTTAATTACTAACCGACGTCACGTATCACTCTAAGATTTTTGTTGTAATTTAATTACTTAACTATTTTTTTATCCAACGAATAAATCACAAGATTTTATAATGCAACATTATTTTTATCGGACATTTAGGTACATAATGTTGAAAACACTGAGAAAAAAAATATACTAATAATAAAAGTTACTTATATAATGTAAGAAAATATGATCACTTGGTTAAAATTAATTGACTAGTATTTCGTTATAAGTGAACCATAAAAATATGTCTTTATGTAAAGATTTTTAGAAACCATTTCAAACTTTGTAGACAGACATATTGTAATATGCGAAAGTACTAGAAACAATTTTCTTAGAAAATACCCGGTTTGTTTCACTTTTATTCGTATTATTATTCTAACAATCTTCTATCGCCCATTCTCTTTAAAATCATTCTTATCTGTCCCTCACTATGTCTCGACGTAGTTATATTTTATATATAGTCGTAATATAATGTATAAATACGGTTAAAGTTTTACTAATAATGTTTCAAAAACAGTCGGAAGCCAACAGCGGTGGAGTGAGGTTGTACAACTTCGCTTGCGTATTCGGGACGCTATTCGCATGGTTACTCGCGAACGGTTATAAATACGGGATACAACAAAAATAATATTGTTTGTAAATGAATTTGACAATAAACTCAACATGTGTGGTCCCATGTGATTTTGGCAATCAGTGCCAGTGCTTGAGAAAAAGTGAAAAATATTTATTGTTGCACGGATAGTGCACTTTGTGCGGGGAGTGCGTCAAACGCTGTGAAGCGAGGGGTTGTCCACACTGTGTTTTGTTCACACTGTTGCGCGAATTCCAAGACCGCGTGAACGGCAAAAGCAATAAAATGGAAAACACCACGATGGAAGTGAATGAAACCAAAAAAACGAAGAAGAAAAGAAACGATGATGAAGAGGAAGTGGTTGGAGAAAAAGAAGAAGAATGGCAGACGGTGACCTCTGGAAAAAAACCCAGAAGAGACTCTGGGGTCACTCCAAAGGGAAACCAAAACATCGTCATGATAGCGACGGGAAGTAAAATTCCATTAAAATTGAAAATAGCGCAGATGCTGCATAAGGCAGGAGTAAAAGTACAGAAAATTTACAATAAAAATTTAAAGACGTACATCCAAGTAAAAGACGAAAAAGAAGCAGATAAAGTGAAACAAGCTGGAGAACTCAAAGATCTCGGTTTTGTGACCAAAGAGAATGACTCCTGCTCTTATGGAGTAATAAGAAAAGTCGATATTGATATGGACCTCCAAGAACTGCAAATGGAAATCAAAAGTGATGCAAAAGTAATCAACCTTAAGAGGTTGACAAGAAAAGGTGATACAGGAGAGCTGACAAAGACCTCGTCAGTCAGTATTAAATTTGGGGAGAAAATATTGCCGAGAACAATTTACATATATGGAGTCTCTTTTGCTGTAGAACCGTATGTATTCAGGGTTATGCAATGCTACAAATGCTGGCGATATGGGCATATCGCGAACAACTGCGGACGTACAGTAGAAACGTGCCCTAAGTGTGGTGAAAACCACAAAACCTGCGAAAAAAATGAGGAAATTACGTGCATCAATTGCAAAGGTAACCACGCGGCAAACAGCCAAAAATGCCCAAAGTGGCAAGAGGAAAAGAATTGCAAAGAAGCAATGAAAAAAATGAACATACCTTTCAAGGAAGCAAAAAAAAATATGTTAAATAATAGCTATGCTGACATATTAAAACAAAAAAAAATCGTAGAAAGAGATGAAAGCGAAACAATTCAAAAAACTAAGGAAAACAAAAAGAAAGAAGAAGCGGTGGTAGAAGCTTCAGGCTCAACAATAATATCTACAGGTAGTAGCGTAAAGCCTACAAAAAATAAGAAAAATTCAAAGGGGAAGACAGAGGTTAACGCGATGGGAGAAATTATGAAAGTCTTGCTGAAAGGGGGAGACTGGCAGCAGATCATTAAACAACTAATAATTAAAGCAGTGGACTGGGTATGCAAACAATTCAAAGAAGGACACTTAAAGGAAATTCTAGGGGAGGTTCTGGAGCAAAATGGATAGTAAAAAACAAATTAGGATTTTACAATGGAATGCCAGAAGTATGAAGCAAAAAAAGGATGATATAGAACTCTACTTAATAAGACAAAAAAATTTCAATAGCATTAATCTCAGAGACTTGGCTGAGGTCTGAATTAGACTATCTGAAATTCAATGATTACACGATGTATCGAAAATACAGAAGGGATGGATACGGAGGAGAGCGATTCTGGTGCATAAAACACTGGCGTCTAATGAAGAAAGAAAGAAAGATGGAAGAGCTAGACAAAATTATTATAAAGCCATTTAACAGAATAGGAGTGAGGACCTGATCGAAGGATCCCCTTCTAGAAGAGAAGAGGCGATATGACAGCGAGTCGCAGTCAAAGCCTCGGTAAAATCACAAAAAAAAAAAAAAAAATGTTTCAAAAAACATATTCGGCGACCTTGAATAGAGTTCAATCAATGATTTTTGATTTTTTTTTGTACTCATAGAGACGTCTATTGTATAAAAGCTCATTAGACGTAAACTGTTTCATACTATAATCATAATCAGTTAATACTTCATTGACTATTATACACCGCTTAATACCAATATGTCAAATATATTATATATACCTACGTTAAACCTGTGCAAAATCATAGATAAGCTTAGGGACACTTAAATAGTTTTTATTTTCATTGATTATTGATAGAATGTCATCATTATTTTTTTCATTAAAATAAAACACAATGTTATGTGCAACCATTTCAAATAATTTATTGATGTTCAGAGCACACTTACAAATTCATAGATAAAATTATTTATTAAGTCGTAAACAAATAAATGAGTATCAACAATAATATTATGAATTGTAAATAAATTTTCCCAACTTTTCTTGAAAGGGTAATCGTAAATTAGTTTGTATTTCAAGCTGTATAAATATTATATTGATATTTTGTTACAAAGAAAATTATGATGAATTACCAGGTATGCAAAGGTAATAGAAATTCATTGATAATCGATAATTAACTTGTAGGTACTGTTATACCACCGAATGGTCCCCATTTGGGGATTTCTCTGTGTATCTGGAGAGGTCCGAGTCGGTATCAAATCCAACAAATAGTAAGGGTTGATTGCGAAAATAAGTATATAATGTTAAATATCTGACCAGCAATATTGTCTGAATGCCGTTAAAATACGAATGGCAACGCCGCATTTGTACGGCTCGTAAGTGACCGTTTGTTTTAGCGAGAGAAGCAAGTCAAAATTAAATTGAAAAGAGTTTGTATAAAAATGTAAACATTTAGAATATATTAACGTAAATATACCTTGCCGTTTCCAAAACAATTTCGGTGTGTTATTTGTTCACCTCCAAGTCCTAAATCCAGACGAAAATCCATACAACGAAGCAAAGTGACAGTGTTTTCACTTTTGAAAATGGAGGGAAATGACAGTACCTATTGATTGTTATTACATAAATTATGCTGAATGAGTACAACGTTATATTATTATGGTTTATTTTCATTAATTATAAATTTTGAACGAGAACAGTAAATACATAATATGAATCAATAAAGCGTGTGATTATGATAATATTTACATTTCATTTGTTTAAATATCAAACTCGTGGATAGCTTTCACACATTTCCACGTATCAATACAACATTCGAAACAAAATCTTTATTAAATAATTTCCGTAAACTCATGTTACACGAAAAAATTCGTATCCACGCTCTCTCTTTTCACCGACCCTAGCAAAATTGATGAGACGAAAGCTCTTCATAATGCTTTTTAACTTTGAACCCGAGCTTTATCTTTGTATTGGAGCTTTTGTTTATTCCGCTTGCTTTATCTGTCCATGACGTATTTTGTAATATTATACGTTTCAGAAAAAAAGGTAAAAAATGTTTTTTTTGGGATCGCGATGTTTGCGAAAAAATTTGAGCGATTGCCCTCCGGCAAATGGACTTATAGGTCACCGAAAGGTGACATACCTAATTCATAATAATTTATATCTAGTCAAAAATTATTATTTTATTTTATATAAACAAATATGCTGTGTAAGTTGACCGCGAGTTTTTTTTATAATTATTATTATTTATTTATATTAAACTGGATTTATCAATCTGTAAATTTATTCTGCTTTTTGAAGGTTAGTTAGGTTTACTTTATGTTAAATTACGTACCTACTAATTTCGGTACAACAGGTATTTTTTTATAAAAGTGTGTGTATATGTTTAGGTACATATCTAGATTGATGTAGGTATTTATTACTCAGAAGACAAAAAATAACATTGTCTAAAAAGTTAGGGGAATAATTCTATTTGAAAATATATTATACTGAATTTTACAGAGACACATTAACTTCAGTCTTATATTGATTTATGAATTAGAATATTTTAGTTATATATTATTTATTGCCCGATCACTATCAACAGATGGAGCATAGATTTATTGAAACTTAGAAAATGTTTAGTATGCCGATTGCATTGACTGGCTTATACTGGACAGGCATTGATACGATACTTATTAATGTATCATGTAAAAAAACCAATAATACAAATTGCGCGTGAACAAAAATATGAAAAGAGTGTTAAACTCATTTGTGCGGAGCGCGCTGCATGGTACTTTCGAATTCATCGATGACATATTGTTGACTGGAGACGGAGACACAATTACGAGCTGTACGCTTCATACAGAGGCCAGTACATCGTACAGTCCATCAAATTGGATACAGAATGAAAAAGTCATGCATGACAACATAACAATTTATATTTGAAAAATTGGAAGACAAATTAAGAACTCGTGAACATCATACAAGATGGATATACAGTTAAAGGATCTTAGGTTTACTAAACAGGAGAAAAAACTTGGACCGACCTGGATGGAAGCAAATGTTGACTAAGAATAAGATTACCTGGCACAATAATGTGGAGAGTTGACAATTATAAAAAAAAATACCACGATGGCGTGTTACGACGTTTTAAGCTCTGGTGACTCTCTGATTAGCTTAAATTTCATGGCCAACTATATACGTAATATTTCTGTACGGAAACAGTAATTTTGTATGTGATATTATATTCATCAGTATATAGGTACTACATATGAATAAATTGCTTTATAAAATACAATATTTCCTACATTAAAGTAATACACCCTTCAGCAAAATTGGTCTCACTCACTCTACACATCCACGCTTCATAAATTCAAATTCACCGCCTGGATATGATGCAATATTTATTTATATTCCCAATTCGTTTGATTGACGTTTTGACGTAAGTCATTTATTTATAGCATTTACTCATTCAAAACCGCTCGAGGATAAATCTCACCCTCTTTCTAGTATTATTTACGAGTACATCAGTTGATGTGTGAAGGGGATACTTGGATGATGAGAGAATTTCTCAGAAATCAATTTGATACAGTTATTCAGAATTATATAATAATACAATCGCACCGTGCTTTCATTATATCTATATCCGCATCCGGTAACTTCTAAGCTGGGGGATGGTTTTTAAACAATGCAGTTTAATTTAACAAAGCTAGTAAGCTAACAATCTTTTATTATACTTATTTATTAGGTACTCAAACTTGCTATCTACATCACGTTATTTATGTGGGTATATAATATTATGTTTGTCAATGTAATTATCAATATTTATTTTCGAGACACCACTATCGAAGCCATGCGACTCGCCCCGGCAGGGAACACAGTTTAAAGCTAAACTTGGGTGCATTTATAACACTATTTAAATTAAATGTAATATTAGCACTAAGTACCTATTATTTGTAATAATTGAGCAGCCTAGAGTCATAACTCACATATTTAAAAAATCGAGTTTTGAAATATTAGCAAAAAACCACCAAAGCACTGTTTCTTGTACCTACCTAATAATTAGAAGATACGTATTGAACTCCTTTATATATAATACTTCTAAGGCTGCAGATATATAGCACACTATGAGAAATATAGATCTATGATTGGTTAGAAAGGCCTTGATGACATAACTCACAAAATTCATTGAAAAACTTAAGTTATGACACAGCCAACTGTGTCAAATATTATCACATGGTTTAAAATGACCTTTGTTAGCCAACTATTTTTCTTTATATAGTATATCAAAATGCCTTTAGAATCATTTAGTATATTTAACTAAAAAATAACAAAATTGCAAAATGTGAGTTATGACTCTAGGCGACTCAATTTGTGTGCGACATTTTTTTTTTCATCAAGATCAAGATAAAATATCAAGATCAATAGATAAAATATCACTAAATTGTCATTAACAATATACCCAGTAAGTTATACAAGTTTCATAACTATTGGTTTAATTGTTTTTGAAATAGGACAGAAAAAAATAGACAAATAGAAAATAATAATGTCATAAACGGTAATAAATATTTTAATATAACAGAAAGACACATCAATTTTCTTATAACTTTAGATTATGATTATACGCCTATGATGGCCGAGCGGCTATTATAGCGACGGCTTATATTGTCGTGGTTCCCATGTTTTAATCCTTGGTCTGGCAAAATACAAATATTGTTTTTCAATGTGTGTTCAAGTCAGAGTTCATCCATTTCTCGTAAAAAAATTCTATCCATTCTGGAGGCCCATTTATGATCTTTTTATGCTCGGACTTAATCAAGAGATTACGTACACACAATATGTTTATCTCATTTAATACTGGATATATACTTAAGATTTACGAATGTTAGATTTTTATCATTGTAGAGGTTTACTCAACTCTACAACTGAAGTATTATTATCTAGTATGCTCATTTACATAGCATAAACAATACGAACATGAAATGACAGTTGATAAAATAGTCAAATTTTGGCTTTTCAACAATGTAGTCAATATAATATGTGCGCAACTCTGCGTAATATTCAACCTAAATTCAAATAATAATGTAAACCTTCCAACAACATAAAACCAATGCGGTAGTCCTTTATTAGTGCTGACTTTATCCAAACTTTATACTACAATATAAATCCAAGAAAATACCACCACTGTTTATAGGTATTATTTATCACTACCCGAATTTGCCATATCATGCATACGCAACCTTCTAAATAAGGTAATCTTATTATCGGGGATATATCAGCATCTTCGATAATCCCCGATATCATTGAAAGAACACACATTAAAAATAATTAAGAAGTATATTAGTTAATAGAAACAATTTTAGAAATTAATTTAAGCTGAGTGGAACACAAACAAAAGGTATTTAAGTTATTACTTATTGCAAAAATATTTAAATGTAAAACAGCTTCAAAATAAAACATTATGAAATTAATGTAGAATTTCAAGATTCACTGTGATTACAAAAAAATTTTTTGTGCAATATGTCAAGGGATGAAAATAATATAATGAATTCTATATTTATCATTATTACGAATATTTCAGTTGCCAAATGCTTCAATAAATTAATAATATTATATTATGTACAGCAGAAGATAACGCAAGCTTCGGAGTCGGTTAATTGTAATGTCATATAATGGACGAGGGATGGAAATGGAGCCGTGTCTTACAAGTATCATAGATCACAGTAGAGAGGGGCTGTAGTACCCCTGTCAGTTGCCATTGTTAGAGCTATGGGAGAAATTTAAAGCAATATTTAAGAAATATAATAATACAGTGTGCATTGATATAATTGATTTAATTTACGCAGTAAGAATTTCAATAAATTAATTTGTGCAAATTATATTATTACTGTGACGAATATTAGTAATTCGTCAGTAATAATAATATGAACTGCGCATCTATTCTATACACAACACTACTATCGGCTGCTATCGGTAGCTATCGAGGGTAGTTTTGTATCGAAGTATTAGCACTTCTTGGAATAAGTACAAGAAGTTAGTTGTAATTATTACAATACGTGCTATGTTTTAACAGCACCTTTCTTGGGTGTGCTAAATTTTAGAGAGAGATAGAGAGTTTTGGTAATAATATATTATAATAATTCGATACAAACATATGACAAACTACCCTCGATAGCTGCTGATAGCAATCTTGTGTATAGAATAGATGCACAAATGTAGATATTAGTATAATTGGAAATTATTGTGACTAAACATAGATTTTTTTAAATTGCACATACCTATTTTGCGGGGTAAAAAAAGTTTCACATAATTTTCACGTGTGATGGTAGGCTGCAAACATGGGATTTCGGATAAACAAAAGTAAAAAAATATACATGCCAGTTCTACATAGTGTAACCGATGCTAATGATAGCTTTATCATTGGCGGTGATGCTTTTTAAACTGTGGATTCATTTGTTTATCTAGTGTCCCTAGTCACAATAATACTAATAATACAAGCTACGAAATAAATCGCCGAATCATGCTTGCCAACAGGTGCTATTTTGGTCTCCAAATGTTTCTCAAGAACAAAAAACTCAAGGAAAAACAAAACAATCTTATATAAAACTCTCCTTCACCTAGTAATAACGTATGGATCAAAATTCTGGGCATTCAGCAAAAAGGATGAGAGAAATATGGATACTTTTGAGAGGAGAGTTTTGAAAAGAAGTTTTGGGGTTGTTTAAAAAAATGACATTTGGAGGTCAAGGTATAATGAGAAGCTGTACATACTTAATAGAAGTAAAAGATCACGTGGCATATAAAAATGCAGAGACTGCGCTGGATTAGCCATGTGCATAAAATGTCGAAGGATACATCAGTAAGGTGGGCTATTTACGCAATCCCTGAGGCCAGGAGATGACCTGGATGGCTAAAATTGAGATGGCTGGACTGCGCCACAGGATATTTATAAATGCTCGTTCAAATATATAGGATGAAGGAAGTTATTGAAGAATTCAACGACCTGTAAAGGGTTGTAGTGCCATAAATAATGATTATCATGGTAGTAGACATGTTTTGATAATATGATCTTAAAAAGAAATATGGCCGTAGTATATTCAAATACGATAAGTTTAGTGTACCATCCCTGCTTTCGCTCAAATAAAAGCTTAAAAAGTAAACAGTATGTAAATTTATTTTTCTAGAATCTGATTATTGCACATCAGTAGCTTACCTCTATGTACTTTGAATTATTATATTTTACTCTATAGAATCGTATTTTGAGGTTTCTTTTAATGTAAAATCTATGTTGATATTGAAAGAAATCTGCCGAGTGGAATGTAATCAGACATGCAGCTTTAAGGCTTTATTGTAGTACCTACCCTGTGTTCGGTAAATATTACTGATATCGCATTATCAACAAATTTATTTTTTAACGAATGGAGGGTAGTTCAGATATGTAACGTGATTTAGATAGGAGGCTTAACGATTTTGTAATGCTCTGTAACGATGGAAAAATGGTGGGGATCAAAGTACCAAAAATCTTGTATATCAACAAACTAAAATGTATTTTTTTTTATTCAAACGAATAAATATTCATATGATTTGAAAATGAAACATTCTTTTTATTAAATATACATAATTTTGAAAAATGTATTTGCCAATAGTAACGCAATTTAGAAAGCGCTTCAAATAATATTGTAAGAACCATAAGTTAAAATTCGTCGCATCTAGATAATATTTCTATAACATAGTGGTCAATATATTATATTCGCGCGAATCCCGAGTGATGCTGGTTCGAACCTGCTGGGTGTTGTATTTTTTCAAAATAGATTTTTGCTTTTGGTTATATATTTCTCAGAAGTGTTTTCAAATCGTCACTGTATCGGCCAATTGTCGTAACCCTCAAATATCAAAGTGTTCAGGAAGTGAAAAAAAACTGTGGGCATTGGATTTACTTATTATGTTTTATTCTATTTATATATTATTTTATATATTTATTTACAATTTTATTTTATTGACACACCAGTGGCTTATGTTTAGAGAGGTACAGCATTTGGCTGGAATTTTTGTCAAGTTACAGATGGCATAAAAAATAGTCTTAAATTATTTTGATATGAAATATTTGTTGGGAATTATGATACGAATACGTGGCCAGTTCGCCACGATGGCTAGGTCATGTGCACCGTATGAATGACAATGAACCGGCAAAGAGAGTGATGTCCAGCAATCCAATAGGACGTTGAATAAGAGGGAGGCCAAAGATTCGCTGGTTGGATGGAGCTGCCAGTGACTGCCGTATTCTGGGTGAACCAAATTGGAAAGCGGCCACACTGGATAGGGACAGGTGCAAGAAGCTATTGGAGTAGGCCAGGACCCACATCGGTTTGTCGCGCCCCTGATGATGATGATGACGTGGCCAGTTCGTATAAGAGTATGCAATACGTTTATTTTAATAATATCTCTTTATTTCTAAATCTCATGTAATGTTCATTATATGTAATCACTTTGGTGAAAAGTGAAGGTTACGACAACGGCCTATACTGTGACGAAATTATTTATGCTCAAACTAAAATGTAGGTATTTTATGTAAAAAAAATATATATTTAAAGTAATATTTTGAACCATCACCTTTTCGCCTTATAAATCCGACCGCAGGATTTCCTTTACAAAGTAAACTAATCCAAGTGATTAATTAAAGGTAGGTACCTGCGTTATTTAAGTAAACGGTTAATGAGCTCTGCTATTTTTTCAGATTTTTTTAAACGTGGGCGTTTAAAAAGGCATTATTATTTTCCTTGAGTAACAAACAAGCTCCCACCCCATTCATTTTATTTAAAGAAAATCCGCATAAAATAACAAGAAAATTGACGTCATAATAAAATTATTGGTGCCTATTTGTATAGTTTTTTTAGTTGATTTATATTAAATACGCCATTTAAAATATTATATTATTTCGTTTTCAATGAAACATGAAACGTAATAATTTTATATGCGTATTTATATTTTATTTCAATAGATTTTTCCGAAAATATAAATTTGTTTTTATACTGTCCACTTAGAAGCCGTATTAAATTATGACGCATGTTCGATTATTTGTGTGGATTGGATATAGAATTGACGAGAATAGTAAGTAAATGAAAATCATAAAATAAATAGATATTTCAAAAAATTTTAAAACCAATTTATTACGACGGTTAATTAAATTGTTTAATTAACTATTTTTATTATTCAATGAATAATAATTCACAAGATTTAAGAATCTAACATTCTAATTATTGAACATACATAATTTTGAAAACACTTCTGTGAAAATATATAATAACCGATAGGAAAAATCTTTTTGAAAAAAGGAAGACACCCGAACCTGCATTTCTAACGTATCGCGCCCATGCTAATATACCACTATGCTAAAGCCATCATACTTAATTGCGACAAATTTTAATTAATGTCTTTTAATATTCTCTGAAGCGCTTTCCTTATTGAGCTACTATTGGCGATCAACTTTTACATTTTAAATCAAAGCAGGTATTACTTTCGACGTCGGAATACAATGATTCCTGCGATTTCTATTAGTTAAAATATATTTTCTCAGAAGTGTTAAAAAAATATTTATGCTCGATTTACTATCATTATAATTACTTTAAAATTAAATTTGATCCCAGAAAATGACGTCTTTAATTTCTTCTCTCTATCACGAGCTCTACTCAGGAATCATATACTTACCCCTTACTACAAAGTCCAATCAACTAAGTATAGGTTTACCAACCCTTTTCTTTTCCTTCTAGTCTATTGACGAGGATTATCTTGGGACATGGCCTGAACAACAATATCGCGTTATTTACACATATAATATTATGATGAAAAAATCATAATACAATACATAAATGTACCTACATAATTTTAAAATTCAGTTCATTTATTTTTTATTTATTAATGGCTCATAAAACAAAATATTATATAACATATAACAGTAAAACAAAGCACATTGAATAATTATAATAATACATCTTACAGCCATATTCAATTATTTATTCTTTCTTCTCTTTCAACCATGTCTGATTCTAATAGGACCATATTATGGGCCTCCACAGATTGAAGGTTTATATTAACAGATTTTATTTTTTACGAGAAATGGATGTCAGCTACTTGCTCAACCTATTAGGTCCATACTCTGACTCACACACATTGAAAAACAATATGACGTGTACTTGCCAGACCCAGGATTCGAACCTGGTACCCTCGATACTATAGACCAGCGCTTAAGCCACGCGGCCATCGTGGGCAACACAAACATGCACCCTCCAAACCGCTTCGTACCATACCTGGTCTTAATCGAGCATATCATGAGACCCTACGTTTGGTGTGAAGCATCAGCAGTTGTTTGCCTGGGAATGTCTCAGGAGCAGATACCCAAGACTGAGGTCGGCACGCTCTCAAGTGAGTTTTGACTGAGTTTAATGAAAAGCGTAATTTAATAAAAAAAGTGCCACGGTAGAGAAAAACACGGAGATTTAACAAAAATAATGAAAATAATTTAATTAACAACAAAAATGAATTTAATAATATCTAAGAGAAAAAAAATAAAAGTAAAACAATACGGACAAACAAAACTATGTGAAGAGTTCTTCATGTCCACAATAAGTTTTTTAAAATTAAATACTAATTGGCCTTTGTGGTGACCACATCGGATGGTCTGATGGGTACATTCCTTCTCGGAGCACATTCTAGGACATTCACAGAGGATGTAGTTTTCATTTCGTATTTCTCCGCCACATGAACATGTTGGCCGGGTAACAAGTCCAAGCTCGTAGAGCTTTGTAGCGAATCTACCATGGCCTGTTAAAAACTGACTGATCAGGAGTTAATTATTTAGTTATCTCCAATCGCCATTGTATATTCGGAAAGAACACATATATGTGCCTGCCATTAATAGAAGCATTCCAATTTTCCTGCCATGTATTCGACGCCGCATATAGTTTATTATCGCTTCTTGAAGGATACTTTTTCAGTATCAAAGTTTGGGAGGCAGGGCAAGGTAAAAGTCACCAATAATGGCTTTCTCAAATTTGATGCATCGCGTGCCTGTATATGCAAATCAAGAGGTGGTGAAATCATAGGTGCTCAATTCATAATATACGTTATACATAATATAATTTTTTTATGCGACAAGATTTAAGAATTTTACATACTTAATTAAGCATAATGGTTGAGCTTTTTAAGTGGACTGTAATTATGTTGTGGAAGATGAGGAAGTTGGATCTAGAGGTGGGAGCTATGGAACAGAATGCCAGACACTCACCTTTGTGATGATGTATGATGGCTCCGTGGTCTGGTTTCAACTTTCGCTCGAGCGGTATAGTTGTTTTGTGTCACCCGGTTTGTACAATCCCGCACTTTATGACACAGTTTATGGATGATATGTGAGGGTGTATGAATGATGATGATAGTTTATGAATGAGTCTGTATCCATTGAGTCAATCACTTAAGCTTTTAGAAGCCCGCACGCGTCCGCTGTCGAGATGCAACTAAATATTCTTTGTAACACCGTCTCTCATGACCCCTAATTGCTTATTGAATCTCTTGTAACAATAACACTGGGGATTAGGAGGTGGGTGAAGAGATAAGGAGTGGAATGGGACTATAAATGGCCCAACCACATAATAATATATTTGAAACCACCTATGAGAAATCAACAACCTCTAGAAAAAAACATTTTGAAAAAATACAACACCCAGCGGGATTCGAACCTGCACTCTCTAATGTTCGTACTCATGTTTAACCGAAAAAGTTTAATGTGCAATATTTATATCAGATCTTAACAGCCTACCTCCACCCTTCGCTACTGAACATTGTTTGATAGGGCAAGCCGGAAGCCATTATGACCATACTCATATAATATTATAATTTTAAAACACGTGTGAGAAATATTTATAACCTTAAGGGGGGACATGCTCGTCGAAGGTCAAAATTGAGTTTTTATTGTATATTCAAACCATGATCCTGGACACTCCTTAAACGTTGTAGATGATCTATTTATATAATTTTGAAGCCTTATTATCCTTTATAGTTATTTTAAACATTTGATGACTGCATGAAGTATTTTTGTTACATAAAATAGTATTCTTTTAAACCTCTCGCTCTAATGTTTTAGAATATAGTCATATTTCGGTACAGAACTGTGCAGTGGTGTTAAGATTTTTTACATTTATTAATTTTTAAACGCATTTATAAAACCATTAGTATAATTTATTACGAGATAATTTTTGTAAAATATTCACGATAAAAAATTATTTTGATAATCTCTGTGATCCCAAATTTGACAAGAATTAGGCATTTTATTATTCAAAAAATCGGCAAGATTAACACATTTGAAGATGATTCTAAAGATATTTATTATAAGCTATGTCATTGACCATTCAAGTGTGATAAATATCTTATGAATAATGATTGCTTTATAATAATTATTGACCTAAGAATAAGGTAGTGTTTTTTTGAAATACGCCATTTCTTTTGTCATTCCCTAGTGGTTAAGCTACAACATACGGCCGTAGCCATAAATTGACAAACTATAATTGAAGTAGGGAGTAAAATGATATTGACGCGCGTGTTTGAACATGTACCGTTTAAAAAAAATAAAAAAAAATTCGGTTAGATACATGTTCAAATACGCGCGTTAACATAATTTTACTCCCTACTTTAATTATAGTTTGTCATTTTATGGCTACGGCCGTATGTTGTAGCTTAACCACTAGGGAATGACAAAAGAAATGGCGTATTTCAAAAAAACACTACCTTCTTCTTAGGTCAATAATTATTATAAAGCAATCAATATTCATAAGATATTTATCACACTTGAATGGTCAATGACATAGCTTATAATAAATATCTTTAGAATCATCTTCAAATGTGTTAATCTTGCCGATTTTTTGAATAATAAAATGCCTAATTCTTGTCAAATTTGGGATCACAGAGATTATCAAAATAATTTTTTATCGTGAATATTTTACAAAAACTATCTCGTAATAAATTATACTAATGGTTTTATAAATGCGTTTAAAAATTAATAAATGTAAAAAATCTTAACACCACTGCACAGTTCTGTACCGAAATATGACTATATTCTAAAACATTAGAGCGAGAGGTTTAAAAGAATACTATTTTATGTAACAAAAATACTTTATGCAGTCATCAAATGTTTAAAATAACTATAAAGGATAATAAGGCTTCAAAATTATATAAATAGATTATCTTCAACGTTTAAGGAGTGTCCAGGATCATGGTTTGAAAATACAATAAAAACTCAATTTTGACCTTCGACGAGCATGTCCCCCCTTAACTTTTGAAACTGCCAAATATTAATAACAACGAAATTTAGAGAGCTATTCAGTAAAAAAATATTGTTTGATTTCGTTACAGTGTGTCCTATGTAAATGTAATTAGTTTAGGATTCATGCAACATGGCTGCAAATATCAGAGAGCGCGGGCTCGAACCCGCTGGATGTCGCAAAAAAAGTTTAGTGTGCACAATTTATGTCAAATCTTAACAACCTACCTCCATCCCTCGCTACTGGATGGAAGTGGCTTCGTATTGCAGGTTTTTTTATACTATAAACAAACGTGAACTGAGCTCCTCGCCACTTCAATGTAGTATTGGAAGATTGCTGGAGACTAAACAATACTTTTGATATTTTAATCTGCACAGTTTTCTGCGATAAAATAGGCAAATTCATACACGTAACGTATATTTACAGAGAAGGTAAATCGATACCTGCAATATATAAGGGTTCTGCTGCCCTTTTTGATAAGCTAACTTTTTGCGTTACACCTTCCTTTTGTGACCAAGCAAGTTTACGATCACGTCTTTATTGTTAGCGTTCCGAAACTATGCGGGAAATTCCCTCGCGACCGATCCGCAAACTTAAAATACCTGAACAACTTGCACCACGATTAAATTTTACCCTTATTAAATTGAAGTGAGATGCATATCTGTGTTCTGTGTAATAGTGGTTGATCACGTCCTGTATCCAGAGTCGCTGCTAGGAGAATTGTTGCCTCTGTAAATATTTTTAATATAACAAAAAATATTCTATAATATCTATCTCAAAATAATACGTAATATTATGTTAATATTATTTAAAAAAAAATACAACATATTGTTAAAATTTTGTGCAGTGTTTAAAACTACTTTATTTAAAATTAAATTAAAGAAACATTAAATATTATCTAATATTTTTTAACGCTTCTCAATTTATTATTTATTAAATTGATTTACGTTTAGATCAACACTTCACTCATAAATGAAACCTTATGCAACCATTTTATCTACTCTTAGTTAAGATTTAAACATTTTTTAGTTTACATAAGAAATGAGTACTGTTTCACGATTTTTTAATCATATTTTAAGACAATTTCCTTCTAAGCGGACGAAACCGGCACCAATCATAATTAAATTCTGAAGAAGTAATACAAACAAATATTGTATTTTATGAATACGTTATTTAATTTTAAAATAAGTGTAAGTATGTAGGTACACTTTTATAATTCATTTCAAAATCATTATAGTATAGCACCTACCTATAAGTTATTTATTTTAAAACGTTTTTTATTATTATTACAACGTTTTTCTTAGCTCGTATTCTTATTTGTCCGGTACAAATCTTGCAATCGATTTTTATTAACTTCCCGACTAGCTAGGCATTTTAAACTTTTAGAATATTATATCAGAACACGATGCCAATGCATTTTTTTAATACTTTTAGCCATCTTTGAGTCGAATTGATTTCATTTTCAGTTAATGCTATTTTGTATGAAAAGTTATTTCGGAAGAAATCCGTAAAAAGTTAAACTATTATTGGTTGCTAAGTGGGTCCTGGCAACTAAATTATTAATATTAATATATACGTGCGTTACTATGGAAATCAATATGACATTTCAGTATTATTTCTATCAAGTACGATTTTTTTTGATCGTTTAAGCTAGTCAAGTCAAGTTTATATGATTCAACAGAAAATTTAAAAACGTTGTATAAAAAAAGTTATTTTTATCTTTTAATTATAAAGAATGAATAAGTATACTTGAGACTTTAGTATCATTATTAATTTCATCTTTAGTATTGAAATTCTCTGCCCATACATATTTATTTTGAGTATATTGTAAGTAAAAAATATATATTATTATATTGTTATTTTGACGTCAAGTTTTTATATTATTCCGTACCTACCTACTTTTGTGCTTTTAAGTGCTTAATTTTTAATGATAGTTTCTTTTAAAATCAATATTTAAGATATATAGCACTTATGCAAGGCATTTTTATCTCCGTGTGGACCTATTTCTTGAAATAAAATATGAATTTTACATGTCAACTGACAAATACATTATTACTGTTAAAGAAACTTACCGAATATGTTTTTTTATATTACCTTAATGTTCAATAATTCACCTTATTTAAGTTTATTTCAGTTATAAATGGCTAAATGCAGAGATTTCCACGTTAAATAAACCTCGTCAAAACGTTATATTAGCATTGTATCATAAATACGTCGCTTATTTTTCTCGCTTTTACTAAGTCACCGATTTCAGCAAGGTAAGATTAAGCAATTTTAATGCCACGCAAGTATAACTATGCATTTGGCCCTAACCCAATAATATTCCTTCAACTTACAACAATGTAAGATGAGCTCAATTTTCATATCATTGAAGTCATTATTTTACCAATGAAATATTTTACATAATATGACATTTTTTTACTGTCAATTGCAATTTATTTGTAGCTTAATAAACAATATAATATATTATCCAGAAATTAATGATGTGATTTTGAACCCTATTCAATTGAATTTTTTTCTAGATGTATTTGAAGGTTTTAAAAATCGTAGTGATTGTTTCAATTAAAAAATCTTAAATGATTATTAAACACTCTTACTGTGCCTTCTAATGGCAGTAAATTCACAAGCGGCTAAAATTACATTTACATAAATAATTTTACCATTTTTCTATATTTTTGTCAGTTTTTCGCCTGCCTTAGGGTAGGTAGGTATAATACAAGTCTATAATGTTACTGCACAATAATATATTTTTAACCTAAAATGTCATTAAAAATAATATTCACTGATATTAATTATATCATGTTAACTCTGTTAATCGGAGAAGCTAAATATGAAATTTTAAAAACATCCATTTGGTGAAAAGTTTCAGATCCTCTCCTGCTTATGCATGCATGCGAGAATGCGCTTTAGAAGTAACAAGTTTGTCAAAGGTGCCTCGTGTAACAGTTTCTCTACTAAAGTGTGAACTATCTTGTTCAAGATTGCACATTGCAAGCTGTTTTTGCAACTCAATTATTCAAACTAGACGTAATGCCCTGGATAAGCGAGTGCTTCTTGTATACCTACTAATGTATTTTTTAATATCATGGCATCCGATGACATCGCTTTCTAATTATTTTGGCCAAGCATCCTTAAACCCACTGTGGCGACTAAGTTGGGCTTTCTCGATTTACGCCATTCACGTCTTCTCTTGTCTTCGGATGATGCGTACATAGCCCACTTTGTTGGATTGTTTGGTCCAGCGCAGTTATTATAATATATACATAATTTGAAAACACCAGTGAGAAATGTATAACGACTGAAAAATCTTTAAAAAGAATACTACACCCAGAGAGATTCAAACCGCGCCAATATATTTGTCCGATCTAATTGTGACAAAATCAATTAATTACGTTGTCTATGCTCAATAATTAAGAATTCATAAATCTTGTGAATTATTCGTAGAATAAATAAAATCTTTATGATTAAAATATTATAATCTATCTATCTATCTATATCTATCAATTAATAATAGCCAACGCCTTTTTTGCTATATTTTGTATTCCCAGATACTTGAAATACGATAAATATCAGTGCTAACAATATTAATCATATTTTTATATTCGTTTTCTACCAAAAAATAATAAAATGCGGTACAAATACTTTTCAGGATACTCAAAGTAACTTGCACATTGCATTATCATTGTTGGTTTTGTATTGCCGATAGATAAATATCTCTTGTTTAGAATATTATTATTTAAGTAATGTACAAGTGAATTAATGATGCCATATATACTTACGTATATACGCCATATAGGATAAGTTTTCAAAGTAGATTTATATTATCTCGTACTCTACAAGTGGTCAAATTCGTGATATGATAGTAAACATATTTTTTTATTCACGATTTTGTAAATCAAATTATACCTATATGATAAAATAGCATACTTGTTAAATACTATTTTTCAAAAAACGGTTATTATAAAATAATAATGAAGTCTGACAATTTCAATTTTAAGTAAGTATTCAAATTTAAAAGCAACGCTACAAACGAATTTTGGTGGTGTTTTAAGAATTAAACCAATTAAAAGAAGTTATATAAGTATTGTTGTTTTGGCTTAAAAGTCAGTAATTTTATATAGGGACAATTTTTGTTCCGTTAAAATTGGATTTTAATAAGAGCCTTCAAGTCACACTGAATTGTTATTTTAAAGTTATTTTAATTGACGTATAAGAAATTGAATAGATGGTATCAAAATATAATTTAAATTTATAATAATTATCGTAAATTGTAGTTTAATTGAAGGTAATTAATTATTCATAATTACGGAAGTAAAGTAATAATTATCTATATTTGGTAGATAGTGCTCTAAAATAAAATAATTTATTATTTAAATGACTGAATTTTCTATACACGAACGTTGCGTATAAAATATTTTCATTATTTTGACGTAGTTTAAAAATATATTGCCTATATTAAATTCACAATAAGCTATTTCATTATTATGTTTCTAAAATGGTTTTCATTTAAACAATTCAAATACAAATTTATTTAATTAATATAATATTATACTTAGTGTACTTTACAAATTATAAATTTAAGACGTTCACAGCATGACATTTAAAAATAATAAAATAATATTAAAACAGCATAAAGAGTAAATATAACAATTAAAAGTAGATACATGGATATACACTGAATGAGCTAAGTATACCCTATTTTAAAAATTTATAAAACAACGCCCACCAGCTATAATAATACCCATCCTCACATAGGTGGTTTATATCAATATCCAAAGTGATTTGATTGAATAGAACTGGTGGTTTTAATCTTGTAAAATATAATTATAATATTTTGAAGGTTATTTATTATCTCTAATTTTACAGCAAATAACTGCTAACCATATTTAAGGAGATACTGTTTCTTTATACATCTATTTTTCTGCTGGTAATTTATTTATATAAAACATCTGATGACTATGTGTATTCAACATAATAATTTATACAATTATGACCTTTTAATTTTTTTTTCCAATAAATTTAACAAGCAAAATAAAAGTTTTAAGTAGCGGGCAGGATATATCCATATACCATTGTATTACATACATGATTTTGACTACACTTTTTTTGCTGTCGGGTGACCAATAAGTTTCTCTAAAATCACGCAATATTTCTGACCTATCATGAAATTATTAATTACGAATATAACAAAACATCTCATCTTCTTCATCGGTCATTTCTTCATGGCTCAGGAATGCACCCCAAAATGCAGTCATCTTATGTACAACCAAAACTCTCCAGCCCTCACAAGCAGAGTGAAGATTTCCCCAAGTAATCGCCTTTAATTTGCATGCTCCAGTTCTTTGACGCTCTACCTCTGCTTCGCCTTCCCTGAAGGCTTCCCAGAACCAACAGTTTTCCTCAAGTTCGTTTTTCCGAAGAGTTTTATTTTCGTCCATATAAAAGAAAACTATTATTGTAGGCGCATAATATAATATATTATCGATTTTTATTAGTTTTCGTTTGTGGTATTATAAACAGATATATGGCAATGTAAAATTATTATTATATTTTTTTCAATTTGTATAATAGGTGGCAGAATACATTTTATTTATTTTTAATTAAATATAGATTGCAACTAACTTGATTGAATATGGTGATTTACTAACATATGTAAATTATAAATCAGATAGCTTAGTTTTTACAAATGATCAGCATGAGTCATAATAATATATGGGTCGAGAGTTTTTAACCATGGATTCCAAATCCTATTTTACATAATATAACGCGGACTCATTTGCATGTTCCATCACATCAAACTCAATTTGATATTTGCCGTCCTAAGAAATAAAAATATGCAAGTTTTAAAACTCAGTTGTTGATTTTTTTGATTGAGGTTGAGGAATTAAAAAAATATACAAGATTTACAATTAAAAAATATGACGGCTTAAATGGAATCTCATTATTAATACGTAGAAAAAAAATTGTTATTAAGATACTATACTACAAGGAGCTTAGTGGGCAGTTTAATTTATAATTTTTAATTAGCATTTGTAGAGATAAATAAAAGTTTGTCTGTCGAATTAATATGTAAAATTTATTTTTGACTACAAAATATGATCCTGATTTTAAGTTAGTTGGAAATTTTTGGCTTAAAAGTTTAAGAACACCATCCCGGACACTGAATGATTTCAATTCCAATCAAGAGTTCCTGAGATGTTTCATAATAATGTGTTTTCAATATTAACAATATAACATTGTTAAACATTACGTAAGTACAAATATTTAGTGATGAATATTAAACACAATTGAATTATTGCTTTTAATAGAGGCATCTAACATTTTCAGCATTGTAACTCAGTTACGTTGGAGCAGTGTGTTTTCGAGGCTTTCTCAAACCAAATTATTTAAATTATATTAATTCATACATTGAAATACATTGAAATATTATATTTTTAATTTGATCCACCTACATATTATGATAATACGAGCAATTAGTTTTGATCTGATTAATAATTATTACCTATTATATAGATTTTGTTATTGCCTACGATGTCCAAGTAGATACCGCATCGATTTATATAATATAGTGCTGTGGGTCCTGGGTTCCAAACTCAGATCTGGAAAAATTACATGTCATTTTTTATGTTTGTTAGGACCCAGAGTATAGTCCTAATAGGTTGAGCAAGTGGCTCACATCCATTTATTTTTTTTATAAATATCAATATACTAAATGATTTTTTTCAAATTTCAAAGGAACCCGACGCTGTACTCATCACCTTGCGATCACAGCTTCACATCCTTCTAACGGTGCGTATTCCGCAACGTACCAACGTTTTTTTCCGTTCATTACCGAGCAATTACTTATCTGCTTTGCACCAGACAATGCTTTACAATGGATAATAAAAAAAATTTAAATTACTATAGAAAAACTTGCATGATCTAAAAATTCTATTTAACATGACACAAAACACTTATAAATATATAATACACGTAGCTTATCCAGTTAACAGATTCGATTAGCACCATGAAAGTTTTAACCGGTTTGAGCGATTTTACAACGTTTTTATTAGCTCGTATTCTTGTTTGTCCGGTGGTTATTTGTCCAGTAAAAATTTTGCAATCGATTTTTAACTAACTTCCCGACTAACTAAACATTTTAAACTTTTAGAATATATCAGAACACGATGCCAATGCATTCTTTTAATACTTTTAGCCTTCTTTAAGCAGAATTGAATTCATTTTCAGTTAATTCTGTTTTGTATGGAGAGTTATTTCAGAAAAATCCGTAAAAAGTAAAAGACTATTATTGGTTGCTAAGAGGGTGGTCCTAACAACTAAATTATTAATATATACGTGCGTTACTATGGAAATCAAAATGAAATGACTTTTCAGTATTCTACATTTGTTTGTTTGTTTTTTATTTACTTCATGTCAAGTACAAATTTGAGCATATTGAGCATAATAATTCAACAGAAAATTTAAAAACGTTGTATATAAAAAGTTCTTTTTATCTTGTAAATTTTCTCTTTTTTTCTCATCACAAAACGCTTTCAAAATATCTTCACAATTTATAATAACAATATTAGTTAAGTATGTTTATATTAATTATTTATGTTACGATATGTGGGTGGAATGTAATCAATATTTGCGTTCGCTTATAAAATATTATATTAACCAAACGCCAGATCGGGCATTCAATTTTACATCTCATCCTACTCAGCTAATCTCTTCTAGTCGTTTAAGCTCCCTATTATTTAAATATTATGTCTACTTAAATAAATAATTTTGGGTAAGTACGCTTGTAAGAACAATAATGTATTCTTTGTTGGAAAAATGTGTACCTATGTCTCTATGACACAAAATGTTGCAATTTTTCTTAAATTAAAAACTCAATAAAATGTTAAGACGGTACTTCAATGAAACGGCAAATAATTTTCAACTCTATAGTCAACACTATAGCGCACCTATGTGCGATGAAATTTTGAACTGACTGGCAATCGGAGAGCGAACATCGAGCTGTGAACACGTCAATTTGTTTCGTGATGGCGACGGGGGTATTAATTCTTAAATCGTGTAAAATGACTAAAAAATGTTTCCCATTTACTTGAAAAAGAAAACATGTCAATGAATATATTATTATTGTTACTAATAGAACAATAAACAGAACATTAAATAGACACACGTTGTATTTATATGACAAATTATATTTCGTTCGGCACGCGTCATTTGCACAATCCGCGCATCGCCTAGCCACAATCTTTTTAGACCATGCCTCAACTGAGGTATAGCCTTAAGCAAAAATATTTTATGAAAAAATATTATGACAAAATAATTGTCTGAATAATATGTGCGATTATTACACTAATACTTATTTATGGCATCAATAAAGTTGATCCGAAATAGGGCAATATAATGACATGGCTGCCTTTTTCGTGGACTGTATGAAAGGGGGGCTAAGGATTCGGATGTTGGTCAGGGGTAGCGGAATCAGAAGTGTAACCAGGCACTAACCGTTGATGTTTGGCTAGTGGATTGCTAGCTCTTGGGGCGCTCTTCTGACTCCCGGGTCCTGCACGCACACATTTGTTGCTGATTGTTATGTAACACTCTCACTTTCACATGAATCAACTGGAACTTTTTTATATGGATGGTGACACTTAGGTAAATTACGGTAATTGAGGTAGCGGTCGAACCATAACTCGTGACTGAATGATTGTTGTGGCAACGCGAGGCGGTTTGTATGCAACAGGGTAGAACTGTCACATATTATGAGTCACCCTGTGTGAATAAAATGTATTTTTCGTTTTTATTTCTAATAAATATAATTTTAAATGAATATAATGGCAGTATATAATACATTAACAGCTAAATAACCTTTAGCTGCGACTTCGTAGCAATAAAACGAGAGCTTTAAACAACTAATAAGTTGGTATAATAGAATACACCAACGTGATGTTTTACAGTTTTGACAGCAAATTAAACATAATTCAATGGGCACCAAGCGAGCGACAGCGATTCGATATTGTTCATATTATAAATTAATACAATCTACCATCTTCTTCTTATTGTGCCATCTACTAACGGAGGTTGGCCACCATCAAGACGATCTTAGATTTGTCGTCTGCTACCTGGAACAGTTCAGTGGAGCTGCACTTGTACCAATCACGGAGGTTCTTAAGCTATGAAATGCGGCGCCGTCCTCTGATCTTTTCTTGAATGACAAGTTGGGGGATGCTGTACTTTTGTCCTCTCATAATGTGGCCGAGGTACTGTAGTTTCCTGGTTTTGATACTACGTAGAACTTCTCGGTCCTTCCCCATTCGATTGAGAACTTCAACATTTGTCACCCGGTCAGTCTAAGTAATTTTGAGGATGCGTCTATACAGCCACATCTCGAAAGCTTCAAGTCTCCGTGACATCTCTTGGTTTAGCGTCCATACTTCCATACCATAGAAAAGAATTGAGAGAATAGAACAACGTATCATACGCAGTCTCAGACCTAGGTTAAGGTCTCGATTGCAAAGGAAGCGTCTCATTTTAAGAAAGGCACTCCTTGCAATCTCAATTCTAGTTTTTATTTCCTGAGATTGGTCCCATTTTTCATTGACCCATGTACCTAAATATTTATAATGGATCACACGTTCGATTGGTTTGCTATTAATGACAAAATTTGTGTTGGTGTCTGGTGTCACTATTTCTGATACTAGTAATAGTTTTGTTTTCTTGAGGTTCATTTCCAACATAGTAAACGTACTAGCTACTATCAATAATTATAATTTATTACTGCGCATTAGAAGAACTCGTATGTGCGCTTTTTCATGGATAAATAATTCCAGTATGGGTACATAATTTATGTAAGTATTCTTCACATGAAATCGTACAATTTAAAATGTTTTCCATGACGTCAAAAGATGTTAGAAACCACAGTTCCAAAGGTCACACATTTATAATGTACATTACTTTTCCTAATGCTATAATACTCATCAGTTCGTATATTACGATGTACTCGAAAACGAGCATTTTTCTTTATTTCCGTTTCCTGTAAGCCTGTTTTTGTCATCGGTTATCATTTTTTCCCGTAAGAGGCCGATTCATAAAAGAAATAGGTTTCATTTTTTTCCGCGTCAAACAATCGATGTCGAAATGATGGAACAATATTTCATTAAAAGCGTTTGTGGGCTATGGATGAAATCATATCGAGTGAACAATCCGTAGGGAATATTACCGTGAAAGTCTCGTTTATAATGAAAACCATAATATACCATATATACCTTGTAAAAATACGAACAGAGACAATATTATAACATAGAGGTATCAAATTATTACTATAGTTTTTTAAAACAACCATTTTTTTCTGATTCACACCAAAATTGAAATTTGTATTCAGTATTGTCGTTAAATCATCATGCAAAGATACACAGTTGTACAGCATATATACAAATTGTTAAAATTTATTACAATAATGAATCTACTCTAGCTACTTTTCGGGCATCACGTAAAATTTATGGTCAAAATAATGGACCTACAGAGCTAACTATTCTTAATTTAATTTAAAAAATCGAGTAAAATGATAATTTTGTAACATAACGAATCGAGCCCATAAACGATGTAAACGTACTGATGAAAATATCAATGTTGTGAATGAGAGTGTGGATGAAAATCCAGATCAATCAATTAGGTACACGTTGTTCTCAAGAACTTGGCCTTTCTAGGAATAGTACCTATTCATAAATAGATTTGCATTTTAGGGCGAATAAAATACAGTTAACATAATAATTTAAACTGAATGACCATTAGGTGCGTTGAAATATTTTTCTGATTGGGCTTTAGAGCAATTTAAAATATACCCATTATTACACAAAGAAATGTAAATATAAAAAATTATCGTTAGCGATGAAGTTCATTTTAGGTTAAATTTCTTTGTAAATAAACACAATTGTTGTATTTAAAGTTATAAAAACCCATATGCAATACTTATTGAAATATCTCTACATCCACAAAATTTTTAGTTGGGTGCAGTTTATGGTCTGGAGTTATAATTCGACATTTAAAAATGTTACAGAAATAATATGATTCCAGATTCTTTCTGCCATGATTAGATGATTACGTCGTTCCAACAAGTTTCCATATAGCTTATGACACAATGAACTTATTGAGAGTTACATTTAAAAAAATTAACTCTTAATTAGTAATAATAAAATGGAGGCATTTACAATACTAATTGAGGGTAAACCTAATCAACGGCACAAAAATCGAGCAGGTCAAGAATTATGTCTATCACGGACAACACTTATCAATAATTGACGATAGTATATACGTCAAGAATACTCTCTGAATAGTATCTTCAAAAGTGACCTCGCAATGTATATTAAGCATAACAAATTTAACCGTGCTCAAGTATGAAACATAGACGTTTAATGATAGAGATATCCAAAAATTACGAGTAACGTAATGTGACATCGAAAAATTCACGCTGGGCATAACGTAGAAAGATCACAAATTAAGCCAATGGGAGTTACACAAGAGTATCCAAGCAGATGAAAATAACAACGGGCTGGACATCTCGTTCAACGAGTAGATAACTACTGAACAAATCCCATAGGAAGGGGCACTAAACGACCACAAATATGCCCTAAAACATGCTGGATATACAAACTAATGAATTTCGGTGGATGAATATGGCAGCAAAGAACTAGGGACCGATAAAAGTGGAATGAACTAGGAGTGGCGCTTATTCAGCAATGGATTGAATCAACGGAACATTTAATTTTATTTTAATTTTACCGTTAGACTGTTAACGGTCCACATGCTCAGCGTAGGTCAAAATAGAGCTTTTGTGGTATTTTCAGAGCATAACCCTGGACATTTCTTAAACGTTGTAGATAATCTATTTATATAAGTTTAAAGCCATATTATCCTTTATATTTATTTTAAACATTATTGATGACTGTTTTAGAATATAGTCATATTTCAGTACATCCATGTGCAGTGGTGTTATGATTTTTGAGGTTTATTAATTTTTAAATGCATTTACAAAACCATTAGTAAAATTAATGTTTACATTATTTATAGTGACATATTATATACGATAAAAAAATATATTTTATAATCTTTGTGATACCAAATTTGACAAGAATTAGGCATTTTATTATTCAAAGAATGGGCACGAATAACACATTTGAAGATAATTCTAAAGATACTGATTATAAGCTATGTCTTTGACCATTCAAATGTGATAAAAATCCTACAAATAATGATTGTTTTATAATAATTATTGACCTAAGAATAAGGTTATATTTTTTTGAAATACGTCATTACTACTGGCATTTCCCAGTGGTTAAGCTAGAACTTACGGCCGTACCCATAAATTGACAAACGACAAATGAAGTAGGGAGTAAGTTATTAGTATGTTAACGACATAACGCGATAATGTCACCTTCCAGTAATAAGCAGGTGTATTATTTTTTTATATTTTTGTGTGAATGAAATTTTATTCAAAAACTTTCCGATCTATGCCGCGAACAAATTCTGCTGGTAAAATAGTTATAGTTTTAATGCACAGGTGTCACTGCTCATTTATAATAATTTTAAACACTGAAATGTTACCGATCAGAAAATTAATATAAGTATACCTACAATAAAGTGTTGCCATTATACATGTAAGGGTTAAAGATATTATGTAGTAAATACAGGATCTGAATTTTACAAAATGTAACATTACAAAATCAAACATTTTGCCTACGATGTTGACTTCTAAATTTAATATATAGAATTTTTTTTAATTTTTTTTTCTAGATATAAACATAATAAAGATCGTTCATCTCTCTTGATTCTTTGTACAATGTAGTACGTGAGTGAAGCCATATGGTCGAACAAGCATTTTCACCGTGCCGAATTTTTTGTCGCATTTCACGATACATCGACGCACAGTGTTCGCAGCGACGTAATAATCTACGGCCATATTACTGCGTAAATATTACGCACGTACCACGTTACTTTCAATTGACGCTAACGAATATTTCAATTAAAAACTGTGTCAAGGGAAATGATCGGCCCAATACATATTTTTTTGCTTACATTATTAATGCAAATACGTTTTGACGTGGCGAATAACGTATAGTAATTTATTTCCAAAGCATTATGGATATTTTGCTTTTTTATTAGTTGATTTTACATATTGGCTTGGGTATTAATTTATTACATAAAAAAAATGTTACGTAACCATTTATTGAGAATACATAACACTGGCTTAATGCATTAGGGCCAAAAATGTGGATAAAAATAGAAATACAAATAGATAGAAATATACAAATCAAACGATTGTATTACTTAATATAATTTAAAAAGAAGTTGCTGGATTAGTATTTGGATGTAGTGTAGCTGTAGATGATGAAAGAGATGGAGAGGAGAGTAATGTGTGAATTATAAAGACTTGTAACGCGATGGTGGAAATGGCGAGTTTATTTGACAGATTGACAAGTGCAGTTTACAAAGGTACTCGTACAATGATAAAAGATAACAACTATTTTTTTGTTCGCCCGAGGCACGATAATACTTAGTGACAGTTCTCTACCAAGATAAATGGTAATGAGATATTTGTTCAATCGTGATAGCCTTTTTATTGAAACCCATCATTATTGAAAATGCTTACACTGAGTATCCCAGGCATTCGGTGAGAAAATAAATTTTTAACATAATAAATATTGCTGAGGTGAAAAGTGCTAATTCGCAATTATTAATTTCATTATGTAATATCTGTTGTATACAAGACATATATTTTATATATTATGTGATAAACAGTGTTATTTTCGGCGTTTCTTATTGAGTCTGTATTATTCAAAACTGCCGACGGCCTTTGAATAATGTATAAACAATAATTAAATAGATATTATCAATTTTAAAACTATTCGAATGTCAGGATTTTTCTGGTACTATTTATTCTCACAAGACCCGTTGATCGCTACAAGAATGATTATTAAGTTTGTTGGAAATACGTGAGTATGCAAGATTTTATACCAAGAAGAATAGAGGCAACTTGGGGAAGCATTTATGCAATAGATAATTGATAACGGTTGATGATAATATTATACTGTTATTTATAGATATAATTTTCTATGGTTTATTTGAATTATTTCATTAGAGTAATAATTATTCAAAATCAGATTAATAAAACGAGATCTTTTAGGGTCTTGACAAAATAATATAAACACAAATCAAATTAAACCATTCCGCTCTCTCTCTGTTTGGTGTCCACAAAAAAATGTTATCTGGATTCACTCATGACTGCTTTGGCGAACATTATGTGAACAAACCGCCTCGAGAAATGCGATTTTTTCACAAATGTAAATACATAAATTCATTAACAAATAGCCCCCCCTAATAGATGAGCAAGCACATTTATCATTCTGTCATAGCACTTTTTTTCTGCAGCTGGTATTACTGTTAAGTGAAAATACGGCATGGGGCTGATGCAGCATTAAAATGTTGTAAAATAAGAAAATTAAAAATGTATATAAAGCAAATACCATTATGAATTTTTTGAATAAACTGTGATATACGGAAATAATGGAAAATCAAAGCATACTCGTACGTAGTTAAATATATTTGGAATCGGGTGGTTTTATGGCGATTCCTATAAATCTGTGTAAAAATATATTATTTTGCAATAGAGATAGCCCAAATTGATCAAATTAAAATACTCAATAAAATACCTAAAAAGAACGTAATAAAAACAATCGAAATGCAAGAGTAAGACAAAAGAAAATAAGTGGATAAGTAAATAAGAAATACAATCAAATTGAGTTATTTATATAGAATTCAGAATGATTCAAAAGTAGGTAAGCAAGCATATTGTGCTTGTTATTATCAATTCGCGTCAATAAATAATATCAAATAATTGTTTGTATTGAATCTAATAAAATTGGAACGTTAAGTACTTAACTGTCTATAATGGTCTACAAACAACGCATCATTTCTTGATCTGAATCCTACACGGCCTATCTCTTTTCTGGTACGTCAGCGTACAATGAATGAGAACTATGCTATTCTGGGCAGTGTTGACCTGTGTGTCCCTGATAACTATCTTAGAAATAGAGACCATCAGTTGCTTATTCTCCCAAGGTGCAGAACCAACCTGCCACTGTTAATGCCAATTGGGAGGGCGATAACTATGTTCAACGAAATTCCTTCGGGTGTTGATATATTCCACCTACGTGAGAATGAGTTTAGGTGGACGTTGTTTTATAAATTCTTAAAATAGGGTCTGCTTAACTCATCCGGTGTACTTCCTAGTACCTATCTAATTTATCTACTCATATATCTCTTTTTTTATGTAATACTGTTATATTTATATATCTTTGTTTCTAAATGTCATGTTGTGAACGTCTTCAACTTATAATTTGTAATGTCCACAATATGTTAAAAAATTAAATAAATTGAAAATTGAATAAAACTGTGATCTATTGAAATATATTAAGTACAGTTTGCATGTAACCACATATCACATGTCTATACTAAACTAAAATCGTAGTGCCTGCAGTGTTTTAAAATCTCTTCTGTATTAAAAATATCTCTTTGATGAAAGCATTCTTACCTATTTTATAATTTATCCTACTAGTTGAAACTTAATTGAGTATCATATTTTATTTACTATATATTATTAATTGTATAACGCTGTAAAAATATAAGCTATATTATTTACATATTGCTTTCGTCTATTCTATCTAGTCTCGTATGCTGCATACAATTCGTATTAATAACGTGGCGGCGCTTTTCAGTGGAATGTAATATTACAGAATGATTCATTTGCAGGGGGGTATAGCATAATAATGCCAGGCACTGACCTTTAATGATGATGAAGCTGGCTCTGAGGTTTGATTGTCACTCACTTGCACTATACTCTGTGCACGGCAATTGAGGATCAAAACCAGTGCACTTAAATTATGTATTTATTTTCATAAGTTATATATGTTTACAAGCACATACTTGAATGCATTGCAAAGTGACTGCCTGTTAATAGTAAACCTGGCAAGGATAACAATGTCAGATGAGTAGGACATTTATATTGTATTAAGCATGCCATAATTGGCCTAACCATAATGTAAATTATTCTAAAGCACAAAATAATTTAGGTAATTCACGGCCATTGGATAACAGGTTTATCACTGAATTAATAAATAATAATATTATGATTGATGAGAAAAGTATATTATGTAAAATATTAATATATTTATACTTAAGTATGTCGGTAATGATATTTTTTCGGTTATAATAATATACTACCTTTTATTAATATACAATAAACTAATTTATACAATTGCACTATCCATCTGTTTCCATTTGATTGGCTGTAATTAGATATTAACTACATAAATATTAACGAAATTTGCACATATAGAGAGCATTATTCGTATAAACCTAGTGAGGTGGTGTCGTTTTATAGTACTGAAATCAACAATCTGAAACTTTCACGAATTAAAAAATAGGCATCGTCAATTTATTTTTTAGAAAATTAAATATTTACATTTAATTATTTTTTCTAAACAACTTAAGTCAGGCTACGGTACTGAGTTGTAAGTTGTAATTAATGCGATAGAAGTGCTATTTATTGATTATCTTCGAATACAATACGGAAACATATTCACACTACCTACATACATTTTTTTGATTCTCTATTTTTTTCAAATGCATTACCTAACGCAGGGTTTTCCAAACTATGTTCCGTGGAACACCAGTGAACCACCACCAAAGCTGAATAGGTGTTACGTGACAATTTCAAAAGGTTTTATACGATGCAACACATTTAAAGATCTTCTACTAAGTAGAAGTAAATAAAAAATCTCCACTGATGTTTATGACGACGTCAAGTATCTATAGAGTTCATGGCTCCCACAAGGGGGGAGGGGCTGACAGGCCTCTGGCCTGGGGGCCTGGGCTTACGGGGGGGGGAGGGTGGCCCGGCGTGAGAGATTGACCAGCCAAGTGAGATATACACACATCACAAACATGCACTAATAGCAAAAAAATGTAATAGTATGTGGTTTTGCCATGCTTACAATTTTTGATTATTGTCGATCGAATATCGACAATAATGTGTGTCCATGCGACATGTCCATAATTGTTCATATTAACGTAAAAGTATGTGTATTAAAGATACAAAAAATCGCTAAAAATACTCTCAATTTTATCTCGAACATTTGGAATATGCAACTGTAGATCGTCACATTGCCTTTCCTTTAACCAGAGCGATAAGTAGAAGGGCCGCTTCAGGATGTGGGAGCCATGATCTATGAGCGCATGAAAAAGATGGGGTATATTGTTTTTAACTGACCGGTTTTGTCAGTTTAACGACAGTTGCCAAAAAGAATGGTTAGCTGCGCTAATAAATAACCTACAAAATAAACTAAGTGTTCCGTTAAAATTTCCTGGTTTGCGAAGTGTTCCATTACAGAAAAAGTTTGGGAAACCCTGACCTAACGTATTACCATTTATTTCATACGCTTACGATGGTTGAGCAGCTAACGCGTCAGCTTATAATGTCGTGGGCCCAAAGTTTTAATCCTGGGTCTGGAAAATACACATAATATTATTTTAAGTATGTATTTGGAATCAGAGTATGGTAGTAGCTAACATCATAAAATGATCTTTTTAAATCGGACATGGTAAAGATAATTTATTTCAATATGAAACAATTATTATCAATTTCTACACAAATTTAACGATAATATTGCATTCAAAGTATTTATAAACAATAACTGGCGCTACTATCGAAGATCACAATTCCGTATTACGGCCTGATTATAAATGGCCTTAACTCAAAATAAAGTCTAGATTTTTGATATCTACCGCCTTAGCGTCATAGATTCTTTACCTCTACCCAATACCCATTCTAAACACTTGTCTTGATCTACCCAATCTTATCTTTCTTTTTAGTTTAATAATTATTGAAGAGTAGCATATTTGGATGTTGGCTGACTTCCGTTCTTGAGACATGGCTGCTTTTAAATGTGAGATGATGTGGCGATTATTGAATAATCCATAGGTATATTAAACTTATAGAAATTTGTAGCTATTTTAATACCAGCAAGCACAATATATATAATATATTAATTAAAATAGCTCACACTTTTAACTGTTTTCAAAAAAGTTTACTTAGCTTGACATTAGTGGTATATCACAATGATTTTTTCATAAAAACCCTGGCATTTTGAATAATTTGAAACATTTGACCGACGTGAAATATATGAGGATAGCGAAATGAGAATTTCATTAAACGCGTTATTCCAGTGTTGCGTTCACAAAGAGATATTTTTACATTATTTAGATAAGTATAAATAATATAATAAAAAAATATGTGAAGGCAGGTATACAAAATATTTGTGTTATCATATTTTTTTTCGATGTTGTATTATTGAAAATGGAGGGCAAACTAGTTTTAAGAGACATTTTAGCAAAAAATGTTCGGATAGATTATTTGGAACGTCTTCTTCAGTGTTCCAAAAGTGTATTAGCAACAGTTATTGTATGATAAAAGGATGACTTTATATTCATAAAGTAGTTAGTGATAAGCATATAAATAAATCAATATTCAATTTTTAAACCAAATTGCTCTACTGTAAAAAAGAAAAAGAAAAAGATACATGATTGATTTTCTCTTTCACACCAAAATGCAATACATGTGGCAGAAAATAAGGGTGTTTGTTTTTCTTTGATTCGACCACTTCATACTAAACTTCTCGGATGGACGGATCTCTTTGCTTATCATATAACCTTGGCGGTTGCCTTCGGATGGCATCCTTTTAAAGCTAAAAATTATCACTTCTGCGCTCTTTTCTTAGACATATAAACCAAAAGTGCATTAGATCTAATAAATTTCTTATTTTTGAATATTCTTCTTCTATGTTAACCTTCCTTTTACAATGATAATAAATTCCGTCTTTTCCGGTGATGTTACCGCGGATTACTGTACGAAATTGACAATATTATAGTAAGTAAATGGAAATTGCCTATTTAGGGAATATAAATAAGTCTTATTTAGAAATAAACTATTTTTTTTATTCAACGAATAATCGACAATGATCAAAACGCATCAAAACCTACTTTTAATCATACGAGTATTTCTATACATTTCTACAACATATAAGTCATAATATTATATTGATGTCGCACCTTACATTCATATCTCTTTCACAAAACGTCTCTCTTTTTCGCATATACTTTTTTATCTATCTCTATTGTTCGTAATGGAATGGAACGCTCTCTTTGAAATGTTCATTCATAATGTATGTCAGATAAATGATATCTGACGGATGTCTATCAATTATAATATATATTTACTGTTATATCGATTATGAAAATAATAACATTTTAATTAGATAAATAATTGACGATTTTAGGAATAGCAGAAATATTTATGACGAAATGCATAAATAATTGAAATATTTGCAGTTTAGTAAACTAGGTAACCTAATGTGACATTACAGTAACGGAAATGTTAATAAATTTTTACTTTACCTGAACAATGTTCCTATCAGCCTGAAAAATAATATTTTTTTTTATAAACAAACCTTTTGACGCTCTTGTAAAATGATTATGAGGTATTTTATAATATTTTGTGAAATCGATAATATTTCTAACACAGTGTTTTTCTTTTATTTTAGGTAAGACTCTTGAAATAACTCAAATAAATAACTTCTTCTTGAGATGAACAACCAACAGATAAAACGGGTATGTATAAAATATATATATATAACCTCTCGTAGCTGTAAATGTGTTTATTTTTATCATTTGAGAATGTCTTGTTGAAGCGCACTAAGCAGCTGTTTCTGATCGTTATTAAATGCTGTGGTGTAAGTAGGTACGATATACTGTGGCTTATTTTAATTATTAATACAACCTTCCTTTACCAAAAAGATGACAGTTGATACGGTGCGCCCAAAACGCATATACTGCCGACTTACGTTAAATCTAAATAACGTTAATATAACAAGAATATAATAATATATACAAATAATTACAAGATAAAAAGAAGTTTTTATATACAAAGTTTTCAAATTTTCTGTTGAATCATATAAACTTGACTTGACTAGCTTTAACGATCAAAAAAATTGTACTTGATAGAAATACTGAATAAATATAGAATACTGAAATGTAATTTTTACATTTATTTTCATATTGATTTCCATAGTAACGCACGTATATATTAATAATTTAGTTGCTAGGACCCCAGACTCCTAGCAACCAATAATTAATAGTGGATTGGAATACGGATTTCTTCCGAAATAACTTTTCATACAAAACAGAATTAACTGAAAATGAATTCAATTCTACTTATAGATAGCTAAAAGTATTAAAAGAATGCATTGGCATCGTGTTTTGGTAGATTATAAAAGTTTTGAATATAAATCTAGTCGGGAAGTTAGTTAAAAATCGATTGCAAGATTTGTACTGGATAAACAACTACCATACAAATAAGAATACGACCCAATAAAAACGTTGTAAAATAGAGTGACAGTTAAATAGTGTAATAAGTAACATATAGCCATTATTATGATTATTTTATCAATGGTTAACTAACACAATTAACCCATTATGGATACAGTATACCTAATATAGTTTACTGGATTCATATATATTTTTTATTGACATGGCAATATTTTTTTATTGTGCTGAAATAATTAAATTTAATAAGTAGATATTTCAAATACTTCAAATATGTACTTCCAAAGCTTTTTTATTGTTTTTTACATAAATATTTTCAAATAGCGAATGATTGATTATGTCAACTGTCACTTGTCTCATGCACATCTTTGTATAGGCACCACATGTATTTATATTTTTTCACTATACCCTAAACTGCCGATACATTGCTAATTAGTATTTGCAGTGGATAGAAAAGTTCATACGTCAGGCTCGTTAAGTGATCATATATACCAGGGGTGTCGACTAAATTTTATATAGATCTACTTTGAAGAAGAAAAATCCTCCAACATATACTTTTAATTAATTAATAAATAAAAAAATACATAAATTTATTTTGAGCTTCTGGACTATACAGAGCTGGAATTACTTATTTTACATTGTAAGGTATCTACAATTTTTGTAGAATTGGGGGTATAATTACTCAAGCCATTTCATCGCCGTAGGATTGGTTTGTCGAATAGGCCAAATGTCAAATGTTCAGTAGACGAAAAACAAATGTCATTATCATATATTTAAATACATGAAGGTATTTATGTTGTTGTTTTTACAGCATATGAATGCTGTATTCATTACAAAGTAATTTAAAGAAAAGAATGGTTCTGATCCATTTAGATACAAAAATCATTCTGCATTAAAAGATCGATTTAGACAAAAACGGATATTCAACAAACCAATCTATAGCGACGATTTCTCAATCATAATTACAAATGTTCGTCCGTTAAACTTAATATAATATTATATTTTGTAGCATTACTGCAATCTATTTTATGGTTTTAGAATTAGATAAATAAGAATTTTAATTAGTAGTAGTAATAGTAGAAATGTGTATAATAAATAAAATTCTATTATAGGTACTTCAAAATAAATTAAATATTTTTGGCAATTGACCTTATTGATGCACCTGTTATATACGATTGTAGTAATACTATCTACTACAATGAAAAAGCTCGAAAATTAAAAGAGAAAAACTGTTTTTCTTTTCCATTGTATAAATTTGAAAATTACTTTTACGTGGAATTGGAATTAGGTCAATGTTTTTGACAACTTTACAATTAATAAAATACTAAAGAGACATACATTATCGCTAATCTTCCTATCAAGTATCTCAATACAAATTCATTCGGAATCGAAGTCTTCCCGGAGAGCCACTTAGGCAGGTCGTAATAACGAATTCCAAAGCCCACGCGAAATTTACCGTCGAGAGGATTGTCAAGTATTCAGAAGGCTTCGTTTTCTTACCCATCGATAAACGATACGACAGTGTAAAGTTCTCAGCAACTTGAAGAGCTTTCGACCCACGATATGTAAATTTATTGAAACTTCGTCTTTACTTTTTGGATTAAAGGCCTGGCTTTGAATTCTGCGTAACATATATCTCTCTCTCTCAAAACAAACTATTCTGTTATCTCGCTTTGAGATGTCTAACAGAATTTAAGCTATACATTATTTGATTCTTTTGCGTAATCCTTTATGGTGAGCTATACAATAATATGTATTATCTTTTTTGTATTACTGTACACAACCTTTTTTTTGCTGTCAGTTAGCACGTTTTACAAATCATATTATCTTGATCCAAATAATGGCTTTCTTATAAATTACCAGATGTAGATCATTCTATATATTCTGTACATGCTGTACACACAAAATCTCACTACATAGAATTGGTCTTGATTTGGCGTCTTATAGAGAGTTTATTTTTTTATTTCCGAGGAAAACGTGTTGAAAAAATTAGTGTTCCTTAAATAGTATCAAAAATTCTTCATGTGGATTCTTTTTTACGTTAATTGATAAGTTTTATAGACTGAATTATGCTGAAATCAATACCATAACGATGAAAAGACTACCACGAAAGAAAACGTTTAGCTTATTTTGTATAAAATGTAGTAAAATCGTGTAATGTGCTTCAATGTACCGGCATTAATATGTCTTTTACAAAGGGACAGATATCTTGTGACACGCTTACTCTCTCCATCATAATTCTCCATTTTTGTTTCTCCAACGGGATAGTGGCCTTCGTGTACTTAGTGTTGAAGATACTGAGTTTATTTCTCAAGGAAGTTAATCATCCATTCCTTCACGAGTTGGCTAACTTTAACTTATCCAATCGTGAAAATAAATAATTTGTCGAAGTCTGTCCAGTTCATTATTTTTTGTATCTTCGTTATTTTACTCTATAATAACCTGTATTTTCAAAAAATTTGCCAAGCATATTAGTAATTGTTATTAGATATGTCAGTAAGTATTCTTCTATCTTCTTTAAGAGTGACAAGTATGCGACTCTGCCTGGTAAATATATTACACTTATTAAAGTAGGTGCAATCTTTTCTAATATATCTTCATATTTATTATACATGGACCATCAAGAAAGATTATACCATACCCAACGGCCAACGGGAACTATGTATAACAGACCGGACGGTTGGAGATTGGGTAGCAGGGTCAGGCTCCAGTAGTTGGACGATGTCAACGGAGATGCTAGAGCGACCGGCTTAGACATAATATGGAAGAAACTGGTCAGGATAGGGGGAGAAGGAGAAAGTTCTTGGAGGAGGCTAAGGTCCGCCCTGTGTTATTGGACCACTTATGATGATGATGATAGTGACGATATCTTAATTTATTATAAAAAAGTTGAAAGTCAATAAGGTCTAAGTTCCAAAAAATTCTGTAACAAGTTTTTTTTACTTCAATACAATCTATATGCCAAACCTAATGATATTCTAAAGAATCTATGTTCCTAACTCTATCATTTTTGTCACACTAATACAATGAAATATGGACGGGTGGGGTCTATGTGCCTCTACATACTCCTCTACATAGAACGTTTCAATATTGTCCATGTTTAAATATTTTATTCTTCTTTTGTTTATTTTATCTTTAGAATTATGTAAACTATTTATAATAATTATTATGTATGGTTTTATAATTTTTTTTTTATATATCAGTTTCACATTTTTGGCACATAGAACCTATAGAATTTCAACCCTTTAATTATATAGTCGGAACCTAATTTAACTAATTAATTTTCAATGAAATTAGCTCAATGTAATGTTTACTCAAACACATAGTGGATTATATCTACGTTAAGGCAAAATAAATACAAGGAACAACGTAATCTGTTTATTTAAACCTATTCGAGAAGTGTGTAATAATGTCCCCCAATTCTTGTTGAACAACAAATGTAATAAAATTTATTAATTCCAAAGCTTGTAGATATAGAAAGAAAGCTCGGTGAAAATTACAAGCGCCTATGTTTATCCGATGCCACATTTTTTTATCAAGTTATATAAATGTAAATTAAGCCAATAAATCTCATTATTTCTGGAGCGCAAACGTATCGCTGTGGAAGGGAGAAAATAAAACAAAAATAATAAGTAAGCCAAAATAGCTTGTATCAAGTATCGCGATAGCCTCTGGGCGAATCATTTGTATTCAATGTAGCGACTAGGCGAGAATATTTTGACTTTGAAACGTCTCAGGGCAGAGGTATCTAAGAATTCAAACGACTCTTAATTTATTTGTTAATTAAATGGTACTCTTACTGAATTAATAAGATTGGTACTCTAGTAAAAAAAACCTCAAAGCGTACTTTATATTCTTACATTAATTACATCTTCATACTTTGAATTAATATATTTTTTATTAGAATCTAACCAGATGAATACATCAGTATGCCGCCGCTGTGCAATTTATTTTTTACATATTATTATCTAGTTTAAAGTAACTAAAATACGTATAGAAAATTCATTTAAAAAAAAATCCTGCTAAATACCAACTTAAAATATTACGTCAATGTCGTATTATATAATTGTATTCTGATTGATTTTACAGGCCGTTATTAATGTCCTCAGAAGATTATGGTCAAATATAGCTAAAGTTTAAAATTATATACATGCTACTAAATCGGTCATTTAAGGAATTTAATGTAACTGCCGCTATAAATATCCGAAGACTGTTTTCTCTTGATTTTGATTGTGTGAAATAGTAACACTGAATGACAGACAGAACGGGATTTGTTCTTTTTTTTTATCTCGCCCTCTATATAATATGCTTTAGTAAAGGTAAAATAATTGACGGTGGATTTATTGGCACCAAAATCTCAATGTAGCAATAACTTTTTTTCTAAGAACAAACAACTAATCGTTTGGTGGTACCCAATAGATGCCTACTAAAAGAAAGATGAAATATCACAATACACAAATCTAAATAGGTACTAATAATTTTTTTCCAACTAATAATTGACAAGTATAAGAATATAAAATAATAAGTTTACTTTGTCACAATTAGATAGGACAAGTACAGCTTAGTGATCAGGACAAGTGGGCGCAAACCCCGGGGGAAGCACTTTCAAAATCTGCTGGGTGTCGATTTTTTTTACTGGTTATAATTATATTTTTCAAGAGTGTTTTCAAATTAGGTATGTATGTTGAACAAATGTTGTATTAAGCTCTGTGTGGCTATACTATTTGAAATGAAATATCTATTAAAACAGCCAAACGACTAACACAAAACAATAGAGCGTTAATACCTACAATAAATTTTCAACTAAAATGCCATATTCCAAAATTCATTATGCTTGCTTTCATAAAAATGTAATAAAATAATCGCCAGTCATTATTCATTATGTGAAAATACAATAATGACAATCTATATTATATGCCTAGGTACTGATAGTAAAATCGAATCGAATCATAATAAAACAGTACGGAAAATAATTTTATTTTACTCTCTAAATTATGTATGTGTATTCCATTATAACTTAAAAACTACATAGGAAATATTGATTTAATCTATATATATATATATATATCTAAACCAAAGATAAAATTTCTAGAAAATAACGCACTGTGTAAACTGGTCAGTTAGTAGTAAGGTGTGGGAAAAAGAGTAAATACTTAGGTATAAGCAAATATTCATCACATTGTTTAGAATATAATACTTATTCAAATTTGATAAGTCTATTAATTTATTCGGCATAGCGGTCTATTTTTATTTTCATAATACCTATTGATGTGTGTAAAATATTTACAATAAACGACTTACTTATTACTAATTTTCTAAACACAATCTCCCATCATTTGTGATTGTATTTTAAGAAAGGGAAGAAAAATTACTCGTAGTTGGTGTGATCTAATCTGATCGAAAGCTTTTTTCGTATATTATGAACCGATCACAACAACACTATCCCATTGGTACCTGAATTCTTGCCTGATTTGGCTACATATTTGAGGTTTATGTATAAAGAGAAAAGGTAATATTAAATAGCATGTTGCTATTATAACAATAATTGCTTTATAATGTTTTATTTATTTTCTTGTACAGTGTTGTAATGTTATGGTCACAGAAAACGATTTGGATTATGTACATGTGAAAGAGTCTAGTAAATACGCCCACTAATGCTAACTTGTGACTAACATAGAATATGAATAGTTGTCTGGGTACCAATTATAATGGCCTTACTCCGATCCTATATTACCTACCTACCTATTAAACTCATTGTCGCTATCCAGGCACTTAATCAATTAACGTGACCATGTGAGCATAAACATGAAGTTAAAAATCGGCTTTGATACACGCAAAGCAACATCGAATCCACAGGATGACTCATCCAGAAGTTATCGTTTGACCTTCGTTGCGGTAAATCTGCATCTATCATCTATCATAAAATCTTCATCCCAAGATCAAAGTATAACCATGTGATTGATAATCAAACTGTCAGAATATAAGTATGTGACTGTATGAGCCCGAGACCTGCTCCAGCAATACAGCCGATCAACATAATGGTTAGTATAATTCTCTCAGATAGAGTTGGTGCGAACACAGATACGAAAGATTATGACGTGTATCGGTGCATTTCTAAGACAACGGGCATTGGACAACGTCTACGAGAAAGAACCGTTTGTCTTACTTACGCCTACTTATTGTGCTCATAGCGAAACGAGGACAATGCGTATATATTGACGTCGATTTAAAAATTTTAAACATCCTTTTTGTAAACAATGTGTCTTTGTGAGTATTGCTTTGCTTCAACTCTTGTTAAAACATACCTGGACTGAATCCCGTATAAACCGCCCTCTTTTAGTATTATTCAGATCAGAACCCAACCTCAAATACAGTCCACATAAAAAGCATTACCAATTGTTTAGGGTAATCGTAAGATATTTTGACATCGTTTCATTTATATAAATACATTTTCACGTTTGTAATAATATAATATGCTAAGCCGGTGTCGGCGACTCTGGTCGTGTAATAAGAGCATTGGAATATTATACTGCCTATAAAAATATAGTATGTAGTAAACTGAACATTCGCAAATATTTTTGACTTAGTTTAGTGACGGGGGTGCGAAATGCGATTATAACAAAATTCATTCAATAATAAATCCCGTGGTCGTATTGTTAAATTTAATATGTATGCAAATTGTATTACAAAGTAAGCAGTGTAGCATAATAAAATCATTACTACACTTCAAAAGCGATAACAATTTACAATATAACTAGCATTCGCCAGACATTATGAAATAATATTATATTTTTAGCACGAATCGTGGGTCTAATAATTTGAAACGCCTGCCTTCTGCCGAAATATGATTTTAACGCGATAAAGGAGAAATGTTCGGTTAGCGAAAACAAGATTAATAATATTCCTGAAATTTGCATGAAATGGCTATATATTTCATTGATATCAACACAAATTTAGTTAGGCATTCAAATATGGAACAGCGTCACCGATATAATCTGTTTTATTTTTTTGTACAACTGGAAAATAATACAAATATACTTACTTATAATAAAATGGGGTGAAAAAATAATTTAACCAGTGAATGTTGTACCATTGTATAACATAACTCAATGAAAAGAATATCGCTAGATTAATTTAATCACCTTGATTATGGATGTAAAGACTGCTTTGGTCATTTTTTGGGCGAAGGAAAGATACGTTTATACTATAAATAACAGAATTTTGAAAAACCTCAGAAACATCTCTGGACCAAGTAAGACTCGAACTAATGTCTTGCACTTCGAAAAGAGACCCACAGATGGCGCTGTCCATTGACTGGATGCCGCAATCGTTATTTTCACAATCTCACAGCCTCAGCTTAGTCTAATTAGCTCTGACCTTTTTGATCATACATATCCCTTTTTTTGAAACTAAGCACCTTACACTATCGAGATTCATTTCTAGTATTAAGTGTGGTTATCAAATTGTCAAATGCAATACCTACCTGAACTGAACTAATTATTGGCAAGTTCATCTGGTTAATGGGTCGAACGAGTTATCTTATCTTGTTAATATATTTTCTTGTACCGTTTGAAGTATTTTTTTCTTATTATTGTATAATCTCTGCAAACTCTGAATAAATACTAAAACCGTTGTTTCTATTTTACAAATGAACCATCCTATAATATTCTCATTACCTAACACTATTAACAGGCCTAGAAGCTGATTGAAAGTAGTGTAGTTTAACAGTATTAGTAATAAAAATGAAACAATCACAAATACTCGCACTTTGAGAAAATCACATATTTAAATATATTGTGTCCTCACCAGGATCGTACATGGAGCTCGCCGATGAAAGACCAGCACCTTAAGCACTGCACCACGATCTGTCTATGATTCATGCAAATTATTTATTATATCTTATAACTACGAGGTACCTACTTCAAATTACACCAACCGGAGAGCTTTCCGAATCCATGCAATATAAACTTTAAATAGCATACTAAACATGTCATAATACACAAATGAGAAACAAGCTGCCCTGAAATGATTGCATAATATACCTTATATACGTCAAATGGCTTTTTTATATTAGACATTTTTCTGACCTCGTTTTTTAATCTACTCAATAACAATAATATAGATTGCCAACAATTATCATATAAAATGAATTTTAATATACCCAGAGTAAATATGTGAACATTAACCTGGCTCTCCTGTTCTTTAAGCCAATCGGATTCCGGCGTTCTGGAAGGCCATTTAATACTATCTATAGAATGTATACGGCGTAGCAACGGGATGCTGGTATGACCTGGAAGACTGGTTAGCAACGGGGATTCTCTGAGCTCCGTGGAGGAGGTATTATAGTGTAAATATGATCCAGCTAAGGGGCGGACATGGCCAAAGAAGAAGAAGAAGAAGAAGGAGAATAAATATTCCGGCTCACGTGTTTTTGTGGTCACTAACAATTCACATAATAACCTCAATTACTAAAGTCCAGCGTCTCGACTCTACAGAACAATGGATCATCACAGTGATCTGTGTTCTTCTCTTGTATCTTTTAAAATAAGTTACTTCGAAACTAAGTGCTTTTAGATACTTAATTAAATCATTTACTGTATTTTTCTGTATATATCTCTTTTTTCTGTATGTCTTATTCGTTGAATAAAAGAGATAGTTTATTAAAATTATTAGCGAGTCTAAGTACGTTTAAATAATTATGGAAATAGTTGATACCTACCTTAATTTCATAAAATAAAACCGATAGCCAACATAATAAACGCAAAGCATTTCATGTAACAACTACTAGTTTAAATCATCGGAATTCGGTAAGATGCCTGTAGCTTAATTGGAAATGCATACTGGCGCAAATCCAGCGTATACATATTTAAGTCCCGTCGGGTGTCGTATTTTTTCTGCAAAATGATTTTTTCTAGTGTGTATATGCATGAAATGTTTTCAAATTATGTATTTTCAATATCATATTATATAATGTTACGCACTCAAATCTTATGTCTCATTCGTTGAATATAAGAAATAGTTTATTAAACATATAAATATCATTTTAATTTAATTATTCTTCAATCTATTAATCTAATATTTGGACCATCATTAGGTATCATTCATTTATTTTATATATATTAGGATTGTTTTATTATTATGTTTGAGATTTTTTTTAGTGTGTATTTGCATGAGATATTTTCAAATTATATAATATGTTCAATATATAAAATGTTACATTCTCAAATTTTGTGTCTTATTCGTTGAATAAAAGAAATAGTTTATTAAAAATATAAATATCTTTTTAATTTAACGATTCTTCAATCTCTCAATTTAATATCTGGCGCGCCATTATTATTCATTCATTTTGTATATTGTAGGATTGTATATCGTCACTGTTCAGGCAGAAGACACTAATTCGATAAAATGACATATTGAGTTAGTTATACCAAAATGTTCCTTATTTCAAACTTTACTGTCTGGAAACCTTCTTAATAAATAAACAGTCTTTATTTTAAAGTCATCGTTTTTACGATTACTTAATAAACTCACATGATAGACCATTTCGAACATTTTAACAACTTCAAAGTCAAATTACTCAAAACTAGTATTCTCCAGTTAGTGTGTTCTGTCAGAACAGAGACGATATTATATTTGATTTTGACAATAATAAAATACCTAATTTGAAAACAATAATAATTATCATGACCTTAAACAAGTCACCATATTAATATGTCTCATTTTGAATCTAACAATTGCCAAAATATTTTTTTTTGGATACGAAAACTAACGCAGTAAAAGTATGCTTCGTAAATGGTATGTTTTTTATTACTTGGATCATAACGTAGTCTCTTGTCACGGTATAACGGACTTTGGCTGACGTGTTTATTTTTACGTGAAAACATACTTGAAAATTCACGCCTGTGTTTTATGTAAATCAAATAAACATTTGAATATTTATTAGAATAATTCTAGGCCAATCCGGAAGCGGATACGACCATACGCGTATTTTCAATTATACCACACCCGGCGTCGTAAACATATACAATTATGCATAATAATATGTAATGGCTTAAGCTATCAAAAGGTGTTAGCTAGTAGCGAAGGCTGTTTTGTTGGCAATTTGACGTGTCGGTTTTGTGATACGACTACAAAGCTTTCCTGTTAACGTCTTTAAGCTTAATTGAAAAAGGGATTCGTTATTAGCTCGCACGCAATAGCTAGTCTTAATGATAGCTGTACAACTGTAACCTATTCTGTGACGTTATTTTTCAACGATTTTTTTATTCATTCATAGAGAAATAATCGTATTTTATAACGCATACAAACCTGATTAAGATTAAAATGTCGTTTTGTTGAAAGAACGTGTTAATTTTTTAAGTTATACTTCTTTTGTGCCGTTTGGTAGAGAGTGTAATTGAGAGCTGCGCGCGCACACCGTTACAAAAGTGCGCAACAGTATGAAGTTAGCTGCAAAACAGCCAGCTTTATGCAAACGCAAGTTTGATAGTAGAATTTTTCCGTTGCTTAGGTAATGAATTTATTATTCTCGGCCATTTGCAATTCCTTACGTAAAAAAATGATTAAACATCAGAGTGACAGTAAAGTTGTTACTTTAAAAATAAAAACAACGAGAAATAATTATTATATAATATAGTAATATAAGTTAAATTGTATAAAAATAAACCGACGGCGTTCCAATAAGCGGCTCTTTTTCTTGAGTATGTAATTTAACAAGATAATTAAGAGTTACTTGAAGAATCTAGGTTATCACAAGTTTTTTTTTGTTTTGTTACGCCGAAGTGTAACTTCTAATGCGCGTACATAGGTACACACACATACCAAATTTTTAATATAATATTATGATTATGTTGTATTATTTGATATTTGTATCTTTACGGCTATCCGCAAACATGAACCAAAGGAGGCTGTTTTCAAACCCCTGCTCATCTGTCGACATATAGATACCAATCGCCGCGCTATGCTTGCGCTGAGCTCAAATTAATTTACGGCAACATAGTTTATCATTAAATTTTACTTGTTTTAAAGTTCAATATTAATTGTAACAGACCCTTAATTATAATAATTATTTTTTAAGTAAGATAGATATTATCGTCTCTGTTCTGGCAGAACACACTAACTGGAGAATACTAGTTTTGAGTAATTTGACTTTGAAGTTGTTAAAATGTTTGAAATAATGGTCTATCATGTGAGTTTATTAAATAATCGTAAAAAGGATAACTTTAAAATAAAGACTGTTTATTTATTAAGAAGGTTTCCAGACCGTTAAGTTTGAAATAAGAAACATTTTTGTACCAACTCAATATGTAATTTTTTCGAATTAGTGTCTTCTGCCAAAACAGTGACGTTATTATCATACAACGAATCAATCGATGTCATATATTTGCGTAGAAAAAAATATGATAAAATATACTTACAATATATTTTTAAATTATGACATACTTAAATTGCTATTTTAATCTAAAAGTCATCTTTCACAAACTATAATACAGAATAATATTCATGTAGCTAATGTACCACCATAAATCGGCAGGTGTTCGAATTTACAACTAAACCCATCACATTATAAATAGTATTAAATTATATGTCAAATATTATCATGTGGCGCCCTCACTCAGCAGACAATTTATACTGGTGGATCTATAACAATTCGCACTACTTAGGTACTTTTTCATGCAGTTTGAAAAAAACACATATTGTATTATGTATTTAACCCAAAACAATTTCAATAAGTACTTTTCATGAGACGTGATAATATGCCGTATTTTTCTTTTTACAGCACAATTATATTATTTTATTTCAGATCGGATCAAAAACTCTTATTTTAAATTGACTTATAATATTATTGCTGCCAAAACTTGGTAAGTCGATAATTTAGGTGTTTTGAGTTAACAACGAATTATGTGTCTTAATATAAATGTGTATGCGATGTGTAGAATATGTACATATAAATACTCGTAGCATAAAGAAATAAGCATTATGCATGCTTTTAAAAGGCATGTCAAACTTTCAAATTCCAATTAGTCCACAACATGATTCAAAGACTTACTTAGAATTACTTAGAAAAATTAAAATGTACCTATTATAATACATCAACTATATATTAAAGCAATAACATTTGTTATCATGTATTTTGCTTGTATGAATTAAATGGATTTTTATTGTTATGGTTCCATCTGTGAAGATTTTAGCCGTTAAGATTATTTTTAGTATATTTTATGGATAATAAATTAATATAATGCTTTATCGTAGTATATTAATTGTCAATCCGGTAGTGACGAAGGGTGGAAATAGGCTGTTAAGATCCGACATGAATTCAAAAATATTCAATTTACCTATGCCTAATGTAAGCTATAATAGATAATAGTAAAAAAATATTTTATAGATAGAAGAATATTTTTCATCGATTATAGTTTAGCTTAGGCAGGGCTTAATGAATTAAAAAAAACTATCCAACACTACTTATAATAATATGTATTCTTAGTTTAGACAGGGTTTAATTGAAATTAAAAAAAAACTATCCAGCACTATCTTAAAATTCTTAGTACAATGAAAACCTGCTTATTCCAAACCATCATTTATTATTGTTAAAAATATTTTTCTATCTATAAAACATCTAAAATGATGTATGGTTTAATGTCATAATGTTAGATATTTTATAGATAAACGAATATTTTTTTACTATTATCTACTATGGCTTATATTAGGCAGGGGTTAATTGAGTGAAAAAAAAACAAACACTATCTCTATAATTAAAGTAATTAATATTAATATTGACAAAATTTAGTATACACTTTATATATATAACCCGCGGGGCTTAAGCGTTGGCCTACTGCGTCGTGGGTCTCAGGTTTGAATCCTGGGTCTGACAAGTAGGTACATATATTATTTTTCAATTTGTGTACGAGTCAGAGTATGGACCTAATAGGTTGAGCAAGTGGCTGACATTCATTTCTCATAAAAACAAAATCTGCCAATACAAATCTCCACTCTGTGAAGACCCATATGATCCTATTAGGGTCGGACATGGTTGGAAAAAAAAATATATGGAATCTAAACAGCCTGTAAGTTTAACTCACACTAAGGCCTGGCCGGTACCTGACATTCGAAACATTTTATTGATTTTGTTTGTTTTTGTATTTCATTTTACTTTATCAACTGAAGAAGGGGAGAGAATAATGAAAAAGTCTACTTGTAAGTTTATCGTGAGATGTAATGTAATAAAAACAATAAAAATAAAATCAAGACAGAATCATTTCGGTGTGATGTGGTTAACCTTGTCGTATCGAGGGTTGATATGAGTTCATAATATATAATTTTGTAACGTATCATTTTCATAGATTTGTTTGTTTCCCTTTTTATTTCAATAAACATTCACGCATTTACGTTTCGCCATTTCTCAAATTTAAAACAAATACACGCCAGCATTATGACGGCAGTTTCCTGTTTCGTGATTTCACTGTTTCTTTTTTATGCTTCTAACGAGGTGCAATTTGAGGGAATTGTTTTAAGTACCAATTTTGGAAAAAAGCTCCTAGTGTATATTTTCAAACAAACAATAAAGATCAGGTTAGTGTATAAGGCTACCAAAATATAAATGGTTTATACGTCATGTATTTTCAGAAAAAAATCATTATGTATTATAATAGTATGTAAATATTTATAGTCATTCATTTATAATATTAACTATAGTAAAATAAATAGGTTAGCGTAGGAAATACATAATAATCACCATTACTTATACCTAATAGGTTTTGTATATTTACATACCTATCTTTATAATAATTTTAATATAAAGGAATCTTGCGTTTAAATAATATTATGTAATATCGTAAATATAAAAAGAGACTTAAATGTATAATCATTTATTATTATTTGTTATTTGTTTCAATATTAAAATATTTCATTACACTAATACACGGAACTTAAATAATAATACTTAAAAATACAGCTTAGAAAAACTGCTTATACTTAAAAATTTAATAATTATTCTGTAGTTTTGGGGTAAAAGTGATTAAGTCAGTTTGGTTGCAGCTGAGATAATAAGTTTTGATATAAATCATAGTTTAAAAAAAAGGGCTTGCTTAGAAGTTAATTTTTGTATCTGTTTTATTTCTTTTATGTATAATTAATTAAGTTTATGATATTGTTTTTTATTCAATGTTTTAATACTTAATTAATTTTACTAGAGATAAAAATATTTTTCCCAATTTTAGCTGTTTCTACAAATTAACATATCCTTGTATTTTGCTTATAGGTATGTGCAAAATGTTATGATACACACATTGGCATTAAAATCTTAATTTCGTAAAAACATGACTTAAGAACTTTTACCTTACAACTCAGAATTTTTAATTAAATAATTAGACGGCGTTTTGTCAGGCGCCTGCTCTAACCACAATCTATTGACCCGAGCCTCTATCTATTTTGTGAATATTTGTTAATACATCCGATTACTATTAATTCCACTAATTTCTTATGTGTTTTATATTTAATCAAGGTAATACAATATTAGTAGAGATTTTTAAAGCTACTTATTTTAATAAAGTAATTGAATTATTGTATTATATTATCTTTAGATTATATTTTTAGTAAAATTTTACCAAAATGATCATATTTTTAATTAAATAGCACCCAATATAATAATAGTGTTTCTAACTCTGCGAACCAACAATTACTTACCCTATTTCAAAGTTATTGTAAGACACGATTTATTCTTTCTAAGTTGAATGATTTTTAATGTGAAAGCTCTATTTAATAGAAGCTCTTAGTAGCAAAATATGAAGCTTAACTAATTAAAAGACAATTAATTTCTTTTTTAAAACATTTTATTTAATCATCAATACCTACGTGTCTAAAGATTTTTTTAAAGTCAACGTTTTAATTTAATATATCTATTTTAAATACGTGAGTATAATGTATTTATTTTTTCTAATAAATGTAAATAATTTAAAATCATTTCAATTGATATCGAATCTTATTTCGGTATTGTGACAATATTGAAGCTAAATTTTTAAATAAATGTGATATTATTATAAACGGTAGAGTAGAATTCGTAGTTACAAAGATTTCGCCCGGTCGATCAAATTAAAACAATGCCTATTAAATAGATTTCAAATAAAATAAATGAGGTGATGATATTATATAACATAATAATATATTATAATGAATATTCAATGCTGGTGTTCTTTGTTTTATTAAGTTAATCTCATACTGTGTGATGAAGATAGTGCGAATGATTTATAATAATTATTTGTAGTAAAAAGTATGCTATCCTATTAAAATAAAGCCTTTATGCTTTAAGAGAATGACTGTGTAGCCTAATGATAACGATAGTATTTACTTAATAATATATGAAATTAGAACTACGCCGTACAGTAAAACTATTTTTATATAACATACAAAAAACATATTTATAATATGTAATCAATGCAAAGTCATTCAAATATTATTTTTTGAACTAATTAAAAAGTTTATATTGAATTTCTTCACTTCCAAGTAAAAACTTATTAAGTAAATCAGTCTTTTATAATTAACCAATTTTTTATTTAATCATAATATAAACTGTAACCCTATCCGAATGTATATTACTCACCCACCTTCACCTAACCACACTATTTATATTTTCATTCAAAATATTTACATACACAATAGTTTTATTCCTAAAATCACGAAGCCTTAAAATATTGTAGCGTTTCATAAAAGCCTACAAGAAAGTGTTTATAATTGACCGCTGGCTTAAAGCTTGCGTTTATTGAAAGTCAATTGACCGCAAATAGGGTTATTGATTAAACTTTACTGGCCTTTGTTGTACAGTTTCTTACAAGTTAACCATTTAAAATAATCGATTTATTTTATATTACAAATACTAAAACATTTTCTTTCATCATTTTTGATGCAATATGTTTGAGAATTAATTTTAATATTATTTTATTTGAAAACGAATACTGTATAATCAAATGTAATGAGCCAGATATCGTTCAAAGTCTCCAACGGGCCGATTTTTTTTATTCATACAGAGTAAATCATTCTTATAATGATTCAAACGTCATTCATTTTATCATTTGACGGTAAATAATGTCTCATTTCAAAATTACCTAAGCTATACATAATTATCATAATACAATTTACTTGGTTTATTAGTTAATATTTTATAGATGAAATTTTGACCTTGGAATAAATAAAATTTAAGGAAGAAGCCTCTTTTAAAACTTGGTATGATATCAATTTTGAAAAGTTACTTGTCGATTTTCATCACAATAAGGTTCACGATAATTAATCAATTCTATTGAGAAAGGAAGTTTTGAATTATCTTTTCAATTAAAATAGAGAGCTTGTCATCTCATAATATACCAAAATGAAAGTGTTCGCCATCGATTAGCAAAACAAAGTATTTAGGCTTATTAATTACCATTAATAGAGTAAACAAGACTAACCTTCAAATGTCGAGAGCACTGCTTACGCATAGACATCCACTGATCGATTTTACATCAACCCCTAAATTTTCGCTCAACTTGCTAAGTTTCCCGCCCTCCGATCGGGCCGGCATCACTTCCGGTGAGCGCGTCAACCTCCGCCGGAAACGGCCGCCATTGTTAACTACTTGGCGTGGGCCGGTCAAAATATTTTTTTTCGTTTTTTTTTAAATTGAATAAGCACTCAAGTCGAAATTTTGTAGAGTGCGGACATTTTTTACAGTTACTGTTTTGGACGTTTTTTCTTTAGACTTTGGAATATACGAATTTTTAACGATTGAATGCTATTTTGAGCTGTAAGTGTTTATAGATTTTTCGTTATTTAATAATAAATCTGATTTATAACATATATATTTATAGATGGCGCGGCCCATTGACTGGACGCCGCAAGCGCTATGTAGATAGTTTATGATTTAACTCTATGCGTAGTGGCATGACTTCGAAAAGAGACCCATAGATGGTGCTACCTATTGACTGGACGCCACAAGCACTGTGTAAATGGATGAGGATTTTACTCTTGTTGAATCCGTAATTTTTATCTCTCACAGTCTTTCAGCCAGTCACCTCAGTCTGATTAACTGTGACTTTTTTGATCATACAGTTTCTCTATTTTGAAACTACGCACCTTAAACTATCGAGATTTGTTTCTAGTGATAAGTGTGGTGTCTAGTTGTCAAATATGATACCTACCTGAACTGAACTAATTATTTGGCAAGTTCGTCTGGTTATTTGGTCGAGCGAGTCATCTTATCTTGTTAATCTATTTTCGTGTATCATATTTGAAGTATTCTCTGTTATAATTGATTAATCTATGAATAAATAATTAACCGGAAGTGTTCCTATTTTATACCTATATAATGCTATTTTAAAAATAAAAACGGCAAATCACTCAACTATGAAGTAGTATCATAATTTACCATACATATTAATGTTAAAATATACCTCTGTTTATAATATTATTATTTTAAATTTTACGATTGCCTTTTTTTGAGCTGTCGTCGTCTATTCTTTATTGTTTGTTTTATATTTTGTATTAGCTATAAACAACAATGCTAAGGGAGAAAAATATACCGAAATTTTGATTACATTAATAGCCAATTTGCATTCGTCTCTTTTAGCAAAATTCAATATTCGATCTGCCATATCCGGTATCAAGTATCACAGTAGGCTTACCTTTGTAATCTAAGTAATTTTGTCTGTAAGCTAACATTATTGTATGCTTAGAATAGCGTCTGTATTCATACACTCCTAATAATATATTTTACATTATAATCTTAAAGTTGCACCCGGCAATTAGATGTGTGGTCGCAGCCATGATCTATTTTGGGTGAAAGCTGTTTCTTCATAGTAGGCCCACCAGGCACTAATATTTGTGAGGGTTGTGCGGCTGGGCAATGCACTCCCTATAAATGTAAACATTTTTAGCGATGCAATATGTATTTTGTTTTTGTGTGTCTATTTTAAATAAATTAAGAATGATATATTGATAGTCTAAGAACCATGTAGAATAAAAACCATTATTTGACTACCTACGTTTTTGTTTACTTAAACGTAGTGGAAATAATAATTATGTCGTTTTCTCTGTGTCTTGATAATTATTATTACTTAATTCGAAAAATTAAGAGCGTCAGTTGGTATTTCACCCAATGCACAATACCAACATTCTATTAGTGATTCCAATTGGGAAGGTAATGACTGTGCTCAATCAAACTGCTTTGGATATCGATATTTTATTTTGGATGCATTGTGCAAGAGTGAGTTACAACCAACAATGATTTTTATAAATTACTATTAAATTTGCTTTAATCAGTGAACTTTATACTGCTTATGTATTTTATACTAGTATATATTATATTAGTATATTGATATTTTAGAATATTATGTACTTTTTTAAAGTATACAATCCACTCAATATGATGTAATTTTCTATATAGTTCGAATTTGATCCACAGGATGGTAGTACATGAATTAGTTGCAGAGAACTGTATTTTTTTCAAATAACTTCATATCGTAACATGAACTATAAGGCGGCTCTCGTGGTGCAGTGGGTAAGGCGCTGGCCTTCCACCCAAGAGTTCTGGGTTCGATTCCCGGTCATGACAAAAGCATTTATGTGTTTTTCTCAAAGCCTGGGTGTTTGTGATTGTTCAAAATTACTAACAACCACCTTGTACGAAAAAGCAAAGACATGGTTATTAATAATTCTAAAAAAAAAAAAAAAGCATGAACTACAAAAGTCAATTTAGCAACACCTAAAACATAGCAATATATTCATGTTTTATTCAAGATTTTTTTAAAGATCACGTTGTCATATTGAGTCAAACGCGATCTAACTTTATATCTTTATTTTTATTGTATCATGTTTTAATAACATGAATATACGGTTTCATTTTTATAAGATTTTCTACTTTCAAACACTACCTTATAACATAGGTGTGATACTTGATTTCAAAGCTATATCCAACGGCTATCTTAAAATAATAATTTTAGAAAAATAATCGTTACAACGAGATTTTAACAGATAAATGAAAATATATTTATTAATAATATTTAGTTCTGTGTTATCAATGTAATTTAAAACATAATATTTTAACTTATCTAATGTTTTTTTTATTAATTTAGCATAATAATTATCTTAACTATGTTTTTATAATTATTATCAAATACTATTCTATACATTGATTAAAATACCATCGTCCAATCAAAAAGAAAAAAATCAATTAGGATTCATATTTTTGGTGAATTGTATTATAACATACTATTAATTAGTAAACAAAATAACATTCACTTTATAAACCGACCTCAATTCATTTTTTTCCATTAACAAATTATATTGACGCTTTGCACATAACTGAAAGCGATTGCTGTAAATATTCTATTTCCGTTTCACCATGTTATGAGCTTATTGCAATCAACACGATAGGCTTTAAAAGTTTGCAGAGCGCTTTTTATTGCATAATATGATATTTTCATGCATAGTCCGAATCTGTTCTGTTCAACGTTTTTAAACCCCGAACAGTATCAGGGATTACCAAGAAAATTCCTCGTTTTGCATGAGGTTTTTTCAACGGTGCATTATTTAACATACATTTAGAATTTAGATAAAACTCGCACATTTAAATATCAATTTAATTGCGTTTACATTTATTACGAAATCGAATAAAAATTTCCTAAAAAAATGATTAATTTTAAAACTTAGTAACTCTATTAGTAGGATGTAAAATATTCAAATAAAACAGAGAATAAATTGTACAATAATAAAGTTTATACAACGACGGAATGGCGAACCTTTTTGAGAAGTGGGTAAAATGTTGTCCATTATTTTTTTAGTACTAGCTAGTGGGTCACTAAGTCACACCCATAAAAGAAGGCGACTTTTTTTATTAGAGAAAATTTATTTGTACCTCTCCAAATACTAAAAAACATAAAGAACAAATAACAGTATTTGTCGATATAGGAATAATGTATTATTTAAGTACCAAACTTCATTTACCGATTGTTAAACGCATTCGCTGCTGAATAAATAATGAGATTTTAATTGCCCCCTTTAAAATGCACGTAAATTACGAATCCGGTACTGAATTTTTATAAAAAAATTACATGGCAAATTACACACATAGTCGTTTTATTATTTTCAATCACACCATATTTATCAAACCATTTTGTTTGATATGGTCTGGAACTCCTATCGTTTGTTTTTATTTTTTTAACCGCCGACATAATACAGGGCTACAACTAAAAATATTAAATATTTAGAATACAGTAATTTGAGAAGAAATTTCTTATTAATTTACATACATATTATGTAGATGAGAAACTTTAATAATAAAAAATAATATTAATGTTGCATTATTAAACACTTATGCACTATATGCGTACGACAAGGCTGCCATTTAGTTCAGCACTCGTACATCTCCCCGTTCTACGATGCAACGAATATGTATGCGCGTCAAGTTTATGACTAACTGTCATATTGTATCATACCCGCTTCGCGACAAAAGGACGAAACACGACGTTTTACGACCATGTACCTCATACACAGGTGCAGTGATACGATATAAAATTAGCTAGCCAATGTCCACATGGAAATATTTTTTTATAAATTCGACATTTGATATAATTTATGTTTTTAATTTTTTTGATTGTCTGTTCTCTATAAGTTATTATAAATATATAAAAATAAGTTTATAAAAATCAACGCGTGGGTCATTTAAAAAGCTCGCGTGGGTCAATTTCTGACCCGTGAGTCATAGGTTCGTGATCCCTGTACTGCGTTTTCCATTATACTATTTAAATTATGTTATAATATATGAAAATAAAATATGAGAAAAATTGTGACAAGCCAGGCAAATATAACCGTAGGGGTCAAAGATGGCGAAGATAGTGATGATTTGGAATTTGTCATGTGAAACGGTGCGCGCTATATCGAGTTGTCACAGATTGCGAAAAACGCGATGACTCATGTTAATACTATATTGAAAGGTCAAGGAATCTTATTTGCAATGAAAATGATCTTTGTGCAAACATTAGTGTTCGTAATATTTGTGTACTGTGCCAAATGGGTTTGGGTCGAAATCCCGAAGGCCGGAATCCCAAAGGCCGAAATCCCGAATGCTGAAATCCCGAATGGCCGAAATCCTGAAAGCCTAAATCCCGAAAGCCGAAATCCCGAAGGCCGAAATCCTGAATGCTGAAATCCCGAATGCTGAAATCCCGAATGGCCGGAATCCCGAAGGCTTTGTCTCTTGTAAAATTTGCGCAATTCAAGATAAGTGTTAAGATTTCGCAATTTTTTCAGGAGAGACAAAAACCCATTTGTTCAACAAAAAAATGATTTTTGTCTCTCTTGTAAAAATTGCGCAATTCAACATTGCACAATTATTGATGTTTGTTTTTTTTATTTTTCGGGATTTGGGCCTTCGGGATTCCGGCCATTCGGGATTTCAGCATTCGAGATTTCGGCTTTCGGGATTTCGGCCATTCAGGATTTCAGCATTCGGGATTTCGGCCTTCGGGATTTCGTCCGGCACCCGTGCCAAATCATTACCCTGGGGGCAAGGGAGCAGAAGTCAATTATTGATACCTTCGAAATATGGTATTGGCGGAATGTTTCGTATTTCTTGGACAAAAAAGTCAATCACACAGAGACTCTAGATAAAGGAACGAGTTCTGTGAGCAGTTTTCTTGAGATACTGTTCGGATATAGTGAAAATCAGACATTTTAAATTATATTTTGATTTTTGTTATAAATTAAAATTACTTATTAATATTTATGTAGCTATCATTTTATTGTGTTAGTTATAATATTATAGAGTCCGATATATTTAAAAATAATATTTGATTTATAAAATCTATTATTATTTAAATTTGTCAAACTAAATGATCAGTTCGGTAGATGTTTGAGTGACTAAAAAATATATAATGGCTTTCGATATTCAAAATATTTTGAAGATTATTTTTATTTAACTCCAGTTTTAGTACATCTTTCTTTTATCATTTATTCCCATGATAGACTTTTTACATTTGTCATTTTGTTTCAAAGAGGCTAAAAGACACTATTGAAAACTATATTTGACATTTTTTTTTTGATTCTTCAAATATACAATAACTTAAAATAAAAGTAAATATTAGAATAATTCAATACCTGTAGATATTAAAAAGATATATTTGAATTAAATAAATAATACTTTAGTAATATTTATTTTAGTAATCAGTGAGTGTTTTTTTTACCGATCCTGCAAAATCTACCCTGTTCTCAATGGGCTACAGTCAACTGATTGAAAAAACAAATGAATATATTTTACAACGTTTTTCTTAGCTCGTATTTTTATTTGTCCGGTGGTTGTTCGTCCGGTACAAATCTTGCAATCGATTTTTAACTAACTTCTCGACTAGCTAGACATTTGAAACTTTTAGAATATACCAGAACACGATGCCAATGCATTTTTTTAATTTTTTTTAGCGATTTTTAAGTAGAATTGATTTCATTTTCAGTTAATAATTCTGTTTTGTATGAAAAGTTATTTTAGAAGAAATCCGTAAAAAGTAAAACTATTATTGGTTGGTAAGTGGGTCCTAGCAACTAAATTATTAATATTAATATAAGTATACGTGCGTTACTATGGAAATCAATATGAAGTGTTAAACTTACATTTCAGTATATTTATTCAGTTTTCTATCAAGTATATTTTTTTGATTGTTTAAGCTAGTCAAGTCAAGTTTATATGATTCAACAGAAAATTTAAAAACGTTGTATTATAAAAATTCGTTTTATCTTGTAATTATTTACAATAATTAATCATTAGTAATAATTATAATATACGTGCATATCATTTTATGATAATTAATTGTGCTTTCTTGAAACCTGAAGAACTATCTGCAATGCATGAATGATAAATGATTATGCCAAATAACAAATTCTACACCACACAAAATTCATTCGCATAGGAAGCAGTGCAGGCCAGTTACTATAATTTATATATTATGTACATTGTAGATACATACAATGTGCAGAAAATGTTATTTTAAAAATGAACACATTGTTATGTTTTGAAAAAACTGTTACTAAGCTAAAATATTTCAAATCATTATAATTATTCCGCTTTTGCTAGCAGAAAAAAAACAAATACTTTCGAACGAAGGCCATTTTTCAATTTGTGAATATATTCCGTATAGGCTTTTAAAATTCTCAGTCGTCAATAATAAAATTATTATTGAAATAGGAGGTGATATCCGTGTTGCGTATGCAAAAAACGTGAATTTTTATTTGGCATATTATTCGCCAACATTTTGGGAATATCAATTGAATCGATTTTGTTTTTTTTTTTGTTTTTTAAAAGGTCACTTATGACGTTATATCTTGTTTTTTTATGTACGTTATTGAATGAAATGAAAAATACTACATCATGTATTGTTTGAATAAAAAGAAATGAGTAGAATTGTTTTTATCTTCGAAAATCAGTATTTTCAGAAAACTTTACATTATTGCGTTAATATACTTACCGCTTTATTATTTAAAGAATTACTAAGTAGGTTATGTTATGAATATACTCAAACTTGGCACTAAAACATGCGATTGTTTAGTTGTAAAATCTGTACTTAACATATAATAATTTTTGTAATAATAGTAATAATAGTAATTTTTTATATAAGTATTGACAAATAAATTACATAGTGTAGTTAAGTTGTGTTATGTTCAAAATGAACATAACTAACTTTCTTACCTCTGGCAACCCCGACGATGATCTATGGTCACGTCGATGGAGCGTACGCGATTTAACAGATGTCGCTGATGGAATTTCCGGCCGCAACGGGGGTCGCAAGGTGCGAACGCAGCAACGTGGCTTTTTGATTCTGACTGTCGTCCAGTATAGTCGTGCTCCGCTTTAGTTTTACCCAACAATTATAATGGACGTCACTTAACGGAGCACGATTGCAGCCGCAGTGCTTGAGGCCTCTTATCGTTCCAGTTTGGTATTTTAAAACTACTAATATTTGATTCACTACTCTTCCAATGTTTCTTTTCTAACTTAGCTGCTCGTATTTCTTTTAGTATTTCCAAATTTCAATATCGAGCCGCTTAATAACCTTTTAATGTAATTCTAATTTCTTACTTTGACGATAATATAGTTTCTGTCAAGTATATAAATTGCTCTTTTATTTATTGTTCCCACTTTATTCCACACTGTTACATAATTATATTCTTTCACGGTTTCACGATTGTGTGGCGCCCAGGACATTATTATTTACATCTTTAACCATAGATTGCACGTGCCTTCAGCCGTGTAATCCTTATTGTTTTCTAATTAAATTTACAGTTGTCAGTTGCGAGGTTACGGAAGTAATTATTATTGTTCAGCTTGAAAATATCAGGTAATCTATGGCCCTTGCTTATGTCTCATGCGCTCTTTAACTTTACACTTTACTCTTTTCTAATCCCTTTTAGTAACATGCTTTTATTTTGTGACGACAATGATCACAATCACAAAACACTAATACATCATTGGCGCCCAACGTGGGGCCAAATGTCGTATTAGGAATAAGGGTAAGAATAGGAAGGGTGGGAATTGTGACAATTGATCAGATTGTGACGTAAGGAAAAGAGGAGTGGATTGGAGTTGGATGTATATTGGCAGGTGCGCCTGGGTACGGGGAACTGGATATGGGATATAGAATGGAATAGGAGCGCGGAGAGCATGAGACTTGGGGAAGAATGCAGTGTCGTGGATAGATTGACAATACTTCTAAGACCTCAGTTACCTGTCCGGTTACTTCACTCATTCGTGGATGTTCCTATATTAATAAAAGACATAAAAATGGAATTAATAGATATCTTGGATTGAGCGCCACTCTATAAAATGCATAGAGACAATAGTGATAAAGTAATATAAATAAAACGCATATAAAGTAATTGATCAGAAGTATAAATAATATATAAGAATAGCTTGCGGGTGAAAGTGTATAAAAGTGAATATTAATTTAGTTAATTACGAGCGCCTAACGCAATATAATAATCAAACAATTTTAGAAATACAAATAAAAACTCTAGCTCGGTGGACCGTAACGTGAAGATATAACAAGTAATACCTATACAAATATGCTCTTCAGTCTTCTTCGCCGTCCTCGAATGCGTCAGGTACATGGGGCTTCCTTCGATCTCCTGGCCTGATGGGGACGTCCTTCGGTGGGCCATCATCAACGTCTCCAAAACATCAGGAAATCAAGGCCATGTGCCCCGGTTCCCTTGGCTCGGAACTTAAGAGACACGTCTGCTTCATTTGAAAGCTGAACACTGAGAGAGCCCTACTCTACTGGACGACAGTCAGAATCAAAAAGCCCTGTCGCTGCGTTCGCACCTTGCGACCTCCGTTGCGGCCGGAAATTCCATCAGCGACATCTTTTTTTAATCGCGTACGCTCCATCGACGTGACCATAGATAATTGACGGGGTTGCCAGAGATATGAAAGTTAGTTATGTTCATTTTGAACATAACAGTTGTTTTTATATCGTCACCTCAATACTACAACTAGATAACTTGATTTTCACTGTTTTTGAGTTAGCTATTGAATAATATTATCCTTGTCTACAATATGATAAAACTAGGTAAGTCAGAAGTTAATGGGAACTGTATTAATTTTGTGTTTGAATATATTAGATAACTTTAATACCATAAATGCATGAAATACATAAAATAATATCTACAATATTTTTTCATACAATATACTCGTACCATTATTTAATTGTTCGCAATTAGACGAGCACAATTTTCAATTTTTATTTTAAATAATAATTTTTGCCTAGATTTATGTTAATCAATAACCAAATCAGAGTTATCTAGTTGTAGTATTGAGGTGATCATATGGAATACTATATTATGAAAACATTGTTGCACCTTCAGTAATCTCTTGAATCATTGTACGTGAACGAGCCAGGTTTAAAATTACATATTAGTATTTACCTTAGATGGTAGGATATTCTGCAAAATCTCTTCAGTTATTAGTATAATATCTCACACAAACTTTTGTATCATGACACGCTACCGTAAAGCAGTATTGTCAGAATGTAAACATTAGACAGGCATAATTTGATTCCGAGTACAACTCACAAAGTTTTAGTTATTCCCCGTAGAGTTGAGTGCTACTTCCACCTTTCCCGTGGCTATATTTGCAAAGTACAATCACCCTCATATGTACCATTGCATTTATAATGTCGCTATCAATTCTATTTATATATTCAGATTTTTTCTTGAATATTCTGAAAAAAATCTAGAAAAATATTATTACCTAATATAACATTAACACTATAGACAATTCCTGTTAACTTGACCACCGACTAATTGAGGTAGCCATTCATTTGGCATCAAATCTCAAGAAACGAAAACCAAACTAAGGAACTAATAGTAATTTACATAGCTTATCGTGCGATGAGAAAAACAAGGACATGTTACAAGTTAATATTGTTAATTATCAAAAAAATTTAAGATGGACAAAAACTGAATGAGAATTTAACATAAGTCAATAGAGAAAATTCTGAGGGTAGTGAAGTTGTTCTCCTGATCCAATAATACCATCACATGCCTGCAAGTATTCGTAGATCCAACACGTTTTAAAATTCGTAGTAATTTGAAGACGATTTAACGAAGATTGTATGCAGACAGGTGATATTAGATGAGACATTCTTTTGTCGTTTTTTCAAAAATCATGTATGAAATTATTAGTGGATATCAAATAATTTTGAATTTGGAATGGTTACATAATAATATAAATGTAAAAATAATATATTAATTTCGGAAAATACCTCGTTTGATTTAATTAACTAAGATAAAAATAATTACAAAATAAAAAAAACTTTTTATATTTTTTTTATAGTTTTAAAATTTTTTGTTGAATCATATAAAATTGACAATTCTATGTATTAATAAAAACTATTATACAAAAATATAGAAAACAGAATTAACTGAAAATGAATTTGATTCTGCTTAAAGATGGCCAAAAGTATTAAAAAGAATGCATTGTCGTTGTGTTCTGATATATTCTAAAAGTTTCAAATGTCTAGTTAGTCGGAAAGTTAGTTAAAAATCTTTGACCATCAAGAAAAAATCTGTACCGGACAAAAAAGAATACGAGCTAATAAAAACGTGGTAATTAACTACGTTCCAAACAGAATTAAGTGTTTGTTATTTTTTTAATAGCCAAATACTGTAAATATAATTTTAGTAAACACTGCTAAGTACTTTATACAATAAAATATCAAGGTATTAACTACCTTTCAACGTGGTTTTAATCTCTATAATATTTACCTATTCTTTGCATATTTTTGACCCAAATTTGTCGATCTCTATCATTAAATATTTCCGCTATATCTTGATCACATTATTTTAGCGTGATTAATTGCTTCATTGCTTTTTTGAACTTTTTGAGTTATAATTTTCGGCGGCCGAATTTGGGTCAAATTGTTAAAGAACACGAGTTTTAAAACAACTTCTAAGCCTTTATAATAGAATTGTTTTGTAAATGTCAAGCACAGTTTGTATACACTTCGTATTTCAATTCGATCAACAAGAAAAAGTTTTTGTGATTAATAAATTTCAATCATTAATAATATTGACTCATAATTACTTTCAGAACTGTGAAGTGTTAGACTTGACTGTATTAATAAAATAAATATAAAGAAATAATAAATTATTGTATGATACTGTGATATACATAGCCAAATTCATATATTATTAATTAACTATTTTTTTATTCAACGAAAAATCTTCGAGTGATCCGTGACGTCGGTTAGTAATTAAAGTAATACCTACCTACATTGGTTTAAAATACAAAAGCCGATCGCCAATATTCATTCAACTTGGAAAACGCTTCGGATATAATTAAAAGCCATTGGCTAAAATTTGTCACAATTAAATATGACTCCTTTGCATAGTGGCCCATGTGAATGGGCGCGATATCCGAGAAATGCAAGTTCGATTCCTGCGGGGCGTCTCACTTTTTTCAAAAAGGTTAAAATATATTTTAGGTAGGTACGTGAGCATTTATTTTTCTTGTTAAAAAAGTTAATTAAAATTTAGCACACATAATTTTATGTGAATCATATATAAGTATATTTTTTACAATGATAAACTGGTAATTATGTATTATGTGTGTGTTTATTTATTTTATTAAATAAATTACCATTTGAAGGTCAAAAGTCGACACACTTTATGGAGGCATATTATGAAATGCAGGTTTGATTGATTCCTGCGGGGTGTCTTACTTTTTTCACAAAGGCTTTTTCTATTGGTTATTTTCCCAGAAGTGTTTTCAAAAATATGTTTGGTTAATATATTATTTTTTAACAATACAACAGGTCATGAGTAGGGAATCCAATCCCGAGCCAAAATTCTGATCCCGGGATTTCGGGATTACAATTTGACAATCCCGGGATTGCCATTTTTTTCCATTGTTTATATAAAATTTTTATATTTACAAATAACACTGATAAAATCGACCAAAAATAAATCTAGTATAATTCATTCTATTTAAGAAATTTATTGTTAATATTGTATACGTTCAATCTTGGAAATACACAAGTTTAATGGAGTAAATAATATTGTAATATAAATAATAATGTGAATTTAATATGAGATTGCTGTTTCTGATAGTAAAGACATAATGAATGGATTAGCGAGATATAAAATAGTAAAGCAAATAATCATGGCGTACTTATGGCCTTTCCGCTTCATAAATCTAATTAGTCAGCCCAATATGAAATTGCCGTAAAACATATGATATCATGGTGGAATTACTTTGTTAAAAGTGCGAAGCATTGTTTTTTTCCAATCTTTCTCATTTTTAATAATTTATGTGAAAAAATAAAATGAATCGGCTACCTACACATGGGTATAAATCAAACTTCATTCAAACTCAGTTTATTTTTAATGTAGTTATTTTTATTAAAAGTATTATTTTCGCTTTTATTTTATTTTCCATACAAATTGATAAAAAAAAAATCAATCCCGGGATTATGTTTATCAATCCCGGGATTCATAGGTATCGAAAATAGCTCGGGATCCCGGGATTGGAATCCCTAGTCATGAGGCCTTTTGAAGGTAGTGTACCTACTGAAACAGTAGTGTAATTAGTAATAGAAGAGAATGAATCACATCAAACAAAACAAATAAGAACAAACACATCTGTCTTTAAGACAATCTTCTTCCACGGCGTTACATCACGGGGTGGGATTTGGCCTCCTCCACAACCGCTTTTCACTCACTCCGGTCTCTCGCCACACTTCTCCAGTTACCGGGTCTTCCAATATGAAGCCAGTCCACTTCTACGGGATCAGCCCATCTCCTTCTTGGATGACCTCTGGGTCTCTTCCGTTGGGGTAGCCACTTTGTCATGAACATGAGCATGTTGGCGCTCTAACTTCTGGCATTCTCTCCACATGTCCCGCCCATCGTAGTCTTTGGGACTTACAGTATCTTATGATTGTTTGCTGTTTAATCAGCTCTTCCAACTCGTGGTTCATTTTTATTCTGTAGTTCCCATTTTTCAACGTGAGTCCAAAGATTTTGCGGAGTATTTTGCGCTCAAAGACAGCTAATTTGTTTTCCTCGTTTTGAGTTAAGCACCAAGTCTCACAGCCATAAGTGACTACTAGCCTTATAATTGTTTTATAAATTAGAAGTTTACTTCTTTGGCCTAGAATTTTCGACCCCACCAGTCGCTTGCAGGCATGCCAGCATTTATTCCCCGAGATAAGGCGGATTTTTATCTCCTCTGCTGTCTTATTTTGGGTATTTAGGCTGGGTCCGAGATACGTGAACTTGTCCACCCCTTCATATGCATGCTGTCCTATGTCTATATTCTGCAGCGGTACCTGATCGCGTGTGCTGACCATTTAAGACAATCACATACACATTATATTATGACCTCACAGAGAATTGAACCGGGAGCCCTCGTATAAAAGGTCAGCACCTTATGCACTGGATTATGAGGGTCGAGAATTAATGAAATTGTAATGAGTTACACATGTCGTTTGTGAATGAATACCCGCATGACAAATGCAAACTCTTCGTTTCTGTATTCGTCACTAATTGGAAATATTACTGTATTAAACGTACTAGTATTTATACTTGTAAATATCTCTTGTATAAAATGAAAAAAAAAATCTCATCTATTACATCATAAATGGGTGAGGAAACGTGTTGAGTGGGTAGTGAACGAAACTTTTGTAATAGGCAGTGATACATTCTCTTATAATCAGACTTTGTCTTTGGTTATTTTGATCATGCGGGTTTAATATTAAGATTTTATTTATACTAAGTATGTAGCCTTGACCTTAACCTAGGGCTCAGAATAAAAATGGTTAGACGATATGAAGCTTTCAAAATCTGGGTATACAGACGTATGTTCCGTATCAACTGGAAACTTTTTGTACCACTTTGTACTATAACATCCTTTTATTATGTATTCATATTTGAGTTTTACATGCAAAAGTGCTCTTATTCACAAGTAACTAAAGTAATAAGCAAATCGGCCAGTCTCCATGCGAAATATCATTCAAATTAAATATAGTTATTTACCAATATTTTAAATTTTTTATTGTTAAAAAATAATGAAAATACCTCAAAATTCTGTATATTACAATACGATAAATTTAAATAATGTACTTAAAAAATTCCTGACATCGTTGTAATTAGTTTTTTTCCCGTTTTATCAATATATATTTTTATTGGAAAAAAGCATCTTTGCTGTTAAGCTACTCAATAATAATTACCATAAATTTCGGAAAGCAGAAGAAGCTTCAATTTCAATTTATTTATTTTACATATTGTGGACATTACAAATTATAAGTTTAAGACATTCACAACAAAGAAATATTATTAAAACAGTATTAGGTACATAAAAAAGTGATAGATCAGTATTAAGTTAGTCTACAGTAGAAATGTGTAAATACAAAAAATATAAAGTAAATAGGTACAAGAAAGTACACCAGATGAGTTAAACAGACCTTATTTTAAGAATTTATAAAACAACAGCCACCTATACTCATCCTCACGTAGATAGAATATATCAACATCCGAAGCGATTTGGTTGAACAGAGTTATTGCCCTCTCAATTGGCATCACCAATGGCAGGTTAGTTCTGCTCCTCGGGAGAACAAACAACTGATGCTCCCGATTTCTAAAATAGTTATCAGGGACACACAAGTCAATACTACCAAGAATGGCAGAGTTCTCATTCACACCACGTATACGTCTAAAAATATACGTAGCCAAATATTGATATCTTCTAGCACTTAAACTACAGTATGTAAGCATACCTAAGAGAAAGTTAGTTGGATAAAGCCACGGATAGTATCCATATAACCTTAAATAAAGGAGTCTCAAAAATTTCTTTTGAACTCGCTCCACCATAAGGTCATAATTAAACTGATGCGGGGCCCAAACAATCAACCCACTCTCAAGCCGGCTTCTCACTAAAGAATTATAAAGAATTTTTAATACAGTAACATCCGAAACGACGCCGGAAGTACGAAAGACGAAGCCCAACATCTGTAGCACCTTTTTACAATAATGATAGCTATATGACCACTAAATGACAGCTTACTGTCAAACGTAATGCCTAGATTCCTTTTCAGATGTTACGGTATTAAAATTTTTATTTAATTCTTTAGTTTGAAGCAGACTTGAGAGTGGGTCCATTGTTTGGGCCCCGCATCAGTTTAATTATGACCTTATGGTGTGAATGATGAAACAGTAAAGGAAATGAAATGAAGAAAATGAGTAGGATGTAACAGTAACTCCTATTGTATTTTTAATCATGATCAACGATCAATGATTACGTATTATAAATGGAGATAAAATTTAATATAATATTAGAGTATACTTTATCTGATGAAATATGGCTGTGAGGTGCTTTTAAACATTGACTAGCATTGTTTGCGTAACATCAGGTTAATATATTATTTTTTAATATCACACGTGAAATCACTTTTAAAAGAAAATCCTGAAGCACGACGTGGAAAATACTTTCACATATTTTCCCAAAAATATTTTTTTGAATATTGAATAGGGCTGTTCCGTGCAGTAAGGGTTCGGGTGACCCGTGACGGGTAAGCTATTATGACTCTCTCTTAACAAAAGGCACGTCAATGAAATTGATAAATGTACAACCGAGTCTGTCGGGCCTCGGATATCCAGCGACACCCCATTATTGGTCGTAAAAGAGATAAATTAAAATACGGCCAAAGTTGCAAACTTTTCATTATATATGTATAAATTATAATACCGTTGTACAGTTTGTTGACGCATTTTGTACGAGAGTTCTGTCGCGGTAATGTGTCCCTTGCGAGTAAAAGGGAAATCTAAATAATTTTTATAGAGAGGAAATGTTTCATATTTTCCCGGTTAATTTCATTTTAATCGTATTTATGCAAAAGATTTTTACTGGACTGTCAAACATTATATATAACACTCAAAATATATATTTCGATTCAAATAAAGCATAACTATTTTTATATAAATATAATAACTGTTTTTATTGTCATCCAGACAATTTTACTCATTTTTTTCACTACCATAGACCATAGAGCCCAATTATTATGGTAGTGTACTATATCATAATTACATATTATTCATAGGATTGCTGCCAAAATTTGGTATGTTGAGAATTTTGGTATTTAGAGTTACCAACGGATTGTGTATATAGTATATTATAATTATTATGTATTCAAAAAAAAAAAAAAAACAAGGTCATCCGATATATAGAACATGCACAAAAAGGACAACAAAATAAGAATTATGCCTGACAGTATGTCGAACTTCAAATTGAAATTACCTTCTCCATAACATGATTTCGAGACTTACCAACTTTTGATAGTAATCCTACGATGTGGGATTACTGCCAAAAGTTAGTAAGTCGATAATTTAGGTATTTAGAATCAACAACGACATATGTGTCTATATAGTATATTAAGTAAGTATGCTAGAAAAAACTTGAAAATCATCCGATATTTAAAACATGCACATAACGCACAAAGAGATTAGCATAACGCCTGATTTTAGAGGGCATGTCAAACTACAAATTACAGTTACTCCATAACATGATTTTGAGACATTTTTGCAGTAAAATGAACCTCAGAAACATATCTATAGTACGGAGCGTATCCTGCATCTATAGGATTGCGGTCAACGTAATTTACTAATTAAATCACCTACACCCTACCTAACTACAGTAAAAATAACTAATAATTATGCAATTAAAGCGCATCTCAAATTATTACCAAGTACTAAGAGTTTATGACTAAAATTTGGACGTATAATATTTAAGCTGGTTAGCAATCACGGTAAGTATATAATATTGCTACGTTCATTCAATCCACCAAAGCCATTTGCCAATATTGGAAGTAGGTACTATACTTGTATGACTATTAGATAATTACATTTTTATTGAAGAGAGTATAGATTGCTAAATTAATTAAGCACATTTACCAGAATCTAACAGATGCAGGTTCGTGGGCTGTCAGTTACCAAATATTATTTTCAAGATTTTTTCCAGAGGTATATAAATATTTCTAAGGTGTTTCCGAATTATATATTTTTTTATTCGGCCATTTGGTTTTTGTAATAAATACGTCTTTTTACCTACTTGCTTGTTTTTATCAAACATTGTAATAATTATTTTTGAAGAAATTTAATAAACTCTCATGAAAATATCAAAATGATAAAACTTTTACTTGGCGAAAATGTACGTCACAATAACGACTTAAACTATTTTAGTTTCACAAATTTTAGTTCTTTAGCATAAATTTACCACAATGTTATCCAAATAATTAATAAAATTACAAATAATTTCGTTACGCACTAAGCCGTTTTGTTAAGCTTTCTTCACTAAAACGTAGTAGGTGGTTAATTTCCGTAATTAGTAGTGAAACATTAAAACTCCTCTAGCGAATTAAAACCATTATGTTTAAACTTAATCTAGCGGTAAAATAGGGTTTTAATAATTAATTATTACAAACAAGGAACATTTCCTTTGAAATCCCTACGCTTTAATTTATTTTCAGCTTTAAATGTCTTCTCTTTCGTCGATGTTCGCTTCTCAGTTGGAGCATATGGAGACCATGTGAGTCCACCAAGAATTAAGGCACCCCCCCGTTCAACAATGAGGCACATTTTAATAAATTTGAGTAATGAAGAAAAACGTTTAACCAAATACTCGTAATTTTAAAAGAAAATAATATTTTTTATTTATTGATATCATATTATTAATATAGAAAATATAGACTTCTATTCTTCTCGACTTTATAAAATCTTACTTTTCTTGCTTTTTTAATTACTAATTACCACTAGATTACAAGTTCACACCACTAACATCCGCCACCTTTGTTTTATTTATCTTTATTATTAGATTAAGCAGTTTTCAAAACCTTATAACATCATCTAGGAGTGAAGGAAACACCTTTTCGATACATCAATACGTTCACAGGGATCTGCTTATCATTATTCTATACTATTCAATATGCGCAATATGTACCGCTTATCGTTGTTCAAGAGGTGCCCTCAATAATTCCTGCCACTTGATGGTATTTTTGCTCAGCACATAGCTCTGCCTTATATATACATCTTGCGAAAGGTACTTAGCAGCCTTTCAGGACACTGAAATTTGGTTAGCTTGAAAAATAGTCAGATTCCTCTGCAAACCTTGTACCTATCCGCTAAAAGTATTTTTAGCTTAGTCAGTAAACGTTTGGGAAAAAAATAAGTTCTACTACATATTATTGAAGAGTTGTAACGCAACAGTATCCTAGTAAAATTTTGAAATAGTGATCCGCTTGAACCATAGAACACTAATAATAGTTATCAAGTGTTTTGATACAAGCCGTTTGTATGATACCTTCTAGTTAATATAGTTCAAACTATTCAAATTCAAGTTTATTTATTTTAAATTTAGTAAACTTTACAAACTATAAATTTCACACGTATATATAATTTCAAAAATAGATGAAAAAATAAAGTAATATAATACGCAGTGTTAGAAAAATAATATAAAGGGTAAATACAAAAATTACAAAGTAGATACATGGAAGTACACCAAATGAGTTAGGTAGAACCTATTTACGAATTTATAATAAAACGCCCACTTATACTCATCTTCAAATTAGGTGGAATATATCAACATCCGAAAGAGTTTGATAGAACAGAGGTATTGTCCTCTCATTGGCATCAATAATGGCTAGTTAGAAGAGTAAATATAAAAATTTCAAAGTAGATACATGAAAGTACACCGAATGAGCTATGTAAACTATATTTTACGAATTTATAAAACAACGCCTTCTTATACTCATCTTCAAATCAGGTGGAATATATCAACATGCGACGCGATTTGGTTGAACAGAGTTATTAGCCTCCCAATTAGCATGACCAATGACAGGTTAATTCTGCACCTAGGTAGAACAAACAACTGATGCTCCAGATTTCTAAGATAATTATCGAGGGGGGGTACAGATTAATACTACCAAGAATTGCAGAGTTCTCATTTACACCGTGTATAAGTTGGAAAAATACGTGGCCAAATATAGATATCTTCTTGTGTGTAAGCGGACTTATTCGATATCAATACATACAATCAATCCGTCAACAACTTCATAACCATTTCTATGATTAGTACAAAAACGTGACGAACAGTAACAATAAAACGTAAATTAATAACATTGTTTCCTCCAATTATGCATTGGGAGTAGCGCGCTGTCAGCGAGTACTCATTAGCACTCAAAGCAAACCCCTCTAATTATATTTACACTCCGACAGGTAGGAGTCAGAATCCTCCCCTCCGCTTTTGGTACAACGGCTTATACAGAGCCGGAATATTATCTCAGGAACATGTACATTTCATAATATACGACGGACTAAACAAAGAAGCAACAAAATTCATAAATATTAATTACTTATATACTTTAATTTTTTTTAAAAAAACTTGCATTGAGCAGTGGCGAAGGGTGACTTTTGGAACGAGGCAGGCTGTAGAGATCACAGAAAAAGAACACACTTGTCAGATATACTTACGGGAAATAAGAAGATAAAAAATACGATAGTACTACTGATGAATAAGTACACAACTAATAACGATAACGACATACTAATTCGATAAGCTAATAAGCCAACAACGACATAAAATTGAGCGATGAGTTTAAAATATGTATTTTATAATACGATTTATATATATCAAAAACCAATAAATAAAATTATAGACATTAATAGATATAATATGTAATTACATAGATAATAATTTAGTAGAAAACCACTAAAAACAAAGAACACGCAATTTATACGTGAGTTGAAAATGTGTAGGCATGCTTCTGCATCTAATAAAAATTGGTTTGTGTACTTATGTACGCGCGTTAGAAGTTATACTTATTTGGCTTAACAAAACAAAACTTGTGACTTGTGATAAACTAGATTCTTTGACTAGCTTTTAAATATCTTGTTAAATTACACACTCAAGAAAAAGGACCGCTTATTGGAACGCCGTTGGTATATTTCTATACACTTTAACTTATATTACTAACTTATATATTGGTTTCTCGTTGTTTTTATTTTTAAAGTAGCAACTGTCACTCTGACGTTTAATGGTTTGTTTACGTAAGGAATTGCAAATGGCCGACAATAATAAATTCGATGCCTAGGCAACGAAACAACTCTAAACTATAATATACTGTATAATCGTCACGATTGCAATATCATACTATGGCGTAAAGGTAGTGCGTTTGGCTGATAACCGAACAATCGGTGGTTCGAATCCAATCGAGTTCGTTTTTTTTCGTGTGAAAAAATAAATTATGTGTTACATGTCACACGCCAAAAATACACTCTGATCTGATTTCCCAAACGCGACAAAAGAAGTATAACTTCAAAAACATTCATTGTGTTATGCGATTACCGATGTAGCGCGGTACGCCGGGGGTGACCTCATTATTTTTCTGGCGATTTCGATATTAATTATTGGCTTTGAACATTTCATTATCGTCTTGATTTTCGGAATCCACGTGACTGATTATCGTGATCACTCCGGAATAGGTACTATGATATTTTGGATCAGCTTTCTGAAGTTTTCCCTATCGTGTATACTTAAGTATCAGTATAATCGTAAGAATCTTAACTTGGTCACTCCTCCTGATAGTGTTCGCCTTCTGCATCTTTTAGTAGACACATTGCCCAGAAAAACTCGTCAATATCTCAACGCAAACATGTGTTTAAAAATAATTTATACCATAAAATACACCCGAGTAAAATCGCTTACTTCGCTTCAAGCAAACGATAGTATCTAGATCTTTGCTTGATAATATAAATTTAGGTTAAAAAAGTAATTTATTATATTGGCAAAAAGGGTGGCCCAACCCTTAGCTCAGACTCTGTAACTAAGCAGCAGTGCCAGTCATCATTTTACACTTTAACACAAAGGATTTACCTGAATGTACTATAGTTTGGTGTATACATTGTGTTGTGACTTACTGCGTAGTTAAATTTCGAACGCACAACAAACAAAGTAATTTTCGTGTTGTGAAATTTTTGACTTGCCAAGAACTGTGGCGAAAAATTATTATTGTTGAGTTGGTACCTATTTTTTGTGTTAGGAATAATGAAGGGTTTAATATAATCTTTAAAATTTAATATTGTTTATGTCGTGTATGTGTGTGTTTTTTATATAATATAATAAAATGACTACGTTAGAACGACTGGATGAATTTACTTGTAGAAATAAATTAGATACCCTAGTGATGGTTTTCCATAATACGAAATATTAAATCCTATTTTTTTTACAATCTTAGTAAGTATATAATATCAAATAAAATACAATTTATCGATAAAAGTATGAAAAGCTACATTGACATAATAATACAATTTTTCAAAAGTTAATGGTTTATCGCATAAGGAATGTCTTTAATTGGCGGGCTCTAAATATGTCAGCACTTCGAATCATCTCGTTTTTCTCCCATTCTCGCAAACCACGATTGCCGTAACCTCATGAGATATTGACATACAGAGCGTAATTAAAACAAAGGTTTTATGTACCTAACTATTATTTCATAAATATTTACCAAAATCTTACTACTCGATAATTTTGTTGGAATGACATCTGAGAAGTATAATTATATAAAAAATTTGGTGTATTGAAAAAAATGCTTAGTTTACAAAGAACATTTACTGAAATGCAATAGATACAGGCTTAAGTCCCATTCGGTACAAATATATTTGGAATACATTTCTGATGGTAACAGTACTATAATTACCCACCTAAATAACCCCTCGGATATTGACCTTTTTGTAACCACGGCGAATTTCGATTTCCTCGATTAATAGATTTTAAGCTCAATGGTTCATTATTTGCTAATTATGAATTTTAAATACCAATGTAACTACCACTGGCTTAGAAGTCTTAGAATCCAAATCGCTTTCACCCTTTAGCACTTTTTAAAAACACCTCTTTGCACAGATTGTCGTTATTGATGCCTTGCACATGTCCTGCCCACCAAATTCGTCCAATCCATATAAATAGTATAAGATACTCTTATATGGTTGTATGTTTTCAGTTTATACATAACATCCTATTAAAATGGATACGGTATACCAATCCCTTCAAGGCTATTGGACTTTGTTTAAAGTATTGATTCTAATAATATTTAAAGTATATCAAAAATACTATTTCAAACAATTATTTTACATAAAAATTTGCATATTATCAAACAACTAAGTTATAATAATAATACGTATAATATAATATATGGTAATGAATTCATATTTTAAATGGATCTAATACAAACCACTAATTAGACCAGTCATCATGACGTATGGGTCGGAAAGTAAACTTATGACCAAAAATATGTGAAAAGTTGGGCTCATTTGAGCGGAATGTGCTGCGTGGTATCTTTGGACTTAACAATGACACTCGGTTTGTGTGGAGACAGAGTTACATTAACTAGTTGTAGGTACGCTTTGCATATGGTATACCTAGTGCATTAAACGGACAGCTTAATTTTCGAAGCCAAATGAAGACCTAGTAATTTTATTTTTTGTAGATTCAATTAGAATATTAATTTGATTTTAATTGATTTGATCATCAAAGATTTTTTTTATTACCTACATAGTTTTTAAATATTTTATCTTAACATGAAATAATTGATCGGCGATATATTTCGAATACAACAACTCACGGTGAACCGAAAACGGATAGAAAGAGGTGTTGGAGGAAGTCAATACCCACTTAGGGTTATAACAACGAAGAAAAAGTGCTAACTAAGATTAAAATACTTTTCATTTACAGAATAGTGCCAATTTTTACTTAAGAAATTCTTATGTAGCTCGTAACGAAAAAAAACTTCAGGGAAACGTGATAATATATTTTCAATGAAGACACTAAACTTCTTGAATCTTTATTCTGAAATAATAAAAAAAATCGTATCGAAATCTCCGACCCTCCTGCATAATATTTCACTGCAAAAATCACTTGCAGCGTTAATCATAATTAAAAGGTAATATCGCTTGCAGGCAACGCTGCTAGTATTTCGGAATGATTTATGTTGACTTCCATTTGACGCGAAACTACGACTGTCAAAGTGTTCCTCATATGTAACGGACAAATGACTTTCGCACCCGGTCTGCTTGGAGGGTATGCAAATTTATTATCCAATAACGATTAGGCTTGGCGCTTTTCTGTGCCTTGCTAAGCTTTAGGCGGGAGCTTTTCGATATAAAGCCTCTAATGGACACTGCGGCGAAATTCACAACCAGCCGAATACTAGCTTTGTAACGATGATTTTGACTGCCGGGCGGATTGTGTGATTTCAAAGATCATGGTATGTATTATTAGGTATATGTACCATAGAAAACTAAAACCATAAAAACAGACAATCCATATATTTTGCTAACGTCGTTAAACTGTGGGTAAAGACAAAATTTAAGTTTTATAGTATAGACAAAAAACTACTTTATAAGCAGAAAGATTAAGATGGTTTTGAAACCAAGTTATTATTCTAATGGATTGAAGTTTTGTACTATTCCAATTAAGTCGTTTTTTAGCATCCCGAGTTTCACCTTTCGGCATCTTCAGGCACCATGAGCACTTGCCAAAAGGTAAATACACACTGACAATGAATACAGTTAATAATTCTAACTTATATATAAAATTCATAGAATAAAATTGGGGCGCCACGTGTGATCTAAATATGTAATAATAATAAACATTAATTATTTATTAAAAGAGAAAACACATACATATTATTAATATACTTAAAATAAATGAAAAAAGCATAGACATGGTATTTTCTAACAATGGAGACTTGTTATCAATGTTCGCAGAGACATACATTATAAAAAAAAATAGATTATTGGATACTCACCTATATTTTTTTTCGACCATGTACGATCATAATAGGATCATATGGGCCTCTAGAGAGTAAAGGTTTGTATTAACAGATTCTGTTTTTTTACGACAAATGGATGTCAGCCATTTGCTCAACCTATTAGGTCCATACCCTGACTCACAAACAAATCGAAAAACAATATGTGTACTTGCCAGACCTGGGACCCACGGCATTATAATCTAACGTTTAAGCCGCGCGGCCACCGTGGCTGTCATCTATACTTCCTTTAATATTCACTAATTCTATACAAATTCCAAATCAAGCTACATGTCATACTGAATTTAACGTTTGATGCCGTCCGAGCGGCAATCATTAAGTTAAACTGTTTATCAAAGAGATCTGTCCATCTATGCAGTCAAGGTTAAAGTGGCGGAGTTTTAGAAATCTAAACCTCTTCTCTTCTGACACAGCGTTGTAGTTGGTGTGAAAGAGAGAATCAATCTTGTATCGTTTTCTAATTGCTCATCCCTATTTATATTTTTGAGTAGGAATATTTTCAAAGTAACAGTAAGGTATTTAAAATAAACCTCCCTTTCTAAATAATTGAATTATTTAACATATAATAATAAGAAGGGTTTGTCAATAATTAATATTTCCCTGAATATGAAAATTATACTCTATACAAAATTTCCTTAACGAACATCAAAGAGTTTGTATATTAATAATCTTTTAAGGCGAAATAAACTTTATTCCGCTAACCCTTAAGATTGCTCCAATTTTCGTATCTGAAATGCTCAAATGCCAGAAATATTTATATAACAGATCACTTGCTGAAAGAATTAATCAGTTCTATTTTAGAGAGACAGAGTTTTTAGCATAGCCAAAGGGCTATCGAATGAAAACGTTAATTCAGTTAGCGCCTTTGAACGCGCCGAGCAGTGATTAAAGTATATTTATGGGTTTTATCCTTTTGTTTTAGTCAATAACGATAAAGATTACGTTTTGAATTAATGTTGAATAATAAATATTTTCATAATAAACATTGCCTGTTTTAGTTTTAGTCATTTTTGGACTAAATACAAACAGCTTTATTATTATGCAAGTTCTATAATATTTTTTAACCATGAAAAATACCTATGTATATTTGCCAGACCCATGATTTGAACCTGTGACTTACGACATTATAGGCCGATGCTTAAGCCATTCATCGTGAGCATTATTATGTTCTATATAAAACTTGAATAGACCCTTTATCCAACATTTATACTATCATATTAATACTATCGACCGAAGGTACTTGATGGAATTTGAATTTAAATTCTAATGGATTCAAGCTCTGTACTATTCCATTTAAGTCGTTTTTTGCGACCCGGGTTTCGCCTTTCGGCATCTTCAGGCGTCGTTAAGATAGGGTTTTTACTAATTAGCTTTTTTACTGACACTTGAACTATTCATAATTTGTTTATTTTATTTTTTGTGACCTCTGACTAGATAGGTAGGTAATGGAGTTTTTACCTACTTTATTGTATTGATTTACTATATAAAGTAGAGTTAAGAGTGTTCGTTTTTAGTGTGTGTGTTTACCTTTGGTGAGTGTACACGACGCCTGAAGATGCCGAAAGGCAAAACCCGGGTCGCACAAAATGACTTAAATAGAAAAGTACAGATCTTGAATCCATTAGAATTTATACTATCGATCGGTATGTACATTATGGAATTTGAATTTAAATGATAATCGATTTAAGTGTTGAACTATTCCATTTGAGTCTTTCTTGTGTCCCGGGTTTTGCCTTTTGGCATCTTTAGGCACGATGCGAACTCACCAATGATAAATGTACACTAACAACGAATAGAGTTTATTAAATTTAAGTTATTAAATTAATACATTAATAAAAACCGTATAAACTTTTAAAGGATAGGATTAAATTAATATAAAAAACTTTTGAATATTTATTGTATTTGTGAAAATCCATAGTGGATACATAAGATACCTACTTACTATTAATTTATACAGTTAGGGAATTAAATTACTTACTAGTAAACAATGGAAGTGAGTACATAACGTATTGTGTATTTAATAAAATTATCTAATGAGAAATGTCACAAAATATAAAACTTACTACAAAAATTATAATAAAAAATACAAATAAACAATTATAAAGTGATAAACTGATTGTAATATCAACCGTGCATCAAAATAAGTGGCCAACGTGGTAAAATGGTCGCAAAAACGATTAAAATGAAAAATAACAACACTGAAATCAATTTAAATCTTATATTTGAAAATTTTCTCTAATGTGTACCTGGACTTCAAGAGTATCTGATGGGAAGAAAACTGACGTATTTGAGTTTAGTTGCTGGATTGAGCACTTCTTTAATTTCTCCCTCAAATAGTTAAAAGAGATCCCAGCAATAATATATATGGACATGATAATGATTATTTGTAGCATTAAAGTGGAGAGATTACAAGGACGTGAGACTTCCGAATAGATTGACACGATCAATAAATCGAATGAATTAATAATGCCTAAGTGACAAGATAAGTGCAGTATCAGGAGACATGCTTTATAATACATGGCGGTGAGCTTTATTGAATGTGACTACGAAAATCGTTCATCGCATGAATAAAGTCGTACCCGGAAACTTGTACGTATTCAGTTCACCGTGAAATGTTGTATCGGAAATATATGGTCTTATATTAAAGACCGTCCAACCTCTTTGAGTCGTATAGTACTGACATAAAATCCATGTCTTAAATAAATCACGGATCTTGTCGATGTACGCTTTACAGAAAGCCAACAGCAAAGACATTTTTAAAATAGCCGATATACTTGATTATTTGTAAGGTTAGGTTTTCATTCTTGAATTCATGAATTTTGCCAAAATCAGCTATGAAAATTGAATCAATATTCATATTGAATCTAATAAAATTGGAGACTGTATAGTATACGGTCATTTCTTTGCAATAAGAAAGCTCACGGTGAAATGTTTTACGTAAAATTTACAGATAACCGAATAAAGTATGGATATTTATATATTATATAGCTGAAATAACACGTTATTAAAAAAATAAACCCTAATCTCTTACGCTCCGCAATTTTCCCATTAAAAATTCAATAAAATTATTAGTTAAGCGACGGCTAGACGCTCATGCTTTACCACAAGCATGCCTGCGCAAACCGGTTTGTATCGGGAAGCCCGTGTGTATGGACGGGAAAACTGTAACTCGCGCAAAACCACTGTAAAAATGTTCCGTATTTATTGCACAAACTATACCGCGCAGACAAGTCGCTGCCAGCGGATAACATAGAAGGTAGCAGCTGAGATCGGTTGACGCTTGATTTGAGTACCGGAGTCAGGGTATAAGCATAAACATCCAAAGAGGTAATGCAGTTGCTGTTTTGGGTACTCTATTCAATGAACTCGAGAATATAATATTCGTATTATGTTATATTGAACTGTGAATATTATATACTAATTAAATACTATTTATCCTATTTTACGTATAAGTGTTTTATAAATACCCATTTACTTATTGTTATTTATTTTTATTATACACTTTTATTGTTTCTATTGAGTACCTATATAATATTAATAATTCCTCATATATAATTATCAATGTAATCAAAAATTTTAAATAAATGAGTCGCTTAGAATCATAACTCACATATTCCAAAAATCAAGTTTTGAGATAATCGCTAAAAACCAACAGAGCACTATTTTTTGTAATTAGAAGAACAGTATTGAATTCCCTAGAATATTAATGAGTGAGAGAGTCGAATAATTTTTTTTTTAAATATATATACCTAATACTCCTAACGTTGCAGACATACAGCATACTATGAGAAATATAGCTCCCCAATTGGTTAGGAAGGCGTTGGTGACAAAACTCTATTCTTTGAAATATACGACATATTACACCAACAATGAACTTTGTCAACGATTTTCACATGGTTTAAATTGACTTTTAATACTCAACTATTTTTCGGTATATAGATTAATTCATTTAGAATCACTTGGCATATTTAAGTAAAAAACGACAAAATTGCAATATGTGAGTTATGATTCTAAGCGACTCAAATATACTTAGAATTTTGAGATTATGTCTCTTTTCTACATTGTATAGATCTTATTGTACCCCTACCATACAGTATTAGAAATAATTCGTGGGGTGGGGTTACTGCCAAAAGTTGGTAAGTCGAAATCATCTTATGGAGTAATTGCAATTGAAAGTTTGATATGCCCTCTAAAATCAGGCATAATGCGAATTTATTCGTGCTTTATGAGCAGGTTCTATATGTATGATGACATTGATTTTTTTCAAGCATACATATTTATAATATATTGACACATAATCCGCTGATAACTCTAAATACAAAATTATCGACTTTTTTTATCAACAACTTTTGGCAGTAACACCTACAAGTCATAAACGTAAATTTCGGTATACACATCTTTTTTTTAAAGCTTACCACGCGTCGTAAAGTAATCTGTGAATGTGGTAGAAATTAAGTGATACATCTTATACGCTATATTTTACATTATAAAATTAATTTTCCTAAATTCTTCAATTAATACAGTATCATAGCAATCTCACTTACAATACTTCCAAAAGCTTTCGAAGAATGAGTAAGTCTTTTGAATAATTTTATTATGATTTATAATAAATACTACAGGCCGTCTGCCAAATTGCGAATTGTAGATAATAAGAAGACACCATAAGTTTTGTATCTTTTCAAACAAACTTTTTGCTTAGGGTTTAATCAGTTTTTGAGAGAGAGCAGAATTTAACAAACTCAAAATACTCCGATAAATTTACAAGAAGGGTAAATGTTAATTCAGTCATTGAATAAAAGGATAGGTAAATTAATTACATCGATGATATTGACTACTGTGGATCATAATTTTAAATTGTTATCGATTGAAAACATTGTATTGTATTTTAATCACTTAGCACAGAAAACTTTCCAACCTTAAAAATAATTTTTATTTATACAACAATATAATAATAAGAATTAAGTATTATAGTGGGTAAGGTAGTTGATGGCGGGGTAGGTATGTTCCAATGAGTAGAAGGATTTATGCGTGATAACGTAGCCCAATTTATTTTCCCTTAACCAACAAAAGATACAATCGTTAATACAGATTCGTACAATGTGAATTTTTACAATTATGATCACGTCGGGGTCACCACTGAAAGTAAGGGATGGCGAAGTAGGTTACGATAGACTTGAGTGAATTGCAGTCTAGTGCAGTTCGTACAATGAGAATTTTATAATTATAATTACGGAGATTGTGTTGCGAGAAAAATTACTAACGTTGAACCGTAGATGCGTGTAGAGAGTTTGAACGATTTTTAATTTATGAGTTACTGATGTATCGCAACATTCGTTTTTATAGTAAATGGAGACAAAAAAAATGCGGAATCGGCTTGGGGTAAATGACCGCCGTAGGTTCATACCCTGTGGATCATTTCTTAGAAATTTGACTATGACAAAACGTTATCAATTAAATAATGTATTTCTTGTTACAATGTTGCAGCAAGTGCATATTTGCTCGCTGATTACTTGCAATACAATGGGTGAAATTTGATGCGTCGACATTCCATTGATTCTTGCGAATGACGGAAAATATAAATAAGTCGGTTTACACAATCGAGTTCACTGACCGTAAAACTATATTTTATTAGTTTGAGAGACACGCTCAATGTTAGTTTTATAATGTTACATATTTTTAGGCTTTTTATCATAACTTAAAATGCTAATTAACATAGTGCACTTTGTCTGAGGAATCTTGTCATGCCAACATTATTATTAATTTAACTTAGAATAAAAATAAACAAAAATATGTTAGTACCTAAATTATAAAAGCTAGAATTTAAAATAACGTTATTCAAATTCAGATTAAATCAAGATTTCAGATATCTGTCGACGAACAAAATTTATAGACGAAGTTGTCACCGGTGGAAAAGACAGATTGTAAAAAGAAGGGGTTTTTAAGTTGAACTGATATTATTAGAGAACTGCAGGACTGAGTTAAATGTGAAAGCTATACGACCAATCGAAATGGAGGAAAATAATGAGCAGAGGACATAATATAGTATGAATAAATATATAGAAAATTATTGTATAAAACAAAAATAATATTATAATCACGTAAGCTTTATATTTAAGCTAGAGTGATACATGATCACTATCTGTGGTCATGATCTCGTTAAATAGATATATTCATTTTGGTCCGTCTTATTTATTTGAGATTGTCTAACGATTCTTATATTATGACCATATTCTTGAAGATCTAGAGTCCATCTAGTAAAACCACATTTATATTTTTGTAAAAATTTATGTTTTTTAAAATGAATATAAAAAATATTAAAGCTATGAATTAGTCAAAAATCTCTACGTAAAAAATTGAAAACTTAATAAACTAAATTTAATAAAAAATACGACTATAAAATAATATGTAATAATAACCAAATTCACATTTATAACATTTTTCTTAAATTGTAGGTGTATCTTTGACTTAAAATAAAAAATATTTTTCTTTTTAATGTTTTCAGATACATATTTATTGATTAATACAGTTGAAATTGTAAATTATCAAAAAAAATATCTCAAATTGCAAGCTTCGTATTTTTCCGCTGGGTGCCTCTTTAAAAAGGGCTCAGTAAAGGCATCACCTTAATTCAGCGAAAACAGTATTATTGAAAGTATGATTGACAAAGTATGCACTATTTTTGTCTGATAACCCATTATATACTTAGACTATTATCGTTTGGTTTGGGTAAGGTTTAATTGAATTTTAAAAACTTGCCAGCACTATCTGAAAATTGTGTTCTTAGTTTAATGAAAACAAATAAGTATGACTGACAATTAATGTTAGTGTGCACTTTTATGTCGAATTTAAACAGCCCACCTCCACCCCTCACTACTACGTCACACATAACAATTGTTATCCAAATATCCAAAATAGAAGTAGTTATTCACATACTCAATTACTACAGTTCAATTATAAGGATCATTTTTGGTTCAGCAAAACAGTTTATGATTTCGTTTTTGTTTGAGAAATGTATCAATAAATAAACCTACTTCGCGGCTTTCATTTGCAAGCTTCTATTCTGAAGGTATTTTGGATCCTTAAACAAATCTCGCTTGCATGGTGAAGATGACTAAAGTCTTCACCGTTATCAGCGAATACCTTAGGTGGAGCGTGTCATGGAATGGTATATGCCGGACAGACAAGAGTACGCGATGTGATAGACGTCACTGGACAAATGCCATACAGTGGAATCCTAGAGGCACTAAGCAATCACAGGAAAGTCTTACTGTATCAACAAACTCATAAATGTTAGTGGATGTACATGGTAGAGAAGTAAAAGACCAAGAAAAGTGAAGAGATATAAGGGAGGCATTCATCCAGCAGTGGATCACCCCAGCAGATGATATTGCAATGACTAAAAAGATATCGTTTTTACTTAGTTAAACTTACTTATCACCGGTATTTTGACCAAAAGGCAGCTGACAGTTGGCTAATACTAAATTCACCACATACATAACCGATATGCATATACTATAACTAAGCCGATATTAGAGGGAAAGAAAATGCTAAATATTATAATTGAAGCCATTGAGTATAACAGAAAGAAGCCTTAATAGTATTAGTATTAAAACACTTGATAACATTTTAAGACGAATTACTTTGCTTGAATTAGTAGACAGATTAAACATTATTGTTTTATTACATTATAATATTACAACGTAATAATTCATCGTTGGCACTGACATAATATTATATTATTGTATGTTAAGAAACATCAAATTTAATCCATGGAAGCAATAAAAATGTTTTTTAAAATTAAATTTTAAATTAAACATTCAATTTTTATTTTAAGATTGAATCAGTATTAAGTAAGTGCTTTTTGTATTCCAATATTTTAATTTGATACCTTCATGTTTTTGAAATTCCATTTATATAATCGATATATTTTCATGACCAATCAAGAAGACATAACATTTTAATTAACATTGGATGACTTGATAACATAAAATATCTAGTACGTGGTCAATTTGACAAATCACATAATAAATAATGATGTTTCAAACTCATGACAAATGACTGGTGGTTGACAGATATAAGATAGTACATTAAGGCTATACTTCAGCTGGGGCACGGTCTAAAACGATCATAACTACGCGACGCCAAGATTGTGCAAATGACGCGTGCAGAAAAAAACATAATTTGTCATAAAAAGTCAACATGCGTCCATTTAATGTTATGTTTATTATTCTATTACTAATAATAATATTATATTAATTGACAAGTTTTCTTTTTCAAGTAAATGGGTAACGTTTTTTAGTCATTTTTACACGATTTAAGAATTAATTCCCCCGTCGCCATCACAAAATAAATTGACGTGTTCACAGCTCGACTTTCGCTCTCCGATTGCCAGCTAGTCCAAAATTTTGTCGCACCTTTAGTTGAATATTATTTGCCGTTTCGCTGAAGTACCGTCCTAATATATTGTGTAATTTAGCTACCTTTATTTATTTAAATATACGAATTGTTTTTTTATATAATATGTATTACATAATAAGTTGATATATTATGACCTATTTCCATAATTATATATAAATAAGTATTGCATAAACTTTTAACCAGCGCATCTATTCTGTACACCAAACTGCTATCGGCCTTTATCGGCAGATATTGAGGGTAGTTTATCATGTTTTGTATTGAGGAATTATAATTTTATAAGGTAGCACAGCCAAGAGAGGTGCTACTAAAACAATAGCACTTATTTTAACAATTACAACCAACTTATTTTACAAATTATTATACCTTAATACAATAATATGAAAAACTACCCTTAATATAGTCACCGATAGCGGCTGATAACAATCTTGTGTATAGAATAGATGCGCAGAAGTGCACAGATAAAAATCTTACATAACTAACTGTAACGGTTTGAAGTAATATAACATTATGTAATATTCTACTATACGATACTGTTAATGGAGAATGGAGAAAATTTTGTGTCATATGGGACTTGGTATCTGGTAGTGAATTATTATAAAACTAGTATATTGGAAGTTTGAATTAATTTTAAATAAAAGTGGAATTTTATCACCGTGAATGGGTCCGACCCATTCACTGCGTCCAACACAACTGATGCGTTGCCCATCAGGATGCCATTAGATATAATTAGCATGTTATTTAAATGTGATAATTAAATAGTAATTAAAACGTCCGCAGCGAATGGGTTTAACTAATTGTTAAGTAAAACTAATAAAATTTACCTTTTCCACTCTACGCTAATATGTAATGCGAATTTTGTTTTCCAAATCTTGTACAAAATGAATATCGAAATAATGATTTCACTAAAAATTTGAATTTAGCGTGTCAAGTGTCAAAAAATGTTACACGTGTCTTCCTACGTACACAAAAATGTAGGTAGTGTCGTGTGGGACTCGCTATCTGATAGTAAAATATAATTGTTTTGTAGTGGAAATTTTATATTACAATAAATATGAAAATTTGTTGATAATTATTATTATAATATTATGACAATTATCGTGACAAAAAATAACTGTTATTAATAAACCATTTCTTTCATTTAACGAATAATTTACAAGATTTGAGAATGTAACATTCCATATTATATTGAACAGATTTAACTTGAAAACACCTCGGATACCTACTTAAAAAAGATAGCTAATGATAACGCAATTTGATAAGCATTTCATGTAAGACCTACTAGTTTAAATATCGCAATTAGGTATGAGGCTCGTAACTTAATTAGTTAAAACATATCGACGCGAAACCAGTGTTTTTTCACAAATGTGAATTTTTCTAGTGGGTGTATATCTGAGGTGTTTTCAAAAAGGGGGGACATGCTCGTCGTAGGTCAAAATTGAGTTTTTATTGTATTTTCAAACCATGATCCTGGACACTCCTTAAACGTTGTAGATAATCTATTTATATAATTTTAAAGCCTTATTATCCCTCAAACTTATTTTAAACATTTGATGACTGCATAAAGTATTTTTGTTACATAAATTGACAAACTATAATTAAAGTAGGGAGTAAAATTATGTTAACGCGCGTATTTGAACATCTACCTAACCGAATTTTTTTTAATTTTTTTTAACGGTACATGTTCAAACACGCGCGTCAATATCATTTTACTCCCTACTTCAATTATAGTTTGTCAATTTATGGCCACGGCCGTATGTTGTAGCTTAACCACTGGGGAATGACAAAAGAAATGGCGTATTTCAAAAAAAAACTACCTTATTCTTAGGTCAATAATTATTATAAAGCAATCATTATTCATAAGATGTTTATCACACTTGAATGGTCAAAGACATAGCTTATAATAAGTATCTTTAGAATCATCTTTTCAGATTATCTACGTTTAAGGAGTGTCCAGGATCATGGTTTGAAAATACAATAAAAACTCAATTTTGACCTACGACAAGCATGTGGGCCGTTAAATATGTTATATTTTAATGTTTTTCTCTCCCTTTTTCAGTTAAATCGATACCGCCAAAAGCATTATAATATTAATTACATTTTTTCAAATAATTATTAAAACTTACAGTGACTTTAGACACATATCTACATGTGCTCCATCTGTCATCATCATCATCATCATCAGCCGGGATCAATCCACTGCTGGATGAAGGCCTCCCCAAGCTTCTTCGAACTCTCTCGGTCTTGTGTCTTTCGCTGCCACGTATTTCCGCAAAACTTTACCAGTTCGTCATTCCAGCCCCTTTTAGGGCACCCCTGGGGCCGTTTCGTGCCCCTTGGGTACCACTGGATGACGGCATTTGTCCAGCGGCCGTCCTTTTGGCGAGCAATGCGCCCCGCCCATCTCTATTTCAGCTGTTTGGCAACGTCTATTACATCGCGTACTCCGGTCTGCTTCCTAACCCATTCGTTTCTCTTACGGTCCTTTCGCGTGATGACCAACACACACCTCTTCATGCCTCGTTGTGCGACTCTTAGCTTTTGGACATCTCTCGTGTTGAGGGTCCACGTCTTGCAGCCATACGTGAGCATGGGTAAGAGATATTGGTTAAACACCTTACGCTTAAGACATAATAGTAGGTCACTCTTGATGACACTATTCAGACGTCCGAAAGCACTCCATCTCAGCTTTGTTCTTCTGTACGTGTGTAAAAACATAGAAAAAACTCGGTTTATTATTGTAATGATGAACTATATTTTAATTTTGACTGTGACAGCCCGAATAACCGCTGCAAATAAATTGTACTTCTCATTGCTGCCCATATTAAAATCCAGAAATGTCCACAGAAAAACTAAGACCCGGCTCTATAAAACCGTCATACGCACAGTCGTTGCATACGTGTGCGAGTCATGGACACTAAATATGAAAGCAGCTGAAATGGTAGACTGCTTTGAGAGAAAGATCCTGAGGCGGATATACGGACCCATGAATGATGGTGGGGAGTGGAGAATTAGGTACAACACGGAATTATATCGCTTATAACAAGATTCAAAACTCTCCACTTTCATAAAACTGCAAAGTCTAAACTGGGTAGGCCATGTCCAGCGCACGCTTTAGTCACGGATACCGAAGAAGATCCTCGAAGGAAACTCAGGAGGGAAAAGGCCAGTGGGAAAGCCATGCACACGATGAGGTGACAACATTACAAAAGATGCCAACCAGCTGGTAAAAATCATAAACTGGAAAAGACGTGCGGAAGACCGTTTCGGTTGGAGGACGACGGTGGAGGAGGCCAGAGCTCGACTTGAGCTGTAGCGCCATTGAAAAAGAAGAAGTGACCGTTTCAACTAACAAAATGATGTAAAATCAAACTGAAATAGAATATTGTATCAATACCGTGACAAAAAAAAACTCAACGTTTTTTTTTCTCTTCACTTAATCGTTATAACGACACGTGCGTGTACGTATTAGTAAAATAAAGCGTTGTACTTTTTTATTAATATAACTATAACGCGTTACATAATTTTATCTAAGTAAAAATAGCGCTGTGTTTCTGATACCATTAAGGTCACGCTACGATAATAATAATATTAAATAACAAATTTTGTACCGAGTAGATTTCCCCCACATTTTTGTCGAGCACGAAAATTTCCGAGGCGGCTATTGATAGCCTCGTACTTTTATGGATACCGGTCTTAATAATATGTTATTTCTTAAGGGGGGACATGCTCGTCGAAGGTCAAAATTGAGTTTTTATTGTATTTTCAAACCATGATCCTGGACACTCCTTAAACGTTGTAGACAATCTATTTATATAATTTTGAAGCCTTATTATCCTTTATAGTTATTTTAAACATTTGATGACTGCATAAAGTATTTTTGTTACATAAAATAGTATTCTTTTAAACCTCTCGCTCTAATGTTTTAGAATATAGTCATATTTCGGTACATAACTGTGCAGTGGTGTTAAGATTTTTTACATTTATTAATTTTTAAACGCATTTATAAAACTATTAGTATAATTTATTACGAGATAATTTTTGTAAAATATTAACGATAAAAAATTATATTGATAATCTCTGTGATCCCAAATTTGACAAGAATTAGGCATTTTATTATTCAAGAAATCGGCAAAATTAACACATTTGAAGATGATTCTAAAGATATTTATTATAAGCTATGTTTTTGACCATTCAAGTGTGATAAACATCTTATGAATAATGATTGCTTTATAATAATTATTGACCTAAGAATAAGGTAGTGTTTTTTTGAAATACGCCATTTCTTTTGTCATTCCCCAGTGGTTAAGCTACAACATACGGCCGTAGCCATAAATTGACAAACTATAATTAAAGTAGGGAGTAAAATGATATTAACGCGCGTGTTTGAACATGTACCGTTTAAAAAAAAATTAAAAAAAATTCGGTTATGTACATGTTCAAACACGCGCGTTAACATAATTTTACTCCCTACTTTAATTATAGTTTGTCAATTTATGGCTACGGCCGTATGTTGTAGCTTAACCACTAGGGAATGACAAAAGAAATGGCGTATTTCAAAAAAACACTACCTTTATCTTAGGTCAATAATTATTATAAAGCAATCATTATTCATAAGATGTTTATCACACTTGAATGGTCAAAAACATAGCTTATAATAAATATCTTTAGAATCATCTTAAAATGTGTTAATCTTGCCGATTTTTTGAATAATAAAATGCCTAATTCTTGTCAAATTTGGGATCACAGAGATTATCAATATAATTTTTTATCGCGAATATTTTACAAAAATTATCTCGTAATAAATTATACTAATGGTTTTATAAATGCGTTTAAAAATTAATAAATATAAAATATCTTAACACCACTGCACAGTTATGTACCGAAATATGACTATATTCTAAAACATTAGAGCGAGAGGTTTAAAAGAATACTATTTTATGTAACAAAAATACTTTATGCAGTCATCAAATGTCTAAAATAACTATAAAGGATAATAAGGCTTCAAAATTATATAAATAGATTGTCTACAACGTTTAAGGAGTGTCCAGGATCATGGTTTGAAATTACAATAAAAACTCAATTTTGACCTTCGACGAGCATGTCCCCCCTTAACGGTCTAAATACGACCTTAGGGTAGGATAGTGTAGGTTCAAATTCATACAACTTACATATTTTACCCATATAGGCCAAAGAATTTATATGTATTTTATTATAGATGAAACCTTTATATCCATTTAATTTGAAAAAAATGGCGTATTTCTGGAGAAGAAAATATTTTGAATATTTACCACACCACACTTTTTATACCTTTACGTTAAATAATTGAATATTCCAAGAGTCAACATCGTCCTCACATTTTCTCACTTTTATACATTCACACATATAAAACCAATTTAGGTTACAATTATTGTCTGGTGGCTCGACTCTGCAGAACCTCGAATTTTCACAGTGATCGAGTGAATCTGGTTTGTTCTCTTGCCTCTTTCAAATTAAGATGCTCCAAAATCCACGACTAATTGTATCTGGACGACTGCTTATTATTATTGTATTTATTTTTTATATTTTATTTTTCTTTTCTTGTATTGTTTGTCTTATCTATGCACATACTTTTTTATGTTTTTTCTATTTCTCATTATATTTTTTAAATTTAGAATTTGTATTTATGTGTACATTTTTTCTCACCTTACCTACACATTTTAATAGATTCATCTTCTCCATGTCTCACGTTCTCCAACATATTTTCTCTCAAGCCTTACAGATAAATCAAGACAAAATAAATATTATAAGATAGTAAGTTAATTTGAACAAAATATATGAAAACTAATTATAGCCATAATATGCTATGATACAAGTATATTAAACAAAAAGGTAAGAACCGTGTTTCACCTACTTTTTTAAAAGTGTATGTGGATTATTAATAAATCTGAGTAGTAATTAATGCTATTTCAAACCAGTATCAAAAATAATAAAATAATTCAAAAATTTGTATTATTGGTCACAACATAGTGAAGTCTTATTATTAATTCATTCTAATTTCAAATTACTTCATGGAAAACTTTTCACTGTTATCAAAACCGAAATCATTTTACACATATTTCAGACTAGGTTAATAAATATTATGTTTTATTAAAACAAAAAATAAACCAATACAAACATACCTACAGTATGACCGCGCGCATGTACAAACCATGCGCTCGAAAGCCGCAAGTAAAGTTATGATACAACCGTGACAGTATATGCGTGTGTGACTTTGAATCCAAGAGTGCGAGACTTCTGCTCACCACCAACTTTTTTTTACCAACCGATTTTAAATGTGATAGTTATTGTTTTACCCTATATCATATTTAAAAATCCATGCTAATTTGAGAATATTACAATGTAATTTCTAGGTATTATTTACGTTAAAGGTACTCGTAGTTATGAACTTATCTGTTGGTTTTTTCAAGTCGTAGAGAATTTGAATTTCTTTACACGTTTATTTAAATGTCCGCCGTCTAGTTGTCCGTCATATCCCCGTTGTTATACAACTTGTTTTGCGTCAATTATGATTACTTTATTATCACAACAGGCAACAAAATATTGAATTATCATTAATAATATATTAATAATTATTGACCGATGACAATTAAAGGCAGTAACGAATTACATCTTGAGTTGTATCTTATTAAAACACCCCCTATATTTTATATAGTGGATAAAAAAAGAAATTGCTTAAACATAATATTACATAATAATATATATTTACATAAAAAATAATTATTTAAAGTAAAAGTGGAAATTTCTTGACCCTCCTTCTCAATAGCAAGCAATAACGAGATAATAAAGCTGGTAGAGGGAGCATTTCTTCTGTATACACAAAGCTTAACTATGCGTATCCATTTTTGGTTTTCATTAAGCGATGTCCAAACATTCAAATAAATTTAAACCGGAGTGTTTTGATTGAAGTTTGTATCTATATTATTATTTTGTCACAAGTGAAATAACTTGCCACTTCTTGTCTATTCATGTAAATATGAAATACTCGAGAAACATAAGTTTTTCGTGTTTGTTTTTAAATTATTTATTTTATTACGGAAATAGCTGGCCGATAAATATATATAGCTTGACAGTTAAAATCTTAATGAGCTTTGTTTTGCAATACATTAAGTATACCTACATTATCAGGAATATAATATTATAATTTTCTCCTGAAAATAATGTGACTACTGACAATTTCAAGCTGTCACATAGTCTTTTATATATCTTTTGGTCTCTAGCACTCTACAAACGGTCCTGCACACCAAACAGGTCGTCATTCAGCAATAAATTTATCTAATATAATAATCATAATATAGAAATCTAACTAAATAATTATATTAATTCATAATTCAATCTCAAAATACAAGAGAATAATGGTAACTGTCGTCACTGTGACAATATTTCATTCGTGTATACCCAACATAACCATGGTAATAGTTTTGGTGACAGTTGTATAATCACCACCTAAAACATGTTTTACAACCAGCGGTCAGCTATAATAATATTGTTTCTAGTCTCTGTATCAAGTAAACAGTATTACTAAACCTCTATTTGACCTAGAATGACCTTTGCAAATTTGCGTCAACATTAAATATATCCAAAAATATTTTATTAAATCATGTTTGACGTATATTATATTATTATTAATCTTGAATATCATATTTTTTTCTCACTGATACTAACATCAGTTTTATGTACATACCAGTGGCGTTCCATTCATATATATTATGGTAGGTGCGGCACATGCATATTATTTTGTGGTGGTGTTTATTATTTAAATTTAGTTTTTTACATTTTCTTTAACACAAACCTATTAAACTAAATTTAAATAATAAACATAACCTCAACATAACATATAATAATAAGATGAGATACTTTAACAAATTCATTTTTCGTGGCGTTTTTTTAATTGTACCTAAGTTTATCTTTGACTTTAAATTAAAAATAGAACTAACAATCTCAGACGATAATTAAGTATTCTTCACTGGAACTTATCATTAAAAATTGTATCAGGATGTTAGATAATACAATTTCATTATAATTTGTAAACGTCACTTTACTGAAGAACTTATGTAAAAATAAATAAATTTGAAAAAAAACAAAAGATTAGTCAGAAGTTGATAAGTATTCTCTCAAATACAAAATTCCCATAGATAACTAAAGTATTATTATCTAAATATATCTTCCTTAAAATATAATGTAATAAAGTGTACCTACAAGTGCATATAAAAAACAACCATTAAAATAGGTCTATATTTATTATTCAAATATGTATTCATATTAAATTAAATTTAGTATCATACGAGTATATTATTTGTTTTTATGTGATATTTTTGTATGTCGTGTAAGCGGAAGGTATATTTTAATGAATACAATTATTTAATAATTGCTATAAATTATAATATAATAACAAATTAAAATACCAAACAACTACAAAGAGTGATTCCGACGAAAAATGATACACAATTATTACCTTCTATATATACGTATGTATTAATAATTGAAACACTTTAAAATGTGAATGCTTGAAAAATGTCTCAAATTGTGAGCTTTGTGCCTCTGGTAGATTAAGTAAGTGTGCCAACATTTTACGAAAATTGTAACTATCGTTTTTGTTTATAGACCCTTCATATATTATGTTGTAGTAGTTATTTCTAAATAATAAAACTATTAAATTGTAGGCAACAAGATTGTTATTCCCATTTCGTTACATTCAATTTTTTTGTCTAAAAGTACAACCCCCTACGGACCATGCCAAAGACATGCTTAAACTGACCACGTTTGCAATAGTTCCGTAGGTACTTCAAACTTTGCCTTTTGCTTTCTAGAGATGAGACTAATATTATTGAATTGCTAGACATATTTTTTTAAAATAATAAAACACGATAATGGTATTCTATCACGTCAACTCTAATTCAATTAATAAATAATCGAGATTAAGTCAAATTTGCTGGTTAGGCGGCTACTCGACCATGTTTTCGTGCTTAATTATGTCCATAAATAAAGCAAAGTGACGTTACCAGTGCACATAAAATATAAACTAAATCTTTCTCAAAATAAAAAAAAAATCGCTATGGATATGTATTTTTTTTTTTATCATATTGTTAAAAACCATTTATTTGACACACGAAAAGCATTTTTTAAAAACCTAATGGCCGAAATACTCATTTTGAGTGGTACAAATTGAAGAGTGGTAGCCCAGCCAATGGGCCATTAAAAATCGATTAACTGATTAAAGGAAAGTTTTTTCGCCCTTTTTAATATTACCCGTTTTTGCACAAATCATTTTAAAATATCCCAGCATTAAAAATTGGTTCATTAGGAGAACATCAGAGCAGAAAATATCTCAAACAGACTGTGTTTTTCGAGTTCGTTATGATACAAGGTTCGTGATCGATTACTTTTTAACTGTCATGAAACAGGCGTGGGGTAGGTATTATACATAAAATAAAATGACTATACATAGTATCGATAAAACTTTTTATGAACCGCTTCGTTTTTATGTCATTAGGGAAAATTAATTTTCTGTATATTATATACTAAAATTATCTTATTTGAATGGTTCTGTTATTTTATTTAAATTACTATCTATTTATAATTCATACTAACAATCATTTACTGTAATATCCATTCATCGATTTTTGTTAAACGTTTGATAAATTTTTCAGAATGATTGTAAAGAAAGTTATTAAGTATTCGATAATCCATTTTACATTGTATGTAAAATTAAATGATATTTTCTTCTTAAATTATTTATTCTGTAAAATATCACGGTATTGCCATGTAATATAGCAGAGAGATTGCAATATCGATATTCCAAAACCGGGATTCCAGTATTTATAATACCAGTTTGAAAAATTGAAAATACTGGTATTTTAGGGATTAAAAAACGGAAAAATATAATGTATTAAGTACGTGGAGTTACTGCTAAAAGTTGGTAAGCCTCTAAATCATAATATGGAGTAATTATAATTAGAAAGTTTCATATTATGCCTTATAAAATCAGACATAATGCTAATTTATTTGTGTGTTGTTTGCATGTTCAATATAATATATTGAACATATCTGATATTATCAGGTATCCTTAATTTATTTTTTTGCTTACATTATATATATTATATATATAGACACATAATCCTTTGTTAACTCTTAATATTATCCATATTATTGATTTACTAACTTTTTATCATATCGATTTATCATTTTTTCATGAATACCCAAAAAAATTGCGACACACAAGTTAACACAGTGAAACACAATTTTGATTAGCAAAGCGGTTAACACAGTGCAGATTATTATGGTAGAGATATGGTGAGATGGTCATTGGAATGGTATCATGATCGTCAATAGTGGAAAACGTATTTAAAACAAAGAAATACTGTCAATATTTTGGTGATTCTATAATATTTGAGTTATTTATGTTGATAACGCTTATAGTCTATAAACAAATCGTCAGAATAATCCAGATTTATAATGGTATCATGTCAGAATGAAGAGATGTATTACTTTTAAAACCATATTATGCAACACCTTTTGCACTTAACAGTAGCGTAGTGTAATTAAATTTGAGTTTAATTTGATGACTCATTTATAAAAGATACTAAAAGTGAGTGATTGAGGAAGGTATACATTAGGATAACAGAAAAGTTTATTTCTATAGACATAAAAATATCGTTGAGTGCCTGGCTACTTCTTACTATTGAAAATATTTATTCATCGTCTAATGCCTGGATTATAGCCCAAAAATCTGCACAATTTACAAAAACTTTGTTTTAAAACCTTTGCAATGGAAACTTATAAATTCTGTCGGTAGTATTATTTCTATTTTTATAAAAATATTCCCTCATCTCTGAAGCTAGTAGCCATTTTCATGTGGGTCAAATCCCTTATTGTACATAAATGAATATATATTATTTCCGTCTTACTGTACTTAAGCTATTCCGGGATTCAATCATAATTTTACCGGTTTTAATAATTTACGAAGCTCTTTCTTTATGGAATAATTCATTGAAATGGCCTAGGTCAAAAGGCTTGTATGGAATATTTATATTCCCAGACATCATTAATGTATTGGCAGTGAAAAGGTCGTTTTGTTGAGTGCATTTATAGATATTCTACACACTTAGATCATGGGTCAAGTGAACAATACAAGAATAGTATATTATCGTAACATTTCACAAAAAAACTTATCATTTACGGATTCGCCGGAACTTTACCACTACGGTTACTTAAACAAATATTGATATCTTATATTTTCCATTTAGAACTTATTAAGCATTGTTGATTGCTAAATTGTACAGACAATAATAAAAAAGAATATTATTATAATATAATAAATGTAACCGTCTGCAATCTCATATGATTATCTATTCAAAACCATGTCAGATCACAAAATTATTATAATAGAATAGCAATTTATACATAACCAGTTATAGGTACATTGAATATATTACTTCATTAATGGCGGTTGATAAAATTACCACCCAATTGTTCTTAAACTTGTCGCTCTCATGCACCTTGTCTACAATGACAAGGATGGTGGACGCGAGGAGAGAGCAGCCGCCCATCAGCGTGCGCAGAACCATTCCGTTGGTGCAGTATGTCAGCGCCTCAGAGTAATAATATAAAGAGAGTGGCTATTGTTCGGCATAATGAAGCCATGTTTCTTGCGTAGAACGCATAGTAGAACCTGAATTTTATTATTATTAACTTAACTATGAAACCTTATTTATACCACAATTTTGCTTCTCAGTATGCCTACCAAATTTAAATACAACATAGTTAGCCATATTATTTTGTACTTAATAAACCAACCAATTTATATTTTACACAAAAACAACATATTATTTCAGCAATATACGTGCTCGCAGTTTTTAATTGAATGTAGTCATTAAAATCAATATTTACTGGCGACGTGTTGAATAAATATTTAATTCAGCCGTATAAATTATATCTAACTCTAACGCATATTGCAAATATATAAGCGTGCAGAATGCTTCCTCACTCGTACTTATGTTTCGTTTTTATTCGGGTCCTTGACAGCACCGTTTTGGGTCTCACTCGGATTTCACACTGACCTTGTAGCCGATCGACTGACCAACCTTTTTATTTCTCTCGAACGACATCTAAAAGTAATAACTAATATTAAAAATCCATCGTCCACTAAATATTATGGAACACAACCACTTAGATTTACAATGCCACTTGATTTCTTGATCCATCCCAAAAATTCTAGGATTGAAAATTCTCTGTGATTTTTCAATCTCTTGTTCATAATATAACAACAAGTACAGAATGTTACAATATGGACATGACAAATATAATCCAATTCAACCCAAAGGATATATGACTAAATATCCACTCCAAGGTTTGCTGATTTTTTATCATAGTCTATATATAATCAAGGTTTTTTTAGCATTATGCTCTCAAGTTCAGCCAGCCATAAGACGGCAGTAGTGCTTGTAAAACCTTCTAAAAGATTTTAAATATTTTAATTAATAATTTTGCATTGTATTAGAAGATGTTACTACTCCTACTTCCAACAAATACATATTAAAACTACACCAATTTAATCTGCAATGCAAAATATTATATTTTAGTGACTACAGTATTTATTATTTTTTTATAAACTTCTTTTCTGACCATGTCCGATCCTAATAGGATTATACGGCCTCCACAGAGTAGAGGTTTGTATTAACCGATTTTGTTTTTACGAGAAATGGATGTCAGCCACTTGCTCAACCTATTAGGTCCATACCCTGACTCACACATAAATTGAAAAACAATATGTGTACTTGCCAGACCCAGGATTCGAACCTGGGACCCACGGCGTGATAATCCAACGCTTAAACCGCGCAGCATACATACTTTGTATATATAAACACATAATTTTTTGTTAACTCTAAATATCTATATTATCGATTTACCAACTTTTTATCAAATCGATTTATCATTTTTTCATACATACCCAAAAAAAATGCAACACACAGGTTAGGAAATACTGGGTCTGGATTCGAACTTGGGATTTTACTCACAGAATAATATACAAACTTGTACTCCGCTGATATAGAGAAAAGGTTTTATAGTAATATGGTATGTCAGTAATAGATGTGCGTTTATTTTGTTAGATTTTAGTTTGGAAGATACTAGAAGCTTAGCTATTATGCTAGGTACGTACTTTGTTATATTATACAATACAGTAAAATTCGACCTCGGTTGTATACGGCAAATGAGACTACTAATCCAATTAATTGCTTTTCTTTTCAAAATGCGATCTAATGGAATTAGTCATGGGCTTGTATTAAAATCCGTACGATTTAATAAAATAAATGATTCCGGTCGACATAATTTCCTTTGCCAATTGTGATTATATGAATGTCTGGTGAAATAAAATCTCTCTCGTTTGTTGGGTGGGATCGTAGGAGAAAGGTTTAATCAGCTGTTAATTTCGATCGGCCAATTACGGCGACACCAGATAATAATGAAAGCAAATGAGTCCTTTTCAGCAGTCGCACTAAAGGGGATACGATTTTCTTCGCTGATAAGGGATCCAGAAACATTTATTTAATATGTAATGCTAACCGATGGTGTTTTAAAATCATCAGCACTGCGGATTATTTTAATTATAACTGAAACGTGATTAAATAATTAATAATTAGTGATAATAACAAATACCCAATTAATAAATTCCCTTAAATTGAACACCCCTTCTAAAACTAGACTGGAACTGACTTTTGACGGTCTTATAACCAAGAGTGTGCTATAAATTAACTTCTTCTTCTTATTGTGCCATCCCCTAGCGGAAGTTGGCCACCATCAAGGTGATCTTATTTTTGTCGTATGCTACCCGGAACAGTTCAGTGGAGCAATCACGGAGGTTCTTAAGCCACGAAATGACAAATTAACTAACATTAATATTATTTTACATTACGTTATTTTACTGTACGTGATTGTAACTGTAACTCTCAGATCACAACATGGATTGAACGAAATCTGTATTTATTAGTTACTAATTACTAATTACTTAGTTTATTAGCTTAGTGTTTTGTCTAGAATAGTCTATAGTAAACAAAATAAGTATGTTTGAATTAATCATAATAATATATTTGATAAAACTCTGAATAAATGAAATTTTAAATATCTCACTCTATCCTAAGACTAAAGAAATCTTAAATACACCTAGTTTTTAAAAACTATACCTAATGACAATAAAATCTCTCGGCTTTAATAATTATTTATATATTAATTTATTACCCTTTCTCATTCCTATAATGATATTTTCTTTTCAAAAAATTTAAACTTTACCCGATGGTAATAACTATAAAATGATAAAATATACTTATATTTTTTTAATGGTACTGAAAATAAGCAAGCTTTAAAAATTAATGAAAAATATCAGAAACATGAGCACCTTTATTACCTACAAGAATGTCAAAAATAAAAATTTGGCTGGCACTGGACGTCTCTTCCGATTAAGTTAGTAATGTTATTTACCATAATCTTTGATCACAAAGAAGATTGCCCCCCAATTGGCATAATTTAGTAGATAATTCAGCTAAGACGTTGTTATAAGAAATAAGACTTAATTTACAGGAGTCATAGAAAAATTTATAACTTAATTATGAGAGCACTTGATTTGAGCATAAGATTTTTTAAGTGAATATAAAATATGTTTCTTAATTGATATTCCCTATTCAGTATAACATATAAACATTGTTTTACGATACGTTTTTCATTCTTAATATGTGGAGGAGCTAGAAAAAGATTTATGTCATGTCAGCAAGGAATTTTTGGTAAAATTCCAAGCTATAATTGTGTAACGGAGATGGTAAGTTTAAATGGGAAAATCGGGAGGAGTGGGGAGTAATTGAGGTTTAAAATGTTGTTAATTAATGTAGTTTAATAAGTATTTTCTATCTAGCATTAAGAATTTATGATTTATAAATATTAGCCTATACAAAAATACAGTAATACCTACACTTTAATGATACTTATACGTAATAAAAATATATTTTTCAATCACAGAATCGTCATTGTTCTTCCTACTGTAACCTTCTTAATAAATAAACAGTCTTTATTTTATAGTCATCCTTTTTACGAGTACATTTTAACAACTTCAAAGTCAAATTACTCAAAACTAGTATTCTCCAGTTAGTGTGTTCTGCCAGAACAGAGACGAGATGTGTATTGATTAATTATTTAGATTTGGCAATTAAAATTATGTCATTCCATCGTCAACTGGACAATAATTTTAATCTTTTAGTTGTATTTATACAGCGTCAATTATATTGAGCTTCTTTACGAGCTGTTTGTTGGCGAATTTATAATCTGCCTGTAAAGTCGCCCAGTATAATCATCGAACAAGCTAACAAGCAGGTTGTAAACACTCTACCGAGAAAAATTGAAAGCCGGTCAACTTTACACGCTACACGCCGGCGTGTGGGCCTACTGCGTCTACGCAGTAGAGCGCAGTAGCAGCATCCCGGTAAAAAAACGAACTACGTTCTGTCAAAATAGTCGCTGGCTTGTGGCTTCTCAGCGAATGGAAAGTTTTGTGTGTAATCATCATAAAGAAGCTCAATTTAATTGATGTTTACTGAGCCTTTTCTTACCAGCATGGTATTCTGATCCTAGTTGCATTCTAGTATATATTTCAATTATTTATATAGCTAATGTATTGTGTGTGCAACACTAATTTTGGATTAGGTGGATGCAACATAATCTGACAAATGAAAAGACCTTCAGCCCATAGATATTTGGTTGTGCCAGAGTCCACTCGTACAAATTTCAATATACATTCACGTATTCACAGGATTGTACTATATTACAGATATCCGCCAAAATGTAATTATTAATGTAGAAATGGTTTGTAGCTAAATATGAATAATTATTTTATCTAAGTTGAGATTATCGTAGAATTTGCCATTCCATTCCACATATACATAGTAGGTCTCAACTGCATATCCACAGAACAGATAATAAATAGAATACCGATAGGCTATTATTCAATACGCCGCATGTTGATGCAGGGTTTTTGAACGTGTGAGTGTCCTACGAAAATGAAGCACGCATTATGCACGTGCAATAGTGTGTGTAATACACCAACATTAAATGAGCGTAAATGCATAAACCAAGAGCAGTTTTCAGTATTCGACGTACAGCGTATTCTTGACACGTGTGTGAGTTTAACCCAGATTCTTCCTCACTCCAGTCGGTTACCTGCTATCGCCTTACTCGTCAAGTATTTCAGTTCCCATTATTTCTGAGTTCCCTGTGCATACCCTACGGAGATATTCGATGTGCTTGTTGCATGCATAGATGGGAATCAAATCACTTTATTTTATGTGAGTGTGGAGAAATACAAATAGCTGAGCATGTTGTTTTGCAAGGTTTTCTTGTAGGACTCTCTGCCATCCACCAAGCTCATGAGAATACGCTAGGGTGACGACTGTACCAGTGCTTCTGTTGTGCTTTCAACGATTTTAATTTGTGTTACTGTGACTGTGCTTTTGTCAGTGTATATTTTCATACCGTTATCGACACCCTGCTGCCATACGAGTGAATGAATCATAGAATTGTACCAGATTTCTTTGAAATATTGTAAAAATATGTCCACTATGATATTAATTAATATCGTCAACTGATGTGAGCAGTAAATTTTGAACAAAATAACAACGATTTTTGAGAAAACGCATTGTCACACTAGGATGTATGGTGAATGGGATAAAACTCCAAATGATTCCTATTCTAGAGGTTGGGGTGGTAGGTAATTGATAATAAGTAATTTATTTACATCGAATCCGACGAAACGCATCAATTTCGACAAACATTGGACAAGGCACATTTATATGATAATTATACGCTGGTATGGAATTGATTTTTAACTTATACGAACGGGCTCGAGATTAAAACACGCTCTCTTGCCAAAAAATAAGTTTGGGGAAGTTAAAAATTGAATCCAATGTACACTAGCGTGATTTAAAGGTGACTGATTCTATATCAGGTGTATGCAAAAATGCATATGTTAGCCGATTTATCCTGGAGCGCGGTGTGCCTTACTAAGATTAAAAGAACAGATGTGAAACTTACTCCGCTTTTCCATATTTACAATAAAATATCAGTTCACACATCAGGCCAATATATTATTACGATGGTTATAGTATTATTATTGCAATGTCTCGTATAATTCAACTATATGTGATATTTTATTGCTTGGCATCGAAACTTATATTGCATACAAAAAAAATATTAATAAAGTATATTAGTGAGTCATATAACTGTCTCAGGTATATTTTGAAGTCTATTTCGTTACTGTGTATCATTTTGAGATAGGCACTTTTTTCTATCTAAAGTTGATTTTTATTTCTTGAGACAGATGTCTATTTTTCATGGACACAATATCGCCACTGTTCTGGCAGAAGACACTAATTCGAAAAAATGACATATTGAGTCAGTTATACCAAAATGTTCCTTATTTCAAACATTACCGTCAGGTCTGGAAACCTTCTTAGTGTGTTCTGCCAGAACAAAGACGATATTATGTACATGAATGTTTATTTTGGGTTGTGGATGATAATTACATAGTTTGAATTTTAAAGTACAGTGTTTTAGTTTAAAACAGAGTCTGATCTTATTAACTTGTTATACCAAGCATTGTATAATGTTACATGTTTTTTTTTTTTAAACCATCTATATATCAAATGGTTCTCACGATTTTTTTATTTAAATTATCATGAGGTACTATTATCAAGCAAAGCCTGAATCTTCTGAATTCTTTTTATTAGATTTAATGATATACATATTGTATAATATATCATTTTATACAATTAATATAATATGGCCATGAAATTTAATGCTAACGACATATATCATAAGTGCGCGAACACGAGTCGTAATAACCGCGCAAAACCGCGAACTCAAATAAAATTAATTTACGATGTTAAAATATAATCTAATGTCTCATAACTTGAGCTCCCCTGCCGTCCATTAGCTCGGCCAGGGTAGCGAGAGGGCGACCCGCGGTCTTAACTGCCGAAACATTAAACGTTGTGGCCGTAAGATGTGTGCGTGCCATTCTGGACGAGCGTTATGTGGACGCAATTATGTGATTAGCTGAAATCATCCTGGTTTTGTATGTGCGGAAATCGCTCTGCCGAAAATGAAAGGATAGCTGTAAATAGAACAAAAAAGTTATTTCTTTATCAATTAAGACTAATTTACCTCAAACCTGTAATTGAACAGTTCCTGAATACGTCATTATTATTACCAGGTAATTCTATCTTAGAATGTTATCAATTCCAATTTACAACCTACAATACATTTTGTGTACAATCTTATAAATTGTAGTTTTATAGAGTACAATTAATAATTGAAGACTGTAGCAACAAAAACTGCAGTTTTTACCCCTGAATAATGTAAGCAATAAAAATGACTTGCTTCTTCCTTATATGTATAATCTATATACATTATTAGTATACGAGGAACATTTAAAAAGACTTGTTTTCAGAAATTACACCCATAAGGAAGATACATTTTAAATGACCAACCAATATGTTACAAAAATGGAAACTGACATTTTTATCTCCAAGCCCTTAAATTAAATAGATGTTGGTTTTTTTTCTAATTTCTTGAAAGTTTAAACAACTAGTCATATTAAACTGCCTAAATTTTGTTTAAAATAGAGTTATTTAAATAAAAAATGACGACCAAAAAACAAAATATTAATAAAACATGACAGTGTTTTCTGGTATTTACACGGTTAATTTTTTCCTGTATGTGGATACTATTTAGGAGATTTTCGAAATAATTATATACGTGTGAAAGGTGCAAAAAGTTTACACATTGGTAAATATTCTATTATACTGGCGTATTCAATAAAAACGTATGTTTGACTAAAGAGAGACCTGCAATATTATAACACATTGTATTTAATAAAAAAAAAAAAAACATTTATTTCAAGATATTGGGTATTACAGTGAAATAAATATGTTACTAGGTACTACATGAGCATTTATTAATAGCCGTAATAGTATTTCTTTAAAATAAAAAAATATTATAGATAATGAAAAAAAACTTAGACGCTCAATCTAATATAGGTACCTATTAAAAAAGCTTGGTGTAGGACATTTATCATTAGCGCACCCTAGTCAGAAGATTGGGGTTGGGGTGGTTGTGATAATCAAGAAATAGCGACAGCTGACATCGGTGTTTATTGAAGTAATATACGCTTACAGCATAATACAGTTTACAGTTAAATAAAATACAAATAAAATTGCTTACATATCGACAGGTTGACATTCAAAGTCAGAGTGTGTCAGGTAACAGACCTGCTTCAAGCAACTCCGTTGGTATTTTTTTATGTTTTTAATCAGAGATTTTGCAGTTTATTATTTGGTAGCCAAATGCTGAGTCTGACTTGTTTTTGGTGCATGCCTAAAATGTTGACATCGAAAATATATATGTACTATAAAATTATTCCGTGTACAGGTATATAACTATTATTTTATATTAATTCATTTGGTATTTGAAATAATATTTAGTTTTGCTCCAACGAATAATATCGCTAAATAATATGAATATATTTTATTTTTTTTCTGTGCCCTTTTTCTGAGACTACCTACAAGTATACTGTGATGTAAATTTAGACCGTTTCTATGAGAAAAAAAATGCCATATGCGACTCTATCGAAACGTTCATAGAAAACATAGAGAAAAAACATTAGGAAAAAATACTTACGAAGTATTTTTTTTACTTTGATTTCATAAACGAAATTATTATTGCACACAATATTTATACAGTGACGTCCTTTTAGCTTGTAAGCAGAATTGAAATAATTTTATATAGGTAATATATTTTTAGCCTAAATGTGTCTAATATAAATTCATTGCATACCGATTTTCTTATTATTTCTGTGTTTGCAAGGTAAACGTTCTTAAAGCCGCGTTGACACGTTCCAAGTACGATCCAAGTAGACTTGGATAGGAATAATTAGTATGAAGATGTCTCATCCAAGTGACAGCTTCATACTATTTATTCCTATCCAAGTTAACTTGGATGGCACTCGTATGTGACATCTTCATACTAATTATTCCTATCCAAGCTACTTGGACCGCGTCCTACTCATCCAAGTTAACTTGGATAGGAATAAATAGTATGGAGCTGTCACTTGGATAGGAATAAATAGTATGAAGCTGTCACTTGGATGAGACATCTTCATACTAATTATTCCTATCCAAGTCTACTTGGATCGTACTTGGACCGTGTCAACGCGGCTTAAGTCGGGTTTTTACGTAATTAAGATTATATTATCAATATGTATAAAGAATTGTTCTCTTTTATGTGTATCATAGATTTTGTAACAATATATTGTAAGCAAAATAATTTGCAGAAATAGCGTTAGTTGAGAAAATGATATTTAACTCTATAGTGAAATTACTGCAAAACTTTGAATAGAACAATATAATATGATATAAATAATGTAAAAAAAATAACAAAAGACAGTTACACGAAGTAACTTCTAAGGCGGAGTATTTTGAAAACTGTGATTTATTTCAAAGTCTATTATCTCAGACCCCAGTTTAATCAAACTGACTTGAAACACTTTTACATCGAAACCATAGATTTATCTTTGGTTATCTATCTATAATAAATAGTGAATAACGTGGAAAAGTTGCTTTTTGTAATCAAATTTGTTGCCATTTTTTAAATTAAGATTATCAATAAACTTTTAAAATATGTTTAAAATGAGAATATAATATTATGTGCGTTGTAAGGGTAAATGTAAATTAATAAAAAAAAACCATATAAATTGAATAAAAATATTATGAATTGATGACTAATATAAACAACATCATCAGCTTGAGTCAGTCCACTGCTAGATGAAGGCCTCCTCTAGCTTCCTCCATTATTATTGGTCCCTAGTGCTTTGCTGCTACGTATATCCGCCAAACTTTATGATTTCATTTATTCAGCGGGTTTTAGTTTCAGACGTTTAGTGCCCCTTGGTCGTAATGACGGAATTTTGTCCAGTGCTAATCCACTTACCGAGCCACATGTCTAGCTCATTGCCATTTTAGCTGCATAGCGACTTCTATCACATCAGATTGCGTCATCTGTGGTGAAATATGTAAATGTACGAGAAAAATAAAATAAAACTTTCATCAACATACACAAAATAAAAGATTTACGATTCACGCTAACGCAAATGCATTCAAATTCCTCATTATATTTTTTTTGGTGTTTGTGAAGATAATTAATAGAGACTCAATACAATTTTGATTTGACGGAATCAATTTTATTTTGTAAACGTATTTATTTCTAAGCGGCTTTTATTGAAGCTTCAATTTCGTTAATTGTGTATCGCTATAATTATGTTTTTTATTATTTCTCGTTTATCTGTCATTTATTCAGCTAATTTACACATAAATCTATGCATCAGGGCGTAAACGTATATACTACTAACTACTACTATGGCATTTAATGCCTGCATTGCGCAAAGGTGTCGGATTTTTTAGTTCTGAATTTTTTACCACTTGCCCACATTATGTAATTGAGTTGTTGCCACATCTTTTTAATGGGGGTTTTAATGTTTTTGTTACATAGAATGTAAAAAAACCCGGTTCACCTAGCAACGTGGGCGTGCGCAATATTTTGCGCGCCAAAATTAGCGAGCAGGGAATTCCAGGGCTGTCAACGTAACTGCTTCGTATCCGAAAATTCATGATTTATAACAATTATCATTAATAAATATTTGAATTTAATGTGGTCGTGTTTTGCCAAAAATTTTCAGAAAACACAGCGTATTTTTATTAGCGCATAATAATTATTATTGATATAGCACGACATTTGAGGGAGAGTGAGGACTTTTAGATTGTAGAATTTAATGTTATTATTATGTACATCAGAACCAGTGTACCACATGTCCGATAAAGCATCTAAAACTCTAAAGTAGAATGTTCGTAGAGCCTATTATATATTCATAACTCAACTCTAACTCAACTAAACCATGTCACGCCCCAGCATCGATGCATAGGGCAAGTATAAGTGCACGCCACTTCCCTCGGTCCATCGCCAACACTCGTGCCTCCCGCCATACTAGACCCACAGTGCATAGATCACTTTTGTAGCACCACTGAAGGGTGAGAAAGGGTCGACAACGGTGATGGAACCTTTAAGGTTGTGCCACAAGGTTACAGAGTGTTGCAATCTCTTGCGGTACCCGTCCCTGCCACTTGAAATGTCTTTTCGTGATTACTTGAAATCAACTTGGTGTCACATGGAGGTCAAAACAGTATTCTGTGAGAACCAAAAATGTTATTTATTCAATGCGTTTGTGCGGTCTGTGCTCATGTATGACTGTGGCATCTTACTAAGCTTCAGAGCTTTTGAGCTTTGAGAATCGATGTCTTCATAGAATCTTGGAGGTATATTAGTACGACCACGTTACAAATACTCGAGTTCATATACGGACATAGCAGACTTCGGTGATATTCATAATAGAAACCTTGAATACGTCAGTCAACTAATATTAATTGCTTTAATAATATTAACTGTTAATAAGTCAAATTATATGTTCAGGCAAAATCGGTTCAGTTTAATAAAAAAAACTGAAATTAGTTACTAAATACTGCGTTCTATTATATTACTTAGAAAATTAATCGTTTAAACAAAAGTGTTTTGTTTGCACATAGTATTCAGGTTTTGAGTAATAAATAATATAAAATTATATTATATAAATAGTATCCCACGATGGCCAAACGGCTGCGTTGAATCCTGGATCTAAAAAATATACATAAGTAGTGAGTCAAAGTATGGACTTAATAGGTTGGGCAAGACAAGTGGCTAACATCCATTTCTCGTTAAAAAAATATGTTAATACAAATCTCCACTCTGTCGAGACCCATAAATGATCTTATTATCAATAGTATTAGTATGTATTTTATTAAAATTGTTTAAAATGTAGTTATTTTTTATTATATTAATTTAATTTGTCACTTGAGGCCAATTTATTGTTTCAAAGTCAGGTACCTTTACTTCTTATATTTTCCATGATTCTGATTTTCTAAGTACTTTGCACCATGGAAGTTCAAATTCCGTTTATTTTGCTGGTAAAATAGTATTAAATCCGAAGTTTGTTGCAAAGGGTGGTATTTTTTATATTTTGACTGCCGTTTATTTTATTTAATTATAAGTTTGTATTTTATTATTTCTATAGTTTTTAGATAGATACGCACTGAATAATAATTCAATATTACATATATATTATAAATTATCAAAAAAATAGTAATAAATCGCACGTATTGTATTCCGTCGCTTAATTTAAATACCATAGATAATATACTGATTAAGTAGGGGTGATGAAAGGTTATTGTCACAAGAAGAAGATAAAAGATAAATGGTAATTATTGATCTGGGATATTTAAACAATAATAATCTAGCACAATAAAATACAAAACTTGTATCCGGATCGCCCCTGCAATAGAAAATCACCAGTGGAGGCACGTGATGTCCGTTCACCCAACGTGTCCGGAAATTCTAACGAATATTACATTTTTTCGTTATTCTGGTCAGCCCCCGTTTTACTCACTAGTACATTGTAACGACACACCCCACTCCCATTTTATTGTTGTACGCCCTCAGATGGCATTTTAAATATTTATTCGTAATAAATGATTTTATTCAGTTATAAAATAATAAACGTGCCTACGATCGGCTTATATTGTAATATATTGTTCTCGCATGGTTTGACACTTTCACATACTGGCATATCGATATTAGATTGTACACATACAAAGAAGTATCGCTATTACTAATATTACTAAGGTTTAGATATGTGTAACCTAAATATAGGTTTGAACGATTTTTGCTAACAAGAACATCTCCACAGAATAGTAAAATAAATTAAAGCTCCATCGGTTACTATACTATCATATCATTTATCTTCATTTTATCTCATAATTAATAAGTATTAAAAAAAACCTCTAATTGGAGAATGAAATATGATCCATTATAATATGAATGCTTCCCTTAGCTATAATAATAGATATCTCATTGTAAAACCATTGAATAACAAATTTTTATTAGTGTGACATTGAAACACAAATATCAGAGCCGAAGAATAAATTTAATTATCCAACTTATGGTACGAATCTACGGTCCTGTTATTTGTTACCTGTCAAATATTTCACGCGTATTTTGTCGTGAAATATTATCTTTAGTTGAAAGTCTACCATTCAACATAAAGGATTATTTTTTCCACCGCACTACAAAAATTGTACAATTATTATACTACGAAAATGTCAAATCTTCTTTGGTCTTATCATAAAAATTAATGTCAGAATTCGGTTAAAATTATCATTTTGCATTTGCAAGCTATTTTTTTTTTATGGAATGAGTGTATTTTTGATCACCTGTACATATTCGTCCAGCCCGTTCATGCGAAACCATTACTGCTGTCCGCCGTGTAAGACCGGAGAGCCATAAATTTTGATTCCAAGAAGATCGCAGCAACTTCGCCTCTCATTATGCCTCTTAATAACGATGTTTGCATAAAAACCTTCATTTATACCCATATAAAATCCAGCTTACGTAAGAACTAAAGTTAACAAACCACAGCCAGCGTAACAGATTTTCCGATTGGATCATGGAAGAACATACAACCGATGACGATTTTTCAAGGAAAATAAATTCCATTAATGATTCACATTTTTACCTCATATTGTCTTAAATAATATTGTCTTTTTTAAAATAAAGATTCGTACCAAAACTTGGATAACTCTTTACTACAAAAAAATCTGCGCCTTTTCAAATTCACTTAGTTTACCCTATTTTCAGATTAACTTTTACGTAATATGTAATATTAATATTATAAAGCTTCATCTGCATAGAAATATAATATATATTAAATACTTACTATTCCATTAGTATATAATATATACTATATAGTACCAATACTTCTGCAAAATATTATATAATAATATAAAAAATATGTGTATTTTTGTGAAGAAGAAAAATCACCCCAACGATAATAATAATATGGTATATCACAATACAGTACATATCCGCTATGATTTCTATTGTATAGTAAGCCTGCGGCGAACGGGAATTAATCATCTTAATTGCGGATATATAACATAATAATATAGCGCTATATGATGTGATAATATATTGTGACATAAATTATTGTATATATAATACATTGCGTATAATATGTGCTTGAATAATTCAATTCCAATGTTAACATTTATTGCTATTTATTGTTAACAAATACGACGTTGTTAGAGAGTTGATAAAAATAACAATAATGTAACTCATTACATAATATTGCAATTAATGTTGTATTATATTTAGGAAATATATAGTTAGTGAAAGTGTACCTGTTAATTCCGTGATGTGGTGTTGTTCAATTTTATGTAATTCAATTAAATTGAACATTAATAATATCAATTAATTTTTGAAGAAACTACAATTTTCTTGCGTTAACGCCACTTTTTTGAGTTATTAACAACTACACTTTGATTCAAATACTTTCATAATAATATAATTCATATAATTTACATTTTAAAATGAGTATGTTTTTTTAGCAAATTGACACTTTCAGATATATCAGTTCATGTTACAGCTGTTAATATCGTCTTATCATTAAGGCATTAAGTAGCAGCGTTTTAAAAATATTATTGGTTTAGTATGATAAACAAATTTGGTTGCGCTTTTTACTGTAATTGATTTTGATGGTGGATGTGAGTACTGGAGAGGTTATGTTAGGATTCCAGGTGCAGACCTTTTATGCTTTTCCAGCTGGCTCCGTGGTCTGGTTGCACTATCACTCGCACGGTATTGTTTGTTGGATCACCCAGTACGCGGCATTTGATGTTCAAATGTGGTTTAGGTTGTAAGTATTTCTAAGCGCGCGGTCTATGAATGTCTGAAGTTTTTATTTTAATAATCGGTCGAATACGACTCATAACTGCGTTACGCCTGATCTTGCGACAACACTGAGGATTTAAGGTAGGAGAAAAATATAGAGATTTGGGCCACACTAATTGGCCCAAACAAATTTATATCAATACAACTGTAGGGACTTTAGATTAAACTATGCACTTATGATGATAATATATTATATATTATACTGAACCTAAATCAGATACATTAGGTATTACATTTATTATTATACATATATATATACATTTTATCGTGTCGCTATAAACGTGAAAAGTTCAATTTCAATCATTTTACCGCGTTCTCGCGAGTCTGAATATTTTATTCACTGAAACAGAAATTGTCAAACTCTTTGAAAACTAAAGCTATAAACGCCTTAGTTCATGTGTCGAAAACTGTATCGAATACTGATATTAAATAATATTTTTATCTTTTAATTAACCAAATTTGTACAAATACAAAGAATTTGGATTTAGCATAAATATGTTTTTTCTTTAAAACAGAACATTCTTTCGTACCGATAAATTAGCTAGATTATCAATTAAAAATATTGATAATCTACGTGTTGTATTTTAGAGCTTTGATTTCAATTATATATCATGTAATATGTAGGTACAGTTTAAATTATCAAGACTAAATGGTTTTTTATCATCTACATATTTGAGATATACGATTACATACGAAGAGGTCGTGGCTCTTAGTCATGGATCAGGTAGCAGGACTATCATATCGTATATTATTCTTATTCTATTATCTTTAATTCTTTTTTTATAATGTGAACTATGATGGCCAGAAAATGTAGATAGTAGTTCATTCTTCTAATTTACAGAGAAGCACTATGAAATGAGATTTTTTATGTACGGATGAAAAGAGAAAGCACAGTATTTTTTTTTGTCTTCTATTGCTGGAAAAAGAGACTATGCAGAATATAATAGCTATTTCAGTTATAATAATACTATGTCTGTTCATATATCTTGATAATTATGCTACAAATAAGAAACCAATTGAATTACCAAGAAATGAATGTAATATTATGGTAATTGTTAATAGTTGATATTTTTATGTTATACGAAAAACTAGATAAAATTAAAAAAATTTAATATCTACTCTTTATAATTAAATTTTCACTACAATGAAATGATATTTTTAACCAATTTTAAGATATTGTATAAAAACAATTAGTTTGTGACTATTTTTTAATCAAATTAGTAAAATTAATAATATCAAAAAAGTTATGACTACATATTAGAATCATGCAAACGTAGAAGACATGAACACACTTAATTAAGCGATTGACAAGTTTGTGAAAAACGTCTAGAAAAATAGACTTGAAAGATTTTGTTGTTTTTATTTAATAAAACGCAATTTTTTCTTAGTACTTACTCCACTTCTAATCAATAGATTAGGACCGGTTTCGTCCGCCTCGGAGGGACATTTTTAACAGAAATTCAGTTGAAAATGTCCCTCTGAGGCGGACGAAACCGGTCCTAATGTATTGATTAAAAGTGGAATAAATACTTGCGTTTTATTAATTAAAAACAACAGTACAATGCAGTTCCACCATGAATTGACAGTTAACAAAATAAAAAATAAAAAAATTGAAAGAAATTTCCTAAAATAATATAGAGATAATAAATAATATGATACTACTCGTACTTTAATAAAACAGATGAAAATTATTATTGGAGGTAATACAATATAATGGACTATAATTGTTCCTTCCTTAGTTAGTTAGAAGCAGACTTGAGAGTGGGTCTGTCGTTTGGGCCCCGCATCAGTTGAAGTACGGCCTTATGGTGGAGAGAGTCCAAAAGAAATTTTTAAGACTCCTTTACTTTCGGCTGTATGGATATTATCCGTGGCTCTATCCGACTGATTTTCTCTTAGGGATGCTTACATACTGTAGCTTAAATTTAGAAGGGATCTTTATTTAGCTACATATTTTTTCAGACTTATACGCGGCGTAAATGTGAACTCTGCCATTCTTGGTGGTGTTGGCTTGTGTGTCTCTGATAATTAGCTTAGGAATCGAGGGCATCCGTTGTTTGTTCTCCCACGGTGAAGAACTAACCTGCCATTAGTAATGCCAATTGGGAGGGCAATAACCATGTTTAATGAAATCGCTTCGGATATTGATATATTCCACTTACGTGAGGGTGAATTTAGGTGTACGTTGTTTTTTAAATTCTTAATATAGGGTCTGCTTAACTCATCCGGTGTACTTCCTTGTACCTATTTACTTAATATTTTTTGTATTTACACATGTATACTGTAGAATAACTTAATACTGATCTATCTCTTGTGTTATGTACACAGAACTGTTTTAATAATATTTCTTTGTTTCTAAATGTCATGTTGTGAACATCTTAAACTTATAATTTGTAATGTCCACAATATGTAAAATAAAGAAAATAAATAAATTGAAATTAACAAACAACAGAAAAAAGAATTATATATTGTTTTCCAAGCATTGGTTCGGTTTTTCCAGCATGGCGGCGCTTTACCGACCTCTGCTCGTAAACTTTTCCCGAGAGCTTTTCTCGCCACGACTCCTACCAAAAAGATTGTCAGATATTGTCACGACACGGAGATTGAAACGTTCACGTTGCTACAGCGAAATGTAATTCAACGATCTTCAGCTGTATGTATACTTAGACGTGTGGCTGAAAACTGCAACACTATCGGTTTGGGGAAGTTCTAATTCTAATTTTATATAAGTGGATGAAAGTATTGAAAAGCTTTTCAATACTTTTAGCAAAACAAAATTTACTTGATATCTTATACAACATCTTTTTTGTTATATGATATTTCCATTATATGGTGCCAGCAATAATTGTGAAAATGAACGATGACAGCCCAAAAACCAAATACAATATCTATGTAGGTACCAACCGTGGAAGACAATTTTAATATATACCTACAACAACCACATATTTTTGGTCGCTAGGTATTTAAAATTATTCACAAATAAAATTTGTTATTAACTGATATGACGCTATCTATACATTTTGTTATAAATATACTACATAAGCGCAAATTTCAATAGTTTTGACATACAATAATTATGACGTAGAGCGACGTTGAGCTAGAAAAAACGATGCAATAGACTTCATGTAAGAGCAGTCATAAATAATAATGGTAACAATAATAATTGATTTTACCGTATGTAATTAGTGCGAAATAGAAGAAATAAATCGCAATATCCGCTATTTTAAAGTTAAGTTGTTGAACTGTAATAATATTCCCACGTTAGTAGGTAATACGCTTGTGCGTCAATGGCATTGAGCCACCTTACAAGCTGTTTGTTGGCGAATTTAAAAGCGGGCGATTAAGCTACTGCGATTGCGATGATGACACAAAAAACTTTCCTTTCGCTGAGAAGCCAACAAGCTAGCGACTATTTTGACAGAACGTAGTTCGTTTGTTTACCGGGAGGTCGCTACTACGCTTTGTAGCATGTAAAATTGACCGGCTTTTAACTTTTCTCGGTAGATTGTTTACAATCTGCTTGTTAGTTTGTTCGATGATGACACTGAGCGACTTTACAGGCAGGTTGTAAATTTGCCAACAAGCAGCTCGTAAAGTAGCTCAATGTCATTGACGCTTTACGATGGTTGAGTGGTAACGTGTCGTGACAGCCTACAATGACATGGATCTAGTGTCTGGCAAAAACAATACATTTATTTTTGTGTTGGCGTAATTTAGATTCAGCACAATATGGCTAACATCTAAGTTTTATAAAAAAAAATCTCGGTGGACGCCCATATGATTTTAGGACCAAACATGTTAAAAAATTCCTAATTGATAATAGTCGATTTAATTGAAAAACTTGTTACTTACCCTCCTTTTGGAAAAAATTAAATACCTCAGTGGGTCTATTCTATACTTATCGACAGCTAAAATGATAGATATTATTAAACTTAGGGTAGGTTTGTATCAAAGAATTAGCACTTATTGCAACAATAACAACCAAAGTATAGTAATTGTTGCAATAAATGCTATATTTTAACAGCAGCAAGCGAGGCGCTGTTAAAATGTAGCGCTTATTGCAACAATTACAACCAACGTATTGTAATTTTTACAAGTGCTAATCCTTTTATACAAACCTACCCTAAGTTTGTTAATATTTATCACTTTATCACTTTAGCGGTCAATGAGTACAGAATAGACCCACTGATACCGTATCATAAGAATTTCTTTGAACACTACCATGACGAAAAATATTATTTTGAATCCAACTTGACCCAAGGTTCTCACGGTTTTTTTTTCCCCAAATAATTAGTATGTTTCAGAAGGTTATAGATTATACATCCACGATGACCGCGTGGATTAAGCGCCGGTCTATAGTGTCGAGGGTCCCAGGTTTGAATCCTGGGTCTGGCAAGTTCACATATTGTTTTTCAATTTGTGCATGAGTCAGAGTATGGTCATAATAGGTTGAGCAATTGGCTGACATCCTTTTCTCGTAAAAATAAAATCTGTTAATACAAACCTCCACTCAGTGGAGGCCCATATGATCCTATTAGGATCGGACATGGTCAAAAAAAAAGAATAGATTATACTATATAGATTTATAGTATAATCTATAGATTTTACGATATGTACATTCTACAAGAATGTTATTACATAATCAATAAAAATAATTAAGTTTTTGAATGTAGGTACCTACCTGGTGACTTAAGTAACTACATCAAATATTTTAAATGTTTTTCAGTGTTATCATATTTCTTACATATAATAAATATTTTATAAAGAAAAAACAAACAATAAAATTATAATAAAAAAACTCGCATTTCAGAAAAATTTATTCATCAATAAAATTTACAAATTTTCGTTCAGTTTTTATTATATCATGCATAAAATAAATTATTATTACCTAGATATGTTAACTTTGCAAACTCCGACGCGAGGATTATGCAAAAGCTTTTCCCAGAATATGTCGAAGAATCATAAGAATGATATACCTTAGACATGGAACTGAATAAATTTTCTACTTGATCACATAGGGAATTCTTGAATAACACGTGAGGCATAAGGGGCGCACCAACAAATGGAACCGCAACAAAAAGCTCATTAAGATCATCAAGTTACTTTCAGAATCTAGCTTTTAAATTAACGTTTTGTGTTACTTAACACATACGACACACTTTTGTTTTAATAAGATGTACGTATAATGTTACAAAAGCGGGTTAAGCTAACCTCACATCACAAACAGTTTGAAATATAAAGCTCAATACGCAATTTAATGAACGTTTGTAATGTCTAAAACCATATTATTTTAGAGATTGAATTTTCAACTTACATTTAGTACTTACAACAGTTTTCTCTTACACTCTACAGTATTCCCAAACTTGTAATCCAAGAAAATATCAATGGTAAATAATATACCAGATAACATATTATTGTACAATTATTAATTAAATAATAATACAATATTGCTCAGTAAAAATTTCACTTCGTTTAATATTAATGACTACGTATATTCTATACACAAGGCGCATATCTGCAGATATTGACAGCTAGCTAATTTCACTAGTCCTGGTCTCTAGTAATATATTTATACATCCGCTCTCGTGGTGCAGTGAGTGAGGCGCTGGCCTTCCACATCCATGTGCAGTGGTGTTAAGATTTTTTAGGTTTTTTAATTTTTAAACGCATTTATAAAGCCATTAGTAAAATTTATGTCGACATTATTATAATGTTATATTTACGATAAAAAAATATATTTATAATCTCTGTGACGCTAAATTTGACAAGAATTAGGTATTTTATTATTCAAAAAATGTGCAAGATTACCACATTTGAAGATGATTCTAAAGATATTGATTATAAGCTATGTCTTTGATTATTCAAATTTGATAAAATATCCTACGAATAATGATTGTTTTATAATAATAATTATTGACCTAAGAATAAGATAATATTTTTTTTAAATGCCTCATTTCTATTGGTAAACGATATATTATATTCTCATATACTACAGACGATGATTTGACGACCACTGCATTACGGGAGTATTCCCATGTTTTAAGTACTACGATCTTGGAACAGAAAATATATTTATTTAACCTACGTATTTTTTCAAGCTAAGAAGGAAAGGAAAAAAGCATACGAAATAAAAAGCATTGTCTCAATATTTCTTTTCACATATTTAAAAAAAATATATATTATATATATATAAAATATTTTATAATTATATATTATATAAAAGCTTTCTTGCTCCCAGTTCAAAACGTCACTGATAGAGTGCGCTCTTTATCTACCTCTAAAACGAGAGGATAAAATAACTTGGCTGGTCTTACATGCTTGTCACTTGAAATATTCACGTCGGTTTGAGTTAAAAGCTAGAATGCAGAATATTTGAGTCGGAGATGTCTTACTGTCATGATCTGCACTATTTTAAAATATTCACATACTATAATGTGTTATAGGGTAGATAAGCAAGCGCTGTAAGTGAAGCGTATTTAAAACTACCATATATTTACAACATTATTAAAAAAAATTATAATACGGCGGTCTCAGGTTTTTGGCAAATAAATTATCAATAAAACAATAATTATCTAAACTATATTTTAGTTATCAATAATGTCCGTTATATCCACAAACATTCCGATTGCAAATAGGATAGTGTTATTTGACAAATAATATAATATAGGATGTAAATGTTAAATCAATAATTTAGATTTTTTTTCGACCATGTTCGATTCTTATAAAATCATATAGGTGCCCACAGAGTGTAGGTTTGTATTGACAGATTTTGTTTCTACGAGAAATAAAAATTAGTCACTTGCTCAATCTATTAGGTTCATACTCTCACTCTACACAAATTTAAAAACAATATCTGTACTTACCAGTCCCAGGATTCGAGCCTGGGACCCACGATGCTATAGGCCGACGCTTAAGCCAGGCGACCATCGTGGGTGTTAGATTTTTACAGCACTTTATAAATCTCTACTATATTTACACCAATAATGAAACCATCCAGTTGAAACCACATACTGTTATCAATTCTAAATTCTTGTATTTTAAGAAAATTTGGGCAACAAACTGATGTTAACATTTTGTTATCAACGGCTGATTTAATCCTTAAACATCACAGTAACTACCAACATATTATTTAATTCTGTTTTGTCAGTTGTATACATTTTTAGGTGCGTATAGAGCATGAAGAGGTCAAAAGTCAAAACTCAGATTGTTTAAATTAATACTATGGAATAGTATAAAATTATTAACCTTTTCACTGTGAACTAATTTTTACTAGGTGGACACTAAACTTGTAGAGCAGCTATTTTTGGATAAAATAAATCCCTGAAAAATATGAAATAGGAACAGAATTATAAATATTTGTGAAAACTTAACAAAACAACGTGTTTTTCAAGTTTATCGTGAATATTTTCAAACTCACATAATGATAAATATTCTTTAAAAAATATACATAAACAGTTTATTCAGAAGCTATGACGTTTATAAAAAACGCACAAGTTAATTTGTCCATGGCCTGACGTGTCATACGTGATTTGACGAGTTAACTCGGCTCTGATCATCATTTAAAATATTAAATTATACATCTAAATAGTTTTGAGAATCCTCAAAAACATAATTACTTAAGTTTTAGAAACTAATCTAGAAAAAAAAATATGGACCGAGTGAGATTCAAATTCAAAATCTTTATCATGCATAATAAAGAATCTTAAATCTTAAAAATAATCTAAGTAATATAAATCTTTTATTCCATATTATATTGTGCATTGCTTCAAAAATATAATTTATTTATAATAATATTTATGTTTAATTTATTTCGTTCAATAAAAACCATGTATAATCTAATTGTTTTTGGTATTAGACTACCTATTTCATTTGAATCTTTGCACTAATAATTTATTTTTAATCCCTGATATTCTGTACCACAATTAATTGATACTTTTATTTTATCGATTATTGATTATTCTTCTTCATTATATATTTCGACTACTTAATCTGCAAACCGGCTAACTCCATTTGATAAAATATTTCAGGAAGGAGAAAAAACTTAATAATTTAACAATTCCAAAAATACACTTAGAAATATTTTTTTTATAAATAAGCTACACTATAAATAATACACTATTTTAGCTTCCCTTTTATATTATGTCCTTAAAGACAATTTATAAATAAATATTGGATATGTTCTATTTACGGTATTGGAAATTTGGCACGTGTAGTTAGGTGTTTTGTGTGAAGAACGACAACGCATTTATTTATAGGTTTAATAGTTTAAAATTATGCGTAAACATAGAAAACATGCTTTATAACAAAATGCCATAAAAATCTCATTTTGGTCAAAAACGTAGTTGGCTGGTTTGCAGATTAACCAGTTGATTTGTTTTTATTTAGTTGGTATATCTAGTGATATTTCTCATATAATATTGAGTATCTAACGGTATTTTTAAATAGTACTTTAAATTTCAAACATTAGTTTTTATACTCGTTTGTTTGTTGTATTTGTTGTTCAGTTATTTTATTATTTTAAGTTGTTATATAAATGAAAATAATTGTATTTGTGTCAATATGATTTTGCTACATGAGAGTATTATACAGGTACTTAGTGCCTTAAATATCAAAAGGTGAAACCCAAGTCGCGAAAAATACCCAAATAATATTATTGTTCCTACATTACTTATACATAATTTTAGTACAATAAAAAGGGTACTCTCATTTGATAGTATTAATCAAAAACTATCTACGTTAATTACGTAATTTTAATCAATACTCGTTTGAATGTAAAGAAAAAATAGTGTGCGTTACTTTGATCGAAAGGTTTTATAGCCTCCAAAGACTTCAATACTTTAAAGAATGTAAAAATCTCATCGCATCTAAATCGCTACATAGAAAGTACGACGTGATAATGGTCTGCAGGTAGAACACGGAATTTATCTTTGTCTGCTCTAGGTAAAGGATGAACATAAACCACCGAGGTACGAGAAACATACGAAGACAACGCTTGGCTCGACTAAAATAAGAAATAGATAAAAGGAAATCTAAAAAAAAACTTTGCAAAAGAAAGGTGGTTTCTTGGCAAGGCTCTATAAACCGACACATTTTATTTCATTATCGTATGAATTTACGTGAAATATATAATTATTTATATTATAATTATTTTTTAAAGTAAAAATATTGAAAGTTAAAACAGTGATATACCTAGTCAAGGGATGGGTATGGGAATGAGGTTTTGCAACCATGTGGGAGTTAGGGATATGAGTACCAGTGGCGAAGGGTGGAGGTAGGCTGTTAAGATTCGCTATAAATAGTGCACACTAAACTTTGTTAGTCATATGTATTTGTTTTTATTGAACTAAGACTACAATTTACAGATCGTGTTAGTTAGTTTTTAAAAATCAATTAAACCCTGCCTAAACGAAACCATAATAGTTTTGGTCTAATTTGGGCGATACGACAAAATTGTGCACACTTTTTCATTCATAGTTATTTGTTTTCGTTGGATTAAAAATACATATTACACATATTGTTGGTTCATTTTTTTATTTCATTAAGCCCTGCCTAAGCCAAACTATAATAAATAAAAAATATTATTCTATCTATAAAATATTCAAAGTTATGTATGATTTAATTGCATAATTTTAGATATTTTATAGATAGATATGTATTTTTTGACTATTATCTATTATGGCTTGGTTTCTCAGGGTTTAATTGAATTTTAAAAACTAACCAACACTTTCTGTAAATTGTAGTCTTATTTCAATGAAAACAAATATGTATGTCTGAAAAAGTTTAATGTGCACTATTTATGAAGGATCTTAACAGCCTACCTCCACCCTTCGCCACTGATGAGTACTGATTGTGGAATGAGTATGAAGTCACTGTGGCCTTCACTCACTTTATTGTTGAATGATGATGATCAGTATTCTTACAAATGAACTGTTCATGACATGAGATGTTGACATTTCGTCTGAATATTAATTGCATATGTTAACACTGGTCTAATTATTGAGTTTAACTGCAATATTTTTTTATTATAATATATGATAATTGGAGGATGAAACAGCTATAATATTTTTTTATTATTCATTTCGTGATGATTTTGAGCTTTATTGGATTTGATCAAAACTGTAATTTATTATTTATCAATTCTATTAAATACTCTTTTCATTGTTCTAATTATTATTATTTTCTCTATTGTTACAGGTAAGCACAAAGAGAAAGAATAATTAAAAACTGATACAAAAATCTTCGAGAATATTTCGACAAATATTACGAATTTTGGTGAGTGTTCAATTCATTCTTAACATTTTTACAATCGAAATCTTTATTTAAAATTTGATGTATTTATTTTTTTAAATAATTTGGTTTTAAATTGTATATGTATGAATATTTAAACAGGGTATTTTAGTCACAAAATTTGAGACAAAATATGGTTATTATCGTAGACAAGAAAAGGAATAAATGTGTTTTTTTATAATAAATTCTTTAGTATAACAATAAATCTACAAAACTAATAATAGTCACTATTTGGAATTGACGGGTTATAATTATATAATCTCGTTTTTGATACATTGTTTTCTAATTTTACAATGATAATTGCATTATTTATATTTTTGAGAGTTGTTTTGGCATATGGAGCCAATCTCAAACTAAAACAAACTCAAAACTCAACAAACAAATTACTAGGACATTTCTTATACTTAAAATGATATAATCGTATCTATCAAAATATGGCCGAAAGAGTTTTGATAGGACTATAATATTTATATAAAAAAATAATCAAATAATCACTTTACAGTCACAAAAAATGAATGTAAGTAATAATGTGTTCCTAATTGTTTGGTTGTGTTTTTATTTTTAAAATGTTATTAAAAAATACCAAAAGCGATTTAATTTATCACAAAGCTTTTACAATCACTAAAGCTCAAAGAAAAAGCTCCGAGAAGTCTGGTAAGGAAAGAGAATAGATTGTAAGGTACAAGTTGAGACATGTCTCGCAAAATACGACGTAGAAGAAGTTCCTTAGGTCATGTGCACGTTCAAAAAACACTACCCGGCGCTCAACAAAATATTTTCAGTTTGCGGAAAAACTTGGCAGCCTCTTTGAGACTTTGTTGTATGTGTTGCATAGATTTGTAGTTTATTCTCTAGCGAAAAACTAACAAAAACAAAAAAATAACATATATTTTTTAACAAACTCGATTAAATTAAATATCCTAATTAATTTCACTTACAAGTTAAAATAAAATTGGGGTATTTTATATTTAATTACTTAATTTGTCTAGTATTTAACCAATATATTTTTATATATATTTAGAAAAAGTGAAATACTTTTTAACAAGTTTAAATCTTATAATTTCCAAATTAAGTCTAATAATAATATGAAATAAAGTTTAGGTACCTATCTAATTTATTAAGTATGAAATATTTTTTAATATTATTGAAACTTTTACGAAAATTATGTAAGTATCATCTTTATTATTGATATGCAGACGATACTAGTGAAATGATTGTAGAAAAGCTCTCATATATATGATATATTTACGGTGTATACACATAATTTGAAAATATCTCATGCATATACCTATTAGAAAAAAATCCATTTTGTAAAAAATAGGACACCCGACAAAACTTGAACCTGTAACCGCTGGATTCGCGCAAGTGTGTTTTTTTCAATTAAGCTACGGGTATTCTACTTAATTACGATAATTTTAATGAAATGATTAACGTATAACGTTGTATCCAAATTATGTATGTTCAATATATTATATCATGTTATATTCTAAAGATTAGAAGATTTTAACTTCCTGATTCCATAGTCCACAAATATCTGTTAATATAAGCAACCAATCTGTGAAAGTCCATAAGATCTTATTAGTAGATGGTTAAATAAAACTATGTACTTTCTGTAAGTATACATATTGTGTTAGAATCATGAGTCCATGAAGAGACATCTAATAGTAGAACATGTTCGAAAAGGATAGGAAAAATATCTAAGCTATGTGGAATTATTTATTTATTTATAAAAAGAGTATTATGGCATCACAGCGATTGGCCAATGCGCCATACATAACACATAATAAATGCATATTATAAAAATTACCTAACTACAAATAACAACCAATATAACAAGAAAGTAGAAAAGAAAGTATGTGCGTATGTAGATATTAAATTAAAATGATAAATACAATTATAAATTTAACCTATTAAACACGTCCACTAACATGATATAATTAATAAAAAATAAATCAACCTTTATGATAGTGTCATCAAATAAGTTAATCGAACGTAATATTAATTATTTATCAAAGCAATTAATAGGATCAAAATGATTATAATCAACTTGGAACAGCTTTCATCCGGAAGTGGATGGATGTAAAAGCTAAAATGTTAATAGTGAAGTAGTTTTAGAGGTCCATTGTGTTTAATTATTTTTGTAGATGAATAATTATATACCAAATAAAATTATACTGTTTTAATAAAATTAAGTTTCTACTTGGCTTGAATTATTATCAAGGCATATTAATGCGATGTATGCTGGTGATATTTCATTATGCAGGCAGAGTAGAGGTACCTTACACGTGGAACAAAACCGTCAAGTGATAGTTTAAATTTAGCGTTTTACTCCACACGAAAATGTATGGGATTCTATTATTTCAGTTACCCCGAAGTAAGACATCAGGCAGGCGAGATTGCGAAGTAGAACGTAGGTATATCGCTACTTTAAATTTTGCCTACTAGACCATTCTTCAATATATTATATTTTATGTATGAATATCAATTATATTAAAATTAATTTTTTTTTTAAATGGTACAAAGAGAAATAAATAAAATTTTGGGCTAAATGGGTAAAGCTATGTATTATATAAATCGAAAACTTTCAAACTATTTGTTTTTCTTTTTACTGCTATGTGCTTTCCGATGAAATACTTATCATCACCATCATTATTTTTTAGTGTTACCCTTGGTAATTCTTGGCCTTTCCAAATATGTTTTTCAACCTTAAACAATCCAGTATCAACGTTTTACAGTTTATTTAGATTTAGTCCAATCTTCATCACGAGGATTTGAGTTACTCCATCTACACCCGTCATATATATAATATGCAGCCGTGATTCATCACAAGGGGTTTGGACGTCTCAGTATTACCCCTTCAATTCTTATCATACATATCCAGGGATGTTGATAACTCTTCCAACATACTATGCACGTGACCAAACCAGATCAGTTTTTACATTTTTATATGCCTTCATTAAGTATGTATAGTTGTTAATTGTACATCGACCTTGAAATGAAAATTTATTTAATATAATAAATAAACATAATAAATTAATATAATTACCAGTTAATACCAGAACGAAGATAATATGTCAGTTGGGCTAAATTTTTTCTACCTACTAAAAATCGCAGTTATTGTCGTAATACAATGCAACCAGCAGTCACGGCTCATGAGTCAACCGTGATTAAGTTTACATGCAGTTACCTCAAAATGGGGACGCGCCTAGGCTTGTTAAAGCTAAGTCGACGTTAACTGATTAATTTGATTATACAGACTCTATCGCGCCGTGATCTGATACGATATAACCAAAGCCGAGGTAACTACAGAGTGACCTCATCCAAAACGCATCCGTTCTATCTTAGTTGCTCTTAATCTGACACGGTTTGAGCGAACGTCACGTCTATCATCCATCCTGAACTTGTAATCATCATTTATCCCAAAACACAAGTGATGCCGAGAGACTGACATTTCGAACCGTCCGTTTACCAGCTTATTATGATAATCCGCTTATTAAGATACTTTATTACTCATATAATTAATATTCTGAATAATAATAATTAAAACAGTTTATTAATATATATAAGAAATTATAATATAATAAGGTTCATAAATATTAAGAGTAAAAAAAATAATATCTTTAACGAATACAAATAAATTCTCTACAAATTATGTGCATATATATAAGCATTTCCAATTACGACATACCTACCGCTAAGGATTTTTATCAATAGGAAAATATTTTTTACAAATTCTGTAAGGAATGGTCGAACGACCCAGACTGAAGTCGTAGGCGCAGAAATAGATACAGCATTAGGCGGAGATTGTGGAATATAAAAAATACATCCCGATTTTTTTCGTTGTTGCACATGTTACTATAATATAAGTTTAGATAACATTTTCAAGAATAATAATTTAAAATATTTTACTTTCCCTGATTTCAATTTTCAGAGAAAAAAAATAATAAGCACTAATTAATTATTCGCAAATCATTGAAGTGAGCTTTAAGGCTTAGCTTACTTTCAAAGAAGAGCAACCGCAAAATGATTATTAAAAAACTTTTTTTCCTTTAATAATTTAGACAACCTGAAAATTTCACAAAGAGATTATTTCGAAAATAAAAGCTTTCCGTTTTTTTTTCAAGTCCTTGGAACTCATTTTGAATTCCTTTGTAATGCCGATACAACAGCAATGGATATAAAAGACCATTATCAAAAAAATCCACACTTTGGTATTACGAAAAAATGTAATTACTTATTTGGCTCGCGGTCATATCACGAAAGAAATGCCTTGGAACGGATGAGTGATTTAGTGGGTATTAAAAACTTTTTAATTTATGCACATTTTTTGTTTTTTATTTTTTTGTATTTAAACAGTGATAATAATCATAATTTTGAAAAATATCAGAAACATGAATATTAGAAAAAAAATATAAAAGAAAAGTTGGGTTGCATGGGACTAGAACTCACGTTTTTCATTCTCTGAGTTAAAACGTAGTTATAATAAATAATTCACATGAAATATAGACGGATCGATAGCTTAGAAGTAAAAGCACTCACCCGAAAAGTGAAAGACGTGAGTTCAAGTCTCACTTGGTCAAACTTTAGTACTTCATTTTTAATATGTATGTCTGCGGCTTTCAAAATAATTATTATGTGTTTTGAAATAAAAACAGTTTATTGAATTATTATTAGATGTAAATATATAATATCGTCACTGTTCTGGCAGAAGACACTAATTCGAAAAAATGACATATTGAGTTAGTTATAACAAAATGTTCCTTATTTTAATCTTTACCGTCTGGAAACCTTCTTAATAAATAAACAATCTTTATTTTAAAGTCATCCTTTTTACGATAACTTAATAAACTCACATGATAGACCATTTCAAACATTTTAACAACTTTAAAGTCAAATTACTCAAAACTAGTATTCTCCAGTTAATGTGTTCTGCCAGAACAGAGACGATATGGAAAACTAAAATTTGGAGAAATTCTGATGCTGGCCAGAAATAAAAGTAAATATCTATTATTAGTATCATGGTTTAACCCCACAAAAGTCAGTCGCCAATATTAACGAAATTATAGAAGTCCATGTTGAAGTATGAGCAGTATGCTGTATGTATAATGCAGTAAGTTATAGGTGGATAAAGTAGTAAAGTACATTGGCCGGGATCCAATGGATGTGGGTTCGAGACTCACCATGTATTGTATTCTTTAAAGATTTGTTTCTGATGTGTTTTCAAATTATCTTTGTATTTAAGTAGAAAAGAAACACGATATTATCCACATTTTTATGATCGTTAATGGAGTTGTAAAGAACTTGCGTAAATACTCATATTAGAAATTATCATTAGGAAGAATGTAATGAAAATCTTTATGTATTGTGTTTTGAAATACAATCAAGAAAAACGATACATATTTGGAGAGTTAGAATTATAGTAGATTCCTCAAATAATTTACTGTCTTACAATTTAAATAAATTATAATAGATTTTTTTTTAATAATAATGAATACCCACTGACTTAAAATAATTAAATAATGTTAAACAATTCAATGTAATTATTTTACTATTATCAAATAATATATAGGAAAGAATTCTTTTTATGAAGTTATAGGAGATTTTTTTAAATCAAAAATTTTAAAATAAAATTGTACGTACAATCTCTAATGATATGATTATTTTTAACGTTACATTTTCATAGTATTGTTGTTGAGTGTGGCTTTGAAGTTAAAAGATTTAAATATTTCTTTGTTGAACGACTATCATAAAATTCTGTCTACGTTTCCTCAGATAAAATACGCGTATAAAAGAAATCCTAAGTAATTGTGCGCCACTTCTGTAGATTTTGGAATACCCTATAATGAAAGAAATTCATCCGAACGACAATGGTGTGTGAAAGAGAGAAAATGAGACATTACTTCTTATGAAACTTTGACAGTCGTCGGAAAATTAATATGCGTTTTTTTCGACTGCCTTTTTCTATATGCCTTTTGGCAGCTTTTGAGGTCTGCAAATTCGGGCTTTTAAGGTCGAAATTTTCAGTTTCAGATTTACATTTTACACTCTACCGTATTCTTATTATTTCTTAGGTACCTTCTAAAGAAACTTTTTACAATCAATTCTTTGTGTGAGTTTTGGTAGTATAAATTGTAGTGTATCTACTTGAATTTTTCCGAATTAAAACATTTTGATATTATTAAATTACACACCCATATTTATCATCTATATACTATCCAGGTCTTATTAATTTTTCTAAGATTTGAAACCATTAAAACAAATATTAAAAACGTTATTTTTAATAGTATAAACTTTTTCAAACAATTATTTTTATAATCACATAAAATCTGCCAAAAATAACAAAATATTAATAATGAAATTATTATTTTTCGAAGTAAACTGGCTAGTTAATAATACATTATTATTAAACATTTGTTTATTATTGTATACAGTCGTAGACACTGCTTATAGTATAATATGAAAATCTTTCATAAACGAATGGATTAGGGACTATTTTAGTTATATTTTAAATAAACCTATTTTTATATCATTTATTTAATGATTATATATATATATATATATATATATTATATATATACCTAGCTAAAAAATATAGTATAATACTTTATTCGACTCGTGAAAATATAATATGTCACCATCGGCCTGGACCAATCCGCTGCTGAATACAAATCTCTAATGTCATTCAGTGTATTTATTAAAATTTACTTATTTTACATACAATGAATATTACAAATTAGAAATCCAAGACGTGCGTAAAATCACATAAAAACAACGAAATTAGTATCAGAAATCAGAAGCGTTAATACAACAACAAATAAGAAGACGAATGGACATCAATGATCTGATATAAAACGACGTTCACCGAAACTTATTCTCACGTAAATTAGGTTAAAATTATCTTCAATATAATGCTTTTTTATTTTATAAAATTCATACTACAATCTAATTAGAACTACGTTATAAGCCAATCTCCCTTTAAATATTCCATATTATAGTGATCGCCTTGTTAAGTATCCATAAGTCCTCTCTCTATGATCTGAATGTAGAATATTCTTAAAACAAATCGTGGAGCCGGTGTTGTTTTAAAGAAACATATTATTTAAATCATTTTAGAATATAAATTAATTTAATAAAGTATTCTCTTGCATTTTTATAATACAGAATAAAAAAAATATTTATAATTAATTATAAATATAATTATGTAAATGGATATTTTTGTCATTTTTTCTTCATAAGCTACTTACTAGCTTTTAAAATAAACATGAGATTTAATTCAGCGTCTCATTATTTTTTATTCTCTCATTAAAATTTCAAACAAAAAATGCTGCGGTTTTTCTTAAATACAATTTATTGCGTTACAATGGAATGACATGGTGTACACGTACCTACTGTCCCAAAAGCAATTTAAAATTTTTCATCCGATTATACTTTATTTACAAACAACAAGGGTAGGTATGTGCTTATATCGAGTTTTAATTTAATACTGTGTAATAATATCACAGTATACCTACTTGTCCATGACTAGAATGGTAAAACAGTCAACCAACATAATATTATATAGAATATTTCACTTTTTTTCATTTATTATCATCATCGTTCATCAGCCGGGGTCGATCTACTACCGTATGAAGATATCTCTTACCTTTATCCATTTTTCTTGGTACATTAACAATAATTAAACACGAAAGCAATAATGGCATACGTCAAAAATACTAGTTTTGAATGATTAATCATTAATGTTTGTGTCATACAAATGAAATAGTTAATTACATTTTATATCCGGTTCGAATGGCCATTTATTTGCCGGCGCTTTTCAATGGACTGTAATTTGGATGAACTTTGCATGCTGAGGGAGGGTGTTAATCAGAGATTCAATCCAGGCACTAACATATGATGTTAAGATGTCTGGAACGCTTAAATTGGTTCCGTATTCACGCACTCGTATGACTAGGATCATTACGATTCGGTTTATCACTTACGGTTACACTGTAATTGTTTGGGATGACGATGGTAGGTACTGAGTTTATGATATACGTGACGTTCCCTCCAATCACGGCAGATATGGAGGCAACGAATGTTGAAATATAACTGATGAATGAGTTACCCTGTCCACGTGGCGATTGACGCTCAAAATTAGTACTATTGTAGTGCCTGGATGGCAACAATAACTATGATACCTAGGTAGGAAATATTGGATCGGGTTAGGAATTGCATTAGGATCATAATTGGACCAAACATTTATTTCGTTTTTTTTTGTGTTTTATAAGTGATTTTTTGTATACCATTATTAACAGTAAGTTATCTTAGTTGTCCCTCTGATGCTTTTAAATTACAGGTAAATTTTAATAATTACAGTAGTGGCATTTTTCCTTTAAAATGGAGTATTAATTTTTTTAAATCCCAGTCATTCATTATGTAGGTTTAACTTTCAGAAAACGATTGGCACAATTAACTCAATATCAACTTTTTTCACTAATTTATCTCACTGTTGCTGTTAAGTAAACGATACACAGTCATAGCCTCATCATTCCGTCTATCCAGCGGGTTTAAGAGCATCTCTGTAATCTTTTAGTGTCCCTGAGGTCCAACCGCCAGCAGTTGTCAGCTTGCCTATTGGTATTTTATCTGCTTAGAGACCTCTTTCGCATTGTATATTCTTGTCTTCTTTATTAAACATGTACCTTCTCATGCCAAGTTGCGCTATTCACAATTTTTCTAACATTAAAAGTTCATATTTCACTGGCATACGTGAGTAATGGTAGCACACATTGGTTAAATACTTAACATTTAAGACTCAGTAGAAGGTAATTTTTTAAGATACAGATGTTTTCAGACGTGTAAATGGTTCTGCGAGACTCAATTGCGACAAGCGTTCCGAAGATTCGTTCGCATCTCGAAACAGCTGTCAATATAAATTAGTAACCCAAAGTAGAATATAAAAAAAAAATTCAAAACCATTATAATGGAGTTCTATTACGTAACCGCTATTTCAAATAATTGAAATCCCTTGCGTCTCTTATAAATAATGCACACTAAACTGTCAGTCGCAGTTATTTATTAGCATTGAACTAAGTATACAATTTGCAGATAGTATTGGCTAGTTATTAAAATTCAATTAAACCCTGTCTAGACTCAACTACAATAGTAGAGGTAGACTGTGGAGAGCCGACAAAAATAATGCACACTTTGTTAGTCATACTTATAAGTTTTTATTGAACTAAGAATACAAATTGAAAACGGTTTTAAATTTCGATTAAATTTTACCAAAATCAAATCATTATAGATAAAAAATATTCTTCTATCTTTAAAATATCTTAAACTTTGTATGATTTCATCATCATCATCATCAGCCTGAATCTATCCACTGCTGGATGAAGGCCTCTTCAAGCTGCTTCAACTTCTCTCGGTCCTGTGAATTGCGTTGCCACGTACTTCCGCAGAACTTTATCATTTCATAGATCCAGCGGCCACTAGGTCTACCTTGCGGACGTTTTGTACTTCTTGGATACCACTGGATGACTAAGATTTGTCCAACGATTGTCTCTTTTTCGAGCTATGTGTCCAGCCCATCTCCATTTAATGCTTTTAATAAACTCTATTACATCACAAACCCTTGTCTGCTTCCTTATCCACTCATTCCTCTTTTTGTCCTTTCTCCTTATGCCCAGCATGCACCTCTCCATACCACGTTGTGCTACTCTAAGTTTTTGGATCTCTCTTTTGCTTAGGGTCCATGTTTCACACGCATATGTGATCACGGGAAGCACACACTGATTGAACACTTTGCGATTTAGGCACAGTGGAAGGTCACTTTTGAAGATATTATTCAGGCGGCAAAAAGCACTCCAGCCTAGCTTTACTCTGCGAACAATTTCATCAAATATGCATCCATCTATAGACATTTGTTGTCCTAGATAGATGTATCTTTTCACCTGTTCGAGCTGAGTGCCATTGATGAGGATCTCTTTTTGGCCTGCAAAGCAGTTGAACATGACTTTCGTCTTTGTTACATTTATTTTCAAACCTTCTTTGTAGCTTACTTCAGCAAGTTCCTGCATTTTGCTTTGGAGGTCTTCTGAGTCTTGCGAAAAAATTATAATGTCATCGGCAAAGCGCAGATGACTCAAGTATTCTCCATTTATGGGATCCCTTTGTCATTCCAGTCAAGTTGCCTGAATAAGTCTTCAAGGGTAGCTGTAAATAGTTTAGGTGAGATTGTATCACCTTGTCGGACTCCTTTGCTGATAGGAAATTTGCATGATGGTTTATGGAGATTGACAGAAGCTGTTGCACTACTGTATATATTATTGAAAACATAGCGCCCAGGGATTCCTTGTTTTCTGAGTGCGTCGAGTATTGAGCATTTCTTTATCGAATCAAACGCCTTCTCATAGTCTATAAAACCTATGCATAGTGGCAGTTTGTATTCCTGGCACAGCTCTATGATTTCTCTGACGACTTGGATATGGTTCATAGTGCTGTATCCTCCTCTAAATCCAGCTTGTTCTCTCGGTATTTAGGTATTTTATAATTTTAGGTATTTTATATTAATTTTAAAAACTAATCAACACCATCTGCAATTTTTATTATTAGTTCAATGAAAACAAATAATATAACTGACAAAGGTTTAGTATTCACTATTTATGTCAGATCTCCACATCCTATGCCATTCCGTCATAATGATTAATTTAAAAGAAATATAACTGCTTTCGTTGGTAACTTTCAATGTTGAATTATAAATAGTTCTAGGTACCTACTTCTGATTCAATACAACTCAAATATCTGTTTCATTCATTGTCATTGAATCGGCACTAAATATTTTGAGACTGGCGACACTTTTTACTAACCGCCACACTTCTTTTGATGCGCAATATTCAAATCATTTGTTATTTCTAGAACACCCAATATTGAAACGAAAGCGATATCCCGAGGCTAGGAAGTGAGATTGCAAAGAAAAAGTATTTCTGCGAACAACTCTGGGGTATTTCTCACAAAAGTGTTTTCTTGGTAAAAAGCAGTAGATACAATATTTTCAGGCCTCCGGGGAAACAGCGGAGTTCCTTGAGTCTATAAGGGCAATTTTTTGGGATCTTTTCACTGTCTAATGGAATTTTCTGAGTTGGCGTATTTGATTTGTTAAAAGTCTGCGTAGAACCATCCACCTAAGCTGCACGGTCGTACTGAAAAACAAATATTCTAAAAATGAGGCTGTCTATAGTGTGGTTAATTATTATGATTATTAAATCAAATATGTCTGTCAATTTATGTTTCTCACATTCTAAATATTCATCCTTCATTTTTGGTAGATTCCCAACTAGGACAGTTTATAAACTTCTTATAATCAGAACCTTGAATCTATCCACTGCTAGATGAATGCCTCTCTAAGCTTATTCCACGTCTCTCAGTTCTGTGCGTTGCGTTGCCACGTACTTCCGCAGAACTTTATCATTTCATCGTTCCAGTAGCCTCTAGGTCTACCTTGCGGACGTTGTGTACCTCCTGGATACTACTGGATGATTAAATTTGTCCAACCATTGTCTTTCCTTTGAGCAATGTGTCTAGCCCATCTCTATTTTATGCTTTTAACGAACTCTATCACATCGCAAAACCTTGTCTGCTTACACTTCTTATTTTAGGTTTTATTATTAGTTTCAAAGTCGATAACCCCTATTTTATTTGTTTGATATTTTTCTTGATTCTGATTATTCTATAAATAGTTTTTTCGTTTGTATATTCATAAAATAATATAAAATCTAGCTCCGTTTATAAGTGAAATATAATTAAACTGACGTTGATTATTTCAAAGTCATCAGCTGCAATTTTTTTATATTTTAAGACTAAATTTAAAAATATTTTTATTCATTTTATTGACGTTAAAGACACTTAAATTCTTTTTCTTTTTTTTTATAAATTGATATTTGTGAAAATAAAATATTTTCTTTAGTTTTTGCAGTCCTATGCTTTTTAGAGATTATCTCAAAATAGGAAAATGTGAAGGTTACCGACATTGAAACTACTAGCATAATTGTATGTCTAATTTTACCAGATATATTTTTTTTAAATATAATAGATACATCGAGCGCGATTTTTTGACATCTTTTGTTATTTGGATATATTATCACAATTTTAAATTCACAATAGAATTTTCAAAAAAAACCAAAATAAATATAATATCCTCATGCTGTTTTTGAAATCAATTTTATCTTAAATCTAAAAATAATTAGAAAAATCATTTTAATTTATTTTATAATTATAATACAATAAATAGAATATCGTAGGCGTTCTGGCAATCTGGCCTATCTGCAAAATAGCTAACTGTTCAGGAGAACGAAAAAACTAATTTAAAAATATATTTTATATGAAACTATTAGTTTTTTGTTATCCATATTATTAATGAAATGTATTAAAAAATAACTAAGAGCACGCATCAACAACGCAGCTGTCATATGAATGTTGCTAGATAGGTCATGTTGCCGCCAATTTTATTTAATGTTGTAATAGGCCAAATTGGTTTTTTCCCTATAACTTTATAAATATTTTTTTTAACACATGGGACAAATTGCAAAAGATCCGCACGACGTTTTGACATCAAATGGATACAAAACATGAATTTCGGTAAATATGTCAGATAGGCCATATTGTCAGAATGCCCACAATATATCACTATTAAAATCCTCAAAAACTTGACCATTAGAAAATTTGTATGAAATATATTGACCAGAGTAACATTTAGACACGAATTACCTCTAATTTTCCCAGTGAATACCTACTCTAGTCACTGTTCTACCCAAATACCTATTTATTACAGTTTTCTCGACGTGTATATAGATATTCATTACATTTATAATATAATACCATATTTATTAAAAAATACAGGATGTCATGATAAATGTGCTTTGTGTTCATCGCTATTCTGAATTGACGATTCGAAAAGTGCTTCGATTTAAACTTTGCCCATTAAAAATAAGAAAAATGCTTTTGATCTGATAGTCTGCACATGTTTAAAAATATTTTTCGTTTAAAATTCTTTCTCCATTGTGGTCCTTTACAGCATTCACTTGCTTTGACATTTATTTGTGGCCTCAAGTTTGAATGCAGCATATTGTTTAAAATATATATTTCATATTTCATAAAATTACTATTAAAAACTTATAACAATGTTATGGTTTTTTTTGGCATCGACGATACACAACCAATGTGGAGTGTTTTTATTAGTTAGTGTGTATAAATGATTTAATACATATGGAAATTGTTATTAATATTTGTCTGTCTAAAATTTAATTATTCATTCATTCATAAGAATAGATGCATAAAAATATGTAGAGTAAAAGTCAAACTTACTTAAATAATGCCAAAGAAAAATACGTACCTGTATAATCATCAACTGCAAAATAATTATCCATAGAAAAGATAAATGTGTTCATCCGTCATATTATTATTATCTATCACTAGCTGAAGTACCCGGCTTCGCACAGGGTCGCTTAGTGGTTATATTTATCTTAGATATTTGAAAAATAATAAGAGGTAATTATTTTTTTAATATTAAAATATCTGTGTAATACAATATGGCAATATGAAAATAATTCTAATAGGAGTAAAGGTCAAACATAAGAACACTAAATTAAAATTGAATCCAAAATATGAAAACGTTATTAATGTTATTAATATGTAGTAAAAAAAAAATCAAAATTGGATAGAACAAACAAACAACAAACTTTGTATTTTATATAATAATAATTTAGAAACCTTCGCAGGTGTGCGCACAACAACTGACAAAAGTTTCATCCCAATCGGATGAATGGTATAGGAACGCATACGAATAGTAGAAGAAGATGATTTTCTAAATCTGAAATCTTCGTGGGCATGCGCATGACAACTCACCAAAGTTTCATTGCAATCGGATTAATGGTATAGGAACGCATATGAATAGAAGAAGACGAAGAAAATAGTTGTACTAATTCAAAAACCTTCACGAGCGTGCGCACAACAACTGGTCAAAATTTCATCACAATCGGATGAATGGCATAAGAACGCATACAAATAGAAGAAGAAAAAGATGATTGTACTAATTCAGAAACCTTTGCGGGCAAGGGCACAACACTTGATCAAAATGTCATTGCAATTGGATGAATGGTATAAGAACGCATAAGAATAGAAGTAGAAGATGATTTTCTAATTCAGAAATTTTCGTGGGCATGCGCACGACAACTCACCAAAGTTTCATTGCAATCGGATGAATGGTGTAGGTACGCATTCGAATAGAAGAAGAAGATGATGGTTTTACTAATTCAGAAACCTTTGCAGGCGTGCGCACGACAACTCACCAAAGTTTCATTGCAATCGGATGAATGGTATAGGAACGCATACGAATAGAAGAAGATGGTTGTACTAATTCAGAAACCTTTGCAGGCGTGCGCACGACAACTCACCAAAGTTTCATTGCAATCGGATGAATGGTATAGGAACGCATACGAATAGAAGAAGATGGTTGTACTAATTCAGAAACCTTCGCGGGCTTGCGCACAACAACTGGTCAAATTTTCATCGCAATTGGATGAATGGTATAAGAACGCATACAAAAAGAAGAAGATAGAATGAAGAAGAAGAAGAAAATGATGATTTTTCTAATTTAGAAACCTTTATGGATGTGCATACAACCACTTACCAAAATTTCATTGCAATCGGATGAATGGTATAGGAACCAAGGTAGAAGAAGAAGATTCTTGTACTAATTCAAAAACCATTGCGGGTGTTACCACAATAACTGACGAAGGTTTCATCGCAATCGGATGAATGGTATAGGGACCATACGAATAAAAGAAGATAGAATGAAGAAGAAGAAGAAGAAGAAGAAGATGGTTGTACTAATTCAGAAACCTTCGCGGGTGTTGGCACAATTATTGACGAAAATTTTTTTGCAATCGGATGAATGGAATAGGAACGCATACGAATAGAAGAATATAGAATAGAAGAAGAAGAAGAAGAAGAAGATGGTTGTACTAATTCAAAAACCATTGCGGGTGTTACCACAACAACTGACGAAGGTTTTATTGCAATCGGATGAATGGTATAGGGACCATACGAATAAAAGAAGATAAAATTGAGAAGAAGAAGAAGATGGTTGTACTATTTCAGAAACCTTTGCAGGTGTTAACACAACAACTGACGAAGGTTTTATTGCAATCGGATGAATGGTATAGGGACCATACGAATAAAAGAAGATAAAATGAAGAAGAAGAAGAAGAAGATGGTTGTACTGTTTCAGAAACCTTTGCGGGTGTTAACACAACAACTGACGAAGGTTTCATCGCAATCGGATGAACGGTATAGGAACCATACGAATAAAAGAAGATAGAATGAAGAAGAAGAAGAAGGTGATGATTTTTATAATTCAGAAACCTTTATGGACGTACATATAATCACTTACCAAAATTTCATTGCAATCAGATGAATGGTATAGGAACCATACGAATAAAAGAAAATAGAATGAAGAAGAAGAAAAAGATGATGATTTTTCTAATTCAGAAACCTTCATGGGTGTGCATACAACCACTCACCAAAATTTCATTGCAATCGGATGAATGGTATAAGAACGCATACGGGACAGACACACAGACAGACAGACATACAGACAGACAGACATTCATTTTTATATATTAGTATAGCCTATACTCTTTCCGCAAGTGCAAGCAATAAGTTTACAAAGTTTTATTGCAATCGGATGAACGGTATGGCTGCGCATTAAATACGAACAAACAAACACCTAAATATTAATTTTTATATATTAGATTTGACCATCTTTTACGTTGTTAGGTATAACACTTATAACGTATGTTTTTAAAACTTTTTCTAGTTACCTATACCTACCTATTTATTTTAATAAAGTATACCATATTCTTTAATATTTTAAATATTAAGTCATGAATAAAATAACTAGTAAAACGTCACGCCGACAAGTTAAATGTTGGTAACCATTTTTTGCGGGTGTTAAATGTGTTGACTGCTTAAGTGAGGAAATGACGAAAGATAGAAAAAATATAATTGAACCTTCTTTTATCTCTCTTTTTTTTGTTTTTTGTATGGTTGGTAGTCTTAGAATCATGAACCTGTAATATATTTTTTTGCGCTATTAATTGACATTATTGGGTTGTAATAAATAGTAGGTATATCTTTGTTATCGTGTGTTCATGAAGTAATATTTAGATAGTGATCGTGTAAAAATCATAGTTTATTTTGATATGTCCGCCATTTTAACAGTTTTAAAGAATTTTTAATATTTGTTAATTTAATTATATTCATAATAGTTTTTACAGTCGATAATTTTTATTTTCAAAAGGTTTCATAGACGTTTTGTCAAAAAATCAGAGAACGAGCGATACCAAGCTGTCATTACGCCATATATCTAATGAGAAGTACGATTGTTTCTAACAAAGGCTATGAGGCTCACTAATCATAGCTTATCAACATTCCTGGTATTATAAGTTGGCTCTCAGGCAGATATCGATTTCCTAGCTAATTCATTTTCTAAAGTTTGGTATTGCAAGCACATTAAGCTGATTTATATAAAAAGTTATAAGAATTGTATTCGTAATATTGGATTAATTCCCACGTAAATATACTGTAAAAATTAAAATATATTTCTAAATACAAATATGTGTATGGCATTATCTAATTTTAAAGACCAATAATAATATGTACTAGTATTTTGATTTCCGACTTATTCGTATTTCTATCGCCGTTCCCTCATTATGAAGTTGAAGAAGTTCGATTATTTAAAAGCTTTAAGCTCTCTTTTTTAAATAAATGTCAATGAAAGTTAATGAATGGTAGAAAAGATCTTGTGATAAAAGCTCTCAAAAATATGGGAAAACCGTCCGTCCACTTACGTCAGTCGATAACGTGCGTAATTGTTGCGCTGTTTTTATTTACGATGCTCGGAAAACCTATTGTCGTTTATCAAATTACGCTCCAAAGTATTTTTATTGATATTGAAAACATGCTTTGCCAAGGCCGTTGGTTTGAAATTTTTATTGAACGTTACATCAAAACATGCCGGGGTTTCCCGGTCTGACGCTCAATAACATCAGAATTTTCATTACATTGCTTCCAAGGTCAAATATCAACATAAAGGAGACATGTATTGCGTATTCATACATTGTTACCCTCGTTTTAATTCCCACGTTATTTCGTTATCATGAAATATTTAACATACAGTGTCATTCTAAAAATATTAAAATAATATTACATAACGTTTAAATTTATGAGTCTATTTTTATATAATGATAAAAAACACATTTTATAATTATTTATGATTTTTACTACACATATTTTATCTTTTGTCTTCTCTAATGGTCTTCAAAATAATTGTGTTATTTTTTTTACAATTAACTCACGTTTCAAATGATTTTAAATTCATTGTTATTACCTCATATATTTATTAACTCATACAAAGTTTTAGTGACAGCGTTAGGATATTTAAACAAAACCACCTGAAAAGTAACCAATTAATAGTCTAGTGATTTCCATCCGGGCGCATCTGAGGCTAAATTATTTAGTATTAGATTAGGAAAAAGTTGAACATAACTGGTCAGGTCAATTATGGTCGCCTTTTCCTACCTACCTCAAATCCCCAGATATTGTCACAAGACCAGTTGACCAGCAGTTACGGGTCACGAATCGACCGTGATTAAGTTATATGCAGTTACTTCAAGACAGCCAACGCGCTTGGGTTTGTTAAAGCTAAGACTCATCATGTATCCCTAAAACCCAAGTGAAACCGTGAGAGTGACATTCCGAACCGTCCGTTTACCAATGCGTGAGTGCGTGAATACCGAACCAGCTTCAGCGCACGCCAGCCCTCTCAACATAAAAGGTCAGTGTCTGGTATCCTATACAAACCCCCCTAGATCTGAAATCCACAAGCACCTTTAAATTACAGTCCACTGCAAAAAGCACAACCATGACATATTTTTAAACGGTGAAGTATTTTAAATTTTAAAGTAGAAATCGAAGATTCCAATTGTCAGTATGTAGGTTATCACATATCGTGCACAGTTTATTTTATTTCTGTCAAATTATTTTTAATTTGCACGATATTGCTGAATTAGGTACAGCACTGAAATAATATTTAATAAATGTTTGTTTATTGCCCTTGTCAATTAATAGCTTTGGATAAAATGTATGTTAAACATAGTAAAAGATCGCTTGCTGTTTCTTTACAATATATATGTTTCTAAAGGCTTCAAAAATTATATATTTCATAACTAGAAATAAATAAATATCAAAGTTTATTAATTTTTTTATTTGATTTTTACTGAAAAAATTATAAATAAAAAATACAACTACCTATATAAAATTTAAAACATGCTCACAGTAATTTGGCAGTACTCGTAGATCTAATTTTACACGGCGCCCCGTTTATTCGGCAGTATTTTAATTTACTGAAATAGCTCGGCATCAGTCATTCTGGAATGATTGAGTGCTATTGTATACCTCGTTGGCGAATTTGCAATTAGATCACTTCATTTTGAAAACGCAAAAACACATTATCAATGAAGTTGAGAGGAATCTTTCAATTAGTCCTCCTTTGTTTATTTTCATTCAACACTCGTGCAGTTTTCAACTATTTTGATAAAGTTTTGACAATTTCAGTAGGTACATAGTAGTAAAGTGGTTTACATTATTTTTACCACGAACGATCGTAACATTTGTCATATTTAAAAAAAGGAAAAAAGTGTAAAGTAGTATCGTTAGAATGATAATAGAAAATAAGTTTAATAATTGTAATGCACAATCGTTAAACATGGAGTGCCAACTAATTCAATCGATAAAACATGAAATATTTAGTACTATTAATCTCACAGCATATGAGTTCGGCTTTCTGCTAACTTAAACCTTCTGTAAAGAATGCTTTAAAAATCATTATCTACCTCAAATACAATGTCATTTGTAAACTCGTTTGAAATATTAAATTATAATTTTTGGGCGCCTTGAAAGGTGTGTATTTACAAATTAAATATAACAATATAAAAATAAGAACACAGCTTAATCGTTAAAAGTGTTATTTAATTACACACAACCAATTTACATTGAAATTTAAAATGATACGAAAACAAATACAAATTTTAATACAAATTTGAGAAGCGTTCACTTGGTACGGGACATAGAGTATTTCTTCTAAGATGGTAATGATTACTTAGCTTTATGTTTTAAGTGTGATGGCTGGAACTTCATCTTGGCTGGAATTATGAACTGCGAACCCTTCCTGTCCGAAAGGAAGTAACTACAAATGGCGTTGAAACTGTATCTAAATGTTAACCGGGTACATCCGTACTGCACTAAATCTAATCCCGGAGTGAGATCTTGTGGGCGGAAATAAGTTGTTTGTTGACATGACGCTTTCAAAAAAGCGGGAAGCCCCCATTGGATCTTTTTAACGATCATTGTTTTAGAAAAACAGGGTTGACACATACTTTTTAACAAGGTTGTGCCAAATTTTGTTATTTAATTAACATTATTTATTTAAGTCTGCATTTGAAATGTAGACATGTCACGTGAAATGTAACATGACACATTGTTAGCGTGAAATACGTAAACAACAGAACAAAATGAAAAATTTTAAATATAATTTAACTACCTACCAATTATTATTTTTAAAATCAATAAAATAGACATTAGTTGAATCTAGACGTCTAGTCGTAAGTAGGGATTCCAATCCCGGGATCCCCAGCTATTTTAGATACCTATGAATCCCGGGATCCCGAAACTTTCGGAATGATTTTTTTATCAATTTTTATGGAAAATAAAATAAAAACGAAAATATAACAAGAAAAATACTTTTAATAACAAATAACTACATTAGAAATAAGCTGAGTTTGAATAAAGTTTGATTTATACCCATGTGTAAGTTTCCTATTCATTTTATTTTTTGAAGATTGGAAAAAACAATGCTTCGCACTATTAACAAAGTAATTCCACCATGATCTCATACGTTTTACGGCAGTTTCATATTTGGCTGACTAATTAGATTTATGTAGCGGAAAGGCCATAAGTACACCATGATTTGCTTTACTATTTTAAATCTAGCTAACTCATTCATTAAGTCTTTACTATCAGAAACAGCAATCTCATAATAAATTCACATTATTATTTATATTACAATATTGTTTACTCCATTAAACTTGTGTATTTTCAAGATTGAACGTATACAATATTAACAATAAATGTCTTAAATAGTATAAATTATACTAGATTTATTTTTGACCAATTTTATCAATGTTATTTGTAAATATAAATTTTTTATAATAACAATGGAAAAAATGCCAATCCCGGGATTGTCAAATTGTCATCCTAAAATCCCGGGATCAGAATTTTGGCTCGAGATTGGATTCCCCTACTCGTAAGTCATATCGTTGCTTAGGCTGTCAGTGCTTTTAAACACGTACTTCAGTATCACATACGAACAAGAATAATTCTACTAATCGCACGATCAATAATATTTGGATGTAGTCGAGGGTCTCTCTATCAGTAGCGAAGGGTGTAGGTAGACTATTAAGATACGCCATAAATAGTTCTCACTAAACCTTATCAGTCATATGTATTTATTTTCATTGAAATAAGACTAAAATTATTCACAGATTCACATGATCCACATTTAGACCGGAATTCCTCACGCCTAGCTAGCCATATTGCTATATTGCTACAAAGTACTTCGATAAGATTAAAATTTTACAATATAATTCAATGGTTCATTCAATTCAGTTCAAAAATTATTGAAGGTCTGCTTCCCGAAATGGACATGCCGTTTACGTCAGTTATATTATAGATGCATGATGGGAATTCTTTGAATGAGATCGTAGTCACTGATATACAGTTACATTCTTGTATTTTTAAGATGCATTCTATTATTTCAACATGTCTTATTAAATATATTTATATGTTTGCTTAGTGTTAAGTATAGTAAGAAACAAATAGAAGATTTCGATAAGATAACACAAAATATATCCTTAAAGTCCGCAGAAGGGAACTGGGATGAAAAATACACAAGTAAACATGTCGTTAAAATGGTATAACGTTATGTTTTTTTCCTAACATCCGAAGTCTTTGAATATCAAACACCATTACGATGAACAAATATGAAAACGAGATCATAATTTTCCTCAGCGACGCTTGGGAAAAGCTATGAGCTTTAAGCTCATCCGTATAAAAATAATACTGTGTTATAAAAACATGAAAATTTTCATCACTTTTATTTTTATACCCCTAGAATTATTTGTCCTCGTCGGTATTGGATGTTTTATATATAATTTTATTTCCTAAGAACGCTAAAAATTAGGGAAAAACAAATAAAATAAATGAACGTTTTACGTCTTTACAATATTTACATTGGGATTTGTTTTTGGCTATATACAATATGTTTTCATCCTTTGTTGAACAGCTGATCAGTCCTTTTTTTAGATTCATCATTTTATTGCTTTATTCTTACATAAAAGATTAACTTTTACTTGTAATAGTCCGTAAATATACCGTTGTTATACTGTAAACTATTTTAATACTTTAATTTTGTAGAATCGTTTTATTTTAGATGATATAAATCGTGTTCGGAAACTTGTACGTATGCAGTTCGCCGTAGTACACTTCACCGTGAAATGTTGTATCGGAAATATATGGCCGTATATTAAAGACCGTCCAAGCTATGTGGGTCGTATAGTACTGACATAAATCTCATGTCTACACTTTACAGGAAGCCAGCAGCAAACAAATTTTGAAAATAGCCAATATACCGGATCATTTGTTAGGTTAGGTTAGGTTTTCATTCATGAATTATGCCAAAATCAGCTACAAAAATTGAACTATTGTTCAGATTGATCTAATAAAATTGGAGGACATAAGAAAGCTCACGGCGAACTGTGCCACGGTGAAATGTTTAATTTATGATTTACATGTAACCATTATTATAAATTACAAATTAACTTTATTCAAGAATCCCACACGGGTAATACCTATATGATATAATAATAAATGTATCACCTTGTAGGGAAATATCACACATATTATGTTATATAATGCTTTTGAAAAATATTCTTATTATTTACGAAAAGCTCAATCCATCATATCATATTTTGAAACATGACTTGGGCCTTTAAATTTCTGATCAATATGCACACCACATTCTTGCTTTGGATCGTCCCGGATTTTTTTAGGTCACCTACATAGATACTAATGCAAGAGTTTGTTTCCCAGAAATGGAGTTTATTATGTGGATTTAAAAGACACAGTACTTAGATTGGGTTCAGAAGATTACATGTATTTTTATTCGGTTTGAAAGGGCCCATGAGTTTTTTTTATATAATTAAGATTACCTACATTAAATTCTTCTCGTTCGAATTATAAATACATGCTAGAAAAACTTACGTAAACAATATTGGTATTCGGGAAACTGGAAAAAATGACTGAAAATATCGAATTGTATATTAATAAGATTGGGAATCTAAAAAAGGGAGAAAACGGTTTTAGAGAAATTTGTGACTAATCATACCTAGGTACATATTAATAATATATGAATAAAAAAAATGTATCTGAGTTTAACCAGTTTATACTCTATTTCATCATACTTTATATATTAACATATTTATTTCGTGTAATTCATATGTTGTCTTAACATTATAATATAATTATTCATTCATTCATCGTCAGTATTATTACTAACTTCAGCTCTTAACAACCTTTAGGACAGATCCTCACTTTATTCTGTCTATAGTTAGCTTCTTTATACATATTCTGACTACTTAAGTCTTTGTCTCTCAGCTCTCGATTTCTATCTGAAGTATTAAAATAAGTTGATGGGTTATTTATTGGTCTACATCCTTGAAATATAGCCTGGTCAATGGAAATGTCAAAATTTCATGTCTGCAATAAAAACAAAATTATTATTGTACAATGCGTACAGCTAGTTGTTATAGCTATCTTGTGACATGTCGTAATTCTTTGCATAATATGTTTCCAAAGAGCTTTATCAATATCTTCGTTTCAAAGCTTTCTTGCAACTTTTTTATAAGGCCTAAACCCTTCAACCCATAGATCAATATAAGTCTGATAATTATTTTGTATAGCAGTATATTAGTTTTCTTTGATAGGATTATTGATTTAAATGATTCATTTACCAAAGTAATTCTTCTACTAAGTTTATTTATATTTAACACATTTATTTTATATTTTATGACTAAATTTAGATATGATTTTTTCAATAATTTTGATGACATTGACATTATTTCAATTTTCGTTTTTTTAAATTATTTTTAATAAGCTTGCAAAAAGATAATAAGTATTCAATTTACAGTCCGAAAGCACATTATGCTTGACAGTTTTTTTCGATTATCTCAAAATAGTGGAACATGTTACCGACTTTAAAACTAACAGCCTCATAATATTATATGTTTAAAATGGTTGTTTCTTTAATATATTCGATTCATGCTCTGGATCTAAACCAATATTTAAATAAAATCTAATTTTAAATTTGATAGACCCGGAATTCAAACATATAGTAGACTATATTTTCTATTATCCTAAAACCAGATTTATTTTAATTCAAATCTGACTAAAGGAACCATATTTCGAAAAAAGATCGCACCGTAAGCCTTGTATGAAGCTTGATAAAAATTCCTCATGTGGGAGTACAAGATTCCCCGAGCAAGGCGTATGTAAGGGAAGCCAAGTGGAAGGCTTGGAATTCCGGATACGGTGACCAGACATCCTATATCCACCGGAAACGCCCCTCTTTGGGATATCTGCGAGAACTTTCGGTGAGGCGGTATTGAAAAAAAGCTCTCGGTGAATGCTGAACATGAAAATAAATGGTATTGGAATTGACTATTTTACGGAATAATTTCGAAGCCTAGATAAAATAGTGCCATATCAAGCATAAAATTTTGAACAAATTCTCGTATTAGGTATATTATTTTTTTCGTGAAATTTCACAAAAAGTTTGTAGGTATTATATTATATAAATTCTATTTTCATACGTTGATCTTGAAAAAAATCTTATGCTGAAAAATACTTTCTCTGAAAACTCTTATCATCATGACGCGCAATACATTGATTGAACGTTAACATTATTTTTATACGATTTTTATTTACATACAATATAACAGTATTTTTTTTTAATTTCAAGTTTCTTTTCAAATAAATTCTGAATCGCATTTTTCAGAGCTATATCCTAGGGCAGCATATAATATCCTTTAGTGAAATCTGTTACAATTTATATAAAGTTATAATTTATTATTTTAATATCTACAATAACGTAGTATTTATAAAAATAATGAGTTGTAAAATTCTGTGTCTAAAACCCAGTGTGTTACATGTCTAAAAAGAAAACTTTTATCAAAACATAATTTAAAATTTTATAGCTATTTAAATTAAAATTGACTGACTTTAAGCTATTGGTTTAAAATATTTATGTTATAAATTAACATAAACCTTGAAAATTTCCCTAATATGTTACGATACTTGTACTTTAACTATAAATTAATCATAACCTAAGTAATTTTTAATTTTATAGGTATATTTTTTTATCTTGGAAAAAATTTATACATAATATTATACATATAGTTACCCCAGTTATATATTATTTTACGGTAAGAATTTATTCAATTTGTGAGAATCGAGATCACCTTCCAATCTAAATTCAATATAATATTATATTATTCGTATGTACGGAAGAATGTAATTTTCTTTTCTGGATAGCTAAGATGTAATCTGGTGGATTTATTTATTATTATAGCGTCTATATAATAAAAAATATGAAATACATGTTTGAGTATCGAATCAATTTTACAAAAATATGTAAAAATAGGTTACAGTTTGAAACTACGTCTTTAGTATCTATTATTATAGTATATATTTTGCCCTTATCTCTTTAAAGATTATAATATTATTGATTTATTTAGTATAGTTTGGTCTTCTTATACTCTACTTGACTTTGGATCTTCCTTTAGTGTTATTGGGGCACTCCGGCGGGTAGCCTCATCCCCTTCGTCTCTATTATTAGGTCGCTAGCAAGGATTTGCGTGATTCGACGTGGTGATGTTAGTCTCCGGTCCTTGATGGGGGCCGGGAGATGCAGCAGCCTCCAAGGTCAAGTGTTGTTCCTTCGTACAATCCATTCGGGTGGCGATGTGAGTTACCCGGTTCTTGATGAGGACCGGGCGAGGCTGCTGTCCACAACTTTCTTTCAATAAAAATATCAATCTAAAACTTTTACTGCTTGATCCCCTATTTTCGAATAAAGTGGGTCTCGTCAATTTACTTTATAGATTACTAGATAATAGATTTAAATTTAATTGAGAAAAAAAAACCTGTATAATATTAAAAACGTACCCTGAGACCCAAGTAAATCAGGTAATTGAACTAGTCAATACTATATTTACAACAAGAATCTTTTTAAATATGTACATATATGAAATACGTCAGTAGTAAAACTGTTCGATACCTTCACAAAGTAAAATTTTGCTTAAATTTAATTTTCGTTTATCTATTACCTAAATAAACAGACGTGTAGCCTGCGTATTAAGTGAAATCGTTTTGGAAATTATCCTTTTTCCATACAGTTTAATAAAATAAATAGACCTGGAAACTCTAGCACGCTAACGTAAAAGCATATTCCCAGAACAATTTTGACCATTATGCTTTCGAGATGTCGTAATGGCTTTCCATGTTAGCATAACCTTACAATAGGGAATAGGAACCAGCCTTTGGAATACTGCTTTCGTTTCGGTTCCATGTTCGGTTTTGAAAATTGCGTGGAAGGAGACTACGTGAGATAGAAGAGAGAGTGAAATATAATGGTGTTTTTTCTCCCTTAATATTTGCATAAAACTAAGAGGTATATTACTGCGAAATCCCTCAAGACGTCATCATTTAAAATAACTACCTATGCAAATAAAATACTGCTTGTATATTAGCTGAAGTGTATATAATTCATAGGTTATTTACATGTTGTGATATTTTAACGATATGTCAACTAAAGTTTGACTTGTTATTTGTGAGATTTATTAAATTTTGGGAAACTTTTTACGACTTCCGGTTGAATTTAAGGGGCATATATGTGTAGGTACTCCCTCCCAATTTTTTGGGCGTCAGTAGACATCGTCTGTGGCTTGGTAGTCTTTAGAGCGATAAAAAAAACATGGATGATGGTTTGGAGAAAACGGCGAGGTATATTGCTGAATACACTTATGATTGTTATATTTTAAATAAAATTATAAATTTAAAAATATGCAAGGGATGAACCGTGCTAACTGTTTGAACGGTCGGGGGTGTCTGAGATGACGCTTTATACAATCATTCTCTAAAAATAAAACAGCATCTGACAACGAGTGTAATATGAATGTTTGAAAAATATCTATTAGAGTATTGATCTTCAAATAATATCTGCCGGTAAAGGACATTTGATATTTCCTTCCTAAGGCCTGTGTAGAAACATTTGGCCTTAAAAGTAAGAATGACTATTATTTAAAAATGATAAGTATCAATTAAGTTGTCAAAGGGTGACTAAAAAATCTTCTTAGTGCTAGAAATTGATCCATTCATAATCGACCTTGTTCATACTACTATGAGTCAGCCCGAAAATGGTTCCGGCTTTTACAAATTGAGGAAAATGGTTTCATTATCAAATACTTTAAATTATTCGTTAAATAAAAAATATTTTTTTAGCAAGCAAAAGTACATTAACACTAAAGTTTGGAGAGCTTCTGATATCGGCTAACAATTTAGGTAAGTACGTAATCCTATTACTGGTACCTTGATTCAAACCATAAAAACTGATTACCTTAAAAATTAACGCAATTTGTTATGCGCTTCAGATGTAGGTATAGATATATTACTAATAAATTTCGTCTTATTTTCTACAAAATATCTAGTAGATGCAAGTTCGGATCTGAGCAATATTTTAATTTTTCAAACTATTGTGTTTAATAAAGATTCTCAATTTTTTTGAATTATTTGAATTCAAATAATTAGTTTATTAATAGTTCAGTAGTTACTTTTATTTTTATGAGTAGATAAGGTATATTGACTTAGGTATAGCACGTTGATTCTTATGATATTCATTTTTTCTTAAGTTTCCTTTTTTGTTCAGTAGACTGGAAAAAATATTCATAAAGTAAATGGTTAAGACATTTTTTTAAATTCTATCACGATATCTTCACTTTGAAATTGAGATGAAAGACTGAAAAGTTTTATAAGTCGACTTTTATATCGGTTGATGTTTTGCATGTTTCAAAAACAATCATTTTCCTTGAATTAATTAGTATATGTAAAAGAACAAACAAACTTTTGAAGTGAAAAATTATTTTCCAAAAGCTCCGCAGTTTCAACGTAGGTGGAGAACTTCAAGGCCTCTACTTGTTTATTTCTTAATTCGAGCCAAATATTTCCCCAGGCAAACATGGTCTATTTACGAGCCACGAAGGCTTCTTGTTTGTTCTTTAGTTTCCCTCAAAGCTTCCAAGCTAAAAAGTCACAGGCCTTGCGGAAACACTAGTATAGTGGACCGGAAATGAATGTCCCTTCTTACCTTTGGCACTAGTTAAAACTTAGAGTAAGCAAATATTTAGTTTCGAAATGAAGTCATTCTAAAGAGGTTTTTGTAGAGGTGTACATAAATTAATTTATACTTTGTTTAATAACACCATTATTATTATGTATTAAAACACTAAAGGTCAGTAAACAAACATTTTTAGAGACAAAATAAATTAAATAAATATCATTTTTAAATGAAATCTGGTCCTACATAATATTCAAATTAATAGCTGTATCTACAACCATCACGGTCCATCTCTTTTTAGTAGGTGAAGCTCTTGATCCATCGTGTATAATAACATAACCAGCTTTTTTGAGCATTTTCAAAATAATAATTATAATAGACGCATTGCTTGTATATCTCATTGTTAGTATGAATGCGTGTTACCCTTGGATTTATTTAATTGGTCTGAATATTTTTAGTGTTGTATCTGACTCCAATTGGATTGCATTTCCTTATTTCTGCACCAGTCTCCAGGTATCACACATATACATAACTAACGATTTTTTGGTCATGCTGTGTAACTCACATATTATTATTCTTTTGGACAACAGCATGCATCCTAAATATTATATACTCCTCAGTGCTACAGACTAAAGTTTATCTCATTTTCTTCGGATATGTTGGAAACTAACCAGTTACAAAATCAATTAATTTTGAATATTAAATTGCTTTTCAACTTATCAAGTTCATGCATATAGAGCCAATAGAATACTAAATTAATTCAAATTCGGAAATAGAACTACCATAGCCAATGTTTGAATAAGTCGCAATACTTTTGCATTGCAAATTCATTTATTCATTCAGCAAACATAACACTATTATTACGCGCATCTACGCTAACCTCACAAGCATTTTAAAAGAATTTTAGATTCACTCATCCCGTATTTTTTGTAGATATCTGTCAAGATAATAACTTCATTTTTTATCAATGGATAGTATTTTTTTGATAATTATAATATAATTTTATCAAACAGAGATTATTATCAATGCACTTGTACTTATAGTATTTATGTTGCATTGTTCTTAGACTATGTTTGCTCCTTACTTGGTCTATTTCCCCACCATGCTTATGCCTCCAAGAATCACTATTAGGTATCAAATTCTTGCATATTTCTATATCACACAAGCAACCTTGAATCTATGCTGTATACACCAATGGATTCTATTAAGGCTATACTTCAGCTGAGGCATGGTCTAAAAAGATCGTGACTATGCGACGCGCGGATTGTGCAAATTACGCGTGCCAAACAAAACATAATTTGTCATAAAAATTCAACATGCGTCCATTTAATGTTATATTTATTGTTATATTGGTAATAATAATAATATATTCATTGACATGTTTTCTTTTTCAAGTACCTACATGCGTAACGTTTTTTAGTCGTATTTACACGATATAATAATATATTCCTCCGACGCCATCAAAAAACATATTGACGTACTCACACTTCGACTACCGCTCTCCGATTGGCGACGAGTGCGAAATTTCGTCCCACCCATTGTTGAAAATTATTTGCCGTTTCACTTATGTATGCTCTTAGGCAGAAGACACCTGGATCTGGTTGGCTTAAAGAAAAATTCGGCAATGTTGGAACATCAGTAGCCCGTGACTAATTCATGCTTAACGTTTCTGCTCAAACTTTGATATGATGAGAGGCTGCATTATCTTCTTATTCTCTCTATCTTCGCATCATACGAAATATAGTAATGCATTAAATTCTTGTGCATGGTTCTTGATTTAATTCCCAATGAGGTCTCAGTGTATTGTTTTGATTGTTGTTGAAGTCTTGCAGTACCTAATTCACAATTCCTGGTAATCTACTTTTTCACTACTTACACTACTGTTACTGGGCTCAATGCCTGTCATGGAGTATAAAAATTACAATATATTATAAAATAATATTTTTTTATGACTACGAATCCAACTGCAATTAAAAATTATAATCGTAAAAATCTCTTTTGCCACCCACACTATAAATTCTTTCAAAATATATTACTGTAGCCTGTGAATGGACCTACATACAACATTCTTTCTGAAATATATACGTATAAAAGCTATTGTTTTCATGAGGAATATAATAATTTTGTGAATATTACAAATCAGTTGAATAACATCACTTCAATGCAAGAAAATATGTATATATATATATTATCATAATCATCAGCTGAGGTCAAACCACTGCTGGATGAAGGCTTTCTCTAACTCTCTCCCCTCATCTCGGTCCCTAGATCTTTGCTACCACATACATAATAATGTACTGAAATTTGTGAGTTTGTCTACATGCGGGTTTTAGTGCGTACCTGTAGGTGTTTACTGCTCCTTGGGTACCACCATATAACGGTTTATTTAACGCATATGATCACGTCCATCACGATGTGTATAGACTTTCTATTATAGGCACAATGGGACGTCACTTTTACAAGTCATTATTTAGTCGTCAAAAGTAGGTACTATCAGTTAACTACGTTTATCGTTAATACGTCATATTGTCCTAGATATAAGCCATTTATTATTCCTATTAATACATAATAGACGTAGAATGGTCATTTTCTGCATATTAAAGACAATACCACAAAACTGTAGTCTTAAATTGTATGTTTTGTTCTTATGTTGGTTACAACGTTTCCATACATAACAATCGTCCATTCATTAATAAAAATTGACATTTATTATTTGTTTAATCAAAAGATATTACTGGTAAAACTGTATAAAATCAGTTAATATGTTTACTTTTCTATTTATTACATTTCACTTTAGCTCATATCTATCACAAAGCACTTTCAAAAACTTTTTCTGTCAGATTCATATACCAGTTTTGTTCATGGTTTGCCTAATATGAATGCTAGTAAATTAAAACTAACGTTGACTCTTTGAATCATAGCTAATCAACATCAGTGTGTATATAGAAACAACAAAACTTTGATGTTATACTAACAATTCATACAATGTTAGAGCGATAATTAATCCCACTTCGTTGCATTTCCTAATATCATTAAATTTGTTATATTTACATTCCCAAGTGGCAACTAATTATGATTGTGCCAAACAATTCATCGCCTTCCGTCTGTTCTCGCAGAGCGACACAAATAGGCTTTTGATTTATTAGCAGGCAGTCACTAGTACGCACGTTCAACTAACGGTTCCAAAACAATAATGCTTATTAGTTACAGTGCCGGTATGCTCCGCCCATCTCTATTCCCGCGTGTTGACAATTTGAACGGAGGCAAAACATGTTTACCTTAAAGTTAATTTAAACTTTGAATTGAGGATTACAGCACAGTGGAACACTTGGTATCCACCTCTTGGAAACTAATTATTTACGTCGACATGATGCAAATGAATCGCAAATATTTGGTTTTTCTTCTTTGTGGTAATCAAATATTATGATACCTACAAAGAATACACTTTAATACCAAACTTATTTACGTTTTCCTGTACCAAATAAATATATTTGGTAGCACACAAGGAAAATTCAGATATTTAAATAAAGTTTATCTTTCATCAATCAACACTTAATAAATTGCTTATGTCGAAAATTAGATTTAAATTGATATTTTTTTGCCAATATCGCGATAATGTGGATCTTTATAGAATTAAGAAAGGGTTATTAACAGATGTTCGTTTTTTTACGAGTAATGAATGTTATCTACTTGCTGAACATATTATGTATAATATTAATACTATCGACCGAAGGTACTTGATGAAATTTGAATTTAAATTCTAATGGATTCAAGCTCTTCAATAATGTTGTAAAAGTATGTACCATGTAAGAGTATTATTAAAGACTAATTTCTCATTAGTTAACTCAATTAACTATTTTTCTTAGTATTGACGATTTACACTTCTTGAGTGTAGTATTTTTATAGTTTATAAAGAATCATGATCTATTATTAGGTTTTGACGATTTATTACAATAATATGCTATTGATTGTATTGTTATTAATAAGATAGGGTTTTTACTAATTAGGTTTTCTACTGACACTTCAACTATTCATAATTTGTTTATTGTATTTTTGTGACCTCTGACTAGATAGGTAGGTAATGGAGTTTTTACCTACTTTATTGTATTGATTTACTATATAAGGTATAGTTAAGAGTGTTCGTTGTCAGTGTGTGTTTACTTTTGATGAGTGTACGACGCCTTAAGATGCTGAAAGGCGAAACCCGGGTCGCAAAAAACGACTTAAATGGAATAGTACAGAGCTTGAATCCATTAAAATATAAGGTTTATGCTACAGGTACAAATACATATTGAAAAAAATAACCCAGCTCCGAGATCTACGATACTATAGCCCGACACGTTACCGCTATCATGAGCGTATTTATATAAGCTAGTTTTATCGAATATATACTTTCTTTTAAGATTCTTGCACACATAACACGTATGATTATTTTAAAAATTATTCACAAAAAAACCTTATAAATACAAATCTTCAATTGACAGGAATATGTCGAAAAAATTTTATGTTTATGTTTGTTATAGTTGTTTATGTGTAATCTAGTAGGAAAGATAGATTTATGTTATAAATTTGTACATTATAATATTTTTTAATACGATAAAAGACCACGAAGCCTAATTGTATTAGTATAGAAGTATTAAAAGAGTAGTGCATTAGTATTAATGAAAGAATAAAAAATATATACAGGCTTTAGGGTATATTTCGACCTCGACAGGAATTTAACTCAAAGGTCCCGGGTATGAAAAGTCAGCACCATCGGCATATATTCTGGCTCCGTTTTGTTCTTCTTTTCATGCCATCCTCTAACGGAGGTCAGCCACTCTCAGGACAATCTTTCCTATATAAGCTGCTACCCGGAATAATTTCATGACCATGGTGGTTATCATGCATTGCGGCGTCGTCTTCTGATACGTTTACCATTGATCTTTTCTTGGATGACAAGTTGTGAAATGCTGTACTTTTTACTCTAATTACGTAGCAAAATTACTGTACTTTCCTGATTTTGAAACTACGCAGAGCTTGACGGTTCTCTCCCATTTTATTGGAAACGTCTACACTAATAATTGTCACCCGAACAGTCGAAAGTTTGATAATGCATGAATAAAGCCTCATATTGTCTTCATCTTATAATGAAGATTTTTTGCAACGTCTATGATCCATGTGAGATCGTAGTGTAGGTCTAAAAGAATCGAATATATTTATTAGCGGATCATATATATTGCATATGACAAATTAATATCAGTGGGTCCATATCATCATCATCATCATCAGCTGGCGTCAGTCCACTGCTGGATGAAGGCTTCCCCAAGCGTCTTCCAATTCTCTCGGTTCTGTGTTGTTTGCTGCCACGTATTTCCGCCAAACTTTATCAGTTCGTTAATCCAGCGGCTTTTAGGGCGACCCTGTGGGCCGTTTCGCGCCCCTTGGGTACATTGGATGACGGCATTTATCCAACGGCCATCCTTTCGGCGAGCAATGTGCCCCACCCATCTCCATTTCAGCTGCTTGGCAACATCTATTACATCGCGTACTCCTGTTTGCTTCCTAACCCATTCGTTTCTTTTACGGTCCTTTCGCGTGATGCCCAATATACACCTCTCCATGCCTCGCTTTGCGGGTGTTAGCCTTTGGACATCTCTTGTGTTGAGGGTCTTCATCTCGCAGCCATACGTGAGTACGGACAGCACATATTGGTTGAACACCCAACGCTTAAGACATAATGATAGGTCATTCTTGAAGATACTATTCAGACGTCCGATAGCACTCTATCCCAGCTTTGTTCTGCGAGCAATTCCATCGTGCATGCTTCCTTTTATGAGCACCTGCTATCCAAGATAGACGTAGCTGCTGACTTGCTCGAGTTGGGTGCCATTAATACATATAATCGCAGGGTCCGAAAAGCAGTTCCTCATCACTTTCATTATTGAGACATTTATCATTAGGCCGACCGTTTGACTAACATCCTCGAGTTCTTGCATTCTACCTTGGAGGTCCTTCGGGTCTTATGAGAATATAACAATATTCATACATAATAAGGGTCCATATGAGATGATGTAATGCCGTTTAATTAGCTATCTGAAAGTATGCTTATATGGTTACAAATAAACTCAATTACAAACACTCTTCTGGAGGTAGCCAAGATTTGAAAATTTACATAGATAATAATAAAAAATAAATTACCTACGTAACTCATTCATTATTTTTTTTTAAATATATTATAAACGGATCAATAAAAATTCATCGATGACGCTAATAATTCAGAAGACTAATTTAAAACTTGACAAAAAAACAGCTTATAAAAATATTATTAAAATTTTAAAAAATACCCTCCATCGCAATTCCTAGTATTTGCTACTTGACAAGCACACTCGAGGGCTATTTTTATGCAACCCCAAGATACAAAGTGTCCCCGCAATGAAAACTCAAAACCCTATTTGTTCGTATGAAAAGTAAAGCAACACATTTTTTATATCTCAAGCAAAATAAATCTTGTAAGAAATAAACCTGGGGGAGCTATTCTTAGCCTTCAAATGATATATTATCATATAAGAATTTAGAAGGGTGAAATCCTTACAAAATTAGCAGATAATAATATAATAATATATTATAATTTTAGAATTATTTAGGTATCTACTTACTTCAACGTTTATATTTCTACTGTTAAAATGCACTAAGAAATAATATATTTTGTAATAAACCTGTTAATAATATAGCTATAAATAGATGATGAAATTAAAGGTGGCATTATTGCACTGTATACTGAATTTATGTTTGATAAATATAGCTACATTATTTAAATTACGAGTAAGTACTTAAAAAATCGGTTTTTTACTAGTACCAGTATGAATTATGTAAAAAACCATATTCTTAAAAACATGCAATTAAGGATTTTTTATCCAATTAATTTTAATGTAAACATCCCTTTATGGCTTTAGATATTTCTAATTTCTGTCATTAATAGACTCACAAAGTTAAATAACTCATATTATTATTATATGTGATAGCTTAGGTACAAAATCTGTATTTAATCTATTTTCCGAAAAATAGTACTTCAGACACAATATTGGCTGTAAGGTAAGATAAAGTCTATTTAAAATACTTATGTATTGTATATACCTCGCTTTGGATTGACACTGACTTTTTATCCGAGAGCTACGTGTTCGATTACTGGCAATCGTATCACTTTTACGACTACACGATTCTTTCACAATACTGCAATTGCGTGTTGTAAACTATCTCATAATGCAGGGGAACGTAGACGGCAGCAGAAGCGTGAGTAAAAATAGATTATTTTAACTGCACAACCTCCGTAAGTGGCTCAATGATTTAAAAACAGATTTGGAGCTGATTCAAATTGCCCAGGATACGGAATTATACTGAAAGTTTGTCGCCAACTTTTGATAGAAGAAATGTAAAAACAAAATTTCACATCAAAGAGGTAACTTCAGATTTTTTTATTATTTATCCACTATATATGCAGGAATCTGTTAGATTTTACAAAACCTTTTTTATATGCATCTTTCAGTGTTCTTGGCCTATTTTGATTTGTTACGAACCCACGTTTACAAATTACCATCAATCCCTGACACTCTTTCGCCAAACGATTCGTTTCTTTGCAAACATTGCATATAACGTAACTCACGTACACTCACATAAATATATCACGCGGGTGACTCAGTTGTCATCCCGCCAGGGGTGATAATGCAAATGCCTCTACGCTTCTACGCCAGCTCAGTGCTACGGCGCCTCTACGACTAAACTTTTAACTGCAAAGTTGTAGGGCGTGTAATTTGTTTTTACTGCGGAAAACAAGTAGTAGTGAAAAGGGATGGCACCCTAATTTACGTTAATTTTTGCACCCAAGGCATGGAATGCTTATAGGACACGGCAACAATGATATTTTTCATCTTTATATTAAGTGATTTTTAGTAATCTTGCACCAGAAGTAATATTTTTTTACGAAATCTTATAATATATTATGAGGCCTTTAGTTTCAAATTCGGGACCCTCCATTTTTAATGTTTTGCTATTTTTCTTTATTTATTTCCATCGTATATTAAATCGTCGTATAAAATATTAAATTGAGTTCTGTTTATTAGTTCAATAGAACTAAACAGGAGGTTGATTTTAAAGTCGTTAATATTTATCTTTAAATGAGTTTATTATGTGTTTTTTCCAGACCCCGTATTCGAACCTGTGACCCACAACATTATAAGCCAATGCGTAAGCCGCTCGGCCATTATTATTTCCAGCGCTCAAAATGGAAAAGTTTACGAACCTTGCGAGCAACGAGCGCTTGAAAATTTTCTGAAGATATTTACATAGTTATCAAATTTTATGTGTACTGTATAAAAATAAGTGATATTTTCTACTATATATTATGGCCTATCTAGCTCAGATGGTCAAAATATTTTTTCCACGAGACGGAGCGATAAATTTACCAGTATTACGAATCAGAACGGTTCTTCGGTGTGCTCCGGTCCATTTCGACCCATGCTTATTTGGCTGTAAACGTTATCTAATTATTTAGTATGTTTGCTAAAAGAAATTCAATTCGCAGTATAAATTTAATTGAAGATTTCTTACATAAATGTCTTAAAATGGCAGAATATTGAGGTTACTCATTATGAAACTAACAACCCAAATTAGATAATTTTATTTGTCATATTAATTTAAAATAATATAATATAACATCTGTTTTAAACTGTGGTTTGGTTTTACATAATTTCAGTATAATATTATGTCGAAAAATATCTATAAATAAATGAAATAAGTCTATGATATTACCATTTAGGAGAGCAGAAAGACGATTCAATTTTGGATTGCTTTGTATAGAAATATCTACGTTTTTATATTATAAAGTTTACCAATTTAGAGGCGTTCATTGATTCGAATTATCATCATTATCGTTTATGTATTTACGATTTATAGTTAATTTGTATATTCAACTTATTTTGAAATAATAACCCCCTTTATCTTTTGCATTTATATATTTATATTCACATGTTTCCTTACATTATTTACTTATTTTATGAATTATTAAATAAAATTAGAGCACTATCCGAGTATGTTAGTTGCCAATGGTGCAATTATGAACCACCTGTAGTTTTATATTTCAAATATCTTTATTGCACATAAATATGTGGGAAGCAAAAAAAAATGTTTTTTTAACCATTTTTAATCGTACAACAGACATAATAACTGTATTATTTTTAATTTAAGCAATAATTTTTTTTGAAATAGGTACATTAAAATTCTTCAAAACTGTGTAATTATTTATTATTACTTATTTCAATGTATAAGAAATAAAAAGAAGCTCTTTTGCTTGTGACCTATTCACATATTGTCTTTTTTTTCAGTTGCGAAGACTTCATACCTACTAGGCAATAGTGTAAAGTCCATAATTTATTCCAATTATTAACGTAGTTAAATAATAACACAGTTATATTAATTCTATTCTACGAAAAAAATTTAATTTGTGTACAACTAACGGGATCTCTCTTTACGTATGTATTATAAATTGAATATAATCTTACTTATCGAATTGAACCCTTGTTGTCGTATAAACTAGCACAATTAAGATCTAGCAAGGCAGGCTCCGATGAATTTGAAGTAATTGACGCATTTATAATATGCATACGTTAAAAAAAACACGCAACGATGTCAGAATCAGCAATCTACTATCGCGTGACTGGAGGCCGTAGGTATTTTAGCCTATCGTTTTCATCAGAAATATTGGACAGTGTATGTGAAAATAAATATATGAAATCATAATATTATGTTAATATTAACCTTTAATCTTGTGATACGGTTTGAACGTTGTGAAATATTTTTTTCTAGTGATGTAATTTTTGTAATATACATTATTTTACGTGCGGCGGATTCGATGCTTTCTGTCTATTCATAGATAAACAAAATCTAGAACAATGATGTCGTAGATTTTTTAACTTAAGTTTGGTTATCTATTTTAATGTATTTTGTCTTTTTTTAGTGAAATGTATATTCAAAAAAAGGAATATTTTATGTTCAGTAAATTATTGTAGGTATCAGTAAAATATTGTAGATGAAACTAAATTCAAATCGATGTCACTTTATTATGGTTATTTACATTATAGTTATTTACACAGCCTACCATATTTCAACAGGCATCATTCGCGATTGTTGGTTTTAGTATTCATTTAATATTAAATAATAAAGTAGGTTGAATTGCCAAACAATATCTGGTATTTAAATATTTTTTACTTAGACATCGCCATATTATATTATTAATCGATTAAAACTTTTTCTACCAATAATTTTACTATCTCGTGTATATTTGGACATAACCTTAAAACTCGATTACATTTGGACACACTGAACTAGGGTGTTGGTTTTTTTTTATTTGTAAATATTTTATAATGGGCGTAATCAAGCGCTGACGCAAAATGGGGGCGCAAGTGTGGCTGTCAGCTCACTGTTGGGGATCCTTGATCTAGACTGATAACGCATCTAAAACTAATCAGCAATAAAAGATGTGTTTCACGTTACAAACCTCATTTATAGTAAACACATTTATTATTAATTATCACTAATGTAGTCATCATAATAAATATAAAATAATACCAAATTGAAAATTGAATTAACTTTGTGACATATTTTTATGAAAATTTAATATTAAATCAATTATACTAATATCTACCGATATAACACAGAACTAACGATCTTAGTAGATAATGAAGTACTCGTCACTCACTTTTACTAATCATAATTATTATTATGTTATTTTATTTGATAATATATAATGAGTAATCGATAAAAAACTTTTCAATCACAAAACAGATTAATAAATAGAATTCCAATAGGCTAAAACATCCCAATTCAGTATATTTTGACACAGGGTTTTAAATGTGTCCTTCAAAAAGTAACCAAACATTATAAACGTGCAATAGTGTGTGTTGCAACCTTTAATACACCAATATTAAATGAGCGCCATTGCATAAACCGAGAGTAGTTGTCAGTATTTGACGTATGACGTATTTTTTATACGTGTTTAAGTTTATCCCGTATTCTACCGCACTCCATATCGGTTGCGTGTCAAATAGTTTAAAAATAATCTCCCAATTGAATAATCGTTCCTCGCATACTGTGGTTGTCTGCAATATACATTAAACTACCAAAATAAAAAGGCCATACTATCGTTTATAAATCAAATACTTAAATATTTAATCAAATACTAAAAAAAATTAAAAAAAATGTAGGTAATTGGATGGAAAACAAAATTAAAATATAATTGGAATAACGAATATTTATAATTATCTACCATAATATTATTAACGCATCAAATAACTTTAATTCATTAATAATGGTTAAAATGGTAAAGTATAATCGATTTGTCCAATCTTAACTAATTATAGTAAGTATCCAGATAAAATCTTACAAATCCATTTAAAATAAAATTTATCTGAAAACTTTTTTTTTCATTAAATTTCTGTTCATCTATTATGTGCGTCATAAGCAATTTAACGTTGTACCGTCTTAGAAAAAAGTCCCACGATTATACCGGTAGGGGTTGTAAGGAAATAAAGGTTATCTTAACATAATGAAACTATAAAAATTACCGCAGCTATCTTTTCGCGTAAATCCGCACAAGAATTGCCAGCAATTTAGAGGCATTTTGCAAAGGCTTCGTAAAAGAAGCAGTTTAACCACGTCCAGGTGCGAAATGGTAACTGCAATAGATTATAAATTCCTTAAAATACTTAACTTCAAAACACCTTAGATCACATACTAGAAAAAAATACGACGCCAGACCCTTATCCATTAGATTCGTACCAATATAAATGTAGCAATCATACCACTCAGCATTAAATGAGTGACACACTTAATATGTATGTTTTGTTGTCAAAACAAAACAATAAAGCGATAATATTAGTCAGCATTTCCTCAATCATAACTAGATCACCGGGTCTATTCTACACTTATCGACCGTTAAAGTGATAAAGTGATAAATATTATCAAACTTAGGGTAGGTTTGTATCAAAGTATTATCACGTATTGTAACAATTACAATAAGTTGGTTGTAATTGTTGCAATAAGTGCTATATTTTAACAGCAGCAAAAGAGGTGCTGTTAAAATATGGCACTTATTGCAACAATTATAACCACCTTATTGTAATTGTTACAATAAGTGCTAATACTTTGATACAAACCTACCCTAGTTAGCCGTCGTATTTATCACTTTATCACTTTAGCGGTTGGTAAGTATAGAATATACCCCAAAAGGGTCTTTTATGATTGGTAATTGCGACAATATCTTTTGTAATTAATACATTTTAATAAACAAGAATCCTCATTTAACTCATCGAGTCCATCACGTGATGCACTACTATCATTACAATTCCTTTGCTCGGCGTAGTAAACTATCATTCCACTCGAATTAAGTCTCAAAGTTCATTAATATAATCAATCTCTTGATCATATCAATCTCACCAGTACATCCGTGTCCGCGATTATAATCTCACGGTATCATCCTTATTATTGTATTCAGTGTATTCTTGTAACGATCAATAAACTCTTCTCCAAACATCCACGCAATAAACAACGACCTTCAACCCGACGCCACATCATCTCGACGTCAAATACTCTACCAATGAATCTTGATCTAATTACTTCAAAATTAACTAGTAGTTGTTGTTGTTACATTATATTATGTTTGAAAAATGTAACAACTTTTTTAATTTTATATTAATTAACCTACATGGTTTCAAAATACCTAACATTACTTTTAAAAACGCACTAGAAAAATCTTTGAAAAAAGTACCGTCATACAGATAAATACAAAAACTATTGTTCTTTTTTTTGCGTATTTATCTTCGTATTTATTGTGGACGCATAATATAATACCTATATTATATTGTTGTACAATAAAACTCTAGTTTCACAATCATAATGTCTATGAAAATCTTCAACTTTTTCAATGGCACTCACATGTAAACTAAGCATTGACCACTTTAACTCTTCGCATCCACAATATGAAATCTCTCGTTCTTCATAGAAGGTTCTTTGTTCCATAATATGCGATCTACCAAACGATGACATTTTATAAAATTTAACTATTCTTACATATTTTTTTTTCACTTTAAGCATTTAAATCTCAAAAGAGAATGTTTATATACCTATTATGAAGAGTTGAGGGTTGTCATACAGATTATCTTGTACCTGATTCACTGTACGAATTTTCCATGTAACATCATTTATGCGACCAAATATGCATCGAAGAATCTTTCAAATGGAAATTCATTATTATCCAATACATTGCTTCACATGTAAGATTTCCAGTGAGTTAATTGAGTTAGCATTTACTTGGTAGAATTCCATTTTACAAGAAATGTAAATATAATTATTATTAAATTATTTAGGTTTTTAAAAGGTTTGTCGATAGCTATATCGGTTGTAACACCAATTAATATTAATATTAATTAATATTAATTAATAATTATTAATGTCAATAAATAACCAAAGTACTCGAACACTGTAATTTTGATAAATTTTGATATCCATTAAAAAACCCACTTAGGGTTTTCAAACTATTAATAATATTACAATTAATAATAAGTGTACAAATTCATAATATTGCTGGAACGAGAAAGAGAATGTATTCTGTCTCTATCTATACACGTGTAGTATTTAAGCAAGGGCAAGCGGCCTATCTGAATAGTCTTGATAATGGTGTTGCAACCGAAATAGCTATCGACAAACCTTTTAAAAACCTGTAGAATTTAACATTAATTATATTTTCATTTCTTATTTCCAGTGAGGTTGTCATATTACGTCTCTGTGAAATTGTTTCTATGATTATTTCACTAGAACGACTGTACTACTATGTCATTACTACTAAATATTTATGGTTTGGTGTCGTTGCTTATTTAAGTGTTCCTTCTACTTTTAAATTGTTTAAAACTATCTAGTCCCTCGATAGATGGTACTGATATATTAAAAGATGTTATACATAGCGCATTCTTGTATAAATATTTGTATATCACTATGTTAGTTTTTCAGTATAACATCCATATTACATTAGTAGATAGATTCTTACTCTGATCGTCTGCCACGATTGCCACCGATTGTAAAATGTCCTTTAAAATCTTTCCCTAGAGTTTTTAGTACACGATTCAATCGTCAATCAGAACGTATGAAAATATCGAATTTACTGTGAGCTTTAGAGTAAGGCCGCAAGTGGCGCGCCCTGTCTATCTCCTGACGTAACATAAATTTGATGTTTACATAATGAATCCTTCCTGAAATTATTCATTGTTTTAACATATAACAATAAAACGAAATAAAAATAATACGCTAGTAAATATTATAATCAGATAATATTTTACATCTGAAATGTAATTCCAATAATTGTTATTGACGTTATTTAAAGTAACAGCATTTATGAAGGAAGACTGTTTAATGTTTCCACCAAGCTGACCAACATGTATTTTTTTGGTTTACCTATATTATTTACACTACGCATAACTTTATTATACTAGAAACTGAGCGTATATTATCAACCAATCAAATCAAACGTTAGTACAATCGCATTGGAAGCTGAATTGTTGAATTGAAGTCGACGTTGAATCTGATGTAATCTGCAAATCTGCTCGTGAGAATTCGAGATGCATAGAATAATTGGAATTAATTACAGTTAGATACTATTTACGTATGATGTCAATTATAATAATATTTTAATATTTATATATCTATCATCATCATCATCGTCATCATCAGCCTGAATCTATCCACTGCAGGATGAAGGCCTCTTCAAGCTGCTTCCACTTCTCTCAGTCCAGTGTATTGCGTTACCACGTACTTTCGCAGAATTTTATCATTTCATCGATCCAGCGGCTTCTAGGTCTATCTTGCGGACGTTTTGTTCTTCTTGGATACCACTGGATGACTAGATTTGTCCAACAATTGTCTCTTCTTCGAGCTATGTGTCCAGCCCATCTCCATTTAAGGCTTTTAATAAACTCTACATCGTAAACCTTTTTCTGCTTCCTTATTCACTCATTCCTCTTTTTGTCTTTTCGCGTTATGCCCAGCATGCACCTCTTCATACCACGTTGTGCTACTCTAAGTTTTTGTAATCTATAATAATAATTATAAATACAATAATTTATTAGTTAAGTATTATTATTAGAAAAAGGCAATACAATAATATTTAAATAATTAATTAAATAATAATAAATGTACCTACATTACGACCTGAATACATTTTAATAAATTAAGCAAAGTAAATCTGTTATATTTCACTAATCCTCTCCTGAATAGAGCTCCATACTTACACCGGTGAACTTTTGTAAAGGAATAGAATACGGACAACCGTATGTTACGAGTAATTGTCACTTTTAGTATTATACCAATGGTTTTATATCCCAAATTCTTACATACTTCAAAGGGGCCTGCTTAACTATTACGTATTTTATTTTTAGAGCATTGTTTCGTTTTGTAAATTTATGTGAACGGATTTTCAAATAGGCACCTGGTGACAGCTAGTATTTACTTAAAATATACTGAATAGTAATATGTACGTTTAACATTCAGTACTGATTGAATATTTTACTTCTTTGTTGCAGTTATTAGCACTGCTGGAAGTGAAATAGCTCTATTACTCTAGAATATCTTATGGTATTCACTATGCAAATTCCGCAGGTTGCTGGTTGAGAGAAATCGGTAGTGTTCTTTCTTTTTTTACTCCAGTGAATCAAGATACTTCCACATCTTCATAGAGTGTCATATTTTATTTTTTATCATTCATAGCTCCTTTCTTAATTCCTGCAAAGTTTCTTAGTAAATATTATTGTATATTTATATTAAAATCTCTTTATATTAAAATCTCGTAAATTCATAAATAAACGACCATAATTTATACAATAAAAAATATACTGAAAATGTCTTAATTTGCATGACACCCCGTCGCAGGACGGATGTAATTTAATTTATTTATTTATTTAAGAATACAAAACATTGTGGACATAACAAATCTAAATTCAAGACTTACAGAACATGAGATTTACATTATAACAAATATTACAATATAGAATATAATAATAATAACAAAAAAACAAACAATAAATTAAATCGGTAAACTCGACCATTAAATTTTATCTTTGAATAAAATTTGTAAATAAAAATAAATCAACATAAAATAAAAGAGAGTAACTCAACTTGGAAAGCGCTTCAGAGTGTATTGAGAGACGTTAATTAAAATTTGTCGTAATTAAGTATGACGCCTATAGCATAGTGGTATATGTGCATGTGCGCGAAACCCGAGAGATGAAGGTTCGATTCCTGCGGTTACATGTAAGTTGTACGTATGCAGTTCATTGTGGGACACTTATTCGTCCGCCGCAGTACGTGAAACATGAGTTCATATAACATGTTATCAAATGACGAGTTATTCGTTGAATATTTTACCGTGGAATACATTTTTGTACGTATCTCACAAAATGCGGCGATAGTTTGCAAATAGTACTGTTCCAATTAGATTAACCCTAACCTAACCTTACCTAGTAAAGACATCTCCACATGTTGTAGCATACGTACAAATATACTCCACGGTGAAATGTTAAACGTAGAACTCGTCATTAAATTAAATGTTACACGAACTCACGTTTCACGTACTGCGGCGCACAAATAAGTGTCCTGCGATGAACTGTTTACGTAAAAATTTCCGGGTACGGATTCCTGCTGGGTGTCTTACTTAAAAATAAATATATATATTATTTATTGGTTATAATTTATATTTTCTCAAAAGTGTTTTAAAAATTATATGTGTTTGATAAAAGATACATTGTGAATTATTGTGTGAAAACCAATATTTTTATAATGTGTTTATTATCGGGCTATTTTTTATTTCGTTAAGGCGCAAAATATCTAATGCAAATAAATAAAATAAAAGTTTCCTGACTTCATTCAAATTTTACAAACCATCAGAAGGATATCAAAAAAAGCTTTTTTTAAAGATAATCATTCTTCGAAAGCTTAGCATTAAAATAAGCGCTTTTAGTTTACTTTAAAAGCCCTTAAACGCGAATCTATCAAGTATTTAAGAGTTCTATAAAAAGTTACGCTCCAGTTTGGCTATTAAAGATTAAACTCGTAAAAATGAAACGGGGATAGATTACCGCTCGCACTTTTCAAATAAAATTTTCTTATAAAAGTCGTACCTGTAACGATTTTATATGTTATGTCTTTCTTACCTGTCTATATGTTAAATCGAACACGTAATTTTATTACTTGTGTACAAAATATACTACTATTATTCTATGTTGCAAATTGAGCTTTAATCTATCGATATCATAAAAAGATAACTTTATGACAAGATAATTCTTGAACCGTATGAGAAAATACAAATAACTATTTTTGAGATCAATGATATATGTTTTTAATTTATTATTTTTTTTATTCAACGAATAATTGTAACTTGTAAGTTCGAAGTAACATTCTAATTATTGAATATATATAATTTTGAAAACTGTTCTGAGAAAATATATTATAACCAATAGCAAAAATCTTTTTGAAAAATTAAGACACCCGACAGAAATCGAACCTGCATCTCTTGGGTATTGCGTCCATGCACATTGTCCACTATGCTAAAGACGTCATACTTAATCGCGACAAATTTTAACTAATGATTTTTAATACTATTGTAAAACGCTTCAGTAGTGTTATATATTATATTCTTTAAAACACCACAGCAGGCCAAGAGGCCTAATGACAGCAGTGTAGTGAAACAGTAGTGTATTTAGTAATATAAGTGAAAGAATCACAAACACGGCTTTGAGAAAATCGCATAACAATATTGTGTCCTTACCGGGAATCGAACCCGGAACTCCCGGAAGAAAAGCTAGTGCCTTACCTGAAAGCTGCATAGAGAGCTTAGAGAACATATTACGACAATGTAATGTATTGTAAAAATATAAATACGGACTAGATCAAACCAAATTTGTTAGCGATTGAGCTGTTGGCCATTCTTGTCCTAAATAAAATGAAAGACATTACTATGAGCCCAATGCACAATTCGTTCTCACCATTTTTTCATTAAGGAACCTAAAACCATGTGGTAACTATAAACTAAAGAGTTATGAACACGTCGCCTTCTGTATCCATCCAATAACAAACTGTCATTTTGAGAGTATGGAAAAAGGTAGGTCAAGTAGGTAGTTCACTTTCCATTGACAGATGTCAAAATAAAATCGCGTGTCTATATAACAGTACATACATACAAATCCATTTAAAAATTAATATAAATAATATAATATATAATATACTAATTATAGGTACTTCAGCCCAAAGAAATATGAAGATTGATATTTGAAGATCGATAAATGTTTCGTTGGGCCCTTGACACTAGTGTTACCATGTTAAAAAAATATCTTACGGGACATGTGAAATTGTGTAATTAAATATTAATTGTGTATTTATAGTTATTGCATTAATTAAAAAGTGCAGTTGTCATTTTATTGTCATCGTTCAACAATAACAAAATAATTTAAGTAAATTATGGAAAAAAAAAATTTATATATGGTATCATTTTCAATAGAAAAGCAGAACGAAGTTATTTAAGATCTAGTGGACCACAGACAACTCGATCATAACTATGACAGGCTTTCTGCATAGTGTTTTGTGCTAAGAAAATTTTAGTTATGACGATTGTTTATTGGACTCTATGACTTTAGTATTACGAATGCCAGAAATATTTAAAACATATTCCAATATCATAATATTTTATCGCGATGGATAAAAAAAGTATGTAGATTTTTTTTCCGACCATATCCGATCCTAATAAGATCATATGGGCCTCCACATTTTGCATGTTTTGTATTAACAGATTTAGATTTACTTGATTAAGTATATTATAAGGATCAATAATTATCATACATAATGAATCTGAATGTATCATGTACATATAGTATATGATACATTCAGATTATATATTATATTATTACTTTATTGTATGTCAGGATATAATATAACATTTTGAATTATTCTAAATATAAAAGAAAACATTTATACAATTTAAAATGTTTAACTTTATATTACGCTTCAGTGCGATAGTATTTAAATTCATTCAAAAATATTTTTTTTTTATTTAAAAAAATACTATTTCTAATTTAAAAACTATTTGATTACTTACTATTAAGTTTGTGGTGTTATTTTTTGATAAAATTTTTCCAACATTAATGAAAAAACTTTTTCAATTACCGGTGGAAACTTTATTTATGTTTTCTGGATCGGTTGAGTGCATTTTATATAATCGAGAAGAGTGACTAATTATGTTTTTTGGCGTTTGTAATATTTTTGTATGCATTTTTCAAAGAAATGTTTTTTATATTCTTCACGACGTCTCAATTTATATGACATAACTAACAACGTTTTTATTAGATCGTATTCTTTTTTGTCCGGAACAAATCTTGCAATCGATTTTGAACTAACTTTCCGACTAGCTAGACATTTGAAACTTTTACAATATATTAGAATACGATGATAATGCATTTAACCATCTTTAACTAGAATTAAATTCTTTTTCAGTAATTCTGTTTTGTATGAAAAGTTATTTCGGAAGAAATCCGTAATCCAATCCACTATTATTGATTACTAGGGGTCTGGGGTCCTAGCAACTAAATTATTAATATATACGTGCGTTACTGTGGAAATCAATATGAATGTTAAAATGATATTTCAGTATTATTTCTATCAAATACAAATTTTTTGATCGTTTAAGCTAGTCAAGTCAAGTTTATATGATAGAAAATTTAAAAACGTTGGATATAAAAAGTTCTTTTTATCTTTTAATTATTTATAATTATCTCATCTGTTCTCTTTCATTAATGGACCCAATTTACTGAATACACATTATCCCTTGATTAATAATATGTATTATTTGCTATTATTTGTGTGATTGTAAATTTTTGTGGGTATTATAATAATATTGATAAAAACAGTTTAAAAAAATTATCAGAGCATGCATGTGATTGCCTCAACTCCACTATAAACATATATACAAGTATTAACTGTGAAAATTATACGTATCTACTGTACTATACTGTGAGGAGCAGAAAATTATTCGTAAAAATTTTGTTTCGTGAAGGTAGAGTGATAGGTAATTGATAATAGGTTTTTCATGTACGATCAAATCCCCGAACGTAATTAATTGTTGACACATAATAATAATTTTATAGTTATACACGATATTTAATAGAGCACAAGATTACAGAACTCTATTTAGTCCCAAAAACAACCCTGGAGAAGTTACATTTTGAAACAAATTCTTGCTAAAACAGTCAATAAATAACTGATTATTTTTAGTATAAAAATGTAAAAGCGGTTGCTATGACCTATGTTGGAAAACCTCACTCCTTTCATAACAATGGAAGGCGCACTGAATGGCGCGAATTACAAACAATAATCCAACTACCAACTGGCTCTAGCAAATCTCTCCGTTGGTTAACTAATTATAATGTTATACAGGTTTACATATCTCACCGATGCATTATTATGATGGTTATACTACCTATTATGTTTAATTTTTTTGACTGTAAGTGGAAACTTTGCTTTTGATACCGTCATCAAAAATATTAACCTGACATTTTTGTAGTTGTATTTGATAATATCAATAATTGCAAACGATTTTTTCGTTCTTAGTTGAATTGGATTTTAATATAGTTTTTTCACTCACTCAAGTGTGATAATGTATAGATGACGGATATAACTTTGCAGAGAGAATATATCTATACAATTTTAATGTATACGTGTAAACACTAAGTGTTTTGAAAAAAGTCTTTTGTATGGTGGATATTCAAGTTTGTAGGGGTAGCACGGAAACCTGCCGTATAACAAGCGCCGCCGGTAACCCGAGAAAATAGCCTTCGAAAAGTGCAAACGCCACCGTGGAAAAAAGAGACTATGAGTTTGAGCTTTGAATGCGACGCCATAACGACGCCTGGGAGCTTTAAAACTGTAGCATTAAAGCTCGTTCATCAAAAAGCATTCATTGAAAGTTTCTGAGACTCATCGGAAGATTTATAACTACTGCTTGCGTCGCGTTGTTGTCCTTTAAAAATAATGCCTATTAAAGTTAGTTTATGACTTGCCAAATAATGTGTAGCGAATCTATTGTCACGATTTTCATTCAAGCATGCAATTGAGAAAGTTTTCTACGAAACTTTTACATAATTATTATATTTGACTTTGCAGTTCTAAAGGCAATATATGCATAAATAGTATAATAAATAATATTTATCTGTCACTCCAAGTGTTTACAACTAAAATATGATAACTCTGATCTAAATATTTTTTAAAATATTATCAGCTTTCACCTTAGACATTATTTTCTTTTACTAATCTCAATTGTATATTAATTTCTGATGCGTATTGTAAAAATAAGCTTCAATAAATAGTTATTGTTATTTTTCCGTATATTGAACATAATATATAACTTGAAAACACCTCCAAATCACGTCAAACATCGTATTTTTTTAAATAGGTTTTTTTCTAGTGGGTATATTTATGAGGTGTTTTCAAGTAATTTATGTTCAATATATGGAATGTTACATTCTCAAAATCTTGTGAATTATTCGTTGAATAAAAAATGGTTTATTCAAAATTATTGTTGATTTCTATATTTCGATAAATATAAAAAATACTTAGTTTATTGTTATTAATAAGATTTATATTAAAATATTATGTAGGTACTACATTATAAACATATTATTCTGTTTTTTTTTCTTTTTCTTGAATGTCAGAGGTCATTTTATGTGTCGTTTTTGAATGAGTTTTATTTTAATCCAGATATTCTCAGAAGCATATATTTTAATTCTCTTTATTAATTATTTATGTAGTCGATTTCATGATTTTTTCCACTTAAACTATTATGCGTGCCAACTCTATAAAATTCCAGTTGCAAACGATCTTTGACTTATTGACGCACTGTCCAAACGTAGATATTCAGTAATGCGTTATGTTTATTGTTTTTTTTTAATTATATTTTATTATATAACTATATTATTTTTTATATACCTAAATACTATATTACGTTTATATTATATATATGAGAAGTATGTAAATAGATATTGTTATCTCCGCTACCACAAGTGTACATGAGATGTTTATTCGAATATGTAATTACATTACATATATTATATTGACTAAAAAGTGTAAAATAATTTAATTGTTTTTACGGGTAGACCAATAATATGTCACGCAATAAAAAGTGCGTTGTTATGCTAGAAAATAATCTCGTAAAAAATGCAAATTAAGCACATGAAGAACCTTAGATTTATGGGTAGTCAACGATAAGTTATTATTACAAATAGTTTTCTTCATCAGGTACATTTTTTAAACATCAATATATGATTAAATTTTAAGTTACTGTGAAATTAGATAATATATCGAAAAATGTAATATTTGAATTACCGTATTACAAAAGTATAACTCACTAATAGTGTTTTTATAAGTATTCACTGTAGATCCTACAGTTTTCAATGCCAAATATAAAAAAAGATACTTAAAATGAATATGTCAAAGTCACATTCGTAACAGAGCATGATACGCTTCATGCCAAAGGTTAATAAAAATAATATATATGCTCCACGAGTACCTAAAAAGCTCGCAAAAAAGCCACAGTAATGCTTACGGCTAATGATTAATCAGTCTAGATTTAAAGGCATTATAACATTTTATATTTTTTTATTTCTTTATGTACCAGATTAGAACTAATGGTTTTGAATAACAGTGAATTACTTTCTTGTACTTACTTGGAAAATAACTAATTTTAATTAGACACGTAAAAATATTTTAATGTTTTGTTTTATTTATTAAAGTCTTGTTTTATTGCAATAAAATTTGCATGTAAATTAATATTGCTTTCACTAATTATAGTCAGCAATTATTATTATTAGAGAAAAATATTTTTGCATGATTTATTTATAGTATGTATGGCTACATAAATTTTCTGTTTGAAAACCTTTTTAGTGGCTTCAAAAAATGAGAAAAATATCATAAATCAGTAAAGCTGAAAGTAATAATGATTATTAATGATGATAGTTTTAAAATATATATACTTACTTATACGGTGGCCGCGCGGCTTAAGCGTTCGTCTATCACGCCGTGGGTCCCAGGTTCGAATCCTGAGTCTGGCAAGTACACATATTGTTTTTCAATTTGTGTCTGTCAGGGTATGGACCTAATAAGTTGAGCAAGTGGCTGACATCCATTTCTCGTAAAAAACAAAATCTGTTAATACAAACCTCTACTCTGTGGAGGCCCAAATGATCCTGTTAGGATCGGACATGGTCGAAAGAAAGAACATAGCTAACTTAAAAAAACCTCTTATATAGATATATACCCACTATAAAACATCACATTTGACAAAAATAGGACGCTCGACTGGATTTGATCAAGTACACCACTGGTATCGCAACAACTGAACATTAACCAATTATGCTACAAGCCTCATATCTTATTACGACAATTTAAACTAGTTAAGTAGGTTACACATAAAATGAGTATAAAATTGCGTTAAGGGCGGACGTGCTCAGCGTGCGTGAAAATGGAGCTTTTATTCTATTTTCAAAGCATCATCCTGGACATTCCTTAAACGTTGTAGATGATCTATTTATTTAATTTTGAAGCCTTATTATCCTTTATATTTATTTTAAACATTTGATTACTGCATAAAGTATTTTTATTACATAAAATTGTATTCTTTTAAACCTCTCGCTCTAATGTTTTAGAATATAGTCATATTTCAGTACATAAATGTGCAGTGGTGTTAAAATTTTTTACATTTATTAATTTTTAAACGCATTTATTAAACCTTTAGTATAATTTATATTGACATTATTATAGTGAAATATGTACGATAAAAAATTATATTGATAATCTCTGTGATCACAAATTTGACAAGAATTAGGCATTTTATTATTCAAAAAATGGGCAAAATTAACACATTTGAAGATAATTCTAAGGTTATTAATTATAAACTGTGTCTTTGACCATTCAAGTGTGATAAACATCTTATGAATAATGATTGCTTTATATTAATTATTGACCTAAGAATAAGGTAGTGTTTTTTTGAAATACGCCATTTCTTTTGGCATTCCCCAGTAGTTAAGCTACAACATACGGCCGTAGCCATAAATTGACAAACTAAAACTGAAGTAGGGAGTAAGATCATGATAACGCGCGTGTTTGAACATGTACCGTTTTAAAAAAAAAATCGGTTAGGTACATGTTCAAACACGCGCGTTAACATGTTAACCTAACCAAACCTAACCTAACCTAACCTAACCAAACCAAACCTAACCTAAACTAACCCAAACTAACAAATAATCCAGTATATAGGGTATTTTCAAAATGTGTTTGCCGCTGTATTCCACATAACCGACTAGAACCCATTTATTTTATTAAACTGTATGTTAATCTTTAATTTTAAAGTTTTTGTAATATTTCTAGATACCTAAGTACCTACTTTAAAATTCAAATAATTAAAAAGAGTGTGTCAAATTGCAAGGATTGTATTTTCCGCTATGTGTCATGCCTAAAAAACATCTTTTTTTGACAACTACGCACTTTTATGGTATATAATATAGGTATGTCTCACAAATAGATGAATAATAAATTGTGTAACCTAAGCTAGAATAAAAAAACATTTTTTTTGTCCTTCCTGCTCGTATTATATGAAAATTAAAACCATGCCATATCAACTAACGTATTTTTACGAAAAATAATAATCGTAATGCACTATGCGCGTGTTTTACAATAAATTCTCGACTCGGTATATGAAACGCGTCATTTCATTCGCTATGAGCCTTAGTAAATATTTATTTTCTATCTCAAAGAAGTCGGGAAAATAATAACGTCCCACGCGAAAATGCCTCGTACATTTTTTCACATTTTCCTCATATTTTCCACAACATTAATACTCCTGGTGACATTTTTAGATCACTTTTACAAAGGCTCGGTACCTACTGGTTGCGTGATTTAAGAGTTCCCTATTTCTAAATATGCTCGACGAAAATAAGGAAAATGTTCCCCAGTTTCAAAAATAGCCGATAAATTTTCATTGTTTAGATAAAAATATATTTTTTTAATTGTTTTAGTAAAACCTTTGAAATTTATATATATGTGGTATTAGAAAATATTCTATAAAAATAGTTGATCCTAGTGGGATAAACCGTTTACGAAATGACAATATAAAAAATATAAAAAATCCTACAAGTGACTCAGATTCACAGAAACAATTTATAATATATCGTCGGTGTTTTGTAAAAAGGGCGAACTAACCAAAACGCTATTTTGCAGGATGAGGGTTTTTAACTTTTGATATTTATTTGTTTATTACCTGTAGATGATTATAAATATCTAACAAGTTTATAATAAAGCTTAGAAAGAATACTGTCAATATAATAGGTATTATTATATAATATTTTAGAAGGCCTAATATGTCACATTTGCTTTTTATTTTGTAATCTTAATTAGTTCAATTTTAGTCGATTATCGTTTTTAAGTACTTTTCTATGGAGATACAAATTCGTGGTTTTTACACAACAAAGCTAGTAGGGTAAATATTGTATTTTCATTAAAATCTCGATTTCGCCAAAATGGTTGATTCGCCCTTTTTACAAAACACCGACGATATTATTTTGACATATATGAAATTTCACCCACGATGGCCGCGCGGCTTGAGCGTTGGACTATCACGCCGTGGGTCTCAGGTTCGAATCCTGGGTCTGGCAAGTACACATATTGTTTTTCAATTTGTGTGTGAGTCAGGGTATGGACCTAATAGTTTGAGCAAGTGGCTGACATCCATTTCTCGTAAAAAACAAAATCTGTTAATACAAACCTCTACTCTGTGGAGGCCCATATGAACCTATTAGAATCGGACATGGTCGAAAAATATATTAAAGTAAATTAATTATTTTAAATTAATGCTGTTTCCAAGTATATAGGTGTTAGTCTTATACGTGGAAAATTAAATTATTACGGTTTATAAATAAGTAGATATTACTCAAATAGCTCCAGGATGAGGTAGAGAGATCATTTTGTCTCATGATATGCGTTTTATATTTAAACGTAGACAAGTAATTTAATTTTGTAGTCTTGATAATGGTGTTACTTATAACTAAACTAGCTATCGACTTACAAAAAACCCTTTTAAATATTAATATAATTTATATTATCACTTTTTAATGGAATTTAACCCAGTAAATGGACATGACTCTTTCTCTATTTCAGTGAGTACTCTTATTATTTTATAACGTCAATCCGTCAGTAAAACAGTTATTTTAATTTATATTACATAACATTACCATGTTTGTTACTCAGATGATCATAATTTTGGAGTGTTGTAAAAATAGATTTTTTACAAAAAATAGATGTTGGATACTTGCTCAAACTATTAGCTCAATAATTGAAACACAACATTTGGATTTTTCAGACCCGGAACCCAAGACATTATAAACCGGCACGTTACCGCTCGGCCGCCATGTAAATTATAGCCAATATTAATTACATGTGGTCTACATAAAAATCTGTCAAATGAAAGGCGATCAGTTTTGTAAATAATTAAGGTAAATGATATTACTAACATACCTAAGTATAGATAGCGTCAGCTGTCGTTTTTCTTATTTTATAAGATTTTTTTTTTAAGTGAATACTGAATAAACCAAAAAGATTTAAATTTTTTTATTTTAATATTGTATTGAAATAATTTTTAAAAACTTCAAAAACAATTATAAATAACAAAAAATCATAAAAAAAGGAAAGGTTCGAATAGGCTTCAAACTCGGATCTCTCACTGTTTGGGTGAATGCTTTTATTCTTTGAGATATATATTTTAAATTATTTCTAACAACTACGTTACCGGTGGTTTCTAAATTCCGTTAATGAAACATAAAAAAAAATAAACGATTAGGATGGTATCCCATGTTTACCAAATTTAGTAATGACACCCTTAACCTGAAAATAATTATTACCCAAATAAATTGTTATTTATTTACTAAATTATGTTTTTTCAAATATATCCGGATTTAGTAGTTACTGAATACGTAACTATTTTATCCTCTAAATTTTATGTAACGAAACATCAGATTTTACACATTTTCCTTTGAACGCTTTACAATACAAGCACCCTAAAATATTGTTAAAATATAATGTTTTGGTATGTGTACCGACAGAATCCCCTTTCCGAGCGTGATTTTCAGGCCCTTTGCAATAAATAATATTTATAAAAAGCCTTGACACCTCCCATATTTTAAAATGCTTGATATTTGTTTAGCCGAAAATGTAATTTACTAACATATCTTTATAATATTGTACAAAAAATGTGTACCGTAATAGAAAAGAATTATTTTTGCAGAACATAAAATATAATAATATTATTTTATATCAAATATTTAATAAAATATTTACAAATTATAATTTTACGTGGAAAACCACATATGTTTAAAATCAGTTATGTACTAAGAAAAAAATGTTAATAATCGTCCTACTAAAGGAGTATGTTTGCCGTTTGCTAATCATTTTTAATAAGATTAGCTGAGATCAATCCAACGCATGTTTCTAGAATATTATTTTAACACTAAGTTACTTACTAATAATTCTCCAGTACATTGCCATTTTAACTATCCATCGTTTTATGTATGTTTTATGAATGCTCAACATTCACCTTTTATTCAAAATTGTACACACTGTGACAGGGGTTGCTAAGCAGATAAAATAGCAATGGACTGTACATTTTGCTTGACAAATCGACAAATTCCTTCATATAGTAGTTTTTAAGAGGCACTATATGTCCACAAGCACACGCTTAAATACCCCGGATAGACGAACTTGTAAATTTCAGTGGATGTACGTGGCAGTGAATAATTAAAGCTAGGGGAGGATTTATACCGGCTTATGATGATAATACTATCACTATCCAAGACATTGGCTACTGAGGTCACAATAAATATTTGTAATTTTTACATAACTTAGTATTCATGTGAATGTTGCAGTGTTAAAACAGGTATTAGTTGAAATGCATCATTCGTTGGATGCTGGCCTCTTCTATCAATTATCCGTATTTAGCAGTTTTTTATTTCCATTGGACTCAATCAATCCGTTCATCTAATCACTTTTAAATCGACTGTATGATCATTTAGAGATCTATACTATGTATTTCTGAAAGGTGATTTTTGTTAGGAAAATAATTACCCATTGGCATTTGATGCATAATTGGTTATTTCCGTAAACTATTCCGAGGTATGTATCAAATAAAACAATAAAAATACCTTGCGAAAGACTATTAAAAGAAAATCTATGAACCTATTTAAATAAATATGGCGCCCGCAATGGATGGGTGAATGTGACGTATATGTTTATGTTGCGGATGTCGTTAAAAATCATCTTCGCGAAGTGTCAATTTGACGCCAGTAAAGTTGTCCTTGGTAAAAATATTTTAGTTTCAATTTTTAGATAATTCTTAAAACCCTATAAATTTACGTACATGTTTAAAAAGATAAGTATAAATGGAAGTGTTTTAATATCTACAGAAACTTTCAAAAAATATCAAAATTAAATAAACAATAAAAAGGTTTCAGCAGTTTTACTAAATCTTTGTCAAATTTACGACAACCATTAATGTGATTTTTGGTTTACTTTTTTCACCTTTTAAGTAAGTCTTAACGGCCCACATGCTCGTTGTACTGTAGGTCAAAATTGGATTTTTATTGTTTTTTCAAACCATGATCCTGGACACTTCTTAAACGTTGTAGATAATCTATTTATATAATTTTGAAGCCTTATTATCCTTTATAGTTATTTTAAACATTTGATGACTGCATAAAGTATTTTTGTTACATAAAGTAGTATTTTTTTTAAACCTCTTGCTCTAATGTTTTAGAATATAGTCATATTTCGGTACATTACTGTGCAGTGGTGTTAAGAGTTTTTTGCCTAATTCTTGTCAAATTTGGGATCACAGAGATTATCAATATATTTTTTTATCGTGAATATTTTACAAAAATTATCTCGTGATAAATTATAGTAATAGTTTTATAAATGCGTTTAAAAATTAATAAACGAAAAAAATCTTAACACCACTGCACAGTTATGTACCGAAATATGACTATATTCTAAAACATTAGAGCAAGAGGTTTAAAAGAATACTATTTTATGTAACAAAAATACTTTATGCAGTCATCAAATGTTTAAAATAAATATGAAGGATAATAAGGCTTCAAAATTATATAAATAAATTATCTACAACGTTTAAGGAGTGTCCAGGATCATGGTTTGAAAATACAATAAAAACTCAATTTTGACCTACGACGAGCATATCCCCCCTTAAATGGATAAAAGAAAATATTATATTCCTCAAATTTTTTCACTAATTCATGATCGTAGAATAGTGAGTAGGGTATGGTTATCCTGTTGAGAAAGCTGTTCACAATTGACTGCCAATTAAGCTTTCTATCCATGAAAATAAAAATAAATAATATTCCATTCACCCCAATAAGTTATATTATATTCGGTCTTTTGGGGGTCTGGGCCCGAAAACCTCATCCCTTGTGTGTGCGTTTGATAGGATTAAAAATAGAAAAGGCAGCAATATAATATAGGACATTATTTCTAGGTTGCATGTTTCGTTAGAAAGCGGAGAAAAGGGAAACAAAAAAAATAACACAATGACATAGCGTACAACTTTTACCATTGCCCAACTACAGAGCCGTGTAATTTATATTAAAAGAGTCAAAAGTGCCTCGTCGAAGATACGTTGTAAAAAATCAGGCCTATAGAGCGTTTCAGCTAAAGATTCCAGCAATTTTCACATCTAAGTTTAATACTAAGTTAAGATTTACTTTTGTAAATAGTAAAATATCAGAAAGAATGTATATAATACATAATTTGTTTTAAATTAAAACTAATAATATATAAATTTAATAAAAGGCTTTTAAAAGCGATAAATAATGCTAAAACCTCTTTCAAGTGGGCTCCAACCACTAACCTTCAATCTGCAGTGAATATTTTACCACTAAGCTCTATAATACACAGTCTCATATTGCCGAAAATATCTTCGATAAAAAAAAATCCGCGTAGTTCTGAATACTGAATATATTGTAATGATAATCTATGAAAATTGCATTGACTCCATTTATATGACATGAACTTCAATGTGATATATAAAATCAGTTATATAACTACTATTGACACTGTTAGTACTATTATAATATTAAACTATAATAATATTCTTGTTGATGTATCAACATAATAATATATAAGTATTCAAAGCTACTTTAGATTCAAAATTTTAATGCCTACTGAACATAGATGCATAATAATTAATAGTAGTATATTAATAGTGTAGTAAAAATATTAAAAAAATCAAACTCGAGGTACCTAGTATTAATACTGTTAAAGGTCTATAAAGCGATGAATTATTGTGATTCGTTGATATAAAAAAAATCTTTTGAATTTTTAGATGCCGGGAATCTAAAAATACTATAATGTGCGTTTCATTATTAATCCGTCACTGACCAAACAACTGTTAAAACGTTATTGTCGAGAACATAATAAAAACCTCTCAGTGCTTTAAATTATTATAGCCAATTGAGTGAAATTGTATTGTGAAATAGATATTAATCTATTTTAAATGTTATTCTCTGTGTAAATAAATATTTTATTATATTATGTTTTGCAATGTCTTTGATCGATTTATAAATGCAAAACACCTCAGATATAATACACATACTTACTCGAAAGAATCATTGACACCCGACGTGACTCGAACCCATATTTACTGAAATTATATGTATGTTTTATTAATCGAATCACGTTCTATTTATCTAATTACGATGGTATTAACTAGGAGTTTTTATATCTTAAAACGTTTAAAAAATTAAGGTATTTTTAAAGGCAAACGGTTTTTGTGTTATTAATAATTATAATATACTGGCAAATTAGTGAAATAGTTTATTGCAATAATCTTTATTTTTGTTAGAGTAACAATTCATTTATTATAATTTTCAAAAAAATCTACCGTAAAGATCGAATCATTTGATCAAAATATAAATACATATTCGTATATATATAATAATACTATGTATGAATAGTGAAGTAGATAACATCAAGTTTTTTGACACCGGAATTACTCAATGGTGCAGAATACTCCAAGAACAAATCCACACGACTGTTGGCGGAGAAGCCATTCATCTAAGTCTCAGTGACAATCATCCATCCTTTTGCTGGAGACGGCGCGTCGCGACAGATTGCCATCTATCGCTCGCTATCAAAACGAGAGACATTTTTTAGAGCCTCCTTTAGTACTCGGCAACCTTTTGATCCTTGATTTTTGTAAACTCATTCATAATATACTTGTATAATACGATGAAAGATATGTGAATAAAATTTAATTTTACGTTTTATTGTGTCAACATTTTTAGAATTAAAATCAATAATATCATTTTAATAGAAAATTATATTTATCGACTAAAATTACATGATGTTATTAAAGTTTAAATTGATTGAAATTTTGTACTGTTTCATTTAAAGGAATTTTTGGGACCCGTATTTTTTATTTATTTCAGCATATTATTCAAACATTATGCGCACTCGCTAATGGAAAATGTATACTGACATAGACTAGTTAATTTTAGTTTATATAACAAATTAATAATAAAAAAACGTTAAAACTTTATTACTAAGTAAAGAAGCAAGTAAAAAATTAGTGTAGGAAATTATTTGAAGTGTTTATGAATGCTGTACATTAGACACTCACTATCATTACATTTGGCAAGCACATTATCACATTATTATGGCATTACTGAAAAACAATGCGACTGCCTAGTCTGCAAACCAGGTTACTCCACTTTTGACCAAAGCTGAGATTCGATGATATTATATTATAAATCATGTTTTCTATGTTCACACAAAATTTTAATCTTCTTAACTTATAAATAAATGCATTATAGTTCTTTACATAACACAGTCAAATGCAGGTGCCAAATTTGCAATATTGTAAATGGAATAACTCCGCTATTTGTATAAATTTTCTTTATATTATATAAATGGGAGCTAAAATAGAATATTAATTATTCATGGTGCAGCTTATTTTTAAATACAAAATATTATTACCAAGTGTATTTTTGGAATTTTTAAATTCCGCTCGATAGTTAAATTATTAATTGCTTTTTATATCCTGAACAAATTGCCTAAGTGAAGTTAGCTGGTTTGCAAATTAAGCAGTTTAAGAGATTATGAGTGTTCTTTGTAAATTTTGGGCTTTATAAAAATGAGAAGAGACTGGAGGAAGATGACACGTGACGAGAAAGGTACAACCACTAACTATGATCTTCTGTAAATTTATTGAGGAAGCCTTTTTTTAAGAATGAAAGACACCTAACTATGGTCGTCAGAAATGTATATATTCTTTGGAAGCGATATTTTTCTTTTGATATGACGTCCCTACACCCCAGCCAGACTTATATTCAACATATTATTATCATAAGAGGAAAAGAGGATTAAAAATCTTAGACAGCGGTGGTTAGAGTGGATGTGAAAATTGTAGCAATATGTAGAGTGGAATTAAAATGTTTTCTAGAAACACGCATGACCCACATAATTAAGGTTGCAATGCCGGTTATCTTCGAGCAGTCAAATATACCATACCAGATTTATTTTGAATATTTATATTAACAGTCAATACATAATACCAAAACACGCACACAAAGGGTAGATTTTCAGATCCGGAACCCTTCTCCAGAAATGAATAAAATACAAATTATTAGCGTCAATAGAACATTAATTCTGTTGAATCACCACAATGGTTGATTTTACTAACTCGAAAGATTTATCTGTGAAATAATGAGTTGGCCCTACAACTCTCGTCATTCTACAACATGCAAAGTTTGTATCAATGGAAGTACCATGGCAACCATTTGGAACGTCCAGTAAGTATTTTTAATATTCTTACGTGGCGTATTTACATGACAAGACAATGTTATATTCATGATAGATCGGCCACACATATTCGATAACAAGTAATGGATACGACGGATCACAAAAGCTTGTAAGTAATAACTGTAGAGTCCAATGTTAGAATCGGTGATAAGCTCAAAGCAGTAGGTAGAGTATAATATGCTTCATAACTTTGCACTCCTGCTCTAGGATGAAAATGATGTAATATATTCGAAAAATATTTTTTACATATATATTATCTATTTATTTATTTATTACTAGGTACATATTATAATATTAATACAAGTAAATATCATTCGATCTAATTTTATGCGACGTAATCAGGCAAAGAGATGTATCAGTATACTTAGTAAAGAATGCAAAAAAGTGCAAAGTTATAAAACGTAATTGAGTCGCTTAGAATCATAACTCACATATTGCAATTTTGTCGATTTTAGTTAAATATGCCAAGTGATTCTAAATGAATTAATCTATATACCGAAAAATAGTTGAGTATTAAAAGTCAATTTAAACCATGTGAAAATCGTTAACAAAGTTCATTGTTGGTGTAATATGTCGTATATTTCAAAGAATAGAGCTTTGTCACCAACGCCTTCCTAACCAATCGGGGAGCTCTATTTCTCATAGTATGCTGCATGTCTGCAACTTTAGGAGTATTAGGTATATATATTTAAAAAAAAAAGTTATTCGACTCTCTCACTCATTAATATTCTAAGGAGTTCAATACTGTTCTTCTAATTACAAAAAATAGTGCTCTGTTGGTTTTTAGCGATTATCTCAAAACTTGATTTTTGGAATATGTGAGTTATGATTCTAAGCGACTCGTATACTCTTACACAGGCTAGATTTTTTTTAAATCCACCCCTTTCCACCCGTTGCCTTCAAAAATCAATAATAAAATCTTATAGATATTTATTTTTTGAAATAAACCTACTCCCACGTAGTCCGAATCAGTAATTCAATACTAAAAGTTTATAAGAATCTTTCTTGTTACTTTTCTCACAACCTTGTCGATGGCGAAGTAAAATTTACCGTATTTTTAGTAGATTGATGGTCCGGACTCGGCTACTAAGAAAATAAAATAAACCCAAAGTAATCTTTGATCTACTTATGTATGGCTCTCGAGTCATTGCTTTTGCAGAGCTGGACTAAGCCTCGCGGCTTAAAGGGCCGTCAGCGAAACGCTTTCACTCGAGATGTTTCGATAAATCGTCTCCCCACACTCACTCACTTTTCTCTGAACACGTTTTAAAAGAAAAATTAACGTGACTTTTGAATGATCAATCATCATTATCGTCAAATATTATCTACATATTCCGCATGAAATGTCGTAGGGATGAGGGTCTGTTACTTTTCCGCATATATATTATTACCTACACCCAGCACTTAGCACAAGTACATGTTTTAGTAGTAGACCATTTAAGTTGCCTAGAGTCATAACTCATATATTCGAAAAATCGAGTTTTGAGATAATCGAGAAAAACCACCAGAGCACCGCACAGTTTTTTTGTAATTAGAAGAAACACATGTTTTTTTCAATATAAGTATATTATATCTTTTATTTTGTTAACTGTCAATTCGTGGTGGAACTGCATTGTATTGTTGTTTTAATTTAATAAAACGGTATTTTTTGTGAAGTACTTATTCCACTTTTAATCAATATATTAGGACCGGTTTCGTCCGCCTCAGAGGGACATTTTCAACTATTCTATTGATTAAAAGTGGAATAAGTATTCCAAAAAAATGCGTTTTATTAAATAAAAACAACAAGTATATAATACTCCTAATGCTGCAGACATACAGCACACTACGAGAAATAGAACTCCCTGATTGGTTAGAAAGGCTTTGATGATAGAATTTACATTATTCATTGAAAAATGAGAGTTATGACACCAACAGTCAACTTTGTCAACGATATTCACGTGTTTTATGGTGACTTTTTATAGCTAACTATTTTTCTTTATATTATTGATTATTGCCTTTAAAATTACTTGCTATATTTAACTTATAAATGACAAAATTGCAAATTGTGTGTTATAACTCTAGGCGACCCATTTATGTGTGCATGGAGCATGTATTGCTGGCAGTATGTATTATTGCATCCATAACAAGAAAATGCAAGTATAAACACGTATTACAGTACAATTTTCAAGACTGCATGCATATACTATCAAAAAGTTCAGCGGCTTCTGAATTTTCACGTAATTATTGCAGCAGGAGTATAGTGGCAAACCTAACAAAAACAATACGAACCTATAGCACGTAGAGCATTTTGACGTTTACCGACTGTCACAACTTGTCCTAATCTGTCAAATAGCACCACACAATGGCAACAACTGCAATCGGTAATGTTTGAAGAATGAGATTCGCGAGATAGTTCGACAGTTATTTTTGCGACAGTTTAATCTTATACACTATTGGTATATATTACATTATATTATATACTAAATCTATGCAGATATACAGGTGCTATAATAGTTCATGATGCATCAAACATACTTATAAAAAAGCTGTTCTCAAATTATTGACTACAGACTGACTCGACGTAAATAATATGGTTTATCTATGGTTTCTACCTGCACTTCACCTCACCACCACACGGCTTCTATCCGACCACTCAACCAACTCGTAATGAATATACAAAATATTTTGATATTACCCAAGACATACCTACTAGAAAAAATCTTTTAAAAACATACACGACTCCCAGGAAGCCTCGAAGCCACATTCGCTAGATTAGCACCAATGTGCTTTACCAATTATTGAGCCACGTGCATCTTATCTAATAACGATAAAATAAATTAGTAGTATATACATCTGCAGCTCTTAAGATCAGTTTAGTGAAACGGAAAATAATTTTCAGCTATAGGTGGGACGTACTTTTGCATGCATTGCCAGTCGGAGAGCGATCGTCGACCTGTTCGCACGTCAATTTGTTTTGTGATAGCGTGGCGGAATTAATTCTTAAATCGTGTAAAGCTGATTTAAAAATATTACGTATTTACTCGAAAAACAAAACATGTCAATGAATATATTATTATTATTATTATTTAAATAACAATAAACATAACATTAAATGAACGCATGTTGAATTTTTATGACAAATTATGTTTTGTTCGTCACACGTCGTTTGCACAATCTGTGCGTTGCGTAGTCACGATCGTTTTAGACCATGCCTCAGCTGAAGTATAGCCTTAACAAATTGCGTTAACTTTGGCAATCGGTTTTTATGGTTTGAATCCGTACTTGCTCCGTATCCGTACAAATAATTTAATAAACCATGAATTTTTTTATGTTAAATTCTCAAATCATGTGAATTAATTGTGAATCAAAAATAATTTATTTAATACTCGTATGTAATGAATTATTGCTAGTTAACTATTTGACAACGGTTGGATGTGGGCGCATTCCTCACTTCACTACTCTAACGCCACTATTTGACCGCTTTACCTGGTGCTCTATTTTCATGTAATTTGTGAACCATTTGAAATATCGAGATGACTATACTGAATACTTAAACTCTCCTGCTCCATGTATGAATCAGAATGCTGGGCACTCAGCAAACAAGATGAGAGACATATGGATATCTTTGAGAAGAGAGTTTTGATGAGAATTTTTGGATCTGTTCAAGATCCGTTCAAGATACACATCTTATGAGGGTGAAAAGATCACGTGGCATAATATGCCATGTATTCATATTATGAAAATGCAGAAACTACGTTGGATTGGCCACGTGTATGGAATACCGGAGGATATACCGGCGAGGCGGACTATGCACGCAAACCCCGATGTCAAGAGAATACCTGGACGACCGAAATTGAGATGGTTGAACTGCGCCACGGGTGATTTAAAAATGCTCGGTTTAAGGGGGGACATGCTCAGCATAGGTCAAAATGGAGCTTTTATTCTATTTTCAAAGCATGATCCTGGACATTCTTTAAACGTTGTAGATAATCTATTTATATAGTTTTGAAGCCTTATTATCGTTTATATTTTTTTTAAACATTTGATGACTGCATAAAGTATTTTATTCTTTTAAACCACTCGCTCTAATGTTTTAGAATATAGTCATATTTCAGTACATAAATGTGCAGTGGTGTTAAGATTTTTTATATTTATTAATTTTTAAACGCATTTATAAAACCATCAGTATAATTTATGTCGACATTATTATAGTGAAATATTTACGATAAAAAATTATATTGATAATCTCTGTGATCCTAAATTTGACAAGAATTAAGGATTTTATTAATCAAAAAATGGGCAAGATTAACACATTTGAAGATAATTTAAAAGATACTAATTATAAGCTATGTCTTTGACCATTCAAGTGTGTTAAACATCCTACGAATAATGATTGCTTTATAATAATTATTGACCTAAGAATAAGGTAGAGTTTTTTTGAAATACGCCATTTCTTTTGGCATTCTCCAGTGATTAAGCTACAACATACGGCCGTAGCCATAAACTGACAAACTGAAATAGGGAGTAAGAACATGTTAACGTGCGTGTTTGAACATGTACCTCTTTTTATTAAACGGTTTTAAACACCACTGCACATTTATGTACTGAAATATGACTATATTCTAAAACATTAGAGCGAAAGGTTTAAAAGAATACTATTTTATGTAATAAAAATACTTTATGCAGTCATCAAATGGTTAAAATAAATATAAACGATATTAAGGTTTAATTTACTAGTTATTTTGTTACTTTCTGCAATATCAAGATGAAACTAACGATATAACTAAAAATGCTTGTATAAGCTGTGTACGCTTATTACATATTAGTTCAGTAGTTTTTTTAGAAATAACATAGTAACAAGTAAACATTTTTTATGCAACCATATTTTATCCTTAGGTATTACGGAAATAGTCAAAACCCTTGTTCGAAAGGTAAATATTTCGAAAGCACAAACAGTTTAAGTACTTCAAATTTTATTATTAGTGTACATAGGGTTTTAATAATATGATTTTTTTCTAATGTTTCTAGTATGCTTTTTTATGTATTAATATGGAATAATGTTCTAGCGATAACTTAGCAAGATGGCGAAAAATAAAAAAATCTATTTTAAAAATATGATATAAGAACTATTGATCAAAAATCGAAATTACAATAAAGTAAAACGAGTAGGTTTTTTAAGGGAAATATTAATTAATAATATCATGAAGACTAAGTAATCATTTAAATTTTAAATGCTGTTTATATTTTTATTTGTTCATAATAATTATTTTAAACTAAACACTTTTAATATTACCACGAAGAAAAATGTTATAATTACTAATTTCAATACAGGTATGGCTATTAATAATCTATCTCTTTATAATTTTTGATTTTAAAATTTAAAATTTCATCACATTTAAGTAAATAAAATTTTAAATATATATATATATATCAGTTGTTTCTTTCTAACATAATATAAATCCTTATATATGTCTATATATTGACAAAAATTAGGTGCGTTTGTGGTATAAACTCAAAGATATTGAAAAAGTTTTTTATTGAGCGAAACATGCGTCAAATTGAATAATTTATATATGTAGTTAATATAACCAATAACAGATAAAATTTATAAAAAATATTCAATATTTATGAAGTATTTATTAAAAGGTACCTAGTATATTAAATATTTACTTTTAACGATAATACATTTAATATTACATCAGATACAAATAAATTTGGCAACGTACGCTCATTTACTTTGTTTTTACATTCAATTAGATTTTCTCATCCAACTAAGCACAATATGTAAATATTGTAGGTATACATTTATTAATTACCCGTGCGAAAATGAAGTCGAAGGAAGTAATTCAAGGCCTACGAAATATTAGTCATAGAATCCCAGTTTAATTATTTTCAAATCTCTTAGAGAATGCATACTAAAATTATACATTTATATGTGTACTTTGTAAAGCATGAAAATACAATATGTACGCATGGCTGCTTCACATATTTATGTACTGTTGGATGTATTGAATTAAATTTAAATAATTAATATGTTATATATATATATATATATATATTATTTCAATAATGTGTTACGTTATACTAATTGGTTTAATGTTCAAATATTATTTTAGTTTGATAAAATAATAAATAACATTACTATACTAATCATTATAGTGATAAAATTTTTATTTTATTTTTAAACTGACTTTAACCATTAGTTATTTAATCCTATTAAACATTTCTTGATAAAATATATGAGAGCTATATACTAACTATCAAAATTTTGATTATTCTATTACAAATAATATATTTTTTCTTTTTTTCAGGTATGTTTAAATTTCATTCAAAAACACACAACTTAAATCTTCAGAGCGACTGGGAAACATGAGCTGTATTTTTGTAAGTGCCTATTTAATTAAAATAATTTATAATATAATATTATAATATTCATATTGTAGTATGTATCAGATGATATTAAAAAATAAATGTAGACTGTGAAGTATGAAATTCTTCGAACTTATTAATTATGGTATTCCAATGAAATGTTTTTAAGCAAAATTAAATGAAATATTTAATAAGTAAGAAAAAGTTAGATTATCGAGATAAAAGGTATTACAAGGTCTAGTAAGTAGCTAAGAAAGCAAGATAATAAAAAATACTAATACGATAGGTATTTTCGGTAAGATACTTTTATTTTCAAGTAATGGACATAACTCACATTAATATTAAGTCTCAATTATCTGATTTCACATAATCGTTTATATAGTGGGCTGCGTAAGAGAGAATTGTTTTTATAATAAAATTCATCGCTAGGTGTCATCGACTGTTTTTATTTAAATTAATACGAATATTTCATACTATTATATTATGCAGTGACGTTCCGAGACAAAATGCCGCCCCTAGGCAATGCCAAAATGCCGCCACATTTTTTTTATACAGTATTTTTATCATCCTTTCATGACTCGAATATCTAAGAAATGTGTTGTATGGATACATTACTAACAATAAATGTACCACTACTAATTACAAATACTAATTTAAATGCCATCTCTGCTTCAATAGACAATATTACGAGTCTACGGCTTCAGATTGGTACATTTAAAAATACACCTGACAACTTCATAAACTCGCGAGTGGCATATTTGGATAAATTTTAAATTATGTATGCACGTGTCATTTCTGTTCATGAAGAACGTGACATCCAAGGACAGCGGAAGAAAACTAGACATCGCAAAACCGACAAAGAAATAAAGTCCTGTTAAAACTAAGTTTATGTAGTTATTTCGATATATACCAAATGATTCGCCTCGATTTGCCGCCCTTTGGGCAACTGCCACCCCCAAGCGATGCTCAATCTGCCTACCCCCAGGGACGTCACTGATATTATGTAACATTAAAATGCTAAATAATTATTAGGAAAAATAGTAGTTTAATAATGAAATTTACAGTTTCAATTGAAATTATATGAATGTCGTTACTTTCTGTCACTGTGCACCATTTAAATGCTCATATATTAATAATTTATTTGAAATATTTTTTGAATATAATTATATATAATATTATAATTATTATATTTTTAGAAATAATAATTTTATATTGTGTATAATAAAAATACCATTAAATAAATACAATAGTCGGGGTTAAATAGTTGCTTAGGCCGACTTTTCAAGACAGGTTAACATTAATACTGCCTCGCTAAATAAATAGACAGTGCATTTGGTTTTAATGAAATGAGAACCTAACTTTTAAGCTACATTTTCTATTATATTGCGTAAAATTATTGGATTGTTTTGATATAGCCTCTAAATAGACACTGTCTAAATGTAGTTTAAAACTTGGGTTCTCATTTCACTAAAACTAAAATCACGGTATTTTACAACTTTTTATTAGCTCGTATTCTAGTTTGTCCGGTGGTTGTTTGTCCAGTACAAATCTTGCAATCGATTTTTAATTAACTTCTCGACTAGCTATACATTTTAAACTTTAAGAATATATTAGAACACAATGCCAATGCATTCTTTTAATACTTTAAGCTATCTTTAAGCATAATTGAATTCATTTTCAGTTAATTCTATTTTGTATGGAAAGTTATTTCAGAAAAATCCGTAAAAAGTAAAAGACTATTATTGGTTGCTAAGGGGGTGGTTCTAGCAACTAAATTATTAATATATACGTGCGATACTATGGAAATCAAAATGAAATGTCAAAATGACATTTCAGTATTCTATATTTGTTCGTTTGTTTGTTTTTTATTTACTTAATATTATCAAGTACAAGTTTGAGCATATTGAGCATAATAATTCAACAGAAAATTTAAAAACGTTGTATATAAAAAGTTCTTTTTTATTTTGTAAGTATTTACTTAAAATACTGGCTGTAATAAGGTACCTCTAAATAACGTTTTTTTTTCAAATATAATTGAATAAATGAATGTATTGCTTTTTTTTAGTTTTTGTGGGTTTTAAATTTGGTTTTGACTCACATAGAAATAAATAGATAGCCCAGTGCAGTGCATCATAATTTACACAGCATGACTATTTAAAAAAAACTGGTCTAGGTAAATTAAATAATAAAATTCAGTTTTCTTTTTTGAACGTCTGTATTGCACCACAAAGACAAAGAGTTTTATGGCCGGCCATAAATATCGCTGGCCATGTGTATACGTAATTGAGTACTAAATTTTAAAATATTCAAATCGTTCGCAGTAAAATATTTTAATGCCGATCATTCTTTACTTTTTAAATCGAACTTTATGAGAAAAATGGCCGCAATTTGTATTTTTAGTGTTATTGTAGGATGGGTAAAATATTATTTGTATGTTTTATTGTAATTTATAATTTTTAAATGGAAGCTGAACTACATATTATGCAAAGTAGTGTCATAATAAAACTATACGAATATATTATATATATATTTTTACATGTAGAATTTTCCAACCATAATATTAGAAAAAGGCAGCTATTTTGCCAAAGTCACATTTTCAGATAATGAGATTAACGTTTTTTCAACTTTTATTAAGAATTTTTTCAATAATGTTGATAAATTTTTCGATTTATGGTATAAGCAAAAACCAATATAATTTAGATCGATGCTGTGTTTTTGCTTATGAATCTCATTTTACTGTCTTCTTGTTTAGAATAATTACCGTTTTCGTGAAAAAAACCAAAAACAAATATGTCAATTTTTATACTGAATTAAATTTGGACATAGTTATGCAGAAAGTAACCGTCCACAAAAAATAAAAAATGAGATATGATATAGATCAGATGCGAGAAGATTTTCTCTACGTTCTGCTGAAAAAAGCCAAGCCGCAAAAAAAATATTCTTGAAATAAAATACTATTTACAATTTTACATTTTACATACATTTTTAATATCATGTTGTTGCTAAAGTACCGTTATCTTAGCTCGGCATTATTGTGGACTGGCTACATTCTGCATAACTACGTTCATTTTATACTGCTTTCTTTTTCCTTATAGTGGGCAGTATAATAAACAAGTGTTCTAACAAAATTTGAAAATTTGACATTCTTTATTAAAATTACATAGTTTGAAAACACGTGTGAGAAATATTATTATATAACTACTAGAAAAAATATATTTTATATTTTACGAAGATGAAAATGCATTATATAATAATTATTGTATATAGACAAGAAGATAGAATTGAAATTATTAGCCCCGTTAATTAAACTTTAAATTTATTATCATCGATAAATTCGCTATTTTATTACATATTTTTGTATAATTTATTAGGTACTTATTTGAAAATTAAATACATAAAAAATTGCATATAAATCGCGTTAAAAATGTTTTCATAAAAATTCAATTAGTTAAGCGGAAAATGAGTATATTTTTTTCTAGCTCCAGGCAGTAATTATCATTTCCTGTTGACGAAAACAACAAACACTATTTTTCAAAACAACACCACGCTCAACGCGAAAAATACAATTCTATTTTTCACACATATTTTTACCTATTTCGGGAAACGCAGTTTAATAAATTCTCCTTTGACAGGTGAAATAGTAGAAGTTTTCAAACGGTTTTGATCGTAAAAACATTGAAAACTTTTTGCAAATCCGCCATCGCGGAGATATTTTGCTACTCGGGAATTTCAAACTTCCAAAGATATAGGTGTAATAGGGATTGCGATTCAGAACGAAATTTTCAATTCCGGGAATACGAAATTAGTATTTTTTTACTTCAGGTATTAGACAAAAACGAAGAAAACCAGTATCTGCAGCCGACTTCTATATAACAAAAAAAAATACTTAAAATCTCAAAAATAGTATCATGGCTTCATTCTACAGTGGCACCATGGGTTACAATACCTATTTCAATGCAGCAAGCAATACCGATATAATAACTTACTGTGAATTGCTGTTTCCGTATCCATGGTGTACTGTAAAATGAGTCCAGTATAGCTCGCATTTCTTTACACCTATTACCTTTTATGTAGGCATATACCGTGGCGTAATGAAAATTAGGCGCTCTTCAACGTTCTACTGAGAATGACCCAGGAGCAACTTTCCAACACCTAGTTTGGTGTGCATTATGCTATGTCCACACTGGCAACAAGTTACTAGCAACCTCATCATTCACGATAATTATCAATATATGTTCCACCAAAAAATATTTTAATGTGTGATTCCTATTTTGATATAATATTATATTATTAGGGTCAATTTTCGATGAGAAAAAACCTTCTTGTTCATAGTAAAATATCCACTGTGAATTGAAAACTAATATCCTTATTAAAACTGGTCAATCTATTTTCTTCTTCTCATGGCAACGCCTATCGAAGGTTAGTTACCAAAAAGCAATATTTACTTCATCTTTTGCTAACGGAACAGTTAGTACATCGAAAATCATACAAACTACAGAATTGCGACTTTTTGTGTTATGTGACCGCTCATTTAAAAATCCCTATTCTGATTAAGATTATCAGTATAATCTTAATCCACAATCAATCTATTCGCATTCTTTTTGAGTATTAGTTTTTATACGTAATTTCAAAACACCACATACCTATATATAATTATATACACTTACAAAAAAAATATCGAAACAATTATGATGCTCAGTGGGACTCGACTTCACATCCACCAGATTTGCGCCAATGTGCTTTACAAATTAATTCACGTTCACTCTATCTAATTTTGATGAAATTAACTAGAATCATATACATTTTGAAATGTTTAACAATTTACGTTAATTTCGACAATCAGTTTTTGTGGTATGGAATCATGTACTAAATACTTAACTTATGTAAGTTAATTATTATGGCTATCCAACGTCAAGACGTCTTAAAATTTTAGTTTTTAACGTTTTTGCACTAATTGGTGATACGTAACTTCTAGTATGTACGAAATAGCAAGGACATGGATAAATTTATAATTCTAAAAATGTATATGGCAAATTATATTATAATATGCTATGGTTTTATATTAAATACATATATGAGGCGTCTAATTACAAAAAGCGACAAGTCCACAATTCAATATTTTCGGGAAACAAAGTTTTTATGTTTCAAGCTTCAATTATTTGTTTTACCGTGAGATTATTTTTTCCGTTGTATTCTATGTCGAAATTAGAACCAAATAGTAATTTGTTTCAGCCGATAAACTCTTAAATGTAATAAATATAGGCAAAATAAAATTGGACGTAGCGCTATTTGTACCTCACTTTTTAATTAACTCCGCATAAGGCACATATTTCCGTGGCACTGTCATGAGTTTACCAGATGCTACAGCATGGGAGATGCCCTTTTCAATATTGAACGTTCCCTTATTGGTTGACTTAAACACCCGCAAAATCAACCAAGCTTTAAATAATATGAAACACGGACTTGGCACTTTTTGTAATACATCGACACTTAAAATATTTTTTTTCGTAGAGTTATGTCGCGTTTTGGAATTTATAGATCAATATATATTGTGTAAAATTATACAAAGAATACGTGCGTATTTTTTTCTCGATTTTGACCAAATGTAGACTTATCGCTTTTTGGAATTAGACGCCTCATATTATCCATATTTTTTCCAATACCATAATTGCTTAAAATTTAGGAGAAGAATGATATTTTATAAGATTTTAATATTTTTAATGTTTTTTATTTGTAAATTAACTAAGTTAATACTTTCAACTAAAAGTATTTAAAACAATTATAAAAAACGTAATCCCGAAATAGAGTAGTATCTGTGAATGAAACCCTTGTTGCAGGTATATTATTTTAGGCATGTCGGTGTTTTTTGTTTTTGTTTTTTTTGTTGTTGTAAAATAAATATTTATAATTTTCTTATTCAATGGTGCGCGTTCAAATTTTCTTTGATGTAAACCAATATTAAAATTGTTTTGCTCGAAGTAAAAGTTTACACAAACTTATTTTTAGGTGGTTTTAATAAAATAATATTCCTCTGAATCATCAAATATTTAGAATAACTTAATATTTCATAATATTGATTACCGTCAATAAAAAAAATATAAACATGTTTTTCAAACACTTAATAATAATATTAAGAATCGACCAAAACGTCAAAAAATGAAGATAATGTAGACTTAGCAATTTTATTAATAAACATAATATACAATTCTGTGATTATAAAGATTATTATTTCAAATGTAAGCCAAAATTGAATAAGTTATCATCACACACGAGTGCTTTTTTTGCGCATTCCATCAGTTTAAACTGAACGTAATAAGAGGTTTTTTTATTAATAACCATGTTCTTGCTTATTCGTACAAGGAGGTTGTTAGTAATTTTGAAAAAAATATAACACCCAGGCTTTGAGAATATCATATAAATTAATATATTGTGTCCTCAGCGGATCAAACCCAGAGCTCCCAGATTGAAACTCAGCGCTCTACGCACTGTACCACGAGAGCCGCCCCTAATGAGAGGTTGCCACATGTTATTTTATTGAAAAATTGACGCATATCCAAATAAATAATCTGGCTTCGCTTTTTGTGGACTGTATGAAGGGGGGTTGAGGATTTGTGTGTTTTTATAGATGTCTTAAGGACTTTGGCACGCAAACTACTCTACTTGATGCTAGTCAAATGAAAATTGTGCCACTGAGAAAGATGCCCTGAAAACCACTCGTCTACCCGCATCGGGTATTGCTAAATTCAATTCGGCCAGGGCCTATGAAACCACCTTGCAAAAACCATGGGAAACTCTTTGTAGCGCAAAGCAGTGGTGATTATGATAAATATTTTGTCGTATTCATTGGGAACTGATAAATACGATTTATAGCCGAGTTTTCCCGTGGTAGAAGAATTGAGAGGATGTGTATGTTAGTGAGGGATAACGGAAGCAAAGGTGTGTACAAGTACCAACCTTTAATGTTAAACTGGTCCGGAGTGCTGGCTCTTGAAGCGCTCTTTGGCTCCCGGGTCCTGCATACAGCCATACACACACTTATTGCATGTATGTTATATTGAGAGTTATGTGAAGCATTCTTACTATCATATGAATCAACCGGAATTATCGTTATAAAGGTATTGACACATAGTGGGTAATGAATTTATGATTGGGTGAATAATTACGGTAATCGACGCAGCGGTCAAACCGTAACCCGTGACTGAATGATTGATATGGTGACGTGTGGCGGTTTTTATGCAACACGGTTGAACAGTCACTTATAATAATACTTACATTGTATGCGTTTACGATTAATTTGCAAGAGCCGGTATCACGGCCTGTCAGGTGTTTACTCGATGTAGTTCGTGATCTATATCAATGCCTTGACTCGCATGCTGTCTCGATATAGCTGATTCTTTATTAATCACGGTCGACTGATGACTCCGTAATTGAGTTGAGCGCCTAGATGGCGGCAATAATATTGATTAGAGGTAGAAAGGACATAGTGTGACGAGGCTGATCATAATTGACCTAACCAGAACGTATTGGTAATTAATTCAATTCAATTTTGCATAACTTATTTAAAAAAAAAAAAAAAGACGTTATAGTTAGGTATGTTACACGTCACATCAGTAGGACGTCAAAAAAGTGTCGATACTTTGGTATTGATGATTTTACGACTTTTTAAGTATTTATGACTACTAAATACTTTTCTTCTGATATGACATCCTTATAATAATTATAATATAAGGTTTTTAAAAAGTATGTAACAGCGCTCGAAATGGAAAAGTTTACGAACCGGAGCGCTCTTCTGAAGATATTTACGTAGTTATCAAATTTATGTGTATTTCATAAAAATAAGTGTTTAAGTTTTGTATTATATGGCCTATTTAGTTCAGACGGTCTAATTATTTTATCCACGAGACGGAGCGACAATTTTACCGATTTCACGAACAGGAACGGCACTCCGGTGCGCTCCTGTCCATTTCGAGCCCTGGTATGTAACTAAATAATTTATCCAAGTTGTCTTGGAAAATTATTTTTTAAATTTCTTTTTATATTTAATCGTAAAACTTATAATAAAATGTATAATTTTAATACATATTATTCTTCTTTGTATTACTACTACTATCTGTTTTTATAAACTATATTTATATTAGAGAATACAACTAATATGAATAAAGCTGAATTGTAAGTGACTATAATTCATGAAAATCTGGATAAGATTTTTGTCCTTGTTATTTCTCATTAGACTTCACAACTTAGTCGATTATTAGGTGTGTCTAAACTATATCCTTTTTAGCAAGTTTAATTACATATCGAGATAATACATTGACTAGACTTGTAAATGTATTGATTCTCAGTTTTAGGTATCTGATTTTATATACCATGGAAAAGGGAATAGAACAATACTAAAGTCATGAATTTCAACACTTATAATGCAGCGTCGGTAGCAGGAATTAAATCTGCATGGTAAAAATATCACTCCATAAACTGGCACTTATGAATACTTAACCATTTCACACCTGGGCAATATGGAAAGCGCCTTGGTCACAGCGACCCGACATTATTAAGAGAGAGTTAACCCTGTTGAACCCGGGTGGCGGTGATGCAAAACAACGCGCGTGGAAGCACCCCGTAACGCCCCGGGCGGGATAAAACTGCTCCCTTCTACCCTGACAGATCTCATTCGTATGTAATTTAATTTGACTCATGGTAATTCATCGTGAATCTCTTGCATCAAGATTAATTTAATCATTTCATGAACGTGTCTACCTGCGTACTTTAATAATTTTAATAACCGCATAAGTTATGATGAAAGATTTAAAAATTTATTATAACCCAAATTAACAAATACTTAGATGTGACCCAGAAAGCTTTCGGGGATTATCTAAAAATTAGAATTGCGAATATTGGGATGTTGAGTTTGTGGTCAAAACAAGATGATAACAATATTATGGAATGCATACTGTGGAAAAATAGAGAAACTAAGGCGAGGCATGATAACTTGTTATTCTTCTCGCAGATCTTGTAAGAAATGCAAAGATGCTTGGAATGAAACGAAATATTTAACTAAACAACAAAAAATGGTTTAGTCTAAAAATTTCATCCCCTCAGGCGGGATAGTTTCTGATCATGGAGTTCTGATTATGATTTTTTTAAATTTAATATCGGATCAAACAGTGCAAACAATGGCGCTCGAATAGCCGTAAAAAATGTGTTTTTTGTATCTGATATCTAGCCACTCAGTTGTAACCATGATATAATCATGAATCGCTTTCGATGTGTTAAAATTAAAACTAAAACAAATACCATAAATTATAAATGTGTTTTGCAGATGTTAAAATTGGTTACGATCCCAATTAAATACTTGTTTTTAATTACTACACCGCTCCTTGAAATAAAATCCCAACCTATAGCTTCTACTATCAATTATAAAATAACTGAAAGCTAAAAGATGACAATATAATATATGTACATAAATATTGTAAAACATTCCAACAGGAAAAAATATAAATCAAAAATAATATCTTCCGGTGAGCAACTCGTAGCGTCTATTTGATAGTCTGTTATAGTTTGGATATATAAACTTATCATAACGACCCATGGACATGCGCGTCCAACTGTAGCCGATAGATACACATGTCAAACGAAACAAAATAATAAAAAAGTACGATTGAGTTTCCAGGTGCGGTTTTGGTTTAAAAAATGTTCAAATGACTTCACCTGTCACGCCTTCGAGATAGTCTTATTTTAGTGCAAACGATTTTTATCAACAGAGAATACTAAAACTTTTTTATTAGAAAGATATATAAAATAAATATACTTATCTAATTGCAAGAATATAAATCATTTTTAATTGTTCATCTCTTTTTCATTGTGTATGTAATTTTGAAGACGTTTTACAAAGTAGAGTGAAATTTGTACTACGAATAATGATACTGATGAGTATTAACAAACAAAATATGTTTTAAGCTTACACAATATTATTATGCAAAATGAAATAATATAATGTTTTAAACCAAAATAATATGTACAGAATAAATTATTATTACAATAATTACACATCGAGTTAAATTTTATACTTCAGTTAGTTTATCATAATATGTCCAAAAGAACACTTTCGTAAATATACAAAATTAAAGAGTTTTCAACCGTTTGATGTTTATGTACTTTTTTTTTTCATTTAATAATTTTAGGTTTCTGTTATAAAGAGACTGTAAAACATGCTAATTTAGCTATAAATTTTTGTGCAATATTCTATATATGACATACTGGTTCTGAGGTACAGAAATAATAATCCCCTATCCATTACTATATGATAATATGTAAATATGAACTGTACATTCTATTAAATTAGTAAAATGCTCATTGACAGTAAACACGATGGGCGATTCGTAGAATATTGTGCGGTTAAAGTTCTGCATCTTGCTAATTCACATAATCTTTTTTCAATGTATGTTTGGATCCAGACTGTGTACTTATATTAAAACACGTTCGAGTGACAAACAGTTAATTATTGTTATAAATATATTTTTTTATGAAAAAAATTAGAAGGCGTCCAAGATCCACTACATATTATAATTAATAATATATTTTTTGTAATAGTATGGTCGCATATTATAAGATTGAATTTAAAAACTTGGCAGTAAAATATAGATCCAATAAAAAACTTTTTATACCTGGAAATTGTAAAATATTGTCACAGTTTATTAATTTACTTGATGTAATGATATATGACAACCTTGTGTAATCGTGATTAGGTAAATCTTAAAATGATATTCTAATACTGAGATAAACGATTGTGACGAGGATTTATTTTGAAATAAAATACTTACTATGATTATTCAGATCATTAGATTCATAATTAATATACATAATACATAAATAATATATGATAAAATAAGCGTTATCATTGGCGGTGATGCTTTTATAATTAAGAAGTAAATAATTTATTTATTTATCTTTGGTTCCTTGTCTGTGTATTACCTGTAATTATTCTCCTGTGATTATAGAAGGATTAACATACGTTGGTGGCACTCAGTAAACAAAATGAAGAAAGATGGATATCTTTGAAAGGAATATCTTGTAAGGATTCTTTGCGACAGTTCAATAAAATAGCATAGGTATTGAGATCATAGGTAGGGGTAAGTTTGAATGGCCGAAACAGAGTATTAATATTATTATCTCGGTTAAAGCAAGATGAAAAACATCTTTGGATGAGCGGTCCGCCTCACAATGTAGTAATACATACATCATTTTAATTTAGTTTCTCTAAAAAATAAACAAATTTTATTATCTATTCAAAATTGGCATATTATTCCATTTATTTATAAAAATAAACTTAACAGAGTGTTTTAAATAACATTCCAGATGTGGGTTAAAAATTTAAACGATAAAATATAATAATGCTAGTGCAATGGTTAAGCGTGTTAATGCCAACGTTTTAACAACCTCGTTGTAAACTTTCGGCATTATTTTCAGACCAATGACACGAAAAACCTCGGTTTTTAAATTTACTTTATGACAAAATAAATTTATTGCTTCCTCCTTTTCATTAAAAATGGATTTATACTACTTCCATTTTGCAGAGTTCCACTTTGTAAAGTTAATAAGATTTTTAATCGCACTTGTTATAAATAACAGCTCTATTTTATATAATCACACCATCATCGTCATCAGCCATTTTTAATCCACTGCTGGATGAATGCCACTTCAAGCTCTTTCCACACATCTTGGTCCTTTGGTTTTTGCTACTAAGTAATTCCTCTGGATTTTAATACTTCGTTAATTCAGAGTACATCGGTGGTCGTTCAGTCGTTTTATATCCCTCGGGTACCACAGGATTATTGTATTCGCCCAACTATCATTCTGTCTACGAGCTTCGTGTCCAACCCAACTCTATTAACCTTTTCAATGCCTCACGATACTATGGCAGTATTTGTTAGGCCGCTGATTTTTAACGACACACGTTGAATGTAGAGAAAAGTTTTCACTAAAATCGCTGTAATAATTTGTGGCTTAGTATTTTATTATTATTCAAACAGACGTTACTATGTGCTTATTTTTTTAGATTATGCAAATCAATGGAAAGTGACTGGTAATTTGATTTTAAAGTCGGACGAGATAACTTGCAAAATGTGTATGTGTGGCCTGTCGATCACGGTATTATAAAGCGAGAAAACTTGCCGAAGCCATATAACAGGTTAAAACGATTTGGCCAAAGCTGTGAGACTGAAAATTGCAAGTTACGATGATAGGCTAGTTACTAATCATCTCCAAATGCAATGCGGTCACCTTCACTCAATTCATTTGACATATTACAATATTTATACCAATATGGAACAAGTACTATTTTCTACGAATATAATTTATCATACCTACTGCATTTATGTATTTAACATCATTCATAAGTATGAGAAATGAATAATAGTACGATTTAAATTTACAGTTTCGTGCCCCAGTCTAATTACAGTAGGGCTTGGATTTTATCATACTTAATTACGTCGCCTACTCTCATTCATATATATACATACATCTTCTTATTAGTATTAAAATTATCGTATTGAATAATCTTAATGAATGAAATTATCAACCAAATAGTAAATGAAAGGCTATACAGTCTGACTTTATTCCATTCAGTGTATAACGATACCACTAACAAATTGTATCTAGAAGCTTTGAAGGAGCTTTGAGGTTATTCAATTATTTAGTTGTGCTGTCTTGATATTATAATGTAAGCTCATATTAAAATGTATATGTAGCTTTACTGACTCAAGCAGTCCATTACAGACCTCGGCAGAAGTAACACGCACACTACACAATTATACAAAGTAGTTCTGCATTACAACTCACGCAAGTCTAAAATAACATTCCATATAATATTATAATTAATTCAAATAAACGAATATAAAAAAGTGTCTACACGTGTTTCATTAATTACTGATCCAACAAATTCCAAATTAAAGGTTTATTTCTCTAACACTCGAAATTTAAAACTGGTTATAAACTCATCCACAAAGAAACCGAGTTTGGTACCATTAGTCTTTTGTTTATATTGTAATCTTACATGCACCATTCTACGAGTATGTTACGTTAATATTAACAAAATAAACATTAAAATATGTTTATTTTACCTACATCGTAGTATTCAAATACTACCTAAAATTCTATAAATAAAGACATAATAAGATTTGAAAATGTTTTTACAAAGTCCTGACAAAAAGAAATTCGCATCGGAAATGTATTGTTTCACCAATGAACGACAAGTGTGAAATGATAGATTTTCACTATGGTAAAAAATAGTACTCACTTGTCAATAGATTGTTGTAATACTAAAAATAAATAGCTGTATCGACGATAAATATATTTTGCTCTTCTTTGAGGTTAAATTAATTAAAGTAATATTTTAACATGAGTATTCTTAACAGTATTGTGCATTTCTATATTCAGATATAATAGTAGGTATACCTGATATATACCTGTTATATTATATTATATTTATATAGGGCTATCAAACATTTTTTTACATTAAAACATACTTTATTTGACATATTATTATTATGACGTCTCGCGCATTGACGCGACCATAGCCGACCATAGTGATATTAGCCAGAAGTAAGGATTATTTTGCTTGATGAAATATTGTTTCGCTTTGTAAATTTCCTCTTTTTTATAGACTAGTTGTCAAAATTAAGTTTACTTATAATTTTATTTTAAAATATTTTAATATATTTTTTATTTCACTTGTTTGGTATTATTTAGTTTATGTAAAAACTATTTTCTAATTGTTTTAATATTTTTGTTGGTGTCTTCAAAAACTTCCTCTATACTGAAAGATCCAGCGCCGATACTTACCAATTGCTTAAGGGCGGACGTGCTCAGCGTGGGTCAAAAGCCTTATTATTTTTTATATTTATTTTAAATATTTGATGACTGCATAAAGTATTTTTATTACATAAAATAGTATTCTTTTAAACCTCTCGCTCTAATGTTATATAGTAATATTTCAGTACGTCCATGTGAAGTAGTGTTAAGATTTTTTATATTTATTAATTTTTAAAAGCATTTATAAAACCATTAGTAAAATTTATGTTGACATTATTATAGTGAAATATATACAATAAAAAAAATATATTGATAATCTCTGTGATCCCAAATTTGACAAGAATTAGGCATTTTATTATTCAAAAAATGGGCAACATTTAAAGATAATTTTAAAGACATTGATTATAAGCTATATATTTGACCATTCAAATGTGATAAACATTATATGAATAATGTTTACTTTATAATAATTATTGACCTAAGAATAAGGTAGTATTTTTTTGAAATACGCCATTTCTATTGGCATTTCCCAGTGGCTAAGCTACAACATACGGCCATAGCCATAAATTGACAAACGATAAATGAAGTAGGGAGTAATATCATGTTAACGCGCGTGTTTGAACATGTACCTAACCGTTTTTTTAACGGTAATATTATGTAAGTAACTAAAGATAAATAATTATTTTATGAATGACAATAATGGTCAGTGAATTCATCTTAAATTTGATTTGTTTGCAAAATAATAAAATTGTAAGTACTTCAGTAATATTATGTAAATTTTAATATTAAATTATTTTCTTGTTTTTATTATTTTATTCAAATCAACCTACGGAATTTCCAGTTGGGCGATTTCTCAATAATATGATTTGTTTTTTTACCACGAAATTTCTACAAAAGCTTGACATTATTCGACTCTACTGGGCTTGTTTTTATAAAAAAAGCGTTTTGAGTGTATTGTATACGTTGAAAAATACATATTTGAAATAAAATTATTTCCGAATAATATTTACATTAAAACGTTAAAATTTTGGGTAAATAATAAATAAATAAGTGTATTTTCACCTAATATAATAAATCTCATTTACTTGCTACATCATCCTAATTATTACGTTTATTCATTGGATATCTATATTTACTTTTTAGATAATTCATAAACAATTTGATTTATGATTGTTATAAATATAATCTCTATATATATATAAAAATCTCGTGTCACGATGTTTGTGGTCGAACTCCTCCGAAATGGCTCGACCAATTTTTATGTTTTTTTTATGTATATTTGTTAGGTATGAGAATAGGTCAACAAGTATATTTCATACCGCTAGGTGATTAGGGTATCTCTATCCAGAAAAATTTTCTTTTATTATTTTGACAATTTTTTTTTTGTATTTTTTTTATTATTTGGCATAAAAAAATACCTATAACCCCAAATTTTCACCCTCCTACCCTTAACCTCCCATTTTTTAATCGCGATTTTATTATTTTTGTGTGAACAAATTTAACCGTCGTTCGTATTTCAAACAGAACTAAATTATTTATGTTATTGAATGACAGATGGCGCTACGTCCGAGAAGAATTCAAGAGAAGCGTCGCATCATTTTGACATTTCATTCGGCATATCACAACGCAGTGCGTGCAAAATTTTGTACGATTTATTTTAATTTATCTATTTTTATGTGCGTGTATTACAGTGCACAATGCCAGCAAGACGCAAGGGGGACCATTTGGGCCGTCGAACGAATAAAGCAACAAACATGCGAAATATTAGAGCAGAAAGAACAGACGAACAAATCCAACAAGATAACAAAAACGTGCGTGTAATTATGTCGCAATTGCGTGCATCTCAATCACAAGAGGCACGATCTGAACGAAATCAACAACGACAATTGGAACGGAGCCAAGCGCGCCGGTTCGTAGTAAACACACGCAGAGCAAATCACCGACAACACCAACAAGTACATCGAACATTTACATCCGCTTCGTTCCTTCGTCTCGCATTCGAGTACGAGCCAGATATTGAATATTCCGCTCATTTGAAAGTGCTGATTGGTGCTATGGACAAAGAATGTCCCCATTGTCATGCGCTCAAATTCAAACATGAGTCAGCCGGGATGTGTAGCGCATCAGGAAAAGTGCAACTGCCAGAAATTGAGATACCACCAGAACCATTGAACGGCTTGCTCATCGGCACGGTTCCAGATTCAAACATGTTCCTGAAGTCCATTCGCACATTCAATTCATGCTTCCAAATGACTTTGTCCGGAGCAACAGAAATAGTTCACAATACTGCGGCAAATGGTCAACAATTCCATTCTACGTTCAAAATCAAAGGCCAAGTATACCACAAAGTAGGCTCATTGCTGCCAATGCCAAACGAAACACATACATTTTTACAAATCTACTTCATGGGCGCGGCGGCGGTGAGGACATCAATCATGTGGATGCACGTTGCGGCTACAATAGCCTCAATTCACCTAATGCCAGGCGCATCGTCGGCGAACTGGACGCCCTGTTGAATGAGCACAATGAATTATTGAAATTCTTCAAAGCACACATGCACGAATTGCAAAGTGACAATCACGCTATTGTCATCAATCCTGATAAAACACCAGCTGGAGAGCACGTACGTCGATTCAATGCGACTGTTGTTGACGACATTGCTGGAATCATGCTTGGCGACCGCACATCGACGCGAGAAATCGTGATTCGAAGAAGGAACAATAATCTGGAGTTCATCGCTGACACACACTGTTCATAGGACGCTCTCCAATATCCGCTAATTTTCTGGAAGGGACAAGACGGATATTGCATAAACATTAAACAACGAGATCCTGTCACAGGTAATTCATTCATTATGAACATCATTACTCATTTTGAATTGAGAAAATGAATGGTTGATGTTTTTTTGTTTTTATCGGCGGTCATCGTCTACAACGCTCTATTCCTCTTTCTGTCATAGATCCCATCTCCACACACTTACGATACATTCGTTATTTTTTATTTAACAACCAAAATATTCACTAGAAATAATTTATATGGCAGAACAACGTTTGCCGGGTCAGCTAGTTATTATATAATATATCATCTCTCTCGGAAAAGTAATTATCAAAAAGTTAGAAAAAATAGAATTATTTTTGTTTCAATACCTATAGTGGTGCTTTTAGCAGTGGACTGTAATTTGAAGATGCTGGTTGGTGGTTTACGGATCTAGAGAAGGGGAGGGGTTTAACAGGATGCCAGACACTGATATTTTTTATGCTGAAAGGTCTGGCGCGCGCTGGTGCCGGTTCGGTATTCACGCACTCACGCATTAGTAAACGGACGGTTCAGAATATCACCCTCACGGTTTCACTTCTCTTTTGGGATGAATGATGATGACAAGTTTAGGATGGATGATAGACGCAAAGTTTGCTCAACCCGTATCAGATTTTGCGCAACAAAGGTCGAACCGATGTGTTTTGTCTGAATCACTCTGTGGTTAACGACGGCTTAGCTGTAACAAGCCTTCACGTGCCCGTTATCTTGATATAGCTGCCTGTAACGTCGAAAGTGTACTCGATGGACAAATCTTCATGACGGCCAATATAATTGGCCCAACCAACTTAGCTGTTATCGAATATAAATAATTTTAATTACAAAATCTCAAAATAAATACAAGTACTTAATAAATTTTATTTATTAGTTGTGTAAAATATGGAGCTACCTATATTAAATTAATTATGGAATCAATACAACATATAAATAATTTATTACTTTTAATTCTTTTGATTGTTTTTTTTTTATTCAATGACATGCCTTTCCATCAAGTAGGTAAATTATAACATTGTATAATCTAATAATATTAACTATAACTTTAATGAATATTAAAATATGTCTCATGTTGCTTATAAATTGACTCTAAGAAAAAGGTCTATTCTGTTCAAAATTTCCCGTAATTATCGATGGGGGAAACATTGAGCACCGACAGCTTTAAATAACTGAAGGTGCATATTACGAAGGACGGTATATTTATACTAAAAGCGCTCGTTATTTGAATGTAAATAATATCTTGAGCGACATTCAACTATTTGATCATAACTGTACTAGGTTAAAGCCAAATTGTCGCCTAATCAACGCTTGCATTCTGACAGTTCTACTTTAGTTCTACTACTTATATGTAGTGAGTCATGATAGCATTCGCTTTACGACTTTAATAGTAACGATGAAGACAGATAAAAATGACATTTAACAAAAAGTGTTTAACCAAAATTAATAGTAACTGAAAAATCTAAAAATATAAAGGTTTACATAGGTGCACATTTGTTCTTTTTCAATAATATTTTCTACATGAAAGTAATATTATAAAATATGCCTTTTATTCTGAGTTACCTGGGCTCTTACCTTAACACACTCAATAAAACAACAGAAGAGGTGAACATACGACTCATAGCTGCTAATAAGTGCTTCTACGCTTGTAAGGGTCTACTGAGTTCGAAAATCCTAAGCAAGAATAGCAAACTGCTTATCTACAAAACAGTTATTCGACCAGTAGCTACCTATGGCTGTGAGACATGGTGCCTCATTCAAAGGGAAGAACATAAACTGGACATATTCGAAAGAAAGATCCTCAGGAGAATTTTCGGGCCCACATTGGAAAATGGAAGTTACAAGATAAAAATGAACCACGAGTTAGAAGAGTTAATAAAACATGAAACGGTGGTGAAATTCTGTCGATCCCAAAGACTAAGGTGAGCTGGACACGTTGAGAGAATGCCTGAGCACAGGACGTCAAAAATCATGACCAAGTGGATCCCACAGTGGAAACGGTCTAGGGGCAGACCAAAGAAGAGGTGGGCTGGCTGTATCGAAGAAGACTGGAGAAAGATGGGGAGGGCTGGAGACTGAAGAGGAGCAGCCAGGGAAAGGAGCATGTGGAGGATAATTGTAGAGGAGGCCAAATCCCGCCCCGGGATGTAGTGCCGAGAAAGAAGAAGAAGAATATGTTCTACATAAAAATTTCATTTATTTTTAGATTTGAGACAATATTATACTCTTCAATATTTGTGTGATTAAAAAGCTTATATTTATACGATCCTATGTTATTTTAACACATTATTTTACTACAGATTACGTAATAGAAGCACATAAGTTAAGTATGATAATAATAATACATCATACTGTTATATTTGTATTATATTTAAAAGTTTCACAAGAATAGTTAAACGAGATATTAGGACGAAAAATGGCGATTGAGAATGCTTTAAAAAAGTGAAATCATTATAAAGTTACTCTGCCTTTTCTTAGAATGGTAGAATAGAAAATCAATGATGTTTTATAAATAAAATGATACAAAACCTGATTATATTTTACCTGTATTGTATTGTCTTGCATATGACTCGTACAAGCTGTAAAAAAGCAACGGAAAATTCTACTTTTGTACAGATTTGTATGTGTGTCAGCCGAAATATTTACTCTGCACATAATAATCCGAGTGGAAACAAACAAGGCTCTTGAGTCTAGTTTAGTGTCGAAAAATCGGATAGCTGTGAGCGGAGTTCATTTGCGAGAATGGTATGGAAAGAAATTACATTATTATGCTAAAGCTACACTGTGCTATTTATTTTGTTGTTTTTTTTTTCTTACTTTTATCAGAAATGGGTAAAGGATGATTGATTTTTATATTATATAACTCTAATTTACAATACTTTTGTACTTTTCTATACATTTTGATTCTACAAACTCCTGGCAACATATAAAATAATATTTATCTTGTCATAATAAATTAACAAAAAATTGATTATAGAGACATAAACATAAAAAATAACCAAGATAATCGCATGCACGTACAAGAATAATTATTATTGGTAGCGCTTTTAGCAGTGGACTATAATTTGAAGATGCAGTGGTGTGTTATGGATCTAGGGGGGGTTTAACAGGATGCCAGACACTGACCTTTTTTATGTTGAGAGGGCTGGATGTCACTCTCACAGGTTCACTTGGTTTTGGGATGAATGATGAAAAGTTCAGGATGGATGATAGACGCGACGTTCACTCAAACCGTATCAGATTTAGCGCAACGGAGGTCGAACATATTCGTTTTGAGTCACTTGGTAGTTAACGGCTAAGCTATAACAAGACCGCACACTACCGCTTTCTTGATGTCACTCGAGCTAACTGTTAGTTAATGTTATTAGCAATCACGGTTCGTCTCATGACCCTTAATTGCCGGTTGCCTGGTCTTGTGACAATAATAAATAAGAATGTGAGATAGGTGGGGAAATAATGAATGACGGTCACCATATTTACATTACTTTACATTTTGTTGTTGAAACTTTATTTTATTGTATAAAATTGTTTTTTTATTATTATTTTATTCTTCTCTCTTGTGAGAGTTATATTTGTTATAATGTTAGTCGCATGTTGTAAACGTCCTGAATTTTGATATATGTCTACAATGGGTACAGTTCAGTTATGAGGAATACATCGGAAAACACAATTTGTAAATACCCGATATACTGGATTATTAAATTTGTTAGTTTAGGTTAGATTATGTTAGATTAGATTTGGTTAGGTTAACCTAAAAAATAATTCAGTATACCCCACAATATTTTGTTTTCTTAAATAAATAACTACAGGTATTGCATTAATAAATTTTAACACCTAATTAATGCTGGTATTATTTTTTTATCATCACAGTAATAATAAATAAAAACTAACAATAAAATACTAAGTAAATTATTGTACAACAATGAAAATCATCAGTACCTAAGCATAGAGAGCTTTTTTGCGCTACTGTAAAATACAGTATATAGTGGGATAATATTCAGTGCTTCGCAAATTCTTTTCATATTGTAGAATACAATACAACCAAAAAATCTGGGTCAATTTTTACATTCGATTTCTGTCAGGCAATTGTTTCCGCAAGTTCAATTCTACTTTTCGTTTCTCTTTTAGACTGATGCTTTATTTTGAAAACGATTTTTTAAAGAGATCGCGAACTGTCAACAAAGAAATAAAAATAAAAATGCTTTACTTATTGTGCTTTTCAGTTTTCTCTTTGTTGAAAACTCTACAGCAGAGCTTCCTAACCTATTTCTGTTCAAATTATATTTTTTTGCGACATACAAAAGAATATGTTTAACATGTTCAAAGTTTAAAATAACCTCTTACTTGTAAATAATTTCCGTAAAAAGAATTATTCTTATCCATAATACGAGTGCCCAATAATAACATCCCAAAAAAATATTTTCATTTTTATATACCCTTATATGGCTGCCATTTTAGAAAATTGCGGACTATTGTAATTTTTTTTGCGGCTGAATATCAAAAATATTTCTAATGACAGTTGACAGCATCGTATGGGGAGCGAGATAGTAGGGACTCCTCTGTAGACTCATCCATTTCAACTCGTGATACTCAGTATGCTGATACACAGGGCGCTTAACCTCAGCGGACAGCAGAGCCTGTCCATTTTTTTTTCTTTCTTAACTTCATTTTTTAAGCACTACGGTGCATGATTGCGGCTCCATCTCGGGACGGAATGTGCACTTAAAATCACTTCTTTTAAACACGTTTATAGCGTCATGGAAGGCAGTCGTGCATATCTCATACATGACGGGTGATGGTGGGAACTTCTTCAGTTGATATACATGACGGATAGAGATGGGGTAACTCAAATCAGTTGGCAATTATTATTATTATTATTATACTATACTAAAATATACAAAAACCGTCCATCATTTACCAACATGGCGGCCGTAACAGAGCATACATAATAAAAGAGGGGTTGCTTTTTGGAATTTTATTTCTGTACACTAGCACTGTGCATTATGCAAGCCCGTCTTTATTTAAATTATTATCAGATAAACTTCTACTATGACTAGACTCAAAGGGCATAATTCAAAAAAATATAATGTTATGCTTTAGTATGCTTACTTACTTGTTTAATTAAAAGTAAATAAAAACATTTTTTATTAGACCACCATTAAAACTTATTGTAAATTTAAATAACGTCAATTGTTCTAGAGCACAGTTTTCAAATATGTGTCGATGATTGAAAGAGCTACGTGTAATTCCAGATGAAGAGATCTTATTACTTGTCATATTGTAGCTTCGAAATCTTTTTTAATGTCGAGATGAAAATTTAATATGTTAGTACCAGTTATATAGTCTGTAAGTTCAGTAAGTTTTATCAATATTGGTTTAGTCATTTTTGAGTTATAATTGAACAAACATGGATCAACAGATAAACCGATAATACAATAATTATATTAAGTAGGTATATAATATATTTAAATTAAAATTCGTTATCTATTAAGAACTAAGCTTTTTCCAAACAGAAAATAATTATCTTTTCACGATTATTATGCTTGCTACTAAATCAAACCTTTTTTCAATACCTTTACCATAGAATCTAGCCTGAACATCTTACCGTAGCCACTAACGCTATACTCCACGACCTGATATATCGTAGTATTTTGCAGTGTGACGCCTCACATCCATATCTAGGGGGAAATGATAAGTGAATCGAGGTGAAATGGGGGTTGTCTAAGGGCTGGGATAGGATCGATAGGGGGATTGTAGGGCTTTCACTTGTGGAAGAAGGCTTAGGACACTGGTACCTCACTAAGTATAGTGGTTTTCTGGGACCAGAGATAAGCTTGAGTATTTTATATTATATATATAGAATTGAAACATGTTAAGTTCTATTTAAAGCAGTGTAGCTTTCGTATGGTTTGTTGTGTCAACATTATACTGCTATATACAATATAGTAACATAACCATTAGTATTGTATAAAATAACAAATAAAAGTATATTTTAAATACTATTAAGTCCAAATATTATATGTTGAACAAGTTGTTAACATCCATTTTTCGTAAAAATATTAATCTGTTTACACAATCCTCAACTCTGAGGTGGCCCATAATATGATCTTATTTGTATTAGACATGGTCAAAATGAGAAGATTTTTTTAAAATAAATACTTTTTTTATTTATATTAATATTAAATCATGACTGGTTTTGTCATAATAAAATATGGTGTGCAACGTTGATCGTGAATCATGAATCGTTAGATTATACGAGATATATATTGTGACGTTGCAGACGTCACCTACGGGCTAATTAACAATTTTAATTAGTGGAGAGGTTTTTCTCTCGCGGGCAACACAAAAATCTTGCGGTTGGTACTCCGAGCAGCCGAGTTTGATGAGTGGTGGGGGGATCGTTCCTTGGCCGATCAATATCCGCTTGCATCAATTCCTTTTCTGGTTGATCTTTGACACAAGAAGACGTGGGTTCAGCGAGTCCCGCTTGGCGGAATCGCCATGCGGCTGAAAATACATTTCATTTTTTATTATTAATTAATCTTAAGTATTTGTTTTAATTATAACCTCACTCACATGTGGATATTTATTTTAAGCTAGGTTAAGTTGCTGAGGATTGATTGTATAAAAATCTTAGTTTGCAGATGATAGTGCGTCTTTTGTGTAACGTAAATATTCGTTTATGTATTATAACATCGTCGTTTATGAACGATGGTGGCTTGACTTCGGCGTTATACCTATCGCCATTTTGTACTTTCGTAATTATTTGTTATTACGATATAGTACCATTGACTTTTAATTACAATGTCATATTAAATACAGTAAGGTTAAATTATCACGGTGTTTTATTCAATTTAATTGTATCCTATAATATTATGTTCTTTTACGTTCTTTTCTTTCACAGAAAAGGCTTTGGCGTCCAGTTCGAGTTTAGTTTTCAATGCTCGCAATTAACCGCTGTAACGATATGATAAACATTATCCATCGGATACTAATTGATTCCAATGGTCCTTTCCATAACAGGATTGGAATTCGTCAGAGAGATAGTGCGAAAACCCTGTACCCTGAGCTAGCGGTGCCTGTTATCCACATTGAGTTGGATAACAGTGCTAAATGGATCGTAGGTTGTATGTGGCCTAGTAAATTTCTCATTAACAATATATATATATATGTTTTCCAGCAACAAATAAAGTTAAAAAATAATTATATTTATATCATTAATAAATTATTCAACATGATTTGTAATATTTGATCAAATTTATCGAAAAAATAATATAATCAAGGTTTGCCGGCTTTAGTAGGCCCGGGTCGCAATGGATTTCTGTGGAAAAGAAATCTCTTAAATTACAATCTTGATCCAATTATCTTCAAATAAACTCAGCCAATAATTAAAATAATTATTATGTATAGTTACATAACTAACATAATCTGGAAAAGGTTTGAAATAAGCTGTCATCTTCTAAAATAGATGAATAATTATTATTAACCTTCAAAATAAAATTGAATTTTATTTATTTTCCAAATGATAAATTATACATTTAAAAAGCAATAAAAGTAGTTATTGGTGAACCAAAATAGCTATTAAATAATAAATCAATCGTTTTTGTAGTAAACCTATTCAATTTTTCTTAACCTTTTTACATTCGCGGACCACAAAAAATATCATAAAATGTTTTGTGGACCATCAACATTGGAATAAAATAATAAATAGTTATATAATTGATTTTTTATTCAAAACAATTAATTTTGCAACACAGTAGGTATCTAATGCTGATATAACGATATTTAATTGTATTAAAACAGACAGAAACAAAAAATTATAATTTAAATATTCATAAAATAAAACATAAAATTCGATTGTTTATCGAAATTAAAATTAAATTTAAGCTTTTAAAAATGGATACTTACTATTTTTAAACTGCAGAAAATCGGCCCACCCAAAAATATTCGCGGACTACCAGTTAAAAAGCTATGGTTTATATGTTAATTAATTCGAAGTGCTGTTTAATAATACTAAAATCTCTTTAAATACATTTAACAATTAATTGTGTTTTTTAATTAAATTTAATTAGATTAAAAAAACAGGTAAAAACTAAATATTTTACAGTTTTTAACACCTATTTAATAACATAATATAAACAAAATATTATAAGTTTAACATGATTATATTTATAGTGAATGCTAAAAATACTTAATATGCCTATTAAGTAATGTCATACAAAGTGTTTAAACATTTATATACCTCATTCATGTTCTTTCATAACTTATCTTATAATCTACGTCATAATCAATATAATCAAATAATTATTTAGTGAATTCATTTGAGTTTTAGTAACAATTTTATTTAAATTTTTAGTCCAACTTTTAGACCTCCGTAAATACTATTTATACAAAATTGCAAACTTACGAATAGTATCTGTAAAAAACCTACACTTTACTATCTACGAAGGTTCATAGCCGATAGTTCAGGGGTGCAGAGGCTTCGAGGGGTGGGTGGAAAGCTGCGGGCGCCAGAGCGGCGTCTGCGTTATGGCATCCGTGCGACGCAAACATGGCGCAAACCGACGTTCTCTACAGCTATTTTCGACGTCCGTGAAGTATCTACGAGAATATGAAAAATACTGGTCGTTCCGAATGTATCTTGACTGATAGGCTATAAGTTTTGATTAAATGTCGGCAGAGATGTCTTAAGAAGAACTCTTCTATTATATTGTGTAATACTATAAGAAAAATACAAAAAAATGGGCTTCTGAGTTTATTTAGTGGTCGGAAGTTGGTAGTAAACTTTCATTCTCACAGTAAACAGAGATGAAATTGAATTAATAACATAATTGGTAATTTTCTTTAATGGATTTATGAAAACCGTTTTCTGAAATTTAATATTTACGCTTATACAAATAATATTCTACGTAAAATTTTAGTGTAAAAGTTTCCATTGAAATGTTTAAGCTTTATTAAATTTGATAAATTCAATTTCCATAAATTTATTCATGATAATATTACATAATGTAATTAACACTTTTCGGTTTCCGTTGCCAGAACACCACCATTTTAAATTTGATTAACAATGCTACTTTTTACAATATACAAAAAACCTGTAATGAAGTTAATCAGTTACCATTATTTTTAAAAGTAGTCATTATTACAAACTTTATTTACTATGTTATGTAATATTATACTTTTATTATACTTTATGTAAGCCACCCCGGGGCGTAAACCCAGGGCACGCGGGGTTCGATTCCCTGCCAGGGAGACTTACTTTTTTCAAAAAAAAGATTTTTTCTATTGGTTATAATACTCGTATTATATTTTCTCAAAAAGTGTTTTTCAAAATTATGTATGTTCAATAATTAGAATGGTACATTCTTAAAATCTTGTGAATTATTCGTTGAATAAAAGAAATAGTTAATTATAAATTATAAGGAAGTTCAAGTAAGTTACATCATAAAAAATATTGGAGAAATCCACGACGTCGGTTAGTAATTGAAGTAATAGGTATTTACTTTGATTAAATAAACAAAAACCGATTGCCAAAGTAGCTTGATTTAGAAGAACGCTGATGAGTGGGTATTAAAAAAGCCAATAGTTAAAATTTGTCGCAATTAGTACAACGCCTTGTAGCATAGAGGTATTGCAACGGACGGAGCGTAAACCCAGGAGATGCAGGGTACGATTCCCTGCTGGGGTGGCTTACTTTTTTCAAAAAAAAAAGATTTTTTCTATTGGTAATAATATATTTTCTCAGAAAGTGTTTTTCAAAATTATATATGTTCAATAATTAGAATGGTACATTCTTAAAATCTTGTGAATCATTCGTTGATTAAAATAAATAATTAATTCTTTTTTTCATTGATAATAAAATTTATACATAATTATAATGTAAACATTTGAGTACATTTTACGTTTAACCATATTTCAGCATTGACTATTATTTAGGTAAATATATATTAATATCCTTTTATTATAAAGGATCAATAAAATTCATGTTAACATTGTTTGCTTAAGAAATATTTGATTACGTATAAGTAATAATATAAAGGGAAATAGTTAGATAATAATATATATTAAAGAAAAGGCCTGATTTTTATTATTGATTGATCGATTTCCAGGCGTGGGCTTCCTAATCTGCCTCTCACATCATAGTGTTATATGTTTTTGAGGAATTTCTTTTGAAAAATCAAGAATCGTGAAAAAGTATTAAAAAATATAAATAATGATGTAACAACAACAAACCAGCATATTTTACGTTATATATGTTTACTACATTATGCAAATATACTATTATGTAGCTATAGATACATACCATACTGCTGTGCAATCCATTTTTTCTTTAATTTATAATATTTAATTCTGTATAATGTAAGTTGACCGTATTCCAAGAAGGCAAGTCGATTCTCCCTATCGTACAACGCCAACGAATAATACGTATCGATAACACTGTGCTTTTTCAGTTGGCCTTTTGCCGGGAATCTTCATACGTTATTGCTTGCTAAGTTTAAGCCTGCTTATATAATTTAACGCCTACGATGACCGAGCAACTAACGCGTTGGCTTATGATGTCGTGGGTCCTAGATTTGAATTCTGGGCCTGATAAATATACATGTTGTTTTTAACGTGATCATGAACGCGACATGATCAAAAAATAATAATAATTATATGAACACTTTATGCTATACGTACTTTTGAATATTTAAACCGTTCTCAGCAGCAAAAGTTTGATAACTAGACTCTTAATTTATCTTAACGACATGCATTAGGAAAGTTAGTTGATTAAAGCCTATATTAAAACACCTCAAAAGTTAACATGATTGTTATATTATATTATTAGAGTTCGATATATGGCCGAATAAATGCTTAGGATAGTTCAGTAAATTTTACATTGTTTTCATGGACTCTATTATATATACGTGTAATAGCTTGTGCTAGGTAATCTAATATTAGATTCTGATTAAATATGTAGATTTCAATTTACTAAGAACATCATCAACAAAATAATATAGCGATTCTGAATTTGCACACCTTATCAACATATAAACACTTTGATTTTCTTTGAGACATATATACGTGAAATTTATGCATGTGTAAACTTTGTAAGGCAATTTACCATATGCTACGCTTACTTGTACAATCGTGTTCAGAGAAATCAATGAAAATATACGGAGTCAGTTTACGCTATAATAGCATTACAACACAACAAGGCCTATACTACGTTATGATATTCAATATTAGAGGGAATAACAATGATTGCATTATTCTTACGGTACGTAATTTTACTATACATAAATAAAAGAGAAAATCTAACAAAAAAACCCCAACTCTCTTACTTAATGAATTGTTTTTGAAAATCAGTTAAATATTTTAATCAATGATTTTATTTAAAAAAAAAATCCCAGTTAGATACTATTTTTTAAAGTTCATTTCTCATCATCGATTATGGCATTAGAATCCTTGGTGAGTATTTTCTTTCTCTAAAAAGTTTTCCATCCTGCATGATTCTCCCATGATGCTCCCACCCCGTAGCACACTTTGAACCTTTAAATGGACCTTGTCACTGTGTCACCTTGTCACTGCAAAATCTGCCAACTGAGAAAATCTAATACGAACTAATACAAATATTATCATCGTTGCATCGTTTAGTAACTTTCTCATAACGCATCTTTGTAATATCAATTGTCAATTTAATTTATCTAGCCATTGCTGTAACCTGTCTGTAATCATTGTATCATTAATTTTATTATTGGGGATAAATAAATTGGGTATTTACTTTATAACACGTATCAACCTTTTAATTATTGGAGTCAACCAACCTACCCTTGCATCATCATCCCTTATAACATATCAAAATCTGCCGAAATCACCAGAACAACAATGAGGCACCTCACGCAAATGACATTATTAATGGACGACGCACTCAATACAGTAGCTAGCAAGTAAATTCGCGCATTCGCATGTATAGGTAGACGTCACGCAATTTCCATTATGCGATATCACGCATAGGGAATTTATAGCAATATGACTTTTATTGTAATGGCGTTAGAGCAGTTTTTCTAATGTCAATGTTGATTTGAGCGAACACGTTCGAATTGAACCATTCGGCAGACCCAAAAAAAAGCATCAGAAATTTATATAGCAATATCACCTTTATTGTAATGCCGTTAGAACAGATTATGCCATTCGGCAGACCCGACAATAAAATGAGTGTAATTTTCTTTTCCAGATGATTCGTCCATATTAATGTCATTGCCTCACGCGTACTGCACTGCATCGACACCTGCATGACTCAATGAACGTTTTTTATCATTTTCTACATGCCTTTTTCGAATCATGTTAAAATCGCTTGTTTTTTTTATTTTAAGCGATTGGCACTACTTATTTCTTAGGTTAGGTTCTGTTCAAAATATTATCTATGACAAATGTATATAATATCGCAAGTAATTGTAACGTACGCACACGTAAAAACTGTTAAAATGAATTGAAATTAGCATGAATATTGAATAATAATTCAAAATATTATTATATTAGAGTTGGCACTCTACATCATTGAATTTATAGAAATGGTGATCGTTCAAAATATTCTGCAAAATGACGAAATCATAGACTAAATTTGTCGCCGTGACAGCATGATAGTACGCGATGTGAATCTCAATATAATCACAACTTTAGAAGTAGTTAATATTCTAATTCAAGACAAAGGTTCTTTACTTAAATAGTAGGATGCCTTTGATTTATATATTATTCAGTAAGTAACTTGTTTTCTAAATTCATACTCGTCACCACCATAATTCTCTGCTCTCAATTTATGAAAACTTTTTCCTTCGACATTTTTTTTATTTAACTTCATTGTTGATCCGTGAAGCCTTAAAATGGCGACTGCGACGCCGGTTGTTAATTTTTTTATTGTTTCAACTTTAAATTGGCCTTGTTTTGTAGCGTCGGGCCGTATCCTGGCGCTCGTTTTATGATTGGAGGAAGAGATAAAAAATCAACTCCCCACTACCCCACTGGCTGAGATGCTAAGAAAAGACGGGGTGTTTTGACATAATTCATTTTCTCTTTCTTTATCAGGCATTTTTTTCATATCAGTTACATTGTACAACTTACAAAATAATGGAAATTATGTAATACTTTTTTTCCAGATAAGCAAAATATTAATAAACTATTTTTTTATTCAACGAATACTACAGGATTAGAGAATGTATTATATTATGTATTTTATTGAACATACATAATAAAAAATAGTACATTATATAATATTATCATATATGATATTATGTCATATTCAATATCAATTATTGAGCTACGTGCGTCCTATCTAATTTAGACTACATTAACTGGTACTTTTTACATTTCGAAGCGTTTCACAAATTGCGTTACTTTTAAGCAGTCGCCTTTATGCTTAATAAATTAAAGTATCAATAAAATTCTTCGCTTCTTCTTTTTTCACTATGTCACGCCCCAGCATTGAGGCATAGAGCAAGCACAAGTTCACGCCACTTCGGGGCCGGCCACTAACCCTTGAAGCTGCACTCTCTAGTAACATCAGGAACACATGTCCTCCCACGTAAAGCGTCTCTTAGTAATTACCTCAATCACAGAGGGCTGCGGTGTTCGCTCACGAACTCGAGTATTTATAACGCGGTCGTACCAGTGTACCCCTAAGATTCGGTGGAGACATCTATTCTCAAAGCTTTGTTGCAAGGGATGGTGTGATGAGGGGTAGGTGATGAATAAAATCAGAAGGTTTTGATGCGTATAAAAGTAATTCCCCAAATTTATTATCCCTTAACACAAATTACAGATTCAATTTACAGCTTGAATAATACAAAGTTCATAAATTAGATTACGACGATAGTGTTTGTGATAAAAGTTATTTTAACGTTGAAGCGAGCGGCGTGTTATTAAGACGAGCGAATTTAAGGTACTGATCTCTTGTTGGATTGCCACGTCTGTTTTTATATTGAAAGTAGACAAAGAAAATGCTATCCACAGCGTGGGTAAATTTATTGTTTTGTTCCCACATTGCGGATAGATTCCTGGGATTTTGTCTGCGAAATTTGATTAAGGTACAAACGTTATCAGTCCAACAATGGATTTCACACGACACAATGACAGGAATGCACTGTTTACTCGTTCATTCCTGTGATGGACAACTGACATCCGACACGTGAGTATTTCTTTGGCCGGTGGAAGATGATCATATGTCAGTTCGCACGGCCGCGTTTTTGCTGATTATTAAAACATTAAATAAAATATATTAAAATATTGTGATTATTAAAATGTTGTAATCTTTAGGTTTTCTTAACTGTCTTAACTGCTATTTACACATTTCACTAATCTGCGGACTCCTTCCACCCTCACACCCCCCTTCCAGCGATATGCAGCACGTAGATCGCGATGAAAGTAGGTAGAGGTGGTCGCTTGAAGGTCCAATCAGATCTGTCTCGGTGGATGCTGCGGAGGTCTGCATCCCGGGACGTCTGCTCTCATGTCCTTGATGACTCTTTTGGTGATGTGCTTTTTGCAATTTGTCCATAGCAGGTAGCTGGAAACTGCGGCAATGATGACGATAATCAAGGCAAGCGTTGCCCACGACAGTTGGCCTGTCGACGTGTCGTTGACAATTGCTCCGCCCGACGCAGTCTGTGCGACGATGATCTCTTCCTTTGTCTGTTGTGCACCCATTTTCGTATGCTGGTGTCTCTTGGTGATGATGATGGTAAAATACTGAATAATCCAGTTGAGTTATCCGCATTTATTGTGAATAAATTGTTTATGCCTGCATTTTAAATATTGCGTACACCACTGACCTACATTCTAGGTCGATGTGTGTTCTTGCTTTCGCTAACGTTGCTGTTTTGAAATCGGAAACTCCGCGTGCTGTTTTGAAACACGACCCCGATTGCATTGTTCGGCTCGTGCCTGATGTTGTTGACCGATATTTGCTCCACTGGCCTAGAGACGGTCTGGAAAATGGACACTTCTGCCGTATCGGGTAACACGAGCTCCCACGGTGTCAGGATTTTTCTCAGGCTGTTCCATTGTTTTATTTTCCTTGAGAATGTACGCTGGTTTTAAACGGTCGATAGAAACGGTGACGTTTTTTCCTCTCTTGCAAATGACATATGTTCGCGAATTGCGCGTGATGACCTCATATGGTCCGGTAAATGGAGATCTTAGCGGAGTTTTAACTGTATCATCGCGTAAGAACACATGTGTCGATTTGTCGAGGTCTTTGAAAATGAAAACGCGTTTCTCGCCGTGTTGCTGGCTTTTTACAGGTTGCAGTTGTTGGAAATGTTTTTTTAGGATCGTGACGTAGTTGCTCGGGTCTTGGTTTGTGCTGGTTTGATGGCACAAAAATTCCCCTGGTAGGCGTAAGGGTTCGCCGTACACAAGCTCAGCTGCTGTCGTCTTTAAATCTTCTCTCCAAGCTGCTCTGATTCCCATTAACACTGTCGGCAATGTTTCAGTCCATCTCTCATTCTCGTGGCATTTTATAGCGGCTTTTAATTGACGATGCAGTCTTTCGACCATACCGTTTGCGGCTGGGTGATATGCTGTCGTGTGAATCCTCGCCGTACCAGTCAGACGATTTAATTGTCTGAAAAGGTTCGACTCAAATTGTTTGCCTTGATCCGTTGTCACTCTCAAGGGCGTTCCAAAACGGGCGATCCAACCATTGTAGAATGTACGGGCGATCGTTTCCGCTTCTTGGTCTTTAATCGGAAATGCTTCCGGCCACCGCGTGAATCTGTCAACGCAGGTGAGGCAATATCTGCAGCCTTCAGACATAGGAAGGATGACGATGTCGATGTGGACATGCTCAAATCGTCCTGAAGGTGCAAAGTTTCCGAGTGGTGCTGATATGTGACGTGTGATCTTGTTCTTCTGGCATTGAAGACAGTTGCGGGCCCAATTTCGACAATCCGTTTTAATCGACGGCCAAACAAATCGTTGTGTGACAAGTTTGACGGTCGCATTAATTCCGGGATGTGAAAGTCTGTGGATATGATTAAAAGCTGCTTGTCGGTGCGGTTTGGTTATGAAAGGTCTTGCGATAGGTGTTGACAAGTCACAGAATACTTTTATGTCTGTGTCGGGAATAAGTACTTGTTTCAACTGAAGTACCGATCCGTCACGTAAAAATGTACTCATTTCGTTGTCAGTTTCCTGGTCGGCTGCGAGGTTGGCATAATTCAGTGTGTCTTCAACGACTTCTATCCTAGACAAGGCATCAGCGACGATGTTGTCTTTTCCAGCGACGTGACGTATGTCGGTCGTGAATTGTCCGATGAAATCGAGGTGTCTGAATTGTCTTGGTGAGCACTTGTCCGATTTTTGTTGGAATGCGAACGTAATGGGCTTGTGGTCGGTAAATATGGTGAACGTGTGAGCTTCTATCATGTGTCGAAAATGTTTGACAGCTAGATAGATAGCTAAAAGCTCGCGGTCGTAAGCGCCATATTTTCTCTCCGCTGGACTTAGCTTCTTTGAAAAGAATGCCAGCGGTTCCCATTGATCGTCAACTCGTTGTTGAAGTGCTGCGCCAACGGAAGTATCGGATGCGTCACTAATTATCGCTAAGTGAGTCCCCTCACTTTTCGGATGTTTCAATAGCGTTGCTTCCGCCAAACTCTTCTTGCATTCCTCGAAGGCCTTGATTGCTTCTGGTGTCCAGATGATAGGTTCTTTCTTGGAAGTTTTTCCTTGCAGGAGTGAGTTCAGTGGAGCTTGCGTTTCTGCGGCCTTGGGGACGAATCTCCTATAGAAATTCAAAATTCCCAAGAACCGTCGTAGTCCTTTTTGAGTGTCTGGGCGGGTGTATTCGCGAATAGCGCTGACACGATCTGGAAGTGGTCGAGTTCCGGTGCTGGAAACCAGGTAGCCAAGGAATTTAACTTCCTCTACTCCGAAGTGGCACTTCGTGGAGTTGACAACCAGGCCGTACTCCTGTAGGCGTTTGAACAAAATTTCCAGGTGTTGAAGATGCTCTTGTTCTGTTGTGGAGGCTACCAGGATGTCGTCTATGTAGGCGTAGCAGAAGTCCAGACCCTGCAGAACCTCGTCAATGAAGCGCTGAAAAGTCTGGGCCGCATTCCTCAAGCCGAAAGACATAAATGGAAACTCGAATAATCCAAAGGGTGTTGTGATGGCAGTCTTCGGAATGTCCTCTTCAGCCACTGGGATTTGGTTGTATGCTCTCACCAGGTCGATCGTGGAGAAAACTTTCCTATCACGCAATGTTTGTGTGAAGTCTTGGATATGACGCACGGGGTACCTGTCAGGTACGGTTCGAGCGTTTAATCCGCGGTAATCACCACATGGCCTCCATTGATCTTCAGATTTGGGCACCAGGTGAAGGGGTGACGCCCAAGAACTTTCAGATGGTCGTGCTATTCCAAGTCTGGTCATGGTTTCGAATTCCTTTTTGGCGATGTGAAGTTTGTCGGGAGCTAGGCGTCTAGGACGTTGAGCTACAGAAGGTCCTTCGGTGGTTCGTATGTGATGTCTCGTGTTGTGGATGACTTCTCTACCAGCTCCATCTGGGCGCGTGAGATCCGGAAACTGCTGCAGTAATCCATGATAAAGGGATTTACCTGCGACAGTTTTGACAGTTGCTATCTCAGTGCTGCTGTGGCGTCCAGAGGTTGTAAGTTGAGTCGTCTGATCCAACAGTCTGCGATTCTTGACATCGACTAATAATCCGAAATGGATTAGGAAGTCAACACCAATAATGGGCTTGGTGACATCTGCAATCACGAATTTCCAGGTGAATTCTCTTCGTAACCCCAAATTCAGCGTCAGTGAGATACTGCCATACGTAGCAATGACAGATCCGTTTGCTGCTGAAAGTTCGTACTGTGATTTTGGTCGGCGCCCCTGTACTTTCGTGCGTGGGAAAACGCAAAGGTCCGCTCCGGTGTCGATAAGGAATTGTATTTTCGTGGCGTGGTCGGTGACGAAGAGGCGGCTGGAGGTAGGGCTGTAATCGCTGGCCGCGCTTAGCGACTGCCCGTGGCGTTTCCCTTGTTGAAGGTGCATGGTGTGACGCACTTCTCCGCATCTTGGCCGAATCTACGATGATACCAACACATGCCAGGTTTGCTGTGGCTTTGGTCTCGCGGTCGGGAATGGTTCCTCCTTTGGCTGGCTGATCGTGACTGGTGACGTGGCCTTGATGGTCGGTTTCCTCTTGCGAGCTCTTTGGAGAGCTCCTCGCGAAGAGTTGAGATTTCCTCCCGCAAGGTGATCACCAGCTTGCTGATGCCGCACAGGTCTTCCATCGTGGTTTCAGCAATGGATGCCTTTGATGTGGAATCTGCCATGGCGTCAGCTAGGTCTGCAACCTTGTTGAGATCCGCGTCCTTCTGTGTCGCCAGTACCAATTGCATGGTATGTGGTAAGCGACCCATCCAAAGCGTGCGTAGGATGTCATCAGTAACGGCTGCTCCTGCGAGAGAACGTAGGTGGCGCAAGAACTGTGATGGTTTGCGATCACCAACTTCCTCGTGCTCCAGTAGTCGTCTGGTCTTCTGCTCCTGGGTAGAGCTCAGCCTTCTCGTCAGCTCCGTCCTGAGGTGCTCGTAGGCTCCTTCACGAGGTGGGTTAAGGATGATGTCTCGAACCTCTGACGCGTAACGAGATTCCAAAGCTCCCAGGATGTATCCAAATTTGGTCGCGTCAGTCGTGACGCCAGCTGCTTCGAAGCTTCGCTCCACCATGCAGAACCACATTTCCGGGTCTTCTGGACAGAATGGTGGGATCCTCACTGCCACGCGGCTGATCTGAGGTGTGGTCTGCTGGGCTGGTGCTGGTGTTGTCGTTTCTCCTCCGGCATTGCTGCCATACCCGCTGGAGAACTGTCCATTGGGCATCTTGACAAGGCAAGTGAATTTAAGAAAATTAACGCGGGAAAACGGATGTTGAAAACTGCGCGGGAAAACGAGCTCCAACGAAAAAATAATTCTCTCACAAACACAGTAAAATAGTAGTTAATAAAAAAATTAAACGAAGTCTGTAAAATGAAAATGAATGAATTGAATTTTACTTTACGGGTCACCACTGTTGCAAGGGATGGTGTGATGAGGGGTAGGTGATGAATAAAATCAGAAGGTTTTGATGCGTATAAAAGTAATTCCCCAAATTTATTATCCCTTAACACAAATTACAGATTCAATTTACAGCTTGAATAATACAAAGTTCATAAATTAGATTACGACGATAGTGTTTGTGATAAAAGTTATTTTAACGTTGAAGCGAGCGGCGTGTTATTAAGACGAGCGAATTTAAGGTACTGATCTCTTGTTGGATTGCCACGTCTGTTTTTATATTGAAAGTAGACAAAGAAAATGCTATCCACAGCGTGGGTAAATTTATTGTTTTGTTCCCACATTGCGGATAGATTCCTGGGATTTTGTCTGCGAAATTTGATTAAGGTACAAACGTTATCAGTCCAACAATGGATTTCACACGACACAATGACAGGAATGCACTGTTTACTCGTTCATTCCTGTGATGGACAACTGACATCCGACACGTGAGTATTTCTTTGGCCGGTGGAAGATGATCATATGTCAGTTCGCACGGCCGCGTTTTTGCTGATTATTAAAACATTAAATAAAATATATTAAAATATTGTGATTATTAAAATGTTGTAATCTTTAGGTTTTCTTAACTGTCTTAACTGCTATTTACACATTTCACTAATCTGCGGACTCCTTCCACCCTCAGCTTAAAAGCCGAGACCTTTGAAGCTTAGTAAGATGCCATGTCTCACTGTCATGCAGGAGCACAGCAGGCCTATGTTATAACTGGTGATATGAAGTCACCCGACGACATGACGTAATTGTGACGTAAGCCAATACACACTCGAAGCAAGCCGCCCAACGCACACTACTCACCATAGATATTATTATGCTAAAACACCTATTTATGTATGGGGACAATGGATAACGCCAGTATTTTAGTAGCGTTATTTCCTCGAATGCTATTATCACTCCGGTAGTACGTCACAATGATGTCATATGATGTCATGTCGACCGGGCGACTTCAACTCGCAAGTTCTAACATAAGGTCCCAGATATGACGCACGCGTTAAAAACGACATTTGGTCCTCACAGAATACAGCGTTGACCTCCATGCGGCTTTAAATTGGCTGAATGCAGACACCAAAGTATCAATAATTACTCACCAATATTACGATCTCTCAAAATTTTAGTTATCACGTACATGCAGTTTTTATTCAACAATTAATTCACAAGATTTGAGAATAATAAATTCTTTATTGAATACACCTACGAGGTCAAGTCCCGTCGGCAATCGTATTTTTTTCAGATTTTTTTTTAATAGGTACCCATACTTATTCAAAATTGACTAAATGTAAGAAACTTTTTGAAATAAAATAAATAATACCATAATTAGAATGATTTAATTATATACAAAAAAACGTGAGCTCACCGATGAAACCAAGCTTAAAATTAGTGACTCGTTAAAAAGCGGTTAATAAATATTTTCAAATCTCCAGCTTAAATTTGGTTAAAATTCCCTCTAACCAAAAAATGAGTTAAGTACATTTTATATTTCTCCATAAAGCGTCGTACTTTTTACGGTTCGCATTATAGGGTAAATATTTTAATTAAAACTCGAACTCAAAAAGGTGAGACTAAACATTCAATTTGAATGCTGCCAAAAAAAAAAACTTTATAGCCGAATGTATAAAACATTTTATTACGAAGGATACAAAGAAGCTTTTCAACTTTTTGATGGTTCGTAAAATTATTAATTATTATTTTCGGAATAATGGAAAATATGACTGTAACTAGTAAATTAAATTGAAATATTTTAATAACTACAGTTTTAATAAAACAAAAAAAAAGTTTTACTATTACTACGCAAAAAGAGATATTTTATTTAATTCAAGCTTTACAGTGCCCCTTACTACAGGTAGGTACTTAAAAATAATATTACTGATTATTTTGGTTACTTTCGTACCGATTTCATTTTACTATTTAAAGTGAAATTACCAAAATTATATTACGTATTAAATATTAACGTACGTACAGGTTATTTATCATTTTTAAATCAATAGCAATGTTTATTACCATAAATATTTAGTATGTTTATTATACTTACATAGATAATTTGCTTTTATATAATAAGTATTTAATACACAATTTAACTGTGGAACATGCTTATATCTTATGAATTAATCGCTGAATAAAAAAATAGTTTTTATGCTTTAGTGCATAGTTTCTTAACCGGTGGTCCGCGAAGATTTTTGGGTGGGCCACAAAAAAATTCTGCAGTTCAAAAACAGTTACCTAGTAACCCATCATTTGAAGTGGGGTTGTATTAAATTTCGACATTTGTTTCAAAAATAGTGTATATATAAATATTTATTATTTTATTCCAATGTTGATGGTCCGCAAAAGATTTTTTGATTTTTTTTGTGGTCCGCGGATGTAAAAAGGTTAAGAGCATACTTCAGTGAAACGGCAAATAATTTTCAACTATAGGGGCGACAAAATTTCGGACTCGCTGCCAATCGGAGAGTGAAAGTCGAGCTGTAAACACGTCAATTTATTATGTGATGGCGTCGGGGGAATTAATTATTAAATCGCATAAAGATGACTGAAAAACGTTACCCATTTATTTGAAAAAGAAAACATGTCAATAAATAAATATATTATTATTATCAGTAATAAAACAATAAACATAACATTACATGGACGCATGTTGAATTTTTATGAAAAATTATGTTATGTTCTGCACGCGTCGTTTGCATAATTTTCGCGTCGTGTAGTCACGATCGTTTTAGACCGTGCTCCAGCTAAACTATAGCCTTTAAAAATATTGCTTTAGTGGACTGGTGTGTAAAACTCCCACCTCCGCATCCGTTATGTATATGCAGCCACGTCATACGCGGCCGCCTAACATAACCCTTACGTGTGCCAAATCAAAGAATTTAAGTTCTCATTTTGTCCCGAGCAGAGCCGCACAGGACTGGTGATGCAACCTTGCACCGAAGTGCGAATGCATGATGTTAATTTATATAGCAACTGTCAGAGTGACTATAATTTTAAGAGTCGCAAGGAGAGTCGAGAGTGTCCCGCTCCCCGTACGCTCTGGCGAATTTAGTAAAGGCCACAAAATGCTTTAGTGGACTGTATGAAGGTTGGTTAAAGATTTTGATATTGGTGAGGCACAGCGGAAGCAGGGGTGTGTCCAAGCACTGGACTTTGATGTTAAGCTGATCTGTCTACTTGCTCTTGGGGTGCTCTTCGGACTCCCGAGTCTTGCACGCACACACGTATTGTTGATCGTTATGTATAACAGCACTTACACTTTCACATGAATCAACCGGAACATTATTTATATAGATGATGACATTTAGTGGGTTTTTAATTTATGATGACGCGTGACGGTTTTTATTCAACACGGTTGAACCGTCACTTCGGAGTTGTCCTGTACGGAGTTCATAATGAGACTCCGAGAATTGAATTACTGCGTGCACGACGACCAAACTGCATTAAGCCTTGACATGATCGTGGTCTTGTTGTAACTAACTTTATTAATTACGGTCGACTGATGACCTGTTATTACATTGAGCGCCTGGACTTGCGACAATAATATGAATTTAAGGTAGAAGGGAAATTTTTAGATCAAGACGATCATTATTGGCTCAACCAAATAGTTCATTAAAATATTAGCAAGTGCAAGAACGTTATAAGAAAAATTTGGAGTGATCCTAATACCGGTTAGTAATTAAGAAAATTTGGCCGCGAATCCCGAAAGGCATAGGTTCCAAACCTGCTCGGTTTCGTATTGTTTTAAATAAGATTTTTTCTTGTGGTTAAGTATATTATATTTTCTCAGATGTGTGTACAATAATTATTAATTAATCTGATTATTACTAAAATGTATGGAATAAGTATCTATACAAATTATTTTTTTTATTTTAAATGACACTATTTCTTTCCAGCACGAACTATGGTTAGGTTAACCAACCGACCAAATACATTTATGTTGATACTAATTTATATCTTATAGGGTAATTATACATGCTGTGGGGTGAGGAATCCGTAATTTATGTTCCAATCACTGAACCATAATAATTTGTTCGTGACTATTTCAATCTTTATGTATAATATGTAGGTACTATTTTTGTATCTTTTCATTTTTTATTACTGGCCTAATTAAAAGTGTCAAAGATTCTTGACATTAGAGTTTTGAGGTACAAAGTATGACAGCGCTACAAATACTCATATAATGTAAGCACAAAGAAGCGCTTAAAGTGCACTGGGCAAGATGTAATCTAGTTTCCATTCAAAAGTGTAATAATTCTCTCTATACTATCTCATCTTGTAATAATACCATAAAAAAAACTGTCTTTATAGTGCACGCCTCAACTGGTAGGAGGACCGTGGGAAATAGTAAGACCTATTTTATTTCTGTGCTAGCGGGGTAAATGTGCTTAATTTGCGTTATTACAAAATTGAAATTTCAATGCCAATATATTATGTACTATTAGTATTGTGCTCTTTTTTGTGAATCATACATTTTGTCACAATATATTACTAAAAACAATGTAATTTAACTTAAAAATAACTTCAATTGTGAAAATCATTTAAATCATTATAACTCCAAGTACAAATACTTAGTAATAACTAGAAAAACTTTGAATTTTCGCGGCTTTCGTGGTGATATGCTATGCGCTGGCTTTCCATCACGGAGCTTTGGGTTCGATTCCCGGTGGAGTCAAAATATATTTACATAATCTAATATGTAAATTCCTCAAGCTTGGGAGTTTTGCCACTGTAATTAGACTTCATGGGCTGTTGTTGTGTTTAACAAAGAAGCAAATAAATTATAAATAATTTAATTAACCCATGTCTAAACTGAATTATAATAGTTTAGCTATGTTATGGGTGATCTGACAAAAATAATGTATACTTTTTCAGACATATTTTTATTTGTTTTTACTGAATTAAGAATAAATATTACAGGTGATAGCGGTTAGTTTATTGAAGTAAAATTCATGAAGCTCTGCGGCACCAAACCATACTCGATAATATGTATGGTTTAATGGCATAATTTAAAATATACTATATATACACATGATTGTTTTTTTGGCTGTTTTCTATCTACTAAGAATAATTTAAATTTAAAAAACTAACAAACACTATCTACAGAATATTGTAGTCTTCGTTCAATGAAAACAAACCCGTTTGACTGACAAAGAATAGTGTGTACCATTTATGTCGGATCTTAACATCCTACCTCCACCGTTTACTACTAGAATAAGTGTCTATATTACAAAATCAAGAATTTAATTATACATAACTAATGGAAAATAATTTAAAAAAAAAACATCAATTAGTTTCTAAACTATAATATTTTGAAAACTGTGATTTATTTCAAATGTGATTATCTCAGCTGAAACCAAACTGACCTCAGCACTTTTACCCAAAAAACACAGATTTATATAAGCACACTGTACTTCAATGCCTGATTATGATGAGGTGAATTAAGGTCATTAATAAATGCATTATATTATTAGTAATTTGGTATTTTCCACCTATTTGAGAAATTGCCGGATTTATTTGTGGAGAGCATTTACTCAACGGCAAATTTGATATTACATCATCCAATTCATATCATACAGTTGATTGATTCCCTACATTAACTATCCACAGCTGTTATACTTTTGCGTCTGATACTTACCCAGGAACCGCAAAAATATTGCGCGTCGCTGCTCGCGAAACGACATTATTTCTTTGACATATTATGACAGATAAGCCATAGCTGAAGGAACTAAGCACGAGTAGGTATTTTGTTCAGTCACTAGAGAACGGAGAAATTCGTTAAGAACAAACTGAATCATCCGTCATTGTGAAATAAACAAAGACAAATTGCAACTCACCCCGCTGCCTTTTCCACTAAGCGCGTGGATAGCGAGCCAGCTTTAAGCTCGAACTACTGTGCAAAAGCTCTGGCATTATTGCTAGCAACTGCCTGGAGTTACAAGTCAAAGTGATTTATTTCGCTGGATATTATGACCATTGGCAAAAGTTGATTTTGCTACTGAAGACCGATCGCCTAATCTCGTTCTGTGTATGTACACAGCAGTAAATTGTTATTGGATTTACGAAAGAAACTGTTGTATTACTTCACTTAAAATAAATTGCTGTAAGAATAACTTATCGTCGACTATTTGTCATCATACTGCATGGGAAAATTCCCATTCTCTAAACGGGAAATAGACGCGTCTCCCGATTTAAGAACTTGAAAAACAGGTTTTATTCTTGTACATCGTCACAGTATATAGTCAAAGATCTAATATTATATATTTAAGAAGAGAATCAATTACATTTTAATTAACATTACCCACTATACAAAATAACATTAAAATAAAATCGGCATGCTTAACTAAAATTATAACAATGTGGAGAAATTTGAAAGAAAAATATATAAGTTTCTTTTTTTATTTTTTACAAACTACTCTACCAAAAAATAATGATTTATTCACGAATTAATAATTATTATTGCTAACACACTTTTACAAAGCTGAAAATGATATTTAAAATAAGTAATTCATTTTTACTATAAAATCCCTTAAATTGTCGTCAACATAACGCAGTATTGTATACATTCGCTCTAAACTTGCATTACAAAATTGCGATGTGCCAAATAAAATTGGTACACATTCAGTTTTCAATAGTTCTCAAGGTGAAATATTATTTTTTCATTTAAACTTTTTTCATTTTTTTGGTTTGGTTATCAGCTAATGGTTTTTTAGTGAAAGGTAGTCAGAGTTTTTAAAATGAATTATAGCAGGGTTGGTTTATTCACGAATTATTATGATACGACTGCTTAATCCGCAAACCAGCTAATTGCACTTTTGATCAAAATTGAGATGTTGATGGAATTTAGTTGTAGAGCATGTTTTCTACGCTCACACAAAATTTGATACTCCTAAACTTATAAATAAATTCGTTATCGTTCTTCACATAAAACAGCCAACTGCAGGTGCTAAATTTTCAATATCGTAAATGGAACAACTCCGTTCTTTATATAATTTTTATTTATGTTGAAAAAGTAAGCTAAAATAGTGTATTAACTCATAGTGCAGCTTATTTGTAAAAAAATCTCCAAGTGTGTTTTTGGAATTGTTAAATTCCGCTCGATACTTAAATTATTAAGTTTTTTCTCCTTCCTGAACAAATTGCTCAAGTGGAGTTAGCCGGTTTGCAGACTAAGTAGTCGAATATCTGAGATGAACTGCAATTACATCTAACTCCGATATATGAGGCATATAAATAGCGTTTAAAATCAACAAAGTAAGGAAGACGACAATGAATCGGGATATAACGACTCGTCTGTCAAACCAGAGTGGAGAGAGCGTTTCTTCTTTCAAATTCAAGCTATCAAACTCTCTCGAACAACACTATTCTGACCAGTCCGAATTTTTTTTATGTAATTCCATCTAGATAGAGGATTAATATGGGACTTAAATTGTGATCGTTAGATGGTTTGACTTAGGATTCATTCTAACTTAAACAAACCAAGCCTCATAACGTGTTGTTGTGGCACGAATTATGATACCAACCGTGTAAGCAACATACGTCTCGTAAATTTATATTGTTTATGTTAAGTGAAACTTACCAAATTAACACTGAAACTCTGTTAATGTTGATAATATTACTATGATAACATACGTACAAGATGATTGTTTTGCTTGATAAATATTCTACGGTATTTACTTACTGTTCTAAACTACTGTAGATTACTCGGAATATAGTGTGTATGGAACATAACATAACGTCATAGATAAAAACTGACTCCATTTGTTTTCTGGTTAAGTTCCGATCAATAAACCCCTTTCGACCGACGTTCATTATGGCTAAGCTCTACCGTGGGAAATCTATAACGCTTATCGCTTCCCATACAAAAGATCCGCTGGCACCAGTTAAAGGAAAAAGCACAAACAACTGGAAGGATACAAAGTGAAAAATTATGCAATCCAAATCCATACAAATGCCTCGACAGCTTCCGCCCATGGGCTCTCAACTTTATATTATGCACCCGTATTATTATTTAAATTTAAAGAATACATTTTAATACAAAAAGCATGTATACTGACAACCATTTAAAATGTTTTTTTTTAACTCTAAATATTGCAAAACATACCTTATATTTACGTAAATATTAGCTTCAATTTCATATAACCTATATTCTTCTTATCTTATTCTAATAACAAAGATGGGTGACTATCAGGCATGGACAGTTCAATGGAGCTGCACTCGTATTATATCTCTGATGTTCTTAAGCCACAATTATTCTTTCCTTGAATGACAAGTTAAAGAATGCTGTAGTTTTGTTCTCTCATAGGCCAGAATTTGCGGGTAGCGCAGTATGGCGGGTCCACTAGACAAGTAAAATAAACACACATCACAGAATTGCCTCTAATAATAAAAAAATCACTATTTTATAATACAATTAGAATATTAATAACATTTTAAAATACCTGGATATAATTTTGTAGTACTGTGGGTCCATATTCAATAATTTCTTTAGTGGATGTGTTAAAAAATACATAAAATCGATAAAAATACACAGAATACTATGGCTACATCTATCTAAATAAAATAAAACTAACGATCTCAGTCGATAATGAAGTATTCGTCATAAATTACACTTATATTAGATTATAATGAATAGTTAGTAGTTAAAGTAACCTTTCACTCATACAGTTCACAATTAATAATCTCTCAGTTTGTCTGTAATAGATATAAAACTATCAGAATAATAAAGCCATACTACATATCGTGTAATGTTAAAATAGATATGAAACAATAAACAGCCATAAAACAGTTCTGTGTTTAATAATCAATTATGTATACATATACAAAATTAAACTAAGTAATTAGACGTCATACCAAATTCAAATAACGAACAATTACAAATAGTAGTCCTGATGGTAAATGACTAATATTTATAATGCCTACCCTTAATTTTACCTCGAACATCATTTTGGGTAGAGGACCTGCCAAATATCCTTGTTTTTTTCATGATGTGCAAACCATGGAATGAGCTTATTATGAATTACCTTCAATCTCTACTGAAAGAAGTTGAGAGCCGTGAAAGTGATATTCGCTCAATAAAAATTTGCATTTTAATGTCGAGAGTAAAAAATCATACTAGTTCTTTCATTGATATTTTTACAAATATTCTTCAACAAAATTATATCTATAAATATTGACAGTATGTTTAGTATCACTGGTCATTAGGCATAATGTTTTCGGAAGTCACATTTGCACGAGGATGGTCAATCCATAAATCCAACTTCATATCATTTGAAAGAGTTGTATATGCATAATGCCCTAATTCTCCGTTCATTTGTGTATAAAGGTAAGCCTTTTTGTTACGCATATATGATTGATAGATATTTTATTATATTTTTTAGTAATGTATGTACACTAGTTAACTACCATTTATTTTACACAGTGTATTTCCATGTGTATCCGTCAGGGTGGAGGTATTTTGGAGAGACCCGAATTATTGCGATGTTAACTTATATACTGAGACATACACGTTACTGCGTCCATTTCTGGAACAAAAACCATTGCAATTATTCCGCTAGCATGCAAAAATTGCTTGATGTAGTACTTAAATCGCAAACAGTGCTATGACGTAGATGTCAATGTATAGAAGCATCAATAATTATTAGTAATATGGGTTTGGAGATGATTCACTGGACTGATGATGACAACTTAAGGAAGCCAGGATCCACCCCGGGATGTGGTACCATAAATGATGTGATGTTTATCATTTTGATCTAAAGAACGAGTCTATTAAGTGGAGCAATTTTTTAACAAACAAAAATATTCAAGGGTAGGTATGCTTTGCTATTTCTATATTCTAGTAGGATAAAATTATAAAATACTATAAAATAATTACCAAATGGCAGTGGCACCTATCAATATGTTTTAAGTAACTGAGTTCTTCAATAAAAATAGTTTAATTAAAATGTCATCTGAAGTCTAAACTATAATATTATAAAACCCTTTTCTTACTCATTAACTCTTTTAATATTTCTTCTCGCTGTCTCGCTCTCTCCACACATTAATAATATATCTTTTGTCTCTTTAACTAAGCTCTCTACACATATTTACGTATTATTATACCACTCTTACTTCCACATACATTTACATATGTTTTCTCTCACCTTACCTCTTTTAATACATATTCTCCTCGTCTCCCTCTTTTATAAGTTTACGTGGATATTCTGTCCTAACTTACCAGTATATTAATATACTCTTACCCTGTCTGTCAACACATTTTCGTATGTTTTCTATCACGGCATGATGAAACTCAAGATGAATATAATACTTTTTATTTATAACAAATCATTCTACAATATATTTCCATAATAATTATTATAATATTATATTCATGTTAGTAAAGTAACTAAGTATCTAAAATCCAAAAAAGCCTATTAAGTACTGGGATGTATCTTGTATGAATAATTTAAACAGTATTATACTGAATCAAGACCATGTATAGTCAAATTGCGGTACTAAACTGCAAGTTCAGATGGTAGTATTAGTTATTGCTTAACTTAATAATTTGAAATACCGTGAACAGTAAATGAAAATTCTTAATTGTTAGTTTTGTTCATTGTAGCTAACGTAATCCATTTTTTTTTCAATATAAAACAATCATTATCTTCTCTATAAACAGTTTACGATAATGAATTCCTGCATTCTATGCCAGACTATAATCATCAGCAGCCGGGGTCAATCCACTGCTGGATGAAGGCCTCCCCAAGCTTTCTCCAACTCTCTCGGTCCTGTGTCGTTAGCTGCCACGTGTTTCCGAACTTTACCAGTTCGTCAATCCAGCAGCTTTTAGGGTGACCCTGTGGCCGTTTCGTACCCCTTGGGTACCATTGGATGACGGCATTTGTCCAGCGGCCCTCCTTTCGGCGAGCAATGTACCCCGCCCATCTCCATTTCAGCTGTTTGGCAACGTCTATTACATCGCGTACTTTTGTCTGCTTCCTAACCCATTAGTTTCTCTTACGGTCCTGTCGCGTGATGCCCAACCTGCACCTCTCCATGCCTCGCTGTGTGACTCTTAGCCTTTGGACATCTCTCGTGTTGAGGGTCCACGTCTCGCAGTCATACGTGAGCACGGGTAGCACACATTGGTTGAACACCCTACGCTTAAGACATAATGTTAGGTCACTTTTGAAGATACTATTCAGACGTCCGAAAGCACTCCATCCCAGACTATAGTGGGAAAAAATACACGAAAACAGATTTCAAACGGTGTAAGTATCAGAAATAATCAATATATAAATACATAGTTTAGAATAAACGCAGAAACACACTATAAGGTTGAAAATATCGTAGAAAAATTGCGCAATATGACTTGAATCAACATCAGATGGTCAGGTTTTTTTTAACACAAATGTTTCCGAGTTTATTCTAATACGGAATGAAGCACTCATAAAAACTAAGTATTATTTATGAAATAAATTATTCTGTTAATAAAGTTTTAGCATGGCTTTCGATTAAATAAAACAAAAGTGTTTTACTTATAGTGTTATTGCCAGTACTATTCTGTATTATTTTAAAACATCTGAATCCTTGAAAATTCGCCATAAGAACAAGGATACTGGGATTTTCTATATGTGTTGTTGGTAAAAGAGAATCTCGAGACAAAGCTCTGCAAACACAGCTTTTAGGATTGACTGGAAAATGTCTGCTTGTAAAATAAAAATCTGTCGCACTTAACACGTAGAATTCCTTAAGCATCACTTGACAGTGTGTTCTACGTAAGCTCTACATCCAGCCAAGCTTTACTTATGCTAAGTATCAGAATGTTCCGATGTATTATGCAGTACTTAGAAAAATGCAGTTTCTGTATAAAATCTGGTGCTTCTTTTCATATTAGTCTTGGTTCCTAAAGAAAGGTAAAGTTATTTTAAAATACATTATACGAGATTTTCACACTTTATGGCTATTTTTGTGTTGTGTTTTTAGGCTGTATCTGTATTTTTTTCTTTCTCAATATTTTGTCCACGTTCTGAGATTATTACAGGACACAATATTTTTTTTTATTATGTACTAGAAGGAAAATATAGAAGAAAAATAAACGTTGTCAACCTCTAAAAATATATTTGTCGCTAGATTTCAAATACAACCAAGTCCACATTTAGGTATTGTTGACTTTTTTTGTGAATTACTGAAGTACTACTAATTGCTTTTTAACATTTCTGCATTATTGAAATGTGGAACTTATTAATTTAAAATATTCTATAATCAAAAAAATTATAAATTCTCACCCTCATGACTGTGTACCTGAAAAAACAAAAAAGCTGTTTTTCTCCTATTCATCCATTATGGACTTGGCTGATTTTGAAATCTAGCGACGCATATATACCTATCCGTGTCCGGAAACTTGTACGTATGCAGTTCGCTGTATCAGATTTTGCCGTGAAATATTGTATCGGAAATATATGGACGTTTATTAAAGACCGTCCAACCTCTTTGGATCGTATAGTATACATAAAATTCATGTCTAAATAAAACACGCTTCTTGTCGGTTTACACTTTTCAGGACGCTAGCAGCAAACAATTTTTTAAATAGCCGATATACTGAATTATTTTTTAGGTTAGGTTAGGTAAGGTTTTCATTTTTGAATTCATGAATTTTGCGAAATTCAGCTGTGAAAATTGAATTATTTTTCATATTGAATCTAATAAAATTTGAGACCGTCTAGTACACGGTCATCTCTTTCCGATAAGAAAGCTCACGGTGAAATTTGTACGTACAATTCACTTATAACCATACCTACCGGCTTTTTACTGTATGTTTTTTTTTTAATTACATTGCATATTAAGCAAGAAAAGACTTTTTGAAATGTATATTTTCTATTAAAAACACAATTAATTTTTATGAAAAGCTTAAAAATATACAGGTAGAATAGTGTCAGATTCTTGTAACAGTGCAGATAACTCATTTAAGTGTTAGTATTGTTACTATCAATTCGCACTAACGCCATTGCAAAGTGATTTCGTCGTGGGCGCAATACCAGAAGAAACTGTTATTTCTCTACAAACGTACTCATTACAAGATTCCCGTGCTTAAACGTACTCATATTTCCGTACTTAAAGTGGGAGGTATTGTCTTTAGTTTCTTCTTTATAAATAAGTGCGTTTATCAATTTCTGAGTCAATAGCTCGGTGAATAAAACTCATTCATGTCCATCGTCTCAATTTAGAAATGTTGCCAAGACTAACTGGAGCGATCCTGCACTGATTTTAAGGCTTCAGTATAGTTGATTCAGTCACTTTCTTGATGGTGTTACCTTATGTGGAAGTTGCATGCTATCGCAATCACATGCCTTTGACGCTACCGGATATTAGTATTCTCTTCAGGCTCCTCGGATCTTTACTTATCATGTGGTCACAGCATTGATGAAGGCGTCTTTTGCAGTTGACCGATAAAAAATATATTTTGTGCCTAGCCGTCCATGGACATCGAAACATCCTCCGCCAGCACCAAATATTGAACGCGTCAATTCTCTTCCTATCGGAAACTCTGAAATTCTAGCACCATATAAGATTAAAAATAATATTAGCATTTAACGAGTTTTTTTAAGTGATTCGTGTGATGCTGCACACCAGTGGGGAGGGGTGGAGGTAGAATGTTAAGTTTCGACATAAATAGTGCACACTAAGCTATGTCAGTCATAAATATTTGTTTTCATTAAACTAAAAATAAAATTTTTAGACGGTGCTGGTTATTTTTTCAAAATCATAAAATTAAACTCTGCCTAACCAAACCATAATAATTTAGATAATAATATGCTAGTGGCGATCCGACAAAATAGCGCACACTTTTTTATTCATATTGATTAAATTTATTTTCGTTGGATTAAGAATATATATTACGTATATTGTTGGTTAATTTTTTTATATTCATTATGCCCTCCCTAAGCTAAATTATAATAGATAAAAAATATTATTCTATCTATAAAATATCAAAAGTTATGTAAGATTTAATTTCATAATTATTTTAGATATTTATAGATAGACGAGTATTTTTTGACTATTATCTATTATGGCTTAATTTTCGCAGGGTTTCATTGAATTTCAAAAACTAACCATCAGCATGTGTAAATTATTGTAGTCTTATTTCAATGAAAACAAATACGTATGACTGGCAAAGTTTAATGTGCACTATATATGGCGGATTTTAACAGCCTATCTCTACCCTTTGCCACTGCTGTATAGTCATATTTACAGTGATGTTTTTCTATATATATAATATTACATTGAGATTGAAGATAAAATCCGGTTTTCATAAATCATGATCAGGTATTAATTGTTTTTCCAATAATTATACTACATTTTTCATTATTTCTTTCAGAAAAAAAAATTTTGTAATAATTTTCATCTGTTATGGTAATTGACAAATTGAATTGATGGTGCCATATTAATTTACCTAATTGACTTAGAATTTGTTTTACATTCATAAAATATGAATCGATAAAATGATAAATCTTTTTAATTCCATCAACATCAACCCAACATACTTTCAAATGAACAAAGTTAAGCATTTAACTAGTTTTCAATAAAATTATGTTAATTAGTTTGAATCTTATAATAGTTTGAATAATTCATTTCAGATTCTAAGAAGATTTCTCGGCAAACTGTTTATTCCGCTTATTCAAAACGCTAACATTTTACAAAGGCAACCAACCATATTAATTTGTTTACTCGAAATATATATTTTATATAAGTCAATTATAAAATAATTTCAACGTTTCCGATGACTACAAAATGAAAATTGTTTAAAAAATTTGACAACAGAACTGTCTAAAATTATAAAATTTTAATTCAATTAATAAATAATTGTTATTGTTTCATTAAAAAAAAATAACGAAGTAGGCTGTGGAGATCAGAGTAAAAGAACACACTTATCAGGTATATCTACGGGAAATAAGAAGATAATACGATAATACTACTGATAAATATGTACACACAAATTCGATGAAATTTCAATAACTCACTGAAGTCAGTTATTGAAATTTTCAATATCATTCATGAATCATTGGATTAATCAAAATTATTTTGTATTTTTTAAAATAATCTATACTTATTTGCATGTGATGAATGCCAAGATACTATTTTTTGAATTATCCAATTATTAATTATTTTCATAATAATATACACAAAGATTTTTGGCTTTCGCATTGGAGCTTAACGTTTTGTATTGTTTTGCAAAGTTCATACAAAAAATAACACTATTCACGGCAAATTATCCGACATTTTTTTTAAAGACAGATGTTGCGCCTACTTTCCCACTATACGACAGACAGTATTCGCAATTAAATTATTTTTATAAAATAATGTTATTATAGGTATGTCAAAATGCATTCAAAATTTATTTAAATTTTTAATTTAAATTTATCTTCTGAAATTTCTGGTAGTTTTTCATTGGGTAAAAAACTCGTCAATTACCACAAAACAAAAAAATAGATTTTTCGTATCATGCTTGTTAGCCGTTCGTTGGGTTTGCGTGGAAAAAAATATTCGCTTTCATAAATGCACAAATTATATTAATTAATTGACTGACTGCATATAATATTATTATTTAGCTCTGCAATCTAACATTGTGAGAGAAAGCATTTGAAATTCTGCATTTTTTGTTCAGGTTGCCGGAATGGGTGGCCATACTCGATACGGAGAAAAACGTATTCTTCGTCAAAAAATGAAAAAAAAACTATAGCTCGCCATCTTCTACTTTAAAATTATTTATATATATGGTAAAACGATAATACAGACCGTTTAGTAGTTTATACACTGAAGGTTAAATTGTTTCAAAGTTTCGAGGTGGGATGCTTCCAAAAGCTTTCGAAAGAAAACTAAAAAAGTCACTAGCCATTAGTTGTCTCTCTGTGGTATATTTTTTTAATATCCAATCTTTTTAATGTCGTAGTATATACCTTTGTATTTTCAACACCAGGTAACCGGCTTAAAGTAGGATAAAATATCACAGAAGTCGAGGAAGTAAATGGTTGAAAACGTTGGAGCATTTAGGAAGTATTTAAGAGAAAATCGGAAATACGCCAAAAGGCATTGAAAATGTGCTTTTTAAATGTATTTTTTCCTACGTCTGTATTCTAATATAGAAAGTTTTCATCTTTTTAATGCGTTTGAAAAATGTGTATATTTAGATTCCGATGATATTATGTAAATTAAAATGGAAAGATTTTATAGAAACGATTAAAAGTTTTCTTATTTAAGCTTTTTTTATTTTTACGAGTACTATTAGCAATTATTATTATTATATTTAATACATATTATTATTATGCATTGGTAAAAAACAGAAAATAGTTATCATTTAATTATGTATAAGTATTCATCTAATTTTGTATATCATCTGATAAAAACCCTGGCGGCGCTTATTATATTGGACTGGGGATTGGGATGATTGTGGATGTGGATAGCTGGGGAGGGCGGTTTAAACGAGAATCAATCCAGGCACTAACCTTGGTATATTTCGGCTGTCTAGCTGGAACAGGAATCAAGTTCATGCACTCACGTGCTAGTAGGTGGATAGTTCTGAGTATTACTCTCATTATTTCACTAAGACTAATGAATATTAATGATGATGACAATTAGTTTGTATGAATTATGAGACGTATGAGCTATGTATGAGATACCCTGTACCAGTAACATGGCAATTTTTTCCAAAATTATAGACAAATAACATTTGAAATATTATAATTGTTGTATAAAAATAACATAATAATTTCTTAAATTAATGAGATATTTAATTCATTCCATAAAACCAAATGATATTCCAAATAATTTGAAGGCTTGAGATTATAGATTAATATTAATCTATGTTTTAATTCATGTAATTTTTCAAAAAACTATAGAGAAATTTTAAATGAACGTATTTATACCGGACCGGTATGCGTAATACTAATTAAAAAGTTAATTATATTTAATGAGTTATAAAAAACACAAAACATAGTTTATGCCAAGATGTGCATTATATTTTATAATAATATAACTTTATAGCGCTTAAGGTTTTCTTTTTTCTTTTTCAAATTTTTAAGATAAACACATAATTAGCCATTAAAACTTGTTGTAACACAGCATCCTTTTAAAATTTCCTTCAATGCTTTCAAAAAGTTTTGTTTTCCAAGACAACTAACTTTGCACTATACAATATTGATAGGGCATAAAAATATGAGTTAAAAAGGTTTTATTCTAGATAAATTTTCATCGCAACGTCTCGAAATATATATTTTTTAAATATTCCATTCAATATTTCATAAAAAAAACTCGCTTTAATAATTTTTTCATTAGTATTTTCCAAAACATTCAATTCATTAAACAATGACTAACATTTTAAAATAAATAGTAATATGAAAACCTTTTTATTTAATTTACTTACACCAAATAAAACTTGTACGCAAGTACATTATTATTAAAAAAAAATTAAATCCATTAATTGAAACTCATAATGTCAATATTGCAATGTTCCATCTTTGCCTTAAAAACGATATTTCTATTCTTTGATAGATTACGGATTTAAAACGATGAGCAAGTTTATAATTAAAGAGAATGCGCCACATATGAAAGGCGCTTAGCAAAAGATTTTAGAGCTTGCAATTTGACACAAATTTTAGTGTTTTAATCAATACATACAAAAGTATCTAAAAACACTAAAAAGGAAACTATGTTAAAATTAAAGTCAAAGATAAACTTACAATTTAAGAAAAACGTTACTAACTGTGAATTCGATACTGGATCCCATATTATTCCTATGTTTCTTTATAGTCATGTTTATTATTAAAAATCAGTAAATATTTTTTTTCTAATGTATTACCTCAGTATTGAAAGATTTAAGACTTAATCATAGATTTCGGGGTTTTTATTTTTTGCTTTATAATACCCAGTATACCAAATTATTACTTTATTCTAAGCTATCGATAGCCCTTAATTACGGAAATAATAAGGAAACCAATATACCTACAGTATGAAGAAATAATTATACTGATTAACGTTTTAAAAAACATTGAGATAGACAATAGTTGGATGTGGGTGTTCAGCTCTATACGTGTATCTCACCTGACCGCACTACAACTGCTATCTGACCACTTTGCCTATATGTGATAAATTGTTATAATTGCGTTATTTTTTACAATTAGATTTAAGTTTGCAATTTTTTAAAATATCGATTAATGTAAAATTCTACTCAATTAGTATCAGAAATGTAGTTTATAAGCTCTAATTTTATAAAATAGTGGTCCTTTGTTTTTAGGTTATAATGAAATAAACGGATATAATAGGTATATGAGGTAGATAAAAATTTGCTCCTAGGATACTCACAGTTTTGAAGGACGTCTAACCTTCGTTGCACCACTGTATATGTAGTATATGAAACATATCGGATTTTGAAGAAAACAGCAAGTCAGAAAAAAAAATATTTTAAATATAGTTTATCCGTAGGTATCATGGGAATATTTAAAACACTGAACTGAAGGTAAATATTTTAGAATCACAAATAGATTTTTAAATTTAATCATTTAGTATTTACGTATTTTAATATAAAATGCGTTGTAAATTTTATACTTTATGCAATAAAATATGTGAATATTTATTATCATAATATTGCAAGAAAAAAAAGTTTATTTTAATCAAAATTCTTATTTTTTGTTTAATTAGAAAATTTTTCCCTTTAACTACGCAATAAGTAGTTAGCCGGAATTTCCATATACATCCGGATACTTGGTTTTTTATGTCGAGTACAAATTGAAAACGTATACTTGCCTGGATTTTTTATTTGCATTGAATATAGTAATAAAATACTCCTTGTGCATTTTGTAAAGAAGCAAATTGTAACATGATTGCAAAATAAAAAGCCACTGACTGAATGCACCAGCAAAGTGCATCCATTGATTGAAGGTATATGCAAATTGAATTTATGCACGCGCCAGTCCGTATACCATCGGATGTTCATTCTATGGCCATAAATATTCAATGGACTAAAAAAAGTATCTCGTCAGGTTGGGTTTGAATATTGCATGTGATTGCTGTGCTAGTTTTATGCAGATGAAAGAAAGATGTATTTCAAATTTATTCAATTCAAACGACTACCAGTTGAATAAAAAATGAATCTGTTTGATTATAAAATATTTTGTTTACAATGTATTTTTCAATTTGTTATAGTGAATGTACAGTAATACTTTAAATTTCATGTTATATAATATTTTTAATTTGGTAATAATAATTAGAATTATATTATTATTAATTTAATAAAAAACACAAATCTTATAGTACCTACTAATTTGACAGTTTAAACAATAAAAGAAATTATATTCTTTATTTATTTAATTAAAAAACACTACATTTGAAAACACTTAAATGAGAAAATATATTAGCATTAGAAAAAGAAAATACGATACTCAGCAGGAATCAAACCTGCGTCTCTAGGGATTCACGCCCACGCATATCGACCACAATGCTATAGGCATCCTATCTATTTGCAACAAATTTTAACTGATGGCTCTTACAATACTCTCTGACGCGCTTTCTAAATTGAGTTACTAAAAAGAATTTTACATTCCTAAATCTTGCAAATTATTCGTTAAATAGTTAATTAAAAATACACAAGATTAAAAAGAACTTAACATAGCTTGAAACGTCAGAAACATACATATTAGAAATTCTGGAAAAAAAATGTACCGAATGGGACTCATACCGACATCTATTATAGCAATTCGCATGTTGAGTTTTACCGAATAAAATACCAATACAATAGCATAGTTTGCATCACATAATTAAAAGAAAAATCCTTGCGATTAGCAGTGGCATCGCTAGATTAATTGGTAAATTCCACCTTCCGTATTGTCCTATGACATATGAATGTAGGATTATATCCTATTTGGTTTTTTAAATGTTTTTAATAAACTTTGATAGAGGTTGTTTGAAAAATATATAAGTATTATAAAATTATGATTTATCTTTTAAATGAAAGATATAAAATATTTGATATAAACATACACTTAGTCTATTTTTCATGTGTCATCCCTTATCAACGGTTAGCCATCATCATATGAAGAAAGGCGAAACAGACGAAGAAGGACGGCGCGCTAGAGTGACCAAGTAAAGGTGTTTACTGAGATCACCAAAAGAGGCGAAGAGTCTTGGTTCCTCAAAAGATAACTATATTTCAGGTTGGTCACGATCATAGAGGTATTAAATAAAAAGAGGGGCAAACAATCGGCTTTTTCATAAACTGAATGAAGCAGGCACTAGCCGACAACTTACGAGAAATAGCGACGCGATAAAAAAAAATGCAGGGCATCACGGAGGATTCACTCTGACCTTTTAAACGTCATTATAATGTACCCATATAATATAATAATGTTAACATGGAAGTTTTACCGCAATTTTATTACCAGCCTGACACTATACTTTTATATAACATTTATATGAAGACCACAAGCAAATATAATTCTATGTCACACCTGTATTTTGAGTAAATCGACTTTTAAAGTTTTAAACCCTGAATAGTTGTTTCAATTAATCTTTCACTATAACTTTTAAACGATTTCTATAATTATTTGACATAAAAATATGATTAATTAACACTACCATTTATTTAAAAATTTACTCAATTGACAAAAATACAATCATATTACCCAGTATTCATGCACATGGAACGATCTTTCCCTGATCACCTTTATTAGAAACACGTTTTTATAGGACACAGATTTATTTTTCCGAAAATGTTTTTACACAGAAAAATACGTTAAAAAATTCTCCACAAGATGGCATTAACAGTTTATTTTATACAAAAAATGGACTTGGAATGATATTTGCTTTAAGTGGTCATCATATATATATATCATACTTTCATATAACCTACCACCCTAGGTCACTATCTTCAGCCATGAAGTGACGACTAACTCATAAGAAATTAACATCTGTACTAAAGTGCCTCTAAACTGTCGTGTTTTAAGATATATATTTTTTTGAAAATTAAACCGAAACTTAATTTTTGGAAATTCCAAAAGTACTCGTATTTGAGAAGCATCGCGACGAAATAAGCAGTGCGGCAAATGGGTTATATCAACCACAAAACCACAATAGCATCCTATCTTCACTTAAGGCATCCCTAAAGTCTATTTGACACTTGTCATCAAAACCAAACCTACAAATCCCAAAGGAATTAAAGGCGGATCAACGCCTCGCTGAATCATTCCATATGATTGTGTATTTAATCGCATCTATTTAGTTTTGGGACATAGAACCCTCTTAACACTGGATATCTAATTCTATTTTAAAACCAGACTTTCTTACATTATTATCTTTAAAACCTTTTTTAAATGTATACATTTATTGAAGCTGGTTTCTTAAGATGTTTACTTAAAGATAATACAAATATTTTAAAATACTTTATTTATTTACATAAGATTATGGTGATAAAATATAAATAATTTATCATTACAATGAGTTTCGGTTTACAAAATTTATAAATATCGTATTAAATTTTTACACTTCCTAAACATAAAGATTTTTCCAATTTTATTAAAACACTTATTTACTAATAAATTAATAAGCATTACAAAAGACTTAACAGTACATATACCCAGGGCTTTTTTTAAAAAAAAAAAGGTGCCGGAACTCACTTCATGTCAAGCTTTTTACTAAATAAAATTATATTCAAATGTCACTTAAATGAAATTTAAAGGAGCTATGCCACGAAGCGAACAAAAAAAGGTTGATTTTTACGATAATTTTTTATTTTAGTCAAAACAAAGCTACAGAAACAATAAAATACATACATTATATTTGAAATATATTGTACAAATAAGACTAAATAAGACTAACTTTAAAATATAATTGTAAATACATATGTAATGTATTTATTTATGAACTTGAATAAAAGTTTAGAGTGATTTCCAAAGTTTTTTCCAATTCTCGTCTGATACATCATCTCGATTCCTTTTCTTAGTGTTAGAGTCTAAGGCCGAATGTCTTCCTTTAAGTAACCACCTATCAACATATTTTGAAGGATCGAAAAGTGTCAAGGGTGGTCCCACGAGTTTGATGAACAAGAGTGCCGAAACTGTTTTAGTGTTTAACGAAGCTCTTGTTGGGGTAATAATAAGATTCATTTGCGAAAACCCCCGTTCACATTCACTTGAAGAAATGGGAATAGAATTCAGAGCATATACCAAACGCAAGAGTTTTTCAGAATATGTCTTTTCGAGAATGTATTCGCGAAATCCACGAATCATTTCTCGTTCATCTAGTTGTAGCCTGATCGAAATGTTTCTAATTTCCATCTCTCCAAATGTCAACCGATTATCAATTTCTTCAGGCCAATATTTTTGGTCAAGTACGCGAGCCCAAAGTGCAAACTCAACATCTTTATTATCTAGCAGCCTTTTTTCAATTGACGTTTTCAACGTGGAATAAAATATTTTCGGATCAATAGGAGGATCATTTTTAGAAACTTTTTAAAACTTTAAAACTCCACGAAAATGCAGATTGCTTTTAGCAGCTGCAGCACATTTATAATAGGGTCCGAAATTCTGTTTTCTTTCTTCAAAAACTTGAACGAGTTCATTTATTTTTCGATTTGCAATGTAAAGGTTCACATTGCGATTTTGTAGGTCCAAACTAAGTTCCGACAATTCTTGGAGAGCGTCGCACATCAATGCTAGATCCAATAAAAATGCTGTTGATGTTATTTTGTTCTTTAAGCCACTGTAAGTACACTTGTCATTTTTATCTCTTGTAGGGTCATTCATCGCTTCTTCAAAATGACGCACAAGGGATTCATAATTATTCCACACAGCCGAAACTGAACGAAAACTAGATGCCACCCATCGGGTACTTAAAACTCTTCCGATTTTCAGTACCTCAACGCCTAGTGATTCTGCACATAAATGCAACTCTCTATTATTTTTCGGCGACGCGTGGTATAAAACATAAAGTTTATCAATAAATGATTTGAATCTATTGATCCCTGAAATTTTTTTTACAACATCACTTACTGATAATTCTAATCTGTGATTAGTACAATGCCAAACTATAATTGAAGGAAATTTTTCTGTCAGCAATTTTTTCACTCCATTTTTAGAACCTAACATCACAGCAGCGCCGTCGCATGCAACCGAAACTAAATATTTTTTTAAATATTCTTCTGTCATCCCATATAAATCAAGAGATTGGAGTAATGATTCAAATATTCCTTTTGCCGTTACGTCTTTAAGTTCAATCAAATCCAAAAACAAATTAATTGGTGAATTCATTCCAACACTTTCGACACAGCATCGAACATACACAATGAGGGTGGTTTTTTGGCTTATGGTGGTAGACTCATCAATTATCAAAGAAATTATATTTTTCGATTGAACAATTTCTTTGAAAACATTTTTTCTCATTTCATCATATATATGATTTACAATGTTAACACATGCGTTAGTGGAATGGAGAATATGACCCATTTCGATCCCATTTAGTTCTTGGAGATTAATTTCACTTTCAAACATATTGAATGATTGATTTTCCTTAGCTACTTTATATGCAGTTCGAAAAATGTTTGCTGTTATTACTTTTTCGCGAGATAACGATTTTAAAAAAGTATTTTCAATCTGCTTTTTTTTGGCTTCAGAAATGATTTTTAACGCTGCTTTGTGTGCAATAGATCCTCTGTGATCGAAAATTTTTTTTCGAAGTGACCCCAATTGTAGCTTCTTCTCTTTCCCAGAATACGTGATTTCATTATTGGCCCATTCTTTGGATATTTTCATTCCCATTGTCGTTTCAGTTCCAAGAGTTCCAACGTTTCTGCAAATTGTGCAGCCAAGTTTCATTTTGTGTACGTTCAACCATTCGTTTTTTGAGCAAAAATCGTTTTTTTGATCTAATGACCAGCAGTCTGGCCAATCGTTTTGAGTTCGACCTTGATCCCCGAGATCAGCTAGAGATGATTCAGGAACATCTACATGTACCGATATTTCCATATCTTCTGTCATCGTTTCTGTTTTGAGCTTTTTATTTGCGGAATCGGCGCCGCTGCCGGTGGTTGAGAAGTAACAGGAAATTTTTTTCATATTTAAACTTGGGGTTGCACTAAATAATATATAAAATAGTTGCACAACACGTAATCGTAACACAAACTGACTAAACAAACGTAAATAACAATATACGCAGATGCTGCCATGCGATAAACGTCAAACTGTCAAAATCATAATACGCAGCATACGTATGAAGCTAGTTACATACGCATGTTTGCTATTTAAACTATACGGTTACTTCACTAACACTAACACGCCAACATTCAAAATGGCTTCCACCTGTACCTTATTTTATCATTTTAACGAATTATTATTGTAATTACTTAAGCGCAAATATTTTTTCGTTTAATTGATTTTGAAATAAAACCGTGAAAAAAGGTGCCGGAACGCCGTTCCACCGCGTTAAATGGAAAAAAAAGCCCTGCATATACCTATATAATATGCATTTTATGTTGTTACATGTAAATTATATATACATATTACATTTCGCCATCAAACGGTTCACCAAACGCGGAATTACCGGAAATATATAGCCGTATAGCATTAAGATCAAAGAATAAAGAGTTGTTTATAGATTATTGCAGAGTGTAATATTTATATATTATTAGATTCCATTAGAACATTCAATACTGTAATTCTTATCAGATTTTTAATAAGGTACGACTTGATACTTACGAGCACCTACCAGACTTCTATATAATATATATAATATGATTGTATTTCTAAATTACTTAGCTAGTTAGGTACATTTTTTCTGTATTCCGGTGATTATTTTTATTATGAATCACCAATCAAGTGTTTTATTTAGATATAAATTACGGTTAACTATTTCTGAAACAAAAACTCACGTTGGACTATATTATGATAGAGTCAAATGCATTTATATAAATCTCCAGATACGGTTTAAATAATATAATTTGTAAATAACAAGTACCTCAAACAACTGTATTTGTTCAAATAATATCACCTACAATTATTAATATGTTACGTCGTTATGTTTTATAAAGTCTTAACCGAATCTAAGTACTTAATTGTTCACTTTCCTAAATTCAATACCACCAATGGAGATATTATTATGAATCATATTTTAATCTCAATGTATTCAACTTAGCTGCATTTGGTTGCTGAATTAAACTGACTTCTACGTGTCATTTTCAAGATATCAGTATGCCTTTAGTCTCCCTCTCAAACACGGCTTATCAAGTGATTACAGCGCATTTAACACTGCGAGGAATTTGCACCAGCTGTTAAATACGAATTGCTGAGAAAATTCTTCCACACTTTAAACGTTGACTAATAATTTTAATATTTACACATTGTTGTGTAAGTTCAGTTTATTACCAGGAGCTATGGGTCATTGGTGTGATCCTGTATCTAGCGGAAATTCATGTCGTTTTTTTGTATGTGTTTGATTTAGTGTAAGATTCAATGTAGAGCCCAACGCACAATTCAGCCTTGCCAATTTTTCTTTAACGGCCCACGTGCGCTGCGTAGGTGAAAATAGGGCTTTTATGGTATTGTCAGAGTATAACCCTGGAAATTCCTTAAACGTTGTAAATAATCTATTTATATAAATTTAAAGCCTTATTATCCTTTATATTATTTATTTTAAGCCTCTCGATCTAATGTTTTAGAATATAGTCATACTTCAGTAGATCCATGTGCAGTGGTGTTAAGATTTTTTACATTTATTAATTTTTAAACGCATTTATAAAACCATCAGTAAAATTAATGTTAACATTATAAAGTGAAATATTTACGATACAAATTTATATTTTATAATCTCTGTGATCCCAAACTTGACAATAATTAGGCATTTTATTATTCAAAAAATGGGCACGATTAACACATTTGAAGATAATTATAAGATACTGATTATAAGCTATGTCTTTGACCATTCAAATATGATAAACATTCTATGTATAATGATTGTTTTATAATAATTATTGACCGAAGAATAAGGTAGTATTTTTTTGAAATACGTCATTTCTATTGGCATTTCCCAGTGGTTAAGCTCTAACATACGACCGTAACCATAAATTGATAAACGATAAATGAAATAGGGAGTAAGATCATGTTAACGCGCGTGTTTGAACATGTACCTAACCGAAAAAAAATGCCATTATCAGGGGAAACCAGAAAAGACCTCAGCATCAAGCCCAAAACGTCGAGCAAAGAACGAAAAATAACACGTGGTATCAATGCAAAATCTATTATAATTACAAATGACCGTGAAAGTCTTTAACACAGTGTAACTTTTTCTATGCCGAGGCTCATATGCTATGATTAGGAATTAACATGGTTATTTACTTTCTTACCTTTTTTAAATTTAATGTGTAGGTACATTATTGGTTAGCTCCACTTTTATACACAAAAATTGGTTAAAAATATATGTTATTAATCCTTTGGATTTATTTTCTATCTATCAATAATATACATTAGGTATAAAATTATCAAGACAATTATACATGTTAGGTAATGTTGATGAAATAATTAATAACGAATTATCTTATAATAGCAATAGAAATACATGAGTATATGATGTTTGAATAGATTGGTACGTGCCTAAATTTTATCCGTATCTATCCTGAATAAAGAGTGCTCCAAGGAAGCGGTAATCCTATATTCTCTGGGATCCCTTTGTATGCTTTCATGCAACGCGAATGGAAGTAAATTTGGTACATACACGACAAAAGATATATTGAGGCAACAAAAGGCACAGCTGTATGGCAATAAAATTTAGACGTACCCATCCGTCACGAGTAATTGTTTGAGAAGCACTGATATGTTGTAGTTTCTCTTGAATAAACCGCAACGCTGTGGCTTTGTGATGCTTAGCAATTCACAACTTAGCACTTGCTCACAAGTAAACCGAACAAGTGTTTCTCAAATGACAATCGTAGAAATTGAGAAACATTTCGGCTACCGAAGTGAGTTTCACAAATCGGTTACACATGTTACGTTATATTAAGCGGTTTTTACTCACTACACGTCATTTATTAAATTGTTCAGCTTGATAATCATTTGAGAAATCATTACGGAAATTATTCGTTATTTAGGCAGAGAGAAATTTTATCCGCCCGATACTTTGGGTCACATTAAATGCTGGAAAAATATATTACACTTGTTACCTCTAATACGTTATTGGTTTATTACTATTAAAAAATACTATAATATCTATTAAGTAAGATTATTCTAAATTTTGCAATTACCTAAACTGGAGTTGGCTGGATTGCGTTTTCATCGCCATTCTTTCGGGGTTTGTTTCCTGCTAATATTTATTCTCCCAGGCAGCATTTCCGGTGATATATTTATGTAAGTTTTCTGCATTTTTTCTGAGGGAGCACAAGGATGAAGGATATTATGTCTGCATATTTGAGGCTTGTTTCACTATTCCATGGTCACTGATATCTCTCAATTAGGTATTACTTTGGCGACCCGGGATTTTCTTTTCTAGGTGCAAGGGATGTAACACTTATGCTTCAAATACATTATGATGTACGTCGCGTAATGTCACGATGACAAATTTTGTCTATGGTTTTGTCATTCCGCAGAATATTTTAAACGATCACTATCTCAATAAATTTAATTATTGAGAGAACCAACTATAATATTGTATTAATAAACATACATAATTTTGAAAAACACTTCTGAGAAAATATATTATAACCAATAGAAACAATCTTTTTGAAAAAAGTAAGCCACGCGGCAGGAATCGAACCTGTATCTCTTGGGTGTACGCCCCATCCGCGCATTATCCTCTATACAACGAGGTGATATACTAATTGCGACAAATTTTAACTATTTCCCATTAATACCTGCTCATCAGCGCTCTTCTAAATGAACAGGAAATTACTAATTAAAAATACCTGCATTAAAATTACCTGCAATATAACATATATAGATAATATTTTGAACAAAACCTAACTTGCAGCCCATATATAATAGAAAATATTAATGGAAAATTCATACATAAAACAACTAGAAACAATGAACATGCGATTTTGACATGATTCAAAAATGTGTGGGCATGTATAAAATGATAAAAAAAACGTTCATGCAGGTGTCTATGAAGTGCGGTACGCGTGAGGTGACCTCATTGTTGTTTTGGTGATTTCGGCAGATTTTTTTAAGCGACAATGTTCGTTTAAAGGTGAAAAATGTTCTACGGGATGAAAAAACCAGTCTGATAGCATTTAAACACCAAGAAATACGATATTACACACTTTTTCCTCGTAGCGGCAGCTTACTGTGATAGCACGTGACAGTACGTGATGTGCATCATAATATATTATATTTGACGCTTTGGGGACCTGCTGGGCGTTGTACATTTGCGAGAAGTCGGAATAAATTATTGTTTTGTATTACCTATGGGTATTTTTTAATTTATTCTCATTATTTTTAGTCTTTCGATGAAGTATGAGAAATTCGAGGAATAATTTTAGGGTATAAATTTGATATTAATTAACTAATTACATTTAAAACAATCAATTTTGCTATCGAATTTTACATGGAAATAACTTATTTCTTTAGTGTTACATTTTATACAAACTGTAAATCAAATACTAAGAACCAATGATGAAACTTTTGTTTGCGTTTAATACTAGAAATATAATCAAATAGTTTTTTTCAATCAAAAACGGGTGTTTGATTAGTAATTAGTTTATGTTTATGACAGTAAGCAGTGATACAATTATTTAACTAAACACTTCCCATTAAAAACATTAGCCCAATTCTTGAATTCCTGTGAATTAGATTGAATACATTTCAAGAATTTTTGAGGTAATATCAAAAACTCGTAAAATATTTCAAGTTTACTCATTGTAAATTATGACGAGATAAATTTTCCTTTTGAGAAAATTCATACTGCTAAGTGAGCTTTCATCTGAAAGTCTATTCAAAGATTTTCAAAGTAAAGTAGAGCTGCATGCAATTAAATAATTCATGCACGATTTGAATGTTGAATACAATAAACGAAAGATGATCTATAAAATATCTATTTTTATGTAGATACTTATTACTAGCAAAAATTACATGTCTCCAGTAGATTGAACAATATAAATGGGTATTTTAGGAAAAAGTTTATTACTTACATAGTACTGCCGTAGGTGTATAATGAATCTTTTAATTTATTACCGAAGTATTACAATACGTAGCTTATTGGAAGAGGAAGATAGTCGAAAGTTAATGGTTGTTCTACCTACCTTGCCAACCTTCTACCAACACCAAGTACACTCCAAAACCTTGAAACAGTCGATGAGTTTGTATATCTTGGATCGACCATCAGTGGAAAGGGTGGATTCGAAGCGAAAATAAGAAGACGCACACAAATTGCAAAAAATGCGATGACACGCCTTACCACTATATGAAAGGATCGGGGAATTTCGATTGTCACAAAAATGATGCTTGTGCAAACATTAGTGTTCTCGATATTTCTATACGGAGTCGAGTCGTGGACCCTGAAGGCAAGAGAACGAAAGGCAATTGATGCCTTTGAGATGTGGTGTTGGCGCCAAATGCTTTGCATTTCTTGGACAGAGCACGGGACGAACCAGTCAATCATCCAGAGACTGAAGATAAAGGAGCGGCTCTCGATGATATTTTTGAGAAGAATTCTGCAGTTTTTTAGACATATTGTCAGGCGCGGACCGGACAACCTGGAGAGACTGGTAGTTTTGGGTAGCCTCCAGGGAAGGCAAAGCAGAGGAAGAGCGTCTGCGCGATGGAGCGACCAAGTAAAAGAGCTGACTGGGGGCACCATCCATTCTGCCCTGAGAAAAGCGGAAGATCGAGAAGGATGGAAAGTCTTGGTCGCTCAAAGGATGGCGAAATTTAAATGTGGTCACGATCCTCAGCTATGAGTGCACGACCAAGAAGAGATTGAACGATAGCCAATTTGTAAAAGAAATTTTCATGGCAACATTTCATTTAAAAAAATATTTATATAAAAAATCCATTCATATTTAATCCCTAAAAACAAAATTTTAAAAACATAATTCAGTAATACACCACAAATATTTAAAAAATCATTACGACAAAATTAACAAATAATTTTTGAAAATGCAATAATATTGGTTACCGGCTTGTGTGATTTGAATCAAAATATCAATATTAGGAACCTACTTAGCGCCATTATTATCTGGCGTCTAGATAGCTTAATCTAAAACGTTAAACTATTATAAACACAGCATGCAAGGTGCATGTTGAGTATAATGTAGACTATAATAAACAGATAAGATGGCAGATAAGAGTTTTCAAAATGATAGATTTTACCAAACTAATGGAGTTGCAAAGATTAGTAGGTAATATTGCTGAGCAAATAGATAGCTTCTGTACAAATGTAGCCAAATAAGTTTATTTAAAGGGTTCTGTTTTTTTAAGTTATTTTTTTAAGTTCAGGTGCGTTTTCAAAAAAAAGTATTTGAAATGAGTCTAATTTTTCTCCATGGCTAAGATCCAAAATGTAACTTACGATTCAGTGAAAATATTTTATCTCCCGCAATAAAAATGTTTACGTTTTTCTTCGTAGTGATAAAAAGACTTCATTTAATTTTGTGAATATGTCAGCAAGATAATATTATTATTTGAGTTCGGCTAGCCACAAAATTATTGTAAATGACGATCTATAATAAAGAAATTGGTATGTGAACAACGGTTCTTGTCGCAGTTTAAACATTATATCGAAGACTTTCTTAGACGTCGTATTGACACTAGTCATAATTATGATTGCAAAAATAGTACAGACTAGTGATTATTCATATGTTTACTATTGTAAATGATCGTAATAGTAAAGGTCTACATTTAATAAAAAATGGCACAATTTTAAATGTGATTGAAATGTTTGTAGCTTGTAATCTTGAATCAATTTGTTACAATCATATCTTACAAAAATCAAAATCTTCCGCTTGTTTACACATATAATATCTTGTTAAAAGTTGTTTATCATGATTAAACTGATAAAAATAAACCAGATAGTTGATTTATTTTATGCAATAGATTATTTTTTAATTAATTCATATTTTGACTTAAGCGTCAATTACATTGAGCTTCTTTACGAGCTATTTGTTGGCGAATTTATAATCTGCCTGTAAAGTTGCCCAGTATAATCATCGAACAAGCTAATAAGCAGGTTGTATACACTCTACCGAGAAAAGTTGAAAGCCGGTCAACTTTACACGCTACACGCCGGCTTGTGGGCCTACTGCGTCTGCGCAGTAGAGCGCAGTAGCAACCTCCCGGTAAAAAAACGAACTACGTTCTGTCAAAATAGTCGCTGGCTTGTGGCTTCTCAGCGAATGGAAAGTTTTGTGTGTAATCATCAAATCGCAGTAGCTGAATCACCCGCTTTTAAATTCGCCAACAAACAGCTCGTAAAGAAGCTAAATGTAATTGACGCTTTAATAACATTTAGATTGCGTTGCTGGAAAACTTCTCTGAACACAACATATCATGTAAATTGACGCTCATCATCAGCAGGTTAATTTGCTGGAGATTTAGACTTATATGCACCTTTAAATTATTAGAATTAAATAATTATGGTAGTGAAACATAGAGTTGGCCATGAGAAAACAGTGTTGTCTGCAAATAAATACCAACTTAATCAGTCGGTCTTCTTGATTTCTTGATTTCTTGATTGTGATTGGCGATTGCATAAGTAGGAATAACTAAGAAAAATCTAAAAACAAATAGTAAGGTGGTCAAGTTAACGTGTGAAATAAAACTTCCATGTGTCCGTGATTGCATTATATTTAGAGATTATTAATTGTCTTTTGATAAAATTTGGCTCAAGTGTTTCAACAAACATGCGAGTGCTATTGGATAAACCTCTTTGAGGTCCTTTAAACATATTCATCTAAATATTATTTTGATATCACATAATACTTTTCTTTAATATACTCAATATAATAAAAACGTAACATTGTAAGAATTTGTCAAACTATTATGAGTATATCGTAACATGTTCTAATTAAAATAAACGGTTCCTTTATTTTCTTGTCAATATTTTTCAAATTTAGAATTTGGGTTGATATCTTAGACGAGTGATTATTCTCTCAATTTACACTTTACAATACGTATTCTCCCTGTCTTGCTATGATATTATACATATTTATTTATATTATCTCTCAAAACAATCAAGACAAATTTATATATTTAATTTTGCATGACATTATTAATTAATGTTGATTTTTAACGATTACATAATTATCTATCACTCATTTTATGTAAGTAAACTATTAGCACTGGTCATTTAAACTGATGTAAACACTGGAGTAACTCCCAGGAGACGAGACAGACTCAGGATGTATGTGCATGACAATAGGCCACATCTACCCGTCCGTGTGAATTGTTGAACTCTGACAATGTACAGTGCAGAGATGAGACAAGGTTGTCTGTGAGCTATAATGTTAGCCTGGTAACGTACTCTAGCAACGATACTCTTACTGGTCGGTATTTCAGTATACTACAATAATTATACAAGTAGAGTATAATTACTTATATCAGTGACGTTGAATGGATATTAATCGATTATGTAACATTTACATTTATACGTAAAAATAATTTAAATACGAGAATTGCTTAGGCGCGAATTTATTATTATTTCATTATAATATGCCAATTAAATTAGTGATACCTTTAAACTGGTAGAGTTTGTAATCGTCACTTATATTAATTGTATGAACATAGGGAATGTACGTTGTTTATATAAGAAAAATAGTATATATATATACCAAAAATTTGTACCATATCAGTCGTAGCGGTTCTAATTATGCACAAAACTCACTTATTCGGCGCTCATGTTTAAATTATTATATGCGTTTCTCGACCGCTGATCCTTGTAATAATTCACCTGTTTCATTTAAACGCGCTATCTCCAAAATTTTGTATAAATGGATATATATGTTACTTTTTTTGGATATAATTTAATTATTCATTATTCTTCCTCATTTTCCTCTAATGGAATAATTGGATATAATTTAATTATTCATTATTCTTCCTCATTTTCCTTCTAATTTCTTTATATTTATGTTATTCTTAATCTCTATCTTGTTAGACTTAACTATGTTATAATGTATACATGGAAACTTTGTTGGTTGCAATAACTTTTCATTATTATATTTTATTTTTTTATAATCAATATGTAACTTTTTGTTTCCTTAATAAATAATAATAAAAAAAAAAATAATATCTAAACTCTAAGGTAATTCGAACATAATCAGTTTATTTCGGTATTTTAGATTTTAGATGAATATGATAAGCACACGTCTTGACTTGACTAAGTACTATCTAGTAATTTACGACGTTTAAATACAATACCATAATATTATTAAAATATAAATAAAACTAAATTCGGTACAACTAAAAATTTCAAAATAACCTGAACATTTACAGTATAATTTATTTATATAAACTCATATATGATTTATTTTTCTTATTGGTGCATATATTTTCATAAAATTATCAGTTACGATTACAGAACTAATAATATCATAATATTTTAAATTGTATAAATAATAATCAGAATTGTTTTATTTACAAATAAAATAATAAATTATTTAGCACATTTCGTGGCAATTGCCTTGCGAGTATCATCCTTAGATTTTTTTAAATAATTTTTCTAGTCAATACAAACTTCATTATTTAATAATATCATTGCAATGAGTTTTTGCAACTGGCCAATAATAATTATTATATTATTATTGTATTTTACATATTAATATATCGTTATCAGCGCTCTAAATGGAAAAATTTACCGAAAATACATTCTAATGTAATAATTTTATAAATAATATATTATTATAATATATGAATAGGTGTGTTAGATTTTTTGTTATGTGTAGTTTAGATGGTCAATAATGGAAAGATATTTTTTCAACTTGTGGCATACAAGATCAGGATACCCATATCTTGTTAGCACCCTAGGTAAAAAAAATAGGGCTTAGAACATGTTGCAAGTACTATTTTTTTCTAGTAGTTCGACAAATAATTTTGAATTAAACTTAAAATGTATAAAAAATAAGTGAATTAAATCTTTTTTTAATAATCTACGATCCGGAATGCAATAATACGAGACGGAGAGATAATGCTGAAAATTTAACGAACCGGAGTTATTAAGTAGCGCTCCGGTACGCTCAAGTCCATTTCGAACCCTAATTGTTTTTGCGATGTTAAAACTTAACATGTAAAAATTTTTCAATCTTATATATTATACCCTTCTATAAGCACAAACTTTAACGTATGATTTCAATCTAAAATGTTTGGAAAACTTGTTTTACTATATTACATAATAGGTAATAGTGAAGGACTCATTATTATTACATATTCATAATAGGTACTGTGTTGTAATTACTAAGTGAATTTGGGGTAATATGGTATTATTAAAATGAGATATATTGTAGTATACAGAAGGTTTTCATACCTAATTAATTATATTTTAATTTTAATGGCAATATTATATGGAATGACATTTGTTTAACGCGTGCGTGCTACCTGTGCTCTTGTTTGGCTGTAAGACATGGCAACTTATTAAGTTTCAAAGGTCTCGAGTTTTGAGCTTTGACAATTGATATCTTAGGGGTACATTTCTACGAACGAGTTACAAACACTCGAGCTCGTGAGCGAACACAGCAGCCTTTGGTGAATGGGGTAACGATGAAGAGATGCTTAACGAGGCTGAGACATGTGTTCCGGATGCCTCCAGAGAGGGCGGCATTTTGTACCCTTGTGGCACAGCTTCGCGGGTTCTGTCGCCGTGGCCGGCCCTCCCTCAGCCTGCAGCAGTGCTAATAGGTTTGGCATGGCGGGAGGCGCGAGAATTGACGATGGACCGAGGGAAGTGGCACGAACTTATGCTTGCTTTATGTCCTAATGTCACATCGTGACAAGGTGAGAGAAGAAGAAGAAAAATATAGAACATTGATTGTTTTTTTTTATCAAGTATGCAATGTAATATAAACAAACGGAAATTTATATATTTTTACAAAATTATCATGTCAGAGATTTTAACAACACGATAACGATATTATGACACAGTTTATTATATAATAAGGTATAAATAATAGTATAATTTTATTAAAATATTTGTTTACATATTTTAATTTTTATCGGTTAAATGTTTTTATTCACATACGCCTGCATATTTAATAATCAATACTACCCGATTCACGCGGAAACACTTGTTTATTCTGAAATCCGAAAGCGTATTCCAATAACACGAGCCCCAGAGGACATGACCTGCAGAGAATGTACTCACATCCCATACAACTATGTCTAGCATAACCATATACATTGACAATACAGTCGGAGAGAAACTTGGCTAAAGTGTTACGTGCTGTCCGATGAAAAAAGCTCACGAAAAGATAACACACATATTTTCTTCACTTCTTTCTGCTAACCTGATACAAAACATTTTGTAAATATAAAATAAAATTTAATAGGTAACAGATTATTTTTATATAAAATTCAATATATTAATAATGGAACTGGCGTTTATAATAGTTTAGAAACAAAGTTTATTTTGTTATTTTTATGATCATTGGGTTATTTATTTTGTCAGCTATTTTGGGCTATGAATCTATCTTTGGGATGATCTACATTTTTTCCGTCCGATCATAATAAGATCCATATAGTGGAGGTTTGTATGAACGGAGTTTTGATTTTTACGAGAAATGGATGTCAGCCACTTGCTCAACCTATTAGATCCATACTCTGACTCATACGCAAATTTAAAAACAATATATTGTGTACTTGTCGCTTAAGCCGCGCGGCCATCGTGGGTGTTTTACTACAATTTTCAACAATAACTGACGTTATCCCGATCGCACATTGAAAATCGTTTTGCCTGGAATATAGTCATAAATAAAAATTGGGCGCAATATTGTAACTGTCTTCCGTGTGCGTAAACAAGGTCATGTCGGGACAATGACGTCACGTGGCATGCCAAAACGAATGAAAAAGCCACTTCTGCACATGTGCCAGTGCGACATTTAAGACGGACATGTCGCTCGGCGAGTGGATAACCGCTGGACAAATTTCATCATACAGTGGTACCTAAGGAGCTCTAAACGTATATAGAGACACCCTAGCCTGCTGGACAGACGAGTTCATGTTCGGTAGATGTACATGGCAGCAAAGAACTAGGGACCGAGAATAGTGGAGAGAACTAGAGGAGATCCAGCAATGGATCGACTCCAGCTGATAATGATGATTCACGTAAACTCACCGTCACGCAAGTGGAATATATCAAAATCTTAAAAAATTCGGTTGAACACAGTTATTGCTTTCCCAATTTGTATCACCAATGGTATGTCAGTGTTAGTCATGTACCTTGGAAGGATAAATAACTGTCATTCTTTACTGCTTAATAACAATATTAATTGATTCCATAATATGGTAAAATAAAGTATATATTTTGTAATATATATTGTGCTATACCTACCTATTAACTCGATGTATTTATTGAGAAAGTATTTACCCAATATTTGACGGGATGGGAATGGGACAACTGGGCGCCGCATTGTTGAATGAATAGTGTTCGTTACGATTTTATATAGAAAGTTGACAAGGAATTTTAATCAGTTTCTATCTACAACTTGGTTGTTTTAATTTATTTTGCTCTTAACATAATGTTTTTATTGCGGATTGAGAATTATCATGCCTGAGACTTTATATAAAAATAAAAGAACTCTCTTCCCGTTGAAACTTAAACATATGCCCAATTAAATCATTATTTACGTGTACATATTTAAATTATCATCAAGTACTATTATAATAATATAATAATTTAAATATACATAATAATATTAAATATATATTTTAAAGGTAACGTCTATTTATTTTTGAGTTTCATTTGATTGCATGGCGCCCAGTTGTCCCGGCGCCGAATCATCCTAGACCCGACGAGATGCACTCGTTCCTATTTTCTCAAATAGGTCAAACTCATTGAAAATTTAAAGTGCAGGTGCTATTCACAGGAACCAGTTGATAAATATTTATAAAAACGGATCGTATGAATCAAGCTTCAGACTATTATAAATGCATTGATTTCTGTTTTGGACACGAAACAGTTTTATTATGCTTTAACGAGTTCATTCAAAATAATAATTTATTATTTCATGTTAAGTAAATCTTATCTATGACAGATAGTCATTATTCTATAACCGTGAAAGTTTCAAACATTATATATGTTACGCCGAATGTGCGAAATTGACTATCACATGAAATGGGCTAAATTTTGCCTAAATCATGAAAAATGCAAGCCCGTTGCCTTATTTATGAATTAGACAAAATATCTGGTGAGTGCATGAATTTGGCAGTAATTTTTCTGCCTTGTTCATGCATTGGACAATCTAGATAGTCGCGCTACGGTGGTATTTTTTGAAACTTAACTAAATGTGTTAAATGCTCGTTGATTGGTCAAAATGTACGTATATTACGTACCTATGGTCAAAATAGGTGGTCGCGCTCCGGTGATGTTTTTGAAACTAATCAAACTAACCAAATGTGTCGAATGTCATTGATTATAATATAAAAAAATACCAATCAATAACTACAACGACGTTCATATCCATTTACAATGCGCAAAATAACTAGAACTATAATATGATAACGGATGAATTTTATTAAAAGGTATTTTCGCGATTTGATTCGTGCTTGGGTATCGATCGTGCAATGGTCGATTGTATGTTTTTGATAGTTTGTTGATACTTGTTAGCTAACCTCAAAATGGACATTCAGTTGAATAATTCAGAATTTTAAAACCTAACCTAACCTAACCCAATCTAACCTAATAATATTATATTATGTCCAATTATAACTAATAAAACCATCCGTATTAAATTTACTTTTTCTACTGTCATGTTGACAGCTTAAGAATTCCATGCCCTGGTGAATTCATGTACTCGGCAGAAAATTTACCTAATTCATGAATAAGGCAACAGGCTTGACTATTACATGAATTAGCCAAAATTTAGCCCATTTCATGTAATAGTCAATTTCGCACATTTGGCGTAACATATATTATAACGGCAATCAAATTATTTTATTACCAATTTGATACCATCTATGAACATTACTATTGACAATAATTTCACGATTAATTTCTTTACATTTTTCAAAGTTTTTTTGAAGTACTTATATTAAATAACATAATAATGAACTACAATATTATATACAACAATCTAATACTTTTGTGTATTTGTATTTATTCACACAATAATTCATAATTGGATTTACGATAATATTATACTTAATAAAATATTGGCCCAATATAACAAAGATTTTAGGAAACCTATGCAGATGAGACGATTTGGTATTCTGGTCTGTCAGCCTTTTATGGATAATAATATTCTGAGGTTTTGGCTATTATCACCTCCACATGTTATGTATTTTACAGGTGCTATTAATGAACCACTTTAAATTTGCATATTATTATTATGGACCATAAGAATTTTTGCATTAATATATTACTATACTCAGAGTGTTTGATATTACCAAAGAACTTTCCACACATATCCAAAAAATTAGCAATGCTATTTTAATGAATAATAATGAATATAATATAATTTATTTATTTTTTTAACTCTTTCTCAAGCAAGATCTTACTATGATAGCTTGGCTATAATTAATAGTAAAATATCTTTCAATATAATCACGTTGCGGATATTTAAGCCAGTGTTTTTTTTAGATCATTTTGTAATACCAAATTATTTATTTAACGTTCGCGGCTGCATATTTACATATGACGGGTATGGATGGGGTGAATTAAATCATTCATAATAAATCATTAGATAATATTCATTACAATATTCATTAATATGACAGAAGGTTGTAGATAAGGCATTGACGTATGCAAATAAAAACACGACCACAGTCAAACATAAAATCACGGGATCACATGCTGAACGTAGATTTAACAAAATGCTCAGAGGTTTTGATATAACCGCACTCACATAAAGAAAGAGTAATTGATCCCAAGAATTCTTAGTTCTATAATGTATTTGCAAGCAAGTAAGGCTTCCAAAACGTCTACCAGCGGGTATAATACTATTAAACAGATCGAAGATTCTTACTCTATTTACGGCGTTAGACTTTTCCGGGCTTATCGTTCTATTCAACTACTTTTTTTCCTGCCATCTAGAATGACTATTTTAATTTAAACCAGCATAATATGGTCAGAGTAAAAAATACTAAAGTAAACCAGGAGTTTAAGACTTTGAAAACTTTTATAATAGTATTTACTTCCCTGTTTAATAATACCAAATAATGAAAGGTCATTACTGGATTTGTACACTTATAACAATGTCCGTACCAGTTGACGTAACCAGTCTTGATCGCGATTACAGTATAGTACATCTGAAGGATATTATTAAAATTATCATTTATTTTATTAAATTCAATGATTTTTTTTTTAAATTGACGGTTCGTGGCGTTATATAAGGTAATAATTTATTCTAGTAAAATGGTTCTACATACATCCCATTTGAGCACGTATTATTTTGTATTGAATTGTTTTTTTTTTTTAGAATTATTAATAACCATGTCCTTACTTTTTCGTACAAGGTGGTTGTTAGTAATTTTGAACAATCACAAACACCCAGGCTTTGAGAAAAACACATAAATGTTTATGTCATGACGGGGAATCGAACCCAGAACTCTCGGGTGAAAGGCCAGCGCCTTGCCCACTGCACCACGAGAGCTGCCTGTATTGAATTGTTAGCTGAAGCATTTTATTTATGACAACTTATTCTTGAAAGTTAAAATAAAACAAATATTATTGTCATTCAATTCGATATTCAAATAAAAAATCATCATGGTCATTATGACGTAATGAAAATATTTTTAAATCGTCTAAATATTTATTTACAATTTAAAATAAATAAAAAACTAAGAAAATATGATAATTAAAAATGATAGTTGATCACATTGACATTTTGTGAAACTGGATTTTCGAAATTGTCTGAATCCATGCAGTCAGCCATTCAAATCAAAACACCTGCACACAAATGATATAGTTCTTTCAAACAAATATGAGTAGTAACACAATCTTTTAGTTTTCATCTGGAACTGGTTTCTTTTAACTTATACACTTTATTCATTTCTCTTTTCTTTAATTTTTATATTATACGCGTATCTTAATCAAAATTCTCAGCAATTTGTATGACAACATTTTGTATGAAGAGAAACTGGCAAAGTGTTTGTAGCTGCCAGTGTAATAATCAAATATTATATATATCAAATTATTGTTCAATATTATAATTTTGTATAAATAACATCATTCAACACACAACACCTCAGAGAAATATCTGTTTAAAAAATACTACGACAGCCAGCAGTATTTGAATCCAAGCCCATATGCTTTGACCTACGACTATGACTATGTGTATACTATCTAATTGCGACGAAGTGAGCTTGTGGTTTTTACATTTCTCACTAAAGCGCTTTTTTAAATTTCGTTATTATATTGTTGACAGTCGGATTTTGTGTTTTAAATCAAAGTATGCCAATTTGAATCCCGTTGGGTACATATCGTATTTTATTTTTAAGCAGCTTTTTCCTATTCGTTATATATTTCTTTGTTTGGAGGTAAAGCATATTTTTTTAGGGCTGGGAATGTCTTTTGATCGATAATCTAAGTCTAATGTGACCATACCCAAGTGTGATATAACTAAATTTACATGACTTTAAAATTTTGAGAGTTCTCATAGGAAAATGAAATATGTTGGAACAAAATTTAAAATCGTAATAAATAAGAAAATCTAAAACAAAGCTAATGGTAAATGAATGAAGAGATTTTCACGTTAACTATATGATACCGCAAACTTTCTAAATACAAGAAATCTTTTTGGCGACCAGATCGGATGATTTGATGGGACCAACAGCTGGTTCAAACAACTTGAGCAGCTCTTCTCTTTTCGAATCACGCAGAGGATGTGGTGTCTCCATCAAACAGTGAATCGACTCCACTAATGAAAGTGGTGCATGAATTATATTTCATGTATAAAAAACGGCTGCATTTATCCTGTAAATTTTAGTAATAACTGTATTTTTCAAAGTTTAACTCTAGTTGTGCGCAGCATAAAATAATATCCCTCAAATCATTTAAAAAGTTATCATCAAATATGTTATTAATACAGAAGTCACCATTCTTCACTCACCTCATGCAAACGCATCTTTTCCAAGAGATGTACGTTATTTGTAGAGCATACATTGTTGAATAACAGAGGTGCAGTTAATTTCAACTGCACATTGTACCCATTGTACGCGCGTACAAAACAAACTCAACTTGCCACCACTAAACTGTGGCTCGGAACATTTATAATGCTGGCTTCGGTTGCCAATGGGATTAAACACTATACGTATCACCTACTTTATACGATGGCAAGAATACAAATAATATGATCACTTTAATTCATAAGGATATTTCAATCTTAGAATAGTGAAATACAAAATGTTGTTATTATTACATTATAAATTAATATTCTCTTACTAACAAACTATATCACTATATTACGGTTTCAAATAGAATTGTAACATACTTTAAAAAGTTAACATTAACATTAATACTACTAAATCACTTACATCATTATTTTGTTTTGACTATTGACTGTTAGCGTATTAGTAGAAGAATATTAAATATTTTAAAAATAGTCAGCTCAATACAGAACTATTCCAAATCACATTTGAAATATTTTAGAAGAGAGTTCTTTGAAACAACCTACTTAAATTATTTATTATTTGTATAGATAAATGTATAAGTACTTCATATTTTAGTAGGACTATTGATGAAATGAAATGATGCATAAATGTGTTTATATAAATAATAAATAACTTTTATAGGTTGTGTCAAAGAACACTTCTCTAAAATATTTCAAATGTGAATTAGAATAGTTCTGCATTCACGGCAGCTGACGATTTGATATCTTGATTAAGGGGGATCCTATATACCAACAGAAAACTCAGTGGAAAAATACGAAGCTTGCAATTTGAGTTTTTTTTTTTGATAATTTACAATTTCAACTGTAATAATTAATAAATAATATGTATCTGTAAACATTAAAAATATTTTTTTTTTAAGTCACATATTTTTGCTTCAAATACACTCTATGACGATCGGTCATATATATGTCAAAAAACCCGTTTCTTATGTTGGCGTCCTGTGTCACAGGGTGTCACAGAGTGTAAATACGATGTCATAGCTGTCATACAATATGTATGTATAAATATGCATAGATTTGATCATAGGCACTAAAACGCTCTTAGCATATATGTGCCCGATCGTCATATAGTCTATTTGAACCTTTTGTACATGGGTTACGTTATTATTACATTATTTTTATGGTTATATTTACTATTAAAATTTAGTTTATTAAGTTTTCATATTTTTACGGTTTAGATTTTTCACTAATTCATAGTTTTAATATCTTTTTTATTTATATATATATATATTCTATATTTATTTTAAAAAAATCGATTTTTATAAAAATATAAATGTGTATAACTTGAAATTCTTTTTATTTATGTAGGTTTGCCCCATATAGGATCCCCCGTATTTAAAAGTTCCTTTTCATTGGGTAATAAATTAGAAAATTACGTATTAATTATATATTTATTACATGACATGTATATTTTTTATGTAACGGTAATACATATTATATCATTTATTCTTCATATTTATCAAATTAAACGAAATTTATATACAATTTTAATATCAAATTCATTAGTTATTCAAATATCAAATTCATCAGTATCATTCAAATCCATAGGAATAAAAATATATTATTTTATTATATCGTGTCTGACAAGGTTGCCTACAACAGGTCTAGATTTTTTGATCATTTGGCTTCGAAGTTACAAATATATTGTTACGGGTTAAATATTAATTATTACCTTAATTCAGTCGATAACAGGAATTTTTGTAAGATATTTAGCTTAATTATTGTTATCACTAATAATGAATAGAATTTATTAATCTTTCAAAAGCAATTCAAAAATATTAACCTTATATTATTTATTGAAATTACTAAATAAAAAAAATGGTTTAGTTGCTACCTACACACTTAACGTACTGTTCCAATTTTGTTTTTAACTTAGATGTTTATTCAATTTTAAATAGACTTACGTACTTTCTATTAAAAATATTACGATTCTTTGATACATTTCATATTAATATATTCTCTAATACATCATTCAAATGTAATATGGCGTTTCTTTTGGGTACTTGCTTTGAATTTATCGTTGGCTTGTTTACTAATTAAATATATAAAATTTGAATTTTGAAGCCATATTTTGTTCATAAAATATCGTTACAAATAATATATTGATATACTTAATACTGTTTCAAGTCAAAAAATCATGAAGAACATTCGAGTAGAACGAGCATTTTTTCCCACTATTATTAAATAATACTTACCATGTTTCCAACACAGCCAATTAAATGTGTGTATTCTACCGTGTCATTATAATTATTGATACTGTTTATTTAATCCTTTAAAGAGATTCTCAGTTACTTGGTGAAAAATAATAATAACATCCACCAAATAAATATCTTAGGTCAAAGAATCTTTTCTGAAATACGATAAAAGAGATACTTTACCAGGCAACGCGACTGTCAAGCGGCAGGCGAGGGTTACTCCTTCAATATTGCAAATCCACTGGACGAGCTTCCTGGCTAAAGGCTTTCATTAAAACATGTCTTACGTTTGAACCAAATTTACCAAATCCAGTGTGGGCATTCCAGATGTGCTTGTATGATGCATAAGTTGTGCTTGAAAGCATCACCAATTAGCGACCGTTATGAGATGTAGACCATAGTTCATATCGTGGAGATCTACAACTTGTATGCTTTCCCCGAAGGAGTTTCAGCTATAAATTGGATCGAACAGGAAGCTTCTGTTTAAATTAATACTTAATCAGTTGTGCCGTAGTTTGCTATAAATTTTTTTCTTAATTTGATTCTACTATCACCACTAAATTATGAAGCCACTAGGTATTTAAGTGAAATATATAGCGCGTTTAAATAATTTTTAGAACGTTTTTCTTAGCTCGTATTCTTATATGACCGGTGGTTCTTTGTGCGGTACAAATCTTGCAATCAGTTTTTAACTAACTTCCCGACTAGCTAGACATTTGTAACTTTTATAATATTTCAGAACATGATGTAAATGCATTTTTTTAATACTTTTAACAATCTTTAGGTAGAATTGAATTCATTTTCAGTTAATTCTGTTTTATATAAAAAGTTATTTCGGAAGAAACCCGTAATTCAATCCACTATTATTGGTTGCTAGGGGTCTGGGGTCCTAGCAACTAAATTATTAATATATACCTGCGTTACTATGGAAATCAAAATGACATGTCAAAATAACATTTCAGTATTATTTCTATCAAGCACAAATTTTTTTGATCGTTTAAGCTAGTCAAGTCAAGTTTATTATATGATTCAACTGAAAATTTAAAAACGTTGTATATAGAAAGTTCTTTTTATCTTGTTATTATTATTTACCTAATTCAGGCGAGTCATGAACCCGCATTCATAGAATTTTGGCGAATGTGCTATATCAATTTATATCACTTACACCATGTCTAATCACGACCTTTTAATAATAATAATTATGCTTCTAAGTTGTTTTAAATTCTAATATTACAATTAATGAAAGCACTTAAAATATTTTTTATTGTAGGTTATGTTTATGAGGTCGACCTTAGTTTTTTTATTGATATTTTTGGGAACTAATTTCCGATATTCTGTTGGTGTTTCATATAATATTTTAATTATTTATGGTATATATAATATAGTTGCAGGTCTTATCTTATCACCTAAAATATACTTATACTTATCGTAGGTAGTTGTTATAATGAAAGAGTCATATTGAAAATATATCCGTTATTTTTATTATTAGAGTTTGCAATTGAGTCGTAATATTGACGAAATTTAAATATTTTGTATTCTACATAATATTTTAATAATGAGATGCCATCATTGCAAAAATTAATAATAATAATAACTTTACTCATTGCTTCCCAAATATATCCTACATTCTTAATTTATTTAATTTGACCTTTGTACGTGGGCCTAGTTGAATTAAAAAAACTGCCATCTTATTTTAAATTAAGATGTCTACATTATTAAAAATTCTATCAGAAAAAAATAGCAAGATGGAAATATTTATTTAAAATGACTAGGCATTTTTAAAATATTGATAATATTAAATTATTATCATAGTTTTAATATCACGAATTATCAAATAAATTTAATTAAAGTAGTCCTTTAGTGTATATTCAATAATTATATAAAATTGTCTTTTTCTGAGAAATTTTGCTTTTATTCTTGCCGCCAACGCTGTGCTCAATTTCTTTGCGTTTCATAATTGGAAAATATTAAATCTCTTTTTAATACAGTTTTACAAAGTCTACGTATTAACATTTCTTTTATACAATTAATAATTATAGAAATATATAAAACCAACATTGGATACATAAGATTTCCCATTTTCTTATGGTCTTCTTCAGTGGCGCATCCAGTGCAGGGCCTTTAATCTTAGCGGTAGGTAGGGGTCCACCAAATATCCTAGCCTGAGGGCCCGTTTCAGGATGTAGGGGCCATGGTGTAGGTATACCGAGTGCAATATACAAAAGACCGATAAACGAGAAATTAGGCTTTGTTGTGTTGAGTAGGTTTGTTTATAAGTTAACTGCAATAATACTTTTTTTTGTCCATTTTCAATTGGGCTCTTCTTGGGCTCCCCTTAATATTAAATCCTTAGTGCGCCACTGGTCTTCTTAGCCGAGTAGACTGCAATCAGTCTTAATACTTATTTACATTAGTTCATAACACACATTATATTCCATGAGTTAAAATATTATTATGTAAATAGAAATCAGGTTGGTGGCTATACTAAACAGTCTTTCCTAAAATGTGTTTTTTTACTTAAAATTGTTACTAAAAACGAGTATAAATTTTATCTAGATTAGTAACTAGTGAATGTATTTACTACTATATTATTTTGAATCGTAATGAAAATAGTCAGACGACTATCATTATAAAATCAAACGCCAAACTGACGAAAACATTGATAAGACGCATCAAAGAAGGCTGTTCGTAAAAGTTAATCCCTTTAATTCAATTCGTCACTACAATTATCCACTTAGAATATTTAAAGTTTTCTATATCGCAAAATTACTTGACGGTTAGATTCAAAATAACATTTCTCGGTCGAGTTAGATAGTCACCGTAAGGCTTTTAGTCTGCAAGTTTGTTCATAAATAACTTGTACAATACCACTCAACAATAGTTATTGTATTATACATCGAGTTAACTAGTATTTGGATTTGATATTTTAAATGATGTAGTTAACCTTCCCTTTATGATGATAATAAATTCCGTCCATTCCGGTGATGTCACATTGAGTTACCGTACAAAATTGACAATATTACAATAGATAAACGTTAAATCCTTATTTTAGCAACATAAATACATCGAATAAGGTTGCATTAGCATTATTTTCTATGTGTTCTAAAATGATCAAAAAGGCATCAAAACTTAATTGTAATCAAACAAGTATTTCTATACATTCTTACAAGTTATAATACCATCTTGATCTCACCCCTTATTTTCATATTACTTTCTCACAATTGAATATGTATCTCTTTGTGGCAAATACTTTTAAATATGTCGTTCGTAATGGAATGCAACGCTGCGTTAGGCGGCTCTCGTTGTGTAGTGCGCAAGGCCCTTGCCTTCCACTTGAAAGTTCTGAGTTCGATTCCCGTGTTTTTCTCAAAGCGTAGGTATTTGCAAAAAAAGCAAGAACATGGTTATTAATAATTCTAAAAAAAAAATATGACGTTTATAATTTATGACAGGTAAATTAAATCTGACAGGTTTCTATAAATTATTTAGTAGATAATACTATCGATTTTGAAAATAATATTATTTTTTTTGGATGCAATATTGATGATTCTTGATATCGTCGAACTATAAAAATGATGACGTTCATATTTTCAGAAATATTTAGAGTTTTTATGGGTAACCTAAGGTGACATTACAATAATGGCAGTGTTAACAAAGGCAAGTAAAACGTAAAACGATAATTAATCATTTATTACCGAATGATTTTATCAAGTATTATTTTAACGTACCTATGCGCTAAATAAACGCATATTTGGGAGTTCTGGCCACTGGTATAATATGAAGCGCCTAGTTTCAAAAGCCCTTAAAAGGCTTTTTGAAAATTTTTGAGTTAGATATGTATTTAGATGGATATTTTTGTTACCTATATTATGGCCAAAGATTGAACTCTATAAAACACCAAAAACCGTTAATACGTATCATCAAAAATTAAGGTAAATTTCAAAACCCTCTAAAATGGATGGGTGTGCTTTTCAAATACCCCTAAAATGGAAAGCCAAAATACTCTTTAGACTCTTTAGAGTGTAACGAATTAAAAAATAAATACATAAAAATCACATATTTAATACATATATTTTTTCTCATTTTTCTACTACCTAACTACTAACTTCTAACTACGAGTACCTTAAATCGTTTTAGGGGCTTTTGAAACTTGGCGCTTCATATAGTAATAGTAGGTAGTCTTTATAAATATTCAATGGTTATACCTTTAAAATACAAATCATAAAAAAATACTACAAAAATCACACGAACATAAACATATTCATTACTACATTATTATTCGACGGGTCCAATTGTTTTCTTGGCAAATTAAATTTACCTCTACAAATAAAACCGTTCCGCCGGGCGAGCGGTGCCGCGCAGAGCTCAAACTAGCGCTTTTATTACCTTCGGCCCGTGTGAGGGGTCTAATAAAATTCCCCTCCCCATTAATGTCCGGATGAGTCCGTAAATGAACGAAAATATTTTATGTGCGCGGACTTGCGCCACCGTTTATCTTTTACTGAAAATAAGTTTCAAGGCACATATGCCCTAATGCGGACACCTACATAAATATGCGAGAATTTTGCTACTAATTAACTATAACGACCTAATTAAAATTTGGTTTATGTCATCAAATTTTCCAACATTCGTTTTCAACTATTGGATGAATGCCTCTTCATGTTGTTTTCACTTTTCTCAGTTTGTACATCCTTTCTTCCGTACCCGGTATCTACTTCCTTTAATATTAAGATTCCACTTATGTTAGAGGATTAGTAACAAGTAATAAATAATAAATAAGTAAACCAAAGTGATCGGATAGAAAAACCATATTTTTATTTGGACCAAAAATGAAACGGTATGAGAAAATATAAATTTTCAATGAGATAAATTTTATAACGTTTTTATTATCTCGTATTTTTGTTTGTCCGGTAGTTGTTTCTCCTTCTTCTTCTTCTTCTTTCACCCTGTCACGTCCCAACATTGGGGCATAGGGCAAGCACAAGTTGGCGCCACTTCCCTCGGTCCATCGCCAACTCCTGTGCCTCCCGCCATGTCAGACCTGCAGCACGTAGGTCGCTTTTGTAGCATCGCTGCAGGGTGAGGGAGGGCCGGCCACGGCGACGGAACCCTTGAAGCTGTGCCACAAGGGTACGAAGTGCCGCACTCTTTGGCGGCATCCGGAATACATGTCCCAGCCACGTGAATCGTCTCTTCGTGATAACTTCAATCACCGAAGGCTGTTGTGTCTGCTCACGAACTCGGATATTTGTTACGCGGTCGTACCAATGTACCCCTAAGATTCTGCGGAGACATCGATTCTCAAAGCTCAAAAGCCGTGACTCTTGAAGCTTAGTAAGATGCCATGTCTCACAGCCATACAGGAGCACAGGTAGCACGCACGCGTTAAACAAACGACATTTGGTCCTCACAGAATACAGCCTTGACCTCCATGCGACTCCAAGTTGGTTGAACGCAGAGCCCGCCACACCCATGCGGATTCCAATCTCACTAGAAATACCACCATCATCGGCAACCGTGGCACCCAAGTACTTGAATCTGGATACCAGCTCGACGGGCAGACCAGAAACCCGCAGAGGAGTGTCGGCGTCGATGCAAGCAGCACTGCACATGGATTTGGTCTTAGCGGCATTCAGATGAAGACCCACACGCATCGAGTTCGCGGCTAGCCTGTTCACGGTCACCTCCAACCTCTCGATCGTCGAGTCAAACACGACTGCGTCGTCTGCATACTCCAAGTCGCACAGTCTTTCTTCGCATAGATCGCTTGTGTCATTATGATGTAGGCGTATCTCACTGTCGGGGCAAACCGTCTTACGCATTATGAAATCCATCATGATGATAAAAAGAAAGGGCGCAAGTACACATCCTTGCTTGACTCCTGACGTGATTTCAAAGAGGTCAGAGGATGTTCCGGCTGCTCTCACGCAACACTCTGTATTGGTGTAGAGAGCACTTATCACGGCGACCAGTTTCCGTGGGACACCATATCCTAGCAGAATTTTCCATAGAGATTCACGATGAGGACTGTCAAATGCCTTTTCATAGTCCACGAAGCAGCAGGCGACAGGTATATTCATCTCTTGGTACTGTTGCAGAAGGCTTCGGAGAGTTGAAATATGCTCTGAGCAGGACTTCCCCGGGACAAATCCACTCTGCTGCGCACGCAAAACGTCCAGCATGGGACTTCTAATCCTGTACAGGCCAACACCTTCCCGGGAACGCTGAGGAGAGTGATTCCTCTGTAATTATTACAGTCTTGTGGGTTACCTTTTTTGTGCAGAGTAACAACGGTACCATCCCTCCAGGCTTTGGGGCACTGCTCCCTTTCCCACACTTCGTGCAGAAGGTCACACAAGGACGGCAATACAGCGCTCAGTCCGCAGAGCAGAAATTCTGCATGGATGCCATCATCTCCAGGAGCTTTCCTTCGCTTCAGTCTTTTGACAGCCTCTTTAACTTCAGCAGTTGTCGGAGGATCTTCGCAGAATCCCGATGCAGTAGTGATTCCGAGGGCGGTGATCTCCGACGGAATATCGAAGGGATGCAATGGAGGTGGGCGATTCAGGACATCACTGAAATGTTGGCGTCATAGCTCCTGGACCTTTGCAGGTTCGGTGACTGTCACTCCGTCAGAGTTGCGTAATGCAGTGACCACTGGACGTTTCTTACCGCAAATTGCTCTGGTGATGCGGAATAGAGCACTTGGATTATTCTTGCAGGCAGCAGATTCCGCATCCCGAATGAGGTCATCCAGGCGTCGGCGCTTATCGCGGCGGGCAGAATGCTTTACCACGCGGTCCATTGTCTGGTATTCCGCGCAGCGCTGTGGGTCGTATGTACCATTGTCTCGCAATTCTTTCAGGAGCTTCCTCTTCTCAATCATCTCCCATGTATGAGGTGACATCCAGTCCGGTCTGTGCGTATGCCGCTCTCCTAATGCAGTAGTTGCGGAGCTCATTATAGCATCCCGGAATAATATCCATTTTCCTTCCAAGGGATCCGAGTCAATGGAAGACGTGAGAGTTCTAGCATCATATAAGCGCTTCTGCAGCTCCAGCTCATAGGTTGCACGCACACGGGTACTTTTCAGTTTTTCCACATCGAGTCTGACCGTCCTTTTGGGTTTTGGGACTCGTTTGAGGTCTATACGGGATTTCCCGACCAAGAGTTCGTGGTCACTGTGGATGTCTGCACCTCTAGCAGTTCATGCCGGTATTTCGCTTTGACCAAAATGTGGTCGATTTGGTTTCTTGTATTACCGTCTGGCGATGTCCATGTATATTTGTGAATGGTCTTATGAGGGAAAAGACTACCACCAATCACAACACCATTCATTGAGGCAAAATCTACCAGACGGGAACCATTATCGTTCATTTGGCCAAAGCCATGTTTTCCCAGCACAAAGGGTCCACGCGAGGGGTCAGATCCTACTTTGGCATTAAGATCACCAAGGATAACTGCATGATCACAGCTGGGGATATTTCCAGCGGCTTCCGCCAAACTTTCATAGAATGTATCCTTATCTGCATCGCTAGCAGCCTCTGTGGGAGCATAGCACTGCAGAAAAGTGATGGAGCCCGACTTGGTCTTGAAAGTAGCGCGGAGTAGACGTTCGGAGATAGGTTCCCAGCTGGTGAGGCACTTGCAAGCTTCCTTGGACATCAGCAATCCGACTCCACTACGTCGCAATGTGGCGTGTCCGGAGTACAATAGACGAAACCCACGAATAAACTTCTCGCCAATGCCAGTGAGTCGACACTCACTGATCCCGAGAACATCTAACTTGTATTGAGAAAGTATTTCTGTTAGACGCTCGGCCTTTCCAGGGACATTTAGAGTACGGATATTGTAGGTTCTAAAACAAAATCGTTTACCGAATTCAGGCGAGGTCGTCAAGATGGAAACGGGGGTCCGAGGCTTCCCTGTGCTTGGATTAATCTGTTGTTTTAGGGTGTGCAGGTGATCATCCCACAGCACCCGAGTTCACTGGTGGGGCTGCCACCTTAGGGCCCGTGAACATGCCCTGGTTTTCTGTAGGGGTTTTCTTTCCCGTAGCCAGAACGTACCAGTTTTTAGGCGCTGGTGATTCGCCTTGCACCCTCCTCTATCTGCTACAGCATGCTGCATTGCCTAGGGACCCCCACGGAGAGGTAAGAGGTAGGATTTGTTGGCAGAGCTATCATGGATAGTCGACATACTCAGCATTTCAAATGGAAGCACACCTGATCTGGCATCAAGGCATACCCCACTGAAGTCATACCAACCTTTGGTCCCTTTTCCGTCTACTTAATCCAATCTACTATTATTGGTTGCTAAAGGTGTGGTCCTAGCAACTAAATTATTGATATATACGTGCGTTACTTTGGAAATTAAAATGACATTTCAGTATTCTATATTTGTTTGTTTGTTGCAAAATAGCAAAAAATGATTTGTTGACAATTGTCTTATTTGTCCTAAATTATTAATAGGTACATAGAATTGTCAAGTTTATATGCTTTAACAGAAAATTTAAAAACGTGGTACATAAAAATTTCTTTTTATCTTGTAATTATTATCCATTTAATACATAAACTCCCTCTCGGTTTTTGTTATATTTTAAATAGTATGCAGTTTATCTTGTATATTGCCTTTCTTAAGGTCATCAACAATAATAACAGAAAATTAAATAATAAAATATATTTGACCCCCGATTTATAACACTTTCAATGATTAGTTTCTATGGTGGACAAGTACTTTTACGCATATAAATTATATAATGACAACGTAAGAATGAGCGAGTCATTCAACAATCGCACAATCATCGCATCTACAGTCAGCATATTCTACAGGTGTGACAAACTTTGATGGAGTTCAACCACCTCGGGCTTGGTCATCAAAATGCCTTGAAGTTGTAATAATGCAACGACCAGCAGATTTCCCAATCGCGAACTACATAAAAAATAACTTCCGTCATTTACCAAATATTCATGAATATAAACAAAGAGTTGTAGTTGATGGGTTAGCTCAATCCAATCAGTCTCAGTATCACTCCGTGCAGCATCTCTTTTACCGAGTCTCGGGCTAGCTCACTTTCTCGTCACGTCTCGCCCTGAAGCATTTTCTCACCATGCTTGTGACTACAACATCACTTCCACCGAGCTTCGGACTTCTAATATAATTTCTGTACCATTTAGTTCTGTACCAACATATACCGTTATGCGGCAATAAACTCTCGCTCCTTCATTCATCTGAGCAACCTCCTATTCGACTTTCATGTATACACTTCGTCGCTATAGGATTTGTTTCCCGAATAGACCAAATGTCAATTTTACAGGAGACGAAAAACAAATTTCACTGTCGTATATTTTAATATCAGTAGATGTATCAATCATTCTTTCTATACTGTATGATTGCAACATTATCTAAGAATAGATTCCAAGAATAATATACTGGTATAAATCATTAAATGCACAGATAATGCGTTTTATTTACAAGTACTCACTGTGGATATTCGGGAAATTTTTAGCGCTCTCTCAGAATAATGGATATTCGGGACAAAACATGGACGTTCGGGATTTAAGACCGTAGCGTATTGCTGCACGGCCCACAGATTACTGAGTGGTCAAAAAGTACGTGCCTCAAATGTTATATTTATTTACACGATAATTGTTAACAATTACCTCTACTATTTAAATACTTAATGATCGTAATTACCCAAGTTCGTATGTAATAATAACATGCGGCAATCGCTTTTTCGGTTTTTTTCGGATTAAGTAATAAAATAGTTTTTACGTAATTAACTATTTTTTTATTGAACGAATAATTCACAAGATTTAAGAATGTACCATTCTAATAATTAAACATACTTACATATTTTTTTTAAATCACTTCTGAGAAAATATATTATAAGGTATCTACTACTTCAATTACTAACCGACGTCACGGTCATTTCTCCAATATTTTATGATGGTACTTACTCGTACTTGCAATTTTATAATAATACTTTTTCCAAAAAAAAAAAAAAAAAACTATTTATATATATCTGTATATTATTATATCTATATATTTCTATAATTGACAATTAAACTTATTACAAACCACCAAATAAATATTATATATTTACTATTGTAAGGAATAACAACACAAAATAATAGCATGTATAAATTAATTACCATTGGCTGCTAATATTAGGTAGGTACCAATATCCTAAGTATATAATATCCACCAAATAAATAGTTACTAACATACATATTAAATTAAATTAACTATCAGCGCATTCAAAAATAAATAATAGCATCGCCTTTATTTTCATAGAAATACCTCGATTAAAAGTAAAATAAAGACAAACAATGTTTGATTAATAATAATTTGAAATAATAATTATTTTTTACGTCATACTAGTAGCCGGGTCATATTGTAGAATTCATATAACCGTTGGGATTTTGTGTCATTTATCAAAACAAAATGCAGTTATTTAGGTTAAAATACTCACTTCCACAACTCTACTGTAAGTTCAGGGCGAACTGGTGATGTATCAGCTATGAATGATCTCTTCAAATTTGATGAATTCACTATTAAAACAATAGTAACGTTAAAAACAATATCAATAAGACGAAATTTGAAAGAAGTCTCCCGACGGCCGAAAAATATGAGAGTGGGCGTGATTGTTTTAGAGCTAGACAGCGTGAATGTGGGAGCGAGATGCACGGCGTGAGCGCGGTTTGATTGGCTAAAGTCATATTCGGGAAATAAACACTCAGCCAGAGATATATTTCGACCGAAATTAACTTGGATATTCAGGTACGAATAGTTGGACATTCGGGAGAACACCACGGAGTAATTGTAACTTAACATGGCGTATTCGGGTTTTTTAAAAAAATATCTCTGTTCCTAGATAAAAATATATTGTTTTTATAAATGATTTCGGTAGAGTTCGATAAAAGAAATTGAACTGCATTAAAATGTCGATTTCGACAAAAATGGATATTCGGGAAACAAATTCTATAGCGACGACTTGTCACCCCTAAAGCGGTCTCGTCCCCTCTACAACGAGAGCATTAAAATTATATTCTGTATGTATATTTGGTAACCCCAACTGATAAATTCTAAGTAAATCACTATGATCATTACATTTTTATGGATCATTTTTTCGTTTCGGCGCCTTTATAATCTGCAAACGTGCGATGCGTACAATTAAATTAACATTTTGGTGTCTTCAAGTACAAGTTCATACTATTTTAATCACACAAATAAGTAAGAGTTGATTTTACCGCATATATTTTTCCAAATCACGGGTTTATTATAATCCTACGGTTGGATTGGATACAAATAGTATTTTTCAATCAAAAAAAAATCAGGAATCCAAAAAAATAAGTAATAGCCAATAATAACACTGTACCTACTTGTAAATAATGTACATATGTTATTTAAATACTTTCACAATATGGAATTGTTAATGTTTTATCTTGTGAAAAAAATATTTGTAATGAGTTTGTAAGGTTATTTTAATTTTAACCACCCTCGTTTCGATATGCGAAAGCCAATGTTATCAGTGAGATGGGATATTTTAAGGGCCAGTTTTACATTTCGGGCACACTGCGACGCACAAAATGCCTCGTAAATCTCTGGACCCATATAGTCGTTACTGACATGTTATTGTATACACAGAAATAAAAATAATATCCATTATTCGATTAAATGGTGAAATAAAAAAACATCTGTTTTTGATATTGGAGATGATTCGTATGTGCTGGTAATTCTAAAACCTTTATTCGACATCATAATAATAAGTTTTGTTAAATTATATTGAACTACTAGACATATTTGAACCCTTCTTTGAAAAACGGGCGTTATCGTAATATTGCTCGTTTTTGGAAAATCGGGTAAAATACATTTATTTACATTCCACCTATAAGTCATTATTAAATATATTATAATATGTTAAGTAGGTATTATAGTGATGAGGCGCAACATTTTTTAACATGTTATTCGTTGTGTTTTATCATTAGAATATCATAATTGATATTTCTGCATTACGCTTCTTTTCCATAATGGGCTCATCCAAATTTAACTTAAAAATACATATTTCAAATCTTTATAGTAGATATATTAGTTCCTCATATAGAATCTCATTGCACGGCATTTTATGAGTTATGTCAAATCATTTGTAATAAAACAAACACACAAAAAGACAAATATTATGTAGGCACCAACTCCCACAAAAGTAAACTATTTCTTTTATTCAACAAATAATTCACAAAATTTAATATTGTAAAATAATTTATTGAACATTTGAACTTTACCAATTTAGCCACCTATACCCTATTTTATTATGACTAAATTAACAAATACTCAAACAACTGAGCCGTGTCTCAAATTTTGTCAATATTGGCGAAATGATTTTTTAGTTTGAATTAACACATTCACTGTTGACCAGATAATTACTTATTAATTACCACATTTAAATAGCATGCCAATGATATCTAATAGCCAACTAATGGTTACGCGCCTAGCGCGTATTTAGCACTGAAAGACTTAAGATACCAATAACAGGTACTTATCTCGCTTCCTAGCCGACGTCGGGATCCCTCCAAATTTTGGTCTTAACGTATTTGCACTTGTAAATAATTAAATAAACTATTAATAAGGTATTCTCAATAAAGTATGTTACTTTCTGAAATCTATTGAATTATTCGTTAAATAAAAAAATAGTTTTTTCAATAATTATAATACCCTATATCCATAATATCATATTAATATTGTTTCTTATGATGTATCCGATTATTTTAAGATTATTTAAAGATGTTTGTGGCTGGCAGCAGGGCTTGAAATAGACCGTAGCGGCGTTCCGGTTCTTGAAATTGGTAAAATTTTTTCTCCGTCTCGTCGAAAAAATAATATGACCGTCAGAGCTAGATAGACCATATAATAGAAAATCTAACACGCTTATTTTTATAAAATACATATACAATTTTATAACTATATAAATATCTTCCTAATATTATCGAGCGCTTTGGTTCGTAAACTTTTCCATTTCGAGCGCTGGCTGGCAGTTATACCTACCTATCTTTGAATAATATTTTTGATATTCTACGGTATCGTAAGTATATATACTTTTGGATACATATAATATCTATTAAAGGTAGGATATACCATCTGAGTATAATACCTACTCACTTTAATTCCAAGTAAGAGGTTTGTATTCTAGCAGAGCGTTGCTCTAATCTTGAAAAAGATACTCCGGGCGATCTCAATTCGTACCCTAATATCTTAGTTGCGGTCTCACACATCACTCAGCTAAAACCCTAGTTAATTTAAACTTGCTTACTCTTTCTACACCTGTGTTCCTTACAATAACCAGTGATACTGATAACACGCTCTAATTTTGTATATTAAATAATAAAGGAACTCTTACTGTTATTACCCAGTAATACAATATTTTCATATGACAAAATAACCGCTGTTTCACATAAAGAGAATATTGTTTACCGATGTGTATACAGAGACTGGTCGCGCGATAATTATTTTCTATTTTTGAAGCAGGTATATAATAATAATATATACTATCATCATCATCAGCACTTTAATATAATATGGGCAGTGAATATAAAATATTGAGAGTAGATTTATTCTACTGGGTGGGTTATAATAGGCTTCGGATCTTGAGTGTGGAGAAATATGGCAAACACTTAAACACATGTTAGCCGGCTCTCATATCAAAACTCGTCCGCCTGCCAACGTGTCGAATACGTCGATGTGATTCGTCGTTATCATTCATATCGTTCATCGATATTCACAAAACACACGTTGCTAAGTGGAGCTACGCAGATTGGTCGAATGCTACTTTTTAGTTTGAGAAAAAAACACATCTACTGTTGCAATCGACAAGTTGCATGCTTCTCGGGCTGTGGTTGCCATTTTGAATTAGTTATTTCTATACCGGCTCTCTGATCGTCACCTCCAAATATCGAAGGTTACGTGCGACTGTCTCTGTGTAGATGTGCGCGGACTTCATATATGCAACACCGAATCGACGTTCTTGAAAGGCTTGATTTATGGCTGTGTGGCAGATGAGGCGAGTTTAGATGTGACAGCCGGCTTAAAGGTTATGTTGTTTTCAAAATATATGCCTGTATCATTTATATGCATTAAAGATTTTCATTATCAATAAAACGTGCATTCAAGGCTCTTTGTGTTCTTTGGGTTGGGCCATAAAATAATAAAAAAAGTCCGGCATCAAAACCTTAGTCCAGGGCTTTCATATTTATTTCTTAATAATGTGTTTTATACAATAATATGGATCTTGGTCCCAACCAGGGAACGTCTCTACCAAGGCCTGAACAAAAACGATGCATGAGTGCGAGTGAGAAAGTATTCGGCACCCTTATAATCTCTGCGACACGCGCTAGAGTAAGATAAAAGGTCTACATATGTGTGAGCTAGTTTCCAAAAGTATCGCCGGCAAATCGGGGCGAAACGCTTCACATAGCGTCGATAACCTGCGAGCTCGTGTTGCTAAAATTGCTATTTTTGGGTTAAACATAAAGTCAGTGGTAAATATTTTTAGTTAATTAAGTAGAAAAGATGGTTTTGTGTGTTGTCTTAAAATGTGGTAGCCGTACTGATAAGCAAGAAGATGGTATTACGTTTCATAGGTAAGTTGATACATGTTCGTGATAATTTATTTGTATATTATTATATATTTTAATATCAGTGACCTAGTGTTTCTTTAAAATAACTTAAATTATAGATATCTTTATCTAATGGTTGCATTTTGACCGCTTAAAAATACTATATAACGTAAAACAATAGAATATTATATTTTAATTCTGAGCATCTAGTGCGAGCACTTTCGGCGAGCACTAGCGAAATGGTCTATGGTCTCGAACATTTGTAGACGAATGCCTTCGCTCGCCCACAAACCAAACGCAAGACACGCTGCTTCATTTAGCAATGCAACGGGTGGCGTCTAGATGTATCTATAGTCTAAGGTCTCTACTCATCTTTGTCTGCCACAAAGTACCTTTACCACCTTAGTCTTAAAGATGATAATTATTATGTCTCATTTTGCACTAAATAATTACCGTACTCTATGACGTTACATTTTCTCTTCTAGTCGGTTGCAGATAGGCATCTTTGGTGGTTTGGTGTCTTCCACATTTATCATTTAAGAGCTCGTATAGTTTGTGGTTATATCTTTCATACCACGCACCATCTTTCTCGTATACGGCTCTAAAGACCCTTCTTAGTATCTTCTTTTCAAAGATATCCTATTTTTCTCATAGTATGTCTTTGATAAAGTCCTGTATTTTGATTCTTATTTAATATGGGCCTATTGAATGTTGCAGAGGAGTCTAGATTTTATATATTTCCTTTTTTCTACAAATGCTATTTCGTTATATAACCATAAATTTTGTCTCTTTTTTTCACCCAGCAATAGGGCATAGGGCAAGCACAAATTCACGCCACTTCCCTTGATCTATTGCCGATTCTTGCGCCTCCCATCATGCCAAACATGTAGCGCGTAGATCGCTTATGTAGCATCGCTGCAAGGTGAGAGAGGATGAGACACAAGGGTACAAAGTGTCGCACTCTTTGGCGACATCCGGAACACAATATGTCCCAGCCACGTAATGCGTCTCTTGATGATTACCTCAATCACCGAAGGCTGCTGTGTCCGCTCATGCCCCTAAGATTCGGCGGAGACGATTCTCAAAGCTTATAAAACTGAGATATTTGAAGCTTTGTATGATACCATATCTCACAGCCATCATACAGAAGCAACTCTATCTACAATTAATAATTTTACATCACCGCAAAATGTAGCCGCAGCTATTTTTTATAGGTAGTACCTATGTAACCTTGGAGCTGAAATAAAATTATTGAATAAAAAATCCTTTGTGAATACACAATATCAAATCTTATTATCTGTCATAATTTGTGTATAAATGACGTCTCATCAAGAATCTTCAGTCCATATACCAATATAACTTCACGTAAATAGATAAACTCCCTCGCACACTAACCAAAAGAAAACATTCTTGCGAATAATAAATAAATTTTGGCAGTCACACACGAGGCATTTCAATACTAACACAATTTCCTTGGAATATTCTCCATAAAAGCTCCAAATAAACCTGTTTATCTTTCAACAATAGAGTTTTTTCTTGGTATTTAATATGGCCAAACATCCTTTATTCAATATTTTTGCGTGTGTATTTACACAGCCTACCTGTATTATTATTGGGAGAGAAGAGGTTTATATTCCGCGGTGAATATTTTTCAGCTATTGTAGTGTTTGTGCTTAGTTGTATAACTGTAAATCAACAGTGTTTTGTATCACAAACAATATTATATTCTTTGTAATAAATATTTACTTAATATTGTAGGTATTTTGTAATACTTTGTTATAGAACGAACTGAAACCAATATTTAGAAAATAATATAAACAGTTATCACTTATTGTGTATTAATTTATACGAAAACAAAAGTACCTACTGTTGTCTAATTTTATATTATTATTTCTGTGACTGTTCCTACAACTAATTTTTAACACCTATTGTAATGGATATTTTCAATTTTTTGTATATTCCTACGTAATTCCATCAAGCATTAACGTTTTAAAACTCATTTTTACAACGTTTTTCTTAGCTCGTATTCTTATTTGTCCGGAACAAATCTTGCAATCGATTTTTAACTAACTTGCCGACTAACTAGTCATTTGAAACTTTTAGAATATATTAGAACACGATGCCAATGCATTTTTGTTAATACTTTTAGCCATCTTTAAGTAGAGTAAAATTCGGATTAGAGTAATTTTCAGTTAATTCTGTTTTGTATGAAAAGTTATTTCGACACCATTATTGGTTGCTAGGGTTCTAGGGTCCTAGCAACTAAATTATTAATATATACGTGCGTTACTATGGAAATCAATATGACAAGTCAAGTACATTTTTTTTTGATCGTTTAAGCTAGTCAAGTCAAGTTTATATGGTTCAACAGTATTTAAACGTTCTATATAAAAAGTTATTTTTATCTTTAAATTATTTACTAATATTTCAGCTATACGGCAATGTATACATCAGTGGCGAAGCCTTCATATTATGGGATTCTTTTAAGTCTTAATAAACATATTTTTTAATCGAATATTGACCACTTGATTATTTAATATTCTATAAAAATAATTTAATTTACCGACGAAATCTATCGTATAATGACGTATAGGAATGATATATAAATTACAGTTTAATCGGAAAAAGTTTAGGAAAATATATATATGAGTATACCACAGCGCGTCATTTCTGTCTTCACCTAAATAAATGCCGGATAATATTCGTCAAGGAATGTTGATATTTTTAGTATAAACTTTAGGTACGTCACGTGATCTCAGTCAGTCTATCGCATTGCATGAAACATGGTAGGCTCATATCGTCAAGTCTAAAACGTTTTCGCATAATATTGTTGTCATGACTGCAATTTGCCCAACATAATTAATGATTAGACAATCTAAAGAAATGATTTATATGGCATTTAATCAACTATAAATAAATATAAATAATTTTAATTAATCTGATGATTTTTTATATATGTAAATGTTTGAGAAAATACGAATACGTTATGTAAACCCATTGATCAATTTTATGTCGTCAGTGAGCTTTTTATTAGTGTGCACCTATTCATTAGTAGTAATGTTGACATTATCTTCTTATTTCCCGTAAGAAATGTATTAGATTGTATAAAAATGTAAATATTATTTCTTGGAATAGTAGTAATGGATTATTTTTAAGATCAAATTTATAAAATGCTAACAGATAAGTAAGAAATCTTAATCGTATATTTAAATATTTTATAGTCGATTTATTCAACTTGGATATCTAAGCACTTGGATCCTTTTAACTACCTTAATAAAATATGTTTAACCAAAAACACAATTATGTAGCATTACCAAGATATTATCGATAGATAATATGCTAGTAATATAATAGCATTAGGGATAATCGCATCTCTGTGTACCTACGCACAGGTTTCACGACGAATATTAACTTTGGGCATAGAGCGGGTTAGCCTAATGGCTGGCATATTTGGAAAACTATAAATTAATATGCATTACCGGGAAATCGGGGAGTATCGGGAAATGCGGGCTAGGTGGTATTTCCGGGAAACCACATGCCAGATCATCTACTGGCAGGGTTGGCGCAAAGGCCTGTGGGAAAATTTCAAATAACCAACTAACGACAATCATTTGTATTTGATTGAAAATTGATTCTGTGGCCTCTCATTAAAATAGCAACGGTTAATACTACTATAAGAATTTAATAATACTTTTATTTATGAGCCCTACCTATTTTCCGTTATTATAATGTGACATTATTTTTTTATATTCATTATTTTAATAATGATGTGGCAATCGATGGTTCCATGAGAACTAAGTAGTCTCAGCAATGACATACGACTCATTCTCAAATTAATATTATTAATTATTACGTGCATTTCACTTTGCATACATTTTTCACACAATCGAATAACTACTTTTTTTCATCTCAGAAAATTTTTATTAATGTTTTTTATATTAAAAATGTATTATCTCACCGAGGCTTGAGATACTCAGTGTAAGCATTATCCATCGTGATGGGTTCATTAAAAATGGATATCACGATGGAACAAATCTCACTCCATATCGTCGGGTCAAAGGCTAAACCATCTCACTCATTATTGTTTCTCAATCGTGTAACTGTCACTCTACCTCAGGTTATATTGTCAGTATGTAGCTATGTAAACTGTAACTGTCAAGCCGTAAATAAACACAAAATCTACACCATCGTCACACTTCAGTTCTTAACTCCTTCATTGTTTATCCACTTCACCTACTGCTAAAGTGGTGACCTACACAACGTCTCCAAAAAATAAATTAGCTTACCAGTGGCGCGTTGTGGAAAATTCATATATATGTGTATGTTCTGAGAATTATTTGCCGGAGCCATACAGAGAAATTAAAGGGTGGTGATATTAATTTGTTACAATGTGTATCTTATTCACTACCTTTCTGCATCAGACAGGCAGAATTTTTATTACTTAGCATATAATATTATATAGTACACACGTTCATGGAACGGATACGTTTAATGCAAGATAATATCAAAATTTAATACAATGTGACATAGAAAGATGCATATGATATACGAGTATAAGATAATATGATAGTTGCTAAACAGATTTATTGGCAATGGGCTGGACAAACTACATGGATGCACTAAAACTAGCTGGATATAGTAATTACGAACTCGTAAAGTTCAGAGCGTTTACATGGCAGCGAAAAACTAGAGACTTAAAAGAGTGGAGGAAGCCAGAGGAGGCGTTCATCCTGCAACCTGTTTACTACTGCTAATGCTAATGATGATGTCATTCATGTTAATCATTTATCGTATTGACAGCACCCATATTGTGCGTTTAAAATAAATTTAAATATAAAAAATCGTATTAGCCTAGTGTCACTTGAAAAGTTTTCCAACCGGGCTATAGTCATAATTATTACAACTGTCTTTCATACGCATAGCGAGAACATACCAGGGCAGTGACGTCACGTGGCTAACTGAAACGAATGAAAAAGCGTTTCCACACATGTGCCGATGGGATATTTTGGATTTATACCTGCGCCCCATGTCAAGTGAAATTTGTTGCTTGCCTCACCAGCTGTTTATTTTTCAAACTTAATGTCATCTTCGAGCTGTATTTTATGGAGGTTTATTAAAGAAACGAGTTTAAATGCCTCTAGTTTTTTTAACATGAATGATTACAACAAACAAGTTGCTGACGATAGATATAATGTAGTTGATAGATTTCAATTATAGTGTTTGAAATTATATTACAGTGAATAATTGTGTTGCGCCCTGAGCTTTCGGTAGGTTATGCTTGAGATTGTATTGATAAGAAAGTTGCGTGCAAAATGTTCATTTAAGATTGAATTTCTAAGGCCCGGTATGTTAGCAAAAACCCGAGCAGCGAAATTTGATTTCTAAAACAAACCTCGCCCAAATTACGATATTTTTATAAAATACCTTATTTTTTCAGACCGTAAAAAGTATTCCTAGTTACGTTATTTGATTTTTTTTACGAAACTTAAGTTTATTTAAATATATTATTTATTATACAAATAATATTGTGTACACGATTATAATAATATTAATACGGCATTTAAATAAATTGGTATAACGACCAATATAAATAAATTATTAAATACTGATATTATATAGGTACTTACCATTCCTAGTAAAAGAAAATACTATAAATTGACTAAACTAAAAATAATATTGACTTCATAATATGGACCCCAATAAACAAAAAAATAATGGGAATCTTATTACAATTTGGTTTTCGTTATAAAAAGATACGATTCGAGAGAGTGGAGAAATATGGGAAGATGTTAAGGATAATATTATGTTATTTTCAATATTTATGTTTATATTATGAATTATAGTTTATCATGTAAATACTACTTGCATTTAATATTGGTTATTTGCGCCAATTATATCTAACTATTTCTTCTAGGCACCTCCTTTGCCAATGCTCATCTGATGATGACAACAAAATTAAACCAATAAACACAGTCATACAGAATTACTGCGAACTTGTATTAGATTGTAAGCTCTAGCCACGAGTAGAGTAGTGACATAGCCGTGACAGTGTGTGCGGGACTTTTTACTCACCATAAACTGAAGGTTAGTGCCCGGAGTTCCCAAGTTCACCTTACTTATCCGAACCAAACATTATGGTCCACCTAAATTATCGTCATTGGTCATATTTGCAGACATCTATGGATATCTCTATAGTCATAAAAAACGATTCTATCTTATTAATCTATTTTATGGTAAAGGCCTATTATATGAGTCGCCTAGAGTTATTAACTCACATATTCCAAAAATCGACTTTTGAGATAATTGCAAAAAAAACACCAGAGCATTGTTTTTTGTAATTAGAAGGAAGGTATTGCCTTGAATATTAATGAGTGAGTGAGTCGATTTACATATATATTTTTAAATATATATATAATACACATGAGTCTGCAGACACACATTGAGAAATAGAGCTCCCTGTTTGGTTAGGTAAGGTTACGTTATTATTCATTGAACAATAGATATGAGTTATGACACCAACAATTTTCACATGGTTTAAAGTGACGTATGATTTTAACTATGTTTCTTTATTATATATTAATTCATTTAGAATCATTTTTTATATTTAACTCAAAAAATGACAAAATTGCAAAATTGTGAGTTATGACTCTAAACGTCTCATAATATTCTCTAGTTAAGTATAAGAGTGACATTTTACTTTATTTTATTTCGATTTTACTTATGTGTAATAATGTTGACGCGCGTGTTTGAACATGTACCAAACCGATTTTTTTAAACGGTACATGTTCAAACAAGCGTGTTAACATCATTTTACTCTCTACTTCAATTATAGTTTGTCAATTTATGGCTATGGCCGTATGTTGTAGCTTAACCACTGTGGAATGCCAAAAGAAATGGCGTATTTCAAAAAAACACTACCTTATTCTTAGGTCAATAATTATTACAAAGCAATCATTATTCGTAGGATGTTTATCACTCTTGAATGGTCAAAGACAAAGCTTATAATCAGTATCTTTAGAATTATCTTCAAATGTGTTAATATGGAACCATTTTCTGAATACTAAAATGCCTAATTCTTGTAAAATTTGGGCTCACAAAGATTATCAATATAATTTTTTATCGTAAATATTTCACTATAATAATGTTGACATAAATTATACTAATGTTTATAAATGCGTTTAAAAATTAATAAATGTAAAAAATCGTAACACCACTGCATATGCATGTACTGAACTATGACTATATTCTAAAACATTAGAGCGAGAGGTTTAAAAGAATACTATTTTATGTAATAAAAATACTTTATGCAGTCATCAAATATTTAAAATAAATATAAAGGATAAAAAGGCTTCAAAATTATATAAATAGATTATCTACAACGTTTAAGAAATGTCCAGGATCATGCTTTGAAAATGCAATAAAAGCTCAATTTTGACCTACGCTGAGCATGTCTCCCTTAAAGCCGTCAAATCTCCTTAGGTAACTTTATTATTAAAAAACTACTTATTTTAAAGTTACATGACATCAGAGAAACGTAACTACTTTAGAAAGGCACTTCAGTGGGTAATACTTACTTAACAAAATTGAAAGTGAAATGGAAGAAATGTGCTGATAATATCTGAAGAGGAAATAAAATTTCATTGTTATATTTGATAAGAAACTTCTAGAATCTTTAATAGCAGAGTAGAATCAATAACGGACTCCGGCTCAGGAAATCCGTAATGGTTTTATACGTGCAACTAATGACCGGGCGCGCTCGCCCACCTAACGACGTTTTCATTATTATTGCGATATGAAATCGCAGGAAGATTGCGATAGTTTTCTTCTCTTTCGCAAAAAGAAGCGTAATTTCAAGCGGATATCTTTGCAATTCTTTTTCACTTTCAATCGAAAACAATATTAGAAGAGCAAACAAAAGAATCACTCACATATATACTCGTATATATATTATGTTAAAAAATTTTGAAGAAAGCACACACTACACGCGTAAATAACATTTTCGTTTGTTGATTAACTGACGTTGATAAGCGTTGGACTATCAAGCTGTGGGTCTCAGGTTCGAATCTTGGGTCTGGCAAGTACACATATTGTTTTTCAGTTTGTGTGTGAGTCAGGGTATGGACCTAATAGGTTGAGCAAGTGGCTGACATCCATTTCTCGTAAAAAACTAAATCTGTTAATACAAACCTCTACTCTGTGGAGGCCCATATGATCCTATTAGGATCGGACATAGTAAAAAAAAAAAAAAAAGATTAACTGACACTTAGGGCTGTAAAAACAATCTCTTTTCTTGGTAGTACCCTCAAGGCTATCGTGACCACCTTAAAATTCTGTTTCTTTTCTTTCTTTTGAGCGACCATAACTTTCCACCCCTCTCGATCGACTACTTTTCTCAGGGTAGAGTGAAGGCTGCAATCAGTCAGATTTTTCACTTGGTCGTTCTAGAGCACCGACGCTCTTCATCTGATTTACCTTCTCTGGAGACTACCCAAAACCAAAAAATATTAACGACAATAAAAATGTCATTTCTGTTTTTCATTACAACCGTAACTCATTCGCTGCTGACTAGAAACCTCTTTATTTTTCTTATATTTTTAATAATAAGATATACAACAGACCATGAAGCCCAATGGCAGTAGTGTAGTAGTAAACATGTAATGATTACAGAAAAAATCTTCTCTTTGATAAAATTACATAATATATGTCATGTGGTCAAGAGGCAAATTAGGAGGTTAAAGACACAATAATTTGACAATAAATTGGTGGACGATGTACGTCGAAATTGTTTGCAGAAATAATTTAACGTAATATATTATGTATAAATTATGAGTTAATTATTCATTGTATCTATGATGGGTTTTTACAAACACGTTATATTTTCGAAATATGTTTATATACATATTTCTTGATCAATCACTGACGTAATAAGGTTTTTACCTTCGTATATTGTATTAATAATTTATTATATAATTGAAAAAATAACTGCATTAATTATCAGTATCTATTTATGAGTACAATAGGTGAGTGCGCATAATGACTGAATGTTAATCGAATGGCGAAACCCGGGTTCCAAAAAACGACTCAAATAGAATAGTACAAAAACATAAAATTTAAATTTAAATTCTATCAGTACCCTCGGTCGATAATATTAATTTTCAAATATACATTAGCTACATCTCGTCATGGATATTTGTGACCTATATTTTAAAAGAAACTTACAAACTAAATGTAGCGTAACGTGCCATGTATAGGTACATGCTGGTCATAATGTAGACAGACTACAAAAGAAACCAATGAATAAAAAGATTAAAAAAATAAGAGTACGCAATGTGATAGGTGTTGCCAACATGATGAAAAGGGATTAGACCGAATATATTGATACAGAGGTGGAGCTAACAGACGTCTTTATCTAACAGTAGATCAAACCAGCTGATAGTAAAAATGACTAATAGATGACAGACACGTACAAATGTGTTCATTTAATTGGCTGTAAATTTAAATTATTAAAAGTTATAAAATAAATTATTGTACTTCTATGCATATTATTAAATATAACAATTAGTGGTAAATATGATAATTTACCTATAGCAAAGCCTTCTATAAAATATGGATGAGAAATATTTAAATGCAATAACATTAAAGATTGTCGTATCCAATTTAGTAAAATTTATCTATGAAAAAACGACATTTAGACCATACAAATTATGTATTTTTTTACACTATTTTTACAGATAACGTAAAAAATATCCACAGAATATTTAAATTAAACTCTAAAATTATTTTACTATCGAAAAATCGATGAGATTTTAATTTGATATTCAGCTTTGTTTCCATATACTGTAGAAAAAGTCCAAAAATATTATATTGAATTTTAGTTCCGCTGAACTCGGGTAATACTTTTTTTGTGCGAGAAACAAATTTACAAGAGCTTTATAATTTTCCTTTTGTGTTATATAGTAGATTAAATCACAAATTTACATATGAATTAATGAAAGGCTGGAATTTATTGTTTATTTTCTGATTTAGGTGCGATTTGAATAGATTTTTTTAGGTTAACATCAAAAAGACTTGAATGTATTGTATGTATTACATAAATCAGTAGTCATACGCAAGGGCTGCTGAATTAAAAGACATTTTTGTTTATTTGGATAATGTTTTAAATCATTTAGTCCATTTGTTGGAAAACTGTTGATCATGCTTAACTAGTTCTCAATAAAAATTGCGTAGAATGATTGATATAAAATGAAATAAAATTTTGATTAAAACTGTTTGTCGTGATTGTTAAAATTTGTTTATATATAATTCGTCAACAAACCTGCTAAATCACATCGTTCCAATCACATTTAAGTCACCAATATGGAAAATGATACACCAATAAGATAATCAAGTTTTAAAAAAATTGGTGATTCATTTCATTGTCCCAATATTACTATGAACCGTACAATTTTAATTTCTAAACTAATCTTATTTATTTGGGGCCATTTTATATCATCATCATCAGCCAGCGTCAATCCACTACTGGATGAAGGCCTCCCCAAGCTTTCTCCAACTCTCTCGGTCCTGTGTCGTTCGCTGCCACGTATTTCCGCCGAACTTTACAAGTTCGTCAATCCAGCGGCTTTTAAGGCAACCCTGTGGCCGTTTCGTACCCCTTGGGTACCATTGGATGACGGCATTTGTCCAGCGGCCGTCCTTTTGGCGAGCAATGTGCCCCGCCCATCTTCATTTCAGCTGTTTGGCAACGTCTATTACATCGCGTACTCTTGTCTGCTTCCTAACCCATTCGTTTCTCTTACGGTCCTTTCGCGTGATGCCCAACATGCACCTCTCCATGCCTCGCTGTGTAACTCTTAGCCTTTGGATATTTCTCGTGTTGAGGGTCCACGTCTCGCAGCCATACGTAAGCACGGGTTGAACACCCAACGCTTAAGACATAATGGTAGGTCACTCTTGAAGATACTATTCAGACGTAACAACCACCTTGTACAAAAAAAACAAGGACATGGTTATTATAAAGAAAAAAAAAACATTTAGTGTATTTCTATTTTCTAGCATAGTCAAAAGGGTACATCCGTACCTTTTCTCCCATTGGTATTCTTTGTTATTAAATAAATAAAGGTACTTTAACTTGGATTATTTTTTCATAATATATTATGTTTGAAAACTGAACGATATGGTTTTACTAGCCACTTTTATTAACATTTTATTGAAATTCAGCAATGAAAAATATTTTTACAAAACTCAATTCTATTATGGTCTGGAGTTTATAATAAAGCCAGAGAGTGGAAAAGCCTTCCAACATTATTACTAAAATTATTGTGCGGTGATATCCATTAGGGAAATATCTCCGAGGCAGCTTTCAGTTTGTATGTTACAGCTCCCACACATTTTTACTAGTTTTACTTTAATATAAACTACAATATGAAGTGCACTTTAAAATTCATAATAGCTACCGACCTACACAAATTTTATATTTAAAATCCAAATTTTTACCGTCATAATATTTTTAACACGTGTTATGAATTTTTCATTTAGGTAGATACTAGGGATTCCAATCCCGGGATCCCGAATCCCGAGATCCCGAGCTATTTTCGATACCTATGAATCCCGGGATTGATAAACATAATCCCGGGATTTCGGAATTGATTTTTTTATCAATTTTTATGGAAAATAAAATAAAAGCGAAAATATAACAGAAAAAATACTTTTTATAAAAAATAACTACATTAGAAATAAACTGAGTTTGAATGAAGTTTGATTTATACCCATATGTAGGTTGGCGATTCATTTTATTTTTTCACGTAAATTATTAAAAATGGAAAGATTGGAAAAAAACAATGCTTCGCACTTTTAACAAAGTAATTCCACCATGATATCATACGTTTTACGGCAGTTTCATATTTGTCTGACTAATTAGATTTATAAAGTGGAAAAGCCATACGTACGCCATGATTATTTGCTTTAATATTTTAAATCTCGCTAATCCATTCATAAAGTCTTTACTATCAGAAACAGCAATCTCCTATTAAATTCACATTATTATTTAAATTACAATATTATTTATTCCGTTAAACTTGTGTATTTCCAAGATTGAACGTATACAATATTAACAATAAACATCTTAAATTGTATAAATTATACTAGATTTATTTTTGACCGATTTTATCAATGTTATTTGTAAATATAAATTTTTTATATATAACAATGGAAAAAATGCCAATCCCGGGACCAGTCCCGGGATCCCGGGATTGTCAAATTGTAATCCCGAAATCCCGGGATCAGAATTTTGGCTCGGGATTGGATTCCCTAGTAGATACTAACTTCACTATATTCTGTCTGTCACTATGTTAAAAGTCTTGGGTAAATGCTTTAAACACAAAGAATAGCAGTGGTGAAGAGTAGACGTAGTCTTTTAAGATCCAACAAAAAAAATGTATACTAATCTGTATCAGTCATACGTGTAAAATAATACTAAAATGTGTAGATAATGTTTGTTAGTTTTTAAAATACATTTAAACTTTGCCTAATCCAAGCCATAGTAGGTAATCAATAGTCAAAAAATATTCGTTTATCAAAAAAATTTATGAAATTATGCCATCAAATCGTACATAATTTTGGGTATTTTATAGATAGAAGAATACTTTTTGCACAAATTAATGAATTTTAAAAACTAACTAACATTATCTGTAAATATTAAGGTATTCTTTATTCAACGGAAATAAATAAGTACCTATGACTGAAAAAGTAAGCACTATTTTTTTCGGATTGACCATACCCATACCTAAACTAATATGGTTTGGTTTAGGTACGGTTTAATTGAATTTTAAAAGCTAACCAGCATTAACTTCAAATTGTATTCTTTGTTCAATGAAAATAAATAAGTACGACTGACAAAGTTTAGTGTGCACTATTTATGTTGAATCTTAACCACTCCACTGAACGATAGGTAACAACTTTTAAAATTCGATGCATGGCAGAGTTTTTTTTTGTATATCATTTGTAAGTAAATTTTGGAATTAAATTTGACAGTATTTACCGTAACCATTATTGTAAGAACGTCTTATAAAATGTTAGGCTTCATATTGTGTATTTCTAGGTATTTTTAAGATATTATTGAATTAAAATTTCACTTAAAATTTGTTAATTCGAGGCTGATTTGAGAGTGGGTCTAATATTTGAGCCATGTATAAATTAAATTATAGCCTTATGGTGAAAAGGGTTGATAAGAAATACCTGAGACTATGTACGTGATGCTGTATGAATACTATCTGTGGCTTTATTCGACCATTGTTTTTCGTCAAAAGTTATTTTCAATGTTTTATTTTTGAACTTATACGCGGTGAAGAAGAAAACTCTGCCATTGGTTGTATACTGACCTTTGTGTCTCTAGTAATTATCTTGGAAAACAGGAGCTTCAGTTGTACATCATCAAAAAAATTAAAAAAAATAACTTGCCATTGGTAATGTCAATTGTGACGAAAATAACTGTGTTCAACCAAATCGCTTCCATAATCATAAATTTCACTTGTTTGACAGTATGGACCTAATTTTATATTTATTTTGAAAAAGGCGGTGAATTTATATGATTTTTCTATTTATTCTTCAGTTCCGTTGTTTTTTATATAAATATAGCCAAAAGGTACATTATTATTTGATGGTGTTTCCTGTAAATTATTGGTTAAAAAGCATTGTATCAATTAAAATAAAACATAACCTGTAGTATTTCTTTCTATCCTAGTTGACGAAGTCTCGCTGAACTAGACAAAATCGGGCCTGATTATTTTTAAGAGGAAGAAGAAATTTAGTAAATTACAAGTAGCGCAACGTGGCATGAAAAGGTGCATGTCGAACATAACGCGTTAAGATCATAACAAAAACTAATCGTTAAGGAAGCATACAAGAGTACGTAATATAACAGAGGTCGTCAACGATTGACCCCGCCTGATGATGATGAAGTATACATCTAATGATTTATTTTAATTAATTATTACGCATGTTTTTTTTCAATGTCATGTTGTGAACATCCTGTATCATAAAGCAATTTGAATTTTAAATAGATGGGTTTATCACTTGGTACTTAACTACCTACTCACTACATATTATAAAAGTTGCTTTCCGACATATTGTGTTTCACTCACATGCTGAGCTTTATTTTATTTCTGAAGAATACCAAGTGATAACGTTATAAATTAAATTATCATGAATTATCACTAAATAAATGCTGAATTTCTTCAAGAGACACAATAGATGGTTCCGTCTTTGTTGGGAACTCATGATTGTGTAGTGTGATCCGGATAATTTAGTTGTCAGTTAGCCTTCTACGCGACTCGGCTACGCCATTTGCGCTACGGCATGCAGCATAATATTATATCATGTAGTACCCATTGGAAATTCCGTAGCACTCTTATGAGAAATGTTTTAAATATCAAATACTTTCTATTGTAAAATTATAAGATATTCATTAAATAAGAATTACTATAAAGTCTTTTAGTCCTCATAATATAAAATATATTTATTGAAAACTTGTTTTTCTAATATTTTAAAATTATCTGCACTTTCGTATATAAATTCTTCAATTGTATAGAAGAAGTTTCTTTAACATTTTCTGTTACACCATCCACAATACTAAATAGCACTAATATAACTCACATCCGAACCCTTTTGAATATTTAGCAGGGACACACACAATGCCAGAAAGCTACAGCGGATGTCAATAGAACAGGCCTTGCGGAATATATCAGAATTTTCGGATTTCCCTCTCTGTTTTGTGGGAAAACTTTTTTATTGTGTCGAATAAAATACACACAATACTAGTGGATAATATGACAGTCGTTTAATATACTTTTGCCACTTTTACCTACTAAGTTTGAGTGATGAGATATCACTCATGTGTTATGTTTCATCACACAATAAAATATAGCTTTACGGGAATAGATTTTTACATCAACACTCGTGGTTAGATGAGTTTTCCAAATTTAGGTTTTATACTGACATTTAAATCAATATACCAACGTATATAGCTCAACAAAGTTAACCTTTCAGTGGCTCAGCTGAAAATATTAAGTATAATCTTGGGTACTCAAGAATCAAAAATGTTTTTTTTTAATCACTAGTTTTATTAATTATCAAACACTTAAAGATTAATCAGCAATGTTAATTTTCCGGGTTCGCCGACCAATATAGCATATTTGTGGACACAGTCCAACCACCAGAAACCGGACCCACCAGTCGACCGTCTGGGGTGGTATCCAGCATTTATCTCGAGAGTTAATGAGCATTGTCCATTCTTGCTACATGATCCTCCCATCGGAGTCTACTAAGTGTAACAGATGCGGTGATACATTATTCTTCAAAATAGAATGTAGAACTTGAGGTTATACTGAAAACGTATTTTTTTTCCTTTTATCAAGCGCATGCTCATCTACTATGGTGAGGGCTTAACACTATGATAAGTCAATAAATTGGTAGTAAAATAATAGTTATTTTACTATATTTTTTTAGCTCTTTACTTACTACTTACTTCACCCTTTCACGCTCTAGTGTTGCAGTGTTGAGGCATGATAAAAACACCAGGTTGCGTTATTTCCCTCGTTCCATCGCTAAATCTCAAGCCTCCCTCCATATGAGACATGCAGCGCGTATATCGCATTTGTAGCACCGCTGCAGGGTGAGGAAAAGTCGGCCACGGCGATTCAACACATGTCCCTATTACGGAGTATCTAACTAACTTAACCTATCCTTACTTTACCCCTTACCTCACTATGGAAGACATTGTGCTATTTTAAGAGTAATACTAGTGATAGTGTTTCCATAGTGTTTTTATTACGTAGATGATTTTTTTTAATAAACACTGAATACAATAAATGTAATCTGAAAATGTATATAGTGTGAACTCCTGGCTGCCGCGTCGTGGTGCTCGGGAGCCCTTCATTTCCAGGTTATAGGAAAGGAGAGGGTACAGATAAATTATTGAACATCAGTTAACAGCATAATGTGTACTAATTAGGATTATCAAAGTTTGCAACAATTGGTACCGGATGAACGCCGGAAGCTTTTTTTTACTGTCATTTTTCTGGTTCGGAGTATTTTACGTATTTCTCAATAGTTTAGAACCATGATATTATTATTCACTGTATTGTATTACTGTAGTATCTTTTTTAGGGCATGTGATTAATCTTGTTGATATATCTTAATAAAAAATAATGTAGGTATCTAGTTTGATTTTAATAATACAAAGCAATTTTTTAATACACACACCATAATCTCTTTCTGAGTATAAAACGTTCCTTAAACTGAAGGAAAATATACCTAGCTTTAATAGTAAAAGTATCAAATAACCTTCTAACCTTGACCCCTTGACTTGTATACAAATAACAAATAAAACAATTATTAATGGTCCAACGACAAGCATTAATACCTCCAACGCCTGCCGCAAATATATTCGAAGAATAATATTATGGCCCCTAGTAAAGCGCTTATCCCGCAGTACGCAAGCTTTTATTTGCACACTAAGGTGCCTGGCCCCAGTAACCCTAAGGGCAACTTTATGGGCCATAGAAGCGACGTTAATGTGGAGCCCTTTTCATCGTTTGAACGGCAACACCTTAAGATCTACTGTACTATTAACTACCTGGGACTCCCTCTCTTTCCATGGGATCTCGACACTTTCCTTGACATGTTTATTCTAAACACCTAACCGCGCATTTTTGGTTTTCTCGGATAATAATCACACTCTGGCTGTGTCCAATTTATGGGTTTCTTATACAGCTGGTCATCGTAAAATACCTTAAGCCGTATGGGGATTCTATGAATAAAATTACTAAGACAATAACTATACCTCTATTATTTGGACGGCTGACTTTTGAAAATTATTATTGATTATGGTACAAATAATATAATATTTATTTATTTAACCAAAACAGAACAAATCATAATGCAGCACAATATAAAATTTATATTGTGATTATATTCAAATAATTTCATTAAAAATACATATAGCGAAATAAATATTACCCTTACAAAAGAGAACAAGAAAGAACATAAATAATATTATACAACATAATAAAATTTCAAAAATAAAATACACAGCACATTGCTGAAAATTGGGGAGCGCATTGACAAGTCTCGTAGGCTTCACTAATAGTGCTTGATAAACTTGACACGTGGAAACGATTTTGATCCAGAATAGGTCATGGCAATGACCACGTCGATAATTTATTAACAGGTGCATATAAATTCAAATTCTTAAGGATATCAAGATTGGAAACCATCACTTGTTAGAGTAGTTTGGCAAAACGTCTCAAAAGCAGAAGTGTACAAATTCAAAAAAAGTGAAAAAAGAGCATGCCTTATAGAAAAACAGTTGGATAATAATCGTTTGACGAATAATTCGCACCGTGGGTGTAAAACCAAGGCATATGCAAATTTTTCAATTTCGATATTAAATGCAAAACAACTGCAAAAGTCGTGAACTTTATAATGTAAAAAAGAAGTAACTGAAAGAGCATGCAATATAATATAGATACAAACCAAATATTATGTTTTTTTTTTATAGAAACTCTATTTTCCTAACAAAACGAAGACTTCAAACCCTAATATATCCAATATATGTCTTTTGCATATGCCTTGGTTTTACACTCACGGTGCGAATTATTAAAATGAAAATAATTGTTAATACATTATAATGCATGCTAAATTTAAATATTATTTACCAATTATGAATAACATTCAGGAAAAACTAGTCTAGATTATTGCAATATAAAAATAATGGAAAAATATTAATAAATTTATAAGTTAAATGTGTGTTATTTCTAAGAATAAATATTGACAATGATTAAAATATAATACCTATTACATAATATGATTTACTATGTAGACAATCCATTCAAGAATGTATAAAATAATATCTAAAATTTTAATAATAGTCCCCATATAATGTTGGTAGATACCTAATCTAATCACAATTTGTTTTACCATTACCAATAAACATATAAATTGTGTGTATAAAAGTTTTATTGTACTTATTGCATTGTCCAAATGGCCAGAATATTTTCTTAAACTTTCCAATAAATATTTTCAATATTTCGCATTATTTTTAGGAACTACCTCATTATATTATAATATGCACGTATAATAATTGATTTAATAATTATTTTTAAAAGCGTGATGTGAATGATGGCAACGCTATTTTCATTTATTTATTTTTTTGCCTGTCGAACCGACAAATAATTTCAAAATCACGTCTTTAAAAATAACACTGCGCAATAGACCAGATTTGAGTTACCTCATCTCCACCCGCCATGTATATACAGCCGCATTTTGTGCCACAGCCGCCTTCCATGACCCTATAACTTTATCAGAATGAAATAATTTTTGTACCACACTTCCCTGTCCCGAAACGAAGCAGCACGGGACTGATGTAACAAACATGCACCTTGGTGCTTAAATAAAGAGTTAAGAAAATAAAATTACACCCATGTACTGAAATTCTATCAAAACAGAGTCAGTAGTTGAAAGTGATGTATCTAAGGTGAGATTCCAAATGACACAGGAAACTCTTTGAATGCCTCAAAGTTGGCCATGGCCGAACCTTGGAAAACAGTTCCGCGTGATCGAATTTCGTCAGCGACCAGTCTAAGAGGACATATTATTATGGTCGTGCCCGCATGTGTATTCCGGCTCATGTTCTATCAGACTAAAACCATGTAGATTGGCTGTGAACTCATCATGGCCAGCTAGAAACTGGATCACTCAGTGTGTTGTTCTTATTTGTTTCATCTAAAACCGTGCGTTTTTCAGACTTTAAAATTTGTAAATTATAAAATTATATATTGTAAGAAAAACTTATTATTTTATCCCAAAAAACGACAAGCCTTTCTAAATTAGACCAGGTGTACTAAATTACTTATACCTCTTACTGAGTATACATAGTTACTTGAGGTACTAATAAATTTGGTCATATTATGCAAATATTTGTTTTACGATAGCCAAAACCCCTGATGCTATAATGGTATTCCAAATATAATATTATATTTCCACTCATCTAAGTACATTATCAAAGTTTTCCGAACAAACATCGCTATGAAACTATGAAACATTACTCCAAGCTTATTTATTGAGAAAGCTCTTCCTTTAATGCACTACTTTATTATATGCTACGTAATAAGTTTTATTAGACACACATTTATAGTTTCATCTGGAGGAGAGAGCATAATATATTTACGTATGTTTTACGTCAAGCTAAGTAGTAAGTAAGCAGAAAAATTTCATTGTCGTGAAGAGGGTTGACAGATGCTTGTGGATGGAATACTAAGAATCTTCAACATAATAAATCGTTTTTTATCTATTTAAAAAAATGTATAAAGTAGATTGATCTTAACCTGGTTTCCAAAATCAATTTATTCTTTTATGTAATTGAAGATTCAATTTACATTTCAATTTATTTATTTAAACACTTTTTAGACATCGTCATTATTTATTGAATACGTTTACAACATGATAATATTAATTATTGAAATTATATTTTTTTTCGTTCAATACGGAGGGCTCTCGCAGATCTGTACATACAACATAATAACGAAATTGATTTAAAAACGTCATGAAATATTAAACTACAAAATAACAGAAACGCTGCACAAATATCTAACCTTGCCATTTAAATAATTAAATAAATAAATGGAGGAGTGTAACATAATAATTGCAAGATAAAAATAACATTTTATATACCACGTTTTTAAATTTTCTGTTGAATCATATAAACTTGACAATTCTATGTAATAATAAAAACTCTTGAGAGAAATACTGAATAAATAAATGTCATTTTGACATTTCATATTGATTTCCATAGTAACGCATGTATATATTTATAATTTAGTTGCTAGGACCTCCTTAGCAACCAAAAATAATAACTTTCCATACAAAACAGAATTAACTGAAAATTAATTCAATTCTGCTCAATAATGGCTAAAAGTATTAAAAGAATGCATTGTCGTCGTGTTCTGATATATTCTAAAAGTTTCAACTGTCTATCTAGTCAGGAAAATAGTTAAAAATCTTCAACCGTCCAATACAAATCTTGGACAAACAAGAATACGAGCTAATAAAAACGTGATAAAATAGAGCAAACGGTCTCAGTCGATACTTACATAAACAGTTACATAAATTAATATTTAATTGAAATTTAATATAATATTGTATTAAATATAATAAGTAGTCGATATCAAACCTTTCAATAAGGCAGTTCACAGAATTGACAGAATTCTTAGTATGTATTTGTATGAACAAAAATATAGAATAATGTGAAAAGACATATCAACAACTATGCAATACGGCATGATATCAAATGAAATATTACCTACTAAATTTGTATACTACTATATAGTGAACTGGTCATCCTCATTCGTATTTTTGAGAGCAAATCACCTGATAAAACATTTTTTAAATGCAAAAGCAATGTCTCCAAACTACAATTACTTAGCTATTTTCACATCCCATGTTCAGTTTCTTACATACAAAATAAGCCAAATTACTCACTTTCGGAAGATGTATATACATATTATAGATAGCCAGGTAGGTATCACTAAAAATTGTCGTCTTATAAATAAATACTACCATCTACAATCATTTCTTGCAATCACATAAAATAATTCACTATAAGTGCCACATTTATTTTTTCTATTCCACATAAAAATGGTGGACAAGTCTGACATTCGTGTAATCCTGGAAGAAGCAGATAAAGATTTTTCAACATTTAACAGTGAATAAAAGCCTTCAAGTGATTCATTTGATAAATTATCAGGTATTTTGCTGAAATAATATTCAATTAATCTATAACTTTGACACTGATTAGGTATCTCAGAACTGAATAATTTAATTATTGGTTGGAAAAGTCTGGTTCTGGTCCACATAAAATTGTAATTGAAAATTAAATAACAAATATCTACATTCTATCTTTTATTTCAATGTTTTATGTTTCAAAATTTACGATTTAGATGATTTATAAAACGTTTATACTATGTAAAATGCGTGTGCAGTTCAACTATTTTACAAGAAAGATATTCCTTTTTATCGAAAAATTTCAACAAGTTTTTCTACTTGTAACTTGGTTTGCATAAAAGGTTACGGAGCGACACATCCTGCAGCTTAAGGCTGTATTACACGTGTACGGCACGTGTTCGCTGACCTAGAAAAGTTTTCCCGAGTGAAAAAATGCTGACTTTTTGAAAAGGCAGCGATTCTCAGCTGTAATACCAAAAATTATCTAAATTTTTGTTTGTTCTAAAAAGTTTCTAAGAGGGAAGATTGCGGCAAAATAGCAAAGTATAATAATTTTATTTTAAATATATTTACCTCAAAGTTGATAAAAATAAAAATTTCAAACTGGGGAAAATATTTATAATCAGATCTAAGAATAATGATGTTCGCGCAAGAGAACAAATAAATCTCCATCTTTGAATTTTTAAAATTTTTCGCACTGTCAATGCATATATTCGTAATTATTCATTTAGCTACATAATATACTACATTTTTCTCTCATTGGTTATTCCCTCTTGGTTGAGGATTGTGACCACCTTGAAATTCTGTAATCTTTTGAGCAACCAAGACATTCTCCCTGCTTCTCTCAGAGCAGAAGGAAGGCTGTCGACAGTGAGCTATTTTACTGGATCACTCCAGCGCGCTGACGCTCTTCCTCTACTTTACTTTCTTTGGAGACTAACCAAAACCACCAGTTTCTCCTGGTTATCCAATCCATACCAAATTAGCTCAAAAACCAAATAATGCGTCTCATACATTTATTGTCGACAACCCTTCTTTTATTTGGACTCTCTGAATTATTGACTGATTAGTCGTGTATTATTTCCAAGAAATATGAAGCATTCAGCGCCAACAGCACATTTTGAAGGCATGAATTGACTTCAGCTCCCTTTCCTTCAGGGTTCATGACTCGATACCGTACAAACATAATATGGAGAATACTTATGTTTACACAAGCATCATTTCCGTGATAATTAAAAATATCTCGATCCTTCCATATTATATTGGTTTGATATCTCATCGAATTTTTTTAAATCAGTGTGCACCAATGGCGAAAGGTGGAGGTAGACTGTTAATATCAGTCATAAATAGTGCACACGAAACTTTGTCAGTCATACGTATTTGATTTCATTGAATTTTAATACTGCCAACGTGAAGATCTCTTCACTTAGAGTGTTCGGCAGTTTTGTATTAGCTTTAATTTGTTACTTACTATAATTTTTAATATTACCTCTACGTGCTCATCTCTCCCATGGGTACCTTAACTTAAAGTCATGAAAATTCAGTCGAAGCACAATTGAGTGCATGGCGACCTTAGTCTTGGGTAACTGCTCCTAAGACGTTCTCAGTCATAAAAAAATTATGCTTTACACCAAACGTAGGGTCCCGTAATATGCCCGAATAAGACCATAATATGTGGTGCGGGGAGGGTGTGGTTTGGTGTGGCCATTAACTTCACTGTGCCTATGTAAACTGTTACTTGTCAATTCAGAAATAAACTCATCATCTCTACCAGCAACTACAAGTCTTCATACTTCGCTCATCACCCATCATCATTCCTTATCTCTACACACACGTATCACACCAAAAATATTAACAAACTTACAATTGTAACGAAATTTTCTTCTATTAATATCATAGATGCATTTTCATTAAAGAAGTTGATAATATCTGAAAACCTCGTATACCTGAAGGTTTTCTACCAAAGGGGAAGCATTGAAAAATGACTATAAAGTATTATGTGAAAACCTTTTCAGAAAAGTTCACTGTTGAAACCGGATGTAGGTTACCTACAGGCGCGAAGTTTTTTCGACTTATTTAATATTTACTCTATTCTGAATGTTGACTTCTATCACACCGTTTCTTATTGTGGGTTAGTATACTTCGGGCTTTAGTAAATTTATGTAAAATTATTAAACGAGTTTATAATGGTCAAGCCTATCCAGAAACTTTACGGGAACTTAGAAAAATACTATTTATAACAGTTTGAAATGAACAAAAATATTTTTTTTATATACATGAGAATATACCTCCCGTAAAACTCGCCTCAAAACCAACGTTTTGTGCAATAGCACCAGTCCTGATCCAGATTTTTCTCTGATTGGCGACGTGCAAAACATCGAGATCATCGACAGCTTCTAATGCCTGGGAGTATACATCACGGGCGATGGCATTTTGCAGAGAGAGCTCGCTTTCCGAATGAGAATAACTGGAGCAACATTCAACTCAATGTTAAGTATCTGGGAACTACGAAACTATATGTTACCTATTCGACGCTTCCATTCTGAAGGTGCTGCTTTACGGTAGCGACACATGGCACCTTACTAAGGTTCAGATCAACCGTATACTGGGATTCAAAACATATGTTTGCGACGGATACTTGGTGTGCGGTCATGTTACTTTAGGAGTGACGAGGAGATATAAAAAAACGCACCAAGCCTCTCACTACGCAAAAGATGAAGATGTGTCGCTGGACATGGTTCAGATGCCAGAAGAGAACACAACCTGACTTGCCTGTTTTTCAAGTCAACCGGATTCCGGCGTCCTGCTAAATACTTTTATACGGCGAAGCTACGGAATGCTGGTATGACCTGGAACAATACAAAAAGACTGGTGTTCATTTATGGTCCAACTATGGGGCCGATATGGCAGAAGAGTGTGTAATTTATAACATAGATATTTCAGATTTATAATATATATATATAATAACAATGAAAGGATTAAACCAAATTTCAAAAAGTAACAATATAAAATTAATATATTTCATTACATTATTAAAACAGAAAATTCAATTAATGTTAGAATATTGTAATTTATAAATTTAAAATGAGAAAATCATTTTGTTTTTATTTTAAAAATTAACTTTGGTATGTAAGCTCTCTATGAAATGTTTTTTAACCACTTACATATTACGGTGAAAATATTATCTCTAGCTAAAATATTTTTCAATTTAACCTTTACATTGTTTATACTAGCAGCTATATTTTTTATTGAATACTATAATAACACACAAGATTTACAAATTTAAAATTCTTCGGTAAAAATAAATAAAATACTTGAAACTGTCTATACTATATTATTATAATATTAGAAATAATACTTAATAAAGTACAATTGGTAAAGTCTCGCCGATAAAATCTCACTCGATCCAATTTTTATAGGAGAACAAAAATTTCATAAATTTTAATTATTAACAATTAATTTTATTTTCTGTATTTTTTCTTTTGCAGGATTACCACACTATGACGATGATAATCTGGGACCAAACGTCAGCTCGTATCCCTATTTTGAGTTCAATGTGCCTCGAAACGTAACAACTGCAGTTGGCCAAACTGCATTCCTGCATTGCAGAGTTGAGCAACTTGGGGACAAAGCGGTGAGTTTTATAATACTTTCCACATTAAATCTTTCAATGACCAGATAAAACTACATCTGTACGAAAAACTAGATTTCCTTATCACGAAAAAGAACACTTTCGGGAAAATGCTCTTCATGTTAATGTGTTAAACGTTACAACTTTCTGGTTTCAAGAATTTGATATTACGATAATATTTGAGGAACGAAACCTGTTATCTCAGCATTTTTTTACTAAAAACATTCTAACTCTTAAGTACTTAATTATTATATATTTTTAATATTACATTATATTGCTATGAAGCACCTATAGTCTCTCCAGTGAATGAAGTTAGTTAGCTTATTTGGACATGCTGTTTTTAGATTACATAGCTTACTTGTGTATCTACGTTTCATGAACGTATATTAATATAAGTCGGACACTCAATTTAACTATGTATTAATTACTAATTTTTTCATAACACAAATGAAATAATTAAAGTCATTAAAACTGAAATGCCAATGAAGCTTGTAAATACTAAATTCTTATTGGCCATTGCGAGAAAGAAAATAATGTTCAAGCGGGACAGAATTTATATACCAGCTAACTACCGTTATAATTCAGATTGGGTATAAATATTACATAATTATCTGTGTCTAAAAATAATATTTAAAAAAATATATAATATAATACACTATTATTATTGGTATCACATATTGACACTATAGCCAAATGTTTTATGTACACTTTATGTGTCATTAGTACCTACATACGTAGTACGAAGTATATTTGAAAATGGATCTAATATCTGGAGTCCTTATGAGGTTTCTAATAAGGTAGTTTTAGAGCGCGTTTGAAAGAAATTCTTCGATATCTTTATTTTAATGTAGTATAATATAAGTAGTTTCCTTTTGAAATTTTCTCAAACAAGTATTTTTCGACTAGCTTTCTTAAAAAAAATGGTCACCTTTCATTTTCTTGAAGCCCGTAGGTCATTTCTGCTATTAAATCATTTTCCTTGGTCTTGCGTGGTATAGTTTCCAATCCTGGTGTTCTGAAAAATTTGAATTTATATGCATCCGTCAATTACATGCGTGTGAAAACTGTTTAGTCGAGGGTAGTGCGGCTAGTCAATACAATTCTTAGAGATGTAGAAATTTTTAGTGATGTGCTATGTATTTTTTTTAACATTCTATTTTATTGTCTAATTAATATTTTTCTTAAATTATTGTTCTTTTTTATTTTTTATTTTTTTTGCTTCGTTCTTTCTCTACTAATTTGATTTACCTGTACTTTTATTATAAATGTCATCTTGTGAACGTATTGAATTAATAATTTGTTATGTGCACAATTTGTGTTTTGAAAATATTAAAATAGATATATATGACAGTTTATTAAATCAATAACTTAATTAATGATTATTTTTCTTATTATACTAACAGTGTCTCACTGGAGGCTTAGTATAATTTTGATAATGGGTTGTTAGCATCAATATTAATTAGTATGATATTGATGGAGTGTAATAGATATTATAGGCATACTATAAATATACATAATAACGGTATTACGAGGCATACAATTAAAAACGTTTTATACACAACATAACTAGAAGAAGTTTTTTATGAAAAAGTACCTTAATTAGATCTCCCATATTTTTATGAATTATAGAACTATTCTAAAAAATAATCTCGACCCTCGAGAATATAATATTATACAATAAAATATTGTGTTGCTAAAATTATTTTCCCCTTCTAAATATTTATTTTTAAATACATTATAATATTATTAATATTTTAAATAAAGTGATAAAAATTTATTTTAAACTCCATGGCATTGATGAAAATATTGATATACGTCTTCTTTTCTCACCATCCCTTAGCAAAGGTCGCTTATCATCAGGAAAATCTTAATCTACGGAAAAGTTTCGTGGAGATGTTATTGTACCAATCACCGAGTTATTATTATATTTATTATGCGGCGAATTTATCTGCTAAAACAATTAGTATCGATACAATGGTTCAAAAAACTCTGAAAGCTTATTATTGACCTTAAAAATATTTTAAAATAATTATAGAGAAATTTTTATCGTGCCAATTTCTACGAATCAAATAATATTATATAATACACGATAATACGGTTAGTAGTAGCGTATTAATAAATTATACTCCTTAAATATTTCAAAATATTATATTTTAATAGTGAAAAAATATTATTTTGTATAAAAATATTTAAAATAATGTCAAACTATCCGGTACTCTATATGGGAGAAATTTGGTTTTGATTTGAATTTTCTATCATTTAGTTTATTGCGTAGTGAAAAATCAAATTTTGTAGAAATTTAAAATTTTGATATTAAATAAAAGTGGTACTTTATTATCTTATATTATTATTATCAATATCAGTCGTGATTAATAAATACTTTGTTATTCGCTTATTATTAAATTTTGGCTTGCCCACTTCATAAGCATAGTATTATATGCGATTTTTTTGTACAGATAAAAAATCATAATGAATCAAAAGAAAAAATGCATCCTAATAAGGCTACTTTCGGGTGATGACAGTAACACTACAATAATTTGTTCTTTGTCATCGTGAGTATTCCGTAGAACTTGTGTTATTTAAAATATGAATATACTACAAGATAAAAAATTCTAAATTAAACCAGAAAATGGTACTCATTAATATTATAATATATTATATTACTCTAATTTAATATTAAATAGCTGAATAGAATAACCAACTCAACATAAGAATTGTAAACTCCGTACGAATCGACTTAATTTAGTGTATTTATAATATTGTATTGATATATGCTTTTAACTTAGTTGTAATAATCTCGCCCAAATGATAATAATATTATCCTTAAGGGGGGACATGCTCGTCGAAGGTCAAAATTGAGTTTTTATTGTATTTTCAAACCATGATCCTGGACACTCCTTAAACGTTGTAGATAATCTATTTATATAATTTTGAAGCCTTATTATCCTTCATAGTTATTTTAAACATTTGATGGCTGCATGAAGTATTTTTGTTACATTAAATAGTATTCTTTTAAACCTCTTGCTCTAATGTTTTAGAATATAGTCATATTTCGGTACATAACTGTGCAGTGGTGTTAAGATTTTTTACATTTATTAATTTTTAAACGCATTTATAAAACCATTAGCATAATTTATTATGAGATAATTTTTGTAAAATATTCACGATAAAAAATTATATTGATAATCTCTGTGATCCCAAATTTGACAAGAATTAGGCATTTTATTATTCAAAAAATCGGCAAGATTAACACATTTGAAGATAATTCTAAAGATATTTATTATAAGCTATGTTTTTGACCATTCAAGTGTGATAAACATTTTATGAATAATGATTGCTTTATAATAATTATTGACCTAAGAATAAGGTAGTGTTTTTTTAAAATACGCCATTTTTTTTGTCATTCCCCAGTGGTTAAGCTGCAACATACGGCCGTAGCCATAAATTGACAAACTATAATTAAAGTAGGGAGTAAAATGATATTGACGCGCGTGTTTGAACATGTACCGTTTAAAAAAAAATAAAAAAAAAATCAGTTAGGTACATGTTTAAACACGCGCGTCAACATAATTTTACTCCCTACTTTAATTAAAGTATGTCAATTTATAGCTACGGCCGTATGTTGTAGCTTAACTACTAGGGAATGACAAAAGAAATGGCGTATTTCAAAAAAACACTACCTTATTCTTAGGTCAATAATTATTATAAAGCAATCATTATTCATAAAATGTTTATCACACTTGAATGGTAAAAGACATAGCTTATAATAGGTATCTTTAGAATTATCTTCAAATGTGTTAATCTTGCCGATTTTTTGAATAATAAAATGCCTAATTCTTGTAAAATTTGGGATCACTGAGATTATCAAAATAATTTTTTATCGTGAATATTTTACAAAAATTATCTCGTAATAAATTATGCTAATGGTTTTATAAATGCGTTTAAAAATTAATAAATGTAAAAAAATTTTAACACCACTGCACAGTTATGTACCGAAATATGACTATATTCTAAAACATTAGAGCGAGAGGTTTAAAAGAATACTATTTTATGTAACAAAAATACTTTATGCAGTCATCAAATGTTTAAAATAACAATAAAGGATAATAAGGCTTCAAAATTATATAAATAGATTATCTGCAACGTTTAAGGAGTGTCCAGGATCATGGTTTGAAAATACAATAAAAACTCAATTTTGACCTTCGACGAGCATGTCCCCCCTTTTATCCTAACTTTAAGTTCTTACCTGGAATAATCCGTGCCAAATTCAGGAACAGATTAACTGGGAATCTATTCATCGAGTATTGTATACTTCATTTCATGGAATCACTCCGGTGTTCTTTAGAAAACTTTATTTTAATCGGTTTTCATTATCATCATGTACAAGAATAGATTCCGCATTAAGTAAAGGTCTTTCCTCTCTTGCTGAAACTAATTAAAATTCACATTATTTAAACAGGTAGCTATATTAAAATATCAGCCAATAAATAATATGTATTAATAATTATTTATCTTTTATTTGATATTCACTATAATAATATATAAAAAAATATTTTTTTACTATACATGTTTCATCTATATAATATTCTGTCATAAAAAACAAACGTAATAATTAAAAAAAAATCATATTTGACTTATTTATTTATGTCGACAGCTATTTTGGGCTATAAATTCACCGACAAAACATCTGTATCATAACTGGCTGCGCTTTTAAGTGGGCTGTAAATTTTGATGGAATGATTCGGATGCTGGGGGGCGGGTTATGTTAAGGATGGCACGCATCAGTTATTAAATATTATTTTATGCTATTGAAACTGGCTCCGTGATCTGGTTGACACTGCTGGTTGCACTATTACTTTCGCGCGGTATTTTTTATTGAATCACCCGATGCGCGGTACTTGACAGTCAAGAATGGTTTAGGTTATAAGTATTTATAAGCACACGGTTGATGAATTACTCTGTATATGCTTTGAATTCCTCGTTACCGATGGTCTAATTGTAACAAACCTAGATGCGCTCATTTTGTTGATGTAACTAAATGTTTTTCAATCACGGTCGATTGATGACCCGTGACGGAGTTACGCCTGGATTTGTCACAATATGGTAGGAAGAAAATATAGGGACTAAGGTGACCATAATTGGCCCAACATTATGCCTATCATGTCATAATGAAGTGGTATATTCTTTTTAGAACCCTTGCAGATGATAGTAGCGTAGTGTAATTAATAATATTTTCATGTATTTTTTTTTAATTTTTTGTATTTATTAAGGAAATAAGCAGTTACATTTTGAATACAAAAATGTGTTTAAAAAAGAATAGTTAAATTATATTGCAAGATATATGTATACAATATGAATATATGATTTAATATTGTAAAAGGAAATTTGTGATTTAGGTTATTTTTAAAAAGAAATTTAAAAAATGTCCGAGCGGCTTTTGCGACTAAGCGATTAATATTTTCGATAGAGAAAGATAACTTTGGCAGTCGATTAAAGTTGTTTCAACATCCTTTACAATTTAAGATATTAGTTTCAACGTCAGTAACCGCCAGTGTTACCGTTTTTTATTATTTTATAAATTTCTATTCAGTACCTATACCAGTTCCATCGTATTTATATATATTTATAAAATATAAAATCTAGTTCCGTTTGTTATTTAAATATAATTTAAGCAGATGTCAATGTTGCAGTATCGTGTATATGTCATTTGTTTTATATTTTACCTAAATACTTTTAAAAGTATTGACAATTATTTCTGCAGTGTAAAAATCAATATACTAGTGATCAACAATCGCAACTTGTTTTAAGAACGTGATATAGGTAGTATATATTTAAATTACCTTAAGCCTACACTTGTGACGTATAGAATCAAATCCAGTCAGATTGTCGTAATTGCAAAATATCGTCTGTTGTTGTGGATGATGAAATTAATATGAAGATGTCTGATTCTGATAGTCATTTATACAGAATGATATTATGAAACACACATTTTAATCAAATTTCATACGGGTGATTAAAAATGTATCTTATTATTTATGTTTCGTTAAGTAGTAAATTTATTATAAATTTACGTATTCTCTATAAATAATAAAATGGTTTTTTAAAAAAAATATGGACATATATGGTTTTGATAATGAATGTGACTCCTGTTATAATGTTTTTTTTATTATTATCGAAGTACTGATAAGTGTTCTTACTTAGGATATATGCTTTTCTTCTGGGCCACCTCGACGGTATTTTAACGTCTATCCCCTTTATATCTAGTTCCTATCTGGAGTAAGCATGATTGTCTTGGGGAGGACCCGGCCTCGGAGGCTTCGCGACCAGGCGAGGTCGGGTTGTTGATCTGGGTGATTAGGTCTGGATGAATTTAAAGTAAAACAAACTTCACGCAGGCGTCCGTTGATTGCTTCGTGCACCTCCTGTCGCTTCTAGCTCATTCTCTTCATTTCCGTGTTCGTCAAAGCCTGGAAGAGCTCCGAGTATCGCCGCTCGGAGCTCTGCTTCTTGGCAGTTTGGCTGGGGTAGGCTTGGTCCTGGTTCGGGCGCGTGGTCTTGAGGGCTTACTTTTTCTTTAGGAAAAAGGCGCGCATGTTGGTTTCTTCTTTGCCTGGTTTAGGCGGGTTGGTCGTCTTTTTCTTCTTCTTGTTCTTGGATTTCTTTGGTTGGTCGGATGTGGGCGTGGCAGTATCTTGGGTGTTGTTGGACGTAAGCGAGCGGGCTGTGTGTTCAGCTTCGTCGAGCTCAAATACTGTCTCGTTGTAGTCAATTTCGGGTTTTTGGTCTGAAGTCTTTCCATTTAGGCGGTGGTCAAGAGCATCAGAGAATTCAGCCAGAAAGAAGTGGGTGTTTGCATGATCCTTGCAGCTTTGTGTCTCTCTGAGTCCGTTGGATTCTATGAGGATTGATCTTAATGTGCTTTCGGAGTGATCAGTGTTGTTTAAGAGGTTTTGGATATCCTCGCGGGTTGAGCGTTCATGTTCTGGGTCAAGATTTTCGTTCATTCTGCGGATCAGCTTTTTCCACTTCTCTTCCTCTGTGTAGTCCAGTTTTGGTCCAGAGGCGGAAACGGGGGACTTGGGACTTGCTGTTTCCGGGGACTTCCGTTTGGTGGTCTGCTGAGGATGGTCAGGTGAGTCCTTTTCTTCGTCGTCCGATGTTTTTTCTTCAAGCTCATCGGGAATCGGGGTCTGATAAGTGTTCGATTGACTAGAATTCTTAAATACAATGTTATCCAACTCTCAGCAAAAACATTCCCGATTTCCAATACCGATTAATTTCGAATCACACAGTGGCGTTCGATTCAGATGGCAAGATTCGAAATTGAACAACTCAATCGGTCTGTAAACTTTGTCGAACTAGAGACGTGACAACACTCGGACCGGAGCGACTCGATTCGAAAAGTTTTGCACCGTAAATACAAAGTTATACTGGATTCAACTGACCGTGTCATCGAGGCGGCTAAATCTTGTTCTGGATTATTCAATTCTCAAGATAGAATAATATAATGGCAGAGAAATTCACTATACTTTTACTTGAACTAATCATACTCTATAAATACTTGAGTATAACTTAGCTCAATAGGCAATTATATTGCTCTGTATTGATTTTACACCTAATGGTTGGTACGATACTAATGGAATTATTACAATGCGACACTTCGATTATATTGTGATAGTTTAGTGAATCTAAAACATCGTAATCTCGTCGTTGGGCAACTTTACTCTAGCCTCTTACTTCGTCAATGTAATTTTTTCAGTTATATTTCTTGATTTTCTTTTATTACAACGTTTTTATTACCTCGGATTCTTGTTTGTCCAGTACAAATCTTGCAATCGATATTTAACTAACTTCCCGACTAGCTAGACATTTGAAACTTTAAGGAATTTATCAGAACACGATGCCAATGCATTCTTTTAATACTTTTAACCTGAATGAATGAATTGAATTCATTTTCAGATAATTCTGTTTTGTATGGAAAGTTATTTCAGAAAAATCCTTGAAAAGTAAAAGACTATTATTGGTTGCTAAGGGGGTGGTCCTAGCAACTAAATTATTAATATATACGTGCGTTACTATGGAAATCAAAATGAAATGTCAAAATGACATTTCAGTATTCTATATTTGTTTGTTTGTTTTTTATTTACTTCATATCAAGTACAAGTTTGAACATATTGAGCATAATAATTCAACAGAAAATTTAAAAACGTTGTATATAAAAAGTTCTTTTTATCTTGTAATTATTATTATTAATCATGATATGCTTATTTTTACAACAAATGTTTTAAAATAATTTTCATAAACGAGGAGCTTTGAATATGCCCATCACTGTTTTCAGTAAAATGTTACTGTCACTATCGTAAAAAACCTAAGTCAATTAAAAAAACTTCAGACGTTTAAAATGACAGTATACATATTATTATTCTGAGGTGCACAGTGAATCAAAAAGTGTATTGACACAATCATCACTCCAATAGATTCCAATTTGTTTTCTTTTTTACATTTTTAAAACTTTATACCTATATTGTTATCACAAAGACGATACACACTTTATTGTTAAATATAAATTATTAATGTTCATTAATGTTTGATTGAAATATTTTATAATACTCGTATTTCCAGTCATTAATAAAATATGGCCTATTTTTTTTATCGTACACCATTTTCCAAGATGGCAGTCATAGCATATTATGCTGCTAGTGTTGATTTTATATTTCATATTCAGCGCTAGCGTGTTCCCGCCACACCCACGAGGATTCCAAGTTCACTGGAAAGACTGTCATCATTGTAAACTATGGAAAAATATTTGAAACTTGTCACCAGTTTGACGGGCAGACCGAAAACCCATCGAAGAGTATCGGCGTCGAAGACCTACATGAACAAGCTTATCCTATAAATGACAATATAATTCTTCCTGGACAATCCAATACTGAAGAATGGTTGGTTCATAATAAACAGCCAGCAGAAATGACGACAACATCAACAAACTCCCTACAGATAGATGTATCGAGTTCCATCAGTTTCTCACTGACATAATCCCTAAATCCGTAGCACTAAATATTGAAACGGATGAAACAAATCAGGGAGAAGGCTCTCAGACAGCAAAAACATTCAAGTCACAATCTTCAGTCGTAAGGATCCAACTAAGAACAAGAAGATAGAAAATGTAGGCCCTTTACTCATAATAAGTAATACTTACCAAGAAAATTAGTTTCATAAAAATAGGATAAGCGTCGTATATAAGGTAAATTAATACTGAACTAACAGAAACGTGCGGTAATTTTCCACTCCTAAAAGTTGACTACCTACATTCCTCTAAGTTTCTTTGCACACTGACACATTTCAATTAGAGGTTTTTGTATGACATTATATAAATACCAGTGATGGTACTTGCTGGTTTCTTAAACCATCGGATATCCAATAAATGTAATACAGTTTATTTTGCCTATACTATATAATATTATACTATATCAATTCATGTATCTTTTGAACACTCTTGAACACTCTATAGAATATAATATTATTGTTTTGTTACTAATTTAATAGAGTTTAATTATCATAGAATTGAAAGTTGTGAATAAAAATGCAATTTAAAACACTCATCACTAGCAGATAGCAACGGTGAGTGGTGAGGTGATGTACGGGAAGAGGATCGCCTGCCCACATCCAATCATTGTTGATAGTGTCCACTTTGCGTTCGTTGGCTCATCTGAAAATATTTCCAAAGCCAATGAAGATTCTATTGTATTCTTGATTTTTTGATTTATCACCGTTTACGTTACTGATTATTACTGATCTTTTTCCAAAATATTACCCCATTTCTGAGTAACATGGATAAAGAACTTAAAATCCAAATCAGACAGATAATAACTGTTTTGTATTTTTAACGTAGTGCTTTTATGATGTATTTTTTTACTCCTTGTAATTTATACTACCCAAAGCATACGATTCTAATACCACATCACAAAACACAATATCAAAGCAGGCTTGAGAGTGTTTCTATTATTTGAGTCCCACATCAGTTGAAGTACTTACGGCTTTATGGTGAAGGGGTATTCAAAAGTTAAGTACATTTTACTTGATAGTAATAGTACAGTATGTGTACCTATACCCAACCGACTTTATCTTTGATATTATGGTTAAATTAAAAGATATATTTATTTAGCTACGCACTTAAACGCGGTATAAATGATAACTTTGACATGTTAGGTAATATTGACAGATGTGTCTCTGATAACCATCTTAGAAATCTGTAGCATCAGTCGCTTATTATTCGCCCAATTCGCAAAACTATTCTGCTATTGATAATGCCAATTATAAAGGCAATTATTATGTTGAGCCAAATCGATTTGGATATTGATATATTTCACTTTTTTCAGGGTGAGTTATGATGGATACGTTATTTTATAAATTATTAAAATATGTTCTATTTAGTTCATTCGGTGTGCTTATGTGTATTAAGCGCCGGCTAGATGTTCATGATTTACCACAAGCTTACCTGGGCAAACCGGTTTTTATCGGGAAGTCTGTGCGTATGGATGGGAAAACTGTAGCTCGCGCAAACCGAAAAGCGCTGTAATTTTTTTTTGCACAAACTATACCACGCAGGCAAGTCGCACATAAGTGTTATCATTTTTCTATAATATTAATTTATTATGTAAGTCTTGATATAGTGTGTGAAATTAACTGTAATATATTATTTTAATGTGAAATTTTAAAATCATTGAGTTTTTTTTAAATCCGATACTTGTATTGTCCGTTTTTTGCTACCTACAATAAATCAGTCTATATATAATGTAATCAACTTTTATTAAGGAAAGTAACCTGGAATGGCAACTGTCAATTTAGGTTTGAAAGATATTTTTTAGTTAAAATAATATTTAATTAAAACTATGGAATGTATTCAGTTTACCACCGGTTCGAAGCAGCTGATAAATGCGCTTGGGTAGAGTGTTTTCCTTTAGCAAACCAGTCACACGTTCAGATAAAAACCGAGTTTTCCTTTTTAACTGCGGGCAACATATTTCTTCCAGCGGCGTAATGCTTCGCCGTTTTTCCACAGAAGTGTCATTAATTAACCGTAGCAACCTCTACGCTGAGAAAATGCAAGATTTTTTATGACGCGGTATCTACGGCGGCCGGGCCTCTATACACCGGCGTAGCAGGGTATTTTTACGCTAACATAACCGGGTATTTATACATCAGCGTAGCAAGAGCCTTTATGCGTGCAGAAACGAGAAATAATTATCATAATATTTTGTTCATGCTTCTTTTTTTCCGTTTTAATTAAGTTATAAATGAGCGAGAATATAAAATTGTTACTAGAAAACAAAATAATAACATTTAAGAATTTTTTTATGATTAATTCATAAAATTTGAGAATGTAACATTCTTTATTGAACATAATTAATGTTAAAATACGAAAGAAATATTTAACTAGATAAAATTTTTAAAAAATACCAAGAGAGATCTTTACATCGTTTAGTAGTAATAATTACGGTAAATAATACTTTGATTTAAAATAAAAATTCGACTGTCAAAATTAACTCAATTACTAGTTAATTTCACCGCAATTAGATGGGATGTATGTAGCTAAGTTTGTAGAGCACATTGGCACAAATCCACTGAGCGCTGGTCTGAATCCTGCTGAGTGTCGTTTTTTTTTTTCTCTATTGGTTATATATTTCTCTGATGTGTTTTAAAATTATGAATATTATCAATTATGTATTGGTAAGTTTTACTGCATCTTAAAAATAAAATAATATTGAAGTAACTGCTAAAAAGATTAAACCACAAAAAGAACATTATTTTGAATTGGATATAAAAAGAACAAGGAACAAAAAACGTTGACCGAATAGAGTGGAAAAAGCTAAGGAAGACTTTTATCTAGTAGTAGATTGACTCCGGCTGATGATAATGACAGAAATAATTTCCTAAATAACTATCTGTAATTATTTTTCAACACTTTTTTTACCATTTCCAATCTTAATGAGATCATATTATGAGCCTTCGCGGAGTAAAGATTGTTAGCCAATTGTTCAACCTATTAGGTCCAAATACCATGTTAATTTTGTCAGACCAGGGATTCGCACCTGAGACCCACCATAGTATAAGCCGATGCGGGAACCGCCCGATCATCGTGGGCGTTATTTAAAACTTAATACTGTTTATAAAACGAAGTACTAAATATTTATTGAACGGTTTGATAATATTATAAATTAATTTGCAAACACTGGTCCGATACGTTTAGTTACTTTAAAAATATTTTCCTGTAAACCACGTTCAAGGCTTTACTACATTTTTACACAACAGCAGTTAATGCCTCAAATATTAAAACCTTTTCTCCACCGAAGTATATTTTTCAAAAAGACCCTTTGCAGTTTAGTAGCTTCGTGTAGCGTTTTAATAATAAATTTTAAAACATGCTAAATACATAAATATATCATCTAATCCATGGTTTCCCAAACTATGGGTCGCGACCCACTAGTGGGTCCCGAGCGAATATTGAGTGGGCCCTCGCCATTGTATACATGAATTTAAAAAAATAGGAAGTGATAAATTTGTTATTTCATTCAGCTATTTATAATTCCTAAAAATTGAAATAAACTTAAGTTATGGAAACTATTATTTAGCGTTGGATTTGTAACCCATTTTAAGACAACTTACCAACTAGTATGTCAACAAAAGCAAGCGAAGAACTCATTGGTTTATCAGAAGATACGTCACTGAAAAATAGTTTCAATCGTAAATAGTTAACGAAATTCTGGCTCTTAGTTGCTGATAATTATCCTTGCCTGTTCAATGAAGCTATGAAAGTCCTCCTCCTTTTTACTACCTCATATCTATGTGAGGTCAGATTTTCGGCTATTGTTAACATTAAAACTAAATACCGAAATAAATTGGATATATCAAACTCACTGCGATTAAAAGTAACTAAAGTTGAAGTTGATGCTTAAACTGTAATGAAGAAAAATAAGAAACAAATACATCCTTCCCATTGAAATAACTTTGTAAAAAACCTTGCAGGTGTAGGTATTTAAGTAATATTTTTTTTTATTTAAGTTGTGTTTCTTATTTCAACAGTCTTTCATTCATATTGGTAACACTTTTAAAAAATATTTTTTTTATTTCAATTAGAACAAATAAGACAGCATTAAGTAGTTCCACGACTCGCCACTAGGGAATCTGAGCATTACCAATATTTATGCCCTCTTTTCTGTAAGACAGCTAAGAGGTGGGTCCCAAGACTGGAAATTTTTGTTAGATGGGTCGGAGCCCAGTCAACTTTGGGAACCACTGATCTATTCAATTAATACTCGTTACTCAATCCGTGAATATGATTTTTACAGATTTATTAAGTTATATTCAAATACACAACAACTTTTTGCAATACTGTATAATATATATGTATGTCTTGTATTATATTATTATTTTTAAGTATGTTGTAGGTGCTATTTTAAATATACCATTAACTCGCTAGGTCGATAACGAGCCAACTCGTTATTTAGTATGACCTATCAGGCTATCAACGCGTTAGTTCGCGATTTTCTTTAAAGGCCATAGTGGTCTACGACATCACTCAAAATATATTTTTATTTTTAAACAATAAAATATTTAAGCCAATAACCATTAGTATTTTTGCACACGTTAAGCTTTTACCATATTATAAAAGTCGATATATTGTATTTAAAGAGTATTGTAACTTTACGAATCATTTCAATTTTACGATATTATTTTTGCATTTTTTTCTTAATCACCGTTTTATTTACCTTGTAAATTATTCTATTTTATATTTAGAACAATATTTACATGAAATTTACTGAATAATACTAAACGTTTATTATATTTCTTTGTTCTAAATTTGTTCACTATGTTTCCATAATACATTCATTCATTATTCAATTTATTACCAGTCTGTTTGGTATTATAATTGTATAATTAATTTAATGTAAAAATAATTCATAATAACTTCAATTTTATATATAAACATGCTTTGGGAATGTCTGTGTTTACGTGTGATTTTTTTTTATTTTTATAATTATTGTACTATTAATTACATAGTGTACCAAAACTAAGGGTCTTATTCTTAGTTTTATGTTTATTTATTTAAATAAATGTGTTTATGCGGTTACGTCTGTAATTTTCTACAAACACAACTTTTCAGGAGAGGCAAATAACAACTTTATTCTCTCAGTTTTTAATTTAGAAATAAATTTTCTTCTATGAAATATCTACTTGGTATAGTTACACATATTTTCATGAAAAAAAATTTATGTTTCTTCAATTTATCGCACTATACTTACGACAGATTAGTCATATTGTCGGAGATACGAGAATGCGTTGCAACTTTACTGTGAATATTACTGCAGCAAATACGTATCTTGACTTACGAGAAAGAGCTTCAGTACAATCATCTGTCGGAGTTCAGTATTCTGTATACTTACAAACACGTAACTCAAGATACGAATTTATAATATTTATAAAAGTCTTTTATTGTGATACGAGTTTTTGCTATTGCTTAAATCTATTATGTTGTAAAGCATGTTTTGAGATACGTGTTAGTGGAATATGTGAGTATTCAAATTCTGAATTCATTACATTAAACAACTTAAAACTCACAAAAATTGAGATACGTGTTTGTATAAAATTAGCGACAATATTTTGTCTATTTTTGGAATAAACTGATATGTCAAATAAATACGTATTAAAAAGAGAAATCAAGTGAATATTGCACTGACTATCGTTTAATCGTCTCATTTATATTAAACTTGTGTTGTGTATGGATTATCTATGCAAAAATCAATCTAATACGTCAATAAAAATGTTTTATTTGCATAAATTTAGTATGTACAATAACGATTACAAACAGCGTGTTTTCATTAAATGTGTTATTCCATAAAATAAATGCCAGAGAAACTGTATCCGCGATACATAACTTTATTATTTTAAATACTGACAAACTAACTATTTAATTATTTTAATATATAAAAACTATTATATTTATATTGTGCAGTTGTATACATTTACTATTATAAAATATATCAATTAAAAATATTTTATTAATTTACGGAAAATTGTATTTTTCAAAATAACAATACATATTTCTATCTGTAAAAAGTGACATTGCAATGATAATTACTATTTTGCTTATTTTTTGTCATTTCAATTTCACTTAAGCATAGCGTTTTTAACTAATAAGTTTACCATAACTTTTTCCATGCATCACGCCCTAAGTTATTTGCTACACTAAACTTGTTTAGATTATTAAAAGTTCTCTTGCCCATAAGACTGTCAGTTCAGTTTTACCGGGCAATCGACTTCAATTCATTGCTACGTATTCAACGCCATTGTCACACAGCTCGAGGCATTATAACGGTTCAATAGAAAGAGGAGCTTCCGGAAGAAACTTTTTTAAATTGCATAGCAGGTGGTTTTAGACTGCAATGCAATATTGAGACATTTTCGCTGGCTATTCTTTGTAGAGGCTTTAGAAACCTTTGGAACGAATAAAAAATATTGATTTTACAAAATTTTTCCATAATAAAATAAATTTAAAATAAATGATCATGTTCATTGGTTCCCTTTTAACTTTGTTTTATTTTTCATTAGTAAACATCTATTTAGATTCTATGAATCATTCGTTTCTATACATATTTCGGGGTTACTACTTTGGAGGTAGATGAGGTGTGTGAAGATAAGGTCATTGTTGCTTGGATGTTTTGAGAGAAGAGTTTATTTATTGGTACTTGAATAAATAAATACGATAATAAGGATGACAGCGTGAGATTATAATCGCAGATAACGGATGTACTGGTGAGATCGATATGATTGATTATATTAATGAACTGATGAGACTTGATTCGAGTAGAATGATGATTGACTATGTCTAGTGAAAGACTCGTGACGATATTAGTGCGTCGCGTGACGGATTTGGTGATTGAGTAAGGATTCATGGATTGCCTTCCAATTTATACAAATGCAGTATATATATCACAAGAGATATTGTCGCAATTAACACATCATAACAGACCCTACTGATCTAGTTATGATTGAGGAAATGCTGATGATAATTTTTAAGATTTTTTTGACAACAAAGCTAAAATATTTAAGTGTTTTATTCATTTAATGCTGAGTGGTATGATTCCTACACATATATACTCGTAATTCAGAATGTTTCAGAAACATAAAAAAACAGGTTTGCATCAAAAACTCTGCTGACTGGTCGACACAAGTCCATTCGTTGAACATGACCAGCATATGTCAATCGTAAAACTTTAAGGGTTTGAATTACGTAACGTTCCTTAAATTTATCGTTAATTTGACGATTGTGATGAATACACAATCTATTTTCGTTTTTGGCTCTCAGTTGATATTTCTTTTGTATACTTATCAGAAGGTCTGAAAAACGCCGTCAAAATTATTGGAATATTATTATTCGTAAATATATTTTATTTAATTTTTCGATATTTTAGTTGACATCAATTTCAGGATATAAACCCATCATTAGAACAAAAATAAGATAAATATTTTCTTAAATAGTATGTAATAAAATAGGTGCGAAAAAATGGTGCACGCTAGAACATCGTCTTATATCTATGCTGGTATAGGACAATTACGTGTATTCATAATATCACGTTTCTCTATAAAGTTCTTGATGAATTATGAATATATTATCCTAAAAAATATTGTGTCCTTTATATTTTGTAATAAAACTTTTGTCTGTCTAACTCAGATAAACTACTGAACAATCTCAATACTGTATTGTAAACACCACTTATCTGATGTGACTTTATATGGTCATTTTTTTTGTATTTGCGATCAGACTGTTATATTATATTACCTATTATCTGTTATGTATATCTAATACTTTTTCTGCTTTAACAGTTCTCAAAATATTTCTACTATTTTCACCGGTCCGCAGCTGTAAAAATCTTTGATGAAAGCATGAATACAACGAAGCCACGCGAGCTTCATCATAGATAAAATAAAATTATATTGAGTATATTAGAACTGAATATAAAGTATATGTAGAGAAAAATAAAAAATAAATATAATATGCAAGATTTCTAGCATAGAAAACATGGAAGAAATTATTTTAAAAGGTTGCGTTTTCCTTGTAGCGCAGAGGTGTCAGCGAGAAACAGAAATTTATGATACGATAATAGCGCAGTTGGAGTAAAAATTCACCGCTGATCGCCGCTTTTATGGGACATCTTTGTTATACACTATGACTAACAGCAACTGCTTCTATACCCAGGGCAATCAAACGATCAAGTTTTATTAATATAAAAAATGCATACAAAGTTTTTTGTTCCATCGAAAGTCATGTAAATTTATATTAAGGCTATTGAATTTGTATTATAAATACCTAGTCGATTTTGTTTAATCTTTATAATACATCACATGATATATCACATAATATTGAGGCTTATATTGTGTTTTTTTATTTTACTTAATGAGTCAATAAACTCACTTTCTGTCATCACAAATATATTAAAAGCATACATAATACATTATTAAGACGAAAAACTAAAATATTAGTTATAAATTTGTCATTATAATGAATATCATAATTGCTTTGGTGTATGAATTGAATACAAATACGTATTTAAACTTGTAATATTCTAATAATGTCGTAAAATTCCTTTACTTTCTTTCCTCAGATTCGACTATTCTATAAAATATTAATTAATAAAAAAAAATTTATTCGATTCGCAAGATTTAAGAATGTAACGTTTTTTTATTAAAAATATCTACATAATTTGAGAAAGCTTCTAAGCAAAACATTTTTTTGCGAAAATAATACGATACCTAGCAGGATTCGAACCTGCGCCACTCGGGACTCGGGATTGTCAATTAAAAAAAACGCTTCAGAGAGAATTGTAAAAATTATTAATTTACTTTTTCACAATTATATATGACACGTATTGCAAAGTGGTAAGTGCACATGGGCGTGAACCCACAGGTTTGAATACTGCTGGATATCGTACATATTTAAAAAATGTGTTTTCTATTTTACATTATATGAGTACATTGGTATCAAAGTGGGACAAACGCCACCTCGCACTAAATTCATGTTTTGATTGATTATAGTAGTGCAAGTGATGCCCTTTTCAAAAAATCCACTAAAAGTATCAAAAATGGTAGTTTTCATAGAGATTTTTGAGTTTAAAGTTGGTATATTATATGAAAAACGGACACTTTTTACACATGTTTGTGAGTCTCCTGTAAAATTTTGTAAATGGCTTATGTTCCACTTTGATACTAAGCTACTCATATTTCTAGAAGTGTTTTCAAATTATGTATATTAATTATTATAAAATAAATCAACTAAGATGACTACAAAATTGTGTATCTTATGTTTAAACAAAATAATATTTTATTTGAAAAGAAAAATTCTTTAGTTTATCAAAAATATTTTACTCATAATAATTTTATATCCGAGACATAGTAATGTTTTGATATTATGATAGTGTTGCATCAAAAATAATGCACAGTAGAATAATTATGTAAGACCCATCTGTGCGCTGTGCACTTTTATGGCGTGAAAATGACTAATGATAGAGATGTTGGCAAAGAAGGTTATAGCAGAGCTGAAAATATTATCGCTTTTAGGTTATTGTTAATAATTGACTTGAATGTGCAGTATACATATCATCAAAGGATACCGTAGAGTCTACGGCATAGACTGTCGTAGAGTGTTTCTGATATATTGAAACTACCTACAGACGTTTTATAATATATATGATGTTGAACTAAAGAAGCTTACATAGGAGCTTTTAATCATTTTGCAGTAAGCTGGGAGTCATTTTACATTATATAATATGAATTATAAATAAGCGTTATATCATTGTCTTCAGCAATTTATTTATCAGGGCAGGATTAAATTAAAATGCCTTGCATTTGTGCCAAACTTCAAATATAATTTTGTATATAATAACGATTCAAAATCAGTACCTACTGATATACTCCTCCCGCGAGATGACGCTTTGCGGTGAGCGGGAGTACTTCGTCTTGGGGTTAGAGAAGAGGGAATCGAAGAAGGGCATTTGCAGATACTTGAAACACATAGTTTTTTTCAGTTAAGGTAAAGAAACCACAGAATAGATGCAGCACCAGCATTCCGTTCATGTTTTAGTATTTTTTTAGAATAACGATGGAGAATAAAGGCTTTCTATAAGGTAGGGTAGAAGTGGTACTACAATACATTGGTACCAAAAATTAAAAAAAATATTAGCCATTATTGACGGATTCTGTTGAAAAAAATATTGCAAGGGTAGTGTAAAGGAATTAATTACCCGGAAAACTTTATTTTCCGTCTAGTTGAATTTCCCCAAAAAGATCAAGATTTTTCTAATTTTTGATATTTCCTATGCTTTTCTACGTTATGACCGCAGTTAATTAGATAAGATATATAGATAAATAATCACATACAATTATATAAGTACGTATACATCAAAGGAAAAGTGACAAAACAGTTCGGTATTTGTTTTATATATCTACACCTAATGTTGCCAACGTAGGAAGTGTTATTTAATTTATTTCCCGATTCAACCACATTAAAATCTTTTAGCGAAGCTATTCTATACTCTATATTCTAAAGTTTATTATATTTATGTATTGATGCTGTCAATTGTTACAATAAGTTAACCGTCTAAACTGGCAAAAAAACTATGTTTTAACAGCCCCTCCCTTAGCTGTGTTTACTTTGAGAGCAAGATAGGTAGTTTAGACGGTTAACTTCTTGTAACAATTAACCGCTTCAACACATAAATATGATATAGGTAGTGATAATATTTATCACATTAGTCGTTGATAGCCACTTTGTTTACAGAATATACCCACATGAATCACTTTAAAATAATATTATAATACAAAAAGTTCACCTAAGTATGGTTATAAATATTTTTGTAGGTATTAACACGATAAAAAATATAATATTGTGTTTTAATGATATTATAATATGCACTTTTAATAGGTCACCTATCATAAAATAGTTTATTATCGTAATAAAATAATATAAACAAGTAATGGTTTACAGTGAACAACATGTTTGTTGCAAATTTATTACTTGCTCAGATTATAATTTACAAGTAAAACGACATTGTAGTTATTATTTTACACTTGTTTCATTATCGGAATGATTTAAAGTTTTAAAGAATTTTTATTAATTTTTGACTATTTCTATTGCTGATTATTCTTCTCTAAATAATGTAAAATTATTGATAATATCGATATCCGTGTAATGGAAAATTGTTTAAAACTTATTGAACACATGTTTTAACACTTCAACATTTCACGAGACTCAATTAAATTACGTAATGATGCAGTTAAAAAAATAACAGAAACTTCTACGTTTTGATATAATATCATGATCTCACAGGAAATCAAAACCAGAGCCTCCGGATGAGAAATCAATGCCTTACGTATTAGATTACAATGCCTATAATATATAGGAAAAATTAGATATTTATATTAAAAACAACAAATACCTACGGATAAATAGTATTTTCCCAATATAGAGAACACAAGTATTTAATATAAAGATTTAGGTATCACGAAGCCTGACTATATTCAAAGCATAGCACTGAATTGAAAATTACGATAGTAGTGCTAGTTTTTGATTATTTTCAAATGCAATCCAGTAACTTGTTCACAATAAATAATGAAGTATTTATATTTTCTTCAAAGTATTTTGTTTTATTTCAATGTGCAACTAACATCATTTTTTATAAATACTTTACCATATTGCATACGAAGTATGAGAAAAAACTAGCCCTACCGTTTAAGTGTACAGTTTTGTGTTACGGCCTGATTACAACAGTAGACCTCGGATATTGTAGTTCTTTTGGGAAATCTGAATGGCGATCAGAAAGACGTCTCGCAAAGTAATATTTTATTCGTGGTTCATGGAAATAATCGCGGCACGCATAATAATGTATGTACAAGCCAACCTATTTCTTAGTAAATCTAAAGTTCAAATTGAAATGTAGTTTATTAATATAACAATATTGTAGGTATAAAAAAATCGATTAGTTACTTATTTCTTCAATATTTTAACATAAACTTTCCAATACTTTTGTTTGACATATTTCATTCATGCGTTCACTTAATTAAAATTAATATTTATTCAGATGTTACATTAAAATAAAAAACGTTTGTTTAATTTATGATCGATAAGTAATTTATTACTTTGTTGTTCATTACGAACGTTTTAATTCAATTTAGTATCCAACCTACTATGCATTCTGGTAGTAGTTAAAACAAACAGTTTCATATAAAGGCGTGCTATTTAATGGAACTATGAAAGAGTGAAATTCAATTAATTCTACACGTTCTGTTGAATGAGTAGTGGAAACGAAAGGAACACTCTTGTGACATAATTTCCTTTTAGGCAGTTATACAAAACCATCCACATACTAACTGAAGTTCTAAAAGTAAATCCATCATATTTTAATAATTATGTAAATTTTAAACTATTTTATAACTACTTTATATAATTATTTTGTATTTATAAATATAAGATAACTTTAATTAAATGAAAAATAATTTCAAAAGCACCTTGGTTGCATTTTTCACCATATATCTCGGTTTGAAAACTTGAAACCAGAAATTATTAATAAATAAATGATATTTAATACTCATGTCATATAAAAATAAGATCAGTGAGTAAAAATCTTTTATAATTCAGAGATGCATGCTTGGTATAACGCAGAAGATTTAAAACATAAGAGAGGAAACAACCGTATTTAATAAAATATAATGCGTATACTGGAATCATTATGCAGTGACATTATGGGTACAATAAAAGCGTATTTTTTAAGTGGCATTAAAACAGGTATTGTCGCAAATATTACCAATATAATATATACGAATCACCTATGCTGTCATAAATTCATGTACATTCAGTTAAACTACATTTGGGTGCATGGTGACGTCAGTCTCAAGTATCTACGCCAGTTCAGATATTTTCATCTCTTAAAATAACTGGTGTTTTCCACCAAACGTAGGGGCCGTGATATGCCTGATGGTTTGCTGGAGACATTCATTAAATTCAATGTAGATTTATTCTTGTGTACATTCGTTTTTTTTAAATTATGGAATCCTAGTATTATTGATTGATTTGTAGAGTAGCAGAGACGGCAACACCGGTGACAGGCAGGAAATATAAGAGTAGAAAACCATAGCAACCAAAATCAACAACTATATACTACACCGATCGCAACGAACACAAAACGAATTATTCCTGTTAATATTATCATAAACAATCAAATATAAAGACATTAAGAATTAGAATGATTATTCTTTATTATCGTAAAACTCTGAAATAATTGATAATTTTAACCCGTCTTATTCATATTTTCTTGTACCCTGTAGGCAAGGGAACCGAAGGCAATTGATGCCGTGCAGATGTGGTGTTGGCGCCGAATGCTTTGTAGTTTTCTTGGACGGAGCACAGGACAAACCAGTCAATTATCCAGTGACTGCAGATAAAGAAACGGCTCTCAACAATATTTCTGAGATGAATTCTGCAGTTTTTTTTGGACATATTATCTTCGTGGACTGGACAACCTGGAGAGACTGGTGGTTTTGGGTGGCCTCCAGGAAAAGCAAAGCAGAGAAAGAGCGTCTGTGCACTGGAACAACCAAGTGAAAGAGCTTATTGGGGGCACCATTCATTCTGTCCTGCTAGAAGCGGAAGATCGAGAAGGATGGAAAGTCTTGGTCGCTCTAAGGATGACAGAATTTAATAGTGGTCACGATCCTCAGTCATGAGTGTACGACCAAGAAGAAGATTCATATTTAAATTAAATATAACCGTATATACTCATATGATTTTATAAAAACGTATTCAGTATTTTCAATGGGCTATAAATTATATTATATAATGTAAATAATACTGTAGTATTTTCTAAGATCGTAGAAAGTCAAGTTCTATTTAAGGAACACCATTGTAAATGACGCCGATATTATCATTATTATGCCCGAAAACGTCCCTTGAATGCCAAAAATATTCATTGTTGATATGATCTGTTGTTTGGCTAGGCCATTGGGAGACTCGCTGAAAGGATAATGGCGTCAAAAAGGTTAATATTGAATGTTCTATGCAGATTCAGACATAAATTCCATCGGCCGTCGTTACTTCTCTGGCTTTATTGTCATTTCAGGCAGTAAAAAGGAAAAGTGATTTCTGAGGAAATGCCGTAGAAGGAAAATTATACACTCTATATTATTATACATGCACGCCGTAGTTCGGAAATTGTAAGGCGTGGATGGGAAATAAAAGCTGAGGTGATGAATTGGAAGAAAATAAAATCGTTATTACAAGTCAAGAAAACACTGTTTTCATATTTGTCTCAGACGTGAGATTTTGCTGTTACACGTATATAATAAACCTCACACCTATAAACGTTCCTATTTATTTACATATATTGTAATTCCTTTTCCGGGAAGTTATTGAAAAAGGGGTTGGCTGACTAGGTATATATTTGAGATTTTTTTTGTAATATTATATTTTCCAACCATGCCCGATCCTAATTGGATCATAATATGGGCCTTCACGAAGTGAAGGTTTGTATTAACAGATTTATTTTACGATAAATGGATGTCAGCCACTTACTCAACCTATTAGGTCCATACTCTGACTCATACACAAAGTGTATTTGTACTTGCCAGACCCTGGATTCTATCCTGGGATCCACGACGCTATAGGCCGACGCACGAGCGCGAAACCCAAGAAAAGATTTTTTGGTACTGTTCGGTTATACGGAATACAGCGGAAAACACATTTTGAAAAAACCCGATATGCTGGATTATTTGTTAGTTTGCGTTAGTTTAGGTAAGGTTGGGTTAACCTTACAAATAATCCAGTTTATCGGCTATTTTCAAAATGTGTTTTCCGCTATATTCCGTATAACCGAAAAGTACCGATTTTTTCTATTGGTTATAATACATTTTTTCAGAAGTGTTTTCGAAATTATGTATGTTAAATAATAATATATACTTCAATGCGTCATTGATTTATGAAGCTAATTAAATACCGTTACAAATGTAGGTACCGACTTGCTAAGAGACAAGACCCGAGTGACTATTTACCTGCGCGCGACTTCGAGTGAGTGGCACGTGACGATAATATGTAATCACCACCATCTCTCACTCATCGATAGCTTTCTCTTTACTTGAATAATGTAACAGGCTGACTTCCGTATAATCTCATTCAAAAATGGCTCACTCACATTCAGGTAGAGATAATGTAATTCAATCTTAAGTATAGCTAACCGAATTTTAACAGCAACATTTTAATAGTATTACATTATTTAATGTATGCTAACTCTTAGTTATAAGACCACCGGAATGGGTGAGCCTAATCGCTGAATAAAAATCAATATAGTGAATAATACTATATTAGTCTCAGAAATAGTAACAGATTTTTTTTTGAATCCAGAATTTGATTTATTACAATACTATAAATCTAAATAAAATGAACCAAGTATTATAATTATAAAATTATTTATTAATAATAGTCAAATCTACAAATTTTTTAGCTGCATACAATATAATATTTTTCCATTATCCGGGTAGCATAAATTCGATCAGTAAACTTTACTATCAATAATTTCAATACCTTTCAATATATATTTTATCGAATCAGTGCAATAAATCACTTCGTTCATTTTCCTTCATCTCGATTTGAAAGTCACCTACTTTGCTATCATAGAGCCCTGATCACTTCGAGACGTCTAATATGAAATGTCTACATCATACAAACTTCGCACAAGCCTTAAAGATAATATTGCAGCGATATTGAAATTAAAATTAAACGACGAATACAGATGACCATTAAGACGTGTTACTTTGTATTCCGTAAATATTTAAAATCTAAGAGTTATCTTGAAAACAAAAAAATAGAGACATACAAAATTATTATGGTAGCCAGATCATACATATGGGTTAGTAGTGTGTTATCAACAACTAGTTTTAAAATAGTATTCAGATTTTTGGACAAAAAACTCGGAGAGCAATATGAGGAGCAAATAGTGAATAGAAATGTAGAGGTAATGCATGCGTCACACTCGCAGTTTACGAGGAATTTGGTAAACCAACATAATCCAAAACATCGAAATTTGCTATGTTCAAAAAATGGACTAACACCGGCCAGTTCGAAAAGTTTTTTATGCGAAGCCACCTGGACGGTATGGTATCGATAGACTCAAAATGCAGTGTTTAACGTAGTCCAGAATGCGCGAGTGATTATAATCCCAAATTAAAGGAGAATAACAAAAGATAGAACAGATTAGCGAAGACGTCTGGAGGAAGCTAGGGCCTACACCGAGATATTGCGCTATGAATCATTCGATCGAAAGAAAACCAAAATGAATATCTTTAAAACTCTCCTGCACCCAGTATCAACGTATGGATACTGAATACTCAGGAAACTACTAGCAAAGTAGAATATAAGCATAAACCAAGGGTAAGAGTGAGCCTGAATAGTCAAATAAAGACAGTTTGACAGATTTCGCCATGGAGGATTTGAGCATGTAGACGAAGGCACTGAATTTTTTACAGTTAAAAGTAAGCTGCATCATTTGGAGGACAGACTTTTAAGATTCATTATTTTCAAATCCTGACTCCTTTCTTTCGGCACAGTTTCAGTACACGGGTACAGAAGATACTTCATGTAATAAATAAATTACGACAAAACCAGCCAAAATTCTTTTTTTATTTTCTAAACTCTTTATTCAATGCATAGTGTTTACACAAGTCTCTTGCAGGTTCATTTCTGAACAAGGAAGTGTGGCACAAAAATCTTTTCATTATGAATGGGTGGAGATGGAGTAACTCAAATCATATCTTTCAAATGTTAGGACTTCACCAACACAAATCATATTTTTCAGGAGGTATAATAACGTTTTTGTTATGGTTTTCGGTCAAAGTTAAAATATACAGTAGATAATATCTTATATTATAATTATAATTTAAATTATATTATAATAAGTGCATGATGATAATTATTTTGGTATTTTATGATCCCAAACTAATATTAAGTAATTATTGGGGTAATTAAAAAGAAACCTCTAAAAATGGTGGTTAAGTCATTTTTCCTACTTCACTTCCTTCTTTATGAAAGGTGTTAGAACTCCTAAAATTTATATTCCATTTTTTTAATTATTCTAATTCATTATAGTTTCTTTATTCATTGACCGTGGACATAACTTTAAAGTCAGTAAATCTACTCAAGCATAAATGTTAGAAGTAAAATAAGTAAAGTTTCCATAGCGACTGTGAAGATTGCAGTTTGCACTTAAGTGCATTTCATGCAACATCACGCATCAACGAATGCACTACTTACTTATAAACGCGAATACTTGTACAAGAGCCATGACTCCGAATAAATATATTATATGGATTATGGGTTATTCAATTTTAATATTAATATCAGATATCATAATAACCTAATAGAAACAGCAAGTTGCGGAAATAATATCGCATCCAAATCTTACTACATAGAATTTTTGCACACAGAATATCAATAAGTATTCAAAATTTACTGAAATAAACATTTTTAAAATATCATTATTATTGTTTTTGCAATCGTTTTAGGAACTATATCACTTCTAGGAAATATCTGAATGTCTATAGTTATTCAGTTGATAAAATCCAGTGTCACTGCATCTTTAATTACGTATTCAATCCATCTTAGCGTGTCTTCCTATTTTTCTTCATTCATATTGGTTTTATCTCATTAGATTTTTTGAGGGGATGCATTTTCTCCACCCTCACCTACATAATAAAGTATAATGATATTGTTATTATAAAAATAGTAAAAATAGATCCAGTACTGCCAATTCCAATAATTCTGTGGCGTAATATAGCATCCCGTTCTCGTTTTATTCTTAAGCAATTTTATCTGAGATATTTCAATATTCAATAGGTATTCAATAATAATAAAAAAATGGTTGCATGCGTAATTATTTATATATTTTATTAAGTTAATATTCTTACATTATTACGATTTTTATTTTCCATTTGAAGCGGTCAAGTCGGTTTTTTCTTTATTTTTTTTTATGATTAATAATTCTTGTCAAATAATATACATATCATGTGGAAGGGCATAGAATAGAGGATTAGAAATAGAGACCATCAGTTGTTTATTCTCCCAAGGTGCAGAACCAACCTGCCACTGGTAATGCCAATTGGGAGGGCGATAACTGTGTTCAACGAAATTTCTTCGGGTGTTGATATATTCCACCTACCTGAAAATGAGTTAAGGTGGACGTTGTTTTATAAATTCCTAAAATAGGGTCTGCTTAACTCATCCGGTGTACTCCTTTGTACCTATCTAATTTATCTACTGATCTATCTCTTTTTTATGTAATACTGTTATAGTTATATATATTTGTTTCTAAGTGTCATGTTATGAACGTCTTAAACTTAAAATTTGTAATGTTTACAATATGTTAAAAAAAAATACTAACTCATTTAAATTAATCATACTTACCTTGAATTTCATGGAAAATTATAACCTGCGTACCATTTTATTTTATATCTTTATATATATATATATATATATATATATATTATATAAAGCGGCGCTTTTTAGTGGACTGTAGGAATGGGATGATTTGGATGCTGGGGGGGGTTATACAAGGATTTTGTATGGCAAGTGCGCTGGCCTGGTATCGTGTTCCTGCACTCAAACAACTAGTACGATCACTCTCACGGTTACACTGTACTTGTGACGGATAGGTGGAAAAAGATTTTATGTTTATGAATTACTGTGATTGACGTGGCATTGGGCGAACCGTAACTTGTAATTGAATTACTTCTTTGATGATGCCATGGATGGTCAAACTAATGCAAGTCTTAACGCTTTGATGGTGTGAAGATAACTAATGGTCATTTATTTATAAATGTGCCTAGTATCACTGTGCCTGGATAACGACAATAGTTATGAGACAAAGGTAGGGAGTTTGTATGGGATAATTGCTTTCATAATTGACCAAAACAATATATTATATTATAATGATATTCACATGCACAAGTTAGTTCAGACATTATAGCTTGTAGTATAAAAAGTTTGTAAAACTCCCTTTATTATAGTAGTGGAACCCTCTCAGTTATAATCTTTTGTGAGTAAATAATATTCCTACATTGTCAAAAATGTTTCGATAAATCCGATTCTCAGAAATGTTACACTTTGATAACAACAGCAAAATAAATAATGCTCATAGAAAATTTTATTCCGCTGAAAGCATTTTGGGAGTAGAAACATTTAAGTGTTTCAAAAGTTCAAGAAATTCTTGTCAAAAGTACTTGTGAAATATTTGAAAGTCTAATTCCGAATGGCTTAGAAATAACAAATTATGCCGAAACTTTTTAAACATTTTGAGCCCTAAATCTCGGAGGTAAAGTAATTTACAAGTTTCACAAGGTTCAATGGAGCAAAATAACGATTCAATAAATAACCCCGACTATAATATCATGCTCTAGCTTACGTTGAACATACTATTGTTGCTAGAAATTTTACGAGCCTTGTGTCCCAAGTCATTTGAGATTTCTAAAGCAAAATCAACAGACATAATAATTTTCTACTTGTATTTTAGTTTGCTTTGAAACATGTCTTATTAATAAAATAACACACAATATTATAATACAGACTAAATTATTTTGGTACTGTTCGGTTATCAGGAATACAGCGGAAAACACATTTTAAAAATAGCCGATAAACTGGATTATTTGTTAGGTTAACCTAACCAAACCTAACCTAACTTAACCTAACCTAACCCAATCTAACCTAACCTAACCTAAACTAACCCAAACTAACAAATAATCCAGTTTATCGGCTATTTTCAAAATATGTTTTCCGCTGTATTCCTGATAACCGAACAGTACCATTATTTTTAATTCAACTTTCAATAAGGATAAAAATTATATACTTCATTTAAGAAAGTGTCAAGACACATTACGTATCAAAGGAATTTTGAACTGTATAATAATATTATCTTAATTTGATTTACCATTAATAAAGTGTGTTGATAGCTGATAAAATGTTCTTTTTGTATAAGTTCAAAGTTTTCCTCTAAGCTTTAAGGCTCATATTATAATCTTAATTATATGAAAAATGTGTAGGTATCTACTTCAGCGGTGGATAGGTTATACAGATGAAAGACGGTCTTGGTTGTTCGTGATGATGGAGAAGCGAGAGTTTATTTACTGTTACATAAGTACAGGGGTACAGTCGGTACAATATAATGAACACAGTGACAATACGGTGCGTTGTATTTCTACCGGAAATTTATAATCGAATTACCATTCAATCAATTGTGATGATTTATTGACGTTGTGAGTCAAAATAATAAATGTAAAAATTATATTTAGGAAATAACTATTATAATTGAGTCAGCTATTTTATATGGAGTTTGCATCATCGGATATAACTGACTATAACTTCAGTAAGCTATTTACTGAGTTTGCCATAATTGGATACTACGGGAAATGGATATTAAAGAATTTGTATTAATTGCAGTAATGTATTTAATATTGCCCATCAATATGCTGACACGGATTGAGTTGTCTATCCCCATAAATGTATTATGTTTATAATACGTATGCTATGTTATATTTCAATTAAATTAATAACATAATATCTTTCAACTAATAATCGAAAGGTTTATAGGTACTATAAAAATGTTAAATTAATATATTCTGTGAACAAATACCTATATTATTTTGTAAAATTCTTTTTTATAAGTACGATGTCTGTGATTAATTTATTGTCAATTATTATTATGTTTACTACGAACTGTCAATTATTAGGTAAGAAGATACATTATATAATAATATTATTGCTTCCTGATTATAATTATTAATGAATTGATTAATTTATATAATTATACACACGTTTCCTCAACGTCAAAACTGTATTCAATAGCAAAGTATTCATGTCTTGTTAAATAATTATATTATTTTCGTCTTATATTCATTTTATTTATAGGACTACATGACTGACTAGGAAGGTTGTTACTGTATTTTTGCCAAGGGGTATTATTTTACACTGACAGACAGATAATGGGTTTTTTCTTCTTATAAATTTAATAAGAGTGTGTAAGAATGTATTTCTAGATGTCAGAGTAAATTATCTTTAACCGAAATCAATTCTGATTAATTTAGATTATTTTTGGGTATTGTATATTTAAAATAAATGTAAGAAGTGTGCTCGTATTGAATATAGGTATCTGATATAATATATTTTTCTTCATTCGTAAGATACCAACAACAGGGTATAAATCACTTCAATTTATTTTCATTCCAACAGATCAAATGTCTTCCAAATCCAACTCAGTCAAGTAGCTTTTATGACATGTCATCTTTTTATCGTATAATAAGCTCTGGTATCCCGTTCGAGACCACCATTATATTTCTTTTCTTCCTCACCTTAGTATCAGCTCATATATAATTATTGATTATTTTATTACACTTCATTATCTTATTTTTATTTTACCGCGTATTATATACCATTAACGTTGCGTTGAGAATTATTATTTTAATGCCTACAAAAATAATTTTCTATAGTTTCGTAGACAAAATAAAAAAAATAACTGGCCATTGTAATCCTTTTATAATTTATTTACTCAACCGTATTAAAGTCTAATTCATTATATATTCATAGTTGAATAATATACACACGATTTGATATTGTAATACTGTTTATTTAAAATACATATTAGTAGGTTACTAAGGAAAACCTCATAAATATTATTTATAAGAAAATGTCTAGACGAATATTAAGCCAAGTGGAATTTATAGTCATTTTTGGTTGACGAGCATATAAATGTGCTCCACTAATCTAAGAGCGCGATGCAGAAAATATATACTTAGGCGTGTAAGTTCCCTAGAATACGCACCTATTTTTGAAAGACCAACATCGGTAACATAGATTGCGTTATCTATAGAATCCATACACAGTAATACGTTAACAAAAAAAAGGCACTGGTCCAAAACAAGACTAAGTCGACCTAAATTGACAACTCTGCATAGTGATTATTGCTAACTTAATTTAGATGGATATGCATCGCATACGTAACTAAATTCTTGTATTTTTTATTTCAACGTCCTAGAAATTATTAAAAATATTAAAAAATTATTATTATTTTATGTAATAATAATAACTAAATAAACAACTAGATGAAAAAAATATAATAAAAATCTAGGACTGAATAATATTTTGATTGATATACACGAGTTTTATTTTCATACCTGAATGAATCCATAAAACTGTTAAAAAAAATATAAATCTTTTGTATACGTACACAGGAATAATGTATTTTTTTATCTAATTACCTAAATATATTTGACATGGTATCGAGATCACTCTATTTTTTTGAGTATATTATTAGTGTATATTTTTGAGGCTTTCCAGTAACGAAAAAATGTGAGTTTTCATAATAACAAAAGAAAAGTAGATTTTATTTTATACTTCATGACTCTAATATAATCTTTATTTTACAAGAGTTATAATTTGGAAAATTCTAGCGCAAAGGCGTTTACTTTCCTAGTGAACACGGTGATTACAAGATTTAAAAACCTGCGTTCCGCAATGGTGGCTCGCTAATTTCCCCCCTGTTCAGTTTTCCAAGAGAGGTTCGCCGTCGCCAATTTTCTTTCCATTGTTATTCCCGGTTCGCTTTTCGTTCACGAGTTTTCCATCCATTTTCATTTTGGGCGGGAAATTTCACAGTAACTATAGGGTGTTCGTTTTATCTGTTAGCATCAAAATGCAAATTCAACGGGAAATTTTATACAAATATGTACATTTTAAACCTCGCGGTTAGGTAGTGAGGCGCCAAAATAAATACGAAAGGACTTGAGCTTTGCCGTTTGTCGGAATAGCATTATCAGATTCCTAATAAATGAGATTTTATCTTACGTGGTCGCTTTTTTTTGTGAAAGTTTGTTACCCTTGCGAATATTACGTTTTTGTGGAAATTTAATGAAGGCTTAAATACGTGTAAATTGTTTGACCTTGAAAATATCTTTTACTTTGGCGTTAAATCATCAGTTGCATCTTAATACCCATAATTCATGATAGGTACTCAATCCTTTGCTGTTCACCATAGTCATCCACCGTAACATTTCCAAAGCGAATTAGAGGTTGAACGCAACCAAAATAAAATTCTTTATAATACTACAGAGCCTATAAAAGGCGGCAAAGTGGACGTAGAGCGCAGTTTGTCTAATTCACTCAGCCAAAGACTTGGGTATAGCTGAGTAATGCCTCGTAAATCCTTCGCAAAATGTACACCTCGTCACGCATCTTCAGTGAATTTTTTCATTTATGCTTCAATAGAACATCTTTCTTTCTTTTGACCATGTCCGATCCTAATAGGATCATATGGCTCTCCACATAGTGAAGATTTACACATTTCTGTTTTTACGCGAAATGGATGTTAGTCACTCAATCAACCTATTAGGTCTATATTCTGACTCCAAACACAAATTGAAAAACAATACATATATTTCCCAGAACCAGGATTTACCTTACCGAAAAAAAATCTTTTTTTTAAACGGTACATGTTCAAACACACGCGTTATCGTGATCTTCAGTTTTAGTTTGTCAATTTATGGCTACGGCCGTATGTTATAGCTTAACCACTGGGGAATGCCAGAAGAAATGGCGTATTTCAAAAAAAACACTACCCTATTCTTAGGTCAATAATTATTATAAAGCAATCATTATTCATAGAATGTTTATCACATTTGAATGGTCAAAAACAAAACTTAATATCTGTATCTTTATAATTAACTTCAATTGTGTTAATCTTGCCCATTTTTTGAATAATAAAATGCCTAATTCTTGTCAAATTTAGGATCGCATAGATTATCAATATATTTTTTTATCGTAAATATTTCACTATAATAATGTCGACATAAATTATACTGATGGCTTTATTAATGCGTTTAAAAATAATAAATGTAAAAAATTTTAACACCATTGCACACTTATGTACTGAAATTTGACTATATTCTAAAGCATTAAAGCGAGAGGTTTAAAAGAATACTATTTTTTGTAATAAAAATAGTTTATGCAGTCATCAAATGTTTAAAATAAATATAAAAGATAATAAGGCTTCAAAATTATATTACTAGATTATCTACAACGTTTAAGGAATATCCAGGATTATGCTTTGAAAATGCAATAAAAGTTCCATTTTGACCTACGCTGAGCATGTCCCCCCTTAAGTGGATATACACTGCATTACGTATATAAAAAAATACATTTTCCATCCATGAAGAAGAAAACATAAATTCTGTGTGTGCAGAGTAGAAGTTCTTAAGTTGCGTTTTTATGAAATTGAGATTTTAATGCCAATATATATAAAGAATTGTGCTCTTTTTTTGTAAGCAAAAGAAATAAATATTTTAATTAGTAGAAATAACAAAAATTGGGAAAATCATTTTTTAACTCCAAGTAAAATTACTTATGCAAAACATTGAATATAACACAATATCAAAAACTTAATTATACATATTAAATAATGTAAAAGATACAACAAGTACCTTATAAGGAAAGACACTAAAATATTGTAGTACAAAACTGAAAGCAATAAGGATTTAAATTCCAATTACATCAAGTAGGTTGTCGACAGTTTGAATTTTCTATTAAATTTCTAGGTGATAAAGTTTTTTTTTTTATTAAAAGATGCACTTTCTTAATCATTCTGTTTGAAGAAATATTTTCATAGAGTAAAATTCCTCAACTATTTTAATCATCGGGAAATAAACTTTCCCTACAAATAATCTAGACGTCATTTTTCTCTTAGGTGATTTTTCTTATTACTTCTCCCTCAGCAGTCTTTTCATATTATTATTTTTTTCTTCGCCATAAACTTTCATTATTCCCTATCGTTAATGAGAAAGGAATACAGTTATTTTACACAAAGGTTTCGCTATTCATTTCGACGTTAATTATTTATATCGTAGGTTTAAGGAGTAATATTATAACTGAATAATATTTTTAAGTTGTTAAGTCTTCAATATTATGCCAAAAATTATATATTAATTGCTAACTTTTGACACCACAAAAATGCACATGCATTAGCACTTATTTGAAACTCAACGAATATTGACACATACATTCATTGATACTGCATAATATGTAAGGCAGACCACAATTTATAAATTTTATTTATAGCTAACTTGTCGGCTAATAATATTGTGGATTGCATGTTCAAATCCCGGGTCTGGAGAATTCACATGTTCACATTCACAATAAAATCTCTGAATACAATCTTCACTATCTATAGGCTCCAGGGAACACAGTAATAATTAGAATTGAAATTAATACCTAACGGGTATGGAGTAACAGGCAACCGATCTCAAGTGTGGAAGAATATGGGATAAACTTAAACACGTGTCAAGAATACGTCATTCTAGTCTTGTCTTTCGTTCTTACAACTGCTCTCAGTATATGCACTGACGCTTAATTAATATGTATTTGAAGATTGCAACACACACTATTGTATAATGTGTGGTTCATTTTCGTAGGACAATCATATATTCAAAACCCTGCTTCAAAATGTAGTGTATTGGGTTTATAGCCTATCTAAATTATATATTTATTAATTTGTTATGTCGTAGACTCATATTATCATTTTCTTAAGATTGCACATGGTAAAAAAGGGACAACAACATTCCATGAGACTATTCATCGCTACTTTCGATGAAACAATCACAAACTTCCCTCAAATATGAACACATTTGATTTATTGTCATTGAATTTGTACAAATGTTTTTATCTACAATTGAATACAATTAACTATTTCTTTTATTCAACGAATAATTCATAAGATTTAAGAATATTTTATTCTAATTATTGAACATACATAATTTTGAAAAACACTTTCTGAGAGAGTATAATATTATAAACAACCAATAGATAAAATCTTTTTTGAAAAAAGTAAGCCACCCCGACGGGGAATCGAACCCTGTATCTCCCGGGTTTATGTATATTCAATAATTAGAATGATACATTCTTAAGTCTTGTGAATTATTCGTTGAATAAAAGAAATAGTTAATTATAAATTATTAGCAAGTTCAAGTAAGTTACATCATAAAAAATATTGGAGAAATCCACGACGTCGGTTAGTAATCAAAGTATAGGTATCTACTTTGATTTAATAAACAAAAATCGATTTCCAAAGTAGGTTGATTTGGAAGAGCGCTGTTGAGTAGGTATTAAAATTGACCAATAGTTTAAATTTGTCGCAATTAGTATGCTACTACGTAGCATATTGGTAAATGCGACGGATGGGGCGTAAACCTGGGAGATACAGGGTTCGATTCCCCGTCAGGGTCGCTTACTTTTTTCAAAAAGATTTTATCTATCGGTTATAATATACTCTCTCTCAGAAAGTGTTTTTCAAAATTATCTATGTTCAACAATTGAATATGTTGAATAAACCAAACTATAATATTATTTAATTAAAATTTTACGATCTGGGATTTTTTTTTACTAGAAATTATTATATTATAAAAGATGCAAGACCCTTATTGGTTTTCTTGTATATTGTGTACGAGTTTTAAATAAATTATTCATATTATTATGTACAGTTAATATAAATTCTTGTACCTAACTAACAATTATTGAAGACTGCATTCAAACTATATTATGCTACATAACGATTAATTCAATTCTCTCTGTTGTTTCGAGCAATAGACATAGTACTTGAGTAGCGCACTTGATTATTTCTCGAAGAGTCAAGCTACCATCTCCAATACGGCTGATCTAGTAATTGAAGAATACCTTGTTAAGTTTCCGAAGTCGCGCATACTGAAATACCTTCAATTAGCGAAGCACGTAAGCAATCTACCGTCTAGAAATGCATAGGTAACATTGCATAAATGCAACGTACATGGAATAAAATTGCAATTACTATACATTGCACTTCAATTAGTATAATAGTCAATTGAGTCCGTTGTAGGATTTAATATGTATTTAATACCGTTATAAATATACAGATTCTTTTAAGATACCAGATAGCAAGCGTTCAAGTACCCAGGTGTTGCAAAATTTACATTTGTATTGTAATACCACGTTTTTATTAGCTTGTATTCTTGTTTGTCCGGTACAGATTTTTTCTTGTGTGTCCAGTACATTTTTTTTCTTGTATATCCAAGATTTTTATTAGACAATTATTGAAGATTTTCAACTAACTTCCCGACTAGCTAAATATTTGAAACTTTTATATTATATCAGAACATGACGACAATGCATTATTTTAATACTTTTGGCCATCTTTAAGCAGAGTTGAATTCATTTTCAGTTAATTCTCTTTTGTATGTTTCGGAAAAAAATTCGTTAAAAGTAAAACACTATAATAAAAGTAAAATATTATTTTTATTACCATGTTTTTATTAGCTCGTATTCTTGTTTGTCCCGTATAGATTTTTTCTGGTTTGTCCAAGATTTTTAGGTAACTTCCCGACTAGCTACACATTTGAAACTTTTAGAATATATCAGAATACAATGGGAATGCTTTTTTTTAATACTTTTGGCCATCTTTAAGCAGAATTGAATTCATTTTCAGTTAATTCTGTTTTGTATGAAAAGTTATTTTGACACCATTATTGGTTATTAGGGGTCTGGGGTCCTAACAACTAAATTTTTAATATATACGTGCGTTACTATGGAAATCAATGACATGTCAAGTACAATTTTTTTTGATCGTTTAAATGTAAAAGTCAAGTTTATATGATTCAACAGAATCCGGTCAGGACACACAATATTTATGTGTTTTTTCTCAAAGCCTGGGTGTTTGTGATTGTTCAAAATTACTAACAACCACCTTGTACGAAAAAGCAAGGACATGGTTATTAATAATATTTCTAGAAAAAAAATATTTACTACTCACTATTATTGGTTGGTAAGTGGGTCCTAGCAACTTAATTATTAATATATACGTGCGTTACTATGGAAATATATATGAAATGTCAAAATGACATTTCAGTATTCTATATTTATTCAGTATTTCTATCAAGTACAAAAAAAATGTTTAATAATAAATAGATTTGTCAAGTTTATATGATTCAACAGAAAATTTAAAAACGTGGTATATAAAAAGTTCTTTTTATCTTTTAATTATTTCTGAAGTACTACACTAACTATGGGACTATAGAGATAAGATTTTCGACAATTTTCTTCATTGATTCCAATAGAAATTAAATAAGTGTGTAAATTTTTGTCTGTCATCATTTTTGGAAGTATTGATAAATTACCATTTGTGTGTAATTTTTAGACTGCGTGGGTTATTTACAATGCTAAGAATATTATACTGTACTATCAAAATAACCTTAATTTAATTTCGTTTAGGCTGACAGATTTTATAGACGGTGTCAAACTTTACAAGGGCTATAACTCTATAAAATGTTTTTGAGATTTACAAACTTTTGACAGCAATGTTACGATATTGTATGTCTATCTTAACAATTTAGTATTGTGAAGATAAAAACGGATCTATTAAAAGTCAAATAAAAGTTATAACTTAGGTAAAGAGATGGGGATTTCGATAGGACAATTGTTAAGAGTGAAAAGCAATTATTAAAATGTAAAATGTTTTTAATTATTAATGTGTTTACTTGGTCTAGAATTTATTAGAATATTATGTGTACAATGTAAATTAATAAATGTCATTGTGTACTGTATATAGTAAACATTTTACAGGATAATGTTAATATAACAGAGGTATGGAGTGAATGTTGATAAAAATTAAGTACCAATATTTATACCATTTTTATTTAATGGTTATTAAACAAGAATAAAGAATATAGCAAATAAAGTAATGGAATTTAAAATTAGAATCAAATTCCTACTTTCCTAGATCTTGTGTATTCTTTATTTATAAAAAAAAATTTTTTTTTATTAAAAATGGCAGTAATTCTAAAATAATATATCTTTTGCAATGTCTATCGATGTTTTCTAGATTTCGTTTACAGCAGTTTTAAAAGCAAACCATTTGACCAGTAAAACATAATGTTCCATGTGGAAGAGATAGCTCAAATCCTGCAAACTTTACTCATAATAGAGACGAACGCTTGTATGTGGTCTGTGAACAAGTACACCCACGTTAAAATCAACTAGAGTTACCTACAGTTATGAATAATTTATTAAATTTAATAAACAGAAAATAAATAAAAGATAACTATGAACTGCAAAATAATAAAATAAGTTTTTACAATTCTTGTTTAGGTAGGTAATTAAATTAAAATAACATTTCTTTCACTAGTAATACAAGCAAATATGGGTCTTGGCTTCGTACAGAAATATGTCCACTCCTATTTATGTGTTGCTAGCTCTCTCTCAGCCTTTACTTTATATAAACCGTTTTTTCTATATATAAACAGTCCAACCTCATAAACTTAGATCTCCCAACCTTCCTTAAACACAAATAATTGGAGAGGAGAATTAAGGTAATTCAGTATCTTATATCCTTAATATATTATGGCCTCACAGAATCGCCATACCTTTAACACATACAGCTCCTGGTCGTACCTTTCTCGTCAAGAGCCATCGTAGATGCCATCCCCATCACCATATAGATGTATAAACCTCTTTAAATAGTAAGTTAAAATAATATTCAACTTATTCTGCCATTGTACTAAATTGTATACTATTATGGCTATACATGAGATTAATTATTGTACTGCTCTATTTAAATGAATAATATATTGCTTATTGAATTTCATTGAATAAATATGTATGTTGGCATTTAAATAATTCAAAATAAAACATTTTGTCTGTTTATTTCTTCATAAATACACAATGCGCATTTTATAATGAGATATATTAATTATCGTAATATTTATTCACAAAATATCCAATATTCGTATTATAGATATTGTCGTTTAAGTAAACCACACGCTAAATAGCGTCACGCCAAAAAGTTATCGAGCGTTTAACACGATTCTGTTTATTTGATATATAATTTATATAAATATTAATAATTTGATATTAATATATATAATTTTAACAGCTAAATAATTTTAATAAATAGAACAGCTAGAAAACGGCTTGACTTGTTAATTGATGTATTTTATTAAATTAGTGTAAAAGATGTTGCCTTTTTTCTGATAGTTTGTCACATTTTTAAAACATAATTACGTTTATTCATAGTTCTACTAGTCTACTTACTCTACACTAAAAATAATGAATAACAATTAGTAATCACGCCGTGGGTCTCAGGTTCGAATCTTGGGTCTGGCAAGTACACATATTATTTTTCAATTTGTGCGTGAGTCACTGTATGGATCTAATAGGTTGAACAAGTGGCTGACATCCATTTCTCATAAAAAACAAAATTTGTTAATACAAACCTCTACTCTGTGGAGGCCTGAGAGTGTACATTACAACCTACAGTGAACTATCTATCATCACATACATTATAGGCAAAAGACGAGACAGTGCTAGCTATAGGTGACTCAAGAAAGTCTCAACTTTTGCTATCTATTCTCCAAACTCGTCATATTAACTTGCCTAATACTATACAAAATAAATGTACTTATATACAGCAAAGCTACAGGTTATTAACATGTTCTGGAAAGACACAAAAATACTGGGAAACAATAGATATTCTTGTATTCATAACTAACAAATAATAGCAAATAGTCTCGTGAGAGTGCTTAACATTATTATTTTCAGTCCTTGCCAAATCAAATATCACAAATATATTAAAACATCTACTAGATATGGGACTTTTTTTGATAGTAGATAAATCCAGCAAATTTATTTTCAAACAGTGGCAAATCTATTTCTACCAATCACGTCATCGCAAAAGCAGACGTAATCAATGCTCTACATTATAGAAGAGAGATCAGAGATACAATGTCGTGTTTATTTTGTGCTAGCGAAAAATACAATTTTAGGAAGGCAAAAAAACGAAAATATGACAATTTCTTATATTGTGAAAAAGTTGATTTAACCAAATTTGAAAATTTTATATTATAATTATATATTATAAATTAATAATAAGGATCAAATCCGGTCAAACTAGAAAGAGTAATAAATAATATATTATATTTCTAACTCTTCACCAATTATTAATCATGAAAATTAATAATATTTATAATACAGATTATCTTTGACACATAGTAACACGGCCATGTTCATAATATGCAAATAAGTCACTCTTTTAGCATATAAATAATAATTCGTGACGACGTGACGGCTCTTATCAAAAGCGCTCTTCTATTTTTGTTTTGTGAAAACGTCACTTTTTATCTTGGCCAGTAGTCCCTTTTTGTTCCCTAAGAATATAATAAAATATTTATCTAACTAGATACTCGTTGTGAAAAAGCTGGAGCTTTTTTTGGGACGTTGTATGTGTTTCATTTTGGCATTCAGACAGTGTTCGCAACATTTCTCAAATCTTGACCTATATAAGGGTTTGTTTTTCAAAGTTTTTTCTACTTATACAGAATTAATATGTTACTGAAGGAATTCTGAATTTAATACGTCATTTCTTACGAACTTTTCTAGGTCAACACTGTATCTTTATGTCAGGATTATTAGATACTAGTATTAATAACTAAAAAACTAATTAATGAATATTCTAAAGATAGTAAATATTTTGATTGCTGTTTCCTTTCCATCATTTGCTTTATTTTTTAAATTAAATTTTATACGGCAAAGCTATGGGAATACGAATTTTTTTAAAAGCGCCAGTAGTATTTATACTATGGAGCAAACTTTACCAAAGAAAAGCTAGTTAATATAAAAATAAAACAAAAAGTAACCCAAAGAATAATTATAACAATAAGTAAGTGTAATAAGTAATAAATAAAATTAGGCCTAAATGAATACTATGTTATCTATTTCGGTAGTCAGCGAGCTAACTAACTAAAAACCGTTTCATCCCTAGTTGGCTGCCAGAGGGTGGAAAGTTTTTATGGACAGATCACCCTAACCCTGCCCCTTTAACCATTTCATTACAATGTTTCTATAGATGCGCCAGCTTAACAAGGGTTGCCTTTTGAAAACATGACAATAATATTATTAATTGGTACATTACCAACTGAATTATTTAACATGGCCGAAATTCATTCGACAATGGTCTAATACAATAGCAACACTAATTAGTTTATAAATTTACTCATTGTTATATTCAATAAACTACTATAATTATATTCTGAAAAATGTTAATAAATAATATATCAAATTATATAGGATAATAATGGTATCGTAGTAGATTTTTGGGTTTCCACCTTGTGTACTTCTTTACTCGACGTTTCGGGCTCGATGCATAGGCCATTATCAAGAGATGATAATTATTATGTTGATATGTTTTATGATGAACATGTAGTGTAGGTATGTGAATGTAAACGTTGCTCTAAAAATGTCAAAAGGAATCCGATTAGCTAAGAGTAAACGTTTCTCAGAGTAATCTCTCAATCGTTACGACCAGGGATACCGGCTCTAATATTGGATTTTACTAGTGTCGGAAGCCATGACGTTTTTAACCGTAATCCAAGATCCCTATTAATATTTTCAGGGTTTCTATGGATTTCAATGGCCTTCTTTACCAATCGTGCGAAATATCTTTTATTCTTATATTGATCTTGGTTTCAAAGTCAAATTTGTGTCAATAGGATAATAATGATTCTACAAATACATTTCTTTTTAAAAACCCCCTGGTCCCTGGACAATAAAATCACTCCAGACATTAGTTAATTAACCTCGTATAAAAATGAAAACTCATGTAATAAAAATTCCTTAATAAACTACACAATAGATGCATACAGTGGGAACTGGTTTTATGATTTTTTGTTAATTTTTCCTTGTCTATATATATTTTATATACATGTGATAAAAAATGAAAGAAAGAAAACATAAAGTAACTTATATGATATGAATTGGTGTATATGGTGATCAATTTAAATGTGTCGCCATTTTTGACATGTTAGAATGTTTATATTTGACAGCTGTCATCTAAATAGATGGAAAATCAATCATTGTGCTCTACATAGTCAAAGAACACACGTTTTGAAATCATCCCGATTTATTTTAACGTAAGCATGAGAAATCTGACAATACGATGGTAATAGACTGTGGTGCCTTATAATTATTACCAAATACCAGTTATATGAAATACATCGATATATTTTTTCATTAGGCGTTAAATAATATAAGAAACGAAAACACAGTTAAGAGCTGGCGTCTAACGTTGTCTTAAAAATATCGTAGATTAACTAGACATCAGTTTATCAGAAAAGTGTTCAATAATTCAAATATTTTACCAAAATACCCATCGTTGAATGTCACAGATACGAAAATTATATCATAATGTACTTTCAATGGACCATTAAAATATTACATTAATAAAAGTCCGAGGACAAAAGTTATGAACAACCTTGTTTTTATTACGTGAACTAGTGATTTGCCATTTGATAGCTTTATCCGGAATCCGAACGAGCAACATTGTGTTATTATCTTCCTGTTTTTCAGTCGAAATTCGTATTATCGCGGACCTTTCGGATATTTTTTGTTTCTCAACCGAAAACGTGCTCCTGATTATGGCCACGTTGTTAACTCACTCAATGTAATAATATTATTTTATCGTAAACAAGCCTCGCGCAGAATTTGAACTCTTGTTTTTTTCTATTGATATAGCGTTTAGGCTAATCAATTTTATTTATACATAATTTGAAAACATTTTTGAGAAACATAATATCACCACTAGACTAAGTGTCATGTCCGAACTTTTTGTGTGAATGGTGTAATGGTACCCCATTGATGATTAGAATAGTTTGAATGATCGTATTTGCTACTTTGGGGACATATTTAACAAAACTCATTTTGCAGAGAAGCGGTGTATTTTATTTTTCAGAATACATACTTGAGTACTTACAGGTTACAGCATAATAAAACTCAATATTTATAAAATATGTAATTATACTGCAGCAGGACTAAAGCAGTGACTCGTCTCCTCTCACGGCTTATACATGGTGCTGCACCTAATATCACTAGATTTTCCAGGCCTACTATTAATAGGTAGTCATTCTTCAACCGTGTGCTTGTAAACACCTTTAACATGTAACACATTAAGACGTCATTACGTGTACTAATTTCAACCGTCAATTTCCGTAGAACAACAACAGTTAAAGCGCGAGTGTGGTAGTGCTAGTGAGTGAGAACCAGACCACGCAGCCAAGCCTCATCATCATTAAAGATCAGTGCCTGGCATCTTTGGTGTAACTCTCCCCCCCCAAATATCCGAATCAACTCCGTCATATTGCAGTACATTGAAAAATGCACCTAGTGCTTACTAAAGTATTTAACTAACATAAAAGACTGGATCATCTCCACTTCAGCAGTATTGAAAAATACCAACCCACTTCGAACTTAGGTTTTTGGAAAAAGTTATAACTTAATATTATCTTTACAGTAAAACGAGTATTGTATGATTTACTTGAAAAGATTAATCCATTAAAATTAGTGGAATAATGAAATAAAAATCATAACATAATTTTTTATTAGTGAAATCAAGGGTAATCCAGTAATCTATTTTGTAAAAGATGACGTTCTTAAACAAGATAATAATTAATAGTTTTTATAGTGAGCATATAAAATAAGGATTTAAAAACTTAGTAGTTTTATTGAAAATACTCGTACAAAACTAACGCGAGAAAAATACCTATTTTGAAAAATCTTAGAAAATACCCTAAAATTTTTGGTTGTATTCTTATCGCTGAATAGTATCTATCACTAAATATTGCTAGACGGCGAACGATTCAAAGCTCTCTTGCTTTAAAATGACAAAAATTATACCCAGACTGTTAATATTAATAAAATAATAGTCTTCCAAAAGCTCTTTGCCCGCCCGATCGATTCACAAGCGAAACTATCAATAAATAATCTTAATATAAACTGAACTTTCGGTTAATAAATCTCATATAGTTTTATAGCGGTGTACCACCTGCGATTTTCGTAGGATACAATAATGATATATATTCCTGGCTAGGTCGGCTATTCTACCCCTTTAAAGCTCTGTTTCAAAACCCTCTTTTATGATATTGTGCAATAATAAACGAAGGTTTCCTAGTCTGTATCAACAAAGTGTAAATTAATGTTCAATAAGCTTTTAAATATTTCAATAATAATTACATATTATCAAAAAATTAAGTCAGCATTGGTTTTGGTCATATATTTCTTGTTACTGCCATGGTGATGTCGTAGGGATGGAGTGTTGAACTTAAACCAATTATTGAGGTTCTTGTGCCTTGCTTCCAGTACAGTTGGTAATAATTCTTATTCTGAATGTTAAGATGCAAGAGTTGATACCATACTATGATTATTATTTTATTAATATATAAATATTTAAAAAAAAAATACTTTTATTTGTCCATAACGATATACCTAATATGCTTAAATGTAAAACTGAACCGGATACTTGGATAAAAGGAGACTCAAGGTAAAAATATATAATGATCACGTTATGTGCTATCACGTGCTGTCACAGTAAGCCGCCGCTACGAGAAAAAAGTGTGTTATGTCGTTTTTTGTATTTAAAACGTTATCATACTGATGCTCCCATCCCGTAGCACATTTTGAACCTTTAAACGAACATTTTCAAAACAATAGTGAGATTGCCTCACGCGTACTACGCTACATCGACATCTGCATAACTCAATGAACGTTTTTTATCATTTTCTACATGCCTACACATTTTTGGCTCACGTGTTTTATGTTTTTAGTGGTTGGCACAATGGATTTTCTATAAGAATATTGTCTATAATATATGGTCTGCAGGTTTGGTTATGTTTAAAATATAATCTATGGATATGCCACCCAAGCATGTATCGCAAGTAATTGTAACAAACCTACGCACGTGTAGAAATTGTTAAACATAATTGAAGTTATCATGAATAATATGAACCACTGTGGACCATATCCAAGTCGTCAGAGAAAATAGAGCGGTGCCAGGAATACAAACTGCCACTATGCATGGGTTTTATAGACTATGAGAAAGCGTTTGATTCGATAAAAAAATGTTCAATACTCGACGCACTCAGAAAATAAGGAAAACCTGGGCGCTATATAAATATTTTCAATAATATATACAGTAGCGCAACAGCATCTGTCAATCTCCATAAACCATCGCGCAGATTTCCTATCAGCAAAGGAGTCCAACAAGGTAATACAATCTCACCTAAACTATTTACAGCTACCCTTGAAGACTTATTCAGGCAACTTGACTGGAATGACAAAGGGATCCCCATAAATGGAGAATACCTGAGTCATCTACGCTTTGCCGATGACATAGTAATTTTCTCGCAAGACTCAGAAGACCTCCAAAGCAGAATGCAGGAACTCGCTGAAGTAAGCAACAAAGTAGGTTTTAAAATAAATGTAACAAAGACGAAAGTCATATTCAACTGCTTTGCAGGCCAAAAAGAGATCCTCATCAGCTCGAACATGTGAAAAGCTACATCTATCTGGGACAACAAGTGTCTATAGATGGATGTATATTTGATGAAATTGTTCGCAGAGTAAAACTAGGCTGGAGTGCTTTTGGCCGCCTGAATAATGTCTTCAAAAGTGACCTTCCACTGCGCAAAGTGTTTAACCAGTGTGTGCTTATTTAAAAAAAAAACAATAATTTTACCTATCAAAATAATATAAGTTCGTTTCTATATACCACTAACTTTTATTGTAGTTACATAATATTATTTTCAAATGTAAAAATAAAATTGTTTATTTGTTGCATGGCAACTGGAAACTATAACTCAAGATATATTATCATGTAATTGTTTGTATCTTTACACCAAATAAGCGATTAATATTTTCAAGTATTGCTATCATCTTGAAAAAGGTAAAGCCACCTCAATTGGAGCCTTAAATACTGATTATCGGTATATGTATTACTCGGTCGATATTACGATATTTATACGGAATATCAAAAGAATTGGTTTCGTGATATTTAGTTTCTCTCGTTACCCTTTTACCTACATTCAATTCATTTAATTATTAAGACAGGTGATCAAAATAGAGATAACTGATCAAGAATTCTACATTGGGTCTATTTTTTAATTTTAACTACGAGTATTTAATATTGGTTGGGGCATTTATAGTCCCATTCCACTCATTATCTTTTCACCCACCTCGTAATCCCCAGTGTTATTGTTACAAGATATTCAATAAGCAATTAGGATCATGAGAGACGGTGTTACAAAGAATATTCAGTTGTATCTTGACAGCGCACGCGTGCGGGCTTCTAATAGCTTTCCGTCGCTTAAGTGATTGACTCAATAGATACAGTCTCATTCATAAATTATCATCATCATTCATACACCCTCACTTATCATCCATAAGCTGTATCATAAAGTGCGGGAGTGTACGAACCGGGTGACCCAGAAACCAGACCACGGAGCCATCATACATCATCACAAAGGTCAGTGTCTGCCACTCTGTTCCATCGCCCCCACCACTAGATCCGACCTCCTCATATTCCCTATAAATAATTACAGTTCACTGAAAAAGCTCAACCAAATATATTTAAACCTATATGTCAAAATACCCTTTTGATTTAAATAAATATATATATGATGATAAAAACAAAGTTGTAGTATTAGCTACAGGGTTTTTATACTTTGTATTGCAAATCCTTCGTGGCCTGCAGTGGGGCATTGACGGACATATGAACTCAGGAGAATAAACACAGCAAGATTTAAAGCCAGCTAAATCTGGAAGCGTGATGTTGTTTTAGTTTGTGTAAAATTTCGCATGCAAAGTCCAATAGTGTAATGGAATTTAGTGGAAAATGCTAGAATGTTGTTATTTTCTAGGGCAACATCGTGAGTTATACATCGCTGGAATTGTTTACCCTTCGCTGGTTTGACTGGACTAAAAAAAGATTTAAACATAAATATGGTTGAAAAACCTTGTATTTTTAAATGACGTAGAGCTTTTAGAAATTAAGAAAGTAATTCTGTAAAATGGCTAGTTTAACTTGTGAATAGAATCTGCTATGAAAAAAGACTTGTATTTTATATTGTAGATTAATTTTGTACAAAGTTTTACATTAAAATCTGTAATGAAATATGTTTACTAGGGGTGCATTGAGAAAAAAATGCTGGTTACAAACTTAAATGTAGTTTTTTGTTGACAATCGCATCATCATCAGCCGGGGTCAATCCATTGCTGGATGAAGGCCTCTTTATCAGTTCGTCAATCTAGCGGCTTTTTGGGCAACCCTGTGGCCGTTTCGTGTCCCTTGGGTACCACTGGATGACGGCATTTGTCCAGCGGCCGCCCTTTCGGCGAGCAATGTGCCCCGCCCATCTCCATTTCAGTTGTTTGGCAACGTCTATTACATCGCTTACTCCTGTCTGCTTTCTAACCCATTCGTTTCTCTTACGGTCCTTTCGCGTGATGCCCAACATATACTTCTCCATGCCTCGCTGTGTTTAAATTATATATACATAATATCAAGTAAGCAAAACAAAAGTCAATACCATACTATTTTTTTATTTTTTTAATGCTGCAAAATTATACATTATATATTATTATTTTTTCGAGGTAATTATATGAAAAAATTGTATTAACAACTTTATTCTCGTATATAAAAACATAATTTTAAAAAAGCGTCATAAACTTGCAAATTATTAGGGGAAAAATGTTGGACCGAATGAGAATCGAACTTACTTCTCTCACTTTCGGGATGAGTGCTTTTACCCCAAAGCTATCAACCAGTCTATGATTCATGCGAATTATTTATTATTTCTACGTTTTAACTGAGATACCCACTTTAAAATAAACATTATTATATGAAATAATTCGCATAACTCATAGACAGGTTAATATCTAGAGGCAAATGTGAGTTTGAGTCTAATTCGATCCCATTTTTATTCTGACGTTTTTCCAAATTATGTATCTCTATTGTAATAAAGAATCTAAAAAATTTAAACGTTATATTATATTCAGTTTTATATAAATATATAAATAATAATAACTATATTACTAATTATTACTGATCGATTTCATTAATATATAATTCGTCATCTCAATACTACAACTAGATAACTTTGATTTGGTCATTGTTATGAAAAAATGAAATTAAAACTTTACTTGATTAACATAAATCTAGGTTATGATTATTATTATTTAAAATAAAAATAGAAAATTGTGCTTGTCTATTTAGGAACAATTAAATAATGTTCAATTGAATGAAAAAATGTTTTAGATATACCTATTATGGTTTTAAAGATATTAAATATTTTCAGACGCAAGATTAATACAGTTCTCATTAACTTCGGACTTATCTAGTTTTATCATTTTGTAGAGAAGGAAGTGTAGAATCATATTCAATAGCTATCTCAAAAACAGTTAAAATTAAGTTATCTAGTTGTAGTATTGAGCTGATGATATACTTCAATAATTAACTATTCTTGATTTAAAGAAGTCACAAGTAATTATTACCTACTCTGCATAGACTCTTGCGTAAAATTGTTGCCCCCATACACGAGGATTGTATCTAAGGGCATCGCTACAATCATAACCTATTATAAAGTCCACGGTGAGCTTGACGTCATCTGACAATATACATACGTCATACACTGACTCATCCAATCAAGATCACCTTCAGAATACATTGTTATCCCATTTTAACGATATTTATAGCGTATAAATATTGTAATTAACCCAGACTGTACCGGATAGACAATTTCTCTGAAAGCCGATCTATTTTTGTATTTCTGTCAATGATTGCTTTGTAGGTCAAAACAGCGGGAGAGATTTTACATTTATAAATGAAAGATAAACCAGGCTTTTTTAAACGTCACACCTACACTTGTTTTTAGGAATGAATGGCCTTCTGTTGATGATATACTATCAAGTTTATCACTCGAGGTGGATATAAATTCCACATAACTATTTTCATCCTATTAGATACTATTAGAATTTGTTTATGGCTTTATTTATAATACGTTCATAAATTTGAACAGTCAGTTGGGTTACTTAAAATAATATAATATAATAAAGTATTATTATTAATATATTATGTTTTAATTAAATAATTTAAAATATGATATACCTATCGTAAGGGGAAGAGGAGGTTGATAGATGTGGTAGGTAGGTTGACTTTAATGAATCGAAGGTGGATGCGTGATTAAGTAAATACCCGATTTATTTCCCGCAACAATAAATGATACAAAAATTACAGACAGCACATTGATGTGTTATGAGAAAATTACGATTCGTCGATCAGAGATTCGACTGCATGTTGAAATGACGTTATGACGTGTGATATCAGATCTCTCGTGCCCCGAGCTTTTTTACCGATTCCAAACAAAGGAAATCTACGATGGCTTGGGGTACACGACGTGAAGATGCATGTCACTGTTTATTGTTTATTGCATGAACTAAGCAGGGTTCACGCAAATATGATACTGTCAGCGTTTCCTAGTTGCATTATAAAATAATATAAAATAATTAACGATACATTTCCAAATACAATGTTGCTGTGACTGCATTCCAAATTATTACAAATAGCTAATTTTATCAAGAAAACATGATGTGTTGTTATGAAATTGGCGTCGGGCAAATAACTCGGGCGAGTTGATTGACCTCCGTACGTGTCGTCAATAAGATTTCGTACATGATGACAAACCTTTCTTATCAACTAACTTACAAAGTAGCATGGTTATTAGGTACTTAAATAAACTATCATAACTTATATATACTATGATGGGAGATTCATGGTACACCTCACACACCTACTTAATGAAGTATTATTCTCGTTACCACTACAATACAATATTATCTAACTATATCTCTCATAATCTGGCATTGTACCTACTTACTTAGATTTTTCAATAATAAATCCTGCGGGTCTATTTCTATATACAAGGCGAATATTGACCGCTAAAGTGATAGTATTTATTACATATTTGGGTACTGTTCGGTTATCAGGAATACAGCGGAAAACACATTTTGAAAATACCCGATATACTAGATTATTTGTTAGTTTGGGTAAGTTTAGGTTAGGTTAGGTTTGGTTAACCTAACAAATAATTCAGTATATCGGGTATTTTCAAAATGTGTTTTTCGCTGTATTCCTCATAAACGAACTGTACCCAAACTATTTTTTCGCTACGAGCTTCTTCTAATTGTATCTTATATTTTTTCAAAAATAAAAGATTCTATTTTCTGTCTTGAAATAAGTTTGTTTTTACAAGTAACTAAAAAAATATTACTATTAAGACGTACACCCTCATTTAAATAATGAATACATTGATATGGCACTGACAGCTTAGCGTAACATACTAACCTAGTATTGCGTAGTAAAACTATACCATTGTTTTCAAATATTCATTACAAACTTATGATGATGTTTAAAATTACTTTTTAATTAAATTTCCCATTATATACGGGAGACAAAGGCGCGGAATGCATTCATTATAATATTTTCTGAAGTTTCGCCATGGAGCAATTATTAAATAATTCTTAAACAATATGGTTTTGTTGAAAACAGCAGTTAGTAATCATTAGTATTCAAGACATAAATGGAAGCACAATTCCCGGCCAGAATCGCAATTCCCACAAGCGAAATGTTACACGGTTTTAATATTATTTTTTGAACCGAGATTTTTCTCCTAAGTTCTTCGCTTATGGAAATTTCCAACGGGCAGCAACACAAAAAAAAATATATAAAAACCTACAAGGCTCGGACGAGTTAATCGTTGAATTTTAAACTTTTTTTTTTGTAATTAGTTTTTTTATCTCTCTTTTTTTTTCAGTTATGATGTTAATTGATAATTTTTGCGAAAAGGGAAAATTTACGCTTGGTATTTAAATGAAGGATGTATCGTTCTGTAGAATTGTTAAGAGAAATTAGATTATCGTTTTAAGAGGTAGTATTAATTATTTTGAAAGATAATCATAAATTCCTCATCATAATAATATTATACAGGTTTTAGTATAACCTATTCCATTATCAACGATCTGTAACTATTCGATGCCAAATTCATTTCGGTTACATGCTAGTTGTACGTATGCAGTTTATTGTGGGACACTTATTCGTGCGCCGCAGTACGTGAAACATGAGTTCGTATAACATCTTATCAAATGACGAGTTCTTCGTTGAACATTTCACCTTGCAATACATTTGTACGTATCTTACAAAATGCGGCGATAGTTTGCAAATAGAACTGTTCCAATTAGATTAACCCTAACCTAACCTAACCTAGTAAAGACATCTCCACATGTTGTAGCATACGTACAAATAAACTCCACGGTAAAATTTTCAACGAAGAACTCGTCATTTGATTAAATGTTAGACGAACTCATGTTTCACGTACAGCGGCGCACGAATAAGTGTCCTGCAGTGAACGGTTTACGTACAAATTTCGGGATACGATTCATTTCGTGTAAAGATATCAGTTAGAAATATTAATCGAATAATATTACCTATAAAAACATAACCTCACATGCAAAACATATGATTAGGTTAGAAGCAAAAGTGCTTCTCTCCTTTTTTGATGCACAGCAGCCACTCTGTTTAATATTCAAATAAAGATAAATAAAGTTTTAATTTTTTATTTATACAATATTTATTAAGTAATATGTTTCTAATTATACTTTATTAATATAATAGTATTTTATAATAAACTTTAAATATACCTAAAACACTTTCAAACCAGTGATTCTTTAGTACTACTAATCGTTGACTAATAAATAATAATATTTTAGAAATGATACCTATACGGAATAACACATTTTTACTTGTAAACAATTTATTTTCAAAAATGGAAACTATCGTTTAACCTAATAGGTCATACATAAATTGCTTATAAAATTGCGTTATTATGTTTGTTTAATATACGGAATGTTACATTCTGAAAATCTTGTGAATTATTCATGGAATGAAATAAATGGTTAATAAATATTTACTTACGTTGATAATTACTATTAATTCCGGAATTTTTTTAAATTAAATAGAAATAACTTATCATTAAATGTGATTCCCGCCTAATTTGTAACTGTTTATGCGTAGTTTTTTTCTTTTCACGTATTTTGCTTTTCTCTTACTAAGTATGCCTGCTTTAAAAATTAACAGGTAATCTATTACTTCATTTAGCAAAATCACCAAAACTCTCGGTATTGCGCCGAAGAAAAATTAACACTTAAGCTCCCAATAAATTGCCAGGGTAAAACCTTTATTTTCCAAATGATCCATCACGATTTGCGGTAAGGCTTGTTTTGAAACAAACTAGCCCTCGCTTAAATGAAAAAACTTACAAGGGAAATAGATTTTTCATTGTTCTCATTAACTATGTATTCTTTTACAAATAGTTTTCTTTGTGAGTTTTAATAATACATATAAACATTTATATTTTTTATTATGTTTTACTCAAACAATAAAAAACGTTTTATAAAATCACATAAATGTAATATCGAGGATTTTCACTATGTATAGCTAAGAAAACGCGTCAATTTAAATACTAATATAATATATTGGTATGTATACTATGTAGCTAACAATAATTTGATTTCATTGCGTGATCCAATGACATAAATAGAACACCCATATTGTATCCCTTTCATATGCGCTGTGCCTTAATCGATTATAATGCTTGTACATATTCATCGCTTTACTGTCAATAATATCGTGAAAATTTAACTTACGCGACAATAACTGTTTACACAGTGCTGATTGTCTCGCTATCTTATTCTTTAAACATTAGCAAATGCATTTTGTTGTTATTGCGTGGTGCTATTTGACAGATTCAGACATGTAAAAATTGGTAAACGTCAAAATGCTCTGCTTGGTGTAGTTCAAATTCTCCTTCAGGTTCACCATTTTATTTTTACTGCGCATGCGCAGACATCGCGCAAGTTGCAATGATCGCGTGAAAATTCAGAAGACGCTGATTTATTGATCTACGTATGCAGTCTTGCAACTTGCATTATAATTGTTATGGCTGTAAGAATATGTACTGTTAACAGTCAATCCATGCATGTTTAAACGGTATATTAGTAACGTACATAATAGGGATGCATCGTGCGTTTCATATTTATGTGATCACACAACAAAGACGCAAACTCTTTCGAATGCAAATTTATATGCGACAGTCAGTTTATGTATTAAAGACCGACGGATAGATAAATCAATTCAAATATATTATATAAATAATGTAATAGGTAGTAACCTACTATTTTTCAGAATATTATGAGTTTTTAATTGTCTTAATAACGGTCCCAAAGTTTTCGCTTTTAGAACAAAACAAGTAGAATTTGATTATTACTATAGCATAAGGAAGAAATGTTATTTATAACAATATAATTTATTAACAAACACATTTATTAATAAATATAAATAAAAGAAAAGGATAGGGACATGAGACATTAAAATTAATATTCTCACAATTGTATCATAATATACAGCCAACAAAGATTTCTTTACCACACGTATTAATAAAGAATATAAAATTTAATTCAAACCATAATGACCTTAAACAACATCTGGTTAATAATAATATTATGCTTTACAATATAAATGTTTAGATATTGGTTAAATAAATATTTAATAGCCGATAATTGATGTTACCGACTTTGAAACTTACGTTCAATTAAAATTTTATTTTACCAGTAAAAATAGATAATTATAAAACAATGGTAGAAATGTATTTATTTAAGAATAATTAGAATTATTATAGAAATTATATCTAGCTAGATTTGCAACAATACCCTTAACTGAGTGTAGTTATGCAAATAGCAACCAGACCACACATAACGCAAACAGTGATATTAGTACTTTTGTATTTAGTTTGGCTATTTTAAACTACACGTAATAACACATACAGTAATAACTTTTAGAATAATAAATATCATATAATATTATCAATGATCGTGTAAGTGTAAGTTATAAGCAAATAATATATTATAAGTTTTTTAGGGTTGGTTGTTTTCTTAAAAATACACATATTATTATTCTATATTTTTAATGTTCATTCTGCAGAATCTGGCAAGATTTTTATTATTTAATTAGCTAAAATAACTTCATTTGTATAAGAGTTGTTGAAAGTCGGTATAGACAATTTGAACTTTTTTTTTAGATATTTCTTTTGGTTTTGATTCTGTAAATAATATTCCAGTTGTATGTGTTAATGTTAATTAATGTAATAACTACAAATCACATTTTGTTTCTAACAAGTTACATGTACTAAGTTGATATGAGAACATATTATGAACAAAATAAACTTCACAGGTAATACCCGAGCAACGCTTGGAACTTCAGAAAAAAAATGTTTTAAGCTTAAGTGTATATAATAAATCCATCTCAATTAATTTTAATTAAGATGCTTCCAGAAAAACATCAAATAAAATACCCATAAGCTAAAAATAAAAACCACCCTCAAACGCAATTTTATTGGAATCGCTTAATGCTATTACCGTAAACTTAACATCATACATTATTAACTCTTCAACCCCTTCCAAAATAATAAAATCTTATCCGAGAGTGCGAGAGGGTAGAAAACCTCAGGGGCCCCAACCCTCCAACCGGGCCTCACATGCCTGTGGGAGAGAAATATAACTCAGCCCATCGGCTCCTTGCGATTTATTATCCCTGCTTCCCTACCATCACACCTTGATTAGTTTACCTACTCCCTCAGGTATATGTAACTATATCTGGGCAGGTAGTATATTATCTGTATAGATGTAGATATTTATCTGTAAACATTTTTACTTTATGAATATCTTGGGTATAGTGAGTTATAGTTTTAGACTTAGGCACTTTTAATAAGTACCTACCTAGTTTTATCTTAGCTGTCCATTATTTTGAGTCTGAATATTGAAAGCACTTTATGTTTAAATAAATAGATTAAATTTAAGTACATAAATAAATATAAATGTATTATTATAATATTGTGCTAAATATAATAAATAAATATTACAATAAGCTTCGTAGACGTTTCAGATTCATTGCATAATAAATAATATACTATTATCAAAATAATACGCTCAATGCATTATATCTTCATATACTATATACCTATATTATAACTACTAAAGCAGAATAAAAAATACACAGTGATTGTACAAAAACCGAATACAAAATACCAAGTCATCAAACGTGAAAGCTACAATCAATAAATAAATATTTATTAAAAATACGTAACTTGGACAAATCTTGGAAATATTGAGGTATATAAGAAAAAATCCAGGAAAAATTGAAACTGAGTTAAATTTCAACAAATAACTATGCGAGCACTTTATCTGAAGCCACCAATCCAAGTGTTTTTCTGTCAGATAATTTCTATCTGTTTGTTTCTAATTGTTTTTTAAATAAGTGACCTTAATGTTACTACCATTTAAATGAAGAAACAATTAATTTATTAATAGATGGCACCAGTATTCATCATAATATGTAGCTTATACCAGATTTGCACGTGCATAAATTTACTGCTGGCAGTATGTATTATCGTGCGAATTGCAAGATTACATGCATCGGTCAAAAAAGTTTAGAAACTTCTTCATTTTGACGCGACAATAATTGGACTTGCAATATCTTCGCCTGCGCAATAGAACAATATTGGCAAACCTGTACAAAAAAGAAACTAACTACATCGCGCAAAGACTCGTTTTGAGGTTTACCAATTTTCACGACCAGCTGTCAAATAGTACCTACCATACAATGACAACTTAGCGTCTTGCTTGCTCTTGAAAAATGAGATTGGCGAGACAGTCAGCACTTTTACGTGAAAACAGTTATTATCGCGATATGTAGTTTAGAATACACACTATTATTACAAATAAATTCATGCACGTGTACAGGTGCCATTTACTTAATTCTATTCTATCCGCGAGTATCGAAATAATAAGATACTAAATGATTCGTATTATTATTAATTATTTGATCTCTATAAACTACATGCTTCTCAATCGCCAATTATTATTAATAATATTGTTACAATTGTGCTCTTTTCTAAATGTTTATTTTTAAATACCTATTAATAATCGAGATAAGTCTAGTAAGTCGGTACCATGAATAATTAAGTCTATGAGCTTTAATGTCAGTGTCATCAATAACGGATCAGTAGTATTTGAGTTATGACCAAACATACGGACACATTATAGAGAGACACTCCAGTTTTATTATTTACATATTTATAATATCTTCGAAACTAATAAACATTACGTTTTTTCCGAGTTCTACATCATAAATGTTTGGGTTAACTTAAATTATACTAACGGAATATGTACATGTACCTTTTTGCGGACAAGGTAACCTTGAAAAGGTGTTTAGTAAAAAGTTGTAATGTGCTTTTAATACGCTCTAAAATAGAATTTAATAATATATAATGTATAAACTTGTTTAGTATATTTAATGAAAATACTTAGATACTTAAATTTACTTAAGGTAAGTAGTTTTTAAAATAATTCTGTGAAAACAAGTGTGTATATTTTGTTAATAAAATAAAATGACGTTCACATAAAAATTTCTTTCTTTAATATTTGTATAGAAAAACTAAATAAATAATTAATCACGTTTACAATTTGTATTAATAATCTAGCTTAAATCTATTAATACTTGCGAGATGAAAGCTTTTCCGAGCTAAAAATTCTACTTCTCTCGGTCTTGTATTTTACATTAACATAGCACAACTTAACTACTTAGTCGATCTATCGTTCTCAAAATCTTCCTTTTGAATATTTTATACGTATCTCTATTTTTTGGTGTAGACCAGGGGTTCTAAACCTTTTTGCGGTAGCGGGCGCATTTGAGATTTGGGATAATATTGGCGAGCAGGCGTCATCGAATTTCTAAAAAACAAGATTTAAGTATAATGCGTTATATTTATTATATCGGTAGATTCTTCAAAAATATTCTCACCAATCACTTTTTTCATCCTTGTACAAGAGAATTTTTTGAAAAAAGGTTATCTTTATTCATCATTGACACAGCACCGTTGCATAAACCACATTTTTGTCCTTAGTTTGGATAAAACAGTAGTTTTCTTCCCAATCGCTGTTAAATTGATACGTTCGTTGTTTTTTACTCGGATAATTTACTCATTTTGGGGTAAAATATTTTTGATAAAAAATCAACCGCAGTGAAAATACGTAATGCACTAAAAATTAGACAGAACGGGGTGGTCGTCAGCCAGAAAAATACGTAACTTAACAATTGCACAATATTAGCATATTAAGAAATCTTGTGACAGTGGAACTAAAACTTATTCGTAAAATAACAAAAATTTCGTAATTTTGTTGCGATTTCAATAAATTATTTTATTAAAAAATATTTTTTTTCGTTATTTAATACTTTGCCGGGGGCGAAAGAAAATGGCTCCGGTAGACTATAGAGCAATAATTTTTATTAGAGATTTATAGCAAATTCCTAAAATATCGGATATCTTTTGTATTATTTATTATACCGTAGTTTGTACTAATTATTCGTGATACCCAGTATATAGCTCTTTACACCACGCTGTGCTACTCTTGGTATTGACATATCTTTTTACTGTTAGTCAACATTGAGCTGCTTTAGCAAGTATATATGATTATGGAAATTACACCATATTTATTACCTCTACTTTTTTAACAACCTGCTTGGGAATGAGGGGAACATAGAACTAGCTAACAGACTGAGAGGTGGAATTCAGCGTTATTCACATTAAAATGCCTATTCAGGTACATGTTATCATACAAAAAGACAAAATTCCGTATATACAACGTGACTGTGAAACAATCTGCATATATGGAAAACTTGGGGTCTCAGAGAAATATGAAAAGACTAACAAATCATTCAAAAATAATACTTCAACCCGTTAAATAAAACCAACGGTGGCACATCTCGCATCAGGCACGCTATTTGAACAAATTAAGCGCAATATTGTTAATGTCATGGGGACGCGAAGATTCAAATTGGCCGATCACATTGTTAGATGCAATGGATCTAGAGCTCGTCATAAATTTTATAAAGGAACCCCTTTAGGCACTCGGCCCCTGAGAGATATGTCTATGTGTATAATGTTTTCTGTTTTTTCTCTCTATTTTTCTTTAAAGATTTTCAATAACCCTCCAATTATATTCATTACAGCTGTGCATAATTTGATTTATTATGATTTTTGTAACCGCCTGTTATTGAGACCATCACATATATTATATGTATCCTCTGTTATTGATGTTGACCTAAATGAATAAAATTTAAAAAGAGAGAGAGAGAGAGACCTAGAGAGGCTGACTGTAACCGACTGAAGAAAGAGAGCTTGAGATAAAGATTTCTGGAGGATAGTTAAACAGTCGGTGAGCTTTTGTAAGTAAGTATTTATAAAAGAATTTACAACGATTTTGATCGAGTTTATATTATAAATAACAATCCGTCAATATTAAGTTAAAATAAAAGGTTTTCTAAATCTGCTGCTACCTTATTTTTAAAATAACTACAAATTAAATAGTCTTATCATCATCATCATCAACCTAAATCTATTCACTACTGGATGAAGGCCTCGTCAAGTTGCTTTCACTTCTCTCGGTCCTGTGCATTGCGTTGCCACGTACTTCCGCAGAACTTTATCATTTCATCGATCCAGCGGCCTCTAGGTTTACCTTGTGGACGTTTTGTACTTCTTGGATACCACTGGATGACTAGATTTGTCCAACGATTGTCTTTTCTTTGAGCTATGTGTCCAGCCCATCTCCATTTAAGGCTTTTAATAAACTCTATTACATCGCAAACCCTTGTTTGCTTCCTTATCCACTCATTCCTCTTTTTGTCCTTTCGAGTTATGCCCAGCATGCACCTCTCCATACCACGTTGTGCTACTCTGAGTTTCTGGATCTCTCTTTTACTTAGAGTTTTACTTTTACTTACAGTCTTATGATATAAATAAATAACAACATTTATTAACAACTAATTTCACGGAAAAAATCCCTACTCACAACATGGCAATTCTACTGGTTTTCTACGGCATATAATATAATATATAGCGTCTTTCCTATCTCTCGTCTCATATTATTGATTCTCATTATAATGCCATATAAACTCAAACGTGATAGTTTGATAAGTGCCTATTCATATTTTATAAAGCTAATTTTGTTATTTTCCTATGGAGAGTGAAACACATGTCGTAAAATAACAATTATTTACTATGAATACCAAGTGATAACGTTACTTAACTATATCAATTATCTTAAACTAAGAGAATTCTGAATCTATTGAAATGAAATAATATCCATGTTATGTTTACATTATATTTCAATGTTATTCCTATGTATTGTATATCATATTACATAATTGATCATACATACTTTTGAAAAACACTTCTGAGAAAATATATTATAACTAATTATAACAATTGATTATAATATATTTTCTCAGAAGTGTTTTTCAAAATTATGTATGTTCAATAATTGGAATGGTACTGGTGGTGGTTAAATCTTGTGAATTATTCGTTGAAAAAAAGAAATTGTATAATCATGAACGTATTACGTACTTCTTGTTCTGTACTACGGAGTATTCTTGAAAATGGATTTATTATAAGGAATCCTTATGGCGTTTCCTATAAACTTGTTTTAGAGCGTGTTCACAATAAATTTCTTCCACATCTTTAGTTTAATGTATATAAATATTTTGTTTTTGACAGTTTCCGACTAGCTTTCTTCAAGGCATGCCCGCTTTTCATTTTGTTGAAGCTCTTCTGCTCTTAAAGCATTTTTCCCTGCTCTCAAGTGGTATTGTTTCCAATCCTGATATTCTGGTAAATTTGAAGTTATGTGCACCCGTCAATTACATGCGTGGTTGCAGCCATGAAAATATTTTCCTCACCAGACACCAATAGCGAGGTCTGTGCGACTGGTCAATGTACTTCCTAGAGATGTAAACATTTTTAGCGATGCAATATGTATTTTGTATATAAAATTCTATTTTATTGTTTAATTTGTATTTTCCTAGATTATATTTCTTTTGATATAAAATTATTTTTTGGTTTGTTTTTCTTCACTAAGTTGATTTACCTGTTCTTTTATTCTAAATATGTCATGCTGTGAACATCTTGAATTGATAATTTGTTATGTGCTCAATTCGTATTTTTTAAATAAATAAAAATTCTTTATTACTCCTTAGTTAGAGCCCGGTTTGAGAGCGGGTCGATTGTTTGGGCCCAGTTTCAGTTGAAATACGACCTTATGGTGGAGCGAGTTCAAAATATTTTTGAGATTCCTTTACTTGAGGTCATATGAATACTACCCGTGACTCTGTCCAACTGGGCTTATCTTCGGTATGCGGTCACGTATTTTTTCCAAAGTATATGCGGTGTAAAGGAAAATTCAATTCTTGGTATTATTGACTTGTGTGTCCCTGATAACTTTAATATCTTATAATTTGGGAGCATTAGTTGTTTGATCTCCCAAGGTGCAGAACAAACCTGCCATTGATGATGCCAACTGGGAGGACAATAACCTTTTTCAACCAAATCACTTCGGATATTGATATATTCTACCACAGTCGGTGTAAGTCGGTTTTTTTATACTAAGTTTAATACTATTTCTTTATTTTGGAATTTCGTATTGTGAACATCTTAAATTTCTAATTTTTTAAGTTCACTAAGTAAATAATGTAAAATATATTTTAATTCTATGATACCTACCAACTGTTATCAGACATTAGCGTTATTTTGGTAATTTTTTCCTTATCTGCTACTGCTTTGAACATTAACGGAATATTGGGCTCAAACCAGTGGTTTGTTTTTTTACAATTTAAAAAAATCAAATCAAATTTAAATGAATTCCAAATTTATATTTCTTATCCTATAGAAAAATGAACCTGATAATTTAATAAAAAACAGGTTAAATGAAAATAAAGCACGCTAGCTGAACAGCGATTTAAGGTTGTCCGATTTTAAATGGAGGCATTTAGTTATAACTATCCATTTTCAAAATGGTCGTTGTTATAATAAAATCAGTAATACATGGGTCACTCAAAGCATGTTTACTGTTCAGTCATTTTATCCAGCAACCTCCAAATTACTATTTTACGTATTTAATCCGAATATACCTTCATAAAAGCTTTTGACAAAGTTCTTAATTTTATTTTTTTATTTAGATATTTATTACATTAAACTCATTAAAGTATAGTAATTTAATAGGTAAAATAAACAGACGATTTTGATAACCTCAATTTTAAAAAGCTTCCTAAATGCTGAGTGAAAATTATATTATCAGACTTCGTAGGAGGATAAGTTATTATGAATGGTTAAAACCTGCAAGCATTAGGCGAACCTTACGAATATTATATCAAAATTATTCTAAGAAACTACCCACTTATAGTCAGTATTTTTGGCGAATACAGGGGATTTTTCTGCCACAGTGTAAAAAAATAATAACATTTCTTAATGTGAATTGCACACGCCGCGAGCATTTTGTGGTGTTACATAATATTGGTCACGTAATTAATGATATTGCTATCATTGAGGTACTCGTACCTTGCGCTAAAAACTGAAATGGTTTATAGTGTGCTCGTCGGTCGTTCGTTGGGTATACGCTGAAAAATAATCCGTTTACGTTCAGACACACTGATCCACCATACATTTTTTGACAGACGCGGAATCTAATCTACGACTAATCGCTCTACAATCTTTACGATGTAGATCTTGGTCGCACCATAAAAAGGTTTAAAAACCGATTTGTTACAATAAATTGGTGTCAGCCTCTCAATTATTCTGTTTTCTTGGTCGTATACTCATGTCTGAGGATCGAAACTATATTTTATTTTGTCATCCTTTGATTTGAGCGACCAAAACTTTCCATTCTTCTCGATGTGTATACTTTATGTTTAAACAACACATAATTTTCAAGACCCAGGATTCAAACTCGAGACCCACGACTTTATTAGCGGAATGGTAGTGAAATGGCATGGTAATAAAAATGTAATATAAATATTATACTTCAAACAGGGATAAACGGTTCAGTTGCAACACAGAACAACGATTCATAGAAATCGGTGATGATAGTATACAAACGTTCATAGAACAAGAAGCATTAGAAGAAAAATAATTATTTTTTACAATAATTACTAATAGTGCTACACATTAATGCAAACACGTTTGTTTTTGATATATATATATAATATTTAATTATTAAAAAAAATTGAAATCTACTTGTAATTTTTTTTTTGCATTTACACAGTATATTGCGTCATGCCTCTGACAACTATTAATGCAAACTTTTTACTAAAATAATGCAGATCACATATTTTCGTTTTAAATACAAAACACGGCAACGCACAAAAATTCCGCGTTCGTTTTCGGCGATAAATAAAACTGTCGTAACTTTTCTTCGTGACGAATTTGGATTATGTTCGCACAATTCTTCATACTCATATAACGGCACTTTCATTTTTTCCGCAAACGAGTTATGCCGGAACGAATTTGGTGCATCGGTTACCACGTTGGTGTGTTCAACTAAATATTATAATATAATACAAAAGCGCTTGATATTGGCGTGGCATTCCAAATATACGTTATTAATTTTTATAAATTAGGTAATTTTCAGTGGAAAGATATTGTATTATTAATTTTATTGATTGAATCAATGTGATACTCGTATAGATCTCATGATTGAAAGTATTTTTGTATCATCGCCATTATCATCGACTAGAGTCGATGAAAAGCTGGATGAAGGTTTCCCTAGCTCATTCCACTTTTGTCGGCCCTAGTTTTCTGCTGCCACATACATCCACCTACCATATTGAGTTTGTTGATCTAGCAGATTTTAGAGCATCTATGTGATTGTTTGTTGCCCCTTATGTACCACTGAATGACTTTTATTCTCCAAACGGCATGCTTAGACTGCGGCTTCTATATTAAGACATATACGTCACCGCGGTCGTTTCTGGAATTAAAACCGCATATAGCTCTATGACGTAGATGTCTATATTTAAGGCGCACAGTTATCAATTGTCATTTAATCAACTTAGCAACCTCTGCACATCGCGTACCTTTGCTTCCTAATCTATTACATTTTTGTGGCCTTTCCCTATTATTTCCATGCCACGTTTTTCTGCTCATATTGTTTGGATTTATCTCACAGTAAGTGTCCATGTTTTATATGTACCTATACGTGATTATTGATTTTCAAACATTGCAGTAGTTAACAATTAAAACTGGGCGTGTTCACTATTTACCGTCATAATTAAATGATTTTTCTTATAATTTGATTTTCCCACAATGACACTATTAAAAAATGTTTAATATAAATGATTTACACATTCTTAACGTATATACCAATGTTTAAATATTATATTCAATACAGTCACTATACCCTTATGTCATTGGCTGAAATTTTAATGTCATTAACGTTGGACATATTCTGATTTTAAAAACAACCCATAAAGTCTTTTTCCAGTTTTAAAAAGTAGTTTTTTGGCTATTATTAAAATCAAGCAGATGTGTGTATAGTTATCGAATGATATTACAATAATAACGCCTTTTGACTGTATATGGGCTATGTCCAGTTTTAATCGTTAACTACTAAATTTGGTTGAATACTTTACGCTTTAGGCATGATGTAAGGTCAGTTCACGTCACGTAGTAGCGAAGGGTGGAAGTAAGCTATTAATATCCGCCATAAATAGTCCATAGTAAACTTTGTTAGTCACACGTATTTGTTTTTATTGTACTAAGACTACAATTATTTACATATGGTATTGGTAAGTCTTAAAAATCAATAAATCCTGCCTAAACCAAACCACAAAAGTTTTGGTATATTTTGGGTGATACGACAAAATTGTGCACACTTTTTCATTCGTACTTATTTGTTTTCGTTGGATTAAGAATATAATATATTACAAATATTGTTGGTTCATTTTTTATTTCATTAAGCCCCGTATAAACAAAACTATAATAGATAGAAAATATTATTCTATCTATAAAATATTCAAAGTTATGTATGATTTAATTGCATAATTTTAGATATTTCTAGATAGACGAGTATTTTTTGACTATTATCTGTTATGGCTTGGTTTTCACAAAGTTTAATTGATTTTTTTTAAACTAACCATTACCATCGGTAAATTGTTGCGTTATTTCAATGAAAACAAATACGAATGACTGACAAAGTTTATCGTGAAGTATTTATGGCGGATCTTAATAGCTTACCTCCACCCTTTGCCACTTACTAGTCATTGAGTATCACGTACCCAAATATACTTTGCCAGCTTGTTACCTGACAGAATATTACAAAAACTACATAATATATCGTAAAATTTTGTTAGAACATTTAAATTAGCAATGTAAAGAAAAGTAGATAGAATGTAATTTTAATTTCTTGTGCACTCATTTTCCGAATAAATTTTCTCCAATTTTCTTTTAGAATAAAGAAAAGTTCGTGTAAGACTCTTGTTTAAAAAAATATTACACTAAAGGTTTGCATGCGAGAACTGAAATTACAGAGCTGCTCAACTAATATGCCGCGTGCAAATTGAAAAAGATGTAAGATGCCTAGTCCGCAGCAAACGCTAAAAAGTACGAAGGGCAACAAAGCGAAAATAATTTAAAATTATATAAATTTTACGCTCGCAAAAGCCTCGCAATCAAGGGTAAACGCCTTCTTCCGGATTCAGTGGAATTCTTTTTTAACCGCTACGCCGCTGTTTTATTTTTTATTCTCTTAGAAACAGGGCTGCAAAATAAAAGGTTTGCAATTTCTGTGTGTCTTTATAAACTATATTTGTTTTAATTTTATTCTTACATGTTGAAAATATTATAATCAATACAATACAGAGTATATATAACGTTTATTTACCATGATTTTAATGGTATGTAGCTTATTATTACACTTTTATAACATAGATATCTATGAATTACTCGATAAGGTACTCGTAACATAACATAATAAATTTAATAATAGAATGCATTTTCACCGTAAATTTTCAATTAACACCATTAAAGAAAGTAATAAATTTATTATAATAAGAATCAATAATCACCAATATATAATATTATCTCCTTTATATTATTATCCTAAGAAATTTTGGAAAATACGTCAACTTTTTTATTTAAATACCACTTTGTTGATTATTAAAGGAATTCACTTCAATTTTTGGATTCCCGAATCTACTTCCATTTGAATCGGGCACAATCTGATAAAACTCGACACAATCACAGATAAAATCATTTTCAAATCGCGTTTTACATCCGTCACCATACATCTTCGCATCATGCTAGCCATCTACGGCAAATTGATTATATTGTCACTTAATACTTTTTATATTTCACAAATCAGAATTAATATTCCACCAAACTATTCAAATCTATAAGTAGCACATTAGCGTGCTACAAGAAATAAATACATCTTTCCTCACTAATTACTACGAAAATATAATCTAAAACCATGTCACTGCTTTTTATCTGTCAAACTAATACAATTAGATTGTCATTTGTTTTCTTTCGCAAAACAAGTTCATTTGACGTGTCAGAATTCAAATTTAGAATTTGCAGAATTAATCGAAAAAATGTGAAATTTCCATTAGCAATTTTTTTTTAAATACTTCTTTGTGGCTGTTCACGAACACTTTTTATTGAATAATTACCTAGGCTACTAATTTTCATAGATTACAATACAGTCATATTAAGTTGCCATTGCAAACAATGAAATAAATTAATACGAATTGTTATAGTTAACGAAATTTGTGATATTGTATAATATCTACCTGTTTTTACCATCCTTACCATCATCAATCTGGACCTATCTACTGCTGGAAGAAGGCCTCCTCAGCCTTATTGTACTCCGTACTTACACATGAATTATTATTTATTCACCTATCTTTATTTATAATGCCATTATTATCACGAGCCTCATTAAATCCACTGCTGGATGAAGGCCTCTCTACGTTGATTGTATTCTTGACAGTCTTGAATTTCATCATCATCATCAATCCACTGCTGGATGAAGGGTTCCGCAACGTGATTCTACGACTATCGATTTAACGAATTTGTGATATTATACCTATTTCTATCATTCTTATCATCATCGACCTGAACCAATCCACTGCTGGATAAAGGCCTCCCATAGCCTGATTATACTCCTTTCTGCCATATAAATTGCTGTATTTATCAAAATCAGTGATATTATATTTATTTACATATTCATATCGTCATCATCATCAACCACAATCAATCCACTGCTGGATGAAGGGTTCCGCAACCTGATTCTACTACTATAGGTTTAACAAATTTGTGATATTAATCCCATTTTTATCGTCCTTATCATCATCGACCTGAACTAATCCACTGCTGGATAAAGGCCTCCCATGCCTGATTCTACTCCTTTATGTCATTTAAATTGCTGTATTTATAAAAATTGGTGATATTATATCTATATATATTGCCATTATCATCATGAGCCTGAATCAATCCATTGGTGGATGAAGGCCTCTCTAAGTTGTTTGTATTACTGTCGGTCATATGAATTGCTAAATTTATCAAAATTGCTGATATTATATTTACCCATTCGTAATATCGTCATTATCATCATCCACTAAGATCAACCCACTGCTGGATGAAGGTTATCCCAACCTAATTCTACTCTTCTTAGTCATATAAACTGTTATATTTTTTTTTAAATTTGTGATTTTATATACCTACCCATTTATATCGTCAATATCGTCATCAACCTGTATGAATCCACTGATGGATGAAGGCCTCTTTAAGCTGATTCCACATTTTTAGGTTTTATAAATCCCTATTCTTATCAGAATTGGTCGATTCCTCTCAGATATAATATGTATTGCTTTATTATTTATCAACATTTGTCTCGATATGAATGTCCTGCACCGGGAAACTATATTATTTAAGGTTAATTTTGAATTCAAAATTTGATTTTTTAATTTATATTATTCTATGGCTGCAAGCATTTATTTTTATAGACAATGAAACAAAACAATGTTTAAATTTGTTTTTTATGCTGCTAACCTTTTTCTATTATGTAAATGGGTCCCGAAAGAGATTAATATTTGGATATATTGGATCGCTTTTTTATGATTATCACATAATATTGCTGTATATTCGAAAGAATGAGATGTATAATTATTTATCATATTTAAATGCACATACCTACACATAATAATATATTGTTTTAAAATTAAAATGTCATTGGTAGCAATCGGCGATCGACAGCTGTTCTGCTAGGCCTAGCAGCCTGATGTGGTGTCAGACGATATTGTGAAGGCCAGACTCTAGAATAGACTACGCATATGACTCCAAATTTGAATTGGCAGTGACGACATGCAAATCGTAAAACTGACAAATCAGCGAAATGTCAAACTGTCTGACGTGAATGAAAATCCATCGCGAAGGGACAACTATACATACTTTAAAATTATATTAAAATCCAACACCATGTCATCACGACGAAAAGCTGTCTGCAAGACCTAGCGAGACAGACTGGCGAGAGCCAGCTGGCTGAGCTAGTATATATGAATAGCCATTATAAATATTTTTACATTGAGAAGTTTATCACCATTGCTAAGGGCTTCTTAGGATTCTCTTCGATTGAAACCATATGATGTCATTGATTTGTCAACGCCGTTGATTTATTATGTTTTTTTTGTTTTTCAACTTTCAAAAATCGTATTTCAAGTAATAAAAGTAAATAAGTATTTCAAGATTTTAAATTAGTAAATAAATGATAAAAAATCATATATTTTATCTTATCTAACATTCTACTATTTACATGACGTATTAGTTGCGTAAATGATGATGAATAGCTTCTTGGAAGTGGATTCTTATGTCAACCATATGTAACTTTTTTGTGAAGATTTGGATTCTGAAGATGAAATATTATTTTAAATAAAAAAAATAAAAACTATAAAGCTGTTCTACTAAACAGATAATAATGTGAACTCCCACTTTTAATACTCATGAGCCGCCACTCGTATCCCATTAACTTGTTCAAATAACTATTTATTATTAATGATGCTATCGAAAAATCTAAAACTTTTTATAATAATGTACTGGAATATTTTACATTGTTCTTAAACGAATAACCATACTTAGGACAGTATATAGTATATATCATAATACATAGAAACGAATCGTCTTAGTACACAAATAAGCATATCAATTCAATTTTCAGGTCTCCTTTTACTCAGATAATAAGCCGCGGCCCACTTTTCCTGGCGATTGGCTTTGCCCGCTCCACCTCGCATGTTGAACCTTTGACACACAAACAGAAGATATATTTCCGCGCTTTTCTCTGCCCTGAGAACATCAACTTTTTTCATTGACTCTATTATTTCTTCAACTCCATCCAACCGTCCACCAAAATAAAATGTATTTAAATTGTGTCCATTTTTCTTATTATTTTAATATTTGTGCAATGATGTCATTTAATTTTGAAAATATTACGGTTTTGTAGTATTATGGCATTTCTTATAGTTTAATGCTCATGGCACGGATGCTTCCATATGCTTGGGTATTATTTGTGTACTTCAGAAAGATGGTTAAATATTTTATATGCTGAAATCTATAAGAATGATAATATTTAAACGCCAATGGCCTCCGTGGCAGATCCATGGTTTTGATAACGTTATATTTTAAAGGTATTAATGATGTTACCTTATACACCATATTATGAGAATTACGTAAGTTGAGCACGACACAGAATTCGCGCCGTGCACGAACGTGTATATACAGAGAATGCACGCCGAATGACGTTCACACGTTGAAACTAATTAAAGATCTATTTACTGAAACCGCATATGACTTTATATATAATAAATCATACATGTATAATTTATTTTTACTTGGTATATGAGCGTGTATATAAACAATTTCCAAACGGATACGGTCAAACGTTTATATTATATTGAGTGAAATGTAATTCTATCAGCAGAAATTATAAGTTAAGTAAGAAACAGTACAAAACTATATGCGGTTTCCGTCAATCAATGGCCTCTTAGTATTTGAAGCGAACATAAAGAGCTAGCTGCAGTTGTTGTGTGATTGTCCTAAATCTCGCAAAGCATACAAAAGTCAACAGCAAAATGTAGGTGACATGGTTGCTGAATTTCTATTACTTAGGGCTTTGGTTGTTGTTGTTGTGGTATGTTTGGCGTGTAGGGCACCGGGGCAAGCTCCATATCCCTTTCATCTGTATGATGGCGTGTGATGGAAGTCTCCTCCCTTGCGGGTTTTTTTCTGTAATGTCTGCATCATGGCTTGTTGGTTAGATTTAAAATAGTGTTTTTCTTCTTTCTTCTTTCTTCACTCTTGTCGGCGCTCGTTCGTTTCTATCTATCTTGGTCTGGATTTAGGTCCTTTTGCTGGTTAGTCTTCTCATGAGTTCGTTGGCGATATCGATGGCGTTCTTGAGCGCCATCAGCGCTTCATTGATTTGGTCTGGCTCCGAGTTTCTGGTGGTGGTAGTCATCCAAGCTGGTCTGAATGTGATTTGCGGTTCTTCGCGTTGTCTGGGCTGTTGTTGAAATTGCTTGTCAGCGTTTGTAAACGCATATCTGGCGTGTTTGGGGTGCCTTGGGCAACCTCTGTAGTTGGCCGGGTGTGGGCCACCACAGTTGGCGCATTTGGCAGGATCGGTCGTATTTTTCTTCTTGCAGTCCGAGGTGAGGTGTTCACCGGCACATCGGACGCACATCGGAGTTGCGTGGCAGCAGGAGGCGGAGTGGGCGAAGCCCTGGCAGCGATGACACTGTCCATCCGCCGTTCTTCTGCGTAGCGGCTCCACTTGGATAGATAATCCGAAGATGGAGGTGAGTTTGAAGATATTCTTGGAATCGCCGCTCTTCTCGACGTCGAGGAGAATCAGCGGGATCTGTTTCTTCTGGCTCCCTTGGGTCATCCTGAAGGCGTTCTTGATCGGGTATCCCAGTGCAGTGAGTTCACTGCGAATTTCTTCGGCAGTCGTCTCTTCAGGGATACCTCTGATCACTATCTTCAGTGGTTTTTCCTCATGGAGGTTATATGAGTGGTACTCAGTCTTGTCTGCGTCCAGGATCCGTACTGCTAGCCTGTAGGAGTCTGAGTCTGGCAGTGTGAGTAGGATTCCTACCTTGATATTCTTAGCATTAGAGATAGTGACACCAGCGTCTTTCAGCTTAGCCATTGTATCTCTATATACTTTTTTATCGTGCAGGATGATAGGCGGAGTTTTTTTCGATCTGTCTGTTTTTTTGTCGTTTGTTGGTTCTGCCGTTTTGAGGCTTGGCATGTCTGGCTTTTTCGGTGTCGGTTTTGCTGGTTTTTTGCAATTTTGAGATCGGGACTTTCGGTAGCTAGGCGTTTGCTAGCTCTCCTGATCTGTCTTCTTTCTTTTTCTTCGTCTTCTTCTCGATCGAAGCGGTCGTTGACGGCTTTTAGTCTTTTGTGGTATTCTTCGTCATCGCTCCTTTTGGTCTTGGCTGCGGCTGCATTTGATTTGGCTGCAGCTGCGTATGTTTTTGGTGTATCTTTGCTGGTGCTGGGAATTGATGGCACCGCAGGAGTGGTGTCCATCTTTTCGGAGCTGGTCGTGGTTTTGGCGGCGGATGTTGAAGGGCCGCTTGAGGCCGGGGCTTTGGCTGTAGCCTCAGCAGGGGCCTGAGCGGGTTTGTCAGCAACCGAGGTCTGTGAATCGTCGTTGAAGTAGTCTGAGTCATCTTTGTCTAGGTCCTCATAGTCAGCGTCGTCCTCCGTGTCGGCGTGATCGGAGGTAACCAGTTTGATAGCCTCTATTTCCTCCAAGACTCTCTGCATATTTGATTTTGGTTTCTTTTTTCTCTCTGGTTTGTCCTTTTGTTTTTGGAGATCTGGCAGTGACTCATGAGGCGGGACCCCATAAGCGATGCAGAGAAAGCCGTAGATGTAGGCAAAATCTGCCGCTCTCAGCTTCCTCTTCAGCTCATGGATCTGCGTCAGGTCGGATTTAAAGTTGTCATCAATCGGCGCATGTGAGTCCGGGTTCAATAACCCGGAAAGCGAGGGGATCTTGCTCATTTTGACTCGCTTATCGAACTACAGCGCAATATCGGTAACAATATCTGAATGTGTCTGCTCTATTCGTTGTTATGAAGGCTTCAGAGAAGATCTAGTTCGGTCGGCCGTCGATAATTATCTTGAAAAAGACCATCAATGGCGGCAGATATTCACCAGATGTCCTCCAGATCGGCGATGATAACGGTGAAACAGCAGCCAAAGGTGGCGGAGGTGGCGGGATTATTTCAACAAAGGTGGCAGCTTCGTATTGAAATCAATCGGTAGTGGAGGCGGAGCAAGATGGCGGCGTTATGGCGTTCGAGAAAGGTGGCGGAACTCGCATCAATGTCCTCTGGATGGGCGTTGTAATGGCGTTGGCATCCAAAGGTGGCGGGCTGGGTCGGCGGAGGTGGCGGAATAATTTCGACGAAGGTAGCGGCTTCGTATTAAAATCAATCGGCGGAGGTGGCGGAGCAAGCTGGCGACGTTGTGACGTTCAAGATAGGTGGCGGAATTCGTATCGATTTTGTTCGAATTATTGTAACGTAATTCGTATCGAATTATTTTATCGAGTTGATTATTACTATCAGAGTATGTATTATAATCTCAGTAGTAATTTTCGTATCGGAGCTTGAAGTGACTGTTCGCGGTGAGTGCCAGTCTGCGAATAGAGGGCTTTGGGATTTGAGCTTTCAGATATAAATAAACTAAGGTTCGAGCACTTTGCGTCGAAAACTCAAATAGTGCGTGGCATGCTCGCCACTCGCTCTTTGGGTGCGCATGGATATAAATCGCCAGTCAAAAAAAATCGTCGATATCAGTTTCAAATAGTCGTATCTCTTCATTCACTAACAATACTTATTGTATGTAGGTACAGTATGTATAGACTATGTATTTAACTGTCTATTTTAATAATAATATAAATACATGTCATGCTTTCCTGCTGAATTACATAATATCATAAATATTTCTCGAAAGGAATCAATTATGAATAAAATTAACTGAAAATATAATAAATATAACAACCAACGTATACCAATTAATAGCCCGTTTACATGTGCATGAATTTACGGCTGGTAGTATATATTATCGCGGTTGTGACAATATAATGCAGTAGTATCGTGTAAGTTGCAAGACTGCATGTAAAGATGAGAAAATTTTAGCGGCTTGTGAATTTTCACACGATAGCTGCAAACTGACGGAAAAAATACGAACTACGCCGCGCAGAACATTTTGACGTTTGCTGTTTTTTACAACCTGTCCGAACCCATCAAATAGCACCACAAAACGACAATAAACTTGAACGTTTGAAGAATGAGATTGGTGGGACAGTCAGTAATTTTGCGTTAACAGTTAATATCGCAATGGTTTTATTTACGCACTATTGTTGAAGCTTAATCCATGCACCTGTACAGGCGCCATTAGATATTATTGTAAATCAGTACTACTTCTTGTAGTGTAAAAACTCAGATGGCAGACAGATATTCATGCAGAGAAAATGCATTCTTAATTTTATATTATACCTACATGTAAAGGATATATTTTTTTAAATCGGATCTAGGAACAGGGTTAGCAAAATATCTAAACGTTATAATACTCGTATCAAAAATGTGTTATTGAATTGAATTGGATACCTAACCATTTTGTTTTTGAATGAAAAGCGTATTTAAAGTTACATCGAACTGTTCACCCTTGTCCTGTTAGCACGATCATTTTATGAGATTTGTAGAACACATGTCGTCATATTATGCCTTACATAGGGAATAAAATAAACGTCCACTGACAGGGATCGGTTTTTTTTGCACCCTCGTTTCAGAGTCAACGCCGTTTGAGAATGATTAACGTACCTTTAGAATAAATTCACACGCTTGTTGGCAGGTTTTGAATATCAATTTGGGGATATTGGATTTATATTTTCAATGCGTAGTAAGGTTTGATGTCGGTGAAAATATTTTTTTTGCTCACACGCATTTTCTTTCTATGCATCGCGTGTCTCGCCTATTATATTTTTCTCACGATAAAAATTGTGTTTAAAACATACCTCTTTTCATAGACAATTTTTTACTTGAATTTATCTTGTGTAATAAATTATGTATATTTTTATTCAATATGTTTTTATTGTACCTAACATAGATTTATGTAATAATGTCTGACAGTTTTTACTTTTTTTTTTACTGTGTTGGACATAGAGGTTTTAACAGATTTTTTTCACGAGAAATGAATTTTACCTACTTGCTCAACATATTAGGTCCATACCACACCTGATAAGCGGCATGTGAATTTTGCCACACCCGAAACTCATACTCGGAACCTACGACATTACAAACCGTACATCACATAAAAATACATCAAAAGTGCCATAATTTGGTACAAAGTACTTTAATTTTGAAATAGAGAAAAATTTGACGAGCAGAAAAAAAATGTTAGTAAAAGAGTTAAAAAAAAGTTCTCGAAACGAAACAGATTTTCTCAGATTCGCTGGAATGACAAGATATGACTAAAGATTTCTCAAATACCCCATTTTTTTTGTGACAATCAAAAAACATGTCCCTAGGTACATTTTTAACTGATGATAATGAATGAATAAAAATAGATTAGGTACTCTATTTTTTTTTTAATCTACATTTTTGGAACTGCGTACTTATGGCAATTTATACTTCATAGAGTTTGGAGGCAGTCTACCTTGAGACGTTGATATGATCCGACGTGTAATATAGTACTCTATATTTTAATAAATTAATAGTTTTCAATGTGTACTTAAACTGTACTGATTACATCTCATGAGTAATCAGACCAATATCCTAAAATTCAATACTGTACTGGTAAAATCAATACATACGGTAACATTACCCAATACTATTATTAATATTAAAACAAATTGTATGTAATATTTATAATATTTTTAATAAACCACTTATTCGTTTTATTCAACGAATAATTCTCAAGATTTTAAGAATGTAACATTCCATATTGAACAAACATAACTTGAAAATACCTCAGGTATAATATACACACTAGAAAATAATATCATATTAAAAAATACGATGCTCGACGGGATTTGAACCCGTATACCCACTGGTATTGCGTTAACTGTGCATCAATCAATTACGCTACGAGCCTCTTATCGAATTGCGACAATTTGAAGTATTATGGAATGTTACATTCTCAGAGTCTTGTAAATTATTCGTTGATTAAAAGAAATGGTAATGGTTTACAACCACGATGGCCGGGTGGCTTAAACGCCGGCCTATAGAGTCGAGGGTCCCAGGTTCAAATCCTGGGTCTGACAAGTACACGTATTGTTTTTCAATTTGTGTATGAGTCAGAGTATGGACCTAATAGGTTGAGCAAGTGGCTGACATCCATTTCTCGTAAAAATAAAATCTGTTAATACAAACCTCCACTATATGGAGGCCCATATGATCCTATCAGGATCGGACATAGCCCAAAGAAATAAAAAAAAGAAATGGTAAGCAAGTTCAAGAAGACGTTATAACAAAAATATTTGGTGAGAGCCAGGCATAGGCTAGTAATTATTAAGGTTATTAATATTCCTTGATTTAATACACAAAAATCGATAGACATTAATAACGCAATTTGATAAGCATTTCATGTCTTAAAAATATGTTTTAGGTATTAATTTTTTTTAATTTCGTATGTTGTTTGAAAAAACAAAATAACTGTTCTCCAAAACACTTATTTAGCTAGTGCACATTACAAAAAATGCGTGAGAATATGCTGCCTATGAGAAAATTCAAAGAAAAATTCATTGTTCTAGCTCAAGCAAACGCACTTTGGTATTAAGCGCAAAAAATAATAAGTATATTAGTGTATAAGATAAGTATATCACGCGCAATCTCGATTGGGCACGAGAGGCGTATGGTTACAGTCTGTTACAGATGATCAGTATTAGAATGTGATTTATAAGACCCCTAAAAGACGATGAAGAATAAGTCCAAAGGTTATGTATCGAAAAACGTATTTAAATAAGTAAACGTATGTATTAGTCAACTGACCGTTGGATAAACAACTTAATACCACATAACAAATGGCAAAGTGCAAATAATTAGCATTAAAGTAAGTATTATGACTCAAATAAATATATTTTTTAATGTTGTTTGGTTGTTACCAACAAAGCATAATTATTATTGTTGCAGTACTACATAGTATGTCATTGCATTATGCAAAAATGGAAACCAAATCAAGATAGTATATTGAACGCATGCGTTAACTGACTATTGTTACAATGCATGCATTTAAAAACATATTATTGTCTAAATGCTAGGGATACTTGAAGGTCCTCAATAGTAAGACTGCAGCACAAAACTGTGGGTTTCGATCACTATTTGTTAATGTACTTCAAAATGGAATAGATATGGTAAACTGTTAGTAGGAAATAATAAAATAAATGTTGAAGTACCTACTCATATCCATTTTTGTATTGTCTTTTAGCGGTCTCTTTATAGATGGGCAAGAACCACTTTACAGGTGACAGGTGTTACGTAGATATGAATGTGTAGGATTGGAGGTTGTTCAGAGGAATAAAGGATTGACAGTTTATTGCTGCCTAACGATATACAGTTGATACAAGAGTAAATATTACAGGAGTTATGTTAGTGGTCCAAGACTCGGTGGAAGTGAGTACTGTGCTGTGTGATACTAATACTGAGAGTTAACTGCAACTGAGAGAACGAGCTGACCCATCAACTATGAATCTCTATGTATACAGAATAACATTCGGTAAATTGCGAGAATCATTGTTGATGTAGTTTTCTATTGGGAAATTCGCTGACCGCTGCATTGTTGCAACTTCGATTAGTTTCGATGACTAAGCCCAAAGTATTCTAACCCCATCAAAGTATGTCACACCTGTAGATTTGTTGATTGTAGGAATATCAAGTAATATATTATTTCTATTAAATACAATGTTGAATGCATCCGATAACTTCGTTGTTAGTAGCAATTCATATTAGCCGTATATATGGTTTTTTTTACGATGAAAGCACAAATACAGATAGTGAAATAATTTGAATCCCAATTGGGCTAACATTTCATCATCAGCCTGAATCTATCCACTGCCGGATGAAGGTCTCTCCGAGCTGATTCCACTTCTTTCGGTTCTGTGCATTACGTTACCATGTACCTCCGCAGAACTTTACCATTTTATCGATTCAGCGGTCTACCGTTTTGTACCTGTTGGATACCACTGGATCACTTGTCCAGCAGCGATTGTCCCTTATTCGAGCTATGTAGCCAGTCCATTTCCATTTGAGATTTTTAGCGAACAGTATTAAATCGCAAACCCTTATCTGTTTTCTTATCTATTCATTCCACGTTTTGTCCTTTCTTGTTATGCCCAGCATGCACCTCTCCATATCACGCTGTGCTACCCTAAGTTTCTTGATCTCTCTTTTACTTAAGGTCCATGTTTCATACGCATATTATATGATTACTGGAACCAGACACTGGTTGAACGCTTTGCGCTTTAGGCACAGTGGGAGGTCATTTTTGAAGACTTATTCAAGGGCTAACTTTTATTCTACTATATTATAAAATTATGTAACTGTGTTTATGAGAATTTTAAAATCACAAATTTGCAAATGTGACATGAATGAAGCTTATACTATTTAGTATATTCAACTTATTTTTATTTTTTTAATACTTACCTTCTTATCTATAATGAATTACAATTTAATATTATGAGCTATCATCCGTATTGCATTAGTGTGTTTATTTATCCAAGGATGCTTTCTAGAGTCAAGGCAAACTCAGGTCTTCCTGTGATGTTCTACAAACATGTTATTCTCGGTCTGCTGTTTTGTTATGATTGTGCAAAAGCGATACATATTGATAGAAGTTTATTTGTTTGTTTGCCTGCGAAAGCCCTCACAAAGCTCGTCGTGTATTTTATTTTGTCGAGTGTGTACGTTTTGTTTTGCCGGGCTATGTTATTATTATTTAATGTTTGTTTCAGAGTTTTGCTCACCTTTGTTTATTTTCAAAGTAATTGAATTAATGTTACGTATTTTTTTTTCATTTACGTACGGATTGAGTGTGTGTCAACCCTCGTAAACTGTATGTACTCCGGATTGCTTAAATGTTTGGTTTTGGATTTTAAAGTAAGCTACGCCAGAAAATTCAGGATTAAAATAAATCACCAGAAATGTTTGGTTTAGCTTTGGATACCACCATAATTATTGTCACGATGATAACGCAACAAACATACAATATATATACTTAATTCGAGAAGTTACTTTGAACATGTTATCGAAATAACTAGTAGAGCTTAATCTATATAGAATACAAGAAGTGAATATAAGAGATTATATAATTATTTGATAATATTTTTTTCACTTGCTCTACAATTTTGTGGGTGTCATGAAAGGTTTTCTATTATGATAAAACTATATTGGTCAACTAATAAGCCTACTAGGAGGCCATCTATAGACCGATACCGATAGTGTGACATATTAAACTAACGATTTTTGTTCAAGAAAATATAATATGCATCCAAGCGGACCTTAACATCTTTAGGAACGTCACAACATCAACATAATAGAGATACTTATAAAGCTTGAATAATTTACACGGTAGAAAAGAGCCAGGGTCCAATAATAGTGGAGTGAGATAAAAGAGTTCTTCAGTCAATAATTGTGGATCAACCCCGGGTGATGTAAAAATGAACAGATGTACACATTTTGCACATATTTCTCATCGGATTGTCTCTAAACTTGCCTGAACGGATGTCCAAGACGGTTTATTTTAACGAGTGGGTGGTCTTCCATTTATTCTGCTAATCAAGACCAGTCACTCTCGCTGCGAGTCACATGGCCAAAAAATTAAAAATAAGATCCGTGTGAGACTGATGGTTGAGATTCTCGTTTTTAAGTTTTTCAAAAGATTAATACGTAGCACTTTATAATAGTCTATCTATAATAATATTTATATATTTATTTAAAAAAAAAAAAAATTGTTGACAATATAACAAACCAAAATTCAGGACGTTTAAAATAGGAGGTTTAAATTGAAAATAAACTGGCTCTATTCAAACAAGTTCAATAAAAATACTTATTTAATACATGGTAAATACTACCCTCAGACTACAAGATAAAATCATAAACAATGTTATACAATAAAATAAAATTTTAAAAACAAAATAATAACTAAACAGCACGTCACTGAAAATTACTTTGGGGACCGTATCAACTGTTCTCACACCCTTCGCTAATGGTGCCTGATAAGCTCGACACGAGGAAATGGTTTTAACCCAGAATCGGTCTTGGCTGCGACAATGATATTAATAAGCAGACACAAAAATTAATATTTTCATAAAATCCTACCATTATTAAATTTAATCGTCACAAGTACAATATATTTCATATTATACAAATAAAATATTGCTTTCCAATACTTATATTTTTATGACGTTAAAAATTATTTGTGAAAAATGATGGACGTGAAAAAATGGATGGATAGAACGAAATATCACCTACCCCAGCAAAACTTACGCTTTAGTGACATATAAGAAACTTCAACTGTCAAGAAAATTATTATTATTTGTCAGTTTTGAAGCAATTCATCCATAGTTGTTATTTATGTGTTTTTGTATATGAAAATGGCGTGACAACTTAAATGGCTATTGATTAAGACATTTTTTGTGGATTAAATTTTTTTTTTATTTGCAACGTATATATGACTATGATAGAAATAGCTAAGAAAGGCCTTTCTTCAGAAGTGGGTCGACCTCTGGTATAGACCCAAATCCGAAAAATACTGGTAGCGCAATGTGGCATGCAAACATGCATATTGAGCTTAACGCGAAAAAATCTTAAAAGAAACCAATGGGTAAGGATGTACAAAATAGAACCTATGTGATGTAAAGTGAACAACTAATGTGCGCTACTAACGCTCACGTATGCATGAAAAATATTAACTTTTAATGTAAGAGAAATCCAAAAATTACAAGTAGGTAGCGCAAGACGATAAATTTGGCGTTGAATGTTACATGTTACACATAACGCGTAGAGATCGCAAACGTAACCAATGGATAAGAAACAGACAAGAGTATCCGATGTGATAGAGGTCGCTGTGAAGATAAAATGGCAATAGGCTGATTTGGACACTCGCTGGACGAACATGTTCATACAGTGATACCCAAAGAGCACTAAATGACTACAGGGACTCCCTAAACTCATAAAGTTTGGTAGATGTACATGGCATCATGGCAACTAGGGACTGATGTAAGTCTTCATCAGTGGATTGACTCCGGCTAATATTGACACCCACGGTGGCCGCGTGGCTTAAGCGTTGGACTATCACGCCGTGGATGTCAGGTTCAAATCCTGGGTCTAGCAAGTACACATATTGTTTTTCAATTTGTGTGTGAGTCAGGTTATGGACCTAATAGGTTGAGCAAGTAGCTGACATCCATTTCTTGTAAAAAACATTTTTTTTAATACAAACCTCTACTCTGTGGAGGCCCATATGATCCTATTAGGATCGGACATGGTCGAAAAAAAAAATAATGATACAACAATTTTAACTACTTTATAATTTTAGCAACTTAACCGTGCCATTACATTGTTTTTCCGCTAACGTAAAGTTATCTTACCAGATTTTAAATAACAACCTATTTATAGTCGTTATGGAGTTACCGTACTTTACAGTTTTTTTTTTAAATACTCATGGTACTAAGCCAGGTTGAATATCGGAGAGGACAAGAAATAGATGAAAAGAATAGAGAAGTGCCAAGAATGTCCCCATACCATAGGTTCCGCGTAAGCAATTCTATCTCAGAAAATAAGTCCAGATATTTTAAATACTGCTGACTGGCAAAGCCTACCTCATAGATGGATAAAAAATTTTGGACATGAGTAAAAAATTTAAAAACCTTCGCTGATATTTGAAAAAAAGATTCGGAGAGTAGTATTTGAAGCAAAAATTGAAATGAGGAGTAGCATACATGACACAACTAAAAAATCTACGAGAAATTTTATCATGTTAATAGTCAAATCATCAAAATTTCTCTGATAAAACGAACTAGTATCGACCAGCTTGGAAAGTTTTTTTAAATAAAACCGCGTGGTGTAATAAATGTTGATAGTGTTAGGTACACCAGTAATACATAAACAATTATTAATAAATTGGAAGGGAGACAGATAAAACGTATACTAGAGGAGGTAAAATTCAATTTATATAATATGTATTGTTCTAAGGTATACTGATTACCTGAACTTAGGTAGTTGAGTTGGTAAAGCGCCCATATATTCGCAATATATCGTAAAATGAAAGCATTTTTTATAAAATTTGACAAAAATACACATAAAATAACCCATTTTAAACGATTACAACTGTCAATGTCTTCACCAAATATGTTGAATAAATTCTTCTTGTATAGTGATGGAGACCTTAAGTGTAAACGTGATACACAAAAAAGAATGTCTTCAACTTATAATAATAATTATCGTCCAAACTTTCAATATTATTCTCACCATATTATTTATTTCTTTCATACAAAATGGAATATACCTACGTCTTATATTATATACGTAAGGTTCAACATTTTTCATTTTGGCAGATAATAAGGAAAACTGTTTACTAACTGCCTTTCTTAAAACTTTCGGTAAATGTGTGTTTCAGAAGCTTTTTAAAATACTATAATATCACTAAAATAATGCTACGTTCTTATATCTTGTGTATATTAAAATATTAAGTCTTAAATAAAAACGAATTTAATTAAAAATGTTTAATTAGGCGTACAGAGTTTTATTAATAAAGCAAATAATAAATAAGTGTCTATTGCCAAACTGTCCTGAGACATTTTGCTATAAAATATGAGCGTCGTGAATTATTCTTTATGGTCTGAACTCAGTCACCGCCGTCTATAACTTTTCTCTCCTCCCTTGCAACAAACAACAATTTAATTTTTCTTTTCAGTTTCCTCGAGAATTCCGGTCGTGAAACTTAACGAATAAGAGAATTCACGATGAGTGAACATAATAAATAAATTTTTCCAGATCTTTGTAAATACTTCCAAGGCTATTTGGTATTGCGGATCGAATTGATTGGTGAAATATGGAAATGTAGACGTTCTCCGTATAAGGGAATAATATCTCTTAACAGTATGAATTTATTATTGTCGTGAATTATTATCTTCTGACACTGGATTAGAATATAACTTGGTGATACTATAACTTGGCCTATTTTGTACTATACCAGGGGTCGGCAAAGTGGCTCTTTGGGTATTGGCGTGCGGTTCTTTGCCAAATTCTCAATTTTTACAAAAAATTTTAAAAAATTCACAATTTTTATTTTTAGTCATCGATTTGTACACTTATTATATTATATAATGGCATTATCGCGAGCCTAATTTTTCCTCCGTGATGGTTGATGTAAAAAGGTATGATTGGTGTTGTTTTAAATCCGCCCATTGCAAAAGTCGACAAATCAAATTTTTCTACATTTGATATTGACACGAGCACTTTTGAAAGACAATTTTATTGGTGAATTTAACAAGCAAATAGTTATGGAGCTCAACATTTGTAGATCTTGTCACCAAAATTTAGGATTTGAAGAGAGAAAAATGCAATTTTATTTCACAACGCGAGTGGGGCGCTCTAAAAGATGTATATAAAGTAGATACTACGATTTTTAATACATATTATGGTATAGCTTTCCGAACTCATATTCGAGTCTACATAATAATATGTATGTGAACAATCATTTTCAAACATGAACAATATAAATAGCATTTAGAGAAGCCAAATAACCGATGAGAATTTTTTGGAGTCCCGCCTGAAATTAAAAACTACAAGTTACATACCAAACATACACACTATCCAAAGAAATGCAAGGAAGATCATTATTCACATTAGTTTTAAGGAATGCGTAAAAAATGTATGTAATTAATATTCTGTAAAAATTATATTTATACAAAAAAAACATATATATTAAGTATTTACGTTAGTTTTATTCGGGAAATCTTCTTAATAAATAAACAATTATAAAATGCATGTAATTAATTCATTTAAATAAATCATATTTAAAAAATATACGTATGGCTCTCGAAATTTTTTTTTACCGTTGTGCCACTCATATTTGGCTCTTTGGTTCAAGAGTTTGCCAACCCCTGTACTATACCTACCATAGACCAATAAGAGAATTGTGATTTACCATAAATATAAGAGATGTTTCCAATCATATTAGATATATATGCTGAGCACAGCAGTATTTAAATGTATTATTCAACCTACTCTTTACAACTACGTTAAAAACATTAATTTGTATTTACAGAATTTTAAAATACCCATATCTAAGTGGAGTAAAATAATGAAAACTATTAATATACAATATTATAATATTACTAATTTTCATTTCTGGTGAGTATCACACAATATGAAAATTATTTAATATCACACGTGTTCCTTCATAGTAAGCTTTGTCAAATATAATTAGGTAGCTACCAAAATTGACGTCTGGGTTTACATAATAATATAATTACTGTTTATTAGTGATTACCCGCGAATTTTGACATATAATATGGAAATATAAAGTATATAGATTGATATAAGTACAAAATGAACAACTAAATTGTTTTTCTTTTTCAAATTATTGAGATGTACAATTCGTGCCTTACCTCAATACTTTACCGCTGCTGTCTGACCACATTACCTACTCATAATAAATTGTTTATAAGTGAGTAAATTACATAAATAATGTTACCTTAACTCTGAAAGCTTTCTAGATATGAATATAATATAAATATATATATATATATATATATACTTAGGTACTACTATTTAACCCTGTAACGCCCCAATGGTATAGCATAAGGTATCATAAGGTTGCGTCAATACCCTCAGTCCATCGGTATATCTCGCCATGTGAGACCTGCAGCGCGTATATCGCTTCTGTAGCACCGCTGCTGGGCAAGAGAGGGTAGGCTTTGGCGATGGAACCCTTGAAATCGTGCTACAAGTGTACGGGGTATCGCACTATAAGGTGACATCCAGAACGCGTGTCCCAATCCCGTGAAGCGTCTATTCGTAATTATTTTAATCATTGAGGGCTGCCGTGACCACTGACAAACTCAAATCAATTTTCATTCAATTAGCTATAAAAGTTTTGTCAAAATTGGTTATGTAGTTTATGAGTTATAAGAAACAAACGACTGTAATAATAATAATAAACGAAATAAAAATAAAACTCTGTTGCGCGATAGTTTTGGCCTAACATAATAACGGCGCCACATGAGAGAAAGCTGTTGTAGTTTAGTGCGTGAGGCGCTCGTTTTTCATCCGGGGGCTCTACATTCAATTCCCTGTAAGTACACGATTTGTAATTTTCTGAAAACCTAAGTATTTGTAATTGTTTCACTTGTAATATTAATTCTAGTACTGTTTCACTGCGCGACTATCATTTTTGTGTTAAAAAGAATAAATTATATTTTTTTACATTGTATACATATAAAAAGAGACGCATAAGGTTTGATGTAACTGCAGTTGATACTCAGCAATCTTATTAATACTCCCATTTACTCATATCTGCGTATATTTAGGGAGAAATTATTTTTATTTTGACCATGTCCGATCCTGAAATATAATACAAACCTATACTTTTTACGAGAAATGGATGTTAACCACTTGATCAACCTATTAGGTCCATACTCTGACTCTAAACATAAATATATGTATTTGCCAGACCTACGATTGGAACCTGTAACCCATGACTTAAACCGACGCGTACGCTAATCGGCTATCGTGGGCGTGAAGATGATATTGCTATACTATATTATAATATAGTACGGTATTATAAAATATCATGAATACCAATTTTTATTGTTGTTTTTATTTAATAAAACGCAATTTTTTTGTAGTTCTTATTCCACTTTTAATCAATAGATTAGGACCAGTTTCGTCCACCTCAGAAGGACATTTTCAAGTTTGAAAGGGACATTTGAGTTGAAAATGTTCCTCTGAGGCGGACAAAACCGATCCTAATCTATTGATTTAAAGTGGAATAAGAACTACAAAAATTTTTTTTTAATAGTTTTATTAAATAAAAACAACAATACAATGCAGTTCCACCATGAATTGACAGTTAACAAAATAAAAGAAACCAATTTTTATTACTGATACCTCTATGTTTTTTAATTGCTATAAATAAGTGACCGTCAAATATTTTATTTATCATAAACAATTATTTATTTTTTACTACAATAATATTTGTATATTTGTAATGTATTATTTTGTATTAAAGAATAAATAATTACGATAAGAAGTTGCGTCAAAAACATGACGACAAATAAATTCATTAATAATAAAAACGTTAAAAGCGTCTGTAGCCAGTAACAGACAAAACAGATCGGAAAAATCAGGGAGACATTTTGGAAAATAATATTTGTCTAATAAGATAATACATCATTCGGCTTCCTGTGCTCTGGTCTAATTTCATTCAGTACACGGTTAGCGGATACTGTGTCTTATATGTATGATTTATACACTGTCTTGGATAGAATTTTTGCCAGATACAGCGTATTGCAAAAGATAAAACAAAACTTATTTTCTTCAAAAAAATAAACCGTAAAAAATGACAAAGCAGCTCCCTTGGTGTATCTCATATTGAATCAGATGAGTTATAATACTTTGGAAAATTCTTACAACATTGTATCGCTAGCGTATCAGCTAAAGGATATTATATACATGAGATATTTTGTTCGTCATATGTTAATATCAATATATTTACGGTTCAATATCATATTTTGTATAAAAAAAGTTACATAATATTTTTTCATCTATTTTTAGTTTATGTTTAAAATATAATATTCATTTTGGTCTTGCTTTAGAGAGTCATAACAAAAAACGGGTGCTACTTTGATTTACAAATTTAACTAAAATCTTGCATCTTCCCACGTCGTATAAAAAATATAATCGGACCAATACTGATCTACGGGACGGCCCAAGGCCGATAAACATGCACGTATGCTACATAGAATCATGTGCGGAAATTTATACGTATGCAGTTAGCCGTATCACACTTCATCATGAAATGTTGTGTCGGAAATATATGGTAGTATATTAAAGACCGTCCTATCTCTTTTGATCGTATAGTACTGAGATAAAATTTATGTCTAAATAAAATACGGTTTTTGTCGGTTTACAGGAAGCCAGCGGCAAACTTTTTTTTAAATAGTTGATATACTGAATTATTCGTTAGATTAGGTTATACTCAAATATTATGTTTGAACCTAGCTTACTCAAAAATAACCAGAATGGACTTGGTTCACTATGGCTGTAAACAACTCGATTATTACAGAAGAAAATATATAATTATTCCAAATTTAAATAGGTAGGTGGATACCTAATTTCATCAATACTATTTTACCACGTTTTTATTCGCTCGTATTCTTGTTTGTCGATTACACGTTTTTTCTTGTGTGTCTAGTCCTAGCAACTAAATTATTAATATATATGTGCGTTACTATGGAAATCAATATGGAATGTCAAAATAACATTTCAGTATTCTATATTTATTCAGTATTTCTATCAAGTACAAAAAAAGTATTTATTAATACTTATTAATTGTCAAGTTTATATGATTCAACAGAAAATTTAAAAACGTGGTATATAAAAAATTCTTTTTATCTTGTAATTATTTATAAATATGCACTTCCATTTACGAATCATACAATAATTGTCGGTAAATATTATGACTGATAAAGTGAACATAAAATAAAATACCAAAGTATACGTACTGTTATTGGAGTGTAGAAAGGGTAAATGTTAACTTGCTGAAGATGACATTTTAAACTAAAAAATCTAGTGTAATTTGGCTAGATAATTTTGAAATATTACGTTTGAAGTATTAATTTTCTTATAAGTAAGTAAAAAGGCTAAAAGATAGGTAAAGCTAGTCAGTTAACCAATAATAACTTCATAAACAACCTGTTATTTATGCCCAATAGATTTCCCAACCAGACTCGTGAAAGGAAAAAGCCCAAAGAAATATGACTGAAATGTTTTTTTTCTTTTATTTTTTTCGTACATTTTTTGGCCCGCAAGTTTTTGCCATAATTAATGGAGTTCTGGTGGCTTTTTTCAACGCATTTTACTCAGCCGCCGTAAATTATGTTTTTTTAAAACGCATTTTCGAGATAATTTGTTACCTTTTCAGACACATTTTTGATAAAGTGCACATTTTTCTCTTCCATTTAGGAAGCTTTCTTTTTGAATTATTTTGTCACCGCACTAAGAATGTGGTAAATTGCAGTGTTTATAAAAAAAATACTCTTCATTCTGTGTGTTCAAATTTTTGACATAAATTATTACAAGGTAGTATTATATTTCAGTTTATTTAGTATAAATTATTAAAAGTTTTGCTGACATAAATCTTTCATTAATAAATTACTATCTTTATTAATTTATTATTTTCCGAATAAAATCTAAGTTACTTAGGTAGAAAATCATACGTGGGCACTAATAATAGCGAGTAATATACTATTAGTTGGTGTTAATCAAAATATAATTATTATTTGATACCATAGGTATTCTAACCAGTAAATAATTCATGTTAAGCCAATTAGATTTTTTATCTGTGTGTGAACGTGTATTTTACGAAATAACGTTTTGTAGAGTAATTTGGATAGTAATAGTATGGTAGTTTTCTCTACGGCTAACTCGATAAATGAAAGCATGGCTTATGCAAGCACAGACAGTTTTATTAATTTACTGTTGGATATTAGGTATCATTGCTTTTTAATCAAAGTGGTATTTTTGATTATTTATTGATATTATCATAATAATATATATGACAGAAATAAATTAATTGTTAATAATCCATGAAAGAGTCCACCATTGTATTTTAATATTTCGTGTGTATTGTAATAAATATTTAAATATTTTTAATTTAACAAACAATTTTCTTTTTTTTACAGGTTTCGTGGATAAGAAAAAGAGATCTTCACATTTTAACAGCAGGAATATTAACGTACACATCAGATCAAAGATTTCAAGTAAGTAGTACATTGCAGTTAGTAATTATTATAATAGCTGCGCTTTTCATAGTGTAGTCAAATTGATTTTTAAGTGATTGTGATGGTGGATGTGGATGTGGATGCTGGGGGATGAGGCGATTACACGAGAGTCAGTCCAGGTATTAACCTTATTAATGTTCAGCGGTCTGGCTGTAGCTTGTCCCTGGAGCATCTGGTGCATCCCCTCACGTCCTAGTAGACACTCGCATGGTGCACTTTTGGTGAATGATATGATAAATGAGGAGACGCTTCTTGAATTAACTGAATGTTTTATAATCACGGTCGACTGATGACCCATAACTGCTGGTCGCCTGGACTTGCAACAATAACTGAGGATTTGAAGTAGAAAAGATGAACGCAACCATAATTGGCCCAACCATATAACAAAATGATGTTATCGAAATTATCTGTGTTTAGAGTTGTATTATAACAAATAATTTGGTTTGTCCCAGCGCTGGTATATTAAATTTATTTTTAACGAGGTATCCAACTATACCAGTGGTCCAAAGGCGGATTATATGTGTTGGAAACCCCGCAACCGCATCTAAAAATATCGGTTGTAAAATATAATATGTTGAAAAATGTTTCATGTGATATCTTTGCATTATATTTTTAACATATGTCTTGACAAATGTATTTTACGTCAAAAATACGTATCTATACCATACGTACTAACTACTAAAATAAAATTTAGGACATTTAAAAATATCTCTCTGAGGCGGACGAAACAGATCCTAATGTATTGATTAAATTAAAATTATTATTAAATAAAAACAACAATACAATGCAGTTCCACCATGAATTGACAGTTAACAAAAGAATTGAAACTAAAATAATTAATGTTAATATTAATTTTATTACACAAATAAATTCATTATGGATATAAAAAATTATGCAACTGTATAACGTACACCATACAAATGGAATACCGATAACAATAAATTGATTGTTACACAATATTTCTATTGTTTCACTGCATTGAAACCGTTTTATTCACAGAGCTTAAAGCTTCGTGACTTTTCTTGCAAACTTGCGATTTTTCCCTGACGACTCTTTACTATTACTGAAAAACTGCAAAATACTTCAACACATTTTCAATTTTATTGTTCCGTGCACGTATTTTAAAAATACATTTCATACTGTAATTTAATATAATACAGAGGAATATGAGTAAAACATTGCATATTATGAGCACACCGAGGGAACAAAGTAGACCTTATCGTAAAAACTTATAAACCAATGTCTACTTAAACTACTTCACGACGCGATTTAATTAGACGTAGTTATTATAATATGTTATGTTATTACGCCCAGGTTAGTCAAAAGATGGTAAAAGAAAACTATGGTCTAAATCTAGATTAATTCAAAGATACATATTATTGTGAATTTGATCTAAATATTATGTAATGATTATCCAAAGGCTATGAATTTAAAGGATGGCTGTCCAATATTGTACTGTGGGTTCACCTTTCGTGACATATATATTATATTATATCGACTGTGTTTAGGAAAAAGGGCGTAACCCTCGATTTTTCTAAAAGTGCTTTTATTAGATATTAACAATGTATACAACTAAATACAAGTTTTGTTAAGAGGAAGTAAGCCGCAAATGCCAAATTATTATCTAAATTCTGGTTTTAATTGAGCTTTAATTAAGTTTTTAGGAAAAAAGCATTTACACTCAATTTCATTGTTACATCGAAAAGATATTACACCAAATCATCAATCATCATGCACCCAATGCATGTGACTATTTTTATATATATTAAACCAAAATCATTCGAAAAACGTTTTTTGCCCCTCCTGTAAAATTTGTTCTGTGAAGGTGACGCCCTTTTTCCTAAACCTATATATAATATATTCCGCGTGAAATAGTTATTACATTATATTCTGCACTTATTACAATATTTGCTTATTAAAATAAGGAAATGTCACTGGGTTTACTTGTTATTACGCTTTTCCGAGAATTCTCTGGTAATAATGCATTATAACTGCAGTACTTACACAGTAAGCGGGTTGATGCAAAAGGTTTTATATTTTCTCAGAATTTCTTCTGATGTATAACTAATTTTAAGCCAGTATTTACATCTATTATAATAAGGCGAGTATTTTCAGAATGAGAACATTCATTTCTGGCAGTATTTAATTCAAATTTAAATAGGTTCTGAGCTTCTAACCAGTAAGGATTTATCAATCAATCAAGTATTTTTTGTCTAGGCACGAATTTACTAAATAATTCTTCACCTGCGCGGGCCTTCAAAAAAGGCCACTTTTCATAGTTAATATCTCATTTTTAACAGACAGTTTTTACAGTAAGTAATATTTTTTACAGTGACTGAATATTCTTTAATGTTAATGTCGAATTTGAATGAAAATTACATGTAGGGTAGAGAGAGGTTAACTGAGCAAGGTACTCGTAGGTTGATTGATCATTTCAAATTAAATTTTAATTTACTAAATTATATGAAAATTTTGAAGAAAAAAATATTTTTAGTTTAACTTTTAAATTACATACCAACAGCATTATCGTATTTTAAGTCATGGATAAAAAATAACAAAAATCATTTAGTCATTAAATGACATTATAGTTTTGGTTCAAGTAATATTTCTCTCTACAATTATTACATGTTTAATCAAATTAAAGAATATTTTTTTTGAATTATCCTCAATCAAATCTAATCTTAATTTATAATATTTTTATAAACAAGGTAAGCTATGATTTTTAAATAAATTATTCGTTTATTATTTTAAAAGTTGGATTATGGGATTAACGAGTTAACCGAGCAGTGTAGGGGTTTGGTTATGGCTCTGTTAGGAATATTGTTATATGACTGTATTGCTTATTTTTAGCATTATCAAATAATTATAAGATATGTATTTTTATTGTACATATTATTAGAATTGCCTCAAGTCACGACATAATAATAATAAAAAAACTAAAATTTTAAAACAAAAAATGATAAAGATTTTCCATTTAACAAAGTAGTAGGTACATCGTTATTTTTACATATTTTATTGATACAAGACATTAAATAAAATCATTGATATCATTTTAATGGTGGCATTTGCAAAAAAAAGTAAACGATTATGTTGGTAACAAGGTGGACAATAGCACTGGCGTTCACATTTTATTATGGTTTTTTATTCATAAACTGCACCACGCAAGTGAGCTGGCCACATAACGTAAAACTAAACTGCACCGCATAGCACAATACTCTCTTGTCGTGACATTAACACGTCTGCCGCCATATTGCACATTACATCTTATATTCAACCACAGGTGTTCAAAATTATTACTTTTTATTAAAACTATGCATTAGAAATTCTCACTTTTTTTTTAAATTTTTATTTTATTTTATTCTGGTTCTCAAATGTCATAAATGATATAAATAGTGCACGTTAAACTTTGGCAGTCAGATGTCAGTCAACGCAGATAGTGTTTTTAAATTCATATAAACCCTGCCTAAACCAAACCATAATAGTTTGGATATGCTTTAGGTGATCCAATAAAAATATTGCACACTTTTTTAGTCATACTAATTCTTTTTCGTTGAATAATACATACTACGGATGGTGTTGGTTAGTTTTTAAAAATTCATTTAGCCCTGCCACCAAAGCATGATCGATAAAAAATATTCTTCTATCTATAAAATATTCAAAATTATGTGTGGTTTATTGGAATTATTTTAGATATTTTATAGATAAACTAATATTTGGTTCACTATTTTATACTATGGCTTGAATGAGGCTGGGTTTAATTGAATTTTAAAAACTAACTAACACTATCCACGTTGTTGTCTCAGTTCATTGAAAACAAATATGTCTGACTGACAAAGTAAAGTGTGCACTATTTATATCGGATCTTAACAGCCTACCTCTACCCTTCGCCACTGTAATTATGACATATGTATTTATTCAATGATGTATATTAGTATGTAATTTAATTCACAGGAATATGCAGTTTAATCTAAATCTTCAATGTTTTTTTTTTTTTTTGTGATTTTACCGAGGCTTTGACTGCGACTCGCTGTCATATCGCCTCTTCTCTTCTAGAAGGGGATCCGTCGATCAGGTCCTCACTCCTATTCTGTTAAATAACTTTACAATTTTGCCTAGCTCTTCCGTCTTACCCACCGCCAGGACACCCTTCAATTCGTCGACATTCTCATAGATATCTGCAATTCGCAGCTGTACTCTGTGAATTTCATATTTGGGGCATTGCAGTGCTATATGTACAATGTCCTCTAAAACATGACATTCACCGCAGAGCTGCGATTCGCTTCTTCCCATGAGGACATCAAATCTTTTGCCCATGGTGTGCCCTGTTCTTAGCCTCAGAATTAACTTAAGCTCATTCCTCGTCAAAGAAGACTCTACAAACCAGGGCACCTCTCGTGGTGATGGTAGAATTGACTTACTCCATTTCCCCTTTTCTAATGATGCCCTATGGTGAAAATCTATCCACATACTATGGCACATTTTTTTTATAGCCTCATTCCAGTCCAGGTTTTCTGGTATCCACTGATGTGGTACCCCTGAATGGCCGGCTTCCTTTGCCAGATCATCTGCCCTTTCATTTCCCTCAATGCCCATGTGCGATGGGATCCATTGAAGGCATAGATCTCCTCCTCTATTTTTCTTGGCGTCGATCTGGTCAAGGATGTGGTATGCTATGGTTTTACTGTTATGTGAGCGAGTTGCTGCGGCAAGATGTTGTAAAGCGCTTTTGGAGTCTGTTAAAATGACAGCGGATTGCGCCGAGAAATCATCGCTTAAAGTGTATTTAATTGCTTCGTTTATCGCGATGAGTTCTGCCGTCATTATTGGTATCGCTGGGTTTAGCTTCCAGCTCTTGTTTATACCTACTTCTGGTATCACAAGAGCTGCTCCTGCTCTATTCTGATCTTTGGATCCATCTGTATAAAGGTGGCTCCATCCTGCGTACCTCTCTGTCAGCATTTTTTCGACACGCTCTCTTGCTTTATCGGATACTATGCTCCGTTTTGGTTTGTCTATTCCTTTGACCTCTAGTTGGATAACAGAGCTGAGGTCGTAGGTACCAACTGGCCTCCTCAGCGAATACATACCTAGGCATTTTGTATTTAATACCTCCCAACTTTCTGTGGCTTTAAGGATTCCTACCAGTAGTGGGAGCTTTCTTTTCTCATAGTATGTATTGCTTTCAACGAGCTCGTATAGGAGTTTCACCTTTGCCAATATGGGGTTATCTATTATAGATTTCCACTTCATCCATGTCTTGGTAGCCAGTGCCCATCTCCTGACATTCAGTGGAGGTACGCTGAGTTCCGCTTGTAGCACGTGAATGGGCGTTGTCCTGATAAATCCTCCACATATTCTTAATGCTTTGGACTGGATGCGATCTAGCCTCACCGAATTAGTTTCTGCAGCGGAGTGGTAAAACATGCTCCCGTAATCTAATCGGCTTCTAATGAGTGCCGTGTATAACCTTCTCATATGAATGGGGTGTACGCCCCACCCACCTCCCGCCAGTACTTTGAGTATGTTCAGAGGTTGTGTCAGGCTATTCGCGCAATGACTAATATGATGCTTCCACGTTAGTCTATAGTCCAGGTTCATACCTAAAAATTTATAAGTGTCTACTCTTTCTATTATAGTGCCGTCGATTTTTAAGTTAAGCTGGTTTTGTCTCTTGCCTCTGGCAAAAAGTACCACCTTAGTTTTGCTGGGAGCTACTTTGAGGCCTCGCGTTTCCAATAATAATTTTATTTCGTCAAGACTCTTCTGCATTAACCTTTGACATTCATCTACTCTTTTTCCCGAACAAAAAAGTGCAAAATCATCTGCATATTGTACAATGTTGACCCTTGTTATTAACTTTAATATGTCAGTTGTAAGAATGTTGAATAGTAATGGGGATAAGGGGTCTCCTTGCGGAAGGCCTCTTGAGCATACCGTACTCTTCTTTTCATTATTAATGCACATGGTGATTTTTCTTTCATTTAAATACTGCTTAAGATATTTAGTGATCTTCCCACCGATTCCCCATTCATTCAACACCCTTGACACTTCTTTCACATGCACATTATTATACGCATCCTGGATGTCCAGGAATGTTGTCAGAGTTACTTCGTTTTTGACCTGTGCTGCATTGATGTCTAGTACTAGGTTGCCTATGTTCTCCACTTCAATGTTTTAAATGACATATTAATTAATAAGTACCTGTTTCGTTTTTTGTCTCGATTTAATTTTTTTTTGAATAATCCAGCTTTTCTCCAGAATTGATAAAGAAACGGTACAGTTAGTTTACATTGATCAATTAAATAAACATAAAACTTTTCCATCAATAATTTACAGTTAACAACACAAAACACAAATGCACTATTTTTTTCAACGTTCTACTGAGGGTCAGAGCTTTCATTTTTTTTTCAGAAACCACCTATTCAGTGACAATTTTGATATATATCATCACCTCTATCACTACAACTAGATAACTTGATTTTCACTGTTTTTAAGATAGCTATTGAATATGATTCTATATTTCCTTCTCCACAAAATGATAAAATTAGATAAGTCAGAAGTTAATGTGAAATATATTAATTTGAAAATATCGGATAACTTTAAAACCATAATTGCATTAAATTAATAAATTAACTAATTATAAAATCTACAATATTCTATCAGACAATTGATCATTGTTTAATATTTCCCAATTAGACAAGCACAATGATTTTCCATTTTTATTTTAAATAATAGTAAAATTATAGCCTAGATTTATGTTAATCAAATAAAGTTTCATTTTCACAACAATAACCAAATCAGAGTTATCTAATTGTAGTATCGGGGTGACATTTTCCGGACAGTTTTTTGGTCATACAGCCTACATACTTTTATAAAATACAGCCTACATACTATTAAAAAAATGAAAAAAATATATATTGGGTTAGGTTACACGTTGGAGGGGGCAAGAAAGAGTTCCCTCCAGATGGACAAACACATTGAAGACAACTGAATGCCGAGATGGATAAAACAAAGCTGTGGAGACGGTTGTCATATGGCCAAATCATCTGGGTCACGATTCCATGAATTTCATAGCCATAAGTTACCAAGGAAGAACTGAAACTAGACAAAAATGTGAATAAATAACGGTTTGAAATAATAATAAGTCGAAATTGTAAATATTTTCTCATATTGCACATGTTCAAGTATCACTGCGTACAGTAGCGTGAAGCAGAGATCATGATTCCAATTGACGACGTTATAAAACGTAGTTATATTATCCGCGCTTGGAAAAAATTTAAAACCCTATAAATGTTATTTACTCGCACTGCACTGTTTCTATTTACACAAATTTTCTTATTATGGCTTATTCGCATTACTAGATATGAGTTCTAATAGATTTAAGTTTTGTATTATTCAATTTGAGTCGTTTTTTGCGACCCGGGTTTCTCCTTCTGACATATTTATATTTTATGCGCATTCACCAATGGTAAATGTACACCGATAACCTATACAGTTAATTCACACTTATAAAATAATTATTACAATTAAAAAATGTTATAACCTTAATTCATATGATGTACCTACTAAGTAAAGGATCAAGTATAAAAAATAAGCAAATTATTAATAGTTGAGGTGTTTGTAAAAACCCGTACCTAATAGATCATTAGATACCCACTCACTAAATATATATTCAGTAAGCGCATAAATTATCATTACTTAGCTATAATGGCATTAGGTAACGTATTAGGAATCTAACATACCTTAAGGGGGGACATGCTCAGCGTACGTCAAAATGGAGCTTTTATGCTATTTTCAAAGCATGATCTTGGACATCCCTTAAATTTATAATAAGTATCTTTAAAATTATCTTTAAACGTGTAAATCTTGCCTATTTTTTGAATAACAAAATGCCTAATTCTTGTCAAATTTGGGATCACAGAGATTATCAATATATTTTTTTATTGTAAATATTTCACTATAATAATGTTGACATAAATTTTACTTATGGTTTTATAAATGCTATTAAAAATCAATAAATATAAAAAATCTTAATACCACTTCACATGGACGTACTGAAATATGACTATATTCTAAAACATTAGAGCGAGAGGTTTAAAAGAATACTATTTTATGTAATAAAAATACTTTTTGCTGTCATCAAATGTTTAAAATAAATATAAAGGATACTGAGGCTTCAAAATTATGTAAATAGATTATCTACAACGTTCAAATTCTTATACAATGCTTTTAAAATAGCATAAAAGCTCCATTTTGACGTACGCTGAGCATGTGGACCGTTAAGAGAAATATTAATACGTCATTTATTAAGTATGTAGATATGAAGGTTTTTCATAGCCGATACATTCACAACGACTGGTCTTACTTTTTTCGCCCCTCCCGTTGTTGTCAATGGATGACCTTTCATTGTTCTATAGAGTGCTCATACTGACGCGTTTGTCGTGTTCACACAGGGAATGGTTTGATTTGGATAGATGAGTTACATGATAAATAATACACTAGCATCAACACACATTCTACAAATGTAATGCATAGATTAATGCTACATATTTTTTGGAAATCAATATAACCACCGGTTTTTGTGTGAAGGACTTGTCTGACTTTGACAGCTTATGAATAACAGGAATGCATATTATTTATTAATAACACTGATGATAGTTAATATATTTGATGTGAGAATTTTTTATAATTCAATTTGAAACGAGAAAGGGCGGATCAATATGTCAAGCAATCTGGGATCTAATTTTGATAGCTGAAAAGTAAACCACTTGTTGTTTGTGCCAAAAGTTATTCTCAGGCTATAAAAATCTAAAGATACCTCCTTTTATTGTATCAATTTACTATATAAACGTAAATTAATTTAACTGTATTCGTTGTCAGTGTGCATTCACCACTCTTTTTTAGACTTATTAATAACCATGCCCTTGCTTTTTCGTACAAGGTGGTTGTTAGTAATTTTTATCAATCACAAACACCCAGGCTTTGAGAAAATCACATAAATATTGTGTCTTCACAGGAAATCGAACCGAAAACTCTCGGGTGGAAGGCCGGTGCCTTACGCACTGCACCACGAGAGCCGTCGTGCATTTACCATTGGCGAGTGCACATAGTGCTTGAAGATGATGAAAAGCGAAACCCATGTCGTAAAAAACGACTCAAATGGAATAGTACAACACGTACTTCCATGAGAATAATTATGCTACTTTTAAAAATATTTTAACAGTTAATATTTCAAATGTCAGTTGAATTATAGATTCTGCTTGCTTTTTGCAAAACACGCATTACAGTATTTTGATGGGAAAGCCACCGTGAACAGCGACGTAAGCAAACAAAGAAAACACTCTTACATATTTCTCCGTACAAGTCGCGTTTTGTCATCGCCGTAATAACATAACGTAATAGTACAATCTGGTTATATTGCGTGACCCTAATACTTATTTTTATTTCATATTTTGTGCTTCTACGTGACCCATGTTTGTAATCGGCATAATGTACTCGCAAAGAATGTGGAGAGAAAATTCCAACCCAGTTTAGGCTCCCCTACCATATTATTTCCACTGTGATATATTCAAATTATACATTTTTTAATCAAAGTAATAGCAATTTTATCTTTATTCTCTTAAATCATTTTTTTCTCTTTGCTCTTTTGCATGGGGAAAAAACACAATAAGTGAACATTTTACAAGAAGTATATTATTAAATAGTGTCAAACGCCTTTTATTAAATGTAGGTGAGGTATGCGAATCAAATTATGACATCTGTATTTATTTCAAAATAGCGATTGCAGCGTATACAATGAGCAATATAAATGTAAACTTACCTATACACCTCTGCACACCTGCTGGCATAATAATAAAACAAGGCCTAGTGATTTGTTACCTGTATGTCTACAGGTGTGCGGCAAGTCACATTCATGTTTAATTATTATTATACCTTCCTGCTTTCCTATCATCCTCAGTCATCGTATCGGCTGAGTTACCAAAATATGCCTTTCTCCGAACGGCTCACGGGCAGAACATTTTATCTCAGCAGATAGTATGTTACATTTTTATATACAATCAAATATTTATCGTCATCAGCCGGGGTCGATTCACTGCTGGATGAAGGCCTCCCCAAGCTTCTTCCAACTCTTTCGGTCCTGTGTCATTCGCTGTCACGTATTTCAGCCGAACTTTACCCGTTCGTCAATCCAGCGGCTTTGAGGGCGACCCTGTGGCCGTTTCGTGCCTCTTGGGTACCACTGGATGACGGTATTTGTCCAGCGGCCGTCTTTTCAGCGAGCAATGTGCCCCGCCCATCTCCATTTCAGCTGTTTGGCAACGTCTATTACATTGCGCATAATCAAATATAATATAACGATACATAAATATAATAATACAACAAATCTCAATATTATTACAAATTAAATGCAAACTAACTCCCAGTTATACGATTACCTAAAGTTGGTCTTAGCTTTTCTTCAAGAGGGAGTCTACATTGTGGATGTCGGTATCTACCACATATTTTGCCGATGGTATTTTATGATATTTTTATTGTTTTTATTATTGTCAATTTTCCTGTGTATTTCAATTACTGAAATGGGAGTGAAGTGAGCACTATGGAAAATAATAGTTTACAAAGAAAACTCAATATCCGCATGTGAAAAGCTGGATTAGTATTAAGCTTAAATCGGAATATATAAGTTTCTTATTTTTACTAGATTAAAACTCAATAGCGCATATTATTCAATACTAACGTCTAACAATGAAGCTTGTTATAAACTAAGTTAAAGTTTTACTTTACTAAGTAAAAAGACAGTGTTTTTGCTTTACTGAAATGAGACCCCAAGTTTTAAACTACATTTTCTCTTATATTATGTGAAATTATTCGATTTTCATCGCACACGGCTCCAAAGATTTTTCTCAATATTATCCTTTCAAAATTACTCAACTTTCACAAATAGCATTTTATTTTGGATTAATTAGCCCAGCACATAATAATATTACACTACTTTAGTGCTTGAAAATAAAGTAACATACATACCTACATAAAATATGAACTATAATAATTGTATAAAAAGCTGTAAGACTAATTAATAATAACCAGAGGGAAGATTATATTAAAAGAATTTTACGAATCTTTCGCCAACATTATGGATGTTAAAGCACGTTGTCTAGACTTGTAATTTTAAGCATACGCTATGATTTTCGGCACGGGCACCTGAAACTACTACACGGTAAAGCATTAATAAACAAGTAAAAAATAAGTATATATATAATTTATTTCAATAAATAAATACATTACAATATTAAATGCGTTTTAAAGTTTTACTTTAGTTTAATACCGTTAACATTCTCTAAGTATATTTTATTTTGTCAAATAAAAAAGTTAAGAACATACAACTGAATGTGTTACAATTAAGTACTTTCTTTTGTAAGATTTTATAATATTTTCTGTATTCTTTTCAGAGGGGTTTTATTTATTTTTTCTGAGCTTTAGTGTTCCGATTCAATTGATATTTTAGTTTTGTTTCACAATAACCTTTCTTCATTTCTTGAAATTGTGAAAAAAATTATCACACAATGTGAAATTTCTTCACATAAAATTCGATAATTGTGATGATCTATTTAGCTATGAATGATTTTTTTATTTCAAATTTAATTTAATGCTTAAGTTAACAGTGACGCTCTAGAGTCTAGGTTAATGGAATCAACAATGATAATAACTAAATTAAATGCATTTTAATATATTGTATATAGTTTTAAATGTAGGAACTCGCTGAAGTAAGCAACAAAGTAGGCTTGAAAATAAATGTATCAAAGACGAAAGTCATGTTCAACTGCTTTGCGGGCCAAAAAAAGATTTTCATCAATAACTAGAACAGGTGAAAAATTACATCTATCTGGGACAGAAGCGCCTATAGATGTATGTATATTTGATAAAATTGTTCGCAGAGTTAAGCTAGGCTGGAGTGATTTTGGCCGTCTGAATAATGTCTTTAAAAGTGACCTTCCAATGTGCTTAAAGCAGAAAGTGTTCAACCAGTGTGTGCTTCCCGTAATCACATATGCGTGTGAAACATGGACCTTAAGTAAAAGAAAGATCCAGAAACTTAGAATAGTATAACGTGGTATGGAGAGGTGCATGTTGGGCATAACGCGAAAGGACAAAAAGAGGAATGAGTGGATAAGGGAACAGACAAAGGTTTACAATGTAATAGAGTTTGCTTAAAACCTCAAATGGAAATGGGCTGGACACATAGCTCTAAAAAGGGACAATCAATCGTTGGACAAATTTAGTCATCCAGTGGTATCCAAGAGGTACAAAACGTCTGCAAGGTAGACCTAGAAGCCGCTGGATCGATGAAATGATAAAGTTCTGCGGAAGTACGTGGAAATGCAATACACAGGACCGAGAAAAGTGAACTCAGCTTGCAGAGGCCTTCAACCAGCAGTGGATAGATTCAGGCGATGATGATGATATAGTTTTACTTAATAAAATGACTTTGCACAGATAAATAATGACAGTTGACTCGAGTACTTATACAAAACCTTAAAAAAACAGAGATGGAATTTTCCTTCATCCATTTTTTACGTGACGGAAAATTTTCAAGTTTCGCTATCTACTGGTTTTTATGGTTGGCTTTTCCGACTCCCTAACTGCCTGCCAGCGAGCGTTGGCTGCCACTTTTTGATATCAACTGCATTTACACCGTTTACATACTCACGTAGTGTTCTAAATTCCATTATATAAAATAATGATTTATTTTACATCTTTTTATTGATATCTACCAAATATCACAATGTCTAAGTCCCCCATCAAAAATCTTGCAATTGACAGAGTTGGGAAGATAATAATATTTATTTTGTAACTGTAAATGAGTCGATGCTATACCAGAGTGCACAGCGAAATAAACGAAAAAATACCGTTAATTTTTTTTGGGCAGACAAAGGACCGAGGATAGGTACGGCCAGTGGGTAACCATCCTTCAAGCCTTGAACGTCGCGTCCGAATACAATTTGCCACCTTTTCGCGCCAAAGTGTACGTAAAATGTTGATAATAATTTATTGTTACTCCAAGTCTTAAACGTGATATATATTATACCTACTAAATATTTAATTTCCCTGAATCCATGGTTTTAATAAGTCTATATTTATAGTCCCCAACATAAACCTCTACATATCAGTATTTAGTTTGTCAAAAATAACAGAATATATATTACAATTTTAAGCTATGTTTTTTTATATGTTTTCATAATGGTAGTGTATTTTGATTTGAAACGTGATATTTCTTTGTTTTCCAGTGAGAGTATTTCTATTATATTTTGAAAAACCTTGTTCTGCTCAAAGAGGTGCTTGCTATAACTTCTGCTTGTTTAAACAGCAAAAACTTTGAAACGTCCATACGTATTTAATGTACCGATATCAAACGATACCTATCATATCCTACGCAGATTGGAACTTCTTGTCTCGTGAAGTTGATTTTATATGCCTCGTGAATCGGTACGCTATAATATGTTAAATATAATTATAATATATATATATATTAAACAAAATACATATTCGATAAGTATACTATGGCACGTGTCAAAATCAAACACTATATACAGTATGTATAATTTCATTGAAAGTTATTTGTCCTGAAACTTTAGACCTATCAATTTTAATTTCTATGTAGTCATTCATAGAAGTATTATTATTTCTAACTTGAAATTTTGTTAAATAACTATGAAGTTAAAAACAATTCACTATTTTTAATTTATTGATTTTTATATTGTATTTACAAGATTTACGGATTAATGACGTTTTTCATTGAGCATAATATAACAAGATTTAAAACAACCTCATCATAAAACACCTAAAAAATCTTATAACTACGAGCATATTTTGTAATTTTTAAATCAAGGTGTTAACAATACTAATTTTTATATCTAGACTTATGTTTCTGATTGATTCTTGATTTTATTTAAATTTATCATAATATATTATTTAACATAATATATATTTATTTTGCGGCTTTTTTCAGGTAATACGACCAGATCGGAGTGAAAACTGGACGCTCCAGATAAAGTTTCCCCAAGAGAGGGATGCGGGAATCTACGAGTGCCAGGTCAACACTGAACCAAAGATGTCACTTGCCTTCAGACTCAACGTAGTCGGTGAGTTAACTGGTTGATATATTATTTAACTGTACCCACGTATTAATAAAATTGTCCATTAGTTAGGTATTCATTATCTTATCTTATATTATATTATTATATATCGTGTTTCACTAAGATAAAGCAAATATGACGTATTAGAAGGAAAATACTTAAATGTTTTTAGAGAGAATTTTAACAATATAACGTGAGGATAGGTTTCACTGTAAAACCTTAACGTGAAGTTTGTCACAAATATTTAGTAAATAAGATAAATATTGTTGATTTCCATAAAATCGTAAAGAAAACATGACGTATTTACATCATTTGAAAATACTTCAGAAATATACATACCTATTATAATATATAGGTATATTATACCTTAAGCATCGGCCTATAATATCGCGGGTCCCAGATTCGAATCCTGGGTCTGGCAAATACACATATTGTTTACCAATTCGTATTTGAGTCAGAGTATGGACATACTTGGTTAAGTGGCTAACATCCATTTCTCGTAACAGCAACAATCTATTAATACTCAACTCTGTGGAGGTCCATATTATGATCTTATTAAGACATAGTAAAAAAAACTTTCCAGAAAAAAATTGAAAATAATACAAAGCCGGGTAGGACTGGAACCTATATCCATTGATTCCGACCAAATGCTTTACCAATTGATCCGCATGTGAACTACATAATTGACTAGTATGCATACAATTGCACCGTGCACCGTTTCTCAATTTGCATTAATACTGTCAAATAGTGTTTGTGGCTTGAATTAGGGCACCGATAATTGGTACTTATTTCGTTTGCCAGTCTACATCAGGATCTCTCCAAAATTTAATCTTAATTATACTTGCTAATAATTTAATAAACTATTGTTTTTATTAAATCAATAATTTATACGATTTTTAACAGAATTCAAAAATAGTATATTAGAACAAATTATTTTGTTGTTAAATAACAACATGACGTATTGTGAAACAAACCAGTGTTTCCCAATCGCCGGTCCGTAAATTATTTTCAGTATTTTCCACTACCACCTGTTCATGTGGGAAGACTTTCGGCCATGTCAGTAATAAAAACGAAACAGAACAACTGAATGGATGTCAATATATCGTTTCGTCTCTCGGAAACAATACCAAATCCACGATTATCTACTTTTTAGTAAACATGTAGCATCAGATTTTGCAAAAATCGGTACTGATTGGTTTCTGTATACATAATACAATGTTCATGATATATTTCTTTGTATTCGCAATCAGACTGTTTTAATATAATTATTTTTAAAAGTAATAAACAAAGTATTATTTAAACAATAATTATTGCGGCATAAATTTCATCTCATATTTTCACCTGACCCATTACACTCATTGTTGTTATCCAGGCACTTTGATCAATTAAAGCGTTTGCAAAACGGTAGTTATCTGTAGACCACGAGATTGTCAATACTTGTATAAGTTTGACCGCCATAGCGTCATCAAAGCACTAACTCAATTAGGTAGGAGTTACGAGTCGGCCAATACCGCGTCAATCACTGTTATTCATAAACTCAATACCCATCCATTCACCACAGTCACAGTATAGTCGTAAGTGTACGGCCTGAGTGGACAGCGTTCAGGTTCAACTCTCAGCCCGTATACTAAGAGTCATTGTACTACTAGTATGAGTGCGTGAACACGGAACCAGCTCCAGCCATCTCAACATCGAAGGTTAGTGCCTAAACATCCCTGTGTAACCTCCATTCCCCAGAATCAAAAACTTACCTTTCTACAGTACACTGAAAATCGTCCCCAATATTTTTTATTTATATTATTAATTCTATCGACTGAAAGTATTTGATGGAATTTGAATTTAAATTCTAATGGATTTAAGTTTTGTACTATTCCATTTAAGTCGTTTTTTTGCGACCATGGTTTTGCCTTTCAGCATCTTCAGGCGCCGTGTACACTCACCAAAGTTAAACACACACTGACAACGAACACTTTTAACTCTAGCTTATATAATAAATCAATACAATAAAGTAGGTAGAAATTCCATTACCTACCTATCAAGTCAAAGGTCACAAAAAATACGACAAACGAATTATGAATAGTTAAAGTGTCAGTAAAAAACCTAATTTGAAAAAAACCATATCTTATTAATAACAATATGCTATCGGGCGAAACCCGGGTCGCAAAAAACGACTTAAATGGAATAGTAAAAAACTTAAATCCATTAGATTTTTTTTATATGTTGGCTGCCATAAAAATATGAACACTATTTTCACCGATCCATATGTGTAAAAAGGTTGGGGAAAAAAATAATAATAAACTATTTATTTTTTATCACCATATTTATTTTCATAGCGATTATTTTAAACGTCATATTTTATGTAATACAACAATTCACATCTGAATCTAATTATTTTAAAAACTTTATTGTTTAAAAAGTTATTTTTGACAGTGGAAATGGTTTGTCTTACACTCGAACAATTATTGAAAGCGACCTAGATCGCCATTACATTTTGTATTTAAATTAACGTATTATTAAAATATGTTCTTCTGAAATTATCATTACTTATGTATTTAACGATGCCATAGCAAATATATATCATATAATTTGAATTAGTATAACATAATTTAATCAAAAACATAACATTTATTTGTTACTTCACTTGGTGAGACGCAATTAACAGACTGGGAAGCGACACAGCTGTGTTATCATTTTTGTTCGTAGGTACATATAATAAAACAAATGAATATTTAATTTTCCCATTTCACATTTGCAATTCATTTTAATTGTTCACGTCTATCCATATTAAGGCAAAATTATTTTCGCAAAAAGGCTTAAATTTTAACTCAAATTGCACATTTATTTTATTATTATTATTATTTATTATTATTTAATTCAAGCATTTATTACTAACTATATACATACATAATTATATAGATATATATATTTTTTTTTTACGATGCCCGATCCTAATAAGATCATATGGATCTCGACAGAGTGGAGGTTTGTATTATTAGGTTTTTGTTTTTCGAGAAATGGATGTTAGCCACAAGCTCAACCTATCAGGTCCACACTCTGACTCAAACACAAATTGAAAAAACAATATGTGTATTTGCTAAAGCCAAGATTTGAACATGGGGCCCATGATGTTATAGGCCTACGCTTAAACCGCTTGGACATCGTGACACTGTAATATTCTTCTTCTTTCTTTCACCTTGTCACGACCCAGCGTTAGGGCATAGGCCAAGCACAAATTCGCGCCACTTTCCTCGATCCATCGCCAACTCTTGCGCCTCTCGCCATTCCGGACCTGCAGCGCGTAGATCACTTTTGTAACACCGCTGCAGGGTGATCAAGGGCCGGTTACGATGACGGAACCCTTGAGGCTATGCCACAAGGGTACGAAGTGTTGCGCTCTTTGATGGCATCCGGAACACATGTCCCAGCAACGTAAAACATCTCTTCGTGATTACGTCAATCACCGAAGGCTGCTGTGTAGCTCACAAACTTGGGTGTTTGTAACGCGGTCGTACCAATGTACCCCTGAGATTTGGCGGAGACATCGATTCTCAAAGCTCAAAACCCGAGACCTTTGAAGCTTTGTAAGATGCCATGTCTCACAGCCTTACGAGACCACAGATGGTACGCACGCGTTGAACAAATGGCATTTGGTCTACATATCTATCATGATATAATATTATTTATCCTATATTTTTTACACCAAAATATCGTCAGATTAATAAAATATATTTGTGAAAACCAATCGCCATGGACCAAAATTTTGAAATCGAAGCATGACAAATCTCCTCAAATATTACCAATAATAAATGCACGTTTCGTTTACGTGACAAACTTTAATGCACATTATGATGCAGATGCAACTATTGAAAAAAACAATATTGTATTACTTAACTCGTGTTTAAGTAGATCTATTGTTACTAGTCTGATATTTCTCGGCACTTGGGATTTTGACTTGATTACAGCCTCACCCAGAAAGCAATCTATTTACCAATATATTTGCGTTCCCTGGTCATCCCATTTAAAGCTCATCAAGAATTTTTAAATTGCACATATATTAATATTGTGTAAAGATTTTAATTTATCTTCAGCAAGTTCTGTCATATTATATTGGTATTTCTACCCAGAATTCTATCCTTCCGTATTATGTACTTACCAATATTGTTCATATTATTTAGATTTACTCTTCAAAGCTCATTTATTTCAAAACTAAGGAATTTCACTTACAACATAAACCAATAATAATTTAGATATGCGTTGAGGATTATGTAATATTTTTTTTATAGTTAACCAATTTACATATTTTTGATATGTACCAAAACATCGAAAGGACAATTTAACTTAGTTAAAAACTTCAATTAGGTGTTAGTAGTTTATTAAAAAAGTCGTCAATATAAATGTCACGTCAATAAAAAAAATATCAATACCAGAGGAAAACTATCGAACTGGTACCGATACCAAATCGTCACCACAATATTACAACTAGATAACTCTGATTTGGTCATTTTTGGGAAAATGAAATTTTAACTTCACTTGATTAACATAAATCTAGGTTATAATTATTGTTTAAAATAAAAAAAATGGAAAACTGTGTTTATCTAATTGGAAACAATTATTATTTATTTATTTATTAAAGAATACAAAACATTGTGGACATAACAAATCTAAATTCAAGACGTACACAACATGAGATTTACACTATAAGTCAAACATTACCCTCACAAGAGAGAAGAGAATATAGAAAAAGAAATTTATATATAATAACAATAATAATAACAAAAAAAAACATAATCAAAACATACTTAAGTATAATTTAATACAGAAAAATATAATTTTTGAGAACGGAAAATATACAATTTTATACAGAAAAATACAGTTTCAAAAATAAAATGCAAAGTACATCATTGAAAATGTCTATGTCTTTAGGGAGCGCATTTACTAGTCTTGCACCCCTCGCTAATGGTGCCTGATAGGCTTGACGCGAGGAAACGGTTCCAATCCAGAATAAATCATGACTGCGACCACGTAGGTAATTGACAGGCGCATGGAAATTCAAATTCGTTAGGACACCGGGATTGGAAACCATCCCTCGCGATAACAGGCAAAAGTGTTTCAACAGCAGAAGAGACCGACGAGATTCAAGAGAGTGAAAAGTAAGCATGCCTTGTAGAAAGGCAGTCGGAAAATAATCATCTGACGAATTATCGTATTTATATATTTATATAATAATTATTATATTTTCTAATATTTTCAAACACAAAAGTAAAACAGTTTCCAATAACTTCCAGTTGTATATTATAAATAATACGAACATGTATGTATATTAATTAATTAGTATAATCATTTACAGTTCTTTCTTAATAGCAAAACTTTAAGAATTCATCAGATGGAAAATTCATAAGAACTGATAAGACCTACTCAATAACCTAGTATTATCATTTTTTATAGAAGTAAATGTAGAATTATATTCAATAGCTAACTCCAAAACAGTGAAAATCAAGTTATCTAGTTGTAGTATTGATGTGACGAAATAATTGTCATGTCAGCACTTAATAGTGGTAAAAAAAGAGATATCCATAATATAAATTAATGACATGTTTTCCAATCAAAAGAGCAGTATTGGTTAAGTTAAGTATTAACACCAAAAATATAGTATATTTTAGAAAAATAATATCAAATTAATTGAGTGAAAAACAACGAGTGGATTGGATTTATCCAGTAAAAACTTCTCTGTCTCTATTTGCGTAGATAATAATAATGTACTATACAACACTTTATTCTCTGTTTTAAAGCTTTAAGTTTCCAATTTGAACTTGAGCGAGCTTTTCCTACACGTTGTTGAGTTTTTTTACTGTAAAGTGATAAAATTACAACATAAAAGTGTATTGTAGTAGGCTACGCGCAATAAAAAAGTTTAATATACTGCCTGTTTCACTGATGAGATTGGTTAAATATTAAAGACATATACTGGATGTCGTGCTTACCAAGTTTAAATAGTTTTTTTATTACACGCTACCCATTTAAGGTTATCCATTTTTAAATGCTTTGGTAGTATACTATAGATTAAGTCTCTTAAAAAGCTACAAGACTTTATACCCTCAATCTTCTATAACAGTTTAATACTTCACATTACGGTTATTAAAACTACTCTATGTTGTATATCTACATGTTTTGATAAAATTAACTCTGTAATACAAATTATTAATGTGGCTGTACTCAGAGTCGTAGAACTACATTTTCGGTAGTCGGGTTGTCGATTACATCTGATGAACTTTATTTTTTTTAACACTCCAGATCTTCTACTTACGTTTTTACTTATTAATTGAGTGGTTCACAAGCATAGTGAACCAAGACCATTCTGGTTATTTTTGAGTTAGCTAGGTTCAAACATAATATTTAAGTATTTCTTATTCTGTACGGGAAGGGTATGATTGCATTTCTGAAGTGTTACTTTGAGTACATTTAAGTTTTTATCTAAGAGAAATTATACCCTTACAGAATAAGAAATACTCAAATATTAACTTTGAATTTAGCTTACTCAAAAATAACCAGAATGGACTTGATTCACTATGCTTGTGAAAAACTCAATTATAATAACCTTATTACGGTCTTTTACAGTATTCATTTAATATATAAACGATAATGATCTACATTGTATCAGAGTAATTTTTTCCCATTGTTTAATGTCACAAAAATCACTCAAATAGAATAATATCCTATTTCATCAAGTACTCTACCAGTAAATAGTAATTTTGTTGCAATCATTAGATAAAAAAAGAAAAAAACATTTTTGGTATTTTTTACTCTCACATTATCAAAAATGGGTCTATACTCTATAGTCTATAGTGTGATTTCTGATATTGAAAATGTCAGAATTTAAAAAAAGTATCTATCAACAACATATAAGATAAGTTTTCACATTTATGCAATTTTAAAACACCTTAGAAATATTCCTACCAAAAAAATACTTCAAAAGAATATGACTCCGGGCAAGATTTTTACTCGTAAATAGGGTTGCCACTTTTCACTCCGGCTCTAAGATACAAAATGATGTAATATATTCTAAAAATATTTTTTTTACATAATATTATCTATTTATTTATTACTATCTATAATATAAATTAGTATCATTTAATCTCATTTTATGCGATCTAATCAGGCAAAAAGGCGTATAAGTGTAGTAAAAATTGAAAAGTAAAGTGCCAAGTTATAAAGGGTATAACTCTATCCATTGGGTTCCGGCCAATGTGCTTTACCAATTGACCTACCTGCGTTCTACGTATTTACGACAGTATTAACTAGTAATATACAAAATAAAGTAATCATGTATGTTTAATAAAGTAAGTCATGAATAATAATTATTATGAAATGTATTACGAGGAATTAAATGGAGAATTCTTACTATTTAAAAGTATAAATCGTCATCATTTTTTACTCTAAAACCCTTAGCGGACCATTAAACAGTAAGCACATAATATATTAATACTATTAATGCATAAAATTTAATTCTCTTTGTCTTGTTGTTTTTTTATATTATTTATTCACAAGTTTACAATGCGGTTCACAATCGATCCCCAATAGTACTGGGTCACTAAAACATCTTAGTAAAATCAAGATAAGTACATTTATTTGTATTAACATTTGAAAATAACTTAATATGCTACTACTGATTGATTGTTTTAATTTTGAAAAAACTTCATATGCCAATACCCACACATCTTTAAGAAATTCCTGTTAAAATCAAATTATTTAATATTTTCGACTTCAATGCGGAAACAATGAAGAAAGTGGCACAGTCAATAAATATAAATAATATCAGTTAACCACATTGATAACAATCTATTGTTGACAAATATAGCTCGCATATTCAAATAATATATTTCGCAAAATAACAAAACATTCTGCTACATCGTAGGCAATATATATTCCATATATTATTTATTTCGCATAAATACGTAATGCAAGAAAATAACGATGTCTTCCCACGACGGTATCGTTTGAAGAAATCATTATTAAGCATTCCACTTCCTTACGTATAGCAAATGAGCTCTGATACACAAAGTATATTATGTCAGCGTTTGCCAAACTGTGCTTTGTTCCACTCACTCTCTTGCCAAAAGACTTTCACTAAGAGTGGGAAGAGTAATCAGCAATAAGGCTCGTTTACATGGGCTTAGTACTAATCATACAAGGTACTTGTGCTAATACCGTCACGTGTAAATAGGCCGAATACTAATAAGCATTAGTAAAAATATGATTTAATAGAAACCAATCATATTTACTATTTTTATAAATACGTATAACCCTACTCGCACACAAGGCGGCACTCGTGGTGCAGTGGTTAAGGCGCTGGCCTTCCACCCGAGAGTTCTGGGTTCGATTATCAGTCATGACAAAAACGTTTATGTGTTTTTCTCAAAGCCTGGGTGTTCGTGATTGTTCAAAAATTACTAACAACCACCTTGTACGAAAAAGCAAGGACATGGTTATTAATAATTCTTAAAAAAAAAACCCTATTAGCACTCGAAATTTTTCGCTACGTGTAAAAACAACAACCCAACTCTTGTCCGACTAGTGTCAATGACGATATTTTATAAAAAAACTTTGACATTTCATTTAAATGAAATCTTTATTTCGAAAACGTTACATGTCACATTTTAAAAAAGAGTGACATAAGTTGCAAAAATCTTCATATTAGCTAAATACACAAAATGTAAGGCAACTTTTTTTGTAGTTTTTTAAGACAACTACTAATACTATAAAATAATACATTAGACATAAAACTATGTACTTTTATATTTTTTTTTCGACCATGTCCAATCCTAATAGGATCATATGGGCCTCCACAGAGTAGAGGTTTGTATTAACAGATTTTTTTTTACGAGAAATGGATGTCAGCCACTTGCTTAACCTATTAGGTCCATACCCTGACTCACACACATATTGAAAAACAATATGTGTACTTGCCAGACCCAGGATTCGAACCTGGGACCCACGGCATGATAGTCCAACGCTTATTATATATAATATAGATAAATATAAAAATTTTAAAATTATTTCCATTATTTTGACTAAAACACAATTGTGACTTGTAACGTTACAGCATTTAATTACAATAAGGTATTAATTATCAATGTTTAGTAACACAATATTTAATATCGTTTATACCAAATTTTCGGTTTGTTATCTAGATGTTATTAGAAATAATTACAAGATAAAAATAACTTTTTATATACCACGTTTTTAAATTTTCTGTTGAATCGTAATATAAACTTGACAATTATATGTAATAATAATTTAGGACAAATATGGCAATTGTCAACAAATCAGTTTTTTTCTATTTTGCAACAAACAAACAAATATAGAATACTGAAATGTAATTTTGATTTCCATAGTAACTCACGTATATAATATTAATAATTTAGTCTCTAGGACCACCCCCTTATCAATTAATAATGTGGATTGGATTACGGATTTCCTCCGAAATAACTTTTCATACAAACCAGAATTAACTGAAAATGAATTCAATTCTACTTAAAGATGGCTAAAAGTATCAAAAGAATGCATTGGCATCGTGTTCTGATATATTCTAAAAGTTTTTAATGTCTAGCTAGTCGGGAAGTTAGTTAAAAATATATTGCAAGATTTGTACTGGATAAACAACCACCAGAAAAACAAGAATACGAGCTAATAAAAACGTGGTAAAAAATATACTTACTTTTGTATTGAGTTAGCATATTAAAACATAGTAGGATTTGTTAATCGCCACCATTTTTGGCGACTATCTAGGTATTTCGTATATTTTGTGATGTTACTCCTAAAAGTCTCGAAATCATGTTATGGAGTAATTGCAATTTTAAATTATTTGACATGCCCTATAAAATCAGGCATAATTTTAATTTCTTTGTGCTTTATGTGCATGATCTACATATCGAACGACCTTGATTTTTTTTAGCACTTACATTTATTTAGTGACACATAAGCCGTTGTTTATTCTATATACTTAAATTACCGACTTACCGATTTTTGGCAGCAACCCCATGATTTACGGTAACGTGCATAATATGACAACTGTAATTTTTAGTAGGTATTGTGGATCTAAATATTTCTATTGATTATATTTTAGTATATTTGGCTGCTACGCTTGTATATTAAGTAATGCTGTCTGTTCATTCGCTGACTATATTTTAGGGTTATAATCAGAGCGTTGGAGCGGACCCTTTTTTGAGTTGCTCCGCTCCGGGACCAAATACTAGCTCCGGCTCCGCTCCAGGGTCTACTCTCCTCCGAGTAAAAAGTTTTATTAAGTAGTATATGTATATAAATGTTAAAAAATTAAGTAGTTTTAAAATAATCGTCATTTTCATTATTAATTCTATTAAACAAATTTTCCGACAGGAAATCGTCTCATTATTTGCCTCTTCTGTCAAAAAAGGAAGGTGGTTATTTATCACTCGGCAGTGTTGGCCATATTTCAAATAATTCCAGTGTTGACAAGTGTCAGAATATACTATTTTTATTGGATTTTAGGACGAAAATTTAATAATAAAAAAAACATCCGGAGCAGTGGAGCACTACAAATTTTTGGTGCTCTGGCTCCGCTCCTGCTCCGGGTAAAATCCCATTGCTCCAGTGCTCCGTGCTCCTGCTCTGAGCTCCGCTCCAATGCTCTGGTTATAATATGTATTGAACAAATCCACAGTTACAATATACTTATACGTTATGATGACGTGTTCGAGTACATTTGCCAGCCATAGCCAGTTGTAAATAAAATAATACCCATTAATTTATGACAGTTTGAAGTATCAAAATTTACTGCTGCAATATCTACACATTTAATAGTTTATGGAATTGTTTATTTGAGTGAATCTCAAATCAACTGGAAATGCACCTCTGATACATGCGGGTGACAATTGAAGAATGTATGTATAGTACAGATAAATTCATAATCCAAAATGAATGTCAGCTAATTTATACATTGGTTGTGGTATAATTGGATAGAATGACACGTTATAAGAAATAACTAATTTATTTAAATTCGTGAAAATAATTATTTTATTTTTAATACCTTTTCCATTTTTGACACCGATACTGATGCCATTGAATAAGTGGTATTTCTAATGTTAATTTTAAACTAATAATGCACGCTAGTTAACACTATTATTAAGTGATTTAAATATTGCTTATCATACGGGAGGGTTCTGTTTCGATTCTCGGTGAGAATATAACACATATGTAATTTTCTCAATTCTGTGTCTATGTGTGATTATTTCACTTCTTTTAATAAACTACTATAGCCGTCAATAACTCCAGGCTATATCAGCGCATTTGCAACAGTGCACTAATTAGCGAGTTTCAATAGTGTGGCACATCACCTCAGCTACGGTCAGCATATTCTGCAATTGTGACATAGGTACTTCGATGAGGGTTGCAGATTGAATTGTTACTTGTTATGTAATTTTATTTTTTACTCATTTTTTGCCTTATAGCAAATGCATAATATAAATATATATTGGATACCATTACTACCGCCTGTAGTTTAAAAAAAAAAAAAAATTTAGGTAATATAAAAGTCTCATTTTATTTTTAAATATAGGTACAAAAATGAATTGCATTACGAAATGATGCCGATTAAGATAGCTTTTAACGAATTAATTAATGTTGATATTGTAAAAGTAATTTCATCTTTACAATATATAGTAATAAAACGTATATGTTTTGACATATATTATAGCAATTCTACTTCATGGATTAGACCGAAACCGACTTTGGGTGATCTTATAACTGGAAGATAGGTAAAATTTATCAAAAATTATTATTCACGTATGTTTTACTGATTGCTGTTAGTTAAATCTAAATAAATATTATAAATTATAACCAAATTACTACCTGCTCAATCAAATATTAGAATACAGATCCAAAATGTTTTAAGAAGGTCACATGGCAAGTCAGCCAGCGACTGCATTCAGTTAAGTAGAATGATAATTATAAGTGAGAGGGTGATGATTACATTTTTCCTGTCTTGCCATTTACCAGATGATTCGGCTTCTTTCCTTTTAACAAAATAAATTTAAATTGTTATTAATTATTAGTGTATACTCTGTAATCGTTTTTGTAAAATAAATACCTCACTACCGTCAAGTTGTTGTTGATTGTTGGATTCGCGCATCCCCAGCAGAATATACGTAGCTTGAAAGTTCAATACCCAATGTAGTCATGTTTTATTGTAAAAGGGGGCATTGCTCGAAAAAGTTTAGAAAACGATATGATAAGCATATCCGTGATATAATATTATCCTACCCCGTATACGATGGTACTCAATATTATATTTTTGCGCTTGTCATTTAACCTTTCAAGAACATCTGTGCCTGATACTCAAGCGACATCAACATACATTCTGTATCCACACAATTGGATCAAATAATAAAAATAAATATATACGTAACGGCATTTCTTGCTCACATTTTAAGCGTAAGACACGTACATATGTTTTCTGTAGTATTTATTTATATTCGTAAAATATAAAAGATATCTGTCATACTTAGTCATTTTATAAACAAAAAGCAACATTGGAACGTAAGAATTCCGCTATAATTTATTCGTGTGATTTCACAAGAATGTCAAGATAATATTATGAAATAATATCATCGTCACACTGTTTTTTGGTTTAAAAGTATTCAAGAAGAAGGTGACAATATGTATCAAAAAATTACACCTTGTGTATCTTTCCGTGATAATTTACCAAATAATACTGAACATAATAATGTAACATACATAATTTAGAAAAACACTTTCTGAGAAAATAGATTATAACCAATAGAAAAAATCTTTTTGAAAAAAGTAAGCCACCCCGGCAGAGAATCGAACCCTGCATCTCCTGGGTTTACGCCCCATCCGTCGCATTTACTTATATGCTACGCAGTGATAGATAAATACTAATTGCAACAAATTTTAACTATTGGCCTTTTTAATACCTACTCATCAGCGTTCTTCTAAATCAAGCTACTATGGCAATCGGTTTTTGTTTTATTATATCAAAGTAGATACCTATTACTTCAATTACGTGGATATCCACGACGTCGGTTAGTAATAATTAGTTGTCGCAATTAGTATGTCACTGCGTAGCATATAGGTAAATGCGACGGACGGGGCGTAAACCCAGGAGATGCAGGGTTCAATTCCCTGCCAGGGTGGCTAACTTTTTTCAAAAAGATTTTTTCTATTGGTTATAATATATTTTTTCAGAAAGTGTTTTTCAAAATTATGTATGTTCAACAATCAGAATGGTACATTCTTGAATCTTGTGAATTATTCGTTGAATAAAAGAAATAGTTAATTATGAGGTAAGGGATGGTGTGATGAGGGGTAGGTGATGAATAGAATCAGAAGGTTTTGAAGCGTATAAAAGTAATTCCCCAAATTTATTATCCCTTAACACAAATTACAAATTCAATTTACAGCTTGTACAATATAAAGTTTATAAACTAGATTTACGACGATAGTGTTTGTAATACAAATTATTTTAACGTTGAAGCGAGAAGCGTGTGATTAAGACGAACGAATTTAAGGTACTGATCTCTTGTTGGATTGCCACGTCTGTTTTTATATTGAAAGTAGACAAAGAAAATGCTATCCACAGCGTGGGTAAATTTATTGTTTTTGTTCCCACACTGCGGATTGATTCCTGGGATTTTGTCTGCGAAATTTGATTAAGGTACAAACGTTATCAATCCAACAATGGATTTCCCACGACACAATGACAGGAATGCACTGTTTACTCGTTCATTCCTGTGATGCGACAACTGACACCCGGCACGTAAGCATTTCTTCAGCCGGCGGGAGGCGATCATATGTCCGTTCGCACGGCAGTGTTTTGCTGATTATTAAAATATTGAATTATTAAAATGTTGTAATTTTTAGGTTTTAACTGCTATCTACACATTGCACTGTCTGCGGACTACTTCCACCCTCAATTATATAATAATGTAAATTTTGTTTTCAATCAGAACAATTTGGCTACTATGTTTTAAAAATCTATAGTATTAATTTGATAACCCTTTATTAGGTTATTTTTTCTTCTAGTGTGTATTTATTTATTATACTAAATAATGTCATTTTTCTTGAGAATAATATTGATATACACTGCTTAAACTTCATTAAAAGAATTTATTATGCTGCAAAAACGTAATCAAAATTTTCTTCAGCAGAAATACAATTATCATAGTCATCTACAATTTTGATTAAGACCACTTTGCCTTATCTTGGTGACGTGGCCACATTCATTTTCATAATGGATCACCTTAATTGAAAAAACGGATCATCTATTCAGCGCCAAATGCAAAAACTTTTTTATTAGCATTTTATTACATCCGTCGCTAAAATCTCTCTGAAAACGTCGTAATTACCTAATTTCATACATAAATTAATTGGATCAAGGTATGAAAAAAGGAACCATCCCACATTTTTTTCAATTTGACAGGTAGCTAAATAGGTACTAACCTACATGGTTAATAACCTTTGTTGTGTGAAAAAAATCATTTCACAAAAATTTCTTGCACATGCACAATAAGTAGTTTAAATTAATATAATGTGTAATTAACTATTTCTTTTATTAAACGAATAATTCACAAGATTTAAAAATGTACCATTCTAATTATTGAACATACATAATTTTGAAAAACACTTTCTGTTAAAATATAAATATTATAACCAATGTAAAAAATCTTTTTGAAAATAGTAAGCCACCCCGGCAGGGAATCGAACCCTGCATCTCCCGGGTTTACGCCCCATCCATTCATTACCTCTATGCTACGCAGTGATATACTAATTGCGACAAACTTTAACTATTGGCCGCTTTTAATACCCACTCATCAGCGCTCTTCTAAATCAAGCTACTTTTGCAATCGATTTTTGTTTATTACGGATGGGACGTAAGCCCGGGAGATGCAGGGTTCGATTCCCTGCCAGGGTGGCTTACTTTTTTCAAAAATATTTTTTATATTGGTTATAATATATTTTCTCAGAAAGTGTTTTTCAAAATTATGTATGTTTAATATACTGTAGTTTTTTTTATACACTAATTATCTAATTCAATAAACTTACTATTTTTTACTCAACGAATACTTTACATAGTAACGACTAAATACAGTTAGTATAAATTAATGTTTTTCAATACAAGTTTCTTACATATTTTATCAGAATAACTATTTTAAAGATTAATTGACCACGTGTTAAGGGGGGACATGCTCGTCGAAGGTCAAAATTGAGTTTTTATTGTATTTTCAAACCATTATCCTGGACACTCCTTAAACGTTGTAGATAATATATTTATATAATTTTGAAGCATTATTATCCTTTATAGTTATTTTAAACATTTGATGACTGCATGAAGTATTTTTGTTACATAAAATAGTATTCTTTTAAACCTCTCGCTCTAATGTTTTAGAATATAGTCATATTTCGGTACAGAACTGTGCAGTGGTGTTAAGATTTTTTACATTTATTAATTTTTAAACGCATTTATAAAACCATTAGTATAATTTATTACAAGATAATTTTTGTAAAATATTCACGATAAAAAATTATTTTGATAATCTCTGTGATCCCAAATTTGACAAGAATTAGGCATTTTATTATTCAAAAAATCGGCAAGATTAACACATTTGAAGATGATTCTAAAGATATTTATTATAAGTTATGTCTTTGACCATTCAAGTGTGATAAAAATCTTATGAATAATGATTGCTTTATAATAATTATTGACCTAAGAATAAGGTAGTGTTTTTTTGAAATACGCCATTTCTTTTGTCATTCCCAAGTGGTTAAGCTACAACATACGGCCGTAGCCATAAAATGACAAACTATAAATAAAGTAGGGAGTAAAATTATGTTAACGCGCGTGTTTGAACATGTACCTAACCGATTTTTTTTTAATTTTTTTTTTAAACGGTACATGTTCAAACACGCGCGTCAATATCATTTTACTCTTTACTTCAATTATAGTTTGTCAATTTATGGCTACGGCCGTATGTTGTAGCTTAACCACTGGGGAATGACAAAAGAAATGGCGTATTTCAAAAAAACACTACCTTATTCTTAGGTCAATAATTATTATAAAGCAATCATTATTCATAAGATGTTTATCACACTTGAATGATCAAAGACATAGCTTATAAAAAATATCTTTAGAATCATCTTGAAATGTGTTAATCTTGCCGATTTTTTGAATAATAAAATGCCTAATTCTTGTCAAATTTGGGATCACAGAGATTATCAATATAATTTTTTATCGTGAATATTTTACAAAAATTATCTCGTAATAAATTATGGTTTTATATGGTTAATTATGGCTAATGGTTTTATAAATTCGTTTAAAAGTTAATAAATGTAAAAAATCTTAACACCACTGCACAGTTATGTACCGAAATATGACTATATTCTAAAACATTAGAGCGAGAGGTTTAAAAGAATACTATTTTATGTAACAAAAATACTTCATGCAGTCATCAAATGTTTAAAATAACTATAAAGGATAATAACGCTTCAAAAGTATATAAATAGATCATCTACAACGTTTAAGGAGTGTCCAGGATCATGGTTTGAATATACAATAAAAACTCAATTTTGACCTTCGACGAGCATGTCCCCCCTTAAGTACCTGTGAACAACAACGGTGTCTAGAATTAATCCAAGTCAATGTTGTTAATACCATAATATGATTACAAACAATAGTCACCAATACTAACGGAATTTGAAATACCACATTATACGCATAAAAATGTTAAGTCGTGTTTACGTGATCAACTAACTATTCAGGTAATGCCTTCGCCCGGACTATGATGTGGATTCACGCCCCATTCTGTACAATATGTTTTCTATTATTTTTTAAAAGGTGTTTAATATGATAATATAATTAATATAAGGTACCTATTGCATATTTTTCTTCAGTATTTATAAATAATTATGTATTTTAATAAGAAGAATTTTACATTCTAAAATATTTTCTCTTTTTAGTATTTAATATAAAATATAGATTTTTTTAAAGATTAAATTGAGAAAAATGTTAACTTATCTTTAAACCTTGAATTTCAATGAATATTTTTTGTGCGATAGTTCCTTTGTGGGTAACGTCGTCGGATTTAGCCCCGACCGGCGGAATGTTTCTTATTCGAGAATAAATGGAAAAATCTGGTATTCTCTGCAGAAGGCCCGGTTTTAATTTATGATAATCCTTCATCACTTGAAGGGTTTTAAGACATTTCAATAAAATCCGTTAACTGCTTGACACTCGTGCGTATAGAGGAGATAGAAATACTGCAACAGCGATATTCAACTCTCCCCTTTTCTCATTTATAATATACTATAATATACATTTTTTAAATCAAGTATCCAGTGCAGCAGTTTACAATTTTTTGGTCTATAATTTGGTCAGTTTGCAGATGTGAGTGGCATCGGATGCAATGTTCTTTTATTTGTTTTTTTTAAACTTGTATAAAATAAGTACGAATCGAAATAATGCATTTTAAAATTCGAATAAACATTACAAAATATCCTTTACTAATTTAATATGATAACTAATGTTACCTCTAGTTTTATGTTGCATGTATAAACAAACAACCTACGATCTTTACTCTAAATATCGTTTTAGCCCATTTTTGTCTAGAAATACACGGATAATCTAGGACGATTCAGCGCCGAGACAACTGGGCGCCACGCAATCGTATACAATTAGAAAATAAACAGACGTTCGTGAATGATAAGTACTTTTAAAATATGTATTTAATATTATTATTTATATTTAAATTATTATATTATTATCTACTTATTACTTGAAAATAATGATTTAATTATGCATAATATGTTTAAGTTCCAATGAGAAAAGAGTTACATTATTTTTATATAAAGCCTCAGACATGACAATTAATCTTAATCCACAGTAAAAAATTATGTTATAGGAGTAAAATGAATTAAAACTACTACTTTTAAGTCTTAAAAGAATATAGAAACTGATTAAAATTCCTCGTCTACTTTCTGTATAAAATCGTATCGAACGTCTATTTATTTCATTTGACAGTGCGGCGCCCAATTGTCCTGGCGCCCAGTTGTCTCAGACACATTGTATTTTTCCTAATGTTCTTGGGGCTGCCAAATGCTATTCGTTTAGTGTCCCAATACAACGTTCATCAAAAAAACATTCTTGTAAGTTGTGCAATTATTATTGATCTTCAATTTCACTTAATTTAAAATTCGAAATCGAATAGGTACCTACCATTGGCCTTATATAATAATATGTATTTAGTCAACACCAATGCAGTAAGTTAAAAAAATCCCCACCTATTATACAGCTCATGACGTATTTCCGTTTGGTACAGCATTGGCTTAAATTTAAAATCTATATAATTGGGCGTAATCAATTCAATATTTTTTTTAATTGAACTAGCGTTTACGTTGTGGAACTCCATTATTTTGGAGACGATACAAAACTCCAAGCACATGAATATAAATTCTACAATATTTTGTCGACACCAACTTAATGGTCATAGAAAAGTAAAAATCTATGATCTTCTTCTTCTTCGGCCATATCCGCCCCTTAGTTGGAGCATATATATTGACACCACGCGGCGCCTCCAAGAATTTCTGTCACTTGCCAGTCTTCTTGCTTTATCCCAGGTCAAACCAGCATTCCGTAGCTCCGCCGTATACACTCTATAGATAGTATTTAGCAGCCTTCCAGGACGCCGGATTTCGGTCGGCTTGAAGAACAGGCAAGCTAAGCTGAGGATCTTTTCTGGCATCCGCAGCACGTCGCCGAGCCAGGTCCAACGACGCCTCTTCACTATCGGCGTAATAAAAGGCTGTTTGTTGGATTCTCTTATCTCCTCGTTGCTCCTAAAGTCATACCACCATACATCCAGTATCCATCACAAACATTTATTTTCAAAGCTCGGTATACGGTTGCTCTGAACCTTCGTAAGGTGAAATGCTTCGTTATCGTAACGCTGCTCCATCAGAATGCAAGCGTCGAATAAGCAGCACTTGGTTTTGACCGTGAACAATCGTGAGTCCCAGACACTCCGAATTGAGCTGAATATTGTCCAGCCATTCCCGTTTGGCTAACGAGCTCTCTCTGCAAAATGCCATCTCGTGTACCCCCAGGTATTTGAAGCTGTCGACGCTCTCGATGTTTTGCCTCTCGCTAATTAGAGAGAAATCTGGAAATCTATTATAGTGATGTATTATGTTGCATTTGTGATTATTTCATATTTATTTTTAAATGTTTGTAAATCTTGATTTAAATTATTTTTAGATCGTAATCATGGCTATCGTTTCAACAAACAAAGATAAATGTGTTTGCTTATAAAACGTTTAACTTCTTGATTTCTTAGTCGCGGTATGAAAAAAACTTCTTTGAAATCTCTGTTCTTTATTAAGGCTTGACTACACCCTTTTAAATCATAAAAACGCTTCCCTAACCTCCAGGTGTATCTGTGAAACGTATTTAATCTCAAAATGAAATCTCTTTTTTTATTAAAATACGTCACCTGTCTCAGAAATGCTCGCCGGTAATCCTGGAGACGCAGGACCCAGGTGAAGAAACTAAAGCGAAATGCCTAGAATTGAAGGAGCGCCTCCCGAAAAATGTTGACATTTCGTTTACTTTTATATCATTTTTTTGCGTTTTGTTTACGGCCACAAAAAACGAATTCACGACATTGTGCGCGGTAAAACATACCCTCAAACTAAATTACATAAATAGCAAACGACTCAACGCCTAAATACAAATAAACTATAAACAATATTTTGTTTATTCTATAAAATATACAATTTAACATTTTTTCTTCTCTGTGAATTCCATGAAACATTATTTAACAAAATATACGAGGTTGCTATTTCACAAAATGTTCTAAATTTGCATATCTTAGCGTAAACTTAAATCATTGGCATCATCATTCATAGGGCAAAGCCTGTCGAGGTCTTCTCTAGTTTATATCACTATTTTGATTTATCGCTCTCCATTCTGAGATGCTGAATACTTTCCTTATTAAAACACCACAGCATGGCCTTCATAGCGTCTAACGATGTCCCAAAAAAATCTATTCTACTAAACTGTCTGTCAAATGGTAGTTGAAACTATATTATTCATAAGTGGGAATCACATTTCAAAAAAGTTGATCAATTTAGAAGTTAAATTGAATAAATGACGTTGGGTTTCTCTCTACTGTAGAGGTTGTATAACTCTATAACTGTCATGTTGTTGTCTATGGTCATTTATAGACCATATTATACAACGACGCAATGGAAGTGGGTCATTTATTTGTCATTGAGCTTTACTAAAATATAGTCGGCACGCACCGCTCATTCATGTCTCTTTTAATATCTAAATTCCAAAGTATAATTTAAACCTTTACACCCGAACTAGAATTAATATAATTTATTTCGTAGTGCCATGTTACCGAACTTTATAACGATAATATAAAACCAAGAAAAAACCAACTCGTGTTTCTATTTATCACTGCCCGAACATATTATGTCATTCACACTCAAGCAACCATCTGAACTTAAACAATATAACATCGGGAGTAAGGATAACAATTCATTCATCCCCCCGATACTACTAAACGTTGATTAATTTATGTAATCATCATTAGAATCAACATCGCATTGGGTGCACGAAAATATATTATTTAGTTGACTGCGATGTATCACAAGAGTGCCTTTGATTTAGTTTTTAACCAAAAAAGTTGTAAACCGGTTGGACAAAATGATTGTAATGAACCAATAAATTTACTTGAAGCCATTTTTAATACTTTTTTTAATTCTACAACAGCTCCAATCACCCTAGTAAAGTGAAATAACATACAGGCTTTGATAACATTATTAAAATAATATTGGTGACCTCATCGGGAATCGAACCCGGTAGCCCCGGATAAAAGCAAACGCTTTATGCACTAGACTACAGGGGTCGCCTAGATTACGATGTATAGGTTCAACTTAAATCGATATTTGCAATCATTCCTATAGATGTCTCTTTCAACATTCAACATAAAGTTGAGCAACAAAAATCAACATGCGGAAAAGCGGTTTTAAAGTTTGTTGTTTCGGGTTTATTACTGTTGGACAATGAATTATTTTCCGCTGTTCAAACTTATCATGTAAGAAACTTTATGTTTATAATAATATTATATGCTCCATATTCCTTTTTAATTAGATTATTTCTTTTGGTAGACAGTTTTTTTTTACTTTTGACGTTATATTCGAATCTATAATATTATAAATGTGGATTGGTGTCAAAAGTATTTTTTATACTTACCTGGATTTTAATTGAGTCTGAAATATAGAAGAAAAAAGAAGAAGATTAAAACCCGCTTGTACAAACAGACATATTTTTATACTATGATACCACTTGTCATAAAAGCTTTCCAGTATTCGCGAAGTAATCTGCAAATTATTGTCAACAACGTTAATGCATGAATACAACAAGATAATTAATTAAAAAAGAACTTTTGATATACATCGTTTTTATAAACTCATATAAAAAAAATCATATAAACTTGACTTGACTAGCTTAAACGATCAAAAAAAATTGAATTTGATAGAAATAATACTGAAATGTTATTTTGACACTCATATCAATTTACATAGTAACGTACGTATATATTAATAATTTAGTTGTTAGGACCCTAGCAACCGATAATAGTGGATTGAATTACTTTTCATACAAAACAGAATTAACTGAAAATGAATTTAATTCTACTTAAAAATGGCTAAAAGTATTTTAAAAATGCATTGGCATCGTGTTCTGATATATTCTAAAAGTTTCAAATGTCCAGCTAGTCGGGAAGTTAGTTAAAAATCGATTGCCAGATTTGTACCGGACAAACAACCACCGGACAAATAAGAATACGACCTAAAAAAACGTTGTACATAAAAATAAGGCAATCATAACATCAGTATGACTACTCGTACTTTTTAACGTCTCTTTCATGTTTCTACAACTATTTATTTTTAGATTTATTTTGCGAGTGTAAAGATAGAGTTTTTAGGTATTTAAATATAACGTTGCCCCTTTTACTAGCATGATCCGTCTGCGTTATAATGCAATAATTCCACAAAGAATAAAATAACAAGACCAAATTCTAATTAATAAATTCAGTTACTTAATTTCTACGTCAATAAAAATATAAAATAGGTGTGGCTGTACTTTTTAAGTGGACTGTAGTAGGAAAGAGATGATTTGGATGCTGGGAGAAGGTTATACAGTGATTCCAGGCACTAACCTTTAATTTTGATAAGGAAGGCGTCCTGGGCTGGCTCTGTGTTTCCGCACTCCTCACTCTTACTATCACTCTCGCGGTAAAACTTTGTTTCAGGATAAATTACAACAAAATGTGTAACTCAGCTGACATACATAATATTATGAAATATAAACAATAGAATTATATTTAGATAACGTACATTTTATTTTCACTCTCGTTAATAATTTACGATTTCTATTATTCATTAGGTCTATATTAAAATAAATATTTGTAACATCTCGCACGTATTTACCATTTGACTGTTGAGATAAGGTCACATTTGAATATAATCGTTAATATAATATTAAAATACATATATTATATAATATTGAATCATTGAAATCACCCTTAACGATCTATGCCACGTAATAAGTGGCAGTAATCTAGGTAAACTCACCTTTTTCATGCCAGATTAGTCAATTAACAATAATTTTGTACTATACTGTTTCATAGGTATTCTATCTTTTTACCGCTTTCTATATGTTCAAATGATAATATATGTTTCTGCTATATAAGTAAGCGAGTTTTTTTATAATTTAATTTCTTTACAATAGATCACGAGGCCCAATGATAGTAGTGTAGCAAAATAGTACTGTAGTTAGTAATATAACTGAAACAATCACAATATATACCTAGGGATTGCAATAACGAATGAAAATGTCAATACCGGTTTTTTGGTATTTATTATTGAATGCCGGTATTAATACCGGTATTTCCTAAACATAAAAAAACAGAAGTTGGTGCTTATCAATAAATGTAGCTATTAAAATCTTTTTAAAATATTATTTTATACCAAAAACCTACGTACCTACATTTATTATGTTGACATTTGAAAATATGTGTTGATTATAATTGTAAAACTAGTGATTTTATACAAATAATTTGAATATATTGATAATTTTAACTAAAGCTCTCAAAATTTCATCAAGTGCAAATAAGTCCGACTGCAGGAAAAGCTTCTTATTCAACGCTTGTACAGTCATCAACAATAATTATAGAATAATTGAACATTTTTGTCACGGATGTTTTTTATTTTAAAATAATATTATGATAATTCATCGCGACAATTACTTTTATAAATATTATATTTGATGAAATTTGTTTTATTATTTTTTCACCTCTGTTGGATTCACTCAATATATTTGCATTTTAGCAGCACATAACTTATAATTCATTTTCAAAAACGTAAACGAGTGTGCTTTCTTAATACCGAAAATTCCGGAATTTGGATTTTTAAAACCGGTATTTCGGTATTGATAAATACTGGAATACCGGTTTTGAAATACTGGTATTGTAATCCCTACATATACCCAGACTTTGATAAAATTACGTAAATATAGTGTGACCTCAGCGAAAATCAAACCCGGACCCCTCGGGTGAAATACCAGTGCCTTACCCACTTGCATATGGCGGATATTATAAAACTCATTTATTATTTAACCATAAATATTTTAGAATATGTCATATAATATCACTGATTTTATTCATAATTTAAAAATACCATAATTCATAATATAAATAAAACACAATATTATGTTAGTAGTTGGTACTAATTCCATTTAGTTTAATAATAATATATTTTCAACTGAAATAGAATATATAATATCTAATAATTAGAGATCTTTATGTACTTATACTAAAATATTAAATAAGTAGGCAAAATTATTTTATTAAAAAAATAGTGTGAATTTATATATTACTAGCTAAAGTAGCCGGCTTCGCACAGGGTCGCTTCGTGGTTATATTTATCTGAGATATTTAAAAAATAATAAGAGGTAATTATTTTTTTTAATATTAAAATATCTATGTAATACAATATGGCAATATGAAAATAATTTTAACATGAGTGTTACCTCAACAACTGACGAAGGTTTCATCGCAATCGGATGAATAGTATAGGAACCATACGAATAAAAGAAGATATAACAAAGAAGAAGAAGAAGATGGTTTTTATAATTTAGAAACCTTTGCGGGTGTGCGTACAATTAATAACTGACGAAATTTTCGTCGCAATCGAATGAATGGTGTAGGAATCATACGAATAAAAGGAAATAGAATGAAGAAGAAGAAGAAAATGATGGTTTTTCTAACTAAGAAACCCTTGCGGGTGTGCATACAACCATTTACCAAAATTTCATCGCAATCGGATGAATGGTATAAGAACGCATACGGGACAGACAGACATTCATTTTTATATTTAAGATATAGCCTATACTTTGCGCGCAAGTGCAAGCAATAAGTTGACAAAAATTTATCTCAATCGGATGAACGGTATGGCAGCGCATAAAATACGAACAAACAAACAAACAAATATTGATTTTTATATATTAGATAATAATTATTCTGTAATGCTTGTAGTTGAATATGTCCATTTGAACCAGACGAAATCGGTCCTGATTATTATTAAACTAAGTTAATCAGAACCCTCTACATACTATTGTGTTTTATTGGACATTTTCAAGTTTACAAGACATTTAGTATTGAAATACGTTTTTTAATGATAAAACATTTTGTACGTTACTGTGGTGTTAGTACAGATTCAAATACTTTTGTGGAATAGTCTAAATATATGACGTAAAGAAATGTAGTAAGCGACAATGAAAGGGTTTCTCCAGTTTGATATGACTTTTATTATAATTTATATTAAACCGTAATATCAAAGTTGTACGATAGGTATGATAGTTTAATGGCTATAATCTTCGTTTTGTGAGTCGTGATTAGAGTGTGATTTATTTGATGCCGTTCGACAAATGATATTCCGATTCGCCAGTGTTGATTGCTGAAATTTGAGCTTTTTACCTAAAAGGTGACAGTTTAACGTCGGATATCGAAGCTCTACGCGTGCTTACAGAATAAAGTAGGCATATAACACAAAATGGTATATAACTAATACTTACTTATATATTTTAGCTGAAGCTTCAGACCAGTGAACTATCCTCCAGAGAACTCTATCCTGAGCTCTATCTTTCTAGTCGGTCACACTCAGACCATCTGTATCTCTCTTGCCATTATCCGCTCATCTCCTCCGGGGATGACCCAGAACTTTAGTACCTTCATAGGTTCCTTCATAAACTTTATGTAGAGCTCTGGATCTATCGTTTATAACAACGTGACCAGTCCATCTGAGGTTTTGCGCCCTCCAGACATAAACTTTTTTTAATGATTTTACCGAGACTTTGACTGCGATTCTCTGTCATATTGCCTCTTCTCATCTCGAAGAAAATCCTCTGATCATGCCCTCATTCCGAATCTGTTAAAGAACTTTACAATTCTACCGTGCTCTTCTATTCTACTCACTGCCAGGGCACCTTTCAATTCATCGACATTCTCAAAGATATCCGCAGTACATTTTCCTCTAAAACATCACATTCATCGCAGAGCTGCGAATCGCTTCTTCCCATGAGGACATCAAATATTGTACCCATTGTGTCTTGTTCTTAGCCTCAATATCAGTTTACACTCATATCTCTAAAGGAGACTCCATAAACCAGAGCACCGAACGTGGGGATGACAGAATGGACTTACTCCATTTCCCCTCTTCTAGGGATACCCTGTGGTGAAAATTTATCCACATGCTTTAGCACATTTTTTTTATGGCCTGATATTAACTATATTGGGTATAAATTGTTCGCAGAGCTCAGCATTTATTCGGCCCCACTACTTTTGTTAGTCTTTAATCCGTTAAAATATTCCTTGAAGAATATAGTATTCGAATATTTAGTATAGCCATCTCTTGTTTCTACATTTCTCTGTTTTTATTATCTCTGTACATAATCCATCTCATAAAGATTTATGGTAACCAATATTGTATTAAAACTAATAATTCTAATCGAGCTTAATTATTGAGGACCCATAGATTAAAATGAATATGTAATCAATAACTATGTTGGTTAAATCGACTTCAGAGTTAAAAATAATAGACGATAATAAATTCTACATAACTATTTTCTACACTCTGTAAGTAAGGTCTAGTTGTCAAATGATTCATTATTACTAAGTGGTATTTGTTTTGAATGTCTGTGTAAACACTGTGAACAATGTCTTCAAGACATCTCAAGATGGCTACAGATTTATTTACCTACTTGTCGTTTAATTTTATTATGGAGACGTTTGTAACTGAGATATAAACCCCAAATATCTACATTTTATGATCTGTGTATAGCTGTCAGCTTTATACGGAGTTTGCACATTTTACAGTTTATCAAATTATTCCACTTTTAGACGGTAGACAATATACCCACGATAGACGAGTATGATGAAAAACTGACATTTGGAAAAACGGAAGGCTTACAAAAACTTGGTCGATATCGTACAAAAAGGAAGGATATTGTCAAGTTGGCATGACCTTGGGCATTCTAAGCTAAAGGGAAGCCACTTAAAATAGATCTAGATGGAGGCAGATCAAGACACATACAGAGTTGTAGCGCCAGAATGAAGAATAATTAATAATATATTTGAAAACATGATTGCATCTCGCCACCTCCCTTGATCACTTACTAGTATTATATCAGAAAGAATTTGATAGGCTTCCCATGAATAATTATAATTCTTTGAATATTCTTTTTTGTTTATCATAGCGTATAAATTCAGTCTTATAATTTAATGAAAAAGTGTAAATTTAGTTACTTAAATTCGAACGCTGCTGTGAGAGATATGCATGTCAAAAATATCAATGCCGTCTAACAGAACGTTGCGCAGAGTAAAAATGATACTATACATCTATATGGGTAGGAATATATATTAATTTATGGGTAATAAACTAACATAAATATATTTTTTAGTATGAATGTTTTAATAAACTTAATGTAATAGGCTTTATGTAAAATGTATATTACGAGGGTGGGTCAATAAGTCCTTAGAAAAGCCGACAGGTGGCGCGACTAGTACTGTAAGCGGTTTGTTTTCATGCAGCGGCACTACCGATTCAGTATGCTGCGAAGTTTCAATCAGATTGGTCGGGTTGTTGTGTGTTTCTCGTACATTTAAAAAAAAAAAACCCACCGTATTCGCCAGATTTAGCCCCCAGTGACTTTTTCCTTTTCCCAAACTTCAAAAAATGGCTAAGTGGACAACGTTTTTTTTCAAATGAAGAAGTCATCGATCGGACAAATGCTTATTTTGAGGACCTTCCGAAAACTTATTTTTCTGACGGTTTAAAAAAAATTGAGAAACGTCTAACCAAGTGTATTGAGCTCCAAGGAGATTATGTTGAGAAATAAAAAAAAAATACAAAAATAAAAACTGTTTTAATGCTTTTTTCTAAGGAATTATTGACCCACCCTCGTATAATGTGTGTAACAGGTAAATGTTTTTCAGGCACTCAATACAGCGTGACTCAGCGGATTTCCTTTATTTCATTTCAAGACATAAAAGTGAGAAATGAGAAAACAATGCCGCCCGGAAATAAAAATTCCGCCATCGCTGAAAAAACAAAAGAGGAAACCGGGGACAAAGGCGACAATTAAGTTTTCGGCGTGGAACGTGCCAGTGGCTCACAAATTATTCAATCCCCCAAAAATTCCACGTAATGCTATTAATCATCATCCAAATCTAATAACATTACTTCGTTAGTTTTAAAATAAAAATGCATGAAAATTTATAAAGCTATCTCAATCCGAATTTAGCATATTGTCCTTAGCTGATTATAATATTATATTTATGGAAAAGTTGATATTTTTATTATGTACTAGCTGACCCGGCAAACGTTGTTCTGCCATATAAATTATTTATAGTGAATATTTTGGTTGTTAAATAAAAAAAATAACGAATGTATCGTAAGTGTTTGGGGATGGGATCTATGACAGAAAGAGGAATAGAGCGCTGTAGACGATGACCGCCGATAAAAACAAAAAAACATCAACCATTCATTTTCTCAATTCAAAATGAGTAATGATGTTCATAATGAATGAATTACCTGTGACAGGATCTCGTTGTTTAATGTTTATGCAATATCCGTCTTGTCCCTTCCAGAAAATTAGCGGATATTGGAGAGCGTCGTATGAACGGTGTGTGTCAGCGATGAACTCCAGATTATTGTTTCTTCTTCGAATCACGATTTCTCGCGTCGATGTGCGGTTGCCAACCATGATTCCAGCAATGTCGTCAACAACAGGCGCATTGAATCGACGCACGTGCTCTCCAGCTGGTGTTTTATCAGGATTGATGACAATAGCGTGATTGTCATTTTGGAATTCGTGCATGTGTGCTTTGAAGAATTTCAATAATTCATTGTGCTCATTCAACAGGGCGTCCAGTTTGCCGACGATGCGCCTGGCATTAGGCGAATTGAGGTTATTGTAGCCGCAACGTACGTCCACATGATTGATGTCCTCACCGCCCATGAAGTAGATGTGTAAAAATTTATGTAGTTCGTTTGGCATTGGCAGCAATGAGCCTACTTTGTGGTATACTTGGCCCTTGGAATGGAATTGTTGGCCATTTTCCGCAGTATTGTGAACTATTTCTGTTGCTCCAAACGAAGTCATTTGGAAGCATGAACTGAATGTGCGATTGGACTTCTGGAACAGGTTTGAATCTGGAACCGTGCCGATGAGCAAGCCGTTCAATGGTTCTGGTGGTATCTCAATTTCTGGTAGTTGCACTTTTCCTGATGCGCAACACATCCCGGCTGACTCATGTTTTAATTTGAGCGCATGACAATAGGGCCATTCTTTGTCCATAGCACCAATCAACACTTTCGGATAAGCGGAATATTCAATATCTGGCTCGTACTCGAATGCGAGACAAAGGAACGAAGCGGATGTAAATGTTCGATGTACTTGGTGGCGTTGTCGGTCATTTTCTCTGCGTGTATTAACTACGAACCGGCGCGCTTGGCTCCGTTCCAATTGTCGTTGTTGATTTCGTTCAGCTCGTGCCTCTTGTGATTGGGATGCACGCAATTACGACATGCTTACACGCACGTTTTTGTTATCTTGTTGGATTTCTTCGTCTGTTCTTTCTGCTCTACTATTTCGCATGTTTGTTGCTTTATTCGTTCGACGGCCCAAATGGCCCCCCTTGCGTCTTGCTGACATTGTGCACTGTAATACACGCACATAAAAATAGATTAATTAAAATAAATCGTACAAAATTTTGCACGCACTGTGTTGTGATATGCCGAATGAAATGTCAAAATGACGCGACGCTTCTCTTGAATTCTTCTCGGACATAGCGCCATCTGTCATTCAACAACATAAATAATTTCGTTCTGTTTGAAATACGAACGACAAAAATAATAAAATCGCGATTAAAAAATGGGAGGGTGAAGGTATAGGAGGGTGAAAATTTTGGCTTAAAAGTATTTTTTTATGCCAAATAATAAAAAAAAATACAAAAAAAAAATTGTCAAAAAAATAAAAGAAAATTTTTCTGGATAGAGATACCCTAATCACCTAGCGGTATGAAATATACTTGTTGACCTATTCTCATACATTACAAATATACATTAAAAAAATCATAAAAATCGTTCGAGCCATTCCGGAGGAGTTCGACCACAAACATCGTGACACGAGATTTTTATTTATATAGAGATTATAAGTATATCAGTATTTTAATATGTAAATTAATTATATGGAAATAATTACTTACTAGTATGTTTCATTAAACCGTACCAACAGAATTCTCATATGCAAAACGTTCGACGGACAATTGAAATTTTCAAATTTTATTTATTTTTACATATAGTGCACATTACAAATTATTAATTTACGACGTTCACAACCTGACATTTTTAACAAACGCGAAATATTAATAAAACACTTTAGATATATAAAAAATAAATTAGATCTGAATTAAACAGTAGAAAAGTGTAACTACAAAAAATATATAAATTAGATACAAGGAAGTACACGGAATGAGCTAAGCAGACCATTTTTTTAGGAATTTATAAAACAATGCCCACCTATAATACGCATCCTCATGCAGGTTTAATGTGTCAATATCCGAAAATATTTGATTGAACAGAGTTATTGCCCTCCCAATTGGTATTACCAATGGCAGGTTCGTTATGCACCTTGGAAGATCAATCAACGGATGCCCTCGATGAATGAATATACATCGTATTTATAGGTACGGATACATTAGTTACTCACAGAATAATTGGTGGATTAAAAGTATTAAATTATTATACTTAGTCAGAAATTTAGTTTTTTTACCGCTTGTTTTTTTTAATTTTCTATAGGTATCTGTAAAATATAAAAAGAAGCAAATAGAGTCTAGATATACGGCAAATATGGTCCACTTTACTGTATCTGATATATATTGAGAGCCAATTAAGCATTTCATTCGTGAAAATATCTTTGTTGTTGAATACAATTATTTAAAATCGCATGTTTAAATTTGAAATTATTTTACACAACTTTTGGTTATCAGTTTACTTATTTTGTTTAATCTTCAGCACCTCAATATTATTATCGATAATAATATTCACTTATTCGCCCAGTCTCCCCTAATAAAAGGTGGGTACATAAGGTGAAAAAAACAAGACGCCGAGATTTTCAAAGGCTTTTTTGACTTGCCGTGTTTTCGAGGCGGGAGTTCCTAATCACGTTGCACAGTTTTTCTTTGACGCTTTTCTTTTGTATGTGTGTGTAGCTATCTACGAGGAAAATATATTTTTTTACTTATAACCTGACATCAAAAAATCAAGGGGCCTGTGATTCGCTAATTAACGATGGTTCAATGATCAAACGAGTCGATTGGACAACTTAAATACTTTTATTGCTCTTTTTAAAAGGGTGAACCGGAAAATTCTAATTGGAAATTCGTGGATACTTTTTTTTAATTTAGTTTATGATACTTTGAAACCCATTTAATTTAATCTTTATTACTTCAAATACCATAAAATAAAAGTATAATTATAACATAATCATCATCAACAACCTGGATCAATCCACTAATGGAAGAAGACCTTTTAAATTTTATGTCATTCCTATGTGGAATTCGCTTTTAGAGTGAGTCAATTATTTGAATTGATTATATATAATATAATGCTAATTTATGAATGAGTGCGTTACAACTTACTATACGCGTCATCATGTGACCGGCCATGGATTGACTGGAACCAATATGTTACAGAAAACCTTTCGTAGTGAAACTCTCAATGAAAATTCTATCCGATCTATCAGATTCGAGTATAAAAAAACGGTATGACATAAATTTCACGGCACATAATTTTACGGGTCTAACTATAATTTTAATAATAACAAAATATGACTTAAAAACTGTATATTTGCATTCAAATAATAAAATACTACAGTGAGCATTTTTTCTAGTACGAATAGACTTACACTTAAACATACTAAATTACACAGTTTTTACTTAATAGTTACTTAGTTTAAACGTCATAATATAATTGAAAATGCCAAATGTGAATTTAAAAAACACATTGATAGATTTTAAATAATGTATATTGAAAATATGGATATAGGACAATTCGGCGCCGAGACAACTGGACGCCACGCAATCGGATGAAATTGGAAAATAAATAGACGTTCGTAAATCATAAGTACATACTTTTAAAATATATATTTAGGTTATATTAATATTTATATTTAAATTATTATAATACTATTTAATACTTTGTGAGAATTTAAATATCCACGCGTAAATAATGATTTATTGTCCATGTTTAAGTTCCAAGAAAAGAAGAGTTCTATTATTGTTATATAAAGCCTTAGGCATGATAATTATTAATCCCTAATAAAAACAACTATATCTGAAGAGTAAAATGAATTATAGCTAATAAGTAGAAGAAAAAACAACAGCCTCGAAAAAAAAACACTGCCAGTGACTGCCGTATTCTGGGGGTACCAAATTGGAAAGCGGCCACACTGGATAGGGACAGGTGAAAGGAGCTGTTGGAGGAGGCCAGGACCCACACTGGGTTGTCGCGCCCTTAATGATGAAGTAGTAGATAGAAACAGATTTTAATTCCTCGTGTACTTTAAGTGTTTTTAAGTCATAACGAACAACTATTTATTGCATACGACAGTGCCGTGCCCAATTGTCCTGGCGCCCAGTTGTCCTATTTCCGAAATTATCACATAATGTATAAAACGAAAAGTCATGAGTGATTAGGAATTTATCATATCAAGAGTGCACTAATTTTGTAAAGAAAATGTACTCACAAACATTTTCAACCATCTCATACAGACATTTTGTAAAAACAAATATGCGATACATGGTTTTAAGTTTGTCTAAATAGACTAATTACTTCAGTTTCGCATCACAATAATTTGACGACTTAATTTACCGCCAAATAAGATGAATATTCATCAATACAACATCATGTAAAAATAATGGGAAAAATTTACTCGTTAGATGAGCTTATTACCCATACACAGAATAGAACAATTAAAGGGAACGTTGGTCTTTCCGTGAATGTATCTCCAAGATTTTATATATTTTATATTATAATATTTAGTAGGTATATAATATAAATATTAGTAGCTAATATACAAACGATAGAATAAGCCCACCGAAATCTATTGAAATTGTTGAAACAGTATTATTTAAATCCGACTTCGAGATGTGACATGACTTAATTGAACAAGATTTTTTTTGGGGGAACGAAAAAAATCTTAATTGGAAATGCAAACGCTATTATAATAGGTTTGTGGAAAATCAACCCCTGCAGACAATTGACCACAGACGAAAGATAAATATACATTTTAATCGAACGAATTTTTACTTTTCTTATTTACGTTAAAGACAGCATAAAAATATAAATTCTTTGGGACAACTCGTTTAATTGAATATAACCTCAATATTGTATTTAAAAAGTTCAATTCTAATTTACCAAAAGTCTTCAATAGACAATTGAAGCCTTCCCCTCAATAATGATCTATGTTACATTTGGGCATTTTGAGATACTCGTAATCAAAGAAAACTATTTTGTTGAGAAGAAATTATTTAACTTTGTTGTATTCCTCTTCCAATTTTCCATCCACAGGGTTAACAAAAACTCTCGTGTCATCCTCAATTTTTACAAATGCATAGATCATTATTGTAGAGAGGCCAAAATAACGGATCAAAAAAAAGTTTTCAAAACAGAGGCAATGTGATGTAGATCATTGTTGCATATTTAATTCAAAACTGCCAAAATGTAACATAGATCATTATTGAAGGGGAGGCTTCAATTATTGTTTTGTAATTTCGTAGTGATTCTTATTGTGTTTCAATTTCGAGGTAAGTTTTTTAATAAACCTGCTTATAAATATTTCAACAACTGTAACTATTCATGACTATCAATGTATATCCACAGTTAACTAATGACATATTTCCGACCATGTCCGATTCTACTAAGATCATTATATGCGCTTCTACAGAGTGGAGGTTTGTACAGGTTCTGTTTTTACGAGAAATGGATGTCAGCCACTTGCTCAACCCATTAGATCCATAATCTGACTCATACACAAATTAAAAAAAACAATATGTGTACGTGCCAGACCCGACGTGTCGAACCATAGCCTCTCGATGCTATAGGTCGACGTTTAAGCCGCGCGGCCATCGTGGCTTGACATATACATAAAAATTTTAAAACGTATATGATTTGGAAGAGGGTGGGTTTGATGAACCTATTTAAATACTGCACTTAGTACGTGGAGACACTTTTATTCTTCAATAATAATAGTACACACAGTTACAATAATAGTATTGCTATTTATTTGACGACAAGGACATAGGTACCCGGTTATAAATATTATTCGATTACTTACATGTTAATTGAATATGAATTTACGTTATGGGTTGGTAATAAAAATGGCGTACTCGCTCGCCCGGCCTTTGTCAAATGCCATTTTTTTAAAGACCTTCTTGCGGATACTTTGTGCTGGTAATCTAGTGACCGGGCGGCATCTATTAATTTTGAATAAATGAAATTAAATTTGGTCCATTTAGGTCAACCAAATAGTTAGTTAGGCCGGAATATCATTATGGTAACACCACATGCACGCGGATATAAATATAGTTATGAATAAAATTATAAAATTATACGTGTTATCATTTACATAATATATACAAAGTCCAATGATAAAATACGACAACCTCAATAATTTCAAAAAATAATTCAATACGGTAACATAATATTTGTCAACTTTTGACGAAAGCCGACAAATTGTCAATTCTCATTCAGATTGCGAGCTGAAATAGATAATTAATTTTACTTTCCCAAAGTGAGATCGATGAACATTTCCGCGAATGGACGACTAAAAAGTTTAGCATTGTAAAAAGTTATAGGTGGGTACAATGAATTAGTCAGGTGAGTAACTTTGCATGTTTGTTGCCAGGTCGCTTCTCACAAAATATAATTATAATCATTACGCTAATTTATTGAACTATTTTATAAAATTATACATAATTATGTTTCTAAGAAGTTAACTCGCTTATTGGGAAAAACAAACCTCTTCAATTCAAGGCTCACTATAATAGTCAGTTCCTGACAAAAAAACTGTAAACTTTTATTATAGTACGTACTAGTAATTGCTCATACTTTAAATTCAATATAGTAAAAAATGTTGCGTATTGAAATAAATGGTAATACTTTGAACAAGTAAGCAATCGAAAATATTCATTTATTGCTGACAGATTACCGCATTTCATTGGAAGATATCCAATACTACTGTCATCGGAATTCTCAATTTAGTACCATTATCTATGCCATGAATTATGGTCGGCCTTGTCTTCACCTGAGATAAAACAAATGAATTTAACCAGATTTTAACCCATATTATCATAGTCTATTAGGACTAAATCATATTTTTAGTTTATTCATAAGGGAAACCCAAAATTAATAAATCCGTAATACATTAACATTAGGCGTAAAACCCACTTAACGCAGCGAGTGGGGCACTCGCGCAAAATTTCACAAGTGGCGCGTAAATCATCGAAAATATAACGTTATCAAATACGCCAGCGCACACTGGATTTGACGACGCATTGTGCCCACCCGCCCCATGATTCACCATTGTATGGCTTCTCAGCGGGACGAATTAACGAAAATACAACGTAGTAAATTCATTGAACACGGCAAGCAAAATCACGCTTCTGGAAGCGTCGTCGATATACGGGCGAGAAGGCATTATTTAATAACATTGAACTCATTGCTTAGTTATTGCGTGTCCGATATTTCGCTGGTAGAATGATGTCATCGTGAATATTAATTACAAGCCCCGAGAAATTTAATAATATTTTTATTGCTTTGTTATGAGAGACGCTGATAATAATAATTATTTTGTGCTTCTTGTGCCACTTATTACATAGATGAAGGGTAATGCGCGGGTGGGAGGGGGCCTACTTCATAGTGAGCGCACCGAGCGCCGCTTTGGTGGGCTTTATGCTTTAAAGACATGAAAAAACAATTGCGTTTTACTATAAATGTATTTTTTCACTTAAAGTACTCTGTCTCTTAAGCACAGATGATATTCTTTTTATCTTTAGCAAAGCCGAATGTAACTCATTAACGTATATTGTATGCAGTTCAAATTAAAATTGCATACTTTTATAGGTACGTGGTATTTAATTTTGTTTCCTCTCTCGATTAAAAGGGGTATCTTTTTCGAATAAATCAGATTACACCTTTATTCGCGCAACTAAGTTAAGTAGATCCTGGTTTCCTACATCAACTTTTTCATCTGTCTTTATTCCTTTCTTTTAAAGTATTAACACGTTCAGTACGTTGTATTTGTTAAGAGTCCGGTTTCTGTGGCAATTCTTATGGTTTCATAAATTTGTTTAATTAAATACGTGTCGATTTTGTAGACAATAGAATATATTATTATCATATTATATGATTCCTCCTCTATTCGTTGTTTCTGACGATACCTTCCACCAGTTGCCCGATCTTAGCTGGTGCGGTTTCTTAAGCTTAAGCAGCTCATTACGAGTAGATGAAGATATGGACTAGGTAGAGGAGACTATGCTAAGCTAACTGCAAGCACACACGATTACCTCTAGAGTCCAGGAATTAAATTCAGTTCTAACTCTCTCTTTGTAATCAGTCTATCAAACTTACACATATATTTTAATCAGTAGGTAAATTTAAAAAAATCTTTCTTGATAAAAACTATTAATTATTATTGAAAACGTCAGTTTAATTATTTTTTTATATTTCATTAATAATCGAACTTTGTAAATTTCGCACATTCTTGCATTAGCAGCAAAAGTATCTTATTAATAATATATCTCTATAAGACGATAGATGAGGATATAACTTAGTATAACATATTAATATATCCTTTCGATAAACGCAGTTAAACAGTTGTACTAAAGGAACACTAAACAACTAAAATACCACCATAAAACCTACTGAATCGACGAACTCACCTAGTTTGACTGAATTAAGTAGGCACTTAGAAGTGTAGAGTGTAGATAAAGCTAACGGTGGCATTCATTCAGCACTAGATCGACCCTGGGACGGTGAATAATGTGCTTATTTTTATAGCTAATAATACTTTAATAATTCTATAAAAAAGAAACACCCGAAAGCTTATCCACACATTCATTAATATGAACTTAATAAATTGTAGTAAAAGTTATTTCAATTATATAAGTAAGCCTTTGTAGGCTTGACGGATGAATAATTCTGAAGCAATTTATTTTATAACGTGATTACGTGCTACAATCTTCGAACCACTACCTATTCACTTATTGAAACTTCATTAATTCACGCTTTGATACTTTCTATTAAGTAATAAATTTGTGTTATAGAAATTTAGAAGAAAAAAATCAGGGATTTCAAATTTTATCGGATTATTAATTATTTATCATTATATTGTTTACATATCGCACTTTGAATGCAAGACTGTGACATTAATCAATTTATTTTAATAAAAAAATGCATGCTTTATACAAAAGAAACTCATTGTGTAGCGACCACGTTACAAACATTCGAGTTCATGAATGGACACGGCAACCCACTGTGATTGAAATCATCACGTTGGATGGGACATGTGTTCCGGATGCCGCCATAGAGTGTGACACTCCGTATCCTTGTGGGACAAACTCAAGGGTTCCGTTGCTATAGCCACTCTACAGCCGTGCTATATAGCGATATACGTGCTGCAGATATCACTTGGTGGGAGGCGCGAGACGTGGTGATGGAGCTTGTGCTTATGTCCCAACAGGATGATGTATGAGTATGAAAATTCATTACAGAATTAAGGATAATCATTCAAAATTGATCTTATGCCGGTAGCAAGTATAAACAAAATGCATTTTCATTTTATTCATATAATCAAAAACATAACTAACGTGCTATATGTTTTCCAACAATGATAATAATTCTGTGATTGCAGTGTAAAAATTCTTAGATCGCGTATTTACGAAATTAATATTTTAATACCAATGTTTGATAAAAATTGTGTTCTTTTTTGTATATCATCGATTTTGTCACATGTAAACAACATAAATAGATATTTTAATTTGTAAAAATAGCTTAAATTGAGAAAATCATTTTTAACTATAAGTAAAATTACTTATATTCCGTCACCGCAATACTACGACTACATAACTCTGATTTGGTCATTGTTGGGAAAATGAAATTTGAACTTTACTTGATTAACATAGTCATTGTTCGGAAAATGAAATTTTACTTGATTAACATAAATCTAGGTTATTATTATTATTTAAAATAAAAATTGGAAAATTATTATGCTTGTCTAATTGGGAACAATTAAATAATTTTCAATTGTATGAAAAAATATTGTAGATATATTATTTTATTTATTTAATACATTTATGGTTTAAAGTTATCTTATATTTTTAAACACAAAATTAATACAGTTCCCATTAACTTCTGACTTACCCAGTTTTATCATTTTGCAGAGTAGGAAATGTATCTATAATAGCTATCTCAAAAACAGTGAAAATCAAGTTATGTCGTTGTAGTATGGAGGTGACGATTTAATATACCATAATATCTATAATTTTATAACTAATAAATAAATTATATGGATATTTTAAAATAAATACTTGGAAAAAATACGCCAATTACTTTCTAAGCAAGAGTATTTTGAAAAATATGATTTATTTCAAAACCGATTATCTCAGCTGCAACCAAATTGACGTAGGTATATTTGCCACAAAACCACATACCTAATTGTTTATAATATATTATTTTTAAACTGTTTTCATTATTTTATGGATCATAGACACTAAATATAGATAACTAGTACCTATTTAATGAAACTCAACGCCCAACCAAAATAACCTAAACCAATAAGACGTCGTTTCATATTATACATGCGCAGGTATGGCACATTATTGATTGTTTAACCAAGAGGCAATGTATTATTATATTATAATATTTAACCAGCTCTGTGTATGAAGTAGAAATAACAGAACGTCACCAACTAACTCTCCTAGCACGCACATTGGACCGTTAACAGAAAGTGAATAGTAGATTTGTTGCTAACAATTTACGTTCGCGAGACCAAAATTAGTTCGCGTGCTTAATGCCAGTGGTTAGACAACTTTTTCGATTGAAAACCCCCCTTAAAATAGTTTTTTTTAATAACCATACCTTCGCCTTTTCTTAGAAGGTGGTTGAGAGCGTTATTTACATTGAGTCAAATCGAAAAATTGTTATTATTTATTCCTTTGTTTATGTCTTAAAATTTTCTTTATGGTAAGAATTAAATAATTTGTGTAGCACTGTCACATTGTTTTGTTATTTAGTATTTCGTGAAGTATTTGGAGGGTAATGTCATGATAATGTTGTCTACGCAGAGCTCCTAAAGCTCATTGCTGCTTTTTTAATATTCGGCAGTCGTTGATGATATGTCACACAGCTCGAGGTGATTGTGTAGCCATCAAATGAGCAGCAGTCATTTTAATTTAATATGCAGTAATTTAAATCTTTATATATAGGTTCTCAGTGTCTCGTGTTCTGTTAGTATCTGTGTGAATTCGTGTGATGTTTATATTATGTTCCTGGCATTATATTTGGAATAAATTTCCGCGTTATTGATCCTGTGGCGGATGTTGTGTATCTGTTAGTTTAGTATGAATACAATTTTTGTAATATTGATGTGTAAACCACTTGGCTTGCATCGTCTCTCCCTTTAGTAACCTCAGAAGAAAATACGTAAAACACGGCTAAAAATATGTCATCAGCTAGGTGGGAAAGGGATGAACCAAACATAGACCCACCAAGCCAATCCGCTCTGCATCATACTTGGTTTCAATTGTGTATAGTGATACAAGGCTGTTTATTTGTTTGTGAAGTATCAGCAATATTTTACGCCTGACAATGTTTCAGGAGTAGCTACCGAATACTGATGTCACCACACGCTCAAGTGTTTAGTTGAGTTGAGTTTAAATTATTTCCATAATAAAATATGCCTATTAGAGAAAGGAATATGGAGAACTAAAACGTCATACGTATAACATATTATACTCAGTTAAAGGCGCCTTTTCATGATGTCGCTTGTTGCTACATTTATTATTACTTTAAGGGCGGACGTGCTTAGCGTGGGTAAAAATGGAACTTTTTTTCTATTTTCAAAGCATTATCCTGGACATACCTTAAACGTTGTAGATAATCTATTTATATAATTTTATAGTAATTAGCCTTATTATCCTTTATATTTATTTTAAACATTTGATGACTGCATAAAGTATTTTTATTACATAAAATAGTATTCTTTTAAACCTCTCGCTCTAATGTATTAGAATATAGTCATATTTCAGTACATAAATGTGCAGTGGTATTAAGATTTTTTACATTTATTAATTTTAAAACCATCAGTATAATTTATATCGACATTATTATAGTGAAATATTTACGATAAAAATTATATTGATAATCTCTGTGATCCCAAATTTGACAAGATTTTGGCATTTTATTATTCAAAAAATGGGCAAGATTAACACATTTGAAGATAATTCTAAAGATACTAATTATAAGCTATGTCTTTGACCATTAAAGTGTAATAAACATCCTACGAATAATGATTGCTTTATAATAATTATTGACCTAAGAATAAGGTAGTGTTTTTTTGAAATACGCAATTTCTTTAGGCATTCCCCAGTGGTTTGGCTACAACATACGGCCGTAGCCATAAATTGACAAACTATAATTGAAGTAGGGAGTAAAATGATGTTAACGCGCGTGTTTGAACATGTATCTAACCGATTTTTTTTTAAACAGTACATGTTCAAAATCCCCTTAATACGAGGGCTATGTTAGTATCTACTTTTAGAGTGTACGGATAACCTAAGTGGATGTGCACGAACTCATTATAAATAGATATTTACGTCAAGCTTAATGAAAGAGAGACAGTTACTTCAACGAAGATTATTTTGTCAGTCGAAGAATACTTACAAGTTGACTGACAATGCTCATATTTCTGGCTCAATAATTAACAAACAAATTATACGTTTTATCCAATATAGGTATTGTATCATTCAATTGGGATTGTTTAATATTTACCCACATGAGTACAACCCCACATCTTAAATCCTTATTCTACTATTTATATTGTAATGTTTCATATTTGGCTTTAAACGGTTTATAGTTAACAATACTATACCCATGGCCCCCACAAGGGGGGGGGCTGATAGGGCTCTCGCTTGGGGGCCCGACGTGGCGGATCGATCACTTAAGCGAGATAAACACACACTACAAATTCGCGCTAATAGTAAAAAAGTCGCCTGCGGTACTATTTCACGAGTGGAATTTAATTTAATAATGATTTTTAGTGTGTTTCCTGGCTAATAAAACGAATATTTATCTAATACGGCGAAAGACCGCATATTACTAGGCTATCACAAAAGGGGGTCGCGATCATTGCTTCACAATATGATATCATGCCGACAATTCAAGTTGATTTATTTAAACATGCCAGAACCTTGCAGTTCCGCAGAATACTATTTGGCGATCACTATTGTAGCACATTACACGGCTATTAACCTTAGCGATATGTAGGGGGGCCCGCTTCAGGATATGGGGGCGATGACTATACCTATATACATTTAGATGTTTAAAAGGTAATATAATATAATATAATGTTTAATTATCAACCTAGTTATATAATATTACATAATAATGTAATACATAATCATCAAATTACTAATGTAACATTGAAAAGCTAACATATTATAAAAACTCTGAGAAAATAAAATTATCAAAAATATCACAATCTCATATTGGCCGTTTTTTTTTTCATTGGTATGAATCGACAAAACCGTGTTACCCCGACACCTGAAAGCGCAAAAAAAAAGTTTTTTCATCTCACTGTCAAAATGTTTGCGGACCACTCGCGAGCCGCCACTGTCCTATACAAACCTAATGAGTTGAGCGAATACAAATTGCTGGACCCTCGTTTAACCCAAATAACCGCGTACCCCTCTCCTGGTTCCATTGTCGTAGCGTGGAAATGGGCGACCGGCTTTATTCCTAAATATTTACTATGCGAATGCCTGAAGCCCTCCCGTCCTAGTTTTAATGTAACGCGCCACCTAGATTTCCCTATGCTTCCATGCACCGATTCCCAAACTATGAATATTTAAAATTGATAAAAAAATATTATTAAATCTTACACATAAATACATTGTTACCATAGTACCGTGGTGAACACGAAATTGTAAAGCGTTGTGATTAGAACTGACTGTAAATGGTATGTTATAGGTATATAAATAGTTTCGATGCACTAATAAAATATAGGCCATAACACAACATGGTACACTAGCATTGAAAAGGTATATTATATAAATAATATATTAGTATCTTTATTATATAAATTACATAACGATTTTATTGCCTTATTTGGCTTAATTGAATATTGAATATAATAATAAAATCATCTCACACATACGTGTAGGTACTTTTTTTCTTGGCACACATTGGAAATTTAAAGAATCGCCACAAATATCTCAAAAAATGCCGGCATACGTGTGAGCCGCAAAAAATAACGCCAATTTTTATTTATGTATACATACGTCATATCTAAATACAATCGTCGCTATAGGATTTGTTTCCCAAATATCCATTTTTGTCGAAATCGACATTTTAATGCAGTTCAATTTCTTTTATCGAACTCTACCGAAATCATTTATAAAAACGATATATTTTTATCTAGGAACAGAGATATTTTTTTAAAAAACCCGAATACGCCATGTTAAGTTACAATTACTCCGTGGTGTTCTCCCGAATATCCAACTATTCGTACCTGAATATCCAAGTTAATTTTGGTCGAAATATATATCTGGCTGAGTGTTTATTTCCCGAATATGACTTTAGCCAATCAAACCGCGCTCACGCCGTGCATCTCGCTCCCACATTCACGCTGTCTAGCTCTAAAACAATCACGCCCACTTTCATATGTTTCGGCCGTCCGGAGACTTCTTTCAAATTTCGTCTTATTGATATTGTTTTTAACGTTACTATTGTTTTAATAGTGAATTCATCAAATTTGAAGAGATCATTCATAGCTGATACATCACCAGTTTGCCCTGAACTTACAGTAGAGTTGTGGAAGTGACTATTTTAACCTAAATAACTGCATTTTGTTTTGATAAATGACACAAAATCCCAACGGTTATATGAATTCTACAGTATGACCCGGCAACTACTATGACGTAAAAAATAATTATTATTTCAAATTATTATTAATCAAACATTGTTTGTCTTTATTTTACTTTTAATCTAGGCATTTCTATGAAAAATAAAGGCGATGCTATTACTTATTTTTGAATGCGCTGATAGTTAATTTAATTTAATATGTATGTTAGTAACTATTTATTTGGTGGATATTATATACTAAGGATATTGGTACCTACCTAATATTAGCAGCTAATGGTAATTAATTTATACATGCTATTATTTTGTGTTGTTATTCCTTACATATAATATTTATTTGGTGGTTTGTAATAAGTTTAATTGTCAATTATAGAAATATATAGATATAATAATATACAGATATATATAAATAGTTTTTTTTTTTTTTTTTGAAAAAATATTAATATAAAATTGTTAGCAAGTACGAGTAAGTACCATCATAAAATATTGGAGAAATGACCGTGACGGCGGTTAATAATTGAAGTAGTAGATACCTTATAATATATTTTATCAGAAGTTATTAAAAAATATAAAATATAAAAAAATAGTTAATTACTCAAAAACTATTTTATTACTTAATCCGAAAAAAAACCGAAAAAGCGATTACCGCATGTTATTATTACATACGAACTTGGGTAATTACGATCATTAAGTATTTAAATAGTAGAGGTAATTATTAACAATTATCGTGTAAATAAATATAACATTTGAGGCGCGTACTTTTTGACCACTCAGTAATCTGTGGGCCGTGCAGCAATACGCTACGGTTTTAAATCCCGAACGTCCATGTTTTGTCCCGAATATCCATTATTCTGAGAGAGCGCTAAAAATTTCCCGAATATCCACAGTGAATACTTGTAAATAAAACGCATTTTCTGTGCATTTAATGATTTATACCAGTATATTACTCTTGGAATCTATTCTTAGATAATTTTGCAATCATACAGTATTGAAAGAATGATTGATACATCTACTGATATTAAAATATACGACAATGAAATTTGTTTTTCGTCTCCTGTAAAACTGACATTTGGTCTATTCGGGAAACAAATCCTATAGCGACGACATGTTAATATTATTAAAAACGCTATTATATAAGGGCTCGTAATGGTGATAAGGTTTTTCCAGGGTTTTTACAAGATGGTTTCATAAGCCCTGGCCGAATTCAAATGCGTATTTCTCAGCCGGCACAAATTTATTTTGACTCAGCATCAAGTAGAGTAGTTTGTGTGTCAAAGTCCTTATAGAAAACTCGATAGTAAATGCGAGGTGTGCATAAAGGCTCGTATAAAAAAAAACTGGTGATTAGCTTCCAGTGGAGCCTAGCAATAGATAATAATAATATAGTCAATTCTTGGTCAAATTAAATTCTATAAATTATATTTTACCCTTTTGCAATGGTTTTGTCATTGTGTAAATACGTATATAGGTTATTTCTTATATACATTTTGCTTTCTGTCTGTATGTTTAAATACACACTATTTTTATATACTTGGGTAGGTATCTAAAAAATTTTACCTGTTTAGTATGTTTATTATTTGCACTCAATATCATAATGGTTCTAAAATACTAATCATTACTTCGAAGTTATATTTTCATTATGATTTTTATTTTCTGCTCGATACATAACTTGAATGTATATTTGTACACAAATTGTAAAAAAGACACCAGATCTCCTATGTAAATAGTATATCGAATGTTCGACAAAATAAATTTATAATATACATCCCCTAGTCTCAGCACTCCTCTAAATGATGACGCATCACTGTTAACCTCTAATATAAATGAAAATCTTAATTACTTTGGAATATATACTGATTTTTCTATCGTTCACTACCACCTGTCAGTATTTTGGCAGATGTTAAGGCTTTGCAGTGATTTCCTTCACCTAAATGAGAGTTCGCCATGTACTTACCACTTTAATTTGATTCATTGCCCATGACAATCAACCTTTCGAGGCTTTGTAGGCCTCGACGAAAAATATCTTTAACGATTCGAAAATATATGTAAATAAATTAAAATCATAATAAATTTACTATAAAACAAACTTTTGGCGAGTGGGTGAAATTTAGTTTGAGAAGCGCTCGGCATAGTCCCTCGAATTCCAGAGTGGGCCGATGAAAGCATAATAAATTACTTGAAATTCGATTCGTGTGACGTTTCTCGTAAGTTTTGCCCAAGAATGGCGTACACCAGCGTATGACGTCATAAAAACTGCGCACGCCACTCGCAGAATACAGTACTGTTCATTTTACTATAAACAATGGCTTTAATGTCAAAGGTTTATTGCATTTGAATAATTTGATATATCAATAATATGCTTCTTTGGCGTCTGTGATATTTTAAACATTACAGACGCCGGCGTCTGTATTTGTTTTATAAATTGAATTTGTACTGTATTAATAATTGATGAACCCTTTTATGTGTACTTAGCTATATTGTGTTGATTTTAAATGAAATTTATTATGTATTAGCATAATTATTTTATTATCATGCGATCTTTCTAGAGAAAAAATGTCAAAGTAAATTAAGGCGTATATTTTCAAAACCCGTTAAGTCAACAATTTAATATTTATTAAAGTGGACGACGTTTTTGTGTATCGTAGTGTAGGTTTTGGGATAAATTATATTTTCTATGGTAGGTATTGATTTTTCAAATTAAAACAATAAGACCTATTTCTATTTTTATTATCGCACAAACCCATTTTTCAAAATCAAAAAAAATCATAATAAAATTACAAAACTAATGTATTCGTATCGTATTAAAAATAACTCAAAGATTTCTGTCAGTCATTAATTTCTTAAGCGACTTTTTTGTATAACTTTGGCAGGCTTTGAAAGATAGAGATTTTATTTTACATGTTATTTGAAACTACTTATAATATTAAGTTTTTAAATGTGAGAGTTTTATCATTTACATACAATAACAACATATCTCCATAATTTATAAGGAGTCTCAATACCTAAGTACGAGTATTAAATTAGATACGTTAGCAGAAACCAAAGAAGCAAGTTTACAATAATCACCCTTAACAAGGTGTTAAAGTTCGAGTGTCCAGACCAAGGGTGACAATAGTTGGCATTAGACCCATATGACGTGATACCGAGCAGTGACGTCCCGTGGGGGTAGGCAAATTGAGCGTCGCTTGGGGGCGGCAGATACTCGAAGGGCGGCAAATCGAGGAAAATCATTTGGTATTATATAGAAATAGCTACCTAAACTTAGTTATATTATAACCAGAGCTTTGGAGATGTTTTGTTCCGGATGCTTTTTTTTATTATTATCCAGTCGGTACTCGCAGCGATTTTAGTATGATGTCACCACGCTCCGCTAGAGATTTTTTTATTTTATTTTTGACTGCTCGGTTTCGTATACAAATGCTAATAAACTTGGCGCCTATACACATTATGAATATTTTTATAAATGTAAAACATCACAAACGAATAATAAATCAGTCATAATAATATAATGTCATTTACTCAGATTAAAGAGTTCCTTTCATAACAGTGGTAGGTATACTGCGCAAAAACCAATAATTATGTTGCGCCATAGTTATTGAAAGAAAATAATATTATATATTTTATCAACGTTCGTTACGAAACAAGGAGAATTTATGGTAGAGATTTATAGGTAGGTAGGTACATACCGTATTTTTTAATTTATCCAAATATTTTTGCCAGTCATTCGCGAGATTTAAAAGTTGCCGGATGTACCTATTGGAAATAGATACCTATTCATAATGATTATTAATCCTTATTGACATTTGACATAATCAATTAGTATTCGTGCATATAATAGGTATTTATGTTAAGTACCATCTAATTGTAATAAAAATATACACTAGTAGGTATCTACCTAGATTATATCATATTTATCGTGCTGTGAATACAATACTGTGCAATACCTTCTTTTAAGTCGTTTTTTTTGTAAACATATTTTTTGCTGATAATAGTGTGGATTTGTAGTTTATTTCAATCATCAACGGTTGAATGTTGAGACCATATATAATAGTTTATTTATGATTAAATTTAGGTTTATATTAAAAAAATAATGAGGAAAATTATTTTGTTTACATGTTGTAGGGTACAATAATAGCATAGAAAAAATGGTGTGAAAATAATACATCTGCGTAGGTACTAAATGATACAAACCAAATGTGTCAGACATATTAACCAAATGGCAACTCAGACTCTGGTGATTTGGGTAAGTGTCTAACTAATATTATATTTATTCGCTTATTTATTTATTGATATCTAAATTTAATTTTGTATGTTTCAGCTTAGTGGTAGGTGTATATTTTATTAGTAATGTATCCAAACCATGGCCCCCACAAGGGGGGGGTGACAGGGCTCTAACCTGGGTCTCGGGCTCGATAAGTGAGATAAACACTTATCACAAATTTGCTCTAATAGCAAAAAATTCGCCTGCGGCGCTATTTTCCTTCAATAATGATATTATTTAAAATTATGTGGTTACACAATACAATTTATAATTGTGTAGCGATACTCAAAAACTCCACAATTGAAGTGTATGTATTAAAATATACAAAAAAACACTAAATATACACATCAATTTTAACGCGTACACCATTTGGAAAACATTACTGTAGAGCGTCACACTGCTTTTATCCTTAGCGATAGGTAAGGGGGGGGGGCAAGATCCTAACATGGGGCCCGCTTCAGGATGAGGGGACCATGCTTCATACAACACATTTATTAGATATTGGAGTAATGAAAGGATGATAAAAAAAAATGGGGCGGCATTTTGACGCTGCCTAGGGGCGGCATTTTGTCTAGGGACGTCACTGATACCGAGTCCAAATGACGATGCTTTTATATTGCAGAACGGTAAAATCTATATACATAATATTTGACTATATCTCACAAATTTGTCAGCATCTCTGGCAGACGCTGTCTTGGAATATTTATTGGTTAATAACGCTATAGGCAGGTTGTTATAATTTTTGAAACTAATTTATGCATATATAAATTAAACTTCAACTTGAAGATATTGCAGCAATTCTATATATCTGGCCACTAAACGCTGGTTTTAGCTGTTTTCGTGAGATAGGAGGTATGATAAAATACTAAATGCAATACCTACTATATTTACTGTGTTCTTTCTATGCTCATAAATAGTTTAATCAACAACCTAATAGTTCCTTCCAAACCAACCTCCCCCGCATCACTCTCGGTCTTAATTGAACATATCACGAGGCCCTACGTTCTGATGTAAAGCATCACCAGTTGTTTACGCCTGGGAATGTCTCAGATGCCTAAGGCTGAGGTCACGACGCACTAAAGTGTGCTTTGACGACTGGTTTACAGAGACTTTCTAATACAACTGCCCGGAGAGATGTGCACGGAGAATTAACAAAAATAAAGGTTCTAATTAATTTTATATATAAATGTAAAAACAAAGCTAAAATAATACGGATATACTAAATTATGTGAAGAGATCTTCACGTCCACAATACGATGCCGCAAAAATTTAATTTAAGTATTATATTTGGTCTTTGTGGTGACCAGGTCGGACGGCCCGATGGGTCCAACAGCTGGTTAGACCTACTTCAGCATCTCTTCCTTTTCGCAACACTTTCTCGGACACACCCCAGAGGATGTGGTTTGCATCATGTAGTAATATTCTCCGCCACATGAATATGTTGGTCGTTTAAACCCAAAAGGCTTGTCAACAAATCCACCATGCCCATTCAAGAATTGACTTGATGGTCAGGAGTCAGACTGGCTATCTCCAATCGCCAATGGACATTTTTAAAATAACTATACACATTATGTTGCATTTATAACAATTAGGAATCCTCGTTCGGACGCGGTTGGCAATGCCATTTCATTTGGACGGCAAGACATCTTGGCTCCTGTGAAGAATAATGAATAGCGTAATGTACTTAAATTACAATACTATAATTATATACTTATGTTAGCCAAAGTTCTAACTAAGTCATAACTCTTGTTGTATGTCTTCACTTTTTCAATGTAATTCAACTGCGTAAAAATACCGATCACCCAGTTGGCATTGGCAGTTGGCATTAAGTGGTTTCAGATAGTAACATCAAATTGTTCCGTTCCAATTAAATAATCATGACTCACTATTAATTACTACATAATATAATATATAATTCAAATCAAAACAATGAAGGACTAATAATCGTTTTTCTCAAAACATTATATATTAATATTTCCGCATTATGGAGTTTATATTATGCTCCGTATGAGAATACACAGTATTATACGTCGACCATACATTAATTTATTTTCTATCTCATATCGCAGTACCCAGAATATATATGTTAACGATTTTTACCACCCCCCACGGATTCGGAAAATATACCAAAGTAAATATTCGAAATATGTCTGCGCAGTTATCTGTAAATCGTAATTTTTGTAAATTATTTATTGCCGCCTGCCATGCATATGTTTTTGGATTCCCGCGAACTAAAAATATAAAAAAAAACCTTTTACGATTTTCATTTTATATTTTTAAACTTTATTTTTGGGTAATGGAATGGCTTGTTTTATATCAAAGAGTTTTACTTTTACTGTATGTTGTTGATTTTACGATTCATTACTTTAAATGCTTTCGTTATATTTTACCTGTAACGTTCTTTATAACAAAGAAAGTGTTTTTTTAATATTATTGTTAAAACGAAGAAACACTTTCTAAAGCTTATTGAAAGAAACGAATATTATATAATATTGAATACTTACACAAAAATCAGCCTAGAATACTTACACGATGTGTTAGAGGTCACAAAACTGATGAAATGTCAATGGGCCGGACATGTCGCTCGGATCTAGGACGATTTGGCGCCGGGACAACTGGACGCCACGCAATTCTGAAATAAATAGACGTTAGGTACTTATAGGTACTGTTAAAAAAATATTTAATATTTGATACTATTTATATTTAAATTATTAAGTATATTATGATTTAATAGTTGATGAGAATTTAAAAATGCACACGTAAATAATGATTTAATCGTGCATAATATGTTTAAGTTCTAACGAAAAAAGAGTTTTTTTTATTTTTATATAAAGCATTAGGCATGCTTATTCTCAATCCGCAATAAAAAACATTATGTTAAGAGTAAAGTGAATTAAAACTACTAATTATTAGATAGACACTGATTAAAATTCCTTGGCTACGTTCTGTTTACGTGTCTACAACATGCGGCTTCCAATTGTCCTGGCGTCCAGTTGTCACATTCCCTGTCGCTCGGCGAGTGGATAACAGCAAAACAAATGCATACATACAATGAAATACTGCCAAAAAAGTGGAGTCAGTTAAGGACATGTCCACTAGAATCCTAATGAGATCGGAATCCTTATCGAGCTGACTTATTGAGATATGACAAGGGTTGACAATGAGCCACCCTTTGACAACTTGCAACATCAAAAAATGAATCAATTTCTCATAAAAACAATAAAAAATGTATTATTACAACCTCTACTCTATTCCTATAATATTATAATCTTCTTTGGATCAGACATGGTTAATATATACCTATATATACTATGTATACATTCAATTGCACTAAATACGGTGCGGAATCATCATCAAGTGTTGCAATACATTCATTTTATATAAACCACTAGTTATAAACTAAATAACTTCTTAATATTTACATAAATGATGGCGTTTACGTGGTAGAACTCCAATATAATGGTTTTGAAATAAAGTTTTTTTTTTTTTTTTAAACAAAAGTAGAATTAACAAAATAACGTTATTTCAAAATCATTAAATAATTCCGTTACTACCTATTCTATATTAAAGTTGTCACTCCACTAGTGAGGATTTAAATATTAAGATGTCATGCAACACGTCCAATCTAATTTTCAATTCTGTGCCAAATTTCCTTCTCGGCATCAGCTGCCTTAACTTTTTCCCTAAGGGAATAGACCTTCTATGGGCTGACTACAGTCACTTCCGGTGTCAATTTGTGGGATGTTTGAGGTGTACATACATAATGTGCATGGGATAGTATGCCTGATTTTAAAGAGTTGAATGTCTCACCACCGTATTGTGACCTAATTTGTGAAAACCTTTACTTTTAGGTTAGTTATTATTAAAGAAAATCAATACTGTCGATTAACTATGTACATGGTGGAGTTTAATGTTTAATTCTAATTAATTTGAGTATTATTTCATTTATTATGTATCCGTGTTTCATTACTAATTTTATTGTTTTAACACGTATCCAATATTTCTTATGTTATACCTATAACTATCTAATTTCCCAATGCGTATTTGAATTCATTACTTAGGAATATTATATTTTTATTGTCGTTTCATATTAAGTTTATATTATGCAGTGCCAATAATTGTACAAATTCCTATTAGAGAATGTGCACTGTTTGAAGATACTGAGAAACGAATCCTGGTTCGCAAAAAAATATTTCAAATGCAAATTTCCAAAATTGAAATCAATTAGATATTTAAAAGTCTTCTTCTGTGCAGCTATTATATTTATAAGGGGCTAAGCCAGTGGTAGTGAACATATAGCACGCGTGCTATCAGTGGCACGCGTTTGAAGAGAAAAAATACCTATAATAATAATAATAATAAAACAGATCGCAATGTATAAAAAATAGCAGGCAAATGCTCTACAAGAATAAGCATTACGTTTAATATATTATATAATTGCATAGGTTGGTCAATAAGACTTTGCGCCGCATATAATATTATCACACTAACCTCATCAGGCGGCGGGGAATGCCACGCCGCGAACCTATAATTTTGATCGATTTACAATGCTTGAGACAACTGTAGAGACAGAATTCCTCATTTGATCGGAGCAATTCTGGTGTAAATTTGTGCGTAAAGAACCAAACAATAATACCTACAATAACAAACTATTTCATTTGTAGGTACACACAAAAATGACTACACTTAATAAAAAATAAAAAACTTTAGTAATATAATAAAAAGCTAGTAGTAGTAATTCTGGCAAGACAGTTTCAAAATTGGTAAACCGAAATGTATGACGTAATGATAAAGTGATAAAGCTATACGTGTGCTATATTCTGTCAGTGATATTTAAAACATCATAATTTTTTAATAGAATTTTTAAAAACTATTTTTTTTTCTATAACTACTTGGCAAGTCATACAGTTGAAAAATGATATTTGTATAATTTTGTCACGCGTACGTAAAAAGGTTCGCCAACCCTAGGCTAAGCTATATATATAAAAACAATGCTTAAGTGAGAAACATAATAATTTAATCTTTTAAACTTATTGAGTCTCATCTATATAATAATAATATTGAAAAAAACCTTTTTCTATTCGCATGTATGGTGACAAAATAGTTACAGACTTTATTCACAGGTGTTACTACTATACTACTAAAATATAATAAATATATATATATATGTTACACCGAAGGCGTGAAATTGTGTATTACATGAAATCGGCAAATTTTTGCCTAATTCATGAATAATGCATGCCCGTTTCCTTATTCATGAATTAGGCAAATTATCTAACGAGTGCGTGAATTCGGCGGGGTATGAAATTTTTAAACTGTCAACATGACAGTAGAAAAAGTAAATTTAATACGGATGGTTTTATTAGTTATAATTATATGACATAATATAATATTATTATTATTATGTTAGGTTATGTTTTGTAATTCTGAATTCAACTGAATGTCCATTTTGAGGTTAGCTAACAACTGTCAACAAACTATCAAGTAATCATACTATCACAAACAAACAATACACCATTGCACAATTGATATCCAAGCACGAATCAAATCGCGAAAATACCTTTTAATAAAATTCTTCCGTTATCATAATTATAGTTCTAGATTTTATTTGGACAAAGTAAATGGAAATGAACGTCATTGTAGTTATTAATTGGTAGATTTTTATATAATCAATGACATTTGACACATTTGGTTAGTTTGATTAGTTGTAAAAAAACACCACCGGAGCGCCACTACCCAATTTTCTTAATGCATGAACTAGGTAGAAAAATCACTGCCGAATTCATTTAATACGTAATTTCACACATTCGGCGTAACATAATATACATTGAAGAGTTACCATAATTGATTTAAGAGTTAATAGCTTTACTATCAATATCATGAATGTAATATTCAACAACATAAATAATTCATAATGACTCACTAGCAAGCAGCTTTTGTACTGTGTCCACTGAATGCAAAATAGAATCTCACCTATCAACAACGTGTTTGCGTTTGAAATAGAAGCAAACCGGATGCTAATTGTAACGAATTAAAACTCGCAACTCAATTAAGCGGCGCCTGAAAGTATAGGGGCGTCGCGACGTCGAGCCCTACTTGAAGAACAGGAGTTCGCAAGTTTCTTTGAGCATGTTTAAGACCCAAAGTAGATAAATTTGTCAGTGTTTTGAAATACTTGGAAAGTTTGTAGCGCTGGAGGGGGTAGGGAGGCCGTCATTGGAAAGAAACTTGTATTGAAATATCAGTTGAGTTGGCAAATTAAATTATCTCTGATATTATTAATTTCATAACACAGTATAATATAATATCAATTTACATTACAATGTTATATACTGTATAATAACGTCTTCATTATATTATATTAAAATAATATTGCTATGTAAACCTAAAATACTAATAATTTATGTATGTAGTGATTTTATTTATTCCTATTTACAGTTAAAATATGTACCAACCTCATGGCCTTCACAAGGGTGATAATGTTAGGGTTTTATCCTGGAGGCTCGGGCTTAAGGGGACCCGGCATGGTGGCTCGATCAGTTAAGTGAGAAAAACACACACCGCAAAGTTGATCTAATAGTAAAAAACCTACAGCGCTATTTTCCTTAATGATTGTGAACATTTAAAATATGTGGCTGTGCAATTTAATTTGATCTGATATAATGGATATAATTAAATGATAATTCACCCCACTTACAAAATGGCTATTTATCTAATATGGCGAAGGGTTGTATACTACTTGGCAACCACAAAAGGAGGTCGCGATCAGTGCTTCATAATTTGCTGAGTGCCGACAACTCAATAAATCAACTGGATTTATTTCCGCTCAAAATACACGGAATACTCTTTACCCGGGGGTTCCATGGAAACCACTTGGGGAACACTACTGTAGAAAATCACGCTGCCCTTAACTATAGTAATAAATAGGGGGCCTGCCATAGATCCTGGCTTGCGGGCCCGCTTCAGGGAGTGGGGGCCATGACCAACCTCCATAGATGAAGTAATTTTTGAAGAAAATATCCGGAGATTAAAGCTGTGATGAAATGCATTTGGACGTTTGAATAAAATATTCAAAAGTTACATCTCGGTATCTCTTAAGGGGGGACATGCTCGTCGAAGGTCAAAATTGAGTTTTTGTTGTATTTTCAAACCATGATCCTGGACACTCCTTAAACGTTGTAGATAATTTATTTATATAATTTTGAAGCCTTATTATCCTTTATATTTATTTTAAACATTCGATGACTGCATAAAGTATTTTTGTTACATAAAATAGTATTCTTTTAAACCTCTCGCTCTAATGTTTTAGAATATAGTCATTTTTCGGTACATAACTGTGCAGTGGTGTTAAGATTTTTTACATTTATTAATTTTTAAACGCATTTATAAAATCATTGGTATAATTTATTACGAGATATTTTTTGTAAAATATTCACGATAAAAAATTATATTGATAATCTCTGTGATCCCAAATTTGACAAGAATTAGGCATTTTATTATTCAAAAAATCGGCAAGATTAACACATTTGAAAATGATTCTAAAGATATTTATTATAAGCTATGTTTTTGACCATTCAAGTGTGATAAACATCTTATGAATAATGATTGCTTTATAATAATTATTGACCTAAGAATAAGGTAGTGTTTTTTTAAAATACGCCATTTCTTTTGTCATTCCCTAGTGGTTAAGCTACAACATACAGCCGTAGCCATAAATTGACAAACTATAATTAAAGTAGGGAGTAAAATTATGTTAGCGCGCGTGTTTGAACATGTACCTAACCGATTTTTTTTTATTTTTTTTTAAACGGTACATGTTCAAACACGCGCGTCAATATCATTTTACTCCCTACTTCAATTATAGTTTGTCAATTTATGGCTACGGCCGTATGTTGTAGCTTAACCACTGGGGAATGACAAAAGAAATGGCGTATTTCAAAAAAACACTACCTTATTCTTAGGTCAATAATTATTATAAAGCAATCATTATTCATAAGATGTTTATCACACTTGAATGGTCAAAGACATAGCTTATAATAAATATCTTTGGAATTATCTTCAAATGTGTTAATCTTGCCGATTTTTTGAATAATAAAATGCCTAATTCTTGTCAAATTTGCGATCACAGAGATTATCAATATAATTTTTTATCGTGAATATTTTACAAAAATTATCTCGTAATAAATTATGCTAATGGTTTTATAAATGCGTTTAAAAATTAATAAATGTAAAAAATCTTAACACCACTGCACAGTTATGTACCGAAATATGACTTTATTCTAAAAAATAGAGCGAGAGGTTTAAAAGAATACTATGTTATGTAACAAAAATACTTTATGCAGTCATCAAATGTTTAAAATAAATATAAAGGATAATAAGGCTTCAAAATTATATAAATAGATTATCTACAACGTTTAAGGAGTGTCCAGCATCATGGTTTGAAAATACAATAAAAACTCAATTTTGACCTTCGACGAGCATGTACCCCCTTAAGCAAATATTTTCAACCATTTTGAGTTAGCGACACACTTAAAAACTGATGAAGGTTTAACGATACATCAAAATTGTTAAATTAAAAAAAATTGCTTGAAAAAAATCGTAATTATTTTTATTGTACTCGTATATATTTTATCTAATCGGTTCTTCAACTATCGTAGAAATAAAATCGTAGAAACAATAAAATTCTATTGTATCATTATGCATGACACTGCCAGAGTTCTGGTGACTAACTCAAGATGTTGGTTGAGAACCCGGAGCATACAAAATAAATAAAATTTGTACAATTTTTTGGCTGCGTGGTGTTTGTATGTAGCACAATTCAAGCGAAGTAATAAATAAAACTCATAATTGTTAAAATTTTGTATATTGTTTCTAGAAGTACAGTTTATTACACAATCTACTATTAGTCTTAAATCAGTGGCGGCTAGTCCATATAATGCACTGCGGAACTGCAGCACCCCCAAGAAAATTGAGAAAAATGTAATATTATAATATACATAAATTTATGTATATTATATATTAATATATTAATATTATTTAAGCGTGTCATAAGCTCGCCCTTGCACCGATACATCCAATGTTCAATAATATTATCATACACCGCAGTAGGTACTTGATTTTGCAACAGTGCCGTTTCCGATAGAATTTGCTCGAGTTGAAGAAGGGTGGCGCGGGGAGCGGGGCTCACATCTGCAAGCTTAATCAGTACTGCGGGTCAGATAGTCCGATTTCAGTATTTCGCCCGTAGACAAATATACTTTCGCCGTTTCTGCATCGCAAGTGAGCACGCCCGCTACAGCGAGGAAAGAAATATAGCTATAATGATTTATTAACATTTTTAAAAATTATTTCTGTTTATTTAATTTATTTAATTATTAATATAATAAATAATTAATAATTTATATTTAATTTTGATGTTAATAGTAAAATATAATCCAAATAAACATTTATTTTTTATTTTTAATCAACCACAGCACCCCCACATATCTTATCCACAAGCCGCCACTGCTTAAAACATACTTAATTGTAAGTCTTTTATTAATTCATAATTACTCAATGGTAATCTCAATCTTATTATATTAATTTATGTTCATTTAAATTAAATTATTAGTTGATGTTCTTTCATCTTGGTCACTTAACTGATGAACGGATGTGGTTTGTAAGACCCTAGTATTTGACTAATTTTTTCTACTACTTTTTATATTTGGTTTTTTTTTTAGGTTGAGCAAACCAAATTGCAACGTCTGGAGGACATTTTATACCGCTGATACATGCGTATTTCTATAAATAATCTTTTTTTTACTACACTTGACCGCCGTAAATAATAAATTCAAATAGCAAAAAAAGTCTAGTATAAGCCGATACAGAGAAAAACCTGTTACATTATTATAAAAAGTTTACCGACTCATTTTTTTTGCGAAGAATTGATTTCTTATCAGAACGCTGAGTAAGTTGTAACCTCCCTCCTGCAAATAGTGGGCACTCGATGCCAGACTTTCTGGCGCGTCTGAACGAGTCCCATCCATTTCGCGTTCTACTTGTCAAACGTGATTGAGAATATTTCGATTGAGTGAAGTTATTCCAGCGCGCGTTTTAACCAGTGTTTGCTGTTGTCAATATCACAATAAAACAGCGATACAGATCATTATTTTCGTTCAATTAAATTTCAGACAGTCTATATTTATGAATATATAAATATATTTTTTTAAATAATGGTGTTATTTGAATAAAAAACATCCACAAAATAGTTAAATAGGTACTACAATAAATTTATTCCCTGGTAAGACATTCATTTTATTAGATAATTATTTTTTGACGGCCAGCGGGACTCAAACCCGAGTTCATTGGATTTGCTCCAATGTGTTCTTAATAATTATAAATAGAAACCAACAAAATAGGTGGCCATGATAATTTTGCCCAATAACCAAGCTTTTAGTGGTGTAAACTGAACAACCAGCACGTCTTACAGTCTTGGCTGTATAATATTATCACCCCATATACAAAATTTCACGCGTGTTCTCACCCTGTCGCCTCATGAAGAGTTTTCACCACGGTGATAGTATCTACTGCAAGTATCTATTTTAGAAACTAATAAACAGTTTTCCGTAAGGTGCCATGATTCGCTACCGTAAAGCAACACAGTCAGAATTCAAACGCTAAAAAATTCTGTCCCATAAATGACCCATTCTCTCCAAAATTTTCATTACGCCCTGGGGGCGCTTTTAGCAGTCTACTGTAATTTGAAGGTGATGGTAGATTGGTAGTTTATGGATCTAGGAGGGGGGGCTTACACAAGATACCTGACACTGGCCTTTATGTTGAGAGGGCTGGCGCGCGCTGGGGCCGGTTCGGTGTTCACGCACTCACGCACTGCTAAACGGACGGTACACTTTGGATGGATGATATATTATGAAGTTGATGAATGATTATGATAAAATATATACGCGACATTCACTCAAACCATAACAGATTTATTGCAACGATAGTCAAACAGATACGTTTTAAGTCACTAGGTAGTTAACGACGGCTAAGCTATTAGATACCCGCAACGCAACCGCTCACTCGATGTCATTTGAGCTAACTCAATGTTCTTTGCAATTACGGTCGATTCATCACCCGTAACTGTCGGTCATTTGGTCTTGTGACAATAATATATAGGGGGATTTGAGTAGATGGAGAATAATGATGACGGCCAACACAATCGGCCACACCACGCCCTTTTGTCGTAAATGAATGCTATCGTAAATCAGCATTATCAGAATGCAAATATCAAACCATCTTATCTATAAAGAACTATTTTTAGTATTTTTTACGTAACTTATGCCCCTTTAACATTGTAACTTTGGTATATTTTATGTCAAATCAGTACCTAGAATAAAACAGAACTGTCAGGATACAATTGTCACTTACTAATCACCAATTTTTGCCATAATATCCTTTACGCCCTTTTTCCAAAGCGTCTTTGATATATTTCATCCCAATCCTTAAGTTCAGCTGCTGATTTATAATTTGTCAAAAGCTTTTGGTAAACAAATTTTATTTTTGTTATTTGTGCAAACAAACGCGGTCTTTATGCAAACGGTGCCCTAATTAAATACACAGCCGCGGTGTTTTCGAAATGAATTCACTTCCAGAAACCCAGAAGGAAGTGACACCAGTCATTGTTTCAAAAGGGTTCCGTCTGACATTTCAAATAGAACCACTTAGATCACAGAATTCTGTATGTTGGTTTTTTATAACCTTAAACAACAGAATTTTTCATGTTTGTAGCTCTTAATTTTTTTATATTAAAATGCTTTAATTTTTATGAGTCGTAATTCACTTACATAATAATATTATTATGTTGTATTATTTACTAATTCTACCGTTTTATAAAATAGTATAATTCGCCTTATTTGTACTTATTTATAATGAAGATAAAATCATAGTGATTGATAATTATTTTTGTATTTTATAACATTCATTAAAATTGTTTTGAAACATTTTTTTTTGTTAATTCTACTATGTTTTACTTATCTAAACTATTTCGGAACCCATCAATGGGCTCATATTCCGAAACAGTTGTCAACATAAATAACTCAAATATTGTACAATAAACAAAAACAACTGTTCCTTCATTTTTTATGGTACCTATTTGCAAATAGTAATGCTTTATTTGATATAATAAAAACTTAGTTTAAGCTTTCTATACTGAGGCGAGGAGCTTTTTTTTCAGTTAAGTGTATCCCTAGTATACAAATTTCATAATACAATATAAAATATTGCTGTATATAAACATGCAACACAAAATATCTTGCACTTGTTTTAAGTATTAGTCTTACTAACATTATTATCAGCTCTACCTGTTTTTACAAAAATGCTCAATTTTAACCATAAGGCAAATATATTATCTATGCCAATACCAAATCAAGGGGTTGATAATAATTGACAACCGGCACTTTATTTCGGTACTAATCAATTATTACACAATTTTTAAGTATTATACTTATATAAGTATTAATAATACATTGATATAATAATTATAAAATATATGCGGTGGTGGAATTGATTTTTATTTTCTTATTAAAAGGGGTTTTGTGATAGCCTATGAAAGATTGTTAACGACTGTTAACTGACCTTTTTTTTTTTTTTTTTGTGATTTTACCGAGGCTTTGACTGCGACTCGCTGTCATATCGCCTCTTCTCTTCTAGAAGGGGATCCTTCGATCAGGTCCTCACTCCTATTCTGTTAAATGGCTTTATAATTATTTTGTCTAGCTCTTCCGTCTTTCTTTCTTTCTTCTTTAGACGCCAGTGTTTTATGCACCAGAATCGCTCTCCTCCGTATCCATCCCTTCTGTATTTTCGATACATCGTGTAATCATTGAATTTCAGATAGTCTAATTCAGACCTCAGCCAAGTCTCTGAGATTAATGCTATTGAAATTTTTTGTCTTATTAAGTAGAGTTCTATATCATCCTTTTTTTGCTTCATACTTCTGGCATTCCATTGTAAAATCCTAATTTGTTTTTTATTATCCATTTTGCTCCAGAACCTCCCCTAGAATTTCCTTTAATTGTCCTTCTTTGAATTGTTTGCATACCCAGTCCACTGCTTTAATTATTAGTTGTTTAATGATCTGCTGCCAGTCTCCCCCTTTCAGCAAGACTTTCATAATTTCTCCCATCGCGTTAACCTCTGTCTTCCCCTTTGAATTTTTCTTATTTTTTGTAGGCTTTACGCTACTACCTGTAGATATTATTGTTGAGCCTGAAGCTTCTACCACCGCTTCTTCTTTCTTTTTGTTTTCCTTAGTTTTTTGAATTGTTTCGCTTTCATCTCTTCCTACGATTTTTTTTTGTTTTAATATGTCAGCATAGCTATTATTTGACATATTTTTTTTTGCTTCCTTGAAAGGTATGTTCATTTTTTTCATTGCTTCTTTGCAATTCTTTTCCTCTTGCCACTTTGGGCATTTTTGGCTGTTTGCCGCGTGGTTACCTTTGCAATTGATGCACGTAATTTCCTCATTTTTTTCGCAGGTTTTGTGGTTTTCACCACACTTAGGGCACGTTTCTACTGTACGTCCGCAATTGTTCGCGATATGCCCATATCGCCAGCATTTGTAGCATTGCATAACCCTGAATACATACGGTTCTACAGCAAAAGAGACTCCATATATGTAAATTGTTCTCGGCAATATTTTCTCCCCAAATTTAATACTGACTGACGAGGTCTTTGTCAGCTCTCCTGTATCACATTTTCTTGTCAACCTCTTAAGGTTGATTACTTTTGCATCACTTTTGATTTCCATTTGCAGTTCTTGGAGGTCCATATCAATATCGACTTTTCTTATTACTCCATAAGAGCAGGAGTCATTCTCTTTGGTCACAAAACCGAGATCTTTGAGTTCTCTAGCTTGTTTCACTTTATCTGCTTCTTTTTCGTCTTCTACTTGGATGTACGTCTTTAAATTTTTATTGTAAATTTTCTGTACTTTTACTCCTGCCTTATGCAGCATCTGCGCTATTTTCAATTTTAATGGAATTTTACTTCCCGTCGCTATCATGACGATGTTTTGGTTTCCCTTTGGAGTGACCCCAGAGTCTCTTCTGGGTTTTTTTCCAGAGGTCACCGTCTGCCATTCTTCTTCTTTTTCTCCAACCACTTCCTCTTCATCATCGTTTCTTTTCATCTTCGTTTTTTTGGTTTCATTCACTTCCATCGTGGTGTTTTCCATTTTATTGCTTTTGCCGTTCACGCGGTCTTGGAATTCGCGCAACAGTGTGAACAAAAAACAGTGTGGACAACCCCTCGCTTCACAGCGTTTGACGCACTCCCCGCACAAAGTGCACTATCCGTGCAACAATAAATCTTTTTTCACTTTTTCTCAAGCACTGGCACTGATTGTCAAAATCACATGGGACCACACATGTTGAGTTTATTGTCAAATTCATTTACAAACAATATTATTTTTGTTGTATCCCGTATTTATAACCGTTCGCGAGTAACCAAGCGAATAGCGTCCCGAATACGCAAGCGAAGTTGTACAACCTCACTCCACCGCTGTTGGCTTCCGACTGGTTAACTGACCTTATTTCATGTATATTAAACAATGTCGGAAATCGAAGACTATTTTATTTGTTTTCGCCACAAGGAGCACACATCTTGGTAAAAATGCGGCAATTTCAAATAAAATCAAACCGGTTCTGCTTTAGTAAATCTATCACAACTACAATAATACATCAATTTACACGTAATTATTATAATATATAGTATATTCCTTTTAATGCTACAATATCCCATGAGGCCTAATAACAATAGTGTAGTGAAACAGTAGTGTATTTAGTAACATATTAGGTACATTGTGACCTCACAAAGAATCAAACTGGGGCCCTCCAGATAAAAATCTAGCGCCTTTAGTAGGTACTGGATTATTACGATGGTAACACTATAATATTATTTTCAAATTTTTCAAAAACTTTCAAACTTGATGTTTCAATAATTAATATTTAATATATCTGAAATGGGTGTCTAGGATACAATTAAAATAATTGTGGGGTGAAATATTAATTTCATAAATATAATTACTTCCAGCTATTACGACGGCTTGAAAAGCAAGAAAGCAATACGAATTTGTTAACAGTTAATTAAAATGATACTGTTATATCGACAGTCATTTCTGTGATATCTGGTACCATTATTTTATATTAGTGATTATTTATCTACTGTGCCTTATAGGTATAAATAATATATAATACTGTAATAGTATATTTAAATTTATAGATATACACGCCAGACTATCATTTAAATGTTCATCATAACTAATTACAATTCAAATTTGATTTATACGCAAAGACGATGGACAGAGTGAGTTGGAACGACATGAGAGTCCAATGTAATTGCGAGCTAACTTTAAAACAATCACATTTGGTTAACGCCGTCCGGGTCACTTCATTATACAGAGAATGGACCTTCCATTTTCAACGTTTTCATTAACTTTGCTCACTCTCTCTCTCACACCCAGTGTTGAATTTAGTTCAGACTATGGGGATACATAACAAACCGCAATAGTTGTTGTTTTTAACTTACAAACGAGAAACAATAATGACAACTCGTTGAATAAATAATCCGCCCTTTGAATGTCAAGTAGTATCATACCCAGTTATAGCTTTTTAGTATCTACATATATTTGTGTATATTTTTTTGTTTCTAGTTAGGTTATATATAATCGTTTTCAGTCATTAACCATTAAAAACGTTGCCTGTTGATTAGAGATAAATGAACATAACAAAGAAAATGTATACTTAGTTTATTTTTGTATATTCTGTACTTCAAAGTCTGTTCAATATCACCTAAAATTAAATATTACCGAAAATGAATTAAATATTTACATACAGAGTCGATAATTAATTGACGTTGTGTTTACGCGCTAGTTATTCATTATCATCATTATATCATTACCAGTGCTTGAAATAGAAAAAGTTTATGAACCGGAGCGCTTGCTTGAGAATTTTCCTAAAATATTAAAGTGCGCGAGTTTTTTTTTGTTACTTATATAATACCTACCTAGTACCTACCTTAGATGGATAAATGAAATATAGGCAAAAAAACTATCGTTTACAATATATGCCGTCAAAAACGCTTCTTTTATTTTTCCTTCTACGTCTACCCCTGCGGGATGTAACTGATTTTTACTTATGAATTATGTTGTATGTAATATCATTTAATTAGTTCAATTACATATTATACAATATATTGAGACATTGAAGATGGTGGAAAGCGAATTCTGGAATAGGTACTTAACCCAAATCCTATGGAATTATACAAAACTCTCATTAATAATAAATTATGTTATTCTAAAAACTTTACAACAAAACAAGACACTCTTATTATTGTTAGTTGAGATAGGCGTGTACGACATAATATCAAGTTTTTGAAAATGTAAATTTATGTAATGATTGTTATATTAATTCCCGAATGGAGCGCCATTTTAAATTTTTCCACGAGACGGAGAGGTAATCTCGAAGATTAAATTTCACGAATCGAAGCTATGCTCCGGTGTGTTCTGGTCCAATTCGAGCGATGAATGATAAGACATAATTATGTGACACAACGCATGCTCTCGTTTTGTCATTTTGAGGGAGTTACAAGCGCTCATTTTAAAGTTTTGTTAGCTAGGCGTCGGCTTATAATGTCGTGGATCTCCAGCTCGAATCTTGGGTCTAGCATATTATACACATATTAATTTATAATATGTGTTTATAGTCAGAGTATGGCTCTAATAGGTTGAGCAAGTTTAACCACTTGCACTTGCCATTTCTCGTAAAAACAAAAATCTTTTAATACTAACCTCCACTCTGTGGAACCCCATAGGATCAGACATGGTCAAAAAAGCAAGAAAAACTTTTATTAATTACAAAGAATTCCATCTAGTTATTATATACAAAAAAAACATTCATATAAGTATGTGAAAAAAGAATAGAAATAAATAATGTTCTATGTGACATGAAAATTTAATAGTTTGAATAATATTAATACCTCTAAAAATGGGAATCACTGATTTAGTACATGTCCTTCAAACGTGGCTGGTAGTATAGTATAGTCATATAAGTACCTATATACTGATAATATTGCAGTTTCCATCACTTTTTACTTTTATGGTGTCCATAATATTATGGTTCGACAATTTATTACCCCTTAACCGATATTCTTTCAAGGTCACCGCTAAAGCTAAGAACTATATAAGGTTGAACGCGCAGGACGAAAAAGAGTATGGTTAGGATATCCCGGAAGTCTTTTGGGCATGTTCAATTTGAAATTCAATCACTTGTCACATTCTCCACTTAAAGAGTTAAGGCGTGACGCTAACAAGAAACCGCCCTTCACAAAACTTAAGGGTGCGACCAATAGAGCCTTCATCCCCAATCGACTACTTTACACCGGGATAAATATGACGCAAACAATTTGCATCAAGTTTATTTCCATTTGTATTACAAGAAAAAACACAGTAAACTTATCTTCACATTACGAGTATGTATGGATGTATGTTAACAGACCTTACGTTACGAAATTTAAAATGCTTCATTCGCATGTGTGCGCACCACCAAGTTGATCATGCGCCGCTACAGAGTATGTAATATGGAGTATATTTAATATTTTCGCCTAACTTAACATTAGTGTCGGTATTTTAGTGAACACAATTTTTTTTTTGATACGCGTTGTGGATGGGCTAATAACATTTCGTCTCTCGAAACAAATACGTGGTACATATAGAATAGAGTGATTATTATGACGAAAATAATATCAAGCCTGATAAAGGCATACAATATTCATTTTTTTCATCGATAGACATCCAAATTATTTCAGAAATTAAGTATTTTTTTTTTCGTTGTATATAAAAAAGTCAATTAAAATATTAGCAAGTTCAAGTAAATTACAATAAAAAATCTTGGAGTGATCTGTGACGTCGGTTAGTAATTAACTCATTCGCTGCTGAGTAGGTAATGATTTTTTAATTGCCTCCTTTAAAATGCACTTTAATTACATCGATCGGCCGCCTGGTCATTACGCGCCGGGTGCATCTTCCGCGTCCAAAGTATTAAGGTAATTAATATGTACCTACAAAAACAGATTGCCAATAGTTACTCAATTTAGAAAGCGCTACAAAGAGTATTGAAAGGACCATTATTTAGAAATTCGTCGTAATTAGATAAGATGCCTATACCACTGTGGTCAATGTGCGTGTGTTCGAATCCCGAGAGATGCAGGGTTAATTTCTACTGGGTGTCGTATTAAAAAAAATGAATTTATCTATTGGTTATATATTTTTCAGAAGTTTTTTCAAATTTTCTATTTCAGAAATATTTATATTCTATAGTTTTGGGGTAAAAGAGCTTCTCAGTTTAGTTGCAACTGAACTGTCACATTATTAACCGTTTGTATCAACAAAGTCATAGCGCTCATTGAATTATCGTATTAGTTTTAATGAAACATCATTCAAAGATTTGTATGAAAATGTCTGGGGACGCATTGTGTGAGGCACGAAACGACAACGACACTCCAAAATTCAAACAACCTTATAAAATTAGCGCGGTCTTAGCTGATAATGCAAAGTGGATGGTAAGGCAAAATGTCTCCCAGGGGTAGCAAATATTCATTCGGGGTGTATGAATTTAGATTGTAACGAATTTTGAACAGCGATCAATGGGGTGGGTAGATGGCTCTGGGGGTGTTTTCAATTTTAAGGTTATGTATGCTCATAAAGTGAAAGGCGTGCAATCTTTCGAAAGTAATATCACTTTTAACTTCCCACTTTAATGATAGCTACTTAGTTTATCCAGATTCTATAACATTTTAGACTAGTGATGTGTCAATGTCTGCATGAAATACGGAAAGAAAGAAAAACAATTAATACACTGGCTTATCAATTATTATTGTTTTATTTCTAAGTGCGGACTTCATTGCTCGCGTCTGACTTAATATTGTTACAAATTATTGTTACAGAATATTCTATCCACGCGCTTTACCTCGCATCGTTGCAAGTGCGTTATTTTTACAAAGTTTCATTCGATATACAAATGTGTATGGTCTAAGTGAATTTGTGCGTTTTATAATACTCAAATGGATAGCTGGCGATCGCTTACAAAATCGGCCACAATATGGAAAAATAATTGATCAGACATACAAAACGAAGAAATAATATATTGATTTCTATTCATAATTGCACGATTTCTAAGAGCTCGCGTTTCAACCCGAGCCTTGTCTCTCGTTATTTTAAGTGTTTTTTTTTTTTTTTTTGTAAGTTTACTATGAGAAATCGAGAATCAAGATGAAAGACTACTGTTTAAGTAAATATGTGCACTTAGGATTTACTTATATTATGTGATTTTCAAAATGATCCAGGATTTATTATAAAAATATAACTCACGTATAATATGATTTAAAAACAATTACTATTTTAATATACAATAGAATATTTGATATTTCCACCGTACTCAGGTAGCCACTTGATTATTTTATATAAATATTTTAATATCTTGAGCCTGGAAAGGAATAAAATGGAGAAAAAAAATAATCATTTAAATTTTATAATAAAATACAAAATAATATTCAATTCTTAATTTCCGTACGCCACTGAAGTGTAGTTATTTATTACGGAGCTGGTTAATGATTGCTGTTAAATTTAAAAGGTTTTTTTTACCTTGGCGTCTTTTACGCGGTTTTTTTTTTGTTAAAAGGATTCCTAACTTTTAATTTTTTTTGAAAAATGTTTGAACCTTGAAGTCAATAAAATATCCATTTCGTTATTTACTGTCTCTATATAAAATGAGTAACTTGCGTATCCTTTTGACTATATTATTAATTAATTAAAAATATATCCAATTAATTATTAGCATAATATACTATTTAGTTAAGGCTATAACGCCTGTATCTTCTTCAGGGATTTACACGATTTGGTGGAAACAGTACAACAATTGAATGATATAGCAACATCAATACTATTTTTGCAAATGTTAATTTTTGAGAGCATACGGAAACAATTTTAATAATAATAGATAAACAAAATAGTTAATTTGACTATTATTTCAGAAAAGGGTTTAGAAGAAGGAGAGGAAGTTGGGTATATAATGTTTTTACTTCAACATTCCATTTTTTTCAGTCATATAGCCTGCAGAAAGGATGACAGCCTTGAAAATCTTGTGGTATTATCCAGTTGTAAACTGCGCAACATCGACTTCACACGTCTCAATTACCAAGCTCTGAAAAATAAAAAGAATTTGATTTTAAAATATAATTACAAAATGCAAAAAATGGGGGGTTTTATGTTGATTTACTCGACTAAAGCGAATTCACCCACGCACATGAGTTCTGTTCGAAACATAAGTTTAGTTCGAAGTCCGAAAAGTAAGAAAGTTTTTCATTACTTCTCTTGGTCATTTTTACACACTATTAATCAATCATTTTCCAATATTATGTTTTCTCATACAGTTCTCATAATAGCTTACGAAAAATAATTGACCTATATATATGTTTAACTCATTTTTAATAATAGTTAAATGTGTTAACTCAACTTTGACATCTTAAACATGCGTGCTCTAACATGACGAAGTTGGAAAATTATTGCTCATCTCTGAAGTCGTGAGAACGTGTAAAATCGATTTGCAGTTTTTTCACGCTTAACCCTTTAAAAGCTAAACAAGATATATCATCGTTCATAATAACAACAATCTTTGTTGACGTCTTGATGATTGAAATTGTAAATTATTTTGGAAATTTCCTGCTGCAACATTATCAAGCCTGTTTTTTATTTCGTTTGTTTTGTACATTTAATTACTTTTTTAACATTACTTTTGAGGGTTTATATATGGGAAATTGAAGTTATTTACTTTATTAAACTACGAATCATCATGTACATGTGCAGAATGAGCTATTGGTGTTCAAAATTTTGGACTGAAAACTCTAAAATTGATTTTATTTTTTATTAGCGGTGTTATTACTACACGCAGCATAGTATGCATTTCTCATTGAGAATTTGTAAAATATCGTAGCATTTTAGGGATTATAGTTAATTGAAAATTATTATGAATGCCAGATAACGGATATAAACGATTTTTATAATTTAATTTTAAGCGACCAAATATACTCCAGTACCGGGTTTTTCGGCGAACCAGCAATAGTAGTTTGACTAACTTTAATGTTCTATCTGAGTGCATGTAATGACTTCAGTCTTGGATAACTACTCCTGTGACATTACCAGATATATTAAAAAAATACTGATGCACATACAAACGTACGACTTTGCGATAAATAAGGTAGATTAATTAGACCGAGTGTTATTTTGGTTGGTTATCTTCACAGCCAATAAGGTAATTAAACATGACTTTCACGTATTTATACCAATATAATATATGGTTTTACAGCATAAACAAAATGAAAAAATACAATAATATATTTCAAATCCTACTAAAGAAGCCGAAGCATTTTAAAAATAATAACAAAAGCTTTGATATACTGACTGCGTAATTATTTCAAAGAATTTTCAGATGAAAAACAACGTAAAGTTAATTCTTCTCAACCACAAAGAAATTAAATAATATCGTAATGGATGATGATTTTTTTTTTGTAAATATTTTTCTTTCGCCTGTATTGAAAGGCTTACTTCCCAAATACCAGATAAAGTATTCACCAATCATTACAAAACAAACTTTTTTTTTCTCCGAACAAGAGAACAAAAATTAACAAAAAAAAAACACAAAGGCTTTTGAAAAAAAATCAGTTGATAAATAATAAGAAAAGACGTAGTAAACGTGATTAAATAAAAAAGGGAACTTTGGTTACTTACTTATTTTATTTTTCTGGTGCAAAATAATATGAAAAAAAAACATCGCACCGTTGAGAGATTTTTATTACGCAATAGGTTTTATTGAAAAAAGAAACGTATTAATAATAATATATATAAGAACCTCTTTCGCGAAAAATACATTCCCCGTTGCTATTGAATCATTTTTCACGCTGATGTATTGATTTCGTATTGGGCACTAAAGAAAGTTAAGCAATAAAAAGAAGAGAAAAAACGTACAATTAGGATAATGTGAAATGAATACGCATTAAGTAAGATAGAAAATTAAATTCAATACTTAATATTATAAAATAATAATCGAACATATATACTGAACTTGAAAATACCTCAGATATATTAGCCGGCTCGCCTTGTCTGCCGCACAGCCATAAACTAAACTTTCCAAGAACGTCGATCCGGTGTTGTTTATGAAGATCTCGCACATTTACCTAGCGACAGTCGCACGTAACCTTCGAAACAAATAGATATTTTGATGAGGCGATCGGCAAGCCGGTATAGAAATGACCAATCCATAGGTGTTTGTATACAACCTAGCGTTTTTGACGCAGCCCAAGAAGCATGCAACTTGTCGATTGCATCAGTAGATGTTTTTTTTCCAAACTAATTCACATTTAACCAATCTGCGGAGCTTTTTTGCAACGTGTGTTTTGTGAATAACGAGACGTCACATCGACGTATTCGACATGTTGCAAGCGAGACGAGTTTTGATGTGAGAGCCGGCTTATACCCACTAGAAAAAAATACGATGCTCCATGGGATTTGAACCTGTCTATTCACTGGCATCGCGCCAATATGTTTTAACCAATTAAGGTACGAACCTCCTACCTAAATGCGATTATTTAAAATAATCGTTAATGCTTATCAAATTGCATTATTACTGCATATCGGCTTTTGTGTTTTAAATTAAGGAATATTTATTACGTTAAGTACCAATCGACGTCCGGCTCTCGCAAAATATTTAGTTATAACTTCTATATAGGTACTTGAACTTGCTAACAATTTTTAATAAACCATTTCTTCTATTCAACAAATAATTCACAAGATTTGAGAATGTAACATTCCATATATTGAAAATACATAACTTGAAAACACCTCAGATATATATATACCTACTAAAACAATCACATTTGAAAAAAAAAAATAATAAAATTACACCATGCAGTATTGACTTCTGAAAGGAAAATAATTACACTTTGATTCGGCTGACGTTAAAGCTACCTAGTGAGTTTGTAAGTTCATCATTTTTTATTAAAAACACGACATTTTACTGATTAAAACTGAAATTATGTAGTAGGGGAAAACTCTGGTCTTCACGTGGTAACACCATGGTAATTACAAAATTGGAATGTCATATCGGGTCTTCAATAACTACAGTTGGCGTAGGCAACACCATTTTCTTCGGCTTGTAGGATCTTGTCAAAATTACAGCTTACTGGGCAAGCCTTGCATGAGAATAAGTGCTCCATGCTTTACATTTCACTCCACTCGCAGGGTCGCAGGTTTGGTCATCAGAGAACCCCACTTCACCATGTTGTCTCGGGTGCGTCCTCAGCCTGTTTAGGGCTTTCCATGTACGGTACCCGAAACTGGCTCTAGGCGGGAGATGCTCTGCTAGCTTTACTTAATATTTGAGACCCTCAGAGGCTAGGTTTGCCTCCCATGCGGATAGTCTAACTTCTTCGGGTGGGACGGTCAGAGGTATAGTTGTCGCAATAACGCTTTTTCTGGATTTTGCCTGGTTTTGCACATTTTTTGATACCCATGCATGACGTGTCGCGGGTCCCCTTCTTGGGCTTGAGTAATATTATAAAATCAAAAAGATACGCTTATCGTCTCGCTATATTTAAAATTATGACTGTATAAAAATATATATATCGTAACTTATTTTCTACAGGACACAATCGAACAGTTAAACATTTTTTAAATCATTTTTCATTTCTTTACGTTGAATGCTCACCCTATTTAAATCCGCGAGCATAAAGTGTATAAGAAATTGCTTTAATTTCCTAACCATTATTAATCGCTTTAAAATAACTGCTTCATACATAAAATCCTTCGCGAAGGGTGCGAAGTGTAAAACTACCTCGCGGAGTTTTCTTCTGCAGCAGAGGAAAGCTGAAATACCCAGAAAGGTCGCCCTAATTTATCGGCGCCCCCCGGCTAAGTAATGTGGGGCGATACCGGGGCGTTTGCCGCTCGTGTGATTTCTTAATGCGGCCCATTCACCATTTTTACGACGCCTATAATTTCTACAATCGAACCAATACTCATAATGGCGGTTCATAGATTCCGGCCCTGCGCTCCAAATGAAAGCCTTACTCTTAAAAATATATTCTTAGACTAGTTTCCTCCATCCGCACATTACGCTCTATTAAACAATATTGAATTAGCAAATCTACGCCCTCATTCCTATATTGTGATCCTTTCAATAACCTAGAATTAAATTTAGGATCGGTAGCTTAATGGACAAGAGCACTCACCTGAAAATCTAAAGATGTGACTTTGGATGTCACTCGGTCCAATTATTTATAATGTGTCTTAACATTATGTGTTTTCAATTAAATGATACGTACATTAATATTTTCTGTATATTTGGTTAATCCTTTTATTTATAGTCAAGCTATGGCACTTAACTATACATTTCAATCATAGTGAGAGTAATTCTTAGCTCGTATTCTTATTTTTCCGGTGGTTATTTGTCCGGTACAAATCTTGTAATCGATTTTAACTAACTTCCCGACTAGCTAGACATTTGAAACTTTTAGAATATATCAGAACACGGTGCCAATGCATTTTTTAATACTTTCAGCCACCTTTAAGTAGAATTGATTTCATTTTCAGTTAATTCTGTTTTGTATGAAAAGTTATTTAGGAAGAAATCTGTAAAAAGTAAAACTATTATTGGTTGCTAAGTGGGTCCTAGCAACTAAATTATTAATATTAATATATACGTGCGTTACTATGGAAATCAATATGACATTTCAGTATTATTTCTATCAAGTACAAATTTTGTTGATCGTTTAAGCTAGTCAAGTCAAGTCAAGTTTATATGATTCAACGGAAAATTTAAAAACGTTGTATATAAAAAGTTCTTTTTATCTTGTAATTATATAAGTACCATTAATTTTATTATTACAGTGAGTAAAAAATACATAACTAACAATCTAATATACTAGCTTAACGTAACAAAATAATTATATGATTCAAATTCCTATTAAAATCTTCCTCTACTCTAATCCCAAAATGAAGGTCTCTCTGAGTATATTCTCACCGAGTCCTGCAATGAGAAGCTGTCAGTAGGTATATTCAATATAAACTCAATAAAACATGCTCCAGTTTGGTACCCTACTTTTCTCATTTCTATTTCTTCTCATAATTTGTCTTTCATTTATATTTTATACTAGTAAATAACGGATACAAATAATTGTTTATCGACTTTGTGTTACAGAAAATGCCAATGTCGCTGGAACATCTGACTGTATAAATAACCCATTTTTCTAGTCGGCAACGAAACAACATACAATATTATTATTGTAATGATTCTATTAGAATTCAAGGCTTGTTTGTGTAATCCAAGTTGGTATCAAAATAAACAGATTACTCATATGAAGTAGGTCAACACCTGATTTATGACGCATTCCATGCTATTTTACTTATGTACTTCTTGGTCCGATTTCCCAAGAACATTTTGCTCTAGAAAAGATTGCATGTAAGTATACGTGTTTACGAAACTTTTACAAAAGGCAAAGAGTAATATCATAAAAATGGTGGTCATTTTTTATATAATATGTTTATATTGAATATACATATATTTACAAAAATAATACTAAGTATAACATACAAAGGGAAAAAGAAGATAAGTTTAAACTCACATTTTCCAATAGAGTCAAATGAGGGTTAGGAATACTTTGTATTATATTTTTGTGTAAAATAAACTAATTTAATGGCGTCAAATCGATCAAATTTATTATTTCACTATTTATAGTACATAATCCAAAATAAATTATGTCTTAATTATATATATATATATATATATATATATATATTAAATATATTAATATGTCGTAATTGTTTTTTTTATATATAATTATGATATTTTGGTACCTACTTGTAACTTACTGATAAATGCAGCATATTATAAATAATAAAATTGCACTCCTGAATAATCATTTCCATAGACATTTGGATCTGCACACACATAAATATAATATATTTTTAATACAAATAAATGTCTACAGAAATTGTTTCAGCCCATATTAGAATTAGGGTGCATATTGTAAATATTTTTAATGATTTATAGCATATTGTCCTATTTTACCAACGTGACCACACATATCTGACTAAATTGTCAATTATATTACCACATGAAACATATTAGTCTATTATTTTACTAGTGGACGCAGTTTCTAAAATTATGATAACATTGAGATGCACGTCGCGTACTATCACGTGACGTTATCAATGTAAGCTACAACTACGGGAAAAAAGTGTGTAACATCGTTTTTCTTGGTTTTAAAAATAGTATCAGATGGATACTCCCATCCTGTAGCACATTTTTAACCTTTAAACGAACATTGTCATTATTTAGCAAAATCTGCCGAAATCACCAGAATAACAATGAAGCCACCTCACACTGTACCGCGCTGCACCGATACCTGCATGACTCAATGAAAGTTTTTTTATCATTTCTAAATGCCTATACATTTTGGGTGCATGTCAAAATGGCGTGTTTTTGTTTTAAGCGGTTGGCACTATGTATGTTCTATAAGAATGTCGTATATTATAATATATTATGGTCTCCAGGTTGGGTTCTGTTCAAAATATTATCTATGGATATAATCAGTAACTTTAACGTACGCACACGTGTAAACTATTAACATTAATTGAAATTAGCATTAGTTGGCACTCTCCATCATTGAATTTACAGAGGTGGTGTTCGTTCAAAATATTCTGCAAAATGACGAAACCATAGACTAACTTTATCGCCGTGACAACATGACATTACGCGACATGCATCTCAATATAATCACAACTTAACCGTCAAAACGAAGTTTACCTACTTATATTGAAAATATATATATATAATATATTATACGTTACTTTCGTTTAAATGTATGAATATATAATTATTATTTTTGTGTAAATTTTAACTAACATGGTGTTCGATTAATTCTCACAATTTTATAAATAATAGTAATCTTTTTTCAACAAGAGATAACTATTTCATATTATATTACTCAGAACAACACCCTTAATATGGCAGCGTACAAGATTTATTTTAATGTGGCACGCGTTTTAACTAGTTATTAAAATATAATTAAAACCATCAACAAATTGCTTATAGGTACTTCTCTTATAAAATTTGTAGGGCCTCCTATGAAAATTAATCGTTGATATAATTTTATTTTTTCATTTCTTTAAAATGACAACATTTTTTCAAGATATTATATTTTCAGAATTTTACAAATTGGCTGTGATCAAATATCTAATTTTTAAACCGAAATGCTAATGACAATAAAACATCAGGGATACGATTTTCTCTTAAAACGACGGAAGAAACAGTCTTCAGACATAACTTTATTCTATATTAAGATTTGACCTAAATACTTTAAAACGTAAACAAAACAATCCCATTAAATTTCATAACCATAAAACAAATTATCTCTCCAGAAAGTTTTTTTTACATTCCAGGTTTTCGAATAACATTATTTAATTTGTATTATTAAATTCATATTTTAGTAACGTTCACCTTCGTTTCATTAAAACAATTGGCCCGACTTTGCGAATATCTGTCGGATAATGTTTACGTAAAACAAATTGGATACCCACTGTTATTAATACAATTTAAAATAAGTACAATCTCAAAATTTATGGGATGTCAATATTATTTTATATTTCGTAAAATGGTTTTTAATTTATTTCTATACAATTATAATCTTCCTGAATTATATTAAAACAACATTGGGTACTGTTGGCTTATCAGGGATACAGCGGAAAACACATTTTGAAAATAGCCGATAAACTGGATTATTTGTTAGGTTAACCTTACCAAACCTAACCTAACCTTACCTAACCTAACCCAGCCTAACCTTACCTAAAATATCTCAAACTAACAAATAATCCAGTTTATCGGGTATTTTCAAAATGATTTTTCCGCTGTATTCCTGATAACCGAACAGTACCCAACATTGATAGCTTTTTATTTAATATAAATTATCCACAATTTAAAGATATTAAATCATAAATTGAGATGTAATATTATAAGGGATTATAAGATTTATAATACTTGATAAATTTCAATTATTTATTTTTACTTAAAACAAATAAAAACAATTAATACCTCAGTTAGTTACTAGTCACATTGATAGAAAATTGTGGCTTGATTTGTCAGTGCATCGGTAGTTTCACCTGAAACGGACAGCATCCTGATTGTGGGCAAATATTTTTCTTGTCGTAAACTTTCTGATATGGTGCTAGAAAATATATAGGTATCATTAATGTATATACGGATTAACGTAAATCTAGGCAATAATAATTATTTAAAATAAAAAATAAAGAATTGTGCTTGTCTAATTGAAAACAATAATTAAATAATGTTCAATTGAATGTTAAAATACTGTAGATATTTTTTTTTATTTATTTAATTCATTTATGGTTTAAAAGTTATCTAATATTTTCAAACATAAAATTAATGCAGTTCCCATTATCTTCGGACTTACCTAGTTTTATCATTTCGTAGTGTACAATCATATTCAATAGCTATTTCAAAAGCAGTAAAAATCAAGTTATCTAGTTGTATTATTGAGGTGACGATATAAATATCATATAAGCGCGAAAAAAAATAATCAGAGTAAAATAATAAAAGAGAACAAAAATTATTGTCGTAGCCTAAGTAAATCAATATAAGTATGTAATATTACGGTAAAAACAAAAATATGTATTACTTGTTCCACTATACGTTTGTAATTATTTCAATTTTGTCATTACATTTGCATAGTAATCTACAATATTTATACTGAGGAGACACATTTTTCGATTTAAACACTCAAATTTAAATTTATTTTACCGTATATTTATAAAACAATCGTCAATTAAATGGAGCAAGTTAAGTGTGGTAAAATTACGAGTTGCACTTTGGCGATAATTCAACTCCATTATTGGCAAGTTATAAATGGGCTTCGGTGCTTGTGCCCCCCCCCACCCACCCCAATGGGCTACAACACCACACCACTGCGTAAATCAATTACAGACTTCGCCCATTAATTCGCCAATATGTTGAGGATTTTCGAATAACTGAACATTATAATATTAACATAGAGAAACTGGATTGTTAGTTTTAAATTATTCGATTACTTTGTTGTTGTTAATATTTTACTGCCAATATACTAATGTCGATTTAAATTAATAGCATAACTAGTTTTTAATAAATATCGTATATTTTAATAAAACAAAGATTCATGATAATTAAGATTGCTAGAAAAATAACTACAGTTTAAAGCCTCTAAATTCAACTGGGCGGACGTGCTCAGCGTGGGTCAAAATGAAGCTTTAAACACTACCTTATTCTTAGGTCAATAATTATTATAAAGCAATCATTATTCGTAGGATGTTTATCACACTTGAATGGTCAAAGACATAGCTTGTAATTAGTATCTTTAGAATTATCTTCAAATGTGTAAATCTTGCCCATTTTTTGAATAATAAAATGCCCAATTCTTCTCAAATTTGGGATCACAGAGATTATCGATATAATTTTTTATCGTAAATATTTCACTATTATTATGTCAATATAAATTATACTGATGGTTTTATAAATGCGTTTAAAAATTAATAAATGTAAAAAATTTTAACACCACTGCACATTTATGTATTGAAATATGACTATATTCTAAAACATTAGAGCGAGAGGTTTAAAAGAATACTATTTTATGTAATAAAAATACTTTATGCAGTCATCAATTAATGTTTAAAATAAATATAAAGGATAAAAAGGCTTCAAAATTATATAAATAGATTATCTACAACGTTTAAGGTATGTGCAGGATCATGCTTTGAAAAAAGAACAAAAACTCCATATTGACCTACGCTGAGCATGTCCCTCCTTAAGTAAATCAAATTTAACTGGATGTATGCCACAAGCGCAAGGCCGGTCATATAAAATGAGCGTGTATATTATATGCTGTACTTTACACTCATTATAGTAGCCCCCGATCAATTCTTTTAAATAATTAAATATATTATACACATACTGCCATCTCCTAGAATCATGATGAAATACTTTTAATATTATCACGACCCGCTGAATACCACCATGGTAACATCTCCCGGCATTTAATGGGTTTCTTACAAAAAACAAATACGTAAAATATTTCCATGACAACGTAATACATTTCTGTATTTAATGTGTGGTTGTAAATTGAGGTGTACTGAATGAATGTATGTATAAGGTTAGATCAAATAGGCTCTAATATAATCTCATGGTCATAACTAGGGAGCGGATTTATATGCAACAAAAAACATGATTATATGCATGCACGTATGCACTTAAAATCAATAAAATATGCACTAAAACCGAAGAAATATGCAGTTAAAAATTTACATTTTTTGTGGGAAAAAATTAAAATTCCCACTTTACCCAATATTACTGACAAAAAATTGAATAACTAGTTAATAATTTTTAACGTAATAATTTTTTCACAGGTACAAATAATTGAATAATAAATGCAATGTAAACCAAACATAACATAAAAAAACGACACACTTAACTATTCCTAAATAGGTACTATTTTCTGTTTTTTGTCCGAAAAAAAAATTACAATATATTTTTCAATATGCTCTGGCATTAAATTTTCCGCATAGGTATCTTTCAATATTTTGTTTATATGCGGAAAATTACCTCTCAACGTCCACAGAGGTGATTAATAAAAGTGCCCGAGTCGACTTCACTTTTTCTGATAAATCCACAGCTCAGAGATGGGATTAAAAATGCAAGTGCATCTAAACTATCTACCTTCATAACTTATTTATATTTCGAAAAAATAATTTAAAAAAACTAAAATTATAAATTAAAAAGCTCTAAAATATGCATTTATTTATGAAATATGCACTAATGTCTCAAATATGCTCTAACGTCTCAAATATGCATTTATATGCACAATAAAAAATTTATTTTTGGATTCTGTGTCTTTCAAAACAGATTTCTGTGCAACTCTCGTAGATGTGCATACACCCTAAAAAAACATGCACTAGCATATAAATCTAGGCCCTAGTCATAACCTTAATGTTGTCTGCGGACAATGAAACTTTTAAATACTGACTTTTAGATCACCATATTGACAATCATTACGTGGACTGCGAGTAGGCAGGACTACTTATTTCTTCAGGTTTTAGCACATTTTTGAATACTTCATATTATATTGTCTGACTCTTTAGTATGTGTATACTGGTTTACTGATTAAATCACACAGGTTTTACACTGGTCTTACACGAAGATAAAATTATGTGTTAACTGCTCGATAATATAACACATTATAAAAAGCACAATTATTGTGGCGGAACATATTTTAATAACACAAGTAAAAAGTTAAATTTATCATTTAAATTATATTAGGAAATATCATACTGCTAACGGTTTCAAGTATATCTCTTTTCGTTTGACTTGATGGGTAAGTAGGTTGATACTTACATAATATTGTTTATTTACAATCTCTTGACCTTTCTTTACTGTGTGTTTAATATATTATTTCCAATATATTATATAAATATAGTTTTGCTTATAGCTTTTCCGACATTTCCTTTTACAAGCTTATATTCCTAAGGGGCTTATTTTTTTGTTTTTGTTTTATTTAGTTCTGTGGCGTGACAGAATTCTCGCTGTCCCCCTCTCACCAAATAGTATATTGTAATAATATTGCTGTTGTGTCCACGTTTGCTCTATCAAATTACGAATCCTAAGCAAATATAGAATCAACGACTCTCTCATGAAAGACGACAAGAGCTTCTGGTAATTCTAGAAAAGCTCGGACGGCAGTTATATAAAATGTATGGGAGCTTTCGCGTTCAATTTCTCCATGACATTTTCAATTTACTTTGAAAACTGTTTTTCGTGTACAAACTTTAATCCATCCAATAAAATATTTGTATGATGTATATAATTAAATAAATTAATTATTTTGCTCGTAAAAACATCGAATAAATTAAAATACACCATAAAAGCTACTGCTACACTGTTAAGTTTATAATAGGATGATGGTATTGTGTGTAATATATTATTTTATTTATTTATACATTTATGGAGGCATGTGCGTTTGAAATTTTTATATCTTAGTTTTACATAATGATAAATACATATACATAGCAATAAAAACAATACATAAATCTCTGTAAAAATAAATCGTTCTAGTATTCCACAAAACACATTAATATGATAGAAACATGAGAAATAGTCGCCGTGGATCATGATTTTGAAGCGGAATTTGGTATCGCAAGAAACATAAAGCGCATTGATTGTCCTCAAATATTATCAATATTGACTGCGCGTTTCATTTACGTGGCAAACTGAAATGCATATTATGATAATAACCATTGAAAATTCCATGTCAATGTATTTAAATTAATTCATTGTTTCTCCATATTTTAATTTAATTTTTTGATTTTAACCTTTCTTATGATTCCTCACACAGAAGATAACCAACTTTTCATTATTTCTGTATTTCATGAGTGTGTTGAATAAAATTACAATCCAAATTAAATGTATCTCTGACATTATAGTTTGCAAGGGTGAGGAATATAGATATAGAATACATCGCTCTCTTACATGAACCATTCGCTATTTAAATTTTAAATTAAACATTAGTTATGTTGAGATCATTTTGAAAATGACTTTTTAATCCTAAATAGCACTTAAATATTATAAAAAAATGTTTTAATATGTCATAATAATACAAATCTAGCATTAAATGCTGGTACAGATAATAATATAAAAATTAAATAAATATTACAATTAGCTTTGGCAAAAGACAAGTTGAGTACTCAGCACAAAAGTTTATGAACTGAACTACTTGGTTTTCTGAATGGAAATATTGAACACGTCGTGGGATGAACTAACTGTGAATAAATTAATTATAAGCATTGATTAATGAGTGGGAAACTGTACCGTTAAACTAATAATGAAAACATATTATTGTTAACGTTCTCATTTTACATAATTTTAAATATCATTTTTGTGATTTGTTACAGAGGCAAAGGCAAAAATTCTTGGACCATCAGACATCTACGTGAAGGCTGGAAGTGCAGTGAGTCTCACGTGCGTCATAAGCCAAGGACCACATGACCTCGGTACCATCTTTTGGTACAAAGGTGTGTATTATTTTCACTTTCACTTCATTAATCGTAATAAATTTCATCTCTCGTATTCATGTCATATCAGTACATAGTTTCTAGATTTCCAAGCTACGCAATACGATATTTTTTTTGTCAAAATTGTTATAAAATTATGAATATGTGTACTTTAATGAGTTATTATTAAAAATAATATTTATTTAGAATATGAGACTAATCAGGCTAATTTATACTGTAATAAATATACTGTAAGTATAATATATAAAAGAGATAAAAATATTTAAAAAAATACTAATAATTGAGATATCATACATAATTTTAAGATACCTAAAATATATACCTACGTTTTTTTGGATAAAATGTGATGCTCAGCGTGATTTGAGCCCGCATCAACTTGATTCACGCCAAAGTGGCTTATCATTGGAACTGTGTGCATTCTATATAATTGCAAAAGGTTCAATAAAGAATATTGCATTCTCAAACCTTTATTAAATTTAGATATCGCGTACTTAGTACCGGAAGATTGGTATTTTTTATTTGAAGGTATGATGAGGTGGTCGTAGATGAAGAGTCGTTATTGCTTGGTTGTTGAGATGAGAGTTTATTGATTGATACAAGAATACACTGAATACAATAATAATGATGATAACTTAAGAATTAACTTGAGAAGAAACTAATCCACAAATATTAATATTCTCAAACGATTAAAAAAGGACAGAAAAGTTTTACTAAACTACGATACACTACATTATGTGAGGACAAAAGTACAATATTCCTAAAATCATTATCCAAGACAAGATTAACGGTAAACGCAGCAGAAAAATGGTGCAGCATTTTATGGCGTAATAATTTTCATGATTAATACAAGTTCAGCTCCACTAAACTGTTCTAGATAGCAGACGATGAATAAAATATTGTCTTTATGGTGGCCAACTTTCGATAAGAAATTGCATAATAAAAATATGAAAATGTGTACAAGCCAAAAATCTAGAACCAATTATAACGATAAAACTCGAAAAGAAAAATCTTATTCAACAATGTATCGTCGACGACCTGTCATGATGGCCCTTTCATACCTTACACGGCGTTCGTTATTACACGTTTAATTTACTATTCTCGGAAAAAAGGTAATTGAAAATAATTTCACTACATTAATTAATAATTATACTATTCTCTTAGGTGTTGACCTAGTGGAGACCCCAGCCCAGCATCCAAATGACCACTCGGAGGCTTCGCGGGTCCGAGTCGACGCCGAGTGGACGGAGGCTCTGACGTCGCGACTGCGTATTGGTCGCGCCAGGCTCGCGGACTCCGGAAACTACTCATGCGTCCCTACTTCTGCTGAGGGCGCCAGCGTCAATGTTCACGTCATCAATGGTAAATAAAAAAAAATAGCTTCACTAATGGTAACAATTAGTCTATAATGGTAATGTTACATAATCTTTTATGCTACTTTAAAACATTTTCAAAATTGGTACAATTATAACGACGAAATAGTTAAAATCATAAACAAGTAAACTTATGTAAATATGGTGTGCATTTTCTTTTATATTGGAGATGTTTTTGGAGGTAGAGTTATTAATATGAAATATGCTCAATATATTGTAATTAAATTTATACATAACTTTATAGAATCATAAAAACAGTTAAATAGTGTGTCCCAAGTAAAAAAGACACTTTAAAAAATCCTAACCCATTAATAATAACTGGCGGCGTTATTATTATGAGAATATTTAGATTATCTTATGAATCGGTATTGTGATGACAAACGGTTATAACTGCTATTTACACAATTTTAGAGGAGACCAAAACAAAGTTTTAAAATCAGTCTGACAAAGTTAGGTTAAAACGTATTTTGAAGTATTTTATATCAAAATATGCCAAATTAGCGTCCTAACATAAACCTTTAATAACGTATGTTAAAAAGATAGAAGTTTTATTGTTATCTTGCATTTTAAGCAGATATTTTTTTTCATATTTGGTCAGATGCAGATGTCTTTTAACATTCCTTTGTGACCATTAAAGTTGCAGCTCTAATATTTAGCCACATCAAAAAATATACAAATATTTGAAACATATAATGGAAGAACACTTATAATGTGAAAATACCGCAGTTAAAACCGTCTGCCATCACAGGAGGTACCAATATTTAACAAGTTATTTTGCTCTGAAATATAATATATTTAAAGTCTGAACAAAATATCACTTGATGGGTAACATGTAGATATATTATGTATTTATTCAACGTGCTAGATTTTCTTTGTAAAAGTATTTTAAAACAAAGTTTTTGGTACCTAATTCGAAATAGCTATGAATACTAATAATATTAGGATAAACAAAACATCTGTTTAAATCTACACAAATCTATATTATACACACTTTTAAAGTCATGGATCAAAAAGTAAAATATACTAAATTACAAATATATAAAAATACTCTTTACTTATCTAGTATTTTCAATACTTCAGTTGGTATGTCATTTTTACAACTTACTTATTTAAATTCCTAACACTTGCAAAATATTTATTTATAAGATTATGTTAAGGTGTCTAGTTATATATATAAATATATTGTTTTCTGTAATTAAAATGCATAATTTATTTAGAAAGAATTGTCGATATCCAAAGATTTTAACAGCTTTTGAGAATCGTTCACCTTTTTTATTACCATTTCTACTTGCAGTGGTAAGTGCATTTTCGTAATTGCTTCATAAATCTATGGTGTCCGACACAATTACAGAGCTTTATGGTTTGCCAATACCTCTATTTTTCAATTTTACATTTAATTTACCGATTCATTTTTACTGCCGATATAACTTTTCAGCAAATTACAATGTATTTCTAATTTATTTCGCTCTGTAAAATGAATTATGTGTAAAGGTCAATAAAACAATATAATATTTTGGAATGTCATCAAAATAATACTGAAATCCATTAATGTATGCAATTAATAAAAATTGTAACGTGCACATACATTAAAAGCTATAAAAGAAATCAAAATATAATTAATATTAAATTCTATAGGTTTTTTAGAAGGTTTGTCGATAGCTACTTCGGTTGTAACACCATTATCAAGACTATTTAGATAGGCCGTTTGCCTTCGCTTGAATACTATATGCATAGATAGAGAGAGATACTTATTATTAATTGTAATATTATTAATACTTTGAAGTATACAAAGTCATAATATTGTTTGAACGAAGAAGAAAATGTATTCTGCCTCTATCTATGCGTATAGTTTTTAAGCAAAGGCAAACGGCCTATCTAAATAGTCTTTATAATGGTGTTATAACCGAAATAGCTGTCGACAAACCTTCTAAAAAACCTGTAGAATTTATATTAATTATATTTTCATTTCTTTCAAAATGGATTTCTACCAAGTAAATGCTAACTCAATTAATTAAAATCTATAGACATTGCCAAGCTAACGTAAATATGTGTGCGTTATGTATTACTTAGAATCTTACTGAGCTTTTGTAAGATAAATGATATACTTACCTTATTTTTTTCCCAATCTAAATAACAAATAAGAAAGCTTAAAAACATAAGTATGACTATGCATTCAGAGCCTTACATTATAAAATATAACTTAGCAGGCACCATTGGCGATGGGTATAAGACTAATCAATGCGCTTATCAAAGACATAAATGCATTTTAGTGATGTGCTGTGTATTTTGTTTTTGAAATTTTACATCTTTTGTTTTTTTCTTCTTAAGAGTGAGGGTGTTATTTGATAAAATATTATACATTATTTAATTTTATTAGTAAGTGCCAGCTTTTGTTTTCAATTTATATCTCATGTTGTGAACGTCCTGAATTCTGATGTGTTATGTCAACAATGTTTTTTTTAATAAATAAATATCTAAATTCTAATGGATTCAAATTCCATCAAGTACCTTCAGTCGATAGTATTATTATTAAAATAAATATCTGTTTAGATGGATATATATTATATTATATAACACTGTGTACCGGCAATATCTAAAAAAATACCTAAATTAGTGGAGAGCAAAAAACTCTTTCAATTATTAATTATTATATAATATAAAGGTAAAAGTGTTTTATTAATGTCTATTGTAATCAAATATTATTAGATATCTCGATAAAGACTCCCTGCATTAATTAGGACTAACTATTAAGATAGAGAAAACATAATAATGTTTTGTTATATCTTGGAGACTTGACGTGTACAACACCGCTTTCGATAAAAATTTCATTTACTCGCGATCATCTATTAACAGTAATAAAAGCCTAGAAATTGAAACTAGAAATAGAATAAATTATGCTTTTTTTAACCATGTGTGATCCGAAGATCATTTCTATGGGTCTCCACGGATTAGAAGTTTGTTTTTATCAGAAATAAAGCTACTTGTTCAATCTATTAGAAGTCCATATTCTGACTCCAAACATTCATTGAAAAACAATATGTGTATTTGCTAAACTCAATATTCTAACCCACGATACTATAAGTCGATGCATCAGCCGCTCAGCCATAGTGGGCTACAAATTTACAAAAAGTAGCAAATTTTACACGGTCTAGCCAAAAAGCCACATTTCAACGCATCGAACTTAAAATTAAAATACATCTTGTCCAAAATACTAATGCTCAAAAATATTAACAGGATCCTAGACTACTTATTAGGAAACTCACAGAGTGGAATCTTTACATCCTTCAACGAGATATAGTCAAGCTTGAGATTAAAATACAATGAAGAAATGTATACTTTTTACGTGACACAATCTCGTGGAATTCACCAAATTAGGAGTTGCATAAATTTGCTTACCAGGCCTTTACCTTTAAGGACTTCGAGGCCAGAGGCACTGACTGATTTTAAGGCTCCCACGATATAAAATAAAATAAAAATCGGAAATTTAAACTACTTAAGTATGTAAAAATAGCAATGTATCTCTAACCAATCTAATTATTATTGAAGTTAGCACAATATAATAATAATAATAATAATATTATAACCCTTTTTGGCAGTAGTTATATAGATTTTGGTTTTCTTAGAGTTATGTTTTACATTCAATGTGTAAAAAATACGCACTGTATTTTTTAATTTTAGCGTATTTTTTATAAAATATATGACTGATTTGAACTGTTTTGAGGCCCCTTTTAAATCTTTCGAGGAATCGTTTGCGTTATCCACATCAAAGAAAGTTGCTGCTGTACGGGATGCCGTACGCCTATTAATCCAGCGGAGAATTTATCGTACACTACAAATGACGGCGCTTCTTGTGGTTGGCAATTTCTATTGAATGGACAAGTCACACATTAATATGATAAATAATCTCACATTCATGAAACCGGTAGGCATATGAAAACCTCATTGATTTTGTACAGAATCGAGGAGTGGTGTCGATTTTCATTTGAAGATAATATTAGGCACCCAAAACTGAAGAATAACGGGTTTTGGTAGACGTGGATGTAAGTAGATTCGAAATGAGGTTAAGACTCACATATTATGCTAGTTGTGCCAGGAATAAGATGAAAAAGAAGATATGAAGCAGTTTTATTTCAAAATGCGCAATTCTTTTAAATTTTTCGAAATAATTTATGACGTTTTTTTTGCCAGAATTAATACCAGCGCAGGCATAAAAATACCTAAGCAGATTAACCACAAAATATGACTGAGCGATTTTTAAGTAACCACTTGTCTTAAGTTTGAGAAACTTTCTTTTTAAAATTCTCCCCAGGTTTTGACGTACGTACAAGCTGTCCACCGAATGATAAATCACAGTTAAGAAGAGTTTTTGATATTTAAAGTTACTTTAAACTTCATTACCATAGTTTAAACTAAATCTCTGTATGTATAGGGCGTCACAAAATTTTTAAATGAATTTTTGAAAATGATATTATGACGAGATACTTTCTTTCTGTCCGTGACTACCCATTCTATCAATTAGTGACTAAACACTTACTTCTAACAAACGTAGATTGGTTTCACAACATATTATTTTTAGTACTACAGTGGGTATATTGACAACATTATCATTATCACTCACTGCTCTATAAAGGTTTTTCCTAACTCCCTCCACTCATTTTGGTCCCTAGTTATTTATGAATTTTATGAGTTCTTTTATCCAGGGAGTTTTAGGGTATCCTTGTGAGCATTTTGTACCCCTTGTATGACGGCATTTGTCCAGCGATTGTCCACTCGCCGAGCGACATGACATTTCAACTGCTGAGCGATTTCGATCACAAATACTATCATACTATTTTCTGCTTCTATATGCATTGGTTTATTGTGTGATCTTTACGCGTTATGCTCAACCTGCACCTTTCCATGCCACGTTACGCTACTCATATTTTTTGGATGTCTTTTACACTAAGTGCTCGGCCGTGGTGATTTGGCGGGCGCGGCGTGGCGGCGTCTTGCGAAACTCAAACGTATAACCGTGTGTATTATGCCCCAAAAAAGACAATGTCTACGAACATTTTACACACGGTTATACGTTTGAGTTTCGCAAGACGCCGCCGCGCTGCCCCCGCGCGACCACTGCGTTCTTGCACTAAGAGTTCATGTTTCACGCGTGAGCGTTGGTTGAACACTTTACGCTTTTTAATATACCTAATGAGGTTTTATAAAATGTTATGTAATACTTTTATTATATTTACCAATTATTTACATGCAAATTTACAATGAATCTGTTAGTAATTAATTATAATATTTAAATAGCTAGATTTTAAAATGTATTTACCGGTGAATAATGTAGCTTTGAAGACACTATTTATATAATAATAATTTTAGTACTAACTTTACAGGGTTTTTGTAATGTGGTTTCATAGGCTCTGGCCGAATTCAAATTAGCAATACTCGATGCGGGGGGGTAGATGAATGGTTTTCAATAAGGCATATTTCTCAGCCGCCGCAATTGTCATTTGACTAGCATCAAGTAGAATAGTTTGCGTACCTAAGTCCATACAGAACCCTCGATAGTAAATGCAAGATATCCATAAAGGCATCTAGAAAAAAAAATTGTTCGTCGTAATTTCTAATTTTCCCAACGTTTAAAAACAATATTGAATAATTTAAGCCACAACGTATTTCCTCGTGTGTTAAAAGATATTTTTATTTTACTGAATATTTCATGTGTTAAGTGAAATAAATAAAATTGAATATTTTCATTCATTACCTATAAATCAACATTTTTCTACATTAACACAAACACAATCTTTCTGTTAATATTGACATATTATGGCATGCAACTATTTATATTCCCTATACAATTAAATAACAAGAAACAATATGTCAATAATTATTATCCACTGGCAATTATTTATTGAACACGTTTACTAAACGCTTAGATATTAAAAAAAATAATATAATAACTACCGATTTTATCCGGATCGGCATTAAAATTCTACCTTTAAAATGTGACTTATGTGGTACAAATATATTATTATATAATACAATATATTACACAACTTTTCACTAATTACAGATTATTTAGCGCTCGGTCGCAAACAAAAAAATACAAAATTATTATTGATATAAGACTGTATTTAAAATAAACTATTTAATGTTTTTGTTAACGTAAGTGGAATATTTACCAGAAAGTAAAACATTTTCATATCTACAAAAAATACGACATAAAAGTAACTCTTATGTGGTTATAATACGCGCAATGGTAGAGTGCTAACGTGTTCGCTTATGAAGTCGTAGATCTAAAGTTTAAATCCGTAGTAAATAAACATATTATTTTTCGATGATATGCTTCCTAACCTGTTTGCGAGGAGGCAAAGATCCACATCAAATTGTAGAGCTAATGAAAAAAATACGTCAGCTGAATGCAGAACTATTCTAACTCACATTTGAAATATTTTATAGGAGTGTTCTTTTAAGCAGCCACAACAATTTTATACTTACATTTTTTATTCATCCATAGTTCTACTAAATTAAAGTGTATAATATGTATTTATATAAATAACAACTAATTGAAGTAGGTAGGTTGTTTCAAAGACTCCCTTCTAAAAAAATCAAATGTGAGTTAATATAATTCTGCATTCAGTTGACGAAAATATTGTTCTGCGTACCCCAAAAAATTACTGCACGACAGTTTCAAAAGCAGATCGATTCACAAACGTTTTCAAAAAACTATAACCTAGTTATTTTAACATTTAATAAATTAATAATCATTAATAATTTATTGTCGCTTGATACTTGATCGTAAATCAAATGTAATACGTAATACAATAATATTATTAATATTATTGGAATGAAATTATTTTCAATAACTATACTGCAGTATATTGTGGTATAGTGGAGTTCTACTACGTTAACATTAATTCAATTAATATTTAAAATCGCGAAATGATATGTCCTCATTTAAAGTTTCGAATAATTAAAATTTAGACCCAATAAAATGAATTGCAATATGTAGAGTGTTTGTTTTCTATATTTTTAGATAATGCAATAATCTGCAGTAACTGCAATTAAAATATATTGGTCAATAATTTTTTTTTTTGTTATTTTTTTGTAATATTACAAATAACATGATCTTTCCTAATTGTAAATTGAGGTAATTGTCATTACCGATTTATGACAGTAAACATTCTAAGTGTTTAAATAAAATTATATATTATGTTTACTTAACTATTTCTTTTATTCAATGAATAATTAACATGATTTAAGAATGTACCATTCTAATTATTGAACATTCATAGTTTAAAAAAAACACTTAACCGATTGACAAGAGTAGCTTGATTTAGAAAAGCGCTGATGAGCAGGTATTAAAAGGCTAATAATTAAAATTTGTCGTAATTAGTATGTTACCTCGTAGCATAGAGGATAATGCGCGGACGGGGCGTAAACCCAAGAGATGCAGGTTCGATTCATGCCGGGTGGTTTTTTTTTTTCAAAAAGATTTTTTCTATTGGTTATAATATCTGTACCTCAGAGGCAGACGGATGTAAGTTCCAAATACCCAATTGTTCAGGAGAGCCAAAAAACAATTTTTATTTTAAACGAATACTCATAACTTCTAATAAAATATACATAGAATATACATAATTTTTTTATTCTAATTCCATTAAAGTACTTCTGGAATATGTAAGAAAAGAATAAATATAATACAATTTCATATCTAAAAAAATAAAATAAAAAACGTAGTGTGAATTTGCATCCTTCTGCCTCTATAGATAGCCTATACGATTACCTAGCCAAAATAAAACAATTTATAAGTTTAAAAAAATTATAGGTATAAATATAACAAAGCAAAACACATTTTTTTTAAATTGTATTATGTCATCATCATCATCACCAGCCTGAATCTATTCTCTGCTGGATGAAGGCCTCGCTAATCTCCAAGCTCATTCCACTTCTCTTATTCCTGTGCGTTGCGTTGCCAAGTTTTTCCGCAGAACTTTATCATTTTATCGATCCAGCAGCCTCTAGGTCTACCTTGCGGATGTTTTGTACCTCTTGGATACCACTGGATGACTAAATTTGTCCAACGATTTTCCTTTCTTTGAGCCGTGTGTCCAGCCAATTTCCATTTGAGGTTTTTAGCAAACTCTATCACATCATTAATCCTTGTCTGTTCCCTTATCCACTCATTCCTCTTTTTGTCCTTTTGCGTTATGCCCAGAATACACCTTTCCATACCACGTTGTGCTACTCTAAGTTTCTAGATCTCTCTTTTACTTAGGATCAATGTTTCACACGCATGTGATTACGGAAAATACACACTGGTTGAACACTTTAGGCACAGTGGGAGGTAATTTTTGAAGAAATTATTCAGGTGGCCAAAAGCACTCCAGCCTAGCTTTATTCTGCGAACAATTTCTTCAAATATACATCCACATATAGACACTTCTTGTACCAGATAGATGTAGTTTTTCACCTGTTCGAGCTGAATGCCATTGATGAGGATCTTTTTTTGGCCCACATAGCAGTTGAACATGACTTTCTTCTTTGACACATTTATTTTCAAGCCTACTTTGTTGCTTACTCCAGCGAGTTCCTGCATTCTGCTTTGGAAGTCTTCTGAGTCTTGAAAACTACTATTTATTGTCATCGGCAAAGCGCAGATGACTCACGTATTTTCCATTTATGGGGACCCGTCTCCTGGCTGGTTCTCATCTAGTACATATTGCAGACAGTTTGAGAGAATTTTATCTTAGTGGATTATTGGTTTTGCATCCTTCTGCTTCTAAGGTAGGTATGGCATTTGCATCTTTATGCTATGCATATCTTGGACTAGGACTTTCATCACTCTGCCACTAATAAATAAAGCCTTTAGCATGACGATTCTTAAAAAAACTCATTTTCCCCAAAAATGGAGTTGCATCCGAGGTACAGATATATTTTGTCAGAGGTGTTTTTCAAAATTATGTATACAATTATATTCATGTTGTACCCACGTTTGTGATATTTTTCTTAAACAGAAAAAATCACAAAAGCGGGTTTAGTGACAACATCTGATAATATCTCTGTGCACGTAAAAACTACTTTGTCTAAACGAATGTATAATGTAAAAAGGCATTATTTTAAAATAAACCTTTTTTTAAATAAATATCGGTGGAAATTTTCCACCATCCTATACTCCTTGGATAATACGAGGGTGGGTCAATAATTCCTTAGAAAAAAGCATTAAAACAGGTTTTATTTTTGTATTTTTTTTTTATTTCTCAACATAATTTCCTTGGAGCTCAATACACTTGGTTAGACGTTTCTCAATTTTTTTTAAACCGTCAGAAAAATAAGTTTTCGGAAGGTCCTCAAAATAAGCATTTGTCCGATCGATGACTTCTTCATTTGAAAAAAAACGTTGTCCACTTAGCCATTTTTTTAAGTTTGGGAAAAGGAAAAAGTCACTGGGGGCTAAATCTGGCGAATACGGTGGGTGGTCGACCAATTCGAACTTTAATTCTTCAATTTTAGCCATTGATCGTAAACATGTGTGAACACGGGCATTGTCCTGATGAAAGAGGATTTTTTTCCTGTTTAAATGGGGCCGTTTTTCTTCAATTTTGTTTTTTAGCTGGTCCAATAAAGATGCATAATAATCCCCTGTTATTGTTTTTCCTTTTTCCAAATAGTCAACGAAAATAATTTCACGTGCATCCCAAAATACAGTAGCCATAACCTTACCAGCTGATTTTACGGTTTTCGCCTTCTTTGGACATGGTTTGCCTTCGCAATCCACTGCTTTGACTGTTCTTTCGTCTCGGGAGTATAGTGGTGTATCCATGTTTTATCTACAGTCACAAAGCGACGAAAAAATTCATCCGGATTGCGTTGCATGAGCGACAACAGGGCTTTAGAGGCCACCACCCTATTGCGTTTATTGTCGACTGTGAGCAAACGCGGCACCCATCTTGCAGAAATATTTTTCATGCCCAATTTGTCATGTAAAATAGAAATGACGCTACCTTTTGAGATCCCTGTAACCTCAATTATCTCACTCAACTTTAATCTTCGGTCACTTAACACCATATCGTGGATTTTATTGATCATTTCTGGTGTAGTCACCTCTACAGGACGTCCTGAGCGTGGTTCATCCTTTGTTGATGTACGACCACGTTTAAATTCATTTAACCAGTTATAAATAGTTGCAAGTGAAGGAGCAGATATGCCGTGAACTAAATCCAACTCATTTTTTATTTCCTTTGATGTTAACCCTTTTATATTAAAATGTTTAATAACAACTCTAAACTCAATTTTCTCCATTTTCCATTTTTCCATTTTCCACAAGCAAATTTTTTTTTAAATGTACGAGAAACACACAACAACCCGACCAATCTGATTGAAACTTCGCAGCATACTGAATCGGTAGTGCCGCTGCATGAAAACAAACCGCTTGCAGTACTAGTCGCGCCACCTGTCGGCTTTTCTAAGGACTTATTGACCCACCCTCGTATATAAGCTTCGGTGAATGCAGTTTATAAGTGCAGTAAAAGCACTTACCGCTTATCTAAATTAAGTTACAAAGGAAGGATAAGTGAATCCCGCTGAATAAATCATTGAAAAACTATCGCAGCTTCATAACCGTTTCACTTCGGACTTAAAGCGCTGAACTTTGACACCGTAAATAATGTCTTCGAACTTATAAAACAATAGTCCCAGTCACTGGCGGTTCTCTGGGTAAAAGATAAAATAAATTACTATCGACTATGGGTACTTGATAGAAATTGAATTCACACTCTAATTAATAAGAATTTTATACTATTCTATAAGCATCCGTTTTGGTGATATAGGTATTACCTTTTTTCATTTTCAGGCTATTAAACTTAATAGCTTTCTGATAATAAAAGAATGACCAATTTTCTTTTACTTATTAATTGAATTGAAATAGTGGGTAGGTACGTATTCTTTAGTAGGTATATTATTTTTATTAAAATCAGTTTTAACCGTTATTAATATATAATTTATAGAATAAAAATATGTCTTTAAATAGATGTTTAAGTCATTTTATTATTTATTGTCTATTACCATTACCAAAATAATTTAATAGTAGTTTTATAACATAACCTTATACTTAAGTAGGTATTATATTATTATGTGAATTATTTTACTATTTTTATTATATTAATAGTACCTATTACTTTTTTCAGTATATTTCATTTTAAGCCAGGTTGTATACATCTTAAATAAACACTGAAATACTCTCATATGTTAATCAATAAATACATTAATAAAAAAAACAACTACTCTGCCCTGCTAAGTAAAAAGACAGTATTTTTAATTGTATTGAAATAAATTGCTGTAGAAGAAACAATATTTTTAGTTACATTATCTCTTAATATATTATGTAAAATTATTGGATTGTTTTGACATGTTCTCTTAATAATATAAGTCTGTTTAGAGATTATGTCAAAACAATTACATTGTTATGTTAAACAAATTAAATAACTTAGGTTATCCTACAACAATTTCTCTAAAACCAAAAAGTTTCTTTTTACTTTGCAGGGAAATATTACTGTTATCTTATTATGTTATTAACAATTAAATAACATTTTATACAATAAATAATATATCTATCATTTTTCAGGAGTGTTTGCAACAAATACAACATGTACTAAAATCAAAACCCACCACCAGAAAGTAAATTTAAGAAAGCAATACTGCTTCTAGTTACCCTCGCATTTCCACTTCGGCTAGCCTTAAATCGAAGGCTTTACACTTCACCCCTAAAGCCTGAATAATAAATGATTAAAGTACGTTGAATTTTTCAGGTGAGCATCCCGCCGCAATGCAGCATGGCAACAAGAATACAGCCTCTCTGACTACCCTCTCAGTGAACCTCATAATATCATTGCATTGCTCCATCGCCTGTCTTTTTACCTCCAACTTTAACACCCACGTCAGCTGAAATCATATTCATCTCAACTGTGTAGTATAAAAACAACCACTTTTATAATAAATAATTAATTAAATAACGTGTACGGTTTTAAAAATAATGGACCCTGTACGATAAAATATTTACAAAAAAAAATCATCCCTACCCTTTTGGTGTGTGATAAAATACGATGAAAAACATTGCATTTTTTAATATAAAATTTATATAAAATTAAGGTACCTACAGAATTAGTAAACAAACACAAACAAAAGATTACGTTATATAAATTTCATTTTCATGTAAATCAATTACAACCCAGTTAAACATATTAACACCGTATTTAAGGTTTGTTATATTTTTAACTTATAGTCCGTTTACACAACCGTACTTTAACTGCATGCATGGATCAAAAAAGTTAGTTATATAATATGCGATAGTTGCAATTTGCGCGACATGTGCTCATGCACGGTAGAACTGTCGTCGCGAACATATTGGGAAAAAACATAACTACATCATATGAAAATATATTGGTACGATAATCACCATTTTTGTGTGCAAATCTCCAATCCTAAGAAGATTATGGGGCTCCTCAGGGTGGTGGTTTATATTTTTTAAAAAATCTGTTTTTACGAAAAACGGTAGTTAGTCACTTGCTCAACTTATTAGGTTCATACTCTGACTCCAAACACATATTCAAAAACAATATGTGTATTTGCCAGATCCGGAATTTGAACCTGGGCCCCATGACATTATAAACTGATGCATAAGCCACTCGGAAATCGTGGGCACAATAACTATAACTGACAGTAAATCCATGCATGTGTACAGGAACTATTATGTTTTTAATGTCTTTTTGATAAAATTAGTTGGAATTACATAAATCTATGTTTGAATTAAAAAAGATAAGTCTATGTAAACGTACTACTTTTCAAAGTAAAAATCAAACGAGAATTATGTTAAGACAACTTTATAATATTTATGAATTTTCTATACATAATAATTCGTTGTACTATTTAGTTATCATCAACTTCTGGTAGGTATACGTATAAATTATGAAACAAACTTAACTTTGCGCTTTCAATATATAGAGAGTTGAGTCAAAAATTTACTGCTAATTATAATGTGTGAAACTAACTTTTATTCACTTCATTTTCTGACAAAATAATAAAACTTTATAATTAAAGTTAATTACAATAATTTTAACAACAATAATAATTGTTGTAAATTTAACAAACATATGAATAACACAACATTTAAATTACTTATTAATAATATTTATTTACTAGGCTTATATACAAAGCTGCGATCGGTGGTTATTGAGGGTAAGTAGATTATCATATTTATGTATTGAAGTGGGTAATTGTTACAAAAAGTTATCAGCATGATATATCAAAAATTTCTAATAGTGAAAATATGATAAACTACCCTTTATAACCACCGATAGCAGCTTTGTGTATAAAGTAGATAAGATGAAAAAATAATAAATATAAAACCAACGTAACCTTACCTAACTCATTTTGTAACGACAGTAGTATTTCAGAGTTGATTAAATTTAAATGCATAGCAAATATAACATAACTCTTGTTTGTGTGTGTATACTTAATAATATGTACCAAAATAAAAAATAAAAATGATGAACTGTTTTAAATTTATTTATCAAAATGGTGCGTTGAACGTGTGCAAGATTGAAAATGTTTATCTGTTGTGAATTTTTAATAATACATGTGTTGTTTATTAACGAAATATTATTGTTACAAATTGACTCTTTTGTATGTAAACTTTGGGATGCTGTGATGATCAGTATGTGTATGAATTTGATCGAATTAATCAAAGGTGGAATTATTTTTAAATATGAATCAATAACACAATAATTTTAATCAATAAGTAGACATTGGAAATACGCACTGCGCAGTTTAAAATACACGTGTATAATGTTTTAGGTTGATTTTATAAATTTGCCAACGAGAGATAGGTATATCATGATTTAATTGAAAAAAACATAGTAACTTTTTTTTTCTTTATAAACTTACATAGTCATCTAAAGATGTGTACCATAAGACAATGGAATCGTTATTAAGCTCTCGTTGGCAGAAACATGTAATACTTTACACTAATTATTGACGTGTCTATCGATAATAAAAAAAAAATGTTTTTTCGTTTAATTTTAACTTGATAAATATTCAATTCTATGATAGGTGGCCTTAACAGTTACTACAAGTCAAAAAATTGTCAAAAAAATTAACTGAATATTTTAAACAGTAAAATTAAATTCAACAGGAACCCGTCATTTTTTTTTTGGAGCATAACAGTACAAAATAATAATATAACCATCAAATTGTATGCAGTCGTAGCAGTAAATATTATACTTATACTGTAATTATAATTAAAATTATTCTTTTGTTTTAAAGTAACATATAATATTTTGTTTGAAATTTTAGTTTTTTTACATAATTTATAATATTGTTGAGGTCTCTTATCTTAGAATTTTGTTCTGATATACTTTATAATATAATATAACATGTTTGATTTAATATGCACCCAGAAATACATTGTGTTGAACTTAGATATTATTATTTTATTCAGTTTTAACTTAATTTATAAAATTCATATCAGATCAACAATATAAAATCATTTAATTACTTACGCAAATAATATTAAAATTAATCATGTCACTTACTACGTAAGCTATTTATATTGGCCAAACACTTAGCTTTACTTAAAATACAAATTTAAAAATTCTCAGAAAAATGCAGTCATTATTATATTGCCTTGCTTGAAAAATATTCTCTAAAATAGGGCCCAAATAGAATATCTTTGTATCATCGGACACAAAAAATTGCGTATATCACATGTATACATTATACAATAATAAAACGTCAAAATAGTATGCTATCTAATACAGCAATATAGTTATTATTGTTAATAATTATTATTACCATGTTTCAGTGAATCAACGTAGGGGGGAAAATATTGACTGCTTAGGCATTGTCCACATGGCGCGTTTTGACTCGCGCGATTGAACTCGTGCGCATTTCAGGTACTTAGATGTAACCTCATTGCGATTTCCACATGCACTCGTCGAGTGGGCATTAATCAAACTCACCAAAACGTTGCAAAATTACCAACCAATGACGTAATACAAAAGATCTATATTGATAATAATAATATTAATAAATGTAAAGTTACACAGAAATAGCAGGTACTCTGATTATAATGGCACATTATAATTGTAAAATATTTTATTGCATTAATTGGAAAAAGACATATTTTGTCACGATGTAATTCTGGGTGTTTATTATAATAAATTAAGCCCTTCATCGGAAAAAGAACATTATCCTGATAAAGCTTATTTTCTGGAAATCACTTCGAACAACGCGACATAGATTATCAACATGCCAATAGAATAATATTATTTAGTCTTAACAATAGGTGGCATGCCATGTTAAATAACAAGATTTCGAGATAACGGTACTTTTCCGGAATGGGGCTCAATTTAACATTTAAATAACTTAAAGTTTTTTTAATAGGCTATTTGAACACACAGTAAAATATTTTTAACATTAAAATACCCACCACGATTCCCTTAGCATTTTCACACCGCAATCCGTTGGAAAACTGTAAAATTTTATTGAAGCTTTTCACCTTTATAAAGTTATTATGAATAATGTCCTTGGACCAAATCAAACTACCTACTCTTAATCCTAATAAAAATAATTTTGTATAAATAAATGAATAAATCATTGATGGGATTTTCTTAATTCGTTTTATATTATTATGTACCTACTATTAAAATTAAATTTATGTATTTTTCACAATGATTTTATACTTAACTATACTTGTATTCTATCCAATTTATCCAAAACTGGCTACAAACAGAACTGCATACTTGAGCGATATACTGTTTTCAGAAGTATACAGGAGTCATGACCGCGAATGAATGATAATACTGCATAAGTATTTTGACCGTACAAGCAACATGACATTGTTTGAATTTCTATGCTGAATATTCGCGAAGGTTTACTGGATATTGCGCAAGTCTGTTTCAGTCGCGTTTTTTGTAGCATTTTCAACGACATAGTTAAGCACTGTTCTGGTATTTTAACAATAGTGCAAGAATACCAGAACGAATATATAACGGGTATATAGATACCCGTTATATATACTTGTGCAAGTATTCAGTTACGTTTATAGCCAGCTTTAAAAACGTTTCGTCATTTTCAGGTAACTTTGACCTATGTGCTGAAGCTGATTTAATTCAATCTAAACAAATGTATTTCAACGAACGCAATTTATTGGGATAATAATAAATTTACAAGCACTACAATTTATTTCATAAAATATTACTACAAAAGCGTGTTTAGAAAAAAATATACATAAAACACAATGTTTGCAAAAATTTACCTACGTAAATAAATCAAAGTTACCTGAATGGACACTTTGTCATTATTTGTTTTTTGACATTTTTATTTAAATGTTTATTAGTTTTTTTACATCCACATAGAAGTATTATTTTAAAATAAATATTGTAAATATTATTAGACGAGTGATATTGACATTTTTTCAATAAAATAATAGATGTACATAATATTATTACGTACCTAAAAGTTACTGATCACTGTATATAATAATGGTAGAAATCGTATTATAAATTACACGAAATATTTTTTTTTACTTTAATATATTTTAAAGGTTTTGTAAGATCTTGAAAGCCTTTTTTTATTTAATGGAAATATTATAACATTGTTACATTTTGTTGATTATACATTTTTTCTCTGGGAAATATTCACAATATTGGTCATATGACGTATTATTAAATTTGCTACAAGTCGTTAAAGGATATATGTTTAATCTTAAGTAAAATTCCCACAGATAGCTACGTGATAACTTAGCAGGTATAATTTTTTTGAATGGTCAATCAATATGTAATTTAAACTAATAATGCAAACCATCTATCGGCGATGGAGCGTCCATGACCCTTTCATTGATACAGTTTCTGCTGACTGTCAGGCAGACGCATCTCAAAAAACCACTTATTTTTTGTTATTGATCCTATTGACTTAAAATCTATACCAATAGATTCTTCGTGTTCGATTTTTAATGTAAAGAAGTGATATATCCTGTAGATATAATGTACACTTTTCTCAAACATCTACTCCTGAGATATTCCCAGGCATAAAAATCTGCTTATGTTTCACATCCAAATACAGTGCGTCAATTGCGATCAAGTGGGTAGGTTAGTTTGTAAGGGTCTATGTTTATGTTGTCGATCTACTTTCTGAGATTATTAAAGGCAAATATTTCACGGATTTGCTACTAAGCTGTAAAGTGCATCGAGTAATCTTTATAAGTTGAACATACCATCAACGCCGTTCGCAAACTTTACATCCTTGCCACGCTGCCTTCTGTGGGCTTTCTGCTTTAAAATTCAAAGTATTTTTATATATTTATCACAAAACATATTATTTCTTTATGAATTAAAGCATATTATAATATATTGTGCAAAACAGAAGGCCACGGTGCGGGCTACGTATCGGCTTCTAGCTGAGTTTAACAGAGCGGATCCTGCTCTCTGAGTCAAGATTACATACGCAAAAGTTTCCAGCAACTAACGCCTGGCGTCGTCACTGTATGACGTAGATATTGTGAAATAGCTTGAGCTGATAGTGTTATGGGACTCATAATTTTTTAGCTAAGTATATAAAATAGACATTCGGAAATTTCAAATAAATGTTCAACCGCTGGACTTTCTTCTCTTACACAGCATACTCTCTACGTGACATATTTGTTATTATTATAAATCCGCTCGACGCGGTCGCTGGTACTACGGCCACAACCTAAAAAACGATGCGTTTTCTTAGTGCGTTCATATTTGTTTATATTATTATCATCGTTATTGTATATTATAATGCGATGGATATAATATGCTATCCATATATGTATCATAGTTTATACAAAATGCAATCACACTAACTAAAGACTAAAACTATCATGAATGTTTATCGTGCAGAAATTACAGTAGGTATATCTTTCCCGCACCGCAGCCAAGTGGTAAAACGCAACACTGTTCCTTTTGTTACCCCGTGGCTTACCGCTACTTTATATACGTCTATAGAGACTAAACACTATCGCTTGAAGTGTGAAGATATCTTTATTATTGAATGCAAACGGCTGTGATGGAATTCGCAAACTTGTAAAAAATGGCAAGCAAATAATATTATAAAGAGTGATAAATAAAACAGTTAACATTTTTATTAATTTCAGTTATTTACAATAAAATACAATACCTACTTACATATAATTAAATAAACTGCTTCAGATCAGTTAATTCCTAACATATCTTATTTAATTTACGTTAAAATGTTTTCCATATTTTATAATGATAAAATCTATGTAAAATGAATAATTAATGACACCAAACTTCCATCAATATTTACTTCAGAAAAAGAAATCATGTTAAATCAATCACTTCTGGGTGTGCGAAGAATGATTAATAACATCGTGATTAGTCAACACTTTATTTCTAATAATTATTTAACATTTATTTAATGTGTAAAATAATTTAGTGTAATAAGATTTGTAAATATGTATAAAATTAATACAATAAAATGTAGAAACAATGTACGAGAAATATGAAAATAAATTATATAGAATGAACAGTTGGTGTTTTATTCATACCTTACTACCCTCTTTGAAACTCTTCAAAGAAGAGGGATCACGCTATACATAATTACATAAAATAGTATCGACGAATTAAAAAAAAAAAAAACATAAATTGCTACTAATAAATGACTGTTCTTTATTAAAACATTGATTATTATAAGTTAGTTATTTTATTTGGCATAACAGTAAATATTCAAGTACTTACCGAAGAATTAAGAAATTTTCCCGAATGTCTGAGAAAATATCAGTAAAATAACTGTCAACTAAACACAGTAGACATTCGGTCTCTGGAAAGATAAGGATGGGTTATTACAATAAAAAGAGAAAGTACGCCAAGTTTTAGTACTTCATGTATCCTTCGTACATACTGAAACACGATTATTTATAATATTATTTATTACTTTAAAACGATGTTTAGAAATATGTCTCGTTTTGTATAGTGAGCTAGATAACAGAAAAATCTCTAGGACAAATCTTATCAAACTATGGGTTATCCCAACTATTTCGATGCGTGGTTAGTAGAAGATTCTATAGACAAATACAGTATTTCTATGTTTGTGTGAATCTGGATTTCAATTAAGTTACATACATATTATAATACTTAAACACAGGTGACTCTGTTGATATTTTAATTTTTGAAATGTCCTTGTTAAAATCTATTTTTCCTAATAATGTAGACTTTAAATAATAGTCATAGCCACAACTAAATCGTTTAAAATATGTCTCACATTCTGTATTTGGAGTGGTACTGTATTTTTATTTGGTACATTATAAAAATGTAAATTCATTTATAAAAAAGTATACAACAAAAGAAGAGCATGTCAGTATTATCGACGCTGTCGTCTGCCAATGATTGAAAGCTGTCAAGCTAATCACAGTATTGTCAACGGGTAGATATTTTCAATGATTGGCAGCGACAACACACCAAAATTCATTGTACGTATATCAGTATCTTATCAACCCTCAGTCATTCAAATGCATCTTTAAAAAAATAAACATTCTATCATATAATATGTCGTAGCAGGGTTGATTTCAGTGATTTAACCTGAATAAAATTACTTTTAATAAACAAAATATGCCAACCTATAAATATAGTAAAATGTATTATTTGAATCTGAAAGCGCTCAGAAATTTATATACTTACTATTTTCATAAAATGAATAACCAAATACTGTGATAAATGTCTAAAAAATTTTTAGACATTTACATTCACATTCACATTAAAATAAACAGTTATTTAAACAAATCTGTTTTCAAAAAAGTCATGAAAGCGTGCGTAATATTTTGATTTATTATTAGTATTTTTAATTATAATAAAACTCAATTTGTATTATTTATTCCATATAGGTAAATAATATTCAATAATTAGAACTAGTTTCGTCCCCTTCGATAGAGTATTGTAAAGATTATTTATTTAAGATAGAATTCTAATTCTATGTTCAAAAATACCTAAAATAACTGTATTTTTTCATCTCACTACGAATAAGAAGGTTATAAAAAACCTCTGATTGTGAACAAAAAATAAATATGGTTTAAATAAATGAAAAATTTCTTAATATTTTTTGCCAAGCAATACCAAATAATTTTCTAATTTATATATATTTTATGAGAGCAGTATGTTATAGTGGTTTAGTTTATTCAAACATATTTCTTAATAATCTCATACAAATACAATATCCATTACTTTGAAGTTGTTCTACGTTTTCACCACAAAGCATAATCAAAAGAAAATCTTAGTTATGAAAGAAATAAAATAAAAAAAACACATGCCTCTTCTAACACTAGCCATTTTTCGATCTGAATGATGGAAAAGGTGCTGAAAAATATTGAGTTCCAATTTAAAAACAAAATTGAGCTTGCGATTTTCTCTATTTACCCACTGCAGCTGGAGATATTCGATAGAACGTTTCGCTCTTGCAAGTGCAGTTTAGAATCGTGCCGCTATACTGAATATCAATTCGCAATCAAGACTTGATTTCGTACAAAACGGAATTTGATTATCGGTGTGTGTACGTAGCTTTACGCTGTTCAGTCTTTCCCTATATTAGATTGGTAAACCAATCGATACCTTTTGAATTAATACTCAGAAAACAAATGGATTCTGAAAACACGACAGGAAGACGCCAAATTTATTAATCCGTCTTTATTTCAATGCGATATAAAAGTACAAATAAATCAACAAAAACTACACTCTCTTAATATGTATACTATTTTGCGCCTCTTGTAGTCTAATCGTTAAGATACTGACTTGAAGATATTCAACAATAAAACAAATACATCTGAAGTACAAGATGATCAGCCACGCGAGTGATAAACTAACTCAACCCCACCATAAAGATACTAAGTGTGAATGACTGATCCAGTATCCAGGAATTTAATCACCAAAAAGTTTGTTTCTGGAATCCGTCCCTCTATCCAATCTACTCCACATAACTCAACCTCATTCAAATACAGTCCACTTAAATTATCACTAATAATTATTCAAGGTGACAAAATAATATTAGTGTTTTATTTTTTATGTATAAGTATGTATTTATTTAGTATGTGTTTATGTTATGGGCTCTTTTGATGTTCGTTTCACGATTTTTTTCAATGCTTTGGGTGATGTGTTATACGTAATCAATTTGTAATAAATATGCATATTTTAATAATTGTTATATAATTCATAATTTTATTGCATGTTTAGTATGTACTGTATCAAGGTCCCCTTTTTAATCTTCTGACAAATAAATTACATCATTTGCACCAAAGTAATTGTCACTACATCTAGGTGTGTTTTAAGTTTTTCAAAATCTGGCTTTTTTTAAAGTTGTTTTACTGCACTAATGTTTCACTACCGACTACTAACACTATTGTTATGTGTTGTAGTTTTTTTTTTAATGTTTTATATAAAATTAAAAATACTTCACATGGCTGAACATGACGTGTTCTGGATGATTTTTAAAGTTACAACTTACAATCTACACCCTTGTGGTATGTATTCTATCGATGTGGTCGACCGTCAACAATTGACCAAGAGAAATGGTAATTTTTTGTCTAACATTGAGGAAATATTTTAAAATAAATAATTGAAAAAATATGATAATAATTAGATTGTCAATTATTCCACTAATTGTGAAAATAATATCACATAATATCTGTGATCAAACTATGATAAGGTCTTTGGTCATGTTTTAAACTAAACGCTGTGTTTGTTCACATACATCATCATATTATTACTAAAGCGTTTTGAGCATTTTAAATGAAATATAGATATCGGGTTATAACAAAACTCAATTTTTACTCTTATCATATCATGTCCAAAAAAGGAGTTATCGACATGATAAATTGCGTTAGTAAAAATATTTACACACTTCAAAAGAAAACAAAAGTTTTAGTTAAGCTATTTTTTATTCAACGAATATTTCACAAGATTTAAGAATATAACGTTCTAATTATTGAACATACATAATTTTGAAAACACTTGAGAAAATATATTAATACCAATAGAAAAAATCTTTTTGAAAAAAATAAGAAACTTAAAAGAAAATAAGACACTTCTTAGAAAATAGATTATAACTATAGAAAAAATATTTTTCAAAGAAGTAAGATACCCCGCAGTAATCGAGCCTGCATCTCTCGGGTATCGCACCCACGCACATAGACCACTATATAATTAACTGCGACAAATTTTAACTAACGGCATTTAATACTCACTGAAGCGCCCAGGCACGCGATGCAGGTTTGATTCCTTGCGGGGTATCTTACTTTTTTCAAAAATATTTTTTCTATTAGGTGTATTAAGTGTTTTCAATGTTATTTATGTTCAATAATTAGAATTTTATACCTAGCTTAAGTAAGTTTATTAAATTTCTTCATCTTTCATGATTAAAACTATCTAAATTCATCTTAGATTTTCAAATAATAGAAAATCAAAAGGCATCAATATACACGACACGATGTCATTCGCATATTATGTAAATACTTGCAAGCCGTTTATCCTATATAGCGAGACAAATCAAACAATAATTAAATGTTTCCAACAGACGATCCGTTCACTGTATCAGACAGTCAGTTTTTGGGAATTAATTGATTGCATGGGATTCCAGTCAGAAACACTGTCTGTTTGATATTCTGTAAGCGTAACAAGTATGTCTTATTCGTAAATACGTGCTTATTGACTTTCTTACAATCTGCATTGGTATCTCCGTATATTGAATACAAAGAAAACAAAAGATTTAAGCATTTTCGTTTAGTAGAAAGACGAAACGGATTATAAAGACAATTAGATATATTATATATTGATATAGCTTATATAGCTTATATAGTATGTAGATTATATATTGATATAGCTTATATATTGAAGAAAGTAACACAGAATCATTTTATAAAAATATTTTATGCTTTTTTTTTAAATATAAGTATCACAATCTATACGTATATTGAATATTACCGTGATAATAGATAATATATCTATCTATACCAGCAACGTCCAGTGACTTTTGCCAGAAGTCATGCTGCGAAGGGAGAAACACAGACTACAAAATCATATGGTTTTTTAAATTCAAATTTTACGTAAATAATTAAAAATAACAATGAAATTTTTATTCTCCATATAACCAAGAGACTGGAATTTTGATAATAAATATAATAATTCGTTAATAATACGTTCTATTTAAATTTGGGGGCGGTTTTTTACTCTAAATATAAAGTCCCGGTATAACGTTCTGAAAAAATATATAGTTTGTTGTTTAATTGATCTGAAACCTTTATCGATTTTATAATATATAAATGCAAAGTAGTTTCATTTCATTTTTGCTTAAATTAATATTTATTTAATTGCGATTAATATTAGAAAAGCCTTTTCATTTTAGAATTATATGGCATGCGCTGCGTCCCGCCACTCATATAATATACTTACTTAATATAATATTTTATTATAATAATTAGTCGTAATAATTAGTTATATCTCCAAATACGATGTATATCAGCCAATATCCCTGTATTTGTGTATTGCATAAGCTGTCGTCGTATATCGGGAGCTGGCAGCGTGGTGCAAGGTGGTGCAAGTGCACCACCTTTCGTTCAAACAATTTTTTAGGTTAATATTGTATACTATATAAAATTTATATAAAATATAACAATATAATTTATTGGAGCAAGTTCTACACATAAAAAATTAAATCAAAAATCATTTAGAGTACAAAAAACTAATTTAATTAAAACATTTTTGTTTTGAATTACTAGCCGCTTAACCAGTACCATTATATTAAGGTTTAAGTAAGTGAATGGCAAAGGGACAGGAGACTACGGGGTGGCTGCAAATTATAAACTGCGATGCCTACGCGAAATATCCAATATTTGGTGGAATAAAAATATGAGTTTTCTTACATGCACCAACTTAGTCAAAATTCTGGCGGCGCCCATGGCTGTTGTACTAAAAGAAAACATTATTTTATCATCAGTTTGAAATGACATGCCATCTACGGTAAAATATCAAAGCAAAAAATGTACTGAGAGGAATTTTTCTATAGCATTAAGGGGGTACATGCTCGTCGTAGGTCAAAATTGAGTTTTTATTGTATTTTCAAACCATGATCCTGGACACTCCTTAAACGTTGTAGATAATCTATTTAAATAATTTTAAAGCCTTATTATCTTTTATATGTATTTTAAACATTTGATGACTGCATAAAGTATTTTTGTTACATAAAATAGTATTCTTTTAAACCTCTACTCTAATGTTTTAGAATATAGTCATATTTCGGTACATGAATGTGCAGTGGTGTTAAGATTTTTTACATTTATTAATTTTTAAGTGCATTTATAAAACCATTAGTATAATTTATGACGAGATAATTTTAGTAAAATATTCACGATAAAAAATTATATTAATAATCTCTGTGATCCCAAATTTGACAAGAATTAGGCATTTTATTATTCAAAAAATCGGCAAAATTAACACATTTGAAGATAATTCTAATGATACTCATTATAAGCTATGTCTTTGACCATTCAAGTGTGATAAACATCCTACGAATAATGATTGCTTTATAATAATTATTGACCTAAGAATAAGGTAGTGTTTTTTTTAAATATGCCATTTCTTTTGGCATTCCCCAGTGGTTAAGCTACAACATACGGCTGTAGCCATAAATTGACAAACTATAATTAAAGTAGGGAGTAAAATTATGTTAACGCGCGTGTTTGAACGTCAGTTATCAGTTTACAGTACTTACTATACTTTTTAGCAATTAATACTTCATGTTTATGATGGGGGTGTGCGGTAAATCAAGAATCTCGTCGATCAGAGAACTATCGTCGCGTCGAAGGGTATGTGAAGTGATGTGGCACCTAGCTCAAACACGTGCTACAAATACCCCAAATAAATCTTACTTTATTTATTCTTTACAATAACCTGATTCTGTCATTTTAAATAAATATACATATAATCCGTATTGTACATTTTATAAAGTTATAACATTGTGAGATATTGTACAATTAGCGAGTCATAGACATTATGTATCTAACATGTACATAGTATGTGTGGAAGAATTGAAATGGATACAGTATACAGGATATGTTATAAATATTAATAAAAAAATAGCACGTTTTAAATATTATAATAGTCATTAAGTATGTGTTTCTGTGACACGTCTATCTATATGACAGAAGCCTGTCAATGACACAATCAATAAATTATTAGGAACGAAATGCTATAACACACATAAAACAATTTCTAGCCAAGCTTAATTACATAGTTAAAACTGTAAGATTTTTTTTCAATCCGGTTACTAAGTTGCATTTATTTTTAGGGAAAATATATAATTATGACGTATCACTGGACTAAACTGTGCAATGAGACTATATTATATGTTAGACCAGGGGGGGGCAAACTTTTTGGATGGAGGGCCAAATTCAAGAATTCAAAATGAGTGGCGGGCCGCAAGTAAAATACCATTTTTAGATAGACACTATTTATTATCACGAAAAATAAACATTACAAAAAAATTAATTAGAAGAACGAAACTGTTTTTTTTTAACATTTTTTAAATTCAGGTGTTAATTTTGTTGTTGATATTCTCAAAACGGCTTGTAAATGGGCATCGGAGATATTTGATCGTAAAGAATTTTTATTGAGGTTCATGATCGAAAATGGTTGTTCACATATATAGGTTGATCCAAAAATAACGAACATTTTTCTTGCATAATCTTTAAGTTGGTCGAATTTGTCTGAATTAAGGGCCTTGTAAAATTTGGAGATTTCTTCACGACGATGCAATTCTCTTAAATCAGTGTCACACTGCAGATCAATAATCTTAAGTTGTAGCTCTGTCGGTACACCATGCCCTCCACATCTTGACGCGGGCCCCGAAGCCAGGGTCTTGGGCGGGCCCCCTACCTATCGCTATGGTTAAAGGCAGTCTGACGCTCTCCAGTATTGTTTTTCAAATGGTGTTCGAGGTCAAATAAAATTCAGTGTAATTTAGCGATTTTTTAACACAGTATTTCCCAACACGTCCCAACAACTATATGTTTTAAAATGGTAATAAGTTCGAAGTAAGCTAGCGCCGCAGGCGACTTTTTTTTGCTATTAGAGCAAAATTAAGATGTGTGTTTATCTCATTTATCTGGTCGACCCGTCACGCTGGGCCCCCCCTGAGCCCGGGCCCTTAGGCTAGAGCCCTGTCAGCTTCCCCCTTGTGGGGGCCATGCGGTACACTATCAATATCTATTGAAAATGGATTGCGTACTATTGCTAAACTTGTCTCAAATCTTTGTGAAAAATCGTCATTCAGAGCTTTAATAATTTTACCATATTATTCAAATTTATATTCTGGTATATTCAGCAACTTCAAAGTTGGAAAGTGGTCCACGTTGTTATTCGATATTTGTCGAAGGATTAACTTGAGTTTTAATTGAAATCCAATCAAACTTTTTACCATATAATGGGCATATATTTTTTTTCCTTGCAACGCGGAGTTAAAAGTATTTAAATATGTCACGATGTTCAACGTCAAAAATATTGGTTACATAGTGTGAGACGAGACGCAAGGAAGACGTACCTACTGAGATAACACATTTACGAAACAACAAATTCTTCAAATTTTAATTTATTGTCAATATTTCTTAAAAAATTATAAAAAAATTATTCGTAATCAGAAGTACAATTAATGATGGCGGGCCGCAAAAAAATACCCGGCGGGCCACATGCGGCCCGCGGGCCGCAGTTTGCCCCCCCCTGTGTTAGACTATAGTGTGACCTTCAAGGTGATTTATAAGTAAGGATGCAAATAAGAGAGTTGAAATATTCTGATTTTTTTAAATGTAATAATATTCCTAGTATAACTTGATAAACTTCATTATGCAAACCTGTAATAAATCAAGGCGAAGTCTTTCGCTAATGCAAAGTTAACACTTCAAATACAATTCAGTTTACAGTTATAAGAAGAAAATTACATTTTTCTTTATGAGAGTCGCACTCCCGGGAAATTCCAGATTAAAGCTCAAAAATTGGCGAAGCTTTAAGCTTTCGTATTACAGTCACGAATCAGTAGCTATCTTTTATTCTTCGAGAATACTTATTGGTAATTTGGAAAGCTTGCTTTCCTTTTATAGAGGTTCTTTCTTTTGGCGAGTAACGATATGAAACGACTTACGGAAATCGATCAAAAAATTACACCAATTTTTGGATCATTATGCCTAAACCATAAGCGGACTCTTTAGCACTGATAAAACATAATAATGTACATTAAATATTTATTTTGCTAAGGTTAACCCATTTTTATTGATGTTGATAACATCAAGAATTTCTACGTAGTATTTATTACAACTAAAATTCTACAACTTCAATAATGATTAGTACAAGTGCATTTTCATTAAACTGTTCTGAGCAGCAGTCAATAAAGTGTGAGTGACCTTTGATTGACTCTGGAGGCCATCCCTCACTCCGTATTCATTCTTGTCCACTAAACGTACTATTATTTTTCTCTTTCTGATGACACAGCTGACTCTATGTAGGTACGTTTTGGCATCCTCTATCATCTAACAGGGGTAAATATTTTGTAATTACAATGGACAGAAAGGATAGGGGGTTGAAAATACTAATAAACGTATGACAACATTTATGAACGACCACACATATATATATATATATATCAATATCATCATCAGGTGGGCTCAATCCATTGCTGAATTAATGCATCCTCTTGCTCTTTACAGGTGTTGATGGAAAACTGGTGGTAGGTTGCTCAGGTGAATTGAGGAGCAAGAATGTATTGCTGCGTAAACGGTATTCAGGTAATACATGAAAAAATAAAGCAAGAGAGATGTTTGAGGTCCAGTGGAAAGAATGCTGAAAGGAGTCCCAGGTACGGTGAGAGAATACTTCAGGGCGAGGCGTGATGAGAGAGTGCGCTGGTTCGAGGCTCATTGCAAGTATACTTGCGCATTGAGATCTGATCAGTCCGAGACGTCATGATAGAGTAAACTTCTATACTGATACTGGTCTTGATACTGATACTCTATCAATTAATTTGGCTATTTATATAAATAACTAATCGATAAATTAAGCAAGCCATTACTGATGTAGGTCACCATTTGGCAATATGCTGACCATCGCACCGTTACAACTTCGCGGCGTGTTGTTAACCAAATCTGGGGGTTATCGACCCTCATTGATTGAAATAACTCATAACTTGCTCTAACATCGATAATTTGCTGATTAATGCGTTATCGCAATTACGCTGACAAGACCTGGGGTTATTGACCGCCACATATGTATGCACTGTCATGTACATCTCCCAAACTTTATGAATTCGTCTACTTAGTGCACCTTGAGTCCAACTGTATATCGGAGTTTATGTAGTGATTATCCACTCGCCTAGCTAAATGTGTAGCCTATTTTCATTACATCTACTTGACGATCTCTATCACATCGAGTACTTTTGTCTGCCATCTTATCAGTTGGTGGTCTTTCTGCTTTATGCGTTATGCAACACATTAAGGGAACATGTTTTACACGCATACCTGAGCGATGGTAGCACACATTGGTGGAATATTTTACGCATAAGACACAGTAAGAGGTTACTTTTAATGATACTAACATGACACTGAAATGTGCACCCATTTATATATATATATATATATATATATATATATATATATATTTATGTTCGTTTTCAAATTCCGATTTTAATTCAAAGCAGTTTCTAAATTTAAAAAATGCAGCATAATATATCATTTAATTAAGTAGGTACCTAAGTAATTAAACAATTTATAGTGCCACTATAAACAATTTCCTCGTTCCTTCATCCTCAAGTTTAGTCTTTGAATGAAGCTAACGTTAACCATGCGGAAACAAGAAATCTCATCACACTATTTAATTGTTAACAATTTACGGGCTTTGAGCTGAAAGCTTTACAAAAGCTATTGTCCACACGTCATGGCGCGTGAGGCAAAAGATATAAGTATCTAGCACAAAAGAGTTCTAGAACTTATATCGAATTAAGAAACATTTAATATAGCAGTAATTATCTTTACAACTCACTTTCTACGCCAGTTGGCAAGTATTTTTGTTTTCATCAACGGAAAAAGGTTTTATTTTAACTGTGTTCTACATAATATGATAAAGCGTCTATCTTCAAATACGGATATCCGAAATTCGGTATTTGTTATTAACAGTTTCTTTGGTTTAAAACTTAAATTGTTTTTTTAAACGTTAAATACTTTTTTCATCGTACCACAATTAATTCAAATAAGAATAGCATGGCCATTTTTTTAGCCTTTAAAATAAAATTGGTTATATCGGCATGTTAGTTTTTAAGCATTTTTTTACGGATGTTAGAAATTATATTGTATACAAGATCAAGTATACATAGAATAGTTTACTATTTACGTTAGATATGATTTGTTAGATTTTATCCATAAATGGTAGTTTCATATTACATTAGTATCACATACGTAATTCTTAAACACTTCAATAATATACCGATTATAAAATTCTTTAAAAAATATTCCAACCAAACTTTGGATTCGACGAAACGACAAAATTATCCAATAATAATTATTCGACTTTAGTATTTAGGCAAAAATTTAAAATACCAAACGACGAACGTTGAGGAAATTCACATTTTCACAGCGTCTCATATCACTACATTATAACTGCCCCCTTTAATAAGCTATTGTGTGTAGTTGTGGTGACCATCGTAGTATTATTTCTCAGGTTCCAACTTCTCATTCGGAGACTTCTGGTTAAATTTCCGGTGAGGTTACATTATAATGACTTTAAACCATGGATATTTTTGTGATTAATTTACTATTACTACTACACTACTATGATTAATGCTTGTGACATGTGTTGAAAATAAAAATGAAAGTGGTAGGTATTAAAAACTTTTTTACGTTTATGAGAAATAGATAATAGCCATTCGCTCAACCTATTGGATCCATACTCTGACTCTAAATACCTACACATAATATGTGAACTTCGTCAGACATTAGATTAGAACCGGGGACCTGCAGCATTGTTAGCCAACACGTTACTGTTCGGCCAACGTAAATATTTAGCAAGCCCTAAAATAACTTTATAATAAAAATAACTGTTCATGTATTAATTGGACTAATTAATTTATTTTTCTAGTAGGAATTCGTCTAAAACATATGTGTAAAAGTTCTGTGTTTCTAAAACTTTTCAAAGTTATGTTATAATATTTTTTTGTTTGTTTAAGCTTATCATATTTTTGTGCTTTTCGTTTGTTATTGTTGTGAACTCTAATATTAAGTGCCTGCATTGATGTGTCACAGGCTACAAGTCGCCATAAGATGGTGTCCCCAGCCACTGATTGATTATGGCAAAAGTATTGAAATAGCCATAAGTATGTCGTTCAAAAAATCTCGCATCATTGCGGTCAAAGACTAACTAATGGATGTAGCATAATATGGAGAATAAAAGAGCTTTCGTAAACGACTTTTCCTCCGATACAAATTATTATATATAGCGACGCTTTCCAGTGGACTGTATTGGACGGAATGATTCGGATACGGGGTGGGGGTTATATCAAGGATGCCAGGCACTGACCTTTTATGATACGGAAACTAGCTCCGTGGTCTGGCTGTCACTTACTCGCACTACCACTCTCGCGTTACTGTTTTTGAGTCATCCTGTGCGCGGCACTTGACGGTCAAAACCAGTGCATATAAATGAGATCTTAATGTTTTATGGGTTATAGGTTTTTACAAGCACACGATTTCAGAATGACTGCTTGTTAATATTAAGTCTGACAAGGATAATGATCTCAGGTGGGTAAGACATTTTTATTATATTAGAGCCGCCATAATAGGCCCAACCAATATATTATATTATTATTATTTAGGTTGTAAATAGGTTTCAAAGTCGGTTACTTTGCATATTTGTTATTTTTTAGATAATCGCAAATAATGTCAAGCGTATTTAGGACTAACATTAATAATTAGAAGGCAAACTTCTATCGAAAAAAATGTAATAGAATTCATAAAAATAATTTAAAAAAAAACTGCAGGTAACCAATTTTGAAACCTCAGTGCCTCAAATAAAGATGAATGCGGTTTAAAAATTATCCGTGCCTATATTAATACGGATGAATTTTGCAAATACGCGATGTTTAATGATGAATAAAAAGGGTTTCAAATTAGACACATTTTTATGTTTTTAATGTTAATAAATATAAAAAATCATTAAAACTGTGAATTATTCAAAAATATTTTCTGTGCATTAGAGAAAACTAAATACATTTTTTTTAATTATAAATTATCTTTGAACTTAGATAAATAGTTTATTTATTTTTAATGTTTTTAGGGACGTACTTTAAAATGTAAATTATCAAAAAAATGCCTCGAATTGAGAGTTTCTTATTTTCCCACTAGATGCTTTTAGTAAGCTTTTCATTCACATTAATCCAATCCCCTTTAGTTATAGCATTTCCATTTCCTTGATTTCATTTTGCTTTGTTAAATTGTTTCCAGTATTAAATAAATTATTCATAATTTAGTAAAATTTGATTCTAATTACTATATGAATTGAGGGTGCTATTTCAGAAGAGCGATAGGAATTTTCAACTTCTCAAATCAATTCCCCAAAATCGCATCGGCAACAATTTATTATTTCATGTCAAAGTAACAACAATTTTTTGGTGAAAATTAAACCAGTTAAGTTATTTTTTTCAATAGACTTTCACGTAATATTGTAAGTCGTCACAAACCCTTTTTTGGGTAAGCAAACTTTAAATATGTAGGTACCTATGTATCCAAAGTAAATTTAGTAAAATGTTAGTGAAAACATAAATATTGAAAAGTCTCCGAGACATCTTACATTCCGCGAAAGGGTCCAGACACTAAAAAACTTCTAACTACTTGGTAAATTATATATTATTTTCTAAATCACTTCTTTTAGAATCCAGTAACAATAACAATCTCGATTATGTCACATATTTTTCACTTTTATTAGTCTGCTTACCTACGTAACTTGTAACCTGAGGATTCTCAAACTGTGATGCGTGATATTTTTTTTTTTTTTGGAAATATATTTGTTATATTTCCTTATCATTGTTTTTGTATTTATCTCTGTATTTTTGTTTTATGATCACATAATATATAAAATCAGATATCACTGCAATAGCATACGTAAAACTATAATGACCTCCAAGATGATCAATTGATCTACCAGTTGCTTATTACGGTTTAAATGAGGTGGACTACCTGCAATTATTGATGTAGTATTTGTTAAATATTAAAATATAATAATTACAATGAAAGATTTATATATCATATTTAAGTTGTGATTACACTCCAAAACCTCGAAACAGTCTACGACTTTGTATATCTGGGATCGACCATCAGTGGAAAGGGCGGATGCGAAGCGGAAATAAGAAGGCGCACACAGATTGCAAAAAATGCGATGACACGCCTTACCACTATATGGAAGGATCGGGGAATTTCGATTGCCACAAAAATGATGCTTGTGCAAACATTGGTGTTCTCGATATTCTTATACGGAGTCGAGTCGTAGACCCTGAAGGCAATTGATGCCTTTGAGATGTGGTGTTGGCGCCGAATGCTTCACATTTCTTGGACGGAGCACAGGACGAACCAGTCAATCATCCAGAGACTGAAGATAAAGGAACGGCTCTCGACGATATGTCTGAGAAGAATTCTGCTGTTTTTTGGACATATTGTCAGGCGCGGACCGGATAACCTGGAGAGACTGGTAGTTTTGGGTAGCCTCCAGGGAAGGCAAAGCAGAGAAAAAGCGTCTGCGCGATGGAGCGACCAAGTGAAAGAGCTGACTGGGGGCACCATCCATTCTGCACTGAGAGAAGCGGAAGATCGAGAAGGTTGGAAAGTCTTGGTCGCTCAAAGGATGCGAAATTTAAATGTGGTCATGATCCTCAGCCATGAGTGCACGACCAAGAAGAGAAGCTATGATTAAACGATAATTTCATTTTTAAATTGTTAAAAGATAATATTATGTTCATTATAATGTTTTTTATGGTGTCAACTGTCAATTTATGGTGAAAAAGCATTGTATTTATTAAAATGAAGTATAATATAAGTTGGACCGGTTTCGTCCACTTCAGAAACATATTGCCCACTAGCATACAATTTCACTAGTTAACAATGTCCCCCTGAAGACGATGAAATCAGTCAAAAATATTAAAAAGGTGAATTATTATTTATTATAAAATATACTGTGTTTCATTTTAATTAATACTTAACAACGAATCGAATGGCTGTTAATGAGTTTTAGTATAATAATGCATAGATAATAACTAAAAGGTCTAGTCTCCATCACATATGAAAGTGGTCGGCAAACTCATTAGTCAACAGAGCCAAATATCAACAGTACAACGATTTAGATTTCTTTTGAGAGCCAAATTTCTTAAACTTAAATTATTCTATGTAGGTACACTGTTTAAATAAACTTTAGTTAAAGTTTTAAGTCTTAATTAAACTATAGGTACACTGAATAAAACTTGATAACACAAGTAATAATGATCTTATTTATTGATAAAAATTAAATTGTAAGTATCGTATCCATAAAATCAAATCATATCAATGACCGATAAACACTTAATTGGCCTTGCATCTCCTTGGAAAGTTTGAGTACGTCCGGTTTGTAAGTTGTTGTTTTTAATTTTAAGCACGATTCCAGATTCTCATCAATAAGACGACTTTTCAATTTACTCTTGATATCCTCTCTTAGTTCTCTTTACGTTTTTGTTTGCTTCTTCTTTGTAGCCATGTCAAATAGGGCAGAGGGCATTTGTGGCAGAACCGCACTCAAGGGGCCAAAGAGCCATACGTGGCTCGCAAGCCGCGGTTTGCCGACCACTGACCTATGCGAATAAAAGCATAGAAAATAATTACATAATTTACTAATATTACAAGATGTAATTATTATATTAATAAAGTATACTGACTTTATCGTTAAAGTTAAAAATAACAACTTTATTTGTTTTAATTTTAATATTACAAAGCGTGGGTTTTGTGCATTTCGAAAACATAAGAGAAGCCCTTTTCCTTCTTACCGACTCATTTATTATTATATGGTGGAAACACTTTTCCATTTATTTACCATCGACAAGTAATTGTATTTTAATACCTAAATGTTTTTGAAATTACTATCAATTATCCATGATATCACAACAAGTTCATTAACAACACCTAAAAAATGGCATAATTAGATTCGTAAGTTTCATTACCACCATGGGTATTCTACACACACAATATTTACTATTATATTATATTACATTAAGATATACGAAAAAAATATCTTAATTTATATTATCAAGATAATTATTTATTTTGACATTTGTTACAAAGCTTACTCGTAATCCAAAAGCTCCGCAATATACCTTCGTAAATTAAATATTGATGTCACTTAATTGCATGTTGTAGATTTGGGAAACACTATAAGTTATATGACTAATCAAAGAATCAACATTAATATCACGACTGAGATATTGCGTACAATAACTAATTGTAATTGTGTTATGACAGATAAATGATTTTTTTTTTGTTTAGTTATTATTTTTGAGTAATATTGTCTGAGTTTTTGCGGCGTCATACTATTTTTAGAATACATTCAGTGAACGAGAATATTTTTTATTAGAATTTATTCTGATAATAATTGATCATCATTATTGGCACCCAATGTGAGTCTTTTCTGCCTCCAAAAAACGTATCCAATCTCTTACACTTGCTAAAAAACTCCATCTACTAATGCAGCTGCAAAAATGCTATGTGTCTTTAAACACAGTCTAATTACGTCAGTTGAGATTTCACGACCCTCTTTTTGTTTGTTGATTTATTGAATAAGAATACACAAGCTTCTTGAATGGTTGAGTATCTTTTAACCTTGAAAGTTGGTATATATAATAAAGAACACCATTCCAGTCCTCAAGTATGTTTTGAACGATCGTATATTCTTTTGATTCATATCTGGTCTTTAGTTAGAGAATATGGTCAGCACGTGGACCTGCAAGAATCACTGTCACTTGCCAATCATCTACTTACATTTTCCCAAGTTATATCATCTGTAGCTCCGACCTATATACTCTGCAGATAGTATTTGTAAGGCTTAAAAATCAGATGAATCGTAAGTAGGCAGTCGTTCCTTGATCTGCCCCCAATGGAGATGAGAATATTTTGGTAAGAGGAACGCAGTGAGGCTGAGTGTTAACAGACCTGATGACGATTATGTAGTTGGCCAAGAAATTTAATGGTCTGAGGAACCAATAGAAAGTAAGTACATAGGAAAATAATCATAGTTAATGAAAACTTATATATAAAATTTGTTTAATTTTACAAGTTGGTTTAACAATCGATATCTATTAGGAGTATCACACAATTATTATCAATACTATAATATAAATTTATTAGTATTTTTAAATATTATACTATATTATATTATCACTAACATTTGATGTTGATAGGGCTGGCGCGCTGAGGCTGTTTCGGTGTTCACGCACTCACAGTCTGGTAAACTGACGCTTTGGAATGTCACTCTCACTGTTTCACTTGTGTTTTGGGATAAATGATTATTACAAGTTCAGGATGAATGATATACGCGACGTTCACTCAAATCATATAAGATTTAGCGCAACGAAGGTCAAACAGATATGTTTTGGATGAGTCACCCTGTGGTTAACGTGGCTTTGATCGTATCGTATCAGATCACGGCACAATAAAGGTCGAAAAGGTACTCAATGGATAAATCACCCTGTATTCACAGCGGTTTCAATTCGCAAGTGCCGATATCGACAACATGGTGTTCATAATTAGACATAGATCAGATTAGTTCGATTGGACGACGGTCACACTGTATTTAGTTGACCTGGTCATGGTCTACGACCTTCGAGCTACGTCTACGAGCTAACTGACTGTTATCAGTCTGTATAATCGAATTAATCATTAAACGACGGATTAACTTTAACAAGCCTAGGCGCGTCCGCTGTTTTGAGGTAATTTCAAGTAACAACATTTACGGTCGACTGATAACCCGTAACTGCTGGTCTTGTGACAATATCTAGGAATTCGAGGTAGGTTGGAAAAGGCGACCATATTTAACCCAACCACATATTATTAAATATTTTAATATTAATAATAATCTTATACACGGGTTCTTTAAAACTTTTATTATAAAAAAGTAATGACTTCTAGTTGCACTATTGTTTGCTTGTAACAAAACAAAGCTGATCAATGAGAAAATAATTGATCAAGCTAATCTATCCGAACTTTGAAAAACTTCAGATTAACTTTATTCCCTGTGGCGAACATTAATTTGATAAATGTATAAAGAAATAAAACTAGATAAACCAGCTAAAACTTTATGCATCGAACCGAAAAAAATTTTTGGTGTATGTCCGAAAGCACACAATGGTATTTTATAAAAATGGGGTCAGTATATTTATTTTGCATGCATCTTCTACCGCACTCTTTTTGCACTACAGCATAACCTATCATCATAGCAGCATAATTAGGGATTGCAATACCGAATGACAAAACGAATACCGGTATTAATTTCGGTATTTCCTATTGATTACCGGTATTCGTAAAATAATTGGGGAAAAAAACAGAAATATCTACCCATAAATATAATAACTAGGTACCTACATACAGTGTAAAAAACTTTTTAAAATATTAATATATTATAGCATGTCAACCAGACATCGTGTAATCCGACAATTAAGGGGGGACATGCTCAGCGTAGGTCAAAATGGAGCTTTTATTCTATTTTCAAAGCATGATCCCGGACATTCCTTAAACGTTGTAGATAATCTATTTATATAATTTTGAAGCCTTATTATCCTTTATATTTATTTTAAACATTTGATGACTGCATAAAGTATTTTTATTACATAAAATAGTATTCTTTTACACCTCTCGCTCTAATGTTTTAGAATATAGTCATATTTCAGTAAATAAATGTGCAGTGGTGTTAAGATTTTTTACATTTATTAATTTTTAAACACATTTATAAAATAATCAGTATAATTGAGCGTAGTTATACGCAAAGCAGCCAAGCGACACAAACCTCAAACAGAGATAGAAGCACTTTTACGTAAAGTGTGTTTCTTTAAATCCACAATGCCTCTGTATACTATTTATACCTTTTGAATGATAGATATTATATACTTATATGATTTTGTGTAATTTATAAAGAGATAAAAGCATAAAATCTATGAAATTTTGGTGTTTTAGCAGTCCAGGCTGTTTTGTGCAAAACGGGTTTTTTAGAATGTTCATTCTTGAATGCAGCCAACTCTTATTTTTGTAAGAAAAATTGTTATTTTTGCATCTATTTTTTTAAGTTATTCAAGTATTATGGAAATTTCAAAATTTTCAAAATAATTCGAAAAACTTGTAAATTATACATTATTATTTAGCTGCCCGGCACTAATTTTTATATGAAAAATCTGTATATAATATAATATAATAAAATATAAAACATGTAATGTAATTGAGAAAAAATGTCAATTAATTGAATGTAGAAAAACATACCTTACAGTCAGGATTTTAATAATCAGGTATATTATATAAATATATATATATTATTGTACATAATATTATCATGTGGCTGCTTTTTGCAGAACGAATATGGCATATTTTTAGAGCGCATCTATATGATATTTTTGTATGACAGCAGCTTGTTTGCTTTATGCAAATCGAAAATGTCATATTCTGCGATTTGCAAAATCTTTAAAACGCATTTATATGAGATTTTTGTATGACAGCAGATTGGCTGATTTCTGCAGAACGTAAAACAAACAAGTGAGATTATGGAAATCACAATAACTCATTTTTTCAAAATTGTGGCTTGGCTGCTTTGTGTATAACTACGCTCAATTAATGTCGACATTATTATAGTGAAATATTTACAATAAAAAAATATATTGATAATCTCTGTGATCCCAAATTTGACAAGAATTAGGCATTTTATTATTCAAAAAATGGACAAGATTAACACATTTGAAGACAATTCTAAAGATACTTATTATAAGCTATGTCTTTGACCATTCAAGTGTGATAAACATCCTACGAATAATGATTGCTTTATAATAAATATTGACCTAAGAATGATGTTGTGTTTTTTTTTAAATACGCCATTTCTTTTGGCATTCCCCAGTAGTTAAGCTACAACATAAGGCCGTAGCCAAAAATTGACAAACTTAAACTGAAGTTGGGAGTAAGATCATGATAACGCGCATGTTTGAACATGTACCGTTTAAAAAAAAGATTTTTTTTTCGGTTAGGTACATGTTCAAACACAATAAAATTAGGCTTCAATATTATATAAATAGATTATCTACAACGTTTAAGGAATGTCCAGGATCATGCTTTGAAAATAGAATAAAAGCTCCATTTTGACCCACGCTGAGCACGTCCGCCCTTAAGCCCTTTGTGTTAAATGATACATTTTGTTTCCACTTTCAATACATAATATTAATGTATTTCTTGTATTCATTTTTTCTTGATGTTAAAAAAATTACAAGATCAGGAATACGATTATTAGTATTATATTGATAATATATGTTCGTGGAAGATAAAAAGTCGGTTAAACTGTTGCAAAACAGATCATTGTTGTGTTCAAATCAAAATAATTCTCTGTTATTATATTTTCATAGCTTACCCACCATAATGAAGAATTTTCCAAAGCTTTCTTGTATCCATTTTGAAAGTAGAAATAAGTCATTAGATCACACTACTTACGAAGAAACAACTAATAAGAGAATGTTATAATCAGCCATCAGTATTTTACTACATCCACAAATATAACAGGTCATCATTTATTAACCCTTAAATGCATGATTTTTCCGATTTTGATTAAAAAAATATATTCATATGCTGTTTAATATCTTTACCATGGGAAAAATAATAAAAAAAAAATTAAAATAATTTTTTGGACAAATTTTAATATAAAAACCGTTTGTATTCATATGAATACACCATGCATTTAGCTCATAAAAGTGAAAGTTTGCAACATGAAATGGAAAAATTGAAAGACTTAATTAAAACCTTATAAATTATAAATAAAAGTCTTATAATTACTAACAAAACAATTTATAATACATTATGGAATAATTTAAAACAAATTTTTGCTTGATTAAAGCACAATAAAACTCCACATTTCTCACAATACACTCTTGATTGTTCTGTATAATAGTTATCAAAATACATGATATGATTAATGTTTTTTGAAGCATTTCTTAATAATCTGACGACAGTATTCCTATTTGCTCCTAGATCTGGTTCAGACGGAAGTCTGTTTTTTGCCTCATTTTCTTGTCCAGAGTATATTTCAAATAGGTAGGCAAAGCCTGACACATCACACAGCACAAACAACTTGAAGCCCCATTTATTTGGTTTTTTAGGCATGTACTGCTTCATGTAATGCCCAATTTTTGACGAACACATTTATTCATCTACACACAACCTCTGCTTTATAGGAATTTTACAGAACATTTGATTTAATTTATCATAAATAGGCCTAATTTTATGTAGCCTATCGTGGTTAGGGTCAGTTCTGGGAAGAAGCGTTGGATTTTGGTTGACGTGCAGAAACTGACGAATTTTTTCAAATTTATTTATAGGGATTGTTAATTTTATTGGTTAAAACGGATATACATCTGACCAGTATGAACGAGTGCCAGGATATCGAAAGACAGACATGAAAATAATTATATCTTTATACTGCCTTATGTCAATACAAGAAACTCCCACGGGCTTACTCGAGTCTTTTTCAATGGAAAACAAATTCGTTTGAGCAACTATTTCTTCAACTATATCATTGGTAAAAAAATAATTGAAGAATTGGTAAGGTGTTTTGAGCTCTAATGTTTCTTGAAGTGATATGCTGCCTAAGAAAGATAAGCAGGCTTCAATCCAGTATTAAATTTTTCCTTTTCCCTAAGAGTTTTAGGGGATTAGTTTTTGAAGATGGAAGTCTTGAAGTTGAAGGTATTGGTTGATCATAGGACTCATCCATTTGCAATGGTGGATCGTCATTTGGATCATAAGTGGAAACTTTCGCTTCGTCATTTTGCATACCTCCATCTATCTCTGGTCGAAATTCTGTATCCCCAATACTGTCATTGTCACTGAAATTCATTCCATTCTCACTGTCAGATAAGTTGTTAGCATACTCTTCAAGTTCCTTGTCAGTTAAATAGTGTCGGCGAGCCATGGTTGATCTAAAAAGGCCAAAATATGTTCACAACAATTGGCTTCTTATGTGGTAAATATTACGCGTTAATGCATGGTGTATTCGAATGAATACAGATGTAAATATCACATTATTCTAGAAATTTACAAAAAAATCTGAAATATTTTCTAAAACTTTGCTTGACTGACCTTTATTCAGTATAAAATAATTTTTTGTAGGACTGGAAGATGTATTATTTCATAGATATAGCACTGCAAACATAGAGAAACGTCACGATCCGATGAAATGTCAGATTGGTGTGGTTAATGCGTAATAGAAAATAAACTTGAGTCATCCGGTGGTCAAACATGAAACTAAATGGATGCATAGACTTTGATTATGATTAAAAGATTTACGTCAACACTAAAACTTGGAAGATTTGGACAATAAATGTCATATTATGCTGTGTATTCGTATGAATACACCATGCATTTAAGGGTTAACTTTAAGTAAATACAGCCATTGATCACATAAACCGAGGGTGTTATTGGCATTTAAAAGTATTATTGACAAATTTCCCGTGATAAATTTAAACTCTCCCCACGATATTCATGTTTACGGCACCATTATATTTCACCATAAAAGCAAAGTTTTACAATATTATGTTGACCCGCGCTTTGCATGGAACTTTTCTCAAAGCTCCGCGGAAACTTTTGAATGGGTCAGAAGAGCAAAAGCTCGTTCGATGCTAACATCCAATGTGGAGCACCTGCAGCCTGCAGAAGTGTAAAACTCAGGCTCGGGTCGCTTGAATTCCCTAGAGTTTATCACGTGCATACAAAGTTGTGTCACAAGGAATCGAGAGTGGAGCGTGAAATGTTTTGTTCTGGGTTGTATTGTCTGATTGTGAAGAAATAAATGCTTTAAAGGTGAAGTTCGATGAAAAATTATAGGTGCCTATTCTCATATTTTTTTTTATCATAATAGTAATATGTATGCAATTATTTTGAAAGGATATGTGGTATGGGAAGGAGTGTGTACTGTACGGAATGGAGGTAAAACTGTTATCACAGGAAAAACGTAGTGGTGCATATTGTCACTCGAATTTGAATATGTCCATTAAATAGATATTTAGTTTATATATTATATATATATATATATATATACATCAGCAGCGAAGAGTGGAGGTACACTGTTAAGTAAGATTACCATACTATGAGAAACGAAAGCTTCCACTACTGGTAGGAATCCGTAAAGCCACAAAAAGTTGGGAGGTATTAAATACAAAATGCCTAGGTATGTATTCGCTGATGAGGCCAGTTGGTACCTACGACCTCAGCTCTGTTATTAAACTAGATGTCAAAGGAATAGACATACCAAAACGGAGCATAGTATCCGATAAAGCAGAAGAGCTCGTCGAAAAAATGCTGACAGAGAGGTAGGCAGGATGGATCCACCTTTATACAGATGTGTCCAAAGATGAGAATAGGGCAGGAGCAGTTCTTGTGATACCAGAAGTAGGTATAAACAAGAGCTGGAAGCTAAACCAAGCAATACCATTAATGATGGCGGAGCTCATCGCGTTAAACGAAGCAATTAAATACACTTTAAGCGATGATTTCTCGGCGCAATCCGCTGTCATATTAACAGACTCCAAAAGCGCTTTACAACATCTTGCCGCAGGAACTCGCTCACATAACAGTAAAACCATAGCATACCACATCCTAAACCAGATCGACGCCAAGAAAAATAGAGGAGGAGATCTATGCCTTCAGTGGATCCCATCGCACATGGGCATTGAGGGCAATGAAAGGGCAGATGATCTGGCAAAGGAAGCTGGCCATTCAGGGGTAACATATCAGTGGATACCAGAAAACCTGGACTGGAATGAGGCTATAAAGAAAATGTGCCAAAGTATGTGGATAGATTTTCACCATAGGGCATCATTATAAAAAGGGGATATGGAGTAAGTCTATTCTACCTTCACCACAAGAGGTGCCCTGGTTTGTAGAGTCTTCTTTGACGAGGAATGAGCTTAAGTTAATACTGAGGCTAAGAACAGGGCACACCACCATTTTATGTCCTCATGGGAAGAAGCGAATCACAGCTCTGCGATGAATGTCATGTTTTAGAAGACATTGTAAATATAGCACTACAATGCCCTAAATATGAACTTTACAGAGTACAACTGCGAATTGCGGATATCTATGAGAATGTCGACGAATTGAAGGGTGTCCTGGTGGTGGGGTAGACGGAAGAGCTAGGCAAAATTGTAAAGTTATTTAACATAATAGGAGTGAGGACCTGATCGACGGATCCCTTTCTAGAAGAGAAGAGGCGATATGACAGCGAGTCGCAGTCAAAGCCTCGGTAAAATAACAAAAAAAAAGTAAGATTACAATTTACAGACTGTGTTAGTTAGTTCTTAAAATTCAATTAAACCCTGCGAAACCAAGCAATAGTAAATATTATTCAAAAAATACTCGTATCTCTATAAAATATCTAAAATTATGCAATTAAATCATACATATCTTCATATTTTATCTTAGAATATGTATTTTTTATCTATTATAGTATGATTTGGGCAGGAATGATGAATTTAAAAAAATGTGCCAACAATATTGAATACTTGTATTAATTAAGGCGCTAAGTACCAAAAACATAAAAACTGACATTTTTATTGAAAAATGTTCTAAATACCAATGACAATAACTTCAACTACAGTCTAAGTGCCTCAAGCAAGTCAAAAAATACAGCAAAATAATTAAACCTGTCGACGTTGTAAGTCCGTTGGCATGTTTTATTTATAATGGTGTAAGTAGGACTGCAGTGGTCAACGGCATTTAATATAAAATAGCTGACGATGGTGTGTTGACACTTTCGAGTTCTTAATACCTAAAATTATAGAAGCTGCTGTGATTTCTTCACACTGTAAAACTACATTTTTTAAAAGGCCTGCTTCATGAAATTTTACTGCAATGACTCGGTATTTTGTAACTACAGGCTATATTACTTTTTGGTATTTAGAGCCTTATTTAATACACGCATTTAATTGTGTGTAATATAATATTCTTTTTTTTTTGTTTTTTCGACCATGTTCGATCCTAATAGGATTATATGGGCCTCCACAGAGTAGAGGTTTGTATTAAAAGATTTTGTTTTTACGAGAAATGGATATCAGCCACTTGCTCAACCTATTAGGTCCATACCCTGACTCTGACTCCACAAATTGAAAAACAATATGTGTACTTGCCAGACCCTGGATTTGAACCTGAGACCCATGGCGTGATAGTCCAACGCTTAAGCCGTGCGGCCACCGTGGGTGGCTTCTTTATCTTATATATATTCTTAATCTAACAAAAACTAATATAAATAGATATGAATGAAAAAGTTTGCACAATTTTGTCGTATTGCCCAAAGTATACCACAACTATTATGGTTTGCTTAGGTAGGGCTTAATTGATTTTTAAAAACTAACCAACACCATCTATAAATTGTAGTCTTAGTTCAATAAAAACAAATACGTATGACTAACAATGTTTATTGTGCACTATTTATGACAGATCTTAACAGCCTACCTCTACTCTTCGCTACTGATATATTATATTATATAGTTTTGCATTTCAGGATTGTTTTATGAGCAGGTATTGTGCAGCTATAATTCTGTTATAATTAATTATAAATTAATTATAAATAAAAGTAATATTTACTCATTAAATAAAATTAATGTAAGATTATGATTACAGAACATATTAAATAAAAATTGGAGTATATTTCAAATTTAAATTTTTCTTAAAAACGCAATCATCTTAGCTTAAAGTTATTTTGTGAGCTTTAGATCAGTTTCATCTTAATATGACTGTGTTTATAATATTATATAGTATAATAAATTTTGAAGTAAATAAAAATGCCACATTACTTTCTTCACTTTCCGTTATGAAAATCTACTTATAAAATATTGTCCTAGGTACCTACATAAGTAACATGTTAAAAAAAATGTTTTCTTTGCTTCTACAACAGTAAATAATATTTTGCACTCCATACCATTCCTACCCAATTCAAAATAAATGTCGATAAATAATACAATAATAACAGGTGATATTGGAATATATTATAACTTCGATTATCACGGAAATTATATCAAGAGGTACCATTATTATAGATTTGGCGATATTAGTTAAAATAAAGCTTATATATTTTAATCCACTAAGTTATAACATAATAATTGTATAAGTAAGAACTAAGAAGTAAGAATTAAATAATATAACAGTTGCCTAGGTTATATCCAATGCAATAATGAGAGCTTTGGTCAGTGTATGTCAGCGTAATGATTGAATGTTTAGTTAATGACTGTTAAGTTATTATACTGCTCTAATTTAATCAATAACTCAAGGAAATTAAAGCAGTTACTTAGATAGTGAAAAGATGGTATACTTAGTATATCATATTTTTTGTAGGATTTTTTCAATGAGGTATGTTTTCAAAATAATATATTATATATATATTTTTGAAAATAATTTTGTTAGGAATGTTATATTGTTCTTTGAGATGTTATTACACAAAGTTGAAACAAGAAACTATCATTAGGTGACTATTTTTAGATCTCCACACATTATTTTTATATAATATCTTATATCCTTTGTACGCGCACTCTATTTTTTTTTGCAAGTACGAAACTATCACTTTAATTACTTACAGTTTTTTTTCAAAAAGCGGATAATATTTTCTTTTCAAAACGAATTTAAGCTATGTACAATTCGGCAACAAAGCTGTCAGAGTTTAATGGATCAAGAAAAAACATACCATTACATAGATTAGACGTAACTCGAAATACGTTTTTATTAGAGGCTTATTTCTACATTTAAAAAGCTCAAATAAATGTTGAAATTCATAATACACAACCGAATAATGTTACTTAATACTATGGCAAAACGCGGCAAAGTCGAGCAAAAAGTGACGTCAAATCTGAGGATGATTTATTAAGCCAATCCTATTAGTCGAATATAAATCCTTCTGCGAATATTTTTGGTGCAGTATCAAAAACAACAATTTCAACATCAGATCCAAGCAAACATTTCGCTATCTAATCTTCTACTTTAGTCAAAATATACTAATACATAAATTCAAATATGATCTTTACAATTATGTTTACATGCAGATGTATTATAGTACTATTGGTAGGTATTAGAGTTATCAATGAAATATTAAGTTAGTAGTTTTTGTTTCATAATTATATTATAGCTAATAATGATTTTATTGTACACGATCAACATGAATATAAATAAGATATACGCGATCTAAATATTTTTCTGTTAAATAATTAATACACAATATGTAAAATAATAAAAAGTGCTTTTTTGATTTGGTCTGTCCATCTGGAGAGAGCTTTTCTTCACCTTCTCGACTTCGTTCTAACCCAATATTACGAGCTTTTCCAGCTGATCATTTATTTTTCTGTGGGCTATAACTAAATAATTACAAGATAAAAAGAACTTTTTTATATACAACGTTTTCAAATTTTCTGTTGAAATATTTTGCTCAATATGCTCAAACTTGTACTTGATATGAAGTAAATAAAAACAAACAAATATAGAATACTGAAATTTCATTTTGATTTCCATAGTAACCCACGTATTTATTAATAATTTTGTTGCTAGGACCACCCAATTAGCAACCGATAATAGTGGATTGGATTACGGATTTCTTCCGACATAACTTTTCATGCAAAACAGAAATAACTGAAAATGAATTCAATTCTAAAAGAATGCATTGGCATTGTGTTCTGATATATTCTAAAAGTTTCAAATGTCTAGCTAGTCGGGAAGTTAGTTAAAAATCGATTGCAAGATTTGTACTGGACAAACAACCACCAGACAAACAAGAATAAAAATATTGTAAAATAGAAGAAGAATCCGGCTAAGGAAAACCGAGGAAAGTCTGTCTGGGATCTAGCGTTCACTGTTTATCAGTTATTAGCGCATATGGCATTCCATTTATTAATATAGTTATCTCATTCGCTGCTGACTAAAAAATGATTTTTTAATTACCGCCTTTAAAATTCACGTTAATCATATCGATCGGCCGCCTCGTTATTACGCGCCAGGTGCGTCTTCAGCGTCCAAAGTATTAATTAATATATTAAAAATATTATTATAATATTATACAGTACTAAGGTACATATAGATTTTATTAATATTTCTTTTTGTCTACTACTAGAAAATATAACATATTATACAAATATGATTATAATTAACATCATGTAGTATGACGAAATTACTCACTGAACCAAAGTGGTATGAAGAGCTTTTGGTCGCATGCATAGTATTTTCAAAAGTGACCTCCCTTCATGTCTTAAGCGTAAAGTGTTCAACTAAAATGTCTGTTACCGATGCTCACGTATGAATGTATGTGAAATATGGACTGATATGATATGACTCAATATCAGAAACATCCAAACTCATGGCATGGAAAGGTACACGTTGAGCATAACGCGAAAAGATCTCAATATAAACCAATAGATAAGGAAGCAGACAAAAGTACGCGATGTGATAGAGGTGAAAGCCTATAAGTACGCAGATGAAATGGCAACGGACTAGAAATTTTTCTTTTATTTTATTCTAATTATTATTTTTCGTGTCGAATCGTGGATCCTGGAGGTAAAGGAGCGGGAAAAAATTAATGCCTTCAAAATGTGGAAGAATTCTTTGTATTTCTTGGACAGAGAACAGGATGAACATACCTAATATATTGTAGTTCCCTCCAAACCAACCCGCCCCGCACCACACTCAGTCTAAATCGAGCGTATCACGAGGCCCTACGTTTGGTCTGAAGCATGAGCAGTTGTTTACTCCTGAGAATATTTCAGAACCATATGCTTGAGACTGAGGTCACCACGTACTCAACTGCGCTTTGATTGAGTTTACTGAGACTTAATTTAATTAAAAGTGCCCATAGGAGAAAGGAATTCGGAAAATTAATAAAAATAAATTATTCTAATTAAGTTACATAATTAATATATAAAAACAAAGCTAAAACAATACTATGTCAAGTGATCTTCTCATGCACATCAAGACGCAGCATTTTTATAATATCATTATAGTTGGCCTTTCAATTACAGACTACAGTTAAATGAACAGCTCTTGACTGCATTTTGCATTTTTTTAACATAATATTGGGTGCACCAATTCATCTGAAGAGACAGACAGCCTCCAAAAAGAAGAACCAGATAAAGAAAGTCAGCGCAACCAAATAAAGGAGCATACTATAGACTCCACGAGTTTAGCTTCATAGTAGATGGGCCGGGTTGTACCCGCGGGCATGACCACCAAGATGTTGAACACATCCTCTGAGATTGCACGCTCATGGAACTTGAACAAGCGGAGCTGTTTGCCAGGGTCCGTCCTCACATGGGCCCAATTGGTCATGGACATCTGATAGCAAAAGGGGTCAACTTTGCGGCATTCGAGAAATTTGCAGCATCGTATGGGGAGCGGGATAGTCCCGACTTTTCTGTAGACTCATCCATTTCAATTCGTGACACTCAGCATGCGGGTACACAAAGCGCTTAACGTCAGTGGACAGTATAGCCAGTCTAAAAAACAAAAAAAAAATCTTTCTTAACTTTCTTCTTTAAGCACGTTGCACTGTTGCTTCATGCACCGTTGGTTGCAGCATCAGTCCCGTGCTGCTCCGTCTCGGGACGAAATGAGCACTTTAAATTACTTCTTTCTGACATGTTTAAAGCGGCCGTGCATATTCACGGCTGTGCATATATGACGGGTGGTGTTGGGAACTTTAACGTATCCATAGCCATCACTTTTCTCTGAGAGGGTATTGATTATTGATCATGAAACGACCGAGACGATTATTCGTTATGTATCTGTCGATCAACGAGTCCTGTGAGAATAATCATTGGCAGCAAAATCCGTGACATACATACAAATAGCGGAAATATTATTGAATTATTTTTATATACATTTTTCACAAGACGTCAGCGGTATTGGTTAGTGCTTACTCAGTGAGAAACACTGACAACAAAAAATAAGATTGTTTAGTACATACAATTTCAGCAGAATCTAATAACCAATTATTGCAAATAAGAACTTATACCTCTGTAATATTTATGAATATGTCTTATGTTAAAATGAATTTCTTACCGAAGGCACGAGATACTCAGTATCAGCATTGTTTAATCGTGAGGAGTTCAACAAATAGGTCATCACGATTGACTGAATAACTCACTCCACTTTTAGCTTGATCGTGTAACAGTCACTCAGTATCACAAAACTTCGGGCTACATATATTATTATTATCTCATTAGTTTGTATGATATTGTCTTTTTTCTACATATCTATGTAAACTGTACTTATAGTCGCCATCTTCGCCAGCTAAAATTTTTCATACTCTAATTAACCGTTCATCACATCATCAGCAATCGTCATCTCCACACACATGCTTCACCCTATATATATATATATATATAATATAAAGTTGTATATTAAATCAACGTTACAATACAATATTATACATGCTTAAATATAACAAGTTTGTTTAGGTCGTGCACTGCCATAATATGAGTATAGCGGTGAATAAAAATAGTATAAAAATGATACAACGATCATTTATTTTTTCCACCGTTTTCGGGAAGACGAGAGAAAAAACTGTCACCGCCTAATGTATACTCTCTCTTTACATGATTAATAGCCGTACAGTATGTCCTCAGACTACAAAACAGCTCGATAGCTTAGGAACATTACCTCGTTGGAAATTTAAAAGAAGCTTTTGAGTGCAGATAAAATCGAGTAACCATTTACTATACCTCTGAAGATGCCGCACTTAGCTTTATTGGATAATATTATTAGAATGATTGTATTATGAGAACGTCTGACACATGTGATTCATTGTATGAAAATGCATTAGTGTTATAATGACTGCATTATTTTGCAAGGGGATAAGTTTTTTGTGACCCAGCATTACCGATTAGCTTGTATTATTCATTTTTTTCTGCACACATGAGAGAAAATAAAATGGCCGTTGATTTTGGAGATACCTACACGATTTTGTTATTTTCCGGTTAGCTACAATTATTTACAACAATTTAATTTATTGTGTAATTCTTACATGTATGCAAATATTTTGCATTTCTATGGCACGGAATTGAATCAATCTCTCTCCCTTTAGATGCATTTAGAGCACATAACAAATTATTAATTCAAGACGTTCACAACATGACATTTAGAATAAAAAGTACAAGTAAATCAACTATAATTTTACAGAAAAGAAATAAAATTTAAAAAAAACAACATTAATTCAAAAAAAAATACAAATTAAACAACAAAATAGAATTTTAAAAACAGAATACATAATTCATCCCCAAAAATATCTACATCTCTAGGGAGTGCAATAATTATTATAATCTTTTTTATGTAGCAATGGTAACTAAGTCCATGAAAGTTTTTGTTATCGATTATTAATAACATACAAACGTTTTATGTTCGTTTTTGAAGCCTCACTCACTATTTAAGTATCTTAGAGGAAATATTACACTATGTACCTACGTAGAGATTATGTATCGTTTGAAGAAGTGAGAAATACCTAATATGAATGGTGTATAAGGTAGGTACAATATAAATATTTGCATGGGTTGAAATCTCATGTAGTTATTCACATAAACTGGCTGCCGGAACTTGGTTATCGAGATTTGTTTTCTTCCGCCCGTTTCCCCATTCTTGAGAGTTTATTCCAATAAAAAATCTGCTATGTTTATTTCATAAAAAAAAACATAAGCAGTTCTAAATTTACACTTATAAGTTAAATGGGCATCAATGCTGTGCGGCTAAGATCTACTGAATATAAACACGTGGTTCTATTTCAAAATATATTTATATTATGGGTTATTGGTTAACTCAATAATACTACTCAATGTTCCTTATAAGTTTTTAAAGTTTTCATGGAATGGTTATGAATTAGTATCATTTACGTAAATGCATTAAAAAGTATAATACAATGTTTAGTTTGCTTATACATGTGTGTTTACAGGTTTCTTTAAGGCATGCCACCGTTTCACTCTCTTTTTTCAAACTCGCAGGTCACTTCTGCTCTTAAATCATTTTTTACTGCTGTCACATGTCGTAGTTTTCGATCGTGATATTCTGGAAAATTTTAATGTATATTATGCACCCGTCAATTACAAGCGTGGTCGCAGCCATGACCTGTTTTCGATATAAACCGTTTTCTTGTGGTAAGCTTATTAGGCACAAATATCGAAAGCTGTGCGGCTGGTCAATGCAATTCCTAGAAACATATATATTTTTATAAGCGCGCTATGTATTTTGTTTTTAAAATTCTTTATTTAAATTTTTTTGTGTTTCAATATTTGCGTTTTATGCAATTATTTTTAGCTTGTTGTTCTATTCTGTTAATTACCTGTTTTTTCATTTTTAAGTGCTAAGTTATGAACGTCTTGAATTATTATTTTGTTATGAATTCAATGTGTTTTTTTATTCATCATGAATAAGTTTTTGCGGTGAGGAGGGGTGTAGATGGATAGTCATGAGGAGGAGAGATCAGAAGTCTTGATTTGGTGGTTGCTCCGATGGATGGAAAAGCAAGTTTTATTTGCAGCGTAAACAAACGGTACAAGAGTATGTTACAAGAGCGTTATGTTACAATACTTATGATACTGTTCCGTGGTTCGAGCTCAATGGAATAGATTCTGTGCGGAGCGACTGACACGAAGCGTACTGATCGGATTGAGATTAAGATTGATACTAATAGGTATAACTATTGCCTGCTAATTATATGCATGAATATTCGGTAAATTTCGAATCATTTTTGATGATGTTTGCAAATGTGAAATCTGGTGGCCTCTGCATTTCGTTTCAATCCCATCGAATAATGTCACGAGTATGCTGACTGTAGATGCGATGATTGTGCTTTAGTTTAAAGAACTTGCTAATTCTTACACTATTGAAATAATGCTGACAAGGTCCAAAGTCATTGACCGCTACATGTTTATGAAAAAGAAACATTACCTAATCATATTAACACTGAACAATTACAAAATATTATTTACATAATTTTTATGCATTGTAACCAATGCCTTAACCAGTAGAAGTAAATATAGTATTCTTCAAGTGCCTCGGATAGAGCTAACTCCATTTTACACTTCGGTTCCACTATGGATGACAACTGGGACCACAACATTGAAATCAAATATCGAGTCGTAAAATGCGGAGTGGTTTTAACACAGTTGAGGAAAATACTATATACCCATGACTCTAAATATTTTATATAGTTGAGTTAGTACACATGGTGGACTTTTGATAGTGCTTCAATTTACTTATTGACCAAAAATCTCTCCAGTGATTTGGGTAGAGCAAGTCATTTTATAAGGCTGTCCAGTTTCTTCTGTCAATGTTTATTTTACACAATCTTCACTGGTTTTTTTTGTAATTATTTTATAATAATAATAAATTCTAAGCTTAAAATATTTGAAGGTGAAACCTAATATAAAAATAAATAAATAATCATCCACATAATTTGGAAAATTAACGGATTTCAAACAATATCAAAATTTATGCTGGAATTTTAGCAAACCCAAGAACTAGTTTATTATATTATTTTGTTTTCAAAAAGGCATTTTTTGTTTAAAATTATAATAAAACAAATATCTTTAAAATAACAATGTAGCGAATTTTACCCTTCTCGCATAGACGGGTATTGTATAATGAAAAATTTATATACACGGAAGGAAACTAAAATTGGTTAGGATGTAGTTCTTGATATCTTTTATTATGAAAACGTAAAAATAGTACATATTTACACAGGTGGCGTTAAATATCAATTTTAGAAAGCGTCTTGTCCCACATTTTGGTGATTAAGTAATATTTTTTGAGCCGTAATTAAATTATTCTAGAATAGCAATAATCATACACACGAGCTCCCGATATGTACGCGAGACCCTGGCAAAAGAGAAACATCCTGTCTCAAAATTCACAAAATCAATCTGATTTGGGCTCAGCACTCCATTTCTGTTCAGTTTAACGAAAGGCAGAAGGAACTATGGTCAAAAGCAGGTACGTCAATTATTTATTAATGTGCCGGTTAACCATTCTAGGCCATGTGACAATCCGCTGATCAGCAAGTTACACAAGTGTGGCACATCACTTCAGCTACGGTCAGCACATTCTGCATTTGTAACATATTTTGATGAGGGTCAAACAACAAATTCTGGTTAGCAAAACGTCGCGAAGTTGCAAAAATGCATCGGTCAGCATATTGCCAATACCGACCTATACCAATAATGGCTTGCTTAATTTATCGAATATTCATTCATTTAAATCATCATCAGCCGGGATCAATCCACTGCTGGATGAAGGCCTCCCCAAGCTTCTTCCAACTCTCTCGGTCCTATGTCTTTTGCTGGCACGTATTTCCGCTGAAATTTACCAGTTCGTCAATCCAGCGGCTTTTAGGGCGATCCTGTGTCCGTTTTGTGCCCCTTGGGTACCACTGGATGACGGCATTTGTCCAGCAGCCATCCTTCCGGCGAGCAATGTGCCCCCACTCATTCATTCATTTAAATAGCGAGTCATAATAATTTATGGATGTTCAGTTCAGTCACAGTATCACACCCCACAGTACTCACTTCCACCGAGCCTCGGACCAGCACACTCTCTCGCCATGCCTCGCTCTGAAGCATCCTCTTATCGTGCCTAGGACTCAAGCATCCTATCACCGAGCCTCAGACCACTAATATTTTTCCTGCGTCATTTATTTTTGTACAACGTAATACTGATTACGCAGCAATAAATAATTTATTGTTGGAGGAGTTGAGTTGTGGGAGAGAGCATAATTATTATGCTCTCACCCACAACTCTTTAAGGTTTCTTCATCATCCAACTCCTTCACCCCAAACCAGTATTAACAAGATAACATAAATTAATAATATATTGTTAATACGAGGTCCAGATAATCGAGATAATATTGTATATTATTCATGCCAAAATATTGTCATGTATTATTGTGACAAAAATCGCTTAATATTGTGTTGGTTTTGTATGTATTTTCTTTGACACGCAAAAATAAGCATTTGTTAAAAGATATTCTACAATTATTAATACATTATAATACCTATACTATGCCAAGTTATATCTGTATAGGTATTACATATGACATAAATCTAGTGATTATTATTTTTTCATTGAAAAATAAGCATATATTGAGTATCACGCGATTTTTTCGCGATTTTGTTTTCTAGCATTAATTGTTATGATATTAGTAATAAGATTATTTTAATTAAAATGGGAGAGACATTCATAGATAATATCACCCCTTAGGTTCAAAACTAAATTAAATGTTATATTTAAAAAAAAAAAAAAAGCATTAAATGGACAAGAAATACGGATTTTCTTTTGAATATTTACATATATATTGATATCTTTAATCTATATATTATTATAATCAACTGAAAAAACTCATTCAAAAATAATGGGGTCTTACAATTTTGCACAAACTCTCATATCAATTTATTTTTATTTCATTTTTGAGGATACCATTATATGTTTTTTAGCCTAATAAAATTTAACAATGCTCGATGAAATTTTAACTACCTCATATCTTTTTTATTGATAGTATGTAGAGGGCGGCCTTGGCTGCACAATTTGTACGGAACTGCCTTCATATCCGGTGATTCCGGGCTCGATCCCGGTGAGGTCACAATACAATTACTTATGATTTTCTCAAAACCTGGCCATTTTTATAACCTTTTCTCTATTACAACGCAACCGTAATAATTAGGCATCATGACCTATTGTGGTGTTAAAAAATGTATACTATGAAGTATACTATAGTGTTAAAAAATGTACTTATACAATAATATCGACTGTAAAAAGGAAAAAGGGCGTAATCCACACAAAGCAAATTTTACAGGAGGGGCAAAAAACGTTTTTTCAATGATTTTCTGTCAAAATCAAAATGAAAAATATACACAGACTTAAAGTGCATAATGATTAATAATGTGGTGTACTATTTTCCCAATCTGACATTAATTACGTAAGTTATTATAGAAAAACCGATAAAAATGATGGTAACATCCTTTTTCCTTACCAATTTCAAATGTCGTATTCATAAAATACAGTGGACTTACGCAGCAAATAGCCTTTTTTCACACTTATTTTTAATTAAATTCTTGGGAATGTATTTCTTTATAGTGTTTCACTAGGTGTTTATTTAATATTTTTTCATTTCCTATAGTTTAATTATATAAAGTTTAAGATTAGAACAATCATAATTTATTATTTTCAGAAAAAAAAGTATTTTATTAAACCATAAATGACACATAATCATTACATAATAGTAATAATGATAATAGTAAATATAGCAAATATTTTATTATATATAGATAGACATAGTATATTGATTCAAGCTAATCTTAGTTATTTACAATAATTATAACAAATAACCAATATTTGCGGATGTATTTGGTTCTTGACAATCACTTGTCACTTTGATCAGTGGCTCCTGACAACAAATTAAAACAAAACGCATTTTACTCGAGATTTATGTTATTACTATAAATAATACGGTGCATAATTATAATTTTTGTCCATTACAATGATTTTAATCGTAAATATAAGCGTACATAGGACCAAATTCAGTTTAGAATTGTGTTTGACATGTCACATAACCTATAAACCGCACGGCGGTGTTTGAAGTAAATATAGCAAATATTTTATTAATTTTATCATCTAATATGAACAAGAAATCATTAACCAATGATTAAGACACAATATAAGTTGTAACATAATGTTTTATAACAATTTACAGAGAATTAACGATGACGCTTCACTTGTGCGGCATAACAATTTCAAGGCGTAATTTTAAGGTCTTACCATTTTTCTTTGTGTTGTTTATTCCATCCATGTTAACACCACACATTTTAAGAATATTTTATCTTCTTTCTATTGCCATTTTCACTGGATTAGTATACTTTAAATGAATTTTAATGGAGAGAGTGTCGAAAAACGTGTTGGACTGTCAAACGAGCGAGCGAAACTATTAGGTGGCTTAATCTTCATTATGGTTCATACCTGAGCCAGCCGGCCGTCAGCGTTTAGTAAAACTGCCATTATCCTCATACATTTACGGATTAAGTTTCTTACCGCCCTTTTCCTTACCACAAAAGATTGCTTAAACGACTTATAATGTCATTGACGTGGTTTGAGCCCCTTTTCCTGGACGTAAAATTAGCACACCCTTCATTTCTAAAAACTAAAAGCTAAATTTTCATAATAATTCGTCATTTGCAGCTTAAATCCTTTGGGCATACCATGTATTGAGTTGAATACTTTGCTAATAACAAATAAAACCCACTTTGCAAAAACTGAGGCTTACGCCCCTTTTCCTTTCCACAGTCGATATACTATGAAGTAAGAACGCACGTGGCTCAATTGCTAAAGCTGAGCGTCGTTTTTTGTTCAAAAAGTTTTTTTTAGCAGATAGGTATATTGTTATGTATAGTGTTTTAAAATATTAATGTTCAATAAAGAATGTTACATTATCAAATCTTGTGAATTTATTATTCATTGAATAAAAAAAATAGTTTATTTAATACAAGTACTGGTACTTGATAACTAAAATTTGGAGTAATCTTTATACCGATTAGTAATTAAGGTAATTGTGTCTGTAATTGGATTTCAAGAAAAACAGCGTTTTGTTTTCTCAAGTTTACAGTCACAAGGGTGAAAGTTTATATTATTTCGAGTATAGAATATTTCAAATTAATAAGTTCCATATTTCGATAATGCAGAAATGTTAGAAAGCAATAGTTCTTCAGCAATTCACAAAAAAATCAAAAATATCTAAAGGTGGACTTGGCTGATTTTGAAATCTAGCGGCACAATTGATACTTTAATTCAAAATACAAAAGCCGACTGAAAAAATTAACACAATTTGTGATTCAGTGAGTGTGGATGCGAGTCCCACTGGCTGTAGTTGTTTTTCCAAAAAGATTTTTCTACTAGCAATACATAATAGTATAATAATAAATTTATGAAGTGTTTTCAAATTATGTATGTTCACTTATCGTATTGTAAATATTATTATTATGTAAGTAGTAAGGAATATATTATTAGGTATTATGTAAGTAATTAATAATATAATTTACATAATATTTGGATATAAAACATTATTTTATTTGTACAATTTCTAGAAGCGAACAATATTTTTCTTCAAATTATAATACAAAACAGACCACTTTCCCACACTTCTCTTGGAATAATTCCGTGTCGTTGGTGCTTCGGACCGCTTTGTTTTGTTGAGACCGCTGACATAAATACTCACGTTGACTTGCTTAATTCCGCATTTTCTCTGAAATTAAAAAAAGTAAATAAAAAACAACATAATAATTGCATTATTTTTCAGGGAGTAGCAATTTCCGTTTTATAAGATTTCAAGTTTATCTTATTAGTGTTTTTTTATAGGAACCATTTTATATCAAAGGTGGCACTATCCCTCGTAGTATTGCTGCCAAAAGTTATTAAGTCAATAATTTAGAGATTTAGAGATAACGACCGATTATGTGTCTATATTTAAATACGTATGCTAGAAAACAATCAATGACACCCTAGCAACAAAGAAACTAGCATTATGTATAATTTTAGAGGGCATGTCAAACTTCATATTGCAATTATTACTACATAACATGATTTCGAGACTTACCCACTTTTGACAATAACCACACGACATTATTTGTTGCTTTTGTTTTAACAGTAATTTCTTCCTTTTCGTTTCTGGCTTGTTGTAGAGTATATTTTTTTTTAAATGGCGAGACTATTAATACCACACAATTGCCCTATTGTTATATTCCATAATAATATATTTTGTTGGACTCTTCACCGATAGAAATCTCAAGAGAAGAGTATATTATAACATAACTATCCCATAGACCAGACGACTCAATACTCTATTATGAAATAATAGTATGTAATAAACTTTTTTTTATATTTAAAGAATAAGACACAAGATTTGAGAATGTAACATTCTATGTATAGAACATACATAATTTGAAAACGACAAAAAATACGTAACCCGACGGGACCTGAAGCTGTAACCACTGGATTCGCTACAGTGTGATTTTCTAATTAAACTATGGGCATCCTACTTAATTACTACAGTTTTAACTAGTATCTAGTTCTACTGTATACACAATTCTGATCAAATTGCGTTACAATTTTGGCTATCGGTTTCTGTATATTAATTTAAGAGTTAACGCAAGTATCAATTAAGTACCGTCGGATGTCGTATATTTTTCTACTTACGGTTGATAGTTTAAATTATTATATTGAATATTATTGTAATAAACAATTTATTATTCATCCAAAAACTTTCACGTATCACTATTATGAGTACATACATATTTATTAAAATAGTTTTAATAAAAAAAGATAATTCAATAATAATTGACAGAGTTTAATTAATAAAATTTCAGTTTAAATACTAATCGATTTAAGTTTTATACTTTTCCATTAACAATATGTTAAGCATTCTCACCAAACGTACAACAAACACTTACTGTTACATACAAAATTAACTAATTAACTGGTATTATATTAGCAGTCCATGATCAATACGTAATTGCCTATATAAAAAAAAACTATCAAAATTAACGTGGAAAACGGAAGTGTTCGCCGGCAGAGTAAAGCTGTGACATTGCCCACAGGAAAATTAAATGAAGTCCATCTGGTGCCGAAGCACGAAAGGGGTCTTCAAACCGCACCTCCGACACGGCATGGTCAACCACTGTCCCGGCATCTGGCCCGGGCCTTGTTGCATATTGCCATGCATACGTTTTGTTTAGTAAACTACCGTTGACATCGCTCCGTGGCGATACAGACTACGGCATGTCAAATTTTTCATTGCCGTGTAATATGCCATTTATTATATATTTTGTAATTGTATTATACATATTGTAAACTAGTTAGTCAGTTTCATAGTTTGTTTGTTCTCTTAAATAATTCCAAATATTAATTAAATATTTAACTTTATTGCTGCTAATATTTTTTCTATTATTTTAAAACATACATAAATAATTATGAAAAATATGGTGCCGGTTGTGACTCAAACCTACATCCTTCAGTTTCTCCAATATTCTTTACCAATATAGCCACCAGCACTCTACCTAATTACTATAAAATTAACAATTAAGAGTTATAAAATTGAAGCGTTCCTCATTTTTTTCGTTTATTTCTTGCGTTAAAATTATTAACAAGTGCACGTACGAAAACTAAAATTTATGATCCGACGTGACCACGCAAGGGTACTTTTTCAAATAGTTTATTGATAAAAGTTTGTATCTGCTGATTCTTAAATATGGTGCTCAGGTAAAAGTTTGTAAGTCGATAATTACCAATATCTTTTTTTATATTACTGAACCTTTAACGAATATAATGTTTACAGCAAATAATTTGTAAGACTTGACGTCAAAATATCCCGTTCTAATTCAAAAAAATAATACCAAACTTTTATAACTATACTTAAATAGTGTTTTCTATAATAAAATGCTATTTTTCGATGTATTTTATCATTCCGGAAGACATATTAACGTACTAGTTTCATTATAATGGATAATTTGAAGCAATATAAAAGGTACGGTTGATGTAATTTTTACTAAAGTATATACTGACAACGGGAAAATATGATAATACTTGATAATTTTCTTCCTTGAATAAATATAGATAAAAATATTAAAATGTGTAAAATCTTATCTGCCAAAAGTTGCTAAATATGACTGTTTAAAATAAATAATAACCTTTTATTTATAATTCTTAGGTAATGTGAGGTTTTGAGAATATTGAAATAATATAACATTGATTTTACAAAAGATGTCAAGGCTATAACTCCATACTTAATACGTTTTTGAGAATTACAAATTTTTAGCAAATACCTACCTCACGATAGTTAAACTTACATTTGAAAGTTTTTAGTAACACAAAGAATGCTTGATATTTATGCGGTATTTAAGTGAATTTAATTCGTATTTCACTTCATATTTTTGTGCGCCAATCGTAATAGTATAGTCCATATCCTGACGAACAGTTGAATAAAATTTACACATTTTGTCTGTAGCATTATCCAGTTTGGTTACAGGAGGCCTTTCTCGGAAGCGCAAAGTTTTCCTAACCGATAGTCGGATTTTGTAATTTATTATTCAAAACACACTGAGCGTTATTAGTTATACCATGAGATCAGTATGAATGAATTTTAAATAGAATAAAAGGCTGAAATATTCTACAACGTAATGAATACCTAATTATTAAGATATAATATAAGAGGCCATCCATAGACTGAAACGCATGTGGTTTTAAACCATGTGGCATATTATACTTATGAATTTTGTTCAAGGAAATATATTTTCACTAATTTAACTAATAACAGTAAATAATTCTCGTTTATATGTAAAAAAATCCTACTATAAAGGTACTTAAGTACCTACGTGAAAACATTATTACTTATAGTTTCCTGGGTGCTAATTCTTCTTCGACACTTTTAAGTATATGGAATTCTCAATACCATGTACGATTCTACGAAGATCAAATAGGCCTCCACAGAGTGGAGAGTATTGACAGTTTATTTTTTTATTTTTACGAGAAAATGATGTTAGACTTGCTCATTCTATTACGTCCATAGTCTGGTCTGACTCCAAACACAACTTGAAATACAATATATGAATTTTTAAGCCCCTGGATTAGAACCTGCGACTGACGACATTATACACCGACGTGTAAGCAACTCAGCCATCATGGGCGTGCTGTGGGCTAGTTTTTCACTTAGTTATTCGAAATTGTTCACAAATTTTGAACATTGCATTAATAAATATAATAAGTACTTAATTACTGATTTTTATTGTCATTGAGAAATTCTTGTATACTATTAAATTAATACCATTCCATTTTCTTGTGTGAAGAATATTTCTCCATCTAAATAATCATTTGTTTATGAATAAATGTGACGATTGTTAATCCTCGTGTAAACTTTAATTTAGAATTATTTTGAATGTGTTTTCTTCACCTCAAACTTCTGTATGTAAATGTAGCAGGTTAATTAGCTATTTTAAAAATGGTTGCAACTCAAAAAAAAGTTCAAAATCATGCTGTAGAAAAATCAAAAGCCATACAAATTTCTGTTTTAGTTTTAAAAATAAGAACAAGAAATGGTGAAAAGTATTGATAAATGCCACGTTATATTAGCAGTAGCATGAAAATAGTTTTCAACGAAGCCTAGATATATTATATACCTATATTATAGGTATGGAAACTTTTACTCGCCTATTATGCTCTGGTTAGCTTACAACTTGAGTTTACAAAATTTCTTAACAGAACTTTCCAGAAATAGTGAATAGACTAAACTAATTCTCCAAACAGCATACATGCTTCGTGGAAGTTTGTCTTTCGGCTATTTTTCGCCTAACATTTGTGCAGATTACAGTTATGCTATTTATACCGCCTTTCGTTAGCAATTTTAAGCGAAGTCGTTTAATTATGAATGAAAAATATCAGTTTCTAAGAAATTATTATACTATGATCTTAAATTGTATTATATATTATGTAATCAGTAAATTACTATTTTATAATTCCCTATGTATTAATTAATAATATACAAACGTTAAAAAATGTGATCTTATTATTAATGAAAATACATAATGTTAGCATGCTCCATAAAAATATAAGTATCAGAAAAAATCTAATTATAAATAGCAAATATAATAATTAATTATTCACAAGTGCAAGGACGCCATTAATATGAGGGCTTATACATATAAACGTTAAATGTTAGCGAGTCATTAAAAATGTGTTTCTAATACTTGTCTAATTATTGAAAAAAGTATTTTTAATTGCTGTCTGTATAAATACTTGTTTTGTAAAGAAATAATACATTTTTATTAACTTCAACAATAATTGACGCCAACAACTTCTAAAAATTGACAGTAGAGCGTTCAAGACCCCTCATTTATGTTATTTTATTTAGAAAAAAGAGTGTTATGGCATTACAGAGATCGGCCAATGCGACATAATACATACAAAATATAAAAATGATTTAATAACAAATAACAACTGATATAACAATAAAGTAGAAAAGAAAATATGTTGTAAATTTAATATTAAAGTAAAATTATGAAAACAATATAGTTAAAATATCGTTTAAAAGGATCAACTTTTACGATGTCATCAATCGCTGAAAATTTTCAAAATTTGCATTGTTCGTCAGTTATAAATAAAAAGAATAACCAATTAGGAATAATATTTACTGTTGTATTAGCGATAATATAATAATTAATATAGTTTATATTTAAATATGTACATATTACTGTTATTTAAACTATTTTAATTAAGAGTTGGCGCCAATTATCGTGGCATAAATCCTATCCCATATTTCCGCACTACTTACAAGGTACACTAATAATTGTTGTCATCCAGGCACTTGGTTGGGGCATGTTAATTTGGAGGCAACTATTAGGTAGTACACTAAAAATCGTCACCATTCGACTGTGTTTAGGAAAAAGGGCGTGACCCACGATTTTTCGAAAAGTGCTTTTATTAGATATTAACAATGTATACAACTAAATAAACGTTATATAAAAAGAAAGTGAGTAGGAAATGCCGAATTATTACATAAATTTAGGTTTTAATTCAGATTAATTAAGTTTTAATTTAAGGAAAAAAGCATTTACCCTCAATTTTAATGATTTTTTTGTAATAACTTCTTTAATTAGTATTAGATCGAAAATATATTACACCAAATCATCAATCATCATGCACCCAATATCTGTGCCTAATTTTTAAAAAATATTAAACTAAAATCATTCAAAAAACGTTTTTTCCCCTCCTATAAAATTTGTTCTGTGTGGGTTATGCCCTTTTTCCTAAACACGGTCGATATACTTAATCTATTTTTTTAGTAAAATAGAAATAATAATCTACTTACATTGATACAATTAGATATCATATTAAATTTAAAATAAATAATTTAGTCCCATAACTACTTCTGAGAATATTTCAATATTGTATTTATTTATTTATTTAAAAGACTTAAGAATATAACTAACTTTTTATATTCAACGAATAATGCACAAGATTTAAGAATAATTTATAACATTATTTTTTTCAAAACAATATTTTTTCTATTGGTTATATAAATTTTCTCAGAAGTGTTTTCAAATTATGTATGTTCACTTAAGAATATAATATCATTACATTTATCTTAAAGTAATATCTCTATGTAAAATAATGTTACTATTATCAATACCTACGTGATTACAAGAACGATCACGTATAATTTTATGAATAAAGCGTTTCACGTGAAGTAGTGTGGGTGGTAGATTACCTTATTCTTCACAGAAAACTTTAATAAAACCTTCATAGCCAACCAGAGCCACGAGAACTGTTTTGTTAGATTTCAACAAATAAATAGCTTTCTTTTGCCATATTAAGAATGCTTATTACTCTTTTAAATAATAAGGTTTAATTATTTAGAAAAAGGCATGTCAAATTCAAGTAAACTGTGGTCTACTATCTAGTTTTAAATATTTCAGTGACCTACCACTATATCACATTAATATAGTCATTCTTCAACTTCTACAAATAAATAATTTGGTTTTGGTCTTCTTTTGTGCACTCATTGTATTTGCCATCAACCTATTATTCTATTGTGTAAATAGCCTACTTGGCGACGGTAAAAGAAAACTAATTTAATATAGCCTTAGTGTAAATTTGGAGAATTTACGACTTTATGAAATACGAATAAAATAAGTAATATAAAGAGATCAAGCGGGCTTCCTCGTGGTTAATTTGAAAACGAATTTCGAATAAAAATAAGAATGTTTAACGCTTCTCTTTTTAAACCTCAATGAAATCAAATTTTATTACAACTAAGTGTATACATTTTCACGACTGAATTCGTATGGTGCGATCATCCAAAATTCATTTCGTAATCGACGCATTGGATATACATGACTTAAAAGGTGCTTTTTTATGTGTCATCAAGAAAGAAACATCAAACCGTTTTTTAGTTTAGAAATATATTATATGATACGGTTAATTATAACTTTTTTTTCGAGTACGTAATATTATTATGTATTACGTAAACAATATAAATATTTTTCATTATATATTCTTAAATAAAGCTTCTGTGTCTTTCTCACAACAGATGGTCAAGTTCAGATCAACTAAAGATGACCTATCTTAGAATTGTTGTAATGTATTGCATTATATTATGGAACAGTAGGTAAGTTTCACTAGTTTTTACTTCATAAAGTTTTCTTGGGAATGTAGTGTCGTGGTCTCTCTTTGAATTCAATACCGCAATACCCTGACTGGGGAAACAACTTGGGTTGTGTAAACTAATGACTTCGTAAACGTAATAATAGCAACAGATAATTGCGCGAGATTTCTTAGAAGGGTTTGATTATTAATTCAAAAGCTTGAGTTACCACATGGTCACAAAAATTGTATTCATTATGATTTAAAACAAGTAATATACAATCGTAAACACTATAACAAAATAAGTCACTATATATTATAATGGATGGCGGCATCGCCGTTTGGTAGCAAATATTATAAAAAAATATATTACATTAATTGTTTTATCATGACTTTATGCTCTGGACAGATTAGATGAAAATAGCCTTTTCATCCCTGATTCTCTCTCGACTATCCTCTTAAAATATTTCTCCCTACCTAATAGCAGTATTTCATGCAGTCCGGAAAGCGCGGGAATTTTTAAATAACTAAGTAAAATAAAATTGGTCTGTTTAGGTCAAACAATTATTTAAATCAGAATAATTTATCGTAATATCACTGAGGTAACAGTAGGTTGGGTTGAAAATTAAGTTTTTAATGTGCGTACTGACTTTTTTCCATGTATATGCTTGTTAGATATTTAGCATAGTTCATCTAAAAAAACAATATGATACAATACGATTGTTTTGCGTCACTGGATACTTTAAAGTATTCTTTCATAAAAATGAAAATATTCTTGAATAAATGGTGTTTTTTTTTCTTCTTTTCTCTCAGCTGTTATTGTGGTATACCGAAGACGGAGACCTGTCTGAAAAGTTAACAGGATTTTTAAATTAAAGCTGAAACTTCTTTTAAGTCGGGCAACAAAGCTGGAAGTCCGTACCTGCTTAATTCAAGGTGTCAAAAATCTCATTTCTTCAACCATCGTAACTGGTGGATTGCTATTTTTTAAATGGTTTTTATATTAAAACAGGTTATCGCAGTAGATCCTCTATTTTATATTGTTTAATAGCTTATGATTTTTTTCCACACAACTGATGATGGTTGTTCTCATAACTCCGACATAGTTCCATTGTTTATTAGTAATAACATTTTTAATATACTTGAAGAATATATTAATTTTTCTACCATGTCCGATCCTAATAAGATCATCTAGGCCTCCACAGAGTGGAGATTATGTATTAACAGATTTTTTTATAGAAGTAGATGTTAACCACTTACTCAACCTACTCATACACAAATTAAAAAACAATATGTGTACTTGCCAGACTCAGGATTCGAACTTGAGAACCACGATGTTATCGGTCGATCCTTAAGCCGCTCGGCACTGCTCGTACACTGTAAACTAAACTACACATAAAATAGTATAGGACGTTATAGGCCGAATATGAAATTTCTAATATTAGTTTTTATACTTACTTAATATAGTAACTAGAACAAGTTATTAGGTGGCAACACCACCTGTCAACATTCTTTTCGATGCACTAAATAATGCTATTTAGCTAACAATAATAGCATAAGCAAATCAATTATATGGTAACAATATCTATAGCTAAAGAAAGCGTCGATTTGAAAACCAATATGAAATTGTAGGTATCTTTTCGATAAAACCGGTGTATTTCACGTGAATAGTTTAAGAACTGTGTAAGTGAAATGCAAATACGCGACGTAAATGCAGCGCATATGCAAGGGATACAACGTGGATGTTATATGTATGCGATCGCGCAACAAAGACGTAAATGAAAGAAAATTTACGTTATGACGCGGATAGCATGAAATTGATAGCTAATGCTCAGATAAATCAAGACAAATTTATAATTAGATGTTCATGCTCTATCATTGTATTATTTTATATATGAATGAGAACTACAGTTTTCTGTGTCAGTGTGAATTTTCCATTGATGAGTGATCATTGCGCTTGAAAATTTCTAATGATAAAACCCTGGTCGCAAACAAATACTCATCCTCAAACAAATCCTTTTATTTTTTAATATTCAATATATTAATAATTATTAAAAACATGGAAAAACGTGCCTGATAGTTTTCTGTTAAAAAAAAACTAGCAATCTCGTTGTTGACCATTTTTTCATCCACGTACTGATGTGAAAGTATTTTTTCTACATTGAATCACGTACATTAAAAAACTAGAAATAGAGTGACAATCGAAGATTCAGCAGCATGTATTAATTCGCAATCAACGACATATCAGCCTGATATAAAAAGTCTCGCAAATAACATGAAACAAAAAACCTCAAACAAAAATTAGTGTGTTATTAAATGTTTTTATATTTCCTTATTTTCTTTCATTTTTAATTTTTTTACCTAGTTCATGTATTGGACAAATTTGATAGTAGCGCTACGGTGGTATTTTTTGAAACTAAACTAAATGTGTCAAATGCTCATGCATTGGTCAAAATAATAAAATAAAAACTCTTTTTGGAAGTTGTCACCTTGGACGATTGTCGTCAGCTCCAACTTGATATAGATAATGTATTAAATTGGGGCAGGCGTAACAAACTAGAATTCAATATTGATAAATGCAATCTTTTATCGTTTACCAGAGCCTCAAAAGTGTTGTTTTTCCAATACTCGATGCATGGCAGAGTTGTCATGAATATCATCTGTAAGGGATCTTGGCATTACGTTTGAGAGTAAACTAACATTTATTAGCCATATAGTTACCATTTGTAACAAAGCGCTTAAAATGTTGGGCTTCGTCATGCGTACTTCCCGGGTCTTTTCAGATGTTACGTTATTAAAACTTTTATTTAATTCTTTAGTTCGAAGCAGATTTGAGAGTGGGTCTATTGTTTGGGCACCGCACCAGTTGAAGTATGGCTTTATGGTGGAGAGGGTACAGAAGAAATTCTTGAGACTCCTTTACTTGAGGTTGTATGGATACTATTCGTGGCTTTATCCAACTGACTTTCTCTTAGGCATGCTTACATACTGCAGTCTGCAATTTAGAAGAAATCTTTATTTAGCTACGTATTTTTTTCGACTTATACAAGGTATAAATGAGAACTCTGCCATTCTGGGCAGTGTTGACCTGTGTGTCCCTGATAACTATCTTAGAAATAGAGACCATCAGTTGTTTATTCTCCCAAGGTGCAGAACCAACCTGCCACTGGTAATGCCAATTGGGAGAGTGATAACTATGTTCAACGAAATTGCTTCGGGTGTTGATATATTCCACCTATGTGAGAATGAGTTTAGGTGGATGTTGTTTTATAAATTCTTAAAATAGGGTCTGCTTAATTCATCCGGTGTACTTCCTTGTACCTATCTAATTCATCTACTGATATATCTCTTTTTTTATGTAATACTGTTATATTTATATTTATCTTTGTTTCTAAATGTCATGTTGTGAACGTCTTAAACTTATAATTTGTAATGTCCACAATATGTTAAAAAAATAAATGAATTGAATTGAAATGAATTGAATTATCTATGGTCAAAATAGATGGTCGCGCTCCGGTGATGTTTTTTGCAACTAATCAAACTAACCAAATGTATCAAATGTCATTGATTTTGATTATAATATAAAAATATACCAATCAATAACTACAATGACGTTCATATCCATTTACTATGCGCAAAAAAATCTAGAACTGTAATATGATAACGGAAGAATTTTATTGAAAGGTATTTTCGCGATTTGATTCGTGCTTGGGTATCAATCGTGCAATGATCGATTGTATGTTTGTGATAGTTTGTTGACACTTGTTAGCTAACCTCAAAATGGACATTCAGTTGAATAATTCAGAATTACAAAACCTAACCTAACGTAACTTAACCTAACCCAATAATAATATTATATTATGTCCAATTATCTAATAAAACCATCCGTTTTAAATTTATTTTTCTACTGTCATGTTGACAGTTAAAGAATTCCATACCCTGGCGAATTCACGTACTCGGCAGAAAATTTACCTAATTCATGAATAAGACAACAGGCTTGACTATTACATGAATTAGCCAAAATTTTGCCCATTTCATGTAATAGTCAATTTTGCACAATCGGCGTAACATAATATATCTCTTAAAAAGGAATGGTACGCGCCACGAATTAAAAAAAAAATGGCTTATTTTGGCAAATTTTATTTGCACCCCTGGACTAGATGAACGTATTGCTTTCTTATAATACCTACTTGAGGTATTGAACTGGGAACTTTGGATATACCCTTGGCTAAAGCACTTTTGATGATGATGAATAAGTATGTTATTGAACAATTTCTATCTTATATACCTACCTATGGACTATGGAGAGGCTTTGTATTCTAATGGTCGATGATGGGTTAATTTAATGGTATATATTACCGCGTGGTAATTATCTACTGAATCAATGAGTAAATTGACCCGGCAGGTTACTTGATACCTTGATAGATAATAATTACACAGATAACGTCACTGTTCAATGTGATAGAATGAGATAATTTCATGTGACTATATTATACTAAAATATATATTCATCGAGTGGGCTAACCTTCTACCCGCAGCTAGTACACTCCCAGATCTAGAAACTGTGGACGAATATGTATATCTGGAATTTGAAAAGGCACATTTTTTTATACAACTCTACAACTGACATGTTATTGTCTATGCTCATTTGTAGAGCATAGACAATAACGCAACGGAAACGATACAGTTGTCAATTGGAGTTTCCAAAATGTAGACGTTCCGAGCAGCTCGTCCGTTCCATTGAATTATTTAAATTCAAAAGTTTTATTATAAACATAAAAACCTTTACAAGTAAAACTGTCATTTTATCTTGCCGTGTAATACATAATAATTATTGGGCTTCATAATGAATATAAAACAATTTAAACACCTACATGTCGCAAGCCTAATACAATACTACAAGGTTCCAAGTGTTCATCCTTGAGAAAACAATCCCAACAATGAAGTAGTATTCTAACCTGCCTCTTTGTTACTTTTGTTTTGCCAAGGACAAACACTTAGAACCTTGTAGTTTTCCACTCGCAATGTGTTTCCGTAAATGGGACCTACACTATACGAAATGTGGCAATGCATCGATCCCAGGATGAAACTTACGTACATATGAATTGAATCGTGAAAATGTTAAGATTCGTGTGAATCATCAAAATCAGCCTGGCTTAATCCACCGCTGGATGAAAGTCTTCTCCCTCTCCCTCCACCCTTATCGGTCCCTAATTATTTGCTGCGACGTACATCCACCGAGCATTATGAGTTCATTTATCCAGCAGTTTTAAGGAGTCTCTGTAGACGTTTAGTGCCCCTTGGGTTCCGCTGTAAGACGGCATTTTTCTAGCGATTGTCCACTCACTAAGCAACATGTCCGGCCATTGCCATTTCATCCACTTAGTGACCTATATCACATTTCATACTCTTGTCGGCTTCCTTATCCATTGGTTTCTCTAGGTATGCATTATGTCCAACATGCACCTTTCCATGGCACGTTGCAATACTTCTATATACTATCTTTGGATTTAGATAAAAGAGAAGCATTAACCGTTCTTATTTTTATTTCTTTAAACAGTATAGACACCAACAAATTTACCATGAAGAAGCTCGCATGATTTCGACAAATTAATTTGATATGTCACAGGAATGAGAAAAAACGAATCCCCGCGCTTGAGACTTGGGCGTAGTTTTTTTACTACCATCGCGCAGTAGGCTCGTTGCTCAGATAGGTAATAGTTTGAGTATAAGTAATTATGAAATTTAGTATCTATTTGTAATTGTAAAAAACATGTATGTATTATTGTTTAATTTGTAACGCCTCAGTGTCCTTAGTTAAATATTATAATATATTTTAGTTAAGATGAAGAATGACAATGGGGGAATGTGGTAGATTACTGCCAGTTTTGAAATTGACTAGTAAATAATAGCATAATTAATATTAGATATGCTTGAATTATACAATTGCTTAATGATTCCTCGTCCAAGATCTATTTAAAAACCTCCAGTCTGCGAAAGCCTATTTGCTCCGTTTAGCAACGAAAATTGTAATTTTGACCATAATTTTAAATTGAAATTTGTTTCAATAACAAATAAGTATATATATGTAATAAATTCAATTAAAAATAGTGCATGGTAGTGTAAACATATTGCATCGGTACTGGATACCACATAAAATAATGTTGGGATTAAATACAAACATAACTGTGGATCAGAATTTTCTATTTTGGTTTTCGCAATAATTTCAGGCGTAAAGTGTAGCAGATGCTAACGTTTTTATACGAACGCGGAAGAAAATTAAATTATTCCATGTTTGCAGCTAATTGGTGGAAAAGAAAATTCGCTCGCGAAGAAATAAAATTTTGAAATATTATAAATACAGTATTGCATAATTATATAAATATTTATTTTTTGCTTTATTCCTTCGATTTTCATTATTTTCATAATATTTATGTTTTAATTACAGTAAAAAAAATACACTGACTATATGCGAAAAGCAATCAAGGACCGATATAAAGGAAAACTACCTACATGAAGTATTACAACGTTCTGAAGAATAGTGAATTTGTTTTTTTTTTCAAACCATATATTACCTTCCCTTTGTCGCCGTATATAATATAACACCAATGGTGCTCATCACAGAAGGCCAAATTCAATTCTCTACCAGACTCCGTACCCATTATTCTTAAAAAAATGACGACGTGCAGTAATACAATGTTTATGTTCCATTAGCATTATAATTCTGTCACTTCAAATGCATCTTGTACAAAACACTAATACGACCAGTTGTGTTGTCATACATGACTCAGAGACCTGGTACATGATTAAAAGTATGGAAAGAGTGTTGTGCTCATTATTGAGCAGAGCGTGCTTTATGGGATCTTCGTACCCATCGATGACATATAGTTGGGATGGAGACGAATATACAATTATTACGAACTGTACATTACATACGGAAGCCTGCGCATTGTACAGTTGATCAAATTGGGCCGCTTTATATAACTGATTCATGTACATAATATAATAAATGAGTTTTGCATGCCAAATAAACATTCAGGTTGCCTGAAGCTAAAAAAAATCTGGTGAATCTCGAACAAGATTGATGGATAGTATCGAGTTGGATTTAAAGACTTTTTACCATGTCCAATCCTAATAGAATCATATTATGGGCTTCCACAGAGTGGATGTTTGTATTAACAGAATTTTTTTTTACGAGAAATGGATGTGAGCCGCTTGCTCAACCTAATAAGTCCATACAAGACTCAAATACAAACTGAAAAACATTATGTGTATTTTCCAGGCCCCGGATTCGAACATGAAACCCACGACACTATAAGCCGACGCTTCACCCGCTCTATTCCTAAGAAAGCGGCTTTGGATCGATCTGGATGAAGGCAGATGCTTGAGCAGGCTGAGACCCACACAGAGTTGTAGCACCAAAAAGATGAAGAACAAGATTTCTGTACCATATTAATATGTTAACTGGATTTTTTGGTGTTTTTTACAATACATATAAACGTAAGTACATTGTAAGTGTTAGTTGAATTATCCTCGAGAGAAAACTTCAAGAGAATACATTATATTAAAAATACTTCTTTCACAACAAAATTATTGAACCCATCAACGTTTTAGACACACCCCCACAACAGTTTTTTTATAAGGATGATATTATAAACGATTTTAATGGTTTTCGAACAGGTTTAAATTTTCTACTTTCACGTGTGTGTAGATCCAACATCTATTAATTGTATGTAGAAGGTTGCGTCGTGTGTGTGATATTATAAATGTTCGGGGCACAATAGAAATAAGACACAACGTTGACATTGTTTGTTTTATATTGTGGTAAAACATTTTGGATTGTACATGGCAATAATGAATAGTGACATTGATATTGAATTTACTTAACGTAAGATTTACATTGTGATTTAATTTGATATTGACAGAGTTGCGAGTGAATATCTGACTGTACAGTTCTAGGCCCAAAATACAACTAAATTGTGAGCGCTCCTTTCCGATTAGTTTTAATGTCTGTGCCATACAAATGACCACAGACAGTAATACATCAGTTGTAGAGTTGAGTAAACCTCTACGCACGATAGTTCTAAAATAACAATAAATACTTTAATATATTATAATTTTTGCAAAAAAAAGTCTGCACCCCTAAGCACTTAGCCGCTGGTCGATTCTATCGTGCTGTTTGTCCAAACTAGATTATTTTTATCTCACAAAATTCAACATGCAATCCATTTAAAACCTTCAACAAACCGAATTTCTTATAAAGGCAAACAAAAAAAGACCGCTCTATAGATGGTCAAAACCCAATTAAAATGGCGCCGTATTTTTGTTTTTCATTTTTTTTCTTTTTATTTCGAAACATTCGAAAGTTTTCAAAGATTAAATCTTTGACATTCGAGTAGGTACATAGGAGAAGGGATGAATCGAAAAGTTTTATCTTTTATTAAATTGGTATTTACGTTAGAAAACTTAGTTTACTATCGTGAACGAGTACACGTTCTCGAATTTCTCATCATGAATCAAATTACTTGTTCGGTCAGTCAACATTTAATACCAAAGATGGAGCAAATAGATTATTCCGACTTAATGATAATCTGAACTAACTTAACCAGTACCCACAGATTCAATATAACCACTTATTGCTGTAAAATAGATAAATACTCTAAAATACTCATATTCTAGTTTTATATCGGCTTTGATGATAGATGGGTTACATAATGTACGCTTCTGAAGCCAAAGGTTACGAATGCATATCTCTCAGTTATCAAATGCCTATATTAATCTTTCAATGTTTATTTGGATCAAAAGCATAGACCTAAATTAATTGGTTAAATCTTTAAGCGAGGCGGTTGACATCAAATTTAAAAAAATATATACCTTTATTAAAATTAATTAGTTGTAAAATAGTGGACTGTATGTTAGGTAGGAGTGGTGGAAATGGGGATCACGAGTACAAGCATTGATGTTAACATAATTGGAACTACAGACATGTATGTCAGATTACTCATAGACATACTAGCTTTTCGAGTTTGGATTTGTCATTCGACCATCATGTACGTGTGGCGGATAACTACAGGATGGAAACCTCATCCTCTGAGAATGTTCGAGAATGTGCTCCGAAAGAGAAGAGATACTTAAGTCTGTCCATCCAGCTGTTGGTCACAAAATGTCAAATGTCAACGATAATGGTTTAAAAGAAATGCGGTGTCTTATTGCGGACGTAAAGATCCCTTCGCTTTAGTTTTTTTTTACATATAATAATATGTAAATTAATAATTAGAATAACTTTTGTTAATTCTCCATGCTTCTCTCTCACATGGGCACTTTTATTAGAAAGTCTCTGTAAAACTCAGTCAAAGCACACCCGAGTGCGTGGCGACGTTAGTCTTGGGCATCTGCTCCTGAGACATTCCCAGGCGTAAACAATTGGTGATCAAATTTTGGAGGGAACTATTAGGTAGTAGGTTGCAGTATAATGGAATCACGCGCTCGGTTAGTATGACATTGATTATCTCTCCGCATAGTTTGGTTTCTATGTGCCATCCTATTGTTGCATCACTGAAAACGTATGAATGGTCATTATCTACTTATTTATATCGCTCATCTCCAAAATATTTCTATGAATATCGCCTGATTGCATTTTTTGACCCTTATACAATGGCAAACCAGCATGTTATTGGTGTCTTACAGCTTGCTACACTAGCATGAGACGTATTCACTAGGTAATACATTTATCCGCATGTTCGGGGTTTTCTTGCATCTTAAGATATTGACCCATAATTTAAAAATGCCTTTCAAATATCTAAATGCAGTTCATGTCCTGGTGACCGTTTCTCTGTTGACTATAAATGAAGCATTAGCAATGGTTTCTATATACTATAAACATCAATTAATTGGTATGAATAATCAAATAAAAGTACATCATGACGTGTTCAGCAGTCGACTAACTCTGAATTTATTAGTGGTCTTCTAGTGGTCATGAATAAAAAAAAAATGCACGGCGTACTCCAGCGGTAGCGAACCTTTGTATGCTTTCAAAACATATTTATAAAGTAATGATATCCCAATACTTTTTTAGGTTAATTAGGTTAGGTTAGAAAAATCGTCATTAATTCTTAGTCAATTCCATTTTTTTAGCATTTCTTTTCCAACAACCGATCCATCGAAAATACATATGATATAAATAGTAAAATTATTGTTAATGTCATTTAAATATCCGAGAGGTTTTACGTCTTTCCAATCAAGGTACTACCATTATTTTGCGTGCCTGCAAAATTTTGACGTCTTCCAAAACGTGACACGCACTGCCCTCTGCCACCAATGATGGTTTACACCATGCGTACTGTCAAATATAGGCGCTGGTTGGTTCGATTATAATCCCAATCTCATCCTTTAACCTCCAAAATATGTCATACCAATCATCCTTATTATTATTGTCATCCAGGCACTTAATAATCACAAGTCATCAGTTAGACCGTGATTTAATGACACTAAGTTATTAGTAGACAACGAAAGAGTCAATACAAGAATTCAATACGAGACTCCGTACGAGTTCAGTAAATCATAACATCTATTCAAGCCGTGTTTCTGGCACAGGGTGTCTAATCATTCATACAAACATCATCATCACCCATATGAACCCAAGTGTAACAGTGAGAGTGACACTTCAAAACTATTTACCCGGGGCCAGTTCCAGTGCGTGCCAGCCCTCTCAACATCAAAAGTCAGTGCCTCGCATCCTGTTTAAATCGCCCCATCCACCAGATCCGTAATCCGGAATCCACAAGCATCCTTCAAAATTACAGTCCACAAAAGCTCAACCAGTCGTTTTTTACGATTTCACTTCTTACTATCTACATAATACAATACATAGACAAGTACTTCGTTGGCAATAACTTAATACTAAGTGAGCCGTAAAATTACCTATAGAATTCGGATATACTAATTTTCTTGAATATCTTCTCAATGCAATATATAAACATTATCACAAAAGTATTAATTTTAATTGCTATCAGGCGTCTTCTAGAATAGTGAACACCATTACCTGCCAATCCTATAACCACCGGAACACTAGAGTGTTACAGTACAAGTAGCCGTATATTTTTTCTAAACATTTTGCCACCAATACAAGTGTCGCTATCCATCTCACGTATAGCATGTTCTAGGGAAATATTAAGAAGTATACTTGACATGACGTTAACATAACTAAAGTCATTTATCGTGATAAATAGCCAGATATGTCAGAAAAATCTTCACACGGCATTGCACGAATGTCTTCGTCATGTATCAGTAATAAATAGCTCTATCAAACCCTCCATGCCATACCCATTTATATTGATCCACGAACTAAGGAGTGGTGTATTTAAAAAAAATATATTTTATAACAGCAGACAGAAAAAAATGTTTTTATTATATTATTATAAGACTAGGTGGAAGCCCATTGTGCAAAAAAATATCTAAATTTTGGGTAATTATGAAGAACTTATATGCAGTAAAAATGCCTCAAAGACAAAAGTGATGAGGAACTGCTTTTCGGACCCTGCGATTATCTGTATTAATGGCACTCAACTCGAGCTAGTCAGCAGCTACGTCTATCTCGGACAGCAGGTGTCTATAGACGGAAGAATGGACGATGAAATTGCTCGCAGAACAAAGCTGGGATGGAGTGCTTTCAGACGTCTGAATAGTATCTTCAAGAATGACCTACTACTTCAACCAATGTGTGCTGCCCGTGCTCACGTATGGCTGCGATACGTGGACCCTCAACACGAGAGATTTCCAAATGCTAAGAGTCGTACAGCGAGGAATAGAGAGGTGTATGTTGGGTATCACGCGAAAGGACCGTAAGAGAAACGAATGGGTTAGGAAGCAGAAAGAAGTACGCGATGTAATAGACGTTGCCAAACAGCTGAAATGTAGATGAGCGGGGCACATTGCTCGCCGAAAGGATGGCCGCTGGACAAATTCCGTCATCCAATGGTACCGAAGGGGCACAAAACGGCTACAGGGTCGCCCTAAAAGCCGCTGGATTGACGAACTGATAAAGTTCAGCGGAAATACGTGGCAGCGAACGACACAGGACCGAGAGAGTTGGAAGAAGCTTGGAGAGGCTTTCATCCAGGAGTGGATTGACTCTGGCTGATGATGATGATGATGATATGCAGAAATATATAATAACTTATTGTCCGGCAACTTCATCTTGGCTACGTGGCAAATCTGTGAACTACGTACAGCTAATCGAATTTCCGGTTTCAAATTAGGAACGCCCCCAAATTTTTCATTACATTTTTGACACTTTGTATTGGACGCATCTATCAATTTACGTAATTTGAAGCTTTTTATATTCAAAAGATGTCTAAAACAATACGAAATGATATTCGAATTATTATCAGTAAACTTTTGATTTATTGCGAAGAAGAAAAAGAGTCGTAATTAAAAGGCGAGCTTATACAATACTTTCAACAAGCCCATTTTACGGGTTCCTGTCATGTCAGGTATGTCAAAATTCAGTGTTGTAATACTATAAATATTTCCCCAAATACTGGAAATTATGTTTGTATATTATAAAGTTATGTGTATCGTAATCTATTTTATTAATATTTTTAGACGTATAATAATTAAGTATAAATGATCATTAGTTAGTTAATGAATTATCCTATTTTTTCCTAATTATTTTCCTAATTTTTAAACCGATAAGTAGGTACATATTTTTTTAAAATTTATGTAAGGTGGATATAATTTAATTTATAGAAAATTATTTTCACAGTATGTGTTTCTACAACAATTTTACTAAAAATACGATATAAAGACATCATTTGTAAATTATAAAACATGTGATTGGGTCATCAATATAATATTAAATATGTTATATCTTTCACTTCTACTTTTTTACTCATAATTTGTGTTCTAGTTATTTAATTAATAAATACCTGCAGCAATATTATCAGTTAATGTGGGTTCAATGATACATTTCCTTCCAAATTCAATAATTACGCTGTATTCATTAACCTAATATAATAGTAATAATTAAGAGGTGAAATTATTTGAAAAAAAAATTCTATTGATATTTATTGAACAATAATTAGACTTATAAATTAATGTACTTATAAACTTACTGAGAATAGAATTGATATAAACTTAAAACCTAATTTCGCGGGATATGTTTTCTCAAAAAATGACAACACTGTGAAATATTATATACGCGATAAGAGCGACTTCCTGTTGTTGCCTAAATAATGTTGTCGTACAGAAACGTGTATCATATAAAATAACAGAAAAAAGTTTTCTACAATCATCAAATAAAGTTGATACTGAATCATTTCAAAGCAAAAATATCTTGCGTACACATGTAAAAGTATAATTTGCACAATTTTCAACTGCAACTGCAATGCTATTAGCATTATTTATATAATGTTTGAGACTTTCACGGTTGTTTTTTATCGTAATAGATTTTTGGTTTCCACCGCGTGTACTTCTTTCTTCTTTCCTCGACGTTTCTTAGAGCGACGTTTGCATTCATACACCTACACTAGACTTCATCATAATACATATTTTTTGATAATGGCCTCTGCAACGATCCCGAAACGTCAAATAAAGAAGGAAGAAGAACACGCAGTGGAAACCCAAGAATCTACTATTATTGTTTGTTTTATTTATCTATTATATTATTATTTGCTACGAATTTCGGAAAGTTCACAGCTTTACAGTACCACCGACTTTCACTTTTTCATCACATCACTTACAACTGCATAAATATACCCTTACATTTTTCTGATACATTCATCATGGCGAGATTCTTCGATCTTTGAATCAAGCGTGTCTAGAAAACTACGTGCGTAGGCTGCAACTAAAACTAGTGATGGAATGTTCATCCGACCTCTCGCACACACAAAGGAATATCCTGTAAATGCGGTCGTTTGTATCATCTTCTTCCATGCTGTCCAATATTTTAGATATCAATACCATAGTTAAATTGTGAGACAACTCAAAAAGCCTTGTTTAAAGACATTGATTTTGTAATTTGAATTTTGAAGTAGCTTTCAAGTTCAATTAGTATGTAAACCATGTTATTCTTCTTCCTGACGCTACAAACCTATGTTGGTATTGGCCCCCTCCAGCATCTGCCACCATATGGCCAAAGCCGCTCTCCTCCAGTTTAGGATTTCCGAGAACTTTAAATCCTGCGTGACACGAGACAAGGTCTTCGTTTACCTTCCGGCATCTAGAATGTCAGTTTCTTTGTCGTGCATCACTCATCTATTATGTGTACATTTCCCAGCCATGTAAAGTAGCCTAATTTGGTGGACTATACGATGTGTTAGCTCCCGTATGAAGCGTACAGCTCATAATTGTATCTTCGTCTCAACACTATCTGTATGTCATTGGTAGGTCCAAAGATACCACGTAGCACACTCCGCTCAAATGAGCCCATCACTCTTTCTATGTTTTTATAATATTAAAATATCTAAATTCATTTTATTTGCAACTTGACTACCTTCTTAGCCTTATTAAGGAAAGTGCTTGTTATTTAGGTATAAAAATGTACGAAAACTGAAGTTTTTCCTAAGGGTTTATGACTTTTTAAGGGCAAAATATTCATTTAAAGCGTCAAGTTTTCACAAATAAAATGCATCACATCACCCCGACGTAAGTGTGTCATGTTTTTTTTTTCTAAATAATTCATAAAATATTTTCATTTATCCAGGCACCAAAATAAAAGGTCCCTACTATACGTTGTGTATCGGCATTCCTGCACTCCATAACAAGCTTCGTAAACTCGAATGAGTTTTTTTTTATAACCAGCTTTTATTTTTAAAATTTCAGTGCGAGTTTTATAGCAAGGAAAGTGAGATGAAAATAACTTCTCTGCATAGAAAACTTTATACCGTAAAATATTTATGGGCACACTGAATAGTCAGCACTATGATGGTGTGAAAAATAAAATATTAATACAAGATGCGTTATATAAATTATAAATATATCTTTATACAATACATCGAAGTATGAAGAATGTAATAATTTAGAAACACCTCACAAACATGCGTAGGTATTAGAAAAATTCTTTTAAAAAATGTTATATTATTAATAAAATATAATTCTGACACTCATGATAAAATATAGCCAATAGAAGAAATCTTTTTCGAAAAAAGTAGGACACCCTGCAGAAATCGAGCCTGCGTCTCTTAGGTATCGCGCCCTGTGCATTACCACTATACTACAACTGCCATGCTTAATTGCGACAAATTTTAACTTTTGGCTTTTATTAATACCTGTGGGTCTATTCTATGCTTATCGACCGCTAAAGTGATAAAGTGAAAAATATTATCAAACTTAGGGTAGGTTTGTATCAAAATATTAGCACTTATTGTAACAATTACACGAAGCCGGTTTTTATTGTTGCAATTAGTGCTATATTTTAACAGCACCTATCTTGCTGCTGTTAAAATATCGCACTTATTGCAACAATAAAAACCGGCTTCGTGTAATTGTTACAATAAGTGCTAATATTTTGATACAAACCTACCCTAAGTTTGATACTATTTATCAATTTAGTGTTCGATAAGTATAGAATAGACCCACTGCTCATTAGTGCTCTCCAAATTGAGTTACGGTAGTTGATCAATTTTTGTATTCTAAATTAAAGTATTATTAGGTACCTACTTTAATTACTAACCGACGTCACCTATAGTAAGTTTGCGACATCAAATGGCGAAATTCAAAGCCTTTTCTATCTAGCATCTAGTTTTGACCAAAATAGTTGGTTAATTTATGAACCTTGCACATTTTAGCAGATGCCATTTATAACCAGTCTTGGGAGTTAGGACGCTCTCGGCGTATTTTATTCGTTATGTCACGATATACGATTTAACGGAAATGGAGATGTAGTAACTAGAGTCTAAACTATTTCGTTTAAGGCCTGTTAAAGTATATAGAACTACGCATAGTCCTATGGCATATTATGTTATTAAATAATATACTGGGATTTTTAATGAAGACATTAAAATCAGTTCGTCAAAATTCTGAAAAATAATACATGCAATTTCTCCAAAATACGACCACGTTGCAAACTCCAATGAAAAGGCTATATCAGTGGTTCTTAACCTTGTTGGAGGTACTGACCCCCACCAGTTTCATATGCGCATTCACCGAACCCTTCTTAATTAGAAAAATATTATATGATTTTTTTCAAATTCAAAACATAGGAATATATTTTACTGGTGCACAAGATGAACCGTGCATCAACATCACTGTGTTCGAAGAACAACACCATTAAAACATGATTTTCACACAAAAACAAAAACATAATAATGAATATTTACTGCAAATCAGTGTGACTTCTGCTGTTGCCTTTCAGAGACCAGTTCAGAAATGCGCAGCTTCACCTTGGCAAGTGCCACTCTCACGTCATTTTCGCAACAAAGTCTGTTCCTTTTCTTCGTTTTTATGTCCAGCATCCTCGAAAAGGATTGCTCGCAAAGACATGTTGTAACAAACGGTATGAAACTCTTCAGAGGTTTCTTAGGAATAACAGGGTACGTTACCATTTGTTGACACCAAAACGTTGAGAGCGTTGTTGTTCTGAAGAGTTGCTATTGAAGCTATATACGAGATATAAATTAAAAGTATACACGTGTCGACAAAATAATTATTTATTCGTATTTTTTTTTTCAACTTCAAAACAATGAAGTTTACATTAATACTCTCGTATCTCTTATGTGATGAAGAAACGTTGATTTCTTTTGGAAAAAGGATATCAGAATGACAAATACATCTCTCCTATAGACTTTACCCTCAAAGATACCACAAATTATTCATTGTTGAAATTTACGCGACACGTTTGCTCATTGACGTGAGTAACGATTTTAAAATCAATAATGCGTAGGTATTCAAGAAACGTTTGGGTTGTTATAATTTATTTAACGACGATAAAATATATATTATAATATTATTTTGTTATTTTTATACGAGTATGTACATATATAAAAAAAATAGGAAAAATCAATATTTTCGTATGACCACTCTGAAAGGAGTATGATTGATTTTATCTCTTTTTTATCTTATCGATATCTGGACCGGCCGTCATCTTTGATATATGACGTCACACCAAGCAAAACACTTGGTATGCCATGATTGTTGATTAGGTCATAAGGAATGTATTTTAGGCAGTTGTTCAATTTATTCATTCAAAATCACACGGGATTACCATTGGTATTTCATGCACAAAATAGTCACCTGATAATTGTTTTCTGTTTACTTACATGTAGGCAATTTGCCGTATACCTTTTCTTCGTGAACGTTTGTACCGATAATGAATATAAGTATAGAATAGAGACCAAATGACGCGTTGTTCATAGAGCATTTGACCGAATGGTTATTTATGCGCACATTCTTTCTTAGATACAATGTTTATTTTCTTGAGAGTGAGTCATGTTTCAATTGAATTGAAATAGATCATTTGATGTTAATATCTTCTTCTTATTGTGCCATCCCTAGCGGAGGTCAGCCACCATCAAGGCGATCTTATCTTTATCATGTGCTACCCGGAACAGTTCAGTGGAGCTGCACTCGTACTGCCACTGCCACGAAATGCGGCGCCGTCCTCTGCTACGCTTTCCATTGATCTTTTCTTGAATGAAAAGTTGGGGAATGCTGTATTTTTGTCCTATCATAATGTGGCCGAGGTACTGTAGTTTTCTGGTTTTAATACTACGTAGAACTTTTCGGTCCTTCTCCATTCGATTGAGAACTTCAACATTTGTCACCCGGTCAGTCCAAGGAATTTTAAGGATGCATCTACACAGCCATATCTTTAATTTAATATAACAGATGTTTTAAAATTTATTATTTTGTTATTGGTACAACTTATCGAGCATGCTAGCAGCAACTAAGCCACGGAGCTTCACAAACGTAACGCGTTTTCAGTCTCATAAATAATCTTTCTACCTCCCAAGATAGCGAAGGTTTTACTTGCATTCCTGCTATATCGTAATCAATAATAATAACTTCCAATATTATGACCCCGAAAAAGTAATAAATACATTTTATGCGACGCATGTCACCGCGTAAGCAATTTGTATTGACTTTCCCCCGCTTACGAAAGTCACTTTTCCACTATCGCCGAGATCGATTAGTCTCTCACATTCTAAGAACCTGCCTGGGGAACGTATTAGTGAAATATGCTTACTCATTTATATGGTAATCAAAGGCATTCAAAAGGTATCTAAGGAAAGCGGTCGTTGAGACTGTGAGCTGGGAGGAATCAATATACACGGAATTAATTTATTGCAAGGAATCACAGGTACCTACGTAGATAATATATTGGGGAATTAATTACATAGACCAAAACGTTCTTCTTCAATAAAAGACAAGCTTTGAAATACTCTCAATAGATTTATTGGATATTTTTGACCGAATACATACAATTAATGTGATGACCATATTGTAGAAAAAAATCCAATATATGTTACTTATGTGTTGTAGAAATATTATAATCATTTAATGTTTTTTTTTCCCATTACACATTATTAATTTGATGTCAGAGATTTATATTTTTAAAATCGACAAGTTCACATAATAATATAGTCAAAAACAACCTATGTACCTACGTATAGGTACATAAAATAATTTCTAGTTTAAGTCGATATATGACTAATATTACAATTATACACTAATAATACAATCAATATGTGTATACTTCGTCATGATCCTAATAATAGAACATTAAATAATATAAAAAATACTATATTCAAGAGGTATAAAATCGTCAATACTACGAATTTAATTGAATTAACTAATGAGATATATCAATAATACCTGTCATATGGAATAGTACAAAACTTAAATCCATTAGAATTTAAATTCAAATTGAATCAAGTATCTTCGGTCGATAGTATTAATATTATAAATATCACTGTAGCTAGATGAAAGGAGATTGTTGGTAATCTCAGTGATGATTATTCTCAGTGATGGGGAGAAGGAAATGAATAATTATATTATTTATTACATTAAAGCGTTTATCAACTAATATAAATTGGCATATTATTCTAATATTTTAAAATTTATATTAATATGGAAAGAACACACTCACATTGAAATAACATGGTTTACGCTTAACACACAAAAAAGTCGTTTATAACAAATAATATTGAATTGTGGACTAATTATTATCGGTAAAATAGACGACTTCGGCTTCGTACACCAAATTAATTCATTTCTGAGGGAAACAGTAGTTTATTATCTAATTTTTTATGAGTTAACGATTTTATATTCCGGTAATTAAAAGCGTTAGAACAATATTCAATCCCAAACGTATTTATTACATACGTGTACTTGAAAAATCATAAATCTACCTTTTAGAAAAATCCTAGAAAAAGTCTTAGATAGAGTGAGATACGAAGTAGGTATTTAACACACCTCTTTCTAATAATAACATTTTTCTCTAGTCACTGTTCCTGATTTTTTTAACCGTAACAAAGTATCTCATAAGCTCTTACGTAAAAATTATGCTTCAGAAGCTTTTTTTAGTTACGAAATTTCAACTAAGGATTCTACATCTTCAAATCTTATAAGTACATAGGATAAATAAAAACAATTAAATTAAAAATACTATGATAACTTTCAAAGTTGACAGAAAAACCTTAGAAATGTCTTTATAATAATATATTATATAAGTATTATTACTCGGAGAATATTTCATTAACATCCCTTAACTGAAGTCAATAAATATGGGAAACTGGTATTATAGATCATTTATATTTTTTTTCTTGTCATATTATAATGGCTAATCACTTATTAGGCGTAATATGTCATAATTATTAATATTTTATTGTGAGTTACTGCCAAACTTTAGCTAGATTTAGTTGCTATTATTAAACCTTTGTTTTTCACGAAAAACTGAATTTCAATCAAGGACATTTATAAACCTATATAACTATACTCACAAACATGCATATTAGAAAGAATATTTTTGTACCTACCTAGCGGGACTCAAAATTCCATACATCGAATAACAGGCATTATGCTTTTCCAATTAATCAACCATTCTGTAAAATAATAGGTAATCACACGTATTTTCTGAAATGTTAGTAATATCGTTAACACCTCGGATGCACAGTTGTTTGCTATCTACACATTACTTCAAAACTATCTCTTTTAATAATTAAATCTTAAAAATAGTTTATTTAACTTTGTAATAAGTGAATCGTTATTATATTTATTTTTATATTACAATACTTTTCCTAAGTTACCTAATTAACTTTGGAAAACAACAATCAAAGCGATTACATCATTTATTACATTCGATTGGTCCTATTAGAGTGTTTCTTTCAATAAAATAACTTACTATGCCATTATTATGTATTGAATATAAAATTTAGTTCATAGTCATAATATTTATGAATATAAACTATTTTATTTCAGTGCGATACGGGAAAACATAATTTCAGAGTATAAATTAAAGTTTGCTACAAATTAATTTATAATGTAAAATTACTTGTAGCTCAATTAATTTAAAAGTTTATGTTAATAAAAAGAGCTTTTCATAAGAATAATTTTATATCTATACACTGAGTTAATTATTAAAAATGAATACTATTATTTTAATTTTAATTCTGATTAATTTAAGTTTTGTACAATTCTATTTAAGTTAATTTTTTGTGACCCGGGTTTTACCTTTCAGTAACTTCGCGTAATATGCACACTTATCAATGGGAAATGCCTACTGACATATAATATAGGTAATTAGTTAGTCCTTGCCAAATACCAAATTTATAGTAGGTATAATAATTAAGAAGTGAATATAGCATCTGTTGGATATTCTGAATTGGATGGAATTCACATAGGTATGTGGATACCCACTGTCAGTAGCAGCTCGACAACTTCTAGGTGGTGGGGTTTAGCGATTAATTAATTAATATACATACCTACCCACTTTCTCATATTATACATTATGTACCAAGCTTCATATAATATTATGATTTTATTGATTAGGAAATTTGTAATTTTTCAGAATAAATAATATGTGTCGTCACATAATAACATCTAAATAATAACAACTTTTTAAAAATAATATCTTAATTAACAATAATAATTATTATAGACTTACCATCATCAGTTTTGAATAACGATATACAGCGAAAATTTTTACTCACCTAGGGTTATTTGATTCGCTCCCCAGTATGCCTATACTAACGCTAATGCATTCACATCCTTTGTAAAACGAGATTTGTACCGCGGTGATGGGATGGGACTGAGTGACTAAATATCTCTATAAATAAGCGACGGGTTTAGATAAATAAAATTAATTAAATAGTTAATTTAATCATGTGATTAGGTAGGTTTATTATTATAATGATAAAAATATAGAGCATGTATTTTTGACATGATAACAATGTGGGGATGGTCCCTACGAACCCTTAAGGTAGAGCCGTCCCTGCTCACTGTTAATACATTTACAATCTTATTAATATTCCATTACTCATAAGTAATGAGACATGTTGAATAATTAATGGTAATATATTTAAAAATATATAATAAATAATAAATGAAGTTATTGTGTGATCCGTAAGTAGGTAAAAATTGTCACTTACTTTAAACATCCGAAAAAGTATTCGGTGATTCAAATAAAATTACGATATAGTTATATTTAATTATCATTGTAATAAAAAAAAAAAGCATTGATCACTTAAAGGAATCTAAATCTGTTTTATTCTCGATATACTGGGGAAAACAATACATTTAAAAATATATGTCCTGAATATTCTAAAATTGTATTAAGAATAATAATACCTCGTAATATATATTTCTGCGTGATTGGTAACTGCACCGATTACTGACTTTATTTATAAAATACACCGTCTACATGCGATGAATGTTATTTTTAAATAGATAAATTAATAAATAGTTCAAGCTTAAGAAAATTCATCGCCGATAATTTATTCCTGACTAAGTCTTGCCCCTTATTTTTTTATCTGGAAAATTCTTTGCTGCATAAATGAACGATTATACGTACTGAATATAATATTTAACTACGAATGATAATGCGGTTAGTGAAATAATATGGGTATTAAATGTAATTGAGGTAAAGCCAATTCTAGGAATAAAGCCTACTGCTGGTATTATTAAGTGGCCATTACCTGACACTTAGTTTAAACCCGTATACAAGATGAAGACTGTGCAGTCTCACTAAACAATAAATATTATATATTGAACAAATATAGGACACATAACTCGAAGAAGAGACAATCGTTGGACAAATTTAATCTAGTCATCCAGTGGTACAAAAGTCTGCAAGGTAGACATAGAAGCTCGATGAAATGGTTAAGTTCTGCGAAATTACGTGGCAACGCAACGCACAGGACCGAGAGAAGTGGAATCAACTTAGAGAGGCCTTTATCGAGCAGAGGATAGATCCAGGCTGTTGATGATATATAGTTACTAAGTAAACAGAAAATCAAACCAGAATAATATACTATTAATGTATGTATCAAAGTTTAAACATTAAACAAATAAAATAGTTTGTATAAATTTTAGTCAATCAGTAAAAATGTCGTTATAATAATAAAAATAGTCACATTTATCAAGAATATTTTTTTATATACGTATTGAAAAATTATGTATGAAGAATATATTGGCGAAGAATTATGGGCGAAGAATTGTGGGCGAAAAATTGCCCTCAAATAATTACGAGCGAAGAATTTTCCGGACACCACATACTTCATAGAAGCCGAAGTATTTTTTTCAGTCTTTTCAAAACCGAACTGGCAAAAAATACGTATATTTTAGACGATAAAGGCAAGAAAGCGTTTAAAAATTGACATTTCACGCTACTATCCTGTAAATAGTGATAGCACGGGTCTATGGACAAAGTAGATAATATTTCATCAGCAACTCCCTTTCAGAATTTCCTCGGCGTAAAAATATGTTAGTCCACCCCGCGGCCGCAAAGCCAACCCCCTTTTTGCACATTTCACCCCCTGAATATTATTTATTCCTCCCCGTGGCCCTGTGACTCGCGCAAAAATTCCAATAATAGGACGTTATGGTCAGTGTAATATCCTCTTGCGTGATATACTGGAGGGCGATATTTTATTTTATTATATTTTTTCGTGTTACATTTTCTGTACAGGTTGTTGTATCGTGAGGAAAACTACTCTTCTAAAGATAATAATAGTCTCGTCTTTCCGTACCATATTCATTATAGGATCTCGGCGATGAATTTAACCACCCTTTCCCCTTTTCATGATTTAATTAACAGCGTCATTAATTATAAAAAACATATTATCATCAGTCGGGGTCGATCTATTACCTCTTTCAGCTCCATTTGGTTCTTAGTTCTTTGCTGCCATGTACATCAGAACATCTTTTAGGGTGTCCTTGTGAACGTTTATTGCCCCCTGGGTACCACTGTATGACGGCATTTATCCAGCGGTTGTCCGCTCACCAAGCAATATCTCCAGCACAATACCATTTTCATCTGCTTAGCGACCTTTATCACATCACATTGGTTTATTTTGTGATCTTTCCGCGTACTGCCCAACATGTACCTTTTTATGCCACGTTGCACAAATTTTTGATACTTACATTAAGAGTATATGTTTCACATGGATACGTAAGCATAGGTAGCACACATTGGATGAACACTTTACGATTATTACACAATAAGAGGACACTTTTGAAGATACTATTCAGGCACCGTGGCAGTTTGGTTCTGCAAGTTCATATTATACAAAGAGACAAAACCAATAGTAGGTAGGTACGTCTATTGTTTATTGAATATGTTCTATTTGATTCTAAACCTGAGGGGTGAACTAAATTATTCTATTTAATTCAGAGAATAATTAATTCTTGGAAAAGCCGATCGCTATCTACATATCTTGTCTTATTTGATAAGCAAGTGATTTTGATTGAAATATATAATAAATTCGGAATGTAACAAGAAATTATACGGTAAATATACGAATGGTAGAATGAAACAATACTCGAATTTTGTTTTTTTGCCTTACTAGAAGGAGGTATTTCTAAGGAACATTATATTATGTATAACATAATAAATGGATTATTTTTAAGCCTCCCGTTACTGTGATATCACCTTATGTTACCCAATGCATTAAACTGCAAATAGTTCAGTTAACATACACTGCATCATCTTCATATTATGGGTATTCATAGAATCAGCCATATAACAACGAATTAAAATAGTTTTTTTTTCAAAAACGATAGCGCTACTCATTAAATATATAATTTGTCGATATCCGGCAGATTTCATGGGAATGTGACGACTGGACTCCGGACAATTGGACGCCGCACTGTCGTAGACACGTATACAGAACGTAGACGAGGTATTTTAATCAGTTTCTATCTACTAATTCATTTTACTCTTAACACAATGTATTCTTTATTGCGGATTGAGAATTACCGTGCCTAAGGCTTTATATAAAATAAATAACTCTTTTTTCGTTGGAATTTAAACATATGCACGACTATATCATTATTTACGTCTGCATATTTAGTAAATATTTTTATATTTAAATATTATTTACATTCTCACCAACTATTAAATCATAATATAATCATTGAAACATAAATAATAATATTAAATATATTTTTTTAAAGTACCTATAAGTACCTAACGTCTTTTTATTTTCGAATTACGTGGCGTCCAGTTGTCCCGGTGCCAAATCGTCCTAGAACCGATTTCATTTATCTGTCATAAATGATTATAAATGCACTTTACGTACAGAGCGTCGCATTCCATTACGAACAAAAGAGATACTCACATCTAAAAGTATATGCGACAAAGAGATACATCCTCAATCGTGAAAAATAGTTATGAAAATAAGGCGTGAGAACAAGATAGTATTTTGATTTATATACCGTAAAAATGTATAGAAATACTTGTATGATTAAAATTAATTTTCTATGTATTTTTATCGTGTTGTAGATAAAACAAATAGAAAATAGTGACGATAAAACTTTAATACTTATTTATGTTGCCAAAATAGGCATGTCCCTTTTTACATATTAACATATTATTGTCAATCTCGTAACCCAAGATAACATGACCGGAACGGTCGGAATTTATCATCGTCGTAAAGAGGTGGTTACGTTAGCTAACGAACTTAGTTGCCTGATTTTGGCCATCATTTCCTTTATCTCATACTACCGGATAAGACTACTATAGTGCAAACTTAAACTGATCCATGAATATTTTGCTTGTAAATGTATGTTTTAGCTAAATTTAATAAAATGTTTATAGTATTATAATAATGCATCTATCAATTTTCATTAATCACACATAAAAAAATATTTGATACGTTTTGTGTTTGTCTTAACTATATAAAGAATAAAAAAACTATATAAAGACAAACTCAGCTGTATTACGCAAAAAAAATCAGATATATCCATATCCTAAAAGATAGGAAACAAACTGCAGATTCTGATGAGTAGGTATATTTTATGTTTCTGAGATTTTTTAAATGATATAATTATAATATAAATACTTACGTCCCAATATAAATACATGTTTTCCTAGATTCCTAGGCTTCTTCAAGCTGCTTCCACTTCTCTCGGTCCTGTGCGTTGCACTGCCACTACGTACTTCCGCAGAACTTTATTATTTCATCACTCCAGCGGCGGTCTACGTAGCGGACGTTTTGTACCTCTTGGATATCACTGGATGACTTAATTTATCCAACGATTGTCTCTTCTTCGAGCTATATGTCTAGCTTATCTCCATTTAAGGCTTTTAATGAACTCTATTACATCGCAAACCCTTGTCTGCTTCCTTATCCACTCATTCCTCTTTTTGTCCTTTTGCGTTATGCCCAGCATGCACCTCTCCATAGCCTAAGTTTCTGGATCTCTCTTTTACTTAGGGTCCGTATTTCACACGCATATATGATTACGGGAATCACACACTGGTTTAACACTGCGCTTTAGGCAGAGTGGAAGGTCACTTTTGATGACATTATTCAGGTGGCCAAAAGCACTCCAGCCTAGCTTTACTCTGCGAACAATTTCATCAAATATACATCCATCTATAGACACTTGTTTTCCCAGATATATGTATTTTTTCACCTGATCGACCTGAGTGCCATTGATGAGGATCTCTTTTTGGCCCGCAAATCAGTTGAACATGACTTTCGTCTTTGTTACATTTATATGAAATATTACTATATAAAACATATTTTTTTGAATAAAATACAACATTCCAAGCACTCTGTAGTAGCAACGTGGGGTAGTTTTTGTTATAAAAAACAATGTAAGGGCTCACTTGGGGTAGGTTTGTTACATCCCACCACCGGTAACCGTTACCGGAGAGATTCCACAATATAATATGTAGATGCTCCCAGACTGTGACAGTTATTTTAAAGCCTTACAAATAACGGAAATATATTATTACAAAACCACGTTCTATAACAATGACGGGGTGATATTAACTTAACCGAGCTTGAATATTGTAATGGAGTCAGATTTTTAATAGTCGTACTATAATGTAATAAATAAACGCCACAGTGGACGAATGGCAGAGTATCCGCTTCTGTAGCCGTGGATTGCGTGTGCTCTATTCCTACATCTGGAAAATTTACAATTTATATTTCTATGTTTCATGATATATTATTTTTATTAAAAATAACTCTTCAGAAACCTTGTCAAGAGGCAGCCAAAGTTTACATTAGATTTTTGAGCAAATGGTGATAGAATTATGATTAATTTGAATACATAACACACAATACCACGAGTAGCTAAAGATTTAACTTAACTTACTAATTACAAGACAATTAATTACGCAGATAAATTCACAATTTTACAAGTACGACGGTATTTAAAATATGTATTAATATGTAATACGTTCTTCTTCTTATTATGCCATCCCCTAACGGAGGTCGGCCACCATCAAGGCGATCTTATCTTTGTCGTCTACTACCCGGAACAGTTCAGTGGAGTCACACTCGTACCAATCATGGAGGTTCTTAAGCCACGAAATGCGGCGCCGTCCTCTGCTACGCTTCCCATTGATCTTTCCTTAAATGACAAGTTGGGGAATGGTGTATTTTTGTCCTCTCATAATGTAGCCGAGGTACTGTAGTTTCCTGGTTTTGATACTACGTAGAACTTCTCGGTCCTTCCCCATTCGATTGAGAACTTCAACATTTGTCACCCGGTCGGTCCAAGGAATTTTGAGGATGCGTCTATACAGCCACATCTCGAAAGCTTCAAGTCTCCGTGACATCTCTTGGTTTAGCTTCCATACTTCCATACCATAGAAAAAAATAATTGAGAGCACAGTTAACACTATTCTATTTGGCAGTTTTCTCGTTAATGATAATCATAATATACGTGAGCAGTTCCTATTTTGCAGACAATTATCTTCCAGTTGTCTTTAGAATTCCGGTGGCCGAATTTCTGGCATTAATCATTAAGATTCTATCGCATTCTTGATTTGAGCGATCCAGCGTACAGGACATTTTCTCTTTTACAATACCGTTACCATCATCCAAGCTGTAACCACCCCCTCGTCAACCTTCTGAAATACAATAACAAAGAACTGAAGAGTTATAAAGTAAATAATATATGGTTTGTAATACTATTATAGACATACTATGACAATAATTATTAATAGTAGGTACAGTATTTGTAAATTGACCACTTTAGTATATAATATATCGATAAATTTAATAGACTATATTCGGGCCGTGCCGCGAATTAAAATGATAGTGCTAGTTCTGCTAGTAATTGATTATTTTTAAATTCAATACGGTAACCTGTTTGCAGTAAATGAAGATTTTCGATTGTATATTTCATTTAAATTATTACCATTTCTTTCAGTATACAACAATCATATTTTTCTACATGCAGTTTACCATAATATTAATGCATTTGACGTATGACTTATAACTAATACTACCATCGAAGTTTATAGTTTCGTATCACGGCCTGACTGTATAGTGGGCCTTATCATCCAGTCAGATGAAAATAAATTTGTCATCAAAAATAAATATCAAATATCTATATTACAACTAGGATTTCAATATATCCCATTGCTATATAAATAATACCATAAAAACCTTATTTCATGGTCATCATAATATGGGCTGTATTGTGTGTTTTACCATGATTGCGAGTTTAATCGACGCTGATATAACATTGGAGTGAAAGATTGAGCTTATAATATGAATGTGATAGGTAGTGTGCCTATATTCATAATAATTATAGGATAATATAAAAGTAATTTACAATTTAATTGAACCGTTTCATGTCAATAGCAATGTCATTTTATTTTTAGAATTACAATATCCCATGAAGCCCAGCGGCAGTAATGTTATTAGTAGTAGTTAAAAATTAGTTGTAACATTGAAACGTTGATAGAAATAACCGTGCCTTAATAAAATCACAATATGTACCTGCGTGTTAATGTTCCAGTAACTGAAACATTGAACTAAGGGTGTTTACGCTTTATATAATCGTTAATTAAAACAACAATAAGTAACTACTAGAAATACATTTAATTATACATGAAGCAATCATACTTCTCAGCATTAAATGAGTGACACACATTAATATGTAGGTTTTGTTGTAAAAACAAAACAGAACGATAATAATTTTCACCGTTTCCTCAATCATAACTAGATAAGTAGTATTAGGTAATACCACGACCGAAAGTACTTGATGGAATTTGAATTTAAATTCTAATAGATTTAAGTTTTCCACTCAAATGGAATAGTACAAATAGGAAAAAACTTAAATCCATTAGAATTTAGACCAGTAGTGTTTGTTTTCATTGGTAATTACGACAATATCTATTGTAATATATGTAATGCATTAATATAAATAAGAAGGACAATCTATGAATCCTCATTCAGCTCATTGAGTTCGTCACGAGACGTACTGCTACTGTCACGAGTTCTTCACTCGACATAGTAAATCCGTTATTCCACTCAAATCAAGTCTCTCAGTGTATTCTTATAATTAATCTCTTTTAATGTATTCAGTCTATTCTTGTATCAACTAATAAATTCTCATCTCAATAACCAAGTTACAACGACTCAACATAATAGCCAAATACATAAAAATATAATCTATAATATTCTACAAATTCTATAACTCTTAGAATATTATTATCTCTGAATACGTTTCATTTCCGCGTAGTAATCAATGACAATATTCTCAAATAATTATTCAAATTGACTTGCTTCCTGTCAAAGCTAATTCTACTTCCCACAGCACATCGCTTTATTAAGCGAATTAAAAATAAATTTAATAATAGAGGCTCGGATGTTTCCTAATGGAAAGCACTATAATTTATTTATTCCTAGTTCTGGAACACTTTCCCTTTTGACATTTCCTTAATTCATCAATCACTTTTTAAGAGTACACATCATTTACATGCTTTGAATATTATAAAAAAACTCCATCAAAATTTAAATTTTATTGTCATTGAATTTTTATTTAGAGTTTGAAAAAATCCTTGAATATTGACATTTTTTTTTGACAATTTATTTATAAATAGAATTTTGTTTCATAAAATTACTCACATCAGTCAACGCAAAAAATCTTCATATTATTTTTGGTCATTTGACTCCACTGCCATAACCATTATTTTTTTTTTTTTTTTTGACCATGTCCGATCCTGATAGGATCATATGGGCCTCCACAGAGTGGAGGTTTGTATTGACAGATTTTGTTTTTTTACGAGAAATGGATGTCAGCCACTTGCTCAACCTATTAGGTCCGCGGCCACCGTGGGCATTTTTTATAATATATTACGAGTCGTTGTCTTCCGCTACTATATTGAGCACGTACTATACATGTATCCAATTTCTTTTGTAGCAACACCAACGTTGAGAAAAATAAAAATAAATTATTAATATTAATTATATAATAAAATCGATTTATCACCAAACCACAGATAACAGACATATATATATATATTATATAGATTCGTAAGTTCCATAGAAGAGGATGCCCCCTATAATTAGTGCCATTTATGATATGATTATATTGAAATGCACGTCACGTACTGTCACACTGTCACGGCGGCAAATATAGTCTATGGTTTCGTAATTTTTCAGAATATTTTGAACGATCACCACTTCTGTAAATTCAATAATGGAGATTGCTAACTCTAATGTATTATTATTTTGAATTATTATTCATTATTCATGCTTATTTCAATTAATTTTAATAGTTTCTACGTGTGCGTATGTTAAAATTACTTGCGATGCTATATCTAGGTATAGATAATATTTTGAACAGAACCCAACCTGTTGACCATAGATAATAAACAGCAATCTCATAGAAAATACATAGTGCCAAATGCTGAAAACAAAAAACACGTGATTTTGACATGAGTCGAAAATTAATGTGTAGGCATGTAGAAAATGATAGAAAAAAACGTTCATTGAATCGTGCAGGTGTCAATACAGTGTGTTACAACGTGAGGTGACCTCATTGTTGTTCTGGTGATTTCAGCAGATTTTGGTAATTATTGATAATGTTCATTTAAAGGTTCAAAATGTGCTACGAGATGGGAGTATCAGTCTGATAATATTTTAAACACAAAGAAAAATGACATTACACACTTTTTCCCGGAGCGGCAGCTTACTGTGACGTCACGTGATAGTACGCGACGTGCATCTCAATATAATCACAACTTTATTGGCGTCACTATGAATTTTGACTATGTGAACCCCAGAACCATATAGGTACCTAGGTAATATAATATTATCATAATCCAAAAAAGTATTAAAAATTAATATAAAAAACAAAATTGTGAATAATATTAACATTATGAATGACAAAATAAATTAATGGAGACATAATTTATGTTGTGATAATAGTAATATTAATACGCACTCCTGCTATATTGGTGGTAATTATTTATCAGCACGTCTTGTCAGATTGATGACTTCATTAACTTCCTGTGTGTATCCTGAAGATTTCATTATACATTTTCATCGCTTGCTGCTATTCTGCGCAGTATAAAACCAAATTAATGATCGACTGCATATTGATATAGATTATAGATTCTGAAACAACAATTTTAAAATGTAATGTCAAAAAATAAAATGACAATGGTTGCCATTTTCCCCTTTAAAAGATTACGCAATTATAATATACCTAGATATTAATTTACATAATTTATTAATACATAATCTTTTTCATATGTTTATGTTTGCGTTAGTAGATTTGCAAACGTGAAAATTACAAAAGGTACTATTATTATTTGAATGCCACGACTGCAAAGAATTCCCAAGGGAAATACAAACATATAATATAATAAAAGTGGACTTACCCATTAGTTTATTTTACCACCTGTCGAATTGCAAAACCTTTTTATCAATATGGTTTAAAAACGCCGAACATCAATATTATTCTTACACCATTACATAATAATATTATACTAGCTGAGCCAGCTGGCTCTCGCCAGTCTGTCTCGCTAGGTCTTGCAGACAGCTTTTCGTCATAGTGACTTGGTGTTGGATTTTAATATAATAATTGTAAAGCGTATATAGACGGCGCCATAGTTATCCCTTCGGGATGGATTTTCATTCACGTCAGACAGTTGACAATTTAGCTGATTTGTCATTTTACGATCTGCATGTCGTCACTGCCAATACAAATTTGGAGTCATGTGCGTAGTCTATTCTGGAGTCTGGCCTTCTCAATATCGTCTGACACCATTTCAGGCTGCTAGGCCTAGCAGAACAGCTGGCAATCGCCGATTGCTACCACTGTCATTTTAATTTTAATACAATATATGTGTAGGTATGTGCATTTAAATATGATAAATAATTATATATCTCAATCGTGATTATCATAAATAGCGATCCAATATAACGCGAATATTAATCTCTTTCGGGTCCCATTTACATAATAGAAAAAGGTTAGCAGCATAAAAAATAAATTTAAACATTATTTTGTTTCATTGTCTATAAAAAATAAATGCTCGGAGCCATAGAATAATATTTTAAAAATCATATTTTGATTTAAAAATTAACCTTATACAATATAGTGCGGGACATTCATATCGAGACAAATGTTGATAAATAATGAAGCAATACATATTATATCTGATAAGAAAAGGAATTTATAGGACCTAAAGATGTGGAATTAGCTTAAAGAGGCCTTCATCCAGCAGTGGATTGATACAGGTTGATGACGATAATGACGATATAAATGGGTAGGTATATAAAATCACAAATTTAAAAAAATATTGCAGTTTATATGACCAAGAAGAGTAGAATTAGGATGGGATAACCTTCATCCAGCAGTGGATTAATCTTGGTTGATGATGATAATGACGATATTATGAATGGGTAAATATAATATCAGCAATATTGATAAATGTAGCAATTCACATGACTGACAGAAATTCAAACAACTTAGAAAGGCCTTCATCCACCGGTGGATTGATTCAGGCTCATAATGATAATAGAAATATAAATAGATATAATATAATATCACCGATTTTAATAAATACAGAAATTCAAATGACAGAAAGGAGTAGAATCAGGCATGGGAGGCCTTTATCCAGCAGTAGATGGGTTCAGGTCAATGATGATAAGGACGATAGAAATAGTTATAATATATTAGTAGAATCAGGTTGCGGAATCCTTCATCCAGCAGTGGATTGATCCTGGTTGATGATGATGACGATATGAATATGTAGATAAATGTAATATCACCGATTTTGATAAATACAGAAATTCATATCACAGAAAGGAGTAGAATTAGGCTAAGGAGGTCTTTATTAAGCAGTGGATTGGTTCAGGTCGATGATGATGATGATGACGATATGAATATGTAAATAAATATAATATCACCGATTTTGATAAATACAGCAATTCATATGACAGAAAGGAGTAGAATCAGGCTAGGGAGGTCTTTATTAAGCAGTGGATTGGTTCAGGTCAATGATGATGATGATGATAATGATGATAATGACGATATGAATATGTAGATAAATATAATATCACCGATTTTGATAAATACAGCAATTCATATGACAGAAAGGAGTAGAATTAAGCTAGGGAGGTCTTTATTAAGCAGTAGATTGGTTCAGGTCGATGATGATGATGATGACGATAAGAATATGTAGGTAAATATAATATCACCGATTTTGATAAATACAGAAATTCATATGACAGAAAGGAGTAGAATCAGGCTAGGGAGGTCTTTATTAAGCGGTGGATTAATCCTGGTTGATGATGATGATATATGAATATGCAGATAAATATAATATCACCGATTTTTATAAATACAGGGATTCATATGACAGAACGGAGTAAAATCAGGCTAAGGGGGTCTTTATTAAGCAGTGTATTGGTTCAGGTCGATGTGATGATGATGATGATGATGACGATATGAATATGTAGATAAATATAATATCACCGATTTTGATAAATACAGAAATTCATATGACAAAAAGGAGTAGAATCAGTCTATGGAGGTGTTTATTCAGCAGAGGATTGATCCTGGTTGATGATGATAATGACAATATGAATATTTAGATAAACATAGTATTACCGATTTTGATAAATACAAATTCATATGACAGAAAGGAGTAGATTCGGGCTAGGGAGGCCATTATCCAGCAGTGGATTGGTTCAAGTCCTGGTTGATGATGATGATGATTATGATGACGATATGACTATGTAGATAAATAACATTAGAAATTCAATACTGTCAAGAATACAATAAACGTAGAGAGGCCTTAATCTAGCAGTAGATTTATTGAGGCTCGTGATAATAATGGCATTACATATAGATAGGTAGATAATAATATAATATCACTGATTTTGATAAATATAACAATTCATGTGTTAGTAAGGAGTAGAATAAGGCTGAGGAGGCCTTCATCCAGCAGTGGATAGGTCAAGATTGATGATGATAGGGACGATAAAAATAGGTAGATATTATACAATATCACACATTTTGATGACTATAACAATTCGTATTAATTTCTTTCATTGTTTGCAATGGCAACTTTGTTATTTTAATATGACTATCTGATCTATTGAAATTAGTAGCCTAGGTAATTATTCAATAACAAAAATAGTGGGTGAACAGCCACAAAGAAGTATTTAAAAAAATCAAATTTGGAATATCACGTTATCTATGAAATTGCCGACAGTGGCGGACGCGCCTGTCAAAATTTTATTTACGTAGTGAATTGTACCAAAATTATGGTTTTTTCACCGGAAAAAAGTGCGCCAATGCTTACATTACGATATTTGAATAAAAATAATCGAATTCGTTTGTCAAATAAAGGATTATAAGGTCTTAAGCGACGAAGACGTCATTCTGACAGGCGTGGACAGTAAATATGGCGATCGTATACGGTGTGTAAGAAAATATCGGATATAAACGTCATGTACATGTAAAATCATGGAAAATTTCTGAAATGTGTTCAATTCAATTGGTAGATGAATCGGTAGCGCACATTTCTAAGTGAAGATGTAAAAATAACAATAAAATGTCGCTTAAATGAGCTGTTGGTGCATTTTCCAAAATCTCTTAGGATAATAATATATAGGAGATTTTATTTTATTTACACCAATGTCAACTCGGTTGCTTTTGTTTTGAAAATATCATGTAGAGTTGACATGAAATTTGAAAGGAATGACATGACGTCGGCGACAAAATAGTCTCGAAGCTCGAGTGTTGATTGGCTGGGCCATGGGTAAGCTCTGATTGGTTATTGAACTGCGATCGTACTGCCATCTATTAAGGTGATTGAACATTACTAATGTTGAAAGCAGAGCATTGAATCAGACCCTTTTTTGAGTTGCTCCGCTCCGGGTAAAAAGTTTTAATAAGTATTATATATGTATATAAATTCTAAACAAATAAAAAAATGTGTAGGTAGTTTTAAAATTGTTGTTGTCAACTAATTTGGAAATGTCCCTCTGAGGCGGACGAAACCGGTTCTAATTTATTGATTAAAAGTGGAATAAGTACTACAAAAAAATGCGTTTAATTAAATTAAACAACAATACAATGCAGTTCCGCCATGAATTGACAGTTAAAAAAATAAAAGAAATTAGTTTTAAAATAATCGTTATTTTTATTATTAATTCTAGTAAACAAACCAACAGCAAATCGTCTCTCATTATTTGCCTCTTCTGTCAAAAAAATAAGGATATTTATCACTCGGCAGTGTTGCCATATTTCAAATAATTCCAGTGTTGCAGTGTCAAAATAATATACTATTTTCATTGGATTTTAGGATGAAAAATTAATACCTATTAAAAAAAACATCCGGAACAGTGGAGCACAACAAATTTTCGGTGCGCCGGGTAAAATCCTATTGCTCCAGTGCTCCGTGCTCCTGCTCCGAGCTCCGCTCCAACGCTCTGGTTGAAAGTGGTCACGATCGCTGTATAGAAAATACATCCCCATGCAACAAACTCACAATCAAACTATTGACAAATAAACACGTAATGGAAAAGTTTATTAGAACTTATCCGCAATGACGTCAAATCTATTAAATACTAAACTAAATTAAATAAATCCTATAATATTAAAAATAAATAAAACTGAAAGTGCCTTCAATAAATAACTTTAAATCTATAATCTATTCCTGTGAGATAAAATTATAATAAATATTTAAGGTACGAGTAACATACAATCGAAAAGAAACTAACTTTACCGTTTAAAAAAAAGATTTTTTTTCTTAGTTAGGTACATGTTCAAATACGCGCGTTAACATGTTCTTACTCCCTACTTCAGTTTTAGTTTGTCAATTTATGGCTACGGCCGTATGTTGTAGCTTAACCACTAGGGAATGACAAAAGAAATGGCGTATTTCAAAAAAACACTACCTTTTTCTTAGGTCAATAATTATTATAAATCAATCATTATTCGTAAGATGTTTATTACACTTGAATGGTCAAAGACATAGCATATAATTTGTATCTTTAGAATTATCTTTAAATGTGTTAATCTTGCCCATTTTTTGAATAATAAAATGCCTAATTCTTGTCAAATTTGGGATCACAGAGATTATCAATATATGTTTTTATCGTAAATATTTCACTATAATAATGTCGACATAAATTATACTGATGGTTTTATAAATGCAAAAATTCTTAACACCACTGCACATTTATGTACTGAAATATGACTATATTCTAAAACATTAGTGCGAGAGGTTTAAAAGAATACTATTTTATGTAATAAACATACTTTATGCAGTCATCAAATGTTTAAAATAAATATAAAGGATAATAAGGCTTTTAAATCATATAAATAGATTATCTACAACGTTTAAGGAATGTCCAGGATCATGCTTTGAAAATAGAATAAAAGCTCCATTTTGACCCACGCTGAGCACGTCCGCCATTAAGTCGTTTATAATCGCATCACAAAATTTGTTCTTCTTTTCAAAGCTGTTAAAAGCTTTCCTCAGTAATATATTTTCATTAAATAATATTGCGTTATTATAATAATATTATCATGCGTATGTTATTCAGTCTGGAATACAAAATAAACATTAACAATTATTAATTACCTGAGTTGAAATTAATTGAGTTGAAAATGTCACTCTGAGGCGGACCGAACCGGTCCAGATATTAATTAATAAAACTGGAATAAGTTTTATAAAAAAATTGTATTTCCTATTAAATTAATAATACAATGAATTTCTACCATAAATTGACAGTTAACACGAAAAAAATAAATTAATTATCTAAATAAAGTCAACATTAAATTTTATAAAATCCCGATGCCATCAATAAAGTTATAGTCATTGAAATCGTAGCGATACTACTCAATAAAATTCGCTTATTTTATGTAGTGTTTGCTAGTAATAATATTATACTTCACCTCTCAATAAATTTAGTATAGGTAAATCATTATACAGTGGCATCATAGGCGTTTCGGATATGTATTGGAGTTGTTTACTGCAATGCCTGATTTAATGCTAACAAACAATACCACTACAACTGCAAGTCGCTTTTTCCATACCCATGGTGCCACTGTAGATTGATTTACCTCTACCTAACGCCGCAAAATAGTTAAAATAAAAACATTATTCTATAAAAGCTTGACATCGCACCTATTATTAAAATTAACTCATAAAAACTATTTTTTTTAAGCCCCGATATGTGTATATTACAAATTACAAGCTTAATAATGGAATACAGGGTGATTGCAAAGTACCTTAATATTAATATTTAAACTAGTTTACTTTAATTAATAACTATATTAGTTCGATTAAAGAATGTAACACTTTCTATTAAATTTTTATGAGTAATATACAAGTAATATATTAGAAAAATATTCACAATAAAGTGGACTTGAATGCATAACTATCGCATTCAGAGTGCAGCTGTAATTTACCATTTACGACTAAGATACACGGGCCTACAAGTTGCCGTATTCACACAGATAATAGATCGGTTTTGTCTGCCAGACGTATTAAGATAATGCAATACATATCTGGGAAAACATGAACAATTTATTAATCGGACGATTAATACACGGCCGACAGAAGCATGGACTTTTTTTTATATCTGCCGATTAAGTCAGCGCGCAAAAAAAAAATATTTAATTGACCATTACCCTAAAACATGTTGCAGCATCAGTCCCGTGCGGCTCCGTCTCGGGACGGAATGAGCACTTAAAATCACTTCTTTCAGACACATTTAAAGCGTCATGGAAAGCGGCCGTGCATGTCCACGGCTGTGCATATATGACGGGTGGTGGTGGGAACTTTAAGTACGATCTAGGAATCTGCAACTCATTACAAGTTTGGTTTTACGTTATGGAGGGAGAAGACCGCTATAGGGGTGACAGGTATAGAGATGAAAAGAGACTGGTTGGATTTTGCTCAGATGAAAGGAGGAGCAATAATTTATTATCGCGTAACAATATACAGTTGGTACAAGAGTAAATGATACTGGAGTTATATTCGTGGTCCGAGGCTTGGTGGAAGAGATGCTGAGTGGAGTGATACTGTCACTGAGACTTGACTGATACTAACATAACCAATGAACTATAATTCGCTATTTATATACATGAATAATCGGTAAATTGCAATAGTCATTGTTGATGTATTTTCCAAATGGAAAATCTGTTGACCGCTGCATTGTTGCAACTTTTAGTAATTTTGATGACCAAGCCCGAGGTAGTCGAACTCCATCGAATTATGTTCCACATGTATAATATGCTATTATTTGTAGATGCGACGATTATGTGATACTTAAATGTCTTGCTGGTTCTTAGGTTGTCGAAATAACGCTGACAAGGTCCAAGGTCGTTGCCCGCTACTCAAGTATGGATTTGATAGCTACTAAAATGTATCAATGTTTTCACAAACCTACAGCGACTACTATTTTTTTAATTTGACATACCCTGTAGCTACTTAAATTTGTATCATATAGCGAGGGCTGCGCTTCTATGGCGATAATTCATTTTTGGTTATTTATCTCGATCACGTTGTATCATACGTGTTACCTGTATGATGTAACTCGGCCGAGTGAATCATCGGAAATGCGCGTTCAATCATTAAAAATCATTGACATAAACGCAATTGGCTGATTGCGATCGGCCGAAATTTTGTCACTGGTACAGATTTTGGAATTGGCCGGTTTTGCGTTCATTCATGCGTGCTTCTCCAGTCAACTTTGCTGCCATAACTACCCGATTGTTTAAATGGCCGTTTAAATTCCTGTAATATATAAAATACTAGCTGACCCGGCAAACGTTGTTCTGCCATATAAATTATTTCTAGTGAATATTTTGGTTGTTAAATAAAAAATAACGAATGTATCGTAAGTGTGTGGGGATGGGATCTATGACAGAAAGAGGAATGGAGCACTGTAGACGATGACCGCCGATAAAAACAAAAAAAAACATCATCCATTCATTTTCTCAATTCAAAATGAGTAATGATGTTCATAATGAATGAATTATCTGTGATAGGATCTCGTTGTTTAATGTTTATGCAATATCCGTCTTGTCCCTTCCAGAAAATTAGCGGATATTGGAGAGCGTCCTATGTACGGTGTGTGTCAGCGATGAACTCCAGATTATTGCTTCTTCTTCGAATCACGATTTCTCGCATCGATGTGCGGTCGCCAACCATGATTCCAGCAATGTCGTCAATAACAGTCGCATTGAATTGACGTACGTGCTCTCCAGCTGGTGTTTTATCAGGATTGATGACAATAGCGTGATTGTCTCTTTGCAATTCGTGCATGTGTGCTTTGAAGAATTTCAATAATTCATTGTGCTCATTCAACAGGGCGTCCAGTTCGCCGACGATGCGCCTGGCATTAGGCGAATTGAGGCTATTGTGGCCGCAACGTGCATCCACATGATTGATGTCCTCACCGCCGCGCCCATGAAGTAGATTTGTAAAAATGTATGTGGTTCGTTTGGCATTGGCAGCAATGAGCCTACTTTGTGGTATACTTGGCCTTTGATTTTGAACGTAGAATGGAATTGTTGACCATTTGCCGCAGTATTGTGAACTATTTCTGTAGCTCCGGACGAAGTCATTTGAAAGCATGAATTGAATGTGCGAATGGACTTCAGGAACAGGTTTGAATCTAGAACCGTGCCGATGAGCAAGCCGTTCAATGGTTCTGGTGGTATCTCAATTTCTGGTAGTTGCACTTTTCCTGATGCGCAACACATCCCGGCTGACTCATGTTTGAATTTGAGCGCATGACAATGGGGACATTCTTTGTCCATAGCACCAATCAGCACTTTTGGATGAGCGGAATATTCAATATCTGGCTCGTACTCCAATGCGAGACGAAGGAACGAAGCGGATGTAAATGTTCGATGTACTTGTTGGCGTTGTCGGTCATTTGCTCTGCGTGTGTTAACTACGAACCGGTGCGCTTGGCTCCGTTCCAATTGTCGTTGTTGATTTCGTTCAGCTCGTGCCTCTTGTGATTGAGATGCACGCAATTGCGACATGCTTACACGCACGTTTTTGTTATCTTGTTGGATTTGTTCGTTTTTGCTCTATTTGCTCTACTATTTCGCATGTTTGTTGCTTTATTCGTTCTACGGCCCAAATGGCCCCCCTTGCGTCTTGCTGGCATTGTGCACTGTAATACACGCACATAAAAATAGATAAATAAAATAAATCGTACAAAATTTTGCACGCACTGCGTTGTGGTATGCCGAATGAAATGTCATAATGGCGCGACGCTTCTCTTGAATTCTTCTCGGACGTAGCGCCATCTATCATTCAACAACATGAATAATTTCGTTCTGTTTGACGACGGTTAAATTTGTTCATACAAAAATAATAAAATCGCGATTAAAAAATGGGAGGGTGGGGGTAGGAGGGTGAAAATTTGGGGTTATAGGTATTTTTTATGCCAAATAATAAAAAAAATACAAAAAAAAATTGTCAAAAAAATAAAAGAAAATTTTTCTGGATAGAGATACCCTAATCACCTAGCGGTATGAAATATACTTGTTGACCTATTCTCATACCTAACAAATATACATAAAAAAATTCATAAAAATCGGTCGAGCCATTTCGGAGGAGTTCGACCACAAACATCGTGACACGAGATTTTTATATATATAGAGATTTATTTGTAAAATGTACTACGAACGCTGCAATTGTCTTTTTAAATATCAAATTCATCCCCACCGCAAGTTGTTGTTATTGGATTCGCTTACCCCCAGCTGTAAAATAGGTTTTAATAATGGAATCATAAAAATGAAATAGTTTTCGACATTTAATCCAAGCTATAGAAATAAAATGCTTACTCAATAAAAAAATTAGTAGATCACAATCTATGTACTGTTATAATATTATGTCGTAAGTGTGGCTGTGCTCATATACATCATACAGCAATAACTTGCAATAATACGGATACTACTGTCCGACAACAAGATCTCGTCGATAACATGAAGTTGCTGTAGTCGCATATATAAGACTTTTGAGTGACGTATCTGTCATGACGGCAATGCGTATTTATAATTTACTGGCTCTCTTTTTAGATGCTACTCCTTTTCTTTTTCGCAATAAGCCAAAAGTTTACTAATAATAATTCAAACATCACTCCTGATTGTTTTAGACTTTTTACAAAAAGCGTCAAATTACGTAAATTGATAAATTCGCACACCAAGGAAGCGTTAAATGAAATGATAAATTTGGTGGATTTCCTCGTTTGAAAACGGAGGTGCGATTAACTGCACAGGAGTGGCTTTGTTACACCCCCGAATGGTCTATATTTGGGGATAATTCTGTGGATCTAGAGAGGCCCAAACCATTATCAAACCGACACATAGTGAGGGTTGATTGCGAAAATAAGTAATAATAAATCCGACAATGCTGTTTGAGCGCCAAAATTTAATAAAACAGCAACGTCACAATCTTTTCCATTGCTTTAAGCGTAAAGAAATCGCTTTAAAAGCGATGCGAGACCGCTCGTAGCGCTAAATGATTGCAGCGGCAGGATCGAAAGGCAAACGATCTTGGCGTGCAAGCGCAGAAGAGAAGGTTAAGCAGCCTTTTTAAAAATAGAGAGCAGAATCTTTTTATCATCGTAACCATAAACATATTCATACTGGGCTCCGAAGTAAATTTATAAATATGTAGTCATATAGTAATGTTAACTTAATAAAAATCGCCGTTTTTCGACCATTCCAGTGTTATTTGTTTACCTCCCAAGTCCCAAAATAATACAGACGATGACGATAAAAGCAAGAAAAATGCATCACACACCAACACATTTTAACGAGAGATGGCAGCTTGTTAGTTTACAGTTTTAGCACATGAACAAGAAGTTCTTGTACGGCAATACATTATAATATTATCATAGTTAGATACACGATGCCATAGTTTGTGGTACGGTGAAAACTTTTTAATTTCAATTGATTTGTAATTTAATGCACAATAATAATAGTAATTTAAATAATCCTCAACAAACATATTATTTATTTCAGTCACCCTGTACTGAATAGCAGATGTTAATTTTCCCGAAGATAAAAAAATCCACGAACGTTTTATTCTACCTTAGACAAGGAATCACGCCACAGAACCGACACCCCGTAGACAGCATTTTTTCTACTCGCAATTGATGCTCAGCAGTAAAATATATGTGATTACGTCTATCAAAAAACTTGGCAGCATATTGATCTCTATTGTATTAACTGTTCCGAGGGACAGGTAACTAGAGGTGTGCTATTATTTCCGTGCAACACCGTACCATCGTTCAGTCCATCAAGTAGAGATACCAAAGTAATTATTACTATATAAAGTATTATTCACTCTTATTGACTGCGTTGAATTTTTTTAATAGATATGATTTACCATGATTATCTGAGCTTAATTTTACACCGTTAACACGAGCATCTAGTTTATAAAATAGGTGTAACACTGCTTGATTGGAAGGTTTTATATCGACTAGTGGCGAAGGGCGGAGGTAGGCTATTGAGATTTGACATTAAAATAGTGCTCACTAAACTTTGTCAGTCATACTTATTTGTTTTCTTCTTCTTCCACGGCGCTACATCCCGGGGTGGGATTTGGCCTTCTCCACAACCGCTTTCCACTCACTCCGGTCTCTCGCCACACTTCTCCAGTTACCGGGTCTTCCTATATGAAGGCATTCCACTTCTACGGCGTCAGTCCATCTCCTTCTTGGACGGCATCTGGGTCTCTTCTTATTTGTTTTCATTCATCTAATAATACAATCAATTTGCAGATTGTGCTGATCAGTATTTTAAATTCAATTAAACTTTGCCTGAACCAAATCATAATCGTTAAGGCATGGGGCGATCGAACAAAAATAGTGCACACTTTCTAAGTAATACTTTTAAGTTTTAGTTGAATTAAGAATACACATTACAGATGGTGTTGGTGAGTTTTTTTTTAAATTCATTAAGCCCTGCCTAACCAAACTATAATTTATAAAATATATAAACTTATGTATGGTTTAATGGCATAATTTTAGATCTTTTATAGATAAACGAATATTATATTACTATTATCTACTTTCGCTTGAATTAGGCAGGGTTTAATTAAATTTTAATAACTAACAAACATTATTTATACATTGTAGTCTTAGTTCAAAGAAAACGAATACGTTTGATTGACAAAGTATATTATGCATTATTTATGTCGGATCTTAAAAGCCTACCTCTACCGTTCGTCACTGGACCTACTACATTAAAGCTCTGCTATAATAATGTATTAACATATGTAATGTTTTCTCCAACTTATCGAGAACGAATCTGATTTAGATTACTTTAAGTGGACAGCATTTTTCATCACAAAACAGCCTACCTCCACCCTTCGCCACTGATATCGACTGAATGTTAAATGATGTTCGAGTAACGAGTTCTTTATTATCGTCTGAGCTTATTTGATATAAATTTAATTGATATAATACAACCTTTGGAAGATTCTGGCCTCCTCCAATAACTTTTTAAATCCGTGGCGGTGTCTAGCCATCTCAGTTTTAGCTGTCCAAGAATGCTCTTACCCTCAGAGGATACGTACGTCGTAAATAGGTAAATTCACAGTCTACTATGGGTTTCATCTGGCAGAATACAAAGTATTTATCATACATTTCTAATATTATACGTAGTTTTTCTGTATACAAATATTAAAGGTTTCATCGAAGTAGTAAATTTTTATTATGTAGCCAACATTCTATTGAGTTTTGAAAATACATTTTTTATCACCTTCATTTATGGGGCACGAGTTTTCTACTCGTGACAGCATGCGAAAATAAAATTAGGGTGCACGTTATTGTACCTCTCAATTTATCGTGTTTTTAAGGTTCGTGATAGCTTGTCTATTTTAAAAGCACAATATAAAACAGATACTTACTTATCTTTTTATTGTATTATGTTTTCATATACTGCGGTGGAAAATATAATATAATATGAAATTCCAAGAAAATTACTATCAGTAATATCACTTTTTAAAAAATATTTAATAATTACTGTATAATAGCATATTATTAGATCCACAGAAACCACTTTGTATGATATCTTTATACAATACTAGCTGACCCGGCGAACTTCGTACCGCCTCAGAATCAATAATCTTGTGTTAACTTATTAGCTGAATTAAATTCAGTTTTTTATTAAGTTAAAATGAATACTCAAAATGAATAAGTTCAATAAATGTGCAAAAATCAAATCGAAATGAAAAGTATTTTAATTACATTGAACTGTACACACTGTACACCCACGATAACTGCGTGGATTAAGCGCTGGTCTATAGTTTCGAGGGTTCCAGGTTCAAATCTGGGTCTGGAAAGTTCACATATTGTTTTTCAATTTGTGCATGAGTCAGAGTATGATCCTAATAGGTTGAGCAAGTGGCTGACATCCATTTCTCGTAAAAATAAAATCTGTTAATACAAACCTCCACTCTGTGGAGGCCCATATCATCTTATTAGGATCGGACATGGTCAAAAGAAAAAAAAAGAATGTAATTCACGTGGCAGCAAGGCATTTGCTTTATTGAAGCGAATCGAAATGATTCACGTAGCATTGTTGCACTACTTTCTGTTAAACTATTTGCTGGATGGGTTGCACTCGGGTCGATTCCCTTCATTGAATTATCTTGTGATATACGACATTTTTCGTTTTGTTGTCAGGTGCGAAAACGAAAAAAGCAGATGGTTTGCCGACACATGAACATGCTACGTACAAATAATTAACCGTGAGAGAAACATTCATTTTATGGATTCAGGCCACAAACACTCAAGGATTGGCCTTGTAATTTGTTGATTGCCATGCCGAATGCAAGACGAATTGGAAATTGAATTTGTTTCAACTCGAATGGCGTATCGGTTGGGATCATCGAAATCCTCGGAATGAGAACTTCCTCACCTTTTAACATTCCTTTGATTATCGTCGCGTGAATCACATTGCCCATGAGTTTTCTCACCACCAAACGCGTTCCGTTACATAGTTTTGGTTGGTTCAGATTTCAAAGCATGATGACTACCGAGCCAACCTTCAGTTGTAAATTGTGCGGTGGCAAGCCAGGCAAATCTAATGACTTTAAAAATTCAGTTGGATTGTTGGTTGCTTGGTCTTCGTTTGTTACACAGTCGATAGATTTGAAGGAATGCAGTGGACCAACGATTTGATTTTGAATTGTGAAGTTTAAGTGATCCACATCTTTGTTCTTTGCCGCAAGAATGCTCGTTCACTCAACCAATTGTGATTTTTGTGGTTAGCAATGATGTTCGGGAACACTTTGTTGATGAGTTCGTCCTTAGTTGAGACGAAATTGCAAAAATTCAGCGGAAACGAAATCAATCCGTTCGATTCATCGACAAGAAGACGGCCGTTACTGATAATCAGTAATTGCTTGGAGAAATCTTCTCAGCAGAAAAAGTTGATGGATTGTTTAGCAATGCAACTCACATGTTTGTCGTCAGCTGAAGTTTCTTCACATAGCGCCATAGAGTCGATGATTTGAGGCAAGCATTTATTTCATCGGCAGCGGTCGATCTCGGAATGACTGGTAGTGTTTGGCGGAAATCGCCAGATAGTAGAATCATTGCGCCTCCAAAACTTCTTGAGTCATTGCGCAGATTTTTCATAGTTCTATTGAGTGCTTTCAATGCGCGTTTGTGTGCCATTGTGCATTCATCCCAGGTGATGATTTTACTTGCTACTAAAACTTTGGCCATTACTGAATGTTTCGCAATGTTGCATGTCGGTTTTTCAGTCGTTTGAAGGTTTAAGGGCAATTTCAACGTTGAATGAGACGTTCGGCATCCTTCTAGCAACGTGGCCGCTATCCCAGAAGAAGCAACTGCTACATCATTTTCGGATCTCGCACGAACAGTAGCCAAAATCAATGCCATGAGGAATGTTTTTCCAGTTCCACCGGGCACGCCGAGGAAAAATAAGCTACCATTTCCATCATCAATTGCCTTCATTGACGTAACGTACCTACAATTCTTTCTGTTGGGGGTTCAACAGTAGTACATTCGTTCGAACTGATTGGTTCAATGCATCTAATCATATTCACGTTCACGTTCCAAATCTCGATTGAAAGCGTCGTTCATTCCATGATGTGGCAATGGCATTAATAACTTGACTAAAAACTGCCGCATATGAGGTAACACATGTATAGCAAAGCCTGGTTATGTATCTCCTCATTCACCTCAAGATCGGAATTCCCTAAACTGACACGAATTCGATGTAAAATGTCTTCTGACATGTCATCCTTGTACTTGTTCCACAGTTCAGGTGGATTCGATGGGAAGCATGTCAAAATAATGGTAGCAAATAATGTGCGTATCTGACTTGGAGATGCAGAAACAATTGCTCCAGCGATTGTCATATCACAATGAGTATCGTTTTCAAGCAAATTGAGTAGTTGACATGAAGCACGAAATGTTGGGCACACTACATCATTGACAGTTAGATATTTCGACTATCATTCTTTCTTTTGTTTGTTTGTTTCTTGTTTATTGTTTCTGTAATGTATCAGAGATGGCGTTCTATACGGATTTAATTTTTTTGTGATTTTCTTACTTTTGGAATACTCATTTAAATTCATCGATATCAGTCAAAAGCCGTTCCATTCAAAAGTGTATGAGAAAATTAATTTTATTCATAATTTTCTTTTCGGTGAATTTTTCCGATGTTTTAATAGTTATTCTGCTATTCGGGGCTGAGACAAATCCAACAAATTAAAGATCGTAAAAATCGGTCTAGCTGTTCTCGAGTTATAAATGGTGTAACTAACCCGACTTTCTTTTATATATATAGATCGATATATATATATATATATAAATCACACACAGTGAAGGCGAGGTTAGTTCATATACCTCTAACATCGATACGGTTCTTAATATCATTACTACTACTACAACTTCACCCTCTCATGCCCCCAGCATTGGGGCATAGAGCAGAAAAAGTTCCCACCTCCCACCATGCCAGACATGCAGCGCGTAGATCGCATGTGTAGCACCTTTGCAGGATGACAGAGGGTCGGCCATGGTTATGTTTATCATTATGTGCATTAAAATAGATTTTTTTATTAACAATGATAACGCATAACTTTTAATACCTTTTTGAAAAAAAAGCATGGATAAGGTTTGGAACCAGTGGAATTTTTTATATGAGTGTGTGCACTTTATCATTTTTATATATTTTTTTCTAATATTCATATTTCTGAGACTTGTCAAAATGATGTACCTAGGTACTTAATAATAATAATTCTAAATCGTGAGAATAATTTAAAAATAATGTTGTCGAACTGAATTCAAAATCTAGCTAATTACATATGAATCGAGTTATTGTCATTTCATTATTATCATCATCAGCCGGGAACGATCCATTGTTTGATGAAGGCCTCCACTAGTTTCCGCCACCCTTCTCGGTTTCCAGTTCTTCGCAGCAACATACATCCACAGAACTTCATGAGTTCTTCTTTTATCAGGTTTTATGGCATAATTTGAGATACCCCATCTCCACCGTGCACCCTGCAATTTGTGACTCTATAATGACTCTATAAACGTATCAGAATGTAAAAATTTTAGTGCCACACTTCCTTGACCCGAAACAAAGCTGCATGTAACTGATGTAGCAACCGTGCACTTTGGTGCTTAGGGCATACGTGTGGGCATTTAGTGCCCCTTGATTAAAGGTGATTAAAAATGTCGTGAGATATGAATTTATTCCGATCACAATACCACATTGCATTACATATTATCATTATACGCCCACGATGGCCGAGCGGCTTACGCATTGACTTATAGTGCCGTGGGTACCTGATTCAACTCCAGGGCCTGGAAAATACACATCATATTGTTCTTCAATTTGTGCTTGGAGTCTAATAGGCTGAGCAAGTTGCTAACATCCATTTCTCATAAAATCAAAAATCTGTTAATACAAACCTTCACTCCGCGGAAGCACGTATGATCCTATTAAGGCTTAATTACATTGGCAGACGCGCAGACCCAACCCGATCCAACAACCATCGTGGCCAACGTTTCAAACTATTTGCAATAAAACGCAACGATTCAATCGCGTTGCTCATGCTTTTGATATTCTCTAGCAAGCATCTGTTGAAATTTGCGCGGCCGTTTGACATTTATAGAAAGTTTTGTATACTTATTGTTAATTTACATCATGAATAACTGGGCGAGCTGGAATCTCCAAGCCAACCGATTAAGACTAATTGTAGCGAGTATGGCTATATTTCAACTGGCGTATATTAATTCGACGGGGACCGTGTCCTAAGCGCTAGTCCATACATTTTTTTTTTGAGATTTCGCCATCTTGTAGTTGTTGAAATCGAGCAGTAGAATGAACGACCGTTTGCGTGGCTTGCAAACGAGCTCGTATTCAGCTATTCTCGTACGCTTTCGACTATCTTCGCTTGCTAATGAATGGATCGCACGACGAAATAATAGAAAATTTTCCACTTTTGTCCCAATCGCTCACGATCCTTAAAAATAGAGAATAGAGTTTGACAGTCGTGGCAGACAATCGGACCAGACGCAATCTGCCAATGTAATTTGAGCTTTAGGAACGGACATGTCAAAAGACGAAGCATTATTGGATTGGTTATGGTACATGGTAATTTAAGTGTTATATTTATTACAAATTCACTAGGAGCTCTAAATATTATGACGATAGACATTGTTTTATAATACTCACGTATTATACCATGTTTCAAGATTTTCTTCGACCAAAGAAAGATTTACAATACTTTTGTGAAGTAACACATATTGCTCAAAATAAAATACAGTTTCAAACAAAAAAAATGTGTTTTTTCTAGGTTTTTGTTCGACATCTCAAAAATCCGAATTAGGCATATAAATCTAAAATACAGAAATTCGAACTGTGTATCGGTATTAATATTTTTTCGAGCAATATGAAAAATTTCACTCACATATTCATACGCCATAATTTATCCCTATTTTCGCAAAGTCAATAATAAATATTATGTATCTTGTGTGAATCGAGTAGGAAACCTGAGCGGATTGAAAAATATTTTCTTTTATATGATTTATGTAAAAAGTTGGTGTCATGGAATAGACTAGTGGAGATTTCTAAAAGCTTTTTTATTTATATTGCCAACTTCCTTGTTTTTACGAGGCTTGTAAAAACTTGGGACATTATTGTTTTTAAGATTGGTATGTACTGGCATGCCATTACTTTTGTTGGACTACACTGTATCTCTCTTGTTTATTTTCTACAAAATTATTAATTCGTTACAACAAATTTATTGATGTGCATCGTGGTGTATTCTCAACTCTATTATACAAATGTTAAAATATTTTAAATCGATTAATAAAAAAATTTGCAATTAAATTTTTGTGTTTCTTGATTGGATATATTAAATAGATCTTCGATGTATAATTGAAAAAACACTCTTTTACCTGGTCTGAATAAATCTCTACGCCCGCAGTAAGACGCCGCAATTTTTTTAAAAGCAAGATAATTATTAACCTTTGTGGCTGTCCATATAATCAGCTTTATTTATTGTTATATATATTTTAAATTCATTTTCCTTTTATTAATTCTCTGTGCATTTTCTCTCCCCCGGCACTTAGTAAAATCAGTAAACTCAGTTAAAGCTCACTCGAGAGCATGGCGACCTCAGTATTGGGTAACTGCTCTTGAGACATTCCCATTCATAAAAAATTGATGCTTCACATCAAAACATAGGGTCCCGTGATACGCCCGATTAAGACCGGGTGTGGTGTTGGGCGGCTGTGGTTTGGTGGGGCCATTAACTTCAGTGTTACCTTGTGGACCAAAATAAATATGCTTCACTAAAAAGTGGGGTATATAAGACAAAATCATGCTTTAGTTAAACTTATTTATGCGACTCATTATTTTCAATAACATAATAAAATTGAAATACAGATGCGGCCGTCTTTGGATTCCTGTAACCCAGATTTCAATTATTATAATATTATTTATTACCTAATATTCATTTTCACGTAGAATCAGTCAATATCCAATTATCGTAAACTCAACGAAATAACTTACCTCAATAATAAAATTACAATATTATTTTCTAATATTCATTGAAACGATAGTCAGCGAAATTTCCAATTAGCGCACACTCAATAAAACATCTGATGCGTAATTAATTAAATAGCCATTCCAACATAAGTATTATTCAATAGTACGTCTTCACTAAATAAGCGGATCATAATTGATTGGAAATCTCATTTAATTAGAACTTCCCGGTCTGTTAGTATCTCAGTCTCTGTATCGCTCCGCACAGCATCTCATTCTACCGAGTCTCTGACCTCGGAACAGTATCATAAGTATTGTAACATAACTCTCTTGTAACATATTCTTGTACCGACTGTTTACGCCGCAAATAAAACTCGCTCCTCCATCCATTGGAGCAACCACCAAATGTCGTTTTATTATCTCTCCTTCTGACGACTCTCCTTCTGGTTCTCATGCTACAACGGTCTTGTCCCTTTACAACTTATGACCGCCACACAGAATATGTTGACTCACCGAATCTAATTACTGTTTTAGAGTATGAATGTCCATACTATTATTATTATACATTCCTCACTATGAAAAATTGATTAAAGGAACTCAATACAAAAGACCCTACTAATATAGTCATATTAAAGTTACCTGTTTAATAATATAGTTTTCGAAAATACATAATTTTGAAAAACACTTTCTAGGAGAATATATTATAACCAATAGAAATTTTTTTTTTTGAAAAAAGTAAGCCACCCCGACGGGGAATCGAGCCTTGCATCTCCCGGGTTTACGCCCCATCCGTGCATTACCACTATGCTACGCAGTGACATAATAATTGTGACAAATTTTAACTTTGGTCAATTTTAATACATACTCATCAGCGCTCTTCCAAATCAAGCTACTTTGGCAATCGATTGTTGTCTCTTAAATCAAAGTAGATACCTATTACTTCGATTACTAACCGACGTCGTGGATTTCTCCAATATTTTTTAAGATGTAACTTACTTCCACTTGCTAATAATTCATAATTAACTATTCCTTGTATCCAACGAATAATTCACAAGATTTTAAGAATTTATCATTCAATTATTGAAAATACATAATTTTGAAAAACATTTTCTGAGAGAGAGAGAGAGAGAGCTTACTTTTTTAAAAATAGATTTTTTCTATTGGTTATAATATATTCTCTCAGAAAGTGTTTTACAAAATTGTGTATTTTCAATAATTAGAATGATACATTCTTAAAATCTTGTGAATTATTTGTTGAATAAAAGAAATAGTTGAATACAATATAGTTTTCATTGGGAAAGAATTCCTGACATTCGATTTTTGGCTATAATTATGAAACCCCTTATTTACACGTATATTTAAATTGAATGAAATGAAATGAAAATGAAAATGAAATCTATAAATATGTTATTTTAAATGTATTTACTTACCTACCGTATAAGCTCTAACAGTCAAATATCTTTATATTTTTTTGACTAAACCTCTTGCATTATTTTTTACAAGATGCTGCAGTGATATAGCAAATATAGTGGTGCTATGTGAATGACTAATAGATAAAAGTCATTGATAATAATATATTATACTTGCACAAGTACACTGGTTATGTCTGGTAGCCGGCTTAAGTGATTATTCTTAAACATTAAGTTAACCACGTAATTGAACTTACACAGTGTTTCTACGGAAATAACAAACTAAACAAATAAATACCTACTATATAATTGACGATATTGCGTTCACAAAATGCCTACTAGATGGCAGTAAATACCAAAATAGTTTAATTAAAATAGAAAATTAAATTAGCAAGTCAGTGACCTTATATTGGCAATTTGTCGTAAAATCCATCTGTTGCTATTAAATCCAGAATATTGGCATGTGCAATTATTATAGTAAAGTTTCAGGAAAGGAGCTTCATGACAATAGTAATATAGTATTGGGTTAGTTCAATACATATAATATTCTAGAATTAAAGCTTGTTTCCATAACGTTTATTTGCTTAAAAATCATAAAAAAATAAATACTTAACAATTTTTCTCTTTATAAATTAAATTAAAAGAAAGTAGCGACTATCTTGAATCGTTTTGCTTGCAAAAGGTATTATATTTTATGATAATTTTATCAATTATGTAATTTATTACATTGTTTGCAACATGGAGAATATTTTTTTAATTATTTGTAATAATATTAAATTTATTTTAAAATTTTATTAAAAACAATTTTTACTTGAAGTTGTTCACGTTTATATTGAAAAAATCGGTCTTATTTTAATGACGTTTTCGAATATTTGAAATTAATAGGCGAATTTATAGAAATATTTGTAATAGTAAGTTTGTAAATTCCAGATCCCTAAGTATATTTTATTATTCTGTTTATAAGTGGATCACTCATTGACTTATATGAATTTATATTATTTTTACTGGTCAAAGGTAATTTTTCATAAAAAATTCAAAACAACTATATATCGTTGCTCATATAGTACCAGTGAGAAATACTAACTACGTTTGTTGTTCACGTCAATTATTTAAGGAATTTCGTACCGAGCCATTATCAAACTGTTTTTTTTTAAGTTTACCTTGAATATGTAATTACCTTTCTTAACACTTATTTTGTTGGTTATCTGATGTATTTATTTATTTAAGTCACCCTACAAATTTGAATTCGTTTTAAAACGATAAAATTAATTACTAACACTTAATGGGCCATCAGTGTTACGACATACTTATTATTATTCTGTCGTATTCTAAATAATACACTCAAAACATAATAACGTAATCAAGTAAGTATAAACAATCTGATGTTATTGGCAATTAATAACATAGCACCGAAAATTTTAATAGTTTGGTAATCAGGTAGCATCGGACAGAAGTATTAAATCTAAGGGTCAAATGATAAAATCTTTATGTTATTTAAAAGTCATTATAAACCCAATTCATGGTTGACACTTAATAAAAACAATAAATACTAGGCAATAATCCTGTTGGCCGTCAAACGTACGGATTTTTTTAAATTTAGATGTTTTATGATTTTCCAAAATATATTTTAATTAACATACAATTGTAAAAATATGAAAAATTCACAATATAAATGTTAAAATTATAAATGAATAGTAAAAATATACAGTGTATACTTATGTTTGTGTTTGTAAATGCACGCACCGCGGATAAAGTGCTCCTCGCAGGATATTTAGGATTATACAAATTTCATGTCAGCTTACAATGCATGCAAATTATTCATTTTTTTCAATGATATTTTTGATTTTGATGTGTTTGCGTAGATAATCAATCTACCAATAACTAATAACGTATTTCGTTTTTATTATCTGAAGATTATTTCTAAATGAAAACAATTAATAAGCTCTTATGAATAAATCGTGTGACGCGAAGATAGTAAAATACTCTAACTGAGGAAGTAATAAAACATTTATAATATTTTTACATTTCTCCGTCTGTGTAAGTTTTAACAGAGTTAATAATAATTCCTACACCCTGCCGTTCTTCAAGTGAAGAGATGTATAAAGTATGTAGTTTTGTCCTCGTTCAGTTTGAATTGCCATGTTTTATCTAGCTACTTGCATCACTGGTATCCGAAATTCTATACTATAATATACACCAACATGGAATTTCGCTATATAATATAATCGTCAACTGGAAGCTAATGAATCACTATTATAATAATTTAGAACTGGAGTGATGATTAACTAAGTTTTTTATTCAACATCTTTGGGTATGCGGATGTGATTACTTGGAGCGGCGTGCCAGGTTAGGTTCCATGCCGGTTGGGTATTTTATTGCAATACCTGTACGGTGCGGCCGCGATTTATGACCGAGCAGTGGGTTTATGAGATATAGCAAGGCGATGTAATAAAAATGCAATACCTACACCTCACACTGCTCGTGAAACAGCGGTTTTCAACCACTGAAAGTTTACGACATACTCGAGAAGTTAATTATGGCAGTTTTGTTCTACAAATATTTCTTTTATGCATCTTCAATATATATATTTATGAACAATACACAACTTGGAATATAAATTTTTCTTAACAATTTAGTTGTTTTTTACTGAATGAGATTAAAAAATGACAGACAGGGCATCTATTTACGTCATTAATGGTGACTACTTTTACTAATTAAATCAATGTAATAATATATAATTTGATTCATATTATGGCGTTATAATCACTCTACGTTGAGTTTTGATGATGTATTGCATGTTAATTTAGTGTTAAGTTATTGAATGTCAAAAATAAAATATTAACATACTTATTTTAAAATCTAAAACAATTAAAAACCGTTTGAAAATACATCAACGTCATAAATGAGGACTTTTATAAGATCAATGTGGTCTGAATTTATCAAAAATTCCGCAACTATACTTAAAAAAACAACACAATACAATGTGTATTATTCCACAACACCCGCTGCCTTCGTAGTTCAATACGCAAGAAGCAATTGGTTTTTAATTTGTGGGTTTCGAAATCAATAACCGGTAAGGGCGCCTTACATATATATGATTTTTTTCAAATTCTGGGTGCGTATTTGATGTTGCACTGCTATTTTCTCTATTGCTATACTAGTCACTGGGCGACAACTGTGGAAAATATGTTCTATAATTTTATAATAAATATTACGACAATAAAAATATATTATTACGTAACACAAAAAAGCTACGTATGAATTTCTGTATAGATTTTAAATGATACTTTGCTTTTACCACTGACTTTTCTTAGTTATGTTAATACTAATTATTTATACGAAAAAATCTGTAACAAAGGAAATGGCCGAAACTCTCATGATCATGCATAAAGTCAACTATAAAAAACGTATTCACGCTAAATGATAATCAATCAGCACTTGAAAATACGTAGACTAAAAATTATACAAATAAGTTAAAACATAAATATTCAGTAGCTATTTTGTTTTAGTCATTCTGGATGAATTTGGATTACATTCGATTTTTAAAAAAATATTTCACAATGTTGGTAGGTACCTGGATCATTCAGGGATGATTAATACATAGGTAAATATTCACTGTTATACTTAATCCAACTTTTCTTCCGAATTAATGTTCAATTACCTAGCTATTATTTACAAATTAATTACATAGTATCTCAAATAAATGCTATGTCATTAAAAATCGTTCAAAGGCATCAATATGATGCTTATGGAATAAATATTTTAATTTTATTGGTTAATTATTAAATATTTCGGTCAAAGTTCTTTCGTACAAAAAATTACCTGCTCGAAAAGGTCAATATATTCAGCAAATCTTTTAAAACAGTGAATTGTCAAAGAAATATATAATATATATATTATATTGTTTATTGAATTGACATGTAGTCATTCATAAAGACAATACTGTACACAAATATTCCCATCGAGCAACTGCACGATATTGTTTGTCCTCAGTTTGAAACTAAGCAATAATAATTTGTTGAAATTTAATGCAACACGTCGTAAGCGAAATATCACTCAAGCCGTCGTTACTATAAAGTCAAAAGCTCCGAGCAAGTTTTAGGTAGTCATAAAAGCTCAAAGTTTGAAGTCAGCTGCGAAAATCCATCTTAAAGCTATTCGGTGGAGTGAAGAAACGAGGTGAACGTCGGTACGTTCGTGGATGTGGTGAGGGACTCGAGGCCCGTAAACTGAGTTATTTTATAAACTACGGACGTTTTAATGTGAATTATTTATATTTAATAAAGTACTTACCTACTTACTAAGTCATTTCAACCGAAAATGTTAAGTGGAAGTTTATGAGTGCGTAGTAGTTATTATAAAGTTTCAGTAGAAATTCAACCATTCATTTGGCTTTAGTGAGTAATAATTATTAATAAATAAACAATCAAAGAAAATACAGTAACTCTTTTTAAAAACTTTTTTTAATTTTGCCAATATCCAAGTTTTTGAAGCGTAGGTAACACTAGGCTTTACTTTTTCTTTTAAAATATGTTTTAGTTTGGAAACCTGACGTGGCATTAATAATAATTGTTCGTTGACATATTATTGTTTTTTTCTATTATCAGTATAATAATGCTAGTTCACAAAAGTATTATTATACTTTCTGATACCACAACACACCGTGCGGCCCAATGACAGTAGTGTACTACAATAAAGTATTTCAATAGAAGAAAATAACAATCATATTATAAACACCAATGTTTTTACAGGATCAGAAGTCAGTGCCTTGCGCACTGAACTACGAAGGTTGATATATTATGTTTTAATAAATTGCGTGATTAGACTGTTATGGATCTGTAACTCCCCTCTGTATAATATCTCGCCAATGACAATAAATTGTCTTTTGTTTTATTCATCGATACCCTAAGTTACTAATAATGTACTATTGTTAAGAATATTCGATCGGTATGATTTCGACTATTACAATGTACCTACTCAATATTATATTATTGATCAACCCAATTTATCCACCCTATCTAGCTGTGTTACTACACACATATTATAAATTTTTGTACATGAACTAAGCGTCACTAATATTACTTATGTACTATTTCATATCAATAATATTGTAAATGATCCTTGGATTCATTCAACTCGGACCATTCAACTTGTTCAAACATAATTCAGCTCTGCTTACCGAGTTGTTTCACTGCGGATCGAACTCTCTTGAGTTATTTCCCTTTTATTTATACACATGTAATTGTAAATTGAGTATTGACGAATAAACATCTCTGATGATTAACATCCATCGAGTCTTATTACTGACATAAACCTTCCACTTGATCACGTGAAGGATCGGGACCCGTTGGTAAGGATTTCCGTTGCCGAAAACATAACAAGACTACAGAAACATGTTTATTTAAAAAATATTTTCCCGTATAGGACTCAAATCTACATCCATCGAATTCCGACCATCCGTATTTGTGTCCGATTTTTTTTATTAATTTAGCCTTCTGCGCCCTACTATAACAAAATTAACTACACCATTCAACTGAAACATTTTTCAAATGTCATTAGTATATTAGCTATTATAGGTTGCTGTAGTTTAAATGAAGGTATTAATTACTAATAATTTCTCCATATTTTAGTATTAACGTATTTGCACTTTCTAAAACTTGAACTTAAAACGTTGAATAAAAAAGTAGCTAAGTACATAGTTAATTCAATTAAACATTTTTGGAAGAACATAGCCTTTTCCAAAAAAAAAAAAAAAAAAAACAATGACCTGGTAGTATTTATAAAATTCTCATACTGCCAGTATTAACATAATATTGACCAAAGCTTTGGACACTCATCAAAAAGGATGAGACAAAAAAAGAATTTCTGAAACTTTTATATAAAATGTCATTGGGTGTTCGGCGATCCATGATCTAGATAACATTTCATAAATCATTTTTTCTATTTGAATCAACACTTTTCCACCTAGTTGAAAACCATCTGTCAAAAAACTATATAAAAAACACTTACGACTTTTTTAATACTTCACAACAAGAATTTTTGTCAGTCATCATAATATATTCAAAATATATTCGATACCCAATACCTTTATTTGTTTGTCTAAGGCATAAAGTCCACTAAAGCAGGCTTACGGGGCGCTCGCGCATTTTCTATGTGAATCATCGAAAATACAACGTAATCAAATACGCCAGCGCACACTGGACTTGACGACGCATTGTGCCCGCCTGCCCCATGAGTCACCGTTTTTGGCTTCTCAGCGATACGAATTAACGAAAATACAACGTAGTCCATTCATTGAACACGGCAAGCAAAATCACGCTCCTTGAAGCGTCGTCGACAGACGGGCGAGAAGCCATTATTTAAGAATAGTGAACTCTTTGTTTAGTTATTGCGTGTCCGATATTAATTACAAGCCCCGAGAAATTTAATAATATTTTTATTGCTTTGTTATGAGAGATGCTGATAATAATAATTATTTTGTGCTCCTTGAGCCCCTTATTACATAGGTGAAGGGTAATGCGCGGGTGGGAGGGGGCCTACTCAGTAGTGAGCGCACCGAACGCTTTTTTGGTGGACATGCCTAAGTGGCTAGCTAAAGCACGTTGTATTAGTATTCATACACAGTAATCTTATAACCAAAATTTATGTGTAAAACAATTAGGGTAGGGCACTATATAATATTGAACAGCTTATTATCATTATAACAATCAGGTATTTAATTTTAATAGGCACACTTCTGGCAATATCTTTTGCTTCTAATGACCATACCTTTACTCAAAATAAATTATCTCCCCTGATATAAGGTCGGTTACCCCCGCATTTCCCAGGCAGTGAAGTGCACTGTGCGTAATTGATGAAAAGCATCGAATTAAATTTGTGTATAACCAAAATATAATAAGATTATACCAATAGCAAACAACTTAATGGAAAAAAACTTTAAGAGGATAGTAACAAATAATATTATCGGGTCTAGGACGATTTGGCGCCGGGACAACTGGACGACAATTCCAAATTAAATAGACGTTAGGTACTTTTAAAAAAATATTTAATATTATTATTTATATTTAAATTATTATATTATGATTTAATAGTTAGTGAGAATTTAAATATACACACGTAAATAATGATTTAATCGTGCATATAAATCTAAGTTCCAACGAAAAAAGAGTTTTTTTATTTTATATAAAGCCTTAGGCATGGTAATTCTCAATCCGCATAAAAAAAAAAACATTATGTTAAGAGTAAAATGAATTAAAACTACTAAGTAGTAGATAGAAACTGATTAAAATTCCTCGTCTACGTTCTGTATACATATCTACGACAGTGCGGCGTCCAATTGTCCTAGCGTCCAGTTGTCTCATTCCCATATTAGCTAACCTATCTTAACCTAACCTAACTGTATTTACAGATAATTGGGATTGTTTTCATTCAGACATTTGCACAAAATGGTCGTGGTTAAGGTCTGTCATGGAAGCCTCTATAAGTGAATAGCCTGAGTGGACAGCGTTCGGCGGAGCGTTGAACGGCGTGCGCAACTCAAATGTATTACCACGTGTGAAATGTTCGTAGACATGTCTTTTTTGATCATACGGTTATACGGTTGAGTTGCGCACGCCGCTCACGCCCACCGAACGCGGTCCACTCAGGTTTTATTACAGTTCACCATAAGATTTTGTATCGGAAACCGATAGCCATAATATAACATTGAGATCAAATTAATGTAAAAATAAAACACTTAAATATACGTAATAAAAATCACCAAGGAAAGACAGAATTCATGTCTATAGAAAACACATAAAAAGTAGGTAAGTCAGTTTTATTTGACGTTTCTTTCTCTGGAATTCGGACGCCCTGGTGACCTCCATCGTCCGTTGCGACGCCCATCAATGATTATAGCCGCTTATAAACTGATATATAAATTTGAAAAGAATTCAACATGTGGTTATTTGCAAAATGATAATAAACAGTCACTTTTATGGTACAAAATGCACGCCCTTCTCTATTTCGAAAGTCTGACCAGTATTTATTTAGCTATCTCTACCTCCGTCCGTAAAAGGAGCAAGCCCTATGCTAAGATATACCATAACGTAGTCCAGCCTAATGTGTTTTCCTTTGTTTATTTGTGTGCAAATAATACTATGGACTCCGGTCATTTACTTTTAGGTTGAAGTGTATAATGTTCACTCTGAATTTCGTTATCTTCATTTAATTTAATTTTCTTTTGATAAGAATCCATGGCCAGTTTTCATACCATCCAATTTTCTTTTGAAAATATAGAAATTTTATTAAATAAACTATGTAGGCATTATTTAAAAAAAAAATAAGCTGAGATTTCACCTTTACGTCTAATTATTTTACTGTGAAAACATTATGTATTAATATATTTGGGCAACAAAATAAATATCAATTATTAACGATGGGTAGTATGTACGACTACATTGCTAACGTAACCAAACTGACATGGGGTGGGTTCGGACGTTAGAACAGTATCTTCAAAAGTGCCCTCCCATATTATCTTAAGCGTAAAGTGTCCAATCAATGTGTGCTACCCGTACTTATGTATGCATGTGAAATATGGACTCTTAGTGTAAGAGAGTTGCACAACGTAGTATAGAAAAGTATATGTTGAACATAACGAGGACAGACCACAAAAGAAGCTGAAACAGACGAAATTAAGTGATGTAATAGAGGTCGCTAATCAGACGAAATGGCAATAAGATGGAAGTGTCGCTCGTCGAGTGGATATCTGCTGGAAAAATGACACCATGCCCTAAAACCAGCTGGACAAATTTATAAAGTACGGTAGATGTAAGCGGCAGTGAATAACTAGGGACCGAGAAAGTGAAGGGAGTTAAAATGATCCCCACCTGCTTATGCATTTTTTTAAATTATTAATAACCATGTCCTTGCTTTTTAGTAAAAGGTGTTAGTAATTTTGAACAATCATAAACACCCAGGCTTTGAAAAAATCACATACTTAAATATATTGTGTCCTCACTGAGATCGAACCCAGAGCTTCCAGATGGAAGGCTAGCACCTTACGCACTGCACCACAAGAGCCGCCCTTCTTATATAATTAAAGTAGATTGACTTTTTTGTACATGACATGACTCAAAGATGGAAGATATCCAACTACCAAAGATACTGCACTTCCATAGACTAAATGGGAAAATATCATCATCATCATCAGGGGCGCGACAACCCGGTGTGGGTCCTGGCTTCCTCCAACAGCTCCCTTCACCTGTCCCTATCCAGTGTGGCCGCTTTCCAATTTGGTACCCCCAGAATACGGCAGTCACTGGCAGCTCCATCCAACCAGCGAATCTTTGGCCTCCCTCTTCTTCTACGTCCTATTAGATTGCTGGATATCACTCTCTTTGCCGGTTCATTGTCATTCATACGGTGCACATGACCTAGCCATCGCAGTCTCCCAATCTTAATTGATTGAACTGCGCTGCAATCTTCGTACAGCCTGTAGAGCTCAGCATTATATCTTCTCCTCACATTGGTGCCATCCCTGATCGGTCCATATATACGGCGGAGAATTTTTCTTTCAAATATGTTCAGGGCTCGTTCATTTCGCAGAGTTAATGTCCAAGTTTCCGATGCGTAGATGAGCACTGGCTTTAAAAGTGTCTTGTAAAGAGTACTTTTATTAGATGGGAAAATAAGGGTAAGAAAATCCTTAACCCAATGCTTACGGGCCCTTTTAATTAATTTTGTAATTAATGTGTTAATTTGCATTTGAAAAGTAATTAGCAAAAACACAATTTTTTGCGGCCCGTAAGCCGGTAATTGGGCTGTGTAGAAAGATATACACCATTACTAAGGCGAAGACGGAGTTTTTGTCAATGAGATTTTTTTTACATTGAAATCTACATTTTGTATAGCTGTCATAAATTAGTAATATTTGGATAGAAATAAACTCTTTTTTTTTTAGATTCACACTTCATAAAACAAATTAACTACAAAATCCATCATGGACCAGATACAAAACGAATTATGGAAATTGCAACCCTTATAATAAGTCTGTGCGTTTTATTTGAAATTGGGGTAATAATAAGTGAGGAATAAAACCATTAAAACTTAAGTATGATTTATATAGCGCACGTTTCAGTATTTTCGGTTAAAATACATTGAAACTAAACTCATGTTTCTCTAAGAAACGGTCGTGTTTCATGCTGCTGGTATATTTCATGGAATAATAATTTGGGAGAATTTTGGTTCACTGTAGCTCATTACAAAGACTCTTAAATAATAATAAGTATTTCGTAAAATAAGTCTCCATGCTCTTCGTAATATTAGTCATCTCAACTACCATAGATAAATCTGTACGTACATGTGAGAGGTGAAATTTAAAATTATTGTAACTTAAAATACGTTCGCATTAATATTTTTATTGATAAATACAGATATCACCAATATTAATAAAATTTATCCACTGGACAAACCAATTTAATTTATTTATTTACCTATACATTAATATAGAAAACTTTTGTTAAAACAAAGAAATAGAATTAAAATATTATTATGCTCAATATGCTCAAACTTGTACTTGATATGAAGTAAATAAAAAACAAACAAATATAGAATACTGAAATGTCATTTTGACATTTCATTTTGATTCCCATAGTAACGCACGTATATATTGATAATTTAGTTGCTAGGACCACCCTTTTAGCAACCAATAACAGTCTTTTACTTTTCACGGATTTTTCTGAAATAACTTTGCATACAAAACAGAATTAACTGAAAATGAATTCAATTCTGCTTAAAGATGGCTAAAAGTATTAAAATAATGCATAAGCATCGTGTTCTGATATATTCTAAACGTTTCAAATGTCTAGCTAGTCGGGAAGATAGTTAAAAATCAATTGCAAGATTTGTACTGGACAAACAAGAATGCGAGCTAATAAAAACGTTATAAAAATACACAGTATTAGAAAAATAGTATGAATAATAAATACAAAATTATGAAGTAGATACATGAAAGTACTACACCGAATGAGCTAAATAGACCTATTTGAAGAATTTATAAAATAACGCCGGCGTATACGTATATAGGTGGAATGTAAATTAATATCCGAAGGGATTTGGTTGAATAGAGTCCCAATTGGCATCACCAATAGCACCATGGGAGAACAAACAACTGTTGCTCTCGATTTCTAACATATGTATCGTATTATGATATTCTTACATAGGGACGGGACACACAGTACAATGCTACCAAGAATGGCAGAGTTCTTATTTACACTGCGTATAAGTCGGAAAAAATGCGTGGCGAAATATAGATCTTCTACCATTTGGATAGTTTGTAAGCATACCTAATAGAAATTTAAAATTTACTTGGATAAAGCCTCCAGGTAAGGTGATACATATGAAAAGCTTTCTGGGGTAGTTTTCAGTCTGCTCTGAGAGAGATATAGGATTATAAGGGATGGATAGTCTTGGTCGCTCAAAGGATAACTGCATTTTATTGTGGTTATTAAATCTGCCATAAAATAACGACCGAGAATAAGAGATCCATAATATTGTAAGATGTAATATTAGTCTCTCTAGTAATCTTATAATCTACATGGCCATGGCGGGGTCTGCATTCAGCCAACTTAGTAACCAAACGCATGATAACGACTAAATGTTACTTTACAAATTTACATTTTAGAAATACTCTTTATATCTGGATGAAAGCAGATGTTAGAGGATGCCAACACTTATATAGGTATGTGGCGCAGGAAAGAAGAATAAAATAGTATAACATGTGCTTAACTTTGTAAGTACGTGAGAAGTAACTACGAATTTGATGAAACTGTGTTATTACCGAGATGAAAATTTCATTGTTCATACTCCATAACATGATAAATAGCAGTAGCATAATATTATAATGACTTTAATAACAAAGAAAAATATTAAAACATCTTTCTTAATTAGTTAATATTATTACAATACCCATTTTGGATATTAAAAAAACTAAAACAATATTATAATATTAGAAATAACACATTCTTAAAAGAAAATTTATCTTAGAAAAGAAATCTAAGTAGTTTAAGTCATATTACTAATAAAAAATAAAATCAAGTTAGTAAAGCACATTGGTCGGAATTCGATGGATGCAGATTCAAAACTTGCTACACTATAAACCATAGAAACAGACATTACCTATTAGAAAGAAAAATACCAATACTGAAAAAAGAAGAGAAGAGAAAAAAACAGAAGTATCTATCTACCAATATATATTATACAAATCTCTTGAACTAGACATCGCGTAACCCGATAAAAATGTATAGTCCTGTTAAGCTTTTTATTTTAATTAATACATTTTGTTTTCACTTTCGATACCGAATATATCGGTATTATCTGATTTTTAAAACCGGTATTTCGGTATCAAAAAAGACTGGGATACCGGTTTTGAAATAACGTTGTTGGAATCCCTAGTTTCTGAGAGTGTATTTATGTTCATAAAATATTATCATATTTTATAATATTCACGATATATTATCTGAAAAGATTTTTTTTTATATTGAAAGCGTAGGTTCTTATTAAGGTACGCACGTTTGATACATATTTTAATTGAATATAAAATAAATATCATCTTCAAAGGTAAAATACGTCAAAGCTTTGGAAAATTACTGTAATTTGACGACTCTGATGTCTACAGATATATGGATAATATACTGCTCAGTGTAAGTGATATAACATAATTTTACCTTTGAGGTAAATAATATTGTAATATTTTCAAGGCCCATTCTGTAAAGGAACGAAAGTATCTATTTTATGTGGGGACATATTATTAATATGCGTTCACCAAATACATTTAGTTGTGTTTTCTTTCAATATAACATGTGCCTATCTACTTTATTATTATTCAAAATATTGAATATTAAATTATGTTTACGTATTTTATTATATACTAGTGATAAGCGACCATTTTTCAAAATAACAAAATTGATTAAACTTGAGAGTTATGTTGAGTTATTATAATATCGTCTCTGTTCTGGCAGAACAAAGTAATTGGAGAATAGTAGTTTTGAGTAATTTGACTTTGAAGTTGTTAAAATGTTTGAAATAATGGTCTATCATGTGAGTTTATTAAATAATCGTAAAAAGGATGACTTTAAAATAAAGACTGTTTATTTATTAAGGTTTCCAGACGGTAATGTTTGACATAAGGAACATTTTGGTACTAACTCAATGTCATTTTTTCGAATTAGAGTTTTCTGCCAGAACAGTGACGATATATACTGCAGGATGAAGGTCTCCTCTAACTCCCTCCACTATTTTCGGTCCGTAGTTCTTCTCTGCCATATACATCTACCGAACTTTATGAGTTCGTTTAGCTAGAGGTTAGTTTAGTGCACCTTCTGGTACCTGTATGACAGCTTTTGTTCAGCCCATTGCCATTTCATCTGCCTAACGACCTCTATCACATAGCGTAATTTATTCTGTTTCCATATCCATTAGTTTCTTTTGTGATCTTTCCGCGTTATGCCCAAGATGCATCTGCCTATGCTACGTTATCGTATGTTTTATATTTCTCTTAACTTAACAGTCCTTTTTTCACACGCATGTTATGTGAGCGTTGGTAGAATACATTGCGCGAATAGCAGCATCTGGATATCTGCCAATGAAACATTTTTTAATCTACGTGCGGCCCGTGTCGAATGAAATTTGTTGCACGTGACAATCAGATGTTTTTTTACGCTATGTGTGGCAGTATATTTAGTGAGTGTGTTTTGTGAATGACAGCAAAATCACATCGACAAATTCGACATGTTGCAGCCGAGACGAGTTTGTATATATATTTGACCGGGCTTTATATTTTAATATACAATGCAGTCTAATACAAACATATCTAGGCATGCTTCTTGACAAATGAATCCTTGACAGCGACAGTATAAACCAGTGTTTACAAAATATGTACATAGAGTAGTGTGTAGTTTTGTGTACTGTTATGTATATGTAGATTTATTCGTATATGTGTAAGCGCATTGTCTTAAAATAAAAGGTCTCATAGGATGCCTCAGGCCAAGCGCAATCCAACAACTAAAGTTCTGAAAACTTCACTGGGCAGTACATGACAAGTGGGATATGTGATAATATATACGTTTTTTTTTTTTTTAATAAATAATAGAGATATTAAATTTTATTAGTTAACTTGGCTGTTCAAGAGAAGGATATAATAATATAGTATTCATTATCATCACTATCATCAGCCGGGGTCGATTCACTTTTGGGTGAAGGCCTCCCGATAGCTCTCTCTTTGCCATTGGGGGTATTCGGACGTAGTACACCACGCTGTCCAGGCGGGTTGGTGTGTGGTTTTCTGTCTTGATTATCCTTACTGTGGCCAAATGTCTCACGTTTTAAGGTGTCAGAGTTTCGCCTTTTACCCTTCCCTATTAGCTACGAATGGGCTATACGGATATACCATCTTAAGACACACACAATATGCATTGTCCGAGAACGTTGCGTGGAGGCTTCAGATAGGATTTGTTGGTGTCAATTATATGGCGTCTCAACTCTTTATATAAGTATATCTATTAACATAAGTATACTTCATAGACCGTAACCAACCTCGATAATATACGTAATTCAACTATATGAAATTACCTCTACAGAACCACCTATTACCATCACCATAATAAAATTTATTTAAAAAAAAAAATACATAGTTACTTAGCTTTTACTATTTTCCTAGCCCTTTCTACTCTCCTCGGTCCCTAGTTCTGTGCTCAAATGTACATCAACTGAACTTTATAAACTCGTCTGTCTACCGGGTTTTAGGGCATCTATGTGGGCATTTAGTGCCTCTTGGGTACCACTGTATGACGGCATTTGTCCGGCGGTTATCCACTCGCTAAGCGACTATAAATTTGCGTTCAAATAATTAGTTATTCTTCTATATCGTAGTAAACTCAAAATGTTATATAAGTATTATATGTACCATATGTATGACAATATTTTTGAGAATACTCTAAAGTAAACATTTCTTACTTGCAGCCTCGGGTAACTAGTAATGCAGCTGAAGTCAGTGAACAGCGAAAAAAATGCAGCTTTATTCTGATTAATTCTGTGTACGTTGGACTTAAAAAACGTTATCGACCTGGATTATAGAAAAAGAATATTTTGTTCGGAAAACTGTGCAAAATGAAAAATGGGAAATGTTTGTTTTGGCAAGGAGAGCTTAAAGATTTGATTTTTTAAATAATATATTTTATGTATCTTCATTCAATGTAGTCCATCAAAGTCAAAAGGTTGTACACCTATGAATGCTTAAACGAAAGAAAAACTAAAAAAATGAAGTTGCTAGAATAATAATTATTGTTTTTATTTAATGCGACAACATTTAAGGGAGTATCATTCTTTATTGAAAATACATGCGTGGGTTCAACTCATCCACATCTTTCTACACGTATCTACATTTTATTTTTGATGTTCGTTCTTGCCAACAATTATTTTAATAATGCTATTTTTTCATAAAAAGCTTAGTGTAATTTTAATATATATATATATATTAAAGCTTTTAATACAATCTTTTCAATGTTGAGCTAGATAAACGATATAGGGAAGAGTTTTTAGAGCCCTACATGAAGATGTCACGACAGGTGGCAGGGAATACAAAATCACGAACTGTATGGATTTTACAGTAAACCTTTTATCGTTCTCCATGTAAAAGTGGAGCAACTGTATTAGGTGGGGCTCAAACAAGCTTCTGTTCAATATACTGGAATAAAAAAAGAGGGCTGGAGACCCTAATTAAGTTACCTAATGAATTATGATCAGGTATACAACAGTCACGACGTTTCTTGGTAGTGTCTTAAGACGTACATCTTTTTTTTGAGTCGTATCACAGATTTTCTTTACTTGTATCACAGATTCGTCAAAAAATCATTAAAAAAATTATCAAAACAACCAATATAATACAGAAGAACTAAAGAATTTGGAATATGTATACCTAAATTAAACGCTTTGTATTTATTTTTTTGAAAATGACAGCACATTTTGACGTCTAGTTTTAGTTGTTTACTTTTTTCGTAGCACTGCAGTTTTGGATGGACATTGGTTGCCTCAAGCAAATTCCTTCATCCATTTTGGAATACTCACTCTTTTTTTAGTTAATTACTCAAAAACTTTTCTATATAATACCTATAATATATCAATATCAATAAAAGTAGGATGTGATATACCATCACCTATAAAGCAAGAATCCACCACGCTATTTTAATGTCATTTTATAGACTTCAACAAATGAGCTATATCCGGCTGAGTGCAGTATCACGTTATAAATTAACCATTAATACTTATCTTTCATGAAAGATAAGTATTAATGTTTAATTTATAACGTGACACTTATGATCATGATCATAAAGGAAAAAAAACTCAGTCCTCATGAAAATGATAAGATTTGGTTTTCTTTTGGGCAGTCATTTCATTCATCATCAAATTAGTCTTCTACTATGTAAACACCATAATGAGTATAGGTACAGAGAAAATTACGCCTCAATTTAAAACGTGGAGATTCACATTTTCTGTTTTGTCACTCCTGTGACAAGCCGTAGATGATTAAATAGAAATCAAGTAATACAACGAGGTTACGCGCGCTTTCCCGTGGTTAATAATGTACATATTATGACAACTGAATATAGGTACACGCTTTTAAAATTTTCACGACTCAATTGCTATGGGCTCATAGTACGATCGACTAGAATTCCTCCTGCAATCAACGCATTGGACATCTCTGGATATGACGTCTTAGTCTTTCTGCACTCTGGTTTCCTTGATAGTATAACCGGTCTAACACAAATATTACTTTTCTTGACACCAGTATCATCAAAGAGCTCATAGAGCTCATGATGCTGAGCAGTAACGATCGTCAAATTAGTAGGTCAGAGGTATCTGTCGCAATAGGTCGCAGCTTATTATATTTTCAAATATGTGTTTGGTCCAGACCAATAAATAATTAGATATATTTAGCGAATGGTCTACAATCATTATAATATGTAAATAAATAATAATATAAAGACTTCTCTTTATAAACCTTTATCCTGTACTTGGGTGCGATCATGGTACATATTATATTTTTTGCATCATTGATTGCCAGGCGTTTATCTCACTGCAGCCCCATATGTCAAATCTCAGAGCAAAAACTTGAAGTTTTCTATAAATACATGCATCTAAAATTATTCTTTAAGTATAGGTACATAACATCTGGTCTATTCTATACACAAGGCGACTATCGACCACTATATTGATAAAGTGATAGTATTTATTACATATTTGTATTGAGGTATTATATTTGTTAAAATAAGTAAAGTTAGCCGTCTAAACAGTCAAAACTGTCCATCTTGCTCTAAATTTTATCACAGCCAAGATAGGTGCTGCTAAAATATAGCACTTACTGCAAAAATTACAACCAACTTATTGTAATTGTTACAATAAGTGCTAATACTTTGATACAAACCTACCCTAGTTAGCCGTCGTATTTATCACTTTAGCGATCGATAAGTATAAATAGAATAGACCCACAGATATAATACTAAACCGCAGTGCATAATATTATGCTATAAGTACTTAAATGCATTTACAGCGTAAACATATAAAACAGTTAACTATGTTTCTTGATAAGAAGCTTAAAAGTTGAACCCTTTTTTTAGAAAACTCCCGATACTTCACTGAAAAATAACTGGTGAAGGTCGGAACGTAATTGAAACCGACTCTAAGAGAAAAGTCCCAGCGGAAATTGGTAGGTTTTTCTCTGTGATCTGTTTACAGGCGGACTTAACATATTTCTTTTCTTCCAGCTTCGAGGCCTTGGCGTTCTTTTTCCGCTCATTCTTTTCCGGAAACTTTGCAGTAGAGCTTAAAGCTCGGCGATGCGACTTTGTAATGGAAATGTCTATTAAAAGTGAAGAGCTTTATTGAATCTGCATGTTGATGTATTTTATTCACTTCGCCTTTGGGAAATGACACAATAATAAGTATAATGATTGATACTGTCAAAGATATATAAAAAATACGTATTTATCGTTGTATTTCATTCTTAACTTAACGGTACGTAATAACGTACCCGTTAATATTTCAATGACAATATACATTTAAATATTTTAGTACCTAATACGTTTTGATTGAATCTTTGATAATATTTTAGTTATTAGTGAAATATTTATTAATTTTACGTACTTTTAATTCAACGCATATATTACACTACCTTTTTGGCAAGAATCGCAAGCAGTATACTTTTAAATTAAACATTTTTTGACAAAAAAACATTAAAAAAACAATGATTTTTTTTTATTGAATTATTGCAATAAAGTATTTACGTTAGAAACTATTAATTACTGCACACTGTTATTTTCCACTTTGAATCATAGAGCTCTCCAAATCAACGGAATACTTGAGGCGACGTCACAATATCTCACTCTCTGGCAACATCCGGAACTAAGGTCACTGAGTACTAACGTGACACCTCATAAGCTCGAGTGTTTATTACGCGGTCGTACCAGTGTACTTATTACCGAAGCATTACTTTAGAATCAACAAATACAATAATCCACATTAAGATAAAAATATCTGCTGGAAGTTTCATTAAAATTTTTATACCTTGAAAAACCTCTCCTTTATAATTCAACGTTGATTTAAATCAAAAAGATGGTAATCATCTGCTGATCAATGTTGAAATACTGATAGATGATATGTATCAAACAAAATCCGTAAGTAACTCATAAGGGTAAATGAGTTCACCAATCAGGAGGTATGTATTCGAATTTCACTCAGTCTAGGATTTTTTTCCCTTTATTTAAATAAATGATATAGGTAGTTTAGTTATATTTAAATAAAAACAAAATAATACTTACTCATTATTCAATATTAAAATATCAAAATATTCCAACTGCAAAATAATATTTTTTATAGTCATTATTTCTAAAAATGATATAGAATGATATATCAATTCATTTTGTTTATTTTTAACATCTTAGTATGCAGACAATGTAAATATCATCCTCTTAAAATAAACCTTGTTTCCAAAATAGGCATGTATATACAAGAGTTTAAAATAAACTTATCATTTTTTACATATTTATCTCTTTACAAAATCAGAAGTCAAAGCACGTAGTTTTGAAGTAAACGTTTTGCAAACAGTCTTTCTGAAAACATGACTAGAAAGCCTTAATAAAATGCATAAGATAATAATGATGCTTCTTGAAAACGATGCAAAATGGTAACATCATTCGTTTACTTGAAACAAAAAGAATTATAAGGTAAGAAACGGCGCATGAATATATGAAAAAACATATAACAATCAACTATTTCTTTTATTCAACGAATAATTCACAAGATTTAAGAATATATCATTCTGATTATTGAATATATATAATTTTTGAAAAACACTTTCTGAGAGAGTATATTATAACCAATAGAAAAAATCTTTTTTGAAAAAAGTATCCACCCCGGCCGGGAATCGAACCCTGCATCTCCCGGGCTTACGCGCCCCATCCGTCGCATTTAACCATTGATCAATTTTAAAATTGATCAATAGTTAAAATTTTTCGGAATTAGTATGTCACGCCGTAGCATATTGGTTAAATGCGATGGGTCCGGGAGATGCAGGGTTAGATTCCCAGCCGAGGTGGCTTACTTCTTTTAAAAAAAGATTTTTTCTATTGGTTATAATATACTCTCTCAGAAAGTGTTTTTCAAAAATTATATTATATGTTCAATAATCAGAATGATATATTCTTAAATCTTGTAATTTATTCGTTGTATAAAAGAAATAGTTAATTATAAATTATTAGCAAGTGCAAGTAGTTACATCTAAAAAATATTAGAGAAATTCCACGACGTCGGTTAGTAATCGAAGTAATAGTAATAATTACCTACTTTGATTTAAGAAACAAAAATCGATTGCCAAAGTAGCTTGATTTGGAAGAACGCCGATAAGTAGGTATTAAAATTGACCAATAGTTAAAATTTATCGCAATTAGTATGTCACGCCGTATTGGTTAAATGCGACGAATGGGGCGTAAACCCGGGAGATGCAGGGTTCGATTTCCGGCCGGGGTGGCTTACTTTTTTCAAATAAGATTTTTTCTATTGGTTACAATATACTCTCTCAGAAAGTGTTTTTCAAAAATTATATATATATAACAATCAAACAAACCACATAATATGTAGTACAATAATAATTATTATAAAATATTACATACAAGTAATTATACTGGTCGCACTTTAGCAGTGGACTGTAATTTGAGGGTGATACTGTTTGGTCGTTTGGAGATCTAGGGGGGGGGGGAGTTTACACACGATGCCAGACACTGACCTTCACGTTGAGAGGGTTGGCGCGCACTGGGGACGGTTCGGTGTTCATGCACTCACGCACTGGTAAACGGACGGTACACTTTTGATAGATATAATATGAGGTTGATGAATGATGACGATAAGTTAAGGGTGGATGATATAGAAGCGACGTTCACTTAAACCGTAACATATTTAGTGCAATGAAGGTCGAACATAAAAGAAGGTCTTGTGACAATAATAAATAAAGATGTGAGATAGGTGGGGCAATAAGGGATGACTATATTTAGCTCAACCATATACATATATGTATACAATAAAAAGTACAATAAAATCACTGTAATATAATATTATGCTAAACATGTTGAGTAGGTACACAAAAAATAAGATCATTTACTGCAATGTGTAAGTGCCTGAATCCGTAGGTATTGAACATGTCAATAAAATAACGTTCTAAAGATAATGAATTCTTGATAGGTATTGGATAATGAACAGAGAAGTTGGGTTTTAAAAAACAGCGTGAAAGGGTCATTAGATGAAATGATTATTTGAAGGATTATTAGAAAAAAATTAAATAACACTTAACAATAATTTTAGACAATATTCCTAATGTTTATTGAAAATACATTTTATTTTACTAGAGTCCGTATTCTTTATGCTGGCGTGCGGTTTTTTCCCCGCTTCAGCATCTTAACACTTCATTCCCTCACGTTCCCTCCCATTTAAAACTTGCAACAGTCGAACGCGATGACAAAATACTTTCCGTCTGCGAGCGACGTGACGTGAACGCCAGCTTGAAGAATACGGACTCTAGTAACATACCATAGTAGGTACACAAAACCGAATGGTAGAGCTGCCAGAAGTCTTGGAGAGCTACGGATATCTATCTTCTTTATGTAAGTGCGAATAAATGCAACCCGCTCAACATTTTTTTAAGAACTGCAACATTTAGCACTCTATGCCAACCACTAAACTGAAGAAAATGGCATTGATTGAAGTGTCTACCGGTGCCTCTCTAGTTATGTTATCTTGAATCACAGTCCATTTACATTTTTCTTTGTGTCCAATGCCTTTTATCCCCTCGGTTTATTAAGGAGTCTCCTGGCTGGTTGAACGGCTTCCGTTCTTAAGACATGGTGTGCCTAACAAAATCTCTCAACCTTCACCTGACAATAGAAGATTCATAGTAAAATTGTACCTTCCTCATTCTTCATTGCGTACCATGTTTATTACATACGGCTCCATTAATATCTTCATGTCATACGGAGGGTTTTGCATAGTTTTATTTTACTTTAATATAGTATTTTATTAGATTTTAATAGATATTAGATTTTAATTTGAAGATTTCTTGATATAAAGCATCTCCCATAAACCGTAACCAAAAATCATATCGATTATAACAACATTAATATGATGTTGGGTTTCCATAATATTATTTTAGGAAAACTTTAAATTAGATTTTAATAATGTAACATATTCCGTACAACAACATTAGGCAACTCTTAAAACATACGTTAATAATTTGGTTTAAAATTTTGTTTGTTAAAATGTTGAGGTCAAATCCGTGTCTGAGTTACTTTTTGTAGGCAAAACGTTGTTTGACCTGTCTAGCTTTGATAGAGATGGATGTGATTTTTGACAGTGACCCTAACCTCCAGACATTTAGAGATATAACAATATAATAAATTGCAGTTTTGGAATGTTGTCGGCTTAATGCTTTTTTTGTCATAAGATTTTTTGTAATATTCAGCGAACTGATTAGGGCTATTGAACACTGAGATTTTATTCCAGAACACAGAGTATTTTTAATGTATTTTTAAGAGCAATAATATTTCTAATGCCTCTGTAGGTACTGCAATTTTGAATGCAATTCTTTATCAATAATAAATTTGATGTATAATGCGCCGGCTACACGGCAGCTACTTGCCTGCGCGGTTTTGCCTGTGCAAAAAAACGGAAAACTCTCGCATGGCCACACGGCACAAGTAAAACTGCGCAAACCTCATTACGTTACGACAGAAGTCGTCGTCGTGAAAACACTGTTTTTCGGAATCGCAGCAATGTCGTCAAGTGACGATTTGTTTTTGTCACAAGCGTTTTTCTATTGTTTATTGGTTAATAAAAGAGAAATAAATCCTCCAGATCCAAGTCGACCAAACAATGGCTATTGAGAAGAAACATGCACTTGCATATAAATCAGCATTTTTTGCTTAAATATAATATATAATAGTGTCGAAAGGTAGAGGTACGCTGTTAAGATCCGCCATAAATGGTACACACTAAACTTTGTCAGTCAGTTGAAATAAGACTACAATTCACAGATGGTGTTGGTTAGTTTTTAAAATTCAATTAAACCCTGCGAAAATCAAGCCATAATAGGTAATGGTCAAAAATACTAGTCTATCTATAAAATATCTAAAATTATGCAATTAAATAATACATAAATATGAATATTTTATAAATATAATATTTTTTTCTCTATTGTGATTTTGGTTAGGCAGAGTTTAATGAATTTAAAAAACGTACCAACAATAATATGTGTAATATTATGTTTTCTTGATCCAACGAAAACAAATAAGTATGAATGAAAAATGACCGTAACCTTTGACGAACTGAGCGCGGCTTGTAAAACTCGGTTTGCGCAGGCAACACCGTAGTGAAACAAGAGCGTGTGGCCGGCCTTTAACTCCCTGTGATTCCGGAATAGTTTCTAAATTTCCCATCGGGTTTTCTATAAAATAATAATATTCATGTCTATCCTACTTACTATCTATTAATTACGTGATGTCTCTCTGCCTATTTGTTAACCACAGAACAGATTAATGAATAGAATTCAGATAGGCTATATCCTAAAACACTATATTTTGAAGCGGTGTTTTGAATGTGTGCGTGTTCTACAAAAATGAAACACACATTATATACATGCAATAGTGTGAGTTGGATCTTTCAAATACACCAATATTGAATAAGCATCAGTGCATAAACTAAGAGCAGTTGTCAGAACAAATTACACGCTTAGAATAACGTATTCTTGACAAGTGTTTAAGTTTATCCCATATTCTTTCACACTCGAGATCGGTTGCCTATTACTCCACACCCGTTATGTATTTCAGTTCCCATTAATAATTATGGGTTCCCAGTTTATATAACTAAAAAATCACCAATACAATATTAATGAACCTCGTATAACTTACAGTAGGTACATTGTTTGTAGCAAATAAAAATAGAGTTTCATTTCTCTCTTCTTTCGACCATGTCCGACCCTAATAGGATCTAATGGGCGCATCCACAGAGTAGAGGTTTGTATTGACAGATTTTGTTTTTACGAGAAATGGATGTCAGCCACTTGCTCAGCCTATTAGGTCCATACCCTGACAGACAAAAAATTGAAAAACAATATGTGTACTTGCCAGACCCAGGATTTGAACCTGGGACCCACGGCATTATAGTCCAACGCTTAAGCCGCGCGGCCACCGTGGGCGTGAGTTTCATTTTGGTATCTCAAAACTTTTAAAGTTAAGGTAAAACTTTTCTAAAATAACACCCCATATTATCCACAGAAAGGACCTAATAGGTAGCAATATTTATTTGAAAAAAATATATGATATAATTTGGTACGAAAATGGTAATTTACTTGTACCCACAACCGTATGATCTCCAAGTCGACAAATTTACCACAAGGCCACTTTTCTTATTATACTATGCTGTCTAGGTATTTTCAGATTGAAAATGAAATATAAGAACCTTGTTAGATTATTATAATACTTCGAAATATAAATTAGTAAATTGAATTTGGTTTAGTCTTTCGAAAATCTTTATTTCTCAGAGCCTGGCTTCATTTTATGTTGCTTGTTTAAAATGTTAACCTCATTATCATGCAAAAAAAATCGTCTCACCGAAAGAGGATTTTTTGCTATCGCTTTCATTTACAATTTATTATATTTCTGAAGGCAGTACTACGAGTACCTTAATTTAAGTAACTCATCTAAAAAATAATTTACAACAACTTTATATCCACACGATGCTTGAAAATCGAGACGTTAATTGAATTACCTACAATTTTTTCCGTTATAATCAAAGTACATTTTTGACTCTACTTCCATCTTTTTTGATACATACGTACATGCATACTTTTATGTATATTACTAATGTATTTGAACAGGAAATATACTTTTATTATAATGTCCTAATTTGAGGTTAACACATCCTCACTAATATTACATTATGATTACCTACATCACCTGCTGTCACATACTGGTATGGTGACAAATTTAGTATATGATTTGGTTATTTTGCATAATATTTTGAATCATCACTATCTCTATAAATTCAATGACGGAAAGTGCCAATTCTAATGTATTAAGTATTTTGAATTATTATTTTTTTTAGTTTCTGCGTGTGTTAAAAGTAATTACAATATTGCATCCATTGTTAATATTTTGAAGAGAACCTAAACAGTAGACCATAGATAATAGACGTAAACACCATACATAGATAATAATAAATAGAAAATCCAGAGAGAGAGAAAAAACAAAGAGCGCGCGTTTCGACGTGAGTCTAAAATATGTAGGCATGCAGAGCATACCAAAAAACCTTCATTAAATCATGCGGTTGCCGATATAGCACGGTACGTTTGAGGTGACCTCATTGTTGTTGTGGTGATTTCGGCAGATTTTGCTAACTGACAATGTTCGTTTAATGGTTCAAAAATATGTGCTACGGGATGGGAGCATCAGTCTAATAACATTATTGGTATGTAAACATCTTATAAGACTTTAGTAGTCTCAGGTAAATGTGACAAAACACCTATCGTAAATATACCATAATAATACAATATAATAGGTATATAGCAAAGCTGTCTCGTGCGCAGTGACGTCGTGTGGAGATTAGTAGGCTATGCATTACTTAATAAAGAGCGGCTAATGAAGCAACGAATACAAATGCTATACATAAAACTTTTAAAAGCAGTGGCGGTTTTCCATAAAGAAGACGATATGGACCCTTTGTTAGGGAGAACCGATATTTTAGTTTCAAAAATAATCAAAGAATAAAAAATCCTTGCAACGTAACTATTGTTGTCTCATACCTGCTTTTTTACAATAGGGATCTACAAACTTGTCAGTGCCACAGTCCTCGACGTACCTAAAACCACCGTTTTTCGAGAGTATATTTCATGAAAATGTTCTAATCACATATTCGCCAGAACTGTATGCATAATATGTCATTTGTGATAACCATACATACATAAATAATAAAACATTTCGGTAGATATTATCTAACAAATATACAACATACGATTTCTGACTAAAAATTTAACACGGACGGTATTATAAGTTTTCTTTGCGGTTCTTTGCAGACGTCACTGCGCATCGTGTCCAGAAAGTTGTACGTATGCAGTTCGCCGTATCACACTTCCACCGTGAAATGTGGTATCGGAAATATATGGTCGTATTCTTAACGCAATCACTGTGTTTTTAATTAATTTTAATTATTTTTTAATTACCACATTTAAATAGCATGCTAATTGCATATAATGGCCGCTTAACGGGGACACGGTAGCCTGTCGTCCGCGTCCAACGAGTAGACCGTCCAACCAACAAATATGTATGAATGAAAAACTATGCACAATTTTGTTGTATCGCCCAAAATATATCAAAACTATTATGGTTTGGTTTAAGCAGGGTTTAATTGATATTTAAAAATAAACCAATACCGTTTTATAAATTGTAGTCTTAGTTCAATAAAAACAAATACGTTTGACACAGTTTAGTGCGCACTATTTATGGCGGATCTTAACAGCTTACCTCCAGCCTTCGCTACCGCCACGTGATTATTATTATATGTGACATTTGTATAGAAAATATTCACTTGTCCACGCATCTAGAAATATATAAAAACGTACTATTATTAAATATATTCATTAAACGCCAGCGATGAATGATTTGAGAATATCACCATTTGAAGCCATATAATATAGTTTCTAATCCCGCATTTGATAAATTCACAAGTTTTTAAGTCAAGAATGCTTACATCAACAGCACAAATCTTATAAATTAAAAAAATTTGTAAAAAATCATTCAGGAGATCCATATTACTACTATTTTATAAAGGATACCTTTTAAAATTGCTGTTCTATAGGTCTGATAATCTGATGTTAAAAAAAGCAAATGTATTTCCTGCACACGATGTATTTATTCTTTATCGTATTTTTAAAAAATGCTAAAAGTTTCAGTTTTCTGCTTTCGCTATCTCGGCGCGTCATTCCGACTGTCTTAACCATTCCGCGAGCTTTAAGCTTACTCCAACCTTCAACCCCTCACTCATCAGCAAGATATAACTCCCCAGCAGTAGTGTCCTTGAAGCGAAGAAAGCTCTATCGCAGTACCAGATATCAAACTCTCGAGACGCCTAAAGTTTTTAAGTAGTGGCCGAGAGAACTAAGCTCACTAGAAAAGCTTTCAACACAGTGTTCATAAAAGTATAATGCTTTTTTAGAAGATGTCAAGTACTTGATATTGTGTATATACATTTATTTTTATTGAATATATTTTTATCTGTTTAACCTATAATGCCAACACAATGTCATAACACAATCTCTCAATATACATTTTTTCTTAGAAATATGGGCCGCCGTATTGTATAAAATAATTGAGTTTAACCGTTTAACAATATTATTATTTTGGTTTGATAAAATTCTTTATAAAATAATGGTTACTAGATTACTTTGCTTTTATTTTTATAAAATGTTGTCTAAGTTTGGCTCTGAAATCAATCAACCGCCAGACAAAAGAAACAATTAACATTTTTTATCACCAAGAAAACGTTTTACCTCAGATTTCTTATTCAATATTGAATAAACATATTATACAAGATTTAAGGATGCCAAAGAAACTATATATTTTTGAAAAACCTCACAAATTTAATATACCTATTAAAAAATAGAAAAAGTTAGATCGAATGGTATTCAAGCTCACATATTTTACTTTAAGGATAAGCGCTCTAGCCGAACTATTCCTTCTTAAAACTATAAATAAATTTGATCAATTTAAAAATCCAGCTGTCAGAAGATGTTTTAAAATTAATTTTTCTGGGTTTGTTATTTTTTTAACCTTTCAGGTCTAATTTTGTTTTGGAATATATTCATATTATAAATCCAGAATTTTCAAGACCATTATGTCAATAAGTGAATCAACATGAAGGTAGAAAAACTAATTTAATAAATTTAAATTCTGTTTATTTTTAAATTTTAGCATGAATTAAAATATAGAAAATCGATAAATTATTGGTAAATTTTACAAATAAACATAGATGTACTTATTTTAGATGAATTATAAATACGCCATCGTCATAGATGAAGCCTTTTAAATGAATACACCCATATAAATGAAAGAAAATACCTACATATATTTAACAGCGCATTATTTCCGATATTTTTGAGAAATTAGTACAAAAAACAACATGTCTGGAGTACCATAACTACCCCGAAATTGTAATAGAATGTTTTTTCAAATTGTAAGTTTTTTCTCTATGTATGTATGTATATATAAAATAAATGAAAACGTTGTCGACAGTTAAAACGATAGATATAATATATATTATCAATGTGCTGTTAATATAAAATAATATGTTACAACCAACTAATTGTATATTATTAGAATTAGAATAATAATATTCAAAATCGTGAATTTAATTAGAATTTTTTATAGTAATCTACCTGTATAGTAGTAAAGTTACTTATATACTTTATTTCATAAGGTAGATATATTATTATGTTAAAAACGACCTCGTTTGCAGCCACTCTGTATTTTCCAAGAAAAATGAAAGGCACGCTTCGGACGCTTATCGTAGAAAAACTTTATTTTGAAAACAAACCACTTATCAACATGGAAAAACATTTTTTTCGTGACGTTTTATCTTCTATTTTGAATGGTTGACAGTTTAGAGGCAGCGAGTATCCCAACAAACGAAAATGCTCTTGTCAAGAGATCCCGACATTAATTTTCCAAAACGACTTTTTAAAAATGTTTTCATACCGTAAGAGGCCGCGTTAAATGAAATCCTACTATTATGGAAATAACCATTTCATCTTAGCTCATTTTTTAATGTAATCATTGAAGAATTAGCGTAATACATTTTTTTTAATAATTCCAACATTACCAATTTGTTACTTTGGCAAGCTTAATTACTGCTTAGAGAAGGTTGTTTCATAATACATTCATATATACTGTACGAATTATTTGATACAATTTGTAAGGTTTGTAAGGACCTATTGAAATTATAGAAAATATACCGTGGAAAATCAACCAAAATACCAGGGTTTCTAACAGTGATTTTCCAGTTCGATTCCCACTGACGGGCAATTTTTTTTTCAATATTATATTTTGTAGGTATGTATTAAATAAAATTGAAATACAGAGAATGTGTGGCTATGAGTTTCAAAGTAGGTAATATCCATATTCCGAAATTGTGAGATAATTTCAAACAACCGTCAAGCATATTTCGGACTGCAAATAAAATGTTTTCTTTTTCCACACATAAATATTAGTAAACAATAATTAGAAAATCAGAATGAATAGAAAAACACGTTTAAAGTTAGTTATACAACATAATAATGGCGGTTAAAAATATAAATATACACGACTTCGCCATCAACCTCAGTTTTATTTATATTAAAAACCAAACATAGCTGGGTTTTTACATTTTATAAAATATACAAACGATAAAAAAATATTTACAGAATCAGAATCAAGAGAAATATATTTTTTTAAATGGACGTTACCGACTTTGAAACTAATAGCCTCATGTAGTATTTATTCCACTTTGTGTAATAATAATTAGAACCGGTTTCGTTCGCATGATGAGACATCATCAACACATTTCAAAAGCAAAACTATTTGTTGAAAATATGGACAGCTCTCAACTAGAATTCTAATAAATTCTCTGTTCAAAAACAATTCAATTAAATTTACCTAAATTTTCAAAATTCATCAACTTCAAATAGTTTTTAATAAATTTTATTTCCCGCGAAAACGGCATTAACATATTTTCAATCCTGGGATTAAACAATAACCAGTGAATGCGTATCTATTTTTTCCACTATAGTTCAAGTTATTACCTAAACCGGGTATCTAATCAGATGGAAAACAGTAAATTGCAATTATATTGAGAGTTTAGATATATTACATAGTATAATACCTAAGTTCAAAGCAATCGTATTCTAAGTTTCAAGAACAGATAGATTATTGTGACAGGTGCCTTAGGGGTGGTATAACTTTATAAAAAAACAACCGAATGACAAACCATTCAGCCTCCAGTCACATATAATGTTAAAAATGACTCAGCCACGTGCCACGGAACCCTGAAGTCAATCAACGTGGCTTCATTTTACAGTGAATTTACTTAGGAATTTTTCTTGTCATCATTATTTCCTGTTAAGAAAACTGTCAGTATATAATACAAACGCAAAACATACGATAAACGTAAATATATGCTATTATGTAATATAATAAAGGAACTTTACTATATAAGCTCTGGTAGAATATAATATTAATTATAATTAGGAAGTTATTATAGTCCTTGGAGAAGGTAACTACTAAAATTACTAAAAAATGTTGAATAAAAATAATTCTAAAAGCTTAATATGCAAAGGACTTGGGTAAAACAAACTACTCTGCGAAGATTAGAGGGACAAGTAAACTTTGAACAAGTAAGATTCTATTAGCAATTTTGAAAACAGTCAATCAAGCTTTTTTCGATAAAGCTTTGAACAAATTATTTAAGACCTTAAAAAAGAAAAGATTTTTTAACGAATCTTCGCAAATAAATAGTGACAAAAATATTTTTTTCATTATTATAAAAGATAACATATTTGACAACCAATTACATTAATAGTGTTGCTGGAATGCTATATTTGTTTAAATACTATCTACAACAGTTATTAGACATTACTAACTGGACGACGTACATCTGGGCACCGTACAGGTGCATGAAATTATAATCTATCCGTCGTAAGAAGTCAGATAGCTAAATCGGGCAAGTTTGTATGTGTTGTTACCTATAAATACATCACTGTACCTACATTTATTCTTGACGTTTGTTACATACAAGCAACAGTCAACCACATAGTATAACTAAGAATCATCACAATTTTATTTAACTATTTTTTATTTATTCATCATTGTCTGAACATAACTCAAGAACACTAAAAATCAAAAATATATACCAACAAAAATCTTTTATTCCTACGAATAATTCACATGATTTAAGAATGTAACATTCTATATAACATTGAATATACATTGGATAAGTGGGATGCCCATAATTTATTTGGTTAAAGCACATTGGCTTTACGGGTTCAAGTCCCGTTGGTCGTCATATTTTTTTTCAAAAACCTTAGTATATATCTGAGATGTTTTTAAATTACGTATATTCAATAAACCTCTAAAATTAAAATGCCATTGATATTATTATAAAAGCTATGTACATCGTACTGACAATTTTTTTTATATTAGGTACCACGTGGTACTGCGCTAAATTATATTGGCCACTGCAAAATATCAAAGTGGGACATCAAGTATATTCCAAAACAAAATCGAAGCTCGGTTCAAGTATACTATAATATAATATGTACAGGTAATTTTTATTAATTAATTAAATAATTCACTGTCAAAATTAATAACTTAAAAATATTAAATTATAAATAAAAATGTTCAATAAACAGAATTAATTCTAATTTGATTGTGCTTCCATTAAGTAATTAACATTTTTTTTAATGCTTCTATTTTTTAACTATTTAATTTTTTTAAATATGTATGTAACTGGTCAAGTATATAAAAATCACAATATTCTTCTGTCATGTCGATAATATTACAATAATGTAAGCATACAATACAATATACATATTGTAATTAATTACGTGTTCTTTAAATTATATTGTGATGTTGAATAACTCTGAACAAAAATACTTACTATAAATAATTTAATTAGTTTTTGGTTACTAATTAGATTAAACTGTTCCATTGTTCCAAATAGAAAATGTTATTTTAAGCATTGGAAAATTTAAAACCTTTGTGCAACAGTGTCATTAAAGGTATTCCGTGTACACTGGAATGGTAAAAAGTAAAGTAACCTTTATTGCTTGCTATAAATTTGCGTTTTCCAGGTTGCTTACATAGTTAGGAATGCGTTAAATATCATGTCTCCCGTAAAGGCTTCATGAACGTACTTAAACTGGTTACATTTCCAAAACCACCTAAGAAACATAATCGCTTATCCAAAATATATTATTTTATCAACTCTAATATTTCTCTATTATATAATAGTTTTTAAACCACATCCACTTTTTATTTGTTTTAAAATAAATAAATCTGATAAAAATATTAACTTTATATATTGTTATGATTGTACATTCATACTCATGTTAATATTATCAGAATTGTTGTCATACTCTTCTGATGGGTCTAAACGTGCTTAAATAAATATTTACATATTTAAGTAGCAGGGTAGTAGTGGGAAAGACTCCTAACTTGGCGATAGTTTAGATTCTATCGTAATAGCAATATAATATTGTATATCACTATCAGTAACAGACGAACAGAGGCTTCGATACGTAATAATTATACTTTAATAATATTTGTAACAATATCTATCTACAGATGCGCTGTATCCAATGACAATAATATAGACGAAGCATCTGGAAATAAAAATGATACTCACTTTTTTGTCGGGTCTGCCGAATGGCATAATCTGTTATAATATATATATATAATATATACAATAAAGGTGATATTGCTATAAATTCCCGATGCTTTTTGTCGGGTCTGCCGAATGGTTCGGTTTGAACGGGTTCACTCAAATGAACATTGACACTAGAAACACTGTTCTAACGCGATCACAATAAAGGTCATATTGCTATAAATTCCCGATGCGTGATATCGCATAATGGAAATTGCGTGACGTCTACCTATAAATGTGCGAATGTCGCTTTGCGTGAATTTACTTGCTAGCTACTGTATTGAGTGCGTTGTCCAATAATAATGTCATTGGCTGTATCATATATTTATACGTTCAAAGGCTGTAATAATCCTAACACGAACATTAGTATTTTTCATATTTTATAGGGTGTTGAGTCATGGATCCTGAAGGCAAGGGAGCGGAAGGTAATTGATGCCTTCGAGATGTGATATTGGCGCCAAATGCTTTGTATTTATTGGACAGACCACAGGACGAACCGGTCAATCTTTTAAAGACTGCAGATAAAGGAACGGCTCTCGATAATATATCTGAGACGCATTCTGCAGAGTTTTGAACATATTCTAGGGCGCGGACCGAACTGAGTGACTGGTGGTTTTGGGTGGCCTCCAGGGAAGGCGAAGCAGAAGAAGAACATTGGCGTCCTGGAGTGACCAAGTAAAGAAGCTTACTGGGGGGGGGACCATTCATTCTGCCCTGAGAGAAGCGGAAGATCGAGAGAGATGGAAAGTCTTGGTCGCTCAAAAGATGACAAAATTAAAAGATGGTTACAATCCTCAGCCATGAGAGTACGACCAAGAGGAAGGGAAATGTTTAACGTTTATGTATAGATTATTGAAATATACACTGGCAAATTATTATATTTATAAATCGTTAAATTGGACTAAATTTTTTTTAAATTAGATCACCTGAAATAGTTTTATTTACTTTGTTAAATAATATTTAATTTGAGATATTTCTAAAAATTAAATTATTTAATTTTAGATTTTGAAAACATTTGTCATTTTATTACTAGTATTATTATCTTACTTTACATCCATAAATAACTCTTTGTCACTGCAACTTACATACGTTAATCATATTGTATTATAATACTGTACGACATCAAACAATTAATATTTTTTTCAATGACCAAAAACTTTACCTTCTCTTTATTTTAGCGACACATTGTACGTGTTTATTAGTCTCATACAAAATGTAACAACATCTAATTTTGCTTTATATAATCTAGGAGTAGTGGCGTGCTTTCCAAAGGAATTTAATTTTGGACTAAAAAAAATTAAATTAAAGACAACATTATAATCCATCATAATATTATTATCTTCTTTTACACGCAAATGAACTAGTTATGATGTCATTCTTCATTTTATTATATTATTATTGCTTAAAATTGAACAATGAAGATTCTACTTACATTACTATAAGGATATATATCCAATATTATACTATAAATTCGTATATTATATACCTATCACAGGTCTTTATTCTGAACGTATCCACTATAATATTAAAATATTGTATTTAAGGCTGAGTCATCTACCTCAAGTAAAAAAATGTCTTTTATGTTACTTCAACTTTGTGAATTAAGCACTAAATGCTTCTGTACAAAGTGATTATTTAAGTGCCTAGCACTTTCATTTGCATGCAATAATGTTCCTTATTTATTACTTTGAAAAGCAATCAAACAACAGTTTCCTTTACACTTTCGAAATGACATAAATTATATTTTTTGCATATCACACGAATGACGACTTAATTGGTTAATTGATATCATCGAAGAGGTGTTTCATAAATTTTCACTATATTTAAAAGAAAATAATATTATAAATCTATTCTATAATACTATTGACAACATTATTCGTAGATATCAAGAATTGAATACCCACCGCCCAAGGCTTGTATTCGAGAAATAGCTGTACGCGTTGTGCAGCATTTTTTCATGTTACCTCAAAAGCAAAAATGATGCAAATCTGTTAGGCAGACACTCTTGTATAAATTATACGATACAAACCAACCGGAGAGGCTGCTGTTTACTAGACGCAAAGAAACAGAAGATCTGTAGTAATCACACCACTCAGCATTACAAGTGTGACACACTTCGATATTTTTTATTTTCATAACAAATCGGAGTGGTGAAAGCGATTGTCAGAAGTTTTCTCAATCATAACTTAGATCAGCAGAGTCTATTATAATTTATTTCATTGCGATAATGACTCTTGTATTGTATTGCTTTCATGTGTATAAATAACGAGGATGAACCACAACTCGTCACTCCACTCCTGACTCGTCGCTCGACACAGTCACCTCACTACCCATCTCGAGTCCGGTCACTCGACACAGTCACATTGCTCTCAGTATTATCGTTAACAGTAGATCAGTAGTCGTCTCTACTGAATTTCGGCTTAGTTTGAGCATGAGCTCACCGCGATTACTCTGCATCAAGACAATAAACATCTACATCCATCTCATCACCTTACACTTCATCGATCCCCAAAGGTATTAAGATTGTATACAGCATTCAGAAGGTTAGATGTTTCCTGCGAGTGACCAATACTTGCAGTGGGTTGTCTTTTTCTTATATTTTTCTACTACTTTAAAATAAAACCATTTTCTCCGACAACGTTTCACCACGTTCAGTTATTACTCCAGTACGTCAACACTCTTACTCTCCTGCGATTTCCTGAGGTTACCAAAGATAAACAATCTCACCATAGTATCCAATCGACAATGACTAACCTTTACAAAAAGTTAAAAAATACATCGTATAGATATGACTATAAATAGCTCATCTTTTATCTCTAGTCTCTAGATGATTAATTAGTTAATTTCGGAATTGAAATCATTCGACACCAATAACACATTTCAATGGCATAATTATTTTATTTTTTCAAAACTGAATATACACAAGATTTAATAATATCATAATATTTTTTATTTTAAATAATTTGTATGAATCATAGACGCATCGATAGCTAAAAACATAAAGCACTCACATGTAAAGTAAAAGGCATGAGTTCAAAGTCCCACTCGGTCTAACTTTTCATAGAATTTTTATTATATAAGTTTTTGAGATTTTACATTACATTCTCCATGACTCCACACTATGGAGAAAATTATTGTTTTTACAAGTACCGTTTTTGTGATAATTAAGATTCCTTGATGTTTTCATATACTTAAAAGAGCGTACATAAGTGAAACGGAAAATAATTTTCAACAGTATGTGGGACGTAATTTAAGCCGCGTTGCCTGTAGAAGAGCGATAGTCGACCTGTGAGCACGTCAATTTGTTTTGAGATGGTGTCGGAGGAATATATTCTTAAATCGTGTAAAGATGACCAAAAAACATTCCGGATGTACTTGAAAAATAAAACATGTTAATAAATATACTATTATTATTAGTAATATAACAATAAACACAACATTAAAAGGACGCATGTTGTATTTTTATGACAAATTATATTTCGTTCGGCTCGCGTCATTTGCACAATCCGCGCATCGCCTAGTCACGATTTTTTTAGACCATGCCTCAGCTGAGGTATAATATCCTCAATAGAAAAATATTTTATCGATTATTTGAAAATCTTGATGCTAATGATGACTTAGCAAATTAGTAAAAAATAAATAAAAAAAATAGTAGGTAGGTACCTTATTCTGTTTTTCACAAGAGGAAGAATCGCAATGAGGCATTTAAAGGGTCGTTTGTTTTCCGTTTCGCAATCTAATTTCACCATTTTCAACAACGAATCTCGAGAAAATTAACTTTATGTCTTGTTTCCTTTTTGCTAAGGTAACTGTACGTTCACACTAATAACTGAAAAACTATCTTAACTGTTTACCAGTATAATCAGAATAACAAAATATTTGTATACCTACATATTGATCAACTAACTTATTAGATAACATTATTGTAATAAATAAAATACATAAAAATACAGCTTTTTACTTGTTTTATTTCTTACGTTACTATAAATATTATTATATAGTTTTACTTATATTAGCAAAAAATATTATATTTTTAAATGAATGTTTTTCATATATATATATATATATAATAAAGTTAGCGTATATTTTTTTTATTAAAATATTATTGTACTCATTAAGATCGTCCAACACGTCATGGAGTAATAAATTACATAATAAAACAATTAATAGTACTGTCCAACAAGAAGATTTAGACAATAGCCTGTCATCGACTAAATAGGAGGAGCATGTTAGTTCACACTTTTAATACGTACCCAAGAAGATCTTGTCGTACCTACTACCTAAAGTATTTACAAAAGTTTAATAATTAATTAAAACTAACTTCATTTATGCCTGTGCATATTTTTATCAGTTTTTCATCCCTCTAGTAAACTTACAATTTACGATTAAAAATATCCCTTATGATAATATGATTTTTATATAATATTTACGTGATATAGGTAAATAATTTTAAAACACACCAGAAACACCCTGCTATAAAATATTTATTACAACTCTGCTGATGATGATTTCGTTCGATGTTTTTTTAATAATTAAGCCACCTGTTTTTTTTCTAATAACAGCAAAATAAACTAGTATTTATGTCAACTGATTGCGTCAATATCGGTGAACGGCTTATGTAATTTGAATCAAGGTACCAATTATAGGCACTTAACTTGATTTATAAACGACGTCAGGATCTTTCATTTTAGTTTTAACGTACTTGTTGAGTACTACAATATTACAATAAATTTTATAAGCGCTTTATTTGTATGAATACTAGTTAATTAGATAATATTATGATGCAGGTGGTTCAATTAGTTAATCACATTTGACGGAATCCAATAGATGCGGAATTTTGCAATTATTATATTTAGATCATAATCTTATTGAGGGATATTTTCAATTGTTACAATTTCCTTTAATGTGAAAAAAAATTAAATTTTACAGGAGAGACAAAAAACTGATTAAATAAGCACATAAATAAATTAAATTCGTTTCATTTAAATCTCTAAATAACTTTATTGATCTATTGTTTCCAAAATATATGTGCAATAAAAGATGGTATATTCTCAAATCTTGTTAATTATTTTTTGGATTATTAAAAGTTTAGCCACATGATAGTTGAATAATATTACTTCTGTAAACCTACAAAGTTTATCAACGTAACTATGGGATTCTTAAATAAATAATTCAGTATCAAAACTTTAATAGTTAGGCATGATGCCTTGCGGTATCGCATGGCCAAGCGTAAACGTGTAAATGCACCACGGGGAATAGATATAGTAAGTATCTACGGTGTACAAAAATGTGGCAATTAAAACGTTTCGTCCCAACACGCCCTGCGAAGCTCCGGCGACAGGAAATTCTCGTTAACTTACATAGAGCTTTCAGCATTTCTCAAAGCAAAAGTTTAATACTATAAAATAGCAATTTCTAGTATCATTACTGTTTTCAATGGGTAGCATTTACTAAACGAGGAATTGAAAATAATGAGATGCAACAAAGAGTTTTCATATGAAACTATTCTAAAATCATCATTAGTATCACACAGAAGAATAATATAAATAAATAAGGGTTAACGTAAAATAAAATGCTATTTTAAAGCTCAGGGACATCTAGTTAGATTTTATAAACATAATTAAAATCGATTTTGAGCTAATAACCAATTCTAAGATTGTTTATTGTAAAATATAAACACCTCTGGTTTTAATATTTATTTAGAGCTTACAGAGATGATCAGCAATAAAAGAGAATACTTCAAACGGTAGTCGGTACACGAAAATAGATTAACAAGATAGAATGACTTGCTCACTTAGTTCATTTCACGTGTGCATTGCATTTGACAACTAAACAACCACACTTATCACTAGAAACCAATCTCAATAGTGTAAACTGCTTAGTCTCAAAATAGAGAACATGTATGATCAAACGAGTCAGATCGAATCAGACTAAGCTAAAGCTGAGAGATTGTGAGTGAAGATTACGTAGTGAACATAGAGTTAAATTCTATTTTCAAAGTCATGGCCGCTATACAGTTATATATTTTTAAAATCAATGTTTGTTAAATAAAATTAAAAATATCAATTAATAAAACACTTCTCCTACTTTTGTGAGGAAACTTAGTAATAAATTAAGTAATAAAAATGGGTATTAAAAACTGTAATCGTAGATTAAAGTGCTTAATTTATTGCAGCTATTTTCTGGGTTGTTAATTTAACTTTTAATTTGAGAGTGATCATATTAGTTTCTAAGTATATAAAACAGAGGTGCTTTCAAATGTCGAATTACTCACCAAAATATTTTTTGGGTGTCTTTCTCGACATTCTTAAGTAGGTACTTAAAGAGGTATAAAATAATTATATAAGTAGGTGGATAAAAAAAACTAGACAAGAATACGTAATATGTAATAACGTGTATACATTATATGTAAAATACGTCACTAAGCAAATTAAATGACAATGGGCTGGACATGTCACTCAACCGCCGAACAAATGCAGGTATACAGGATACCGAAGGGTCACTAAACGACCACAAGGATGCCCTCAAACCCATTGAATAGATGAACGTGGCGATGAATAACTAGGGTCCTTGAAGAATGTAAAGAGCTAAGAGAAGCCTTAATCCAGCAGTGAATTAACCCCAGCCGATGATGATATTGATCCATGTAAATTCTACAAAAGACAAATGACTTTAATTTTCTATATTTTTCACTAATCTTCAAGTGCTTATAGTTTTTTTTGTAGATTATGTTGTACATTATAATCACCAGTTTCGTGTTTTCTATTCTATGTTATAACATATAACATTATACTAGAGGCCATCGCCCTCTGGACACCATCAATATCAGATCTCTCATTAGAGCCTCTTCCGTCCCTCATCAATATATGCATGAAATATTTTTACATTATCTCAAAAAATAAATGAACACAACTTTTTTTTCATTTATATCGAGAAACCGTTAATCGGCCTCTAATAGGCTGCATGACCATTATACCCTCTGATGGTCGCTTTTCCCTTTTATTCTCTGTGCAGGTATACCGCGCCAACTGTTTTTTTTATATTTACTTTGACAAAAGGATCGAGAGGAGGAAACGAGCGAGGGATCGAATGCTGCATTCAATGGTTCATGTTGATACATATATTTACAGATCAATAGCGTTACTATTGTTATTTTTAGAGTAGGTACCGGACTGCACCCAAATTTTATTATAATATATTCTCACCATATTAGCACATGTTTATTTTTATTTCAAGTCTTCGGGTAAACGGGATATAGACAAATCTTGAAGATAGAATAACTTTACAGAAAACGTCGCAGATTTTATATTTTTTTTTTATATTATGTAAAGTGATTGATAAAATTGTCGGAATTAGACATCCTATCAGCCAGCATGACTTCGCAGAAAACCATTACTTCATAACTATAATGCATATTGCAACATCACATTGTTCAAAATTGCGAAAATAATACTTATGGTGAAACGAGCCATTTATGTAGGCCTATTAAATGTCAAAAGAGAGCTGATTTTGAAAAAGTAATATTAATATTTATTTACAATTTACTCACAAAAACACACCTAACTAAACAACTAAAAATGAAACATGCATTTAATTATCATTGCAAAATGTACATATGCAGCAAGTTTTTCAGTCAATAAATATGCTATATAATCAGACACTCGGACACTGCCATCTTACTCCTTACGAGCATTCCAGTAGAATAACACCGACGTCACTCGTTACGTAAATTCATAAAATTCATATCAGCATTATTTATTCTTACTATTATCGTTCATAGTATTTATTATCTTCGAATTCTGGTCCGCTGCTACATTCATAGTAACATGTATTGACACAATATTTAGTATTTTTATGTGGGAGAAAAAACTGGGTAATTTCGTACAGTCACACGCATCCTATTTATATACTCACCTACCCTCATTCTTATCCTCATCCCCATAAACATAATATGCTTGGTTTATAGGATATAATTCGTGGTGTTTTTCTCAAAAACTCTAATGCTATGAAATAGTACTGAATAAAATAAATAAAAGAGATCTTGGTATAGTTGCTTTTTTGTATAAGGTTTTGCATAAGTTTGAGAGACTCTGGTATAAGGTAAAGCGTAGTTTAACGGGTTACTTCACACTCTCAACACTTTAACGATTTCATAAGCCAGCGCTTAAAAGATAGAAACAAACTAGAAACCAGAGATAGAACTTTACTCAGAAAAATGTATCATTAAAAATCTGTTAGCTTCTAACGGGACACTATCTTGCTTGGAAACTATTACTTAGGATTAAACTGAAACTTAGCAAACCGATAGAAATTTCTAGATATAGGATTAAATTAATCACTTAAGGGACAAGTGGTCTAAACTGGCTGAAAATGAAGAATTAAGGGTATGTTTTAGCATTTAGCAGGTCGCAATCTGACACAATCCATAAACTATGTAAGAAATAATATAATCGTTCCAATATGATTTAAATAGTAAACAAAGTGTACTAATACACAGCCAAATTTATTAGGGGGTGATGAGTGTAGAGAGGGTAATATACTTTTTTCATAATAATGAAAACAGGCAATAATGGTAAGCATCATTATCATATTATGACAATATAATAAGATAGGTAGAAATATGCAACCCTAAATAAACAAATCGTGAACGAAAACAATAACATAATATATTTTACAACCTTAGCTGGAATTTTTCACGAATAATCTAGATATTTTATAAATAACTCAGTATATTCGGATCTAGAAATATTATTTACCCATAATTCTTCAACCAGAATTCTTACAATTCTTTAACAGGAAAATTCTCCGCCAGATCTATTTTAAAAAAATTGTGACGGTTGTCATATTCTTAATTTTTGAAGTTATACTTCTTTTGGCGCGTTTGGGAAATCAGATCAGGGTGTATTATTGACGTGTGACATTTAATACATAATTTATTTTTTTCACACGATAAAAAACGCACTCGATTGGATTCGAACCACCGATTGTTCGGTTATCAGTCGAACGCACTATTGCAATCGTGACGATTATACAGTATAATATTAAAATTTAGAATTGTTCCGTTGCCTAGGCAGCGAATTTATTATTGTCGGCCATTTGCAATACCTTACATAAACAAACGATCAAACGTCAGTTTCAACGAGTTCAACGAGTGACAGTTGGTACTTTTAAAATAAAAACAACGAGAAACCATTATATAATTTAGTAATATAAGTTAAAGTGTATAGAAATAAATCAACGGCGTTCCAATAAGCGGTCTTTTTTTTTGAGAGTGTTATTTAACAAGATAATTAAGAGCTAGTCAAAGAATCTAGTTTATCACAAGTTTTGTTTTTGTTTTGTCACGCCAAAGAAGTATAACTTCTAACACGCGTACATAAGTACACACACCGATTTTTTTTAAATATGGTTAAAACTGAAGTACCTCTTTCGACATGTAGAAATATACAGATAATAATATATATAAAAAAATATTTTTAGAACATAATATAAAGTACATAATTTTCATTCAAGAGCCGGAGTGCAAAGTATAGATATTATACTCTAGCTACGTATAATTATTATAGTATATTTTGATTATATTGTAGTTATTCATTTAATATGGTACTGTTATTTGTGGTTTTTCAACTACTAAGTTTAATTTTTGATATGTAGATACATAATAATTATTGATTGAAAGACAATACTGTTTATAATGGTTATTTATTATATGTAGGTACTTATGCACTGTATTACATTTTGAACATGTATATATTTAGATAATTTTAATTTAGTCATCTATGTGAATTTAGTATTTAATAGTTTTACGTTATTTTCGGACAAACAGAGTATTCGTGGAACGACTAGTTAATTATTGAGAGGTTAATTTTAAATTGCTCGATTCAAAGGCTCCACATTGATTGAATATTATCGTCTGACATCGTTAGTTATGATTTGTGATGAAAAATGTTACTATAGCTTATTCATGTATCTATGTAGGCTTATATAATTATATTTTTATTGAAATTATAAATAAATTAACAGTGGTATCAAAAATATTTTATGATTCATTACAAAAATTCGTAAAAATGCCAAAATGAATTGATTTTTTTCAACATATCATCAATGAATAAATCGAGAGTGGAAAAAATCATGTTCGAAGACTTGCAGATGAAGAATATTCCAGACACCAATATATTCATAGCACATATTATTTTTTATATACGATTATTGGTTATTTGAATGCTTCTCATGAAATGGCCACATTTAGTTCACGTCAACGATTTCTAGATATGAAGTTACTCGATTTTAATAATATTTTAAGAAGTAATCTATCAAACATTAATATCTACACTATTTTTTTAACATGTAAAGTTATTCAGTACAAAAATATTTTTACGGTACGGTCTCCACGTGATTATTGAATACTAATTATACAAGACTATTATCTAATCTACTTTATTAACCCTTAATAACACTGAATATACATAAAAACATAAGAATGTGTTATTTATTTGTATTATTTTTTAAATGTCAGAGAAGAAACTATTAGCCGCGCTTTTCAGTGGACTGTAATTGGGGTGGATTCTGGATAGTGGATGAGGGCGGTTACACGTGGATTCAATCCAGGCACCAACTTTTGATGATTAGATGGCTAGTGGACTGGAGCTGATTGCGTATTCACGCACTGATACACTGTTAAATGGATGGTTCGGATTATCACTCTCACGGTGTCACTTTTATTTTGGAGTCAACGATGATGACAAGTTCAGGATGGATGATGGATGCAACGTTTCCTCAAACCATATCAGATTTAGCAAAACGGAGATCGAACAAATGCGTTTATTAATTAATACTTACCAGTATAGAAGGATTGCAAATGAACCCGCGAAAATATAAAAAGAAATGCTCGCCTGTGATTCGCATTCATGTGCCTGATACCTAGCTATAATACATGTCCTATTTAATTGCCACGAAAGCAACTAGTCTATTTACAATACTCTCTCAAGAGCTTTCTAATTTGCGTTACTTATTGATAATCGGATTTTAAACCGAAGTATTAATTATTACCTCAATTAATAACAATGTCGTATTTTTCAAAAAGATTTTTTCTAGTGGTGAGAAGTGTTTTCAGATTATGTATGTTTAATAAAAGAATGTTATATTTTTAAATCTTAAAACATTTTGTAGAGTTTTATACGAAACATTTCATTTTCTGTCTCACTCAAAGTTGATGTGACAAGATGAAACAGAAGACCAGCTTATGGTAGCCTTTAATCGTATCCAATTTCTTAGGATCTTTCCCTAGCCTTATGATTTATTTCATTATCAAATTATAAGGCCGAAGGTTTCCTTGAATACTAAGCGATGATTTTCGTGTGGAATATAATATTGCAAAATGGCACGATTATTTTTAGTTCCAAAACGGTTAAAGATCAAACGATATACTTGCGTACCTACGTATTTCACGTGCATGCCGTTAGTACAATAATCTATACTATAGTGCTTCAAGGCCGAGTGTAAAACTACTATTAAGTATATACATCTGGCGACAAATACATTTTTTTTTAAATTAAATTCATTTGACTACTAAATTATATTTTAATGGACTTAAATAATCTATCGCAATTTATCTAAAAACTGTTGAAACATTTTTTTAGTATTATTTTTTTATTAGGTTTAAGAATATACGTGCTAAATTGCTTGAATATTGCTGCCAAAACGCGGTAAGTCAATATTTTATGTATTTAATGTTGACAACGGATTATGTGTCTATATATAAATATCTATGCAAGAAAAAAATTCAAGGTTATCCGATATAATATAACATGCACATAAAGCACAAAGAAATTACCAATATGCCTGATTTTAGAGGGCATGTCAAACTTCAAATTTCAATCACTCCATAACATGGTTACGACACTTACCAACTTTTGACAGTAACCCATAAAAATTCATATTCTTTAATGAACGTACATAATTTTAAGACATCTCAGAGAAATATTTAACCAGTAGATAAAAAATAAATAAATACGTACGATACACAGCAAAATTCTAACCCACGCCCCTTGGGATTCGCACCCATGCGAATTAACCACTAAACTATACGTGTCCTATCTAATTGCAACGAAGTTGATGTGTATTTTTAAATTCTCATTGAAACACTTTCTATATTTCGTTCGTTTTGGCAGTCGACTCTTGTATTTTGAATAAAATAAATACCTTATTAACTTATTTGCAAGAGGAAATACGTAATAACAAAAATTCTGATAGAAAAAGTCGACTGTCAAACTGTAACCAAGTTTAGAAAGTGCTTCAGTGAAAATTTTAAAAGTCACTATTTAACTTCGTCGTAAATAGATAGAACACACATAGCTTAGTGTTTAGATTACATCGGTGCGAATCTCGGGGGCACGGGTTGAAATCACGTTGGGTGTCGTATTTTTGTCAATTAGATTTTTTTCTAGTGGTTATAATATCGTCTCTGATCTGGCAGAACGCACTAACTGGAGAATACTAGTTTTGAGTAATTTGACTTTGAAGTTGTTAAAATGTTTGAAATAATGGTCTATCAAGTGAGCTTATTAAGTAATCGTAAAAAGGATGACATTAAAATAAAGACTGTTTATTTATTAAGAAGGTTTCCAGACGATAAAGTTTGAAATAAGGAACATTTTGGTACTAACTCAATATTTCATTTTTTCGAATTAGTGTCTTCTGCCAGAACAGTGACGATATTATGTAATCGCATTTTAATGATTATTATTCCATCGCGCATGGAGGTGACCTAAATTTTTTTGTATCTCTTGATAAACAAAACCATTTAATTTATTATAATATTATGCAAATCTAGCTCAAGTTTTACAATGAAATAATAATAAATGGTGGTTGAATTTAAAAATATATGCCATGGTAACTGAAATAAAGTGGTCAATTTATTTGTTATAGACTTTTCATTTAAATTCAATAGACCTCTTTGTCTATTTATTTATAAATCGGTCTGCTAAACTGAACTTATTCAAAGCACAAAAACAGTGATGAAACGACGGTCAGACGAAAAAAGCGCCCTTTATTTTGACTGCACGTTGTATTTACTCACGCGAAATTCCGTAGGTGGTGGTGTCGCGGGCGATTTCCCATGTAAACAAGTGAGTGGTGACAACTGACAGCGAGAAATGATTGCCAGTAATGTGGTCAGTCGCGCGTGACAGCCCCAAAAGTGCGACCTCCCGTGACACTTTTCGGTGCGGCACTGGAAAACATAGCCGTGCGAAATAAAAAAAAAACGTACTACTTTTAGTTTCTTATTTGTTACAAGAACTGTATTCCATAGAGTTTTCTTTTTATTAATAGAAAATTCAAAAAAAATATTAAGAAAAATCTTGTAATATGAAGATGGAAATATATTTATGGGAAAGTTGTGTAATCATAATAAATATAAAGGTTTTTATAACGACATATTATATTTTGTTAGCAATTACATAATGATTTTAGTGTATGCAAATGTATAGACTATTATTCATTTATCCATTGTTATATTATAACTTTCCTCCGCGAGAGGGGTGGAGAATCTAGATTAAACAGAAGATGACTGAATTATAAGGTAGTTACTGCATATATTTATTTCTTCTTTACACTGTTTTTTTTTTTTTTTTAATGTCTTGTCTTAAATTTTATAATTTTTAATGTTCACGATATGTAAAAAAAAAAAGATAAGTTTTGACTTGAATTTTGAAATATTGAATCAAGGGTATAACCAAGAAGATAATATAACTCTAGAAAAATGAATATTATTATCTGTGCTTTGTCAATCGAATATAAATTGGCAGCATGTTTTTTGATTTTTATTTAAGTGAAATACTTACTTATTACTTCTGATGATTTAAGTGATTTTTCATTTAAATATTCCAAATAACGATGGTTCAGTGTATTGTTTATTGCTTCAAAACAATTCTCAATTGTATTTACTCTTTCAATCAGTTATAGCTGCATTTTTATCATAATATCAAGACTTATGTTCTAGTTAATGCCATCACCATCATCAACCTGACTACGTCCACTATTGGATGTAGAACAATCCAAGCTGCTTTTACTCGGGACTACGAGTACAAGAAAAGTAACTTGAAGTTGTAGTGGTACTATTTGGTAGCATTGAAACATAAAGTCATTGCAGCAAACAATTGCAATACACCCGCGAATCGCCTGTGTTGTCACGATAGAATGATTTTTCTATATTTTCGAAATCACAAGTATTCTTCTTTCTTTCCTTCGACCATGTCCGATCCTAATAGGATCATATGGGCCTCCACAGAGTAGAGGTTTGTATTGACAGATTTTTTATTTTTACGAGAAATGGATGTCAGCCACTTGCTCAACCTAGTAGGTCCATACCCTGACACACACAAATTGAAAAACAATATGTGTACTTTCCAGACTCAGGATTCGAACCTGGGACCCACGGCGTTATATGGACTATAACGCTTAATTCGCGCGGCCACCGTGAGATATATTGTATAGTATATATATATATTGTTAATAATAAAACATACATAATGCATTCGAGTTTCTAGACGTATATTGGCAATATTTTCACTTGCTTATTAATTTAACATGTAAATTACTGTTTGAGTGACTATAAAATTGTTCTGATGGAATGCTTGTGGTTTTTGACAGATAAAGGAGATAATAGTGTAATGTTTTTTTTTTTATAATTGAAGCAACAATACCTACAGCATGAATTATAATTGTTATAATCATTAAACTTAATAACCTTTTACCAGCTTATTTTTTTATATATTTAGACTCAATCTAAGGTTTCGGCAAAATCTTTAGGGTTGATAGATTATTATTTATTTAATCTACAGTCCGATGTAGATGTTGGCCACCTTACGAATTGGTTCCTTAATAGATATGATATCCATTTAGTCTACTTACTAAATATATGCTCTGGCTCCAAATACATTTAAACAAATCAGACATTTGTAGCCGAGATCTGAGACTTTATAAGCGGACACTTTACTACTTAATATCTATAACGGATGCATATATATCATTTTGATAATTCAATTTATGTTCAGTCTACCTACAATCTGAAATGAATCAATATATTACAAAACAAAAATATATTTAAAAAGATTTAATCAATTTTATTTCATGGTGAATATGGTAAAATAAATATTATATCAAAAAGACTTCTATAAAGCTATTTAAATATATTAATTATCTCGAGTTTTTCAAATCAATTTAATTGTTATATCAGAAGCAAAACATAATATTATGTGCAATGTTGCAGTTGTCGTAGACGAAATAAAAGAGAAAAAATATCCTGCGCCACTGGTATTGTGTACAAAATAAAGATAAATTGATTTAAGGGGACCCCAAGCGTCACATTATGACACGGGAGTGAGAAAAATGTACAAAAAATGCTCAAATCTCGAGAGCGATAAAACAATAAATCATTTAAAATCCCCATATACAGCCAAATCTTTGTAGTTGCTGGACACTTAAGTAAAATGCAATGAGTTAAAAATTCTTTTTCATTGGAAAACCTTTTAGTCCTACGTTTCCCCGACACATATTAAAGATAGGTACATTCAATTAGGTGGGTATTAATGAAAATATATTAGTTCTTGTATAATAAATAAATAAATAACAAACATTGGGTATTCTATAGTAGGTAATATAATTTATTACTTTATCTTCATGATCATTCATGACACAACCGCTCGGGGTGTACCCTGGTGTCTTCAAATCATCTTCCCGATTATGGTCTATTCTCTGTAATCCTTTTCCAATCCAAGATTCCAATCGCCCGTGCATCCTGGGCCACGACATCCAACCACTACAACTTGGGTTGTCCAATATTTCTCCGCATTAATGGCTTTGCATCAATAGTTTATCGAACCGTTCGATTTATAAGATGTAAGTCAGTAAATTATTACGTTCTGCATCATCTATACATTTTCCATTGATGAGTGCATAAAATCCCTAAAACTGCAGAAAAGCGATAACTGTGTAGCAAAAAACGTTTGAAATGCAAATTCTTTTCTTTTTCTTTCGACCATGTCCGATCCTAATAGGATCATATGGGCCTCCACAGAGTGGAGGTTTGTATTGACAGATTTTTGTTTTTACGAGAAATGGATGTCAGCCACTTGCTCAACCTATTAGTTCCATACTCTGACTCATACACAAATTGAAAAACAATATGTGTACTAGCCAGAGCCAGGATTCGAACCTGGGACCCTCGACTCTATAGACTGGCATTTAAGCCACTCGGCCGTCGTGGGTGTTGCAAATTACAAACTAATAAAATGGAATTTTATTATATATTATGTTTCTATTATGAATTGATTAATAATTATATGAATTTATTATTTGATTGTTGTATAGACAGCTAGATAAAACTCTCGCCCGTAAAATGATGTTTGTTCGATTGAAAGTGATACTATGCATAGACAATATAAGAAGTGCTGTGGAAAAGAGAGACTTTTGAAACGATGTAAGTTATCAGAAACAATTAATAATAGTGCACAATATATATATTTGGAGGTCAAGGCTGTATTCTGTGAGGACCAAATGTCGTTTGGAGGTCAAGGCTGTATTCTGTGAGGACCAAATGTCGTTGGAGGTCAAGGCTGTATTCTGTGAGGACCAAATGTCGTTTGGAGGTCAAGGCTGTATTCTGTGAGGACCAAATGTCGTTTGTTTAATGCGTGCATGCTACCTGTGCTCCTGTATGGCTGTGAGACATGGCATCTTACTAAGCTTCAAGAGTCACGGCTTTTGAGCTTTGAGAATCGATGTCTCCGCAGAATCTTAGGGGTACATTGGTACGACCGCGTTACAAATATCCGAGTTCGTGAGCAGACACAACAGCCTTCGGTGATTGAAGTTATCACGAAGAGACGATTCACGTGGCTGGGACATGTATTCCGGATGCCGCCAAAGAGTGCGGCACTTCGTACCCTTGTGGCACAGCCTCAAGGGTTCCGTCGCCGTGGCCGGCCCTCCCTCACCCTGCAGCGATGCTACAAAAGCGACCTACGTGCTGCAGGTCTGACATGACGGGAGGCACAGGAGTTGGCGATGGACCGAGGGAAGTGGCGCCAACTTGTGCTTGCCCTATGCCCCAATGTTGGGACGTGACAGGGTGAAAGAAGAAGAAGATATATATATTGTCAGTTGTAGTTAGCTTCGGGAATAATAATAATACTGATATGATATTTTAATGATAAATAAGTACACACTAAATAAAACGTAGAATAAAAATTAGTTTGACTATTCTATTCTTTATTATTTCTTTGTGGGCTGATATTAAAAAAACATTCAACTGGAATTCAGTTTCCCGATCTACTTTAATAATTTTCCGGTAGATACCACGGCATATTAAATTGAAAACTTTTACATTTTCGTACTATTTATTACAGCCTCTGAACGCATGAGTATCGGTGCTAAATATAATATTATGATGCAACACATCTGTCTGTAAGTATATCGCGGCGACTTTAAAACGGGACCACTTTGGATTTTAATATATAACAAAATTACCAAGTGGCAGTGCAACATGTCAACATTCTTATTGATGCGTTGGATAATACTATTAAGCTAACAATAATACTGTGTTTTAAATCCGGCGGAAATACGTGGCAGCAAATGACACAGGACCGAGAGAGTTGGAAAAAGCTTGGGGAGGCCTTCATCCAGCAGTGGATTGACCCCGGCTGATGATTAAATCATCACCAAAGCAATATAGGGTAACAATATGCATAGCCAAAGAAATCATTAATTATTCAAATACCAATATAGATTGTTATGTGTCTATTTCAATAAGCTGGTGTATTTTACGTGATTTTCATTTATATTGTTTGCAATAGTTTTTCATCATAAAAACAACGACATTTTAATACAGTACAATGAATGGATTAAGAATCATGTGCAATGCGCATGAGAGGAATGTAACATGGTGTTCTCTGTATGCGATCACGCAACAAAGACGCAAAAAATCATAAAAATTTGCATACTTCAGAAAGAAACAGCTTATTGTTATCTGTGTATACCTTTAGTAAACACACAGAGAAAGTGTGTGCGCTTTGTTATAGATAGATAAATTTAAAAAAATATGTAATAATATAATAATATATTCCCCTACCAGTCAGTTATATCAGATGAAAGATATAAATGTTATATTAAATTTATTTTTATTTAAGTATTTATTAAAGTAGACAAAAAATAATCTCATCTTAAGGAATCTTCGCCACTGATAATAATAATATGTGCCTAATAAATATATTTTTCCATCAATATCAATTACAAAAAAAATTACAAATAACTATTATATTATTGTGTACCAATCTAACCATTAACGCAATAACAAGTTTTATTTTGGTTTGCCATACTATTTATTACACGAAATTAATCTCTCGACAAGCATTACTCAATAACAAAGAAAAACAAATACTTGGTCCAGACAGCAACTTTGTATTTATCATTTTTTATTAAATAAGAAGAATATTATATTCCAATATCACAGGTTTTCAAACTATGCTAGACCTCCTCAGACACGAAAATTAATCCCAAAAGACACCGCAGAACAATACAGTTTTTGTAATTATTTTATGGTCGCAAATGATACATTGTAACGATATTTATTCTCGTACCCTGGAATAAATACGTTATGAACATAATGGCAATTTTTTTCCACAGAAATTTAACATCGTTGAAGTGCAAGACTGGAGCGGTAGACATTTTTATGTTGGTATTCCTGCGACGGAACGCGATCGCGTCCGTCGATATCGACCGGGAGTATAGATCCGGACGGCAACGAGTGTGTGCGAGACGTTTGTGCCAGCCTTCGGAAGCTGGCGCAACAGTGGAGGACCATTTCTTTCCCGGTATTTGTACATGTATCATTTGTTAGGGTACTAGCTTCTTGTACTATCTTCTAATAACTCCCCACAGAAACTTTAGTTCTCGTTGTAATAGGTCTGGCATTGTTCAATTTCAATTTGTAACATTTTTTTAGTATATTTGGTGGCGTGTGCCACGTGTCATTGCTATTTCTTGTTTAATAAATCTGTGATTCCAGACTTGGATCCTATCTAAACTAATCTTTTTATTTAATTTCATTTTGCCTTGATTGATCTCCAGTGTCAGGTACACTCCGTTGGAGAAATCTAGGCAATGGCGCTCTTTGATTTTTCACTATAGATAAATAATTTCAATTAAAGGTGTACTGGAGGCTTGATGACGATATGAACGTATACAACGGTTTTCACGATCCCAGCAAAAAATAAGTAGTTTTGGTTCCTACAGGGGGTTTTACATGTCCTTTACCGTTTCATCTTTGTTCTGAGCTAGACCGGATGTTAACGTGAAGAGATGGGTAGGTTTGTACATTTACACCGTTACAAAACCAACCCGTCTTCTTTTTATTAGCGTTACAACATTAATAATATCTTCTAGTGACTATTGTTTCTGAGTGTAATAATTGCAAGGCTCAGCCGTTCCACTAATTGGTATTTCTTAAAAAAAAAATACCAAGCATATGGACCTCCACAGGGTGGAGATCAACATTTTAATTAATGGCCCCACTAAACCACAATATCCCGCACCACACCCGGTTTTAAGCAGGGGTCTCACAGGACCCTACGTTTGGTTGTAAAGTATCAGTATATTTTTTCTTGGCTACTTCCCATGTAATTGATTGTTAACGCGTTAACTTGCAGTTCATTATATATTTCAGCCTTCTTTTATGAGTTTTAACTATTATCAATCATCTTCTGATTATATTGACTATTAATAACCATAATATCATATTAAATTTGTAACTAGCCATACATCTGCGTCCACACATCCACACATTTAATAATTTTTCATGGCCTCCAGCATCAGAAGTCAGCAAAACGAATAAAAGTTTAAAAAACACTGCAATATAATATTATAATATAGTGTTTTTTTTATTTTTTCTTGCTTATATTACATCAATGAAAAAAATATCACGCAGCCAAATTAGGTTTTGTAAACAAGCTGTATGATATAAAAGCGCATTATATAAATTTATTCATTGATACTTTTATTTACGTTTCCAGACGGATTTTATTCATTCAGTATGAAAAATCTTGTTTTTATATGGTAATTGGTTCAGCAGTTTTCCAAATAAACCTCTTATTTGGAATGTTTTTCAAATTGCATTCAGAATATAAATCGAATAGAAAAAATATATTATTTCGTTTACAACTTGATGTTTTGACATGTTTTTGTAAAGATGATATATTATTCCCTTTTTAAAAAGACGGCTTAATCATTTCTTTTGTAAAAAATATCATTATATAAATTAACTTGTTATACGTATTACATACATACATAATAGGCAGATAGGTACTTTAATAAAAAATATTTTAACTTTTATAAAATTTACCGCAAATATTTTTATCCACTACCTATTTGCTATTAGATTATTTTATTTCTCGTTGTCCAGCGGCGTTGGGTTTGATTCTCAGTGAGGTCATAATAATTAAGTTTATGTGATTTTTTCTATAGTATCAATGACTTGCGCTGATCTCGCTTACCAAAGCCTACCGCACAACACATCCAATTCAATTTGTGACACTCAGTATGCGGGTATATAGGGTGCTTAACGTCAGCGGACAGCAAAGCCAGTCCAAAAACAAAAAAAAATCTTTCTTAACTTTCTTCTTTAAGCACTGTGGTGCATGGTTGAAGCATCAGTCCCGTGCGGCTCCGTCTCGGGACGGAATGAGCACTTAAAATCACTTCTTTCAGACACGTTTAAAGCGTCATAGAAAGCGGCCGTGCATATCCACGGCTGTGCATATATGACGGGTGGTGGTGGCAACTTTAACGTAGTAGGTATTACTACATTATTGCCATTTGGCGTTGTAGCCAGTTGTAGTGTTTAAAATATCCGGTTGAATTCATACCCCGGTATGCATATTCTAATTCTACCTTAAATATTTCCATCGTCAAAAACCTACCACCAAAACATCAAATCTATTCACCACCTCAATAGGCAGACCGGAAACCCACAGTGGAGTAACAGCGTCAATGCACACAGCCTGCACTGCACATGCGTTTTGTTTCTTAATAATTGAATTAAATATTTTGGGGTGTAATTTGATAAATATTGTAAGCATGTGCTAATATGACTGATTTCAATAAATAATACTTCTTTTGCGAATGGACGAGTCAATTGCAAACTCTGCTTGAACGTTTACCAAATATATGTTACTATTGTTTCATCAATTATTACAATTTATGTAATACACTACCTATTTTTTTATTCATCGAATAGTTATAAGCATATCTAAGTACGATTAAAAACTATAATATTGAAAGTAATCCGTGACGTTGGTAAGTAATTAAAGCATTTAATTATCTACCTTGGTTTAATATGGAAAAACCGATACCCAACATTATAACACAATTCGATAATCACTTCATGTAAGAACTACTAGTTAAAACTGTCGTAATTAAGTAAGATGCCCGTAGCTTAATTCGAAATGCACACTGGCGCAAATTCACCGATTACAAGTCTCGTTGGGTATCGTATTTTTTTGTAAAAAAAAATTCTAGTGTAGGTATGCATGACATTTTTTCAAATTAATGATGTATATTAAAATTTGTGTTACAATGCACGAGGTTACTTATTGACTAAAAAATAATTTAATAACATCAACGGATGTGAAAAGATATGTAATAATAATGATATAATAGTATACACATTTTCTACATAGTCTATAGATTGTTCAGACTAAGTTCCTAAAGATATCCCAAATTCTTAGTTTTTTCCCTATACAGATCATGTGCAGGCCACTTTTAAATGATCTGAGATTTCTCTTTGCCCTTAGATAAAATAATAATTAAGTTTGCTGATTCTTTTCTATATTAATGGTAATATTTATTTTTTGGGAGAAAATATTTATTTAAAAAAAATAACAAATGAAAATTTTAACCTTTTATTCTTACATCAGACTGATTGCAACCAAAAATAAATAAATCTTCAATAATATTTAGGTACACATAAAACAAAGATATTGACTTTCTTAATTAAAATTCACACTACAAACACATTTTGATAATGCGCTGGTAAGTATGTATGAAGGTACGTCGTTTTTCATTGAATAATCTCATCAAAGTAATGAAAGGTCTCGTTTGAAATCTTTCGGAGCTTTAGGCCGTTTATTTTTTTACAAAGCACGGGAGGCGGTATTAAAATGCTGACTTTTTTTCTTTTACCTTGAAAGGTGCGATCAAAATTGACAAGTATAAAAAACATTCAACTATATTGTTTGAAACTTACATAGTAATTTGTTAGATTTTGGGGTTGTCATAGTATATTTTTTCTCCTTCTTTCTTCGATGTTTCAAGCTTGTTGCAGAGGTCATTCTCAGGAGTTATTTCACTGAAATGTACTGTTAGGTATGTGGATGCAAATGCTCTAAATGTGTCAAAATGGCTCTCTTTAGCTGAGAGAAAATGTGATTTACAATAAAAAGAAAATATTGTATATCTTCAACCTCTGCAAGAAGCCCAAAACATCGAAAAAATATGAAGGAAGAACACACAGTGACAATCCGAACATCCAAATCCAAACACGGTAATACACAATCACTATTTTTTTTAAACTTTACTTATCATGACATTGAGGTTAATAAAATTACAGTTATCCCGTACGTACCACAAATTATTATTAATCAGGTATATCACGAGACCTTGCGTTTGGTTGTTAAGGATCAGCATTTTTATGACTATGATTATGTCAGGAGCGGTTTTCGAAGACTGCAGTCACCTTGCACACACGTGTGCTTTGACGTAATTTAAAAAACTTTCAACTAATTAAGCCCATGGAGATAAGATCATGGAAAACAGACAAAAGTTAAAATGAAAATGTATAAAACAAAAGCTACTCGTAACATAAATTTACTATACTCTTGAGAATGGTCTCTCGAATAAACCCAAAATATCGAGAAGAGTATGAGAAAGAACATCCGGTGTTAACGCAAAATGTATCTTGTCATGTATGTATATATTTTGCTTGCCGCTTAATTTTATAAACATAGTTGACAAAATAACTAAAATTGAGATTACACTACAACATACCCTGAGACCTTAAGACAGTATTTTAATTAGTAATAAAAGTCACAAAAACAATCACAAACACTAAGACTTCAAGAAAATTAGATAAATATATTATATTGTGACCTCGCTGGTAATTGATCCTAGAGTCACCGGAAGAAATGCCATTGCCTGGACCACCAGAACTGCAACACACACCATAAAAATGTCATGTCCTGAATTTGAACCCAATATCTACGACTTTACAAGCTGAAAACTTTACTAAATCACCCTGAGCGGGTATATCCTCTCCAGAAAACACGGAAATGAAAACTAGGCAGATACTATAAAACATATTATGCTATCCTCAAATTTAGAATGAGAAGTATATAGTTTTTTTTATATGATTATTAAAAAAATGATGGTTCTCATGGTGAGAAAACATGGAGCAATAATATTATAATGACACAGATATTATATAGAAATGGTCAGCGAATATGTTTATCTCGGGTCGAGCATATCTTAAAAAGGTGTAGGCTAGGTTGATATCAAAAGAACAAAGTAAACATACTAACTATAATAATGCGTCTAGTAAAATCCGCTGTTTTTTTATTTTTATATTGCGTGCCTTTGAGACATAGATAGTAAAGGACAAAAGAAAGCCAGAGGATAGTCGAATATGAAATTTCATACGAGAAACAGATGCTAGTTGGTGAGCAAACGTACCAACAACTCCATAATCGATGAATGGAAGATTTTAGAGAAACTCTCTTCCATTTTTCTTCAACGGACTAGCCATATATCTACCAGAGAAAATGACAACCTGGAAAATCTTATAATATTTAGTCTGGACAAAGATTGGACAGGGCGAGAATAATATCTCTCAAGATGGCCAGACCAAATTAAGAATACCACAGTATTTACACTATAAAGGTCTTGAATGAGAGGGGTAAAGGGATAAACCTTTATATAATTTCATACCGATTGTTCAGACATAACTCCGTAAAATATTCCAAATTGTTCATTTCTGACCTTTATATGTCACCTGACGGCACCTGTGCTTTTAACTTTTTCAAAAAAATCTGTAACATCTGTAATGTCACCTGAAAATGTCGGGTTTTTTTGTTAAAACTCTAGAGGTTTTTTTTCACATCGCATTTATTTGACTCTCGCCTCTAACTTGATTCACTCGCATTGCACAGACCATAAAGGTAGAAGAGAAATAAAAAGGAATTTAGATAAGGGAAAACCGACTTGCCAGTGGAGGAAAGGTGACGGGAAGGGGATGGAGAGGGCGTCTATCACTCCCCCTGCCAATCGTATATTAAGATGAAAAAGTTATGGATTCCGAATAATTTTCTCATTTCTAGCTACCCCTCTAGATCTCTAAGGTATGCGCCAGTATTTTATACTTACCAGCCTTCTCACTCTATATTATAGAACCGGCATTCCTTTTATTTTAACGTTCACGGTTAAATTGCGGGACTGTACATACCCACTTACAGACGTCTGCTGTATTTATTTTATAAATATTTTTACGGCGTTTATCTAGACTTTTTCCTATAAAATACAACAAAAAAGAAGGCATCTTCTCATCTTATCTCGACCAAAATAACATTACGGAAGGATTCTGACAATATTAATTTAACTGTGATATTACATTTTAAATCGATATTTTGTATGGATGTTGTAATTATTGATCATATTATATGTTTAAAAAAATCCGATGCATGTCCTATTACAGAAAATGCAATCGATCTTACCAGACACTGTTAAATTAAAGGAACAAAATTTACTTATCATTGTATGGCCATTCTATAAATATGTCTTATATGATGTTAGATGTGTTTAAAAATCTTATGCATATTCTCTTACATACAACATAATTTATTTTACAAGAACATTGTATTTTCAATAAAATTGTAAAATGTTATTTTACGAAAAACAAAATTTTAACGAAAATATTTAATAAACCATTTTTTATATTATTAAAATGAATAATTCACAAGATTTTGAGAATATTACATTTCATAATATGATGAACATACATAACTTGAAAACACGTCAGATATATACCAACTAACGCAATTCGATAAGCATTTCATGTATAACTTACTAGTTTAAATTGTCGTCATTAGATAGGAGGTTCGTAGCATAATTGGTTAATGCACAGATTGGAGTTACGTTTTTTTTTTCAAATATTTTTTTTTCTAGTGGGTATACATCTGAGTTATGTATGTACAATATTTAACCCTAATTTAAATTCAGTTTAAGAAACATTACGTTTGAGCTTCATATAAAATAAATATTCTGTACAATATTTGGCTGTCCAGAAAAGTTAATAATTTTATATGTATATAGGAGATGATAATACTAAAACACCTGCGATTATGAATAGGTATTCAATTTAAGAAAATTGCTTAAATCAGTGTAAACCATTCACAACCAGGATATCGTAAAAACCTTTGTATGCGTATCGTAAAACCCCCAGTGCGTAAGGCACTGGCCTTTAATCCGAGGGCTCCGGGTTCGACCCGGTCAGGTCACAATTTATTTATGTGACTTTCTCAGTTTGGGTGTTTGTTGTTGTTTCACGTATATTAGGTACTAACTACACTCCTATTTCACTACACTACTTACTGTCATTGGGCCTCGTGGCTTGATGTATTGTATGTTTTAAAAAAAGAAAGAAAGAAAGATTACTCCTTGCACAACTTTGACGGACATGTATCGTTCAATACGACACGGCATGCACCCAAAAAGACGTGGAGGCAAAGAGAGTGGCGTTTTGTATGTGTTTAACTTTAGTTCAATTGTACTAATCTATATAATATATAAAATAATATAATATAAATAAAGACTAAACAAGAGTTTGCAATATAACAGAGTAAAATCATAAATTGAATTATTCAAAACACAATTAATCTACTCACTCAGTGGAATCTAATTGGTGGTGAACGTCTAATATGTAAACCTACGGGCCACTAGATCGACTTGGTTATTAGATTATGTGAATGTGCATGGAAATGCAACGCACATAACGGAAAATAATAATATCAGTTTTGCGATGCCTTAATCTAACAGTGGACTGACACATACTGATTAAAATTAATGTACATTAGATTTTCACAATATATCTTTGTACAGTTCATGTAACTAAATTGAATACGTTTTCATCCTAATTCATCATCATCGTGGTAATAAATATTATGTTGATTTGTCATAAAATATTGTTTTATAATAATTTAAGCTGTATATAAAAATATTATATTATACAGGTAAGCACTATGAGCACCAACTGGTGACAGTTAATCTTCATCAATCAGGATTAGGGATTCCAATCCCGGGATCCCGAGCTATTTTCGATACCTATGAATCCCGGGATTGATAAACATAATCCCGAAAAATTCGGGATTGATTTTTTTATCAATTTTTGTGGAGAATAAAATTAAAACGAAAATATAACAGAAAAAATACTTTTAATGACAAATAACTACATTATAAATAAACTGAGTTTAAATGAAGTTTGATTTATACCCATGTGTAAGTTGCCGATTCATTTTATTTTTTCACTTAAATTAATAAAAATGAGAAAGATTGAAAAAAAACAATGCTTCGCACTATTAACAAAGTAATTCCACCATGATCTCATACGTTTTACGGCAGTTTCATATTTGACTGACTAATTACATTTATGAAGCGGAAAGGCCATAATTACACCATGATTTGCTTTACTATTTTAAATCTCGCTTACCCATTAATTAAGTCTTTACTATCAGAAACAGCAATCGCATATTAAATTCACATTATTATTTATATTACAATATTGTTTACTTCATTAAAATTATGTATTTCCAAGATTGAACGTATACAATATTAACAATAAATGTCTTAAATAGTATAAATTATACTAGATTTATTTTTGACTGATTTTATCAATGTTATTTGTAAATATAAAAATTTTATATTAACAATGGAAAAAATTCCAATCCCGAGATTGTCAAATTGTAATCCCGAAATCCCGGGATCAAAGTTTTGGCTCGTGATTGGATTCCCTAATCAGTAGCGACAAATAGCTCTTTCAAACATCGACCCAGATTTTAAAAAAATACACACAAACGTCAGACGGTAGGAATTAATTACAATATATCATTTAATAGTTTAACTTTGAATCATTTAAAAATGCAGTAACTGTATTTCCGTTATTATAAATATTTTTAAGTGATTTTTTTTGAGTTGTTAAGGACTGTTTTAAACAAGTTGGTTGGGCCAAATTGTGGTGGCCGTTATTTCTTATTTTCTCACCTACCTCGAATCCTTATTTATTATTGTCAAAAGACACGTGATTGCAAGATACATTCAATTACTTCAAGACAGCCGACACGCCTAGGCTTGTTAAAGCGATTGCACTATATCTGATACGGTACGAACGACGCCGCGTTAACCACATAATAACTCATATATTCAGCCTTCGTTACACTAAATCCGATACGGTTTAAGCGAACGTTGGGTCTATCATCCATCCTAAACTTGTCATCATCATTCATTCCAAAAAACAAGTCAAACCGTGAGAGTGACATTCCGAACCATCCGTGTACAGTGCGTGAGTGCGTGAACACCGAACCGGCTTCAACGCGCGTCAGCAATCTCAACATAAAAAGGTCAGTGTCAGGCATCCTGGTTAAACCACCCCCACCCGGATCCGCAATCCACCAACCACCGTCTTCAAATTATAGTCCACTGCTAATATTACGACCACAAGTTCTTACCGCGTATTTTACTTATTCTAAAATCAAAGTGATTTATAATTTCTTTATTTCATTATAGTAGTAATATAATATGTGGATAACATTAAAAGAAATAATAAATCAATTATGTTGGTAGGTACATTTAAAAGAGAGATAATAATAATATTATTATGAATTGCCTTTCTTACTTCGGTTAACGATGGTAATCCACATAAATAATTTATTATTAGAAATCACTTGCAATAAATAGAATGATAAATTGTGAGATAGATTTATCTGAAGTTTTTTTCGGGGTACCTCATTAGCACTATATCCATCAAAATTCTAAAAATTCTTTGTGCAAAAAAGACGATTTATTAACTAAAATAATGTTCTTTTACAATAATTCATGCAGAAATATTTAATGTAATTCGTCATCCAAACTCTATTGTAATTTTACTTTTGGAGCGATTTATTAGTTTTCTGTTAATTGACATTAACGATTAAATCCAACGAAACGAGATTGATAAATTGATATCCCGTGAGGGCGGATGACAGAAACATCATTGCCAAATCCTGATATGCTGTATTCAAAGCTTTTACTGCAGTAGAAATATAATATGCAAAAAACATTGGCTTGAAAATCAATTCAACAAGAATGAAATATACAACTGTGTTGACCAATGAAATACAGAATTATTAGTCATTAAAGTTAAAATCCCTCAACCAAACCCGCCCCGTACCACCCTCGGTCTTAATCGAGAGTATCACGGGACCCGTCAATTGGTGATGTGAAGCATCTAAGAATTGGCCTGGGAGTGTCCTGGGAGAAGATGCCCAAGACTTAGATTGCTATGCTCAAAGTGAGCTCTGACTAAGTTTACTGAGTTTACTCTAATGCAAAGTGCCAGAGAGAGAAAAAGCACATGGAAATTACTAAAAAGAAAATGAACCTACTTGTTTTTTAAATTAAAGAACGAAGCTAATCATACAGGCAGCAAAATTTATGTGAAGAGATCTTCACGCCCGTAGTAAGATGCCGCAAATTTTTTGAAAGCAAGATAATTGGCCTTACTAGCAACCAGGTCGGACGGGCCGATGGGTCCAACAGCTGGTTGGACCGACCTGAGCATTTCCTACCGTTCGGAGCACATACTCAGACACTCCCATAGGATGTGGTTGGCATCCTGTATTTCTCCTCCGCATGGACATGTCGGACGGCTTGCAAGTCCAAGCTCGAAGAGCTTGCCAGCGAATCCACCATGACCAGTCACAAATTGACTGGTGTAATGGTCTGGAGTCAGATATTTGGTAATCTCCATTCGCCACTGTATGTCTGGAAAAAACATATATGTGTGCCGGCCCTTGGTCGATTCGTCCCACTTTCGCTGCCAGGTCTTAATGGCCGCATTGAGCGACATGAGTCTAATTCTGCGCCTCAATAATGCTACTCCTTCGCCAGCTAGCCGAGGGGGGGGGACGAGGTGAAAATCACCAACGTCGGCCTCCTCGCCCTTGAAGAGCAATATTGAAGCGCCGCTGACCTGAATATGCAGGTCAAGTGGGAGAATGCCGGCCAGGACCGGGAGCGCGTCAGTTGAGGTAGTACGGTAGGCCTTGGTAATGGACAGAAGCGCGATGCGCTGTCCTCTTAAAAGAGAGATTCTAAGTTTGACACTTTTGGGAATGCGCGGGCACCAAGCACTGGCGGCAATTATTAGTCAATGGCAAACTTTAAAGTGGTGATTTCTCTTATGCAATTATTTCATAGAAAGTGGGTTCTTCAATATATTCAGTGCAATAATGACAGCCATTTGAATGTATACAGTGGCACCCCTCAAACATAAAAATATCAGAGTGATTTTTAACATTGAAATTGAAAGCCAATAAACTATGAAAAATGATGGCAAAAAAATAATTTATAATTCACACTTTTTAGAAAAATTTCTTTGATTTTAATTTCTAACACAATAATTTCGAAACACTAATGTCGCATTTTTTTAGAAACCCATTCCCTAATGGAACTGTCAAAAACTTCTCGGTGTCCACCCGAATTCCGGAGTGGTGTAGGTCATGGCTGGGGAGAGTGACAGGGCTCTAGCGATACTCGACAACTCCATTATTAAAGTAGATGTATCAAAAATCGCTAATAATTCACTGTATAAGTACCCTTAATTTGAATAAAACACAATTTGAAAAATGTTAATGTAGTATTTCACACTGCCTTTAATCTTAGCGGTAGGTAGGGGGCCGCCAAATATCCTAGCCTGAAAGCCCGTTTCAGGATGTGGGGGCCATGGTGTAGGTACACCGAGTGCAATAGACAAAATACCGATAAACGAGAAATTAGGCTGTGTTGTGTTGAGTAGGTTTGTGTATAAGTTAAATGCAATAACCTTTTTTTCCCATTTTTAATCAATATTTTGGAACCTCAATATTAAAAAACCAAAAATCGACGATAAAAATTCGGCGAAAAGAACGATTACACCCACTACAGTCGGTGGTGGTGAAATTCAAAAGATTTTTTTTTTCAGTGGAATTCGGTATAAATATTGTAGCTCTCTAGATCAAGCGGGTAGCACAGCAGAGTAATGTTTTAGCATACTAGGCGCACATGTCCAGCATGGTCGCTGTTAGTCACTTCCAATCCGCCAGTCGCTGATGACACGCTCAACAGTTGCCGCCACTATGCCTCCAATTTAATAAAAACTAGGAGAAACTGTACAAATATGCCGGCGTGTATGACAGTCCTTAACTTTTAAGAGGCATCCAGAATAGCAAGCTGACTGATATCAAATTTATTGAGAGACCCAAACTGTGATGCTTGTATGGTGGCGACAAATATGATTGAGCGACCGGTGCAGATACCTGGAAAACACTGGCCCAGGTTAGGAAAAATTATAAAAAGTGACTAGCGATATTTGTATGTTGATTTTGGTGGAGTAGGATGGACTCCGGGCACTAACTTTTTTGATGATGGTTAAAGGAAGTATTCCTGGACTTCTGAAGTAGGTACTCTTGGATCCCGGGTCAGTTACCTACTCGCTTGTTGGTTGGTTTATTAATTTGTAATTACATTTTCATTTAATGTTGGTCGATTTGGCACTAAATATTAGAGGAACCCAAAAGCAATATAGATAGGTAGAAATTTGAAAGGTAAGGAGAAAATATGCCATAAAAAATATAACAGAATAATTGGTGCAAACAAAAATGATGATAAATATTATGCCTCATGAGGGATGTCATGCTTTATATTTTAAGAATCGAAATTTGTGGAAATTTTGTGAATATAACAAGTTAGAGAATTCGTAAAAATGGTAAAATTGTTCACCTGCGGCGTTAACAAAACTGTGTGATTTCTAAAAGAAAATGAGTTTTGATTGTCAGAATTTCTAGGCTTTTTATTCCACCTATCTGTATTCAGAGAATATCTATTAAAACCCTAATATTTATCGTAATCTCATTCATTTATTAGTGTTCAAACTATCAGTAAATCTGAAATAAAAATAAACAAAAATAAATGGGAGAATAATATCTAACTCGTTAATGAAATGGCGTCTTCATCATTTAACAGACCTCACTAATTATAATTAATCACACTGATTTTAGAAACTCGAAAAACTTTTCTCTCGTTAGGGCAAACCTCGCCAAAAACCTTTCGAATGCTTTTTATTTTATTTCCATTTTAGTTTATTTTAAATTCTACGAAATATGTATGAACAGTATTTCTGAGAATTGGAATTTTCAAGTTCAAATCAATGTACTAAAGATTGGTAGTTGTTTTTTTGTCAAATGTTAAGTTTTATTTGTGGAAAATTATATTTTCTTATTGTGACTTTTAAATGACCTTTTCACTTTTTTGTTTATATTATATTATATTTTATTTATATAAGTAGATTTTTTTTTATCATCGTATATATATATATATATATATAATAAAAAATAGTAGCATGTAAGAATATTTATTTACCTAATGTAACTTTTTAAACACTGTTATTGATAGGGGTTGTTTACAAACACTTCAACTATTCATAATTTTTGTTGGTTATATTTTTATTGTGATCCTTGACTTAATAGGTAGTTTAAAATACGCACTATTGCTGCGTACAGGCGCTATTAAATTACATGCCCTAGAATGTTTTTTATTAAATTATTGCTTATCTGCCATAGTGAGATGTTAATGTCACTTTCAGACTTTCTCTTTGTCTAATTTAATAAATATTGCATGCTATAAGATGAAAGAACGCATTTACATTCTTTTTTTATTATTTCAGTACAAGATGCGAATTTCGCCCAGATGAATTTATGGCCGGGCGAAATCTTTTAAACGCCGGGAAACCTTATCATTATTTTTCACCTGGCACGGTGCAATGCCCGTATTATTTAAACTCGCCCCTCTACCTTTTTCTATCCCTTTTAATTATTCGTTATTAATTCGCCGCCACTGTAATTTGTATTGTTCGCGGGCATTTTTCTTATCTCGCCCCCTCCCAAGAGCGTGCCCTTTGAAACACTGTCTTTCATTTGCCAAATTATTATTTGTTTTGACATTTTGTGATGAATATAATTATTATAAAAATTTTCTAAGAAAATTAATAAAATTTGTTTTCACCTAAAAATTTTATCTAAGTATACACATATTTTAATCATTTTCATCCTTGGAAAATATTTTTTACGTAAATTCAATGTGACTTCTTATAATACAGGTCATCGGGTCAGATCGTCGGTAGAGATCCCGTCATTTAAACAATGTAAGCTTAATAATAATTATATATATATTATACCAAAATAATAAATTCATCGCCCACGTTGGCCGATTGAATAATGCGTCCGCTTATTTATAATTTCGTATAGCCCTGATTCGAATTCTGGGCCTGTAAAATAAACATATTATTTTTCAAGTTGTGTTTGGAGTCAGAGTATGGACCTTATAGATTGAGCAAATGGCTAACATCCATTTTTTGTAAAATCATTTTTTTAATACAAATCTCTACTCTGTGAAGGCCCATAATATGTTTCTATTGGAATCGGACATGGTAAAAAAAAATACATTCGGATGGCTTATTTATTTTTTGTAGTATAGGTTCTGTTCTGAGTAAAGTTTCGTATAAGAAAGACATAGTAACGGCATAATAAATTATATACTTATAAACGGAAAGCATAAATTTTAAATAATTTAACGGTTACTTTATCAGCTACTTTACCAGTGGTTAACTAAATTAATTAACGCAATGCCGATACAGTATGCCCATAAAGAATTATACTGGATCCATAATATGTATATTTTATAATATGGCAATACAATTATAAAATTGACTATATTACTTCTTATTTTAGATATCACCTTTAAAATAATATAATTTAAGATGTTTAAATAGCTAAAATCTATATTCAGTATATATGTCTTTTATTAGAAACAAATAAATGATTTAAAACAAAACATGGTTAAAAATGACAGTTTTCAGTTTTTTTCAGAAAACCAGATGGTTGTGAACGATGCTAGTCAAATTTGCAAACGATTATAAATAACTGATACACGGCTAAATAGCTAATAGCGATTTGTTTCACTCTATGCATCGGACTCTTAGACATTTGAAAAAAGTCACAACCATTAATAATAGTGAGAGACATCTTAATTGAATATTGAATAATATTTTTGTTTTTGAACATGCCCGATCCTAATAGGATTATATTATCGTCACTGTGCTGGCAGAAGACAATAATTTGAAAAAATGACATATTGAGTTAGTTATACCAAAATGTTTCTTATTTCAAACTTTACCGTCTGGAAACCTTCTTAATAAATAAACAGTTTATATTTTAAAGTCATTCTTTTTACGATTACTAAATAAACTCTCATGATAGACTATTTCAAACATTTTAACAACTTCAAAGTCAAATTACTCAAAACTAGTATTCTCCAGTTAGTGTGTTCTGCCAGAACAGAGACAATATGGGCCTCCACAGAGTAGAGGTTTGTATTAACAGATTTTGTTTTTTTATGAAAAATGGATATCAGCCACTTGCTCAACCTATTAGGTCCATATCCTGACTCACACACAAATTGAAAAACAATACGTGTACTTGCCAGACCCATGATTCGAATAAGAGACCCACGGCGTAATAGTCCAACGCTTAAGCCGCGCGGCCACGTAATAACGGTATAATAATATTATGTAATTTGTAAAATATTTACTGTCATATTTGTACGGTCTACGGAAATTAACTTAGTCTTAAAACTTTATATGCAATGCACAGCAGAATGAATATCACTTTCGAATGCAAAATGGATTCATGCCCTGGGAGGAATGTGCCATTTCCATTTTCTACAAAACCGGATATGCAATAGAAAATGGAGAGCAGACGAATGACCTACTTGCATAAATTCGTTTGTATTTTCTGAATACAACACAATGTATCAGTTTCGTCTTTAAGGCATGGCTCTACCAACATTTCTGTTTTGTTATGTTTACATTTATTTCATTCCCAATATTTTACTTTTACATTATTAACGATGTGTGATATATTAAAAAAGTAGTTATCCAGCAATTACAGAAATTGTATTATAAAATAACTACTAACAATATAGACAAACTAATATATAATGTTACTAATATTTTGATTGTTATTGTATTTTCCATCTTTGGGTGAGTTGTGTGAGTTGAGGATTAATGATATTGTGAAATGTGATAAACGTAGTATGAATATTTGTAGTTGGTGGAGATAACAAGATTTATTTCCGTATTGACTAATACAGTTTACATAGGTATAAAAACAATAGTGTAAGATATAAAAACTAGTGAAATATGTAGCCCGAAGCTTGACGATACTGAGTGACTGATATGGAGTGACTGTTATACGATCAAGATAAAAGCGGAGTGAGATATTCATTCAATCGTGATAGCCTATTTATTGAACTTCTCATTATTGGATAATGCTGATACTGAGTATCCCATGCCTTTAGTGAGAAATGCATTTTAACATAGGTAATAAGTATGACTGAAGAAAAGTTCGAAAAGCAATCGGTAATTAGATTCGTATGAAATTTGCATGATCTAAACAATTTTGTTTTCGCAGTGAGCGTTTCTCACTAAGTAAGTACCGACCAATACCGCAGACGGCTTGTGAAAAAAGTATAAAAATAATTAAATAATATTTTTGCGATTGATTCGTATGTCACAGATTTTGCTGATAATATTTTGTTCTCACAGGACTCTTCGATCGTCACACATCACACATTGAATAGAACTGTAACCTACAATCACAATAATATAGGCGTTTTGATGAAAAAGTAATTTGCAACTGACTTATTATTAATTGAAGCTTTGTTATTTTTGACGATCATATTTTCATCTAGATAATTTAGTGAAATATACTATTTTTATAAGAATGTAAAAATTGTCAAACAAAATTAACTAAGAGCTAAATGTATAGTAATACACTATTTCTTAAGTAGTCGTAACCAACGTTTAATCTTACGTCGAAAAAATCGACTCCTTAGAGTATCTGTGAGAAAACCAAGCATTGTGTTTGTTATTATTATAATTTTTAGAATGTCTGATATAGTCTTACCGCCGAATGCATGAGATTCCGAAATACATTCAAACTATTTAAGTAACCGATTTTACCCTATTTAGCTAGATTGTCTGTTTGTGACGCAAGCAATGTGACGTCGTACGTCATCACTGATTATTCAAAATGGCCGCTTTTCATTTATAATCTGGCTTGCAATAATGAGTTTGCTACCACAAACGTTTTTAGCCGCGAGTGCTCAGACCCTCGTTCATTTTGTAGATATAAATAAATAGGTAATCGCGACTGCCAAGGGGATATTTAAGAGACATGGAAAATCCATACTCTAGGTATTATAATAACATATTGACAATAGTTGAATGTTGGCGCCCGCGCTTCTATTCACATCCCCCCTCACCACTTCATCTCTGAATGTTGTGATCTGAATTGTATGGAGTTCATTGATTTCGACAAGTTTTACCTTAACTTCGAAACCCTTTTTAAATCGAAAATTATTAAATTTGCACTAACAATTTACTGAATTTAGTCTATAACCTATTTCTATGTATTTAAGTAATTTTTATCAAATAGATTTTTATGCTATAATTTTAACAGAGACAAAAATGACAAGATATAAAACCTGTATTTTGTATCATGGAAATACTCAAAACGCTGATCATCGGGCAACTATTTCTAAATCACAGACACTTCAATGTTAATATTAGTATACATTACAATATAATACTATACATCGTTCTTGGTATTGGTTTTGAACTATGACTAGGTATACTTTAGCCCAATCAGAAGTTTGCATTATGCATCAGAGTAACCAAGTATAAACGGAAACCTTTCGAATGGTATATTTGCGAGATGTTTAAATATTTATGAAACTCCCTTATCTCTGGTGGATAGGTTCACATAAAAATGAACGCGTGTTTAATATAGCAATTACAATAATTCACCCGTAAATACATTACACACGTCAGTTAACCAAAGGTTAAAATCCAACCATTTGAAATCCTATTGCATCGTTTAAAAGAAATATTGACACGTGATTCTCTATCCCAACGAGATAAGATTAATACCTTTGAGGCAAGGCATACTAGCGAAGAGTGGAGGTGGGCTGTTAATATCTAGCATAAATAGTACACATTAAACTTTGTTAGTCATTCATATTTGATTTTAATGAACTAAGACTATAATTTATAGATGGTGTTGGTTAGTTTTTAAAATTCTATTAAACGCTATCTAAACCGAACCATAATAGTTTTGGTAAACTTTGGCCGATACGACAAAATTGTGCATACTTATTTGTTTTCGTTTGATTTAGAATACATGATAATATTACACATATTGTTGGTTCATTTTTTTTAAATTCATTGAGCCCTGTCTAAACCAAATTATAATAGATAAAATATTATTCTAACTATATAATATCCAAAGTTATGTATGATTTAATTGCAAAATTTTAGATATTTCATTGATAGACGAGTATTTTTTGACTTTTATCTATTATATCTTGGTTTACGTAAGGTTTAATTAAATCTTAGAAACTAACCAACGCCATTTATAAATTGTAGAATTATTTTAATTAAAACAAATATGTATGACTGACAAAGTTTAATATGTACAATTTATGACGGATATTAAGAGCATACCTCCTCAACGCTTCGCCATTGCTATAATCAGACCGTGACACAAAACTGTAATCTTTGATTGTAGTGCTAACTACAAGCTACTAGCTGCATTTCTTATACTTCGAATGCAATATGGAAAACTTTCTGTAGAAAATGGTAATTTTTGCATATTGAAATAAAAAAATGATAATAATTTAAACGAAATATGGATATATCGATGGCTCAGTTAGTGATATTGTGCTACAACTATCAATTAGTAGTTTTTAGTAATGGCTGATCAAAGTTTTAACTTACGTATACTGACTTGTTGAAAAGTGACAAACACATCAGCTCTATGAGGACAACTAGTATTTTTTTGAGTTGTAACTTTGTGGAACTGAAGACCAGCGATATATTATGTATATGGTTGCGCCAAATTGCGGTGGCCGTAATCCTTACATCCCCTCTCCCTCAAATCCTAGTATTATTGTCACAAGACCAGACAAATAAAAATTACGGGTTATAATAGACCGAGACTGCAATGAATATTCAGTCACCTCAAGAATATGAACGAATGCGTGTTGCCGCGCTGCGTTAACTATGGAGTGATTCAAAACATTCTGTTCGGCCTTCGTTGCACTAAGCCTGTTACGGTTTGACTGAACATAGCGTGCATCAATCATAAAACCAATCATCATTCTTCATCAACTCCATATCATATCATCCATAAAACTGTGTACGAGTCAAGTGCCGCGCACCGGGTGACCTAAAACTAACAATACCGCGCGAGTAATAGTGCAACCTGACCACGGAGCTATCATAAATCATCATAAAGGTCAGTATCTGCCATTCTGTAAAATTGCCTCCACCCCTAAATCCGGAATCCACATCATCCTTAAAATAATACAGTCCACTGCTAAAAGCGCTAATAGCTAACATAACTCAAAACTTGAAAATATTGACTTATCATACTATCAAACTGAGCCATCGACATATTTAAAATCCTAATTTCTTGCAAATAGGTTACCGCATTGCATTCAAAAATAATCAATAACTAACACTACCATCGTATTTTTTAATTCAGAGGAACCGTCAGAATATAGTTAGCTTTGTTTCAAGGTGTATTACAAATTTCATGGATGGCAATGAAGACGAATACCTATCTTCAAATAATAAAAATGGAAAATGTGGCGATACAACCTTCAAACTCTCAAAAGCTTCAACTCTCTTTGACATCTTTAGCTTTTTAGCTATAGCTTTGACTAATTTAGCTTGCATACCTCCATAGCATGCATAACACATTTTTTTTACGAAAAATAGGTGCAAACCATTTGCCAAAAAACTGGGTCTTTGCACTCAAAAACGAAGCATATTGGCCGAAATCTGATGTATATAGGCTCTTGTATCATTCACAAAGTATTTTTAATTTATGTACCTATGTTTTTGAGGTATTTAATTTATGTACCTATGTTTAATAATGACTGCTACAAGTTTAATTCAAGTTTGAAGTGTAAAAAAAAACCATGTTTGTTCACAAGAAGATCATTTCTTTTGGACCTCCTTATTTTTACAAGAAATAGACGTTATTTACCTGCTCAACTTATTAGGTCCAAATACACATTGAAAAATACAACATTTAATTTTTTTTCGAAAGACGGTATTCAAACTTGGGACCCTCAAAATCATAGATCGACACCATCAACCATCGTACAATACACAAGTTAATAGTACAAACTTTTCCATTTTAACAAGATTCTTTGTAGAACAGAATATTTCAATCAAAAATTTTTGCTCGAGCAGCTATTTGAAATGAAAAATAAGTTCACACTATTAACTTCCTGTTGATGCATTTTGTTCCGGAAACATCTATACGACTGACTGCTCGGGTGTTATATCAAAATTCAATTTCGAAGAAGTCAGTTGAAATTATTTTTCTCGAGGAAAACCTGTTAATAGTGAACATTCCCGTAAATAAAAATAGTAAGTCCAATTTATTACTTTCACGTTTAAATATCAATATCGGGTATAAAATATTATATTTTGGAAGAAAAAAGAAAATATTAAAAAATAATTATTATTAAGTACCTATATAGTTTTTGATTAAATTAACGCGATTTATATATAAATGGGATGTCATATCGTAATATAGTGTTGGTTTTTCACCCCGTATTCTTCCACCTTCTTTCTTCGACATTTTTCTCTTGAAAATTGCCTCTGCAACGGGCCTGAAACGTCGAGAAAAGACAAAATAAAAATACGCAGTGAAAACTCAAATATCTATTATGATACCAAATAACCGTGTTATTTCGTATGTTAAAAATGTAACAAAAATATATGTATATTCTAGGTGTAATTTCAAACAATATGATGTTACGATCTGTATCGTGTCAAACCCGTAAAAATTATACCAAAAAATGTTTAAAAACGAAATGGTAAAATAGGAAAATTATATTTTGAAATATTCAATTTTATTTTGATAATATTTATTGCAAAAAAAGTCTCAACAGTTATGTAATAATAGTGTGAATATTTTAATAATATAAAAATACCACTTGGTGAAAATGAAACTAATGTTAAAATGAATCAAGTACGTGACTGTCACTTACCATAAATATTTAATTGTACCTATTCGTAGCCTTGTCGGTTTTTTAAAATAGAAGCCTAACAATAATAATATCATAACTAAAACCGGATCAATTATGTGTATTTTATAATATATTGAATATGAATAAATCGAGCATTTCTTCGACTTACAACGAGTTATTTTTTTTAAATTTTTAAAACAACAATTACGATTGTTATAAAATGTTATATTTAAATTTGTTTTGATAGGATAGGTCATAAACTCGTGTACAAAATTGCAATTTATGATGTAGTCATTCGAAATTGTATGGCTGTTTTCATACAATCATTCTACAGTGACATTTACCAATCCCCTCAATCATACTTAGTTGATGACTATAGTATTTTTTTTTTTGATAAGTAGATGTGAGCTAAAAGTTTGCACATTAAATAATAAAAATTTGGTTAAGTATGCATTTAGTAAAATGAATGATCTCATAGAAAGGTTATAATACTGAATAAATCGTGGAGTTGCTGCCAAAAATCGATATTATATTATATAAATATTATGTATGCCAGAAAAAAAAATCATGGTCATCCGATATTATACAACTTGCACATAAAACATAAATAAATTTGCATTATGCCTGATTTTAGAGGGCATGCGAAGCATCAAATTCCAATTACTCCATAGCATGATTTCGAGACTTACCGGTTTTATTTAATATCGTACTAATAAATTATATTGAATTTTTAGATTTAGCAATGAATATAGATCAAACGATTGACAACATAAACAATAATTACTCTCGGGAGAGTTTTTTTATCTCGAGAGAGAACGTCTCCAGGTGGAAGACCAGTATAGGCTTGCCAGATTTCGTAGGTAATCGAAAAATAAATATCCCTTCGACCTACAACTGGGAATATTATAGGTCTCAAGAGACTAAAAAGGTAACTTTTCCAATAAAAATCAAATTAGCTACAAATTCTTCACCATTAACAGCAGAAGATTGTCAGGTAAATATCGTTAAAAACAATTGTAATTAAATATCAGTTATAGCCAAGGTATGGACGTATACTTAGAAAAAAACCTCTTTCCGATACAATCTATTTTGATATATGATTGATCATAATTAACGACAGTAATAGATGTAAATGAAATAGTTAATTCTATTGCGACTAAAATAATATTAAACATCCCTCTGGTTATTTAACAACATAAGTAGGACAAGCAACCCTTGCCACAGAATCGAAGAAGGGAAACATGTAACATCACTGAGGGAAAAGCTTGGTCGGCAAATTATTTTAACCCTGGGGTGATTGACTGCACTGTTATTTTAAAAAAATCATCCAATATAATAAATATTTTCTTTGATATTGTCATTTTATAATGATATTAATAAAATACTTACCCGAAACCTTTTAAAGTATACTATATTTATACATGGGAAAAAAATATTGAAACTGTAATAAAACATTTTTTGCACAAAAATAAATCATTTAAGGGTATCCACTTGATAAAATTTTAATTCAAATTACCTAGATAATTTATTTAACCTTTATCTGTTGACAGCAAAAATCAAACTTAGGTAAAAAAAAACTTAAATCAATTAGAATCTTAATACAATGAGTACGTATTCACAATAATTATTATTTATTTCGAGGTAGTTTATTATACTCTAATGGAAAATGAATGCCGTTTTTAAAATTCGTTCATATGACTCTACGAAAGATGGTAATCGATGAAATTTCCAAGTGAGTTGAATACATGTGAAGTCAACTAGTGATCTCGATCGATTTTACTTCGTATCGTTCAGTGTTGTTTGTAACAACCAACCTCGAATACTTAACTACCCACCCCAATACTACTAATAAAGATTGAAGTAAAAACATGGCTTGAAAAAAAATGCTGTGTCAGAATTGCAAGGAATTCAGAAGATCAAATACTAGACATCAATGGTGAAAGCTCCATACTAGACGATTATTTAAAGTGTATATTCTAAGAAAAATGGGCTAAACACATTGTAAAATTAGAATTAAACAGAATCATCTATCGTTAAAATCTTATTGTACTTATATGTATCTTACACATGTAAACGTATCTTAAAAGTACTTATTGAATTTAGAATAATAAAAAAATATGCGACAGCGCCATAATAAATGTCTTCAACTATTTTATTTCAACGATTAATTTGTTAGGAATTCAGATTTATTTTTACCGTCAGGTCACGTGACCTCAGCTCCATCTACCGAAATGTATGCAATATGGTAGGCTTGAAAGGTCAAACCCAAAACCTTTAGGCATATTATTGTCTATGGGTGTAGTATTGCCCAAAATAATTTATAATACGATAATTTATATGCCATTCAATCACATATAAATATAGATTGATATTCTTAGTTTAGTCAAGTCTAGATATTGATGAACGCAATTTAAGAGGTATTATTAATTGTATTTTTTATGGTGGTAAATTATCTGATATTGTACTAAGTCATTCGTATGTGTTTTAAATTATTATATAAAGTATTTAAGTAATAAGTATTAAAGTATTTTAAAACGTCTAATTTTACCGGGGAAATTGTAAATTAATGTGTAGGTTTTTACATTATTATTATTATTATACTTACATGACAAGTGTGCTCTTTTTCTCTTCACAGCTAACCTTTTTTCAAAAGTCACCCTTCGCCACTACTGGACATGAAAGTATAATTGAAATAATAATATACATTTTCTTTAAAAACCGTACAGTTTATATTCATTTTTGAAAATTAATATTGTTTTAAAAGATGAATATTTTATAAATTACGTACCTATCTTAAGTATGTTTTATTCGGAACTTACTATAGTGTAAAACTATTTATATAATATATTATTGTCAAATGCAAATTTTTTTATTTCCTACATATTAAAGTAAAATAAACATTTCAATAAAGTTAAATTAAACACACCCTAATGTAAAATAATCAAACTAGCGCTTTTATTGATGGAAAATAAATATTTACTCACAGTGATTGTTTGCTTTTACAGTGAATACTATGAATTTTATATAATATATTTCAATATTTACAAAACAAATAATGCAATATTTCGTAATACTACTCCAACTTGTCATTTGCAAATAAATGTAGATGTATCGTAAACATCTGAATTTGGATAAAATAATAAAAATAACAAATTTACCTGTAAGTGGGAGTAAAAATCCCTCTTTAGTCAAGGCGTGATACAAAACCGTACGTTTCGATGGTAGTGCTGTATAATAATATAGTGAACTTTTTATATATCAATCTATATTTTTATAACTATTGTTAATGTGATTTTTTACTATATACATTAGAATCATTTATTTAAAACTATCTAAATATTATTTTCCGTTTTGATAGAGAACAAAAACAAAAAAACTATTTTAGAACACTTTTTTAAATTTTGAGATGGAATATCTCTGAATATAATATGACAATTTTATTGTCAATAATATAATGTGACAAATTTAACTTAAGTCTCAGTGGCTCAAGTTACCATCAAAGTATTGTTATAATATTACAACGATTGGAAAATATTATTCCCACTTCCTTCATAAAAACAAACATATAAAAAAATTATTTCATTTCAAAATAGTAACTGAGCAAAAAAAAAACCACGCGCGTTTCAAGCTTAAATTTTTGGCTAATATAAACTTATTTACTATAAGACACCAAATAAGTATTGATGTTTAGTATAATTTAGTGGTTAATGCTGGGTGTAAGCTGTAGAGAGAACACTAAACTTTGTCAGTCGTACTTATTTATTTATATTTAACTAAAAATACAAATTGCAGATGTTGTTTAGTTTTAAAATTAAAATAGACCCTGCCTTATCCAAATCATAATGTATAAGACATAACAAATACTTCCACATTCTACGTTTACCCTTCGTCACTGATAAATTGATAGATTCTGATCTAGTCAAAAAATATTAAAATTATAAATATCCTCTTAAGTTAGTACTTAACCATCCGTATATGAAAATTGATGAAAATGTGCCTATTTATTCAAGATTTCTACTACATATAGATATTACCTACTAACTTACGTATAAATAATAGTTTTTCTATCTTTAAATTTGTATGTACACATTTAAATGGAAACAATCTCCACTAATAAAGCAAAAAAACCGTTATACTTTCAAAACAAGAAATTCTAATACGTTTCTTAGTAACGAAAAAAACTTGAATGTAACATTTCACCAGCGCTTTTTGTTTCTTTTGTGTAGGTATTACAATTTTTTTTATATAATATATTTTTCCATACGCGTAAATATTCCGAATAAAAAAATAATTTAATGACACACAATCCGTCGCAAATTTTCGCTCGCATTTTCGGCAATAATTTTGTCGTTTGTTAGGACGCAAAAAATTCAAATTTTCAAAAATGGAATACAAACTTAACGTCTCGAAAAATTGTCGTGTCATTATCATTTTCCGTTTTGCCATCTCTTTCGTACCCGAACAGGGTTGGCCCTCCTTTAAATTTAGGCAACTCGCCAAATTACCGGTAATTGGAAAAGTAATGACATCACCGTTAAAAAATATATTATTTTTAGATGTCGCTAATTTACACTAATTCCAAAATAAGTAAATCACTTATGCAAACACACTTTTAACAGAATTAATTAATTAATTAGTAATCTTTATTTCCAGTGTACCTATTTATTTTTATTTGTGCACCAAATATCGTTAAACTATCCATATATGTCTACAGAAAACAATAATTCAACATTAAATTTGACTTCTCTAGTGATAAAAATGTTATGATGAATAATTTAAATATTTTAAAATTGGAAAACATGTGTCGACTCCGAGTATCATAAGCAATACCTAAAAATGGGGCGGCTTTTGTTTTGCAGTGCGTAATTCACTGGCCTTCCATCCGGGAGCTCTGGGTTTGAGAGCGGTGAGACACAATATATTTTTTTTGGTTTTCTCAAAGCCTGGGTGTTTCTGATTGTTCAAAATTACTAACAACTACCTTATACGAAACAGCAAGACATGTTTATTAATAATATAAGTTTAGTATATAAAAAAATATATTTGACAATGACCATTGAAGCCCAAATTGACAATTTCATACTTAATACGAATAAAAATGTACAAAAAAACCTTTTAAAGAAAATAAAAAAAATTGTAAAAATACATAGGACAAGAATAGCAACATTATGTCACACATAATAAAGATTTACATATTAAATTTGGGCATTTGCAATACCGTCAACTTATTAATCTGACAGAATAAATTATTCCAAATTTTTTTAATGTTCTACTTATATTATTTAAATTTTGTATTTATTTTGTACATGTTCAAACCATAACTATATTTTCACTTGCTTCTCTGATACATTACTTCCTATCAAATTATGGACGCATATTCTTTTCCTTCAGATGGCTACCGTAGCTAAGAAAGTTTTACTTATTTGTAATCGAAGTTTGTTTGTTTACTGAATACCGGTATTTTTGTAGCAACCCTATACACAAATGACGTTTAATCATTTATTAATCCACAAGGGAGCGCATATTTCTTTGTGCGCAACCCATTTATCAGATTCATTTATGTTTTTTCATGTGAGGCTTGCGCATATATCGACTGACATTTATTGCCTACCAAATTTACTCTGGAATAATGTTCGCTCGTAAATACCGACGAACATTCTGAGGCGAAGCCAAAAGGTTTATTCTATTTGTATATTGTTTCAAATTAAAAATATTTTTTTATCGTAATGAAAAAGAGGATAAATTGTTTTAAAGACTTTTCTAATTTCTTAGCAGTAGTGTACATTAGATGATCTTTCACAAATACTCATTACTTTCTGGTGATAATTTAATGAACTGATGGACTTGATGGGATGATGGTAATAAGGAAGCACGAGCATTAACCTTATGTTGTCCAAGCACTCCGAGCACCGGCTTTTCTCTTGAGTGCCATCGATGGCTCCCAAGAGACACACGCATACGTTTTTTTTAAATCTGATTGTTACCACATCTTACTGGATTGATTTCACCTGATAGCATGGAATAAACCATCTTTGCATGCGCGCGGTTTCAATGTTTTTCAAATCACCTTGTACGTCAGTTTTTTGTTTGAATGATGATCAGACACATATTATGTTAGTCTGCAGATCAGTGAGTTACTAGCAATTAGAAAATATATGAAGTTGAATTGGAGAATTGCTAAATTAAATAAACTATTACACCATTGTCTTATGAAACTCGTTAAGCTCTTTTCTAGAAGCTTTAATTGATACCTTCCATTTACTAGTAGGGTTTTTTAAAGACTTTGGCATGCAAACTACTTTACTTGATGTTAAGTGATAGGAGGAAAAGCTCAATAGCTTACCATTCCAGTTCATGTATTTTATTTCTGTTACGATGACATGGCATACTTAATGCACATAATTCAATAGCACCAGAATTGGTTTTGTCTACAATAAAGGATATGGCCAATTTAATTTATTCAATTATATTTGCATCCATAGTGGCCTAATTGGTAGAACGGCTATATTTCTATATTCCGTAATATTTATGTTATTTATTAGAAATACCTAATAACAGACACTTTTAAAATGTTTAGTTATACATTTTATTATTACATAGGTATTTCAGAATGTAATAATATAAATCCTAAACCATTTTAATTCATTACAGACAATGATTGGAAGAAATATAACATATTATAATCAAATATATTTGTTATTTCTAATTAGATGTTATTTCATCAAGTAAATAAATCAACATTGTATTTTTAATAAATAAAACAATATTGGTTTCGTCCAAACGGACATAGTCATCTAGTCTAGTTGAAAACCTCCCATTACATAACAAGATTGTGTAAATTAAACTGTGGGTATAAATATAATAAAAATAAGAGAATGGCTCGTTGTCGTTTATATACTCCATACACAATGACGTCTTCTTGAGAAACTTTTTCATGGGATAATGAATGTCATATATGGAAGAAGTCGGTCCAGCTCTGTATTAAATCATGTGGATGAATCACTTTATTATTGTACTATTTAAAATAAATTTTACCACCAATTTTATTATTTATCAAAATTTGCTGACATATTATAATTTTAAGGATACATAATATTACCAATAACCACTGCCGTGTACTTAACACAATATTATTAATCTTTGAAATGTAAGTATATAAAAATTATAAAAATATTTTATATTTTTCATAAATATATTGTAATCGTCATCTTTTCCCATCAAAGTGGATTGACATATAAAATATTATAAAACATTAAATTTGTGTAATAAAAATTTAAGTGATTCATTTCATATATTGGTTTTGAATGTACAATACATACAGTTCACCTTTATTAACCTCAGAAACGTAAACTTCTCGCATATTATGCTGTCTTGGTAGGTGATGATACTTTGGAACGAATTTTGGATTCACATTTCTTTCATACGTCATGTACTTTTGCGTCATGGTTCCGAAAAAAGTTTTTGTGTTTATAAAAGAATATTATGTTAAAAAAAATATAAGCTTTTCAGCCGCTTACTATATTTTTTTTCTTTTTCTGAAAATCTTTATCTCACTAATTTTCTATAATATAATAGTACATATTACGACACTTTAGCTTTGCGGTATATTTTATAATATTATCTCGAATAAAATAATAAAAATACATTATATTATTTTGTTATACTGTAATATATTTTTTTTGTCAAAAACTATTAACTCACCCCTCGCAAATTGTCACATGTATGCTCAAAAAAGTCCAAAGTGTTCCGGCGAATGTACCAATTCCACATGAAATGTTTTTTTGTGACTTTTGCGGCTCCAAACATCATTAACACACAGCACATAATTTAATGTCCACTGCGACCTTTTACATTTTCTTTATTATTCTATACCGAAAACAAGGAAAAAATGAAAATATTCAAATAATTCAAAGGTCACTTTGTTTGATTGTTGTTGGTGTGACCTACATTCGAAAGAATTTAATCGAATACACAATCTTTTTTAAACGCTCATTTTTTGTGGCTATTATGGAATGTTAATAAATTAAATAGAATATTTAGGCTGTATCTTAAAAAAATAATACACAATACAATCTCAAGTATTTTATTTTTTATTACAAATTTTCCATTTTGTTTACACGAGAGAAGGGTGATTAAAGAGGGATATTGAATAAGTAAAAGTAAAAGAGAGAGAGAAATAATTACAAGATAAAAAGAACTTTTTATATACGAGTACAACGTTTTTTAAATTCTGTTGAACCCATTGATATACTACTGGATGAATCATATGCTTCTTAAAATGACGCGCGATTTTCAGCGACTCGGCCAGTGTTAAAACTTACTGTTTTAATATCAGCGGACTTAACTCGATATAAGCTCACTTAATATTTGTCTTGAAAACGACCTGGCAATAATTATGAGTAAGCCCGATCTAGCTTGCATCCTACTCTAACTAATATTCAGCGCATGACAACTTGCTCTGTCCGCTCAGACATGAATTTTTGGTAGCTTGCAAGCTTTGGGTTGCAGATACCCTTAGGGTCACTATTCCAAGAACGCAAATTTAGTTTTACAGCCAGGGCAATACGGGTGAAATTCGGGAATCCATGTTAACGGTCTTAACGCATTATACCTACAAGGAAATATTATTAGACAATATTCGTAATATCTTCTTTTGTGGTACACTTTGAAAATGACACTTGTATGGGAACTTTTCATCTAGTAGTATATCAATGGTTGAACCATATAAACTTGACTCGACTAGCTTAAACGATCAAAAAAATTTATACTTGACATGTCATATTCATATTGATTTCCATAGTAATGCACGTATATATTAATAATTTAGTTGCTAGGATCCCAGACCCCTAGCAACCAATAATGGTGTCGAAATAACTTTTCATAGAAAACAGAATTAACTGAAAATGAATTCAATTCTACTTAAATATGGCTAAAAGTATTAAAAAATGCATTGGCATCGTGTTCTGATATATTCTAAATGTTTCAAATGTCTAGCTAGTCGGGAATTAAAAATCGATTGCAAGATTTTTACCAGACAAAGAACCACCGGCTAAGAATACGAGCTAAGAAAAACGTTGTAAAATAGAGATATTTCAAGTTTATTTGTATTGTAATCGGTAAGTATCTTATTGTCACGAGATACGTGACATAGAGAATTATTTCTCTATGATTATGTTATAAGATGGCAACACTTTTTCATACTGGCTGGATATGGCGTTCGATTGAACGAGCGGGCGTAAAGAGGTGGGGGCATAGCGGAAGTGGCGAGCGTGAACGGTTGCAACGCAGTTTTGTGTCTTCTTGGTGTGAATATTCGTAGTGGGCGGACTGTTTTGCTGGCTTGGGGGCTACGGGCCCCCATGCGTTTAACAATCATGGTGTAGTTGTAATCCAAAGGGTTAGACATGGAGGAGAGCCCACATACCTCTGTATGTGAGCATTTGTAAATATACTGTATCAATATTAATTATTAAATAAGGTTATTGTTAAGCTAGTGACGCATTAGTGTGTGAGGCAAAATCTTTCCATGTGGACCCTGTTTTAGGTTAATTTGTATGTTGCTGTATTCAATATGTTATTTGTACAATATAGTGACTTAATCTTACTTAGTTCGTATCATTTCAATCCTTTAATTGTCCCAAATCGCTTGAGTCGGGCTTTTGCAGTTCTTTCCACGTAAGAGAAAAACTCGCTGGCGCTCATGCGGTAGGATATAATTTGCCTCAAGGGTCGATAAAGCATGCAGCACTCATTCCAGACTCTTTTGATTCTGGGAATCCACGCCATGGAGATTAGTTCCTAGCGTGGATTTCACTGCTTTGAACAGAGCGCGGATTCACTACCTGAGAGAGAGTCTCACGCTCTTCATCACGAAGTGATGGCAAACAAGGTAGGTGAGTTGAAGAGTAAATGAAGCTTTGTTAATAATATTTAATACTATCAAAGACTTTCAGTCTTTTTTTCATTACATTATACGTAGAGCCTCGTGGTGGAGAGGCTTCAGAAGATTTGTTGATGCTCCTCTACTCTAAAGCTGTATGGATACTATCCGTGGTTATATCAGACTGACTTTTTCTAGGACATGCTTAGGTACAGACTATATTTCTGTACCCGAGAAGCATACGGATGCAAGTCCAAAACATGAAATGTTCAGGAGAGCCAAAAAACTATTTTATTTTATGTTAAGCTCTTATAACTTTTAGAAATATTTATACAGATTGATAAAAAAAATATGTTATGAATATCAATTAATTTTGAATAAGAATTGTGTTTTTTTTTTGATTTTTTATATGTAGAAGACATAGAAAAAAAATATTTAAAAATATAGGTATTGACTTCAGTGGACTTGAGTCCTTATGCTTGAAAATGAAATTGAAAATTTGACTGAATTGACTGGGAGTACATGACTGTTAGTAGCAGTTGTTTAACCATTTTACGATTATTTGGTGCGAAGAATTCTTGGGTGCCGATCCAGATACCAAAAAGATGAATACATTTAGAGGTAGAAAATAAAGGTGCTTAAAAATAAATATTTTTTCGATTACATATTCTACAAAAAAAAAATATTTCTGCTTATCTGCGTCTGCGTTTGCACAAAGTATTTTATATTATAGACAACATTTGATTTTTTCTTCTACCGGAAAAATGTGCCGGGGCACAGCCAGCAACGTCTCGCGGCACACTAGTGTGCCGCATTACAACGGTTGCGGAGCACTGATCTACAGGATCCATGTGTGTATAATACTGTTTTTTAATGAAAAGTTAGAAAGCTTTCATTATAGGTTATTAAGAACTCCGATGCAATTATAAAGTTTTTTTTATTAACATTAAGAAATCAAAAAATTCATAAACAAATATTTAACTTTCAATGTCTTCATCACCCGATTGAGGATACTCCGGCATATTATTTTTGTGAGCTAAGTTTTTGTAAAAAAAAGTGCAGTGGTTCTGGGATCCACTGCAACATTTTTTGCAGATCTGCAAACTAAGCGGTGTTATTCACTTCACATATTATACTTGGAGTAGTCAAAACACCTTTTTTTTTTCTTCTTACGGCAAGTTGTTTGAAACAATTTTGCTGAAAAGTGTTTTTGTATAATAATACTCTGGGCATATTAGCGTCAGCTCACAGCTACACCACCCTGGATTATAGGAAATTCTCACCATCAACATTCTTTTTTCTACGACAAAATGTGATTGGGAACCAGTATAAAGTGATGCCATATTCAGTTATCAGACCAGATAGTTATTTCTTCCACATCATCTCCCTTGGCATCATATATCCATTTAAGGATACAAAACGCCACTTAATTTGCCTCCCTGGCACCAACTGTCTCATTCCACATACAGCAATATGCCTTTTCATTTGTGCTGTCAAGAATAGTTTCGTTCAAAACGCACAATTTTTTTTAAATAAAATGATTGGGCATTTGTAAAAAACGGACAAGGAATACATTTCTGCATATCAACCATTAATATGACTTCAGAAGATGTAGTCTTTGCTCGAAACTTTTTCAAATCGTATCGTAATTTTGCTTCGTTCATATGTTAATTTTTTTCTTCCTAGAGCTTTGGTTTGTCCGTCTCGTTTGCATTTTTTAATTTATGACAAAGTGGTCACAGACATCACAGGTATCGTTACTTGGTGGATGAAAACTCAAGTTGAATTTTTCATTAAAATTTTTGCAGTAGAGCCATTCTTTTGCATGATTTTCAAGATGCATTTCTGTGTACAGTTGGTTAAATTCAAATCACGCTTACATTCAAATGAGTGCCCAGATATTTTTGGGAAATGATATAATATGACTGACTAAAGATTTGATAATATTATCATCCAGCTTATTTGCTGGGGGATGCCGACCCCTACCATCTGGAGGCAGAACCGAGCCCGTGCACTGAAGCTTTTTATTTATTGCGAGGGTGACTAATTTGTCACTGAGATTAAAAGTGTTGAGAAACATTGTTTTGCATACTCTTATCTTATTTTGATTCATCCCTACAACCAAAAAATAACATCTTGTGTATTTTCTGATAATCGGCTTTAAATTATTCCTTGGCCGTAATCGTTCAATGATTTCAATATCTATCAATGACACAATAAGTTGACGACGTAAGTCCCAACTTTCCGTTTTCCAAAACCTCCCGTGTACATTAATTCCTTATTGGTTTGTTATCAAATTACAGTCTCTCTGACAACGCTGATTGCATCTACTTTTCAATGCTTTGGTCGGTATCCACTTACTGCTAACAGCAGACTTGTATTAAACTCCTGTAAGGTGTTTGGTTTTTGCCCGCTGTCTTTTCTATTTAGCCTGATTAATCACACGTTTTCTCCCAACTGATTTCTTTTGAGCTGATGATTCTTCCAAAATTAGATTGTCAGTCTCTTCTAAACGAACGGGGTGGGGATTTCTTCTAAATGAACCAGGGGAATAATAAAGTGTTTATTGTCCGACTTGGTAGAGCTATTGATGGTCTATTCAGGATCTTTGTCAGAGTCAGAGTCGTATATTGGATCAACTAATGTAAGCCTTGCTGAATTTTGATCCGGGGATTTCTTCGAAGTTGAAGGCAATTCAATTTCAGTCAGAATATTCTGTACATAAATAAGAATATTTTTAGTATTGTATGGATTGAAAATTGTACGTGCTACGGATAAAACAGTATAAAGATCTAAGTACATATGGCAACATCGTTTTTTTTCCACAATTTATAAATGAAAAATGTACTCACCCTGGGACATGCTTTGTACCTATTGCGTTTCCTCTTTGAGAAGAAACAAGAATATAATGATCAATAATGATGCGTAAGTCAATAGCATAGACAGTTACCATAGAAGCAGACGGATGTACATTGGACTTAAGTCGGAATGCAACTGATTTTACTGATTCATAAGGATGCAAGTCCATATACACCCTTCTGCTTCTAATGAGTTATGGTTGTTGCATCCGTATACATCATTGAAAATCCTTTATTCTTTAAGATAGGACTTGCATCTCTCTGCCACTGATAAACATGGTCATTAACTATAAGTTGTCATCATTAACTCATTTCTCCAAATTTTGGACTTGCATCCGTATGCTTCTCGGGTACAGATTTTATGACGAAGTACAGTATACAGTAGTTTTACTTACGTTACCTAGTGACAAAATTTGAAGCATGTAACCGAATAGAATTTTCCAATTATTAAGTACATATTTTAATTAATCAATACGCCGATTTTAATGAGGACATTTTATCATATTTATGGCTATTTCTATTATTGAAATGAAATTAAATAAGCTTTCGAACAGATTTTTGAATAATTTAAAGTGTTGGCGCTTTTAGCAGTGTACTGTAATTTGAAGGTGATGGTGGATTGCGGATCGAGGGGGAGGGGGTTTACACAGGGTGTCAGATACTGCCCTTTATATTGAGAGGGCTGGCGAGCGCTGGGGCCGGTTCGGTGTTCACGCACTGGTAAACGGACAGTACACTTTTGATGGATGATATATGAGGTTGATGAATGATGATGATAAGTTCAGGATGGATGATATAGACCGACGTTTACTCAAACCGTAACAGATTTAGTGCAACGAAAGTCAAACAGATACGTTTTTTATATATCATTATGTAGTTGTTAATGCGTCATCGTTCGTATCGTATCAGATAGGGCTCGATAGCTTTAGCAAGCCTACGCGCTCGGCTGTCTTGGAGTAACTATACTTAACTTTCATCACGGTCGATCATTACTCGTGACTGTTGGTCTTGTGATAATAATTGGGGATTTGAGGTTCGTGGAAAGAAAGGATGAATGCAACTATAAATGACGCAACCACAAAGTTGTCATCATCATCAGTCGGGGTCAATCCACTGCTGGATGAAGGCCTCTCCAAGCTTTCTCCAACTCTCTCGGTCCTGTGTCGTTCGCCGCCACGTATTTCCGCCGAACTTTACCAGTTCGTCAATCCAGCGGCTTTTAGGGCGACCCTGTGGCCGTTTCGTACCCCTTGGGTACCATTGGATGACGGCATTTGTCCAGAGGCCGTCCTTTTGGCGAGCAATGTGCCCCGCCCATCTCCATTTCAGCTGTTTGGCAACGTCTATTACATTGCGTACTCTTGTCTGCTTCCTAACCCATTCGTTTCTCTTACGGTCCTTTCGCGTGATGCCCAACATGCACCTCTCCATGCCTCGCTGTGTGACTCTTAGCCTTTGGACTTCTCTCGTGTTGAGGGTTCACGTCTCGCAGCCATACGTGAGCACGGGTAGCACACATTGGTTGAACACCCTACGCTTAAGACATAATGGTAGGTCACTCTTGAAGATAATATTCAGACGTCCGAAAGCACTCCATCCCAGCTTTGTTCTTCGAGCAATTTCATCGTGCATGCTTCCGTCTATGGACACCTGCTGTCCGAGATAGACGTAGCTGCTGACTTGCTCGAGTTGGGTGCCAGAAATACAGATAATCGCAGGGTCCGAAAAACAGTTCCTCATCACTTTTGTCTTTGAGACATTTATCTTTAGACCGACCGTTTGACTGACATCCGCGAGTTCTTTGTAATAATATTTATATTTAAGTTAAAATACATCGTTGTTTCCAATAAATATTATAAATCTTTATATATTACACAATAGTATTATCAGATCATCATAAACTGAATTGAAGTGCATGCATTATATTCAGTCACTAGTTACAGCTAGAGTAACATTAAGCCCTTACTTATAAGAGTTACAACCAAGAACCTGGGAACTGAAATACCTTACTGGTGTGGAGAAACAGGCAACCGATCTAGCGTGTGGAATAATATGGGATAAACTTAAACACGTGTCAAAAATACTCGTTCGCATTAGTTTTGATAAATGCTCTCGTTTTATGCACTGACGCATATTCAATATTGGTGTATAACACACACTATTGCATGTCTATATGTGTCGTTCATTTTTGTAGGATACTCACACATTCAAAGCCCTAACGCAATCCAATCCAATTATATTTATTATAATATTCTGTGGTCACAATCACAATATATTCACTTGGCTATGTATTTTTTCCAACTTATACGTTGTATGCATAAGAACTTTGTCATTTTTTCCTATAATTATTTATTAAAAAAAAAAAGCATTTTGTTATAATAAAAAGACTTTTACAAAAAAATGATAGTTATTTATTAAAAAACTGGTTAAGTAACAATCAGATATTAAACATACTTGATAACACTGAATGAGGAAATATCTTTCAAGGAAGTAATTTATAGGTGCATACAAATTCAAATGTCTTCACTTGCGTTAACTATATTAATTAAATACAAATATGATTCACAGGCAGTGTAAATAACTACCCCTTAAGTTGGTAGTATGCAGGCAACCATACTAACATATCGTCGTCTTGTGTACTCTTGGTAACTGTAAATACTATTTTGTACGAAATTGATACGTGTGTACTTAAGAAAATACAAGTCAACCAATGACACCATTATACAGTAAGGAATCCAATCCCGGGATCCCGGACAATTTTCTATACCTATGAATCCCGGGATTAGTAAACATAATCCCGAAACATTCGGTATTGAATTTTTTATCAATCACAATCAATTTTTATGTGTACAAAATCATTATGTTAGTAACGTGTATGTACCTGCACATGATAATGCATTGTTGCTAATCCGTTTATTTAAATGAATTCAGAGGACGAAAAATATTAAATAGAAGAATTAGACCTCGTTTAAGGTGATGAATAATGTTTTAATGGATGTCAAATACAATAAAGTCTAAACTCGATCATAACATTTGGGGAATTTAATGCATCTGTCGTCAATAAAAACATAGTTTGTTTCTATTTATTATCTCTCGTTTTTAAATAAAAACAACCAGAAATTTGAAAATATGACTAATCAACAAAAAAATCACTCCTTTCAGATACTATAATCTGGAACTTTTTTTATTTCAAGCAGTTCTAAGATCGCATTTCAACAGGACACTCACGGATATTTCACTAAAATACTAATTTTTCCCATTAAAAATGGATAAAGAGTTTAAATTTCATATTCATAAGAAAGATTGTGATATAAATTCAATTTGGAAATGTGGATGGAGTGGATGGAGCTACAGCTAAGTGTAAAAAAATTTGTGTGGTGTTAAAAACTGGCGGGTGAAATATCAACGGACTGCACAGACATTTGTTTTCAATAAACTAGTTTAAAATTGATACAATATTATTTACTACATAAACCTATATATTTCCTAGATTGAACGTACATAATATTAACAATAAATTTCTTAAAAAATAGCATAAATTATACTAGAAATTTTTGGCCGATTTTATCAATGTTGTCTGTATATATAAAAATTTAATATTAACTATCAAAATAAATGTTAATTCCAGGACTAGTCCCGGGATCCCAGGATCGTCAAATAATTGCAATCCCAAAATTCCGGGATCAAAATTTTGGCTTGGGATAGGATTCCATATTACACAGGTTAATTACATACATTCCCAAAATAAGTATATTTCAGGCGTTTTCCTGGACATCGAAAGTATTTAATGTTATTTTATCCTTTTAAATGAATTTCAATGTGTGAGTAATTGTCGTCATGAAAGGTGCTGTTAGAAAAAGAGGTATTAACCGTTTGAGCTCAGAAGTCTACCGGGAAACATTTATTCATTATTATCGTATTTCCATTGAAAAACTGCTTCCATATTAATGAATGTTTTTTATTCTTGCCTAAACTTATTATATTTTGTATAAATTATTATACTTTAATTTGACATTGATACAATCGTTAAAAAAGAATAACCTTAATAATAATTATTATGTATGATTTTTTCAATTGACTTTTCAACGTATTTTTTTATTACCTATTTAAATTTAACTGAATCTACAATCGCAAACTTAACTTGTAATCAACCCTTAATTGCATAGTATTTCATTTCAGCAACAAACTATATAATTCTTCATATGTTTTTGTGTGAATGAAATTGTATTTAAAATTTATCAGTTTTCTGCAAAATATAAAGTGTGCTGACAAAATAATTATACCTATCTTGTATTTATTCACTATTAAACATTATATTATTTACCTGATTAGAAAACTAATATGTACCTACTTCTATTAAAAGGTTGCCATCATGCATGTGTTAAATAACAAAGATTTCTCTTAATATAAAATATTTCGTTTAGTGATTTTTAGTTTTGATATGACATGAGTTTTTATACTAACCAGTTTTCATAATAATAAAATCACAAAGAGAAGCTTATGAGACTCACATCTGTATTTTATTATTCACAAAATTAAATCAAAATACTGCTGTCTCAACTTTTTACCTATAATTTTCTCTTTCCGTTTCATTTATGTCTTATCCTTTATAATCCTTTGAGCCAGTGATTCATTAAAACTGTTTCAAACGTGAATGATCTTGCTGTTGATTCAACGGTCATGCAAAACTAGATCTAAAATATACATTGTTTTATTTTATTTCTGACCTTGGATATTATTCTTTTCATAACTTTACTCTAGTTAGAAATATTTAAAAAAAAATGCTTTGCACATTATTTTACATTTAATGAAGCACTACAGACACCTATTCAAACATCAATAAACATAGTGATAAAAATGGTATGTCGTATTCCAAGAGTTCAATATCTCGAGGTATGAAATGTCAAAAACAGGGAATATTTTTTCTTTAATTCCAAAGCAATGTATATACATTTATATAATTAAATACATACGAACTAACGTCGCGTTATATTGTTACCCAAACATCAAAGTAACAAAATTAGTGTTAGTGAAATGCGCCGTACCTACTACTCTTGCAAAAATTTACTATATTAGTAGCTTTATAATTTCGTCTGACAGCTGGTGTTACCTATGTAACATTTTTAGGTAATTTTAGACCAAGAAAAATAATGAAAAGATGTTATTAAAGTACGAGTAACTAGTTTATTTTTTAAATAAAAATATTTTGTTGCCATGCTTTCCCGTACAAGGTGGTTCTGTCAAGATGATTGGATATACCTAGTTGATTATGTATTTGTGAAAGATTAAGATATATATATGAATTTTTGCTAGATTTGAGTTTTATGTAAAGTCTGTAATCAGTTATGTTCCTTCATTTATTTTTTTTATTTGTCTAATAGCCAGAATTAGATATTTTATGTAGTGTTCTTATGTAATTTTATTATTTAATATCGTCACTGTTTTGGCAGAAGACACTAATTCGAAAAAATGACATATTGCGTTAGTTATACCAAAATGTTCCTTATTTCCAACTTAACCGTCTAGAAACCTTCTTAATAAATATACAGTCTTTATTTTAAAGTCATCCTTTTTACAATTACTTAATAAACTCACGTGATAGACCATTTCAAACATTTTAACAACTTCAAAGTCAAATTACTCAAAACTAGTATTCTCCAGTTAGTGTGTTCTGCCAGAACAGAGACGATATTTTGTGAGGTTTTTGTAGGTCAATTTCCTGTTTATATTGTCTGCACAGAGCTCTAAGATTTCATAGCTAATATTGGGCAGTGTTTCCTTTACACGGACTGCAATCATCGTCAGAATTCCGTGGTCTAAGTTTGTGTGATGTTTTTTATGTCCTCTGCATGAGTGGTTGCAGAGATTATATTTGGAGTAAATTTCCGTGTTATTGATCCTGTGGCGGGTGTTGTTTCATCTATTTTATATATCAACATTAGGTTAGTAGTTGGAATATACTACCTGATTAGTTAATCATAAATTAATGCCATCGTGACATTAGATTAATTGTAGTATGTGTAATTGTATTTACAAATTAAAGTCACATTGCTAGAAGAGATTCAAGCAACCTGGAATGAAGAAGACCCCAAGACTATGCCTTCTAGATATAGTGACATTATCAAGAAATTAATTAAACTAATAATGACTGAAACAATCACATCACCATTTAAAATGGGAAGATAGAATATGTTAATAGAGCATGTAATTTAAGTCATCACTATCCTCAGTACAGAGACAATAGGTGTGAAGAGGATTATTGTAAATTACTACACACGAAAAATACGAATATGTAATATTATTATTAATCAGTTCTAACGATACTCAAGCGTCAGCTATAGTAATTCCATATGCAGAATTATTAAATTAGTTTAGTGGGCGAAATAACCACTCTGGTTTTTAAAAAATGTTTGCAAACTTTAGGTATGAACGAGGATTACAAAAAACTGTATTAAAAATGTCAACATAATTTTAAAATATTGCTCTCGCATGGGAGATCGGGTATCTTTACACTCAGATACAGAGTGTTTCACAATAATTTGTATTTGAATTTATTTATTTTATTATGTTTAATAAATATTAATATATACATATTTTTATTTCTTTAATTATTATTAACCATGTCCCTGTTTTTTCGTACAAGGTGGTTGTTAGTAATTTTGAACAATTACAAACACCCAGGCTTTGAGAAAATCACTTAAATATTGTGTCATCGCCGGGGATCGAACCCAGAGCTCCCGGATGGAAGGCCTGCGCCTTACGCACTGCACCATGAGAGCCGCCTGTGGATACTAGTGTGAAGAATGGGAGGTAGCGTCAAATCAACAACAACTTCAGTAGAAAACGATTTATTTTTTAAAGATCAAAACAAAGCGTACAATTTACAATAATTTTATTATTCTATAAATTGCAAAAAAAACGAGCTCCTTACTGGCTGTAACTACTACCTGTATACCTCAGGTAACAGCTAATGACGATAATAGCTAATTTCCATCCCCTACAGATGCCAAGCGACAGTATAATCTTCTCGGATCACCGGCAGAACATTCAACTACAAGGTTAATTATCATCTTATAGCCAGTTTTTTTTATATTTAATAAAACGTAGTATTGTATATGTACAGGTTACAGTTAGAGATTGCAATACCGGTATTCCAGTATTTATCAATACCGAAATACCAGTTTAAAAAATCCAAAATACCGGAATTTTCGGTGATAAGAAAGCACACTCCTTTACATTTTTGAAAATGAATTATAAGTTATGTACTGCTAAAATGCAAATATATTGAGTGAATCTATCCAACAGAGGTTGAAAAATAATAAAAAAATTCATCAAATATGTTTATATAAGTAATTGTCGCGATGAATTATCATAATATTATTTCGAAATAGAAAACATCCGTGACAAAAATGTTCAATTATTCTATAATTATTGATGACTGGCTGTACAAGCGTTGAATTTAAGAAGCTTTTTCTGCAGCCGGACTTATTTGCACTTGAACTTTTGAGGGCTTTAGTTAAAATTATCAATATATTCAAATTATTTGTAAAAAATCACTAGTTCTACAATCATGATCAATACATATTTTTAAATGTCAACATAATAAATGTGGGTATGTAGGTTTTTGCTATAAAATAATATTTTTAAAAGAGTTTAATAGCTATATTTACCGGTATTAATACCGGTATTCAATAAGAAATACCGAGAAACCGGAATTGATATTTTCATTCGGTATTGCAATCCCTAGTTACAGTCAACTCATTGTTATAAGACCGTAAGAAGCCAGGTTCGGCATAATCCCAAAAAGAAGTCAACGTAGTACATAAATACTACTTTATTTTACATGTATTCTTCTTTTTCTTCACCCTGCATCCCAACATGTAATTTGACATCCTTCACAAGAGGTTTCCATCTGATTTTATTCCACACCAATCTTCTATGGTTTCCTTTCCTTTTCTTTCAATTATTCTTTACGCAGTAAATCTACCTCATTCGGAATCCGCCTCTTAGTCGCTTCTGCTGGGGTACTTACATGGTTAGGATCTTTGGTGTCCCATTAAGTTCTTCCCAAAGAAATTAAGTGGTTCTCATAAAATCTTGAATTTTTTCTGCCAGGTTTTTGTGCTATATTGCACTACTATGCACAATTCTCGCTAAAACTTAGAGACTTTAAATTTCATACATAGGTATATCCTAATGCAATGACAATACATTTTATTACAATTTGACCATGGTTTAGTACTCCAAATATAGGATTTCACTAAAGAAATTGTTAATGACGCTATCGACATTTCACTAATAGATTCCTTGTTCCATTTTTTTTTCTTTATTTGGAACAATTGAGCTCTTCTCTGAATGGAAGGCTATTCTGCTTTACAATGGTTTACAAAAGTATACATACATTTTGTTAACGACAGGCATAAATAGTTACATTATTAATGATACAGAATTACATTTTTGTTATACTATACACTAGACATTTACGTTACATTTTTGGAGAAATTCATGTACAATTTTCATAACTAAAATATTTGGTTTTGCCAGGAACGAATTAATCGTAAAAGGAGGGTATAACCTGCATTTTCCCAACTTATTCAATAACACTTTTCTCTCCTGGTCATACGCATCACATTGCTAGACAATGTGGTTAAGATCTTGAGTGGGATGTCCACACTGACACTGAGGGCTATCTACCACTTTAATTTTGTACAATGATTCGTTGAGACTGTAATGCCTTGTCCTGCTTCTAGCTATTGTCACTATTACATCTCGCTTTATTTTACAATGTTTATTAAACCAAGTTTTAGGAGATCTACTATAAAAGTTTTGATAGTAGTGTGTTCCCTTTTCTTTCCCAAAATTTTCTAAATATTTACCGTTATTTTCGCTCATTGTTTGTTTAAACTGGGCTTTAAAATCTGTGTATGGAATTCTTATATTTTCTGATGGGTATTTTACAGATTTTTTTGCCAATTGATCAGCAATTTCATTTTCATTAATTCCTTTATGTGCTGGAATCTAGTATATCTGTATATTTGTACCGTGTTCGTTACTATTGCTAAATTTGGAAATATTGGTTCTAATATTAAGAATGTAGTCATTAGTTTTGATGCTGAAATTTGGATTTTCGAGCGAGTGAATCAGGCTTAAGGAGTCAGTGAAAATGTTGATATTTTTATTTTTGTAATTAAGTGCAATTTTAGTGGCTTCGCATAAGGCTAAGCACTCTGTTGTATAGATGGAAGTGAATCTGTGGACACTTTTGGTAACCGACGTGTTGGATTGGGGGAAGAACACTGCTACACCTACTGAAGGTGAATCGGGAATTTTGCTTCCATCCGTAAAAATTTGGACTACTTTTTGATTGCTAAATTTGGACTTGAATAATAAGTCGGGAGAGTCGGAGTGCGATAGCTCCATTCCTATTTTTGTATTAGTTAAAACGTTATATATAATATCTTCATAGGTATAATTTAAAAAGTTGTAGAAGTCTCTTTTTAAAATCAGATGATCAATACAATTTACAGCTTGGATACTTTCTTTTAAAATTTGAAATCTCTTCGGAGTACGATCTCGCGTTATAGTTGTTTGTAGAAATCTGTTGACATTGTATCTCGTATTAGAAGTACGATTTGACATACATTTTACCAAGAAGTTTTTACATAGAAATTTTGATCTTTCTTCTAGTAATGTTATCTTGGCTTCGGCAAGTAGTATGTTAGTAGGGGTACTTTTTCTTAGGCCAAGAGCCAATCTGATAGCTTGGTTCTGTAGTCGTTCTAACTGTAGCTTTGCTCCTTTATTTTTTGGGAAGTAAATATAGCTTCCATAGTCCATTATGGATCTGATGTAGCTTTTATAGAAAGTTATTAGAGTGGAAGGGTGTGATCCCCACCAAGTACCTTTGAAGAACTTTATAATGTTGGTGGCTCTATTGACTTTCTGGGCAATGTAATTGACATGTTTATCAAAAGAAAGCTTGAAGTCAAAATGAATACCTAGAAATTTGGCTGAGTCAGTTGATTTAATTCCATAATAAAAGTCTAAAAAATACGGGTACCGTTAGTCTACGGTTTGAGTTAGTGAAACTTAAAAATTGAATTCATTACGCACCATGGTTTTTTGGGAGTAATGAAGAAAGAAAGACTCTGGCCTGAGAGTTAGGGTGAAGTATCGAAGGTATTTCCTCTGAAATTCTGAAATTCTCTAATAATTATTAAGACTAGCAGACCATCTCCCCCACCCCTTAAGAGTCAGACTCAAATACCAAACATGGAGAGTCTTCAACAGATTTCGAACGGTGGTAGGTCACACCTGATGCCCGACGACACAACAAAGGAGAAAATAAAAACAGTTTAATTTATTTTAAGATACTTTCAAAATGTAGGTACATAATTAATAATAGTATAACTTAATTATATATTTTTTTTTTGATAAAATATATTTTAGAAAACAAAACATCCTATAATGTAAATTTTCCTTGTTAATGCGTTTTGTATATTCGGTTTTTTTATGCAAGCAACTCCGGCAGAGTACATCCAAATAAAAGGTTTTATTTGCCGTACAGTTTTTTTTTATATTATGATTATGGAGACTTTTTGGTAATTATTTTAATGACAAAATGAGCTTCGTAACCATGTTTAATTATTCCTCTGAGATTTCACGATAATAAAGATGTTTTACGCTGACCCCTTTAAATGAAGCTATGTGGCTTTTATAACGTTAAAGCGTATTATAAATAGGCATAATATTAAATTGTTTTAAAAACTACAAGGCAACTGACTGACCTGCTAAATAATTATATACTCTTTACTTCTTAATTTGAAAACACTTATGTACATATTACACTTATGTACTTATACACTTATGTACTTATATACTAAACAAATATCTAACCGCTATAAACAATATTTTACGAAACCCAGCAGCCCATCTATTCCATACACAAGACTGCTATCGGTGGCTATCACTGGCTATATTCATGAATTAACGTATTATAATTTTTACAACAAGTTAGCCGTCTAGACTGTCAAAACTGTCTATTTTGCTCTAAAAATTAACACAGCCAAGAGAGGTGCTGTTAAAACATAACACTTTCTGGCAGTTCAGACGGTTAACTTATTATAACAATTAACCGCCTCAATACATACATATGATAAACTACCCTTGATAGCCGCTGATAGCAGTCTTGTGTATAGAATAGATGCGCTGCTGGGTATCGTAAAAGATATTTTGTAGCGGTTACATATTTCTTGAATATAGAATAAATACGCAGGATTCGATTTCCCCCATGTACACTGAACACCTACTATACGTGTCCTACGTAATTTCAACGAAGTTTAGCTAATGATTTTTACAATACTCTCTAAAGCCTCAATTACATTGAGCTTCTTTACGAGCTGTTTATTGGCGAATTCACAATCTGCCTGTAAAGTCGCCCAGTGTAATCATCGAATAAGCTAATAAGCAGGTTGTAAACACTCTACCGAGAAAAGTTGAAAGTCGGTCAACTTTACACGCTACACGCCGGCGTGTGGGCCTACTGCATCTGCGCAGTAGAGCGCAGTACCAACCTCCCGGAACTACGTTCTGTCAAAATAGTCACTGGCTTGTGGCTTCTCAGCGAATGGAAAGTTTTGTGTGTAATCATCAAATCGCAGTAGCTGAATCGCCCGCTTTTAAATTCGCCAATAAACAGCTCGTAAAGAAGCTCAATGTAATTGAGGCTTTAAGCGCTTTCTGATTTTTGTTACTTATTGGCAATCGGGTTTTAAATTGTAAATCAAAGTATTGAAAGTATTGAAAATGTCCCACTGAGGCGGACAAAACCGGTCCTAATATATTAATTAAAGTGGAATAAGTACTATAAAAAAAAATTGCGTTTTATTAAATAAAAACAACAATACAATGCAGTTCCACCATGAATTGACAGTTAACAAAATAAAATAAAGTATTGAATTACATTAATTACCCATCGATGTCAGGGTTACTCCAAATTTTTATTATAACGTACTTGCACTTGATAATAATTTAATAAAATATTGTTTTTATTCAACAAAAAATTATGTGTGTTAGTATTAAATCTTGTGAATTATTCGTTTAATAAAAAAAAATAGTACTTTTTACTAATAATTTAAAACCATTGATGAGATTTGGATCAATATTATTATACTCCTTGTACGAAGAAAGATTACAATACCAGTAGCAAAGATACGAAGAAAGCATAGTGCCTGGTGAAAAGATTATGACTCCGATTTTTTGAATAGTTGGGTGGATTTCCCTCAAACTTATAGAAACAGAAATAAAGAAATTGTCTGGTAATGTGATCAATGATTCAAATGTTTATATTGAAGAGTTAGACATATCGTTCTATAAAAATGGTATAAATGATAGCCTTCGATTATTGTTCGACCACATAGGTGTGTCGAGCTTTATCGAAGCTTTTTATAAAAGAGGCTTTATCTTGAAAAATAAGTATAATTTAACTTGATTAACTATAACTGTTTTCTTTGTCGTCTACCTAACTTATCAAACATTCTTTGTACTTTATGGGCAATTTAAATAAATTGTAGATCATTGATTATCACAAAGTTAAATTGAATTTGTTGTAGGTAGGTACTAACCATACAATAATAATTCTTGTATGACTATTATTATAATATGACGAGCAACGGACGGGAAATCAAATATTGATAACTATTGATATTGGTACATAATATTACTGAGAATTTTATGCATTTTTTTTATTACATTAATTTGCATACAAAAAATATTTTTCCTTTTTTATTCATTTCTAACTATGTGAAACATGATAAGGCTAAGATCGCCTTGCTACACAAGACTGCTATCGAGGGTAGTTTAACATATTTATGTATTAGTTCGGCTAATTATGATTGCTTTTCTCACCTACCTCAAATCCCCAGATATTGTCACAAGACCAGGTGACCAGCAGTCATGGGTCATGAGTCAACCGTGATTAAGTTACATTTAGTTACTTCAAGACAGCCGACGCGCCTAGGCTTGTTAAGCTAAGACTCTATCGCGCTCTCTCTAATACGATATGACCAAAACCGCGTTAACCACAGAGTGACTCATCCAAATCGTGTTATAAAGATCACATAATTTGGGAGTGTTTTTATATGTCAGTTGAAAGAGAAGATTTTCTTAAGTCAGTTTAACCTTCAGTGAGACCGGCGGTCATTGCAAATTCGAATCTACAAGGGAAAATTTTGCTACATTTTACCGTAAGCGGTCTTGCCTCATAGAAGATTGGCCGTAATATGCCCTCGTGCTCCAGTGCATGACAAACTGGACTCTTATCAGTGAGGTCACAATATATATACGTGATCGTTTCGCTTCTACTACTTCAATCACTACTAACACTACTGCAAATATATATATATGTTCATAATATTACATTATTACCTATAATATGTATATATTTTATAATATAGGTACATATAAAATAAACATTTTTCGAGAATTAATATATTGAATTCGTAATTTGAAAATATCCCATGCATATACTAACTTACTAGGAAAAATTAATTTTAGAAAAAAATACGACACCCGACGGGACTTGAAACTGTAACCAGTAATAGCGACGTCGGTTAGTAATTAAGGAATTAATTGATACCTTCCTTAATTCAGTACCTATACAAAAACCGATAGCCAATATTGTAACGCAATTTAATAATCATTTCATGTAAGAACTACTAGTCAAAATTGTCGTAATTAAATAGAATGCCTGTAGCTTAATTGAAAAAGCACACTGGCGCGAAGCCAGCGGTTACAGGCTCAGTTTCATCGGGTGTCGTATTTTTTATAATGCGTATATTCATGAGATATTTTCAAATTATGTATGTTCAATATAATTATATTATATCAGGATAGGAATTATGCACAATCTAGTGTATGTCAACTAAGATCTTTAAAATCTGTTCCTTGGATACAATTAGCATAACTTTAAAGGACGCATATGGTGAAAAGGTGGACGGAAATAAAGTAGTTATCTCATATTGGTAATATTATGCCTAACCGTTATTTTATGCTGGTGAGAAATCTGACAATTTCCACCCAGGATAGACGTTTAAAATTCTTGACACTATTTCATTAGATTTAGTTAATGGCTCACTCCCATATAGTAAAATATATCAGTACCTTTACTTGAACTATTGTTTACCTTATCTTAATTATTATTGACATTGTTAAGAAGTGTTTAATTAAGTTTGATATATGAATATTAATTAGATATTTGGAGTAGTTTTTAATGTATGTCAGTTATATGAAAAACGTTGTTAAGTACGCTTTTAGAATATATTTTTTTAGTTTCTTCAATAGCACGGCACTTTCCACTTACGGTCCGGGCCATAAATGAAAATGAACATTATTAAAGTGTTTTTAAAGAAAATGTGATTCTATTTTGAAAGCAGCTTTTAGGGAGGTAGTTTTCAATAAAAATAAACCTTCCATATCGTTGAATCTTTACGGTAATTACGCATACAATCTAACTTTTTAAATAATATAATATCACAAACTCACGCTCACATTACAAACACGGTATTTTGATATTACATTCAAACTTTAAAGCGTTTTTCATTTTTGTTTTCAACACTTGTAACTATAAATTATAAATAAAAATTTTAAAATATGTCAGTAGTACATTTCTTTTACTGTACAAGTTTATTTATGAATTTTAAATATTATGCTTGCTTACACGAGTAGTAAATTACTAAGCTTAGTATATCGTTGGGGTGTGTTTGGTTGTCCAATTTTTTTATAACTTTGGCGGTAGATGAAGTAGTAGAAAGTACAAAGAATTGATATAATTTTTAACATAAACATTTTATACAACATAAAATATTGGAAAATCCGTGACGTCAGTTACTAATTAAAATAGTAGGTAGGTACCTACTCTGATTAAATAAACAAAAGCCGATTGCCAATAGTAGCTTGATTTGGAAGAGCGCTGATGAGCAGGTGTTAAGGGCAAATAGATAAAATCTGTCGTAATTAATATGTCACTTTGTAGCATAGTGGACAATGCGCATGGGGCGTAAACCCAAGAGATGCAGGTTCGATTCCTACCGGGTGTCTTGCGTTTTTCAAAAAGATTTTTTCTATTGGTTATAATATATTTTCTCAGAAGTGTTTTTCAAAATGATGTTCAATTTATTATAATGGTCATAGCAAGATGACGGTGTAGAGTGATCAAAGCTTTGGTGGTATTAATGAAGTGAATTCGAGTGGAATGATGGTTTACTATATCGAGCGAAGGACTCGTGACGATAGTAGTGTTTCGCGTGACGAACTCAATGAGTTGAGTGAGGATTCATGCATTGTATTTCTAATGTAAACAAATGCAGTACATATTATTACAAGATACATTGTCGCAATTAACAAATCACAATAGACAGTATTGGTCTAGGTTATGATTTAGGGAATGTTGGCGATCGCTTACGTCACTTTGTTTTGTTTTGACAAGAAAACATACAAATTAATGTGTGTCATACTTGTAATGCTGAGTGGTATGATTTCTATAATAACAAAAATTGTATATCAATTCAAATTAATTAAGGTGGGTGCTAACCTATGTAATATTGTTTGTTTTAGTCACACACAACCACAGTACCTAACTAAAATATATATATTTCAAAGATTTTGAATACAAGATTTATTTATTTTAAATATGTATTATTAAATGTTAGAGAATAATAAAAATGGATGCATTCCAAATTAAGTGCTGAAATCAAATTTAATACTGTGATGGTCGGTTGAAAATTCAAAGTAGATAACAAATTTAATGAACCATCTAACTAAGCATTTACGAATTACTATTTAGCCATACAGTACGCACTTAGGAAAATACTTGGTTTTCTGTGAGGTCAAAAGTTCGAGAGGACAAAGAAAAGCTTTGTAAGCTGGACAAGAAACGTGGTACGGATTTATGGAGAATACTAATAAAATTAACTTACTGTCAATCCAACCGATAAAGAAGACGCAGTATAAAAAATCATAATATGTATACTTTAACATTATATAGTACAATATTTATAATAATCATTACTTTGTATATTATACAGAAACCTTACCGTGTAGATAGGTACTCACTCACTTTGTATACAAAACAGGAAATTGCCAAATAGCTGTTTCCCCATCTCGGTCAATTCTCTGTGACCCATTTTCTTTGCGGTCTCAAAAGCATATAGGAACACTTCAATGACTGCTTCATAATATCTCCTTACGATTCCCCCATAGTTTTAACAAGAGCTTTTCAATATGTTCATAGTAATTTAACGCCATGAATATTATACAAGTTTTATTTTATATTTTCGATTTCAAGTATTTTTATTCACGACAGAATAGAGACAACTATGGAGTCTTTACTGAAATATGATAAAATAAACGTTAAAATATAAATATAAAATCTTTTGCTTTCTGTATTAGTACTCTAATTCCAAAAACTCCAAAATGAATACCTTTTCATAAGTTAGGAGTCTATAAGAATTTGTAAAATTTATTAATTAAAATTAATTAGGTAGTAATTTATCCTTTCACTATAATATAATATAGCATAATTATAATTATTAATATTTAACACTTTATTGATTTACGGTAATATAACACTTCTAATATTTAATTAGCGTAAAGTTTTATAATAACCAGACAGAATTCACATTAAAGGATGTATAAAAATAATACATATATGTATATGTATTCTTGTTAATTATTAAAAGCTTTATGCTTTTATCTACATAATTATAATTTAAGATGTTGCTACGTCATGTAAAAAAATAGAAAAAAATGCCTAAAATTCTCTATAAAGTTTATACTTAATAACTTAATATTTATTCACCGCTGCCAAAGAAAATATCTTGGGCATGTCAAGATATTATTTTCACAATTTTATTATTAATAATATTTCATCCAAATAACCAGAATATCCTTTGAAACCTGCCAATAAATATTTTTCAAAATGGTTCCCAGTATTCCCCACAAGATAAAATATTCGTGAATAATAATTAAATTTTAAAAAAATCGTCACACTACTTTGCCAGTCAATGCAATACATCATACTTAAAGTTAAATACCTTGTTTTTAATCGATATATTATGATCTGAACTTGGCCAAAGTGCTATTTTTTGTCCATATATAAAGTATATTATTAGAAGAAGAGCTCGTGGTACAGTGCGTAAGGCGCTGGCCTTCTATCTGGGAGCTCCGGGTTCGATCCCGGTGAGGTCAAAATATATTTACATAATCTGATATGTAAATTTCTCAAGCCTGAGAAATTTGCCACTGTAATTGGGCTTCACGGCATGTTGTGGTGTCAAAGAAACAAATAAATAAAATAAAAATATATAATTGGATAAATAACAGTTTGATAATAATATTATAACAGATCCAATTTACTTATTTATTATCTTATTATAATATAAAACAACATTCATACTGTTACCCACATAGGAATGCATCAAAAGTAAGTAACCATTATTGCTTTATACAGCTTGTTTGCCATTATAATCACTGTTTGATGTTTATAAGTGATAGCTAAGTAAACACATAAAACAGAAATCCAAAACCGCCATTAGATAATGGCGGTTTTGAAAAGTAAAGTTGGTCAGAGAAGGACCATACTATGTACAAATATTTTTACATAGTGTGGTTCTTCTCTGATCAACTTCACTTTTCACCAGAAAAAAGTGGTTCTGCAGACCAACATTTAGATTTTCCCATTTTTTTGTGACTCAGAATTTAACTTTTTGCCACTCTTTTTCTTCCACGTAGACTTTTAATAATTATTGTGGTATTTTTATTTTCTATGAATCATCATCATCATCAGCCGGGGTCAATCCACTGCTGGATGAAGGCCTCCCCAAGCTTTCTCCAACTCTCTCGGTCCTGTGTCGTTCGCTGCCACGTATTTCTGCCGAACTTTACCAGTTCGTCAATCCAGCGGCTTTTAGGGCGACCCTGTGGCCGTTTCGTACCCCTTGGGTACCACTAGATGACGGCATTTGTCCAGCGGCCGTCCTTTCGGCGAGCAATGTGCCCCGCCCATCTCCATTTCAGCTGTTTGGCAACGTCTATTACATCGCGTACTCTTGTCTGCTTCCTAACCCATTCTAATCTAACCAATTCATAATAATGGAGGCATTTTTCCATGACTCTGGGATATTCTCTTCGTGCAGACAAGACGTGAACAGACGTGCGAGCACATCGCTCACCGTCCTCCCGGCCCGTTTGAGGACATCGATAGTCAGCCCATCTTCTCCCGGGGCTTTCCCACTCTTCATGCACATTATAGCATATTCCACCTCTGTGGTAGTAACCTCGGGAAGAGGATCTCCATATTCTCCGTTCACCGGAAGATCTGACTTGATGTCAGTGTCATCTTTGTATAGAGCGCTGTAAAACTCTACAACAGTGTCCAGTAGATGATCCCAGTTATGCACGATACTTCCATCTTGCGCTTTTAGTGTCGTGATCTGCCGTCTCCCTATTGACAGATGCTGCTTGTTCTTATGTAAGCTCCTTCCTGACGCAACAATTGATTCTACAAGGTTTATATTGAACTTACGAAGATCTTCTCGTATGTTTTTACGTAGAGTTTTGCACAGCGTGGAGTATTTGAATTTTCTATGAATATTTACTACTAATAATTTGATGTGTATTTTTACATACATGATACAATGACCACTCTAATTGAAATTATTATTCGGTGGCTATCTTATCTCTGTAGCATAATATAAATGTATGAGGTAGATTATACTGCTCACTAATAAATAATTTAAACAATATACGAAATAATATCTTGAGTACCACTGGCTTATTGAAAATTACGGTCAGCGAGATTTCGACCAATAAAGTACCCTATTTTCTGTTTGCCGGATGAAGGTGAATTTTGGCATTCCTGGGTGGTGGGGTTTGGTCATTCGCAGGGGTGGTTTTGACCAATCTAAAGGGTGGTTTTCTCAAATAACTACACACGAATGAAGCGTGTGTTTTCTAAGGGTATCGATTTAGACTTCTCCGACGTGCAATCTATTTCAGTCTGTTGATTAACTTCGCTCTATTATATTGGCTAAAATATGAAAAAGATAGCCGTACGGTAAGGAGTATTTTACTATGTCCAATCGTAAAATATTTGAGAAATGGTCAAATAAAATAAATTAGTTATGGAAACAAAAAAGTCAATTAACAATATTATTTCTTGATGGAGAGTAGGATCTCATCGCTTCTAAAGTGACTATATTGGGTCTTATTCTAATTCGTGATACGGATGCATCAAAATAGTCTAAAATTGGTCTGACTATTCTTTAAGCCAACTGGATTTCGGCGTCTCCAGCGATGATTCGGGTAGATTGTATATGGCCAAGCTATAAAATATTGGTATGACTTGGAAAGATAAAAGAAGAATCATGAGCAACAGAGATTCAGGGCGCTTCTTGGTGTCCATAATAATATGCTCTGTTAGTATATCGGATATTTATAGCAGAATCACGTAATTTTCTTTTTGAATCATTAATAAAACAAATGCAAATTAATTTTAAAGCTTTTTTTAATAGTTATAGCAAAATTTATATAAACCAACCGTATAATAATGGAAGTGTCCAGTCATGATCATACAATTGTGATATTTGTTGAATAAGAGAAAAGATATTAATTAAAATAATATTAATATATAGTTTAATTTCAAATAATACAACAGTTTAAAAACTCAATTCTATTATAATATTAATTATATATATATGAAAAACGTAGGTTAGTCAATTATGAATAAAATCATATCGTATATATCTATATAAAATTCTAAATGATTCAAAACTTGGTTAGCAAATAGGTGCTCGTAAGTATCAACTAGTACAAATCAATATTAAATAAATGATCTTATTGTATCTAATAAAATTGGAACATTACTATCTGCAATGTTCCACAAAAAAATGCGTAAATTTTTATCGCAATGCTATACGGCCATCTGTTTCCTGAGCGATAACTCACCGTCAACTGTGCTATGGTGAAATTACATATAACCTAGTATTAAATACAAGCAATCTATTTCTTTCTCTTCGTATTATAGAACGTTCGGTATGTTTTATTCAGATTATATTTATCTTTCTACCTTTTGGGAGGAATGCTGGAGGGATAAGCAGGTCTTATAAGCACCACAATATAAAGTATCCTATTTTTGCCTTTTCTTTCCATGTGTGCATTCTAAAATTCTCTCCTTTGTCTTTTCTATGTGCCTAATAGTTGTGTGATATTTTTTTTTTCTGAAAGGTGGTGTATGAAAAATGATATGAGAATAGTTTCACTGTTTCAAGATAAAAGTAATAAATTGATTTTATTGAAATATACTTTTTGTCCATATAACTGTATCAATTTTGACTTAGTACATTTACATTTTTCAATCATTTTAATAAGCAAAAAATATCGTATTCCATTATGATTGATTCTAGATGGGGTAATTTATTTTGCCATTGCGCACAATTCACCATTCATATTGAATTTTAACTCAATTTTATTTTGTTTTCGCGAAATAGTTTCATTAATCATGTTGTACAAAAATCAATTCAGTCACACTCGTCATAGAACTTTTTTTTGACCTAGTACTACAGTTACGACTAGAAGGACGATGGCAAATTCAATAATCGACAAGAACTTTATGAAGGCTAAGTATATAATATTTTTAAATGAGAATTCTAGAGTATATAACAATGTAAATTACAAATGGAACCGGCCGATGAAGCAGATAGAAGCCGAGTGCCTTTTACATGTACGACCTTAGATGAGAGGTAAATCATGATACTATCGTCATCTCTTTTTGCTTTATTTTTTACTTGAAACCGTTGCATTGCTGATTTGTCGTGTAGCCTTCTTAGAATTTTGGGTATGCTAATTTTTGAGCAAACATTTGGTTATAATTTTCATTTTTTTTGATAACTCACATTTACATAATATACCCACTTACTAAAATCAGACATAATGTCAGTTTCATTATGCTTTATGTGCATGTTCTATCGGATGACCTTAATTTTTTTTATCTAGCATACATATTTATATAGAAACATAATCAGTTGTTCACTCTAAATACCTAAATTACCTAATTTATTTACATGTTACTTAAAGTACCTACCTATTTATAATAATGCACCATGTGAAACTAGGTAAATTGGTTTTAGCAAAAAATATTCTTATATTTATTTTTGGTTAGTTAGATTGCTAATAAAAAATAGCCAAACTGTTATTTTATATTATATTAAACAATTATTGTTTAACATTTATACTATACGATTAAAATAAAATAACTGACATCATATTAAAAAATGAGCTTTAACTAAACACAGTGCAAAAATCGTTATCCTATTGGGATAGGGATAGGGATAGGGATAGGGATAGGGATAGGGATAGGGATAGGGATAGGGATAGGGATAGGGATAGGGATAGGGATAGGGATAGGGATAGGGATAGGGATAGGGATAGGGATAGGGATAGGGATAGGGATAGGGATAGGGATAGGGATAGGGATAGGGATAGGGATAGGGATAGGGATAGGGATAGGGATAGGGATAGGGATAGGGATAGGGATAGGGATAGGGATAGGGATAGGGATAGGGATAGGGATAGGGATAGGGATAGGGATAGGGATAGGGATAGGGATAGGGATAGGGATAGGGATAGGGATAGGGATAGGGATAGGGATAGGGATAGGGATAGGGATAGGGATAGGGATAGGGATAGGGATAGGGATAGGGATAGGGATAGGGATAGGGATAGGGATAGGGATAGGGATAGGGATAGGGATAGGGATAGGGATATCACTAGGTAAAAATTCTACATTATTTTAATGTTGTTGAATTGGTAGCCATTTTATATAAATAATATTTTATTCATTGGCGTACTTAACCTTTTATTTATAGCTTTAATCCAGCTTGGTTTGATATTATGTAATGATGTCCGATATATAGTTGTTTTTTTGTGATTATTCATCTTGATTCTAAATAACGCTGTATCAAAAAACTGTATTAACACTAAAGGTATTATTACTGCAACGCAGCCTTGGAAAAATTTTGTTTATATGCTTTTGTGTTATTTTACAGTTTTTTAAATGATATGTGATTATTCATCTAAATTGCAATTGTTCACCATATATTCGTAACATTTTTTTATATTTATCTTGTCAATATATTCACATTTTTAATATTAATTATGAAAATTATTGATAGAGGGAATCCTAAAATTTGTAATATTAAATTTGAGGTTTATCTCAAATGCTGCAATAACATTATGAAGCTCGCCATAAATAATTCTGTTATTATAATTTAATTGTCAATTTGAGTACCTTTTTTTACATGGTAACTTTTACCTGATAATATGTGGGGTTTCTTCAATATTTTACCACCACACATATTTTGCTTAAAACACAAGCACAAATTAAATTAATATTACTAGTAACTTATTCCAATAATATCCCCAATAAGTTATGATGTTTTTTGATCTTATAATTATTATTTTTGCACAATTTTCCATTTCTCGTAAAAACAAAATCTGTTAATACAAACATCCACTCTGTGGAGGCCCAATATAATCTTATTAGGATCAGACATGGTCAAAAAAAATGGACTCAGCCACATACGTTCAAGCCATTAAACACGGAAAACTTTGAGTAGTTTTCGTATAACTTCAAGGATATAATACATACAATATTGATGAAACACCTACTTTTGACTTACCATTTTATGCCACGAATCTGACAGAATACACTTCATTCGTTCCATATTTCTGCCTGAAATATTTACTCGAATCCAGCTATAAAGTCATCAATATATCTCTTCATAGTGTTCACATAAGACCAAATAATATATGAAAATCAGGTTCAAGCGATAAACCATTCACGCACGGCTGCATACACCTTCAAGTAATAGAATCAAAAGGGTGAGACTGTACATAGGTATCTACAATATTTAGTTCTGAAAGGGATTCTGACACTCTAATAAATTATCAATATCTTCATCTAGAATTGCTAAGATTTACCCAATGGAGTACGATAATATCATATTTATTATACATTATGCCCTACGGTGAAATTATGTTGTGTAAAAGCCCGTCTCTGAAACCGTGTATTCGGGTTTGAATTGGAAATTAAGCGAGAGCCTAACTTACTTACTGAACCTACTTACTGAATCTCTGCCAGCCTATTGCCAGTAACATAAAAACGTCACACGAACTCACACATAATATACTACTAAGCTGCGAAGCACTGATAACTTATCTAAAATTATTTAAATTGAAGGACAATGACTGCAGTTCATGTGATGGATATACATCTCAAATACTGTAGCATGTCATCAACGACTGCCCAATTCGGATCCATTTTGGCAATGTGACTTTAATTTGTAAATAAAATTATACAAACTAAAAATCTAATAATCACGGTGACGTAAATTTATTCAATAGGTATACATAATTTGAAAAACATCTCATGCATATTATATATACCAGAAAATATTATTTTTTTAAAAAAAAATACGACACCCAATGAGATTAGAACCTGTATCTGCTGGATTTGCGCCAGTATGCTTTTCCAATTAATCTACGGGCATTTTATTGAATCGCAACGATTTTAACCAGTAGTTGTTAGATGAAATGCTTATTGACTTGCAGTATAATGTTGCCTATCGGTTTTAGTTTTCCCTATTAATGCGTTACATTCTCAAATCTTGTGTATTATTCGTTGAATAAAAGAAAAATAGCTTATTACATAAATTTATGATTAACCTCTCAGAAGGTATATTCTAACTAGTAACCTCATGTTAATATTTAAAATAGATACACAGCACCCGCCACAGGATCAATAACACGGAAATTAATTATTCCAAACATAATCTTCGCCACCAGTTTTACCAGGAACATAAAAAAAACATCACACGAACTCGCACAGATACTATGAGACCACGGAGCTCCGAGAGTATATCTAAACAGATTAAAATTGATGGACGATGATTAGAGTCCGTGTGACGAAAACACATCCCAAATAGTGTGGCATGCCATCAACGACTGCCCAATATTATAAAATGAGATGTATACTCTCGGAGCTCAAGATAGACGATATTCACGAAATTTACCTCCAAACACTCTACATTATACTACATTAAACAACAAAATTACACAAGAATATTACACAAAATATGGAATTATGGCCATTAAAAAAATTAAGGAACATAATTTACCGCAGACTTTACCTGAAACTGTACTGTCGTACTAAGCACAGAGGCCGTATCTGCATTTTAGGCAAGTGGGAGATCTGAGCTTTCATATTATTTTACTTTTTCTGCTAATACTGGGGAACTTTTGTTTATTTTATTTGCCTATAATACTTAATTTTGGTTTAAGATTTGTTTACATACCTTTAAAATTTGAGTTGTGTTATTTTTCGTACAAAAAATGTACTTACGGCTCCTTCCATACAAAGCTTTTCTTAGACCGTACTAAGAGACCTATGCACAATCGTCTGTCATAAATAAAATTTCTTTACAACAAAACACTATCCAGAAAGCTTTTCAAAGTTATGATCGAGTTGTCTATGGTCCACCAGATCTGCAATAGCTTCGTTCTGTTTTTCTATTGATAATATTACCATATATAAAAATTCTCTTTTTCATAATTTAGGTAAATTATTTTGTAATTGTTAAACGCTGACAAAAATATGAAAAATATACAAAATAAATTCAATAACTATAAATACACAATTAATATTTAATTAAAATGATTAAATTTAATGTCTCCGCAATTAGAGAATAATATAAGTTATTTTTTGACCCATGTTTTTCCCGATACGGTAACACTTGCCGTTGAAATGTCAGATGGTGTCATTTACAATTATTACAAATATGCCATGATGTGAATAATTATATAGAATGATTAAAACTAATATTACCATGTTGGTATGTAGGCAACTAAGTACTTATATATTTTAACTATCTATCTATTGGTTTAATATTACATAAATATCTAAATCCGAATAAGAAAAGTTAATTCATAATTCATTGACACTGACGTTTCAATTCGATAATCATACTAAATTAAGACTTAAGTAATAAACTATCCCAAAATTTTTCGCAGACCTACGCAATGTGATCCCCATATATGTTAAATAGTTAGTAAAGGCACTATCCTTTTTAGTATTTACATTAAAATAGCAAACTCATAAAATATAGGTACCCATAGCTACGTAGGTGGTTATAAGTAGGTAAGTAAGTTTGGTTTTTTCACCTTCTAATAGGTCCGGTTCAAATAATAAATCATTATATTTATTTTATTACGTTTTTAATCCGAAGCAATTAATAACTTATTATCTTTTGTAAGAAAGTCTCTTAATATAATCTTCTTTCTACCTATATGTGTGTGCTAATTTTCTCACTAATGTAATTTATTTCTTTTTTTAGATAATGTATAAATATATTTTTCCGAAAACTCACTTTTGTTCTTAAGTAATTCGTAGTATTTCAGTATGAGACAACAGCTTTCTCAGTATTCAATAGGATTTCTTACTTTGTTTACGGAACTAAGACACAAAACATGATATAGCCCATTAATACTGTGACATGAATAACAACAACATGATTGAAGCTTTCCAAAATATCAATATACTTACAAGAGCTTATTTACAATTGTCTTTAATAATCTACACACCAAAACTTTCTTCCAAGCAATATGTTTTGTTTGCGTCATTCCTTTTATTCCAACTCTTTATATAAAATCATAGAATTTTTGAACAGAAATGAATTTGCAGATTTTTTGTAAATTATTAACGACTAATGAGTAACGATAACTAATGAAAACCCATCGTGATTTCCAATCAGCAAAGGAGTCCGATAAGGTGATACAATCTCACCTAAACTATCTACAGCTACCGTTGAACACTTATTCAGATAACTTGACTAGAATGACGACGGGATCCCATAAATGGAGTATACCTGAGTCATCTGCGCTTTCCATATGACATAGTAATTATCTTGCAAAACTCAAGACCTCATTACAAATTCTCTCTAATAGTTTTAAAAAAAAAATCGACAGCGGTGCTATTTTATTATAACGTTTTTATTAGCTCGTATTCTTGTTTGTCCGGTGGTTGTTTAAATTGTTTTAACTAACTTCCCGAATAAGAATATATCAGAACACGATGCCAATGCTTTCAAAAAACTTTCAGTTAATTCTGTTTTTTTATGGAAAGTTATTTCATAAAAATCCGTAAAAAGTAAAAGACTATTATTGGTTGCTAAGAGGGTGGTCCTAGCAACTAAATTATTAATATATACGTGCGTTCCTATGGAAATCAAAATGAAATGTCAAAATGACATTTCAGTATTCTATATTTGTTTGTTTGTTTTATATCTATATTTTATATTATTTTTTTAATAATGTCATTATTTAAAATGATGTGGTTGCACAATACAATTTTTAATTATGTATCGATATTCAACAACTCCATAATAATTCAAAAGAATGTATTAAAATACCCTAAATATACACATTAATTTCACTGCGTACACCTTTATCCATAGCGGTAGGTAAGAGAGCCCGCCAAAGGCCTGGGGGCCCGTTTTAGGATGTGGGAGCCATGACACCTACCGTATATAAGCCTGACATTATAGACCCATGGTTGATCCATTTAGTTTACCGATTATAGACTATATCTTAACAAAGTTTTTTGTTTCGTAGCTAAATATATTTTGTGACATTTCACATTATTTGTCAATTTTATTAAATTCCCATCACGTTACCAAGTTTCATTGATTATTTATGAGTAAATTTTATTTGTAGAATGTATTAAATGGAGCGTTTCTAATGTAGGTATCTACTACGGGTTTTTACAGACACTTCAATTTTCCAAAATTATTTTTATACTTAAGTACATCTTTACTTAAGGGGCGACATGCTCAGCGTACGTCAAAATGGATATGTCTTAATGGAGTAAGATCATGTTAATGCGCGTGTTTGAAGATGTACCTAACCGATTTTTTTTTAAACGGTACATGCTCAAACACGCGCGTTACTATGATCTTACTCTCTACTTCATTTATCGTTTGTCAATTTATGGCTACGGCCGTATGCTGTAGCTTAGCCACTGGGAAATGCCAATAGAAATGGCGTATTTTTAAAAAATACTACCTTATTCTTAGGTCAATAATTATTATAAAGCAAACATTATTCGTAGAATCTTTATCACATTTTAATGGTCAAAGACATAGCTTATAATCAGTATCTTTAAAATTATCTTTAAATGTGTAAATCTTGCCCATTTTATATGCCCAATAATAAAATGCCTAATTTTTGTCAAATTTGGGATCACAGAGATTATCAATATATTTTTTTATTGTAAATATTTCACTATAATAATGTCAACATAAATTTTACTAATGGTTCTATAAATGATTTTAAAAATTAATAAATGTATAAAATCTTAACACCACTTCACATGAACGTACTGAAATATGACTATATTCTAAAACATTCGAGCGAGAGATTTGAAAGAATACTATTTTATGTACTCGTAATAAAAATACTTTATGCAGTCATCAAATGTTTAAAATAAATATAAAAGATAATAAGGCTTCAAAATTATGTAATTAGATTATCTACAACGTTTAAGGAATGTCCAGGATCATGCTTTGAAAATAGCATAAAAGCTCCATTTTGACGTACGCTGAGCATGTGAGCCGTTAAGTAGGAAATAATGTTTTTAGGATTGTTATTGTTTTAATCTGTTATTTAAACGAGAATTGACTGAATTCGTCGAAAGGCAAAACGCGAGTCACAAAAAATTAAATCAATTAGATCTTATTATCAAAATCCATTAAGTACCCTCCCCTCGGTCGATAGAATTATTTAGGGAAAAAAGTTAAATTTAGCAAATTATTATGAAACAATACGTAATTAATTATATTAAATAATATACATGAATCAGGTTTTAAGAAGATAAAAAAAATACTGAATACGTTACTTAAAAATAACAAGATATTAAAACCTAAATAAAGATTGATCAAGCAATTCCAAAATATTAAAATTCTTTTGTACAAAGCACTAATATAATCGTCATTATATGAGTGCTTCTCGCAGATAATAAATTTGTTCAAGAAGTTTATTACGTAATATCTAGTAGGTACTTCAGATGAATTGAATCTCTTAAATTGAAAGCTTGCGAAAGCTTTCGACATTATTATTTGCCATATAAAATTAGACAAGGAATTTTGACTGTGCGTGAGCACTTCTGACTATGTAAAAAAGGCATTACAAGAAAATAATATCATATTGTATAGGGAATTCCGATTTTTAACGACTCAAAGTATTATTTCACCTGTTATCAATTTCTTCGGCCATATCCGCCTCTTAGTTGGAGCATATGGACACCATGCGACATCTCCAAAAGTTCCTATCGCTTGCTAGTCTTCTTGCTTTATTCCAGGTCAAACCAGCATCCCGTAACTCCACCGTATATAATATATAGATAGTATTTAGCAACCTTCCAGGATGCCGGAATCCATTCGGCTTGAAGAACAGACAAGCTAGGTTCAAGTTCTTTTCTAGCATCCGCAGCACGTGGCTGAGCCAGATCCAACGTCGCCTCTACGGTAGCAAATCATGGCACCTTACGAATGCTCAGAGAAACCGTATACTGAGCTTCAAAAACAGATGTTGGCGACGAGTACTGGGTGTGCGGTGGGTATGACTTTAGGAGTAACGAGGAGATAAACGCACCAAGCAGCCTACCATCACGCTGAAAGTCAAGAGGAAGAACGTTACAAATTATAAATAAAATATTTTATTTAGATGATTTTCAAACAAACAAAAAGGACAGGTTAAAACACGGATTCCGAATCCTTTGCTAGTATGAACTCTTTCGTGCATTTTATACGTTATAAAAAAAGTATATAGCTGATTGTGTATTTAAAATCAATTAATAAAATAATTGAAATTGAACATTATATAATTTTAGAAAAACACTAACTGAGAGAGTATATCACAACCAATAGAAAAAACTTTTTTTTTGAAAAAAGTAAGCCAACCGGTCGGGAATCGAACCCGGCATTTCCAACGGATAAACGCCCCAAACTCGTCGCATTCAACCATTATGCTACGGAAGACATACTAATGACGACAATATTTAAGCTATTGGCTATTAAATACCTACCACTCAGCGCTCTTCGAAATCATGTTACTTCGGCAATCGATTTTTGTTTGTTAAATCAAAGTAGGTAGCTATTTTACTATTACAAATGATTACTAACCGACGTCTAAGAATTTCTCCACTATTTTTTAAGCAACTTCTTGTACTTGCTAATAATTTTTAATTAACTATTTCTTTTATTCAAACGAATAATTCACAAGATTTAAGAATGTATCATTCTGATTATTGAACATTATATAATTTTAGAAAAACACTAACTGAGAGAGTATATCACAACCAATAGAAAAAACTTTTTTTTGAAATAGAAAAATCAGAATGATATATTCTTAAATCTTGTGAATTATTCGTTTGAATAAAAGAAATAGTTTATTAAAAATTTAAATTGAGTTGTTATATTGGTTGATTGGATATTTAATTTTTCGTCGATGTACTGTTGAACAAGCAATTTATACTAAACAAGAATTTTCACGAAAAAAATCCTTTTCTAAAAAGTGGGGCATATACCTACGAAAAAATCATGCTTTGTTCAACTAAGTTATACAAATTTAATTATTATTTTTTTCAACAATAAACGTAATAACATCGAAATACAGATCGCAATTCATTTTTGCAAATCTACAGAACTGTTTAAGAATAGGACTATGAAAAAATGATTGAAAAAATCCAATTCCATCGATCCTAATAATTAAATTGTCTTTATATTTTGTCTATGTATTTTTTTCATGTGACGTTTACATATATTTCAAATAATAAAAAACATTATAATTATTATATAATAATGTTTTTAATAGCATTTAAGACTTAATTAATTCAGGGTAATTAATTGTTAAAAACTAGGATTAATATTATTATTTATTTGTCAGATATTTATGTAGTATTTATTTTTTCATTGGAAAAAATCCGCCATTTGTCATTCGGTTATAAATATAATCTGAAGAAAATATGATTGTTAACCCCTGAGTTACAAGATAAATAATACAATGGATAAGAAAAAATAAGTGATAAATCCGAATCTTTCAAGCCAAAAGGGCGTAAATAACATCTTGGTGGTTTTGAGTTGAATACATATGAGGTTAGGTGTACAGACTGTCAAAAGGGCGTTCTTAATAAATGATTGCAAGCAGAGTTCGGTTTTCCAATTTGGGCGTAACTCTAAATAAACCTAATAAGAATTAATGTAGGTACCTACTACTGGCGTAGCGTACTAAAATTAAAATGATTATAATAAACAAATAAAACATAACAGAAATATAAACAAAAACATTAATAAAATAATAGGAAAAAACAATACCGGAAATGTATAAGGGCGTAAGTGCCATTTTCAAAAAAAGAAGGTAGATGGGAATTTAAAAACACACTCAAACACCCAATTCATAAATCAACCATACAATTCATACAAACAACGCCATCTTCTGGAATTTTTAGAGAATTATTTCCGGGCATCAGTGGCACCTGTACCCTTCTGTAAGACATTAGCCATGGCACATGCAATCCATTTCCAAAATAAAACCGTTTTCATATTTTCGGGCACTTACAGCCTTTTAAGTTTCCGGTATTCATTTTTTCTTGGATAACCAAAAGGAATTAAGTGATTTAAAAAGTATAATTGCAAATAAATAAATAAATTAACTCCACATACTACAAAACAATATTATTCTATCATAAATGAAAGAAAAAAAACTCCAAACACCTTATTTTCTACTGAACAGTAGTGGTTTGTCACTGACGGCCTTTTGGCTTGGAATAGTCGATATATAATAGGTTTATTTTATAAGTTTACCAAGTGAGTAAAATAGATCCTTTTTTAATAAATCGACACCTCCTACGTAGAGTATTGTCACTTCAAAATCGCAACTTTACAGGAGAGCGGTTTAAAGATACAAAAGCTTGGTGTAAGTCGACTTTTTGAATGTTTTGCACCAAATTTGGGATGTCAATTGTAAATTATAAATAAATTTGTTTTGCATTAAAGAATATCTAATATTTTCTGTGGTTAATCAGAAAATGCAGTTACAACATTATAGTGCGGAAAAGAATTTGTTCGAAATATTGTATAAAGCACATACAATAGAATACGGCGGAACCTCTTACATGCATTTAGTTGTATGCGATACTTATTATAATTTACGTCGTCATGGTTTTGGTGAAATATATTGTATATGTTAGATACAATCCTCCACCTAGGATTTTTTGCGTATTTAAAATCATAATTCGGTAATAACAATAATTAAAAGTTATGGTATGGGTCGTCAGATAGGTAGGTTGGAAAAATATAATTGCTTTTATTAAATGACAATAAAATTGCTTTTATTGTCATTTAATAAAACATTAAATAAATTTAAGACTTTCATGACATGATAAAAATTAAACATACAGAAAAAAATAGAGAAGAAATAATTTCAATCAAAAATCCAATTCAAGGAAGTATGTAAATATTGAAATAACATTAAAAGCAAAAAAGAAAAATTACAATCACTTCAAACCAACGTTTTTGGTTAAATAATATACCCACGGTGGCCGCGCGGCTTAAGCGTTGACTATCACGCCGTGGGTCTCAGGTTCGAATCCTGGGTCTGGCAAGTACAAGTACACATATTGTTTTTAAAATTTTTGTGTGAGTTCAGGGTATGGACTTAATAGGTTGAGCAAATGGCTGACATCCATTTCTCGTAAAAAACAAAATCTGTTAATACAAACCTCTACTCTGTGGAGGCCCATATGATCTTATTAGGATCGGACATGGTCGAAAAAAAAATATATATCAAATATCAAAGGAAAATCAGACAAGAGAATAACAATGGGTGATTAAGTGGAAGGGTGCACTTCAGGTTAAAATATAAGTGAAACTGAAAAAGAAATCATTCTGTAACTATATTTTTAGTTTGGAATTAATTTTCAATTATATGATGCGAAAAAAGAAGCATGCTCAATTTAAAACATACAACCGAAAAGAGATTTTTTACACTGACATATTAATTATTAAGCTGATTTTATTTTCATACTACAAAAACACAATTTGCTATAGGTGTTCATATTTACAAATAATAAAATCAATCTTCCTCAGAAACTGCTGGTGGAATTTCAGTGGTAGGTATTAACAGGTATAAAATTACTGAAAAACTCAAGATAACGCTCAAGAATGATTCCATTGTTGCACATATGCAGTAAATCATCTGTCTTAGCTTTTGAAATTTACAATATTTGTGAATAAAGAACCTTTACCGAAAATAAAGTTTCTCGTTGCGTGTACTATGTGTTACTTTTCACGATCATGGTCGAGTAGACAGTGCTGGACAAGTCGCACTTGTAATTAATCTTAAACGGATCATTGTGATTTATTTTAATTTTTATTAGTCCATATATGATAATTTAATAGAGCTCTGAAATCAAACATGTCTACGTGATTGATCTCTACCACATCCTCAGGTTTTCCTTCTTGTTTTGTCCATCCAACTAAACAGTACCATTCTGGAGGTGCAAAAAATTGTTTGTTTTTCGAACATCTTTCAATCAGGGCTTGAACGCAGTCCTCTTCATTTTGCGTATGTCCCCTTTCGAAAAATGTGTGCTTTACATTAACATTGTATTTATGGACCAAATACAGTCATGTTAAAGTCATAAACAACGCGATTTCTGTTCTGGCCTATATTGTTAGAGGAAAACCTGAATTCTTTTGCTTATAGACCACAATAAGTAAGCAACTTGAGTCCTCATTTGCACCTCGTTTGCCTTCAGCTTCCTGCTATATGTATCATGTAGCTACCTTTTGTGTAAATTGAAAAACTGTGAAATTTTAAACTGATAATTTACGTTTATAATAAAATATACTTACTCAAATTTCCGTGAAGATCATTCAAAATTCGCAGATACAATTTTGCCGTGTAATAATTGAACATCATGTTTATCAAATAATCTTAACTGACGACCAAGGTTCTTGCCATAAACTGGGAGTTGCTCTGTGGATGCTACTCGTACTTGTAAGTTTTTGAAAATGTGACATTGGTCACACTGGTCCTTTTTAGGGACATAGTGACACAACACAATTTAAAATTTTCATTGATTATAAATAATAATTGATACTGCCTTTCTGTTTGAGCTTTATGTGTGTATATTATGGGTTCATACCATTCATTATATAGTTTAAATAAATGGGTAAAATCCAGGTCGCCATCTAAGTAAAGTTTGCTTGATCGCTGTCGAACATAATCTGATTCGACCGGTTGGATGGACTTAGCATGGTCGGAAACACTGGTATTCATATCATCAGTTAATACAACATTGTAATTTTTGTGTCGACTTCGTTGATCAGGTGTTAAAACGGCAGTTTCATGATCCACCTTGTCCAAAGCTGTGAATACGAATTGGTCACAAATAGAGAATGTAGCTAGAAACTTTTTTTGCAGACCTTAACCAGCTCCATGTTATTTTCATTTTGATATTTCGTCAGATGATATTTAATGGTAAAACTTCGCCACGACTGAGTTTCAGTAAAAACTCTGCGTTGCTTTTCATTTATCGCTAATTTAGCAACATATTACCACTTTTATTTCGATCACCCGAAACCTTAACCATTATAATTGAGTTTAAAAAAAAAATGATTGTAAAGCATTATAAATCTCATAATTTATGATAACAGTACCTCTTGAGGCGATTTTTCACGAAAATAGCTCTATATTTTATAATATATCCAATTACTTTTACTGTTAATCTTTTCGAGAGAATCTAGTCTGTTTGTATCAGCAACGCTGGCACTAGTCTCATCATAGTCACAAATAATGTCTAAAAGTTCCATTATCATATTTTAATCAGCACCTAGAGGCAGTGATGACTCTGTAAAAAGCAAAACAACTAAATAACATGAATTTATAAAAGTTATCACGCGTATATTGTTGCAACTAAAATTGTATGTCGCCGTATAATATGATAAGTACTACATACAATTTATTTTACTAAAATAAGCACGACGTAAATTATTATAAGTGATAGATACAATATTTTTTTTCAGTTTTTTGTTCAGTGTTGTGAATATTTTGAATTTATAATTTGTAAACACGGTGGCCGCGCGGCATAAGCGTTGGACTATCACGCCGTGGGTCTCAGGTTCGAATCCTGGGTCTGGCAAGTACACATACCTATTGTTTTTCAATTTGTGTGTGAGTCAGGGTATGGACCTAATAGGTTGAACAAATGGCTGACATCCATTTCTCGTAAAAAAAGTGCTAATACAAACCTCTACTCTGTGGAGGCCCACATGATCCTATTAGGATCGGACACGATCGAAAAAAAAAATTTAACTGAATTTAAAACTAAATAAATTTGAATTTAAATAAATGAAGACAAGTTTGGACAAGATATGGCTTTTGTTTGGATATACGTCTTTAATCATTAGGCAGAAAATCGTAGGGATTCAAGTGTTTCTATTAATAATAATTATTTTAAAATTAAATTGATTAGCAATATTCTATAAACTCCCACCATATGTCTTAATTCTAACACCTCAACTTTGTAATGTGCTAATTATTGTTTAGGTATATTTAATAATTTATTAATCCTATCAAAAACACTCATTGCAAATTCAATACTCTATAGATTTCGATTTGTGGCTGAGATATTTCCAAATAGAATTTTCTTACATTTTCCCAAATGAGAGAGCCTTCCATTATGTTCAACGGTGTCCTTTTTGCTACTGTGGAAAATCTTTGACACGGAGGAAAACCCAAGATGACATCAACATAAAGAACAATATATTATGTCCATCCTTTAGTAAGCTTTCTGTTTTCCAGCGCAAAAAATAACGCTTTTGAGAGTGAGCCGAACGTATTTCAGTGAAAAATATATCCCAATTTGCGCCACCTAAGGAGATCATACCCCGAAAACGAAATCTTTACCTTTTGATATCAAAAACCAAGGGATTTCTCCCAAAATACGTGTTGCATTTTGCTATAATAATTTGATTAGAAATATCCCCAAAGATGAGAAGCTTTTTGTTTTACTTTGTAGACATATTATATTCCACGCTATTAATAATATTCTGAAAATCTATAAATAATATTTTGCATAGATAATATCATTAATAACGATATTAACATTGTAATATACCCGATGAAGAAAATATGTAAACATAATACCCTTAAGAATGTAATATATAGTATTCATTATATCTTTTCGGTTCACTGTTAGAAGATAGATTCTCCTTTGTATCTCCAACTTCAGCCCTTAGCGTACATCCTTACCTAAACCTGATTATCATTGATCCAACAAATTCTTATAAATATTTGGAGTGATGCGTGACGTCAGTTAGTAATAAAGACATTTAAGTGATACCTACTTTGATTTAATATAACGTAACTCAATTGGAAAACCACACAGGCACGAATCCAGCAGTTAGAGGTTTAAGTCCATTCGAGTGTTTTTCTAAAAAATATCTTTTCTAGTAGGTATATTACATGAGATCATAGAATGTTACATTCTCAAATCTCGTAAATAATTCACTGAGTAAAAAATAGTTTTTTAATTTATATTCTATTTGTTTGCAATGATTGTCATCTAGCCATATATTTATTGATTACAATCAAGGTTACATACCCCAACTGATCTTGTGCTATTTTTTGATAAAAATACAGATTCTATGTCTTCATCAAGTTTTAAGACATTATAATATCAATTTTAACCACTATGTAGATACTATGTAGGTATATATATTATATACTTTATACGTACGTACATAATATTATACACTTAGTGTATAGTATATGGTATTATCTTATTATAGTTCAATAAGAAAACCAAATTAAAAACCTTATTCTGAGATAATGACATTTCAAACTTTTACTCAAATTCAAATTTTAATTTTGAAGGCTTGATTGTTTACGGAAACGTATTTTATTTTGTCTATAGGAATTTAGCAATGCACAATGAAAGTTTACAGTTCACAAATAATCTTTCAGTTATTCTCGTATATAATTGAATTATTAATTATTCCCAGAAAGGGTTTTTCAATGACTCATTGAAAGTTTTCAAACTTATTTTATTAATGAATTGTAAACAAAAAAATCTACATCGATTGGCATTATGAACTCAATATCTTGATTTTTTTTAGTATTTTACCTATAGAACTATGTAATCATACTATTGTTTAAGTCTTCTTTGGAAACCCAGATATTAACCAGTAAAATTTGAGCTCTAAATATGTTCAAAGAAAACATTGTCATGTCGTATATTTAGCCTAATTAACGACTAAAAATCTTCCTTCTTAACCGATTAGTTGCATTCTTGATTTTCATCCTCTATAGCCCTGTCCACATACGGTTTTTTTTTTCAGTTCGTTTCATGAATTCATCACAATGCATGCGTCGTCTGCGCATTGCTTGCCTCAAACCGGTTTCAAAATGGCCGTTATTTGTGATGAAAGTATTAGCGCAGCCAGTTTCAACAGACTTGGATTTTTGTTCAACACTCCAGAACTTCGTATTTTTTCGGGAAGTATGGTGGTTACGGGGGTGAATATTAATACGTAACGCTTTTCAGTAGTTTTCCAAGTACACTCCGTAGACTACTCCATCATTTGCGAATCTAGGTATTTACGTGTACTATGAAACGAAATGAACACTTTGATGAATATATAGACAGCGAGGCTAATGCCTCTGCTTGAGGCATGCACAAAATTACTCAGTGTAAAACCAAAATTTAAAGGTTGAAATGAAAGTGGATGATGAAGTGATTAGATATGGAGTTCGCTTATCTGAAAGGCTTACATCTTACATTCTCTTAACTTTCTTCTTTCAATGCCACTAATGAATACAATTCTCTCTAGGATGCTTGTATCTTTTCTAATAATGTGATTTAAATATCAAAAAACACGTACCTTGCGGGTAATCGAGAGACGTTCTTTGATACCAAGTTCTTCGGTACAGAGCATGTCATTGGTACAGAGACATCTATTCGCATGGCCGTGCATGGAATTAGGTGTATACTTCGGCACCACATCTGGAACGCGTGATTTCCTTTATTCTCTCTAGAAATGTCAATTTCAACACCGTACAGGTAAAAGGATTACAGATATCAGCGTTGTAATATTAGTAAAAAAAATCTGTGTGTGTACTTATGTACGCTCGTTAGAAGTTATACTTCTTTGGCGTAACAAAACTTGTGATAAACTAGATTCTTTGACTAGCTCTTAATTATCTTGTTAAATTACAAACTCAAGAAAAAGGACCGCTTATTGGAACGCCGTTGGTTAATTTCTATACACTTCAACTTATATTACCAAATTATATAATGGTTTCTCGTTGTTTTTATTTTTAAAGTATCAACTGTCACTCTGACGTTTAATCGTTTGTTTACGTTAGGAATTGCAAATGGCCGAAAATAATAAATTCGCTGCCTAGGCAACGGAACAATTCTAAACTATAATATTATTATACTGTATGATCGTCACGATGCAGTATCATACTTTGGCGTAAAGGTAGTGCATTCGGCTGATGACCGAACAATCGGTGGTTCGAATCCAATAGAGTGCGTTTTTTTTCGCGTGAAAAAATAAATTATGTGTTACATGTCACACGCCAATAATATACTCTGATCTGATTTCCCAAACGCGCCAAAAGAATTATAACTTCAAAAATACATCGTAGCAAAAATGTTATGACAGTGTGTGAAGTTAAGGGAGGTATTTACACTTTTGATATTGTTAGTTATATACTAATAATAGTTACATATAATTGAAATATTAGCAGGCAATATTAATATAGGTATCTAGTGAATGTAATAGTTTTACGTCATCACGGACAGATACAGCTGACCGAATCGATTATCTTTTGTAGTCAGCCGCAGTTTCTACTATTTACCGCTAGATGTCTCTATAGGTAGCATTATCGTGATTTCAAACCACTGAAGCAAGCTCGGGGATTCTTCACTTTCACTTTTTTAGAGAGAGACGTTCAATTTGCATTAATTCGATGTTTTAAAAAATTGATTAAAACACAATTTTATATAATTAGTCTGCGCAGAACCTTGCATTAACACATAACTCAAATAGTTGGTTACGTTGCTCGATTACATTAAATTGCTGAACCTGAATAGGTGTTCCGCGACCATTTGGAAAGGTTTCCTATACTGCAACACATTTAAAGATCTTCTACTAGGTAAATGTAAACTAAGTAAAACTAAAATAATTGAAGAATCTACTTCATATTGAAAGGCAAGTGATGATCAATCTCCACTGATGTTTATGACGTCAAGTATCTAGATAGGTTATGGCTCCCACAAGGTGGAGGGCTGACAGGCCTCTAGCCTGGGGGGCTAGGCTAACGGGGGGCCGGCGAAGAGACGGAGAGATCGACCAGCCAAGTGAAATAAACACACATCACAAACATGCACTAATTGTAAAAAAATGTCGGTTGCGGCGCTTTTTCACTTCAAGCATACTAACATTTAATAATATTATATGATTTTGCCACACTTACAATTTTTGATTATTGTCGATATTTGACATGTCCATAATTGTGCATATCAACATAAAAGTGGGTGAATTAAAAATACAAAAAATATTGAAAATACTCTTAATTTTACCTTGAACACCATTTGGAATATGCAACTGTAGATCGTCGCATTGCCTTTAACCTTGGCGATAAGTAGGGGGCCCGCTTCGGGATGTGGGGGCCATGCTCTAGGTACAGGCGAAAGACCATTTTTTCTCACCGTGCGCATGAAAAAGATGGGTTATATCGTTTTTAACTGACTGACTGACAATTCTGTCAGTTTAACGACAGTTGCCAAAATTGGCAGATTGCAGCTGCGCTAATAAATAACCTACAAAACAAACGTGTAAGTAAAAAAAAAGTGTTTGTTTAAAAAAGATTTGCGAAATTTTCCATTGCAGAAAAAGTTTGGGTAACCCTGGCCTAGAATAATACCATCGAATATCATTATTGATTTTCCTCTACGGATAGTTTAATATAACATTTAACGGACAAAAAAATAGTTCTACATTATTTAAAAGCACCTATAGTAATTTATTATTTTTTATGGATGCTCTCATCATGAATCGTTTCGGCAAGGGACATGCAATAAAAATTTAACTATATGTGGTAAGTATTAATTATTTTAAGGGTTATTTATTTTTTTGATTAGGCTCACAAACGATGTCATAATAATTATTGTTAGTTCACATTATTCACTGCAATTCACAAGTTATTATAATAAGATGTAGTTAGACACTGTCTTGGGTCCTTTGACTTTTGCGTGGTCGGGGGGAAAGATTTTTTACCTTATACAACATTTAAACTATTCCATATTTTTCTAGACACACGAGACATGAAGGGGAAGCGTGTAATTTCATGAATTCAGAATACATTACAATTATTTAACACATACGATGGCCGCGCGGCTTAAGCGTCGGGCTATAGTGTCGTGGATCCCAGGTTTGAATCCTGGATCTGGTAAGTACACAATATTGTTTTTCAATTTGTGTATGAGTCAGAGTATGAACCTAATAGGTTGCGCAAAATGGCTGACATCCATTTCACGTAAAAAAAAAAAGAAAAGAAATTTTTTTTTCTAGGCCCACGAGACATGGAGGGGAAGAGTGTAATTTCATGAAGCCAGAATGCATTACAATTCTTTAGTTGTATTGTTTTGAATTTAGTTATATTTAGGTTTTCGGTGGCAAATCATTTTTAGTTGTAAGTTTGGCATCAGTAGGTATTATGAGAAATTTCAACCCTGAATAATCTTCTTTATGTATATCGTAATATCCGTTGTCGAACGCAAACAATGATTTTGAACATTTTTTATATGCTTGTTGTTCTGAATAGTGACAAAGTGCTAACTTAAACCGATTTCTGGTACTCAATGAATAATAACTGATGTTATGGAAAATGTGCCGAATTTATTGGAAATAAAATAAACATGTATCAAATATCAACCACTTTCTGGTATCATTGCAAAGGTCAATGCGGCAGAAAAAATCCAAATATTACTAGAAATGTTTTTCCTTTCACCCCTAATGCTCCTTAGCGTCGAGACTTTTATCATTTCTTTCGCCCAAAGGGGTGGTTTGATCCGCTCAAATAAAACACGGGGCACGGGATGAGGGGTGTTGGAGAATGCATAGGTGACCGCTCAATCTTTTTAAAAGTCTCCCCGGGGCATATTAGAGGGCGTTAAAATAATGCCAGTGCGGCCCTGCCTAAGATTAAGAGGCCCTTTTCGCAACCTATCTCAAATTTTCACTTTCGTATTAGAAATAAATAATATTATAATAGCAGAGCGATAGTGCGCAAACCGCTTATGTTTCATTTTTGGATTAACGTAGGGCAAAGATACGTTTTTTTATTAAATTAAAAAAAGTCATTTAAATAAATATATAGATAATATTATGTCCCACTATATCATGATTTACCAAAGTATGCGCTACTACTCCCCTGTGGGTACTGGAGGGATCTTAAGAAGCGTTACTAGCTCAGATGTATGAGTGGGCAATGAAGAGCAAGTTGACAATTGTTGTCGCCCACGATGACCGAGCAATGATGTATTTGTCTTATAATTTCGTGGGTCGTCGATTCAAATCCCGGGTCCGTAAAATTCACATGCAATTTTTAATGTGTTTTAAGTATTAACCTAATAGTTTGAGCAAGTGGCTGACATCCATTTTTCATTAAAATAAAAAAAAAACTGTTATTAATACAACCTTTACTCTGTGGACACTTAAGATCGAACATGGTGTTGTAATAATGTATTGACAATAAAAATTCACTCAAAATGCTTGAAATAACATTTTTACGCAAGTACATTACTGCGAAGATTTAAAGTTGTTGACAAATTATTTAATACAGGTAATTATGGCCAGTACCTGCGAGCATTAGACCAGCTGAGCATGCGCGCAAGTGTATAGTTATGAGTGTTATGACAAACGCACACCTGGCGACTTCGCTTAATCCCAATTAAACTCGGTATTTTTTGGTGAACACAAAAGATTTTTCTGCTCCGGTGTGTTTTTGTTTTGTCATTTTTTGTCAACATTTGTCTCCTGAAGCGCGCACGCCGTGAGCATGAAGTGATGTGACGTAATGTTGTTAACATATTATTATCTAATATTTATAACGTTGAAATGCTTATACCTTGCACTAAATACTCAGCTGGCTTGGAGCATGCTCGTCGGTCGTTCGTTGGGTAGACGTAGAAAGCAACAAATATTGCATGTTGCAGTTGATATCAGGTGCAACCAGTGTATTAGTTTTTATATTCGTCTTATGTCTTATAATAGTAAGCAATTTTGTGTTTTTGTAAAAAAAAAAAAAAATATTTTCATAAATATTTGTATAATTTGTGATCGAAGTTTTTTTCGAAATTAGATTATTTAAATTTAAAAAAGAGCTACTTAAATAAAAAAATTGACATTCAGAAATTGTACAAAGACGGTGCAGTAACCAAATACACAAAAAGTTTATGTGAACTGCTTTGACGATTAATAAATTATTGTATTGAATCAACGCTAAATGAATTATTTTTATTGGCTAAATCATTTTACAAGATTTAAGAATCTTGAAGGATCTCTTTATATTGAACATACGCAATTGAAAACAATGTCAGATTTTAATTTAAGTATATTTATTTTAATTAATGAATTAATAATAAATAGAAACAATCTTCAATAAGACGGTTTTGCAATTACTACAATATCTTTTTTATTCTCCTGTACGGTCGATTCATATATTATATTATATGATACATTCATACATTAGCAGAATAATATGTATATATATACATGAGGCGCCGAGCGCCAAAAGAGCTCAAGCACCATTTAACAAAAGTGCTACAAAATGGCCGACAAGTTTTCAGTGAATTTATTTTATTAATTTTAAACTTGAATGTTGAAATGGACAATTATTTTCTAAGCAAAGCAAATTTAAAAAAATCAAATTATTATTTGCAATAATATTTAATGAAAAATATCTATTGGATTCCAAAAAGAATGGTGTTTGAGCCCCTTTGGCATATAGAAAAATGAAAAAAGGTGGCACTTGATACTTTTTTTGTTGCAAGAGCTTCTGTGGCATTAACATTTTCACACTCAAATAATGGCATTAATTTAAAAAAATAAATCATTAAAAAAAATGTTTTAATGTAAGGGTTTGTATAGCAATAAAATTTTTTTTTGATATAAACAAATTTTATTATGCCAAATAAACACTGAAAAAATGGTCAAATTTGTTATGATTGATACATGAGTTTGTTTGGCATACAATTTGCCTTATAATATTAAATACATTTTTGCTATTACAACAATGATTTCAAAACCTTTGGATTGTTTTTTTTTTTGTAATAACCGTCTATATACCGAATATTATTAATAATACTAAATAAAATCGTTACTCCAAACTGGCCAAAATAACAAAATCATTATTCAAATAATTTAACACCATCATTTTTTCTCAAGGATTCGGGTGATTTTTTAAATACTTTTTTTAGTGTATATCAATTGTAATTGGATATAAAATAAGATGAAATTAGAAATAAGACCTATTTTCCTTCATGGAAGTAAAAGTTTAGTGGAAATAATTACTAAAATGACGTTAATAACCATATTTCAAAAGTAATCTATGTGACAACAGCGTATGTGAAAGAAAAACGGATATAACATGTTAAACTTACCGTGTTTTTCTTCGTTTACAGGTTTAACACACATCAAAACTATTTTTTCTAATCCTTCTTGAGCTTATTTTTAGTTTTTTTTATTGTTGAGAACGTATATTCAATAAGACAAATCTGACAGCTGTTTTGGTCTCGCGCTCTCCATAGAATAATGGCGGATAAGCTTCTGTGGCGTGCCGACATGACGACCAAAACAATTATGCCACAGAAACTAAATTTTTATTGTAAAATATCCATAATTATTTGAGCGATAAGACTTTGTGGCATGATACATATCGATTTATAGAAAAAACCTACACTCAAATGTCAAAAATCGTAAAGTTGGCGCTTTAGCTCCTTTGACACTCGGCGCCTCATATATAGGTATATATATCATTAAACCAAATTGTTATGGTATTCTATTGTCAAACTTCAATATAATTTAATTTATTAAAAATAATGAGTGGATCTCCACAGCCTATCTGCAATATGATAATTTGGTTTAAACAGAGTTTAATTGAATTTTAAAGGTAATCAGCAAACTATGTCAATGAAACCATATAAGTATGACTGATAGAGTTTAGCGTGCACTATATATGTCTGATCTTAACAGCCTTCCTCCACATATAATATATTTATACCTCACGTAATTTTCAACACCTAGTACAACTGATACATTCAGATAGTGCAGTTGAACAGTGCAATAATTCAGACATGCAATTTTATTACACATATTAACATCTAAAAACACTGCTTCAGTATCAAACAAATTAATACAAGGTGCTACCAATAATACAAATAAAACACAAGTTCACATAATCAACATCAAATTTGAGTTCACTTGGCTCCTAACATGCGTTAGTCATCTTCAAGAGCCAACGTTCATCTTCGTGGTTACTGCCAGCCTATCATCTACAGTTACTCGACCCTCCCGGAAAACCTCTTTTTTTCTTGTAGTTTCAATACAACATCAAGTTCAAACAGTCCACTTAATTTTACAGTCCTTTTATTCTGCATATCATATCTCAAGGTTTAAAGATAATATTTTTTAATTGTTTTTTTTCTTTTATGGTGACTTTTTTACTATTTTCGGAATTGACTCACAAACAATTTCCTTTGAATAATATTCCTTACAAATAAAACATATTTTCCGTTAATAATCATAACTTGATATCGACAAATCAATAAAGAAACGGCGTGTATTAATAAAAATAGGCTAGGGAGCTTTTTTAATCGTATATTTCCGCGTAATAAATTACGCATTCGAACGTTAACTTTCATGGAAGCTTTCGTAATAAAATTCGTTATCGAGTTTCTTAATGAAAAATATGAAACGAGAGGCACCGATGCATATTTAATCAGATTACACTTCAACATTTTCAATATTATCCACCTTCCGAAATAAAATATTTAAATTTAATTTCGACACATAACGGCCACGTAGTTCAAAGTATTTGTGCCTTTATTCGCTGTTACTTTTCTAAATAATAATTATCTCTCACTATTGAATAATATATTTGTTGAAGTAGAATACGTCTCTAAAATCGGTCTAATATGGAGTATCGTCCAGAAGTTGGGTGTTACAAAATTTGTAGTAACTTTTAACAGATTTAACTAAGTTTACCATAGTTATTAAAAAATAGTCAAAAATACCTAAAGGTGGACTTGGCTGATTTTGAAATGTACCGACACAATTATGAATGGTCTAAATCAGACAGCAATCATTTAATTTTGGTGTAATGAACGTTTTGACGAAACGGTTAATTAGTTTTAATTGTTTCAAAAGAGATATTCTTTCTTCAAAGAATCAGTAAATGTACACCTCTCCATACCACGTTGTGCTACTCTAAGTTTCTGGATCTCTCTTTTCCTTAGGGTTCATGTTTCACACGCATATGTGATTACGGGAAGCACACACTGGTTGAACACTTTGCGCTTGAAGCACAGTTGGAGGTCATTTTTAATATTCAGGCGACCAAAAACATTTATACTACACACACTGGTTGAACACTTTGAGCTTTAGGCACTGTGGCAGGTCACTTTTAAAGACATTATTCAGGTGGCCTAAAGCACTCCAGCGGAGCTTTATTTTGCGAACAATTTCATCAAATATACATCCATCTATAGGCACTTGTTGTTGAACTTGTCTTCGATTCCATAAAGAAATTAGTGCCCCACTGGGAACTAATATTATGTTGTTTTATAATAAGTACTATATTAATAATTATATTGATTGAAAATTTTACGATTGTTTGTTATAGTTTTCGAGCTTGTTGCAGAGGCCATTATCTCTTAAGAATGGTCTCCGCAACGAGCCGAAACGTTAAGGAAAGAAGGAGGAAGATCACGCGGCGAAAATCCAAAAATCTCTTATGATACTGAGCTCATGATTATAATGAGAAAAATATGTATAGCTTATAAAATTATCCAACCAATAGTTTCTCTTTTTTTCATTTTCATATTCAAGGTGCATTTCATCTTCATCAAGGAAGCTTTTTTTTTCATTATCTCTCAATAAGTGATACACAAAAAAAATTAAGACACATATGACATGGTATATAATTATCAATGCACTTTACTATAAAAATAATAGTATAAAATATAATTTAAAAATTGTTTTAAACTATGCTAATGTAAAAATCAAATTCTATTTGCTAGATAATGTTTTTTTTCATAGCTTACTAATTTAATTTATTTCGGTCCCAACATTGTTACTACAATATTCACAATAATAAAGAAAGCATGTCTTTTTTATCTAGCTGCCCATTTTGCCTTAGCGTTGTCATAAACCGACACTAGTGAATGGAGAAAGGCGCCCCTGCTGCCCTTTGAAGCCTGATTTTCTGTAGAGCCCTTTCCGCTCTTATTCTCCGCCCCCAACTAGTGATAGTTCCGCCCGATTAACGTGACGCAGGATCCTTATTGGCATACCTCCGAACCCTTTCAGGACATAAAAAGATACGTCTTATTCTCATCGTACACTTGTCGGATGCATTTTAATATATTTTTTTAATACGGAGAAATACAATATTTTAAAGATAAGAATCATTTTACGATTGGAGCTATGAATGATTCTATAAAAATACATATATTTTATTTGTTTGTTTGCCTGTTCAAGACTCTCGAGAGCTTAATGCATAGAATTTCTACAATCTATAATTATTAACGAATTACATACCCCTTCAAATACGACATTTTTTTATCAAAACAATAACTGAATGCTCGTGAAAGATCGCTTCCCTTCATCAAAAGTTAACGGTGCAATGGCCGCAGTGCATTTGAGGGCTCTGGAAACAAAAACGGCAGTTTCATTTTTTTTTTAATCTCGTTAAGACAACAAAAATATAAATATTCTATCTTATGATATAGGCATAACTTCTAAATAAAGTATTTTAAAATGTTGTATGTACATATACTTATTAATAAAAAATAACATTTTTAGATTTTTTTTTCACAAATTGTACAATATAGTCTCTCACACATTTTACGATAATGGAAAACACCGTTTTTTCAACCTTTTTTTGTTTGTTTCATATCTTCAGTGTAACTGCATGAAAAAAATTATCTATAATAATAATTTATATACAATGAAAAGAGTATGAAGACTTAACAATATAAAATTAAATAATAATTATAAATAAATTTAAAAAATCCAGGTGGCAGTGCCAACTGTCAACATTATTGTCGATGCGCTGTATAATACTATTCAGCTATCAATACATTACCTAATACTATTTTTATATCATTACCAAATCAATATAGAGTAACAATAGTCATAGCTAAAGAACGCATCGATTTAAATACCAGTGCTTGTGAGCGAAATGCATATACGTGACTAAACGATTAAGTGCAACGCACATAAGACAGATGCAACGTGGGTGTTATATTTATGCGATCGCGCAACAAAGACGCACGAGTTCATTATAGATATGCAGCTTTCACGTTACAGATATATAAATCATGACTTTGGTTATATAAACTTTTAATAATTTAATACTAATTACTTTTTTCAATAATTAATGAATGGAATGCATGAAAGAAATAAAAGAATATTTTTTTATTTACAATTTAAATGGCAAAAAATCTCTGCGTCAATTTATGTTAATCGATATAAGATAAAAGGTTTGCAATTCCCAAAACTGTAGTTTTTTTCTCTACAGAATGGAAAACAATAATTAACAATAAACCATAATAACAATATAATAATAAAACAATAATAAATATCGTGGACGGCGGAATAAAGGGATATCTTTATTTTGTTATTAAAACGCTTAATAACGTTTATAGAATAGTATGTTTGAATGAGTAACTATATAATATTATTTGTGGATAAACAATTAAATGGTTGCTGAATTTTGATTTTATGCTTTCGTTCTAACGTATGAATTTAAATCGGTACAAGAGTATTAAAAAAAACTATTTAGATAATATTCTGAATAGCTACGCAGCTGATATTCATTATGGAGTATTATCGTATTGAGATTTCAAGACTGAGCCGTGTCGTTTAGTGTCAAGTACATAGAAAGCCTAGTAAAAAGTCCTTATAAAAAGCAGAAGGCGAAAGGGGCCGAAACGGCCAATAGACAGACGACCTTTGCCCACATATATTGAAACATCTTGTCCGGCAGAGACTTTCAATTTATAATGCTAATTCATTTAAATATGATTAGTTTTATAGAAATATAGAATAATTAGAAATTAAATATCTATTTTCTGTAGTGTCAAATTATAGCAAACTCGGTAAGGAGCTAACCGGAATAGTAAATTCCGCATATCCGTTTTTCACTTAGTCAGTCATCCATTGACGGACGCAAACGCCAGATACTATCTGACTGGATTGTTTCAATAAAAAGAATATTATTTTGATTGTGACAGCGAATAATAATTCATTGGAAATGTCACTCCAAAATACGTTTCCGGTCTGTTACTATCTCAATCTCCGTATCGTCCGGCACAACATCACTGTACCGAATTCGGACCTGGTTACATTATCACATCCACCGTGGCCGCGCGGCTTAAGCGTTGGACCATCACGCCGTGGTTCTCAAGTTCGAATCCTGGGTCTGGCAAGTACACATATTGTTTTTCAATTTGTGTGTGAGTCACGGTATGGACCTAATAGGTTGAGCAAGTGGATGACATACATTTCTCGTAAAAAACAAAATCTGTTACAATACAAACAAAATACAAACCTCTACTCTGTGGAGGCCCATATGATCGTATTAGGATCGGAGTATTGTAACATAACTACTGTAACATATTCTTGTACCGACTGTTTACGCTGCAAATAAAACTCGCTCCTGCATCCATCTTCGACTTTTTCATCATCATCCTCAACACCATGACCTACGATACCTCTACGACTCCAACAGTGGTAACCTACATCAAACCCCACAGTTTTATTACATACTAACGTTTGTATCCAGCTTTGCTTGGGGGTTTCTTCGGTTTTTGTATATTTTTACTATTCCATATGACAATATATTGAGTGTTAAGATATAAAAATGTACTTACTTGGTTAGATTAAATTATTTTTCAAAAAGATAATTTTTCAGCCATTTACATAATATATTATGTGTTTTGGAAATTATTGACATCCGCCATTTGGTTTTTAGATTATCTGCTCTTCTTCGTTTATTTCTTTCGTTTACTTCGTATATATCTCTCTCGTTTACTTCGTATATTATTACATTGCGCCATTAAATTTACCACAGGTGATGTATGAATGCTCATAAGTTATTTCTCGTCATATTCAACTATTGAACTTATTACTTTTGACAAAAATCACCAGCACAGATAACAGTCAGGTCAATCATAATATTATATTAATGTTATCACTTTTTTTATACAATTAAATTATCTGACGTTGTTCAAGATCTTAGTTTTTTCAGTAAATCTGTTCTTATAATGAGAAAGATTCTTGTAACTTCAAGAATATTGCAATCACTTTATTGTAAGATTGTAGACAATATCGGTGAATCCACAATTAAAATCGATACCTACATTTTTTTATGTCAAACAATGACTTTTTCAGACAAGTAGTTTTTTGTTCCGTTTCCATGGTTACCGATTGTTAAAAGAACATGAAGGAGGTATGTCTATAAATTTAAATTTTGAAAATGTATAGGAAACTTCAAATGTTCATAATATTATATTGTGAATACTAACATAAGCACCTCAAAATAGTTGTGTTATAAAATAGACCCTCATCTGAACTAATAATGCCAGTCCAGTAATCTTTTAATTCACAGCCAAAACAAGTATTGCCTTGCTTTTCGTTCTAAATGCTTTTTCATTTGATGCCTTTATACTCCAGGCTTTGCATAAAGTGCTTGAAGTAGGTAGGCGATTTTTTTGTCACTATCTTGAGAAAATTTGTTCAGTACTTCTATAGCAAAACTTAATTTTTTACTCACTCAGTCCAAGTTATTCCCAAAATTTACCTGCCATTCTTCTTTTTATCCTCTCCCTCTACCGAATTCCAATTTTACAAAAATTTACCAGTTGTCTGTTTTTCAGATATTTAGATTAAAATATAAATATACATTCAATACACAGTATTACAAAGTACCTGCAATAGTGACTTGAACGTAAAAAACGGCATTTGAGAAAGGACCGGGCGCGCAAATAGGCCATTTTTATTACCAAACCGTAACGTAACCTCTTGTTTGATCAACAGGTAATCGAATAATATTTGTAGCAATTATACCACTCAGCATTAAATGAGTGACACCCTTTATCAAAACAAAACAATGGAGCGATAATATTCATCAGTATTTCCTCAATCATAACTAGACCAGTAGGGTCTGTTTTTATTTGTTAATTGCAACAATATCTCTTGTGATATTATAATCTGCATTTGCATAAATTGGATGGACAATGCATGAACCCTTACTCAATATTCGAGTCCGTCACTCGACATAGTCAACCATCATTCCACTCGAATCAAGTCTCTCAGTTCATTAATATAATCAATCTCTCGATCACGTTGATCTCACCAGTACATCATTACCCGCGATTGTAATCTCACGTTATCATCCTCATTATTGCATTCAGTGTATTCTTGCAAAGGACAATAAACTCCCCTCACAACATCCAAACTCCAACGACTTTATCTTATCTCATGTCCTTGTAACCCATTCAATAGCGACATATTTTTTGTAACTGTATAATATATAATAATATACCCAAATATAACTGACTTGCCTTGAAGAATAAAAGTGTCTCCACGTGCTAAATACAATATTTAAATACATCAAAACCACCCTCTAAAAAAATCTTGCTCGATCGAATGCTGTAATAAATTGATCTAATGTCGTTAGTTTACAATGGGTAATTAAAATATAAATGTATACACCAAAGTCCCTATTTATATACTTTTTCATTGAATTTATAATAGTGCCTTTGTAATAATTAAAAATCTTTGTCTTACTCTGGTATCACGGTCGAGATACTGTACATAATTAAATAGATTTAGTATCCAAGTATTATTGTTTCGTTTTAGTATAAAAATTTAACTTACATACTTACCCAATTTATGAAGTCAAGCATTTCACTGATTTTCACTTTTTGCCAAAAAAAAAAATATTATAAACACAATATTCATTTGACCCACACGTTGAAAGCATCTATTAGCTATTTCTTCATAATATTTTCATGCTCCTTATCGTTCTAATGGTATCTTTTTATGACTCTTAAATAAAAAAAAACTCTTCTATTTAAGTTCACAAATAAAGAATGTACACTGTTTCAATACTAACCATTTTTACTGTTAGAAAACATTGTTATGTTAGGTACTTAACCATGATTACTTTTTCTATTCACCATTATAACTATAACTGTTAAAACAATTGCTATTAAAGTACAATAAAGTATCTCATAAGAATGTCAGAGTAAAATTTTGACGACACTTTTTCTTAAATATTCATCCTGAACATTTTACAATAATATAATGTTTTTACTCATAAAGATAGTAAGCAATATTCTTAAAATATACAGAAAAAAAATCACACATCTTTAATGAACTAAAAATACTTCGGTACTAGGAAGAAAAATTATACAGAAGAATATTATAATCCCTTTTAGACTGGAAATCATGGTACAGCACAGGGAACTCAGAAATAATGGGAACTGAAATACACAAAGGGTAAGGCGATAGCAGGTAACCGACTCGAGTAAGGAAGAATCCGGGTTAAACTTACACACGTGTCAAGAATACGTTTTACGTCGAATACTGAAAACTGCTCTTGGTTTATGTATTTACGCTCATTTAATGTTGGTGTATTACACACACTATTGCACGTGCATAATGCGTGCTTCATTTTTCGTAGGACACTCACACATTCAAAAAACTGCATCAACATGCGGCGTATTGAATATAGCCTATCGGTATTCTATTTATTGTCTGTTCTGTGGTACAGCACCATGATTTCATCCTCCGTCACAATTGATTCAATCACATATTTTACATATTATAGTCTATATAGCATAATAGTGCAGGGTTTTCCAAACAATGTTCCGCGGAACGTGAATATGTGTTTCGTGAATTTACCAGAAGTGTACCCTATGTCAAAACAATCTATTATTGTTTTACAATCGTTTACTAGGTACGACATAATATAATGCGAAGCTGGATTTTTTATTATCCTGCAATGAAGTTAAAGTCAAGAAACAGGCTCGGTGACACATCAGATATAATAATTTACCTTTCTAATATTATGCCTGATACCAAGAAGATTTGCAATTTAAGCACCCAAAATCATCGAAGCAATTAAGAACTTCATTCACTTATATTTTGTGTATGTTATATTTTAATAATTAAAAGATAAAAAGAACTTTTTATATACAACGTTTTTAAATTTTATGTTGAATTATTATGCTCAATATGCTCAAACTTGTACTTAATATGAAGTAAATAAAAAAACAAACACATATAGAATACTGAAATGTCATTATGACATTTCATTTTGATTTCTATAGTAACGCACGTATTTATTAATAATTTAGTTGCTAGGACCACCCCCTTAGCAATCAATAATAGGCTTTTACTTTTTACGGATTTTTCTGAAATAACTTTCCATACAAAACAGAATTAACTGAAAATGAATTCAATTCAGCTTAAAGATGGTTAAAAGTATTAAAAGAATGCATTGGCATCGTGTTCTGATATTTTCAAAAAGTTTCAAAGGTCTAACTAGTCGAGAAGTTAGTTAAAAATCGATTACAAGATTTGTACTGGACAAACAACCACCGGACAAACAAGATTGCGCGCTAATAAAAACGTTGTAAAAAGTAATTAATAAATAAATAGTTATTGTTTTTAGTTATTTTTTTTTTTAATTTATCGATAATGTATTATTTATCCACCCTACAAAAAAATAAAGATGTCCATTAAAATTTCAGGATTTGCGAAGTATTCCATCGCAGGAAAAGTTTGGGAAACTCTTGCATAGCAAACGTTAGTCGCCCTTCATAGATGCACCGAGAGAGTCCCAGACGTAACATCGCATGACCTTGATTGGTGTTTAATTGAATAATATATTGCTGTCTAACCTCAATGAGAGGCGGCTCTCGTGGTGCAGTGGGTTCATCGCTGGCCTTCCACCTGAGAGTTCTGAGTTCGATTCCCGGTCATAACAAAAAACATTTATGTGTTTTTCTCAAAGCCTGGGTGTTTGTGATTGTTCAAAATCACTAACAACCACCTTGTACGAAAAAGCAAGGACATGGTTATTACTAATTCTTAAAAAAAAAAACCTCAATGAGGAACCTTCTTTCATATACACGAATATGTAATGACCGACCAGTCTATGTCAGGATCGGACTGACTTGAGAAACTCTTCCATTTCAATCGAAATGTTTGTTAATTTTGAACGCAGTAAACATAAAGAGAACCGCCAACCTGAATAATCAGTTGACTGATAGTGACGGCAAACATTAGTATATTATGTCATGTTAGCCATGCGTCCATTAGTATTGTTTGAATCTTTCAAATTACTTCTGCCACTTTTCCAATAGAGCATAAGAGAATCAAACTGTGTCGATAACACATTTTGAAACAAATGAGTCGGAATATTATATTGTATGAAAAATACAATCCATAGAAAAATTCATGGTCGAAAAAAACCCATGTTTGCCCAGATCTTTGGTGAAAGCATTTCTAGTTTTTGATGGCTCTCAGACAATGGCTTTCTTACATATTATAGGTATCGATGCGTGAAAAGAGAACACTTATTAATAATGTCCTAGCCTAGTTTCAGATATTTATTACTTCTAAGTATTACTAATACGCTATTTACTTCTGAAAGGTCTTGTGGTTTATGAAAAGAAAAAAAGGTCAAGTCTTATATTAAAGTCATGTGTTGAAAAATATTGGTTACGTATTTCGACCTTTTATAAATAATGAGCGTATTACTTTTTGATAACAGTTTTGTTTTATATCAAATTAATTATTATTTTCTTTTCCAATAATATTTTATTACAGTCTAATTAATATCACGGTATTAAACACACACTTATGATTTATCTACTCAAAATTATTGATTTATTTTGAAATTATTATTAATCATTAATTATCAATACGTTAAGGCTAAATTTATTTTGAAATACCATTATTTTACTCGGTTATTTATTTTTTTAATTATATTGTAAACAGAATATTATTATGACAACTGCTAAAAATCGTCTATATTATAATATTATGTGGTGGCGCTTTTAGCAGTGGACTGTAATTTAAAGAAGCTGGTTGATGGATTCCTGATCTAGGGAAGGGGGGTAAACAGGATGCCAGACACTGACCTTTTATGCTGAGAAGGCTGGCCCGCGCTGTTCGGTGTTTACGCACTCACGCATTGGTAAACGGACAGTTCGGAATGTCACTCTCACGGTTTCAATTTTTTCTTTATGAATGATAATGAAGGTTTGTAAGAATGATGAGACAAGCTCAGGATGGATGATAGACACGACGTTCGCTCAAACCGTATCAGATTTAGCGCAACAAAGGTCAAACATATGCGTTTTGAGTCACTATGTGGTTAACGACGGCTAAGCTATAACAAGCCCGCGCGCGACCGCTTTCTTGATGTCACTTGAGCTAACTTAATGTTATTTGCAATCACGGTCGACTCATGACCCATAACTGCTGTTTGCCTAGTCTTGTGACAATAATAAGGGATTTGGAAGTAGGTGGGAAGAAAGGAATGAGGTCTAACATAATTGGCCCAACCATTATGTATATTGGTACTCAAACTCGTAAAATATTGTTTTAGGTTTTTAAATATATCAGGCTCCATAATCTGGTACAAATAAATGTCTATATATCCAATTTTATTTTTCAGATATTGTAAAAATACATAATGAAAAATTGTACTTACATAATTATAGTTTTTCTAATTGGAAAAAAATAATATGGTGACAAAACTAAAATGTTAAAACCAATCCGTTACACTTGACACACAAAAACGTCATTTAACACAAAAATATTTAAATATTAATTTAGTAGCTGTTAGTTAGTACCTGTGTAGAGGGGTGCATTTCAAAAAATATCCATAATAATTTATTATCGATTTTTAAGGCAGCGGGAGGCGCTGGGGTTAACAAAATCTTGCTGGTTGTACTAACTTCCACATTTACCGCGATTTTTACGTTTAGCTTGTTGTAGCTTCAATCTTGGACCGCATACTTTTCCGGATTCATTTCTTACACTCAAATACTCCGAATTTTGAATATAGCAAAAGATATTTGGCCTTCAGCAATAATTTAGGGTGTTCACGTACGAGTTATTGCGACCGGTCGTATTCACGAGTGGTAATCGAATTCTAGTGGTAATTAGGATCGTTCGTGCATTTGTATCGTCTATGCTGTCTTGTATTTTAAAAATTAAAGCAAACATTGGATGCCTCAGATGGTTCCACTGATACAGGTCTTGCATACCGTAGAATACCTATGAGAGAGGAGCTAATCTATTGAAAAGGCTATTCGATAACCAAATCATTCAGGTCGCTATCCTCAGCCATGAAGTCATGACGAAGAATGAGAAATATCCCATTCACCTACATATTGTATTATTGTTCCTGGAGCGCGGTACGAACCCGAAAACCCCTCTTTGTGTTGCCCGCCTAGAAAATATAAAATAAAAAAGCTATGTAATGAGACTTTACAGCACAAATTTTAATAGGCAAGGTTAAGAAAATCCAGTATTTCGGCAAGCCTGATTTCAATATTTTATCAATAATTCCATTATCAAAAAAATTCCATCCCCAAATTGAATTTTCCCAAATTTAAACAGTTGTATTAGACATTATTTCCCAGGGTTACAATTTATTTTCTGTACTGACCTATATATTTCTCATTCAATTAATGAAAATGTAGTATATTTAACCAAAGGCGTATGTTGAAATAAGTGTCTGACTTATTTGCGTTGGGCCAATTATGCTTTAGCATAATAACAGACGAAAACGGAATATTTCAGTCGAATTGATATTATTACGTTGGCTGAGAGATATTTGAACAATTTAAATAATTAAGTACCTGTTCATAAATTGAGTGATACAATGAAATAATCACAATGAGGGAAAGCGTTTGGTTACGTTTCCTATATATATATATCTTTGAATACCTAGAAATTCACATATTTCATGACCTATATAGCAAAATACTTTTATAAATTCTATTATACTTTGTTGTAAATTTAAGTGGACTGTATGAAAAGGATAGGTTAGGAAAGGTAAAAGTGGGGACTCATGAGCACCAACCTTGATATCTGTGGACTATGAGAATCCTGTGCGTTGACTTGTAGTTATACTGTGTATCATCGAAGATGGGCCAAGTATATACTAAATTTTCTAACAAATATCAGACTTTAGAGCTAGTCTATCTTAAGTCAAAAATAATCCTTTTTAGAAAATCTCAGTTTAAGATTTTATTCTTTTTTCTTTTGACCATGTCCGTTCCTAATAGGATCAAATGGGCCTCCAAAGAGTGGAGGTTTGTATTAACAGATTTTATTTTTACGAGAAATGGATGTCAGCCACTTGTTCAACCTATTAGGTCCATTCATACTCTGACTCATACACAAATTGGAAAACAATATGTATACTTTCCAGACCCAGGATTTGAACCTGGGACCCAAGACTTTTTAGGTCGGCGTTTAAGCCACGTGGCCATCATTTTTCCATCCATTTTATTACGAGTTAGAAATTTCTGTAATGAAGAGACTCAAAAGGAGAATTGACTTTGAAAGATAGGAAGCAGATAAATATCTGAGAGATGGCCCCTAAGAAGATGAAATGACAATGAGCTGGACACGTCGTTTGGCAAGTGGACAACCGCTGAACAAATGCTGCCATACAGTGATCCTAAGGGGCACTAAACTCCCACAGAGATGCCTTAAGACTGGCTAGATAGACGAACCCTTAAAGTTTGGTGAGTATACGTGACAGCATATAACTAGAGACAGAGTGGAGGGAGCTAGGAGAAGACTTCATCCAGCAGTGGATAGACCCCGGTTGATGATAATGATGATAGGTGCAAAATCTATAATTGACTCATTTTAGAATAAATTAGACATAACACATTTTAGATATACGTCAATTGTGTAAACATAAAAAAGTAATGTAGAAGGTTACGTACATAATGGAATCCATATAGCAAATAGTTTCTAGAGTAAAAAAGTAAAAATAAACGGTTCATAGTTTTTTTTTTGAATTAACTGTGCATAAAAACAGTAGTGACAAGTAAACGAGATTTTACAAAAACATCCAGAAGTCGTTCCCGCGACAAGCTTGGGGGTGATTTCATCCCTCTCTTGCTGATTGTAGTTTCTTTGGTTTGTTTACTTTTGTCTCTTTTGTACTAGTCATTTGTCAGTCACAGATGTTGCCTGGAATTCCAAAAATTTCTAGTTCATTTAAAAACAATGTATTAATCTACCTGAAATAATATTATTTACTATGGTAATAGGGTTTAAATGGTAGTGTTTTTTAAGTTACGTATCAATATAGTTGAACAGAATCAACAACTTACTTACTAGTGAATTATCTTTATCGAAAATATGGCCTCATTATTAATAAGAATAAGACAAAGTTAATGGTTGTCGATGGGGCTAACCTTCTACCAACAGAAAGTAAACTACAAAACTTAGAAACAATGGACGAGTTTGTGCCTTTATCTGCAATTGACCATTAGTGAAAAAGGCGGATGTGAAGCGGAAATAAGAAGGCGCACACAGATTGCAAAAAATACGATAACACGTCTTACCACTGTATGGAAGGATTGGGGAATTTAAATTGCCACAAAAATTATGATTGTGCAAACATAAAAGTGGTCTCCATATTGTTTATACGGTATCGAGTCATAGACCCTGAAGGAAATTGATGCCTTCAAAATGTGGTATTGGCGTCGAATGCTTTGTATTTCTTGGACAGAGTGCAGGACAAACCAGTCAATCACCAAGAAACTGCAGATAAAGGAACGGCTCTCGACAATATGTCTGAGTCACATTCTGCAGTTTTTTGGACATATTGTCCGGTGCAGACCGGACAACCTAAAGAAACTGATGGTTTAGGTAGCCTCTAAGAAAGGTGAAGCAGAGGAAAAGCGTCTGAGGACACAATTAATTCTGCCTTGAGAGAAGAGGAAGATCGAGAGGGATAGAAATTCTTGCCGCTGGAGAGATGACAAATTTCAAAGGTGATCACAATTCTCATTATAATTTGTGATGATTTCAGAACGTAACATTTTTTATTGAGCATACATAATTTGAAACCACATCAAATATATATACATACTATAAAAAAAATATGACGCCAGGTGGGTTACGAGCCCGAATCCATTGGACTCGCACCACTGTACTTTACCAATTCATCCACCTGTATCATACCTGATTACCTAAATTATTAGCAAGTGCAAAAAATTGGAGAGATCCTAACGTCGGCTAAGAATTAAGGTAGGTACCTATTATTGGTACTTACCTCGATTCAAACCACAAAAACCGACTGCCAATATTACTGCAATTAGTGAAGCGATGCAGTTGTGTGAATACTAGCTGATTCTGCTAAGTATGACACATATAGCGAAATTAATAAAAAAACATTGACGCGAATTTATGGGTGCGGGTTCAAGTCCCGCTCGGCGTCGTATTTTTTTCAAAGATTTTTTCTAGTATATTGATATCAAAATAACTGTATCTAGGCAAACAATATGTCGTTAAAATAAATCTAATAGCGGTAAAAGTCAAACAAAAGAACATCAAATTAAAATCGAATCGAATTCATTATTATTCGTATTACTGTGTACGAAACTATTAATAAATTCTTTGTTAAGTCCAAAATGTTCTTGAAACAGAGAATGTATCTAATAGCTATATCTTATGATAGTCTTTAGTGTCTGGGCCATGATCATAGTTCACTACAGCTAGATATATCAAGTAGCTTTACGCCTCATGCGTCAGGCACATGGTGTGCTTTTACCATACGTTACAGGCAATTTGGGACCGGACCTCTATTTCCATTTATTCAAATCAATTTTTATTCCCGCGCAACTACTGCGGGGACGCCAGGGACGCATAAAGAACCTGAAATATATATCCGAGAAAATTTCACAGCCTTGGAAAACCCGCATTACGTACCTTGGGGTACACTGTGCCGGGAAAAGCCGTGTAAGGTTAAACGATAAATGGGAGAAACCATGTAAATTTCTTTATAAGAATGTATGGGAGATATTAAATAATAAACAATGTATTGGTGGTTATATTATAACATATCAAGTACTTTAACACATATTCTATATTATATTTGTTTGAAATTATCTCTAAAGCATGAGAGAAAATATATAAAAATGTTAATGAAAGAAAGAGACAGTGAAAAAAACCTATTAAACACAATATACGTAAACGCAAATTCTAAATTTAAAAAATATAGGAATAAAGTAATCGTTTATTTTAATCGGGTCGTGAAAGAAAACAAATAATACTCTCAAAATAGTTTGACAGATTCTTACAGTAAGGTGATAGCATTTGAGTATGTAGAAAGTATTAAACGACAAAGAAACAAAGATTGACGGAAAGATAATATAAATAATTATATGGCACGGATAGTAAATTTTGTCAATGATATTATTAAAAATACTCGATTCAAATTGGGCAGATTTCCAGAGTGGATAAATCCGTGGTAAATAATTAATTGATATTATTCGATATGGCAAATAGCACTTTTACATATTAGGAAAGTAAAACTAGAATAATATAATATAATAGAATGCGTATATGGAAATCATCTTTGGCATTTATTGAAATAAAATAATCTCTAAAGTCGTTATAAAAATTAACATATTTTATTTCGTAGGTATAAGGGTTTTTAACTCATTTGCTGCTGACTAGATAATGATTTTTTAATTACCACCTTTAAAATGCACGTTAATTACATCGATCGGCCGCCTGGTCATTACGCGCCAGGTGCGTCTTCAGCGTCCAAATTATTAAACTCGTTCATTTCACGGCGACCTTGGTATATGAATATTCTTTCATTACTCCCTAAAAATGTAGGTAAATTCAGAACTGTTAATTGAAATTTTACACTTGGGATCGCATTCGCAAGTATTTAAAGGTTTCGTTATTTGCCAATAATGGAGTGAAAGTGTTTCTACCACAATTAAAATCCAATTCAAGATTTTTTTATGCATATCAATTATTTCACGGTTATCAAAAGAATGACATTTTCAATGAGATCGAAAATTCCGGGAACAAATGAGGAAATAATTACAAGATAAAAAGAACTTTTTATATACCACGTTTTTAAATTTTCTGTTGAATCATATAAACTTGACAATTCTATGTTTTAATAAAAACTTTTTATTGTACTTGATAGAAATACTGAATAAATATTATAGAATACAGCTATGTCATTTTGACATTTCATATTGATTTCCATAGTAACGCACGTATATATCAATAATTTAGTTCCTTGGACCCGCTTAGCAACCAATAATAGTAAGTAGTAAATATTACTTTTAACAATTTTTTTCCGAAACATACAAAACAGAATTAACTGAAAATGAATTCAATGCTGCTTAGATAGCCAAAAGTATTAAAAAATGCATTGTCGTCGTATCCTGATATATTCTAAAAGTTTCAAATGTCTAGCTAGTCGGGAAGTTAGTTAAACATCTTGGACAAACATGAAAAAAAATGTACTGTACAAGAAAAAATCTATACCGGACAAACAAGAATACGAGCTAATAAAAACGTGGTAAAATACGCGGTTCCAATCCAAAAATCGATTGTAATAGCTAATTATATTTTTATCAAAATTTAAGTAAGTGCAATATATTTTTGGAGCATTTACGTATTATTAAAGATCTGGGCGATCGCCTTTTTGGTAAAAACTTACCGATTTTTTTATCCGTACCATTGGAAAGGAAATTCATTAGATAAATAAGAAGGGTAGGTAAGCGTAGGGGGTGTATACTCTTGAGACAGAGTGGTTCTACACATACACGAAGCGTTTTGGAAAAAAACGGTAAAGTTCCTTATCTTGTGGTCGATTCGTTACTGAAAAAAATTGCGCTTTTTTTTCAAAAACTCATTTTTAATAATAGATATTATAATAATGATATTTATATAACTCAATGCATAATATTATATTATAATGTTTAAAAATAGTGTTTCTTTTATATATAGCATTGTTTATATTATTACAATAAAAGAATGCAGCAGATACATCGATATATTCACATCTACGAGAGCTTTCGATTGATTATCACGTATAGTCCATGCCCGGAAATTTGTACGTATGCAGTTTGCCGTATCACACTTCACCGTGAAATGTTGCATTGGAAATATATGGTCGTATATTAAAGATCGTCCAACCTCTTTGGGTCATATAGTTCTGAGATAAAATTCATGCCTCATGGTTTTTGTCGGTTTACAGGAAGCCAGCGGCAATTTTTTTTTTTGAAAATAGCCGATATACTGGATTATTTGTTAGGTTAGGTTAAGTTTTCATTCTTGAATGCATGAATTTTGCCAAAATCGGCTATGAAAATTGAATTAATATTCATATTGAATCTAATGAAATTGGAGACCGTATAGTTATACGCTCATCTATTTCCGATAGAAAACTCACGGCGAACTGTACTAGGGTGAAATGTTTTACGTACAATTTACATGTAACCCGAATAGGCGACATTTAATTTCAACCAAGTACAGTCGTGAGTCCCAGCCATTACCATTCGAATCGTGAGCTTTGTCTTAAATGTACTATCCTCCGTGATGTACACTCCTAGGTATTTAAAAATGTGTTTTATGCGTCTATAGCGAGGGAGAATTACGATGCGTCATGCTGAAGAAAACCAATCAATCAAAATGGCAATTAATAGTACAAATATGTTATTTAGTAGATACCCGCTGGATACATTGGTATACATTGGACAAAATGGGCAGTAAAAAACTACTGAGCCAAAATCATACAATTTGGCACCAAAGAACTAAAGACAGTGAACAATACAATGAGATATTATAGGAATGCCTTTGTCCAGCTATTTATCGAGCCTGACCGATAATAATATTATTACAAAAGGGTCTTAAATATTTCTTTCCATTTTCTTGTGTGCTCGTATGAAATGTGCGTTACACGACCGTAAGAGCGTGCGCGCCCAATTCCTGTGGGCATCGAAAAACTTTTTCCATATCTGGGACACAGTTTCGAATCTGCCACACATACAAACATCCTAACATACTCGTACAGTAACATCTCACACATACATATAAATAGAGATACATACATCTACAAAAATATTATGTTACATAAGCAGGTCCGCCGCAAGGGGAACAGCCACCCACGTGAGAAACAAATTGCCATATATATTAGACATAGTTTACTAATATAAACAAAATCTTATATTGCGAATTTAACACCAGCTTTATTCACTTAACAATTTAACTCCAGTACATATACGTAGATAAAGGTAGTTAACTGCTGAATCGCTTAATCCATTATTTAATTTATTACACATGTAATAGTTGTCTCCGTTAAATATCGGAGCGGGTAACGCCAGTCTAAGCAACTCATCGATTTTTATTCACCTGTGCTAATACATAAGTAATACTTTATTATAAATTACCAATTATTGATGTCACGCATTTCAATAAATCGAATGTCATGTACTATATTTATTATTTACCTATATTATGCAATACGACACTGATGACAAAAAGGTGCATAAGTTAATTCAGCATAATTATATTACTTATTATAATAATCAAAGAAAAAGCATCATAAAATATCATCACTAGATTAAATTTAAAAAAAAAAACTAGTAACATAACAACTCCATCCCCGAGAATAATATAGGTGAATGACATGATTTGGCTGTCGAATAGTCTTCTCAACTCTCAACGGATTGGTTAATATCTTTTGGGCATGCTACGATACGCAGAGATCAGTGGAATTAAGGATTCAGTGTAACCACCTGAGGTATCCAATGTTAGTTGCAATATCTAAAAAAATAATACAACTCGGACGATACAAAATAAATGGCCACTAACAATTCTAATATCCGTTAGCATTCGATAACCAACCGTGAATACGACCGGTCGCAATAATTCATAAGTGACCACCCAAAGGGCTTGCGCAGACAGAGAGCGGTCGGAGTTCTGCGTTCAACCGACCGTTGACCGCTAGCGTTCAGGGACAGCAGACAGGTGGCGGTCAACAATAAGCGTTCCATTTGTTTACAAACGTTGTAGTGACACAGGCGCTGCATAATGCGAGACCGCTATATTCCGACTGCGAGTGGAAGTGAGAAAGCACCGCTGTTGCGTACTCACTCCCCCGTGTGGTTTCGCTCTATGTTGTGTGACTGCTCAAATTCCTATGACGGGACTGGACGGGAGGTACGGCGTTCTTTGTAATTCCGGGAATAGAACTCTAGAACGCTAGCGTTTCAATTGACCGGCGCGGTCTGACCGCCGGCTGTGTACCCATACAGTATGAAGTCCATACAGTACAAAGAACGCAGAACTCCGAACGCGGAACGCAGACCGCCTGACCGCTCTCTGTCTGCGCAAGCCCAAAGTTGTGACTTCAGGCCAGCTGCATATTGATATACTCAAAGTACGGAGTATCTGAGTATAGCGCGAGAGATGTGGTGAGAAGCGAAACTTAGAAAGCGGGGTAAATGCGGAAGTCAGTAAAAAGTCAATAATAAATTTATTATTATGGATATGTAGGAGTCATCGATAGTGTTGTAGATGAAAGACGATCGTGGTTAATCGTGATGATGGAGGAGTGAGAGTTAATTTATGGATACATAAGTACAAGAGTACAATCGGTACAATAATATAAATAAACTGACAGTACATAGACTGAGATAGTAACGGACTAGTAACATGTCCAATGAATTATTATTCGCTATTTATACAATCAATATAATATATACCCATTGTAATTTAAGAAATAACTCACTGTCTCAGCTGACTATTGTATAAAATATAGATATCGCGGAAATAACCTAATTTGACAGTATGGAAATACATATTAAAGAACTTTTAATTGCGGTTTAGTATTTAATATCGCCGATCAATCTGCTGACACAGGTAATGAGTTGTTTATCGCCATAGATATTTTTTCTAAATTGAACCCCCATACCATTATCTGTATGCGCATCTGGATGCCACTAAAGCGCGACCCAAATTGAGGTGCATGTCACGGTGCTTGTCGCCCACTGTCACGGGCTGCCGCTACGGGCAAAAAAGTGTGTAATGTCGTTGTTCTTGGTTTAAAATGTTATCAGACTGATGCTCCTATCCCATAGCACATTTTGAACCTTTAAACGCACATTGTCAGTTGGAAAAATCTGCCGTAATCACTAAAACAACAATGAGGTCACTTCACGTTGAACTGCACTGCATCGGCACCCGCATGACGTTTTGAACGTTTTTATCATGTATTCCACATGCCTGCACTTTTCGAATGTCATGTCAAAATCACGTTTTTTTTGTTTTTAGCGATTGGCACTATATATTTTCGATAAGAACGTTGTCTATTATCTATGGTCTACAGGTTGGGTTCTATTATCTATGGATGTCATGCCGCATGTATTTTAACGTACCCGCACGTAGAAACTGTTAAAATTAATTGAAATTAGCATGAATAATTAATAATACATTATAGTAGGCACTCTTCATCAGTGTCATTCTTCAGTGAATTTACAATATGGTGCACGTTCAAAATATTCTGCAAAATGACGAAACCATAGACTAAATTTTCACCGCGACACGTGATAGTAGGCGACATGCACCGTGACATGCACCTCAATGTGGGTTGCGTTTAATACGTCAATAATAAATTATTATGGATAATATTTTCGAAATGGATCCCTTTTTGGACCATTTTTCTGTATGCGCGCCTGAATGCCACTAATATATGCATTATATTATGTGCTTTGAAGTGTGTGTATTCTTACTATTCTACAGAAACGGATACGAATGAATCATTTATGGAGACTCCGAATTATATGTAGCGTGTGGCAGCACGGGTATATTGCACATAAGAATGCGGCGGCCCTGTGCGTAGGTATAATATGATGTGAGGGAATTTTTCATACTTCTCTGGTTTTTATCTCTTCGTATAGTCGATCTGTTTGCTGTTCTTTTGTAAATGATTTCTGTTTGCCGCTATTTACAGCATTTTATGATGATAAAAACATTTTACTTTGTGCGCGGAGGAATATATTCCAAATAAATATTAGTTTCTTTTCAATGCTATAAACTGTTTTTTGTATATTCATTGAAATCTCGGGTAATATAATACAAAGTCTATGATATTTTCGGTGATGTAAGATTTAGTTTAAATTCGTTTTTTTATGATTCCAAGTACCTACCTACCTAGTTTTATTTATATCGTATATTCGAATTTAAAAGAAAATAGTTCCAAAATATTTAATCTCAATATTAAAATCCATAACGATGTTTTTATACTTATATATTAATCGATTTTGCCTTTCAGCATTTTCTGTCTGTGTATATGCTTACATAATATGTAGCGGGCCTCATAGCACAGGGCTCTGACCTTTCATTCGTGTACTCCAAGTTTGATTCCCAGTGACGTCACAGTATATTTGTGTGATTTTCTCAAAGCCTGAGTATTTGTGATTGTTTCACCTCTATTACTAACTACACTACACTACTTTCATTGTCATCCATAGCCTATTGTAGTATTAAGATAATATATATATATCTGTAAAAAAAATACAATGTTTGATATTTTATTAAAGTGTACAATTGATATAAATACCAAAACTATAGTAATATATGTACATGCCAGTGGCATGCGGTATATATTCAACACAAAGACGCCCTCCAAGCCAAACCTGCCCGCACCACACTCGGTCTTAATCGAGCGTATCACGAAGCACTACGTTTTGATGTGAAGCATCTGTTCAGTGTTTACGCCTGGTAATGTCTCAAGAGCATATACCCAAGACTGAGGTCGCCACGCTCTAAGTGAGCTCTAAATGATCGTAGTAGCTTTTTGGGTTTCCATCGTGTGTCCTTCTTCCTTCTTTACTCGACGTTTCGGGCTCGTTGCAGAGGTCATTATCAAGAGATGATATGTTTTATGATGAAAATGTAGTGTAGGTATGTGAATGTAAACGTTGCTTTAAGAATGTCAAAAGGAATCCGATTAGCTAAGAGCAAACGTTGCTCAGAGTAATCTGTCAATCGTTACGACCAGGGATACCGGCTCGAATATTGGATTTTGCTGATAGTGCCGGAAGCCATGATGTGTTTAACCGTAATCCATCATCGCTATTAATATTTTCAAGGTTTCTATGGATTTCAATGGCCTCCTTTACCAATTGTACGAAATATCCTTTATTCCGATCCAATATCTTGGTTTCAAAGTCAAATTTGTGTCCTGTATCTATCGAGTGCTCGGCAATTTCCGACATCGTGTAATGTTTAAGTCGGTATGCCCTCTCGTGTTCACTCATATGCTCCTTTACTAGAGTAAATATATTGGGATATAGTACATAATCAGTTTCGCTTTTAGACGCTTTCTGTATATGTGCTGATCATCATATTGCATATATACCAATAATTGGCTGCAATCCACAGGTGCTGTTGATGCAGGCATATCTAGAATTATTACGTATAAATATTTTTCATTTATTGTGCAATCGGGTGGTACCTATATTTTATTTTAATATTATAACAGTTCCTAAGTAAGCATTATTATTACACGTATTTTTTTAGAATACCCATAACAAAGCTACATAAATTCAGATGTAACCATAGACATTTTATGAACGTATAATTACGTTTATACGGTGTGGTCGCTTCTGGGAGAATAGCCGCAGAAAAGTAGTTTAGGCCTATTTTCGCCAACCTTGAAGGTTCGACTGATTTAAACCTAATATCTACCATAAGATGAATTATTCATTATACTTATATAAGTAATCAAATGGTATAATTTCAATCCATTTAAATAAGTATCCCCCATGCCTACGTATGTAATGGTAAAGTGTCCGCTTATAAAGGTTTGGGTCACGGATTCGAATTTCATATATTGTGGCAAATTTTCGTGTCATTTTTTCAATGGTATTTTACAACTTTTAACAACTTTTTTGGGATGCGGGCTAGATGCACATTTGGTCGTTAATCCAATGAAATAAATATTTTAATTAACTCTTCTTTGGTTATTAGCAAAGTAAGCCAAAGGGTTTATGGACATAGAACTACATCAATTATTAACAGTGAGAGTGGTTCTGGGTGAAATTAACAAAAACGTCATATTTTTTTCTTTGTTTTGTTTATTGAATGAATGAACTTAAACATCTAGATCGATTGTTATCTCAGGGAGTTATGTAAATAAAATGGCCGTCAAAACGCAGTTATCTCGCCTGTTTTGTTAAAATATATTTTTTAACATCATCACATCACATCATAACATGACACATAACGATCATGGGGCGAGTGTTTGTAAAACAATAGTCTAATTACGAATTTTGAGAAAATCACGTTAAGATTGTGATCTCACCGTGAGTTGAACCCGGACTCCCCAGATGGAAGGCCACCGCCTTACGCACTGAACTACGAAGGCCACCAATACGTTTTTCCAACCTTAATTATCCGGTAATTCTTATATTTTCCGACAGTTCACACTGTATTGTATCATTATGTTTATTTATTCAAAAATTATAATCGATTCTAATGTAATAGTTTTATATATCATTACGGAACGGATGACAACCTATAGTGTATAGTTTTCTTCAACGTCTTTGCATAATATAACCTTCTAATATTGAAGCAACGCTAGAACTTTGTCGTGTTGGATGGGTATGATTTAAAAAAGAAATAACGACCACGCTTCAAGTTAATTGAAATAATTAATCAAACTTGCCAAAACATATTCCGGCAATATAATATTATTCATTCATCATAGACAGTGTTAAAATTACACAGTAAACGCTTTCAGCCGACAATATTAATTACAAACAATACAATGCTGTGTTTGATAAATAAATACTCTGTCAAAATCGAAACCGTGTATATCTACTCCGCACCGTATTGCATCGTACAACCCCGAAAAATGTTTGGCGGCGCTTTTATAGTGGACTATAAATAATTTGGGAAGATTATGCTTGTGAATGATGGTGGATGGCAGTTTAAACTGGACTTACCTTGATTTTGTTCGGCTGTCTAGCTTCATGTCCCAGGTTCATGCACTCACGTTCTAGTACGTAGATGGTTCTGAGTGTCACTCATAGTCACACTTATGAATATGAATGATGATGACAAGTTTGTATGAATTATAAGATGCAACGTTCGCTTAAACGATGTCCGATTTAACGCTTCGAAGGTCGTACAGATGTATTATATAAGAGATGAGATACCCTGTGCCCCGCGGCTTGATAATGATTCACTGAGATGAGACTAAAATTTAATTATTGCTTGGACGGCGATTGATATCTCGTTAAATAGTTAATCGCCTGGATGACAACAAACCAGACAATATTCTAAAAAAAATCTTGTATCCATAAAATATCTAAAATTATGTATGGTTTAATGTCATACTTTTAGATATTTCATAGATAAACGAATATTTTTTAACCACCTTATTATCCAATATGACTCGGATTTTCTTTCTTCTTTCGACCATGTCCGATCCTAATAGGATCATAATATAGGCCTCCACAGAGTTGAGGTTTGTATTAACAGATTTTGTTTTTACGAGAAATGGATGTCAGCCACTTTCTCAAGATATTAGGTCCATCATGGCCCCCACATCCTGAAGTGGGCCCCCTGGCTAGAATTTTTGGCGAGCCCTCCTACCTATCGCTTAGGATAAAGGCAGTGTGATGCTCTACAGTAGCGTTTTCCAAATGGTATACGCGGTGAAATTAATGTTTATATTTAGTGTTTTTTTTTTTGTATATTATTATACATTCATTTGAATCATGGAGTTGTCGAGTATTGATACACAATTAATAATTGTATCGTACAACCATATAATTTTAAACAGTATTGAAGGAAAATAGCGCCGCAGGTGACTTTTTTTACTAGTGAAGCAAATTTGTGATGTGTGCTTATCTCACTTATCTGGTCGAATCGCCTCGTCGGGCCCCTCCTGAGCCCGGCCCCTTAGGCTTGGGCCATGTCACCCCCCCCTTGTGGGGGCCATGAGGTCCATACTCTAACTCATACACAGATTTAAAAACAATATGTGTACTTATCAGACCCAGGATTCAAACCTGGGATCCACGACGCAATAGGCCAACGCTTCAGCCTAAAATTAACAAACACTATCTACAAAATGTCGTCCTAGTTCAATGAAAAGAAATAAGTTTGACTGACAAAGTTAATGTGCACTACTTATGTCGAATCTTAATAGCCTTCATTCACCCTTCGCAACTGGTATCATGATATACGAACAGTGATGTTTGATTCTGGGGTAAACGAACATAAAAAAATAATAAATTGAATTTTCTCAGATCAATGCAATTTGCGTTGTGTTTTCAATAAATTTATTAAAATGAATAGATTTTTTTTTATACGACTTAAATCTGACGTTCGGAGTAAATTGATCGAATTTGATAAGTTTGACTCTCCCGGTGTAATACGTCAATAGGCTAGGTCGGGACGTTAAATTCAGAAAGCGCTTAAGATTTCACGAGCGCCAGAATAGGCGGGTAAACGCTAAACGTATTCGCGCGAAGCAATAAACTTTTGAATTGAATTACCACGCAACTGAAACATGTACCAGTTCGCAAGTTTGTCATGGAAATTAAAAGTTTAGTATTTGGCACTCACTTCCTATTCCTCACTAATTATTAATTTATGTCTGCGATATGGTTATGTGCCGTTGATTCCAACATAGTATGCGAAAGACGAAGATCGTGCAAGAACAAATCGACGTAACTAAATTGATCATCACCATGATAAGTAGGACTAGAAGGTCCCTGTTTTCTATTTGTGGTGAGGTTCATACTGCAAAATCCTGTAGTTTATATTCTTGATAGAGTTTCAGCCATATATCAAACCATGCCGGAATCTATTGCGTGGAATGATATTCCTCTATAATTTTATAATTACTCTATGACTTGTTTTATCAATTCATTTGTGTGATGGATAATATAGCAATCTTTATTTTTTTGCCATCAAAACCTTAACAAAAACTAACCAAAAGTACACGTAAGAAAGCATTCGACGTGCGTATAATTTTTTCAATGTGTATTAGAGAAACAACGAAGACGTGTGAATTATCAACTTAATGAAGCTAGAATGAAGCGGGTAAATATTGTTTTAACTTATTTTCTTATGTTAAAGTACGTGTTGGTGAAATAAATAGTTAATGAATATTTATGTTTAATATTTTTAGTTAAATGAGTAAAATATATGTAGTTAATTGTGTTGTGTTTGAATTTGGTAGTCGTACTGAGAAGTTATATAATGTTATATTTTATAGGTAAGTAAATAATAATAAAGGTTATTTGCATCACACGTAAACGCCTTCATGTAGGTGGACAATATACCCCCTCTTTTCTTTAATACTATTACTTTGAGAGTATATTTATCATCATCACCCGAGATCAAACCACTGCTGTAAGAAGACCTTCCTTGGCATTATATTATACCCTTCCCAATTCTTAGTGTTAGCTGACATATACGTCCACCTGACTTGCGGCCTTTGCGTGGCATCTGAAAATGCCAAAATTGCACTCAATTTCCAGACTCTTTAATTGTTTCATCATATAGCCAACAAAACGATGACAACTTGGAAAAGCTCGTGATATTGGGTCACGTCGAAGGTCATAGATGGCGAGGAAGATCTTCCTCCAGATGGACAGATTGCCATTAAAATTTGATACTCACAGAGAATCTGCGTACCGCCTAATGTCAATAGGGTAGAGTTAAGGTGTGGATAAGGTTATAAGATCTCCATATAATATTGTGGATCACGATCCAAGGCCAATATTCCATGTATAATATATATATATATATATATATAAAATGAAAAATTATAATGGTGACGGCATTTATTTTAATAGATTCCTGTCCGCTTGAATGCTAATAGTATAATGAATGGGTTTTTTTATGATTTAATTGGCATAATTTCTAAAATTGATGTCATTCAATCTTCACCAGGTATTGTGCGACCTTCAGAAATTAATAAACTCGCTAGCATTACTTGACTGATTTATTCTTGCACGCAGTGTGGCCCGGTATATATAATCATGGCTATAAAAGCTCATCTCTACACGTGGCGTAGCTCCGTAGCACTATAGGCTCTACGCCTCTACGGGCTACACTAAAGGCTTGCGTCACTTTGCACGGAAACACTCAATTATCCAGCCGTAAGTGTTGGTAACCACGTGTCGCCGTCAATGGCATATCCTACTCAGAGTATAAATGCTTTAGCGAAGAATGTTTTAGGCCTTTTGGGTAACACGGGGCTAAAATTAAGCTAACACAACACATTCTAATGCTCTCTAAAGTTTTCTATAATGTACGCATAGACGTAATGACACTACCCAATACTATACTTATATTTCAAATTTGCATTTCGTGAATTAGTAAATACCTCTTACAGTCTACTCGAAGGTACTTAGTATAATCATCTAAATATTATAGTGCAATATAGACTGTTGATAAATTGTATCTAAGAATTGAATGATAGTTATCAAAACAAATAATTAAAAAAAACTTTGTTTTAAACCCGTTTTAATATATAATAAACAAACCATAACCTATAAAATAAACCAGTAAATATTATGTCATCATTATAAACATGATGTATCTATCTATTGCTAACTGATTAAAGTTTGTTTAATTATATAAGGTTAGGTATCAAAGAAGATTTATATATTTATATATATATAGTTTTAAGTCAACTTTCAATAAGTTGACTGCATCACGAGCTGTATGAAATATTGTACCATCTTGTTGAAACCACATATTGTCCAGATCAAAATCATATAACTTATGCCAGAAAAAACAGTATTTATCAGATGTAAAGATGTCTCAAGAATAGCATGTTGGTTTTCATTACTCCAAATGTGACAATTGTGCGTATTTACTAAACCATTTAACCAAAAATGAGCTTCATCGCTGAAGATGATTTTTTACTGTTAGCCATTTACAGCCTAAAAACTACTGTGCTAGTCATTTTCATGGCGGATAAAATAGTAGACCACTGAGTGTTTTATATAACCACGTTCGTATGATTCTTTGCTGTCATCATAAAATGATGGGTAAATTTATTATTTAAAGTCATACAATTTAATTAATTTAAATGCCAGTTGATTATTACATTGATTATTGACAGTTGAATTATTTATGTCAAATCCATTCATTAATATTTTGCCTTGGTTAATTAATATTGTGGTTGGGTGATTGACAAATAATATGCGATGAATATATTTCAAAATATTCAAATCGGAATTTAAAAAAAATAATGGATAATTTCGAGAAATATTGAGGTCAATCTGATTAAATTAATAGTTATAAATATAATAATTATGAGTTTGACTTACATACTATAGGAATTAATAATATATTTATTTTTTTCTGACCATGCCCGATCCTAATAAGACGACCTCCACAGAGTGGGAGTTTATATTAACAGAATTTGTTTTTACTAGAAATGGATGTCAGCCACTTGCTCAACCTATTAGATACATACTCTGATTCATACACAAATTAAAAAACAATATGTGTACTTGTCAGATACAGGATTCACACCTGGGACCCACGACAATGATTTACTAGAGTCTTGGGTGGACCTTTAGCTGCCTCAAGTAGAACCCTATTTTTTCCTCGATCCTCAACTCTCCATAACCGAATTTTGAATCGTATCTTAAATACTGTTAACACTATGGGATGACGAATCTAACAGATAAGAACTTGGATAGAGAACGGTTTATATTTTACAGATCAAAACAGGCAGTATTTTACAATACTTATTACATACTTATTATTATATAAGAAAATTTAAAACACAATATAATTTCAAAACACGTCAAAGAAATATATTATTAGAAAAAATCTTTTTGAAAAAAGTATAACGTCCGGCGGGATACAAACCTACATTCATAGCCAAGCTTAAGGTCCCGGGATACGCACGATAAAAACCGGGTGTGATGTGGAGTGGTGTGGTTTGGTGGGGCCATTAGACTTACGTTCGTATTTAATTAACTAATTTATCATGACTATTACATATTGGGCAATGAATGTAGCCTATATGGACTACAAAACTCTTTTATTAGATTTACCTGGTCTTTCACATTTATTTTTTATAGAATGTATATTAATTTGCGCCTCAAAAATCTCATCTTAAAGGCATTGGTGGCGCTTTTTGCAGTGGACTCTAATTTGATGGTGATGGAGGAGGTTTACACAGGATGCCAGGCACTGACCTTTATGTTAAGAGGGCTGGCGCGCGCTGGAGCCGCTTTGGTCTTCACGCACTGGTAAACAGACGGTACACTTTTGATGGATGATATATGAGGTTGATGAATGATAATAACAAATTCAGGATGGGTGAAAAACGCGACTTTCACTCAAACCATATCGAATTTAGCGCAACAAAGGTCGAATATATGCGTTTTGGGTCACTCAATAGTTAACGACGGCTAAGCTATCACAAGCCCGTAACACGACCGCTTTCGTGATATCACTCGAACTAACTATTAAAGCAGTCTGTTTGATTGAACTAATCAATAAACTGTGGTTTAGCGATAACAGGCATAGGTTGTCTTGAGCCAACTGAACGTTATTCAATCACGGTCACCCGATGACCCGTAATTGCTCGTCTTCTGGTCTTGTGACAATAATAAATAAGGGATTGGAAAGTAGGTGGGAAGAAAAGAATGAGGGTTAGAATATTTCGCCCAACCATGCATTAATCTTATATGTAATATTTTAAAACGTCAAAATCTTTGAATTATTTTGTTTAAATTTCTATCCACAGTATAAGATAATACCGTTGGTAATTATTAATACAGACAGTGGCGCTAAATTTCCAGTCAATACGGTAAAAATAGAAACAGTCGGAACTTTCATACAAACGTGATTCCTTTACAAATTCCGACAATAAAGAGCAAGAGCTTATGGTATTTTTATTTACAGTTAAACGGCTTTCCTCGTTAATTACGTACAAGTTGTCTATCGGTGCGCCGCCTGCGGAATACCAAAAACTACCCTTATTACTATTTGGGAATGCTACTTTTTTGACTATTTTTAACTCTACTAAGCTTTAAGTAAAACCGTTATTCCGTGGATACATTTAAGCTTAAGATTGTATAAGCTACAATGATAAAAACTATAAAAGGGGAATAATATACCTTGAATTATAAAAACAGTATATAAATACCACATTACAATAAGCATCATTCGTCCAATATATTATTGCTTATACTTATTATTGAATAAAAAATAATAAAATATAGTGAAATTTAATAATTAATTAAAAACTACAGAATCATAATAATATTGTATTTATATAACCCGTATCTTCCACGTCCTTTAATCATCTACTAAGTCATCGATCCGTTTATAATTTATGTGAATTTCTTCTAATAACGATGCTATCTGAAGTAATTTAAATTCCGTCAATGAAAGTCAAACAGCTTTGTAATTGCATAGCTTTATAGCTTGTATTACGTATTGGCTTACAATTTTGTGGGTCTCGACTTGTAATATCAGATTTGGCAAATTCACATGTTGTTAGACTCACAAAATGGAACTAATAGACTAACATTATTATAAATGGCATGTTTCAAATTTTTAAAAAAAAAACATGTTTTACCATTTTCTGCTACAAGTAACCTGAGATTTGTCGATTGAAAGCAAATCGCCCAAACAGTTGCTATGGATCACACTTGCATTGAAAAATATAAGATTTCATTTTTATCAGAAGCTGGAATAGAATTCGCATACACGGCTTGTGAAACATGCCGTCCACTATTATTCCTACGCTGTTAGTATGTTTTATAATGTTTTACTTAATAGTTATATTATAAGTATTATAAAAGCTTTGGTTTTAATTTAGGCTTCGCTATTTTTAATGTTGATTTTAAACGTGAACAGTTTTATAAGTAAATGGAGAGCTTAACAACATGGATTTTCATCAACTTTCTATAAACGAAGCAAGACCTGTGCACTATAATTAAGCATTCTTTTGCAAAACAGGCGACTAGAGTGAATTCCATACAATTAGTTTTAAAAGCGTACGGATGTAAATATATGAAGCAGAACATATCAATTGTTCCTGACCGTTTAATAAAATTTATTTAACGCGGACAATATAGAGTAATTATTGAAGTTATACTTCTTTAGGCGCGTTTGGGTTCAGAGTGTATTTTTGGCGTGTGACATGTAACACATGATTTATTTTTTCACACGAAAGAAACGCACTCGATTGGATTCAAACCACTGATCGTTCGGTTATCAGTACAGTACAGTAGTTATCGCACTACCTTTACGCCACAGTATGATACTGCAATCGTGTCGATTATACAGTGTAATAATATTATAGTTTAGAATTGTTCCGTTGCCTAGGCAGCGAATTTATTATTGTTGGCCATTTGCAATTCCTTACGTAAACAAATGATTAAACGTCAGGGTGACAGTTGGTACTTTAAAAATAAAAACAACGAGAAACCATTATATAATTTAGTAATATAAGTTAACGTGTATAAAAATAAACCAACGGCGTTCCAATAAGCGGTCCTTTTTCTTAAGTGTGTAACTTAACAAGATAATTAAGAGCTAGTCAAAGAATCTAGTTTATCACAAGTTTTGTTTTTGTTTTGTTACGCCAAAGAAGTATAACTTCTAATGCGCGTACATAAGTACACACACCGATTAATTAATATTTTAATCATACAGCAAAAAGTATTTTTTGCTGTATGGTAAAGTGGTACACATAGGCTTTCACGAAGCGGAGGTAATGCTTCCAGAATCAATAATTACCTTATAGATTATTATTCATACGCCCAATCGATTGACCTATTTCTTTAGATCAAACACACAATTGAAAACAACCAGACCCTTAATTGGATCTTCATCCACAGCTTCAGATATAAACACTCTACCAACTACTCATACTAAATATAAACTTGTTTACAAAACAATCTACAGTTAACTTACTGTTTACTTTATTGTTTAATTGCTAATTGTTTTATATGTCGTATTTTAAATATTTTATATTATAAAGAGCAATCGATTAACGTTATATCGATAACATAAAATTGTAAATGGTACTTTTACAACATAATATAATTTAATTTATATAGAAGTACCTATACAATATTATTTTTAGTTACTATCACAATTAATACATTCATGTGTAGTAAAGATTGCTTATGGGTATGTCTAATTGCTTAGTATATAGTATCACTTTGTCATGACCCATGTGAATAATTATTACTTCTTGTGTCTGTCCAATCACAGTATGCCAGACTTCAATTGAATTGGCAGGCTAGAAAATTGACGTACATAATATGTTACTACATAGAATTTGTTGAATTTAATTTCGACAACGTTATTGGTATAACAAATACAAGATTTGACTGTCAAATAGTCAGTAATATTTTAATACATATTTCAGATATTCTTGAAGTTAGCAAAACTATCTTATACTAGTACATCGTTGACATTTCAATATCATAAAAAACATGTCTACATTAATAAAACATTTTGACGTAAAACTAAATATTAGCAAATGCAAAAACTATGAGTGATTCACTATTTCTATCTTTACGTTTCTCTCTATCTGATAATGACGTGGTAGTAATGTGTTCAGACCATAAACAATTAAGCGCAGACCTCATTAAGAAGATGTATCGTGGGTATTATATTTATGCAATCGCGCAACAAAGACGCAAACTCATTCGTATGAAAATTTAGCTTTATCAGAGTGAGGTAACATTTTTTTAAATAAATATACATATACATATACTAGATTCTTTGTAACACTACAGCAGGCCAAGAGCCCCAATGACAGTAGTGTAGTGAAACAGTATAGGTCCAACCTTCAGTTGCACCGGTCGGTCATTGCGACTTCGTATCCACGAGGAAAAATTTCTCAGCGTTTAAAAAGTTTGCGGTATTTTACGGTGACCAATAAGGGCTTTTCTCATCGAAAATTGACTAGGAAAATTGAGTAGGAATCACGCACACTCTAGTGCACGCCAACCAAGGTCTTGAAAAGTTGCTCATGGGAAATTTTAGGAACAATTTTAAAGAGCGACTAACGTTCGTTACGCCAAGGTATACGCCTGCATAACAGGTGTGAATACATGGTGGGTGGTGGAGGGAAAAGCAAGTGTAGTAAAACATTAGTGTATTTAGTAATAAAAATGAAACAATCAAAAACACCAGGCTTTGAGAAAAAACAGATAAATATATTGTGACCTCACAGGGAATCGAACCCGGAGCTCCCGGATGAAAGGTCAGCGCAAACAGAGATAGTGAGTGTGTGCTGTATTGTATTGCTTTACAGTGAGACAGATAAATCAAAGCAAATATACAATGTAATTATTTAATGGTTTTTATTTAATGTAAAGCTAATTATGTTAAAACGATTTCCAAAAATATTATTTAATAATGTAAGTATTAATTATTAATACATAGTTGCTGTAGTGAGCAATAAGAAGGATTTCATCCTTTTCTCTAAATTAAATACTCAAGGCTATACCTTAGTTGAGGCATGGTCTAAAAAGATCGTGGCTAGGCGATGCGCGGATAGTGCAAATGACGCGTGCCGAACGAAATATAATTTGTCATATAAATCCAAAATGCGTCCATTTAATGTTCTGTTTATTGTTCTATTAGTAACAATAATAATATATTCATTAACATGTTTTCTTTTTCAAGTAAATGGGTAACGTTTTTTAGTCATCTTTACACGATTTAAGAATTAATACCCCCGTCCGAAACAAATTGACGTGTTCACAGCACGACGTTTGCTCTCCGATTGCCAGTGAGTCCAAAACTTCATCGCACCTATAGTTGAAAATTATTTACCGTTTCACTGAAGTATGCTCTAAAGCAGAGACGAGACGAATCGTTTATCTTTTGTAGTCTTTGGTATTATAATCAAAATTGCTATCGACCAATAAACCAATCTGTATAATTTAATATAGGTAATTCATATTATCATTTCGTACGTGACAGCAGTTTATTGATTAAAACTTGAACATACTCGTTTGTAGAATATCATTTAGTTTTGTATGTAAATATGCTATATCTGTCATAGGGTGTGAGAAAGGAGCGCCTTCAAAATTGAGATAACTGAATCAAACGGATTCTACGGAAATGTCACGCATGGCAATCTCTTCACAGAAGTTCATTGAGGGAAATTACTATCCTTAAAGGTCAGGTAAAATAGTTTAAGGTTGTATTATTATCTCATCGATTTTCTCCGAATTTTCATGGCTTTGAAACCATATGGCTTTAGCATTACAAATTATTATGTAATCTTATTTTAAATTATACGGTATTATGCTTGTTATTTTTGACATTGCGAAACATTTATTTATTAATTTTGTATATAATAATATCAAACCAGCGGTAATTAAATTTGTATCTCAATTACAATTGAAAGTTAAATTAAAACTTACCTAAACCTTTTTTATATTTCTTTGAGATATTTACGTAGTTTTATTCACTAGGAAAATCTATATAAAAAAAAAATTATTTAAGCAGTAATATAATCTGCAGATATAACGTATAAAGTCATACTAACTTTTAGTTTCAAAATATAACTAAATCCATACGGACATTCTCAACCAAATATTAACTTACCAATCACTGATAGGCAATGTTGCATTATGTACCTATTACTCACTCTGAAGCATCAAACAGTAATACATTAATATTGACTTTGCTTAATTTTAAAACCAAAGTAAATCCTAAATCCATACCTCAAATCTCAATATTCTGTTTCTCATGTTCGTTTTGAAATGATATTCTATGTAATAATACTGATTATTTCTAAACCTCCATAAATAAATTATCTTAAATCCGATTTTTTAAATAAAAATAGCTAGCAATTATTTAAATATTTTTATAGTTTAATAATCATACCAAGCCATATAAATAAACGCTTTATTATTTGATATAATAGAGATGATTAGATTATTTTTCTTATTGATTTTAATAATTATTATTTCTAAACCGATTACGGATATTTCATGTACTATAATTATTGTTTCTGAATTAGTGGGTTTCCGGACATTTGCTGATATTCTAATATTATCTGACGTAAACAAATAATGTATTATTATTATTATTATATCATATATTTTTTTAAATTTCAACACATACCTACATGTACATATATTTATATTCTTCTGAGAATTATCAATGTTCATCTACCTATACCAAACAATATACCTAACATCATAATATAAGATGCGACGATTTGAAGAACTAACAGGTCGCAATAAACCCGCAATACTCAGATCGTGACATTAGCGCCAATGTCACGTCTCAAGTATCAGTTGTCGGTCTATATTAGAAATATTTTGTAAATAAATTAAATTGATACCATTAAACTTTTAATAAATTAGTCTTCAATAATATTTTCAATAGGTACCATAAATGATTGTTATTGAGAATAAATTTAAAGAAAGGAAGGAACCACATGACGTGACCTGATACAACATTAGCGAAATAAATACTTAATTTGAAAACACTTCTGAGAAATATATTACCAATAAAAAAATCTTTTTTAACAAAATACAACACTCAGCAGGAATCGAACCTGCGTCTCTCGGGACCACAATGCTAAAGGTATATTATCTAATTGCAACGAATTTTAACGAATGGTTCTTACAATACTCTCTGAAGTGCTTTATAAATTGAGTTACTATTGGCAATCGGCTTTTGTATTCTTAATCAAAGTAGGTATTAATTACCTTAATTACTAACCGACGTCACGGATCACTCCAAGATTTTTTGTTGTAACTTACTTGAATTGCTACAAATAGTTTAATTTTTTTATTCAATGAATAATTCACAAGATTTAATTTTCTGCAATTAGGTAAGATGTTTATAACATTGTTGTCAATTAGTGGACGTGAATCCCGAGAGTGACAGGTTCGATTCTTTCTGGGTGTCGTATTTTTTCAAAAAAAAATCTATTGGTTATAGGTATATTTCACAGAAGTGTTTTCAAATTATGTAGGTATGTTCTATAAAAAGAACGTTATGTTTTTAATTCTTTTCAGAGATTCGTTGAATTAAAAAATAGTTAATCGAAATAATTGTGTCGCTACATTTCAAAATCAGCCAAGTCCATCTTTAGATGTTTTTGACTTTTTTGTGAATTGCTGAAAAACTACTGCTTTCTTACATTTCTGCATTATCAAAATGTACAATTTATTAATTTAAAATATTCTATACTCGAAATAATATAAACTTTCACCCTTGTGACTGTGTATTTGAGAAAACAAAAAGCTGTTTTTCTCCTATTCACCTATTATGGACATGGCTGATTTTGAAATCTAGCGATACAATTAATACTATCGACCACTAAAATAAAAATTAACCTTTGATATTTCTTTCGGACCGTAGTAAACTGTATTTGTATACCTAACCCGCAATGTATCACCACTTTAATAATAATATTGTCGTACCAAATATGGTAAACGGTGAGTATTGGCAATATTCACCTAACAACAGTTTTCTCTTAGTATCGATTTCATTATCCTGAAGAAATGTGATTTAAAATAAACTTAATATCTGCATTCCTGGCAGGCAGTGCCAAGTAGGTACATCGATCTTCGCAGGCAAAATAAGGCTCTGCCGCCGACCGCAAACCGAAAACTTTTCAAACCTCTCGACTTGCAAAGTTTGCGACTTTACTTCTTACAGTTCATTAACGGTCGAACAGCATATGGCAGCCTCTTTTTTCGAGCTTTAAGCTTCGGTTCTCGCAGCGAACTTTTGTTGGGTCCCGCTTGCGCCTTTGACAGCTGGTTGGCAACCTTCGGACAAGAAGTCTGAATGTAAATCGTATCCGGATATTTTTAACTTACGTATGCAGTTAGCCATATAAAAGTTCATCGTGAGCTGTGATATCATAAACTTATGGCCGTATAACATTGAGATCTTAGTTCATGTCTAAAGAAAATACTTATGAAAGACAGAAAAAATCAGTAGGTCAGTACATTACTAATACATATATGGTTGGGCCAATTATGGTCACTTCCACCTCTCCTACCTCAAATCCTCGGTATTATCGCAAGACCATACATGACCAGCAGTCACGAGTTATTAGTCGACCGGGATTAAATTACATTCAGTTACCTCAAAATAGCGGCGCGCCTAGGCTTGTTAAAGCTAGAGCGTCTTTTAACGAGTAGTTCTAAGCATACATACTGATTCAAAAAGTTAATTGCCGACCACGAGCGTGTACAGTGCAACGTCGGGGAAATCATAACTCTATTCGAGTCTCCGTGCAAACTTTGTTAATCAAACCACCTATCTCCGTGATACCGGTACAGTGTGTCTCCTCGTTTATCATATCATTCATCAAAAGTATACCGTGTGAGTGCTTACTAGGATGTGAGGGCATGCGCCATCTAGACCAGAGGGGGGCAAACTGTGGCCCGCCGGGTATTTTTTTGCGGCCCGCCATCATTAATTGTACTTCTGATTACGAATAACCTTTTTATAATTTAAAAAAAATGTTGACATAGATTTAAATTTGTTTAGCAATAGTACGCGATCCATTTTCAATAGATATTGATAGTGTACCGACAGAACTACAACTTGAGATTATTGATCTGCAGTGTGACACTGATTTAAAAGAATTGCATCGTCGTGAAGAAATCTCCAAGATTCTCTCAGACTAATTCGACCAACTTAAAGATTATGCAAGAAAAATGTTCGTTATTTTTGGATCAACCTATATTTATGTGAACAAACATTTTCGATCATGAACCTTAATAAAAATTCTTTACGATCAAATATCTCCGATGCCCATTTACCAGCAGTTTTGAGAATATCAACTACAAAATTAACACCTGAATTTAAAAAAATGTACAACAGTTTCATTCTTCTCATTAGTTTTTTTTTTGTAATGTTTATTTTTCGTGATAATAAATGGTGTATATCTAAAAATGGTATTTTACTTGCAGCCCGCCGCTTATTTTGAATCCTTGAATTTGGCCCTCCATCCAAAAAGTTTGCCCCCTCCTGATCTAGACCATAAAACATCATAAAAGGTCAATGCCTGGCATCCTACGTGTAACCGCCCCCCCCCCCCATTCAGCATCCACATCCACAATCACATTCATTATACTAATTATATTATATTTATATAGAATTCTGAATGATTTAAAAGAAGGTTAACAAATAGATTCTAGTAAGTATCAAGTTGTACCTATCAAATCAAATTAATATTCTTATTGTTTATAAAAAAATTGTAACATTTCTCTCTGACAGCTCAATACCGACGTATAATTTATATATTACCGATTTTAATACCTAATTTTTATAAATTGTGAAATTATTAAGCCATTTCCAAGTCAAATCGATCATAATATTAACGCACAAAGTATAGTAGATTAAAAATTGTTGAAGGTACTTAGGTAGTGTTCATTATTTCTTAGAAAATAGGTTGAATAATATTATTTATGAGATAAGAATGATATCAAAAGTAATGTGTTTATAATGCCACTCTAAACGGAGGATAGCAGCCCTAATCACTAATAGATAGTGTGAATTTAGTATAAGATAAGAATATCGCGTTGTTATGGATTTAATTACAAACCCGCACATTCAAAATACTTCATATTAATATTGATTTAAGGAATTGGATAGTAAAAGATGACATAAAAAAATGCATTAAATTTTCGATAGTGTTGTTTAATACTTAGGACGCTGAAGACGCACCTGGCGCGTAATGACCAGGCGGCCGATCGATGTAATTAACGTGCATTTTAAAGTTGGTAATTAAAAAATCATTATCTAGTCAGCAGCAAATGAGTTAAAAACCCTTATACCTACGAAATAAAAAATGGTTACAGTATCTTCAACGGTCATAGTTACAGCTCGCTAATGATTACCCCGCTCACGAAAAAGTCAGTCGGATAGAGTCACGGATAATATCCATACAGCCCAAATTAAAGGAGTATTAAAAATTTCTTCTGGACCCTCTTCATCATAAGGCTGTGTTTATATGCGGGGTTCATTATATCTGCTATAACTAAGAAATTATAAAGAAGTTTAATTAATTATTATTAAAATAAAAAATACGTTTCCGATCCCTGCGTAAGTTGGCAAAATTTAATTTGAATGATTGTAAATCGTCGGAGCTTTTTTATTTTGTTTCAGTAGCTTTTGCTTTTCATCGCGAGCTTGCGCGATTGGTCCTAGCTGTCAAGACTGTTTGAATTTAATTATTTGTGTAAGTCTGGAACATGTTTTGGTTTTTTTTACGTTTCGCCGTTCTGTTTAACGGCTTTGTTTGCCTTCAGTAGAATTTAAGGCTAACGATTTATTTGACTGATTTCAGTTTTTAGTGTAACTGTGGAAACAGAATGACGACAGGGCTCAATATGAATTAACGTATTTCACTACAACTCAAAGTACTTTTTTAATTACTAATAATTAAATATAATATTCTCGAACAAAAAGAAATGTCAATGGACAACAAAATTTGTAAGACGAGATTACTCCTATAACCAAACAGCCAGTGTGCGCTAAAGGTCAGCCGAATAAGATATTCAGATTCACCTCTCATTCTTCTTAAAAGCGCAACGATTTAAAAATTCAAATTAAAAACGAAATGGAAAGACTGGTGGTATTGAGTATCCTCTAAGGAAAACAGTGAAGGAGTTGACGGAGGACAGCCTTGCCTCTGACCGGAGAAAACCAAACAGTCGAGAGGGATGAAAAGTCTTGGTCGCTCAAAAAATAGCATAATTTCAAGGTGGTCACGATCCTCAGCCACGAGGGAATTACCAAGAAGATAAGAGCTCATTCTTATTTTTATCAAATGTATGTATCCGCTATTTCAGACTGTATGTCTGTCTTCATAACGATCCTAAAATGTCTAATTTTCAAGCAACATAAAAATAAAGTATTCAACTAATATGTGATACCGGTGCTCAGTATGCATGTAATATAATATAGACCATTGAGAGTGGCCGTTATGTATAAGAAAACTGTAACAATATATCATTTGACACAACTTATCTATAAGTATATATTTTTCTTCTTTTTCGTCTTCTTCTTTCACACTGTCACGTCCTAGCAATGAGATATAAGGCAAGCACAAGTTCACGTCACTTGCATTAGTCCACCGCCAACTCTGCCGCCTCCCGCCATGCGTGACATATAGCACGTAGATCGCTTTTGTAGCAGCACTGTAAGGTGAGGGAGGGCCAGCAAAGGATACGGAGTGTCGCTCTTTCTGGGCAATCCGGAACACACGTGAAGCGTCTCTTCGTGATCACTTCACCAAAGACTGCCGTATCCGCTCACGAACTCAAGTGTTTGTAATGCGGTCATACCAATATACCCCTAAAATTCTGCGGAGATATCGATTCTCAAAGCTGAAAAGTTGAGACTTTTGAAGCTTAGTAAGATACCACGTCTCACAGCTATACAGGAGCACAGGCAGCATGCACAAGTTGAAAAAACGACATTTTTAGTCCTCACAGAATACAGTCTTGACCTCCATATGACTTCAAGTTAGCTGAATGTAAATCCAGCCACACCCATGCAGGTTTCAAGTTCACCGGGAAAACATTCATTTATTGTTTAATAAATTTAAACTACAAAATTATATTTATATGAGTGGGTCAAAGGCAAAAGGGCTTCTCTCGAATACTGACATATTAAGGTCCATGGGTATAAAAATAATAACACAGTTTTGTTGGGTTTTAGGTACATTTGGTCTAATTTGAACATTTGAAATAGTGGCTGTTGTGCATTTCAAAAATGAAGAGAAATTATATAGCCTTTACCTACGTATATATGTATTCATTTAGTCAATATTAATGATTGTAATATTTTTTGCTCAGTTTTCCTTTAGAAGCATGTTGCTTTGTTTTTACAGACTTGGCAAACCGCTAACATGTTCACTGTACTGGTCAAATATAGACTCTCCAGGGGATCGACTTATTTGTATTCTATTTATAAAAGTATTTTATATGTAAATTTATTTGTATCTGCAAAATTGCCTTCAATTAATCAGCAAACTTCTCCTGCCGATTGTTGTAAGTCTACGTACCGTAGCACCTCGTAGCAAAGCGTAGAGCCCCGTAGCCGGCGGGTCGGATCGAAAGTTTGACGCTACGCTTCGCCCTGCCAATTTAAGTGCCGAACTGCCCGTCCTCTTAAGACCCACGGCTTATGAAGTTTACCCAAACGACGATGGCCCAGGGAAGTAACTAAGCTCTACTCTCTTTGCGTGCTCCACGATCGACCTACACAAATCACCTCGCGGACTCAAATATACGCGCCCAAGAATAATGTGTATGCAACCCTTAAATTTAAACTTTTTTACTTCTAGTATTCGCTAAGCGTCATAGACTGTTTAATATGTGCAACTGTCATTCAATGAAGATATCAATTTGCCCCCAATGAATGATTTATATTCTATCCAGGTTCAAATAAAATACGACCTGAGTATGAAGCTATTATGCCGTTCAATTGTTCAAAACCGCTCAAAACCTATTCCTGTATCCACATAGCCTTTTAATTATAGTACACTTAATATGGTTTACGCATGTTGTATGACCATGGAAATTACAAAAAAAAACATCTGTGTATGTCTACAATTTATGATACTTTTAATAATAAATATAAACAAATAAACGTGTACTGTGCAGTCGTTTAACACATTCACTGCTGACCAGATAATTACTTATTAATTACCATATTTAAATATCATGCTAATTATATCTAATGGCCAACTAATGGTTACGCGCCTAGCGCGTCTTTAGCACTGAGAGACTTAATATGTCTCTTCTCACCGCTTCAACGAGAACCTGGGAGGGAAGGTGTTAGTAGCTACATATAAAATATATGGATACTCCTAGAGTTTGCATTGAGAGAATTTATCTACAATACTCATTTTTTCTACATGTTGCATTCTGCATTCGTCGAAATGAAACATGATGTTTATGATAACACAGACTGGCGGTATCTTTTAATATTTTCATTGTGATAGATCTGCTAAAATAGAACGATTCACATAGGTACCTATTGCAATAGTGAACATAAATTTAAAAAAAAAATACCTAAATTACGATGTGAATATCTATGTCACAATTAATCACGTCTAACCCTCCTCCATACGATGGCCAAGCGGTTAGATGTCGTAGATCCCGAATACGAATCTCGTGTCTGGAAATAAAAACTCATGTTGTTTTTTCAATGTGTCCTTGGACCCAGACTTTGTCCCTAATACGTTGAGCAAGTAACTAATATTTCTCATAAAAATAATAATCTGTTAATACAACCTCCACCCCAGTATGTGAAGGCCCAATATAAATATCCTATTAATTTTTTTACTAAAAAAAGTCATAGTTTATTTTATTTTTACAATTACATTTAAACGTTTGATATTGACATACAGTTACAAATAATTAGTAAAGAGACAATAATATTCTGAATACAAATTTAATAAGAAATAATATATGTGAACGAAATTTAATGATTATTACTTATAATATTTTTAGACGACGTATACAAACGCTACCCTAATCAATCTATGTGTATATAGTTTGTACATGTATGCATGAACTTAATATACAAAATAAGATATGTATGTATGTGATGTAAATATCACGTAATAAAGTAGAAATTTTCCAACTTAATAACGTCATTTCAATTTGCAATGTACTTCAAAACATGAAAGCAAGCATTGCATATAAAATTTGTAAGGTTACAATTTTCCATTTATATACTTATATTCTGCATGAGAATATAAATTTTTAATACATAATTATTGAACCCTGGCCATTGACGATAGGCAAATTTAAAAATATATATGTGTAGCAATATTTTCTTATTGGTTAGCTTTAAGATTTATATTAAATAATATCACATTAGTATACGTTATGTGACAAATGTGTTGCAGATAATTATGACATAAAACGTGATATTTCTAATTCAATAATATCATAAATTTAGTTTGTTTCATGCTTTTGCTGAAATTAGTAAACTTAGGTTTATAGCGCTCTTAAACGTGCATGGATTTACTTGCAGTGTGTAAACTATCGCGATAATAACTGTTTACACGACGTAAAAGTGCTGACAGTGTTCCCGCTTGGATATTGTGGGTGCTAGGGACCGATGATGTGGTGACAGTTAATGTATTAACAGGACAAAACACAGTAATTACTGTTTTTTTAAATGTTATAATTATAGTGTAATATTTTAAAGTTCTTTTTGATAGAGGCCATAAAAAACATTAAATAACATAAACTTTACTAACAGATATACAGGTATCAGAATACTGCGACAGGCTCTTTTTGAATTATGAATGCAAAAACAACGCAAACAATTGAATTGGAAATAAAGTGCATTATTTGCTTGACGGAAACAGTAGTTTTAAATTGAAATTGCTCCGTCAGAATGATCTCGTGTATAGTTTTTGCATCTCGTTGAGTAATTCACTGGAATTTTCCACGAACTCTACTCTACACTGCTTGCCCAATTGCAGTGGCATGACGTGGAATAACAAACCGAAAACGTATTGAAGAAACTATTTATTCTAACCATATAACTAAAGTATATAATTTTTATGTTACCACATTACCGTAGTCGTACCGTAGAAATCGAGCGATTCCTCTCTGAGAGTAAGTCTATGTCATATTGTATGAAGTGAAGGTAGTGTTGTATGAAATTATGAAATCAGAGTGATGGAAATCAATTGGTTAACTGTTATAATATTTATATTTATAAACAATGCGTCTTATCACATGTAGAATGGCGCCCAACGTGGGGCTCGACAAAGTCTGAACATTTATTCATATCCTCTATTCAGTAAGCAAAGCATAGCAAGTATTCGTAAGTAATAGTGAAAGCTGAACGGCCCACATGCTCAGCGTACGTCAAAATGGAGCTTTTATGCTATTTTCAAAGCATGATCCAGGACATTCCTTAAACGTTTTAATCTATTTACATAATTTTATAGCCTTATTATCCTTTATATTTCTTTTAAACATTTCATGGCTATATAAAGTATTTTTATTACATAAAATAGTATTCCTTTAAGCCTCTCGCTCTAATGTTTTTGAATATAGTCATATTTCAGTACGTCCATGTGAAGTGGTTTTAAGATTTTTATATATATTAATTTTAAAAGCATTTATAAAACCATTAGTAAAATTGATGTCGACATTATTATAGTGAAATATTTAGAATAAAAAAATATATTGATAATCTCTGTGATCCGAAATTTGATAAGAATTAGGCATTTTATTATTCAAAAAATGGGCAAGATTTACACATTTAAAGATAAATTTAAAGATACTGATTATAAGCTATGTCTTTGACCATTCAAATGTGATAAACATTTTACGAATAATGTTTGCTTTATAATAATTATTGACCTAAGAATAAGGTAGTATTTTTTTTTAAATACGCCATTTCTATTGGCATTTCCCAGTGGCTAAGCTACAACATACGGCCGTAGCCATAAATTGACAAACGATAAATGAAGTAGGGAGTAAGATTATGTTAATGCACGTGTTTAGCTGTAGCTGAAAGGTGATAAATTCAAATAGTACAAAACTTAAATCTATTAGAACATAATAATATATTAATTCAAATTATTTTATACAAATATCAGATCGGATCGTCGGGTTTCTTCGCTGATATGAAAAAATATGTATGCAGCCATTATTTTTACTATTTACAATTATTTATTGAAGACATGAGAACTAATTAATAAATACATATTTTATGGAAATGGTCAGTTCCAAAATAATTTAATTAAAAATATACCTAACTTAATAGAATACATTAATATACATAGGCGGGTATTATAGAACAACTTATATATCAAGTCTCCTACCTCATAGCTCTGTATACGATAACACTATTAAAACACATGGTTTTTACGCGCCGATACCATGACGTCACGTGCTTGTTGCATGTTGAATCATCATAACAGATACCGATATAATATTTTTACATAACGAAGATACAATACATTCTAAATAACACTCTTCATCTGAATCCACAACGACTTGACCATTTTTATGCTAATAAAATTCCACGCGAAATCAAACACACACTGATTTACTGCCACGGTGAATGTAGTAGCGGTGTAAGTAAATAGCATGGAGGATTTTACTTCCAGAAACAACCGTTTTGATGTAGTAGACTTAATATAAAAGTCACTGTCCTTCCGGCTATTTAAAATAATGTCGATAATTATTATTTATTTGACAATACATATGACAGGTTAATTCAACGCATTGTGAGAAAAATCAATGATTACTGATTATCCCGATTTCTTAAATATTTATTACGGTAACACAATAATGTCAACAAAAAGTTTTTATAGTAATATTAATTATTATCTAGTCGTGTTCTCTGAGTTAGTCGAATAAAAGCTCGGTACAAAATCATTTTCGTACTTCTTTGTATATTGCAAACACTCAGGGAGATTGCCGCTTTAATAAAATATAACATTTCAATGTATGCTGCGCTGGAATGTCCAGAGAAAAGTGTGGCGAAACTTTTAAGTGATTTATCCGCTCATAACGCGGAGCAAAAATACTTGTTGGAAATTTTCATATTATATTTTATAAACAAGTGCCTTATTATGCCCAAGTTTAATTTGAAATACTAACTTTTGTTCTGTATTACTTTTGTTAAGAATCCTTCGTATTATTGCGTTGAACATATTTTGAAGAGATGTTCTATTTTGAGCCCAAAAGTAATCTGGTTCAATTTTTACTTTTTAATAAAATAAATGGTTCTTATCGTAATATTGAAAGCTTTTCACATAACGTGATATATTTTTTAAATAACTTTCTAATAACTTTTTCTTTTGTATCTATATCCGCTTTTCAGTTAAGACATATGAATACTATGCTGTGCCTCCGAGAATCCCTTTCATTCTCCGTTAAAATTATGTGTTCCCATGCTAGGATCAGTGACTCCACCGTATTATCTACGTCATGTAGAAGGTAATTAGGGACATTCTGAGACATCATTTGATTTAATATAATAACAAGTCAGGTTGAAACTCTCTTGAGACATCCGTAGCATGCAGTTGACTCATTAACTCTTTAGGGGTGAAGGTGTAAATATTAAAGTCTGTTTGGAGTGACTCGAATGAATCGATGAAAAATTTTATTAATAAGTATATGTTATATATTATATACATGAATATTCGGTAAATTACGATAGTCATTGTTGATGTAGTTTCAAATTGGGAACTCTGTCGACTTCCGCATTATTGCAACTTCAAAACGCTTTGATAACCAAGCCTGAGGTATTCGAACTCCATTGAAGAATGTCACATGTGTAAAATATGCTGATTGTGCGATATTTTAACTGACTTGTTGATTCTAACGTTGTCGAAACAACGCTGATAAGGCCCGAGGTCGATGTCCGCTACAACTCCAATATTTCCATAAATCTGCAAACAATTGTTTCGCCAAACAAAATACAAATGTATTCTGTACGTATATACGAATATAATAACAATGTTTTTGTAAATGCAACGCTCGTAATCCAATGCGTAAGACACTGACGTTCCATACTGTGGCTCCTGGATTTGATTTTCAGTGACGTTACAATACGTTTAAGCGATTTTCTTATATTTATGTATGTAATTTTTTCACTACTAGGTACTTATATACTACTGTAATTAAGCCTTGTGGCATATTGTAGTAAATAATGAACATTATTTGTATTTTAATTGTATAATATTGTCCTGTTTTGTTGATAAGTCACCATATATTATTAAATAAATAGTAATTTAACAATAAAAGAATATATGATTCGTCTACTTTTAAAAACCAACAAGTCCATAATTTAATATTTGGTATATTATCACCCTTGTATTTTTTTTTAGCCAAAACCCATTTTTTGTAGTATATATAAGTAAGTTATAGTATAATAATTACAAGATAAAAAGAACTTTCTATATACCTACAACGTTTTTAAATTTTCTGTTGAATTATTATGCTCAATATGCTCAAATTTGTACTTGATATGAAGTAAATAAAAAACAAACAAATATAGAATACTGAAATGTCATTTTGACATTTCATTTTGATTTCAGAAAAGAATGCATTGCCATTGTGTTCTGATATATTCTAAAAGTTTTAAATGTCCTGCTAGTCGGGAAGCTAGTTAAAAATCGATAACAAGATTTGTACTGGACAAACAAGAATATGAGCTAATAAAAACGTTGTAATAAAGCTTGACATGTCCCACTTCCAATTAATTGATCTCTGTTCTCGTCATATAAATTCTAAACATATTTTTTCATATTATATTATGTGAAATTATACATATCATATAACACGATTTTTATAAGATTTTGATTACAATATGTGGACTATTTGAAATATACACCGCATGCATTTAAAATTTAACCAATAAATAAACATAAAATAATGCTCAGAACACTCAGTTTTTATAAATCAGTAAAACGGTCTTTTATTTTAAAATTTTATTAATAATATTATTTTGTTTAGTCTTAATGCATTTAAGCCGTTATTTCAGGGTATTTAAACATTACCGAGTTAAGCTCTTATTCATCCCGCGATAGAATTACTTAACATCGGTCACTGGCATTCTCCCGCCAAAAACTTTCTTCCAAATGAATACGAAGCCAATTTAAAAGTTTCGCCGGCCAAGAAGAGAAAACAAACGGGCAAGCGCGAAAGCCTCCGTGAATCCCTGCTAAGCCAGAGATAAGACCAGCCTTCTTTTCTGGGGTAGAATGGCTAAGGCTCTTCTTAAATATCCACTTGCCACTTTTAACCGCTCGTTTCTGGAACGTCTTTGCAGTCTTATTCTTTCATCAACCCCATGGCATTAAGATTATCTGTTATGGGGCTATCTGTAATGGTAACAGCGCATGGGAAAGACAGATTTCTTATGTTTGAGATAATTTGTATTTTTCCAAAACTGTCAAAAGGGAAATAGCCTTCTTTGAGTGTTAATGTTATTTTTCTTTTATTGCATAAACTTTTTCTTAACGAAAACTTATACAGAATGAATGAAAAGCTTTCAGCAGAAGTTTTATTAAATCTGAGTACTTAAATCAAAATAAATATTTTATTGTAAAAATATATATTCAATTTTAATTGAAATAGGAGGTGTATTTTTCATCTGGAAGCTTTATATCTGTCCGCTTCTTCCCGCGACAAACTGTAACGTTAGCAATTCTATTCTTCGAACAGCCTCAGTTGTTATCTGCTTCCATATCCACATTTTAACGCCATGTAAACATGAAAGTAATTATAACGTAATTATATAGTAGTGGAACTTGTTAAAATACATTGTATCTCCAATTATAGTATTGAATACGTTTGAAAACGTCCTGCCTTCTTTTAGCAAAATTTTATATCTGATCTGAGTAGTCTTAATGTGAACATCAAAAATAGCACTTAACGTTACATAACCTTAATAATAATTATTTATGATGCATATTTTTGAGCAGTGTTAGCATTCATACCCCCCCTCCCCCTTAACACTTAACTTTACTCTTATTTCTAAACATTATGCTATGTGCTCATACGCATTCATATCGATGTGGACATGGTCTATTCAGCTACATAAAGAGCCAAAAAAACATTTAAGATATTTTCCCTATGACTGAGAAAAATAAATATTCGAATTTCGAACAATAAATTGTCCATTCCGTAGGATTGAAAGACCATAAAACCACAGAAGTAAAATTATTCAAGTCCAGTGATAAAATATTGCAAGACGCAAATGGATACAAATGAGTACTATGTGTATTGTATGACAACATCTTTTTGGCTACGTGTTAATACTGTGAACTAACATGCTCCGCCCATTTTTACCTGGAATCCCATTATAAACTAAGAAGCTCCTCCCATTTAGTAGACAGCAGCGCCTAGAAGCTTAGCCAAGAAGATGTTGTCGTACAATACATGTGTAGATGAGTAGATGAGACAGTTAAGGAGTCACGCATTCAACTATTTAATGCACTGCTTGATCTTCAGTTATCATGAAGTTTGGCTCAGTATAGTATCTAGCTTACCTAGTTCAATACATTAGTCTTTTTTACCTCTGAAAAGGGATACGCTGTATTCAGTAATATCTATCAGAGTCAAACGAGCTAAATACATTACAAAACTATATTGTATATCCTTATAGTACTATTTTTTTACTCAAAATATTATTCAATATATTTATTGTACCTTCAGTTATCATTGATTTGGCTCAGTCTTGTATCTAGCTCACATAGTTCAATACATCTTGCTTTACTTCTTTAAATGCTCTGTATTCAATAACTCTTGTTAAGTTAACTAGGTACAGGATCAGACTTCCTCCTATATCCTTATTATACTCAATATCGTATTCAATAATTTAATATGTATTGTTTAATATTATCAAACAAGTATCATTATTTATCCTGAACAATTTGAAATTTACAAATTGCATCTATCTGCGCCTAAGATAAAAATGTATTATTTAAATATTTGGTTGGGCCAATTATGGCGGCCCTCATTCCTTTCTTTCCACCTACCTCAAATCCTCAATTATTGTCACAAGACCAGGCGACCATTAGCACGGGTCATCAGTCGACCGTGATGAAGTTACATTCAGTAACTTCAAGGTAATGAACGCGCTTAGGCTTGTTAAAGGTAAGACTATATCGCACCGTGATCTGATACAATACGGCCGAAGCCGCGTTAACGACATAGTGAGTCATCCAAAACGCATCTGTACGACCTTAGTTAAGCTAAATCCGATACGGCTTGAGCGAACTTTGCGTCCATCATTCATCATGAACTTCTCATCATCATTTATCTCAAAACCCTGATGAAATCGTGATAGTGACATTCCGAACCGTCCGTTTACCAGTGCGTGAGTGCGTGAACACCAAACCAGCTCCAGCACGCGCCAGCCCTCTAAACATAAAAGGTCGGTGTCTGGAAAGCTTTTTAAACCCCCTCCCTTTATATCCGTAAACCACCAGCGTCTTCAAATTACAGTCCACTACAAAAAGCTCAATCAATATTATTTAATTACAAAATTTATAATTTTTCTGGCTAATAAATAATTTTATTTAGTATTATCAATATAACCAGTATTTATTATTATACCCAGCAAATTACGTAGCCTGGAAATAATATTATCAATTTATAGCATTTTAAATTGGCGTGGCGGATTCTTCCCGGAGACATTTTATTTAATATTTGATCGCTTTTTGATACAACATTGACAATGCGCTGCGCTCTATTCGATAAAATTGTTTCTCGATTTAAATTTTCATTATTTCGCGTAAAATAATTATTTCAGAATCGTCGCGAACTGTGTATTTTAAATTAAAATTATGGCCGACAGATTATGCCAGTGTTTGTCACGGAACATACCAATCCCGGCGAATTTAAATTTTCAATTAATTACAGATTGCACTGAGTATTGTATAAAAATAATTGATAACAAAATTGTAGTTAATTGCAAATTTTAACGGAACATTAAAAACATTAATTAATTATTTATAACATATGCAGCAAAATGAATGCTAGGTACATATTTCTATAATAATTCCTTAAAAATATATTAGACATTGCTTTTTCCAATAAGTCATCAAAAGATATTAAAGACATAGTGATGGTGAACTATTTCATATAGGTATTCGTGCCATAAACAATGAAAAAAACATGAATTTAATTATAACTAGTATTATAAAGTACGTATTGCTTGCCTAATATTGTGCTATAGAGATAGACCATTCAGGTCCAAGTCCAACTACACAACCGTCTTCCATGAATGCCTAACTGTAGTTCGTTCTCTCTCAGAGTGATTCAATAAACAGTATCGTGCAAAAGTAGTAGTGTTAGTGAGTGAGAACCAGATCATGAAACTAGTCTCATCATCATTAAAGGTCAGTACCTGGCGTCCTTTGTATAACCCTCCCTCCACCATTCAGTCATATTACAGTACACTGAAAAGCGTTGCCAGGCACGATTGTAAAACTAAATAACAATGAATCAAGGTATAATTTCCGATGAAGGGTCTGAATAAAAAACCAATCAAAGATAAACACTAAATACAGTAGTCATGAATCGCAAAGTATAATAATACATAATACTTATTTAAATTTCACTGCAAACTACGTCATACTCTCTCTTTGCACAAATGCTTATGAATTAATATTGCTTTTCCAAAATGCATAATTTTATAAATGGTGATTATATGGGAAATTAGTTAATCAGGTCAGCTGGAAAATTTCCGTTTGACACATGCACGATGTGAATTATTGCGCTAATTCGTTTTCAAAACATTTCAAATGTTCCCCAAAGTACTTTATTTGAAAATACTGGGTTAATATGGCAAACGAGCAGGCATGCAAGAAAATTGCAATAAAACAGAGTTTTGAATATTTAAGTGGGTATTTACTTGCGAGAAGAATTTTATTGATATATAAATAGAAATACACATAATATTTGGATGGAATTGTATCAATTAATCAAAAAATTAAAATTAAAATCTGAGACGATATTTTCAGTTTTTTCAGTTCAAGTGACATTATACAATGTAAATTATATCTACCCAGATTGATATAACTCAACGTGTAAATGTGATACGTGTCATAAACTAATTTTATATGTGGTATATAGTAATTAACATATTTTTAATTATGCCCAATTGATATTGATTTGTTTTAATATTATGATTACACAAAAATGTCTTAAAGAACATTTTTTAATAATAAAGGGACCTATATAAAATTGGATTGTTCTGCTGTGATTGAATGTAACAGAACTTTTAAATTGCTTGGTTCCATTCATATTTACCATGTCATTAAAAAAAGTTTGATTTCAATAATAAGGCACGAATAAAAATACACTGATACGCCTTTAAAATAAAAAAAGCATAAATATGTATGTTTCAAAACTAGAGTTTACTATAAGCCCAGCAAAGTTATTCTAAATATTTAACACGGTAACACGTTTCCGTAATTTTTATTGCTCAAGATAACACGGCTATCAATCGGAGAAATTCCACAAACAAGGCAGTTATCTACAATATTTTTTAGCACAGTTAACACGTTTTACTTAATTCAAAATACATCCCATTAGAATTATTTGACAGCTCATGGTTAACGCCGCCATGGACGGCTGTGTTAAAGAATATCACGCCTAACAGATAACTTCCTGGGATGATTAACTACCTGAATATGATATAATATATTTATCAATTTTTATTGATTTTGAAGTTAAGTGATATATTAGCATAGCTGGGACGGATTTAATACGTTAGGTGCCCTACTCGCAGGGCCAATTGGATTTCTATATAAATATTTATATATATTCATATCGATAGAAGAACGTCAGACGGTTTGTTTTGACTTTCATTAAAACCACGGAATTATGGCAATTGAATATTATGTTTCTTTTTCTTTTTACAAAAGATATAGAAAATAGACGTTATGTAAACAAAAAGAAAATATCGGTGAAAGTTTATTTAATAATATTCAAGATATCACGAGCACTTTATTTGGTGTTCGGAATAAAACCAGAAACACTATTTTATTTACATACTGAGTTTAAGGACTTTACATTTAGGTTACGAATTATTATTGAAATATAGGCAGATACTTGCACTTGACACAAAAGGTCGCGTATCTAGGTGGTTGACGGTTTTGTGGCTCGAGATTTACTGGCTAGTTTTTTTTTCTTTTTTTATACATATAGTATAATATGTTATTATCTAAAAATTGAAAAGGCCACGAGAAAACAATTTTCATAACTATTTTTGTCTTAATAATGGCTACATCTAATTATAACGTATTATAATACTGGAACCCTATCTTTTCTTAAATTCCACGATTATTGTATAACATACTGTGTTAATTAATTCTATCTTAAAATATATCCATAGATTATGACATATCCAATATTAAAACAAGCTATAAATTTTTATAACTTGCATAAAAGTTCAGGTGAAAACAAAAATAAAAGCTCGCTATAATGGAAACATTAATAATTTCAATAACTACACCACAAAGTTCATTTCCTATTGCGTTTTTCGAAAAGTTGAGAATATTAATTGAGTATATTTCATACTGGGCGGTAATTTTTCCGTGGAAAGTTCTCGCTGCGGTATGAAAAACTGTACTAAACTAGTTAGACTGTGAGAGAAATGGGTCAGATAAGAAATGTTGTACTAGTCGCGGGGAAACAAAACTCGTTACCGCCAACAACCACCGGTCATGTAGTGCAGCTTTTGATAACCTACGGTACGGAACCTTTTCAATTTAAATTCTTGGTTTTAATCATTTTTATTAATCCTAATGTTTAGGGTAACCGCAGCCACAGGTGAGGTAGAATGTGTAATGAAGAATTAAGAGGAAACTTATAGGCATAATCATCAGTAGATGGCAAGACTGCAAATGTCCATAGGCTTCTATGTATAATAAAATGACACAAAATATATAGAATCATTATTATAAATTTTATTATGTTTCACAATAGATCTATCCCCGGAACTTGCAAACATATGTAATTGTCTTATAACTAAACTGTTTAAGTAAAAGTTATTTTTATGTTTTGTTTTCATATAAAAGAGAATTAGACGAGTAGGGAACATGAAAGAACACTAAAATTAGTATTTTCATAACCAATCATCAACATTTTATTTACTTCTTTCTTTACTTTTATTTTATTTACTCTCTCCCATTGTCAAAGTAAAATCAGTCAAAGCATACTTGAATGCGTGACTTCTTTAGTCTTAGGTACCTGCTTCTGGTACATTCACAGGTGAAAAAAATTTTAATGCTCACACCAAATGTCGGGCCTCGTGATACGCTCAATTAATTCGTGTGTAGCGGGGTGGCTTTGTTTCATGAGATGTGTATTTGTATTGTGCTCGTAGAGACACCTTTACTATCTCAAATAATTGTAATGGAGTAGGTATAAACAATTCCTATCTTGGTCAATATATTGGTATACATTTAGTGCCAATGTTGATGATAAGTCGTCTAGAAATATCCGAAAGTCAAAATTATTGACTATGATTTACAGCCAATTGACAATAATTGTTCACTCACTGTAAAGACACTGTTACCAATTATTTTTGAATGTATTCTTCATTCGTATCGGTTTCCAGGTGAATTATAACGAAAATTAATATTTATACCACCAGCATCAACAGCAGTGGAAATGAGACAAAAAGAGTAAAAAATTACATGCCAAAATGTTTCATGCAACTGACTTTGGAAATTATTAAGAGCATAATAATACTTTCCCTACACTTACATTATTGAAAAATGTTTCATTTCTAGAAGTATCGGGTGTGCATTAAATGAAACTTCATTTTTTTTTACCTTATTTCAGATCGAATTTTTCTCGTTCCGTTACAAAATATATTCCTTATCATACATTTAATAAACTAACCAAAGAGTTTTAAGGACTAAAGTTGAGTGATTAATATTAACAATCGCGATACTATAATATTTTTAGTTTGATTTAATTTGTATAAAACTACCATTCATTATATTGGCAGCATAAAATTATACGTATTTTAAATACTTATTTCAGGCATAGTAAAAAAGTCGCCTGCAGCTCAATTTTATTTACTGGGTGCGTGTGCGCGATAGTATACATTTTTTAAATACTTTACGCGGTCATTATCAATTTTATTCTGTATGTGAGAAGTAAACAATGATAAATCCATATTTTCAACTTTTAATGAGAAATAAATTAGTGATTATTCACTGTTTAAACACTTGGTATTTATTAGAGAAAAGATTCAAAGTACGGAGGTACCTACATTTGTTTTCTAATGTAGGTATATTTTGTAAAACAATTTTTATTTAACGAATAATTAACAAGATTTATGATTGTAATATTCTTTATTGAGCATGAATAAATTTTAAAAAAAAACACCTCAGAGAACTATTATATAATAATCTTGTGAATTATTTGTTAATAAAAAATAGTTTACCATTATATAATTTTTAAAAACACTAACTGAGAGAGTATATCACAACCAATAGAAAAAACTTTTTTTTTTTTTAAAGTAAGCCAACCGGTCGGGAATCGAACCCGGCATTTTCAACGGGTAAACGCCCCAAACTCGTCGCATTCAACCATTATGCTACGGAAGACATACTAATGACGACAATATTTAAGCTATTGGCTATTAAATACCTACCACTCAGCGCTCTTCGAAATCATGTTACTTCGGCAATCGATTTTTGTTTATTAAATCAAAGTAGGTAGTTATGTTACTATTACAACGATTACTAACCGACGTCTAAGAATTTCTCCAATATTTTTTAAGCAACTTCTTGTACTTGCTAATAATTTTTTTAATTAACTATTTCTTTTATTCAAACGAATAATTCACAAGATTTAAGAATATATCATTCTGATTATTGAACATTATATAATTTAGAAAAACACTAACTGAGAGAGTATATCACAACCAATAGAAAAAACTTTTTTTGAAAAAAGTTTGAAACGAGTTTGGGGCGTTTACCCGTTGGAAATGCCGGGTTTGATTCCCGACCGGTTGGCTTACTTTTTTCAAAAAAAAAAAGTTTTTTCTATTGGTTGTGATATACTCTCTCAGTTAGTGTTTTTCTAAATTATATAATGTTCAATAATCAGAATTATATATTCTTAAATCTTGTGAATTATTCGTTTGAAAAAAAGAAATAGTTAATTTAAAAAATTATTAGCAAGTACAAGAAGTTGCTTAAAAAATATTGGAGAAATTCTTAGACGTCGGTTAGTAATCGTTGTAATAGTAACATAACTACCTACTTTGATTTAATAAACAAAAATCGATTGCCGAAGTAACATGATTTCGAAGAGCGCTGAGTGGTAGGTATTTAATAGCCAATAGCTTAAATATTGTCGTCATTAGTATGTCTTCCGTAGCATAATGGTTGAATGCGACGAGTTTGGGGCGTTTACCCGTTGGAAATGCCGGGTTCGATTCCCGACCGGTTGGCTTACTTTTTTCAAAAAAAAAAGTTTTTTTCTATTGGTTGTGATATACTCTCTCAGTTAGTGTTTTTCTAAATTATATAATGTTCAATAATCAGAATGATATATTGCTTAAATCTTGTGAATTATTCGTTTGAATAAAAGAAATAGTTAATTAAAAAAATAGTTTATTTAATATAGAACTTATTCAAAGAAGGTTAACATGTTTCGTTTGTTTATATTACTTTCGTTCATATATCTGTATAATAAATAATAATATATTATTTGCCCAAAAAGTAATCCATTCGAAATAATATCGCTATTTCTTTCATTGGAAAATAATTCCTACCCTATTTTCCATAAAATTCAATCTCACCAACGCCGTGAGGCTTTGTTTTTTTTCTCTCTCACTCTCTCAAGAATAAGGCTTCCTGATTAAATCAAAAGAGACTGTCTGGCCCCAATCTTGTTTTCTTCTTCCTTGCGATTGCTTTAGGTGGAAAAGGTCGAAAGCCTTCGATGGGTAATCCCCGAAAAATTCACCGCGGTGTGTTTCTTTATAATTGGGTAGCCATATAAAATGTAAAAAAAATATACCCTCCTTACCTATCTACATGATCTCGACTGAATTTGGAATAAAGAAAGCTTTTCTTTGTGCTAGTGTTTAAATTCTCATTTTCTAATATATTACACGTTCCAGGATAAGGGTAGTAATTCAGATATAAATAATACTAGCAACTGAGGATACCAGTAACGAAGGGTGGAGATAGGCTGTTAAGATCAGCCCAACCAAACCATAATAGCTTTTGTATACTTTGGGCGATACGACAAAATTGTGCGCACTTTTTAATTCATACTTATTTGTTTTCGTTGGATTAAGAACACATATTACACATATTGATGGTTCATTTTTTTTAAATTCATTAAGCCCTGCCTAAACTAAACTCTATTATTATTCTATCTATAAAATATCCAAAGTTATGTATGATTTAATTGCATAATTTTAAATATTTTATAGATAGACGAGTAGTTTTTGACTATTATTTATAATGGCTTAGTTTCGTAGGGTTTAATCGAAATTTGAAAACCTTACTTACACCATCTGTAAATTGTAGTCTTATTTCAATGAAAACAAATACGTATGACCGATAAAGTTTAGTGTGCACTATTTATGTCTGATATTAACAGCTTACCTCCGTCCTTCGCCACTGGAGGATACTAATTGGTGGAATTTATGTTTAAATTTTTTCATGACTCAGGTTTCACACTAGCGGCATTTTGAGGTACTACGCATTTTTATAATATATATATATATTAAATACACTATCAATTGATACTAAATTGCTCATATATTAGAGAATCTCAATTGTAAAGTATTTTAATGTAACACCTACTTGACCAGGTAATACACACTTGACACTGATTTATTTTAATTGTGGCTTAATTACAGTAGTTCAACGTGATCAATCGACAATCATATAGAGTCATTACACGCAACGTTTCAATTACCAATTGGATTGTCACAACGCTTGTTTTAATTACTTTTACACCAAAACTCATGTAACATAATATAAATACCGGGGCTCGAAATGGACCGGAGCGTGAAATCTGGTGCAATAAATCCCCGAGATTGTTGCTCTGTCTTGTGTAAAAATAATTGCTTATTTTAAATGAAGGATACACACTGAGATAACGTTGACTAAGCACCTTAAAGTCAATTAGTCCAAAGTAGGGATTCCAATCCCGGGATCCCGAACTATTCTCGATACCTATGAATCCCCGGAATGGTAAACATAATCCCGAAAATTTCGGGAATGATTTTTTTTATCAATTTTTATGGGAAATTAAATAAAAACGAAAATATAACAGAAAAATACTTTTAATAACAAATAACTGCATAAGAAATAAACTGAGTTTGAATGAAGTTTGATTTAGGACCCATGTGTAAGTTGCCAATTCATTTTATTTTTTCACATAATTTATAAAAATGAGAAAGATTGAAAAAAACAGTGCCTCGCACATTTAACAAAGTAATTCCACCATGATCTCATACGATTTATGACAGTTTCATATTTGGCTGACTAATTATTAGATTTATGCAGCGGAAAGGCCATACACCATGATTTGCTTTCCTATTTTAAATCTCGCTAACTCATTCATTAAGTCTTTACTATCAGAAACAGCAATCTCATATAATATATGTAAACACTAAACCAATATTGATTTAACGAAATTTTATAAATGAAAATCGTTTAACATAAAATTAATAGATTAATAGAATAAATTTAATAGTTTAACATAAAATTAAAAATTCCACATAATATGTATGATGCAGGTAACATCCGTAAAGTGAATTTGAGAAATAGAATAAATAAATCAAGAAACATTTAGTTAGTCGTTTCAGCCATTTATACCTAAGCTGTCTACTTTTTATAGAAAGTAAACCATTGCGCACTACCAGAAAATGCTTTTCTGGAGATTACTTCGGGCATATTATTCAGAATAATGTTTTAATTACTTACTTACACCTTTAATTTTTTTTCAACACAATATGTTATTTTTTATTTTAATTGAAATTGTATTTTATTTGTTATTTTTTCATTATTATTTATATTACAATATTATTCACCCCATTAAACCTATGTATTTCCAAGATTTTACGTACACAATATTAACAATAAATATCTTGAATAGTATAAATTATACTAGATCTATTTTTGGCCGTTTTTATAAATGTTACTTCTTGTAGATATACATAAAAATTGTACATGAACTATGGAAAAAATGCCAATCCTGGAATTATCAAATGCTACTCCCAAAATCCCGGGATCAAAATTTTGGCTCGGGATTGAATTCCCTAGTCCAAATGGTGTCGGTTTTTGTCTAGCGTTGCTTATAGCGCTTATTCATTCGTCCGGCGTTTCACAGGCGGAAACTTTTGGTTTATGATTCCTATGCACTATCAAGACTGACGTGAATGTATGGACCATGGACAATACTTGTTTTTACCCTGAACGAAATGGACATTTCTTTTTTTTAGCCTTTATGATAATTTTCAATCCTCTGTAATGCTTTCACTATTACTGTTAATAACATCTTTCAGTACTTGGTTCGAGATTGTATTATCAGTTTAAAAAAATCAAAAATATGACATGACTGTAAATGTTCTTCACTGTACCCTTAAAATATTATGTTTACACAAAATATGTCAGAATCATAGTAAAAATTAATATTTTGCATTCTCTAATCTTGAATGCCAACAAATTTAAAACCGTTATTCCATTTGACCGACTGAGCTTTGAAGGTATATAATAAAAACCTAATACACTTATTTTTATATAGTATATATATAAAAGTAGGATATATATAAATACTTAAGTAAATATATTTTTATATTTTCGGAAAATTGTTGAATTTCCGGTTCATAAAATTTTCCATTTCAAGCCCTAGTGAAAACAAATGAAAACTAAATTTACTCTACAGACTTAAAGTACTTGAATGAATGAATTTAAATTCTAGTATATATTGTGTGTTTTTTTAAATTCATTTGAATCATTTTTAATGATCCAGGATTATCGAATAATTGTTTTAACGATCTTGTATTGTTAATTAAATATATAAGCAGTAAGTAACCTTAATTTTTGTCATCATATTATAAATATTATACTGTATATGCATAGTTTATGAATACGCTAAATGGCGACACCCAATTTGCTGAAAACTATTTAAATAGAATAGAAGATTAAAAATCATAAATTAATTTAAATTTTACATAAAATAGAAAAAAAAATCATTTTTTTTTCTTTTAGTTATGCCATTCCCTGTCGGAGGTCGGCGATAATTCAAAAAGATTTTCTCTTTCTTATCCATAATAATTAAACTATATGTTTTTAATAGCTAGGTACATGTTTCAGGTTTTTCAAATAATGTTTATTCTTTGTAGTTACATATTATTATTCGATATTCAGACACGTGTTTTCTTTTCAGAAGATGTTTACGCGCAAGATGGATTATGATATCGTGATAAATCTTATCAACCCAATAGTATGACAATTTCTTCAGAAAAATAATTGATAATAATGACAAAACCCACTTTATTATTTTAATTTTATTTTATTTATTAATTTAATTATAATCATCTCTAAGACACGGAATTAATTATGTATAGATTATACAGATAATTAAAATATATCTAGCTCTAGATATTAAAAAATTAATATGATTGATAACGTTGTCATAGCATCTTTTTTACGGGCCAGATACAGTCTTGTAAACATCTATAATACAGTAGTCAATATTTATGTTTTCTGTACTGTGTTATTTTTTCAGATAACGTTTATGAATGACACTGTATTGGTATATAAATCGATTTTATAAATATTCTCATTGTCATAATATTATTTGTCTTTTTTAAATATATATTATATAAACTCATGCTCTCAACTGGTTCTAAGCCTTCAGCGAGTTGCCTCACTTTATGAAGCCGTGATCTACAACAGGCCGCACATACAAATTTCGCTAGTTATCTCGTCCGACTTTAAACTCAAATTACTAGCCACTGTCGATTTATTTGATATATGAAAAAAATAAATACACATTGACATTTGAATAATTACGAAAAACTAAGCCTCAAATTAAATGTTTTACACCGTCCTATCAGATTCTGGCATAGTAATATCGTGAGGCAGTAGAGAAGAACCAAAAACTCTTCTGGCATATGAAATCATTTTATATTATGTGGTATATAATGGGCGGCAAATCCAATAATCAATAAATTGAGGTTAAATAATTGAAATGTTAAAATGACGATTATAGCATAGTACATTAATTATTAAGGAGTTAAATTAAAATTAAAATTACCTGCTGTTCGAGGTAAACGGCAAAAATGACAAAATTTAATTATCGCTTCCACCCGTTCATCGATAGCTTTCTGTTTTATCTGAAGCCGTCGCTGACAGAGTTTACATGTGACCTTTTCAGAATTTTTTTTATGCTAACATTTGACTGAAAAAGCATAAATTTGTACAGAAATATAATATAAAACTAAATATTAATAGAATTATTACTGAATTTATGTTTTTATTTTTACTTCTAGTATATGATTACCAGATGTTGGCTCTGGTCTAATCCCCAAAGAGGAGTCAATTTAGTTGATGTTAGTGAAACCGGCGTGGGAAACAAATACTCAGTCATCCAGGAATTCAAAATTTCCCGGAATATCAAAGGGCACCTGACCATTTTTTATAGCGAAACTAAAATTTTAAAACGGTTTGGAAACCTGAACAAAACTGAAAGTTTTTATACGAAAGCTAAACTTGACTTTGAATAAGGACATATTATTTTTTACCTGGCCTGAACCGACAAACTAACACACAAATAAATCAATCGTTTCTCTTAATCAGGTCGTGAAAGAAAACAAATTATAGGATGCTCTCATAATAGTTTGATAGGTGCATACAGTATAACAGATAGTATTAACATATCAAGAATATAGAAAGTATAAACTGACATTACAATAATTAATGTGTAACAGATTTAAATAAGCATGATCCCGGATAGGAAACACGAGTTTGAAAATAATATAATATGTCGAAAAATGTAAACTTCTATGCTCGATTCAAATTAAAAAGAAGAGTGGATAAATCATATTAAGTACAGGATTTTACATCATGAAAATTTTTGGAGAAATCCACGACGTCGGTTAGTAATCGAAGTAATAGGTACCTACTTTGATTTAAGAAACAAAAATCGATTGCCAAAGTAGCTTGATTTGGAAGAGCGCTGATGAGTAGGTATTAATATTGACCAATAGTTAAAATTTATCGCAATTAGTATGTCACTGCGTCTTCTTCTTCCACGGCGCTACATCCCGGGGTGGGATTTGGCCTTCTCCACAACCGCTTTCCACTCACTCCGGTCTCTCGCCACACTTCTCCAGTTACCGGGTCTTCTATATGAAGCCAGTCCACTTCTACGGCGTCAGACCATCTCCTTCTTGGACGGCCTCTGGGTCTCTTCCGTTGGGGTAGCCACTTAGTCATGATCCTTGGCGCTCTAACTTCAGGCATTCTCTCCACATGTCCTGCCCATCGTAGTCTTTAGGACTCATGTCACTGCGTAGCATAGTGGTAATGCACGGATGGAGCGTAAACCTGGGAGATGCAGGGTTCGATTCCTCGCCGGAGTGGCTTACTTTTTTCAAAAAAGTTTTTTCTATTGGTTATAATACATTCTCTCAGAAAGTGTTTTTCAAAATTATGTATGTTAAGTAAAGGTGTTAAAAATCTACAAAGTGGCATTTAGATAAGAACTTAGTATGATATCCAATACACAATCAATCAAAAAATAGAAACTGGAAGAGAAAAGCTCTTCAAAAGCTTTTAATCGAAATATTTTATGTTGCAGAACTAATCCATAATGTACTTTGTACATAAGGTACTTGATGGAATTTGAATTTAAATTCTAATGGATTTAAGTTTTATACTATTCCATTTGATGGATTCGATGGATGGATTTGACTCAAATGGAGTACGAAACTTAAATCCATTAGAATTTTAATCCATAATATGAATATTATATTATTTCTGAATGTATTGTATTTTCAATGAAAAATGTTACATTTATGAATCTAATTTATGTTTAATATTATTGTCATCGTTTTCTCATTATTATTATATTACTATTATTAGTACTCGTGGTAGAAATTTGCAACGAAGCAACACGAGTAATATAAGAAAATCTTGTGTAACTACAATACTCCAGGCTTTGTTGCAAGTATTATAACAACCAAGATTGTTGCATTGTTACTAAAATAAGATTAAATGCTTTAACATTCGCTAACTTCACTTGTAAGATAGATTGTTTTAAATGACTTAATAAACTCATGCAAGGTGTTGTAGACTATGTTAAAATATTACGAGTTTTTTATTTCAATTATAAAAGGTTATAAGTCAATTAACTTTATTAAATTGATTTATAACCACCACATCCACTTGATAGCAACATTAATGTTGGTATCATCATCATCAGCTTTATCAGCTAGATGAAAGTATCTCCTTGCTGTCTCCCCTCTTTTCGGTTTTTATAAAGGAAGCCCATAGAAGGCGGCGTGGTGAGGCAAGGAATTTATTACGGGTTTACAAGGCATTTTTCAATGCACACAAAAAGCATACGCTCACTGCACTTGTCAGAAGCAAAAGTAAAATGTTTGTCTTTCATTATCTTGTAATTTACATTATTAATATATTATACTATATATATATTATATTATAGTAGAATTACATTTAATATAATACACTTTTAGCTTTTTTTTCTTATGCGTGCAAAACTGGAAATTATACTTTCAATGTCACATGGTCACTCATTCTGATTTTTTTATGTATAAGTATATTATTATGTTATTTAATTTTAAAAAAAAAGCTTGGATTAGTGTAATTTTAATGATTTCTTTTGAATAATTTTGTAGATTACATTTTTAAATATTTATTAAATTTATAATGAATATAAAAAACATCTTAAAATCATATATAAAATTTTATTGTTAACACAGAGTATTTTCGTAAACATTGCGTGAATTTATAATATAATAGTGTTCAATAATAATTTCTCATTATTAAACATCAAATGGGGTCAGACGGCAAGCGCAATTTGCCTTATCGGGGAAATCGCAAACTTGGAGGCGGGCGTTGAAGTGAAGTCCAGGTGAGCAGTGAAGCAGGGTCTTCATACCCCAGTTGCACTCGTAGAAGGTGGTGCAGTCCTTTGGGTTGGGCAAGTGGATGGCTACCGAGCCGCTAGATTGGGCTGGACACTTTTTGTTGGCAATAGGCCAGCAAGGCTTAACGGCCCTGCATGCGGCTTTTGCTGGCCAGTCACAGATCTAAAATAATTTAAAAAATAATATATCAATATTTACTACCTTGGTATAATATATTTTAATTCTTCAGTAAAGTAAAGATTAAAATTCTTTTTTATCTTAATTACTGCGTAGGTATACAATAAAGGTATTTTGACCGACACATTTAATGCAATAAAAAACAGATATTTTGACCATCTTTTGGTTATTATGTGACTGCAAACAACTATTTTCGTCGATGAATTATTTCAAATCGAAAAATAAAATATCGCCTAATATGTGTGACTGAACTTTATTTAGGTTTCCCTCAAGACGCGTCTTCAAAGTAAATTGACATTAGACAAACAACAATTTATGTTATAACTGTAAAAAAATAATATTTTAGTGTATCAAATGCGTAAATTGAGAAAATATTTTATTATGTCTTATTTTTTTGGGTAAATTTACAATAAACCATTAGGAAAATATAAATATTTTGGTTTTCTATTTTATTTATCTACAAGAGTCGCCGTGCTTGTTAATAAATACATCATATGATTATAAATTGTATATATTTGTCAAATTTAATTGCAAGTGATATTTTCGTGTTTATAAAATGTTAAGTATTTTTTTATTACAAACTTCCTATAGGTACTTATATTTTTTTTAAGTATGAACTTAAAAAAAATTTGCAAGTACATACTCGTAGATAAAACTAATAAACTATTACGTTGTATTCCAAATCAAATTACTGCAAACGAATTAATAATAAAATTACTAAATATTTCACAAAGAACATATTTTGGTTTTAATATTATAATTATGATCCGATTCAAATGCCAAAGGTAATCCCAATTATTTAATAGGCTACCATTAATAATAACGAAATGTTACGTTTGGCCGTGCTCTCCATTTTCAGACATCATTCAGACATTTATCCAGCAATCTATTTGACAGAGATACAAAATTATCAATAATACTAGTTGGCATGTTGATAAGTCTGACTGTTTGAGCATATCAAAATTAATTGTACCCATATATGAAAATATAAACTATACAATATTATATCCGGCAGTGTGAAATAATTCAATCAGTTTAAACCACCTTTCCAATATTTAACAAGTTGTAATGTTGTCATCAACATTGATGAACGATTTCTAATATCACCATGACATAGAGTTTGGTGGTGACGATGGTTGACAAAACAATTAAGCCAGGATTATATTATGATACAGGTCACGTACTATCACGTGACAATGTTATCAGATTGTTGCTCCCATCCCGTAGCACATATTGAACCTTTAAACGAACATTCTCAGTTAGCAAAATCTGCCGAAATCACCAGAATAACAATGAGGTCACCTCACGCGTACCGCACTGCATCGACACCTGTATGATTCAATGAACGTTTTTTATCATTTTTTACATGCCTACACATTTTCGATTCATGTCAAAATCGTGTATTTTTTTGTTTTTAGCGGTTGGCACTATGTATTTTCTAAAAGAATGTTTTCTATTGTCTATGCTATAGATGTAATATGGCAAGTAATTTTAACGCACGCACACGTAGGAACTGTTAGAATCAATTGAAATTAGCATGAATAATAATTAAAAACACTAATACAATAGAGTTGGCACTCTCCATCATTGAATTTACAGATATTGTGATCGTTCAAAATATTCTGCAAAATTAAGAAACCATAGACTAAATTTGTCACCGTGACGGTACGCGACGTGCATCTCAATATAATTACAGCTTTAGATACTTCTTTACTTGGAGTAAAAAAGAGTTGGGACTCTATCAATGATTTTCTTTTGGGCATGCTTTCATACTATAGTTGAAAATATATTAGAAGACTTTGTAAGCGTTATGTAAATGCAATCTTTATAATTCTTAATAATTTCTATTGTATTTTCTGACTTTAGTATCTAAAAAATTGGAAGCATTAGTTAGTTTTTTTTTTCTATTTAAGTTAGGATGAGGTTAGTTGGGTAATATTTATTATTTTTTATAAGATTATGTATAGGAATCTAGCTAATTTGGCATATGTGCTTTCTTGTACCTACGATGCAATGCATAGGATCGGATTGGAATATTGTTCCACATTTGCTTAGAAAACACATAGAGAAATACGATACCTTAGCTACGGCGCTCCATTCCAGCTCATCGGGGCATTGGAAGACAATTGGTTCTCCATGGTCACACTTGTAGAACTTGCTGCAGTCTGATTCGTGAGGAAGAAGTGCACCGTTGGATTGTACTCCAGCAACTGTGCAGATGTTTGATTCCTGGAAATGCAAATGGCTTGATATGAAATACTCAAAAGAATTGCAAGTAAATATTATATTATCACTGTGTTACATATTAAATTATTTCAAACTTTGTAGAATTATAAAAACTATATTATTTTAAAATAACTCAGAAAACACACAGATTAAAAAAAAACTTAGCAAATAAATACATCGAAATTTAATTTGCTTGAATCATAAACAGGTCAGTACCTCATGAGTAAGAACGTTTACTGGGACAGCGAAAAGATGTGAGGTTCGTCTCTCATTTTTTTCTTTTCTTTCATTTTTTCTAGTTTTTTTTTTTAAATATCTTCTGATGTATTTCAAAATTATCTATTTTCAATTTGAAGAATTTAACATTTTTAAATATTGTATTTATTCAATATTGAATAAAATAATGATAATATTAAACTACCTGATTAAGCTCTAAAGTATGGGGTGTCATAACTAAAATAATCGTACCAATATTGTTTATGCTATCGGTATAGTAAAAAAAGTATTGACACTTGCAATTATCGCAATCACATAATAATATGCTTGTCTGTGAGAGTTTTCTTTCAAAAAGTTGCTGAAAAAATGATATCAAAGCATCGAAGTATTGGTAAAAATATATATGTATAAACTTACACGAGTGAACTCCGCGGACACTGCAGAGATGCCAATCAGGCTCATGATAACAAAAGACAATTTGAATCCTGAAAAAAGATAAAAACAAAATGTAATGTTTTGTATATAATAGAATAACTATTATATTTTTTTTAAATATTCCAAATTCTGTGTCAATGTGTTTTTTTATATTGAATGCTTTTCAATCGTACAATAAATAAATAAAATTCTTAATACATAACACAGTTAATAAATTTTACATGATGTTTAATTTTTAGAAGAAAATTATTTATTTATTCGATAACTTTCTCAATTATGAAATGGTCAAATATTATTTAAGTATTTCATACGAGGTAACGGATATATTGATTTATTAATTTTAAGAACATTTATATTGTTATATAAGTAGAAAAAAATATGTTATATTAAACACTTAGCAGCTTAATACTGTTATCTGTTGGTGGACATACATTATATTAATTGACATAAACACAATAAATTAAGTAGGTAATAATTCTACAAATTGCTTTCTTTTATTTTAATTAATCTTAATTAAGTAACATAATTTAATAATGGTCAGTGCCAGTTTCGTCAGCATGGAAGAATAATATTTTTATAAGTAGTTGACAAAACAGACAATGCCGGTTTTGATCGTTATTAAATTATGTGGTTTAACTACAATATATTTTCTTTTATAAATATTATATTTTTCAAAATAAATCAGCAATAATATTTGTAAAATTTGATTTTTTTTTAATGGAAAAAACATAATATTATGCATATATTCTTTTTTTCACCACAACAAGCCATAAAGCCCAATAAGTGTAGTGAAATAGTTATGTATTTAGTAATAAAGTGAAACAATTATAAACACCAAAATATATTGCGGCTTCAATGAGAATCAAACCCGGAGCGTCTGGATAAAAAGCCAGTACCTTACACACTGGACTACATTATTATGGTAAAATTAGATTTTAAAATTTATTTTACTAAACATAATTTAAATTTACAATAAAACTTACCAGACATGTTGAATTGATTTCCAACTGAACTACTTAAGATCAATAATTAAATCAATTTACTGAACAGCTCGTTAATTAATGACAAATTAGTCCCAATAATGTTGTGCTTTTATATGAAATCAGTGAGTACGCAAAATATATTTTGATACTAGGAATTACTTTTATCTATCGATAAAAATCAAAATGATACCATTTACTTGTACAATAAGATGCATTGGATGCGAATTATATTATAGTCATGTATGTATTATTATTTAAATGTATTAGGTTATCTTGTCACGCTTAAATAATAATCCAAAGATCAAAAAAATACTAATCCCTGCACTGGAACTGGCAGTACTTTGATTTATGTATATTTTAATATTTTGCCTTCAATCTTCGATCAATATCTTGAAAATTTATATATATTTTTTTTAAAAAGCAGTAAGTAATATTACCATCGTAATAATACATCGGTAATACTCTAGTGCACGAATATCTAGATCTTGGTAAGTTTCTCCTGGGACACTCTCAGCACAACATTGAAGGACGCCTATTATCCGTTACGCCATGGTTACGTGTGGAGACGTGTCAGGTAGTGAAGACAAAAGCAAGTAGAAACTTACTTAACATCAAATGAGAATCATCTCACATCTTTTCAAAATATTGCAGTGGAGATTGCCTTGACATATTACACCTTTAGCAGGTTTTTTTTTTTTTTTTTAGAATTATTAATAACCATGTCCTTGCTTTTTCGTACAAGGTGGTTGTTAGTAATTTTGAACGATCACAAACACCCAGGCTTTGATAAAAACACATAAATGTTTTTGTCATGACCGGGAATCGAACCCAGGAACTCTCGGGTGGAAGGCAAGCGCCTTACCAACTGCACCACGAGAGCCGCAGGTTGACATCATTTAGTATGGACAGATTTCGAAATTGAGCATACATAGATTTTCTATGGGAAGAATTTTTCAACTTTATGATTTCTGACATCTAATATTCAAAAAAAATATATTTTTCGATAATCTTTCGATACATTTTTTTACAAAACAGAACGAATTCATTTTTACAACATCTTAGCTCGTATTCTTATTTGTCCAGTACAAATCTTGCAATCGATTTTTAACTAACTTCCCGACTAGCTAGACATTTGAAACTTTTAGAATATATCAAAACACGATTCCAATGCACTATTTAATACTGTTAGCCATCTTTAAGTACATATGATTTCATTTTCAGGTAATTCTGTTTTGTATGAAAAGTTATTTCGGAAGAAATCCGTAAAAAAAAAGTGGGTCCTAGCAACTAAATTATTAATATTAATATATACGTGCGTTACTATAGAAATCAATATGAAGTGTCAAAATGACATTTCAGTATATTTAATCAGTATTTCTATCAAGTACAATTTTTTTTGATCGTTTAAGCTATTCAAGTCAAGTTTATAATATGATTCAACAGAAAATTTAAAAACTTTGTATATAAAAATTTCTTTTTATCTTTTAATTATTAGTTAAATTTCTTTGCAATATTAAATCTGGATTTTAGTAATTTTAAATTTAGTCATTCCAAAAATGAATACTCTCTCTTCAGCAGTATTTATTAGTATATATTTTAAAGATATATATTTATCCAATAATTTCTACAATTGCCGACAGATCGCCCATGGAAAACTGTATGACAAAATAAAATAATATAAAACTGATCTTTCTCTAAATTTAGTATAATTATGTAATGTATTGTTTACTTTAGTATGTTATATAATTTAATGGCAAAGAATTGAGATAAGATTAAACTATAAAACGAAATCATCATATAACATTGGTATCGTAGCAAATATATATTTCCAATTAATATCAAGTGTCTATTCAGGTCCGAACTATTGTCCAAAAAGACAAAATTCCAGGTATACAACTTTACCGTGAAACCAATCACTCTGTATAGGTATGAAACCTGGAACCTAACGAAGAAATAAAATAGAAGGCTATCGAAGTATATGGATACAAAATTATACTACCATAGGTGGCGTATACGTACTGTCATACGATCTCCCAAGTTTCAAAGTATGTTATACCTACCAAACTTTTGCAAGTTAATAAGGGTTTATAAACAATAGCCATGTTATATTGTGATGCAATACCTACAGAATTATTCAAACTTGAAAAACACAAGTGTAGGCCATCAGGAGGTCATAGTATTGTGGACCCACGCCAGATATTACATACAAGTATAAAAGCACAAAATGTGTAAAAAGGGACACGCACTATCTATTATTTTTAATTCATTGTAACGCGTATATCTTGTCTGCTATATATTTACTTGACATCATCTCCATCATCTCAATCATCTTCTTGCCATCCAGTCTAAATACATCCTTGAAGGTTAATCATCTGACAATTACATTCAAGGCGTCAGTTTTTAAACGTAACAGCTGTGAATACTGCTCAAGAATTGCAGAAAAGTCCAGTATTTGGTTAGGAGACGACAAAATGATAACACTATCACACCACATCAGGTTCCTGTCAACCCAAGCCACCTGATTCCTTTACCTTCTTCCCTGAGGGACATATCAGTAAGAATCATTCATCAACATTTATATTCAACGGTTTAAAGTGCGAGTATTCAGATAGGCCGGTCACGTTGTTAGATCTGATGAATCTAGAACTCTTCATAAAGTTTATGAAGGAACCCCTGTAGGCACTCGGCATCTGGGTCACCCTCGAAAGAGATGTTCGGATAATTTCAAAAGAAACGCAGAGAGACAGTGTGACTGACTAGAGAGAAAGAGCTCGTTATAGAAAATTGGAGAACGGTTGTGCAGTCAGCCATTAACCTGAACGATCTGAAGCCCTAGTTAAATTAAGTAAGAAAGTTAATGATGTCAAAATTCTCCTGAATTGCGAGACAGTTACAAGCTGTAATGGAATATATACAACCAAATACCTAATGCCAGGCGTTATTTAAATTAAATGGAGAAAAAAATATCATCATTCGTGTTACAACGGCCCGAGGTAGGCTCTGGCCTCCTCAAATCATCTTCGCTTCGCAATCCTACTCCAATCCAGGATTCCAATCGCCCGTGCATCCTGGTTAACTACATACAACCACCGCAACTTAGGTCTCCCAACACTCCTACGCTCGAATGGCTTCGCACCAAAAACCTTCTCGACTGGTCGGCCCAGGTATATCTACTGAACATGACTAGCCAATTGCAGTCGTAAAATGATCATACTACCATTAAAATAAATAACATTTAGATAACCAGAAAACTAAAAACAAGTAAATTGGCAAACTTATAATCGTATATTGATAAAAAGAGCGTATGCCTATTAATTTATACAGCTTAAGCGTCGGCCTATAGCATCGTAGGTCTCAAGTTCAAATCGTGTGTCTGATATGTACACAAATTGTTTTTCAATGTGTGTATGAGTCATAGTATGGATCTAATAGGTTGAGCAAATGGCTGACATCCATTTCTAGTAAAAACAAAATCTGTTAATACATACCTCCACTCTGTGGATGCCCATATGATCTTATTAGTATCGGACATGATCGGAAATGTATATTATAAATATTTTTTTAAGCTCGGCGTCATTTCATTGTATAATACATACGCTATACTTCCACTGCAATATTTTGTCCTTTCATAGTGTGACCAATCAGACTTCCATACGAGGAATAGTTGGGTGTTCACTATTTGCGTAAAAAATTGGGCCGTACCTACTTGTTTTTTAAATGTGTGATAGGATTTATAGCTTAAATACTATCAAACAATATTTAAAAATCAATATATGATTTTCATTCAACTATTAATCGATCAAGGAACACGTAAAATTTAACATGACTTTCATTTTTCAAATAATATATTATTGTCATCGACTTAATCTCATATTATTATCAATAAATGTAATAATATTCATTATATTCATTGTAACATTTACATATGTAAAATTATTTTTACTCTAGATGTTTCCAAGATCGTATCTTTACCTAAAATATTATTATTATCAGTTTTTATTTTGCATATTTAAAGTACAGTACTAAGATAACATCGCATAAAATGGGTACAGACTGTTTTGCAGCTTAAATCGTACGTTAATCAATTCACAAAGATAAAATCAATGCATGACATGTGAAAATGTCAAAACAAGTATATAAGTATGTGTCCTGATAAAATTACGATTTAAAATACTATATAAGACACGTTCCAACTTACGGAGAAGAATATACGTCTCATACAAAGACTGACGCATATCACGATCGATATTTTTTTATTGATTAATTATACCTATAAGAGTACCTATCTAAGAGCTAAAAATAAGACGATTTGGCGCCGCCAACTGGACACCGCCAATTAGACAACTCTGACTAGGCGCCGCCAATTAGAGGACGCCGACTGGGCACCGGATTACTCGACGACGAAACATCGATCATTCAAACAAATGTAATAAGTGAAGAAATATAAAAAAAAACGTTATAGCGTGAACCAAAAAGTAGACAATCAAGTTTAAAATAAAGTATTTTCCTATAGAAAAGTGGGGTGTATGGTTATAGTAAGGACTCGTGTCGTTGGTGTGCTTTTATATAAATCAATCCACGAAGGAATACATTTAAAAGATCACCCCGAGGTTCAATGACGAGAACCAAATATTAAATTTGGTGGAATTATGTGGTAGGAACTGTGAAGAGTGGATTGAGCTTAGCAGTGTGTTGATACCATGGCCCCCATAAGGGGGGAGGGGCTGATAGAGCTCTAGCCTGGGGGGGTGGGCTTATAAAGGGCCCGGCGTGGCAAGTCGACCAGTTAAGTGAGAAAAACACACACCACAAATTTGCTTTTATAGTAAAAAAAAGTCGCCAGCGGCGCTATTTTCTTGAACGATTATTAACATTTAAAAATATAAGACTGTGCAATATTATGATATGATGATTGATATAATTAAATGCTAATTTATAATTATTTTAAGTGTGTTTCCTGACTTCGACTTACAAAATGGCTTTTTTATCCAATATGGTGAAGGGTTCCATGCTTCGTGGGTACCACAAAATAAAGTCGCAATCAGTGCTTCATAATATGCTAAGTGCTGACAACTCAAGAAATCAAGTGGATTTCTTTAAAAATCGCTAAAAATGCACGGAATACCCTTAACCCTGGGGTTACCACTTGGTGTGGAACCACTTGGGGAATACTAATGTAGAAAATCACACTATCCTTAGTGATAGGTAAAGGGCCGCCATAGATCCTGATCTGGCCCGCTTCAGGATGTGGGGGCCATGGTTGATACAGACTGATGATGATACAAAGAAATAAATAGAATTATTTTTTACTAATACAAGTCAAAAAATAAGAATACAGCTAAATGCATTTCTGAAATTGTGGCAAACATTTTAACTAAACAAAAATACGTAAGATAGCCTTTCTGAGTATAATTAAACGATTTTTATTTTGAACATAGGTACATAATTTTTAAAAAATGCGACAAATTAAAACTAATGGCTCTTACAATAAATACTCTCTGCTGTAGGAATTTTATCTATTTGTGATGAATTTTAACTAACGGCAATTACAATACTCTCTGAAGCGCTTACTAAATTGAGTTACTATTAGAAATCGGCTTTTGTATTTTAAATCATAGGTATTAATTACCTTCATTACTAACCGACGTCACAGATCACTCCAAGATTTTTTTCTTGTAACTTACTTGAACTTGCTAATAATTTAATTAACTATTTGTTTTATTCAACGCATAATTCACAAGATTTAAGAATGTAACATTCGATAATTGAGAGATCTTCAATTTAAAAAAATCTGTTTTGAAAAAAGTACGACACCCAGCAGGAATCGAAGAAGAGATCAAAAAGTTTTTTTCTATTGGTTATATATTTTCTGTCTGTGTGTAAAGTGTTTTCAAAATTATGTATGTTCAATAAAAAGAATGGTACATTCTTAAATATTGTGAATTATTTGTTAAATAAAAAAATAGTTAATTAGATGTTTATTTTATTTTTAAATTAAATTTCCGTGTGGTCCGTATTCGTTTTGGGCCGCCATTTTACCAAGATTGTGTTTAAGGGTTCAAAGAAGTGGTGTTAATTATTTTTAAATTACAATTGCCGGTTGACATTTATCAGATAATAAATATCACATGCATTTTATTTTCTTTTTCCAAGTGAATTTGTAATAGTCGTCACAAAGAATTATTTACGCTGTCAAATCAATTATGCCACCTAAACGACAAGCGGTTGGTCGACCTACGCCTCAAGCACGAAAGAAGAGGGTGACATGAGCAACGGGAAATAAAACTGGACACCGATCGAGTAAGCACTGCTCAAGCCCGTTCATCCTAAACAAATGAGCAACGGAAAATAAGACTGGAAAATCTATCACAACTGTAAGGAACCAAGACGAAGTTGTCAATTATCCCACTGAATTCTTGAATTCACTTGATTTGCCAGGAATGCCGCCGCACTTTTAACATTAAAAATTGGCGTGCCTATCAATCTTCTCCGAAACATAAATCCACCACGACATTGCAACGGTACCAGGCTTTCAGTGAAAAAGATGATTAAGAATGTCATCGAAGCTACAATTTTAAATTTTAAATTTAAAGGAGAAGATGTACTGTTGCTACGCATCTCAATGATTCCGACAGATATGCTAGTCAAATTCAAACGTCTGCAGTTTCCTGTGTGACTCGCATTCGTAATGACCATTAACAAAGCACAGGGACAATCGCTACAAGTGTGTGGACTCCATTTGGAAAATCCATGCTTCTCACATGGACAGCTGTATGTGGCCTGCTCACGCGTTGGAAAACCTTCTGATTTATTCGTGTACGCACCAGACGGAAAAACAAAAAATAATATTGTGTATCCAAAAGCACTTTCTTTCTTGGAGTGGCATTGCAGCGCATGTCGGGTCTCGCTAGTTTATGTATATATATAACACCGTTAAAGATTGCAAAGTAATTTATTGGTAGGTATTAAAATTTTCATAACATCAATTAATTTCATTTTAATATGTAAGTACTTAATATTAAATTATTTTATCAGTTATTTAAAAAAATTGTCTATATTATACAATAATAAATTCTAAAAAAAATACATGTAGCCATACAAGACATCTGACACACTGCAGTTAAACACAAAGGTAGTAAATACCTATCGATTATTATAATTTTTGTTCAGTTGAATACTATAATAAATATAGTTGTATACTTTTGAATTGATAATCATACTAACGAAAAAAAAACAACTGAATACACGAAATAAATTTGGAACTATATGCCAAATATTAAAAAAAGTTTTTCAGGCAAGCAGGAATTTTCTAGCTGGAAGGTAATGCATTAAGAATTTAATTTAAGTCCAAAAAATACTTCAAGCTTCTATTCAATCTCTCAAATCAAATATAAGTGCCAAAAATGTCAGTTGTCTGAAAATGGTTAAGATCAGTGCTAATGAGATGGATTTCTGATGGTACTCAATCCATGTTTTATTTAAATTGCAAATGACATCACTTTTTTGGAATATTTGGCACATGGTTCATATTTCCACACATATTATATTCAAATTTAAAACAATATTTCTGTTAAATCTTGAGGATATATTTTTAATTAACTGCTGAATATTTTCATTAGAGTAGACGATGCAAGAATTTTTCTATTCTTTGTTGTTGTGAAACGAAAAAAAAATTAAACCACTGTATTATATTACAATATATTATTGTTAAAAATGAATATATCTTTTATTGGGTCGGAGAGCAAGTGCATCTAGCATTCTTGGGGTAATCACAGATCATATAATGTGTGTCGAAATGGAGCCCCCTGGGACAGTTCATGAGATGTTTGAAACCCCATTGGCACTGATAAAAGCTTCCGCAGTCCTTCGGATTAGGTACGAGGATTGGTGGATCGAGTGGCGAAGGGCACAACCGATTAGCCATAGGTTTGCATGGTGGAGTTACTCCACATTCCGCCTTGGATGGATGAACGCAAATCTAAAGAAGAACACATATATTTATAGTAAATACCAGTGGGCATTGCTCATTTAATATCAAATATTTCCTTGGCTACATACACTACTATTTGGTGCTAAAACGAATGGATCTGGGACTCCAGTATTATTAAGGTAACGCATTACCTCTTATGACAATATATTAAAAACAATTATACTTTAATAAAAGAAATTAACATACCTTGTCGAATCTATTCCATGCCAACCCATCGGGGCATTGGTATTGCCAAGATAATCCATGAGAACACAAGTAGTATTTGTCACAATCGGTGTCGTGAGGAATATATACACCATTTGCAATCTGTCCAGATGCACAGACGTTGACTTCCTGTAAATATAAAAAAATATTAGCATTTCTTCAGTTATACATCTATAAATGGTTGAATGACAAAACAGAACAGTGACAAAACTGAACATGACAAAACATGACAGTGACAAGACAGAACAGCCAGGGGAAAAATATCAATTTTTGTTGAATCTATTTATCAATTAAATACTTATAAAACTTAAGCTTACAAACGAAATATTTATATTTTTTTTTTCAATTTTGACGTGAAATCAACGAAAATTTTAAGAGAGCTGAGAAGTCCGTTGTCAATCAAGTATGATTGATATTTTTTATTAATATTAAAATAAATCCAATGCCAACTATTTTTTCACTTCTTGAACAATTTGACATATTCAATAGTATTTAAAGGTGTCGCTAGTTTTTTAACTTCTTCACCGGGGAGCATGAAATTACTATTTAATTACTAAATTTAAATAACATGATAATTATATCTAATGGCCATCTTAAGACGACAGGCACAACAGCTGTGCCGTCAGCGCTGGAAGGATTAAAGTAAATATATTATGAGAATAATAATAAAATCTCTACGCCATTAACTTATAATTTTACTTCAATGCACTGTGGTTCACCATTCAACATTCAAAGTATGCAAATTGCAATTTCACAAATTATAAGAAAAAAATAAGCGGTGGGTAAAATTTAGTAGACTTTGGGCATAACCTGATAACTGATTATTGGAATTTTTATGTTAAGAGTAAATTAAGAGTAAATCACTATTGGATAATCGTCCATTAATAATAACCCGATATCTATATTTCATTTGAAATGCACAAAACGCTATGGTGAAAACCACAGAACAGATAATAAATAGAATACCGATTGGCAATATTCAATACGCCGCATGGTGAAGCAGGCTTTTGAATGTGTGAGTGTCCTACGAAAATGAAGCACGCATTATGCACGTGCAATTGTGTGTGTAATACACCAACATTAAATGAGCGTAAATGCATAAACCGAGAGCAGTTTTTAGCATTCGACGTAAAACGTATTCCTAACACGTGTGAAAGTTTAACCCGGATTCTTCCTTACTCGAGTCGGTTACCTGCTATCGCCTTACCCGTTGTGTATTTCAGTTCCCATTATTTCTGAGTTCCCTGGTGATAACACTATGATGATTGGTGAACAAACACAGCGGTTAGTTTGGTTAAAACATGACCAAAGACCTTATCATAATTTGACCACTGATAAGTGACATTAGTTTCCTAATTAGTGGAATAATTGACAATTTAATTAAAGTCATATTCTTCTTCAGTTATTTATTTTTAAAATGTATTCAGTCAACAGGTTATGCTTAAACACCACCGAATTATAAATATACGTATAATAATTATAATATAGAAAATCAAAAAACCTTACCTCAGTAAGCACTGAAGATACTGCAAACATGCATATTAAGCCCATAATAACACATAAATGTTTAATTCCTAAAAAGAAAAGAAAGAAAATTACTTATGTATAATTAAAACACAAATATTATCTTTAATTATTACTACTAGACATATTTTTTTAAATCATACTGAATACTTCCCGACGTATTTTTATTGATTGATTTAATATCACTGTAATACCGTAATACTTCAAATTTACGTAGTTATTCATCAATTCAGAGCTACCTATTACAAAATATCAATGATGACGAGCCTCTAATTACCTTGTATTTTGATAAATTATTACGTTATTTAAAAGTATGCTTTAATTTTTTTTATAATAAAGCAATTTTTTGCCTCCTCATAAATACATAATTTGAAGAAACTTTTATAACATGTTTTAAAAAAAAAATACGCCACCCAGCAGGTTTGAACCTGAGTCTCTCGGAATTTGCGCCCACGTGCATTGACTAGGTACTATGCTATAGGAATCTTATTTAATTGCAACGAATTTTAACCAATCGTTTTTATAATACTCTCTGAATAAATTGCGTTACTATTGGCAATCGGCTTCTGTATTTTAAATCAAAGTAGGTATTAATAATTACCTTCATTACTTTCTTGTAACCTGATTGATTATATATTTTCTCAGAAGTGTTTTGAAATTACGTATGTATGGTCAATAAAAATAATGTTACATTCTTGAATCGTGTGAATTATTCGTTTGAATAAAAAAGTAGTTAATTAGACAATATATATGTATCATTATTGTATGTGCTAAAATCCAAGAATATCATATTAATATAGAACTTTATAGTGTATAAGTTAATTTATATTTTAATGTATTTATAAACTAAGCTGATCGAAATTAAGAATTTTATATTTGATTTTCAATCGTATGGTATTATGTATTATTAAGTTTTTGTTATATTATAATAATATTACAATGATCTCTGATTTGAACAGCCTCAATAATAATACTGTTCCTAATAATTTAAATAATTAACAATCCGAAACAATTTCGCTTGTTTAGAAGGACATTGTTCACTAGACATGTTTCTACTAATAATTACAGTTAACATCAGTAATATTATGTAATATAAATTTAATAAGAACTACTTTTTATTGGCAGAAATTTAAATGAGTACACAATAAAACCTACCAGACATTTCGAGTTTTTGTATAATATAATTATATTAAATGGACAATTAAATTACTTGTCTACACTGCTCGTTAGCTAATGACAATGCAGTACTCGTTACACAGTCTTTTTATATGAAATACAAGTAACTTATAATTAACCCTTAATTAATTAATTATTCCTTATTAATCTCAAAATTATCTTTTATTTAATGATAATTATTGTCAAAATCATACTATTTACCTGGAAATTAGATGCACGGAATGTGAACAACAATACTATGACGTATTATTTAAATATATTGGGCAATAAATAACAATTCTTAGATTGCAAATATAATCTTCACATTGAAAAAATAATATAATATGAATGGATGACGGTGAGGTGAGACAAAGACAGAGTCTATGTCTAGACCAGGGGTGACGAACCTGCGGCCTTTTAGGGTCTCAAGTACGGCCTTTTGACTGAATCCAAATTTCCAAAATTCTTTTAATTTTTATATTCGTGCAAATGCAACACAGCATTGGCAGTTTCGTAACATACTGAAGTCGAACGATGAGATATTCAGTGTGGATTTGCCGTCTTATTTTTGACGTAAGTGCGTTGACTATCACAAGGATAGGTGTTTACCAAAATTTTGTCTCTGCGAGAAGAGATAGTTCAATTTTATGAAGAACAGAATCTGCGATGTGAGTTGTTGAAAGTAAATTTTCATTTGAATGTTACATTTTTGTGTGATATCATGTTAAATCAAAATTACTTGAATATTACCTTGATATTGAATATGACATTGAAATATGATATGCAAAAATAAATCCAGGCTTTTTTTCTTTAAAAAAATCTTTTGTAACCTATCTACTGCGTAAATTGAGGGGTGACTACATGTATTTTATGTATATTTCTCAGATGCGGCCTCAGGTTCGTCACCCCTGGTCTAGAGAGTTTTAGAGGCGGATGTACTTACATGCAACCCAAACCAAAGGGCGGCCTTAGACCTATGAATCGGCTTTTTTGTCTCTCTATGATAATATACTAATTATTATCTTATCTACAAGTACAAGTACTTACTTACCTATGTACATATAATATGTATTATAAATATTACTCAGAAATTAATTAAGGCAATACCTTATAACTGATTCATTTTGTAACAGGACAAATATTCACTTGGCCAAAACCACCCAGACATTGACTCAACTGTCTTGCACAACGATCTGAAGGAAAAGTTTGTTTAAAGAGTTTTTATTTTTATACGGGGGTTTAATATCGTGGGGGGTTTTACACAAGTGGTTTTTTTTAAATAGGGGTCATTATCGAGGAGATTATCGACAGGGGAGTTATAACTTTGGGTATTTTCTCCAGGCGTATCGGCTTAAGCGTTGATGTATAATATCGTGGGTCCCAGGTTCTAATCCTGGATCTGGCAAATTCGCATATTGTTTTTCAGGGTCTGTTTGAAGTCGGAGTATGGACCTAATAGGTTGAACAAGTGGCTAACATCAATGTTTTGTTAAAACCAAAAATCTGTTAATACAAACCTCCACTATGTGGAGGTCTATTGTAATGATCTTTAAGGATTGAACATCGTCAAAATAAATAATAATAAATTTTATCGTAGAACCGGTGCATAATATTACATATTTTGTACATTAGTTTTATCACGGGTTAAATAGGTTTTATTGTGTACACAATTCTAAAAGTAATTAAATTAATTAGATAATAGTTAAACAATAAATATTTTTTGCAATAACTATCTAAGATTATTTTTTTCATTCACTATTTTATGAAGGCGTATGTTTTTTATCTTTACGAGATAATACCTATATTGAAAGGTTTTTATTTTGATGGCTAAAAATAGTTAAATAACTATTAATAATAATATACGGATACAGAGTTCTTTGTTACCTACGACGTGTTCATCCCGAAATCATCAAGATACGATCTATAAATGAAAATATGTCGAAATTAAACGGAACACCTGTTCATTCAATATAATATATTATCTTAAAATGGATAATCCTATTTGTATTAAGTCTTGTAAATTCAGAGTCATCAGGCAGATATGAGTGTTCACTGCATACGTGACAGTCGCAGGAAAAGGTAAATATTTTAATATCAATAATAAATCTTTATGTTTATACTAAATTACATTGTACCCATGATAATACTAAAGAGCTATAAATAATAGTAAATACCTACATTAGAAGAAATTCTATTTATTATTTTAAAAAAATACCTAAATGTGATTGAATGTGTAATCCACTTTGTTATCTGTATGCCTAATTATGTTTTATTCTCCTTGGCGCACTCAAAATGGTGGCGATAATTGGATGCTATTTAGATTATTATCTTCATGTATTTTCTCCATATAGGTCCATACATTCCATGATTCATCATTTCATTCATTCATCGATTCATCTCTATCACTTTGGCCAAAACGCCTAATGTAATAGTTATCTTCTTAATACATTTTAATCATTATCATCAGCCATGATCTATTGACTGCTGAATGAAGGCCTGCTCTAGCTTTTTCACTCTTCTCGGTCCGTAGTTTTTCGCTACCATGTACATCCACCGAACTTTATGAGTTAGTCTATCCAGCGGGTTTTAGAGCATCTCTGTGGGCGTTTAGTGCTTCTTGGTTACCACCGTATGACAGAATTTGTCCATCGGTTGTCCACTCGTCGAGCGGCATGTCCACCCCATTCTCATTTTATCTGCTTGCTTGCTTTCTTGTACATTTCTTTCGTATGTAAACTTTATACTTTATGCCCAACATGTACCTTTCCATGCCACGTTACATTAAGAGTATATGTTTCACAAGTATACTTGAGTATTGGTAGCACTCATTGGCTGAATACTTTAGGCTTAAGCAGAGCTTTTTTGTCATCTAACGTGGTGGAACGGCGTTCCGGCACCTTTTTTCACGGTATTTTTAATGTTTTAAAAACAATTAGATGAAACAACGTTCGCGCTTACATAATACAAGCTAATTTTCCTGAATCATCTCTTATGAAAAGATATATTATTTATCATGAAAAACTATCGCATTTGATATAATATTCATTGAATTCTATTACCATTTCTTCAAGTGAATGTGAACGCGAATTTCGCAAATGAATCTAATTATTTCTCCAATAAGAGCTTCGTTAAAGACCAAAACAATTTCGGCACTTTTGTTCATCTAACTCGTCGGACCACCTTTGACACTTTTCGATTCTTCAAAATACGTTGTTCGGTGGTTACTCAGTGGAAGACATTCGGCCATAAACTCTAACACGAAGAAAAGGAATCGAGACAATTTGCCAGACGAAAATTGGACTGAACTTTGGAAATCATCATGACAGGGCTCTAGCCTGGGGGATCGACTAGATAAGTGAGATAAACGCACAGCACGAATTTGCTCTAATCATAAAAAAAAAATAGACGTATTAACATTTAAAAATACGTGGTTGTGTAATTGCATTTTTGGTTGTTTGTTGATACACTGAATACCCTTAATTTTACCTCGTACCCCATTGGAAAAACGCTACTATAGAACGTCACGCTGCCTTTAACCCTAGTGATAGGTAGGCCCGAGATCCTGGACTGGGGGCCCGCTTGAGCATTTGGGGCCCATGGAAATCACTATATACTTTTATTCAAATATATGATGTTTTTACAACTTTAGTTGGTTTTTTATTTTGTATTTGTTTAATTTTTTATGCACTTCGTGGCATAGCAAAAGTTGCTTTAATTAATTGATATTTGAATATAATTTTCTTTAGTAGATAAGAAGTTTGGCATGAAGTGAGTTCCGGCACATTTATTTTTTAAAAAAAAAAGCCCTGAGCTTAAGACACAAGAAAAGTATTGCTTTTGAAGATACTATTCAGGCCCCCAAATACACTCCATGCTAGTTTGGTTCTGCGAACAATCTCGTGATACATACTACCGCCAATTGAGGGATGTGGTCTAAAAACTGGATAACCCACAGCGTGTGATATTTTGAGTTAACTACTTTATCGAGTTTATTAGTTTTTTTTTCTAAATACTTCAATTATTTTAGTTAAAACATATATTAGTAAATGACAGTAATAAACAAAAATACATTATACATTTTTTCCTCTTTACTGTTGAAAAACTAGACAAACCACAATAAGGTGGTCGCTGTTAGGGATTAGGGATTAAAGGAATTCGAACTTCAGTATTGAAGAAATTCAGGTGGTTTTTGTGGAAAAAATAGCGATAATCCAATCTTGTGAACCTCAAGCTCATGTTGAAATTGTTAATCAAGAATCAAGGTGAATATACTTAATGTCTTATTGGATAAATTCATTGATGAAGCAAGAAGTCTCTTCAACTTGCATTTTATGTTTGATTTGTGATAAAAATATTTAAAAACCAAAAATCCACTGAATGAGTGTTCGATGAAAACTATTAATCACTAAGCAGATTATATAAATTAAGCAAAACTACCCTGAAATTATTAATTCTGTCCTCCTTACCATGTTTTATCCTAATAGTATCATAATATGGGCCTCCACAGAGAGGAAGTTTGTATTAACAGATTTTTGATTTTACGAGAAATGGTTGACTTGCTCAACCTATTAGGTACATACTTTGACTCCAAACGCAAATTGAAAAATAATATTTGTATTTTCCAGAACCGAGATACGAGCCTGGAACCTACTATTTTATAGGCGAACGCTTAAACCGCTCGGCCATCGTGGGAATAATCTAAATCCATAAATCTTCATCTATTAAAAAACTGGATAAGCCACATTAAAAACTGTAATTTATAATAAAATATACAAAAATTTAATATAACGTGAGTTATTTATATGAAAATCCCGTGCATATTTGAGTCTAGCAAAATTTCACTACACGCTTTTGTGGGTTATCCAGTTTTTCGAACACATCCCTTAATTGACATTTATTATCCAAAATAGACATAGTTGTTTACCATCTCGATTTGAGTTCCATTGATGAGGATCACTTTTGGTTCAGCAAAGCAGTTTACCATTACTCTTGTCTTTGAGATATGATTTATCTTTAAACCTGCTTTATGACTTCCATTTAATAGCTCCTGCATCCTGTACTCAATGTCTTCTAGATCATTTGCGAAGACAAAAATGTCGTCTGCAAAACGGAGGGGACTGAGGTATTCGCCATTAATGGCGATTATATTTCTGATATCAATATATTATTATTTTTCAAATCTATGCTAGGATTAAACCCGTTCATATCTGCTCTTTTATATATTAATCGCACCGTATTGTACGTCGAAATTATGATAATATTATTATATTGATATGACCTTCTTACAACGGTTTATTAGCATCTCTGTTCTGAATCACACAATTAAATAACTGCATCTGAATTTTCTAGACACTGGATTCAAACCCACAACCCACAGCATTAATGGTGAATTCTCAATCAGTACTCTAGTATGAGAGTGTTAAGAATCTTTTAATAATGTTCATATTAGTATAATATTAGAGACATCTGATTCCAAAACCAATAAATAATTACCTATTTACATTTTTTTTTGAAAATCACGTTATGAACTGGGTCTATTATTTAAGTTTAGAAGTACTGATCCATCACTTTATTTTGTTCCTTAAATCAGTATGTATTACCTTTTTTCTATTAAAAAAGTGGATATTTTACTATTACAGTTCTAAAATAATCCCCATTTAATCCTGCACTTGCGAAACTAAAATTTGATAGTAACAAATCTTCATTTCATTTTTATTTTAGGTAAATAAACAAAAATTCTATTGCCTTCCTACTAATAAATTCTCACTGCTTGCTTATCTTAGGCTGGTGAACTACAAAAGTTATTTGACAAAATATCTTTTACGTAATAGTCTCTAGGTTATAAAATATATATTTTTTAAAATCTCTTTTGAAAAAGGAATAATGCGATGTTATCGTATCAAAGTTTAGTTTATAGTATTTCTCATTTCAAAATATAAGACAGAATAATTTTATTATTGATTGTAGAATACGAAAAATATAAAATGCTTGACACCCAGATTACAACAATATAAATAAACACGGGAAATATAACATTAGGTAAGTATACTGCCGTACTAAGCACAGAGGCCGTATCTGCATTTTAGGCAAGTGGGAGATCTGAGCTTTCATATTATTTTACTTTTCTTGCTAATACTGGGGAAATTTTTGTTTATCTTATTTGCCTATAATACTAAATTTTGGTTTAAGGTATGTGTAAATACCTTAAAAATTTGATTAATGTTATTTTTCCTACAAAAAATGTACTTACGGCTTCCTCCATACAAAGCTTTTCTTAGACCGTACTAAGGTAATTTGTGCGTATCTACATTTGTTTTTCTTTAATACGAATTATCTTTTTTTAGAATACAAATTAAGAATTAAATGGAATAGAATGATATTTAGAATATGTTTAGGATAATAAAAAATAATAGTTTATGATCTTTAATACCATATTGTATGACAATTTATTAAAATTAATATAAAATATGGCAAAGAACAGAATAGCAGTTATATAAGTTAAAAATAGTTGTATTAAAATTAGTCCAAATCTAAAATAAGTAATTGTACATGCATATTATTTCTCTGGTTGATATTTATATGGATATGCCACTTTTTTGCAATTATCTCCACAACTTTCTATTATTACGGGGCGGGACTGCATAACATTTTATTTTTTGTGTTCCCTTTCATTTACTGAATTCTTAAACATTTTTCTTTTTCTTATTTCTCCTTTCTTAGTAAAAAATAATATCTTCAACATGAGGCTTATCAATTTGGATATATATCTTCAACTTTATTTGATCGGTTTGAATGCCGCCTAGTTGTATTTTCATTTATGCAGATTTGTCTGAATACATTTCATTAAAGTAAACGATGCAAGAATTTTTCTATTCTTTGTTGTTGTGAAACGAAAAGAAAATTAAACCACTGTAATATAATACAATATATTATTGTTAAAAATTAATATATCTTTTATTGGGTCGGAGGACAAGTGCATCTAGCATTCTTGGGGTAATCACAGGTCATAGAGTTTGTGTTGAAATGGAGCCCCCTGGGACAGTTCATGAGAAGTTTGAAACCAAATTGGCACTGATAATAGCTTCCGCAGTCCTTCGGATTATGTAGGAGGATTGGTGGACCGTTAGGCAAAGGGCACAACATATTAGCCATAGGTTTGCATGGTGGAGTTAGCCCACATTCTGCCTTGGATGGATCAACGCAAATCTAAAGAAAAACACATATATTTATATTAAATACCAGTGGGCATTGCTCATTTAATGTCAAATATTTCCTTGGCTACATACACTATTATTCGGTGCCAAAATTAATGGATCTGGGACTCCAGTATTATCAAGGTAACGCATTACCTCTTTTAACAATAGATTAAATACAATTATATTTTAATAAAAGAAATTAACATACCCTGTCGAATCTATTCCATGCCAACCCCCTGGGGCATTGGTATAGCCAAGAATATCCATGATCACAATAGTAGTATTTGTCACAGTCGGTGTCGTGAGGAATTTTTACACCATCTGCAATCTGTCCAGATACACAGATGTTGACTTCCTGTAAATATAAAAACATATAAGCATTTTTCAGTTATACGTGGTTGAATGACAAAACAGAACAGTGACAAAACTGAACGTCATGACAAAACATAACAGTGACAAAACAGAACAGCCAGGGGAATAATATTCATTTTTGTTGAATCTATTTATCAATTAAATACTTATAAAAGTTATATTTATTTTTTCAGCGGTAGGTAAAATTTAGTAGTGTTTAGGCATAACCTGATAACTGATTATTGGTAATTTTATGGTAAGAGTAAAAATTGCATCACTATTGGATTATTTTCCATTAATAAGTGTAATAATGATAAGTGACATCATTTTCTTAACTAGTGGAATATTTGACAATTTAATTAATGTCATATTCTTCTCCAGTTATTTATTTTTTAAATGTTTTCTCAATATGACAAAAAAAATAACCAATATTTGTGGGCAATTCAAAGCTTCAAATTGCTCTACTTCAACATTTTTCAGTCAACAGGTTATGCATAAACCCCACCGAATTATAAATATACGTATAATCATCATAATATAGAAAACCAAAAACCTTACCTCAGTAAGCACTGAAGATACTGCAAACATGCCTATTAAGCTCACAATAACACATAAATGTTTAATTCCTAAAAAGAAAAGAAAAAAAATACTTAGTTGTAATTAAAACATAAATATATAGACTTCCCGACGCATTTTTTTGATTGATTTAATCTCATTGTAATACCGTAATACTTCAAATTTACTTAGTTATTCATCAATTCAGAGTTACCGTTTACAAAATATCAATGATGACGAGCCTCTAATTACCTGGTATTTAGATAAATTATTACGTTATTAAAAGTATGCCTTTTTTATAATAAAGCAGTTGTTTGCCTCCCTATACATACATAATTTGAAAACACGTATATGAAATCTTTTTGAAAAAAAATAGGACAACCAGCAGGATTCGAACATGCGTCTCACGCCCACGTGCATTGACCACTATACTATAGGAATCTTATCCAATTGCAACAAATTTTAACCAATCGTTCTTAAAATACTCTCTGAAATGCTTTCTAAATTGCGTTATTATTGGCAATTGGCTTTTGTATTTTAAATCAAAGTAGGTATTAATTTATCATAATTACTCACCTACGTTAGGAACCACTCAAATTTTTTTCTTGTAACTTACTTGATTGGTTATATATTTTCTCCTAAGTGTTTTCAAATTACGTATGTATGGTCAATAAAAAGCATGTTACATTCATCAATCTTTCAATCAATCTTGTAAATTATTCGTTTTAATAAAAAATAAAAAAGCCAATTAGATAATAAATACACATCATTTTGTATGTGCTAAAATCCTAGAATATCTACATAATATATAAATTAATATAAGTTAATTCATGTTTTAATTTATTTCTAAACTAAACTGATCGAAATTAAGAGTTTTCTTCAATTATATGGTATTATCGTCACTGTTCTGGCAGAAGACACTATTTCGAAAAAATGACAAATTGAGTTAGTTTTACCAAAATGTTCCTTATTTCAAACTTTACCGTCTGGAAACCTTCTTAATAAATAAACAGTCTTTATTTTAAAGTCATCGTTTTTACGATTACTTAATGAACTCACATGATAGACCATTTCAAACATTTCAACAACTTCAAAGTCAAATTACTCAAAACTAGTATTCTCCAGTTAATGTGTTCTGCCAGAACAGAGACGTTATTTTTTGTTATGTTTTTGTAATATTGTAATGATATTACAATGATCTCTGATTTTTTCCTTTTTTCTGACTTAATAAACAATAAATTATCTTTAATTTAAATAAATAATGACAATCCAAACCAATAACGCTTGTTTAGAAGGACATTGTTCACTAGACATGTTTCTACTAATAATTACAGTTAACAGCATCATTTATATTATATAATATAAATAAGAACTACTTTTTATTAGCAGAAATTTAAAAAAGTACACAATAAAACTTACCAGACATTTTGAGTTTTTGTATTATATAAGAATTTTTAATGGACAATATTACTTGTCTACACTTCTCGTTAGCTTATGACAATGCGTTATATATTACATCGTCTTTTTATATAAAATACGAGTAACTCGTAACTAACCCATAATTAATTAATTAATCTTTATAATCCCAAAATTATTTTTTATTTAATGATAATTATTATCAAAATCATCCTATTTACCTTGAAATTAGATCAATGGAATGTGTATAACAATATCATGAGGTATTATTTAAATAATATATTAGGCAATAGATAACAATCCTAAGATTATGGTTAGATTAACAATTATAAGCAAATCTAATTTTTACATTGAAAAAAACTATATAATATGAATTGATGACAGTGAGATGAGACAAAGACAGAGTCTATGTCTAGCCCAGGAGTGACGAACCTGTGGCCTTTTATGGTCTCAAGTACGGCCTTTTGACTGAATCCAAATTTCCAAAAATCCTTTTATTTTTATATTCATGCAAATGCAACACGGCATTGTCAGTTTTGTAACATAATGAAGTCGAACGATGAGATATTCAATGTGGATTTGCCGTCTCATTTTTAAGTGCGTTGACTATTACAAGGATAGGTGTTTACCAAAATGTTGTCTCTTCGAGAAGAGATAGTTCAATTTTATGAAGAACAGAATTTACGATGTGAGTTGTTGAAAGTAAATTTTCATATGAATGTTACATTTTTGTGTGATATCATGTTAAATTTGAATATTTTCTTGCAAGCTAAGCCTATATGCTATGCGAGAAAAAATCCAGGCTTTTTTATTTTAAAAAAATCCTTTGGAACCTATCTACCGCGTAAATTGAGGGATGACTACACGTAGTTTTATGTATGTTTCTCAAATGCGCTTTTATTTGATCTAAAATAAATGAATGCGACAGGAAAAGATTCATCACCTCTGGTCTAGAGAGTTTTAGAGGTGGATGTTCTTACATGCAATCCAAACCAAAGGGCGGCCTTAGACCTATGAATCAGCTTTTTTGTCTCTCTATGATATATGATAATATACTAAGTATTATCTTATCTACAAGTAGAAGTACTTACTTACCTATTATTACCAAACGAAACCCCTAGCACGAAAACGTTTCAAATTCCAAATCAGTAATCTAACCACAAATTTAAAAACATCATTCGAATACCCCTGACAAAAGTTTATAATCCCTGATAAGGCTAAATAAACGTTTCGCAAACAAAATACGCTCTCTAAACGTATCTCCGGACCTAGAATCAACTACCTGATCCTCCTTTCTCGGAAAAAATAGCTGGCCTCAAAGACGACCAAAAATTACCGTAATATTTTCGAAAGTTTGTCAAGTGACTTCCTCTTACCCCGCAACTCGAGGGGAAAAGATCCCCTTTGAAAAATACCTTTATTCGACAGTTGTAAAAGGACCTTTGCGATGTAACGCTACGCCGTATCGTGCATATTGGGCATCAGCCCTTCAAAAAGTTAACTTGCCGTATTTACTCCCCTAAAAAGTTTAAAATAAAACCTTCCGCTTAATAAACTACATACATTGCCGTGTGATGCCTACTACGCAAGATCTTAATAAATAACAAGTGCCCGTGAAATTTAATAAATAGCGAATACCACAAGGTACATAATTAAATCAGCCCAAAAAATAACGTCATGTCGTGCCTAATCTAAGATCCCTTTAAAATGAAACCATTGTAATAATACCAATGTTTGCCTATGCTTTATTGTAAATAAATCTTGCTCTGCGCGGCGCTGTCAAATCAAAAATATGTGTTATCAATGTAATGTGTCCATCCTGATGTCTCTCTTAATCTACCAAAATACCAGGACCTGAACAGGATCTTCACATGTGAGATCCTCATCGTCTTCCCTCGGTATTACTATGTACATATATGTATTATAAATATTACTCAGAAATTAATTAAGACGATGCCTTATAACTGATTCATCTTGTAACAGGATAAATATTCCTTTAGCCAAAACCCCCCAGACATTGACACAACTGTATTGCACAACGATCTGATAATTTTGAAGCCTTATTATCCTTTATATTTATTTTTAACATTTTTGATGACTGCATAAAGTTTTTTTATTACATAAAATAGTATTCTTTTAAACCTCTCGCTCTAATGTTTTAGAACATAGTCATATTTCAGCACGTTCATGTGAAGTGGTGTTAAGGTTTTTTATATTTATTAATTTTTAAAAGCATATATAAAACCATTAGTAAATTTATTATAGTGAAATATTTACAATAAAAAATATATTGATAATCTCTGTGATCCCAAATTTGACAAGAATTAGGCATTTTATTATTCAAAAATTTGACAAAATTTACACATTTAAAGATAATTTTAAAGATATTAATTATAAGCTATGTCTTTGAAGATTCAAATGTGATAAACATTTTAGGAATAATGTTTGCTTTATAATAATTATTGACCTAAGAATAAGGTAGTATTTTTTTGAAATACGCCATTTCTATTGGCATTTCCCAGTGGCTAAGCTACAACATACGGCCATAGCCATAAATTGACAAACGATAAATAAATTAGAGAGTAAGATCATGTTAACGCGCGTGTTTGAACATGTACCTAACTGAATTTTTTTTTTTAAACGGTTTAAGATTGTTTTTTTTTGGTTTAATATGTATCAACAACTGAGTACCGATACACGTCTTATAGATGCAGATAAAAGAAAATTATAACTTGATTATAAAGTTGTCGGTTACTATTTTAAGCAAACTTCGTGATATTATCATAAGCCTAACCTTTACTCCGTGATACGGACACTGTGGTGTCACATGACTTTATTTATGATCTTTTTTAAAAACGATATTATAAAGTAGTTTTATCACGGATTAAAAAGCTATTACAAATTCTAAAAGTAATTAAATTTATTAGATAAAAATTATTTGCATAGTAATAACTATCTAAGATTATTTTTTTCATTCTGGATTTTATGAAGGCGTATGTTTTTCATCTTTACGAGATAGTATTTATGTTGAAAGGTTTTTATTTTGATGGCTAAAAATAGTTAGATACCTAATATATATAAAATATAGCATAATAAAATACGGATACAGAGTTCTTTGTTACCTACGACGTGTTCATCCTGAAATCATCAAGATACGATCTATAAATGAAAATATGTCGAAATTAAACGGAACACCTGTTCATTCAATATAATATATCATCTTAAAATAAATTATCCTATTTGTGTTAAGTTTTGTAAATTCAGAGTCATCGAGCAGATATAAGTGTTCACTGTATACGTGACTGTGGCAGGAAAAGGTAAATATTTTAATATCAATAATAATCTTTATGTTTATACTAAATTATATTGTACCCATGATAATACTAAAGAACTATACTGCCCCCCCCCCCACATAAGCAAAAACACAGCTAATGGAAAACAATGAAAAATTAAAGTAAGTATGAGGTGACACACTAGATAAAATTTTGAACATAATTTTATAACAAAATAAACAGCAAATCATTTATTTTAATATACAAATCGTCATAATGTGTTCGTTACTTTTGCAAAAATGTTAGGTTTTTCGAAGCAACAAAATAGTAAATAATAATTCAAAAGCAAAAACATAGCACATATATCGATTTGCTGTGTTTTTTGCTTAAAAACGCTGGCTTACTGTTTTTTTGTATATGATTCAAGAATTTTTACGCAAACGTAATACCGCATGTAACTGGTGATAGAGAGATAACCTCAAAATAATCATTTACTAACTTCATACCGCCCTACATTTTTAACGATATTTTAAGACTCAAAGGTGATTTAGTTCGAAATTGGACTAAGAATCGTGGAAAAAAATGTTCTCAACCTTGTTTTGGAGAGTATGCAATTGGATAAACTTGATCAATGAAATTATAATGGCAAGTAAAATATTAATGACAAGTAAATTACTTTTTAATTACCACATTTAAATATCATGTTAATTATATATAATGCCCAACTACTGAAAACGCGCCAGTCCCGTTGTTAGCATCATAAAACACATTTCTAACTATCTGGTCTTATTAAATTAATGGTATTTTTACTTAACTTATATCTCTGAACATTTGATATTTAAAAATAATGCAAACGGAAATTCCTCAATATTCCTTTTTTCCAATGCGAGCCGCATGGCTGCTTCTAAGTTTACATCTGTCAACTGGCTTCGATATTTGTTGTTTATGAAGTGCATTACACTGAATAATCTTTTACAGTATACAGTTGTTGGGAAAATTGACAATATTAACTCATTTAGTGCTGACACTGCGACTGGCCATCAGATATAGTTAACATGATATTTAAATGTGGTATTTAAATATTAAATAATAAGTCAGCAGTGATCGTGTTAAAACAATTGTTGCCAACTCTTTAAATTGACTTTATTCTCAGAAACGGACTATTTCACATATGATCACATCAGAAAAACACATTATGGATCATTTTTGAGCGTCGAGAGAAATTTAAGACAAGTCATGTGTATTCAACCAATTTCTAAATTTTATAAATACATTTTTGAAATATTATTCTGTAAAGCGCTGGTAGCCGCATGCGGCCACCAGGGCCATACATGAAAACCACTGGTATAAACCTTACGTGAAGGATAAGTAATGCCTAGAAATAGGATGACGTTTTGGGAGTCTTCCCACTAAAACTGACGAATTTTTGTATATTTAAAAATATATTGTCATTCCAATATTATTTAATAAATAAAATACCATTACATTAAAAAATAAGAATTTCAATTTTCAAAAATAGCCATTACAATTAAAATTATAAGCAAAAAAACATATTTACTGTTTTTTTCCTTATAAAACTGACATTATTCCATTCAAAATCATAAATAGAAAGACAATAGTGAAGTTTTATAATCAGTATTTTTGTAATTTTGCAATTTTTATATAATCAAAATATCAATTTTTAAATAATCTATTATAAACCGAAAAATTTATTAAAATTGATTAACTTTTAATGAAGCAGCAATGAAAAACATGATAACCTCTCTTTGACTTTTTCCCATTAGCTGTGTTTTTGCTTATGGGGGCAGTATAAATAGTAGTAAGTACATAAGAAGACGACGTTCTATTCATTATCTTATAAAAAAATACCTAAATATTATTTAACGCAAAATCCACTTTGTTTTCTGTATGCCTAATTATGTTTTTTTCCCCTTGGCATACTCAAAATGGTGGCGATAATTGGATGCTATGGAATTTATAAAATTTATTTTGAAAAAAGGAATAATACTATTTTATCTTATCAAAATTTAGTTTATAGTATTTCTCATTTCAAAATATAAGACAGAATAATTTTATTATTGATTGTAGAATACGAAAAATATAAAATGCTTTACACCCAGATTACAACAATATAAATAAACAGTAGAAATATAACAATATGTAAGTATATACGTTTAATCCAACTTGTATACATTGGTGTCCATTTTTTAAATACTTATAAATGTTATAAAACATATTTTTATAAAAGATCTTTGCCACAAATCTGTTATATTATTGAATTATGGCCTCACTTTCTTTTTAAACTTTACACTCTACATGACATGACAAGTGGTTTTATTTATCTTACAGTTCCAACATCTATTCAAATTGAATCATTTACTAAATTATGGAGAGTATTAGTGATTTATTTAGTTTTTAGTTCAAAATAATCTATGTTTTGTTACCTATATGATAATTTAAAAACGTGATTTTTTCAGTAAGAGCCAAAGAAGATAAGATAAATTTCGAAATTGGGCACCTTTATTACTTTAATAATAATGTGCTTAATATACAATTATTATAATACTAAGAACTCTATAGTCAGGCCATGACACGAAACTGGAAGCTTCGATCGTAGTGCTAGTTATTTCTCATACTATTACAATAGAATCGTATGTAACATATTAAGAAAGTGAATTACAGCCAAAACGTCTCTTGTGCATTTAGGATAAGTTGACTCTAAAGGAAATTTCAAATAAGGCATGATGGTTTTAGTTTATCTTAATTTTTATTGTGAACAAAAGTGTGGGATAATATGCCACCGAAGGAAAATTGGCTCTCAGGTATAGATTTTCATAGAAATCATACATATATTATTTATAATAACTACATATTATATATTTTAAGATTTTTAGCAAACTATAAAACTAATTGTTAACATAACACACTGACTGGTTGGGCCGATTGTGGTGGCCGTCATCCGTATTCCCTACCCACTCAAATCCCTTTTTTATTATTGACACAAGACCATGGGACCGACAGTTATGGGGCATGAATTGACCGTAATTGCGAAGAACATTCAGACTCAAAACTTATCTATTCGACCTTCGTTGCACTAAATCTGTTACGATTTGAGTAAACGTTGCGACTATATCATTATTCCGGAAATTATCATCATCATTCACCAACCTCATATATCATCCATCAATGTGTATCGTCCGTTTACCAAACCCTCTCAACATAAAGGTCAGTGTCTGGCATCCTATGTAACCCCCCCACCCCTAGATCCGTAATCCACCACCACCAGCGTCCTTAAAAATTACAGTCTACTGCTAAAAGCGCCACCATACACTTTTGGATCCATCTATGTTATATAATATGCTTTATAAATAAAACTCATTGTATTTTAGTATTTCAATAAAATATTATTTAATTTATTACTCTCCCGAGCCATTTTTACAGATCCATATTTATAACTATTGACTCTCCATTATTCTTTTACATACAATATAATGTAAAATAATAAAAGTCACATTTAATTTAAACATTGTATAGTGCCATACAAGCACATTTGGCATTATAGGGCCAATCGCACACTTTCAACTTAGTATTGAAATGAAGTCCACTGGGACACATAATTAAATGCTTTTTCCTCCAGCTACACTTGTAGAAACTACCGCAGTCCTTTGGGTTAGGTAGGTGGACAGCTGGCGCGCTGACATCATGTTCAGGACATACTGGAGGAGGGATCACATTGCAAGGTGGTATTCCTCTGCATGCTGCCTTGGCTGGCCATTCGCATATCTGTAATAAATATAATATTCGTCGTCGATATTCAAATAAGTCATTTATGTAACACTTTAGTAGCCAAAATACATATAATATACACAACATAATATCAAAAATCCGTAATATGTCATCAAGTAGTGGGAACATAACTTGACGTTATCGTGAAATACGCCAGGCCACACACCGGATACCTATATAAATTTAACATTTCAAGTATTTTTATTCCTATCCTAAGAAAATCATTTTAAGAGCCTCCACAAAGCAGAAAATGAATCAGAAATGAATGTTAGCCACTTTCTCAACCTGTAAGGTCCATAATACTCTGGGTCCAAACACACGTTAAAAATAATACACGAATTTTCCAGACCCGGGATTCGACCCCGAGACCAACGACATTATAAGGCGACACGATAACCGCTAGTCACATAAAATTTTTACCGTAAAATAGTATTTTTGTAAACGTCGGCATGTTAAAATGGAGAATAAACCCATATTTGATACATCAGCGCAACTATTCTATGCACAAGACTGCTATCTGCTGATATCGGGAGCTATAGAAAAACTACCCTCGATAGCTGCCGATAGCAGTCTTATGTATAGAATAGATGCCCAGATGTCCGTGGTTATAGGACATTTTTAAATTGTTATTTTATCAACACACGCATTATATTTTCAGTTTTCATCAATTTTAACAGTTAATGGTCAAAAATGGAGATTTACTTAAAAGACTATACTTTGGACATTAATTAAATTAAAAATAACTTTGTTATTTATTTTAATTCGAACATTTCAGAGAGTGACTGTTGCGAATTTAAAAAATGACTTAAACTTTTAACCTATTTAAATGTGAATTCAACCTAAAATATATGTATGAAAGTAGAAAAATATCAGTACCAACCGACATAGTAGCATAGTTGGAATATGCAGAAGTTATAATTTGTAGATCAAAATTTATTAGATGCCCACTTATAAACTGTATTAAAATGAGTTATGAATAAATAATATTTATTAAGAACCACCGCTCACAAACGTTTTAATTACAAGTACGTAATATAATTTATTTTATGTTTTGTAATAAGCCTATTTTGAATTTTTTCATTATAATATTTTAAGATTTATTATTTTTATACAAAATTCTGATACAAAAAATGATTTTTTTGTTGCTTATGTCAAAATTTAAAACTGCATATGGATGCAAGTCTTAATATAGAACTGCATTATTATGAGAAAATGACAAACATACAAAAATGACTATTTAAAAATATTACAGTATAATAAACTGACACTATTTTGATGGATTTAAAATAATAAATCTCTGTTATTTATAAAAATAAATTGTTGTAAATATACCTTATCAACAGCACTGAAATGCAAATCATCAGGACAGTTAAAAAGAACTGGCTTTCCATGGGTACACATGTAGAACTTGGTGCAGTCCTCATCATGAGGAAGAAGTGCACCGTAAGAATCTACTCCTGGATCCTTGCAGATGTTCGCTATCTGTGGACATCAAATAAACATGACCATTTATTACAAAGTTTTGATTATTTATCTTCTTGGTAGTATCATAGTTTGGAAGGGTTTATATTTTTTAGACCAAGGGTAATGATTAGGATTGTAAACAAAAAAAGAGAAGATACAGACCACACACTGCTGTATCTATCAAACCAAGAGTGTGAGAATAAAATTTATTGAAGTCGGTGAACAACTAGATAATTAGATTTTTTTCGTTTAATTTGTATACCTATTATATTATTACAAAATCGAGTGTGCTAAATAATAAAAAGTCAAATAAATTCCAATTGTCAATTTTTTTACTATTTAGCATACAGCAAGCATATTATATATAATATTTAATGCTACTCGTAAAAATATACATATAACTATAACTGATACCGATTAAAGTGTGTTATCGTAAAAATGACAAAAGAAATGCCTATATATTAAAAAGTTTTAAACATTCGAGCTTGAAGTGTCTTAAATTGTTGCATAATTATAGAATAGTGCAAAACTAGTAAATCATAATACCTACTAGTATTAAATTACCGACCCTTATCAAGCCATAACTGGTTTTTAACTGTCTTATAACAAGGAATTGGCCGCGATTTAGATAGACTAATATTGTAATATTAGCATGGATACATGCTTTTCTCTTAACCTCCCGGGCGGATTCGTTACAAAAAATTGCACAGGCGTAACGAAAAATAAAGTCACAAAAATAGAGAGACTCCAGTCGGCCGCGAACAGCGCTTCGGGAATTACGTGTAAACTTGCGTCCCGCAATTTATTTTATTTTCTTTCGAATTTTGAGCAGCATTCAGAGAATCAGTAGGCAAAGCATGTTCCATGTTGAATAATTTTACCCATCAGGGTATAATTTTTAATAGATATTATTTGATATGTTTTTGGTGATAAGCCGTTTCTGAGAAGAGTGCATGACACTCCCAAAATGGCTTCAGGTAAAAAAGACAGCCATCGATGAGTAAGAGGCAAGACGATGAGATATCGTCACTTGCTGCTGCAGCTCGGCTAATAATGATCTACTATAATATTGTCCGCATCCGTAATCATGCTCTCTAAAATATCAATCGTTCTCCGCTATCTTTTTTGAATTTCCCACCTCTTAGTATAATTTGACCTAAATTTTGACATTCATAACTCGTTTTCGTCAAGTAGTGGAATAAGTTCACTTTAAAAATACACCCCTCATATAAATGTAATATAAATACCATTAAAATGGCTAATTTTATTTCAAATCCTTTTCTATATAACTAGGATGTCTACATTATATCTAAATGTTGGTAAGTACTATATACATTTTTTTTAACTTTTAAATATATCTTCCACGTGGAATGGAATTATAGAACTTTACCATTGTTATGGAACGTATTGAAAGGAAAAATATAATAATAATTAAAAGAAATAAAAACTTACATGTGTTTCTTGTGATGAGACTGCAGCGATTCCAATAAAGCTCAAAGCTACGAATAATACCTTGAAACCTAAAACAGGAAAAATATAATAAAATATTAATATTTTTAATATAAGTTAAGAATCTTTTGTTTGTGTTATAACTAGAAATATATAATTTTAGCTCCACCATGATCCTAAGCTATTTTTTGACAACCCATGCTACGTTTCTATATATTATTAAGTTTTTCATTGAAATAACTTAACAATTTTTTCGAGAAATAGATGTTAGCCACTTGCTGTAAGTCTTAAAACACACTAAAATACTATCAGTAAATTTCATGAATTCATAAATAAATTTGTTCTTTTATTATATTAGGATATATAATATTAGGACTTTCAAATGCTGTATTACATTTGCTCCCAACGTATTCAGAGTACCATGTGTTTAAACATAATTTTAATATCGCTATATTATAGTTCTAAAGTCTTTTGTTCTATAAAGTGAATTTGTTTGATTAATGGTGTTGCGTTGGCGGTAGGTGCGTTAAAAGAATTTATTTTTTACAAGTTATCAATATCATTTTAGTTAATTAAATCAAAATGTAATTATAGATAAATATTTGATAATTATCAATGTATTAGTTTTTAAACAAATGATATTATATTAATTTATTAATATTCGTTTAATCATATATTACATTGCGATGCTGGTTTTATTTAAATCTTTCAGTTGTTAGTCACAGGTATAATACAGAACAATCCATAATATTTGTATAGAAGTTATTAATGTTATGATTATGCACTATATATTCTCAACATTAGAATAGATATTCAATCATCACATAAACTTTTTTATATCATAAAAATCTATTACTTATTATCACTAAAATATTTTTTTCTCAACAACCATGTAGATAGATAAACGAATATTACACAATTTACATACATATTCTACTACTTATAACATACTACGCGTATGCACAGTATTTTTTCATTACATTATTAATATTTGTCTGTCTGTAACGCATAATCTGTCTCACTCTGACCCACTTAAATTTACATGAGTTTGCGTCTTTGTTGCGTGATATCATAAAAAGTACACCCACGCCTTGATCTTTGTGTGTTAGTTATATTTATACAAATTATATAAACCCAAACTCTGAATATTGTATATAATTCGAATTGTTACTCACCAGACATTTTGAAATATATAACAGAACAATTTTAATAATATCAAAAATAATGGTAATTTTATACACTGTTTACCGATGAATGGCAATTTATTTCGCGGATTGTCATGTTTTTATACAAAACAGAAGTGCCTAATCTTCGGATTGTATCTACCTATTTTTTTTTTTTGATAACAGCAATCTATAATTATTATAATAATTGCTTGTCTTATCTATCAATAATTATCATCAGAATATTACAATTGACCCGTATATTAAACTCACTTCAGGAATTTATTAGATTTCATTGAGTATTAATTCAATTCAATCATGTCCGAAAAAAAATGTAAGGGCCTACGTTAGCCATAGCGCAGCTCACCATGAGTTTTTGTCTCGGAAACCGATGAACGTATTCATGTTTAAATGAAACACGTACTTAATACGTAAACACAGGGGCGGCAAGTTATATGAAAGTATGGTGAAGCAGGCTAATATTCAATTTGCGGCAAAATTAACGTTAACATTATTAATTATATGGGTACGTTACAATGACCAAAATAAATCCTCCGTGATACCCTGCATTTTTTTATTGCGTCGCTATTCGTCGTCGGCTATTGTTGGCCTGCTTCATTGAGTTGTATGGGAATTCCGGTTCTTTGCCCCTCTTTTTAGTTAATACCTCTATGACGTAAACCTACCGGCTTACAAGGAAAAGACAGTAAAAATAGGTAAGTATGTAAATTAGAAATGCAATCATACTAAGGCCTAAACAAAAAAGAACCATAAGTGCGAGTGAAAAAGCATTCGGCACGATTATATCTCCGCAATATGCATTAGAGTAAGATAGAATTTCTACCGCTGAATTAAATATTTTTTGTATACTTCAGCGGTAAATTTTGATTTGGTTGACTTTTTCCGATCATGTCCGATCCTAATAGAAACATATTATGGGCCTCCACGGAGTGGAGGTTTGTATTCACAGATTTTGTTTTTACGAGAAATGGATATCAGCCACTTGCTCAACCTATTAGGTCCATACTCTGACTCATAAACAAATTGAAAAATGATATGTGTACTTGCCAAACCCAGGATTCGAACATAGGACCCACGACGCTATAGGCAGACGCTTAAACCGCGCGGCCATCGTGGGTGACTACAGTCATTTAAAAACTGCGAGCACGTGTTACTGAAATGTATTGTTTTTGTGTTAAATATCAATGAAGTGGTAATTATTTTTAGTTAATTTAGAAGACAATATGGTTTTTGAACATAAAACCTAACCGAAAATAAAATCTTTTTTTTAAAACGGTATATATTCAAACAAGCGCGTTAACATGATCTTGCTCCCTACTTCATTTATCGTTTGTCAATTTATGGCTACGGCCGTATGTTCTGGGAAATTCCAATAGAAATGGCGTATTTCAAAAAAATACTACTCTATTCTTAGGTAAATAATCATTATTCGTAATATGTTTATTAAATTTGAATGGTCAAAGACATAGCTTATAATCAGTATCTTTAGAATTATCTTCCAATGTGTTAATCGTGCCAATTTTTTGAATAATACAATGCCTAAGTCTTGTCAAATCTGGGATCACATAGATTATAAAATATAATTTTTATCGTAAATATTTCACTATATAATGTTAACATAAATTTTACTAATGGTTTTGTCAATGCGTTTAAAAATGAATAAACCGAAAAAATATTAACACTACTGCACATGGATGTACTGAAATATAACTATATTCTAAAACATTAGATCGAGAGGTCTAAAAGAATATTATTTTATTTAATAAAAATACTTTATGCATTCATCAAATGTTTAACATAAATATAAAGGATAATAAGGCTTCAAAATTATATAAATACATTATCTACAACGTTTAAGGAATGTACAGGCTTATGCTCTAAAAATACCATACAATCTCTATTTTGACCTACGTTGATCATGTGGGCCCTAAAGAAATTATTTTTCAAATAAACAGATTTTAACTTAAGGGGGGACATGCTCGTCGAAGGTCAAAATCGAGTTTTTATTGTATTTTCAAACCATGATCCTGGACACTCCTTAAATGTTGTAGATAATCTATTTATATTATTTTAAAGCCTTATTATCTTTTATAGTTATTTTAAACATTTGATGACTGCATAAAGTATTTTTGTTACATAAAATAGTATTCTTTTAAACCTCTCGCTCTAATGTTTTAGAATATAGTCATATTTTGGTACATAACTGTGCAGTGGTGTTAAGATTTTTTACATTTATTAATTTTTAAACGCATTTATAAAACCATTAGTATAATTTATTACGAGATAATTTTTGTAAAATATTCACGATAAAAATTATATTGATAATCTCTTTGATCCCAAATTTGACAAGAATTAGGCATTTTATTATTCAAAAAATCGGCAAGATAAACACATTTGAAGATGATGTTAAAGATATTTATTATAAGCTATGTTTTTGACCATTCAAGTGTGATAAACATCTTATGAATAATGATTGCTTTATAATATTTATTGACCTAAGAATAAGGTAGTGTTTTTTTGAAATACGCCATTTCTTTTGGGATTCCCCAGTGGTTAAGCTACAACATACGGCCATAGCCATAAATTGACAAACTATAATTAAAATAGGGAGTAAAATGATATTGACGCGCGTGTTTGAACATGTACCTGCTTTTTGACCTACGACGAGCACGTGGGCCGTTAATTATTCATAGTCTCATATTATTCTTGACCTTTGTAACGATGACAATCGTTATCTAAAACTAGCACCTTTTTATAATCATATATGTACCTATTGTATCAATCTTCTTTAATAACAGTTGCTTCCTGTACGTGGTCTTCCAAAAGGTGTCATTGAATTTCTTTTTTTCATCGAAGATTCATCTAAGGGCTATCGCAGGCGTCACAGCTATTATTGCTGGTCAAATAAAACCCGAATTAAATTTTTATTTTACTTAATTAAAAATCCATTTTGAATAGGTATATATGGCGATGGAGATTTACAGATGCTGTTGCGCTACTGTATATATTATTGAAAATATTTATATAGCGTCCAGGGATTCCTTGTTTTCTGAGTGCGTCGAGTATTGAACATTTCTTTATCGAATCAAACGCCTTCTCATAGTCTATAAAACCCATGCATAGTGGCAGTTTGTATTCCTGGTACCGCTCTATGATTTCTCTGACGACTTGGATATGGTCCATAGTGCTGTATCCTCCTCTAAATCCGGCTTGTTCTCTCGGTTGGTTCTCGTCTAGTACATTTTGCAGACGGTTTGAGAGAATTTTTGTGAACGTCTTGTAGAGAATAGGGAGTAGACTTATTGGACGATAATTTTCTACATATATACAGTATATACAATATATACAGTAGCGCAACAGCATCTGTAAATCTCCATAAACCATCGCGCAGATTTCCTATCAGCAAAGGAGTCCGACAAGGTGATACAATCTCACCTAAACTATTTACAGCTACCCTTGAAGACTTATTCAGGCAACTTGACTGGAATGACAAAGGGATCTCCATAAATGGAGAATACCTGAGTCATCTGCGCTTTGCCGATGACATAGTAATTTTCTCGCAAGACTCAGAAGACCTCCAAAGCAGAATGCAGGAACTCGCTGAAGTAAGCAACAAAGTAGGTTTGAAAATAAATGTAACAAAGACGAAAGTCATGTTCAACTGCTTTGCAGGCCAAAAAGAGATCCTCATCAATGGCACTCAGCTCGAACAGGTGAAAAGCTACATCTATCTGGGACAACAAGTATCTATAGATGGATGTATATTTGATGAAATTGTTCGCAGAGTAAAGCTAGGCTGGAGTGCTTTTGGCCGCCTGAATAATGTCTTCAAAAGTGACCTTCCACTGTGCCTAAAGCGCAAAGTGTTCAACCAGTGTGTGCTTCCCGTGATGACATATGCGTGTGAAACATGGACCCTAAGTAAAAGAGAGTTCCAGAAACTTAGAGTAGCACAACGTGGTATGGAGAGGTGCATGCTGGGCATAACGCGAAAGGACAAAAAGAGGAATGAGTCGATAAGGAAGCAGACAAGGGTTTGCGATGTAATAGAGTTTATTAAAAGCCTTAAATGGAGATGGGCTGGACACATAGCTCGAAGAAGAGACAATCTTTGGACAAATCTAGTCATCCAGTGGTATCCAAGAAGTACAAAACGTCCACAAGGTAGACCTAGAGGCCGCTGGATCGATGAAATGATAAAGTTCTGCGGAAGTACGTGGCAACGCAATGCACAGGACCGAGAGAAGTGGAAGCAACTTGAAGAGGCCTTCATCCAGCAGTGGATAGATTCAGGCTGATGATGTCGATGATATGGCGATAGAGGCACAATTTTGGGTTTATTTATGTGATTATGTGGTGGTATTCTTTGAATAATAAATCAAACATTTTTGTAATATAACTAATTTAATCACCCGGCGCTGCCCGAGAGTTACGTAGAGTGCAAATGATTGAATTTAAAAAAGTAAAAAAATATAATATTTAAGATTTTTCTTTTTTGTACATTTATTGCATTTTAATACCTTAAAAAGTAGTACAAATTCAATTTATTATTGTAAAACTGTGCCCAGGGTTCAACGGGTTAAAACTGAAATTTGAGATCCCAACCACGCACTCCGGCTCTGATGCGTCCCCGGGGTGCAATGGATTAAAACTGAAATTCGGGACCCCGACAACGCACTCCGGCTCTGTTGTCACTACATACAATTATTGTCCGTGAGTGAACCATTCCGATCTACGCATAACACGTCGCCCGCGCCAACCTGCCGATTAGTGATTCTAATAACATGCATCTTACTTTGCCATTTGACCTCTGATCGAGCTAAAATAAACGCCAGTATTTTTAAATGCACACATTATAGCGACATTTTTAATAAAAAATGGGGATTGCAGCATTAACTTCCGCGTTTCAAGGCCTTGTACGCTGCGACTTTTTTCCGCAAAAACCGTAAAATTGTCCCCGGGGTGCGACGTGCTAAATCTGATTCGAGACGTCAACCATGTACTCCGGCTTGTTGGCCTCCGTCTACTGTCCAAATTTTGTTGAAATCCGACTGCGCGTGTGGATTTGTATAAAGAAAAACAAAAATTATGGTATAGATAATAAAATTTACTTACATAACGTTTGTTGGACTTCCATGTTTATGAAATTATTATAATGGTTTATTAACATTTTTCTTAGAACGTAAACATCGTAAAAAGGACATCCGTTGTTTATGCACTAAAGTTAATTGTACTTCAGTGTTTTTTTAATTAGTTATATCAGTTAATTTACTAATTATGGACTTCAGTGCTTCATTCATTTGTGTAATAAAATAAAATAAAATGTTCTGCATAATTTAACTCAGAAACGGTAAAAACTGGATTTCCATGGTTTATCCTCTAATATACAGAAATATGCATACGTAAATAATGATTTAATTATGCATATGTTTAAGTTCCAATGAAAGAAGAGTTTTTTTTTATTTTTATATTACCTTAGGTATGGTAATTACGCAATAAAAACATTATGTTAAGAGTAAATTGAATTAAAACTACTAAGTAGTAGATAGAAACTGATTTAAATTCCTCGTCTACGTTCTATATACGTGTCTACGATAGTGCGGCGTCCAATTGTCCTGGCGTCCAGTTGTCCCGTTCCCGGCATAAAATGAAAAGATCACCCCGAGGTACGAGGACGAGAACCAAAATATTAAAGTTCGGTGGAATTATGCGGCAGGAACTGTGAAGAGTAAATTGAGCTTAGCAGTATGTTGATACAGACTGATGATGATACAAAGAAATAAATAGGATTATTTTTTACCAATACAAGTCAAAAAATAAGAATACAGCTAAATGCATTTCTGAAATTGTGGCAAACCTTTTAACTAAACAAAAATACGTAAGATAGCCTTTTCTGAGTATAATTTAACGATTTTTATTTTGAATATACATATTTGTGAAAAAATCGTTTTTGAAAAAATGCGACAAATTTTAACTAATGGCTCTAACAATATACCTACTCTCTGCTCTATGAATATTATCTAATTGTGACGAATTTTAACTAATGGTTCTTTCAATACTCTCTGAAGCGCTTTTTAAATTGAGTAACTATTATTAGCAATCGGCTTTTATATTTTAAATCAAATCACTCCAAGATATTTTGTTATAAATTTACATGAACTTGCTAATAATTTAATTAACTATTTTTCAATTCAACGAATAATTCACAAGATTTAAGAATGTAACATTCGATAATTGAAAGATCTTTCAATTCAAAAATATCTTTTTTGAAAAAAGTACGACACCCAGCAGGAATCGAAGAAAAGATCAAAAAGTTTTTTTCTATTGGTTATATATTTTCTCAGAAGTGTTTTCAAAATGATGTATATTCAATAAAAAGAATGTGACATTCTTAAATCTTGTGAATTATTCGTTAAATAAAAAATAGTTAATTAGATGTTTATTTTATTTTTAAATTAAATGTGAGTTTGGTCCGTGTTCGTTTTTGGCTGCCATTTTACCAAGATTGTGTCCAAGGGTTCAAATAATTGGTGTTTATTGTTAAATCACAATAATTGCCAGTCGACATTTATTAGATAATAAATATCAGATGCATTTTATTTTATTTTTCTAAGTGAATTTGTAATAGTCGTCACAAAGCATTATTTACGCTGTCAAATCAATTATGCCACCTAAACGACAAGCGGTTGGTCGATCTACGCCTCAAGCACGAAAGAAAGAGGTGACACGAGCTTCAGAAACAAACGAGCAACGAGAAATAAGACTGGACACCGATCGAGTAAGCACTGCTCAAGCCCGTTCATCCGAAACAAATGAGCAACAAAAAATAAGACTGGAAAATCCATCACAACTGCAATGAACCAAGACGAAGTTGTCAATTATCCCACTGAATTCTTAAATTCACTTGATTTGCCAGGAATGCCGCCGCAATTTTAACAATGAAAATTGGCGTGCATATCAATCTTCTCCAAAACATAAATCCACCACGACATTGCAACGATACCAGCCAGGCTTTCAGTGAAAAAGATGATTAAGAATGTCATCGAAGCTACAATTTTAAATCTAAAATTTAAAGGAGAAGATGTACTGTTGCTACGCATCTCAATGATTCCGACAGATATGCCAGTCGAATTCAAATGTCTGCAGTTTCTTGTGCGACTCGCATTTGTAATGACCATTAACAAAGCACAGGTATAATCGCTAAAAGTGTGTGGACTACATTTGGAAAATCCATGCGTCTCACATGGACAGCTGTATGTGGCCTGCTTACGCGTTGGAAAACCTTCTGATTTATTCGTGTACGCACCAGGCGGAAAAACAAAATCCAAAAGCACATTCTTTCTTTGAGTGGCATTGCAACGCATGCCAAGTCTCGCTTGTTTATGTATATATATATAACACCGTTAAAGATTGCAAAGTAATTTATTGGCAAGTATTAAAATTTTCATAACATCAATTAATTTCATTTTAATATGTAGGTACTTAATATTAAATTATTTTATCACCGTATAGCCATACAAAAAATCTGACACAATGCAGTTAAACACAAAGGTAGTAAATACCTATCGATTATTATAATTTTTGTTCAGTTGAATACTATAATAAATTATAGTTGTATACTTTTGAATTGATAATCATACTAATGAAAAAAAAAACAACTGAATACACGGAATATTTTTTTTAATATTTGGCACATGGTTCATATTTCCACACATGTTATATTCAAATTTAAAACAATATTTTTTTTAAATCTTGAAGATATATTTTTAATTAATTGCTGAATATATTTCATTAGAGTAGACGATGCAAGAATTTGCTATTCTTTGTTGTTGTGAAACGAAAAGAAAATTAAACCACTGTATTATAATACAATACATTATTCTTAAAAATGAATATATCTTTTATTGGGTCGGAAGACAAGTGCATCTAGCATTCTTGGGGTAATCACAGGTCATAGAGTTTGTGTTGAAATGGAGCCCCCTGGGACAGTTCATGAGAAGTTTGAAACCAAATTGGCACTGATAATAGCTTCCGCAGTCCTTCGGATTATGTAGGAGGATTGGTGGACCGTTAGGCAAAGGGCATAACATATTAGCCATAGGTTTGCATGGTGGAGTTAGCCCACATTCCGCCTTGGATGGATCAACGCAAATCTAAAGAAAAACACATATATTTATATTAAATACCAGTGGGCTTTTCTCATTTAATATCAAATATTTCCTTGGCTACATACACTATTATTCGGTGCCAAAATTAATGGATCTAGGACTCCAGTATTATCAAGGTAACGCATTACCTCTTTTAACAATAGATTAAATACAATTATATTTTAATAAAAGAAATTAACATACCCTGTCGAATCTATTCCATGCCAACCCCCTGGGGCATTGGTTTAGCCAAGAATATCCATGATCACAAAAGTAGTATTTGTCACAGTCGGTGTCGTGAGGAATTTTTACACCATCTGCAATCTATCAAGATACACAGATGTTGACTTCCTGTAAATATAAAGCGCTATCTAAATCTCTATCTATCTAATCTGAAGCGCTTTCTAAATTTCGTTACTATCGGCAATCGGCTTTTGTATTTTAAATCAAAGTAGGTATCAATTTATCTTAATTACTCACCGACGTTACGGATCACTCAAGATTTATTGTTGTAACATACTTGATTGGTTATATATTTTCTCCGAAGTGTTTTCAAATTACGTATGTATGTCAATAAAAAGCATAAAAATACCTTAATATTATTTAATGCAAAATCCACTTTGTTATCTGTATGCCTAATTATGTTTTCTTCCCCTTGGCACACTCAAAATGGTGGCGATAATTGGATGCTATTTAGATTAAAATCTTCATATTTTCTCCATATACGTCCATACATTTCATGTTTAAAAAAAATCATCGATTCATCTCTATCACTTTGGCCAAAACGCCTAATGTAATAATTATCATCTTAATACATTTTAATCATTATCATCAGCCATGATCGATCGAATGCTGAATGAAGGCCAGCTCTAGCTTTTTTCACTCGGTCCGTAGTTTTTCGCTACCACGTACATCCACCGAACTTTATAAGTTAGTCTATCCAGCGGGTTTTAGAGCATCTCCGTGGGCGTTTAGTGCTTCTTGGTTAGCATCGTATGAGAGGATTTGTCCATCGGTTGTCTAGTTACAGGATTCAAACCCTCAGCATTAGTGGTGAAGTACTCTAGCACGAGAGTGTTAAGAATCTTTTAATAATGCTCACATTAGTATAATATTAGAGGCATCTGATTCGAAAACCAATAAATAATTACCTATAATGTTTGAGGCTTTCACGGTTGTTTTTTATCGTAGTATATTATTGGGTTAAATGTAATGTAGGTGTGTGAATGTAAACGTTGCTCTAAGAATGTCAAAAGGAATCCGATTATCTAAGAGCAAACGTTGTTCAGAGTAATCTGTCAATCATTACGACCGGGGATACTGGCTCGAATATTAAATTTTGCTGATAGTGCCGGAAGCCATGACGTTTTTAACCGTAATCCATCATCCCTATTAATATTTTCAGGGTTTCTGTGGATTTCAATGGCCTCCTTTACCAATCGTGCAAAATATCCTTTATTCCGACCCAATATCTTAGTCTCAAAGTCAAATTTGTGCCCTGTATCCATCGAGTGCTCGGCAATTGCCGACATCGTGTAATGTTTAAGTCGGTATGCTCTCTCGTGTTCACTCACACGCTTCTTTACTGTTCTAGAAGTCTGGCCTATATACTTTTTTGGGCATCCACGACAGCTTAACTGGTATACACCTGCCGAGTCCAAAGGTTGTGAGTCCTTTACTGGTCTTAACATATTTCGGACCTTTGTCGATGTTGAGAATATTGTTTCAATATTATGTTTCCGAAGTATCCTGGAAATAGTATCGGTGGTGTTTTTGATATAAGGCAGATATGCCCGGCCTTTGAACTGGCGTCCCTTTTGCAACCACATACCAACGCCACCGCATCATGGGTTAAGGATTCAACACATTTTGTCAAATTATTAGCTGATATGACTGTAAAGCCTACTGACCTCTTAGTAAGCTTTGATGTAGAATCACTATTCACAAATGTCCCCCTAGATGATACCCTAAAATTAATAGGTGAAGTTTTCTCTGCAGAAATGACTAGACTTTTCAAGCACTGTTTGACGTCAAGCTAATTTACCTTTCAGGGCAAAGTGTTTGAACAAACCGAAGGAGTCGCTATGGGGTCCTTTCTATCTCCCGTGGTTGCGAATTTTTTCAAGGTTTTATTTATCTTACAGTTCCAAAATCTATTCAAATTGAATCATTTACTAAATTATGAAGAGTATTAGTGATTTGATCAGTTTTTAGTTCAAAATAATCTTTATTTTGTTTCCTATATGGTATTTTAACTTAGAATTTAAAAACGTGATTTTTTCAGTAAGAGTCAAAGGAAATAAGATGAATTTCGAAATTGGGCATCTTTATTACTATAATAATAATGTGCCTAATATAAATAGCTGGCGTATATACTATTTTATTATAATACAATTATTATAATACTAAAAACCCTATATTCAGGCCATGACACCAAACTGGAAGCTTCAATCGTAGTGCTAGTTATTAATCATACTATTACAATAAAATCGTAAGTAACATATTAGGAAAGTGTATTAGAGCCAAAACGTCTCCTGTGCATTTAGGATATGTTGACTTTAAAGGAAATTACAATTAAGGCATAATGGTTTTGGTTTATCTTAATTATTATTCTGAATAAAAGTGTGGGATAATATGCCACCGAAGGAAAATTGGCTCTCAGGTATAGATTTTTATAGAAATCATACATATATTATTTACAATAACTACATATTATATATTTTAAGATTTTTAGAAAACTATAAAACTAATTTTTAACATAACACACTGACTGATTGGGCCGATTGTGGTGGCCGTCATCCGTATTCCCTACCCACTCAAATCCCCTTATTTATTATTGACGACCAAGGAACCAACAGTTATGGGTCATGAATCGACCGTAATTGCGAAGAACATTCAGACTCAAAACGTATCTATTCGACCTTTGTTGCACTAAATCTGTTACGATTTGAGTAAACGTTGCGACTATATCATCCATCCTGAAATTACCATCATCATTCACCAACCTCATATATCATCCATCAATGTGTATCATCCGTTTACCAAACCCTCTCAACATAAAGATCAGTGTCTGGCATCCTGTGTAACCCCCCCCCTCCCCTTGATCCGTAATCCACCACCACCAGCATCCTTAAAAATACAGTCTACTGCTAAAAGCGCCACCATACACTTTTGGATCCATTCATGTTATATAATATACTTTATAAATAAAAATCATTATATTTTAGTATTTCAATAAAATATTATTTAATTTATTACTCTACCGAGCCATTTTTACAGATCCATGTTTATAACTGTTGACTCTCCGTTATTCTTTTACATACAATATATTGTAAAATAATAACAGTCACATTTAATTTAAACATCCTATAGTGCCATACAAGCACATTTGGCATTATAGGACCAATCACACACTTTCAACTTAGCATTGTAATGAAGTCCACTGGGACACATAACTAAATGCTTTTTCCCCCAGCTACACTTGTAGAAACTACCGCAGTCCTTTGGGTTAGGTAGGTGGACAGCTGGCGCGCTGACATCATGTTCTGGACATACTGGAGGAGGGATCACATTGCAAGGTGGTATTCCCCTGCAAGCTGCTTTGGCTGGAGATTCGCATATCTGTAATAAATATAATATTCGTCGTCGATATTCAAATAAGTCATTTATGTAACACTTTAGTAGCCAAAATACATATAATATACACAACATATTATCAAAAATCTTTAATATGTCATCAAGTAGTGGGAACATAACTTGACGTTATCGTGAAATACGCCAGGCCACACACCGGATACCTATATAAATTTAACATTTCAAGTATTTGTATTCCTATCCTAAGAAACTCATTTTAAGAGCCTCCACAAAGCAGAAAATGAATCAGAAATGAATGTTAGCCACTTTCTCAACCTTTAAGGTCCATAATACTCTAGGTCCAAACACACATGAAAAATAATACACGAATTTTCCAAGCCCGGGATTTGAGCCTGAGTCCCACGACATTATGAGGTGACACGATAATTGCTCGTCACATAAAAATTTTACCGTAAAATAGTATTTTTGTAAACGTTGGCGTGTTAAAATGGAGAATAAAGCCATATTTGATACAAAAGCGCATCTATTCTGTGCACAAGACTGCTATCGGCTGATAGCTATCGAAAAACTACTCTCGATAGCTGCCGATAGCAGTCTTATGTATAGAATAGATGCCCAGATGTCCGTGGTTATAGGACATTTTTAAATTGTTATTTTATCAACACACACATTATATTTTCAATTTTCATCATATTTAACAGTTTATAGTCAAATATATTTGTTAAACTATTTAATGGAGTTTGTAATCCACTCGTAATTTTGGATAGATTTCAACATTTTGCGTTCAGTATTTGACTTGATAATATATTATATGTATGGCAGTTTAATATATTGTTATCTGAAGATCCAATTTTTCCGATTTAAGACCAGACAAATACCAGAAGATCTAATTATAATAGGTTGACCAAATGACTAACATTCATTTTTTGTTAAAAAAAGGGCTATTAATACTTTGGACGCTGAAGACGCACATTCGCGTAATGACTCACGGCCGATCGATGTAATTAACGTGCATTTTAAAGGTGCTAATTAAAAAATCATTATCTAATCAGCAGCGAATGCGTTAACAAGGTATCATACTGACCTTATATGAGATATATGCATAAAAATAATGATATAGGTAGTTCTAACAGGTTTTTAGGTACTGTATTATATTTATAGAATATACTTTGTAAATTAAAAATAACTTTGTTATTTATTTTAATTTGAACATTTCGGAGAGTGACTATTTTAGGAATTTAAAAAATAAATTACTTTTAACCTATTCAAATATGAATTCAATCAAAAATATATGTATAAAAGTAGAAAGAATATCAACCTACATAGTAGCATAGTTGGAATATGCAGAGGTCATAATTTATAGATCAAAATTTATTAAATGCCCACTTCAAAAATGTATTAAAATGAGTTATGAATAAATAATATTTGTTAAAAACCACCGCTCACAAACGTTTTAATTACAGGTACATAATATAATTTATTTTATGTTTTGTAATAAGCCTATTTTGTATTTTTTTATTATAATATTTTAAGATTTATTATTTTTATACAAAATTCTGATGCAAAAAATGATTGTTTTGTTGCTTATGTCAAAATTTAAAACTGCATATGGATGCAAGTCTTAATATAGAACTGCATTATTATGAGAAAAAGACAAACATACAAAAATGACTATTTAAAAATATTACAGTATAATAAACTGACACTATTTTGATAGATTTAAAATAATAAATCTCTGTTATTTATAAAAATAAATTGTTGTAAATATACCTTATCAACAGCACTGAAATGCAAATCATCAGGACAGTTAAAAAGAACTGGCTTTCCATGGGTACACATGTAGAACTTGGTGCAGTCCTCATCATGAGGAAGAAGTGCACCGTAAGAATCTACTCCTGAATCCTTGCAGATGTTCGCTATCTGTGGATTTCAAATAAACATGACCATTTATTACAAAGTTTTGATTATTTATCTTCTTGGTAGTATCATAGTATGGAAGGGTTTATATTTTTTAGACCAAAGGTAATGATTGTGATTACAAAAAAGGAGAAGATACATACCACACACTGCTGTATCTATCAAACCACGAGTGTGAGAAATTTTTTTTATTGAAGTCAGTGAACAACTAGATAATAAGATTTTTTTCGTTTAATTTGTATATATTATTACAAAATCGAGTGCGCTAAATAAAAAAAATTAAATAAATTCAAATTGTCAAATTTTGTACTATTTAGGATACAGAAAGCATATTATATATAATATTTAGAGTGCTACTTATGAATATAATATACATATAACTATAACTGATACCGATTAAAGTTTGTTATCGTAAAAATGACAAAGGATCTGCCTATGTATTAAAAAGTTTTAAACATTCGAGCTTGAAGTGTCTAAAACTATTGCATAATTATAGAATAGTGCAAAACTAGTAAATCATAATACCTACTAGTATTAAATTACCGACCCTTAGCAAGCCATAACTGGTTTTTAACTGTCTTATAACAAGGAATTGACCGCGATTTAGATAGATTAATATTGTTATATTAACATGGATACATGCTTTTCGCTTAACCTCCCGGGTGGATTTGTTACAAATAATTGCATAAGCGTAACGAAAAATAAAGTCACAAAAGTAGCGCGGCCGCGAGACTCCAGTCGGCCGCGAACAGCGCTTTGGGAATTACGTGTAAACTCGCGTCCCGCAATTTATTTTATTTTCTTTCGAATTTGGACCAGCATTCAGAGAATCAGTAGGCAAAGCATGTTCCATGTTGAATTATTTTACCCGTCAGGGTTTAATTTTTAATAGATATTATTTGATATGTTTATTGTGCATAAAGTTTTTGATGATAAGCCGTTTCTGAGAAGAGTGCACGACACATCTCCCAAAATGGCTTCAGGTAAAAAGGACAGCCATCGATGAGTAAGAGGCAAGACGATGAGATATCGTCACTTGCTGCTGCAGCTCGGCTAATAATGATCTACTATAATATTGTCCGCATCCGTAATCATGCTCTATAGAATATCAATCGTTCTCCGCTCTTTTTTTTGAATTTCCCACCTCTTAGTATTAAGAATATACAAGCATAACACTATTACTAGGTTCAATCTTTTTTGTCATTTAAAAAACATTACTCTTGCATTATATTATATTGTCATCCAAAATATGAGGCGTGTATTTTCAAAGTGAACTTATTCCACTTCAACAAATTTTTAGCAAAAACCAAAAAACTGTTTTCAGTGTTGACGTTACATATTATATTTTTTGTATTGGAATAAGTTACTTTTGTAAGTAACACCGATTTTGAAGTTGATCTTTATACTGAATTGAATACTATTAGGTTCTTCTGTATAACAAAATACTTGTTCAAAATTTTATCTTAAATTCTGACATTCATAACTCGTTTTCGTCAAGTAGTGGAATAAGTTCACTTTAAAAATACACCCCTTATATAAATGTAATATAAATACCATTAAAATGGCTAATTTTATTTCAAATCCTTTTCCATATAACTAGGATGCCTACATTATATCTTAATGTTGGTAAGTACTATATACATTTTTTTAAACTTTTAAATATATCTTTCACGTGGAATGGAAATATAGAACTTTGCCATTGTATGGAACGTATTGAAAGGAAAAATATAATAATAATTAAAAGAAATTAAAACTTACATGTGTTTCTTGGGATGAAGTTGCAGCGATTCCAATAAAACTCAAAGCGACGAATAATACTTTAAAACCTAAAACAGGATAAATATAATAAAATATTAATATTTTTATAAGTTAAGAATCTTTTGTTCGTGTTATAACTAGAAATATATAATTTTAGCTCCACCATGGTCCTTAGTTATTTTTTGACAACCCATGCTACGTTTCTACGTATTATTAAGTTTTTCATTGAAATAATTAACTTTTTAACGATTTTTTCGAGAAATAGATGTTAGCCACTTGCTCATCTTATTAGGTCTTAAAACACACTAAAATACGATAGGTAAATTTCATGAATTCATAAATAAATTTGTTCTATTATTATATGAGGATATATATATATATATATAATATATTAGGACTTTCAAATACTGTATTACATTTTAATATCGCTATATTATAGTTCTAAAGTCTTTTGTTCTATAAAATGAATTTGTTTGATCGATGGTGTTGCGTTGGCGGTAGGTGCATTGAAAGAATTTCTTTTTTACAAGTTATCAATGTCATTTTAGTTAATTAAATCATATTGGAATTATAAATAATTATTTGATAATTATTACTTTATTAGTTTTTAAATAAATGATATTAGAATAATTTATTAATATTCGTTTAATCCTATATTACATTGCGATGCTTATTTTATTTAAATCTTTCAGTTGTTAGTCACAGGTATAAAACAGAACAATCCATAATATTTGTATAGAAGTTATTAATGTCATGAGTATGCACTATATATATTCTCATCATTAGAATAAATATTCAATCATCACATAAACTATTGTATAATATAAAAACTATTATTTATTTAAAATATTTTTTTCTCAACACTCATAAATAGATAAACGAATATTACACAATTTGACAAAATAATAATGTAAATAATGCAATAAAAAATGGATATCTTTTGATATAACGTTGGATTTTATTCATAATTTTACAATGAATAGTTTTAATATTTGATCATAATCAATAAACCTTTAGTATTTAAAAAAATATATATAGAACTTCATAGTGACACAAATGTCTAACACCCTTAAAATGCTTTAAATTGTCCTTGTTTGATCTATTTACAGCACACACCCATTAATAATATTATAATATTTAAACATATTCTACTACTTATAACATACTACGCTTATGCACAGTATTTTTTAATATGATATAATATAATTATTTTTAATATGATATTATTACACTATAACCTGGTATTTTTTCTAATAAGCTAATAAAGATTTTCACTACTATAAAAATAGTTATATTTATACAAATTATATAAACCCAAACTCTAAATATTTTAAATAATTTGAATTGTTACTCACCGGACATTTTGAAATATATAACTGAACAATTTTAATTAAATCAAAAATAATATGTAGTATAATATTTCTTATACACTCTTAATCGATGAATCGTAATTTATTTCGCGGATTGTTATGTTTTTATACAAAACAGAAGTGCCTAATCTTCGGGTTGTGTCCACCTATTTTTTTTTTTTTGATAACAGCAATCTATATTATAATGACTTATCTTATCTAATCTATCAATTATAATCAGAATATTACAATTGACTCGTATATTAAACTCATTTCTGAAATTTATTAGATTTCATTAAGTATTTATTGAATCTAATCATGTCCGGGAAAATTGTTAGGGCATACGTTAGCGGTTGGGCCATTTATGTTCCCATTCCACTCCTTATCTCCTCACCCACCTCCTAATCCCCAGTGTTATTGTCACCAGACAATCAATAAGCAGTTACGGGTGATGACAGACGGTGTTACAAAAAACATTGAGTTGCATATCGATACCGGGCGTGAGCGGGCTTCTAATAACTTTCCGTCGCTTAAGTGACTCAATAGATACAAACTCGTTCAGAATCTATCATCATTAGTCATACACCCTCACATGTAATCCATACAACTGTGACACAAAGTGCGTGAGTTTACGAACCGGGTGACCCAAAACAACAATACTGCGCGAGTGAGCGAGAAACCAGACCACGGAGCCATCAAACATCATCACAAAGGTCAGTGTCTGGCATTCTGTTCCATCGCCACTACCCCTAGATCCGACCTCCTCATCTTTCCTAAAAAAATAGAGTGCACTTAAAAAGCTCCACCAGTTAGTCATAGCGCAGTTTACCCTGAGATTTTGTCTAGGAAACCGATAAACGTATTCATGTTTAAATGAAATACGTAATTAATACGTAAACCTACCGGCTTATAAGGAGAAGACAGAAAAAATAGGTAAGTAAGTAAATTGCAAATGCAATCATACCAAGGCCTGAACAAAAATGAACCATAAGTGCGAGTGAGAAAGCATTTGACACGATTATATCTCCGCAATATGCGTTAGAATAAGATAGAATTTCTACCGCTGAATCAATATTTTGTACACGTAGCCTGTAAATTTTGATTTGGATGACTTTTTCCAACCATGTCCGATCCTAATAGGAAGATATATGCCTCCACGGAGTGGAGGTTTTTATTAACAGATTTTGTTTATACGAGACATGGATATCAGCCACTTGCTCAACATATTAGGTCCATACTCTGACTCATACACAAATTAAAAAACAATATGTGTACTTGACAAACCTAGGATTCGAACATAAGACTCACGACGCTATAGGCCAACGTTTAAACCGCGCAGTCATCGTGGGTGACTACAGTCATTTAAAAACTGCAAGCACGTGTTACTGAAATTTATTGTTTTTGTGTTAAATATCAATTTAGTGGTAATTAATTTTAGTTAATTTAGTAGACAATATGGTTTTTGAACATGTACCTAACCGAAAATAAAATCGTTTTTTTTAAAACGGTACATGTTCAAATACGCGCGTTAACATGATCTTACTCCCTACTTCATTTATCGTTTGTCAATTTATGGCTTTGGCCGTATGTTCTGGGAAATGCTAATAGAAATGGCGTATTTCAAAAAAATACTACTTTATTCTTAGGTCAATAATTATTATAAAACATATTCGTAGGATGTCTTTTACATTTGAATGGTCAAAGACATAGTTTATTATCGGTATCTTTATAATTATCTTCAAATGTGTTAATCTTGCTCATTTTTTGAATAATAAAATGCCTAATTCTTGTCAAATTTGGGATCACAGAGATTATCAATATAAATTGTTATCGTAAATATTTCACTATATAATGTTAACATAAATTTTACTAATGGTTTTGTAAATGCGTTTAAAAATTAATAAACCGAAAAAATTTTAACACCACTGCACATGAATGTACTGTAATATAACTATATTCTAAAACATTAGATCGAGAGGTTTAAAAGAATACTATTTTATATAATAAAAATACTTTATGCAGTCATCGAATGTTTAAAATAAATATAAAGGATAATAAGGCTTCAAAATTATATAAATAGATTATCTACAACGTTTAAGGAATGTCCAGGCTTATGCTCTTAAAATACCATAAAATTCCATTTTGACCTACGTTGGGCCCTTAAAGAATTGTTCGTCAAATAAACAGATTTTTACTTTAATTTATTCATAATCTCATAATATTCTTGACCTTTGCAACGATGACAATCGTTATCTAAAACTAGCTCCTTTTTATAATCATATATTTTATTGTCTATTATGATTATTATATGTGCTGTGTGATTCTTTGTAAGTGCCTACTTACGATTATTGATTTGAGATTATAACAACACATGTGCATGTATTTTTGATTGTTTCATTACTTTACAGAGTAATAAACCCATTATTTTTGGCAAAAATTAATAATCAGGTCGTAGGCACCAACTTAATCATTGTTGCTAAAAATTCTAATATATTAAATTTGTAAGGACACAATAACACAATAAGCATATTATATATCATTGGAGTCAAAAATATATTTAGAATCACATGTACTGTTATCTTTTACATATAATATGACATATCAAAAAAAATGTAGATATGTATAATGATAACAAATACGCCGTGTTTACTGTCTAATCAAATGTTTCTCAAACTATATTATACATACCAATGAGAATACATGATTGTTTTTTTTAAATAATATGCTTGCGTTGAAACTTTTGTTGAAGCTTTTTTTCGTACAAATATTTTATTTCTCCGTTATTACACCGAATATACTCTAATTTTATATTTTATCTCAAATTTTTATTTTAACTATTACTAAGTGTACATAGATCGTAAAATTATATTGTTGTTTTAATTTAATAAAACGCAATTTTTTGTAGTACTTATTCCAGTTTTAATCAATGTTAGGACCGGTTTCTTACGCCTCAGAGGGACATTTTCAACTCTATTAAATTAAAACAACAACATAATGCAGTTCCATCGTGAATTGACAGTTAACAAAATAAAAGATCGTGAAATTATATTGTGATACTACATTATTATACACACTGATAACTGAGATTTTCTTATATTTCCATAAACATTGTAATCCGCATAGTATGCAAAATCTGACCCAAATATACTATCAACGTCATCGTTTTCAAATTAGGAATAAAGTTAGGTATATGATCTCTATGGTTATAGCACCTTATATGATAATACTATAATACAGTAAAATATATTCTAAAAACTTTATATTGGTGTTTGCAATTGACATGTAATTTTTTTGAACATTCTTTTCCTAACAAGCTAATATAGGCCTCTACATAGTGAATTTTTGTTTTTACGAGAAATGAATGTTAAGCCACTTGCTCAACCTATTAGGTCCACACTCTGACATCAAAAACAAATTGAAAAACAATATGTGTATTTTTGCCAGACTCAGGATTTAAACTAGAGACCCACGACATTAGAAGCCTCTCGGCCACCGTGGTGTAAATTTAGGGAAATTAAAATATGTTTTATTCTGTGATTGCTAGTATGAGAAAATATAGGGCACATTAATAACATGATACATACTTCCTATAAAGTATTGATAATTCTCAGGCTTAGCTTTCAAAGAAACTGCAATTTCTTTATGTTCGACCTTTTCGGGACACAAAACCCGTTAATAAAGATAGAAATAAGTACCTAAATAATTAACAATTAAGTTTTCACGGAACACTTAATTTTACCTTGCAGAACTCATATTTTCATATATTTCAATTCATATTTCTCATATTTTGAGAAACGCTGCACCAATGTAATGAATATAATACAACATGTATCTTTATTAAACCGTTACATTTTTATACATCGTAAATTTTAATACCCGCGTATAAATTAACAATATCTTTGTCCTTTTAAGCCAGGCAACAACAAAAACAAAAAAAAAACTCCAATAGCATTAAATTGTTTTTACTATCCAATCCACGGGGGCGAATAATGCCGCAAATTGGTGTTTATTTTAAACGGTTTGGAAATAAATGGCAAATAATTTTGTCGAGCAAAAACAACAGTCGGAAAAATGTCCCATAAAAAAGCGCAAATTGTGTCTACAAGACAAACAGTCATTATATTGTGATATCTTGGATAAGGACATGCTCTTGCCTGAGTAAGCTAATCGGTGTACTGCCTCAGAACTCGGAATACAGTGACCATGATATAGCTTCAATACTGATCTATTAAATCCAACTAGACATTTTGCTGATTTTTTTATAGACTGCTGTACTTTTATACAAAATTAAACACAACATATAACACTTATTCAACAAACAATAATGATGATGAGGAACTGTTTCATCCTCTCTAAAATGACATTCTCAATTGATATAAATTATACATGTTTACAGATATCTATAAACAAATTTAAACATAACTATATTTATTGATGATACGAATACTAATTAAATTAAATATTACAAGAAAAGTCTATATTAAAATAATTACAAGATAAAAAGAACTTTTTATATACAACGTTTTTAAATTTGCTGTTGAATCATATAGATAGACTTGACTAGCTTAAACGATCAAAAAAAATGTACTTGATAGAAATACTGAATAATGAAATGGCATTTCATATTGTTTTCCATAGCAACGCACGTATATATTATTTAATAATTTAGTTGCTAGGACCCTTAAGCAACCAATAATGGTATCGCAATAACTTTTCATACAAAACAGAATTAACTGAAAATGGATTCAATTCTTCTTAAAGATGGCTAAAAGTATTAAAAAAATGCATTGGCACCATGTTCTAAAAGTGTCAAATGTCTAGCTAGTCGGGAAGTTAGTTAAAAATCAATTGCAAGATTTGTACCGGACAAACAACCACCGGACAAATTAGAATACGACCTAAAAACTTGTATTAATAATAAGAAGAAAAACTCTATAACAATAAAAACGTTGTAGTAATAAAATATGTAAAATAATTTAACTAAGATTCACTGGATGCATTATTTTGGGTAATATAATATGACATGTTTTAATGGGCTATGAAATTAGTACTATAGATTTTTAAAACATCATAATATTTTTCTTTGATTCCCACCAAAATTGACATTTGTGTTCAGTATTGTTTGTATAGATACACAGTTGTACTGCATATACGAATTGTTAAAATTTATTACAACAGTATTGAATCTATTTGAGTGACGTTTCGGTCATTCCGTGAAATTTATGGTCAAAATAATTGACGTAAAGAGCTTACTATTCGTAATTTAATTTTAAAAATAGTAATTTTTGTGATGTTACGAATCCAACCAATCAAAAATGTAAACGTATTGCTGAAAATATCGATGTTGCGAATAAGAGTGTGGATGGAAACCCAGAACAGTCAATTAGACGTCGTTCTCAAGAACCTGGACTTTCTTATTGTAGTACTACATGGAATATTCTTCATGAATATTTGCACTTGAAAGCATATAAAATACAGATACTGAATGATTTGAAAAAAATACATTTACTTATCTTTTATTTGTAACCCTATACAACCATCAAACACTCATTCGTGTTGTTGCTTGCAATTCTAATATCTCAAATACTTTTAAATTGCAACAAAGAGTGTTTATTGGAGGAATTAAAACGATATTCAACCGAATAATACAATTCAGACTTACAAGAACACATAGTAGGCGACGGGGCAAAGTAATGGTCATCAAACTTACGAGTTGTAAGACTTCACAACTATTTTTGTACGATGTTTGATCCTAAGAAGATCTTATATGGGCTCTACAGAGTGGAGGTTGTATTAACAGAGTTTTGTTTTTACGAGAAATGTACAATATTATGTTGGTCACTTGCTCAACCTGTTAGGTCCAAACATACATGGAAAACTAGCATGCAAAGTTTGTCAGATCCTCAATTCAAATCCGGGACCCTTGGTATTATAAGCCGATGCGATAACCGTGGCTCGCCATCGTGGGAATCGTTTTTTTTTCATAATTAACCACGCATTTTCTTAGTGATAATTCATAATGGGACGTAAAAAAATAATTTACCCTAAATAAAATTAAAATAACATGATACAAGCGTATTTGTACTTATAGAAATGATGAATATAATATAATATGTACAACCAATACCGGTTTCATTTGGTAATCGATTGGTACCTTGATTGGTACTTTATATTCATATAAAGTAATACCTACTTTGATTCAAAATAGTAAAGCGCTTCAGAGAGTATTAAGAGCATATTTAAAATTTATCGCAATTAAGTATGGCGCTTATAGCATAGTGGTCTATGTGCATGGGCGCGAAACCCCAGAAATGCCAGTTCGATTCCTGCTGGGTGTCTTACTTGTTTCAAAGAGATTTTTTCTATTGGTTATAATATATTTTCTCAAAAGTGTTTTCAAAATTATGTAGGTTCAATAATTAGAATGTTACATTCTTAAATCTTGTGAATTATTCCTTGAAAAAAAATAGCTAATTATATTAATATATTGAGGAATAAATACAAATTAACTTATTCTATAATTATTATACTAATATATTCAATAATTATTAAACCCAATGCTTACGGGCCCTTTTAATTAATTTTGTAATTAACGTGTTAATTTGCATTTGAAAACACAATTTTGTGCGGCCCGTAAGCATTGGGTTAAAATATTATAAGTGTTTTGCTCATACGGAGAATTGTATTAAGAATGAGTAGTTACCTAAATTTACGTTTGAGTTTATGTAATGTTTGAATTATTATTAATATTATGTGGTATATGTATAAATGGAACCATATTATAATGTGCGAAAAGGATAGTTGGTAAAATTCCAAGTAATGATAAGTAGTGGGGGTTGGAATTCTTATGGGAAAATTCTGAGGAGTGGGTTGCATTTAGAGTTTAAAATGTTGTTAACTACTCATCAGCAACATCTTCTTGGCTACGTGTTAAAACTGTGAACTAACATGCTCCGCCCATTTTTAACCGCACTTCCATTATAAACTAACAAGCTGCTCCCATTCAGTAAACAACAGCGCCTAGAAGCATAGCCAAGAAGATGTTGCAGAAGAGTAATGTGTTATTGCTGTTATAAGAAATCTTTATTTTTGGTGATAAACTCATTTAATAAATAAATCAGACATTACATTCAAAGATCATTTTGAAAATATTAATACTAAGGTAACAGCTATAGTTTTTCATTATCTCTTTGTCTAGGTTTTGAATAACAATTGGTCACCGCACTCGAGCAGCTTTGTTTCACTTTACAGAGCTCCTTTTGTATAAAAACGATTTGATGAAAATTTGCACAAAACACGCGAACCCAATTTGTAGGACCGCCATTGGTCGGCGCCTTTTAGTGGAACGCTACTCATTAACCAAAGCCGTACAATTAAAATAATAAATATAATTTTAATTCATAACTGCCATAAGTGACTGAGTCATTCTCATTTTCACGAATTTATTTTGTTGAAAATCCAGAATGGAGACAACATGTTAATTTATATTTATATATGTGTATATAATAGTGATGAAGGATGGTTTTTGGAAAGAGGTAGGCTGTGGAGATCAGAGAAAAAGAGCACACTTGTCAGGTATACTTACAACAACGATACACTATTTCGATGAAATCTCAATAGGTCACTGACGACTTAGAATTGAGCAATAAGTTTAAATTATATATTTTCCTATATTTCCTAACATTTTATACACATTAAAAATCATTAAGTACATAAAAATATTTTTTTACTTTTTATAGAATCCACTTATATTTATTTATATGTGATTGAATGACATAGAAATTATTTTTTTAAATTATCTAATTATTAATTATTTTGGACAAAGCAGCAGTCATAGACAATAATATTGTTATGTGCAAATCTTTTAGACTTGGCCATCGTAGCCTACCGTATTGCATACATTGCGATAGACATGCTGAAGTCATGTGACATAAAGTCCACACAAGAAACATCAGCATTTCTGGGTGAATAATCCGATTAATACGTTAGGAACAGAGAACGCGTTCAAAACACTCGCGGTTTGTGTGCGGATACGTCGGCTCGGTATTTGAAGTAGTCATGAAAAGACGCTTTACTTGCCGTTAGAGAGTACCACACTCCGCACCCATGTGGCATAGCCTCTAGTTTTCCGTTACCGTAATTGACCTTTCCTCACCCTGCATCAGTCCTGCAAAAGGGATCTACGCCCTGCCCTGCAGGTCTCACATAGCAGAAGGCGCGATACGTGGCGATGGACTGAGGGAAACGGCATGACCTGGTGCTTTCTCTATGCCCTAATACTAGGGCGTAACAAGGTGAAGTAATTTTAACAATGTGGAACCTTGAGAAGTAATACAATAAATACATATATAATAATATACTTAGGTACATAGTATATATCGATAATTTCTATGGATGCTGAACATCTACAGCAGCTATGAAATACATGCTACTGATAAATCGATTCATACATGCGGTAAATGCGGCGCATGTCTTATAATTCTAAAAACGAAAAATGCTTTTTCTCATGTTAATCGTTGAAACGAAACCAGAATTTAAATTTAAAAATCGGTTAATAATATGTGGTTTGTGTTTTCCCTTCACAGAATGCCCTGCTTCAAAAGTTACCGCACGCCACTGATAATTTTGTTGATCATTTAAATTCTATTTTTTTAACATAAGTGATCACTAAAAGTAAAAATTACAATTTCAGGACGTACTGACATGCAACATATTAAGAAAATTAAATAGTATAGTAAAACAATGAAACTATACATTATATAGATAAAATATCATGTATTGCTCGGAGACCTAGTGCCTGACTAAAAGCATGGAAATAATTATTGGCTCATTTGAGCGGAGAGTGCTGCGTAGTATCCTTGGACCCAGCAATAACACACCAGTTGGGGTGGAGTCTAAGATACAACTACGAGTTGTACAATTTGTATGAGGAGCCGCACATCCCGCGGTCCATTAATTAGATATCTGGGTTATGAACACATGGTGGACGAGTCATGCATGACAAAGAAACTGACATTTGCGAAACCGGAAGGCATATCAAGACCTGGTCGTCCTCGTACGGGATAGAGGTATAATGTCGAGATCAGTGCCACCAGATGAATAAATCAGTAAGCCACTTATGAATAATTAATTGTGTTTCATCTAGTTGTCAGTTAACTAAATACATTATATTGTCACCTCCGAAGGGGGGGGTGTAGGATGATGCGCTCTGGACCCCCCCTGTTGATGTAATAAAGTCATTGTGATATCGTCTGCTGGCTTCTTTCGGGGACATGCTTATGTTGATTGACAACGCGGAATTATAGGCGAAAACAGGGCGTTTATTTGTCGGAATACATTTACAGTCAAGTAGTACAGCGTAGAAAATATTTAAAAAAAAAAAATTAAATTTAAAATGGCGGGTAAAGCCAGCGGCCTCGGCCGACGTCTGCAGAGAGTAAAGACCAAAAACCGAATGACTTAACCTTTTTGGAGAGCAGGTCAACTCTAGGCAAGAATAAAATAAAACCTACAAATTCTGTCACTGAAAAATGACAAAAACACTCTGCATAATATGTACCACCTGGCTTGTAGGTAGGTACCTTGGATCTCCTATTTCTGAGAATTTCTGCTCACCATAGAAATAGTCAACCCAACCTTTTTTTAGGTACCTGCTTTGAAAAGGGGCTCTGTTTCTTTGCTAGGTAGGTACTTATTTTGAAATATTTGAACTAGGTACACAAATACATATATTTTTTTTAAATAATCTCAAATCAGATATTCTAGGTATTAGGTACATTGTATGGCTGGGAACTTTGCTTTCAATATTTATATAGGTAAGTGTACGAATTTAATACCTATTGGTAAAAATTGGATGAAATGTAGGTAATAATATTAAAAATGATAGGTATTAATAATTACTATTTTTGGCATCTAAAATATTGTGCTGACAATTGTTTTAAGTTATATAGGTAACTACAAAATCAGGAATGACATGGTTCGTAGCACAGAGTTTTATATTTAACAGTTAGGTTCACAACAAAAAAACATACACAACACAATATCAATACACATTAATAATTTCGCCAAAGGCCTAAATTTGTTATTGATGAGCGCCGTGGACTGCGGCAATTAAAAATTTAAGGATCTAATCCTTCCACGTTCGTAACACGTGAACGCTGAAATAATTTTTGACAATCAGCGAAAACACTAGGAATGGTACGCGGAGACACCCTGTCCATCCTACCCAACGGCCTCGGTTTTACTGCCTTGCCAGCCTGGACACCTACCGCGTGCCACGGCCATGTCTCCTTTTTTTGGTTTTATCGCTGTCCCTCTCAATCTACCCCCGAACATTCACCCCTCTCTATCATTCTCGCCCGCGGCGGGTACCTTCGGTTTTTGCCCGCCATGGGTTTTTTTCCCGCCAGGTGGCCGTGTTACTGAATTCGGGGAATTGGGCTCAAAAGGAACAGCATTAGGTATATTTATTCCGCTAACAAATAAAAGTCTAGAGCATTCCACGTGATCGAGCGGCGACAGAGGGAAATCCGGCTTGGCGGACTACAAGAAACATGAATGTAGCATCCATACCTTTGCTCGTACTTTACTCTTAAGGGGTCCTCCATTCACGTATAAACGTGGAGGTATCAATATGATATTACCGTGTGTGTGAAAACAGTACTTGAGTCCCAGTGCTACGTTACGCTTCTTTTTCCTATAATAACCCACCTTTGTCTCGCTGGAGACCGGAGTGCTTTTGTAGTTTTAGCCTATTCTTGCTGCTATTTACTCCGTATCATCATAATAATATCTCTCTGATATACATATTATCCTCTCGACAAAGATTTACCTGGTGCATTGTACCGCTGTTGGTTCTCAAGAAATACCTGGGGCGGGAGGTAATAATAGATACATATGTCCCACGTTGAGCGCCAATGTTATTTATTCAGTTTGTGATTATGATTTCATATTACATAACATATTACATAAATATTACATAACAATATTTTTGTTTTACGAAATATTTCTAAAATATTCAGTGGTATATAATACAGGAATAATTTTAATATAATATCATATATTATTAGAATTTAATAAAGAACGATTATTTAAAATTATCATTCATTTGTTGAATTAAAGTATTAAACCACTAATCTGTAAGTAATCTGACTAAAGATTAGTCTGTTCTTTTTCTGTTATTTTTGTTTATCTAATTATTAATATCTTCTGATATGTATTTGATGTTATTTTTTATCGCTTGCAAAAATATTCACGATTTATATGAGATTATAAATTCATTGATAAATAGGTACATAGTATTTTTATCTGAATCCTCGGTAAAGAAAAAAGTATTTCAGATATGTGTGTCGTTTATTTTTTGTATAATTAACGATGTGTCGTTTTCACAACGTTTCAACAAAAGAATAAAGACGTTATGATAGAAAAGCAGCGTTGATTTCAGATAACGATAAAAATATGTTTTACTCAATGAACGCTATATTACAGAGGGTTGGAGTGGACCCTTTTTTGAGTTGCTCCGCTCCAGTTCCAGCTCCCCTGCAGGATCTGCTCCACTCCGTGTAAAAAGTTTCAATATGGATTATATGTACACATCTACAAATGGTAAAAAATAAGAAATTGAGTAGTTTTGAAATAAGGTTTATTATTCGTCTTTATCATTATTATTAAACAAAATTTTCAACAGCAAATCATCTTTCATTATCTGCTCCCTCTGTCAAAAAAGTGAGGTTATTTATCAGTCATCAGTGTTGCCGTATTTTAAATAATTCCAGTGTTGCAAAGTGTCAAATATATTATTTTCATTGGATTTTAGAGGACGAAATTTAAAAAAAAAATAACATCCGGAGCAGTGGAGCAACACAAACTTTCGGTGCTCCACTGCTCCGTGCTCCTGCTTGGAGCTCTGCTCCAATGATGTGCTATATTTTGTATATTATGAGCTATACTCATTCAGCTACTTGTAAGTACCTAATCGTAACAGTATGTTATTACTTCAATGGTGTCACTCGTAAATCAATATAAGTTTAACTGACATTGTCAATTATTGAAGTAAAGTAACGTAGTTGACATTGTCTCTTCGAGCAGTTGAAACTTGTTTTCGTCGTTATTAGATTATGTGGCTTAAATACTGTACATTTTGTGTATTTTTTGAAACATCATAATAAATATTTTTTTGATTTTAAATGATAAAAAAATATCTGCTGAATTTTATGCGAAGTTTTTATAATATACTTTGTAATTTAATTCATCTGAATCCCAATTGTTTCAGATACTACGCATTTGTTTCGTTGTCTAAAACAAAATATGTAATATTAATACGTAAGTATGGTAGGAGTAGGGAATCCAATCCCGAGCCAAAATTCTGATCCCGGGATTTCAAGATTACAATTTGACAATCCCGGGATTGGCATTTTTTTCCATTGTTATTATAATTTTTTTATATTTACAAATAACATTGATAAAATCGGTCAAAAATAAATCTAGTATAACTTATACTATTTAAGACATTTATTGTCAATACTGCATACGATCAATCTTGGAAATACATAAGTTTAATGGAGTAAATAATATTAAATATATATATATAAATAATAATGAGAATTTAATATGAGATTGCTGTTTCTGATAGTAAAGACTTGATGAATGGGTTAGCGAGATTTAAAATAGTAAAGCAAATCATGGTGTACTTATGGCCTTAATAATACTGCTTCATAAATCTAATTAGTCAGCCAAATATGAAACTGCCGTAAAACATATGAGATCATGGTGGAATTACTTTGTTTATAGTGCGAAGCATTGTTTTTTTTTCCAATCTTTTCTTCAATTCTTTTATTAATTTGTGTGAAAAAATAAAATGAATCGGTAACTTACACATGGGTATAAATCAAACTTTGTCCAAACTCAGTTTATTTCTAATGTAGTTATTTGTTATTAAAAGTATTTTTTCTGATATATTTTCGTTTTTATTTTATTTTCCATAACGATTGATAAAAAAAAATCAATCCCGTAAGTTTCTGGATTATGTTTCTCAATCCCGGGATTCATAGGTATCGAAAATAGCTCGGGATCCCGAGATTGGCATCCTTAGGCAGGAGTATTATAGAAATGCAATAATATTTTTTTTCATTATCTTTCATTGTTTAAATGACAACAACAATGATAAAAATTTTAGCATAACATTCCATTATGATTATGGTACAAACTTTAGAATTATGCATTTAATAGTAAGATCATAAATAAAGTCATATTATGACACCACAGTGTCCGTATCACGGATTAAAGGTTAGGCTTATGATAATATGACGAAGTTTGCTTAAAATAGTAACCGACAACTTTATAATCAAGTTATAATTTTCTTTTATCTGCATGGTATATTCTATATGTGTATCGGTACTCAGTTGTTGATACATATTAAACCAAAAAAAAAAACAATCTTATAGCGCTTGTACGCGTGCATGGATTTACTTGCACCAATATTTCTCCGTTAATTTCGTCCTTTTATTGTGGCAGGTGGCTTGTATTTTTTACTTGAAGTGTTTCATTTATTAATTGATTATGAATAAAAATATCACGTCAACAAATTGTTCACATATCTTAAAATTAATGTAACAGCACATACGATTTTTAAAAATACAAACATGGTGTCTAAGGAGTAAGGAGTACATATTATTATCCAATGTCTTGAAAATAATAGTGAGATAAATAAAACAAGAATAAACGAGACGCGATATTGTAATTGTATTGTATGGTGCTATTTGACAGGACGTAAATATCAGTTAACGTCAAAATGAGTCTCTATGCGAGCTAGTTCGCTTTTTCCGGCAGATTCGCCACTTTCGTTCTACTGTGCAGGCGCAGTGATCGCACAGTCCAATTTTATTGTCACGTGAAAATTCAGAAGCCTCTGAACTTTTTTGAGCCATGTACACCTATATAATAGCCAATAATATCAGTTATATGTATAACATATATTATTTTGTAAATCAAATAATAATAACTAAAGCCGGATACTCATTAGAGAGTCGTAACTGTAACCGTTCCAGCGGGTCTATTCTATACACAAGGCTGCTTTCAGTCCGTTACGTCAGCTAAATAGGTGAGGAAAGTATCGAATTATTAACACTTATTGTAACAATTACAATAATTTAGTTATAATTTTTACAATAAATGCTTGACTGTGATAAATTTCAGACCGAGATAGACAGTTTTGACAGTTCAGACGGCTAACTTACTGTATTTGTTACAATAAGTGTTAATAGTTCGATACTTTCCCACCCTATTTAGCTGTCTTATCAGACCGAAAGCAGGCTTATGTATAGAATATACCCGATAATACTGTAACCAACTCTATATATGATAACTAATTATTTATAAGGCTTGCGAACCAATTATTTGGCGTCCATACTAGTTACTGTATCTACAATGGTCACAGTTACGGCTCACTAATGAGTACCCAGCTTTATATATTGAATCTTCATATCCTTTCTTTATATTTAAATGCCTTTCTGTTCTTTTTCAAAATACTTTTACAATAATTATTTTCTAAGTCTAAATATATATGCATTTAAATCAATATAGCTACTATTTTTCTTCAATATACATTATTTTTAATTGAAATATAAGGGTCAAATGTAAAATTAAAAGTACAATTCTCTAAAATAAAAGACTGCTCTTTATGTTAAAATACGTATGGTTATATTTTCTTTTTGAATAATATTATAACCGTAGCCATTTTTTGTATGAAAATAAAACAATGTAAATTGGTTTAATCGCAGCACTCAGCTACACGTAGTGTTTCGGCTTATCTGCTATGAACCAAAAACTAATTGAAACGGAAGACGATTTATATTTTGTAGCAAGTGTAAAGCGTTCTATCTCTGGTGACATTCAACTTTATTATCACGGTATCATTCTATAATCATTGTAAGAGAAACATCTTTTGAAAAATTTAGATTACTTCTTTGAAATAAGAAAATAATACTGTATATCATTTATTGTCGTTTTCAATCGATCAATATTTCCAGGGATTACTGCTTAAATGTATATTATGTAATTTTCATAGATAGATTATCAAGTTTTATATCAGAAATCATCTAATTACATTCATATTTTGTCTGGCAGCAGACTTTATCAGAATGAAATATAAACGTTACTGATTGGGACTAGGGTGATTGGCTACCACCATTTGGACTCGACCAACTGTATGACGAAATCTGAATATCAGGCCAGTTACCATCTATACAGTATTGATAAGCTTAAAATTATTTTCATCATGTATTTATTCCATTATTTGATAAAAACTGTGCCCAATAGCATCCAATTATCGAACTGGATAATAATAACGCAAAAAAATGTATATCGAAAAGATTTTCCAGTAAGTAGATATTCACAGTAATATTATGTTAAGTTATTTCCAATTATTTTTTTATCCATATCATCAGTATCATCATCAGCCTGAATCTATCCACTGCTGGACGTAGGCCTCTCCAAGCTTAATCCACTTTTTTCGGTCATGTGCGTTGCGTTCCACGTACTTCCGCAGACCATAACCATTACATCGATCCAGCGGCATCTGGGTCTACTTTTCGGACGTTTTGTAACTCTTGGGTACCACTGATGACTAGATTTCCAGAGATTGTCCTTTCTTCGAACTATGTATCCAGCGCATTTCTATTTGGACAAAGTTATGCAGAAAGTAGCCAGTCCACAAAAAATTGAAAACGAGATATGATATAGATCTGATGCGAGAAGGTTTTCTCTACGTTCTGCTGAAAATACCCAAGACGCAAAAAAAATATTCTTGAAATAAAATACTATTTACAATTTGACATTTTACATACATTTTTAATAATCATGTTGTTGCTAAAGTGGCATTATCTCAGCTCTGGACTGGCTACATTCTGCATAACTACGTTCATTTGAGGTTTTTAGCGAACTCTATTACACCGTAAGCCCATGTCTGTTTCCTTATCCAATAATTCCGCTTTTTGTCATTTCGTGTTATGCCCAGCATGCACCACTCCATACCACGCTGTGCTGCTCTAAGTTTCTGGATCTCTCTTTTACTTATGTTTCATGTTTCACACGCATGTGTGATTACGGAAGGTACACACAGGTTGAACACTTTAGGCACAGTTGGAGGTCTTTGTTAAAGACATTATTCAGGCGACGAAAAACATTTATCTGTATAATTTATATTAAAGTAACTGTAGAATAATATTAATTTAATATTAGGTTACCTACTTTCTGAGGTCATTTTTTTATTTAACTATTAAAAAATTCAATTTTCATTTGACATACCTAGTTGATAACCCGTGATATTATGCATTTATTATTCACTTTATTAGTTATAGGTACTGCAATGGGTAGAAACTTAGAAGAAGTTGGGTAGTGTACTGGAATAAACACTGAATTACTAAGTTAAGTACTTAGTAAAGTTACTAAGTAAATAGGTAAATAAATGCCATAATACGAGTATCATAAAATAAAAATCAAGTATCTCATTTTATTAAATATTTTAGTGCAATCTGCACAACAATATGGCTACATGTAAATTGTACGTAAAAAAAATCACTTTGGCACAGTTCGCCGTGAGCTTTCCTATCGGGAATAGATGACCGTATACTATAAGGTCTGCAATTTTATTAGATTCAATATGAACATTATTTCAATTATTTTCATGGCTGATTTTGGTAAAATTCATGAATTCAAGAAAGAAAACTTAACCTAACCTAACAAATAATCCAGTATATCGGCTATTTTAAAAATTTGTTTGCTGCTGGCTTTCTGTAAATTGTAAACCGACATGAACCATGTTTTATTTAGACATGAATTTTATGTCAGTACTATACGACCCAAAGAGGTTGGACGGTCTTTAATATACGGCCATATATTAATTCCGATACAACATTTCACGGTAAATTATGATACGGTGAACTGCATACGTACAAGTTTTTGGACACGCAAAAATATCCGGATTCATCATAACACGCATGTACAATACGTGGATATTATTACTCGTGAAATTAAAACAAATATTCTAAAACGTACCCGTAGAATCTATTACCTACATTCGTTAAGTTATAAACACTATCAATAAATCTTGCCACTTGGCAATAATAAAGCAAGTCAGATCTTCCTTTTAGTTGGCAAAACAGCCGTAAAAAACATCTCATCCCGTACGCGAGGGGGGTGGCTATTAAAAATCCCATCATCTCCCCCCTGAAAATTCATCGCCAAATCGCCTTAAGTCCCAAACATAAAAATTGATGGACCCATTCGGGCCGCTGGCATTGAAGAAATCCCTTAATCCGTACCTATATTTTTTATCGCCCGGTTAACGGCGCTTCCATCATCCGGCCCTGCGCGTTTATATTTATTTATCTACATCCAAGAATTGGTGCTTTCAAATTCATTAAAAAATGTTACTTCGCAATTTATTAAATTTATTTAACCCGTCATTGGGTTTATTCTCATTTAACTTCTATACAGCAGGCTATAACGGATGTAAAATAAAAGTCGTCTAAAATTGAGACCAACATCATCACTTTCTACCTTTTCTCTGTAGTTCCTATCCTCATTGCCCAGAGTCAACACCTTCACTCACCGGAACAGCTCTGATATTCTCAACGATCCTTTACAATTCACTCTTATACTAGTTCACAGTTTTAGAGGCGATTCTAAAAGCTTTTGCTGACCGTCGCCTGGTCACTATATCGTGTCTGCATCCTTTCACGTCCTCTTCGTTTTTATACTTTTCCAGTAACCAAAGTCCAGATCAATCCATTACTGGATAAATATTACCTGATTCCATTACTTTCATTATGTTTTTGTGTACAACTTAGCTACTAGTTGATCCATCTGCTTTTAATTCTACCTTTCAAGTATGCATTTGCTTACGACATATGTCGCTCGCTTAATACTTTGGACGCGGAAGACGCACACGGTGCGTAATGACCAGGCGGCCGATCGATGTAATTAACGTGCATTTTAAAGGGGGCAATTAAAATCTCATTATCTCTTCAGCAGCGAAAGCGTTAACTAGACGGACATGTAATTATTGGCAATAATACGTAAACATCTATTACACTAACACATTCTTACATTCCAACAAAGGCTTTAAATAATTTGGAACATTTCACGCAAACAACACATACGTATGATCACGAACACAATTTTAAAACCATTATCATACTCTCACGTAACCTGAGGTTTTAAGTATTTTAAGCCTGATGGGCCCTCCGGCCCATAAAGCGATGTATTTTTTGAAAAATATACATTCATTTTGGAAGAAAACCGAAAGAGTCTCACGGTCTAAGCGCCCTATCCCTCACGGATAGCACAAATTTCTAGTCCGAGCTCAAATGCGGTAGCCCATTACTTGTACCTTAAATATCTATTTTAGTGCGTGTTGTTTTTTTTTTCATTAAGATTGGTAAAATATTTTTAAAAATTGTTCAGCTCAAAAAAAAATCAAGTACTGTAAATATGGCTACTCTATGACTTTTTTTCAGTTATCAATCACAATTTACCTAACATCAACAGTCACCCTTCATCACTAATGTATCCGATCCCGGCTTGTCTTTCGATTTATGTATACATTCTATGTTTTTAATATTTATAATTGTATAATTCAATGTCAGTTAATTTATTTGCCGCAGTACCTACAATAACCTTTTATCTTTTATCATATATTTCCAACTGGCCTTTAACCCGTCAGCCAACTAACATCATGTCCGGTGAAATAATTCTTAGCATACTGAAATCTTCTCTGCTTATGTAGTTACTCCGACGTGTGTCACCATCCGAACATCACATTGGATTCATTAGTACAATTTATTCAAATGTCATAATTTATTAAATTAAGATTATAATACACACTTTTAAATGCAAAACAATAATAAATAATAACGAATATCATAACTTTTATTTGGTCATTGCATCAGTGTCGACAAAATATTATGATACAATAAAAATAATATAATTAATAAACTTGAGCATGTATATTAAAATCTTATGATTTTGTGATAAACAATACTTAGAAATTATCATTAAAATTATTAATTTGGGTATTAGAGAAAAGTCCTATTTTTTATCATTTTTGATAAGAAAATATTTATCTCACTGAAGCGTGAAATCGTAGATTTCCAATCGAATAATTATTTTAATCGTCTTATAATCCTTCAATTTCCTTTTCAGATTCGTCCATATCGACCTACATTTATTATAATTTTATAATGGTATAAAATAAACAATTTAATAAGTTTTGGCAAAATAAATATAATATAATCCATCGGGCTTACGAAATAATAAAAAGTGAATAATAAAAAGTCGTCCTTGTGCTTAATTAATTGTTTTAATACAATATTAATTTTATATTAGATACCTATTACCTGACAGTGTCGGGTAGCAAGTAACTGTCGTTTCGAACAATCAGAAGGTAACCTGAGCACATGTTCATCGATGCGAACCTCATCTTCCTTAATATACGTCACCAACAACTGATACGTCATCTCATAAACCCATATAATATATGTATATATGGAACTACGTTGCCAGATGTCCCGATTTTTGAGAAACGTCCAGATTTTTAAGCAAAAATATATTGTCCCGCGCGCGACCTCTAAATTCACGATTATTCAACAAATAAAAACGCGATGGATCCGTAATGTACAAAATACTTTCAAGCTAATTTAATTTATTTTAAGCATACCAACATCTAAAGTTGGGTTTCGGGAATTTCCCGACGAGAATTCTCTGGAAATTTTATCGATTTTCCATTCCGATCTCGAAAGTTTAAATTTTTAACATTTCGGGAATTCCCGGATCTCGAGAATCTTTTCTCGAGATTCGGGATTTCTTTACCGTTTAAAAAAAGTTTTTTTTTTTCGGTTAGGTACATGTTCAAACACGCGCGTTAACATGATTTTACTCCCTACTTCAGTTATAGTTTGTCAATTTATAGCTATGGCCGTATGTTGTAATTTAACCACTGGGAATGCGAAAAGAAATGGCGTATTTCAAAAAAATACTACCCTATTCTTAGGTCAATAATTATTATAAAATAATCATTATTCGTCGGATGTTTATCACACTTGAATGGTCAAAGACATAGCTTATAATCAGTGTCTTTATAATTATCTTCAAATGTGTTAATCTTACTCATTTTTTGAATAATAAAATGTCTAATTCTTGTCAAATTTGGGATCACAGAGATTATCATTATATATTTTTATCGTAAATATTTCACTGCAAGATTGAATATAAATGCTTATATCTTTTTATATAAATAACTAAACAATCACATGTTTGAATCATCTTTCATTTTGAATCTAAATACAAACGTCATCTTCTACGAATCAAACAACTTGTCGGCAGGTGAGTGCTAAATCCAATAACCAGATCTGAGTCAGCAGTCACACCATTCATTATTTATTTTATTTTTAAATATTATAAACTGATAAAGCACTAAATTGAAGGTATAATCTGTAAATACGTATTCTAAATGAGAACACATTTACTGAGAATTTATTTAAAAAGTAGATTAAATGATAAAAATTATGAAACTATTATCTATTTTAAATATTATAATTATACATAAATCACTAGTGCCCAACTATTTTTAAATGTTAACATATTATTGTGTTTATGTTGTGAAATGAATCAAATTAGATTATCGTAATCGGTTATTATAGTCCAATATATGTACCAAGAGTGAACTCCCATATCTCAATTTTAAATCAATTTTTGCATAAAATTTTATATAGAATGCAAAACAAAAAACTGTTTTGAATCGTATATGAGTTAGGTATGTGGTTTCCTCAATTATCGATAATTAAGAAATATTTGTTTCTCAAGAATTCGAGATATTTTCTGAACAGTTAATTTCCCTAGCTTTTCCGAGACCCTAAATTATTAATATATATATAATTTTTCCATGATACAACATAATTTTTTTACAATATTATCGCTAATTTCTCGAGAAACATAAATTTAGACATTTCAAAAACAAAAAAAAAACACAACTAAATATCACTCCTATATATTGATATTTAAAATAAATACTAATAAAATATCTACTAATATCTACTAAGATATCATAATATTTTGGTAATTCACATATATTTGGAAGATATAGCGGGATTATCACGAATACCGGAAGATAATAATATATAATCAAATATATTATTTGATATGTGGACATTGACATAATTACACAATTAGATATATAATGATATATCATTAGGGGAAAATATATCATAATAATAACATGACCTAATTTCAGTCGGTTACCAACCCATGATAATACGTTACGAATCTAAAATGAAAACGATTTTACTTATTGAGTATATTTATGGACATAATTTTGTTATTAGTAATTTTACTGTGGATTTATTGTATTTCTCTAGCTTTGCGATGTTTTAACCTAAGTATGAGGAAAATATGTTTTTCTCTTAAAGTATGTAGGGGTCGTCGATGTGAGGGCCAATGGTGTTGTGACGAGGAGAGATGAGAAGTCGTTGTCGTGATTATGAAGGGTGTGAGTTTATTTAAATTGCGTAAGTACATGTGTACAATTTGCACCGTGAGTGTAAAACCAACGCATCTGCAAAAGACATATTTTGGATATATTCGGGTTTGAAGTCTTCGTTTTGTTAGGAGAAATAGATTTTCTAAAAAAAAACATAATATTTGGTTTATATCTACATTATATTGCATGTTCTTTCAGTTACTTCACTTTTACATGATCAGGTTCACGACTTCTGCAGTTGTTTTGCATTTAATCTAGAAATTGAAAAATTTGCAGATACGTTGGTTTTACAGTCACGGTGCGAATTGTTACAATAATGTGAATCACAGCTCAGAGCGATGTGTTTCAGTCGAAAACTTACAATCGAATAATTCTCTTTTGATCAATCATGATGTATTAACTAACTAAGTGAGGACAGATATACAAAAATTATTGTCGCTGTCATTGATTTACAAAATTAGCTATGACTTGATACCTACTATGGAAATGCCTATTAATTCAATTTATAATATGTAATATCGCCATAAGTATATTATAAATTATACATTTGAATAGATACTCAAGAATACATAATCTTAGTTTAAACGTAAATATTATAAATAATTTGCACGAAGATCGATAGCTTACGGGCTAAAGCACTTAGCTGGAAATCGAAAGACGTGGATTGAGTCCAATTTGGTCCGCTTTATTTAGATTTTTTTAAAGGTTTTTAAAAATTTTCCGAGGTTTTTAAAATTGTGTTTTTCTATAATAAAAAATCTGACATTCTTGAAACCTTGTGTATATTTAGTAATAATTACATAGTGTTTTACATTTACTCTCGAAAATGATCTCCATAATATAAGTGAATACTTTTGAGAGGATTGGTTGTAAGTTCATTCTTTCAAAGGTGAAAATAGCAAAGAGGAAATAGTATACCACCAGAATGTTACTCATATAGATTTTTTAAAAGAAAGGGAATATTCAAATTTCTTGTTGCCGATGAATTTTATAAAACCGGATAATTTTGATCCATAAAGTGCTTGCGCTATGCTGTGGATTTCTATTAATTGCGACTGACAGATATGAACGCATATAAATTAATATATTCATTGTTATATTGACGTAGTTGTTAGAGCATTCGTCTCTAAGCCAAAAGCGGTTGTTAAATCTCGCGCCTGGCAAAAGTTGCATGTTGCTATTGTTGTTCATTGTATTGTTATCCCGAGTAAGGATCTAACATATTCGTGATCGGCTATTTAAAAATCGTGTATCGTAAAATGCCTGTTAACACTATTTATAACCTTTTTGCTGTTAACCCGTTAACCCAGAGGGGGGCAAACTTTTTGGATAGAGGGCCAAATTCAAGAATTCAAAATGAGCGGCGGGCCGCAAGTAATTACTTAAGTAATACCATTTTTAGATAATATACACTATTTATTATCACGAAAAATAAACATTACAAAAAAAATAATGAGAAGAATGAAACTGCTGTACATTTTTAACATTTTTTTTAAATTCAGGTGTTAATTTTGTAGTTGATATTCTCAAAACTGCTTGTAAATGGGCTAAAGAATTTTTATTGAGGTTCATGATCGAAAATGTTTGTTCACATATATAGGTAGATCCAAAAATAACGAACATTTTTCTTTCATAATCTTTAAGTTGGTCGAATTTGTCTCAATTAAGGGCATTGTCAAATTTGGAGATTTCTTCACGACGATGCAATTCTCTTAAATCAGTGTCACACTGCAGATCAGTAATCTCAAGTTGTAGCTCTGTTGGTACACTATCAACATCTATTGAACATGGATCGCGTACTATTGCTAAACTTGTCTCAATTTTTCGGAAGTCGCCAAATCGTTGTGAAAAATCGTCATTCAGAGCTTTATTAATTTTACCATATTCTTCAAATTTATATTCTGGTATATTCAGCAACATCAAAGTTGGAAAATGGTCCACGTTGTTATTCGATATTTGTCGAAGGAATAACTTGAGTTTTAATTGAAATCCATTCAAACTTTTTACCATATCATGGGCATATATTTTTTTTCATACGACGCGGAGTTAAAAGTATTTAAATGTGTCACGATGTTCAACGTAGAAAATAGTGGTTACATAGTGTGAGATGAGACGCAAGGAAGACGTACTGAGATAATGCATTTACGAAACAAAAAATTCTTCAAATTTTAATCTATATATTTATAATATTTATTATTATTATTATTATTATTATATTTTATAAAAAATTATAAAAAAGTTATTCGTAATCAGAAGTAAAATTAATGATGGCGGGCCGCGAAAAAATACCCGGCGGGCCACATGCGGCCCGCGGGCCGCAGTTTGCCCCCCCCTGCGTTAACCCATACCGCCTCTTCCCGTTTGCGATTGAAAATGATAATTTAATTATTTTATATTTATTAGAAAATAGTATTACATATATTGTCAAATGGACAATAATACATAATAAAATACAATAAAAAGAATAATAAAATTATAAATAGTCATGAAATGAATAAATATATTGAATTACTAATAACAATTGTTAAATTAACCTTGAAAGAAGAAGAGAAAGTAAAATAATTATAAATCTAACTTATTTAACAAATGCGGCCACATACATTATCTAGTTTAAAATAATTAACCTTTAGGGTGCCATCAAATAATATTAATCGCACGATATACAGCATCATGAAAAGTCACATCTATCCTGCGATGGGGTACCATGAATTAAGTTGTAAGTATATATGCCAATCCTTTTTAACGTAACACTATTTGTCCAGTGTCACGTTTTAAAAAAATATATCTGTCATACCACTCAGCATAACAAGGGTAACACACTTTAATATGTATATTTTGTTGTCAAAACTAAACAATGTAGCGGAAGCGATTGCTAGCATTTCTTCAATCATAATCTAGATCAATTTGGTTTATTATGATTTGTTTAATCGCGACAATGTCTATTGGAATATATGTACTGTATTTGTATAAACTGGTCGCCGTGATAAGTGCTCTCTACACCAAGCACACCTCAAGGGTTCCGTCGCCGTGGCCGGCATCCCCTCACCCTGCAGCGGTGCTACAAAAGCGACCTACGTGCTGCAGGTCTGACATGGCGGGAGGCGCAGGAGTTGTCGATGGACCGAGGGAAGTGGCGTCAACTTGTGCTTGCCCTATGCCCCAATGTTAAGACGTGACAGGGCGGAAGAAGAAGATTTGTATAAATTGCAAGGACGATCCATAACTCGTCACTCATATCGAGTCCGTCACTCGGTGCACTACTCATCTCGATTCCGGTCACTCGACACAGTCAACGGTCATTCCACTCGAGTCCAGTCTCTCGGTTCATCGCCAGTCAGTTCATTAATATAGTCAATCTTACCAGTATATCCATACCCGCGATATAACATTAATTTGTCATCTTTATCGTTGTTTTTATTTATTCTTGTGTCGATAAATAAACTATCTTCTCTAAACTCCCAAGCAACTACGACTTTATCTTTACAAAGCTCATACATCCCTAAATATCAATAAACTTTGTAATAGGGCATACATATTATATTAGCACAATTTAATGTTAAAGAATTGTTAACCCTTTGGATAAATCGTTCTGTTTCCATTGGTGGTCTCATAGCAATAAAAACTACCTGAAAACATACCACCTCACTGAAATTATTCTTCTCTTGCTGAAATGAATCATTTTAGTCAGACTCTCGCGGAAACACTATATACCTCATTACCCCGAGCATTAAACCTGCCCCGGCCTCCCCAGCGAGATGCGGTAAAACCTCTAGCAAAACAAACGTGCAAATAATGCCCCGGTCCACCCCGAAAACATCTGCAGAGGTAACATTAGAACACGAGTAAAATTCTCGAGTCTCTCTTCTTATAATGCACTTTAGGCGCTTCAAAGTGGGGAGATGGGGCGGAAATGTCGACCGCGGGTAAGGAAGGAAACTGTTTACTTTTCGAACGAGCGAGTAAACTTACTGCGAACATGACAGATGAAACTAAAGAAGGGGATGGGGATATTTTTTGCCTCAATGCAGTTAAAATTTTTAGTGGTGTGAAAAAATCTTGTTAGGCAACTGAAATCTACTGACTTTTTGAACGTACTTGTTTTTAAATATAAGTACCTACGTAATATTAGTACGAAATGGGAGTTTACTTCTAATTTACGTAACAAACCTGACAATTAGTTTAATTGTGTCGCTAGATTTCAAAATCAGCCAAGTCCATAATAGATGAATAGGAGAGAAACAGCTTTTTGTTTTCTCAAATACATAGTCACAAGGATGAAAGTGTATTTCATTTCGAGTATATAATATTTAAAATTAATAAATTCCACATATTGATAATGCAGAAATGTTAGAAAGCAGTAGTTCTTCAGCAATTCACAAAAAAATCAAAAATACCTAAAGGTGGACTTGGCTGATTTTGAAATCTAGCGACACAATTATATTTGAAATAACGTACGTATTTAAACTATATTAATTAATTATGATAACAACTACGGATCAACTAGAAAGAATACAGGGTAGTGTTGGAAGTGGTTCTTGCTGGTGCATTCAATACTTAATAATGAAATCATTATTAATGATTTCGTTTCATGCTGTGACTTATGATTTCCTTTTCCTTTTCTACTCCTTATTTCTAGAAATATAGTTAAACCAATCTTCCATTCACTAATAATAATAATATAATAAATATATGTACATCAATTATATGTACATATATATCGAGAATAAATAATTACCGAGTAAACTGAGAACAGGGTTTAATAATTATTCTACAGGTCAGTATTTCCATATATCAATATAATATCAATATCCTATACTGATCAATAACTTTCAATGTTCAACTGCGAATCATATTTATTACTAACATATTTCATTAACATCAACAATTCTCGTATAATCTCTATATATATAAAAATCTCGTGTCACGATGTTTGTGGTCGAACTCCTCCGAAATGGCTCGACCGATTTTTATGATTTTTTTTTATGTATATTTGTTAGGTATGAGAATAGGTCAACAAGTATATTTCATATCGCTATGTGATTAGGGTATCTCTATCCAGAAAATTTTTCTTTTATTTTTTTGACAATTTTTTTTTGTATTTTTTTTATTATTTGGCATAAAAAAATACCTATAACCCCAAATTTTCACCCTCCTACCCCACCCTCCCATTTTTTAATCGCGATTTTATTATTTTTGTATGAACAATTTTAATTTTCAATTTAACCGTCGTTCATATTTCAAACAAAACGAAATTATTTATGTTGTTGAATGACAGATGGCGCTACATCCGAGAAGAATTCAAGAGAAGCGTCGCGTCATTTTGACATTTCATTCGGCATATCACAACGCAGTGCGTGCAAAATTTTGTACGATTTATTTTAATTTATCTATTTTTATGTGCGTGTATTACAGTGCACAATGCCAGCAAGACGCAAGGGGGGCCATTTAAGCCGTCGAACGAATAAAGCAACAAACATGCGAAATAGTAGAGCAGAAAGAACAGACGAACAAATCCAACAAAATAACAAAAACGTGCGTGTGAGCATGTCGCAATTGCGTACATCTCAATCACAAGAGGCACGAGCTTAACAAAATCAACAACGACAATTGGAACGAAGCCAAGCGCGCCGGTTCGTAGTTAACACACGCAGAGCAAATGACCGACAACGCCAACAAGTACATCGAACATTTACATTCGCTTCGTTCCTTCGTCTCGCATTCGAGTACGAGCCAGATATTGAATATTCCGCTCATCCGAAAGTGCTGATTGGTGCTATGGACAAAGAATGTCGCCATTGTCATGCGCTCAAATTCAAACATGAGTCAGCCGGGATGTGTTGCGCATCAGGAAAAGTGCAACTACCAGAAATTGAGATACTCGTACCACCAGAACCATTGAACGGCTTGCTCATCGGCACGGTTCCAGATTCAAACCTGTTCCTGAAGTCCATTCACACATTCAATTCATGCTTCCAAATGACTTCGTCCGGAGCAACAGAAATAGTTCACAATACTGCGGCAAATGGTCAACAATTCCATTCTACGTTCAAAATCAAAGGTCAAGTATACCACAAAGTAGGCTCATTGCTGCCAATGCCAAACGAACCACATACATTTTTACAAATCTACTTCATGGGCGCGGCGGTGAGGACATCAATCATGTGGATGCACGTTGCGGCTACAATAGCCTCAATTTGCCTAATGCCAGGCGCATCGTCGGCGAACTGGACGCCCTGTTGAATGAGCACAATGAATTATTGAAATTCTTCAAAGCACATATGCACGAATTGCAAAGTGACAATCACGCTATTGTCATCAATCCTGATAAAACACCAGCTGGAGAGCACGTACGTTGATTCAATGCGACTGTTGTTGACGACATTGCTGGAATCATGGTTGGCGACCGCACATCGACGCGAGAAATCGTGATTCGAAGAAGAAACAATAATCTGGAGTTCATCGCTGACACACACCGTTCATACGACGCTCTCCAATATCCGCTAATTTTCTGGAAGGGACAAAACGGATATTGCATAAATAGTAAAGAACGAGATCCTGTTACAGGTAATTCATTCATTATGAACATCATTACTCATTTTGAATTGAGAAAATGAATGGTTGATGTTTTTTTGTTTTTATCGGCGGTCATCGTCTACAGCGCTCTATTCCTCTTTCTGTCACAGATCCCATCCCCACACACTTACGATACATTCGTTATTTTACACTACAACCAAAATATTCACTAGAAATAATTTATATGGCAGAACAACGTTTGCTGGGTCAGCTAGTAATACTATATATTTCTAACTGAATCTAAGTTAACACAGTTCAATGATAAAAAAGCCTTAAGGGGGGACATGCTCAGCGTAGGTCACAATGTTAATGTCAAAATGCTAAGTTAACATCATTTTACTCCCTACTTCAATTATAGTTTATCAATTTATAGCTACGGCCGTATGTTGTAGCTTAACTACTGGGGAATGACAAAAGAAATGGCGTATTTCAAAAAAACACTACTTTATTCTTATGTCAATAATTATTATAAAGCAATCATTATTCGTAGGATGTTTATCACACTTGAATGGTCAAATAAATGAGTATCTTTAGAATTATCTTCAAATGTGTTAATCTTGCCCATTTTTTGAATAATATAATGCCTAATTCTTGTCAAATTTGGGATCACAGAGATTATCAATATATTTTTTTATCGTAAATATTTCACTATAATAATGTCGATATAAATTATACTGATGGTTTTATATATGCGTTTAAAAATTAATAAATTTAAAAAATCTTAATACCACTGCACATTTATGTACTGAAATATGACTATATTCTAAAACATTAGAGCGAGAGGTTTAAAAGAATACTATTTTATGTAATAAAAATACTTTATGCAGTCATCAAATGTTTAAAATAAATATAAAGGATAATAATGCTTCAAAATTATACAAATAGATTATCTAGAACGTTTAAGGTATGTCCAGGATCATGCTTTGAAAATAGAAAAAAAGCTCCATTTTGACCCACGCTGAGCACGTCCGCCCTTAATATTCTATTATTTTCGTCGCTTGATGTTATAAAAAATATGTTTATTCGATATTAATATTTATCTTATTTCTTTCTACTGTGAATAAACAACGAACAATCTTTATTGAAAATCTATACTCTGCATACTGTGAAAATTTAAGTATACCCCAGCGTTTCTATAAGTATTTACATATTTACGTCGGTGAAATATTTGGTAGAACATTCGTCTTTACATCCGTGAGCCCGTATTATAATCTCTTGTCTTTAAACAAATACATATAGTTGTTTTCCAATGTCTTCATAGCAAAGATCTTATAGGTAGGGCGCATGGTCAGCAACTTGCTGAAGATCTCAGGTACCATTTTTGACAGTCGATATTGAAGTTTGTAGTATCTTTGGGTGCTGATTCTGAACAACCTATCGACTTGTTCACATTTTTATATGATATTATAACATGTTGTTTTTTCTCAATTCGACTGGTCTAATATTGACACCTCGTGCCTGACATTCAATATTTTCGATAGAGGGAATTAAAATTTCATAAAAAAATTAGGTAATAAAATTAAATAAAAACAAAAATACAGTTACCCTATAAAAATAAACGTCATCATTTTTGGACTAAGCGTATTTTTGTTTTTATTTAATTTTATTTAATCGTTTTTTTATAAAATTTTAACTCCATCCTGACAAAAATATTGAATGTTATAATAATAAGAGGTATGAATTTTAGACCATGGTATATTATTCTTATCATATATTTGAATTACCACTTAAAACCTATTAATAAAGTCATTTTTTCACGTTAACAATTGGTACAGTCAAATTTCTGTATATAGAATATATATAGATATCCCTAGTTATATGACTTTTTTATTGATATTAAAATAGATTAGGCAAACTTTCCACTGAACTTGCAATTGACTCGAAAATTTTGAGAATTTTGCATTTTGTATTAGCCATAATATTAAATTTATTTTATAACAGTTTAATATATTAATATCCCATGCTCTATTTTTCTGATTTAAAAATGATAAATAGGACAATATAACAATGGCATATACATATTTCCTGCAAAGTCAACAGATTGTTTAGACTTGTTTCCCACCGATTGTTAAGTTTGTACATGACACGTAGGCCCTTAATATAACCCCAATTCTCTGTTCTTATGTAATTAATTTTTAACTTTCTTATAAATTTAGCCAAAATTTTATTTTATGCATTAAAGAAAATTTACCACCAATGTCGTCTTAATAGTTGGCCGCGCTTTTCAATAGACTGTAATAGAACGGGGTTGATTCGGATACTGGGGGAAGGGTTATACCAAGGATTCCAGGCACTGACCTTTAATGCTGATGAGACTTGCTTCGTGATCTAGTTCTCACTCACTAGCACTACCACTCTCGCGCGATAACTGTTTATTGAGTCATCCTGTGCGCGGCGATTATTGGTCAACTCCAGTGCACATAATGGCGTCTCAATGTTTTACAGATTACAGGTATTGTCATTGACACGGCTGAGAAATGAATGGTAACAGTAAGCCTGGCAAGGATAATTGTGTTAGGTAGGTAAAACATTTATTTATATTGTATTAAGGCCGACATAATTGGCCAAACCAATAGTTTTTCTTCAACACCTAGTTATGTTAACATATTTTTATATAGAAATAATTATTAATTTCCAGGCATCGTATCACTGATTGTGTTGTCTTGTTTCCATCCCTTGAATTATTCCTCTTTATATAATCACTTTTATACAAATCGAGCCTAATGTTAGCATCCCTGGTGACTCAGCCCTAATCAAATAAAATTTACCGTGGATTCGGAAATCCCTTCTGAGTTTGTTTTTCAATGGCGGACAGGCGTCTGAAACCAACTGAGAATAGCAAAATACAATACATTTATTATTCCTCCAAAATACGCCCAACAGATTCTGGTAGATAGTTAGCTTATTATTTTATTTATGCGACAATATCTAGTTAAGAATAAATTTTTAAAATCCTTTGGGAGTTTTCTCATATAATATGTAGATTAAGTTGAATATATTCACGAATAAACGTTACAACATCTTACGATGAGTGTGAAGGTCTTTTAAAAATGATCCATTTAATCATAGGTTACATGCATGATTAAAAAATGTTGTATTGGGATTTTATATAGATTTAGTTATTTAAAAACAAGATATCATTTGCATAACAAATTAGAATTCAGGACGTTCACGACATGGGATATAAATTTAATAAGAACTGGTTCCAAGCCACCGAGTTAAATAAAAATACATAATAATATCTCATATAAACCAACTCTTACTCTCGGAAAAGAGAAAAGAAAACATAAACAATATTCAATCAAATAAAATCTCAGAAACAAAGTTCCGTTATGTACGATGAAATATCCCTATATTATAATAATATAATATATATTATTCTCTTTTTAATAGGCCAACGCATCTATTCTATACACATGACTGGTATCGAGTGTAGTTTTTTATATTTTTGTATTGAAGTATTATAATTTTTACAATAAGTTAGTTGTAATTGTTACAATAAGTGCTATGTTTTAACAGCACCTCTCTTGGCTGTGCAAAATTTTACAGCGAGATAGACAGCTTTGACTGTTTAGACCGCTTACTTATTGTAACAATTATAATACCTCAATACAAACATAATATGATAAACTATCCTCAATAACCGCCGATAGCGGCCGATAGCAGTAATGTGTATAGAATAGATTCGCAGGACTGTTTACCTACTGAAACAGTAACTTAGTTGTAGAAGTGAAACAATCAAAGTCGCAGGTTCTGAGAATCTTGGGTACATAAATATATTATAACCTCATCTGAAATCGAACCTTGAGTCACCGGATGAACACTGGACTAAGAGGGCTACCAATCAACGTGCGCACAAACATACATCGCTCACGCTAACTTAAATCTTGATAAGCCCGTTCTAAGATACACCCATACAAAGTTTGTTATTCCATGATTTATTATAATAAACAAGGTATCATACTGTTATTTGGGTTCATAACTTTGATTAACTATTAATTCTTGGCAGCTTTAATTAATTGGCTGGAGAAAATCAAACGCCCATTGATTGGCAGGTAATCTAGGACGAAGATATTTCAGTCCATTGTAGTCATATATTTAATCGGATATTGTTTTAACATACTAAACACCCTTTTTAACTGTCTGTAATAAACTTCAAATAATTATTACTCACTTGTATTCTTCTTCTCTAGTGGCTCCTGTGGGTCTATTCTATACACAAGCTTGCTTTCGGTCCGCGACGGCAGCTAAATATGGTAGGAAAATATCGAATGATTAACATTTATTGTAACAATTACAATCAGTTAGACGTCTGAACTGTCAAAACTGTGTATCTCGATCTAAAATTCATTACAGCCAAGAGAGGTACCGTTATAAGTAGGTAGGTACTTATTATAACAATTATAACTAAAATATTGTAATTGTTACAATAAGTGTTAATAATTTGATACTTTTCTACTCTATTTAGCTGCCGTAGCGGACCGAAAGCAGGCTTGTGTATAGAATAGACCCGCTAGTATTTGAAACTGACTATTCAGCTCTACTCAATAGTTTGCTTCTCTTTTTGAGTTATGTCTGGACACTATAATTTCTGTTTTAATATTTTTTTGAGAATAATAATTATTCACATTGTGTTTCCGTAACCTTTTTATTAACATATCGAAGCTATTGTGATCTTCCTATATATATTATATTGTTTTTAATGGCACAATAATTATAGTAATCTAGTGAAAAAGTAGTGTACTAACATAAGCTTGCTCGCACATCTAAATTCGTCTCGTCTCCAACGTGTCAAATACGTCGATGTGACGTCTCGTTATTCAGAAAACACACGTTGTCAAATGTAACTGCGCACATTGGTGGAATGCGTTTTTTTAGTTTGAAAAAAACATCTATAGCTGCCACTTGCCAGTACGCATACGTACACGCTACGAATTGACCATTTCTATACCAGCGAGCCGGTCGAAGCATTCCATATATTTATGTTTCGAAAAGCTACGCGCGACTGTCGCTAGGCGCCGATGTGTGCAGTCTTAATATGCAACATTAGTGCAAGTTCCTAGAACCATTGATTTATGGTTGTGTGGCAGACGAGGCGAGTTTATATATGCGAGCCGGCTAAGAGAAACAATCACATACTTTCAAGCTTTGAGAAAATCGTATAAATATATTCTGTGACCTCGCCGGGAATTAAGCCCTGAACCCTCGAATGACTACGAAGGCCTCTTATACCTATCATCATCATTCACCCTACCATACTCCAGCATTGGACCACAATAACGTATCACTTTCCTTGCTCCAAATCCACATCCCATGTCTACATATATAATGATACCCTCAGCGCGTAGGTATATCGTTTTTTACGGGGCGTTTTACGTGGGCAAAGTCGCGCAAAGCGTTGAGCGGCACGCGTAACTCAAACATATAACCGTGTGTGAAAATGTTCGTAAACAGTATTTTTTTGGTTGTACGTTTATACGTTTGAGTTTCGCGCGCCGCTCATCGCTTCGCCGACGTCGCTCACGTAAGACGAGCCGTTAGCTCTGCTACAGGGTGACGGACCACGGCAAAATGTTAAAAAAATTACGGTCGATTAATTTTTACAAATTTTTGTCAAATCGACTTTAGCTTATTATTAAAATTCTTGAGATAATAAAAATAAACGACATTGCTAAAATATCTTTCGTTCAAAAATTGAATTTTTACGTAGACTATAAAAATACTTGGTTATAATTCTAAAATTATATAACTTTGTTCAAATTCATTATAAATGAATAGAAAATACTAAGCTTCCTTTCATCGGATGTTGTCAATCTCTTTTTTGGGGAACAACTCGTCGCAATTCTATTAAACGAGTGCCAAAGTGTAAATAAAAATCGCATTGAGTCGAATTTACTCGAAAGCTAATGACATTTTCTAAGCAATCAATTGAAATTAGTCCACGGGGCTCCTACTTGTAAATAATCAAAGGAAAATTATTATTTTATTCTTGAAATTTAATATAATTTTATTAAGAGTCCTTTCATCAGGAAATTGTTAATATGAGAAAAATTGTTAAAATATTATATCGACAGGGATTGAGAAATAAATTTTCAATAATTCAAAACAAATATTGATCACTGTTGTTATTTTGATGTAAATGTAAATATAAATAATACAAGAAATTAAAGAAAAATACCGATTCGATAAGAAGAATTGTCTGTAAATTGGTTGGCTATTTTTGTTTCTTTTTTCTGTATCATATCCGTTACCAGACGTAGGCAATATTTTTGTTCATATTTTTCCTTATCCATTGCTACTCTAAACATGGATAGAGCACTTTATACAACCCAGTCATTGAGATACTTAAGTCATTATTCTTCTACCATAGTCTCGCTACCATTAAGTGATAAAATGCAATCGATAAAATCCTTTTGTAGGAGCATTTTTTTTATTATATTAACATTTACTCAAATACTGTCCAATCTTTTAATTGTTATTAATATTTGAGGAGACACGATAGCCGAATTTGTATTCCTTGCGTATTATTGCACGACTGTCATTAATTAATAAACCAAAACTGACTTCAAAGCCTTGGCATATGGCTACTGACTGTTGTACTGCTTCATTAACCTGTTCTGTGCACGTATGTATTCTCAAACTCTCCCTCATTGACTCCGTTAACACAATCCGTCGCAATTAAATTTTAATTGTTAATTCTCTATTTAATTCTCAATGTAATATTAAATAACTATTTTTTTGCTATAATAAAATACAAATAATAAAAGAAAATCGAATTGTATACGTAAAAAAAATCGTCAACGTTATACAAATTGATCATCTTTAAATTTAGTCATAAAATAAGTACTTATATAAAAATAAATGGCATGTGAAAATATAAACGACTTTGCAATCAACCACCGGTTTAATTATATTTAAATAATAAGCTGGGTTAGATTTGATTTTTTACGAATATAGATTCCATATAAAAGTACACACAGAATCAGAATCAAGAAAAACAATACCAAAATAGTAAATTGGAGGTTACCGATTTTGAAAGTAATAGCGTCATATTAGTTATGTATTATGATATATATAGTTTATAATTGACGTAGAAAACTAAAATTTTTAAAATATAGTAAACAAAATATAATTTACATTTAAAAAAAGAACCTTTTCAATGTTGGCAATATAAACGTCTGTAATAATAATAAAAATAAACTATGGAAGCTTTACAAACCACCCTTACTTATAACACATATTATAATATATTTGTTTGTAAAATTTTCTTATTTTGTGAGATTATACTACGTACACGATTTGTGAATGTATCACTGATATACCTATGTACCTCACAAAAAGTACGCTAAACAAAACAGGGCAAACATTTGAACAAACACGCGTGTGTGAGTTTAAAAACAACAAAGAAAGAAGTATTATTTCTAATTTCTCATTCCTTTCAGATTGAAAAAAACCCTTGTTTTGTCAGTGGAAGGCTTATCGTGCCGCCCCGCTTCTAACCTAACCTTACCTAACCCTTTTTCTGTGGAGGGGGGACACTGGGAGCGCGTATATATTTGGACAGTTGCTTAGACAAGTAATTCAATCACAATATAAATTAGGCGTCTATTAACAAAAACCGATACGTTCACATTTTCTCAAAATTAAATAAAAATACCTACTAAATATACATACTATTATTCTACTTATAAATAATCTTATGTAATTTTCCAGAATATGTATTGGCATATTATATTTTATAGCTCGTATATAAAAAAATGTTTCAATTATAATGGTTAATGGCATATAAACACCGACATACCCCTGGACCGTTTTATTGATTTAAATACGCGCCAACCATGAAGTAATAGGTACATAGTATATCCTACTCACCTACTGTATACAAAACCAATTGTGAATATGGTCGATGGTGGTTACATGCTTTAGAGTTTAAACTGTAGTTCCGATCTTCTTTTGAAATTGAAAATTTTACGAACTGGAGCGCTCGATAATTTTCTGAAAACATAGCATATTTATCTAATTTTGTATATATTTTATCGATTTTTAGATTTTTTTATATGGCCTACATAGATCTGACGGTCAAATTATGTTTTCCATGAGACAGAATGATAATCTCGGGGATTTCATAACCGCTGGTTCCCATGCTGTTTGTATGGGTTTGTGACCTAAGTAGAATTAATATAATAACTCGGAATAGCGGAAATCAAAAAGTACCAAGCTAGTCAATATGACTGAACTCCATTTTTACTGCGTATACTAATTTACCCCACCCTGTCATTTTCATTGCTGACAGATTTCGCCCCGAATACATACATTATGCCAAGACAAAACTCACAGTGATGTAACTGTTTTATATACTAACATACCTACCAGTTCCTACGAGTTGTCACATAAGAAAGGTGGTGTATTTTTTTTAAAACACACCTGACGGTTTTAGAGACGGATGTTCTACCAAAAACGTCGCTACATTTAATATATAAGTATGTTTTATTTTTCTTGTAGGGTGTCCCATCACAAAAATATACAGGGTATACTAGTGTATTTTGTGACCTCACCAGGAATTAAGCCCGGAACCCCCGATGTGATAAACCAGTACCTTACGCGCTGGACAACGAGGCTTACCATTGTTATTAAGCGCATTAATTCGATAGACACATAAGAATAATACTATCAGATGGAATATTATTGCACAAGAAAACGTAGATATCACAATAAGTAAATAAGCAGGAAGAAGGAGACAAAAAGTTTCCCAACAAGTCTTGCGGATTAGACTGTATAATAAATGTGCTATCTACCTAGCTATCTAATGCTTGTACCTATCCACAAAAAAACTAAATAACTTAATAAAATATATTATCTCAATGGATTTTAATGCTAAGGGACTTTTTTGTGATTTCTGTACTAGATTTTTTTTTGTTGTTTTTTCTTCAAGTAAAATAGAATTTTGCGGAGTTGTCAATATTATGATGTTGGAAACTCTGTTCAGGACACTACTTAAGGCACTGGTATTCAACGTGTATGCCGCGAGACTAAACAGACTAAGTCAATAATAACACAATGGGTTAAAGAATGGTCACAATGGTAGATTAACGGTTGTGTATGTTTTCCTCCATCCCTACTATAAATACGGTTACGACATTGTACATTTTTGTGATATCCTTATAGCCTGTGTGTTTCTATTATGGCTATTCATCTTCTATTACTGTTTCACTACACGTCATTGGGCCACATAGCTTGTTTTTATTTTAAAAATAGTATAAATATACAAAACATATTATTATGTGTTGATTTATAAAAAATATAATAAATAATAATTACAAGATAACAAGAACTTTATATATACCACGTTTTTAAATTTTCTGTTGAATCATATAGACTTGACAATTCTATGTATTAATAATTTAGGACAAATAAGGCGATTGTCAACAAATCATTTTTTTTGCTATTTTGCAACAAACAAACAAATATAGAATAAGTACTGAAATGTCATTCTGATTTCCATAGTAACGAACGTGTATATTAATAATTTAGTTGCTAGGACCACCCCAATAACAGTGGATTGGATTACGGATTTCTTCCGAAATAACTTTTCATACAAAACAGAATTAACTGAAAATTATTTCAATTCTACTTAAAGATGGCTAAAAGTAATAAAAGAATGCATTGGGATCGTGTTCTGATATATTTTAAAAGTTTCAAATGTCTAGCTAGTCGGAAAGTTAGTTAAAAATCGATTGCAAGATTTTTACTGGATAAACAACCACCGGACAAACAAGCATACGAGCTAAGAAAAACGTTGTAATAAAAAACAAGATGTTTTAGCCGCCAATTTAAATACACAAAACGTACTGCATATTATTATTTTGCTTTGAATACCAACTAAAATATTGACACATTTGTATCAATTGCTATAGCATAAAAAAACTTATTAGGCTCTTTCTAGTTATATACTAACTTATCTGTTTTCAAGTCCATTACAAAGATTGAAAGGTCCGATCACGTTATTAGTATAATGTAAACTGTTTGAAAATGGAAAGAAAAGGGGGATATGTCGAACAACATATTGGATTTTCCAGCCGACCGGCTATATCGCCGCTAGATGGCATTAGCGTCCGCTGTCCACGACTTTACCCTTAAGTAGTGATAAACAACATTTCGGTGACAGTTTATGCCGCACAAAAAAAGCTTATAGGCGATGTTTGGGGAAAACATGACATCAAGTGCAACATGTTTGAAAGAAAAGTTTGCCCGCTAAGATTTGCGAATGTTTTAGTAAGGCACGCAGATTTTTTCTATATTGAAAATACATATCCGGAAAAATGTCATATAAAAAAATTCTAGAAAAAAAACTTATAAAAGAATTTAGTTGAATTCAAATATACTGCCTTCAGTTGTCGGGTAAGTACTTTATATAATACGGTTTTCTATATATAACTTGAATATTTTTTTTAAAAATTACATTGTCGAGTGTACAAAAAGGTAAACATGTAAAAATGAAGGTAGGAATATATCTGAGGTATTGTTAAATTATGTATGTCTAATAAAGAATGTTCAATTCTCAAATCTTGTGATTTGTCGTTGAATAAAAAAATGGTTTATTAAATTATTTGAAAATACCGATTGCCGATTATCAAAAAATTAAATTATCAATGGTGTAAAAAATACTAATACGCATTATATTTAAACATTTTCAACTCCCTTTGAGGCGGACAAAGCAGGTTCAGATTCTAGTATTAAGTTCATATATTAGTATTAAATTATTGTATTAAATTAAATTAATAATACATAAACACGAATCCAGCGGATACAAATTTAGCCACCATTATACCAGTTGGGCGTCGTAAATTTTTCAAATATTTTTTTTACTATTATATGATATAAGGTAGTTTCAGAAGAGAGTTCACCCACGATGACCGCGCGGTTTAAGCGTCAGCCTATAACCTCGTGGGTCTTAAGTTTGAATCATGGGTTTGGAAAGTTCACATATTGTTTTTCAATTTGTGTATAAATCAGAGTATGGACCTAATAGGTTGAGCAAGTGGCTGACATCCATTTCTCGTAAAAACTAAATCTGTTAATATGAACCTCCACTCTGTGGAGGCCTATAATATGATCTTATTAGATCGGATATGGTAAAAGAAGAAAGAAGTTTTAATTATGTATACTCAATAAATAATGTACATCATCAAGTCATATTTTATGATATTGTAGTGGTCAATGACTCCGTGCCTTCTCAGCATTATTTCGATAGTGTAAGGCACTTCTCTCACGGAGCAACTGAAATCCGACGAACTGAAACTAAAATTCCAACCAGTATCTGGGTAATGTATTTCAATGGCGGCTCGCTGACGGCGAGACGGGAATCTCTCAGTTTCAAAACGGTCGCGAAGAAACGCTACATGCCAGTCGCGCGGTCTCTAAATTTTCCAGTCACCGTAAAACAGTAGTACCAATTTCAATATATTCGGTGAAAAATTATATTTTCTTACCAAAATTGGTAGCACTGCGTAACAAGCGTCATTCTATAAAAACCATAACAACCCAAGACGTCAAAAGTACAAGATAAACAAAATTGAAATAACCTAATTGTATTCGAGTAAACGCAGCAGCGTGCGTGTTGTCGGTTTTTGTACAAAATAGCTGATGAGAAATGTCCAGTTTGACATTTTGAGGTTATGTGATTATTATTTCAAGTGGATTTCAGTAGACCCGTGTGCAAAGCATCACATTGGACAGTTTATAAGTTCCATCACCAACCAGTTCCATCAGATTTCAGTTGCGCCGTGAGAGGAGGGCCTAAGAATTAGCAAATCATTTAAACTATCGCACAATAGTTGCATGTACAGTCAGCATATTCTACACGCGTGACATTGAAGTCCAATAATGCAGAAGGCAGCAGATTTTTCAATTGCAAACTTTAACAGGAATGAATTCATTTATTTAATTAGCAGGTCATAGTTGATTAGATTCTCAGTCTAAATACCTATTAGTATCAATCATAACCTCCTTCCAGTAAGCTTCGTGTAAGTCGCTTCTGTCCCACGAGCTCGGACCTTGGGATAATAAATCATAACATAACCTATGGTAACATAACGCTCTTGTAACATACTCTTGTTCAAACTGTTTACGCTGCAAATAAAACTCGCTCCTGCATCTATCGGAGTAACCACCACCAAATATTGACGTCTCATCTCTTCCTGACAACTCTCCATCTACACCTTCTGGTCATCTCAAAACCCAGCGGTCTCGTCACACAACAACGAGACCCGCAAAAATATAACTAAGTACAGATTACTACTGCAGCAGTTATTTGTAAAAATAGTAATATTGTGTACATTGTACAAGGTTTCGTGTAATACAAATAACCTGAATGATAAATTGGCAACCGTATAAAAATAGTTTTCCCAGCACTGCCCTACAAAGGTTGACCAGTCGGCCGAATCTTATGTGAGTACTATAATAGAGATTGGAGTGGGCAATAGATTGTATTCGGGAGATGTATGATTCTGCGGAAAAATACAAGAACACGCAGAGTAAGAAAAAAAACACTGTAAAATACTTCAGAATTATTGTCAATTTACCGACACGCTCGACATACGCACTGCTGTCATTTGGAAACGTATTAACCCTTTTTAGAAAAAATGTGATTTTTGCTATTTTAAAACTAGCAAACTCTTATTTATTCAATACTTTTTACTTAAAAGTAAATTTTACAGATTTATTTCTTATAGCTAGCACAGGGAACACAAAATTAATGGGATCTGGCTTACACTATCGGGTGTGGTATAACAGGGTACGGATCTCGAGTGTGAAAAAATATGGGAAAATTATTTGTAAAAATCGCCAGTTCTACAATATCATGATACCTGGGCAATAACCATGTTTAATGAAATCGCTTCGGATATTGTCATATTTCACTTACGCGAGGGTGAATTAAGGTGGACGTTGTTTTATAACTTTTTAATATAGCGTCTATCAATAGTTCACTCTATCTGCTTCCATCTACTTTTGTTATTTTGTTTTATTTGTTATTTTATTACTAACTCATATTTATCTGTATTTTTATTTTAAAAATTGTTAATACTTATTTTATGCCATGTCGTGAACGCTTTGAATTTATAATTTGTTATGTTCAATATATGTAAAATAAGTAAATTTTATTTGATTTTGATTTAAATTTGATATTTTAAATGTCAACATAATAAATGTAAGTAAGTAGGATTTTGCTATAAAATAGTGTTTTAAAGAGATTTTAATCGCTATATTTACTGATACGTACTTCTGTTTTTTTTTTGTTTTAACGAATACCAGTATCCAATGAAAAATACCGAAAAACCGGTATTGATATTTTCATTCGGTATTGCAATTCCTAAGAACGGTAGAATGCGCACGTTCAGCCAAATTTTAGATTCGGTGACAGAAAATATTTGTTAGGATAGCATAGCCCCATCGGACGTTCGACTTGCGTGGTAGTTTCACCATCGCAACTTGTGCATTTTTATATAAGTTTTAATGTAATTTAATTCTGTAATGAATCTCTTCGTTCCCTAAGCAGCCAGCCGATGTTCTTTATGTCTCCGAAGCTACCAAATAGCAGATAATAACACATCAGACAACCGATCAAGCAAGAGGGAGTACATGAAGCTTCATTCCCTCCCTTCGGAGGTGGTACCTACCACCTACTTACTGATGGTGTCAAAGCCGTGAAATTTTGTAGGTAGTAGCGAAAGGTAATTTCTTAATATTTATGTCTACCTGCTTTACTTCAGGTAATATTATAATATATCTCGGAATTCGTTGATAGCTTTATATTATAATAATAAATTCAACTTCTTGAACAATATATTTCTGTTTTGTTTGTTCAATACGACGACATTAATGTTGTACATAATAAATCACTTACTGTGTAGACTCATTTCACCTAATAATTCCGGTAATAATTATTAAAGAACATGCGTCCGATTTTGTGATTGCTGCTCAATCTTGGTAAAATACCATTGTTTAAGACTAATTATTATAAAATATATTCATGTATTTTTAAAGATGCATTTATGGGTAGGTACTTATCTACAATTTCAACACAACCATCTGATAATTTACATTTGTCTCACTACATTTCAAAATCAGCCAAGTCCACCTTTAGGTATTTTTTACTTTTTTGTGAATTGCTGAAGAACTACTGCTTTCTAACATTTCTGCATTATCAAAATGTGGAATTTATTAATTTCAAATATTCTATACTCGAAATAATATAAACTTTCACCCTTGTAACTGTGTATTTGAGAAAACAAAAAGCTGTTTTTCTCCTGTTCATCTATTATGGACTTGGCTGATTTTGAAATCTAGCGACACATTTTAATTAATGTTCAATATGTACGTGTCTAATACCAACAAAAACCAGATTTTTTAGTTACTTTTTTTACACAACCATTGAAATCTAAGATATTTTGTAGTTAGTAGTTTTTTTTTTGTTAAATTATAAAATAGATTTTTCTTGAAAATAAAAATGTGTTTAACTTTGGCTGATTATAGTTATATTCTTTTTTTTTACTCCCACGATGGCCAAGCCGTGGAGGCGCATATTATGATCTCTTTAGAATCGGACCTGGTCAAAAAAAATGTTTTAGCACTACAACTGGCCATGACGCCCAATAAAAATATTATGAAGTGTAGTAACAAATACACAGTCATCTATAAAATCACATACATAATATTATATTGTAGCAGGGAATCGAACCTAGACCTCCCCGGATGAAAAGCCAGCGCCTTACATACTAGACTAGTCAATGCCCACTAGGTCAATGCCCACTGGAAGTGGCTCTTTTGCCCAAAATATTGATCATTGCAAACCAAACGTCTATGTTAATTAATAAGTTGCATCGAAATTAACACACACTAATCAATAAATAGTAAGTTGTACATGAATCATATTTCAATAATATTTTTATGTCCAAAATTACTTAGTTGTGTACTGAAAGAAGATTTTGTGTTTTAAGTGTGGTTTTAACGTTATGTTATTTTATTTTCCGTTAAGAATAAACCATTACCATTGATTGCAATACATATAGTATTCAATATTAATTGGCTATATCGACGTTTATTTGTATTATTTTAATAAATTAGGTAAACGTCATATGTATGTCATTAACATGTTTTATATTTTGTAGGTTATTACAAATTATGTGAAATTATACATACATAGAATATTGATGTATATTTTTACCACGTTACTTGGGCTATGAGGTAGATGGGTCAATGAGAAATGGGACCAGTCTCAGGAAATAAAAACTAGAATTGAAATCGCAAGGAGCGCCTTTCTCAAAATGAGACGCCTCCTTAGCAATCAAGATCTTAACCTAGGTCTGAGACTGCGTATGGTACGTTGTTATGTGCTCTCAATTCTTTTCTATGGTATGGAAGTATGGACGCTAAACCAAGAGATGTCACATAGACTTGAAGCTTTCGAGATGTGGCTGTATAGACGCATCCTCAAAATTCCTTGGACTGACCGGGTGACAAATGTTGAAGTTTTCAATCGAATGGGGAAGGACCGAGAAGTTCTATGTAGTTAAAAACCAGGAAACTACAATACTTCGGCCACATTATGAGAGGACAAAAATACAGCATTCCCCAACTTGTCATTCAAGGAAAGATCAATGGGAAGCGTAGCAGAAGACGGCGCCGCATTTCATGGCTTAAGAACCTCCGCGATTGGTACGAGTGCAGCTCCACCGAACTGTTCCGGGTAGCAGACGACAAATATAAGATCATCTTGATGGTGGCCGACCTCCGCCAGGGGATGGCACAATAAGAAGAAGACTTGGGCTTATCGGTTTTTCAAAATAAACAGCTAAATTAAATAATTTCCAGTTTTAAATAATCATATTATATTTTATACGGCGGAATTTCTCTGTAAAACGTTGTCTACAAGAGAGTCGACAGGAGCATACAGAAATATTAATACGCGAATCGGAAAGTTTGAAACAAGTTGTCAAGATATTCGAACGTAAATCACGGCTGGCTTTCATATCTGGAACGTTTCACAATTGACATGTTGTAGCTGGGAGGCAGGGTGACCCGAAAAGTTGTGGCACGTACATCAACCGGTCCAAGAGTTAACTGTCTATTAGAAAAGTTAACAAAAGTTTGTCGAAAGTTTGGGAACAGATATTCAGGCGCGTGACTTTGAGCACTCCGCCGATATTCTCAGCGAAATGCATATTTGAGAATCTGTACAATGTAGCTTGTAAAATAAATGTAGAGGTGACTAACTATCAAATGATTTTATTTATAAATTATTAATATTTCACTCAGTAATGGAATGTTTTGATTCCATGTTACGGAGAAAAAGTGAGGATGTGTAAGGTAGGATTGGGATTATGAATTATGAAGGAAATATGGAAAGAAGGTGCGTGCGCCGGGGTATGGGAAAGTGGATATTGGATAAAGGATGGATAGGATAGTAATGGAATTCGGCAGACCATGAGACGCAGGACAGGATCGTGGGAGCCTGAAGTACCTCTTTAGCCTAAGTTACATGTCGGACTGCATTTGTCATTAGGTATCCGCTATAATTGAAAAACAAGAAGATTAGATTATTTGGACGCAACTCTATGTATGCATAGAGACAATAAATGAATAATAAATAAAAACGCGTGTATTAGATTTTAACAGGTGTATAATTTGAGATAAGAATATTTAACAAGCAGGTGATAAATAAAGTATAAAAATGGGTGTATAATTAGTTAATAACGAGCGCCTGCTATAAAAATTAGTTATTGATAATTCAAAATAGATACGTTAGTTCGGTGGACCGTTTCATAAATAAATTAATAGAAATACCAGATTAAAATAAACTTCTCAGTTTAAAAGCCATCGACATTTGCTTCGGATCAATCTTCCGTCCGAAGCGGGGACTGAGCGTGATCTTCCATCGCGGGACTGAGAGCCATGTTCATCGGCGGGACGTCAGGGTCCGCGGAAGATGTTCTTCTGTCGGACGTCAGGGACTGAGAGCGCTTTTGGCTCCGTCTTCACGGTTAAAAGTGTCCTCCGCCTGGCGCCGGAAATATTCCAACGAATCTTTTTCTAACTTTTGTCGACGCGCGCATGTGTCCTTATACTCCGTTTTGCGTGGAGTTGTCAGCATAAAAGTATGGCCATGTAATAACATGACATCCATTATGCTAAAAATTATATCTATTACATCCTAATTTTTCTATCTGAAAACCGTACATAAATATAATATCAGTGATTGATAGCATCATTAAAAAAGTTTTTTTTTTTTATATTTAATGGATGCCCAATAGATAACCAGTATATTGTAATTATAATGTACCACCTTATTTGATTTATCGCTAACAGTATTGTGTGATTGTGGCCATAACAAGAAAATACAAACGTAAAAACGTATTATCGTGCAAGTGTTAAGATTACATGCACGTATCAAAAGAGTTCAGAAGCTTTTGAATTTTTACGCATTAATTGATACTCGAATGGCGGTGCGCATGTGCAGTATAACGATAGTGGCGAACCTGCCAGAAGAAATACACACTACAGATACAGAATATTTTTAAGTCTACCGAATATCTACGAACTTTTTCGAACCTGTCCGAACTTGAATGAATCTTTCAAATACCACCATACGAAGACAACATAGCGTCTCGCTTACGCTTTAAGAATGAGATTAGAGAGACAGTCAGCACTTGTACGTGTAAACAGTAGTTATTATCGTGATAGTATAAAATACACACTATTGGTGCAAGTAAATCCATGCACGTATACAGGCGCTAATATACTGAGTTTCAAGATTCTTTCTACACGGAAAAATAGGCAAAAATTTATCCTAATAGAAAACGTTGAATATTTTTGAATATCTTTGTACAATATAGAGTAAATTAATATCGTATGGTTGTGATATTTCAAAATCGTTTTCAATGTTTACACTACTTAATTGCATTATCTAGCGGTACAACTGGCAATAGCTGGTTATTCCTGCCAGTATGTAAAAGTAGTATATAAATAGGTGCATACTAGGCATAACACGTAAGAATAAACAACGGAATATTTTGATCAGATTATGAAGTTATTCAGTGATACTCAAAAGATGGTAAATTACGAAAGCGACACCTATAACCCACTTAATATGTATGTAGTAACGCAAGACCAAGATGGATTGACACTGGTTGATAATGATAATGATGAGAGTTTTATAATAGTCCAGAATATACAGAAACGAATCCAATATATTATTTACAGGTGGAATTCTAAATTATTATTGGTTAAATGTCATACATTTATACGCATTTAGAACGCGAGTGTTTATTAATAGTGAAATCCAATACATTGTAGAAATAACGTGGCAGACTCTAAATAATTTCAATTTAAAGGCTCTAGCGCCAAAGTGAGGTGGCGCAATCTCAGACACTCTTCACACTTCCGGCGGTGCGGCCTCGCGCAGTCAACGCCACCGGAAATTCGACGGCGACGCTTCGAACTAAATTCCAATTGAAGCCCGAATCACCGCGGCGACGCCGGCGTCTTGATTTGCTGGGCGTGAGCTTTACCACTGCGGTTTTGCGGCGCTTTTTTGCGTCGGATACGGCTACACTAAGCTTTGAGTTGACTCTGTGTACACGATGACATAATTGAAAATCGTGATATTATACCTGCTCCTAACAACGGGGTTTCATTTAACATGTTTACAACAGTTTGGTTTAGGCACCTGAATTCTTATTTCAATTATTATCTAACGAAGGAGAATATTATAAAGGTACCTACCTATTTCTTCTTCATCATCTCGAATTGTCGTTCGTCCTTCTTCGTCCTTCCGACTCCCTTCTCCATCCCTCTTGGGCGCGTAGGGACTTTGTCAGTGTGAAACCTGTAGCATTCTTGATGTAGTCAATCTTATCTATCTATCAGCGATTCCCAACGTGGGGTGTATGCCCCACCGGGGGGCAATTTTAATGTTTAAGGGGCAATGTACCATGATTTTCCGAGAAAATTGCTGTTGCGATTCCCATCATAATAAATACGTAGTTTAGTGTGCATTATTAATGTCGGATCTTAACAGCCTACCTCCATCCTTCGCCACTGGTGGACACATATAGTATGCATTGGTGGAATACTTTACGCTTAAGACACAATGGGAGGTCACTTTTGAATATTATACTATTTATATACCCAAATGTGTTATATTTTACTTTGTTAAAATGTTATCGTACACGTGCTAAAATCTGTGTAGTCGTACAGATAATAATATATATATATATTAACTTTTTTTTCTCTGTTGGTTTCATTATCCACCATTCATTCTAGGAAATATGATACTTTTATTGACGTTCGTTAAGCCATCATTTATGTATAGGATGTACAGAAAATGTAATGTTTACGAAAAAATAGAAATGTTAAATTACTGGTGGCGCTTTTTGCAGTGGACTGTAATTTGAAGATGCTGGTGGCTGCTTACGGATCTTGAACGGGGGGGTTTAACCAGAATGTCAGACACTGACCTTTTACGTTGAGAGGGTTGGCGCGCGCTGGAGCTGGTTCGGTGATCACGCACTCACGCACTGGTAAATGGACGGTTCATAATGTCACTCTCACGGTTTCAATTGGTTTTGGGATGAATGATGATGACAAGTTCAGGATGGATGATAAACGTTCGCTCATTCGCGACGTTCGCTCAAACCGTATCAGACTTAGCGCAACGAAGGTCTACCATATGATTCATTCTTGTTAACCCGGTCTACACTAGCCTGCACGCGTCCGCTTTCTTGATGTCGCTCGAGCTAACTAAATGTTATTCGCAATAACGGTCGTCTCATAACCTGTAACTACTGGTCGCCGTGTTCTTGCGACAACAATAAATAAGAATAATATTTATGGATAAAAAAAGGAATGACGGCTAGCATAATTGGCCCAACAAATTACCTAATTATTTAGTATTATGGAAATGACACATTTAGAAAACACACAAAGAAAATAAATGAAAACTTAATTTGAATTTTATTGCCAATCACAACACAACAATCAAGGTAGTTTATTGTGTATCTTATCCAGGTTTAGTATGTGGACAAATTTGTGAGAAACTAGTTAAGGGCGGACGTGCTCAGCGTGGTTCAAAATGGAGCTTTTATTCTATTTTCAAAGCATGATCCTGGACATTCCTTAAATGTTGTTAATAATCTATTTATATAATTTTGAAGCCTTATTATTCTTTATATTTATTTTAAACATTTGATGACTGCATAAAGTATTTTTATTACATAAAATAGTATTCTTTTAAACCTCTCGCTCTAATGTTTTAGAATATAGTCATGTTTCAGTACATAAATGTGCAGTGGTGTTAAGATTTTTTACATTTATTAATTTTTAAACGCATTTATAAAACCATCAGTATAATTTATTATAATTATATTATTATAATAAATAGATTATCTACAACGTTTAAGGAATGCCCAGGATCATGCTTTGAAAATAGAATAAAATCTCCATTTTGACCTACGCTGAGCATGTCCCCGCATTGAACATATATTACAACAGAACACACCCTTAGAACTATCAAATCTGCATAAAATTATTTACGCAAATAAGTGTGTGGCCTTCTGCCATGACTAATGATATTCCCTTATTCATTACGCTTAGGTTTTCTCAAGCAAAGTTAGTTCCTTTAGAGTGAATCAATATTCATGAGATCATCTAGTAAAGTTTTACAGGCCTGGTTACTCTTTAGCAACGTATCAATAAGACACAAATAAATTCTAGTTGTTTTTATTTTTTTGATAAAAGTTTTTCGAAGGGGTGAGCTTGGGGAAGTCAAGTATTGCTCCTATTTGAACAATACTTTGATAACAATACTAGGAATCAATACTTTTTCTTTCGATATGACGGTCCTAGGTCAGCTACGTTATATCAATATCGACTACTGAGGCTTAAGGATTGCAATACCGAATGAAAATGTCAATACCGGTTTTTCGGTATTTATTATTAAATACCGGTATTAATACCGTTATTTCTTAAACATTGAAAAAACCAGAAGTAGTTGCTTACGAATAAATATAGCTATTAAAATCTTTTAAAAATATTATTGTATAGCAAAAACCTACATAAATACATTTATTATGTTGACATTTAAAAATATTATCTTGATCATAATTGTAGAACTAGTGATTATTTATAAATCATTTGAATATATTGATGATTTTAACTAAAGCCATCAAAATTTCATCAAATGCAAATAAGTCCGGCTGCAGGAAAAGCTTCTGAAATTCAACGCTTGTACAGTCATCAATAATAATTATAGAATAATTGAACATTTTTATCACGGATGTTTACTATTTCGAAAAAATATTATGATAATTCATCGCGAAAATTACTTATATAAGTATATTTGATGAAATTTGTTTTATTATTTTTCACCTCTGTTGGATTCACTCAATATATTTGCATTTTATCAGCACATAACTTATAATTCATTTTCAAATGCGTAAACGAGTGTGCTTTCTTAATACCGAAAATTCCGGTATTTTGGATTTTTAAAACCGGTATGTCGGTATTGATAAAAACTGGAATACCGGTTTTGAAATACCGATATTGCAATCCTTACTGAGGCTCATAATCCACTGTATAATTGTGATTAATGTTTAATTCAAAGTAACTATATTCCATTTCATTTTTTTTTATAATTTTCGTGTGTCACTGTCATATTGTATGTCAGTATAAACAAGCTTTATTTGAATTCGCACAAGTGTCGTTACTAGTTATTTGATTTTTATTAAATAAAAAAAACAAGAATGCAGGTAGGGAAATTGTTCTTTCAGTAATATTTTTTAATCTATTTAATGAACAAATACATATTTTTATTACGTTGTAACCGCATAAGAGTATCAGTATCAACTATAATAACTTGTGGGACTTTTATCCATAAGTTCCTGAGATTCGTTGCATTTATAGGTGGTTATTGCATGCGCAGTGTAAGGCCCAAATCTTATATAAAGAGACATGACAAGAGTATAGGCAAACTGCCTCCTAAAACCATTCACGACGACACACCTCAGGGCGCCGCTTCCTGTGGTATTCGCACCATACTGTCAAAATTCTTAAAACTATTAGTTTTTTATATCGTCAGTTGTCTCTGTCTCCTTCTTTAGACATACATATAAATAACGCATGGCAATATTAAATTATGGTTCCTAAGTAATATTCGATTCCTCGTTCCTGGTGGGGATCCAGACCCGAAGACCTTCCTTCTCCCCTCTTATTTACAAACCTGCTTATAAAACGTTATTCCACAGGTAGTTCACAGAAAATAGACCGAGCAGGTACATCAACACATTTTTTTACTAGATTCCATACCAAAAATAAAACCGTGCCCGTCACACTTCACCGTGAAATGTTGTATCGGAAATATATGGCCGTATATTAAATACTATTCAACCTCTTTGAGTCGTATAGTACTGACATAAAATTCATGTCTAAATAAAACACGGTTCTTGTCGGTTTACACTTTACAGGAAGCCAACAGCAAACAAATTTTGAAAATTTTCAATATTCTGGATTATTTGTTAGGTTAAGCTAGATTTTCATTCTTGAATTCGTGAATTTTGCCAAAATCAGCTATGAAAATTGAATTAATATTCATATTATTGAATCTAATAAAATTGGAGACCGAATAGAATACGGTCATCTATTTCCGATAAGAAAGCTCACGGCGAACTGTGCCACAGTGAAATGTTTTACGTACAACTTACATGTAACCAAATATGACGCTTAACTTCGTCACGTAATAACTCGTGGTGTCGTACTTTTGGGAGACCAAATCCAACATTCTAAACAATCTAACCTATCCCTATAAATAACTCAATTTCATCAATATCTAAATCTAAATTTCTTACCCCCTAAAAATTAGCAACATCGAATTACACAATATTTCCAAATTTATGAGAATAGAGAATTTATAATTTTCATCACTGTTTTCGAAAAATACATCTCAAACATTTGCTTTCAATATAACGAGAACTTTCCTTTTAACCCTGTTAATCTGTAGGTCAGAACAGTTTGATATTCCAGTCTTTATGTCTACACGTGTCTGAGTAATTTGTCACAATTCATAGCTTTTATTATTATACCATCAAAATACAATTCTTTGCTATTTTCTTGACGATCAATAATAGTAGGTATATCTATTTATTCGTTGGTTATCAATTAATAATTGTTGTGAATGTTTTTGCCATATATCCTGAAAAACAAAATTCATTTCATTCATTCATTCATTCTTTTTGGTGTGTTATGTTTAACCATATCTAACTTGTAGAAACCATAGTCTTGACAACTGGAAGAAGGCGGACGTGCTTGAAATCCCCTAGTCTTCGGATACTGGGAAGCATGGAGCCAGACCTTCGCTCCATATTTCCTAAGTTATGTCGTCCCATTTATTTATTTAAAGGTCCACCGAACTCTTGTAGAATCTTTATGTTGCTTACTATTAATTGTAGACTCGATATAATTTGATACTCTTTCTGTCTGAAATACTGGCATTGGTATTTTTATTCGGTATTGCAATACCTATACTGATGTGAATACGTATAATTATATTATAATTAGGTACGTGATGATTTTGTATAGGCAAACTTTGTATCAACATGAAAGTGATTTAAATTTAAATGAAACTCTACTGTACCTACTGGTCGGTATCATTTGTACTATAATAATATCATTGTTGCAATGGCCAAGAAAGAGAAAAATAACATCGGTCATAAATATTTTCCGCAAACACCAGGGTTACCTTACAGCTTCTCACGTCCAAAAAGTTTCTTTGGAAATTTCCTTATCAAAGGAACCCGACACTGCAGCACTTGTCGTATAAATTGGCATTATTTTGTTTCCATACAAATTAACTACTTATTAGTTTTATCATTTTGAGCAGCACTTCATTGGTAATTTCTGTAGACATTCTTGTACGTAGGTATAGACAGTAATGCCAAGTATATACGGTTGATTGATAATAATTGGTATCAAATGAAATTATCACAAGATAAAACAGTATCAATTTTCTTTTAAGCTTTGTACAACTGTATAAATCAAAACACATAAATTCAAATTCTAATCGATTTGAGCTTTGTGGTATTATATTTATGTACCTACTCAAATTCAACAGTACAAAACTGAAATCAATTCGTCACCTCAATACTACAACTAGATAACTCTGATTTGGTTATTGTTGGGAAAATGAAATTTAAACTTTATTAACATTTCATTTTTTCTAGGTCGAGAACCCTGATTAAATATGATTATATTATGTCAAAAAAATCATTAAATCGTCAATCTGAGGCGAATGATATTGGGATAATTTTTGATTCTTCATTATCTTTTCACTCGCATATAACTTCTACGGCTCTACGTGCGAGTAAGCTTCTAGGATTTATCATGCGACAATTCAAACCATTCAAGAATCCAAATGTATTACGTACACTCTACGTCTCATTAGTGCGTAGCATTCTTGAATATGGGTCGATTATCTGGTGTCCTTATGAGGTTTCCTATAAGCTTATTTTAGAACGCGTCCAGAAGAAATTTCTTCAATGTCTTTATTTTAAGACATTTAACTATTTTCTTTTCAATAATTCGTCAAATTATTATTTTCCAACTGCCTTTCTACAAGACTTACTTTTCACTCTCTTGAATCTCGACGGTCTCTCCTTCGCCTGCCTATTACCTACGTGGTCACAGCCATGATTTATTCTGGATTGGAACTTTTTCCTCGTGTCAAGCCTATCAGGCACCATAAGCGAGGGGTGCAAGATTAGTAAATGCGCTCCCTAAAGACATAGCCATTTTCAGTGATGTACTTTGCATTTTGTTTTTGAAACTTTATTTTTCTATCTAAAATTGTATGTTTTTTGTTTTCAAAATTTTATTTTTCTGTGTTAAATTGTACTTAAGTATTTGATTTAATTTATTTGTCTGTTATTATTATTATTATTATATTCTATATTGTAATATTTGTTATAATATCAATTTCATGTTGTGTACGTCTTGAATTTAGATTTTTTATGTCCACAATATTTTGTATTCTTAAGTAAATAAATAGGTTGAAATTATTATTTCAAATAAAAATGGAAAATTGTGCTTGTCTAATTGGGAACAATGAAATAATGTTCAATTGTATGAAAAAATATTGTAGATAATTATATTATTTTATGTATTTTATGTATTTAATGCATTTATGGTTTTAAAGTTATCTAATATTTTCAAACACAAAATTATTACAGTCCCCATTAACTTCTGACTAGTTGTATCATTTTGTACATAATAAAATGTAGAATCATATTCAATGGTTATCTCAAAAACAATGAAAATCAAGTTATCTAGTTGCAGTATTGAGGTGACAAATTATAATTTAAATTCAAATTCCTTCAAATACTCTCATTCGACAAACTTAATTATTTATATATTAGTTTGAAAATATATTCTTGAATCTTATACTGTCGTAATTATCACAAATTATTTCACCTTTGTGCACTACCTGGCATTTTACCTGCCATCAATTTGTGGTTGACACTATATTACATCAAGAATGTATCGTAAGAAATTGGTAATATTAAATATATAGTTTCGATAAATAGCAATTTTCATCGAAGCCACGCTTAACCCACGTTTAACCAAAATGAGGAATGACACTATTTCCTACCACCCCCTCCATAATAATATTTGTATTTTGGTACATTTAGAAGCATTCTACACGGTATGTTTTTTCAGCCGTACGCTCAATCACTATGCAGGGGATCAGTTACTCGGTAGAACTCCATTATACTAATAAGAAACAGACTATTGTTAATTCTGCAGGTTCCCTTGTGTTGCATCAAGATAACATCATCACTGTTATTTATTACATGCTGAAGTAACACCTGAGATATCACCATTAATAAAAACATCCATTAGCGCCCTCCCATTAATAATAATTACTAAAAGATACCCCATATAATAATAATATAACGAATTGAACCCTCCGCTAGGGGTTGGTTTTTACGCTACGTGAAAAAATGAACCCCCTCGAACGAAAAAAGGCCACTCTAAATGGGTTTTTGTAGCAGTATCTACTTACAACTGGGTTAACCAAACGGCGCATCTAGACTGCCGTGCCCTTAGGCCTTTCAGTAAAAAGAGGGATGTTAACGCGAAAAAACTCGTATTTAATTAGCAAAATAAATCTTCCAAGCGTCAATTTTAATACAGATTACACAACAATGATAAAATTACTATACTAACGTTGAGTTCATGTTTACTTGGAGACTGAATTCATTTAGTTATAATTATAATATTTATTACAAAAATATAATTAATTAATGAAACACAATTTTATAGTACTTATTCCACTTTTTAATTAAAATCTGTACCGGTTTCGTCCTCTTCAAGGGAACATTATCTATATTATATTATATTACATCGATAACGTCCCCTTGAAGAGGACGAAACCGGTACAGAATTTAATTACAAAGTGGAATAAGTACTATAAAATTATGTTTCATTTAATTACAACTAATTAATTAAATAATACAATGCAGTTCCACCATGAATTAGTTAACAGTTAACACTATAAAAGAAAGTATGGGCATATCATGCGTTTCTTTCTTTATAGTCACCAATAGACAAAATTTAAAACATTGAGAGTAACCGATAAAGAGGGTGGACCATGTGGAATACCTCAGTTACCATCTATAATAAGACTGAAGCCAGATTATGAGATTAAGATGGCATGAAGCAGATTTGAACATATGAAACATCTCTTCTACAATCGAGATATAAGTATGGGCACTTGATGGGAGCCAGGTGATACATTATATTATATGTAATGGTGTAAGTAGTCAAAATCTGAACGTTAAAGGAACGGACCACAGGACACTGGATGAGATGTGGTTATATCGGTGTACGATAAGGATTTTCTGACCTGATCGTATTACCAATAAGGAGCTTTTAAGACAAGTCAATACAATAAGCCATGAGAACTTAAAGCTACTATCAAGCGGGAAAAGCTTGCATACTTTGGAAATATTTTCCACGATGAAAAACATAATTTTTTGAGGATGATGATGTTTGGATATAGAATGTTGTCGTTGTTGCTTGGAAGTTTCAACGAGAGTTTATTTATCGATACAAGAATAAATAAATACAATGATAAAGAAGACAATGTTATAATCGCGGAAACGGATGTACTGATAAGATTTACTATATAACCCAGAGACTGAACTTGAGTGGAATGACAGTTGACTGTGTTGAGTGACCGGACTTGAGATTAGTAGTGAGCCGAGTGATGGACTCGATTGGAGTGACGAGTTATGGATCATCCTTGCTATTTATACAAATGCAGTCCATACATTACAAGAGTCATTTTCGCAATTAAACAAATCGTAATGGACGATCTAGGTTATTATTGAGGAAATGCTGGCAACAAAACATACATATTAAAGTGGGTTACCCTTGTAATGCTGAGTAGTGCGATTGCTACAATTTTATCTCCTAATTCAGGGAAAGGTTGAGGGCAGCAGAAGCTTTCGCCGAAAACCAAAATCTTTTGCTGCTGCTATAAATTCACATGAAAATTCAAATACGAATAAAGCTACATGCTAGGTATATTATGAGAAACACATAATGCAAAATTACTAATCAATATGTAATTTTCCATTTTTTTTGTATAATTTTAAATATTAATAAAATGAAAGGTTAATGCACGTATTGAAATTAAAATATTTTTTTAATGTGCTATACTCACGGACAGACTTTTTGTAAGAAAACATGGTTTTATTTTCAATTTCAATCTACGGTATTTCCGTTTATATCGTTTTCCCATATTAATATATGTTATATTATAATCATAAAATAATTATGTATATTATGCTGAAAAATATAGGCCAAAATTTTAATATTTAAATCTTGAATTCAAACTGTGCGGATTGTTTAGAATTTGCTCCAAAAGTTAAGCAAATTCTTTATTCAAAATCCGAATTGTTAACCTTTACACGACTTAAAACTTTAAGTATGGATTTACTGTGTTAAATATTGAGTAGGTAGCATGTAATGATAAATTGCCGAAATGTGAAACCCGTGTCACTGAAACCGATTTCTATTAAATTAATATAAACTCATCAACAAGTAGAAAAGTCTACACAACACTTATTGTATATCGTTGGTATATCAATGTTTTACATGGTTTCTAATATTTTAATATGTGAGTACTTAAAAACATTTTCTGTTGAAAGCCACTGACCCGAACCATAAATAATATTTCCGTGCATTTAGTAGGACCACACCGTAGTTGCATACAGGTGGCGTTGCTGGCTTTAGCCTAGCATGGTTGTTAGGTCATATTATCTCTGGTTAGCGGAAGGATGTTTTGAAATATCGTACAATATACGCTTTGTCTTGCAGCAAAAGTGGTTAAATCCGCATTCCGAGCATGGCGTACATACATTCAATTTTAATTAAAAAAAAACTAACCATTATTATTTTTTTCCTACATTGACTTTTTACAGATATGATTTAATAAACATGAAGCTAAAGCTTTGCTATTTATTTCCGAGTTAAGTAATTAACTTAGGTCTGAATTAATTAAAAGTGCTAGAAAATTATATCATTCATATTTATTCGACACTGATGCAATTTGCATAGAAACGGCTCCGTTTTGGTAATTTGGTACACAAATGATAATAGACTTTATTTTTGACAAATTATGAATTTAATATAAGTGCCACAACCTCGTATTATGGATAATTGACTAAATTCTTCATCTATGATGATGATGTCGTCACAGCGGGTATAAATTTTAATGTATTTGTTTTATAATTCACCATTTTGAGATAATTGTAAAAAAAAAACTGTCAAACACATTCCGGACTGCTAATAGAATATTTAGTAAATAATCAGGATATGCACATGGTGTAATAAAATGGTTGAAGACTGCTTAAAATGATCTAAAAGGGTGTAAAATATATGAAAATGTGCGCTTAACTGACTTTGTAATCAACTAACAAACGGAACTCGATTTAATAATGTATATTTATATTATTACGAGTATGATAGAAAATTACATAGAGAACAAGAATTAAGGAAAATTTATTTTAGTTTTATGGATATAGAAATAAAAAGCTTCGTTTAAAATGCAATCAAATTCAAATATTATTCATCATAAAAAAAAAATCTATGATTATTTGTTACTTACCTCGCTATTCTCTAACGCGTTAATTCCTGTATGTGGTTTGTATTTTGAACAATAGTATTTAATTGTTTCTAAGACATTTAACTAATATTAAAATAACTTTGTCATATTTTTAAATAATATCATATACGCTGTTGTGTATGGCATACTATACCACAATGATTAATAAAGAGGCGACAGATTAATCCACAGTTAAAACTTTAAACCCAGCCTAGCCTAGTTGGCAATAATCACACCAGTACCGCTATCGCAGCTTGGTTGCTTTTATGAAGGACTGCATTGATTCTGGCACTTTGCCTGCTGCGTCCTTCAATATATACAATCTCTATATGACATGAGTTCCCAATATTTTTCGAGCCATGAGCTCTTGTTATAATATAATAACTAAGTCACCTGTGAATCCCCATCCCATTAGTATAACAAGGTATCCATATCAGGCTTATAGTACCAATAATAGGTTGAAATTATGATTCAAACTACAAATGGATGGTATAATAAATCAAATTACATTTTTTTTAACATCTACAGTCACTATAAAGAATAAGATTTTTAAAACTACATAGCAGCCATTTTTCTGATTCACACAAAATTATTGACATTTGTGTTCAGTGTTGTTTGCCAAATTATCATGTAAAGATACACTCTTGTACACCGTAGGAATACAAATTGTTAAAATTTGTTACAACAATAATGGACTTACTGATACCTAGCTCGTTTCGGGCATTATCTGAAATTCATGGTCAAAATAATAGACTTACAGAGTATACTATTCGTAATTTAATTGGATAATTCGAATCAAATAGCAATGTTAAGAATACAATCCTTGTTACTTAACACACTGCTGAAAATATCGATGTTGTGAATCAAATTACCATTAAAAATACAGAACAATTAATTACACGTAATTCTCAAGAACTTCGATTTTCTTATGGCACTACATGGAATATTCTTCATAAAGCTTTATATTTGAAGACGTTTAAAATACATTTAATACACCAACTTAAACTGAATGACCATTTATTTGGTGTTGTCAAAATTTTTCTGATTGGATTTTAGAGCAATATGGAAGAGACCCATTATTCCATTAAAAAATCAACGATGAAGCTCATTTTTTGTTAAAAGTACGTAAATAAGCACAATTGTCGCATTTAGAGTAATGAAAACACATACTCTATTCTTGAAACACCTTAACATCTACAAAAATTAATAGTTTGGTGTGGTTTATGATCTGAAGTTGTATTCAATTGGACTGTATTTTTTTTAAACAATGACGTTTGCTCAATTTATAAGCTCCATGCTCTGACTCTAAACACGCATTGAAAAAACAATAATATTTCGCCAGACCCAAAATTTGAACCTGTGACCCATGACTTTATAATCCAACGCATTATTTTTGAAGTTATACTTCTTTTGGCGCGTTTGGGAAATCAGATCAGAGTGTATTTTTGGCGTGTAACATGTAACACATAATTTATTTTTTCACACGAAAAAAAGCGCACTCAATTGGATTCGAACCACCGATTGTTCGGTTATCAGCCGAACGCACTACCTTTACGCCCCATTATTATACTGCAATCGTGACGATTATAAGTATAATATTATAGTTAAGAATTGTTCCGTTGTCTAGGCAGCAAATTTATTATTGTCGGCAATTTGCAATTCCTTACGTAAACAAACGATTAAACGTTAGTTTGACATTTGGTACTTTAAACATAAGAACAACGAGAAACCATTATATAATTTAGTAATATAAGTTAAAGTGTATAGAAATAAACCAACGGCGTTCCATTAAGCAGTCCTTTTTCTTGAGTGTGTAATTTAACAAGATAATTAAGAGTTAGTCAAAGAATCTAGTTTATCACAAGTTTTGTTTTGTTACGCCAAAGAAGTATAACATAGGACATAAGTACACACACTGATTTTTTTAGATAAGATTAAAAATGTTTTACTCGTACTGGTAGATTAGTTTTAAAAATAACGTAAATTTTATTGACCGAGTAAGGATTATAGCTTGTGATCCACTGATCGCAAACGCCCTGTTCTATAATCTTTGGTGTGAAATTGTACAGTATGTATAGAAAACATGTTTCAAGATCGTTTAATAATATGACATTCTAATTTTAAATATACTGTAGAATGTAAATGTTCCCGAGACATAAGAGTTGTATGTTGTTTTGTTTTCCTCATAAATATGATTATTAGTTCTGTGCCAGTTCTGCGGAAAAGGATGTCAAAAGTTTTTATGGTGTCTTCAGAGGTAGGGGTGGAAAAGAAACTGGCCGAATCGTAAACACTACGTCACACTGTCCAAGCAACAGAAACGTATTAAACTCATTGGACGGTGAACAAAAAGGTTCTTGAAGTATCACATCTTCAAAACTGGCAATTAGATATTCGAGTAGAATTATATCGACTCGAGCATTCTTAAAATATTGATTTTTTCATTATGCAAGGGATCTTTATAGCTATAGAGACATTTTCAAAATACAAAGAATAATTATACACATATATCTTTCAATATTACAACATCAGACCATATCTTAACTAGCTACTGTAACGCAGTATTCCAATAGTAGCTACTGCATAAAATAAATCTTTAACGTAGTAATATCGTGTTTATATATCAATGTAAAAAAACTGAGATACCTATTTTTATTTTTGCCTGTATAAGCATTATAATATCTTTTGCCTTTCAGCGTTCCTCAAATTGTGCCCACTTTAGCAATTACTATTATTTTATCTTATGACGTAAAAATTTAAGCCAATTTAGTTTAACTGAATACAGCTATGTCGTTTCAATTGTCATCACACTCATCACCAATCTCATGTAAGATCTGTAGATCATGACTCGATTATTTCAATAAAAAGAATATTATTTTGATTGTATACATAGCGAATAATAATCCATCGGAAATTTCACTCGAATATACGCTTCCGATCTGTTACTATCTCAATCTCCGTATCGTCCCGCACAGCATCCCATTGTACCGAGATGTGGACCTCGGATCCGTATCATAACTACTGTGCCGACCGTTACGCCGCAAATAAAACTCGCTCCAACATACATCGGAGCAACCACCAAATCTCAACTTCTCTTCTCTCTTTCTGACGACTTCCCCAACCACCACACCATCACTCCCACATCAATGACCCCCACCGATATATACCTACTAGAAAAAATCATATTTGAAAAAATACGATGCTTAATGAAATTTGAACCAACATAAAAAAATTGGTATCACGCCAACTGTGCATTAACCAATTATGCTACGAACCTCCTATCTAATTGCGACAATTTAAGCTAGTAGGTCATACACTGAGGTGTTTTAGAGTTTATGTAGGTCCAATATATGGAATATTTCATTCTCAAAATCTGTGAATTATTCGTTGAAAAAAAGAAATGGTTTATTAAAGGTGAACTTTCAAAATCATGTAGTGAATCATGTAATATCTAAACATTGATAGAATAAACGTCCAATGTTTCTGACTTCTTAGGTATTGAAGATAGGTCATCACCAAACCACATGGCCCAACACCACACTCTGTCAAGCATATTTTTTACGACTGTAAATATCTCAGGAGCAGTTATCCATAACGGTGGTACGCACTTAACTCATTTAGTGCTAAAGTTGGCCATTAGATATAATTAAGATGATATTTAAATGTGGTAATTAAATATCAATTAACAGGTCAGTGATTGTGTTTAATGTGTTTTTAACTAATTGTGCCCATGATGGATCACGGATAATAGAGAGAAAATTTTTTTTAAAAAAAACAACAGCTATTATATTATTATTACATGTATCCCATAAAAAAATAATAAGATATGCATTTTAAATCAATTGCCATGGAACAAGGTTTTGAAGCAGGGTACTTAATGACGGGCAGGCCATAAAACATATTATGTTAAAAAATCACGCCGACTGTCCCCAAATATTGATCGCACGTTGTCTTAACGTGATAAACTTTAATGCATATTATTTTTATGATACATACGTACTTATTGAAAATAACATATTCTTCAAAATCCTATATTTTTCCACACTCGAGATCTCTAGCCCAGTGGTCGGCAAACCGCGGCTCTTCCACAAATGCCCTCTGCCCTATTTAGCATGGCTACAAAGAAGAACCAAAAAAAAAGGGAAGATGAAAACCGCGAATTTAAATTTGAATGGACTGAGACTTTTGCGTTTATTCAAAACTTAATTGACCTACCGACCTGTATTATTTGTCGGGAAAAATTGGCGCATAACAAGAGGTCAAATTTTGAGAGACACTTTACAACTAAACACGCCCTGTCATGCCATTTAGCACTAAATATCATGTCGGTGATGCAAGGAAGAAAGCAGGAAGTCGTCTTATTGATGAGAACCTGGAATTGTGCTTAAAATTAAAACAACAATATGCAAACCTGACTTCCCAAACTATCCAAGGAGATACAAGACCACTATTCACATTAAGTGTTTGTCAGTCATTGTCATGATTTAATTTTATGATACTATACTTACAATTTAATTTTTATCAATAAATAAGATCATTATTACGTATGATATCAAGTTGATAAACATTGTACCTATATATTATATAATTTAAGATTAAGAAATTTGGCTCTCAAAATGAATCTCAATCGTTGTACCTACTGTTGATATTTGGCTCTGTTGACAAATGAGTTTGCCGACCACTGCTCTAGCCTATGTCACGTTGTGGATACATATCTATGCCTAAATTCAAAGTAGTTAAATGCTGACCGATAGAAGAGGATGCAAGATTGATTGTCTTTCACACCAACCCCCACCCTGCGGCTGGAGCTGATCCTACTCTTTTACTTTGGCGGCAATGAGGGATGGATCTCTATCGATTTCAATCACTTTTACCCTGACGTCCCAACTGGATGGATCTCTCAACTTAACCTACTTTTGTTGACGGCCGGTACGGACGCCGGCCACATTAAATATCAGTTTTTTCTTTCACTTTATTTAACATTATAAAATCAGTGTCTTCAACTTCAAATGAACCAGCGTCCAGCAGATGAGTACCCTTATTTTTGGTATCAGAATGTTTTTGTAAAATTGTATGTTTTTGCATAGAAAAGATCACAAGTCTCCTTTATTTCATGTCTCTTTATTATTACTTGTTCCAATAAATTCAATATTTTTAGCTTAATAAACAATTGTTATCTCTAAATCTAGTGTTTTCTTTATTTATATGGTATTTCGTTATGTACACACGTAGAAAGCACTTGGCGCCCTAATCATTATTCAATTTATCATACGCTTACAAATTTTGTTTATACATAGTTTTCTTAGTCTACTTAAATTCCTTTTTTCATTATATTCTATAGATACAAGTTCACTGATAGTCACATACATTCAGTCAGCGCGATCACATGCCATGAATAATTTAATTATCCTATTTTACTCTTTACGCTTACATCTTAATCATGCTCTACTCTTAACTTACAATTAATCCAATCTCATTTTTATTCACACATTCTCTCCTCTATTTTACCTCCATTTTATCACATATTACACCTATTATACTACACCCAGTAATGTATGCCATTTCTCATTAATGTTGTGTTCCATGTACAGTTTAAATTGCGACACGTGTACTTTTTTAAACTTGTGTATCCAAAAATGATCACGATGATGATGAAATTTAATTTGAATTTTCGTGTCAATGTTTGCAAAACGCCACCGTTTATTACAGCGCACTCTCACGAAAAGATTTCACGGGTGATACATATTCGGTTTGTGTCACAAAAATTCTCGCATTTAAATCTTATGTGTCTCATTCTCATATTACGTCAGATAAAAGCGGGAATGAAACCGTCACATGTGACATCAAACTAACGTGTATTAGTGTGGTATAAAAAAATGTTTACGACAAGTGCGAACGAAATAACTTTTCAAATATTGTATCGCAACATTATGTACTCGTACTCTCTACGTTTTGTTCTATCACAACTCCGATATATTACGTGACTTCTAGCTAAATATGCAACCAGCGCCTCATATGAATGGTATAATAACTGTATATTTAACAAGTTTTACTTGTTAAGCATTCGCTTATACCAGGAGTTCCCAAAATATAATACGACGCACAGCTTGGAAATATTTTATATTTGTTCGCACCCTCTATAATCTATATAATAAGCAATATCACATTTGAAAAAGAATATAACAACATTTTATATCAGAGATTAAACCACATATAGCACTATTAGCGAAATAACAAATAATACTTTAACTCATTACATAAAATATAAATCTGTACTTGAGAGATAGACTGCGTTGTGTCTAAAAAGAACACTCTCGGGAAAACTCAATTTAATTTTTTTCTACCCTCAATATCAATCAATGCACTTACAAATTGTAAATTTTATCAGACAAAAATATGATATTAAGGGGGTCATGCTCAGCGTACGTCAAAGTGGAGCTTTTATGCTATTTTCAAAACATGATCCTGAACATTCCTTAAATGTTGTAGATAATCTATTTACATAATTTTGAAGCCTTATTATCCTTTATATTTATTTTAAACATTTGATGACTGCATAAAGTATTTTTATTATAATATAAAATAGTATTCTTTTAAACCTCTCGCTCTAATGTTTTAGAATATAGTCATATTTCAGTACGTCCATGTGAAGTGGTGTTAAGATTTTTTATATTTATTAATTTTTAAAAGCATTTATAAAACCATTAGTAAAATTTATGTCGATGTTATTATAGTGAAATATTTACAATAAAAAATTATATTGATAATCTCTGTGATCCCAAATTTGACATTAGAGCGAGAGGTTTAAAAGAATTCTATATTATGTAATAAAAATACTTTATGCAGTCATCAAATGTTTAAAAAAAATATACAGGATAATAAGGCTTCAAAATTATGTAAATAGATTATCTATAACGTTTAAGGAATGTCCAAGATCATACTTTGAAAATAACATAAAATCACCATGTCGACGTACGCTGAGCATGTGGGCCGTTAATATATTTCTTTATCTTGATGTATCTATCTGTAACGCAGTGCACACATCGCTGCACAGCACATACACTCCTGTCTGTCTTCCAAAGATATACATAGCTAACAAGAGACGCCTCTCTTTTTGATGCACGTAAATTTTCATGCGAAATATTTTGCGTCTTTGTTGCGTGATCGCACTCTCTCATTCCATTTGAATTCCATTAAATATAATAAAATAACTATTTTAAGACAAATTGGTATTGAAACTTACGCAAAATACACCGGATTTACCAAAATAGATACCTACAAATCGATATTGGTATTGTAATCTACGCGTTCTTTAGCTACTCGTGTTTGCTTATGATATTCGGCATCGACAAAATTTTTGACTGTTGACACTACCAACCGGTAAACTTTTTTCTTTTTTATAATAACCAAATAAAATAAAACATAAAATTTTACATTAGATACTCTGACTTTTATGGCTAGGATTGGCAAATCGCAAAATTTCTCCAATGCCAATCGGAAAAGTTAATTCAAATTGTGAGCATAAAATTGAAAATATCAAAATGTGGAACATTCTTGCTAATTTCCAGCAATTTAATTTAATTTAAATTTTTGACAGACTTTTGATTCAAAAAATTCCTTTATTCTGTCCAGATTAACATAAGTATGTATATCATTTTAAATAGAATAGAAAATAGAAGGAAATTTTTATCATCGATTCCATCAATACAGAACATACTTTCCCACGTTTTTTCACTTCATGAAATGCAATTTCGTGGCCATTGTGAGAGCTCAGATTGTAAACCTCCTCAAACTGTAAAATAAGGCATTATAATAATGTATGTTATATTATAATATAGTTTGTATGGAATAACGATGTCAGTTAAAAAATGTTAAAATTAGTTAGAAAATATTGTATCGTAATACTCTACGTCCCCTTGTCATTTTGTTATATGACAACTCCGATATATTACGTGACTTGTAGTCTAGTGTGTGAGCCTGCGCGGTATTTGAAGGTATTATCACATTAATGACAATACATTTTAAAAGTTTTCCTTGTTTAAATTGCTAAAATTGTACAGTATTACATAAAATATAACTATATAAAGTTATAACTGAAAGATAAATCAGGGGTTATCAATACTTTTACATATGCGGACCGGTTAAAATAGAAGAATTCTTTGCACACCGTTTAGGACAAAATAAAAACCGTCATTTATAATAGTTTTTTTACTTTATTCATTTTAACTCATGTCTATAAATGTTTCAGATGACTCCAATGTAGCCTATCCTTGAGGCCGCATAGACTCAGATAGGGCACTTACGTTGTTACGTGATAGGAATGTAGAGCTCTCCATAAATTTATTGAATAAACCCCTGTAGGCACTCGGTCCTTGGACCGACCATCGAAAAGATGGGCGGATAACATCAAGAGGGGCGTAGAGAGGCTGTGTGTGACTAGAGTTGGGTTTCGGGAATTTCCCGACGGGAATTTTCGAGAAATTTTTGAGATTTTCGATCCCGAATATCAATAATTGAAATTTTTAACATTTTGGGGAATCCCGGATCTCGAGAATCTTTTCTCGGGATTCAGGATTACTTTATTATCAAATATTAATTAAGAAAACGATTTTTCTATAAGAAAAAAGTGGACAGTAAATACAAAACATTCAAAGACTGATCGGGGCATTTGACACAATTAAGCCAACGTCGACTCAAAATGAGCACAATTTTTCAATATCAGGGAATTTTGTGTCTCAAAAGCGTACGCGATTGTCAGACGCAGCCATTGACAGTCTGTGTTTTTTGAAATTCTATTTTAATAAGTAGGTAATGTATTGAATTATTTTTGTTTTCATACTACGAGGGTGGGTCAATAATTCCTTAGAAAAAAGCATTAAAACAGGTTTTATTTTTGTATTTTTTTTTTATTTCTCAACATAATTTCCTTGGAGCTCAATACACTTGGTTGGACGTTTCTCAATTTTTTTTAAACCGTCAGAAAAATAAGTTTTCGGAAGGTCCTCAAAATAAGCATTTGTCCGATCGATGATTTCTTCATTTGAAAAAAAACGTTGTCCACTTAGCCATTTTTTTAAGTTTGGGAAAAGGAAAAAGTCACTGGGTGCTAAATCTGGCGAATACGGTGGGTGGTCGACCAATTCGAACTTCAATTCTTCAATTTTAGCCATTGATCGTAAACATGTGTGAACACGGGCATTGTCCTGATGAAAGAGGATTTTTTTCCTGTTTAAATGAGGCCTTTTTTCTTCAATTTTGTTTTTTAGCTGGTCCAATAAAGATGCATAATAATCCCCTGTTATTGTTTTTCCTTTTTCCAAATAGTCAACGAAAATAATTTCACGTGCATCCCAAAATACAGTAGCCATAACCTTACCAGCTGATTTTACGGTTTTCGCCTTCTTTGGACATGGTTTGCTTTCGCAATCCACTGCTTTGACTGTTCTTTCGTCTCGGGAGTATAGTGGTGTATCCATGTTTCATCTACAGTCACAAAGCGACGATAAAATTCATCCGGATTGCGTTGCATGAGCGACAACAGGGCTTTAGAGGCCACCACCCTACTGCGTTTATTGTCGACTGTGAGCAAACGCGGCACCCATCTTGCAGAAATATTTTTCATGCCCAATTTGTCATGTAAAATAGAAATGACGCTACCTTTTGAGATCCCTGTAACCTCAATTATCTCACTCAACTTTAATCTTCGGTCACTTAACACCATATCGTGGATTTTATTGATCATTTCTGGTGTAGTCACCTCTACAGGACGTCCTGAGCGTGGTTCATCCTTTGTTGATGTACGACCACGTTTAAATTCATTTAACCAGTTATAAATAGTTGCAAGTGAAGGAGCAGATATGCCGTGAACTAAATCCAACTCATTTTTTATTTCCTTTGCTGTTAACCCTTTTATATTAAAATGTTTAATAACAACTCTAAACTCAATTTTCTCCATTTTCCATTTTTCCATTTTCCACAAGCAAATTTTTTTTTTAAATGTACGAGAAACACACAACAACCCGACCAATCTGATTGAAACTTCGCAGCATACTGAATCGGTAGTGCCGCTGCATGAAAACAAACCGCTTGCAGTACTAGTCGCGCCACCTGTCGGCTTTTCTAAGGACTTATTGACCCACCCTCGTATTTTGTTTGTCTTCTTACTTAAATAAAAAAATATATATTTTTTGGAATGTGTCGGTTTTTACACTGATTTTAGCATCTTTACATGTTTTTTTTTAATTCTCTCGATATCTCGAGAATTCTCGAGAATTCTTTTCTGGAAATCCCGAATCTCGAGAATTCAAAATTTCAACATATCAGGAAATCCCGAATCTCGAGATTGAGATTTTCTCGGGAAATACCCAACTCTATGTGTGATCGACTGGAGATAAAGTTTTGCAGTTGGCCTGAATGGTCTGTAGCGCATGCCTAATTAATTATAAATAGTTTAATAAACATAAAAAATAAGACCCTTATAATAATAAAAATAAAATTTATTAGTCACTGAAACAATAGTAAGTACAATTATTTTAATTAGAAAATATGTTGAATAAACATTAAAAAGGTAAGATACATTTTAAATGTTACCATAAATTATTATATGTTTTTTTTTGCATTTTATCAGTGTAGTTTTAATATAGTATGAGGTTGTGGCATTTAAAATGTATTTTACAGATCATCATTAGCAAATAAAGTTGGTGTTTAAAAAGGATGTCGTATTTGAACCCCTTATTTAGAACACCAAATCACTCCCAAATTTGAATAGAATATATTGGTATGGCATAAAGTTTAGTTATTAGAATCCGACAGTAATTTAAGCCAGAGCTGTTAATTTTTAATGTGTTGTGGTCCGGTTCCGTTAAACCTGCATTCGGAATCTGGTCGCGGAGTTCAGTGTCACTTAAAAAACAGTAGACTTACTACCTACATTTATTATATAAAATGATTGAGTAAAAAAACATGTTGTGTTTTATTATAATTAGATAAGAAAATGTTTTTCCACAGAAATACAATAGTTTCGAATTATGTTCATAAAAACTTGAATTAACAATACTTCATAGTTTACCAATAATACATCCTAATTCTTAATCGATTATCTTCTCTACTATCCGCCAAATATAAATTACAGTTGAAGTTTCTTAATAGTTATTCGATTCGAAGTTATAATCCATTTTCACCTAGCGGTTAATCCTCGCTATGGCCAACGCCATTACGCGGTATATTTTAGGGTCCCTGGGGAATGCTGGGAGAGAATTTGCTTCCCGGCGAATGACGGTAAATGAGAATGGATGATAATTGATGAGCGCCACTTTTTGGTCGATGCAAATCGCACTATAACCAGGAAAACCATTATCCATTCGACCATCGGGATATTCGTAAACATATTTTTTCCAATCAATGTTGTGATAATGTTAAAATAAATAAATTATTGTGGCCAAATTTAAATTCATTTTTCATATGTTTAAGATGTTCACAACAGGAAATAAAAAAAAAGACGAATTACTTACATAATTATTATCAATATTATTATCAATAAAGTACTTATAGCATTTTGAAATTTCAAATTCGAATTCATATTTATTTCAACACACATAATTTGAAAATTCCTCAGATATAAAGAACATTGGAGCGAATCCAGTGAAAACAGGTTCAGATCCCATCGGGCATCGTATTTTTCAAAAAAAAAAATCTAGTAGGTTCTATATATCTGAGCTGTTTGTAAATTAGATATCTTCAATATAAGAAGTGTTGCATTCTAAAATCTTCTGAATTATTCGTTGAATAAAAGAAAAAAAATACTAAATTATTAGCAAGTGCAAGTACGTATATATATATAAGTATATAATATATATATATATATACGTACTTGCACTTGCTAATAATTTAGTATTTTTTTTCTTTTATTCAACGAATAATTCAGAAGATTTTAGAATGCAACACTTCTTATATTGAAGATAAAATATTATATACGTATAAGTATAGCTTGATTTAAAACATAAAAACCAATTGCAAAAAATAATGGCATTTCACGTTAAAAAAAAAACTAGTTAATTTCGCCGTATTTAGATAGTACACGGATGTACCGAATGAGCTAAGTAAAACAAATTAAAATATATATATATAAAACAATGTCCACCGAAACCCATCTCAAATAGCTGAGATATATCAAAATCCAAAGCGATTTCGTTTCACACACATACTGTTCACCCAATTTTCTTTAGCAATGGATGATTAAATTTGCAGCAGAACAAACATACTCTGATTTTAGAGATAGTTAAAAGAAGCATAAGTCAAAAAATATCACCGCGTAGGAAAACATACGTAACTAAATATAGATCTTTTCTGACTTATATACTACAGTATTTAAACATATTTAAGAAAAATCAATTATAGAAAAAAATGAATAGATTAGGTTAAGTTAGCTTACTTCAACCAAAAGAGAACGTAAGAATGAAAGTAGAACGAATTAGTAGACCAAGTGGGCTAAATATATTATATAAGAATACTCGAAACTGAAACCGAAACAGAGTTTGATTAAAAACATTTATATTTTTTCAATATAATCTCCTTGAAACTGAATGCAATATTGCCAACAATGTTTCAATGCGGATCTTCTATTTTTTAGATGGATTTATTGAGGTCTTCAAAATAATTCTTCAAACCAACTGCATTCACTTTCAGAGTGACAAGGCGGTATCAATACATATGTTACGCATACAACGTACAAATATAAAAGTTTGTCACGGTTTTATAAACTGAATTGGCAAACTAAAGATCATAAAACATCATTAATAAATTCAAAGAAATTCAGCAGATATCAGAAAGATTAAAGTAATTTTAATTTCATTGTTTGTTAATAATGGTCACCCAACAATATATCGGCTGGGAATCGTTTCCCACTTTCAATGTGTTTGCCTCAGTGACAAAAACAGACAGTCCAATAAGTAAAGTAAACTCTAGAAAACATGGTCGCGTTGATTTAAAATTATTTTAGTTTATAATACACTATTTTCAGAAAATACAAAACGTATTCCAATGATTATGGGGAAATTAGCTACAAGAAATTTTACTTTTACTTTATGACTGCTTTACTATTTTTCTGCGCTTTTCAGTGTACTGTAATATAACGAGGTTGACCCGAATGCTGGGGGGGAGCTACACCAAGGATTCCAGGCACTGACATTTAATGATGATGAGCCTGGCTCCGTGGTCTAGTTTTCACTCACTAGCACCAACACTCTCGCACGATAACTGGTTATTGAGTAACCCTGTGCGCGACGATTGACGGTCAAAACCACTACACGTCAAAACGTTTTAGTGTTTTACAGGCTACATGTGTTCACACTAACACAGTTGAAGAATGACTGCCTGTTAAGTGTAGGCCTGGCAAGAACGTGAAGGACATTTATATTGTATTAGGGCTGCCACAATTGGCCCAACTACTATTCACGAAAAGATATAATGAAAATTTCACCGAATCAACTAATTTTATCGGCTGTATACTGCAATATGCATATGGCGATAAACAACTTATTACCTGTGTCAGAAGATTAATCGACGATATTAAATACTGCACCGCAATTATATACAAATTATTTAATATGCATTTCCGTAGAGTCAAATTATAGTACAATAGTTCTATCCGCGATATCTATATTATTTATACAATAGTCAGCTACTCGGATGTTCATTGACGCAAATGACAGTACCTAAGTTGTTGACTTGATTAATATACCTAGTTATGTCCTAAATTATAATGGATAGATATTATTTTTATGTATAAATAGCGAATAATAATTCATCGTAATACGGCGGTTGCTCCAAATATTGTTAATAAAAATCAATCGTTCAACTCCTTTTAAAATTATTCAATGACAATTGTGTACGGAAGCTTTTTTGTTCATAAACCTCAGAACTATGATTTCCGTGCATATGAATAATGTTATTATTATGATATTTTAGTCATATGTTTTATTTACTAAATATAAATATTTAGTAATTATTCCAATGACAAAAAAATCATCACTAATTTAAGTTTCTACAATAACTAAAGAATTCCTAATTACAAATAGGTGATGCATTTTTACAATTTTTGAATTTAATGTTAATTCAGTATAGAAAGAGAAAAAAGCTACTTCACTCAAAAGTGATCAATTAAATCTATTATTCTACTATGCGGAAATTTTAACGTGAAGCGTGGCCGTTCCGAGAACTACAATATTGACATATATCGCAGCGCCATGACAGCGGCCATAACACTTCAACTTATCAATTTCGCACATTTTTTTTAAGAACCATGTGAATCCGTCCGCACGTGCAATATATTATCCAGAGCAGTCATTTTTCCATAAGATAATAAATATGTTCATAGCTCACTTTCAGAAGATTACTCTATTAAATAATCTATATATACATTGTACAATAGATTAGTATATAAATATACGATTGATCATCATAAAAAAATATCGGACCAGTTACGGAATATATAGTTACTTAGTTCACTTTATTCGGGTTACAGAGGAATCAGTATGAATAAAACCTTATACTACTATATTACACAGATATATATACATCAGTGGCGTGCGGACAATTTACGCTCTAGATGCGGAGCACCCCCAGAAATTTTCGTTAAATTACTACACAACAATATTGTGTACATTTTTATTGCGAAATTTTACGGTACAATCAACTTAAATATTATAAGTCGTCTTTTACTGGTTTTATATTATAGATTATACATATATACTATAGATTTTGACAGCTGGTTATTATTGTCTACATTCTGAATAGTTAAAGTTTGTCACAATTAGTACGTCACCTTGTAGCATAGAGGTAAATGCAACGGACAGGCCATAAAACCAGGAGATGCAGGGTTCGATTCGCTGCCGGGGTGGCTTACTTTTTTCAAAAAGATTTTTTCTATTGGTTATAATATATTTTCTCAGAAAGTGTTTTTCAAAATTATGTATGTTCAATAATCAGAATGGTACATTATTAAATCTTGTGAATTATTCGTTGAATAAAAGAAATAGTTAAGATAAATATTTTTTTTTCAACAGCATCCTTGAGCAAAAGTAACCGCAAGCCACTGATCTACATAGAATAATAATATTAACATCACATTATTCAAAATTTCTTTAGTCTTCATTTTTTTCTATTCATAATAATTAACCCCATTGTTGTGAAAACACGAACCTTCCAAGGACTATTAAAATTGACTTATACATATTATTTTTTAAGACCTTATAAAAACTCAAAAAAATAATGTCATGGGTCTCAGGTTTAAAGGACCTAATAGGTTGAGCAAGTGACTCACATCCATTTGAGGTGTCTAAATACAAAAAGCGACAAGTCCACAATTCATTATTTTCGGAAAACAACGTTTTTATGTTTCAAGCTTCAATTATTTGTTTTAACGTGAGATTATTTTTTCCGTTGTATTCTATGTCGAAATTAGAACCAAATGGCAATTTGTTTCAGCCGATAAACTCTTAAATGTAATAAATATAGGCAAAATAAAATTGGACGTAGCGCTATTTGTACCTCACTTTTTAATTTACTCCGCATAAGGCACATATTTCCGTGGCACTATCATGGGTTTACCAGATGCTACAGCATGGGAGACGCCCTTTTCAATATTGAACGTTCCCTTATTGGTTGACTTAAACACGCGCGAAATCAACCAAGCTTTAAATAATAATATTATGAAACACGGACTTGGCGCTTTTTGTAATAAATCGAGACCTAAAATATTTTTTTTCCGAAAGGTTATGTCGCGTTTTAAAATTTATAGATCAATACATATTGTGTAAAATTATACAAAGAATACGTGCGTATTTTTTTCTCGATTTTGACCAAATGTGGACTTATCGCTCTTTGGAATTAGACGCCTCATTTCTAGTAAAAACAATTTCCATTCTAGTCCAGGTCATCTTAGAATCGGACATGGTAAAGACAACAAAAAAATTGTAAATATATTATATCCTCATTATTATAATTTTTATATTTAATCTTTTCAAATTTGTGGACCAGGGGATATAATTAGAACATGTGATAAGAGTCACGACCCTCGACCGTGAGATATTAAAAAATGAATGAGAATGAAGTCATATTAAAACTATTCACCTTTTCGGTAGATACCTTCAGAATAAAATCAAATTTACTGCACAGTAGTATAATAATGGTGTGGTACGATCAAAAACATACGAAGCTATCGAATTTTTATCGAATTTGAGAATCTGAACGATTTATGTTTATTGGAAATATTTACAACACTATCTGCTTCAAACAAACAAACAAACGGCGTGTATTGCAATTTTATTTGAACGTCTACTAGTTTAAAAACGGGCCACTGTTTCTCCGAAATTATTTTTAAGTTTTTATAATATATTTCTTATCTAAATAACATTTTATATAACACCATTTAATTGGAAATATAAATAACATTTTGGTAGACTATAAGATGCTATTATCGAGAGCGTGGATAGCTTCAAATATGTACTTAACGCTACACATCATGAGAGATGGTATTTTCCAAAGATAACTTGGCTATCCGAATATGAATGGATGGATCAATATTCAACTCGATGCGAAGTACTTGGAACTCAGGACTTTATTCATTTAAACCCATTTTCCGGTTATTCGACGGTTGCATTTTGACTTTGCTGCTTTACAGTAAAGAATCATGCCACCTTGCAAAGGCTTAAAGAAACCGTATATTGAATTTAGAAAAACAGATATTTACGACGGATACTGGATGTGTAGCCGATGAAAGAGTGGACCAAGCATCCTCTCATCATGCTGACAGTGAATGTGTTATGTTGGATCTGACTCGGTCACGTACTACGGATGCCAGAAGAGAGTTTCAACCTGGCTTTCATATTTTTTAAGCTAACCAGATTCCGACGTCATGGAAAGCTGCTAAATACTAACCACAAGTGTATACAGAACAGCTACGGGATTCCGGCATATCCTAGAATGACGCAAGAAGACTGGCGAGCAACAGGGATTCTTGGAGGCCCCGTGCCTTGTCCATATGCACCAATTAAAAGTCGGACAAGGTCAAAATAAAAGGTGTATTATTTATTTATATCGAGGATCTCTACATTATTTTTAAACCTAAAAAAATAGGTATTGTTACTTAAATGTTTGAAATAATATTATCGAATTCAAAATTACATTTTAATTGACTTCATGTATTATTGAAAGGACATAGTACAAGGTTAAAATTAATTGTAATTTAGATGTTTTATTCAAATTATATAAATTTGTACGTTAGTATTATCATCATGGATTGAATACTTACAACACATACAAATACGTTTTTGTCGGTTACATGTAAGTTGTACGTATGCAGTTCATAGTGAGACACTTATTCGTGCGCCGCAGTATACGTAAAATATGAATTCGTATAACATTTTATCAAATGACGAGTTCTTCGTTGAATATTTCCCCGTGGAATCTTACGTATCTTACAAAATGCGGAAATAATTTGCAAATAGTACTGTTCCAATTAGATTAACCCCTAACCTAACCTAACCTAGTAAAGGCATCTCATAAAATACGCCACATGATGTAGCATACGTACAAATATACTCCACGGTGAAATGTTCAACGAAGAACTCGTGATTTGATTAAATGTTTACACGAACTCATGTTTCACGTACTGCGGCGCACGAATAAGTGTTCTTTCTGCGGTGAACTGTTTACGTACAAATTTCCGGATACGGTTTTTTCAGCTATTAGTGTATTCTGTTAAGCTGTTTGCTGCGGGTTATAAGCCCACCCTCAAAACAATCCAACTACCTATATCAGTTGCAATATTATCAACATTGATTCTAGGTAACGTTATTAAATAAAACGTTGCTATGGAAACGAAATTTAAGTACGACATCATAACCTACCCTTAATCGTCTGAATTCTATTGTGGCTTCCAATATGACGATATTATTAGATATATCTAATATATAAAAATTAATATGTGTTTGTTTGTTTGTTTGTTTGTTTGTTCGTATTTAATGCGCAGCCATACCGTTCATCCGATTGCGATAAAACTTTGTCCACTTATTGCTTGCACTTGCACCTTCGTCAGTTGTTGTGTTAACACCCCCAAAGGTTTCTGAAATAGTACAACTTTCTTCTTCTTCTTCTTTTTCTGCTTCATTCTATCTTCTTTTATTTGTATGGTCCCTATACCATTCATCCGATTGCGATGAAACCTTCGTCAGTTATTGTGGTAATACCCGCAAAGGTTTTTGAATTAGTACAACCATCTTCTTCTTCTATTCGTATGCGTTCCTATTACATTCATCCGATTGCAATAAAATTTTCGTCAGTAATTGTCCCAACACCCGCGAAGGTTTCTGAATTAGTACAACCATCTTCTTCTTTTATTCTATCTTCTTCTATTCGTATTCGTTCCTATACCATTCATCCGATTGCAATGAAATTTCAATCAAGTGTTGTGCTCACGCCGCAAAGGTTTCTGAATTGATACAACCATTTTCTTCTTCTTTTTCTTCTATTCTATCTTCTTCTATTCGTATGCGTTCTTATACCATTCATCCAATTGCGATGAAATTTTGACCAGTTATTGTGCGCAAGCCCGCAAAGGTTTCTGAATTAGTACAACCATCTTCTTCTTCTTCTATTCGTATGCGTTCCTATACCATTCATCCGATTGCAATGAAACTTTGGTGAGTTGTCGTGCACACGCCTGCGAAAGTTTTTGAATTAGTACAACCATCATCTTCTTCTTCTATTCGAATGCGTACCTACAATGTTAATTCGATTGCAATGAAACTTTGGTGAGTTGTCGTGCGCATGCCCACGAAGATTTCTGAATTAGAAAATCATCTTCTTCTTCTATTTGTATGCGTTCCTATACCATTCATCTGATTGCAATGAAATCTTGATCAAGTGTCGTGCGCACGCCCGCGAAGGTTTGTGAATTAGTACAACCATCTTTTTCTTCTTCTATTTGTATGCGTTCTTATACCATTCATCCGATTGTGATGAAATTTTGACCAGTTGTTGTGCACACGCCCGCAAAGGTTTGTGAATTAGTACAACCATCTTTTTCTTCTTCTATTTGTATGCGTTCTTATACCATTCATCCGATTGTGATGAAATTTTGACCAGTTGTTGTGCACACGCCCGCAAAGGTTTCTGAATTAGTACAACCATCTTTTTCTTCTTCTATTTGTATGCGTTCTTATGCCATTCATCCGATTGTGATGAAATGTTGACCAGTTGTTGTGCGCACGCCCGCAAAGGTTTTTGAATTAGTATAACCATCTTCTTCTTCTTCTATTCGGATGCGTTCCTATGCCATTAATCGGATTGCAATGAAACTTTGTCAGTTGTTGTGCGCACACCTGCGAAGGTTTCTAAATTATTATTATATAAAATACAAAGTTTGTTGTTTTTTTGTTCCATCCAATTTTGATTTTTTTTTACTACATATTAATAACATTAATAACGTTTTCATATTTTGGATTCGATTTTAATTTAGTGTTCTTATGTTTGACCTTTACTCCTATTCGAATTATTTTCATAATGCTATATTGTATTACACAGATATTTTAATATTAAAAAAATAATTACCTCTTATTATTTTTCAAATATCTAAGATAAATATAACCACGAAGCGACCCTGTGCGAAGCCGGGTACTTCAGCTAGTTTATAATAAAAATCGTTTAATTGTAGATAATAAATACTTATTAATGGTGACATATAAAAAAGTATTGAAATAAAACGACCTTCGATTCGTGCTATTTTGTACATTTTGATTTCAATGTTTGATTTAATACACCGTTCCCAGACGAAACAATCATTTTGTTTTTATCTAGTGATGAGTGTGTAGGCATTGTTTTTTTACCACATATATAGCGCAACCCGATACAATTATTTTTCAATTTACAGTTCAATCATTACTGAACACAATATAATACCTATGTACATCGCTTTCGTGTTTTGATTGAAGTGCAATTTCAAAAATAAGTGATATGAAAACAAATGTATTTTTGTAGGAGAATTCAATGTACAATATGTTTTGTCGTCTAAAATTAGTAATAATATGTACATCGGTTATATTACTCTAATTTAATTTTTAATTAAAGTTGAATTACCATTACTTTATACTCTATCCGGATATAAGTAAACTGTTACAATAATAAGAAATCTAAATTCCATAAGTATATTACAATAATACTGTTTACCATTTTTTTTTCGATTGATACTGTAATCAAGACCCCATGATTAATAAAATCATACTTACATCATCAAGTTGGGTAACTTGACTATACAATTACCATTTTCAGCAACTGTAAATGTAATCTGGTTACTAATTAATATTTGGTGGTGGATGAATTGATGTAGAGAGAAGGTCGTTGTTGTTTTTATGTTGAGAGGGAAGAGTTTATTTGTCAATACAAGAATACAATACTTTCATAAAGATGACAGCGTGAGGTGAGATTCGCGCGTAATAATCACTGGTGAGATCGATGTGATCAGGATATTGATTATAATAATTAACTGAGAGACGTAATTCTAGTGAAATGACGGTTGACTATGTCGAGTGAAGGACTCATGACAATAGTAGTGCGTGTCGTAACGGACTCGATGATTGAGTGAGGACTCATGCATTGTCTTCCCAATTTATACAAATGCAGTACATATTTCACAAGAGATATTATCGCCAATTAACAAATCATAACAGATCCTACTAATCTAATTATGATTGAGGAAATGGTGATGATTATTATCGCTCTATTGTTTTGTTTTGACAACAGAACATACATATTAAAATGTGTCAGTCATTTAATACTTAGTGGTATGATTGCTACAGATACATTATTTTTTTAGTAAGTATGTCATGGTAAGTAAAATATACTGATATAAACTTTATTAATGTTTATATTACCTCAGAATCAGTGGGTTTTGCTAGTACCCTCCGAACTTAAAAAATATCCACATAGGGGAGACTATTTGCATACAAGATATTTAAAGGTGGTCGGCCACGGTAATAAAAAAGTTGCAGATCTTGGATCTTTTGAGATAAAAGAGAAATTCTGGAGCAAATCAAAATCATCGGAAGAAAGAAGATCATACTCGCTTAGATATTAGTATGCAAACGCCGCTCTGAGTGTGTCGAGGGGTTTTACTTTACTGTGTTGAGACGACAGGACATAGAAGTTAATTGCCCCACACCACACCTGGTCTTAATCGGACGTATCACGGGATCCTGCATGTAGGTGTGAAGCAACAGTATTTGTTATCACTGGAAATGTCTCAAGAGCAGTTACAAAAGACATAAGTTACCATGCATTCAAATGGGCAAATGGAAATGGAACCGATTTCTTGATATTATGATATATTACGATATATTATATATGAGATAATATTTCTTTGAAACAACTTAACCAGGCTAACACTGTAAATGTTGATGTTTAACTCGGTTAAACCTAATATAAGTTATTTTATTTCACGTATGATTCCTCGAAATTATTCAAAATATTTCAAAGTTTCTACTACTAAAATTACATTGAAAATCAGTCATAAAGTCAGAAAAAAATTGTATGTATCTACAAATTATATATAGATATTACTCATAGATAGAGAGTTTTTGTGGTGAACCTCACCACGTGGTGATAGATTTAAACAATGGAATTTTAAAATTTACACTTTATCCACCATCCGATCGGAAATAAAACACACTGAATAGTTTTTACGATATGATCGTTACTGGTTTATTTTGGTTTGGAAAAAGGTTTTGATTGCTGCCATTTTTTGTATAATAAAATGCACCGATAAAATTTATCTGCTCATGGCGGAAAAAAATACAATACAAAAAAAAATCAATTGAATTACTAAAGTTAAATATTGTATTATATTATTCTAAAAGTTTTCATTGTTTTTGTATTGGTGTTCACAAACATTTTATTTTTTGTTAAATCTATTAATTAATAATGCGAATATCCACACATTACGTAAGTTTTTTTTTAATTTATCTGTGTCAGATAATTTATATAAAAGGAAGTTTTCTATCACCATCCCGAAAAAGATGCAAAATCAATCCAACAGAATAAAATTTAAATCAAACAAGGTTCATAACTAGTAAGGTTGAGTAACTTGTACAAATTTTAAAAAAGAAGAGTCTCTGTATACTGTATAGTATATTATGTTTATAAATGCCAGGTGGACCTTAAAATAACAAATTATGAAATGTCAGCTATAAATGAGAATAACAGACATAAACTCATATAAATAAAAAAAATACTATTTTAATATCATGATATATAATTATTATATTATGAAATAGTTAACACAAGTAAATAAATAAATTCTAAGTACATAATATTTTTTTAAATAAAATTGAAATGTTGAAAAAGACTACTCAACCCAAAAAGTTAATTTACTGTATTTCTGTACATTAACGATAGAAGTGAACATGTCAATATACAAACTATTAGAATGTCATATATATGAAAAAATACATTGATAAGTTTAATCTTTAAAGGTTTGTATGTATCTATAAAGTCGAGCGAAGCCACGACACTGCCTCATATTCGAGGCCTTGAAGCAATCAAATATTTAATTTAGAGATGACGGATAAATCAGTATTAAGTATTGTAAGATTAGTTATTAAAAAATAGAAACACCTCCGGTTTCAGTGTTGTCATCTTTTCAAAGTGGAATTATAGTACAGAGCCTCCAAAATTATAGTATTTGGAGAAAAAATATACTACGCGTTGTCATCTGTTGAAAATGTATAAGTTTTTTGGTTCTCAGAAAAAAATAACGGAGAATTTGAGAAACTCCGAGACCCCTTTTTATTTAGGTATGTACCTCTTCCGACCAAAAATACTTACCGAAGAATTCAAGAAATTTCATTTTAAACCAGTCAAGTCAAGGGATTTCTTTACGTTTTTCGAGCAATTTTTTCCTAGTTCTCCAAATCTTCTTAAATTGCGATATTATAGTACTTACTTTGCACCAATTTATCGAACGGAAATATCGAAACTTTAGTACTTTTTACATATTTTTTCCGATATTCAAAATTATAGTATTTTGGGCGTACTATACCTGTTTTATATCGTACATATTACGCGGACCAAAATTATAGTACAAATACTATAATTATAGTACGGTTGTCCGGCTTAAATATTTGTTCAGAGTTTACAGAGATTGATCAATATTACAAGAGAATACTTCAAACGGTACACGGAAATACTTTAATAAAATAAGATGACTCGCTCGACCCAATGAGCAGACGAACTTGCCAAAGGATTAGTTCACTTCAGGTATGTATCGCATTTGACAACTAGATAACCACATTTACCACTAGAAACGGATCTCAATAGTGTTCTTAGTTCCAAAATAGAGGACCTTTATGATCAAAAGGGACAAAGCTAGTCAGACTAAGCTGAGTGAAGTTAACATAGGGTTAAATCTTATTCCATCCGCATAACGCTTGCGACTTCCAGGCATTCTGTGGATTTTTTTTTCAATTGCATGGTCGCTAAAGTATGTATTTTTTTAATCTGCGTTTAAGATACTCTTTAAAATAAATGAATAATCATAATTTATTATTTTGTAATATTTATTTTAAATTATTTCCAATTCTGATTTGAGATTAGCAAGCAATATTTAATAATTGAATTTCCATTTGGTTTAATGCAATTCTGCATTTTTGTAATTGTTATTTTGACTTAAGCCATTTTTTATCAGTATGCTTTAATCTTACAATAATAAAATGTGAATCAACTATTTACTTTTTATTCCGATAACGTATTCCAGTATCTTTAGATATATGCATACCTGAGTATATGCTATGTATAATATGATTAGTTTTTATGTTCACCTGCATTGATAGTAGATATTTATGATTTAATCCTATATTTATGTTGTTATTAATGTTATGTGCAAACGTGAATCATAAATACAAGATAACATAAGAAAAACATAATATTATGATGCAGGAATTAAATATTAAAATTTTCAAGGACGGCCAGATGTGCAAATGCGTATATTTTTTACTAAGCTAAATATCTCAAAGCAACTTTCTATTATGTTCTTAGTAAAGATTATGTTTTCATCTTCAAGATGTTATACTTAACTATTAGGTACTGGTGGCGCTTTCAGCAATGGACTGTATAATTTGAAGGTGATGGTGGATGGATGGATTATGGATCTAGGGGGGGGGGGGTTATACAGAATGCCAGAAACTGACCTTTATATTGAGAGAGCTGGCGCGCGCTGGAGCCGCTTTGGTGTCTACGAACTCACGCACTGGTACACTTTGAATGGATGATAAATTATGAGGTTGATGAATGATGATGATAAGTTCAGAATGGATGATATAGACGCGACGTTCACTCAAACCGTAACAGATTTATTACAACGAAGGTCGAACAAATATGTTTTGAATAACTCGGTAGCTAACGCGGCACGGCAACAAGCACCCGTTCGTATTCTTGAGCTGACTCAAAGTTTTTCGCAATCACGGTCGTCTTATGACCCGTAAGTGCTCGTCGTCTTGTCTTCCGACAATAATAAATAAGGAGATTTGAGTAGGTGGGGACTAAGGATGACAGCCATCACGTTTGGCGCAACCAGGTATAATTTTACAATGTATCAAATTCAAAATATAATATATTTTTCATATACATATTATACCTACTAGAACTTTTTTTAACACGACGCCCGATGACTTGAACTTGTAGACACCGGATTTGCGCCAATGCGCTTTACCAATTAAGCTACGAACATCCTACTTAATTAGTAGTTCTTATATAAAATTATTATCGTATTACGTTGATGTTGGCTTTTGTGCTTTAAACCAAGGTATTAGTGTCATCAAGTACCCATAATTCGTTGAATAAAAGAAATGGTTTATTATATTAATTTCATTTCAACAAAGTCACAATTAAATTTTACGCGTATTTTCTACTGCACATAACCCTTTATGTAAAAAGTAACATTAAAAATCGTAAAGTAATACCCATTACAGCTACGCTTTTTGATATTTAGGAAAATCCTGCGGCTGTCAGGCCTCTACGGCGTAGATCCTCTACGCCCCTCGTAGCCGTCATATACGATCCGCTCAGAACCGAAACGCTTTAAGTCGATCTACGCCAACATAGTCCAGTTTTACTTTTATAATAATATGTATGATAATTTTTACGAGAGAGTTACCACTTTCAATTAGTTTTAATCAAATTATATGAAGTCCATAATGTTTTTTTTAATCTTTTTTGTTCAGCTTAATGAAAAATTGTATCGTTAATTTATAATGATGATTAAACGCTGGAATATACATAGGTACCTTGTTTCTAAAATTACTTGTAATTATTATTATCTTCAACTTCTGACATTCATTTTCAATCATCAAGTAAAAGTGAATTTCCATATTGGCTCCTACGCAAAGCAGATAGACTTACCCAGGATGAAAATAACATTAACAATTTTTTTATGGGGAATAATTATTATTTACTCGCCCAACTTATGAGGTCTTTTCTAAGGATCAAACAAATATTTAAAAAACAACATGCATTTTTGACCAGACACGGGATGAGAAGTGACTTGAAAGACGGCCGCTCTACCAACAAGACTATAGAGAACGGATTTTTTTAAATTATCTCAGCATCCACTAATATTTTCAATAAGTAGTTTCGGGCATATCATAAAAATGTATAAAGTGTTGAGGAAGACCCAAGGAATAGAAAATTAATGGAAACTAGTTTAACCTACCGAGTGTGATAATATAACAGATCACAAACCACGAGTGTAGATAAAATGGAATGAACTTAAACACGTGTTAAAAAATATGTTATTTTCAATTTTTACGACTGTCTTATAATATGTATTAAAATTGTCACGTAAATGAAACGCGCATTCAATATTTGAGGACAGTCTGTTCGCTTTGTGCCTATTGGTTTTATGGCATACAGTAACAAAGTGAACCCTGCTTCAAAATTTCACTGGTTTCACTTTAATATCATATTAATCTTTTCTGTGGGAATACCAAACAGGAATAGAATGCTTGGTGGGCAGATTAACCGAGGCTCTTCAAATACATCTGGGTGTAAGTACCACGTTTTCGTTGGATGCGTGGGGTGAAGGGAATGCGTTGGAGCTATTTAGAGTGCAGGACAGTTAAAAAATGAGTATATTGAAGAAAACCAATTTGAATAATAACGTTATATGGAATTAGTTTTAGCCACCCACAATCACATCTCTTTACTTTCTGCTTCAATCAACAATTTTATGTAATAAAATTTTGGGAGTCCTTTTCCACTTCATTCAGTTACGTTATTCGTTTAGTTATTAAAGTATGAGACGCTTTGACAGCTATTTATCATACATACGTTTAATATATCTTGCCCAACAGAACTTCTCAGAGTTTATAATAAATTCGGCAACGTCCAGTTCATCACAAATAACGGACAGCTCATGATTTAACCGGCGCCAATCATATTATTCATGAAAATGTACATTAAATAGTTTTATAGGTCTACCATACATATATATTTATTGTAATAGTTAAAATAAAACTTTTCATAGTATGTACAGTAAAATTTGCTGAATATAAAGGAATTTTAGATCAATATTAGTAAAATATTGTAAATTAACATGTATACCATAAGATAAGAGGATGCGTGTCCGGAAATTTGTACGTATGCAGTTCGCCGTATCACACTTCACCGTGAAATATTGTATCGGACATATATTATGGTCGTATATTAAATACCGTCCAACCTCTTTGGGTCGTATCGTAGTAGGTACTGTGATAAAATTCAAGTCTAAATAAAATACGCTTCTTGTCATTTTTTGGGAAGCCAGCGACAAACAAAATTTGAAAATAGCCGATTTACTGGATTATTAGTTGGGTTAGGTTAAGTTGGATTAGATTAGAATAGGATAGCTTTGGTTAGGTTAGGTTAGGTTTTCACTTTTGAATTCATGAATTTTGCCATAATCGGCTATTAAAATGCTCCACGAACAACGCGTATTTTTTTCATCTCGGTGCTATAGAGATGACCGTATAGTATATAGTCTTCTCATCCTGATAAGAAAGCTCACGGCGAACTGTGCTACGGTGAAATGCAATACATACAATTTACATATAACCAAGAGGATGACGTATCTGATTGTATGTTAAATAAACGTAGAAAAAAATACGTATTTTAAATATTATACAACACTCTGATAACACAAATCCTCATAATATTTATAATGTAGATCTTTTTTAGTCAATGAATAAGATTATTTACTATTCATTAAAAATACAAAACAAATTTTCTTAAAACCATTAGGTTTTATTAGTACATTATTTAACTTATGCTTTTTATCGTATTTCAACAAGTTTATACTGTTTATTAATTATTGTACTTCAATGATCATTTTTCAATTTGACTTCTGCCATACGTTGAGGCTACGCACATTTGATTTAATTATGCTATTCATTTGCAATAACTATGTTCAATCAAACCGCTTCAGATGTAGATATATTACACTTACGTAAGGGGTAATTTAAGTGAACTTTTTATAAATTTAAAAGACAGAATCTACTTGGTCTACCTGGGTATGGACTATTCGAAGGAAGTGGCGCGACCTTGTGCTTGCTCAATTCCTCAGGGGTATGATAGGGTGAAGTATACTTTTTATTACTCATATTGCCGTGTATTTTTATTTTTTGTGGGATGTCGTAGAGGCTAAAAATTAAATACATTATGTAAAGTACATAAATTTGAATTTGAAAGCAGATCGGTTAAAATTTTCAATATCCTAGTATATTTTCTGAACTAATTAAATTTCATCTGACACACGAATATGAAGAAGGGTTCAAAAATGCAAAAGTATTACCTACCTAAGAATATTTTTTTGTTTGGGTGGACTTACAGCATTTCAGTTTTGAGTTGCCGCCATGTATGTAGACAGTTAAAAGCTCCGGAACCCTTCCACAGAGGACATTAAGCACCGCGTGTTACTGCTTGCTACTGCTACTACTGATGTCCTAATGCAGTGATGGGGAACGTTTCAAATGTCACGAAGCTACCAATTACCTTACATATAAAATAAAAAAGTATCCTACTGTTTGAAATGACTCTTAACTATTTAATTACCTACACTCTTTTTTTTCTATGATTAAAACAATATTTCACGCTATATTTTTTTTCATTGAAGACATTATGTATGGTATGGCATGGAGTATGGGTCAGATAAAGGGTCAACTCCGTTCTATATATTGTTTTTCTAGAATTTACAACTGAAAATATAACTAAAAGTATATATTATTGCAACCATGACGATTTCAAAATAACAACATATTATTTAATATAACTCAGTCATATACACGTCCTTTAAGCGGTCTTAACCCAAATGTAATAGTTTTAATTTTTCTTTTGTTGTGTTAACTGTCAATTCATGGTAGAAATACATTGTATTATTAATTTAATTAAATAAAACGGAAAAAATATAGAACTATTTTCCATTTTTACAAATTATATTTGCGCATCTATTCTATATACAAGACTGCTTTCGGCCTCTACGGCAGCTATCTAGAGTATAAAAGTACCGAAATATTAGCACTTATTGTAACAATTACAAAAAGTTATCCGTTTGAACTGTCAAAACTGTCTATCTCACTCTAAAATTTATCACAGCCAAAAGAGGTGCTGTTAAAACATAGTATTGTAACGATTACAGCTAACTTATTGTAATCGTTACAATAAGTGCTAATACTTGGATACTTTCCTACCCTAGACAGTCAAGTGGCTTAAAGTAGTCTTGTGTATAGAATAGATGCGCTAGACCGGTTTCATCTTTCTCAGAAGGGCATTTTCAACTAAATAATCTATCAAAACAAATTCAAAAGGTGTCACAAAGAATCTCGTAATTCATTGAATTATACATCCAATAATATTTTGTCAATAAAATTAAATTTAAAATAATGAATTTGGATAAATAATACTTCATAATACCTCATTAAGGACAATAAACCAAATATTTTAAATTATTACCATAAAACAAAATATAAACCAATAAACACTTACAATAACACATTTTAATACATCACCAAATCAATTTTTATGATTAATCAATATTTAATAACACAATACATTTGATTAATAATTCGTTTATAAAATTTACAATAAAAAATACATGACCGCTTGATGGAAAAACGAGAAACGGAGGCAAATTAATAGCAAACAAAATATGTGTCAAAAGTAAATAAAAATAAATAAAATAAAATAATAAACAATGTACAATCTATGAAATGATGTTAAATCAATATTATATATTTATATATTACTAATATGGATTCTTAACATCACAAACAAGGATACTTGCGAACATTTGCGAACCACTTATTAAATGAAAAACACACGTTTGACATTGAAAAGGGTGCAAAACTACTTCATAGTCATACGGATGATTGTAAATTATTCTACGAAGAAAATATTAGAAATAAATAGAGCATAGTTACAGAGCTTACCTATCTTGAATGATCAACTTAGCTTTTCTAGTAGCCCATTGTTATATCATATATGATGTTTTACATGTGAGACTATACTATGGTCAATGTTATTGATACAAAATTTATATATATATCTAGGACAATGTATGGATGAGGATTTAGGTATGTATAGATGTGTATATACATATATATTATATTAGGTGAGTTTATAATTTATACGTATAGTTTAAAAATAATGTTATAAAAAAGTAGGTACCATGTAAGAGTATTATTAAAGACTAATATCTCATTAGTTAACTCCATTAACTATTTTCCAATATATGACCATTTTTATTAGAATTGACGATTTACACCTTTTGAGTGTAGTATTTTTATTGTTTATAAAGAATAATGACCTATTAGGCTTTAACGATTTGTTATAATATACTATCGAGTGTATTGTTATTAATAAGATAGGGTTTTTACTAATTAGGTTTTTTACTGACACTTCAACTATTCATAATTTGTTTGTTGTATTTTTTGTGACCTTTGACTCGATAGGTAGGTAATGGGGATTTTATCTACTTTATTGTATTGTTTTATTATATAAGCTAGAGTTAAGAGTGTTCGTTGTCGGTGTGTGTTTGCCTTTGGTGAGTGTACACGGCGCCTAATTATGCCGAAAGGTGAAACCCGGGTCGCAAAAAACGATTTAAATGGAATAGTACAAAACTTAAATCTATTAGAACAAAAATTACCATTTGAGTCGAGTCGTTTCAATTAAATTACGAATAGTAAACTCTGTAGATCAATTATTATGACCATAAATTTCACGGCATGTCCAAAACGTAGCTCAAATAGATTCATCATTGTTGTAACAAATTTTAACAATTTGTATAGGGTGTACAACTGTGTATATTTTCATGATGATTTGCCAAACAATACTGAACGCAAAAGTTAATTTTTGTTGTAATCAGAAAAAATATGGCTGCTATGACATTTCAAAAATCTATAGTACTAATTTGATAACCCTATAATATAATTATACCAACATACTTGGCTCGAATACCATACATTTGCACAACTGGTGTAATGCGAGTCTTCAGTCAACAGATGGTACAAGTCGCTAAGAGGAAACCTTATTTCTTAATGGTCGCATTCCTCACCGTTCAACCATTTTCCGTTTGCCATTCACTTAACATTACCGTTTAACATTTTAATCACACTTTTACTAATGTTCAAAGTCAAATTTCATCAGTATTCATTGCCAAAACGGATTATCTGTTGGGTACTGTTGGGTTTATAGTCCACTTAAAATTTCACTAAAACTATTTTCACATGTCGTTGTGCCCACCAGCATTAGCAGTGTTCAAAATTCATATAGTTAACCAAAATTAGAACATTCACAATAAGAATAGCCGGATATTAAATTTCACTATAAATCTCAACTTTTAACAATAAAATGTATAACAATAATTTCTGTGATTACAGATTACAGGGTAAAATTTACCAATTCGCGTTTTTACAAAATTATGATTTTAATGACAATGTGTGCAAAGAATTTTCCTATTTTTTTATAGCTTAAATTGAGTAAATCATTAAATTTGTATACTTTAAGTAAAATTACTTATTCAAAACATTGAATATAACACAATACAGATACAACTCGAATCTGGGTTCACCTGATTCCGGAAAATTTTATTTACTAATTAAACCACCTGCAATGTATCTATTTAACTAATAGTCATGCAATTTATGCGCTTCTTATTTTTTTTTAAATATGTACTACCTACTTTTTATCGTTTGAATCAAAGTACTAACAAGACGTAAGTATCTTGATTGCTAGGCGACGTCAGGATCACTCCAACTTGTATTCTTTACATAGGTACTTGTCAATAATTGAATAAACAACTTCTTTATATAACTAATATTCTACAAGATTTAAGAATCTAACATTCTTTATCGAATATACTTGATTTGGAAATACCTCAGAAACCTACAAAAATATATGGAGCCGGACAGGACTCAAACCTGCACCCATACGATTTCTTAATCTAATTACGATGAAATTTAAATTTACTAATAGTCATGCAACTGAATCGCTTCTGAAAATTCGTTAATATTGGCTACCATTCACCGTATTAATATACTCCATACTTCGTTTCCACTACAAGATAGAAAATATGGAATGTCACAAAAAAGCTTCGATTAGGCATGAGGCATATTATTAACTTTTTGTATACAACATTTTATAGTGATTACACAACATTTTAATAGTAGATAAATTGGTTTAGTTTTAAGTAAGAAGTAAATTATCATGTTCTATCTTTTCAATGTTATGTTTTACGTGGAATTGATGTTAGCCAGTTACTCAATCTACTGAGCCCGATAAACATTGAAAATTAGTAAAAATCCAAAACCTGGGATTTAAACCCGAGACCCACGACTTAATAGTCGCGGACCCTGGTTGAAATAGTAACCAAAAATATGTTGTACCTAGATAATGCGGTGTTTTTGTAATATACCTACGTATGAAATCCTGTCATAATAATTCTGTACCTGAGAACTACACTCTTCAAATAGAACATTTCTGAGAAAATGCAATTTAACACAATACAATTCATGCCCTTAATGTTAATGTACTTACGGCTTTAGAATTTGAGGTTTTGTGAATAGACTCAATGTGTGAAGTTTAGCCTTATAGATATCATAATTATTTAGGTAAAAAATCTGATTTTAACTCATCTTAGTCAAAATTGGACTTAGGTATGTCTGGTTTTGAGGTAAAGATATATTTAAGTATCAATGAAAAAAAAACCATTTCTTTATTTTTGACACTGTTACAAAGTATTATATTTATCAGCCCTTGTATAGCCTTGGCAAAACTTCGCTATTGACAGTCTCGCATTGTTAATATAACACATCAAATGCGAGTTAGACAACGGTATGAAGTTTGCTACTAATTACAATTATTTATTTAATAATAAGATTAAAAATTAAGTTTTAAATTGGCCACACTGAACAAAATAAATAATCAATATGACATTACACACTTTTTGCGTGAACTTGAATTTTTCACTTAGTTTCACTACAAATAGCTAATGTTTAAAAATACTAATTTTCTTTAGATGTTTTATTAATGTGAGTTCGCAGCCAACATTGAAAAAACAATACATGAATTCGCCAGATACGAGGTTCAAACCCGAAGACACAGCTTCAATGCTCTGATACTCTACCACTCGTCAACCGCAGGCACTAATTATTGATATTTTGTTATTTTCTATATTAATAACGTATTATATCCGTTATTCGTACTGTATTAAAAAATTGTTTGAGGCCCATTCATACCTATATCAAAATTAATAATATTTAATAGTTTTGGTAATTCGTGGTTATTTATTTATGATTGCACGTGGCTGTATAAGTACAGATGAAAACAAAAGCATATTACATTGAAAATAAAACGAAAAAGCAAAACTTTAAAAGATTCGAAATTCAAATTCGAAAAAGTCCCTTCCGGAAAATGGCGACCGATAAAAAAAAATCATACGCGCGTCGTGCACTTTCCGGTAATGCCATATCAGCCACCAGATCCGTATCGCGTATGCACCTCCCTCTCGCACCGCGGCGAAGTGTCATGTAGCCGTCCCCGTCGCACTCGCAGACGTGTGATGTTTGTGGTCTAAATGGATTTGAAATTACATATTGCATTAGACACGTGGACATGAGGGCGTCAGCGGACAATCCGCGCCGGCTGTTCAGCGACACCAAATGTCAAAGTTTTCCACTTACAGCTGTATATTTCCAATAATATCAAAAGATTTGACATACAAAAACAGGGAGTTTTTGTAATAAAACACTTTGATGGCATATCTCGTATATTTTAAGTTGGCGAATTGAAATTTGAACATGGCGGCTTATTTATAGACGATATCTATGTGTTGACCTTTCGATACGATGACATATTATTACAATTTTGAAATATTTGTGATTGTTCATCTAAATATTTCCATATATATTGGCAATATCTGCACGTTTTGTGGACTCCGTAAACTGAATTACAATTCAATTCCATAATAAACCATTTAAAGTAATAATTGTGTCGCTGAGTTTCAAAACCCGTTATAACGAAATAATTAAGATAAATGTGTCGTTGGATTCGTTATTAAAATCTCTACATGAAAATTTTATCGCCTCTTTCAAAAGCCGCTACGATTAACTGTAATTTATTGAACAAAATCAATGTGTCTATCAAATCTCGCTATAACACTACTGAACAATTCAAAAACCTTTTAGTTCAAAAAGTTTTTGTTGATTTTCTCAACATACTGAAAAAGTGTTATAGCGGGTTTTGAAACTCAGCGACACAATTATTCTATTAATACTATCGATCGATGGTACTTGATAGAATTTGAATTTAAATTCTAATACATTTAAGTTTTGTACTATTCCATTTGAGTCGTTTTTTTGCGACCCCGAAAGGCGAAACCCGGGTCACAAAAAACGACTCAAATGGAATAGTACAAAAAACTGAAATCCATTAGTAATTATTCTACTGTTACTTAATCATTTCAGGAGACTTGGTTGTACTTTCATTCGTCATTGCTATGTGTCGTCATAATATTGTCACTGAAAAATTTAATTAGTACGCGGATTCAGCAGTTCTTATCACTCGAACATCATTTATTATATTATATTAATCAGTCGATAGCAAACCTTTCAAACAAGCAGTTCAAAATTAACCTCTCAATAAAATAGTCCCTCCTCGCATACCTACCCTGTTTGTCGTTACATCATGTAAAACCATTAAATTCAAAATTCACAATAATATATATTATATATAACTAAGTAAATATTATTTAAAATTATATACATCCTTAAAATGTAATACAGTTTACATGTGCATACAATAAAAGAACCATAAAAACAGTTCTGTCTATTAATCAATTATATATCCTCATTATTATTTGAACCACTACAAATGGCAACTCATTAAATGAAGAAAGAGAATATTTTCATATTTCACCATAATACTAAACTTTTGTTCTCATATTTTTGGAAGGACTGCGTTTAAGTTTGCGGTCTGAATTGCGTCGCTTCGTCTCTGTGAACAGCAAATGGCAAAGCATCGACCAACCAATTTAACTAGACGTACAATTTTTATATTCCTATACCACACCATTACCTTTTACATAAGCACGACATGGTAACACAACCATTAACCGCTCATACGTGTCCTTGCTAGCAATTGTGATATCTCGAATACTTTTAAAACATTAGCGAAGAGCAGTTATTGAAGAAAGTTAATGCAATGCAAATGTAGACAGTCATACTTACAAGTACCTACAGAAGGCGGCGGAACAATGTCATGGGTGTCAATTTTTCGAACGGTGAAACTACTCAATATAGTTTGTCTTACCATGTTCGATCCTAAGATCATATGGGATTCGAGAAATTTGCAGTGTCGTATAGGGAGCGGGATAGTCCCGACTCTTCTGTAGACTCATCCATTTCAATTCGTGACACTCAGTATGCGGGTACACAAAGCGCTTCACGTCAGCGGACAGCAGAGCCAGTTCAAAAAAAAAATTCTTTCTTAACTTTATTCTTTAAGCACTACGGTGCATGGTTGCAACATCAGTCCCATGCGGCTCCGTCTCGGGACGGAATGAGCACTTAAAATCACTTCTTTCAGATACGTGTAAAGCGTCATAGAAAGCGGCCGTGCAAATCCACGGCTGTGCATATATGACGGGTGGTGGTGGGAACATTAACGGGCCTCCACAGGGTGGAAGTCATATTGATATGTTTTTTTTAATTTTAGGGGCTGTCCACATAATATGACGTCACACGATTTTGGCTATTTTAACCCCCTCACCCTCCCCATCATCACATTTTGTCACACATCCTTTTACCCCCCCGTCTATATTCGTCACATTTTTACACCCCCCCCCCCTCCTAAAAAACTCTCTTTTATGTTTACACGTATTGTTATAAGATTATTATTAGATATAAGACATGAGTCAATAAGTAAATTTATGACTTACCGAATTCCCACAGCATTATTGTTAAAAATTATAGCAAGAGATGTTTTTTATATGAATAAATAAATTAATTAGTAGTAATTTGACTAGATAAAGATTTATTATATAAATTTAATTACTGGCTATATTTCCACAAATTTGTAGAAGGTGAAACATGTATTGTAATGTTCACATCATAAAATCGATAGTTTTGTTTTTGTGAAACATCTGCTGAATAGGGGACCTAGATATTCTCCCCTTGACCATTGTTCGTGGAAAGATATCGCAAGTACAATAAACCCCCATATAGAATTCAGCTATAATAATGTATTGATCATGTAGCCAAAACAGGCTCTCGTTTTAGACACTATACCGATAAGTTATGTTAAATACCTGATTTTACAATTTTCTATTAATTGAATCCAAAAAAGTATTTTTATAAGATAAAATCGTTAATTATTAATTTTGGATAATTATAGATTGTAAATTGTAGGTATTACTTATATAATAAATACAGAATTAACTTTATTATAAAAAATATATTTTTAAACATGTTATAAGTTTTCAAATGACAGTACGGCCAATATTTTAATTTAATATCTCATTTTTAGTGTTTTAGTTGTAAAAGTTGTGAAGCATTTTGCGGTCACGCCTCGACTATAGCGAGAGAAGTGTCGCGGCATTACGCGGCCGCTAAACCTATCTTTTTAATGTGCTTCTTTGTCATCAACATAAAGATAATGTATTCAGACCATAAAGAAGCTTAGCGAGAAACTTAACACTTTAAGGTCCACATCCTTCTCCTACACCGCCGTCCCCGCATAATTTCTGCCTCAAAATCAAATTTTATGAAACTGCGCTGCAAACACAGCAGGCCTACAAAATTCACATAAAAAATGTATACTCCAACGGCAGGTGGTACAATATTGATTTATTAATTGATTGACGGTATGGATTTGTAGATTAAGCGGCAGGTATCAAACAAACGTTTTTGTAACACTAATAATCAAATTGCATCAATCCTATGGTAGATGAATGCCTCTTCAAACTGATTATATTCTTATTAGTCACATGCATTGCGTTGCGATGTACATACTTTTGCAAACCTTTCCAGTTACATGTAAAGTATACGAATGCAGTTCGCCGAATACATTTGTACCAATAACAGATGGCAGTATAGCATTGAGATCAAATTATGCGATTTTCGTGGAATATTTGACAGAATTGTAATTTTTCAGTTTGTTTTTTTTTTATATACAAAGTATATTTTCTTCATTTATTTATTGTAAATGTTTTATAATATATTTTTTTCTTTTGAGTTTGTATTAACAGATCTTTGTTATTCCGAGAAATTGATGTTAACCGCTTGCTCAACCTATTAGGTTCTACCCTGACTCCAAACACAATTTGAAAAACAATATACGTATTTACCTGGTTTTGAGCCTGGGACCCGCGAAATTATAAACAGACGCGTAAGTTGCATCAGGTAATAACGAATACATACCTACCTACTTTTAAATTAATCAGAATTCTTACGTTATATTGTACTTACATTTTAATTTTATTATAAATATAAAATTTTGTTGTTTTTACATTAATTATTTATTTTCTTTCGTTTCGTTTATTCGATTGTTCATCTGCTTTATATTATAGTGGCGTGTCTGAATTAGGAGTAAAATTATATTAAATAAAAGCCGCAAATCTGGTTTTAAGATATACATCTCAAAGACAATACTAATAAACTGATTTGCTGACCCAAAATCAATCCTCATCAACGTCGTACCTTTATAGTATTTTCAATCTCTTGTGTATAACCGAATGATTAAACTTTTCCAGTGATTATCTCTTCTTCTAACTTTGTTTTTTGCCCTGTTCCAATGTATATAATGTTGCTTACCCTTGTAGAATTATTTAACATGCACTTCTCTATACCATGCCACACTGAATCTCTTTTGGCTTGGTATAAAATAATAATTATAGCTCGTGCAAACCAGTGATTTTTTTTGAACAATGAGAGGTCACAGTATTTGAATAAATTCAATTCAAATTCAAATTTATTTATTTTGACATGCGGTGAACATTAAAAATTATAAATTTACGACGTTTACAACATGACATTTAAAAACAAAGAAATAGTATTAAACAGTGTAAAGAAGAAATAAATATATGCAGTATCACAAAGGTACAAAAATTATAAATTATAAAGCATGGAAACACACCAAATGAGCTAAGTGGACCCTATTTTAAGAATTTATAAAACAACGCCAACCTATACTCATTCTCACGTAGGTAGAATATATCAACACCCAAAGCGATTTGGTTGAAAAGGTTATTGCCCTCCCAATTGGCATCACCGATGGCAGGTTAGGTTAGTTACATTAGTTAGTTAGATACATTATTCCCACGCATATTAACCACGCACACCCACACACACATCTCCTTCCATCTTTAATTATTAATTAATTAATACATTTTTTGACCAAAGAATATTAATTAGTAATTGAATTCATTACATATATACCATCTTCATAGATGATCGGCTGTTACTTCAGTAAACATGTGTCAAAGACGCCATTGCATAGTATTGTAAAAATGTGGCAGTTAAGAGAGAAAAACTTGCATTCAACTCAAAATGTATGAGAAATTTATACTATTTACAAAATAGAGCGATACTATCACACACAAATGTAATATATCAATTCGAACATATATAATTTGACAACATTTCATGCATACATTCACTAGAAAAAACTTTTATAGATAAAAATACGACACTTGACGGGAATTGAACCTGTAACCGTTGGATTTACGCCAGCGTGATTTTCCATGTAAGCTACGGGCATCTTATTTAATTACGACGATTTTAACTAGTATCTAGTTCTTACATGAAATGTTTAACAAATTATGTTACAATTTTGTTTATCGGTTTTTGTTTATTAAATCAAAGTAGGTATCAATTAAATGTCTTAATTACCAATCGACGTCACTCCAATAATCAGTTAGATGTCGTATTTTTTTTCTAAAAAAAGTTTTTTCTAGTTGGTCTATATGCACGAGATGTTTTCAAATTATGTATGTTCAAAATAATATAGAATCTTATATTCTCAAACCATGTGAATTATCTAATCGTTATATAAAAGAAATAGTTCATTAATATTATTTCTTTGTATTATATGTACTATATATTTTTATGTAACTACAGGCATATCTAAATTCATTCATAACTAATTATAATAATGAATTATTATACGTTCAAATTGTAAAACATTCATATCCATGTAATATTCGAATTATGTATTATTTCCGAATCATGCAGTGTTGGAATGGAAAAAAAATAATTCCCTTTTATAGGGAAAAGTTCTCATTTTAGTATTGCAATGTACGGAGTTTTTTTTATTTACTTTACCACCGAAATTTTATGAGCAGCCTTTCATTTTATTGCTTATTTTTAATTTCTCTGTCATAAAAGACGCGATAAAATTTTGATTTCCTTTCCATACATCCATATCTGCCATGTTGTGACACATGCCATTGCCATTTGCTGGATTCAAGAAAAGTGACATTTAGTTACTTGACCAACGGTCGCTCTACCAGTGTTTATGTTCCTATATACTTATTGTATAAAAATACAACTCGTTTAAGAATAAAATGATATTATTTTTTCTTGAAAGACTAAAACCATTCTCTGTGAAACTCTCCTGGGCCCAATATTTAGAATATTAAGCAAACAAAATGAGAAAAATAATATGGATGTCTTTGGTACCTAATCTATTGGGCTACCTTTTAAAAAAATATATTTGGATAAGGAGCTTTTTACTCTATATGGAAACAAAAAAATCGCATATGAAAAAGTCTGTGCTAGATCGGACACGTGCATAGAATACCAGAAAAGCTACAAGTAAGGCGGGTTATGTAAGTATCCCTTAACGGCAAGAGAAGACCTGGATGACCAAAACGGAGATAGTTGAAATACGCTAGGGTGAAGCAACTGGAGAGCTTTGGCCATTCATTGTCCAGGGTAGAAAAGTTTTTGATGATTTTGACACTACACATTGGAAACTTAGTTGACCTAACTCCTACATTCTGCTCAGTCATTTGGTCTCCTTCTTTATGTGATTATTTCTAGTGTTCGCAAAGCTTTGTGTAGGCTAAGGTCTTCCTACACTACAGTTTATTGAAGAAGTTGCCCGTCGTCGATGCTTTACAATGCATTAAATTTAGATAAATATGACAACGCAGCCTCAACAACGACTTATAGAACTGACAAATCTAGCGAGATTACCAGGTGCCATCGTAGCATGGACATGAACATTTTAATCCAATATCTTTGCAAAGTTTTGATTGCTAAATCAATAGTAAATAAGGACTTGAATATAGTACATTCATTGTACCTACTGCAAGTCATCTGATTCACCGATTGAGCAACCGGTGTAATACTAATGTCACGGGAAAAAATATATTCGGACCAGGTAAGTAATTGGGCCTTAATTAAATTTCTGATATTGTCACTTTACGTGCAAAATTGAATACCATACAAAAGTTTCTTTATGAATCTCAACAAATAAATCCACCCAATAGAATAGATACATTAGGGGAAATATTAAAACTACAAATTTTCCTGCCTTTATAAAAACTGCCTTATTCTGCATATGTATTAACTTGACTCCCTTTCAGGGATTAGGCCGGAACCGGTTATTAAACTGGAGCTAGCGTAGCTAGAGAATTTTTGTTGTAATAACAGTTATTAAGTTGTATTTTATATTATGATTCTGCACATTTAGAATTCAATTAGCTGTAAGATTCTAACATTTTTTTCTGCCAAATGTCAGCTGACCGATTTCCGATAAGGCAAGCTGTTACCTGCTATCATGCGTTGCTAACAGCTAAAATGTGTATCGATAACTATTCATTCAGAATCGGCATGTTGCCGAGAATGATCAGACATTATTGCTTGCTAAGTTTATATCTGCTTGAATATATGGTCTCATTACGCCGTAGTGTATTTTTTTAAATAAAAGCCGTTCTCCGCCAGATGATGCTAATTTTAAAGTATTGGAAACATTCTTGACAATTAATAGTTGCATGCATCCAAAAATCCAAATGATATGACACGTATATAATATAATATCTAAATTCAGCATATTTCTTCAACTGTCACTCTATTACGTGTAATTTATTTATATTCACCAGTATAATATAATATGCGATACATTTATGATTGGATACTTGTTCCGGATAAAATTTTAAATTGATTTTTTTTTACATTTGATGCTGTGAACCCTACCTAAACTTAGAATCGGCCATACTGCCACTACTACACCAAAGTCGAGTTATTATTATTAGAGTGGGTGCCAAAGTAAAAATAATTGATTCTTTCTCATCACCTTCTTACGTCTTTTCAGATCATACCTACGCTTAGCTACTTCACCTTTTTACGCTCTAGCATCGGAGCGTAGGCCAAGCACAATGTTACGCCACTTTCTTTGATCCATCCCCGCGACTAGCGCCTCTCGAATTGATTATCTTGTACCTACTGGTCAAGTATAAAGAAAAGTTGACCACGATGACAGAAGCCTTCTGCTGTGCTCTCTGGTGGTATCTGAAACACATGTCCAAGCCATATGAATCGTCTATCGAGCCCGAAATATCAAGGAAAAAAGTAGGAAGAACACGCAGTAATAATCCAAAAGTCTATTAAATGAATTCTATTAAATAAATACCCTTCAAGTAACATTTAATTATTATATCTGAATTTTACTAGACCCAAGTTTTTGTTAGGATTTTCTCTCATACGTTGGTGAGGTTTTTCAAGTTATTTATAAAAAATAAACATTTTGAATAATTTTCTTTACAAAAATATATATATTTTACTTTTTGCTCGATGTTGATATCATTAAAAACGTGTTCAAACGTTCATATTATAACCTAATAGCTTGTAGCGTCAATCAAAATTCACAAATAAAATATTGTCATTTCGAACGACCTTACCGACTAATAGCATGTCATGCCACTTATAGCTCGTGTGAAATTGACAAGGTACACAAGCTACATAAGCCATAATAAAACCAATATTGAAATTTTACGTTTTTCCACGTATTTAAATCAACGACACCTCTTTAAAAAAGGTCATTTTTTTTTTCAAATAATGTACACTAAGTACTATTATTATAATATAAATTGGCAAAGCACCCTACTCAAACATTTTATTTTTAAACTGCGTTTTTATTTAACAAGTAATATTGTATACAAAAGAAATCGCTATATAATATTATTTAGCTAACAATAATATCATTATGTGATGAATAAACCAATGTGGGGCAGTGACGTTCCGTGGGGGTAGGCAGATTGAGCGTCACTTGGGGGCGGCAGTTACCCAAAGGACGGCAAATCGAGGAGAATCATTAGGTATATAAATAGAAATAGCTATATAACATTAGTAATATCGGAAATATCTTTCCATTAAAAAATTCAGCTCACTGGTTAGAAACAAATTAATGTATTAACTAGGTACTATACAAGTTTTAAAAGGACTTTAATTTTTTTGTCGGGTTTGCGATGTCTAATTTACTTCCGTTGTCTTTGGACGTCACGTTATTGGTGAACAGTAATGACACGTGCATACCTAATTTAAAAATTATCCAAATATGTTTGTAAGTCTCTCGCTGGAAGTTGTCAGTTGTATTTTTAAATGTACCTATCTGAAACCGTAGACTCACAATATTGTATATTGAAGCAAAGATGGCATTTAAATTAGATTTTTAGTAGTATATATCTTGTTCGTAGTAATGTATCCATACAACACATTTCTTAGATATTTGAGTCATGAAAGGATGATAAAAAGTACTGTATAAAAAATGTGGCGGCATTTTGTTTAGGGACGTCACTGATGTGGGGTGACAATATTCATAGATTTCAATACCATTATAGATTGGCAGGTATCTATTTCGAAAAAGCCGTTATATTGTACGTGAGTAAACGTGTGACCGAAATGCGTATACGTGAATAAGCGATTAAATGCAGCGCACATGGGATGGATGCAACGTGGCTGTTATATTTATGCTATCGCGCAACAAAGACGCAAACTAATGCAAATTTACTTGTTTCATAGACAGACAGGCAGATAGATAAATCAAATATATTATGTGTTCAAACCCTATTGAAAAAATGAAATGGCACCCATTCAATCACCATCTATTTTTATATTTTATTCAATACACACTATTAATTTTTAAAAAAAAACACTATTAAAAACAAAATTAAGTTGAGTCTCAAAGTTATAAAAGTTATAAGGTATACCTATATATTTCGCCACGTATTTTTTCTGATATATGACTACGTTGTGTAAATGCGAACTCTGGTAATCTTTCTAGTATTAACCTATGTTCTCCTGATAACTGTATTTAACATATTTGTATTGTTATCAAGTATTAATAAGCAGCATAATAAATGTTTGGAAATGCATTTAATAAATATTTGCTTTATCGCACCATTGTTCATATCAATCTAAACGTCTGAAATGCAATGCATCTTTATTGCTCATTGTTTCAAACTTTATTCTAAAGGATATTGGTTCATAGGTACTGGTTGGGCCATTTATATTCCCATTCCACTCCTTATCTCCTCACCCACCTCCTAATCCCCAGTGTTATTGTTATCGAACAATCAATAAGCAATTACGGGTCATAGAGAGACGGTGTTACAAAGAACATTCAGTTGCATCTCGATAGCGGGCGTGAGCGGGCTTCTAATAGCTTTCCGTCGCTTAAGTGATTGACTCAATAGATATAGACTCATTCAGAATCTATGATCATCATTCATACACCCTCACATATAATCCATAAACTGTGTCACAAAGTGCGTGAGTGTACGAACCGGGTGACCCAAAATAACAATACTGCGCGAGTGACAGTTGAAACCAGACCACGGAGCCATCAAACATCATCACAAAGGTCAGTGTCTGGCAGTCTGTTCCATCGCCCCCACCCCTAGATCCGACCTCCTCATCTTCCCTAAAAATAATTACAGTCCACTTAAAAAGGTCAACCAGGTACTTATCCACTTTTCTTATCAAACTGAATGTCTGATAATGCCATGCGTAATATTAATAATGTTTGTTTTATATATAATCACTAGCTGAAGTACCCGGCTTCGCACAGGGTCGCTTCGTGGTTATATTTATCTTAGATATTTAAAAAATAATAAGAGTTAATTATTTTTTTAATATTAAAATATCTATGTAATACAATATATCAATATGAAAATAATTCTAATAGTAGTAAAGGTCAAACAAAAGAACACTAAATTAAAATCGAATCCAAAATACGCAAACGTTATTAATGTTATTAATATGCACTAACAAACCAAAATTGGATTAAACGAACTTTGTATTTTATATAATACTAATTTAGAAACCTTTGCAGGTGTGCGCACAACAACTTACAAAAATTTCATCGCAATCAGATGAATGGTATAAGAACGCATACGAATAGAAGAAGATAAAATAGATGAAAAAGAAGAAGAAATGGTTGCCTCAATTCAGAAACCTTGGCGGGCGTGAGCACAATACTTGATCAAAATTTCATTGCAATCGGATGAATGGTATAGGAACGCATACGAATAGAAGAAGAAGAAGATGGTTGTACTAATTCAAAAACCTTTGCGGGCGTGCGCACAACAACTGGTCAAAATGTCATCGCAATCGGATGAATAGTATAAGAACGCACACGAATAGAAGAAGATAGAATTGAAGAAAAAGATGAAGAAAATAGTTTCAATCAATTCAAAAATCAATTCATTAACCTTTGCGGGCGTGAGCACAACACTTGATCAAAATTTCATTGCAATCAGATGAATGGTATAGGAACGCATACGAATAGAAGAAGATAGAATATAAGAAGAAGATGGTTGTACTAATTCAGAAACCTTCGCGGGTGTTGTCACAATTACTGACGAAAGTTTCATCGCAATCGGATGAATGATATAGGGACCATACGAATAAAAGAAGAAATAATGCAAAAGAAGAAGAAGAAGAAGATGGTTGTACTAATTCAGAAACCTTTACGGGTGTTACCACAAAAACTGATGAAGGTTTCATCGCAATCGGATGAATGATATAGGAACCATACGAATAAAAGAATACATATATAATAAAGAAGAAGAAGAAGATGGTTGTACAAATTCAGAAACCTTCGCGGGTGTTGGCACAACCACTGACGATCGGAATCGGATGAATGATATAGGGACCATACGAATAAAAGAAGATATAATGAAGAAGAAGAAGAAGAAGAAGATGGTTGTACTAATTCAGAAACCTTTACGGGTGTTACCACAACAACTTATGAAGGTTTCATAGCAATCGGAAGAATGATATAGGAACCATACGAATAAAAGAAGATAGAATGAAGAAAAAGAAGAAGATGGTTGTACTAATTCAGAAACCTTTACGGGTGTTACCACAACAACCGATGAAAGTTTCATCGCAATCGAATGAATGGTATAGGAACAATACGAATAAAAGAAGATAGAATGAAGAAGAAGAAGAAAATAATGATTTTTCTAATTTAGAAACCTTCATGGGTGTGCATACAACCACTTACCAAAATTTCATCGCAATCGGATGAATGGTATAGGAACGCATACGGGACAGACACACAGACAGACAGACATACAGACAGACAGACATTCATTTTTATATATTAGTATAGCCTATACTCTTCGCGAAAGTGCAAGCAATAAGTTGACAAAGTTTTATCGCAATCGGATGAACGGTATGGCAGTGCATTCAAAACAAACAAACAAACAAACAAACCCTCAAACAAATATTATTTTTTATATATTAGATAATGGCTTTTCAAATCATTTTTAACTAAGGACACATTGACTGCATTTAATCACTGTATCAAATCAGACTCTTTACAAGTTATTTTCTAAACTAAAACATACTCTATATATATATTACCTTCTAATAAAGCCAGTTTAAATATAAAAGGTGTTATATGAAGTTGATCCCGCCGTTCCATCTATCTTACACAGGCAAATAAAAATCTTTAAATTGATTGTATATATTATATTGTATGTATATTGTTGATGTATCCGTTCCTTCATTAGCCGCCCTTAATAATGCGCCGCCTCTATGCAACGTATGACCTGCCTATCCCCACGGAACGTCACTGGTCACTGTCGATTACAGATTGAAATCTTCGAGCTACGTCCAGGCTTCGCTTGTGACACTTTTTCATTACACAAAATAATGTGTATAAAATATTGTGCCACCCCTGAGTCAAGTTAATAGGGAATACAAGCATATAAATTGACAGAGTTCACACGGCGCGCGGCATGATACGTGTCATTTCGCCACGTGGCGTCACAGGGCCCGTGAGTGACGTCACGCGTGACATGTGACACGGATTTCCAATGTCGCGTAGTATATTTTGCATGCTTGCGCACGACTTTAGCAATTGAAAAGCTTACTAACAGGTAATTGCACCCCCGACATGACGTGGCAAACATTCATTTTTTTGATAAGCGACGTTTTAAATTTTTAGCCTTCAACGTAATCGTTCGACATAAAACGAATATCTAAAATTACAAGGTAGATAGCAGGTACTAGGGTTTGCAATCCTGTTCAATTTATAGACAGTGACAGTTTTTAGAAACTTAACCTATCTATATTATAACTTTTATTAATGTACCTATTGCAAAATAACATCGAAATCGTAAAATATTAGATGTTGCGAAACAATTTAATTAATATTAAATTTTTTCTCTTCGCACAAATTCACGTTGATAAGCAACTCCCCCCCCCCTTCCCCTTCCATTTTCGAAAGGGAAAATAATATGACTAATACCCCGTTTACACGTGCATGGATTTACTGCTGACAGTATTGATTAACTAAAGTATTATCGCGGCCATAACAAACAAATGATCGTGTAGACACGTATTATCGTGAAAATTGGAAGATTGCATGCATGGATCGAAAAAAGTTCAGAGGCTTCTGAATTTTCACGCGACAATTGGACTGTGCGATATCTGCGCCTGCGCAGTGCACAGAGTAGTAGAGACTCATTTTGGGGTAACCGATTTTCACGACCTGTCAAATAGTACCATTAAATGATAACATCGCATCCCGCTTAATTTTGAAGAATGAGATTGTCGAAACAGTCAGCACTTTTACGTGTAAATAGTTATTATCACAATAGCTTAAAATACACACTATTGGTGAACGTAGATGGATGCACGTGTACTACTGACCCTATAAGAGCCTTGGCCACATACTCAAACCTGTCACTTACTAGAACCAGTGGGTCTATTCTATGCTTATCGACCGCTAAAGTGATAAAGTGAAAAATATTATCAAACTTAGGGTAGGTTTGTATCAAAATATTAGCACTTATTGTAACAATTACACGAAGCCGGTTTTTATTGTTGCAATAAGTGCTATATTTTAACAGCACCTATCTTGCTGCTGTTAAAATATCGCACTTATTGCAACAATAAAAACCAGCTTCGTGTAATTGTTACAATAAGTGCTAATATTTTGATACAAACCTACCCTAAGTTTGATACTATTTATCAATTTAGTGTTCGATAAGTATAGAATAGACCCACAGGTCTACCCAGAGCCTAGAAGCTAATACGTTAGGCGTAGCCATAAACGCGCCATAAAACCTGTGGGATCACAAAATGATTGATTTTTTTTAAATACGGACAGTAGAAAAGATAATGACTACGATTATTGAAAAATAGTTTCGTATTACTTTCATTTTTATCAGTATGTGCCTATTTTGATTGACCCCGGCTGACGGTAGGACTATTTTTTATAAATTTTCCATTCAATACCCAAAACGATAGATAAACTCTATATCTTATGAATACTAAATTGAAGTAGATTTTTTCGTTTGTACAATTTCGAAATCCCACATTGTTTATTGTGATAAAAAAATGATTATGTATTTGTTAAGCGTTTGAAAAAAAATATCCGAAAAAACGCCGGAAAGTCTTGTGGTATTTTACATATTACATTACGAAAGCGAAAACTCCAATAAAACGGATACGCAGCGTCCCTGATGCTCTGTATTTTTCTATTAGGCCCGTCATATTTGATCGTAGCGATCAGCTGTGATCGGCCAGGCGGCCATTTTACGTCGCGTGACGTCATAAAATGCGCGCCAAAGCGAAATGGTGGTGACAGGAACAGCGCGCCGGCAACATTGCCCGAAATGACTTTTTCGCTGCGAAAATGAAAAAGAAAATCAGTTTCGTTTTTTATCTGCGGAGCCTTTTTGGTTTAGTGCTTGGGAATTCCGCCACGTATGGGACCAACTAAGCCGAGATTTCGCAGAAAGTGTCAACCGTTTTTTTTTTTTGTTAATTCTATGAAACGAGATCAAATAAAGTCCACAATTTTAAAATAAAAATTTTGACGACTCACTCCGTAGGTAAAATCGTATACGCACAGCCATAGCCCCCACAAGGGGGGGGCTGACAGGGCTGACTCTAGCCTGGGGGCCCGGGCTCAGGAGGTCCCGGCGAGGCGAGTCGACCAGATAACTGAGATAAACACACATCACTAATTTGCTTTAATAGTAAAAAAGTCGCCTGTGGCGCTATTTTCCTTCCAATAATATTATTATTAAAAATATAATTTTTAATTGTGTATCACTACTCAACAACTTCATTATTCAAATGAATGTACATATATATACAAAAAACACTAAATATACACATTAATTTTACCGCATACACCATTTGGAAAACGCTACTATAAAGCGTCACACTGTCTTTATCCTTAGCGATAGGTAAGGGGGCCCGCCAAAGATCTTAGTCTGGGGGCCCGCTTCAGGATGTGGGGGCCATGCGTACAGCACTCACGGTAGCTAACTTGATACTCTTGATAGACTGTAGTTGAGGGTTATGAGTTCGACTCCATAAAAAATGCATGTTGTTTTTTTCAATGTGTATATGACCAGCGCAAGGACCCAATGGGTTAGGTGCATAGTTGACAATCACCCCCTAAAAATGTTAATATACGATATATTCAGTGGAAATATAATATTATATGCTTCACTTAGAAATAATCATGGTTTTTATACTTTTTTTTATGACACACATAGATAGGTTAAAAACTAATAAAATATTACTGGTCTAGCAAAAGAATCCGGCCAATCAGTGATATCCACAGAACAGATTAATAAATAGAAATCTAAAAGCCATTGCCGTGGACCAATATTTTGAAACAGGGTATTTTATGGCGGTGAAGCCATCAAATCCAAATATAACAAAGCATGTCGACGGGACTCAATATTGGAAGCACGTTACATTTACGTAACAAACTTTAGTGAATGTTATTATCATACAGACGTCTTGAAAATAACATTCCTATTCTAACACGTGTTTAAGATTATCCCATATTTTTTCACACTAGAGATCTGTTGCTTGTTATATTACAGCCAGTATGGTAAGCCGGTTCCCATTAATTTTGTGTTCCCTGGTGATGTCAGTCTAAAACATTTAAAACTGCAATACAGAAATCATTGTCCTTGAGTGTAGAGTCCCATCACAGGATATTCCAAGATGGAGAGAAATTGAACAGGTAACTTCAAACTTAATCCATGTTCGGTGGCTCAATTTGTTAAGTCACATCTGAGTAAAAATTATATAAAGTTATTAAAACACTTCGATCAAGTTACATCATAGGTAAAAGTTGTGATGTTCTCATCACTGCTCGTAACCTTTTGATGAATGTGTTATTCAGGGGGACATTGGATAAATTGCAGTGCCTAAAATACTCTTAATTTGAGCGATGCATAGTAAAGTTGCAACATGCAGATGCTTAGTTGCTGAAATGTCTCTTAGCATCGGCGATAGCTGCTAGAGCGCGGTGAAATATTGTAAAGTTTTTCAACTGAATTTGTAGGATGGTATGCACATCTAATTCACGCTCAGGTGTGAAAAAGTATTAAGTTAGCGGTAATAAACAATTTTACATTTTCAAACAATAAAACCTGAAATGCGCATCCGTTTCCGGCCCAGTTCTATTTTTAAAAACATTATTTTGAAGTCGATTTCAGAAGAACAATAAATGAAGATAGCGTTGCTGATATTTGCATTACGTACTTAAATAATATTTGATAATTTAAGTATGCGTACATATTACAATATGTTGCGATAGTTTTTTTTTAGTTAATAGGGAACATAAAGCTCCCAATAATTAACTAGAATTTAGATATGTTTATGTACATCCTTAGATGGACTTTCCATATGTGTATTGCCAATAATTATCTGTATAATAAATATATATTGAGTTTCGGCCAAAAATTTATAATAAATTTATTAAGTATAATTTATTAAGTTTCCGATAAAATGAACATAAAGAATAGAAAAAAAATGAAAGACAAGGGCACTAATCAACAAAAAAATACTTTACTACTTAAAATGCGTAAATACATTAACTAGTACTATTCAAAAAAAGCATGAATGGTAACAGTTTTTTTTTTCAAGATTTAATTAGCGAATCGCGCCCTATTGCCGATTTTATGAAGTAGTCAACTCTACTCAAGTCACTACTAAAAGTCTACAAACTCTTAATTTCAACTTTTAATCTGATGCAGACATAATCCATCACGTACCTTTTATAAGTACAATGTGTGCCAAAGTTAAGAGATACGTCTATAAAAAATACTAGGCATACCAAATTAGCCATAACGCATGTTTGCGTAGAGGAGAGCAACACCGCTGAGTTGGTATTTTTCAGATAGAAACAAGAGAAATATTTCATGTACTCCATTGTTATCCAAATTTTAATCCTTTTTCTTCCTTTTCTGTTCATGTCAAAATTACCCCAAATAATCGCATATAACAATAGAAGATATTATAAAATGTATTTATTACTATATCACCAGCTTTCCTACCTAACTAGTGCCTTTAAGACGATACTTCAGTAAAACGGCAAAAAAATTTCAACTATAGGCGCGACGAAATTTTGGACTCGCTGGCATTATGAGAGCGAACGTCGAGGTGTGAATACGTCAATTTGTTTCGTGATGGCGACGGGGGTATTAGTTTTTAAATCGTGAAAAGATGACTAAAAACGTTACCCATTTACTTGAAAATGAAAACATGTCAATGAATATATTATTATTGTTACTATAGAACGATAAACAGAACATTAAATGGACGTATGTTGGATTTATATGACAAATTATATTTCGTTCGGCATGCGACATTTGCACCCGGGACCCGCAATCCGCGCATCGCCTAGCCACGATCTTTTTAGACTATGCCTCAACTGAGGTATAGCCTTAACCTCCCCCGCTGCAGGCGCACAAATGCAATGTTTAAGTTTCGTTATGTCAGAATGTAGATCGACGACAATAATTAACATTTTAATAGATAGATCATTTCTACGAACCGTACATGAGGATCTAAAGTAGAACCATTATATCTTGGCTACGATTTTATGGCGCAGTATGCTATTGTCAAGATCTTAGCGGGGGTCAGTGCTTCCCAAACTTGTACTGATTTGAACACTCATCTTCGTTATCCAGGCGCGTAGCTACTCTTATGAATACATAATTATCGACCTGATAACTTAAATTACTTCATATTTAATGTGTTTCGGAGACTATTTTAGATTATTTATTTTTAATGACACTCTGGCACATTCTCTAATGATGTAAATATTCTTCTGTTTTAAATACAAAATATTTTCAGGAGTTAACAAGCGAAATGAGCCGGAAAATTTATGAACGTAAAACTACATTTGTCAACGACGCCTGTTCTAGGCGTTTTTTGAATGTATGTTTATTAGATGAATAAATTAATTGTTTATAAAGTATTACGTAAATTTTAGATCGGTTAAGATGTCCTACATATAAAATGACCACCTTATCGCTATTATTGATACCGTTTTTCTTTAGGCCATCGCCTACCCATAATGTTTATTTATTTTTTTTACGAAAATTTTTAATTAATTATGTTTATTTCTTCAAAAGTTTAAAGCAATTCTAAAGTAACACCTTTTTTGGAGCGATTAGTGAATTAGCGAATAGAATGACGTAGGTAGTTCTACGTCAAAAGTTTGATATTGATAAGTAAAAAGCTCAGTCTGAACTCTGTGTAAAATGTACCCCTAATTTATTCTGAACGTAAAATTTGTTTTATACACTAAATTATATTTTCAATTTTTACTAGTTCACGTAATATGGAAGTTGATTTCTTGGCACAATATCACAATGTTCCGTCGTTTTGATATCTAAGCCGTATGCTTTGCCAGCCTCTTTATTATAGGTACAAAATGCACGTCTAACAGCGTTCAGAATTTTTGTTTTGTCACACAAATAATGTAATAAATTTCAAGAAACCTTGACAATATTACATAAATGCCAGAGTAGAGAAAAGTTTAAATTCTTGGAATTTAAATATTATGATATAATCATTGTATTGTAAACATACACTGGACAATGAAGTGAGGATAAATAAAATTGAATTTATATTTCTATATACTGTATGGTGACGATTTTTAGTGGACTGTAGAAAGGGGGGTTGTAGATGCTGGGAGAGGGTGGTTATACAGGGATTCAGGTCAGATACTAACCTTTGGTCTTTAGATGGCTGGAGCTAGTTTCGTGCTCACACACTCACACAACTAATACGATCAGGTTAAACTGTACCTGCGGCGGATGCGTGTGTAATGAATTTATGGTTATTTATGAAATACGGTGATTGATGCGGCATTGGTCGACAAGAAGATTTAGGCAATAGCCGGAAGTCGCTGTCGTCAACTAAATAGGAGGAGCTTGTTAGTTCACAGTTTTAACACGTGAACAACTTGTCGCCAGCCGGAAGTCGCTATAATCGAAGTGCGGTTAAAATGGGAGGAGCTTGTTAGTTCACAGTTTTAACACTTAGCCAAGAAGATCTTTTTGTACAGTAATTTACCATACTGTGCAATCGCTGTATCTTCCCGCGACAGATTACCGCAACATGAATTCGAGTTACGACGAATAACCAAAGTGATAACTACTAGCCCGATGCATTTAACTCGAGGTGGGTGAGTGGAATAAGCTTCTCGTTTTTATTTCTTTTAGACTTCCAGAATGTTAGATGCTTTATCATACTTGACTCTTCCACCCTGTGTATACGGCCAAATGATTTATATGAGTGTTTACAATGTCAACAATTTTTCTTTTAAACTAGATAAATATAATTCAGTATGTATTTACAGTGTTTATAATGAAACCTTATATTATAATATTTGAATTTAGAGCTGATTTAGTGCTTCAAGCAAGAAGTTTCTCGTATTGAAATCTTGCTTGACCTTTTGCCGTTCCTACGACGGTAACTTAATGTTACAATAGGCATTTATTTTTTCGCAGTTATCTAGATATTTAGAATTAATTACAAGAATTTTCGTATATACATGTAAAAATAAAGATACAGATTATAAATAACTCTTCATATTTCAATTCTAATCCGTGAACTTCCAAAATATTATCATTTATGTGTACCTATACCAAATCCAACTTCTTAAAAACATTCCAAAACTTCCATAAAGTAATTCAATAATAAAATTTCATAAGACTCTCATAATATATAATATAGGTAGTCTAACTGTTTGATTATAATTTTATTGTAATACAAGTTATAAAGATAACCCGTTATAAATCAATCCATAAAAGGTTAACGGAAATTGTAACCTGAATTTAGTTTTATTGTATCGGATAATAACGTTTAAGCTTCATAATCTCACGTCGGATCGTTAACCCTTTAAGGATTCATTAATCCGTAATGCTTCCTTGGTACACCTGTGACAATCCATTCCACTGATCTCTTCATAAGTAATTTCGGAAACTGAACAGGTGTCAGGTGCAGCCAATCCAGATGCATTCCTAAGTAATACATATACTGATATACATTACTTAAAATAAATTGATATCGTATTCGTAGAACTGTTTTGAATAATCATGTTAACTTATACTATTTAAAGCGTTTGCTCCGTTTTGTTTATTGTTGATGATTCGGCCAAAAATGCTATGGTAGGTGGTAATCATTATACAAGGTTCAGTGACGTCCCGTTGGGGGTAGGAAGATTGAGAGTCGCCTGTGGGCGGCAGTTACTCGCAGGGCGGGGGTCAGTGCTTCCCAAACTTGTACTGATTTGACCACTCATCTTCGTTATCCAGGCGCGTACCTACTCTTATGAATACATAATTATCGACCTGATAACTTAAATTACTTCATATTTAATGTGTTTCGGAGACTATTTTAGATTATTTATTTTTAATGACACTCTGGCACATTCTCTAATGATGTAAATATTCTTCTGTTTTAAATACAAAATATTTTCAGGAGTTAACAAGCGAAATGAGCCGGAAAATTTATGAACGTAAAACTACATTTGTCAACGAGGCCTGTTCTAGGCGTTTTTTGAATGTATGTTTATTAGATGAATAAATTAATTGTTTACAAAGTATTACGTAAATTTTAGATCGGTTAAGATGTCATACATATAAAATGACCACCTTATCGCTATTATTGATAGCGTTTTTCTTTAGGCCATCGCCTACCCATAATATTTACTTTTTTTGTTTACGCAAATTTTTAATTAATTATGTTTATTTCTTCAAAAGTTTAAAGCAATTCTAAAGTAACACCTTTTTTTGGAGCGAATAGTGAATTAGCGAATAGAATGATGTAGGTAGTTCTACGTCAAAAGTTTGATATTGATAAGTAAAAAGCTCAGTCTGAACTCTGTGTAAAATGTACCCCTAATTTATTCTGAACGTAAAATTTGTTTTATACACTAAATTATATTTTCAATTTTTACTAGTTCACTTAATATGGAAGTTGATTTCTTGGCACAATATCAAAATGTTCCGTCGTTTTGATATCTAAGCCGTATGCTTTGCCAGCCTCTTTATTATAGGTACAAAATGCATGTCTAACAGCGTTCAGAATTTTTGTTTTGTCACACAAATAATGTAATAAATTTCAACAAACCTTGACAATATTACATAAATGCCAGAGTAGAGAAAAGTTTAAATTCTTGGAATTTAAATATTATGATATCCCCCTAAATCTTTGATAATTAGCTAGTAACATAGTGTCGTTCTAAAGATAATGAATCAAAACTGACAACATATTTAATTTAAATAGAGTATAATTCACATGAAACTTTATTTTAAAACATTAATTAATAATAGGTAACTCTAGTTAAGTTTTTGGATCATTGAAGATTCTTAAACATACTGAAAAGGCAAATAAATGAATTACGTTATAGTGCGACATTCAGTGACGTCCCGTGGAGGCAGGCATGTCGTGCATTGCGTAAAGTTGACATATTTTGAAGATACAGATATTACAACGTTAGAGAGCTTTTAGTGACGGTTTTATTTATAAAACATACTGTTGGAAAGTATTGAAATCTGAGTTTAAAGAATCATCAAAACATTTTAAAAAATCCTGACCGCATAAGTATATTATTATCGTGTTGCAATACTTACATTTTTAGAGGCCTTCCAAAACGGTCAGCTTATTGGACGTTCACGTACCCAGAACCACATATGTTTGAGAGTAAGATTCCTATAAATGCTCTAATCGTCAGTAATGACTATAATTATGTCTGCCTATTTTTAAAGGTTATTGTTACTGGTTGAGTTTTTGTAGACTGTATTTTGAAGGATGTTTGTGGATTCCGGATCTGGGGGGGTGATTGAAACAGGATGCCAGGCACTGACATTTCGGGCTGGCGCGCGCTGGAACTGATCCCGGTAGTAGGTAAATAGTTTTAGAGTGTCACTGTCACTGTTACACTTGGGTTAACATGAATGATGATGACGTTTGTATGAATGATCAGACACCCTGTGCCGGTAACACGGCTTGAATAGAATTATGTTCTGATTTACTGAGCTCGTACGGAGACTCGTATTGAATTCTTGTTTAAATGACGGCCACACTGTATCAACTTGACTCTCGGGCTGTGAACTAATAACTGACTGTCATTAAATTATGGTCTACTGTTTACCCGTGAGTATTAAGTGGTTGGATGATAATAATATAAGGATGGTAGGTGTGACATATTTTTGCGGGTTTAAGGATGGGATTGGAATCATAATCGGTCAAACCATTTATATTTGTCCTTTTAACATGGCTGAAAATAAATACTAAAATAAGTAGGCAGGTATATAATCCATCTGCATACAATTTTAGGTTAAAAGTGAAATGGGGTGGTATTCTTTGTCTGCTTGAAGACGGCAATAATTTACCTAGGGACGTCACTGGCGACATTTCCTGTGTATCATTTATAAAAAAGATTATCTGATAGCAGTTGATGATAATAATAAGTATATCTTTTATAGGTATTTAGTTGATAGCATTATTATTCCATAATAATATTGTGCTAAGCTTTCTCCGACAGGTGACGTCATTCAAATCCTAAAAGCTCGTTGCTGAGAGTAATAATAAATCTGAATAATTACTTTGGCGGAGTTTTGATGGATTCAAGATTACCTTTTGAGACTTACTCGCTAAGCCTACGGTCGTTAATAATTTATTTCGACTGATTATTACCACTACGTTCCCGTTTTGTTCCCTAAAATATATAAATAATACTAAGTAAGGTTCGGGAATTGAAAAGTAACTTCTTAAGCCGGATGAACTGCTAAATTTCTGTGGATAATCCAAGAAAAAAGAACTAAATATTTGAAGGTTATCTTTTGAGGTTAATCTTTATTATAAATGGGTCTAAAATAAAATTATATATTGGCTGAGTTTTTGTCGGTTATTAATTGGGCTCTTTGTTAATTTTTTGAGTAATCAGGATAGCAGAATATTTTTTAAATTTCGGGTTACCATAATTCCAACATGAAACGTAATACCCCGTTTATACGTGCATGGATTTACTGTTGACAATAAGTATTATCGCAGCCATAACAAGAAAATGTATGGGGTAAACATGTATTATCCTGCAGTTGCAAGCTTGCATGCATGAATCAAAAAAGTTTGGAAGCTTCTGAATTTTCATGCGACAATAAGGATTTTATTGATCTACGCCTGCACAGTAGAACCTGCCAGCAACTAAACGAACTATAATCACTTCGAGGTTAACCGATTTTCATAACCGGTCAAATAGTACCATAAAATGGCAACATCGCGTCTCGCTTACTCTTGAAGAATGAAATTGGGGAAACAGTCAGCACTTTCACATGTAAACAGTTATTGTCACGATAGTTTAAAATACGCACTATTGCTGCCAGTAAATCCATGCACGTATACAAGCACTATTACGCTATGAACGCGGACGCTGCTTAAAGAGATGTGTGTATCAAAAAATATTAGAATGAAGTTACAGTAAAATATATTGCTACAGTAAAAATGCTAGCAAGAGGCTGAATAGACTAAAAATAATATAAAAACAAAAAATAATAATAACCGTAATAATGTAAGTAGTAAGACTAGATACAAAAGAAGTTTTGATAAAAAAAAAATTGAAAGTTAAAGTTGTTATGTTATTAGGTATATATTTTTACTCATTATATTGATAGGTGCTATTATGACATCAGAACACCTAAGTTGTATTATCAAAATTAGGATATTTGTTATTGAAATTGAATATAAACACGTCGTTAATACGTTTTCTTCATAAATAATAATTTTTCTTTCGACATTGAATCAGTTTTAACTAAATTATATTATGATGTAATATTATATGATTTAGGGATGTGATATATTTAATTCTGCATTTATCATAATGTATCAATAATCTAAAACTCAGAAAACTAGAAGCTCTTGAAATATAAGTACACAGACGCATTTTACGTATCTTTTGGAAGGATATAGTATTGGGAGTATAATGAGTTTCAGCAACTGATCGTTCAAGGGAAGATTTCGCTAGCGGTCCGTGATATTATCACAGTTGCAGTGGAAAAGTTTTAAAAAAACAGAGCCAGCACATAGAGTAAAGGAAGTGATCGAAGCGGTTGCAGAAATAATTAGTAATTTTAGACGCGTCCTGGAAGCTTTCAGGATCTACGATGGATTGTAGCGTATTTATAACAAATAAAAGGTAAAGTTAAGCAGGTATATAATCAAAACTTATTTTATAAATGATGATGTAATGTCACCTACAATCCCCTTCAGATTCGTGCATAATAGTACAATATGCAGACGATACAGCGATCCTCTCTCGATCGATGAATCAAGACAGAGCTACAGAATTAGTCCAAAGGTCGGCCGACCAGGTTTCCGCCTGGTGCGACAAGTGGCGCATAAAAATAAATGCAGACAAAAGTAACGCCATTTGCTTCAAGCGCAACTTTCACAAGCAACCTCCAAAACGCAAGCGCAAATTTCCACACCTGGTAATGCATAAGACTTAAATCCTTTGGACCAATACGGTCAAATATCTTGGTCTAACGTTAGACACAGCACTCAACTTTTCGAAACACATCAGCGATAAGAGACGCCAAGCCGACATAGTCTTAGCCAAGCTCAAACCCATGATAGGACATAGGATCAAGCTTGCCTACCGCAGCAAGCTGCTATTTATTATACACAGCTATCGTTTGCCCCATTATGACCTACGCGTGCCCCGTCTGGGCATATGCAGGCCTAAAGTATATCAACAGACTACAAATCGTACAGAACAAAACTCTCAGAGCAATCACAAATGCTCCCTGGTTCGTCAGGAACACCACACTGCACAGTGATCTTAACTTGGAATCCCTCCAAACCCACATCCTCAAGCTCACGAAGCAATTCTACAGCTCCATCAACAACCATCCCAACACGACAATCAATGACATACTACAATATGACATACACGCTCACTATCAATTTAACCGGCCAAGGAGGGTACTCCTACTGATGCCCCCCTCCCCCTAACTTACCAGTTCTCTCTTTTCTTGTTTTTTGTTTTTTCTCTTCTCATTTCAGTTCCTCATTACGCTGCCAAGGCCGACCAACCAAGACGACCAGACAACTAATAGTAATTTTCATCCCTACAGATTAAAACCACAGCGGAGGGGTTTTTGGCTGGAGATGGGCTTGCTCATCTCCGGAGTTTTTCCCCCCTCTGCGGCTCAAATTTTGATGAGCAATCGGGTTAAGACCCGAAAGAATCAGACGATAAAGATGCGATTGTGGATGCGATTTTCTTTTTTGATTTTGCGACCTTTCTCTCAGTCTTCCTGGGAGCACTCGTCTGGAACGGAAGAAGATGACCCCGGCACTGGATTCGAAATGGACCAACGCTAGACCCCGCGGACTCAACGCTGGACTCCGCAGAACCGGACAGAAGCGAGATGTGGGGTGGGGAGATGATGGAGGCCTGTGACAACGGTGGTCCTTGTTGTTTGTTCATGAGAAGCACTTTTTAAATATACTTACTAGAGATCCCTTCAACCAGATCCCAAACCCGGTCTCGGTCGGTCGCGAAGCCGCCGAAGCCGGGTCCTCTCACTCTCAATCATGCTTCACTCCTGATAGGCACTTCATATAAAGGGGATAGGCGCTAAAAACCGTCTAGGTGGCCCAAATATATAAGCGCATTACCCTAAGTAAGTCATCATCATCAGCCGGGGTCAATCCACTGCTGGATGAAGGCCTCCCCAAGCTTTCTCCAACTCTCTCGGTCCTGTGTCGTTCGCTGCCACGTATTTCCGCCGAACTTTACCAGTTCGTCAATCCAGCGACTTTTAGGGCGACCCTGTGGCCGTTTCGTACCCCTTGGGTACCATTGCATGACGGCATTTGTCCAGCGGCCGTCCTTTCGGCGAGCAATGTGCCCCGCCCATCTCCATTTCAGCTGTTTGGCAACGTCTATTACATCGCGTACTCTTGTCTGCTTCCTAACCCATTCGTTTCTCTTACGGTCCTTTCGCATGATGCCCAACATGCACCTCTCCATGCCTCGCTGTGTGACTCTTAGCCTTTGGACATTTCTCATGTTGAGGGTCCACGTCTCGCAGCCATACGTGAGCACGGGTAGCACACATTGGTTGAACACCCTACGCTTAAGACATAATGGTAGGTCACTCTTGAAGATACTATTCAGACGTCCGAAAGCACTCCATCCCAGCTTTGTTCTTCGAGCAATTTCATCGTGCATGCTTCCGTCTATGGACACCTGCTGTCCGAGATAGACGTAGCTGCTGACTTGCTCGAGTTGGGTTCCAGAAATACAGATAACCGCAGGGTCCGAAAAACAGTTCCTCATTACTTTTGTCTTTGAGACATTTATCTTTAGACCGACCGTTTGACTGACATCCGCGAGTTCTTGCATTCTGCCTTGGAGGTCTTTCGGGTCTTGTGATACCCTAAGTAAGTAAGCACCTACAATATGTCGATATTATCTAAAAACTATGAAACAAACAACTTTAAAATATAATCGCATTTCGAAATCCTGATATAATTTAACCATAATACTATAAATAAGTTGGCTAAACCACCAACTCTAAAAGCATTGGTATTTATTTATAGCGATTTTCGCTGCAAAAGCTTCGATTCTGGTTTAAGATTTCTACGCGGATTTCCTCGAAAGCCTTTCAACTTTGAATGTCGAATTTCTGCAAAACACTTACAGGCACGGAAGCTTTTACACATGCCATAAAAAAGCTTCTTGACGGAGTTAAGCTTTATTTATTACTTACTTCAAAATATAATTATTGCTAATTACTAAGTATGGCCTAATGGACAGGCCATTTTCATTCTTCAAAGAAAATCAATAGTGCGCGAATTTCCGCACAAGAAAACTTTAATAACCGATTGCACGATACACCTTTAACGTAACGAATTTATAATTCAGGCTTTTCATAATTATTTTACACAATCAGTGTGTCAAACATAATATTATATAACGTATCAAATCAAATATTTTTTTAAGTGAATTTGAAATTTAAGTATCCCCTAAAAATTAGAAAATCGTCTCTTAGAGCAGGGTTTCCAAACTGTGTTCCTCAGAATGTGAATAGGTGTTTCACAAATTTATCAGAACAGTATCCCAGTGTCGAAACAACATATTACTGTTTTGCTTCCGTCTACTACGACATATTTATGCGAAGCAAGATTTTCTTATTATGCTGCAACGAAGTCAAAATCCATGATCAGGCTCGACGCCACGCCATATAAGAATTCAACTTTCTAATATTGTACCTGACATCAAGTAGATTTGCAATTATTCAAGAACCCAAAGACCAAAATCTAATAAATAAATGAAAATACTTAGGATAAATATAAATGTCCATTTCATGTATTTTGCAGATTTGTTTATGTTAAATATTTATCCCTCGTTGTGCCATAGCCTTCCGGCAAAAAGCAAACCATAACCCTCTTCTAAAAATGTCCGGAATAGAAATATTTCTATACTTATAAGTAAAATTACTTTAACTTGCTTTTACTAACGGTAATTACTTATTAATTACAAATATGTATTTGGTACTTTGATAATATTTATAAATAAAAAGAACTATTTCTAAATCAGTGTCCTATTTAATTTCCATAAATCCGCATTGCCTTTTCAGGAAGCATATTTAAGTGCCTTATTTTGACATAAAACAAACCTCAATACAATAAAAACCACAAATCTAATTACGCACTAAATGGGTTAAATCCTATTAGGGGAACCTGATAGATTAGTTCACGTCAGATGATTGATGAACTATCATTGTATCAAATTGTTATTTTTACTATACCAAGAGCTACCTATAAGCAGATTAGTTATAGTTAATTACAAAAGTTCGTTATGTATCATTCTATCATTATCGGAATCCGAGATAACTTACATTCGAAAAATAAATCATTTTAATAAATATAATATTTCGCACCAGAAAATAACTGGAAGAAACAGCGAATAATTTCAACCGAATCAATAAAAAATCGTAATTTATTGTCGACAACTTGTCATGAAAATTGCGCAGATTGCGATTGTTTTTACTACAACGTACGAATTACATAGGTTAATTTCATTTATTGTTGCTGCTATTATGTCAGACCTATTGCATCAGTTTCTCTCGCTCGGTGTCACTCTTACTATGTTATATATTCTGGTATATATTATTATATATATTGGTATGTTTATTGGTATGGTGTGTTATATCACTAGTTCCCAATACTTTTCGTATTGTAATCCCGCTTTATAGGAGCAACTTAACATAAAAAAGCCATCCTCGTCTGCCACACGAGCATTAAAACCATTTAATATTGTGAGAAAATGTAATTTCTTGGTACCTGTCTTTATTTTTACAATAAATATTTTATCTGTTAATAATGCTCTTGAAATGAAGTGATTGCATTATATCCATATCACTTGTTTCCAGTAAGTGTTACTGCCGCCATCTTGAAAAAAAGCGATCGATTTCAACCATTTTTTTAAATGTAAGTATATTAAAAAAGGTCATTTCAACTTTTTCAACTTTTATTTTAAATTTTTTTTATACTTCCAGCCGTTTGTGGAAGATGTCTGAATCACTAAACACTGCTCACTATTTTACAAAATGGCAGCCGTACCACCGCATTAAGGCTATACCTCAGTTGAGGCGTGGTCTAAAAAGATCGTGGCTAGGCGATGCGCGAATTGCGGATTGCGGGTGCAAATGACGCATGCCGAACGAAATATAATTTGTCATATAAATTCTACATGCGTCCATTTAATGTTCTGTTTATTGAAATTTGCAGCGTCGTATGGGGAGCGGGATAATCCCAACTCTTCTGTAGACTCATCCATTTCAATTCGTGACACTCATTATGCGGGTACACAAAGCGCTTAACGTCAGCGGACAGCAGAGCCAGTCCAAAAAACAAAAATGTTCTTCTTAATTTTCTTCTTTAAGCACTACGGTGTATGGTTGCAGCATCAGTCCTGTGCGGTTCCGTATCGGAACGGAATGAGCACTTAAAATCACTTCTTTCAGACACGTTTAAAGCGTCATAGAAAGCGGCCGTGCATATCTACGGTTGTGCATATATGACGGGTGGTGGTGGGCACTTTAACGTATGTTCTATTAGTAACAATAATATATTCATTGACATGTTTTCTTTTTCAAGTAAAAGGGTAACGTTGTTAGTCATCTTTACACGATTTAAGAATTAATATCCCCGTCGCCATCACGAAACAAATTGACGTATTCAAACCTCGACGTTCGATCTCCGTATGCCAGCGAGTCCAAAATTTCGTTGCGCCTATAGTTGAAAATTATTTGCCGTTTCACTGATATATGGTCTTAACAAGTACAAATGTTGGCACATATCTCTGGACACTAGCACTATGCATAAAATGCAACATCGTTATTTTTTAGAATAAACCCTAATATTACTGTAATAGACTGTAAATTGTTAGGTCGCCGTGGCAATTAAATCTCAATAGTCCACGCTCAACCGACTGTCGAATATTTTGATTTTTGTCGTATGAGAGAGTGAATGGTCATCAGTCATCACTCACCTTGTGGACTACCTCTTATAAAATACAGTAATTGGCGACAACCGCTTAGCTGTGGCTTTGGCTTATAACAACTTTACTTTACTTGAAATCAATAAAAGGGTAAAATATGTATTGATGTATATAATATAATATAGATATGTAATAAAATAAATACTCGCAGAGCAAATATTAAATAATGTTATAGATATTGCTATATATATTTAAGCAATTTAGTGAAAATATATATATTATGTATATCAAAACTAATAATAAAATTGTCTGTGTATGTAAATACTGTACCTACATTGCTCTATAACTGCTGTTATCTCATGATATTGTTTTCTATAATAATAAATAAATAAAACTAATTTCAAAGATATTTGAGAAAGATTTAATATGTTAAGACGCAGCTCTAAATTAGGTAAACAATCACGAAACTGCTCATCTTCCATTTGTATTTTTTCATTAATTCGCAAAGATATGACAATCCAAATGGAATTAGAGATTTAATAGCGGCAATTTGTAGGTAATCGAGGATAATGACTACATACCGACAACCAAAATACTGACAATTTTAAATCAGAAAATGAGGTTGTGTCTTCGTGAAAAGAGTACAAAGAGATAAATTGTGCCAGTAGTGTTCCTTATGAAAGCCATCGTATTTCAGTACGAAGCAGCAAATACTTAAAATCAGAATCCTTAATTTCAATAGAACCGCCTCGAAGCGTACATACATGAGTGATTTGTCACCATCTTCTTCTTCTTATTGTGCCATCCCCTAGCGGAGGTCGGCCACCATCAAGGCGATCTTATCTTTGTCGTCTGCTACCCGGAACAGTTTAGTGGAGCCGCACTCGTACCAAGCCGTCCTCTGCTATGCTTACCATTGATCTTTCCTTGAATGACAAGTTGGGGAATGCTGTATTTTTGTCCTCTCATAATGTGACCGAGGTACTGTAGTTTCCTGGTTTTGATACTACGTAGAACTTCTCGGTCCTTCCCCATTCGATTGAGAACTTCAACATTTGTCACCCGGTCAGTCCAAGAAATTTTGAGGATGCGTCTATACAGCCACATCTCGAAAGCTTCAGGTCTCCGTGACATCTCTTGGTTTAGCGTCCATACTTCCATACCATAGAAAAGAATTGAGAGCACATAACAACGTACCATATGCAGTCTCAGATCTAGGTTAAGATCTCGATTGCTAAGGAGGCGTCTCATTTTGAGAAAGGCGCTCCTTGCGATCTCAATTCTAATTTTCATTTCCTGAGAGTGGTCCCATTTCTCATTGACCCGTGTACCTAAATATTTATAATATTTGTCACCATACTGCACCATAATATGTTCACAAACGACAGAACAGTAAATACTATTCTGCGTCTCTCAATAGCTTCGTTGCTGTATCCGTCCCATTGAACAATCAATCACAGGACCTATGATGTGATGATCATGCATCGACCACAGATTTCTTCTTTGGTGGCATATCTGGAATCTCTCACATACACATTAGATCCAGAATTTATACGTTATATTTTGAGCGAATAATTTACTAAAAAATTGTATAAAACACGAAAGATACAAACCTACAAACTTATCTGATGAATGGGATGGGGAAGCCACTGTCGAAAACTACCCAATCAAGACTTGTAACTGAACGAAATCTGACATTCGAATGAAATTTTCAAAATGGCGTCCTATGGCCATTCTACAGATAAGTTTGTATGTCTATACTTCCAATATGTCTTCATAACGAAAATAGTAATTTAACCTACCTAGTAATATAAGTTATAGTGCATAGAAATAAACCAACGGCATTATAATAAGCGGTCCTTTTTTTTTGAGTGTGTAATTTAACAAGATAATTAAGAGCAAGTCAAAGAATCTAGTTTATCACAAGTTTTGTTTTTGTTTTGTTACGCCAAATAAGTATAACTTCTAACGCGCGTACATAATTACACACACCGATTTTTTTCAATGCATTTCCTCTTATGTATTAATTTTTTGGCTAGTATTTATCTAACAATAATTGCCATCTAACAAACATGCTTGTGAAGTGGGAAATCTAAACGTTATTTATTTATTTACAGATTAAATTTTAACACATACCTATTTAATATTTCGTACGCAAAACGAAAATTTCCACTATACCTATTTTATTTTTGGTTTAGAAAATAGAAAATCTCACACAACACATTTGCTCTAACAGGAAATTGTTCCGGGCAGCTTATATTTCAATATTTTCATTTATATTTTTCCATTTTAATATACAAATTAATATTGCCGATGGTGTACATTCTGGAATGGCTGTATAGTAAAATACATGCACAACGTTATAATAATTATGACATGAAACTAATTGCGACTGGAAAATGTGAAAATGCAGATTACGCTGAAAATTTTACCTCTATTCGTCGAATTTATATCGCAGCACCGAAACAAAAAAAAAACTATTTCGAAAATACATATATTATAATTATTTCCGCTTGAAATAGGAATTTAAATTGATTGCGTAATTTTGTATCTGTGTACTACGATTGCTTTTATTTGTATTTATTATCCGGTTCGCCCGCTCATAAGTTCATTCTATTTTCAAATATCCATATAATATATATTACGTTATATTATAACGTAATATTATATTGTGTACATAAATGTTTTGGGTTTTTTTTTATATAATTAAAGACAATACTTCCCAAACTTTTTAGCAACATGGCACACTTTTTAAATTATATTTTTTTTCTTTATTTCTAAATTATAAATTACTAATCCGTCTGCTGGCTTTCAAAAAGATGTATTATGGTGGTTATATATTTCTCAGAAGTATTTTCAAAGTATGTATGTTCCATTAAATAATGTTCCATTGTTAAATATTGCGAAATATAAGGTGAATGAAAAAATACATAACTTGAAAATACCTCAGATATATACATACTAGAAAAAATCATATTTTAAAAAATACGATGCTCGACGGGATTTGAATCCATATAACCACTGGTATCAATTATGCTAGGAGCCTCCTATCTAATTGCGACAATTCAAACTAGCATGTCAAACATAAAATGCTTATCAAATTGGTTAATGCACAGTTGGCGCGATACCAGTGGTTATACGGGTTCAAATCTTTTCGAGCATCGTATTTTTTTTCAAAATATGATTTTTTCCAGTGAGTACATATTTGAGGTGTTTTCAAGTTATGTATATTCAATATATGGAATGTTACATTCTCAAAATCTTGCGAATTATTCGATGAATAAAAGAAAATTTTAATGGTTTATAGAATAAAAAAATCGGTGTCTACTTATGTACGCGCGTTAGAAGTTATACTTCTTTGGCGTAACAAAACAAAAACAAAACTTGTGATAACCTAGATTCTTCGACTAGCTCTTAATTATCTTGTTAAATTACACACTTAAGAAAGAGGACCGCTTATTGGAACGCCGTTGGTTTATTTCTATACACTTTAACTTATATTACTAAATTATTTAATTATTTATCGTTGTTTTTATTTTTAAATTAACAACTGCCACTATGACGTTTAATAGTTTATTTACGTAAAGAATTGCAAATGGCCGACAATAATAAATTCGCTGCCTAGGTAACGGAACAATTCTAAACTATAATATTTTACTGTATAATCGTCACGATCGGAGTATCATACGGCGTAATGGTAGTGCATTCGGCTGATAAACGAACAATCGATGGTTCGAATCCAGTCGAGTGCGTTTATTTTTGTGTGAAAAAATAAATTATGTGTTACGTGTCACACGCCAAAAATACACTTTGATCTGATTTTCCAAACGCGCCTAAAGAAGTATAACTTCAAAAATGTTTAATAACCAACGATGTTTAAATAAATCCTTTTTCTATCATATTGCTTTGTCTGGTATCGATTATCGGAATTGCTGTAGCTAATTTACAATAATTGCCTTTCTAGTCAGAAGAGTTCTGTCAGATTTTTTATACAAATCAGTTGACGAGGGATTCTTTTTTTAAATTCCACTTTCATACATATAGTCTCAATCTCTATAGATGAAGATTTCCTTCAACATCTTGTACTATAACTAAGTATCTGGTCTTAGATTAATTCAATGACGACATCTCTGCATCTAGTCCTAAGGGCGCTGTAAAATGACAAAGTTTAAAAACCACTGAGCTAAGTGAATAGATAACCATATTAAACTATACCACACTAATGTATTATAATATAACGAAGTATATTGCGCTACACGTAATAGCATTGTGAGGGAATTGAGGTTATTCGCTTCGACGCTAAATGCAATAGCGTGCGCAATCATTTTAACCAGTGTGTAATGACAGTACCGTATACTACATAATGTATAGAAATAACTTTATGGTATTATTTTCCAAAAGTTTATCTTAACTTTAGAAACTTTTCAGATATCAAGATGAAACTTTACTGTATTATTGCTAATAGTACAGTTTGTAACATGTGCAAGTAATATTGATATTAGTTAAGTAGTTTTTGAGTTAGAACGGAAAAACATTATAAAAAAAAAAACTATATATTATTGTGGTTAGCAGTAGCATGAGTTGACTCTTGAACCAGGCATAGTCTTCATTTTAAGCGGTTTTATTTATCAATACAGTCATTTGTATTTTAGATACACAATAATTAATAAATATATAATATATTGTTCATATTATAAACAAGTCGTGGGGAATATAATATATTCATTACATATTATAAATATATTACAATTATAAAGTGTTATTTTGAGTAATTTTAAGTTATTATGTAAGGGAAATCATACGTTTAGAGAATATTAAATACTCAAATATTATGTTTGAACCTAGTTAACTCTAAAATAACCAGAATGGACTTTGTTCACTATGGTTGTGAAACACTTATATTATATAATAATATTATGTATTAAAGAAAATAACCATATATATTATTTGAGAATCTCACGTTTGTTCGTTATTTAGTCTTTCTATCATAGAATGTTGGGTTGTCTTCGAGTGTTCTTCCTTTTCTTTTCTCTACGTTATGAATGCGAACTCCACTCTCAGTATGTCAAAAAGGAATCCAATTAATTGAAAACAAACGTATGGACTGGGATTTTTTTTAAATAGATGGAATAATCTGGGGATGTGCTGCATCCACAACAATAAACCGTATCCTACTGATCGTTACGTGTCATGGAAATAGTAAAATAGAAAATATTTCGAAATTACAGGCAGTATTACATACTTCACATTGTTACGTCCCAGCATCGGGGCATATGGCAAGCACTGGGTCGCCCTACTTCTTTCAGTCCATTGTCACGTCTTGCTCATCCCACCATGTGAAACCTGCAGCATATAAATCGCTTTTGTAGCACCGCTGCAAGGTGAGGAAGGTCAGCTACGGTGAAGAAACTCTTGAGTTTTATGCCGAAAGGGTGCGGAGTGTCGCACTCTCTGGCATCCAGAGTACTTATCCCAGTGACGTGACGCGTCTCTTCGTTTCGATTACTTCAATTACCGAGGACTGCCGTGTCCGCTCGCGAGCTCGTGTATTTGTAACGTAAGTTTGGTGAATATTGAAATTGCTGTACGGAAAATGGTCTCAAAGTGCAACGATTTACGTTAATATGACCTTCTATACATTTATTTATTTTATTTATTTAGAAAAAAGTATTACAGCATTACAGCGATTGGCCAATGCGCCATAATACATAATAAATACAAAATTATAAAAATAATATAACACGAAAGTAGAAAATACAGCATGTGTTTATATAAATATTAAAGAAACATGATATATACAATTATAAATTTAACCTATTTAACACATCCACAAACATTATATAGTTAATAAAAAATAAATAACCTTTATGGTGCCATCGAATAAGTTAATCGCTCGATATACAGCATCATGAAACATAACATCTGTCCTGCGACGAGGTATCATGAAGACCATAGAGTTAGAGTGATATTGGTGGGAACATGAAAATTAATATTTGCCAGTATATACAGATTGTAAATGAACCCACGAAGAAGTAAAAAGAAATGCTTTAAAAGAGCAATCACTCTTCGGGTGGACAGGAATTGCATTGATAGCATACCCAGAAGAAAACGAGTCGGGAAATTCATTTTATTATCACTATCATAAGGAAAGAACTCGTATGTTCTTAAGTAGAGAAATCTAAGAAATCTATCGTGGACTCGATCCAACTTAATTGTGTGGACAGACCTATTAGGACTCCAAATAATGCTGGCATATTCAAGAATACTCAACACAAATGATACGTATAATGTACGTATCACTCGGACGTTTTCGAATGATTTTGAAACCCTCATAACAAAACCAAGCATTTTGCTAGATCTAGTACTGATGTTAAGAATATGCTGATTGAAAGTGAACTTTGCATACAATACACCCAAATCTTTCATCTCCGTTCCCTACTCAATATTATATACATACATGATAATATGGTATACTAGTAGGGCTCAGTCCAGAACTCCTTGCCTATCCTTCGTTACGTGTGCAAATCGACGACCCACGCTAATCCAATTCTTAGGTTTTATTATCTTGAAAATTAAATCGACGTCGGCATCTGTGTTATATTTTACATTTTTATCTGAAAATTGACCATGTTGAATATAGTATAAATGAAGGATCAAGAGGATCAAGAGTATCAATAAAAAAATTATTTATTGAAGTAGGTTTTATGGAGATCCCATATTTAAAGTACAGAACCACGCCCATAATTATTTGAATGTAATCTATTATTACAGTAATTCTTAGGATATATTATGACTAGGTGAAAATTGAGGGTAGAAATTTGACATAAAAACAAAACACAAAATACTGAAAAATCTTTTTTTATATTATAGAATAGTTTCGTTTACGATGCATCAGGCTTATTTATAATAAATATTAAATGGTATTTTATATAAAATGGAAATATTACACGCCATGTAAATATTAATTGTTTTCAGTTACACGTATAAGTGCCTGAAGTTACCAATTAAACCTTCAGGTATCCGTGTCACCAATGATTGCTGCGAAGGAATTTCCCTATGCTAATATCGTAACGTATGTAGGTATGTGCAATTTAGCAAATTATACGATAAGGCGACTCACATGCCAACATGGAGTCTATGATAACTGACTGAATTGGCATTTACAATTAATTTTATTTATTATATAGCTTAATATGATTACTTATAATATTTTATAAAAATTATGTGAATGTTTCTGTATAAAATCTGAGTGGGGAAAAAAAGATAATAATAAATAACCATATTCAACCAAAGTCGTACAACCTTCAATTATTATACTAACGTTTGACATACATGAAAATACTATCATAATTTATATATTTTTTAAACTATTTGTAAATGAACACTAATACATAATACAGTTAATTCTCGTTTATATAATAAATTAATACAATAAAATAAGGCAAAAACCGTATTACATACTGAGTAAAGGATCTAGTATAAAAATGAGTGTTGAAAATTTTAAGTGTTTATAAAAACCCGTAGTGGATACAATAAATAATCACTATGAATACATTCAATAGACGCATTAAATTTTAACTCTTAATAATTTTATAGTTTCCTGAATACTGCCAGAGCCGAGTTAACTTGAGCTTGAGACTCCTTTATTTGAGGTTATATGGATACTATCCGTGGCTTTATCCAACTGACTTTCTCTTAGGTATGCTAACATACTGTAGTTTAAGTGCTAGAAGATATCAATATTTGGCCACGTATTTTTTTCGACTAATACGTGGTGTGAATGAGAGCTCTGCCATTCTTGGTAATATTGACTTGTGTGTCCCTGATAACTATCTTAGAAATCGGGAGCATCAGTTGTTTGTTCTCCCGAGGAGCAGAACTAACCTGCCATTGGTGATGCCAATTGGTAGAGCAATAACTCTGTTAAACCAAATTGCTTCGGATGTTGATATATTCCATCTACGTGAGAATGAGTATAGGTGGACGTTATTTTATAAATTCTTAAAATAGGGTCTGCTTAACTCATCCGGTGTACTTCCTTGTACCTATATACTTCATATTTTTTGTATTTACACATTTATACTATAGAATAACTTAATATTGCATAATTACAATATTACATAATACTTTTTTAATAATATTTATTTGTTTCTAAATGTCATGTTGTGAACGTCTTAAACTTATAATTTGTAATGTCCACAATATGTAAAATAAATTAAAATTGAAAATTGAAAATAAAAAAATAAAAAAATTGAAAAAAAAACTCATCAAAGCATGTATGTCACGTCAGGCACAGACGACTTAGCTCATGCATTCTTATAAACATCATAACTTCTGAATAAACTGTTATATATATATATATTTTCTAAACAATATTTAACATTTTAGTTTGAACATATTCACAATAATCTCGAGAAACATGTTGATTTGGTAAATTTTCATAAACATTCATCATTTTGTTCTTATTTAATTTTTTTAAGGGATTTATTTTATTCCAAAGATAGCTAGGCTACAAATGTCCACCTGGTAATAATTGGCTGACAGTGATAAGGTTAAACTCTCAGAATATATATAACTTTTTGTGTATAGTATGATAATGATATGGAGGTGGAAAAAACTAAACCCTTTATTTTTTATTTAGAAAGTAAATAAGTATATTATTTTGTTGCATTTCTTATTAGCTAATTTAACTAAATTCCTACAATGTTATCTATTTCTAATATTTATTAGCTTTATATCATATTAAATTAATATTATTTTACATAGTTTCTTCGAAATATTATATCTTTTTAAAAGTATCTGAAACTACTAGAATAATCATCGTAGTATTTTTTATTGCTTTATTTCAATTCACCACCATTTCAACTTTGTTTTAAATTAAATTTTAAATTCTCTCAATAAATAGCTACAAACTTTGTTAAGTAAATAAAGGTAATATGACTAACTTCGTGAAACCCAGCATCAAAAATAATCAATATTTATAATAATAATAATTGTAAACCTCTACATCTATCCAAGATCTAGAATTGTTTATTGAAAATACATACTTTTTTGTTTTAATACTGTTATTTTAATGTAGAAACTGACCATTTTCCAGCTAATTGATTGCGAAAGTAATATTATTGTAACGTGAAAAAAAAACAAGCCATTTTTTTGTCTGGCAGCAAATAATACGTCATTATAAATGATGGATGGGGCAGACTCTAACGAAAGCCTTTAAATCGTCCAGTTCATACAGTTGAAACGATTTGATTTTTCAATTTAATCCTGGATAATTTTTCAGTCTGTCGGCAGGTTTTGTTGGTTTAAAACTCATCGCCACTAAACTTGCGGCACATGAATCTATCTAATGTCATGTCAATATTTTAAACTAGAAATTATTACCAGGGGACAGTACTACCTGCCAAAATTCTCATCGGGATAGTCCCGACTCCTCTGTAGACTCATCCATTTCAATTCGTGACACTCAGTATGCGGATACACTTGGCGCTTAACGTCAGCGGACAGCAGAGCCAGTCTAAAAACAAAAAAAAATCTTTCTTAACTTTCTTCTTTAAGCACTACGGTGCATGGTTACAGCATCAGTCCCGTGCGGATCCGTCTCGGGACGGAATGAGCACTTAATATCACTTCTTTCAGACACGCTTAAAGCGTCATGGAAAGCGGCCGTGCATATCCACGGCTGTGCATATATGACGGGTGGTGGTGGGAACTTAACACCTTATCCTTATGTTTACGTGTAAGTTCTGTAATACTGTCTTTGTTCTAGTATTTCAGGCTCAATTTGGTCTCTGAACAGCTGCATCAGTCTGGCGGAGACTTTTTAGACTCTTCTAACTTTGCCGAGTACGCCATCGTTAAACTCGTACGTTTGTCAATCGGCGACGATTCATCCCTTTCCAGCATCCCCAATGTTTCTTATGTTGCCTAAGGTTATAGTAGGTTAGTGCACCCTATCCTGAGTCTATCCTCAAATTTTTTGGATAACACATTAATTTATTGATTATTTAATCACTTGATACGTTATTACCGCATTATAAGCATCTGTCAAACTATTATGAGAGTCTCATTTGTTTTTTTAGCGACCCGTTTAAAATAAGTAAACGATTCCTCAGATTTTTTTAAATTTTGATTTTTTTTTGCTTTTTTTAGATTCATCCCTTATTACATCGAACATATTAACTGTAAAAATATTATTATAATATCACTATCAATGAATTCTTATCAATCGCTGTTCATTACTGACAAGGATGCTCTTCATGATCAGTTAATTTTCAGTTTTTTTCTGAACTCAGCTTAGTGGATCATCATTAACAATCAAGGTTTATAAACATGCTGAATTGTTGCTTGTTGATAAATTAAGAAGGTTAACAACAGCACATAAATTTCACTTTTTTATATAATGAATGATAATATTGTGAAAGTTTACATCATATCTAGTCATTTAGATCAATTCTTATCTTATTACTACGTAATAAGATAAGATCTTAATTTTTAATTACGATCTTATTTCGATATTAAAATGATTCTTAGTATTAATAAGTAATAAAGTAATAAATCTAAGTAATAATTATTTCCTATATTGATATGAATTTTCCAACAACATGCCTGCATAGCAACGTTAATCTTTCATATTTAAATATCAAAATGTTACCAGATAATTCATTTCTTCATTTAACTCATATCTAATAATATTTTAATTTTTAATTATAATTATCAAAGATACGAAAATATTGTAAATTAAAGATAGTATTAATTTTCTATATTTAATTGTTTTAAAAAGTTGTAAGACCACTACGACAAGACGTCCGCGTTTTAACTTGCCGACCCATCTAGGCTAGTCAAAATGTCGAATATTACTCATATTATAAAAAAACTATTCCTTTATTTATACTTTAATATTTATTTTAAATGATTCTGTAGTTTTATAATACAGCGCAGTCGTAATTAGGGATTTCAATACCGAATGAAAATTTCAATACCGGTTTTTTGGTATTTCTTATTGAATACCGGTATTTCTCAAATATTAAAAAAAACATAAGTAGGTGCTTATTAATAAAATATAGCTATTAAAATCTTTTAAAAATATTATTTTATAGCAAAAACCTACATACCTACGTTTATTATGTTGACATTTAAAAATATGTATTGATTATAATTATTGTAGAACTATGGATTTTTTACAAATAATTTTTAAAAATATATAATGATAATTTTAACTAAAGCCCTCAAAAGTTCATCAAGTGCAAATAAGTCCGTCTGCAGGAAAACCTTCTTAAATTTAACGCTTGTACAATTATAGAATTATAGAACACTTGAACATTTTTGTCATGGATGTTTTCTATTTCGAAATAATATTATGATAATTTGTAAAATATATTTGATGAAATTTGTTTTAATATTTTTCACCTCTGTTGGATTCACTCAATATATTTGCATTTTAGCAGCACATAACTTATAAACAAGTGTGCTTTCTTAATAACGAAAATTCCGGTATTTTGGATTTTTTAAACCAGTATTTCGGTATTGACAAATACTGGAATACCGATTTTGAAATACCTGTATTGCAATCCCTAGTCGCAATGAGCCAAAGTGTAAAATACTGTATTTTTTTTTTTGACTAGACAGTTCAAAAATCTATCATCTCTGACTCAGATATTGTCTATTGATAAAGTGGCTTTTGATCAAACATGGTGCCCATGACATTACTTGTATAAAATATCTGGGATAATGTGAGCCTAGTACCTAATCCAATCAATACGTCTTCGTTATTATTAAGTTTACTAGATCAAGGACTATTATACATCATAACTCGTTTTATTTTCTTTGATGTTTGTTTAATTTATTACAGTAAAGATATATATTATGGTTTCGTATAACTGCCATTGCGATAAGTTAAGCCTAATTGATCGCTCTTTTTCCTTGCCGAGCTATTTACAAAAGTCATGTACACAAGAAAACAACTTGACAAATGTTTCAAATCATTTACTTCTCAAATCATCCGTCTTTTCTTACTTGGCGCTACTCTCGGCGTATTATTTTTCCTCAACTTTACTAATTGGCCGTATTGATTGATTGATTGTATATTAGCTACTCAAATATTTTTCCTTTCTATTTGTAAGGCAATATCTGGCTATTTGGCGTTCACTATAACGGGTGTATTATATCGACATGTCAATATATGGACTCTGGTAACTTCTAATTAATAACAGAAATCGAATCAATACATGTATTATATATTTGGCATCATTTCTATAATTAATTATCTGTTAGTGAACACCACAGTTGGACCAAGCTATGGTTTTCTAGAGTAATCCCACACGTCACTAATCTAAGAATATGCGATGACTGACAACTGCAAATAAAAAAATTAAGAGCATACTTCAGTGAAACGGCAAATAATTTTCAACTATACGAGCGACGAAATTTTGGACTCGCTGGCAATCGGAGAGCGAAAATCGAGCTGTGAACACGTCAATTTGTTTCGTGATGGCGACGGGGTTATTAATTCTTAAATCGTGTAAAGATGACTAAAAGACGTTACCCATTTACTTGAAAAAGAAAACATGTCAATGAATATATTATTATTGTCACTAATAGAACAATAAACAGAACATTAAATGGACGCATGTTTAATTTTTATGACAAATTATATTTCGTTCAGCACGCGTCATTTACACAATCCGCGCATCGCCTAGTCACGATCTTTTTAGACGGTGCCCCAGCTGAGGTATAGCCTTAATAATTATGTATCTACCGCAAAAATATTTTTAAGCGTAGCACATTTTAAAAGTGTGTCTTAGTGTATTTTGTGTTGCAAAGTTAAATGGTTACTCTTAAAATCAAAGTAATTTCCCATAATTTCCCAAAATGGACCAGAACGCACCGGAGCGCCGTTCCGGTTCATAAGATCTCCAAAATTTTCGCTCCGTCTTGTGGAAAAATAATTTGACCATCTGCGCTAGATCGGAAATATAACAAAAGAATCTTACACACTCTTTTTATAAAATACGCGTAAAATTAGATAAGTATGTTAATATTTTCGTAAAATTATCGAGCGCTCCGGTTCGTAATTTTTTCCATTTCGAGCGCTGCATAATTTTCTTCTTTTAGACAACTTTACTGTCCAAATTCATGGACAATTTAATAACCAATATTTTTGATTGATATGATTGAAATGCATAGATCTATACAAAACATTGGAAGAGGTATCTACAAGTGTGCATACAACGCGTATTAGAGAAATCGTCTACGCTTTATAACTTTGCATTTTTTACCACATTGATAAGTCTCTTTGCCTGATTACCTTGTATAAAATTAGATCAAATGATATTCACTTGTATTAATATAATATTTAGTAACAAATAAATAAGATAATATTGTAAAATATATATTTTTAGAATCTATTACATCATTTTATTCCTAGAGCAGGAGTTCAAAATTATAAAGTGGCAATTCTATCACGGTGCGACTACTACATTTACCAACACTAAGGACTAAGAAAATTTAACACCATGAGGTATACGAATATGAGTATAAAACGTAACTAATCAGTAATCTGTAATCACAGTCGTATCTCATTATTTAGGTGTGTAACTGTGGTCATGTACAGTCAGCATAATGTGCAGGTTTTCTATTACGATGACTTACTCAATTTTGAAATGACTCTGACCCAAATAATATCCGGTCTTTTTTTGCTGAACCTCGAATATAACCCTGCTGAACCCCATTTGGAAAAGCTAGTCTGACCAAGTAAAGGCCACTACATGATTTTTTTTATATATATATATATATATGCAGAGTGCGGAATGGATGTATTGCTGGATATAATATGTAACTAGAACATTTAAAAGAAGTCACTATCGTCAATTTTGTGCATTTTAGTAAGAACTAAGTGAATACTAATTGACTTAGTATCTTATTAAAGTTACACGTAGCCTTCAGTCGGGTCTGTATATTATATTTCTCACGTCTATAATAATCATCAAAATGCACTCTATTCCTCTGAAATATTTCAAAGTTATTTCTTTTAGAATGAAAAACCCATTTCACTTGTTCTCTTTGATATAATTTACATAACTTTTACAAGAAAACTTTCTCCAAGAATGTAAACGAGAGAAACATTTGAATTGAAGTGACCCCCGATTCTTATAAAAAAAATAATACATTTTTGCTTTATACTGAGAGATTTGAATATCATTTTTCAAATTACTTCTTACATGTTTTAGTGGGAGATACACTCAGTTGTAATCGAATATAAGTTCAGAAATAAAATATATTTAAGTGCTCACTTGATTTGATTAGTTTTTTTATAATTCATATTGGGTATTAATATATATTATAATTCATAAAAATATGTGAATGAGTACTGTACCGTACTGTTCATTACACATACATACTTAAATATACATACTTACAAGATACATACTTAAATATATTATCTACATTCTACATCATCGATTCAGCAAAAATTTCAAACATCAATAGCTGTTTATGCCGTGATAAACTACGGAGTAGTTATTTTTAATAAGGTGATATCTCTAGTTAATGACAATGTAGACCGCTAGAATGCCTGTTTATCAAAAAGACGACAAAACTAATTGAAACACGTAATTTTGGCAAATTTTTATTTTAAATAAATACAAATTTCTTTATACATGGCGACGTGTTAACATAATAGCGATAGTTTTATTACAAGTAATCTTTACAGAGAATAATAATTATTATGGCAGCGAGAAAAACATCGTCTCTAACGGAGGTTGGCCATCATCATGACGAGCTTTATCATCTCGGAATAGTTCAGTAAAGCTGCATTAGTTATCACTCACGAAGAATGTTTTAAATCATAAAAGGTAGCATCGTCATCTGCTACGTTTTCTATTGATTTTTTTTGATAACAACTTCTGAGATCTCTGAAAAAATACGACGGCGGGCGGAGTTTTTTTTCAGATTTTTTTCTTGTATGTATATATCTGAGGTGTTTTCAAATTATGTATGTTCAATAACGAATATTACATTCTCAAATATTGTGAATAATTTGTTGAATAAAAAAGTTCTGGCATGATATGATTTTGCGATTATTACATAAGTAAATTTATGTACGGCTTCACGGACAGGTAGTTCACTACGATATCTCTAAAAAAAGTTATTTCACTACGAGGGGGGTCCTGTGGCGTCACCGACTAAGGCAGTCTACTGCGAGCCTTAGTACAGTTATCACGCACAACAACAACTCATACAAACTTGTCCAAAGTTGTAACTCATAAGTTGAAAAAATTATAAATTATAATCATCCCAAATAAAAATATTTCAAGTGTCTACACGAATTTCACTGCTGACCTATTCAACATATTCTACAGATATTTCATTATGACTGTGACAGCAAATAATTGTTTTTAGTAGGCATCTTTATTACCGACAATTTTATCTAAAATCTAAAACAAAACAATGAAGCAACCTTGACTTTAGACTATCACCCTCAATCTGTTATGCATATTGTAATATATTTATGAATATTCGTATAATTGGCCGTATATTACGAACAACATTGACTTTACATGGGTTGGTATTTAGACTGCGCGAACTAATTTGCATTGATCAAGAGATTAAGGTGGCCTCCTCTGTTGTGTCACATCGAATTAGCATAACGCCTCGCCGTGCTGCGTAATGCCACGGCGAGCCGTCACGTCAAATTCCATTGTTTTCAGCTTATATAAATTGGTGATATGGTAGGTACCTAGCTAATTAATTACTATTCATCGTATGGGTAAATTAATTTCTTTGCATTGTTGAGTTATTAAACGATTTTTTTATGAAGAGATATTCTATTTCATGTGACGAATACATGATATAGAAAATGCATAAATCCTTTATTGAATCAAACAATTATTTCAAAAAGCTAGTAATTAACACTATTCTCAGGGCTCGAAATGGACCGGAGCGCACCGGAGCACCGTTCCCGTTCGTGAAATCGGTAAAATTATCGCTCCGTCTCGTGGAAAAAATAATTTGACCGTCTGAGCTAGATAGGCCATATAATAGAAAATCTAACACACTTATTTTTATGAAATACACATAAAATTTGATAACTATGTCTTCTAACTATGATAACTATGTATTGTTCTTCAGAAAACTGTCGAGCGCTCCGGTTCGTAAACTTTTCCATTTCGAGCGCTGACTATTGTTTAAAATGGAAGTGTTATGTGTCGATTTGTTTGAGACAATATTGTCATACGTTATGTCACTACTAATAATTGCCATACATAGTGTGTATTTAGGGCCTGCAATACCGGTATTTCAAAACCGCTATTCCAGTATGTATTAATACCGAAATACCGGTTTTAAAAATCCAAAATACCGAAATTTTAGGTATTCAACCACACTCGTTTACATTTTTGACGATGAAGCTCATGTTATTTCTTCATTAGTTTGTATTGTATTTCCTATTCAATTGAGTGTATAAGTTATGTGCTGATAAAATTCAAAATATTGACTGAATCCAACATAGGTGAAACAACAATAAAAGACAATTCATTAAAAAATATACCCAATTATAAAATTGTCTCGATAAATTAATATTGGTACTGATATTACTTCGAAATAAAAAACACCCGTCATAAATGTTCAATTATTATTATTATTATTACAAGTTACAAGTGATGAATTATTGAAGAAGCTTTTCCTGCAGCCGCGCTTATCTTTTTGAAGGCTTGAGTTGAAATTGTCAATATATTCAAATTATTTGTAAAAATCACAAATTCTACAATATTGTGATTAATATATCATTTTTAAATGTCACATAAATGTAGGTTTTTTCTATAACATAATGTTTTTAAAGAGATTGTAATAGCTATATTTACTCATAAGTAGGTACTTACATTTTAACGAATACCGGTATTAATACCGGGTTTCAATAAGAAATACCGAAAAACCGGTATTGCTATTTTTATTCGGTATTGCAATCCCTGTGTGTACTTAAGTTGTACTTAATAAGTATCTAGAGACAAAACTATACACAGTGGCGTCCTGTGAAGATAGACACGTAATTCACTGGCTATGGGTGGTACATTTCACATGAAGACAATTCGAAGTCTTCAAATATAAGTTATCATTAACTGAACTTCCGTTAACGGGATAGAGCTCTATTATAATGGTTTAAAAACAACATTTGTTTTAATTCTACATTTTTTTATCATTGATAGCTTTTTGTGCTGTTTTAGGGAACAGTAAACGTTTTAACATTTTAACATTTTATGTACTTAGACCGCTCTCGCGATCGGTCCATAGCGCGAAATAGCTAACATCAAACATTCAAAAATTATGAAATTCAACTTTGTTTTGGCTGCACATATGATGGCCTAGTTAGCAGAGCGGATATTTTACCGTGAGTTGCGGATTCAAGCTCAAGGCTGATTAAAAGGCATGTTGTTTTTTTTCGAGTATATTTGATCCAACGAAAGACCCAATAGTTTAAGCAAATGACTAACAACAATTCATCATAAAAAAATCTATTATAATACAATATTTACTCTATCTAGGCCTATATGCTTCACTATGGTGCGAATATGGACAATTACTATTCATTTCGAAACTATCGTATGCTGTTATTATTATTATCAGCTAGGGTCGACTCTATGCTGGATGAAGACGTTCTCTAGCCTCCTTGGTTTATTTAACTCTATACATGGCCCTAGTTTATTGCTACTGCGTGCATACCTACCTACATACGTTTGATCAATTTGTCCATCCAGGGGGTTTTAGATTGACTCCGTGCCCATTTACTGCCCTTTAACATTTTTTTTATTTCATTCAAGCATAATAATGTTAATACGAAAATATCTCAATGAGGATTACACAGACTACGCATGAAAAATATTTCCATTTCGGACGATAGTATATTTTACACTGTTGAAGAAAAGCAATTACCGATAATCACTTTTAATAGACGAAAACTTCTCAAACATTTTGATAAAGCATCACTTTGACGAGTGACGTCACTGCCTAAGCAAACTGCTCTTCAGAGTATGTGTCGAATCACCATTAATCAAGGCACTAGCTTCAATATTCACAGTCACACTGTTGACCTATGATGACTCGAGCTCTTCGTCTAAGCACTTTAATAACAAGTTAACCAGGGTTGTGCTACCACCCTCACTATCGTAATAAGGCAAATTCTCTACCTACCAGAGGCACCTAGCGGAAAAATATGAAGCTTGCAATTTGAAACATTTTTTGATAATTTACAATTAAAACCACATAATATAGTAAACGAAATAAAAAATTACAATGCTAATAATAACAACCGCACTAAGAGATATCACGCGTGTGAATTGGTGTCTGTTGTTTTATTTCTGCACCTATTGTATGTTACACCCTACTGCCATACGAGAGTAAAAACTCGAAGAAGAGGAAAAATTTCAATGTTTACTTACTTACTTTTTCATCCTGTTTCGCTCCAGCATCGGAGCATAGACAAACACCGTTAATATGGAATCTGTTATTGGATGTCTAAGGTTGGTAGTATCATTAACTAAAAATTTTGATGCGCCGGATTTTACCTATAGTGATATAGACTTACAAATTAAATATCTATTTTTCGTAGTGTCAAATTATAGCAAATTCGGTTAGGAGCTGACCTCCATAATAAATTCTGCATATCCATTTTTCACTTAGTCAGTCATCCATTGACGCAAACGCCAGATAATAGCTGACTCGATTATTTCAATAAAAAGAATATTATTTTGACTGTATAAATAGAGAAAAATAATTTATCGGAAATGTCACTCGAATATACGTTTCCGGCCTGTTACTATCGTACTTTCTATATCGCTTCGCACAACATCTCATTGTATCGAGATTCGGACCTTGGAACATTATCATAAGTATTGTAACATACTATTGTACCGACCGTTATGCCACAAATAAAACTCGCTCCTGCATCCATCTTCAAGTTGTTCAAGTTCTTCATCATCATCCTCAACACCATGACCGACGGCACGTCAACAACTCCCACAGTGGTAACTCAAATCGAACCCACATACCGTATTTTAAATACAAACTTACTGAATTATAAGATTAATACATCGTAAGATACCACTTCAGTATTTTCTGTAAACTATTCTGACAACCCTGATAGAGGATAAGCCCACTCTTCACGGCACCTCCTCTTTCTCATTCATATCTCGCAGAGCTTCTCAAATATTCACTAAGGTCACAAATTTATAGGGCACATTTACATTAATTGACACGGGGGGTGGATATAAGGGCGCCCCGGATGGGAATACATTACAAATGTCGGGCGGTATGGCAACTACCCTTGTCAAAGATCTCCGACGATTTGCCACGGCTGACCTAGCCCCGAAACTATAAACTAAATACGTTTGTAATAATTACCGGTAAAAAGTTTTCATTTCCTAAAGTGTAAATAAGAAATTACGATCCCTCCGGATAGGTCAAAAGCTGCTTGCTAAAGTTTACAAGTCGGTATATCTATGTTACCACATTTAATTCTTTAATTTATAATATAGCAATACCTACTCCACATTTTCATCCGTATGAAATACGGAAATAAACAGTAGATAAATATACATACATAGGTACATTATGAAAAATAAACTGTTTCGATTTGTTTTTATTTTTTTCACGATTCTTGTCTGACCATTATATTATCTACTCGTGTTGACTTGTTGCAAGTGCGTTATTTTACGTTACCTTCGGAACCTTTTGAAAAATTAAACTAAATTTAAACCAATAATGCATATTATAATATGATGTGCAAATCTAATTGATATTGGTATAGCAGATTTTAATTATGTTATAACGAAACAGACAGACAGACAAAAAAAACTATAGTTCGTGTTTAGTTACGATATAAATAATTATCATAAGGCATTTATTTCGAAATCGCAATCACTTTAATTTTATCGTTAATATTAATACTTGATGGAATTTGAATCTAAATTATAATTTATTTAACTGACAGACAGTGTATATTTACCATTTGTGGGTGCGCATTCCATGGTCGCCGCGCGGCTTAAGCGTTGGACTATCACGCCGTGGGTCCCAGGTTCGAATCCTGGGTCTGGCAAGTACACATATTGTTTTCAATTTGTGTGTGAGTCAGGGTATGGACCTAATAGGTTGAGCAAGTGGCTGACATCCATTTCTCGTAAAAAACAAAATCTGTTAAAACAAACCTCTACTCTGTAGAGGCCCATATGATCCTATTAGGATCGGACATGATCAGAAGAGTGCGCACAGTGCCTGAAGATGCCAAAAGGCGAAATCCGAGTCGCAAAAAACGTTTTTGCTAATTGCTTTTCAAATGCAAATTAACACGTTAATTACAAAATTAATTAAAAGGGCCCATAAGCATTGTGTTAATAGCATATGGAGCATATTTACACTAGGCAGCGTCTCTGTGGATCTCTGTTGCTCAGCAGTATTGTCGCTAATTCAGACTTTCCAAGCCATGCCATCAGTGGCGATTCTCCCTTGAGAGCGTTGGAGCGGTGCACACCCACCCACTCAATTTATGCGAAAAGACTTTTTTTAAATGAGTATTTAATTTATATTTGATTAATTAAAAGTGTTCTGATCTATTACCGTAGTCATTAATTCATATACAAAAACAAATTCTAATATGTGTTTTTAACCGGCTATTTTAAATAATAATATTATATGTTGATGTGAGCGATATTCGCCATCGCTCGACCAAAGCGCCCAGTAATCTAATTTCGATTTCTTTGCAATGAGAAAGAGCGTCGTCTGGCGCGTGGAACAGCAATACGTAAATATTTTTTCTACGTGCTCGGGAGCGACAGTTCAAGTCGCTCTCGGCCCGAACGCAGATTCAGCCCGTATCAGACTTACAATTATTGTATGACAATTTTTATTCAATATTATTATAAAAATAAATTCTTTTCACAGTACGCATTTAAATTTCTGCACATGTTGACAACATTTCTCAAATTTAGGCGAAGTACAATTTAAAAATAAACTTCAAGTTTTTTTTCAGTTTGATAACTAAATTCACAATGTTTATCAATTATGATATCTCTTCAAACTAGCTCTGTAATACGTCTGACTTTTGAGATAAAAATAAACTCAAAAATGAATTGTCTGTTATTTACAGCTTGGATAATTTTTATAATGCTGATGGCGCCTCAGCATTATAAAACATTTTAATCGAAAAAAATCTCATTGACACATTTACGGAAACGGTTTTACTATTAAATTTAATTTTTACTATTCCGATGACATCAGTGGAAAGCGAAAGATGTTTTTTCACACTCAAACGGATCAAGTGTTTTAGTAGAAACACCATCGCGCAATCAAGATTGAACGCATTATGTATGCTCAGTATCGAAAAAAGAATGATACAAGAGATTCCTGACTTCAACAAACGCGTAATTGAAAAATTTGTGTCGATGAAAAACAGAAGAATGGATTTCTCATACAAATGAACAATAAATCCCGGTCACTGCCAGATACGAGATATTTCGGTACTACTAATAATTCGGTCAAAACAAAATAGTTTGTGTTAAAGTTTAAAATCCATTTTTTTTTCAAGAAAAACTGTTTTTAGAGGTACAACAAATAATAAATAGTGAGTTATTTATTATTTCTTTTAAATGTACTAAATTAAAAAAACCAATAGTTTTTTTTTTGATTTTTTGGTGAAGTTTTGATGAAGGCAAATGCCTTTTTACGGCAGTCAAAAGGTGAAAAAAGTGAACTCCCAGTAAAATAACTCACCGGTCGCCACTGCATGCCATCATCCCGTAAGTCCGCGGTATACAACCCGTATTTAGTAGATTTTCAGGGCACTACCAGATTGAGTTGAATTAAAAGCAATTTAGGTACACTTTGTAATATAAATATTCATTAGACACGCATAACCACGGCGTTTAAGACTCTCCTCACAATATGACTACCAGACGTTATCATAGTAATATCAGGAAGTTGTAGGTTAGGTATTCAATGCAGGGATGATTTGTAGGGTTGCTTATGGCTCGACTCTGGAACCAATCACCCCATATCAATGACGAGGGGTGTAGGTAGGCTGTTAAGATCGGACATAAATAGCGCACACTAAACTTTGTCAGTCAAACGTATTTGTTTTCATTTAACTAAGACTACAATGTGTAGATAGTGTTTGTTATTTTTTAAACTTCATTCAAACCCTGTCTAAGCCAAACCATGGTACTTTAGGTATTCTATGGGCGATCCAACAAAAATAGTGCACACTTTATCAGTCATATTTATTTGTTTTCATTAAATTAATAATATGATATGTTATATTAATTACAAATGGTGTTGGTTAGTTTTTGAAACAATTATTAATCCCTCCCTGAGTCAAGCCATAATCGATTAAAAATTTAATATTCTTCTATCTATAAAATATCTACACGTCTTATGTACGGTTTATTGGCATAATTATTTTAGATAATTTATTGATAAATTAATATGTTTAACTATTGTCTGCTATGGTTTGGATTAGGCAGGCTTTAATTGGATTTTAAAAACTAACAAACACTATCTACACATTGTAGTCTTAATTCAATGGAAACAAATACGTTTGACTGAAAATGATCATTTGCACTATTTATGTGGCATCTTAATAGCTTGCCTCCACTCTTCGCCACTGTGTTATGTGACAGTACACAAAGAGATCATTAAGGGGTAATAGCACGTGTTCGACGCAACAACGCTATAATAATATGAAACAAATTCAATGTGGCAACCACATGGAACTGTGTTTAATAGTTGATTTTGCGCATGCCCTAAGAAAACTATGTATGCAACCACTTAGAACCCCAATTGTAGTTTTATAATCTGACCTTTGCATCGTAACGTATGCATAACAGAGTAAATTCCGGCATTATGAAATGATTACTTGCCCTTATTTTAATGACACAAAGCAGTAAGCACCATTATTATACGCAAGCCATAAAGTGTATTAAAATATGCATGTTAAAATATTCTACGACGTCATAATACTTTGACTGACAATAATGCTTCACAATTCTGTCAGTGAATATAACTCAGGTAAAAGAAAATAGAGTCATCTCGCCAGCTAATAAAACATTAAAGTCTACTACCTGCCTAGCGATAAACTGGCTTTCATATTCATACAATGGGCCAGTGATGCTCATATTTACATACGTGTGATATTAACTTTAGTGTATTTTAATTAACAAACACTTTACAGCCGACTCGAGGGCTGGGTATTAAACGGTTATTTTACGTTTACTTTAACCTGTAAAAAAATATTTATTTGCCGGATTTTTAACGTTATCTATATAATATTTAAAATATAGAGTATAGATAGATAATTATTGGGCTCAAATTCTTTCTAAATTTAATTTTATGCCGCATATTAAAATAAGGTTTACGTATTTATGTTTCGATTTAAAATTGGTGTTCTTTTTGTTTGACTTTTACTATGTAGTTTCAAAATAATTTTCTTTTTGATATATTGTATGCCTTAAACAATTATTAGTTACCTATTTTAATTGGAAAATGTGATTATTGTTATTTTGTACCTACCGACGTACCTACCCGTTAACTAAATCTCCCACACCATAACTTAACTTGGTGGAAAGCCTGTCCAAGGATGTACGAAAAATATATAAACACTAATTTTATGGTAATTTACGAGCATTTTTCATGAAAAATAATAGAAACGGATTGCTTGCTTCAACTATAAAGTTAGTATATTATATAATCCCATGATTATCTTTACAACTGTCAATGAAAATGTCTTATGCGTTTCTAAAAGTATTATTTCCACAATTAATAATTAATAAAGTTATCCAAATGGTCAGATAACTTTCTGAGAAAAAACAAAAACTTCTTCTTTACATATTTTGAGATTTTTTTTTATTTTTAACAGTTTATTTATTAAATTAACTATTTTAAACTAACTGATAAATAAAAGATATCATACTTAGCACCAGCTATCACTTCTACGAATTGTCTATCACTAACAAATGATACAATATCGTTAAGTGTAACAAATTTTTGTATTTATAATATTATAGTCGGCGCTCAATCGTACCTCACACAGTTGTTGGAAAAGACGACTAAATTTGATGAAGTTTACAGTTTTTATTATAGTATTAAGTGGCATGCGAATGTCCTCTAAATCTTTCTGCAACAAAATTTAGATGATGTATTACGCAGTGAGTGTGAAAATATTCAAATATAATATTATTAAGAATTTATATTTCTGTTATAATTTATAAAAAGTTGCAAAACTTGATTTTGGCCTGTTTATAAAAGGTTCTACTAGGCCTAGATCACCATACATCACAACGTCCTAGCGTCATTACAGTTTAAAAAAATAACCAGCTTATAAAAATAATATACCAATGCCCAATGGGATGAATAACCTAAAATTGTTTATCATATCATCCTTACTAAAAATCGATAAAAAAAATCACTAGCGGTGTAATGCATAAATAGAAAATTTCAAAATTTTTTATCTAAAAACATTTAAATAAGCTAAACATCGATAATCTTCGGAAATTTTTAGATCAGTTTGAAAAAAACGCGCATTACTGTGTCTATATTGCTCTACTATCATTATTTTTGTATGTTCATCGTTCATCTATATTCAACAGACATCCATCACTTCCACTACAGCGTTATATAAATACTAATAAATTATTTTAAGTAAATAACAATCCATTGTATGTTAAAATGCAATTATATCACTGATGGGGTGCCACTGCATTTGAAAATAACCCCTATGTTCAGAATAGAAATATCGTATGCCAGCATGAGTTAAGCCCCTGGGTTCAAAGATCTGCTTCATATTGAATATTCTAATATTTAATCCCACTCTGAATGCTCTCATTCTTACTTGGTTATGCAGGATTGTCGATGCGGCTTTTTGGGGGCACTGGTCAACAATGCGTTTTCCAGAGTCCCTGTATTTGTATTATATTTATATGCATTCTAGACAGACATGTTATTACCATAATATTCACGCCTTATGTAGGGTCTAGGATGATTCGGCGCCGCCGACTCGATGAAAGGAGAACTGGGCACCGCACCAATTAATGAAATACGCATGCGTTATAATTTGAACCAGAAAAAAGGTAGTATTGCTCAAAGTAATAATATCTACCTACCAATTATCCTGGCACCCAGCCAGTAGAGTCATTGACACCGAGTTTTCTTATTCTCTTAATATTATAGAATTAGTATAGGCGGTAGCGGATTAAGACACCCTTTCAACCCCCTGTAACGCAGTACCCCTATTACCTTGCCTTACCACCAACACTTACGCCATCAAAATAATCATTTTAGATTAATTAAAAAAATATATGACGTGTAATGTGTATAATTATACATATTTTTTAAACACAACGGATCATGAGGTCCGATGACGTTAAAGCAGTATTCAAAATGAAATGATTACATAAACACCCAGGCTTTCAAATAAACACATAATTATATTGTGACCCCACCGGGATCAAATCCGAATCTCCCGGGCTAGAGCTCAGTACCATACATATACATTAATAAATTAATTAAATAACTATATTAGGAAACGTCTACATTTTATTTGGTTAAATAATTATTATTATCATTGCGAATGTTTTTTGTGTTGAAATTATCTATAATAATTTCATAATATTTAACTATAATAACGTTTTAATTTTATAATACCGAAAAGTTGACATATGCATACAAATAATATGTATTACTTACATAATATGGTGAGATCCAGAATACAGATACATCCAGAGATATCCAAAAATTAAGAGTCTGTAGCGCAACATGGCGTAGAATGGTCCAAATTGGGTATTTTGTGAAAGACCACAAAATAAACCAATGGATAAGCAGGATATAACAGACGTCAAGATTATGAAAGGGCAATAGATCAGCTGTTAATTGACTAGAGCTGATGATTGGTAAAAATATACATATTTTTCTGTAAGCTTTGGGGATCCGTTATATAGGTACTATAACGAACAAGATTTCTTAGAGAAGGTGGTTTTTTTTACCACGTGGACATAATTGTGTTCTTTAAAATAATTCAGTTAAATTTGGGCACACTATTAAACACGGTTATTATATTATAATATGTCATTATTGAATGGGTGACGAGGATATCTACTCTTGAATATTTAAAAAAGATGTCTTTCCAGATAGAGTTTTGCGGCTATATGCGGATACTAACACGTATTTTTTTTTTGTCCCGAAAACGCGAAAATTTTGAAATAAATAAAATCAAACTTTTATTAGACAATTTAAATTATAAAATATGTGTATTTCTTAACGCAATTCATTAATCTTTACCGTTATTCATTTGGCCTGACATTAAAATAGCGTCACTAAGTCAACGGTGTCCAGATGGCGGCGCCAAATCGTTCCATTCCTACCTATATATGCTACACCGTATAACCAAAAATATGCGTTGGTGATATTGTTACACGTATGTTATGTTTTCTTATTTAAGTTAAAGACAGAAAACCTGCATCCACAGTCATTTATCATTTTGTGAACGAAGTAAAAACAGAAATACAAAATTCTGATAGAAAATACAAGCACCGAAAAAAAAATCATAAAAAATATGAATATGGTAAATGTGGCGTATAATTTCTCCCGCAATAACCTAACCTGTCGACGACACGTTAAAATTACGGCTAAAACCATGCATATGTCAACATAGAATCACAGATACCAAATATTTAATTACCTAAACAATTTTTTTTTATCGGATTGCTGGATAAATATAAAATATTTTTTTTCATTTACGTTTAGTATAGTTTATAAGTTTAGTATGAAAACCGCACCATATAAATTAATATTAAATAATTTAATGGTTACTTTACTGGTGCACTTACTACTTACAATGTCTTTTTATTGACATGGCAGTTAAATGGCACCAAAGTAATATACTTATTATTATTAATATGACGTTTGTTTACAAATAGATACAAAACATGAATGTGAACAATAAAATCATATGTAAATATCAAGCTCTCCGCATGAGTCGATTTTAGTGAGTAATGTTTTACCAAGTGCATAGCCAATACGCCAGTGTTGCCATAATATAATTTATAAAAACATCGCTTGTAAAATTATCACATTGGAATAAATATTCGATATCTGGCAACACTACGACACGCACACTGTCACACATATTTTTGAATAACCCAGGAAAGGGTCGCGGAGGAAGCGTGAAGGGGGCGAGGCAAGTGCATGAAAAAGTTCATCATGTTTTGAAGGACAAACACATGCAATAGCTCCATCTATATTTTTCTATAATCTAAGGTAAATATATAATACTGCTAGTTTTTCGTGTTTGCATATATAATCGAAATTTTCTTTCTCAGAAACAAGTAAACGATATTAAAAACTGTATTTATTTAATTTGTGGGATTATTTTTATTGTATTTATTTATTTAAGAAAACAAAATATTTTGGACATAATAAATCAAAATTCAAGACGTTCACAATGTGATAACATGGACAGATATATCTAACAGGTCGCGACCCGAGAACTACAAGGTTCTAAGTGTCGATTTTTGGCCAAACTAAAGTAATAATGAGGCAGTCTTCCAAATCACATTATCTACATATTATATCAATATGAGGTCAATATTTCTTATATTTTTTCATTAAACCCCAATACTACCGAGTTCTATGTGTACTTTACAAAATATCTGTGGCACTACTAGAGTTCTACCATAATCTAAAAAGATCCGTCGTTCTACAAAGTTCTTTGTGCTTTGACATTTCGTGGTTGTGAATACATTTAAAGTTGTTAAAATGGTTTAAATTGCAATATAAAGAGTAAAATCTCGTTGTTTTGTATTTTAAATTTATTATTAAGACTTCATGCAGTGTACTTATCAATAAACCACCAGTATTTATATAAACTACTATAGCTTTGAGATACTCGTACATAACCTCAAAAAAATGTTTCGTGATATTTGATATCAACAGTAAATTGTGAACTCATAATAGATGAATTATAATATTATGAAACGTAAGTAAGATTTAATTTTATTATATTATCGTTATTTTTTAAAATTTCGTTACAAACGACGTTACAGTTACATATTCACAAACCGTTAATTTCAATACCTACACAATTGATTATTTTAATAATGTGAATGTCGAACGAACATTGTACACTTTATTCTTTAACCTTTTGTTAATAATAATGTTTAAATATTGAGAGTATTTTAAGGCTATTTCATTCATTCATTTAATGTTTTAGATTTAAAAGTTTTCCTAGAAGTGATATAAATGTTTGAGATGATTCAAATCTCAGTAGATGCGGTGAAGAAATGGCTAAAATCCCTATTCCTGAGAATTCCCACACTATAGAGATTTAGTATATTAATTATACAATATCATTATGATGTTATGATGGATCTGAAAGATATGCTTCTTTCGCTGGCTTGAAGTTTATTTTAAAACTGAGGCGAATAATTTAATAGAAGAATTTTTACACAACATTCCCTCAGCCATTAGTAACAACAATCTCGTATACACAATTACAATAAATGTATCTGATGTAGATGAAGACAACAAGCCCGTTGAAATTGACAATAAACATTGGGCTTGTGCATCAACAATAGTTTTGTATTTTTATTAAATTATATTTTCAACATAATTTTCATTTTAAATGGTATTATACAAAAATTACAAAAAAATATTTAAGTTTTTCCAAATTTCCCATTTTCCAAACAATTTCCATACGTTTTCTCCGGAAAAAAATATTACATCAGATAACTTTCAAGAATTATATTTATTTTGACATGAAAAGTGAAACTATGTGTCCTGAATCATCAGGATTTCCATACAAATTTCAGTTAGAACCTTGTAGTAAATGCGGTTTGTTTGAGTTTCAGGTGGACAAAGTTCTAATTGAATTTATGATATATAAAATTAACCATTAAAAACTAGTTTTAACGTAGTTTTATTGATAGTCACAACATGGCAGTACCATAATTGATATATTCAATCAAAAAAAATATTGAAAACATTCACAATTAACAAAATACAAGCATTCAAAACTTCAACAGCCCATAACTTTTTTGCTGCAGTAGTTCACTTAGAATCCTGTAGTTCTCGGGTCGCGAGGTGTCACTTTCGATTCACTTCATGGATTACCGGTCGCGCGGGCATTTCGTTATATGTAGATACGTAATGCCGGTACTCTTTGCGAGCCGTAACTGTGACTACAGATACAGTAACCATTATAGATGCCAAATAATTAGTTCGGAAGCCTAATAAATAATTATTTCGCACCTAGAGTTGGTTACAGTATCTGAAACGGTTACAGTTACGGCTCGTTAATGATTACCTGGCTTAAGATACTGTCAGAAATGTATTTGTGGACCTTGAGAAAAACGCCATCACACTAGGATTCACTATTAAGGGGGGACATGCTCGTCGAAGGTCAAAATTGAGTTTTTATTGTATTTTCAAACCATGATCCTGGACACTCCTTAAACGTTGTAGATAATCTATTTATATAATTTTGAAGTCTTATTATCCTTTATAGTTATTTTAAACATTTGATGACTGCATGAAGTATTTTTGTTACATAAAATAGTATTCTTTTAAACCTCTCGCTCTAATGTTTTATAATATTGTCATATTTCGGTACAGAACTGTGCAGTGGTGTTAAGATTTTTTACATTTATTAATTTTTAAACGCATTTATAAAACCATTAGTATAATTTATTACGAGATAATTTTTGTAAAATATTCACGATAAAAAATTATTTTGATAATCTCTGTGATCCCAAATTTGACAAGAATTAGGCATTTTATTATTTAAAAAATCGGCAAGATTAACACATTTGAAGATGATTCTAAAGATATTTATTATAATCTATGTCTTTGACCATTCAAGTGTGATAAAAATCTTATGAATAATGATTGCTTTATAATAATTATTGACCTAAGAATAAGGTAGTGTTTTTTTGAAATACGCCATTTCTTTTGTCATTCCCTAGTGGTTAAGCTACAACATACGGCCGTAGCCATAAAATTACAAACTATAATTAAAGTAGGGAGTAAAATTATGTTAACGCGCGTGTTTGAACATGTACCTAACCGAATTTTTTTTTATTTTTTTTTAAACGGTATATGTTCAAACACGCGCGTCAATATCATTTTACTCTTTACTTCAATTATAGTTTGTCAATTTATGGCTACGGCCATATGTTGTAGCTTAACCACTGGGGAATGACAAAAGAAATGGCGTATTTCAAAAAAACACTACCTTATTCTTAGGTCAATAATTATTATAAAGCAATCATTATTCATAAGATGTTTATCACGCTTGAATGGTCAAAGACATAGCTTATAATAAATATCTTTAGAATCATCTTGAAATGTGTTAATCTTGCCAATTTTTTGAATAATAAAATGCCTAATTCTTGTCAAATTTGGGATCACAGAGATTATCAATATAATTTTTTATCGTGAATATTTTACAAAAATTATCTCGTAATAAATTATGCTAATGGTTTTATAAATGCGTTTAAAAATTAATAAATGTAAAAAATCTTAACACCACTGCACAGTTATGTACCGAAATATGACTATATTCTAAAACATTAGAGCGAGAGGTTTAAAAGAATACTATTTTATGTAACAAAAATACTTCATGCAGTCATCAAAATCAAAATAACTATAAAGGATAATAAGGCTTCAAAAATATATAAATAGATCATCTACAACGTTTAAGGAGTGTCCAGGATCATGGTTTGAATATACAATAAAAACTCAATTTTGACCTTCGACGAGCATGTCCCCCCTTAATGTAGAATATTTTGTATCCGGGATCATCCATCAACGGTAAGAGCAGCCTAGAAATTGAAAATAAAAGAAGTATTGTACTAGACAATATATGTCGCTTCGGTCTAATGAAGGTTCTATTTCCAAGGCGTTGAACGGACACTTTAAAATATATATCTTACAAAACATTAATGATATCAGTAAAGTTGTTATGACGTATGGCTCGGAAATCTGGTGCATAATATTTTACATACTATAAATACATACATGATTTAGCTGTGTTGTTTTTTTTATTGAGAATGCTTAGGAAAGATCCCAAAATAGAGCAGTCAATATTCCATCTGGGATTCGCGGTACTCTGAGGGCTTCGAAAGGTATAGCAGAGGCTCCGCGAGAATTCATAAACGAAATTCTTCCGAAAAAACGTTTTTTTATATTAGCCTAATCAGAAGATTTAACGTGGTCAATTCTAAAACACTACAGTATTTTGAAAATTTAGGTTAGATTTTGCTTCATAGTAGCGAATTTTACGTGAGAAGGACATTTTTGTAGCAACAAGGAATGAAGAAATAAAAAATGCGGTATCGGTTATCAATATTGAATGCCATCGCCTACTATGCACCGATCATTTTTTTTTTGTTAATTCTATAACTGATACTGAAACTGATAAAAATAAAAATACCTAATAAAAATATTCAAGTTGTTTCGGGGCGGTACATTTTAAAATTAAGGGAAGACACAAAATTAAGGGAGGAACGCGACTAATATAACTTATTGGAGTAAATTCCGTGTTGGTGACAAACGTACATATCCTTTGCTTAATTATTTTGCATACGAATTACGACTAATAATATATGTACCTCAGAGGCAGACGGATGCAAATCCAAATACCCAATTGTTCAGGAGAGCCAAAAAATAATTTTTATTTTAAACGAATACTCATAACTTCTAAGAAAATATACATAGAATGATCATTTTTTTTTATTCTAATTCAATTTAAGTACTTCTGGAATATGTAAGAAAGGAATAAATATAATACAATTTTATATCTAAAAAAAAAAAAAAAGCGTAGTGTGGATTTGCATCCTTCTGCCTCTAAAGATATTTTGTTAATGTGGATTTGTATCTTATTTACCTAGCCAAAATAAAACAATTTGTAAATTTAAAAAAATTATAGGTATAAATATAACAAAGCAAAACACCACTTCTCTCGTTCCTGTGCGTTGCGTTGCCAAGATTTTCCGCAGAACTTTATCATTTCATCGATCCAGCGGCCTCTAGGTCTACCTTGCGGATGTTTTTTACCTCTTGGATACCACTGGATGACTAAATTTGTCCAACGATTGTCTTTCCTTCGAGCCATATTCCAGCCCATTTCCATTTGAGGTTTTTAGCAAACTCTATCACATCATTAATCCTTGTCTGTTCCCTTATCCACACATTCCTTTTTTTGTTTTTTTTGCGTTATGCCCAGCATGCACCTTTCCATACCACGTTGTGCTACTCTAAGTTTCTGGATCTCTCTTTTACTTAGGCTCAATGTTTCACACGCATGTGGTTACGGGAAGTACACACTGGTTGAACACTTTGCACTTTAGGCATTTTCGAAGAAATTATTCAGGCGGCCAAAAGCACTCCAGCCTAGCTTTACTCTGCGAACAATTTCATCAAATTTACATCCATCTATAGGCACTTATTGTGTCAGATAGATGTAGTTTTTCACCTGTTCGAGCTGAATGCCATTGATGAGGATCTCTTTTTGGCCCGCAAAGCAGTTGAACATGACTATTCTTTGATACATTTATTTTCAAGCCTTCTTTGTTGCTTACTCCAGCGAGTTACTGCATTCTGCTTTGGAGGCCTTCTGAGTCTTGCAAACTACTATTTATTGTTATCGGCAAAGCGTAGATGACTCACGTATTCTCCATTTATGGGGACCCGTGTCATTCCAGTCAAGTTGTCTAAATAAGTCTTCAAATGTAGCTGTAAATAGTTCAAGTGAGATTGTATCACCTTGTCGGACTCCTTTGCTGATTGATGTTGTTGCGCTACTGTATATATTATTGAAAATATTTATATAGCGCCCGGGGATTCCTTGATTTCTGAGTGCATCGAGTATTGAAAATTTCTTTATGGAATCGAACGCTTTCTCATAGTCTATAAAACCCATGGATAGCGGCAGCTTGTATTCCTGTTACCGCTCTGATTTCTCTGATGACTTGGATAATATGGACCATAGTGCTGTACCCTCTTAAGCTCGTTCTCCTGGATGGTTCTCGTCTAGTACATATTGCAGACGGTTTGAGAGAATTTTATCTTAGTGGATTATTGGATTTGCATCCTTCTGCTTCTAAGGTAGGTATGGCATTTGCATCTTTATGCTATGCATATCTTGGACTAGGACTTTCATCTCTCTGCCACTAATAGATAAAGCCTTTAGCATGACGATTCTTAAAAAAACTCATTTTCCCCAAAAACGGAGTTGCATCCGTCTGCCTCTGAGGTACAGATATTATAGTAAGAGGTAACGCTTTGAATTTATTTTGTAATTCTTATTTCTGGACTCAGGAGTTTGGTAGAGATTTCACAAAATACTTCAAGGCTTCTGCTATGCGAAAAAGGTTAAGAATTACTGCTATAGAAATTCAAACACAAATACATACATAATAGATATATTTCTTACTAAACGAGCTCTATAATCTTTAAGCTACTGATCCAAGCAATTATATTAATTTTTAATTTCACTCTTTAAAAAATAAGTTAATATGTTTTTCTTTCAGTCTTTAGACTTTAGAGGTTTTATACATTTTCATGATGTAAACATTACTTACATAAATACATAATACGTAAGCATTAGCCAGCCCGTAGATGCATTAAAAAAATCGCATCTCTGCTTCTAAATTGCTTATTTTCGTATTTTTTAATTTGATATACGCTTATTTTTGTTTAATCCCCGTTTACCAGTGGCGGCGCGCTCGCAACGGAAACGTGTCGCCACTGCTAAATAACTAATTAAATTTTAACGGTCGCCTAAATTACGGCATTTTACGCGCTGCACTGCATTTTTTTAATAAAATATTCACATTAGGCCGGTACGCCTTTGCAAATTTATTTTTAATTTCGCCCAGACGCACAGCACTAATTGAACGGTGTATGGATTCTCTTCTCTATAGCCCAGACGGAGTATATGGCCAGTAATTATAATATGTAGTCACATATACTACCGGTCCCAAGTACCTATACAGTACTTACTATAATAACTTATAAGTGGAGATTTTGAAACCGTATTAGAACAATTTAGCCGGCTCTCACATTTAAACTCGCCCGTCTGCCGCAAAGCCGTAAATCAATCCTCCCAAGAACGTCATAAAGTCATGTACATCACGATGGCCGAGCGGCTTACGCGACGACTCATAATGTCATAAGTCCCAGGGTTGAATCTTGAATGTGGTAAATACACATATTGTTTTTCAATTTGTGGTTGGAGTCAGAGTTTTTTTTTGTCAACCATGTCCGATCCTAATAAGATCATATAGGCCTCCACTGAGGTTTGTATTAACAGGTTTTGTTTTTACGATAAATTGATGTCAGCCACTTGCTCAACCTATTAGGTCCATACTCTGACTCAAACAAAACTTGAAAAACAATATAGTAAAATCAAAAAAAAAATCTGTTAATACAAACATCCTTAGTCTTGGGGAACTGCTCCTGAGACATCCCCAGTCATAAAAAAAATGATACTCCACACCAATCGTAGGGTCCCGTGATACGCCCGATTAAGACCGGGTGCGTTGCGGGGCGGCTGTTTTTTGGGGGGGGGGCATTAACTTCAATGTCAACAGGTAGAAAAAACCATTATGGCGATGATGCTGAAAGGTAAAAGCGAAAAATTTTAAAATAAAATTTAATTCCCACAGATTTTTGTTTACAGTTTAGCAAGTATTTACCCATAAAGATGCAAATGAATTCTAAAATCTTGCATGTATTTTTTTTTTGTTGTTTTTAATTTTATTTTTTAACCCTCCCTAGGTATCGATTCATGCTAATTGTATGTAAATTAATCATTCAATATTCTACGGGGAGGGGCTGACGACCACGTGACTGCGTGTAGCCATAGAAACAAAAAAAATGAGCGGTTTCTATAATCTAAATAAAAAAACGCCTCATTGATTTACCAATCTCTTGCAGTCGTCGTAAACTCAGCGGAATATTGATTTATCACAAGCGACTGGAAATTAATTCTACAAAAACAAACGCTGCTTTAAGTATTGCATAAATAATATTATGTTATAATATGGTATTGTCTATTTAAATCTTGTATGCAAAACGCTCATCTTTGAAGTGAGTCCGGGTTTGATCCCGCGTCTGACAAAAAATTCATGTTTTTACCAGTATTAGCACCCGATGGATTAGGTAATTGGCTGATAATCAATCCACTTAAAATTCTGTACAGGCTTATATGCTCCACTTAAGAGAAAAAAAAATTAAATAATCGTGGGCAGCAGATAAACCCCAGCTTACGGTGATCTGCTAATAACGCTGACACTATTAACATATCCTGCTGCCAAAAGTTGGTAATTCGATAATTTAGGTATTTAGAGTTAATAACGGATTATGTGTATTTGTATAAATATGTCGCACCCTCGCAACTAAACTGTCACAATCCAAAAAACGTCAAACAGAGAAAATCAGCATTGAAATTTTTACCTTTCACATGTGTTTTTGAAATATGTTTAGATATTGAATGAAGTTTTGACTTGAATTTGATGACTTAGAGATATAAAATTTTCGGTACATATACTATGAACGATAGACAATAAAATGTAGTAATTAACTCAAAACACGTAAATTCGGACTTGTGACGGTTTCATTGCGAGGGTGCGATGTATGCTATAAAAAAATCAAGATCATCCGATATATAGAACATACACATAAAGCACAAAGACATTAGCATTTTGCCTGATTTTAGAGGGCATGTCAAACTTCAAATTCCAATTACTCCGTAACTTGATTTCGAGACTTTTGGCAATAGTGACAGCATCATTATCAGATCATCGTCAGCCGGGGTCCAACCGCTGCCGGACAAAGGCTCCCTATACTATTTTCGGTCCTTAGTTCTTCGCTGACACGTACATCCACTAACTTTACGAGTTCGTCTATCAAGCGGGTTGTAAGGCGTTTAGTGACCCTTTGATACCACTGCTATCCACTCGCTGAGCGACAAATAACAATCAACATCAAATTGATAATGTTCGTATTGAATTGGATAACAATGGAACATTACTGTCTGAAATGCTCCAAGAACAACGCATAATTTTTGGTTTCTATGCTATACGGCCATCTATTTCCGCTACGACAGCTGATGGTGAACTGTGATACGACGAAATTTAATACATACTATTTACATGTAACCAAAGTTCCTGGTACTGGATAGCATCGACACGAATCATTTATTGTATTAAATAGTAATTTAAAAGTCATGAAGTATTTTTTTCACAAATATAATATACCTACATAATATAAACATAACAAATACATTAAATATGTATTTTAAAAAAGATGAAGTAGGTACCTAACGAATGAAATCGTATCACTGCCAATGTAGGTACCTAATGTTATCATTATAAATTACTAATTTTAAGTAGTATTTGAAACGGTTTACTATCTCTGCTATTGTGTTTGTAAAGTGGCTTCTATCAAAGGCTATCACTTTTTAAATTTGACTCGCATACATTAAAGCTTCAAAGAAAGTGGTTGTAAAGAAAACCGAAATAAATTAAGCTCAAAAGCTACTTTGGTATTTTTGTTTTTTTTTTTTTGATACTGTCGGAATTCATTACAATGTCTAAACAAGTTTTTAAAAATGGGAAATTATTTTTACTTCGAATAAGGTTACCCGCTGTGGCTAGGTATGTAAAGCACGGTATAGCACTTATAACGTTTTCATTCATATTCCACGTATAGTCTTTATTAATTGCCGTATAATATGTTATTAATAAAATATACAGGGCATTTTTATACATGTTTCAACATTGTGCATCCACCTAAATTTGAATTATATATTATATAATATGTAACTTAATGTTTGTCGATCGGGCTAACCTTCTACCAACAGCAAGTACAATCCAAAACTTAAAACAGTGGACGAGTTTGTATATCTGGGATCGAGCATTAGTGGAAAAGGAGGATGTGAAACGAAAATAAGAAGGTACACACAGATTGCAAAAAATGCGATGACACGTCTTACCACTATATGGAGGGATGGGGGAATTTTCATTGCCACAAAAATGATACTTGTGCAAACATATATTTATACGGTATCGAGTCATGAACCTTGAAAGCACGGGAGCGGATGCCTTCGAGATTTGGTGACACCGAATGCTTCGGGTTTCTTGGATAGAGCACAAGACGAACCTGTCAATTACCCAGAGACTGCAGATAAAGGAACGGCTCTCGACGCATTCTACAGTTTTTTTGACATATTGTCAGGCGCGGACCAGACAACCTGGAGACTCTGGTGATTATGGGTGGCCTCCAGGGAATGCAAAGCAGAGAAATAGCGCTGAAAAGGCGCGCTGGAAATACCAAGTGAATGAGCTGGCTGGGGCACCATTCATTCTGCCCTGAGAGAAGCGGAAGGTCGAGAGGGTTGGAAAGTCTTGGTCGCTCAAAGAATGACAAAATTCAAAGGTGATCACGATCCTCAGCCGTGAGGGTACGACCAAGAAGATAATTATGTGTGTATACTTCTATAACGATGAAAATAAGGTACACATGACTTCATTTTAATTCTCAGATACGTAGTCCTGCGTATGTACAAATGCATATCAACATTCGCCTGACGTAATCATTTGCCGTTTAGTGACTATTACTACTATACAAATTGATGGTATATTTAATAAACACAAGTGACAACAGTTAAAATAATCAAATATATCGTGCACAAAATCCAAACAAATATTTACATCTAAACTTCAATTCAAATTCAGATACATTACAACCAGCGGCGGCTCCTCTAACACCATGCATGTGCGCTGCACTGCTTTTTCCTAAACATCACTCAATGTGCAACAATGCTATTCATAAGTCATCACTCGTTTATCGCAATTTAATCCATGTAAATTTATACCTAAAGCATATACTCAGTAAACAGTCACCGAATTCGTGCGCTCGTCGGAACGCACAAATATGGATCTTAGTTTGCCGTTCATATTACATTGGGTAATAACAGTTCAAGCCGACACGTGAAAACGATAAATAACTCATGAATACATAAAATTTTATGACCATTAGGGACGCAGCTCAAAAGTTACGCGGAAAAATGTAGTAACTGAGATTTAGCAGGATTGATAAAAAAATAGATTTTTTTTATTTAAATCTCATATAAATTCATTGAAAATAGGCTGATATTGAATAAAAATTGATTATCAACATAAATATTTTGGATCGATCCTTTATTCCTTCTATATTTGCAAATATTTGAATATAATTTATAAAAAATTTAAATCTCAGTTACCATGTTCTTTCTCATAGTGAGTGAATATGTATAACATGATGTCATATTTTTAACAATGCAGGCATTTTGCTGGAGTTTTATTGCTTTTTGTAGACGAAGAAACTGACGATTTGTCGAGAGTCGAAAAATACGTACCTACCTATTCAAAACAATCGATAGTTTTGTTTTTTTAATATTTTCTTCAAATATTATTTCTTACATACAATTCAGTATGATTTCTGCGGTCATCGTTATAGTCGGCTTTTTTAGGTGTTTTGTCACGTTACTTCGATAGTTTTGTTCATAAAAATAAATTCATAACAATATATATGCTTATTGTTTAATCAGGGAAATGTATGTGTTTTAAAATGATAAATTTTGAATACAAGATTTATAATACTTAATACTTATAATTATAGTTCAATCAGTGAAGTGTATGTGTTTTAAAATGATGTCGGTAAACGTAGACTTTATCAATAATAATAATAAGAGTCAGAATAAAAAAAGGATGGTCCGATGACATCTGTGGAAATTGAAAAGTGTTTTTCAACCATTAAAAGAATTAAATCGTCTTTCAGAAATACTTACCATGAATCAGGACTGACTTAACATGTCTACCTGTGTTAAGCATTGAGAAAAAACTTTTACAAACAGTTCAAGACTTTAATGAGAAGTGATTGAGGTGTTCGCTAAACAGAAAAAACGCTGAATTGATATGCTTTTTAAATAAGGTAAGAAAATTTTGAGTGCACCCCCAATGAAAGCAATTTTGGAAACCACCGGCCGCCACTGATTACAACATGCGTATGGATTATGCATGTATAACCAAAATCTACTTATTTAGTTTTATTTGAATACCGCAGAGATATTTCACATGGACTGATTTTATATAACTAAATAAATATAATTTTTTGATTTAAAAATATATTTTTTGCACTGAAAAAAAATTCTGACGATTGGCAAATAATCTATACCAATTTTCGTTACTCGGCATTAATTCAACCATAAAATTTATGAGTCTCTCTGTGATTTGCCTTTTGATCAGCGTTTTTACAATTCCCATGATATGATATGTATAATATATTTATTTATATATAATTGTGTGGTTTGTTTATTCCATCATAATAACTGGACCAATATTTCACAGCTTGACTACAACACAATACCTCCATTTCTGGTACTTACCAATTTAGTAGTTGTATTGATATCTCAAACGGTTCCTAGGTTCAAAGATTAAACTTCTGGAAAATAACGTATTTACAATAATTCATCACGAGTGATAAAACCGGCCGTAGAGGATTTAGGTGAAGTGTGTGTAGCTAGTCGCCCGCCTACATCCAAGCATTGTCTCACTTGAGCTATCAATCGTGTATAAAAATGTAGCATTGTCAATCTCATTGATTTATTCAAATCAGAATGTCTTCATTCTAAATATCTGTTTACTGTTTATTATGTACTGTAAAGACGCTCTATGCTCACTCTCTTAAACTTTCATATTCCAGTACGTAAGGTACTGGCCTTTCATCCGGGGACTCCGGAATGAATTCCCAGTGATGTCACAATATATTTATGTGATTTACAAAGTCTGGGTGTTTATGATTAGTCACTTATGTTACTAAACACACTACTATTTCACTACACTAATGTCATTGAGTGTAATGGCATATTATAGTGTTTTAAATATTAAACTATTATATAAATCTTTAATTAATCAATTAATGTTTAAAAATGTTTAATTAATCCATAATTAAGAATAGCGCAAAATGGCATAGAAAGGTACATCTTTGACGTAATACCACAAAATATACCAATGGAGGCAGACATAAGCAAACGCTAACGTGATATAAGTCACCAATATGGTGATAAATAAAATGAACATGTCGCTTTGCGTATGGATAACCACTGGATAAATTCGGTACCGAAGTGGCATTAAACTACCACAGAGATTTCCTGAAACCCACTGGAAACGATCAAGTACAGTGGAAGACCATGTCACCGTAGAAATAGATAAGAGTGGAAGAAACTAACGGATACTCAGGATTAGATCGACCTAGGTTGATAATGATGAGAATAAATATATCTATGTCAAAGGTATACCTTTTTTAAAAGAACAGAATGTACCTCACTTACTTACTGCACGACAGTCCTTCAGGAATCTCTGCCACAAACACTCTCTCCAGTCGGTCACACTTAGCCTCTCTGCGTCCCTGTAGACATTATCCGCCCATCTTTTTCTGGTGCGGCCCAGGGACCTTCCATAAACTTTATATTTGTAGCTCGAGATTCATCGCATCTATCAACTTGACCGGCCCATCTGAATCTTCATGCCCTCTAGGAATAAATTAACTACATTGGCCTTAAATTGTTCACAGATCTCAGCTACGGATACGCCGTCTTTGGCTGTCTAACAAAAATTACTACGTGAGTAATATTTATTTAAACATGGATTTAACGATTAAAACACTGCATATAATATTGTGATGTTGGTTCATTATAAACCTAATAATTAAATGCTGACTTAGGAATAAGGCGTATATTCTTTAACTCTAGGAAGATAGTGAAAAGATTTACATAATCATAGTATACTTCTTAGTATATAGGCGGCGATCATTTTTATTTTCACCACCAGTAAAGACGACAATGGAGATGTTTGACCGCTGTACTTAGACAATACAAAAGCACACAAAAATATGAATTAAAAAAAAATAACTGGCATGTTTTTTAAATCAAATCTCTATCATAAAACACATCGTTTATCCATAAAATCTCTAATAAATTTATACAATCTACCGTACACCAATATGGAAACTTAACATCAGTAATACGGAAAATAAATTGAATATAATCATATTATAAAATACGTAATATATTGGAAGATATTATATGCGAGCATCGGCATTTAAGTGGCTTTATGTTTCCTTTCAATGTGACAGGGCGAGCATAGCCAATAGCAGAAATGTTATATTTCCTGTTTGGTACTCTCAATACAACTCCGCAATATAAAGGTTGACTCCAGTTTGCTCATACAATGAAAGCTTTCCATTTCAAACAGGTCATAAATACATACAAGTATAGGTTTTGTTATGGCTTGAAGCTTTGTCCACATTTATTCGATCAGAAAAAAATTAGCGTCATGCAAAATTGTACCAAAATTATAATATGTACTTATTTATAAAATACAATAAATTATTATCAATACAATACTTCGCATGTTAATTTCGTGTGTACATTTTTTAATCGTTTATTTATTCATACAGACATCATCATATTTTAATAATCGGCTCACAGTTGACTTAACGCTCAGCGAAAACGTATTGTAACATTAATCTGGCGATGTGTTGAAGGGTTTGATGAGCAGTTTTCAAATATTAATTTTACAATAAAATTAATGCCGCTAATAACGGAATGATAATTTTACAATAATAATATATTAGTAATATTATTTTCGACGATCGAACAGTTGGAGGTAACCGTGAACTCCTCGCAAACTCAAAACGTGTGGGTCTTCATCCGAATGCGGTTAAGACAAAATCCATGTGCAGTGCTGTATGCATTGACGCCAATACTCCTCTGCGGGTTTCCGGCCTTCCCGTCGAGCATGAGCATGGAGGTCAAGGCTGTATTCTGTGAGGACCAAATGCGGTTTGTTCAATGCGTGCGTGCTACCTGTGCTCCTGTATGGCTGTTATATGACTTCTTACTAAGCTTTAAAGGTCTCGGCTTATGAGCTTTGAAAATATATGTATCTGAAAAATCTTAGGGATACATTGGTACGACCGCATTACAAACACTCGAGTTAGTGAGCGGACACAGCAGCCTTCGGTGATTGAGTCACGAAGAGACGCTTTACGTGGCTGGTACATGTATTACAGATGCCACCAGAGAGTACGACACTTCGTACCCTTATGGCACAGCCTCAAGGGTTCCTTCGTCGTTACCGGCTCTCCCTCACCATGCAGCGGTGCTACAAAAGCGATCTACGTGCTGCAGGTCTACCATAGCGGGAGGCGCGAGAGTTGGCGATGGACCGAGGGAAGTGGCGCGAATTATTGCTTGCCCAATGCTCAAATGCTGGGTGGTGATAGGGTGAAAGAAGAAGATGTTTATAAGGTGTTCCGAATTTTATATGAATATGTGCCTAATTTTTTGTGCCTAAATTTAACTGAACCATAATTATTTGGACTTAATCAGTCATAACGTTATGGCAAAACATAACACATACCTGCTTACTCTAATCGCTTTAGTATCGTTGGAGAATTCCTATAAAATATAAATAAAATAATATATTTTCTGTGAACCTACAAATTCTTATGTGAAATTTAATTTGTATGATTTTATCGCCATTATTAGTTGGAGTCGATCCACTACTGGAAGAAGGCCTCCCACAGCTCATTACACTCTTTTCTGTTTTTAGTTTTTTGCCGCTACGTTTATGAGTTCATCTACCGTGCGGATTTTTGAGCGTCTTTAGGTACCACAATATAATCATATATTTGTCCCTCACTGAGCGACATATCTGGCCCATTTACGTCCTCCTGTTGGTTTCCTTATCCATTTGTATCTTTTGTGGTCTTTCCGCGTTATGCTCAACATGCACCTGTCCATACCATGTTACACTACTCATAATTTTTGGATTTCTGTTAACATTAAAATTTCATGTTTCAAACGCATACTCGAGCACTGATAGCATACATATTTATGATTTAGTAATGAAAATCCTTATTCAAAAACCAAATTATATTAAAACTAAAATCGTATTTTTTGAAGGTATCATGATAGTCTACAGAAAAATCAAAAGCTTTATTACGCTGCGTGAAGCTTATTAGTAATAAAAGTTCATTGGTATACTCTTTTATCTTTAAGGTTTTCATTCTCCGACAATGTTATATTGGATTATGAAATGCGCATTGCGTCAACGTGATTTAGTTTCAGTTCAACATTAGAAAAATATTATTTTAAAAATAAAGTTTTCTTTTCAGACTGAAATCTTCGCAACAGCTGTGGACGTCGCTTTACAATCCATCAATCATCTGGCAGGCCGCTATCCGTTATGCGAAGCTTTCCGTGGAATTGTTAGCGAGCAGCGATGGAATAGGTAGCATTCATCAGTAGTAGACTGTGGCGCATAGCAATACACCATACATCGCTCACTAAACACAGCCTTCCGCTAACGCTTAAAGCTCTCATCGCTTCGAAGCCTGCAAAGTTATCGACAGGGTTCATTACCTAAGTAGCCGTTTCCATCAGAAAGTGTTTTTATTGTGCGCTTTTCCGTGCCGATTCGCAATAATACTGCACCCAGAGAGAGGTAAGAGATTGATTGTTCTACCAATATTGACTATAAATCTTACATGCACCATTTTGTATACTTACATAATTAATACGACACATTATTAATTAGCGTATAATATTAATTACTCAATCATATTAATATTGATTTATATATGCTGTCATATAAGTTTACCGGTTCTATATTAAATTTTACCTCAGTATCAAACTAAATAAATAAATAGTGAAAGTATTTAGTCTATATTTTTATTTACTTTAAAATTTCACGTTCGTTAAACTTGTTATTATATTGATTCAAAGTATACATACTAGAACTCTCGTAATTGTTCTCCTCTTCACATATTAGCCAACCAACTCTCGTAAAAGTACTCACTGTGCAGCTTTCTCTTAAGATATTTTTTGGTTGCATCATTTTGTGTAACACATTAAAAAACATACCGATTTATTAGAAATGAAGAAAATACTTACTCCGAATTACATAAAACAACATACACTAAACGGTCTTATCCATTAAAAAGGCTGTATGTATCTATTAGCTATGTTTCTGAGATGCTATGAACAATAATAATATTCAATAAATAATATTATATTAATAAATTATTTAATTTAATATAATTTAAAAAATATATTACAATAAGAATATATTTGTTATGTAAATAATGTATTAAAACAGAATAAGCCTTACTTTTAAATGATTTATTACTCTTTAATATCACATTTTATAAAATTACAATTTTCGTAATTAGAATCCATTTGACTCTAGATCAAAATCGCATTAAACGACAATATGTGATTTTTTCAAACGCTGCTTTCGAACATGTATTTGTATTGGAACTTTGACAATTCTTTACCGATGAATATCATAAAAATATTAATACATAAATTTAGCCTCGCCATGGGATATATAAAAATGTAAAATATTTATTTTCCGAGTGAATGATTAATATCTCGTATTCGTCTAAATATTTAATTAAAGAAATGCACCATGAAATCTATGAATACAAATTGGGTTTGATTCGATTTAATCATACTATTAAAAATAATCATTATTGGTATCTATATTATAATTTTTAATTTTGTGTTGCTTAGAAATTAAAAAAAATAGCAAATATAATGAACTGCGGTTACGTCTACATTCGCTTAAATGCATTATATTTGTTTAAATAAAATAAAGTATTATATTATTTTACTTATTCAACTTAATGGTATAACTCTAAGGACCGGTTTCAAAAGAAATTAGACAAAAATACCTATTACTCCTTACACATTTAGTTATAACATGTATAATACATTAAATTTAATCAGCTACAATAATTATAGCAGTGGTGAGGGGTGGGGGTAGGCTGTCAAGATTCGACATAAATAGTGCACACTAAACTTTGTCAGTCATACTTATATGTTTTCATTGAACACAAGTACAAGTACATTACAATTTTCAGATGGTGCTGGTTATTTTTTTAAATTCAATTATACCCTGCCTAAACCAAACAATGATAGTTTAGGTATTCTATGGGTGATCCGACAAAATAGTACATACTTTTTCCGTCATACGTATTTGTTTTTATCGAATTAAGAATACGTACATATTATTACAGATGATGATGTTGGTTAGTTTTTTTTTATAATTTATAATTCATTAAGCCCTATCTACCAAACCATAATTGATTATAAAAAATCTCCTATCTATAAAATATCTAAAATGATGTATGGTTTAATGGCATAATTTTAGATACGAATATTTTTTGACTATTATCTACAAAGGCTTGAAATAAGCGGGATTTAATTGAATTTTAAAAACTAGCAAACATTATCAACACATTGTTCAATGAAAATAAATACGTTTGACTGACGTGCACTATTTATGTCGGATCTTAATAGCCTACCTCCACCCTTCCCTACTGATATATAAGTGTTTTAGGAGTATCGTACATTTAACAACTAATTCAATTTAATCAACAATGCCTCACATAACGCATTAACCTCTTTTTTTCAGACTATAACCGGTATGTCATATCTTCTGAATTTACATAATATTACTCTATCAGGTTTCTCTATATTTCCCTATCATCGATGGTATAATTTTTTTAATGAATTTCTCCTTCACCTGACAACGATGAACAGCCCAAAACAACTAAGAACTAAAAAAATATATATGTACATATTGATTAAGCGAGATTTCTGTTATATAAGCGAATAGTCAAACAGCATAATTACGTAATTCGCAGTGAACTTATATAGCGTAGCACTTACAATGAAGAAAGCTCAAAAATCGATCGTAGAGCCTCTACGGAAAGCTTCACTCAATAAACAATCGTAGCAGTCATACATCACCAAAAAACTTAACTACAAGTTAGAGTCGTTAAATCTAATGCTCTACGCTTTCGGCAATTCATTTAACGCTAATCTCAGATTTCATTCATGATAAACGATAAAGAAAAGTGTTTCAGAAAGCGCCGACTTATTTACGGTTGCGAAAACTTTCCCTATAAAAGTGAAATAAATTCACCCGAAGAACTATAAACCGAGTGATATGAATTATTATTCACGGTGCGATATCAATATACTGTTACTTAGACCAGTAATTGTCAACTTTTTTCTCCATTGCGTAGCACCTGCATAACCATCTTAAAATAAATAACAAAATAAATCTACCTGCATAATGGCATTCTTCTATATAAGTTCTACAGCTATACGTGAAAGTAACCTTCTACGCACATAGCAAATAATAAACAGAACTCCGATGGGCTACCAATACAGTAAATTTTGACGCAGGATTATGAATGTGTGAGTGTCCTAGAAAAATAAACCACGCATTATAGACGTGCAATCGTGTGTGTAATACATCAATATTAAATGAGCGTCAATGCATAAACCAAGAGCAGTTGACAGTATTCAACGTGTGGCGTATTCTTGACACGTGTTTAAATTTATCCCGTATTCTTCTTTACTCGAGATCGGTTACCTGCTTCTCTTTATCCGTTAGGTATTTCAGTTCCCATTATTTCTGAGTTCCCTGCTTCTAGGATTCATCATGCGACAAGCCAAACCATTCAAGAATCCAAATTTCATACTTACACTCTACGTTTCGTTCGTGCGTAGTACTAGATTATCTGCAGGTCTATTCTATGCACAAGGCGGCTATCGGCGGCTATCGGCGGCTATCGACGGTAGTTTATCATGTTTATGTGTTAAGGCGGTTAATTGTTACACCCACGATGGCTGCGCGGCTTAAGCGTCGGCCTATATTGTCTTGGGTCCCAGTTTCGAATCCTGGGTCTGCCAAGTGCACATATTATTTTTCAATTTTTGTATGAGTCGGAGTATGAATCTAATAGGTTAAGCAAGTGGCCGCCATCCATTTCTCGTTAAAACTAAATCTGTTAATACAAACCTCCACTCTGTGGAGGCCCATATGATCCTATTAGGATCGGACATGGTCAAAAGAAAGAAACAATAACTGGCACTATCATAGTCACTCATAAGTTCATGCCGCGGCCTGTTTATTAGATGACCATGGGTTTTTATATTATAATATAATATTGTTTATGCTATTAAGTTAATAAAATAATATTGCATCTAGCTTTTTTTCATAAATTAAATACGTAAAATATTTCAGTTTTAGACCTGGAAAAGTTGTAATAAATAATGTAATATACGAGGGTGGGTCAATAATTCCTTAGAAAAAAGCATTAAAACAGTTTTTATTTTTGTATTTTTTTTTTATTTCTCAACATAATCTCCTTGGAGCTCAATACACTTGGTTAGACGTTTCTCAATTTTTTTTAAACCGTCAGAAAAATAAGTTTTCGGAAGGTCCTCAAAATAAGCATTTGTCCGATCGATGACTTCTTCATTTGAAAAAAAACGTTGTCCACTTAGCCATTTTTTTAAGTTTGGGAAAAGGAAAAAGTCACTGGGGGCTAAATCTGGCGAATACGGTGGGTGGTCGACCAATTCGAACTTCAATTCTTCAATTTTAGCCATTGATCGTAAACATGTGTGAACACGGGCATTGTCCTGATGAAAGAGGTTTTTTTTCCTGTTTAAATGAGGCCGTTTTTCTTCAATTTTGTTTTTTAGCTGGTCCAATAAAGATGCATAATAATCCCCTGTTATTGTTTTTCCTTTTTCCAAATAGTCAACGAAAATAATTCCACGTGCATCCCAAAATACAGTAGCCATAACCTTACCAGCTGATTTTACGGTTTTCGCCTTCTTTGGACATGGTTCGCCTTTCGCAATCCACTGCTTTGACTGTTCTTTCGTCTCGGGAGTATAGTGGTGTATCCATGTTTCATCTGCAGTCACAAAGCGACGAAAAAATTCATCCCGATTGCGTTGCATGAGCGACAACAGGGCTTTAGAGGCCACCACCCTATTGCGTTTATTGTCGACTGTGAGCAAACGCGGCACCCATCTTGCAGAAATTTTTTTCATGCCCAATTTGTCATGTTAAATAGAAATGACGCTACCTTTTGAGATCCCTGTAACCTCAATTATCTCACTCAACTTTAATCTTCGGTCACTTAACACCATATCGTGGATTTTATTGATCATTTCTGGTGTAGTCACCTCTACAGGACGTCCTGAGCGTGGTTCATCCTTTGTTGATGTACGACCACGTTTAAATTCATTTAACCAGTTATAAATAGTTGCAAGTGAAGGAGCAGATATGCCGTGAACTAAATCCAACTCATTTTTTATTTCCTTTGCTGTTAACCCTTTTATATTAAAATGTTTAATAACAGCTCTAAACTCAATTTTCTCCATTTTTTGTAAACAAGCAAATTATTTTTTTAAATGTACGAGAAACACACAACAACCCGACCAATCTGATTGAAACTTCGCAGCATACTGAATCGGTAGTGCCGTTGCATGAAAACAAACCGCTTACAGTACTAGTCGCGCCACCTGTCGGCTTTTCTAAGGACTTATTGACCCACCCTCGTACTTAAGTCTGTCTCGAAAATTTTACAATTTTAATAATATGCCATGATGCGAAAAATGTTGAGTATCACTACTTAAGATAACCCGAAAGTATTCTCAAGTTGAGATATTATCGCGGTTTTTTATTACAGCAGTATATGCCGCTATATTAAACTGATCTATGAATATTAGCTAGACCCACGAATAAAACTAATATGATAAGAAAAATATTAAGCTTAGTATTATAATGAATTTTGATCTCTCCCTATCGTATATAATATGTATATACTATCATTGCCCTCCATTTTTGGAAGTGAATAGCAAACTGTCACTTTTATCTTTAGCATGGTTTTTCGTCTGGATTCGGGATGTGGAGGTGAACAAATAACGCACCGGAATTGTTTTAGAAACGGCAAGGTATATTTACGTTAATATATTCTAAACGGTTACATTTTTATACAAATTCTTTTCGATTTAATTTTGACGGATAGCGAGGTTAACACTGCTTACAGCGTTGCTGTCAAAAACGCTTCTCCCGCTAAAACCAACGGTCACTTGAGAGCCGTACAAAATGCGGCGTTGCCATTCGTATTTTTTAACGCTATTCAGACAATGTTTCCGGCAGATATTTAACATTATTTAATTATTTTCGCAATCAGCCGTTACTATGTGTTGGATTTGATACCGATTCGGGCCTCTCCAGATACACAAAGACATCCCCAAATGGGGACCATACGGGTGTGTCACAATACCTACATGATGATTTATAAAACATTAGTATTGTTTATCATATTAATTAGGTACTTACCCGACCAAGGCCTGAACAAAACGAACCATAAGTGCGAGTGAGAAAGCATTCGGCATGCTGATATCTCCGCAATATGCGTTAGAGTAAGATGGAATTTATACGGCTGAATTAAATATTTTTTGTACACGTCGTCGGTAAATATCGGTTTGAATGACTCTATTGAATGAAATTTATTGTTTTTTGTGTTTAATATAAAGTTAGTGGTACCTAATTGGCTTTAGTTAATTTAGTAGAAAAGATGGATAAGTGTTTTGCGTTGAAATTTGGTAGTCGTACCAAAAAGCAACATGGTGGTATAACGTTTCATAGTTAAGTTAATAATAATAAAATTGAAGGTCTACTGTGCCTTATATGCAAGAAATACGGCTTCATTTTTCCGAACAATACACATTTTCTTTATATTATTACTGGCGCTTTAATAATTTGAAAACACCTCAGAAACATACCTACCCAAAAAATAAATTTAAAAAAATACGACGCCAGACGAGACTTGAACCCGCATTCGACGGAATCTAGCCAATGTGTTGTACCAATAATTGTGAGGCGGTTCAGTTGTATAAATACTAATTATTTTCTTAAAAATTATGTATGATACAGGTGGCTCAATTAGTAAAACACGGTAGCCGGAATCCGATTGATGCGTGTTCGAGTCACGCTCGGCGTCGTATTTTTCAAAGATGTTTTCAAGTGTATGTTAAATAAAGAATGGTACATTCTCAAACCTTGTGGCTTATTCGTTAAATACAAAAAATAGTTTTTGACAATATTTAATTTTCAATTAGTGATTAAATATTTTTTTATTTAATAAACAATATCTGAAAATGTAAGATTGATTTTATTGAAAATGCATCATTTTGACTAACCTCAGAAACACGCTGAACAATGAACCGAGTGCGATTCAAACTCATATACTTCACTGTCGGTGTGATTCTTATCCATTCAGCTATCGACTCATCTGTTATTATTGCAAATAATCGTTCATAACTACTACGCTATCTGAAATGTTTCGCATTCTGCCAAGAAATATCATATATTTTCAATTGATTACAACTACAAAATGACAATAAATATGCTTTTCTACTGACACTCTTTCGCATCAAATCATATGGCGAGCACAGATATCTACTTTTTTATCTCAACCATGCAGCGTGTAGATCACTCTTGTATCACCGCAGCTGGGTGACGTGACGACAGAATCCGTAGAGTTCTGCCATAATAACACGGAGTGTGACACATTCGGAAATTTACTAGTTTGAGGCACCTATTCACGATTTTTTTAATAATCCGATTTGGATCTTGGCTGGATCTTCAGAAGATTTTCTTCTTACAATAAATATATTAGACACTTGCTTAGAATTCTTACCCATTCAGCTATCGACCCATCTGTTATTCTTGCAAATAATTGTTCATAACTATGTTATCTGAGGTTTCAAATTCCTACAATAAATATCATAATATATTTTTAATTGATTACAGCTACAAAATGACAATAAATATGCTTTCCTACTGATACTCTTTCTCATCAAATCATATGGCGAGCACAGACGTCTCATTTTCATCTCAGCCATGCAGCGTGTATCACTCTTGTATCACCGCAGCTGGGTGACGTGACGACAGAATCCGTGGAGTTCTGCCAGAATAATACAGCGTGTGACACATTGGGAAATTTACAAGAAGCACCCGATTTTGATCTTGGCTGAATCACCAGATTTTTTTACAATAAATATAATATGTTAGCCACATGCTTAGCTTATTTTATGTGCTCTAAACATACATTGAAAAATAGCTTATCCAAGATCCAGTACTTCTTAAGAGGACACTTTACCACTCGTTAATCGCGGGCTCTTAGTGTTGACATAATAATTACTAAATTTGAAATTGAATTTGCAGACCTCTATTTATCGATATGTCGATGATGGTCAAATTTACAAATATTTTAATCCAATAAATACGTAGGTACCATATACCCTTACGAATTCACTGAAGATTATAATGCAAAATAAATATCTATATATTATACTATATAAACATGAATATATATTGTCTGTTATAAAAATATGACGAATTTAAATTTAAAAGATATTATATAAACCACGTAATAATTCCCCATGTGACTAAGCAATCGCAATATAAATAATTTACATAAATATTCGTCGTTTTCTTTACAAAATGTTGGAAGTCAGCCACGCATATATTATGTTATATTTTGTCATATATATAATATAGTCCCCCGCGGATTTAAGCATCTCATAAAGACTACATGCGTACATTCTTATACGACATATAAGAAAGCCTGTCTCCGATACTTGCATATTATTTTATTTCAGGCGGAAGGCTTTGCAATGGTGTGTAACAATAATAAAACCATCGAAAACATGTAAAGGTTTAAATATATTGAACAATTTTAGTTCTGTTACCTTTTAGCAGCAAGCAAGAGAGCCACGGTCCGTGATTTCAATTTGAGGAGTTGGTGTATTAAGTAAATATCAAAACTATCACATACCTATACTTTTATTCGATTAGATTAATAATTTAGACCAGAAGCTAAGCATAATAATTCCAGTTGAATTATTATAAAACACTGACTAATTAACCGCTTTGTAAGGACTGTACTTCCTTGTCTTTTAAAACAATTATGAATTATTCAGCAACAGTTCGGGGTCCTCAAGTCGTCTTCCCTAGTTTGATGTATCTCCCAGAATCCTCCAATTCGCAATTCCGGTCGCCCACACATCCTGCAGGGCTCTTCTAATATATCACTTAACTCCAAAATCAATAAAAACCATTACTGTACCGTATTCAGACAGTTAATTATCCCGGGATATGAACTGTCAGATGAGATGTTTTTTAACACGAAGGATCGTGGCGAGTTAACTGTTTTAGGGTGTGATAGAGTACGACAGTTACATATTGAGAATTGATATGCAACGATTTTGAAAATTTACGGTAAACTGGCTATATTGTCGTTGAATAGTACCGCAACATATTGTTAAATACGTCCAAATGAATAAAAAAAACAATTGAAGATTTTAGTCGGATGCATTTGAAATCAAGTAAGACGGGGTGCCGTGTGTCTTAGCCCACTTATCACTATGTAACAAAGTATTGTATATAACCGTCTTGTATTCAGTATTGCCCGGAGTGATATCCGTGTTATTTTGGATCAAGAAAAGTAAAACAGAAACGTCTTACCGTTGTAATTAGTTAGAATAGCCCTTCTGGTCCACGCCATCCAACTACCAATGGAAATTTATTCGTTGAACATGACTAACTAGTTTAATTTTGAAAGTTGTTGATTCTGAGTCGAATAATTTAGGTAGAGTAATTTCAGATATTTAATTTAAACATATAATAATTAATGAAGTCAGAGAAGCAAAGATTTTTGTTGGGGGGGGGATTCCACCATGAGCTGAGTGATAAAAATACACTTTTGCTTGATCCAATTTGAATTGAAATTAAAAAATTGCCCTTAACAAGCGAGATTGGATAATGACAGTCGAAGTAGCAGTAAAACAATTATTAAAGAAAACCCAGACTTAAGAATTAATCCCACAAATATGTCGTCTCTGTTCTGGCAGAATACACTAACTGGAGAATACTAGTTTTGAGTAATTTGACTTTGAAGTTGTTAAAATGTTTGAAATGGTCTATCATGTGAGTTTATTCAGTAATCGTAAAAAGGATGATTTTCAAATAAAGACTGTTTATTTATTAAGAAGGTTTCCAGACGGTAAAGTTTTATGGTTGGTATAACTAACTCAATATGTCATTTTTTCGAATTAGTGTCTTCTGCCAGAACAGTGACGATGTATTCGTGTTCGGACGCCGCCAGAAAGTGGATGTAAGTGTGGCACAACCTCAAGAATTCCGTCACTGTGGCTAACCCTCATTCACTCTCCAGCGATACTACAAAAGCGATATACACGCTGCAGGAATGACGGGAGACACGAGACCTTGTGCTTGTAAATTAAATTAAAAGTAAGTAAATTGTGACCTAATAGGTTGAGCAAGTGGCTGACATCCATTTCTCGTAAAAAACAAAATCTGTTAAGACAAACCTCTACTCTGTGGAGGCCCATATGATCCTATTAAGATCGGACATGGTCGAAAGAAAAGAAGAAGAAGAAATTGTGACCTCATCGGGAATCGAACTGGGGGCCCCGATGAAAACTCACTCCCTTGAGCATTGTACTACGAGGACGTGTCGTCCTAATACAGTTATACGTTTTTAAGTTACACACAAATGCATATGTATACACTATACTTATAATAAAATATATATGTGGTGTGTTCTACAGAGATGAGATTTCATTGTTTTCAGATTTTTTTTATAATTTCACATGTAGGTCAGAATGACCTCCTTTTATGACTTGTAATGAACGCGACCAACCAATCGCATGACAGAATTTTCATTTAACATTCTTTTCAAATGTAGCATTCTCATTCTGGATTGCCAGACCGAAAAATGAGACAAATTATTTTTGGTTTGGGGATAGCCGGTGACGTCACTGCGGTGTATAGACAGTTATTGCTTTATGACAAAATAATTTTCCATACATTACAGAGGTACCTCATATTAAATCAAATTTGGTTGGCTGATTTTTCCTTTGATTAATCGTCATAAATATATCATTTTCAATTTAATGGTTTAATGGCCGACGTACTATGTGAAGGACTAAAATTAAACATTTTTTGTGATATCTTTGAAAGCTAGTTCTGAACAATATGTCAACTTTATGTTAAATTAAATCACAATACACAATCACAGTACAAATACCTACTACAATCGACCAACGACTACGGTCGATCGCGATCGATCTGTTGACCATACCTGACGTAAATTGGATTGAAATAAACATAAAGAACCCAACTGAAAAAATCGCTGAATGGAGATATTGAGCTTCAAAGTCTGTAAATATTTTTAGAGACTTTATGTCAACGTTGTGAACATAAAAACTATTAAACACTGTGACTATTATTAACATATCTCTCTTACCAATAAAATACAGTAATATAATATCTAAGGATATTAATCAATAATATAGTTGGTTCCTTTTCACTTTATGATATTTTCCATATAAACAATCACTAGAAACTATTTTACATAAATTAACCAACAGGTGATTTTCTTGTTTATTATTCCGTATTATTGGCAAAGTCATACCTACCTTATTTATTTTTTATAAAATATCAAACGGCAAAGAAATATTTGTATATCTTTAATAACCTAAGCAAAATAAATTAAGGTAAAGATAGAATACTCCATATCATCAAAAAAACCTTGACCTCTTACCTCTTCTGATAGTTTGACACTGACTATGACAGGTTTTTTGCAGTTGGTTCCTTTTTCATAAGAGAAATTTAGACGTTTAAAATATATGTCTGTTAAACAAAAGGAAAATAAAATGGGACCCACACCAAATGTAACTTGGATCTCTTTAGCAAATTGAGATTTAGGATATTTAAGACTAGTTCCCATGCATAACTCAAAATACCTAAAAGCGTTAGTTGGGTCATTCATGTTAATATAAATCCTATTGGAAGAGCACTCAATCAATATCAAGTACATGAGCTTGATTCCCACTCGTTCAAAATTTTCTGTATAAAATTGTGTATTTTCAACGATAAGTATCTAACGTTCAGTAAGCTACATCATGAAGAGATTTCTTACCACATTTTTTACGGGAAATGGATATTAGCCACTTGCTCAACGGCTAGGTTGTTAATAACATGTGAATTCTTACAGACCCGGGATTAAAATCCGAGACTATCTCAAACAACTCGAGACAAACAAAATAAATATATTAATACTCTGCGATTGTAGGCGCAATTATAACTTATTAAATATTCTAATATTATCATTATAATAATAAAAAATAATTTAATGTACCTGGCAGTGTATTGCGTCGACTTATAATGTCGTGGGTCCCAGGTTCGAATCCTGTAGCAAATGCATATATTGTTTTTCAATTTGTGTTTGGAGCCAAAGTATGGACCCAATAGGTTGAGCAAGTGGCTAACATCCATGTCACATAAAAAATAAAAATCTGTCAATACAAACCTCCACTCTTTGGAGGCCCATATGACCCTATTAGGATCGGACATGGTCAAAATAAAGAAAAAAGAAGAACCTTATACTTTGTAAGATATATGGAATAGTAATTACTTTTATTCATCATAAGTACTCCATCTCAATATAGGTCATAGTTGCATCCAGGAAACGTCCCCACTCCCCTCTGTCTGTCTCATGCTTCTTCAAGTTCCATAGTCCGAGACACGTTGTGTCTTCTTATGTACAGTCGAACAACTCTCTATATATCCCTAATCCGTCTTTTACCTTTTATGTTATCAAAAAAATGCTCTTCGCTGCTTGGGACTTTTCATGCTTGAGACATGGCCTGCGTAACATCGTAGCCCCGCTTTTACGATAGAGATGACAGAAAAATATAATTCATGGTTATACCTCCCTCGCTACATACCATCTTCGTCGCAAACGGCTCCAAAGGCACTCTTGAATAATATTTTTCTTTACGATACATATTGAAAAACAAATAATCATTTTGTCAGTGATTCTTAAAAGGGCATCTATGAGAATTTAAAAAAATCTAGCGCTAACAGCACAGCTTGAACCTTATTTGGAAATATACTAAACACGGTTTAACTTATTTAAATCAATAAAGGATTCTAAACATTAAGCTTGATTAGTTAGATATCACGTCGTAGATATTATTGAAGTCGATTTGGTTAGTAGGGGAACTCCTGTAGTAATAAGAAATAAAGATCATGAGGAATCTAGCTATCAGTAATGACCGTCGCCATCTACTACGCACTGTTTCATTTTTTTTCTGTCAAATCATTTTAAAGTCGCACGTTAACATTATAGTTGACAGCACGGTATTGAGCTATTGCTATAAATACTATGGTTGGTTGAGTGTGTGTATTATTAATCTGGCCAATATTTTGGCCAAATTAATACATACGTTATCAAAACGTTCGACTGCGGCACCAATGCACTATATAATTTAAGCCTATAAATATTAAGAAGTCTTGTTTTGAACCTGTTTAAGTATATCATGACATATTATCACCTTTCAATACCTTAATTATGTGTTGGAAAATAGAGGTTCCTTGAGATTTTACAAAACGTTTCAATTGTTCCTCTAAAGAAAAAAAGGTTGGGAATCACAGCGTTAGTTTAGTAATTATCGTGATATGCCCATAGTATGCCAATATATAATGATTGTTTGTAAGTACGTCATAATGCCTTCACAGGTTAAATACCTACCTCTTTCTCATACAGATACGGCACACCGTGATAAAATCACATTACCAGCATGTTCACTCGTTTTGAATGATATTAGAATAGAACTCGCAAGAAAAATACTGTGTGGGTATATAATATTATTTTCTTTTTCAATGATATATGAGCAACCGAAAACTTAGCCTAATATATCGCATATAGAGTATATACTTACTTATAAACGTACTTTAAAATCACAGTGCTTTTAAATATACGTACATATCGCCATGAAAAAGCTGCGAATAACTTAATACTAAATAACCATTTCTTTTATTCAACGAATAATTCACAGGGTTTGAGAATGTAACATTCTATTTATTGAATAGACTTAACTTTGAAAACTCTTCAGATACATACTTACTAGACAAAATTACATTTGAAAAAAATTAAAGGTTAAAGTATATTGGTGCGATACCATACGGGTTCAAATTCTAGGTATATATATCTTAGGTGTTTTCAAAGTCATGTATGTTAAATACTAAATAGTAAACACCTTTCCTTTTTGTTATTACAGAATATAACTCAGATGATTTGTATAAGACTGGTTTAAAAATAGCTTTAACAATATTGCTTCAAATCGTTTTAGTTAAGTATACCAGTGACGCACAATCTTTTCATCAATAACACCAATTTACAAATGTACCAATTAATAGAAAGCAAAGCAAAAGAGGATTGAAGTTGTTAACGCTATGGTACTATTTACATAACAAGCGTGACTAACAAAATTTATTTTTTTTACATCAAAATTATGTATTTTCTGTAAAAAATCTTTCATTTTTAAATCTTGTGTGTATTTTTTTTAACCATGTCAGATCTTAATAAGATCATATTATGGGCCTCCACAGAGTGGAGGTTTATATTAACAGATTTTGTTTTTACGAGAAATAGATCTTAACCACTTGCTCAACCTATTAGGTCCATTCTCTAACTCATACACAAATCGAAAAATAATATGTGTATTTTCCTGACTCAGGATTCAAACCTGGGACCCACGACGTTATCGGCCGACGCTTAAACCGCGCGGCCATCGTAGGCTTTGTATTCAATAAATGATAAACTTGACTAACGCCTTCTGATTAGTGTAATTTAAAGTATCTCAGATAAAAACTTAGTTATAAGAAATAATTCGCATGCCTCATAGACGGGTCGATAGCTTAAAGGCTAGAGTACTCATGTGAAAAATGAAATATATGAAGTGGAGTCCTACTCGGTTCAACTGTTTTTCCAGGATTATCTATTTTGTTGTTTTTGAGTATTTTCTATAAAAATGATTATTTGGAACATCATATCATTTACGTCGCGGCATACCTATGACCATAATAATTTACATCAAACAACCTGCTACCATACGAGTTAACGTTCCAAACAATAATGAAAAGTCCCAATGCTTCTTTTTTCTTGGTTTTACTTATTATGACGATCTGTGTAATGTTTCATCTTAGATCGCAGATAATATCGACTTGTCCCATGTTTTATTTTTGTTATGGTTGTTGGAAACAATACTCATTCAGAACTTTCATACAAACTATTATAATCCACTTGGGTTTTGAAATCCATTAAAGTGTTGTGTGGGCCAGCCTACCTATAAAGGTCACACGTAGAAACTTTGAGAAACCCCATAAGTAGTTTTCAAACTCATTTACAATATCCCAAAAGTGCTCGTATATATTTCAATTCGGCGCGTGGGCGTATCTTATTTAAACAAAATCCTCATATATATGATATATATAAATATGTACCTACGTATACGTATAAATATATATATTAAAACAAAGAACTAAGCCTTCGCTATCTTGTTTCTTAGAAAAGATTTCAGTGGGATGTGTTTATCGCATGGCTGACTTGAAAAGGTCCTCACTTTCCGAGTGTGGTAAGATTCAACCACGGATCACATCATGGAGTAATTTGTATTATTTCCCCGAAATAGTTCAGCGTATGGAACGTTGTTATGTTCTCTCAATTCTTTTCTATGGCATGGGAAGTATGGACGCTAAACCAAGAGATGTCACGGAGACTTGAAGCTTTCGAGATGTGGCAGTATAGACGCATCCTCAAAATTCCTTGGACTGACCGGGTGAAAAATGTTATATGGGGAAGGACCGATAAGTTCTACTTAGTATCAAAACCAGGAAACTATAGTACCTTGCTCACATTATGAGAGGACAAAAGTACAGTATTCCCCAATTTGCCGTTCAAGGAAAGATCAATGGTAAGCTTAGCAGAGGACTGCGCCGCATTTCATGCCTTAAGAACCTCCGTGATTGGTACGAGTGCAGCTTCACTGAACTGTTCCGGGTAGCAGACGACAAAGCTAAGATCGCCTTGATGGTGGCTGACCTCCGCTAGGGGATGGTACAACAAGAAGAAGTTCAGCCATATATATATATAGCAAATCGAAGCGGAGGGTTTTGTATAGATTGATAGTTTTTCGGTTTTTTTGCGTCTTGTTATGTGACTAACTATGTGATTTTAGTGTTTGGTATTATTATTTTACCCTTTTTTGTCTTACTATCTTAAATCTTAAGTCATATCAGTCATATCCCACGTTAACCGATCGGTAACATGTCAGTTTATAATGTCGTTGGTCCTACAAAAAGTATTTCTCACAAAAATAAGTTTACCTGTTGTTTTTTCAATGTATGTTTGGGCCAAAACCTAATAAGACGATACTGTGGCTAAAATTCATTTCTTGTTATTACAAAAAAAACTGTTGACACATTTTGCACTCTGTGGAAGCCCACATGATCGGCCACAGTGATGTAATTTACCTAATCTGTAATATTTGATACATTATGTAATATTAAATTTAGTATAATCAATGACGACTAATCAAAAGTTAACATAAAAATTATCGTTTTATAATGGCAATAGAAGCCAGGTACATCAATCTTTCATGTGCATTAAAATCTTTTTGTTCAAGATATTTGTGCTTTGCAGAATATGGGTATAAATTGGTTCAATTTTTCTTGAGTTTTTGTAATACACAGTAGAGTAGCTTTAAGCTATACCAAGCCTTAATACATTGATAATATCTACCTGTGTTGAATAATGATAACCTAAATAATATCAACTACTATTGACAAATAAGATGTAGAGTTTTTTTTAAATTAAATACACTTGTATTTTATTATTGCAAACAAACAGTTACCTATTATATTACATTGAGAATTATATATAGAATTAATAAAATGATATAGAGAAATAATAATAATAAAATAGAAAAAGAAAATAAGTGACAAAAGGTGTAAAATTGAACGATATAACGGTTGGTTGCGCTTTTTATAGTGGACTATAATTGATTTTGATGGGATGATTGTGATTGTAGTTATATGTGTCGCTACATTTCAAAATCAGCCAAGTCCACCTTTAGGTATTTTTGACTTTTTTGTGACACTTTTGCATTATCAAAATGTGGAATTTATTAATTTTTAATATTCTATACTAAAAATAATATAGACTTTCACCCTTGTGACTGTGTATTTGAGAAAACAAAAAGCTGTTTTTCTCCTATTCATCTATTATGGACTTGGCTGATTTTGAAATCTAGCGACATATATATGCTGGAAAACGTTATGTTAGGATGCCAGACACTGGCCTTTTATGCTGTTGATGATCTTTCTCCGTGGTCTCGTTACATTATCACTCGCACGGTATTGTTTGATGGGTCACCCAGTGCGCGCCACTTGATGTTCAAATTTGGTTTAGGTCGTAAGTGTTTCTAAGCGCGCGGTCGATGAATAACTAATGTATATATATATATATATTAATAACGGTCGACTACTGACTCGTTACTGAGTTGCGCTTGGTCTTGCGACAATAATGGGGATTTGAGGTAGAGAGGAAATATAGGGATGAGGGCCACCATATTTGGCCCAACCATATTTCGATAAAATATACCAATAAAACAATAATTATAAAACTATTAATATACCTGCTTTCACCAACTATATAAATGTCTACATAATAAATAGGCATATAAATAAATATATATATCCAGAGGACTGGAGAAGATTCAGTCCCCTGGATACCTCAAAAGTACCTAAAACAGTGAATATATTACCTCTTTGGATGTCTGTGCTTATTCGCTATCTCAGGTACTCAATTGAACAGCACTCACCTGTTTTATCACACAAACGATCACCGACCTCAGCCACAGCCCCCAGGGAACAGATAATATAATTAGATAACAGACAGTCGTATTTTTTGGACTATTTGTTAGACTCAACCAAAAGAGCTGCCGACCCTGACGATTGAACTGATTTACTCAGGTGAGATGCCACGAGTATACCCATCACAGTGGCATCCCAAACCATACATTTTCCTTCCACCATCGTGATACCGCGGAGTATTTGATTATTTATTTTTTTTATTTATCAACAATATTTTTTATGAAAATACACATACTCGTATCTAAGTTATTTTAAGGGCGGACGTGCTCAGCGTGGGTCAAAATGGAGCTTTTTCTTCTATTTTCAAAGCATGATCCTGGACATACCCTAAACGTTCTAGATAATCTATTTATATAATTTTGAAGCCTTATTATCCTATCGCCTATATAGCCTTTATATTTATTTTAAACATTTGATGACTGCATAAAGTATTTTTATTATAAAAAATAGTATTCTTTTAAACCTCTCGCTCTAGTGTTTTAGAATATAGTCATATTTCGGTACATAACTGTGCAGTGGTGTTAAGATTTTTTTTATTTATTAATTTATGACGAGATAATTTTAGTAAAATATTTACGATAAAAAATTATATTGATAATCTCTGTGATCCCAAATTTGACAAGAATTAGGCATTTTATTATTCAAAAAATCGGCAAGATTAACACATTTGAAGATGATTCTAAGGATACTTATTATAAGCTATGTCTTGACCATTCAAGTGAATAATGATTGCTTTATAATAATTATTGACCTAAGAATAAGGTAGTGTTTTTTTTAAATACGCCCTACGCTGAGCATGTCCCCCCTTAAATTTAGTCTATATATTTTTTTAATATTTAAAATAGTTAGCACAGTAATAGCTTTTATTGCTGAATTCAAGTTTGGAAGTGAATAAAAATGTGTTTATGTATTTCTATCGGGCTCTAAAAGCCCCCGAGTTGTTTTTGTAACGCTATGTGTGAGTATGTTTTCTATAAAAACACTATGAAACAAGGGTAGATCCACACTGTAGCATGTCTACGTGAGCACGTGCAGGCAATATAAACATAAACATAGTTGAAAGTGGCATAAAAGCAATGACAAACAAATTACGAGAGCTGGGAGCTGGGATATGCAAATAAATTTGTATTTTCCACCTTGGTTGTTAGTTAAACCGGCTAATGTCAAACGTTGTAAATTTATCTCAGTAATAATACATACAAAGAAAACTATTCACATATTTATTCACTCACGTTTATTGTACAGTTAAATTTTCTTCTCTGCGTACTATATATCTAGAAGTGGCGAAGGCTCCATACTAGGCAATTATTAAAAGCCTACCTTCTAAGAAAAATAGACTGAAGACATTATAAACTATTAAAATAAACAGACCCATCATTCGGACTGTATGCAATATGGTTCGTTCGAATCGCTCGAAAGGCGAAGCCTAAAACCTTTACGCATACTATTATTGTCTATGACTGCAGCTTTGTCTAGAATTATTAATAATAAGATAATTTTTAAAAAATAATTTTATTTAATGATTTTTGATGTGTATAAATATATAGGAAAGTACATAATGTAAAATCATCGCTCAATTTTATATCGACAGTGAGCTATTGAAATTTCATCGATTTAGTATGTCGCTGTCAATAGTGTTACTTATTCATCAGTAGTATTTTTTTTCGTCGGTTTGAAAGAAAAAAGTGTACTACAGTGCACGAGAGCAATTTATAAAATGACATGTGAGAAATTATGGAGAAAAACTTTCCCATTGGGGAATAATCAATGCGAAAAAATCAGTGTATAATATTATAGATACTAATCCTTTTCTCATTTCGCAGTGATTCTTCTCACAATTCCACAAAGAGAAAGTTACTCTGAATAATCTCCCCCAAATCTATAAGAGTGGAGGGGTGCGGCTACTGTCAACCGATAATGTAGGCGAATTAAAGATAAAAATAGTTAATAAGTAATTTTATATGAGAAATTGAAATGTTTTCAATGTTCCAAAACAATATATTCTTTATGTTTGCTTTTAGTATTTGAAGGAAGACAAGTCAGACTAAAAAAATCATATTATATACTAATAGAAAATAATAACCTTTTATATAAAATCATGTCTATGCGATGTAATAACAAAGTGATATGGAAAGAAAGTGCTGTATTTGTTTTACAATGAAATTAAATATTGACATTCTATTTTTATACATTAATATGTAGATATATTGCGACATAAGAACTGCTTCCAAGTCATTTCTGTAGTTTGTATTTATTTATTTATAAACGGCGTAATTATGCTAAAAGTAGACAGTAGACATGGAATACAAACAGAGATTATGGACATTTTTGTATTAAGTGTAATTATTTAAAACTACACACATTATGTTATTATTATACTGCATACGAGTCGCTTATTTCTAAAGTTCACCTTGTCCATTTTGTTTGGTTGAAAGATATTCACAAAAAACCTGTATGGAACCTCTACATAAAAAAAATCTCTTCTTTTAATCAAATTGAAATAAATATAACATACTTGCGAAAAACACATCGTTTTCTAAAATACCACACACAGTTTTTTTAAATATTTAAAGATTTGTCGTGGACAATATGACTTTTGACACAAGTTTTATGGACTTGAAGCATTTTGGCAATGTTTTTATGGACAATATGAGTTATGGTAAATTGCGTATGGAACCTATACATGAAAAAAATAAATTTATCTTTTTTTAATCAAATTGAAATAAATGTATGCTTGCGAAAAACACATCGTTTTCTAAAATATCATACACAGTTTTTGAAATATTTAAAGATTTGTCATGGACAAGCCGCATTTTGAAATTGGACACTGTTTTTCAACCGTTATACTGGCTGCAAAAGACTAGTATTGGAATTGTTTATAGAATATATATGTGCCACTTTGAATAAGCAATATAACTGCATATTTAGTTCATTGTTGGTCAAAACTGTACAAAATGAATTTCGGAAACGGGCGACTTTTAACTTTTTATGATAAATACAATATATGAATGTGAATAACTTTTGAAGGTTTGAATAGTTATGTTATTTTTGTACAGTGTGACTGCTTTCTGCAAATCTGTGAAATTTTCTTTATTATATAAATAAAAACATTTTTGTACAACATAAGCCTGTATGTTTCACATAGTAACACATTTTTGTCTAAATTGTGGACTAACAACATTCAAATATTTTTATGACGAACGTAGTAGATATAAATCTATGTGTGAGAAAAAAATCGTCAGTTCATTTGTAAGTTTTACAAAGCATGGATTAAAAATAGTTTATATAAGTTGAAAGTTTGACATGCAGAGTTGGTTTAACGTTGAGGTACGTGAAAGAGCATTATCAACTAGGAGCTACAGGTGTGAGAATCGAGGAATTTGTATGTCTATGTTAGTTAGAGTTCTACTTCACAAAGTTGATGTATTAATATAATACTCGATAGTTCAATTATTACCATAGTTACAAAAACTATGAATGAAAATGTTATAACATAATCATCACATATAATGCTGTGATTACATTATGATGCACGTCGCGTACCGTCACATGCTGTCATAGTAAGTTGCCGCTACGGGAAAAAAGTGTGTAACATCCTTTTTTTGTTATTTAAAATGTTATCTGGTGACTGATGCTACCATCCCGTAGCACATGTTGAACCTTTAAACGAATATTGTCAATTAGCATAATATGTCAAAATCATCAGAACAACAATGAGGTCACCTCATGCGTACAGCACTGCATCGATACCCGCATGACTCAATGAACGTTTTTTTATCATTTTCTTCATGCTTAGACATGCCTGACATTTAGACTCATGCCAAAATCGCGTTTCTTTTGTTTTTAGCCGTTGGCACTATTATATAATAATATTGTCTATGCTTTGTAGGTTGGGTTTTGTTCAAAATGTTATCTATTAATACAATATCGCAAGTAATTTTACACGTAGAAACTGTTAAAATTAATTGAAATTAGCATGAATAATGAATAATAATTCAAAATACTAATATATTAGAGTTTTTACTCTCCATCATTGAATTTATAGAAATAGTGATCGTTCAAAATATTCTGCGGAATAACCAAACCATAGACTAAATTTATCGCCGTGACAGCATGACAGTACGCAATGTGCGTCATAGTGTATCTGAACCTTTTTACAGTCACATAAACATTAATTAATTATTCAACATTAAACAAAAATTGTGTTAATTGGATATCACGATATTTACCTTAAAAAGAAATATGCCACTTATAAACATTAAACATTCTTTTAGTACATTCTTACTTATTTTGTGTAACAAACATATAATTACAGTTTTTTTGCACTAGGAACAAGTTATGTTTTATTAACGCAAATTTAATTTGTACACTTCTTTATTCATGAAATTTAATAACGCAGTGACAAATCACTCATTCATGATGCCAGTGGATATGCGTTTGAATATCGAGTAGGTATAGCAATTATAAGTTAAACTATAATTGATAAGATTAATATTCTTTCCCATATGAAACGATTTTAGCGACACCGGTATTATTAATATTATTATTATTATTATTATTAAGGATCAAATGGGTTGGTTAAATGGCAATCAACCATTCCTCGTTTTAATAATCTTCACAACTCAGAATGTCACTGAGAATATCCATAATATGCTACCCCAAATTACTTTATGAACGAAAACAGTTTTTTGCTTTTTTATATTAAATTTAACAGTATCAAGTATTTTTCCTGAAATTCATCAGTTATAACGGTTATATATTGTTACTCCATCTATCTTTTCTTTTTAACCTTGGTTAAAACCTAATTATTATTATTATTATGGCTAATAAATAAATAGTATGGTAAATTTTGTATTGAAATTAGTAAAGTACATTGGCCGGAATCCGATGGCTGTATGTTCGAGACCCTCTTTGCATCACTATTTTTTATATTTTTAAGGTATTCCGAATAAAATTATGTGTACCGATTCCTATTTATTAGATCGCGGTCAGCGACGATATTTATTAATCATATTAAATGAGATTTTTTTTTATCCTTTCTGTGTATAGATAGATAATTAATTATTGTTAGGCTTTTCTGTAGCTCATCTTTCATGGCAAGAATTATAAATAGACCGAATAAGCTCTCCAAAGTATAATGTGCAGATCAACATACTTGATGTTTTTACATCAACGCGTGGATGACGTCATCAAACATACATGGGAACACAAAAGCTCGTTTTAAAAACACCTTACATTGTATTTTATAATAGACTTTGTTACAAAATAAGCTCCAAAGTTGAGCCAGAAGTCGCATTCCAACTCAGTGTTGTCGGACTGCGTAAAGTAATTAGTCAACTCGTCGAAATTATGGTTAAGAAATTTTAATTCATTTCTGTATATCATGACAATGGGCTTACATATTGTTTATTCAAGATTTTTATACTTATCTAAAAAAAAATAGATAATAAAAATTTCAATGGTTCACTAGCGAATTGAACCAGTGAGTTTATCGACTGCATTTATCAAGCAAGGCGGGCTTATTATTGAGTGAATGGTTTATAAAGTACAACATAAAATAAAATGACCGTCGGAATGCAGTCATCGAGACCTCTTTTACATTTGTATATTATGTATTTGGGGTTGATGAGGAGATGGTGATGTGCAAAGCAAGTCCCGGATCGTCGAATCCGTACGTTCCAGCCTCACAGTACTACTGCATTTTTTTAAATTAATTATAATATAAAATAAATGTACATATGTACATATGTACGTACACGATGGTGCAGATCACAAACCTCCTTAGTCAAAAAATACGATTTTACAGGGGAAGGTTAAAACTGATTTATTTGCATCATAATACGATGAATATGCCATAGGAGTTTTAATTAAAAGATCAATAGAATAGACTCGGCTATTTTTCTTTTTGATATATGAGGTAAAGTACAACAGATCCGTTAATTTTTTGTTGATTTTTTGATACCATAAAGTCAAAATCATAAAATTTGACATAAAAGGTTTGTGATCTGCACTATCGATATGCTAATATTTAATATATGTGTATGTCTTGGATTATCTGTAGCGCATGAGAGAAAATAAATGAAAATGCGTAGGAGATAGCGAGACAGGTAGAAGATGTATTAAACATAAACGTATAAACGTAAATTCTAAATTTTAGGAGAAATCGTTTATTTTAATCGGGTCGTGAAAAAATCAAATGATACTCTCATAATAGTTTGTCAGATACTTATATTCCGGTAATTGCATATCAACTTCACCGTGGAGTATATTTGTACGTATGCTACAACATGTGGAGATGTCTTTACTGGGTTAGGTTAGGTTAGGGTTAATCTTATTGGAACAGTACTATTTGCAAACTATCGTCGCATTTTGTAAGATACGTACAAATGTATTCCACGGTGAAATGTTCAACGAAGAACTCGTCATTTTATAAAATGTTATACGAACTCATGTTTCACGTACTGCGGCGCACGAATAAGTGTCCCACGATGAACTGCATACGTACAACTTACATGTTACCAATTTTATACTAGAGATAAAGTGTTGTAACCTACTGTAACCTTGGGTACTTCACAACCAATCAAAATATATAAATGTTATGCATGAGGAATAAACATGAGCTAAGCCCAGACCGCGTTGCCGATTGACAAAATGAATGAATTTAATAATTTTCGGCATAGTTAATAGACTACAAAAACTCCGCCAGGCTGATGCAACAACTCACTGACAAATAATTGAGTCTGAAGAAGAGAATGAGATGACGAATGATATTGCTGACAGGTGATACTGAAACCTGGTAATATTTGCTATTATTTAAGAACAGTACTAAAATATTGCAACTACTGTTCGCTCAATATTGTTAAAAATATATTTAAAGTCTATAATGAATTTTGAAATGGAAAATAAAGCTTTTCCGGTAGTGATTGCATTTTAAAAGAAGTACATAATATTTTTATATAAGCAGAATAGAGCTTTTGTGCGGGGAATATAAAAAATTCTTTTCATTAAAAGCAAAATTATTCCAGTGTAGAATTAAATTTTAAGTCTCTAAAACACAGCTTTAGAAAATTACTCCGGTAAGTTGCGAGAACAGTTTTAGCTGATGGCAAAGCTAAGGAAAGCTCTATGCAAAACGACGGAACTTCGCTGCATTTTTCCGCGTAAGCCCTTTAATGGAAACTTTAAGATTTTATTTTATTTTTGTTTTCGTTCTATGTATATACGCGAACAAAGCTTTTTACATACAACCTATCGAAGGCTGTCCTGGACGTATATTTTCATTTGTTTGATTCGTAAGTGGGTGCATAAGTTCGACTTGAGGAATTTTTTAATCAAATAGTTTCCTCGGTTCATTTTCCAGTTTTTGTTGGTATCTGATAAAACATGTCTAACTTTATTTACTTTGTCTTCTTTCTATTGTTTACTATTAGATAATATAATATTAAGTCCACTCTAGAATTCTTGTATTATCTTAGTCAGGCCTGGGTAGACTACAGCCCGCCAATTATTTTTGTGGGGCCTGCGAGCTTTAATCGTATTTCTGAAAAAAAAACATTTTCTTTATTTTAACCCTTTTTTTTAATAAAATTTTAATATACTTGAATAGCAATCGAGAAGAAATCAGCAAATTAAGTTAAAGATTCCGTTCGAAAAATGTTGGTTATTTTTGGATCAATCTACATATTATTTAAACAAACATTTTCAATTATGAATATCAATAAAAATTCTTTAAGATCAAGCATCAGCGATGAACATTTACAAGCAGTTTTAAGAATCTCAACAACAAAATAACATCTGATATTAAAAAAAAAAGTTGAAAAATGTCAAACGGTTTCATTATTCTCATTAAATTATTTGTAAATTGGCTATTAGAGAATCATTTTTTTTTCCTTTTTGAATTTCCTTTTTCATGATAATAAATTCAATACTGTATGTCTAAAAATAGTTTGCGACCAGCCGTTCATTTTGTATACCTAATGCGGGTTTTGGAAAAAGTTTGCCCAGCCCTGTCTTAGATCCTGTTAGCTTTCTGTAGCTTCGTTTCGTAGTTAATAGTATTCGTTAGCTTTCCAGGATACCTAGTAATACATTGAATATGCTTAATCAACCTAATTATTGATAATTATTAGGACAGGTTTTATAATTCATACGTTAATTCCCGTTGTATTTTATGCGAATAAATACCATTGTTCTACATGTTTAGATATAAATGTATTATCATTATATTTTATATATATATATATCATAGAATGGATGCTAAAAGTCAACAGATATTATTATATAGATACCTTTTATTTACAAAATAGGGCTTCTTGAAGTCTAAAAATAATGTTTCCCACATTTTCAAAATGCCAATATAAAATATTTTCTGCGTCATCGTTTTGGAATACTTCGAAAAAATGGCATTTTTATGCATATTTTAAGAAAAGCATTTCCTTTTTTTAAATTGCTTATTTTGCATTTTCGTTTATGGAATACAAATATTTGAAATTCGTTTGTTTTTTTCTCTACCCTATTTTTGACACTTCAGAAAAATACGTATATCCGCAAGGTATGTGAGTTTAGACTATAACAGGTTTCGTTTATCTGTTTCTTTTTATATAACTTTAACACATTTAGCTACAAATTTTTTCCAATCCAATATATAATGATTTTTCACTAAACGATTTCTTCTCAATACTTCAAAATAAATTTAAAAAACAAGTGTTTAAAGAGTTCTCGGCTCGCGCGTTGACATTGGATTTTACTCGCCGATGTACGCCGGGACGAACATAATTATTCACAGTCGACCAATCCACTATTACTATACAGGTAAGCAAAAATTACTTGGTGATTTTGTAATCGTAACCACTTTAAAAATACTGTGATGTGGATATTTGAATACTTACCATGTTTATTTATGGAAAATGATCTCACGTATTGCACGTTCTCGCGTGGTGATTTTTGTGATTCAACTGTATGTTGAATGACAGTTGGAAGTCAATTAATACGTGTGAACCATATTTAAACCAAGTTGATCTATCTGTATAGTGGATTTAACGAAATGAAGATCTTTTTAATTTTGTCGATTCAATATTGAATCATCGTTCAATTCAACCGGTTGCCTAGCAACAAGTTACCTAGAGTAACTAAGGTGATAACAACTCGTGTCTGCACGTTAAAGCGCGAATCAAATTTAGGTTCATGTCACCTTCACGTCGCCTACTGTCACGTGGTCGCGGGGACAAATTTAATCTATGGTTTCGTCATTTTGCAGAACATTTTCAACGATCACCATATCTGTAAATTCGCTCAAGAATGACACTGATGAAGAGTGTATCTATATATATATATATATATATATATATATATATATATATATATATATAATAGTAATTTGAATTATTATTAGTTATTCATGCTAATTTCAATTAATTTTAACAGTTTCTACGTGTGCGTGCGTTAAAATTACTTGCGACGTGACATCAATAGATAATATTTTGAACAGAACCCAACCTGTAAAGTGTAGACCATAGATAATAGACAAAATTCTTATATAAAATACATATTGCCAGCCGCTAAAAACAAAAATACGTGATTTTGACATTATAGTCGAAAAGTGTAGGCATGTAGAAGATTATAAAAACGTTCATTGAGTCATGCAGTTGTCGATGCAGTGCAGTTCAATGTGAGGGGACCTCATTGTTGTTCTGGTGATTTCGGCAGATTTTGCTAACTTACAATGTTTGTTTAAAGTTTCAAAATGTGCTACGGGATGGGAGCATCAGTCTGATAACATTTTAAACACCAATAAAAACGACATTACACAGATTTTTCCCGTAGCGGCAGCTTACTGTGACGTCACGTGATAGTAGGCGACATGCACCTCAATTTTATCAGAACTTTAAGGTACAAATAATATATAATGATCTTGTTATGTGCTCACACGTGTTGTCACAGTAAGCTGCCGCTACGGGAAAAAAGTGTGTAATATCGTTTTTCTTGGGATTTAAAATGTTATCAGACTGATGCTCTCATCCCGTAGTACATTTTGAACCTTTAAAGAAACCTTGTCATTATATCTTTAAATTCAATGATGGAGAGTGCCAACTCTAATGTATTAGTATTTTGAATTATTATTCATGCTAATTTCATTAATTTTAACAATTTCTACGTGTGCGTACGTTAAAATTACTTGCGACATTGCATCCATAGACAATATTTTGAACAGAACGTCGACAATATAATATAATAATACATAGAACATAGAATACCTAATCTATGTGGGTTTGTCACTGTAGCTGGAAAAAATCATTTTATTTTTTTCAACGTGTCTTTGATTCAATACAAGGATCAAATAGATTGGGCGAACAATCGCTTCTTATTTAACATAACCACCTCTTTATGCACCGCGTAGAACTGAAATGCTAGGTAATTTTCTTTTTTAAAATATCTTAATGTTCGTATTAATTTATTTTTCCAGAATACCTACCTTAGAATTGGTACCTACAAAATAATATGGACAATGAACCGACCGAAGAAGATAAAGCGAATGCACTAGAAGCAAGAATACGAGCGCCACTGGTTTGGTGCCACCTTCCATCGTCGGGTCTGAGGATCGAAGATCTGCAAGAGAAACGATACGAGGAAGCCATTGCCATTTTGAAGAATCACTTTTTAAATACAGAAGTTAGTTTAAACGTATTTACTTGTTAATGATGTCTGTGAAAAAATATTATATTAGATTAATCAATCGGACAGACTCGATAATTGTTTCTCGTATTGAACATAAACGTGTATACTTTGATCTCTTCAAGTCTTGCTCATTGGTAATTATTCATGATCATTTTATAAAACTAGTTTATCACTTGGAATATAGGTACAGGTGTTTCATTCAATAACTGACTTTTATCAAGTATGAACACGTTACTATACATGGCATATTACATAAACTCAAATTTGTATTTCAGTTTGTGTAATGTTTTAAATAATCATTCTCAATATCACATGGCGGAGGGCGCGGGAGTATAAATTGAGCTATAATTAAATAGAGAGAGTAAGAATTGTAATTTAAAAATCGTGAGGATTCAAGAATACAATAATTCTCTAGTTGACATAATATGGCGATCCAACTGAAGAGAAACTAAAACTACATACATTCATAATAACCGATACTAATAAAGGGCTTGAAGTGAATCGAAGCGTACCGGTGCATAGATAGGATTAGATTCCGAGATTATCGCTCCGCCTCGTGAAAAAAATATGGTTAGTGAGTTATTAAAAAGTAATTGCATCCAGGCCTGAATTTCGCCTGTGGCGCTGACAACCTTTACATACGCTCTAATATAGCAGGCCACAAGTTAAAGACTGTGACCATTTGACCATCTGAACATGGCAGGTATAAACCTAACAAAAAATTAACACAATTTGTTTTTTAATTAATTGATTTAATAATTTTTAATTAACAAATTTAATTTAATTTTTATATATAACCAGCTGAAGTACCCGGCATCGCACAGGGTCGCTTCGTGGTTATATTTATCTTAAATATTGAAAAAAAATAATAATAGGTAATTATTTTTTTAATATTAATATATCTGTGTAATACAATATGACAATATGAAAATAATTCTAATAGGAGTAAAGATCAAACAAAAGAACACTAAATTAAAATCAAATCCAAAATATGCAAACGTTATTAATGTTATTAATATGTAGTAAAAAAAAAATCAAAATTGGATGGAACAAACAAACAACAAACTTTGTATTTTATGTAATACTAATTTAGAAACCTTCGCAGGTGTGCGCACAACAACTGACAAAAGTTTCATCGCAATCGGATGAATGGTATTGGAACGCATACGAATAGAATAAGATGACTTTCTAATTCATAAATCTTCGTGGGCATGCGCACGAGAGCTCACCAAAGTTTCATTGCAATCGGATGAATGGTATAGGAACGTATACGAATAGAATAAGAAGAATATGGTTGTACTAATTCAGAAACCTTCGCTGGCGTGCCCACAACAACTGGTCAAAACTTCATCGCAATCGGATAAATGGTATAAGAACGCATACGAATAGAAGAAAATGGTTGTTTGGACCTTTGCGGGCGTGAGCACAACACTTGATCAAAATTTCATTGCAATCGGATGAATGGTATAGGAACGCATACGAATAGAAGAAGAAGAAGAAGTCTGTACTAATTCATAAACCTTTGCGGGCGTGCGCACAACAACTGGTCAAAATTTCATTGCAATCTGATGAATGGTATAAGAACGCATACAAATAGAAGATAGAATATAAGAAAAAGAAGAAGAAAATGGTTGTATGAATTCAAAAACCTTTGCGGGCGTGAGCACAACACTTGATCAAAATTGTATTGTAATCGGATGAATGCTATAGGAACGCATACGAATAGAAGAAGATAGAATAGAAGAAGAAGAAGAAGATGGCTGTACTAATTCAGAAACCTTCGCGGGTGTTGGCACAACCACTAACGAAAGTTTCATCGCAATCGGATGAATGGTATAGGGACCATACGAATAAAAGAAGATAGAATGATGAATAAGAAGAAGAAGATGGTTGTACTAATTCAGAAACCTTTGCGGGTGTTACCACAACAACTGACGAAGGTTTCATCGCAATCGGATGAATAGTATATAGGAACCATACGAATAAAAGAAGATATAATGAAGAAGAAGGAGAAGAATAAGGTGGTTTTTCTAATTCAGAAATCTTTGCGGGTGTGCATACAACAGCTTACCAAAGTTTCATCGCAATCGGATGAATGGTATAGGAACGCATACGGGACAGATCGACAGACAGACAGACATTAATTTTGATATATAAGATATAGCCTATACTCATTGCTCAAGTGCAGGCAATAATTTGACAAAGTCTTATTGCAATCGGATGAACGGTATGGCAGCGCATAAAATACGAACAAACAAACAAACAAATATTGATATTTATATATTAGATATACACCAATTTGAGCTCTGTTCTAACGCCGAAAACTGGACTTGATCTTTTCATATAACCTAAATGAGTATAATAATATGTTCAATGGTTTTTTAATCCCAGGATTCTTCAAGAGTTTGGTTAGTTAAATGGTTACATGTCAGCATTTCGAATCAAAATATCAACTAATGAAGCGTAATTTGATGAACGCGGTTTATTTATAAATAAAAAAATATTTAAATTTACCAAAATCCATTTTATTTATATATTTTTTTTAAATTACCGTATAAGAGAAATATAAAAATTATTACATAATTAAATCATAATCAGAATGTGCAAGAAAAATTGTTTTGTTTAGGGTTTCATAGTAAGAAATCATGTACGAGTTCATATTTAAAATTCTAAAAATAACTTGGACTCAGTGGGATTCAAAAACACAACATTTGGTTGCCTGGCAACTGCTTTATCCATTCAATTGATGATTCAAGTGGGTTTACCAAGCCTTTGTTATAAGATATTCTAAGATATGTGTCTCAGGTTGTTTCATAATAATAATTATATATATACGTATAGTGACTAAATGCAAAGCGAATACAAACCAAAAGTATTTTTGTACATATTTATTTGTGATTAAATAAATAAATCCTCTAAATTAACTGCAATATATTATACAGATATTGTCATTGTTTTTATAGGTTATGTAAATATCGTGAATAAAAAAAATATATTAGTCACTATTTAGTAAATCTTAGACGAGGAAAATGAAATGGGTGAATTTATGATTTTGATGTATTTTGAATATTTGTTTTAAATAATTATTTTAGATAACCTACAGGTGTCTCAATATCGTCCACGATGAAGACTCGGTTGAAGAGTTTCTTCAGAATGTTCGCATCCAAATGAAAGACAAGGCTTCTTTGGTGGCAGTTGAAGAGACCACGGGAAACGTCGTCGCTGCTATCATCATGAGAGTTGTTGACAGAGGTATGGGGTTTTAATGCAGCGATCTTAATGTCATAATCTGGGAGTATTACTGTGGACGATGGATGAAAAGAAGTAAATGGTGATCACCTTTATTTAATTTAAAAGATCTGGAGTCCCAAATCCATTTTTTATTTTATTTTATTTTTTTGAAAAATAAGTGTATTAAAATTATAAGGTTAATAAAATCTATATTAATTAAGCTGCGCCTCAAATTTATGTAAGAAAGATTATTATTAAATTTTCTGCATGTGATCTCATAATGTAAATTCATTTACATCAATATTGACACCAACCAGGGCTGTGCTGAGATAAAATGCCTTGTATTATCAGTAAGCCTAAAAATGATGTAACAAATCATCTTTCAATTAAATACAATCGCAAATACCATTACGCAAATCAGTAAGCAAGTGCTTTAAAAGGCTGTTATTTTATTTTATTATTTTCATATATGTAATATATAGTTACATTCAACCACATCAGAGTATAAGTTAAATAATGAAGGTGAGAGTATGCATCCTTATCGGACACCACGATAAAATTATATCTCTCTAATGATTTTGTTATTATTTTTTTTATTGGATGTCTGTTTTAAATACAAGTTATAGTTATCATTAACATACCTAATCGAAATTAAACAAGTGTATATAACGAATATTACATCTTGTGTATTAGTCACAACAATATTATTAACAACATTAAGTAGGTGCTCACGGTGGCCGCGTGGCTTAAGCGTTGGACTATCACGCCGTGGTGTCAGGTTCGAATCCTGGGTCTGGCAAGTACACATATTGTTTTTCAATTTGTGTGTGAGTCAGGTTATGGACCTAATAGGTTAAGCAAGTGACCAATATCGATTTCTCTTAAAAACAAAATCTGTTACTACAACCTCTACTCTGTGGAAGTTCATTATTATGATCCTATAAGGATCAAACATGTGAAGTGGTAGTAAGTAGGTGCATTCGAATTAAAATCCTACGCCATCTATGAGACTTTACATTTGTTTTGTATGATTGTACAGAGGCTTTGACTGCGACTCGCTGTCATATCGCCTCTTCCATCTAGAAGAGGATCCGCCGATCAGTTCCTCACTCCAATTATGTTAAAGAACTTTACAATTTTGCCAAGCTCTTCCGTCTTACCCACCACCAGGGCACCTTTCAATTCGTCGACGCTCTCACAGACATCCGAAATTCGCAGCTGTACTATGTGCCGTTCATATTTATGGCATTGTACTGCCATATTATGTACAATGTCCTAAAAACATCACATTCATCGCAGAGCTCCAAATCGCTTCTTTCCACGAGGACATAAAATCTTTTACTCATCGTGTGTCCTGTTCGTAGCCTCAGTATCAGCTTAAGCTTATTTTTCTTCAAAGGAGACTATAAACCAGGGCACCAATGGTAAAATAAACTTTACATATTGACAATATTTTGATTCAGACTTACAAAATATGATAGCTAATATTAACTGCATTTGAAATAATACTTGAGTTGTATATTGTTACGAATTCGGCGTGATTAATAATTGCATTTAAAATCTGCTAGATTGCAATGATTGCGAGGTCAAACCTTATTTCGACACCTCCTACGTAGGCCGCAACTGCGTTTTTAGCTATTTTGATTTGATTTACTTTTATTAAGTAATTATAAAGATAATGCAGCAATGGCAATCGAAATAAAACAAAAATTCAATCAATATTATATAAATTAACTAAAAAATTACGATTTCAGCATTAAAAATTAGCGTTGTAGTGTCATTAAAATTTATTAAAATTCTACTACTGAAAAATACCAGTTTACAGTTCCGGCCTTTTTTCTAATTTATGCATGTTACAAATAAAAATTTTGTTACTCTTATTATCAGTTTAACTAAATTGTTGCATAGTTTATAAAAGTACATAACGCGCCCCAATTGTGTCCCATCACTTCATTAAGGCGTTACCTTATTCATGACTTCAATGGTTATCTTTAGGTTTGATCAGAATTCAGATGGGCACATAAATAATTTATATATCGGGAGATGGGTCAGTCTGTAGGATACTTTGGTCAAGTTTTGCAAGGGAGATTGCCAGATTATTAGCTAATACTGAAATAATCACGAAACTTGGGCGGCTGTGCGCGGCCTGAGGTCAACTCAAAGTTAACGATTGTTTCATTTTGCCCAACAATTTTTGAATATAAATAATAATACTACCGAACACAGATGTTTAAATAAAGTGCCCCTCAAACACTGCGGAATATTTTAAATTATTTTGATTTTAATACACCGTATCTTTCAGTCAGAAATCTAAATTAAGTATTTCATTTTTTGAAGTTATACTTCTTTTGGCGCGTTTAGGAAAACAGATCAGAGTGTATTTTTTGCGTGTGACATGTAACAAATAATTTATTTTTCCACACAGAAAAACACACTCGATTGGATTCGAACTAACGATTGTTCGGTTATCAGCCAAACGCACAACCATTACGCCACAGAATGATACTGCAATAGTGACGATTATACAGTATAATAACATTATACTTTAGAATAATTGTTCCGTTGCTAGACAGCGAATTTATTATTGTCGGCCATTTACAATTCCTTGTAATGATTCATTGTGTCCTCAGTGATGAACAAAAATTGCTTTTTCTAAAACTCATTTTCAAAATTTTATATCTATAGTATGTTCAGAACGTCAAAGCTTTTTAAAACATTCGTATCTTGCTCCGTTTATATGTAAATTCATAAACCATGTTGAACATTCGATTTATAAATTGATTCAATAAAACAAAAGAATGTGACTTTTTGAGTTATCACATCCAACTGCAATGAATTGCAAATTTGCCACATAATATTTAGTGATGTAGCTTTTTTGCAACCATTTTATTGAAACCCATCTCGATTCAACTTTTCTAAAGTGAACTTTTTTACACCCGATGCAGTAATTTTTCCGGTAGAGTGAATCCGGCTGATTAGTAATGAAAACGCTGATTTAAAAAGCGAAAAACTTATAAAATGTCCCCGAGTTGACAGAGCCCCACCCACCCACTATTCAGTTAAAAACCGATTGCATTGCTAAGCGCACAGAATTGCTTTGCAACTTCCGACTATTTCTTGCCTTATTCAAGAAAATCAAATTAGTAAACCGGATAAAATGTTATGTTTTGCTATTTTTTTTTTTATTTCTATTTTATTATTGGATGCATTACATTAATTTTAAATGGCTTTCTGCATCGTTGTGAATTGTACCAGTAGTATCGGCTTTTTTAAATTCATATAAGTACTTAAATTACATTTTAAACCAATAAATTTTCCTCCGTTTTTAATATTGCTAATTATTGTTATTTCTCGTACAATATACCTCACATACTATATACGATTTAAATTAAAATAAAAACAATATAATATAATATAGTGCCGAAAGGTGGAGGTAGACTGTTAAGATCCATCATAAATAGTGCACGTCAAACTTTGTTAGTTATTCGTATTTGTTTTTATTGAACTAATACTACAATTTATTTACAGATGGTATTGGTTAGTCTTTAATAGTTTTGATAATATTTTGGATGATACGACAAAATTGTGACGTGATACGACACACTTTTTCATTCATACTAATTTTGTTTTCGTTGGGTTAAAAATACATATTACACATATTGTTGGTTCATTTTTTAACTTCATTAAGTCCTGCATAAACCATACTATAATGAATAAAAAAATTATTCTATCTATAAAACATCTATTATGGCTTGGTTTAGGCAGGGTTTAATTGATTTTTAAAAACTAACCAACACCATCTGTAAATTGTAGTCTTATTTCAATGAAAACAAATACGTATGACTGTCAAAGCTTAGTGTGCACTCTTTATGGCGGATCTTAACAGCCTACCTCCACCCTCCACCCTTCACCACTAAATATATATTATATATTCATTTAATTTAATAACGATCTAGACTAGTTTCATCCTCTTCGTCTTTAGGTTTATTATTTTAAATTAGTAAACTCGAAAAAAAACATCTTTTAGCGCAAATATTTTAGAAGCTACTGTTTCAATATAAAATAATATTATTTAAATAAGTAGGCAGGCGAACATAAATTTGTATTTTCCCAGTGATTCTATTCGAATTACATTTTCACAGGCGTGATATTTTTAAATCACCGTCTGAAGGACATACTTTTTTTTCTGTTTACAGAAGATCCTTTGTGGCCGTTAATTGATTTTGGAAAAAGAGAAAAGCTCACTTTCTAATTGGAATAAATTATTAGTGAAGTACTAATTGAGAAAAAAATCAGTCATATTTTATCAGTTACGCGTCTACTGATTGAATAGGTCGAGATATAATGAAAAATATATGATTTTATGTATATGACACCTGTTAAATCTATATATATAAAACAAAGTCGGGTTAGTTACACCATTTATAACTCAAGAACGGCTGGACCGATTTTTATGATCTTTGATTTGTTGGATTTGTCTCCGCCCCGAATAGCAGAATAACTATTAAAATATTGGATAAATCACGGAAAAAATAAATTATGAAGAAAATTAATTTTCTCATACATTTTGTATGGAAAGGCTTTTGACTGACATCGATGAATTTGAACGATGAAAACCTCGCGCATTCGGAAATAAAAGAAAATCACAAAAAATTTAAATCCGTATACAACGCCATCTCTGATACATGACAGAAACAATAAAGAAGAAACAAACAAACAAAAGAAAGAATGATAGTCGAAATGTCTAACTGTCAATGGTGTAGTGTGCCCAACATTTCGTGCTTCATGTCAACAGCTCAATTTGCTTGAAAACGATACTCATTGGGATATGACAATCGCTGAAGCAATTGTTTCTGCATCTCCAAGTCAGATACGCACATTTTTTGATATCATTATTTCGACATGCTTCCCATCGAATACACCTGAACTGTGGAACAAGTAAAAGGATGACATGTCAGAAGAAATTATACATCGAATTTGTGTCAGTTCAGCGAACCCCGATCTCGAGGTGAATGAGGAAATACATAACCAGGCTTTGTTTTTGATCGAATACATGTGTTACCTCATGTGCGGCAGTTTTTTAGTCAAGTTAGGAATGCCAACGCCACATCGTGGAATGAACGACGCTTTCAATCGAGAATTGGAACGTGATCGTGAATATGATCGAGATGCATTGAATCAATCAGTTCGAACGAATGTACCACTGTTGAACCCTCAACAGAAGGAAGTGTACGATACGTTAATGAAGGCAATTGATGATGGAAATGGTGGCTTATTTTTCCTCGACGCGCCCGATGGAACTGGGAAGACATTCCTCATGTCATTGATTTTGGCTACTATTCGTGCGAGATCCGAAAATGCTGTAGCAGTTGCTTCTTCTGGGATAGCGGACACGTTGTTAGAAAGATGCCGAACGCCTCATTCAACGTTGAAATTGCCGACTGAAAAACCGACATGCAACATTGCGAAATAATCAGCAATGGCCAAAGTTTTGTTAGCAAGTAAAATCATCACCTGGGATTAATGCACAATGGCGCACAAACGCGCATTGAAAGCACTCAATCGAATTATGAAAGATCTGCGCAATGACTCAAGAAGTTTTGGAGGCGCAATGATTCTACTATCTGGCGATTTTCGCCAAACACTACCAGTCATTCCAAGATCGACCGCTGCTGATGAAATAAATGCTTGCCTCAAATCATCGACTCTGTGGTGCTATGTGAAGACGCTTCAGCTGACGACAAACATGCGAGTTGCATTGCTAAACGATCCATCTGCCGAAGATTTCTCCAAGCAATTGCTGACTATCGGTATCGGCCGTGTTCCTGTCGATGAATCGAGCGGATTGATTTCGTTTCCGCTGAATTTTTCCAATTTCGTCTCAACTAAGGACGAACTCATCAACAAAGTGTTACCGAACATCATTGCTAATCACAAACATGACAATTGGTTGAGTGAACGAGCATTCTTGCAATAAAGAACAAAGATGTGGATCACTTAAACTTCACAATTCAAAATCAAATCGTTGGTCCACTGCATTCCTTCAAATCTATCGACTGTGTAACAAACGAAGACGAAGCAACCAACTATCCAACTGAATTTTGAAACTCATTGGATCTGCCTGGCTTGCCACCGCACAATTAACGGCTGAAGGTTGGCTCGGTAGTCATCATTGAATTGAAATTGAATTACAATATGTGAACTTACCAGACCCAGGATTCGAACATGGGACCCTCAACACTATATACCGGCGCTTAATCCACGTGGTCATCGTCACGTACAGTGTGTACAGTTCAATATAATTAAAATACTTTTCATTTTGATTTGATTTTTGCTCATTTATTGAACTTATTCATTTTGAGTATTCATTTTAACTTAATAAAAAACTGAATTTAATTCAGCTAATAAGTTAACACAAGAGTATTGATTTTGAGGCGGTACGAAGTTTGCCGGGTCAGCTAGTATAGTATAAAATGTACTTACTTACTTTATCCAGCAGCTCTAGAATTTTCTCTTGATCTAAGGCCAAATCTCGTACATATTGGCATGTTAGACTTGCAACGCGTAGATTGTTATTATAGCAACAGTGGAAGATGAAATTATTTTCAATATTTCAATCTACTACTTCAAGCGCAAAGTCACACCTTTTTCTTCAGTCCAGAGCTACTTCCCACGCCTTTTGTATTGTCAGATCTGCAGCTCATAGATCGCAATCGTAGCACTGTAGTAGCATGAAGGATCGATCACGATAACATAATTCTGAAAAATATATATAATGCATAACCATAGACGTTATAATAATATTAAAAATGATTTTACTATGTCGGACCGAGGTGACCACTAACACTAACTATATATTCGTATCCGGAAATTTTTACGTATGCAACTCGCCGTATCACACTTCACCGTGAAATGTTGTATCGGAAATATATGGTCGTATATTAAAGACCGTCCAACCTCTTTAGGTCGTATAGTGCTGAGATAAAATTCATGTCTAAATAAGACACGGTTTTTATCGGTTTACAGGAAGCCGGTGGCAAATGAATTCTGAAAATAGTCAATATAATGGATTATTTGTTAGGTTAGGTTAGGTACATTATTGTCTGCAATGCTCCACGAACAACGTGTATTTTTTTATCTTTGTGCCATATAAATGACCGTATAGTATACGGTCATCTATTTCCAATAAGAAAACTCACGGCGAACTGTGCTCGGTGAAATGTAATACGTACAATTTACATGTAACCTTATATTTTATGTAATCCTATGGCTAAATATTTTTACACATTTGCATAAAAACATGAAATTTTCCATGATGAATAGGGATATTCGAAGAGTAATTTTTAAGATACTTCAAAATATATCCAGCGCATCTATTCTATACACAAAATTGCTTTCGGCCGCTACGGCAGCTATCTAGGGTAGGTTTGTATCGAAGTGCTATGTTTTGATGACACCTCTTTTGGTTGTGGTAAATTTTAGAGCGAGATAGACATTTTTGACTGTTTAGACGTCTAAACAATAAGTGTTAATACTTCGATACAAACCTATCCTAGATAGCTGCCGTAGCGGCCGAAAGCAGTCTTGTGTGTAGAAAAGATGCTCAGGAACCCTTATATTCCAAAATGCAAGAAATTTTTAAATATAATTTATAACCGTCTGATTTGATTTGATTTGATTTTCGATTTATACATGACGTATACTATGATACTAATTTGAAATTTCAATTGGAAGTCTATAAAATACCAATATGGTGGCCAAAATATACGTCTGATTCCATTGATGTTCAGTTTAAAATTATGCTACTGAATACTAATTCGATGTTATATTTTAATTGTAAACTATTTTAATTATGCTTTTTTTAGTTGCCTTTTCAAGGACCTTCAGCAAGCTGAAACTGACAATAGGTGCCTGCTACGCCACGGTGATGAAATTTTACAACGAAATCGAAAAGCCGGTGGATCTACACAAGGTCTACGATACCAAGAAATACTTAAAGATATTCGCTGTTGCTGTCGATCCAAAATATCACTCATGGGGTATGTAAATACCATAACATTTGAAGGGTACACGGTAAAAACAGGCTCATCGACAAAGTGATAATTGTGCAAGAGAGCATAAAGATGTATTAAATTGTTATTGGTTTTTAAATGTTTGAAATTAAAAAAACAATAATACGATGCATTTCCACCATAAATTAATAGTTAACACAATAAAAGAATTAATGTATTCTATCTTTATTCGTCTAAGTGAGTATTTCATTCCCCTCCGTCCAAAAAGCAGTCTTCGACATCGCCATACGTTTAATGATATTAGCATTATATATTATGATATTATTATGTAAATTAAAAAACAAATATGTCCCATAGTTGTACATAAAGTAACCGAACTCGGGTAACGGGCTTAAATTCGGTGACTTGACGTGTCAAATGGGCATGTTCTTTTTAAATGTATATATGACATTGGGTCAATGGATTCATCGAATGGTCAACAGCTTTCTTCTACAATAGAGTTACAGCTCAAATCGAGCCTTAACCTTCTCTTTTTTCTCTCTAAGATTGTCAAACCTCTGCCATTTTCCTTGATTTAGTCCCTGCTAATTATAATTGTACCCATTTTGAATATATCGAATTCACCAAACTCTTCCATCATTTATGGGTCCATTAAGCCATTGAGGTTAGCTTATGAATATTCCTTTACTTGTTAAAATACTCTCAGAGGTTGATTATTGCCTATCTTTAAGTTGAAGTTATAATCTTTCCATTTTGTATCCATGTCTACTCATGGCCATATCGCGGTTTCTTCAATTCCTTTCACTCGTCAGTCTACTTGAATCTTCCCATATTATGCCAGTACCCCGTAACTCCACCATATCCATACGTTGGATGATACTTAGCTACCTTCCACGATGCCAAAATACGATCGGCTTGAAGAAAATGTGAGCCAGGTTGACACTCTCTTAAGGCATTTGTAACACATAGCATCTGTACAAATTTCATGTCAGACAATAAATTTTAACATAATTTCTTTATTTATTTCTTCAATACCAAGGATTTATCCTTTTTCTAATAGTTCTTCTAGTAACCTGTTCAATACCTCCATTCAGTCTCTCAATTACTCAAATTAGTACATAAACTTTGTGTTTGTGGTCTACCTACTTAATTTTTATATAATTTGATATCCTGATTTTATTGATTTTTTTCTTTTTTCATGTCAAGTTTAATTCAATTCAATTCATTTATTTTTTTAACATATTGTGGACATTACAAATTATAAGTTTAAGACGTTCACAACATGACATTTAGAAACAAAGATATATAAATATAAGAGTATTACATAAAAAAAGAGATATATCAGTAGATGAATTAGATAGGTACAAGGAAGTACACCGGATGACAGACCCTATTTTAAGATTTTATAAAACAACATCCACCTAAACTCATTCTCACGTAGGTGGAATATATCAACACCCGAAGCAATTTCGTTGAACATAGTTATCACTCTCCCAATTGGCATTACCAGTGGCAGGTTGGTTCTGCACCTTGGGAGAATAAACAACTGGTGGTCTCTATTTCTAAGATAGTTATCAGGGAAAAACAGAACAAAATGAAATCCCACCGTCGACTCCGAACATATTGTTTTTCAATTTATGTATGAATCAGAATATGTACCTTATAGGTTGAGCAAGTGGTTGCCATCGATTCCTCGTAAAAACAAAAATCTGTTAATACAAACTTCTACTATGTGGAGGCCCATATATTATGATTTTATTAGGATCGGACATAGTCGAAAGAAATAAAAGAAGAATTTAATAATAATGTGCATTTGTTTATATATTATATATTATGCATGCACCGTTTATAAATAAATAATATAATAAAATCAACATTCTTCATTGAATGTTCAATAGTTCTTAATACTTATCTGGCTTTTAGATAGTTTTTCTAACTTAAAAATGATTACCTTTCTATCGTAGAGCTTTCGCAATGCCAAACTGATACCAGAAGCACTTCATGAATTTTATTCCGAGAATACTAACAACTTTGTTATAACAAAGCAATAATAAAACCGGTTCAACTCACAGTTTCCCTTTAACGAGCTAAAATAACTTACTGGCGGGTGTGTATATGAGAAAAAAAGATGATGCTTATATAAAAGTTTTTCCTGATACCGTTTTGATAAAGTTTTGTGTACGTAATAGCGATTTATTGGAGGGAAAAGGAAACGTTTAAACAGTTCCCGAGCACCGGAAGTGGGTTAGGCTTTTTACAGATATTTTTTGAATACAGAGAATTATATTTTGTGGATTTAGGGTATTATTATACGCCGGAGGGTGGAGTATTTTGATCGCTTTGCGTAAATATAGCTATATTGGTTATACTCATCCCCGCTGTAAGATCTAAAAATAAACTAGTAGACAATACCAGTGTTAAGAAATAATTCATTTAGTTTACTGGGTCATACTCTGGCGAGAGAAAGGGTCTTTTCTCACCTAACCCATTCCATTGCATACTAGGCAATTATTTAAAGTCTGTCTTATTAATAAAAATAACTTTTAATTGCCTATTAACGTATTTAAATAATATATTCATTATATTATACAGAGATAATATAATTTGCCAACGACATCTATATGTAGGTATGATGAACTGCTATTACACCAATGTCACAATCAAACAGATGATTCAACTATTTTGGTACATTTCACGCATACAACACAGACATACAAGTTATATAAAACACGCATACAATGTCAAAATTAGTGTCAAACTATTGCTTGACCTGCAATACACCCTCCACCACCCGCCGTGTCTGTACAGCCGTGGATTATGCACGGCCGCCTTCCAACGGAGCTGCACGGGACCGATTATTTGCAAATATGCACCTCTGTTCTTAATACTGGCTCTAGAAAGAAAGCGAGAGAGTGAGGTCCAGCTCTGCTGGCCGCCGGCCTGATGCACCATGTGTATCCATGTACTGATGCTCAAGATTTTAATCTGATACTACGGATGAGTCGGGAATATCCCGATAGTGTTGGTATTAAAGCCTAATAGGCGTTTCGGTCCATACAGCGATATATTTTTTGTAAAAATATACATTCATTTCGACGCGCCGGACCCGATACCAAACATTCTCTCGGTATAAACGCTCGACAATTTTCTTACCCGGGTTTGAATCGTGCTTGGACATTACTTTTCTTTGATATCTATTTTACTCTCTGTTGTCTTTTTTTCATTTAATATGTATTATATAAAGGTAAAGTGTAATATGTTTTGTTCAGTAAAATACTGAAGATGAAAAAAAAAATCAAGTATCGTCACTGCAAGCAAGGTATTGGAACTGGGATATCCCAATCATAACTTTGAACGGCACTTATTGTTTGTTGCATCACGTTATACACCCAAAAGGGTTTACTGACGCGGACAGAAAGCATGAGTAAAATATTAATAAAAATTAGATTTATTTTTTTGGTAGTAGGTGTAATAATGAATGTTTCAGAATTTATTCGTTTTACGGACACCCATCGAGATTCTATGAAACATTTACCCGGGTCCTAGAATTTAGGTAATAAATACAAAATCGCGCAAGATATGAATTTAAAAATCAATGCTCATTTTATCTTATATTTGCCATCGTACTTACCTATGTACTTATGAAATAAATTTATTATACATATCTTTGAGGCTTCACCTTGACAATATATGTTTGGGGTGGATAATAGTGATGTGGTACGCTTTGTCAAAAGCAAGGAGGTAGGGGAGCGGGCCATACAACCTTACGTTACACTTAAGTCGATGGACTATGCTACTTTGACCCTAGCGTGGCCGCGTGTCACGGATGTCTCAGAAGATTCTCAAGTTCACCGATCTTTTTCTGGAGCCAGCCGGATTCTGGGCACTAAATACCATCCGCATCAGGGATTTCCAACTCGTTTTTTTATCACAAACATATTATTATGTATGATCAAGAAGTGAATGGTCCAATGCTATCAAACGTTGTAAATGATATATCTTTTTGGACGTCTAGTATTTTCAGCTCAACACATTGGGCTTTTTCTTGTTTCAATTGCCATTTTCGATCTTAAGTATTGCATATGTGCTAGTATGAGGATATTAGTACTGCCCTTCCAAAGAAGAAGGCTGTAGGTAACTCACGAAATTTCTGAAATTGAATTATGAATGCCATCCGTTAGATAATTTTGAAAGCTAACTTCACTTTAAAATCAGTATTATCACTAAAATATCGTGAAAAGTGAAAAAATGGACATCTGCTAAAATAATACACATTTCTAAGCAAAAAGGCAGTCATTGCACCTATTTATTGCAGTTACTGCTTGATTATTACTTTGTTTATATTTTAACATCCTACTAATAAAAAATATCACCGTTTTTTTATTAATTCACAGTCCTAAAATTTTTTTTAAAATACATTACTTATGTCATTTATCTCGAAAATGTGTCAGAGTCAGTTACTGCATTCTTCCTTGGAAGGGCAGAGTAGACTTTTTACGATAATAAGGTTTGCTATGGATCAAAATATTATACACATGAGAAAATAACGTAACAACGTACGTCCGGGGATGGAATTTGCTACCTACGGCTTCACATACGAGTGCTTTACTGACTCTACAGTAACGTGAGTTTCTTTTTACCGGTAGTTATATTGATGTTATTATCACTGAAAGATCTATCTATTGATGCAACAAACAATGCTTATGTGGTATTTATTTATGTACTTTTTCCCTTTATAAGGAAAGTGGAATACATATTTTCAAAAAATTAGCCTCACTGAAAGACTTTAATTTTGTTTTCTTTGATTTTCATGTATATTTTATATTCCTTTTCATTACTCATTTATTTATTTTTATACAAGTCTAAATATATTTACACAAGATTTAAGAATACATCATTCTTAATGGAGAATACATGAAAAGTGTCAACCATATAATATCTTCTTTTTCTTCTTTCACCCTGCTACGATCCAGCATTGGGGCATAGGACAAGCACAAGTTCGCGCCACTTTTCTCGATCCATCGCCAACTCTTGCTCCTCCCGCCATATTCCAGACCTGCAGCGCGTAGATCGCTTATATAGCAACGCTTCAAGGTGAGGGGGGGCGGCCACGTGTACGGAACCCTTGAGGCAGTGCCACAAGGGTACGAAGTGTCGCACTCTTTAGTGGCATCCGGAATACATGTCCCAGCTACCTACCTATTAGTAAAATCTTGGCACGAATAGAATTTATTGTATCACGCATTTGACGGACGGAACTATCCATCCAAATGCCTTCATAGCAAAGTCTGTCCAATACATAATCATGTGAGGTGTTTCAAATTCTGGATACCAGATTTGTAATATAAATCAACTACATACTGAAATAGATTCCTAAATGGAGCCACAATTGTCTTGGGAATAGGTTTACCATTACGTCCCGGTTTCACACATTGGCCCGGCGTCCCGGCCGGTTTGGCATTCTGTCCCGGTTATTATTCCGCATATAAATGATTGGCAATAAAAAATATTGTCATGATTGGCCGTAGAAGGAATACGTATTTTCTAAGTGTTACTAACGACACTTCGAATAGAAAATAAGTAAAACTAGCACCTGTTGTTGTTAGATACTTTTTATCATTGGAAGGTGTGCACGTAGAATTACTGGATGTTGAGTCTGTTCACGGCGAGACATCGAAAATAATGACTGAAGACATAATTTCAGCATTGCGTCCTCATCAGATTGATAAAAAGATAGCTGCATTTTGTGGTGACAATATTGTAACACGAATGAAGGCATACATAGAAGAGGGCAAAATAACTTTTACAGCCGACTCAAACAATAACTTGGTGTTAATATCGTCAGCATTGGATGTGGAGCACATATTGTGCAATATCTATACTTCAATCTGCTGTGGATGGTCTGCCAATCGAATTTGAAGCTCTTGTTGTGAATATGTTCAAATATTTTCATACCTTCACAGTTCGAGTAACACAATTGGCCAATTTGACATTACGTGCAACTTTTTTTATTAGAGAATTTAAAAAAAATATAAAGTGTTGAAAAAAGTTCATTCCAGCGAGAAGTACGACTAGTACAATAAATAAATAAAATAATCTGCTGCAGCATAATTCTTCTTTTGTACATACTTTTAATACTAAAACAATTTTCGTGGTTAAATTTGTTTCATTGACCTATCTCCCGTTCCTGTCCCGGTTTAGAATTTCATAATTATGGTAAGCCTACTTATGACGTACCTTCCTTCTGGATTTTGTCTAATACACAATTTTCTCAATGCGTATTAAATTCCATCAACAAATGCCTATCATCTTTGCAGTTTAAACGGGTGTGATAAACAATTACCAAATTGTATTCATATAATAATAATGCAACAGATTTTCTTCGTTGTTTTAGTCTTGTACTTGCTAATAATTAGTATTTTTAATTAAACCCATTCTCGTCTGGGGCGAGACATTCTTCTCGAGACCTCTGACCTCTGCCAAGGGCGTCGTTAAGTGGGCACAACATATTATTTTAGTTTCCTTTCCGTCCGCTTTGTAAAAAAAACAAAAGCGAGGCGCTGTGTAGCCGAAGTAAACTCACCTTGTTGCGTTAATTGAAACCGAGAGTCTAAATATTTGACGAGTAAATTTCTCACCCCCTCCCGCGTTACGTTTGGTCCCCGTCTCCGCCACTGGAACGCGTTGTATGTGCCTATTTTCTTTTGGTAATGACTACAGTTTGGCTCAAAGTGACGGTGCATTCGCTTCACGAAAAATTGACAACATCATCACCTGGAACAACCCGGGTCAGAACCCACCCGTCTTCCTTATCACCACGTTTTTTTTAGCTCGTATTCTTGTTTGTCCGGTGGTTGTTTATCCACTACAAATCTTGCAATCGATTTTTAACTAACTTCCCGACTGGCTAGACATTTGAAACTTTTAGGATATATCAGAACACGATGCCAATGCATTCTTTTAATACTTTAGCAATCTTTAAGTAGAATTGAATTCATTTTCAGTTAATTCTGTTTTGTATGAAAAGTTATTTCGGAAGAAATCCGTAATCCAGTCCACTATTATTGGTTGCTAGGGGGGTGGTCATAGCAACTAAACATACGTGCGTTACTATGGAAATCAAAATGATTCTATATTTGTTTGTTGCAAAATAGCAAAAAAATGATTTGTTGACCTAATTTATAATGTATAATGTTGGCCTTATTTGTCCTAAATTATTAATACAAAGAACTGTCAAGTTTATATGATTCAACAGAAAATTTAAAAACGTGGTGTATACAAAGTTCTTTTAATCTTGTAATTATTTCTGTGTTTAAATACGAGTACCATGTTGCAAACGTCGTAAATTCACTAATAAATGAATTTGAATTTAAATTTGTATTCGAATATCTTCACCTATCAATATCCATATCTTTAGTACTCCAATATTCCAATTCGGTAACCCAAATATACGGCAATCGTTGATAACTCCAACTAGCCAGCGAAATTTTGGACTGTTTTTTCTTCTTCATTATATTGAATTTCTCTACATCACTATCGTTACCAGTTCACTGCCGTATGAACGCCGGATGGTGCACATGATAGCCTCCACAGTACTCCAATCGTAATTATTGATTAAATTACATTTCAATCTGTGTACATACAGCAGAGCTCAGCAAACTGGACCGCCGTTGATCCATAAATCAGGTAGAGATGTTTCTTTCGAAATTGAGTTTATAAGTCCAATTATTATTCTCATTGTTACGTGTAAACATCGTGTTTATTTTTGTTAAATATTGATGACAAATTTAGTAGCCGTTATCAAATCCAGAACTATTGCCGTGTTATGAACAATATTATTCTAAGGTTAACCATTACTGACCATTAAGGATTCCAATCCCGGGATCCCGAGCTATTTTCGATACCTGTGAATCACGGTATTGATAAACATAATCCCGAAACTTTCGGGATTGATTTTTTTATCAATTTTTATGGAAAATAAAATAAAAACGAAAATATAACAGGAAAAATACTTTTAACAACAAATAACTACATTAGAAATAAACTGATTTTGAATGAAGTTTGATTTATACCCATGTCTAAGTTGCCGATTCATTTTATTTTTTCACATAAATTAATAAAAATGAGAAAGATTGGAAAAAAGCAATGCTTCGCACTATTAACTAAGTAATTCCACCATGATCTCATACGTTTTACGGCAGTTTCATATTTGACTGACTAATTATATTTATGAAGCGGAAAGGCCATAAGTACACCATGATTTGCTTTACTATTTTGAATCTCGCTAACCCATTCATTAAGTCTTTACTATCAGAAACAGTAAGCTCATATTAAATTCACATTATTGTTTATATTACAATATTATTCACTCCATTAAACTTGTGTATTTCCAAGATTGAACGTATACAATATTAACAATAAATGTCTTAAATAGTACCTATAAATTATACTAGATTTATTTTTGACCGATTTTATAAATGTTATTTATAAATATAAAAAAATTAGGTACTCTCCGGTTATCAGGAATACAGCGGAAAACACATTTTGAAAATAGCCGAAAAACTGGATTATTTGTTAGTTTGGGTTAGTTTAGGTTAGGTTAGGTTGGGTTAGGTTAGGTTTGGTTAGGTTAACCTAAAAATAACACTACCAAACCAACAATACCAAATACCAAATTTTATATTAACAATGGAAAAAAATGCCAATCCCGGTTCCAGTCCCGGGATCTCGGCATTGTCAAGTTGTAATCCCGAAATCCCGAGATCAGAATTTTGGCTCGGGATTGGATTCCCTACTGACCATGCTCTTGGGCTCGACTGCTAGTTATGTACTACTTCAATCAATAATAATAATGATGTAATATGTATCTGTGTTCTGATCACAAAACAGATTAATAAATAGAATCCCGATAGGCTATATCCCAAAAACAGTGCATTTTGACGCACGGTTTTAAATATGTGAGTGTCCTACGAAAATCAAACACACATAGACGTGCAATAGTGTGTGTGAAACCTTCGATACACCAATATTAAATGAACGTCAGTGCATAAACCAGGAGCAGTTGCCATATTCTTGACATGTGTTTAAGTTTATCCCATATTCTTCCACATTCGAGATCGGTTGGTTGCCTCTCCACACATGTTAGGTATTTCAGTTCCCTGGTCCTGATTATTTAACCTAGTCCAAACCGACATACGTATACCGCCCCGTAAATAAATAAGCATTATATAAAACTGATTTAAAAAACCGTATAGAATCTCTTTAAAATGTTTTACATAAAATCCGTCACATACTTATGGCAAACATGTGTAAATTTTCGCAAATAAACATGCGGAAAAAATACTGTTCCATCGGAAGTAGCGACGCGGGATCTATTAAAATGTTGTTTTGATTAAAGCGCGCCAATTTTTACAATCTATTTGCTGTGGACATGCGTTGAGAGTCAAACAAATGTGTTTATATGTGCATTTGTGAGCATGTGTATTTGAATCTTCCTTCCCATTTTCCCACCCATGTTCACCTCCCTAACAGGGATTGATGCTTTACGAGCATATTCTGCAGTGCGCCATTCATATTATTCACATCTCGGTGAGGGGTGTCATATGCCACTACCCTGGCAGTCGCGGGGTAGACTGTAACCATTTCAGTTTAATTTAAATATAATTTTTATACTAAATGTTAGTTTATTTTTTAAATTCTGAGGCATTCTGTACGCGTGGTCTGCCCAAGAATGCTTTAAATAAATTACACATTTCAGTTGGCAGGGTACAGCCCGCCCCCTCTCCTCCGGAGGCTTAGTTAGTACGTCCCCGCGCACCCCCGCACTTCTTCTTCATCTTCTTTACCACCCACATAAGGCAAATAGATACCTTAACAGTATCAATAGTGTATTCTGAAACTAGCTTGTTAAGAATAAAATATGTATAAAAGACACAACTCTAAAATACTAACTATTTTTAAATAAATCTTCCACCGGAATTGATATTTCCAGTTTTAGAAACACTGAAAAAATATTATTTATTCAGTAGTATTTTTTTCTCATGGTGGCATAGTTGGTAGAGCACGGTCATGAAGCTGTGGGTGTGGATTCGGTTCCGCGTCTGACAAAAAATACATGTTATTTTTTTCAATCTGTGTTTTATCCAATGCAAAGACCCGAAGCATTGTGAAAATGACAAACAATTATTAATTATATTCCGTGGAGTCTTATATTCTCGTATTAGGAGTAAAATTTAAACTTACCTTTCTTTCGTAGTGTTTAATCGCCCATTATTAATGTCCACAGCAAGCCATAATTCGAATTCTATGGCTGGGTCATACATATCCAATGGTATTTTTACATAATACATATTATATTATATTTGTACACACATAATATAATATATCAGTCATACATACACATAATATATCATAAAAAAATTTAAAAAAAATATGAGTACTAAGCGAGATTCACATCCATCCGTCGGATTCTAACAAATATTCTTTAATCAACCACTTCTTTTATTCGACGAATAATTCACGAGATTTGAGAATGTAACATTCTACATATTGAACATATGTACATAATTTGAAAATATCTCATGCATATACCCACTTGAAAATGTGACACCGGACGGGACATGAACCTGTAACTGCTTGATTCGCGTCAGTGTGCTTTTCCAATTAAGTTATGGGCATACTACTTAATTATCACGATCTTAACTAGTAGTTCGGGTGTATTTTCTTTCTAAAATGGATTTTATTTTAAATGGATGTTAAATATTCTTTACCGAATAAGCAACATATACCATACCTAACCATGCCAACAATTGACAACAATGCGTCCGAAGTACTATCAAATTTCGTGAATATTAGTGACCATCTTTTGTGATTTTGAATCGTGTATCAACAATAAGGTATAAAGGAAACTGACAAACGGGTCAATCATCAGCAAGCCCCAGATTCTAAATTGACTCGTCTTTGTTTGCATGTACTGAATTGTCCAAATTTTTACTCAGATAACCGGCAGGGAAAGATGATATCCTCGAAAAACTCATAGTATTTGGTCAAGTTTAGGGAATCCAGTCCCGAGCCAAAATTCTGATCCCGGGATTTCGGGATTACAATTTGACAATCTCGGGATCCCGGGACTGGTCCTGCGATTGGCATTTTTTTCCATTGTTAATATAATTTTTTTATATTTACAAATAACATTGATAAAATCGGTCAAAAATAAATCTAGTAGGTATAATTTATACTATTTAAGACATTTATTGAATATTGTATAAGTTCAATCTTGGAAATACATAAGTTTAATGGAGTAAATAATATTGTAATATAAATAATAATGTGAATTTAACAGGAGATTGCTGTTTCTGATAGTAAAGACTTCATGAATGTGTTAGCGAGATTTAAAATAGTAAAGCAAATCATGGTGTACTTATGGCCTTTTCGCTTCATAAATCTAATTAGTCAGCCAAATATGAAACTGCCGTAAAACGTATGAGATCATGGTGGAATTACTTTGTTAATAGTGCGAAGCATTGTTTATTTCCATTCTTTCTCATTTTTATTAATTTATGTGAAAAAATAAAATGAATCGGCAACTTACACATGGGTATAAATCAAACTTCATTCAAACTCAGTTTATTTCAAAATAAATGTAGTTATTTGTTATTAATAGTATTTTTTGTTATATTTTCGTTTTTATTTTATTTTCCATAAAAATTGATAAAAAAAATCAATCCTGAAAGTTTCGGGATTATGTTTATCAATCCCGGGATTCATAGGTATCCAAAATAGCTCGGGATTTCGGGATTCGGGATCCCGGGATTGGAATCCCTAGTCAGGTTGAAGAACAGCTCTTTCTAGTTCGGTAGATAGACTTAATCAAGAAATCTTTCAATGATACAGGCCTTGAGAGTGTACACAAGTCATGAATAAGGCTTTCCGATGATCAAATCATCCAGGTCACGGTGCCCAGTCATGAGATTTCGAAAAACAGATGAAAAAATCATAGTAATTGGTTGAATTGAAGATTTTTACTTTACTTTTATCGGGCGCAAACGTTTTTCATAATCATCATTAGCCGGGGTTGATTTGCTGCTGAATGAAGGCATCTCTTAGCTTTATTCATTCTTAAATGTTAGGTACCTAAGTTTTCGTTGTCGCATACATTTTCCGAACTCGCTGGGCTACATATGAATTTTATTATATGCATTAAATTTCGCCGGAACAACGTTTACCGTAAGCTGTCTTACCAGAATGGCCGTATAGTATTGAGATCAAAAAATTAAGCGTTGTTCATAGAGCATTTCAAAGAGCAATGTTCCAATTTTAATAAAATCAATAATAGCATTCATTTGATAGATACGTCTTGATACTTAAGAGAATTGTAAATAAATTATACAATATGACCGTATTTCTAATTCATTTACCTACATATTTTCTTCTGTCTTTCTCTTGTATTCTAGTGGTTTATATTACGTATTTTGAAAGTGTTTTATTTTTAATTGAATTTGATCTCAATACTATATTGTCATCTATCTCACGGTGAACTGTGATACGCGATACTGTGATACTGTGGCAAACTTTAGGGAAACCGTCCCTGTGTACCACAATATGACCGCACTTGTTAAGCGGTTGTCTACTCGCCGAACCAACTCCTATCGTCAATTCGTTTACTTTTTATTTAGCAGTATTAATCGAAGCATAACATAATAATTTTACCTATTCAAAACACAATATAAATATTTGTATCATGATTGTAAATGTAATAAATACTCCCTTAGAATCTTTAAATATAAATAATATGTAAATCTTCACTTAGCTTACTTTAACTTAGCTTTCTACTTTAAATTTTCAAGAAGACATCATATTTGGGAGATATTTTCGGATAATTTTCAACAGGGAATAATAATAATATTCTTTCTCAAGAATAATAATGATTTGAATTTAAATTAACGCCATCTTTTGGAAATTTCATTTCATTATATTGTTATACTACCCACTTAATAATCCCCCAAAATCGGCTAATTGAACACGAAGGAATTATACTCATAGTAAATGGAAAGATTTATTAAATTGTTTATAAGATGTTCAGTTAATTTTTAATTCCGCCATTAGTTGTATCAGTATTTAAATTATTATTTCTAATTTGCTTGTGTAAGTAAAAAATACAATTTATTGTTAATTCAACTATCTTAATCTCTGGATAATGTAAAATATTTTCTATTGTTAATTTCAACTCCATTCATAATACTATAATACAACTTGTTAAAGCTTCAGAAGCTATATTCTTTTTCTGTCTTCTTCTTCGGCCTTCGGCGCCTTCAAGAATCCATGTCGCTAGCCAGTCTTCTTGCATCGTTCCAGTGGGTCTATTCTATACTTATCGAACACTAAATTGATAAATAGTATCAAACTTAGGGTAGGTTTGTATCAAAATATTAGCACTTATTGTAACAATTACACGAAGCCGGTTTTTATTGTTGCAATAAGTGCGATATTTTAACAGCAGCAAGATAGGTGCTGTTAAAATATAGCACTTATTGCAACAATAAAAACCGGCTTCGTGTAATTGTTACAATAAGTGCTAATATTTTGATACAAACCTACCCTAAGTTTGATAATATTTTTCACTTTATCACTTTAGCGGTCGATAAGCATAGAATAGACCCACAGGTCATACAAGCACCCCGTAGCTCTGCCGTGTATACTCTATAGATCAGGGTTTGCGAACTTTTTTACGTACGCGTGCCAAAATTTCTCAAATATTGTTTTTCGACTGCCTGGTGGAAAAAATGGTTTTTAAAATTCTATTAAAATGAATAAAAATTGGGTTCTTGAGATTCTCTCTCTTCTTCTTGGTCTTACACTCATGGCTGAGGATCGTGACCACATTGGAATTTCGTCATCCTTTGAGCGACCAAGACTTTCAGTCCTTCTTGATCTTCCACTTCTCTCAGGGCAGAATGGATGGTGCCCCCGTCAGCTCTTTTACTTGGTCGCTCCAGCGCGCAGATGCTCTTCTTCTGCTTCGCCTGCCCTGGAGGCCACCCAAAATCACGAGTCTCTCCAGGTTGTCCGGTCCGAGCCCGACAATATGTCCAAAAACTACAGAATTTGTCTCAGACATATTGTCGAGAGCCGTTCCTTTATCTGCAGTCTCTGTATGATTGACTGGTCCGTCATGTGCTCCGTCCAAGAAATACGAAGCATTCGGCGCCAACACCATATCTAAAAGGCATCAATTGCTTTCCGTTCCCTTGCCTTCAGGGTCCACGACTATTCTATCTTTCACCATTTTCTAGCCGAAGATATATTTTTTATCCTTTGAATATTTTTTTCTTTGTTTTCAATGTTAGATTTAAAGAAATCGAGAAAGAAACCACGCTTTTTTCATATTATATTCCTCATGGCTGAACGGTTTTTCATTTTTAGCAAATATGTTTGTGGCAAAAAAACAAGCAGCTGTTATATTTGAATGACAGCCGATACATTTCATTATGTTTATTGATTTAGTCTTTTTATTAATAAAACCGACAAAAATACGCATTGCTATGTCATCATTACGTTTTAATATTATATAGATATATAAGTAGATACTTATATTTATATGTATTTTTGTGATTTTTTTAAAATTAATATTTAATTAATTTAAAGTTTTTTTTGTCTTCAAAATAAAACATTCGCGTGCCATGCGAAATCATTTCGCATGCCATAGGCTCGTTATCACTGCTATAGATAGTATTTAGCGGCCTTCCAGAACGTCGGAATCCGGTTGGCTTGAAGAACAGACATGCTAGGTTGAGGTTCTCTTCTGAGTTCTGGCATCTGCAATACGTAGAAAACTGGCAAACTGTTTGTAGAAAATGATTATTGTTGTATATTGAAATAAATGGTAATAATTTGAACGTAATATGCAATCGATTTTTTTTAATTAGCAAATTTAACATGTTACCGCATTGCATTCGAAGATAATCAATTACCAGTACTACCATCGTAATTCGCAATTCAATACCACGGCCTAAATATAATCGACCTTGTATTTTATATATTATATTTTCTAAAAAATTTATTCTGAAAAATCTAATATTTTTTTTTCTTACGTCAATATTATTGACAAAACGTAAGCAAAAAACTAATATGTGTGTTTATTAGTTCAAAAGCCAGTTATGCCATATTACGCCATTAGTAGTTGGAATTTTACGAATTAAAGATAGCTCAAGATGATTGACCTTGTCCCTGAAGTTCGAGATTGCTATTCAAAAAAGGCGGAAATGACAATTTGAAATAAGAATTTTATTAAATTCATCATAAACTTATATATTATACCCTACGATAGGGTACTACCAAAAATATACATACTTATACCGACACACTTCTGGAAGAGTCCAGCGCTCAAAAAGGAAAAATTTACGAACCGGAACGCTCGATAAATTTACGAAAATATTAACATATTATTTATCCAACTTTATGTTTATTTTATAAAAATAAGTGTGTTAGATTTTTTGTTATATAGCCTATCTAGCTCAGACGTCAAGTATTTTATTCCACGAGATGAAGCGATAATTTTGGAGATTGTATGAACCGAAACGGTGCTCCGGTGCGCTTTGGTCATTTTGAGCCTTGTGAAAGACTGAAGATGACATTATAAACAGTTTAAACCCATAAATATCTCAGTTTTCAAATAAATCCCTTAAACTTTTTAGGCTTAGCAAGATCGATATACTCATTAGTATTTGAATTTAATCCGCAGCGAGAACAAGCGAGCTGCACAAGATTTTTTTTTTTAATTTTCTTTTTTTTTTCTTTTTCGGATCAAGTTTGGCAATTTTAAATTCTGACGGACGTCATTGGCGCCGGGGCAGAGGCATTAATATTCCGGAATTCCAGTGGGTTTTTACGCACCCAGAATTTTATCAAACTATTAAATTTGAATTTGATATTGGTGGCAGGTGTTTAACGTTCAAACAATCCACCTAACCTCCAGCCGCGCGACTCCTTCCCCACGCCCCCTCATTTTCCGCAAATCTCCCTCCACCTCCCCTCCCCGTACCGCTCGTCGCAAAGGTCTTGAAGAATTCCTGAAACTATGAAAATTTTCATCGCCTCGTACCGAGAGGTCTGAAGAAATTTAATAAAAAAAAAACTTTTAGTTATCCGCATTTTTGGAATAATAATCATGACGAATAGAATTTGCATATTATTATAATAATAGTTTTAATATAAACGAGTTTTTATTTCAACCATAATATTTAAAAAATCATCTTTTTTTAAATAACACACTTCATATTTTTTTATATGGTGTGAATGGAGAACTGTGAAGTCTTGAAATGAGCACCGTACTTTAATTCTTTGGTCAGCAGACGTGAATCTGTCGGTTTCAAGTATATAAAGACGATTTTTATGTCAATTAACAGTGTTTATTTGAAAAACATGGTACACAATCAGGGAACTCAGAAATAATGGGAACTGAAATACGTAACGGGTAAGGCGATAGCAGGTAACCGACTCGAGTAAGGAAGAATCTGGGTTAAACTTACACACGTGTCAAAAATACGTTTTACGTCGAATACTAAAAGCTGCTCTCGGTTTATGCATTTACGCTCATTTAATGTTGGTGTATTACACACACTAATGCACGTGCATAATGCGTGCTTCATTTTCGTAGGACACTCACACATTTAAAACCCTGCATCAAGATGCGGCGTATTGAATATAGCCTATCGGTATTCTATTTATTATCTGTTCTGTGTACACAATATACAGTAGATGCGTGTAAAGGCATGTGTCCTGGTGTCCGGAGGTGACCTCGAGAGTATACATTTTCATAGTACTAAGATGCGTACAGTGACATCCTTAGGCAAAGTGCCGCCCTTGAACAGACTTAGAATGTCGCCCCTTTTCATTTCTAGTTTCATATTTACTGCGCATTAGTTAGTTGCCTATTTTATTATTTATTTTTGGTTACACCATACACCGAAAATCTTTAAATTGACATACACACTAATACCCCGTTTACACGTGTATGGATTTACTGCTGACGGTGGTTATCGCGGCCATAACAAAAAAATGTACCTGTAAACAAAGATTGCATGCACGAATCAAACAAGTTCAGAAGCTTCTGAATTTTCACGCGACAATTGGACCGTGCAATATCTGCGCCTGCGCAGTAGAACGACAGTAGCGAACCTGTCGGTAAAAAAACCGAACTACACCGCGCAGACTCATTTTGAGGTTAACAGATTTTCACGGCCTGTCGAATAGCACCATAAAATGACAACATCGCGTATCGTTTACTCTCGAAGAATGAGATTGGCGAGGCAGTCAACACTTTTACGTGTAAACAGTTATTATCGCGATAGTTTAAAATACACACTATTGGTGCAAGTAAATACATGCACGTGTACAGGTACCATAATTCTCAGTGGTAGAATTAGAGAATTTCCACGATTCCTACTCTCAAACAGTGATGGTTTTCTGTACGTGGTTTGTGGTCTGTGGCACTGACAATATTGGATACATTTTTTTGAAAAAGTTTCCTGCGCAATAGGCTGCCATTATAGATTACAATAATTATGTACTTATTACAATACAAGAACGGTTATGTTATCAGTATTTTTATATTTTTAAGCATCGATCGATTTTTAAACTAAGAAGTCGATACAATGAAGCGACCGTATTGTTTGCTTCGTGAAAAACCAGCACTGTTCTCCAAAGTTGTAATATTTGCATCCGTTCCTTCGTTCTCTATTCTTTATTATAATCTGCCGATCGTATGCAACGCATAGCCTGCCTACCCCCGCGGAACGTCACTGGGTGCATGCTTGATGAGCGTTTATTTGTGAGATGGATATCAGTATTTAGTATTTCAAAAATATATTTATTATTCTATACTATATTATTCGTATACGTGTGGTAAATTAAATTAAATTTAAACTTTCTTTGGCGCTTTTTTCTGTCCATCTTGTGAAAACTGCAAAGTACTCCGACGGCCATTTGCATAGGCAGACAATTTTTTATAATCGAAAAGCAATTTTATTTTCCCTTCCCCCCGGCGCCGTCCCAGAGACTGCTTCGAATTATATTATATTATAATATAAACGAAGATGAATAAGACAAGAGCAATTTCAATAGAGACAATCCGGTGTTGGAACCTTTCTGTAGTGGGGCGTCGAGCCGATTGATTTTCTTGCGAATGGAAAAATACACGTTTTTTATTTTAATAAGTAAGTCACTATCTTCAGTTGATTAAATCCAGACTCGAAGGCAAATGTAGGTATGTCCACTTAAATTGCGACTATATCTAACGATATTTTCGTATATATTTTATTTAGTAAAACCCAGAGGGTTTTCTATATTCATGACATCACTGTCTCCTATAGTGTGATGATTTAAGGTTGCAGGGGGTATATAGACAATGTGACGTCAGAAAACCGACAAAATATACAGTTCTTTCTCAGAATGATAAATATGAAATAGCTCAGTTTCAATAATTTTGGTTTTTACAAATAAAGTGAGGATTTTAAAAATAGTGGTTTGAAATTTTTCTGGCGAATCAGCTGCTTCAAAGAAAAAAGATTGTCCTTGGCAATAAATTTTCTAGTATGAGAGCCTCGAGCGAGACGACGTAGTAGAAGTAGATGAACGGATACCAGAAGAACTGCCTGATTGAATTGAATGAGGAAAACATATGATTTGACGTAGTGGATATCTGCAGAATGAAGAAGAATACAATTTGTATTAACCATTTTTTTTATTCAAGGGATAATTCACAAGATTTATGAATGTAACATTCTAATTATATTCTAATTAGATCAATATATAATTTATTTTCTCATACGTCTTTTCAAAATGATGTAAGTATGTTAAATAATTAGAATGATACATTCTTAAATTTTGTGAATTAATCGAAAAAAATATTAGCATGTTCAAGTTAGTTACAACAAAAAATTTTGGAGTGATCCGTGACGTCGGTTAGTAATTAAAGTAATAAATACTTTAATTTAGAATACAAAAACCGATCGCGTACCGTAACTCAATTTGGAAAGCGCTTATAAGCAGGTATTAAAAAGGCAAATAGTAAAAGTTTTTAGCAATTAAGCATGACGCCTATAGCTTTGTGGTCTATGAGCATGGGCGCGAAGTCCGACAGATGCACGTTCGATTCGTGCTGGGTGTCTTACTTTTTTCAAAAAAGATTTTTTCGATAGGTTATAATATATTTTCTCAGAAGTGTTTTCAAAATTATGTATGTTCAAGAATACAATTATTTGCTATAATATTATTATGTTGTATCAATGGATATAATATATTATGTTAATAAGTGACAACATATTGATTAGTTACGGTCAATCATAACAATATTACTATTATAATGTATTGATTGACGTATAATATATAATACGTCACAGATTATCAATACAAACTGGCACTTAGTTAATCGCCATTAATTGTTTAGGATTAATACACTGCTGTTAATATAATGCGGATAATGCATTATGCATACAATAATAATTATTGCCTACTCTGTATTGATAGTGGATATCGTTTACCGAAGCAAATCTCTACAATAATATTAGCGTACATAACAATAGAGATTGTCGCTTTTATCTTTTCATCTTCAATTTAAAATCCGGGAGATACAGGGTTCGATTCCCCGTCGGGGTGGCTTACTTTTTTCAAAGAAGATTTTATCTATTGGTTATAATATACTCTCTCAGAAAGTGTTTTTCAAAATTATGTATGTTTATTCGTTGAATAAAAGAAATAGTTAATTATAACCTTTTTACATCATAAAAAATATTGGAGAAATCCACGACGTCGGTTAGTAATCGAAGTAATAGGTATCTACTTTGATTTAAGAAACAAAAATCGATTGCCAAAGTAGCTTGATTTGGAAGAGCGCTGATGAGTAGGTATTAAAATTTGTCGCAATTAGTATGTCACTGCGTAGCATATTGGTAAATGCGACGGATGAGGCGTTCCCCGTCGGGGTGGCTTACTTTTTTCAAAAAATATTTTATTTATTGGTTATGATATACTCTCTCAGAAAGTGTTTTTCAAAATTATGTATGTTATTTGTTTCCATTGAACTATAAATACAATTTCAAGATGGTAATGGTTAGTTTTTAAAATTCAATGAATCCCTGCCTATAACAAACCAAAATAGTATAAGCATGCATACTATGGACGATCTGACAAAAATATTTTACACCTTTTCTGACATACTTATTTGTTTTCGTTGAATTAAGAATATATATTACAGATGTTGTTTTTTTTTTAGAATTATTAATAACCATGTCCTTGCTTTTTCGGCTTGGTTGTTAGTAATTTCGAACACCCAGGCTTTGAGAAAAACACATATATATTGTGTCCTCGCCAGGAATCGAACCCAGAACTCTCAGGTGGAAGGCCAGCGCCTTACCCACTGCACCACGAGAACCGCTTAGATGGTGTTGGTTAGTATTGTCTAAATCCATTAAGCCCTGCCTAACCAAACCATAATCGATAAAAACTATTTTACTATCTATAAAATATTTCAAATTATGTATGTTTTAATGATATAGTTTTTGATATTTTATAGATTAACGATTATTTTTTACTAATATTATCTACTATGGGTTGGATTAGACAGGTTTTAATTGAATTTTAAAAATTAATAAATACTATCTACACATTGTAGTCTTAGTTCAATGAAAACAAATACGTTTGACTGACAATGATTATCATGCATTATTTATGTGGGATTTTAACAGCCTTCCTCCACCCTTCGCCACTTTTGTACATACAATTACCTATATTTATTATTTACTGTTAAATGTGGATACAGTGAACCATAGAAGCAATCTCTTTTCGTCACAATATTTCATTCATTCATCTGTATAGTGCAGGTGTAGATGATTGCTATATATATATTCAAACTAAGCCACAGTCAAAAATACAAAATCACATTGTCAAAATAACGGTGAGTACTAGTAAGGCACCGGTACATGCTCAATCCATGCTAGCGCGTTTTCGTCAGCTTTTTAGATGGCAGTGAATTTCATTATGCAGGTATTAGGTATCCCTCCAGGGTACGCGGCTTAAACCTACGTTATATTTGCAGGGGATTTGTGAGACCTGTGAGTTCTACCACTGGGTTCAAAATCAGATCGGAGTTCGTCACTCCAGCGCATCTAGTCTATACATAAGACTGCTATCGGCTACTATCGGTGGCTATCGAGGGTAGTATTTCGTATGTTTGTATCGAAGTATTATAATTATTACAATAAGTTAGCCGTATAAACAATCAAAACTGTCTATCTCGTGCTGTGCCTGAGCTTTAGTGGAAGGATATTTGAAATATCCCGTAGGAGTGTGGTAAAAGGGTTATGGTGAAGTTAATTTTCTTTAACTTTTATTTATATTTTTTTTTTGTTTTTTAACCTTAATTGGAAAACTAAAAATCGTCCGCAATTTTCCAAGATGGCAGCCGCAGCATAGTAAGCACGAGTGCTGATTTTTTGTATGTTATTACTGGCTCTAGCACCATACATAATATGCAAAGTCTCCCTTTTTTAGCGAAACTACTTCCAGGTAATAAGTTATTCTAACCAAGTAAGACTAGAGTAAAGCTAGAATCGGTTAAAATTTCTGAATTCCATAAATAAATACTACAAATATTCTGAATAAAATAGCTGTCTTAAAATTATTAATGATAATGGAGACATTGTTTCATTTATAGTATTTTGAAAATATTTAATATATATAAATTATAAGCACCAAATAGCTACGTATGGTTTGCGAGCCGCAGTTTTCCGATCTCTGCTCAAATTAAACCCACATAACGCAAATATATTTTACTGACTCCAATACAAACAATGACTGACTTACAGTTTGTCAGTGTATATGTGTCAATCGACAAGATACACGGTCCAATATTGACACCGGGGTCACCATGGATACGGCTGATAATCCCGTTGACAGATATATTGTGTGCAAATCATCCTACGTGACGTCACCGTGGCACTACTTTCGCAAATCTCCCCCGCCTAGCCGGGGCGCTTAATTAATCGATCTGTGTGTTGGTAAACATGCGTCGTCGCGGGGTGAACGGGGGAGGGGACATTGTGTAACCTGATAGAGTATTAAGATATCGGTTTCACACGAAATCTTGCGGAGATTGTTTATGGTAATGGTGAAAACAGAAATTGCTGTTGTCGAAAATTCAACATGTTTTTCTTTGTTTATGAAATAATTTATAACAACATTCATAAGGTTGTAGCAGTGTATATTATTAATTTAAAATATACCATATTTTCAATCTATATTGTTCGGGCTTAGGCTAGGTCAAAAATATCATCTTTACATGAGAGTATTTTTTTTAAATAGCCAACAAAATGTTCCTGTTCGATCGTCTGTCAAACGTTTACATTATGACGGTGCTGCTTTTCATTGACAAATCATCGCAACGTACAAAGACTCAGAACAATTGTGTTGCTACATTTCAAAATCAGCCAAGTCCACCTTTAGGTATTTTTTACCTTTTTGTGAATTGTTGAAGAACTACTGCTTTCTAACATTTCTGCATTATCAAAATGTGGAATTTATTAATTTAAATATTCTATACTCAAAATAATATAAACTTTCACCCTTGTAACTGTGTATTTGAGAAAACAAAAGTTGTTTTTCTCCTATTCATCTATTATAGACTTGGCTGATTTTTAAATCTAGCGACACAATTAATAGTATATGAAGCTTCCAAAATAGTTACTTGCAGCGAATATTGAATATGACTAAAAGAAAGCGGTTAGTGCATTCTCTCGCTATTATTTCGACAACGCAAACATAGACCCTTCCTAATCAAACCGTCCAGCACCACACTCGCTCTTAATCGAGCCAGTACCACGATGCCCTACATTTGAATGTGAAGTATCACCAACTTTTTATGCCTGGGAATGTCTCACGAGCAGTTACGCAAGGCTGAGGTCACTACATATTCAAGTGCGCTTTGACTGAGTTAACTTTACTTTAAGTTAAATTACCCATTGGGGGAGAAGACCATGGAGAACAGATAAAAAGTATTAATAAAATTCAATCAGTAATGTAAAACTGTCAAACGATATACGTAAAGATATTTCTCCGTTTATAGAATGACGCCGCAGATTTTTAAAAGCAATAAACTTGGCCTCTGTGGCGACCAGGTAGGATGACCCGATTTATTTACCCGATTATTTTTTTATTGGAGGCGAACATCAGTCAATGCGTCGGGCCTCTACGTCACTAAATTCACCACTACCCTGCCAAAAACATTACGTGTAATCAACATCTGACCCGTGACCTGTCGCACCGACAAGTGGTCGTTATTTGTATGCAGCGTAAGTTGGTAAACCACCATGAATAATCATGATATATTTTTTTCAGAATTGTCAACAGCCCTCTACAAAAGCGCGATCCAATCTGCCTGTGCTGCCCACATCCAAGTAGTCTCTGGCATTTTCGCGTCAGGCTTCAACCAAGAGGTGGCCATCGCCCTAGGGTTCGAGAAACACAACGAGATATACTATCAGCGGTATGTAAGCGAAGGTCAGCTGATCTTCGAGAATCCAGGAAGTGGCAATTACGGCGCTGCCCTGATGGCCAAGAAGCTGACTGATGAAGTTGATGACGATGAACAGTGCTGCGACGTAACGTGACAGCCAAAGACCTGGAGTATATTTCCACCGATCACGTGATGCTGTAAAATTTATTTGTTATCTAGTTATACAATATTGCAATAAAATGTTATAATTAATTGATCTACCTGTATAACTCGTTTCATTACAATGTATGTGTAGGCAAATACCAGTGTTTCTCAAAGTAGGAGGCGGTAGCGACCTCGAAAGTAATTGGGAGGCGTTGAATATAAATAAGAGGACGGTAGAATCAAAAAGAAAGCAGAAGAAAATATGATTGAATGATTTGGTGTTAAACCCTTTTTGAACACAAAAGTATTTCAAAAAACGAGATATTTAAATTTATGGAAGATACCTACTTGCACTTTATCCTGGATTATGGGCTATTTTTTTCCGACCATATCCGATCTTAATAAGATCATATGGGCCTCCACAGAGTAGAGGTTTGTATTAACAGATTTTGTTTTTTACGAGCAATGGATGTCAGCCACTTGCTCAACCTATTAGGTCCATACCCTGACTCACGCACAAATTGTAAAACAATATGTGTAGGTACTTGCCAGACCCAGGATTCGAACCTGGGACCCACGGCGTGATATTCCAACAATTAAGCCGCGCGGCCACCATGGGCTATATCTAGTAACAAAAGTTTTTTATTGTAATTCTGTCATCATAAATAGAACGTGGGTTTAGAGTGGTCACAAAGCTGTTAACGAAAAAGAAACCGACTACAAATAACTAATGGTGCTGACAAACATAGATTCATCCTTCTCATCGTGATTATTTTTAATAATATTCGTAATTTTTATTATAATAATGTTTCGTTATCTTAATTTTCTGTGTTTACTTGACTTTAAATATTTTATAATTGAAGCATCCTATTAACAACATCATCTTTTTTTACTATGTTACGTGGATAGAAAAATAAATACATTTATGAAATAAAATAAATGTGTGCTTGCATCTTTATGTTTGTTACTTAAAGGATTTACAGGGTGACATTGAGTATTTTATTTCTGAAAATGGGGCAGTGGGCCAAATCAGTTTGCGATTTTCTGGTAAGTATATAATGTCGATAATAAAATCATTACACAACAATCTACAGCAATATTTTCAAAAGTGGATGTTACCGAATGTTCAAGGATGCATTTTAGATGACGAAGGATTACGCCAAAACTGGCTTCTGACGGTCTTACAACCAGGAGTTGGCTGGATTTTAGAAAAGTTTAATTTGTATGTAAGTATATTTATTTAAATAGCTTTAAGAATTCTAAAATGTAACTTATAATCTATTCATAAATTTCTCCCAGAGAGCTGTTTCTGAGAAGACCACAACGGCACCTCCACCACTGGTGATTGTTTAAAAAACTTCATTCTTTAGTTATATTATTATTTAATATTTCAATCGATTATCACTAGTAGTAGTATGACAATATATTACCTGGGGTTCGACACTAGGATAGCCTTAAAACAAAAGGTGTGGGTATTATGGAAACATTAATTGTAAATTGTATAGTTTCGAGAAAGTTCGAGCGTAGTATTACAAAAATTAAATTCGTCAGAAAAATTTACATATAAATGGAAAAGGTGCAGTAACCAACTAACGAAAATAGCTCAGTTTTACTGAGGTGATCACCTAAAACTATTGTAAAGAGTAATTCGTAAAAATTCTCTTGTAGATATATATTTCCCAATACATGTGTATTTCTTTGGTTGTCATTGCCGTCAGTAGACTTCATCACCTGTAGTGGTATTAAAAAGAAAAACAAAAATTAGGATTGCAGCTAGATTAAGATACTTTATTCGATTCTTTGCTGGTTCAAAAATATTAATAGTAAAACATAACCAATGAAAACGGTACATGTTCAAACACGCGCGTTACCATGATCTTACTCCCTACTTCATTTATCGTTTGTCAATTTATGGCTACGGCCGTATGTTGTAGTTTAGCCACTGGGAAATGCCAATAGAAATGGCGTATTTCCAAAAAAATACTACCTTATTCTTAGGTCAATAATTATTATAAAGCAAACATTATTCGTAGAATGTTTATCACATTTGAATGTGAAAACATAGCTTATAATCAGTACTTTTAGAATTATTTTTAAATGTGTAGATCTTGCCCATTTTTTGAATAATAAAATGCCTAATTCTTGTCAAATTTGGGATCACAGAGATTATCAATATAATTTTTTATCGTAAATATTTCACTATGATAATGTCGACATAAATTTTACTAATAGTTTTATAAATATTTTTAAAAATTAATAAATATAAAAAATCTTAAAACCATTGCACACGGATGTACTGAAATATGACTATATTCTAAAACATTAGATCGAGAGGTTTAAAAGAATACAATTTTATGCAATAAAAATTCTTTATGCAGTCATCAAATGTTTAAAATAAATATAAAAGATAATAAGGCTTCAAAATTATATAAATAGATTATCTACAACGCTTAAGAAATGTCCAGGATCATGCTTTGAAAATAGCATAAAATCTCCATTTTGACATACGCGGCGCACGTCCCCCTTAAGGTTAATGATTTCGCATCTTAAATTTATTTATATCACGCTTTTGTGCTTTGAGATTTATATACTGTGGCTGAGTTTAAAACACTCGGATACAATGTTAGATAAATGAAGAATCACAATAACAGTACTGGACCTCGGGTTCAACGTTGTTTTTCAATAATATTTCTTTGAAACCAGATTATGGATCTCATAGGTTGATTAGATTGATGAGATACCTTTTCGTGATACGGTCAAGGTTATAGAGCTAAATAAAAAAACGTGCCAGCTAATAATTCGCCCAAAAAAGCACGATTTAAAAAATTTCAGATGCTTGATATCTATGGAATTTCGGCTTTTTGATTTGATAAATGTTATAAGAATACTGAAAGATACAATACTTTAGAAAGGTACAACATCTTTACTTAACATTTTACAAAATTTTATGTACCTACGACAAACTCTGAGATACAAATCTTAATCCATCTGTTGTATATTATAATATATTTACAGGAATACTACCATTTATATTGTATATGTATGTAAAACTTTAGAGCTCTAGAGCGGTAGGTACGTTCAATCTGTTTAATTATAACCCATTTGTATTTTTATTGCGAAACCTTAACACCAGTAAAAATATAAACTTAAATAATAAAATAAATAGATGCCGATCTAGCTGTAGAAGATAATCATTATGTTGTATAACGGTCTACTATCAATTTACTTATTTCGTGTAATTGAATTTTATATACCTAATTCTTTTTTCAAAGCTGGCATCACACTACTATGCATGTAGACAGTAAAAAGATAGGTATAATCCCGGATGAAGGTTTCACGCCAATTTGTTACTTCATTTCTCAAATTCCTCACTCCACTCGCTAATAAAAAAAGACTTTTCAATTTAATCTCTTTTATTTATATTCCGGGATACACACCATCGTGTTTATTTTTTTTTTTACTTTTAGAGTACGTAGAGACCAAATTATATTTGGAGTGCAAATATTTAGTCGCTAATTTGATTCGATGTAAATATTTTTTCCTAAATACAATTATTTTTGTATACTTAGAATATTTATAAAATCTATTCGATGTGGCCAACAGTGATATTAGTTTAACTTAGCTGTAGCTACTAAGTGTTAGTCGGTTAGTGCTATGCGTTATTAACAAATCCTTTAAAAATAATTAACATAGTTGTAAAAATAAAAAAAACCTGTAGTTATGATGCCACTTAAATAGATAAGTATTGAAAAGTAGTTACTAGAACCTAACCCGAGTTGCCATGTCCCCAATTCATAAATAAAATAAAACAATCCAAATAATATGTAAGAAGATGTTGCAGTCTAATGCACATAGCAGGGTACTGGCTTCTCATCTGGGGGCTCCGAGTTCAATCCCGTTGACGTCAAAGTATAGATATTATATGATTATATCCTCGACTGGAAGTGCGTTGACTTCTTTGTGAGGCTGTAATAAGTAATTGTCAACCATGATAAAAATGGGATAAACTTAATAGAATATGTATGTTATTTTCAATAGTTACGTCTTTATCATAATTTGCATTAAATTTCGTAACGTAAAAGAAACGCGTATATATTGATAATATATTACGCTCTTTGTATGTCTTGTGTTTTATGGCCTGACCGCCATAAAGTAATAAACCTAATCTGTCTTCAAAATCTTGATCCATGTCGACTGGCTTTCACATTTCTATCTTATTAATTTGATCCGTGATTCCACTATTGTTTCACTACTACCACTACCTAGCATTACTGTAATCGGACAATTCAATTCAAATTTAAATTCAATTCAATTTTTATTTTTATTTTATTTTACACACAGTGAACATTATTCTTCTTCTTTGGCCATATCCGCCCCTTAGATGGAGCATACGAACACCACGCGGCGCCTCCAAGAATACTTGTCGCTCGCCAGTCTTCTTGCTTCGTTCCAGGTCAAACCAGCATCCCGTAGCTCTGCCGTATACACTCTGTAGATTGTATTTAGCGGCCTTCTAGGTCGCCGGAATCCCGTCGGCTTGAAGAACAGGCAAGCCAGGTTAAAGTTCTCTTCTGGCATCCGCAGCACGTGGCCGAGCCAGGTCCAACGTCGCCTCTTTACTTTCAGCGTGATGAGAGGCTGCTTGGTGCGTTCTCTTATCTCCTGGTTGCTCCTAAAGTCATACCACCCACCGCACACCCAGTATTCGTCGCAAACATCTGTTTTCGAAGCTCAGTATACGGTTGCTCTGAGCCTTCGTAAGGTGCCATGATTCGCTACCGTAAAGCAGCACTGTCAGAATGCAAGCGTCGAATAGGCGGCATTTGGTTTTGACCGAGTACAATCGTGAGTCCCAGACATTTCGCATCGAGTTGAATGTTACTCCAGCCATTCCCATTCGGATAACGAGCTCTTTCTGCAAAATGCCATCTCCCGTGATGAGTACCTCCAGGTACTTGAAGCTGTCGACGCTCTCGATGTTTTGTCCATCGCTAATCAGAGGGAAATCTGGATCAGGACAGATGCTATTGCACAAGATGTTGGTTTTCTTCGCGTTGATTTTCAAACCAACGCAAGAGGAGTTGTTGTGCAACCTATCGATTGTCTCTTGAATGCCCTCGATTGAGTTGTCGAATAGGACAGCATCATCAGCGTATTCCAGGTCGCATAGCTTCACCGTGGGGGTAACAGGTATGCCTCGGTCGGGTGGTATTGACTTCCGTAGTATGAAGTCAAAGAGAATGATAAAGAGAAACGGTGCAAGGACACAACCCTGTCCGCGACAGTGTCTCCAATTCTGACATAGCATTCGCTATTCTCGTGCAGGCTTTTGATTATGGCAATGATCTTGGGAGGAATCCCGTATGCTCCCAGTATCATCCAGAGGGAGGGGCGGTGCGGACTGTCGAAAGCCTTCTCATAATCCACAAAGCAGCAAGCCATCAGACTGTTCAGCTCATGGCTCTGCTGGAGAAGACATCGAAGGTTGTGGATTTGGTCTGCACACGCTCGACCAGGTAGAAACCCGACTTGGTTTTTCGTGAGGACGTGCATTATTGGGTCCCTTATTCTCATCAAAATGATGTTTGCCAAAATCTTTCCCGGAACACTGAGTAGCGTAATGCCTCGGTAATTGTCGCTGCTTAGAGGGTCACCTTTTTTAAGAAGTGTGATGATTTCACCGTTCACCCAGTCCCTTGGGCAGCTCTCTTCTTCCCACACCTTTGTCATCAGATGAAACATAGGGTGCAGGATTGCGCTCAAGCTGTACTTGAGTCTGTACGTCTCCCCCCGGTGCCTTTCTATTCTTGAGCCTTTTCACAGCCGATTTTATCTCGGTGTACGTGGGCGGGCAATCGGAAATGTCGGTCGCTCGGGGAATGCTTCCGCAGATATGTCAAAGGGATCCAAAGGTGGTGGGCGGTTCAGCACTCCGCAGAAATGATTCTTCCAAATCTTCTTGACGCATTCTGCGTCAGACTCTATTGCTCCACTGGAACCACGAATGGCTCCGGGAGTCGGTGGTCGCCTGCCGCAGACTTCACAGATGATTCGGAATTCTGAACATTACAAATTATAAATTCAAGACGTTCACAACATGACAGTTCGTCCACAGCCAACACCGTCTATAAAGTGTAGTCTTATTACATAAATAACTAACAAAGTAAAATTTGCACTATTTATTGCGGATCTTAACAGCCTACGTCCACTCTTCGCTAGTATAATACTCATCCTCACGTGGGTGGAATATATCAACATCCAACCTAGTAGGCTGTTGGAAACGTGGAGGTCACACACTGACTTTGCAACTAATACCCTCAAATCTAAATTTATTACCTTTTATCGTACAGGTCAATAATAAATTTTCGACCATATATTTTCGGCATGGTTCAGAGCAGAGCGATATTATGAAAGTAAAAATAGTAAATAATCGCAATAAGAATTATCACGCGTGAAATAAATAATTGGAAGAAAAAAATCGCACCCCTTTATCAGCGTCGGTTTGTTTCCATCGAATTCGATATGAAATAAATAAATATAAATAATCACGTCATTAATAACGCACGTGTTAGTAATTGCTTACTGACACGTATTTAATAAGGTACCTAACGCAAAAAATAATTACATATTACAATCATTATTTCGTTAACATCAAATAATTCTTGCGACGTTATTGGCCTCTTTCAACGCCCTCGGTACTTCTGATCTCATGTTAAGCATTCGACCAGAATTGACAATCGCATTAGGGTTTTTAAAAAATGGAAGCGTGTAATTATCACACAGTTCCTGGAAACATTGTTATTATTATCAGTGCTATAGCCTAGTATCAGAACCAACAGCCTCCAATATTTCCCCCCTCTCTTGCCCTGGAATACCAGTTATGCTAGAAACACATTACCATTACGTCACGTGAGCATACGTGAGTCCGCGGTAAGCTCACACCACAAGCAAAACAGTGCAGTGTTGTTTTGCTTGGTATGGTGACGTCCTTAGTGGGTAGGCAGATCATGCGTTACTTAGGGGCGGTATATTATAAAGGGCTGCGAATAAAGGAACAAATACAAATATTACAACTTTTGAGAGCAGTGGCGTTTTTCAATAAAGCAGGCGGTGCTGGTCGCTTCATTTGAAACTATTGACATCTTAGTTTAAACAGAATAATCGAACCATATATACTATTGTATTGTTATACCAGTGATTTGTCGCACAGGCAACAATGGGTGCTTCAAACCTGTCAGTCACACAGACCTCCGCATATTTAAAATCACCGCTCTTTGAGAGAAGGTTTTGTGGTATTCTCAGTAGATAGTGTATTTCTGACTTGTGATCTCCCCCTACGTCGTCATCACTCTGGCGTTCTCAACGTTAAGTTCTTCGGTGCTGATTCATTCATTCTGTCTAGTCATCTGTTTTCGAAGAGGTAATAAATACCTGATAGAGACATGTTACGTATTATTGAACGATTGAGAATACGGATCGCTAATAACATGCAGTGGCTACGTAACCCACGATTCATCATCAGCATCAGTTGGGGTCGATCCACTGCTGGATGAAGGCCTCCCCTAGCTCTTTCCATTCTTCTTATTTGTGTTTTTATTGCCGCTAAAAATTCCACTTTTACCCCGCTCAGGATAATTTACCCTTTTTTCCCGATGCTTATTTTATAGAGTCACTAAATATGAATGACAACTTATATTTCAAAACGGTATAACCTGTTTTAATTACTATCCTTTGTACCTTATTAAGTATAATAATAAAAAAAATCCAGTCTCGTGAGCACAAGTCAAATAAAAAGGGTGAAAAGTACCCACCCACATTACATTATACTGATTTTATACAAACCAGCGCCGAGGAAAAATGTTACGTCTCCGACTACTTGGGGGCTTGCTTCGCAGCTAAATGAAATAAAATCGCTCAGCAAAAAAAAAACTGACTACAGATGTTGCCACTAGATGTCGGTAGCCCATCAAATTCGTTTTGAGTGGAAAAGTTTTGCGATTCGCCGCCAGATGGATACATCAAAGTAAAACAAGTACAGGGTGACTTCTGTTTTATTACGACCCATAAAAAAGCAATGCCTAATAATCTTAACATTGTATTACCAAATGAACAACTTACTTTGAATGAGTTTCACAGGAGGGTACATCACTGTTTTTAGTTTCGTTATATATGGTAAAGTATTGGACTACCAAACGTATGGTACTAGATCCATTCTCATCATCATCCAACTCTTAATTAGCCAAGCCTTTCAAGTTTCAACGTTCTTAATATAACGCGAGTGTCTTGTGTGTATTGTCAAAAGCAATAATTAATCTAATTAAATTTTAATTGAGTTAGTAATAATTATGAACGAAGTATGGCAATATTTATTTTAATAATATAGGTACATAAGTGAAAGTAAAAAAGTAATATTATTATATAATATCATGTATTATTATAAGTATACCGACGCATTAAGAGAGACATTTACAAAGCTTTCAAGCTGTGATAATTGAGTGACTGAGGTCTCCAAAGAGCAGTGGTGGACTTAGGAAATAGGAGGCCCACGACACTGATCCATTTTGTGGTCATACACGAAGAATAAAACAATTACTACGTTACTAAAATGCGATTAATATGTAATTATATTAATACGTATCTGTTCGGGTGGTTATGTTATTGGCCCCTTTAGGTAATATTTTGTCATTTTCAATTCGTGAAAGATACGCGTGTTTTTTTTTAATTTTGGTATTATTAATTAATTATGTAATATAACTATTTCAAGGCCTCCTTTTAAATCTTCTGTTGAATCGATTAGGTCATCTGTGTAAAAGATAATTACCGCTGCCAAAGCGGTACAGATGACAACCTGTAATGTCTCAAGGTAAAATGCCGTCTATAAGCAGACTCAAAATACCGTCATACCAGTTTTCAGTTTCTATAGTATTTAATTATTTATATTATTTTATTATTTATGAAATAGAAAAATCCAATTAAAATCGTTAATAGTTATAATAATACAATCATATCTAATGAACTGTGTAGTACGTCCATTTAGTTAGTGCCACATCTACTCTAAAGAATAATATAATTTTTACTTTTCTCTTTAATTTCCCCGCCATGAAAATGTGCTGCTCCCATTTAGTGAAATATTTTCCTGTCCACACAAGCCGTCACTGATTCAAACACTGAATACTAGTGTAATATAATTAATATATGGATTGTAATTTCATTTCATTTAGTTAGAAGACTGGTTTATTCTTTATGATCTTACGCGGAACAGTGTTATTTTTAAAACAATCTACCTTTATAATATAAACATGTTATCCTAATTTGTGTTTTTTAGTACAATCGTAGCTTGAAGATACTACAAAAACATTCATACTTATTATAATAATCCAAGTGAGATTCACACATACGTTTTTCATTTAACGAGTAAGCTACTGGTTCAATAAATTATATTTTTTTAAATTGTGGTTACTGATATAAATCATGGCAATATTACAAAATAATATTGAAGGATTTATAGTCGAATAAGTATGTTATTATAATCGTACTATCAAAATACTTATTTTGAGCATTGATTTACTTCTTGCCTTTTCAATAAATTACTATTAGGACCATATACATACTCGTACATGCTAATTTTCCTAAGTAGGTACCTGCATATGGATTAAAACATGTAGGTCACCCTGTAAAAATATTTTAGTGTCTCGGCTAAATGCATAGCGGACCAGGCAAAGTGATGCAACTTTGTGCATTTCGCTGCACCTGTCCGAAATTTATTGAAGTATCGAGCTTCGACCGAACTTCCGTACTTTCATGAACTTTGCCAGTATATATTTTTTTGGTCGTTTTTCCGACCCGCTCTTCGGCAGATTGGTTTGAGTTTTGTCAACATTTGTTGAACTCAGTTGGCGACGCAGTACTTGATAAAAGCTTTTGTGTGATCGTGCTATGGTCAATAGAGTATAAAATTTAATTGAATTCTAACCTAAACATTCTGCTGTTAAAATCTACGATGTGACAAAATAGAGATTTAACATAAACCAAAAACTGGTTTATCATTATCGGTACCAAAATTTAAAAAGCCTTTTGTTTATTTTATATGTCTCCGAATAACTTTATTTAAATAAATTAGAGGTAGTAAGAGGCTGGTTGTGATTGAATAAAGTGTTTTATAACAGCCCAATGTGATCAATACTTAAATTGGAGGCATTACGATCTTTATTAAAATAAGGCAATAAGCTACATAGGAGATTTTTCTACCTAAATAATCATATTTTAATTTTTGTGGTATATAAGACATTGAAAGTTTTACTAAACTATGCAGGCTAATAAAAACGAACAGTATATATATAAAAAAAACATTTTAAATAATTATCACATCGGAGGTTTCAACATGTTAACGACAAAATATTACCTTGTTATATGGCAATATAATAGTAATGCATGTTTATTTAAAACAAATCATGAAAATATATTAATGTATGTATTTATTACAAAATAATGTTGTGGCATTTCAGCTACTGGACAATGCGCCATAATACATAATAAAATACAAAACGAAATTATAAACCGTATGAAATTAATGACTTATTTACTAATAACAACCAAAATAAAACATGAAAGAAGAAGATAAAGTAAGTTATGTAAATATTAAAATAAAATAATCAAAACAATTATAAATAAACACATCCGTCCTGCGACGAGGTATTATCTTGACCGTAGAGTTACGTGTGATATCGGCGGGAACATGAAAATTAATACTTGCCAGTATAGACGAATTGTAAATAAACACACGAAGAAGTAATAAGTATATGGTGCCGGACAGGACTCAAACCTGGATTCATTGGATTCCGATCTACCAATTTAGGGACCTGCACGAATAGTCATATAACTGAACCGCTTCTCAAATTTTGTCAATATTGGCGACCGGCTTTTTTTGGTTTGAATCAAGGAAACAATTTAGGTACCTATCTTTATTCCGACCCAGCGTCGGGACTCAGTGGGTCTATTCTATACACAAGGCGGTCATCGACGGCTAAGGTGATAAATAATATCACTTGATCATAATATGTATGTATTGAGACGGTTAATTGTTACAATAAGTTAACCGCCTGAACTAAACTGTCTATTTTGCTCTCACAGTTTACACAGCCAGGAGAAGGACTGTTAAAACATAGCACTTTTTGACAGTTTAGTTAGACGGTTAACTTATTGTAAAACTACCATCTATAACCGCCTTGTGTATAGAATATCTTCGCAGGAGCATATATATATATTTAATTAATAATGAATTTTATTTAACGGAATGGGTATGTATTAATAATTCGGCATACTTATAACACAACAAGTTGTTAAACTATTTTTCATTAAATAATATCGTTAGAATATTAATTTTATATGAAATACCCTTATAGCTATCAAGTTTAGTGAGTATTGGAGGTAAATACTTCCGGAGGCAATTTAGTTGGAACTTCCGTGTATTGGCAAAACGTTCTCAACCTAGAAGCTCTGAACTATTTATATTCTGCGAAAGATTCTATGCGGAAGCTTTCTACTTAATTATTATAAATTGTGTATTCATGATCATTAGCTATATAGTCCAAGCCCCTGAAGAGGTTTCTTAGGAGATTTTTTTACGAATTATTATCCCTTAGCTAATCCATTAAACTCAAATTAATTTCTCACATGCGCGATTCTAACCCGTGATACAGAGCATCAGAAATGGACACACTTGCTTTTCCTTCTACCACCCACTATTTTGTACCCACGTGATAATATGAGCGTATACCAATGCGTACCAAATGTTAGGCGCCCTTCAAGTTTCTGTTGATTGCGTTCACTTAATTATAAAATACCTTCTCGCTTGCCATAAAATGCAGCAAACTTTTTAGAAGCTGAGAAATTTATCTAGCCGATCGGTCCAACTGAGGGATAGGCCGACTTGAAAAGCACTTCTCTTTCAACCGGCATTTGGGGATACTCCCAGACAGGGGCGGCTCTACCTTAAGGGTTCGTAGGGACCGTCCCCACATCGTTATTATCTCAAAAATACACGTTTGACATTTTTATCATTGTCATAATACTACTTAATTGCATCAATAAATGAACGTTTTAATTTATTTTATACATCTAAATCCGTCGCAATTTTATAGAGATATTTATTATTATTATACAATAAATTATTGTAAAATAAATGATTGTAAATTATGTAATAACATAATGATGATTACGTGGTAATAAAGAATTAATTAAATTAAATACGCATTATTTCACGGTGACACCTATGTACAAATTAAGAAAGCTATGGCGTCTATTCTTCGCTGATCGGGGTTACTCAGTCCCATCCCGTTGCCGCGGTACAAATCTCTATTCTCTATTCTGGAAAATTACTAATTTCTTCGTTAATAAAAGCATTTATTATTATAAGTAACTTGGTACATAATGTATAATATGAGAAAGTAGGTAGGTATGTATATTTAATAATTATGGCTAAATCCCACCACCTAGAAAGTCGTCGAGCCGCCACTGCTCCCAGAAGATATTATCGGCATTCTCCAATTCGTTATATAAAGTCATTAACAACGGAAATACTACCATCTTTCTTCTTATTCTCTTAAACAACAGTCTGGGGTGGATTATAACCACCTCAAACATACTTCTCCCTTTTCCTTCTTCATTCGATTGATCATCCCTGGTGCTCGTAAATATCCCTGTAGACATTCTAACCTTTAAACGTAATGCTTCACCGATGCTTGTTTTCCATACGTGTCACGTGACCGGATTATCACGGGCATTGGGTATTAATAAATCTGACGAATGTAGGCTGATCAAAGAACTTGTAAGTGGCATGTTTATAGCAACATCGCCAGATAACATCCTCGCATATTTGACCACCTTTGCAAGATTCTACGCTCAAACGCCTTCTGGGAATTATTGGCAGGTAACATCTACTACAATATACATATAATCGGGCGCATAATATGCATTCGGAATACAAGCCGCTGGATGAAAGAATAGTTTAACTCTGTGAAAGGCATCAGTTTGGAGAAACCTTCATCTAGCAGTGGATCAATGATGAATGAGCTAAATATCACCGTTTTAGTATATTTTAGATCGATATATTATTAATTTAGAATTTTCGTCAGTTCACAAATTAATATGCTATTTCAAAAAATAAAAAAAAATAAAGCTAATCCTGAATTCTCATCATCATCAGGGGCGCGACAACCCGGTGTGGGTCCTGGTCTCCTCCAACAGCTCCCCCCACCTGTCCCTACCCAGTGTGGCCGCTTTCCAATTTGGTACCCCCAGAATACGGCAGTGACTGGCAGCTCCATCCAACCAGTGAAGCTTTGGCCTCCCTCTTCTTCTAAGTCCTATTGGATTGCTGGACATCACTCTCTTTGCCGGTTCATTGTCATTCATACGGTGCACATGACCTAGCCATCGCAGTCTCCCAATCTTAATTGATTGAACTGCGCTGCAATCTTCGTACAGCCCGTAGAGCTCAGCATTATATCTTCTCCTCCAATTGGTGCCATCCCTGATCGGTACCTACATATATACGGCGGAGAATTTTTCTTTCAAAGATGTTCAGGGCTTCATTTCGCAGAGTTAATGTCCAGGTTTCCGATGCGTAGGTGAGCACTGGCTTTACAAGTGTCTTGTAAAGAGTGCTTTTAGTTCGGCGAGATAGTATGCGGGACTTAAAATGTCTTAACAGGCCAAAGTACTCGTAGCATTTATTCACAGACATGATTCTCTTGTTGATTTCTTCTGTAATATCATTATGTCGAGTTACAAGAGATCCAATGTATATGAAACTGTCGACCGTATCAAACTTGTATGCATCCCGACTTCTAGTGATTTAAAAAAAATCTATGCCAGGATTTTGAAGTTGACACTGTATATTGCGAAATAGTTCAGTCTTGAGTAAATTCGTGGTAATGCAACAAGAGGCATAGTATGATTAGCTTGTAGAGACCTTTCTCTAGCAGTGGATTAATCCAGACTAATGGAAATATTTCATCAAACTTACCGTTTTAGTACCGGAGTAAAATGTATATTGTACAACATCAAAGAACACAGATATATTAATGTCGTACAATGAAAAGCCTTCGCATAATATATTTTTGGAGTGTGTACACTTGTTTAGTTTTCCCGGAAATAGATTGCGGATTACCAGGAATTACCCAAATATAACACCTACTTACGGATATGGATTTGTATTGTTATTGGTAAAAACATTAAGGGCCTGTACTAACTGTTAGGTATTTGTAAGTAATACGTGTTGGCGTTCTGCGAAATTCTCCAGATTACGATGGTCGTTTATCACTACGCACGCATCTGCCAGTATTATATTTTCTATGTTATGTATCATAAATTTCATAGTTTTACAGCAGTGATAGAGAACCGATGATACAATTCATCTTTATAGTTCCATTTTACAACGTTTTTATTAGCTCGAATTCTTATTTGTCCGGTACAAATCTTGCAATCGATTTTTAACTAACTTCCCGACTAGCCTAGACATTTGAAACTTTTATAATATATCAGAACACGATGCCAATGCATTTTTTCAATACTTTTAGCCCTCTTTAAGTAGAATTGAATTCATTTTCAGTTAATTCTGTTTTGTATGAAAAGTTATTTCGGAAGAAATCCGTAATCCAATCCACTATTATTGGTTGCTAACTGGGTCGTCCTAGCAACTAAATTATTAATATATACGTGCGTTACTATGGAAAACAAAATGACATTTCAGTATTCAGTATTTCTATATTTGTTTGTTTTTTATTTACTTCATATCAAGTACAAGTTTAAGCATATTGAGCATAATAATTCAACAGAAAATTTAAAAACGTTGTATATAAAAAGTTCTTTTTATCTTGTAATTATTTATTATTACTTCTGAAATATATGATTTTTAATGACGTCGTATAATTTCTAATCGTCTATCAAACGTTATGAGGGTGATATGTTTTGATACATGGTACTTTATAGAAGAGAAAGATTTTTATTTGTTAGTTAACTTTCATTTAATGGTAGTTATACATTTAAGTTTGTAGTCAGGGCAGCCGCGAGGAGTATAGTTTTCAATTTTTTTTTCATTTTCAATTTTCAATTTATTTTACATATTGTGGACATTACAAATTATAAGTTTAAGACGTTCACAACATGACATTTAGAAACAAATAAATATTATTAAAAAAGTATTATGTAATATTGTAATTATGCAATATTAAGTTATTCTATAGTATAAATGTGTAAATACAAAAATTATGAAGTATATAGGTACAAGGAAGTACACCGGATGAGTTAAGCAGACCCTATTTTAAGAATTTATAAAATAACGTCCACCTATACTCATTCTCACGTAGATGGAATATATCAACATCCGAAGCAATTTGGTTGAACAGAGTTATTGCTCTACCAATTGGCATCACCAATGGCAGGTTAGTTCTGCTCCTCGGGAGAACAAACAACTGATGCTCCCGATTTCTAAGATAGTTATCAGGGACACACAAGTCAATATTACCAAGAATGGCAGAGTTCTCATTCACACCACGTATTAGTCGAAAAAAATACGTGGCCAAATATTGATATCTTCTAGCATTTAAACTACAGTATGTTAGCATACCTAAGAGAAAGTCAGTTGGATAAAGCCACGGATAGTATCCATATAACCTCAAATAAAGGAGTCTCAAAAATTTCTTTTGAACTCGCTCCACCATAAGGTCATATTTCAACTGATGCGGGGCCCAAACAATCGACCCACTCTCAAGCCGGCTTCTCACTAAGGAATTATAAAGAATTTTTAATACAGTAACATCCGAAAAGACCCGGGAAGTACGCAAGACGAAGCCCAACATTTGTAGCGCCTTTTTACAAATGATAGCTATATGACCACTAAATGACAGCTTACTGTCAAACGTAATGCCAAGATCCCTTACAGATGGTATTCGCGAAAGAACTCTGCCATTCATCGAATATTGGAAAAATAATACTCGCGAGGCTCTGGTAAATGATAATGCATACATGGCTCCCACGCCTTTGGCGGATCCTCTTATATATCGCCATAGTTAAGGGCAGTGTGATGCTTAACAGTAGTGTTGCCCAAATTCGAATCGTAAATTATCATTTAAGTCGGTATATCAATCATCATAATACATTATATTGCATCACACAACCACATAGTCTTAAATTACAATATGCTCTTATTAAATATGCGATTTTTTTACTATTAAATCAAATTTGTGATATCTGTTTATGTCACTCACTTCCCCCTGTATGTCCGGGCCCCAGGCTACATGACTTCGTAGCATTTAATTGAATTTATCAGAGAAAATAGACTTTTTTTCCAGAAAAAAAATTCACGTCTACAGAATCAACTATCAAATGTGTAGGTATATAATATTCGCATGTTCGCCTTATTTTTCTGTCTCTTAACAAAACATGATCTGCCTACTCCCACGGGACGTTGCTTATTTTAACATTGTTTATTCTGTGAAATCTAACTCGATATTATTTCTTTAAAAACCTAATATATTTATGAGGATTACGCATATTTTAGATTTTTATTTAATTTAAAAATTCTACGACTGGTTTGGAGACCCCCTTTTAAAAAAAAATCTGCCAAATCGTTACAACCATTTGCGTCAAATATAATCATCTCTGTATAATTATAGATCATGTACCTATGCTAATAATGCTACTCGATCCTCTTAAACCAAATAACTTTTATTCGATACAAGGTGATTAAGGCGTCCACATTTAATCTAGGTTATCCATGGGTTCCCATGATTCTAAAGACATTTATTTATATAAATAAAATAGTTGGCTATCAAAAGTCACTTTAAACCATGTGAAAATCATTGACAAAGTTGACTGTTGATGTAGTAACTCAAATTTTTCAATGAATAATGTGAGTTCTGTCATCAAGGCCTTTCTAACCAGGTAGCTCTATTTCTCATAGTCTATGTGTCTGCAGCCCTAGGAGTATTATATTATATTTAAAAAATAATGTAAATAGACTCACTCACTCCTTAATATTCAAGGGAATTCAATACTTGTGTTCTAATTATTACAAAAAACTGTGCTCTGATGGTTTTTTGCGATTATGTCAAAACTCGATTTTTGGAATATGTGAGTTATGACTCTTGCAAATCATGTGTTTAGTTCGGTTTCATAAATTATAACAAAAATATTCGATATTCTATAAAAATACATTTGGATTTCTTAAAGATGTAATTATAAGAAAATTCCAAGGCCAAAATAATTTGGCACGGTAGCACTGTGTAAATAATAATGTGGAAAATTGTGACAAAACTTTTTTTAATTAAACATTTTTCCGAGTGGCTTTTGAGTTAACTTAGCATGCTAACATTTTATTTTTCTGAGCGAAGCGAAATGTATAACAAGATAATGGGGCAAAGTGTCTTTGTTTGTCATTTCTGGCAGCAGATATAATGTAATATGTACCCAGGTCCAACAAACTTACCCATATAAAGAAGGTCTGAACGTGATGGAGGTCTAAACGCCTCTTGTGGACTTTCAAAAAAGATATATTACTATTTACAAAACCCGCTTAACTCGACGACATGACAGAATACCCCGCCTTCTCCCTATTTACTCATTGCCATGAAATTCGAGCGATAATACGAATTATTAAACCTATTATTAGAATACTTAACCATTTAGGTAGGCACTTACAATTATGGGATATTGTTTGAATATGGGAAATCAATAATACACAATACATTTGTGTATTATGTAGTTAAATTATCGGTATTATAGGAGATAATAATATATTCGGGAAATATACATTATTTGACAACAATTTGGTCATAGATACAAAATTTGAAAATAACTTTATATGAAATATAATATAACCAATAGAAATACGACACCCATCTGAACCCATTTCATCGCAATTAGATAGGCCATGCATAGCATAGTTGATAGAGCACATCGGAGCAGGTTCGCAATCCCGCTGGATGTCGTGTTTTTTTTCTAAAAGATTTTTTCTAATGGTTATAATGTTTCTCTGAGGTGTTTTCAAATCAAATTATGTATCTTCAATAAAGAATTGTACATTATTAAATGTGTTTAAAGGGGATGCTTATGCCAGCTGAGGCACCTAGCGGAAAAATACGAAGCTTGAAATTTGAGACATTTTTTTGATAATTTACAATTTCAATAAATAATATGTATGTATCTGAAAACATTAAAAAGAAAAATATATTTTTTAAGTCAAAGATAAACTTAGGTAAGTACAATCGTAAAAAAAGTTATAAAATGTGAATTTGTCACAGAACCACATCTTATTATTACATTATATTTTATGGTCATATTTATTATTAAAATTTAGTTTAAGTTTTCAATTTTTTTCTCGTACAGAATTTTGATTATTTCAAAGTTTTAATATTTTTTAGATTTACTTAAAAAAACATCGATTTTTATAAAAATATAAATGTGTATAACTTGATTTTTTTCCTTTTAATGTTTTCAGATACATATTTATTAATTAATACAGTTGAAATTATTGTAAATTATCAAAAAAATGTCTCAAATTGCAAGCTTCGTATTTTCCGCTAGGTGCCTCTGCTGGTATAATATATATTATATATATAATATATAATATAGCTGTAGCTTACTTCAGTGGCATCACATGGACCCCCACCAAAAAGACATTTTCCATATAAGTTTTACAACAATATAGTTATAATAATACATACCCGATAAAATTAAATATTTATTACGTGACTAATTTATCAAATATGTAATGCAAATTAATCGTACGAATTCAATCAACTCGTGATTTTGCAAAGCTGTATTTTAAATAGAGATAGTCCTTCAGAGCAAGTCGTGCTCTGCAGAAAATCTCACGGAACCGTAAACATGGCTGCAGTCGACGCAATTGTGTCCTATAAATTATTTTTTTAGCCGTTTAGATTTCATTTTTCATTTATAACTAATTTGTTTGTGTGTGTGTGGAGCTTGTAATGCATACTGCTGTAGCGTTACCTAAAAAGAAAGTGACGTCAATAAATTATTGATATTCGATATTTATTTTATTACCAATGATTCCAAAAATATTAATAAATGAGCAGACTTTACCGATAATGTTTTAATGATATATAAAAGTCCCGTTTACATGATTTACTTTTGACGATCATTGCGAAGGAATCATCCCCAGTGACCCGTGTAAACGTCCGGCATCAAAAGTGAATGAAGTTCAACTGGTTCTATTTTTTGATCATTTTGTGTTCACTGCGGATGATTCCAAAAGTACTGCGCATGCGCACTGCACTCGTCAGTACTGTTATCATATTCCCCATGATATTTATTTATTTATTTATTTGAAAAAGACACGTTGAGTACATAACAAATTATTAATTCAGGACGTTCACAACATGACATTTAGAATAAAAATTACAAGTAATCAGTTAGGGAAATCAGAAAAAACAAAGTGGAGGAAAAAAAGAAAGCAAAAATAGTTTTATACAAAAGAAATAAAATTTAAGAAAACAACAATGATTCAAAAAGTACAAATTAAACAATAAAATAGAATTTAAAAAACAGAATATATAATGGATCGCCAAAAATATCTACATCTCTAGGGAGTGCATTGACCAACCGCACAGCCCTCGCTATTGGTGCCTGGTGAGCCTGACATGAAGAAACAGCTTTCACCCAAAATAGGTCATGGCTGCGACCACGCATGTAATTGACGGGTGTGTAAAAATTTAAATTTTCTAGAATATCGGGATTGAAAATGATACCACGTGAGAGCAGGGAAAAATGCTTTAAGAGCAGAAGTGACCTACGAGCTTCAAGAGAATGAAAGGCGAGCATGCCTTGAAGAAAGTTAGTCGGAAAATACTCGTTTGAGAAGGTGTCAAAAGGAAAATAATTATAAACTTTAAAATAGAGATGACGAAGAAATTTTTTCTGAACACGCTCTAAAACAAGCTTATAGGAAACTTCATAAGGACTCCAGATGATGGAGCCATACTCAAGAATACTCCGTACTAATGACACATAGAGTGTACGTAAAACAGTTGGATTCTTGAATGACTTGGCTTGTCTCATGACGAATCCTAGAAGCTTGCTCGCACGCAATGCCGTAGAAGTGATGTGCGAGCGAAATGATAAACGTGAGTCAAACAATATGCCAAGGTCTTTAATTTCTGATTGACGGTTCAGTAATCTATTTGACATATTGTAGTTGAAAATAATTGGAGATCTTGATTTCGAAAAGCTAATACACACACATTTATCAGTATTAAATTCGAGTTTATTTTTTTTCGCCCAAATTTCAATTGAGTTGAGATTATTTTGTTATATGTGACAATCTAATTCACTGTGAATTGACGCATATAATTTTAAATCGTCTGCAAAGAGTAAAAACTGGATTTCATTTATAACATGGACAATGTCATTGATGAATATAAGAAACATAATTGGACCTAGATTTGATCCTTGGGGAACAGCTGAATAAGTTTGAAAGACGTCGGATCTACATCTTGCATACTCCACATATTGACAGCGATGCGAAAAGTAAGATTTGAAAAAGTTGATAAAATTTATAGATCCACCTACTGCACTTAATTTGTTAATGAGAATATCATGATCTACCCGATCAAAAGCCTTTGACATATCTGTATAAATTGCGTCCACTTGACAATTTACGTTCAGCGAATGAGATATGTACTCAGTATACGTCATAAGGTTTGTAACTGTTGACCGAGCTGATCGAAATCCATGCTGAGCGTCAGTCAGTTGACCGTCTACATGTTTATAAATATACCTATGCAAAATAGACTCAAATAACTTAGCTGGTGCAGATAGAACAGCCACCGGGCGAAAATTTATTATTTCAGAGCGCGAGCCTTTTTTGTGCACCGGACGAATACGGGTTAGGCTCCAACAATCTGGGAAGACAGAAGTACTTAGGCTGAGATTAAATAAATATAGTAGGGGGTCAGTTAACAGCTTATGACAGCCCTTTAAAATCCAAGGGGGGATACCATCAGGACCTACTGAGGATTTTGGATATAGTCGAGAGAAAGCATACACCATGTCAGTCTCATCCAGAAGACCAATATCTAGTACCGGCCAGGAAGATGAAATACTATCCGGGTGAGATGTGGGCAATATCGAAGGAGCTTTAGAATATACAGACATAAAATATTGAGCGAAACCATTAGCAATGGACTGGGAGCCACTCAAAACATTCCCTTCCAGAGACATAGATGATAATTGAGCAGAAGAGTCGCGCGTACTTCTAACGTAATTCCAAAATGATTTAGGATCTGACGCTAACTTCCCCCCGATACCATCAATGTATGACTTATACGCAGCACCGATGGAACGATGCACACTCCTACGCAGATTAGAAAATAAAATATAATCGCTGAGACACTTCGATTTCTTCCATTTTTTGTGATGCAAGTGCTTTAGTCGAATGTTTTTAATTAAATCAAAATTGAACCATTTTGGGTAGCTGCGCGAAGAGCCCGATGATTTTTTTATAAAGAATGACTTGTCAAATACATTATATATACATTGGTAAAATACCTTCACTGCAGCATTGACGTCACTAATTGAATATAAAATTTCCCAATCAACATTCTGAAATTCGTAATACATATGCAATAGGTAGTAAAATGTAAATAAAATCACAAAGAAATAAATTAATAACTATTTTTAGAACATTTTTGCCTTTTTTTTCAACTATAATATTATGACTTGAATTCTATATTGCTTGAATTCCAACCTGCAGCGTAATTTCACGTGACGCCATTTTGGATGAATTGTGTATTTCACTTTCAGTGACACGTGTAAACAAAAAATGAACGCCTGCATTCAATTCACTGCGGATAATCATCCGCAGTGACTCGTTTAAACGAGCCTTTATGTGATTTCCTAATATTGATTTTTTATCGACTAAATAGATTGATATTGTACTTTTTTCTTACCATTTTCATGCTGGGATAAAGATATTCATTGGACTGATATATGTATAAAGTTGGTACAAGTAATACTTGCTTATAACATTTTTTTCTATATTTTTTAAGCAAAACTGAATAATTTTACCAAATACATATCTTTTTCAGTAAACAAACGGTCGGTAAATAAGCTGTCTGTTATATGGAAATTCGAAAGCACCCAACAATTACCTGGTGTGTACCAACCCTCTTGCCACAAAATCAATTTTATGGTTCCGCTCAATTATAACCGGAATACAGTCAAACTTGCCCCATATTTTCTTTTCTGATCATGACGTCTTTGCGCTAAAGCCTACCCGCAGGCTATAAACCGCTTCATGGGGATAGTTTCCCCCCGAATTGATGGCGTCCGTTAGACCAAAATGGAGATTATTTTGTGGATTACTTACACTATACTATTTAATTAAATCTCTTGACTCGTTCAGTCTATTTACATCGAGGACCTCTGACCTATATCTGCCACCAATAATTTCAATCATTATCAGCAGATTTCTTTACATTTACTCAATCCCTGATGCACATAATTTCGGCATTAAGATTAATGAATTAATTAAGAATTCTATGCATTCATTGCAATGGAGTGAGAGATTGCAAAACAGTGAGTAAAATGGCAACGTCGCTTTCCACGATCAGAAATATTGTTATTTTATAATTTACGGAAATTATTTTTTAATTGACCCTATAGGTAAAGGTATGAAAACTGCACATTATAATTTAAATAATTGTAAAATAATAAATAATTTATATTTTACATAAATTAATAATTACTTTTATTTTATTTATTATTTATTTTTGAAATTCCGATACGCTCTCCTTATTCACTAATTTTCTTCACAAAATTCTCCATAGATTAATCGATTAAATGCTTGCAAATTTTTTTGTATCAGTCAGTGACTTCGGGCCTTGTCATCATTATTTCGATAGTGTAAGAATTCTCAAGTCATTTAAACTATCGCACAATCGTCGCATCTACACGCGTAACATTATTCGATTCGATGGGATCGAAACCTTCGAAGTTCAATAATGCAGAGGCTAGCAGATTTCTCAATTGCAAATTTCATTAACAATGACTCGCAATTTACCGAACATTCATATAATTAACAGGTTATAAATAGTCAGTCTAAATACCTGTCAGTATCAATCTTAATCTCAGTTCGATCAGTAAGCTTCGTGTCAGGCGCTCCGCACAGCATTCTGTTCGACCAAGTCTCGGACCTCAGAGCAATATCATACACATTGTAACATAACGCTCTTGTAACATAGTTTTGTACCGACTGTTTACGTTGCAAATAAAACTCGCTTCTCCATCTATCGGAGCAACCACCAAATCTAGACTCTCCATCTACACCTCCTGGTCATTCCCAAACACAGTGGATATCATAATCGATATCAATACAATCTTAGTATTTTCCGAAACTTTATTAATTAACTACTTATAAAACGTAATTTTAGTATTTGACAATAGCCTCCACAAGCATTTTGTATTAGATTTCAATGTAAATGTAAACAATATTTTAGTATCAAGTCTTTGCTACTATAATGTGATATATTTCGTAGGAAGTAATTAATATATATATATATATACGTTATTAAATCAGCACGTAAGGATTCTATTACCTTTATGTTTTATTGCGTTTTGGGAGTCGGACCTTTCTTGGTATAATTATTGTGATATGGATTATACTAGGATTAATTAAGAGAATTAAGACGGTCGGGTGTTGTAAGAAATTGCCTGTCGTCACTTGACGACGGTCGGGCAAACTGTCCAATAAAGGTACCTAATAATATGATTTGTAAAATCTGTCAGCACCACTTTTCTCTATCTACTATCTATTTTTTGGCATTTTGTTTTCTTTCGTGAATTTACCGATGAGGTAAGCGCTGCCCTGCTAAGTAAAAAGTGTTTTTGGTTTAAGTAAAATGAGAACCCAGGTTTTAAACTACCTTTTTTATTATATTATGTAAAATTATTGTATTGTTTCGACCATAATATCTAAGGAGACGTATTTATTTAGAGAAAGGGAAGTTTAAAGCTTTTGTTCTCATTTTACTAAAACCAAAAACACTGTCGTTTTACTTAGCAGGGCAGAGTGGTAGTTCAATGTAAGTAGGTAGACAGGTAAAAAAATGAAAAACTGAAGAAAATATTCATTATTTGGTTGGTATGTTATACATCGATGAATTTTCAGGACTGGATGTGACATATTTTAGCTTCATAATCATTTTTTTCTATTAACTTGAATATTTCGTTGTAATTTTGTTATAATTACGGCAACCATTGGTCATTTATTTTTATTTCAGCACGTCATCATTAATTTTTTTTTTCAAAAACGCACATTTATTCAATTTCGTTGAACTCTTTAAAAAAGTAATACCTACCCAAATACTACGTATTAATTGACATGCCGAAAAAACTTCTTATATCTACCTCTTTTGTCTTAGACATGTTCATTGGCAGCTCGGAAAAACTTAAAAAAAGGTTTTCCAATGTGATTCCTAGTAAAACATTTTCAATTACCTAATCGGAAAACCAAAAAAGGTTCACGAATCTAATTCTAGAGTGATTTATTTAATTGGCATCTTAGAAAAACTAAAAAAGTCTCAACTGTGATCCAGAGAAAAGTTTTAATTTACTGCCAATTCAGACACACGAAAAATCTATAAAGTCCACTATTTCTTCCAATAAACTAGTTATTACATCTCACCTTAGTGAGTACTGTTTTTTGGTGTCAATTTAATTTCCATGAGTCATGACCGTGCACAGTCATAAGAAAACTGTCAATCGTTGCAGAAATTTTGAAAAGTTCCCGCGCAGGCTGCAAAGAATTAATCACATCCGGTTTCCGCCGGAAGCCGGCGCATCGCGTCAGACTCCACGTCTCTCATTCACCGAGAGAGATAGCCATTTTAAAGGGAAAGACCCGACTCTACTTATTGGACGACGTTTAGATTATTGACAAATGGAATATCAAAACTTCGGGTACGTGGAAGTGCTGATTATGAAAAATGGTGCTTCGCAAAAATAGCTCGCTTTCTTCCATTTACAATTTTTCCATTTAGAATGACTGGAATAGCGTTCAGCTCAATATGGATACTGGGTAATAAATAAATGCTTCCTTTTTAACGCTCACATCCTGACGATATTATTTACTACGACTCTGAACAGCTATATACTGAGATATACGACTGACATATATATTTGGTCAACAGACACCATTTCAATAATATCTTAAATTTCATTACCATGTCAATAAAAATATACGAATGAAGAAGACACTGTTGGTATATTATATGATCATTGAATTATTTACATATTTAAAGTTTATATTAACAATTAATTTATAATTTTTCGATTTATATTGTGCAGTTTCATACTTTTACTTTTATATGTCGCAATAAAAATGTTTTAAAAATTATACAGGAATCGGAATTTAAAAAATGGCAACAACTTTGATCGTGAAAAGAAACGTCACCGTGTTTATTAAAATGTTAATATTTATCATTTCATTTTGATTTCACGGATTGTATGCTTCAATTTTCTTAATTTAATTTCTTTTACACTGACTAACTCTGGGTTCTTCAGTCTTCTAGTACAGTTGCAATGAGTTGGTTTGTATGGTGTAATATTTTGAAGGAGAAAAGGAAGGTTCGAAAACGAACCCGTCGCCGGACGTAACATGCCAAGTGTTAATTAACTTTGAATAATTGACGCGGTTCGGCGTTAATGGCCGCTCACCATTTGGCCAAAAGCCATTATAACTTTGAAAGTGTCGGCGGGCGGCGAACGAATTATCATTTTCACGGAACGGGGGAGGTGATGACCATCACGCTACCTGCCGAGGGAAGGGGGTTGCAACTTCTATAATAAATACCTGCAGATTCAAACGGGCCGTTAGCTATTCATTGTGAACACCCTTCACACTACATCGCAAAAATTACACCAAGTTACAGAGGTGAGGAATGGGACTAACGGTTGCTTCCAGGGCTGGCATCATGACTATCGTGTATTAGATCATGTCAGGTACAAGAATCATAGAAAAAACTGCACCCCCCATAGTATGTATACTCAACTATTAATTGTCGAACAAGAACTTCTTGTTCATGTGTTAAAACTGTGAACTAACAATCCTCTCCAGTGCATCTAATCGCGCTTCCGTTTTCAAATGGGAAACGCCCCTAAATTCATAATTTCATTTTATTCCCATGACGTAATTTGAAGCTTTTTGTAATAAAAAGATATCTAAGACGATCAAGAGCAGGGCTCGAAATGGACCGCAGCACACCGGAGCGCCGTTCCGGTTTGTGGAATCTGTAAATTTAACGCTCCGTCTCGTGGTTAAAATATTTTGACCGTCTGAGCTAGATATGACATATAACAAACAATCTAGCACATTTATGTTTATAAAATACCCATAAAATTTGATAACCATGTTAATATCCTCAGAAAATTTTCGAGCGCTCCGGTTCGTAAACTTTTCCATTTCGAGCGCTGATCAAGAGTGATGTCAGAATTATTATTAGTAAACTTTTGGTTTATTGCAAACAAGAAAAGGAATCGAATCTAAAAGGAGAGCCAATACAATATTCAAACATGCCTTTAGCACGCTTTGCTGCCATGACAGATACGTCACTGAAAATTCTTCTACATGCGACTACAGCGACTTTCTGTTATCGCCGATTTCTTGTTATCGGACAATATACCCATAGCACGCGGTCTAAATCCACTGTCAACTATTATCTCAATAATATCTTCATTTTTCCATTGGACTCAAAAATACCTCGAAAGCAAAAGTTGTTTTGTACTTAAGAAGGTGCTGTCGATATATCGTGATATACTACATACCACCTGCTGCCAATTCTCCAATTTACCACCTGGTGAGCACAACAATCTATCAATCAGTTATGGAACCTTTTTCTACGGTCGTTTCTTATAAAAAGTAGGCTAGAAACGCACGAATCTTGAAACAGGTGCTTTACTAAAATAACACGTGATATTATTATTACAAATAATACGATAACTGGCAACATATTATTTATTTCCGTTTAATAAGTGCTTAAGTGTATGGAAGCATGAGTTAAACCATTGCCGACTCAAGTAGAAAGCCGATACATTCACAACGACGGCAACGATTAATTTAAAATGTATGGAAGAAGTAGCCTGTATAATTACAGGCTGCCAGAATATTCCCGTTTATATTTTATATACATAATATTTTATATATATATTTTGACGTCATGAGATTATAGTTTCAAGTGGGTTTTAAGCGCCGTTTGCGAAGAATCAGTCATTGGCCAGTTTATGAGTTCCATCAGCAACCAGTTCGTCGGATTTTAGTTTCTCCATGAGCGTAAGGCCTAATTGTAATTCTATTTTTTTAAATAACTAAACCATAGTTTATAAAGGTTTCTAGGAATATTTGTCCAGACACAAAAATAATTATAGACAATTTTAAGATAATTTCAATCTAGTAGAAGAAAACTTGAGATTGATAAAATCATATAATAATATATGTAATGGAGTAATTCGCGACGTCGGTTAGTAATTAAGAAATTAATTGATACCTACCTTCATTTAATATACTAAATCAGATAGCCAACATTATAACGCAATTCGATAAGCATTTCATGCAGTACTAGTGAAAATCATCGTAATTAACTAAAATGCCCGTATCTTATTTGAAAAAGCATACTGGCACTAATCCAGCAGATACAGGCTCAAGTCCCGTCGGGTGTCGTATTTTTTTCTACAAATTAATAGTGTGTATATGCATGAGATGTTTTCAAATTACGCATATTTAATAAATATTTGTTTGAAAATTCCTTGATTTCCTATTCTAATGGTAATTTGAATACGTCTATTAATTAAGGCTCTAAGTACCAAAAAGTAGTATTGCCTGTAGTTACAAAATACCGAGTCATTGCAGTAAAATTTCATGAAGCAGACCTTTTGAAAAATGTGGTTTTACAGTGTGAAGCAATCACGGCAGCTTCTACAATTTTAGGTATTTAGAACTCGCAAGTGTCAACACACCATCGTCAGCCATTTTATATTGAATGAGGTTGACCACTGTAGTGCTATTTACAACATTATAAATAAAACAGGCCAACGGACTTACAACGTCGACAGGTTTAAATAGTTTGCTGTATTTTGTTGACTTGCTTGAGGCACTTAGACCAAGAAGTTATTGGCGTTAGTATGTAGAACACTTTTCTATAAAAATGTCATTTTTTGTTTTTGGTACTTAGCGCCTTAATTAATACACGTATTCAATTGTGTAGATATTAAATGCAGTGAATCGTAGATTAAGAAATAAAATCAAACGCATTATTGAAGGTAGGTAAGGTTTGCAAACTTCACCCCGCAGTTTCAGTTTATATTATTCCACAAGTTTAAGTCGAGCTTTTCCTATCATTCCGCTCTGTTGTTCATTAATTTTATTCAGAGTTAAGGGCGAGGGCGCGGCCATTACGTTTTAAATACATTAAAACTTGACGGGCTCACTTCTCACGGTGATTATTCAGGGGATGAGTCAATAAATAAGGTGAGTTGAGAGACAATTTCCTCCAGGTATAAGCGAACAGAAAATGGACACCGACTCAAAGCTGGCTTGAAATTTGGCGGAAATTGTGCATTGAGAAGGTATATTCAAAAAAATATTTATCATCGTATTCAAAAGTGTTTACTTTAATTTATTTATTAAAGTAACTGTCATAAAATCGTAATTTAAATTCACTATAATGAGAATTTAGTCTTATACTTTCTTAAGTTTACGTTTTGTATTACTTTATTTAAGTGACTGCCAAACTTTTTTTACCCGACTGCACACCAGGGATGTGAGATTTGTTTCGTAGCACACCAAATAAAAAATCCCCAAAAAAATAAACATACTGTTTCTTTATTAATATATATTTTTTTAAAAAATCTTAATAAAGGTAAGTAATAATAAAATAATATCGTCACCTCAATACTACAACTAGATACTTAACTTGATTTTCACTGTTTTTGAGATAGCTATTGAATATGATTCTACATTTCCTTCTCTACAAAATGATAAACTAGGTAAGTCAGAAGTTAATGAGAACTGTAGTAATTTTGTGTTTGAAAATATAAGATAACTTTAAAACCATAAATGCATTAAATAAAAATTAAATAATATATTATGTATCTACAATATTGTTTCATACAATTATTGAACATTTTTTAATTGTTCCCAATTAAACAAGCACAATTTTTCATTTTTATTTGAAATTATAATTATAGACTAGATTTATGTTAATCAAGTTATGTTTAAATTTCATTTTCCCAACAATGACCAAATCAGAGTTATCTAGTTGTAGTATTGAGGTGACAATATGATGGTTTTATCACCATGTCAAAAGCGGCTCTAACTTAAATAAACACACACATAACATAACATAAACACGTCTATCACCTATAATCAGTTCTTGTTTTTAATTTCATTTCCATAAGCGCTGAGAAACCTAATTTTCAAAGATACAACGATCCAAATGGCAACAGATTTAATGGGTGTAGTAGCTAATCGAAGATATTGACTACAAAGCGAAATCCAAAATGCCAATAAATGAGGCTTTGTGCACTGAATTCTCTTTAAGTCTATAAACTTTAATCCGCTGTTAATATCACGTGTGTACCATCGTATCTGGCGAAAGGATTGATGCCCCATTCGTACATTTAATATTCAAGTGATGGAAAATACTTAGAAAATGTTGGAGACAAGTTTTCTACCGAAGAACTAGGGACAGATAAGAGTAGACAAAGCTAGGAGCCACTTTCAACTAGCAGTGGATCTTCCCCAGCGAAAGATAATTATTATATCATAGTTGAATAATAATCTCTTGTACACCACAGACAATTAATAAAAACTAACATTATTTTATAGCAAAAACCTACCTACCCACATTTTGTATTTATTATGTGGAAATTTAAAATATGTATTGATGATAATATTGTAAAATTGTTGATTTTTACAAATAATTTGAATAAATTGATAATTTTTACTAACACCCTCAAAAAGACTAGTTCAGTAATGTGTCAATTACATTGAGCTACTTTACGAGTTGTTTGTTGGCGAATTTACAATCTGCCTGTAAAGTCGCCCAGTGTCATCATTGAACAAGCTAACAAGCAGATTGTAAACAATCTACCGAGAAAAGTTGAAAGCCGGTCAACTTCACACGCTACACGCCGGCGTGTGGGCCTACTGCGTCTGCGCAGGAGAGCGTAATAGCAACCTCCCGGTAAAAAAACGAACTACGTTCTGTCAAAATAGTCGCTGGCTTGTGGTTTCTCAGCGAATGGAAAGTTTTGTGTGTCATCATCACAATCGCAGTAGCTGAATCGCCCGCTTTTAAATTCGCCAATAAACAGCTTGTAAAGTAGCTCAATGTAATTTACGCATAAGACGTGCAAATAAGTGCGTTTCCAGGAAATGCTTCTTCAATTGAACGCTAATAATTTTAATATAGAATAATAAAATTGGACATTTGTTACGGATGTTTTCTATTTCAAAATAATGTTGTGTTAATTTACCGCGACAATCTTATAAATAGGTGTATTTGATGGATCTTGTTTAATTATTATTTCAACTTTGTTGGGTTCAGTAAATATATTTGCATTTTAGCAGCACATAGCTTATACACTAAATGTAATAGGCAATATAGTATTAAGTAATGTAGAAATAACATTCAATTCATTTTCAAAAACGTTAACGAGTGTGGTTTTTAATATCGAAAATTCCGGTATTTTGGATTTTTAAAACCGGTATTTCGGTATTGATAAATACTGGAATACCTGTTTTTAAATACCGGTGTTGCAATCCCTAATCGGCAACAACGCTCTAGAGCATGGTTTCCTAAACTATGGGTCGCGACCCACCAGTAGGTCACGAGCGAATATTGAGTGGGCCCTCGCCACTGTATACATGAATTTAAAAAAAATAGAAAGTGATAAATTTGATATTTCATTCAGCTATTTATAATTCTTAAAAATTGAAATAAACTTAAGTTACGGAAAATATTGTGATACAATAATAATAATTTGAATTGCCAACGCACTACAGATGGCTTGATTCGTTGCGTTGGATTTGTAACCCATTTCAAGACGACTGACCAACTAGTATGTCAACAAAAGCATGTGAAGAACTCATTAATTTATCAGAAGATACGTCACTGAAAAATAGTTTCAATCGTAAATTCTGGCTCTCAGTTGCTGATAATTATTATCCTTGCCTGTTCGATGAAGCTATGAAAATCTTCCTCCTCTTTACTACCTCATATCTATGTGAGGTCGGATTTTCGGCTATGGTTAACATTAAAACTAAATACCGAAATAAATTGGATATATCAAACTCACTGCGATTAAAAGTAACTAAAGTTGAAGTTGATGCTAAAACTGTAATGAAGAAAAATAAGAAACAAATACACCCTTCCCATTGAAATAACTTTTAAGTAATATTTTTTTTATTTAAGTTGTGTTTCAACAGTCTTTCATTCATATTGGTAACACTTATAAAAAATATTTTTTTTATTTCAATTAGAACAAATAAGACAGCATTAAGTAGTTCCACGACTCGCCACTAGGGAATCTGAGCATTACCAATATTTACACTCTCTTTTCTCTAAGACAGTTAAGAGGTGGGTCCCAAGATTGGAAATTTTTGTTAGATGGGTCGGGGCCCAGTCAACTTTGGGAACCACTGCTCTAGAGAAAAGATGTTCACCTTATAATAATAAATTGAAATCATAAGCTTCACATTAGTTTATCTGGAGACTCATGGAGGTCGAACTATAATACGACGAGATTGCTAAATAATTACAATTCCGTCGACAATGTTTGCTTTGTAGCTTCATTTAGTCCTTTCTAACGAAACTTGACGTGAAAGTTCGCGATAGTATATTGTGCATTAACCATTTATAGGGGCGCATCCGATTCCGGCGGAGTTTTCTTTGGGGACCTAAGCACATGTCTAAAGCACAATCCGTCTGGATTAACTTCGCCTGCATAGCAATGCATGATGTACATTGTCGTACTCACCAGCAGACTGCGATATACTCTAATTATTTTAGTATGAAACATTTGGTCTTTATAATGTAGGAATAAAATGGCATCATTAGCTACCCCTATACGATTACTATTACTGTCAGTGTCTACTAGTGGCGATGGGTGAAAATAAGCTGTTAATATCTGACATAAATAGGGCACACTAAACTTTTTCAGTTAAATAATATATTTGCTTTCATTGAAATAAGACTATATTGTGTAGATAGTGTTTGTTAGTTTTTAAAAATCAATTAAGCCCTGTTTAATCCAAGTCATAGTAGATAATAGTGAAAAAAAATTTCGGTTATCTATAAAATATCTAAAATTATGCCTTTGTTTTTGTTTGTATTTCTGTTATGTTTTATTTGTTTATTATAATCATTTTAATTTTGGTACGTTAAATTAGTGGTAGATAGGTTATTTTTTATTGGCTTTCTGTAGGGTAATCACTTATGCCAAATTGGAAAATCGTAACTCTGTTTGCAATAATTTATGAAGAACGCCCTTTTGCCAGTCTAACGCGAAGATCCCTTCACTTAGAATATCAGGCAGTTTTGTATTAGCTTTAATGTGTTACTTATTACAATTTTCAATATTGCCTCTGCGTGCTCATCTCTCCCATGTGTACCTTAACTTAAAGTCATGTAATTCAATCAAAGCACATTCGAGTGCATGGCAACCTTATTCTTGGGTTACTGCTCCTGAGACATTCCCAGTCATAAAAAAATTATGCTTCACACCCAAATTTGAGGTCCCGTGATGCGCCCGATTAAGACCGGATGTGGTGCGGGGCGGAGTGGTTCGGTAGGGCCATTAACTTAAATGTAAATATATTTTTTGTAAACATTACCTCATTTTTAACTCAAAATCACCAAAATGTTACTTACGCCCTTTTGGCTTGGAGAAGTCGATATGTTCTGTTTCTATGATACTATAATATTATTACTTACTAAGGGCGATATTCTGAAAAGGTTTAAGAAACTCTACTGTAAATTCTATAACATTCAGGTGCGTGAATCGTTAAAAGCATTAAAATTCCATACTTTTTTGGGTAAGTTACTTTATACTACAAACTTTTCAATTATCTCTGAATTTGTTTATTCCTTATTTCAGCACTCCTATGTCCCCGTATGAATTATTTCTAATGCCCACGTGGATTTAGCGCAGCACCTTCACACATTGGTGAATTTAGTCTACCTGACTTGTTTCCAAACAACCAAGTATTGTTTCGCTAAACCAAATTCACCGCCAAGTTTAAATCAACACTGCTGTATGCCTTAACGTTGTACGTTTAAAGCGCAGTAAACTTTATAAAACATTTATATAAAATATAATATAATAACAATTAAGTCTCACATTAAAATTTTCCATTATATTATTATTATATTGTATAGGTACCTATCGTATTTTTTAATATCATTTATTCTTCTTCGCTGCCCAATATCAGATCACCTGAACAGTGACATCCCTAGGCAAAATGCCGCTCCTGGACAGCGCCAAAATGACGCCCCATTTTTGTATACAGTATTTTTATCATCCGTGCATGTGTCGTTTCTGGTCACCAAGGACGTCAAAGGGCAACGGAAGTAAACTAGACATCGCGAACTCGACAAAAAAATTGCAGTCCTGTTAAACCTTTTATGTCAATTAATACATTTTGTTTCCAACCAATGAGCTGATTTTTTTTAATGGAAAGATATTTTCGTTATTACTAAGTTTAGCTAGTTATTTCTATATTATATACCAAACGATTCTCATCGATTTGCCGCCCTTCGAGTAACTGCCGCCCCCAAGCGACGCTCAATCTGCCTACCCCCACGGGACATCACTACACCTGAACGAAGCCAATAAATTTAAAATATCCGGACTTCGTAGATATTTTCAAATAGCTAGGTATATAATCATCTTCTTCTTCTTTCATCCTGTCACGACCCAGCATTGGGGCATAGGACAAGCATAAGTTCGCGCCACTTTCCTCGATCCTTCGCCAACTCTTGCGCCTCCTGCCATTCCAAACCTGCAGCGCGTATATCGCTTTTGTAGCACCGCTGCAGGGTGAGGGAGGGCCGGCCATAATGACGGTTGTGCCACAAGGGTACGAAGTGTCGCACTCTTTGGCGGCATCCGGAACACATTTCACAGCCACGTAAATCATCTCTTCATGATTACCTCAATCACCGAAGGTTGCTATGCCTGCTCACGATCCCGGGTGTTTATAACGCGGTCGTACCAATGTACCCTTAAGATTCGGCGGAGACATCGATTCTCAAAGCTCAAAAGCCGAGACCTTTGAAGCTTTGTAAGATGCCATGTCTCGCAGTCATACAGGAGCACAGGTAGCACGCACGCGTTGAACAGACGACATTTGATCCGGGCATAGGTGAGGTTTCTAAATAATAAAAGTTGTTACTGGCGTCGATTAATTCAAATCTAATAACTATACTGTATCACTGACCATACACACTTCCCAATCCGTAACAGCTATACCTAATCGATCTGACCATGTCCGATCCTAATAAGATCATATAAGGGGCCTCCACAGAGTGGAGGTTTGTATTAACAGATTTTGTTTTTACGATAAATGTATGTCAGCCACTTGCTCAGCCTATTAGCTCCATACTGTGACTCATACACAAATTGAAAAACAATATGTGTTCTTGCCAGACCCAGGATTCGAACCTGGTACCCATGAAACTATAAGCAGATATGATAATATTACTAATATCAAGTTTAAAATTTTTATAGTTTTCTCCCAGGACCCAAAAATGGTTGGCATTCTTGATAATAGCTTTTACAGCCATAAATGCACGGGAAATTCATTTAGGTATGCATGCATTAGTATACGCAAAATAGCTATTAATATGTATTTCTTTGTGTTATAGTTATATTGAGTCTCTACATAACACGTACATTATTTTATATTTTTGAAGTTATACTTCTTTTGCGGCGTTTGAGAAATCAGATCAAAGTGTATTTTTGACATGTGACATGTAACACAATATAATTTATTTTTTCACACGAAAAAAAAAGCACTCGATTAGATTCGAAGCACCGATTGTTCGGTTATCAGCCGAACGTACTAACTTTACGCCACAGTATGATACTGCAATCGTGACAATTATACAGTATTTATTATAGTTTAGAATTGTTCCGTTGCTAGGCAGCCAATTTATTATTGTCGGCCATTTGCAACTCCTTACGTAAACAAACTAGTAAACGTCATAGTGGTAGTTGTTACTTTAAAAATAAAAACAACGAGAAACCATTATATAATTTAGTAATATAAGTTAAAGTGTATAGAAATAAACCAACGGCATTCCAATAAGCGGCCCTCTTTCTTGAGTGTGTAATTTAACAAGATAATTAAGAGCTAGTCGAAGAATCTAGGTTATCACAAGTTTTGTTTTTGTTTTGTTACGCCAAAGAAGTATAACTTCTAACGTGCGTACATAAGTAGGTACACACATCAATTATTTTATATTAAGATCAATTCCAATAATTAACTTAAACTAGTTTTATAACTTAATAAACTATTATTGTATTTATTCAAAAAAAATTAAAGTGTAACATAATTCGGAAACATCTCAACAACATACATATTATTAGAATTATTCCGTTCCATAGTATGTAATTATTTGTACCAAATATAATATAATAAAAAAACCTTTTTTATTCTATGATTTCGTTTTGCATAAACACCATCGGTAAGTAATTCAAAACTTCATTACATACAACATTGGATAAAGAAACCCCAAAACGGAAACTTCACTACATTTGAAAAAAGATTTCCGTCTTGTCATGTTATTAAATCATAACAAAGAAACGTCGAACACACGTCAAAATTTTAGTGAATTATAGATTTTTGTTTCGTATTTTATGATTTTTTTCTCACATCATTTCCTTTCTGCTTTTCGAAAGATTTCTCGTGTAAAATATTAGCATTATTAAGCCGAACATTCGTAGCGCGTAGACTGAAATGCGTTTGAGATAAAATGTCGAAAAATAACGATATTTCCATATCAATTTGCAGTGAAGTTGACATTCAACCTGTCAATGTAAACGTTTTGAAGAAGGTTTTTGAATGTCAATCAGAAACTAATTTAAGAGTAATTAATAACAAGGTTCCAGCTGTGCATGACACGAGATATTATAAAGGTGGGTATACTTCTAATAAACTAAATATTAAACACGTACCTACTTGCTTTGATACTATGTATTATACCCTTCATATTTCAAATTCTTAACAACCCAGTAATAATATTCAACTATAAAATGACTGTTATTAAAATTAATAATATATTTTTAGATCTTTCTGAGAAGGTTTCTTTACATATTTTTTTAATATAAATTTATTGTTCCTAGCCATTCGCTTAACCTAGTAAATGTACACATTGTCATGTCTGCTATATCAGCTTCGCCTAAAAGCATCTCTTTCTTGCTAATGTAGCGTATTCCATGATGCCGATCACATCGACTACGAATGTCCGCATGAAGAGCTTCTTGACTATCAGTTCTTAGCTTTTCATGCAGACCGCTGTGACTTGGTTTATGCGAGTGAAATTCTATGATTTTGAGCAATGCTGAGCTAAAAGTTTTGGTATGGTCACAATATTAAAGCTCGAATTGATATTAATAATTTTTGCCAATAAGATCTTATATCGGGTTTTCCGTAATGTAGGTGTAAAATGTACTATTTTCGTTTGTCAGAACATCCCTATGACCGCAACGAAAAAAATCAAACAGGTTTTTATTGTATCCTGAAATAATATTTTGGATTTATGATGTTCGCGAGATAAAATAATTTAGTACTCAATGCACATAATTTAATAGTGATTTGGACATGTTTCATTCACTTAAAACATTTCCTACGGTTATTTATACAAAAGTATTATAAACTATAGATATGAAACAATTTAACAACTATGGACAGTATCGTAGTTCATCTAAGTATTTATTGTCGATATTATAATTCAAATGAATGGTATAAAGCAAATAATTAGATTGTAGTTGTATCATAAAAAAATAATATTGATGTATTTTTAACCAGTTTTTTATCGTGTCCGGAAACTTGTACGTATGCGGTTCGCCGTACTACACTTCACCGTGAAATGTTATATCGGAAATATATGGCCGTATACTAAAGACAGTCCAACCTCATTGGGTCGTTTAGTACTAACATACCAGACAATTCATGTCTAAATAAAACACGGTACTTGTCGGCTTAAACTTTACAGGAAACCAGCAGCAAAAAAAATTTGAAAATAGCCTATATACTGGATTACTTGTTAGGTTAGGTTTTTATTCTTGAATTCATGAATTTTGCCAAAATCAGCTATGAAAATTAAATTAATGTTCATATTGAATCTAATACAATAATTGGAGACCACCATTGGAGCTCACGGGGAACTGTGCCACGGTGAAATGTTTTACATACAATTTACATGTAACTGTTTTGTATACCTACCTAGGTAATCATTATTTTTGTTTTAGTCATTTCCACAAAACCAAATCATGCACAAAAAAAAACTAAAAAATCGTCAAACGACGTCGCGGCTGGTACAAGGACTAACGAAAATGACGAAACAACCACCGATACTAATACAACCAAAAATGACGATGATACAAAGTTGGAAATCACATTGGGGGGTAACAGTATTCCTGACGCCATTTTAAAAGGAAATTTGTCAAAAACCTCAACCAAAATCGACGTCCCGGACAGCATTGACAAAAACGGAAATGGCAAACTCGGCCAAGCAGACTCGTCTTCCAGCATCAATAGTGTTTCCTGCAGAATCTGCATGTCTTCTGGTGGGAGGTAAGAAGATCCGAATTGTTGGTTTTTAATTGTTTGTATCTTATGGAGTATCATTTTCTCAAAGAATCAGTTTACTTTAATTTAATCTAAACACCTAATGTAAAGATACACGCTTTCGCCGAACCACTTAACAAGTGAGAGCAATCCCTTTAATGTTTTCAAGTAGAGTACCTATACGCTTCATAACTTTGCACTCCGGCTCTAGCATGAATTTTTTTTTAGATATAATTATCCATTTATTGGTTTATAACTATATATCGTCACTGTTCAGGCCAATTGGCGTAACCCTCAAATATCAAATTGTTTAGGAAGTGAAAAAAACTGTGGGCATTGGACTTACTTATTGTTTTATATAATATGTATTTATTATTTTATACTTATATATTATTTTATTACAAATTGAGAATTTTCTTTTATTGACACACCAGTGGCTTGCGTTTAGAGGGTTACAGCGTTTGTCTGGAATATTTTTTGTCAAGTTACAAATGGCTTAAATAATAGTTTTGAATTATTTTGTTTTGAAATATTTTTTTTGGGATTTATGACACTTGGCCAGTTCGTGTAAATGTAAAATGTAAGAGTATGCAATAAGTCCCTTGCAATCAAAATTGTCACTTCGGTGAAAAGTGAGGGTTACGACAAGTGGCCTGTACAGTGACGATATATTAATACAAGTGAATATCATTTGATCTAATTTGATGCGAGGTAATCAGGCAAAGAGGCGTATCAGTGTAGTTAAAAGTGCAAAAAAGTCTAAAGTTATAAAACGTGAAACTCTGAACTGTGAAAGCGTTAACTTACGGTGCGGCGGTTTGGAGAACTGTTAGCAATACACAGGCAATACTTACACAGAAATACTAACGCTACCATCGCGCCTCAAGTTATAGTTGCCGATCTCTACAATTTAATGTTGGAATGATCTAAAATGTGTACGGTTTTTGACAGATACGGGTGATAGTAGTGTGTTGTTTGGTACACATTAATATTAATAATATTAAGGCTCCGTCTTCTACGAAGGTTTTCGTTAATAAATCCGAGAGATGTAGTGTCGCGTGTCACACTCGGTCGCGCTCGACACTACATTTATAATATAGAAGTAGTGTCACGCGCCATTTTCACTGTTGTTTGTTATGGTCTCTGAGTTCAAAGATCTACTTTAACAGGTCACAAGAGAAAAATGTTAAGATTTAACAATATTTTTTTATACTTATTCTAATTTCCAGGATGATATCGCCATGCAATTGCAAAGGATCTCTGGGAAATGTTCATTACGTTTGCCTGCAGCGCTGGCTGTCGGCGTCTGGCAGGATGACCTGCGAATTGTGTGATGCTCCTTTCCCAGTCCGGATCGCGCAGAGATATTCCTTCCATCGAGCGCTCGTCATATGGGTGGCGCATTTCAGGGTAACATTTCAGGTGATATTATGTATGATATAGATTGCCTTCAAACATGAGAATATATTATAGCATTGCCAACACAGAATAATAGTTAGGAGGGAGTAAATTTTGAACAAAAAAATCAATAATATTTTTCATTAATTTTAAGGGCGCAGGATGGGCCCACGGGCTTACCGTTCAACTAACTCGAAGGCGCGTCAGAATCGCCACTGCAGAATCTGCGATTAGTATGTGAATTCTAATCTGGACACATAATTATAATATTATATTCCCGCAAACAAAATAGAATTCAAATTGTTGTCTAAAAACTTTCGCCTTCATAAAAATACACGTACACAAACATTTGTTTGTAACTCAACGCATGCCCAAGCCCGCTAACATTCCTATCAAATTCAATGAAATTTGGAAATTGGCCGGCCCACTTCGTAAAATATTGGGTAAAAATTAAAACAACGCGTCTCTAGAAAATATACGGTGACAGCCCAAAAACAGAATGCATTAAAACATAGGTAACCGTCAGTGGCGAAGGGTGACTTTTGGAAACAGGTAGGCTGTGGAGAAAGCACACTTACTTGTTAGATGTATTTACGGGAAATAAGAAGATAATCCGACATAACTACTGATGAATATGTAACTACACAAAAACCGATAAAATGTCAAAAGCTCACTGATGGTGTAAAATTAAATAATTAATTTGAATTATGTATTTTCTTAAATATAAACGCAAGATACGCTCAAAATATATTGAAAATATCCGTTGTTGTGAATCTGTTCCATAACAATTTATAATTTAACCCGTAAACTAGACATTTTAAAACACTTCTATATTTAAAACACAGACTTAGATACAATATTAGATTTCAACTTACATAATTGGCTGAATAAATTGTCTTAGTCTATGAATAAACTAACTGACAAATAAAAATCACGAGATAAATTATTTATTATTTTTAACTACAACCAATATTTATATGTGATTGAATCCCTAGAAATTATTTTTTTAATTATTTTGAATAAATGTGCACTTACGTAAAATGTAAGCGCTCCTTAAATAGTTTACCAATTTATTTGGGCCGCCGCAGACGTCTTGAAATTATGAGAAACAAACTTCATATAAAAAAAGTTTTCGATTCACGCGAACGTAATCCATACAATATGTGAAGCGAAACGAGATGTCGCTTATTTTTTTAAACTTTCGAGACACGCCATAAATGGTGCTTATTGAAATAGTGGAAAAGATCGTAAAATTATTATGACAATTATACGATAGATGTCGTTGGGCATATTGAATATATATTATGTAATTATATTATTTAATAATATGTCAATATAAAATCAAAAAATATTTTTCTTAAGAAGGTAGGCTTTAAATAATCGCCTAGTATGGAGTCTTCGCCACTGGTAACCGTGAAAGTCAGTTGCGTGCGTCCATAGATACTGTATATTCGGAGCATACCCGAAATAGTCGATAAAATACTAATGTATTTATTTTGTGGTGAAATTTTACTTAAATTTACTTTTTTTAAAGATTCTATGGTATCCATATTACCTACATAAATATTTTTAGAACATGACAAAGCTATCACAGACCATATTATTTACTTCATTAGCCGCACGCCAAGATTCAATTAGTTACAAAACTCTTAGTAGATCATGTGTAGCAAATAGTAACAAAATCCCTAAAGCAAAATGTGAAAGTCTCTAGCAATATGTAGTTACTATATTCTTTCTGTGTTATGAATTATTAAGTTACTTGCGTAATTAGGTATCCAGATGTGTGATATTATGGATATAGATTTATTTAATAATCTAACATACATTCGAGACTTCATTAGTTACGACAGTAGATATTCAAGTTTAAATAAGGTCCCTTCGCGGAGCCAAACTTCCAACTGAATGCCTTCCCAATGGCCATACTTTCGTGCAATTATTGAAATGAGCGTCGGAGACTCTCCGTCTGGACGCTCAATTCCCAGCGCGTCGCTCCATTTTCAATCACGCCAAAGTGTAAATGAAATTACCCGGTGCTGCTTGAATATCCATAGTATTGTAGTTGAATCTAGAAAGTTCAACAGTGCATCAACATTGCTTAAATTTCATCGGAACTATGCAAATTTAATGTACCGCTACATATGCAACATAAATATATGAGTCTGTATCAAAGTCTGTATCAATTTAAATATAATAATACAATTATTATATTATTAGATAAGTAGGTAAATAATTTAGTATAAACAATTATTATTACTTCCCTCCTCGCTTAAATTTTAAAACAAATTAATAATTCAAATTAATAAATTATTGTTCATATCGAGGAGATATTGAAATTTCTACTATTGTAGGCAGTCGTTATTATATTGTTATCGAACGGCGGAATCAACTGCATATAAAAACATTTTATATTTAAATTGGACTTATTAGAAGGTAATATTATATATTATAGATTATGTTTTAGACAATAACTTACTGATGTAAAAAAAACTGGCGAATTACAGCGTTACAGGGATTCTTGGAGGCAACGTGTGCCGTGTGGTGTCCGTATTATTATGGCCCAACTGATGGGCGACATGGTCCAAAAATAAAAATATGTTATGATTATAATATATACCTACCATTAACATTATGTATATACATAGAAAGTTGACTATTTTTCCAACAATTATTGTTGCTTATACTCATCAGTATTACTTAATACCCACTAAGGTTTTACAGAAAGTCTATCAAACATTATTTTACGTGTAGGGTGTAGGACTTAAGATTGATACACTAGTCCAGGGGTCGGAAAACTCTTGAACCAAAAGAGCCAAATATGAGTGGCACAACGGTTAAAAAAATTCGAGAGCCATACGTATATTTTTATATATAATATGATTTATTTAAATGAATTAATTACGTTTTATAATTGCTTATTTATTAAGTGAAGAAGATTTCCCGAATAAAACTAACGTAAATACTTAATATTATATGTTTTTATTGTTGACATTTTGACAATTTTTACGCATTCCTTAAAACTAATGTGAACAATGACCTTCCTTGCATTTTTTGGAGAGTGTATATGTTTGGTATGTAACTTGTAGTTTTTAATTTCAGGCGCGACTCCAAAAAATTCTCATCGGTTATTTGGCTTCTCTAAATGCTATTTATATTGTTCATGTTTGAAAATGATTGTTCACATACATATTATTATGTAGACTCGAACGTTTGGAAAGCTATTCCATAATATGTATTAATAATCGTAGTATCTACTTTATGTAGATCTTTTAGAGCGCCCCACTTGTGTTGTGACATTAAATTGCATTTTTCTCTCTCCAAATCTTCAATTTTGGTGGCAAGACCTACAAATTTTGAGCTCCTTAACTATTTTCTTGTTAAATCCACACATAAAATTGTATTTCAAAAGTGCTCGTGTCAATATCAAATGTAGAAAAATTTTATTTGTCGACTTTTGCAATTTGCGGATTTAAAACAACAACAATCACACCTTTTTGCGTCAACCATCACGGAGGAAAAATTAGGCTCGCGATAATGTCATTATATAATACAATAAGTGTACAAATCAATGACAAAAAATTAAAATTGTGAATTTTGCAAAAGTTTTTGTAAAAATTGGGAATTTGGCAAAGAGCCGCACGCCAATACCCAAAGAGCCACATGCGGCTCGCGAACCGCGGTTTGCTGACCCCTGCGCTAGTCGAATTCTTTTATAGCATTAATTTAACGCTATCGTATACTTCATTATATATTTGCCAGAATCATGTTGTGTTATAGTTTTTCGAGTACCACCATAAATCGTCAGGTGTTCGAATTTAGAACTAAGCTCATTACAATAATAAATGTATTGAATGATATGTCAATTGTTAGCATGTGGCGCCCTCACTCAACTGACAACTTATATTGGTGGATCTATAACCTGGATGTGGGTTAACAAAGATCATAAAAACGGGGAAATAAAACTTTTATAATAATCATCGTTTGCGCAGTTCAAACGATTAAATTCGCAATTGGTATATTGTGGGAGTAGAAAAGAATACTTTGTTGCAGTTGAATTAAATCCACTATTATTATCAAGAACCTATATTTTTACAATTACTCGTTTCCTTTTGGCACAATTGCAATCTTCTAACATTTAACACCTGCAGTTCAATTGGGTGATAATATCGTGTTAAGGTAATGTGAAAATTACTAAAATATTATTCGTATTGTTTGTGCTTACTATGTTCAACTCTGTCCTCCTATCATTTTCCCAAACTCATAAGACATTGAACGATTAATAAACAGCACATCTTTGAGATAAATAATTACAAGATAAAAAGAACTTTTTATACACAACATTTTTAAATTTTCTGTTGAATCATAAACTTGACTTGCTAGCTTAAACGATCAAAAAAATGGTACTTGATAGAAATAATACTGAAATGTCATTTTGATTCCCATAGTAACGGACGTATATATTGATAATTTAGTTGCTAGGACCCCAGACCCCTAGCAACCAATAATAGTGTCGAAATAACTTTTCATACAAAACAGAATTAACTGAAAATGAATTTAATTCTACTTAAAGATGGCTAAAAGTATTAAAAAATGCATTGGCATCGTATTCTGATATATTCTTAAAGTTTCAAATGTCTAGCTAGTCGGGAAGTTAGTTAAAAATCGATTGCAATATTTGTACCTGACAAAGAACCACCGGACCTGGTGGCTTATATACAATATTCATTGAGAGCACAATTTCTGCGCACGTCTAATTCTAATTTCTTTCTTTTTCTTTCGACCATGTCCGAAACCAGGAATATTAATAGCTTTCTCTGGTTCTTACCCGATCTCTTTCGCGATAATATGTCACAATATTATGTAAAACTGATATTTACAACAATGCAATAATTCATATAACGTAAATCATCGGTTATTCTCGGAATTAACTCTAATTAGTAATTCATATTGATCTGTTATAAACACTCGCATCAATTATTTAAGTGCCCAACATTTCTTCTCATAAATAAAACTTTAAATGATCAATAAATTAATTGTGTGCTATTATTACTCGTCGCCTCGTGATTAACAATTACGGTGTTATTTTACGTATTGATAAAAAAACAATCGAGGTTCCACTGTAAATATAATCCCACAGATCTACAGTGAACATTCTTTAAGGTTCAATATGAAGAAATAAGGAATTGAATTAAATAAGGTTCTATTATCATTTCCAGACTGACTGCATCTTCTTCTGCCTGGTGTCAATCGTCACAATTGGCCTCGTCACATGCTGCCTGCTCGGTTCACAATACCTAATCCTTCAGGGTAACCATTTCGGAGTGTCGAGGACCTTCACAGAAGCCGTACTCGATCTCATGCTGGCCGTGGTGACGTGCGGCTATGCCGCCTTCACTTACACGCTCTGGAAGAACCATATCGTCATATGGCGGCGGTGGAGAAATGCTACTGTCGACGTCAGACTGGCCATGGTCGATGACCGCAATTTGCCCACATAACAAAAATATATAAGAATCGAGAGACCCTCACGTACACTGGCAGCGCATCTTGCATTTATGTCATGGCTTAATACCGAGTGTGTGTAGCATATAATAATATGTACACTGAGTCACATTTTAATTATCACGTCATGGTCTCATTATCATGCTTTGCATAATATTATATATAATATGTTAATAATTAATGGGTGTGAGATAAAACATCTAAAACTATATTGAATAGATTTTTTCAAATCGCCCAGATCTTGAGACAAATAGATGCAGAGCTTATAAGTCTATAAATGTAATGACATCATACGTTTTCGGTATTTGTTCGCCCATACCTCGTCATAAAATCTTTAAGCCACCTAAATTACATCACATTTAACCCCCGCCCTCCTTATTCGTTAACAAATTAATTGAAAATGATAGGTACTATAATATTCTAAGAAAAAAAGTTTATATTGTACCCTGACAAAACTTTTACACTTTACTAGTTGAGTGTCATTAAAGCTGGATTTATATGTTAAGTGGTTGACACGTCAATGGAGTCATCGAGGTATTGGAACTCTCAATACGTGAGATTCCTTTTCCGGTGATGTGTCTGGTTTCAAATGATGCAGTTGCCTGTTGTATCCACGCCTCTCTCACCTTTACTTTCCTGCCCAAATTATCGAATCTTCGTAATAATGTAGTACAGTCCACCTGTTTGCTGGTGCTCACAGCTTATTAAAGTCGCCTCTCCATTTATGTATTGTAAATCTTCTCTAAGCACACCCCCCCACTACCATCTTTTCACATTACATCAGCACTCTGGCGTGTTGGTAAATATATGTCGCAATATAGCGATAATTTTATTATTATCTGCTGTTCGTGAGAATTATAGATATACCAACATATTATATCGTCCGCTGTTCGAATTTGGAACTTAGACCATCACATAATGAAAAAAATACTGAATGATACCTATGCCAAGTTTTAGCATGTAACTCCCTTACGTACTTACCGGACAAAATACTGGTATATTTATAATTGAATTGCTTTAAAAAATATTATATAAATCATAAATAATTTTTTCTGACAGTAATTAGTGGTTCTATTATTATACACCAATATTCTATTTCGACCTTTTAAGTTGACTACCTACGTTGAAACGAAATCGAAGAATGGCCAAATTAAACTACTTATTATAGGTAATATTGATATGTAATTATTGTAATAATTTCACCAATGACTATGGTACCAATATTCTATCCATTATCTGGTCTCTTTTTATATAATATTTTTTTATTGTACAATAAAAACCTCGTTTGATTTCAATATTTTCATGTTGTCCGTATATTGTCTGTTGTAACTATTGTCGCAAAATTATTTATTAGAATTTTAGAACTACCATTTCCACTTCCTGTAGGTCTATTCTATACTTATCGACCGCTAAAGTGATAAATATTATCAAACTTAGGGTAGGTTTGTATCAAAATATTAGCACTTATTGTAACAATTACAATAAGTTGGTTTTTTATTGTTGCAATAAGTGCTATATTTTAACAGCACCCTATTTTGCTGCTGTTAAAATATAGCACATATTGCAACAATAAAAACCAACTTATTGTCATTGTTACAATAACTGCTAATACTTTGATACAAACCTACCCTAAGTTTGACACTATTTATCACTTTATCACTAATTTAGCGGTCGATAAGACAAGTATAGAATAGACCCAATGATGCATATCAATAATAATTATTATTTTGGAAAATAGAATTTAAGTTTTCCAGTAGGTACAATATTTCCACACACCTATTACTTAGTACCAGTGGCGCACCCAGGGGGGGAGGCCAGGGGGCCCTGGCACCCCCCAAAATATGAAAATCATCAGAACCATTTTACCCATTGAAAATTAAAGCCAATAAACTATACCTTTGGGCTTAGACAAATAACACGGCAAAAAATGATTTGTAATTCTCCAGCATCCTTTTTAGAAAAATGTCATGAAAAAATTTTAATTTCGAAACACTTATGTCGGGTTTTATTAGAAACCCGTTCCCCAATGAACTGTCAAAAAATTCTCGGTGTCCACCCGAATTCCAGAGTGGTGTAGGTCATGGCTGACAGGGCTCTAGCCTGGGGGCCCGGGCTGTGGGGGGGCCGGCATGTCACGTTGACCAGGTAAGTGAGATAAACACACATCATAAATTAGCTTTAATAGTAAAAAAAGTCGCCTGCGGCGCTATTATACTTCATGACCATGAACATTTTAAATTATATAATTGTCCAATATATTTTCTGATTATTATGTGTCGATACTCAACAGCTCCAGTAGATGCTTAAAGTAGATGTATTGAAAATCGCCAACAATTCACTGTATAAGTACCCTCAATTTGAACTAAAACACGATTTGAAAAAGTTAATGTAGTGTTTCACACTGCCTTTAATCTAAGCGGTGGATAGGGGGCCCGTCAAATACCCTAGCCTAAGGGCCCGTCTCAGGATGTGGGGGTCATGGTGTAGGTACACCGAATGCAATAGACAAAATACCAATAAACGAGATATTAGGCTGTGTTGTGTTGAGTAAATGCAATAATACTTTTTTATCCATTTTCAATTAACATTTTGGAACCTCAATATTACAAAACCAAAAATCTACGATAAACATTCGGCGAAAAGAACGACTACACCCACTACAGTCGTTGGTGGTGTAAATCAAAAGAACATTTTTTTCGGTGGAGGTCCCATCCTCGCCATTTGATGACAATCCCACCACAGGCCCAACAGGACATCATGTGGTGGCTCTAGGCGATAGGATCCTCAGAGATGACACAATGCAAGTACAAAAAGGCAGTTGGTCCCTCAGACAGGCACATGTTCAATCCCTTCTGGGGCGACTTAACTTCGCATCCCACCTCCACGAGGAAGGTTGCATTGCCGACGGCTACAAAGCTCCAGTCATCAATATTGTCGAGGTCCCATTCTCGCCAATTGATGACAATCCCACCACAGGCCCAACAGGACTTCATGTGGTGGCTCTAGGCGATAGGATCCTCAGAGTTGACACAATGCAGGTACAAAAAGGCAGTTGTTCACTCAGACAGGCACATGCTTAATCCCTTCTGGGGTGACTTAATTTCGCACCCTACCCCCACGAGGAAGGTTGCATTGCCGATGGCTACAAAGCTCCAGTCATCAATATTGTCGAGGTCCCATTCTCGCCAATAGGCGACAATCCCACCACAGGCCTAACAGGACATCATGTGGTGGCTCCAGGTGATAGGATCCTCAGAGTTGACACACAGAACGACATTCAATCACTTCCTGACTACAGATGCAGCCAACACAGGCTGGGGAGCCCAACTGAATGAACACGACCTATCAGGTACGTGGAAACAAGACCAATTAGCATGGCATGGCATTCCAACAGGAAGGAAATGTTTGCAATTCAATCTCGAGTACAAGCAATTATAGTATCAGATCTGCTTCTGCAGACAGACAACAAAATAGTGGTGGCATACATCAACAACGAGGGCGGCAACAAAATCTGTCACCCTCCTAAACCTATGCCGACAGATACTAGTATTTACCAGTCGAGCCAACATCACGTTTACTGCACAATACCTCCGCAGAAATTACAACTGCGTGGCACATCATCTCTCCCGCAGACAACTCATTCCCGAATGGCACCTCATCAACACCGCAACCACCCCCATGTTTCAAAGATGGGGAGTTCCCGAGGTGGATTTATTCGCAAGCGAAACAGCACATGTCATTGCAACATACGTCTCACGAGACATTACAGACAGTGGCGCGCTGTTTCACGACGCCTTCAGCCGAGTATAGGACTTCAGCCTGGCGTGGATATTTCCCCCGTGAGGGGTCTCCGAATTCCTGGGCTAGCTCTGGAGTTGGAAGTGGAAGTTCATCGATGTGGAGTAACAGGCAGTGATCCCGCGAATGGGAGTAACCAAGAAGTTACGGTAGATAAAGTCAATTAAAACACCATATGAAATCTTCAGAACTCATATATTGTTATTATTGGAATATGCTTGGCCCTATGGCAATTACTAACACCGTGCTTGCGTGACACACAGCGCCATCGATTTACAACCAATTAATCTTAATATTACCTTAATTACCTTATTACCATATACAATTAACGCCCGTCCATATATCCCGCTTTATTATCCATCTAACCCATTGCATATTACATTACAGGTAACTTCTACCTGGTTCCTTGAGCCATATCATAATGAAGACAAAGGAGTCCCAAACTCCCCATATAAAAAGGGACGCGCGAGTATGACCAGTAAATAAAAAGGGAGGAATGACCAACGACAAGAAAAAGAAAATTAAATTAGTAGAATAACACCTCACGCGAAGAAGGAAGAGCAAACCCTATCTCAAGGACTTCAAAGTCAACATGAATAATAAGAGTTTTATTGGTAGGTAAAACTCCTTTCATTATTGGCTGCTAATCTATTCATCATGACAGGTATTTTTTTATACATCCTGCAAATTCGTAAATAATATGTCATAGCAGTAGTGAGAAGCTCTCGGCAAATGAACCTGCAATGCGAATTCACTTATAGCTAACTTAATGGCCAGTGATCCTTTTTTATTGCAATTTCATACATTTATTAAACTCCATCTCTATATAAAAAAAGGTTTTTTGAACGTCCTTGGTGTCTTGAGATAGTGTATTCGCATTTTTCATTGCGTTTAAACATGTTTAGGTGAATATAAAAACATTTTACTCGTGATTAATATGAAATGTGTATTTATATTAAGTCATATCCTTTAAATATATACCTTTTGGTTTAGATATATTTTTTTAATTATATTAAATTTAACTTTATAGTCAAATATAGATATTGTCTATGGTAGTGATTCTACGGATATTATCTATGGTCATGGTCCTGTCAAATCGAATTAAAATCATTCGCCGACCATACGATTGTTTTGTTACGACTGCTTTTTGTTTGAGGCAGCCCTTTGAAGCTTGGAAGTAAGGCGTAAAAATGACCAAGTACTTGGCACTTGATAAAGTCGCAAGATTGTTAACAATTATTAAACAAAATGGAGGAATAAGAGCTTCGCTTTACAAGTTGTACAGGTTAGAATACTTCATAATACATTATATAACTTCTGTCAATGTTATCGTTTTGATACAAAATAAAATAAATGTCAACGCTGAATAGAATTAGAATTCTATTTATTCATATCTTATTTCATTCGTTTGATTTGATTTTTATTATTATAGCTCTGCACCGCTTTATATGCATATTTGCGTTTCATAAAACTCTTTTAATATACCACTAATCAGACTCACGCACAGTTGCGGTGATATTATAAGTACCCTTGACATTATATACACGATTATTGAATACAACTGTTTAATATTTTTCCAGACAAGATGAAGTGAAGGACGGAACATTAGTTGGTGAAGATAAATACGGAAATAAATATTTTGAAAACCCTCGATATTTCTATTCGAGGAACAGATGGGTCGAGTATGCTCCCAATCATGGAATGTACTATGATGGAAGCCAGGTATGAATCTTCTGACAAGGGCTTTGTTCGATGCATTAGGGTCTTTTGACTGGTTCTCCGCCGTCGCTCGCTGCCGTCTGTCAGTGAGCGCAATGTTGCCAACCGAACTATAATTATAGTACATTTTGGTCTGCGTACTATTAAACAGTATACGTAAAAAATATGTGAATATTCCACAATGCTTATTTCATTGTTTTTATTTATAAGTTGTCTATATTGTCGATGTTTAAAGTTCCGTAAAATGTTCGTACTTCAATCACAGCAAATCGTAATAACGTGAAGCGAGGGATGTAGTAAGTATAATCTATATAATGTAGATGTAAGATCTCAGTGTGCGATATTAGTCTATGGACGCAGTCTTGCATTGTATACTCCAAAAAACTAATGTAACAGTTAATGACAGCGGCCGGCGTTAGCATTTTTCGGTCGTAAGAGGTGTTTAAATAAAGCAGAGCATCGGAATTTCTCGAATTCTCCGTTATGTTTGTGTGGCAAACAAAAAACTTACATTTTCAACACGTTAGGTCTTAGGACGTCGTTCGGCAAAAATTATAGTTAATTTTTGCCGAGATACTATCATTTTTTGGACCGCGTACTATAATTCGATGACAAAAAGATAGCTGAATTCAACAATGGCGACTGACAGCTAAAGACGGCGAGGGACCAGTCGCAATCACCAAATTTTATTTATTGACATGAATCGCGTATTTCAATAAAAACAAAATAATATTTCTAATAGGTACAAGTCTGTTTACTGGAAGCCAGGCGGGACCAGCGGCAATTTTCATAGCTGATTTCAGCAAAATTCATGAATTCAATAATGTTAACCTAACCTAACCTAACAAATAATCCAGTATATCAGCTATTTTCAAAATTTGTTATTTTGAAAATAACGAAAATAGAAGAAAAAACAATTGATAATATCTGTGGCAAATAATTTGCATAAAATAATATTTTACGTTGCGAGAAGAGACAATGAACCTTAGACCTTGGGTAGCCTGACTTATAGCAAATAAAACTCACCATACAAATAAAATTATTATTGTTTAAAATAGAGGACACCAATGTCTTGCTTTTATCACACCGGATGTGAAAATCAAACTGGGAATCAAACCAATGCTCCTAACATTGACAATCTTATAAAATTGTGTATTCAGTACATACCGGATATGCTGTCCCATACAATATCTCAACAATAAAATGATACGTTATTTGGATACCTGACTAAAATCTATAAGATCGCCCTTATTGCAGTGTAGGTAAAGTTAATTCTTAAATATACTCCATATGTATTTTTACAATTATGACAGAATACGTTTGAGACGAATGAGACAATAACGATGTGTATACCTACTAGTCTAAAACATATTTGTTTACAAAAGAATAAAATTTGTTTTATCTGATTCCGTCGGCAAAAATGTATAGGACATGATAGTTACAAGGAACCTTTTATTTTTCACACATTTAATACGTCAATGACTCAATATGAGTCGCTTAGTCGTTAATCCTGCTCTGGAGGTTGTTTTGATTTTCGAATAAATGACGAAAAATGTTTTGTGTATTTACAATAATGTTAATGCTAGTAGTGGTGATGTTTGTATAGCGACGTATGCTAAAAATCATGGTTTAAACCGCGACGTCTGATTGGTCGGCTATGTAGAGCGGATTTACTAATCTGTTCTAAAGCAAGTTGGCGACTCAAAGTCAATATTTATTTTGATTTTTTGACAAAAAAGGGCGTAATTTAAAACTCTCACCTCGATAGGCTGGTAGACCTATCGACTGTACTGTCAAAACTAATTTTATTGAAAAATCGCCCAGAGCGGGTTAGGCGACTAAGCGACTGATATGTATTACAGTAAATATTCAGCAAAAAATTACGTAAAATATCTCATATTTACAATGAATGTATAGGCAAAAATAGCCCTGAATCCCATGTGAGTGCTACAGAGAGAGATTTCGGAAGCGCTCAATGGTAGAAATGAGTTAGAGTGAGATGAAATAAACTATGACAGTAAATGCTCTAGTATGCATACCACGATTATCAAGATTGCATTCAGATCATCAGTATTATCATAAAAACAATGCAATAGAAAAGGGTTAGTTATTCCAGAAGTAGTCCTGATCCCTGTGATGATTTAGCACATTTCTTTTCAATCTTGCACATTCACTTGATATAATATGAATATGAAAAAAATAAACTTGCAATATAGTTCTATATTTTAAATTGTTAATGGAAATGAAAGTTTTGATTTTATATTACAGATTCCATCAGAATGGTTTGGATGGATGCATTACAAAACCGACCTGCCCCCACACCAGGTAAAATATTTTAACAATAACTCAATGTAGGTACTGTAACGCTGGGGCTTACGTTAATTTACGGTGACTGGCAGAAAACTTGACATGATTTAGATTCAAGGGGTATGTAATTGATAATAGATACTTCATTGAGGGTCGGATAATAATATGACCAAACACATTTATATGATAGTTATACACGGTTATAGAATTGATGTTTAACTTAATGAAAGGGGTTCGAGATTACAACACATTCTCATCACAAGTTATACATTTTTTGCTGCCTCTCGGATTAGACGTATCCGAGAGATTTATGTCCATATTAAAGGACGAATCAACAGTCTTTTGCTATACAATATTCATTATGATTACATTTTAGAATGGGGGTCGGCATCTGTTTTATCAAAACCATGATTTTATCTAAAAAAGGATTTCAGAATAATGCTACTTTTGTAAAGAGCTCAATTATTGTACATACTTACTTGCCAATATCTGTTAAAAAATACTTATTGGTTTGACATACATAATTTTGAAAACACTTCTGAGAAAATATATACATGCATATGTGCATGGGCGCGATACCCGAGAGACGCAGGTTCGATTCCTGAAGGGTCTTAGTTTTTTCAAAAACATTTTTTCTATTGGTTATAATATATCGTCTCTGTTCTGGCAGAACACACTAACTGGAGAATACTAGTTTTAAGTAATTTGACTTTGAAGTTGTTAAAATGTTTGAAATGGTCTATCATGTGAGTTTATTAAGTAATCGTAAAAAGGATGACTTTAAAATAAAGACTGTTTATTTATTAAGAAGGTTTCCAGACGGTAAAGTTTGAAATAAAGAACATTTTGGTATAACTAACTCAATATGTAATTTTTTCGAATTAGTGTTTTCTGCCAGAACAGTGACGATATTTTCTCAGAAGTGTTTTCAAAATTATTTATGTTTAATAATTAGAATGTTACATTCTTAAATCTTGCGAATTATTCATTGAATAAAAAAAATAGTTAATTAAAAACTTATTGGTTTCTGTAATGATACCGGATACCATTAGCGAAGGGTGGAGGTAAGCTGTTAAGATCCGCCATAAATAGTGCACATTAAACTTTGTTAGTCATATGTATTTGTTTTTATTGAACTATTGAAAAGACCACAACTTACAGTTGGTGTTAGTTGGGTTTTTAAAAATCAATTAAACCTTGCCTAAACTAAACCATGATAGTTCTGGTATACTTTGGGCGATACGACAAAATTGTGTACACTTTTTCATTCATACTTATTTGTTTTCGTTGGATTAAGAATATATATTACACATATTGTTGGTTCATTTTTCTTAAATTCATTAAGCCCTGCCTAGATCGAACTATAATAGATAAAAAATATTTTTCCATCTTTAAATATCCAAAGTTATGTATGATTTAATTGCATAATTTTAGATATTTTATAGATAGACGAGAATTTTTGGACTATTATATATTTTGGCTGGGTTTTCGCATGGTTTAATTGAATTTTAAAAACTAACCAAAACCACATGTAAGTTGTAGTCTTATTTCAATAAAAACAAATACGTATGACTGACAAAGTTTAGTGTGCACTATTTATGGTGGATCTTAACAGCCTACCGCCACCCTTCACCACTGCCGGATACCATAGCTGAAACCGTACCCTTAATATCATATGTGATAAGGTAAGGTATTAGGTTCAAGTCTCGCTATGTTTGCCCTACCCACTGATAGGCTTACAGAAATTTCCTGAAATGTCTCCACACTGCGTTATCCATTATTATGCAGTCTCTCTAAAGCGGAAAATGTGAAAAAAAAATAACATAATGTTTTATGAATAGGACGGAGCCAGGCCCAAATACAAGTGGATGAAGGATCACACTGAAAATATGTCAGGAACAACCGGCCAATATTCTCCCTACAGCACCACGGTTCCCAAGATTGAAGCATGGACACCCGAGAAGAAGTGAACATTTCATCTCACAAATCTATAGAATATTTTAAACATTAATCAATACCACCTGTTTATGAATTAAATCTCAGTTTTAAATATTGCCAATGCTCGGTTACATAGCATGTAATTGTGTAGTTAAAAATATTACAAGGAATAAAAAAAGGAAAAAAAATAGCAATAATATGGACTTTATGTTTAGTAGCAGTTAATGGAAAATGGTATTCATTGTTGATTATGATTTCTATTATTTATTGTAAATAAAATTTATTTAAAATAGTGGTATTGCTTTTCATTTCTTCTCTTACACTACACTTCTGCAAAAGGTTCTCATCAATATTATGTCGCGATCAACGAGGATCGAAAACGTATTTTAAATTTGTAAAACACTTTATTAATAACTAGATATCAAAATATACATCATAAATACAATAAAAGTAATGTCACTTTGGAATAACCTGATAAAAAAAACATTCATCTGGTCCTGTGTTGCCAAAACATTGCATTATGATAATATATCGGAATACTTTTCTTTCACCCCCGCTCGTAACATTATTATACATGAGTCAGTGATGAGAGGTAGGTAGAGGTAGACTGTTAAGATCCAACATAAATAGTGCACACTTAACTTTGTCAGTCATATTTTTTTCTTCGTTAAATTGAGAATACATATTGTCACTTCCATTGCAAAATTGTATATCTGCAAAATATGTGTTTTTGACATTTTCGTATAATTAAAACTGCAAAAATCGCCTTTACACACATGGAAAATAACACAATTTACAAAAATTGCATTTTCGTTGAAATTATGAAAACTTTTTTGAATTGATTCAAGTGTCATACTTACATTTTTTAAACTGTTTTTATGCTCCCCTGAAAGCCTGAGATTTTGCAGATAGACAATTTTGCGATGGAAACGACGATATTACATCTTGTGTTGGTTAGGTTTTTTTTAATTCATTAATGATAACTGATGAAAAATATACATTATATAAAATATCTAAAATTATGTATGGTTTAATGGCATAATTATAGATATTTTATTGATAAACAAATATTTTTTCACTATTATCTATGGCTTGGATTAGACAGGGTTTAATTGAATTTTAAAAACTAACAAATACTATCCACATTGTAGTCTTTGTTCAATGAAAACAAATACATTTGACAGTTTAGTGTGCACTATTTATATCGGATTTTAACAGCCTACCTCCATCCTTCTCCACTTACGTCAGGAAAATCATACTTGTTACGATTCTTGGCAGATGGCCGTGTCAAAACAAGTGTGGTACAAAAAAAATATCCAAATTTGATCACGATAGGTATAATGAATTCACACTTGCCGGTGTTGCGAAGATCAAGGGTTATCTGCAATCTAAAATATAGAGAATCAGGTCATTATTTTTTTGCAAAAAAATCGAGAACCTAATTAGGTACCTATATTCATGGCCAGTAAAAATGCGAGAAAAGAAATTAAACAAACGACAAAATATCTGATCAAATGTAAAAATTGTTAAAACATCCTATTAATGTTATAAATACGAGGGTAGTCCCAGAAGTACCCGACCTAACAAAGAAAACACAAAAAATTTCTTTATTTCTCTACCTAGTCTCCTTTTAGGTCGATACACTTTTCCCAGCGATTTTCAATAGCTTCGATACCCTGTTTATGGTGAGAATCGTCAAGCTCCTCAAAATAGCCATCAACTGCAGACTCCACCTCTTCATTGTTCAATTCGAACTTTAACTCATTGATTTTGGCCATCGCGATAACGGATGTGTGAATTGGTGCATTGTCCTGATGGAACAAAACTTTCTTTTTTGTCAAAATGCGGTTGTTTTTTCTCAATTTCATCACTCAAACGCTGCAATAAGTTTGCATAATACACGCCACGCCGTCGATTGATTTTCCTTTCTGAAGATAATCAATGAAAATTACCCCACATCCCAAAAAACTGACGCCATGACCTTGCCTGCAGATGGAACTGTCTTCGCCTTCTTTGGAGCCGATTCTCCCCTTTCAGTCCATTTTTTTAACGGTTCCTTCGTCCCAGGTGTGAAGTGATAGACCCATGTTTAATCCATGGTTATAAATAGATGCAAATTGCTGTGAAATTTCGCCAAACACTCGATTGAAACATCCTCACGATGCTGTTTTTGTTCCATTGTGAGTAATCGCGGCACCCATCTTGCGCACAGCTTTCTCATGTCCAAATTTTCAGTCAATATGTGATGTACAGCACTTTTTGAAATGCCTACCATGTCTGCTAGCTCGCGCAATTTTAGTCGACGTTCATCCAATACCATTTTGTGGATTTTCGTCACCATTTCTGGCGTGGTCACCTCATTTGGTCGACCCCTGCGATGTTCATCTTGGCAGCTTGTCCGGCCTCGTTTAAACTCAGCCACCCAATATTTTACTGTCGTAAACAAAGGAGCAGACACCCCCAGAGTAGAATCTAGCGCCGCTTTGATATTGGTTGGACTGAAGCCTTTCAAATGAAAGTATTGTATCACATAACGATGACCAATTTTTTCCACGTTTACAAATTCACTGATAGCGTTCACTGTTGATGGCTGACAAACAATTATTGAACAACGTACCGTCGTCAAACTTCAAACTTAAGCTTTATAAGGTTGGTACTTTCTAGCATGGTAATTATTTTCAAACAACTGCCACATATATGTCAGATCGGGTACTTCTAGGACTACCCGGTATATATTTAAATCCGAGTATCACCACTTGTAAACAATATTCTGCGCATGATAATCACGTCATACCACTCGAATTCGAGTCATAATACCGTCTTTATCATAGACTGAATGTAGCACCGACGTTTGCAACGCTGGCCGCTAATTCACACAGCTGCAAAGCAGTTTAATTTGTTTATTATTTATTTCTATTCGATAGAAAACTTATTTGAGAATTAAAGTTTTCATACCTACCTCATCATTGTTTAAAATCACATATTTTCAATCCATTTATGGAAACTTCACTGGCTTATTGTTGTTTATTTTCTTAATAAAAAACGCATTCGGAAAACCTATTTTTATATAACGGACTTTCGGCTTTAACGGACACCCCCTCACCCGCATAGAGGGTCCAAGTTAAATTGAGGTTTTACTGTATTACACAACTCATCTTACGTCTATTGACCCTAGAACAATTTGGTAAAATTGCACTCAGTGCAGCACCAGTCAGAGATTTTTAGTCACGAAAAGCGGTATCTTCCACTGCCAGCATCTTTTTATTGTTTCTAATAATTATTGATAAACAAATTTGTAGATTCCCAGGTAGCAATTCAAACTCATATAAATCATGAAGAGATGTTATGAATTTGGTGATTAATAAATACACAATATATAATCTGCATACTTCACTAACTTTATTTTTTTTCATTCAAATACAAATAAATTCAAAATCATTTTATTACATACAACCATATAGTTTTTCTTAAATTTACGAATTATTATTTTTACACATACATAAATAGCGTTTTTTTCATAATTGCTGCAATGACTTATTCGTATAGTTTTCGTTAATAATTTTGTTCATAGCTCAATAATTGTCCATTGAGTCTTACCGAAATCCATGTTGTATGAAACTAAACCAATCTTGTTGATTTTCTAACTTTAAAAGAATCTACTCATTTTAATTTTATAAAATGGCTAATACCACGATACTAAATTTCTATTTTAAATTCAATCAAAACATATACTTATAACTGGCGTAAGTATTGTAACTTAAAATAAGATATAATTAATATTCTTAAACTGTCATGTCTATGTAGGTCGTGGGAATTTTTAGTTTTAATCTTGCTTGTGCATTTGGCTCAGGGTTATGTATGAGACTCCACAAAAACGAAAACCATTCCATATAAATGTTACACATTGGACATGGCTGTGATTTACGCATTCATTAAATACACAAGCAAAATCCCCTTATAAAAATCAGTGAGGCATCAAAGACCGTACGTATTTTTCAACTTTTTCATATCTGTGCATATAAAATTATGTCAACGTGCCTGCAGATTTCATCAAATTCAATAAACTGACAAATTTATATTTGAAATGATCTTAAACTTCTCTTCTGATAGGAGTTAACCCATAGTAATATTTAAAAATTGCTTATATCTAACATTATTATTTGTTTATAATACTTATCCATAAAATAAATCATATTCGATTTTTTTTTATTTTGTTTAAAGACAACTTAACAATATATTTATTTTCTTATTATAGATCTCTCACATCATGCAATTTTTCCATTACCCATCCAGTTCCCACCATTTTGATTTAAGATTGAAATTTCAAAAATGCTGCAAATTTATCAAACAGTCGATTTACAGCAGATCACAAACCATTACAAATAAGAATAAATTTATGTTAATGACATCTAGGTATGTATATTATCAAAAGTTGAAGCGAATTTTTTTAAATTTACATATCAAATTGCTCAACAACTTAGAAATAATTAAATACTACTAGTCATTAGAATAAAACAATACAGGCCGTTTTCGTTTTTATAAAAAATGTGCCCTCCGCCATTCTTGTATGGTTAGCATTGGCCATACACGGCCAGCCACGGTTGCATAGTCTGTTTTATAATATTAATCATTCCCAATTATTATGACACAAGATCACAAGATAAATCTCCAGATATTCTTCTGGAGTGTCACTGATCGACTCACTCTCGACAGTCTACATGTATAGAGATAATGTTACACTCAAATATCATGCGATCCCAAAATTTCCTGACATAAATGACAATCTTTTTTATTTAGTTTGACAATATAATTGTATGGTACGTGAACTAACAATATAATAGATAACACTTTAATTGGCATAATCTATATAAATAAACAAATTACATTTTCTATATTTCTTTGTCAATAATGATTGATTTAAATTAAATTTCTTCAATCGATCATTTGTGTTTGAATTTTTTTCAATTAGCAACAAAAAACCTTACCTTTGAATTGTTATATTTAGTTTTTTAAATCTTGTGTAATGACGTTACGTAGATAATAATTATATTCACATACCATTAATATGATGCTTATAGAATAATTTTACAATACATACAATTTTGTTCAAAATTCTAACCTTATTATATTGGTTATTGATTATTTACAGAGTAATTTATTAATTAATTCTATGGATAAAAAAGCGACAATAATTTACAGTAATTAAAATGTTTAATGTGCACACTGTATTTGGAACAAAATCAAGAAAAAAATCTATAAAAATTTACTCAAGAAGTATATAAAAAAAGTAAAAATGGCGAGATCCTTTACAATACTATATTTAATATTCGAAAAATAATACTGGAATAAGCTTCTAGATATTTATTAAGAAAATGTAAGTACAGTAACCTTTCAATAAATCTTACTTACATCAATCAGTACTCTAATCATTAATCAATGTAATGTCCACTAAAGCAGTTACGTGTTAAAAAGATTTGTTTTAAATTTAATTACGCATATTTTTTTATAAATTAAGTGTTCATTCTCTACAAATATTTACAAACTATAAATACATTCATATGTTGTATTTCCTATATTTATGTCGTATAACAAATTTTCAGCCGTATTTTCAATCATATTAATTACAATATGACCAAATATACACAATATTGTTTTTTTAAATATCACAAATCAGATCAATATTATGACAACCAATGCTGGGACCAATTTCATACACTCAAACGACACGGCAACACCGTTTTCCGTTTCCATTCTAATTAATATTATAACATTATGTCAGTCATAATAAATTACTGTATTCTTTAATTTCCTTTTTCAAAACTGTGATAAATTAGTGTGGTCAGAAGATTTTCTATTACATTGTTTATGGTCATTATTATCCATGAAAAAGCTTTTCAATATTCACATTTCTCATCTCACAAAGGCACGTTTCCCATCCTGCCACAATATTAGCAGACCATTTAGAAAATATTTCTTATTTGGCAATGTGCATTCTGCTTAGTAACACTATAGGGCGTGCCTTCGTCAGATAAAAAAACATACAATACAATACCTTTTTCTTTTTAGATGAATCATTTTATTATTAACACATCCAAAATACTTACCTCATTACCTATGTGCTGACAAATATTATGAGAGATTTTTTTGTCCAAGCGTATATTAGGATATATGTGTTATCGTGGTGAAAGCCAGCAACAGCAATCGAGAGATGTAATTGCTCTTACTGAATAAACAATGTCATGCAAGAAAACAATGTGTTCCAAACAAAAATAAAGAACATAGGGTGAATGAAAATAAAATAAAAAACCAAAAATCTTGTATGAATACAATATATTTTGTAAAAATTAAAATATAAACAAAACATACAATGTGAAAAAAATGTAAAAAAAAATATTTACACACGTGGGACCGATGAATAAGATACTCTCATAAATTAGCAAAGATTCAAATCAAAAATACTTCATACATTTCAGCAAAACATCATACTTCAGAGTATATTATGCGTCTTGTCACACTTTTTCTTATTCAAGGATTGCCACTGTGTAAAAAGTACAAAACAAAATCTTCAATATGTCCTCGATAACTAAATTTTCTTTAATAATATTATCAGACACACATTTTCTTAATGGACGACAAATTCAATTTCTATAATAATAATACGTATTAATAAAATCATTAATTAAGGGATGTACTAAGTAACCTAATAAATTCATAATTTTAACTTAATAGCTCTAGAGAAGTTTATTATATAAATAAAAAAATATTATTGATTTGTTAAGAGTACGGTCACACAATGATAATTACCAGCTAAGCTAAACATTTCATCATTCCTTACAGTGTTTGAATCTTGTGTAGTCGATTACATCTATCTGGTGTAATAACTCCGAGACACTTTTATGAAATAGATAATCTACAAAAATTAATTCGTGTACTGCAATTTTTCATCTTATACGAAGCCATCAAATAATCAGAAATGTTAAACACAACTATTGCTATGTCAATTAATAAAATATTTTTCTACTCAAGATTTCAGATGTGAAAACTCAATTGCAAAATGATCACTTTTCATTTTAATATTATTTTCTTGTAGGTATTTATAGACACCACAAAAATCTTTGCAAAGATTCGGCATTCGGTTTGTGATAATTCACCCATACACAATTTACACTGCTTTTTTATCTATTTTAAACTGTCTTCAGTACATGTAGTGGGCATTAGCGTGTCATTTCTGTGTAAAATTTTCATTAACGTCACATAATTTACAACGGTAAAATGATGTAAAGCCTAATTAAGTTAACTTAAGTAACAAATCGAAAATAGACAATTTCGCTGTGATAAATTGGATGAAAGTGATAAAAAAAAAAAAAATACTAAAAACGCACTACAAATTATATGGCAAAAATTTATTTGAATTTTCCATCACACTTACATACTTCTTATATGACATTGCTGAGAAGACTAACTAGTAGTAACCGCATGCTTGCTCTCGGAGGAATAAGTGTAATTCACAAAACTTAAAACATTAATATATCTTCAAGGATTAGAATTTGTAAAAGTAAATTACTGTTTTTACACTTAAGCAGAGCATATACCTACAGGAGTTTTATTAAGATATATAAAGTATTGTAAACCATACACGCCTAACCCATTGGGTGCTTCCAATGAATCGAACGCACATTGAACAACAGCAGACATTTTAGCAAGTTAGACCCACGGCTTCAAAAACGGGTGATCTACCAAGTAGGCCACCTTAGAAGTTGATAATAATAATAAATATCTTCATATTGCTATTTGTTTTTGAGAGTTATTCCTGTAACTGTTTCTTAGATGCTCGACCCAATTACAAGTCATAAAACGTGAGTAATTACATTACAGCTCCTTATATCAGTCTAATAAAAATAATTGTGATGATATATACATATCAAAAAATACAGCCAGTATGCTATGCATCAAGAAAGGCGATAATTTAACCCTGGGGGAATTCTTCTATCGAGAAGTTGGATCATGACTATTTCAGTCTTACAGTGTATAACATAATACAGATTATTCAAGAATTAAAAAATAGAGCTACATATTATGTAATAATGAATTGCGTTGAGATTATTTATACCTATGAGTATGTTATTGTAAGAAAGCATTGTTACAACGCGACTAAAATAACTTCCCAGGATAACATATAAAATTATAATATAGTACACTGGCAGCATTTATAAAAAAACTTATATGCAAGTTAATACAAATGGCATCTAGTGTTTCAAAAAATCTTTACTTTAAGCAACCGATGAATAATATAATTGCTTGGGTCGCTTAGGATAATACTGAATATTAAAAAAAAACTACTTATTTTACAACATTAAGCAGGCGTAGAAATGTTTGTTTTCGACCGATAAATGAGTTTCATTTCTGAAAATTTAAGTACAACCACAAAAATTTAAAAAAAAATACCTAAATTCGTCAATATATTATGAAAAATGGAGTGCGTGAAAAATGTTTCGAGTACCTAAATAATTACATACTTAAACTGGAAATTTTTATGGTCACAGTCAGTCACAGATCATACGATACCTAAATAAAAAATTTACAAACATGTAAAAAAACCATGTTTACTAGATTTTTGTTATGCATAATTTAATGTATACTGGAAGGTAAAATTATAAATTTAAATAAAAAAAAAAAAAACAATTTGTAGGACGAGACACAAATTCCTATAATTTGTTAGTCTGCAATATTACTTACTTAATTTATGATAAATACCAAACGTTTCGTATGATAGCTCCTAATCAACTAAATACTTATCTAATGTTTTCGAGTGAAAATTCATTTTCACGTTATCATGTCACACGCGTCACTGGGAAATAATGTCGACACTTAAAACAATGTAATACAACTAATTAAAATTAAGAGGCGTTTAAAAGGAGTAAAACATCAGTATGAGAATGGAAGGTATAAAATAATTATTTACATACATAACACCTCGGCAGCATTCATCTAAAAGTGAATACATATTATGACCAAACACAAATTACATAGTGATGCTAAAAGAATATGTTATACATTATACATTCAATTTAAATGATAGTTCAACTTCAAGCAGCACGTAGATAAACCCAATAGAAATAAAACGAAGATTCCTTGTCTTACGCTTTATATGACATAACTCCCTTGACCCTCTTAAAATAAATAACTCAACTCCATATTACGTGAAGGCTTGAAAGTCTAAAGCTTTTGACACAAAAATGCTTATATATCTGCGATAAAAAATGATATTTTGGTGAAGTAGTATTGTAAAACTTCCCAACTATAATTCGAATTTGACAAAATTGTGAGTTAAGAATACCTATTCATTTCATTTTAAGAGGGCAGTAATGAAATTCATTTCTTTTGTGTGATTAAGTTATTAAACAGAGAGAAACGAAACAAAGAATATTTGAATTACTCCTATCGAATTATCTATTTTATAGTATCTCTACAATTTGGGAATACAATTTTATACTAAACGCCTTGTCAATTGTACATAATTATATTATGCAAACAAGTCTACTTATTCATAATTAATATGCTTACCAATTTAAAATCAAGAAAATATTCACATTCGTGATTATTATCGAAAAGAAGAATATAAAAAAATGTCAACGTCCAATGTTGGTCGGATGGACAGTTAATTCAGTGTAAGCAAAAAAGTCAATTAAAAATAGCCATATTCTAAGGTTTTTAAAAAAATCAGACTACATACAATCACAAAGGAGCGAGCAGCCACTTCCAGCAAACGGATGTAAATTTCATTTTAAATGTTTTTTTTACGTACATTCTCGTCAATTGTTTCATTACAATAAACAATAATAATTATGTTTCATATATAATACTTGGCAGGTTTCTCACTGTTCAAGCACTGGAATAAGGGATCTAATTCCGTTCTATGTGCGTTTCGTTGTCGTAGACAATCTTAGATTAACATAATAATATACACAATGGCCCGCTACGCACAAAATAAACTTAGGTCAAATTTAACATAATACCACAAATGTAAATTATATAACCGGGATGCTATACTGGGGGTATACGATACCTTCGTTATCAGTTTGAATTGAAATTGGATTTCAATCAGTCAATTAGCAATCATTAAAAAAATAAATTGAATTTACTATGCGATAAAGCTGACTTAAATACAGATCAGTTTGTCAAATTATTTGAGTCTAGTTTCAAATCATACATTTTAAATATTGTAACGTATCCGAAATAGCGTTCAATACATTTTGTAAATAGTATGCCTCATAGCTCGGCTTTATACTAAACATTAATTTATCTATGATAGATGCCGTCGAAAAGCTTAGCTAAATTATTACACAATAAATTACGATCTTTTTAAAGTAGAGAAAAATCAATGTCCACGTTTTTCCATCATTTCAGTCATGAACGTGGTCATTTTTAAATATCAAGTTTAGTCATGGGAACGTTGTTATATTTTTTCAAATCATGTGAATAAAATGAAAACAGTTACCAGCAATCCATTATTGTATCAGTTTCCTTTCACTTTATTGCTTGCTTCCAACACCACCCAATATGAAGTATAAAATCATTTTTACTTAATTTAACCACTCATTAAATGGGGTCTTAGTATTTTCATATATCAGATTTTCGAGCAGAAATCTCACTGCAGATGTCGAGAAATATTACAATGACAAATGATATTCAAAAGTTGGCCCATCTCTCTTCAAAGAATCTTCGCATTCCGTGTCCAGCCCTGCCGACGGGACTCTCATCCTCGTTGAACACTTCGCAGTTATGAAATATCTGGCGGACATCACAGGCGAAGTCCTCTTTGCATTTATAACTAAAAAAAAAGATTGGATTTTGAGGATAGTAAAAATGCTAAAACCACTACATAATAATACACCGCGGATTTAACTAGTTTTGAAACTCAATGCCGTGGAACCAACTCGATTGTTTATTCTACAATTTTGAGTTGGTGATGTTGATAGTAGTCTCAAGCTATAAACCCATCAGAACCACAGAACAAATTATTACGATATAAATGTATTAGTCAGTCGCCATGGACCAAGGTTTTGATGCCGGGCTCAGTTTATTACCGAGTCATAAATCGCAAGAAACCCAAAGGGCGCCGCTGCTGAGTGTTCTAAAATATTACCAATTTTGAATGCGCGTTTCGTTTATGTGACAAACTTTAATGTATATGTTACGCCGAATGTGTGAAATTGACTATTACATGAAATGGGCAAAATTTTGCCTAAATCATGAAAAATGCAAGCCCGTTGCCTTATTCATGAATTAGGAAAAATATCTGCTGAGTGCGTGAATTTGGCAGTAATTTTTCTGCCTAGTTCATGCATTGGGCAAATTAGATAGCGCTACGGTGGTGTTTTTTGCAACTAAACCACATGTGTCAAATGCTCATGCATTGGTCAAAATAGATGGTCACGCTCCGGTGATGTTTTTTGCAACTAATCAAACTAACCAAATGTGTCAAATGTCATTGATTATATAAAAATATACCAATCAATAACTACAATGACGTTCATATCCATTTACTATGCCCAAAAAAAACTAGAACTTTAATATGATAACGGAAGAATTTTATTAACCCATTCCAGACAGAATTGATTTTTCAGGATCACTTAAAAAGGCACACTGATAATTGATATAACTCATGTATTATTCATTCAATTCAAATAAATCTTTTAAATATTTATAGGTTTTGAATTTTTCTATTAAGTATTTACATTTTAAGTAAACTTTGTGTATAAGTGGAATGAAAAAAACATGTCAAATATAGTTTTTTGGGTTTTTTTCGCCTTTTTTTATACAAAATGACATAGATAAAAAGTCCATGATAGAAGTAAATAATAAAAGGAAGATATACTAAAACTGGAGCTACATATAATACTTTTCAAGATATTTAGAAGATGGATGGCCATTTTATGTTTTTTACTTTTTCAAACACCTCATACCTAGCGAATTGATCATTATTTTGACAAATTTAAATAAAAATAGATTTTATAAATCAAATATTTCTAAAAAAATATATTGGACTGTATATAATTAACATCATAAAATGATAGCTACATATATTATTAAGTAATTTCAACTTAAAAAAAATCAAAATATAATTTTTTTTTTTTATTTTCATCATGTCGTGCATCCTGTAACACCGGCGCCAAAATGGCGCCGATAGGGCGCGATGAGTTAAAAGGTATTTTCGCGATTTGATTCGTGCTTGGGTATCAATCGTGCAATGGTCGATTGTTTGTTTGTGATAGTATGATTTGATAGTTTGTTGACACTTGTTAGCTAACCTCGAAATGGACATTCAGTTGAATTCAGAATTACTAAACCTAACCTAACCTAATAATAATAATATTATATTATGTCCAATTATAACTAATAAAACCATCCGTATTAAATTTACTTTTTCTACTGTCATGTTGACAGTTTAAGAATTCCATACCCTGGCGAATTCACGCACTCGGCAGATAATTTACCTAATTCATGAATAAGGCAACGGGCTTGACTATTACATGAATTAGCCAAAATTTTTGCCCATTTCATGTAATAGTCAATTTCGCACATTCGGCGTAACATATATACAGATGCAACTGTTGAAAATAACATTCTTTAACACGTGTTTAAGTTTATCACACTCAAGATTTCAAACAACAACTTCTACAAGTTACTACAACACCCTGAAGGTAACGCACTTCCCATTATTTCTGTGGTCCCTGATCAGAACGAATAATAGCAATACAATATATCACAATGTCAAGATATCCTACCTGAGATCCTGCAATTTCCTTTTGATAGTGGAAAGGTCCATGGGAGATCGGATAACTTTCTTATATGTCGGAAACTGCTTTGTGTTGACGGGAAGAAGGAATGGCCACGAATCATCATGCAGTTCCATCTCTTCCAGCAGGGATCTGAATAAACAAATATTACCTTACATTATGATTTTGTAAATAAAACAAAGCTGTCAGGCAGCTTTCTCGACGGCTTGGCCCCACCACTCTCGACATCCAGTAGCACACAGGGCCTGTGTCAGTGGAAAACTCTTGATTTGATCCGTCCATCTGAAGGGAACTATTCCTCGCATTTTAGTAATCGGTAAAGTGTTTGCTCTTCCATGAAAATGAAGCAAAAAGGGGTCCTCTAATTTTCGTACAAACTCATGTGAGTACTCTGTTCATTGTTGTTCGCTGAATACAAAAATAACACTAACATCAAGTATTTATGGGGAAACCATAAAAGACTCCATCTGGTAGACTTTGCTTGTGAGGAACCTACCTAGAGGTAATAAAGATATTAGACAGATTACTCACTTGCAAGTGGCCAGCTCCTTACTAAGTCTCTTGGCAAAATTCCTATCCTTTTTGACAGAACCGGCAGGATGTTTAGGGTCTCTTTCTTTCACGGGAGACGGTGGTGTATCGACTGACATATTACTGTCTTTGTCTTGTTGTCTAATGCTACCTATAAACAAAAGAAAACACAATCAAAGGACATACTCACCTTGGGTTTACTGTTCCGTCTTATGATACTTTTGAACATATTTTTACTACCTAGGATAAAACGACAGATGATCAAATCATTTGTACATTTTACTACTCTTTATAAGCTTTACATTATATTATTTAGGTTCATGGGGGTATTTGGACATAACACACCACGCTATCGACCAATTAGTCTACTGCCAATTCTGTATAAGGTTTTCACGAAAATACTCTCAAACCGTCTCGAAACAGTTCTAGACGAGAACCAACCAAGAGAGCAATCCGGATTCAGAAGAGGCTACAGTACTATGGATCATATACAGGTCGTCAGGGAAATCATAGAGCGCTACCAGGAATACAAACTGCCATTATACCTTGGTTTTATAGACTATGAAAAGGTGTTTGATTCCATCAAAAAATTCTCAATTATAGATGCTCTCCAAGGAATTTCCAGACGCTACATTAACATATTGAACAGTATATACAGTGATGCCACAGCATGCGTGAAACTCCACAAACGGTCGTGTAAATTCCCCATTAACAAAGGTGTCCGGCAAGGTGATACCATTTCACCTAAACTATTCACCGCTACTCTTGAGGACTTATTTAGGAAACTTGATTGGGAGGAAAAGGGTGTTCCAATTAATGGAGAGCACCTCAGTCACCTGCGCTTTGCAGATGATATTGTTATACTCTCACAAGACCCGAAAGACCTCCAAGGTAGAATGCAAGAACTCGCGGATCAAACGGTCGGTCTAAAGATAAATGTCTCAAAGACAAAAGTGATGAGGAACTGTTTTTCGGACCCTGCGATTATCTGTATTTCTGGCACCTAACTCGAGCAAGTCAGCAGCTACGTCTATCTCGGACAGCAGGTGTCCATAGACAGAAGCATGCACGATGAAATTGCTCGAAGAACAAAGCTGGGATGGAGTGCTTTCGGACGTCTGAATAGTATCTTCAAGAGTGACCTACCATTATGTCTTAAGCGTAGGGTGTTCAACCAATGTGTGCTACCCGTGCTCACGTATGGCTGCGAGACGTGGACCCTCAACACGAGACATTTCCAAAGGCTAAGAGTCACACAGCGAGGCATGGAGAGGTGCATGTTGGGCATCACGCGAAAGGACCGTAAGAGAAACGAATGGGTTAGGAAGCAGACAAGAGTACGCAATGTAATAGACGTTGCCAAACAGCTGAAATGGAGATGGGCGGGGCACATTGCTCGCCGAAAGGACAGCCGCTGGACAAATGCCGTCATCCAATGGTACCCAAGGGGTACGAAACAGCCACAGGGTCGCCCTAAAAGCCGCTGGATTGACAAACTGGTAAAGTTCGGCGGAAATACGTGGCAGCGAATGACACAGGACCGAGAGAGTTGGAGAAAGCTTGGGGAGGCCTTCATCCAGCAGTAGATTGACCCCGGCTGATGATGATGATTTAGATTCAATCTCTATGGAAGTGAAAAATAATATTACAGTATCTTACCCTTACTACTGCAATCTTCACTGTTATTCCCCGAGTTGGAATCGTTCTCAGTGGCGCCAAGGGAAGCATCACCGTCTACAGCATTCTGACACTCGTCTCCAGCGGGAGTACCAGAAGTCATGCAATTGAGGGGCGCACCCGCAGTGGGGGCAGGCGAGGAGGCGGTGGCGGGCGCAGATTTGCCGGCGCTCAGCAAGGCCGTGTTGTTGAGCATTCGTTTGTCTGCCGTGTGCTGGAGGAACTCTTCCACAGTTTCTGCGTCGTCCGGAAATGTCAGGTCGGGGATCTCGGGCTCCACCGACATGGGTACGGATCCATCCGCCTGTTCAAGATAACAAACCGTTAAAATTGGGCAAAAATGCTCTCAAGATCTAATAGGAACGCTTCAATAATAACTTTTATTTTAGGGGTAGAGAACAAAAGGAAAGAATGTAGCCATGACATTCCCAAACGTAACGTGAAATTTATTTCAAAATAACTAGTTGAGTTAGGCGTAAGTGATACCTTTTGAAGTTGATAACTGTAAAAAAATATATCATCAAGAGAGTTAAGTAGTAAGCAGTAGGCAATGTAGTGATGCTGAGAATACCTAGTGACGGTAAAAACAATTTACTGAAAATTTACCATTCCTAGTATTTGAATTAATAAATGAATAAATAAAGAATTTAAAGTTCTCTCAAAGGTACATGAGAGATATTTTAATAACTCATAATTTGAATGAATTTATTTTCTTTTAAAAAAACACAAATTTTTATAAAAAAAGTTTAATTTTGAAATCTTTTTATTTTCTAGAAAAATCGAAAATCGGTAAGAACCTATCAAACTATATTTCAATGATAAATCATATCGACAATAACAAACTAAAAATGTTCAACAAACACTCAATGAAAGAATTTTTTTTTAATAATCAATTTATTTTTAAACATAAAAACAACTACAGTTGAACTTGCTTATTATGATCACGAAAATAGCGAGATCTCGGATGTAATGAGGAAACATTCGATGACATTTTAGTTCATGATTTTCTCCATAGATGTATTCACTTTATAACGAGCTATTTCTCGGGTTTACCGAGCAAAACTGTTAATGTGTCGTCGTTTAAAAACAACATTTTCGACCCTAAGAAATAAAGTCCGACCGGGCAGTAAACTAAACCAATGCCGCCGGAATCGGATTACGTTTATGACACTAGTTAAGTGTCTAAGTACCTAATTGGTGTTTTCGCCGACAACATTGAAAAAGAATCCACGCGTATGGTTGAAATTGCATGTAAACCCAGGAGATGCGGGGTTCGATTCCCTGCCGGTGGCTTACTTTTTTCAAAAAAGATTTTTTCTATTGGTTATAATATATTTTCTCAGAAAGTGTTTTTCAAAATTATGTGTGTTCAATAATAATGTCCCTAATAACAATACAATTAAATGAATAAATGACATACCTCAATTTCCGGGTCGCCAAAAAACTCCTTTCCTAAGCCAACACTCCCGTCTCTCTCAGAGCAGTCCATCTGGTAATCCATGATAGCATTCACTTCGCTGTTGCACTCCATTTTGTTCTCCAGCTCATCCAGATGCTCCTTTTCCCCACTCATGATGGCATTCAACGAGCAACTGTTGACTGAGGAGAAAGGTTTGCCTTCCGCCGACAACAGACTGGCCAGCTGATTCTGCGGCTGACTGTTGTGCAGCTGCGATTGGTTAAAATGTTTCTCAGGCGTGGATTGGACGCTGCTCAGAGACGACTGGCTCAACATGGACTGTGTTATCGGACAATCTTCGATGGTGGTCGCTGTTGATGTTTGCGATTGTGCAGGACTGAAATGACACAAAAAAAAATCTTAATACAAAGACGTCAAAGAAAACCTTTTTTACAAGACAAAGCCTAAATATATAAAAGCGAAACTGAAAAAAGGGCTAGTAGACTACTGTTTAAATTTGCTACAGATCATGTCAGATTGTGGATTCATTTATGGTAAACTACACGACATAATATTTTCACCTACGTCTGTCAGAAAACACAAGCATTTCAATCAAATTTGAACACAATTTGAGATTCACTAAAACAGCTAACTCCATATATTATTATTAATATTATAACTACCCAATTCATAAAGTTGTAGAACTGTGTTTAAATGGCATAATAAGACAATATGTGATTAGTTATGACGAATAAAAATATGAGACAGGATATTTTGATATGATTGGGTAAGAGATGAAATATCAAATGGCTTCTCAATATGGAATTGAATCAGAATATTATAACGTTATCAAAATTCGCAGGACAGGTAATTATTTCAGGAACAGTTTAGATGGTTCTATGCAGAGGTTCTACACACACAATAATCCGGAAGGTAAAGCTGTATACGAGAAATCGTGGCTCGAGCTGTGGGCTTCACATTCCCCTGCATTTAAAATTATTAGATAAATCATGAATCCAAATAATTTTGAAATGCTGGAACCGTGAAGACATTGAATAAGAAAAATGTATCCATTCACCTGGGCGGCTGCATGGCATCAGAGGAAATATCTCCGGCGGCTGATGAATTTCTACCTCCAGTAGACTTCTTAGCACTCCGAGGCTTCTTGGGGGGAGCTTTGGAGATGCAGTTCACGCAATACCACTTGCCACGGGGTACCTTTACACATTTCATTCACATTACTATCGCAATTTTTTTATAAACCAATCATGTAATAACAAGAAATAAATTACTTGAAAGATGACTAAATAAAATACTGAGAGGACATTCAAACCTTAGTGAGCGGTGGATAATGACAATCCTGATGATAAGCCCTGGGACAGAGGGCGCAAGGAACGAGTCTTCCTCTGCCAGAAGGAGCGGCACCCGGCTTCCCACCACACACAATGCACACTCGGTCTCCGGTCGCCTTGTTCAGACACTCAAAACAGTACCTGCAATATTTAGGTTTTATATAGCAAAGAAAAAGAAATATATTATATAGAGTGGGGCAAGAGTGCATTATAATTTTTATTAATAATTTTAATTAATCAGAGGAAATCATTTCGAAATAAGAAATTTAATTAGATATGAAATGTATAAAATGATTTCTCACCAGTCTCCATCGGGAATTTTGTCCATCTTAGGTTTGAAGCAGTAAGTGTGATATCCTTTGTCGCAGCCATCGCACAACAGAAGCTTATCTTCCGAATCTCCACTCAGACAGAACTGGCAATTCTGGAAACATTATATTAAATTAGATTAACAATTTCCTACACAGTTGTCAAAGATAATATGATTTGCATAATGAAAACAGTTGATATTATGTATAATGTGCAGTTTCTTACCGCCTTCATGATGCTTTTGTCCCAAGCGATTGCCGATTCAAGGACATGAAGAACCATGGCCAACTGAGCGGAAGTCTGGCATCGTGATGCACCCTCTCGCCATATTGCTAGACCACGTGGAACACCCACAGCTACAATACAAAAACCAATTATTTTCAATTTGATACTACATATCATAATATGTATGTACCTACCTACATGTTTTTCGATAATGTAAACAGCGACCATTGATTATTATTTTATGAACGTTTTTTTCTAAATAATGATGTTATGCTCTGGTGTGACACTACTGCAGCAGGTTACGTGCACGATAAATTCTTATGCCGTGTTCTCACATCTTGAAATTCATTTTTTATCTACGGACGAATGAATCAATTGAATACATAAGGTATCTCACCTCTGACTTCTGGTCCGTTGACACTATCAATAGGGCTGGCCGATCTGGGGGTGATATCTCCTCCAGACAAGCTCTGCCCTGACATGTTCATGAGACTCCCCAAGCCGTCGTTGGAGCCGCCGCTGCTGTTGTTGCACGACACGGCGGCAGAGTTGTGGCCTGAGGTGGAGTTGTTGTTGCTGGATGAAGGCGGAACGCTACCGGCACCCAAGGGGGGGCGGAGGTACCTCCGCTCGATGGCCGCCTCTAGGTTGATCAATCTGGTGCGGGCTTCCCGCGCGGCACATGCATTCTCGTTCAAGTGGATCGTACCGCGTAGAGGCGGTTTCCAACCTTTTATCTGCATTGAAGCGGCGGCCACACGTTCTTCCAGTGCCTCCACCTGACGTGCAAAAATGTATAATTATTATTCCTGATAACTTGAAGTTCTCTGGGATGCAAGATCTTCAGACATTAAAACCTACCAAAGAGCTATAGATTAAAAGGGTACAAGTCACAAATAATTAAAAAATACATAGGACTGGTACTTGCAGGAAAAATACTTGAAAACCAGACCTCATTTACAAAAGAATGTTTATAATCGCACCTTTAGCTTTGAAGTTGATTTACTCGAGTCACTTACCTATCCACTTGAATCTCTTTAATCCTCAGCTCCTCAATTACAAGTTCTCAAAAATTTACATTTTATGACTGGAGATAATTTTTATGTAAAAAACCGTGAATAGACAACGAACCTGTTCAAGCAACAAAGTATCAATCCTTCTAGCGGTCTTCACACTGAAGCTGTTGCAGGAATCGGGACTCGGGAAACCTCCATTCAATGCGATCACCCGGTCCAGATGTGAAATGGAAAGCTCGGTTGCCAACAAGTCACCTTTCTCTATTTGCAGCTGTAAACGTTAATTCAACATTAGTATCAACATATCAATCACACTGCCTAAGTCATAAGATAAATGAGAATGATACAGAAATACTGTATAATAATGATTATGTAAAATAAGGTTTGTTTGAATTATAACATCACAAAAGAGTATGTAGTATGTATAGGCGGTTCTCGTCTTTCGTACATAATTGGTTCCTGAAAATGTGTATGAATGTTGAATATACAAAAGGAGAGCAATTAAAAAAAAACAGCAAAAGTGAAATTTCAAAATTTTAAGCCAGCCTTTACTTACTGTTACCGTTTTGTAAGACCGGCGAAACTTGGTCGATCGAATTAGTTCGAAACTTTGGTGATTATTATATTTTTTATTTTTGAAAATATATGATAGGTGTCAGGAGCAGGACAAATCGGGTCAAATTTACGTGAAAAAATCAGTTTCGTATGAAAAATATGTAAGTGGTGGCGCGTTGATTAGTACATATGTGTTGACATCGGCAATGCTCGATTACATGATTTGTATGAGGTCTGATACGACCGCACTGGCCAGGTTAATTATAATCTTGTTCTTGAACATATCGTAGACCGACTTAAGTCGTATGAATGAAAGCAAAAGATTCGCCGCTTTCAGAATGCCTAATTATTTCCATCTTTGTTGCAATCATACGAGTCCTTAATTTCTTTTTGTCCGTATCAACACTAGTTTCTCACTCATGTTTATAAATTTATAAGGGCGAAATATTTACACATACATGAAAAAACAAACTGCACGGAAGCGTACAGTTTTTACATTATCGACAACAATCTAAATTTTAAGGAATATAAGAAAGTAGAACGTACGAAAGTCGAGGACCGCCTGTATTTGATTCAGTCATCAATTTCTTTCAAGAAAACACTTTGAGATTGTAAAAAATTCGAGAGTTTTAAATTGAAGTCACGCCACAGATCACATCAAGATAAAATGACTACGGAGTAACAAATTGATGTATTAGAGAGAGTTTTACTTTGTTATTGGTCTGCTGCAATCCGACGAGGAAAGAATTGTGAAGTTCTCTCTCTCTAACTCCTCGTGGATGAAGTTTAGATAAGACTTCTTTCAGTTGATCTGTTTCCGTGATGCGCCACCAGCCGTGCCTATAAAATCAACAAAAGTAATAGAAATAAACTGTAGTATTTAATTTTAAAGGATATCAAAGAAAATAATATGATCAAAAACTAAACTATATCGGTTGAACATATTACTTGAAAACACCTCAGATATTATATACCTACTATATAAAATCACATTTGAAAAAAAATACGACGCCCGACGGGATTTGAACCCATATATACACTGGTACCGCGGCAATATACATTGTCAAATCCTGTTAATTATTTGTTGAATAAAAGAAATGTATTGGTTGACTTTTTAAAAGAATGCAGGCAATAGCCAATAATATTGCTTCTTACAAGACAAAGAAAACATCAAAGCAAAATGTTTGAAAAATTCAATCACAATCTCATAGAGTGAAAGTGAGTTCACAAAACGATATCATAAAAGTCTCACCTTAAATCCTTCGCTACAAAGTTCCCCTCCAGTTTCTTCGGCAGTCCATTCACTTTACAATACTCCAACTGCTCACTTTCTTCAGGCGTCATTTGAATGGGTGCCGGACTGTCGCAGCTAACATATGCAGTCAAAGTTGACACATTCATACTGGCCAAAGCGCAATTCTGAATTGATAGATTGCTATTGTTGAGACTGGCGTTGCCGCAACTCGAAGTGTTGAGAGTCTTAGATTTGATGCTGATCATACTGGTGTTATTTAAAGCGGAAGCCGTCGAGTTTCTCTTATCCAAGCTTTCTAAATCGGTTGACATATTCAAAATGGACTCATCCGAGTTGCCTTGCATTGTACTGCTGACATGATTCAAAGCTGCCACGTCTTTCATACAGTTTTCTACAGTCTCATTTAATTCACTCAAGCTTAACTCTTGCTTAGGATTCAGGCTGGAGTCCATCATCTCTTGATCGAGCCCTGACATAGTCAGAGTGGAATCAGGATAGTACAGATTCGTATTAGGGATAGCCGGTTGATTGTGATTGCCTATGTTGATCCCGGCCAGCATCGCCATACTCGGATTCGTCAACAGGTGCAAATTATTTCCGACGTCCCATCTATTTCCTTGTGTCATTATAATTTCAGAACACGTGTGGACATTGTCAGTAAAAACGGGGACAGAAATCCCATTTACGATGACATCAGTGGCTAATTTCAATATTAATTCCTTATTGTCTTGCATGTTTATAGAATTTTCGATGCCGTTAGCTTGCTGAGGACACTGCGCGGTGCCGGTTAAAGGATTTTCTTTCCTGAGGATGGAGAACCATCGGCCTTCATTCATTTTGAGAGCGAGCATGGCGCTGGCCGCTTCGGCGTCATTCAATTCATCTTTGACGTCAGCTTTTTCATCCTTCACGGTGTCTAACGAGGAAAGATTATTTTCCTCAATATTCTCAGTTTTTTCCACAGACTCAGCCATTTTCTTCAATTCTTCGAGATTGGTCAAGAGAATTCCTTCTTTGCTGTCCGGTTTAGGTTCTGACATCTGCGAGTCAGTCAGTTCGTTTTTGATGGGTTCGTTTTTGGCGTCCGAAGATGGTTCATTCTTAATCGTCCCGTCAGCAATATTATCCTGCGATGGTTGCATGACGGAGAACATATTTTTGCCAGACTGCGGTTTCTGCACCAAAAACGCTGTCGGTATCGAATCTTCGATGTCCAAAAAGTGATCTTCAGCCATCTTTTGCTGTTGTATGTGTTTTTCCTCCATTTTAATTGGTGACCCTGTAACGTGGCGTAAATATATATATAAAATGTTACATCCCAAAAATATATTACAGTTAAGCAAGCGTATATGTCTGCACACACAAGCTATAAAGTACTACATTTATAAAATCAATAATATGAATCATTACCTTCAACTTTTCCATGTCCAGCTGCCAGATTAGGTTCATATTTGATGATCCTGGTGTGGTCTCCGAGATTAAGTTCAGATTTGATGCTCTTCAGCTCCAGCTCAGAGCGAATCTGATCGGACGTTTTGACTCCATCCGTGTCTGCATCGCCGCCTGCTGCAGTCGCATCGGAAGACGGTTCTGATGAATTAATGCCAGCTTTAGACTTGTCACATTTTTGGCCTGAAAAATCATGTGGGTTTCAACTTTTTTTCAAACAAAAGAAGAACCTATAAAATCCAAGTACATATTATGTAAATAATATATCCAAGAAAATTATATTTACTAGTTTTGAAAAATGTAAAAAGCTAAGAGAAAAACGAGTAGCCCGAGCCTTGCTTAGGGCCCTTCGAAAAAAATTTCATCCATATCAATTTACAGGCGATACAATCGGCCGGTGTACCAATATTTGTTAGGGTGACAAAAATTCTATGCATTATGTAAAATTCACCTATCAACATAATACGGTAAAGATATTAGACTGACCTTTCTTGGGTCTGGGTCTCCGGCCTTGAGCGATGATCTTGGCTTTATCCTCTCCCTCCTTTCTCTTGGCGACCTCTTCAATTGACTCTTGGTAAGAGACTATTTCAGGTTGGGTGGATTCCATTCCTTCGATGAAGATGCCGCCGCATTTGCTCAGAGACCAGTATCGTCGCCAATACCTGTATAATAATTTATTTCATATTATTTACCAATAATTAACTAATAAAATCAGAATCTTTCGCATTCTTAGGAGCAAGATGATACAATGATCAGATAGGGGCACTTCACGAATGCCTACATATTCGCTGAATACAAATAATGAATTTAATCTCCATCGACCAGGAATAGTGTAGTATTTTATGAAGCTTATTAACCACCTATCATTCTACCCTTTACGGGGACAGAAAATCACACACATCCTGGATAAATATAAATACACATGACTAATAAAAACTAAGCAATGATTTTTTGCCAACTTGGAATCAAACCACTGGTGTTATTTCTCACAATATTAACCTTTTAACAGCCCAGCTGAAAGTACTAGGTATACTCCCCAGCGCCCAGGAATTAATTATATTATAAAAAAATTAAAAGAATAGTGAAAAGTCCAATATAATGCACTTACATATATGAGACCTCAATTGAAGTTCGGCGAAAAAGTTTTTCATACACAATTTCGTGAAAATGTCTGAAAATTTTCAGGTATGGTAGGGTTGTCACAACACTGCACTTACAAGAATTAGTTGATTTTTTTTTTTTTTTAATATAAGTATTTTGAAAAATAAATTTTATAGTATTTTTGTAAAATGTCACCATAAATACTTATAGCACTAAGAAGTATACTAAACACATTAAAATCACTAAAAACTTTCTTGTGTATGGAAAATTTCGAAGCACGGTTCAAAACACAGAGCAATGTCGCACTGCTTGCACAAATACCTAGTTTCTTTCCGTCTTTTCTGATTTTTTGTATTGGCACATACATAACATCTTCTTGCCGCATTAATTTTATTGTTAGTAGGTGGTATTTTACCCAAAAAATGTCTTTCTGTTAGCCTAGAGGGTAAGGGTGCTTTTCGCTTCAAAAGAGTTTTTGGTTCTAACTTATGTTTTTCGATCAGTTGTCCGATGACTTTCAATTGAAATTCACCCAGCGGTTGTTTTTTTCCAGTTTTTTGTTGGAACAATACATGGGCATTCAGCAGAGATAAATCTATCAAATGGAAAAAAAGTTTTTTGTACCATTTGACAGTTTTTCTTGTCGAATTTACAGAAGAAATTATCATATCACTACGATCCACAGCACCCATGTTTTTATTGTAATCAACAATGCATTCCGGCTTGGAAATCGGAATTTTAGTCTTATAGTCTACTTTTCCAGTAGGTTTGAAAGTATTGTTGTGAATTGTGGACAACATTGTAACATCCTTTTTATCCTTCCACGCCAAAGCCATAATTTCGTCAGTATGGAATGTATCGGTTTCCCCTTTTTTCAATTTCTTAGTAAATTTGGGCATCCCAATTCTGTTTCTCCTTACGGTTCCACAGGCATTCGTCCGGTGATCATAAAGATACTTGAATAACGTTGGGCTGCTGTACCAGTTGTCAATGTACAATGTATGCCCTAGTTCCAAGTATGGTCCAAGCATCGTTACCACCACGTTGCCCGATATACCGATGTAATTATTTTTCTCAATTTCAGTTTGTTTTCCGGTATAAATGATTACATCTAAGACAAAACCAGTTTTGCAATCAGCCATTACAAAAAATTTTATTCCGAAACGACTAGCCTTCGTCCTGATGAATTGGCGGAATAAAAGTCTGCCTTTGAAAAGGAGAAGACTCTCATCAATACATATGTTCTGATATGGACACATGTACTGCTTGAAAGAAATTTTCAGTTCCTTCAGGACCTGTCTAATTTTATATAGTCGATCTCCGGGAACCTGCGTTTCATTGTCACAAAAATGCAACATTCGATGCATCAGTTCGAAACGATTCCTGGACATGGTTTCGGAATAACATGGTGAAAATAACAATCTGTGGATAGACCAGTGTTCAGATATTTTATTCCGTGAATTCCTTGACATTAGCATACACAGCCCCAAAAATGTGTACATATCATCAATTGTGCAGTCTACCCATCGCCGTAGACGATCACTCAAAACTGTGATATTTTTTGTGGCAAATACAAATTGTTTGTTGGTCTCTCGGACTAACATTTCAACAAAAGAAATATCGATGAAACATTTGAAATAGTCCATTTCGAGTGCATCCGAAGTCAAATTATCAGCTTTGCATCCCGAAACGTTAGCATCGAAGGAAAATGCGCGTGGCTCAAACATATCCGATTTCCACTCAAATGTCGGTCTTTCAGTGGATTCCGGTGTGATAATTTCACTTTCATCGACTTCCAAAGTTTCCTCAAGTTCGACATCCGAATCATCACTTCCATCGTCTTCAGATTCAACTGTTTCGATAAAGTTATCGATTTCACCAACTTCGTCGATCTCATCCATTTTGAATAATAAAATTTGTAAAACTAAACTCGTAAATAAAACACTTTGTATACGCAAATCGAATCCGAAATACAAATAAAAAATAGTCACAACACTTAGTTCTTTGTCAATTTCTATCTAAAAACATCGAAAATATTTCTTTTCATTCAAGTTTAGTAGGTAAAATCTAAAACAAAACTCGTAAATATAACACTTTTTTATACGCAAATTGTATATGAAATATAAATAAAAACACTTGGTCACTCAATAGAAATTAAATTTCAATGTAAAAACATTGAAAACATTCCAATTATAACGCAAATCTGAATAAGAAAGCATTCCGAATTAGCATCCCGACTAAATGATATTCCGGCGACAACTGACTCATCACTATCGAATCATACCAACTGCCTATTGTACAAGATATCCCAGTGTGCAGGGGAATTTTGAGCTAACCCTGATTTGGCCTCTCGGGAAATTCCCTTATTCTCGCGATGTATGCGCCGTACAAATGTTTTTTGCTTGCAAGGTCTGATCAGAAATGTAGTTACACGTTTTAAAATTAAATAAATAAATATTTGACTCATACAAGCGCGTAGAACGGCTCGGCGTATATCGTACAGTACGGGCGCCTGAATCACCGCCGTGCATGACGTAAACGTTACGTTACGGGCAGCTATCAGGTTAACCAAAGCTTTATGATGTCCTTAAAATTGATCAATCAAACTTGCATTTGGATGGTGGAACTAAAGCAGAGCTTCAACTCTAAAATCAATAAGCATGTTGGAAAGTGTAGGTAATGACCTGTCTTGTCCGTAGCAAGTGGCCCTCAAAGCGTGAGCACCAGCCGCTAGACTCTGCAGCTGAGCGTCCGACTGACGAAGGAGCTTTTCAAGCTTGCGAGACAACTCTTCCGCAGGCAGGTTTTTGTCCTCATCCTGTAAATATAACAAATTTGTCATTATTTTATTAGTATGAAATTATCATACCTACTTATACTCAAGGTATATTAAAAAATTGCTATAACAACATAATTCTTTTATTAAGCAATGCCATTGCCATGCTCACTCACATGATTGTATGTAAAGATTCGTAGAAAAAATATAGGATAAGCCATACGTTTGCAGTGCTGCAAAAAAACATGTAGGTATGTGCGTAAGCGCTCACTCAAAGATGTAATAATTCTTTGTAAATCATATTTCGTATGAATACTGTAGCGAGAACCCGATCAGTTATATTACAAGAGGCTTTGTCGAATGCCTCTGACTCGAAAGTCAGATATGGCGTGAAAGAGACGGAAAAGTAGAGACATTTTACTTTCATTCTGGGAACTTAAGGAGAGTTACTCTGGGTGCCCAAATCCAGGCTCTAGAGACATTAGGCTCAACGGTGACTGGATGAAAACAAAAAGAAATTCTCACCTCTTCGGGCTGGGTTCCCTCACTTTCGGCGTCACTCAAAATAAGTTCGCCATCTCCTGCGACACTGTCTTTATCAGCTGCATTGGCTTCCTTCAAAATGGTGGGGGTGGCGACCTGACCTCCGGCCGCCGCACCTCCGTTAGACTTCTGCTCGTCTTTGGTGGGAGTCAAAGTCACTTCACTATTCAATGAGACTAATTTATCTGCATTCCCGTCACCGCCAGAATCTTGGTTGTTGTTGATGACAGCCATGAGGGCCTCGTCGATGTGATGATTCAGGAGGTCTTCGTTGTGGAGGTCCTGCCTCTGCTGGTCGGAGTCGAGCAGGGCTCCCAGGAGTGGGTTCTCCCCGTCCTGTTTAACCTGGGGGTGGGCGGTGCCGCCCTCCTGGCTGAGCCGGAGGTGCTGGGCGGCCAGGTCATTCTCTTCCACCATACGCTGCATCCGTTCCAGAGCCAGTGCCTGCTGCTTCTCTGAGTTCTCCATCCGCAACTTGCGGCCGTGCATCACTTTCACCCTGCCAGACAAGTTAAATGTTTTCAATATCAACACAGTATGTACTCAATCAAACTTTAACATCGCAATTTAAATAGTCAATACTACAACTAGATAACTCTAATTTGGTCATTGTTGGGAAAATGAAATTTAAACTTTACTTGATTAACATAAATCTAGGCTATAATTATTATTTAAAATAAAAATGGAAAAGTGTGCTTGTCTAATTGGGAACAATTAAATAATGTTCAATTGTATGAAAAACTATTGTAGTTATAATATTTTATTTATTTAATGCATTTATGGTTTTAAAGTTACCTAATATTTTCAAACACAAAATTAATACAGTTCCCATTGACTTCTGACTTACCTAGTTTTATCATTTTGTAGAGAAGAAAATGTAGAATCATATTCAATAACTATCTCAAAAACAGTGAAAATCAAGTTAACTAGTGTTGAGATGACGTAATATTCATTCAAATGACAGTGTAATAGACCAAATAATACTGTTAATTATTAGGTAGCATTATCATTACAATAATATCGAGGGTATACTGACAGAAAGCATTAAGTCATTAAAACAAGTTCTGAGATAATCGCATTAATAGCTTAATTTTTTTTTCAAAGCTTTCTCCCACGTAGAATGTTTTATGTTTTATATATTTTTTTTCTACATTATAAAGAATAACCTTTTTGGCATACAAAACATAAGATTTGATGTTGATAAGTTGTATGGATATTTTTTTAAAAATGTAAATGTAAGTGACCGCTGACATAATGCATTCTGTCAGTAACTATTTGCTAACTTTGACATATTATTAGATAAATGACAATGCATTATTGTTATATTTATTTATGTTAATGATTAGATTGGTACATAATAATACAAATAAAAATAATATTTTTAGTGAAAATAACATTATTTATTTCAAATTAGAGAAATATAGAAAAAATACAATGAAAATAATAATAAATCACAATAATTTTTAAACAGATTTTTTTTAGAATTAAATTATTTACCGTAAACTACAATAACATTTCTCTGAAGGGTATGCAGATTGGATAGTATGCTACATATTACGACTAGCCTTAATTCTGATTGACATTCTTTGCACCTTGCACTTGCACATTGCACTTATTTATGAAAACAATTAGATTAGTATCAGTATTAATATTAAAAAAAAGAATGTTCATTATTATTTGTCGTTTTTGGCATCGGAATCATTTATATCGGGCTCCGGAAGTAAGTCTGGATGGCTGTTATTCTCGGCAGATAATTGTTGAAACCACCAATGAAAAATGTCCAGTATTACACTTTTTTCACACAAATCCTTTTTTTTTGCACAACTTATTTTTAATGGATTTTTATATTATAATTGTGGAATGTTTTCGATTTCTACAAAACAAATTTGGTTGATACGCGAAGCATTTCTAATTTTTAAAACGTTTATTGTTTCGTACACATCACTAAAATTATATTTATATTGAATGGTAAATGGTTTTTCCATTTTTAGCCAATTTACGCCAAGTTTTTATTTTTTATTAACTGATTCGACAAAAATTTGAGGTCATAAAAGTCAGTATATTTTAGCTCGCTTGCTTCGTATGGTTTCTTTTTCGAAATGAAACGAGACATTTAAAAATCATTTAGTCATTGGCACAATAAATCGACGCAAACTTTTGCCTGTTTTCTATGGCACTATGCATAGAATCGCATTCCATAGATTCAAGAAAAGAGCAGATACTTGCAAATTTCTATTATGGCCTCCGCATGTATCGGAGAAGAAAGATATTTCAGTTACACTCGATGGAAGCTGCTTGAGATACCACATGAGACAACTTCCTATTTCGCAACTCCCTCGTTTTCCATTTATTTCGGTCCAAGCCAAACAAAATCCTTTATTCGGCTTTGGACCTTCGTAAATAGTTAAGTTAAACATATTTAATTTTCTTTTATAATAGAGCAGTGAAACCTCTGTGGATAGTATATGTAACACACTCTGAAGATAGTATGTTACAGTCATGAATAAGGACTCATTATTAGACATATCCTTATCTTTTTCTTTTTCAGAATGACATTCATTTTTCCTTTTCAAATGACTCTGAAAATCCTCTTCCATTATGATGTTGTCTTCGGGGCAACTTACTTTGTATTTATTACAAAATGTGCACTGGTCCTTTTTTGGTTTGAAAAACGATAAATTATAATTTTTGCAGAACACTCTATGATAGGTTATCTGTGTCAATAGTCTTTACACAGGCTATACATTTTGCAAATTGTTAATTTACTGTCTAAATATTACCTTATATATATATGTCCTTTCTCGTGTAGTGACTCCATAAACGGGAAGGATTCTATGTGAGACTTTATATGGATTAAATTCTCATTGCTTGTTTTGTGAATAGGGGGATGTTTACCTCTACGATCGTGTAACGTAAACTGTACTTCCACGTCTTCTTGTTCTTTAAATGCGTGAATTACTGATCTATTTGAAATGTGTAAAGTACTATTTATAGTATATTTCAGACTCTGACTTTTTGTCCACTCTTGAAAAAGAAATAACTCTTTAGTTTTGTCTGGATTTCCTTTTTTCATTCCTTGGTTTTCTATCAACGGGAATTTCAATCTCAACATTTTTTAGAATGTAATCTTTTTTGCGATCATAAGAACAACTCCAACACATCTTTAATATATTATGTTTAGCTCTTTGAGACGAAGCCATTCTAATAAATTCTTCAAATGGTTCAATGTATTGTTTCACTAATCACTAAAGACAGATGAATTAAAATTGCAAAGGTATGGCCTATGCCCTATGGTGACATCTATTGACAAAATTTGTACTGACAGAATGCATTATGTCACACTTAATGCATATGCCATGTTACAAGTCCTGTATTTTGTACACACAAAACGCATTATAGGTCATATAATGCTTTCTGTCAGTATAAAAAAATAACAATATGACTTAATGCAGTTTCTATTTTCTTACCAGTATATCCTATGACTAAGTGCGTTTTACCAGAACGTAGAGCGTAAAATTCTAAGAATTTTGGCATTTAAAACAGAAAAACAGCAAAAACTCACTTAATGCGTTCTGCAAGTATACCCTCGATATGTACTAACATATTAGGCGATTCTGATTACAATATGGTGACCACGTATTTTCATGTTATTATCCCTCTTAATTATCGACACGGAGCAAACAAAAACAACCAATTACTGGTGAAAAGATAAAAGTTTCTTTTTCAAGAAACTGAATGTTTGATGTAAACAATGGCGGCTAGCAATGTGAAATCAAATGCAACATTTGCTATTTTAAAAGTAAAGGCAAATCCAGTGCAAAAAAGTATAATGATAGTAAACAGATTAGTAAAGTGATAATGCACATGAAAAACACAGCAATTCAATAATACACATATACATTTTATTCCATGTAATTTTTTAAGTGTATTTTCTTCACTCTGTTAAAAATGCCTCTGTGTGCAAATGTGGCCATAGATAATATGGCTGTTATAAAAAGGTGTCACGACTCGAAATACATCAGGTACCCATGATGATAATACAATAAAACCCATCAAAAACGTGTATGGCTCACTTTCTAAGCTTGGCGTCCATCAGATAGCGTTCTTTCCTGAGCTGGTTGAGTTGCTCCAGCGAAGAATCGATCTGCCTGAGAACAGCTTTGCTCTGCAGTAGCTCATCACAGATGATGGCCAAAATCCTGGCCTTGGAGGTGGGATTGAGAGCCAAGTAAGGACGCTTGCGCAGCTTTTCCGCCAGCACCCATGTGGCATTACTGTGCAGGTGAGAATAGTAGGCAGAATTGCGACCATGGCACGAGTTCTGCAGGGCATCACTGTCAGACTGGTGGTGATCGGCTATACGCTTTTCTCTGTCACGTTCAACATTTATACCTACAAAATAAAAATGAATTAAGGAGCTGGTACACAAGAACTTTTAAGTGAAATATACTATCAGACATCAGTCAACAACCAATCCACGTAAGTATTTTAAAATTGTGCTCAATCTTGGACAGGATTCACTGTAATAAAGAGTTAATTTTTGCAAAATAACTTACCCGTCAGAGACTTAATTTCCCCCGTGGCATTTGCATAAAGGTATATCCTGAGGACTTCGCTGAGATTAGCCGGAGTGATTTCATTAGTGCGCAGAGTGTGGCCCAAGATGGTTGTGTGGCGACCGGGGTGTGGAATACCAGGATCCTCTATTGATGACAAAACACAGAAACAATTTTAAACAATGGTACTTATTTTATAGCCTGATTACTACAAGAAATGTGTCAATGCTTACCTATGGCGCAGACGAGCAAATGTGTAAGGATTGAAACAAGTTCCTCTTCAGCGTCACAGCAGCAGTCTGGAAGTAGAGCCATCTGGAGAGTGTTCAATGTCGGCAATGTCTCCATGTCTGAAAATAAAAATAATATTAGTTTTTTTTTCTCACTCATCGCACAAAAAAATTCAATGTTCAGAAGATGTGTCCACAAATCTTCAGCATTCAGAAATTTCAGAATCCACACCAGTTAAAAGAAAAAAAGACTAAGTCAAATCCAATGTTACATTTTTACTTTGCATTATAGGAGGTTCCACAAACTGTTCTTTTTTAACTTGCACTTTAACTCTAACTTTTTTAGAATGCACATAACCAATGTGGTTCAATGTAGTGTCAAAGCAAATATATAATTTCAATCATTAAACTCACCAAACCCGAGGGTCTGTCCGAAGTTGTGAATGAATTCGAAGACCATAAGAATATCAGCCATGGCCTGCCCTGGCAACTTCAATCCGGGGATTCTATTGTATGTCGGGAGAGGTTTCTGATCAGAAAGAGTGGAATCTTCTTGGGGTTTTCTGTAATCAAATATTTGAGATATTTAGGTAGTATATACATGGGTGGATTATAAACTAGATGAAATCACTTTGACCATTTATTATTACACATCATGCACAAACACTTTCTTGAAATTACAATTTATTCGACATGTTTGTAACCTCTGCTTATTAGATATTTTATTTCAAGTTACTTTTTTTAATCATACCACTTTTTATTCAATGAAGTTGTGGGTTCAAGTCCCAGTCAGTACAAATATTTTTCTTTAGATAATATTACGTATTACATTCCAAATTACTTATATTAAAAGTTACTAATACTTGCCGGCTATTGCTTAAATCTTCTTGTTGAACAATATATAGTATTACTAGTTACACAAATTAGTGTTTCATTCCATTAAATGCTCAGTTGCATACTCGTCATCAGGAGCACCACAACCCGGAGTAGGTAGGTCCTGGCTTCCCCCAACAACCCTCACCACCTGTCCTTATCCATAGTGGCCGCTCTACCATTTATATAGCAGTCATTAAGTAACTGAATGTGGTCAGTGAATTTTTGACCTGCCTCTTCTCCTGCATCTTATTAGATTGTTCGACAGTACTCTCTTTGCCGGTTCATTATCATTCATATGGTGTTCGTGACCTAACCAGCATAGTCTCCAAATTGTAATCGATTGAATTGCGCTGCAATCTTCATACAGACCGTAGAATTTGACATACCTTAGTTCAGCAAGCAGTTCCAGTTCTTTCTTCCTCTGTTCCATTCGTTTCTCTTTCAGCACGAGCTTGTCAAGAAGCAGTCGATGTTTCCTTCTCTCTCTATCCTCGTACCGTCTTCTTCCATCCAGCTGTTTGACCAGACCCATATGTTGCCGGCGACGTTCACGCTCCTACAAAATTATAATTATTACATTAAATCTTTTTTTACATTAATTTGCCATTATTTTAACCATGACAGTAAAATATTAGTATGCAAATAAATGATTAAAGATAATTTATCAATGAAAACATCTTATAAAATGATGAAACAACGCTTTTAAGTATTTACATTATACAGTAAAACCTCGTTAATACGAATTCCATGGGATCGAAAATCGAAAAAAAATTCGAATTACGAATTTACGAAATGTATGGGGGAAAAATATAAAAATTTTGAAATAAAAAAAAAATTTTGATTTTATTAATTTTGTTTCTGATCATAGATGTGCCTACCGAATTGGGTCATAAAATGTCAGGATTATTTTTATTACCATCATAAAATAAGTAATTTTTGATGTTTTAAGGAAAGTCTGTCACAATTTACAATGACTGGCCCATAAAATAGTGTACTTTATTACGATTTATTGAATATTTTTATATGCCAGGGACTCTGAAAACATTTCGAATTACGAAATTCGAATTAAAGGTATGGTTTTATATGAAAATAATATTCAAGGGACTTTTTTTTCAGGAAAATTTCGAATTACAGCGAATGTCGAATTATCAGTGTTCTTACTAACGAGGTTTTACTGTATAACAAAAAAACAATTATATATTATAAAATGATGAAATTCAAATATAAATAATAATGCAATAAAATGTTAATAATAGGAACAGAAACAATCCAACATTTACTGTATTTGGCCATAATGAAATGATCACATAAAATAATGATCATTCAAAACTTTCGTTTTAAACCTGGAAAACTCTATTATGTACTGAAAATCAAAAATAAATCCAGTAAAACCATTCATTATTGTACCAAAATATTAATAATTTAAGCATCACATCTTGGTATCAAGCATAATCAATCAACAACAAAAAGTTGCATACATTTCATAATTCATAATCTAAGTTATTTTACAAATTTTGCTCCTTTGAATTTCGAATTGATTAAATTTTATTGGACGCCAAAATACACACAAAAATGAATACCATCGAATCAATGAATTGATAGGAATTTAAATTCTAATTGACTTTGTATTATTTCCTATTCAATTTGAATTATTTTTAGCGACCCGGGAATCGTCTTTAGGAATCTTCAGACACCGTGCACATTCACATGGGATATAATATATCAGTGCGTATATACTAATTAAAATACTATCTTTTATAAGTTAATTTAGTAAATGCATACAGAAGCAATGAATAAAAATTATTCGTCAATTGAAGATATCTGTGCTAAAGCGAACTAGATCGCGGATATTGCCGGGCGTACAGTGCCGGCCATACAAAAAATGTGAAACTTACAAAAAATCAATTATAACTTACAAAATAAGTTTAAACTAAAAATTGATCTTATCATGTTGTAAATGGGGACAATCGAAATACAATCATTTTGCGGAGTGTTCAACTGTTGTGACACATGACACCTATGTTACTGAGGTAAGTAATCATTTATAAGTATAAAAAAGAAGAAGAATAGGTGACAGAAACATGCAGTTCAAATTCTACACAATCATGCTATATAAAGCATAAAATTATGTACACAATATGCATTTTGTCTATTTGTTTATCAAAGCCTATTTGAGTTACTAATTTTTTCGGCTTCCTATACATACTGAAACACATTTAAGCGTTATTTTGGTATAAATAGTTAACTAAACTAAAAGTAAATGAGCAATAAATTAAGTTGACACATTCAGGTAGACAATAGGTTCAATAATGACCACGTAAATTACCTACCTATAAAGGTATTCAAAATAACAGTACACTTAAATGAAATGCACATACTTTATGTATAACACATTTAACAAAATGTGTTAAGTGCAAGATTAGTTATTTAACAGGTTAATTCTATAATTTCATTAATATTTAACTTATATTATTTTTAAGATTTACTACTTTTGGGTATGATGAAATAAAGCGTATTATAATAATAAATCGGTTAAATCCGCGCCCCGCCCGCGCACGACAACCACTTGTAAGTGCAACAGCTCGGAACGACTTGAAGTCGAACACCCCACCGCCGTTTTAGCTGCAGGACTGGTATTCATTATGCAAAATATCTGACCATGAGAAATTGAAGTTCTGCTGCAGAACCAAACGACATGTAATAAAGTAATCTGCGGGGAACAAACGGCAGACATGCACGCCATTCCGGCAAGAAGAATGTATACAAAAAATGTACAGAAAGGCAAAATAAGTGGTAACCACAGACACCCATACCACATTCTTCTTATCAGAGTGAAGCGTATGTCAACCGCTTGTTTCCCCTTCGATTACTTTACCGCATCTTGTTGACTGCACAGCAATTTTCCCATCAGCATTCCACATTCTCAGACAATCTGCCCAATGAACGATTTCTCCGCGAAGTAAACCGCTCAGACATTGTGACCCGTCGTACCGAAGAGTGGTTGTCATATGCGGACAGTCTATTTCATGCTATCAGTATAGACATTGCAATTGGCAGCCTTCAGTCATTCCGCTGTGCAGTTATGCAGAATGAGAGGCGGTTATTGACAAACGGATGGAAAGGAGAGAGACGGAAGACATACCAGTTCAACCGTGTACATCAGCTCCCTCTGCTTGCCCACCTCAGCTATGTACATCTGAACCCGTGGACAGACATACAGACAAACACACACACATCACCATCATCAGTATCATAGTATTGATTTTTGTTATATCGGATAGTTTGCAATAGAAATGAAATGAGAAATGTTGCTATTATAAAATATAACTGGCAAGTAGAAATAAAATAATAGAAATAAAAATGTTAAGCTTTCATAGAAGTGTATCCAAATATTGCATTTCTAGATACACATTTCCAAGGAATGGGCTATAGAATGAAATTGGTGATATGTGATTCCACACAATATAAAAATCTAGCCCTATTGCCTTATGTATGTACAGATTAAGCACTGCAATTGGATAATCAACAAGATTGACATCTGTCAGACAGGTAATAAATAATTTACCTTTATTTTGTTGTCATTAAAATATTATTCAATCTGTCTTCGAGGCTTCAAAAATATTTCAAGCAAACAAATGATTGCTTGCAATTTATTCAATCCGAATCAAAATGAAATTTACGACAATTCATTTTTGAATTTCATGTAGCAAATTGTAAAACCCAATAGATACTCGAAATTTCATTATTACAATAACTAACTGATAAAATATAACAATCATAAATTGAAGACGTAAGAATAACTGTTAAGGGATTAAGAAAAAGATTGTTTGGAAAAATTCTAGGCTGAAATGAAACACGGCTATACACGCACACATACACACCTAAGTATTCAATGTAGCAAAATAATAAAAATGACTATCCATTTCATGAAAACCAAATAGAATCTTTTTAGACTGTTTGGAACCTTAAAACAGTCATATGAGATACCGAATTAACTCAAATTAATACTAAATATCAATTGGCAAAGTGCTCTATCGGCTTTAAAAAATTTACATGAATTTCAATCATCATGTGAAATGGTTATTAGTCATTTGCCCAACCTATGAAGGTCAAAATACACATTGTGAATTTGCCAATTGCATGATTAGAAACAGTCACCCACGGCGTTTTCCACTATTTTACAGATGGAGTTTATATCTTTCATAGAATATAAATATAATTTATCAATGAAATATATTGTGTCTTAACACCACAGTCCAAAGTACAAGAAAAAATAACAATTATATTATCCTTTTTTTAAACACAACTGGACCAGCCCAATGACAGTAGTGAAGAAGAATATTTCAGTAGTAAAAATGAAATAATCACATAAACGCGCATACTCAAGAATCAAACTCGGGATCAAAAATCAATGCCTCATGCACTGAAGACCACCTTTGAATAACTCAACTTCAAAGTGAAATATGTGATTATAAAATCTATTTTCAATATGATCATTATATTCAACGATACATTTTTCTTTGTCAGACAAATATATCAAATTAGATATTTAGCTATGAAAATAGCATTTAATACACAGGGATTGATGGAATGTAATGCAATAATATGAATAAAATGCTTATAATGTTTCATTCAAAGCACGTTTGACTACATTTTCACATACATGTAACTGCTTCTAGCTCATTTTTGACCAAATGTCACGTGTACTCCTTTAATCTTCAGTCAATAAAAATTATACTGTCTTTGTACAATTTTATTTTAACTTTTTGTACCTATCTGTAATAAAATAAACTCAAATATGAAAAGCCAATGTGCAAAATAAAAAATGATACAGAAAACAAATGATACACGACAAAGAAATAGAAATAAAATTTAATACTTACACAACGGTAAAATCATTTAGATTAGAAATAGATTTGACGGTGAAACACACGAGCGTGCAATGTAACCCGTCGTCATGCCACAATCGCAGAAGAGAACAGAAGTAGAATGAATTTAAAAAAAATGATTTACTGCCAAGAGAGTTCCCACTAATTATTTTAATAGCAATAAAAAGATTGGAGAATTATTTAGACTACATATTGTGTATTATCAATCGTCACTGTATTTGTAGCAATTGTGTTTCACTGTCAATATCAAATAATATAAAAATGCTAAAGAAAACCTAACCTAAAAAGCATAAAAACTATTTCACATCCACACCAGCTAATTTGTATAAAACATTAAATTCACCTTAAGTGTATTTAATATCAAACCAGAGGGCATTATAGGGGGCAAGATTCCATTGTATTTGGACAAAACTATTTCCTTATTTGCTTGCAGTTTAGTAATTCATGGTAGAAAATGTTAAGAAATATCAAATACCTGTTCTTTCAGCATTACGGCTTGCTGACGTTTAAGCTCACGTTCCTGAAACAAAAATAACCATAAAATTAACTTAAAGAAGGAATAATACGACAGTTCTCCCTGTGCGAAGTGATATCGCAAATGAAAGAATGTCGGGTATTGGACTACAAAATGATAATACCAATTTATTATTAACCTTAAATTAGTACCGGTGTGAAATAAACGATATTATATCGGTGGAGACTAACTTGTTTTTGGTTAACGTATGAGAAAGGAAAGAATTGATAAAGTATTTTAGCATGATGAATTGTTTTTGAAAATAAGTTGAGAACTATTGCATATAAACAAATTAACTATGTATCATATTTGTACCACATTACACATATATATTATATATATTAAAATATAGTCTAATTTGTGCATATGCATGTAAGTAACTTTTTCAAATCAATCAGTAAATAAATAGTTGAGACGTATTGATTTTCTGATGTTTGAACGTTTTTAGGAGATTCAAGTCACAAAAACGCACCTGCTGCTTTCTGGTCTGATCTTCCTGTCTCTGTTTCTCCAATTCCTCTTGTCTCTTTCTCCTCGCCTGTTATGATCATCAAAACAAAACGGTTTTGAAATATTGCAAATTTTTATTTCTCAACTTATTTTAAAGAATTCACTGCCAATCTCTACCCAAAAATAAATAACCAATTGATTTTAAACACCTTGTTTTATTATGAATTGTTACAAACTCAAGTATCATAATTACAAAAGATAATGTCGATTCTGACTGAGAATGAATAGTGTCCTTCAATTTATTTATTATAAAAAATAATGAAAACAGTTAAAACATAGTACATTTGTTGTTAATAAGAAATAGTGGTTCAAGCTACAGTACTGTGAAAACCAAGCAGTATTATTAAATAAAATTAAAAGGGCAAAATAATAAATACTAAGGGGAAAAATATGATATGGAGGACCAAAAACTGTCAGTGTTGTCATCCGTACCATAACTATAGTATGATACTATAATTTCGATTAAGTTAAAAACTGTAAAATAGTAAGTAATTTTATGCAAAATATATTTTTAAAATACTATAATTTTTATACTTTTGTACTACATATTATATAATCACCAATAGTAAAAGGTGGCAACACTGATATTTTATGTTATTGAGATGATTATTTATAGATTAATTATTTCACTACAGCAGTGATGTCAAACTGACAACTTGTGAGCGTCTACAATCCCATCCCATGAAGCTATTTATTAAAATTAAAATGCTCGCCTATGGCGCAACTTCGTAGGATTTTGATTCACATAAAACAAAATGGACTCATTTTCGATTTATCGGTTAATTTATGTCTTATTTTTGGAAGCTTGCAATGAAGGGGAAGTAAAGTGGTTTTGGATGATCAAACTAGCCTTGAGCCTTTTCTATGCCTCACGATATTACTATGGCAGTATCTGACAGGCCGCAGATTTTTAACAACACACACTGAATATAGAGAAAAGCTCTTACTACAATCGATGTAATACCGATAATTTTAGACTTAGTATTTCATAATTATTCATAACAGATGTCACTATGTGTAATTTTTTAGATTATGCAAATCAATCGACAGTGGCTAGTAATTTGAGTTTTAAAGTCGGAGATAACTCGCGAAATTTGTATGTGCGGCCTGTCGATCACGGCCTCATAGAGCATAGAACCGGTTAACTCCATAAAAGGTTGGACATCACCACACTACAGCTTACATGCATTATATTCTAACAAATTTCTCCGTTCCAAATATTTTAAGATACATCGTTACAAACAATGGAACGAGACATTTTATAAGTGATCTGGTTCATAAATTGACAATTTTTTTCAAAAATCACGTCACTATTTTCTTTTTCTATATTTTATAGTTTCAAGATTTAAACTAGTGAAATCAATACATTCACGTTTCTCACAGACAGAATGATAAGCATCAATAATGCAAGTACTGTTCTAAAAATTCCTATGAATATATTCACAACATGCATATTATATAATATATAATTTGTTTCATTATTTAGTATGATTCAAATCGGGTTAGTAATATCATAATGCATCAATCATGCCAAGCACTTTCAAAATGTCAATTTAATACCGTACTATTTATAACACATTCGGAGTTAAAACTTGTATTCACAAAACTTACAATATAGTGTTTACTTTGAATAAATGAGGTGCTGAGGATTGAACTGATACAAGTGCACCGGAGACCAAGTTGAGTAAATATGGGATTGTAGATTCTATACAACTGTTTTCAACATTCTGTAAATTAGGTCATGTTCTCAAATAATCCTTTATTACTATTCCACGACAAAATATTTCTATTTCTGTGTTTATAAAAATGTTTTTAGTGTAGAAGGACAAGTCAAGCCAAAACATTCAAACTATATACAGTCATATTCTATACACCATGTCCATTAGACAATGGCGCAGACGGAAGGTAGACTGTGGAGATCCGGCACAAATATTGCACACTAAACTTTGTCAGTATTTTATAAATAGAAGATTATTTTTTTACCTATTACGATTTGTTTTAGGCGAGGTTTAATTGAATTTTAAGAACTATTCAACACCATCTGCAATTTGTATTCTTAGTTCAATGAAAACAATTACGTATGTCTGACAGTTTATTTTTTTTATTTTACCATGTTTGATCATATGGGCCTTCACAAAGTGATGGTTATATTCATAGATTTTTTGTTTTTTACGAGAAATGGTTGTTAGCCACTTGCTCAAACAACTCAGTCCATACTTTGGATCCAAACACGCATTGAAAAACAACATCTGAATTCGCCAGACCTGGGATTCGAACCCGGGACTCACAAAATTATAAGCCTGACGCGTACCGCTCGGCCATCGTGGGAGCGACCAAGTTTAGTGTGCACTATTTATGTCAAATCTCCGCAGCCTACCTCCGCCCTTCGCCACTCCCATGAGACATACTTCAATAAAATGGTTTTATATGTTCATACAAAATATTCACACGTTTGAATAGTCCTATTTCATGCAAAAACTGCTCGTTAACTCATTTTTTAATTATGACATTTATACTCGTATAATCCTCAGCATGTCAAATAAAGATTACTTGATTATAAGGACCTGGCTTAAAACTCGTCTCATTTTTAATCATTCACCCCCATTCTATAATATATACAATTAAACAATCATAAGTAGAAAAAACCTGAGCCCATTGGAATACCTTGACACTTGAAACACCATTACGTACACATACTTTCCATTCGCAATTATTAACATCATGTCCAATTCATTATCTCTTGTGTTTTATAACAATAATGCATTCGAATAACTTCTAAGTAAACATAAACTGTGTGAAAAAAAAAATGCAAATGTAAACCCATTTAATATTATATAGTTTGTAATGGAGAGAAATTAGGAGTAACGCCACATGGCATGGAAAGGTGCATGTCAGACATAACACGGAAGGACAGATATGATAGATGTCACTAAACTGCAAAAGTGGCAACAAGACGCCTGGATCGACAGGTTGATAACTTTCAGCCAAATACGCGGTAGCAAAAAGCCAAGGAATGCAAAAAATGGAAAGAGATATAGGAGCCTTTCATCAAGCATTGAATCAACCCTAGCTGATAATTTTTTTTGGATGAACCTATATTTAAGTTGATTGTATTATGGGCTGCCACTGTGTATTCCCCCTCCTTTCATTGACATTTGGGCTTGTTGCAGCGGCCATTCTCAAGAGATAATGTGGTAAAGTGTACTGTTAGGAGTATGAATGCGAATGCCGCTCTAAATCTATCGAAAAATGTTAAGGTTAGTTGGTAGTAAAAGTTACGACGAGTATGAAAGATGGCAGTTAATATACTGTAGAAAAGAGACACCATCATTTGACACTTCGCGAGTGGAAAACTACAAGGTTCTAAGTGTTTGTCTTTGGAGAAACAAAAGTAACAATGAGGCAGCTTAGAATACTACTTCTTTGTTGGGTTTGTTTTTTCAAGGACGAACACTTAGAACCTTGTAGTATTAGGCTCACGACTTTACAACATCATTTCTTGAGAATAGCCTCTGCAACGAGCCCGAAATTTTGAGAGAAGAAGGAGAGTGGAAAGACACAATGACAGCTGGAAAACAAAATAGTGAGAACGTCTCAACTCAAGCAACAAAATTGATCGCTTTGCTGTATGTTGTTAAAGAGATTAAACATGCGCTTATAGGTGCATTCAAACTGTTGAAAAAAATATTTACCGGATAAGTCTATCTACTTTGGATGAATGGAAAGAAACATGGAATCACAGTGACTGAAAGTTGCTAGGCCGGTGTGTGGTGTGAGACGCACCGCAAAGGTTGGACTAGAATTTTTGAGAAAATACGCACCGTAACTATACACACATATTATGAAAACACAAGATGGTATAAATTTGTTTTTTCATAATATATAAAATTACTAATAATTAACGGCACAATCACAATATCAAAATAACCATAATCATTGGGTTTTATTCAATAGAATCAATTAAAATATTTCTGATTCGAGTAGGGTTTTAAATATTCTCACATAAAACAAAAAATATGGTTTATCAATAAAAAATTTTGTAAGTTTTTGATTTAGTAATGCTGTCCGCTGTTTCAGGTCATAAACGCACCTTGAGAATAACGTATCATAAACTGAAACATGGAAAATCTTTAACTCTGAACACAGTGAATGCAGATAGGGGGAATGGGTTTCGCTTGGCCATCCTGTAGAAAGGTAGTGAATATAGAAGTGTTCAATTTTATTTTTTACTAAGAAAAAATAAATATAGCCTCTACACACAGACCAAAGCCGACTATAGACTGGCCGGAGCACCGAATTGCAAGTTATGAATGTTGTGCTAATTATAAATTGTTTTCGAATGCAATGCGGTAAGATTGTTCACGGTAAATGAAGATTTTCGATTGTATATTTCATTCAAATCATTTAACATATTACCATTTATTTCAATGTGAAACAAAGAGTTTACCATATTGCATTCTAAATATGAGCAATAACTAGCACAAAAATTGAAATTACAGTTTCGTTGACACGGCCTGACTCTATAATGGGCCTTGGTACAGACAAAGCAAAACCTTTTTAGAAAATAAGAAATTAATTGAATCGAGAGCCATACTGAAATTTATAGTACAATATTAAGTGTGTATAATAATGCATAATGTGTCGGCAGCTATTCAGATCCATAATAATTAGTATGTGGTTAGTGATTTTTAGTTTAGTAAACCCAAAAACAAACCAAAGCTTGTGATAACACATCACAATATAGTAACAAGTAGATACATTGGGATTACTTTAAGCAAACGAATGAAGAACCCTTATCTCACACCGAGAAAGATAAATATAATATAAATATAATTTGTTCACATAAAAATGTTTTATTATTATCATAGAGCTATTATTTGAAATTGATGCAAGGGTTTTTATTACATACCTACCTGTAGAAATTAAAAATCGATATGTAGCATTATTATATAAAATTATCATTAGCAAAAATTATATAAAACTGTTTTTAAATATTGTTGTTAACGAAAGAAAAAATGGAAAATAATAATAAATTTGAGCAATGAAATGAGAACTGTACATTGTTACAAATTGATATACATTTTGTATGTATAGACAGTTCGTGAAAGATTTTAATTTCAAATTTCAACAATTTACAGAGAATTTAATGAATTAATTATAACAATCCAGACGGACAAATAGATATAATTAGACAAACAATAATAAATTCCCTGAACCTTAAATCAAATCCCATCTTAAGTAATTTAACTTTTGCAAGTTGAAACGTACCGAAACTACGTCCATCTTTGAGGCAGTATCCTCCTCATCCGCGTCAAGGTCGATGATGACATCATTACAGAGCTGGTTCGGCGGCACCAGCACAGACTCCACCGCAACACTCGGCATTAGCATCAAATTACTGGACATGTAGTCTTTCTTCGCATTGAGGTATTCTACTTCGAGTGTTTTTGGATCCACCTGTTTCTTTAAATTTACTTCAGATGCCAGCCATTCGCAATCGCCTGAAACGAACTCGCTCATTCTCGAATACGATTCGAGGATTTTCTTCATCATGATACTTCTGCGACCGGGATCTCGTTTGTCGGCGTGTTTAATAGCTTTTATAACAGAAATGGCATGGCTTTTTGATCGATTCGACAATGAATTATGATCGTTTTTAACAACGGTCAATTTAAAATCCTTTTTAACGTCTAATTTCGGTTTTGACGGTGCAAAATCCATGGCTGCGTTTTCTGCAAAGTTCACTATTTTGTCCAAAGCATTATAGTCATCTTTGTCCGGCCATTGGTTGGGTTTCGACGGCACCGGAGTGAGAGTGAGAGACATGGACGGCACCGTGATGGGCCGTCCCGATGCTGCGGACGAAGCTATGGACTCGATGCTTTTCCAGAAGTTTGAACTGTTGGAGCGGTGCCTTTGCTTGTCGGCGTTGAGCAGATTTTCAGTTGCCTGTTTTTATATTTCAGTTTCGGTAATGATATATGGTAATGATACACAATAAACGCAGCTGCGAAATGCAACAGTTTCTTGTTATCTGAATTGATTTGAACAAAAAAATGTTTGTATACACAGTAGGAAAAATCGTTTTAACATTTTTTGAAGAAATAAAATGATATTTTCACGTTATCAAAAATATTCTTAGAACTGCAGGGACGCGGATTAACAAACATCTTTTTTCAACACATTTCAGATCATCAAGGTTTCTTTGCGAAAATATCTCTAAGGATTAAAATAGTATTTAAGACTATAAATTGAACTAATGTGGGTTAGTTTTGTTACTATTTGGTGCTGTGTTTGTTTTTTGGGTTTCCATTGAAGTTACCTGATTTTCTCAACAATATATTGTTTTAACAACAATATCACTTTCAACGATCCACATTCATTCGGGCATACAAAGATATTATCAGTTATTCCAACATAGACACATTAAAATCTAGAACACACACTCTTTCAGATCAATGACAATAACATTGTAGTATTTGACATCTCACATGTACTGCATTAATCTAAGAATGATATTCTTTCCTTGGGTGACTTTTTATACAACTAATATTACTGGAAATACACAATAAAACATGTATAATGCAAATATAACAACTGGTATAACATTATTTTACGACAAGTAATCTAACCATTATCCACTGTCCATTAGATATAATGTATTACGCAATGCTCTAGAAATAGTTAGCATCAAGATACAATGTAATATAAAAGCAAGAATTGAATAATAATATTGTTTATTTCGGATTGGCTCCTTATTTATCGATTTGATATACATACATGTATAAAAGAAGTGAGAGGCATATAGAAAAGGGTATCAGAAGTGAAGGAAAGCAATACAAAATCGGATAAGCAATCGGTTTCTATTTTTATGTTTGTGGTATTTTATTCAATAAACTTCGCTAATTTTATTTAATAATACTGTAAAATCTGGATGCATCCGTTAATCTCAATATTTAAAAATGCAAATCTGTTATAATATTGAAATATATCACAGAAAATACAGACTAGAATACCGTATGTATTATATTAATTATTATAGTAATTTAAAATGACTGGAACTATTCTAGTTATCGGTAGTCTAAAATCTAACAACGATAATATCTCTCTCATCAGAATACATAAAATGCATAAAACAAGAATAGTTGCTACACAAACAAACAAAACAAACATTGCATTATCAAAAAAAGCATCTGTAACTACGACTTGTATTCAAAACTAAAGGATAATAAAATAAAAAAGGGTAAAAACATACACAACACCTAATAAGAAAGTGAATAATAATAATATTATGCTAAGGGGTGAATTTTATTAGTCGCTAAGTGTTAATTTAAATAATAATACACTAAATATAACAGCCTATCAAAAAACCGTTTATTTTATTATGACAATAAAAAAATCTGGACACAAAAGAAAATCAATATTTGCACATCCAATTTGTGATAAATGTGTTGATGTATGAAAAACATGAATATGCACACATCAAACAGATGTCAAGATTTTTCAGGTATGCAACAGCAAATTTGAAACGTTATTTATTATGTGATACGTATCAAACAACTAAATAATTGACATTGATTCATATTAAATCAAAGCAAAATTAAATTTTTAAAAAAAAACAACAATTTAGTGAAATTAACATACCAATAAAATAAGCGGCTTCGTTAAAAGATTGTTGAAAATTGATTTTCAAGATTATAAAAACAAACAGATCACAAGTTCACCACTTTACTGTGTGGTGTGAATAATGAATCGTACTAATCTCAGAAATTTGTGGCCAAATGTACTATTTGAATTATCAACATTTAAAAAGAAATCTTCTGTATATCACCGCATGGACTATACGGTAAATTCTACAAGCATTTTAACATCAGGTTTCCGAAATTTCTTACATAAAGTATATTTCGTTCCAATTTAATTTTCTGACATAACGGAGATGATGTTGAAGAAAACCTTCAAAGTGAAGCAAAAAAGGTAGCCTGATCTACTCTTTCTTCTTTTCATAACTCTTAAAATAAGAAACTCATTGTTGCAAAGAAAAATGACACATGACAAACTAAATTTGAGCGAAACTTCAGTAATTTTGATAAACAGTGAACTCGATCCGGCAAAAGGGTTTCTTCAATATCTTTGCATAAGAGCATATCACACATATTTTTATAATCTTGAATTCAAACAAGAAACATAATAGATATGTTGTAATTGAACTAGAAAAACCTAAATTTGAATAATAGCACAATAAAAAGAGGAGAAATTATTTACACAATAATAAACAGGGGAGAATAGTCTTTAATCTGAAACAATATGACTGTTCATTCGCAGGTGTTTTCAATTGCTTCAAATAAAAGTCAAAGTGAAAAGATAATTTACATACATTTTATCGATCGGTAATATATATTTGTATGTTCGATCTTTGAATGAACAGTCATATGACTATTGGTAACATGAACACAGATTGAATATGAAATTGACATACCTCGAGCGCCTGCAGACTCCGCACTTCTTTGTCTCGCTTTGCTTGTTCGGCTTTCTCGCTTCGTTCCTGCTCGCGAGCCAGGCGTGCCTGAAAATTGCCCAGGCAAACACACAACACGTCAAGGATGTGACATAAACAGTTTACAACACTTATCATTTTAATACCAATGGATAAAACACGCATAGGATGTCCAATCCAGACTTTTGATACATATTATGGCAACATAAAGCGTCACGTGGCAAGTAAATAAATGAATTGCCCGAGGCTAGACTGCCTTAACTTTAAACTAAATAATTACAAGATAAAAACAACTTTTTATATACCACGTTTTTAAATTTTCTGTTGAATCATATAAACTTGACAATGCTATGTATTAATAAATACTTTTTTTTGTACTGAATAAATATTATAGAATACTGAAATGTCATTTTGACATTTCATATTGATTTCCATAGTAACGCACGTATATGTTACGCCAAATGTGTGAAATTGCGTATTACATGAAATCGGCAAAATTTTGCTTATTTCATGAAAAATGCAAGTCCGTTGCCTTATTCATAAATTAGGCAAAGGCAAAAATGTCATTGATTATATAAAAATATACCAATCAATAACTACAATGACGTTCATATCCATTTACTATGCTCAAAAAAAATCTTGAACTATAATATAATAACGGAAGAATTTTATTAAAAGGTATTTTCGCGATTTGATTCGTGCTTGGGTATCAGGCAATGGTCGATTGTTTGTTTATGATAGTATGATTTGATAGTCTGGTGACAGTTGTTAGCTAACCTCAAAACGGACATTCAGTTGAATTCAGAATTACAAAACCTAACCTAACCTAATAATAATATTATATTATGTCCAATTATAACTAATAAAACCATCCGTATTAAATTTACTTTTTCTACTGTCATGTTGACAGTTTAAGAATTCCATACCCTGCCGAACTCACGCACTCGGCAGATAATTTGTCCAATTCATAAATAAGGCAACAGGCTTGCATTTTTCATGAATTAGGCAAAATTTTGCCGATTTCATGTAATACGCAATTTTACACATTCGGTGTAACATATATATTAATAATTTAGTTGCTAGTACCCTCTTAGCAACCAATAATAGTGAGTAGTAAATATTACTTTTAACGAATTTTCTCAGTCGGAAGCCAACAGCGGTGGAGTGAGGTTGTACAACTTCGCTTGCGTATTCGTGTCGCTATTCGCCTGGTTACTCGCGAACGTTTATAAATACGTGATACAACAAAAATATTATTGTTTGTAAATGAATTTGACAATAAACTCAACATGTGTGGTCCCATGTGATTTTGACAATCAGTGCCAGTGCTTGAGAAAAAGTGAAAAATATTTATTGTTGCACGGATAGTGCACTTTGTGCGGGGAGTGCGTCAAACGCTGTGAAGCGAGGGGTTGTCCACACTGTTTTTTGTTCACACTGTTGCGCGAATTCCAAGACCGCGTGAACGGCAAAAACAATAAAATGGAAAACACCACAATGGAAGTGAATGAAACGAAAAAAACGAAGAAGAAAAGAAACGATGATGAAGAGGAAGTGGTTGGAGAAAAAGAAGAAGAATGGCAGACGGTGACCTCTGGAAAAAAACCCAGAAGAGACTCTGGGGTCACTCCAAAGGGAAACCAAAACATCGTCATGATAGCGACGGGAAGTAAAATTCCATTAAAGCTGAAAATAGCGCAGATGCTGCATAAGGCAGGAGTAAAAGTACAGAAAATTTACAATAAAAATTTAAAGACGTACATCCAAGTAGAAGACGAAAAAGAAGCAGATAAAGTGAAACAAGCTGGAGAACTCAAAGATCTCGGTTTTGTGACCAAAGAGAATGACTCCTGCTCTTATGGAGTAATAAGAAAAGTCGATATTGATATGGACCTCCAAGAACTGCAAATGGAAATCAAAAGTGATGCAAAAGTAATCAACCTTAAGAGGTTGACAAGAAAAGGTGATACAGGAGAGCTGACAAAGACCTCGTCAGTCAGTATTAAATTTGGGGAGAAAATATTGCCGAGAACAATTTACATATATGGAGTCTCTTTTGCTGTAGAACCGTATGTATTCAGGGTTATGCAATGCTACAAATGCTGGCGATATGGGCATATCGCGAACAATTGCGGACGTACAGTAGAAACGTGCCCTAAGTGTGGTGAAAACCACAAAACCTGCGAAAAAAATGAGGAAATTACGTGCATCAATTGCAAAGGCAACCACGCGGCAAATAGCCAAAAATGCCCAAAGTGGCAAGAGGAAAAGAATTGCAAAGAAGCAATGAAAAAAATGAACATACCTTTCAAGGAAGCAAAAAAAAATATGTTAAATAATAGCTATGCTGACATATTAAAACAAAAAAAAATCGTAGGAAGAGATGAAAGCGAAACAATTCAAAAAACTAAGGAAATCAAAAAGAAAGAAGAAGCGGTGGTAGAAGCTTCAGGCTCAACAATAATAGCTACAGGTAGTAGCGTAAAGTCTACAAAAAATAAGAAAAATTCAAAAGGGAAGACAGAGGTTAACGCGATGGGAGAAATTATGAAAGTCTTGCTGAAAGGGGGAGATTGGCAGCAGATCATTAAACAACTAATAATTAAAGCAGTGGACTGGGTATAACACTTCAAAGAAGGAAACTTAGGGGAAATTCTAGGGGAGGTTCTGCAGCAAAACGGATAATAAAAAACAAATTAGGATTTTACAATGGAATGCCAGAAGTATGAAGCAAAAGAAGGATGATATAGAACTCTACTTAATAAGACAAAAAATTTCAATAGCATTAATCTCAGAGACTTGGCTGAGGTCTGAATTAGACTATCTGAAATTCAATGATTACACGATGTATAGAAAAGACAGAGGGGATGGTTACGGAGGAATAGCGATACTGGTGCATAAAACACTGGCGTCTAAAGAAAAGACCCTACAAGGCCTTCCAACTGAACTGGAGGCATGTCAAGTCGAAATCAGAGGGACACAAAAACTAAAATCAGTGACAGCAATATATTGTAAACCCAATGTTACCATTCGGAAAAACGCATGGAGCAGGCTCTTCGATCAAATGGGAGAGGGATCAATTATGGGTGGGGATTTCAATGCACACCACCCAATGTGGGATCATATACTTCGAGACGCAAGAGGAGAGGATGTCGCTGACGTATGTCTTGACTCTGACTTAGTAGCGATTAACAATGGACAAAGTACCAGGGTCGCCCCTCCAAATCAGAGAGGAGCGGCACCGGATATAACATTTATCTCCAATGAGCTGGTACTGGAAACCGATTGGAAAATAGACTCCGATACTATGGGCAGTGACCACTTACCCATTATCATCGAGTTTGTGGAAAATCAATGCCAAACAGAAATGATCCCAAGAAGAAATTACCCTAAAGCAAACTGGGAACAATATCGAGAAATCATCTCAAATGACATAGACAGACTTACAGAACCTACCAGAGATGTACAAGTAGAGTATGATAAATTGGAGGCAATATTGAATAATGGGGCAAATTCAAGCATTCCGAGACTCAAAGTATGCAGTCACCCAAACTTTAGACCAAAACCATGGTGGAACTCCGAAGTATCAAAGGCAATCGCTGAGAGAAGGCTTGCCTATACTCGCTTCAAAAAAATCAGTTCAACAGAAAACTACCTAGAACTAAAGAAAAAGCAAGCCACAACTCGAAAAGTAATCCTAAAAGCCAAAAGAGAAAGTTGGAAAGCATTTTGTGACTCCGTCAACTCGGAGACTTCCTACTCAGAAATGTGGAGAAAAATGAGTTGGATGAAGGGCAAATCGGGAAACAAATTCAAAAATCAACTGGATGAAAGCATGGCGTCACTCCTCCTTGAACAACTAGCAAGTAAAAGTGACGAAACGAAGGAAGAAATTGCAGAACAGGAAACATAGAATCCTAATGATACAATGAATGAAATTCTTACAGTGGCGGAACTAAGATCAGTAACCAAAAATAAAGACACTGCCCCCGGCATGGACGAAGTTTCATATTCCATGATCGCTCAGCTGCCAGAGACCGGAAAAAATAAACTAGTGGAGATATTCAACTTAATCATGGAAACCGGAAAAGTCCCTAGGCAATGGAAGGAAACGATGATTATCCCAATCTTAAAACCAGGGCGAGACCCTACCCTAGTGTCGTCAGTCAGACCAATTGCACTCATATCATGCATGTGCAAAACGTTCAACCAGATGATTGCAAGAAGAATCGAATGGTTTGCAGAGAAAAAACAACTATTTCATCACAATACTACGGGATTCAGAAGGCAAAAGTCGACTCTGGAGAACATAGGCAACCTAGTACTAGACATCAATGCAGCACAGGTCAAAAACGAAGTAACTCTGACAACATTCCTGGACATCCAGGATGCGTATAATAATGTGCATGTGAAAGAAGTGTCAAGGTTGTTGAATGAATGGGGAATCGGTGGGAAGATCACTAAATATCTTAAGCAGTATTTAAATGAAAGAAAAATCACCATGTGCATTAATAATGAAAAGAAGAGTACGGTATGCTCAAGAGGCCTTCCGCAAGGAGACCCCCTATCCCCATTACTATTCAACATTCTTACAACTGACATATTAAAGTTAATAACAAGGGTCAACATTGTACAATATGCAGATGATTTTGCACTTTTTTGTTCGGGAAAAAGAGTAGATGAATGTCAAAGGTTAATGCAGAAGAGTCTTGACGAAATAAAATTATTATTGGAAACGCGAGGCCTCAAAGTAGCTCCCAGCAAAACTAAGGTGGTACTTTTTGCCAGAGGCAAGAGACAAAACCAGCTTAACTTAAAAATCGACGGCACTATAATAGAAAGAGTAGACACTTATAAATTTTTAGGTATGAACCTGGACTATAGACTAACGTGGAAGCATCATATTAGTCATTGCGCGAATAGCCTGACACAACCTCTGAACATACTCAAAGTACTGGCGGGAGGTGGGTGGGGCGTACACCCCATTCATATGAGAAGGTTATACACGGCACTCATTAGAAGCCGATTAGATTACGGGAGCATGTTTTACCACTCCGCTGCCGAAACTAATCCGGTGAGGCTAGATCGCATCCAGTCCAAAGCATTAAGAATATGTGGAGGATTTATCAGGACAACGCCCATTCACGTGCTACAAGCGGAACTCAGCGTACCTCCACTGAATGTCAGGAGATGGGCACTGGCTACCAAGACATGGATGAAGTGGAAATCTATAATAGATAACCCCATATTGGCAAAGGTGAAACTCCTATACGAGCTCGTTGAAAGCAATACATACTATGAGAAAAGAAAGCTCCCACTACTGGTAGGAATCCTTAAAGCCACAGAAAGTTGGGAGGTATTAAATACAAAATGCCTAGGTATGTATTCGCTGAGGAGGCCAGTTGGTACCTACGACCTCAGCTCTGTTATCCAACTAGAGGTCAAAGGAATAGACAAACCAAAACGGAGCATAGTATCCGATAAAGCAAGAGAGCGTGTCGAAAAAATGCTGACAGAGAGGTACGCAGGATGGAGCCACCTTTATACAGATGGATCCAAAGATCAGAATAGAGCAGGAGCAGCTCTTGTGATACCAGAAGTAGGTATAAACAAGAGCTGGAAGCTAAACCCAGCAATACCAATAATGACGGCGGAACTCATCGCGATAAACGAAGCAATTAAATACACTTTAAGCGATGATTTCTCGGCGCAATCCGCTGTCATTTTAACAGACTCCAAAAGCGCTTTACAACATCTTGCCGCAGCAACTCGCTCACATAACAGTAAAACCATAGCATACCACATCCTTGACCAGATCGACGCCAAGAAAAATAGAGGAGGAGATCTATGCCTTCAATGGATCCCATCGCACATGGGCATTGAGGGAAATGAAAGGGCAGATGATCTGGCAAAGGAAGCCGGCCATTCAGGGGTACCACATCAGTGGATACCAGAAAACCTGGACTGGAATGAGGCTATAAAAAAAATGTGCCATAGTATGTGGATAGATTTTCACCATAGGGCATCATTAGAAAAGGGGAAATGGAGTAAGTCAATTCTACCATCACCACGAGAGGTGCCCTGGTTTGTAGAGTCTTCTTTGACGAGGAATGAGCTTAAGTTAATACTGAGGCTAAGAACAGGGCACACCATGGGCAAAAGATTTGATGTCCTCATGGGAAGAAGCGAATCGCAGCTCTGCGATGAATGTCATGTTTTAGAGGACATTGTACATATAGCACTGCAATGCCCCAAATATGAAATTCACAGAGTACAGCTGCGAATTGCAGATATCTATGAGAATGTCGACGAATTGAAGGGTGTCCTGGCGGTGGGTAAGACGGAAGAGCTAGGCAAAATTGTAAAGTTATTTAACAGAATAGGAGTGAGGACCTGATCGACGGATCCCCTTCTAGAAGAGAAGAGGCGATATGACAGCGAGTCGCAGTCAAAGCCTCGGTAAAATCACAAAAAAAAAAAAAAAACGAATTTTCTCCGAAACATACAAATCCGAATTAACTGAAAATGAATTCAATTCTGCTTAAAGATGGCCAAAAGTATTAAAAGAATGCATTGTCGTCGTGTTCTGATATATTCTAAAAGTTTCAAATGTCTAGCTAGTCGGGAAGTTAGTTAAAAATCTTCAATCGTCCAATACAAATCTTGGACAAACAAGAAAAAATTTGTATTGGACACACAAGAAAAAATCTGTACCGGACAAACAAGAATACGAGCTAATAAAAACGTGGTAAAATAGAGCATTAAAACAAAACTAGTTCAATAAAACATTTTACTTTGATGAATTCAATACAATTTTAAATACTCTAGACCAGTGGTTCTCATGTGCAGCCCTGCGGCCACTACAGGATTTTTCTGCGGCCACCAGCACTTTACAGAATAATATTTCAAAAATATATTTATAAAATTATGAAATTGGTTGAAAATACACATGACTTGACTATCTTAAATTTCTTTCCACGCTCAAATGATCCATAATGTGTTTTTGTGATGAGATCATGTGTGAAATAGTCCGTTTCTGAGAAAGAAGTCAATTCAAAGAATATTATAATTATAATACTATAATAATTGCTTTATTTAATTATATTTATAATTAATATTGTCGATTTTTCCTACTACTGTACACTGTGAAAGATCATTCAGTGTAATGCACTTCATAAAAAACAAATAGCGAAGCCAGTTGACTTACTACTACTTACGAAACTTACAAGCAGCCATGCGGCTCATATTGGAAAAAAAGTTTATTGAGGAATTTCCATTATTTTTAAATAAATAATATATATGTACTAAAATGTTCAAAATGTCTTTTATTAAATGGACTTGTCTATAAGAAATTGATCAATTTTTTTAGTAAGTAAATAAAATTTAGCTTTATTTTTTTCAATCACAACAAAAGTGAAATTTGGTCCGGCCACCAGACGTTTCCAAGGAACACTGTCAATGTCAATTGTGCGGCCACAGTTAAATTTCACGTGAGAACCGCTGCTCTAGACCCAAATAAAAATAACATAATAAGACTACTTCTGTTGAATTTAATAAACAAAATAATTGGTTGGCGTTATGCAAAAAGCTATCGGTACACATTTAACTCAAACTGAGATAATCAGGTTTAATATTTGGAATGCGGTGTGAAGTTATTCATTAATATTATCAGCCAACTTACACATTTATGTGAAACTCTAGGGACAATGTTTAATGGACATAGCGTGGTTTAGTTATTTCATGGAAAGAAGGAATACCAAAAGACTATTTTCTGAACAGAAACTGTACAGTAGGTTCTAATCCATACAATAAACTTTGCCAAATCTTACATTTCTTCGGTCACTTTTAGATTTTAGGACTGGATCTATTTTGAATAATATGAAAGAGCACATAAAAATCATGACTCCCATATACTCATCTTGTTTTTTTCGAATTTGTGGACTGGTTCCTTTTTGCATAACTCCAGTTACTAGATATCAGGGTCAGATGCTTAGAGCCGGGCCACACCGGGCGACTCTGGTCTCGAGACCAGTCGCCGAGACCAGACCGATGTATGCAGTTATATGGACCATGCCACACCTGGTCGCGCAGTAGTCGCGCAAGCAATAAAGTCGGGCGATCAGTAAAATCTCGTTCTTGCGCTCGGTCTGGTCACCCAGTCTCTCTGGTCAGGCGATCGGTAGCGATGTATGAAAACATATAGTTATGTATTGAGCGCTGCCACACTGGGCGACCAGTTGCCGACAGCCACGCCGCGGAGAGAACGTATTTTTTGCATAACTTGTGTGTACATTCATTATTATTATTTATTGGTCGCCTGCAAGTCGCCTGAGTAAATCGCCCGAGAGACCAGAGTCGCCCGGTGTGGCCCGGCTCTTAGTCATACTTATGTATGCGTCTTAGCTTATGCAGCCAAAATCAGCCATAGAGTAAATAGCACCTCCCCACATAGTGGCAGAATTGAGAAACGCAAGTGACAACCATCAAAATTGTTTATCGGCAACCAAGTATTTTTCAACAATTTAAGCAACAGTAAGTAAGTACATATTATCTCGTGACACCTGATGCAATTTTGTAACTGATAAAACAACCACTGATTTATTCAAACTTTATATAACTCAGTGGCACAAACCTATTTGACAAAAGGGCCGCAGAGGATGCAAGTGTTGAAAAATAATGATTATATAATATTATACTACACTAGACATAAATGTACATGTTAATTATATTTAATTTAAAAGTTACATATCAGATACCGATTATGGGCCACATTACTGATATAACTGATTATTTTAGCTTTGTATGAAAATTTGGAATTTTCAATAAGTAATGGAAAAACAAAATTTTAAATGCTGGCAGCACTTTCGATCGTACAGCTGCATAGCACATAGCTAAAACAAACAAAACATAATTTGACACCTCTGCATCTCACCCTCAGTCGGAATCTAACTAAAATTGGACCTTAACAATTATAAAGTGAGAATATAAATGATATTCACATTGCCAACCTGTTCGCGATTCTTGGCGGCATCTTTCCGAGCCTCTCGAGCAGCCTGCTGCTGTCGAGCCAGTTCGATTCTGTGCTCGACAGCCAGACCGGCCCCAGAGCCACCTAAAGCGCGCCGGGCTTCCTCCAACCTGCACAAAACAACAAAAATAAGGTTATTAGTTATTACTCAACATTACTTTATGGGCGCCACAGAGAAACGACACATCATCTCAACTCCTTACAGGTGGCTCTTGATTGTCCTTTTAGTTGACACAAATCCTTTCCGGTCATTTTGTCAAAGCAGATTCGATATTTCGACAACTGAACATTGCAAAAATGTTATAATTCAATTCGTCAAAACAGGGAGCTAATTGGTAGAATTAAAAAAAAGCCAGAATTTCTTAAAATGCAGTGGCAACACTTCTCTCAGAGAAAATTTGGAATAACAAAAGGATTAGAAATGGTTAATCTGAACTCAGAAACCGCCAACAATATTTATAGTGAGAAAGTAGAATATGGAAAAGATTTATATAATATACTGACCTTTTAGCAACCTCGCCTTCGGACATCCTGAGAACTTCACCACCCTCCCCGAGGACAGCAGCCTGAACAAAAGTTCCAATGAGGAGACGAGACGAGAAACTAAAGTTGTCCTTTCCGAGCGGAGGACAAGGGTTCTTATCCAGATACTGCAAATACAAAAAAAAACAACAATCAGTTTAGGTACACTCATTAATATCCTTTTTTATAAGTGATGAAAATATCGTCGGTGTTTTGTAAAAAGGGCGAATCAACCATTTTGGCGAAATCGAGATTTTAATGCAAATACAATATGTACCCCCCTAGCTTTGTTGTGTAAAAACGGCGAATTTGTATCTCCACAGGAAAGTACTTAAAAACGATAATCGACTAAAATTAAATTAATTAAAATTACGAATAAAAAGCGAATGTAACATATTAGGCCTTTTAAAATATTATATAATAATGCCTATTATAATGACAGTATTCTTTTTAAGTCATAATCATCCACAGGTCATAAACAAATAAATGTCAAAAGTTAAAAATCCTCCTGTAAAATAGCATTTTGGTTAATTCGCCCTTTTTACAAAACACCGACGATATGTGTTGGGTAAATGTTGAGCCAACTATGTTGACCGAAAGAAGTTGTAGCGGGTGACATGGGATTCAACTGAGATGACTCACAGAAAATAATGTCAATGGTAACTGCAACAAAGAAACTTACGGTAGAGAGATCTTGTGCAGTTTTCAATTTGATGGATGAGTGAGGTTCGGGCGGGTAGTAGATCACATCTCCTTTTATTCCCCCGCTCCTCGAAAGTCCTTTCATTAGTGTCTCTCGTTTCCATCCTGAAAATTAATATTACAAAACGTTAAGCGTGGCCAATTACAGCAAAGAATTGACTGAAACGGGCGAATATTGATAAATCCTGAATTAAATAAAAGTGTCAACCTCTTATTATGTTAAGTCGACACTTGACAGGTCAACATATTATAATTTTATTATGTTCATAATCGTAGACATTAATTCAATGAGCAATGGTTACATGTTCTTAGTTTAACATCTCCCTATATTCTAACATATTATCAATCCCTTGATAAGGTTGTGTTTTGAAAACTTGATTTTATTTAATAAAAATCAATCATACTTCAGATGTTGGCAGACTTTACCAATTGCCTTTTTGCTATCAGTAATATTTATAGAGACATCTCAGAAATTTTTTTTTATAATAGGCCAGTAAAGGAAGATCCAAAATTGATAAAAAAAACACAATAAAAAGTTGAACACTGATATTTAACAATCCATTATTACATAATTTTTGGAGTGGGTTCACCCCGCAAACCATGTGACACCATACATTCTCGATTCACAAGCGAGATCTACAATTGAGTTGAATTTCAGCTTTTCACTTTGTTTATGGGGCCAAATTCCTTCCTTTACTGGCCAAAATAATATGAAAGCAGTAGGAAACAAATAAGTTGAGTGAGTACTTTCTTACCCATGGCCAGAGGAGGCCTCAGTCTAGCTTCATCATTCCTCTGTGCGGACCTCTTCCGTGACCCGGACGACGCCCGGCTTCCGCCTACGAGGGCATCCGAAGCGTCAGAATCAGAAGGGCAGGAATCCAATCCTCCCACTGACATGTCACCTACGCCTCCGTCATCAGAATCTGACCCGGAGAGTTCCAAACCTGCCTGGTCCGCTGCCATTGCTGCTTTTAAGCGTTCTTGCATTTCCGGGTTTAACTATAAAGTAAAAAATATAATTTTTGTTATAATGTGGTGCATTGAAATTAACAATTGGAATAATCATTTGCTTTTAAAACAAAACCAAATAGAATATTCTGTATAAAAGAATGATGAATAATATTTAAGACTAGAAGATGCAGTTCTAGGTAATAATACTCACAAGATCGGCAGCCTCCTGTAGATATTGATGAGCTAGAGCCGGTCGTATGCCCAGTGCTCTGGACTGTGCGAGGAGAGAAGCCACGGTGTTCTTTTTCGGCTTAGAAACCCCTCTTCCCAGATTACGAGGTCTGCCTTCTTTACCAGAGTGCCAAGGACCAGCTGAAATATAGTTAAATGTTAATTCCCATCAAAACCGTTGCATTATAATATATTATACAGTGGTCATAATAATCATTAGAAGCGTAACTCGGTGTGAATCATTTTTTTAATTGTACACAGGTACAGGAATAAAATTTCATTTTGTGAATAAATAAATTATCTGATTCATTTAAAATTGTCTATTTGTCTTCCCTGACTCCAAAATGTAGATTTACATACATAGACTGTGTATTGACCAAGATATTGCATTTAAAGCTACATGTCGCCGTTTCTGATGCATTTAAATAATTTTGTGTTACATATCAGCTACTCACCATCATTGTCTTCGCTGCCACTAGACTTGGGCCCCGGACTGTCGCTGGCCAATGGCCCCAACAGGTGAGCCAGGCGGGCCCCCGCCTCGTGGGAGTGCTGCACCTGCAGGGAAGTGTAGTGCTGGGAGGCGGAAGCGTGCGCTAGGGAAGGGTTCAGCCCAGACATGGAGTGGTGATAGGGAGACGGCGGGGTGGGGGAAGGGGACGTGCACGGGTTTCTTTGAGGAGAGTGAGCATCTTGAATCACACGTCGGGGTTTTGCACCGGGTTTTCGGCGAGCTGTGATGAAAATAAAATAACGATATTAATTTTTTAAATTTCATATATCATCAAAACCCAGGATAAGAGGAAAAGCAATTAATTTTCGAGTGTTTTTGAAATAAAATTATTTTTATAATAAATAAAAGTGATCAATGACAATGGTTATGTGAAAGAACTCACAGACTCTGTCGGCAGGTGGAGCACCGAGGCTTGCCGTGATGCTGGTAAGGGAACTGAGGGAGCTGGCCGCCTCATCCGGAGCCCGAGACGTCGGCCGACCGCTGGAGCTCGAACTAGAACTCTTCCAGTCTAAAATAAATAAAATTATTACAGATTAAGAGAAAACCCCATGAAACTTCAGTGTTTACAACACTTGATGGCATATTTTCTGAAATGTTTTTATTGCGGTAGATTTTAGATTAGAAATAATCCAAACATACCATGATCATTCCTTGTGGAGGCGCTGGGCTTGAGGGAGAGATTCAGCGGGGCATCTTCATCATTGGCCGTGCTGGCAGGAGACTCATCCCGCTGCACCGACACTGATGATGACTGAGACGGCTTCGAACTCAGGTTCAGGCCTAACGAAAAACATCATTTAAAGATAAGATAGGACAACAATTGTGCACACAGTCAATAAGCAAGCAAAAAAACCTGTCCGTGACTAATAAAATCAGTTGGAATGGATTACAATTTGCGATTTGCGAAAATCTCTGTAAAAATCACCCTTATGGCAATGTAGGTAAAGTTAATTTTTTACTACATTTCATTCTGCGTATTCATTCTACAATCCAATATGGATCTTGGCCGCCTTAGGAAAAGGTTTCATAATAAATGGATGTTAGCCACTTGCTCAACATATTATTATGTCCAAACACACATTGAAGAACATGTAAATTTACATGACTCAGAATTTAAGCTCGAGACCCACGACTTCATAAGTGAACACATTATCACTCATCCATCACGAACGCTTACACAATTTTTTATGTTTGTAACTACATATCTTGTGTATTTTTACAATAAACCTCGTGATATACTGTAATCATTCTACAGTGGCATCATGGGCGATTAGCAAGTGTATTGGTATTGGTTTGCTACTAATCCTTATTTCAATGCTAGCAAACAAAACCAATATAACTATAAATGGTTTTTGCCATAATATGGTGCAACTGTAGAAGTGGCAGAACAGGACAATTAATAGTGATGTATAGAAATAAACGCACATTTGTAAATTGACGCCATTTATAATGTAAGCAGAGTTAGGTTTCAATCACTTGCCTACATCCAATGATATTATTAAATTCGCCCATAGCAACATTCGCAGGTGCATAGGTAGACGTCACGCAATATCCATTATGCGATATCACACATCGGGAATTTATAGCAATATCACTTTTATTGTAATGGCGTTAGAACAGATTATGCCATTCGGCACACCCGACAAAAAGTTTTATGAGGGTATTTTTTTGTTTTACACCCTTTGTCCCTTTAATTAATAATATATCAATGTTTGAAGGTAAGTGTAGTTTTCCATCATATCGGAAAGAATTGCCATTTCACTTTCTTTTTCTGTTGGAGCACATTCAGACCTAGAACTAAACCTAAACCAATTGACTGTATAATATGAAAGTACTAATTTTAATTTTTTGTGAATCTTCCGTCAATCTCTATCAATAATTCAACTTAAAGGAGATTGAAGGTTATCTTGACATCGATTCACACATCCATTATTATTTAAGGGTCGTATGCATGAGATTCCTAAAAACCTTAGAGGCTATATACTGCACGTTTGTATGCATGAGTACAAACGTAATTAGCTGTTAAGTGACGTCACGAATGTGACATCTCATGTGTCATGGTGTTCGTATTATAAAATTTCATTCCCCGATAAATAATTCAAAATTTTGAAATTGTAAATGTGTCTGAAAGTGTGCAAACGGTACCATATAAATTTAATAATTATACATGAATAATTATTATGAACTTTAAATAATTCATCAGCTATTTTATCACATGTATTTTATAATTATTCTACTGTACGAAAGGTTGTATTGCCAGTAAACTTTTCCATTTGGTGGCAACACTGAATACATTTGGTGGCAATATTGAATATTATTATGACTAACTTCACTTCAATTCAATTATGAGATGTCAAAACAGAATAAGAATAAATGACAGAAAATGCAAATGATTTAGACAATAATATGTAGTGATCTCTGTATAATATTATCATTTATACCAATCACCGTATGACATTATTGATGTTTCCAGTGTATTTGAGAGTTGTGCCTTGTTTATTACAGTTATCTTACAATAATTAACTAGGTAGGTAGGTACCATAATATTTTGAAGAACGCAGAATGCTTCCAATTGTATATTTTAATGCCAGATACAGCAGTAGGTGTACATATTTTTGCGGTGGTTTAGCGGAGATATTTTATCGTAATCTTACGTAAGTCCATCTTATGTCTCCATGAGAAATATTGCAAGCGAAATAGGTACGAGGCATTTTATCAGTTACCTACTATCTAGATTATAGACTAGGGATCAAAATTATACGTATTTTGTAAACAGCACGACTAGGAACTGTTTTTAAAGTTCGCAAATGTTTTACAGAATCTACAAAACGAACAAGGGCCTCAACCAAACGTTTGTTGCAATGAATGCAAAATTGGAATGACATTTGAAAGTGACAGCTGAGGCAGCCATTTTTAATGGCGCGTGACGTCAGATCGCTTACGTCACAAACAGTGTTATAAGCTATTCGATGGAAAATCGGTTAAATAGCTTATAAAGAATTTGGGAATCTCATACATACGGCCCTTAGGCATTATGAGAAATGAGTTAAACATTTATGGCCTTATGTATGAGATTCCCAAATTCTTTATCAGCTATTTAACCGATTTTCCATCATATAGCGTATAGCACTGTTTGTGACGTAAGCAATCTGACATCACACGCTATTTAAAATGGCTGCTTCATCTGTCACTTTCAAATGTCATTTTATAGGTAACTGATACAATGCCTTGTACCTATTTCGCTTACAAAGCGCAATATTTCTCATGGAGAGATAAGATGGATTTACGTAAGATTACAATAAAATATCTCCGCTAAACGACCGCAAAAATAGGTACCTACTGCTGTATCTGGCATTAAAATATGCAATTGGAAGCATTCTGCATTCTTCAAAATATTATAGTACCTACCTACCTAGGTAATTATTGTAAGATAACTGTAATAAACAAGGCACAACTCTCAAATACACTGGATACATCATTAGTGTCATACGGTGATTGGTATAAATGATAATATTATACAGAGATCATTACATATTATTACCTAAATCCATTTGCATTTCTGTCATTTATTCTTATTCTGTTTTGACATCTCATAATTGAAGTGAAGTTAGTCATAATAATATGTATGTATTCAGTATTGCCACCAAATGGAAATGTTTACTGGCAATACTTTATCCTTTCGTACAGTAGAATTATAAAATAAATGTGATAAAATAACTGATAAATTATTTAATGTTCATAACAATTATTCATTTATAATTATTAAATTTATATTGTACCGTTCGCACACTTTCAGACACATTTACAATTTCAAAATTATTGATCGGGGAATGAAATTTTATAAGATTGCCATTATATGGACACCATGACACATGATGACGTCACTAAACAACAAATTACGTTTGTACTCATGCATACAAACGTGTAGTATATAGCCTATAAGGTTTTTGGGAATCTCATGCATTCGACCCTTAATCATCATTTAATTTATGGGTTACCTATACATCTTTATGTAATTTATTATGCTTTAATTTAGGGGAAGGTGATGTCTTTTACCATAAATGACACATTATTGTGATGTAAAAATGAACTAACCGACATCCTGATGAGCTGAGGAATTGCCTTGGCTTGAGGCAGAAGTGCCTCCGTAGCCGAAGGATGACAAGCCTCCCGTCCGACTGGAGTATCCTGAAGACGCTCCAAACTGTTCGGCGAATTGCTTTTCTAGTGCGGCTAAGTTCAGACCGCTCTGATTCGCAATCGACTGAAGGAGTTCTTTTGATAAACCTGGAAGAATTTAAAAAATAAAACACCAATCAGTCTATTTTATCTTTAATGAAGAAAAATTGTATTTGAAGATCTAAGAATAATGGATGCATATACTGACCAGTGTACCCGGGAATGCTGAAGGGGAGAGAGTTGTGAGCGGGCGTTTGACTGGAGGGCAGTTTGATAACTTCCACTCGGTCTGAGTTGCCTCCGCCGCCGGAACCTGCCGCTGAGGAATTCTGGTGAGCCATCGGTAAGTGACCGTACTCCGAATCCTAAATTATAACATCAAAATGATCCCATTATTGCTAAATGGTTATAAGTGTTTCTGACGTTGGAAGGAGTAAAAGTTAGACAAAAACATTCAAATTAGATATATTGTTATTAATTTAAAACATTTTATACACAGAAGTTCATGTAGTTGCGGTCCAACAAAACACTTAAATATTGTGTAAATCATTTTTTTATGTATAAATTATGTACTTATGTAGTGATGTAGTTTTTTTACTTTTATATCACTTATACTGACCTTCGGTCCCTGAATTATGCATACACCCAATTTCACACAGATTGTAATGGCGAATTGCATAGCATACAAATAACGAGAACATTAAAGACATATAGAAGAAAATTATTACAATTTCAACCAATAAAAATTCCTGATGCGCTAAGTAATCAACTTACAAGTTTAGGTCTCTTGGGCGGGCCCCCTCTCTCGACGAGCAGCCCGGTGGTGGAGAGAGCGGGCAGGACGGAGACGTGGGGCGGGTCCAGAGAAATGGTTTTCTTTCGGCCACGATTCGTCGTTCCCGGCACCTGCATAAATCACAAATAAATGAGACAACAAGAGGCGTTAAAAGCAAAAGGATGCATAACTACAAAAAGCTCTGCCTTATTACCATTAAAATTGATAACAATTTATATTTTTATAAATCAAAGGGTAAAACAAATATGTACATATGTATGGTAATTAATTAATGCAATACATATGACTGTAAGATTAATAATATATTTCATCTCAATAAGTTTACTGTAATAGAGCCTTTTGGATAAGCCTACTGTCACTTCACTTATAAGAATCTGGTACATAACAAAATTTATTTGACAGATTTGAAAACATGAAAAATGTATTATAACTAAATGGTTACACAATTTATAAATATATAACCGGTATATTTATAATTATAACCTCAATGAATCTAAATGAAAAAACATACCCAAATTTGCATAGAAATTAGAATTTGCAAGCAATGAAAGACATTTATAAATTTTAATTTAATTAGCAAAACAAAGACAAGAAAAAAGCAAGCAATTATTCATCTAAACTACAAATTAATTAACAACATATTATGAATGAGTATGCATGCTTTAACTGTCTGTATTTCAAACATTTTCTGATTATTACGGTAGCCAAGTTGGTAAAGCGGCTGTCCCTGAAGCCGTAGATCGCGGAATCAATTTCGCACCTGGCAAAATATTCATGTCAAGTGTTTGATCCAGTGCAAGGATCCAATGGGTTGGACAAATTTAACAATCATTCCTCATAAAAAAGTATGTTAATAAAACCTCAACCGTGTGTAATATATTTTACTATTTTTAATAAAAACAGGAAAAAAGGAAAAGACGTGCGGAGGACCGTTCCGGCTGGAGGACGGCGGTGGAGGAGGCCAGGGCTCGACTTGAGCTGCAGCGCCATCGAAGAAGATTTTAATTAAAATGATTTTTGAAAGAGCACTCATGGATAGCTTAACCAGATACTATAAAAATAGATATTGAAGTAGGGATAAGATACTGAAAGAATTCAGACAATCGAATAATAAGAAAATACTCTTAATTTCTTTTACGGCATGCATTACATATTACACTAATACCTCACTTTACAACCAAGATATGTTCATGGAAAATTGATCATAAAGCAAAATGCTGTAAAGCAAAATAAATTATTTGCATATAAACCCATATAATATGTAATTTCCATAGGTTAGTGTCCAATTTTAGAAAACATAATGGAAAATCCAGAAGTTTTTACATAGTTAAAATTGCATTTTTGTTTATTTCAAAATCGCATTTCCATTATAAAAATAGATGTGTTTTTAGTCGGCATCAATTTCAAGTATGTAGGATGATTTTTCTTTGTTCGAAATTAGAAAATGCTTTTATCAAATCATTTGGTATTTATTGACAGCCAAGTAGTTCTTGTCCCAAGTGTTCATGACTCGTTATTATTCTGCATTGATCTAATTTCTAAATATTTCCATCTCCAACAGTTTATTTGCCCAAATATATGCCTATAGGCATAATATTATTTCCCGATGTCGAAAAATATTTTTGTTGACCATAAAAAATTGCACTAAATTAAAAAAGGCTGTAACGAAAAGCCATATATTCAAACACCATTATATGTTGACTACGATTTTATAGCGCTGTATGTGGTGTCACGAACTATAGCCGGGGTCGTGGGTATAAATTTATACCTAAAAGTGCGGGGGCGGGTTCGCAGTTCCCCAGATCACCGTTATGACGTCTGTAACCAAGATATAATGGTAAGGCTATAATGAGGTGTAAGTGCACTGTAGAAAACAAAGATAGAAACAGGAAAAAAGACTAAGCAAGACATGTGTTATTCATCCAAATAAAAAAATAACTAATAAGGTTATATGTATCTACAATTAAAAAGACAAACTAAACCACACATTATTATTATCTTGGCAAAAACATGCAACACTCCAATGTCATTATTTCTGTTGTGAATGAAACACTAACATTTGGAATGCACTACTGCCACCCACTGGTTCACAACAGAGTTAGGTATAGTATTTATTTTTTTGTTTTTCTGGCAAGCAAATAGTAATGAAAAGTGATATCGAACCTTTCTCACCTTTGGCCCCACGATGGACGAGGTGTATTTGATGATCTCCGTGTCCGGCGGGAGACGAACCCCGCCCAGTATCGATGCCCCATCACTGCAAAAAAATATACTCCCTATTAATTAATCAAACAAAAAAATATATTTTCTCCGATAATCCATTTTTACTTTTAAACTATTTCTTGAGAATTAAAGTCAAATTTTGTTCCTACCTTCCTTCCAGTGCAGCACTGATTGCGAGAAACAAAAAAAAAACATGGTGTTAGCAGAAACCAGAAAAGTTGTTAGTATAATAATTAAGTCAGAAGGAAAGAGATAATAAAAAATAGTTTGAAGACAGAAAGAGAAATTATATTACATAGAGATTGATAGTGACATAGAATATGTAATAGTAGTTGAAAGTCTTAGGGCCAAAGCCCACTGGGAGTGGTGACGTGATCCACACTTATTTTGTGCACAGCACTGTTGTGCCCAGAGTAAACATCAATTAGGCACACCGTGCCGTGTGTGCATTGCACCGCCACTCATAGTGGGCTTTGGCACTTAAGCCCAGATGCATAAGAAAGTCACTAATCAGCCGTTTTTTAGATAAATCGTCACCGTTCAGGCAAAAGTCACCAACCCTGAAAATGGCAGTTTTGAGTTGAGTATGTCACCCGAAGCGTAAAATTATGTTCTTTAAGATGCAAAACTCACCATGGTATATTAGTTAGTAAAATTTTGCTTAAATCCGAATTATTTGTTTTTCACTAAATGACTTTCGATAAAATCTTAACAAGCAAAAGTCATTATATATACAATGATACAATATTCGTTATAAATATACAAGCAAAAGTCACTATACTATGGATGGTGAGTTTTACTGATACTTCTTTTGGCTAACATTGTTCAGATTATTAACAAGCAAAAGTCACCAAACCATAATTGAGCTACCTTGCCTCCTTCAAAACCTTCCATATGTTTTAATTAGCATCAAAAAGTGAAAGTACCTTAAAGAAATTATTAAGAAGACATGAGAAAAAATTTAATGTAGATAAAACCTTAAAAACATTAAAATCTGATTTTTCCTGCATTTTCAAACTTTCAAATTGCGATATCTCAAAACTATGTTTTTAGGGTTGGTGACTTTTGCCTGAACGGTGACGAAATGATGTTTAGTGTTTAATGTAAGAGTGAGCGCAGGTTGCGTATAACGCGTGACGAGTAGCATTTGCAGGTAGCACCACTAACAGCAAAAAGTGAAACAAATCTGACAGTGTTGTCAAATGTAATTGCGTATTTTAACCAGAAATCAACTAAATACAGTGATTAATGTTGTTTACTTGTTTCCGACAAAGGAAAATTATTTTGAGAAACAATTATCTATGCAAACACGAAAGACAAGCAGTATTAAAGATGTCTGTTGACATTGACATCTATTATATCCAATAATAACATAATATACAAATGATGAACTAGATATAGCCGCCTGATAAGCAACAATTCAATTGTCTATTCATTGTTTATATTGCCCAATAATTTATATTGAGCAGAATTTAAAAATATTTTATAAATACTGGGAAAACAGAATTTAAAAAATACCAACAATTTTGAGTCTTAGAGCTTAGTCTTGTTAATTAAGATTTTCGCATCTGTCATTCTATTTTGCTTTGGTCGTTTTGCGATTTGATGTAACATTGACATTCTATGCATCCAAACCTCAAGAAATTATTAGCTAGTTCCCATCATTTTATTGATTGTGGAAACAAACACAGTGACTATGGGGACTTTTAATTGATTTTGTAATTAACGTGTTATTCGTATTTGAAAAGCAATTAGCAAAATGTCCCGTAACTAAAGTGAATAGTCATTTATAGGTCAGTTACAAGACGTTAGATTTAGACATAAGAGTTTATAACAAACCTTAGTATGGTGTGAGGAAGATTAGCTATGGAATCCAGACCGGGGTGACGATCTTTGTCCGATCCGCCCATAGATGGCAGACCAAACGGGTTATTGAATAATGATGATGAGTTCTGCAACAAATTTAATATAATTACGTCACGAGAACATTGACAAATTACACAATGTCGATTCGAATATAGTAAATATGATTTAACATTTGTATCAAAGGCACGAATCAACTTATCAATCTGACTATCAGATAAAATCCGGTAGCGGTGTATAAAAATTCATTACCTTCCCTCCTTTGCCAGTGGCGGCAGCGACAGCCGCCTGATAAGCGTTTTGAGCCATGGCAGCCTGCGCCATAATGAGGTCCCCTCGGAGCATGGCAAGATCTTTGTCCTTGAGGGAAGAGTTTGCCCCCGAAATGGAGGACGATTGAGGCATGGAGGAAGCTGACGAAGATGGGATCACTCCCTTGGAGGAGTTGGCGCCGCCCTGCGCCAGATACGCCCCGCTCAGGGCAGAGGCTTTCGCAGCTGCTGAAGATGAAGATTTTCCTGGCAAGAAATACGGCTCACATTATTTAAAAGGAAACATATTACTGAGTATCAGCGAATTTGAGGACTATTGATGGCTATCATTAAATCGAGGTGTGGAGGTACCACCAAGAAAACTGAATTTTTCAAGAAAGTATATAATAAAGAGATTTTTTATTGTTCATATTTTTCTCTATCTAGTTATAATAACGATTAACAGGCGACAGACTATAAAATAATGTAGAATAAATTGGGCCATTATCAAGAAATATAGTAGATTGTAACTAGTATTTTCAAAAATTTTTAATGATTTGAATGAATGATGATGCATCGTATCAAGAAATTCTAATTATCTTCCAAGTTATTTATTGATTCACAAAACACAATATGCAACTTAATGTAAAAAAACATCAATTATTTTAAAAACAGCCCTTCACACTTGCAGCCGGGTTTTGAAGATTCTCAGCTTAAATGCCCTAAATGTTGCTGAAGACGGTTATTCAAAGTCACAAATTTATACCATTCATAACATCCGTGTTGTTTTTAGCATACTTTAAGGACTGTCGCATCGGCTTGTCAAATAACACAAAGCACGAAAATGACAATCAACAGCCATCATTCTTACAACGCAAATATCCTTCAAACGATTGACGCACTGCATCAGTATATCGGATGTATCCAATATTTCCGCTTATTCCTCATGCTTCTTAAGTCAATACAAAATCATTGTTTCTTCGTCTAAAACATTTAATTGGTTTGAATACTTTTCACTGTTGACTTTTTGACTCTATGGATTAAATCGTGTGTATGTGTGTGGGCGGGACTGCAATTTTGTTGTTGTTTCCGCGTACTGCCTTTACCGGCTCGGATATTTGAAGAATATTAATGGATTGCTTATGCAATAGATCGTGTCCGAAAACTTGTATGTATGCAGTTTGCCGTATCACACTTCACCGTGAAATGTTGTATCTGAAATATATGGCCGTATATTTAAGACCGTCCAACCTCTTTGGGTCGCATAGTACTGACATAAAATTCATGTCTAGATAAAACACGGTTCTTGTCGGTTTACACTTTACAGGAAGCCAGCAGCAAACAAATTTTAAAAATAGCCGATATACTGGATTATTTTTTAGGTTAGGTTAAGTTTTCATTCTTGAATTCATGAATTTTGCCAAAATCAGCTATGAAAATTGAATTAATGTTCATATTGAATCTAATAAAATTGGAAACCGTATAGTATACGGTCATTGCTTCCCGATAAGAAAGTTCAAAACGAACTGTGCCACGGTGAAATGTTATACCTACGTATAATTTACATGTAACCCGCAATAGACACATTCAAAAGAATTACATTTATACCCACGTATTACCCGTCTGCTAAAATTTTTAATTAGAAAGCCTTACTGGCAGCATTTGTCATTCAAAACGTAAATGCATTCCGCAGTCTAGATAAGGAAAACATTTCTTTCATTGAGACCGACAATTAGTATATTATCTCAACAATAAATTATGATATCACAATAGGAAACGAAACGCAAGATGTATTAAAAAAAACTTCTTGTTAAAAAACATACAGCATATTTATTACATTACCTAATAATGTTGCATAAGAAAGTGTATTAAAATCACCGCGTTGCTGTGACGCACTTGAATGCTTGCCGGAGTGGGAGGAGGGGTGATGCGACTGGGTGGGGTGCGTCATTGCGCGGGAACCCGCCAGACTGTTGAGTCCCAGCAGCCCCGACATACTCGACACGCTCGCCGATGCCGATGATGAGGATGACATAGACGGGGAAGACGTCTTCGGTAGGCCATATGAGGAACCTGTTGTTTCAAACATATTTCTATTAGCAATAATAAATAGCACTGCTTATTTGCAGATCAAAACAACACAACTGAGTTGAACACGACAACGAAGATTTCAACGTTAGTTTCATGATGGAGGTTGAGGATAATTTGAATCATTATAGCAAGTGGAAATATATAGATAAGCAGCATATAAATTGATAGACACAAGTGGAATATGTTTTTTAAATAATTACTTTTTTTATTCAACGAATAATTTGCAAGATTTAAGAATGTAACATTGAGAAAATATATTAAAACCAGGGAACTCAGAAATAATGAGAACTGAAATACACAACAGGTAAGGCGATAGCAGGTAACCGACTCAAGTAAGGATGAATCCGGGTTAAACTTACACACGTGTCTAGAATACGTTTAACGTCGAGTACTAAAAACTGCTCTCGGTTTATGCATTTACGCTCATTTAATGTTGGTGTATTACACACACTATTGCACATGCATAATGCGTGCTTCATTTTCGTAGGACACTCACACATTCAAAAGCCTGCTTCACCATGCGGCGGCGTATTGAATAATAGCCTATTGGTATCCTATTTATTATCTGTTCTGTGATTAAAACCAATGTACGTTTCATTTTGCTATCCATTTTCCCTAATAATTGTTTACTAATTATGTTTGCAAAAAGAAAATATTCTATTTGCAGTCCTAGATGTGCGTCATTATTTTCGATTACCTGAAAATGCCAGAATAAAGAGATAACTAACTGACTTTGAAACCAATGTTAAAACCAATCATTTAAGCAAGCTTTCAACACAAAAACATTGTTTACCAAAAAATATTGAATTGTGGACATTTGTATTTGGAAATAAAAACCTCGTATATTTTACATACTTTCTTCTTCTTTCTACGAAACTGAACTTGCTGGAGTGAACAAAACAAGAAAAGTGAAGCACTCTTCCACCAATTATAGAGAAAAATGCAAACATAAGAAATAAATACAAAAAGTGGTAAGCAATACTCACGCATGCTTTGCTGCGGTGACTGACCGCTGGACTGCGAGCCCTGCGAAGGCATCTGCTGCCCCTGTCCCTGCCCCTTGTCCTTGGACTGGCGACCCCTTCCCCCTCCGCTCTGCTGACCTTGGCCAAGACTCTGCTGGCGCCCCCTCTGCGGACCGTGGCGATTGGCGGAAGCCGAGGCATGGCCACCGCCTCCGGTGAGGGCACCCAAAGCAGCCCCATAAGGATCCGCAGCTCCCGCAAAGCCTCCCAAACCTGACGCTTGCAGGCGGGCCAGGTAGTCTTGCGCCGCCAGGTGAGAGGCCATCGACCACCATGCGGCGCCTGCACAACACAAAATCACATAGAATTTAAATATCTGATGTCTTTTGCCAAAGTATTCTCCCCAAATCGAAGCCCGCAATGTCAGTCAAATGAATCAAAGAGGACATTAGACGTACATGGCAAGTATTGCCGGAATCAAAGACAAAATAATAATATTCAGTTATATCATTCTTTTTCCTACACCGGTCCAGTCTTCCACTGCTAATTTCATTATATGTAACAGGGGTCAGCAAACTTTTTTTGTAAACGGTAAAATTTTAAATGTTTTAGGCTCTGAGAGCGAAAAGCAAACTCAAGGATATTGATGTATGCGGTAGGCCTACTCAAATAACAAGAAAAATATGAATACGTGTATTAATTAAGGCGCTAAGCAGTGTTGCCATCTTTTGCAATGCTGATTATAGTACAAAGGCTTAAAAATTATAGTATTTCAAAAATATATAGTACAGGAACATTTTTCGTCTTGAATCCTTTTAAATTATAGTATTTTGGTATATTTGGCGTAAAATTATAGTATTTTACATTTTTCGCGGAATTAAAATTATAGTATTGTACTATAATTATAATACGGTTGGCATCACTGGCGCTAAGTACCAAAATATTGAAAAGTGACATTTTTATAGAAAAATGTTCTACGTACCAATGCCAATAACCTCAACAATGGTCTAAGTGCCTCAAGCAAGTCAAAAAAATACAGTAAAATATTTAAATCGGGCGATGTCTTAAGTCCGTCGGTGTATTTTATTTATAATGGTGTAAGTAGCACTGCAGCGGTCAACGGTATTCTATATAAAATGGCCGACGACGGTGTGTTGACACTATGACTTTTATGATTTTTATCACAAAATTAGGTAAAATAGGTCCAATACGACAGTGAAAATCCTTCAATGGTAAATGTTCGCAAGACATTTTGTTTGAAGCTTACATTGTGTGAAAAAATATTTTAATTACTTAAAAAGAAATTTAATCAGAACATTTTGTTTTCTCAATGATTGTATTAGGTACATATTTGAATTATTAAAAACAAGTCTCAAAAAACCTTATTTTGTAATTTATAAAATTGTGCCCATCTCTATTGCAAATTTCTTTTATTTTGTTAACTGTCAATTCATGGTGGAACTGCATTGTATTGTTGTTTAATTTAATAAAACGCAATTTTTTTTGTAGTACTTATTCCACTTTTAATCAATAAATTAAGACCGGTTTCGTCCGCCTCAGAGGGACATTTGTCCCAAGTCAAGTCAGAGGAAATGTGCCAGCATCCCTAAGTTGGTACTTGGACCTTACATTAAAATTCTTAGCATGGTACTTAGACCGTGATCGGAAATCTCAATTTTAGAGCAGCATGCATAATCTAAGATTTGGACCTTACATTAAAATTCTTAGCATGGTACTTAGACCGTGATCGGAAATCTCAATTTTAGAGCAGCATGCATAATCTAAGATTTCGTTCCTAAGGATAAGTCGCCGAAAAGCATGACTTAACTATAGACAATCCTGAGTATAGAGTTAAGGAATCCTTAACCATAGACTACTTTTGTTATGAACACGCCCCCTTCTGTATTACCATTTACCACTGACAGCTGCTGTCAAAATAAATTCGCATGTCTATAACACAGTCCATACATTCAAATTCATTTAACAATGTATCTCAATATGGATATTGATAGTGTTAATTCGTTTTAGCATGTACTTGCAGAATATTATTTTACTTTTATACGCCAACCCGCAGAAATACAAAATGCCAGGTGAAGAATGACACTTGAGTCTAGTGTTACCATGTTAAAAAAATATCTTGCGGTGCCTGTGGAATCACGTATAATGACTTATAACGGAAACATAAGAGTATTATAATTAAATATTAATATGTATTCATAGTTATTGCATTTATAAAATAAAGTTGTCATATTTTTGTCATCGTTTAACAATTATAAAATAATTTACCTAATTTACCTAACGAGAATTTTTAAATATGGTATTATTTTCAATAGAAATGATCTTAACTAAGGACAATGTTTCTGCAGTGTTTTCTGCTAAGGAAGTTTTAGTTATGACAAATGTTTCTGCATTCCGCTCTTAGTGTGTGGCCTCAGTGACGAGCATTGTGCAGAGCGCAGCGTGCAGCGTGGAGGACAAACACGTGTTACGCAATGCAGGTGGCCTTACTGGCTATGAAAAACAGCAGGGGTGTTTGTGTTTGTTACAGCGCGCTGACGAGCGCGCGCGCTCATGACAAACCAGTTTGAAATTTAGCAGCGTTTAGTTCAGCGCGCAAATTGTTTTCGTTATTCGGTGGAGGGAATTAGCAGTAAAAGTCGGAATTGAAGGAAGATAATGTTTTTATTTTTTAGTATAAAGTTCGTTGTATTATTAAGTATTTCATTACAAATTTATTCAGGCCGGAGTTATTCTGTTTTCCAAAAAATAGTTTGAAAATTGGTTTCTTACATCTCGCGCTGTGACGGAGGAACTGTTGTTTCGTCTATTACCTGAGAATTTATTCGTAGTTGATTCTGTAGCAATATTATTTATAATGTGATGATTTGATTTATGTATTTAATTATTTATTTTATTTATTTAGAAAAAGAGTATTACGGCATTACAGCGATTAGCCAATGCGCCATAATACATATTAAATACAAAATTATAAAAATGTCTTAATTACAAATAACAAATACTATAACAAGAAAATAGAAAAGACAGCATGTGTTTATGTAAACATTAAAGAAACATGATATATACAATTATAAATTTAACATATTTAGCACGTCTACTAACATTATATAGTTGATAAAAATAAATCAACCTTTATGGTACCATCAAATAAGTTAATCGCACGATACACAGCATCATGAAACATAACATCTGTCCTGCGACGAGGTATCATGAAAACCGTAGAGTTACGAGTGATATTGGTGGGAACATGAAAATTAATATTTGCCAGTATTACGGATTGTAAATGAACCCACGAAGAAGTAAAAAGAAATGCTTTAAAAGAGCAATCACTTTTCTAGTGGACAGGGATTGCATTGATAGCATACCCAGAAGAAAACGAGTCGGGAAATTCACTTTATTATCATTATCACAAGGAAAGAACCCGTATGTTCTTAAGTAGAGAAATCTAAGAAATCTATTGTGGATGATGATCAAAATTGCCTTCGAGATCTCTTATAACATTACGTAAAATGCATGTAGCTATTATTATTAGACAAGCATGTTCCACGTTCGTTTCTATCGCTTTACTTAATATACACCTCTTTGCATATAAACTCCCAAAAACACATTCAATACACTTCCGTGGCGAGAGAGACAGAGTTATTACAATTTTCACTTTGGCTAAACGCTCCAAAAGCTCACTGTGCACTAAGGACAGATCAGAGAACGCCGCACGCTGCGCTGCACGCAACGCCTACTGAGGCCGTACACTTAGTTATTTTCTGTGGAAATACAAAATAAATTTAAGTTTTAAAATTATAGAAACTGCCAAGATTGCTTCACACTGTGAAACCACATTTTTCAAAATGTCTGCTTCATGCAATTTTATTTGAAAAATCAGTATTTTGTAACCGCAAGCAAAACTACTTTTTGGTACTTAGCGCCTTAATTAATACACGTATTCATATGTTTCCACCAAATTACTTAGCGAAATGTAATATAATAACAATACATAATAAGTAGACTACAATTATTTGAAATACAGCTCTACTATTGAGAAAAATGGACACGCTTTTCATGAAATTCATCAAATTTGATTGCAAATGATCCTTTATTAATTAATGCTGACCTGTATCGAGATTCATTTTCATATTTAAAAACATGTTTTCACAAAGGTCTGTAGGTGTAATATATATATAAATCCCCTGCATATTATGTTCAGTTTACCATAGTCATAGTTTGGAAGAGATTTATAGAACTGAGTTGGACTCATCTCTTGAAATTCCCCTTTTTAGATTCAAAACTTCCAAATGAAAGTTAGGTGGATGCTCCTAAATTGTCCAATATTGTGTAGACTTCTTAGTTAGGTAACGACGACATTCAAAACAATTTATCAATGTTAACTCTATTGTTAGCTTCAGGGCCGCACAAAAAGATTTCCGACCCAGACCTACAATATTATGTAAAAATAACAATACAAGACAAATTCATTTATTAGATGAACATTTGTATGTCATTTGTACATTGTCTCGTCTGTGTTAAGAGCAAAAATGTCCATCATGCTAAACAATACAACATACTATACAACAGATTGATTTAGCGAACATCATACAAAAGATGAAAAAGTTAATTTCATCTCAGTGTGTAGTGAACGATAAAACAGAATACTAAAAAAACATAAGGGATACTCACTGGCGGCGGGATGCAATCCAAGACTGGCAGCTTGGCTGGCCGCGACGGACAGTGTGGAGGTGGGAGGGTATCTTCCTTGGCTGGCGCCGCCACCTCCCCCACCTCCACCGCCCCCTCCTCCGCCGCCGCCGCCTCCTGCCCCTCCCCCGGCACCAAGCATGCCAAAGCCGGCAGCACCACCATGGAAGCCTCCACCCGCTCCTAGTAAAGAGTTGGCATCTCGGCCCCAGTATGCTGGAAAAAAACATATATATCATGGCTGCTAAGCTAAATATTAGTGAAATATATATGATAAAACAAATAATTTTTTCATTGAAATTGTTCTTTTGTGAAATATCACTAACTATTTGGCTTAGCACAGTCGATATGTAATTCAATTTTATTTTGGACTTTTCAGTTCTTAACTATCTCCTTACAATTGTTTCTTGGCTACGGACGTCATAACGGTGATTTGTGGAACTACGGTCCCCCGCCCCTGACACTTCAGGTATAAATCTACGCCTCCGACCCCTGCTATATAGTAACACTGCAGACAGCGCTATAAAATCATAGCCAAGATATGAAGGCTATAGTATAGATAGTGGTTTTTTCTCTCCAACCTCAGCTTCTGATAATTCTATTGTGTATTGCAGGACGCTGATCACATCCTCAGGGATTGTTTCTATGGGCTACTCGAGACGATCGGACCCTCCCTTGGACCGGTCAGTCACTGTGACTCAGTATCTACTACAAATAAAAATTTCTCAGCTCTCAAAAAGTTTGCAGCATCCTACGGCAAACGTCGCTTCTCCATCAAGGCTTGACTACAATAAATTAATCGGAATAGGAATCACGCACAATAATGCATACCAGAGGTTGCGCCTGGGACACTCTCAGTAGAATTTTAATGGATGACTAATGTTCATTACACAATAGTATGCGACCCCATACAGGGTTGTGGAAACATCACAAGTGGTAGAGGAAAAAGCAAGTTGTTTTTAAGATTGTCTGACTTGACTGTGAGGCCCTCTGAATACAGTTGTTACTATGCGTATATTATATGACCATGTTGTGACTAAACATATTGTATCGCAGAACATACTGATGACATCAGTAAACAGGCTACCATTATATTTCAAAAAGTAAGAGCATGCTAGTGTTTACCTCCAAAAAGCGATGCAGCGTCAAGCAGTGAAGAGTCTCCGCCTCCTTTTCCTCCGGCACCCCCCACCCCATCCCCAGCCCCACCGCCGTTCTCACCATTTTCCTTTTCCATGGTGCAACCAAAACCGTACTGGACTTCTACAAAATTATTAAAATATACAAATTATCACATTATTCATTATTGTTTAACTTCTAACATGAGGGGAATGGGACGATTTGGCGCCGCGAAACTGGCCGCGGGCGATTGGCCACCGCTAATTGGCCGCCGGTACAATCGGACGCCGATTAAAATAAAGGAAGTTTTGCTTTGTTAGAATTAAATATATTTTACAAACCAATCAATATTTGCGTGATTTTATATTAAATTTGCAACAATTATTTGATTCTTTCAGCATCTTCTAGGTTTAAAACAATCAGGTTTAAAGAGCCATGTGAAATTTTAAAAATTAAAAGACTTTGATAGCATTTCTGCAACATTTTTGGTGTGCCAGGTTTGATTACCATAGTAAAATTAATACTTCGTAAGTTGAGTATTAGAATTGAATTATATCTGCCAAAATTGTATTCACTCTTCGATACGAATGAAACATACGTTTGAAATATATGTAATTGTATATTCATCTACATATCTCGGCAATATCTGCACATGTTCTGCTGAATCCATGGAATTTCCAAATACATGAATAATTGTGATTCAATTCCATTTTGAGAAGCCATTTGGTGATTCATTTCTTATGCAATCATTTCAGACCAGCTTGACCCATATTTTCAATCATTTAAAATTAAAACCACAGACTCGGCAACTTCATGAACTGGGTACAACAACCTTATCAAAAAAACGGAACATGTAAATAATTCTGCCTCCATTATGTAAAAATGTTCGATAGCACCATCAACTCGAAGAACACTTGTGATCTGGACAAGTTTGTTAGCCGTTGACCTCACATAATATGTTTCCTCCCACATAGATGTGAGTGAATCAATAGCATGATAGATTGGGTTTTATGGATATAATACTCCATTTACACGTGCATGGATTTACTGCTGACAATACATTTATCGTGACCATAACAAGAAAATGCACATGTAAACACGTATTATTGTGCAAGTTGCAAGATTGCATGCATGGATCAAAAATCAGCAGCTTCTTAATTTTCACATGACAGTTGGAACTTGTGCGATATCTGCACCTGTGCAATATAACAATAGTGGTGAACCTGCAGGGTATTTTTGACGTTTACCAATTTTCAAAACCAGGCAAATGGCACCAATAAATGACAACAACTCAAGTCTCATTTACGCTTGAAGAATGAGATTGGCGAGACAGTCAACAGTTTTCATGTAAAACAGTTATCGCGATAGTTGAATTTACACACTATTGGTGCCAGTAAATCCATGCTCTCGTGTACAGGCGTGATAAGGCTAAATTCCATTAACATTGAAAACAAGTACTTTATCCATCCATTAGTAGAGTGGCCGCCACCTAACCTTGCCATTTGGAATGGATTTTTTGGAATTAAAAAGTGAATAAACCAATCCAGTGCTTGGAATTTACTAATACAATTATACGGTGTACGTGAGTAAGCCAATCAAGTGCCTGGCTTTACTAATACAATTATACGGTTGTACATACACACAAATCCTTATCACTATGTACAATGGCAAAGTTATCTGGAGGATACTCTAGCTACTAAAAATCTCATAAACGTATTTACTTTTATAAATACATATTAAATACCAGGACATGTGTCTGTCTGTATCCTTCCCTTTTCCACTTTAATGTGAACCAAGCAATCGTTATAAAAAAATAAACCTCCACCTGCATAGGCTTTATGTGTGAGCGAATAACCACATTAGTGGAGTCCTATTTTATTTTCCAAATGGTAATCTGTCTGAAATAAACAATAATATATTTGAATACTCACAGTTGTAATTAGATTTGGCAGAGTGAAAGGCAGGCCGTGTCCCTCTTGAAAAGACATCTCGTTCTCACCATCATCACCATGATGGATGATCACCGCATTGGCGGGCGACGGCAGGTCTCACTGTCGCGCGGAGATGTCACAAAGAAAACGCTCTTAATGCACACCTCATCTTCAAAGTGATGGCCCTGAAAGTAATAAAAATACATTGTTTACTACAAGCCAAAAATTTTGGACTCGGATTAGCTATTAAAATAATTTTTGTTTCTGACTGTCAGATGCATAAAAGATACCTATAGGTACAATAGATACAGAAAAATACTATGATACTTATAAAGAATGCTACAGACTAGTATTAAAACAAAAACTCAGCGTGATAATAAAAACGGCTCACTTTACACTTAAAAAAATAACATAAATGTAAAAAAAATATTCTTCAACCAACAATATGGTTATAATTGTATAACACTATGATAAGATGTTGTCTATAGCAGTGTTCCATAACCGGTGGTCCACAGACCCAAAGTGGTTCGCAGGTTTTGTCTAGGGGGTTCGCGAGTTGCTTAGTCAAATTATACAAATGTAGGAAAAAAATGGTTAAAATTAATATTTATTAAATTATACATACACAAAGAAATTGGTTGCAATATCAATATATATTTTTTTGATTTTACATGGAATTCTTACAATATCGCAACAATTGCTACGAAGCCTGACTCGTGTTTTTCAAAGGACGGATGTTTAGCACTGAAATCAATGTATTTCAATGCAGACAGGACTGGGAAGTAAAAAAAGTTTTAAAAAAACGTGTTGCTCTGTTAGCCGGCTCTCATATCTAAACTCGCCTCGCCGTCTGCAACGTGTCGAATACGTCGATGTAACGTCATCTTTATTCACAAAACACGTTGCCAAATGGAGCTCCGCAAAAACATTCATAAATAAAATCAGCTTTGAAAAAACATCTACTGTTGCAATCGACAAATTGCATGCTTCTCGGGCTGCAAGTCGAAGACGCCAGAACACATACAAACACCTAGGGATTGGTCATTCCTATACCGGCTCGCCGATCGCCGCATCCAAATATCCATATGTATCAAGGGTAACATTCGACTGTCACTATGTAGATGTGCGCTGTCTTCATATGCAACACCGGATCAACATTCTTGGAAGGTTTGATTTATGGCTGTGCGGCAGACGGGCGAGTTTAGATGTGAGGCGGCTTACACAGTGTGCGACAGGTAGTCTGGGACACTGATTTTTTAACTTAAAACTAAATAAAATAATTTTTGCCGGTATGCGTGTAAATTTTGCGGCAGACAGTTTGTTATCGGACCTAAACATATTTGATAATTATATCATAACATAAGATTTGTAGGGTTGTTAGTTTGTTATTGTTAGGTGATATAATTGTTCATTGAAATATTTTTAATTGCTCGTTATACCTATATAGTGGTGGTAAGTTACAAATTATTCGAGTTAAAAATTTATCATTTATTTTTTTAATATTTACAGTGATTTTTGTTTGTCAAATCCTTCAAAAAGATTTTGTTTTTGATTTTAATTGGGAAATTCAGAGGTATGTTCTTTGCGTTATAAATTTTATAATATATTCCAATTGTTTTAAAAAATATTTTTAATAATTACACAACCTACAAAACAATGAGTAAACAGAAAACAATTTTCTAATTCATTTTATCTTCTAAGAATCCCAATTCTACTTCAGAGAGCTCAAATAAAGATTTTCAAACAATGGAAGAATCAAGCAGTGTATTAAAAACACTACAATTTATTATAAATGTGTCTAAATGTAAAGTACGAAAATGTGATTCAAATAATATTCTATATGGGGTTTTCTTGTATTAAATCGATGAAATTCAAAGATGTGTAATTAATGGTGAAGTTTTAGCGAATGATTAATTAAAGCCTGCAAAATTAAGGCGTCATTTAGAATCAAAGCATCCAACCATTAAAAACAAATCTATTGCATTATTTTGAAAGACAAACCGCATTAAAAGCACAAAAAAACTATTGGAAGCTCCACATGAATCTAATTTCTCAATTGTGAAATCATCAATTTTGGTAGTAATTGCATATAGCGACGACTAAAGAATGTCTTTACAAGTGCAAAAGATTCAAGGATGTGTGCACTGAGCTTGTTGGACAATCATTTACGAATAATTTACAGTCGAACTCGGTTATTACGATCACGGACATAGCGAGATCTCGGACGTAATGAGGAAACATTTGTTGACATTTTAGTTTTTATGATTTTCTCCATACATTTATTCATTTTTATAACGAGCTCCTTATCGGATATACCGAGCTAAAATAATTGTCAAAAAATTGCTTAAAATGGATCGTTTAACAACATTTCGACCCTAAGCAATAAAATCCGATCATAGCCGGATGCCGTTAGGATCGGATTACGTTTATGACACTAATTAAGTGTCCAAGTACCTCATTGGTGTTTTCGCCGACAACATTGAAAAAGTATCCACGCATATGGTTGAAATTTCATCTAAAAAAATCCAAGCTGAAGTCAGTAGGTACCTACCAGCATTCATTACAATAAACAACTTCTTTTGTAGTTTATGATTGCCATGCTTGTTTCGGGGATTTTTACTATGGTTTTCAAACTTTTTATGTTCTACATATGCTTACTCTGGACAATGCATAATTAACATTAGAAGGTGGGGAATGTCAGATCAATTCTAGAGCAGATCAGTTAAAAACTAACCCTCGAATTATAAACATGTCTACTAACAAGAAAAAGTGTCTCTCAATTCGTGAAAAGGTGGAAATTATTCGGAAATAGAACGTGGAACGAAAAATATTGAAGTGTGTAAAAAGTAAATTTTATAAGAAAAGTGGATTGACAGAAAAATGAAAAATGTGTGTAAAGGTGTGTAAATAAATTCTAATTGTGTATTTTTGTTTGATTTGTGTTATGTGACCGATTATTTAAAAATACCTATTCTCTGATATAACGAATAATGCTTAATAACGAAGTTCGACTGTAATTTTTAAGTATGTTTAATTGTTTATATGTTTACATCTCTTTATTTTTTAAATTACAATTAGAGGGGAAATAATTTTGAAGAGTGGTTTTAATAATACATTTTTATCACAGGGGGTCCGTGAAACTTCATACACATTGTAAGGGGTCCAAGATACCGAAAAGGTTTCGGAACACTGGTATATAGGACAGAAGTGAGGATCGAAGAGCATAGATATACACCTAATGCAAATGTAGGGGGGAATTATTTTAACATCGAAAAAAGGGATTACCATGTCAATATTACCTATATTACAGAATGTACACACTGAAGTTGGCAACATTGTAAAAAGGAGGACAAGTCCATTAAATCTCGGAAAATACAATAAAAGTAAGATTGTGTTAGCACAACCCGTTAAACACAACAATTTATGTAAAAATAAATTATAAAATATATTTTATGAGATCGTCAACGTAGTCTGTGTGTACACACCTTTAGGAGGACATCAAATGACAAATTAAATTAGTAAATTTCAAATTATGTAAAAAAAAAAAAAAAACTAAAAAATATATTTTGTATGTATCTGGAAATAAACCAATGGTAGGTACCTACCAACAACAAAAAATTGAAGCCAGGAATAGAGGGATGCGCGCCACACGCGGGTGTGAAGAGCAATAACAATAATTAATAGTACCTTTACTCCTCATACTAATATAGATACATAATAGTAAGTAATCAAAAGGTTACCTAGTACAAGTTAGTATTCATAAAAAAAGATTTAATAGAATTTTTCAAAACAAAATAATAAGGAATAAGTACTTAATGTAGCATTGTAATAATAATTAAATCTTAAAAATAAACAAATTATTCTGGAACCATGAACTTGACCTAGTAAAAATGAGCTTATATGCTTATACAACAAACTCTCAGCTTACTACCTACATTGTACATAGCCGAGCCAGTGATTGCGAACATTGGGATTCATTTGAAATTCAAAACATTTCGGCGACGACACGACGCTTTTTAGTCGCTGAAAATCAACAATTTTAATTCTACGTCTTACTATTCATACCTACTCAAAAAAATTAAATACTCAATAATGTTTATCGGCAAAGGATTTGTACTAAATTACCTTATTTCTAAATGTTTCGGTAGAATAAAGTAGATACTCCGACTATAATTAGGTCAGCAAAACATTCGGAATAGCCGACAAACACTAGTCCCTCTTCCCCCCCGCTTTAATTACCAACTGGAGCAAAAGAACATGTCGATTTTTCAACTGGAATAAATAATATTTCCCTACAGTAAAGTAGTTTTAGAGATAATGCCCATCTCCAAAGTAATTAGTGCGGGTTCAAATCCCGTGCTTAGTAAAAGATTCATGTATATTTTTAATATGTACTTGGACCTGTGTTGGACGAATATCTAACAAGTATTCCTCATAATCAACCTCCACCCAAGAGCAAAATGGTAATTTACATCTAAGTAATTTATAAAATGAGTTTCATCACTTGGTATTCAACATATTTTATAAAAATTGCTTTACGACGCATGTTTCACTCACATGTTGAGCTTTATCGAATATGTATACCTAAATTTACGTTTGAGTTCATATAATGTAGTATTTGAAAAATTAAAAACCAAATCTCATAGAATCAGAATTACGAAACATCACTTCGGGTTGTAGGGCCAGTTAAATTAATGAAATTATGGAAAATAATGACAAATGTAATTTTAGTTTATGTAATTTTCCATAACACTTTTAATTTATGCGTTGGTTTTTTAAAATGTTTAGTTTAATTTTCAACATGCATTTATACATAAAATAGGAACAATTTATCTGGTTAATCAACCGAGATCACAAAATTACATATACTACTAGCTGACCAGGCAAACGTTGTTCTGCCATATAAATTATTTCTAGTGAATATTTTGGTTGTTAAATAAAAAGTGACGAATGTATCGTAAGTGTGTGGGGATGGGATCTATGACAGAAAGAGGAATAGAGCACTGTAGACGATGACCGCCGATAAAAACAAAAAAACATCAACCATTCATTTTCTCAATTCAAAATGAGTAATGATGTTCATAATGAATGAATTACCTGTGACAGGATCTCGTTGTTTAATGTTTATGCAATATCCGTCTTGTCCCTTCCAGAAAATTAGCGGATATTGGAGGGCGTCGTATGAACGGTGTGTGTCAGCGATGAACTCCAGATTATTGTTTCTTCTTCGAATCACGATTTCTCGCGTCGATGTGCGGTCGCCAACCATGATTCCAGCAATGTCGTCAACAACAGTCGCATTGAATCGACGTACGTGCTCTCCAGCTGGTGTTTTATCAGGATTGATGACAATAGCGTGATTGTCACTTTGCAATTCGTACATGTGTGCTTTGAAGAATTTCAATAATTCATTGTGCTCATTCAACAGGGCGTCCAGTTCGCCGACGATGCGCCTGGCATTAGGCGAATTGAGGCTATTGTAGCCGCAACGTGCATCCACATGATTGATGTCCTCACCGCCGCGCCCATGAAGTAGATTTGTAAAAATATATGTGGTTCGTTTGGCATTAGCAGCAATGAGCCTACTTTGTGGTATACTTGACCTTTGATTTTGAACGTAGAATGGAATTGTTGACCATTTGCCGCAGTATTGTGAACTATTTCTGTTGCTCCGGACGAAGTCATTTGGAAGCATGAATTGAATGTGCGAATGGACTTCAGGAACAGATTTGAATCTGGAACCGTGCCAATGAGCAAGCTGTTCAATGGTTCTGGTGGTATCTCAATTTCTGGTAGTTGCACTTTTCCTGATGCGCAACACATCCCGGCTGACTCATGTTTGAATTTGAGCGCATGACAATGGGGACATTCTTTGTCCATAGCACCAATCAGCACTTTCGGATGAGCGGAATATTCAATATCTGGTTCGTACTCGAATGCGAGACGAAGGAACGAAGCGGATGTAAATGTTCGATGTACTTGTTGGCGTTGTCGGTCATTTGCTCTGCGTGTGTTAACTACGAATCGGCGCGCTTGGCTCCGTTCCAATTGTCGTTGTTGATTTCGTTCAGCTCGTGCCTCTTGTGATTGAGATGCACGCAATTGCGACATGCTTACACGCACGTTTTTGTTATCTTGTTGGATTTGTTCTTTCTACTCTACTATTTCGCATGTTTGTTGCTTTATTCGTTCGACGGCCCAAATGGCCCCCCTTGCGTCTTGCTGGCATTGTGCACTGTAATACACGCACATAAAAATAGATAAATTAAAATAAATCGTACAAAATTTTGCACGCACTGCGTTGTGATTTGCCGAATGAAATGTCAAAATGACGCGACGCTTCTCTTGAATTCTTCTCGGACGTAGTGCCATCTGTCATTCAACAACATAAATAATTTCGTTCTGTTTGAAATACGAACAACAGTTAAATTTGTTCATACAAAAATAATAAAATCGCGATTAAAAATGGGAGGATGGGGGTAGGAAAGTGAAAATTTGAGGTTATGGGTATTTTTTTATGCCAAATAATAAAAAAAATACAAAAAAAAAATTGTCAAACAAATTAAAGAATTTTTTTCTGGATAGAGATACCCTAATCACCTAGCGGTATGAAATGTACTTGTTGACCTATTCTCATACCTAACAAATATACATAAAAAAAAATCATAAAAATCGGTCAAGCCATTTCGGAGGAGTTCGACCACAAACATCGTGACACGAGATTTTTATATATATAGAGATTATCATTGACTCACTTGATTGATCGTAAAAAATGAATGATTTTAAAAAGGTTGGCGAACACTTCCCGGCGCTATGCAACTACGTACTACGTCGTACAGCTGTAAAGCTCGTTAGTATACGTATAGGTAGGTATGTATGTATGCAGAGTAAAAGTTATACTCGAGTGTGTGTATTTAAAATGAATCCGTGGGGATGTGTGGGTGTGCTCATGAATGAATTTGTACGATAGTATGAACGACGTATCTACTACCACACGTACATAAATATCCTTATGTAAATGAATAGGTATATAATATTATTGAGATACCTATTTATTTTTTTACGTACAAAATTATAATATTTAAATTACTTCCATACGTATATAATTTATATAAATTAGGTTGTTTTAATAAGAAATACCAAATGTTATATTATTATTCTATTAAAAGTAGTACGTGATGTCAGAAAAGATCGCCGAGCTGTGAAATGGCAATAGGCTGTAATGCCAATCCACTGGTTCGATGAACTCAAGATTGCCGAATATGATAATGATTAAAATATTCATCGTTTTCCACAAAAAATATTTTCCCTCGAAATAATAACATAAAAATGTATGGATATTAACACTGTACTACCCAAATCCAGAACTAGGCAATGCAGTTTTGTATCATCAATAGGAAACTCATTTATAGGAAACAGTGGCGGTCTTGTGCCAGCGCTCCATTGGCGAGCCAAAAGTCCGAGGACAATAAATCGTCCAATTTGTCTATGCTCTGCTACTGATCGACGAGCGAATAAAAAAGTCGAGCTGTCAAAAGTGAAAAGTTGCGATTCTCGTAATGTCTTCCGATAATCCTATAATTTTGTGTTATTTATATTTAAACTTGCTTAAAACAATATAGCAGTGAAAACAACACAAGTTTTACGTTTTCTTTTATGAATTTCATAAAAACAAATAAAAAAATAATTGGTAAATCTCTCAATTTCTAATGTGCAAATTAACAAATTAATCAATGAAAATGTTTAAAAGAATAACAGATTTTTTTCGGTCCGAATGATTGCGTATTATTAATGTCAAATCGAATTTGAATAGTGATCGACGGACGTAGTCTGGCAACTCGAGGGTAAAATATCAAACATGTTTGAAATCCAACGAGCCTGGTCTGCGTATTAAAAAGTCCGTCGATCCGGGGTGCTCCACGCGAAAAAAAAGTCCGAAGACTGTAAATCGTCTAACTTGCGTGCCAATGGAGCGCAGGCATTAGGTACAGAGGCCCGAGACTGATCAGTCAGTTTAAAGCCCACTTGCTGAAATTAAATCATTAAATTTTTATCAGCATATTCTCATACCTTTTTTACTATAGGAATATACGCATATTTTTAAGATAGTCGTACTTTTGATAAAGCGACCACTGCTTCATGGAAAACCGCAACTGATGCTGAGCAAATTCAATGAGAATGGACCGAACATGTCGCTCCGCGAGTAGACAGCCATCCGAAGACTGGAAAGGGACTTGAGAATGCGTTCATTGAATGTAGTGGATCAACGACACGGCTGATAACGATAATAATAAAAGCATGTCAATGTAACCCAGAAATCAATGGGCATACAAAAATAGTTCAATTATTTTGAACACATACCTATTATTATGAAGGTTTGTATATACCTACCCCAAGTTAGTATAATAGGAATAGAGAGATTCAGTACGAAACGCGAATTATCATGTAAATTTAATCGTGTTGTCTAAATGAAACGTGAAAGATAGCATCAAATGACAGATAAACATCGAAATAGCAGTTCATACCACGCTTACAAAATGAGTGGGTGCCAATTTTATTATTTTTACAACTCTTATATTCCAATTGAGTGCTTGCCAACTTTCCCACCTTATAATATGAAATTAAGAATGCACAAGATTTTTGTAATCAGAGTCGCATGCAGGATTTCCATGTTCCTAATAAGAAGGATAAGTCACATAAGACAAAATGGCAATGGCAAGGTAGGGTAAAAGGTAAAGATGTTAAATGAAAGACTTATCCTGCGCAGATTTTATGAACTATTGAACTATTATATGATATTATATCCGTGGTATTTGGCCATTTTTCAAGAGATTCAATATTTATTTGGTGCTAATTTATGAACATTTTTTATGAAATATATTTATCACTTGGTATCTTCACCACTTTCGTTATTAAATCTATTGTCACCATATATAAAAAGTCTTTTACGGCACGCTTTTCGCTCACGTGTGTGAGCTTTATCACATATTTGATAAAGCTTAAGAATTAAACATAGTTTTAAATAACAATAAGTAGATAGCAGTGGCGTGCGGTTCATAGATGATGTAGATGCGGAGCAGGCCTAGAAATAATAGACTAAGTACTACTTAATAACATTGGGTAGTTATTTATGATTCAATCACATGGTAAATGTTGCTTAACTTCACTTCTAAAGTTTATATAAGTATTATTAATATTACGTTGTTACATAATATTTCCGAGCTAACACGTTCCAACATTACAACAACCACGATACTCATGAGCCCCACAAAGGGGGGCTTATAGGGCTCTAGCCTGGAGGCCCGGGCTTAAGGGGGCCCGGCGTGGCGGATCAACCAGCCAAGTGAGATAAACACATAGCATAAAATTCCACTAATAGTAAAAAATATCGCCTGCGGCGGTATCTCACTTCAAACATACTTACATAAATATGTGATTGTGCGATACAATTTTTGATTATCGATTGTCGATAGTCGACAACTCCATAATTCAGGTGGGTGTATTAAAAAATACAAAAAATCCCTATAAAATATCCTAAATTTCACCTCGAACACTATTTGGAATACACAACTGTAGATCGTCACAGTGCCTTTAATCTTAGCGATAGGTATGAGGGCCCGCCGAAGATTTTAGCCTGGGGGCCCGCTTCAAGATGTGGGAGCCATGACCATACTACTTCAGCGGCTGTCCACCAAGATACAATTAGCTAAAAAAACGTTAAGATGATGATAATATACTTATGTATAGCAAAAATTAAGTAGGTACCTAAGTATGTACATATTTTTGTAACAGAATCTCAACAAGCAGAAATCACCGCACGCTATTGGTAGATAGGTACAATTATTAATTGATTGTTTCATAAATGCATCATTTAGTTTCTTTTCTCGGTTAAATTGACGATTAACACTTGCACTCATCTCATCACCGACTGTCCAAGGACCGCAGATCCTAATATTATTTAATGCAATCACGTAAAATTACAACGAATAATAGGCACTGCTTTTTCGTTAATAACTCAATACAAATATAAATATGATATTGAAACAAAATCATTACAAAACATAATATATTACTACACAAAATGTTTGTTAACAGTAAGCGAAGTGCAAAGTGAAAGCGTTTGTCGTTTTTCACAACAATAATTATTAATACGTAACTGATGATTTAATACAAGTTGACACTACTTCTTCCATACGTCTATTTTGTTATTGATCCCAGTCCAAGTTGATGTAACTAATATTAAATAAATAATATCGTCAGCCAGGCACGGCTTTCCCGAGATTTCACAAAATATTTCAAGGGTACGTCGAATGGTTAAGTGACTAGTTACTAACTAGTCACTCTGGAAAGACGAGGGAAAATCATAATCAACAATATATATCTTTTTAATTAATTTAGAAAAAATGTAATGCTAACACGCACAGGCACCATTTTAAAGTAGATCTAACCATACTGATTTTATACGGTACGTGGAAAGCAATAATGCTTTGACAAGACATTGCGAGTATTTGAATTGATTACAGCGGAGACCTATCATACCTACCTGATACGTAACCTGCTATAACTCTATCAAAATGTTTCACATATCCTTTTGAAGGACATTCGGAGGGCACGAGGGTCCTTTACCTGTGGAATGCAGGTCGGTTCTCACGTCCCTATATCCGACGTCGCCCTGTGTACAACCTGCGTCATGTATGGCGAAATCAAAATCGAGACTATCTGAAGAGCCAAAACCTTCTCAAATATCATAAAAAATGGTAACAGCAACAGAATTGATCAGTATAATAAAGACACCGGTGAAATCTTACCGAGAACACCAGTATAATAGTATTCCGTCACACAACACTCTTTTCATTTAGTAATTTAGTTAATAATTTATGAGCAATTTTCACGAGGGCTTTGGCTTTAATTTATTAAAAACCATTTTTTTCGCATAATTATCCAAACCGATTATTTTACAAAATCCGGTTTAGTTTATTCAAAAATGAATAGCGTTTCGACAAACCTGTAAGAAGTACTACGTAATATCTCGTACAATACGTACAACTGTAACCTATAACGGAATGCATTCAATATTGTCTTGGTCGAAATCAAATACATTTAAATTTAATGTTACATTTTCCAAAAAGAATGCAACTGCACGTCTTGTCATCTTTTAAAAATCGCACCAAAAAACAATAAGAAAAGCTTCTCAAAGATATTTACGTTGAGATAATTATGATCGGATTTTCAGATTTCCGAAATCTCAATCCACAAACCTGGCTCATGTATCTCGTAGGATTGATCGTTTTTACCAGATGAGAATCGATTTTGAACCCAGTCTACTTATTCAACCAAGGATGAAAAATACTGATTTAATATTCGTGCGTAAATTGCGAAAACGGTCTGCAACGTCGCGTCAAGTTTGGATTCATAGTGATAATCCGCAAGTTGAACACTGAGGTGCCGCGAGATTTAGTAAAATCTTACGGAAAAAAATACAGCTTAAAACCATTTTTCCTCATAGGATAAACACAAGGTTTAATAGCGTGGCATAGTATTTTATTGCGCTACAGGTATATAGCAAAACATGAATGTACTTATTGATTTCATTCGTGCTAATCCCATTAAGTTTTTGACAACTTGGTATATTAAACTCGTGTACCCGATAAATTGAATAGTCTATGAATTATATAAGTAGTATTTATTAAAAATATATATTAATTTTTCAAAATTGATATTTTACTATTTTAAATTGATATAAAATAGGTAAATACTTAATTAATAAATAAAATAAAATCTCAGGGCAGAAAATTAGGGAGGAATTCGAACAAAGAGTAGATTCCGTGTTGGTGACATTTTTCCGCCCGCGGCGCTAGGTATATGTTGGATATGTAATTTACATATGAATTGTAACTAAAAACAGTGGCATTTTAATGTGTATTTCGTAATTTTCCCTTGTGGACCACCGACCGAGTAGGGGTTCCGTGAAATTTTACAAAATACTTCCAAGGGGTGTTCCGACATACAAAAACGTTAGGAATCCCTGCCCGAAGTGTTGTAAATAGTTATTTTGCTCTACAGCCGAGATCCAACATTGCAATCCAACAGCGAGACAGTGACAATCTCTCGCATTAGGTATAACAAGTTTTTGTCTTAAAAATTTAACGCTATCTATAATCATTTTAATATGTAAAATATAAACTGTTCTCCGTCCAATTTCATGTTTATTGAACTCATCACCCTTAGTCTTAATACTATATACGCGAGTAGTGTTTGTTAATAAATCACATAATATATAGTATATATATCTATATATAATATATAGGTAATATTATTACAATTCTCGCCACAATTCAAAGATTCGAACGAAGGCTTCCTACTTCCTACAACGTGATATTAGTTTTGTTAGCGGAACCCTTCTAGAGAACGTAAATTATACAATATTAGTTTCGACGTTCAGCAAGCACACAAAAATCGCTACACGCCTACTCGTGTTAGTACAAAAAATATATATAAATAAACACTTCCACTCCAAAACCAACAATATGCAACCACGCAATGCAATTATGGACTGTATAGATTATAGAATATATATATCAGACTTTTCAAGAGGATTAGTGGTTAGTCATTCTTGATACTTTGGTAGACAATACAAATGCATCTATAAGTACATATTAAATAACTATATATGTGGCATGTAAATTTTACTCCGTGCCCTACTGATATTCAGTGCAATTGTTGTGAATATAGTGCAAATATAGTGCATAATTTAAGTTGGCATTAAAACTCCGAACTACTAAAAACAGCTGTTCAGTTTGTGTAGTAAGTAATGTATCATGAAGCACTTTAGCAGTAGGTACTGAATTATAATTACATGGAGATAGTTGCATTTCAAAACGAATCAAAAAATGGGACAATAAATCAGAAGTGTCTGAACAAAGAAGGTAAATAATAAGATATTTAAATCCTGGACAGATTCTCAAAAGTATTCTCGATTCCGGTCATTGAATTGGATTGATTAAACATGCATAGTATTAAATTTTTATTACAAAAATCCATGTAAAGAAACACATTCACAGCCTTATTATTATGATTGAGAAGAGAATAAGTTGTATAGTTACCTAAGGCAAAGTGGCCGATCCAGTAATTCCGAGAAAATATGTACCCAATACTAGATACTTATAGATACTTATGCTCAATTTAAAACTATTTTGAATATTTTTAAATAATCTTAAATTCTGAAAACTAATAAAATAATGTCTGCTAAATTTTACATGAAGTTACTTACTTCAGTGTTGTCAGCTTTTTATTAAAAAAAAAATAGGTTCTAGTCGGTTATGTGGAATACAGCGGCAAACACATTTTGAAAATACCCTATATACTGGATTATTTGTTAGTTTGGGTTAGTTTAGGTTAGGTTAGATTAGGTTGGGTTTGGTTAGGTTAACCCAGCGATACTCAACCTCAACTCAACCTGCGGCCCTTTAAGCTTTTATGTGCGGCCCGAAACACATTTATTATCAGGAACATGATTTTTAAAAATCTGGCTTTCTAAATTTCGTATATCTTGAGATTCGTATATTATTATTCTGTTTTAGTTTATAATTTTTAAAATCTCAAAAATGTTTTGTAAAAAAGGTTTCATGATTTTTTTTGGTCACACCAGTAGTGATGCGGCCCGCGTTACTTTACAAATATATGTATTTGGCCCGAAGAAAAAAAAGATTGAGTATCATTGGGTTAACCGTTAACCTAACAAATAATCCAGTATATCGACTATTTTCAAAATGTGTTTGCCGCTGTATTCCACACAATGACATTATTCCACATAACCGTCTTGTACCAAAAAATACAATATGCCAAGGTATGAAAAGTAAGTTTTTCAATGTATGTATGTAGTCAGAGTATGGACCTAACGTCCTCACTCCTAACAGGTTGAGCAAGTGGCTTAACATTAATTTCTCGTAAAAAAAATATCAGTTAATAGAACATCCACTCTGTGGAATCTAATATTGTGATTATCTTTGGATCGAACATGGTGAAAAAAGGTGACTAAAATAAAACTAGAAAAGTCAATAATTATAATTTAAAAAAAGTCTAATACACGGTTATTCAAAATTACTTATAGTATTTTGTGTATATTTGTCGTAAAATTATAACATAACTTACGATCATACATTTTTCGCAAAAGCAAAATAATATTACTTACAAGATATCGTCGGTGTTTTGTAAAAAGGGCGAATCAACCATTTTGGCGAAATCGAGATTTTAATGAAAATACAATATGTACCCTACTAGCTTTGTTGTGTAAAAGCGGCGAATTTTTATCTCCACAGGAAAGTACTTAAAATGATAATCGACTAAAATTAAATTAATTAAAATTACGAAATAAAAAGCAAATGTGACATATTAGGCCTTTTAAAATATTATATAATAATACCTATTATAATGACAGTATTCTTTCTAAGCTTTATTATAAACTTGTTAGATATTTATAATCATCTACAGGTAAAAAACAAATAAATGTCAAAAGTTAAAAATCCTCCTCCTGTAAAGTAGCATTTTGGTTAATTCGCCCTTTTTACAAAACAACGACGATATACATAAATGGTAGGGTTATCTTTAAAGAATATAATATAATAAGAATAAGTTTGATCTAAGATTAACTTTTAAATTCACATGCTGTTTCTTAAATGTGTGTGAGAATCCAGAGCATATACCCATTATATTGAACAAACGGCTAACAATCATTTCTCTTTAAAAAAAAATCGTTAAGATTTATTCCAAATTGTAGAGCTGCTTAATGATATCACAATGACTAAATTCAAAAGGAGTTGAATTTGTAACGTTGTTGCGAGTTTAAAATGAATGTCTATCAAGAATCTATCTAGGTACCTATATGGATAGAAGATAATTAACTTATTTAAAAACTTCACATGTTTGAAATAATTGCACCCTTTTAAGAGGCACGAATCATTCTTGCCCATCTGTCTGGACATGGGCACGGAATTTTTAATATCATTTTGTTATTAATTAGGTAATCGATTCCGTGTCCGACGTGCGATTCGAAGAGCCGTGTGGCAATAGCAACTCGCCCACAATAGAATCATACACACTCCTCTCTCTCTCCGAAACGATTTAATCAATACCGAAATGCATACATACACAACAAAATAAAACAAACTCCGGCGAATAGAACACGGCAGACGGCCGAATACGATTGACAGCGTTCGGCTCTCAAACTATTAGCTGCAATCGCCAGCCATCGCGCGGAAAAACGACGAACAATTATCTACATGCAAACAGCAAACGAATTGCATCACAGGAAAAGCCTTAATACTATTTTCTAGGAGCGTTCAGATTCAGGATATAAAATATTATCTACACTACAACAACAGCATGATTTTGCTGTACGGATACGGGTCATAGGGCATTACGCAGAAACAGGATAAGGCGAATAGCGTTTGTAAAGGATATGCATTATTCTTTAGTAAAAAATAAACGAAACACAAGGCCTAATTTTTTCCAGCGAATATTTGATCCGATGAAAGCAAACCAAGCATGGCGCAACCTCTTTACATTACCATGCATAACAAACGTTGAAAGGGCGCGAATGCTCTTGATAGGCATGTAAAGCTCTTCACAGGCTCCACTCTTGGGCGAACTGTGCATAAGGTCCAGAAAGAATTTATTCTCCATGTATACTACTAGAGAAAGAAGCCAAAGAATGAAAACATATGTGCAGGAATGGTCTAAATATAGCGCAATTTAAATAAGAATAAAGTAGATTTTACGTATAGCACCACCGACATAAGAACGCTTACGGACAGGGAAGAACATCATTTTACCGGGTTAAATTATTTAAATAATTAATAGCCCATCTTTGATATTTTGTGTGTTTAGTAGGATAAACAAAATTTTCCGTACGCGTTTCTATATCGGTGCTATAAGTGTGGGTATACCTTTCAATGATAAATATAGATTTTCTTTTTTCCGTAAACAGAAAATTTATGATCAATACCACCGTCTATTAACAGTATTATTTATATCAGTTTTGCAACTACTCTGATAGGTCAGATAAATGCATAAATACAGTGCAATTATTATAAATGCCAAACTATTTTGTTTGATTCCCATTCGGGTTTATGAAATCAAAGGGCCCTATTTCCGACTTAGAATATTATTATAATTATTATAATGCGTCTTGCCGCTGTTACAAAATTTAAACATCTGCCAGATAAGTAGGTACTGAGCAACACCGATGCATTTTTTAATATGAATAAAAAACATTTGACAATCATAACCCTCCATGAAGCAAATAACCCCCCTACACCCGTTCTAGCCAGCTATGGAAAGACAATGCACTCTCTATTGCAATTTGGGAACGTAACACGGCGCAACATAGTGCAATATTTAGAATTAATTAAATAACACGTTAATTAAACTCACAATAAATTAACCTGTCGACACGTGGGTATGAATTAAAAAGAAATTAAGCTGCCCGGTAGCAGTATACAAACATATGGTTCTGGTATTCGGATGAATACCTGAATTGCCCAGTTAAGTATCATTACGAGATAATAGCATTGGTAAAATCCTAGTGTTAACCCAAGAGTTGTTGAACAAAACGAATAGAAAATAATAAGTAACCCTCGAACACTGACAAATCCGCAATAGTAAAAATGGATATATTCAGCGCAAAAATATATATAGGTACCTACATACCTATTCCAACTGAGTTTGTAGAGAATTTAGAGGGACTTGCACATTGTAAACTAACGTTCATTGCGGAGGTAGCCAGTCACGATCTTTATCAAAATTGATGTGGAATAAGTCAAGTACCTACTACTCATCAGCAGCATCTTCTTGGCTATGTGTTAAAACTGTGAACTAACATGCTCCGCCCATTTTTAACCGCAATTCCATTATAAACTAACAAGCTCCTCCCATTTAGTAGACAACAGCGCCTAGAAGCGTAGCCAAGAAGATGTTGCAGAAGAGTATATTATATTGTATTTATTTTAATTTATAGGTACAATGTCTTTACACCAATCTTTGTAAATGTATACAAGATTAAAGTGATACCTATGAATATTATCATGTTGTAAACGCACAGAACAGAAAATAAATAGAATACCAATAGGCTATGTTCAATGCGCCGCATGGTGAAGCAGGCTTTTGAATGTGTGAGTGTCCTACAAAAATGAAGCACGCATTATGCACGTGCAATAGTGTGTGTAATACACCAACATTAAATGAGCGTAAATGCATAAACCGAGAGCAGTTTTCAGTATTCGACGTTAAACGTATTTTAGACACGTGTGTAAGTTTAACCCGGATTCATCCTTACTCGAGTCGGTTACCTGCTATCGCCTTACCCGTTGTGTATTTCAGTTCCCATCATTTCTGAGTTCCCTGTGTAAACGTATTGAACTAATAATTTATATTCTCTATATAAGTACAGTAATTGACACGGTACCAAACCAGCCACAGATGTACAGATGTACATATGTACATACGTACAGATGTACAAAAACAGACCATGCCGTTCATAAAATACGAAAAAATATACTTAACGTTATTAAACTGAGTATGTATCTAAAACATAATAAAAATAACACATAACATATTGCGCAACATTGCGTACATGTGGACACAATCACGCGCAATGTTTCCAATAAAATATTCATAATGAGTTCGTCAAAGCTGTATACGATGGAAGCGAGGGGAGGGTGTAATGAAATAGCTCCTATTAGGTTCAGTTTAGAGTGGGGCGCAACGTAAAACACATAACCATAAGTTTATAATGCTAGGTGCATACATCGCGCACCCCTAATAATATTGTGCTAGCTGCTAGCTGCAGTAATCGCTGTACGGGTGGATAGAATAACAATCCCTCTGCCAATGGGGTACAATTGTAGGTCACAATATTATTATTTATTGCTTTCGACTGTATGTTTTTCCAATAAAAAGAAGTTCTTCCATTTATAATTCTGTGTAAGTATTGATTATACATGCCATTCATCGTACAAATACATCACTATCAGTGTCGAAATTTCTTGACATATTGATACATCTTGTGAATTATTCGTTGAATAAAAGAAATAGTTAATTATAGATTATTATCAAGTTCAAGTAAGTTACACCATAAAAAATATTGGAGAAATCCACGACGTCGGTTAGTAATTGAAGTAATAGGTATCTACTTTGATTAATAAAAACAAAAACCGATTGCCAAAGTAGCTTGATTTCGAAAAACGCTGATGAGTGGGTATTTAAAAGGCCAATAGTTAAAATTTGTCGCAATTAGTATGTCACTGCGTAGCATATTGGTAAATGCGACGGACGGGGCGAAAACCCGGGAGATGCAGGGTTCAATTCCCGGCCGGGGTGGTTTACTTTTTTCAAAAAATATTTTTTCTATTGGTATAATATATTATTCTCTCGCAAAGTGTTTTTCAAAATTATGTATGTTTGATAACATACAATTTTCGATAGTTACCAACTCTAGACCCGAGAGAGTGAGTTTTATAAGGGTATGGTGCAGGCCGATTCTGATTGCCGGAGCGTGTTTTGTAGGCATGAGCTTGGCTCGGCAAGTTTGGCATGACGGATGCGGTTCAAGCTGATACTGCAGATGAAGGTAAAGAAGCAACGTGCTATGGAAACTATTCAAATAAAACCAGAGCGAATTTCAGTCCACGCTGATTCTAAACTGAATCGGAAACAGGAATGGCCGTTGCTTGCCGCCACTATGATGATCACTGCCATTGTACAACATTATTATGTAGTCAATTCTTCGAATCAAATCGGAATCAGTCTGAGCTCTGTCAGTAGGTACACTAAGTAAAGAACGCAGTAGTTTTAGTCGCTGGATTCCAGCAATAGCTTTTGTTCTTACTATCACTGACGATGAATGTTGGTGGGTAAATGAATAACATCATTACATTACACCACTAAGCTAAAGAGGATCGCATATGCATTAACCGACTTTTTGTTTCGACGATAAATGGATGTTAGCCACTTTGACGACCTGTTAGGTTCATACCCTGGGTACAAACAGACTTTGAAAAACAACATGTGAATTTTCCAGACCCGGGAATCGAGCCCTAAGCCCACGCCATTATAAAACGACACGATACCGCTCGGCCATGAATATAAAAATGATGACAAACGCATTTTAAACGAGATAGTTTCGTTTTTTGACTAGACTAAAAAAATATATGATTTTCACATACGACACTTCCACTGTCGGGTCCAAAATATCTGTGAGCTCAAGGATTTCAGCATGTAGGTTGCTTTCAATGATGACCACTGAAAGTGAACGATGAATAAAAGTGATCCACAGCACTTACATAATATTATGTGCGTTTAATTCGGAAAGATAATAATATATTGAATTCTATTCCCACTGGATTCTTAACCCGTTCAGACCTGAATTAATTCTGAGAGGTAGAAAAATTATCTTTATGTTGATTCCGTGTGATAGTGACCCAAATAAGACAAAAATATTTTTATTTTATTTTTTTCATTGAATTTTCCTAGTTTTCCAGCATGGGCATAATTATGCACATTTGGTCTCAAGCGCTGCAAAATTGGTACTCGAAAGTATTGCAACAGCATTTAAAATTTTGCCTGTTTTGTTAATTTTAAGGTTATTTATAATTAAATTAAACATATTCAAGAAATAAAAAGCACATTTAATACTTCACATATTATATTTTATTGAAATTTAAGATCTAGAGACATAAATGTTGACAATTATTTATGTTTTTCTGTGATATGTTACAAAACAATTTCTCTCCTTCTTTGTGCATAAATGAACATTACTCTTATCATAGTAAAAATGTGTTTTTTTTTTATTACATAGGTATATTATTTTTACATCTTTTCGCTTCTCTACTCTGGTCCAGATGTAGCATATTATGATCAATGCGGTCATACTGGACTTCAGTAATCGGTTTTACCTCTTCGTTTGGTTTCCTAGCCTTTTTTCGAGGCTCACTATAACTAATATCACTAGGGCGGCCATTTTTTTTTATTTATAGTTTTATTGGACTTTACAATTGACCCTGACAGCCTCGTGCGGAAGCGGTACAAATCCCTCTCGTCCTCGCCATCGCTTTCTAATGGCATTATACATCGGCCAAACCTTGAAAACTCTTTGTCGGTTTGTACATGACTTCTCGAAAGTACCACATGTGTTGGGATATCTGTCAGTTCATCATCAGACAAATCAAGCAGCCTCTCATCATACCGAGAGTGAAAAGGCGACGTTGGACCTGGCTCGGCCACGTGCTGCGGGTGCCAGAAGAGAACCTCAACCTGGCTTGCCTGTTCTTCAAGCCGACCGGATTCCGGCATCCTGGAAGGCCGCTAAATACTATCTATAGAGTGTATACGGCGGAGCTACGGGATGATGGTTTGACCTGGAATGAAGCAAGAAGACTGGCGATCGACAGTGATTCTTCTTGGAGGCGCCGCGTGATGTCCATTTGCTCCAACTAAGGGGCGGATATGGCCGAAGAAGAATAAGAAGAACTTTTGTCCAACTTTTTCTTTCTCCATATCTTCTTCATTGGTAGGATCATTCATTTTTGCTGAAATAAGGTGTTTTATACCGATATAGAAATATATAACACTTCTGCATTCGGCATATTATACAGTGACGTTGAGACCAATTGTGCATAATTATGCACATGCAAATTCAAAGGTCTGTGAAATATTATTTTACTTATATTTTGTTTATTTTATGTTTTCAACATGTCGTTTATATATATTACTCCATTTGTTAATTGATATCTAATGCTTAACGATTCTTTAACTTGAGTTTATCATAATAAAATGTACTAACCTGGAACGCTGTTCAATATCAGTGCAGAATAGGTTTCATATTCGATCATTGTCAGTTTATCATTCATAGATGGAGTTCCTTGTTCCATTTATAACAAAGATTATTAGTTGATCAAAAATCATATAGATGGTAAAGTTTTAATAAACGAAAAATGAATATTTTACGAAGGTTTAAAATAAGTGTGCATAATTCTGCACACGGGGTCTGAATGCGTTAAGTCGTTGCGTTTTGACCTCACTAAATCCCGCACAGACATCACCCGCAGACTGTTTCCCCTACCTCCTGCGGAAATGATCTGTACCCCAGTACGTTAAAACGCAACAGCCAAACGGGCGCAAAGCTTAAATGGTAAGAATACTAGTAATAATTATTATAGACTGAGTTGACACAATATTATTAAGTGTTGTTACTGAAAATTGCTCGTGGCCATTATTAAAAGAGGAAATACAAGGTATTTGTGAATACACGTTAAATCAGGTGTCTAAATTTAATATGTAGATACCAGTGACTTGCGGTGAAGGTTTCCTCGCGAGTATGCTGTTGCAAAATCTGTATAGGTAGGTATACCCATTATTTACGACTAAGACATTATCAGCATTACTGAACTTTTTGGGTCCCATTTGTTAAAATAAAACAACATTCAGTTATATATCTACATCATTACAGACAGAAAGTCAAAACTAACGTTTGTCAAAAAAAAAAATACACAACGCAGCACGATCAAAATTTGCCTACGTATGCATAGAATCCCGTTAAAAATATGCCATCCGTACAGTACAGTGCACGTCAATATTATTGCTTAGTATATTGCGAGTAATTCTGGGCATGGTTCGCATCCACAGCATCAACGGACCGCACGTCACCGATAGATACATATTTCACTGTGAAGTTACCGGATTGAATTTCTGCTCCAGCCGGATTCAAAGCACTCTGGCTGAATACAATAATAAGACGTATTACATATTGTTAGTTTTCATCGAAATACTTATGTTGATTTCAGGAAATGGGTCTGAAGCTTAGACTATAGATACATGTCTGAAGAACTGAGCGAGTTTTCAACTAATACTGCTAAGATGCTTCCATCATATCTATATTACGCTCCGTTTTGGATCGCAAATGATAATTTAACCTGTTTTTTTAAATGTTTTTGGTTCATGATATCGTGATCTACATGAATCGTGTCAAATTGATACGGATTTATCCTATTTCCATTATATTTATTCATTTTCTATGTCTACCCTTACCTGCAGACAATCGGCGCCACACCAGTACAACAGCTAGACGTAGGGATTGCAATACCAAATGAAAATACCAATACCGGCATTCGTACTATAACGCCGTGGGTCCCAGGATCGAATCCTGGGTCTGGCAAGTACACATATTGTTTTTCAATTTGTGTGTGTCAGGGTATGGACCTAATAGGTTGAGCAAGTGGCTGACATCCATTTCTCGTAAAAAACAAAATCTGTCAATACAAACCTCTACTCTGTGGAGGCCCATATGATCCTATTAGGATCGGACATGGTCGAAAGAAAGGTATTCGTGAAATAGGTATATGGAAAAAATAGAAGTCTATACCAATAAATATAGATATTATAAAAATCTCTTTAATATTAATATTTCATAGGAAAAATATCCAAATACGTACATATTATTATTATTATATGTAAACCTTTAAAAATCGGTAGAGGTAAGATAATAATATGGTAGAGATGTTGAAAATATTTGCAAATACTTAGTAAGTGAATGATGACTGAAAGTGAATGCACTTTTTCTTAGTATGTATGATCTTTCAATAAATTTATATTATGAAGTGATCTTAGATGTGTATGTGCCCCACTGATAATTCCACGTGTTTTATTAGTTTATTACACTTTTTACACTTAAGCGTCGAATGGCAATGGAAGTGAACCAGACATCGCGTAACCCGACAAAAATTTTACAGTCCCGTTGAACCTTTCATGTTAGTTAATACATTATGGTTTCACTTTCAATACCGAATATGTCGGTATTGTGATTTTTAAAACAGGTATTTCGGTATCGAAAAATACTGAGATACCGGTTTGAAACACCGGTATTGCAATGCCTAAGCTAGAATCGGAGTGTGGCGCCAAATAAAACCGCAGTTTTCCCTGAACCAACAGATTAGTGTTCACCGATCACTGACGTAGAGCTATCCATTATTTGCATTTTAGTTGGAGACGGAGACGTACAGAAATAAATGACTGAGTAATTAGGTACCTAGGTATGGTACAGCACACTACTTGGCAACTATGTAATCGGTAAGTAGTTTGTTTAGCTATTCGCAGATCAAGTAAAATAATTTTAGCCGAATGATTCATCAGAATTAACGCAGTGAGTAAGCATGTTCTACCAATCTAGTTTCATATTATATACAGAGACCACAAAAATAAGGGAAGTGGGTTACCTTCCGGGTGTGATTGTAAAAGCGTACAATTCTCAAATATGGAGAAATATGGGATATACATAAACACGTGTTAAAGAATAGATACGTATGTTATGTTCAATAGTCTCTTTATACATTCTTTCCAGATCGTGAGAAATTTCCTTTTTGTGTGAAATTCCAGTAAAATATGGCAAATTTCATTCGCAAACCAAAAAATAATGAAAAAATTAAATCTACCAAATAATGCATCTTATTTTTATCCATCAAATTTAGTAAATCGTCGTGAAGGCACTGTGTATTTGTATGGTATTCTTTTTAATATAGGTACTCCATGCAACAATCGATTTTTTTTAAATTTTTCCACACATATTTCAACCCTGAGCTTAATCACATGTTCTGGATATACTACGATAACTGAGGTGTTTGACATGTTCCACCTTTATACTACGTCCGTGTGTCATCTTTTACAATAAAACGACAAATAAAATTTAATTAACAAAAATTAATGAGAGTAAAACTACAAATCCAATAGCATTATGTACCTACCTACACATCGAATGTTGATTGATGATACTCTTATTATCTCCTTATCGTTGTTTAGATATTAACATTTAAACACCACTATGTCAAATACACAGTCATTAATTAGGAAAGTGTTAGTTTTGCTTCAATCATGACGTTTAAGTAGGACACAATATGCTTCTTATTACTTGGACCCGAGGGCGAGAGGTCAAATGGTAGGTACGTATTCAAAAAGCGCAACATTTTGAGTTGAGACAAAAAACAAACAGATCACTTATACTTATTTATATCAATGAAAATGCATTCGAATGTAATTGAAATGCGTAGCTACCATGTTAAATTCTTCTTCTTCTTCTTCGACCATGTCCGATCCTAATAGGATCATATGGGCCTCCACAGAGTAGAGGTTTGTGTTAACAGATTTTGTTTTTACGAGAAATGGATGTCAGCCACTTGCTCAACCTATTAGGTACATACCCTGACTCACACACATATTGAAAAACAATATGTGTACTTGCCAGACCCAGGATTCGAACCTGGGACCCACGGCATGATAGTCCAACGCTTATGCCGCGCGGCCACCGTGGGCGTCAATGTTAAATTACAAAAAGCTAACTTAAGTAGTCATATTCACAGCAATAAATGAACGAATAGTGGACGGACACATTATGAGAATTTGTTTTCTTGTCTCGGCTGAAAAACCAGTAATCACGAGTTCAGATATTAATTAAAATGTCACTATCGCACGCGGGGCCAAAATTTTAAAATCATGTAATGCTGGGGCGAAGCAGTTATCGCAGTATTGCATCGCGCTTGTTGCCATCGCAATCGGAATATATAGAGTTAAAAAGCTCCAAGCAGGGAGAAAAAAATAAACTGAACGCACAGTGGGATGAATTGGCGGCAGTTGCTAGGCCCGTATCAATTTTATAGGGCTACCTACCAAAACATTACCCACAAGGGCCACAAGTCAACCATACGTGGTCATTTACATTTAACTCTGTCGCATTGTTGTCTATAAATCCATACAAAAATATACTCGTCACAGTAAGATAACCTAACTCTACCGGGTACATTATTACGTGTTTCACGCATGAAGCTTTAATAAACCAAGTCGCACTTTTTATGATAATTACCTTAGTACTTAGTTAAGTTGGTCAAGAGACGAGAGTAGGGCGGGTTCTAGTAATCATTTGTTGTAGCGGAGAACGGTATTTATTATAAGGTAACGGTACAGCATAGATACAGAGTTGTCAATAGGGGAACGCGCAGGGTGCGAGTGACGACATGTTTTTGGAACACATCCCGTCCCGCTCATCGATAACCGCCCCGGTCACAGTTTCGTATTAATCGACCCCAGCCTTCCCGGAACTGGACAGACAGACATGTTCTAGGCAGACAATTCTTACGAGCCTTGAAGCAAGTTTACATACAAAAAAATAAACTGAATATTAGAAATTTGCAACTAACTTACATTATTTGGCCGTCAAACGATGGTTCTGGCACGTTTTCGGAGGGTAACTGGCACACTGCCCAAAACAGTTAACCTTTCGAGGCTTCCCGGGTGCCCGAAGAATCATATCATTATAATACGGAGCAGGCACACAGATGTCAGTCTTTCAAAGATACTAATCTCTTGCAGAATCGAGGCATTGATTCTGTGTTCCAACCGTCCCCAGCACCAAAAGTGGCCACCAATCAACACAGAAATGCGACCAAGTACTTACATACTCATAGATATTTCTTAATTGACATCATGGCCCCCACATCTTGAAGCGGGCCCCCAGGCTAGGATATTATTTGGCGGGTCCCCCTACCTATTGATAGAGATAAAGGCAGTGTGACACAATAGCGTTTTCCAAATGGTGTTCGCGGTAAAATTAATGTGTACTTATATTTAGTGTTTTTTTGGATATTGTTATACATCCATGTAAATTATGGAGTTGGCGACTATCGATACGCAATTAAAAATTGTATCGTACAATCACATAATTTGAAATAATAATATCACTGAAGGAAAATAGCGCCGCAGGCGATTTTTTTTTAATATTAGAGTATTTGTGATGTGTGTTTATATCACTTGTCTGGTCGAATCGCCACGCCGGGCTCTTCCTGAGCTCGGGCTCCCAGGCTAGAGCCCTGTCAGCCCCCCCTTTGTGGTGGCCATGATTGACATAGTTGGGTAGGTATGTGTTTCGAAAAGATTTGTAATAAGTATATAAACGTATAGAAATGCATGAAATCATAATACTCAGGTTGAATCGAAAACGAAAAAAGTCAAAGGTGAATGAAGGCACCAACGTATAACGACAGATTTTTGCGGTTTGATCTATTGACGGGCAACCCTACCGCGTCCAAACGAAGTACCTATCCCTGAGTTCGGAAACTGTCACCCGGTTGATGAATAGGGGAGATTATTTTGCGCACAGCCAGGAGATGAACCCTCACCAACACAACCTCCAGAAGAGTGGCACAACTACGAATGCGTAGATATTGTACCTACGTACCTACCAGTAGCACGCGCGAACGTACCAAAGTAATTCGATGAATTCATGTGGGGGACAAAAAAAATAACGCAATGTGTGCTCATATTTTGGTTCGAATAAAAAAAACTTAATAAAAACTTGATAAGTACTATATTATATCATTTTGAGAAACCTTCCATGTAAACCAAGATTTTGTAATTTTTGGTAGCAGCAAAGGTCGACACGCCACTAAAGCAGTGAGAAATATGTTTTACTGCAAGAAAAGGCAGCAGAGGCGTGGACAGACAGACTCTCTTGGTTGCGCAACTTCAACAAGTGCCTTTATGTACAAGATGTTGGGGATCTAATCTAATAAGACTGGCCCAGGACAAAAATGTATAGACTAATTTGGTCGCCAAACTTCGACAAAAGATAGTACCAAGAGAATAATGATTATTTGTTTTCTACGAATAATTAAAATTGACAAGCAGACCCAGCTGGCATTAGTCAGTTGCCTCGCTAGGCCTTGCAAGTCGCTTAGCGTCCTAATCAAATATTGATGAATAAAATTATGAAATAAATCTAATAGTTATTATGAAATAATTATACTAACTTGGAATGCCTGATTACTTCATGTACCTATTAGAATATTAGATAGAAAGGATGGCGTCCAGGAGTTTCCATTGGATGAGGATAGTATCATGTTTCGTACATTTAAATCCGTACAGCAAAAATATTACGATTTGTGACAAAAAATGACGAACAACTACTATCTGTCGTAAAATGTCATTTTATTTGAAATATTCCGATTAAATGGCGAAAAGATGTGTATCTTAATGTACATATATGGGTACCTACTTACATTACAAAATGAGAACGCGAAATATACGTACTCACATATCAAAATATTGATTAGAAATAAAATTGCAATTTTATATAAGTAAATATTATTCATTATTAATTGTCGCCCACGATGGCCGAGCGCGCTGAGGTGTCGGTTTATTATGTCGTGTATCCTAGGTTCGAATCCCGGGTCTGTCAAATTTAAATTTTGTTTTTCAATATATGTTTGGACCTAATCCTAAGAGGTTGAAAAATTGGCAAAAAAATCATTATCTGGTAAAATCAAAAGCCTGTTAATACAACCCCCACTCTGTGGAGGCCCATAAGATCCCTGCTCAAACATGATGATGTAAAAAATATAATCTAATTATTAATTAATATACACATTACGTATGTCACATGGGTTTCATACGCCTACCTAAATGTTTAACATTAGGTAACCATGAATCCTGATAGAAAAACAGACAAAAGTCATGCATGTCAGTGAAGTCACATATTAGGGTGGAGAGGTAGATCATACATAATGCAGTTGTATATGGATGTTTAAGGTTGTCAGCCCTACAATAATCATAGTAAGTACGCCAATCTGGTCCAATTGGATTTGAAGAATATCAGGAAGAACCAAATTATATAAAGCGTTATAAGTGCCGTGAACACATATTTTTACAGCGCAGCTAAAACATCGTAAGACTCACCGGATTGTTAACATTAAATATACTGTTAATAGCCAAAGTTCTTAATCATGTATAAATCGTAGTGAAAGTGATAAAAATTAACAAAGTGGCGTTTAGATTATAAATTCGTGCTATTTTAAAACACAATAATTCTAACGATTCCTGCAATACTGCACAACATTCAAAAATATTTCAGAAATGAAGTGTATCAAATCCAATATTTTTGCCAACTATTTTTTTTGTGCATATTTTCCAATTCCTCATTCTGTTCTGACAAAATGTATATTATGACTAGTAGTTAGATGTTTGTTTTTCCTGGACTCGATCCGGTCATATTCTGTGCCTCCCATATATTTGTCAACAGACCCCCCTCTAAGGAATCATGGAATATATGACTTAGTATGAACTATTATTGTAATATACATAAGGTCAGTTAGAGACGACCATCATGACCCATGTGCTCAATCTAAATAGGCAATAGTGTTGGTTGAAATGGAAAAACCCGATTCACCAAGATTTGAACCCTAGACATCGGTGTGCCCAATAATACCATTAAGTAGGCGCATACCAGTTAAGGTGACTACCATAAAGACTACCTAAGAATGATTTTAAACACAGGAGCGTCATGTAACGAGCAAAAACGTGGAAAAATCACTCAAGTCGGTTCAATCATCGCGGCCTTGCTGAGGGTTGACTACGAGAGAGTATTTTGTTTATTATATTTCATTTAAAAATGGTGAAGTGGCATTCAACTATCCATTATTTGTGCACTTGTCGTAGTAACATCATCGGGTTTGGGGGCCTTGGGGCAAACTTATTAGTAGGGCCCGGATTTATATGCTAGTGCATGTTTTGTTAGGGTGTATGCACAGCTATGAGTTGCACAGAAATCTGTTTTGAAAGACACAGAATCCAAAAATAAAATTTTATTGTGCATATAAATGCATATTTGAGACGTTAGAGCATATTTGAGACAATAGTGCATATTTCATAAATAAATGCATATTTTAGAGCTTTTGAATTTATAATTTTAGTTTTTTTTAAATTATTTTATCGAAATATAACTAAGTTAGGAAGGAAGATAGTTTAGATGCACTTGCATTTTTAATGCCATCTCCGAGCTGTGGATTAATCAGTGAAAAAAGTGAAATCAATTCGAGCACTATTATTTAAAGTTTGCCCAAGTGGACGTTGAGAGGTAGTTTTCCGCATATAAACAAAATACTGACAGACACCTATGCGGATAATTTTAATGCCAGAGCATAATATTGAAAAAAATAATGTAATTTTTTTCGGGCAAAAAACAGAAAATAGTATTTAGGAATAGCTAAGTGTGTCGTTTTTGTTTTTTAAGTTATGTTTGGTTTACATTGCATTTATTATTCAATTATTTGTAGGTACTTGTGAAAAAACTATTTTGAAAATTGTAATTGATTAACTTTATATTCTTTGTTTGTGTTTTTTGTTCTGATATCGTATTATGTTGAAAAATTATTAACTAGTTATTCGATTTTTTGTCAGTAATATTGGGTAAAGTGGGTATTTACAATTTTTTCCACAAAAAATGTCAATTTTTAACTGCATATTTCTTCGGTTTTAGTGCATATTTTATTGATTTTAAGTGCATACGTGCATGCATATAATCATGTTTTTTGTTGCATACAAATCCGGGCCCTACTTATTAGATTAAGCGCCAAATAGAAAAGTAAAATGGAAGCACGAATCGAAAATAAAAATATATGTTTCCACATGTATTCCATTCATAATGGTACAGCAACATACAATAACGACATTCGCAGACAACGGGCAAGACTTTTTTTTAACTTTCGGATGTTACAAGGATATCCAATAGTGATATCCTATGGACTTAATAAATTTTACTTCGATAGAAAGAGTATGTGTAACTAGAGTATGTGTTAAGTTTTTTGTTAATGCTGAGAAAATAAACGTAAACTTCAACTGAACCGCATAAGACCATCAGAAAACTGGGAGCTTTCGCCGTACCATGAGGATTTTCCTGGGCTGATCACATTACAAATGAGTAGGTTTTAAGAAGAGGCAATAAGCAGAGACAACATGGCTACTACCCAGCAGAAGAGGTTGCATATTTTCCCCAATGAGAAGAGTACCTATAATATTATATAATGTATTACATCTTATAACGCAAGAAAGGCAGTAGGACGTTAGTGGTCTGATACAACCGACCTTGATAGAGATGTACCACAATTTGGTCGCTCACCTTCGATAGACGAAACAAGAAGATCACGTCATGTTAATGGGGTCTAATCTAAAACACTTTCTTGACAAATGAGGCACATGGGTTTATTTTAAAAATCAGTAAAAAAAAAATATGTTCCTGTCCACCTCTTAATGACAAAACGTCATAGGATACTGGAGAAAGCAGTGAAGGGAGGAAGGTAGCCTGACGAAGCAACCGGATCATGTGCTTTATTGCTCACAGAGGTTGTAATATTTGCACTCCTTTATTCATTCGCCGCCATTTATAATGTGCCGCCTCTATGCAACGCATGGTCAGCCTACCCCCACTGGACGTCGTTGCCCGTAGTTTGCACGTCCATGGAATATTCGTGACCACATCAAAAATTTGTATGGGTGGACAATGTAAAATAATCATCAATACAATTAAGTACTTAGGGAATAAAAACTTTAATATTCATAACATCATAACTTCATAACGATTCATGTGAATTGTTTTAGCTTGGAATGTAAGATAAAGTAGGTACCTCCTTATACGGTAATAATGACAACGCAAAATCATGTCTGCAAATGTACCATAAGTAATAATGGTACGGCTATAAGCACAGCGTCTTGCAGTGGCGTGTGCAGCGGGGGGTCGCGGAGTGAAAATTAACCCGCTGGCCAATTCATATGTGCCCTTTTACCGATATTATACTTATTTTTTTAATGTCATATGTTATACGTACAATACATACAATAAAGTAGGTAAGTGGAGTAACAATTTACATAAGTACAACGTAAATAAAACATCACTTCCCTGTATTCAATAGAAACAAAACAAGATCAATTCGTTGGCCATTCAGAAGCAATCTTAGATTAATAAATAAAAATGTCACGCCAATTGCCATACCAAGAATTTGAAGTAAGATTTGTTTTATAACTTAATGACGGTCATGCCATTACATAAACGCAATACAGAGCCTCTGAAATGTCCTCAAATATCACCAATATTGAATGCGTGTTTCGTTTACGTGATAAACTTTAATGCGTATACAGGCGTAATTCAAAAGTAACATATTATGTAACACGTATTTTAAGTTTATCCCATATTTATCCACTCGAGAATAATTAAACATCGTTTCAGACTCACCAAGAATATAATAAAAACAAAATCTGTTAATACAAACCTCCACTCTGTGGAGGCCCATATAATCTTATTAGGATCGGACATGGTCGGAAGAAGATAACCCAGTATTATCTCGTTCCCCTGGAACCAATATTTTGTATTAAATGCCACCACCACTTCGTTTTATGAACTTGTGATTGATGATTTTAAGATGCAAAGTGAAAAAAAGAATAAGTATTTAAAAGATTGTCATGTCGGCATATTTACCATTTTTCATTAGTAGTATTTTTTGGCCGCATAAAAGTAAGTAGGTTCATGAGGTTATAATATTATTTTGGTATCAACTGTGAGGAAGAGGATAAAACTTTACCTGACGTCCTTACGGTATTTTTCTACTTCTGAGGAAATCCGGCGTACTCCACTGATCCGGAGTGACTGATGACAAAATGCAGATCGCAATTATTTCACCGAAACGCGATGAGAAAAGCCAGTAAGAGAATAATTGTTCATTTAAGACCAGAACCCATTCGATATTCATTATTTTTATCAAACACCTAAAACAAATTTACCTACACGACAAGTATTCATATTGTTATTATAATATGACATGAATGTGGTCACTATTATTGCTATCTGGTCAATCAATTTTGGGTTATACGCATACACTGAATACAAAACCGTTTCCTTTTAGTCAGTCATCCACCTGTCGCGAAACATCGATTGATATTTCTTAAATTATTTTATTTATCAAGAAATAATTTTTCATTCGCTTCACAATGTGAACGTTCTAATTCACTGACGGTGACTAATGCTGCACTTCCTGAATCCATTTTATAGACCCGTTACAATTATATTTTTTCCAGCAACATAGAGTTAATCGATTCATGATATTGATTCAAAAAAACTGATACAATAACCGAAATATTATCGTTATGTACCGTTCGCTTCTTTGAATTCACATTGAAATTATCTTCAATTTAAATTAAAGTATCTACAGACTTATCCCAGAATAAGTTGTTACAAGTAAGTAATATACTTAGATATGCCTATCTAATCTATCTAATATTTAATTACACTCATTGCCACTCTGAACAAATTAATAAATAGAATAGGCTATAACCCCACTGCATTTTGACGCAGGGATTTGAATGTGTGAGTGTCCTACGAAAATGAACCACACATTATAGACGTGCAAGTGTGTGTTGCAACTTTAAAATACACCAATATTGAATGAGCGTCAGTGCATAAACCGAGAGCAGTTCTCAGAACGATGGACAAGCGTTTTCTTAACACGACGTGTTTAAGTTTATCTCATATTCTTCCACACTCGAGATCGGTTCCCTGTTACTCCACACCTTCAGGTATTTCAGTTCCCAGTATTGCACAGTTTCCTGATAACATCCAATGCCATGGTGTAGCCCTGATCATTTCTCCGACGCGCCCTCTGCTTCACCATATATATCTGAAGGCTATAAAAAACCAGCAGCCTCTCCAGATCATCTTGTAATAACAGAAGGCGTCCTTCAGCATCTTGGCAATGGCCATTCCTTTATTTTAAGTCTCTGAATAACTGATTAATTCGTTGTGTTCTGTCCAAAGACAGAATATATTGAGTATAATTCAATTATTAAATCAAGAGCTGCGCAGTCTAGGTACTACAGAAAGGTGCATATTGGGCATAATGTTAAAAGACCACAAAAGCAAACAATATAATAATGAAGCAGACAAGAGTCAATATACATGATGTGATTGATGTTGCTAAACAGAGTAAATGACATGTCGCTCGGTGAGGGGACAAACGCTGGACAAATGCAGTCACACATTGGTACTAAATGAACACAGAGCCGCCCGCAAATCAGCTGGATCGATGATTACAAGTTTGACGAAACCACGTGGTTACGAAAAACCATAAACCGATACGAGTAGACGTATCTCGAGAGTAATTCAGCAGCGAAATTACCCCGGATGATGATTGCGATAAGAAAATTCACGCTACCCAGAAAGATTATTGGGTTAACTGAAGACTGGTTAGGTAACCTTGTTAATTGTGAGTAAGTACCTACTTAGTTTATAAATGTCAGCATAATCATTAGTTCACAGACCACGATGTCCAGCGATGATTGCGAACCCATGGGACGGGTGCCCAATGCATCATGCGAGATGTACATTGTTTTTCTAGTGTTTCACGTAATCAATAAGATCAATTACAATCATATAGGTATATATAGTTTTTAAATTAATAATAAACTGAACCATATCACTCATTCTTCAAGCCAGTAAAATTCTCTATCAGATTATCCACAGGAGATTGATGTATTACAGAAGCCCGCAAATTCCTCGGGAACAAGCCAGTTTTATCAAGGGCAAAGAGACGCGGGAACAGATTTTGAATACCAGTCAACTTAATGTTCCTACGGTTATTACAGCAACGCCTTTAACTGGATAATGTGGGACAAAATGTGTCATGTGGCAAATTATGTACCGATACACTTGGTTCGTCTAATCTAGTGCTGATAGAAAGTCTATATTCTATCAGTGATCAACTTATTTTATCGCCTACCCCTACGACAGAAAAAAGAAATAATATAGCTCCGTGTCAGTCCCCCACCCAAGTATGAAGAGATTGTTGTTGAAATTCATTTCCTAAAGATGTATTGTATCTGACAGATATGCTTACTTACCCCCACGGAACGACTTGCCTACCACACTTTGGAGACCACCGCTCTATACGATCAAATCTCTGCTGCGCTAGTACGAGCGAATGCCATCCGATCTCAAGCGTTCAAAGTGCAAAAGGGTGTTCGACAAGGACGCGTACTCTCACCTACCTGAAGCAGGTGTGAAAAAAACTATCCGACATTAGTTACCCACCGGAATGCATTGCAGAATACGTAAATTAAATGGCTACACTCCTTAAACGCGTGGAGGGGTGGGTAGCATAGCCGTCTTTGGATAAATACATTCAAAACCATACAGATTTAGGCAGTCGCTCGATAACTTCCAGGACTGTAAATGGTTGGGGATTTTGTTCAGCACGAATATTGCATTAGGAGATTAACGAAGAATCGCAGAGAGCAATGACAGGCGTGAGCAAAATGTGGAAAAGCAGTACCGTATCAAAATGGACTAAAGTTCGTCAGGTCAAGACTCTGGTCTTCTCAAGCAATGGTGTGTTAAGTGTTCGTACTTGAACCGTAAAACAAGGTAATAAGATCGATGCAGTCGAGATATGGTATTGGAAGCGATTCCGTGGAAGACAAATATGAAGAATATTTCCACTCTAAATTGATTAAACGTGGAAGACCAGCTCTCTAAACTATGTCTCCCAGGTTCCATAGTTCTGCAGTTATTTAGCCAGATATACAGAAGGTGTGGGTAGGCTCATCTTCAGTCACATATTCGATGGTCTGACCAAATTATGTACCACTCAATAACGTAATAATATGTAAGTACATAATTTAAATTTAAGCTATGCGAATGATAGTAAACATACAGTATACAGGGAACGCTGTAGAGAGATGAATATGTCATTTAAAAGGACGTATGATCCTCGAACACGAAGAATTACACAAGAGCGATCTACGCGCTGCAGCATTGGCAAGTTACGCAGGACGAGACTCCAGGCCTACGGAAATGATGTGAGCGTTTGGTTGCCGTATCTTCTGAAGATTTTTCAATTAGTGTGTGAGTCAGGGTATGGACTTAATAGGTTGAGCAAGTGGCCGACATCCATTTCTTGTAAAAACAAAATCTGTTAATACAAACCTCTACTCTGTGGAGGCCCATAATATGATCCTATTAGGATCGGACATGGTCGGAATATATTATAATAGTAATAAGTACATGATGTGGTGTCGAATTGAAATCAAAAGCTCAACACGTGGAATAGTAAAATAATAGGTACATGTTATAATACAGTGAGTAGTAGGTAGGTACTCACCGACCACCTACAATTTACATAATGGGTATTTCTTTACTTTTACACCCCGTTTGGCGATTTATGTAATTTTATTTATTATATAATGTTAGCATTATTAAAACAAACTCAATGATTGATGGCAGACACATACACAGACTGCTGGCTAAATGCACCCCTTGGATCTTTCCACTCATCTCAGTCCATACCTATTCGCTGCCACGCACTTCCGCCAAAATCAACGAGTTCGTTGACCCAGCGGGTTTTATGATTTAGTACCCCATGGTTGCCACTTTATAATTATTTGTCCAGCGGTTATCCATTTGTTTATTCTGTGATATTTTCGCGTTATGTCCAACATGCATCTTCTCATAACACGTTGCAACAGGTTTAACCGTTGGATTTCTCATACATCGCATAGGTATTTTAGCACTGATTGCACACATAGGTTGAAAACTATGATTTATGAAGGTACATAATAGTTATACCTGGGTACTTAATAATTCCATGGCCAAGATTAAAACTTAGCCACGATTCAAATGCTGTATGTTTTATCGATATTATGGCAACTTACGAAAGATTGTCCATCACTGACATACGTGTGTATATGGTATTTATACGTTAGTACCTATGAATACGAATAACTAATAATTTACACCTAAGCATATCGCATCAATTTAATTGATAAGAACGACAAGTAAGTACCTACCCACATTGGCTCATGTTATATACATAGTTTCAAAAACAATTTAACAATAATTATTATTTTACATGACACTTGAATACATAATAAAAATGATAAGTACTTAGTACAAATTGGCCGGGAGTTCTTAACCTTTTAATGTAAATAGCACGGATGCCTTTTGACAATCGTGCCATCTCTACGGAATCTTCATGCAACTGTGTTTTGCGACGATTTTATAGATGTGTGGGGGGAAATAGATTAGTATGATTGTTTTTCTCAATATTTAGGTAAGTACTAGGTACTTAGTTCACGATAAGTAAAATATGTACATAATTCATTTCAAAATCAGCCGGGGTCAATCCACTGCTGAATGCAAGCCTCTCCTAGCTCTCTCCACTTGTCTCTATCCCTAGTTCTTTGTTGCCACGTACATCCACGGAACTTAACGAGCTTGTCTATCCAGCAGGTTTTAGAGCGCCCCTGTACCACTGTATGACGGCATTTGTCCAGCGGTTGTCCACTCACCGAGAGACATGTCCAGCCCATTGCCATTTCATCTGCTTAGCGGCATCTATTACATCGCGTAATCTTGTCAATTTTCTTACTCTTTGGTTTATTTTGTGATCTTTCCGCGTTATGCCCAACATGCACCTTTAAATGCCAGGTTCGCTACTCGTAATTTTCGGATTTCTCTTACGTTGATAGTACGTGTTTCACATGCATACGTGAGTGTTGGTAGCACACACTGGTTGAACACTACGCTTAAGACACAGTGGGAGGTCATTTTCGTAGATACTATACACAAGATACTACATATTACGTAAGTACCTACTTAAAGTAATATACTTATTTTTTCCAATTCAAGTTCAGCGACCTTCAGAAATATACTTATAGATCAGGGGTAGCCACACTTTTTTTTTCTAGGATCGACTAGTTGAAAAAAATATTTATGACGATCGACTGATATCACGTGTAATTATATCATGCGAGAACAATAAAAACCCGTTTTTTTATAATTCAAATATATAAAAAATGACGATACAGAAACATCGAATTAACGACAATTTATTTAAGTAATATTATTATTTCTTTCACTTCTAAAAAAAATAAGTAGGTACACATTAACTGTATCTAATTTCGACATAGTTACACAATTTACCTGTATATCGAATATTAGAAATTTTGTAGTAGCCAAGTAACATGCAACCCTTCATCAGGGAACATACTTAAAATAAATTCTATACAATATGAACTATCATTTAATTACATCAATAATCATATCACATCAAATTGCATCGCACAGCCATGTATTTTAAAATTTAAATATCCCTTGGGGAAAATAGCTCCGCAGGCGACTTTTTGCTATTCGAGCAAATTTGTGGTTTGTGTTGTGTTTACGTCAAGTATTTTTGACTCGTTTGAACAAGAAATAGTATCTACAATCAATATATTATTATGTCCGCGATCGAGGCACTGGTCATCCCAGTTATACCTAGATGGATGAAACTCCAAGAGCACCATGGAAGGTGATAATCCTCTGGTTTGGCTTAGTACAAACTAGACTGAAAAGCATTTATACGGAAGTAGTATTTCAATATTATCAAAATGATTGTTGATAAAATGATCTGATTTCATGTCATACTCATATCATAATATACGTAAAAGTACATAACTTAATTACCCAATACTTAAATTTATTAGTAAGTAACCTAATGAAATTCACCCATTTTCTGTAAGTATAGGTATAATATTATTAATGTATTGTATTGACAAACTATATAGGTACATAGGTAAATATAAGCAGCAGAACGTAGATAGATTTCTTTTGCAAAAAGAGTTAGAGCCTGCCTTTGAAATATACTTATCCCTTTTCTACAACGGATCCTCGCTCCAAACAAAGAAATACATAAGTGTCTCCAGTGATAAGCTATTGATTTCTGGAAAGCACAACTCTAAATTTATTTCAGTACGTACACGCAATACGTACCTCCGGATAAAATATACAGTACAATTATTCTGATGTGTCAAAATTAAGGATTTTATACTGATAATAATAATTCAGCTATGACATTAACCTATAACCTAATAACATTTAATTAAACATTACCCATTAATGTCGAATAAAATGCATTAGATACCATGTTGTGCTGTTTACAATAAATAATTTATTATGACCCGTGATAATTGTATTAGCCATAAAAAATGTATTCTAGTGTCAGTTCGAGCACAAAGATGGTGTTGATCTGAGTGTCGATAGAAGGTACCTACTTATTCGATTGAATTTAGAATGTTCTTGTTCAATAATGCGGTGATTCGACTCACTTCTTGTTCGATATTATTTACATATAGGTACATAATCAATTAATAGAATTTACGGACAGACCTACAATATAATTTCCAGACGATCCTCAGGCTTTATACCTGTCAATATGTTTACTATTTTGATAACATTATTGAAAGATAAGGAAATAGTACTGATTGTCGAAATGTTAATGTACTTATTATCGATGATTTACGTTGACGTAATTAAGTTTTACGATTAAATTATTTTACGATTGTTTATAAACAATTATTACAGTCGCGTGATATGTTTATAAAACATTTCATATTGAATCATAACTAGGCATATTAATTATTGTTTATTAGGTACATGCTACACTTAATTTTGTAATTGTCATACTTATGTAGTTATTGTTATGTTATTATTTTGCTTTATGGTTAAACAGATGTTATATCACGATATTGATAAGATAAGTATTATAACGGAGAAATTAAACAGCTTGCAAAATAATATAATTATAAATGATCACGGTTACAAATTAAGGCCGCATTTTCGACTTACCGGTAGGTTTCTTGAGTTTTTTCGCTGTTTTCTTGTAAGAAAAGCTGTCGGCGTATGTATTTATCCAGTGAATTCGGGTGTCGAATGGTAGGTATAATCACGGATGTATTACTTTCTTTAAATATGATTCACACACTGAGTTATTGATGGAAATCGAATTCACCGATGAAGTAGTATTGTCGACATACAATATTGAGCACTCGCAATTTATTATTCTATTATTATTGCACAATACACGGCCCGAGAGAAACAAAGCATCGCACAGGGGCTGTGGTCATATAGGAAGAAAAAACTCGCCGGACACTGTTAATTCACTGAAATCACCGAAATTCCAAGAGGCACTTTATCCATTGACGTTAATGGCCTAAATCAGCCGGGAATAACGATTCAAATCTTGCGTTTTGTCGGGGCTAACCTGTAAAATCATATCTTTCAATTTGAAGAAAGTAAGGTCGCAATGGCATTCGAGCCTCGGACAAAACGGATCGACTAGGCGGTCGTACATGGCCGACAGTATTTCACACGAATACACGGCACACACAAGGAGCGACACATCGAAAAAACAATAAATTATGTCAACAATTCGTATCCGAATTGCCTGCAACACGTGACGGATAGATGACCGTTTGTCGCGATGAAACCCGGCACGGGATTAATAGCCAGCGCTCGGCAATTACAATGGCGGTTATTTGTCGCGATTATTGGGGAAATTGTACGATTCGGGAATTGTCACTGGGAGCAAAGACAAGCGGTCGGAGGCTTGTTGCAAGATGGCTCCTCTATGTAATATTGTGAGAGCAGTTTGCTAGTCGAGCGGGATAGATCTATTGTCTGATAAATGCGTGCGAAAGAGAGGCAACACGGGCACGGGTGTCACTATTACCTTCTCTCGACCGCGCACTCGTTACTTCACCTCTTCGCCTTCTATATTACTACATCACACCGATACACGCAGGGCCGCATTAACCCGTAGGCTGAAAAGCGCATTTGACTCGAGCTATTAATGACAGTCACTCGGAAGTGCATAATCTGTACAAAGTGAAATGATTTAAAAATTTGTATTTCATAGTCTATTATTAGCACCACATAACTAAGATTGAGTATATACTGGTAGATGGATTTCAAAATTTCTTCTTTGTCATTTTCCTCATACTTGAGGGTCAAGACTATATGCAAAATATTCATGTTGTTTAATCTCCAGATTCTTTTAAAGTATACCTTTGGCATATAATTTTGAATCATGATTGAACACGCCATGTTCTAAAGAATCCTTAAACCTATACCTTTGTCATCTTCCACCTCCGTGCCGAATGGGTTATGAAATTTATTAAATAATAATGCATTGTATATTTTTATGGAAATCATCTTATTGAATTTTAGTTGATGTTTATAATTTACTTATTCTCTACGTCATACGGCGTCTGCGAATTGACTACCTATGATTCGCTGCGGATCTTTTAATTAATATTTATTTACCACATTTAAATAACATGGTAATAATATCTAATGGCCACCCGATGGGCAATGCACCAGTTGCGTTGGACGCAGTGAATGGGTTATCACTGCATTAAACCGTGTCACTTCATATCATGAAGCCATTTTCATTCATTAGATGACTCAGATTCTTACAGGTCACGGAGTCATGCGAGCATACCTGCACCGGTTTAAAATAACATCTGATGGAAAGTGTCCATGCGACGACGGAAGCGACCAGGACGTCCTACATTTACTCCTAGATTGTCAAATCTTTAGCAAGGAGCGGCACAACCTGAACTTTTTATTACAGATGGCAGATGCGGACATTCGAGACCTTCCGGGGACCATGGCAAACGAGGCCGGAAGAGATGCACTTTTTAATTTCTGTATTGATGTAATAAAAAGAATAAAAATAATAAATGGTGACATGTAAAGACGATTCATGCCTTTCAGATCCAGTGACTGCAATCATATAAGATAGGATAAGTATATGCTCAAAATATCAGTCCTATGCGACATTTCTTTTACCACGGGAAAAAAAAAAAAACTCGACTACAAATCGCAGTCCTCAGTTCCCAATGAATACGACAAAATATTCATCAGAATCACCTCCGCCTTGTGCTACTAAGAATTTTCCAGGGTTTTTGCAAGGCGGTTTCATAGGCCCTGGCCGAATTTAAATTAGCAATACCCGATGCGGGTAGAAGAACAGTTTTCAATAAGGCATATTCTCTCAGCCGGCACAATTTTCATTTGACTAGCATCAAGTAGAGTAGTTTTCGTGCCAAAGTCCTTAAGAAACCTCGATAGTAAATGCGAGGTATCCATGAAGGCATCTAGGAAAAAAAAAAAAAAAAAAAGCCATTTTCATTAAATCGTTATTTTCAGTCATTTCGTCAGTGATGGCGAACTTATAGCATGCGTGCCACTAGTGGCACGCGAGATAATTTTGCATGGCACTCAAATGTTTTATTTTGACCAGAGATAAAAATACATATAAAAATTAAAAAAACATCTTATTACAAAAAAATTAACAAATAAAATATATATTATAATATAATATTTAAAAATAATGACGATAATGCCATGCATATTTTCTTCGGGTTTTAGTATTATTTTAAAACTTGGTGGAGCTATTAGCAGTAATTCTGGGGACTGTTTCAAAATTGGTGGACCGAATTGGTGGACATTTCAGCGTTTCGTAGAATGTTTTGATGAAATCTTAAGAAGATACTTCAGTAAAACGGCAAATAATTTTCAACTATAGGTGCGACGAAATTTTGGACTTGCTGGCAATCGGAGAGCAAACGTCGAGGTGCGAACACGTCAATTTGTTTCGTGATGGCGACGGGGGTATTAATTTTTAAATCGTGTAAAGATTACTAAAAACGTTACCCATTTACTTGAAAAAGAAAACATGTCAATGAATATATTATTATTGTTACTAATATAACAGTAAATAGAACATTAAAAGGACGCATGTTGGATTTATATGACAAATTATATTTCGTTTGGCATGCGTCATTTGCTCAATCCGCGCATCGCCTAGCCACGATCTTTTTAGACCATGCCTGAACTGAGTATAGCCTTAACGTTTTCAGGTGACCAGCAAAAAAATACATTAAATGTCAATGTCAGTGTCAGTGTCGCCAACAAATTTTGTTATCATCGGTGGTTGTGTTTGTTATTGGTTACAATAATTATTAGCCTTCAATCTCTTTGGATCCAGCTGATATTCGCCGTAGTGACACTTGGTCAGTGAATAAAAGTGCATGCATTTTATTTAATTTAATAAATCCTATTTAACTATTTAACATGGCTAGTGAAAATTAAAAAAAAAAACATTTATTGATTAGTATGGATTGACGAAGGCAATAAAGCAGTATGTATTTTGTATTCTCGGACTGTTGAATGCAGAACCTCGACAGTAAAACGGTATTATGAGACTAACCATAAATCACTTGTTGAGAAAATCTAGGACGAATAAAAAAAAATTATTGATCGGCCAAATAAAAATTTAAATTATCAATCAACAAACTTAATGGAATTTATCGGCAATCATTTAAAAATAACAGTTGCTTGTTATTTTGCCTCAAACATAATCGCTAAAAATGAAAAACCATTAAGTGATTGGGATTATAATATGAAATAAGTGTGGTTAAAATGCTTCCACGATCAATTTTCAAAACAAGGAAAAAAATCAAATAATAAAAGATATGCCTTGGGCTAGAAACACGGTGAAAGATAAAATCTAAAGAACTTCATTTTATTTTTTAAATATTTAACGTGTAAATTTCTTTAAAGCTTTTTTTTCATTTTACTCCATGAAAAACTGCTTGGCACCTGACAGTCGAAAAATAATATTTTGGAAATTTTGGCACGCGTATTTAAAACGGTTCGTCAACCGTATTCGTGGTCATAACATATTTTTTTTATGAAAGTTTTCTATTTTATACTTTTTCTATTTATTTCATATAACATCAGTTTCATCAATATATATTTATCAGTATGCTAAGTTGTATATTGGCGATGCCGCCATTCAAATGCGATCATTGACATTATACCACGTAATGCATTTTAATCGATCAATAATTGACTGAGTATTATGGCCTAACCTGGATACCTCCTGTGATTATCTTTATTATACTGCATTTTGTGATGCTAACTATGTCTAAATCTTGCTTTACTCCTTCCAACTATCAAATAATCTTGTTAGCAATGGGTTTTGCTAAAAAATACATAATACAGTCGCTGGTCCAGTGACTTTCGCTGAGCATGATCTTATTTTGACTTCTCAATAACGGCATCATCAAATCTATCGCTCCAACACAGCGTTCGATTTGAAATTTCAATAATTGACATGGGCTTTTGAAAGCACTCCTAACGCCAACTTTTGAACCAGACCAGATGGAGACAATATATATAATGTGCATTGTCTTCTTTTCTGCATTAACTCTTGTGTACTCTACGACAATTTATTTAAAAAAAAGATATTAAAAACAGAAATATTTTTTTTAATATGTATATTTTGACATGTATAATAATCATTTTCACACAAAACATACAGTCCCCAGCATCATATTTTAGAAAGAAATGTCATTTTTGTGAAACGGCCATATATATCCTTCATGCGGGCCTGGGGGGTATCACTTTCACTCATACTGTGAATCACCAATAAGTAGGTATACAATGATAATAATATTATCAAGATTCAAATAAGTAAGTAAACGTTGAATAAAAAAATAATCAGTTTAATTACTAAATGTCAATTATTTCTTCTGAATTAAATAATTTTGTTGCCACTATGCCTAATGGCCGAAGTGTAATGAATATTAAACTTATATTAAATTGAATTGAAATTGAAAAAAAAAATGAATATTAAATTATAAACTTAAAATGAGTGACCCACCGAGAGAATTGATAAATCTCCTTCAAATGTTCGCTGTGAATGATCTTAATCTAGCCCTGCACTCGGCCCACCTTATTGCATCGAAACAAAGCATGTCTCATTGTACCTACCTCCATCCGTGGTACATTTTTTTCAAATTTTATGCGAATTCTTTTCAGAAAGGGTAAAATCACCTGAGAATATTATTTTCGTTTTAAATTTCGAACATCTTGCTTTTTGAATGGCTAAAATTGCTCGAAAATCATGCATTTTGGACATTTTGAGTCATCTGCATTCAATTCGATCAGTCATTGAATGATTGCGGTCGCATCATGATTCCCGTATTACACGGCATTGTCAAAATATATTATCAACTAAAATATTAATTCTGAAAAATTTTCAAAACTGTACCAATTCATTTTTTTTTTCAAATTTTGGATATGGGTAATGAAAATACATTTATATTTTGTCAAGCAGAATTTTTATACGAATCTAAATTGCGTAGTTTTAAAAATGTAAATTATTATTGGTTATTATACGGTTCACTTTGCCTTATAATAATATTATAATGATTCCTCTATCATTCTGTATTATTTTAAGTTTAAGCTGTCATTATAAATACGTAGGTATATTGTTTAAACCGATGTACGTAAAACATCCTCTTTTAATAGATGCAATCAGCAATTATTTGGAGGAAATTAATTTAAAAATATACATACGTACATTTTATTATCCGATGTGGATTTCGTCCGCCTCAACAAGCGGTTTCGAAACAGATCTTTTTACGAGAAATGGAAGCTAGCCAATTGCTCAACCTATTAGATCCATTATCTGCATCAAAACACGGATTGAAAAACAACATGTTATTTTTTCTAGACCCGGGATTCTAATCCGAGACCTTTGACTTACCACGCGAACACGACGTATTTACAAATACTGAATGATGGTGATATTGTAGCATCTTATTATTTGATTGACAATATACTAATGTGCGAGAAAATTACATTTTAAAATTACATAGGCTAACATCAATTTCTCTCAAAAACAAAAATCTAATACACCTCCCCTCTGTGGAGTCAAATATTATATATATTTTAATTATTGACGATATTTTAAAGCTAACAATCGTCATCTTGTTTTTGGACTAGGTAGGTACCTAGTTCATCTTGCAATAATCATTGAATGTTTTATGATCTCACGAGACCGTCCGTCCTGGTCTGAATCCTGTACTCCACACAATCACATGTAGTTTAATTTTTGTTTGATAAAGAGCAAGGATTAGAGTGAATTATAATCATTATTATAACCACAACTTGTAAAATGTTAATATTACCTTTACTGTGTGAAGGTCCATATTAATGGCATAACACTCGTTTTACTCGATTTAGTAATAATTAATGTGTAGAAATCTATTTATTTCTGCTTAACCGTTAGTTTCTATAGGTAATTAAATAATAACTTTTAGGCATAAGGCAACAATAACATTCCAAGCGTGGTATGGTCATAATGTACGATGCTCTGGGTGTTTTATTAATTCGAGTGTCGCAACGCATCTTTCTTCTTTTCAATCTGATTAATGGCATTTGAAGTTATTCGTGTAATACAGGCGGCGCTAGTCCCTTCACCCCGCCGCGGACTGCGGGCAACAAAACTGACGGAGCTGTTCCCCTTTCCCCTCGAGCTCAATCCTCGAGCGCGTCGCTTCAAAGAGACCAACCGATCCCATCCGCGGCTCAAATCCACCGATATTACACGTAAAATGGACTCAGCCAGTCGATATTCGCTACATACAAAATCCCCGCGCCATCAACGAGAAAGGACGCCATCCGTCCGCCATTTTAGCGGGCGCGTTCCAAATTCGAAAAAGCCGCCGCTTCAAATGGCCATTTATTTGTACGTATGTACCTACTGTACATATTCACCGCCTGCGCTGCCGCTGCGTGCGCCCAACAACCGTTCATGTCTCAAATTCCCGCGGAACTAAAACTACAAAAGAAATCAACGGAATGGCGATGTATCGCACATATTTCCGGACTCAAATTTTCCGATCTACGCGACGGAATATTCAGATCGGTTATGCGACTTATAATACGTGGAAAATAACATATTTACTAGAGAAATACCTATATACATTATTCTAAAACAATAATGTAAATCCTATCATAAATTGACAGTCACACTATTCGCACAATAATACCAATGTATGGCACACGATTTTGGGCTCAAATTTTCCAATCTATGCGACGGAAAACTTAAATTTGCAGTAAAACCGAATATATACATGCTACTGATATATTTACTAATTTAATCGAATCTTTCAAGACAATCACAGGAAATGCTCTGATAAATTCACCACAGCGAATGTCAATTAAGGTATTACACATTATTTATTTTCACACTGATATTATTTTATAATTTTTGCGACTAAATGATTAAAAAATATGTCAACTCATAATATTATAATATTTGCAAAGAAGAAAAAATCGGTACTTGTTAGAATCGTATTAAAATATTTTTCTAAATTCTAAGCTTTCCAATAAAACGCAGAGGAACACATAGATATGTACACTACAAATTAGCCAGTAATGAGTAAATAAACGTGGCTGTACCTATTATAGTAGTGATGGCGAACCTTTTAATCTTACGTACCTACAAAAAAAAATATTCCTTCCAAATAATTGATCTTCAATTCCATCAACTTCCCCTCCCCCAAAATCGGTCAATGCTATTACAAAAACTCCGATTACCTTTTCAAAATAACGTCTAAAAACTGTAAAATCAGTCGAGATGTTTTATTCTGTCCGTGCGATTTTCTTCCCCGAAATATAATTTCCCTCGTCGCTAGATTTATCTTTCTTTTCTAATTTTGGACAGTCCACACAGAGCCACCCCAAGGGTGGCTGCCGCTCGGCTGCCAGCCCAAAATTACTCCAAATATGAAAATATTTTTTAATTACCGCATAAAAAATAAATGAGTTGAAATAATTATTAAGTAACTATAACATATTCATCAAAATATTTATATTTATTACAACACAAATTATCTTCACATTAATTAATTGAAATACTCTAGCACAATTTTCATGATAAAAAATTACCCTTCAAATTATATTATAAAGTACACCTACAGCTTTATATCACAGATCATTTCCTGGCACCTTTGCTATAATATAGAATTGCATTTTTACAGAACCGTTGTATGCCTATGACGACTATTAAAAAATACCAGGTAGCAGTGCCACATGTCAACATTTTCGGATGTGACTCGAACCCTTAGTTTATTTGTCAGGCGGCGATCCGTAGTTGATAGTTCGTTTTTATCTCATACAATATAATGATTATATTTTTTTATTGATTGCGTATTTGATATTACAGTAATTTCTTATCTAAACGTCACTTTGTTGATTTTTTAACACTTTTACTTCGATTTATCCATTCCCGAATTCTTTTCAATTTGACTCGTGCATATTATTTCGAAATTGATATTTTCAGACATAGGATATCATTTTCAAAACCGTGTTTCCTGTCCGACACCATATTTCTGTCAATCTGTCACATATTAATTATTGTAATGTGGTGTAATACTTTCTATAACTTACTATACTCGATATGCTAGTACCGCACTGTGAGTATCTGTCAAACTATTTTCGTGGTCTAGAAATATCCATAAAAAATGAGACTCATAAATTAAGAAAATTATATTTTATTTTGATGGAGTGATTGTGATGGTGGATGTGGATGCTGGGAGGGGGTGGGTTATGTTAGGATACCAGGCACTGACCTTGTATGCTGTTGATGATCTTACACCGTGGTCTGGTTGCACTATCACTCGCGGGCAGTGGCGCACCCAGGATTTAATATTGGGGGGGGGGCAAGGAGGTGAATGTAAATTAGTCCCTTAGACTCTTTTTCTTCTTCACAGCTTAATTTCTCGTTTATCGGTCTTTTGTCTATTGCACTCTGTGTACCTATACCATGGTCCCCACATCCTGAAACGGGCCCTCAGGCTAGGATATTTGGCGGGCCCCCTACCTACCGCTAAGATTAAATGCAGTGTGAAACACTACATTAACGTTTTTCAAATTGTGTTTTAGTTCAAATTAAGGGTACTTATACAGTGAATTATTAGCGATTTTTAATACATATACTTTAATAATGGAGCTGTCGAGTATCGATACATAATAATCAAAAAATATATTGTACAATTATATAAATAATTGAAAATATTCATGGCCATGAAGTGTAATAGCGCCGCAGGCGACTTTTTTACTATTAAAGCTAATTTATGATGTGTGTTTATCTCACTTATCTGGTCAACCCGACACGCCGGGCCCTCCATAGCCCGGGCCCCCTGGCTAGAGCCCTGTCAGCCCTCTCCAGCCATGACCTACACCACTCCAGAATTCGGGTGGACACCGAGAATTTTTTGACAGTTCCCTTAGGTATTGGGTTTCTAAAAAAACCTGACATTAGTGTTTCGAAATTTTTGTGCTAGAAATTAAAATCTAAGAAATTTTTCTAAAAAGGGTGCTGGAGAATTATTACAAATCATTTTTTGCCGTGTTTTATTGGCTTTCGATGTCAATGTTTAAAATCATTCTGATAATTTTCATGTTTGGGGGGTGCCAGGGCCCCTTGCCCCCCCCCTGGGTGCGCCACTGGTATAAACCACTCTGGAATTCGAGTGGACACCGAGAATTTTTTGACATTTCCATTAGAGATTGAGTTTCTAAAAAAACCCGACATTAGTGTTTCGAAATTTTTGTGTTAGAAATTACAATGTAAGAATTTTTTCTAATGAGGGTGCTGGAGAATTTCAAATCATTTTTTTGCCGTGTTTTTATTTTTCTAATCTATTGGCTTTCAATTTCAATGTGCGCCACTGCTCGCGGGGTATTATTTGTTGGATTACCCAGTGCGCGGCACTTGATTTTCAAATGTGGTCTCGGTTGTAAGTGTTTATAATGGCGCGGTCGATGAATGACTTTTTTTTGAGTTTTTATATTAATAATCGGTCGACTACTGACTCGTAACTGCGTTGCGCCTGATCTTGCGACAATACTAAGGATTTGAGGTAGGAGGGAAATAACGGGATGAGGGCGACCATAATATGGTCTCCTGTCAGTATTGTGCACGTATGTTGTATGTTTAATAAGTAATAAGTACATTATGTACTTACTTATTTTTGAAAAAATATTTTCAAATAATTCCAAGTCAGGAATGCGTCTTGTATACATTTTGATGATAAATTAATACTTAAACTGTTTTTAGTAGTTGACATAGGTACTGATTTAGGGCGAAATATTTTCGCACACTGGCAGCTGTAACCCTAGCAGCGGCCCTGGTTAAATATTAAATAATAAGATTTATTATTACGACTTCATTATTATAAGATTGTTTTATCATAATGGGCTATCAATTTATTTGCGCAACGCAGACTCTTTGATTATCTCATTTCTATTATTGTTGTCGCATAAAAGTGCGGCCACACCGGCAACAAGTCGCGCGACAACTCGTTAAATTTTACGATAATTATCATAATTGCTTAAGAAATTTTACGATAATTATCATGCTTATCGTAAAATTTAACGAGTTGTCGCGCGACTTGTTTTCGGTGTGGACCCGGCATAACACTTACCTGTGGGGAAGACTCGTTACTAAGCTATTATCGCCAAAATAATTTCAATATGACAATTACATAATCACAATAACCTTTAAGGCAATTGCTATAAATTATAATTTTATTCATCTGGAATTAGGTAATGCAAATATAACCCTAGTAAGACCATTATTTAACTATTATGAAACTATTAGGCCTGCATCGCAGTGCAATAATTGCAATGACATTAATATGGACGAAGCATCTGGGAAAAAAATGACACTCACTTTTTTGTCGGGTCTGCCGAATGGCATAATCTGTTCTAACGCCATTACAATAAAGGTGATATTGCTATAAATTCCCGATGCTTTTTGTCGGTCTGCCGTATGGTTCGGTTCGAACGGATTCGCTCAAATGAACATTGACACTAGAAACACTGTTCTAACGCCACTACAATAAAGGTGATATTGCTATAAATTCCCGATGCGTGATATCGCATAATGGAAATTGCGTGACGTTTACCTATAATACATGTGCGAATGTCGTATGCTTAATTTACTTGCTAGCTACTGTAAAAATGCGAATTTACTTGCTAGCTACTGTATTGAGTGCGTTGTCCATTAATAATGTCATTGAATAATTGTATGAATATGCAATTAATAAATCAATTTACAGAAATAAAAAGATTGGTTTTATATATTTACAAGAATAATACTCGCAAAGTTAATAAAATTAAAAAAAAACACTTGAACATTTTCAGGATGATCGCATCGACTGTTTAATCTTTTTCCAAAAAGGCTCAGTTCAGGTACCTATTCTGAAATTTTCTAAATTATGCGTAGAACAAATTGCCACACATTACATGGCGTATTACAATATACTTCAGGGGCGAAGGGTGGAGGTAGGCTGTCAAGATCAGCCATACATTGTGAACCTTAAACTTTGTTAGTCACAAGTATTTGTTTTCATTGATATAAGACTACCATTTACAGATGGAGCCAGTCAGTGTTTGAAATTCAATGAAACCCTGAACACTAAACCATAACAGCTTTGGTATATTTTTGTCGATACGACAAAATTTTTCACACTTTTTCATTCATACTTATCTGTTTTCGTTGGATTAAGAATACATATAACACCATATTCTGAAAAATTTGTAAAATTGTGCACTATTTACGGCAGATCTTAACGGGCTACCTCCACTCTTCGCTATGAATTATAAATTTGATTGAATTTCCGAGCGCTCCGGCTCGTAAAATTTTCCATTTCGAGCGCTGCTAGTATAAAGGTACTGCATTTATTCTTATTAAAATTAATACGCCATTAAACATTGTCGATGTGTGTATGGTATTCTTTTCGTTTGGTATAATTGTTTATCTTCGTCTTACTGGCAGTTATTGCTACTGGGCTAATAACACCATACGGTATATACCTATGCAGGGTGCAAAGTCTCGTCCGAAAATAACACTATTATAAATCATATATTATGTATAAAACCCGTTATCGGCGTTCTAGGAGAGTTTTGAATCTAAAACATTGACTTTCAAACAGTTGATTAGTTGATTTGCAATTGGCAACAGGTTTTCACTGGTGGGCTTATTATACCGTATTATTATGATTCAAAACATTATACAAAAAACATTAGATATGTTATAATAATGTTTGTTAATAAACGAAAAGCCACGAGTTTACATGTCTTGATATTTTCTGTAGAAGTTGTAAAAAGGTTCCACTCATGTGTTTCCGGAAGTTTGAGTTTCTACGTACAAAAAGATTTTAGCGTAATTAAGATCTCTATGATCATTTTTTACTTAATATTGGTTCTTCATTAGGATCTTGTTATCTGATATCTCCATATTAGTATTATGTACCTAGATCATAATGGACTTTGCGTGGCTTCTTCAAGTATCTCTGATAATTGCTGTTCTTCCCGAGTTGTGTCCTGACAGACCCTACTAATCTATTATCATTAAGCAAGGTAGAGACAATTTACGCGCCTAAATCAATGTAGCTTTTGGGGACTATGGGTTATTCCATGAGGTACTTGATATGTCTATGTTTTGGTTGTATTTATTTACTTTTAGATACAATCCTTAAATGAGGCCTGTTTTGGCGTATTTAATGTTCAAATATGATACATTTGGAATCAAGTAAGACCCCCAACATCTCCGTTTAGCACGTCCTTCAGCGTTGAAAAGCAGATGAATCTTCTAGAGGCGACCGATTGAATGTCTGCGAAAGAAGAAGAATAACCAAAAAAATATGCTGAAAAGAAAATTGTTCAAATTTATAGTAAATTTCCCAAACAGTGGCGGTGACTCAGGTCATGCCATTTTCAAATGACTCATTGAACTTTTTCAACGTTTTTGTAAATATATCCGGGCCATATAAAAAGATTTTCATATATTATTTACCTAGATTTAGATGGCTGGTAAAGTGGATATTTATAATATAGAGTTGTATAGTACCTATATTATAAAGAAGGTTTACTTTGTAGTATTATATTAGCACTCTTCTTAAAGTAAGAGTACTAAAAATACACATTTTTCTAGTATTTTATCCCATGTACTAGTAATTAATTAATTCATAAGTCCCTATAAAGCGAACGAATCTTAGTATGATAATAATAATATGTACCAGCGTTGCCAGAGGCTTTTTAATAAACAAAAATAGATTGTCCCGCGCGGGACAGCTAAATTGACGATAATTCAATAAATACAAATAAAATGTTCCCGGAAAAACGGACTAAAAATATTTTCATTTATTTTAAGCATACCAACATCTAATTACTACATATACTAAATTATTCAATTCGACGTGATAATAATAAATTGTTATACCTACTCAAGTGCTGAAGTGTACTAATACATAACGTAGCAGAAATAAACTCTTCAGGAAGTATTGTGCTATGTCATCTATTACAACGTTTTTATTAGCCCGTATTCTTGTTTGTCCGGTGGTTGTTTGTCCAGTACAAATCTTGCAATCGATTTTTAACTAGCTTTCCGACTAGCTAAACATTTGAAACTTTTAGAATATATCAGAACACGATGCCAATGCATTCTTTTAATACTTTTAGCCATCTTTAATCAGAATTGAATTCATTTTCAGTTAATTCTGTTTTGTATGGAAAGTTATTTCAGAAAAATCCGTAAAAAGTAAGACTATTATTGGTTGCTAAGGGGGTGGTCCTAGCAACAAAATTATTAATATATACCTACGTGCGTTACTATGGAAATCAAAATGACATTTCAGTATTCTATATTTGTTTGTTTGTTTTTTTTTACTTACTTCATATCAAGCACAAGTTTGAGCATATTGAGCATAATAATTAATAATAAAACAACAGAAATTTTAAAAACGTTGTAAGTATATAAAAAGTTATTTTTATCTTGTAATTATGATTGATATTATTACAGAACTAAACATTAGAAATATTGAACTATGCGTTTTCTGTTCCTAAATCACGATTTTTTTTAATTTCCCATGGTAAAAATATCAACTTGGCAAAATAATTATCTCGTAACGATCATCAGTCCGATTCAGGCGCACAGATAGAAAAATTGAGCCTCGTCGCTTCCACCCCCGCACTTTCCCGAGCACATTCCCTATTCCCAGACACTACGTAATCTGATTATAACAATGCTTACCTGGCATCCGGATAAAAGCTTACCAAAGAGTCACTACGGCCTATCTCATTTCCGGACCCGAAATCCCTATCCCCTTTGTACGTGCGTCTCAACGGATAATAATTACAAGATAAAAATAACTTTTTATATACAACGTTTTTAAAATTTCTGTTGAATCATATAAACTTGACTTGACTAGCTTAAACGATCAAAAAAAAATGTAGGTACTTGATAGAAATAATACTGAAATGTCATATTGATTTCCATAGTAACGCACATACTTATATATTAATAATTTAGTTGCTAGGACCCCAGACCCCTATCAACCAATAATGGTGTCGAAATAACTTTTCATACAAAACAGAATTAACTGAAAATGAAATCAATTCTACTTAAAGATGGCTAAAAATATCAAAAAAATGCATTGGAATCGTGTTCTGTTTCAAATGTCTAGCTAGTCGGGAAGTTAAAAATCGATTGCAAGATTTGTACCGGACAAAGAACCACCGGACAAATAAGAATACGAGCTAAGAAAAATGTTGTAAAATTACCTCGAGGCCTTCCAAGCTCAAATTAATTTTGATGCCCCTAAAAACCTTTACCAGTTACCATTGCGTCTACAATAATCATCACATAGTAACAATTAGTGTTTTCGCTCTACGAAATCTATAATATAAAAATAAATATTTGTTTGTTTGTTTGTTCGTGTTTTATGCGCTGCCATACCGTTCATCCGATTGCGATAAAGTTTTGTCAACTTATTGCTTGCACTTGCGCGAAGAGTATAGGCTATATCTTATATATAAAAATGAATGCCTGTCTGTCTGTTTGTCTGTCTGTCCCCTATGCGTTCCTATACCATTCATCCGATTGCGATGAAATTTTGGTAAGTGGTTGTATGCACACCCGCGAATTTTTCTGAATTAGAAAAATCATCATGAACATCTTCTTCTTCTTCTTCATTCTATTTTCTTTTATTCGTATGGTTCCTATACCGCTTATCCGATTGCGACGAAACTTTCGTCAGTTATTGTACGCACACCCGCAAAGGTTTCTAAATTAGAAAACCATCTTCTTCTTCTTTTTTATCATTATATCTTCTTTTATTCGTATGGTTCCTATACCATTCATCCGATTGCGATGAAACCTTCGTCAGTTGTTGTGGTAACACCCGCAAAGGTTTCTGAATTAGTACAATCATCATCTTCTTCTTCTTCTATTCTATATTCTTCTATTCGTATACGTTCCTATTCCATTCATCCGATTGCAATAAATTTTTCGTCAGCAATTGTGTCAACACCCGCGAATGTTTCTGTATTAGTACAACCATCTTCTTCTTATTCTATTCTATCTTCTATTCGTATGCGTTCCTATACCATTCATCCGATTGCAATGAAATTTTGATCAATTGTGTGCACGCCCGCGAAGGTTTCTGAATTAGTAAAACCATCTTCTTCTTCTTCTATTCGTATGCGTTCCTATACCATTCATCCGATGGCGATGAAACTTTTGTCAGTTGTTGTGCGCACACCTGCGAAGGTTTCTAAGTTTGTATTATATAAAATACAAAGTTTGTTGTTTGTTTGTTCCTTCCAATTGTGATTTTTTTTACTACATATTAATAACATTAATAACGTTTGCATATTTTGGATTCGAATTTAATTAAGTGTTCTTTTGTTTGACCTTTACTCCTATTAGAATTATTTTTATATTGCCATATTGTATTACACAGATATTTTAATATTAAAAAAATAATTACCTCTTATTATTTTTTAAATATCTAAGATACATATAACCACGAAGCGACCCTGTGCGGAGCCGGGTACTTCAGCTAGTACCCAATAAAAATAAACCGCGTTGCGTTAAAATGCACTTAATATTTTGGTGAATATTTGAAATAAATCAGGCGCGCGCACAGAGGGGGGTCCTCATGTCCGAACCCCCCGGAAACAAAAACAAACAAAAAATACAATAAATGGGTGAATAGAAAATGACTTCTCCTTCTTCTTCATGAGGATGTAATGACTGAGGATCGTGACCCCGATAATTTGGCCGTCGAACAACCTAAATAGCATACTTGTCATAGTTAGTAGGTACCTATTATACGTCTCTAGAATTTATTGGACAGTGCTTTCTCAGGGGCCTCAGGGCCAATGTTATCTGATATCATCTGTTAATCTAGTAGAGCTGTATTTTCACGCATTTCTCTCATAAAGATAATTTTATATGTCTACAATGTCTCAATTTGACATGATATTGATTGAGACAAAGTGCGAAATGTACCTACTCGGAATTCTAGATTTTGCTGACCCTCTCCATTCCAAGGGCCATTAAAATCAATATAAAAAATCATATTATGAATATTTTTAGGAATGTACCCCCACCCCCGTACCTTTTTTCCGTGTGTGCGCCTGAAATAAGTCATTACAGTCATATTACATGAATAATACATTACAAAGTGAGAAATACAATCACCCGTTAAAAAAAGGTTTTGTGATCCTGTCAAGTCTGTAACATAATGTTTGAGACTTTCACGGTTGTTTTTTTTATCGTAATAGATTCTTAGGTTTCCACTGCGTGTACTTCTTTCCTCGTCGTTTCGACGTTGATAACGTGAAACGTCTTGATAATCGCCTCTGCAACTAGCCCGAAACGTCGAGGAAAGAAGGAAGAAGTACACGCGGTGGAAAACCTATTACGATAAATCTGTAACAGTACCTATACCATTAGGTCAGCATCACGATCTGGCAGTGGTGAAGGCTCCATACTAAGCGATTATTTAAAGCTTACCTTCTATTTTTAAGTATTTAATTTAAATAAATAAATATCTATATTGTCTAGGACTAGGTAATATAATAAAAATATTGGTTGTCATCTATCGTCGGCATTTAGAAGTAGTAGAGTTAGTCATGTTTCGAATCAAAAATAAATGACGAAAGGTCACAGACGTGAGTGCTATTTTTAGGATTATGTCGAACGTAATCCTCGCTGAATTCTCTACCGCGATTCCGTTGCCAACTTCATACATGTTTGCATATTTGTTCCAGACTAGTAAGCGCTACAGGACAAGCTTACACTATATGTTGATTTGTTTATTTTCGATGACTATCTTTTTAAGCAAATAATAAATATTAAGGAAGATTAAAAAAAACTATTGTGTTCGATCACATATAATTTATAAATTGTTATTAAAAATAAATATTGTATTTCGTGATTATTATTTAGATTACTTTAGTCATAGACAAACATAACATGCTATTCACAGTTCATGTCATATTGACATTTCAAAGAGGGTGATAAAGTTTTATTTTATAATACAAAATTCAGTGTATTACTGTGTTTTGAATGTGGATAAATTATCTCATATTGTACCGAAATCATTCGTCAGTGCTTTAAATATATAAGTAGTTATTAAATTGTCTAGTGTTTTCGTTCCCATCATTCCCGAGTTTGACGTTTCTTCAAAAATTAAAAATTATCAAAGCTTGACCTTCCAAGGGTTTCATTTAGGTTTGAATACAGCAAAAAAACTTATATTAGACATTTTCACAACAATTTATTTAATAAATATTCGTTTTTAACAGGCAGTTATACATTAAACAAACTTTTTTGTTGGCAGTGCGTATTGTTTGCTAAAGAAAAGTGGAATTCTACTGCCATAAGTGATTTAAATAATTTGACAAATTCAGCGGTGAAACCTATGACCAGTATGTCGTTGTCATTAATGTGCACTTATTCATCAGTAGTAATATCGTAAGTATTATCTTCTTATTTCTCGTAAGTTACCTGACAAGTGTGCTCTTTTTCTCTGATCTCCAAAGCTCACCTCTTTCCAAAAGTCACCCTTCGCCACTGCGATCTGCTACTGTCGATGTATTGATTAGGTTTATTTTACAACGTTTTTATTAGCTCATATTCTTATTTGTCCGGTGGTTGTTTGTCCGGTACAAATCTTGTAATCGATTTTTAACTAATTTCCCGACTAGCTAGATATTTGAAATTTTTAGAATATATCAGAACACTATGCCAATGCATTCTTTTAATACTTTTAGCCATCTTTAAGTAGAATTGAATATATTTTCAGTTAATTCTGTTTTGTATGAAAAGTTATTTCGGAAGAAATCCGTAATCCAATCCGCTATTATTGGTTGCTAAGTGGGTGGTCCTAGCAACTAAATTATTAATAATATACCTATACGTGCGTTACTGTGGAAATCAAAATGTAGTAGGTATTCCATATTTGTTGTTTTTTTATTTACTTCATATCGAGTACAAGTTTGAGCATATTGAGCATAATAATTATTCAACACAAACTTTAAAAACGTTGTACTTATATAAAAAAGTTCTTTTTATCTTGTAATTATTTGTATTATTTTTATAATTAATTTCATTTTCTCTTATGTTAGTTCTCCGTGCCTTTCTTTCCGATGGCACTTTTTATTAAAACTTAAGTCAACTCAGTTAAAACTCACTTGAGAGCGTGGTGACCTCAGTCTTCGGTATCTGCTCCTGAGACATTACCAGACGTAAAAAAACTACTGATGCATCACAACAAACGGAGGGCCTCGTGATCGCTCGATTAATACCGAGTGTGGTGAGGAGCGGGTTGGTTTCGAGATGTCTTTGTTTGTGTTGTCGATCTACTGAATAAATTACTATCGCGCGGAAGAAAGTAATATACCCCACATGCCCCAGTTATGTTAATCACACTAAAATTGTTAATAGTAATCCGTGTAGTCGTGTAGTGTGTAAAAAGCTAGAGATAACCATAACGCTAATATCTCGTCTATGATAAAAATGAAAGTTTTTCTTTAGATGTCATTTATTCAAGATTCTCTGAATGGTACAAGACGTAGATATGTACTTCTCTATTTATTTGATCTAGTTTCATGTTTATAGTACGCATTTTGAAGTGATCGGAATTATGGCCGCGTATGTTGCGGTATAAATGAATTAGAACGGATATAAACAGCTGAAATCTGTCCTGAAGGATGATGCGTCCTGCGATCGCGCAGTGTGAGCTTCGGGGGAGGGTGGGAACGAGCAAAACTTCGGACCGCAAAAAAACAAGCGAAAGGTGACTCGTAAATATTGATTTTGGCCGCCCGGCGTTAACTCCACTTTTATGTAATGTCTGCGACGGCCCTCCTTGCCCCTCTCCCCTCTCGAATAGGCAGAGCCGACCTTAGGAATTTTTCAGGTGCGAAGAAAGGGCCACCCCTAATGGGACACACCACAATCACCCTCATATATAGGTAAATCATTGTACAGTGGCACAGGCGCGCACACAAGGAGGGGATTTCGGGTCCGGACCTCCCACCAGAATAATACAAATTAATTAAGTGAATAGAGTACTACTTCTTCTACTTTTTCGTCAGGACCTCATGACTGACGATCGAGACCCGGATGATTTGCTGTCGGTATTCAGTGGCCACTGGAAGAACTTTGGCACTCATAAATTGGTTCAATTATCTGGGACATTCAATGTTTCCTTTAATAATATCCAGACGTGGCGTATATAAAAGACTTCGACAGCAGGGACGACACAGACGGCTAATCAACAATCCTAATAATGTTGACGGTTAGGTACCTATATTATGAATGCGACAGCTTGCAATAACTCGAAGGTGAATACATTTAATTCTACCTACAGGTCAAATGTTTATTGCTAGATCCAAAGTTCGGAGTATCTGGGTATCGCCTTAAAAATCAATAAAAACACGTTATGGATATTTTTTCAAAATGGATCCCCCAAACACTTTTTCTTGGTGTGCGCCTGCAGTGGATTCGCGAATGTATTGCGATTCGTTTATTGTAATGCCTGTTTCAATGCTAGCAATCAATATAAGTATAACTGCAAGCCGCCTTTACCGTATCCATGGTGTTATTTGCCACTGTATAATGATTTACCTATAGGTACCTACCCGATTATTCGACACCATGGCCCCCACATCCTGATGCGGGCCTCAATCCTATAGATAAGTTAAGGGCAATGATATCCTTTAAAGAGGCGTTCTCCAAATATGAATCACTGTTCATGACCACCTTCTGTGGTAGCCAAATAACATCCGACCCCTCGCTATAATCGAAAAATATAATTTTTTATTAGAGTCAGGAAAATCTAAAAATATAAAAAAAAACTACACGTGAAGTACCTATATCAATCATTATAATATCACATTAACTCACTTAGCTGGCCAAGCTGCCTCATAGCCCCCCCCCCACCCTGTGCACCAAATGAATAATCAGGCAATTAATATAAATGCACCTTCCAATAAAGGTAGTCTGATTTAGGATATTGTCATACCTCTGTATTGTTAGCGATGATGGCACCAAAGACGTCCTGCCATCTTGAGTGATTCTGTATTGATCTACCTACATGTTATTTGCTGTAGTCATTGTTACATAAATCGCTTTCTTGATGATGGATGTTACTTCATTTGAAATGCATCGCCACTTCCTTCCTTCGTCGCCACCAGGAATAAATACTATATAGTAGGCACCTCTCCAAATTACTCGGATATCGTGATGTAGATGATGGGCGTTATTAAGCTCTTCCAATATAAAGAAGTCTGCGTGCATGGCCATATATCTAATGCGGTGCAACCTCAGTAGGGTATAGTTGAGTACCTATAGTATAGGTAAATAAAAACAAATTAATTCTGAATTGTTTCTTCTCAAACCCATCCACAGACATACGTTAAATATGAGATAGCTTTAGTTATTATCATCGTTCAACAACAAACCGCTAGATGTGGCCCTGTTATATGGGAACTTTAGATAGGTACTGAAAGGTTAATTTTTGACAGCCGTAACGATAGTAAGTAAACCCAACAAAATTACATGAAAATATTTCATCAAACCCCAGCGGCATAGAATATGTGGTAGGTGGCTGAACATAGTCCCGCTGTGTGTTAAATTTCCCTCCCTACTACCAGTGGATTCGAAAGCATCGCCCAATAGGTGCGTGCCGGCCCTGGTGATACCCGGCTAGCTGAAGTTGAGTTCCATCTGAAATGCCCGCGACTGTACCGTTTTATTATGCTATATACCCCTCTGTTTTGAAGGGAAGTTTGTGAAACAGGGTTGACAATTAATCAAGACAAAGAAACGTGGCAAGTAACGAAATTTGGACAATATTATTTGAAAACACTGTCAAAAATGATATTTGTTAAGATCTACGATTAGTGAACGGTATCTTTAAAATTATGATACCTAACTTAAATGTTTCAATACTTTATATTGCCACCCGAGGTAGAACCCCAAAATTATTAGGTAAAAGTTCGATTCTAGGTTCTGTTTTTGTGGCGAATTTGTTTGGGGTTCGGTTATGTCGTATTACGGGACGCACAAATTTGAGTTTCTGCAAATCGCTTTTCAAATGCAAATAACACGTTAACTACAAATCAATTAAAAGTGCCCGTAAAACCTCAATTACAGGGAAACATTTTTTTGAAAGGCAATCTCGACAATGATATTGGGAAAGAGAAAAAAAAATTAAACAGATTGTATTATTAATCCTGAAAGGAGCTCCCGGATCCCTTTAGCAAAAAATAAATAAATGAAAAAAACAACAATTATTCAAAAAAAAAAAATACAAATTAAACAATAAAATAGAATTTTAAAATCAAAATACATAGCACATCACTAAAAATGTCTACTTCTCTAGCGAGTGCATTGACCAGCCACACAGCCCTCGTTATTGGTAACTTACTGGTAGAGTTGGGTTTCGGAAATTTCCCGTCGGGAATTCTCGAGAAATTTTCGAGATTTTCCATCCCGAATCTCGAGAATTGAAATTTTTAAGATTTCGGGAAATCCCGGATCTCGGGAATCTTATCTCGGGATTTCTTTATTATCAAATATTAATTGAAAAAACGATTTTCTATATGAAAAAAGTGGACAGAAAACACAAAACGTTCAAAGACTGATCGGGAAATCCCGAATCTCGAGATTGAGATTTTCTCGGGAAATACCCAACTCTACTTACTGGTGAGCCTTAAATGGGGAAACAGTTTTCACCCGAAATAGGTTATGGCGTAATAATTGACGAGTGCATAGAAATTCAAATTTTTCAGAATATCAGGATTGGAAATTATACCACGTGAGAGCAGGGAAAAATGCTTTAAGTGACCTACGAGCTTAAAGGGAATGAAAAGCGAGCATGCACTGAAGAAAGCTAGTCGGAAAATACTCGTTTGGGAAATTGTCAAGAGGAAAATATTTATATAGGTAGGTACATTAAAATAAAGATGTCGAAGAAATTTTTTCTGAACACGCTCTAAAACAAGCTTGTAGGAAATCTCATAAGGATACAATTTACCCATATTCAAGAATACTCCGTACTAACACAGAGATTATTGAATGGCTTGGCTTGTCTGAATAAAATTATATGATTCCTAGAAGCTTGCTCGCATGCAAAGCCGTAGAAGTGACGTGAAAAGATACAATAGTTTTGAGTCCATGTGAATGTGTTGTTATTTTAACCTTGGAAACCAGTCCTCGGGCTTAAACATATAAAGAAACCGTTTTAGTCGGTTCAATTCCCTTCAGCTGGGGCACGGTTTAAAACGATCGTGACTACGCGACCCGAAGATGGTGCAAACGACGCGTGAAGAACAAAACACAAAAATTCAACATGCATCCATTTAATGTTATGTTTATTGTTCTATTAGTAATAATAATAATATATTCATTGACATGTTTTCTTTTTCAAGTAAATGGGTAACGTTTTTTTCGTCATCTTTACACGATTTAAGAATTAATTCCCCGACGCCATCACAAAACAAATTGACGTGTTCACAGCTCGACTTTCACTGAAGTATGCTCTTAACTGATTATGGGAAAATCGGAAAATGTATTGATTTTTAACATCCTGTCGTTTTGATTTTTTTGTCTTTTATAATATAAATATTAAAACATGTAGGTACTTTTTTTTAAATAGGGTGGGCAACTGGTTAATGACACCACCCTGAAAGCGTATTATTTCTTCACCCATATAAAGAATCATTTAATGGTTATGTCATCGACCTTTAGACATCCCTGTTTAATAATAATTATTATTAGATAAAGTTTGTGGCAACCCTGGCGATGCGGCGCGGCAAAAATAGTGACGTGATGGGAAACATAATATTCAAATTACTAATTTTATTTTGAATCAAATTCTAAAAACTCGGAAGGGGTAGGGGCGATGACGTCATGCCGAGACGCCATAAAAGTTACCAATTAAATCACGATAAATTTAGTATTTTGAATACTTACCCTGGCTTTACACAAATTATAATATAATGATAATGTGTTACTATAATCCCGATATAAGTACCCATACTTGATTCACTTAAATATACAAATTTATTTAATATATTTTGCTGTTCAATGACGAGAGGAATATTAATGTTAGGTTGTAGGATCTCTTTGAAACAATATTGAGTTAAATATTTAGGCAAAATTTATGTTAAAATAATCTTTCTAAATTAATTCATTAAGGTACAATTTTATAAGGGAAAGTATACAGCGGTTTACTGTATACAATCACGGATTATCTTGCAGGCTCGAATCTGGTCGTGGACTTGCATACAGCCTTTAAGTCCCTCGAAAAACATAAAGTATAATTTTCAGAAATTTATTGATGGCTTGATGATTGAAAAACAACCAACGGCGATGCGACTTTTTCCTATATCAATATAAAAATAATTAAATTACTAATATCTTGCGTACCTAACTGTGTAGTTTTTTTTTAAGAATTTTAGAACTACAATCAGTCATAAGTTGACCGTGTAGTCAATGTGTCAACGTAATGTGGATGTGAATGACCAAATTGGGTTTTAAAGCGCTTGAAGGAACAAAGACTATAAATTAAATTTTCGTACAATCAATTCGGAATTGGATATCATTTTCATACCTAGTTTATTGAGTATGGTACATGGCCCCCACACCCTAAATCGGGCCCTTATGCCAGGATCTTTGGCGCCCCCCCCTATATTATACCGTGTGTATTTTTAGCGATCTTTGTTTAATTAGTTTAATACATTCGCTTGAATTATGGAGTTGTCGAGTATCGCCACACAATAATCAAAAACTGCATCTCACTACCTAATAGGTCCCTTCAAGCCAACCGCCCCGCACTACACTCGATCTTAAGGCGAATTCTTCACTGAGCCTTTTTTAAAGAGGCACCTAGCGGAAAAATACGAAGCTTGCAATTTGAGACATTTTTTTGATAATTTACAATTTCAACTATATTAATGAATAAATATGTATCTGAAAACATTAAAAATAAAAATATTTTTTATTTTAAGTCAAAGACAAACTTACAATTGTAAAAAATGTAATAAAATGTGAATTTGTTCTATCGGTCCGCACCCTATTATTACATATATTTTATGGTCATATTTATTATTAAAATTTAGTTTATTAAGTTTTCTAAGCATCACCTAAGCGATTTTTGACAAATTCATAGTTTTAATATTTTTTATATCTATTTAAAAAAACATCGATTTTTATAAAAAATATAAATGTGTATAACTTGAAATCCTTTTTATTTATATCAAATCAATTATTTTTATAAATATAAATAAAATATTTATATTAATATAAATAAAAAGGATTTCAAGTTATACACATTTATATTTTTTATAAAAATCGATGTTTTTTTAAATAGATATAAAAAATATTAAAACTATGAATTTGTCAAAAATCGCTTAGGTGATGCTTAGAAAACTTAATAAACTAAATTTTAATAATAAATATGACCATAAAATATATGTAATAATAGGGTGCGGATCGATAGACCAAATTCACATTTTATTACATTTTTTACAATTGTAAGTTTGTCTTTGACTTAAAATAAAAAATATTTTTATTTTTAATGTTTTCAGATACATATTTATTCATTAATACAGTTGAAATTGTAAATTATCAAAAAAATGTCTCAAATTGCAAGGTTCGTATTTTTCCGCTAGGTGCCTCTTTAAAAAAGGCTCAGTGAAGACTTCGCCTTAACCAAGCGTATCACGAGGCCCTAGGTTTGGTGTGAAGCATTAGCCTCAGTTAATCCTTTCTATGCCGCAACTAGTTAATTGATAGTAATTAACATAAGAATTGGTGTAATTAGGGCGTCCAAAGACCCTTTGGGCACTTAACCGGTTAATGCCTGGGAATATCTCAGAAGCAGGTGCCCAAGACTGAAGTTGCCACGAATTCAAGTATGCTTTCGTTGAGTTTACTGAGACTTAATTTATTAAAAAAATACCCATGTGAAAGAGGAGCACACATAATTAACAAAAATAAATGATTCTAATTAATTTACGTATGAATATCCTTGATATAAAAAAACAAAGCTAAAACAATACGGACATAAATAGATCTTCATGTCCCTAATAAGACGCCGCATTTTTTTTTAAAAGCATTATAGTCGGATTATGGCGACCAGGTCGGACGGCCTGATGTGCCCAACATCTGATTGAATAAACTTGAGCATGTATTCTTTATCGGAGCACATTCTCGGATATTCCCATAGGATGTGGTTTGCATCTAGTAGTTCTCCGTCACATGGACATGTTGGTCGGATGACATGTCCAAGCTCAAGGAACTTGACAGCGAATCCACCGTGCCCAGTCAAAAATTGACTGGTGTGATGGTTAGGAGTCGAACTGGTTATATTCAATCGCCATTGGACATTAGCAAAGAACAGAATATGCATTGCACTATTACATATTATTATGTATTTTTTTTATTCCAAATTATTTTATAACAAATATGTGTTTATCCCACTTATCTGCTCGCCCCGCCTCGTCGACCCCCTCTCTGAGCCAGGGACAATAAGCTGGAGCCCTGTCACCCCCTCTCCTTTTGGGGGCCATGGTATGGTAGATATGTGTTCTCAGTTTGTTTCCCAGGTTAAAAATAACAACACAAATGTCTATATTCAGTATTCACGTGGTTCAACAGTATTGTATAATATAATGTACCTATATCTGTGTATAATATAATATTGATATTAAATAACTGGTTGAAGAAGTACCGGAGCGCCGACCCGGCACACTCCGGCCATACCACCATGGCCCTCACAAGGGGTGCTGACAGGGGTATAGCCTGGGGACCCGGCGTTAGAGGGGCCCAGTGTGGGGCGTCGACCAGCTAAGTGAGATAGACACGGAAAGTAAAAGAATACGCCTGCAGCGCTATTTTACCTGAATGATATATATATATATTTTAAAAATGATAATTCACATGTAGAATTTGGAAAACGCTACTGTCGAGTATCACACAGCGATAGTTAGAGGGGCCCGCTTCATGATGTAGGGCCCCTGATACCAATTCACTACTTTTGAGACAAAGTACACTGAAGACGATTTTTTATAATATTATGTTTGTGGTGCTGAAACTTATGGCCAAGACACAGACCGCAAGCAGTCCACAAAAATGAGGTTTCTTGAGGCCGCATTCGGTTAAATGTATGCAACACATTGTAGATCAGTCACAATCCATGTGATGCAGTTATATTTTCGTTTTGGCTGCATACAAATTACAGAATTTGGCGTATGTAGGTACCTAATTTGTATAAAATAATAGTATAATTTTACAAGTACCTACAGAAATTCATGCGGGACTAAATTTTACTGATGCATATAGCCAAGACCAGCCACAGAATGCCACAGGTTGTTTCAGATTGTGGTTGCTTTCGGTTTATGAAGGCCGACTCTTAGGGCGCCAAGCGCATTAGGTATACCTACCACTTCCAGCCAACTAGGTATCTTCATCATGGGAAATAATATTATACCTGATCACAATGTTAAACTATTTGTGATCCAAATTTATAATAGCTATTATTGTTCAGATCAGTGGCTTTCAAACTTTTTTATTAAAAGTTCTTTCACAGCTCTGTATTTTTTTTAGTTTTTAGCATTTCAATTTTTACTCGATGCTGTTGCCTTTTCCGCCCAAAATGAAAATTCTGTCCAGAATTGAGGGCGAAAGCTTTTTTTTATTTCACCAATGGCAATGACGTTCTTTCCATTCAGAACCAAAGTTATATTAACACCTCTTTCAAAACGCCCCGGTGCCCCTGGAAGTTGAATACCACTGCTTTAGAGTACTTTAGACTACTTTAGAGAGTGCAGGGAGGATTAATGTAATCGCAGATCCCTAAGTATTGCGTTGTAACAATACCTTTTAAAAACTACGCAGATAAAATTTTTCGGCGGAGATGTAAACTTTAGAGTGCGAAGATCATAAGTTGAACTAGTTGAAGTGTCATGGCCGCCATCGTGGAGCTCCGATCTATTGTGAAAAGATTGTCAGTATTGTAGTTCTCGAAACGGCCACGCTTCACGTTAAACTTGCCGCTGTCTACGTCATATTACTTTACTTTACTTTCAGTTGCTTTTGCGCTAGAAATATTGTGGTAAAAGAGCAATAATAAAATACATGACATTTCATGTGAAAATATGATATTTGCGTAATGGTATTATTAAATACTTTTATAATATTATTTATATTATTAATATGAATTGTATAGCGGAAATATACGAAGCTTGCAACTTGAGATTTTTTTTTGATAATTTACAATCTCAACTGAATTATTTAATAAATATGTATCCGAAAACATTAAAAAGATTTTTTATTTTTTTTAAACATAAAGCTAAACTTACAATTGTAAAAAAATGTAATAAAATGTGAATTCGTTGCAGGGTCAAATCTTATTATTGCATTATATTTTATGGTCATAATTATCATTAAAATTTAGTTTATTAAGTTTTAGATTTTATGTGGTGTAGGTTTTTGACTAATTCATCGTTTTAATATTTTTTATATATATTTTAAAAAACATCGATTTTTATAAAAATATAAATGTGTATAACTTGAAATCCTTTTTATTTATATCAACTCGAGCTTCAATATTGTGACCATGCCTAAAATAAAATTTGATATAAATAAAAAGGATTTCAAGTTATACACATTTATATATTTTTTTAAATCGATGTTTTTTAAAATATATATAAAAAATATTAAAACGATGAATTAGTCAAAAATCTACACCACATAAAATCTAAAACTTAATAAACTAAATTTTAATAATAAATATGGCCATAAAATATAATGTAATAATAAGATTTGAACCTGCAACGAATTGACATTTTATTACATTTTTTTACAATTGCCAGTTTATCTTTAAATTTAAAAAAAAATAAAAAATCTTTTTAGTGTTTTCAGATACATATTTATTAATTACTATAGTTGAAATTGTAAATTATCAAAAAAAATCTCAAACTGCAAGCTTCGTATTTTTCCGTTAGGTGCCTCTTTTCGCCTCTGATAGTATAAGCATCCCCCTTAAGCAAGGGTTTCTGAGATGTTACAAAATATTCCAAGGAATCCTCTAACAGAAAACGGTTAGGCATCACGTATAATAAATATTTAATCTGTAATACCTAGAATGAATGTGACACCAAATCATCTAAGTACATAATAATATATTGTACTTTACCTAAGCAATGATTAACTATTAAAAAAAGTTTAAAAAATACAGCATTTTTATGTTTACAGAATCTTTTTTAAAATCCGTTAGGTACATAATAATTATATGCTAATGTGTTTGCCAAACGCACACAACAGAAGTGAAACTTGTTGTTTTATTCTTCATTGCCGAACACATGCCATAGGTACTAAATTGCATGCACTTTTTTCAAGTTTTTAATGATATTTGTAATTATTTTATTGTGCAATAAAGTACTGAATGGTTAAAATGTACATGCTATAAGTAATGCCAGTACAATGACAACCATTTTTTTTTATATTGTCACCTGTTATTATTATTACTAACAAAAATTAATGGTTTTGAAATAGATAGATTTATTAAAAGGTTCGTGTCTACAATAATAGTATTATTCCATATCGATTCCATATCGATCGTAAAGATAAAAAGTGTGACTCACCCCGGAATAATATAATCGGCAACGTGCGCCCTTGATTATCACAATGTCTAGGGATCTAACCTTTGGTTTTTATTTCGTTTATCAAGCAAATAATGACGGGTTTTCGTCACAGAGAAGCGGGAGGATTCTAACAATTTTCGTTTACCTAGCGAAAAAAATGTTTGTAATAAAGGTACCGTGATCTTTCCAAAATCGCAATATAAAATATTCAAATAGGTAGGTACCTACCTACTTACATAATTCGATTTTTCTAATACCTACACAGTTATGTTATAGTCATGCTAAGAACAAAAAAATATACATTGATCTGTTTAAGAAATCTTTTAATACCTAACCTATGATAACATGTATAATAAATAATAATTGTTATAAGTATGTACATTACATTTAATTACATATTTACATGACATGATAGCTACAAATTATTGGTATATGTAAGTGATAGATAATTTACGAAGCCCTCATTTAAGATACTATTAATGGTTTTATAAAAATGTTATGCCATTGTTTTAGTCCATCGTAAATTCACAGCTTTTTTATCATCACAAAAGAAACGAGAGCTGAACGAGAGTCGAGAATATAACTAACTGACTCGAATTCTGTCTCATTTCTAATCGGAAATGAACATATATAGACATCTACCAATTGAAGAAGTTATATACTATAAGTAGAACATCGTGTTCAAAAGCTTTTACGTTAAATTCACAGATCACACACAGCAATATCCGCTGTTTTAGTGAACGACTTTTATATTATTATATTTCTATTTTAAATAATAAATAAAACTTAGTATAGATGTTGTCAAAATTAATAAGATTTTATGAACCAACTTGAATGATAGGAACATAAAAAATATAATAGGTAGCCTGCGATAGACATCTCTGAACAAACCTTATTGCCAAAATCGACGTTGTTACATAATATTCGAAACAGATGGCAGTATATGTTATAAATATTTATTTTCATAATAGTTGATAATATTTTTAAACATTTATTTTGTATCTTGTTAATTATAATATGTAGATAACATAATATTATTTTCTGTTGTAATATTTTTATAAAAATCATGTGAATATATAAAATTGTTGATGCTGTCATCATCATCATCTTGAATATATCCACTGCTGGATAGAGGCCTCTCCAAGCTTATTTAACTTCTCTCGGTCCTGTGCGTTGCATTTCCACGTACTTCCGCAGAATTTAAGCATTTCATCGATCCACCGGCCTCTAAGTCTACGTTGCGGATGTTTTGTAGGTACCTCTTGGTTACCACTGTATGACTAGATATTTGTCCAGCGATTGTCCCTTCTTCGAGCTATGTGTCCAGCCCATTTCCATTTGAGGTTTTTAGCGAACTCTATTATACCGCAAACCCTTGTCTGTTTTCTTATCCAATCATTCTCCTTTTTGTGCATAAATAATAAATGAAAATAAAACCTAATAATTAAATATTTTTTGCAATAAATTGATAGTATATCATATAGACTTAGCAAATAAATACACGGTGTGTTATATGCGCCGCCGTTTATTCAAAAAAATCAAAACCAAATGGTTCACAAAAAGTCATGGTTGTCACAAAAGAAAATTCACATACGTGATTATTACTGATAAAACTTGTGCAGATTCATCAACGGGTGCAGGTTCATCAAGAATGGGAATTAAGAGATCCTGTTCCTCATCATCGGTAAATTACAAAATAATAATTTGCCAAAAGTCTACAAGTAATGATTATAAAAAAATAAATAGATAGATATAAAGAAATAAACTATAAAGTCACAATATTCCAGCCATAAAATAAAATTAGGTACGTCAAACACAAATACAGAAACTCACTGATAAGTTGCATGACGGGGAATTTCAAATTATCTCGGTGAAAATATATGCCATACATGCAAACGTGTGACATAAGTTAGGTATATTTATTGTATGTATTACACCATGACTCTATCTATATTATTATGTATGATTTATTAAAACCACATACGTTGCGTAGAATACTTAGTGTAAGTAGAGCGTACATATACGCTTATTTTCTATAGCCGGTACTGCGCACACGGAATTGTAGAGTGTGTTAACACAACTGGTTAAATAGGAAATAATGTAGGAATTAAAACTTTCATTGGCCAGGGTTCATTTTATTTATTTATTTTTAATGTATACAATCATTGCAACATTCATTACATATCAGTTTCTGGCAACAAAACTATCCCTAAACAAAGCCATTAAAATAACCAACAATAATAATAATATCATCTAACATGATGGCATCATTGGTACATAATTCTGCCAGCGATGAAAGGAATTTATTAACATGCAGACTCACAACTGCCACTCGTGCTTATTCAATATATTTTGGCTGACTAGAGCCCTAACTTTTTAAGTACATTTATAAAATACTATATGTTGAACTAAATATTACAAATTTACTTTAATCGGAGTTAACATGTTTTTGGAATGGAAATGGAATAATATTTTGGTATCTTGAAACAGTGTTTGATAAAAATAATATCAATATTTGTTTTCTTTTGAATTTGACATGTCTTTTGTTTGTGAACTATAAACATTCGCTTTATTTTGTAACAATAAAAATAGAGTAGTGTATTTGTCAAAATTAATAAAATATTATTTAAAATTAAGACCAATATAATTAATTCGTTTTATTGTATTTCTATTTCACTACAGTAATATGTTATAATTTAACTAACACTATAGTTAACTTACATATTTTATTAAAGACTATGGAAGACGTTGTGATGTGTGCTGTAGTGTGTTGCTAGCAAATTTACATTGACTTATTCTAACACAAACAGTTAAATCCATTTGATAAATACGTTATTTAGAAGTTCTCTTTACTAAAGGCTTCAATCGAACCCTTAAATACTATGGAAGACATAGGTATTAACAATAAATAGACATTATTTTAAGACCTAATTAAAATAATATTAAAAAAAATATTAACATCGAGAACACAACAGATTGGTACTAAAATTAAATAAAAACATTGAACTTATTAAGAAAATTATCAGAATTAATTAGCTACTTATTTTTTCTGTTTATAGAATTAGAAATTATTTTAGATAATCATTCAATTCAATTCAATCAATTAAATATAGTAATATCTAATTAAAATTTTAAAATTGTAAAAGTAGGTACCTACATACCAATGTAGAAAGAAAACCATATTGGAAGATTATTTTATTTTGTATGCTTTAAATACTGAATTGATTAATTATTATCTCTACAAGACAATATATAAATAATTATGGAGAATTTTGTGATTTTGAGTCCGTAATCGTTTTTACAAAAATCAGTCAACAGTCAGAAGAGAAGGCAACATCTTAAATGTATGATATTTTTGTTTGGTTTCACTTTATTTAATTTGAATTTAAGATAATGCTAATCCCTATGGGATACCAAGAGTATCTACTTTTGGGAACTTTTATTATTTAAATAGAAGAAAGAAATTTCCATCGAAACGTTGACAATTTCTAAAATATTATAAGTCTAAAAGATCCGATTACTATAGATTTAGAAATTTGATTCCCAAAAACAGTTTCAATTCCAAAGTTATTTTAAAAATATTATACATACTCAAACAGCAATGATGTCAAATATTAATTAATTTAAATGTTTTGTTGGATAAAAATAACTCTATAACAGTTACAATGTTTTTCAAGCCATACTCTCATAATAAATGGTAAAGCAATCTAGAACAATTCTTAGTCATTGGTTGAAATGAAAAATCTGCCATAAAAGAATGATGAAACATTAAAATAATTATACATTTATAACAAATTAATAAGAAGTTTTCAATGCTTCACATTACAATATGAGTTTATACATCACCATAGTATGTATATTAATTTAACTCCTAAGCTAATTGCAATAAATATTTTATTTATATATTATTAAGTGTTAATTCATTATTATGAGTTATTGCGCGACTACACATAACTATTGTACACTGTTAATAACATATACAATTCAAATATTCGAAGAAACTCTCAGCCAACATCGGATATTATAGAAATAAAATGCAACAATTTATTTTTATGTTGTCCATCTGTGATTTTTCATAATAAGTAAAGCTATAGACATCTATGATGTTTCAAAGAAACTAGCATTCACACTTTTTTCAAATACAGGGTGTAATAATTTTAATAATAATATTACATAATATTAAAAGTGTTTGGTGGAGATTGATGCAACATTATAATAACTTGCTGAGAATTTTTTTTATATAAGGCATTTTGAAAAGCCATTATTTACATAAAAGTAAATATATTCAGAAGAAAAAAGGCAACATAATAGTAATTTATTGATAATGCAATAGATCTCAGATATTTATGCGGAGTATGTCATCCAAAGTAAGTGCTTGACATAATGTTATAATCTATAAGTTACATATTATATAATATTATTATTCTCTGGAAATAAGACTACTTTTATGAAAATAATAGGCGCTCATTAGGCATTACAGTTTAAACATCATGAAAACGCGTAAAAGAAGAATCTCATATCAGATATAATTCGTATAAATGAGAATTTAGAAGTATTTAATTTTATATGATCATTCATCATTATCATCAGCACCTCCTAATTTCAGTGTATATTTTTGTTAAACCCATTACAGGTGATATTGGCGTAAAATTTCAAATAACTATTTGAAAAATATAATACGTAGTTATATATTAAATTTTATTTAATATTATCATAATAAATATTTTTTTCTTGTCAATTGGATAAAAATAATTTTGCAAAATATAATATCATTTCTGTGGTAACATTTTTATACAAGCCATACATACAATAATATTAATGCATACAATGCAAATTTTAATATATTTATATAATAAACTATATACTGGAAATTGTTAACAAATTTGGGTGGAACAGTATATTCTATTAAATTAATTTCGTGGTGCATATTATATTTTGATGCTCCAAACGTGCAGTTTAGTTTGAAACAATAAATAGGACAAGATGTCATGCAATATTATGCAAGTGCAATATATTTAAACATTAGAACCCTGATTTTACAAACGTGGAATTCATGTTGCCCCGCTATTTACGTCTGAAATAGTAAAATGTAATTACATATTAAAATTAAAACATGTTCACTTAATATTTTCTAAACCAGTGTTCTTCAACCTTTTAGCACCGATGGCCTGGCGAACATAGGAGAAATATTTCACGGATCTGTATTAGCCAGAAATAAAAACCAATATAGATAAATTTTTGGTTAGTGCGACATCTGCCGTTGCTTCTTTGTAAGCAAATATACAATAGACCTACAGAAATTTCAGTAAACGAGACAATGCTGATTCAGTGGCCAGCATTTAATATAGTGGGAATCCCCCGTGTCATATAGTCGTATAGTTAGTTGAAAGCATGGTGAAAGCTTTTGTGGACCGACATTGGTCCACGGACCATCGGTAGAAGTACACTGCTCTAAACCAATATGTATGATTTTTTTTAAGACAAAGTTAATTTACTTTTCAAGTTTTTAATGTTTTTTTTCTCAGTCTGTTCATAAACGTAAAATCGGGGTTTCAATGCACAATTATTCAAATATATTCAAAAATTAATAAACTTGTCCATGGCAAAGTTTAAAAAATATTCTTTGCTTAACACGTCCTGTATTTATTTCAATACATACATAATAATGTTTTTGCCATAATTACTTTGAAACATACTACATTTCACGCAACCTTCCCTGTATCTGTGTAAGAGATTCGATCTCATATTAAGATGAATTCAATATTTCATTTACAGAACAAAATACGTTATAATATGAATATTCCACAATATATTTAACTAAATATAATTTTATTAATATAGTGCATGCAATATTAATTTATTCTTTACAAATAAAATAGGGTTGACAATGTAGCACTGGGTTCGTATGGCACCAAAATCTCGAATACTTACATTAAATTTCCGTACACATAATATTTGGATACAAGTTTTCATAATCTATGGCTAATTATTATAATATATATTATTTGAAAGCTCTAACTTCTTAAAGAATCAAATAAGCACATTTCAAAAATAAAAGCGTTTGATACTTTTTACATGTTATTTTTAATAGCAAATTATATAGTAAAGAATACTAAATGTAAATTATTTGTCACATTATTGTTTTCTCACATTTTGTTACACAACCACATCTATTTGCTTCTAATTCAGTAAAAAAACTAAAGCCCAGATGGAAACTAAGAATGGAATGTAAAGACACAGACAGAATTTATTCATTGCTAAATTACACAACAGATGTCAGTTTAAATCATGAATTAGTAAATTGATATGAGTTTGCAGATATTTCACATTTCGTAACTTATAAATTATTTATTATAATAACGCCGGCATGTGATTTAATTTTTTCTCTTTATTAGCCAAAGAAATAATATGTAATTCAAAAATGTTTAAATTATACTGCCATCTTTACTTTCCATACAAAAGCCAGACATTCTGAAGTGTCCTCAGACATTGTCATAATCGTTTCGTATAAAATTCATTTCTTTACATAATACATTGATAATTGGCAAAATGGGAGACATAAATAGTGATGTTGTTTCTTCATCGATCAACAAATGAAGACAATATTAAACTAATCAATTAGAATTTCAAACTTTCGATTCACCCGACCAACTTTAATAATAATAAAATTATATCTACTTAATAATAAGGTGTCCAGAAAGATGGTAATTTAAAAAAAAAATGTGATACATCTGTCACGTCAAAGATAAATCCAAATTCTTTTTATATAGACAATAAATATTAGTATTTATTCAATGATAGAACATGAAAATAGATATCGGTTAAGATATCTGTATCTCCTGAACACCGGCGATAGTACATATTAGATAAACTCTGAAGCAAAACAAATCTAAAAAATATCTATTCACTTTATTCTTATGACTACAGATTAAAATATTTTTTTTTTTATCATGGCAATTCCTCGTTCTGTAAATAGGCCAACACGTTAACAATCTATAAAATAAATTTAAATATAGTTGTATAATAAAGTTTTATTTACATATAGAACCGCACACAAGATGCATTTGGATTGGAAACAATAATTTGGACTAACACATTGTATGTATTGATAGACAGTAGGATAATGATAGAAATAATCAATTGTGTGACATTCAAGATAAAAAAATATTTAAATAAGTTATTTCAGATGGCATTCGTCTACTGTCAACTGTTTTTTATTCAGAGCAATAGTAAATAGCAAAATGGTGGTTTATAACAGAATGACAGCCTGTGTGCAGTTGAAAAAATAGTCTCCATTATACATATAACAATGTTTCATTTGATATGATTTTGATGGCAACTACAGCACTCGTTTTAATACTATTCAACACTCATTAATTGGCAATTCTAATATTTCATAGTAATCCTATAGAATATATCATTATATATTTTTTATTTACGTGTATTTTTAGTTACTAATGCTACAACATGTACCCAAACAAACGTTCACTTCAAAAGGATACATTTAGTTATTTTAGACACATGAAAAGCTGTTTATAGTTAGACAATCTTCGATATATAGTTTTAGACGCCATAGATCATGTGTCATAGATATTCTTTATATATAGTTAATCTTCGACAAGAATAATAAGAAACAACATTTATCGAGTAACATCTTTAATATATTCATTTGAAAGGAACAGATATTTCGTGAACATTATTTATTTTAGAAAATATAACCTCAATTTTTTTAGAACGAGGCAATCAACAACATGATTGGATGATTCAAAATAAATTCCACCATGTCTTGGATACAAGAGGTGGAAGCAATTAGTAATATAAATAAATATTCAGTGAAAATTAATAATTGTGCTAGCGTGCTTTACAATAATACTTATAGGTAATATAATATATATTATTATAAAACAAAAATTAAAATGTTAAATATATTTTTAATATTTTGTAATTGCATTATGTTTCTTAGTGCATTATAATATGTTATAAACTATATTTTAAAGTGCATAACGGGTGCTATAAAGTGCAAGAAAAGTTTTACCGATTTACTATGAATGTAAATAAATAACCATTATAATAATATCTGTATCTCAAAGCCAATGTGTCGTAAGTACGATTTTGCTGAAAATGAGTTAAGTAGGTATAGATTTTGTACATAAATTCTCATTTTATAAGAGCCTTTTAATCTTCTACATAATAGCAACTTGAACTTCTGAAAACCATAAGGCCAGGCCGTCCATTTACATAATGACATGAAAAATATTAAATTGTTTTTCCCCCAAATATTCGTTTTGGACTTAAGATGCAATGGCTCTCAGGTGCAGATATTATAATGGTCAATATATTGAAGTTATATTATAATTCACAGTATTTGCACATAGATAGTTAAGTAGACAGTGTTTTATTAATATTATAATATATTTGTAATGGTAGCTATAGAAAATAACCGAACAAGGTTACAAGGTTTAAATTCAACATGGCGACTATTTAATGGCAGACATTGAAGAAATGACAGACAACATCTAGACAGATAATATTATTACTTCAATAAATTTTGCCAAACGTTCAGTTAAGAATACATTTTGACAGTGGTGCATACAATCTACTATAGTTTTGATTGTTTTATTTGGCTGATTATAAATTGCCACCATATTGGATTTTATGAATAATAAATCGGGTGCTCTTAGACACTGTTACCCTAAATATCAATAATCTGTTGATAATGTTTCATAAATTAAAATATAGGTAATCGATGAAATATGATGGTGATTAATTAGGTGTGTCTTAATTTACAGGTCGCTTCCGAGTCTGTCCATCTCGGTCAGCAAGAAGTCGACATCTTTTTCTGTGACTGCCGCTGACGATATAATGTTCCTGAAGAAATTGGGACGTCTGTCGTCTGGCTGATAGCCTACCATCAATGTCCCTGACTGCATCATTCTACCCTTGATGATGGGGCATACCTTGAAATAAAACATATTATAAGCAATGTTACATAATGACGTGTGAACATTTTTAAATAATGAAAAAAATTCTAATAAATAAAGTCTTATGTTATTGCACTTTCAGTGACGTCCTGTGATGTAGGCAGGTCATGCGTTGCATAAGAGCGGTACATTATAAAGGATAGCAAATGAAGGAACGAATACAAATATTACAACTTTTAATAGCAGTGGTGGTTTTCTATGAAGCAGACGAAGCAGTCTTTTTATTAGAAAGTAATAATCAAAGCATAAAAAATCCTGACAACATAATTATTGTTATATTGTAATACAGAATGTGCCTTCAAACCTGTCAGCGCCACAAACCTAAAACACCACTGTTTGAGGGCAAGTTTCGTGGAAATGCTCTAATTCTCATTAGATGATGTTGATGTCAATTTAACGATTTTGGTTTAGTTGTGTGTTTTAGTTTGCCAAAAATAAATAATAAAATAATGAAGTAGATACCTAACGAATTTGCAGACAATTAGAAACCAGCAACGAAAGGCGATGGCAATATAAGTTACCTTAAGGGCGGGCACTATGCCTAGGTATGCCACTGTGCGCTTGTATATTTTTTGGCGATTAAAATCCACACCACCTCTGAGCCAGTGTCTCGTATGTATGATTTTGTAGAACATGTGTGTGGAGTACAACGGATTTAGTAAATATCTAAAGTGTCATCTTTCAGAGTCGATTCGACTTTTGTGTATAGTATAGTAAAAACTTGAAATTTCTAAAACCAAAACTCCATAGATATCAGCGGCTAGAAATCTAAAATTGCATTTTCTCGAAAGTGATTTTTTTGAACAAATACACTGCGTCACAGGTACAGAAATAATGTCAAAGATTCACTACTCAATGAATAAAGAATGAAAACTGAAACTTTTCCCTTTACTGACATCTGTATGGATTTTTGAAAAGCTATTTAAAAACTAGATAATATAGGTATGGTGTGCGCCTCTGGTAGGTAGAGGATGAACTTACATACAATTTGCGTTAGTACATATTATTTTATCGTCACTGTTCTGGCAGAAGACACTAATTCGAAAAAAATGACATATTGAGTTAGTACCAAAATGTTCCTTATTTCAAACTTTACCGTCTGGAAACCTTCTCAATAAATAAACAGTCTTTATTTTAAAGTTATCCTTTTTACGATTACTTAATAAACTCACATGATAGACCGTTATTTCAAACTTTTTAACAACTTCAAAGTCAAACTACTCAAAACTAGTATTCTCCAGTTAGTGTGTTCTGCCAGAACAGAGACGTTATGGTCATGTTTATTTTAAAAAACCAAAACAATAATTTCCTCAATAGCATTACGATGGTAACTATAGGTACTATATTTACCTTTCCAAGTTCCTCCTCTCGTCTGGAGTCATGTCGTTGACCTCGCAGCCTCTTGGGCACATACCAGAAGCAGACGTTCACCAGCTCGGGTTCCAGGATGAGGTAGAACTTGTCGGGTTGGGCCTTTATTTTGCTCACCATGTAGTCTGTCAGTTCCATCAGACGATCCATGAGACGCTCAAAACCTTGGGTTCCCTGTGGATAACGGTGAAGGTTCTGTTAAACCACTTCATAGAAACTTTCACTTTTAGTTACGATCATTTCGTGATGACTAATATATAATATACATACTTAAATGGCATCTCTGCCAATTCATTTACCAAATGTCCTGAGCTACATACCTTAGCTCTCCATTGCAGCCACAACTTGAAGATGTCGTTGTGCCTTCCGCACTGGATAACCTTGTCTCCCGTATCATACTGGACATCGTACAGCTTGTCAGTCATGAAGAGATATTCCGCTGACATCTGGTTGCAGCTGATCAAAAGTCCCTGGAAATGATAAACACATCAACATTATTTCTCAACCAAATTAGAGAAAACGAAATAATTGTAGTAGGAAGTATCACCAGCAATATTCATCACCTCTAGCTTAAGCTTGCCCTACTGGGGGCATCTAGCGATAGAATACGAAGCATGTAATTAAATACAGTTTTGTGTTTTAATAATTAATGATTAAGAAAAATAATGACCTTTTTGAGTCAAAGCAAAACTTACAATAAAAACCGTTATATACCTAAGGTGCGTTCGGAATCATCTTATGTAATTGTTAAGGCTATACTTCAGCTGAGACATGGTCTAAAAAGATCGTGCCAAACAAAACATAATTTATCATAAAAATTCAACATGCGTCCATTTAATGTTATGTTTATTGTTATATCAGTAATAATAATAATAATATATTCATTGACATATTTTCTTTTTCGAGTACATGCATGACGTTTTTTAGTCATCTTTACACGATTTAAGAATATATTCCTCCGACACCATCACAAAACAAATTGACGTGCTTACATCTCGACTACCTCTCTCCGATTGGCAACTAGTGCGAAATTTCGTTCCACCCATTGTTGAAAATTATTTGCCGTTTCACTGATGTATGCTCTTAAATGATTATTATTATTTTATGATAATTTCATTAGTAATCTCGAATCATTTTTCATGGTTATATTATATATTTAATTTAAAAAAAAACCGATTTCTCAAAATAAAATATTTTGTTTAACTTAAAATATTTTTTTATCGAGTTATGATAGACATTACCATATAACAACATTGTAATCCCTTCAAGAAACGTAAATTTAATAATTGTAAGTTTATCTTTGTTTACTACGTAAATTCGTTGAATATAAATTATTTTAATATAGAAAATAAAAATGTGTATTACTTGAAATCATTTTTAATTAAATTGAATAAATTTTCTGTATTTTGACGATAATAATATCAAAGCTAGATTATATAAAAACAAAAGCATTTCAAGTTAACATACATTTATTTTCAAGAAAAATCGTTGTTCTTTGAATTAAAAAGTACCTATATTAAAATAATTACGAAGGCCTCAAACATCTTGCCGTATATAATCACTTCTAAGGAAATATTCTCGGATTTTCTTTGTACGTCTGTAGAATGAACATTGTAAGCACAGGAATTTGCGTTGAACAGTGTGCCCCTATTATTTCACGGCATGTTAGTTTTCATTTAGAAAATTCCGATTGTTGAACTGAGCACATATTTCAATGCCTCCCCTCTTCGTTTGTATATATTAATTCGTACGTCAGCATTTATTATTTTTATTACACCGAAAAAACCATTTTTATTAAATATGCGGATGTTTAAAATTGGATTCAAATTCGGATGATAAAACTCTTCAGTCACTTACAAAAAAAAATTGGAGTCTAGACCATCAGATCAAGCTCAGAATTAAGATGGCAAGAAGCACTTTTGAAGAAAAAATATCACATAATATAAGTCTGGGCATCTGATGAAAGGCGATCAGATGTTATATTAGCACATTATATTCGTGTTCGTATTTGTAGTCGAAACCAGGACAAGGAATTGACCACTGGAACATACTTTCAAGATGTGGCTGTATTGGAGTACGATACAAATTTCCTGGATTAACCAAGTTGCCAATCCTTCCCGACAATGTCCGATCCTATGATCATATGGGCCTCCACCGACTGGAGCTTTGTATTAACAGATTTTGTTTTTACGAGAAATGGATGTCAGCCCTTTGCTCAACCTATTAGGTTCATTCTATGACTCACACACAAATTGAAAAACAATATGTATACATGTCAGACCTAGGATTCGAACCTGGGACCCACGACGTTATAGGTCGATGCTTAAGCCGCGCGGCCATAGTGGGTTGACAAAGTTGACATGTTGCCAATAATAAGGCTAAATTAACTACAAAAGCAAAAAAAAACTGTATCCTTCGGCTATATTTTACCATGCTACTAAATAGTTTGGAATAGAACTGGAGGGTTACATAATATGATCTTTTTCATAACAACACTTGACGGCGATTCCAAAGTGTTTTAGTATGATTGAATTATCAGCTATAATATACTTAATATACTGTACGTTGTGTGTAGATATTGAAAATCCTAGCTATAAACAAGATGGGAGCATTTTTTGACATTTAGTTAAAATCTACATATTATTGCAAACAGTTATTTGCGGTTTTCGTGATTTTTGACCATTGTAGTACAAAAATTTTCGCTTGCATCACAAATTTACGGCGTTTTTGTCTCAGAGCAGCATTGGAAAATTAATCTGAGAGCACAAAAGTGTAACGTTTGCCACGAATGAATCTGCAGTGTGAAATGACATTAGCTTTAGTAACCATATTGTATTCAGAATGTCCACATGCATATAAAGTTAAAATAAAACACATAATTTAATAACGGTCAGAAGTCAAGACCGGATTCGGATTCTATTTTAATTGAATTACAAGGTACAGTACATTCAACCAAATCACTTCGGATATTTATATATTCCACTTGTGTGGAGTGGGTTTAAATTGACGTTGTTTTATTTAAATATTATTAATACTGTTACTTATGTATGTGTTATGTTGTAAACGTCTTTATGAACTCACTATTATGTAAAATAAATACATTTGAATCAAGAAATGATAGTTAGACCATTACAATTATTTTAATATATTTAGGCTCCCGCCTCTCAAGGTTATCCTCGACGTCTTTTATACCTATTATTTTGTGAACGTCTTGGAATTATAATCTGTACTGTTTAAAATTGAATTGAGATTGAACAAATATAATTTTTCTCTTTACACTACCCAATGTCAGAGCTGACAACCCTGTTGAAATGTAGCAGCGATTTGGCAACATATGCTAAGGGCGCATGCCAAAACAGCTTTCAGGAATTTAATTAAACTGGCAACCCTCCTCGTCTCTTGTCAAACTTCCCTCCGAAAAAAATTTCCGGCCCGCCAAAACGAGATGGCGCCCGCACCGTGCGCCATGTGCGACAGATGACCACGGATAAAATATATTGTCTCTCACTACTTTAATTTTATCTAAATCTAAAATATTAAAACTATTATTTTTAGTTACTTTGGCTAATCGTCTCATGTAACGTTGTACCAGCTACTTGTAGTTTCCATAACTATTGAAATACCTATTGTAGCATCAATTCCAATACACCCACGAATAGACTATGGTGCCACTGTAGAACGATTAACTTATACCTACATTATATGAAAATAGCATATTAGGCCAAAGTTATATAATTAATATAATATCACATAAAAAATCGGTGTGTGTACTTATGTGCGCGCGGTAGAAGTTATACTTCTTTGGCGTAACAAAACAAAATTATTATTGCAGAATGTACCTACTTTGGAAGAAAAAAAAATTCAAAACCTGTGTTTGAAAAATTTAGCACACCGCTATTTCGACCATCTTTGATTAAACAGATGACTGTACAACTATTTTCGTTAACAATAATAATTTATTACAAATCTAAAGTAAAACATCGCCTATGCCCTATTTAATGGTTTAACTGAAACGTGATTTTGGCTTTTGTGATGAAACATAATAATTATTATTGTTTTCAATTATTGTAAACTGTTAATAAATAAATTGACATGGGCTATACGACAAATATTATCCGAAACTATAAAAATATGTATCTTTGTGTATGGAGTGTCTAAATATTGTAAATGTACAACATACCATTGTTTGAATTATTTAGCAACTCAACATTCAGAAAATTTATTTATTTATTGCTATATAATTTTACTCATAAATAAAAGTTGCAACATTCAGTCTTTACCCAACCGCCCCAAGTCACAGCCCTCAATATCACAGCTGAAAATTACAAACCTCCAGCATTTAGAACACCCGAACGTCGCCGCGCGAAATAAATTATGTTGCATCGGCGGACAAAACTTCCGTCCCACGCCAAATTAATATTTGCGCGAGCAACTTCGTCCCACGCCAAAAATACACTGATCTGTTTTCCTAAACGCGCCTAAAGAAGTATAACTTCAATAATTATTAATTTACGCGTTCACGAAGGAGTAGTAGATAAAATTGCCGTCCCGTGGGTCTTACCCCCGTTTCAGACGGGACACCGGTGTCGCGCTCGTATATAATAAGGAGGCCTTTGTATTCGAATAAAGGGGCCTTTGTATTATGTTTATGAACGCCCAGAGCTAATGAGTCAACGCATAATTTAGCGATATAAATTAGAACATAAAACTGGCTGCGGTCATAAAAACATGTGTATCGGCGGCTTGAGAATGTAGCGGCCGACGGAAAAGTGTACCGGACACGCATTGACTCATTAGCTCGGGGCGTTCATAAACATAATACAAAGGCCCTTTTATTCGAATACAATAGCCTCCTTATTATATAAGAGCGCGACACCGGTGTCCCGTCTGAAACGGGCTTTAGTTTTGAATCTTACGGCTCGATCAAGTTCGCATTTTTTTCAATGTATGTTTGTATCCAAATCATGAACTCTAGTATTATGTTGATCGGATGGATTATGTTCTATTTTAGAACCATGACTGTCAGAGAAAAACAAAGAATTGACAGTAAAAGTAAATTTTATTAAAATTTTGGATGTGTTACAGTTTGATGGTGTTACAGTTCGAATGTTTCTATAGATTATACAATTAATTGTCATTGCGCCGGACTCTTTATTTTAGATTGGCCGCACGATTTTCTTTTGAAACCTATACATTACGTCGGTATTCGCCAGCGATATGGTCCACGATTCACCCAAATAGAATACTACTGTACTGATGATTGTTTTGCAAATCAGTATCTATGTATTTCTATGTAGATACATTACTGGACTTCACGATAGGTAATGCTGGTCATAGTAATAATTGCAAGGCCTGATCAGAGCATACGGTCAACTCACCTAGGTATGGATCACAATAATTAATATTTTCCCCTCCAAAAATTCTTGACGAAATGTTAGTTATCAGTGTGGATTTGGTTTACTTGAAATAACTATTTTAAAAAAATCAACAACAAATTAACTGATAATAAAACTATTTACTGGATATTTTGATAATATAACGAAAATATTTACCCAATAAAAAAATCCATTTTCTTGCCCTTTTTAAGCTTTTAGTTTCTTTCAGAACACAAAATTAACAGAAAAAAGCAAAATAGCAAAATTCTACATATCTTCATTTGTCAAACAATATTGTTTTGTACTTACTTCAATCTTCCATTATATACCCAAGAGATCATTTAAAATGTATTTTTAAATTTTTTAAAAAATAAATTTAGTTCCTGAATAGCGTTTCCCGCGTTTTAAATGTTTACTAAATAGGTAATAAACATCAACTTCACTCTATCTCTAATTGCATTTTTTGATATTTTTTTATTGTGACACTCGGTTGTGTCCAATCGGTTCAATAGCCATAAAACCGAGCCAGAAGATAAATACCTTTGGACATCTACAAATTTTATAAATTTTTAATGTTATTAAAACAGTCATAGATGGTTATGCAACGAATATTTCAATTGATTGATAAATCAACAGTCTATGTACCTATATAAAACAGTATACCCTTCATGAACTTTTTAAAATTCAGCAGGCAAGTATTCTCAGTGTTCATATAATAAAAGCAGTTCCTAATTTAACTTTTGCGGTAGACATAACCTAACCTTTTTCCCGCCATCTGCGACCGGCGTTCAATCAATCACGTCCTCTGAAAAACCGCCCCGTTCTTTATTCAAATCGATAGAGTACCCACACACACACGCAAACAATGACACAATATACACACATCACGATACTATGCAGAGTTTCCAAAACTTGGCATAGTTGTGAACTAGTAGATTTCTGTACAGTGTTTATTATTTCAGTAGGAAATCAAGTTTTTTAATTACATTTTTCTTTTCATTTCTGTACACACATTAGGCTGTACTTCATTTCAATCGTTGTTAATACTGTTTATCTTCACTCTTTAGTCATTTATCCATATTGAATATGCATTTTTGCTCCTTAAACAATATATGTTTACTTCATTGATATATTAAATTCAACAATGGTCTACTTACGTCTTCTTTGAAGTGAATGGTAGAACACTGGAGCAACGTTCCCATCAACTTGTGGGGGTTCCATGTAACGGAGTCAGCTCTGAAAGAAAAGATAAAGTAAAAATTAATACAATACATATAATTTCTTTTATTTTTTATATCCTTTTATTTTGTTAACTGTCAATTCATGGTGGAACTGCACTGTATTGTTGTTTTTATTTAATAAAACGATTTTTTTTTGTAGTACTTATTCCACTTTTAATCAATAGATTAGGGCCGGTTTCGTCCACCTCTGAGGGACATTTTCAACAGTTGACAGTTGAGGACAGTTGAAAATGTCCCTCTGAGGCGGACGAAACCGGTCCTAATCCATTGATTAAAAGTGGAATAAGTACTACAAAAAAATTGCGTTTTATTAAATAAAAACAACAATACAATACATAAAAACAAACTATAATCATGATAGCGACTCCAGCGCTTCTATTCTATACAGAAGCCTGCTATCGGCCGCTATTGGCGGCTATCGAAGGTAGTTTTTCATAATTATGCATTGAGCTATTATAATTGTTACAATAAGTGCTATGTTTTAACAACATCTGTCTTGGCTGTGTTAACTTTGAGAACAAGGTAGACAGTTTTGACGGCTAACTTATTGTGACAATTATAATACCTCTGACATAAATGTGATAAAATACCTTCGATAGCCGACGATGGCAGTCTTGTGTATAGAATAGATTCGCAGAAACGTTTACGGCGTACTTGAATAAGTTAGTGACAACACAAAATATTAGCACTGTGTATAACTATGTATAGTGTATACCTATGCATTATTCGTAGTTACAAAAGAAAATAGAAGCCCGCTCTTGACGTCTTGCTTTGATTACTTACTTACATACTTACTTATTTGCAATTGTTAATCTAAATATTGACAGTTCACTGTTTAAAATAATTCTTTTATCACTAATGCAATGCGTTTCTATTTTTTTTCTATCGTTTCTGCAGTGCGAAGTGACTTGTAGTTAATTTAATAATACTTTGTCATTGTAATCGTTTTCAGCTTCAGCTTAATATGTTCAGGTTTTTTCTATATTCTATAAAATGATTTTGTTTAACGTTATTATATAAAAATAATTAATGGCCCATATTTATTTATGTTTAAGAACATCTGAATCATATTCTTATTTTAATAACGTATTCAAAATATTTGTCACTTTTTAATATTGTGGCTGCTACCAAAACAGGGCTGGATTTAGTTATCAGTGTTTGTTCAGTCGCCAAATATGTTTACATTGTTATTTACCCTCTTTGGGACCATGAGGGTTATATTTTGATTGTATTATCATATATACATAATGGAAGACACACCAAATGACTGAAATGGATATAGACTGGATACGTAGTTCGATAAATAGATAATTGTAGGAAAATAGAGAACCTACATGCGGTAGGATAACATTTCAGGCACCCGTGCTCTGAATATAAAAGGACATGTAAAAAATTTAGTCTCCACGGTTTTCAAATTCAAAAACCAGCATTTGACAGCAGTTTTGGTTTATGACATAGTGGAGGGGGGGGGGAACTATTAAACGCAACCTCGGAATAATTTAAAATAATACAAATATTTAATGCGCGTTGCGTTGACGTGTCAAACTTTACAGTAACTATTCAAAATAATATATTCTTTAAAACGTGTTTAAGTTTATTATAAATGTATCCATACTCAAAAATCGTACCTTCTTACATCCACACCCTTACTTACTTATCATTAGTTTTGTGTCTTCTGTTGAAAATGATAGATATTATATTAAATAAAGCCTCAATAAACTGGGAAACACGGATAATCTGCAAACGAGACAATGTGGTGATATTGAGTTTTTTACTCTTCTTGAAAATACTGCAAAAGACCGTAAAGCCCAATGAAAGTAGTGTAGTAGTAGCAGCGAACGAAAAATATAAATACTCAAGTTTTGAAAAAACCATGTGGATTATGGTGACTTGGAATACTGATACATTCCACTTGCGTTAGAGTAAGTTCAGGTGGACGTTGTTTTATAAATTCTTAAGATAGGTACTTACTTCGATCACTCTTTGGACTTTTTATGATTTTGAATTTTATTATTACGCTGTTATGTGACTAAACTTTGTCATTTATTTTCTTTAATCGTGTCATATTGTGTACGTCTTAAATTTATAATTTGCAATGCTCGCTTTATGCTAACAATAATTTTCATTAACTTTGTGTGGTACGATTGATGATAATTGAAAAATTAATTAACAGATTGACAAATGAAAAAATGGCAGTACAAAGTCAACCATAAATAATAATAAATAAGCTAATGCATCTACATGGAATTAGGTTTAGTTGAGCCGCAATTAATAATGTTCCATAATCCATTTTCCGGAAAAGAATCTCGCGGTTCCCGTCTGGTTTAAATGGGCAATTGAAACGAAAGCGAGGGCTTCTGTTTTTAATTACCTTCAATTAATCATTCGGGACCCCTGCCCCAATATGGTTAGGACACTTTAAAAGATACTGCCACAACAGGGGTAAGAAATACAGAGTGTAGCGATTTTTTTATACTATACATAATTATAGTATTTCTTTAGATGCATTTGATAGTTTCAAATTACTTATGTGTATGTATTGTTAAAACCCTGTTAGAAAAGTCCTATGAACTTTTAATATTACAAATTTAATTACGATTCTAAAATGTATTCAATGCGGTCGTGTTGGCACCCGTAGAAAAATAATATTCTGTGTGTTGGCGTATTGAAATATGGATGCCATAAAATAATGTTTATGGTTCGGTTTCAATAGTCGTATTGTCGTTTTTTTAGTTTTAACTTAGCGATGGTAGAGGTTTTTGATAATATATGTGGCTGTCAATGGATCCGACTGACCCAGTTCTCTAATTAATATCATTCTTTATGATTCACAGCCCACAGGCCGTTAGCAGTTTTGTATAACGCTGAATTGGTGAGAAAAGCATAAAACAAGTTGTTCAGTACATATATTATTTATCATACAAAATTCACACAGTCAAATTACTTCTTGCAAGTAAGCACTTTGTCACCTCAGTAACATTATAATAAAATGTTTTCTCACCAAAAACCTGGGATACTTGTGCATTTATTTTAACTGTGTTGGGTTAAATAAAAGGCTAGAACGATCGAACAAATGTCTCACTTGTAATTCTCACTCGACCTTTTCACTTCGTAGACTCATTCCACATTGTATATTGTTAGAGAACTTAGTGCATCGGACAATAATACCTACCTCCCTGTTATATTTTAACATTGTATTACTGTATCACTGTACTTCCGTCAATCTCGAAAATCAACACGCAATCTACATCATCCTTAAACTTCGGTTCTTTACTCAACTGTTTACTCAACAAACTGCTGTGTATTTATACAAGTTTGAATTTTTAATTTCTCTCTGTATGATGAATTTTAAAGAACTTACCATAGACTACTATGATTAATTTAAAAGATTAAATTGAACAAACGAAAGAGCTCTTAAAAACTTGGTAGAATTATATACTTACTGATACCAATTAATGTTATAGATGCCTGAATCCATCAATCTCGCAAAGTGCACTGTTTGGTTAGGTTAGTTACATAATATTTAATGATATAAATTTTAAATTTTAATTGGAACGCTGGACTAGTAGTTGCTCATTTGCACAACAACAATTAATTCTACCAGTTTTGACCAAACTATAAAAAGAAAGTAAGTGCTCTAGTGGCGCTCGAAAATCAAAATAAATATTCAGTCGTCGCCAAATCTCAAAATTGGCTTCTAGTTATATCTCAAAACTTAAACATGCGACGGTTATCCATCACAACAAATGATTTGTCCGTGGTCTCATAATAATTATTATTTAATATATAAAATATTCAATTGACTCACATTTATGTAGCTTTAATTTAAAGTGAAAACAAACCCACTGACATGAACAATCAGTATCAATACCTACCTATCTTAAAATTACCAGTTTTGCAATAGACATGTTGACGAAAAATTTCGAAAAACTTTGAGTCCACAATTCGGAGTCACACTAAAATCAGAACATTTTTTTAAAAGTTGATTAGGTACATTAAAGCTTGCTCAAATGATCACACCCGTATGTTGGGTGTACAGACTGATTCGCAAAACCTTACTACATATTTATTTTCCCAAGAAACTCTGACTAGATAGCACAAATACATCAGGCTCAGAAAATCGGCCACTTAATGGTTTATAAGCCCTTCAAAATGTGTGAATTTACTTAGGGTTGGGTGATAAAAAATTAGCATTTCAATAGATCCAGGGATAAAGGGCTTTATGACAAAGGGCTCGCAGCTTTATCTGCGTGCGGGATATCCAATAAAGGTTTAAGGAAGCCTGCGGTAGAGTGGATTGAGATTAGATTTACGAATCAAAATTTATGGGAACTATTGAATATGTCTACTTTTGTTTTAAAATATTTGATAGTTTATGACAGTCAATATTATCGAAAAATGATAAAAGATAATATTAATTCTATCGACTTACTCGAGGTACTTGATGGAATTTGAATTGAAATTCTAATGGATTCAAGCTCTGTACTATTCCATTTAAGTCGTTTTTTGCGACCCGGCCCATTTATTATAATATGCTATCGAGTGTATTGTTATTAATAAGATAGGGTCTTTACTAATTAGGTTTTTTACTGACACTTCAACTATTCATAATTTGTTTATTGTTTTTTTTTGTGACCTTTGACTTGATAGGGAGGCAATGGAGTTTTTACCTACTTTATTGTATTGATTTATTATATAAGCTAGAGTTAAGAGTGTTCGTTGTCAGTGTGTGTTTATGGAAGATGCCGAAAGGCGAAACACGAGTCGCAAAAAATGACTTAAATGGTGTACAGAGCTTGAATCCATTAGAAGATAAAAGATAAATTTATTTGTCGGTCTTACTAAGTTATAGGGATACTTGATGGTTATCTAAAAGTGAAAGGTCTTGCAAAATGAGGCTTAAAGCATTTAGAGACCCTGATGAAATATAAGAATAAATAATTAAAACACGCAGGGGCGGCTCTACCTTAAGGGTTTGTTGGACCCATCCCCACATCGTTATCATTTCAAAAATACACATCCGATATTTTTATCATTGTCATAAAATACCTAATTAAATGAACTATATAATTTATTTTATCCATCTATACATGTCGCAATTTTATAGAGATATTTATTATTATTATACAAATAAATAAAACAATGCTTGTAAATTATGTAATAACATAATGGTGATTACGCGGTATTCAAATAATTGATTAAAATTAAATACGCCCTATTTCACGGTAACACCTATGTACAAATTAAGAAAGCTAAGGTGTTTATTTTTGGACCTACTCAGTCCCATCCCGTCGCCGCGGTATAAATCTCGTTCTACAAAGGATGTGTATGCATTAGCGTTAGTATACGCATACTGGGGAGCGAATCAAATAACCCCATAGGTGAGTAAAAACGCTCGCTGTATGTCGTTGTATGATAATGGTCTAGATTAGGCAGGGTTTAATTGATTTTTAAAAACTAACCAACACCATCTGTAAATTGTAGTCTTAGTTCAATAAAAACAAATACGTATGACTAATAAAGTTTAATGTGCACTATTATTTATATCGAATCTCAACAGCCTACCCCCACCCTTCACCACTGCGATAAACTCATACACCAACTGAATGTTTACTTTAATTACTTACTAGAAATGGTTGTTAGGAATTCGCTCAATTCATTCAGTGTTCTGGGTAAAAAAAAATTGAAAAAAAATGTGATTCTCGCCAGATACGGAATTCGAACTAGGATTCACGTCTTCAGATATGGACATTTTGCAACTATTCCACTGTATCAAATTATAGTGTGTATAAAATAATGGTACAGTACGTAAGTATGCATGCTTATTCGCACATTAGGGTGACCCTTATTTACGCAAGAGTTTAGCGCGCGCGGCAGTTCCCAGATTACGTTAAGTAATGTTGACTTTAGTTTATTTCAATATGCTATACAAGGGTAAAGATGTAGGGGTGAATTTTCGCACAGATTCAAACTGTATACCGCTATTTTAGGTACTTGCGAAGAGAGCATGCTATGATACTCTGGTACACATTAAAACAAATCTAGTTTTTGAGATTAAATTAAATTTTGGTAATGTCTGCTGTCCCATTGAACTTTCTTTCACAGACAATTAAACTATATAATTTAAATTATTGCTACACTGATCATTTATATAAATAATTGCATAACGTACAAAGTTTCTATAAAAATAGTGTTAATCGATTCAATACTAGTTTACACATAATCTAATGAATATTACATCGTTAGTGTGTCATCTACATTGACAAGGGTTGAACAAGTGACAGATTATTTTAATGTCACTTTGTTTTAGAATGAAAGGAAAAACATTATCATATGTGACAGTTTTCCATTATTTTTTCGTATATTCTTGAACATGAACTTGACACGGTATAATACATATATACCGTGTCCGATCCTAATAAGATCACGTGGGCCTCCACAGGGTGGAGGTTTGTATTGACAGTTTTTGTTTTTTACCTGAAATGGATGTTAGCCACTTGGTCAACCTATTAGGTCCAAAGTCTGACTCAAACACAAATTGAAAAACAATGTGTGTATTTGCCAGACCCAGGATTCGAACCTGGGGCTGAGACTTAAGCCGCTCGGCCATGGGCCATAAAAATAACTTTATGTGAATGGGTATAAATTGTGTCTCGTAAATTATGTAACAAATATTTTCACAAATAGTTATTTTTGATTCAAATTCAAATTTATTTATTTAAATATTGTGAACTTTACAAATTACAAATTCAAGACGTTCATTATATGACATGAAAGTTTCTTTTTTGTGTTAACTTTTAATTCATGTTGGAACTGCATTGTATTATTGATCAATTTAATAAAACGCTATTTTTTTAATAGTTATTCCGCTTTTAAAAATGTCTCTCTGAGGCGGACGAAACCCGTCCAAATTTATTTATTAAAAGTGGAATAACTACTATTTTTTTTTCGTTTTATTAAATTAATCAATAATGACATGAAAGAACAAAGGAACAGTATTAAAATAGCATTAAAAAAACAACGAAATAAAACAATATTAGAAAATCAGTATAGAGAGTAAATACAAAAATTATAAAGTAGGAACTACATAGAAGTAAATATTTTAAGAATTTACAAAATACCGTCCACCTTTACTCATATTCACGTAGGTGGAGTATATCAATATCCGAAGCAATTTGGTTGAACATAATGATTGCCCTCCCAATTGGCATTACCAATGAAAGATTTTATGTATGTTGTGTAAATAAAGAGATAAAAAATACGATAATATGAATAATAAATGTGGTCTTTAAATTCGGTAATAAATGGCGTTAATAAGTTTACAGGAATGTATATTGTCAGTCTATAAGCTGACTATATGGGCTTCTACAGAGTGGACGCTATCATTGGAATTTATTTACGAAAAATGGTTGTTAGTTATTCGCGCATTACACTTCACATTTAGTATATTCTGGACCATGTAGTTGTAGACGTTTCTCAAAAGGGACAAACCGTCATACCTATTTTACCATTGAATTTTTTGGTAGACTAAACTGTGAGAGATTGCCAAAAAATGTTATATTGCTATTTTATCTCTATCACATCCTTCACGGCCATGCTTTTTCAGGGATTAAGGTATTTTACAAACTCAGGTACACAAAAATAACAGAGATTTTTTTAATGATGTATGTTTAAAAAAATCTCAATATATTGGAACCTTGAAATAAAGCAATATGTGAATTTGACAGCACAATAACAGATTTATAAGTATTTACTACATTCAATTGATTGAAAAATATCCATTTAATATAAAAAAGTATTTATTTATTTTCTATCTACGCCAAAGTGTCTTTATTACGACCTCTACGCCAGACGTAGCACCCTGAAAGTAAACTGCGTAGAGTGGCACAATGACCTTTCCCAAACAGGCTTCAGGCAGCTGTCAACTGTTCTGAAATGCATTAGTGTTTCTCACTCGCGACTTGTAATGGTTGCTACGCGAACCGTGCTACTTACATACATTAAATTGCAATTTGGATTAAGCCAGATGCACTTTGCCACTGTGCTTTAAGCTCACTCGTATAGTAAAACTAATTTATAAAGGTAATTTACATGTTAAATCGTTAGTATTTTTATATTTATTCGGAGAATTATACTGAATTCGATAACTTTTAGAAAAATAAATTTAATAGAGGTTATAGTGCGCCTTTAGTAGAGTAGTGGATAGCGTATTCAATAATTATACAAAGGCTGCATCACAGTTATGTGTTGTTTTTCAACGTTTCTTTGATTTCATAATTTCAATGTGTTAGGAAATGGACAACATAATATGTCATAATCATTGACAAATCCAGCAGAATATGTGTTGTGGCTGTTTTCTAAAAATATCTCTTTCTAGATTGTCCAAACCCCTGAGTCGGGTCTTCCAACCCTCATTGTCCCTATCCTTATATTGAAGAGGAACCACTTACGTGATTGCGTGATTTCTCTCCATGAGACATGGTCTGACCAATGGAGTCATTTCAAGTCTAAGGTGATATTGTGATCACTGAAAAACCAACGCGTAAAGTTTATGGTTATACTTTTCATGTTACGCACTATCTTCAGCGCTAACAATCCAGAAGATACTTTTCAATATCATATTTTCATCTCGACTTTTTTGATAAGGCTTAGTACTCCGATAAACTATATTAAAAATGACCGTCCATGTGTGGAGGATCGATTTGATATAAACTTTAATAATTATAACCCATTATATTTTATACAATTATCGTTGTTTTTAATTTAAGAAATGCATTTAAGGTGAAGCCTTTACTGAGCCGTTTTTAAAGAGGCACCTAGCGGAAAGATACGAAGCTTGCAATTTGAGATTTTTTTTTAGTAATTTACAATTTCAATTGTATTAATGAATAAATATGTATCTGAAAACATTAAAAAGAAAAATATTTTTTATTTTAAGTCAAAGATAAACTTACAATTGTAAAAAATGTAATAAAATGTGAATTTGTTGAATCGGACCGCACCCTATTATTACATATATTTTATGGTCATATTTATTATTAAAATTTAGTTTATTAAGTTTTCTAAGCATCACTTAAGCGATTTTTGACTAATTCATAGTTTTAATATTTTTTATATCTATTTTAAAAAACATCGATTTTTATAAAAAATATAAATGTGTATAATTTGAAATCCTTTTTATTTATGTAATTCAAAAAAATGTCTCAAATTGCAAGCTTTGTATTTTTCCGCTAGGTGCCTCTTTAAAAAAGGCTCAGTAAAGACTTCACCATAAATTATAAATTATTTAAAACAATCGATACTACTCATAAAACGTATTTAACTACAATTCATTCAGTCATTGGTCGAACTCTATTGTACTTGTTTAGACTAAGCAGATTAAGCTCAGTAGCAATTAATTGATTGGCGTAGGAGTGCAACACTCATGAATAAATAATTAGTCTCAATTGAAACTGTAAATCTGACCAAGTAACCTATATTTTGATGTTTCGATCGCTACAGAAGCAGCGTTGTACGTATAATAAGTTATACTATTGTACAGGAACATAGATCGTTATATAAACACATTTGAAAATAATTAATTTAAAATTAAAACCAGATGGGGAAAGTGTCACGGAAAGTAATTTGGGTTTGCGTCTCGGATAAAAGAAAATCTATTGCCTCGGCTAAAATCCACATAAAATAAACACAACTAAGATCTCAGATACTTCAAAACAATATTTCAGAAAACAAATACAGCCATATAAGGCTTTCTTTGTCTCGTTGAATGTGATTATTCTGCAATTATTAAAAAAAAAAAACACATTAACCAGTGATATAATAGGTGTGAATGTACTTTAAATCCAATCATATATAAACAAAGCCTCTGATCATAATAATAATAATAGTAATAAACTAAAAGTTTTGTAATTTTAATTAAAATTATTATTTAAATGGATAAAAACAGTTTCTTAAATTTGACCGTTAGACTGATTCATTGCTATGTATTATTTTAAACAATCACAGAAACATAATTACTTACTAGATTTTTTTTTAATTTGCACGTTATGAAATTTTAATCCAAATACCTACATGTTGTATTGCAGTCAGGTTAGTGTGCTTTTAGTTTCTGGTGTGGTTCCAAATTAACCATTCAATTATGCAAATGTACACAATATTATGAATAATGTTACATTCATTCTTATTTATTTGTTGTGTTAGTAAAACATAAATGTTATGGTAACACTAAAGTAAATTCTCATAATAAATAATATAAAACTTTGAAAACGTAAGAAAAGTTTATTACGCTGGGATGAGTTTCAAAAGGCAGCAGCGATGGAAGATTTCGGTTCTGTTTCGTTCATGTTTTCTCTTAATATAATAAAAAAAGAAAAGCTTGCCACAGAATATAGGGGGTGTTTTCTGTCTTTTTATATTTTATAGCTCGGTCTATTTTAAAGACTTAGTGGGAAATAGGGAAAAAGAAATATATCCAACTAAAATTGCTATACGGGAGAGAATATTTATTACTCAATCACAGATGTTTATTTTACCGTGTAAATTTAAAGCTATTTATTACATTAAAACAATTTACGACATAATGGAAGCGAAGTAAAAAAATGCAAGAAATACGGATGATTTATACCACAAAATATAATAGCAAGTTGTTTCTGGCATTATTTATTGAAAAATAGTGCTTTGAATAATAACATTTTAAGTGTTTTAATATTATTTTAAATAATGTGTAGTGATTTGGCATTATTTCAAGAACGTAAAGAATTACTGTGTACAGTCTAAAACAGGTCTGCCAAACTTTTTACATAATGGCACACTGGGACGTATTTTGTTATATCGGAAATATATTGTCGTATATTAAAGACCGCCCAACCTCTTTGGGTAGTATAGTACTGAGATAAAAATGATATCTAAATAAAACAGGGATATTGTCGGTTTACAAGAAGCCAGCGGCAAACAAGTTTTGAAAATAGCCGATATACTACTGGATTATTTGTTAAGTTAGGTTAAGTTTTCATTCTTGAATTCATGAATTTTTCCAAAATCAGCCTTGAAAATTGAATTAATGTTCATCTTGAATCTAATAAAATTAGATAATTAAAATTAGATAATTAAAATTAGATTGCTATTGCTGGGCTTCAAAATCGGGCCTCTACGTCACTAAACACGCCACTGAGAGAGCTAGGCCTTTTGTGGTAAATATGACTTCTTATCAAGAAAACTAGTTAACATTATTATTCTAGGTATTGATATAGAGTTTTCTTCAAAGTTATTCTATAGACTTTTCAATGCATATCAATCATTTTTGAAAGCTTAAACTGATTGATTACGGACGGCTTTTAGTTTTTCTTTCACCCGTGGAAAGCTTTCTTTTGTTATGCGATGCCTAGCTTAAGAGATTATAATTAAAATAACATATCACATATTAAGTACGATGAACATAATATGTGTATATATATATCTATATTATCCTCTAGGTATATTTGTAAGACCAAACATTGAATCATAATATTATCTGGTGTAGATATATTACGTATATGTAAAATTAGTTTAAAATTCAATATATTTAGTATTTCTATAAAATGTATTATAGTATGATTACTAATGATTGCATTATATTTATAATTATAAAATACATTTGCATAGCAAAATCGCAGCTATGACAAACTGGAACTTGCTTTAAAGATTTTAATAAGAAAATCACAGAAAGCTTTATTTGGTAGAAGAGTTTCTTCAACATTTATGTTAATCATTAGTCTCTGATCAAACGTGGCTATCTTTTCATTTTGAAATCATTCTATTTTCTGATATTTCAATGTATCTTTTACGTTTTAAATCTGTGTAAATAATCAATGTGAATTATGAGATTTGATTCTACGTTGAGCATACTAGTAGAGGTTATGCTTATAATACTGTTTAGTAGAAATTAACGTAAACCAATCCATTGCCTGCGGGGCTATTCTAACTAATTAATCCGGTAACACGCTTCCGTTATTTTTCTTGACCCAAAATAACACAGATATCACTAGTAAAACACAGACCAGCGTCTTACTTGATTCCAAATACAAACGATTAGATTTTTAAATCTAATTGAAGATTATATTCTGATGAATTTATTATAACACATTAAAAATATGTTGCGAAACTACTCATCGATATTTGATAGCTAGCGATAAATTTCAAAAATCGCTGCATCTCAATTCTCAACATGTAATTGACGTACTCTATCTTGCCCTAAAACAGTTAACATGGTCATGAGCGGTCATATTAAAAAACACACCAGACAGTTAACATCCTGTGATAATTAACTGTGTGAACAAGATACAGCATATTTATCACTTTTGAGTGATTTTGTAGTTAAGTGATATGTTGGAATAGCCTTGCTGGATCAGATATCGTAATTTTAACCTGCACCTACGGCTTTATAATATTAAACAATACATATATTTAAATAAGTTTTATTCCATTTTTATGTGGATTAGTTATTACGTATTTTTCAGGTAAGTGTTTCTCTAGGAATTAGCCGGGAAAATATTGAAGTGAAACTATACCTGAGCGATATCATGCAGACAGCTATATTGTACGTATAACGTATTCGCATCTGTAAAACACTTTCCCGACGTTAATCTGCCCAAATAGCTAAAAGCTTCCACCCTACTCTCTAAAACCTTAAAAATCCCTTGAAAGAACTTGGCTTATCGTTTTAAAAGCACTAGTTTTTCTAAACAACGCCAGTTTTAAAGCGATCTATGTAATTTATACAAGGTTTAAGTGTTGGCCAGAATCCTACGGATGTGTGGTGGGGTCTCACACGGTAGTCATATTTTATTCTAGTAGGTATGTCTCTGGGACGTAGTGTTTATCGGCATGCCACAAATCTGTTATCTTTGTTTTTTTAGTACTTGTGAGTAGGGATTCCAATCCCGGGATCCCGGGATCCCGAGCTATTTTCGATACTTATGAATCTCGGGATTGATAAACATAATCCCGAAACTTTCGGGATTGATTTTTTTATCAATTTTTATGGAAAATAAAAAAAAACGAAAATAGAACAGAAACAATACTTTTAATAACAAATAATTACATTAGAAATAAATTGAGTTTGATTGAGGTTTGATTTATACCCATGTGTAAGTTGCCGATTCATTTTATTTTTTCACATAAATTATTAAAAATGAGAAAGATTGGAAAAAAACAATGCTTCGCACTTTTAACAAAGTAATTCCACCATGATCTCATACGTTTTACGGCAGCTTTGTATTTGGCTAATTAGATTTATAAAGCGGAAAGGCCATAAGTACACCATGATTTGCTTTACTATCAGAAACTGCAATCTCATATTAAACTCACATTATTATTTATATTACAAATTATTTACTCCATTAAAGTCATGTATTTCCAAGATTGAACGTAATACAATATTAACAATAAATGTCTTAAATACGAGTAGTATAAATTATACTAGATTTATTTTTGGGCGATTTTATCGATGTTATTTGTAAATATATTTTTTTTATATTAACAATGAAAAAAAAATGCCAATCCCGGGATTGTCAAATTGTAATCCTGAAATCCCGGTATCAGAATTTTGGCTCGGGATTGGATTCCCTACTTGTGAGTAAACTAGTAGCCTAACGGAGAAACAAGATAAGGTTATCTAAGTATTCCAAAACAAAATTCTCCGAAGAATACTTGAACCAGGTAAAGATAACAAAAAGGGTGCACCCGTACGCATAGTGAGTTATCCGAAAAAAAAAACCAATATAGTAAATGTCTTGAGGGAGCAAAGACTCAGATCGATGGACCGGTCACGTTGTTAGATGCGATGGATATACAGTTTTCTATAAAGTTTATGAAGGAACCCCCGTACGCATCACGGAGGAGATGGGTGGATAACGCCAAGAGGGATGCAGAGAGGCTGAGTGTGACCGACGGGAGAGAGAGAGCTCGATAGAGATGAGTTGAGAATTGTTGTGCAGTCGGCTATGAGCCTGAATGTTCTGTAGCGCCAGCTTAATATAATTTAATGAGCAACGTTATATGGGAAAGGATTTCGATCAATATTATTGCGAGTGATATATGAATTGACGTACTCTTTAGTCATTTGACTTCGACTCAGAAGGTTAGAAAGGTGCGGGGGGTAAAGTTTACAGTATAAATTGATTAAGTTAGAAGTAAAAAGGCAGCAACTCTTTAAAATGTTCAAATCAAATCAAACAATATAATTATTTTTATTTTTAACAATGGTCATTGTAGGTTACTACACTATAAATTATATACCCCTCAAAACTCATTATTTTTCTGCGCATATCTCAATGTGTAAGTGATGGAGACAATCAATAACAGTAATTAAATTAAATTATTTATAACTAACCTTTCGATTCCCCGCAGTCTTGGATGACGATGTCTCCTTGAGAAGAGAATTCCACCACCCCAAGCAGCCTGAAAAAAAATGTAGACATATATATTATACATTTTTGGATTAAGTATGAGTTATTACTGTTTGCGACAGATAAACAGCGATAACTCTAAGATCATTACTTGTTACGAGAGTCAAAAGACGATTGAGTGTTGGACAACTTTTATGGGAACTTATTATGTTTCTATGTGAACCCGTTTTCCCAGAGTACACATATAAGGGAAGTGGGTCACACTTTAGGTGACCCACTTGCCACTCAAGGTATAATTCTCGAGTGTAGAGAAATACGGGATAAACCTAAACACATGTTAAATAATATGTTATTTTCAATATTTAAACAAAACGTGCATTCAATATTAGTAAAATTTCAAGACATTCAGGAGTCTCGAGTCATAAAAAAAACTGTCTTCAAAGTCTTGGTCTATGGCGAATGACTTCACATTTATTATCTTATAATTTTTCTCTGGGCACTTTTTATTAAATTACGTCATTTATTAAACTCAGTCGAAGCTCACGAGAGCGTGGTGACCTCAGTATTAGGTATCTGCTCCTGAGACATTCCTATGCGTAAACAACTGCTGATGCTTCACACCTAAACGTAGGACCTCGTAATACGCTCGATTAAGACTGAGTGTGGTGAGGGGTGGGTTAGTTAGGAGGGTTTATGTTTGTGCTTTTCTCTTATATGCATAATATTATGCATTATGATAAATTTGTGCATTATCTATTATTTGAACGCTTGTAAAAATGAGAAGTAGTTGTTTGTGGTGTTTTGTATTTATATTTATCTTATCTTAAGTAAATTCTAATATCGCCATTTTAATATAATATTTTAATTATTAATTAATTAATATATTCTTAATTGTAAGGGTGAATAATTAATTATTAAAGATAAAGAAACAATTATATTTACATCAACATGTAGCCAGCAATTATGACGTTCGCAGATGTCGGCCATTTCTTCGATCGGGTCGAAAGCACCAATCACGGTCGTTCCAGCTGTCGCATTTACGAAGAATGGAATCTAGAAAAGAAAGTAATAATACGCCATATTGGTTGTATCGTGATAAATATTCTATGACAGAAGTATAAAATACATTCATATTTTATGTTTGCTTATAATATTTTAGTCGCATATGGCTATCGCGTTGAGACAAGTGTACATATCTACGAAATATTGCGTACCTAACAATATAAAAATAAGACTATAATTAATTAGATGGGGATAGTCAAACGTTTTGTATTTCAATTTAATTTTCTGTGCGTTGGCACACTTGTAAGATGGCGGAAGTAAATTGGGAAAAACTGGATTATGTATTAGTTTGGGTTAGTTTAGGTTAGGTTAGGTTGGGTTAGGTTAGGTTAAGTTAGGTTAGGTTAGGTTTGGTTAGGTTAACCTAACAAATAATCCAGTTTATCGGCTATTTTCAAAATGCGTTTTCCGCTGTATCCGCTTTAACCGAACAGTACCGTAAATTGTTATCTATAACAGTAATTTTTGACGTTTTCCTACTGTTGTTAGCGATTTTAGTCTAGAAGTCTAGATAATATTCCAAATAGGTACCGTAAAACGGGGTGAATAGGGATGGCGTGGTGAATAGGAACAGTTCCCGGTAAAAAGATTCAGAGTGGTACAATTGCCAAGATGCAATCGTTTGCATTCCAATATGTATGTTATTTGACAGATAATTTATTCTCTGCCTTTTGGAAACTCCGATAGGACAGGAAACTTGACCGTAAGTTATTCATCAGACGTGAAAAAGTTTGTTGCTTTTCAACTATTTTGCATGTCTGATAAAACCTTGTCTAACATGTCTAGGCCAAGAATGAACTCAACTCACTTAAATATGTACCTATTGTTGTTCCAACTCATTGATTAAAAAAATAAAACAGTTTCTGTTTTCTAAATAAATATTCCTTTATTTAATCATGTGTTTTAATTAAATTTGCAGTTTTACCTCTCCGTTCCTATTGACCCCTTTTCTCTAGTAAATAGGAACAGACCATAATTTTTGGAAAATATTGATGGCGAGTGAAATGTTGATTGTATGCTAATAATATAATATAACTTGTTATAATACTTTTTTCACTTATAAGCAAGACGTAAGACAAATTTTAATGAGTCGCCAACACATTGAGAAAATGGAGACTACCGTTTTTGTTTCCAGAGCCCTCATTTTATAATACATGTTTCAGGGTATACATTTATAAGATCTGCATATTATGTATTACTTTATGGAATTGACTGATTGAATCTAAAATTTGTTAAGAATTTTTCAGTTTTTATCAGAGTGATTAATCTGCAATATGGGATTTTTGGCGGCCCCCTACCTATCGCTAAGGATAAAGGCAATGTGATGCTCTACAGTAGCGTTTTCTAAGTGGTGTACACGGAAAAATAATATGTATATTTAGTGTTTTATTGTATATTTTAATACATCCATTTGAATTATGGAGATGTCGAGTATTGATGCACAATGAAAAATTGTATCGTACAACCACATAATTTTAAATAATAATATTATTGATTTTTTTTACTATTAAATCAAATTTGTGATGTGTGTTTATCTCACTTATCCGGTAGACTCGCCTCGCCGAGCCCCTACTGAGCCCGGGCCCCCAGGCTAGAGCCCTGTCAGCCCCCCCCCCCCTTGTGGGCGCCATGGGAATAATATAAAGCGAAGGTTGTCTAAAATTTGTATTTGGCCTTCGTATTATTATTTTTAGCGTTAGTCTCATATAATAATATTTAGGCTCTAATTTCTAGATAAAGGGTTTCTTTAATAAGTTTGGTTATAATGCTTTATCCATTTCTCTTAATTCTAAATAATTTGAAACTGTATTCATTAAAGATTAATCCACCAACGTTTTGAGGAAAGAATCAGTTAAATTCTTTGGTTATACTGCTTTATCCATTTCTCTTAATTGTATTCTAAGTAAAGTAAGACTATTCATTAAAGATTAATCCACAAATGCTTTGATGAAAGAATTAGTTAAACTTTATGAGATTCGCACGTACCTGCCCCCTGGCCTTTCGCTCGATGATGAGTCTCTCCAGTTCACTCGGAATGAGTTTTCCGTGTTCGTCAGAAGGAACGCAAATGCAGTTGTCCGTTCCCAGGCCGCACACCGACGCGCAAGACTTGATCGAATAATGGCACTGGAAAGTACAATAGTGTTAAAAACTTAATAAATAAATACTAGTTCACCGGTCGCCACTGGGAGAATATCATATTCGAATTTTCAATATTTATGAATAAAAGAAAATTGCAAAGTAAACACAGTTAACACGTCTTACTTACTTGATTCCAAAATTCATCCGATTACAATCTCTAATTTGATAAAAAAAGTCCAGTGTAGTGTGTAAAAACGATACTGTATTAACTATTTAAAATAGCCATGTAAGGGTTTGATTTTTTTCACATCGAATTTCAGCCTTATAACCTTTGATATAACGGTCAAAGATAAAGCGTTGCTGATAAAATTGAGTGTTTAACACTTTATCAGAAGATTCATTATATTTAATTTGGTTCCAAATAATGCGTGAAAAGCTTAGAGCTTGTCCTGATGACGCGTGTCTCGCCGCGAGTGAATGTTGACAGTTCAATTATTAGGTCACATGTACCTCGACCGCGCGCGAGAAGTGACACATGGCGTTTACATGTGGACGGCTCAATGAGGTCACCTGGTATGTGCACGAGTTTATATGCACAGGTCAAATCGCGCCATCTATACAAGGACCTAGGGTTATGACACACGACTCTGCAGTTTGCGCGCGTCAACGCAGGTCCTACTTTATTCCAAATGTATCAGATTAGAATCTGAAATTGGTATGTTTTTTAATCCAATTGAAGATTCTAATCGGATGCAGTACCGAGTATCTGAGCCATTTTAGAAGTGTGACATGAATGATGCGTTATGTGACTATATGGAGAACTCACCGTGTGTAGTACCATGAATTGTATCGTAGAAACGAATTTTATTTAAATACGTGTCTTCAATGTAAAAAATACGTTTACTTACCTGGTCAGATGTGAACATGACGAGTTCTCCGGGAATGCTATTTAGACCTTTTTCTTTGTAGTGTGGGAACTTCTTATGTCTGGCAGCCAGAAAGGCGTAAAGGTTGGAGATAGATCCACCTAGATAAACAGACAAACACAATAATTATAGTGCTGTGAGAAATTTAGCCATGAAATTAAAAATATAATTTACCGAAGTTTTACCGTCAATACTGCTTTAATTAATCATTTTCTACGTATCTAAATGAAAAAAATATTAAATAATAACTGTAATAATCAACTATAAGATTTAAGAATGTAACATTATTTTTATTGAACATCTTAAGATACAAAATATCATAGTGATCTGTGCACGTGGAGATGCAGGTTGGAATGCTGCTGGGTTTCGTATTTTTTTTTTAAAGATTTTTTCTATTGGTTATATAATATTTCACAGAAGTGTTTTCAAATTATGTATGTTTAATAACTATACGCACATTTAAAGAAAACGTATATATTTTCATAACTACATATTATATCATTAAAATCCTCTCGGTGTTATAAAGGAAATTTGATAATAAATAATTCGTTATTTTATGTATTTCTGAAAAATGCAAATGGGTTGTTTTTTTTTTAATTATCGAGGTTCTGTTATATGTTCATATTCATTGATCAGCGCATCTATTCTATACACAAGACTGCTATCGGCAGCTATCGAGAGTAGTTTTTCATATGTTTGTATCGAAGTATTATAATTGTTACAATAAGTTAGCCTTCTAAACAGTCAAAACTGTCTATCTTGCTGTAAAATTTAGCACACCCAAAAGAGGTGCTGTTAAAACATTAACAATTACAACTAACTTATTGTAATTGTAACAATAAGGGCTAATACTTCGATAAAAAACTACCCTCGATAGCTGCCGATAGCAGTCTTGTGTATATGATGCGCTGATTTAAATATTAACATCATTACTTATTTATATATGTTTGCTAAGTAATATCCATGGTAACAAAGATGTATATTATTAATTATTTTAATATTAATGCTCTTTTAATGTTTATATTAATAAGTTTTATAATTATTACGTCGACATAATTTGATTGAATACTAAAATGATGAAAACGACAAGAAATATATTTTAGAAGTTAGTTAATGACGAATGCTTTGATGTTATAATATGATCTTACCTGGTGCGAGGATTGAATCTCCAGTATTCCATCCGATGATGGACCTCATCTTCTCCATAACTACGTGCTCCATCAGAATGAAGACGGGGGCGATCTCATACGTGAACATGTTCGTGTTGGCGGTAGCAGTCAGCCACTCTCCAGCCATGGAGACCAGATCCAGGCCGCACGAGAGCTGGTTGAAGAAATGCGGATGACCTGTAGATTAAAGATACGACTTGTTAATTTTTGATAATATTTAGTTTTGATTGCTGATGTGGAATGACGTAGGATACGAGGGTTAAATAATACATGTCTCGAAAAGTGGTATGAGAATGTTGTAAATTTGGAAAAATAATAACTATTTTTTTTGTTTTTAAATAATTCATTCATTTTGTTTCTATATTTCTCATTGACTCAGTAAAAACTAATCATGGGTACCATAGTCCGCAAAATTCATTGGAGAATAAATTATCATATGGGTCAAGTGGAAATGGTGCGTCTACTCTTTCTTGCCTTGATCAAAAGAAATTGCTCCGAAAATAATCGCTTTTAGTTCTTATATTGTCTGTTGATTTTTTTTTGTATTTGTTTGAATCTAGTGTAATGCTAGTTTAGAAATAATCCACAATACATTTGCGCCGCCGACACAATTGCAGTAAGGAAAGAATGTAGACAATCGTTAGCTAAATCGAAATAAATCATCATTTTTTATAGTCACTTCATGCTGGAACAAGTATTGAATAGGTACTATAATTTATCTTTTGAGTGCAAACATACAGTGTTTTTTCGTAGGTAATGTTTTGTATGCCACTGAAAGACGATTGTTACGTTCCGAACTTGTTTTGAATGCGTAATTACGCAATATTTGGTACTGTTCGGTTATCAGGAATACAGCGGAAAACACATTTTGAAAATACCCGATATACTGGATTATTTGTTAGTTTGGGTTAGTTTAGGTTAGGTTAGGTTAGGTTAGCTTAGGTATGGTTAGGTTAACCTAAAAAATATTCCAGTTTATCGGCTATTTTCAAAATGTGTTTGCCGCTGTATTCCTGATAAGCGAACAGTACCCAATATTTTCCCAAAGGAAAAAATATTGCCATCTTATATCATTTAAGAATGTCTCATCGATTTCATTTATAAATTAACAATAAAATAGCTATTTGATTAGTTGTAAATATTATTCCGATGAAATGAGCAAAAATAAATTACGATTGAGAACCGCTTTTATTTCTTCAATATTTCGACGCAAATTTTTAATATATTGTTTGCCAAGGTTTAAAAAAATCTCAACATTTGATAAAGAAACGAATATGGTAAAAAATATTTGACTTTTATTCACAGAAATATATCTATCATACGAAATATTTAAAATTTGTTTTATTCATTAGACGTTTGTCATGCAAAAATGTGTACAAAACCATTTGATTTATGGCGTTTAACTAAAGTTTCGCACGTAATAATAATAGTTTCTTTGTTCACCATGATATTTGAATGTTATATATTATATAAAATGTCTACTATTGTAAATCTACAAGGTCCAGTTGTTTTAAGTTTATAAGAATAAACCTTTGCTATTCGCATAAAGGTATTAAAATTAATTAATAAATCCTTCATATCAACACTTGCGTTTAAAATAATTAAAAGTGATAGAAGATACACGTATCTACATAATTTGTAGATGTGGGTAGTTGGTACGGGGTTACAGATAGCTACCCTTCCTGCGAATGCTCAGTGACTGATAAATCGACCCCCGGGATTTGAAGTGAAATCCCTTGTATATTTTTTGTCAATCGCACCCTCCTCTAAAAAGGAATATGAGTAACTCTGAAAAACATATTTTGTGCTAGGCACTATGTAAATATTATGTTTGTTATTGTTCAATGCAGCGATTTACTTATAAAATTACAATGACTTTCACAAGCGTTTGACATTATTAATTATAAACATTTTTATAGTACAAAGCAAAATAGGTATTTTTCGATATAATATGTACTTATGTAATATTTTTTGTCATTTATGAATAACAATTATGAAATAAATTATATCGCATTTATAATAATAATAGCATTTGATGCTAGCGGGTAGAGTCAACAATTTACTACATTTAATTCATTTATTTATTAATTAGTTTTAAATAATAACATATTATGACGATAAAATACCACTTTTCTGTACTATTAAAATCAAAATGAAAAAACTAATTTTGATTCTTCACAGTCAAATACCGAGGCCGAAGTCACACTACATTTGCAGGAACAGAACTGGGCAGCTAGTCTTTTTATATTAAACGAATATTAAAATATCATTATCTTCATTCGATAACATGTAATAACCTAGTTGAGTGGATTTGAATTTACATGAAAATTCCGTAGTTAAGTATATACTGCCAAATTTATAATGAAATAACTACATATTATTCATAATTTGACGATTTAATAGGAATATTGATGTCTTGGAAATATGTGTAAATAAAAAATCAATGAAATAGTTGATATAAGCATTAATAAATAATGAAAGATATGCAAGTTAAATTTGATTCGAATATAACCGCTATATTTTGTGACACTCAAAATTGAGTTCTCTGAAATCAAGTTTTATATAATATACTGAATGGTGCAATCAGTGGCTTCACAACTTCCACTGTCCTAATTCAATCAGTAGCCCTTCAAACATTTGCGGTGGATATAATTCAATCATCGAATATAAATGATATCATTTTATGTACACTATTTTGAAAGCACTTTTTATTATCAACTATATAATAATCATAATGGGTATTTTCTAATATTTATATTATGACGTAGCCACTTCCGTTTCCGTTTTTACAATTTTAAAACTCATTGTATGCGAACTTAAAAAAACAATAGAACGTTCTACTTACTGTCACTCGGATACTATACACTCATTTTATTCAATATTTAAAATACAAATAAATAATTAAACGTTTCATCTAATGTCACATGGATAATGCAATAACAGTGAAATGTGCAATGAAAACACACACATATATATATATATTATAATATAATATATTAGTACATATTATATAATTATAAATTGTGAAATATTAATTTTGTTAATAAAGTAAGTAGGTTTAGGTACATGGGTTTTTATTATTATAAATATTATGCTAATTGGCATCACGGTTATTTTTGTTAATTTTCAGCAATTATTTATGTCAAATCAATGATAGAATAATAACTGTGCTGAATTATCACATACACAATATCAGCTATTATTTTATATCATAAAGACATGATAAAATTTAATATAAATATGTGAGTTTTTTACGTCAACGATTGCAGTATTTATGAAGTCTACTTTCCGTTGATAGGAAACCATTAATAATAAGGTCGATAAGATGTTTTTTCGGAGCGATATATTTGGCATAAATGGTTTGCGAAAAAAACGAAAGCAGAAATGATATCCCCATGGTATTTATTTTTATCTATGACAGTAATAAGCAACCTTTTCATTTATAACAAGTTTACACTAGTTGACTTTATTATCCGCATTGAAATTGTATGACGTATTATTTTATATATTCAACTAGATCAGTGTTTTTCGGCTTATTAAAGACAATTAGAAATAATAAGGAATCCTTTTTCAAAATTTAATCAACTTACCATAAACAAAAATACCTAGATGCAATTTGTTATTATCAAGGTTTCTCTTAATTGTGTAATATTATATTTTAATAATGCTTTGTGATGAGTTTATTTACTTACTACATAATTTCATTAACAGAAGTTATACTTCTTTAGGCGCGTTTAGAACATCAGATCAGAGTGTATTTTTGGCGTATGACATGTAACACATAATTTATTTTTTCACACAAAAATAAACGCACTCGATTGGATTCGAACCACTGATTGTTTGGTTATCAGCCGAACGCACTACCATTACGCCACAGTATGATACTATAATCGCGACGATTATTCAGTATAATATTATAGTTTAGAATTGTTCCGTTGCCTAGGCAGCGAATTTATTATTGTCGCCCATTTGCAATTCCTTACGTAAACAAACTATTAAACGTCGTAGTGGCAGTTGTTACTTTAAAAATAAAAACAGCGATAAATAATTATATAATTTAGTAATATAAGTTAAAGTGTATAGAAATAAGCCAACGGCGTTCCAATAAGCGGTCCCTTTTCTTGAGTGTGTAATTTAACAAGATAATTAAGAGCTAGTCGAAGAATCTAGGTTATCATAAGTTTTGTTTTTGTTTTGTTACGCCAAAGAAGTATAACTTCTAACGCGCGTACATAAGTACACACACCTTTTTTTTATTATTAAACCACATAATTACAAAGTTAACTTGATTATCAATTATTTAAATGAGATATTCGATCTTATTTAAGAGAAAATATTTTTTTTACATGTGAGTCATTCATAGTTTCTATTGTGTGGTAAATGTCAACTGTGCTTCCCTTTATTATCTGCTTCCCGTCAAAACTAGAGATTGAAATGAACAACAAAAAATAATTTCAAAGACAGTGTTTTCGCGCCAAATGCAACAAATTGTGGGAAGTAGAAGTGCTTGAATTTTACAGTTACATCTAAATTATACGTACTACATTTCGCCGTAAACTGTCTTTCCGGAAAGAGATCGCCGTATAGCACTGACATAAAAAAGTACTCTTTGTTCTTGGAGAATAGCAGACAGTTAACGTTTCAATTTTATTAGTTTAAATAAGAAAATTAATTTGATATCGATTGGTATCAAATATCTGATAATAATACTGTAATTAAGATATTTGTTGGCACGACTCGATCAGAATTTTATATGGAATATTCGATATGATTGTATATCTAATTTACTTACCTACCGATATTCTTCTGTTTTTCCTTTGTATTCTGGTGGTTTTTATTACGTATTTTTGTTTATTACGGTGTTTTATTTAGACATCGATACAACAACTCACGGTGTGTGATACGGCCGACTGCATACGTATAATTTACCAGACACGGAATTTTACTATACCCGACAATATCTGGTGGCACATATCCCAATCGGTACGCCGTTTGGCAGGATCTGGCATCTGTATTGACAGGATATAAAGGAAAGCGTGGTCGCAAAAGATGTCTCAAATGAAATAGTACAAAACTTTAATCATTTATAAGATATTTTTACATTCTTCATGAAACTGTCAAAGTGCTAAAAATATATTTTATTCTCAAAAAGGTTCAACCCGTAGCCACCGGAAGTCCGTTGGCGGAAACACGCCTCTTTCCCTCGGGAATGGAGGCCAGATACCGCCGCACACTTTTGCCCAACAATCCTTTGTCACAGCAACTATCGGAGGGGCAAGTGCGATGCCACGTGTCCTAAACACTATCAAACAGCTAGGGGATGATTTTCTATGACGTCGGATGTATAGCGCTATGATTGCTTGTTAAATTCAATACGCGATTCTGCGGTGGCTTATTGAATGATACAATTTTGTCTGTCCCATGTGTGTTTACTGTATATATTAGGGTTTTATTTATTTATTTATCATTTAAATGTGGCTGTATTTTAAAGATATAATGAGATTTAAAACACACTAAAAACTGTAATGATATATATACATATATATAGTTAACTTCTGAAACTAGGATAATTTACCATCCAGTCAGAGTAATTAAATATTGTAGAACATTTAAAAAGCTATATTTCAAACTTTGTCTACTTTATTTTATTTGTATGATTTTTTTCTTTGGTGATCTTGTATTATAAAAATAATGTTGCTACTAATATAATCCTTATTGTTGATATTTCTTTGGTATTAATAATTTTGTATTAGTTTGATTGTAAGTATGTAGCTATTAATATTATTACATAGTGTGATAATTTACTAATTAAACGGCAGAGTGAATAATCAGGTATTATAGTTAATGGGAAACCAATAAAGAAAATTCGGTATGCTGGATAAGTGATGACATAGTTCTGAGTGTTGATAGCTTAAAAGGTTTACATGAGATAGTAAAAAGGGCTAATGAGGCTAGCAATTTCTATGGATTAAAAATATTAACAGTATCAAAAATAAAGACACCGAACGCCAATACAAGTTTTATTATTACCGCGAATCGATTCAACGTGTGACACACTAAATATTTAGGAAAATGGACCAAAAAGAAATGTCACCAGTCTCAGGAAATAAAAACAAGAATTAAGAAAGCAAGGAGTAGGTATTTGTCTGTCTTAAAATGAGACAACTTCTTAGGAATCGAGAGCTTAACCTAGGTATGAGACTGCGCATGATTCGCTGTTATGTCCTCTCAAGCTTTTTCTACAGTATGGATATATGTATGATGTACCGAGAAATATCACGGAGAGGTGAGGCTATTAAGCTATTATGCCTATATAAACGCATCCTCAAAATTCCTTGGGCTGACTGGGTGACAAATATTGACGTTAAAAATTGAATGGGAAAGGACTGTGAAAATCTCAGAATCACCACTAGAAAATTATAGTACCTTGACCAAATTATGAGAGGACAAAAGTACAACATTCCTCAACTTGTCACCTAAGATAATATCAATGGGAAACATAGTGGAGGATAATATCGCGTCCATGATTAGTACGAGTGTAGCTCCACCGAACTATTCCGGGTAAAGCAAGGATTGGCCCGATGGTTGCCAGTCTTCGGAAGAGGATAATATTTTAGTAATAAATAAAATTTTAAAATATTGCATGTCGTTTTAAATGGATTTGGCAATAATTTTTTGGCATTACTTGTTGGGTAATAAGTAGCAAAACTAATAATAGTAAAGATCTCTCTGATGATGGCCCCTTAGGGGGTGGCACAATAAGAAGAAGAAACTTACGAAAATATCATTATAATCTTTAGTATAACTGTATAAAGTATATATTTGCAACATTGTAAAAAATGCCAATTATTAATAGTATACGTTTTTATGAAACTTATGTTACTACTACCCTTGTGACTTCAAATATAATAGTATTTTTCATTAGAGAAAGTCTAAAATAATAAACAATATTAAAAGCACGTGCTACCAAGTTCCCCTATTGCATAGCTTAGAATGTATTTTGAAAAGGTCATTGCTAATAAATGGCTCACGAGCCAACATTAATAAAACATACAACAACTAAAAAAAACTTTTTTACTTCCACTAAGTCACCCATGCTGGCATGAGACTACTTGAGTACCTGAGTTTGATTGTGAATTTAAATATATTATCTACATATTTAGAGAATTTTCCAAAGTCCTAATTTGGGCCGTCAAAAAATACCGATAACAGGTATCGATTTCTTTTATTTCTTTTATTATTCTTTTAATAATTGTTCTAATACCGATTCATATATTGTGTAAGGATATTTTAGAAATGTTCAAGTATTTTACGTATCTGTGGGTATATTCTATCCACAAGGCGGCTATCGGCAGCCATTGATGGTAGTTTATCATATTTATGTATTAATGCGGTTAATTGTTACAATAAGTTAACCGCATAAACTTTCAAAAAGTGCTGTGATTTAACAACCACTCTCTTGGCTGCGTTAATGTTTAGGGTGAGATATACAGTTTACGCGGCTAACTTATTGTAACAAATATAATACCTCAATACAGAAATATGATAAACTACCGTCAATAGCCGCCTTGCGTATAGAATATACCTACTGAATAATATAGTATTTAAAAATAAATTGAGCATCGTAGTAAATTATTTAAAAAGGAATATATGTTACACAAGATTTAAAGATGAAATTTTTTCATTGAACATTCCTAACATAGAACAGCATTAAAAACATATTACCAATTTAAAAAATATTTATTGAAAACATCTAGAACCGAATGGGATTTGAACCCACGTCTATTGCATATCGGAAGAGAGACTACAAACTCTATTAAGTATTATCCAAACTACGTAGGCATATTATTGTTTTAAAATTCCGTTAATAATGGCAGTAGTCTTTTATAATTATAACCAAGATTCAATGGCGAAATTTAAAAAAAAGACTACATAACTCTTAGACATATGTTCATAACTCTTAGACTACTTAACTCGTAGACATATCGGCATGGATATTATTTGAATTCGGTAAACTGATTGGTGCAAATCCTACATAGCTCTAAATTTTTCTAACGGATGTATCTGAGGTTGTTCAAAGCTATTTTTTTTTAAACATTATGATTTAATTGAAAGTGCAGAGATATTGTGAAAGTTTCGACTAAGCTTTTAACTAATTTAATGTTGTCGACTTCTGTGAAAGAGCTTTTCATTTAGACGTGAGGGTGCTTACGCTCCCCGCTGGTCGATGGCTAATTCCACGCAAATCTCCGGCTTTATTGAAAGACCGAGTTCGAATCTAAAACTGTGTACTAAAATATTGGTGAAATTCAGTGTCCATGTAAAAATTAAAGTCTTATTTTTTGAGATTTCTAAAATTGTAATTCAGCTGTATGAAATAGTTAACTAAAATAGAATGAGTTGTTTATAAATATTTAAAGTTGTCTGGACTTGCCGTTTATTTTTTTACTTGTAGATTTATGAATATAATGTGAATATTATGTATTATTTGTATGTATATTATTTATGAATATAATGAAGGCGGCTCTCGTGATGCAGTCGGTAAGACACTGGCCTTCCACCCGAGAGTTCTGGGTTCGATTCCCGGCGAGGACACAGTATTTATGTGATTTTCTCAAAGCCTCGGTGTTTGTGATTGTTCAAAATTACTAGCAACCACCTTGTACGAAAAAGCAAGGACATGGTTATTAATAATTCTAAAAAAAAAAGAATATCATGTCACTATTGTTGACCGGGGTTGATACATTGCTGGATGAAAGTCTTCCGAAGTATCTTTCACTACTGTCGTCCAAGAGATTACCACAAGCACTTCCATATAAATCCAGTTCATTGATTCAACTTTTCATGGTAGTTAAACAACACGAACTATTGTATTTTATGATTTGAGGATTTGAAAAATGCGTAGCTACATAATATATATATTCCATTCTTAAAATACAATGGGCATATCTAAAAAAACTCGTGATAGAATTATTTAAACAGAATATAATATTATAACAGGTACATAGTATTATTATGTTTCTTAATTTGAATATAACTGCGACGTAAATTAATAAATTCCATATTCTGGGTTTATGTACCATGGTTTGATTGAATAAAAGTAAAAATTAAATTCTTTAAAAATATATAGAACAACAGTTTGTTAGACTATGGTATTTCAAAGTTATCCCTAGAAGTGCAAATAACATTATTTCATGAAGAGGAATTTAATATAATCCGAATTCCTGACATTGGGAACGACTTTGGTGGGTCTTCCCCTAGAGTAGAAGTTTAAAAAATGAGACAGAGAGAAGTTTGCTGCTCGGTAAAAAGAATTTTGTAACAATTTGGTTAAGTTTATTTTTTAATCGTCAGTCATCAGCTGCCATCAATTATGTGAGACCAAAAACTGTTATACATTATTGTTATAAACTTATTTATATCTAGCTATATTATTTTCATATATCTATGTTAGAGGAATCATTTAATAGAAATTTTGGATATTTTGTATAGGCATAATATAAAGCATCATTCTATTTGTTAATAAAACGCTATTATATTCCAATTTGGGTTTATTTCACCTAAAGCGCATGTATATCAATAGCAGAGTTGAACGGAGATAAACAATTAAAACTAATGAATAGTATATTACAATATACATTCAGAAAGTTGTATATGTATTATAATATACTTATATTTAGTAGATAAAAACACCAAGAAAATAAATAATAGAATAATTAATATTTTCTGCGTTGACAGTATTCAATGAATTGTTGACAAATTGAATTAAAATGGCAGCCTGCTGTCGACGTCATGTTTTGAATATTGACTGAGGTACTGTTATATGCGATTATTCATCTTAATAACTATGGCTCATTGCATAAATAAAATGTAGGAATATAACATTATTACAAGAAGTTTTATGAATGTGTTTATGGATGTTCAAAATAAATCTCGGAGCACATTTGTGAAGCTAGGAAATGACGTCTTGCTGATAATTTAACCAATAGCATTTACCTTTTTCAACTTCATCACATAACTGCATCACATAAGTCTAGTTTAGTTACACATTGACATGTATTTCGAAGCGCCACAAACGCCGGTATACGCGCGACCACCGAAAAGTGGCCTTTTCGTCAAGTATGTATGCGTCACATGTCACAAGCCCGACATTTATGGCGCTTCTAAAAAACGATAATGTATAAGGGCTCACTTTCTTGAGATAAGACAACTATGCTATGCTTCGTCTGGTAACACATGAGAAAAAAAGGAAATTTCAGTTTATTATCAGTATAAAGATATTAATTTAATATTTATAATTAACAATCATTATAATAAGATTGCAAAATATTTATATTAAAATGGTTTTTTTTGTAAAATGGCAATATGGGAGTCAGCTACAATTTTTTGTAGAAATAATATTGTATAGGGGTGTTCGAATATGCACTACGCACTATGCATTGTAGTTGTCGAAACGAAACAAATAAAGCATTATTTACAGTTCGCTGTGCGCTTTTATGGACTTATCTACGCTCCGAGAGATACACGAGGGTGCACGGGTGGCAGGACTTAGCGATTTTGATCGAAAATTCTACTTGAGTACGATGTTCGTAAAAGCACCTATAAAATCTACGATGGGTAGGGGATGTTTTTGGCGGGAACGATTTTTTGGCGATTTTATCTGCGATAAAAGTGATCTGGTGTTTTTTTTTTAATTTGCCAGAAAATAGTTTTAATTAGCCTTGCCATTTTTAATATGGTTCAGTTGGTATATATCCACCTGTTATCATATTTTTTTATATCTAAATCTAAAAATATTTTATGTTCCTCTCTGAATGATAAATGTCATTTTATTATTATTGAAATATTTCCTTTTTGATCAGCGTTTTTACTATTTCCATGGTAATAAAAAATATTATCTTTTTAAATTAAGTTGTATGTATCTCTTTCTGTATATTCCATTGTAGTTCAAAGACCAATATTAATTAAACTTATTTAGTACACTTTCATCTTGATATCTCATGGCTTCAAAGTTATGATAAAAGTTCTCCAAAATAATGCAGCTACTAGCGACAATTCATCACGAGTACGCAAAATACGTAGATAGCAGCGGTGGAATGGTGAAGTGAGTTGCCGGCAAAGAAACGTACGATTAGACCCAACCGTCGTCTAGTGCTTTCGAAAGAAATTAAATCTAACCAGTCTACTTCTTTATTTTGTATATCACTGTAATTTTTATTTTCATATTCCATGTGGACGAAGTCGCGAGGTATCGCTAGTGTAACATATAACTAGGTATATAATAATCGAAGGCGATGCCTTTTCAACGATGTTTTTATATAACATCTAAAAACTATAAATATTTTAATGATTTATTATATTTTAGATAATTCTCTTTTATTGGTTATAACAACATTGCATTGATTGGTTTATCAATCCTTTAATCTCATAGTATTTGACGTCTGTTTTATGTGCTACAGAGATCTCAAATCGGGACCCTTTCTTGACAAATAATACCCAGCGAATTAACTGCTTGGCCGATCGCGGTAGGCATTCAATTATCTGCACAAATGGCTCGAAATAATCGCTGCTTACGAACACGATGGCTCCCCATTCGACGTCCGCCCTAACAGGAAGAATCGTGGACATTAAATACAGATAGGAATATTTATTGAAAAGCATTAAGAGAGTACTTAGTTTTTAAAACGACATCAACCAAGAATTTAGTAGAAGAATTACACTGACAAATATATAATATTATACATAACTTGAAAACACCTCAGGCCCACTAGAAAAAATCATATTTGAAAAAAATACGAACCTCGACGGGATTTGAACCGCGAAAATTTTGTCGTGCTAATCTGTGCATTAACCAATTATAATTATTTCTATAAGCATTTTATGTATGACCTACTAGTTTAAATGATCGTAATTAGATAGGAGTCTCGTACTCTCATAGCATAATTGGTAATGCACAGATTGGTGCAATACCAGTGGTTCAAATCCCGTCGAGCATCGTATTTTATTTCAAATATGATTTTTTCTAGTGGGTATATATATATATATATCTGAGGTGTTTTCAAGTTATGTATGTATTCTCAAAACCTTATGAATTATTCGTTGAATAAAAGAAATAGTTTGCTTAATATTACGGTTTACAGATATATTTCATAACAAGATTCCTATACAAGGAATTGATATATGGCTCAATTAATCACAATGCTGAGTCTGATTAAAAAATAATGGATATATTATGTAAAACGACGGTATTATTGATGGCCGAATGCAATAAAGATGGTAGGTACATGGCGAGAAAACCACGAACTGTACGTATTGGACAATGATACCCTTGTCATTTTACACGTGATAATGGGGAGTCTTTGTTGGGCAGGCCGTATCTACCGAAATATTATACAGGTCACTTCTTGTCTGGACATGGTGGCTTCGCTGGCAGGCTCTATGAACTTAGTCGTGAACCAGTTCAACATGCCTATGTGGCGGAGCAATACAGGATACAAACCACATCCTCTGGGAATGTCCAAAAATGTATACGAAAAGGGAAGAATTGCTCAAGTCCGTTAAACCAGCTGTTTAACTAGCGATGTACAGAAAAAAACTGGTTAACCAGGTATCCGCGCGTTTTAAACTAATCGAAAATTGGGTAATTTTACACGATTAACCGACCAAATTCTTAGTAGGTATTTGTATGAATAAAAAATTAAAATTATAAAATAACACATCAACAAGTGCACAGTTCGGCATGACAAAACATAAAATAATATTATATACTGAATTTGCTTACTTCTTACTCTCTAATTATTCTAACTGTTATGAAGCTAGTCTAGCGTAATGGTAACAAATAGAAATTTATAACACTACACCTACATCCAAAATATTTTTGACATAAAATTCGAAAGGTTTGAACCGGCCGGTTAGACGTTCTTAAAAAAAACCGCTAACCGAATAGTATTTTCTCCCAGTTAATTGGATTCCCTATCCACGACAAAATGTCGACATAACTGAAACTTTATTTGCAACCGTTGGGAGGTTATAATATGAGAAAACGCACAAGTTAAAAAATATGTAGACTCTCGATAAGCTGGAAAAATAAACGAGTTTCTTACAAAAAAGAATTTTATGAATACTCTGTTCTTTTTCTACTAATTTCCGTGAGCGTGTTCCATTTTATATATCCGCAATTTCCGCATCAGTTACTCACAATATATTTACTTGTGAAAGGTAAGAGTTTATATTGTGGTACTTGAAAACGGATAAGAGGTGGTCTACGAAACAATGGATATTGACAGTGGTCCACGCACGCGGAATATTGTTTCCGATTAGAGATACGTCGGTTTCCACTAGCCTCCACAGTTTCTCAAATTATTATGATATTTTACTCCCTTTTCCAATTAACTGCACTACTCTTGTTAATGGATATTTCTTATGTTAAGCAAACATAATTATTATTTCTAATAAGCTTTTTTGGTACTGTTCGGTTATCAGGAATACAGCGGAAAACACATTTTGAAAATAGCCGATAAACTGGATGATTTATTAGGTTAACCTAACCAAACCTAACCTAACCTAACCTAAACTAACCCAAACTAACAAATAGTCCAGTTTATCGGCTATTTTCAAAATGTGTTTTCCGCTGTATTCCTGATAACCGAACAGTACCAATAGCTTTTTTTTAATCAAATGGGCTTTGATGATATCTTACATATAACTAGGTAGGTATTTAAATGCCATAAAAACAAAAGTTATATCACATTGTTTAATTTTAAAATATAATGGCGCCACAAAACACCATCATTTTAGTATCATCAATAGCAAAACAACCCAGTGTACGTCGTAATTTCCTTCACAAACTTTCTCCACCTCCCCTTATCCTATGTAAATATCCTTCAGATGTCTGAAACGGACCACGGAGCCGTATATCCTTTCGCAGATCCTTTCTCTCGAATATATTAAGTTCACGCTCATCGACCTTGTTGAAGACCCAATACTTCGTAAGTCAATACTGGTCGGATAAAGGTCTTGTACCTTGTGGCGGGTTTAGTGGCGAGGAGACCCGACGAACTAACTAATTTTGAAACCCTTACGATCAAAAAAAAAATTAAAACCATAAATTCTAACTACTAATGTACCTACCTACAAATATCAATAAATCCTTTTCCTAGAGCCACAACATTTAGCTAAAAATAATTATTATTGAAGATGACGGTTATGACATAATAAGATTACTAATTAGTGTCTTAGTTTTTTGTGTACAAGTACCTACAAATCTATTTGTGGTCATTTTATTGGCACCTTTGATTATTTTAACAATTGCATGACCAGAGTGAACTTATTCGAAACCCCCCTTTTAAATTTTCTCACAAATCAACTGCATTATCTACGTCAAAGAAAATCGCCGTTGCTTGTACGTATAAATCTAGATTTTTGCATGACGGGATAGGATACTGAACTTAGCTGGCTTTGTAGACAAAATAGCATTCATTTGCTGCTTTTTATTTTTTATTTTTTCATTGGTGACATTCGTATTGATCACCAGGGAGTTGAGATATACAGAGCTGACGACGTATTTTTATATTACAATTATTAAAAATGCATATAGAATCTATGTTATTATTTTATAAAGTAGTTTTACTAGCTGACTTAGTTTGAGAAGAACTGTCCAGAAACATGCGTCAATTGATCCGTATCTGATTCAACATGAAAAGGGCGGGAATATTGCGAAATACGAGTACCAATATGTCACCATACACTGGACGTGGACGATCCTTTTACTTTAACATATTTTCTAAACTCTGATATGAATATTGGTCGCCAACAGTTTCTTGACAGATTATTCAAAATTAAAACTGGATATTGACCTCTAGGATTATGTCTATTAATTAGGACCATAATTTGTTTCCAAACAGACATTGAAAAAATAGCACATGAATGTCAACTAGTGTTTTTACGCTCTCTGAAGCGCTTTCTAAATTGCGTCACTTCTTGGAAATCGGCTTTTGTATTTTTAAATCAAAGTATTATAATTAATTACCTTATCAACTGGTATCAGGATCTCCTTAAATTTTTGTTATAGCGTACTTGTACTAACGTACTTGTACTTACTAATGATTTCTTCTTTTGACAATGACCGATCATAATATGATCATATGGGTCTCCCACAGAGTGGAGGTTTGTATTAACAGATTTTTTGTTTTCACGAGATATGGATGTTAGCAACTTGCTCAACCAATTGGGTCCATATTCTAATACCAATCACAAATTGAAAAACAATATGGGAGTTTGTCAGATCCGGGATTCGAACTGAGACCCACGACATTATAAGCCAACGCGTAAGCCGCTCGGTTATCGTAGGCGTTTTTTTTAATACAACGAATACTCTCGACTTTATTCTGAACGGAACTAAGTTTTTTTAAACGAAAACCCCAAATAGTTACATATTTTCAGCAAGAAAAAAACATTACATAATAATGTTGATTCATCGAGATTTCATGAATTCTCGAGAAATAAGTATTCTTGATTTCGAGAATTCCCAAATCTCGAGAAATGGAAGAAGTCGAGAATTACAAGCTTTTTTTTTTCAATAGGTCTTTCAATATCTTCAGTTATATAGACGGCGAAATGCAGGAATTTCCTGAGATAAGTAACTAGAATTTTAAAAGAGTTACGAACCTGAATATTGAGGGATACGGAAACGAAGAGATAAGTGTGCAATTAAGTTTCTAATATAGGTTAATACGTACTCTTAAGAGTAAATGATAGCCACTTTGGTGTGTATGAATTCCACAGCTGATCCGATGTTTACATATACACGTAAATCGATATTATGTCAGTGGCATGACACAGCTAAAGCGCAAGAATGCCAAATGCAGTATGTGATGACGCCTAACATGATAAATCACAAAAATTGCAATGGAAATATTCCTGACAATATTTCTGTGTTTAATGAAATTTCAAAACATTACATATTGTTTTCAATAGACTTGGTATTCCTACTTAGATAATTAATATCTACTAATCACCTTTTTCAACAGACGTTTTCACACATTGTAAAGTGAATCCTGAATGAAAATTTTCAAATATCAGAACGCAAAAAACTAATAAACAAACGATAGTCAACAGCAAGCCACCGTTTAAATTTTATTTACCAAAAATAAACTATTCATTCAGGAAAAATCAATCGGAAATAATAGCAGAGGACGTTGCCGCATTTCATTCATTAAGAACCCTCGTGATTGGTACGAGTGCATTTCCGAGAAACTAGATCTCCGTAAGTAGAAGGCACAATAATAAGAAGATATTCATTCATTACTGGAAAAATAGAAAATATAATTACTATTTCTATAGTTACGCATTCACAAAAATGTTCTGGAATTGGTATTTTGTGGAATATAAAGGGTTCAGTAGGCTTCCTAATTAACTGTTAAATCCCTTTGGGAATAGATTTTGAAAAACTTACCAGTTTTAACTTGATATTTTAGGGTTGTGGCACAATCCTGCACCAGTTGTTGAAGAGGAAGACCTCGTTCTGGAAGGTCAAGGTCCAATAGCGACCGCATTTCTTCGGGGTGATGGAACTCCAATATCTGTAATAAAAATATATAATAATGCCATTTTTACAATAACTTTGAAAAACACTACCAACTGTGTGATATACACATCACCAAAAAATAAATATATTTAGTTATTATATAACCACAAATTTATATTATTATTAAATTTACATTAGAGAAACGTATCCAAGGTAAATACAATATAGTAGCATACATATCAAATGCCAGAAAGACAGGTACTGCGGTGACATTATTTTTATAGTGTTATCAAATTAATACTATTTTTAAAACGTCATAGCCATTTTTTCTCTAATTCCTTCATGGAAAGATACGCAATGGTACGGCGTATACAAATTGTTAAAATGTATTACAGAAATGATGAATATATTCGAGCTACGTTTCGGGCATAACGTGAAATGTATGGTCAAAATAATTGACCTACAGAGCTTATTATTCGTAATTTAATTGGAAGATTCGAGTCAAATGGTAGTATTTGTGATATTAAGTATCCAACCCGTCAATATCGATGTTGTGATGAAGAAGTAGATGAAAGTCCAGAACAATCAATCAATCAATCAACAAGATGGTGCAACATGCCATATAGCCCGTGGCACAATCAACTTTACTTAAGGGGGGACATGCTCAGCGTAGGTCAAAATGGAGCTTTTATTGCATTTTAAAAGCATGATCCTGGAAATTCCTTAAACGTTGTAGATAATCTATTTATATAATTTTGAAGCCTTATTATCCTTTATATTTATTTTAAACATTTGATGACTGCATAAAGTATTTTTATTACATAAAATAGTATTCTTTTAAACCTCTCGCTCTAATGTTTTAGAATATAGTCATATTTCAGTACGTCCATGTGAAGTGGTGTTAAGATTTTTTATATTTATTAATTTTTAAAAGCATTTATAAAACTATTAGTAAAATTTATGTCGACATTATTATAGTGAAATATTTACAATAAACAATTATATTGATAATCTCTGTGATCCCAAATTTGACAAGAATTAGGCATTTTATTATTCAAAAAATGGGCAAGATTAACACATTTGAAGATAATTCTAAAGAGACTAATTATAAGTTATATCTTTGACCATTCAAGTGTGATTAACATCCTACGAATAATGATTGCTTTATAATAATTATTGACCTAAAAAAGGTAGTGTTTTTTTGAAATACGCCATTTCTTTTGGCATTCCCCAGTGGTTAAGCTACAACATACGGCCATATCCATAAATTGACAAACTAAAACTGAAGTAGGGAGTAAGACCATGTTATCGCGCGTGTTTGAACATGTACTTAACCGATTTTTTTTAAACGGTACTGCAGTCATCAAATGTTTAAAATAAATATAAAGGATAATAAGGCTTCAAAATTATATAAATAGATTATCTACAAAGTTTAAAGAATGTCCAGGATCATGCTTTGAAAATACAATAAAAGCTCCACTTTGACCACCGCTGAGTATATCCGCCCTTAACCATATAATAATGAGACGCACATAATGTATACTTACCATATCGTCATTCTATCTTTTGAACATCATAAATTTAAAACAACTATTTTCAGGAGACAGTAAATTTGATCCAGTCTTATTTTGGTTTAATAAATAGAAATTTAAAATTTAAAAAATGTAAACAAATAACCAAGGTACTAAATACAAAACAACAACAATTCCTCGCACCTATTTCGGGGTATGCAATTTTTCCGTTGTATGGGTGCGTACTAGAAGGTTTTTGAGGATTGTAAAAACTGAGTTTTACAAGATAGACCAACAATATGACATTTTTGCGCCTGATATAAATATTAAAAAAGCAACAGAGAGGTGATATAATATATTTATATTTGAGAGTATATCATTTGATGTAGATGTAGGTACCTACTAATATTAAAATCTTACCTTTTCATTTCTATCATTGGTGTTTTTGACATATTCCATCAAAATTTCAATCACTTTAGTTAGGAACTCTTTAGACTGCGGGAACCCTTCTTCGTTCATTGGTAGAATTTCTGAAAAAAATAGAAAATACACATTTTAATCACATATAATTTAGGAATATAGGTTAATGAGGAATGGGACCAGTCTCAGGAAATTAAAACTAGAATTGATATCGCAAGGAGTACCTTTTTCAAAATGAGATGCCTCCTTAGCAATCGAGACCTTAACCTAGGTCTTAGACTGCATATGGTTCGTTGGTATGTTCTCTCAATTCTTTTCTATGGTATGGAAGTATGGACGCTAAACCAAGAGATGTCACGGAGAGTTGAAGCTTTCAATATGTGGCTGCATAGATGCATCCTCAAAAATTCCTTGGACTGACCGCGTGAGAAATTTTGAAGTTCTTAATCTAACGGGAAATGACCGAGAAGTTCTGCGTGGTATCAAAACCAGGAAACTACAGTACCTCGGCCACATTATGAAAGGATAAAAGTACAGTATTCCCCAACTTGTCGTTCAAAGAAAGATCAACGTTAAGTGTAGCATAGGACGACGCCGCATTTCATGGATTGGTACGAGTGCAACTCCACTGAACTGTTTCGGGTAACAGATGATTAGGCTAAGATCACCCTGATGGTGGCTGACCTCCACTAGGGGATGGCACGATGAGTAGAAGAAAAAAACTATCTCGATTGTTTGCAGTTATTTGAACACCTTTTTATGAACATCAGTTGTTTTTCAATCGATCCATACCTTGTGTAAAACATATTATATATTTATTGAAATAACAATATATTATACTATTAATACTATCGACTGAAATATAGACTGACTATTAATACTATAGAATTGACGATTTACACCTCTTGAATGTAGTATTTTTACTGTCCATGAAGAATAATGATCTATTATTATGTTTTGACGATTTATTATAATATGCTATCGAGTGTATTATAATTAATAAGATAGGGTTTTTACTAATTAGGTTTTTTACTGACACTTCAACTATTCATAATTTGTTTATTGTAGTTTTTGTAACCTTTGACTTGATAGGTAGGTAATGGAGTTTTTACCAACTTTATTATATTGCTTTATTATATAAGCTAGAGTAAAGACAGTTCGTTTTCAGTGTGTGTTTACCTTTGGTGAGTGTACACGGCGCCTGAAGGTGCCGAAAGGCGAAACCCGGGTCGCAAAAAACGACTTAAATGTAATAGTACAGAGCTTGAATCCATTAGAATATATCATACATTTGACCTATTTATAAGGCCCGAATCTAATATTTATAATCAGGACCCAATGGTACCAACTTCTTATTTACGATGCGTAGAAGATATTAACAATAGGCTAACAACCAATCATACAAAAAATACGTGGTAAGTAAACGAATACGTAGAAATCAAAATATTGCCTTTAAATGAATAAGCTTTATTGTATCCTATACGATAACTTAAAATAAATTATTATTACTATCAATCACTAAGTGAGTAAAACATTTTCCCGCTCTTTTTCAAATCGACCTGTTCAATGCTCACTCCGGATACTAATCCAGGATATAGCGGGACTTTATAAATGCTTGCAATGTCTTTTTATTCTTTTCTATGGATCAGCGGTGGGTGTAGATAAGACTCAGTGACTGATTATGGGAGATGAGAGAAGAAAATATCTATTAAATGATGGAGCAGGGTGCAAAGTGTTTTATTTATCATTCAAATATTAAGTAATACTTGATGTAACTTTACTATATACATTATAAACTCATAAATGACACGTTTGGATAGATTATTGGGATACATTATGTTACGCTGGGTCAGGCTAAAAATACTATAAAATATAGTCAATTTTAAACGTAGTTTATTTACAGCCCAGAGTTTATTAGAGTGTAGAGTAGAGAGATAACGGATTAGGCCTATATAATATTAATTGTGTAAAGATAAAATATATACAATAATTGTTGAATTTGGTCAATCAATATAAATACTGTTGTAAAGTTTTTAGGTTGGAAAAGCTATGCAAGAGATTGTTGAAATTGTGAATTTAATGACCATTACAAATAATAACATTTACGATTTTAAAAGTTTTTTTTTATTTAAGTATATCATCATCATCATCAGCCGGGGTAAATCCACTGCTGGATGAAGGCCTCCCCAAGCTTCTTCCAACTCTCTCGGTCCTGTGTCGTTCGCTGCCACGTATTTCCGCCGAACTTTATCAGTTCGTCAATCCAGCGGCTTTTAAGACGACCCTGTGGCCGTTTCGTGCCCTTTGAGTAACATTGGATGACGGCATTTGTCCAGCGGCCGTCCTTTCGGCGAGCAATGTGCCCCTTCCATCTTCATTTCAGCTGTTTGGCAACGTCTATTACATCGCGTGCTCCTGTCTGCTTCCTAACCCATTCGTTTCTCTAACGGTCCTTTCGCGTGATGCCCAACATACACCTCTCCATGCCTCGCTGTGCGACTATTAGCATTTGGACATCTCTCGTGTTGAGGGTCCACGTCTCGCAGCCATACGTGAGCACGGGCAGCACACATTGGTTGAACACCCTACGCTTAAGACATAATGGTAGGTCATTCTTGAAGATACTATTCAGACGTCCGAAAGCACTCCATCCAAGCTTTGTTCTGCGAGCAATTTCATCGTGCATGCTTCCGTCTATGGGCACCTGCTGTCCGAGATAGACGTAGCTGCTGACTTGCTCGAGTTGGGTGCCATTAATACAGATAATCGCAGGGTTCTGCGAGTTCTTGTATTCTACCTTGGAGGTCCTTCGGGTCTTGTGAGAATATAACAATATCATCTGCAAAGCACAGGTGACTGAGGTGCTCCCCATTAATTGGAACACCTTTTTCCTCCCAAGTATATACACAGCTATAAAACGCATGAGGTTAATTATTGATCTCTGCCTTTTATTGGCAACGCACTTACAACTTATCAAGTAATTCAATATATTGTCAATTATTAATTTCATTATTGTTTCAACAAGTAGCTATAGTCAGTTCATTAGTAAAATGGTTATGCAGAATGATTATGTATTTAAAACGACTATCTAATCTGAGATTTTAGGATAATGAGTTAATCAGTGACCGAGTTCAGTAAATATATTTTAAAGGTTAAATATGCGATTGTCAATTACAAAAAACCATTTTATACATTTTGTAAATGAGGTTATGTTTTTAAACGATCCATTATTACATGTGTAGGAAAAAATATTGATTTTTCTTCATGTTTATTAATGATTTAGAGTTTGAAAGATTCGAATTATATACGTTCCGTGAATAAACTATTTTTTTTACTTACGTGTCTGTTGTACAGTTGTATACCTTCAATTCTCAGCATATACATTGTGAATATCTAAATATAATCACCTAATTCTGATACTTAAACGTAGTATAAGTAAACAGTGGACAAGTAATTAGTCATATTTATTTTACGAAAAAATTAAAGCTTATTGAAAATACATACATGAAAGAATAGGTTTGATTTAAACTTTAATTTTTTGTATAAATTATGGGATAATTTAAGGCAAAGAAATATTTTTATGTCGAAATTAATTTCAATCACACGAGATTCAAATTAAACTACTTATCAATAATACAGCGTTATAGTACTTTTCCAGCAGACGTATAGGAATGGTTTAAATGCTTTCATCCCCCATATTAAGAGTAGTAAATCCGCCCTCTTTATAAGCGGACTTACCCGGATTCGAACTTGACAGATAGACAGCCAAACGCCTGTACCATATGGTGCTACGATGGCTCTACGACGAAGCTGGGGAGAGTTTATTGATTCGAGGAAGAGAAGTTTATTGATAACGTTTTCATATCAGGCAATCAATCTTTTGATAGTGGTGATGTATTATTTTCAATATTGCTACCTTAAAGCAATATTGAAATAAAGCGAAAGAAGACGATTTTGAGTATAATACCAATGGATTGCGAAAAGTTATAGCTACATAATGAATCATTGAATTTTTTTTATAAATTGTAATACTCAATTTAAGATTTAAAAAAATGTCACTGTTGCATTTATTAAAATTATCCCGTAACTTCAAAGCAACAGTGGAATAACTGAGATACCCCACTGTTAATCCACAATTACAAAAAATCCTCCCATTATAACTATTATAAACTGTAAAAATAAAACAAAATAAACATGTAGTTAACTTTGTATGAGAAAAACGTTAAAGTTCAATTATCTCGAAACTATAATTTTTGACTTATCCCACTGTCGCTTTCAGGTAGCGATATGTTGCTTGAGATTTATGGATATCATCACTTCACTTTAAGTTATTATCATTACTCTAGTTAAGGCTATTTAATTTTTATAAACTGAGAAAAGGCGATTCCATTTTGGGCGGATAAGCCGACAGACAGAAAATTTTTCTAAAGTGAGTAATATAAGTATAAATTTAAGATATATTGCACATGCCTTGTGTGTCCCAGATAACGATATTATAACTCGGGAGCTTCAGTTGTTTGTTCTCTCAAGGTGCAGAACTAACCTGATATTGGTGATGCCAATTGTGAGGGCAATAGCTCTGTTCAACCAAATTGCTTCGAATGTTGATATATTTCACATACGTGAGGATGAGTATAAGTGGGCGTGGTTTTATAAAATTTTAAAAGGTAGATCTTAATTCATTTGGTATACTTCCATATGTTATCTACTTTATAATATTTGTATTGCTCATTAAACTGTTTTTCTAAAACTGCATACATTTTTTTCCACATCCGTTGTGAACGTCTTAAATTTATAATTTGTTAAGTTCACTATATGTAAAATAAATAACTTTGAGTTTGAAAATGCTGACCAGATAATGATTTCAAAAAAATGCGATAACTATAATCTCATCTGATCAAAATATGGGTTTAACTTCAATTTTATAACACAATAATATACAGTAATATTCTTTTAGATTATGAAATGTTTAATTTGAAAAAAAAACGAGGAGTCATAATAATATATACGAATGTTCTATAAACTTTACGTATTATTCAGGTTTTAATCATAAAGTTTCATTTTCGACCTTCAAACGGCACCTGTGCATTGAAATGTACCCACACCATAGTTATATGATATTATTTGTATTGAATAAGTATTTATTATCAATAATCACACGTCTCTCTGATAGCTGATGTATTAATCTAGGATTATGGTGCTTTTACATCAACATTTAATCTGCCTCTACATCACGGATTAATTCCCGGATGCAGTCGTATGTATTTGTATTATTTGTATGGGGGAATCACTTTCTCATTGAACCGGAGAGCATCGGAATTGTGTCAAAAGCATCGCCTGCTGTGCTTAATGAGCAGTCTACTTGCCTCAGGGAAGGTCGAGGGTCGATTCCAACATGGGGATATACAGTAAAGGGTGACCAAACTGCGTATGGAGTAGTATATTATTGTATTTTAAATTGCCTCAAAGTCTATATATAATATTATACTATTTTTAGACCCGAGACCAATTTTTTCATTATTTACATAACTAATTTCTTCTTTGTAATTATAGTATGATAATTTTATTATTATCAGTATAATACTTATTAATATAATATTTCTTCAAAATTTAAATATTTGAAAAAAAATGCACAACATTATGGCACCTATGTGAAATAAATCTATAATAAATCAAAATTCTGAGATATTTTTTTATCTCTTTGGAGAAGGTATTCACTTTATTTTCATAATATGTAGATATTTATTTGGTAACATCTAAAGTCTAGAAAACTGAAAGTTATTTATTTTTTATCATTTATTAATAAATGCATTACAAAAATTAGTGTTTATAATCTACGTTTCAATGAAAAACACATTGATTGTAGAGCAGGGGTAGTCAACCTTTTTATACCTATCGCCCACTTTTGTATCTCTGTTAGTAGTAAAATTTTCTAACCACCCACCGGTTCCACAGTAATGGTGATTTTTAAAGTAGAGAAGTAACTTTACTTTATAAAATTTATAAAGCAGGGGGAGATGCGCTAGCTATTTTGCGTATTTAAATTGTCACGGGGAATTTTATGAAAATATAATGAACATGTTTTTAAAACCCCTACCGCCCACCATGAAAGCTGGAACGCAAACTAGTGGGCGGTAGGGACCAGGTTGACTACCCCTCTACAATGTAGAGCTTAGATAGATAGCTTCTCAAGATTTTCAAATCAGAAGATTAAAAAAAATGTATCCTGTTATTGGACCAAAAGTATTATAATGCAAATATTGAATGATAAAAATAAGAATCTCTCCAAATATTTTTATTAAGTAAATTTAGATATGGTTTGAGGCACCAAGAGCAAACGGCATTTTATCATGGTCATTTGTAGGGAACGCGATTGTATAACTTATGGCTATTAGTCATTGAATTGAAGGAGAGAAAAAATAAACGAAAAGGCAAAATAATATTTATGTGGTGATTTTTCATTCAAATTGGCGGAATTATCACTGAAAATTAATATCTATTCCGACGGAGAAGGAGCTAAATGCCTTAAATGGAGGCTTTATTTGGTTAGGTTTGGTTAAAAAAGCTTGAAAACGTATTGATATTTTCATTATATTTGCATGTACGCCGTTTAGTATACGGACTGACGATATCTGATTGGATGCCCAACTGTCGGAGAAATTGTTCTAGAAATCAATAATTACAAATTGTCTATTTAAAAAATAATAGTTGTAGTAATAGCATGATAAATGATTATGGTCACCTTTTATTCGTAAGGGGTGGATTTGAGCTTTTCATTAGGACGTTTTTCACTGGAGGGTGCTTTTAACGGAAGGAAAGTAAAGTTTTTCTTCCATTATAGAAGGCTTAATCCGGGTACGAACTACCTAGTCCTGAACCCAGCTGCTGTCTACTTGCAAATTGAAAAGCATGATAAAGGAAAGAGTAACAATACGTACTATTAAATATTAGACAGGTGTTTATTATCATACGTAGGTGTACCTACGAACCAGCGAACAATATTATTTTTTATTTTGTGTCCGGATAGATTTAATATAATTTTGTTTTCGATTGTTATTAAATTATCTACACAACTCATTTAGACCTTATATGTTTTTCTGCTCGTGTCTCTTGAGGTATCGGTTTGCCGATAAGTATTGCGAATTAAATTTACGCGGTCATAGATATATCTAACTTCTTATAGTATTTCAAAATGATGTATTTTTAATTTCTTTAATTGTAATTGGATTTAAATTGGAAATGCATTGTATTAATAATTTTAATAAAACACAATTTGTACTGAATCCACTTTCTTATATTAAATAATTGTACCGGATTCGTCTATCTCAGAGGGACATTTTTAACTGATGTATCGGTAAATTTATTTAATATAAAAAAAGTTGATTCAGTAAAAATTATGTTTTATTGAAATTATGAATACAATTATTCATTTTTAATAAGAAGAACTTAACATTCTTAAACCTTGTGTATAGAGGTTGTGATTTCTATAAATTTTGATTTCTTAAGATTCGAAAATTCATGATATCAAGAATATTTGTTTTCTCGAGAATTCTAAATTGGTTTTTTGATATCTCTCGAAAACATTTGAGATTCTAGAGAAATCGAAATTATTATGTAATTACCTCCCCATGCATTTTTTTTCATTTTTTAGGTCTTCCGGGCAAAAAAAAAATGCCGAAAAATTTGAAAGAGTTAAAATTGAGAGCTTTTTATGGCTTTTCTGGCCAAAAATAAATTTAAGAAATTTTAGCTCTTCTTTAAAGCCTTAAAACCAGCCAGTGCGTCGGGCCTCTACATCACTAAACGCACCACTGATAAAGAGGTATTATCTGAGAAAGACATTCATTGCTAACTCAATTTTTGTTTTATATTTCTTGAGATGGGTACAATTTCGCATTGCTCCAATCACCAGATAGTTATTTGACTTTTCTAAAGTCATATTATATGGTAGAGTGATTTGGGTATATATACTTAAAAATATAAACAGCTACCCAAATCAAGACAGCTTTTTGATATTATTTATTTGAGTTGTATTTTCTGTGAATTTATTTGGCATCCTGAACGTAGTGAATAAAAATATTTTACTCGCAAAAAGAATAAAAAAGAGAGGTAGGCGGACAGGGAAAGATGGCGTTTATATCACGTGGTAAATCCGGGAAGATTTCGAATGTTATTTCAACTGACAAAAGGGACTTACTATCTAATCCCACGTATACTCTTCTCAAACTATATGAACGTAGAATATTTTAAGTTATCATTATTTTGTGATAAAAATACCCCCCATATTTAAAACGTTTTGACGCAATTATCATAAAACATATTTTTATTCTACTGTATTGATTATCAATGTATCGGAATTTTATAAATAACTTTTATTATGATATTTTTTGGTATTAGACACTGCCTATACTATTTATATGGGTAAATAACTCAAAAAAATAGAGTAAATGTACCTGTTCTTTAATTAATATTATGTTTAATACTGCAAGAAGCCGTATGTTCTAAAAGTAGTGGAATGATGAAAGAAACAACCAGGATTGATAACATCGTAATAAATATGATTGCGACGTCACCAGGATCGAGTCCAAAACCCTCGGAACGAGAAACCATCGCCTTGTACATTTAACTACGTATGCTATCAATGCATTTAGCAGTCTATCATATTCATTTAGAATTGACAGATATTTATAAAAAATATAACGTGAAGGTTTATAAACAGTCAATAAAATAAAGTATGCGATGTCCTCATATATTGAGAAATACAATGCTTAAGTATTTTTTTCATTTTTATGATATGTAGAATATTTTAGTCATTTCATATAATATTTATGTAAAATTTGAGCGATCATAATTATGTAGGCATTTGAATTAATAAACTTGGGTATACTATGAGCTATCGTGTCATTTGAGGCTAAACTCGGCCTCTTAGGACCAAAGAAACGTAGGCATCTCAATTTTCTATACTTAACAGGAGACACAAAATAAAAGTAAATTTACATTCTACAGCCATTAACAAGAAAATGTTTTCAGAAGATTCGTATTAAATCATCTTTTAGCTTAAAGCCTCTCAAAATTGCTAAAACATCTGATAGGTTTCATGGGTTCTAAGAAGTCGAACTGTAATTTCCAAGACGTGAAATTATGGTCGTTTCAACATTTGTATACCATTTTAGGATCCACGTTCAAAGATTTGATATATTAAGTCAGTAAATTTAATTAAATAAGTCATTTAAAATATTAAGATAACACAGTGAAGCAAATGTGTACACATTCAAAAGACTAAAAAAATATAAAGTTATAACATAATTATATGTGTTTTAACCGTGAGTAAATAATACGTAATGTGATGTGATTTATCCAAAATAATATTATTTGTCATTACCCCAATAATTCACGTTAACTGTATATTAACTATTAACGCAATTAAATAAATAAAACTGTTCAGTTAAAATTTTCATAACAGATAATATCGGTATTGATTTGATAAACTAATAAATTGTGGAAGAAGCACTAAAAATAAATGAAAACATATGTCGTTCGTGTAACTTTTAATAAATTCATGTAACGTAAAAATATTTCTCAATAATTATTAGTGATGATTTGATTCTAGGTTAATTTATAATTAAATATGAAACTGAAATAAGTTGAGAATCTTTGTGGCATGAGATAGGTCTATTCTTTTTCTCAGTACAGAAACCAAATAGAATGTTCATTCCTTGAGTTGAGTAAAATTTATGACAGGGATTTAGAACAAATTTTCTCATTCATCTACATCTAACTGGAGGGGTGTTCACATACCCCTGATAAATAGATTGGTAAGTACCTATTTTAAAAATCCATCTTGGAATGTTAAGAGTATTTTACAAAACAATTATTATTTTTTATAAAATGTAATTCTACAAAGTAAACGGTAGATCGATTAAAGTATAAAGTTTAAAAATAAATTAATTCAATAATTAATATTTAGTGTTATTAATTTTATTGTGAATAATAAATTCATGTATTAAAAATTTATTGTTTTTAATAAATCTGTTTTTTTATCAGTTTTCTTCTCTTCAACTGAGATCGCTGTTACCATATATACATATATATTCTATTAAATTTTGAAAGTGGTCCAGTGCTCCAAACATTAGATCTCCATGTGACGGACTTATATTTACAATGTGTTTATTATTATATCTTATTTTTCATTATCAGTCCTTATATAAAACTATTTTTAAATCTTGTTATTTTGTTAAATTTTATTCTCTACAATATGGAGTCCATGCTGATGACAAATCTTCCCAAAGTTTTTTACGCTTCGTTTTGGAGCAATCATGGTAAATTACAAATCTTAATAAATTTTGAATATTTTAAGTGTTTATGAAAACCCGTCGTTGATACAATAAATACTCACTATTAATACATTCAGAAAGCGCATTAAATTGTCATTACTTTAAAAAAAATGGTACTATAAATGTCTTGGAAATTTAATAAATTTATTGAGAAATATCACTAAGTACCTACCTAATCTGCCTACCTACAAATAGGCTTTAAGAAGGCTTTTACTTAAACATACGCTAAGTTTTATTTTTATTTTTAATTAAAAAAAAATATGTATGAAATTATAGCTTCTGAATCAGTTATGTTATCCCCTCGGAAAAATCCATCCATAGACCGATTGCTCCCTTGGTATTATTATATACTCTATAGTTAAATGATACCATAGACAAAATATTTGCGCTCGTTTGAGCTTGGGGACTGTTTCAATTTTTGACAAGGCAGGTGGATTAAAAAGGATATATTCAATAATTTATGACAATACATTGCGCTATCAGTTTATTATTATTGGCATGATTAAACGTTTAGTATTTGCAATATATTATACAGACAAGCTAATTTGTATTATTATACAATATGGATTTTGTAGGTAATTTAGGATTATTTTATTATTAGCTGTAAAAAACATACGTTCCATATAATATATACTAATCATACAATAATTGGAGTATCTATGTGTCTATCTGTCCGTTTATTCGGTTATAATACAAAATCTACTGAAGATACATTGATGAAACGTGCATTGCTTTTACTCTTATAGCCTAAGTTATTGGTAAGAAGTTATTAAACTTTTATATTGATTCTTAATAACGCCAAATAAATTTCTTAATATATAAAATATCGCACTGGTAACAATAAGAGGTAAGGCATGGGTTGAAAAAAGCACGCCTAAGAATCGAGCAACAAATAATACGAATCAGTATATTTATTCACGGTTTATATCTGTCTAAATTTTCTTTACGTGTTTTATACGGAAGAATTAAGAAATAAATGAAATATAATAAAAAATTATATATTATTTTTACACTATTTCAACATTTTTATCCATAAGGCATTTTGGGAATGAGACAACTCGCCAGGAAAATTGGGCGCCGGACTGTCGAATGAAATGAATAGATGTTTGTTACGATTTTATACAGAAAGTAGACGAAGAATTTTTATCAGTTTCTTAGAAGTTTTAATTCATTTCGCTCCTAACTCTCTTTTAACTTAATTTATGCATACATAAATCATTATTTACGTGTGCATATTTATTTTTTCACAAAGTATTAAATAATAATACACTTAATAATTTAAATATAAAAAAGTACTTATAGTTCATGAACGTCGAACGTTTTTTATTTTTATTTTCGAATTTAATTTGATTGCGTGGCGCCCAGTTATCCCGGCGTCCTAGACCCGAGATTTTTAATTGCTAAAAAAAATCTCGGCGTATACCGATAACATTTTATTGTTTATAAAACATTATTAATAGTGCAGGTATCTAAAATATTATCTGCAAAAAACTATTCAAATAACGCGAAATCGTTTTTTCTTATTGTGAAACGTTTTCAATCTCCTCTGCTATTGTTTCAATTTCCCTCGTTTTTCCTGAACTTCCGCTTTGGCAATATTCAAAATTGGAATGCGAGCGACGGACCGGAAGTAAATCGACGAACTTTGAGCATGCTTTTTTGCATTACAATACCCTTTGTCCGTAATATTTTTTCTATTTATACATACCCACTACTCTTGTAGAAAAATATGTCTAGGATGGTCTGTTGATAATATTTTTACTTTTATATAAGTATATAAATTCTTATTCTTTGAAAGCACTCGGAAAATGACGTAGGTATAGGAGTTGTATTTTAGCGGCAAGAGCATTAAAATAAATTGCAAAATGCGTGTTTAAGTACACATACGAGTATACAGTACATTCTCAATAATCCGCCGCTCGCTTATCCGACAACTACTATAATCCGCCGTTATTTTTACTGATTGAAAGCACAACATCAAGATCTATAATCCGCTGGTATGCGTATGTAAAATTCAATAGTCCACCGCGTGCCAATATTATGACTTACGACTCATATGAGCTGTTCGCCGTCTAGCCCAGTTCCGTTGACCATTAAATTTAACCCGAGTCAATAATATTATCGTTTTCTTTTAGTTCTTTGTTTGAACAAGTTAACAAAATGGAGTCTTCTCGAAAGCGTAAACATGACACATTAACTATAACCATCGGAAATTTTACGAAAGTGTACAATATTGGTTGGTCGCCCATGGTTTAATACATGTAGGAATAAACTCTGCTTATTTAATATGTATAATTTAATAAATATTTGATTTTGATTAAAAAAAACCATTAAATAGTTGCTAATACAAATTTCTCAATAAAAACTATTTTTACGAAATATGTACCAGTTTTAATTTCTACCATATTATTTTGTATGTATGCACTATAATCCGCCGTTTTCACTAATTGGACACTTGTCTGGTTTTTGGCGTGGCAGGTTACTGAGAGTGTACTGTACATACAAATAAAATTCTGTATCATTGAAAATAATTTAAAAGAAATATAAGAAATATGGCTCTTTTATAATTAACGTCGCCCCTTTTTTCTAAAGTTAAAAATGTTCAAACATTTAGTTACCCGTTTTCTTCCGAAAAATATTTCGTAAACTTATATGTATTATATTGTCACGAGATCTCAGCTTAAGAAAATTAATTGTTCATTTTATTTTATTCACGTTCAACGAAGCACCAGCTGTACATCTCACCCATAGCTTAGCCCATTAGACAGGGTAAATACTCGTAATATGACTATTGTGAATTGAACTCATTTATACATAGGTAGATGTAATGTATTCTGTTATCAACGTATATATAGGTACCTACTTTAAATTATGATTCAGTTGATGACGAATTTAAACTGCCCAGGCTGATGATTATGTTTAGAGCATATCAAAAAATGGTTGGGGTTAATTTTGAAAAAAAAATCCATTATAAATTTGTATTGATTGAGGCAGATTTAACACATCCTATCAGATGCGACTGTCTTCCATATTTACTCTTAGATTCTAGTCGCTTCACACGCGGAATATCGTACTTTTATAAAATATACAAACTCTCCACTCTTTGATTCAAACAATACATACTTGGCGTACAGGTGTAACTAAGGGTGTATAACTAAGAGTTATTGAGAGCTGTCGCATACAAAAATGGTGGAAAGCGCGTGACATAACGGTCAGGATAATGTCCGTTTGTGTCGTCCGCGAAGTCACATGAGACATGCCACATCGGAATATAAAAGCAATGTCTCAGACAGTTGCACCAATTTATGAGTGCCTCGGGTTTTCTAACAGCCACATATCTTGTGTCTCAGAATGCCGAGAGAAGTGGGGTCAGTCCGTGGAGAAGGCGGTTTTTTTTGTTTTTCTAGGGGAGGGGTCCGGGCGCGAATATTATATAATGCATAATATACATTTTCAAAATCATCATCATCAGCCGGGGTCAATCCACTGCTGGATGAAGGCCTCCCCAAGCTTCTTCCAACTCTCTCGGTCCTGTGTCGTTCGCTGCCACGTATTTCCGCCGAACTTTATCAGTTCATCAATCCAGCGGCTTTTAGGGCGACCCTGTGGCCGTTTCGTGCCCCTTGGGTACCATTGGATGACGGCATTTGTCATTTAAGCGTAAGGTGTTCAACCAATGTGTGCTGCCCGTGCTCACGTATAGCTGCGAGACGTGGACCCTCAACACGAGAGATGTCCAAAGGTTAAGAGTCGCACATTTTCAAAATAATTTATTAATTTTATTATGTTGTTGATGCCGTCCCAACTGAAAATAAATTTACCTATTTATACGGACTCGTAATAAGTAAGTGGTACCTATGTATCTAATATTGTATAACACGTAGTAGTTTGCTTTATCTCCCGCTTTCTTCCGGCATCGCACAACCGGAAGTGTTAGAGGAGCGTGCGAGAGTTTCCTGCGCCGGAAATGCCATCATCTTATCTTCCCGACAAAATGGTGGGAAATTTTTATCATTTAATTAAGCCATCAATGGGGTAGAAAATTTAAGTTAATTTTTAGTAATTTTATGTCTTTTTGGATATTTCGCTCAAATTGCTACAGATTCAATTACAAATATATAAGTTTCATTCAAAACTTATTCGAAAACTAGTTGTTATCAAAAAAGGTCACAGTGATTATTGTATTATAGCGATTATAAAATAAATACACAATAATTTGTTAGGGTAAACCATTTTCTAGTTATGTTCTATTGTTCATTTACACTGTTTGACGTATTATTATTCTGAACATACATTTTCAATCAACGTTGGCTCTCAAAATGAAAAGCAAGATCGACCTTTTCATGAATTATTGTCTTTCTTTGTCTCCATTGTTTCACATTGTCAACAATAGATGGCGTTGTTTGCTGCGAACATGATTTGAGCTTTGAACGAACGCCGCCTCAAGCGCTAATGACGGCGTCCACATTCAAACTCTTTGATTAATGAACATAAAATGGCCGACGTTTGCGACAGATTGCAGTGCTGTCAAAAACAATTTTACTTTTTGAATGTTTGTCCGAAAAATTATATTGTTAATTATTTAACATTATTTTAAAAACGATATACTTAATTGATAGGTACTATAATCTGCCGTGGATCTAGGTCACTTCCCGAATAGGTTTGTTTTTTACGAGAAGCGGTTATTAGGTATTCGCTCAGCCTATCGTGAAAAAACAAAAAGTAAATTGGCCACACGCGGATTTCGATACATGACTTCAGCGCGTCAATTCTATACACAAGACTGCTTTTCGGCATCTACGGCAGCTATCTAGGGTAGATTTGTATCGAAATATTAGTACTTATTGTAAAAATTACAATAAATTAGTTGTAATTGTTACAATAAGTGCTATGTTTTAACAGCACCTCTCTTGGCTGTGTTAACTTTAGAGCGAGATAGACAGTTTTGACTGTTTAGACAGCTAACTTATTGTAACAATGAAATTAAAAGATAAAGTGATAATATTTATCACTTTATAACTTTAGTGGTCGATAAGTATATAATAGACCCACAGAAACGAATATTCGTCTACGGCGGGCTTTTTTGTTTAGTGTAATTAGAGTTATTTGATAAAACCAGATTTATCTCTCTATGCCTTCTAATACACGTTATATATATGTTACAAGCTAAGGGTGATAAAGAAAGGCATTTGGCCATTGATAATTAATCTATGGAGTGTTCAGTATATTGATGACGTGTGTTTAGTTTTCTGGCGTAGCTCCTCTACGGCGTAGACATTTTGAGCTACGGACTACTAATCAACACTATTACATAATGTAATATATATATTATTGGGTAATCGGTTATTTGGTTCAATATTATGAACCCATTGTCATACAAAATAGTACCAAACAACTACTTTTTCAGTAATAAATTCAAAGTTCACCGTCATTGACTTTTTTTTAGATATACGTCATAATGAATATGTTGTAAACAGAATTGAATGAGTTATCTACATTTATTTTGTACATTAGGCTAATCTGTAGGTATATATCAGTGATGGCCGAAGAACTCTCCCTGCTCCACTATTCTCGGTCACTAGTATTTCATTGCTACGTAATTCTACTAAACATGATTGTCTCATATATCTAACGGGCTCATGGTCGCGCTGCAGGTCTTTTAATACCCCTAGGGAACCACTGGATGGTGAGATTTACCCACTGATTATCGTTTCATCAAGCAATGTGGCTACCTTCGAGGTATTTACGTTTTGTATTAGGTCCAACACCGATATTTGGTCAACCAACGATTGATTTGTTTATCAATCCGTGCGCATTATGCCCTACGAACACATATCCATACCACGCTCTCTTACAATGTAAGTATATTCGTACATATAGGTATTACCTATATATAATATTGTGTAATGATGGCAGCTTTTAATTGAACTTTATCGCTCGTATTTTGAGAAGCTTAGAAAACTATTATAACTAATTTATATAATAACGGCACCTCTTTCTAAATATCTAGTTGATAAATCATACTATTAATGTATCGATTTATTTGGATAATATAAATAAATGATGCATGTTAAAGTAATATTATACAATAGTTACATCTTTACAGTAATAGTATTTGGAATTTTATGTATTATTCCCATTTTGTGCAATAAATGATTATTTTACTACATTAAAAAATCAACACAAATTTTGTCATTAACAGTGAACCAATCGAACGTGTGATCCATTATAAACATTTAGGTACATGGGTCAATGAGAAATGGGACCAGTCTCAAGAAATAAAAACTAGAATTGAGATCGCAAGGAGCGCCTTTCTCAAAATGAGACGCCTCCTTAGCAATCGAGATTTTAATCTAGATTTGAGGCTGCGTATGGTACGTTGTTATGTTCCTCAATTATTTTCTATGGTATGGAAGTATGGACGCTAAACCAAGAGATGTCACGGATACTTGAAGCTTTCGAGATGTGGCTGTATAGACGCATTCTCAAAATTCCTTGGACTGACCGGGTGACAAATGTTGAAGTTGTCAATCGAATGGGGAAGGACCGAGAAGTTCTACGTAGTATCAAAACCAGGAAACTATAGTACCTCGGCCATATTATTAGAGGACAAAAATACAGCATTCCTCAACTTGTCATTCAAGGAAAGGTCAATGGGAAGCGTAGCATAGGACGGCGCCGCATTTTGTGGTTTAAGAACCTCCGTGATTGCTACGAGTACAGCTCCACTGAACTGTTCCAGCAGACGACAAAGATAAGATCGCCTTGATGGTGGCCGACCTCCGCTAGAGGATGGCACAATAAGAAGAAGAAGAAATCATAATCAACATCCGATTTCGGGCAGCCATTTTATATGAACTGTTTCAACAAATAATCTTTACAAATTTTACATTAAGTTAGAAATCATTGTGCTTGAATACGAAATCTAGAATTTTCCAGAATAGCTTTATGCAATCTACGTAACATAACTGTTTATATATTATGTCATTCGGCATTAGACATTTTAACAAACGTACCAAAGACTTTGTAAAATTTTTGTGTTATAAATTATACTAATATAATTTTACCAAATAGCGTTCTGTTTAATTTCGTTGGTTGCGGAATATAATGTTATATGATGTTTCTATGTAAGTATTTTAAAAATAATTTATATGAATACATACCGTCATATCTGAGTTGACCAGTTTTTGCTGAGAGCTGAAAGCTACCAGAGGATGAACCGGATCCGAACGAAGCCATTCTGTCTGTCTGTAAAAGAATAATAAACATGCAATTATTATAAATCACTAATAGTCAGTTCAAAAATCATCTTTTTTCTCAATAAAAGAATTAAAGTATTATTTGTTACTAAACTTTTCAGCTGGAGAGATGTTCTTCTAATATTAGAGTGATGGTATCAATTTTTGAAAGGCAAATCAATTAATTGTTTGTCATTTCATCTTCATACTTTTTTGAAGCTATTGGAATGATACCTTTCTCTCCATGATTTATTTTGGCAATTTTAAAAATCATTTGTCATGCTTTGAAAATCAGACTGCAATTGTTTTTATTAGAAATATACATTTGTGTGGTTTTATCTTTCAATAATTAGTATAATATAATATATTAAGAGCTTTTTTAATAATATGAAAATAAAATAACCATATTTAGTGAGTGTGTTTTAGTCTGAAGTTAATTATACATTTTCAAATCGAAAATAATTACCTAAATAATGAAATGCGGAAAAAGATAGTTAGATTTTTCAATAGTAAAGGGTTTCAATATTTCCCTATGGAAGCTTTTTTTGCAATATTATATACCAGTATAAGATAATTGTTTATTTTATAATTATTATTAGCTAATACAGATAGTTATTTCATACTTTAATTTAATTTAAATAAAAAAATAATGTAATACTTAAAAAAAGAATCATTTTAAAAATATGTATGTGTTTTTAAGAAAGCTAGACTATCAATACAAATAAAAATAAACTATTACAAAGGAGGAACATTTTAAATGAACATAGAACTCTTAAGAATTTTACTTTAAATGACGTGCATAAACAATGAAAAATATGAGTTTTAGAATAATTAATGTAAAGAAAAAGGTAAGTAAGTGTATTGTTAACTCTTTAAAGAAAAAATGGTATACATTGCAGATGTTAGAAAAAATACCTATATAATATGAATTTAACAGTGCCTATCAGTCAGTAGCAAGAAGATAGTTCTTATATTACCGATAAATAGGTGTTTTGTAGATAAGCTTAAAACTTTGTGTAGTTTCTATTGCCATTTACATTATAAACAGATCATATTATGCGCCTTCATTTATATTTTTTTTGTGTGGGGAAACATACCCATTGAATCTATATTCTGGATCAAATACATATTACATATGACTTGTGTATTTTTCCTGGTACAAGATTGAACTCGCACCGACGGCTTCAGAAACGGGAGATGCTCTACTACGCGGTTAAAACATACATCATATATTAATTTTTATCCTAATGATAAAACGACCAAAAGTGGTTGTTATAAATATGTTTAGTTAATATTATGTAAATGAGCACATCAAGAAATGGACGTTTATAACGTGTACACTAATTAAGGGATTGATATTTACATATTCGTTAAATACTTTGGTCCGGATATTTGTATATATCGAAATAAAGTGTCTAAATTTAAAAAAAGCCGACGGAGTTTAAACCAGACACCCTTCGATCAGAAATGCAAATGCTACCCAATTAAATGAATAGACCAAGTATAATAACTCAATCTGAATTAATATATGTAAGGTACTCACTTGTACATACAGAATTTCAACTTTAAAGTGGATACCTTAGTAGAATACGTAAGAGCCACGAATGTGAATACATTTTTGTACATTTATTTTTATACCATATACAATGTATATTGTAAATGGTAGGTACTGTATAAGTGTACACGTTGGCAGAATATTACAGCGATGTTGTAAAGAGAATTAGTTAATTTTTTAAACATATTCGTCAGTTTATGAAGGAATTCGAGAGCTTTAAGAGCAGACATTGATGCAATGGACAGGATCGTTTACGAGTGTCTTTTTATTTTTCTGATTACGCATCCACTAGTGAGTCAACGGAGTTCATAGGTAATTATATATTGTATCAAGTTGTAATGTGAATATATTTGTTGTTTATCGTGTGCTAGATATCAATTAGAAAGTCTACAAAGGGTCATGCATAAAATGACAAGAAAATGGAAAACTTAGTATAAAAATATGAACGAACCAGTTGTAAATTGTCAGCAAAAGTTTTACAGTAGTGCACAAAATAGTCCCAACTGTATTTAGCTGACATTTGAGAACCTCCCGACACTCGAAATGAATCTTAATTATGTCAGTTGTATTAAGTTACTAGTTTTCATGTAGATGCAACTGAAAGAATGTGAAATTAAAATGGTTAGAAACTAAAAGGAACACGTGCAAGCAAAATAATAATATATCGGAAATTATATCAAATTATAACAATACAAAGCATAAACGAAACAGATTTTTATCTAGGAATTTATTTGATTTGTAGTATAACCTAATGTTAAATAAAGTAGCTTCTTCTCTTCCTATCTAAGATTTCTTACAAAAATGAAAATATAAGTGACACCTAATTATTTATTAAAGAGAATGTCATTTCGGTTGTTACATCATTATAAAGATTCCTTGTGGGAACCCGGAGACTGGAGCGTATGTTGTTTCGAACCGTACGCTTTACTAAACGTATGATTTCTGTTCATGGAAATATAATTATTTTCATCAGTTTAGTATGGTACACTCTATAAAATCACACAAGGTTTCCATCTATGGATGGATTCTATGCGTGTTAAACGAAATAATTACCGACTTATAGATTTTAATACAATTAATATTATCCTTTTGTAAAATCAAATTTTACTGCTTGCCAGAATTAAGGTAACGTTAATTCAATTAATTCCCAAGTATGCTTTACATGTCCTTATTTTAACAAATTAATAGATCTAAAAAGCACTGTTCTATTTTTGAATATATATATATTTTAAATTAGTTTCTATTATATAACAAAATTGTATCATCCGTTCATTTTTTTTAATGTTTTAGTTAATATAATATTAATATTTATACAAAATGCAACAATTAACTAAATGATCTCTAGATTTATACTTGAATATAATGAATTATTTAAAAATAATCCTCCCACGTTAAACGTCATTACGGTGATACATACTCTACTGCCAACAGACATATTAATTATAATTTGAAACAAGTAAATTTAGACCGTGTTCATACAAAATAATAACTATAAAACAATTATAAGAAAAGGAAGACATTCAATTTAAAGGCTAATAGATAATTTAATTGTTTAGTTATAAAAGAAAACTAAATGGAAGTTTCCACAAGAAATGTAAATGACAGACAACAAAAAAAAAATGGCGACACGAGAAAGAAGAGAGAGAAAGATAGTCGTGATATTTATACCTAATGGATTTTATAAAATTTAAGGTATCAAAAATAATTTATCAACCAAATATTTATTCAAGTTGGTATTTTAATGATGAGAAGTTTTGATTAACGAGAAAGTAAGTATAGGACATCTAAAGAATTACAAATCCATATAAAATAATAACAAAATTAATGTTTCACTTTATTTATATAAAACATATTGTATTGTATGTAATAATCTGTGTGTTTGAACAATATTTTATAAAAACGACAAGTAACATCAATTATTTAATTAATTAAAAAGACAAGTGATTGTAATGCTATTGCAAGCTGAATAATTATATAATCTTTTAATGGTATTGCACAAATAATGACGGACATATTTTAATTTTTTCATTAAAGAAAGGGAGTTTAAAACATTTTTTTTTGATTTTATTATTGAGAAGATAATTAACAACTTCAAAGAATAATACCAAACAATGATAAATGAATTTGTATAATTATAACAAAACTGTTATAAATTCAAAGTAAGGAATAAAATAATTAAATATATTATACGTAATTGTCTTTTGTGTTCGGAAGGACTCTAGTGATTTTTTAATTCTTCCCGCCGAAACAAAATGGCTGCCATATCCATATGCTTTTTACTGTGCGGCCATTTTACCTATTGGGATCGTATAAGATAATATACGATATATTTATTTATAGAGCATAATTTTACAGGTAAAGAATTTAAGCAATGTGTGTAATAGAATATGCAATGGTTAGTGATTTTCGTACACAGTAAAAAAGAATTTGTAATGTTCCTCAAACAAAATATTATATAACTGATTATTACAGCTATTGAAAATATTACAACGAAAATATGTAATAGATATACGCATTTAAATAAAAACAAATACATTAAAATGGTAAAAAAATCAATGATAGAATTAATATTAAAGCAAATTACAGTGGTGTACTTGGGAAATAACTGACTAAACCCGAAAGCACTTGCACTGTGGTTGATAAAAGTGTGAGCAGCGGACGCGGCCCTCCGAGCTATACTGAGGAGGCTTCGACGCTGGAGTCCCGGGGAGGCTTTCGAGGAAGGCTTCGAGGGTGGGCGAGCGTATGGATCGGCAAGGACGCGCCAGAGGTTACCGAGACACTCCCTCCGCTTGATTCGGGAGGCTTTTGACGCAAGCGCGTTGCGAATGGTGTCGATTGAGGAAGGGCGGAAAAACAAGAATATTAATTAACCGGTGATTTTTTATTATTGTAGGAAGTATACAATTAATCACTAAATCGAAGGTAATATATATTCTGATAAATTTGATTAAATCAAATTGATTGGAATGACTAATAACTCGTAATTTATTTATCGATTTGAATAATAATTGTAAATGAATATAAAACCAATAACTATTCATAATTTCGAAATACAAGTAATATTAATATAATATATAGAGTATTATTTTATTTTTATCTATGATTTTTTTACGTAGTGTAAATGAGAAGTTGTACCATTCTTGCTTGTGATAATCTGTTTGTCTCTGATGAGTCAGGAGAATCAGTTGTTTGTAATAATACTCGTATCAAGGTACAGAACTAATTTAAATTTAAATAAAGAAAAAAAAATTGCTCAAGATTTTGGGAGAACGTTGTTTTTAAAATTCTTAAAGTTAGGTTTAATTAGCTAACTCGAAGTACTACTACACCATTAAGGTGAATAATTGACAAGCCAGTTAAAATAAATTTTTCAACACAGTATTTATTCGTTTAATTGTCGTAGATTATCAATCAAAAGTAAAAGACGCCTCATTACAATTTACACTCACTTAGAATATTAAAATAATTACTGTTAATTCCAATTACGCTAAATATAACTATAAAATAAGTCAGACTATTTTTTTTTTAATTATAGTTAACACAGTTTCACAAATTAGTTCTAGTTCTAGCATCTATAATACAGAATAAATAAATTTTAATACATTTAAAGAGATTTTAAATGTTTTTTTAATTGTTTTATAATTCATTGAAATAATAAAAATTAAATCAGTCTCTCAGCCGAAATATAAAATATACCTAATCACACCTAAAATTTCACCATACCGGCCCGGCTTTTGGTTAATTTATGGTAAGTGAAAAATTAGTTATTTCGTGATAGGTATAGAGATTTAGTTTGTCTTCTGAACTCTTTTTTTGATTAATTAAAATCAAAAAATAAGTATTTGATGGTTAGTTTAAAAAAATCCATTACATTATCATTTCTCTATTTACAAGAAGGAATACAAAGTTTTAATCCTTTTTAACAAAAAATAATAGTTACACATTTATACTATATTGAAGTATTTATAAATCCAAGGGGGGACATGCTCGTCGAAGGTCAAAATTGATTTTTTATTGTATTTTCAAACCATGATCCTGGACACTCCTTAAACGTTGTAGATAATCTATTTATATAATTTTGAAGCCTTATTATCCTTTATAGTTATTTTAAACATTTGATGACTGCATGAAGTATTTTTGTTACATAAAATAGTATTCTTTTAAACCTCTCGCTCTAATGTTTTAGAATATAGTCATATTTCGGTACATAACTGTGCAGTGGTGTTAAGATTTTTTACATTTATTAATTTTTAAACGCATTTATAAAACCATTAGTATAATTTATTACGAGATAATTTTTGTAAAATATTCATGATAAAAAATTATATTGATAATCTCTGTGATCCCAAATTTGACAAGAATTAGGCATTTTATTATTCAAAAAATCGGCAAGATTAACACATTTCAAGATTATTCTAAAGATATTTATTATAAGTTATGTCTTTGACCATTCAAGTGTGATAAACATTTTATGAATAATGATTGCTTTATAATAATTATTGACCTAAGAATAAGGTAGTGTTTTTTTGAAATACGCCATTTCTTTTGTCATTCCCCAGTGGTTAAGCTACAACATACGGCCGTAGCCATAAATTGACAAACTATAATTGAAGTAAAGAGTAAAATGATATTGACGCGCGTGTTTGAACATGTACCGTTTAAAAAAAAATAAAAATAAATTCGGTTAGGTATATGTTCAAACACGCGCGTTAACATAATTTTACTCCCTACTTTAATTATAGTTTGTCATTTTATGGCTACGGCCGTATGTTGTAGCTTAACCACTTGGGAATGACAAAAGAAATGGCGTATTTCAAAAAAACACTACCTTATTCTTAGGTCAATAATTATTATAAAGCAATCATTATTCATAAGATGTTTATCACACTTGAATAATCAAAGACATAGCTTATAATAAATATCTTTAGAATCATCTTGAAATGTGTTAATCTTGCCGATTTTTTGAATAATAAAATGCCTAATTCTTGTCAAATTTGGGATCACAGAGATTATCAATATAATTTTTTATCGTGAATATTTTACAAAAATTATCTCGTAATAAATTATGCTAATAGTTTTATAAATGCGTTTAAAAATTAATAAATGTAAAAAATCTTAACACCACTGCACAGTTATGTACCGAAATATGACTATATTCTAAAACATTAGAGCGAGAGGTTTAAAAGAATACTATTTTATGTAACAAAAATACTTCATGCAGTCATCAAATGTTTAAAATAACTATAAAGGATAATAACGCTTCAAAAGTATATAAATAGATCATCTACAACGTTTAAGGAGTGTCCAGGATCATGGTTTGAATATACAATAAAAACTCAATTTTGACCTTCGACGAGCATGTCCCCCCTTAAATTTAAAATGTGGCTGAAAATTAATTACCGTTTAATGTAATTTATATACATACATATCTGAAGTACAAGCTGGCGGATAGCTCTAATATTATATAGTAGATAGCTACAGTTATTTACTTCAAAATTATTGTAACATAGAGGTATATTCAATACTTAAATGTTTAAATGAAGTTTGCCTAAGTATTAATTGAACAAAACGGCGTCTGTTTTGTATTTAAATTATAAATATAAAGAGCTAGACATTTCAGTTCTCAAAATAAAGTACATTTATATACTTATTTCACGAGCATATTGTATTGTATATAATTTAATATAATGTGAAAACATTGCAATGGGAGATATACACTTCATATATATATTTCGTAGGTACTTCATCTATGCTTTTCAATCCAAATTTAGGCGCCAAGATGAACTGAATGTCATATTGATGATGTAAATTCATCTGGCTCTTAAATCCAGATGTTCAATTAGTAAGGGGTAATAAATTAAGTAAGGTTTACATTTCTCGAACTAAACCGAGGCCGGGTCAAAATTGGAGGGGGTTGTATTTTGAGTTCAGATGAAGGTGGTATTAGTTGTAGGGTAAGCTTGGATTATAAATAATTAGTATCAAAATAATGTTTAAAGTTTTCACTTAGTAAAACAAACCTGTTAGATTGTTGATAAAGCTTATCACATATTGAACAAACATCTTCTTCTGCCATAGATAACATTCAGAAGAGCTTGTCAAAAACACAGGTGATAGTAATTACTTAGTACGAGACGCATGGAATGCCGTGTTATGCTAAATCGAAATAACGTTGACATAACATGAATATATCAAAATATAATGACAGTTTCATATGTGGTGAGATGTTGAGGCGACGTCGCATACAAAGTCAGAATTATTGGCATTTTTAAATTTAGATTTCCTAAAAAGTACGGTAAAAATTCAAACGACATCATATAAATTGAATGATTATAAATTAACAGTTAATATAAACTTTAAATAGTTTAATCATTGTACTATCAGCGGTCAACTGAATCGACCTATTATGGATACAGTATACCTAGTAAGGTATAAACGATTTGTATGTATTTTTGTTGACACGGCAAGAATTTCGTATATTGTATGTCTGAGATGTCGACGTTGTTAATAATAAAATATTATAGGTACTTGAAACGATTGCAAGGTAACCATAGATTTTTATTATTAGTCGTAAATGACAAATGTCACCTGTCACTAGCGTCCGTCACACTTCCGTTGGTTACGTCCAGCTGTATCTTCGGCGACACATTATCGAAAGTCAATGACGCGGCCATAAAGTGGCTAATTCATAAACCAGGGAATTTTTGGCACTTTTATCGCATGGATACGGCAGGAGAAAACTAATTAGAATATTAATTGAAATGTTATTCTCTAACTGACATAGCCTATATATTTGAGTAACGTCTCTAATTTAATAGGTTACTTGTTTTTAATCCCATGACTCAATCATACTCATTTGTCGATTTTTTAATGTGATTATAGATCCAGAGTACTCAGTGGGTTGAGATTACCTTCACTTTGTAGAGCCCATTTATCCTGAAACGAAAATTGTACATAGTATCTAGTGAAAAAAGTAGATCAAGGAGAAGAAGTATTTATTGACTGAGGAATCATTGTCAGTCTTCACTCGCCATACCAACCAACGATAGTTAACGTTTGTTCAAAAGATATCACGTAAAGTTGAAGACATTTTTTTTGGGTGTATTATACAAATATATATTCTTGTTATTTAAATCTAAATCTAAAACAACATTAATTCAGGTACGAGTAAGCGAATGTAGACATTCTCTTTTCTATGGGAAGGAATTTCTGGCTTGGATGTATTGTTTGTAAAAGGGTGAAGGAAAACCAGCAGTGATAGAAAAGTAAAGGGAAATAGTTCCAGTACCATCATCAGCCGGGGTCGATCCACTGCTAGATGAAGACTTCCCTTACGTTCTCTACTCTTCTCTGTTCCTAGTTTTTTGCTTCTACGTACCTTCATATACTGAACTCTATCAGTTCGTTTATCCAGCAGGTTTTTAGAGAATCCTTGTAGTCTATATGTTCAGCCCATTGCCATTTCAACTGCTGAGCGACCTCTTTAACATCAAATATTATTCTCTGCTTCTTTATTCATTGATTTTTTTATGGTATTTCGGCGTTATGCACAACGTGCATCTTTCCATGCCACACACGTAATATTTGGATTCCTTTTACATTTTATTTTACACATATACGTGAGCATTGGTGATATATTATATTGGTTGAACACTCTACGCTTAAGATACAATCGGACGTCACTTTTGAAGACACTACTCAGGCACTCAAATGCACTCCATGTCAGTTTGGTTCAGCCACCGATCTCATCATATATGGCGAGTTCCGGTTTAAACTTAAAATTGTTCATGCAGATTTACAAAATTAAAAAAACAACAAGTTTTAAAAACACTAACATTATAAAGTGACCAAAACGTCTGGAAATAAGAGATGCGTTATTTCTTATCGTTGCAAGACCAAAAATTCTTTTGGTTCAGTTAGAACTCTAAATGGGCATGGTTTGAGTTACTCCATCTCAGCCCGTCATGTATATGCAGCCGCCTTCCATGACGCTACGAACGTGTCAGAATGAAAAGATTTTAACGATACATAATTTTGAAAACACTTCTGAGAAAATATATTATAACCAATGGAGTGATCCGTGACGTCGGTTAGTAATTAAAGTAATACCTACTTTGATTAAAAATACAAAAGCCGATCGCCAATAGTAGCTCAATTATGAAAGCGCTTCAGTGAGTATTAAAATCCATTAGTTAAAATTTGTCGCAATTAAGTATGACCCCTTTAGCATAGTGGTATATGTGCGTGGGCGCGATAATATATGAAAATAATAGATAATATGTTTTCAAAATTATGTATGTTCAATAATTAGAATGTTACATTGTTAAATCTTGTGAATTATTCGTTGAATTAAAAATATAGTTGATTAAAAAAGAAAAGATTGTAGTACCACACTTCCTTGTCCCGAAACGAAGCTACACGGGACCGATGTAGCAAACATGCACCTTAGCACTTAAAGAAAGAGCTTAGAAAATAAAAATAATATTGGCTCGCTCATTTATCTTTAATGACATGGAGTAGGTATCCTCTGTGGGTCTAGAACGATTTGGCGCCGGGACAACTGGACGCCACGCAATTCAAAAATAAATCGACGTTAGGTACTTATAGGTACTTTAAAAAAATATTTAATATTATTATGTATATTAAAATTATTATATTATGATTTAATAGTTGGTGAGAATTTAAATATGCACACGTTCGATCGTACATATGTTTAAGTTCCAACGAAAAAGAGTTTTTTATTCAGCCTTAGGCATGGTAATTCTCAATCAGCAATAAAAAACATTATGTTAAGAGTAAAATTATTTAAAACTACTAAGTAGTAGATAGAAACTGATTAAAATTCCTCGTCTACGTTCTGTTTATGTGTGTACGATAGTGCGGCGTCCAATTGTCCTGGCGTCCAGTTGTCCCATCCCCAACTTCTCCATCCTCTGTACGCGTGTACTGAAACTCTGCCGAAACAGAGGAGTCAGGAATTGAAAGTGATGAATCTAATAAAGACAGTTACTCTGTACGACGCTAGTAACTACGATTAATATTACATTAAATTTATATTACGTTTTCCTGTGCTTGAAAATGCTTACAATCACTGTCGCTAAGCGCATGCGTGCAGTCACCGGTCTGGCGCGAGAAAATTGATTCCTGTTACGTAACGCGACACTTGGGCCGAACCACTATTTTTGGCACACGGACTGAATTTTGATTGAAACTTTCTGCACCCAAATGCCACCTAAATGCGGAGGCGTTTTTCTTACATACTTTTCAAAACGAAGGGATGCTGCAGTTTTAGTCACATGTAATAATGTATTGATGTATAAATGCAAGGGAAATGGGACAACTGGACGCCGCACTGTCGTAGACACGTAAACAGAACGTATACGATAAATTTTAATCACTTTCTATCTACAACTTAGTAGTTATAATAATTAATTTTACTCTTAGCATAATGTTTTTTTTATTGCGGATTAAGAATTACCATGCCTAAGGCTTTATAATTATATAAATAAAAAAACTCTTTTTTCGTTGGAACTTAAACATATGCACGATTAAATCATTACTTACGTGTGCATATTTAAATTCTCACCAACAATTAAATCATAATATAATAATTTAAATATAAATCCAGTTGCCCCGGCGCCAAATCGTCCTAGACCCAAATACAAGTGATTATGTTTTTAATATTAATACTATCAACCGAAGATACTTGATTGAATTTGAATTTAAATTCTAATGGATTCAAGTTTGCAAATGGAATCACATTACTCAAATGGAATAGTGCAAAACTTTAATCCATTAGATTAGGTTTTTGTGTATGACTAATATCACTTAAAGGCACAGTATTAAGTGTGTCAGCAATGTATACACATTTTCTAGGAAAATTACTAGAATTATGGATTCCATGAAAAGGATTTTTTTGGAGCCAACTAGGATGGTGGAGATTGAAGAATAAGATCGCATTCATGGCAAAACCTATTATCAGAAAAATGTAAAGATGAGTTTTTGAAGAAATCGAATATTTTATTTTCAACACAAGGTTGCAATAATACTTATATACTTATATAATTATAAAAATAGTTAGGTAAGTTATTTTTAAAAACCTTTGAATTCGAATTCACATTTGTCAATTGCGGGTGAGTGCTATTATTTTGCAACCAATCCATCTAATCTGCGAATTAATCTTAACAATTACGTTATCCGAGATATTTGAACTCCATATAATAGAAGAACAAATATATATTTTAGCTAATAAAGGTAAAAGTATGTTACTATCATGATTATAGATGGCGTCAGGTGTTAACAGTTAAATGGTTTCCTTCCGATGAGCGGACCATCTAGCAAAAATGGACAATGATTTGAGTTACCCCATCTCCACTCGCCATGTATATGCAGCCGCGATTTGTGCACGGTTGCCTTCCATAACGCTATAAACGTATCAGAATAAAACTATTTTAATACCACACTTCCTTATCCCGAAACGAAGCTGTACTGGACTGATGTAGCAACCATGCACCTTAGTGCTTAAAGAAAGAGTTTATAAAATAAAAAAAGAATCTTGACTTGCTCTACCGTCATTTATCTTGTGTTTTCTGTAGCCGTGTACTGAAACTCTGCTGAAACAGAGGAGTCAAGAGTTGAAAGTGAGGACAGTGCTCAACCACCGATGGGGCATCATGGATAGCGTACTGAATGGACGCAAATCGACTGGCAGGCCACAACTTCAGTGATTGGACAGCGTCAACAAAGATGTTAAGATAGTGACTGACTCAAGATAATGGTAGAAGTAGGAGTATTTTGAAGGAAGCTAGGAACCACTCTAGGTTGTTAAGTTACTGATCATGATGATTTGTCATGACGCAGGTTACATACCTGATATTTTCTTTATTTTTGTTCAATACTGTATAACGACAGATTTATTGAAAATACCTTCTTGGAAAAACCTCATATACAATATTTGATTACACTTGCGAAAGAGTATTTAAATCTTAGTCAGTCAACGATGTTAGGAATGTTTTTATTTAAGGATGTTAAAATGTATGATATATTTGACACGATGAATAAAATAATAAAAGTAATAATATCGAATAAAAAAATCAATACAAGTATCCAACAGAAAAATAGTGGCATTCCATACAATAATTTATTTTTAAGTTAGTTAAGTACCTAAACCTACTTACAAAAAAATGTACTCAATATTAAGTTATTTTAAATCTCGTTACACAGCACAAGTGTATTTAGAATAAAAAATTTTCACATTTATGAAGCTTTAAATAATATAATACATTTGAAATAATTTCGTGCATTAAGTACACGCCTTGCCGATTTGACTTGCAGATGAGATTTTCCAAAGGTTTCTTTCGTGTTTTCGTGAGCGTAAAAACCTTCCAGAGGCACTCCCTATAACGTCCTTCGCAGAAACTTGTTATAACGATATTACGAAGTGGACTGCTGACTACACATAAAGGAGAAATTGAACGAAAACGATAATAAAATAAAACGAATGTTTTGAATTCCCAAATTTTAATTATTTTTCTTTTTGTATGCGGGATAATATATATTTTTTTTTATAAAAGTAAGCTTTCAAAATGATGGAAAGAGACCAACACGTTCGAAAAAAATATGTTAAATTAAAAATAACCATTGTCCATTGAATCAATAGGTACGAATACGACCAGAGAATATGTTTATTAATCATTAGTAATACATATTATTTAAAATATAAACTGTAAATTATTGTAATTACGCTATTCCCATAAATGAGGGCGCTTCCTGTCGGCTATGTCCTGAGACTATGATATATTTATTTAATTCAGAATTTATCAAAAATGGCCAATCAGATTGACAAAAAATAGTTTTGTTGTAAGAACTTCTGAAGATTCCATGTTTTGAGGACCGGACTGCCCCCAAATTTAAATAATATAATGTACTGTCACCTTGCACACTACTGCACTTCTGACCAAAAAGGATATTTTGATGGCATTTTGTTACGAAGCATGTTTTCTATGCTCACACAAAATTTCAAAGTCATAAACCTATAAATAAATGCGTTATCGTTCTTTACACAAAACCGCCAAATGTAGGTGCCATATTTCCAATATCGTAAATGGAACAATTTCGCTCTTTAAAGAAATTTTCTTTATATATAAAAGAGCAGCTAACATAGTGTTCATAGTGCAGCTTATATGTGTATAAAAACCAAGTGTTTTTTTGGCATTGTTAAATTCCGCTCGATAGTTAAATTATTAGTTTTTTTCTCTTACCTGAACAATTTTCCCAAATGGAGTTAGCCGGTTTGCAGATTAAATAGTCGCTATGTAGAAACAGCAAACTAAATTTGAAGACTCTGACTGACTGGAAATAGGCGAAATAGTTAAATTAATTTAAAACGTACTCAAGTTAAAAGACAAAATTAATAAAATATGTTAATTTCATTAATTTAATTACAAAAATGTATGCCTTCGTTGTCAGAATTTTCAAAAACCTTGTATAACGTAGTTATTAGCAGTTATTCGCACGAGTAATAGACGGATCGGTAGCATACAAGATAATAGCACTCACTCAGATTTTTTCTAATTGATAATATGTTTCTGAGTTTTTTTAATGATAATAAAAGTGTAACATTATTGAGTAGATAATTTATAATTTAAAAAATAAAGCCAAATTATCCCTCATTTCTTGTAAAAAAGCTCAAAGCTTGATGCGTGGGATGCGAAAGACTTAAAGTTTATTCTGACTCCCCTAAATATAAAAAGTTTTATGAGATTATTTTGTTAGGTGTCCCAGTTAATCAGTAATAAAATGGCAAAGTCACACTCGTAAATGGTGACTGGCTTACAGTATAAAACTGTAAAGTATTTTAATATTTCAAAGAGAATGAACTATCAATCGATCATTGAGTTAAAGTTATGTTCGGAAAATGCTATTTTATGCCAAAGCGTCGAAAAAATATATAATAAAAGAATAATATGTATTATTAAGGAGGTATTAATATTTATTAAGTAGAAAGGTATTCTCAAGAGTAATCGTATTGCCTGAGGGAATTAGAATATTGCAATTTATTTCATTCAACTGATAATTTTCATCAAAAAAAATAGGCACTTATCTAATAATATTAAAAAGTTTTTTTACTTACCGTTAAAACATCGTATTTCACCAATACTTTTCTTCATTAAAATGTAGTTTGAGAAGTCTTTTAAAAGGATTAACAGAGAATTATAATAAAAGTGGTACTATTCAGGTGGGTTCAGCGCAGAGGAATTTATGTGTTGTTTGGTTTCAGATTTCACAGTTATGCCGTATTGGGCTTAAAAGCCGGTCGTTAGTACTTTTTTTTTTTAATACATAGTAAATTGTTGTACTTTTCAGTGAACTGTAATAGGACGAGGATGATTCGGATGCTGGGGGGAGGTTATACCAAGGATGCCAGGCACTGACCTTTAATGATGATGAGGCTGGCTCCATGGTCTGGTTCTCACTCACTACCACTCTCGCGCGATAACTTTTTATTGAGCCACCATGTCGCGGCAATTGACGTCTTGATGTTTTACAGATTACAGGTGTTTACACTAACACGGTTGAAGAATGACTACCTGCTAATAGTAGACCTGGCAACGATAATGGGGTTAGGTGGGTAAGACATTTATATTGTATTTGGGTCGCCATAATTGGCCCAACCAGTAACATCACAAAATATAACTTAAAAACTCGATGCTTATAGTCGAAAAATAAAGCATGATATTAAACATTTCAATTACGATTTGACACATATTATGACTATACATAATTTTAAAACATCGCATGCTCATCTCATCAAAACACTAGAGAAAATCATTTTGTAGAAAAAAAATATTAACGTGTATCTTCTGGATTCACGCCAGTATGCTTTTTCAATCAAGCTACGAGCATCTTACTAAATTACGACAATTTAAACTAGTAGTTGTTACATGAAATGCTTATCATGATCCACGAGTTGTTTTCAAATTATGTATATTCATATTCAATGTAAGTATAGAACGTTACATTCCGAAATCTCGTGTCTTATTCGTTGAATAAAAAGAAACCCCCCTATCTTGTCCCCCCACATACTCAGCGTAGGTCAAAATGGAGCTTTTATTCTATTTTCAAAGCATGATCCTCGACATTCCTTAAATGTTAATTCCTAATGCCTAATTCTTATCAAATTTGGGACCACAGAGATTATCAATATAATTTTTTATCGTAAATATTTCACTATAATAATGTCGACATAAATTATACTAATGGTTTTATAAATTCGTTTAAAAATTAATAAATGTAAAAAATCTTAACACCACTGCACATATATGTACTGAAATATGTATATATTCTTAAACATTAGAGCGAGAGGTTTAAAAGAATACTATTTTATGTAATAAAAATATTTTATGCAGTCATAAAAGTCATAAAAGGATAATAAGGCTTTAAAATTATATAAATAGATTATCTACAACGTTTAAGGAATGTCCAGGATCATGCTTTTAAAATAGAATAAAAGCTCCATTTCGACCCACGCTGAGTACGTCCGCCCTTAAAACATATTATGACGTAAAGCTTGCTAATTCAAAATCAACAGTATGTTTCCATTGGCAAATATATTTTTTCAAATGATGTATAGCTTTAAAATATATTCAGTAGGTACACATGTAGGTATGATAATAAATTGATTAGACACATACATTTATAAAACTTTCTATTTCAGGACTTGATCAAATACAAATGATTTATTAAATAAGTTTTGCAGAGGCTATATTAAACACCATCAATACTGAAATACTTGAGAGACTTCAAACTTCAATTACTTATGTCAAAGTAAGTTTGACCTTCTCTGATGCGTGGAGCATTAAATCAAACATGTCAGAAACACGCGCTCTGACATAATCGGCTACATTTCTATTTATATAAATCTTCACTAAGTCATCGCTTCCCTGCTAATGGCATCTAAGTGGTGAAGAAAATGAATTGAAACTCCATGAGTCTTTAGATTGGAGAACATCCATACATCTCAGACAAAAATATATATTGTAGGTCATTTATTATTTTAGTGTAGTTAGTTTTAATAAATAATATTACAAGATAAAAAGAACTTTTTATGTACAACGATTTTAAATTCTCTGTTGAATCACATAAACTTGACTTGACTAGCTTAAACAATCAAAAAAAAAATGTGCTTGATAGAAACAATACTGAAATGTCATTTTGACATTTCATATTGATTTCCATAGCACGTATATATTATTAATTTAGTTGCTAGGACCCCAGACCCCTAGCAACCAATAAAGTGGATTGGATTACGGATTTCTTCCGAAATAACTTTTCATACAAAACAGAATTAACTGAAAATGAATTTAAGTCTACTTAAAGATGGCTAAAAGTATTAAAAAAATGCATTTCCATCGTGTTCTGATACTAAAAGTTTCAAATGTCTAGCTAGTCGTTTGCAAGAAAAAAAATCGATTACAAGATTTGTACTGGATAAACAAAAACTGGACAAATAAGAATACGACCTAATAAAAACATTGTAAAATAAATGAAATATGCAGTACCTATTTTAATAATGATTTAGTATTCCGATAATTTTTGGCAATTTGTAAAAAAAACATAAAATTATACACGAAATATTACAATTTGATTGCTAGAAACTACCTCTTCCTCGATATTACTTTCATTATTAAATAATGATCCAAAGGATACTTTATATGCTGATAAAATCTTTTGCTACAGAAGAAAACTGTTATATGATCTATAAATATGAATAATTTATTGCAAAATAACACTATATTCTCGGTCATTTGATGTGTTTTCCATAAAACCAGTTATACACCTCTGGATAATTAAACAAAGGGTGTCATTGACAAACCACCGTCTTATCTATTATAATTAGTCATTCTATTTTAAGCCATTTTCTCCGTATATAATTATTCACTAATCGTAGTATAAGGAGTAATTATAATTCATTGTGCAGTTATATAAAATGGCTGCTTTGTTCTTCAGGCTCTCAGGCGTGGGAGTTGACATTTCCAGTCGCCCACGCAACAGTAGTGGGTAGTATTTGTTGACCTTTGACGTTTAAATGACCGATTTTCCGAGGTTTTCTTTTAAGCGCATGCGCCGTCGACTTAAACCTTCGATGCATTTTCATTGTAGTCATTTTACGTGCTCACCATACATTGTATTTGAAAATATTATAGTCGCAAGCAACGAAAAAACATAAAAGAATTTGTCAATTTTCATGCTACTTATTGTACTCTCCCAATTAATAGTTCTAATACATCCCTGGCGAAAGAAATAATTGTGAGATTATTTTATGTAAATTAATTTGACAGAACAGAATAGTATAACATAATTTATCATCCCTTCTATAAGTCATGAAATTACAACATAAGGATGCCATTAAATACTGTGAAATTATTATGCTGTCATCGTAACCATTATTAATATAAAAAACCACACTTTAGAGAAGTAAAATATTTAAACTTATTCATTTTATTACAAAATGTTAGAATTAAGTCAAATATGATAGAGTAAATAATTGCCATACATTACTTAGTGTTACTATAATGATATTACTTTGATTGCTGTATATATTCTTATAAACACGGTCTAACTCCTTCAAATAATGGAAATAAAAAGAATATTGCTGGATCTCGAGATAAGTAAGTCAAATAAATGATCATAGAAAATCGAATAGGTATGCTGACAACAGTGGTATAAATGGCACCAAACGATCTGAAAATCTTAAATCGTTTAAATTAAAATGGTTGTCAGTTGTAAACCTGAAGTCATTGAAGGAATAGGGGTGGCAAATTCCGACATAACTAGATATGTCTACTACGATGGGCAGTCTTTTCAATATGCCGTTACGGTGTGGGAACATAGGCACTAAAAGATAAGATGGAGAAAGGCCCCAACCAGTCTGATGCCATTAGATTGATCAAAACCCAACATTTGCGATGGGCCGGCCACGTAATACGTATATATGAATAAGCACCGATGAAATGCCTCGTTTTTAGTATAACTACGACATCGATGACTTGATGAGCTATATAAAGACTCAGGAAGTAATCAATTGGAGAAAGAAAGTCAAATGCCGGGTAGAGTGGAGGATTCTGCTTGAGATAGCGAAGGTTCACCTCAGTTTGCAAGACGAAAATAAGAAGAATAAGTAACATAAATAATCTTATTTTTAAGAAGTATTTGGTTTTATGTGGTTTAGGAATCTGAGAATTTATAAAATAACCAAACTAAATTAATATACGCTGATAGGCCACCTCACCAACGTTTATGCGGTCGGGTAAATTTAGCTGGTGAAGCTTCACCCTAAATAAACAAGAAGTTTTCCGTTGATATATTCTTTATACTTAAACAATTTCCCGTGGCGCATATATTTTTGAAATACCCTTATTAAAATCAATACCGCATTTCATACAAAGCGTAAATTCTCGAGCGAAATTTTCCGCCTAGGCGTGGTTTGAGTCCACGGGTAGGCGGAGCCAAACGCGCACTCCCTTCCTGGCAATAATTCAAATTTAGCCAATATCCGAACCCCACCACTTTGGCCCTAATTCCTTCGGTGTTGTGTGTGCGCGCATCTCGGAAAATTGATTTTCCGCCGAGGCGCGTAATTCTGCCGCCAGATGTCGTGGCGGTCGTTTGTAAAATGTCAAGTATTTACAATTCGCATTATACAGAGTACGTCGTTTTGACGATAGACGTGAAATTACATACGAAATGATCTTGACACATAAATTGAATGTTGCAAAAGAAATTTGATTTAATCGTTCATGAATTTAATTTAATTTTTATAAATATAACGTTTTATTTTATTACAGAATCATACGTAAAAAACGCATTACTTACCTAAAAAACTCTAATCCCAAAAAATAAAAACATATACTTATATTTTCATACGATTATAAACCGACCAAAACGTCAGAAAATAAGGATATTGAACTAGTAGTAACCGTTGTTCATTGAATCAATTTGTCTAATGTAGATTAAGATTTAAATGTAACCTCGATTGTAAATACGTCACCTTCTAATCTAGGACTATTACAGAGGCATTACAGTATTCAGCGTTCCAGGAAAGAACATCATTTTGATGGGAATAATCCGATAATGCACGTCGACAGGTTTCTACCTGAATGAGCATTCACGTACCAAATTCACAACTTTCGATGTCTTCTCCAGCAGAGCCATGCCCGTTGGGCTGCTGGTTAGTAGATTATGAGAAGGCTTTCAACAGTCCGTACCACCTCTCACTCTGGAGGATAATGAGATGATGAATGCGATTCTTCCTAAGATCGTTGTTATAAACAAATGCCTGTATGAGAATAGCGAATGCTATGTCAGAATTGTTGATACTCACGAAATGGTTCGGGGTCACGATCGGAGTCAGACAGGGTTGTGTTCTTGCTCCTTTTCTCTTCATCATACTATTTGACCTCATACTACTAAAGTCAATACTACCTGACGGAAGCATACCTATTGTGCGACCTAGAATACAACGGTGACGCTGTCCTATTTGACAACACAATTGAGGGCAATCAAGAGACAATCGACAGGCTGCATGAGAATTTGTCTTGCGTTGGTTGCCAACGTGCAATAGCATCCTAATCCAGATCTCCCCCGCAACGGCCAAGATATTGAGAGTGTCGACAGCTTCAAATACCTGGGGGTACACATCAGGGGAGATGGAATTTTGCAGAGAGTTATCAGTTCGAATGGGAATGGCTGGAGCAACAATCAACCCATGCAAAGTGTCTGGGACTCATGACTGTACAAGGTAGGTTATATTCAAATGCCACTTATTCGACGCCTGCATTCTGGCGGTGTTGTTTTACGGTAGCGAATCATGGCACCTCAGAGCAACCGTATACTGAGCTACAAGAACAGGTGTTTGCGACGGATACTGGGTGCGGTGTTTTAATTTTAGGAGTAACTAGGAGAAAGGAGAGTGAACCAAGCAGCCTTTCATCACGCTCAGATTGAAGAGGCGATGTTGGACCTGGCTCGGCTGCATGCTGCGGACACAAAACAACTTCAACATGGCTTGCCTGTTATTCAAGCCAACCGGATTACGGCGTACTGGAAGTACTAAATACATATAATATAGAGTGTATACGGTAGAAATACGGGATGCTGATATGGCCTGAAATGACTCAAAAAACTATTGAGCGACAGGGATTATTAGAGGCATCGTTTGTTGTTCATATGTTCCAGCTAAGAGGCGGATATGGCCGAACAAGAAATACACAAGATGTAGTGTTAATGAAGAATACACTATAAGCATCTTCGAGAATGTGCTCTGAAACGGAAGGGATGCTCAAATAGGTCCAACTAGATGTTGGGGCCATCGGACCGTCCGACCTGGTCTCAACAAAGTCCAATTTTGTTGCGATTAAAAAAATGAGGCATCTTATTGCGGACCTGAAGATCTCTCCACATAGTTGTTAACGTCCGTATTGCTCTAGTTTAATGTCTGGTACTGTATAATCGTTTATTTTTGTTAGTTCACATTGCTCCGCTCTCCTATGACTATTGACTATTTCCCGAGAAAATCTCAATTTCAAGATTCGGGATTGCCAAAAAAAAATCTCAAGATATCGGGAAATTTAAAAAAAAAAACCTGTAAAAATCCTAAAATCAGTGTAAAAACCGGAAATTTCCAAAAAATATGTTTTTTTATTATTTATGTAAGGAGACAAACAAAATAGAAGTAGTAAAACAAAAATAATTCAAAACATTACTTCTTAAAATGGAATTTCAAAAAACACAAACTGTCAATCGCTGTGTCTGACAATCGCGTACGCTTTTGAGACACGAAATTCCCTGATATTGCAAAATTGCGCTCATTTTGAGTCGGCGTTGACTTAATTGTGTTAAATGCCCCGATCAGTCTTTGAACGTTTTGTGTTTTTCGTCCACTTTTTTCATATAGAAAATCGTTTTTTCAATTATTATTTGATAATAAAGAAATCCCGAATCCCGAGAAAAGATTCTCGAGATTCGGGATTTCCCGAAATGTTCAAAATTTCAATTCTCGAGATTCGGAATGGAAAATCTAGAAAATTTCTCGAGAATTCCCGTCGGGAAATTCCCGAAACCCAACTCTACCTATGACCACTTTTTATTAGTAAGTCTTCGTAAACTCAGTCAAAGCTTGGGTATCTACTCCTGAGATATTCCTAGCCGTAAAAAAACTTCTGATACTTCAAACGTAGGACCTAGTGATACGTTTGATTGAGACCAAGGTGGTGCGAGGCATGTTGGCTTGGACCGTCTAGCTAGATATTATGTCTGGGTTGTAAAATCAGTTGATGTATGCGAAGTTACTAATCAATTTGGTAGCTTAGTGGCAAGTACGCGCCTGGCAAGCAAAATATGTGTGCATTATAACATTTTTCGAATAAGTATCTTTCCAGACTTTTCCAAGTAGTGCAAGTACATTGAATCGTTGTTAAGCAAGTTTCGCTACTGTATAGGTATTAGTCATAATATAATATCAATGAATACCTTAATATATGACCTCTAGCAGATGGTAGATGTAAAATAATAAAATTATCATATTATGACGTTGAAGTTTTCCATTTGCAAACTAAGATAAGGTATTCCTATAGAGCTTTTTGTTTGCTGGCTTAATAATATAAAACATTTTCACGTACAGCAAAATCAAACAATACTTTGTGTCTACAAAATATACGTTTTTTATAATTTAATTAAAAACGTCATATTATAGCCAACAAATATTTCAAGCATTTGTAGATAATTATTGATTTAATAATAATCATTGTTTCGTATTTTTTTTATGATATATGTCTACTATTTCTAAAAGAAGATTAAGATAAAAATAAAACTGTTTTATTACAGGATTATAATTAAATAGGTAATCTACATATTATTGCATTAAAATGATTAGTGCTTAATCTCTTCTTTACTAAATTCATTATTAAAACTATGTACTGTTGTTACTAATTGAATTAGTAAATTTAAAGTAGGAGACAAAAGTATTAACAATTATGTTACTATCTCAACAGTATAATGGAGTTCACATGCAAATAAACCGATACATTGTTATAGTGAGAAAGAATTAGTGTTTCTCTTTGATATTGGTCAAATAATTATTGATTATAAATTATTTTTTTTAAATAATTTTATTAAAAATTTATTTTGGCCGCATTACATTGTAATGTATAATTAATGAGACGTCGCTAAATCATGAGATGTATGAATTTTAGTACAAATTCGTATAGGTACCATCGTAATTATTGTATTAACATTATATTGTGATAAAATGTTTCAGTACAAGTCGGCTTACAGGAAGCCAGGCGGGAACAGCGCTAATTTTAATAGCCGATTTTGGCAAAATTAATGAATTCAAGAATGAAAACATAACCTAACCTAGCAAATAATCCAGTATATCGGCTATTTTCAAATTTTGTTTGCCGCTGGCTTCCTGTAAACCGACAAGAACAAATGTTTCTTATTCAGAAGGTATATAATTATTATTATAATCACAAACTTCTGTTACCTACGTTACCTTGTTCTTACGGTATCCAGGGAAAAATAATACCCGATTAGCGGTTTTTTACAAATAACTAACCCGTTAACCGGTTTAAACTGTCAGATTTAAAAAAATATTTCGGATGTATGTGAGATTTTTGGAAATTCCATTTATATTCCATAGACTGGCTCTCGGCAATTAGGATTGTCAGTAATTAGAACAGTATGCAAATTTAGTAACTGGGTAATATTTGTTTTGGCATGTCAAACTGCGCAGTTGTTGGTGTTTCATTTTACATAATTACATATATTGTTTTATTCATATAAATATCTCCTAAGAATTCGGTTGGTTAACCGTATACAATTACCCGGTTTTCGGTTAGTTTAGAAATGCGTGGTTACCCGGTTAACCGGTTTCGATTTAATCCGGTTTGAATGCTATTATACTTATATTCTAATGATTGCAAAATATACCAGGTACGTGTTGAATTTATTAGTTGCATTTATTAATAATAAAAAAATCACAAATATATTTATTTATACAGGAATTTTATGATTACAATAAACCATTTATGATTTATAAATTATTTTAATTTAAATAACCATAGACAACTAACTCAGGACTAAAAAGTTAATTTTATCTGGAACCATGGTGGAATATATTAACAAGGTTAGATTGCAATTAAGCAATCACGCTGTACGGAATAGTTATTGTTGCGACTTACTCGGGCAAAACTAGGATCAGAAAAGAACGACAACGTGTGTCTGGATGATAGCCATTTTCGCTTTTTCCCGGTGTTTACATAGTTAATAAAAATTAAATAGGGATGCTATATTACAAAAAATATATTCCTCACTATAATAAATAATACATTAGATATTGTTATGGCTTAGTAATATTACATGAGTTATATTGTTACTTACATAAGTATATATTTAAAAAGATATATTAAATTAATAAAGACTAATAATATTGCTTAGAATCTTTAATATGAACAATTACGTGGGCTCGGCCGAAAAAAAATTCGTATGTGATATGATTTAGTTAACAATTCGTTCGTATTTCTCACTATCAGTAAATCCCTAATGTAGCCATCACTTCGATTTCACGATATCAATAAGTTATTGAGTATATTTACTGAACTACTTATCATTTAATACGGTATACTGAAAACCGCTACTCAGCCGATTTCCCCACATGTACGAAAAATTGATAAAAAATAGACCACTCTTGCGGGAACAACTGCTCGACAAGGTGGCAAATTTATTCATTTAATTTTTACTTTGCATCAAATACAAGTGTTGTTGAAAAAATACGCATGAAAGAAAGACGAATCGCTTACTGTTGATTCATTTTGACTGCCACAACAACTGATACTGTATAAAAATAATGTGAGTTACATTTTGTTTTGTTTATTGATTAAAAATGACTATTCACTACGATGAAGTTAGTAATAACACATGTACAGTATACAATATTTAACCTAATACGTGTTTGTCGTTATTAGTTGAAAATGCTAAGTGAAAAATTTTGTATAACTTGAAAAATAAAACACCTATTATTAATTCATAACTAGTCAAACTCAGGCGAGTTTCTAAACACTAAATAAATAGTACACACTGGGATACTCTATCCGGGAGTGGTCAGCAACATATTGCACGCGAGTAATTTAATATACAAAACTTAGAAATTCAATTGTGAAAAAGAATTTTAAACTAGTTTTCAAACCAAATATTTTATTGTAAACACCAGTAATCAAAAGAGTTGCTAAAATAAAGAAATTCTAACATACGTAGAAGGTATATAGAAAGTAGTAAGAAAAAAATCTAGCCCCTTTCACTAATTTTAGAAGATTCCCTTATGTACAATATTATTGATGTCACATGTTTTTACATAATAATGCCTATGGTTTACCTAAAGTTCATTCCTACTTATGTATATATATACTACGTACAAAATACTTTATTCACTTTATTGTATATACGTCACGGACGGTTTTTATTGAAGCGCAGGAGGCGCTCGCTTTGCAAGAAAGTGTAAAAAATCATTGCAACACAACTAACTCTATCTCCGTATTTTAACACTGGCGGGTTATTGTGCGTTCTTGTTTTCGAGCATGTCATAAAAAACAACAATATGAAACAGATAAGTATGTACGTAATGCACTAAAACCACATAACAGATTAATAAGATTTTTTTTTTTCAATTTCAATTTCAATTTCAATTTATTTATTTTTACATATTGTGGACATTACAAATTATAACTTTAAGACGTTCACAACATGACATAAAAAAGAGATAGATAATATGTTATTAAACAAATATGTAAATACAAAAATATTAATTATATAGGTACATGGAAATACACCGGATGAGTTAAGCAGACCCTATTTTAAAAATTTATAAAATAACGTCCACCTATACTCATCCTCACGTAGGTGGAATATATCAACACCCGAAGCAATTTCGTTGAACATAGTTATCGCCCTCCCAATTGGCATTACCAGTGGCAGGTTGGTTCTGCACCTTGGGAGAATAAACAACTGATGTTCTCTATTTCTAAGATAGTTATCAGGGACACACAGGTCAACACTGCCCAGAATGGCAGAGTTCTCATTTATACCTCGTATAAGTCGAATTACGATTTATACGAGGTAGTCGTATTATGATGCAGACGTATCTATTGAAAATTACATATTATTTAACATGTGTTTAAGTTTGTTCCATATTTCTCAAAATATGAAATCCGTACCCTGTTTTTCCATACCGGTTATTCATTTTGTGTTAATAAAACTAACTTTGTAAGAATATTTCGGCAGGTTTTCTATAGTGGGTAGGGGGTTTCAAATTAGTACTTCGAAATCCAATACTGATATCTGTTCAAATATATGTTCGGGGGGACATGCTCAGCGTGGGTCAAAATGGAGCTTTTTTTCTATTTTCAAAGCATGATCCTGGACATACCTTAAACGTTGTAGATAATCTATATATATAATTTTGAAGCCTTATTATCCTTTATATTTATTTTAAACATTTGATGACTGCATAAAGTATTTTTATTATATAAAATAGTATTCTTTTAAATCTTTCGCTCTAATGTTTTATAATATAGTCATATTTCAGTACATAAATGTGCAGTGGTGTTAAGATTTTTTACATTTATTAATTTTTAAACGCATTTATAAAACCATCAGTATAATTAATATTGACAATATTAAAGTGAAATATTTATGATAAAAAATTATATTGATAACCTCTGTGATCCCAAATTTCCGCGTGTTTGAATATGTACCGTTCAAAATCGGTTAGGTACATGTTCAAACACGCGCGTTGCCAGACCCAGGATTCGAACCTGGACCCACGATGCTTTAGGCCGACGCTTAAGCCGCGTGGCCATCTTTGGTGTCACATAATAATTGTCAATGTAGTCACACAATATTGACATGTACCTATTTTTGATGCTTAGAAATTAAAAAAAAATCTTAAGGTTACGCTAATAACCGCTTCGAAAGCCATACTATAATTTAACAAGTGGTTCGCGTAAACCTTTTAATATTAAATATTTATACATGTATGCCAGACTAGTGGCTATTATAAAATCAATGTGCAACTCCTACCGACTTGTGCAGGAATTACTTACGCCACTCTGCTCCAAAGCATTAATTCTGAAGTGCTGGCATCCGAATGCGTCACGAGCAGGTAAAGTATCTCTGGTTCTGACAAGCCTTTTTCAGTTATCTGTGATGTATGGTAAAGCTGTAAAAGGTCGTAAATGGCTATTTTTAAGCCGTTGTTTTTGTTATTTCATATTTTTATCTCCACTGGATTTATCGTAAGAAAAAGTATTGTTTTTAAATGGTATTTCATCATCATCCTGTTTGGGCTTTGGTCGTACCCTCTAGCCAATTTTTTTTAAACATCTTTTTTTTCGACCATGTCCGATCCTAATATGATTATATGGGCCTCCACGGAGTAGAGGTGTGTATTAACAGATTTTGTTTTTTTGCGAGAAATGGATGTCAGCCACTTGCTCAGCCTATTAGGTCCATACCCTGACAGAAACAAATTGAAAAACAATATGTGTACTTGCCAGACCCAGGATTCGAGCCTGGGACCTACAGCGTTATAGTCCAACGCTTAAGCCGCGCGGCCACCGTACCTACTTAAAAATATATAAGTATATATAAATGATTTTGGTTTGGTACAATAAATAAACGAAAAAAATTAGGTGAATTTTCCAGACACGGGATTTCAACCTGCGACCCACTGCTTAAAACGTTCATTTTCCTCCACTAATATACTGCAAGTACTTAGTAATAGTATACTATGTCAAAACATTTTAAAAACGTAATATCTAATTGTAAACATGGTGCTAATTATTCTGTCAATACGTGGTGGAAAGTATTCTATAAGTACATAATACACAATTTAAAAAAGTAACATATTTTACTACCCGGACGTGTGATCTTATCCTTTAAGCGATCGGTCCATATATAAGTCATGGAAATTAATCTTAATAACTACATTAACCGGGGTCTATTCAATTCCGCCAGTATTTTTCTAGGACTTATATTAGTAGATTTGCTGAAAACGTTTTTCAAAATGATGCAGTATCGTGTATATTCTCTTGTGAATAGAACGTAGTTGATAAGATTAATTCGCATGACTAGTGACGGATCGGTAGTTAAAAAGATTAGAGTATTTACCCGGATAGTGAAAGATGTGAGTATGAATATCACTCGGTTCAGGTTTCTTTTGAAAAAATTCTAACACTGAAATTTGTCAAAATGATGTATTTTCATTGAGAGAAAATCGATGAAAATCCAACATTCTTATATCTTGGATATTAATTGTATTATTAAGCATGAAATAAAAATATTCATTTAATTATTACTTAAATATAGTTATTAGATTAATAAAGAAAATAATATATAACGCTTTATTTACAAAATTTAATATTTTTTCTGTTGATAATGTTTGTCTACTCCAGTGAAACACAACATATTTGAAAGTTTGGCCTATTTATCCATTTTCTAATTTTTCACGAACCGCAGTGAGTAAAAGTGTTGAAAAAACTTAATTAATGGATATGACATTCTATCCCATGGACCCCTTCCTAAAGCAAAACCCTGACCATGAACCCCCAAGTGAAATAACTCTATATACGTGCATAATAGAAAAAAATATAATTTAAAATACATAGTATTTATTGAAATTATAACTTTTGATTTAAAACACAAAATCACATTATTTTTTTCAATGACATGGGTGAACCTGATGAGATGATATCAGATTATATATGTTCGGCTTTATGTTTGTCAGTAACATTGAATTCGTAAGTTTCCACGAGCACTAATTTCCAGTCGGTTCCTTTTTTTCGTGATGAGATTCATAGCTGCACTAAATCCACGTTCTACTAAATAGGAAAACGGGAAAGCAATCAACAGCCTCTCTGCAGTGTGACCCATTAGGCAGGATATAAAACTGTTTAGTTAAGTAAAGTTATTTCATACAACATATTCATAATATGTTTATTTATACCCGGTTTACAAATTATTATGCCCTATTCGCTTTAACAGGGTTAACATTGTAATGCACTTATTACATTATGCTTTATGTTGGCTGTATGTGACACAAATTTATCTCTGTTTGTATGGGGTCAAGATTTTTGCAGTCAGTTAGTGCGAGAACTTATGGACTGAGAAATGCATACACGTACAATAAGAAATTATTTAAATTTAATTAAATTAGGACAACATTTAAAATATTAAGTAGACCTGGTTTAGGCAGTAACTGAAGTACCATTGCAATGTGATGTCAAGTTTTATTGTATTTACCGTCAATTGTTGAGCAGAAGTAAATGTTTGCGTTGTCGATCAATTTATTATATTGTCATGAATCTTGGAAGTGCACTGCTAAAATCCAGTTAGCCTTACAGCTGGACCGTTGCATATTTTGGCGAACACATTTTAATACCTGTTATACTATATTGTGTAATGCCAAATATTACTAAATAAGATACGTCTTACTTGCCAACAGACTGAAACCGAAGAGTTTTTATTTAACACTCACGGTTTGAATACTGCCATGTATTCCAAAAAATATGTATGTTATATTACAGTTTATTAAAATTATTATATTTTTCTACACGTTGTATTTATTCATTTTGATGGCAGCTATTTACATTGTCATGGCAACATTCATATATATATATATATATATATATTAAAAGAAACAATTCCATTTATTTTCGTTTAAATATTTGTTAACGTAGATACTATATACATGTTATAAATTATGTTTTCAATCTATTTTATCTATTAGATATATTATATACTCGGTTTTAATGTTTTGTTCATTCATTTTAACACTGTAGCAGACCATATGGTTCAATCACTAGAGTATAAAGCTAAATACCATATTAGTAAAGATTTAAAAAATATCATGGATAGTATAGAATAAAAACTTCACACTGCTGGTGGATAAGAAGAGTTTGGCACTACATCCAGAATGTGCTGCATTAAAATACGTTCGCCAAAATATGCAGTGGTCCAGCCGCGAAGCAACCTGCCTCTTCTTATCGGACAACTAGGATTTGCCAATTCGCTTCTAGGAATATCTATGGCCGGGTAAAATTATGTTCTATAATTAATCAATGTATGTATTAGACCGTAGGCATGGTCGACAAAGTTAGCAAAGAGATTTACTATCAGCCAAACTTCGTAAAACGTTTGTTAAGATACCTTTACACAGTGATTTACCTACGCAATAATATACGATTTATGAGTCTACTTCCGATATTGTGCATTGGTATTTTCACAAGAATGTTTTACTTCAATAATAAAATATATTTTTGCGGCCTACTTTTATCCGACAAGAAACTGTACTTAGCATATTTTCTCACTCAATAAAATTTCAGATTCTCAAAATGAATTTACGACCGGCCTTAAAAAGGGCTCTAAATAAATTTCAAAACTGTAAAATATCACGAAATATTTTTATGTGTTTTGTGTTATAAAATATAGCAATGTAATTAATAACGAATTCTAAGAGAAAAAGCGCCATTCATTAATGAAAACTGTTTCCTCTACCATACGTGTGTAATTATATCTAAAATTCATTCCTATTATAGCAGTTATTATGATATTTTTTTAAACCTAGAAGTTTTTAAACGAAATTATAGAAAATTTTCTTACGTGTAAAACCAACAATTTCACAATTAAATTATGATAGCATGGTGTGCAAGTACTTTCCAGGGGGGATGCAGGATGCGCACATTGTATGTCATGGTCAGCCCTCTTATCTCTGTTATTCCTAAAGTTATAACATTGCACATCTGTATTTGCTGCAAATATAATTCGTCACCTCAATACTACAACTAGATAACTCTGATTTGGTCATTGTTGGGAAAATAAAATTTAAACTTTACTTGATTAACATAAATTTAGGCTAAAATTATCATTTAAAATAAAAAAGGAAAATTGTGCTTGTCTAATTGGGAACAATTAAATAATGTTCAATGGTTTGAAAAAATATTGTAGATATATTATTTTATTTATTTAAGGCATTTATGGTTTTAAAGTTATCTAATATTTTAAAACACAAAATTAATACAGTTCCCATTAACTTATGGATTACCTAGTTTTATCTTTTTCTAGAGAAGAAAATTCAGAATCATATTCAATAGCTATCTCAAAAACAGTGAAAATCAAGTTATCTAGTTGTAGTATTGAGGTGACGATATGTTCTCAAACCTCAGTATACGTCTTTGTAAGGTGTAAAGCAGTCCCGTCAGAATGCATTCGTCGATTATTCCGCATCATGTTGACTGTTGCCCCAGCCATTACCATTCGGATAATGCTGTCTATGTAATGTCCCGTCTCTTGCGATGTGAATCTCCATGTACCTAAAGAAAGCTGAGAGTGAAGAGGCAATGTTTGACCTGGCTCAGTTATGTACTGCGGATGCATTATGGGCTTGTCTATTTTTCAAGCAGCTTCTACAGGATTCTGACGTCTTGGAAGACCGCTAAATACCATCCAGAGGATTGTGTGGTATCTATATGCTGTAACTGAAGAGCGGATATGGTTAATGAAGAAAAGTTTATCTAAAATAAGATTGTCTCTTTTTATATGAAAATTTAACTGACATCAAAATGCCACTGTTGAAGTCAGCGATAAAACGTTAGAAAACTTTGCGATAAAAAAAGAGCGAGACAGGGCTGTATTGAATCTCCAATAATATTTAATATAATATATTGAGAAAACATTGTCGGCAAACCTCTGATGGGATCAAAGTTAATGGAGTCATTCTCAATAAGTAGCGGTTTGCGGAGAGTATAGTGCTTATTGCAGAAAGTTGTCAAGGTTTTCAAATAGGTAACGGTGACCTGCAATAAATATGGGCCAAACTTTAATACTAACAATAAAGCAAGTCCCATAAAGATGATAAAATGTTTAAACTAAATAGAGTGTCCTTGGAGAGAGCATATTTTTTTATATACTTAGGTTGCACTTTGGATTTTACCGTCAAAGTGAAATGGTGAATCGAGATGGCCATGACTACTTTTATACGACTGTCGAAAATATTATATAGCCACGACCTAAACATGAGACTCAGAATAAGAATGGTAAGATGCTGTCTTTTCCATCCTACTGTACAAAGTCTAGTCGCGGACACTCACAAAAACAACGTTAAAAATGAAGCTTTAACTCACAGATGCATATTTTGTATTACCTAGTTGGAAAGACAAAGTTACGAATGCCGATGTAATTTCGAGGATAAAAAAGACCAAATACACAATTAGAGAGGTAACAACTAAAAATTAGGCATTTTTTGTCATAGTTTCACAGTATCCCGAGAGATATCTTTTGCTACTTGTATTTTAAGTGAGAAATTCCGGTAAACGAGGCTCTAATAGAAAAAGAACAACATGGCTCGAGAGTTCGAGAGACTGATTTGCGCTCAGCATTCGATCCCTGTTTTGAGGAGAAAAATATAGCCAAAATCACTGCACATGTCTGATAATGGAAATGTCACAGAAAAAAGAGATTTATCAGGATCAATACATTTATATTATATTGAAAGATATATGTAAAAAATGACCATTACGATAGAAAAAATACTCATCTACATTACAATAATTAAATCATACGTTAGATAAAGCACACACCTTAAAAGTCAAAGCATTTTTAATGTATAAGGTGTAATGTGTAATGCTATAATTATTGGACGTATAGTTTAATCGTATTTTACAACGTTTTTCTTAGGTCGTATTCTTATTTGTCCGGTACAAATCTTGCAATCGATTTTTAACTAACTTCCTGACTAGCTATACATTTGAAACTTTTAGAATATATCAGAACACGATGCCAATGCATTTTTTAATACTTTTAGCCATCTTTAAGTAGAATTAAATTCATTTTTAGTTAATTCTGTTCTGTATGAAAAGTTATTTCGATACCATTATTGGTTGCTAGGGGGTCCTAGAAACTAAATTATTAAATAATATATACGTGCCTTACTATGGAAATCAATATGAAATGACATTTCATTATTCAGTATTTCTATCAAGTAGAATTTGTTTTGATCGTTTGAGCTAGTCAAGTCGTTTATATAATTCAACAGAAAATTTAAAAACGTTGTATATATATATATATATATATATATAAAGTTCTTTTTATCTTGTAATTATTTGTTATATATTTAAAATAGAGTTATCTCTCAAATGAGCGATCAACTTTTAAATGATTCATAATTTTATTCTATTCGTGTATTTTAGTTTAAGGCATTTTTTATATAAATTTACAATTTGTTTAACATGAAGATCTTTTTTATATTGAATCAAGCTTTGGTATAGAATAAATTCAGGTTAAATACACTTTTAATTTTTAAGCTATCGGGCTGTACATTTTAAAATTAGATAATATCGTCTTCCATCACTATGTCCCAGCGCTTCAGTTCACTTTAATGACAACATCCTGGTCGATAGAGTCAAATTTAACAGTATTCTGAGTGGACGTAATATTAGGGCCCAATGGTGATAAGGGCCCCAGATTAAAAAAATAAATATTAAAAATACATAGCAAAATCCTTGGCAATGAAGCTTCGACTGTAAAAATGCGGCTTATTAAAAATAAATGCATTGCACACAAATGTTCATTTACTGGTTGTAGAATCTTCTCTCCAGATTTGTATGATAAAAATGAGAAATGATTTTTTTGTCTACAGAGAAATACGCACTGTCGTCAAAAGAGGTTGTAGGTAAACTCGATTATAACGCAAAAATACAAAATTAAAATCATATTCAATGATAATAAAGAATATTTAGATACCTTTATTTAAAAAAAATAATACAGTCTGTCATACATTACTTGCTGAATTTGAAATATAATTATTACGAGGGTGGGTCAATAAGTCCTTAGAAAAGCCGACAGGTGGCGCGACTAGTACTGTAAGCGGTTTGTTTTCATGCAGCGGCACTACCGATTCAGTATGCTGCGAAGTTTCAATCAGATTGGTCGGGTTGTTGTGTGTTTCTCGTACATTTAAAAAAAAATTTGCTTGTGGAAAATGGAAAAATGGAAAATGGAGAAAATTGAGTTTAGAGCTGCTATTAAACATTTTAATATAAAAGGGTTAACAGCAAAGGAAATAAAAAATGAGTTGGATTTAGTTCACGGCATATCTGCTCCTTCACTTGCAACTATTTATAACTGGTTAAATGAATTTAAACGTGGTCGTACATCAACAAAGGATGAACCACGCTCAGGACGTCCTGTAGAGGTGACTACACCAGAAATGATCAATAAAATCCACGATATGGTGTTAAGTGACCGAAGATTAAAGTTGAGTGAGATAATTGAGGTTACAGGGATCTCAAAAGGTAGCGTCATTTCTATTTTACATGACAAATTGGGCATGAAAAAAATTTCTGCAAGATGGGTGCCGCGTTTGCTCACAGTCGACAATAAACGCAATAGGGTGGTGGCCTCTAAAGCCCTGTTGTCGCTCATGCAACGCAATCCGGATGAATTTTTTCGTCGCTTTGTGACTGTAGATGAAACATGGATACACCACTATACTCCCGAGACGAAAGAACAGTCAAAGCAGTGGATTGCGAAAGGCGAACCATGTCCAAAGAAGGCGAAAACCGTAAAATCAGCTGGTAAGGTTATGGCTACTGTATTTTGGGATGCACGTGGAATTATTTTCGTTGACTATTTGGAAAAAGGAAAAACAATAACAGGGGATTATTATGCATCTTTATTGGACCAGCTAAAAAACAAAATTGAAGAAAAACGGCCTCATTTAAACAGGAAAAAAATCCTCTTTCATCAGGACAATGCCCGTGTTCACACATGTTTACGATCAATGGCTAAAATTGAAGAATTGAAGTTCGAATTGGTCGACCACCCACCGTATTCGCCAGATTTAGCCCCCAGTGACTTTTTCCTTTTCCCAAACTTAAAAAAATGGCTAAGTGGACAACGTTTTTTTTCAAATGAAGAAGTCATCGATCTGACAAATGCTTATTTTGAGGACCTTCCGAAAACTTATTTTTCTGACGGTTTAAAAAAAATTGAGAAACATCTAACCAAGTGTATTGAGCTCCAAGGAGATTATGTTGAGAAATAAAAAAAAAATACAAAAATAAAAACTGTTTTAATGCTTTTTTCTAAGGAATTATTGACCCACCCTCGTATAATGCTATTATTTTATTGATGCTGTGAGTAGGGCCTCCAACTAGTTAAATCTGGCCCTGCTGGTCGACATTTAGAAGTGAAATTATACCCATAAAAAAACACTCTTCAAAAATCTATATAGGCTTTAATGTTTAATATTAAAGCAACAATTTAATTACAATAAAAACGCGACGTGAATATTAAATCGCACCCCGTTTACGGCCATAATTTTCTTCAAGCTGTAGGCATGATAATTCCTACCATTATGTAATCTGTTATCCCGCTGACGCCTGTTTGTCGCCGATGACGTCAATACCTGTTTACCAAAGCCTCCGTTTTCTTCCTTCTCACACCCGCTCCGTGCGGTCGTTTTCCCGCTGAAAACTCCCCGTCCGCCATTTTGAACCACGGCGGCCATTTTGATAGACCGCTCCGTTCGGAAAAGGGCGGGAGTTCATGGAAAGCGGCGGGAAAAGCGAAAAACAAACCAGCATTCGAGCGTAGAGGAACATTCACTGACATTGATAATAAGTATTTATTTTATTATAAAATAATGATTAGGTAGGTACACGCTATGATCGATTACATATTCGTTGCATTTTTTACTACATGTAAAAAAGAAAAAAATAATTGTAAATAACTATTTAAATTTGTGAAAATATTTTTTTGATCCATTTATCATCAGCACTATAACAAAATGTGGGGCTTGACAGCCTCCAGAAAACGTTTTTATCCCCTTTGAGTTTGTTTCAAGCTGTCTTCACTGCGCTAGCTTCAAAAGTGTAGTATTGCATTCTATACAATAAAACCACCGCAGGATACACCCTTCCCTTTACCACCAGATCTATAAAAAAGGGTGGTTAGGTGTTTTTTTAAATGTTGATTGAAATATTATGAAGAAAAATATAATTAAGGATGCATAAGGATATACATTTTGAGATAATATTAAACATGTGTGACTTCTTATGATAAAACAAAGTTTATTTTCTTTAATGGTGTAACTGTAAATTTATGGTGGAAATATAAAATAAAATCCAATGTTTAGTAACTAAATCTACTTTTTTATTATTATATTGGATCGAAATGTTCTTTTGAAGCGAACAAAACCGGTCCACTATAATAATAAAAGAAGTAAAATTAGTTACTAAACATTTCGTTTTATTTAATTATTAATACAAAAATCACTATTAAACAGGACACATTGTTAGGAGTGAAACATCTTGAAAGTATGTGGTAAAATTATCAAATGGCTTTCTTAATGTTAATTATACGATAGATGACAAAACATACATGACGTGATATATGTTGTAATGTAATCGTGTAGTGTTAATTTCTAAGATGTGAAAACACATAAAATTGTAATGACATACATTTTTGTCCTATAAACCCTATAGATTATTCAGGTTTGGCCCGCAGATATACATCAAATTCTTTATTCTTCACAGGGCGCTTGGGAATATAATAATAATAAAAAATATATTCAATTAACTTGTTCTGACTATATTCCGGAAACGTCCATACAAAACTTTGGTAATATCGAGGAAACTTGGGCTGCCACGTAACAGGAAGATACTTATAGTATACTCATAGAACAGTTGGTTCCTATCTCAAGCAAAAGCAACGTAACTGAGAGATGGAATAAATTACGGCTGACCCATACAATCCCTTTCTCGCCTCTTTGTTCCGACCGAGATCTTTGATAACGCAAAAAATATATTACGAAGGGGTAATATATGAAATTTCGAATTATTATAATATATCCCACCACAATTTTCTAGCAAGAATTCCCGAAAAAGTAAGCCCGGGCTTAAACAAACTATACGAAAAGATTAAAGTTTTTAATTGAGAGTTAAAATATTGTAGGTTGGTGTAAATATTGTAAGTGGTTCTTTGTGTAGGTTCATTTAAAATTGTTCACATATTTCGTCTCATTTCCTGACTGCTTTGGTTTTTTAAAATAACGGAATAGCATATTTATAGTTTTTACTTAATTAACTTTATAGGCAATGATTGTACACTATAAAATTTTTGACGTTAATTTTAACGAGTAAAGGAATAATTTAAGGTGAATACTTCACCTACCAGAGGTACCTAGCGAAAAATACGAAGCTTGGAATTTGAGACATTAAAAATATTTTCTATATTAAGTTAATGATAAACTTACAATTGAAAAAAAAGAATTCAAATGTGAATTAGTTAAAGGATCCCATCTTATTATTACCTACATATTTGTTGTGTCGTTATGTTTATTGAAAAATGCTTTTATGTATAGTAGCGTATATAGTAGAAATGGGTCATTCTTGATAATACATTGATATAATAAAATTATTATTTCATTATTCGATACCAAATGCATACGAGATTTAAGAATGTTAGATTATTATTATTGAAAATATATGATTCTTGCAAAACATCAGAAAACAGACATAGGTACTAGAAAAATTGGATTTACTATCCGGATGACGATTCTCCCAATTGAGCTATCAGCTTAATTCTGACTAAGCATAATTATTAGGTATTTCATAATTTTTCCAAAGGGAAGTTGTCATCATTATGATTTAATCGAGGTAATTATTTACTAATACAAATCATCGGTGGTGACAGGCATTAACTAGCATCAACATTGGACAATTAAATGGCGAAGGGTAGAGGTAGGCTCTTAAGATTTGACATAATTAGTGCACGCCAAACTTTGTCAGTCATACGTATTTGTTTTCATTAACCTAAGACTACAATTTATAGATGTTGTTAGTTACTTTTTGAAATTTATGCCATTAAATGATACATAATTTTGGATTTTTTATAGATATAATAATATTTTATATATATTATGGTTTGTCTAGTGTTACGTTCCTAGACGTTACTAGACAGGGCTTAATGAATTTATAAAAAAAACGAACTAACAAAATATGTACCTAATATGTATTCTTAATTCAACGGAAACAAATAAATATGAATGAAAAAGTGTGCATAATTTTGTCGAATCACAACTATTGTAGTTTGGATTAGGCAGGGCTTAATTGATTTTTAAAAACTAACCAACACCATCGGTAAAGTGTAGTCTTAGTTCAATAAAAACAAATACGTATGACTGACAAAGTTTCATGTGCACTATTTATGTCGGATCTTAACAGCCTACCTCCACCGTTCGCCACTAACATTAAATTTGTATACCAAGCACAGTGACGATCTCTTAATAACATGCCTGTATTGTTGAATGCATTAACAATCGATCAGTTTCGTCTCGTCGTATATAAGTCATATTTCCACTCATTATATGACATGGCCATAATAATAAAATGTATGCAAATCTAAGGAGCAGGAGTCACGATTGAAGTGGAAAGATCTTTGGAAGGCCTTCATTAGATTGGAGTTAATCTCTTTAACGGGACTGTCAATTCTTACTTATTCCATATAGCTTAATAATTATCAGGACCGGTATACCAAAATATGCTATCTTACAGCTATTAATACTAACAAAGTTTTAAGTCAAAATAATTTATTGAAGATGGAAAATAATTAATTGAAAAATTCTAATATATGACAAAGTCCCATTGAAGCGAATCAAACCTGTCATAATAATATTAAATTATGTGGAATAAGTACTAAATATTTAATTTAATTTTAATTGAGATTGGAGTTGTATGACAGATAATGATGATATTGACAATTATGTAGTGAGAAAATATTTCATAATAAAATATATTTTCTTTTATTACTGTTATTTGTGTCATCTGTCTTACTATAGAACGTTCGTCAAGATTTTTTAAAAATAAGATTTTTCTACACACGAATAGTTTTCTCAGTGCCTTTCCTTTACTTCTTGTAACCAATATTAATTATCATCCCTTGTCTATTGCAGACTGCAGTAAAAACAAAAAAAGGTCCATATCTAAAAAAAGATGGATCTCAAACACTTAAAATTCCTCACGGGGGTGGCGCTGTTGGGTGCAATATTTTCATACGCAAGCGCGGCTCCTGGTTCCCATAACGGGGACGCCCACTCGCATCACGGGCATCCAATAAAGGCGTCACGACGCTCTATACAACCCTCCCAAATCGACGACGCCGCTCCAAAGTCGCTTGCGCTGGACAGAGACGACGATGACGCTGTGGATTTCCCCATTGAGACGCTGCTTAGTGTTCAATACGAGGGAGGGATGATAAAGGAGTTGAAGGTCTCGCAGACGGAAGGGGATGGGTATAGGGGAGGGCAACCTCACTCTTGGAGGCCGTCAGTCTTGGACAAGCGGCGGCTGTGCACGGACCTCTGTTCCGCCGGTGAGTTTTTCTTTCACTAATCGTTGATTTTATTTTTCTAATTTTATTTTATTCTAAAAACTAATTAGATGACATATAAATAGATTGCATTGCTCTGCGAATCTTTTATTTTAATTATATATTAATATTTTCAATACCATTCGTTTTTAGAAAAATCATTGACTTGAAGTTGTCCGTTTTTTGGGTACTGTTCGGTTATCAGGAATACAGCGGAAAACACATTTTGAAAATACCCGATATACTGTATATTATTTGTTAGTTTGGGTTAGTTTAGGTTAGGCTTGGTTATTTTAACCTAACAAATAATCCAGTTTATCGCCTATTTTCAAAATGTGTTTCCGCTGTATTCCTGATAACCGAACAGTACCAACCAATTTAAATGAATAATACTGTTTAATTACTTATAAAGTGAAAATAAATACTAAATTGTGCAGAATTAATTACCTAAGTACTCTAGATGTAATTTATAACACATTGGAAATTAAATTATTGTATAAATCTAGTGAAATAGTGTCCATTATCTAATGTTTAATGATATTATATAAGAGTATGTAAAACATAATATTAGATCCCGTTAATTAATTATATTTTGATTTTCGAATTTGTGAGAAATATTAATAACCGTGGTAGAATTTTGATAATAATATGTCCACCAACCTACTGCAATATTGTTAAAGCTCTTATAATTTGTAACCTAATGCCTACTGTGTTAACATAATATTGTATTAACATAATAGTCTACATTCAACAATTATTCATACTCTAGAATAGATATTACATTGGCAAACGGATTTCTCTTTTTAAAACATACCTAATTATGTATTTGAGAAAAATCGACTGTGTGTTAAGAGAGTTATCAGAGGTTTTCCCGAATCTCTTATAAACTAATACATGTTAGTGTTGCTACCTAACGTTATTAAGTGTCATATCTCAAATATTTATTTTCATAATTGCAAGAATAAATGCTATAATATTATTAATTTATTTGATTTCATCAAAGGTAATTTAAAAATCCTAAATGATTTGAGTTATGTACAATTTATATTAAGAAACAAATTTTGGGAGGCGGTTAAGATCCAAACCGGTTCATAGCGCCAATAAGTAAAAAAAAAACAAAAGGTCGATGGTGTTAATTTTATTTTTGTTAAGTACATATGTTTTATATTCTATGTGATAAATATTTATATTTTTAATTCAATACGGAAATCTAATTTAAAAATCCAAGGTTAATTGTTATAAATAATAAATCAATATCGTTTTGAAAAATCTAATATAAATAACAATTTGAGACATTCTTCCCTTATGGACGATGATTACACCCATTAACTGTTTACAATACAACTGTTCTTCTTACGAATAATTATGTTATCCCAGGTGTTTAAAATTCAGTCCAGAAATGGCTGCCAATTTAAATAAAGGTTGCATACACACCAAGAAAAATAGATAATCGGTTAACAGTATGTGTTTTAACCATTAGAATCGAAGACGTATTAAACATGAAAATAATTTTGATTCTAAGATTGAATTGGTACCTATTCTAACGTTGTCCTAATTTCTGATCTTTCCAGGGCTGGGCGGTGACCCTTGCGGTCCCTCATGCCCCGGCAACATAGTCGAGCTCTTCCACGATGTTACGCCAACCAGAGAAGCCAGCCCGAGTGCAGATTTGTTCATGAAACACAATAGCAACGATAACAGTAATCCGCCTACACCTGATAATAGCACCAGTGTGGATGTAGTCGGAAACCCGAGGTTCGAGGTCTGCCCGCAGCTTTGCGAGAATGGCTTAGGTGAGTTACAATTCAAATATAGTATTTATATGTTATTATTTATAATGCTTGAGAATCGGGACTGTCATATTACGGTTTCTTTGGATGCGTAATCTTAAAATTTATAGATTACGAAATATATAAATGTTATTATTCGATATGCTCTTATTATTATATTATGATCATCATATTATTACTACTTACTTATTTAACTTATTAACCTTCGGGGGCAACACAGAGGTAAAAAGCTTACAGGGATTATAGAGAGTAATCGCATCAGACATCGTTACCGGCCCATCTTAGCAGTGGCGGCTCGACGACTTTCTAGGTGGTGGGGTTTAGCCAATAATTATTAAATATACATACCTACCTACTTTCTTATATCAAGCTACTAACTAATAATATGATTTGAATACTCTTTCAGAATAATATGATTATCTGAGTCGTTACTTAATCACACCTAAAAAGCGTGTTTAAGAATAATAACTTAATTAATGTCAAGCCGTGGGTCTCAGGTTCGAATCCTGGGTCTGGCAAGTACACATATTGTTTTTCAATTTGTGTGTGAGGCAGGGTATGGACCTAATAGGTTGAGCAAGTGGCTGACATCCATTTCTCGTAAAAACAAAATCTGTTAATACAAACCTCTACCCTGTAGAGGCCCATATGATCCTATTAGGATTGGACATGGTCGAAAAAAAAAAAAAAAAAAAAACTATTACAGACTTACCATTATCATTTTTGAACAACGACATACAGTGAGAATTTTTACACACATAGGGGTCATTTGATTCGCTCCCCAGTACGCATATACTAACCCTAATGCATTCACATCCTTTGTAGAACGATATTTGTACCGTGACGACGGGATGGAACTGAGTGACCCCGGTCATCAAAAAATGAACGCCATATCTTTCTTAATTTGTACATATGTGTCACCGTCAAATAGAACGCATTTTATTTAATTAATTATTTTAATACCGCGTAATCGTCATTATGTTATTACATAATTTACAATAATTGATTTATTTATTTGTACAATAATAATAACCATCTCTATAAAATTGCGACGGGCTTAGACGGATAAAATAAATTAAATAGTTCATTTAATCATGTAATTAAGTAGGTAGGTATATTATATTATGACAATGATAAACAATATCGGACGTGTATTTTTGACATTATTACGGTGTGGCGATGGTCCCTACGAACCCTTAAGGTAGAGCCGCCACTGCATCTTAGGCTTCTCACCCTCAAGACATTGGTTATACTGGACTTAAATTGTTCACAAAGCTCAGCATTTGTTCGGATGCACCACTTTGGTTTTCTTTAACCGGTCCAAGTATTCTTCGGAGAAATTCTGATTTCAAATACTTGGATAACCTTCTCTTATTTCTCCGTAAAGCTCCAGGTTTTACACCTATATAGTAAGGTTGGTCTCACTGTCACGTTGAATATCAGGAATTTTATTTTTTTGGACAATAGCTTGGACCTGAATAGACTCTTCAGTGTGAAGAACGTTGCATTTCCACTCATCAATCTGCTGCAAGTTCGAGGTTCATCTCGTTATTTTGGGAGATATCGGTTCCCAAGTACTTAAAATAACGATCCTCTATTCTTCTATTATATCTCTAGTATCTATTATTACTCGACACTTTTCTCTTATACATGTTAACTTTTAGCTTTATTCATTTCGTCGCATCCTCCAGAAGAGTGAAAAGATCGCATATATGTGTTTCTTTTCGCACGATCGCCAACATATTATGCACATAGTCTAATACTTCGCGGAATCCCTTTCTCTAGAGCAAGATCAAACAGAATAAGCGAGGAAGTCCTGTTTCAGTACAGCTGTCTCAAATATATTCCCCTGTATATGTATCCTGCTTTTAGATGCATCCATCCACACTGTCATCATGTCGATCAGCACTTTTAGATTTTGAATCATTTTAATGTGTTCCGAATAGTTTCTCCATGCACATACTCATAGACAGCGAACATTTTGGTTGTATTCTCATGTATTTTCCGGAATCTATCGTAGCCTGAAAATCTGATCGTTACCAAGTGCTACGGTTTCTTCTGAGTCTGACTGATAATCCCCAGGAATATTTTCCGCAAAAAGAAATAACCGTTCATCCTAAAAGCATATAAAATATATGAGTATATACAATTAAATATGTACCATAAAAATACATTATTATAAACTTTGTCGTTTAAAATTTAGAATGAAGCCATATTTCGGTACAGCAGAAGTCCATGCCTATAGCACATTTTCAAATTATTTTCATATCACTACATTCACTATACGTTTAGTTTGAATGATAAAAAAATAACATTATATAGTTGAATATATTTGGTAAAATTTTCATTGGAGTTTGCAATTTACTAGTAATTTTGGATACATTACAATAATTTGCGTTCTGTATGTCGATACCATGATTATATATAATATATTAAGATGGTTTTCTATAGCATCATGTAAAAGTTGTCTCGAAAAATCTGTGTAATTTTGCAGATTTTTTTAACATAATTAGATTTTATACCATTAAAAAAATGCAGCCAATTTTACATTTAAAAAACTTTTGAATCATAATTAAAAACTATACGTTTACTGCAATAATACCTCTTTTCTTGAAAAAAAAACATTCATTTTTCTGAAAAATATTATAAAAACATAAGTCCCGTAGTTCTATCATTTTCAATTCCGGACAGGTGCAAGAAATCGATTGGGATTTCGGGATTTCAAACCCAACTTGACACTTTTATGCTTATTTGTTATTATTAATATTGTCATTCAAATACATCGGAATTCCGACACTATTAATCGGGAAGTTTTGTACGTTTGAAATCGTAATGACTTTTGGCTCTTTTTCTGTCTTATTTTGATAACTCGCACATATACCTCTTTGGACAGCGTTCACATTCATATACCCAATAATAAAACTTTATATAATATTATCTTATAAGAGTGATATGGAAATATGGAGACTCTCCTCACTATAAAATTCGTAGAACTGCAAGAACCTGCGCTTATTACTTTCATTAAGCTATAGGACTATTCAATACTGCGAAAAACTTGACATTTTGGTTTTAAATGGATACAGTGAAGTGTTGAATTAGATGTGCTAACCTTATTGTATATCAATCTAAATACTTTCTTGCTCTAAATCGACTTTCAATATTGTGACCATACCGTAACTAGATTCGATATAAATAAAAAGGATTTAAAGTAAAATATATTTGTATTATTTAGATAAATCTACGTTCTTTTTAAATAAGTATAAAATATTCAAACTACTTACGGATTATTCAAAAATATTTTATATTACAATAATACTTTTAAAACTAAGTTGATAAATATATCGATGAAATAATAAAAAATCATAAGATTAGATCCTTTAAAAAACGTACATTTTATGTTTGACTTGAAACAATATTTATTTTTCTTTGAAAGTAATGTTTTTTAGATACCTACGAATTCAATTGGTAACTTCGGATTTTGCCGCGAGGTGACTCTAATAGGCCGTAAACTTACTAACGAAATTAAATCAGTTTATATAACGTGAATAATTAAAATTATTAACTAAACATTTATACAAATTCCAGGTCGCCCTCTCTGCACATGCGCCGCAAAACCAACGAACTCCGGACCTCCATCCTGGATATCCATCTGCTCCGCCTTCTGCTACTCCTCGTCTCCATACAGACCCGGCGGCTGCCCGGCATGCGAGGGTATCGAAGAGACAAGTCCACTGAAACCAAATCTCCTTTTTTCAATGATGAATTCCGACATCTGGGTGCAGTGGTGCTCGTACCAATGCAGGCGGGGAGACGGAGGCGCCGCTTGCAACTGCGATCAGGCACCTCTGTTTTAATCACTTAAAGGTTTGAGTTCTAATAAATGGATACATAATCGGCGAAAATATATAACATTACTTCTTTATGTATTCTATTTAATATCTGGGCTAGTCAAATCATATCAGTAATATACTGTACACTGAACAATTTTCTGAAGCTACTAACCATCTTTCATAATAATATACCTTTGTTCATGGAAGCATACAACATTCGTTTAAACTTTAAAGAACTCTTTCATTTTTAATTTCACGAATTTTAAATTGTATAAAAAATCAAAAATACAATATGGGAGTTAGATTATTATTAATATCACGGACAATTTCTTTATCTCATAATAAAAATACAACCTAATTGTGACATTTTCACAAAATAAAATCAAAAATTCTAAAGATGCTTGCGTATATAAATCTAGTCTAATAAAATTAATAAAATTATCGTTTTTAAATAATTTTAAGAAATTTAGATTAATTTATTATCTAATTACAAACGTATTATTATGTCGGGGTGTGCAATGAATATTTCAAATATAAATAAAAGCGTTGGAAAAAGATCTTTTATTTTTATGAATTAATGGCAAAGCATAATATGTTTTATATCCATTTTAATAAAATGCACTTAACACATATCCAAATATTTATTGCAATTTATAATTGTATCACCTAGTATTAATTTAAGTAATTGATTTTTATTAATTATCGATATATTTTATCCAATTATGAATATTGTTAACCTATACCTATGTTTCTTTATTATTAAATTTATTTTGAATTCCTTATGATTTGTTTTATTTTTGATCCCATATTTCATTTCGTTTACGACCCTTTCTTGTTGCACATGTATTCAATAATAATGAAAAGTTTTAGTTTTTTTAAAACTCTTTATTGTATAGTGTCTGTCAAATAATTTCTTGAACAAATATGTGGGTATACTAATGAATAAAACATTAAGAGTTATAATGTATAAAATTTAACAATTTGATTTCTAACAGGTGGAAACTATTTTGAATTTAAGTTTTTGTGGTAAATATTATCAAAATGTTTCATTATATTTTTATGAAGAATGTTTTAAGATGTTCTTTTTGTTATTAGAAAATAAGATTAGTTATAGGAAACAACCAAGAATATAAAATTAAAACACAATATCACGAAGGGCTTCCAAAGGTGTAGGTATACATAATTATTATAAACATTGTATGTTCGTGCATGTGAAGAGTATATATTTTAATAATAAAAACAGTAAGTATGTATACACATAAAAATATCAGAATACGTGTAATATAATATGCTAAGTTTTATTTAAATGAGTTCATTTACAACAAATTATTTAATTTTTATAAACAAATATTATTTTTTGTACCTACCTTTATACTTCTACTTTCTGTGTTGACGTTTTCTATCAATCAAAAACTCGCTGTCTAATGCATGCAACATCAATAGAGACGTTATAAATGAGTCAAAAATCCACTCACTGTCGCGCTAATTTCAACATAAACGTATAACTATTACGAAGTGAAAATTGTACACCGTTCATTTTGACGACAGTAAATAATTTCCACGTATAGCGTAAATGTGTTGATAAGTCTAAAAACATCAATTCTCAGGGCAGTTCTTTGTATGTTTGGCTTTCTGTGGTAAATCAGGAATGTTTTTAAATTTTAGATTGTTGAGAAGTTACAAACATTTTACTCAAATTTACAAACATCTAAAAACATAGATATAATCTGATTTATCACAGATAACAATATATTCACGCCATACGCGGATGTATGCTTATATACAGACTCCATAATTTCCTTAGATCCAGTGCATTGGGCCGATTTTTCAGGTTGCGTAACTATATAAACCTTTTTCAACTAACGCGTGCTTTTTATGTATGTCTTTGTATAAACCCTACATCAAATATTGAGAGGTGTATTTTCAAAGTGAATTTATTCCACTATTAGACGAAAATGAGTTATAAATGCCAGACTTTAAAGGATACAATTTTGAACAAGTATTTTTTTGTATAGAAGAACCTAATACCATTCAATCCAGTGGAAAAATCAACTTCAAAATCGGTGTTAGTTACAAAAGTAACTTATTCCAATACAAAAAACATTATGTTATATCAACACCGAAAACAGTATGCTTTTGCCAAAAATTTGTTGAAGTGGAATAAGTTATCTTTGAAAATACACGCCTCATATGTGTTACTATTGCTGTCTTTAAATAAGGATTTTGTGGTTTAAATTTTGTCTAAATGACTACCGAAATTAATGAATAAAGATTCATAAACATATCTATTTAGTCATAGAGCATATACTAATTGAGAATGAATGAAAAAAAGGTTAAGTATATGGAATGATTGCAGGAAGCACTTGAGTGTATATAATATTATGTATGTGTGTAAATGGTCTCTCCAGGTATGAGTGTATAAATGTATACAATAATATGTAAGTTCATTTGTTTTTTTAGATAAATCTTATTTTGAATGTATTAATTATGTTTAAATGCGGTGGAAATAAGTATGATCATCTGCCATGTTGAAAATTTACATGGTTTACCAAGCGATTGATAAAACTACATTTAACAAATATATGTAAGTATGTTAAATTAAAGAAGAAACTAAACACTTATACAGGTATCTAAATTACAAGACCATTTAAAAAGTAGACATCTGCTGACTTAAAAAATATACTTAAAAGTTTATTGATAAATAAGATTTTCTCTGAATTATAAAAAAAATACCCCTTCGTTTCCTTTAATGATTTTGATTTATGGAAAGAATGTGTTATTGAACGATTAAAACGTGTAATTGGGAAAGATTATTATAAAATAATATTATTATATTGTAAATAATATGTTGACATCTAAATCAGTGTTTTTCAAAATAATCTGGGTGTAGCCCACTTGAGACGGACATAACATAGCTCAATAGTCCACTATGCCATCAGCTATATAAGAATGCATTCTTTTAATAGTGGAAATATGATATAATGGCACATCTATGACTTATTTTTGAGAAACGCTGGTTTTATTATCTTGCTAAGGTAAACAAAAAGAAGAGGTATACTTTAATTTGGCTCGCGTCATGCAGGAGTAGATCAAGTGACGTATTCGAAAATATGAGCTATGAACAACATCTAGTAAATTTAAATGGGTAATAAAAATTATATAATATGTATTATATTCTCGTTCTTATGTGAGTGTTTCCATTGCAGTGATTTGATATATTTACATGAAAAGATAATTATTATCTTCACTTCACTTGATTTATAAATGCATAACGTAAAGCAACTATCAATAAAAGTGCAAAAAGCTCCTCTGTATAATGTGCAATTTTAATCTTAGCAAGGCATTCAAACATCTGTACCTACAGGAATGCAGTCCTTGTCAAAATCAAGGGCGGGAAGACATTCTTTTAAATTCGTGTATTTCTTTTAGTAGCAATAAAATGTCAATGTAAAATGTAATTAAATATTAATTAAACTATAATCGATTATAATCTAAGAAATTGTGCTTATCGATACGTATATTATATTTTAAAATTATCATATTTCAACGAAATTAATGGCGTACTTACATAAAAAAAATATTTAGTTAACTAGCGTATTTCTTCCACTGTACCGACTGCGAGTAGAATATCTTGTGATGAGGTTATAGAGTAAGTTACCAAGTAAATAACAACTCAATTCCGGCGCCAAACATTCCATTAGTGGTGGGCATGGCCCCCACATCCTAAAGCGGGCTTCCAGGCCAGAATTTTTTGCGGCGTCCCCTAGGTATCTATCGTCAAGGTTATCCACGCCGGGCCCGCCATATGCCCGGGCCCCAGGCTAGAGCCCTGTCAGCCCTCATTTGTGGGGGGCCATGGGCACAATGAAACGGAGAAGCTGGTTAACGAAATATACTAATTGCTTTCAGTGGCATTCTATAAAAGTTATGACGTTTTACTTTAAAATGATTTCATTTATTTCTATACTTTTTATTTACTTATTAAATTATATAAGTTCTAATAATTATCTTTGGAAACCTAGTCAAATCAAATCTGCAAATTAATTATTCCTACTTTTTTTAATATTTTCAACACATATTTGAATTTCCATGATTAGTTTTAGGTTATAAGCTAGGATAGGGCCTTGATAGAAATGTCTGGCAAATACTGTTGTGAAGACGACAATAAATCTGTATAAAATAGTTGTTTAACAATATTATAATAATATATAAGTGTTACATGTTTAATATTAATAATTACATTATCATTAAAATATTCATACATTCTCCATAATACGAGTATATTATAAATAGCCAGACTATCTCAACCACAATAATTATTTAGTTAACTTTTAATTAAATTGTAAATAATTAGCTTTCTTGTTCAGTTTATCAAATTTGTAGTGACATCAATTGGCGAAAATAATAAATGGAAGCTCGAGCAGTAATGCAGTATACTGCACTTTCATTTGTTTTAAAAATAAAATAAATAAGTTGGCGCTTTCACTTTTTATTACGTCTTTTCATTTGTTTTGAAACAAATGTCACTTTTTCTCTTGTTCATTTTGATTCCATCATTAAACAAGAATAGTTAAAAATAGTTCTGTGTTTTTATTATTTGCGAGTATTCTTCCACACAATAAAAGTTTTAATTAGTAGTAACTAAAAAACACTACAAATTATCTGTTCTCCGAGTTTTTGTGCTTGATAAAAATGAGATAAATTGTAAATAATATAACATTCTCTCCATTCAATTATATGTTTTATTGAAAAAATGGCTGTTAACATTCGTACTGTCTATTACTAAACTAAGGTAAATTGGCATTTTTGCTCCTAAGATGGACCTGCACACACGTAACATACTTTTTACGGGGAAACGTTTTCAGCCATTCGCTCAATCCAACGGGTTTTCGCGCTGGATTAAATATGCTCTGAAAGAAAAACTACATGTACCAGATGCTGGATTGAACCTGTATCCACGGCTTAAGAGACGAGACATCTACCACTGGTCTACCGTGGAATCTTTCAGTAATTTTACAATAATTATTTGCTGTAGACAATACTTATAATAATAATGTAATTAATTTCATGTATCAAAAATATTTTAATTGTTTTGTGTTGATTAAAATAATGTTACTATATTACACTGTACATAAAACTTTCAATAACAATAAATGAATGCAATATCCTTTCACTCTAATAATTAATTGACAGATGTCACCAGTGGGTAATGGAAATTATCTAAACTATCATATTATCAATGCATAGATGTGATTAATATTTTTAACAGATTAGGTTAAAACTAATAAATATGCATACTAATCCTATTTAATTCATTCATACCTGATTGCTGACGTGCATACTCGTAGTTCTGATTGAATATATTTTGCTATATTACATTCACGAACTTTTATATGATAATACGAATTAATAACTTGTGGGTAAATTAAATTATTATTGACGATGGTTCCACTTGACAACTATATTGATATAATTTTATTGCGGGACAGTATTAATTCAGAAAATGTCAATTATTAAAATGGTGAATGAAACTACCAAAACTAATACAACATTATTAATTATTAATGAAGTATCTATTAATTTGATATAATATTATTTATATTTATTAGTCAAAAAGTTTTACTGTGTAAGCCTGTAACAAATATATTATTGTGTATCTTTCTAGATGTCATTACATGTATATCTTTAGAGATGAATACCTATTACTGGCATCCTTAAAAAATCAGTATAATTTGTGTATTGTTAGTAATTTTATCATTTCATACAATAAATGTTAACAGATCCAGAAAAACAACACGCATCGTATTAAAAGTGTATTTTTTTAAAATTAAAAGTAAACTTTGAAAGGATGGGTAACATACATGTTTTATTACGATATTATATAATGTTTTTATGACTTTTATAAGGTATTAGTCAATACTCACTACTCGAAAAAATAATGTTTTCAATTAAGTACAATAATATTTGAATGTCAATGTTATCTTTGTTTAAAATTGTTTAAAATCAGGTTTTAAGCATACTTCATTGTTATTATAACATTTTTATCAGTTTTAATTGTTTTGTTTTGTATTTACCTTTAATTATATATATATCGTTTTATCAAACAAGCCCTGTGTTTTAATTATAATTAAGTATAATATTATATTATTTAAGTAATCATCATCGTCATTGCCCTGAATCTATATCCACGGCTGATTGAAGGCCTCTCCAAGCTGGGTCCTGTACGTTGCGTTGCCACATACTTAACCGTGTCATCGATCCAGCGGCCTCTAAGTCTATCTTGCGGACCTTTTGTACGCTATCGATTTTATACTTTTGTGAATTTAAAAATATAAGTATATTTTTTTATTGGAAGAAATACCATGCTAGCTTTTGTAATTATTGTATTAAATATTCCTGCAGAGGAATGCAGAATTTACTGAAAATTTTAAAAAAATAGCTAATATTATTACGAGATCCAGAAACTTTGAGTAGCACAGCGTGGTATGGAGATGGTGCATGCTGGGCATAACGCGAAAGGACAAAAAGTGGAATGATTGGATAAGGAATCAGACAAGGGTTTACGCTGTAATAGAGTTCACTAAAAACCTAGAATGGAAATGGGCTGAACACAAAAAAACAGCTCAAAGAAGGGAGAAAGAGAGAGATGATGATGATGATATATATGTATATATGAGTTGTCTAGAGTCATAACTCATTCTTGCAATTTTTGAGTTAAATATACCAAGTGATTCTAAAGGCACTAATCTATATAAATAAATATAGTTGGCTATCAAAAGTCAAGTTTAAACCATATGAAAATCGTTGACAAAGTTGACTGTTGGTGTCATAACTCACATTTTTCAATGAATAATTGAGTTATGTCATCAAGGCCTTTTTAACCAATCAGCGAGCTCTATTTCTCATAGTGTGCTGTGTGTCTGCAGCGCCTTAGGAGTATTATATATTTAAAAAATAATATAAATCGACTCAATCACTCATTAATATTCAAGGGTGATCAATATTTTTCTTCTAATTACAAAAAACAGTGCTCTGGTGGTTTTTTGCGATTATCTCAAAACTCGATTTTTGGAATATATGAGTTATGAATCTAGGCAACTCATATATGTAAGTACAAACATATATAATATAATATACTGCATTATACTGGAAGCAAGATTTATTTTATTGTTATCAATAAACGCTAATCCTCAAGTAGCAACGGAATCATTTTTAGTGATATTGTTATTTTGGCAACCCTGTCAAGATAAAGCTTAGTAATAAATATACGATTAATATTTTTCTGTCATATTTGTACTGTTTATCAATCGTGAGCAAGTGGCTTTAATTAAACTGATGTTTTGCTTTCGGCGATGCATAGCTTCTCAAACTAAACAAATGATTTGTTTAATATATGGAATTTCATTATTTTTTTTATTCATGACCTTTACCCGAGTTGTCTCAAAATGCTACAATTTATTAACGGTAAAACCTCTTTACGACAATTTTTTTTTTTGGTCGTTTACTACTATGTTTTTTTTAACATTAAATTGGCTCTTTCCAGTAAATAGGAGTGTGATCGGCTGACAAAATAAAAGTGATTGAAACTACTGACGCATTGAGTCTACTTCGGAAACACTATTATTATTTTTCGCCAGCTGAGTGGAATTAAGTTCACGCCGAGCGGCTTAAGCATCGGCCTATAATGTCGTGAGTCCCAGGTTCGAATCCTGGGTCTGGCAAATACACATATTGGTAGGAATAAGGAGTGGAGAGGTAGGTTTGGTTGACTCCAAGAATGAGAAGGTTTGGTTCCGCGATTACAAATTATACCCCCATTTATTAATCCCCAACAACAAATAATATTTACAGACAGTGTTGCAAGTACAATTCAATGATGTTATTTCTAGGAAGTTACTAGACCGATCGGATAGGGTAGAGCGGTTACCCGATGGTCGTGGTTACGTTGATTGACTGTGAGTGCTGAGTGATGAAATAAGTAGAAATACCTCCTTTATATTATATTGATCGAATGCAATGACGTCATGTATCGAGGCGACACTGTTGTCAGCAAGTTCTTTTTGTCGCCCGGAACCAACTAGAGAGCCTCTTCATATTGCTTCCGAAAGAATTTGTTTACGAGGTGACATTTGATTTGTTCAATTGTTTCAAATTCAGATTTGTTTCAAAAATACATTGTAATAGGAAGTCTTACGAATACTTGTTCCGTAGTAGACATTGTAAATATGATAAAAATGGGCAAGCGTGCGTCTAGTAGCAAAGGTCACTTTGTCTAGATGACGACAAAGGTGACTTCTGGCGTACGTGTTAAAATATGATTTGATGAAGGTTACATAAATGCTATAGTTTACATTGTAAGTTCAACTTAATGCTATGTAGGTATTACTTAAATAAATTAGGCATGTTTGAGATTCACGATGGGCAGCCACACACATATTGTTTTTAAATTTGTGTTTGGATTCAGAGTATGGACGTAATAGGTTGAGCAAGTGGCTAACATAAATTTCTCGTAAAAACAAAATCTGTTAATACAACCTCCGCTCCATAGACTAATATCTCCACTCTGTAAAGGCCCATACGATCCTCGAAGGCAGTCTAAGGATCGAACATGGTGAAGTAGTAGTAGTAGTATGGTCAATGTACTACTAGATACTGGTATCTTAATACTCCGTCACATATTGTAGAACCTCAATTTTATCAGAATATCTCAAAGACACGAACGCAGATTTAAATTCTTCACGCTTATTTCAATTGTTTACCATAATACCATAGACAATAGTGTATACATCACAATATAGTATGCGGATAATGTAACACTGCTGTAAATAATATATGAACGCTGATGTGCAAAAATTAATACTACTTCAATCTAGAGGCGGCAGGTTATATGAAAGTATGGTGAAGCAGGCATGTATGGTGAGGCAGGCTGGTAATTCTAATAATGGTTGCAGCAAAATTTCCACGTTAACATTGTATTATATGGGTAGGTTATAATGACCAAAGTAAATCCTCCGTGATGCCCAGCATTTTTTTTATCGCGTCGCTATTTTCTCGTAAGTTGTCGGCTATATTGTTGGTTTGCTTAATTCAGTTGTATGAGAAAGCCGATTTATTGTCCCTCTCTTTATTTAATACCTCTATGACTTCAATGTATGTAGAGTCCATTTGTTAACCATATTCATTTGACTATACATATTATATCATAAAATATGATTTTTTAAGACCAGTCTCAGATGTCTATGGGGTGTGTTATCTTATTTTTCACATACTGCGTCCATTAGCGAGTCAATTGCACGGAAGCCTCATATTTTCATATTATTTTAACATTTCCGGTAATAAATTCGTCACAATGATGTCCCGAACCAAACAAAACGATTTAAAGTTAACATACGCGTTCGCAGGATGGGTCAATAACGCTGTAAAGATACGTCAATGGATTTGCAATAATTCCATTTATTGCAATGCATTTATCTGTTTTTGAAAGAATGATTTTTATTCTAAGAGTAGTCTTATATAGTCTATAATATAACAGAGTTGTTTACGAAGGCTCTTTTATTTTTCACATGCGTGACTATTATCAAGTAAATGCATACTCAAAACTCACAGTTTCAATATCCCAATCATTTCACAATAAAGATATAATTGCGTTGGATATATTCATTGTTTCGCATTCGTGAGCACGTAGCTGATAATTTATTTATTATTTGTAGCTCCTAAAAGTTAAAACTATTTCGGTTGTATAATCGGAGATTATAATACATAGAAAATGTATTTCAAAGAAAAGGGAATCGCCACTGATAATCAATTTCAAATAAGCGAGTTTGTAGCTTTCGTAAGTAAACACATGCATATTTAAATTAAATTCTATGAACTAACTATGTGCACTAAAATCAGTTAATCTTATTATAATGGTGACAGTTAAAAGCATTAATGTAATTGTTTATGGAACTTTTTATACACATTAAATTAATAATAAAAATATGTATGCTGCTAATTATTTTTGATGAAAACCTGAAAAAATAGTAGGTAAGTCTGTATTAAACTTTTAATAAATTAAACCGCGAAATAAAAACTACTTACCAACAAAAGTGAAAATGAGATAATAGAGTTCTAAATGAATAAGTGTTTTAATTTATTTAAAAAAGAAAGATTAATTCATTTTGTTTTTATTCGTTGTTTGAAATCGATTTGCTTGTATCTCCATCAAACATTTTCATAATATTAATGTTTTGTTTTATTGGATGTCACATAATGTCTTTAATAATATAATAAACCACGTATTGAACTTATAACTCATCCGTTTTTATTATTTTTTTCTTAGCCCTCACGCATCTCTTGTGGAACGTTATACCATTTCGAAGTTTTATTTATTTTTTGCAAATTGATTTTTAGGACCAATTATTACTTTATTTATTTCAGGTAGGCATTAAAATAATGCATACCGGTATTTTCACACAATGCGTATCATTGATCGTGCTTGAAAAAATGTATGAATAAATGCCAGTGATATTATTTATTTAAGTTTATACGATGTGATGTATTAAAACACAATAAAGACATAACCATTTTACTTATTTTCTTACATACTTAACGGCCCACGTGCTCGTCGTAGGTCAAAATTGAGTTTTTATCGTATTTTCAAACCATGATCCTGGACACTCCTTAAACGTTGTAGATAATCTATTTATATAATTTTGAAGCCTTATTATCCTTTATAGTTATTTTAAACATTTGATGACTGCATAAAGTATTTTTGTTACATAAAATAGTATTCTTTTAAACCTCTCGCTCTGAAGTTTTAGAATATAGTCATATTTCGGTACATAACTGTGCAGTGGTGTTAAGATTTTTTACATTTATTAATTTTTAAACGCATTTATAAAACTATTAGTATAATTTATTACGAGATAATTTTTGTAAAATATTCACGATAAAAAATTATATTGATAATCTCTGTGATCCCAAATTTGACAAGAATTACGCATTTTATTATTCAAAAAATCGGCAAGATTAACACATTTGAAGATGATTCTAAAGATACTTATTATAAGCTATGTCTTTGACCATTCAAGTGTGATAAACATTTTATGAATAATGATTGCTTTATAATAATTATTGACCTAAGAATAAGGTAGTGTTTTTTTGAAATACGCCATTTTATTTGTCATTCCCCAGTGGTTAAGCTACAACATACGGCCGTAGCCATAAATTGAAAAACTATAATTGAAGTAGGGAGTAAAATGATATTAACGTGCGTGTTTGAACATGTACCGTTTAAAAAAAAATTAAAAAAAAATCGGTTAGCTACATGTTCAAACACGCGCGTTAACATAATTTTACTCCCTACTTTAATTATAGTTTTTCAATTTATGGCTACGGCCGTATGTTGTAGCTTAACCACTGGGGAATGCCAAAATAAATGGCGTATTTAAAAAAAAAACACTACCTTATTCTTAGGTCAATAATTATTATAAAGCAATCATTATTCATAAGATGTTTATCACACTTGAATGGTCAAAGACATAGCTTATAATAAGTATCTTTGGAATCATCTTCAAATGTGTAAATCTTGCCGATTTTTTGAATAATAAAATGCCTAATTCTTGCAAAATTTGGGATCACAGAGATTATCAATATAATTTTTTATCGTGAATATTTTACAAAAATTATCTCATAATAAATTATACTAATGGTTTTATAAATGCGTTTAAAAATTAATAAATGTAAAAAATTTTAACACCACTGCACAGTTATGTACCGAAATATGACTATATTCTAAAACATTAGAGCGAGAGGTTTAAAAGAATACTATTTTATGTAACAAAAATACTTTATGCAGTCTTCAAATGTTTAAAATAACTATAAAGGATAATAAGGCTTCAAAATTATATAAATAGATTATCTACAACGTTTAAGGAGTGTCCAGGATCATGATTTGAAAATACAATAAAAACTCAATTTTGACCTTCGACGAGCATGTCCCCCCTTAAGTTTTATCCAGACGGGAATTTGTATAAAAAAGACGGTTGGAAATTCTGTTAGCGGAAGTAAACTGACCTACACACAAAGCAGTATCTACTCAAATGTTTTAGCTATTTATTTAACCAATCGTGAAGATATTATTCTAGGATATAAGTTAAGTGGTGTAATATAAGCGTACGTAAAGAAAAGAAATGATTCCAAGCAATATTCATCGAAGTGAAATATAATATAGCTACTAATTTAAAAAGGCAAAGCAGTGAGTCTAAGCCGTAGTAGATCGTAGCCTCTACGTTTTGCGTCTACGCGTACCGTAGAGCTACATCTCGTGTAGGCAAGACAAGAAATAATGTGCGTAGAAAATAAAAGTGAAGTAATTTAAAATTTATTGCATTCGGCTATTCATAGATGTCCAATGTTAAAATTCAGTAGGTTATAGGTATGACATAATATGTATTATAACAGTATTATATTGATTGACTTTGATGTAATTCTGTATATACATTTTTATAAACACGTGCAGTGCTAGCTTTTATTACAAATCTGAAGCCAGTCACGCCCCTTGACAAAATGCCGTACCATTTTTTATCATCCTTTCATGACTAAAATATCTAAGAAATGTGTTGTATAGTTGCATTACTAACAAAATATAGAAATCACTAAATCTAATTTAAATGCCATGTCTGCTTCAATAGAGAATATTGCGAGTCCACGGTTTCAGATACATTTAAAAATACATCTGACAGCTTCCAAAACTCGCGAGTGACTGGCAAAAATATTTGGATGAATTCCAGTATGTACCTTCCTATATTTCGAAAATCTGCACGTGTCATTGCTGGTCATCAATGACGTAACCTCAAAGGACAACGGAAGTAAACTAGACATCGTGAACCCAACAAAAAATACAGTCCTGTTAAACCTTGTACGTTAATTAATACCTACATTGTTTCCAAGCAGTGAGTTATTTTTTTTAATGGAAAGATATTTCCGTTATTACTAAGTTTAAGTAGCTATTTCTAGATATACCTAATGATTTCGCCCTTCGAGTAACTGCCGCCCCCAAGCGATGCTCAATCTGCCTACCCCCACAGAGTAGTTACCTCTACAGGGACCACTTTTAAACACCAAAAGTAAACGATAATTCATACATAAAAGGAGTATTGTATTTATGCGGTCTACACAGGGAACACAAAATTAATGGAAACTGACTTGCCCTACTGAGTGTGATATAACAGGCTATAGATCTCGAGTGTGGAAACATATGGGATAAACTTAAACACGTGTTTAAGAATATGTTATTTGCAATAGTGACGTCTGTATCATAATAATATGTATTTTAGTTTGTCACGTTAATGTAACGCGCTTTCAATCTTTGGAAACTGTCGACGTGGTTTTTTTACTCGGAACAACATACCAAACCGGCCGGGACCAATGTGTGAAACCGGGACAATCCCGGTCAAACCGGGACGTATGGTAAGCCTACCTATACCTATCTAAAACAATCTCATTTCCATGAACCCTGCTATCAAGTTATTAAGTAGGAGCTTACCAAGGCCTGAACAAAAACGAACCATCAGTGCGAGTGAGAAAGCATTCAGCACGCTTATATCTCCACAATATGTGTTAGAGTAAGATATAATTTCTACGGCTGAATTAAATATTTTTTGTAAACGTCACCGGAAAATATTGATTTGAATAACATTCATTTAAAAACTGTGAGCATGTGTTGCTGAAAATTATTGTTTTTGTGTTAAATATAAAGTTAATGGTAATTATTTTTGTTAATTCCGTAAAAAATATGGTTTACTATGTTGTGTTTAAATTTGGTAGCCGTACTGAGAAGCAACATGATGGTATAACGTTTCATAGTTAAGTTAATAATAATAAGATTGAGGTTCTACTGTGCGTTATATGCAAGAAACACAGTTTCATTTTGCCGAACAATAGCCACTTTCTTTAAATTATTACTTAGAGGAACCTACTTAACTATTTATATTATTTCATTTATTTACCATCCCTAAGCAACTATCGTCTTTCTACTTTTCGTTTGGAGCGAAAAGAAGATTGATCCTTTGAAATTTGTATTATTAATATGGTTTTTTTTATAGATATTTATTATTATGTTGCAGGTAGAAGATTTAGTTCAAATGAGAGAATTTGAGCAAAAACAACAAGTTTTGAATAGCCCTGTTGATGGCAAACCTGATTATAGATGGTTGAGTACCAAAAAAGAAGATCCTGTGAAATTGGACTTGAAACAGATCCAGACACTTAAACAACTTGCTTCTAAGGTAAATTAACAATTTGCTGTTCACAGATATTTAGTTTTAATTATTTTTTTTTATCTGAGACTTACGAATGACCTATCTTTCGCTTGCAGGGTAAACACCCTAGCCACTGAGCTGTAGAAATTTGAAACACCTTTGAGCCCAACAAGCAAAAAATGTGTTTGAATCGCATTCAGTCCAAGATTTTTTCTAGTATATTCTAGGTTTACCTCTCGCGTTCAGGCATATAATTTATTTGTATGTCTATCTATAGCTATACATACCATGAGTTGAAGATAAAGATACTACCATAGATTTAATATTCTTACAAATATCATTGTGATCATAGCTATCCTCAGATGAGTGCTCCAATATTGCGATGCAAGCCGCCAACATTCTGCTGACGACTGAAAAAGACATGGACTTCCAGGAGATCCCAACATTTGTCTGCGACCTTCTCACCAAGAAGCAGACCAATTTGCTCTTGGAGCAGGCTGCACCGAGACGGGCACCTATCTTGAGGACTGGATCGAAAAGAATAGTCACCGAGAGGCAACATCCGCCAACTGTCTCATTTGTTTCTGAACCAGTCTATATCATATATAATACCTAATTAAAATTGTAGCATCGTATAATACTGTAATTATTGAATCTTAACCCCTTCTTAATGTAATACAGATGTTTCTCAAAATATAACCATGTTACGTTCCTACACTTAAGTTGTGTTGTTTGTAAATCAATTTTCATACAAAATATTAAAATTTTATCATGAAATTGTGTATGTGAATTTTTGTCAGAAAAAAAGTAATTGTAGAACACGTGACAAAACTGAAACTTCTTGTTAAGCTCTCCATTCTCGGATACGTAGATTATTAGAACTAGACCAGCCATATTAAATTTTATTTATATTGAAAATCCTCACCAATTTAATTTTTAAACATAGGTATATGATAACTGACATCTATTAATACTAATACAAACTAATTCTTTTATAAATAGATAAAAATATATTGGTTTGTGCCTACAATAACAGTTTACTTCAATATCGATGAAATTAAATTATATTGATAAAAATTGTCAATTGTTGTTTGCAAATTGCAAATTGTCATCTGATGGCCGGAATAACACAATCGGCAGCGTCTGTTTGCTAAATGAATGATCTACGGTTCAATCTTGTCTGTTGCCATAGCTTTTTAAATTACTCCGATCACAGACTAGCAGATTTCACTCGCCAAAGAATTTTCGTGTACCACGCATAAAAATGTATTGACTTAAAAAAAACATTTTATTTAAGTTGCAAGCGTGAAATGTCATAACTCGACAGGTTTTCAGTTGAGGAATACCAGTATTAATTAAATTATAGAGGAATAAGTGGGAGCGGACAATTATTAGAAAAATAAAATATAGATTAAGTTGTTGTTCACATGGTAGAATATTATATCTTGCAATTGAGCCCATATACGGCAAACAAGCGATATCCTGAAAACAGCGTTCAGAGATATTGGCAGTTAAACATTTCAGTTGGTTGTTGTGGAGATACCCGTTATCGAAAATATTTAATTCTGATGAATAAAAGTAGTTTGACTAATTGAGAACACGGCTTATTAAACAAAAAAACTATATTGGATAAAACACCATGTTTATAATAAAATATACAGTAACAAATTTACCGCTGTTTGTCCGTATAACATAAAATAATTGTACAACTCTCATTTTGATGGTACCCTAAGTTTTTAAGTAAGTCACTTGAAGTGATGTCTTCATTAGGAGGTCCATTTCCAACATTTATTGGGATAAATTCCAATATATTTTTTAACCAATTGGCACTTTGTTGGCTTCACAAAAGGCAAACCAGACAAAATGTCTTCCATTTACTTTGCATCCCGTTGGATTTTATTTCCCATTTCCCAAAACTTGGAAAATAAATTATTTTGTTCAACGGGCTGAAAAAATGTATTGCACAACTTATGACAGCACTTACCCACATACATCAAAGTATATTTTCTTGATAATCTTTCCTTTAAAAGTTTTATAATTTTGACCACTATTCGTTTTTGACGTAATAAATAGTTTCATCAATGACACGCCTTTTTTAGAACAAATAGATTCAGATTTTATAGTTTGAAGTGTAAAAAAATATGTATCGCAATAACAAATGGTAATGCAGCGACCGTCCGTAAGTATGAATTGTGAGTACAGTGTTGCAAACTTATCTAAAGAATTGATGGGGAACCACAGTCGAAAACTACCCAATCAAGACTCGCAACTGGACAGAATCTGATATTGGAATGGCGTATTCCATATGGGTTCTAGTCAATGACATTATTAATGGACGACGCACTCAATACAGTAGCTAGCAAGTAAATTCGCATGTATAGGTAGACGTCACGCAATTTCCATTATGCGATATCACGCATCGGGAATTTATAGCAATATGACCTTTATTGTAATGGCGTTAGAGGAGTGTTTCTAATGTCAATGTTCCTTTTTAGCGAACCCGTTCGAACCGAACCATTCGGCAGACCCAACAAAAAGCATCAGGAATTTATAGCAATATCACCTTTATTGTAATGGCGTTAGAACAGATTATGCCATTCGGCAGACCCAGCAATAAAGTGAGTGTCATTTTCTTTTCCAGATGATTCGTCCATATTAATGTCATTGGTTCTAGTAGTTCCATTTTGATTATTATTCAGATAAGTTAGTTGGACTGTATGTCGTGTACGGCATAGATATTATGGTATACGGAAAAACAGCATGCAACGCGTGGTCAGTTTGGACTGCCTACTGCCACCTATTGTTAGAATATCAAAGTAATATTTGGTGAGTGCATGCATAGGTGTATGCCGCGTAATTTAAATCGATTTACGAAAAAACAGCATTATCACGATAACGCTCGTTTTCCGGATATAGGCTCAATTAAAAAAAATATGTACATCACAGGTTAGCACCCCTTTAGTCGTTCAGGGGCCATTTGAAAGTTGGATGAAAGCCAGAACCATATCATGGGTATGTAGAATGAAATAGTTTTGGTAAGTGGCCGGTGGTTTCTACAAATGCTTTCATTGGGGGTGCACTGCTTTCTTAGTTCATTTAGAAAAAATAAAATGCATATTTTAAGTTGTTTCACCTCTATAACTCAAAGGTGATGTCTTTACTCAGCCTTTCTACCAGAGGCACCTAGCGGAGAAATATGAAGCTTGCAATTTGAGACATTTTTTTGATAATTTACAATTTCAACTGTATTAATTAATAAATATGTATCTGAAAACATTAAAAAGATTTTTTTTTATTTTAAGTCAAAGATAAACCTACAATTTAAGAAAAATGTTATAAAATGTGAATTTTGTTTACGTCCCCATCTTATTATAACATATATTTTTATGGTCATATTTATTATTAAAATTGAGTTTATTTTTGTTAGCATTGACTAATTTATAGTTTTTAATATCTTTTATAATTTTAAAAAACATCGATTTTTATTAAAATATAAATGTGTATAACTTGAAATTCTTTTTATTTATATCAAATCGAACTTCAATATTGTGACCATACCTAAATAAGTGTAAAACATAGGTGTCACCGTGAAATAGGGCACAATTAATTAAATTAATTATTATAATACCGCGTAATAATGATGTTATTACATAATTTACGATCATTGCTTTATTTATTTGTATAATAATAATATCCCTATAAAATTGCGACTGGTATAGACGGGTAAAATATATTAAAAAGTTCATTTAATCATGTAATTATGTATGTATATTATGACAATGATAAAAATATCGGACATGTATTTTTGACATGATGTGGGGATGATCCCCTGGATACATATATCACTATTATGCTTCAAAGACAAAAAAATCATATTTTGTTTTTTTGGAATGGTTCCGTTCGGCAAGTCATCACTCATTTTATTGACAGCATCTGGGTTGATTCACCATGGATGGCATGTGGTTAGGAGTCGCTTTTGAGAGTTTCTTTTTCATGAAGGGCCATGTGACCCTTCAGAGAACACTTCTGTGTAAAGGCCTTGTCGCAAATATGACAGACGTGATTCTTTTCCCCGGTGTGTATTTTCATGTGCTCCTTGAGAGTAGACTTTCTCTGAAACCTCTTCTTGCACACGGAGCACGGGAAATTTCTCTCACCTGTATGTATGACCATGTGCTTATTCAGATTACCCCTGCCATAGAAGGAGAAATTGCAGATATGGCAGGTGTGACTGCGTTCATTGAGGTGCACCTTTCGGAAGTGAACCGAGCGAGAGGAAGACCACTGAAAGGTGACATCACACAATTTACATTTGTAGCGTTTCGGCTTCATGCCGTGAACGTTCACCAGATGCCTCTGTCTCGCTCGGAAATTGTTGAAGCGATCATCGCAATGAGGACATCTAAAAATAACCACAAAAAAATCCATTCATCATTTGATTTACACGATTACCTGTTATACAAGGATTCTTAACAGATTTTTATGAGAAATACAACTAATAATATAAAATCTTTTATTGTGTTAACTGTTAATTTATGGTGGAAATGCATTGTATTAAATAATCGCTCAACATGATAAGTCCATGCTCTGCCATTGAAAAAAACAACAAGAGTGTTAGCCAACCACGGGATTCGAACCCTGGAACCTCACACGAGAAACAATATAAAAGAACTGCAAAGATGCCGGCAGGAAATTTTCATTGACCAATACAGTTGAAGTATAAACACAAAGTATACGAGTAATTATAGATTTTTTAGTGAGGAATGCCTGTTAGTCATTAATTTTGTATCAATACATCAAATGTAGGATTTGAATCTTTGACAGACGGCTATACACTCTGCAACTACTGCACCACAGATGCACATAAGAATGTTATTTTGGTCATTGTATCAGTATCCAACCTATCGGATAAGGTTCTGCTCACAAATACGATGTATAATCATCAAATTAGTACCTGTGAAACAAACCACAAATCTGCACTCACTTGTTGATTCTGAAATTCTGATGGCAACATTTTTTGTGGACAGCTAGATATTCCCTAGTCTTGAATCGCTTTCCTGGACAAAGTGAGCACTCGATTATTTCGGGCACATGCGACTTCTTGTGACGGCTGATCTGGAGGCTGCTGGCAAACACCCGTCCGCACACATCGCACGTGAAGTTGGGGAAATGGGTCGGCATGTGCTGCTGGATGCCGATGCGGCTCTCGAATACCTCATTGCATATGCTGTAAACATCATTATTATTTGAGTCATGTGTTTCCAAATACTGATATGTCGACAATTCAATATTTTAGGGAAACAACGCTTTTATGTTTCGGGCTTAAATGATTGGTTTTAACTAGAGCTTGTGATTTCTAGAATTCTTTCTATTTTCTAGATTCAAGAATATTTGATGTTTGAGAATTCGAGATTGGTTTATTAATTTCACGAGATGTTGAAAATTTTGAATAAAATGTAAGTATTATACAAGCAAATCGCTGTGGATTTTCCTCGAAATACAGGGAGTGTAATGCACTTGAATGATGATAAGTGGTAATTTTACTTAATAATCGTATGCGATGCGCAGAATATAAATTTAAACAAATAAAAGATAATGAACCTTACTAACAAAAGGGAAATTTTGTTTATATTTTTAAGAATATTTTTGTGATACTAATCACATTACAAACCTCTACTCTGTGGAGGCCCATATGATCCTATTAAGATCGGACATGGTCGAAAGAAAAAAAAACATTACATTACATACAGGGATTAATGGGTGCAGTGATGGCTCTACCCTGGGGGGTCAAGGGGTTGATAACCGGTAGCATTAAATGAAAATGATGAAAGAAAACAAACATTTGTTTCATTCTTCTAACTATACAACATATTTATTGTATTATAAACAAATAAATATACCAACCGTAGAAATTAATTAAATATGTAAGTATGTATCTACCTAAATTGATTTTATATAATTTTTGTCAATGTATAAATAGTAAATCAAATCAAATTGAATAATACGTTTTAATTTTTCGTTTTCGTTTTCCCATCCCTATTATTTTTTTGTCAATCCTATATTTTAGTGACAACAATAGAACATGACTTGCGCCCTAATACATTCAACGGCCAGCACTGGTGATTTTGCCGGCCATCCCTTTCTAATACGAATCTGCAGCATTAATGTGTACGGTAAAGCTTCAATTACATTGAGTTTCTTTACGAGCTGTTTGTTGTGCGAATTTATGCGAATTTTTCGATGATTACACTAGGCGACTTTACAGGCAGATTATAAATTCGCCAACAAACAGCTCGTAAAGAAGCTCAATGTAATTGACGCTTAATACACGTATATTCAGCTTGTAAGCTTCTTGTGCGTTTAGTTGATACCGTGTTGGGTATTTTTGAAAAAATCACTGTTAGAGCCATTATGTGAATATTAATAATGCGTAAACATACTGTCATCCTTTTTATATATCGATGTCAATTTACCATGTCCTATATGATTGGGTTTCTAACAATAATAATTACATATATATGTGTGTATATACCTGCCTATTATTTTATCTTATCAATGATAATGTTATAATAATTACAAATATTCTGAAGAAGAAGAAAACAAATATTAGGTACTCAGTCAGTTTGTTTTAAAGCATTGTTATAAAGAGGAAATGTATTTCTTTATAATAATTTTATAAGTGATTTATTGATGGTATGAAATACGACACCACAAACTGAAAATGTTAGAGCCATCAATGAATTCCGGATCTGTAAGGCATAAAGCTCACCAAAAAAGCGTTCGGTGCGCTCACTACTGAGTAGGCCCCCTCCCACCCGCGCATTACCCTTCACATATGTAATAAGGGGCTCAAAAAGCACAAAATAATTATTATTATCAGCGTCTCTCATAACGAAGCAATAAAAATATTATTAAATTTCTCGGGGCTTGTAATTAATATCGGACACGCAATAACTAAACAAAGAGTTCGCTGTTCTTAAATAATGGCTTCCTGCCCGTCTATCAACGACGCTTCGAGGAGCGTGATTTTGCTTTCCGTGTTCAATGAATGGACTACGTTGTATTTTCGTTAATTCGTATCGTTGAGAAGCCACAAACGGTGACTCATGGGGCAGGCGGACACAAGGCGTCGTCAAATCCAGTGTGCGCTGGCGTATTTGATTACGTTGTATTTTCGATGATTCACATAGAAAATGCGCGAGCCTGCTTTAGTGGACTATATGCCTTAGGTTTTTAAATTCAGCTCTCAATGAAATGCAGCCTTGTGCAAACAATGTTTGAATTAATTTTCCCACCAAATTACATACATTAGACAATTATTTTATTTCACTATATTTGTAGAAATTGTAGAGGTTTCGTATATAACCCTACAACTGGCATATTGTTGTCTATGGTCATTTATATACCATACGACCATTTATAGACCAGAAATGATACAGTTGTATTTTGGCCTTCCTATAATGTAGTTGACATGCCCCACTGTTCCGTGTCTCGCACCATATCTAAATTCCAAATTAATGTAAACCTTTAAACTCAAACTAAAATCAATGTGATAGTAATTTTTTAGTGCTGTGTTTATCCGAAATTTATTACCATAAAATAAAACCAAGAAAATACCAACTCCGTGTATTATTCATCACTGCCCGAACATACCATGTCATACACACCTCAAGCAACCTTCAGAAAATAAACATAACATCGGGGGTAAGAATAGCACGACGTTCATCCACTGATAAAATTCAACCCACAAAAATTATCATTTAAGGGGGGACGTACGCCGCGTAGGTCAAAATGGAGATTTTATGCTATTTTCAAAGACGATCCTGAACATTCCTTAAACGTTGTAGATAATCTATTTTTTATATAATTTTGAAGCCTTATTATCCTTTATATTTATTTTAAACATTTAATGACTGCATAAAGTATTTTTATTACTTAAATAGTATTCTTTTAAACCTCTCGCTATAATGTTTTAGAATATAGTCATATCTCAGTACATCCATCTGCAGTGGTGTTAATATTTTTTGGATTTATTAATTTTTAAACGCATTTATAAAACCATTAAGTAGTAAAATTAATGTTAACATTATAATATTATAGTGACATGTTTACTATAAAAAATTATATTTAATAATCTTTGTGATCCCAAATTTGACAAAAATTAGGCATTTTATTATTAAAAAATGGGCAACCTAACCGATTTTTTTAAAAACGGTATATGTTCAAACACGCGCGTTACCATGATCTTACTCCCTACTTCATTTATCGTTTGTAAATTTATGGCTACGGTTGTATGTTGTAGCTTAGCCACTGGGAAATGCCAATAGAAATGGCGTATTTCAAAAAAATACTACCTTATTGTTAGGTCAATAATTATTATAAAGCAATCATTTGTAGGATGTTTATCATATTTGAATGGTCAAAGACATAGCTTATAATCAGTATCTTTAGAATTATCTTCAAATGTGTTAATCGTGCCCATTTTTTAATAATAAAATGCCTAATTTTTGTCAAATTTGGGATCAGAAAGATTATTAAATATAATTTTTTATTGTAAATATGTCACTATAATAATTATTATAATGTTAACATTACTTTTACTAATGGTTTTGTAAATGCGTTTAAAAATTAATAAATCTAAAAAATCTTAACACCACTGCACATGGATGTATTGAAATATGACTATATTCTAAAACATTAGAGCGAGAGGTTTAAAAGAATACTATTTTATGTAATAAAGATACTTTATGCAGTCAACAAATGTTTAAAATAAATATAAAGGATAATAAGGCTTCAAAATTATATAAATAGATTATCTAAAACGTTTAAGGAATGTCCAGGGTTATGCTCTGAATATAGCATAAAAGCTCCATTTTGACCTACGCTGAGCATGTGGGCCGTTAAGTAAGTATCAGGAGTCAGTACATTATAAATACATAATATGTATAATGACAAGGTAAATGAACATTATTATGACATTTAAAATAAAACTTACTGGCATTTCCTTTGCTCGGGAGTCAGTTTGTACGGCAGGTGGTTGTATCTGACACGTCTACCGTACGGAACATGGGGTCGGACCACAATGGAGGAACCTGTGGTAACCTTCTGCTTCGGAGTCAGTTGGGGCTTTCTGGGTGAAAGGACACGCCTTCCATTTGTAACCGGTGCATTATCATATCTGAAAGTTGTAAATTTTACATTCGCTATGGTAAATGTTTTTGTTTTTCAAGCGTATGTGGTTGGTTTTATTTATTTTATTAGTTTCTTTTTTTAATTGCACTGTATATTCACATTAAAACAATGTGCCCATGTGTCTTCTTCTTTTGCCATATCCGCCCCTTAGCTGGAGCATATGGACACCACGCGGCGCCTCCAAGAATCCCTGTCGCTCGCCAGTCTTCTTGCTTCGTTCCAGGTCAAACCAACATCCCGTAGCTCCGCCGTATACACTCTGTACATTGTATTTAGCTGCCTTCCAGGACGCCGGAATCCGGTCGGCTTGAAGAACAGGCAAGCCAGGTTGAAGTTCTCTTCTGGCATCCGCAGCATGTGGCCGAGCCAGGTCCAACGTCGCCTCTTCACTTTCAGCATGATGAGAGGCTGCTTGGTGCGTTCTCTTATCTCCTCGTTGCTCCTAAAGTCATACCACCCGCACACCCAGTATTCGTCACAAACATCTGTTTTCGAAGCTCAGTATACGGTTGCACTGAGCCTTCGGAAGAATCATTTCTGTGGAGTGCTGAACCGCCCACTCCCTTTGGATCCCCTTGACATATCTGCGGAAGCTTTACTTTTGGGCATTCCCCGAGCGACCGACATTTCCGATTGCCCGCCCACGCACACCGAAATAAAATCGGCTGTCCTGAATTCCGCAAGTACAGCCTGAGCACAATCCTGCACCCTATGTTTCATTCATCTGATGACAAAGGTGTGGGAAGAAGAGCGCTGTCCAAGGGACTGGGTGAACGGTGAAATCATCACACTTCACAAAAAAGGTGACCCTCTAAGCTGCGACAATTACCGAGGCATTACACTACTCAGTGTTCCGGGAAAGATTTTGGCAAATATCCTCTTAGAGAGAATAAGGGACCCAATAATGCACGTCCTCAGGAAAAACCAAGCCGGGTTTCTGCCTGGTCGAGCGTTTTCGGACCAAATCCACAACCTTCGATGTCTTCTCCAGCAGAGCCATGAGCTGAACAGTCCGATGGCTTGCTGCTTTGTGGATTATGAGAAGGCATTTCGACAGTCCGCACCGCTCCTCCCTCTGGATGATACTGGGAGCATACAGGATCCCTCCCAAGATCATTGCCATAATCAAAAGACTACACGAGAATAGCGAATGCTGTGTCAGAATTGGAGACACTGTCACGGAATGGTTCGGGGTCACGACCGGAGTCAGACAGGGTTGTGTCCTTGCACCATTTCTCTTCATCATTCTCTTTGACTTCATACTACGGAAGTCAATACCACCCGACCGAGACATACCTGTTACCCTCACGGTGAAGCTATGCGACCTGGAATACGCCGATGACGCTGTCCTATTCGACAACTCAATCGAGGGCATTCAAGAGACAATCGACAGGTTGCATAACAACTCCTCTCGCGTTGGTTTGAAAATCAACGCGAAGAAAACCAATATCTTGTGTAATAGCACCTGTCCTGATCCAGATTTCCTGATCCTGTGGTGTCCATATGCTCCAGTTAAGGGGCGGATATGGACAAAGAAGAAGAAGAAAACCATTTTGTGATATTTTATTAAGTAGAAAATTTTTCACTTGTCCTTTTCTTTTATATGGTTATCTTGAAAAAATCAGTTTTATACTTTTAGGCCGAGATGCATGGACTGTCACGAATCATTATACGCTATTTCGCTGTCAATCGGCTGTTGGCGGATAGCAAAAAAATGTAAACAAGCATGGTGCATGTTAGGTTAGAACCTGTGTCTGAGACTAGTGACTGCTGACATTTCTCAGTGTCAAATAAGTCATTACTCATGAGTACCTACACAAACAACAACTGAGAAGCGATGGATACTTTACGAGCAACTGCTTGAATTTAAATATTTTGAGTACCGATTAAATACACAAATACAAAAGACTAACAGTATTAAATATGTCTTATTATATAATTAACAATGTTGACATTTCCTATTGTAACCAGAGGCCATATTAGTAAATAAATATGAACTTCTTACCACATCAGTAAAAAAAATATTCAAATCCAGAATACCTATTGTCTTACTAAGTATACTGTATCCGCAATGCGTCAATTGATTCAGTTAACTACTTACAAACAATGACATTATTAATGGACGACGCACTCAATACAGTAGCTAGCAAGTAAATTCGCGCATTCGCATGTATAGGTAGACGTTTCGCAATTTCCATTATGCGATATCACGCATCGGGAATTTATAGCAATATGACCTTTATTGTAATGGCGTTAGAGCAGTGTTTCTAATGTCAATGTTCATTTGAGCGAACTCGTTCGAACTGAACCATTCGGCAGACCCAACAAAAACCATCAGGAATTTATAGCAATATCACCTTTATTGTAATGGCGTTAGAACAGATTATGCCATTCGGCAGACCCGACAATAAAGTGAGTGTCATTTTCTTTTCCAGATGATTCGTCCATATTAATGTCATTGCTTACAAAACAATCATTAAATTGAATTATTCAAAGTTTATATTAACTAGTAATTTATAATTATTCAATTTAAATTGTGCAGCTTACATATTTTTACCATTTTGCAATAATTTGATTGTGGAATGAGATATTATGTTAACCAATTAGAGTTTCATAGTAATCATTCTATTTTGGACAATGTATGTCAATTTGACTATACATATTTCGATTTATAATTTAACCTTTTAGGTGTCTCGGGTTTAAATACATTACATAATAAGTAAACAATAAAAAATAAATAACCTTTTAAGCTTGTTTTGTTTCTTGTTTTTCTGCGTAATATTTCGTACAGGGGGTGGTTTTTTAATAATATCATCATCAAACAAAGACTCGTTATCGTATAAAGAATCATCGCTGTCAACATCCTCAACGTAAAGAGTTAAAACTCCTCCATTTGAATTTTCAAATTCATCATCAACAGCCTTTTTTGAACTCAAATATGAAGGAGGTTGGAACGTCGATATTCCTGGATTCAAAAGAAAAATATAATAAATTTCATGTTCACAAAACAGAAGCTAATGTCTTTATCGTTAACTTGGAAATAATTAATTAATCAATACAATGAGACATAATGTTAATATTGAAATTTAGAGACAAACCAAAGTTGTCAAATCGTCTTTTAAATGGAACCTTCTGTGGTTACCCTAGAAAATTAACTAAAGCAAGTATGACGTAGGTGGTAATTTTATATACAAAAGAACATAAGAGTACCTACTTCACTATAATAATATGAGTTTGTATGGAAATTAGTACAGTACAGTATTTCAGAGGTCCTTTTATACTTTATTGCAATAATATGTTTAAGCTTCATCTTTTACAGGATTTCTTCGATGCATTTGTTTTTTAATTAGGTGAGTTCATTATTTCTGCAGAGATCACAAGCTCTTTTTTATTATTCTCTTCAAGTTTTTATTAAACCTACAACAAATTAAGGTCGTTGGGGAAAATTTTCGAAATTCTTGGATTTCGCATGATTGTGGTTGTGCTCCTCGGGACGGGTCGGGATGGGAGTACAGCTTTTGAATCTTTATTATAATGATATGAACGGTGACTCGTTGTATATAGTTTTTGATATCTCACCGAGGTTTTGTTTGATGTTTTGTTGGGCATTTTCCATTTGAATTTTGAAATCGACCACATTTCTAAGTTTCAAAATGCAAGACTCGCATATCAAGCGGACAATTTGGTCCTTGAACTTTTTTTCCAACTGTAAAGAGAAAAGTATGTAAACATTAGAAATGTGATTTAACAATGTTATTATGAATACAAATAAGTATCAACAAAATAAAAAACTTAAAGAAAAACATTCTTCTATGCAAGTTGAGGTTCTCCAATAATGCAAAAGTGAAGCTTGAAAGGGGTTACCAAAACTGATAATTAAATTTTACACTTTCCTGCATTGGGATGTATTTACCAGGGCGATACACATAAAAATGCTTCACAATAGTGTTTCAAACCCAAAATAGAAAACCAAGATATTCACAAATTAAAAAATCATTATTCAGTTTCAATCAGCGATTCGTAAGATTGTCGAGTAACCTTTCTTTTAACCGGATAACTGCCGCCAGCGTCCTAACACGCTTTTCTATTCCGAGAAGAGAGGGCCAGCCAGGCAAAATGCACGTGCAAAGACGCTCCACTTGAAACGCAATATATCGGCCGAGGTCAATGTTTTGAATAATTCAATCACTTTGCCCACACAGCGACATCTCTTAGGATCATGGTGTAATACTTACATTTGACATTTTCTATATTATCATCAACGAAACGTCAATTTTAAACAAAGCTTTCTTGGGTGACCGAAACGCGTCGCTAGTAGGGTTGTGCCACGGATCCGATATTTATCAAATCACACGCCGGGATTCCCGTTTACTTATAGTAGATGCAATCGAAATTATGGTTCACTTATGCATACGAGAAACGGGGAATACTGTGATTCCTGAATATACACTACTACTCAATAGGAGTGACACATCTTGGAATACATACCACTTGAATATTCATAGTCGTATTTGACGTATCTAATTCGGTTTCGCGGCTGAAATATTTTCACTTTATAATTTATTTCTTTTTTTTATAATAATTACTGTTAGACTTTTGGCATTTTTATTCGTAATTTACGGGTACGATTTCGTAATTTTTAAACCTTCGTAATCCGTGTTGTGTGTCGGTAATTGTTTATTTTATAAGATATTAGTGTCGGGACTTATTTTATTCGCATAGTGTTTAACTTATTTGACTTTTTTGTGTTATATCTTTTTATAATAAGTCAAGTTTCTGGGATATTTGAACTTTTTTACATATAGGTAAACCTTTTGATCATCTTCCTAATCAAAATGGAAGGAACAGAAAGTATGAGTGCAAACAGTGCAAAGTTTGTTTGTTGTGAACCTTGTTTTGAGACATACCACACTGTAGAAGACAATTAATTTTTTTTTAATTCGTTATATTTTTATATGGTTTTAAGATTAAAGTAGCATATTGTAGAATTACTTCTCATACATAATCACGTTCTCATCTTTACTGTGTAAGTGTTGTGACAACCCTGACGTTTTGTGAAACATTAAGTTTGATTTATTTGGATAAATGGCGGCGTAAATGGACACATTGTGTATTAATTTGGTAAGTCTATATGATATAGTATTAATATAATGCCAAAAAAAGGATGTTTACTAAGGTTTATTTTTTCAAAGAAAATCGCGGCCCTCCGTATATGGCCATACTAATACCTCTTGGCATAGAACAGGTTATTAACCTGTACCAAATTAAATTTCATAACTTTTTGTGGGTTGCATTGATATACATACATAATTATTATTCAAACCGATTACTTACGTATTCTACAAAACATTTATTCATTGACATATTATTAAATAGAAATCCTTGTTAGGCCGCAGAAAATCACCCTGTGCCTATTACTGGTTTATATAAACAATCATGTAAAATCGCAAATAACAGTACACAAATAAATAACCAAAGCAACAAGCTGTCATTTACTTTTCTATTTAAGTACAAAGAACGCATCCAATGTTGCAGTTTGTAAGTTTTTCTATATATACCAGTGTTGGCGAACCTTTTTACGTACGCGTGCCAAAATTTTCCAAATATTATTTGTTGACTGTCTGACGTGCCAAGCAGATTTTCGTAGGGTGAAAAAATAGTTATAAGAATTCTATTAAAAAGGTTCAGAAATTATAATTGAGTTCACGAGTATTATTGTATTACTTAGTATGACTCTTTACGAACAAATTAACGAGGTTAATTAACGTTGAGGTCAGTGCGAAAATATTATGTGTGACGCATTTAATCTAAGGATCGACCTATGCGATTTAAATTAATCACAATGCTTATTCATGAAGAGTATCTGCCTGCCATTTTTTGTACAATGCGATCTATCATTAATGCAAGTATATCGTCATTTCACGAATAAAGTACTATATACTTAATATATTATATTTGTTTGTAAAACTTTGTGGTAAAAAAATATTTTTTAATTTGTTACATCTATTTTTTTTCTTCAACATAAAACATTCGCGTGCCATAGGTTCACCATCACTGATATATACCAATTCATCCAACTAAAATCACAAACCAATCCCAGGAGATCAGGAAACTTCCTGTATTATTTATTGTAATTTAGTTGTATTGGATGTACTCAGAAATTTCAATTTGAATTGAATATGTAGAATAAATTGACATTCTTCTTATTTTGTTAATGAAATTAAAAGCGCCCCTGTACAACAATTTTTGGTGCTTTTTACTGGTTCTCCGTCATCGTAATCTGTCAGTCGCCATTTTGAATTTTAGCTATCTTTTTGTCATCGAATTATAGTACGCGGTCCAAGCCATTATAGTATTTCGGCAAAAATTATAGTACGTGTAGAGAAAATGAAAGTTTTTTGTTTGTCACAAACATAACGGAGAATTCGAGAAATTACGATGTCTTACTTAATTATAACACCTCTGACGACCGAAAAATGCTAACACCGGCCGCCGTCATTAACTGTCACGTTAGTTTTTTAGAGTAGGTATACAACGCAAAACCATGTCCATTGACTAAAATCGCACACTGAGATCTTATTTATGCTATTTTTTTATAGTACTTATTCCACTTTAATTAATATATTAGGACCGGTTTCGTCCGCCTCAGTGGGACATTTTCAACGTTGAAAATGTCCCACTGAGGCGGATGAAACCGGTCCTAATATATTAATTAAAGTGGAATAAGTACTATAAAAAAATAGCATTTTTTTAATTGTGGTATTTTTGACGTACTATACTTTTTTAATAGTACGCGGACGAAAATGTAACTTTTCGAATAGTACGCGAATCAAAATGTACTATAATTATAGTTCGGTTGGCAACACTGCGCTCACTGACAGATGACAGCGGCCGGTGGCGGAGAACCAGTAAAAAGACCCCAATTTTTCTAGTCATCTGCATGGCTGATGGTTTCGAAATTCCTATAGTGTCCTCGACGTGATCAGACCATCGATTAGGAAACATCCCTCTTTGGCAACGATCCTTGATGATTCTGCCGACAATAAAGCCCTGAGAAACACATTTTGGAAAGCGAACTGTCACCGTTATTTCCTCTAGTACCTATGTACTTAATCATCAAATTGTATTGCCATTATAATTCATTCAAAATTACCTTCATAGAAAAGCAATAGTCCAGCATTTCCGAATACATTTCGTATCTGCCATTATACAAATGTCTGTGAGCCATATCTTTTAAATCATTATTTTCGTTAGCTGTTAAGCAGGCCTGGCAGAATTCTGGCAAAATATTTGAGTTGTCGGCATTAACTTCTTCCGCATCATCATCATTCTTCCTCATCGTGGAAACTGATTCTACTTTCACTTCAAACATTTCGTCCATTTCCATTGTAGCTATAATTATGATTGTATATTATAGTGTGTGTAAAAACCAAACACAGACCAATAGCAAAATTGTAATGTTGTTACAGGATTGTAAAATTGAAAAATAACGTCTTAAATTTAACTTTGGTTATATTTTCAATTTTGACATTTGGTTTCACAGATGTTGCCAATATAAATATTGAAATTGAGTTTGCCGCGATTTTTTTTGGTAAGTATAGCCACACCGCAGTCAGTGGTACCAACATTTCGACTAATATTTTAAAGATGAAAACATTAATAATTTCTTGTCGTAATGTTGCATCTCTGAAATAATCTTACACGTCAAAAGCATACAGTATCAACAAATTAGACAATTTGGTTATCATGGAAGGTCTCGTTTTAGTGAGTAATTAGCTTCGTTTAAATAATTTTACTATTATATGATATATTTTAATATCAAAGGTCTCAATAGTACTTACTCCAATCATCATTTGGCCCATTTACACGCTGAAATAATAATATGATTCAATCCGTCACCGGCAGTGTATAATATCAATGTTTCATCATTTTTAGTAATATATTAGCTTATTGTAATGATAATTTCACCCCTTATATCTCAATAAAATTGTTTCCTATCGTATGATGTAATTGAGAGAAGGTACTGATATCATTCGGTTGTATTTAAAATGAAATGGGAATGACTATGCAAATGTCACATTCAGTGGATAGTTTTACAAAGAAGTCATAATATCCAGTTTAAAATGATTGTATGTAGTAACTTGCTTGAAACAAATTTAATTGAACTACTGTGACGCTTTGAACAATACTTAATTGATCTTTCTAGGAAAAAACAACCACTTACAAAAAATAATTAAAACCAACAAGAAAACCACCTAATCAAGTTTTTATCAATAATCTGGGGAAGCATAATAGCGCCTTTACATGTGCATGGATTTACTGGCAGCAATAGTGCGTATTTTAAACTATTGTGACAATAACTGTTTACATGTAAAAGTCTCCAATTCTTTCTTTAAGAGTGAGCGAGACACAATGTTGTCATTTTATGGTACTATTTGACAGGTAGTGAAAATCGGTCAACCTAAAAATCCGTTTGTAGTTATTTTTTTGCCGGCAGGTTCGCCACTATCGTTCTACTGCGCAAGCGCAGATCGAAAATATCCCTACCGTTGCATGAAAATTCAGAAGCTTCCAAACTTTATTGATTCATGCAAGCAATCTTGCCAACTGCAGGATAATACATGTTTACCCATACATTTTCTTGTTATGGCCGCGATAATACTTACAGTCAACTGTAAATCCATGCATGTGTAAACGGGGTATTATGTTATAAGTTTTCAATTAATCATGATATTTTGTTTTTTGAATTAATTTTTAGCCACCTACGCTGTACGTAGTGAAAGCTCTGTGCATTCTGGATAACGATGGCAACAGAATCCTCGCCAAGTACTACGATAAAGAAAGATTTCCAACCGCCAAGGAGCAGAAAGCATTTGAAAAGAACCTATTCACTAAAACACATAGGTAATTAATCCTTCTCGTGCCATTCCTTACCGGAGGTCCATCACCATCGTGCCTATATTTGCTTTATCGTCTTCTACCTGGAACAGTTCGGTGATGGTGCTCTTGTACCAATCGCGGACGTTCTTAAGCCATGAAATGCGGCGTCGTTCTCTACTGCTTTTCTTGGATAATGAGTCGGGGAATGCTGTTCTTATGTCCTCAAAATGTGGTCAGCGTACTGTGGTTTTCTCTTTTTTATATGAACAGCTCCATCTGTTAAGGTACTATGATTTGTATTATAATAATATGGTGGATTGGTAATTCATAAAGAAGAGAATATCAAATATGTATGTAAGAAACTATTTTTTTTATTCAATTTAACAAATAATTCATAAGATTTAAGAATGTAACATTCTTTTATTGAACATACATAATTTGAAAACACTTCTGAGAAATATATAACCACTAGAAAAAGTCTTTGAACAAAATATGACACCCAGCAGGATTCGAACCTGCCCATGTGCACTGACCACTATGCTATAGGTGTCTTATACCTATACTATCTGCAATTTATAGTCTTCGTTCAATAAAAACCAATACCAATCGTTAATTATATTATACTTTTGTATTTTAGAGCAAATGCAGAAATTATCATGTTGGACGGCTTGACATGCGTCTATAGAAGTAATGTCGATCTCTTCTTCTACGTAATGGGAAGCTCACACGAAAATGAGGTAAGTTGCGTTGACATTATGTTATATTATTATTATTATAATATGGGGTTCATACGTTGATGTGAAAACTATTTATATTGGCAAAGTTTCACTTCACACTTAAAATTGATGATCACAGCTGGCAGGCAAAATGTCATCTTATATCTTATGTCAGGGAATCCATGAAAATAAATAGCAAGTAATGATTAAATTAGCTGTCAGTCATTTCGTTCTGAGATATGTTGGTCTGGGTCACACTAGATAAAAACCCTCGTGTATATTAGTGTTGCATGTCTAAAAAAAGCCTTTTGTACAATGAACAATCATGTAACATCGCAATGTATATTAATAAGTATCCAAAGCATGACATTAATAGAAAGTCAAGAACACCATTCATTGCTGGTAACGCAGAGAATATAAATTTTTCAATAGTAACAGATAGAACTATTCTAATAGTTCTCCCTTTATTATATTGTACATAGTTCAATCTCTTTAATATTATATTTGAAATCATTGATATTATACTCAAAACAGCTACACATACATGCGTGCAATCAACGTGTCACCTGGACCTGGGGTCGATTCAGCTCTGGATAGAAAACCTTTCCCTGGGTTTTGCTAATAGTAGTCCTACAGTGGACTATTTACATCACATGTGTTAGAATCAAACTATTGATGACAAATAGTGACAAACCATCTCTGTATTTTTTTTAAATCTGTGAAAATAACACAAAGTCACACTTTAAAAATGATTCTAAACCAGTGAAACTACTATCAATAGTTAAAAAGGTTCTTTAATATAACCGTATGCTCTGCTTAAGGGCAAACATGGTAATTTACCTTTTTCACATACTGTTCTTTTCAAATATTATCAGATGATCTTTACTTTTAAAATGTGTTTCAGGTGATATTAATGACAGTTTTAAACGGTCTGTACGAATCAGTTAGCCTTATCCTGAGAAGAGGGGTCGAGAAGCGAGCCGTCATCGACAGTCTGGATACAGTCATGCTTGCCGTAGATGAAATTTGCGATGGAGGGTGAGTCGGCCGTGTCTTTAAACCTTATACATTCAATCATTGAGTGTACTGTTCAGGAGCGATGCAAAACAATTCATCTCACTAATAATATGGATCATAGATTATTTTTAAAATTAATGATTCTGAACAAGTACAAAGCTGACGTGAAATTCTTAAACTTAAATTATACTTATAATTAAATTGATAGATAAACCAATTTCATGATTTCAAGATTCAGAAGTGAAACATACAGTAGCTCTCTGTTGAGAATCGTGACTTTACTTTTAAATGCCCACATAGCTGAAGGTATTGAGAGGCTTGTAACGTCCTTTCCTTGGTCGGACCATCGTGTAAGCGACATCTGTCCCTATGAACCTTTCCAAATTATTGTCTTCACTTCTGGCTATATGGCCAAAGATATTTTAGAGAGCCTGCCTTTCACATTTAATTCTTTCAGTATGGAGACATGTATTTTTCTCTTTGCCTTCAATGCGATTTACCTTTCACCGAAGTCCTCATTGACATAATAATGGACTACAGTTAAATTTAATAGAACTCTTGAAATTAATATAAAATTATCCAAAAACAATAAATGAAAATTTCATCCACGGTTATCCTTTATTAAATTTAGCATGAAATTCAAATAAATATTATTGTCAAGTGAATTCCATTAATTAATTTGAATTTTATTTCTTTTATAGAATAATATTGGATGCTGATCCCATCTCCGTAGTTGGACGGGTGGCTTTGAGAACAGACGACTTACCTTTAGGAGAGCAAACAGTCGCTCAGGTAAATATTGCTTGCTTTATTACTCACCAATCAATCGTCATTAGAATAAAAACAGCCACACTTCTTATACGAACTTATTGTGACAAATTGTCTTACGACTACCTCATATTTACATTTCAACTTATGACCAAACATCGTAACATACAATTGTCAATTTAAGAACGTCTATTATGTATGTCTATTCTTTTGCTTTTACTAACACTTTAATAATATTATTGCACGCAGTGGATGCACAAGGTATGATGTTGCAGTTGTGTTTCATTATCTACATTTACGACAATTCACAATTTTATTATTTTATACACGTGACTAACCCTAATTTTATTGCTTTACATAATATTATGTTGTAATTAAGCCTACAATGATAATGTCAACAAGTAAGATTTAAGATGACTGACAATGAATATTTAGCATTTTCTCTAGAAAGTGGAAAGGTGACACGATAATAATAGTCGGGTATATAAATTATGTGACATCGAAAATGACGAATGCTATTAAAATCTTTATATTAAATTTAAAAAAAAGTTATAATAAGAAATTTGAATTGTGCCATACTTCATGACACGATCTAAAGATACGTTACATTATTCAATTATAATTTGAAAATAAATTAATATTAATATTGCATTAGCATGGTAGCGTAATATTTATAGAATTAGAAACAAAACTGCGGAATGAAAGAACTTAACACATTCAGTTTGTTTTTACTTTATCCATAAATCTAGTAGCTCTGTTTAATGTGTGACATTATAAAATAAATTTATTTCAAGGCCAAGAAAATTATCCATTTATGGGTTGTCCGTATATGAAAGGTGGGATAGGATCTTATGATTTTTGACAAAGATGTAGAAAATGCGGCATCACGAAACCAATAGCATTATACACGAATTTTGTTTTATAACAAATGAAGCGGGGAGTTAAAAAATGTGACATCACTTATGTCAATTTGTTATTTGTGAATCCAAATATGAAGGCCTGAAAATTGTATATTAATATAGATAGTATAGTAATATTTTATTTTTATGCCGTAAATTCAAATCCTAACAAGTGCATGGCTCTGTATTTGGAAATGTGTTGGTGTACATCACTCTTTCTACATCGAGTTTTCTTTTCTTGAATATTGTAGATGGTCGATGCGGTGCACAGCATTTTCTGGTAGCCATCTTTAAAATGACATCACCGAGGACGCGAACGGTTCTTTCCTGAAACCATTTAGGCAGCTATTGTTAATTTAGTGTGAATAGAAGTTTGCTATATGTATATAACAACTTCTTCAATGATGTTACATTATTTTTAAACAACAGGGTCGCTGTAATAGTACGCCAACTATTGCCGATGAATATGAATTGAAGAAGTCTTATAAACCTCGATTAAGTCTGAAGAAACTGGGTCTCTAGAGTGTTATACTAAATTATTAAATTGGTTTACTTCATTTGCATAATATGTAATATAATATGAATTATTGCGGTCGTAAATAAGTATCCATAAAATACGAGATTGTCGATTATGTATATATTTCGCTATACGGACAGCAAGTCCATGACTCTTACTAACAATGTACAGACAGAAGAACAACTTAACCCATTGAAGACAGATTTAAAAGAAGAAAAAAGGGGACCAACAGCCAGATTAAAAGGGTTTACTAAACTGCTACAACTTTTTTTATGTATATTTAATTTCAATATTTTTCTTTAACTTTTGTAGGTATTGAAACAATTCAATAACTTATACTTCTCTTTTAAAATATGTAGGTAGGTACTTGAAGGTTTTAAGAATCGTCTAAAAATTAAAATTAAAACATTTTTACCAAGTACAATCACTTGGTCAACAGTGGCATAGAATTGGTGCCGATTGTCTCTAATGAGTTAACTGCAAAAATCATATTCTGAAATTCTGTTAAAATGTTTCATATATTTTCTACCTATTTTGGGAAGCCAGGCGATAATATGGTGACGGTCATTCGGATGGACTAACCACTGGAGAAGCATGTTGTTATATTTGCATGCAGAGACATCTATTGACTACGTAATGCAATTATTGTGGGTGTGATGATAGCCAAGGCATGAAATATAACAGACTACCTACCTAATGTACAACATTAATATTTTACTCATTCCAGTAAACCTACTTTATTAATGATCTTGGCGGTACATTCAATATAATAATTACTAGTGAATTGTACAAATCTTTTATATAAGTACCTAAATTATATGTTGGTAAAAAAGTGTTGGTTATAAGTTATAATAAACAGTTTGAATGGTTGTATGGATGATCGTTAACCCGGTACACTGCGACGGGTAAATAAACATGCCCTAATGAATTGAGCCTGTGTTGCGATGGGTATTTAGGCATGCCCGAAACCAATCAAATTCAAATTTTTCCGGAGTTTATTAAGCAATTGTTTAAAAAAAAAGACACACCATCGAAATGATTAATTTGTTATATTTGACCTAGTTATGTAATATATTAACGCAAATCGTCTTTTAAATTACGTTACCATAGTAGTTGTTAATGAACATTCTATTTCATGTTATGTAATATAGAATATTATGTAGCTTATTATAAAAATTCCTTTAAATAAATAATAATTATTATATTATTCTTCTTCTTTCTTTCGACCATGTCCGATCCTAATAGGATCATATGGGCCTCCACAGAGTGGAGGTTTGTATTAACAGATTTTATTTTTACGAGAAATGGATGTCAGCCACTTGCTCAACCTATTAGGTCCATACTCTGACTCATACACAAATTGAAAAATAATATGCGTACTTGTCAGACCCAGGATTCGAGTTACAGGTACTACAAGTTATAGGTATTGTGTATCATCATGTAAATTAATTCTTATTGATACCCAATAATGACAAAGAATCATTGTGATACAAAGTCCAACATTTTATACAATGCTCAACTATTTTGAATGAAATGTTAGACATCTTTACCCACCTGGTTTCGTGCCACTCACAGCATATTATACACCAGAGGTCGGCAAACTAAATCCGGTCCCCCACCTCATATGGTACGGCCCGGAAGCTAAGAATAGATTTTATAATTTTGATTTCTTTAAAATTCCAAGTACATAGAGTGTGGTGTTAAAAATTGAAAGAAGGAGTGAAATCTCCATTCCCACACTTGCTAATCTTTTAATTGGTAGTATGATGACATGCTAAAAGGTAATTTTCAAGAGAAGAAGGCAGCACTTACCTGTGTGAAAGGATATTTTCAAAGATGAAACACTCATGCGTAAAAAGTCGTTATAAACAAAGTTTGCCGATCCCTGAAACAGGGTGCCAAGTTAGAATTACCACAAAATAATCCTTAAGGGCACACATGCTTACCTAGAGTTTCTGTTTTTTCATTTTAAGTTGAACTATGACATTGAATACTAGGTATGATTTTTAAAGTGAAAGTGATATTATGTTACATCTCTTTTACGCATGCTAATATGATTAAAAAGTTATTCTTTCTCTTTCTGTCACATTCGAATTTGATTACCGAAGTTTAAACATTTACTATGCGTATTAGCTGACGTGCTTCGTCGTTTACAAATTATAACATAAATTTAAAAAATATATGTATTTATAATATTAAATATATTTTATAATGTACACAGATTTTTTTAACAACTATATTATATATACTTTTATTTATTTGTCGCATATTTAAAATGTTCTTGCTTTATTAAAATCTTTTTATTAGCCGGCCAAATAAATCCGTATTTTTGGCCATAGACTAATATAAAAATCTCTCTGCTGTCAAAAGTGTCAAATATTATGTTTACAAATTGCAAGGTACCTAAAACAATTGTGTTTTATATCAGGAATAAGAAACACTATCTGTAAGTACAATATTATGTTATTTATTACTATCGTAGTATTCTGTGTGTTTTGCATATATTATTCAAGTGTTTATTTATTGTTTTCTTAGTCTATACATGCTTTCAATGTTTCATAATTCCGACGTAATACAATCCTTTTTTTGAGGTTAGTTACATTCATTCCAGAATTATATAAAACCTGTGATTTCATATATATTTGTTTGATATAATCTAAGGCGTTCTAGTTGTTATTAAACATGTTACCTACCTGATTACTTTATTTTAGTTAATCAATCTTTTTTGATGCTTTGTATTATCACTAATCCGTTTTAATTACCACTCTTCAAACAGTCGCCAACTATAAAAGATTAAAAATCACACTATTAACAGTTCCTATGTTATGTTTTTTGCAGATGGAGAAAATGTTTACCGAGATCTTTGCTTGTCGACGGTTTCATATGAATAAGATGGAATGAAATAAATCTTTTAATTAATAATGAAATAAATCCGACTTTCGGCGTACGATTCGAACATGGCCTGATTTATGACGTCGACCATCAAGCATATACACCCATTTTATAGATTTAATAGTACAATTACACAAGGTAAATATAAAGTGACTAATGTTTAAAAAATAAAACAATTTTATAAAAACATTTTTGCACTAAATTTATTATCGATAATGATATAAGAGTTGCTATTTTGATTCGTAATATAAAATATAATATAATTGTGCATATCAGTTACTTGTATCATATTAGGTATGTCATTTGGTAGAGCTTACTCTCCAAGTCTTGTCTTTTTCAGTCTCAATATCACTTTGATATTAGAAAAATTGTCTTTCCAACACCAATGAAAGGTGCATGTATCTATACACACACATTTCAAAGGCTTTAAGTTTTCTAGATACTGTATATTACTTCTTCTCTTCGGCTATATCCGCATCTTAGTTGCAGCATATGGATACAATGCGGCGCCTCCAAGAATCTCTGTCACTCTAGTTTTTTTGCATCGTTCCAGGTCATACTAGCAGCCCGTAACTCCGCCAGATATGCTATATAGATAGTATTTAGTGGCCATCCAGGACGCCGGAATCCGGTTGGCTTGAAGAACAGGCAAACCAGATTGGGATTCTCTTCAGGCACTCGCAGCACGTGGCCGGGCCAGGTACAAAGTTGCGTATTCACTCTCAGCGTGATGGGAGGCTATTTGGTGCGTTCTTTTATCTCCCGTTACTTCTAAAATTACCGCACACCCAGTATCCGTCGTAAACATCTGTTCTCGAAGCTCAGTATACGGTTGCTCGGAGCCTTTGTAAGGTGCCATGACATAAAAACTAGTAAGATATTTAAAATAGCTGCTAGAATGAATACATTGTTGAAAGGAAATGAAAACTGATAATATGATATATCAATTAATTTGTCCATCTGAAGTTGTAGATATCGGTTAATAATTATGTGTTATACCAGTAATTAAATGCTGACTTCAAATGAAAATTGACAATTAAATATTGAAATAATATATTACCAGTTTTGATTTTTTTAAGTACTATACTATATCCATGGTTCATATTACAATGTCATAGTAAAACTTAGAAGAATAAAATATGTCGTAAGACGAAATCAATCTTGGGGTTTTAATATAAGTTAAATAAATAGTACACAGCTAATTTGTTATTACTTTGAATACATGCCATGTCTTTACATCAATAAAAAACAGAAAAACAATTTAATAATGTATAAATATTTATATAAGACTTAACAACGGCTGACATATAGTTAGACACGATGACCTCCATTTAATTTCCTCTTATTTTAAAATTCACCAAGATATATCCTAATAAGTAGGTAAGTATATTACATTTGTACATATAATAAGTAAATCAAGTACAAAATTAAATTACTATTGAAGCAGTATATATGGACCCCACAGAGTAATTAACAATATAATAATTTATATAATTATATCGGGTATATACCAGTGGCGAAGACTCCATACTAGGCGATTATTTAAAGCCTACCTTCTTAAGAAAAATATTTTTTAATTGCATATTGACATATTTATATACTTAATCACTTCATTATTTTATGTTATATAACAATAATTTATTTTGCCAACGAGATCGCATATGTAGGAATGTATTACAGTATTACACAGTTTACAAAACAACTGCAAAGGTATTAAAAAAACCACAGCGCGCCGCGCCGCGACTTCTCGGTAAATAAATTTCCGATTATGTTTGGAATAATTCTGAGTTTTTTTCGTATGGACTTTACGTCTCGTAACCTCAGCAAGTCTGCTGATTTGTACGAAATGAGGCAAGCTCCTTTCGCAGAGCCTAAAACATTCGCGCATAATATTGTTGTCACGACTGCGCACTTTGTCCAAAATCATTAATAATTAGATAATTAAAATAATAATTTCAACGGCGTTTAATCGAATATTAATAAATAAGATTTTTGATGCGTATACATGTTTTGAAAAATACGTAATTTAAACACATCGCTCATTTTTATGTCGTCAATGAGTTTTTGAAGTTTCATTGAATTAGTGTGTCGTTATCATTTATTAGTGTGTGCCTATTCATTAGTAGTAAATATCGTACTATTCTCGTAAGTATACCTGACAAGTGTGCTCTTTTTATCATATCTCCACAGCCTACCTCTTTCCAAAAGTCACCCTTCGCCACTGGTATATACTATATTGACACATTTTAATGAAGTCTATTTTTCTTGGTACCTACGTTCAATGATAAATGTTGTTTTATATTGTAACATAAACAATGGTAATATGCATTGATCTTTCTGATTTTTAAACTGTGATATCTATTTTATATATCTATTGATTTCTATGTGTATTATTGATACATTATTTATTTCAAATACAATAATTTCAAAACTAACAATAAATAATATATAGAAAGCGTCATATTGTTTAGTTGGAAAATCTACTAGGAAATTCCATCCAATCCAAATCCAATTTTTACCAGGTGGGTACTTGTAGGTCAGTTATTTTTGGAATAAAATGAATCCCTTAAAAAATATGAAATAAGAATAGAATGATAAATATTTGTGAAAATTTACCAAATCAACATGTTTAACGTGAATTTTTTCACACTAAAATGATAAATATTGTTAAGAAAATATACACAAACAGTTCATTCAGAAGTTATGACGTTTAAAAGATCCCGCGAGTTAACTCGTGCATGGCACTGATCAGTTATGAGGTGATATCAGTTATAATCATTTATGAGGAATGGTTATAAGCCATTGGCACAACCAATTTGGTTTTTGACCTTGAGAACAAAATGTAATTTTTACACGGGACCAAACTCCACGGCTGCAGAGACGAATGCTTATACAAAATATGGCACAGTGGAATCGCCAGCAAGATCTTTAGGTATCATTATTTAGATGTAAGTATACATATTATTTTGAATTTCATAAAATTACACTCGTTGTGGGTGTCTAGTAACAGTTAACTATATTAGTAAATTAGATATATCTTGATGAACTATAAAATAGTGATGTAATATAGACTTGTTGAAAATATATTAAGCATAATAAAATTTAAAATAAAAATTTAGAAAGTCAGCCTTTCTGGTTCTCTAATATTCATAGATCTACTGGTTCTGGGATCTACTATTTCTGGCAGTAGACAATTCATATAAAAGTGATATATCTTTTTTTCAATCTTTTCAATCCAAAATGTCTCGTCTTTTTTGATTAATTCTATTTTAACAGGAAAATTATGTCCCGTCCAAACTCCAAATAAACAGACATCTTTCTTAGTAATATGAAGCTGCCCCTGAATCTGGAAGTACCAATCGTGATTTTTATCTATTACCATATTCCTGTCTTTATCTACTTTCCAAAATTTAATTTTTTTCTGTACAATAGCTTCATCTGCACTTATTCCAGCAGCTGAGAAAGGACATTTTATTTCAATAATTGTATCATCATCGCTGATGCCATCTGGCGTTGCACCGATAAAATCATACACATCATCGATAAACAATCCACATCTCTCAATCTTAATTCGTTCTTGTACACTAAGCTGTTGTAAAGCTATTGATTCATTTTCTTTACCATATTTTACCGCTTTCACGTTGGCTAATGATTGGCTATATAATAAACGTTTTACCAAAGGCCCAAATTTTGTATTTTCTCGCCGCTTACACACCTTTCCAAAAACAGAGGCAGTAAGAAGGTTTCGTCGCCTTTCTAGCCATTCTGCACATTCAGATTGTAATACAGTGCGTCTTTCTATATCCCTCCTCTCATAGTTTGTCAGTTTGAGTTTTTTCAAAAAAGTTTCTTTTAACAATTGATATTGATTTTTGTCCATATCAGGTTTTTGGCAACTCTCTCCATAATCTGGATTAGATAAAGGAACAGAATGTATTGGTTTTCGCCAAGGTTTTCCTATTTCTTTTTTATTTATTTTCAACCTTCTTGATTCTAAGCGATTTATGAAGGCTTTTGGGCTATTTTTATAAACTTGTTTTTGAATTGTGCAATGTAACTTATTTGTATTAAATGCGATTACCGCCGCTGCACATCGTCCCATGTACGATTGTCTTTGAGAGTAGTTAATTCTCTTGCCGCCTACAAATTTTGCAATCATGTTATTAAAAGATTCTGAAATATTAGTAGAAAAATTATAAATTAAACTTTTTGAATTTAGCACCAAACGAGAATTATATATCATTAATTGAGAAAATAGACTGCATTCTTTTAATGCTGGTACATAATTTACATCAAGCATGTCCTCTGTATTTGGTTCATTTGTACAAAAATATGGTAGACAAGAAGTATGGTCTCCAAAAACATGGTGCGGTCCATTAATTAAATCTTTTTTCAAAGCGATAACCTTTTCTTCGAAAGTACTATCTTGTAGTTTTCTATACTTGATTGCACCTATGACGGCTTTCCGCAGACGTCTTTTTCTTGACGCAATGATTTTTCTTACATTCAAGGGATATCTTGTGTCTTTGGTTAATGCCTCTATTTTGCCACAATAATTTCTAATTAAATGGTTTTTACATTCAACTTTCTCGACAGTTACATTCGGATATGGGTGACAATCAAGAATTTTTTTGTATGTGCTGGAATCTCCATCAGCAATCAATTTTGAATAAATCAATCCATGTGTATTAATAGATTCTTTAAAGCCTTCTAATATTGCTGTAGATTCCATTCCAGCTGACGGACCGGTGTAATTTAAAAAGCATTTATGTTGTTGAGCAGGGATATTTTTATTTTTAGCTTTGGCGCACAAATCGCAATATTTATTTTTCACTGACATGTACAAAATCTTTCCGGTTCTTTGACCAATGATCGTGGCAGCGCCAGATGCTGCGGAATAATTGCATCTGTATGAACGTTTCGACCAACAGCCGTCTGCAACAACTGATATCATGGGAATACCAGAAGAATCGACGTCACCATTTTCGATTGCAAGTTGTCGCTCTTCTTTCGCAGCGTTTTCCATACTCTTATTTTTGGTTTCTTCAAACCACTCGTACACCTTCTGTTGACTCTTTCTGTATGTTCTTGCTGTAATCGATGGTACGTCAATTGCTGAACACATTTCTTCCAGATTTGAAAATCCACTGCCGATACTGATTATACTGGATACAAATGCGTCACACAGATTCATTTTGTTTTTGTTCATTTCAGTGGTATATAATTTTAATTTTTTACCACAAAGTTTACATTGGATAAAAAATGTACTACTAAAGTTATCCCGATTTTCCCCAAAAATTTCTAAATGTGATAAATTACAATTAAATGGAGAATCATGGTGGCTAATTAATTGAAGTTGTTGGAAAAAATATGAAAAGTCTATAATTCTACGGCCTTCTACACGGAATTTAGGGCTTGAATCTTCAATTTCATTTTCTATAATAAATTCTTCGTGTTCGTGTTCAAATGTGGGATGACATTCTGGTTCAGGTAGTATGCTTTGAGGATTTCCATGCTCAGGCATAGTCTTCGGCAATATATCAATACTATAATACATTCAAAAATATTAGTTTAGTAGATAGTTAACAGAAAACAAAATGTATAGCTGCTATTAATTATTGTACCAGATTATAATTTTTGTCACAGACACACTAATTTCGAATAAGACATGGCACAAACATAATATAAGTACAAATGATCATTATACTTAATTGTGTGTATTAATAAGTAATACGCAAAACTTCCTTTTGCAAGATAAATAAATATTGTGAACCAAAATTTTCTGTGAAATGTGGTTTTTTCAACTATGTATAATTATGTCAAATTATAAAATAATAAATTCAAACCTTTGTGTTTTTAATGTATTAATATTTCCATCTTTTCTCCTACGTCTTTTTTTGGAACTTCCAGCCATCGGATAGTGAGTTCGTGGCATTTTTTGTAAGTACAATCGATATAAATAATTGTGATAATATTGTTAGGTACCTACGTCAAAAACCGAGGATGAAAATTTCGCATTCCCGCTGAAATAAATGACGTTCATAGTATTGCCAGGCTAAACTTTCGAAATTAAAGTTAATTTAAAAGAAAAAAATATTTCATTGGAAAATATTATGTAAGTACAGGCATCCATTATTATGTTATTATTTGATGAAAGTATTCTTTAAAATCATCTGTATTATTATAATCTCGCAAATTCATAATTTAGTAAAAGTTAAATTTTCTGTAATATAAATATCAGTAGGTACCTAACCTAGGTAGATTCATAATTTGGCTAAGTAAAAAATATAGATATTTTTACTTCGCGATGTGTTTGAGGTGTTCTAAATTATGTAAGTATGTTTAATAACAAATGTGAAATTCGTAAAACCTCATGTGTATTATTTATTAAATAAAAATAGTAAAACTAATAGTAGATACAAATGGTGAAAAACTTCTTTCAATTATTTACTAAAATATCAATCCAATAATATTTTAGTAGATATGGCAATACTGGACGACCTGATATATTTCACTGAAATAAAATAAAATCTATCACAATTTATAAAATACATACCTACTACAATCATAATTATTTTGAATGTAGAGGGAGATAGTTATAGAAAGGGACAGAAAACTGATTGCTATGTTGCAATATTAGGCAAAATAGATTGCAACAGTGTTAAAAATTGTAATGTATGATTTAGTATGACATAACGTAGAATTGACGCAAATACAAATTTCTTCAGATTTTTTTTTGTTTTGTCCTCAAATGTCAAAATATGTTTTCCTTTTGAATAATTTGTCCGAATTTATGTTTGTATCACATATTTTTGTGCTCAATTTGTAGCATTCACTTTTATAAACATATTTTTATACAATATTCGTGGATTGGCGTATTTTTTTGGTCATATGAAGTGAAAATAGCACCAGCTAAAGATTCCATACATCTAACGCCAAATTTGCAGGCGGTCTGACGTCCCATCGAGTTGATCAAATATTTCGTGAAATGGTTGTTTTTAAAATGTATCTATTTAGTATTATAAATTTATATTTAACAAGATATTTCATCATTTATTCAATGATTAATGATAACCCTTCTGATGCGTAGCTTTAGATTATTTGGAATGTCTATAATTATCGCATATTTTAATAACAAAATATCCAGTCGATTCCGTTAGATTTAGAGCCAACAGAAACTGCAAATATTATAATTATACTGAATATATTTTACTACATTATGTTTGATAACATTAAAGCTATCTATAATAAACGTTTTGACATAATATTTAGTGGAAAAAACGGTTATCAACACAGTCTATTAATGTCACAAAAATATGGCTTCGTTATCAATTATTACATTTCAAGGTTCCAAAGAATATTATTTTACGTCATAAAAATACTTTATGCAGTTATCAAATGTTTAACATAAATATTTGCCGATGAATAAGCTTCATAATTATATAAATAGTTTTTCTATAAATCTTACGTAAGATTCAGGCTTAACCTCCGAAAATACCAGAAAATAGCTGACATGGAACACCTTCCCCCTTAATAGGCTTAATAATAAATATTTCTGATATTTGATTAACCTAAAAGAAGTTCTAAAAGTACTTATAGTATTGTATTTTTTTATATAATGTGCTATATTTTTAAGTAAGTTTAAGTATATAAATAAGAATTTATTGTTCTTAAATTATTTAGATAAATTGTATTGATGGCCATATTTGATTTGAATATTGCTTGTTGTAGATTTCATTGCTTTTGTGTTGGGAAATACATTTATACAATTAACCAAATAATTTATTTGTTTGGGTGCCTCATATCTCTACTCAGATATATGTAAAAGTTATTTTTTTGTAATTGACTGGTTTATTTTATATCTGTCGCTTTTTTCATTCACAAATTACTTTGTATTTCATTATGCCATTTTGTGCCTTATACTAGTAGATACTAACCGAATTCAAAAAAAAATACTTTTGGTTGGTAGTCGAGCAGTGGCATCTATGATCTATAATGTCAACTTTTTCATTTCAGTATTAGTAATGTTACTATGACTTCATGACACACAGATGTCGTTGTACAACTATGAAAATACTTGAAAATAATAATATTATTTAATTATTACATATTAAATTATATTATAATTTAATAACATGGAGATTTAAAAAAAAAAATTATTTTATGCTGAATTGTGGAGCTATTTTCTCAAAATTTCAGAAGAAAAATAAAAGCTCAAATCGAAGAGATAAAATTATATAGGTTTTATAAATTATTAGTAATATGAACAAAAAATAGTTTCTTAAATTATGAATCTAGTTATAATAAAATTAAGCTTAGTAACCAAAGAACACTTCTTAACCAGTGCTGATTGGTGGACATACATGTCAGCTTATGGATCAGATCTCTAGCTATTAAATTATATAGGCTCTCGGCAACTCATGTATGTAGATACATGTTATTTTATGTTATTAAAATGTATGTTGCTTCGGTCAGTTTCGTATACACATTATGTTCTATAATGAACAAAATATATGCCATGAAAACAATTCATAGTTTCCCTGTAGTATTATTTTAAAATTAATTATTTAATATTTATATTGTTTCGATTTCATAGTATTATCCTACCACTATTTTTATTTAGCAGCTCTGTTATTCTGTATAGAGTTAATCAGACTCTGTCTCTGTACCTTGATCTTGTTTTTTTTTTTTTCAATAAATTCTTTTTCCGTGAAGAAGGATTTTTTATTCCTCCGTCATATTAATTCTTGTATATCTCTTCAAAACTCCTGTGTGCGAAAAAAAAAAAAGGCTGATTAACTTATAAAAATTAAATAAAGTATGCAATAGTAACACTTTTTTATTATATTTTTGAGAAAATCAATAAAAACTAACTATAAAGGTTTTTGAATCTTACACGTCGTGTTATAGCGGAAATTGATAGACGTATTGATTTTGTTTCATAAATGACAGTCAATCGTAGCGGATTTTGAAAGAGGCGATAAAATTTTCGTGTAGAGATTTTAATAATGAATCCATTGATATATAATACCTATGTCTTAATTATTTCAAAAAAGTGTTGTAGCGGGTTTTGAAATTTAGAGTAACATAATAGTCGAATTGTAAATTAGTAAAAGTCACACAGAAACAGGAGTTCTCATACATAGCTGTCTAAAGCCATGTATTCACTAGGAGACGAAATGTCCCTTAACATGATGCGTAACATGACGTCTATGTGACGCTGCAACATTGCGCACTGTCCCCCAACATTGTACGCAACATAGTGTGGCATTTCTACGTGACGCGGGACATGTTTCATGTTCTCGCACCGCGAGCGAGTGCGTGGGCTGCCCACCAGTTCCGCGTCAGATGTGCGTAACGTGTGCTCAACATGTTGACATGTGACGTAGATTATTTTTCAAAATAGTCGCATCTCAATTTCAATATTTAATTGATGTACTCTATCTTGCTCTAAAAGTTAACACAGCCGAAGATAGCACTTTTGACAGTTAGTTAACTTCAAAATCTCTTCAAAATCTCAAAAATATAATATTATAGTACACACTTTTTACATTTTCACGACCTCATTCCTATGGATCTGTTGTGTGTTCGACGCTTCGATCGCAAAAAGATTTTTGAATAATTTATTCATGGTTGTTTATAATTGTAAGTTTGTATTTGAATTTAAAAAAATTTCATTTGACGATATGATTTAATGGCATAATTTTGTATATTTTATAGATAGAAGAATATTTTTTATCTAATATCTATTACGGTTTGGTGTGTAATTGAATTTTAAAAATTAACCGGTACTATCTGCAATTTATATTCTTAGTTCAATGAAAACAAAATACATATGACTGACAAAGGTTAGTGTGCATTATTTATGTCAGATCTCCACCCTTCGCTACTGATTGCTAGATACCACCACTGATAAGGATCACCGTTGCCTAAGATAACTCTTCCCACAATATTACTTACCTTACCCACACTTGATTGGTTGATTTTTGTCCTATTGATTCATTTACTTATTTTTTTTGTGGAAGGAACCTACCGTTTCCTTGACTTGTATGACCTAATGATTTTTAAACGAATTTCTTGTAAATACTTGGCTAATTTGCTTTGTTTTATTTTGTTTCAGGTGATTCAATCAGCCAGAGAACAGCTCAAATGGTCCCTATTGAAATGAATTCAATTTGATATTATCGTATTATTATTAATGTAAAAATCATTACATGTAAATCTCTTTTATTTAACATAAGGAAAATATAATTATATACCAAAAACATTTGATCTTTATTTATCTATCTATTTACCCACCTCATTTAAGTAGAAAATAATATAACACTTTGGCTCTAAAATAACACTATCACGGCTGGATATTTACCATAGGGGCTAAAAGCGCTGTAGTCCAAGGCCTCCGAAATTAGAAAGCTAAACTGAAGAAATCCATGAAAAAATCTCTAGGCACAGGAAGCAGCTATCTCCGCGCCGCCCCTTTACTGAAGGAGGAAGGTATTTTCATAAAAGTATAATATTATTGATATCAATTGCAGAAAATAATACGTCACCAGTGGAAATATTTACAATGCATATATTATAGATCACATGCCACCGCTGTTAATATGTCACAATTTCACCGATAAAAAAAATAATCTTCTATAGTCTTCTTCAAGCTCATCATTCTTTTGAACCTTGTGAGAATACGCACGACATGCGTCTAATTGATGAACTTTACTATCATAGAACTTATGTTAGATATTCTGTTGTGAATATCTTACACACATAGAACAGGCAGGAATATTGATTGAACGAATCAACATTTAAATGGTTAACATGAAAAGATATTATTATTCATGTGTTGGATAATAGCCAGCTGGAAATTGAATCCAGTAGTTTGCTAGTATGGATAATTTTCTAGCCTAAAAGATATACACAAAAATTGTTAGGTATACAAAGAAATATCATTTTTTTTAATCATCAATGTATGTAGGTATGTATATATCAATTTTAATTCTTTGTCAATAGGATATTATTATCATTAGTCTATATAAAAGTGACATGATATTCATCAAATCATCACCATTCATCACATATTATACCTACCTACATTCAAAATATTTCATTGTTTTTTTTTCATATCAATCTTTATTCAAAGGCATATCAGTGATTCAATTGAGATAGAATTTTATCATTGTTGAGATTCATTAATATCCATTGGAGGGTATCATTTCTCAGAAGAATAAAATTGTGCTCATTGTGATTGAATCAATTTAAACATAATGGATTCTTGATAAAGTTATATAGAACAATGCATATTTTGATAATAAAATTTTGCATACCATGTGTATCATTTTTCATTAAAAAGAAATACAATATCTCAGTGGTAAAGTCTCCTGTCAGACAGACATAAATTATTATAAACAGTAGGCAATGTGTTATAATAACAACCAGTAGTATGTAGGTATAATTGCTTGCCAATTTGTTGAATCATATTCGACTTTGCTCACAAATTTTAGTATGGAAACTAATCTTTCCGTTTTCTCTAAACTGCTACGTTCACCTATGTTCATACAAATATTAGTTAGGATTACAGAGCCAATATCATAGTCAGCGGCGGCTCCTCTAATACCATGCAAGTGCAATGCACTGCCTGCATTTTTGAAGACATCGCTCAACTTTTCATTGTTATTCATACGTGTATCACTCACTTCACGAAGTAGAACATGTAGCAGTATTATTAACAATACTCCGTTCATGAGCTCAAAGCGATTGTGATCCAAATAGATTTTCAGTTTGCACAGGATTACAATGAGGTCATTGTATACTGCTTAAACGGTGGCCGAATGTTCCTTTTTTCGTTCCGTTTTGTGTAGAATTTTTTAACACATTGATCGCCAACTAGTTTTACATAAAATAGTTAAAAAATGATTATTAGTCTCCAAGGTATTATTTGATAGGTAATGAAAGAATATAATGTTTTTTTTCATTTTGATGATTTTTTTACGTAAATATAGATTTTTATGATGTGCCGGCCACATGTGTCCGTCGCGGCGCCAACAAGTTAATTTATTCTATTGCGCCGGGCCGGCCACTTCGCCGGTCACCTGTCCATATGTGTTGACGAGAGCATGGTGCCATTTCGCGGTCGAATTATATTTAGATTTAGATAGTATAATAAACAGAAAAGGCACAAATACGGAATAAATGTTTTCAAATTGGGTAGTATAATACCTGGATACACATAAACTGGAAATATACGTATACATACCTTATAATCATTTTTTTTATTCTATTTTTTTTTATTTTTACATATTTTTTATAACTTACATTTTTATAATCTATTTAATTTTTATTTTTATATCAACAAAAACACATTTACAATTTAAAAGGAAAACTTTTTTTTTTCATTATGTACATTCTTTACTATAGTGAGCCTATATTTTGTGACTGGGAAGACATATTTTCAGGCCAAGTGGCAGTAATATACAGAAGGGCCATGCCGGTCACCGCGTATTGAAAAATGCACTGCGCGCGTGCCCGCCGGCGCTGTAGAACAACTCTAAGGCAGGTCTTCTTTGCCGGTCACCGGTGACCCCCATGGCCCCCTGAACGTAATCCAATGCCGGTCACCGGTGACCCCCATGGCGATCAACGTGTTAAACACTTTTAGATCTGCGCACGAAACGAAGGACTCTAGAAACAAAAACGCCAGTTTCTGTTTTATAACAATGTTGGGGAGTTAATTTTAATAATTTTACAGTTAACATATCGTCTCTGTTCTGGCAGAACACACTAACTGGAGAATACTAGTTTTGAGTAATTTGACTTTGAAGTTGTTAAAATGTTTGAAATGGTCCATCATGTGAGTTTATTAGGTAATCGTAAAAAGGATGACTTTAAAATAAAGACAGTTTATTTATTAAGAAGGTTTCCAGACGGTAAGGTTTGAAGTAAGGCATATTTCGGTATAACTAACTCAATATATAATTTTTTCGAATTAGTGTCTTCTGCCAGAACAGTGACGATATTTAATGAATCGCCAACATTTTACGAAAATACAAACCTGCCGCGTTTATTTCTGAACCACTCAAATTCATTCAAAATAATAAAAAAACACATCAGTGGTTATTTATTTGGCTAACACATTGTTCTCTCAGAGCATAAAGCCATAAACTGTGACATTTATATTTCTTTATTGATATTAAATCATTCTAGCTGTTCAAATCTTTTTTGAGAAATAGTATAAATAAACAAAGACATATTTAATTTACCTTCTGAGAAGTCGGTAAGAGAACATGGTAGCCTTCGGTAATTGAGGTAATCATGAAAAGACGCTTTACGATCTTACGTGGCTAGGACGCGTGCTCCGGATGCCGCCAAAAAGTGTGACACGTCGTACCCTTATGGCACAGCTTCAAGGGTTCCGTCGCCATGGCCGGCCCTCCCTCACCCTGCAGCGGTGCCACAAAAGCGACCTACGTGCTGCAGGTCTGACATGGTGGGAGGCGCAAGAGTTGGCGATGGACCAAGGGAAGTGGCGCGAACTTGTGCTTGCCCTATGCCCCAATGCTGGTCGTGACAGGATGAAAGATCTTCTCTTTATAGAAGATAAATCATTGCGCACTACCAGAAAATGCTATTCTGAAGACCACCGACCGCCACTGATCATAGTATGTATTTAAAAATGACAATAGTTTGTCACATTGTCATTTCATTACTTAGGATGGAATAATAAATTATTTTTATGATTCAAGGCAAATCTTAAATAACAACTTAATATCAAGTCTTTACCGCATTGGCTCCATAATCTAATGTGGATCTTGGCCACCTCAAGAAGGGGTCTCATAACGACATTTTTTTCTGAAAAATGAATGTTGGCTACTTGCTTAACCTATTAGGCCCTTGCAATTGCTCATTGAATAAAGACATATTGAAATTTTCCCATTCCATTTTCCATGACTTCATAAGCAGACACCGTCATCACTCGTCCATTGTATATTATAATGTAGGTATCAATACAAGAATATATGGTAAGAATATTAATTTAATTAAATTGGCATATTATACCTACCAATTATTTTATTATTAATTTTTAACATGAATCATGATCAATGTATGGTGTTGTTAGTAATTAGCTTACAAATTGTTTTAATTATGTTTATCTATTGATAATTCAGTGCAGTGACGTCCCTAGACAAAATGCCGCCCCTAGGCAGCGCTAGAATGCCGCCTCATTTTTTTATCATCCTTTAATGACTCTAATATCTAAGAAATGTGTACAACTAACAACATATGTACCACCAAAACATTCACAATTAAATTTATAAATATTTTTACCCCAAATGTGAGAAATTTTTGACGTTGGTAGGTAATACAGTGGCTTCTTACATATCGCGAACCCGGAAAAAAATACAGTCCTGTTAAACCCTTCTTGTTAATTAATACATTTGGTTTCCAACCAATGAGCCAGTTTTTAAATATAAAGATAAGTTTAGGTAGCTTTTTCTATATGTGCAAAATGATTCTCCTCGATTTGTCGCCCTTCGATTGACTGCCGCCCCCAAGCGACGCTCAATCTGCCTAGCCCCACGGGACGTCACTGATTCAGTGGACCCATTGTTAGCTTCACTATGTCTAATCTCAGAGGGAATAATATTCTCTACCATTTATTATGGTAACCCCACTTTTACATTAATTATTGTTGACTGTAATCTTTACTTACCTAAATGGAAAGGAAGTAGGGTGACATTACAGACACTCATGCCCTGCATACAAATATGTAATTTGATTTAGCTGAGAACAAGCCCTGTCAGTGTTATGCCGGGTCCACACTGGCAACATGTCGCGCGACAACCTCGTTAAATTTTATGATAATTATCATACTTATCGTAAAATTTAACGAGGTTGTCGCGTGACACGTTGCCAGTGTGGACCCGGCATTATATTAATGCTTTAGTCATCATGATTCGAAGATAATTTGTTCATTACTTGTGTCACTGTTGAAGGTAAAAAGCTCTCTGATTTGAGATACGCAAAAAACACATTGCAAAATCACCTGAGCTCCCATAGGTTGAAAAAGAAACCTAAGAGAGCCTTCTCAATCTCTAGATGTCTCCGAGACAAAACAGTCAAAATGGTATTGAAATGTGGTACTGGAGTTAAATCTTGTGGATAGCCTAACCGTAATAACGCCTACATAATCAGCGAACTCCATATTCGAGACAGCCTATCTTCAGTTTGGCTTCGCTGACTCTTCAATAATTGAACAATACCACAGGTTTCACACTGACAAAGGCCTTGCATGCTGGGAGGGATGGAGCCAAGCAGTGGAGGATATTTTCAGACAGCCGCTGGGTCACGACGAAGAAAATACAAAGAAAAAGTGATCTGTTGAAAACACACTTCGCTTGATCCATAAAATCCAAATCGTCGGTTGATAGGTTTGCAAAATAAAATGAGAATTTAAAATTGTTATAATTTTTTTATTCATTACTCATCCATTTTTGTTTATCATTACAATTACATATATATATATAATAATATATATATATTATGTTTATATAGTCAGTAGTCAGTAATGATGAATTTACATACAATAATGTTGTAACATAAATAACTTGCGAAATACAGTTCAGTTTTAGTATCCGAAACCAGACAAACGACTCAAGTTATTAAACCTATCCGGATGGGTTTTCTAACATCACATTGTTAGGTGTTCAGATTTGACAACATAAGTCGCAATGTCTAGTATATTTTAGAAAATAAACTGCAGGGTGTATTCCACGACTTATTAAGTAGAAACTATTTTTATTCGTGTCAAAATTCTATTTCCCTTTTAAATGTGTTTATCTCACATTTAAGAAAGACACAGTGATTGCAAACATCAATATATTGTCTAGTATATATTTTAATAACAGTTACGGGTCGATATTTCATCCAGAAAAGTCACAGTCAATCCAATTATAATACACACATTCAACAACTCTGTAACTGTCACTCGAGTACAATCTTAAATCATTCAAATACTAGTTATCGGCGCATGACACCTTTTGTTCATTCTTTGCTATAGTTGCACCAACCTACCTAAATGTTATCTCATAAGAGTTACAAGCATAGGTTGACATTTCATTATATTACTATAAAATTTATTAGGTGATGTTCGGAGACTAACTTATATTGAAGGTCTAGTTTGTTACAAGGTTCTAAGTGTTCATCCTTGACAAAACAAGACAAACAATGAAGTAGTATTCTAAGCTGCCTCATTGTTACTTTTGTTTCGCCAAAAACAAACACTTAGAACCTTGTAGTTCTTCACTCGCCAGTGATAATAAATAAATTTTATTTGTTTTACTGATTTAAAAATAAAACATGTTCAGTATTACTGATCTTTGGATCGTTATGATTCTACATGGTCACTTAAAACGTCAGTATCTATGCAAAATACTGTCTTGTAATGTTAAATAAAGTAAGAAGCATTTAATGCACTGAGATTTCATAGAATGATCTTCAGACCCATTTTGACATAGTGAATATTGATGAGGCATACATTTTCATGGATTATTTGTTGGTAAAAAAATGAATCGGGCCATTGTATAAAACTAAACTGAGCTAAGTTTTTTTTTGTGAATTAAAAAAAATTACACAGATTCTACACAAATTATCAATGCCAAATAAGTTGTAAATCAATATTGTTTTCATATAAAATGTCCATTTAAATATTTGATATGGGGTAATAATCTCAGCAATCTTCAGTATAACGTTGTTACAGAATATTTTATTTTCAAAAAAAATCTTAAGACGTAATGTCATTATGGACGACCCCTTAGTTAATGTTGTTGAATAGGATTGAGTCAGTGATAAATTGATTTTCTACAAAAAGCGGAGTAGATCAGAAGAGTTTTACACACATGCCTAATTATGAAGTATGCCTGTTTATAAAATATCAATAACAAACAACATGGGAATATTTTCAAGTCATAATACGCAGATCCCTAAAGTGTACTAATTAAATTTGTTACAGGCAGTGGGTATTATTTTAATAATGACATATTTGACTAAATAAAATATGAAGAAATACAAATGTCACTAGGGCTAGGTTTTTACTTAGGCCAAATTAACCTAGACTGGTTGGCACAACTATGGAAAGGTTTCTTTTCATCGTTGATTAGTTTCTTTTTATACATTTTCTCGAATCATTTACATTGTTAGTTATTAAATATAATAATAATAATTATAATAATACGTATGACATACAAAAATCTCTTTTAGCAGCCGTTAAAAACAACTATATTACTATGCAGCGAGGAGAGTCAATATTATCCCCGTTTTAAAAATATTACAAATATAGTTTAAAAAAATAATAAAAATGCATATTTTATATCACATTGTTGTAAAAAGACTAATGAAAAGTCAGCTCTAAGCAACCGTGAATGCTGCTTCACAAAATCAGCAAAAAAAAAAAACAGTAAAATAAATTTTCAAAACTTTGAAAAGATAAAACATTATTATTTTAGTTTTACTGATTTATATAATAAAACAGCATTTACAGTAAATGAACACGTTACTATCAAGAATTAAAAGAATCCTTCATTATACAATAAGAAATGCAATAGTTAATTTTTTTATAAATACATTAAATAACATAAAAATAAATGAGTATGTATTAAAATTAAAAGATCCCACAGTAAGCATTCAATTTGTCAATATAAGACAAGAGATCTATAAGATAATTTCACAGTAAAAAAGTATATTATAATATGCAAACTATTGTAAGTTAACCTCTTTTTTTTGAGAGAAAAAAAGACTAATTGATTATTATTAGGTATCACGCTAAAATTGAAACTACTGCATTCATATTATTTTGTGCCATATTAAAATATTAAAAAAATATCACAAAAAAATAATAAATAAATGTATAAAACCGTCAGGGGTTTATATCTTCATTTCGTTGTCCATTTTACTAATGAGTATAATAAGAAAGAGAGGGAATTGTCGATTACGAGGCTCTGGAGATATGGCAAGGGTGAAATCGATAACTTCGGCAAAAACTATTTATCCTGACAGACTAGTATAACTAATGTAAACCTTGCGGGAAACTTGAACTTAAGTATATACTAATGGCTAATCTACTTACTGTAAAATCATGCAGATTGTGTTAAAAAACATTTACTTTGTAAAAGTTCGGATCTTGCATGGGTAAATATCTTCCTAGACAATTCATTGAGTTTAATTATAATATACAAAACTAATGAATAAGTACTTAAAAATTCACCCTCTTATCAGCATAACCTCATAATTATATTTTTTATTAACAAAAGTTTGCTAATAATATTTTAACAAATTGGTAATAGAGGAAGTGGGAGCATGGTGAGGTGACGGCGTCAGTTTTGCGAATGATGTCATCACTCACACAAAATAAAATGTAAACTATAGCGGAGAACCCACAGGTCGTGTGGGGCGGTAGCAGACTGGGAGGGACACATGCCACAAAGTGTGTTTGGGGCTAAAATGAACTTTTTTGTTATTTATGCTATTTGAAATCTTCACCAATCACTTCGTTATGGTCGGTTTTCATAAAAAAAAATATATGCCGTCTATGTAATATCCAAGATGATTAAAGGCAAACATTGGAGAAAACAATTCCTCTGATGATAGAGAGAAAAGAAAATTCCATTTCCTGGGGGCTCTCTGTTATTTGCGTACAATATGAAAATTTCTCCAAATAATGGGTAAACGCACCAACAATTCCACAGTTTACACTTGAATTTTTAACAATGTCTTGACTTTGAAATGATATAGACAGGAAATTCGTTTTTTTGTATGAAAAATTCAACTAGGCAACCCTATAAATAAATACATACACATACATACATGCAACTGTTTGCAAAATAATAAAATAAAAAGAAAAAATAATACTTTTCTTATTTGTATATAAATTCTACCTTTAATTAAATTTTTATAGTTATACGTCTTCTTCGTGTTGCTTAAACAATTATGCTATTATAATTATAGTAAATTGTAGGTTATCCTTACATTATTATCATTATATTTATATTATATACACGTTGTTTTTTAAATTATAATACTATAATTAACGATAATAGACTTAATATGTGGTGTGAAATATACTTTTTTCACAAATAAAATTAAAATTAAATAATTTAAAAAAAAAATAGGACGTATGTGTGGTCATCATTTGGACTTGCGAGTTATTTAAAACGCAGATCGGCATGTTAAATTAAATTGAAAAATCACTATTTTTATTATTATCATCAAATAAAAAGTACTATGGATTGGTGATATTACACGACCATTGTCAAAACGGACAGATGACACCATTATGTTTTATGTGAAATTATGAACTTTCAAGTCAATGCATTTTGTGCTAGTTAAAGAACACGCTGAAAATAATTCTTATTGCTAATCATTACGCCACTGTTGTTTCAATTTGAATGCGATTAGTTAGATGTAAATTGTCATGGAGTGCTTTGTATTAGTTTCTTAAACTGATAATTAGATCAACTAAAATCAAAACATGGGAACGCGGCAATAAGCAGCATGAAAATACTTTTGTTTAATATCTTTTTGCGTCGAGTATAACAGAATTATTATAAAGATGCCATTATAATATTAAACTTACAAATGCCAATGCCTGGTCTGGTCTTGTGAAACCGTCAAGTCCTTTTGAGATATATTTTTTATAGTAAAAAAACAAATAAATATTATGCTATAATATCAAACAAAGTCTTTCCATGTCTCCACAGATATCTAGAAAAATGCATTCCGTGGAAATGTATATTCAAGAATGATATTTTTAATTATTCACATTAGAGATTCAATGTCAAATCAAAAGTTAACGATAAGCTTGGTGGTTTTCATCAACATTAGAAATAAAATATACAAATATCATTAGTCAATACACAAATATGAAAATGTTATATTTGGAAATGCAAGTATGAAAAGTGATCATTGTAATTAATGGAATCAAATAAAACAATTACACATTAGTTATTAGAAACGTACTACATAATTATGTACATATTTTAACCTGTGCACTTATTCAAGACAGTCGAGTGCATTGGTTTTGTGTCATAACATTGCCACACATTCCATACATTATGTTATAAATAAGAAAATTTTATTTGAGGGAGAATAATTGTAAAAAAGCGTTGTCCTACAAATTTACTTATTATTCTTCAAGAATATCAATAAAATGTAAATTTGATAATAGAGATAAATAATGTTAGATATTATAAATAAAACATATTAAAGTTATGAGGTTCGTTACGTTAGATACGATTATGAATTTTGAATTACAATCATACACATTTTCATAATAAGAAAAACCTTGAAGAATAAAAATTTTCAATTTCACAATATTTTGAATCGCCTTTTCACTTTGACAGCATCGTAGAGGTAATCAACGATTACTTAATAAGAATACAATAAAATACAAATATTTAGTACGGATTAAAGAATAGATATTATATCCTTCACTCATAAAATACAAAAACATAGAACAAAAGATATCCTAATATGGACTGACGGAATATTGTATAATAAAAAATACTGTTTTTCATGTGGGATTTAAATTCAAGATAGAGTATAACACACAATAGCAGTTCGGTATTTCTTACGATCATAAAACTGGTAAATTACTGACTAATTTAAAGTTTTAGTAATCCTTTTGGGTGTAATGAAAATATTTTCCAGCTAACTGACTGCAATATGGAAAAGGATAATTATATTAATTTATTGTCTGTAAAAATTTATTCATTACCTAAAGTGACCAAATCTTAGGAGCAGACAATTTCATCAGCTCTGTTACTTCAAAAAATATTTTAAAATAATATCAATATTCCTTTACACTTTATACAGAATTGAAGGTAAAGTAAAATAATATCAAAGTTCTAAATACAGTCCAAATATTTCATAGGCATTGTACTGCATAATAACATAATCATATGTTGAGTAGGTATCAGTGTTATAAATAATGTTATGCTAGGTTTGTTCAGTTGAAAAATAGCTGTCCTTTGAACTGTAGTCAACATCACCCATCAGATCCTGAAATAAAAAGAAAACAATACATTAGACGGATTATATTGTGCATGATATAAAACACATGGTAAATATATACTTGAGTCAGATTTAAACAATTTTAATCTAAATATTTAGATTGAATCTACATGTGCTAAATTCAGGGAGATTGTTTAATAATTTCTTCTCCCATGGAACATGTCATGATATTTATTTTATTTGCATGACAGCCAAAGGCGTGGTCATTCTCAAGCTTACAATACACTAAAATGTTATACTTAAAATTAAAATATGCAATCAGAACAATATTTAATTTACAAATTTAAAAAAGGTTGTTATTAGTAATTGAGCAATTTTTATCATTTATATGTATTATGGTGCATTTGGCCAATCGCTGTAATATCATAATAGATACTATTTTATCTAAATAAATAAATGAACACATGTTCAAATTTATCCTATATTCCTCCACACTCGAGAATTAAACCTTGTTACAGCCTCACCCGGAAGGCCCCCCTGTGTTACATGATGTCAATAAGTGTAAAGTTACAAACGTAAAAATCGATACTCATAATAATTGATAAAGCTCGCAGTATCAGGAAACCAATAATGTCGTAAAGCAATCTGATGGTGAATACTAATTAGTGTCAAATTCATTTTATAAACTACAAATTTATATTTGCAGACAATAAATGATTTAAATTAAATTCGTAAGGAGTATTTATAATAATGTAAGTACTTATAGGGTTTTACAGAGACAACAATAATATCAAGACTTCACTCAAAGAAAATTAAAATAAAGCTCTAAAAAGCTCTTAACGAGTCCATGGGAACTGACCCACGGATCGGAGGGCTAGGAAAAGTAAGTAGAGGGATCTGAATATTTTTGAAAGAAAGAATATTGAAAAGTGTCTTCAGAGCTGAATACAATGGAAATCGTATTTAGTGTGGATGGTAGGTAGGTACAACCACGAACTGTTTGTGCTTTTTCATATATAAGCAGGTCATGTCCCAAGAATGGAAGACACCTAATCACCTGAAAGACTCATCTTCAATAGATAGAAGGGAAAATGAGGCAAGGAGACTATCAGAGTAGAAAGATAAACTAAGGCAGTAAGTAGAGAGACCGCGCGGCAGACAGAGGGGAATCGAGACATTTCCTACAGGCGGCCAAGGCCCACATTGGAATGTAACACATACATAATATTATTGACACCCAAAAAGTATAATAACATTTAAAAAGTTACCCATTTATGCAGCTCACCAGAGTGTGAACATAGATTATTTTCTTTTTTAGGGATGCAGCGATCTGGACCGCATCACATGTCGTTATAAACAATTTTCATGGGATAAATACCAAACTATACAATTAATATATTCAAAGAGTGTGAGTGTAAGGAGCTAGGGAGGCCTTAGTATATTTACGAAATCGAGATAATATTTTACCGCTGCACATAATATAGCAAATTCATTTTAAACTCACTAATGATTCTTTTAAGTCTACCGTCACATGGCCTCATAGTATGCATGTCGAAAGTACACTTTAACATATTATTATGTCACTAAACTTCTACCGGATAGTTTGTGTTAAAATTTATAAATGTATCGAAGTTAAACCGCAACAGTAATATTACTTATGTAAGTATCGTCACTTTAGAATGCAACATTGCACTTAATTAACTAATCTTTAATGCATACTTAATTTCAAAAATCCTGTATACGACGATACAATCTAATGTTCCAGCTGAACCGCACAGATAATACTTCCACAATTCAGTTTATCTATATCAAATTTTTCCGGACAATAGCTCCTATTCAAAGTATGCTTCCTTCATCAGTAAAAAATAGAGTAAAAAATCAAATATTGAACATATTATAATTTACTAGAAAAACGTACAAAACATAAAATGACCATATACCTACGTGTGGAAACGTAGTGGCCCTCGTAGTACGGTGCGTAAGGTGCTAGCATTTCGGCGGGGCAAAGCCTAGGTGTTACTAACTACACTACTGGCCTGTTGTAGTGTTTTAAATATGTAGAAACTAATTTAATAAACGTGATCTTTCTTCATAGAAAAAAGAGATTTAATAACTACTTAAAAATATTAAATGGCACATGGGTAATAAGCCAAACCATTTATATACCTACCTATCGTGATGTGTAAAAGCATGTGCACAAAGTCTCGTGTTTTCAAAATCATAACATTACTTACACAGATGAAAAATCTGAGGTATCGGTATGTGGCCCTTTTAATAACCAACTGTCCCTTTAACTCTCCCCAGAGAGAAAAATGCTGCCACTTTGGGAATCACCGATTTATCCCATGACTTCATCCCCGTTTTAAAAACAGCTAATTTCGACATAAACCATCGATCAACTATTTGTACGGCTTTTGTGTAAAAGCAAACAAACACATTGTATTCGAAAATGTTTACATTGGCGCAAGCAAAGTAAGAAGGTCTGGTCTGGTCAACGAAATATAAAGAGGCACTTAAAGCTCAGACGAGATCTTCACATCTCCATGTCAAGGCAGTAAAATTACCGGAGGACCCGCGCGACCATCTCTGCGCACCGCGCCGGATTTGTAGATGACACTGTCCATAATAATATGCGCAAATTTATTGCCGTTCTCTATCCGTATATAATGCCGATTACAAAGGAGTGATAAAAGTATTTATACTCCGTGACCAGAGATAATGTATGCCGGTACAATAAACCAACCTCTCATAAACAAGGCTGTCCGATTAGATTCAGCTTTTAATGTGCAGATATCGTTGCAACAGTGGCGAAATCTGGCGTTTAGACGGAGGTAAACGAATATAACCAAATATGTTGAAAATCTGTAGAGGTGGAGGAGGCCTAAATGTGTGAAATTGAAGCAGAAACAGGATCACTGGTCTACTGATTGAGTTAGCTACAAGTGACTTCGCATTGGATGTTCGTTTGAAGAGAATTTCACACTTTTATGAAGGCAGCCAAAAGCAATACATTGACTAATATTTTTAAGATGAATAATCACGTTAAACGCTTAGAAATGCATGCGAAGATTATGTAAACAAACTTCAAACCAGAACGTAAGCTGCCATCTTGTTTTTGGGGCTGCCAATAAAAGAAGAAAATAATGAACTTTTTACCAATACAACCACATGTAGGTATAATCATTCGATTCAAAAATCTAACTGCTTTCAAAATTCCTAATACGAAATGTGTAAAACAGTAATACCAAATCTGCAGTACATGTGTAACGCAATTTATTATAATATCCATACTTGGCTTAAAAAATAATTGAATTCATAATAAACGTATGAGCAGCAAAACAATTGCAGCTTCCGTATCCTCATCATTACAAGTGGCCCTGTGCCTCTTCATCCAAGAATGCGTCTGTGTATAATATAATAATTTCACATGATGTGGCCAACGAATTCGAAGTTTCGTGTCTTCGCAATGAATAAGATTCGTGGGCTGTTTTAAAACCCATTCTTTGGAATGGCTAAATACTATGCCTTTTTATTATTCTGTGTGGCGCATAGTCATGAAGTTTCACTCTAGCGAGGAGTAATTAATCCATAGACCACGGGTTCCCCCATCTAACCCAATTGTTATGGTTTCGCCAACTACTTCAGAAAACAATTAATAAAAATGTAACGAATAATACATAAATAAACAAATACCGCCAGTTTCCTCTTCAAGAGATTAGGAAAAGTGTAATAAACAAATATGGAGTGAATTTAAATGCAATGTTTGATAATAGTAAAGTAGAAGCAACTGTCAACAAACGGGGACGAGTAAAGTCAATAAAATTGTATGACAGGTATGTATTCCACATGCAGTGTTTTTTTCATCAAACTAAAAATCCATTTCTATTCAAATGCCGAGATGGTCGCAGGTTACTTGGCTATTGACAAAAGCGGTCGCGTCACAAAAAAGGTTTGGAATATACTCATATTAAAATAATAACGGATATTTTAACCCACGATAATGGCCGCGCGGCTTAAGCGTCGGCCAATAACATCGTGGGTCACAGGTTCGAATCCTGGTTCTGGCAAGTACACATTTTATTTATGTATGAGTCAGAATATGGACCTAATAGGTTGAGCAAGTAAGTGGCTTACATCCATTTCTCGTAAAAACAAAATCTGATAATACAAAATCTTATTAGGATCAGCGAATCTATTATATACACAAGACTGCTCTCGGGAGCTACAACACGTATCTAGGGTAGGAAAGTATCAAAATATTAGCACTTATTGTAACAATATGTTAGTTGTAATTGTTACAATAAGTGCTATATTTTAACAGCACCTCTCTTGGCTATGATAAATTTCAGAGCGACAGTCAGTTTTGACTGTTTAGACAGCTAACTTAGTGTAATTGTTACAATTAAGTGCTATATTTTAACAGCACCTCTCTTGGCTATGATAAATTTCAGAGCGATAGTCAGTTTTGACTGTTTAGACAGCTAACTCAGTGTAATTGTTACATTCAGTGTTAATATTTCGATACTTTCCTACCCTAGATAGTTGCCGTAGCGGGCCGAAAGCAGTTTTGTGTATAGAATAGATGCGCAGAAATGGTATAAAAATTACTATAATCAACCATTCAATCTGAATCAGAAAGATGATTAGGTATTCAGTCGTTGTCGGTCCCAACGTTAGAAGCTTGTGGAAACCTTCATAAAAAAACAACTAACGTTTATGGCAATGACTCCCGAGATACCTATGACACCTACGGTTATTAAATTTGGAAAAGCTCCGTGTACATTTAACGATAGACTAAAAAAATTGACGTATTAAATTATCTCTCCGTGTCAGGGTTTAGACTAGAGAAACGTTTTTTTAACAAATCATTGTTCCTTTACAAAAGTGCAACTCTATAATGGACATACAGACACACGTCCATTATTGAATAGCATAATATTCTAGAGGTCAATAGGAGATTAGTCATTGCTAGCCGGTCATAATTTCAATAATATTACAAGAGTATTCCAACTACATAATATAATATAATGTATCTAGCTGCTATGTTGTTATAATATGTGGATATAATATTTATGGCGAATCTCCTTTGTTGTAGTTTATTATATTATTGCATTCCGTGCGAAATTCCGCGAGGAGGAGATAGCCGTAAAAAGACAAGAGCTATAAAAATTTGCCAAAAAAAAAACGTTACATCTATCTATCTAAACATCGCGTGTCGGATCTAACACTCGGACTACAAGAAACGAGTTTCTTCCACCACACAGCGTCGATGTTATTATAAAATAAAGGCATATTATACTAAAACATCAATGTTGGTAAATAGACATACAACATATTACAAAATCGTACAAAAAAAAAACATAAATACTTAAATATTATATACTTAGATGAAATTTACAAAGTATTTATTTAAAACGCTCGGTTTAGTTGTGGTGTTCATTTTTCATATACATTTTAGAAGATAGTTTTTTATGGTAACGGGGAAGTCCAACGGAAAAGTATAACTAAAAAAGCCTTCCGCGTATAGATTGGTTGGGGGGGATATAGTAGGCCTGATTCTGAACAATGACCCAATTGGGTGCACATGGCCACCGTAGCTTTAGTGGACCACTCTGAAGAGAACTACTGATATGAACGTTTAAGCAGAGTAATAATATATTTTTCTTGTTATTAAGGCATCCAAATAGCGCCTCAAAGGAATAATAAACAATAAAACTGAAAGTGAAAGATATATTATGTCAAATCAGATACCTAGTAGATACTATAAGTAGATGTACGTAAAATAATTTAAAAAGTAAGTAATGTTTGGGACCGATTTCGTCATGTTTGAAGGCCTTTAAATTATGTGGATTTACTACTACTATAAGACCCGTTTCACACGGGACACCTGTGTGGCGCCATCGCCGCGGCGTGGCGAGATTCCGCATTTGCAGATTGCCGCACCGGTGTCCACGTTGATAGAGATTCAATACAAGAGAGATATCTAAAATTGGAGTATCCAGAGATGTTGTTAGAGAAAAATACGATTATGTTAACCACTTAACCTATACTAATAATAACATTGAAATGTCTGTCTGTGATTTCAAAATATTTGCCATTTGACTAGTGTTTTGACTGTTTCCATGATAAGCACAAAATTTAGTATGTACATATATATTTTTTGTTTCTTTATACCCAAAAGTTATAACTCTGGGCCTGGGCCAATAATGATTAAACTTGCACAGATTCAAGGTAGACTACAATATTGATACCGATATCTCAAGTTTCCGAAGCTAAAATAAAATCTTTAAAAAATAATGAGCGTGCAACAATTCAACTCGAGTATGTAAAATAGTCAGATAGCAGCGGTAGAGTGATCAGGTGAGGGTTAGCGCAGAGCCCCACGCAGCAAGATCTAACCGTTGTATATCTCATTGATTTGAATAAATTAAATCTAATCAGTTTTTTTTCCATTCTGTCTTTTGTTTACTTTTTATTTCCGTATTTCACGTATACCTACGTTGTCACGGACTATCGCTAGTATCTAATATAATACGCAAATAAAAAACATACATATTATGCGTTCATCATCAACTGGAAGACGGAGTGTTAAAAAAGGATGCGTAAATTTTATATGATATGACATAAGACGGGCGTCATGTCAAAAAAACCAGTGTCATAGTTCATCCGCAGGTGACGGCCACGAAGGCTAAGTATAGCCCAACAACACGGGATGATGGCCAACCAGCGTCTGGCGGATTGGATAATATCGACGCGAGCGACGTGCTCACAAGCAATTATTGCCGGAATGAAGACGTTAGAATGGCGATGGGCGGGTCGCACTGCCAGATGAAAAGATCAACAATGACTTAACACATCGACGATTAGCGCTCATTAGAAGCGACGAGAAGGGGTGGACATGATACGAAGCGACATAAAAGAAAACACTGCACTTCGCGTAAGCCGCCCAGAGGGTCTATTCCAGGAGTCTCGCTTTACTGAAGCGAAATTTAGCATCTGCGAAATTTGGCTTTTAACAGTAAACGCGACTAATAGATTATACCGACTAATAAAGAGGGCATACACAATAAGTTTATTGATCGGCAGGATGTATCTACCCATACACCTAACTACAAACATCCATCTTAAATATTACACAGTAGTTTTACAGTGTAATATCGCACCTCGCAACTAAACTGCCACAATCCAAAAAACGTCAAACAGAGAAAATCAGCTTTGTAGTTTTTACCTTTCTCATTTTTGTACTGTGTTTGAAATATGTTTAGACATTGAATGAAGTTTTGACTTGAATTTGATGACTTAGAGATATGAAATTTTCGGTACATATACTATGAACGATATACAATGAAACGTAGTAATTAACTCAAAACACGTAAATTTGGACTTGTGGCGATTTAGTTGCGAGGGTGCGATGTAGCGAACACTGCCTGTTGGATGATGGTAAAAGATTGGTAAACGAAAAGATTAACAATACACACCATAACAACGAGTAACAGTAGACAAGAACGTCAAAGTAATGTAGGCTTATTCAAATAATTATCATTTCAGAATAAGAAGGATATTAATTATGTTCATTGTGTGAGGATTATGCGACCAAATTATATCTAAAAGTTACCTTTTTTAATCTCAATACTTACGGAATGAAGAATAAATCAATTTGCACTACATATTTGTTGCAATTACTAATTAATTTAATTTTACACATAAAGTATACATACTACACAGCACCCCTAATGCCGAGCATAATATACTGTACGTCCACGAACAATGTTTTCCATCCGCGGCGGAATACAAAAAAAACATGTAGGTACACATGTATCAGAGCATTTAAAATGTTCGTTAACAGTTTTTATACAACGATCATTTTCTCATCTTGGTTTGACTATGCATAATAGCCAACATCCGATACGATATGGGTGACATAAGTACCAACAAAAATTTAAAACCTTGTTCAAGATAACAGCATTTTCACAAATTTTCTTTTCAATTAGAAAACTTTGATTTTCGACAAAACTATGACTTTGATTAAGCAAAACTTATATTTCATTAATGTATGTACCTACGTATTGAAACGTCCTCATACATAATTAATTAAATGATTAATTCCGGAGGGAATGAAATTTATGACTTGTTTCTTTATCGAAGTGTAAAGAAAAACTCTAGCTAAATCAGTTGTATATACATATTGTCAATGGTTGATGCGGAAGATCATCTACTCAGTGGCATGACCAAAAGAAGGACGATACGAGCCTCACAATATTTCCAGCTATGTGGACGGCGGAATGCTGGAGAGATATGCCTGGGACATTAAAAAGGAGTCACGTTCCTCAACAGCAAGGGCATATTGTAATGCCGAAGGAGAGTCAAAGACGAACTATTGTTTCAAGAGTAAAAATACGATGATAATAATCCTCAATCTTTTCTGACGAAAGCGGCGGAGAGACGTTGATAAAGAATAACAATATTTTGATTTACTCACAGCTGATTGAAAGCCTTAAACGCCTCGTCACAATGCCACAATACGTGAACCTTCCTCTCTTTCATACGTGAAACAAAATATACAATAATAACAATATAATGGTATTAATAAGATGAAATGAAAAAGGAAGACGAAGAAAAAAGCGATACGGAGAAGTTGTGAGTAGGTATGCAAGAGACAAAGCGAAGAATTTATAAGTTCGGTTGTACATTTTTCACGCCGATATTATATCTATCTTATATCCTCGTATTGAAGATTGATGACCGCTATCGGTGTGCTGAGAAGCACTGTACGCGGCAACGATCAAACTTTGGCCCGTGAATATAATAACGAGCCAGGTAAACAACCCCGAGATTCAAAACACACAGGCAACGTTACGTTATGTAGAATCCCTAAGTACGCAAAAGTAGCGAGTAACAATCACGAGTAGTCATCAGAAATAATTCCTGCTCATATCTACTCCTCGTAAATACTATTATATATCTACTAAAGACGTCTAAGACGACCTTCTCTATGGTCCATATTATCTTCGGTTGAGGATCGTGACTTATTTTAAAATCAGTTTCGCATTTTTTGTCTATGCTGTAAAATGCATATTATCTGCAGAAATTTTGGAGACATAAACGGCACTTATCTTAATGATACTAGTAGGTTCTAAATCTAAATAATGATTTAAAAGATTAAAAATTAAAAACAAATTAGCGCGTTACAAACACTTGACTTCGTGAGCAGACACAGCAGCCTTCGGTGATTGAGGTTATCATGAAGAGACGCTTTACGTGGCTGGGACACGTGTTCCGGATGCCGCCAAAGAGTGCGACACTTCGTACCCTTGTGGCACAGCCTCAAGGGTTCCATCACCGTGGCCGGCCCCACCCTCACCCTGCAGCGGTGCTACAAAAGTGACATAATATGTGCTGCAGGTCTGACATGGCGGGAGGCGCAAGAGTTGGCGTTGGACCGAGGGAAGTGGCGCGAACTTGTGCTTGCCCTATGCCCCAATGCTGGGTCGTGAACAGGGTGGAAGAAGAAGAAGAAGAGATACATTTTATCTCCCGTGTTTTTCAAAAAACGGCAAGCATTTCAATACAATTTCAGATTCATTCATCAGTCAGGTGCACACATTAATAAAATAAACAAATATTGCCAATATGGATACAATAACTTAATTTCTTATGAATGGATGACATTAGATTGATTATTTCGAATACGAAACATAGTAAACTATGGATATATTATAGAAATGGTGCAAACAAACCAGAACAGAGAAACCGGAATAAATTTAAAAATACCATCAACTGAGGTTGTATAGTGAATTCATTAGAATTCACGAAAAACGTTTTTTCTTCAGTGAGACAATTGTTTTTCAGCAGCGACTTAGGTATATCGGGTAGTTTTTTTTATTCTACGAATTCGGGAAAATTTTAATTCAGAAAATCTGTTCCTGTCAAGTCGTCAGTCTACCGCCTGACAGCCGTGTTTACTAAAACACAAATACTAATTCGGGATCACTGTAGACAATCTCATAGAAATCCAAGAGACCTTAGCTTCGTATGTGTTAAAGAAGACGATTTGTAACGTAGGTACCTACCTAACAATTATTTACAATACTTATGTACGTATAAGTTCAGTTACGGGGATATCAATAGACGTTTCCTGGTTAGGTAAGTACTGTTGAGTATCGTCTAATCAGAGATAAAACGAATTAAGTTCAATATTTTAACATGGCATTTCATTGATTTTACGTCTGATATGATGAAATGCGATATTTTCCATCTACTCTCATAATTCATAACTATTGATCTACCATTAAAAATTAATAAAAATACCAATAAATAAATGAAGCGACCCGCAGTGGAATGGTTTGTGGATGTCTATTAGACGTCGATGCGGGTTCGAATCCCGTGCATGGCAAATACATAATACCTATTACATATGTGTTTGTTCCAACACAGGTAGGCGACATGTGTTTTCGCGAATAGCGAACAGTCATTTAGTAGATAGGTAATAATAAAACTTACTTATAAGTACCTAATAGGTAGGTACCTAATAATTTACTTAGTTTTAAATACCTACATGTTATGTTATGCCACACCTGAACCGAACCACAAGTCGTAATGCTCAAACTGTACGATAAAAATGTTTTCTGGAACTAAATAAAATTTCTATTCTTGCCAGGCCCGACACGACTGGGTAAACATTTTGACGTTTGGCTACATTACATACCTAATTGTCGCTCGGACGTTATTCATTGTTTCAAAAGACTACAATCACTAACGTGATGTTTGTCACTAAACACATTCCACGATAGTTTGTGGTGACATTCGGAAGACTGTTTGAAACCAAATGATAATAATATAATATGTAAGTACCTACTCTTATAATTTTGAATAAGTAGCAACGCCACGTATTTTATTTATAAGGCACAACCCAATCACGACGGGCGTGGAGACGATCTAGCTGGTATCTGAATCGATGTGTGTAATAGTTAGGATTTGTGCTTTGAATCATCGAGTCTGTTCGAGTAATTTTGCAATGACACTCATAAATGGGACGGAGGTTTTAAAATTGCAAGAAAATTTAGGTGCATACATAGGTAGCTACTTCATTATTCGCAATCTTGTATTGTTCCCGTAAAAAAGTTCGCCGTATACCAATGTAAGCGCGGCTTACACATGAAACAATCTTATTCCCGTCATAATATTACGGAATAAAAAAACGCAAGACTGATAATAACATGCGTCACCCACGCGGGTTGCGTTTTATTAATACAACGAAAAAAAGTTCACAAACCCGATCGCCGGTGAAAGGTTGAAGAATGTCTGGGCCGCATGCATACCCACCGGCCGCATTAGGTGGTGCCATATAATAGACTCAATACACACAGAGGTGGAGGAAGGAGGAGGCCTTTTCCATCTAACAAATTGCCGTGCATTGTGTATAATGTATACCGTACCGATATCTGCCTTGTGTGTGTATACGATTATTGAGAACTCTCTCAGAAATAATTCATCTGTGTATGTTGCGCGGACGCGATTTAGTTTAGAGGAGCCTGCCCGCTGCTATGGAGCGGCGGAGAAATAAAAATGTTAATTGTTACAACGGGACCAACGTGATATTGTTCACTTAAATACTTACGAGATGTTACAATAGTAATTTATAATAATATAATAGTTATACAGGTATACGACAGGTTCTATCATCTCATCGCTACATTGACGCATGGCTATTACTAACATACAAAAATGGTTAGTCGACCGCTAAGGAAACGTGAAACATGGAGAGAGCTCGATATACACAGTAATCATGCTTCATGCAGGTAGTAAGGACTAAAGCATCATCCAAAGACTAGAAATAAAGGTCCAACACGAATTTGGACATTGGAGGGACTGGTGGTTTTAGTTAACGTTCAGAGAAGTCGAAGCAAGTGGTAGAGCTTTCTAGGGGAAGCCTTCACTCTGCCCTAAGAGAAGCAAAAGACCAGCCTTGAGGTAACGACCGGATATACAAACGATATTAATATTAGTAATCGACGAACATGATTCATATTATTTTAAAGCTTTTCAAAATACTCAACCGTACGACAGAGATGATGCTGTTTATTGTACGGTTGCCACCATTTGATGGCACAATACATGTCGATATTTTTGGGAGAATCGTGAGAAGAATATAAACTGCTGACGAAGACCACGATCTGAGACGACTGAGAAGAAATATAAAATAGGTAAGGTGTTTAATTCATTGTTAATATTAGACTAATTTATTCCAACATAACTTCCCACTTTCAGTTTTGACTTACTGCACGTTGTACTAATTAATTAATTATATAAGCGAATATGTGAATATATAAACGGATACAGTCAGACACCCTATACTTAGAAAACATATAACATTATGAATAGTATGGTAAATCAATGGTCAACAACAACAACAACTCAGGTCTCACCAAACCGTATAGTATGTGAATGTTTGTTTGGGGGGTTGGGGATGAAATACAATTAATTTAATACTAATTGTTGAGGAATATAATAAAATACAGACTTTTCGTTAGATGTCTTACTTTTAAATGGTTGTTATTCGTCATGTTTCGTTTTCCTCCAGTCATCGCCGATGCTTCGACCAACGGCATTGATTTTAGCAATCGGCAAACGACGAAGGGATGAAAGCATCGCTTTGTTTCTGCGAGTTTCGCGTCAATAAAACGAATTAATGAAAGCCCCGATCGAGGTCACAGTATAAAAAAACAACGATAACTAATATTCGATTAGAAAGATCTTACCAGGAGATAAGTAATGAAATGAGGTTTCTACGAATCAGCGAGGAAAAAATACACGAGCATACCGGGTTCTCCAAATCCACGAGAAAAATTAGGTCCGCATTACAAGATATAATACCATGTTATGGTGGTACTGAAGATTGAAGATGATTCTAGCTGGACCAGCTATATCTGACAATAATACGAAGTAAGGTATATTGTCTACCAGTAACAATATGTGCGCATTTTTTATACACTGACAGCCAGAGGATCGATGTTCAGAAGGAATTGACAACATTTTTATATACAAGTATAAAAAAGTGAATTATCATTATCGGACGGAGGCTTACCAATATTCCACTGTGGGTGTTTTATATTATACCTACATAACCATTAACTTTAAAAAATGTCATGAGAAACTGTTTAGCAGTAAAACGAACTCAAGCTTTTTAATGTAGGCATTATTATACCTATTAAAATCAAAAACATATAAATTTATACCTACGACGGTGGGTATTATTAACATTTTAAATCTTCCTTGGTCCGCATAATTATTATTTAAACATAGTAACCTAGTACAAAAAGTTATAAGCACTTTATTCCTAAAATTGGATTACACTCTATAAACGTCTACAAAATAATATTATTTTCATACCCAATTTAATTAATGTTTTTGTTTGACTTGCACCCCTCCACACCAAAATCACTAATAAGAAAAATGAAATATCAATATTTACAATAATACCAAATTAACAGAATATTGAAAACCGTTATGTAGAATTGACAATTATCATATTATTTAACACTGAAGTCGATTCACATAAGTTTTCAAGCCTCAGTTCCTCAATCATTATCTACTGAAGTAACCAGAAGAATAAATGGCGTAAAATACTGATATTTAATAACGCATTTTACCGTTTTAGGACTACATTTATTAAAACAAATACATTATCCAGAAACCAGAAGAAAATAAATACCGCTTGGCGATGTTAGTAATAGTATTTATTCAACACATGATAATTGGGGAAAGATTGTGTTGGTACATGTACCTACATCATCATGTATTTATTATTCAGTGACATTTATATAATTATATAGGTATGAAGTAAAATGTATTAATGTAAAAATATCCGCTAATTTCACAAGCGGGCGTATAATACCACGGATTTTAATATGTGAAAAAGTGTAAGTAATGATTTCGAGTGGGTAGACTTGTTAGGTAATTTTTATTTAAATCGTGCGGTAACGATATAATTTATTTTCTTAATTTCAACATTTAACTGCAAATCCGCGAATAACGAAAAGACTTTCACGACAAAGATGAAATATTAAATGCGCGCGTGAATAATATACCCAAAGTCGGTTGGACAACCTGGCGGTAAATTATTAGCATCTGTCTTCAGTCTGGATTTCGTTCAATGCAGGATATGGCTTTCAGCCCATCTCATCCACTCGTCCCAGTCTTGTCTCGCATAATCTATATGACTCGCATTGTCAACAATGGTCTGATGTTCCATTCACACTTAATGCAACTATGATTCACACTTTAACCAAGCAATCTTTCTCGCTATATCGACATGTGGATGATCTTGGTGAAAAAATCATGACTTTTCAACCTATATCCCAGGCGCGAATACTAGTCATGTTCTTTCCATTCTGCCTTTCCCCCCACACTAATTTTCACTGTCTAGAAAATCAGTATTTTATATTTTTAATATAATACATAGAGAGATACGAACATTTGGTATTACAACACTTGATAGCAAAAACCAGAAAGTTTATAGAACGTAATAATGTTTAAATTAATACTTACTAAATTAATACAATTATTGACTGCCTATTGCCTTTTGGTTACTTACTGAAGTAAGTACTACTACCACTGCAATCATAGGTATTTTTCATAAAACATCTTAAATATTAATGGTTACGGGCTCTTACGCACTGTCAGTCAACTGGTCTTCGTCAACCACACAGTATGCAGTTGCCACAACCAAATGCGTACACTCCGGTTCGTGGTTGCTGGCAACCACGGTTTCCAGAGACAAATGGACAAAACTTCTTTCTTAATCTTTTTCACCATCTTGGGTATTTTTAAAAAGTTGAAGTCAGAAATTCAGGTTCTAAGTTTCATATCTTATCAAGAATGTACAATAATTATTACTATATCTAAGTCCCAATAATGAAATCCGAAATTGCACCGAAAATCGTGGAAATCTAAAAAAAATGATTTTAAAGCGGTTTAAAATATACCAAACAACCGATCTTCGTAGATCCTGTATATGTTTTTGGGAACATGCGTTAAAGAAACCATAGTGAAAAATACGGATTAAAAGTCATTCTAAAGCCACTGGTTCTCAATCAGTGCGCTCAGCGGTTGCCGATAAATAAAATCGGACCCCGATAGACAGGCAGGTTACAATATTACATTACACACCTCATTACAGATACTTTTGTCTTCAGCTCGCCATGTTTCTTTTTATTTATTTTTTTACGTTTTTCTTTTCTTACCATTCAAATTATATTATTCTATTGTGGTGATTATTTCTCAAAAGATTACCAAATACACGGTGTTCCCGAATACTTTTTCGTGGAGCAATGCAATGAAATTCACACAATGGAAATAAAATCATACATCCATAATTTTCTTACACCGTTGTACCTATTATTTATTTTGTGGAATGAAAGCGTCTACTTATCGTATGAATAAAAGAAACAAAAATTAGGTATTACAATATTATCATTAATTAATCTATTAGATACTTACTTATTATGTGTGAAACCTTTATTTTCACACTGCAGATGGAGCATATTATGAACTTCTAACAAAGTGAGAAGTGGGCAGTGCATTTTTGCGAGAATTCAATGTAACCCATTCAAATATTCAATGAAATCTAGTAGAAACTACTATTCCACAAGTAAATTATCATTTCATTCCTAAGCGAGGCACAGATGCCTTCAGAGTCATGGTTATATTATTAACCAGGCAATTGGAACGGAGCTCAGTGCAGGTGTACAGGAAACTTTTGATCCTCCAGATCTCGACTAGATGCTATTTTCTACTGTCAATTACTCAATACTCTAAATTAATATTAAATGACAAGCAATAAACGACGACTTGCAGTCCGTGATGATAAATGATAATATTTACATATGTATTTCAATTAATAAAATATTAAAAGAAAATCCTCTTTTAGCAGCTTGTGAATTATAAGATTTGAGCATGGAGCATAGAGGCAGAGGAGCGGAGAAAAAATAGTCTGCTCCAAATCTTTGACATTAATTAACAGACCTTTTTTACGAGAAACTTTTGTTATGACATCCGCTCAACCCATTGGGTCCACGCCCTAATTACACTGAAAAGCATGCGTGTATACTACCAGACGCATGATTCGAACCCGCGCTCACGCCGTCGGTGACGTGAGCTAGTCCACCGTTTGGCACATTCATAATACATACCTACATGCAATAGGTATACCTACACGTACATAATATGGCATTGCCATCATATTATAAGTTCAATGAAATTTTATCTTACATAATAACAAACTATTGTATCTTTAAATGTCGTGCAATGCAAATAAAATAGACTAATCTAATGAATTTCAAACAAACTACATTATTGACTAATGAACGGCGCTACATTACAGAAGTCCAACCAAACATAATATTAGATTTAGTCAGATCGCTTCAAATAATGTATTGTACGAAGGGTAGCTATTCACCACTCAATTTGTGCCATAATAAGGCTTGCCACCCCTGCCCGGATTTGTCAACCTGTATAAACGTTTTTTTTTGTGTTCAGATTCCAGACCGTATGGATAGATTATTTATCACATTGTTTTATAATTATTGTTTACTTATTCAATGTTATGCAACCTCGTTTGATAACTGGAAGCAAATGCACACATGTTCGTTAATAAAATGTCACAATTACAGTGGCCAACAGTATTGAAAAATAAATATAATAGGAATATGTGAAGAAATAGTATTTTAATTATATAAAAATATCACATAATAATAAATCCTACAGCTTAGATTAAAAACAGGATTTATATTTCCACTTTTAATAAGACATATTTTCAAGACGGAATTAATAGGACAGACATGCGAAAGCCTGTCTCACACTGTGAAATATGAAGATATTGAAAATAGCATATTGTTTTACACATAGTTAAGTTTATACCGTATTTATTCAGTCTCGGGAATCGTATCATTTTACAGCCGCACCCAGAAGGTAACCCCCTTTCACTAAGTATACATTCTCCAATGGCAATCTTAAACATAATGAAAATTTAAACAATATGTAGGCCTAATACCTAGGTAGGTTTATTATTTTCGCAGTAACTTGTTTTTATACGTTACGTAAGTTAAATGACGTCGGTACCTACATGGTTTTTCAGCAAGCAGGTAATCGTTAGTTATAAGGGCGCGTAGGTGTAGTAAACGGTTCAATTCGGTAATTATTTTTCCAATAGAGGCAACAGCTGGCAGTTTCTGAAATCCCCGAGACGGTGCATTACTCGATTCCGAAACACGCTGTCGACAAATGAAAAGAATATAAAAAAAACAATGGCTACGATTGCAAAGCGGTTAAGAGTGGTGGTAGTGGAATAAAGAAAATAAATGATGACCGATGATTCCGGACATGGGCGAAACTGATTAAAATAATTAACTTGCTAACAATAATAATTAAAAAAATAATTAGAAGTAATTGCGACGCGTCTACCGGTGCCTGGCCTAATCCACTGCGCCAGGGGCAATCCTTCGGCAGCTTTGGCTGGTGATGGGTGATGAGCAGGGTGCATTTTATGAATAGTAATATCCCATTATAATAGTATTGTCTATCTCTGAGCAAGTGATACCTCTGTGTTGTATTAAATTTCTGCAAGCCAATTTCATGAACATAATTTAACATAACTGTATCCATGGAACTAAGCTTGTAAACAAACACGCAGAAGAAATCTTTCTCTACCGTACATACATAATATTATAATATAGCGAGGCTCAAAAAGAGACTCGTGGAATTAGCTATAATTCATTTCGCAGTGCGGTTTCAAAGGTTTAAAATAACTCAGTCAGTTCCACATTTGCATTACTATTATTGTTGATGTTGGCAACTTCCTTCATATAGCTTTAACGTTAAATTTCACATTTATGATGAGTGAAACTACGAGACAGGCTATCCTGAAATGATTAGGTAAGATATGGATAGTCAAATAGCTTCTCGATATGAAATTGAATTGTCATTATTCACGTGTCGATTGTGGATTTAGTCCGCACACGCCCGTCCGGATAGGAAAGCGGCCTGACTTTCCCTTATATTTTCCAACTTAAACATGGGCACTAGGGGTTGTAATCTTCGAGTAAATTTTAAATATCGTCATTACGGGATTAAAATCCAAGGACTGGGTAAAAATTAAGAAGATATTTATTTCGGGAAAAAAACTGTAGTGCGTATACGATACGAGGATTTTTATGTATTTTTCTCTGACGACGAAATATGTGCCCCTTTTTGGTACTTGATTAAATTTTCCATTCAAAATCATGTTTTGTAGCTTTTCTCACCCTAATGCCAGGATTTAAGGCTTAAGCAGTTGCAATCCTGAGATATCGAAATATTGCAAAGCCTATTGTAGTAGTTGTCGACTGATAAATTCAATTTTCCCTTTTTAGACACAATGTTGCGATACGGATTGTTACTGGGAATGCATGTCAAAAGAGGTGATAAATAAATGCATCGCTACTTAGTAAGTAAATATACCTGTACGAGAGATGTGTACCTACAGGGTGGCCGGAGTGTGAAATCACGAGGGGTTGAGGAACTCTCCGCAGGGGTGTAGAAGACGGAGGGGCATCATATCGATAAAAAAGAATTAGCTCCATTGTGGCAAAGTGACATCGGGTCGCGGATTGAATGGAGCCGCAGCGCTAATGGCCCGAACCACGAGATACGTACGCCGATATTGTGATGACGACACGATCTATAGGGCGTTTACAATACAATCAATAATCATTACCGGAGAAATATTACCACAGCAAAGAATGAAGAAATGTTTACAATAATTTGTCCGATGTAAACTGCCTACAGGATTCTCCGATTAAATATGAATCTCATGGTTATTAGGTTATATTATAACATAACCATGATTTTTTATTAATCTGTTGATGGTTATTCTTATTACATACTGTCATATTTTACAATCCACACTACTATCATTATGCAGAATTTATTTTCATTTTCTCTAGGTGACCGATTTAGTGGCCGCCATCAAATCCGCCGCCACGGAACTTCTCTCCATCTGCATATCTGCGCGCAAAGAACGTCCCACCCATTCAACCTCTTCAAAATTGATGGATGAGTAATTGTCTTGTAAACGCAGTTGGTATTGAAGAATTGAAACACGTATCTGGTTAACGTCTCCTAATATCGGATTAGAAAAATACTAAGAATTAATCTTAGTAAAAGCGTCAGCAAGTCACAACGTGGAGATAGTTGTAGTAGACCGAGATTTTATCACAGTTTTCAGAATTAACGAAAAATTAAGTAGCTAATACAGAAGTTAGCATTGTTTTCCAGGAAAAATGCAGTAAAACGTGTATATACTGATAGTAATTATGTAGTAAATCATTTATATTAATTACCTAATAATTAAGTGTTAACTATCGTTGGCTACTGTATAATACATATTGTAAAAATAACTGTGCAGGTATAATTATCTTAAGGCAATTTATTATTTATGAGTTTTACGAGAAAAGTAACATAAGTAACATTTTTTTTGGTTTATATTATAATTCAGCTGTTTTGAATTAACTTTCACATTAAGTACTTATGTGTAATTATATTTTAACATTAGGCGGACAAACTAGAGTTTTTCAACGGAAAAAAATAAAAGCTTGAAAGAAATAATAAGAAAGTGGACTTCTTAAATCGCCGAAGGTAAAACATGAGAAAATTAGTGCAAATTAAATAAATTAGTAGGAACTAGATTTTGAAGTATGTAACAGTGTCATTTCTTTTTGGAATACCTTGCCATTTATAATGCGCATTGTTAGAAGAATAAATGATTAAAAGCTAAAAGACAGGCGTCGATGGTACTTTGTAAAGAAATTCAAAGATTATAAAAAATAATACGAAAACCAATTCACATAAAGGATTGAAGACACATTTTTTACAACAGTTAAATCAATAAATTGTATAAAGGCATAAAAAATCTCCGCATGATAAGCATCTAAGATTAGAATGACGTAAATGAAGTTCGGGGTGCCTTTTCAATAATAATTATCAATGTGGTTTATAAAAGATAAAGCGAAGGAGGCAATATGAAAAAGGAATCATTTTTAAACCCTAAACCGTCGTTTTAATATTACATGCCGGAGTATTATTTCCCTGTATCCTTTTAAAACTACAACAGGCCACGAGGTTCAATGACAATAGTGTAGTGAAACAGTAGTGTATTTAGTAATAGAAGAGAAGCAATCACACACACCCAGGATTTGGGAAAATCACATACATATATTGTGACCTCAAAAAATCGAACTCCGGGCCCCCGGATGAAAGGCCAGCGCCTTACGCACTGGATTACGAGGGCCACCGGAACTACTAAATTTGATGGTCAATGTAGAAAACATTATTATAGAAAAGCAATAGAAAAAATCTTAAAAATAAATAAACAGTAAGAATTTACTTGGCAACTAATAAATACCCTCAAGTGTTTAATAGAACTGGAGAGGGGCAGCTGAAGACTGAGTACAGTGGGAGCGGAGAATTCAGGATGAATATTGATTTGTTTACTTGTTTTGGACTTGGCCCAAGGCTCAATTTTTTGGGATGCAATTGTCATGAACGAAGAAGTGTTGAATAAAACATGACATGGCAATGGCTACGGCGTTAACTTTTTTGATGCATTCCAGGTTATGGTGATTGCAAAGGTTTATATAACCTGTAGATCAACTTGACATTCCTTGGGAGTCCTCCATAAATGACGTCACGTATAATATCGCGATATAATGTGATTTGTCAGGAAGCGGTTAGGGGGATAGAAAAAGTGAAATCCACGACCATCAAAATAATATAAAAGTTCAGCGTGAACATTGTAAGTACAGAAATCAATCATTTTCAACGATTCGATAATTTTTATTTTTAGAAGAATTGGTGAGTTCAAAATAATACGGCGTTGTGACAAAATGACAATGTGTGGGGAGTCAAAAATACCCAAACACATGTGACGTCATACATGGACGACCCTTTAAATCAGTTGGGTGATACGGGTTTATTTATTATCTATTAAAACACGAAATCATTTTAAATACAATTAATCAACATCATTTTTCGCGCTACGGCTCGAGGTGGACCTTGGCCGCATCAAACAGACTTATTCACTATGCCCAATCATCCTATCTTATTCAAGACTCGATAGTTGTGGATAGTTTTCGGATTAAACATGTTGGTGATTTTTTCACGCGTTGAACCGATATTAAATATATTAGTGGGGGATTTCCCGTGTAAAAAATGACAAGGATAATTTTAAGTAATTCAAAAACTTCAATCAATCAAACATGCAGTATTAGGCGAAGAAACTATGTAATGTAAGTAATAAGATTTTCTCATGGATAATTTTATATTTTCAAGTATTACGTAGGACTGCAAAAAAAGGTTAATTCAATTAAGTAAGTTAGCCTAATTATATGTTTAAATTCACCCGGATTTGTGCATGATTCACCCATATACTAATAATAAAATTAAGCATGAGAGGCGAAAGCTCAGTTAGGGTATGCGGTCAATTTAATATCCCACAAGCTGCAGGTAAGCAAATAAATAAATATTATTAAATTTCATACCGCATAAAAAGGTGTTGGGCACGGTATAAATAAATTAATAAGCGAGTTTAAAAAGATCTATGTACCGGTTAGCGCCTTCGTCTTTCACAAAAGCCGAGGCATGAGAGCGATCTGTTGGCAGTGTGCTTATAATGTAAAAAAAAAAATCACGAGCGGCCGGTCCCCGTTGTTCGATCATCGGTTGCGATAACCAAAACACTGGTACGAGCACAAAAGAGTGGACTGTGAGAAGAAATCTAAGTAATTAATCGTAGAACAGTTGAAAAATAATACAAGTCGATGGATGCCATTAGAGTGATATTATTAATACTATCATTAAAAGTTTAAATCGGTTCGTTTGGTTTGGAACATCATTGGGACGCCGACGAATTTATAAAAGACGGGTAATGTTGTGGTAACGCGAAATTGGGGATTTCGAGTCATTGAATTGAAATGGACGCAGCGTGTGAAGAATCATAATATTATATAGACTCTTTTCCTATCCATTTGAGTATCTTATACAAATGTCATAATTTTATATACGGATGAATGTGGCTAAAAATCAACTCTATTTTGCTAACGTGTCCACTTCAATATTATCGAGTAATTTTATATGGCAGAATATGTCCTAGTATGCAAATGTTTCGCGTTTGAAATTATTGATATTTGATAATAATTTAATAACTAAAAATAAACTAAAATTCATCTACGTTCTACCATAATTTATGATTTTTGAAAATATGAATTACAATTACTTCAATCACTCCCACACATTCGAGAGAATAAGAGTAAAACTACATAAATAATAATAAAAAACGTGCGATAATACGAAGAAAGCCGTCAATGTTTCGAAATTGAGTTAAAATATTTTTATGGTTTTTAGATAGGTACCTACGTATTGATTAAGTAGTTTTTCAGTTAATTTTATTAAATTCATGCTTTGCGATAGATATTTTTGGGACTAATCACAACATTACTAATGACAAAGTTTCAAGACGTGCTATTAATCCAATGGAACTTAAAAGTCCGTATACTACGGCAAAATTTTTCATGTCTAAGCCGTTGGTGATATAATATGACTGGCTCAAAATAGGGAGATATTCCTACTGCAATTTGGTCCAAAACAAGGTGATGCCGCTAGTCTAGACACCACACTACTCCTAGTTGATAAATCCGGGGTCAGTACCCATTCTGTGATGAACACGATAAGCAAAGGAGAGAAAGATCGATTATGATAATATTGTGAATGGGTGGTAAAAAAAACAATGAGTCTGTCACCGAAATTGACTTGTGCGGCTTAAAACGTATAGCACCCCCAGTGGCGGGTCGGGCGGGAGTCGACCTCGGACCAGCCGTAATCCGATTTGCGGGCCTAATCCACCGCTGACGATTGGGTTACAACAATATCGTTAAATAATTAAGTACGGATAATACTGATCATCTGCTTTTAGCCCGTCTTACCATGCCGGCTAATAATTATTTTTATTTAAGCCGGAACCTCTACAAGAGGCATTTTTATTGGGTTTGATTGTTATTGGAACAAAATTAGTGGATTTGTTTTTATTACATAACATTAATTTGTGCTGAGCAGGAAAATAAACTGTGGAAAACGACCCCCATTGAATACCTGAAGATGGTTTTTAAATCAATTGTTTTTATTCGAGGCTCAACAGATGCGCATACGCGACTCTTGTGGTGCAGTGCGTAAAGCGTTGGCCTTCCATCCGGGAGCTCTGGGTTCGAGCCAGTGGGGTAAAAATATACATACATTTACATAATCCAACATGTTAAGCCTGGGAGTTTTTCCACTGTAATTGGGCTTAACGGCCTGTTGTGGTGTTTAACAAAAGAAACAAACATATAAAATAAAAATAAAATACACATGATTTAAGAACGTACCATTCTTATTGAAAATACATTCAGGTTAAGAAAGGGTTAAAATTCTATATTTTCAATAAGCACCTAAGTATAACACATATTTGTTTTATTCTGCAACCAACGTGTTGTGATATTATATATGTAGTGTAAATGGCGAAAGTGAGGTAGGGGTTTATAAATTTATATGTAGGTACATGAAAGAGCGGAGGGAATTTTCCGCAGATCGCCGCTAAGGCGTCCGCAGCCATGATGCATCACTGGTTTGTATCAAGAGACTACAGGACGTGTTCGTAATCTTGAAAAGTTAAACCAGATATAATATTTGGTAATTTAAAAGTAAAATGCTTTGAGTTACCAAATCTCCACCCGTCATGTACATTATGCGGAGGCGATTTGTGCACGGCCGCTATAAACTATAAAATACTATTAACTATAATAACTATAAACGTGTCAAAATGATTTTAGTGCCAAACTTCCTCGCTGCACGGCATTGATGTAGGAACCATGCACCTTGGTGCTTCAAGAAACAGTTAAGAAAATAAATAAAAAATACAGACAAGCAAACAGAGACTATTAGAGTGAATAAAAATGTGAAAAATTGCGCGAATTCACATATACACATTGATGATGCGGTGATTGGCCATCTAGATGTAACAATATATTTTATGTGTTTTATTCGTCCTATTAACATGCATTCTTTACTTTATATGGCGGGGGTTGTAATTTATTCGGCTATCATAAAAGGCGGTCGCTACTCGAAAAATGTTGCGAATCCATTATTTAGATGGAGGTTAAACGTAACGAAATATAAAACTGGACGAATATTCCCATTTTTCCATTTAAAATTAAACAAAAGTCTCATTTAAAAAAATAGTATCGGATACCTAGCTCCATTGCACATTGAGTGAGTCATTCTCGTGTGTCTATCGAATTGCAGGGAGTTGGCTGCGCTTCGACCACCGGCACTCTGGGCCATTAAATTTTTCAACTACTATCTCTGCCCGTTCAGTGACTTGACAAAATTCGATTTATTAATTTGATATCACCACCACATCACCAACTTGCCAAAACGGCTCAATACTGGGTCATCGTCGGTGCAGCTGGTTAAAATTATTTAATGTCATATCGACGCTGGAAATTTTAATTAACGCAAGGCACCAACTGTGATTTTTTTCGAGGGGCAAAACAAAAACAATCATTGCTCTTGATTGAAGTATCAGTATTGTATTTTACCGTTTTCAGAGTAGGTATGAATTAGGTACCAATACTTATCATTGTTTTTATATATTTTTAAACGTTTTCGTGACGCTTTCAGAAGAGCTCACGATTGGCGACGTTCAGAAATCGATTGGCAAGATCGACTATCCACGTTCAGTGATTGGAGGATTCAAAACAAAAAAGGGCAGAGTTTGCCATTACTCTTTTATAATTTGAGGTATTTGTTCAACAGTATAAACATGTATATTACATATTAAGAGTTAACTCATGCACATACTCAACGCCGACTTTAAACGAATTCAATCATAATAATTCGATTGTAGAAAGGTTTTATTCGCTAATAACATTAAACACGACTAAATACACGATGTGTCCAAAGGATGTCAGCTGCAAATGCCGAAGTATTGTCTAAATTTACTGATATTCAAAATTTAAAAAAGCAAGTGAAATAGGAAAAAAACATATCCATCATTTCTATTGGTTTTTCTTCAATTACCTCAATAATTAATATCATATCGGGAAAATAACACCAAATTAATTATCGACATGCATTTAAGGTATACATTTATGTCTATTGTATAATCTAACTTTGACCAAAAACCATAACAACAACGTTTTTGTTTCTCCTGTAAGATTTGATCTGTGTGGGTTAAGACCTTTTTGCTTTCAACAGACAAATGATCCTTCACCTAAAAACTGCTCGATTTGCGCATTTTGAATATGACTATTAAATACCGAAGAGCGGCTGTTTGGTCACTGTGTTACCATATAGGAAATCACATAAAAATAATTTATCAAACCTCAACGGAACACAGAATGTTTTAGATCAGTGTTGGGCAGAAAACAATAATGCTAGGTTAGTTGAGTATGGGAAGGTTTTTTTTAACTCAATAGGCAAATGGAACTGATAGTTACTATCAAGTGCAGAAAGGCTACATACCTAGGTGCTTTGGCCATATATTCCGCAATGGGAAGCGTAATAATTTACTTCAGTTCACAATGCGTTCACAGAGCGTAGGAATTTTACTTACGGAAATTATTTATTATTTTAATGGATAAATTTAATAATGTACTACGCATCAAATTTTAGTAGGATTATTGATGAAAAAATGGTGCATACACTTGCCTATATAAATAATAAATAACCGAAGTAGGCTGTTTCAAAAAAACTCCTGCAAAATATTTCAAATGTGCATTCAGCTTAGTGAATTTTTTGAAAATACAAAGAATTGCTAAAACACACGGAATACCATTAATTTTACAACCACCATTTGGGGAACACTAGTAGAACATCACAGTCTTTAATGTTAGCGATAGGTAGGGGGGCGCCGGGCCTTGACTGGAGCCCAATTACCAGAAACTGGCAGCGAAACACTAAGAAGCGAGAAGAATCGTGGAAGACCATTCATCTAGCAGTAGATCGACTTCGGCTGATAATGATCAAATATTATTGCAAAGAAAACAGCGCAATATTAAGAGAGTATGTTTTCATGTTTCAACAAGCAGGGCCTTTATTAAATCTATCGAAACTTTATACCGCAAAGGCGTTTAGAAAAACTGCCAAAAAGCTAAGATCAAAAAATTTAAACGTACAAGGTAAACAATACGCGACTTTGAGGAATATTAAATTTTCATTTTTGTGTAATACTAGAGAGCTGAGTACAATAGGATTTAAAATCAAATAATAAGCACTTTGTATACAACAGAAAGAATTCCACAAAATAAAATACACAATACGTTTGACGTCTGTCTTTATTAGAATTTTTGGAATCATTATTATATTATGTAGTACCTCATAGATGATTTATTTGAAATTCCTTCGGTAATAATTTCGGTGAAATAATACACCGAAATAAAAAAAAACGATCGACTTCATAATATTATCATGTAGGAGAGGGAGGTGGGGTGTTACTCTGCTAAATACCACATTACTCGGAAATGGCCCATCCCAACCGCTCACAGGTTTTGAAAAATATTTATATTTTCCCATGGCACCGCACCATACACAATATTTGTTAGGTTCAATAACTTTTTTGAATTTAGATGAGATAACACGGAGATTTTAATAGTTACAAAGAGAAAAACACCAGAGATGATAGTATGAAACCATTTGATTATGTCACTTTTTGTTTCTTGTGCCTTTCTTATGCATTACCTTATACATGATACACCCTTACAATAATTACAATATTTAACATCCTAAAATTACAGTGGACCTGTTAGGAGAATATATCAAAGACCTTAACACAAAATTGCACTAATCACTCTTATGTCTACGTAGGCACATAAGTGGAGTTAATTTTTCAACCACATTCGATACACACTGTACTTTCATTGAACCATTATTTAAAAATGTATGTGAACGCGTTATCAAAATAGGACAACAATGATGTAAAAATATAACGCGGATTTAATACAGTTAGGGTTCATTTTTCAATAACATTCACGATTTCCGTTTTAATTTTAAGAAATAATGAAATTAATGTTAGCAGCGTCGTTGTTCTTCAGAACCTGCGTCCAAGGGAACACAACAATAAAGGGAAGTGCGGTTGTAACAAGGTATGATTCTCGAGTTTGGAGAAATGGGATATACATATAGAATATGTTATTTTCAATATGTATCGAAATATGCATTAAAGTTTGTCACGTAAACGCAACGAATACTCAATATTGATAATATTTGAGGACATGAAAGGCTTATCCCTCATTAAATCAACTGCCGTCCAAGTATTGGTTTATGGCGATTGGCTTTCGCGGTTCTGACGTATCAATATGGTTTATGCTGCATAGGTAGTATATTGTTCACGTTGGTGTTTACGTAGGGGTGGGTATGTTGTAGGATTTATGACATTTTGTATTTAAAAAATATATTTTTAGCCACCCAAATGAAAACATAATATAAGTTAGAATGTGGCATGCATTTTGTAAAGGCTCCGCTAATTGACATGCGGCACGGAAACCACCTATCCCCAGCTTGTAACCACTGCCAACTATTTACTCTACAAGCTATACAATTCGTAATAATAGGTGACTACTTAAAATTTCCCCCGAATAAGTGACGTGTCTATTTCGGCCTGCCATGATCATCAGCGCAAACAGGCACTCCCTATCTTCATTCACACAGCACATTATTTCACGAGTCGACAGTGCACTGTACGTCCAGCGTATGAAACGAAATGTAGATTTAGTTTTAGCCTTTTTGATGATAGACGATTGGGCATGTAATCGATACGCCGTTAGCTTCCTATGCTTTCGTTAAACGACTCGCGTACATATATCGATTTCACTAAAGCCCGTTTAAAAGGGGGCGGTTTGGCGTATTATTATTTTATCTACATTTTATTAACTCACATCGTAGGATTTCACAATAAATTGGTAAATAGCAGTTATATATACGAAGAAATACTAAACATAGTTAATTGGCATATCGCAACTACAATACTTCCATAAATAATACACAACATTGATATAATTATAAATCTTCAAACCTTTTTCACATCGTCCCAAAATGAAGAACAAAAATGTAGAATATTCTATCATATTTTTTGAAATAATAGTTACGGGGTGCTAATAAACATACTCCGGTACCTACTTCTCAATACGAGAAGTTAAGTTAGGAAAATGGTTTTCAAAATCTTCCGGTTCACGATGCTATTAAAAATTTCGCTAGCACGCGCAAAAATTGTATACGAAAAAAAAGTGTCCTCTCGAATCTAAGAACCCAAATTTTGAAGGGGACCAACCAGCCCGATATTAAGAACCTGCAATGAGATTCGATATGGGAAAAAGCTTAAAGCTACTTAGAATTTTATTCGGCTCTGGATAGAGATTTTCTATTTGAGTAGAAAACTCTCACGAACGGAAAAAAACTTGTTGGGAGGGAAAGCTAAAAAAAGCTCCACCTGGATTATGGGGGAAAATAAGTTTAATTAATATTTCTTCAGCAACTAAGCACGGATAAGGAACTTTATAACTATCTTTACAGTTTTTAGCAGCTAAACATACAAACGTTAGCCATGACTAGTGCATAAAGATTTGTTCACGGCACTCTTAATTAAAAATGTACCAATGTTATGAGCAGCCAAATGAAGATTTTCGTATCAAAATCAGATTTTTTTATCTGTCAAAGAAGCTGTACTTACTAGATAAGCACGTTCTTACATATTTCAAAATAAATGACAATTAACGTGGGTTTTTTTTTTAATTAAAACAAATCTAAAAGATACCGCGCGCTAAATTAAAAGACGAATAGTCGCCTCAGCGATTGAGGAAGAGCAGTTTATATTATTTTTATTGTCGCCTGAAAAAAACAGCCGCCGATTCAACATTGTGCATCAGTGCATTGAAAGAAGATTGTCTGTTCATATAATTGTTTCGTTCTGCCTACAGGGAATTCCTCGCAGTGCACACTTTGAATATCACTGAGTTAAGAGATATTATAATATTGCTTTGTGAGCATAAACAATCATATCCGGGACGCAAAATGTCCCGGTATTTTGGAGTAAGGTTGTTTCTATCGCACAAAACTATTAATATTTAGTTGTCTCCATAACATGCTTACAGTGGTTAACAGTGGTCTTCGTGAATAATTATTCAAACTTATAAAATTATTTGGAGTTTATTAAATTAATTAAAATCTCTATAGATAACATTTTTTGCGGTAGGTAATTTTGGTATTCATTTTACGGAAACTAAGTGACGAAGACGAGAACAAGGTTTATATTCGATGCCATTTTTTCCGTACACAACGTGTCGCTCTCGTAGTTCAATACGTAAGGCACTGACTTCTCATCCAACGTTCCTGGTTTAGATATCTGGTGTGGTCACAATACATCAGGGAACTAACTAATAATGGGAACTGAAATAGCTAACGGGTAAGGAGAAGCAGGCAACCGATCTCGAATAAGAAAGAACACAGAATAAATTCAAACACGGCGTGTCAAGAATACGTCTTACGTTGAATACTGACAACTGCTCTCGGTTTATGCATTGACGCTCATTTAATATTGGTGTATTACACACATTATTGCACGTATATTAATGCATGGTTAATTTTCATATGACATTAACACATTCAAAACCCTGCGTCAAACTTCACTGTATTAGTATGTACCTATAGCCTATCGGAATTCTATTTATTATCTATTCTGTGCAACACATTTATGCGATTTTCAGAAACTGTGTGTGTTTATATTGTGATTATTTCACCGGTGTTCCTACAATACTACTGTAATTGGGCAACATCGCCTGTGGTAATGTTCAAAAGAAAAACATTACATACGTACTCGAAAAAGAACTGAAGCAGTTATAATAAAAATATTAAGTGATACTTCTAATGGATTTGAGTTTGTACCTTATGTCGATAGTATTAATATCACGTCATACACTGAAGAAAAATTAAAATAATTGTCATACTTAGGAAAAATTATTATTAAAAAAATCAATTTCTGTTTTGGCCCATGTATCTCGGAATTATCTCAAAAAACGTTGGTAGCCCCTATCTGTAACACACTACGCAGAGTCTGGCTTAAAACGCTGTCCAAATATTTTCATTTTTTGCGGATTATCAAACATTATACCACAACTCTCGGCTTGAATAAAACATCGTAAGACGCTTCAATAGAGCACAGTATTATCCAGCCGAAACAATTTGCTGGTGGTGGAATTATAATTTTGAAAATGTTTTCGTAAAGACGCCTTTCATAAAAAGTTGCGATGCCACTAAATTATTTCATCAATGTCGTTAGGCCGCATAAAAAGACGCGAGGCATCGCCCGAAAGAAAATCTACATAGATTGAAGCTAAAGACACTGTACCTAAAGCGAATTATGCAAAGCTTACGCCTCCTGAAAACACAATATGCCAAATACTAAGTGGATATCGCATTAAAATAACTCAAAATATTATGCAAAAAACGTTGAAAAGAACACTCAGTAGCCAAAGGTCATGGTATTGTGTATTAGAATAGGTAATATATTGCAAGAAAATACTTGTTACCAGCGTGAATGAATTTTCTCATTTGTAAGTTGTATCTACCGACCGAAAAATATTTTTTTAAATGATTCAAAATAAAATAGTTAATAAAATATTAATTCTAGAAGGGAGCCCAATCCTAAGTATATTTCAAAACATTCAAATCGCTTTAAGAAATGTATTCGGTAGTTACCTACACGTTACACCTGCAACTGAATAGCCTGCCCTACACCAAAGATCATTTATTGCCAAAATTGTCTGGAAATAAAAATTATTTGCGAAATGGTAGGTAGGTACAAAGTATTGGCCAAAATCGAATAAACTCACCTGACCCAATGTAAATATAGCCCGAAATGATCATAATAATAGAGTTTGGTGAAATAATAACTAGGGTCGCTGCCAAAAGTTGGTACTTAAGTCGATAATTTAGTATTTAGAGTTAAAAATGGATTATGTGTATAATAAATATAATATGCTAGAAAAAGAATTCAAGGTCATCCGATATATGGAACATATTAAGAACAGAACAAGAAACCAAAAAAGTATTATTAATAATTGGACTTCTTACTGTAAACAAAGATTCAAGCTACACGTGAAATTTTAAGAAAATTCATTATTTGAGAAAAATTGATTAATCGATTGATTGAATGAATGATATGTGATGATGTAATTTAAACATCAGATGGGATATTTTAATAAAATTAAATAATAATGATCACTTTTTAATTAAACTTTTCTCAAAATATATTGAATCTTCTCGAAATGTCGCACGTATGGGGTTGATTTGTTTGCAGAAATATGCCCAATCGCAAACTACAATTTAATAAGATGTTTTTGGAGGCTCTTTAGTACCTATTAGCTAAGGATCCCCATCAAGGATAAATCCGTCCCTCACAAACGCATATAAGCGACATCACAGGATAACAATAATGCAGCCACACATTGTATGGGATTTTACGTAGGCTGATATGTAGGTAGAGTATACGCATCATAACTTTGCACTTGTTACTACGCCTCTTTGCCTGATTACCTTGCATACAATTAGATAAAATGATATTCACTTGAATTAATATAATATTATGTACTTAGTATTAAATAAATACTTACATAGATTTTTTTAAATATATTCCATCATTGTACTTGTACACTAGAGGCGTAGTGCAGTTATGAAACGTATACTCTATGTACGAACATTGTACGAATCAGCATGTCATATTAGTAAATAATGATTTTCACATAGCTAGAGCTAATAAAAACATAAATTAATACGTTATTCATATTTAATGATATCTGAGGACATCAAGGATGTAAAAACACAATACCACTTTAATTTCTTTGATCAAGAGTCCCTAACCTACAACATGTTTTGTTAGATAAAAATGTTAATATTAGGAAATAATAAGTGAAAGTTGGGAAAATATTTTTCTAATTAAGTATGTCGACCTAAAAAATGATAACATTGTTAGTCAGTACACTGTACTGTGTACAGTATCTTGAGAAGAATTCTCCCCATCGTGCTGTGATTTTTGCAGATTTAAAGCTTGGCTAAGGTCTTTTGGTGTAGTTAGTCCTCAAGGACAATCATAATCATACCAATTCAAACCATAAGCCAATGTATCGTTGTAAGATCTCCGATAGCGCATGGCATACTGAAGTGTTTTCAATATTTTGATAAACATTGTATTATGTTAATACCGCCTATTAAAATTCGTAGGTATACTATAATTTGTTACATTTTATGGGCAACATTGATATCAACGATCTGCATTCGATGATCTCATAACCATAGCGCACGATCGCAAGATGAAAAACCACCTAGAAACCCATGTTCGCTGCTTATACCAGTGATACAAAACCCGCGGCCCAAAGTGACATCTCGTACACAAATGGCGTACCTATCTTATAATACGTAACTGGGGTCGACATATTATCAAAAAAAAGTATCAAGACAAAGTTTCGGTATTGAAAGAAAAGTATTGACACAGAAATTGATAAATTGGCCCATCTCTATTGATTAATTGCGCACCGCTGGCTTTTACTATACATTTACTACCTACCTATAAGAAACATCTAACTTTTATTAGTAAGACGACAGAGTATTAAAAAAATGATAGATCTGGCTATAAAAAAAAACTAAATTAGTAACCTGGCAACAATGACTAGGGTTCTGTAATGAGTAGGTAGGGACAATTACATTTTTCTTTTGAGCTCTTACATAATATAATATGTACAGAAGGGTTTCCTATCTTTTTTGAGACTACTGTACTCAAATAGAGGTAATAGTTTTTGTTTCGCGAACTAAGAAATGATTATTAAAATAACAACTAAATACGTGTTATATTTTAATAATATTTGATAATTATTATACTTATTTTATTAATGTGAACTTTGAGGTTTTGAAAATAAATCAAATATTTGTGATATAATAGACGGGCTGCAATCTCCTTCACAATTCAGTTTTTATTACATTTAGTACCTACTGCCAGATAATTAATAGGTGTTGACTTACCACAATAAGTTCTAGTGAATTCTGAATAACGAGAAGCTGTTAACACTTTTGATTTTTAGATTTTAAGTGATTTCTGTACATTTGTAGCGTATCGTATGTTATTATCTCAAAAATATTTCCCAACCCAATATGCAAATTGACTATATTTTGGGTCGCGACCCACATGCCAAGAACCGCTGACCCGGTGTGTAACATATCCCCAAAACGATCTATTACTATATTTTTGATTTATAAACGATCCTATGTGGGTACCAACGTGGAAATGAATTATAATTAAAAAGCAGTCAATAGAACAATAATTATATTGTATTCTATTCAATAACCCGAAAACACGTATGATTAATATTCAAGTAGGTACCTACATACCATTGCATTACTAATTATGTCTTTAAATTCTTTGTAAAAAAATACAACTCAAAAATGTAGCCATGAAATTCCTATCCGATTGTTGTTTTTTCATTCCATCTAATAGAGTTATTCCCAATCGAATACGGTCATTGTTTTTTTGCCCGCCCGGAACCTGTGGATAAAAAACTGTTAGGGGAAGATATTATTGTTATGTAAGTATGTAGAGTTGGTATTAAAAGCTCCGAAATTGAACGGATCAGCTAATGGTGTCGTAGTAGAGGTGCGATGACAAATAAACAAAGCATCCCACGACGCAACCATCGGCAGGAAGGGTGACCACCCCGCGAGGCAACTATTGTTATTGTGCGTGGAGAGTGGTTGATTCCATAACTAAAATCGATAGACAGAGTTTTTGCAAGATAGCTCATTAATTTAATATAACAACGGGTAACAAATACCTCTTGCTTTTTTGCATCAAACAAACAATATTATGACAATAACAATCTATTTATCGATTGGTATCTTAGAGCGAATTTCTCATTTATATAATAATTCAGCATTCAAATCAAATATACCATTTTCATAATATGATTCAGTTTATGAATGTGTAAGTATTTGAAAAAACATATTCGTTTCTTCGTTTCAATTGGCCAATTAAAACAATAAGGGTGGAGACACGCTGGTCGCAAAATAGTCGATATGGGTTAGAAAAACAAGGCTATATTCGCATAGATAGAGAAATTTGTTCGAAATCCGGACAGTGGTCGTATTTATTTATCTAGTACATTAATTAGTTTTGAGCCTGGTGTTTGCAACATTTATGGTACAATTAAAGGAGTTTAAGCTTAAATACGGTTCCAAGATAAACCTTCTATCACCACCATGGAGAGAGGTTATTGAGGGGAAATTTACGACATCTGAAGGTGTCTTGAAAGTAACAAAGGAAAAGGTAAATATATAATATGATTGTATAGTAGAATTTTAGGTATATGGTGTTTAATTATTGGGGATGTGTAACGAACCTCCACGTAGTGCACCCTGAAAACTCACTGTTGAACGGTAGATCAGATACGGTAGGTGTATATTAGAAAAATTGCACGGAATGGGACTTCAATCCAAAACCATCGAAACTCAAGCGTTGTGCTTTATGAACTCATATAGGCATTACTCATGAAATAAAAAAAATAGTTTAAGTACTTAAATACTTAAGAAATATAATAACTTATTGAACAAATTGCAGGAAGTGTGGGAACCAAGATCCAGATACTGTTGTACTGATGTTTTACCGAATTAAACTAAATATTACTTGAATATTATAAATAAATATTGTTGTAGACCACAGAATGCATTTTTTGTTTTTTTTTTTGCGAAATTATGATGATTATTAGCAGTGGTGTGCGACGACTTTTGCGTGTAGGGATGCTGTTGAAATCAATTTACATACTATTTGCTACACACCATCTCTCAAAGTATTGTAGCCAATTGAATATTTGCGGGCGACCAATGAAGTAGGTTGTACCTATATTGTTTAATATTTCGTAGTGGTAGCTCCGCGATACACTATAAATTTCTATAGAACATAAGCAGAAGTAGGATATAGTAACGTACAACTTACCATACAATTACGTGATCAATATATATATATTAATACGCAGATTATACTGTATCGATTATGTACATATAAACGTTACTTTCTTCAAAACTCTCTTAAAGTAATCCATAAATGGTTCCCCGTTATATATATTTATTATTTAGCTAGTTAACAATATTTTTAATACGCACAGAAAAGTATTAAATTCTTATTTATTAAAAACCATAATATGTGTCAAAAGAAAAATTTGTGCATTTTATATATCTATTGAATCTTACCATTCATAAGAAAATTTCTGACGTTTAAATGGGTCAAATAATAAGAGGGAAGAAGGTCGCACGAAAATGTGGTCCCACGAACCGACAATGCGAGATAAGGTATGGGCCGACAACAACGGAGGAATCGAGAAAAGAAGGAGGACTGAAAGAAATCGAGATAGGCAGGTTGGGTTGGGTACGCTGCGTCCGCCGATCGCGAGAAAGACGTACCTAACGGCCAAGTGCGAACGGAAAGCAAGGATGCCTAAGCGCACACAGCATTATTCCATAGTTGTTCTTTTCTAGATATAAGCGTCGATTTTATTTGACGCAGATGACGCAATCGATTCGTCAGAAGATTTAAAAGGGGGCCTCGAAACGGTTCAAAACTGTTAACCAATTATTAATTAATTATACCAAAATCTTACATAATATATGCGCATTTCTCACTAATTGAATATAAAATATTACCAAACACGCAATCCAAACAAAAATCTGCAATTAACGTCAATTGGACCCTATAACATAACCACTCCAACAGATACGAACTTGTACACCATCACTTTTATATTATTTAATACCTAATTATTATTATTTTTAGTTACAGATGTGATTGATATTTTTACTGGGTGCTCTATGGCTCTTATTTAAATTTTTATCGTGAGGGGCCTGCCTCAAAACAAGTCAGACTCAGTCCCTCAAATCGCCACTGGATTTTATCAAATTATGCACTAATCGGAGTCTGAAAATTCATTCAAATGGTAACCAACATGAGTTACTTCTGTTTTTGAATACGATTGTACGTGTTTTTACTGCCGTTAATTAATCCACGCACGTAGGTATAAACGGGCTATTATGTTATGAAAGTTACATATTATCGGTGTATACCTAAAATAAGAAAGGATCAGATTTTAGGTTGTGAATTGTAGAAGATCCAGCGCTGGTCAACCCTGTTAATGCGAGCGCGTTGATCGACGACTGGTGGGGAAATCGCGGGAGAGAGGGGGTACGCCCGCCGCGCTAAAAGCATTCCGGAGATCCGAACCGGCGACCCGCACCCGCGTTACGGAAGGAAGAGATAGCAACCGGACCGGGCGGCGGTAGGGGAAAGAAGTAACGTCAACTGAATCGAACCGGTGAAATGTTTACTTCAGTACTTGCATCTAGTCTGTGATACGTCATGTAATAATACGGTATATTGTAGACCTGTGTGATTTGCAGGAATTATGTACGAGAGTAAGGTATTTACTGATTAGTTTTATCGATTCCATCGCAGATTAGTAATGTTGATGTGAATATTGAACATGTGAAATATAAAGGAGCGAGAGATCTGTGAAAATAATAAAATTACATTGATACTTTAAAGCAAATTGGTTAAAAATCACCATTCTACACACGAATATTAAAAAAAACTACGAGCAATTATTTCAAAATATCAGTTTTTACTTATGCCCAACGGCCTAACCCAGGGGTTCCCAACTTTTTTATACCCTAGAGCAAATTTAAAAATATCGGTAGGGCGGCGGGCACCACCTATTTTTTTCAAATAAAATTTGTAGTTGGACACAGGTAATAAATAATACACAAAACATGATCTTAAAATATAAAAAATATTGTTTACAATTTGTAAAATGAATACACCAGTGATTGCAATACCGAAAAAAAATACCTAATACCGGTATTCGTGAAATATATGAAAGAAAAACAGAAGTATCTACCAAAACTATACAATATATTAGATATGAATGTCTTTGAAATTATATTTTATAGCGTGCCATTGCTGGTCTCCAAGGGCGTTGAAGGGCAACGGAAGTAAACCAGACATCGCGTAACCCGACAAAAATACAGTCTGTACCGTTTACGATAATTAAAAGATTTTGTTTCCACTAATGCCGAATATATACATCTGTATTGTCTGATTTTTAAAACCGGTATTTCGATATCGAAAAATACTGGGATACTGGCGCAGAACAGATAATAAATAGAATACCGATAGGCAATATTCAATACGCCGCATGGTGAAGCAGGCTTTTGAATGTGTGAGTGTCCTACGAAAATGAAGCACGCATTATGCACGTGCAATAGTGTGTGTAATACACCAACATTAAATGAGCGTAAATGCATAAACCGAGAAGAGTTTTTAGTATTCGACGTAAAACGTATTCTTAACACGTGTGAAAGTTTAACCCGGATTCTTCCTTACTCGAGTCGGTTACCTGCTATCGCCTTACTCGTTGTGTATTTCAGTTCCCATTATTTCTGAGTTCCCTGGATACTGGTTTTGAAATACCGGTATTGTAATCCCTAGGATACACATCATGGTTCCTTATGCATACAAAGTAAACGATGTAAAAATTATAATATCAATCTCAGTCAGTGTGGTCTTTGGTAATGCATATCACTAGCCAGTGCCTCATAATTACGACAGTATAGTGATCTTCTAATATTTGTGTTGGTAAACAATCATAAAGATCGGTAAGTCGAGATGTATGTTTTGATTTTATTGAATTCATGTTTGAAAACAATGATTCACAAAGGTACGTGGAACCGAAAAATGATTTTATCTTATAAGCCGCTTTTTTTAAAATTAATTTTAATTCGTGTATTATATCGCCACGCGCAGTCTCCGATGAAGATAATATGTCTCTCGGGTGATACATCAGCTGTTTGGATGGCGGTGGAGACAAAAGAAAGCAGACGAATTATTACGGAATAGATTTTGGGTCAGATTCGATTCGATCTGCGCGGCAATCGCATTCACAATCAATGGCAAACGAAGAAGAAAGAAGTAAAAAATGAGAGGTCAGAGTTAAAATAGCCGTCTCGCTTTCCAGTGTTCTAGCAGTCTAGCAGAGTAGCCAGACAGCAACATAAACATTACATTACAAACAAGTACATATTTATTAAATAAGTATTTATGAAACTCGTCAAAATAAAATTGAAATTAAAATTATTCTGTGGCGGTCGAATAGTGGCGGGAGCACACAAATCGGTCAGCGTGGACCATGGCGCCCGCGAGCAAAGGGTTGGGAATCCCTAGCCTAACCTCTTCAATTTCGCGGCCCTTGTAGTCCAGTGCGCAAGGTGTGGTCTTTCATCCGGGGGCTCCGGGTTCGATCCGGTGATGTCTCAATAAATTTACGTAATTTTCTCAAAGCCTGAGTGTTTGTTATTATTCACTTATAATTACTAACTACACTACTGGCATTGCGCCTCATGGCCTGCTGTAGTGTTGTTGACCGTACGTACACCTATTTTAAATCTGTAAATTTGTTACGACTTAGGTAGTCACATGTAGACTTACGACATTTACGACTTAGGTAGTATTATCTACTTACTTACTTTTACTATATTTTATCGGGTGGGCGGGTTTCTAATACATTTTGCAATACGGAATTTAGTTTATCAGCTAATAAAAATGGACATATTGTTTTAATTTGAAAATATAAAACGACGAAAAAAAGAGCCCAACGTTAAAACCAACCATTTACGCTCTAAAACAAACATCATTCAATTTTTATCTGCCGATAAGTCGACATTTAATGTGGAAATGCCAAATGGACACCTCCAATCATGATACTTTATTTCACCATACAATGTTTGAATGTTTTGTTGCGGCAACAGCTTAGAGCCCAGTTGCCAATTTTAGGATGAAAATTAGAAATTAAAACGTTCAACACATGCCACAAATGCACAACGAATAATATAGGGGTTAATACCTACACATAATTTAAACGAAAAAAAACAATGGTAATGGGAAAATAACTACAAAAATCAAAATAGATAGATGTCTACAACGAGTGAGCTAAGTAGATTAGATATTTTAAGAATTTATAAAGCAACATCCACTTAAAATCATCCTCACGTGAATGAAATATATTAATATCTGATGCGATTTGATAAGCCACAGTTACTTATAGCCTTACCAATTCAATTATTGGCAATAGGTTAAACACACGGGAGAAACAACTGATGCTCACAATTTCTAATATTGTCGTAAAGAATGACATAATTCTAATTTACACGGTGTATAAGTAGTAGAAATAAATATGTAGCCAAATTAAAATGTCTTTTAACTGTAAGACAACAGTAGGTAGATTGTAAACATACCTAAGAGGAAGTCAAATTGATAGAGCAACGGACAGTATCCAATATCCACACAGCTTTAAGTTAAGGAGTTTTAAAAACTTAATTTAATTCCTCTCCACCATAATAATACATATATAATAATATGATGTTGCCCACACCAGTGTGTACAGTATTTTACGGAACAATACAGGTTGGAGAGAAATCTTAATATGCACCGAGGATAACCATATAAATATTTCAATAATAATAACGTCATACTAAAATAAATAATGTTATTATCTAGCCTAGTTCAGCCCCGCCGCTTTTACTCCCCCTTAAAGGGTTAAGGAGAAGTGATAATGAAGATATCAAACAGATTCTCAGCCGACAAAACTCTCAAACGGAGCGAAGAAACATAATATTATCATACAAAAGTACATAAGAAAAGTGTTGAAGACTGTATTACAATCGGGTTCTAATTGTAAAAATAAACTATAATAAACACAACATGTCAACCCACGCGGCAGATGCTCTGAGACATAACTATTAAAGTAAAAGACGTTATAAATACATGCTAGTAGTATTATTATTGTGAGGGAAATAAAAAATGAAATAGAATTGGGAAATACTAAAAAACAACATGTAAAACTACAAAACGCAGAACACTTCAAAGCAAATTGAGAGAGCCGGCCATTGCAGCTATTTTTGTATGACTGTGACAGTGTTAACGCGAAGTCTATGAACACGTCTGGAGCTGAATTATTTTTATAAATATTAACTAAACAAAACACGACTTTCGAATCAATATTACAAACATCTGATCATTTTCAAATAATTGTAGTAAATAATTAATTGATAAGATGAGGATTTAACAGATACAAATGACACGTAAGTAAAAAAAATGTGTTACAAGTCGCTTTCACGTTATCAGATATTATCTATTTATGCATAAAAAGTGATTGAACTATGTGACTGCCATGTAACATTGTACTAGATTACATGGATTCGTGAACTATCGTAAGCTTTGTATTTTTCAACTAGGTGCCTCTGGTAGGCGGAGCATTCGCCTTAATCGTGACTAGTAATAATGACAGGTGTTGTAAGGATATTGAAACATTAAAATGAAACACCAAGTTTATCTAAATAGTCATAAATCCCTTCAACACAACAATACTTTCAATGATATTTATTATTACCAAAATACATCAAGTATTGATAAAAACATAATTTATCAATGAATTAAACAAAGTAATCTGGAATTGAATTTCGTAATTAAGTGATACGCAGGAAAAATTCACTAGAAAATATGATAACATAATTCACCAATAAATTACATGAATAATATGATAATGACTGCCTCATAAATAAAATGATATAATATTAGTATTCTACTAAGACCTAGTGAAACTAACTATATACCATAACTTGCGCGGGTATATTCAAATTCAAGAAATTTACGTAATGTTCTTCTTCTGTCTGTAGTCAGTCCGATTTAGGGGCGTAACTGCTCTCTTTTGCGGGCCGTGTGAAATGACAACCAAACTAAATCTAGACCAGCATCTTAGGAATCATCCACATAATGTGACGATTTGTGAGAAGGGGATGGATAAGGTGCAGAAAATGTAGATACGTAATAAAATATTCGTAGACGATGTTACACACTGAATGTTTTTTGCCGAATTTGGGGTATCAAAAGTGACGTAGGTAATTTAGTCAGAGGGTTAAAATACGTTGTAATGAAATGTGACAATGATTAATGAAAGGATGGGCTTTTAAAATACAAAAAAAGTGTTACTCGGTCGGGACAGGCGTTTGTTTCACCCATATACGTTGCCATCCCTTCATTTTACCATAGAAAGAAAATGCAAAAATACGTAATCAGAACAATAATTAAGTGGTTTACCAGCCATTGTTATTTTGAAGTCTTTGTGTCTTATCATGTTTGATTTCGTTTTTTCTATAACGCCATTCAAATTAAACAATGGAATCTATCCACCGCGGGGGATACTTAAGACGTCAGCTGATTTTGACGCGCCGTAGAGCCGCACGTTACCACCCTGTAGCCGTTTATAGGCACCGTGAACATCAAAGGGCCAATGGCGTCCCGGCGCTTCAATTAAGCGTCGTTTTCGAGCGGGCCGGCCGCCGTCACGGGCCGTCGGCCGTCCAGACGAGCGGCGTCCGTCCGTCTGCGTCTGACCGAGCCCGCATATCACTATATTATATTATGAAGGCATGTGTCAGGCCATATTCTCGACGATGATTTAAAGCATCATAATTTCCGGATTCGTTCGTTTACTTCAAAATTCTAATCGAGGAATGCTTTGTAGTTAAATTTAAACAATACAGATCGCTCACTTCTCAATTATTGTCAACAATAAGTAATCTGTATCACACACCAAAAGATGATGACGTTTAAGTGTAGAAAACTTAATGTTAATATTTTTCAATTATATTTTAATTTTTCAAGTAGTTACCTACTTATAAAGATAAAATTAAAAATAGGTACACCGTGTATTTGGCAAACTACATTTACCATTCAATATATAACTAATACTTATTTTTACATCAGAGCATCTATTCTATACACAAGACTGCTTTCGGCCGCTACGGCAGCTATCTAGGGTAGGTTTGTACCGAAGTATTAGCACTCATTGCGTTTGCCCTATATATATTTTCCTTCTGAAATTTCACGCCTGCTTCACTTTTGGACCGAATTCCATGGCCATTCCTGTGCCAATTTTTCAGGAAGTTAATAGATGAACGCGTGGAGAGTGTTGCCATAATGTAAACAGAACTCATGATTATGTATTTTGTCATTCATTATTATAAATACTTTTATTTGCATTTTTTAAACTTTCATTTTTATTCCATTTGAAGTAATTTACCCTAATTCTCCGGCCACTACTTTACATGTACAGACCTACTTGCCAAAATTCTCAAACAAATGTACCTATTTACTTAGACAAAACGTATACCTACACGTCTTACGAATTATCCTATAATATAGAGACCCAGACGTGTGAGACTTCTGATAAGGATATATGTATTTACGTAACTATTTCATATTTACTTATTATCAATGAAGAAATGACTAAGTACTCTTTATATTTATGAATTACCCCACAATATAGAAAACCAGACGTGCGTCTTCTGATAAGAAGGGTATGTCGTTTGCATTACCATAATGTAGTAATTAATTATGTACTTATACTGACGATCAGTGAAAATAGAACTAATCTATAGTATTGTTCAGATTCTAATAACATAATACTAATAACCAATGTAATTTTATTAATTTAAAAAAAGCTCGATTATGATAATTTGTGGCGAAGGGAATGGGGGGGGTGTAGAAAATGTGGCATCACAAAGCCAACACAAAATATAAACTCATTTTATACTGAGAATAAAACATTTCGTAAGAACATTATACTGAAAACGATCAATTTCGTGGGTTCAAGTAAAGTAATCACCCAGGGACAGGGGGGGTTGGATTTTTTTTACGAAATAGAAGAAAATTATGTGAAGCACTTTATGCACGACCCTTAAGCAGGTATGGTTGCAGTATTGTGTAGTTTTTATTGAGTATATTATACAAGGCTATCTGTACATAATGTACGCGTTGCACACCTGTTATTTTATCGATAAATCCATTCGTTAATGATTCATGATTTTCCTATATCTTATTTATTTGTATGTTTTCCGATGATATTGATGTTGCAATATCTGATTAGCGGATTATATTAGTGATCCGACAATGAATCGAGTAACAAAATAATTCAACGATAAATTGATAAATGATAAGACATCTGAGAACGGTGACTTCATTATTAAGCTTAAGCTAATTAACGGTAATTCATTGATTATTTCCATATATTATGGACAAAGAAAATGATATAAGTAAATCAGTAGATACACAACAAAAACAAGTTTAAAAAAATGATTAAATCACTATTTTCTTGGTCCTTCACCGATTCCGGTCTATGAGTAATGGTTGGTAGCTATTCGTTTATCTCATTAAGTCATTAAACACACCCTACAAATAGAACATGCATTTCTTGCCAGCCGCGTGATCGAGACCGCTACCCACGGCTTCAGAGACGGGTGCTCAACCAAATAGGCCACCCATGAATGCAACAACTAACGGTTTTATTAAACAGTATGGTAAGTATGCCAAATCAACCGAAAATATCAATATGTTTTGAAGAAATGCATTGATTGATATCGTCTCAAAAGGTAGGTATCATCTAAATTTGTCTAAGAAACCTTTTATAAGTCTAAATTTAATAAAAACAATTAATTTTAAGACAAAACAATCAATACAATATTGTATCTATGTCGTATTCGATGGTTCAAGGCACCAGTGCCAATCATCCTTGTATCCTTCTATCCGCAAGACTCTCGATTATATTATATTGACAAATAATTCATGGCCCTTGGTCGTGGATCTGGAGAAAAGAAAAAAAATGACGTTATACCTTAGAGACTATAGATACCGTGATTTCTCATTTTAACTGAAGGTATCACCACTACGAAATGAGACACTGATTAATATTTATATGGACGCATCCTCTTTTGATTATTGGGAAAAAATTATATACGAACGGGGCATTAGGACATTACTCGTGGTTTCAAAAAACGCATCGATATCTACCCAAGTATCGGTAAAAAAATGGCGATATATTTTTGAGCATTCTAGTTCCTCTAGTAAGACTGATCCAAATACCTATATAGGTCTTGGATTAGTTGGTGGAGTAAATCCATATCGGAAAAGCAAAACGTTAATTTGAAGAAATCAACATCTTTCATGAAAAACTAGCCAGTAATTTTCCGAAGTAAATATTAATAACACGTTGGCAGTTTAAAATAGCCCAGTGAGGTGTTAACTTTCAAATCGACAATGGAATTAACACGGAAAATAATAGCGTCGGTTTTCGATGGATTCGTTTTTGTTGCGCCGTGAAAATAGGTGGCTAATTTGCTTTCACATTGCAGAAATTGTTCAGTGTCAAAGTGTAAGTACCGATACATCGTTTTTAATTATTTTGGGCCGCTTTTGAGAGACCGCAACACGGTTTTCGCATTTGAAACGATAAGTTTATTTTCGTTGAGGCGGTTTATAAATTTAAATTGATCCTTCGCCGTACGTAATTATTTTTACTGTGCTCAATATATGTAGGTACTTCTAAGCATATTTATTATAATATAACATAACGCTTCTGTACAACGTAAGCCACTTTCGAAAAATCATATGCAATAAGCACGCATATGATTTAGTTCTCCAAAATCTTTATCTTGGCGCTTCGACGAAACGAAGGTTCTAAACGGAATCTAACCACTTCAAATGTAATGTAATGTGCTCGTGCGATTTCTTTTTAAATTGGTTGCCAATATTGACAGAATTATTAATTTTTAAAAATATCGTCATGGATCATCCGGTAGCTAATTATTAAAGCTCTCGTCCTGATTGCGATAGTTGTGGGTTCAAGACCCATTCCGTTTTTCGAATGGGTATATTTCTGAGACTGTTCTAAATCAAGTATAATTAATTAAAACTACCATTAACTTCATCATCCGCACTATCTACAACTGTCATATTGAAAGAAAGGGTATCGACACTCGCATATATCGGTATCAAAATAAATTATGCTTGTCCACGTATTGTAGTATCGGTCAAAGTACCCATGTACTTTTTCTTTCTCGTCTTCGCCGCCTACAGTATACTTCCCAATCCCACTTGCCTGCCGCAAGCTTCCTCCATTGCTTTAACTTCAGTAAGCTTGTGTCTTTCTACAATCTACACTGCCTAACCACCGCAATCTAGGTGTCGCGACCCTCTATTTCCATTATGGTATATCAAAAAGGAACCTTTTGGGTGTGTCAGGGAACACAAATGAGGCTATGAGGATGAGGCTAAAACACGGTGTAGTTCTCAAGTGTGGAGAAAGAATATATTATTAATAGTTACGCATGTATTATAAATATGCGAGGACATTCCGGAGATTTAGCATTTCTTCCATTTTATGACCTGACCGTCTGGCTTCACATTTATATATAATTTGTTTTATATGGTGTCTGCCATCCCGAGACATGGGCTGCCCAACGAACTCAACACACTTTCACATGAGATGATAGAAGGTACATTGTACATCGCATATAGTTCGTGGCTGCACCTTTCTCGCCATGCGTTAAAATACCCTTAATATCTCCCTTTCAAAGATATTCAGCTTCCTTATATCTTAGGCCCAGTATTCCAATCAAGGAGGTAGGATTTTAGAAAAACTAGCATAAATTATTTTAAAAAAAAAAAAAAAAAAAAATATTATAACCGAGCTTATTATTGAAAGCTAGACGTAACTAGTCATTTGGATAAGTATTACTTGCTAGTTTAGCACGTAAACGAGAGTAAAATTTAATAATAATTATTGTTATTTGTGTGAGTAATGCGATATTTCAATATACACGTGACAAACGAGCGAAAACTGTAATTTTGTATTGTGTTTTCCTTTGTAAAATATTAATATTCATTCTGGGTAAGTAAGTGAGGCTTGTGACTTACCCACTAGGCACTTATTAGGTACAGTCGGTGAACATTTTAACCCTCTCAGCGGCGCTGGTGGAAAATTGGCACATCTATAATTTAGAAGTGTTGAACACGGGCAGAATACAGGTCGATCGTTGTGAGCAATTGTCAACCGTAAGTAGCCACCGGGTGGGGTCGAACCACCAACCGTTTGCTCTCCAACCGAATGTTCCATCACTGAACTATATCACTATGATATAAAAATATCTCCTACTATACGTCATGTATTACTTAACACAAATATGTGGACAACGAGGCAAGTAGGTTCATAGTTTTTGTGTTGTCGTTCAAGAAGATCAGACGCCCTACTTAACAGACGAATATGTACCTACCTATTGACATTAAAATGATGTTAATATGGGTAGCGTAGATTTATTAGCATTTTGAAACGTTATTCGTCCGAATATCCCGATAATCACACGAGCAATGTCTGAAGTTGAATGTGCCCATGTCAAATCTTTCACGGCACAGCCACCATAAAGCACTCTCGAAACGATGATATTTCGCATCTCCGGTGCTAATGGCGCGCATTCGCGTATCGTGTTCGCGCTTCGTCCGAAGTTGAAGGGTCAGAAACTCGGGGGCGAAGTTAATACGGGGTAATTTCACTACGCCCTATCGACGAACTAAATCTTGAAGTACCGGCACTTAACAGCTACACACCCGGACATTATCATTTTCGTTTTACGAACAACACGCCAGTCGCGTTATAATTTTTATTTTTTAATACTTTCTAATATCGCAGTTTTTCTATTAACTAAATATAGTATGACATGCTTACTACACAACGTCATCGTACCTGACGCTTGCTAAATTTCAAGTCGAGAAAATAAAGTAATATGTTATAGGTACCTACAACTGATTCAAAAACGTGGTATGTATGTACAACACTCAATTTAAAATAAGTAAATTTAGGGCGATTTACCCAATTCCACTCTGTCATTCCGTCATTCGATGTCTCGACTATGATATCCATAGGTAGTCCATAGGTACTATGTATACAACGAAGCATTATTTGTGTCACTACATTTCAAAATCAGCCAAGTCCACCTTTAGGTATTTTTGACTTGTTTGTGAATTGCTGAAGAACTACTGCTTTCTAACATGTCTGCATTATCAAAATGTGAAATTTATTAATTTTAAATATTCTATACTCGAAATAATATACACTTTCACCCCTGTGACTGTGTATTTGAGAAAACAAAAAGCTGTTTTTCTCCTATTCATATATTATGGACTTGGCTGATTTTGAAATCTAGCGACACATTTGTACAGTAAAGATTATACTACAAGGTATATGAGTCAGACCTTTAAATTGCTTTTTCCAACAATATTTACCCATATACCTAACACCTATTACCAAGTATTTATAGATAATCTGTGTCAAATGTGAATGAATATTGATGGTTTATAAGTGTATTGAGACCTTGCATACAGTGGAAAAGTTTTTTCAGTATAGATCAGACATCTGGCGATATCCAGCATTGCAATGCATGTAGGTAATTATAGTTTTTAATTTATAAAATTAGTTGATCGCTAGTGATAATATTTAACACTTTTAACAGAAATTTACGTTTGAATTTATAAAATGTTATTGTTATTGTCAATACTAGGTATACGGTAAGGATAGAAAAGGAGATATGTATTGTGAAAAAGGGATAGTCGGCAAAATTCCGAGTAATAACTGAACATATGAGGTGGTAATTGTGTTAATTAATATATTTTATATGTGATGAATTCCAAGTGATAAATCAATAATCAACACCAATTAAACAGTGAATCTTCAAAGTAGTATAAGAAATACAGTCCGTAGCATGAGTTTACTACCAATGGCTGTGACCAGTGGTCGCTGCCAATATAGACACTATAATAATATAGGTACCTCCACTTGATAATATATGAAATAGAAAAAAAATATGACGTATAGAAATTCAAACCACTCAGCAATTACTGACCATTGGCCACACACGGGTACCATAAAATATAAGTATTCATTAAACAGTGAAAACAGCCCTAACAATCAGTTTGTAAACCCTTTTGGGCAGTTACTCAGATCGTAAAAAAATGATATGGATGTCATTAAAAAAGCACACTCGTAAAATATTACATAATGTTTGCAAACGTTTTCAATGAAAACAAAAACATATTAATGTGGGCACTTGTATGCAACTACTTACTGACCATGGCAAAAATGTACACAATAATAAATTTATACGAACAAAACGTCGACAACAAAGCATGGTTTGACCCCGCCAACGATGTGGGGAAGTTAGAATAAATTGACCGGTGTCATTCTGTGATTTGTTCATGGGCGTACGGTTATATAAAATTTATTTGAAATATGAAATATAACGCTGGAGAGACTCCTGAAAACTCATGTTCAACTGAAGCGGCATCGTTCCGATAGTGGATAATACAATATACCTAACTAAGTATAATGAATAAAAAAACGATTGCAAATTGAGACCTTTTGTTTTAATAATTATTAGGTACAAGATGCTGTCAAATTTAATTAGTGCAGGTACGCCACTGGTCGAAAATATTAATAGGTCCACACAATGGACGGAGAGTTCGAAATCAATAACCGATTGGGTATACTTTATAATATAAATTTAATGCTTATCAGTGGAATAAATAGAATCTGTTATTGCTCTCACTATGCAATGCAATAATGCAATGTATTGAAAAGTGCAGTTGATATAATGTTTTTAAATAGGTAATAGAATCTGTTATTGCTCTCAATATGCAATGTATTAAAAAGTGCAGTTGATATGTTTTTTAAATGGGTACCACAGTACATGGGTGAGTAAGTACTTACAAACATTTTACAAATGATTTGATCAGTCTATTCAGTATATTGTACATTCATATGGAGTAGTTTATACATTATTATGCAGACGTCGATCATGCCAAATTATATACTGAAACAGAAGTGGTGAATAAAAATCCAAAGAAATCGCCAGACTTTTAAACGGAACTTCTCCATTATGGTACCCATACGCAATGAGTTCTAAGATTAAAAATCTCAAAAATCTGCCGTCGTTATAATGTCCACGTGAGACAAAAAAACTTTGTATACATACTAAAGCGTCAATTACATTGAGCTTTTTTACGAGCTGATTATTGGCAAATTTATAATCTGCCTGTAAATTCGCCCAGTGTAATCATCGAATAAGCTAATAAGCAGGTTGTAAACACTCCACCGAGAAAAGTTGAAAGCCGGTCAACTTTTCACACTACACGCCGGCGTGTGGGCTTACTGCGTCTGCGCAGTAGAGCGATGGTGGTGGAAAAACGAACTACTCATTTTGAAATTTACCTTTTTGACGTAATGGAAACATTGTTATGGAGCGTAGCGACCTCCCGGTAAAAAAACGAACTACGTTCCGTCAAAATCGCTCGCTGGCTTGTGGCTTATCAGCGAATGGAAAGTTTTGTGTGTAATCATCAAATCGCAGTAGCTGAACCGCCCGCTTTTAAATTCGCCAATAAACAACTCGTAAAAAAGCTCAATGTAATTGACGCTTAACGTAACGTTTATAGTATAAACGCAGAATACGTTTATCGACAGGACGATATCAAAATATCGTAACGCAGAAGTGTCACGTTTTTTGTCAACGTCTACTTCACAAACAGCATAAAAATATTATGTGGGGTTACGGTTTCAAAATCGCGCGCTCGGCCTCCAGACCAGCGTCCTCGTCAGTGTTGCCATATTTTTCTATGCTGATTATAGTACAAAGCCGTAAAAAATATAGTATTTCTAAAAAATATATAGTACAGGAACATTTTTCATCTTGAATCCTTTAAAATTATAGTCTTTTGGTATATTTGGCGTAAAATTATAGTATTTTACATTTTTCGCAGAATTAAAATTATAGTATTGTACTATAATTATAGTACGGTTGGCATCACTGGTCCTCGTAGTGATGCATCGCATCGAAAAAAATATTAACTAGCCCGGACGCAAACCAAACTATTAAATTTGTAATATTAAAAATAAACGCACAATGCTTTCGTGAGATATTTCATGATAGATATTATTTTCATAAATTATAGAAGAGGTTAACCAAATCAAGAATGCCACCGGTTTTCCATTGACACCAACGTACCCCTAAGCCTAAATGATAAGAGGTGGGCTCTAGAAATGATCTTGAGATTATAATATTTATTAGCTATGGCAAATAAAGAACGCAAAATGTTGCAATTTCTTCAATTACGAACTCTGATAGAAAGTTTTTTTTACCAAGTCCGATCCTAAAATCATATGGGCCTCCACAGAGTGCAGGTTGTATTAACATATTTATGTTTTTTACGAGAAATTGACGTTAGCCACTTGCTCAACCAATCATGTCCATACTCTGGGTCACATTTGAATTTGCCAGATCCGGGATTCGAACCCGACACCAACAACTTTATAGACTTGACGCGTAACCGCTCAGCCATCGTGGGTGCTTCCATCTACTTTTATTTTTGTTGCTTTACTTTATTTCTTTTCTTATCGTATTACTATTATTAAGTCACATCTATCTATATTTTTATTTAAAAAATTGTTAACACTTATTTTATGTCATGTCGTTAACGCTTTGAATTTGTAATTTGTTATGTTCATTATATGTAAAATAAATTTGATTTGATAATAGTTAGGGTATTTTTGTATAGTTCCATCGGAAGTAGCGACGCGTAGTCTTCTAAAATATTGTTTTTTTATCACGCAACTGTGTGATACGGACTGTCCACACTGCATTTAATTTGTTAGCAATGAGTTGAGTTTCAACTAAATGATTGTGCACGTGCATTTGTGTAACGAGAAGAAGTTTATAAACCATTGTATATTTTGTATGCGGACATAATATATATCTTGGTTTGGACTATGAATGAAGCCTTCTATTATAGTAGTTAAATCGCATGTCAGTGATAAAATATCGTTGTAAATATTAATATGTATACATCGCCTTAAAGAGTTGCTCACCTCTCGAATCCAGATTTTACGACAGAGGAAGAAGCACATTGGCAAGTTATTATGACATGGCACTCAAAGCGGAGAAATGAAATGCTGTGCAACTATTCGCCAGCATCCGGTCGTCAGCGACGTTATTAATGACACCAGCAAAACAAATAGATAAAAAAACACTCATAAAGTAAATAATGCGTAAGTATGAATTTCGCTGACTTTCCCAATATAAGTAAAGTTAGGGCGTAAGGAATCGCTGTCAAACGGATGGTTGGTCTTTCCGTTCCACGCGGCCCCGTGTTGAGTTCCAGCCGTCACTGCAAGACATTTTCTTCGTTGCGCGATATACATTGGTACAGCAAGCAATATTAATTTTATACTGGGGCGGTCCGGATTTACCTTTAATTTGAAATCAAATCTCTACCTCAAAGGCACTGCGTCCCGTTAAATTTGGGCGAAGATAAGATTAAACACTTACAGATTTTGTACCAACTTAATTCATTGTATCTTTTAGAAACAATTCACATTTTGAGTAAACGTAAACTAAGAAGATGTTAATCTATAAACATTGAGGGCCTTAAAAATCATAAAGTGCGTTTTATCGAAAGTGGTCTGATCTACTGATACAGATGCAGGATAGGACGACAGACTAGGCCGGGGATTGGGAACCGTTGTATGCTAATATGCCAAAAATACTAACAAAAATAATATTATGATGATAACAAGTGGCGTGGGGGATTGGGAACCGTTGTATGCTAATATGCCAAAAATACTAACAAAAATAATATTATGATGATAACAAGTGGCGTGGGGGATTGGGAACCGTCGTATGCTAATATGCCAAAAATACTAACAAAAATAATATTATGATGATAACAAGTGGCGTGGGGGATTGGGAACCGTTGTATGCTAATATGCCAAAAATACTAACAAAAATAATATTATGATGATAACAAGTGGCGTGGGGTATTGGGAACCGTCGTATGCTAATATGCCAAAAATACTAACAAAAATAATATTATGATGATAACAAGTGGCGTGGGGGATTGGGAACCGTTGTATGCTAATATGCCAAAAATACTAACAAAAATAATATTATGATGATAACGAGTGGCGTGGGGGATTGGGAACCGTTGTATGCTAATATGCCAAAATTACTAACAAAAATAATATTATGATGATAACAAGTGGCGTGGGGGATTGGGAACCGATGTATGCTAATATGCCAAAAATACTAACAAAAATAATATTATGATGATAACAAGTGGCGTGACAAAGGATTATTGTAAATTCGGAATAGAATTTTTAACTTTTAAACCAGTTCGGGAACTTTTTTTTATCTCTTCCGGCCAAAAAAGTCGAAAACGGTTTTTATAAGTCGTCTGCAAAAATATTTAGAATTTTCTCTTTGCTTTTTCCAGTAATTTTTATGTGTCGGAAAACGTAAATCTGGCATGAAAAATGACGCTGAACGCATGGTTCTACAATTCGTTCGCGTGTCAACAGAATTCCCCCGCGTGCCATAGGTTCGTCATCGCTGCACTAGGTCAATCAATCTCATTCAACTCAGAACATTGGATAGATTAACAGATCTGGGATCCCACTTCACCGAGGTCAACAACTAAGAGCTCGCTCAAATATGCCAATGCTTGACTGACATCAACTAATCGGACATACCGCATCATTGTCCGTTTTTAAGTCGAAGTCCACATAAATGCCAAATATTTAGTCTGTATAAAATGATAATAATATGAACAGGCGAAGAGTAGATATTTTTGCGGACAGTTGGATTCCTTTGAAAGGAATGTCATCTTTTTTGAAGTACGAAGCGAAGGGAATAGGATATTACAATGAAGAGCTCTACATCATGTGCAATGCACCCGCGTGTATTAAACTACTGCAGATCAGGTGGGCGGGACATGTCCACCGTATATACACAGGTTTCGAGAATAATCCTCACTGAACAGCCATGTGGGAAGACCGTTGGAGCTGCTTTGATTGCAGGACTGGTCCGGAGAATTCTACGAGTCCGGAGAGAATTTAAGAGGCCAAGGCTTGATTTGGGCTATAGCCATATTGGAAGAAGAAACTTATGTTGGTCGCCATTATTAATTCTGAGTACTTAGACCGTGGAAAGATCCTTGTTTTGATACCTACTATATCAGGGTTCGCGAACATTTTTACGTACGCGTGTCAAAATTTCCCAAATATTATTTTCAACTGTCTGACGTGCCGAGCAGTTTTTCATGGGGAAAAATGGTTTTTGAGAATACTATTAAAAATGAAGATGTTCTAGATACCTACCACTCACAGAACATAGCATGCATATAGTTTTATCAGGTTTTTCAATTACACCATACATTTCGGTCCACCAATTTTAAAACGGTCTGCCAGAATTACCACTAGGTAAGTACTAGCTTCTACAAGTTTTTGTTTCTTATTTGGTGCAGCCATTTTTGTGGGTAGAAATGAAATCAGATGTGGCATTCTCTCGCTACAGTGGTGTCAAGCATTGTAAATCGGTCAAAATCAGAAATTCACGGCGCGGCTTCCCCCGGTTAGTGCCATAATAATATATTATAACATAACACTCGCGATAATAATATATATATACATAAAGCTTAAGGACCGACCTATGCAATTATATATTTACATGAAACGTACTGCTTATTCTTGAAGAGTATTTGCCTGCTATTTTTTATACAATGCGTAGGTACCTAATGTAATTTATTATTGTTATAGGTCTTTTTTTCTCTTCAAACGCGTGCCATCAAAAATCATCTCGCGTGGCACGCATGCCATAGGTTCGCCACCACTGTACTATAACATCGTTGATTTTTCAATTTAAGTAAAATTGTGTGGTAACTGCCTACTTGTACAAGAAAGATGTATCTCTCCCCTTTCTCTCTATATCATTAAAAAGGAATTGACGGATGGCTGACAATGAATCCGTTAAAAATACTATTACCTACATAAGAACGTGATTCGCTTAAATTCAACAAATAATAATGAGCAATTGTTCAATTAACATTATTAGTATCATATGTATGGATTCACAGCATGAAAAAAATATCGAATGGTTAGTAAACAATCCGTAAAAATACCGTCACGATATCTTCACACAGTACAGTAAGTCATATGCTCAAATCAAGAGTAACGTTTCGGAGTCGCTATAGGTAACATTATCAGGTTAAAATAATAATAGTAATATCACCAAGTAGAGCCCCTAAATGGCCTAAATTATAAATAATAAAATTGTATAATTGCAAAAACCATCTAAATAAAACTCAACTTTTATATAAGTAAGCACCAAAGTACATCTAAAACTAGGTATACACTTAATTCGTATTTAATTAAAAACATAATTAAATGTATATTTTTGTTTATCAAAATTACTGTTGAGGTGTAGGGTGTAGGTTTCTTTAAAAAATAATTAATATAAATATATTCACCTTGTAAATTAAGACAATAGATGTCAGTATAAATAAAAAGGTTGTTATTTTTGGCCATGTGGGTATGTAACAAGTTTAATTTAGATTAATTAAAAATGTATATAAAACCAAAGGACGAAATAAAGAAAAAAGTAATGAATTTTATTACACAACAATAAGTAAACAATTGTCATAAAGAGCGATTTTCTATAAATAAAATGTCTGCCAATTATTCATGTTGTAACATCTAGACAGCAAAAGAAAAGGAAAATGACAGTTCAGAGATCCTATTTTCTTGCCAAATACTCAGCTAAAAAGAGATCGAATATATCTAAATAATAAAATGTAGTTAGTTTATAATTTTTTCTAAAGAATATAATATTATATATTGTAATTTCCATTTAACTTTAAAATATTAACCCTTGATTTCTGGAAGAATATATAGCCATTGGCACTGGAAATTTAACAACTTGCTGCCCAATAGTGACCAACTATTAATATATTTATAGCTAAGGGATAATAACACATACATATCGCAGTATTCAACGTTAACTGAATAAGAATTCTCCATCATGTTTAATAATCCAGTTCTAAGACCACTTTTATTGATAAGTTTCAATTTTGAAACAGTTCAATCAGCGGGTAGTAAAACTGATAATAATTCTGTGTAAGATATGAAGTCAAACTATGAAAAGTTAACACCTGAATATGTTGTAACACGGTAGAATAGAGGGAACTGATAACTAGCTTAGAAGACCAACATAGAAAACTGAAATGATCGGACCGATTGCTCAACGACAAGCCAACAGAAAGAATTCAATACAGAATTGCAATTTAGTAATAGGATGTTTGGGATCCATCACACGATAAAAGATTATGAGAATAAATTGTGCCGATATATGGAGTGAGGCAGGATAGCTCGCTCTAGTTATGGATATAAGTTGACAATGAGAGGACCCTTGTTATGATCTATGTAGATTTATTAATCATTAATATATTACAATATAATGCACCACTTGTGGAAGTAAACTATACACATAGTAGCGAGTTAATGGATGGGCATAAATTTTTTCAACGAGTGCGTAGATACATAATTCTGTATTCACCTTAACATGGTTACATGAACCTGCTAGTTGGGGTAAGAGTAAAATTTAACAGATGTCAGTGATCTCTTGTATTGTCTATAAAGTCTCGCTTGACATATGCGACAGTTTAGAAAATATAGGTATTGCTTATTTTCTGTTGCTATATGGCTAATTATAAGCTTCCAGCAATTGACCAGATTGCTTGAATCGCGCTGGACTACACATACACAAACTTATGCGAAAGGGCAACTACGTCGAGAAGATATCGCTAATTATAAGCAGTTAGCAATTGGACAATCATGGATTAATCGTTTACCTGTTCAATAAAAAAAAATACGGCATATGTTATAGAAAAAATATTTTAATAATTATCTCACCTAATCAGCCTGCGCTGTCCGTGGTTGTGCATAAGGTATGCCAACAACTTTGCACCGACGTTCCACGACATCTCGATCTGCATATGCCCATCATCTTCATCAGCAAATTAGTGTTAATCCTGGGCTTGAATCCAGAACTTATTGGAGACGTAGCGACGAAGTCTTAATAGATTTATTTAATTTTTTTACGCTAGTAAATATTTTTAAATAGTTGATTTTATTTTACTGGTAAGAATGAGATGGTTTTTATTTGGAAGGTATAAAATAATATCTTATTAATTATAAAAGATAAGGCTTTTAAGTATCTCATTTGCATTATTTATGTGGTTACTTTGACTTGGACACTTTCAATGCATGGCAAGTTAAAATATGTACATATTATTTGATAGTACATCGATAACAAAAAAACTAATATCAAATTGGCAAGAGATTTATAAACAATTCCCTTTATGTAAGAATTGAATGCAATTATAGCAATACTATTAAATACTATTATGCTTTTATACTTATTAAAAAATTAAAATAGAGACCAGTGGTGGACGACGCAATCGTAACTATTAATATTATATTTTAAAAAAAAAATACTATACTTTCAATACCTAAAATAATTTGTTTAAAAAATACTGAAAAATGTTACATTGCCTACTCATATTTAATATCATGTCTGTCATGTCTTTTTTTCACTTAATTTTATAGAACCATCACATTTATAATTTAATTGTAAAATCAAAACACTACAATAATCTGAATAATGTATAGGAATAATCATGATCGGTGAACATTCAAAACGATGTCTCTTGGTCTTCCGTTAAAATATACACATGGCAGTTGAGTTCTCGACGCGATCGAGAGGAATTTGTGTGCACAAACACTAGGGTTAGTACCTTAACGATTAATTCACAAATTGTCAATAGAAATTAAAAAATAACTATATACAATTAGTACTTAGTACACGAAATCGTCAATTCCCAAATTGCAAATAACCCAGTAAGTACAAGGGACCGTAACACAATATTTAAATTCGTTTGTTTTTTTTTCTAATTTAATTTTCTGGAAATATTGCACATCAAGCGTCGCCAGCTGCCAAAACGAGTCCACGGCAAGGTCTATTCGTCTATTGCAATGAATCCGACGACTGAACGATTACTATTTAATGTCTGTCTTCGAAAGAAAAAACCAGAATATGGCACACCACTAGTATTTTATTCAGTGAGGAGAGTGCATATTTGGGAATCGACTGTTGAATGTGAAAAGGAACATTTCCAACGGGACCGACGGCTGCTCTTCGTCAGGGTGAGAGGTCACAGCGGAAACGATCGCCGTGCATCACCACATCACAATGGAGCCGCTTTCGTACGGGCAGCTTATCGGTAAATCACTTAGGTTTTAAACATTATATTGAAGCAGCACTCGGTCGGTGACGGAGTTAGCGAGCCGACAGCCAGCGGGCCCAGTTCACCGGGGGGCAGCGGACAGGAGGAAATTAGGCACGATCCACGCTATGAGCACGGGAAGGAGCAGGGGCAGCAGCACGCTTCCCTGGTTTCCGGAGGACGCCAGCTCCTCGCTTTTGGCTACTTCATTTTGAGACTTATCGTACTTGTTGGGCTTCTTGGGGGACGGCGCTTTGGGAGGCGGCGTCGGCCTAGAGGTGCTCACGGCGGGCGGCAGCGGCGGCGGAGGAGGCGCCGGGGGGGCAGTCGGCGGAGGCGGCGGAGGAGGCGGCGCGCTGGTCGTCGCCTCCTCCCGACAGCACACTCTGAAGACTAGCTTCATGTTGTGGCTGAGGCACCGTCCTCCGATGCGCCGGTGCAGGTCGTCCTTACTAGAGGTACTGATGAAGAAGTAGTCTTTCCCCGGGAAGAACTCCAACCCGCCCGGCTGGGGCGTGAAAGGCCTGAACGTGATAGTGAAGAACATGAGTTTGTGAGGCTTGTCGCATATCGCTATTATCCTCGGGTTCGGGTTAGTTATTCTGCAAGTGTCGTACTCCTCTTTGGAGACGTTGTAGATGATATACTTCTCCGCGTTCTCGTCCACCGTCTCCGGGGAGTACACCGGGCAGATGATGTTCACCTGGTCGTATTCGAACTGAGAGTTGCCCTTGTTCAGGTCGAATACGTGATCCGTGTTGTCTATTCGGAAGATGCTGTTCGTCGTGTTCCAGTGGATGAAGAAAGCCTTGGCGTAATTCCCCATCGCCGTATCGATCGCCATAAATATCAGCAGGACGATCCAAGGGAACCTGCCCTGCCCGCATCTCGAAGACCGCACCATTTTCGGGGTCGGAAGGTGATTCCGCAGAACTTTTTACGGACAGCGAAACGCTAATGGCGGTGGACCATCGAAAATTTTGACGTCTTCCGAGCGGTCATTATTGTTTTTGCAGCCTTTTCACGAATCGTTGCACATTTTTAAAGCAAACTGTCCGATTCACTTCGGTAGACCGCAGGAAAGGTCGCATCAATCATCGAGAACCTGAAATTTATTCAAGACGTAGGCCCACTGTTGATAAAAGAACGTCGATAACAACAAAATATCCGAGGTGTTGTATGGAAATACAAGGGTGTAATTTCAATATTAGGCCTTGCGGGAACTAAATCGATGCAACGGTTCCGATAAAATTGTCTAATAACGTATTTACTACTGAACTATCACTACATTGGAGTCTGTAAACACAAAATATTGATATTATAATGACATTTTTGTCGAAAAATGTCCAGATCGTCCATGACACCATGGTAAGTATGTGCCTACATCGAAGATTTTATACACTGATAAATTGTGGAATTTCTCTGGACGTGGCTCGATTTAGAGCTTTATTTGGCATACAATCCGGGAGTACACAATCACACGCACTGGCCGATAACTTAAAATACTCGTTTTGAAAAATGAATATCCGAAATAATCAATACATATGAATTTTTGTAATACACAGACGTTCTCTTTGTACTCGACCACAGAATTCGTTCTTCGTTCGGGAGACGAAACTTGTCAGGCCATCGACGGTGCGCCGTGAGGAGCTTTCGCGAACTAAACACGACAGCAGCGCGCGGCGGATAAATTGTGTATCAAAAGAATTTGACTGCCAACATAGCGGCATTAAAATTTCGAATGCGCGACCAACCCTGATTTACCTGCTTAATTATTTTGTCGGATTCTTAGGTGGGTTTTACAAAATATAGCGTTAAGAAATTTTGTGCAAAAAAACAGAATATAACAATCATTTATTAGTGATTGAATATCCTTTCCTAAACAATAAATATTGAATAAAAATACCCATGTCATAAAAATTGTATACAAATTATTGCACCTATTATGAGTACGAAAATAAATATGCTTAGGTAGGTACTTATGAGAATAAAATATCCTTCCAGTTTTATCTGAAATTTTGTTCTAATCCAGATTAATTTAAATAGGTGAGTACCTATTTCCAGTAGCAGCACCTTCAAATTCTGCTCCTTCCCGCAAAAAAACTACCCCTTCCTTAGGTACCTTTACCGGATAATTTTGTTTTATGTATTCTTATCCCAACAAAGAACCTAGCGGAAAAAAGCGAAGCATGCAATTTGAGATTTTTTTGATAATTTACAATTTATTTAAACTGTATTAATTAACAAATATGTATCTGAAAACATTAAAAAGATTTTTTTTAAGTCTGGTCCCAATATTGAAGCTTGATTTGATATAAATAAAAAGGATTCTATATACCTATACACTATATAAAAATTGATGTTTTTTTTAAATAAATATAAAAAAATATTAAAACAATGAAATAGTCAAAAATCTAAACGTTTAAAAATTGAAAACTTAATAAACTAAATTTTAATAATAAATAATATGACCATAAAATATAATGTAATAATAAGACCCTGCTAATGACCCTGCAACAAATTCACATTTTATTACATTTTTTTACAATTGTAAGTTTATCTTTGACTTCTTTCTGAAATCTTCAAAATCTTTTTGAAATCTTTTTAATGTTTTCAGATACATATTTATTAATATTAATATCTACAGTTGAAATTGTAAATTATCAAAAAAAATCTCAAATTGCAAGCTTCGTATTTTTCCGCTAGGTTCTCTGTTGGCATAAGGATCCCCCTTAATTGAACTGGCGTTTACGTGGTACAGTTCCATTATAATAATATTAAAACAAGCTTTAATCTTTTTGTTGATTCCATGATATTGAAATTATTTATGCTGTCAGCTGATTGGTATTGTGAAGCATCTGAAACAATTGGATTGGGAGTGTCCTGGGAGAAGATGCCCAAGACTTAGGTTGCTACGCTCAAAGTGAGCTCTGACTGAGTTTAATGAGTTTATTTTAATGCAAAGTGCCAGGAAGAGAAAAGCACATGGAAATTACGAAAAGAAAATGAAGTTACGTCGCGATACGCTCGATTAAGACCGAGTGTGGTGCGGGGCGGGTTTCGGTGGAGGACGCTTAACTTCAATTTCAGCTTGTTAGCTGATTGTGAGTGGCAGATTTAGGGACCTGGTTGTCCGTGGCACTGACTTATTTTGAAAAATAAAAAATACAATAAAAATTAAAATGTATCTCTTCCCAATTCAATTATACATAATAATATTAGCGGTTTATTTTTTTGTACACGTACGTAGGTGCATAGCAAATCCTTTTCAAGAATAACCATTACGTTTAATGTAAATATGCAATTGTATAGGTCGGTCCTTAGGATCGGGCAATTAAAAATAAAAATATTCAATCAACAAACCTTATGAAATTAATTATCGGTAGTCATTCAATTATAATAACTGCCTCAACATAATCTCTTAAAACGGAAAACCGTTTAGTAATGGGGAATATAATATGAAAGAAGCGTGGTTTAAATGCTTCCACGATCTCTTTGATAATTTTGAATAGGTACATGGAAAAAAATATTCAAAGAATAAAAGACATGCATTCGGCTAGAAATACTATGAAAGATGGAATTCTTAAATATTTTTTTTTTTGAGAAAACATTAAAAAACTGTTTTTTTCGTAATAATAAACTCCTTGGCAAGTCAGACAATCGAAAAATATTATTTAGGAAATTTTGGCACGCGTACGTAAAAAGGTTCGCCATCCCTGATCTATATGTATGTAGCGTCGCATGCGACTTATTCTTTGTGCATGGGACAAATTTATAAGAAAATGTAATTTTTTGTCAAAATTCGTATTTGAGGGACGGTTATAAGATGGAATCTTTTGTCAATTGACTGAGAAAATCTTTATTACTAAATAGTTCATTTGAGTCATCCCCAATGCATGTTTCGACAAGCTATAATAATATTCAATTCAATTCAATTCAATTCAATTCAATTCAATTCAATTCAATTCAATTTATTTATTTTTAACATATTGTGGACATTACAAATTATAAGTTTAAGACGTTCACAACATGACATTTAGAAACAAAGAAATATAAAACAGTATTACATAAACAAGAGATAGATAGTATGTTATTAAACAGTAGAAATATGTACATACAAAAATATTAATTAGATAGGTACATGGAAGTACACCGGATGAGTTAAGCAGACCCTATTTTAAAAATTTATAAAATAACGTCCACCTATACTCATCCTCGCGTAGGTGGAATATATCAACACCCGAAGCAATTTCGTTGAACATAGTTATCGCCCTCCCAATTGGCATTACCAGTGGCAGGTTGGTTCTGCACCTTGGGAAAATAAACAACTGATGTTCTCTATTTCTAAGATAGTTATCAGGGTTATCATATGTTAATGAACCAATAAATTACGTAATTTAAACTATGTAATACCTGCGAATATGTATTTTTTTATAAAAAACAGGGCCCAATGGACTCCGTACCTCAACTACCTACTCCCAACGCAATGTAGTAATAACACAAATATACTTCTGAATCCCACCTCAACAGTTACAAACTAGAATATATGGACAGTACTCGAAATGGATTTTTTTACGAACCGGAGCGCTTGATAATTTTTTAAAATATCAACATATTTGTCTAATTTTATGGAAGTAGATATACCTATTATACAAAAAACACGTGTGTTGGATCCGTGTCCGGAAACTTGTAAGTATGCAGTTCGCCGTATCACACTTTATCGTGAAATGTGGTATCGGAAATATATGGCCATATATTAAAGACCGTCCAACCTCTTTGGGTCGTATAGTACTGACGTAAAATTCATGTCTAAATAAAACACGGTTCTTGTCGGTTTACACTTTACAGGAAGCTAGCAGCAAACAAATTTTGAAAATAGCCGATATACTAGATTAATTGTCAGGTTAGGTTAGGTTTTCATTCTTTAATTCATGAATTTTGCCAAAATCAACTATGAAAAATGAATTAATATTCATGTTAAATCAGCTAATACAATTGGAGACCGTATGGTAGGTATACGGTCATCTCTTTCCGATAAGAAAGCTCACGGCGAACTGTTTCACGGTGAAATGTTTTGCGTACAATTAACACGTAACTGTGTTATATCAACACAGCAACCGTAAAAGTGGAATTTTGTCATAAATATATTTTTTTACCATGACTCAGACAAGTATATAAGTATAAAGGAAGTGAATTTAATAACTTTTTAATAATTTGAGAACCGGAACAATATTTAATTTTTCTACAAGAATGTCAAGGATTATACGAACCAGAGCTGTGCTTCGGTGCGTTCCGGTCGATTTCGAGCGCTAAATATGAAAGAGTCTTAGAAACAATATCACTAAAAATCCTTAAAAAATTCAGGACGAAATGGCATTCGCACGTATATCTTTCATTGTTCGGATAAGGGCTCTAACCTTTGCAAATATTTCCGAATACCTACGATATCTCAGGTGATTTCAAATTACATTAATTATAACTACAATTTTTCTAATTTAAATCGAGGCGGAGCGGTTACGCGTCAGGCCTATAAATAGTGTCGTGGGTCTCGGTTTCGAGTACCAGGTCTCGAAAATTACCTACACAATATAACATTGGCCGGTTTCATTGAATATTGATCGCCATATTCATGGTGACCTCAAAATGATGCACCCACTTATGATGCATTATTATTTTCTTTTAATATTAAATTTATAATGCCGTAGGGCGTAGGGCGTAGACATATTTTGCAACCCTTTTCCCTTACCCTTTTCTAATTGCGTCTAGCACAATTAGTAGGCAGTAGTTGTGAAAAATTGTTAACAGAAAGAAATAGCTTCGCAGTGCTAAATATTTGAGTCGGATAGTTTTAAACAAATATTTGAATCAAACGTAATTTCATAAATAATTGTTGGGCAATAAAAGCTTAAAAAAAGAAAGCTCCCAACTTTGATCACAAACGGAAATGGACCGTAAGGAGATATTTTCTGAAGAATTCTCGAGATCTAAAATATCATAAAACCAATATTCTAATTTCTCGAGAAAAAATATTCTTGTATTCGAGAATAATTTCTCGGTTCTTCAGAAACAAAAAAATCACAAGCTCGTGCAGTGACTTTCAAGAGTAGATTATTTTTTCTAAACCAAACCCGCCAAGTACGCTTGAAAAATGTGAATAATCTAAACAGGTAGTTTAGATTATTCACATTTTTCTTCCTCCCACTCACGTCAAAAATCTTACAATAATATTTGTGATGAATTCAATATTGTTTTATTTACTTATACTTTATTGTATAAATACAATTTTAGTGCTGCAAAACTACGGCCACGATTGGAGACCACTGGTATTATAGACACCAGGTAGATAGATAAACTTAAAGAAAGTTCAATATAGAAAAATGATGTCAGTATTAAAATCGTTGATTTCTATATTATTGTGTCTCGTTTGTGTGTTTAGTAAATTAATTATGTTTGCAAACCATTTAAATAAATTAAGCTATATTGTACCTGCACTCAACAAGTTGCTTAATATTTTGCTGCGGTATTTCTTGGTAATTAGGTAGGTACGTCAGGTCTATTCGATGGTATGATAATTTGATAATATACCTAAGTTCCTGGCTAACAAAGTAAGTTGTCTTGAGTAGATATCCGCAAGAATATCACACTGAAAATTAACAATAATACTTGATATCGAATAAGTACCTATAAGTAAGTACTTAAGCAGGTAGATAGTAGGTCCTACTCAGTGTTGCCAACTGTACTATAATAATTATATTACAATACTATAATTTTAAAACCGCGAAAAATGTAAAATACCATACGCAAATATTCCAAAAATACTATAATTTTAAGGATTCGAAACGAAAAAAATTTCTGCAGTGTAGTGTTAAAAAATAATGTTCGGTCGCTAGGTAATTAAAATCCTAATCCCCCCTCCAACCCAAAATCACTTTGTTAAAAATAATATATCAATGCCTATATTGTACCTAAAAACCGAAAATTTTACCGATCTCAGTAAAAAAGGGAATATATTTTCTTATAATAGAATCGGAATTGGAACTATTCGGTTCTCTCGAATTTCCACCTTCAGTTTACTGGGTATGAATATATTATTATGTAATATTTAAAAGGCTCGATTTTTATTCGATTCAAATAACAAACAAAAAATTCCTGTAATAAATTTATTGTGTGTAATATAATTTTATTGAGAACTGTTTGAAAATGTGCCTACTCCGGTATTTAACCTATTTTACCACGTTTTTCTTAGCTCTTATTCTTGTTTGTCCGGTGGTTGTTTCTCCAGTACAAATCTTGCAATCGATTTTTAACTACCTTCCCGACTAGCTAGACATTTGAAACTTTTAGAATATATCAGAACACGATGTCAATGCATTCTTTTAGTACTTTTAGCCATCTTTAAGTAGAATTGAATTCATTTTCAGTTAATTCTTTTTTGTATGAAAAGTTATTTCGGAAGAAATACGTAATCCAATCCACTATTATTGGTGGCTAAGGAGGTGGTAGGCATCTAAATTATTAATATATACGTGCGTTACTATGGAAATCAAAATGACATTTCAGTATTCTATATTTGAAGCGCCTAGTTTCAAAAGCCCCTAAAACGACTTTAGGTAGTTGTGAGAAAAATGAGAAAAACGGTTTTAGGTAGTTTTGAGAAATATGAGAAAAAATCATTTCTATTAAATTTGTGAACTTTATGTATTTATTTTGAAATTCGTTACATTCTTAAGAGTATTTTGGCTTTCCATTTTAGGGGTATTTGAAAAGCACACCCAACCATTTTAGCGGGTTTTGAAATGTACCCTAATTTTTGATCATACGTATTGACCATAGACTATAGGTTTTTGGCGTTTTTTCAAGCTCAATCTTTGGCCATCATATAGGTAACAAAAATATCCATCTAAATACATATATAACTCAAAAATTTTCAAAAACCGTTTTAGGGGCTTTTGAAACTAGGCGCTTCATTTGTTTGTTTGTTGCAAAATAGCAAAAAAATGATTTGATGACAATTGCCATATTTGTCCTAAATTATTAATACATAGAATTGTCAAGTTTATATGATTCAACAGAAAATTTAAAAACGTGGTAAGTATATAAAACGTTATTTTTATCTTGTGATTATTTCTTATGAAAATAACGAAGCAATATAACAATTATTATTGAAGTCGAAACTTGTAATAATTATATATCTACCTAATATAGTTGTATAGAAAATTAATATTTTTAAGAATTATAAGGTGAACAAATTATTTAATGTATTATTATTATTATTAAACTGGCGCTAGGGGCCGTTCAGGTCCATGGCCGACTGCACAACGTTTCTCCAGGCATCTCTGTCCAGCGCTCTCTCTTCCCAGTTGACTATCCCCAGCCTTTCCGCATCCCTTTGAATGTTGTCCGCCCATCTCCGTCGAGGGCGGCCAAGAGGTCGAGTGCCAGCTGGTGTGCCTTTGTAAATCCTATAGAGAGTTCTAGATCTTTCAGATCGTACAACGTGGCCCGCCCATCTGAGCCTTCTTGACCTCAGAATATTAGTGATTCTAGGTTGGTATCGGTTTTTTGTACAAGACGCTGGGAATCTGATACGAATATCCCAAGACATAGATGTGGTGTTGTACTGCAAGTTGGTGAAGTACCAAATGAAGATTATTGCCAGAATTCTTGTAAAATTGACAGCAACGAAGTTATATTTAAATTTCAGTTGTTTTACTATTTTAATTTACAGGAATGGATAAAAACAAAACTCCAGTAGTGTAATTAATTTAATTAGTTGTGAATTTAAGTATTCAAAATTCTAAATGAGGCTCTCCAACATGTATTATCACACTTTATTAATCTGCGCGCCGACATAACCACAAAACATTGAGTTTCACTCTGTGCCCCTACATAGGCGACCCCCGCCGGCTGGCTCATAAACTTTCTCTGTCTTTTTGCGGCATGTTCTCAATACGCAATATTTTTCTAATGGTATTGCAATTATATAATTCATCTTCTTCAATGAATATTGTAGTAACTAGCTAATAATTTAATGGTTTTTGTTTGTTCTGCAAATCAACAAATAAACTTGTTTTTAAACCATTGTAATGGAGTTCCACTACGTAAATGCGATTTTAATTAATATGTAGTATTTAGATAGTTAATTTGGCGTTACTGGTTATTTAGGTCCATGGCCGACTGCACTAACATCTCTACCCCGAGCTCTCTCTCCAATCGGTCACACTCAGCCTCTTTTGACACTTTTGACGCTGTGAGTCCTCTCTTCTGAAGCGGTCCAGGGACCAATTACCCACTAGGGCTAATAATAAATCGCATAGAGAGTCATCATCTCATCTGAATCTTCGCACCCCCAAGATTTTGGGTTAATTTGCTCAAAGAGTTCAGCATTAGTCTCCAAGTACCAAGAAGCATGGACCTGAATTGATAGACTTTTCACTGGGAATAACGTAGCATTGCCAATCTGCATTCTGTTGGAGAGTTTTAGGTTGCACATAAAACAGAAGGATTACGAATTTCCCACCAAAACATTAGCTGGATATCAATCATTCATATATGAGAAAAGTTTGTTTTATTTAATAAACTAACTTGTAGAATGTAGATCTTCCCGTGGTCCGGTTACGATTCTAAATAAGTGATGTCATATGAGGCTTCTGGGTACACTAAAAGAAGAAATTATTGATTATTAGGCATTTTTGGGAAGGCATAATTTAACATCATATAGGTAGGTTTCAAGAAATGGAATCTTATTTTACCGCCCGGAAAGATGCAATAATCATATAAATAGTTTACCTACATAGTCGCTTGTGGTTTACACAGGAATCGTTCTAATTAACACCTGAGTTATTATTATTTTATCATTTGGCACCAGAGGGGACCGGTAAATTATTGAATTTCTATTACTTAGTCACCGAATGTAAAATGCATATTTCGAAATTGTTTCGACCACCTTTATGCTAATTGGTAAAATAATCATGACAATCAATATTATGATTTATCGTTCTTGTTAAAGTAGATGACTAACTAACCGAATGACAAACAATAAATTGAATATAGGTAAGTACAACATTTGGGCGATGAAATTTTCCTAAGTGCTACAAACTTACATAATATATATTGAAATTATTATTTTGAACGATGCTTATCATTCGTCACCGTGGCTTCCCACACGTAACGTTGCATTGGTCACGAATTATTATGAATAATCATAATGACATGGCCCCGACAACGGTGGGGGGAGGGGTGACAGGGCTCTACCCTGGGGTCCCGGCGTGGCGAATTGAATCGGCCAGCTAAGATAACAGAAGACAATAATATGTCAATTTATAATAAGTATAGGTATTGACTTTTGTGTTATCTATCCAACTATTATTTAATAAGACAAATTGCATTATCATCACGACGTTTTGCTTCGACGTAGTGATTTATTTTCTCGTTCATTCATACAAACTCTCATTTTTGGCGATGGGAAACACGTGTCTGTTATGATACATTTAAAAAGAAAATCAATCAATTTTTGATTAAAGATATTGAAAAAAATATCAAAAAAATTTAGAAAGATTTTTAAATTTATGTTTTATTGTGGAAAAAGACGACTGCAGTGCTATTTTATTTCAGGTAAGTATATATCATTTAAAATTGTGTGGTTACACGACTCATAGGTACCTACTGTGTATTTTCTTTATTTTTAATCATTCTGTATTGTTAGTTAATTTTTTATTCTGAAAAACAAGGTATTTTAAACAGTGTTTGAATTGTAAAAATTATTCAATGTTATGATTTGAGTGCGTCATTCAGGAAAGTTGTTCCTCATCTATTTGTTTATTATATACGAGTATTATGTGCAGGCAGCAGAACAGTGCTAGTGTCTTCTTTTAAAGGTTCCTTTAATGTGTTCAATATGATATTATCTAGTTTGGAGTTTGGCAGTTGGTTTGGAACAGGGCTTTAAATGGACCGGAACGCACCGGAGAGCCGTTCCGGTTCATAAAATCTCCAAAATTATCGCTCCGTCTCGTGGAAATATTAATTTGACCGCCTGAGCTAGATATGTCATATAATAAAAAATCTAACAGACTTATTTTTATAAAATACATATACAATTTGATAACAACGTTAATATTTTCATAAAATTATCGAGCGCTCCGGTTCGTAACATTTTCCATTTCGAGCGCTGGTTTGGAAGGGTCTATGTTTGTGTTGTTATTTTTCTCAAACCTGGTTGTTCATGACGTGATTGTTTTACTGCTACTAATACACTATAACAATTTGACCTAATGGCCTGTTGCAATGTAAAAAAATACACTTACTCTTTATTGATTCGTGATTTCAGTTTTATCTTTTAATTCAAGCGTCGTGGATACAAGCGATAAACACAATATACGCATGGCCCCCATAAAGATGGGCTGACAGGTCTCTAGCCTGGGTGTGCAGGGATAAGGGTGGGGGGGGGGCAGCATGGCCGGTCGACCAGCTAAGTGAGATAAACACACATCAAGATATTAATATTTTTAAATATGTGGTTATGTGATGCATTTTAATGTGATATGATGATTGATATATTTAAATGATAATTCACGTGTCAAATTTTGGTTTCCCAAACTGTATTCCGTGGAATGTGAGTAGGTAGGTGTTCCGCTAAAACCTGGAATGATTTTATATTATGCTGCAACGGCTGCAAGAAGTTCAAACATATTATTTGTTATGTTTTAAAAATAATTACAAAATAAATAATTATTAACATCCACGGTGGCCGCGCGGCTTAAGCGTTGGACTATCACGCCGTGGGTCCCAGGTTCGAATCCTGGGTCTGGCAAGTACACATATTGTTTTTCAATTTGTGTGTGAGTCAGGGTATGGACCTAATAGGTTGAGCAAGTGGCTGACATCAATTTCTAGTAAAAAAACAAAATCTGTTAATACAAACCTCTACTCTGTGGAGGCCCATATGAATCCTAGTAGGATCGGACATGGTCGGAAAAAAAAATATTGTTATATTCTCGTTTATTTTAAATTATATTGATTATGTATTATTTACCAACACTTAACCATAGATAAACAAGTTTCAGGATTTGCAAAGTTTTCCATCGCAGGAAAGAGAATATCACACTGCCCTTCCCCTTGGCCATATTATATATGGGGATCCGTTTCAATGTGGAGGGCCATGGTGCCATTGCGCGATGTGAAAGACCGTATACCTAACGCAGTCCAGTTCGGTACACATGAAGCCTAGTACAAACCAATAGCGTATATGTTCAATGTTTTCCGTCTGCCTTGGAAAACTATAATCCAAGATAGGTCGTGTGTATCAGTACGTACGTGTTAATGATTAATTTTCGTCAATGTTCGGAAATAATTAAACAAATATACAACTTTGAACAGTTTGAAATTTTCACCGAACCGATGTGTCCTTGGTCCGTACTTGACGTAACCTACCCATTGATAACTACAAGTACTATTGACATAAAAAAAGTTCTGTCTTATACGTCTTATTTACCCATAATGTTCGATACATACAGCCTACAGTTCATATTTTGATTTCAAGCCAAAATGAAAAATGATAAGAATTGCAAAAGTAAACAGAGATAAGTACACTACCTTTCTTTCTCGGAAAACGTATGACAAATTTATAACGCAGACAGTTACGCAGCTTGTACCGGATGGAAGATAAATACGTACCTATTAATATATTACAATAATAATAAAAGTATGCCTTAAAGGTAAATAACTTAAGTAAATATGGTAAAGGTAACTATAAATATATTATAATGTATTATTTGTTTTAACGTGAGATAAGATTTATCCCTGTGAATTTTTACAATAATACTTGTATTGTCGTTTCCGTGATTTATAAAGGAGATCACGTGGTACAAACCACCTGAAGCCTTTTCCTCGTTTTTTTACATCGTACCTCGTCGCCTTATAAAAATCGTCCGGAAAAAACCGAAAATCGGCACGTATGCAGTTGTCCGTGCGTTTTATATCGGAAATAGATGGCCGTATACTATTGAAATCAAATTAATGTCTAACATTAAAACACACCAAAAAATACGTAATAAAACCACCAGAATACACGGGAAAACAGTAGAAATTATGTAGATAAGAAAATTAGAAATACAATCATATCGTATATATTTGTATAAAACTCTAATCGGTGCTCATCAGTATTAAGTCGTGCCAATCATATGACAGCATTATTGTCAGATATATTAAATATGATACTCGTAAATATCAAATTAATATTCTAATTGAATCAAATAACTGGTCTATGTACAGTGACGTCCCGTAGGGGTAGGCAGATTGAGCGTCGCTTGGGGGCGGCAGTTATTCGAAGGGCGGCAAATCGAGGAGAATCATTTGGCATAATATATAGAAATAGCTACCTAAACTTAGTACCTTATAACAAAATATCTTTCCATAAAAAATCAGCTCACTGGTTGGAAGCAAAAAGTAATTAACGTAAAAGGTTTGATAGGATCGATTTTTTTCAGGTTCGCGATGTCTACTTTACTTCCATTGGCCCTCGACGTCCATGGTAACCAGAAACGACACGTGCACGGATGATAAAAAATACTTTATAAAAAATGGGATGTTACTATGGCGTTGCCCATGGGCGGCATTTTGTCTAGGGACGTCCCTGTCTATGTAATTATTGGAATATGCTACGGTCACAAAAATGGCATGGTTACGGCGTATGCGGGCCGTCGGTTGCAGACCTCTGCTATTAAGGGGGGACATGCTCGTCGAAGGTCAAAATTGAGTTTTTATTGTATTTTCAAACCATGATCCTGGACACTCCTTAAACGTTGTAGATGATCTATTTATATAATTTTGAAGCCTTATTATCCTTTATAGTTATTTTAAACATTTGATGACTGCATGAAGTATTTTTGTTACATAAAATAGTATTCTTTTAAACCTCTCGCTCTAATGTTTTAGAATATAGTCATATTTCGGTACATAACTGTGCAGTGGTGTTAAGATTTTTTACATTTATTAATTTTTAAACGCATTTATAAAACCATTAGCATAATTTATTACGAGATAATTTTTGTAAAATATTCACGATAAAAAATTATATTGATAATCTCTGTGATCCCAAATTTGACAAGAATTAGACATTTTATTATTCAAAAAATCGGCAAGATTAACACATTTGAAGATAATTCTAAAGATACTTATTATAAGCTATGTTTTTTACCATTCAAGTGTGATAAACATCTTATGAATAATGATTGCTTTATAATAATTATTGACCTAAGAATAAGGTAGTGTTTTTTTGAAATACGCCATTTCTTTTGTCATTCCCCAGTGGTTAAGCTACAACATACGGCCGTAGCCATAAAATGACAAACTATAATTAAAGTAGGGAGTAAAATGATATTAACGCGCGTGTTTGAACATGTACCGTTTAAAAAAAAATAAAAAAAAATTCTGTTAGGTACATGTTCAAACACGCGCGTTAACATAATTTTACTCCCTACTTTAATTATAGTTTGTCATTTTATGGCTACGCCCGTATGTTGTAGCTTAACTACTAGGGAATGACAAAAGAAATGGCGTATTTTAAAAAAACACTACCTTATTCTTAGGTCAATAATTATTATAAAGCAATCATTATTCATAAGATTTTTATCACACTTAAATGGTCAAAGACATAGCTTATAATCAGTATCATTAGAATCATCTTCAAATGTGTTAATCTTGCCGATTTTTTGAATAATAAAATGCCTAATTCTTGTCAAATTTGGGATCACAGAGATTATCAAAATAATTTTTTATCGTGAATATTTTACAAAAATTATCTCGTAATTAATTATACTAATGGTTTTATAAATGCATTTAAAAATTAATAAATGTAAAAAATCTTAACACCACTGCACAGTTATGTACCGAAATATGACTATATTCTAAAACATTAGAGCGAGAGGTTTAAAAGAATACTATTTTATGTAACAAAAATACTTCATGCAGTCATCAAATGTTTAAAATAACTATAAAGGATAATAAGGCTTCAAAATTATATAAATAGATCATCTACAACGTTTAAGGAGTGTCCAGGATCATGGTTTGAAAATACAATAAAAACTCAATTTTGACCTTCGACGAGCATGTCCCCCCTTAACGATGGAGGCATTGTAGGGATTGAATTATAAACTAATTTATACATTTTTTTTCATTTATTAAAGCATAATTGAATACGCGCATAACATCAAGTATCAAGACATAAAATAATTCCAAAAAAGAATTAAGTTTACTCTCTTTCGTCCATCCATTAATATTGTATTGCATTATTGCATAACAATGGATAATACAAAAGCAAAATTCTTATGTTATTGCTTTTGGTCATATAAATTTCTGCGCCCTTGTCCTAGTTGTTTGAAGTACATTCATGAGGATTCTCTCAAAAGCAAAAGGTATTTTTAATATCTCTCCATATTTCTCTTTTATTGACAAAAGGTCGATCTTGTATTTGCTTTTCTACCTTTATTAGGCGGACAGAAAATCAGAGCGGTAGATATTGCAAATGTAAATATTCACTGTTTATCTCTGGCGCCATATACAGGTAAAGGTCTTTTCCATATTTGCTCAACTAGCGTCATCATGTAATTTAAAAAAAGCCTATATTCATTTGTAAAAATGCATTACCCAATTGTTCGAGGAGCTGGTTGAAAGGAACGAAGAGCCTGAGGAGGTTTGGTGCCGTGAATGGCAATCATCTGGGGCAAAGAACTCCCATCTGATAAAATACATCATACCTACGCTTCGGACATACTCGATGTGCTAATAATAAACATAAATTCGTGTAGATGATTTTTATGTGAGTGCGGAGAAATCTAAAACACTGATCATGTTGTTGAGACTACTCGAGACAGCCAGATTTTGACATCTTGGAAGGTCGCTAACTACAAAATAATATATACAATAATATGTAATAGGCGTTACAATTACAGGATTCCTGGATGATAACGTGAGACGCTACTCTACATGGCCCCACATTCTGAAGCGGGCCACCAGAGTAGGATCTTTGGCGGGCCCCCCTACCTATCGCTAAGGATAAAGGCAGTGTGACGCTCTACAGTAGCGTTTTCCAAATGGTATACGCGGTGAAATTTATATGTATATTTAGTGTTTTTTTTGTATAGTTTAATAATACCTACATCCATTTGAATTATGGAGTTGTCGAATATTGATACACAAATATAATTACTTATTAACCACATAATTATAAATAATAATATTATGCGGGCGATTTTTTTTTACTAGTGAAGAAAATTTGTGATGTGTGTTTATCTCACTTATCTGGTCGACTCGTCTCGCCGGGCCGTCAACCCCCCCCCCCCCCTTGTGGGGGCATGCTAATCTATGTCATCTGCTCCATTAGACAGTGAATTGTAGGTATGTTCGAAGAGGAGTAAATAATATAATACGTAAGTAGCTTATCGTTGAATCTCTGGCCAGGCAAACTATTGGTGAATATTCTGTTGTATGAGAAATGACGTGACGTGTGATTCAATAGCATTAAAAGTTTCAATTATTAACAACAAAAGGCTGTTAATGTTCGCGCTTCTGTCAAAAAATTTCGCGCCTAAAACCTCTTAGCTCAACCAGTTATCTTCAAAGTTTTTTTTTAAAAAGGCCAATTAAAAATATTTTTTTCAGTTTTGATAATATCTCTTCGAATATTCGAATCATCTTTGTCGATTCTAAATGGAAACCTCCAATCTAGTATACAAATTGATAAGGTAGTTTACTGTCTTTTATATTTTACAGATATAATATAAAACTAGGATGATATAATATATTACAGATATAATATAAAAAAAATCAATTAAAACTTGAAAATATGAGAAGAAAATTCTTTGTAAATGGTAATTTACCGATAGGTAAGTATATACATGGGAGCAAGAATAATTATTAATAAATGAAAGTAAAATATAGTATAATATTATGATTGATATTTTCAAAACCAGAAACGAAATTTGATGTACATACCTATTCTACAGCGCTCGAAATGGAAAATTTTACGAACCGGAACGCTCGATAATATTATGAAAATATTAACGTTGTTATTTAATTGTATATGTATTTTATAAAAATAAGTCTGTTAGATTTTTTTATTATATGACATATCTAGCTCAGGCGGTCAAATTAATATTTCCACGAGACGGAGCGATAATTTTGAAGATTTATGAACCGGAACGGCGCTCCGGTGCGTTCCGGTCCATTTCGAGCCCTGCCTATTCAAATCGGAACTGGATCATTTAAGGAAAGTTTATTCCTTAAATCTATATTATCTGTGGGTTTGTGTAAATATATGCAGGCAGCAGTACAGTGCTGGTGTTTTTAAAGTCAGTACATATAGGAAATCGTAAAATTTTATAAATTCCGCTTCTTAAATAGTTTTGTCAATAGCTATAATTATGTATGCATATTTAAAAAAAATATCGCAGCGAGCCTCGTGGTCGAATGCGTAAGGCACTGATTTTGCATATCAAGGTTCCGCGTTCGATTCTCGGTGAATTCATAATATATTATTGTTTTATTTGTTATATTTTGTATTTCTCTGTGTTTTTCTCTCCCATGGTACCTTTTATTTTATCAACTCAGTAAACTCAGTCAAATCTCACTTGAGAGCGTGGCGATCTCAGTCGTGAGTAGGGAATCCAATCCCGAGCAAAAATTCTGATCCCCGGATTTCGGGATTACAATTTGACAATCCCGGGATCCCGGGACTGATCCCGGGATTGACATTTTTTTCCATTTTTAATATAAAAAAAATATATTTACAAATAACATTGATAAAATCGGTCATAAATAAATCTAGTATAATTTATACTATTTAAGACATTTATTGTTAATATTGTATATCTACGTTCAATCTTGGAAATACAGAAGTTTAATGGAGTAAATAATATTGCAATATAAATAATAATGTGAATTTAATATGAGATTGCTGTTTCAGATAGTAAAGACTTAATGAATGGATTAGCGAGATTTTAAATAGTTAAGCAAATAATCATGGTGTATTTATGGCCTTTCCGCTTCATATATCTAATTAGTCAGCCAAATATGAAACTACCATAAAACGTATGAGATCATGGTGGAATTACTTTGTTAAAAGTGCAAAACATTGTTTTTTTTCAATCTTTCTCATTTTTATTAATTTATATGAAAAAATAAAATGAATCGGTAACTTACACATGGGTATAAATCAAACTTCATTCAAACTCAGTTTAATTCTAATGTAGTTATTTGTTATTAAAAGTTTTTTTTCTGTTATATTTTCGTTTTTATTTTATTTTTCATAAAAAATAATAAAAAAAATCAATCCCGAAAGTTTCGGGATTATGTTTACCAATCCCGGGATTCATAGGTATCGAAAATAGCTCGGGATCCCGGTATCTCGGGATTCGGGATCCCGGGATTGGAATCCCTAGTCGTGAGTACATATCCTGAGACATTAACAGGCGTAAAAATACTCCTCATACTTCACACCAAACGTAGAGCCTCGTGGTACGCTCGGTTAAAACGGAGCGTGGTGCGGGGCAGGTTGGTTTGGAGGTGTATGTTTGTGTTGTTATTTTGCTCCAATCTGTGTGTTCATAATATTATGATTGTTTTACTGATACGAACTCATGGCTTGTTGTAATGTTAAAAATACATTTACTCTTACATATTATGTACAGTTCATTAGTGATTCGTGATTTGAGTTTTATCTTTTAATATCTTCAAGCATCGTCGATACATGTGATATTCACATACCCACGTGTAGAACAAACTTATTTATACTGTCAATTATTTCACAAAAACATTCGGTAATACTTGATAATTTATAAAATTATAGTATATTAATTATCTCTTGGTATTCGCCGCATATAAAAACACATTTTTCGAAACGTATTTTATTCACACGATAAAATTTTAAAAGTGGTTATAGTAGCAGTATTATGAAATTGTTGTAAAATATTTTTTTTCTTCTTTATTTGGAAGCAATTGAGCTCTTCTCTGAATGGAAGGCTATTCTGCTTTACAATGGTTTACAAAAGTACACATACATTTTTTTAACTACAGGCATAAATAGTTACATTATTAATAATTCAGAATTACTTTTTTGTTACACTATACACTAGATATTTACTGTTGTAAAATATATTTTTTAGTTTTGTTGAATTTTTTATAAATTATCAAGAATTACCTCCAAGTAAACCTAAAATCTCTTGGCTTGTATACAGAAAGTTGGCAGCCAATATTCAGTACCCTCTTCTAGTGTTATACTGACCATCGTGAAAGATATATGATACTATGTATGTAAAGTTTTGACACAATAAAAGTTGGAGATGCATTGATCAAACGTATAGACAATAAAAACATTTAGCATGACCATAAACAGTCTAGACGCCAGAGAATTGAAAATAGCGCGCTCGAAAAGAATTTCAAAGACAAATAAATGTAATTTTGTGAAAAGTTTCAGATTTAAAATCAATTAGGATATTTTATTATTGTTTTTTTCATACTTGGTGGTCTACAGAAGTAGTTGACTTTGTGATCTATCTAGTTGCCAAAGTAGACATCTATTATACCGACAACCAAATATTCAGAAGGCTTCATCAGATTATAGTCTTATTAAGTCGAATTTACATAATATGACAGATAAAGTTAATTCAGGTTTACCAATGTGAAGGTGTCATCCAATTTCCTTGCCTATATTATAATCACTATTTTAGTACTTTGTTGAAAGACAAAGCGTGAGTACCTACCTGCCCATGGTGATTTAATTTACCGAAAATCGGAGACGTTTCCGAGAGATAATTTATTATTTGCAGTGTTTTGAATAACATAATGGTCTACTGTTTGCTTACCTTATGCTATGTCAAAGGATAATAATCTAGATTCAATTCTAATGTTATATTATAATAATTAAATTTATTCTTATATCGTAAGATATTTCAACATAGGGGTTATATTAAATAAACTCTACAGTATTTGAGTACATTCACTGACACATTAATTATTTATCTTATTAAAATTAAGTTGAATTGGATTTTGAATAATTTTATTTTATGTTATGGGTTAGAGTTATTAAAAATTATTATTAATTAAATTAATATTGTCCTTTATTTTCCACTTAATAACATATAATCACATAACATTTACTCGTACACTAATATAAAGTTTGAATAATATTACAATGTGTTTCTGGTTAGAATTCCAACTGAAGAGTAAATGCTATGTGATTATATGTTATTATAATATGTATAGATACTAATTATATAAAATTCTGACTAATTCAAAAGTAGGTGCTCGTAAGGGTCAAGTCGCACCTATCAAATATCTGATACACCGTTATTATCAGACATTTAATATCAATTAATATCAAAATAATGTTCTTATTGAATTTTATAAAATTGGAACAATACTTTCTGCAATGCTTCAGGAACAAAGCGTCATTTTTTTAATTCAATGCTATACGGCCATATCTTTCAAGTACGACAGTTTACGACCAAATAGAATACATACAATTTATATTTACCTAATGCATGAATGCAGGTAAAAAATCATGGCTACATTAAAAAAATCGCTCGTAGCAACCAAAAACATAACGGAAATACAATTTTCCATTCGAAAACCATGTAAGCGTGTACTTTCCTACATTCAAATTTCGGCTAGAACAAAGATGGCGGCCGCGCGCTGCTCTTCCATAAACAAAGAGACGAGTTGTCTATTATATTGCATAATTAATTAGCATCTCGCATAAAGGATGGTGCCTTTTGAAAAAGAAACAATATGGCTCGGCTGTTTGTGCGATATTATTACGTCACGGTGAATATTTAACCTGTGAAATATCGTTAACACGGCAAAGCCTATAAGTGCGCTGCTGTGGTACCTATGTACAGCTATAACCGTTTCTCCATTCTCCCGTTAGGTATTCATGGAAGAACAACAAGGTTCCTATCGAAATCAAACCAAGAAAGTACTATGCGACACTTTTAAACGTTTAAATTAAAAGTGGTATGGTAGGTTGTCCATTTCCAAACAATATCCATAATAATTCATTAATGTTTTGTTTAAGCGGCGGGAGGGGGTGAAGATAACGAAATTTTGTATTTACACCGTCTACTACTTTTCCAGTTATGTTCCTCATACCCAGACACTTCACAATTTGAGTATACTGATGAAGACCTACGAGTTATTGCGACCTGTCGCATCCACATGCGCTTGGGCTAACGGTCATAATTATTATGGATCGTTAATGTCCGTTTGTGTCATCTGGGCTGTCTTGTCGTTCAGACAGTTAAAGGAAATATTATATGGTTGCACTATTGCATGACTGCTATGAATGCGTAGTAGTGAACACTAGCGTGTCGTAGAATGCCAAAAAGAGAGGGGCTAACGCGTTAAGAAAGCTGTTCGACAGTCATATCATACGGGTCACGAATCTACCTTCCTTCCTTCCTGCTGGAGAAGAAAAAGAAGAAGTAATATTCCATTCATCCAAATAGTTTGTATTTTCTTCGTTCTTGTGTGCGTGCCTGACACATATAATATAATGATCAGATCTCAGGAACTCTTTTCTCCTACCGACAGGAGCATCTTGGGTGTCCTCCATCCTGGCAAGCGATGTGCCAATTTCACCAACTTATAATAATTAACATGCATGTTTGCATATATGTGAAATATGAATAACATTTGGGCAGCTCAGATCCCTTCGGCCATGATATTCGAACATTGTTATGTAAACAAAGAAGCAACAACGTATGTATTCAATTCATATGTCAAGATATTGGTGTGTACATAGGTACATAATTTGAAGATACCTCAGATATATAACGACTAAAAACAATCTTCTTTTGAACAAAAAAAAATAGTTTATTAAGTACATTAGTTTGTTGTAATGCTACCTTTGCATACTGGACCACGTCAGGGATGGTTACTATATATGTGTCGCTACATTTCAAAATCAGCCAAGTCCACCTTTAGGTATTTTTTTACTTTTTGTTGAATTTCTGAATAACTACTGCTTTCTAACATTTCTGCATTATCAAAATTTGGAATGTATTAATTTTAAATATTCTATACTCTACATAATATAAACTTTCACCCCTGTGACTGTGTATTTGAGAAAACAAAAAGCTGTTTTTCTCCTATTCGTCTATTATGGACTTGGCTGATTTTGAAATCTAGTGGCACATATACGCAGGTGTCAGAATTTTCTCAAAAATTTTCTTTACTACTTACTACCTATATAAATTTAATTCCAATAATCGTGGTATTGTCAATTCTTGCTGGATTTAAATATATATATACCTAATCGTTCCTAGAACAAAACCTTCGTCCACATTTACGTACATATAAATAAGTATCAAACATAATCCTTTCTTAGATGTCTTTCCAATGTTTATTTGCCATTATTTCCGTCGAATTAATCATATTATTGCGTCTGTCATCTGGGCGAAGGGAGGAAGGCATTAAAAAGGCTTCTTGCGGAAATGATGGCAGTTGACAGTCGATAAAACAGTTTTGATTTATATCTTTGATCTATTAAGACATTACTTAGCAGTTTTTAAAGCTTTTATGCCATTTTCTTGATTTCCCGGCCACCGGAGCTTTTAAGTAGTTGGCAGGTATTCCTCAAACTGTTGGGAACGATAAATCTTCATTAGCTGGGGTCGACTCATTACTGGATGAAGATATTCTCTAGCTCACTCCACTCCTCTGGGTATCTACTTAACTGTGATTGTTTACTACCCCTTGGGTACTATTGTATGATTGTCCAGCATGTATCCACTTGCCGAGCGACAAATCTACTTAAGTGTCATTTTATCAGCTAGGCGACCTGCCTTCTTCAAATACATACAGTGAACCGTACAAATTATAAATTTAAGACGTTCACAACATGACATGTAAAAGTAAAGAAATTTAAAACTGTGTAAAGAAGAAATAAATATATGCATTATCAAAAACCAGTATATAAAGTAAATAGATACAAAAATTATAAAGCATAAGAGCACACCGAATTAACTAAGTGGACCCTATTTTAAGAATTTATAAAACAACGCCCACCTATACTCATCCTCACATTGATGGAATATATCAACATCCGAAGCGATTTGGTTGAACAGAGTAATTGGCATCACCAATGGTAGGCAGGCGTATCAATAATTAGTATATTTTGCGGTCTAACCGCGTTACGCCCAACATGCACCTTTCCAAGCCACGTTGCGTTACTACATTTTGTTTTAAATTTATTTTACAGTTCATGTTTACATGTATACATCAGCACAAGGCGTTCGCTTCGTCAGAAAGTATGAGAACATTAAAAAATGCATATTATAAAGTGTAAAATATACAAAATCTATCACCAATTTGCTAAAACTAATTGCGGTTTCTTTAATAAAATTGGCAAAAATTCCGTAAGGAACATCCAAACTTGGTCGGTCAGAGCCTCGGTCCTAAACGTACCTAAAACCTACACTGATCGGTAGCAAATACTATATTATCTGTTATAAGTACACACAATTTATTCTAAAATTGAAATCTTAAGTCAATTATCAGTTAAGATATTTCTTAACATATAGGTATATATATATTTTTATTAATTTTTATATTTCTTGGCCCCATATAAAATAATTATTTTAAAACGTATTGATGTTAGGTAATTAAACGAGCTGTCTCATAACATTACGTTTATCGCGGATTATACGATATTCCGCGTATCGAACCGTTAAAATACTTAAATCGCATATAATTTTTTTAAAGTAATTATTTATGAAATTTAAAAAATGGTTTGATATTTCATGTGGAATCATTTCGAGCTGGAAAATTATGACAGGTATCAGTGGCGAAAAATGCTTGTTAGATGAAAAAATACACAATAATAATAATTGGCCAGTCATACTTAGGAGATTTAAAGATAAATTTTGTTTCACCGTCAGTATTTTACTATTTAACATATTAATCAATACCTAACTTTTCTTATGGATACATTTGCATTAAATAATGTAGTATTTTTATTTACTAATAACATGTAATCAGTAGGTATATTTTTAGTTATTTTAATTATTCAAATAATATATTTGAATTTTGATTTTAACAAGTAATTCATATTATTATCTACGTTTTACATTGAGATTCAAACCAAACGTTTACAGCAGAACAACAAGATCGCCATAGTGTTATTTTTTTGCAACTCTCACGTTGAAAATATACAGTTATGTTTTTCCAGGTTATGCGGTAAGCTATTCGCCGTGCGTCTTGTTTCCGTCTTGCGGTTAACTATATACTTTATTTCGAGAATTATTTTTTTTGCTTATAATAATTGACACTTTGTCAAATATAATCCCAAAGTACGAAGTCTTGACTAATGACAGATATTTCAACCATTTAAAATAATACTTGATAGGTTTTTTTTATTTTAACGTTGCAAATGAACTAATCATGGCCCTTCACAAGGTGGGGCTAACAAGACACTGGCCTGGAAGCCCGGCGTGGCGGGTCGACCAGATAAGTGAGATACTTACCTACATAATATTTTTTTATAATATAAAAAAGTCACCTGTGGCCATAGACTATAGATACATCCTGTGGCGCTATTTTACTACAAGAGTATATACATTAAACATATGTAGCTGTCCAGTGTATTTTTTTATTATTGTCTCTCGATATTCGACAACTCCATAAGTCAAATGATTTTATTCAAGAATAAAAAATATGCTAAAAATACATGGAATACCCTTAATTTCACCACCTGGAACCTTGAGGTTCGGCGGAATACCATTTGGAAACGCTGTTGTAAAGCGTCATACTGCCCTTAACCTTAGCGGTCGATAGGTGGCCCGCTTAAGGATGTGGGGACCATGGAACTAATTATTGATAATGAGGGAAAACAATGGTATGCTATGTGATATATTATATAGGTTGTCGAAACGAAATAGTTTTGCGGAAGTACATGGTAGCACAATTTATCTAAGAGGAATAAAATAAACTTGGAGAGAGCTTTATGCAGCAGTGAATTGATCCGGGCTGGTGGTGTTGATGATGACGGTCACCTGAATATACACAATTTTACATTCACTCAAAAAATAGACGCGTAAAGTTGTGAAGATAAATTAGTTCCGCTTCCGCGGTTTCAGCGTGATGCATCTTCATGCAACCGTTTGACAGGGTATTAATTTACACTGACATTAAATACATGTTTTTTATGATGTGAAACAGTGTAAAGTGGATTTTTAGTGATTTTTTTTATCTTCTTAGTAGCTAACTACCTACTAAACTTTGTTTAATAAAATTTTTAATGCAATACAAAAGAAGCGTATTATTATTTTACGACACATTATTTTTAGTTTCTTTTATGAAATATATAATATACTGGACAGTTCCCTTTTCTATGTAATTATATAATGAAGTGTGAATGTGCATCTAGTAACAGTACCAATACGAAGTATGAAGTTGAATATATTATTTTACTAATCATTTTAAATAAATATCTACGTAGCCACATATTATTCTATCTAATAACATTAATAATATATAAATATTACACTTCAATTATGAGCTATACAAGTAAAGTATGCTTTCGTTGAACACTTTCATCTTATTATGACAGAATATTGTATTGTTTTTTAGTCATTAAATTATATTTTCTTAAAAATTCTCTCATCATAGCGATATTTGAATAATTCATTGTTTTAAAGTGTGAATACTCCTAAAACGAACTTCAACATTGTGATTTAAACGAAATTAGATATAAATAAACAATTTTTTTTTATTCAACGAATAAAACACAAGATTTCAGAATGTAACATTCTATATACTGAATATACATAATTTGAAAACATCTCATGCATATACACACTACAAAAAATCACCGTTGTAGAAAAAATACGACGTCCGATAGGACTTGAACCTGTATCTGCTGGATTCGCGCCAGTATGTTTTACCATTAAACTAGCCGCCTTAGATAATTACGAAGAATTTGTTATAAATTAAAAGGATTTCAAGTTATACACGTGTTTAATATTAATACTATCGACCGAAGGTACTTGATGGAATTTAAATTTAAATTCTAATGGATTTAAGTTGTGTACTATTCCATTTGAGTCGTTTTTTGCGACCCGGGATTCGCCTTTCGGCATCTTCAGGTACTACATGCACTCACCAAAAGTTACACTGAAAATAACTTATACAACAGATTAATACAATTTAGGTAAAAACTTCATCACCTACCTATTAAGACAAGGAACACAATAAAAATATAGCCAACAAATTGATAAAGTTTTTACCTATTTACTTAATTGTATTAATTTATTATATAAGTTAGAATTAATTGTATTCGTTGTCAGTGTGTATTTTTTGATGAGTGCACATAGTTCCTGAAGATGCCGAAAGGCGAAACCCGGATCGCAAAATACTACTCAAATGGAATAGTACCAAACATAAATCCATTAGAATTTTATACACATTTTTTATAGGAAAATCGAAATATGGATAAAAACAAAGACTTCGGCGCGTGCTGTTCATTCAAAGCATTTCAAAAATTATATTTCGGTAATGTTAGGTAATAAATCGTGAGGTGGTCCAGACCCAGCCCTCCTTGTATCTGCGTTGCCTTATTTAACTTGAACTTTCATTTGAACGTTTCCCAAAATTCTGTTGAAGTAATTTGGTTTTCCTGGTATTATGAAATTCTCGGAAATTCTAATAAACTTCTGAGAGACCATAGGTGAAAGTGACAATATAATAATAGACTGCGATTAACTTAGGAAAATAATACAGAAAGTTTCCGTACAACTCTCGGGTGACAATAAAATTATTGTCGACCGAGGCGATGGCACATTTTCTTCTTCACTCTCCATGTGGAACATTTAGCCACTACAGTATGCTTCCGACAGGCATATAATATGACTGTATACTTTGTCTTGGAGCGGAAATAAATATTTTCATTTTAAATAATTGAATAGTTTCGTATTTTGTTAATGCTGTATCATCACTAAAAGAGACTTAGAATTAAAACTGGTAATGCCAATTGGGAGTGCGATAACCATAGAGGTATTAAATTAAAAGAGGGGCAAGGAATCGGCTTTCTCATACAGCTGAATGAAGCAGGCCAACAATAGCCGATAACTTACGAAAAATAGCGACGCGATATAAAAAAATCAGGGAATCACAGAGGATTTACCTTGGTCATTATAATGTACCCATATAATATAATGTTAACATTCAAATTTTGCCACAAATTGATTACCAGCCTGCCCCACTATACTTTTTCGCCATACTAGCCGGCTTCACCATACTTTCATATAACCTGCCGCCCCTAGGCGATAACTATGTTCAACTAAATTACTTCGGGTGTTAATATATTCCACTTGCGTGAGAGTGAGTTTACGTGGAAGCTATTTCATAAATTCTTAAAATATGGTCTCTTTAGCAAACTCGGTGTACTTCTTTGAACTTCTATAGATGTATAATTGTATTTTCACTGCTTTTGTATATTTATATTATTTTCTCTTTTTATATTTTCATTTTTATCGCTTTTATAACACTTAACGCTTCTTTTTCTTTATAATAATGTTTCATGTCATGTTGTAAACGTCTTAAACTTATAATTTGTAATGTCCACAATATGATAAAAAAAAAATGAATTGACTAAAATTTCTAGAAATTTGAACAGCGATACCATTTTAAACATTGTTGAGACCAGTACTTTAATCGCAATGTGCTACACAAGGTTCACAATATACATGGACACCGTATGCATTAACTGTCAATGAACCTTATAAGTTACATATATATAAACATACAATTTTACGAATGATCTTATGTGCAGTCTACTAGGAGCGCATCTGGTGACGTCACAACCGTCATAAACTAAATAAGCTCTTCGATGAGCCTGACGTCGTCAGATTTATCAAAACCCATGGCCAAACACCAATAAAGCACCTCATGACGTTTAGTGCACCTCATGGTTTGGTAGTCTAACGACTCTAACGAACTGAATCGGTAGCAATTTTTTCAAATTATACTCACAAGAGTATAATTTGAAAAATTGTGAGCTCTTCCTTCACACTATAACATGACATCTCCCCCGCTCCGCCTTATAGCATTAACAATATTATACAATATAGATACTTAACATAGGTACGTTTTAGTACTCATACTTGATAATGTTTACAATATAAACGAAACACGTGTGAAGTATACAATCAAAACATTTTTAGATGTAGTGATGTGATGTCCAACAAGTAAATGAATATCTAGTACCTACATAAAAAATACAAAACGCAGTGAAATAAAATAAATTTTAAATTGGGATCGCCCCCATATTAGATTTATGGTCGATCGCATGTCTTTTCCGCATATTTTCACAATCCTCTTCATGTTTTTTATTGAATTCTCAATAACATTAGAACTAAAGCCGAACTCGCGTAAATCGAATCGCATAAAAAAGTTTTGATTGATTGTGTATATCTCAATATATTTCTGTTAATTCGAGTCCTGGGAGTCGAACATGAAATATTCTGTTTGGAATGCTATTAAATAAAACACCACAGCGTCCGTTTCACACTTAACAGAGCTTATGATCGATTTTGACAGAGCCGCCGGTGGGAATTTAATCGCCCCCTGTGCATACATTTTTCATAATACAATGAAACACGAATTTATAATGATACAATATTATTTTAATTGTTACTAGACAGTGATGGAAAGTTTATGATCAATTAATCCATCAGGTCAACAATAGATATTATATTTAAATATTCATTTTTTAATACTACCACATGCAAAAAAAACTATTGGTTTCTTGTCATAAATCTTTTATTAATAATATATAGGTAACAGGTAAGTTTACCATACTGAAAATTTTGATCGTTTTTTTAGCAAGTCGTCAATAAGAGCAGACCGACCAGCATATGACTAGCGACCTGCACCACACCACACTCACCCGAGACATCCTCACCGGTTAAGATGCCCCATATTTTCATATTTGTCTTGCATCTTAAGACACCGACTAAGAGTTAGTGCACCTATCCAGTGTCTTCTAGTTAGACAACGAAGGACAGTTCATATCCCGGTAAGAATTCCTATATTGGGTACATCCAGGCATTGGTGCGTCTCTCTTTCCACTTTTCGATTTAACTTGTTTTTGGAAGACAGTCCAATGGTCATGAAAGGAGTCTACATAAAGATTGCCTTATTTATTGAAATCAGGATTACCATGTAAACTGCAGCCAATTCACCACTGGAACATAAATACTAGTATTCAAATTAGATATATAGGTACACACCTCTTAATTAAATGCTATGTGAACCAATCGCCATTTTTGGCTTCTGGATTTTGTGCTGCTCATGACAATTGATGGTGGTCTCATTTACAGTACGTTTATTGAGTTAAAGCTATACTTCAGCTGGGGCACGGTCTAAAACGATCGTGACTGCGCGACGCGAAGAATGCGCAAACGACACGTGCAGAACAAAACATAATTTGTTATAAAAAGTCAACATGCGTCCATTTAATGTTATGTTTATTGTTCTATTACTAATAATAATAATATATTCATCGATATGTTTTTTTTCAAGTAAATGGGTAACGTTTTTTAGTCATCTTTACACGATTTAAGAATTAATTCCCCCGTCGCCATCACAAAACAAATTGACGTGTTAACAACTCGACTTTCGCTCTCCGACTGCCAGCCAGTTTGAAATCTCGTCGCACCTATAGTTGAAAATTATTTGCCGTTTCACTGAAGTACCGTATTAAGGTAAAATAGATAATATTATATTTTTCCACGGTCCAAGCGACCAGTTACCATTGGACATTTTAATGACACCGACCGCCGTGCTAGACGATTGGCGAGGATACCGCCGATTCTTGTCGTTTTCTAGTATAGTTGAGTCGCCAGGTTTGTCGGTAAATCACCTTGTCCGTTAAACGTGGAATTTAATTATCGAATTCGTTTCAGTTATTTTATTGATATGTAAGAAAATAATAAATTTTATTGCTTAAACAATCAACTCTAAATACACTTGAGTATTAATTATTGGCCAAATAAAATATAAACGCAGTTCGCCTCTGTGGGCGAATAAAGTCCTGTATCGCGTGCTTGCGTGACACAACATATTAGTAACATTATATCACCCACTGAAGCGTGCTAATCTTCACGCAATATTAAATTTTAAACTGCAAGGAACCAATATGGAAAGATGATGTAGCATGCCATCAAGCCATGGTCTGGTGGGCCCTTAACTGAAACAGCACCTCTGACTTTCTTAAGACATATACGAGGCATTTTGACAATATGAACACGCGGGATCTGGTCAGTGGAAAAGTGATGGCCAACCAAATTCGGCGTAAGCGCCATTGATCTCGGGGTTTCTAAGCAAAAAGGGCGTTAGGTATATTTTGGAAAAAATATTTATTTAGGAGATTACATTGTTTAGAATGCCATCGTCAGCATCTCAAAATATTTCAACACGAAAATTAATCCGTTACATAGTATCGTAGGAAACTGTCAATTATGCTGTTTTGACGTAGCAATCTCGATTTACATTTACAGAATACAACTTCTCATACAAAATTTCAATACTACACTAAGTGGACACGTTTTTCAGAATAGGTGAATAACAAGAATGACTGACAAGAATGGCTTGCGGCGCAATTTCAATTATTTTTTCTTTACCTTCAAAAAACTTGTAAAATTGTAGGTATTTTATTATCACTTTTAAAATTATGGAAGTTTTGTTGGGAAAATTATATATACCACATATATCCCTTCTTGATCATAAATGTGCTTCTGAACAAAAACTGGTTGGGAACCCCTGTTCTAGATGTATGAATTTTCGCCTCGAAATGAGTATTTGGGTTATCAAGCTTCCACGAGCTACCGGTTGGACAACACTGCTATATGGTATAATTCAGTGATTCTCAATAAAGGTCATGCGAGAATTTCACAAAAACTTTGGAAGAAAGTTTAGCGCGATTAAAAAATATTTGTCTAATGGTTAATATTGAATTACTATTTAAAGAAGAGGTGGGGAGGATTGAACTAATACAAGCGCACCGATGATGCTTTAATAATATGCGATTGTAAAGTATACAGTATACACCGTGGGCGATGGCCGAGCGGTAACGTGTCGGCTTATCATGACGTGAGCCCAGAGTATGAGCCTGATATGTTGAGCAAGTAACTAACATCCATTTCTCGTAAAAACACAAATATGTTAATACAACCTCCACATAGTGGAGGCCCGCATGATCCTCCTAGGATCAAACATGGTGACGTAATGTAAATGTAAATTATACTGTTTTTAACATTCGGTCTGAGGTCTCGTTTTCAATTAATATTGTGTTACTATTCCATAAAAAATATTGATATTTATTTATGTTTTTTAATATTTTTAGTGTTTGAAGGAGGACACTTGTAGTCAAACATTCAAATTATACACGGTGACCATGATAATAATAATGAAATTATATACACCTTACTCATGGTATACGTGTCCATATGCAGTTGGTTGTATCATAGTTTAACGTGAGGTTTTGTATTGAATATATGTATATAGTATAGATATCAAATTCATGATTAAATAAAATACAATAAATAGAAAAACGACATAAAACATAGTGGAATACAAGGGAAAGACAGAATAAATTGGTAAGTAAATTAGAATTACAATCATATCGTATAATTAAAAAGAATATACTTGATACCTAGCAATATCAAATTAATGTTCTTGTGAATATAATAATTTTGAACATTACTGTCTGTAAGTAATGCTCACGAACATCGGTTATTTTTATCTCAACGTTATACGACCATCTCTTTCTGGTAAAACAGCGCACGATAAACTCTGCTACGGCAAAATGTATTACGTACAATTTACCCTACATGTTTGAATCATATTTCACGTATGTAGGAATGTACCTTAGTGGCAAGAAAATTCCTTGTAACTATTTTTTTAATTAGGTGTCAGCAGTTATGAAAACAAAAAAATACAGCATTTAGGTATACATAGATATAATGTATAAAGCCAGGTAGGGGTTCCACAAGATTTAAGAAAATATTTTAGAGATTCCTCCAATCAAAAAATGTTGGAAATCACTGGTATATTTATATACTGCCTACATACTGGCTGTGTTATTGCAGTATTAGGTACATTTTTAAATATTTTTAATGATTTTCTTATTAGGTTTGTTTGGATTATAATTGAATTAATTATGTAGGTATCATATCACCTGCCTGTATTACCCCACTGCTTTATGAAGTTCCTCTAATCTGATTACATTTTATCTCGGTTTTCTTTGCGTTGCCACCATCTACTTCCGTTGAACTTAACCATTTCGTCGATAAAACAGCATCTATGTTTGTCTACCTCTAATACGTTATGTATAACAATAAATATTATATAATTGTTTCTTTTTACAAAGAGGGAACTATACTATGTTAACAAAGTGAAATAAATTACATTTTCAACTGTTGAAATATGTAGCTCAAAAATTTGAATTAATCACAACTTTAAAACCGAAGTCACAGAATAAAACATCAATGGCGTGCGTTCGTTTTATCAGATGTTATAATACCTTTTAATGTCGAACCAATGACTATAATTCGATCATATTATATATTTGCCAAATTTTTTAAATTTTAAATTTTAATTGAATTTTAAAATTTATTAAAAAGAACTAGGGACCGAGAAGAGTCGGAGGTTAGAGGAGGTCTTCATCTAGGAGTGGTTGCACCGCGGCTGATAATTTTGATGATATATTTGACATCCCTACTCCATAGTCGCAATACTGCAATAGTGTCTAGGAAAATATTTTTTATTTCATCGGAAATAGTGATGCGTAATATTGCGGTATGTTGTTTTGATTAAAGCACCCAAAATATACATTTAATTTGATAGCAATATTTTCAGATGTTGAATACGCTGAGTTTCAGAGAAATGAGATAGGTAGTTGGACTTGTGTAGTGGCAAACGTTTAAAAACCATTGTATTTGTTTGCGGGTATATGCTTGGCATGTTGGGCATTACACGTAAAGATCAAAAAAGAAACCAATGGTTAAGAAAGCAGATAAGAGTACGTGATGTGATTGAGGTCGCTAATCAGATGAAATGGCAATGTGTTACATACAGTACCCGCTGGATAGACGAACTTATAAAGTTAATACGTAAGTACAGCTAAGAACTAGGGACCGAGAAGAGTGGAGGAAGCTGTGGGGAGGCCTTCATCCAACAGTGGATTGACCCCAGCTGACGATGATGATATACGTATTCGTCTGGACTAGTCTTCATTTTGTGATATCGTAGATAAACAAACAAATATTCGATTACCTACCGCGTCCTACGTACCTACATGAATAAACATTTTAGAAAATAGGCCAAAGATGCGAAACGTGGCTATTATTTTAACAATTATTGGCGGTAGGATAAGTTTTCCTGGTCACTATACATTAGCAGGCGAAACCATTATGCAGATAAGGCATCAAATTAAATAGATTGTTAAAATTGGAATAATTATTATTTTCATTTTTATTATGACCCTACTCGGGGTATATATTTTAAAATACATATTTCACTGGATCGATGGGGGTGAGTTTTCTCATTCTGTAACACTCCCCTTCCCTTTCAAGTTATTTGACTTCTCTTCCACTTCTGATTTCATTGTCTTCCTTCCACGAAACTAAGGTGCGTAATAATAATAAGAAATGTCTCAACACCTGTAAGTTCCAAGTACCTTCAACACTTTGGGACAATGTGTGTGACCAATATTATTCGGTCCATAAATACGTTCACTTGATTTTTATAATAATAACGAAGTGGGGACAAAACACTGTACACATCCATTGAAAGTTGGTGATCAATCAGCAGTGAGTTTGGCCGATTTGGCATTCAGAGGTTGCATAACCAAAAGGATCTCCACCTATGCACATCCTGCCTTACTAATATGCTTTATACTTTTCTTCCTTGACCATATCCGATAGCGTTAGAGCATATGCATACCACACGGCGGGAAGAATCCCTGTTGCCATTCTTCTTGCATCTTCTCAAGATATGCCAGTAACTCCGCCGCATACACTCGTATCGATGGCTTGAAGAATAAGCAAACCAGGTTGAAATTCTCTCGAAGCATTAACAGTACGTGGCTGAGCTAAGCCCAGCGTCGTCTCTTTATTCTCAGCGTGATGAGAGGCTGCATTTTCCACTCTTTTATCTCCTCGTTACTCCTAATATTGTCTAAGCTTATTATACGGTTGCTGTGAGCCTTCGTAAGGTGCTTATGATTCACTATCGTAAAGCAGTACTATCAAAACGCAAGCGTCAAATAGGTGGCATTTGGTTTCGGCCATAATTATAGGTACGACACGATGCCCTGTCCGTCGAAAATCAAATATGACACTCTAAACAAGATACGTAACTATAACCAGATAAACATTCTACATAAGTGTAAAGCTCGGTAATTTTGACAGAAAATATGACGTAGTTAAAGAGACCCCGAGCGAGAGAAACCGATACGATAGGCTCCATGTAAGAGGGTCGTAAGTAATAACAGTAACAATAATTAAATTTCTCTATAACAGATTAACAGCATATTCATTATATTGTTTTTTGTACAACTTTATGGGGACAGTAAAAATACACAGACACCAAGGAAAACCCGCAAGCGAAGATGGGTATAGACGCTGACAATAATTAATTTATAAGTAATATTTTACAAAAAAATAAAAAAAGACAAATCCGTATTGTTTACAGTAAACACTGTTAAAATGTGTAATTGCTATAGTTAAATATCTTTATTTTTGAATCGATTTCACCATTTATAAAATCCCATGACCGGTTTCAATTATTAAATATTAATTAGTTAAAATTTAAAATTTAATTAATAATTGTTAATTAATTTCTGCACTCGTGTACTGAATGGAGTATAATTTTAAAACAAAAAGCGTCTTTAATGTCGACTGTAAAACCTGTAAAGTTAATTTAAATTATGTTTTTGAAGCGTTTTTGTCGTGAAAGCATTCATTATGTTCAATAATTTACGAATGCTTTTTAAATTAAGACGGTTTTCTGCTTAAATATGTAATTTATTTATTCAACGACTACACTCAATAAATATAGTAAAAAATTAGTCTTAAATTTTATTATTCTTTTATTCAACGAATAATTTACATGATTTGAGACTGTAACCTTTTTTATAATGTGCTTTACTAATATGTGTTGTATTAACTACTAGTTAATTTCGTCGTAATTAGATAGGATGCCCGTAGCTTAATTGATTAGGCTCATTGGCGTGAATCCAGTTGTTTGAGAGTCACGTCCCGTTGGGTGTTGTATTTTGTCAAAAAAGATTTTTCTAGTAAGTACATTTATATTTGAGGTGTTATGTACACTTTAATGTTAAAAAATCAATTTTCTCTTGGTGCTTATTATATATTCCGTATATTTATTATTAATGAACTGTTCGAAATTTTTTCGTGATTGTCGAAATTGGACACATTAACATATTTAACAAAAAAAATATAGATTTGATTATTCATATGAATGTCTGTATATAAGTAGTTCGATTATCTGCGATTAATTCAATGCGAAAACGAGTAAATTGCCATTTTGACCATCTTTGGGCAAAAATACGATTGCGAACAACTATTTTCATCAATGAATGGATTTTTTATAAACCACGTCTTCAATTATAAATCGAATAAATAAATTGACACTATATGGCCAATATAAATATCGTATAAAATTGTAAAAAATATAGATATATGTAAATCTATAAAGTATATTATTATTAATTTGTTCATTTTTGACGATACACCCTAACTTAAAAACGTGTGTACTTTTGTTTTTTTATTATATTTTTCTGAAACGTCACAATTTTTAGTCAAGATTTTGCATATAATTTCTACAAATTTTGTAAAAGAAGTTCGTCATCCCAACTGTAGATGAAAGTGTTTTTCAACGTCTTTGGTAAACACTAAATAAAACATTGTACTGACTGTATGTCTGCTTGTTGACAGATTATTGTGTACAGTCTTGCTAATCAAAGCAAAGGGATGTTTTAGTAAGCCTATTAAAAAGGCTTAATAAATACTTAAATCACAAATAACAATAATAATATTTATTTTTCAAATATAATAATTGGCTATTTTCGGCCTAATACTTTTATTAACTTTAATTATCACAGTCGTTGCCAATTATCTAAATAATAATTGATGGAGACAAAGACAAATATTTTATTAAAAATATAATACTTATTATTTAGTGAAATATTTTACGTTTAAATACCTAATAATAATTATATTCGTGATTGATGAAACGTCTAAAAACAATGTAAGTATCTTATTTAAGATTAGCACAACTAATGGTATAAGAAAATTATTTTTCCACAAATAAAATTATTCGTTTTGTTTATAATCTGTATATTATACTAATATTTCTAACTGGAAATAATTCTAGCAATATAAATAAATAATGTAATATAATAAAAACAATATGTACTTAAGCCATATAACTTGGACCATATTTGTATGTTTATATGGAAATAAATACTCGTGGCACAAACCCGAAATCAAGTCGTCGGTAGGTTTCCGGCTCTGTTTGCTTGGAACTTTGCAAATTTGCAATACGCTTAGGAAATGTGGGCTAGCGTTTTTCATAAATTTTAAACACGATGGATTCACGAGTGCGTGGGGGTGTTTGAATACTCTAATAATATCATAGAAAATACTTGGACTGTAGTAGTCAGCTTTCCATGATTAAAATCATATATTTAAAAAAAAAAAAAATATTATTATCCAATCCCGCATTCCCGTAAAAATTGGTAAATGAATGCCATTTTTCTGAGACTTTAATATATTTTTTAAAGTTTATAATAAGCTAATCTGTTTTCATTGAATTATACCTACTTATCAGTGGTGAAAGGTTGAGGTGGGCTGTTAAGATCCGACAGAAATTGTTCACATTAAACTTTGTCAGTCATTCGTATTTGTTTTTATAGAACTAAGAGGCCATCCATGGACTGAAACCGTATGCGGTTTAGATCCGTGTGCCATACTAAACTTATGATTTTTGTTCATGAAAATATATTTTCACTAAATTTGTAAGTGTAAGTGTATGGTATAAACGGATATGATCAGATGCTTATAATATACTATGTGAAAATATATGTCCATGAACAGTAAAGATAAGCTTAGTATGGCACACGGTTCGAAACCGCATACGGTTTCAGTCCATGGATGGCCAATAAGACTATAATTTACAAATGGATCAATTATTAAGGGCCAAATTCAAGAATTTAAAATGAGCGGCGGGCCGCAAGTAAAATACCATTTTTAGATATACACTATTTATTATCACGAAAAATAAACATTACAAAAAAAATAATGAGAAGAATGAAACGTTGTACATTTTTTAACATTTTTTTAAATTCAAACCATGCCTAAACCAATCCATAACAGTTTTGGTATGTTATGGGCGATTCGACAAAATAGTGCACACTTTTTCTCGCATACTTATTTGTAATACATATTACACGTCATGTTGTTGGTTAGTTTTTTTATAATTCATTAATCCCTGCCTACCAAACCATAGTAGATAAAAAATATTATTCTATATATTACATATCCAAAATTATGTATTAATAATGGCATAATTTTAAATATTTTATAGATATATGAATATTTTTTTACTATTATCTATTATGGCTTGATTTTCGCAGAGTTTAATTGAAATTTAACACCTAACCAACACCATTTGTAAATTATAGTCTTAATTCAATAAAAACAAATACGTATGACTGACAAAGTTTGGTCTGAACTATTTATGGCGGATCTTAACAGCCTACCTCCACCCTTCGCCACTACTACGTACATGTAATATTATATAAATGAAATTATATTATATTAATCTCATTCATTCATCATTGATCAATGACTCTACAAGCAATCCTTAAAAAAAATCAATTCAAATGAAAAAACAATACAATTGTTGCACGTGTTTTACTCACACACGTTAAGGGGGTACATGCTCAGCGTAGGTCAAAATGGAGCTTTTGTTCTATTTTCAAAGCATGATCCTGGACATACATTAAACGTTGTAGATAATCTATTTGTATAATTTTGAAGCCTTATTATCCTTTATATTTATTTTAAACATCTGATGACTGCATAAAGTATTTTTATTACATAAAATAGTATTCTTTTAAACCTCTCGCTCCAATGTTTTAGAATATAGTCATATTTCGGTACATAACTGTGCAGTGGTGTTAAGATTTTTTACATTTATTAATTTTTAAACGCATTTATAAAACCATTAGTATAATTTATGACGAGATAATTTTAGTAAAATATTTACGATAAAAAATTATATTGATAATCTCTGTGATCCCAAATTTGACAAGAATTAGGCATTTTATTATTCAAAAAATCGGCAAGATTAACACATTTGAAGATAATTTTAAAAATACTAATTATAAACTATGTCTTTGATCATTCAAGTGTCATGAACATCCTATGAATAATCATTGCTTTATAATAATTATTGACCTAAGAATATCGTAGTGTTTTTTGAAATACGCCATTTCTTTTGTCATCCCCCAGTGGTTAAGCTACAACCTACGCCCGTAGCCATAAATTGACAAACTAAAATTGAAGTAGGGAGTAGAAAAATAGAGAATAGAAAAAAAGCTCCATTTTGACCCACGCTGAGCACGTCCGCCCTTAATATTAAATAAACTATTCATAACGTTTCAAAAGAAAATAATATAGACGTGGTGGTTTTCATCATAATATTCGGTGCGTTTGAATCGATAGTGGCGCCATCTACAGCGAGACGTATAATTAGAAAATCGATAAAACGTTTTCCCATCATCTACCTTGCATAAGTCAAAATGACGGGATTTCCCGGAAAGCAGTTTTCCCCAACCTATTAGAGCATACTTTACCCCCCGATAGTCCAAGCGAAACAATAAGTTGGAGATATTTGTAATACGCGTATTATCGAAGAACCGATGTATTCTTTCTACTAACCTTATGCATATTAACATATCCTAGGATATATATATATATTTTACACTACTTATATGATCTGATTATACGTAGTAAAAAAAATACGCACAACTTTTCAAAACACTAACCTTATATAAGATGTTGAACTAAAAATCGTTAAACATCACTAAATTGGATCAATAACAATAATATATTGTATATTGATTTTTTTTGTCTTATTTTGTTTTTTAAATAAGAAATATTTCAAACGTCACAGACGCTCTAATCCATGCTCAAAGACTTGGGCGGCTCATGTAGCGCGACTACAAGATGAGAGATGGACAAAAATAATTACTTCATGGAACGGCCCAAAGGGGAAACGCTATAGAAGAAGACCCCATGCGTGATGGCAAGACGACATTATAAAGACAGCGGGCCCAAATTGGCTACAAATAGCCAAAAACAGAGTCCAGGGGGACTCTTTGGAGGAGGCCTTCACCCGAAGAGGGGTTCTTACAAACCAAACAAACTAATTACATATCATTGTTTAATAATTTATAAACATTATCTAATAGTATTATATACAAAATAAAAAATCTTAATATATATATATGTATTATACAAAATACAAAAAATAATAATAATTAATATTATATAAACTAGAAAATAAGTAGATAATACAATCATAGATAGATATATATATGCATAATAGATATATTCATAGGTTATATATATATTTATTAGTTATAGTCAATTAACTGTCATTTACTTTTGTTTGTAAGAAATAAAAAGGCTTTTTTATTTTATTGTATGTTGAATAGTTATAGGACAGTAAGTTTGTCAGAAAATAGTTAGGTATAGTAGGATGCTAGGCCACTACGAGCTGTTGAGCTCCCGTTGACCGTGGTGAACTCATTGCTAGGCATTTTTAAAAATATATTATATATTTATATTATAGAAAAAAACACAATTTTGAAAATAAATTTAATATGAAGGAAGTGGTTACCTATAATGAAAATGTATTTCTAAAATCTGCACGTGTCATTGCTGTTCACCAATGACATCGAAGAAAAACGGAAGTAAACTAGACATCGCGTAAGCTAACAAAAAAAAAATACAGTCCTGTTAAACCTTTTATATTAATTAATACATTTTGTTTCAACTTTCAATAACGAATATAAATCGCTATTGTCCGATTTTTAATAACGGTATTTCGGTATTCAAAAATAATGGGGTACTGGTTTTGAAATACCGGCATTGCAATCACTACTGTGAAAGTCTCAAGTAATAAACTATAATGGATTAAGTTAATAATTTTAATTTTAATGATTGGGCACCAGTGCCGGGGGCCGCCACTTTTATTTAACCGCCACTACCCGCGGTCTATCGTCTTTCGTGTATATCTATAAAGATTGTTATTATATCCACGTTTTTTGTCTATTGACTGTGAGATATGTACGCAATGATATAAAACATCTATGGTTGTCCCAAATCAAATAAACTCACGCGAGTACTAACAATCGATTGTCAAATATTTCCAACTATTCATTTGTGGTGATTTCCTGACGTTTGAGAAGCGCTGTCACAAAGCACTTAACGTCGATACGTAATCATTTCCTCGCAAAGAAAAGAAAATGTGATCGGCGAAGTTAAACAAACAAAGAAAGACTACAATAAACATACATATGTCGGCGATGTCTATACACATGTACACAAGACTTGCTGTGTTTACACACTTTTCATACCTGCTCCCCACGTATTATTAAACCTCCACAATATTACAGTTTCCTTTTGTAACTAATTTTAATAATAATGCCTCTATTCCTTGGTAAAAAATAAATTGTTTCTGGTTTTTATGTTTGCTGTTAAATTCAAAATTGTATTAAAGACAATTCGTTGAATTATTCTACTCTCAATTTTCCAAGGCATCATAAGATTTATTTTTCAATTTGAGGTTTTAAGGGGGGACATGCTCGTTTAGGTCAAAATTGAGTTTTTATTGTATTTTCAAACCATGATCCTGGACACTCCTTAAACGTTGTAGATAATATATTTATATAATTTTGAAGCCTTATTATCCTTTATATTTATTTTAAACATTTGATGACTGCATAAAATATTTTTGTTACATAAAATAGTATTCTTTTAAACCTCTCGCTCTAATGTTTTAGAATATAGTCATATTTCGGTACATGAATGTGCAGTGGTGTTAAGATTTTTTACATTTATTAATTTTTAAAAGCATTTATAAAACCATCAGTAAAATTTATGTTGACATTATTATAGTGAAATATTTACGATAAAAAAATATATTGATAATCTCTGTGATCCCAAATTTGACAAGAATTAGGCATTTAATTATTCAAAAAATAGGCAAGATTTACACATTTGAAGATAATTCTAAAGATACTCATTATAAGCTATGTCTTTGACCATTCAGGTGTGATAAACATCCTACGAATAATGATTGCTTTATAATAAATATTGACCTAAGAATAAGGTAGTGTTTTTTTGGAATACGCCATTTCTTTTGGCATTCCCCAGTGGTTAAGCTACAACATACGGCCGTAGCCATAAATTGACAAACTATAATTAAATTAGGGAATAAAATTATGTTAACGCGCGTGTTTGAACATGTACCTAACCGAAATTTTTTTTATTTTTTTTTAAACGGTACATGTTCAAACACGCGCGTTAATATTTCTCAGAATTTTGAATGAATTTTCTCTGTTGACTTCTGATATTTTTTTACGTGAAATGGGCAAGCTACATGTTATTAACTCATATGCAGATTAATTTTTAACATGCACTTATTATATTCTTCCACTTTTATTAAATTTCCACTACATATATCAATTTTATTTTTCACTACCAAATAGCACATCTCACACCACATCACATTCGCTGTCATCGGTAGTGAAGGGTGAAGGTAGGCTGTTAAGATCCGACATAAATAGTGCACACTAAACATTTACAGTCAAACGTATTAGTTTTCATTGAACTAAGGCTACAATATGTAGATAGTGTTTATTAGTTTTTAAAATTCAATGAAATCCTGCCTATCCAAGCCGTATGGCGTAGTAGATAATAGCAAAAAAATATTTTATAGATAGAAGAATATTTTTTATCGATGATAATTTGGTTTAGGCAGGGCTTAATGAATTTAAAAAAAGTAACCAACACCATCTGTAACATGTATTCTTAATTCAACGAAAACAAAATAATAAGTATAGCCGAAAAACTGCACTATTTTTGTCGGATCGCCCCTAGCATACCTACCTACCTAAACTATTATAGTTTGGTTTGGCAGGGTTTGATTGAATTTAAAAACTAATCAATACTACCTGCAAATTATATTCTTAGTTCAATGAAAGTATGCCTGACAAAGTTTAATGTGCACTATTTATGTCGAATCTTAACAGCCTACCTCCACCCCCTGCCATTGGCTGTCATAGAGAGTACTTCTGGACAGCTAATTAAATTTATCCTAATATTAATGATAACAAAATTAATTCATAATTATGTAGACCAGTGGCCCTTTATTTTGCTTAAATTTGTATATATACTTCATAGAAGGAATTTTTCAACATCTTTATCTTCAACAGTACAATATACATTATATTATGGTATTGAGCCCATAAACTAACTCCAGTAGAATAAAATATTTGGTCGCATGTCTGAGTCGAGTCAAATATTTTACGATAGGTCTCTTAAAGTGAAACTGGTCGAAATTTGTCAACACTTACGTACATTTCGCAGTTTAACAGAGACCAGACCACCAAATCAAATACTGACAGTGTTTAGTCTAAAAGGAAAAGCAAAACCGAGTTACGAGTAGAAGGTATGCCACTACGCAAGAATTTTACTCTCGGATCTGGGACGATTGCCAACAGACACGTCCGATCCTATAGCAAAAAAAAATATTATGTTAACTGTATTATAGTGATATAGCACTTTAGGTGAGAAGTATTTTAAAGTCTCTCTGAATACGCTGGACGATGCGAATTTTGAGACAGTTCTGAGTACACTAGAACAGCTAACTAATTATTACGAATTAAATAACTGGCTTGATCCTATATTTTTTTAAAACTATTAACTGAGATGAGCTTTTAATAAATTGCGTATATATTATACGTATGTTTTTTTTTTAATTATTTGTATTTTTATTTACTACTGTTATAGCCCCGCAATTTGAGCTTATCTTTATATTATTCTTATCAAGTGTTAGTAAGCAGTACAATGAATGTCTGGGAATGCATTTAATAATGATTTGATTTACTGCGCATTGTTTCAGACTTCTTTCCAACGAATATTGTTGTCTGAGAATGCCATACGTAATATCAATGTTTGTTTTAAAATAGTTTACAATTCAGTTTAAATTCAATCTTAGAAAAAGACGCATCGACTGCATTCACTGTATGAAACCATACTGTAACAAGTTATTGTCCAAAATATAATCTGCTCTATATATTATATTAATTAGCTTCTAATAAAACCAGTTTACATATAAAAAGTGTTTATATGAAAATCATCCCGCCGTTCCATAACATTACCTACATAGGTACTATATAACATAATATTTATATTGTTAATTCATGAATAATAGGTATACACAGAGAAGAAAAGGGCATGATAACTCTCGTTATTCATCACTTTCCGTCAGGATTACCATTTTTATAGTAAGTTGTTTGGTATTTTAATTAGATAGGTATGATGTCCTACTACTAAGTTTAATTGTATATACATTTGTTTGATTAATAAACACAAACAAACTGATTTTATTGTTGTTTTCTTGTATGCGCTTTTACACTGTATTGCATATTGAATATGTACCTATTAATTATTTAGATCATATTAATTTAGTTGTCTATGTGAATTTAGTATTTAATATTTTACGCCATGCTCGGACAAACACACTATAAGAGGAAGAGCTATTCAATTGAGAGATTATTTGTGAACTGCTTGATTAAAAGGTTTGATATCGACTAGTCATTATATCTAATATAATTTAATATTATAAGTTCGAGTGACGAGTAATTAATTATCGTGTGAGATCGTTAGTTATATTTTATGTTGATATATCTATATCTATATATATATAAATATATATAACCGACCCAAAAATAATACGAATATTGAAAATTGAAGGGAATCAGAGAATCAAAATATACTAAAATCCGACGACCTTAGCGCATGTACAGTGAGTTGGAACATCCGGGAATTTAAATTAAAGAAAAATAGAATTTGAAGAGGTAACTTTTCAGTACTTAAAAGAGGCAAGATAACAAAACAGTTCTATCTTTTCAGGAGATTTACCCTTGCTTTGTTAATTTCTGATAATTTTATAAAATGAGTTTATCACCTTATACCTAACTAAATATTTCAAGGACTATTTTTTATATTCAACGAATACTTCACAAGATTTAAGAATATAACATTCTTTTATGGAACATACATAATTTGAAAACACTTCTGAGAAAGATAAAACCACTAGAAAAAAACTTTTTGAAAAAAATACGACACCCAACATGATTTGAACCTGAGCCCCGCAGGTTCGTGCCCATATGCCTTGACCACTAAGCAATACATATCAGATTATCTAAATGCAACGAAGTTAACCTTTTTACAATAATCTCTGAAACGTTTTCTAATTGCGTTACTTATTAGTAATCGGCTTTTATATTTTAAGTCAAAGTATGTATAATTACCTACCTACCTTAATTAATAACCTGTGTCCGGAATCACTCAAATTTTTTGAAGTATAACGTTCTTGCACTATTATAGTAATAATTATAATAAACTATAGTTTTTATTCAATAAGTAATTCACAAGATTTAAGAATATAAAATTATAACGAGAATTAATAAGATATTATATTAATTTAATTAATTAGAATTAATTAATAAGAGAATTATATAACATTTTATTTAATAGTTCGATTTTATTATTGATTGTTATTGTTAATACTGTGTGATGGGGTTAGAAAAAGAGCTACCTATGTGATGTGGAGCTTTTTCGGCGTAGACCCGGTAACAGATTTCGGGATTTCATGCTTCGGGTTTCGGCTTTCGGTTTTTAGACCCAAACCTCATCTCAAAACGTTCCCATAACCAGAATCAAATCAAAAGGTTTTTATATTCATACCGGCTGATAAGGACGAAATATAATCAATCAAATAATAAAAACATGTATGTAGGTAAGTCAACTGATCTAGTGTACCTATACAGGAATCATTGACGTCACATTTTTTGATTTCCAGACAAGTCAATCTGTGGCACGCGACTTAATTGCCAGCTGACCTCTCCATCTTGTGCCAAATCCATTTTTTCGTATCGTCCGTTGCTAGCCACTGACAGTTTGCTAGTTGCCACTGGGTTTCGCCTGCCAGCGCATTATCAGACGACAAACAATGCGAATAATTTCGGGACGACCTTTACGTAGTGAATTGTACAGGGCAACATTGGAGATAAATTTGGTATAATTATTTTATTTTTCAATTGGTATTCACTAGGGATCCCGAGCTATTTTCGATACCTATGAATCCCGGGATTGATAAACATAATCCCGGGATTTCGGGATTGATTTTTTTATCAATTTTTATGGAAAATAAAATAAAGGCGAAAATAAAACAGAAAACATACTTTTAATAAAAAATAACTACATTAGAAATAAACTGAGTTTGAATGAAGTTTGATTTATACCCATGTGTAGGTTACCGATTCATTTTATTTTTTCACATGAATTATTAAAAATGAGAAAGATTGGAAAAAAACAATGCTTCGCACTATTAACAAAGTAATTCTACCATGATATCATACGTTTTACGGCAGTTTCATATTAGGCTGACTAATTAGATTTATGAAGCGGAAAGGCCATAAGTACGCCTTGATTATTTGCTTTACTATTTTAAATCTCGCTAATCCATTCATTATGTCTTTACTATCAGAAACAGCGATCTCATATTAAATTCACAATTATTATTTATATAAAAATATTATTTAATGCATTAAACTTGTGTATTTCCAAGATTTAACGTATACGTACAATATTAACAATAAATGTCTTAAATAGTATAAATTATACTAGATTTATTTTTGACCGATTTTATCAATGTTATTTGTAAATATAAAAATTTTATATTAACAATGAAAAAAATGCCAATCCCGGGACCAGTCCCGGGATCCCGGGATTGTCAAATTGTAATCCCGAAATCCCGGGATCAGGATTTTGGCTCGGGATTGGATTACCTAGTATTTACCACATCTAAAAATATTCATTAGCTTTTAATACCACCAAGTGCATGCCGAATCTCTTGAAAGGACTGATATGATTAATTTTTATTTTTGACGAAATATTATATTTGATTTATGTATGTACCTATTTAAAAAAAAAAACTGTGCTAGGTCAACTAGGTGTAATCAGTGTTATCCATAATATAATCGGCTGTGACAAAAAACACTATGTAGATATTTAATAATTCTGATTGTAGTTTACAAGTTGCGTAGTTTCTGAAATAAGTAAATCCTTATTATTTAAATTAGAATACCACAGAACATTAGTTCCACGTGTTTATGGAAACTAACGTCGAAGAAGTCTGATCCGTGTCATGTGTCAGTTTTAAAACTGAAAATAAAATCCCTCTCTGAATATCTTAAAAAAATGAATACTAGAAAAATGAAAATGGCAGGTTGACGTATGATTTCATTTTTCAGTTCTTAAATAACAATAGATAATACCTACGGTCGACAGCCTAAAATAATTAATTTAACATTAATAATAAATTATATCAAAGTATCAATCTACCATACGAATAAAAAATAAATAGGTAGTTACCTAATAAACATTTCACTGTAAAAAATCAAACATAAAACACAATTGGTGCACACAGCCAGTAGCAAAGATTGCCTGTTGGACAAGCGCTTAACGATTACAAAAATGAAAACAATAATATTCAGATGAGTGATATGTGTGTTATATTGGTAACCGGACAAAACATTACATGATATAACAGAACACGATAAAACAGAATATGAAAAAACAGAACAGCCAGAATAAAACATTCATTTTTGTTGCATCTATTTATTAATTAAATACGTATAAAACGAAATACTTATAATTTATACTTAATATATAAATAATTTTGATTTTGATAATCTTGCACAACTCCACAGAATTATTAAACTCATTTTTCGTTGTACCTAGTCACCCAGATAAGATTGATTTAGACGAGATATTCCTACCTAGCTTGCCGGCAACACCGAGTTGAATCCCGTTTAATTTAGGCTTTAAGAATTCAGAAAGTATATAAGTAATTTGTTTTTTTACGGCGTATTGAAAACCTGTGTTATTAAAAATGTATACAACAAAAATAGAGATAAGTACGACAATTTCAATATTAAATGTTATATTTTTCCCGAAAGATCATAGTTATATTTATTGATGTTCTGTTTTTTCATGTTCTGTTTTGTCACCGTTCTGTTTATTCATGTTCTGTTATATCATATTCTGTTTCTGATGTCGCTAATCTTATACGTAACAATTAATTTTCATTACTATCCCTTGGGCCCATGCCACGTCTCACGGCTCCTGCCATGTGAGATCCGCAACGAGTACGGATCCCATGATGCAGTGCCACAAAGGTGAGGAGATGTCGCAATATAGCACTTATGATTGGAATACTAAATTGGTTCGCACTACATGGCAATTGTGCCGGGTTATGTTTAGTAAGTTATTGCGCCCGCGATGGCCAGTGTCCACTTGATGAACCATATGATTGGGCCGCGTGTTCAAATCCCGCGTATGGCCGATCAAATATTTTTTAATGTGTGTTTGACTACAGAGCATGGATCAAATAGGTTGAGCAAGTGACTAATAAGTAATACTTAATCCATTTATGGTAAAAAAGATAATTTGTTAAGAAAACTTTTCTTAGTCAAAAACAGTGAAACAAATCTTCACAAATCAAGTTAAACGTTGAATAATGGTTTAGTATCGAGTATTTGCCACTAGGTGCAGCGAGTTCGCCGCGTAAAGAACGGATACGACCATTTGTAAAATATATGTGATAATTGATAGTGGCCATAATTAAATATGCAAATAATTTAACGAGTTAGGCCCTGGTCGCGCGTCTACCCGTAGTAAATTCTGTGACTATTAATAGCTGTCTCGTGGATTTAATTGTGTACAATTTTAAAATACTCGAATTAGCGTACTCGAAGACGGTCGTGGGCCAGTGGTTAACTGATCGACTCGACGCGCATCGTTTGGGTATTCGATAAACTAACGGGCGACAGCAAGTCACGCAAGTCAAATTTTATTGGAAACTAAGATGGCAGTGTTTTCATGCTGAATCTAGATTGTCAAAAGAATGAATACAAATTCTTGGAAACTATTAGGCTCAATACTATTTGTATAGTATTGTGTATAGTAACATCTAACGACATAACATATAACTATCAATCTGATACGATAATTAAGTACTTGTCACTCGAACCTATCATATTAGATTGTATTAGATATAATGATTAGTCGATATCAAACCTTTCTATCAAGTAGTTCACAAATAATCTATTATTAATCAATCGTTCCTAGCATACTGTCTTTGTCCGAGGATGGCGTAAAACTATTAAATACTAAATTCACATATATAACTAAATTAACAATATCTAAATATATACGTCTTCAAAATGTAATACAGTGTAAAAGTGCATACAATGAAACAACAATAAAAACGTTCTGTGTTTATTAATCAAATCTGTATCCATATAAAATTAAACTAAGTAGGTAGTTGGACATCATACCAAATTAAAATACCAAACAGCTACAATGAATGGTGATCCCGACGGAAAGTGGTGTGATGAACAACTACATGTGATTTATAAAACAATTTCTATTAAAGGCGATTAAATCACGTTTGTATGATTCATATAAAATAAAAATTATAAATCGTTTGAATCTATGTATTTATTTGAAAACTTCAAATTCAAATTTATTTATTACATACAGTGAACAGTATGCCGTGTCCACACTGGCAACCTTATTAAATTTCACGATAATTATCAAAATTTGTTTGACCAATTGTTTTAATCGAAGTCTAATGAGGTTGCCAGCAACTTGTTGCTAATGTGGACACGGCTTTTCAAATAATATATTTAAGACTTTCGCTACATCACATTTAAAAACAAAGAAATATTATTAAAACAGTGTAAAGAAGAAATAATTATATGCAGTATCACAAAAAAGGTATAAAAATTATAAAGCATGGAAGCTCACCGAATGAGCTAAGTGTACCATAATTTAATAATTTATAAAACAACGCCCACCTATACTCATCCTCACTTAGGTGGAATATATTAACATCCGAAGCGATTTGGTTGAAGAGTTATTGCCCTCCCAATTGGCATCACCAATGGCAGGTTAGTTCTGCACCTTGGGAGAACAAATAACTGATGCTCCCTATTTCTAAGATAGTTATCAGGGACACATAAGTCAATACCACGAAGAATGGCAGAGTTCTCATTTACACCACGTATAAGTCGAAAAAAATACGTGGCCAAATATTGATATCTTCTAGCATTTAAACTACAGTTTGTAAGCAAACCCAAGAGAAAGCCAGTTGGTAGACGACAGTATTAGAAAATCAGTCAGTGCGTCCAGCTTCTATCTCACTAAGCGCGCCACTGCACGAAAAGAGGAAGATTTAATTAATAAATGGCATAATATTACATGGTACAATTATTAAAATAATAATTATTAAACTGTGTTAATTCAAAAATAAATGCTGTGGCCTCACCATGAAGAGAGTTTTTCAAGTCTGAATAAACCATAATCTCACTTATTCATTAAACACCAAATTGACTGAAAGATACTTCGAAAATAATAAAATTACAGATTACTCCAGATCTGAATTATGATTGGCCAATTGAAATATAAAATCAATAGCGCAAAGTCTTTAAATTTGATTTGCAAATTGGCTAGACTTTAAACTGCGTAATTTTCATATTTGATCTACTCACTAAAACCTAGCAATTTTCTTGCCATGGTAATTTTCCCATATACTGACAAAGCAATTTTCTTAAATAATTTATCTGTGGAATTAGTCTGTCTTTATTTGATGTGGATTCAATTTATTATGAGACATTATTGACACAATTAGGGATTGGGTATGAATATTTAGGTACATACTGAATATCGATGATTTAAATTGATATTTTATTATGTACATACATGACGTGATATCTACATCAAAACAGATTTGTGCTAGTTAAATATTCTCCTTGTTATAAAAATAAAAGTATTCAAAACTTTCGATGGGGAAATACCGCAATGGTATCACACGAAACGTTCAAAATATTATTGGTACACAGGATAATAAGTGTAGGTATATTGTGTCTAAAACTTTACCGTTAAGGCAATTTTAGGTTAATGTAATAAATGTACGCATACACACAACATTACTCAATAGTAAAAATATAGTCATATATTATAAACACAGTATTTTGTGTTATCTGTGAAGATTTTTCACGTAAATAAATAAGTAGTGTCACCAGCTGAATAAACAAGGTGCCGCCACTGTGTAATATTTTGTATTTTATGCAGTTTCAAAGTAACTACAAAATAAAATGGTTTTTGACAACGTTTGCGTAGAGTTGCTACTGTCGACGAGCTTTTCCTCTTTAACATAATGATCCGTCCCTGTCTGTCCGTGGAATTGGGAGCTTTTGTGTGTTTAGTATAGAAGTTAGACTGACTAATGGGTAAAAATATAAATTATTTAAACTATATATGACTTGCTTACCGGTTACAATTAAAATAAATTGTATTTAAATAGAATATTAGGATAGATATATAATTTTATGACGATTAGCTAATTTATGTGTTAAAATTCCAAAGCGCTACATTGTTTTATTAATTATACGTCACGTAAAATATTTGATACCTTAATTGTTTTTCTAAATTACAATAAACCATGTCAAGTTACACTTTTTAACATTGAGTATCGCTGCTATTAGCGCTCTAAATCAGTCATGTGCATCTATTATATACACAAGACTGCTATCGGCCGCTATTGGCAGCTATCGAGGGTAGTTTTTCATATTGTTGTATTAGCACTTATTCTAACAAATACAATACATTAGTTGTAATTGTTACAATAAGTGCTATGTTTAGCAGCACCTCTCTTGGCTATGATAAATTTCAGAGCGAGATAGTCAGTTTTGACTATTTAGAAGGCTAACTTATTTTAACAATTATAATACTTCGATACAAACATATGAAACACTACCATCGATAGCTGCCGATAACAGTATTGCGTATAGAATAGATGCGGTGGTCATTAACTATGTGGATTAAATATTATCATATTTTATAGTTTATTTTATCTTATTTACTTAACGGCTTTCACAGAGATTTATACGTTGATACCATCATTGTGATCTCATATGTGTAATAATTTTCACAGCCATTGTGGTTTATTGATTATTTCTAAGACACGTTGTCAACTAGATTGTAGGTTAACCTCTGAGTTGTGAATCTAAATCATAAATCGGCCACACGCCATAGGCGGTCTGGCAAGAAATTTAATTCTAAAGCCCAGACTTTAATAACGTGTTAATGAAATTCACCCCTGCCGGTGTCTCGATTTAACACCTGATCGCTGGATGGCCTATTAATTTTGTCACGCCCGCGAATAATATTCAGATACTTACACCTTCATTTTGAAAATCACATTATTAAAGGACCCGCAGAAGGCCCTATAAACCTCGCTAGATCTAATAAATAAAGAATTTTAAAACATGGCAATACATACGCTCTAAAATAATAATATGGAAAATTGCTAGGCCTCCATGTAACAATAGATGGATAGCAAATTAGAAACACGCGTATCGCTTAGCTAAACTGTCGCGAATATCAAAAGAAGTATATTGGCCAAACCTCGCGGACAATAAGAGCTTATCTGTAAAATATCAGTAAAATAATATTATTGCACACTCGGTGGTACAGGCCGACAGACACCGAGACACTGGGTCTGAATACTGTCATACTTTTTGGGTGCATGTACAATTTAATGAAGAAATACTTGTATCACAACATGACCAGAGTAAACAATAAAAAATGCTTTTTCAAATAAAGAATACAATCTAACTATTGTCAGAAAAACGTTATAAAACGTAGTTAAGGTGATTCAGGGCTCAAAATGGACCGAAGCGCACCGGAGCGCCATTAGGGTTCGTGAAATCGGTAAAATTATCGCCCCGTCTCGTGGAAATAATAATTTGACCATCTGAGCTAGATAGGTCATTATATCAAAAATTCTAACACACTTATTTTTTTATAAAATCCAAATAAAATTTGATAACTACGAATATATTAATATCTTCATGAAATTGTCGAGTGCTCCGGTTCGTTAACTTTTCCATTTCAAGCGCTGCGTTGAATAAAAATAGAATTATATATTTGAAACTCCATTACAGCGGCGATTTTATTTGACGCAAATAACGTGATCGATTTTTCAGAATATTTAAAAGGGTGCATTATAAACAGTTCTAACTAGTCATACAAATATTTTTATTTTTCTGTTTTATCTGTCTATTTTGTTTTATTTTTATTATTGGGGCTTCAAAATCAGTCAATGCCTTGAGCCTTCACGTCCCTAAACTTACCACTGCTCAATTATTATATGTCGTACATGCATGCTCTGTAAATATACTATGCAATTATCAGTTCATGGGAAAACAGAACAAGAATAAACGGAAAATGAAGAAACAGAATGGTGACAAAACATAACATGAAAAAACAGAAATTCATGTTCTGTGTATTCATAATATTCTGTTATATCATGTTCTGTTTTGTCCGGTTACCGCAAAAATCTTAGGTTTAGGTAGATGCGCGATTTGGTATAAATATGTACAGTGTAGATTAAAACGCATTTTATTTCCTATACAAATAGTTTTTGTTTTCTTTTCATTGTAAAAATATGTAATAACAAGTTACATAGGTCCAAAGAACACACATTTTTCTAATTAATAAATTTAAATTTGAATTTACAAAAGAATATCTCATTTCTCTTATTGTTTTAAAAAAATTAATTGATCTATTTAAAGCACATACTTACCTAATTGTATTGGTTAGTTTTTATAAAATTGTATTTCGCAATTCTATCACAAAACTTTTCATATTCTATGACACTATACACTAACACGTTTATATTCTGTTTTACCACCAAGGCAGTATTAATAGATGGTCTGTTGGACGGTCGAGTCAGTTTGGAAATTCTTACCCTCCTCTGTTCATCGTAGCACATTCCGAAAGCATCAGAATATTGTAAAATATTTTCATATGTAAAAGTTGGTTCATCTAGTAACAGCCAATCGGTGATGGTGAATTGAATTACTTCCAAATTAAAAACAATTTGTTTTTTCAACGAAAGAGACATAAAGCGCAAAAAACCTAAAAAAAGCTAAATGTTTATTTTCCATCAAATGTCATATAATATGTATTCCTAAAATTAAATGTTGATCAGAAGCATATTTAGCTTTCTTGCTAAATTATAGGCTTTAAATTTAGACACATTCGTCTTCTTCTTTTTCTTCAGTCATGTCCGAAAATGGAAAATTGTGCTTGTCTAATTGGGAACAATTAAATAATGTTCAATTATATGAAACATATTGTAGATATATTATTTCATTTATTTACCTAATGCATTTATGGTTTTAGAGTTAACTAATATTTTCAAACACAAAATTAATACAGTTCCCATTAACTTCTGACTTACCTAGTTGAAGGAAATGTAGAATTATATTCAATAGCTTACTAAAAAACAAAAAAGTTATCTAGTTGTAGTATTGAGGTGACGATATGGATACCAAACAGCGGCTCCAAAATCCCTGTTCGAGAAAGTCATCATATGTCATTCCAGGTAACATGCCCGTAACTCCGCGTATACACTCCAGGTCATCGGAATTCTGTTGGCTTGAAGAACAGGCAAGCTAGGTTGAGGTTCTCTTTTGGCATCCGCAGTCTAAGTCCTAAGTTATACCACCCACCGCACACTCAGTATCCGTTGCAAACATTTGTTCTCGAAGCTCAGTATACAGTTGCTCTGATCCTTCGTAAGGTGCCATAATTTGCTACCATAAAACAGCACCGTTAGAATGGAAACGTTGAACAGTCGGCGTTTGACTTCCATCTCAATAGGTACAGTTATAACCGAGTGCCTTCGTCAGGTCTGACAGATTATTATTATCTCTAGAAACTTTCATTATATGAGATTAGAAGTCCTGTTATATTTACGGCATACACATATAAACAAAATATCAATCAATCAACAAATTGTCAATACACATAAAAAGGCTATGAGGAAGTTTCGGTGGGCGGATTTTTTTAACGACTTTCAGTCGGCCATATTTTAAAAGGCAGTTTGAGGAAACGGAAACTACATTGTTTGCCCGAGAAGGCTGTATTTTGTAGGGTGACATTTATTCAGAACACTGTGACTACTCTAATAACAATTTTATATTTAACCATTGGTGCATTGTCTAAATATGTAGCATCGTTTTAAAATCGTTGTATATATTTATATTATACAGTTCTAAAGGCAGGCACTGGCTTGATGACATGCAGCGGATGCCTCAAAAGAATCTTTCTGTTTTCAGATTCAGCCAGATTCACAACGTGTGTATAGCAGATCTTCGGGATGCTGGCATAATCTAAACGCAAAAATACTGACGAGTGACATAAATTCTTATAGGCGCCGCGTGGTGTCTGTATGTTCCACCCAGAGCCGCGCCAAGGGTGGTTGGCGCTAATTGAAATCATTATTTTATTCTCATCAAAATATTTATATTATGACAGATAGTTTCGTCTTTTTTTACTACGATGTTTAATATGTAATATGAACGAAAATTGCGCCGCATGTGGTTTTTTTCTGTCAATTGAATCAATACGTCCTTCATATATTATAGCTTACGCACTCGGTTAATACTTTGGATCTGAAGCAGCGCTCCAAATGGAAAAATTTACGAACCGGAGCGCTCGATAATTTCGAAAATATCAACTATATAATACTATAACTGCATTTATTGTAAAATGTGATTTATAAAAATAAGTGTGTTATTTTTTTATTATAAGAAATATCTAGCTCAGACGGTCAAATTAATATTTCCACGAGACGGAGCGATAATTTTGTGGATTTTATGAACCGGAACGGCGCTCCGGTGCGTTCCGGTCCATTTCGAGCCCTGATCTGAAGACGCACCTGGCGCGTAATGACCAGGCGGCTGATCGATGTAATTAACGTGCATTTTAAAGGTGGTAATTAAAAAATCATTATCTAGTCAACTACCTACAATAATTACATATTTTCTATACATTTTGGCTTCGATAAAATGCTTTTCCGTATGTTTGTATACACTTGTGATGCATTTCATTAGTCGTTGATCTAATGTCCACAATATGTAAAATAAATTTAAATTGAAAATTGAAATTGAAAATTGAAAATTGAGATCTTAAACCTACAAATATGTTTATCAGTATATGCCTATGTTTAAATATATCATGCGTTAATTCTTAGATTTGCCGCCATTCCATAATAATTATGGAAGAGCGGGTCACTCTTCGGTAGTAAGTATACAACATCCATAAATACTTCACATATTTCAACATCAGATTTAGTTTAAGTACGCAATTGAATTGAATTTATAATATTTTCAATAATGCATTGTAAAATGTATTTTCGGTACATTTGCCGTCCCCTAAATCCTGCCGCCCGGTGTTTCGCGCCCCCAACACCTCTTGGCACGTCCCTGGTTCCAAATGCGAAACGGGTGTGGACTAATCGAAAACGAAGATGAATTTAACCATTCCGATGTTGATAATGAGTGAAAGACAATTTGTCGATGTATATATAGGTATAATATTATCTAATTTATAAATATGTATGCTTTTTCTTACAAACCTTAGTCCTACGTAAATAATATACGTATAACTGTTTAGTAACCCAACCTGACATGGATACAGCCTAATGTTGTAGTCTATACTCTACATAGTCTACACAATCTCTACAGATTGCAGTAATATATCATTTTTAAAATACTTTTTTATTTCAGTAGTAGATACATAATTTAAGTTCGGTACGTTCATATATTATAAGTATTTTTATTGCAATAACAGTCACCCCACCAGTCGGCAACCTTAGAACATAATTGCGCTAACAAAAAGCTAAATGTTTACTTTGCATCAAATTTCATATATTCCCAAAAGAAAACATTTTTTAAAGATTAAATTCATAGCATGACCTACTACGTGGATATTATAATATAGGTATCAAGAAAATATACTGAAATAGCTCATATATGAAAAATAAAAAGATGTTAACGTAAAATACACATTCGGTACCTATATTATGTTTTATATTATTTATACAAAGATGTTGAAGAGACTATTCTATATTCAATGGACGAAGGCTAAAAAATATGAGAAGTGAAGTCGAAAGAGGACTAATGTATAATCTTTCATTAAGGCTATACCTCAGTCGAGGCATGGTCTAAAAAGATCGTGGCTAGGCGATGCGCGGATTGCAAGTCGCGGGTGAAAATGACGCATGCCGAACGAAATATAATTTGTCATATAAATCCAACATGCGTCCATTTAATGTTCTGTCTATTGTTCTATTAGTAACAATAATAATATATTCATTGACATGTTTTTTTTTTAAATAATAATAAATGGGTAACGTTTTTAGTCATCTTTACACGATTTAAGAATTAATACCCCCGTCGCCATCACGAAACAAATTGACGTGTTCCCGGCTCGACGTTCGCTCTCCGAATGCCAGCGAGTCTAAAATTTCGTCGCGTCTATAGTTGAAAATTATTTGCCGTTTCACTGATATATCGTCTTAAGCATTGCGGATTCATTTAGTTGTTATTGTCTTCTTCTTTTGTTTCCTGATATCTTCTATCGAAGGTTGGCAACCAAATTGTAGTACATCTCCGTATCATGGACGAATCGTTTGAAATCATGTTGGACATTGAGCCACTTATTGAGACCACGTGTATATAGAAAATCTCCTTCTACCTATGCATCTGCTCCTACATTGTGAGGAGGAGTAAATCACATTACCGCGCTAGAATATATCACCGAAGTATGCAGGCACCAGCGTTGCCATGTCTACTGAAATTTCAGTTGATCTACTGATATTTTTGGCAATATACTGAATCTACTGATATTTTCTGAAATCTACTGATATTTCTCCATTTCACAAAATTCCCACCAGCCGGGAAAAAAATTAGCCATCTTTGAAAACTTGGGAACTTCGAAATTTTTCTCCTAAAAAAACACGAGCCGACCATGAAAATCTGGGAACCTGCGGCACGCGACGAAATATTTTTCCTAAAAAAAACAAGCCGACTATGAAAAATTGGGAACCTGCGGCCCGCGGCGAATTTTTTTTCCTAAAACAGAAATCTACTGATATTTTGTCGAATCTACTGAATTTTTTTTACACATTCTACTGAAATTAAAAATTTTGACTTGGCAACACTGGCAGGCACTCTACGTTTGATAGTAGCTATAAGTTTTATTGGCTTCAATAAGCCAATACTTGTCTTAAAACTTAATTATTGGTATTATGTGAAATTACGAAATCTTCACATTATACTAACGTCCAGGTTTTGACTCCATAGACTAGTTCAGATAAAACGTAGAAACCTATCCCCCCATCGCGTACCCAGCTTATTTTCACCCGTATACAGTAGCGAATGGTGGGGGTAGGATGTTAAGATCCGACATAAATAGTGCACACTAAACTTTGTCAGTCAAACGTATTTGTTTTCACTGAACTAAGACTACAATGTGTAGATAGTGCAGGGAAGTTTTTAAAATTCAATTAAACCATGCTTAATCCGAGCCATAGTAGATAATAGTCAAAAAATATTCGTTTTTGTATAAAACATCTAAAATTATGCCATTAAACCATACATAATTTTAGATATTTTATATATAAGAGAATGTTTTTTATCGTATACTAGCTGAAGAACCCGGCTTCAAACAGGGTCGCTTCGTGGTTATATTTATCTTAGATATTTAAAAAATATTAAAGGGTAATTATTTTTTTAATATTAAAATATCTGTGTAATACAATATGGCAATATGAAAATAATTCTAAAAGGAGTAAAGGTAAAACAAAAGACACTAAATTAAAATCGAATCCAAAATATGCAAACGTTATTAATGTTATTAATATGTAGTAAAAAAAATCAAAATTGGATGGAACAAACAAACAACAAACTTTGTATTTTATATAATACTAATTTAGAAACCTTCGCAAGTGTGCCCACAACAACTGACAAAAGCTTCATCGCAATCGGATGAATGGTATAGGAACGCATACGAATAGAAGAAGAAGATGATTTTCTAATTCAGAAATCATCGTGGGCATGCGCACGACAACCTACCAAAGTTTCATTGCAACCGGATGAATGGTATAGGAACGCATACGAATAAAAGAAGAAAAAGATGGTTGTACTAATTCAGAAACCTTCGCGGGCGTGCACACAACAACTGGTCAAAATTTCATTGCAATCGGATGAATGGTATATGAACGCATACAAATAGAAGAAGATAGAATAGAAGAAAAAGAAGAAGAAAATGTTTGTATCAATTCAGAAACCTTCACGGGTGTTGGCACAATTACTGACGAAAGTTTTATTGCAATCGGATGAATGGTATAGGAACGCATACGAATAGAAGAAGTAGAAGATGGTTTTACTAATTTAGAAACCTTCGCGGGCGTGCGCACAACAACTGGTCAAAATTTCACCGCAATCGGATGAATAGTATAAGAACGTATACGAATAGAAGAAGATAGAATAGAAGAAAAAGAAGAAAAAGAAGAAGGAAATAGTTGTATCAATTCAGATACCTTTGCGGGCGTGAGCACAACATTTGATCAAAATTTCATTGCAATCGGATGAATGGTATAGGACCACATACGAATAGAAGAAGATAGCATAGAAGAAGAAGAAGAAGAAGATGGTTGTACTAGTTCAGGAACCTTCGCGGGTGTTGGCACAATTACTGACGGACATTTTATTGCAATCCGATGAATGGAATATGAACGCATACGAATAGAAGAAGAAGATGGTTATACTAATTCAGAAACCTTTGCGGATGTTACCACAACAACTGACGAAGGTTTCATCGCAATCGGATGAATGGTATAGGAACCATCCGAATAAAAGAAGATATAATGAGGAAGAAGAAGAAAAAGATGGTTTTTCTAATTCAAAAACCTTTGAGGCAATCGGATGAATGGTATAGGAACCATACGAATAAAATAAAATAGAATGAAGAAGGAGATGATGATTTTTCTAATTCAGAAACCTTTGCATGTGTGCATACAACCACTTACCAAAATTCCATCGCAATTGGATGAATGGTATAGGAACGCACACGGGACAGACAGACAGACAAACATACAGGCAGACATTCATTTTTATATTATATAAGATATAGCCTATACTCTTCGCGAAAGTGCAAGCAATAAGTTCACAAAGTTTTATCGCAATCGGATGAACGGTATGGCAGCGCATAAAATACGAACAAACAAACAAACAAATATTGATTTTTATATATTAGATAGGTTGATTAGACAGGGCTTTTATATTAATTTAAAAAAAATTACCAACACCATCGGTAATAGGTATGTATTATTAATTAAAACAACGAAGTATGACTGAAAAAGTTTGCACTATTTTGTCGGATCGCCCATAGCATACAATATGTATTGTTGGGTTTAGGCAGGGTTTAATTGAATTTTAAAAACTAACCAGTCCATCACCATCTGCAAATTGTATACTTAATTCAATGAAATCGAATAAGCATGACTGACAAAGTTTAGTGTACACTATTTATATCGAATCTTAACAGCCTCCACACCTCGCCACTGCCCTTATTTATATCAAAAATCACAAGCATTACAATTTACAACTAAATTTCAACATAATCCATAAATATTCCATAAATTATTGGGTATTATCATGGCCTCCACAAGGGGGGGCTGACAGGGCTCTAGTCTGGGGGCCCGGGCTCAGGAGAGGCCCGGCGAGGCGAGTCGACCAGATAAATGAGATAAACACACATGATAAATTTGCTTTAATAGTAAAAGAAGTCGCCTGCGGCGCTATTTTTCTTAAACATTATTATTATTTTAAATAATGTGGTTGTACGATACAATTTTTAATTATGTATCAATACTCGACATCTCCATAATTCCAATGGATGTATTAAAATATACAATAAAACACTAAATATACAGATTAATTTTACCGCGTACACCATTTGGAAAATGCTACTGTAGAGCATCACACTGCCTTTATCCTTAGCGAAAGGTAGGGGGGCACCAAAGATCCTAGCCTGGGGGCCCGCTTCACGATGTGGGGCCATGGGTATTATTGCTGTGTCGAAAAATGTTATGTCCAATTCATGAAGTTTCTGAAACCGTGTAGTTTTAACATTAAATAGTAGGATATATCGTTATGCAGCGATAAAACGTAAAACCAAGGTAAAACACCTCAAATGGCTTCTTAATGTGTAATTGTTTTACAAATTAGGCAGTATTTATTTAGTGAATATTTAGATGCGTAGTCATAACTATGTCAAACACGTAATTCCATATTTCAACAGTCTTTAGAATCCATCATCGAAGATGATGATTCGATGTGGTAGCCATTACATTTGTATCGCAGCTTTTCCACGAACGTCAGTCATTCGATATCCGACTTTCTGACGTCCAAATATTTTTCAATATCGCAACAACGATTGATAGATCCGAAAATATTTCGTCCGGCGTCGAATAAACACCATTTTTTCACTATTCATAGAACTAGGTACATTCATAGAATATGAAGAAAGCCAAACGCGTTTGAACAACAAGACAATGAATGAGTATAATTATAGTTACGGTTTTTGGGAAAAATGTATAATAATAAATTATATAATATCTTTTAAACATTTATAAAATATAAAAAAGTCGGGAAAAGATGACAATACTGACTATTTTATGGTTATTGGTTGTCGGGCCGTGGAAAAACAGCCTAAGCATGTCATGCGTATAGAAAATTATATAAGTATAGCTATAAAGAAGCCCCATATTTAAATTCCAATATACTTACATACAGAGTTTTAATTTTGCTTTTGCTGGCAACCGTACACTGAGCTTTGATAACAGACGTTTGCGACGGATACTGGGTGTTCGGTGTGGTATGACTTTAGGAGCAACGATGAGATAAGAGAACGCACCAAGCAGCCCCTCATCACGCTGAGAATAGTGATTGCAATACCGAATAAAAATGTCAATACCGGTTTTTCGGTTTTTATATGGTATTTATATTATATTGGTATTTTTGAATACCGGTATTTTTTAAACATTAAAAAAACAGAAGTAGGTGCTTATCAATAAATATAGCTATTAAAATCTTTTAAAAATAATATTTTATAGCAATAACCTACATACCTACCTACGTGTATTATGTTGACATTTAAAAATATGTATTGATCATAATTGTAGAACTAGCGATTTTTTTTAAATAATTTGAATACCTGTATCGATAATTTTAACCAAAGCCCTCAAAAGTTCATCAAGTGTAAATAAATCCCGGCTGCCGGAAAAGCTTCTTAAATTCAACGCTTGTCCAGTCATCAATAATTATAGAATAATTGAACATTTTTGTCACGTTTTTTTCTATTTCGAAATAATATTATGATAATTCATCGCGAAAATTACTTATATTATGTTATGTTTGATGAAATTTGTTTTATTATTTTTTCACCTTTGTTGGGTTCACTCAATATATTCGCATTTTAGCAGCACATAACTTATAATTCATTTTCAAAAACGTAAACGAGTGTGCTTTCTTAATACCGAAAATTCCGGTATTTTAGATTTTTAAAACCGGTATTGATAAATACTGGAATACCGGTTTTGAAATACCGGTATTGCAATCCCTAGCTGAGAGTGAAGAGGCGACGTTGGACCTGGCTCAGCCACGTGCTTCGGATGCCAGAAGAGAATTTCTACCTGACTTGCCTGTTCTTTAAGCTGGTGTCTGGGTTCTGGTGTCCTGGAAGGCCGCTAAATAATATGATACATAGAGTGTATACGGCGGAGCTACGGGATGTTAGTTTGACCTAGAACGATGCAAGAAGACTGGCGAGCGACAGAGATTCTTGGAGGCGCTCTTGGTGCTCATATGCTTCAACTAAGGGACGGATATGGCCGAAGAAGAAGAAGATGTAAATTCTACCATACTATAAACATTACAGACATTCCATCAAGTGATTTTTTACAAGTCTATAAATTATTATTATGATAAGTATACAAAACTTCGTTGAACTTTGAATTTTTCAAACGTGTGAATTCATTATATAAATCTGACGGATATTTATCAATACAGTTATTATTATAATAGTTGTTAAGCGATGCGAAACATTGCATTAATACAACTCCACAAGCACGGACAGTGAGAAGGGTTTTTTGCATTTGCAATACAAGATTTCCCTGGATTTTCTAAAGACGTGTGAATCCATTATTGAATTCGACCAGATCTTTCTCCACAAGAATAGTATAATAATATATTTAAAACGATATCAAACACCGGACGTTGTGCAGATGACAAATAAACAATGCGCCTTTTATTTGAGTCGTGTGAAATCTTATTCAGGCCATTGAATTAATACAAAATACTGCCGTTTCAATGAAATTTAAACAGATCCCTTTGACGACGTTATACCAATATAATGTTTACAACGTGTGAAATATTCCACGATGCATACCTACACGAAATAAATTACGTGTTAACAAATTCATGCTAACGTAAAATTATAAATTGGGAAATAATAAACATACAGTAGGTATATCATGTAAATCACTCTACAGTAAAGTTACATCATATGAGTACCTAAAGTAAAGCATTTGTATTTGTAACGATTGCTAGCATTGTAGCAAACAATACTAACACACAATCATGGGCTGCACATCCTGAATCGGGTCCCCCTACCTATCGCTAAGGCAGTGGGATTTTCTACAGTAGCGTTCCCCAAGTGGTGTCCATGGGTTAACCCCAGGGTTAATGGTATTCCGTGTATTTTAAGCGATTTTTAAATAAATCCACTTGATTTATTGGGTTGTCGGTACTAAGCATATTATGAAGCGCTGATCGCGACCTTCTTTTGTGGTACCCAAGTAAGATGGAACCCTTCACCATATTGGATAAAAAGCCATTGTGTAAGTCAAAGTCAGGAAACACACTTAAAATAATTAATTATAAAATTAAATTCTATGCGTGAATTATCATTTAATTAAGTAAGTATATCAATCATCATATCACATCAAATTACATCGCACAGCCTCATAATTTTAAATCTTAATAATTATAAAGTAAAATTGCGCCGCATGCGATTTTTTTACTGTTAGAACAAATTTCTGGTGTGTGTTTTTCTCATTTAACTGGTCGATTTGCCACGCCGGGCCTCCATGCTAGAGCACTGTCAGCCCCCCCCCCCCCTTGTGGGGGCCATGCACACAATATACGAATCACCCACAGTGACACTGTAAAATGATTTACATATGCCTCGGCAACATTATGAGAGGACAAAACTACAGCATTTCCCAACTCGTTATGCAAACAAAGATCAACACTAAACGTGGCAGAGAACAATGCCTCAGTGGCTTAACACAATGCTTACGGGCCCTTTTAATTAATTTTGTAATTAACGTGTTAATTTGCATTTGCAACACAATTTTGTGCGGCCCGTAAGCTATGGGTTAAGATTTTCCGTGTCTAATATTATAGGAGACTCACTGAACTAGCAAATGGCTTGCACAAATTAATGCTGGATTGCAAACCATACGTGAACGTGGTCGAACTCCAGTGGGGAACGCTGTTGATTATTTTACAAGATGCGAATAAAACCAGTTGTCATATATGAATACATCAAAAAACCAAACCAAAACCAAAAACACACTAGACACGTTGCCTTTCCAGAATGCTAGGATGTTATTTGAGGATATTAAGATCTCAAGATTACGAGCCCCATGAGTTAATGAAAGAAAAATTATTTTATACAAAGCATGTCAGAGCGACCATACAAAAAACAATCTCCCATTCTACCCGCACTTTCACATACATCTGTATGCACTCCCCCCTGCTTACTATAATATATTATTTCCACATCATTACACATTCCTACATCTCTATAGACATTCAAACATAGATTACTATGTTTTTGATAGATTGAAAAAACAGTTTTTTGACGATGCTCAGAGTAGCTACCTTCGACGTCAGCGTTTTCATGGTTGGAATGAGTTTATCAATTGGAATTCATTACATTCAATAATATTACTTTACACGTGTTTTGCTCACGAATATTATAAACTACATTTAAGTTTATATTATAATGTTATAATTAGTATTGTCAATACAATTTGGTAGCGTAAAAAATGAGCTGTCTAATGTGGGAAATGGATAGTTGGTAAAATTCTAAGTTACATTTCAGTAGAAAAGTGGGATATTTAACGGGAAAATCGTGAGGAGTGGGGATTAATTTGGGTTTTCAATAATTGACTTCGCTCTATCGTGCAAAATCGTAGGGTTTTTCTCAATCCTGCCACGTTTTTTGTCTTCTTCCATATCAATCATGGTATCAATTAGATCTTTGCTCTAGCACCGCTGCGGGGCTAGGTAGTGTCAGCCACAATTAGAAATCCATTTAGGTAGTCGTAAGATCGTGTAATGTCGGATTCTCGTTAAATAACTTGGAAAACATTTTGTAGTTAAGTGAAACACCTTTCAATAAAAAGATACTCGTGATACACTAGTAAGACCGCGTCACGAACATTCGTTCATGATCAGAAACGTCAGTTTTTCGTGACGGCTATGAGAACGCAATATTTTTTTTATTGACTTTACACGTATGCAATATTGCAGCAAATGGATTGAACTTAGAAAAATGCATCGCTACTGGTTAAAGGGGATATCTAAACAATACTAGACCGGGGGTTAACGAACGGGTCGTTAAACAAAAGGGCGAGGTGTAAAATATATCGCGGACCGCCTCGGAAGGGTTTTATGAATACTTCTTTATGGGATAGGTCTTTGAGATATCGGAAAAGATAAGTCTCATAAATCAAAGACATATTTGAGCCAGAATGATGTTTATTTTTTGAAAACTCAAAGTCATCCATTAAGTGGTTGAAAGTTTCGAGTCACTCCATGAAAATCGAGGGAAAGGCACTTGAAGAACATTCACTTCAATCAAATTAGAAAACAGATTCTCTCTTTACCATTTATTAGAAAAGTTATTTAGGTACCTACGTATATAAACTTACTTTCGTAAATTGGAAATATGAACTTTTGAAGTCTAATTTGGAAACCCCTCAGAAATATACGTTGAGAAAATATTGGCGGCGGGCATGATTCGAACCGGCATCCAATGTGCTTTACCAAAAATTTTTCCAACTGCGCCATGACCCCACATCCTTAAGCGGGCCTTCTACCTATCGCTAAGGTTAAAGGCAGTGTGACACTCTAAAGCAGCGTTTTCCAAATGGTGTTCTGCAGAACCCCAGTGTTCCGCGTGGTAAAATTAAGGGTATTCGGCTTATTTTTGAATGATGTATCAACACACAATAATTAAAAATTTAATTGCACAACCACAAATTTTAAAATGTTAATATTCTTGAAGTACATTTTTTTTACTATTAGAGCAAATTTGTGATATGTGTTTATCTCACTTATCTGGTCCGCCACGTCGGCTGTCCCCTGACCCAGAGCCCTCAGGCTAGAGCCCTGTCAGCCCCCCTCCCTTGTGGGGGTCATGACCTGCACCATACCTAATCATTACAACATTAACCCGTTCGTTAATCGTTGAATAAAACTACTATGAATCACCACCATCACTAATACCTGCGCATCTATTCTATACACAAGACTGCTATCGGCAGCTATCGAGGTTAGTTTTGCATATGTTTGTATCGAAGTATTATAATTGTTACAATAAGTTAGCCGTCTAAATAGTCAAAACTGTCTATCTCGCTCTCAAATTTAGCACACCCAAGAGAGGTGCCGTTAAAACATAGCACTTATTGTAACAATTATTAGCGTTGTAACGATAGCGGTCGATAGCAGTCTTGTGTATAGAATAGGTGCGCCGGAGTAGATTCTACTCCTCTCAGTTCTTAAATATCCGCATTTTTCCATCGATTTACATTTACAAATATATTTAGCTTTAACACTTTTACACCAATTTATTTCCCAAGAAGTCTTTATATTGGCAGGCATGATTGCTAGTATTTACAGAAGGTCATGAGATCAAGGCACGGCTAGCCAAATTTTCCATTCAATGCATAAATTATTGGGAGAATATCTGTATCTAAATCCGTGGGTCTCGGATTTTAATTCCACGCCTGGCAAATCCAGATAGTGTTTAATATGAACCTAATGGAGTGTACGAATGGGTAGCTACCATTTATTTAAAAAAAATCAAAGAAACCTCCGCAGGGGATTTCGAAGAGATTCATCCCAGATTTTTGGAGACAATTAAAAATATGTGTATATTTGTTCCATGATATGAAAGTTTGTGATATTCTCCTGTTGTCTTCCATTTCACAATCTTTAAAAATATTAATTTTACATTAGTCGCAAATAATCAATCACTTTAAAAGTTTGTTCAGATATCTTCATACATTGTAAATTGTAAGGTCAACATAATATTATGGTGTGTCTATAGTATTTTGAAAAACCACTAAGCCATATTGTAATAAAACAGAATATTAAATTATATCTCAACAAGGTGTGAATCCAGTCCCACGCATTTTAAAGCTATTCAACCACGTAAAAAAGATTTTTCTTCTATTCTTACTGACGTAATGAAATCTACATTGAACAATACAAAAGTAGGTGTATATTTCTTTCTATAGAGTTGTGGAGGTGTTTAAATATGATAGGAGGATTGTTTGTCAGCGATAAGAACATCACTTATCAATACATATTTTGTGATTCTAGCTAAAATGCATATGAAATGAAAATAATAATATGTGTATCTACTCTCTGACAACAAGAAATCGGCGATAAGTCACTGTAGTCGCATATAGAAGACTTCTCAGTGATATACCTATCGTGTTTAAATAATGTATCGGCTCTCCTTTTAGATGCGACTTTTTTTCTTCTTAGCAATAAATCAAAAGTTTACTAATAATAATTCTAACATCACTCATGATCGTTTTAGACATATTTTTATTAGAAAAAGTTTCAAATTACGTAAATTGATAGATCCGTGCACCACGGGAGCGTAAAATGAAATGATAAATTTGGGGTGTTCCTCATTAAAAATGGATATGCAACTAGCTGCACTGTAGGGGATTCTTAGTTCACAGTTTTAAAACATGGACAAGAAGTTCTTGTTCGACAATAGAACACGCATGATATAAATAAAACTTAAGAATCCGATCACACAGGCGAAATATCGTGGCTAGTTGATGATGTGTGTGTAGGTATATCTCGTATTACCACGGTATGAAAAATAATTGAAAATTAAAATGAAATTATCAGTTTCAACCTGTCTGAATCTGTCAAATAGCTCCATACAATGGCAACATCGCGTCTCGCTTACGCTTGAAGAATTAAATTGGAGAGACAGTCACCACTTTTACGTGTAAATAAATCGCGATAGTTTAAAATACATACTATTGGTGCACGGGTGTACGGGTACGTGTACGGGTGCTATAAAGATTTAGTATTGCATTTTTACAACCAATTTTTTTGCGTATGTATTAATTATATATATTTATATAATTAATAACCATATCCTTGTTTTTTCGTACAAGGTGTTTGTTAGTAATTTTGAACAATCACAAACACCTATGCTTTGAGAAAATCACATAAATATATTGTGTCCTCGCCCGAATCGAACCCAGAGCTCTCGGATGGAAGGCCAGCGTCTTATGCACTGCACCACGAGAGCCACCGTATTAATTATATTATGTATTAATTTCATCGGTAACTACCCCAGAGAAGAATAATTATACAGCGACGGAAGTAATAATCTAAAGATTTCCATCAATTAATTAAAAATATTATGATCTGTCAGTCGTTTGAAATAATCTTTGATGATTCGCAAATCCTCGCTAAGATATTCCTCGAGCCAGTGACGTGCGTAAGGGGAGGGCAGTGACTGGCAGAAATTCTGCACTCACTGTCCTTTGTGGAGGCCTCCTTGTGGAAGTGTGAAACAAAAAATGGGGTCCGTAATTAAAATGTATGGGGTGCGAAAAATCACACGCACTGGGGGCTGGCTTTTCGCGGGGTGCAGTCAATTTCACCGAGAATCAATATTATCCATTTTACTGTTAACTATGTATAACATGGTTTTAATTCATTCTTGTATGTATTTGACAAAATAACGAACACATCTTTTACTCGTACGCTCGTTATTCCTAAGTATTTTTTGAAACGAGTATATGTCTATATTTAGACGGGTTCGATCCACTGCTGAATGAAGGCCTATTCTAACTCAACTCCCTAAACTCTTCTCGGGCCCTGGTTCTTCGCTTCCACGTATATCCAGCGTACTATATGAGTTCGTCTATCCAACGGGTTTTAGGATGACCTTGTGGATGCGACTGCATGACAGCATTTTTTCAGCGATTGTCCACTCGGCGAGCGACATTATCTAACACATTGTCGTTTCGTCCATAATTTGTATTTTTGTTGATTTCTATTACATTGAAGGTTCATGTTTCACATGCATACGTGAGCACTGGTAACCATTGATATACTACTAGATGAGGAGTTCCCATACAAGTGTCATTTTAAAAATGTACCACAAAAGATATTACGAATATCATCTTATAATATTTCCTTGTAGATATAATGCGTTAAGACCGTTAGCATGGATTCCCGAATTTCACCCGTATTGCCCTGGCTATAAAACTAAATTTGCGTTCTTGGAATAGTGACCCTAAGGGTGTCTGCAACCCAAAGCTTGCAAGCTAACAACAATTCATGTCTGAGCGGACAGAGCAAGTCGTCATGCGCTGACTATTAGTTAGAGTAAGATGCAAGCTAGATCGGGCTTACTCATAATTATTGCCAGGTCGTTTTCGAAACAAATATTAAGTGAGATTATATCGAGTTAAGTCCGCTGATATTAAAACAGTAAGTTTTAACACTGGCCGAGTCGTTGAAAATCGGGCGTCATTTTAAGAAGCATATGATTCATCCAGTGGTATATCAATGCTGGTAACACACATTGGATGAATACTTCACGCTTAATACAATGGCAAGTCACTTTGGAAGATACTGTTCTCGCTTAAATATTTATTGGTATAATAACATAAGAGATATATCGTGTCTAGGACGATTCGGCGCCGTTAATATAAATAAAAAGGATTTCAAGTTATGCCCATTTATATTTTTTAAACGGTGTTTTTTAATATAAATATAAAAAAAATAATAAAACCATGAGTTGATCAAAAATCTCCTCATTACAATATATAAAACTTAATAAACTAAATTTAAATAATAAATATTACCATAAAATAATATGTAATAATAAGATGGGATCCTTTAACAAATTCATATTTTATAACATTTATTAACAGTTTATCTTGTAGTCTTTAACAGTTTTGAAAATATCCGATATACTGGATTATTTGTTAGTTTGGGTTAGTTTAGGTTAGGTTAGGTTAGGTTAGGTTAGGTTAGGTTTGGTTTGATTAACCTAAAAAATAATCCAGTTTATCGGCTATTTTCAAAATGTGTTTTCCGCTGTATTCCTGATAACCGAACAGTACCAAAATTACTAATTATAAATTATACACACACTATAGCCGCGCGGCTTTAGGCGAAGTCTTCACATACCAGAGGCACATAGCGGAAAAATACGAAGCTTGAGGCATTGAGGATAATTTACAATTTCAACTGTATTAATTAATAAATATGTATCTGAAAACATTAAAAAGAAAAATATTTTTTAATTAGGTTTAAAGATAAACGGTACTGTTCGGTTATCAGGAATACAGCGGAAAACACATTTTGAAAATAGCCGAATACCGTAATTTTTTTACCAAGGTGCCTACCTCTTTCTTATCTCATTTTAAACCACTACTGGCAATGAGGTAAATTATTTTCTCTCATTGAGTAAAGTTTGGCATTATATAATTCATCGAAACAAACAATGCGATTCAGATAGTTTAGTGCGTTACGTATGCAGATGGATTAATATAGCTTTTCTTCTGGCAAATGCGGTATGGTAAGAACTGTCGCAAGATGTTGATAATAGTGATATGCTTTCCTAATAAACGTTGAGTAAATTTTTGATTGAACCCACCTGACGAAGGTAGCGGTATTGAGTAGTGACTATTCAACCCTTCTCATTAGGCCCACCGCCAGCGACGACACTGTACGCATAAAGCGGGATACCACAGTTCCTAAAATATTATTTACATTTTCTTTTATATTTCTCTGCAATAATTATTGATCAGCGGAAACGTGCATGTCATTGAAAATAAAATATGAATGTTAGTCAAAGTGATAAAAGAATTTATAAAAAACGTGTATGTTCTGTCTGTATTTGTTATATTGTTCCAAACTCTATTTGTCTGTGAGCTGTTGCATCAGCCTAGCCGTCTGACTCCTGTTTTTTTCCGATCACGGCATCGCTGACTGGATCATTTAATTTCTTGGTTAACACACTAATTTCACGATACTCCAATCACTCGATATATTATTAATTATTACCGCACTGTAAGCATCTGTCAAACTATTATGGAACTATCATTTTACTTTATAATATACGATTCCTCCGATTTTTCAAATTTAGAATTTCCGTGTATATTACGACTTGTTTATTACGACGTGTTTATTACGACTTGTCGTGTCTCGCTCTCTCTTATACACTTTCGTTTGTTTTCTCTCATGCGATAATTAAGGACAAATAAACATATACTTATACAAAAAAATATTATATAACCACCAAGTGACTACTTGAATCGGTAGCTTAATTGGTAAACATTTCCTGATATCCCTGGCCTAAGTTGTCAGTACTGAGGATGGTAATAACAATCTCTTTTTGTCTCGAGCGATGGTGTTCTGATCCGTTTAATTCAATCATTGTCTTCTGAAAGGCGAACGTCCTTTTTCCTTAGATGCCACCGGTGGCTACCTTCCTACCAAGACTACTTGTAAATTATTTGTGAACAAAAAAAATGGTAGCCAGATGTTGATGCCTTTTTTTTACACAACTATTGTTGTTGTATTTGTATTTGTTAAACATTTTATATTTATAATAACTTTTCCACAACCTACCATAATAAACTAACAATAAGGTGAAACCCTAACAAGACAAATAAATGTGAAGCTTGCTACAAATGATCCTGCAAAGCAAAATTTATTGCTGCTAATTTTATATCTTTTCAATTTCACCATATAAGTAGGTACTATAATATAATATTTAAAAGCTCTATCAGAATCCATGGAAAAAGTTTTTCTTCAACAACTTTGGTATGAATGCATATTAGTTATCAGTTCGATCTTTATAACACAGATAAAACTATTTTTATTAATTGAAAAGAAACATAATATGAATCGTATCTACCCGACGGGATTCATAGCCTTTAAATGCCTATATGAAGCACACTTGTGTGACAGGAATAAGAAAGACATATTTATTTATTTATTTAAGAAAACAAACCATTATGGACATAACAAATCTAAATTCAAGACATTCACAACATGAGATTTACATTATAACAAATATTACCCTCACAAGAGAGAGAAGACAATATATAAAATAATAAAAAAGAACATACTTCAGTACAATTTTATACTTACAGAAAAATTAAATTTCGAATACAAAATACATAGCATGTCACCAAAGATGTATACGTGTTTGGAAAGCGCATTTACTAGTCTTGCACCCCTCGCTAACGGTGCCTGATAGGCTTGACACGAGGAAACGGTTCCAATCCAGATTAAATCATGGCTGCGATCACGTAGGTAATTGACAGGCGTATGTAAATTCAAATTCATTAGGACACCAGGATTGGAAACCATCCCTCGCGATAACAGGCAAAAGTGTTTCAAGAGCAGAATAGATATACGAGATTCAATAGAGTGAAAAGTAAGCATGCCTTGTAGAAATAAATAATCATGTGACGAATTATCGAAAGGAAAATAGTTAGGTATATGTCTTAAAATAAAGACATCGAAGAAATTTCTTCTGGACGCGTTCTAAAAAACGTTTATAGGAAACCTCATAAGGACACCAGATAACCCATATTCAAGAATGCTGTACATGTTGGGTGACTGATCATATTTTTCAACTATTTCCAATGATCTTTGAGTTGAGAACCAGTGGTATAACTACGCAATATTGTGTAATGTACTTTCCGGACTGCTCTCAGCCGAGAGTAGTTAGTCGTTAAGTTGGTAGTACAACTAGTACATAGGTACTCCAAACACTCGCGCCTCTGCCTCACACGTCGTCCTCTTCACATAGCTATGCCACTATATCCCGGGTTCGATTCCGAGAAACTACACTCTATTAAATTAATTACATACGTACCGATAAAAATATTGTCTGATTCACTTGTATGGATAGTTACTATTGTAATTCGTAAATTTCGTCAGGTAAAATAATAGTAGGTATGTATCCATCAATAATATTATATTATATTGATATCTTAACACACAAACAGTTATGTTAACATTTTGAGTAAGGGAGGCATTGGGATGAGATATAGTTGGAAAGTACGGGGTCCCTACAAAACCGCCAGGACATTGCCGCCTAAACAATTTAGAAAATGATACTACTTTTATTTATTTTAGATATACAAATACGAATAAAGATATAAAAAATATCAATGATTTAAAATTAAAATTCAAAATTGTGTGTTCTTTGTGAACTTTTGTGAACTTTAAATATTCTAAATTAGAAATACTACATACAAAGGCATTAACTCTTGCAGTCTTTCGTTTAATTGGATTTACTACTAAGTATTAAAAGCAGTTGATTTTAAGTTATTACTCTACTAAGAACTGCAACGGATTAAATCTCAAATTACATTGATTATTGTAAGTATGTAAATTTCTATCGATACGCAATTCGAAAAACCAAAAAAGGACTTGTTTTTTTTGCAGGCGGTTTTGTCTAGGCGGATTTGATGATCACTGGTATGGGCGCATTCAATGACATTAATATGGACGAATCATCTGGAAAAGAAAATGACACTCACTTTATTGTCGGGTCTGCCGAATGGCCTAATCTGCTCTAACGCCATTACAATAAAGGTGATATTGCTATAAATTCCTGATGCTTTTCGTTGGATCTGCCGAATGATTCGGTTCGAACGGGTTCGCTCAAATGAACATTGACATTAGAAACACTGCTCTAACGCCATTACAATAAAGGTCATATTGCTATAAATTCCCGATGCATGATATCGCATAATAAAATTGCGTGACGTCTACCTATACATGCGAATGCGCGAATTTGCTTGCTAGCTACTGTATTGAGTGCGTCGTCCATTAATAATGTCATTGGGCGCATTAGGTTTGGCGGCAATGTCTGGGCGGCAATGACCGGGCGGTTTTATCGGGGTGCCACATATCTGACTTCTTACGGAGGTTTGATATTGACTAGAAAAAGACGACCGTCATCGGCAATCGTCATTATATACAAATAATTTACCATATTGCATTCGAATAATTATGAACAATAGCCAGCACTACCATCGAAGTTTACAGTTTCATGTCATGGCCTGACTATAGTAGGCATTTTATTCGTGAGAAAACGAATACTCAAAACCTTTGGATTTATTACTATTGCAATAAAACTAGTCATCATGGGGAAAATAGTGAACAAAAGAAGACCTTGGCTTAACACCATAATATTTACTGCGTCCAACGCAACTAGTGCATTGCCCATCAGGTGGCCATTAGATATAATTAGCATGTTATTTAAATGTGGTAATTAAATATGAATTAAAAGGTCCGCAGTGAATGGGTAAATAAATCCAGACAAAATACAATCACTGGATATACCTATAACTAGTGGTGTAGTTTAGTCCAGCTAGACGAAGCGCGCCGGTTCGACGGCCCGGGACTTTTTTTCAGGCCAGTGTGCGCTGCTCAATGTTATGCACATTAATCACGTGAATATAGAAAATTAATTCGTTGTTATTGTGAACAATCGAGAACTTAAATAAGTATATCCCTAGTCACATAGTCAATAACTGAGCGAAAAATGCAAGAGAAATGTTTAGTCAGTCCAATTCTTTGTCCAAGTGATTATCGAAAATTTTATTCATTTTTTTTCCTAGCGTGAATTCTGATCTATAAACCATTGGCCAGTTATAGACCCACTAACTCGCACATCCAGAGTTTTGGCAGTTGAAAAATATGTACCTAGTATGGAAATTTTTATGAGAAATTAAAAAAAAATATATTACTTATCACTTAGGTGTAATGTTACTTTTTCCCGATCAATCACATTGTAATTCTGTTTATGTTTTTACGTAGGTAGCCATCGAGATATTGAAAATGTGTAATATAATGGAGGGATGGCTGATTTAGATTTTTTTTAAACATGGAACACTATTTTATTTAGTCTACGCCACTGCCATAATATAAGTGATTTTTTGTTTCAAAAAAAATTAGTATGTGAGTGAACCATGAATAAGTAGGTAGGTACTTAGTGATAATATGAGGAAATTGTCTATTTAAAAAAAAAGGACAAAACATGCGAAGGAAGCCATTTTGCATGTTGGACGTACAAAATCAATGAATCCCATGAATAAGAAATTACCGAAGCATAGATGTGCGTGTTTTGGAAACCTTTTAAGAAAAATAGACTTTTTAAATAATTAAATGGACAGAGTGAAAGCGATACTCGCCCGCTTTTGCGTAAGTAATAAGAAAATCGATTTGTTTTCTAAAAACTGCAAGCGATGTTGCGGACGTCATTCCAACCCCTAGAAAAAAACACTCCGCCTATTTCCGGGAGAAAAATACAACTAGGGATGTATATATTTCACCGTAAAATATGACATGAGCTTGATTTTAATATAATTATAGCCTCGCAGTAGAATAATAATTGATAGAGCGCACGAGACTCTTTCGGTGCTGGTTCAAATCCCTTCGTCTAGCAAAAATTACATGTTATTCTTTTAATATGCTTTTATCCATAGACGGAGTAGAAAAGGATCTCCATATTTTTGGTGTATCGAGCTGGTTTCGAGTCGAAAGCAGAGATGGAACGCTATGTTGAAGATATGCCACCTTCAATATGCATATATTTATATATTATATCACATTGTTAATTTCATTAGATTTTTTATTTGTTATAATAACCGTACCTAGTTATATGTTAACATTATATAAATAAAGTAAGCTCTCTGTGGGATGAAAAGTCCTGAACCGGCGTCTGTGTTTCATCTGATTTCAGTGTAGAGCCGGTCCAGTAATCAAAATTACGACGGAGAACGGTTTTTATTTTTAAGTACAGTTAGTTCAGATCCAGCAGAGAAATCCTAATGTCCTTGGCGATCTGAATGTTGTATATATCGATGGGTCGAGAGTAACGATGTGTATATTATCATCCGTCTTGTCGAACGTCGTTCCTTCTTACTTTATTTTATATTAGCCGACGGCTTGGTACTTTCGGCTGCCTTCTTGGAATTTGGCCAGTCAAAACAAGGCAGGTGAACTAATTACTAACCTTAACTAAATTTAAGCTTACTTCTAATCATGCGACCGCCAGAAGCCGGTTCCAGCCTAATATCCGAATATTTTATTGTATTTGTTCATGTAATTCCGTGAACGTATTAATCATAATATAATATAAATAGATCCAGTGACTGCAGTCATATAAGATAGGATAAGTATATGCTCAGAATATCAGTCTTATGCGACATTTCTTTTACCACGGGAAAAAATCGGCTACAAATCGCAGTCCTCAGTTCCCAATGAATACGACAAAATATTCATCAGAATCACCACCGCCTTGCGCTACAAAGAATTTTCCAGGGTTTTTGCAAGGCGGTTTCATAGGCCCTGACCGAATTCAAATTAGCAATACCCGATGCGGGTAGAAGAATAGTTTTCAATAAGGCATATTCTCTCAGCCGGCACAATTTTCATTTGACTAGCATCAAGTAGAGTAGTTTGCGTGCCAAAGTCCTTAAGAAACCTAGATAGTAAATGCGAGGTATCCATAAAGGCATCTAGAAAAATATATATATATAATATAAATAAAGCTTTAAAAAATATTTTAATTATGGGACTTATGCATATCGTAGAACAGAGAGAGAGGCGTGTGACGATAGTGTGACGATGACTTACCGTATGACCTAAGTCCTAATCGATTAATGCTGATACACAACGCCCAATTACAGTAGTGTGGTAGTAGTGAAATAGTGGTAGTAGCAGTAAAACAAAAACTGAAACACCCAGACTTTGAGAACATCACATAGATGTGTTGTGAGTTGTGACTTCGCCAGGAATCGGACCTGCAGCCACCGGATGTAGTGGTAAAAATATTAAAACACAAATTGTTTAAAATATTGAAATTAATTTATTTTCTTTCTCCGCAGAAAAAAGTTGGTTTACATTTAATTCGCCTTATCTCTAGAAGCCAGATTTAATAAATGAACGTTTTTTGTAATGATGAATTAATTTGCAGATTTTTTTATCTCTATTTCGTATCCACGGATTTACGTTGGTGACACTAAGGGATGAGAAAATGTAAGTAATCACCAACTTACTTACATAAAAAAGCCATTAAAAAAGGTGTAATTTTTCAGCAAATCTTTTACTTATTTTAAGAGACCTACATACTATAGCTTTTAAGAAAAATATATTCACCAAAATGACGGAAAATGCTTCGTAATATTCGCGATAAAGTAATATTATTGTGTAATTAATACTTAATAATTTAAACAAAACTTATAATCTAATTTCTTCTTCTTAGTCCATAGTAATAATCCCTGTAGGTCGCCAGTCTTACATCGTCTTCCTACCTCTACGTATGTTTCTCTTTTTCATATTTTTTTCAAAACGTTAAGTGATATAACTAATGTATTTACGCCAAGAGTTGCCAGTAATGTAAATAATAATAAATTAATAATAAACAATTATTTTAAAATTAATTAAATCAATTAGGTACTGACCAAATCAAATCCTGCCGGAATGTATAATTTATCGTTATTTTTTTAGGCTTCTGGTTTACGGTAATTGAATAAGACTCGAGAGAATGGTTAACAACCCATCATCTAAGATCACCCTTTGTCAAACTATAAAAACGCTGGAGCCTAAAATCGTATAATAAAGTGATTGATCACCACAGAGACCACCCTTTCATTTTTAGTCTTAAATTGTATGCAATTAGGTACCTACGTAACTAACTATATTTTAATTATTTTTGCTGGCTAGACGCTGACAAATTTGGAGGCCCCTTTGTAAAAATGTTGCCTTTACGATAAATCGCCAAAGAGTATTACAGTACAAAAATAGTTTTTTTTAACTGAGATGCTGGCACTTTCGACCGCATCGTCTGCTTCATTGTAAACCACCAATCACTGCTCTCGAAAGTTATAATATTTATAATTGTTCCTTCATAAATTGCCGCCCCTAATCAACGCATGACATACATAACATACTCTCACGGGACATCACTGTCTGTAGAAGAAGAGTTTCTGCACTATATGTTTGGTTGGTGCTTACGTATTACATGTAAATTGTACGTAAAACATTTCACCGTGGCACAGTCAGCCGTAAACTTTCTTAATTCATGAATTCAAGAATGAAAACCTAATCTAACCTAACCCAACCCAACCTAACCTAACAAATAATCCAGTATGGCTATTTTCAAAATTTATTTGCTGCTGGCTTCCTGTAAAGTGTAAACCGACAAGAACCGTGTTTTATTTAGATATGGATTTTATGTCAGTAGGTACTATACGACCCAAAGAGATTGGACGGTCTTTATTATATGGCCATATATTTCCGATACAACATTTCACGGTGAAGTGTGATACGGCGAACTGCATACTTAAGTTTCCGTACACGCTTACATTCTATATACTATAATGTTTTTTTATATGATATGCCGTCTTTTGGTTTCGGAATATATAATATTATATATTATTATATGGCACTGTATGACATGACCAACTCACCACTGTTGACACGACGCAGGACGCACTATGGGCTGTGAAGAGGAGTTGTGAATAATTAATGCCGTAGGGTCGATTCCCGTCAAAGGCCGTTAACGGGCACCGGTCAAGTCGTCTTCTTGAGGGCGAGAAAGTGTACAGTGTGCGTTTCACCACAACATATAGCTATAACGTCTTTAGTATTTTGGTTATAAAACTTACAAAAAAAATGTTTTAACTTAGAGCTTTTTGAACTACCTGCCGAGAAAATATATTATAATATATCACACCTTCTTCGTTCTTATAGGAACCCATTCAATGCATTCACAATTTATTTCGTATATATTAAAAAAAATCAAATCATATTTTTTTGATATAAAAACAATCAGTAAGTTAAAATATTAAGAATAAGGTAAATTAAAATTACGATAAATTCATCGTAAACAGACATTTTTTTATCATTGCGTAAGTGTGGACTAATTAATATTATGATATATTTTTTTGCCAGCGGCAATTTTCATTGACGTTGATGACTCAATATATTCGTCAGAAGATTTAAAAGGGGAGTTCTAACCAATCATACAATTATAAATATTATACCAAATCTTAAAATATGCGTATTTCTCGCAAACTGTGTATAAAATATCACAACTCGAATCAAAGAGGCAATCGATTCGTCGGAATATTTAAAAGGGGGCCTCGAAACAGTTCAAACCAATCATACAACTACAAAATTATATCAAATCTTTAAAATATGCGTATTTCTCGCAAATTGTGTATAAAATATACCATAAACACTCGGACAGAAACCTACGTACTTGTACTCAACAAAATAAACCACAATGCTTACGGGCCATTTTAATTATTTTTTTAATTAACATGTTAATTTGCATTTGAAAATCAATTAGCAAAAACACAATTTTGTGCGGCCCGTAAGCATTGGGTTAATTATTTATAGCCACAAGATATGATTATAGATATTTTTATATCACGATACATGAATATATTCACTAAATCCACTGGCAGTTGGAATTTATTTTGTATCATGGGGGGGGGGGCACAAAATCAGTCAGAGTATTAGACATACACATCCCTCAACCCGCCACTAGATGTTGCAGTTATATTTAATTTTGAAAGAATCAAATATCAAATCTATTTTTGATTTTAGTCATTTATTATATAAACAAAAAAATGTATGAATTATTGAAAGAGGGATATGCACTGATCTAGTATTCAATAAACATCCCACAGCACACAATGCAGAGTGGTGATGATCTTAATAATTTATAAGCCACCGGTCGATTCCCATACAAAAGCTGCAGCCAGTGGTCAAGTTGTCGTCGTATTGTCTGCACTGTGGGGTGCACAGAACAATCCGACGAGAACAATAATACATGGGTACATAATAATAATTATATATGAACAATGTTTGTCATATGCATCCAGTTCGACCCCTCTTCGCTATTTATACATATATATATATTTATAGATTAAGTATTTTTTTGGTTGAAACCAGGATAATACGATTCATGAACTACAAGAACCGATTGGCATACCTACATACAGTTTTATAGCTATGTTGTGCCATAGTTATTTGCGAAGTTGTTTGTTACGCCACGGTAGCATGCTTTTATTTGTATTGTAATTAAGCGTGTTGTCACATAAACTAAATTTATTTTCATTTCACGTCGGGGTCACCACAATAGACGAATGTAGATGTTTATTGTCTTGATGCAGAGTACATAGAGTTATACTGGTAAGAGATGTGATCGAGATCTGTTTGTATTGATGATATTAATGAACTGAGAGACTTGATTCGAGTGGAATGACGTTGACTATGTCGAGTGAAGGACTCGTGACAGTATTAGTCCGTCTCGTGACGGACTCGATGAATTGAGTTAGGATTCCTGCATTGCATCCAACTTATACAAGTGCAGTACATATATTACACGAGATATTGTCGCAATTACCAATCATAATAGACCTTAATGATCTAGTTGCGTAAAGGAAATGCTTACAATAACAAAATATACATATTAAAGTGAGTCACTCATTTAATGTTGAGTGATATGATTGCTACATATTTAATTAATACAGTACTAGTTTAATCAAAGCTAGTGCTGGTTGCAGTATACCGTACAAAGCGAAAAACTACTGTTTCCACATTCTAATTAAATTATTCTAGTAATCTTTACTAACCTATGTGCTAATATGAGTGTATCCCCATTTGCCATTTCAGAGTATTGCTATGCGAAAAATGATATTTTGAAACAGATTCCTTTAAATTATATCTCAATTTAGATTTAAGACTTTAAATTTGACTGACCCATGGTTCTCGGAATGTTTCCTCAGTCCTCACTTCACTGTGTATTTTATTTTTATCAATCGTAAACAACTAATCGTTTACCTATATTAAAAACGTGGGGGGAGGGACTTTGTGTTTAACTCCAATTTTTAAATTAATGTAGCATTAATTACTGTAATTTGTATCACTTACTAGTCACTAAATTAAAGTGGGCAAGGTAAATATTACTATTAGTTTGTTCACAGCATAGTAATTATGATAATAAATATAAAGGAAAAACCAAAATTAAAATTTCAACTATACTAAATTTATTATATCCACACCACATTTCTCTCAGTGAAATAATGTCCCAATACTATAATGATATAATTTGTAAACCTACGCCTATTTTCAAAACTCTTTTATAAAACAATTATAATTTCTGTCATCCACTTTGAAAAGCCACTAGGACAGTGGACGAATTCCATCCGAAAGATCTCCGATCCATCCTAATATAAAGGCAGTTGATATTGGGAATGGGACAACTGGACGCCAGGACAATTAGACGCCGCACCGTCGTAGACACGTATACAGAACGTAGACGAGGAATTTTAATCAGTTTCTATATACTACTTAGTAGTTTTAATTCATTTTACTCTTAACATAATGCTTTTTATTATTGAGGATTAAGAAATACCATGCCTAAGGCTTTATATAAAATAAAAAACTCTTTTTTCGTTGAAACTTAAACATGTGCACGATTAAATCATTATTTACGTGTGCATATTTAAATTCTCACCAACTATTACATCATAATATAATAATATTATTTTTTTTTTAAGTACCTGTAAGTACCTACCTAACGTCTATTTAATTTCGAATTGCGTAGCGTCCAGTTGCCCGGCGCCAAATCGTCCTAGACCCGTTGGTATATTGTGACAAAGCGTAGTTGATAACAATTATTAAAAAAAAAAATTACATCCAGCAATTTGTCGTTGAATAAGAACCATTTTTTAAATATCCCACACTTTTAACCTTGAGACTAAGCATTTATTTTGTTTTTAATATTCAAAAAACATTTTCTCGTAAGTTAATCTATTTTCCCCGAATTTATATCTTTACAATAATTTATGTAATAAAGAAAAGACATTTCTACAACTTTAAAGTAATTCCCAGAAAGTATTCATCAAGTGAGAGACTGAAAAAAATGAATTTTTCAGTTTATGTATGTGCGATGTCTTAAAAGAGTGGGTGCTTGTGAACCCAAGTCAAAGGGATCTCAGAATGTCTTGAAAACACTTTGAGAATCTTTTACGCCCTACAAAACACGCAATGAGGCCTTTTCATCTCTTGCAAGAGGCATGAGACGCTCAAACTGTGGGAACTCCCAGAAAAAAAAACATTATTTTAATCAGTCAGCTAACAGTTTACAAGAATCGATAATATTATAACATAAGCTCAAGTTGTCATGTATTTACTGACTGTAAATAAAATAAATTAGAAATTTTCTAAAATTGTCATGTTGATGAAGCAACGATGCAAAAAAATCAACATCTTTAAAAAAAATTCAAGACGCATCGTGTTTGATTAACATCATTCTGTAAAAAGTAGTAAGCGCAATTTTTCTATTAATTAATTATAATTACATGCATAATATAATATTCGAAACAAATAATTAATATTGAATTTGCCCAACTTATCTTGGCATGCAGGACAATAACAAAATTATCCAGCAGTAATTGAGATCTAGATAAATTGCTAATTATCTTGACCCATTTTGTTACCACTGATGAAAATAAATTTCTATCGAACTTTTCTTCTTTTGTCTTTCTTGCCTCCTTTGAGTTGCTGTCAAAACTTGATGACATATTCTATCTGAAGTGATTCAACCGGCAGTTTACTTACATAGTAATATAATATATTGGATATTCCATGTTGTAAACTCGCATGACGGAAAGCGCCTGCACATGTTGAATTAATTAAAGAATTAGTGTCCTTATATTATGCATTGTCGATAGGATTCATAAAAAACCTTTACAACCTGCCTGATTAGTAAATAAATTCAGTTTCTACATGTTACGCCGAATTTGCGAAATAGACTATTACATGAAATGGGCAAAATTTTGCCTAATTCATGTAATAGTCAAGCCCGTTGCCTTATTCATGAATTAGGTAAATTATCTGCTGAATGCGTGAATTCACCAGGGTATGGAATTCTTAAACTGTCAATATGACAGTAGAAAAAGTAAATTTAATACGGATGGTATAATTAGTTACAATTGGACATAATATAATATTATTATTATTAGGTTAGGTTAGGTTAGGTTTTGTAATTCTGAATTCAACTGAATGTCCATTTTGAGGTTAGCTAACAAGTGTCAACAAACTATCAACCCATACTACCATAAACAAACAATCGACCATTGCACGATTGATACCCAAGCACGAATCAAATCTCGAAAATACCGTTTAATAAAATTCTTCCGTTATCATATTATAGTTTTAGATTTTTTTTTTGGGCATAATAAATGGATATAAACGTCATTGTAGTTATTGATTGGTATATTTTGACCAATGCATGAGCATTTGACACATTTGGTATAGTTGCAAAAACACCACCGTAGCGCTACTATCTAATTTGTCCAATGCATGAACTAGGCAGAAAAATTACAGCCGAATTCACGCACTTGGCAGATATTTTGCCTAATTAAAGATAAAGGCAAAGAGCTTGCATTTTTCATGATTTAGGCTAAATTTTGCCCATTTCATGTCATAGTCGATTTCGCACATTTGGCGTAACATATATAAGAATATCCAAATGACAATGCAATACTTTTTAAACTAATAAAAATTGCGTTTATTGGCCATCTATCAAAGGAAACAAGTAATGATAAGTTTCCACAATTTTATAAGATTTTTTAAGCAAGCAGACTGATTTTTTTTTGTCATTTATGACCAGGGCAATATTCGTTATTGTTTTAAAAAATAATAAGGCTTTGTACAGATTTTAATTACATAGCGTTAAAGCGAATATGTAATTAACTATCCACTCTGCCAAGAGAGTTCTCATCAGTAATATGACAGCATAGTACCCGTAGAATTATGGGGTACTTGGCCACTGCCTAGTTTGCTAATAGTTTAAGATGCCACTGCTTTTAAGCTCAAGCGACATGAAAATCTATACATATTTATTATCTACCTATCTATTTATCTGTTACCGCCAAATCAATGCGACGGTAAAATTGATCAGTACCTATTTATATACTATATACTTAAGTAAGTATATAGATATTTTAAGTATCCCTAAAGAAAAAATAAACAATGTTTGAAAAAGTGTGGAATCGTACGAGCCATAACTTTAAATGAGGTGATTCGAGTTGACGCACAAGATGCGAATATATGACGCGAGTGACATGCTTTATAAATAAATAATTTAGGCTGGATATTTTTTTAAACAAAAGATTCACAAAAAAAATATTTATGGACCGTAAGGTATTTTACGAAGGCACCAAATGTAATCCAGTAGAAATTATTTGATATGATATGCATTTTTTTCTATATAAGGTTTTATATAGATTACCTACATTCAAGCCATAACTAAACATATCAAAAATATATGTGTTTTACCTAGGTTAAGCGAATAACTTCGATAATAACAAAATATAAAAGCATAGATCGATTTTTAAGGGCGGACGTGCTCAGCGTGGGTCAAAATGGATATTTTTATCTATTTTCAAAGCATGATCCTGGACATACCTAATTTTGAAGCCTTATTATCCTTTATATTTATTTTAAACATTTGATGACTGCATAAAGTATTTTTATTACATAAAATAGTATTCTTTTAAACCTCTCTCTCTAATGTTTTAGAATATAGTCATATTTCAGTTCATAAGTGTGCAGTGGTGTTAAGATTTTTTACATTTATTAATTTTTAAACGTATTTATAAAACCATTAGTATAATTTATGACGAGATAATTTTAGTAAAATATTTACGATAAAAAATTATATTGATAATCTCTGTGATCCCAAATTTGACAAGAATTAGGCATTTTATTATTCAAAAAATGGGCAAGATTAACACATTTGAAGATAATTCTAAAGATACTAATTATAAGCTATGACTTTGACCATTCAAGTGTGATAAACATCCTACGAATAATGATTGCTTTATAATAATTATTGACCTAAGAATAAGGTACGTGTTTGAACATGTACCGTATTCTTAGGTATACAGGTATAGATATTACATAATACTAATAATAAAATCAGCTACAAATCATTTTATATTGCATAGTAATAATTATTTGTATTAAGAAATTACATAAGCGTGAAGTTCGATAGTTTTGACAGAAAGTATGATATAGTTAGTGCGACGCCGAGCGAGATAAAACGATGCATCTGTCAAAAACCATAACGATTTCAATATGTACAATATTATACATATAATTAGTCCAGGCATTTGGTAGTTTTAATAATTTCCATTTGTATGTATTTTGGGGTGCAATTTTCGAATCTTTACTTTGCTACGTCGGATTATTTTCACTCGTCGCTTTTTGGACACGCAATGCTCGACAAAAATCGCCACCGACTGCACAGAAGTAGTTTTTTCCATTGGCGCAGCAAATGCGAAAGTGTATGATTCAGATGGTTACCTACCGGAAACTGACAGAAGTCATTTGGAGAATGCTGCTCGCCAACAGTGATTTTACTTTGTGAATAATAAGTGTGGCTTAATCTCATTGAATATTAACGAACTTTTCAAACTACCCTAGAAAAATAAATTACCTTTTATTAATATTAATAATATACTATACTATACTATACTATACTATACTATACTACACTACACTACACTACACTACACTACACTACACTACACTACACTACACTACACTACACTACACTACACTACACTACACTACACTACACTACACTACACTACACTACACTACACTACACTACACTACACTACACTACACTACACTACACTACACTACACTACACTACACTACACTACACTACACTACACTACACTACACTACACTACACTACACTACACTACACTACACTACACTACACTACACTACACTACACTACACTACACTACACTACACTACACTACACTACACTACACTACACTACACTACACTACACTACACTACACTACACTACACTACACTACACTACACTACACTACACTACACTACACTACACTACACTACACTACACTACACTACACTACACTACACTACACTACACTACACTACACTACACTACACTACACTACACTACACTACACTACACTACACTACACTACACTACACTACACTACACTACACTACACTACACTACACTACACTACACTACACTACACTACACTACACTACACTACACTACACTACACTACACTACACTACACTACACTACACTACACTACACTACACTACACTACACTACACTACACTACACTACACTACACTACACTACACTACACTACACTACACTACACTACACTACACTACACTACACTACACTACACTACACTACACTACACTACACTACACTACACTACACTACACTACACTACACTACACTACACTACACTACACTACACTACACTACACTACACTACACTACACTATACTATACTATACTGTACTGTGCTGTGTACTGTGCATTGTGCTGTGTACTGTGCAGTGCTGTGTACTGTACATTGCATTACATTACATTACAATACATTACATTATATTATATTATATTATATTATATTATATTATATTATATTATATTATATTATATTATATTATATTATATTATATTATATTATATTATATTATATTATATTATATTATATTATATTATATTATATTATATTATATTATATTATATTATATTATATTATATTATATTATATTTTATTATATTATATTATATTATATTATATTATATTATATTATATTATATTATATTATATTATATTATATTATATTATATTATATTATATTATATTATATTATATTATATTATATTATATTATATTATATTATATTATATTATATTATATTATATTATATTATATTATATTATATTATATTATATTATATTATATTATATTATATTATATTATATTATATTATATTATATTATATTATATTATATTATATTATATTATATTATATTATATTATATTATATTATATTATATTATATTATATTATATTATATTATATTATATTATATTATATTATATTATATTATATTATATTATATTATATTATATTATATTATATTATATTATATTATATTATATTATATTATATTATATTATATTATATTATATTATATTATATTATATTATATTATATTATATTATATTATATTATATTATATTATATTATATTATATTATATTGTAAACGATCATGAATAAAACTCATTCTTCTGTCTGTGCTGTGCTGTGTAGTGTGCTGTGCTATGCTGTGCTGTGTGCTGTGCTGTGCTGTGCTGTGCTGTGCTGTGCTGTGCTGTGCTGTGCTGTGCTGTGCTGTGCTGTGCTGTGCTGTGCTGTGCTGTGCTGTGCTGTGCTGTGCTGTGCTGTGCTGTGCTGTGCTGTGCTGTGCTGTGCTGTGCTGTGCTGTGCTGTGCTGTGCTGTGCTGTGCTGTGCTGTGCTGTGCTGTGCTGTGCTGTGCTGTGTACTGTACTGTACTGTACTGTACTGTAATGTACTGTACTGTACTGTACTGTACATTACATTACAAAACATTACATTACATTACATTACATTACATTACATTACATTACATTACATTACATTACATTACATTACATTACATTACATTACATTACATTACATTACATTACATTACATTATACGCGGCATAAGCGTTGGACTACAAAGCCGTGGGTCCCAGGTTCGAATCCTGAGTCTGGCAAGTACAAAAATTGTTTTTCAATTTGTGTGTCAGGGTATGGACCTAATAGGTTGAGCAAGTGGCTGACATCCATTTCTCGTAAAAAACAAAATCTGTCAATACAAACCTTCACTCTGTGGAGGCCCATATGATCCTATCAGGATCGGACATGGTCGAAAAAAAAAAATATTATATTATATTATATTGTAAACGATCATGAATAAAACTCATTCTTCTTTTGCATTCCAAATAATTTCTAATTGCGAGTTCTGGCATAGCTGAAAGGTACATATTATTATTTATATAGAAAATACAAAACTCTATAGCCATCTAATATCGATTATTCGAAAAATTAAATTTCGATATACATGCATATTCTGATCTGCAGTAGATAAAAGGTCTAACTGTCCTTTTATAACGTCTTATAAATCATATCTTTCCTTGCCAATTCAGACACAATAATAATTATTATATGGGTATACTTTATACGTTCCTTATATAAAGACGTAGCTGCCTATTTTATCGACATGCGATAAACTTTGAACAAGTTTTCCTAACCTAACCCAACATGTTCTATGTTGAAAGACAAGTAAAGTGGAAAATATGATATGCACGTGCAGAGAAAAAATAGTCTATGCACCTATCTACGTGCATAGATGCACACAACTAACCCTTGACACATACATACGCACTGTAACGCTTTCACCGTCGCAAAATCAGTAATGCATAGTTCCATATTTCCCTAATTTTACTTTGATGGATTTTATGCATTTTACCTGGATCACGGTTAAGGATGACATGACTTAAAAGCGAAGATGCTATCATACATCAGATGTTTATGTACATACATATTAATGATGTTGAATATTATTTTTCAATAAAAAATGATAATTATTGTTTATGTAATTTGCCGCCGAATCAAACTCGCTGACGAGTGCTGTTTTGGTCTCCAAAAGCTTCTGAAGAACAAAGCTCTTGGAGAAAATGAATACATCATTATGAGATTATCCCGCGCCCAGTGCCTACTATTCATATTTGAGTCACAGGAGTGATGGACACATAATACAGAATGATAAAAAGGTAGATATCTTGTCCTGAAATGAATCATTAAGCCGTTTAAAATGACATTTGCATTCATGTAAAAATGCTAAGAACGCGCTAGCGACTAGAATTACTAGAATGACTGCATTTTGGCGGTTGATGAGGTGGAGGAGATGAAGTCGTCGTTGCTTGGATGTTGCTATGGGAGAGTTAATTTATCGTTACAAGAATAAATAAATATAATAATAAAAATGACAGCGTGAGGTTATAATTACGGGTACGGATATACTGGTGAAATCGATGTGATAGAGAGATTGATTATATTAATGAACTGAGCGACTGGACTCGAGTGGAATGACGGTTAACTATGTCGAGTGACCAGACTTAATGTGAGAGTGGTGCGTCGATAATAGACGCCCTACTGATATAGTTATGATTGAAGAAATTCTGACAATCCTTTTCGCTCCATTGTTTTGTTTTAACAACAAAACATATATATTAATGTGTGTCAACCATGTAATGCTGACTGGTATAATTGCTACATTATAATGCCGGAAGCATTGACGTCCCTAAGCAAAGTGCCACCCTTAATCAGATTTAGAACGACGTCCCCGTTCATTTTTTATTTCAAATTGTCTGAAAATTCGTTAGGTTACCTACTTATCTATCTTATTATTTATTTTCGGCTATATTCATAAAAACAGATACTGAGAATTAAAGCATTTCCACAAAACCTACTCTGAAAAAGCGATGGATTGATAGGTTTGACACCCGAACTGGTCTACTAACTTTTGTAAGCTTTGATTAATTGACAGAGGTGAAACGAAATCAATGACTAATCAGAAATTACGCATTTCTTTTGCGATGTGTCCGAAATTAATGAACCGTCATCTTTTATTTTGATTTTCATTAATTATGTACCTTTTATTAATACACACAGATACATCTTTCATCAATTATTTTCCTAATTGGACATAAGAATATAATATTCATTTTGCCGAAAATAATGTTTTTACATAATATCGTCACCTCAATACTATAACTAGATAACTCTGATTTGGTCATTGTTGGGAAAATGAAATTTAAACTTACGCTATAATTATTATTTAAAATAGAAATGGAAAATTGGGAACATGAAATATGAAAAAAAATATTGTAGATATATTATATTACTTATTTAATGCATTTATAGTTTTTAAGTTATCTAACATTTTCAAACACAAAATTAATACAGTTGCCATTAACTTCTGACTTACCTAATTTTATTATTTTGTAGAGAAGGAAATGTGAAATCATATTCAGTAGCTATCTCAAAAACAGTGAAAATCAAGAGTTATCTAGTTGTAGTATTAATGTGACTATATGTAGGTAATTCAAGTTTCGCAAAAGCAAATTTAGTCATCAAACAAGATTTCGTCCTTTAAAAAAAGATATATCTGACAATAAATCTTTTCATTAAAAAAAAAACATGCGGTTTAATTTCTAAGACATCATATCAATCGTGACTTATACCTATCGCTATCGAAAGATTTGTAAATTTCGTATCATTAACAAAACACATGTAACCAGTGAACATAGAATTAATGGGAACTGAAATACCTAACGGGTGTGGAGTAACAGGCAACCGATCTCAATTGTGGAAGAATATGGGATAAACTTAGACACTTGTCAAGAATACGTCATTCCTTCGTTTTGACAACTGCTATCGGTTTATGCACTGATGCTCATTCAATAATGGTATATTTGAAGGTTGCAACACACACGATTGGACGTCTATAATCTATAATATAATATAATATCGTGGTTCATTTTCGTAGGACACTCTCACATTCAAAACCCTGCTTCAAAATGGTGTGCATTGGGATATAGCGTATCGAAAATCTATTTATCAATTTATTCTATGCATATAATTGAATGTATGTACAATCGCACATAGGTCGGTGCAATATTTTTGATAGAAGAAAATACATCTGCTTATCTCATATCACAACAAATTTCACTCGACGTCGGCCGTGGGTAGAATAGCAAAATGTTGCACCGGCGCATGCGCAGATTCTGTTTTTCATTCGATTCGGCTTACCGCGTGATGCTACTGTCTCGGTATGGTCTCTGAGTTGCAGCATTTACGGTAGTTATGATTTATGGCCATGTCCCAGTGGAGACGATTTTTCATGTGTGAGTTGGCTTAAACTTAAAGCCAGTGGAGGCTCATGGATTAATATATTTTAATTAGTATTATATGTTGTATGTATTGCTAAGTACATACGCACGTTCTTGCTCGATGGTTTTACGCTCATTCGAACATGTCTCAATGTGTTTACCATCTCGCTCGATGCTTTTATGTTCGATATCGAGCAAACGGCTCGATGCGAATCGAACGTCCGTAATTAATTCTTCTCGATGCTCGACAGAAATTCTCATGAGCATGACTCAATGTGTACGCTTTGACTGAGCGTCTTGTGTCGAGCTCAAACGTGTGGACGCAACGACGAGCATGCTCCCAAGTTCGATCGAGCGAAACTGTCGAGCAAAAACGTCCGTGGGTCCTAGGCTTATGTGTTTCAGTATCTCTATAAGAACTTACATATTATTATTTTATGGAGAATTACAAGAGTCAGCGATTATGGTCCGGTATCGTCACAACGTCCAATTCGTCAGGTTATGAAACGCAACTAGCAAGAGTATAAATTATCCAATGTCCATTACGAGAGGCGCCAGAGGAAGGTCAATCGTGAAATCATCTCCAGTCGACGGGAGTATAATACAGTGGGGTAGTGGTGAAAATTCATAATGTGTATGAGGCGTGAATTGGTGGTAGTAGATGTGAGAGGAGAAGGGTGTAAATGTGTGAGTGCGACGAAAGATGGATGTAAATGGACACCCCGTTTTGAAAGACTTCTGCACGCATTAATATTATTACCAGGGGTGTATGAGGGTATTATCTCACGTACCGCCAATAAATATGGATTAAAAAAAATCATAAATACTTTCCCTCTACCAGTCGTTTTATCTCAATATCCTCTCTGCCGTATACCATGACTTAAACAACGATAAGCGCTTCAAAGTATTGGTGAGGGTGTATCAGGAAGAACTTCCTAATACCCTAATTGTTAATGGCGTGTACTGTGTAGGATTTTTAGTTTGAATATTAGTTCCAATGTTTAGATACTGTCTCTGCGAAAAAACGTAAAAAATGCAATATTTAAAACATGCTTCGCTTTTTTCAAATTACACAATCAGTCTCTCTGTGGCAGATCGTCAATCGTGATAATTAATAAACAATCGCAGAAGGCCTAAAATGGACGTGTAACTTGACCATGTGCCAGTTTGATTATATAATATATAATTAAATTGTCGTTCACGTAAAAGAACTCCATTATAGCTGTTTTAAAACATGGATTTTTTGATGATATTTTGAACTACAAGCGATCGTAGAATTAACAAAAAAGCCTTGTTTCTAAAACCATTATATTAAACCTAATTTATTGCTGACACCGCGACTAGCGCGTTTCCGTTACCTGGCCATTAGATATAATTAACATGCTATTTAAATGTGGTAATTAAAAATTAAATAACAGCTCAGCAGTGGTTGTGGAACATTTACAGTTATATTAACATATAAAACACGTGTCACCGAACAGTCAGTTCAACTAGCTATAGTCCACCCCCAAGTGATGTAAAACTAAATAAATTTATTTCTACACATTATACAATCGCATAATATAAAAATCGCAATGCAAAGATTACGTTATATATTGTATTTAAATAATAAGTAGTTTTAAATTATTAACTAATTCCTCTACACTTAACTCAATATTTTGGGGGATAATGATACATGCCTAAACGTATTTATGCCGATTTCAGGTAAAGGCGTATAAGTAATATTTATTTGTAATTTATAATCATGTATAACAAATTAAGTAGACAATTTTATGTGAATGTAACATTAAAACGGCCACGGTGGCCGCGCGGCTTAAGCGTTGGACTATAACGCCGTGGGTCTCAGGTTCGAATCCTGGGTCTGGCAAGTACACATATTGTTTTTTCAATTTGTGTGTGAGTCAGGGTATGGACCTAATAGGTTGAGCAAGTGGCTGACATCCATTTCTCGTAAAAAAAAAAAAAAAAACTGTCAATACAAACCTCTACTCTGTGGAGGCCCATGTGATCCTATTAAGACCGGACATGGTCAAAAGAAAAAAAGAACATTTAAAATCAATTAACAATTTTATCATTGTCGTGGTAATTTATTTTTTATATTTTCGATTCTGTTAATTATTGTTATAAAAATCAGTAATTACGAATCCATTATCTGTATAATATTGCACCTCACGTTATTTCCACTGCGTTTTAATATCTAATCGACTAATTAACGCCATAAATATAAAACAGACACAAATAATGTAGGTTTAAAATGAAAAAAAAATCATTTCCTCTTTCTAATTAATCATCCACCACTTAAAAAAATCAGCGCGGCGTATTAAAAATCTCTCCAAGCAATACGCACGTGCAGGTATAGTGAGTACCTTGGCACAGAAAGGGATAAGAGAGAGCGAGACACCTGTATGTCGCGATGTGGAGAGCGAGCGAGATCGCAGATGATAGGTAGATGAAAACCCATTGACGCACCGTGCATTGTACTCCAGTGTTTTTTGTGCGACGCGTATGTGGTGACCATAATGAAAAAATCCAAATTAAACTAAATTTGTAATAAATTCAACACATTGTAATAGTTTAAACAGCAATATCTCCAATTTGGTAAAAAAATACTGTACTTGTAATTACCCGTGGGGCTTACTTTCTGTTGTGCTCTTGAGCCATTGATATACTACTAGATGAGCAGTTCCCATATTAGTGTCATTTTAAAAATGTACCACAAAAGATATAACGAATATCGTCTTATAATATTTCCTTGTAGGTATAATGCGTTAAGACCGTTAACATGGATTCCCGAATTTTCACTCGTATTGCCCTGGCTGTAAAACTAAATTTGCGTTCTTGGAATAGTGAACCTAAGGGTGGCTGCAACGCAAAACAGACAGAGCAAGTCGTCATGCGCTGACTATTAGTTAGAGTAAGATGCAAGCTAGACCGGGCTTACTCAGTAAGTTTTAACAAAGGCCGACTCGCTGAAAATCGGGCGTCATTTTAAGAAGCATATGATTCATCCAGTAGTATATCAATGTCTTGAGCGCATACTGAAGAAAACTATATATGTGTATTAAATACTTATTCTTATTCTCTGGTACCACAGCCTAAGGTGAATAATGGCCGCTTCAAACAAGTTATTATAATATAGTCTACACGTCATACAAAGGGAGGGTTCTCAACAAAAATGCATAGACCATAACATATTTGCTTCCTTTTCCGCGATACCCACTGGCCTTAGAGAAAATTATATTAGCAAACTTCAATAGTAAAATTATTGAACATAAATAACTTGAAAACACCTCAGATATATATATACCTACTAGAAAATATCATATTTAAAAAAAATTACTATGCTCGACGGGATTTGAACTCATATAACTACTGGTATTGCGCCAACTGTGCATTAACCAATTATGCTACGAGCCTCCTATCTAATTACGTTAATTTAAACTACCATGGCATACATGAAATGCTTATCAAATTGCGTTATTATTGACTATCGGTTTTTGTGTATTAAATCAAGAAATATTATTTACCTTAATTACTAACCGACGCCCGGCTCTAGCCAAATATTTTATTTATAACGACTACTTGAACTTGCTAACAATTTTTAATAAACCATTTCTTTTATTCAACGAATAATTTACAAGACTTTGAGAATGTAACATTCCATATATTGAACATACATAACTTGAAAACACCTCAGATATATACCTAGAAAAAATCATATTTGAAAAAATCACGATGCTCGACGGGATTTGAACCCGTATAACCACTGGTATCGCGACAACTGTGCATTAACCAAATAAAAATGTTATTGATGTTAACCTTGTTAACATTTAACAACCTTAACATTAACTTGACCCATCGGGAAAAGTAGCCACGAGTTTGGGTTAATTTGCTTACCTACAAACCGTCCGATTTATCTCTTTTACACGCACTTTCAAATTAGTAATTTATGGGTGGTTTGGACTAATCTCAAAATTTAATATAGTAACATAATGCCAGTGAATTAAATATTCAATTCTGACGTCAGATTTTTCCTTGTTGATTGCAGTCACCCCCGTTCAATGAAATGCCAACGCACTTTCGCGCCCTATGTCACACTCGAGCGTATAACGACCCCCTCCCCTTTAAAGTACAGCCCCCAACCCCCCCCCTTTATAACACATATTATTGTACACACACCTATTAAAAAAAATGATTTTTTAAATTTACCGCCAAAAGATCGTGACTTTTTTTTCTCTTTTGAATTAATTATTACATTTAATTTTACTGCAATATCACTATGTATCCTCATGTGTGGTAAGTATATTATTATTATATTATGACAAAACGTGCAAAAGACAACTATTTTATAACATAACATTCGACAGACTATTTCATAGAGGTTAAGAAAATCGTTTACTGGCGATCGCCCGCGACATCGTCCACATGAAATACGGAAAGAAAAAGTAGATAGATATATTTATAGGTGAATAAATAGACTGATTCGGTTTGAATGTAATTTATCCAGCTACGATTAGTTTTTAAAGAAGATCCCCCAAACCAACCCGCCTCGCACCACACTCGGTCTCAATCAAGCGTATCACGAGATCCTTCGTTTGGTGTGAAGTATCAGCAATTTTCTGCAATGGTTTCAGAAGGAGATACCCAAGTCTTGGTCAGCCACGCTCTCAAGTGAACTTTGACTGATTCTAATGATTTTTTTTTCGACCATGTCCGTTCCTAATAAGATCATATGGGCCTCCACAAGGTAGAGGTTTGTATTAACAGATTTTGTTTTTACGAGAAATGGATGTCAGCCACTTGCTCAACCTATTACGTCCATACCCTGACACCTACATTACTACTTACTACTACCACTTATTTGTCAGGACATTTCCAGGAGTTTTGTAGTAGTAGTGTCCATATTACATTTAGTTCACTTATCAAATGAGAAATACCTGCTAAAATTCTTATTTATGGACTTATTAAATATACATAATATGGTACAATAAAATTGAGGGATAAGCTGCATATTCTACATCTATGGACCGCACGCCACTGCTAATTACTGTAATGTACGTAATAATTTGTATAATCAGTTGGCAGATAGTTATATAAATAAATAAGATAGTGTAAAATACGTGTTTTAAAAAAATATTAATTAATTTTATTGTTTAATTTGTATTTTTATTGAATTATTGTTGTTTTTTGTTTTATTTTATTTTTGCTATAATATTATAACGTCTTGAATTTGTAATTTGTTATGTAGGTACTCAATATGTTTTTTTTTAAATAAATAAATGCTTAATAATGAAATAAAATAATAGATATTACTAATTGATTGTTTATATTGTACCGAACACGAAAAAACTACTAGATATATTAAAATGTACAAAACTGTTTTACCAGTAATTATATTTTACGACACTTTTCCGGGCCGTTATCAATACAAACGCACACTAATAGACATTTAAAAAAAATACCAGCGCAATACACCCGTATCATATCCAAGAACCCTTCGGGAAATTTACCCTGTTTTTTCTTACAGGTAAATCTTGTTTAGCGGTTTTTGATTTTACGAGGATGTTTAAAAAATCAAGGGGCTTACACATCATAGTTATAGTACGTTAAAGTTTGAAATTTAAAACATATATAAAAACATCTGAAATGCGAAGGAAAGTCTGTATTACATATATACGTTTTCATGAAAATATAACATAATAAGTACCTAGCTAATAACGCCACTTGAATTGGCATGCAACATGCAATAATTATTATGTTATGAGTGTCGATTATAAGTCGGTTATAGGTACACAATAAGTAATGATTAAAAAATGCTATATAATAATATATAAAAATAGTATACAAATCTATAATCGGAAAATTTTATTACCCACCCGAACTAAAAAAAATACATGACTCGTCATTCAGAAATACGTCCAGTGATAATACCTGTTATTATAGACAATTTGATGTTATTTTACATAGGTAATACTCAATGTGTCTGAAATAGTTCAAGTTAAACCTGCATAAAGTTCAGAAAATATTTTTAATTATTGATTCATTTTAATATATCGAAACATCCAGAGTGATCGCTTCATTCTTCATCATCATGCAGGCCCGAGTGAGTTTTCGTCTGGTCAAGATGGAATCTAAATTATTCTCTGACCTTAGCGACTGTCATAGCGATTCATCAAAACCCAGTTTTTTGACGCCACATCAATCTTGTTTTTTCATTGAGATGCGTTATTGTAATCAGAGCGTTGGAGCGCAGCTCAGAGCAGTGGAGCAATGGGATTTTACCCGGAGCACCGAAAATTTGTAGTGCTCCACTGCTTTGTATGTTTTTTTTATTATTATTAAATTTTCGTCCTAAAATCCAATGCAAATATTATATTTGACACTACAAGCGGCAAGTCGAGTCGCTTCCAGTATGCCCACTACCCAAGCGATTGTCGTGAGTTTATCTTCAGTGGGTACTAAAAATAATTCTAAGTGAGAAGAGGCAGATAATGAAAGATTGTTGTCGGAAATTTTGTTTAATAGAATTAATAATGAAAGTGACAAATAATAAACCTTGTTTTAAAACTATTTTTTTAACATTTGTATGCACATAATATATATTTTACCCGGAGCGGAGCAGACCCTGGAGCAGCGCTGGCGCAATAGGTCCCGGAGCGGATCAACTCAAAAAAGGGTCCGCTCCAATCCTCTGATTGTAACTCATATTATTTACCATTTATCCGGTGCACTGAAAACAGTACATTTTGATGAATTTCACATCAACTAGCTTGTGGAAAAAGTAAGAAAATGAAAAGACCTAATTTTTTTGTTTTCGAAAGGTCCTCCATAAAATCATTATGGAACCCACTATACATCACTATATAATATTATGTGAATCATATGAATTTCATATGGCACCTATATAATCGATGTATTCAAAAAAAATGTAATTAAAAATCTATATTGTTTTATCTTAAATTAGAAAAATTAAATTTTGATTTTCCATGGGTAACCTACCACTATATATTATCTTACTTGCTTATCTAAAATTCAACCCCTTATTCCTCTAGCAACGATTTACATCTACTTACCTTCGCCATTGACAGAAATATGACCAGATTCTGCTAAGTAATTTTCATTCAAATGTGAGCAACAATTTCAACAATGAAAGTCTTAAATTTCAAAATAACAATTATTTTACTATTATACAAGCAAAAATAAACTAAATTGAACCACGTTCGATTGAAAAAAAATCGGATTGTTACTAGCTTAGTTTCTTTTAGGAATATATATTATTTGATTGTTTTGAGAATTTTAACAATGTATAATAAATAAAACTATCGCAATGCAAGAAACGGGAATTTTCCGAAAAGAAGAAAACGCAAAATGTTTTTACATGACCAAGTTGAGTAAATCTATTTAAAAATTAAATATAATATGCTATTGTAAATTCTTTAAAGTTGTTTTCAATATCTTGGAAATGATGTCTTATTTTCAACTGATCTTTTATTACTATTCTATGAAAAATGTTGATATTTATTTATGTTTATTGATATTTTAGTGTATGAAGAAGGACGAGTGAAGATATAATTACACTCTGTAGAATGTACACCATATCCATGGGATATACTTCAATGTTAGGAAAATTGTATTTAAAGCGTTACAATTATTATTGTTTTGAATCCTGTCGCATGTGAAATAGGTACGTAGTCAGCGGAGATTTTTTACGCAGATGACGCAATCGATTCGTCAGAATATTTAAATGGGGGATGAAATAGTTTAAATCACTCATTCAATTATTAAATTATACCACAATCTTTAAAATACGCATTTCACACAAATAAAGTATTAGTCAACCGACAACAAAATCCCTGCTATTGACTTCAAAATGGCCTTTAACAAAACCACTCATGTGATACTAAAAAACAGATGCATTGATAATCAGATAGGAACGTTGATAGTTAGAATTTATGGTTCATATTTTTTTGGGGGGGCCTCAAAATCAGTCAGTGTCTCGGGCATTCACGTCGTTAAGTACATCACTATAATATGTGGCGTCCTTTAGCTGTATTTGGTTTGGAAAATTTTGGCGGTCAATTCGAAACACGCCTGCCAACATTTCTACCCTAATCCACATTGACATCAGCTGTCGTCCGGGACGCAAATATGGGGAAATAATTTTGTGTGTTGTCTATTGATTCTGAATTTCAATTCTCACCTGATGACGGCTTAATGGACCATATGTCAGCTGTTGACATTGCTAAATCAATTATAGTGCGAAAATAGGAAGGGAATTTACATATCACCGTGATGTCTATTACAACGCTAGAATAGGTAGATGATTACGTGAAAACAATATACTTTTTTTTACCGTCTCCGTCTCCATAACATTGAAAACATATTTCCATGTACAGAAATCACAAGTTTAATATGGCACACGGTTCAAATCTTAGTTAGGTAGCTACCCCCCCCCCCCCCTATCTATATATATATATCTATATATCAATTATTCAGTAAAATTTGACGCATGGTTTTGAATGTGTGAGTGTCCTACGAAAATGAACCACGCATTATTGAGGTGCAATAGTGTGTGTTTATACATCGATATTAAATGAGCATCAGTATTGGACGAATTCTTGACACGTATTTAAATGTATCCCGTATTCTTCCTTACTCGAGACGGTTGCCTGCTTCTCCTTACCCGTCAGGTATTTCAGTTCCCATTATTTCTGAGTTCCCTTGTTTCAAACCATCGACGTATATAATATTATGAACACTGCCTGAGATACATAAGCACCGAATACATTGGCAGAATAAGTCAAATAAATGAACGCTAGTTTAAAATATGTAAGTACAATTATTACAATGTAGGCAGAATTAATTTTTCAATTCATTATATTGTACATTGTACATATTATTAGAAAAATAGGATAACAATGCTGTTAAGACAACCTTATTGTAATGTAAGTAAGTTCATTATTTTCAAACACATTCATAATACCTACTATTAATTAATTATCTATTTACGCAAGTCAAAATAGCAATACCCGAAGCGGGTAGAAGAATTGTTTTCAATAAGGCATTTTTCTCAGCCGGCACAAATTTCCTTTGACTTCGCATCAAGTAGAGTAGTTTGCGTGCCAAAGTCCTTAAAGAATTTTGATAGTAAATGCGAAGTATCCATAAAGGTATCTAGAACAGAAACCGTAGATCCAGATGTCTTTGAGTAGGGTTGTTTAATTGTATTCTTTATTATTCAGATTCCGCATCAATGTTTAAAACATACTTATTGAAAAAGAAACATTTAAATTTGACCCAGCCTCGAGCGACCGATCAAATTAATTATTACGCGCGTTAACGTCTGGTCGTCGAGACTTGTGCTTACATAAGCAACACGAAGAAACATTCATTTTAAAGGAAATGTAGCCTATCTGACAACATACACTTAGTTTAGTTAATTTCTAAGGAAAGGATTCTATTAAAAAAAATGATTTCAAAAAAATAATACACGATCCTTTTGCACAGCGCTGGGATTGATTTATTCCAGGGTTCCTCATGGAAGACTCATTTAGGAAACTCTGGTTTGCTCAGTGGTGGATTTAAGGACTTGGGCACTGACTGACTTTGTGCCGCCCCTCCCCCCCAACGGTAAATAATAAAGTCTGTAAATTCCAACTACCAACGTATTTAGTAAAATTATTAATATATCTTTCCAAAAAGCACATATTATATAACTAAAATTTAACGTTATTTATATTATATTATAGGCCCTTTTAATGTTAGTTGCAGGGATTTTTTGATGCTTTGTGCAATATTTTATACCTATTCAATTTGTGAGAATTACACATACATATTTTAAAGATTTTGATATAAATTACCAATTGTATGGTATGGTGCGAACTGTTTCTAGCCGTCTTTTTAAATAATTGGACGATTCGATTGCGTCATCTGCGTCAAAGAAAATAGCCCTTTATTTTGCTTATCATAATATTTTCGTGCTTCATTTTTTTGCTCAAGGTGACCAAATGTTGCGTAATGGTGGCGAGATTATCAAAAATCTATAATTTACTTAATACTATTTTTATTTAAATAAATTACATTCTAAAATAAGAATAGTGTGTGGCTATTATCTGATCCTATGATTCATCTTTATGCAATAAGTACCTACTTTATAATTATTTTCTTTTTTCGTTTTTATTATTAATATATTCGACCTATCGGCATGAAAATGGGATGAAAAGTTCACTTTCATAGATAGGTATTTATAGAAGAGAGCTATTAAACAAGATGGCCGCCCCTAGATGACTGGGGCAGGGCAGCCAACATAATTTATATCAACAATTAATTAATAACAATGATGATAAAAGAGGGCGTCACCGGCACAGCCGTTAAACAAAAGCAATCGGAAAACAAAAGGGTGTCGACCAATCAGCGGCTCGAGTGGCATTTTATGGTTTTTATATCATCAACTCCGGATTGAAAAGTCTTTTCATCTGGGAAAAAAGGGCGCGAAAAAAGACATTTAGATTTCAGTAATCGAACATGTTCGGGATCGGACTTCCTAATGATTTTATAAGTATTACTAGTTTTTCAACATTTGCCGTATCCTAAAGAGATTTTTTAAACAAGTAAATAGTTCTTACTCATTCGCACAACTTGTTATGTCTGTGCTTTGAATGAGTTTGGACCCAAATACGCATTAAAAAAATGTGAAGTTACCAGATATACCGATACAAAAGTTCGAACCGCGAACCACGATTTCAGAAATGAACATTTTGCCATTCGTCCACCGCGGGACTGATCCTAAATACTAGTTATCCTAGAAAGTAAGTAATATCTATATATGAAGGCGTCCCCCGAAAAGGGGTCTATATAATACATCATGACAAAAAGTGATTTTATTGACTAAAACGGGTCTATATAGCATTGCTCACGTTACAATTGGAAAGTTTTATTATTTTATCTGCCACAGTTTTTGAGATATTAGCAATACTAAAATGCTTACCGTAGAAGAGGGGTATATATGATTATTTTATTATCCAAAATAAAAAAAATTGTCAATCATAAAGAGTGCTTTCATGAACATAATTATTATCACAGATATACTCCAAAAGTCCGCATGATCGAATACAACGTTTTTTTCCTCTCCTGAACAATTTTGTTTTTGCATATAGACCCCTTTCGGCGGACACCTTCTCATCATCTCCAGACGCAGCACCACGACAGATGACCATATGGATCCCCTACAATGTTAGGGGTGACTTAACTGTAACTGTTTTAAGAGGATTAGTACATACAGGGCTTGAAATGGACCGGAGCGCACCGGAGCGCCGTTCCTGTTCGTGAAATCGGTAAAATTATCGCTCCGTCTCGTGGAACAAATAATTTGACCGTCTGAGCTAGATAGCCCATATAATAGAAAATCTAACACACTTATTTTTATGAAATCTACATAAAATTTGATAACTGTAAATATCTTCAGAAAACTGCCGAGCGCTCCGGTTCGTAAACTTTTCCATTTAGAGCGCTTAGTACATATTAAAAAATTCTCGCATCCTCTGTCAAGGGTGCGAGATTTGGTCGAAGTAAAATTAGAACATTAAAATTACCCATTACCTGAATCAAGAAAGACTTATTTGTTTTAAAAAATACATGTAGATTAATAATTAGCCCCCGGCGTGATTGGATCCTAAGCCATCCGGATCGATAGTTTATCAAGTTATGTTGAAGTGATGTAGCTGGTCTTTTAATAGGATGACTCCAAACCACAAACGCTTTTTCATATAAATACATAGTTATGCCATGATAAGATGTTAAATATTTAAATAGATTTTTAGAACTACAATTAACATTATTTTGTGTCACATTCTCGCCGACCCATTCGGTGAGACTTTCTCTACTACTTACTATAGATATACCGTAAATCCGGTGTTCGAATTTAGAACTAAGTTAATTACAGTATAAAAATTATGGCTAAGTATGTGGCGCCCTCACTAAACTGACAACTTACTCATACTGGTGGATTAATATTTGGTACACGAAGGGGGCCGAGCGCGCTACTACACGCTCGCACTGCGGTGGTCTCGGCGAGGGTGTAATAATGCATTAGGTTGTTGAATGAGGTTGCTTGCAGAACTGTAATTCAAGCACTATAATGAATCCAAAATGTAATTAAGTAGGTATTCAAAAACTCAAGAATGTTTGTTATTTAAATTTATAATTCGAAACTTGAATTGAAAATTGTGTTATTTTATGCATGTTTACATATAATAGGTTTATATTAATTACATAAAATATCAGTACATACGTATTACAATGCATTATTTTTTCAGTACAGTCACCGCCATCTTTAGATTAATAGTCGGCAATGGTACAGTACATGGTTTTGAATGTGTAAAGTAAGTCAAATATAAAAAGTCTATGAAAACTGCCCCATTGACTCGGGTGGTTCGATATTCAAGATCGGTCTTTTGTCTTTGAAATATGTCACGCCATGCTTAATCATAGACAATCGGCCATCTGTCGAATAAAAATATTCACAGGCTAAAATCGTTCGAAATAAAAAATATAACAGTTATTTTTTAAATAATAATAAAATAAATTTCGCTGGATAATATTATTTACTTCATCATACATGTTGTTATATTACAACTATTTTTTTTCATTTCGTTATATCAGACTTCAACAAGCTGTCGTTGGAGATCTCTTTGGTGAAGGTATCACCTTTATTGATTCATTACTACATACCAGTGGCGAGGGGTGGAGGTAGGCTGTAAGATTCGATATACATAGTGCACACTAAACTTTTTCAGTCATACTTATTTGTTTTCGTTTAAGTAAGAATACAATTTTGCAGATGGTGCTGGTTAGTTTTTAAAATTCAATTAAACTCTGTCTTAGCCAAACCATAATAGTTTAGATATGTATGCTATAGGCGATCCGACAAAAATAGTGCACACTTTTTCAGTCATGTTTTTTTGTTTTCATTGAATTAAGCATACATATTACTGATAATGTTGGTTAGTTTTTTTTAAATTCATTAAGCCCCGCCTAACCAAACCATAATCGATAAAAAATAGTCTTCTATCTATTAAATACGAGTATCTAAAATTATTATAACGATGAATTTTAAAAACAAACAGATACTATCTACACATTTTAGTCTTAGTTCAATGAAAACAAATAGTTTGACTGAAAAAGTTTACTATGCACTATTTATATGATAAGGGTTAACTGCCTACCTCCATTCGCCACTGTTCTAGACCGCACACTGTAGCATCTGGAATTGAATTCCCTATGTGCATATTAAGTTAATTGGTCGTCTTCTTCATGTGCAGTTCTTATTTCCTTCTCGAGTCTTCTTCGGTTGTACCTGGACTCAGCTGAACGGGTTACCAATCTATGAAGATCTTGTCGTATTCTTGTGTTAGTCGGTCCATCGTGAGGGTGTTCTTCATCTGCCAATCATAACCAGACACTTCAAACAATCAACACATTTCCGAGTTTCAGTCAACATACAATAAAATAAATAACACGGTGGATGTGAAACGGTGATAAAGATAACAATATTGTGATATTTCAAGAACTGAAAGAAATCACATCGTCCGGTTGTAACCATGAGATATTAAAAAACCTAATAGGCGACCGAGAACCCACTGGATTGATGAGAATATGAGATAACCAAGTTTAACGGAAATATGTAGTAACAATAACGAAGGACCGATAGGAGTGAAGACAGCAGAGTGAATGGAAAATGGCGGAGATAACTTCGAAACCAGTACCTATTAAAAAAGACAGTATTTCACAAAATATCAGACAATAAAAACTATGTCTGTAGCAGTGGCGAATGGTGGACGCAGGCTGTCAGGCTCCGACATAATAGTGCATACCTATTAAACTTTGTCGGTCAAACGTATTTATTTTCATTGAACGAAGACTACAATGTGTGGATAGTGTTTGTTGGTTTTAAAAATTCAATTAAACCGTATCCAATCCAAGCCATAGCAGATAATAGTAAAAATTATTCGTTTATCTATAAAATATTTTTTATCGATTATGGTTTGGTTTAGGCAGGGCTTAATGAATTTTTAAAAAATAACTAAACACCATCTGTAATATTATGTATTCTTAATTCAACAAAAACAAATAATAGTAAATAGAGATATAAATAGGTACTGAAATAGTTTGCACTATTTCTGTCGGATCGCCCGTAGCATACCTACCTAAACTATTATGGTTTGGTTCAGGCAGGGTTTAATTGAATTTTAAAGCTAACCACCACCATCTGAAAATTATATTCTTGGTTCTATGTAAACAAATAAATGTGACTGACAAAGTTTAGTGTGCATAATGTATGTAAAATCTTAACAGCCTACCTCCACTCTTCAACACTAGTAGGTAAGCAGCTACTTATTTTAACGAGAAAAAAGTGAAATTATACTAAAGGCTAAAATCAAACTAAAAAAAAACTAAACCCTTTCTACCAAACATCAATGATTTAATTGATTCATATTTTGGATAGGTATCTCTATTCTGTAACGATTCTAATTTTTAAACATGTAATATATGGACATGTTTAGACATTTACTTATGTAAATAAAGGTTATTTTCTGAACCCCAACATCAGTGGTGTCATTATCATCATCATCTTCAGCCAGGGTCGATCCACTACTGGATGAAGGCTTCCCTTTTAATGAAATGCATGAGTGCCAGGAAGCTTTAGGGCGTTCCTGTGTTCGTTTAGTGCACATTGGGTTCCACTGGATGACGCAATTTGTACACCGGTTTTCCACACCTCGAACGACGTGTCGAGGCCATCGCTATTTAATCTGCTTAATGATGTCTCCATCAGAATGGCAACGATCATTTTATGTTGTATACCTACTATACGTGGTGTGGTCCACTATCCCTTCTCTGCTGGAATGACACCCGCATGTTCCGGCATTAAATCCTTATTTCAAAACCGTCCCTCAAATTAGCAACTGAGTTGCGACTTGTCTAGTCAATGGTAGTAACGTCTAACATGATAAATCCAGGGTTCCGGTCTAGCTCAGACAATGTTCAATTCGAACCCTGGTATCACAATTTATACATACACTATTCGTCACCCTATTTATTTTTTTAGTATGTGTATTTTTATTCTTAGTTTTATTATCCTTATATGCTAAACGATAGTAACCCAAGTTAATAATAATATCGATACAATTTTTTATGTTTACAATGTTTACATGATTCAAAAATATTTCGAGTAATATAATAATGATGAGAACTATTTGAATAAATGTAAAAAAACCCGGGACACCAACCCGGTGCGCTCATACTCAACAACACTATTCCCCTAGAGATTATGTATCCAATATAGTTCAATAATCTCAGGAAAACCTTAAAAGGTACATAATCCAGTTTATTATCTAGCCCACATCAGGACTCCAAATCGACTGGAGCGCGTCGGAGCGCATTTCCGGTTAATAAAATACCCACAATTATCGCTCCGTCTCGTGGAAAAATTAATTTGACCGTTTGAGCTAGATAGGGCACATCACAAAAACTCAAACACACATTTTTTGGAAATACACATAAAGTTAGATAACTATGTTAATATTTTCGCAAAATTTTCCATTTCGAGCGCTGAGCCACATAATGTTATGTCCGTTATATCGAGATGTGGACAATTTAAATAAAATAAACATGATACACTTATGTGAATAGTATTTTCGCAGTAAACTCCAGATATACTATGTTACAAAAATATAGTCCTACATAAAATGGTGTCTGTGCAATGCATAGCTAGATTTTGGAGTCTAGAATTATCCTAGATTGACGTAGAAAGTACCCAGACAGGCCGACAGGACAAGAGACGTTTAGCAGTGGCGTACTGACAAAGGCTTCGAACAGTTTTATTGAATATCATAATAAAATAATCTACCGATACTTCTACAATCCGGATCAACAAAGAAAGAAAGGAAACATAGGGTCGGATGGGGCGCCCAGTGAGACAACAGGCGCGATCGAAGACCACGCGCACATGACAACGCGAAACAGGTAGGGGCGATTTTATTTGACGCAAATGACGCAACGGATTCGTCATAAAATTTAGAAAGAGCCTCCAAACAGTTCAAACCATTCATAAAGTTAATAAATTATACTTACCTAAATCTAAAAAAGATGCGTATTTCGTCCGGTAACCAGACAAAACAGAACACAAAGAACAGAACAGCAAGTGGAAAAATAAAATATTTATATTTGTCGTATCTATTTATCAATTAAATACTTATAAAACTTAAGTTTATAAAAGAAATATATATATAAATATTTCATATGTTATACTCGTATAATCACCGCATGCTGGCCATTCGGCCATAATTAATAATTATTAAACTCATTATTTCGTTGTACCTAGTCACCCGCGCATTTTGAACATATTAGATTTATTAAGACGAGATACATATGCCTAGCTTGCTGGCAACACCGAGTTGAGTCCCGTTTAATTGAGGCTTTCCATCGATTAGAAATGCAGAAATTATATAACTTGATTTTTTACGACGTATTGAAAACCTGTGTTACATACAACATATTTTTGACATACGACAATTTCAATATTAAATGTTATATTTTTCCTGAAATGTAGTTCTGTTTATCGGTGTCCTGTTTTGCAACTGTTCTGTTTACTCATGGAATCCGACATTAGGCATGTAAATAATTATGTAGGTACTGACTTTTACAAGACTTTTCCAAGTATATAATTTATTTTAATATAACAGTGTTGGAATTTATGGGACGCCAATGCATTGGTTCGAGTCTCGGCTGATATTCCCGTTAACTTTGTTCGGAAATGAAATAAATAATTCACAGATGCCGCTGTTCTCCGTTTAGATCTACGACTACAGCGAACCATCTGTGCCTACAAACTGCCTTAATACTTTACAATTATTATTGTAACTTTTCCGACGGTCAATTTGGATAAACTGCATCAGTCGTTGTATTTGTCTATTTATACACAGAATTTGAGATACTTCAGCGAAAATAAAATACTTACACTTAATATATCTCGTATATAATTATATAGTACCTACTCAATATATTTATAGTATACTGGTATATGGTGTCTTCTAAAAACATTGGAAGAACCATTCAATTATTTATTAAGATCTTGAAGTACCCATTTCCCTTCCCTTCCCTACCGTCCTACCTTCCCGTTTCTCTTCTATTGCTAAATGCACTACTGTTTAACTACACTACTGCCATTGGGCTACATGGCTTGTTGTTGTGTTATAAAAATATATATGTAAGAATATATTATACATAAGTGCGTCACAAACTTTTTCATAGTACGACTAAAATTATTATAGACATAATCAGCTAATAATTGTTTTTTTTTTAATCTTTATACCTACAAAAACGAAGTAAGTAAATAATTAGGTAAGTACTGTAATTGTGTATCATTTCGAATTTTATTTATTGTAAAAGTTATTTCAATTACTTATCCCAGTGCATGACGTATTTTTATGATTCATAATATAATAAGTTAGGTAAGTAATTATATTTTTAACTAGTTACAATATCCTAGCCTAGCTTAATATATTTACGTGTAAAATTAAAGGATCCACTGAAACGTTTTTTTTTATATAGCAATAATTATTATAAAATATTATTTTACAATATGACAAGGTTTTAGGTTATTGTTTATGCCAAAATATAATGCTTGTATTGCCTTATAATAATATATGTGCCATCTGTGAAGGGCTGTGAATTGAAAATCAAGGCCGTATGAATTTTCGTCAAATAGGTAAGTACGCTAAATTACATGTTACCAAAAAAAACCATTTTTGTTGGCTTGTTATTGTATAAAATAGAGTCTATTGAAATGATATATTTCCTATAGTGCAGGTCGCAGGATCCCATAGACTTTTCGTATACATAATATGCGGAACGCATTCTGACAATTGGAATAGGTTCTAGGGGTCACAAAGATATATAATGTCGATGTTGCTAGGCGATATTAGTGGTTTTTTTTTTTATTGGGGGTTTTAATTTTTTTTCTTATAATCCACCAAAAATTGTTCTGAGTTCTTCAATAAAACCAAGACCGAATCAGGGATTGATTGAAAATGCAATAATTGTACCATGCCATCGGCATGGTCGTAGAACGGTTCGTCCCATTCAATGACATTTTTGTATAGAATCACCCAGATTGGTTTCTTTACCATATATATGCATATGACATTAGTTTTAGTATAATGGTCAATCCAGAAACAGTGTAGGTTGCACATATAGGTAGGTGAATAAATGAAATAACGATAACCACTAACCACACTAAGTGCACTTTATTAAAAAAAAAGAAACAAGTCAAGTGTTCAAACTGCTTTAAGTATCATGATCACAGTTTTTACAAACACTACTTACAGATTTGCACAATGATATAGATGTCAAAGCCGATTTCTTATAATTACATGATAATGTACGGCAGTTAGAATTACATTTGTATGGTTTAACTAAATGATTTGGTAGAGGTTCATTCGTCATTTGTCTTGGATACAAATTATTTTCTCGTAACTCATAGCCAAGTTGTAGGAAATCAATGGGCTCAAATAGTGGATTAGATGAGCTTTACCATAAATAAACTTGTGCTGAAGCCTTTAAACAGTGTAAATACAATGAATCATATGTTCATATCACTCTTGACAAATTTTAACTAAATCCAATATTTTGGGAAATAAATTTATATCGAAGTTCATTCGCTGTTGTTTTTTGTTTACTTACATAATAAGTAAGTGCAAACTTTTTCCAGGTCTTGAAACTACTGTGGTCTCCAACAATACATTAACTAAAGCTGAAAGTGCATCCTAAACAAAACTCATTGACGAGATGGTTAAAGCTTGTTTTTTTGTACCTATGCGACGAGTGGTGTCGCAGCTGGTTAAAGAATGTAATGTTGGCAAAACATTACAAATATTTTCGCCAAGAGATTCAGCTGCCAAAAAATGGCATCCTAAAACACGGGATTTCTTTTGAGATCCCTCAAACCATAATCCACGGCAACCAATCGTTTCAAGTTTATTCCAGAAATAAATGCCTAAGATTAAAACATCTGTATCGGTACTGTGATAATCTCCAAATTTTGCATTTTTACAGCATGAAATATATGATAGAACATTCTAGAATCTAGAGTCTGCTTCTAAATGATTTTGATTTTCAATCAATGGCGTCAGTGAAAATTGATCCCTTTAATTAAAACCGTTGTGTGGGGTCGTCAAATCCACCAGAAATGTACAGCTCACTTACTTCGTTGATTTTTGCAAATGTGGGAGCATTTTTGCAAATAAATTCAACAAGCTGTAATTTATTTTGAGGGCTCACAAAAGAATCTTTGCAATTAATCCACCACATCTAAGGGACAATCTCCAAGGCTTACATATTATTAAGAATTTAAATATAAGTATTTACATTGTTTAAGGGCTTCAGCACAAGTTTATTTATGGAAAAGCTCATCTGATCCACTATTTGAGCCAGTTGATTTCCTACAACTTGGCTATGAGTTACAATAAAATAATTTGTATCCAAGACAAAAATGACGAATGAACCTCTACCAAATTATTTAGTTAAACCATGCAAATGTAATTCTAACTGCCGTACATTATCATGTAATTATAAGAAATCGGCTTTGACATCTATATCATTGTGCAAATATGTAAGTAGTGTTTGTAAAAACTGTGATCATGATATTTAAAGCAGTTTGAACACTTAACTTGTTTCTTTTTTTTAATAAAGTGCACTTAGTGTGGTTAGTGGTTATCGTTATTTAATTTATTCACCTACCTATATGTGCAACTTACACTGTTTCTGGATTGACCATTATACTAAAACTAATGTCATATGCATATATATGGTAAAGAAACCAATCTGGGTGATTCTATACAAAATTATTACTAAATAAAATAATTTAAGCCAAGGAGGATCCTAAGAATCGATAATTTTGAACACATTGCACTACCCGCTATTTTTATTTTTTCAAATGGGACGAACCGTTCTACGACCATGCCGATGGCATGGTACAATTATTGCATTTTCATTCAATCCCTGATTCGGTCTTGGTTTTATTGAAGAACTCAGAACAATTTTTGGTGTATTATAAGAAAAAAAATTAAAACCTCAATAAAAAAAATTGACCACTAATATCGCCTAGCAACATCGACATTATATATCTTTGTGACCCCAAAAACCTATTCCAATTGTCAGAATGCGTTCCGCATAAATTATGTATACGAAAAGTCTATGGGATCATGCACTACTAATAATAAATATAATTATTTTTAATTATTAACTTATTAAGGAGAATAATTATTCTAAACGACTGTACACGCGCAAGTTCACCATATCATAAAAATGGCAACTCGGTCAACTAACCCATATCTCAGAGTAAAGCAAATAATCTGTTGTAGCTTATAATAAGTATAATAAAATATTTTAATAGTAACTAATATTTTCTCTATGCGTATACGGCACGATCATCTTGTTTATTTTTTTATATTTTGATAATGACTAGTGAATGATTGGGTAAATATTCTTACAAAATATACTTACCTACCTTTTTCTTCTTCTGCGCCATATCCGTTATCAGACGTCTACGATCAGCTATTTACTCCTACTTTAGTTCAGCCATTTACTCCCTGGCCATTGCTCCTCTAAATGGGGATGGAATGCTGAACTCAAATCGCCCTATGAGATTCTTGAGACAGAATGTTCTTATTCTACTACGACCTCGTTCACCAGAGATCTTCCCTTGAATGATAAGCTGTATAAGTTGATATCTCTTGGGATGCCCGCATGATATGGCTAAATTGTGCCATTTTTCATATTTTTATTTCTCTGATAATTTCTTACGACTTTTTAATTCTCGACATTATTTTAACATTAAATTTGTAACTTTGTATTTTCAGCTGATACGGAGCATGCATAATATATAAACCAATGATTCAAAAGTTTCAAGTTTACGTTTACTGAGCATTGTGTCTGTGAGTGTTCACATGCCTCAAACCCATACAATTGGACTGAAAAGACATAGCATCTAACCATTTTCATTCTAAGTCCCAGGTTTAGGTCGTGGCCACATACTATTTTCCACAGTCGAGCAAAAACATTCCTGACTTTCTCAACTCGGCATTTCACGTCAATGGTATATTATGGACCCAGCTATCATCAGAGTGTAACCTAATATACCTTTAATGCAGTGGGTAAGGCGATGGCATTTCACCCGAGAGTTCTGGGTTCGATTCCCGGTCATGACAAAAACATTTTTGTGTTTTTCTCAAAGCCTGGGTATTTGTGATTGTTCAAAATTACTAACAGCCACCTTGTACGAAAAAGCAAGAACATGGTTATTAGTAATTCTAAAAAAAAACAAAAACTAATATACCTACAGTGAAATGTGCGGGATGCGGCATGATGTGGCCAAAGATGTCAACTTTCTGGTTTTTGTTTCATTGGTCTTTTTCATTCTCGACATTCGTAACCTTTTCCGCGCTGACACGGAGCATGCATCTGTACATCCAGATTTCGAAAGCTTCGAGTTTGATCGTTGTTTCTGAGAGTGTTCACGTCTCCACTCCATATAGTAAACATAACTGAAAATACTAACCATTCTCATTTTCCGGGTCTCAAATGTATGACTAGGTACCTATCTACCTATGGATATAGAAGATTTATATTATGTTTAGGTATATATTAGAAATTAGGTAGGTACTTCGATACCTACTAATTACATACATATATGGTTTCGCACACGGAAAATAACTCAGCCTTTTGTGGAATGATGTGTATAAAATAAGCACCAGCGACTTGAAGAAAATTGAATTCATATTTAAATTTATTTAAAATTTTATTTTAATTACCTACTTACTTGTTTATCATTTATCATAATTCTAGTTTCGCCTTTCGCTATTCTAAAGCATGCACATGGATTGTAGCTATAAAAATAAAATTATGGCGAAACACGGTCGCTGAAAACGGTAGATATTGAGGTTTACAAAATTTCAGATAATGCTGAACGTTATATTATTACGCTCATGCAAGCAGAGTTACCGTACAAAATTAATAATTGATAATTAAAACGCCCCCCTGCCCCTCAAAGGTGGAAGTTTCATATCGCCGACATTATATCAATGGTTCTTAAGCGAAGAAAAGTCGTAATGAAAAATACTAATTAAAATTAAATTTTTAATAAATTTATTATGCAAGTAGTTTGGCGTATTTCAGTTAAGGGCCCACGTGGGCCACGTAGGTCAAAATGGAGCTTTTATGGTATTTTCAGAGCATAGTTCTAGACATTCCTTAAACGTTGTAGATAATCTATTTATATATTTTTAAAGCCTTATTATCCTTTATATTTATTTTAAACATTTAATGACTGCATAAAGTATTTTTATTACATAAAATGGTATTTTTTTAAACCTCTCGATCTAATGTTTTAGAATATAGTCATATTTCAGTACATCCATGTGCAGTGGTGTTAAGATTTTTTACATTATTTATTAATTTTTAAACATATTTATAAAACCATTAGTAAAATTGGTGAAATATTTACGATACAAAATTATATTTATAATCTCTGTGATCCCAAATTTGACAAGAATTAGGCATTTTATTATTCAAAAAATGGGCAAGATTAACACATTTGAAGATAATTCTAAAGATACTCGTTATAAGCTATGTCTTTGACCATTCAATTGTGATAAACATCCTACAAATAATGATTGCTTTATAATAATTATTGACCTAAGAATAAGGTAGTGTTTTTTTGAAATACGCCATTTCTTTTGGCATTCCCCAGTGGTTAAGCTACAACATACGGGCGTAGCCATAAATCTATAAACGATAAATGAAGTAGGGAGTAAGATCATGTTAACGCGCGTGTTTGAATATGTACCTAACCGAAAAAAATCGTTTTTTTTAAACAGTTTTTATGACATATTTTCGACGCGGACCAAATAATAACCTGAAGACTGGTGGTGTTTGGTAGGCTCCAGGGATGGCGATTCAGAAGAAGAGCATCGGTACGCTGGAGTGACCAAGTAAAGGAACTTACTGGGGGCAGCCTTCGCCATGCCATGAGAGAAGCAGAGGATCGAAGGGGTGGAAAGTCTTGGTCGCATAATTCGCATAATAATTCCCAGCATAATAATTATTTAGTTTGGACCCTTATACTATAGATTGGACCCAATCTCTTTGCTATTAAAGTTGTTTTTAAACTCACACAAAAAAAAATCTACGCAAGTGTGTAAAACTATGTTTATAATATGTTAATTTACATGATCACTTTTGTAATCAGTAATAAATAAAATAAATAGTAGAATTATTTTATTCGTTCAAGAAAGGTTTTGTGAATGCAATTAAAATTATTGTTGAGTTGGCTAAACTGGCAAACAATTGAAACAATTTGTGGAACGACGTACCTACCACGAGATCTTGCAAGTTAAAATTCCTGTTTTATAATAAAAATAAGGTATTATCATACTATCTATTTGTAGAATAATTATTGAATTGATTTCCACAATCATATCATAAAATACTGGTATCTGTTAGAGCTCCTAAGCACGACTCCTGTCGCTTACTATTATGTTTTTAACGCACTGACATTTGCGAAAAAAATTTTGCTTATCTATTTCTTACTGTTATTGAATATAATTGGTAATTTTTCTAATAATATTAACAGTAACATATTATTGATATGTTATGCAGAGTAATTAGATTAAATGAGAATCGCGATGGAGAACATTTTCATTTAAAACTGCATAACCTTAAAATATGACAGAATAAGTAGTCATGTTATATTGATCTCTTTTTGTTTGTTGCGTGACGGCTTATGAACAGAGGACCATTGGTTTTCTTTTTCTGTTATATTTAAATGGACTGGATGTTATAATGATCGTGAAATAAAAACACGTTTCTTTGCTAATGTTATCATTTCATATAAAATTGCAGATGTCTGGAAGGGAAGGAGGTAAAAAGAAGCCGTTGAAGGCGCCAAAGAAAGGAGACAAGGACTTGGACGATGACGATGTGGCGCACAAGCAAAAACTAAAGGATCAGCAGAAAGCTCTCTCGGTAAGCGTTGATTATAAGGGAAATCTACACTTTATGATTTTATTGCCAAATCAGGGTGTGTACCTACTATTATAGTAACTACACTAAACTCTTATATTGTTTTTGTGTAGATTACGGTGTTACTGCACTAACACAGTCATCCATCTATACACATATCTAAAAAAAAAACAGCACTATCTCTAATAACCCGTTTACGCGTGCATAGATTTACTGGTAGCAATTCGTATTATCGCAACCATAACGATAAAATGCAAATTTAATGTAAACAAACACGTATTATCGTGCATGTTGCGAGACTGCATGCAAGGATCAAAAAAGTTTAGCGGTTTCTGAATTTTGCCGACGTATGCGCATGCACAGTAGAACAATAATAATGGCCAACCTGTCAGAAAAAATACGAACTACACCGCGCAGAGCACTTTGATGTTTACCAATTTTCACATCCTGTCAAATAGCATCATACAATGACAATGACGCGTGTCGTTTACGCTTGAAGATTGTGATTGGCGAGACATTCAGCACTCAAGTGTGTAAACAGTTATTATCGCAATAGTTTAATTAGCACACTATTGTTGCCAGTAAATCTATGCACGTATACAGGTGCCATGACCCCCACAAGTCTGGGACTGATGGGCTCTAGACTGGTGGCCAGCGTGGCAGGTTGCCCAGATAAGTGAGATAAACATACAACAAATTCTGTAGAAATAACGTATTTACTTGAAAAGTATTAACATATTTTAACAATGTGGTTGTGCGATGCAATATCTGATTATTTATTTATTTATTTATTTATTATAGTAGTATACTAGTTACACTACTTTATACACTAATACCTCACCGTATGGCTGAGACATATTCCTTGAAATTTGAATTGAGTTACAATTTAACAAAAACATAGTAGGCAAGTACTTAAATCTTATGTTTCTTAGAAATCACATTTTATTTATTTACAAATCATATTTCCATTACCTACAAAAATAATTGCTTTCTTCGGAACTGAATTAATGAAATATGAAAACCTTCAAGGTTAACTATCAGCCAAGTAGTTCTTTAAGAGTCATTTGCCAAATTTTATGATGCAGTTATTCAAAACTTTATTTTGTGCTGCATGTGAAACAAATATTTCTATATCCAATAATTATTTCTTTGTGATTTTTTTATTTATACCATACTTATCTTGACATGTCCGCATGCCATTAATCGTCATAATGTTTAAAATCACACATGTATGATCAGATTATTTGACCGTGACATAAAATGAGTGTTATTTTTTCAGTTTATTGCGAAGTTATGTTACTTTTATTTTTTGTATGACCTTTTTTTTTGTTTAGTTTATTAATAAAGTGTTTTCAAATTGATTTGTTCCTCAAATCCCTTGTTGATCGTCAAATTTCGCCTATCGCAACCGTGTCCAAAACATATACCCTTATATAAATACAATATTTTTTCCTGATGTTGAAAATATATTGAAAAGTATTTTTTGGCTATAAATCCAAGTTGCGTCGTAATTTTTAAAATACCCGTATAGCGAAGACCCGTATAGTGAGGTAGAAGTGTATTGTTATCGTTAAATTATGTGGAATAAGTACTATGTATGTATTATTGTTTTATCTAATACTCTTTCTAAGAATTGACAATTAAAATTACCAAAGAAAAATATTGTAAATATTGTTTCCAACCAGCATCAATCGCAGCCTCCTGAGCGATATGTTTTCCTGTTGGCATTTCAACCATCTTAGGACACGTGTGATATGATTATCACACATTTTTGTCCTCTAATCTGCTTTCCATGCCTGTCAGGCAATGCCTAGCAGTTCTCTTGTATTGAATTTTTTTATGTGTGTGGGAACTGACAGTATTTATATAACTTACCGATGGCAACATTCGTTGAACAACTGAATTAGACACAACAGGTTACTCTTGAAAAAAATATAATATGTTGGATTAACCTGATTTATATTTATGCCATAATTAAAACTAAAATATTCAATAACATTAAGTACATAATATGTATATTTACAGTATAATAGATACTGTAGAAGCATGCCTATTTGCCACAACAAAGTGTCTATAAATAGATGGTTAGCTGTTAGATAAAAATATCAAAATATGGAAGTCTAGGTCTTATAGGTTGTGAGAAATTGTGTCAATATGTGATATATATTATCTATTGTTTGAATTTCTTTCGAAGTTTAAAATTGCTCTCCTGAACAATTTAGAAAAACGGACATATCACATTTTGCTATCTTACTACAAATATAATAAGTATGTATGTAGTTTGCTAAAAACCTAAAATGGAATTGAGCAGGCACGAACAAATAATACCATGAGGCGGTTGACGTAGAGGCCCCTGGTTCCATGAAGCACGTGCCATCACAACCGTGCCGAGATGAATGGAATCATCTCGAAGAGACTCATCCAGACTAGCAAAGATCCAAAAATAATGAAAATAATTATATTTTTTTTTTTATTACAGGATGCCAAGACCAAAGCCGCACAAAAAGGACCCCTCGTAACCGGAGGAATAAAGAAATCTGGGAAGAAGTAGTACCTACTCCGTCCCTAATTTTTTAATTATTTCGTTATAGGTACTATTACATGACTAACTCATTTCAGTATATTTGCTGAGACTGTATAATTATATATTACTATACATGTAAATTTGAATTGAAAGTTTGGAAGGCCAATATTGTTAATCAATGATTAAGAAGACTTTTTTTAAACTGATAGCATGTATTTAGATGGTGAAATAATTTTTATATTCAAAATGGTAATAGACCAATGTGAACTTTTTTATATTTTTGTATCGTTGACAGTAATTTAAATAAAAAAAGAATTCTTCAGACAGTGTGTGTTCAAGAATAACAAATTTATCTGTTCCATAATTATTTATATATAAAATAGTAATTTTTAATTTGCTTTTACCATTTTTAATTTATTTGTTCACCATTTAAAAGTTAATTCAAATTTTACATTGTTTCTTTCCAAATATTTACTCATTTAAGGCTGGTTTAAATATTTCATCTTGTGTAATTCTACAGAATACATGTACGTTCTTCTTATTCACAAATAAAATATGAAAACACAAAAAAATATTTTTTCAATTAATAATAATTATGTCTTAATAAATTTTCTTATATTTTTTTTGAGAAAATCGTCAGTTCAACATTCAACATATGAGACCTCCCCTGCAACAACACTGTATACCGATTTTGGGCAGTTCTGAATGCCACAATGTTGTACATCTCCACGGGCATCGAATGATGTATTGAACAACCCATTATAATAATTAAAAACATTATTTAAATCAATTTTTAAGTTGCTGCCTTTTTTTTCATAGAAATAATGTACAAGGTTTTGACCACTGGGGTGAATATACAATGTTATTGCAGGAATACATATCTATTTTGTATGTAGACCACCAAAAATAATCGAAAAAATAAAAATGTTTTTTTCATTTCCCCATTTTTTGTTAAAATCGATATAGTGTTGTTGCAGAAGTCTCATATCAGTTCTGTGCTCTGTATCCAAACTTACATAAATGTTAAGAACTTTGTGAATTTGCTAGACATGGAATACAGACCTGCAACCCACGATTTCAAAAGCCAATATTCTGACAGTCTCCATTGGGAATGCTGAGATTTCATACTTACCATAGTAATTACTGTAGGTACTAGAGACTGAAAAGTGAGGCCTCGCGGCAGCGCTCGTGTTGTATCTCATCTATGGTTTTCGATTTTGAAGTATTGTCAGGATTGGAAGATATTTCTCGCTTCCTTAAGGCGAATTCTTTGCCTCAATTTACGATCGAATGTGACTTCAACGCCATCTAAAGGCATCTACAGGCATCTACCATGAATTTCTAAAAATGTGTTACTAAAAACTTTCGTCGATCGCAACCAGATGGCAATAAAATATAAAATAAAATATTGTGTGTCGCCACATATTAAAAATCATAAGTTTGATAAAAATGCATTTAAATTTATTATATATTTACTTACCTATGTAAAAATATTTACAATTAATATTTCCCCATAAAATATTTACAATTCTAACATGTCGATTTGATTTAAAGTGTTTATGATTTTTACATTTTGTTTACCGTAGTTATTTTTACAGTGGCAATACAAGGGTATCCTGTCCAGTCAATGAACCAGATTTTTTTACGTTGTCAATACGAATTAATATAAATATTTTTCTACAGTAAAATTCATTTATAGTAGTAAATGAACATTTAAGTACAAATGTTTATAAGATTGAGTTTAATCTTGTACAATTGACAATTACATCGAATTTCTACTAGAGGTGGAATAAAAGAATGATATGAAATGAATAGCAAAACAAATGCCATTCGAATTATTATTAAACAAAATAAGGAATATACAGTTGTACTTGGTTATTACTAGGAAGGTTGGACCGGCTGAATTTGCTCGTTATAAGCGGTACTCGTTATATCAGAGAATAGGTATTTTTATTGTCGGCGAAAACAACAATTAGACACTTAACTAGTGTCATAAACGTAATCTGTCCCCGGCGGCATCCTGTCCGATCGGATTTTATTGCTTAGGGTTTAAATGTCTTTAAACGATCAACACATTACCAGTATTTTAGCTCGGTATATCCGATAAGTATCTCGTTATAACAGTGAATAAAAATGTATGGAGAAAATCATATACCAAATAATGTCAACGACTGTTTCCTCATTACATCCGAGATCTCGCTATGTCCGAGATTGTAATAACCGAGTTCGACTGTAGTTATAATTATGACAATGTCGATATTATATAGACATCCCAATTCATTTCGTTTCAACCATGTCCGATCCTAATGGGTTCATATGGGCCTCCACAGAGTGGACGGTTTGTATTAACTAACTAACTATATCTGAGATAAGAATAAAGTAAGACACGCAACGAATTGAATAAAAAAAAAGTTGGAGGTAAGAAAAAACGTAAATAAACATGCGAACAAATCTTGATAAGCAAACCCAAGGACAAAATAAGTGACAAATTAAAAAAAAAATTGTATAACGTAAGAAAAAAATTTAGAATTTGAAGTAAGTGCACCACTGATTACATAATATTCTAAGAAAAAGACAGAACGTTATTTCTTTGAAAAAATCTAATGTCGATTTTAAAGAACAGTGCAAGATAAAATAAAAGATAGTTTTATTTATTTTACCTATAAATGTGTAAGTGAAATGGATTTGGAGATATAAAAAGAAACCTTATTGGCCCAGTGATTTCTAGGTAATTCCCTGAAGATCTCGAATAAATAATTAAAAATTATCAACACCTATACCATATTCCTAGGTATCTACTATGATTGAAAAGTAGATCTTAATTTTTTGTATTTATGATTGCTTCATAAAAAAACAATATTTACGACTTTATGATGTAGCAGATAAATGAGCAACTAAATAGTGATCCAAATATTATGAAAAGTTGAACTATCAAAGCATCACGGCATAAAATTAGTAATACCACGGTTATACACAATTTATTGTACCTACCTATTGTTATAATTTTCTTAGTTCATTTAATCGTTTTTAATTTAATTTATTTTCAAATTCACCTCTTATGTGTTCATTCACTGAATTGTTTACCCTATATTTTATGGAGAATAATAATAACTTCTATTTTCTACATACTAAATTATCAACCTCCACTTTTTGACAGGACGGCATACAGTTATATAGGCACGTAGATAATAATTTTAAGGCCGTAGACAGGAATGAACGTTTGATGGCCCAAATATAGTACAATAGTATGTATGTAATTAAAGTTAGGGTACAAGTCGGTTATCCTGGATACAGCGGCAAAGACATTTTGAAAATAGCCTATATACTGGATTATTTGTTAGGATTACCTAATCTAACTTAAACTAACCCAAACTAACAAATAATCCAGTATATCGGCTATTTTCAAAATGTGTTTGCCGCTGTATCCAGGATAAACATATAGAACAAAAGTTAGTGAAGTGGAAGTTTGTCGAGGCTGTTTTGATCGGGTTAATTTGTCTTTGAATAATATTGTGACTAGAAATTTTAACAATTCTTATTATTTTTAACATTGTATATTGTTCATAATTTTCGCGATTACCACGTGAATAGACGATTTTTTTTTAACTTATAACATTTTAAACACTTAACATAAATATGGATAAATTGTACAGTTACTAGACAAAGATTAAATTTGATGTGTGTCAGAAGTATCTTAGGCATTTTCGCTCGTATGCTTTCTTTATATTATTATGAAACTATATTTATTTTAAAATCGCTTTATAAAAGGTAGGTACGTCAAAACAGTAATAAATATCTGAAATAATTACACAACACTATTTCAGAAAGTGGAGGTTGATATATGTAGTCCATTGACATATGCTCCAATATCGCAAACAAAAATTATTGACAGCAGAATTAACACAGTTTTTGTCTTCGTACCTGGCGAACCTTTATTTTCAATGTATGTGTGTGTGTATGTATTTTTTAATCTATGCAAGTACTGTTTCAAAAATAGTTCGATTTATTTCCGCGTTAGCAGCATATGTCGATAAAGTCTTGTCAAATATTCATTTTATTTACAATCGATTCGTTAATATACAAAAATACAAGATTAAATTTAAATAACTAGCCTAAAAATTAATAAATAATATTTTTAATAGAAACGCTAAGCGTTTTTTGCGATAAATTATGTCTGAACCGAGATGTTTCGATTTTAATTGCATGCTTTCTAACCTCTAAATCGATGTTTTTTAAATTTGAAAAAAAAGATATAAGGATATAATAAATTCCAATTAACGTTTAGCGTTTCCCTAGGTAATAGATTTACGTACATTTTTATCGTAATTTTGATAATAAATCTTATGTCATTCATTCTTACCACCCGATAGAAATGTACCGAATTTGACACGTATTTTTGGTATATAGAACTCCACGATACATCTTAATTTTTTATTTTATTTTTCTCATTACTTTTGAATATATATTTACCGATTAATAAACTTTTCTAGCTATTTTTCGATAACAACTTTACATAGAGACATCACCTTAAATAGGTAATTGTAAATACAATGATATACATTTTTTCCCAATAACTTAGGATATATTTTATATGGCATTAAAATGTCTAGTGTGTTTTGTAGCTGTCATCGCGGCAACTCTTTCGATAACGTTGACGACCCGAATGAACTTATTTTGTTATTTTTTTTCTTCACAGTAGGAGATAAAATGACTTATAATCTTCCTGCTGTCACTTTTCAAAACTTTTGCCATTATCAACACATCTAAATGACTGAAAGCACGCAATTATAAGAAACGTCAAATGCGTTCAAGGTGAGGGGAATGAATACTCAAACGCGAGAGGAGCGGATCTAGTTCTCCAAGCCGCCGCCCATCAGCGTAAAATTTTCGCTTATCTGTATTATACAGCCCGCAAAGTGAGTCACTTAAATGTGGTAAATGCTTATTCGTGGCATTACCGGTTAATTATTAATCATAAATCTTCTCTCACTTTAATATTATATTTGCATGTGATGTAGTAATCATCACATTTTCAAGTGACTTATCAATGGCCTGGTAACAATTTTTTTAAGAGTTATGAACCCGTCCTCAATATGAGAGGATAAAACAAAGATAGGAAGGAAAATATACTCACTTTTTTATAATTTTAAATCAACCAACAATAAGTAGGATTGAGTAAAATTTTGGTGTTTGGTAAACATACATGAGGCGTAGAGTTACTAAACCCGCTCTAGAGACTTTTTTGAGTTAATCACGAAAAACTGTTTTGGGCATATGATTTAAATGTAATTTTAGATGTTATATTTCTTCCGTTACATACGGCAAAGTATAATAAAATGTCAAATCCAATGTATAAGCCGTATTTATTCAAATAAATGTATTTTAATTATCCCAAGAGTGGTCTTTATCAGTCGCTACCTGACAGCGGCGTTCGACGCGGAAATTTTTAAAAAGAGCGGTGTTTGGTGCACAGAGGTACATTGTCGACAGGAGATGATAGTTCAGTAGTGGTCCATATTTATTTTAATTATGTAATATATTTTCGAATTTACTTTGTCTAGAAAATATTTTGTAGTCATTCTTACCTACTGGCAGCTGTATAATTTTCGCATTGCACCTACATATTTAGCTGTTATATTGGTATGTAATATTTTTTTAAAATAGTAGTAGGTATGTACTCGTCTTAAAAATAAAATGCTTTTTGTTGGTACAAAGCATTAATATTTATTTAGAATAACAATAACACATTCAATAATATCAATAGTATAAATGAAAAAACCCAGCGGAATAATTAAGTACTGGCCTCCAACTAACTAATCACCCCATTACCTGTGACTAGGGAATCCAATCCCGAGCCAAAATTCTGATCCCGGGATTACAATTTGACAATCCCGGGATTGGCATTTTTTTCCGTTGTTAATATAAAATTTTTATATTTACAAGTAACATTGATAAAATCGGTCAAAAATAAATCTAGTATAATTTATACTATTTAAGACATTTATTGTTAATATTGTATACGTTCAATGTTGGAAATACATAGTTTAATGGAGTAAATAATATTGTAATATAAATAATAATGTGAATTTAATATGAGATTGCTGTTTCTGATAGTAAAGACTTGGGTTAATGGGTTAGCGAGATTTAAAATAGTAAAGCAAATCATGGTGTACTTATGGCCTTTCCGCTTCATAAATCTAATTAGACAGCCAAATATGAAACTGCCGTAAAAAGTATGAGATCATGGTGAAATTACTTTGTTCAGTGCGAAGCATTGTTTTTTCCAATCTTTCTCATTTTTATTAATTTATGTGAAAAAATAAAATGAATCGGCAACTCACACATGGGTATAAATCAAACTCAGTTTATTTATAATGTAGTTATTTGTTATTAAAAGTATTTTTTCTATTATATTTTCCATAAAAATTGATAAAAAATCAATCCCGAAAGTTTCGGGATTATGTTTATCAATCCCGGGATTCATAGGTACCGAAAATAGCTTGGGATCCCGGGATTGGAATCCCTACATGTGACTGTCTGTCTGTCTGACTCGCGTTATTCTTCAAATCGTTTATAAAGAATGCAGGTTGAATGGTTGTCATATAGTCCGACAACGGAAGAAAAGGAAACAGCCCATATTACACGTAGAAAATCATCAAAATTACTTTCAATATGAATAAACTATTAAACTACTGTCCACACCAAGATCTCGGTGATAACAAAAAGTCGCGTGTAGAATATTTTTTGAGAAAACCAATCCGGCGAAATTAGGTCTTTAATTTATAACAATAATTGTTCTATTCTATTCGGGGTATTCATTGTAAAACTGTAAATATACTATTGTATCGTATAAAACAGACTTTTCACACACCGCTCATGCAAATATACGCACAAAAGTAAATGTGCTTCTGCGCAGGTCAGTTTTTTAAGTTGTTTAGCTATAGCTGTTCAATTATGACATATTCGCTTTCAAGATAGTGTATTATTGACTTACACACGGCTTGTAACTCACTTGTTTTAAGTCAGTCAGACATGAATGAAGCATGTCAAATTGACTATTATCAGATATTAATTTAGTAGTAAGTAGAATCAATTCTATATGCAGTAGTGCATACACATTACCATAGTATGGTCTCTCCTACCCAATTTCTATCTTTACCTTTACATGTGTAGACCCTAAAGCCCTGAGTAACTCCACTCAAGATTGATCGATGTTGAGTGCAGTCAGGATCAACAGAGAGATCACCTTCTGAAATGGGGGTTAGGCATAGGGCCAACAATCCTACCCCGTAAAAAAACATGTTACAAATACTCAAAAAGATGATGGATGGAAGAGCCTCCTTGAAGCCACTTCATAAATTATATAACACAACTCCAAAATGCTATAATATATTCAATGCATTTAGTATGAAACAACAAAAATAACACTTAACAGACCACTATTAGACAAGCTAATTATCAAGGTATCATTTATTCTGGTGACAACCCACTACGCAAGCACGAATTCAAATGAAGGGCGACAGGTACCAACTCAAAGATTCAACCTTTAGATAACCGTTTTTCACAGAATATATCCGTAACATATTGGGGTTATCTCAGAAATATAACGAAATGGTTTGATTGAGTTACAATGTTGGAAGGAATAGGTGTGTTGGTAGTATATGTTTTTATTTGGTATCCATCGAAGCCAACTGTCATAGAAATAAAAGTATAATGAAATATATGATATAATAAAGAGAAATAAAACAAAGTTTCGATCATAAATTTATTTAATGTACGTGTAGTATTTGCATAACTCAAATTGGAAATGAATTTGTCACATGTTATTTTATGAATGGCTTTATTCTAAATCTAGATGAAGTGTAAATCTTAAAACTAAACCTTACTTAACGCCAATAGACGAGAGTCCCTCACGAAAAATGAATGAATTGAATGAAATAATGACAATCATCCAGAATTATTAACAATTAAAAATAGGAATTAAATCTTCCATAAAATACAGTTTATCCATGATTCTAATTGCGCTGACTTTGGACAAATTGACTGACAAAATGGTATTGTGCAACAGTACACTAAGGGAAAGATGCAGAAACATATTTATGGAACAGTTGCTTATCTTAAGGTAGATTCAAGTATTAAGTCGGGTTTACCACATTTTGCGACAGAATTGATAAATTATCCATATGAAAAAGTATTCTACATATGTACCTACATGGAGATAGAGCAAATAGTATTAGATAAGAGTTTCTTTTTTTCGAGTGACATTCAGAATGTATTGACTCTTCTGATATTGTACAATTTGCAGAACGCATTAGCAATCAGGATGTGCCAGTTTCTTTAGAAAAAGTATTCATATGAAAGATGAAATTAAACTTTAGGTTAACTTATTAAAAATAATTTAATATGTAGCAAGCATATTTAAATAATGTTCACATATCAGCAATGTCTCTGCATCTGACATTAAACATACTTCAGTTATAAGTGTTAAGACCCTTAGCAAGAATTAACGCATCGCTATAAGCCAGTATGACACAATCTCACATTAACCTCTCAGATATTATGTTTTGTTAATTGAGAGTTTAAGAACATCATGAAAAATAGTCTACATGATATCTTTGCAATAACAAACTTATTTCCGATTTCGGCATCAAAAATAATAGCATAATAGGGCACAGTAATACTTATTTAAATAAATTGACTTATGAACAGTCAGCCGATTTTCAGATAAATAAGAACCGAGAAGTACTTAAGGTGATACATCAGTGAAACGGCAAATAATTTTTAACTATAGGCGCGACGAAATTTTGGACTCGCTGCCATTTGGAGAGAACACGTCAATTTGTTTCGCGATGGCGACGGGCGTATTAATTCTTAAATCGTGTAAAGATGACTAAAAACGTTACCCATGAATATATTATTATTGTTACTGATAGAACAATAAACAGAACATTAAATGGACACATGTTGGATTTATATGACAAATTATATTTCGTTTGACATGCGTCATTTGCACCCGCGACCCGCAATCCGCGTATCGCTTAGCCACGATCTTTTTAGACCGTGCCTCAACTGAGGTATAGCCTTAAGCATAACTATAAACAGGTGGCAAAACATTACAACAAAGCTGGAAGCCACTGTCAAATATTTACGGTTTGTAACAAAAATAGTTTTGGACAAAGCCAAATTGTATCGAGTACCGATTATCTACGCAAACACCAATCAAAAAGGAATAAATAATTTGCAACAAATTTAATCGATGAAGATTTCTGTAAGTACTATTAATGTTTGTTGCCATTTCTATATTAAATAAAAACATTGGTGAGAATGCATTATCCACAATTCAAACAATTACATTATAATAAAAACACTTCTAATAGCGGGAAGGATGTTGTAATGTTAGTCACTGTTTTTTGTTGTCATTCTGCTTTCATATATGCATATCGTTCATAACTAGTTGGTTATACATAACATCGATTCTATGCATCGGGCCAAATGCATCAAATTAACTGGTAATTTAAATTGTTAGTTCAAACAATTTAATACTCTGCATCCACACAAAATCATACTTTTTGCAGTCAGTGTAAAAATAAACATTATTTGTCAATAATAATCACTGATCATAATTATTATTTTTCACAATGATATACAGATGAGATTTTTTACTGGAATAAACAATAATATTAATCTAAGATTACGATCTATGATTTGATTTGATTAGTAAAAATGATAATGATGTGTAGTAAACATTTATTTAACTTTGTCTTTTTTAGGCAATTTGCTTGATGACTCGACAACCTTCTTCGTGGGCTAGAAATAAAGAAACATTAAAGAAATATGAGATACAGTAATTAAATATTTATATTACCTTTACAAAAGATTCAAAAGAAATGTTACCTAACTATTAAGTAGAGTTGCCATTTCATAACTTTGCACTACGGCTGAAGATGAAAATGATGTAAATATTCTAATAAGTAAATACAAAAAACTGTTAATACAACCTACACACTGTACAGGGCCATGTGATCTTCTAAGGATCGGACATGGGAAAAAAATTATAACCTCGATTCTGCGGAGGTCCATATGCTCTGCTTAGTGTGCAGGGCCACGTTATCTTCTTAGGATCGAACATGGGAAAAAAATTATAAACTCGATTTTACGGAGGTCCATATGCTCCGCTTAGGAGTAAACATGGTAATTTCCGTTACCTTTTTCCAAATAGGGAGAGCACATTATGATTTTGTCTCAAAGCTTAGTTGGATTGTTCTTATTTTGTTTATTGATTGTTGTCTACCTACTTGTCAAATACAGGTTGAGCCAGAGAGATCAATTCTTTTTTATTTGAAACTATGTGACTACTACTAACTCAAATTTTAATTTAATTAATTTTAATTCCTCAGCACCTCATATAATTGCAATTTCACAGACGCCTTCGGAACCAAGGGACATCGCCATTCCACGAAAATAGATACCCAGTGTCAACGCAAAACAACCACTCCAACACAGAATCATCATTTTAACAAAAAATGTGCGATATTATGCCGTTTGCTGTTTCATGGCTACTAAAATGGAATCATTTCAGGTGTTGCTTCTCTTAACCCAAAATATTGTGGTACGGCGCACACAATTCAATAATAAATAAAGATTTCAACTTACGGTCTTTTGAGACGAAGTGTTATCTTGCGTGGGGGACAGTATTCGTTCGGGAGTTCCACCCTTTTCTTTGCCTTTGTCTCCCGATTCTTCAAGCTCATCGAGGGTCAGCGAACTCGCATTGAGCTGTGACAACTCTGTAATTTACAACACATAAATTATCATGAATTCGATTTGGGTTACGACTACAGATCTTCACATTGATGACTACTGTCCGACAACAAGAGATCAGCGATAACAGGAAGTCGCTGTAGTCGCATATAGAAGACTTCTCAGTGACGTACCTGTCGTGGCAGTAACATGTGCTAGAAGCGTGTTTAAATAATGTATCGGCTCTCCTTTTAGATGTGACTCTTTTTCTTCTTCGCAATAAACCAAAAGTTTACTAATAATAATTCTAACATCATTCCTGACTGTTTTAGACATATTTTTAATATAAAAAGCTTCAAATTACGTAATTTTATATATCCGTACAACACGGAAGCGTAAAATGAAATGATAAATAAAATTTGGAGGCATACCTCATTTCAAAACGGAATTGCGATTAGCTGCACTAGAGGGGATTGTTAGTTCACAGTTTTCACACAGTCACACGTGGACAAGAAGTTCTTGTACGACAATATATGTACAAAACTGGCAGATTGAAATTGAAATATGGTCGATGTTCTGGCTTTTCGATACGGATGACATACGTGTTTGACATATTCGTGATTGTTCATCTAAATATCTTGACTACATCTGCACATATTCTGCTGAGTCCCGCAACATTTGATAATATTATCATCTCTTACGCAATCATTTCAGGACAGCAGGTGATAATAATTGTGAAGTTTGCAAGAGACCGAAAAGTTTAACATGAGGCCTGGCGGCAGCGCTCGTATTGTGAGAGTATTGCCAGGATTAAAAGATATTATTTCCCACTTCCTTAAACAGGTATATATTTTCGCAAATTTCGCAAATACAATGATATACAATTTTTCCCAACTTAAGATAAATTTTATATGGCAACATTAAAATTTCAAGTATGTTTTGTGGCTGTCATCACGGCAACTCTTTTGATAACGTTGTTGAAGAGCCGAATGAGCTTATTTTGTCGTTTTTCTTCTTCACAGTAGGAGGTAAGATGACTTATAATCTTCCTGCTGTCACTTTTCAAAACTTTTGCCATTATTTTCACGTCTAAATGACAAGAAACTTCAAGGTGAGAGGAATGAATACCGAAACGCGAGAGGAGGGGATTCTAGTTCTTCAAGCCACCGCACATCAACTTAAACTTTTCGCACTCTATGTATGAATCTGAAATAGCTTAAAGCTAATTTAATTGTGAGTCCGTTCCGTTTGTCCTTTTTTCAAGTCACATACAAGACATCTTTTTCAATTACAATTTTCAAAAATAAAAAATAATTAATCACATTTATGAATAATGTTAGATTATTAATTACCTCGTGGTTCTTCGTACATCTCCATGATTTCCAATTCAGTCATATTCTTTATACAGTTCTTGAAACGGAACACTTGTAACGAAAACATTTCCAAAAATGACTTTCCTTCATCCACTTTGAACATGAGCTGAAATAAAATAAATTTTAATTATTATAATACCATATTTAACTATTTATTTAAGGAGGCTGGTAGCTTGTGTAGTAGCTAGTAGCTCGTCTAGTAGTCAGCGCTCTAGAAGATTCAAACACTAATGGACAATCATGTGACATTAAACTATATCTTAAGCCACGTTGACACTTTGATGACACTTTGACGTTGATATTTTAGCTCGGTATATCCGATAACTTGCTCGTTAAACAGTGAATAAATGTATGGAGAAAATCATAAACTAAAATGCCAACGAATGTTTCCTCATTACATCCGAGATCTTGCTATATCCGTGATCGTAATAACTGAGTTCAACTGTATACACATTCCTCAGGCTATAAACCCTATTGAACGGCAATTCTTCATTTTCTGTCTATTATTAGCGACGCCATTCCCCTAGATAAATCGGTGATGATTTATAATTTCTTTTTAAGATGATGGTACAACTACCACAACATAAGTATAGTAAAATTTTTCTTACTTACCAAAATTTATTAAACATTGGTATTATGAAAATCTCTCAAAAAGCATAGTAGATTGTACCTTGAAGGAATTGTAGCACTGATCGGAGAGTTTTCTGATCTCATGCGTTTGGATATTGAATTGATCTTTCAGCTCTTCTTCGAGGATATCACCTTTGCCGATATAATAGCGTGTCCGCTTGATTGTCTCCAGTGTGCTCGGATGTTTCAACAGCATTAGTGGACGAATTTCTAGTGCTGAAATATTAAATATTAAATATAAATTAAAATATTAAACCATAAATATGCTTCTGGGTCTATTCTATACTTATCGACCGCTAAAGTGATACAGTGAGAATATTATCAAACGTAGGGTAGGTTTGTATCAAAGTATTAGCACTTATTGTAACAATTACAATAAGATGTTTGTAATTGTTGCAATAAGTGCTAAATTTTAACAGCAGCAAGAGAGGTGCCACTGGAAGGTGAGAGACCCACTGGAAGGTAAAATCAACAAGTCAAAGCAAACAACAATTGCTTCCCGTTAGCCGTCATGGATATTTTGGTGTGCAGTCTGTGACAATAAAATAATAAAAAATAAAATTAGACTATTTTCAAATAAAATTAATATCTTTAGATTAACGAGCATATGATTTGAAAGTAGCAAAGGCAACAAACTCAACAGGGATTGACTTACATATTATAATAATAGAATTAATATGAGCTTGTTGTATTACATACAATAACTACACAGATAGCAATACAGAATCCTTCATCATACATCGCCCGGTGTTCGAATTTAGAACTAAGCTCATCACAGTATAAAAAAGTATTGAATGATATGACAAATGTTAGCATGTGGCGCCCTAACTCAGTGGACAACTTATACCGGACCGGACTCAACCGGAGATGAGTAGTGAGCCGAGTGATGGACTCGGGGTGAGTGACAAGTTATGGATCGTCCTTTCTATTTATACAAATGCAATCCTTATATTACAAGAGACAGTGTCGCAATAAAACAAATCATAATAGACTATTGATCTAGGTTATGATTGCGGAAATGCTTACAATCGCTTCCGCTACATTGTTTTGTTTAGACAACAAAACATAAGTATTGAAGTGTGTCACCCTTGTAATGTTGAGTGGTATGATTGCTACAGATCTATAACTATAAAAATATTAGTATTTTCCACATTCATTGTTCATACGATAAAAAGAAAATGGCAGCCCGCTGTTGGCTTCTTGCACATTAATCATTTACGAAAGAATTTTTATATGAAATTATAAATGATTGTTTATCTAAACCACCCATTACACGCACAATGGCCTAGTTGGTAGAGCAACCGTCCCTGGAGTAGTGGTTTAGGGTTTGATTGTGCGGTTAGTCAAAATTTGCATGATGTTTTTCAATATGTTTGGTTTGCTCCAGTCAAATGAATAATTGGTTTGAGCAAATGGCTAAAAACCACTCCTCGTAGTAAAATCCGTTAATATCACCTCCATTCTGTGATGGCCTATATGACTCGCTTAGAAGTGAAAATCGTAAGTGGAAAGTATATCTAAATAATGACTCATTGTATGAAAACACCTCATTTAGGTTTAAACAGGAATGCAAGGTATTCTTCATCTATGTGTGACCATAACAAATAAATCTCAGCACAGGTGTAACGCGTGCCTCAAATTAATCTGTAATGCAAAATGACTTGCAGCTAATTTAATCATTAGCCTCACTCAGTCACCCTTTTTTCACCTTCCATTTCTGTGAAGGCTTTTTGTATAAAATCTTCAGACAATGAAAGCTATCGGTTCTAGTCTAACCCTGTTGGTCCTATTATCATAAAAAATAATTTATGAGGTATTTCATACCGTTTATTTCTTGCAAACACTTGATACCCGTTGCGGTATCAGGACTGGAGAAGCCGAGTGCAGATCTCATCTGATTCTCCAGTTCCAGCAGTTTCGCTTCCACTCGCAGGAAATTCAACTGGTTCCTCTGGACATCTAAAATAAATTGCACAATGATTAGTTGAGGCCAAAAAGTTGGACTATACAAACCCTTATGAAATTTTAGTAATTAAAACTTGAAGGCATTAATTATTCTGGAACGTTTTAGTGTGGTAAATTTGGTTGCCAGAGCAAAATTAATATTTTGCCCGTTATCAAATTGGAATTGAATTATGTCGGTTTCGTTTATAACCCCCCAACTGTTTTCACTTTTTCGATACGATTGACAAACGGATGTGACATATTTGTAATTGTTCATTGAATACGTGAAAAATTACGATTCAATTCCATACTGAAAAGCCATTTTCCGTTTCGATTTTCATCACCATCAATCACATTATAGATTAAGTAACTTTATAAATAGCGCCGGCGTCCGCGCATTCAGTGCAGATATCTGTATGCATGCGCCAAGGTAAGAGCACGCCGCATGTACGATCGTGCCAGCTTCAAGCTACCCACACAAGACAACCCACGGAACGCTCCGTGCCTGCGCATTATCTTCGGACATTTCGTGTTATACATTTGAGTAGCACGTGCTGCTGCCGCGTGTTGACATAAATAAATTATTTATTTAAACAGCAGACTATGATTACTTTTTTCAGTTTCACTTTCATAAACGTTTGGTAGAAAGAACAAAATTTTAATTTTATAACATGTCAACATTGAGATATTCTATGTGTGACTATAAAAATAACAATCCGTCAAATTACCTAGGTCCCTCTCCTTTTTAAGCATGGAAATTTCATCATCAGTCAACTTGAGATCAGGCACCAACTGGTTCAACAGGGATTCCGGTTTTACTTCACCACTTTCTGTAACAATTAATAAATCATCTTAAAAAATAAAACTATTTTATTTCCTGAAACTCAACTCTGTTTTAAGATGATCAGAATTTCCCACATGACATGACACGGGTCTAGGACGATTTGGCACCGCGAACTGGCCTCCGGTAATTGGCCGCCGGTACAATCGGACGCCGACCCAATTGACCTCCGGGAGGATTGGACGCCGCACAGTTGAATTAAATGCGCAAAGGAATAGACGTACGTTACGATTTGTTGGAGTAAATAAGCAAGTCAGCTTAATATGCTTCTATCTTCTCAGTAGTTGTACCTTATACATTTCGCGCTTGACACATTTTTAATATAGATTGAGAATAATTATTATGCCTTATGATGTTTATTAAAAGAAAATAATTCTTTCCTCGTTGAAACTTAAAGATGTGCATAATCAATTAATTTATTGTCTATACATGGGTACATATTTATATTTACAACAAATATTAAAAATAATGTTAGATGTTAGAGTGAAAATAACATTATATTTCAGCGTTTTATCGACTTAATATTATAATAAGCTTAAACATGTATATTATTATGCATAAATGCGTATTTTAAGATAGTATGAAATTACAAACAAAATATTAAGTAAGTTATCTGCTAAGTATAAATGTTTCAGTAGTTTGATTGATAAACTACTTAGGTACTGGGTGCCGGACGAAATCCCGAAGGCCGAAATCCCGAAGGCCGAAATCCCGAATGCTGAAATCCCGAAAGCCGAAATCCCGAATACCGAAATCCCGAACGCTGAAATCCCGAATGGCCGGAATCCCGAAGGCCGAAATCCCGAAAAATAAAAAAAATACAAACATTAATAATTGCGCAATTTTTGCAAGAGACACAAAATCCCATTTTTTGTGGAAATATAAAAAAATGTAAAATACAAACACCAATAATTGCGCAATTTTTGCTATTCGGGATTTCGGCTTTCGGGATTTCAGCATTCGGGATTTCGGCCTTCGGGATTTCGTCCGGCACCCAGTACCTAAGTAGTTTATCAATCAAACTACTGAAACATTTATACTTAGCAGATAACTTACTTAATATTTTGTTTGTAATTTCATACTATCTTAAAATACACATTTATGCATAATAATATACATGTTTAAGCTTTATTATAATATTAAGTCGATAAAACGCTGAAATATAATGTAATTTTCATTCTGACATCTAACATTATTTTTAATATTTGTTGTAAATATAAATATGTACCCATGTATAGACAATAAATTAATTGATTATGCACATCTTTAAGTTTTAGCGAGGGAAGAATTATTTTCTTTTAATAAACATCATAAGGCATAATAATTATTCTCAATCTATATTAAAAATGTGTCAAGCGCGAAATGTATAAGGTACAACTACTGAGAAGATAGAATCATATTAAACTGACTTGCTTATTTACTCCAACAAATCGTAACGTACGTCTATTCCTTTGCGCATTTAATTCAACTGTGCGGCGTCCAATCCTCCCGGAGGCCAATTGGGTCGGCGTCCAATTGGGTCGGCGTCCAATTGGGCCGGCGTCCAATTGGGCCGGCGTCCGATTTTACCGGCGGTCAATTACCGGAGGCCATCCGGCGGAGGCCAGTTCGCGGTGCCGAATCGTCCCATTCCCACATGACACCACATAATATGCATTTAATTCTTTTCTTTTGACTTTTTTTCATTTTTGCATATGGGTCTCCACTAGGGATTCCAATCCCGGGATCCCGAATCCCGGGATCCCGAGCTATTTTCGATACCTATGAATCCCGGGATTGATAAACTTAATCCCGGGATTTCGGGATTGATTTTTTTTATCAATTTTTATGGAATACAAAATAAAAGCAAAAATATAACAGAAAAAATACCATGTATTTCCAAGATTGAACGTAGATATACAATATTAACAATAAATATCTTAAATAGTATAAATTATACTAGATTTATTTTTGACCGATTTTATCAATATTATGTGTAAATATAAAAATTTTATATTAACAATGGAAAAAAATGCCAATCCCGGGACCAGTCCCGGGATTGTCAAATTGTAATCCCGAAATCCCGGGATCAGAATTTTGGCTCGGGATTGGATTCCCTAGTCTCCACTGAGTGGAGATTTGTATTATCAGATTTTTATTTTTTCAAGAAATGGATGTAAGCCACTTACTCAACCTATTAGGCCCATACTCTAGACTTCAAACACAAATTGAAAAACAATATGACGTGTATTTTCCCCACGACATTATAAGCAAACGAGTTGACAGACAGTTCAGAATTTGAGGTTTGAAAGACACTTTTTATAACAACAAGATCTTTCACTTTCTATCGAACTTCTAGATTAGGAATCATATTTAGCAAAAAAAATGGGATTTGTCAGATCGCTACAATCGCCATTTTTATTAAAAATCTGCTAGGCGGCGGCAAAGTACAGGGCGAAAAATCCTGTTTTACGAGGAATGTTTGTTAGTCATACTATTAGAATCTTGCATTGGATCCGACGCACATTGAAAAAACAACATGTATCTCTGCCAGACGCTGGATCAAACCCGCGACCCACGGCTTCGCAGGTGCCTGCTCTACCAACCAGGGCCACTATGGGTGCGATTCTTATTATAAATGAATGAATTGATTTATTAAAGAAAGAGGTGTCTGATCACTAGGGCCCAGATTTATATGCTAGTGCATGTTTTGTTAGGGTGTATGCACAGCTATGATAGTTGCACAGAAATCTGTTTTGAAAGACACAGAATCCAAAAATTAAATTTTATTGTGCATATAAATGCATATTTGAGACATTAGAGCATATTTGAGACATTAGTGCATATTTCATAAATAAATGCATAGGTATTTTAAAGCTTTTGAATTTATAATTTTAGTTTTTTTTTAATTATTCGAAATATAACAAGTTAGAAAGGTAGATAGTTTAGATGCACTTGCATTTTTAATGTCATCTCCGAGGTGTGGATATATCAGAAAAAGTGAAGTGAACTCGGGCACTTTTATTTAAAATTTGCCCAATCACCTCTGTGAACGTTGAGAGGTCGTTTTCTGCATATAAACTAAATACTGACAGATACCTATGTGGAAAAATTTAATGCCAGAGCATATTGAAAAAAATATTGTAATTTTTTTTTCGGGCAAAAAACAGAAAATAGTATTTAGGAATAGTTAAGTGTCGTTTTTGTTTTTTAAGCTATGTTTGGTTTACATTGCATTTATTATTCAATTATTTGTACTTGTGAAAAAAATTGTAATTGATTAATTTTATATAGGTACATTGTTTGTGTTTTTTTGTTCTGATATCGTATTACGTTGAATATCAGTAATATCAGTATATTTTAACTGCATATTTCTTCGATTTTAGTGCATATTTTATTGATTTTAAGTGCATACATGCATGCTATAATCATGCTTTTAGTTGCATATAAATCCGCTCCCTACTGATCACGAAAACGGAAAAGTCTACTACATATTCAATATTACGAAGTTGGTTTTAATGTTGTTTCTTTTTTCTATAATACGTTATTTCCAAAGTAGAATAATCTGCCCATTTCCAGGCCTCGGAATGACAGGAGCACAGTTCCGGTTCATGAAATCCTCAATATTATCGCTCCATCTCATGGAAAATTAAGTTGACCACCTGAGCTAGGTATGCCATATAACAAATAATCTAACACTTATTTATATATAAAATATACATAAAATTAGAAAAATATGTTTGTAATTTCAGAAAATTGTTCAGCGCTCAGTTAGTAGAATATTCCATTTCAAACGCTGCCCATTTCTATTAGTTGATAATATGATAAACCACTTTTCGCCATATATATATGAAAAATAAAATTTAACAGAATCAACATTAATTTAAGTATATAACTATTTGGTTCCTGTAAATCGTTGGTTTAAAAAAAATGTATGATTCCGGCATGCTTTCGAAGTTTTTGTGTGAAATAATAGTGAGACAGCATTCCACGAAAAAAAAATGAAAAATCGGTACACGTAAATTTCTGTTTGTATACACAACCGTCTTTTCAGTATGACCGGTGATTCGGTTGACGGCTCTGACTGTCAGTTTTAAAATTAAGAATATTAATATATTGCGTGTTATGTCCGTGAAAGGATATTGTGAGATGTAACGTACCTAGCTGCTGCTTCAGCTTGATATAATTTTTGGCAGCTTTATTTTCCCATTGCAACCGGATGGCGGGTGTTGCAAAAGACTCGGGACGGTCCTGAAATAGAAAAACTAAATAGAATCTTTCTACATATTATTACATACATAATCATATGGCAACTCTGTTTTCAATTAAGAGATGAACATTGACAGAACTGTATTATAGAATAGAATAGAATAACAGGTCAGATACACATCTACACACACATTTGAAGGCGCTCTGGGTTAATACTTATTTAGTAGGTGGGCTGCAATAGATAGCATAGAGGGCCACACGCGGATTATGCATCACTGCTTTACACCATTGACATCTGAGATTCAAACAGATTACTGATTTTAGGAGAATACAATATGGATATGGGCGCATTTCATCCCATTCGTAAATCTCGCACAATAAAATATAATAGTTACGAATGAACATCTTTTTCTAATAAAATGTATTGATATTGTTTTATTGACAATCGTGAAAAGAATACTTCAGATTTAACTCACCATAAACAATTTGATTCCAGCAGGTTTGCCATTAGGAAGGAACACAATGAGAATGTTTTCTTTCTGTTGCTGGCCTAATGAGGAATCTGTAAAGGAATTTTTAATTATAGTCCACAAAAATTATCCAATACCTAATTTAAATAAAGATACCTATTAATGAGAAAAAAAGCTGTCTTGTATCACTTTTTAGACAGGAAATCCAAGTGTGTCGCTAAATTTCAAAACTTGCTTTAACACCTTTTTGAAATAATGAAGATATATATATATATCAATGGATTTGTAATTAAAATCTCTACATGAAAACATTATTGTCTCTTTCAAAATCTGCTACGATTGACTGTCATTTATGAAACAAAATCAATGCGTCTATCAATTCTCGCTATAACACTATGTGTAACATTCAAAAACCGCTTTAACACAACTGACCAATAAAAAGCGAGAATCAGACTAAAAACAACATGGCCGCCAGTACATTTATGTTGTGACTTGCGAGAAGAGTGTTATTTTGTTGATTTGATAATTTAACTATTTGTAGTCTTAAAATGTGTGACGAACTAGTGAATATGGTTAAATGTCCAATTAATAAAGCAAGGAAGATGTTGAGCCAACCAAAATCTTGGAAAGTCAACCAAATGCGCCAAAAACAGTAAGTTAAATTTGACACCTGAACCTGAATTTCCAGTGGTGTGTAATTTAATTAAGAGTTGTTAAAACTGTTCTTTTCAATATATTTTTTTACACATAATAAATTGTCACAATATGTCATAATATTTTGCGTATGCTAAATAATGATACCCAGCAGATAAATTAATATAAAAAGTTACTAAATGCGTACTATGCAAATTTTAACTAATTAACTCTTTCATTTCAGATATGAATATATTTTGGTGTTGAGAAAACAGCATTTTTGTAGCAACAAGTTTAAATAAAAATAATTCTAATTCATCCCACCACGCGCCACCAATGGAACATTCCGACATTAAGCTGTCAACATATTCCCTGACAAAATACGCTATAACCTTCAATGCGTATTTCAAAAACCGTTATAACACTATGTAACTTACAAAAGCTGCTATAACCAAACATTTAAGTCTTTTATTTAATCAGTAGATTAGAATACAATATAAATAGGTATGCAACATATTTCCAATAATGATCTATTGGGCGGGCAAAAAAAGAAAGAAAATCAATAATCCCATTATCCATAAACTGAGAAGTTTTTATTGATTTTCTCAAAAAAATGAAAAAGTGTTATAGCAGGTTTTGAAACTTAGCGACACAAGTGTAACCCTCGACCTCTATTTGACAATGTGAAACAGTAAAATAAGTATATCTATGTGACGCTCTCTTAGAGATCCAACCTATTTGCAACAAGTCACGTGCGACTCGAAACGGTTTCATGATTGAAGTTGAGAAAATTTTTATGCAAGTCACAGTATTGGTGAGAAACCCCACAGGAAGGTAAGGTGTGGAATCAAACACACAGCCCACGCAGTAGTGAAATGTTTGCCTGTCATTTACTTGGACCAACTGGATTGTCGAAATATATTCTTTTCTTTTCTAAATGAGAACCGCAACCGACCACGAAAAATTGACTGACAAAAAAGATATGCGAGTGGGATGGACGGCACAACTATTTTAACCAAGCATCCAGCAATTGAACCATCCGTGTACATCATCCGCTCTCCACTTCCTGTGTGCTTAGTACTTAATGGTGAGAGCAAGTGAAAATACATACATAAACAGCAAAAAAAAATTGCCAATATGATATGTAGTTGCAAATGCGATATTATAATCTTAGTTTTTCTAATGAAAATATCTTTATCGATTCAGCCGTAAATAATTAAATACACGTAATAAGAGCAATCGGTAGTGATTATTTTCAATGGCAGATAGTGTTGCCATTATATCCTACTTCATGAGAGTGAAAAATCTTTTTTCATTTATGCAATACAGATTGATGGAAAAACATTATTTTTAAATATTCAAATGTAAAAAAAATGTATGAAAAAAGGTGTGATTATTGCTCAGTTGCAAAAGAAAAAACATGAATTATCTTGACACCTTCTGCGTAACTGCGTTTTTGGCTATTTTGACTTGATTACCTTTTATTAAATAATTTGAAAATACAACGATGATCAAAAAATCAACAATTAAATCAACATTTCAATCAATCAACTGAAAAATTACAATTTCAGCATTAAAAATTAATGTTGTGGTGTCATTAAAATTTATTAAAATAGTACTACAGAAAAGTACCATTTTGCAGTTCCGGCCTTATACATAGGAGGTGTCAATCTAACAGTTTATTTATTATTATTATGGAATTATTTCCTATGATAAGGACGAGTAAGCTAAGGATGGGGTAACCTTTTAAGGAAGCTTTGGGCACAACTTCGAAAGCGTCTAAATCATCTCGGATGCTAACATCACTGCACTCTGATACATCGTCAAGAGACATCTCCGCTTCAGAGCAGACCTTATCAGTTCTATTCAAATGAGAGCTACATTCGCTAGAGCCACTTTCGAAATCGCTGAGCTGAAAGTTATCGCTGGCGTCACTGTGCGAAGACTCGCCCCACTTGTCGAAATCGTCGTCAGACAACTCGCCCATCAATGACTTAATGGTGACTTCAGCTTTTTCTGCGCACCTTCTTTTGGAACTCATCCTAGCAGACGTAGCGAACGTTTTAGTTTTATAAGCGGCATTCTTCTTCTTGTCTTTCGTCAACGACTTTAAAAATCCACGGCATCGATCGACACGACGCCGCTTATGTCCTCTCTTCTTGAAGTTGTTTTCTTTGATATTGTTCAATTCAAATATTGGTAATTTAATATCTTGCTTTTTCAGCATGAGTTTGGATTTTTTAACCGCTGTTTCTTCAACTCCATTTTGGCACGCATCAAAGGTGATTATTTTCAGTAAATTAATATACATATCGTCAGGGATTCGGTACCACGGGACTTCCATGGCCATGTATATGACAAAATCTCTTCGCCGTTGCTCTTCTTCATTTACCTTATCATTATTCTCAATAATATTCAATTCAATAGCTTTACTTTTAGATATCAAACAATCCATGTTAGAATTTTTTGTAAAACTTTCTTCGCCAACAGCAACTGATGTTTGTTCCATTTTATTCTCACATCGCCCAGGGCTTCGACCTTGTATAATATCGCCATCGTCAAAGAGAAAATCGACATCCTCAGGTACCGTTTCAATATTTGTGGTAATATTTGTACCATCTAGTTTAGCTTCATTATAAGCGGTAATATTTTTCTTTATCTCCGCCATAATATTTTGTTTATAATCTTTTCTGATGGCATAAAACGGTCCGTTGAATATTCCACTCTCATCTGAGCTCAATTCAGTATTGACATGTGAGCTAACGTAGTAGCAATATTTATGACTGTCGACAAATTCCGGTTCATCCAATTCGTCTGAACTATCCGAAGACAGAACTCCACAAAAACCACTATTCCTAGTCTCGGCAATTTTTTTCATTCTTCTATAAAGACAGTTTTTTTTCGGAAAGTCATTCAAAATAATCTCCCTCGCTTTTTCGTACAGCTTATTATCAATATCTGTGATTTCTATTACGTCTGCTTTTATACCGTGTCTCAACATCCATGCGCGAGAATCGTATTTATTAAAATATAATTTTTTTTTCACATCCGAATTCTTGTTACAATCTCGACGGATTGGATAATTTCGCATCATTTTTAAATCGGCTCCCGCATGCGTGACCTGCTTCAATACCTCCATGATATACTTTTTATACTTTCCATTTAGAAAATCTGCCACATTACTGACTTTAATTTGATACTTGGGTGAACTATCAATGATGACTTTATCAGTTTTCTCAAAGAGCAATAACTGTGTGTCTATATCATTTTTGTTCATGGCAAAACGACCTGATTCATCTGTGATAATTTTAAAGAGACGCTCCCCTTGTCTCGTGCGTTTCTTTCTTTGGATTTTTTTCGAATCGTCAGTTTTCGTCTCGCCTTCAGTGACGAAATCGAAATCTCCTGACACCACACTGTCCAGACTGAGACTTGATGACTTTTCGGTAAACGCCCGGGATTCGTGACACGAGAAATTTAGATCAGCATCATTGCCGTCAGTATAAAAAGAATGCGGTTGATTAATTTGACTTTGATAGTTATAATTTATCACATTATCAACCGTATTATTCATCTGAGTGTATCTTGTTTCATAATAATGATTTGAATATTCATTATTAACAGAAGAGTTGAAAGTATTTGAATACTGAATTATATTTTCTGCCTGGGGAATTTCTTCATCATTTTGCGGGCAAGTTTCAATACTTTTTTGGCTGAGTACATTCCACGATGACCTTAAAATATCACCTAAATTACCGTCATCGGCACCTCCATCGCATTTGTTTTCATCGAAAAGGAAATCATTTACACCGTCGATGAGATTCGGCAAATTTTCTCTATTGTAAGTTGTATTACTGCATAGTCGATAATTAAAATAACAAAAATTGTGTTGACTGGGTGTTTTATCGTCATTGTTTTGAATAGTTTTCGATAAGTTATTTTCTGCCAGATATTGAAAACTTCTTTCGTCTGAATAACCAAAATTAACGTTTACTGATTCTTGCGCAGTTTCTAAAGATCGGAGGTTATTATGAGAAGCATTTCGCCATGGCACACTGTGGAATGGCTTTCGAAAAATTTCACCATTTCCACCTACATTGATCTTTTCATAGTTTTCAACCATCGGTACTCTATAATCGTACCCGTTTCTTTGCATATCTGAAAAACTCTGCGATGGATTTGTATTTAATACCAAATCCATATTTTGATCTCCCATAAGTTTTTTTGACAGTTCAATCGTATCCACAATACTTATGTTAGAATTCATTTGTGCATGTCCCCACATCTCTTTTTCCTTCAAAACAGTGTCGCCATATAAACAAGACTCTTCGGTTGCAATATTAGTTTCACAGTCATCCATTGCCATACAATCAATTTCAATTTCATCAGCCAATAATGATTTTATCAACGGCAATTTATTTACTTCATTTAAATTGTCCAGCATGAACTTGTTGAATTCTGGATCTACAGGTAATTCGATAATTTCTTTCGAAAAAATTTCTATCATCTTATTCTGCAACTCTTCATCATCATACAGACAATCAATATTCTCATTAACGCTGAGACATTTCGTCTGACGTTCGAGTAAACCATTTTCAACTGAGAGGGACTCTCCACGTGAATTCACAGCAAAGTGATTCCTGTCTTCTTTATCTATTAAAGCAACTTCTGTAGAATCAATAATTACTGTATCACTCGCAGCCTTACATGACACTTCTCTTTTATTAGAATTCACTTTCCCGGTACACTTTGATGAAATATCTTGCAGTCTTGTACAATTATTATATGTTTTACTCAATTGGGAAGAATTATCCAGTTTTTTTGAAACATTGGCAGGATCAATTTTCAATTTAGAATTAAGAACCCAAATCGAATTTCCAAGAGGCACAATTTTCATAGACAAATGTGAATTAGAATTTTTTGAATCTATTCCAAAATTAGCGGTTACTTTTCCATTGCTTATGATTTCAAAATCCTTTTGGAAGCCGTAAAAATCGAAGTGTTTCTCAAATGCTTCCTTCAAACCATAATAATGTTGCAGATCATGGCTGATGGCATTATGTTTGAAATAATGCAAAAAATCATCAAACAAGTTAGACAAATCCACAGCATTTCCAATATTTCCACATGAAAATGCGTCATTATTTATCAATGACTTATTACTTTTCTGTGTGTCGTTACATACGCCACTGATAATACCGTCAAATTTATTTTTAATTTCCAAAATATTCTGCGGAATTTCGTCACAAAATTTTTCATTCATATGTAAATAAGAAAGACTTTTCCCAGGATCGTTCTTTGAATTTATAATGTCTTCATAATAATTTTTCACCCACGATTCGCAATGGATTTCAGAAAACCCCCGTTTAGGTATCAAACTATTGTCTATTGCTGGGCGAAGCCCCGAATCATCTTCCTCGTAGCCATTTTCCAATGTTGCAGTATCACTCTGAATTGTATTTTCAATGTTTAATTTAAATTGAAGCTCGCGTTCGTTCTTCAAAATATTATCAAACTTTATAATTTTCGGCATGTTTTTCACAAATACACTCTCATGGTTCTCAAGTAATTGATCAACAGCTTTCGACGGCCTCAAAGGCATTCTATAATAATTCAATATGTTCACATTGCTTAAATTATACTTTATTTTAATATCAACTTTGGGTTCTGTAATGACATTTAACACACTTTTATCTTTGTATTTTTCAGGGTCATATTTAAAATAATCAGTGTTTAAATTGAACAATTTTTCATCAATCATATCGAGAAAAATGTCTCGAATATAAATATACATGGTGCTCACTTGTTCTTCTTTGCTAACACTAACTTTACTTAAATAAACATCCTTTGGTATATTGGAGCAATTGGCAATGCATATTCTGTTAATTTCATCAACACAACAGATTCCATTCACATTCTTTATTGAAATAATGTTATTTGACATTTCTCTATTCTTCATTTCAGACATGTTCTCCGGTACATTAGTATTGCAATGTTTCATAACATGAGCACGATCACCCTTATCAATCTTATGGTGATTTAAATAATAATCTCCTAAAAGAACATGACAAATGTTTGCATTGCCTTCAATTTTTTTATTAGTAGCCCTTCTTGGACACCTATTTTCCGATTCTGTCAAATTAACATTGCCGACATGATTTTTTCTCGCTCCACGAGTAGTCATTTTATTCTTTTCATGTGATGGAGAAGGTAACATAGCTGGAGACTGCGCATCCTCGGAGTTTTCATTAGAGTTAGTTACTACCAAGCAATATTCTCCAATATGGATCAGGGTGGGTGGATTTTTGACTTTCTTTTTCACAACACTACCTGATTTATATTTCCTCATTTTCAATCATAAATCAAAACTAGTAATAAACACCAAAACACACTTTCCGATCAAATATGAGCGAATTTAATACATTCAACATGACAGAGACAGAAAATGGAGGGAACTGACAAAATAATGGAAAAATCTCTACAGGTCTACCAACCAATTTTCCTTTTATAGTATTCACCTTTTTTGAAAATGGAACATTAGAAATGAAGCCATGGCTAAATAATTTACTAGTAAATAAGTGATACCAATTCATTTTTTTATTAAATTTGAAAATGGAACAAATTGAGGGATGTCATATTATGGGAATGAGGCATCAAGGGATACTTAAACTTATTTTAACCATTTGGTGAGCTAATTTTTTTGTTTTCAGTTATTTAAGTTTATTGAGTTAATTTTTAAGTTTTTTCAAATATTTTTTTTGTTAATATTACTATTTTCATTACACAATACATTATAGCAGTGTTTCCTAACCAGTGTGTCGCGACACATAGCATAATAGTAAAAATAAGGTCAGTGGCTCCCAACATTTCATAAAAATATATTTTTCATTCATTTCGCACTTTTTCTATTTATTATTACATATAATACTATTGCTTGGATGGTAAACTATAGTACGAAAAATTCTCAAACAGTGGTTCTCAACATTTCATATACTTAGGTATATTTTATCTTCTAAAATGTTATATTTTTTAAAAAATCATCCAGATTTTTCTGATGAAATAATACAAAATCAATCATCTGTCGAATGTTGCGATCTGATTCTAAAGCGAGCTTAGTAATAGACAAACATCAATTTCACTGCCAACATCGATTGAACTACATCTTGTCATACTTGTGAAAGGATTAATATATTTCATCGAACTGTTATACAATTTGAAATAACAAATTATTTTAATTTATAATCGAAAATCGTCGCTGTATATTAAATACCGCCTATGTGATGATTTTGACGAAAATGAGTTATTGATACCATGTGATGTGCATTTTTTTTCTCTACAATCTGTATTATCGTCACTGTATATTAAATATACCTCCTGTGTGGTGATTCCAAATAAAATCGATATTAAATTAATACTATGTGACACCATCCAAATCATGCACCGTAATTAATCCTATGTGAGCATCCACCGCAATAGATCAGTATTAAAATAATCTTATGTGAACACAGCATGGTTACATATGACTCAACGTATTCAACATGGTGCCTATAGAATTAATCCTATGTGATAAAAACATGGAAAAAACTAAAATTTTTCTATTAAATAATAGATATACAGTACTCTCTCAGTAATCCGCCACCCCAAAAACCAACAAGTGATGTCCAATTAGTGAAAACGGCAGATTATAGTGCATAAATACAATAATATTGTAAAAATTAAGAGTATTTTGTAAAAATAGTTTTTATTGAGAAATTTGTACTAGGAACTTACGGTTTTTTTATGATCAAAATCAATTAGGTATGTATTAAATTATACATATTAATTATAAACTACGTTTATTAACTACATACATATTAAACAGTAAATCACTTAACACTACCACTTGTTCAGTGTTTGTTTTTTTCTGAATATTGTTGGAAGATTGTGTCATCTCATAATTTATGCAACATGATGATTGTGTTGACAGTTGCATTATTTTCCTCTGCCCATTTAATGGGAACGCGTCAGTCCCGGCTAGTGCATCTTCTGATTTGACTGTATGAGCTGTGTTCGATTGACAATTATTGCCTTCACCCTTAGAATCCAAGCCTCTTGATGTATTTACGAGCTCGTCATCAGTCGGAAGTAGCGCATACCTAGGGCTTCCAATTAATCGGAGGAAAAATACTACCCGGTTAGCAGTTATTTTGCGAATAACTAACCGGGTAACCGGTTATAACTGTCGTACTTAAAAAATGAATTTTTAAGTATTTTCGATATTATTTTTTGCACATATTTTCTCTTTGACTCTACAATTAGACGTGGATTTTAGCCACCTCCCGATTAATGAGATATTACATAATGTTATCCACTTGCTGAACCTACTACCCCCATGTCCATGCTTTGGATCCAAACACATATTATTGAAAAAGATCATTTTATTAATATTAATTGTTGTAGACCTACATATAATATTGATAAGACATAATAAGTTAAGTTTTAAGTTACGATAAGTTTTGAATGATTGAAGTGAGTATTATTTTTGACATTTTGTTTTTGATAGCATTTGGTGCCTAAAACTTATAAATAGGTGGAACTCTAATAATGTTTGACAATGATTGCCCAAAAGAAGACCAATGTCACCATTTTCATGATGAATGGGAAATTGAGGAACTGGGATGATATAAGACGTGTTGCCGACTAACCGAAAAAAAAATCTTTTTTTTTAAACAGTACATGTTCAAACACGCGCGTTATCATGATCTTACTCCCTACTTCAGTTTTAGTTTGTCAATTTATGGCTACGGCCGTATGTTGTAGCTTAACCACTGGGGAATGCCAAAAGAAATGGCGTATTTAAAAAAAACACTACCTTATTCTTAGGTCAATAATTATTATAAAGCAATCATTATTCGTAGGATGTTTATCACACTTGAATGGTCAAAGACATAGCTTATAATTAGTATCTTTATAATTATCTTCAAATGTGTTAATCTTGCCCATTTTTTGAATAATAAAATGCCTAATTCTTGTCAAATTTGGGATCACAGAGATTATCAATATAATTTTTTATCGTAAATATTACACTATAATAATGTCGACATAAATTATACTGATGGTTTTATAAATGCGTTTAAAAATTAATGAATGTAAAAAATCTTAACACCACTGCACATGCATGTACTGAAATATGACTATATTCTAAAACATTAGAGCGAGAGGTTTAAAAGAATACTATTTTATGTAATAAAAATATTTTATGCAGTCATCAAATGTTTAAAATAAATATAAAGGATAATAAGGCTTCAAAATTATATAAATAGATTATGTACAACGTTTAAGGAATGTCCAGGATCATGCTTTGAAAATAGAATAAAAGCTCCATTTTGACCCACGCTGAGCACGTCCGCCCTTAAGTAGCTCGTCAATTAAGTAATTAATTTGTAATCTCTTTTTAGAATTTCATAGCTTCGATATTTTTGGAAAACCCTAAGTGCCTATACGCACTTGTGGCAGGCCGCAGCGGCTAATCGCGAGTCACGGTTGTATTCGCGGTTATCCGCAATGCGGCTGACCGCGGGAGAGCGGTTACGTTGCGGCTAGCCGCAGTCAGTTTCAAAATGAACGTCGAGGCAGTCGCTACTGTTGTTTATTTGTATTCTCGGTTGAAAAAAAAAAAAAAAAAAAAAACTATATTGGGTGCATCCATTACTACAAACTCGCTACAACAACGGACTATTCGTTACATTTTTTGCTGAATTGAAAAAATATGACGACAAGTTTTTCCGGTTTTTAAGAATGAGCAATAAATCATTTGAAGAATTATTAATGACGTTGGGCGATTCACTACGTGGAACAGAGACAAAATTTCGTCCTTGTATTTCACCAGAGGAAAAACTAGTGGTAGCCCTAAGGTCAGTAAATTATATGTATTACATTTTTATTAAATCACAAACGCAAAAGAAATTACAGTGAGAAAAATAAAACACAGATTACATGGTTGTTAATTTATTCAAAAAGTTCCAAAACATCTGATTGCTCCGACATTTGGGAGGGTGATTCTATAGTAATAAAAGAATGTACTGAACTAGGAGATTGTACAGGTACGGGAGACTGGACTGGTATAGACGACTGAGGTTCCATTTGAGTTGTATGCGGGTTTGTGGAATATCTCGAAGGAATATTTATTCTCTGATCTACCTGATAATAATACGGTGTTTGTGAGAACGCAGTAGGGTATTGAGCATTTTTTATTACTTTCATGATCTCAAACTTGGTGTCCAACTGCAGGTGTTCCGGTATTTTCTTAAAATCCTTAACCAGCGATAAAAAAAATAACCGGACTTCATCCTGCTCGAGATTATGATTTTCCAAATTTTTGTTTAAAATTCCGATTAGCTCTTTCCCTACTTCATCATCATTTCCCTTCTTGGTCCTCTTCGGCGGCTTTGCTGGTGCTCCATAAGGGCCATTGGGTTCATTATGTGCCTGGTCTTCGTTGATGTTGGTTTCCGTTATATTAATTGTTGCAATGTCTTTCAGGAACATCAATTGATTAAAATATATGTATTGGCTTTTTCGTTTTGCAGCAGAACCACTTCGAGAAGTTTTCGAATTCTTCAATTCTTTCATGAAGTTATCTTTAACATTCTTCCATTTTTTTTGGAGAGTCTCACCTGTAATAAAAATATTTTTTCATTACAGATACCTTGCAACTGGATGTACGTTTGCAGATCTACATTTCTCATTTAGATTGGGAATTAGTACCATCGCAGAAATAGTTAGAGAAGTCTGCTCAGTAATATGGCTCATCCTGAAAGAAAGTAGTCTACCAGAACCAACTACGGAACAATGGCTGAATGTAGCTAAAGGTTTTCATATGCGAGCTAATTTCCCCAATTGCATAGGAGCAATAGATGGGAAGCACATACGTATAGTAAAACCAGAAGACAGTGGATCTATATTTTATAATTATAAAAACTATTTTTCGGTAGTTTTATTAGAAGTATGTGACACTAATTACAAATTTATAACGGTAGACGTTGGCGCGTATGGAAAATTTGGTGATTCTTCAATCTTCAAAAATTCTATTTTTTTACAAAAAAATGAACGACAATTCTCTGAATATTCCACAACCAGCCCCTATATCGCAAAACAACACTACACCGATGCCATACGTTTTAGTCGGCGACGAAGCATTTGCTTTATCTAAAAATTTAATGCGGCCATACACAAAAAATCATTTAACAGCAACAAAAAGGATATTTAATTACAGGCAATGCAGAGCTCGCCGTTATGTGGAATGCACTTTTGGAATTCTTGCCAATAAATGGCGTATATTCCACCGGCCAATGAATGTAAATCTGGATTTAGTCGGTGAAATAAGAAACAACAGAAGTGCAAGGCAATACCGCGATTTGTTTGCTCAATATTTTGTAACCGATGGACAAGTTGAATGGCAGAACAGATATGTTGAAGTAATAAAAAAATATTTTCACTTACCCATCTTTTTCTTTTCTTCGTCTGAAATCTCTTCACCTCCATAAATAATAACCAGTTCTTCCCAACTCCGAATTTTTAACTGTCTGTTGGCATATTCGGCACATTTCATATTCCATATGCAAGGCCGTTTTTCAATATCATTTATAAATTTTTCCGTATCGAAATTCATAATTTGTCACAGTGAAAGAAGTTGCAATAGGAATAAAAAGAAGTGTGGTACGATAAAGTTTAGAGCAAGGATTAATAAAACGACAATATCAAGGCGGGCGATCGCGCTGTCACGTGGATCTGCAGTGAACAAAACACTAGGTAGGTACGTGTAATCACTCATGAGGTCAGCCGCAGACTAATCGTAAAAGTGCGTAAAAAACGTGTGCGCATACAAAAAACGAGATGCGGCCTGCCGCAAGTGCGTATAGGCACTTACAATGACAACATGAATCTTATCACCTACTTACAACAGTGCAGTGATTAAAATAAGCATATTGAGGGTATATTATTTGATTTTGCAATCATTCAATAATAGAAATAAAATAAATAATAATTGACACTTTTGAAACAAGTATAAATCAAAACAATATTTTTGCTACGACACGGTAACATAATACGGCATGGTAACAAATATACCTACTTAATATGTTACCATTTATGTACCTTGACGTTTGTCAATGACATTTAAATATTTACCATATATTTTTATAAAAGCCAAATTATTTTTGAACAAGACTCAATTTGGGGGATTAAGCAAAAAACCCAAGGGAGTGTGGATATTATCCCACAGCTCTCTATAACAGATTGACAGTGAAACAGTTCGTCAGGTGCATGCCGCCGCGCTATTTTATTCTAGGAAATTTGACTCACAACATCAATAACAATAAGTAAGCCATTTAAAGGATAGGTAAGTAGGTAATAAAGTAATTTAGGCAGGCGATTTTATTACTATTGGTGTAAGACAAATGATTTTTTGTTACGTCATGACGTTTTTGAAAAAGCTTTCACATACTATTTTGGCTGTTTGTCTCTTTAGTAATTCGGTTCATATACTTTAGGTATCTACTAATAACCGCGTAAAATACCCGGTTTTCGGTTAGTTCAGGAACCCGCGGTTATCCGGTTTCATTAGCTCTGAGTTTTCAGTGAATTAATTCTTCAAATGTTGTTCCATGCCTCAACTACGTTAAATACAATGGCGGACAGCTGATATAGGCATGCGGCGGACTATTGAATTTTACATACGAATACTGGCGAATTATAGAGCTTGATTTTGTGATTTTAACTAGTAAAAATAACGGCAGATTATAGTGCCTAGTTGTCGGATAATCGAGCGGCGGATTACTGAGAGAGTACTGTATTATAAAAAAATATGATTATCCAATTTTAATTTATTACGTATTAGGATCTACAAAAAATGTTAAAACATAAATATATCATTTACGATAATTTTTTTTCGAACAAACAGTTTTTTTCGATTATCTCAGAATATGACTCAAACCCAATGACATATTAAATGGACAACTCACTTCATATCGGCGCGCACGAGAAATTGTACATCAAAGTCATTCACAGATGTATAGGTAGACGTTATGTGACCATAGACGTATCCATTTCTATTATGCGATACAAACTTCGAGAATTTATAGTAATATAACCTTTATTGTAATGGCGTATTAGTGTTATTGCGTTAGAAACAGATTCTCGGTTACTTACGACTTCTCGGAGATTAGACGCAAGTGAGCCCAGCGCATACAGGTGTCTGTCCAATGGTTTCTGTCATTCAATTGCATTGAATAAACATTCATCAATATCTTAAAATGGCATTTTATCAATAATAAATAATACTAACACATGAAAAGTGATATCCCATCTTTCTTGGAGTGGTTAGTAGATTTTTTTTACAATTTTTAACTAGGCACATTGGCATTTTGTAACACAATAATAACGGCGGAGTCGAAACCTGACAGTCAGAAATTTTGTATGGGCAGACCCAGCGGTATCGTCAGACCGCTTGCAAGCAGAATGTTCATTTGAGCGTAGGATACCGATATTAAATTATGAATTTTGCCATCCGACAGACCCGACACAAAGTGAGTGTCATTTTATTTTCCAGATGCTTCGTCCATATTAATGTCATTGCTCAAACCACATAGGAGATATAATATACAGCGACGAAATATTATTTATTACATATTAGGAGAACTCACCAGTACCATCACGTGTAAAAGGTTCTTGTATATGATCCAGTTCACTCTGGAAAAATAAATGGTTGTTTTTATACAAGTTTACTTAGCTACACAATAAGGAAATTTATATTTAAATGGGAAATTAACATTTTCGGAACTCGAGTGGAGCATATGGGTATGAGATACATTAACCCATTGAAGACATATTTAAAAGGAGAAAAAAGTGAAACAGCTAGATAATATTTTTTAGTTAATTTGACATAAGTTTATTAAAACTGCTACAAAACTGAATTATGTTTAATTTTATTTTTTTTAAAAACTCGTGTACAAATTGAAACATTTCAATTAATACTTCTCTTCTTAAAGGTGTAGGCAAATTTATAGGATTTTAATAAATATATAAAAATATTAATTGAAACCATTTATACCAAGGACAAGGGGCGCCAAATGTACGCTGATTGTCTCCAATGTATCGATGTGTTTCAGGAAATTGTTAACCATTTGCCCAACACATGTAATTTATGATAGATGCAGGATCCGACCAACAGTTTCAAAGACAGGCATTCTATCATATGGGCCAAATAAATATAAATGATGACGGTTTGATAATATTTTATAGAACAGCAAATAAAAAAAAATTGGAGAGTGCATATAGTTATACAGACCTGGTTAATGTATCTAAATCTTCCTCCGATTTTTCTCATATCTCCATTCAAAGTCTTGCTGGGTGGCACTGCCTTGGAAGCAGGGGCTGGAGCAGCCGGAGTACTCGCAATCCCCTCATCATCAACCGACTGGGAAGCCATTTTGGCTCGCTTAGGTACCACTGTCGGAGTTCCGAGAGCTGATGAATCTTCAGTTTCGTCATCAAGATATCTTTGAAAGATCAATGAGTTTTACTATTTTGATAAAGAGAACAATCAGCATCTTCATTCCTAAGCATGGATAGACAAACATTTATGGTGAATTGTCTTGAGTTCACTGGAGTTTATGTATATCAGTTTTACAAAATTCTTTTTGTGGAATGCTGTCTCACTCTATTATCATTATATGAGTTGTCTATTAACAAAAACTGATGTCACAATAAGTATAGTACAAAAAATATCTATTCTATATTATTATACGTGCAATTTCACAAAATATTGATCTATAACTGAAGTGTGCCAAAATCACATGAAAAAATGTTTAAAAACCTGACAATTGACAGCAACCAATTATTTTATATCACCACATTGGATCCTAAGGCCCAAAACATACTGCGAGTGGTTGTGTGATACATGCGTGATGCGGGAGGCATCAACAGCACTTATAGTGCCATTAGGATTGCGGGCCTGTAGGATTTTCGTCAGACCCACCTATCGCGTAACTCCGGGGCATTACTATATATTAATTTAATGAGTTCATTTATCTACCCAAAAATGTTGAATACTTGCAAATATATATTTTTTTGTACAAAATTACTGCTCAGATGAGTTTATGACCTGCACACGCACAATAGAAATATTAGAGGGAACGTGGCTACACACTAGAGGTGAGTTGGAAATACTTTCACCAGTTTGTGTACTCACGTCTCGGATGCAACTACCCATACTCAGTACGTCTTGCCTAATAAATTTGTTCGAACGCATGCGATGATATCATCGCGAGTCGCTCGCTAATTGGAAGACTTTCAATACTATTGACATTAAATGCGCGCGAGCGAGATAGCACTTGAATACAAGTATATTTTAATTTATTAAATTAAAAAAAAAATCATTGTACATTATTCATTTTATGTTAACAAGAATATTATAACCTAACATAAAATCAACTCATAAATTTAAAATGGGACATTTCGAAAAGCAGAGCTCAGTGTATTTATAGCGATTCTATTAAAGCCGATATGTCAAATATTAGTAAGTATTTTGGAACAAGTTTTGATACCAAGTATATTTTATACTGCTAGTAAGTATACTTAGTCTTCAAAATCGACCAGTTTGACACCTCTACTACACACCACGACTTATAAAATTTATGATGATAATATAACGCTAATACCGTTTGGGTTTGATTTTTCTTCCACTTCTGCTGACACCGTCTGCAACGGGAGTGGGGGTCTTGGCTTCCACAACCTTGGCTGGCGACGCTTCCTGTTTCGCTGCCCTTCGAGGAGTTTTCTGGAGACAGATCCCACAAATAATATTCAGTCGTTAAGTACAAAGCATGAAGACTTCTTTGTAGAATTATAAATTGTGTATTCCTTTAATATAGGAGGATGATATTTCAGAATGCATATTTCTTAAAATAATAAGTCATATTGCAGGACAGGTAACGTGTTAACTTTTTAACTTGTAAAGTCACATAGCAGGTGCATATGAGTGTGATAATTGGATTCAATCAAAGATTAAACAGATGCGTTTTATGGCACGAAATAAGATACATCATACAGTCGAACTTGGTTATTACGATGAAGATGGGACCGACTGAATTTGCTCGTTATAAGCGTTACTCGTTATATTATCAGAGAATAGGTATTTTTAAATGAGTGGTCACATAACACGAAAGTCGAAAAAACTCGAAAATAAAAAATCTGAAAACCATCATAAAAATCCCCGAAACAAGCATGGCATTCATGAACTACAAAAGATGTTGTTTATTATAATGAACACTGGTAGGTACCTATGGACTTCACAAACCTCAGATTTTTCAACCATACGCGTGGATACTTTTTCATTATTGTCGGCGAAAACACCAATTAGGTAGGTACTTAGACACTTAACTAGTGTCATAAACGTAATCCGACCCCGGCGGCATCCTATCCAATCGGACTTTATTGCTTAAGGTCAAAATGTTTTTAAACGATCGACACATTAACAGTTTTAACCCGGCACCTGCCTCAAAAATCGTATGACGCACCATAACTACGCATGAATTTCATTATCGTCTTTGTTCTATACTAAAAAAAGCAATAAAAAATATGTCACAGCTCCAGTCGAGAACCCAAAGCCATTAAGATAATTTCGACACACTAAAAAACCGTAATAAATCAGTTATAATATCAGAAACACTCGAACAAACGAATGCTATCCAAATTTGAAAGAACTTACCGCAAGTCGCCATTTTGTAGCAAATAGTTAGAGCTCTGCGCGGTGTGTAATATTTCGACACTTGTGCATACGTTCCCACGAATCGAGCGTTACTAATTTTCAAGTGCATATCGATAAATCACATATTAATGTCTTCGGGTTGAGTCGTAAACAAATATAAAGGGGACCCTTTTAATATATTTAAACTACACAAACACTTCACTTATTGAATATTATTGATAAATTAACATGAACTCACATATTAAAAAAAAAACAAATACAATAATAAACCTATTTTAAAATTCTTTAGATGTGTGATATATTTTAAAGCAAGGTGACAGACATAACGCAACATCACACGTTGGGCACATATAGTGAGAGAGTTTTGTTTTTTTCGGATTTTTTTTAGAATTCCCGCATACGAAACATCTTCTTCTAGGCTTATCGGTATTTTGTGTCGGTAAAATGTATTCTGGCAAATGTCCCGTTGCACTTTTGGCCAATAATCGTACGGGATTATCGCTAGTTGACGCTGTCGGCTTAGGCAGGGGTGCATTTGAAATTCTCACACAATATTTGTCCACTAGTTGTTTTATTACACAGAGTTGAAAATCGCCCAATGTTTTTTTGTCAGATTTAATAAATTTATATAAATAAAAATCATTTAATAAATATAAGTCAATCATGTGGAATGCGACCTTTTTATACCACTTGATCGATTTTCTCATACACGACAAGTTGCTAAGCATCATGTCGGACTTATCTACCGTACCCATATTTTTGTTATAATCTATAACACATTTTGGTTTTTCAATGTTTTCGCCAGTTCTATAGTTCACTTTTCCCGTTGGTCCAAATGATGCATCGTGGAGGGTGGATAGCATGTGAACATCCCTCCTATCGTGCCATTTCAGAGCCAAAAGTGGACTATTGTACTTAGCCTCGGTATCTCCCTTTTTCAGTTTGCTGAACTCTGGCATATCTTTACGATTTTTTCTCACTGTACCGCAAGCATTCGTTTTGTGAGAGTGAAGGTATTTAAAGAGCGCCGGACTCGAATACCAGTTATCACACCATAAGGTGTGACCTTTCCCGATATAGTCTTTCATTAGCGTTGTCACTACCGCACCGGAAATACCGAGATTTTCATTGTCTTGTATGTCAGTCCCTTCCCCACAATAAATTATAAAGTCAATAATATATCCTGTCATTACGTCACACATCACAAACATTTTTATTCCAAATCGATGTCTTTTGGAAGGAATGAATTGTTTAAAAATTAATCTACCCTTAAACACGATTATGCTCTCATCTATGCAAAGATTCTGATACGGTATCATCGTTTCCCTAAAAATTGTTCTTGTGTGTTCTAACAGTAATCTAATTTTAGCTAGTCTATCATTTGAGGCGGTCACACTAGGATCAGAAAAATGAAGCATTTGTAAAATAAGTTGGTATCGATTTCTAGCCATTATTTTCCCAAAAATGTCTGCATGCAGGTAAGGATCGGTACTCCAATGTTCCTCTATCGACGTGTGCTTATTTCGAGTCATCAGCATTGATACGGCAAAAAATGTATACAACTCCGGCACTGACGTGTCTGTCCAATTGTGTGACCGCGATTTCGGTCCGAGGTCTCCCGCACTGTACGAATGGTTAAAAAATGTATTCGTTTGGTTCACTATTTCCGACATTATATTTTTATTCAAAAAATGTTCAAAGATAAGACATTCGGGAGAGGATTCGTCCAAGTCGTTCGATGTCACGCCAGATCGACAATCATTGAATTCGTGAACTATTGGAATATACGGACCAGTTCTCCATGACCGCAAAAATTCAATTGGCTCGTCAGAGTCCGTATCGTCAACATCATGATCAGTCTCATGTTGTTCCAATTCCTCTTCCGACATGTCATAATCTGAGTCCAATTCCTCATTAGTACGCACATTTTCTTCCTCCATATTTACGCACTATAAAACTATGAAATGTTTTTAAAATGTTTAACTACAGTATTAAGAAACGCCAAATCACAGAAACCATTAAACTCACACACCATAGTTATTGATATCAGTATTAATTTTCACATTCACTAAAATGGGATACGGTAGACAGTACAAAAAGTATTTTAAAAATCGCGATAAAATAAAATCATACGTTCAATAGTTAATCATGCCAGTTTTAATGTGATAAGTACACCAGACAGCAAAAAAAGTATTTATCAACGATTGCGGTAAATATTCAACTTGTATGCGATAAATACAATCCCGCGCAATGGCCCGCTCGGTTGAAAGTCTGTCGTATACTGCGCAGTCGCGGCGCGCAGTTCAAACTGATTTCTGTCGACCGGCAAAACTTGGCCGTACGAATTGGTTCGAAACTTTGGTGATTATTTTATATTTAGAACCAATGCTTTTAAAATATGTCATAGGTGGCAGGAGAAGGACAAATTAGGCCAAATTTACGTGAAAAAATCAGTCCCGTATGATAAATATGGACGCGGTGGCATCGATTTATACACATGCGCATTGCGAATTTGGCCGATTTGTACAAGGTGTGTGACATCGGCGAAAGAAAATTTTTAACGATATTGTAGCTCGGTATATCTGATAAGTTGCTCGTTATAACAGTGAATAAATGTATGGAGAAAATCATTAACTAAAATGTCAACGAATGATTCCTCATTACATCCGAGATCTCGCTATGTCGGAGATATAACCGATATACGTTATAACCGAGTTCAACTGTATGTACACCCGATTCACAGAAACTATTTTTAAAATACTTCCAATGTAATATTATTATCATCTACTGAAAACAAAGACACTAACCTAACCTAAAATTGCATGTGTTTATACATTAGAAAAAATGGATAATCAATACATTTATTTGGAATGAGTAAACGCAAAATTGATTAATGGCAATATTACCATTGGTTGAGGAGTCTTTGCGGTGGTGGGAGTCTTCTTTCCTTTGCCTTGCGCCGCAGTTGCAACTTTGCCGGCCGATGTATCAAGTGGCTCCGTTTCTTCTGCCATGGCAGTGTCTTCGGTGACTGCTGTTGAAGAAATGACAAATTTTAAATGGCCCTACTGATTGATATAATCTAATTCTATGATCAACCTCCATCCAGATGGGTACACTGTTATGGAAAATATAACTACAGTAGCTAGCAATAAATGAACTAAACCAACGATGGCGAACCTTATTATGCTTGTATGCCATAAAAATAAATAAAATATGTAAAAATTACAAGATAAAAAGAACTTTTTATACACCATATTTTTAAATTTTCTGTTGAATCATATTAACTTGACAATTCTATTTATTAAAATATTGTACGTGATAGAAATACTGAATAAATATAGAATACTGAAATGTCATTTTGACATTTCATATTGATTTTCATAGTAACGCACGTATATATTAATAATTTAGTTGCTAAGGACCCCCTTAGCAGCCAATAATAGTGTTTTACTATTTACGATTTTTTTTACGGAACATACAAAACAGAATAAACTGAAAATGAATTCAATTCTACTTAAAGATGGCTAAAAGTATTAAAAGAATGCATTGTCGTCGTGTTCTGATATATTCTAAAAGTTTCAAATGTCTAGCTAGTCGGGAAGTTAGTTAAAAATCTTAAATCGTCCAATACAAATCTTGGACAAACAAGAAAAAAATGTACTGGAGACACAAGAAAAAATTAGTACTGGACAAACAAAAATACGAGCTAATAAAAATGGGTGACAAGATAGGTAGTATTGGGAATTTTCGATTATCCGGATTTATCGTTGAGTACCTGGACCATCTTCACCCCTAATCAGTCCAGATAATTGAGGTTCTACTGTATCAGCAGTTTTTTCACATAAGCGACAGGTTACACGCATGACATTGATTCACCGCCGCTGAACTACGTCAGTAATGAGTTGCCACTCACTCAACAACTTAAAAATATTGTTGATCAACAATAATAAAATATTGAATAACCTTTTTGCGGACTTTCCCCAGCAGAATCTTCAGTAGACGAGGTTAGCAAAGGTGCAACGGGAGCCATTTTAACATCTTCATTCTCTTTATCTGGTTGTGATTCGATTGTCTATTTGAACAAGATTAAATGTTTAACTTTTAATTATTTATAATATTAGTAAGTTGATAGCAGAAGTAATATATTATAATATAAAGTGAAACCCTGGCTGACAAAAAAATGTAAATTGAAAAATAAAATAAATTGAGGATATTAAAAAATTTAATTTACTTTTTAATAAAAAATCATACAAATTGTTTGGCCTATTCGAAAATGATCCCCTTTTGAACAAAATGAACAAAAAAAAAAATTGGTGTGTGTACTTATGTATGCGCGTTAGAAGTTATACTTCTTTGGCGTAACAAAACAAAAACAAAACTTGTGATAAACTAGATTCTTTGATTAACTCTTAATTATCTTGTTAAATTACACACTCAAGTAAAAGGACCGCTTATTGGAACGCTGTTGGTTTATTTCTGTACACTTAAACTTATATTACTAACTGACGTTTAATCGTTTGTTTACGTAAGGAATTGCAAATGGCCGACAATAATAAATTCGCTGCCTAGGCAACGGAACAATTCTAAACTATAATATTATACTGTATAATCGTCACGATTGCAGTATCATACTGTGGCGTAAAGGTAGTGCGTTCGGCTGATAACCGAACAATCGGTGGTTCGAATCCAATCGAGTGCGTTTTTTTTCGTGTGGAAAAAATAAATTATGTGTTACATGTCACACGCCAAAAATACACTCTGATTTGATTTCCCAAACGCGCCATAAGAAGTATAACCAAAAACAACACGAAATAACAAGAAATTGAACAAATAAAATGTAAAAATGAATATAAAACGAAAGATTTCAGTAATAAAGAACCAAAAAATTCAAGCCGAAACACACAACGACACAAGAATAACCACCAGTAATTTATTAAAATAAAAGATCGCCCGCCAATCCCGCTATGTAACCTTGACATTGAGCACTGCAAATGTATCTAGAAATAAAGACCCACACGTGCGTCTTATACATTTAATTGGATGTCTCAAAAGAAATTGAATTTAATACGTAGTGTCAATTTAATTTTGAATTATTGCTAAAATTTTAATTGCAGGAAACAAAAATGTAAAACTGAGAATTAGTATTGCGGGAAAACACGAACTCTGGGCATGTAAAATCAGGGGTTCACTGTATATTATAAATCTAGTTAACAGAATAATTAAAAACTACCTTGATTTGAGTTGATTTTGAAACATCGGCTTGGCTTTCACCTGCTGTTGTCTCATTCTACAAATATACATCAAAAATAAGTTATCATGCAATAAAGTAATACAGGGTATAGAAACATGATGTAGCCATACAATACAATATATATTATTTATAAATAAATTTCAAAACCAGCTGGGTTCAAAATAGAGCGTGCAAACATCGGCAGTGTGGACCTATTTGACCTAGACCTCTTTGTGAGGATGGATTGCTGGCCATTCATTGGGAATGAACTGCTTGTAGGTATTGTTATAATCAAAATATTAATAAAAATAAACATTTAGATATTTCTATCTGTCCCCACCATCTGAAAGATGCTAGAGCTGCCACTGTATGCACGGCATTATGTAGTTACTACGATTGAACGTAACTCGGCATTTTGAATCGTCTTTTTTTATCATATTATGATTGGGTTCAATAGCAAAGCTTATTATTGCATACCACTGAATCCATTTCAGCAGACGTGTCCATGGCAGAAGACTGGTTGGTGATGGATACAACCGAGGTATCTCCCTCTGCAACTTCAGTACCTCCCTCTTTATCGGGTGACAAGTTGGAAGTCCGGCCATTCTCGGTGATCTCTCCGTCAATCTCGGCCATGCCGTCATTGAAGTCACGCCGCTTTATGGCCTTGGCCATGAACTGCGCCTTGTATTCGAAGTAATCGAACAGGTCATTTGCAGGAAGGTTGCCGCTATATCGAAATGCAGAGGATTATTGATAGTGTTCAAAAATGCTTGGCATCTGACATCTGAAGGTTGTAACTTTTTCCTTAAATATGTACATGCAAAAAGTTAGCAGAAGAAAATTTTGAGAAACTGTTGGTTATACAAATAAACTCACAAAATGCAATAAATTGATATAAATACCAATATGCGCTCATATTATCAACTGACCGGTCTTAACAAGTAATTTTTGGAAGATAAGTGAGAATATGTGCTGGAGACAAAAATAGGGCCGAACATTAATAAATTGAACATACATAACTTGAAAACACCTCAGATATATACCTACCAGAAAAAATCACATTTGAAAAAAATACAATTCTCGACGGGGTTTGAATCCCTATATCCACTGTTATCGCGCCAATATTCTTTAACCAATTAAGCTACGAGCCTCATACCTAATTGCGATAATTTAACTAGTAGGTCCTACATGAAATGCTTATCAAATTGCGTTATTATTGACTATCGGTTTATGTGTTTTAAATCAAGGAATATTAATTACCGTAATTACTAACCGACGTCCGGCCCTCACCAAATAATTAGTTATAACATCTATTTGAACTTGCTAACAATTTTTAATAAACTATTTCTTTTATTTAACGAATAAATCACAAGATTTGAGAATGTGACTTTCCATATATTGAACATACATAATTTGAAAACACCTCAGATATATACAGATAATATATCTGGTGGGTATATATCTGAGATGTTTACAAGTTATGTATGTTCAATATATGGAATGTTACATTCTTAAATCTTGTGAATTATTCGTTGAATAAAAGAAATGGTTTATCATTAAGAAATTGGTAGTAAATTGGTAAAAAAAAAATGTGTGAATTTGATCCCATCACGAGATTCAAGTCTGCAATTCAGATAGATTTAGAAAAACAATTTCAACCCAGTCCTCCATTCATTTACATCTCCAATAGAAAAATGTCAAGTGAAATCGCACGGCATATTTATAACTTGAAATATACTGTCGGCATAACTTAGTTTTACTCTGTGGCCAAGTATAAGGAACAATACAACTACTTCATAATATTGTTTCTTTTTTAAATACACTGGCCATCAAAATATTTCTATTTACAAAGATTGGTCATTATTATTTTTACAAAAAGAGCTCATTCAGTCCGCTGGGCCCATGGTCTGTATCAGGGATGGAAAACAAATGACACGTGTCACTTAATGACTCTGCAGAGCATTTATGGGCGAGCAATCATGCAAAGTTTAGTAATTTTTTCATACGTAATTTATCTAAAATCTACTGATTTAAAAAAAATTATCTAATCTGGCAATATTGGCTTGTTAACCGGCGTTCAAACAAACTACGCGACATATTGAATAACAAATTTTATCGATGTACTCAGTGACGTCCCGTGGGAGTAGGCAGATCGAGGGTCGCTTGGGGGCGGCAGTTACTCGAAGGGAGGCAAATCGAGGAGAATTTTTTGGTATATCGCTCATGAGAAAGCAATACCTCGTATGCCACATGACACTTTTTGTGGATGATATGAAAAAATATCTATATTCTCTATGATTCCATCAAATTTATCACGTATTTTTCGTATTCTACTATTAATCTTAATAGTGATATACAAAAAATGAAGAATTTTTATGCCTTGATAGTGACTAAAAAGAGTTTTCATCATCTCGTGTTTTGTGGCATACGAGGTATTGTTTTCTCATGAGCGATATATAGAAATAGCTACCTAAACTGAGTACTAAATAACGAAAATATCTTTCATTCAAAAAAATCAGCTCACTGGTTGGAAACAAAATGCATTAATTAACATAAAACGTTTAACAGGGCTGTATTTTTTTGTCGGGTTCGTGATGTCTAGTTTACTTCCGTTTCCTTTCGACGTCCTTGGTGACCAGAAACCACACGAATACGGATGATAAAAAATATTTTATACAAAAATGGGGCGGCATTATGGTGCTGCCCAGGAGCGGCATTTTGTCTAGGGACCTCACTGGATGTACTTTAGCAATATGTAGTGGATAAAAAACCAATATTCTTGCAAAATGTTAATATTGCTATTTTGTCCATATTTGGGTAATCATATGACTGCTGAACAATTATTTTCCTAAATGAATAAAAAAAAAATTGATCTTGTCAGATCCTAAGGAAATCATAGATCATACTGAGACTCCCGGGGTTCCAGCGGCTAGCTCAGGTGTCCATCGAACCCCGGATTCACAAAAAAAAGAAATTCTCAAACGGTTGGAGTGTAAATAAAACACAGTCCTTCGTGCTCGTAACGTGATATTGTTTATATTTTACATTTTCTTAATTTTTAGTTTTACAAATTATATTTGGGATTTTTACAGTTGTAGTCGTCAGGTCCGTACCTATCGGAAAGGGGACGCTTACTAACATCTTTTTTCTTTCTTTCTTTTTAAATTCCTCGTACCGACGCCATCCAGCAAAAAAAAGGACTCTCGTGATTGGCCAAATTTTATCGCGTGATCTTTGATTCGGCGAATCACGAGCCTGACCCTGGCGCCGGCGCGCGAGGATTTCACGCACAATGCGCGGCAAAATTTATTATATTTAAATCCTTATATTTAGTCTTAAAATTATCTCTTTCATCCATCATCATTTTTACTTTTTAAATTAAAAAGAAATACTTACGTGGTTGAGCAAGGAATCAGATTAGATGTTTTATGAAGCCGTTTCTAGAGGTCAGGGTTACGTTTCGACTTAAGCTACTAAATGATTATTTTACACCGGGAGAAGCCCGCCTGTAACAGGGGTGTATCAATTCGCCCCATCTGGATTAAAGTCGAAAGGTACGCCCTGATCTCATCGGCCACCCATCCAATTCCTTGTTCATCCGTTAAGTACATGGCATGATAAACAGTTTATAAAAGAATTCAACTACAATCTAACTATTCTAACATAAAACTCTATACTTTAGCTCTATTTTTATTATTTTCTATATTTATTTTGGATTATTATTTTCAGCTCAAAGCAATGCTTTCGCGATACCTTTGAATAGGTCAGAGTTTGATTTAATTTCAGTGTAGTACATTTATTTTGTGTTACTTTGTTTTAATTAGGTTTTCTTGTTATTTTATTCGTTTTTATTAGTCAGCGGAGGGGTCGCGAAGCTGCAGTCTTTGACTCTCGCGCTTTCCAATCTTTCTTTTGCATTCCTAGGGGCTACATTTGTAGACGTTTGGCCCTCGTTCGGAATTATTATTTCGTGTTATGTTTTTCTTCTTCTGGTGCAATAGGAGCGTACCTCGTTTGGCGTCGTCTGCCTTTGCAACCAGGGCGTGGTAGTGGCGTTACTATTGAGCCAGGCTCGTTCCGAGCAGCGGATATCTTCCTGTGGAAAGTTTTCCACTGATCTGCTGGTCTCTGGAGTATCACCTCATAGATGGACAGGTACTGTGTCTCCATCTGTTCCTATTACTGCGGGCAAGGCATCGTATAGCGGTACAACGGCCAGGCTCGTTGACGGCGGCACGGCTCTCCCACAGGTAATAGGATGGATGTTTACAATAAGTATCCTTTTCCCTTTCTTTTTTTTTTTATAGATGGTTACACTTCGGAAGTACCTCTTGTTGTTTCACGATATCTTTCAGGCGTCACGTCCCTAGTCTCTCCATGAACCTGCGCGAGAAAGGAGAGTGCGCACTCTCCACACCATCAAGCTTTGGTATCATGAATTTTCGGCTACGCTGCCTTTGGATGCGCTTACTTCGAGAGGTGGCTCCCTTTGTGCTTCCAAATTGTCTTCATCTGTATTTATTCTTTTTCTTTCTTTAGTAATTTATTCGTTCATTAGACTTCCTGTACTTTAAATTTATTCGAATTTACTTTATTAATTACTCCTACCCCATACATTAAATAGCTACTAATTTTATATAAAATCTTCCCATTGTACTTATGGTACTTACTATCACATTTAATATTTTACCCTAATACCCATAATTATTTTGCAACATTGTATTGACTGTATAAATCACATTGATATTAAAAATTGAAATATTCCACCCTCTCATTATATTTATTTCTGAATCAGTACACTTAAAACTGTGTAATTAACTTTATTTTTAGTGAAACCCATTTTATTTAAAAAAAAATTGTTGTTTCGTTTTACGCGCCCGACATCCTGTTCCAAAGGCGCGCCGCGCCGATTTACGGTGCCTCTCACGTTTTATTATTATTATTTTTTTTTTATTATTGAAACCCCCGTTGAGAAATTTACGGCTTATTGACTCATTTTTTTTTTTTTTTTTTATCACAAGCATACAATCTCTACTTTCATCCTTTTATACCTAATTTTAACTTATTATTAAAATTTAACATAACAACTAACACTTTGTCGAGTGACGCCTTATTATTCCCGTTCCGTTTTCGCTGTGTTAAATTTACGATTGGTAATTTGTAAAGAAATAATAGTGACGGTCGTATACTATTTTCTTCGTTTCTCTTTGGATTCAAATTATTAACACGGCGTAACTTTGAAACAGGTTTCGCGCTACTGTAGAATATCCTCTTTCCCGTTTATAAAATTGTTTGCGATTTTCAATGTTAATGTTTTCGAATTCATTCATATTTACTTTATTTGAACGGAAAGAATTGGCGTCACTTTGCGAAGCGTTATTTTTAGAACTAGAATGTACATTTTTCTTACTAACGAACTTAAGATTATAGGGCTCAGAAAGTGGGTCCTTAATTAACTTTTTATCCGTAATTAGAAGAATTTCCGGATATTTACGATTATTATCTTCACTTTTAACAACACTGTTTACACTGAAACTTCCAACAGCAACTCGGCGTTCACCCTTGACTAGAGGGTTGGCGACTGGTCCTGCTTCATCTCCTCGTGGTCGAGCCTGCGCCCGTACAGCTTCTTCGATTCATCTCAGCTTGCGCGCCTTCTCAGCCCTCTTGTGAGGCTCTCTAGCCTCGCGTTTCCTTTTTCTCTCCTCACCGAACATCCCGTGGTCGACTAGGGTACACGACATGTTAGTGATACCCTAGGAAAATCGGCATTTTGCTCGCCGTTTTTCGTCGTGAGTGGGCCGTGGCCTCTACGAGCCCTCCTCGCTGGATACCGTCGATGATGTGTCTGGTCTCCATAGGTGGGATTTGTGCAGCCATTCGTCGTACTGGAGACGCGCTGGAGCTACGGTCTCCAGCACGACGCTAGGCGCGGTCAGCTCCGTATGTGGACTGTCTTCGAACACCAGAGGGCTCTCCCGGTTTGATGTTGGAGACAGCACTTCTTCTTCGATAAGGGTTACGTCGGAGTCCACTTCTTAGTTAACCATTTCTTGGTTGTTCCGGCTCCTGGATCATAAACTTTTATTTAGCGTTCGCGGGCGTAAATTTTTTTTTTTTTTGCGGGTTCGGAAGAATCCATGCGATTCTTCGAGCTTCACGTTGCCAAGGGCGCCATTGAGACTCCCGGGGTTCCAGCGGCTAGCTCAGGTGTCCATCGAACCCCGGATTCACAAAAAAAAGAAATTCTCAAACGGTCGGAGTGTAAATAAAACACAGTCCTTCGTGCTCGTAACGTGATATTGTTTATATTTTACATTTTCTTAATTTTTAGTTTTACAAATTATATTTGGGATTTTTACAGTTGTAGTCGTCAGGTCCGTACCTATCGGAAAGGGGACGCTTACTAACATCTTTTTTCTTTCTTTCTTTTTAAATTCCTCGTACCGACGCCATCCAGCAAAAAAAAGGACTCTCGTGATTGGCCAAATTTTATCGCGTGATCTTTGATTCGGCGAATCACGAGCCTGACCCTGGCGCCGGCGCGCGAGGATTTCACGCACAATGCGCGGCAAAATTTATTATATTTAAATCCTTATATTTAGTCTTAAAATTATCTCTTTCATCCATCATCATTTTTACTTTTTAAATTAAAAAGAAATACTTACGTGGTTGAGCAAGGAATCAGATTAGATGTTTTATGAAGCCGTTTCTAGAGGTCAGGGTTACGTTTCGACTTAAGCTACTAAATGATTATTTTACACCGGGAGAAGCCCGCCTGTAACAGGGGTGTATCAATACATTACTTAGTACTACCTACATAGTACAATATTATTACATAAAATAATGTTCAATAAAAATCTTACGTTTCGCCGGTGCCGAAAAAATGTATATTGTACTTTTTTCCATTCAACGTCACAACCTGAAAACATAAATTAAACGGTATAATCAGGTTTCTTAGAATTCTTAATTTTTTATTTACCTTGTTATAACACCTACGATGGCCAAGCGGTAACGTGACAGCTTATAATGTTGTGTTCCGGACTTGACTTAATTCAAATGTTGTTTTTCCGTATGTTTAGAGTCAGAGCGTCGACCTAACAGGTTGAGCAAGGGGCCAACATCCATTTCTCGTAAAACAAAAATCTGTTAATACAACCTCCACACCATGGAGGCCCATGTGATCCTCGTAGGATCGAACATGTTGAGTAATGTAGGCATAATAAAAATAAAACAAATAATTTGATCTACAATCTGGTGCAGATATTTGCTGCCTCCTATACAAAACTGCTATCGGCGGCAATCAACGGTATTTTTCATATTTTTGTATTGAGATATTATAATTTTTACAATAAGTTAGTTGTAATTGTTACAATAAGTGCCCTCTTGGATGTGCTAACTTTTAGAGCGAGATAGACAGCTTTGACTGTTTAGACGGCTAACTCATTGTAACAATTATAATACCTCAATACAAAACTATGTTAAGCTTCCCTCGATAGCCGCCGATAGCAGTCTTGTGTATAAAAAGATGCGCTGAAGTAGTTTTTCAAAAAGTTTTGTACAAGTTGGTTATGGTGAAGCCAGGCGGGAACCGCACTAATTGTCATAGCCCATTTTGGCAAAATTCATGAATTCAAGAATGAAAACTTAACTTAACCTAAGCTAACTCATTAGTCATGATCTGGATCTAAGCCCACAGTCTTAAGACAGTATGTGAATTAACCAGACACAGTATTCAAACCCGTAATTCCCAGCTTCAAAAGCGGATATTTTGCCACTAGACCATCGTGGGCGCTTATAATAAATTAATAATAAATAGTGATATTGGCAGTATCCTACCAAAGTTCCTTAATAGACATCTTCCATAATTGTCGAATACGCATTCGCTTCATAATTCTTTGGACCCAAACTAGCATCGAAAAACATGTGGATTTAATCAATCGTAAGGTTTAACTACCCAACGTATAAACATAGATATAGCTTTCTTGTGTCCTGCTATACGTTGAAATCCTAGAAGTCAACCAGTTCTTAGCATAAGTAAGTTATATTAAAGAATACAATATTGATACATGGTTGCATTGGTTGAAATGAATGTACACTACAATAGTGCCATACTAAGTGTTTGTTGATATCTTCTTTGGGTGACAATATTGAGCTTCTTATATTTAAAAATAGTAGTGCGGAGCATATTTACTATTATTTGTTTCAATTCAATGAAAATAAGTAAACACTAACTAGCATTCTGACATTGAAACAGTCCATACGTCAAGCACACTTTAGGGTTAGCTTGGTGCTTTTTTACGAAATACAGTGCCGTTAAAAACGTATAGGTTAATTAAACAACCGAACGGATTGATAAAACACGAATATTACCTTGGCAGGCCACGCTGGGTACCCTTTAACTTTGGCAAATACATAATCGCCAGGTTTAAAAACTTTGGCTTTTTTAACCATTTTAGCTAAGTGCAGTTGCCGCCGTTAGAATTTAATCAGGTTTACGAAACAAAATTACTATTGAATTTGCAATCAATGAAAGCACATTCTCTAACTTTGCGTCTAAAGGAACGTTGATCACAAAATGAATTTAATAATTCACTGTTTGTTTAATAAAAATTGATCAAAAATACCACATCAACTCTTCCGGCATAGAGAGGCTGGTGTTGGTATTAGGCAGTGTTGCCATATTTTGAAAGTGGAATTATAGTACAGAGCCTCCAAAATTATAGTATTTGGGGATAAAATATAGTACGCGTTGTCATCTGTTGAAAATGAAAATTTTCCCAATTTTTCATGGTCGGCTCGTTTTTTTTAGAAAAAATATTTCTTCGCGGGCCGCAGGTTCCCGATTTTTCATAGTCGGCTTGTTTTTTTTAGGAAAAATATTTCGTCGCGGGCCGCAGGTTCCCAATTTTTCATGGTCGGCTTGTTTTTTTAGGAAAAATATTTCTTCGCGGGCCGCAGGTTCCCAATTTTTCATGGTCGGCTCGTTTTTTTTAGGAAAGATATTTCGTCGCGGGCCGCAGATTTCCAAATTTTCGAAGACCACTCGATTGCGAAATGGCAAATGCAAAATTATAGTACTTTTATATGAAATTATAGTACGATTTTCAAAATTATAGTATTTTGGGCGTACTATACATATTTTATATCGTATCGTACATAGTACGCGGACCAAAATTATAGTACAAATACTATAATTATAGTACGGTTGGCAACACTGGTATTAGGTGTAATAAACAATGCTTAACGCCAGTGATACCAACCGTACTATAATTATAGTACAATACTATAATTTTGATTTCGCGAAAAATGTAAAATACTATAATTTTACGCCAAATATACCAAAATACTATAATTTTAAAGGGTTCAAGATGAAAAATGTTCCTGTACTATATATTTTTCAGAAATATTATAATTTTTATGCTTTTGTACTATAATCAGCATAGAAAAATATGGCAACACTGCTTAACGCTGAAACAGTGTTGCCATATTTTGAAAGTGGAATTATAGTACAAAGCCTCCAAAATTATAGTATTTGGGGATAAAATATAGTACGCGTTGTCATCTGTTGAAAATGAAAATTTTCCCAATTTTTTACAGTCGACTCGTTTTTATTAGGTGAAATATTTCGTCGCGGGCCGCAGGTTCCCAATTTTTCATAGTCGGCTTGTTTTTTTTAGGAAAAATATTTCGCCGCGGGCCGCAAATTTCCAAATTTCCGAAGACCACTCGATTGCGAAATGGCAAGTGCAAAATTATAGTACTTTTATGTAAAATTATAGTACGATTTTCAAAATTAGAGTATTTTGGGCGTACTATACCTATTTTATATCGTACATAGTACGCGGACCAAAATTATAGTACAAATACTATAATTATAGTACGGTTGGCAACACTGCGCTGAAGCAGTGTTGCCATCTTTTCAAAGTGGAATTATAGTACAGAGCCTCCAAAATTATAGTATTTGGGGATAAAATATAGTACGCGTTGTCATCTGTTGAAATGTATAGGTTTTTTGTTTCTCAGAAAAAATAACGGAGAATTTGAGAAACTCCGAGATCCCTTTTTATTTAGGTACCTCTTGCCACCAAAAATGATTACCGTAGAATTCAAGAAATTTCATTTTAAACCAAAGTCAAGGGATTTTTTTACGCTTTTTCCTACATTTTTTTTTCCAAGTTCTCCAAATCTTCTTATATTGCGAAATTATAGTAGTTTGCACCAATTTATCGAAAGAAAATATCGAAATATAAGTACTTTTTACATATTTTTTCCGATATTCAAAATTATAGTATTTTGGGCGTACTATACCTGTTTTATATCGTACATAGTACACGGACCGGCTCAATTAACCGAGAGTACACCGCAGAGAAACGTCAGATTTTTTTATCAGTACTTGAAAGCATCTAAGCGCCACTTTTTGAGCATAGACAATCATTGAAAAATTGCTATTATATGGCTTAATCGCTATTATAAGCGTAGACAATAGGTACAAATATAAAAATCTTTTACAATGAATAAAATTCGCCGTTTTCAAAAATCAGTATAGCATATTAGAGTTCGCCAATGCATTTCATAAAATTTTGATAATATAAAATTATTGATATATTATTTGAATGCTCGATACCGAAACGTCAAACAATCGCAGCGCTTCATAACCAAGTACCCCGTCAAAATATCCCAAAAAAAGCACCCGCCATCGGTACAGAAGGTCCGGCCAAAAGAGTCTCAAAAAAACCCAATGCCGCTGTAATTCTCCCTACTTACCTGTTGTTAATGAACAAACGTAACATTTAATTATGCAGGGGACCAAAAGATACAATGAAAGCCATCAATTTGTCATATATTTGGATATTTTTTGAGACTCTTTTGACCGGACCTTCCATATCGATGCGGGTGCTTTTTTCGGGTTATTTTGACGGGGTAAATGCGAATGGATGGCAGTGTCGGAGCAAATTATTGTATCAATGATTATATAAGGCCTACCGCGCATGAACGATTTCCTATCGTACGGTCAACAATCGAGGAGTTGTAACCATCGTATTGCAATGCAACCCCGCGCATGGACGATCGAGCGAACGGCCGAATTGAAAATCTGTGTTCAGACACAAAATTTTACACCGATTCGAACCGGCCGGGGTCACATTGGCAATGCTTTTAAATGAGAGCCCGCACATGAGAAGTCATGGCCAGCCAGTGTTGCCAACCGTACTATAATTATAGTATTTGTACTATAATTTTGGTCCGCGTACTATGTACGATATAAAATAGGTATAGTACGGCCAAAATACTATAATTTTGAAAATCGTACTATAATTTTATATAAAAGTACTATAATTCTGCATTTGCCATTTCGCAATCGAGTGGTCTTCGAAAATTTGGAAATCTGCGGCCCGCGGCGAAATATTTTTCCTTTTTTCCTAAAAAAAACAAGCCGACCACGAAAAATCGGGAACCTGCGGCCCGCGACGAAATATTTTTCCTAAAAAAAACAAGCCGACCATGAAAATTTGGGAACGTGCGGCCCGCGGCGAAATATTTTTCCTAAAAAAAACAAGCCGACCATGAAAATTTGGGAACCTGCGGCCCGCGAAGAAATATTTTTTCTAAAAAAAACGAGCCGACTATGAAAAATTGGGAAAATTTTCATTTTCAAGAGATGACAACGCGTACTATATTTTATCCCCAAATACTATAATTTTGGAGGCTCTGTACTATAATTCCACTTTCAAAATATGGCAACACTGTGGCCAGCCGAGAGTGCACTCATACATGCACGCACAAGTGACGCGGTCGTATGTAGCGCACGCATACATCGAACCGCCACATTTGACTTGACAGTTCATCGATGCGTACCTATTGGCTTTGCATGCGCGTACCAGTCCCATTTTTTCAGTTTATTTCTTCATAAATTAATAATATATACACCCACATTTTAAAACAGTTTGATAATCTATACAAAACCTCTATATATTATATAATATAAGCTCTACAAAATCCATTTTGACGTTTCTTATATTGCGTCCGCCATTTTTCGGTGCGGAAGCATATCTTCAGTGCGCGCGCATTGCCTCCGATCTAAATCACGCCATGCGCGCTCAAACATACTGGCCGGTAATAATTTGGATCATGCGCGAGCAAACCAACGATTGTCCGAATGCTACCGGCCGGTTATGTAACGTCCATGCGCGGTAGGCCTAAAATTATTGATATATTATTTGAATGCTCGATACCGAAATGTCAAACAATCGCAGCGCTCCATATTGAAATTTGTAAGAAAATAACTCAATTCCCTTCCGAAATCTGAACGTCGCGTGCTCTTTCCCGTAAGCCAATACGAGCATGATTGGCGAATAATTTGCTTTGGTGTGTGCACGAATGTCTTAGGTTACTTTATAATTATTTAAATTTTATGAAATGCATTGGCGAACTCTATTATGCTATACTGATTTTTGAAAACGGCGAATTTTATTAATTTAAAATGTTTGAATTTTATACTTACATTGTAAATGATTTTTATATTTGTACTTATTGTCTACGCTTATAATAGCGTTTTCGCCATATAATTGCGGTTTTTTTCCATGATTGTCTATGCTCAAAAAATCTTGCTTAGATGCTTTCAAGTATTGAAAAAAGAAATCTGACGTTTATCTAGGGCAGGGGAGGGCAAACTGCGGCCCGCGGGCCGCATGTGGCCCGCCGGGTATTTTTTTGCGGCCCGCCATCATTAATATTGTACTTCTGATTACGAATAACTTTTTTATAATTTTTTAAAAAATATTGAAATAGATAAAAATTTGAAGAATTTATTGTTTCGTAAATGTATTATCTCAATACGTTTTCCTTGCGTCTCGTCTTACACTATGTAACCACTATTTTCTACGTTGAATATCGATTTCAATAGATATTGATAGTGTACCGACAGAGCTACAACTTGAGATTATTGATCTGCAGTGTGACACTGATTTAAGAGAATTGCATCGTCGTGAAGAAATCTCCAAATTTTATAATGCCATTAATTCAAACAAATTCGACCAACTTAAAGATTATGCAAGAAAAATATTCGTTGTTTTTGGATCAACCTATATATGTGAACAAACATTTTCGATCATGAACCTCAATAAAAATTCTTTACGGTCAAATATCTCCGATGCCCATTTACAAGCAGTTTTGAGAATATCAACTACAAAATTAACACCTGAATTTAAAAAAATGTACAACAATTTCATTCTTCTCATTAAATTTTTTGTAATGTTTATTTTTCGTGATAATAAATAGTGTATATCTAAAAATGGTATTTTACTTGCGGCCCGCCGCTCATTTTGAATTCTTGAATTTGGCCCTCCATCCAAAAAGTTTGCCCTCCCCTGATCTAGGGTGTACGGTCGTAATATAGAACCCACGGACCAAAATTATAGTACAAATACTATAATTATAGTACGGTTGGCAACACTGCGCTGAAGGCTGAAATTGGAAAAGATGCGATAATGTTGAACATAGACAATAAAAATCATAATGATACTCAAACTATTTCTACCTAATACAAAATACAAGTACCTACCTACGTCAAAAGAAATTAATTTACAATATTATTATGTATCCCACAATAAACCGTTAACATATAATTACGATTATTAAAGGAGATTAATTATCAAAATTTATTTTGTTTCAAAACCTCTATAATGGGTTTAGGTACCTACAGACCTACAAACTTATTTAGAGAATGAGATGATGGAGCCACTGTCGAAAACTACCCAATCACGACTCGATATAGGCAAAATTGACATTAGAATAACGTTTTTCAATATGGCGTCCTATGGTAGTACGTAGTTCTATTTTTGGCCATTATCCAGATAAGTTTGTGGGTCTTTATTTACCATAGCTGTACTAAATATGGTACCTACCTACTAAGTAAAATATAATATAGGTAGGTAGGTAAGTAGTTTTACCGAACAATAAAAAAATACCGCAATGAGTTAAACCTTTTTTATTGATTATTTTGTTAATTTACATGAAAATGAAAGATTTAGCAAAGTTTATAATAGGTATAGGTAAGTATTTGAATTTATGAAGTTCTTAAAAGAAAACGTAAAACTTGTGTCAGGATCATGGCCCCCACATCCTGAAGCGGGCCCCCTACCTATCGCTAAAGATAAAGGCAGTGTGACGCTCTACAGTAGCTCCAAATGGTGTACGCGGTAAAATTAATGTGTATATAATAATTATAGTGTTTTTCTGTATATTTGAATTATGGAATTGTCGAGTATTGAAACACAATCAAAAATTGTTACAACCACATAATTTCAAATAATAATAATGTTGAAGATAAATAGCGCCGCAGGCGACTTTTTTACTGTTCGCGAGAATTTGTGATGTGTGTTTAAATCACTTATCTGGTCGATTTGCCACGCCGGGCCTTTCCTGAGCCCGGGCCCCCAGGCTAGAGCCCTATCCGGGACAAAACATTCTGATACCTAATTACAATTTTTATTGTTTGACAAGTCGAGTTTACTCGTTCGTTGATTATCCGTTGGTCAGTAGCAGAGCATAGAAATCCATAGATACCCTGAAAATATTAATAGGGATGATGGATTACGGTTAAAAACGTCATGGCTTCCGGCACTATCAGTAAATCAGTCTTGATAATGGTCTCTGCAACAAGCCAGAAACGTCGAGTAAAGAAGGAAGAAGTACGTACACGGTGGAAACCCAAAAATCTACTACGATAAAAAAAACAACCGTGAAAGCCTCAAACATTATTTGAGCATAGACAAATTTAATAATTTATTATCCTCGGACCAGGGAACTCAGAAATAATGGGAACTGAAATACCCAACGGGTAAGGCGATATCAGGAAACCGTCTCGAGTAAGGAAGAACCTGGGTTAAACTTACACACGTGTCAAGAATACGGTGTACGTCTAATACTGAAAACTGCTCTCGGTTTATGCATTTACGCTCATTTAATGTTGGTGTATTACACACACTATTGCACGTGCATAATGCGTGCTTCATTTTCGTAGGACACTCACACATTCAAAAACCCTGCTTCAACGTGCGGCGTATTGAATATAGCCTATCGGTATTCTATTTATTATCTGTTCTGTGCCTCGGACTTTTGGATCGCCTGCATAATACCAGCGCTCCATTGGCGAGCCAAAAGTCCAAGGATAATAAATATATCGTATCATAAATATAAAATAATCGTTTTGCCATTTTAATTGTCCTGTACCTGTACGTATATAGATTTAAATTTATCCGAATTGATTAACACTCGTGCTCTTTCTTATCTGAACATCTTTCGCTTAATGATCGCCTGGATGATTGTCTCTAAGGCCAAGGGCACGATCCTTTCATTTAACTTGTGTATAAATGACGTCAGTTCGTTTTTAGCAACCGCTGAATTCAAGAAAGTCTCCTAACTTACGATCGTGTGGTTGCAAAATTTTTTATCAATCGTATATATGGTGTGTTTTTGTAGGACCCGACATACACACGCACCGTCGTGTGGGCTGACCCTAATGCCAGCGCTCCATTGGCGAGCCAAAAGTCCGAGGACAATAAATCGTCCGATTTGTCTATGCTCTGCTACTGATCAACGAACGAATATAAAAGTCGAGCTGTCAAAAGCAAAAAAAGTCAAAGTCAAAAATTGCGATTATCGTAATGTCTTCCGATAATCCGATAATTTTGTGTTATTTATATGTAGACTTGCATAAAATAATATACCAGTAAAAACAACACAAGTTTTACGTTTTCTTTCATGAATTTAATAAATAGGTATAAATAAAAAAAATAGTTAATAAATCTCTCATTTTCTAATGTGTACCTAAATTAACTAATTAATCAGTGAAAATGTTTAAAACAATTACAGATTTTTTCTGTCCGAATGATCGCCTATTGTCAAATCGAATTTGCATAGTGATCGACGGACGAAGTCTAGCAACTCGGAATCAAACATGTTTGAAATCCACGAGCATGGTCTACGGATTGAAAAGTCCGCAGATGGGTGCTCCACGCGAAAAAAAAGTCCAAATACTGTAAATTGTTTGACTTGCGTGCCAATGGATCGCCGGCATAACGTGTATAAATTATGTATAATACAATCATTTATGTAGGTAGGTACCTAATTAAACTGAGACCCCGAAATAACATACAAACCAAAGAGATTGGACGGTCTTCAATCTATTTGATACAAAATTGGAAGTTTTATGTTTTTTTCTAATAGCAATAATGAACGATTGTTCATGTTCATGTCACGTGACTAATTTTTATTTGCGCATGCGCTCTCGTCGTCAAATTTTCAAAATGAAGGCCCACGGTCTTGCTAACATCATTGTGTGTAATTGTGAAACGACATTTTTCGCAAAATTCCGGTTTATTTCGCGCTAATACATTAAAAGTGAACCATTGTAAAAGTGATTTATCTGCGATTGATCGTTAACATAGGTTAATAAAGTGGTAAATATTATAGAACGGGCGCTGCTCAAAATGGAAGTTCCTGCCCACTTTTACTGACGAATGTTTTCCTTTTAACGACTTTTGTGCTAAATCCTTGTTATGTTGTTAAATCTTCGACCTAATTCCGTTCAACACATTACGCAAGATTATGTTTCTGCGTTGTATTGACTTGGAGGGTCCAATATTTACCTATTATTCGGTAGTTTGTCCTTGATGTATATCATTTCTAGACTCCTATTTTGACAGTTGTTCATTGCCAATGCGATTGACGTAATTCTTCGCCCGGTGCAAAAACCTTCTTTTTTCACCTTGATATCCCGTTGTTTTTAAAAACAACATATTAACACTTGAAACAATATCTGAAATGTGAATTGTATCAACAATACAACGCTTCTGGAACCAAATCGAAGACAATTTGTTTTTGCTTAAAAAATAAATTCACCAATTTATTTTGTTTGATCAATCTCTGATGTCATTTATGCTAATGCAGAAATTTCGCCTTTGGACAAGTCTTTTATTTTGTTAATATTATATCTACCTATAACTAAACACTCTTTACGTTATCACTGCTGCCTTTTGGGAGGGTTAAATAGGTAATGTCTGAAATTGATACGCCAGTAAACAAATTCCAAGTACTTAACCTACCTGACGGCAAATTTTCAGCAGCCTTCAAATAGTCGCTCATAAAATATAATATCACGTGTCAAGACTTATTTTGAAATCTATTTTCAAAGAATCAATATATTCTTAAATACCCGTATAAATAGGTATACTAAATTAATTTGACGTATTTATATACACTCATATTTTATTGGTCTACCAACTAATAACTACAAACATGCATAATTTGGTTATAATATGTATTAGGTAGCCACTTACTTTCTTTCGTATCTGATATTAAATGTCATGCATGTTTAGTTATGTAGGTAGTTATTATTATATTATAATATCTGTGACACAATATTATGGTAAACCTTGAAATAAAAACACATTGACTTGCAATGGTGTTTTTATTTAATTTATTGTTAAGGCAAAAAAAGATTAGTTTTTTTAGTGGTCTGCCTCATAGAACAGTTAATAAATAGAATTCCGATAGGCTATAGGTATATATACCAATACAATTATTTGACAGATTTTGATGCAGGGTTTTGAATGTGTGAGTGTCCTACGAAAGTGAACCAAACATTATAGACGTGCAATAGTGTGTGTAATACACCAATATTAAACGAGCGTCAATGCATAAACCGAGAACAGTTGTCAGTATTCGACGTATGACGTATGCTTGACACGTGTTAAAATTAATTATCCCTTATTCTTCCTTACTCGAGATCGGTTGCCTGTTTCTCCTTACCCATTAGGTATTTCAGTTCCCATTATTTCTGATTTCCCTGGAGAAAATACATTAAAAAATTTCGGAGGTCACCCAAGTTTTTACCAATAATACCATCACGTACCTGCAGGTAGGTCCAATCATTGATATAAACTAATTGCATAATCCCATAATTTCTGAGTTCCCTGGGTCTGCCTCGTAATCGAGAATCCGTAGGTACTATTCCGGAAGACAGGACTGCATCAGATCTGTTGGTACCATTTTTTGTGTATTCGCGATTTCTTTCACATCATCAATCCACATTTATTTTGTATTTTCAAACTGCCCATAACTAAGAAGTTTCAGTCTCTCCAGATTCTCTGGTCCTGAATAAACAGTGCCACTAAGTACCGAATTAAAAACTTTTTATCGAAATGTTATCATCATACTACTTACATAATAATAAGCAAATCGTTACCCCATTTCTACAAAACTACAATTTCTACTGCAATTTAGTTTAATTATGCTGTTCGAACACTGTATGATTGTGAAATAATATTAAATAAAAGTAAACATACAAAAAAGGCACGTAAAGACAATGATCAATACCTACCGGTTGAACAAATTAAATTTAACGTAGGTATGAAGTAGGAATTCGGTAAATGAGGCAAGATAACAAAATGGTTACTCATAGTTTTGCAGTCAGGACGCGTGACTACTTAGTAGCTGAAGATTGTTTAATAATATGTGGATGTATTGTGGGGTATGTCAGTATTTGTGTGATAAAATGATAACTCTGCGTATTTTGACATTCATTAGTAATTAAGTCTAATCGGTGCAGTGATGCAGTTTTTAAAAAAATATCAGGGAGGAAGTTTTGTAACGTTTGTTTTTCCCCTCCAACACCCGCCACGTCTCCACACTCGTTATACCGTGTCGTAACTAACGTTAAGCGACCTTCGTTATATTATTGTGAGTGCCACATGACCACACCCACGGTGGCCGCGCGGCATAAGCGTTGGACTATCACGCCGTGTTCGAATCCTGGGTGGCAAGTACACATATTGTTTTTCAATTTGTGTGTGAGTCAGGGTATGGACCTAATAGGTTGAGCAAGTGGCTGACATCCATTTCTCGTAGAAAAACAAAATTTGTTAATACAAACCTCTACTCTGTGGAGGCCCATATGATCCTATTAGGATCGGACATGGTCGAAAAAAAAAAACATGATCAATTTCCCAAGACCTTGGTTTGCGTGCATTGGAGTGTCTTAATGTATTACGATCCATCTTTTTTCCCCCTTTATTTTCTTAACTTCCTTCTTTAAGCACTACGGTGCATGGTTGCAGCATCAGTCCCGTGCGGATCCGTCTCGGGACGGAATGAACACTTAAAATCACTTCTTTCAGACACGTTTATAGCGTAGTGGAAGGCGGCCGTGCATATCCACGGCTGTACATACATGACGGGTGGCGGTGGGAACCTAGGTAGATCCATCTTCAATGAGAAATGACCTCGCTCGCCGTAAAATCCCGTAGTTTTTTTGAAACCTGAGAAATTTTCCCTCATATAATAGATAGCCGATCGGTCTAATTGAGGGTCCGACTTGTGAAGCACTTCCATTTCAACCGACATATGGGGACACTCCCAGTGGATGTAATCGGCGTTCTGCCACATACGCGAGTTGCAGATTTTATATACAGAGCTCGGAGCAAAATTACCGTTTCCGGTCAAGAACTAAGAAGTCCAATGGTCGTTTCGTCTTGTAACTGAGAATAATATCTTGGCAAGACATTATGGACGTTCATAATAGTATGGGAACTTCATACAGGTTACCAGAAAATATGTACACTCGACCATACCCTTCGTATCTCCAGCTCCACAGACTCATTCATTCACTCGTATGGCGACCGGGTGTAGTCATAGAATTATCCGCGGAAACAAAACCGCAGTCACCAACACAAAACCAAAACAGTTATCACCAGAGGTGCCGATAGATTCTAGAGATCCATGCCAATCAATTTTCATCAGGTCGGTGGATGGCTACGGCGACCATTATGCTCACATTTCGTGATATTTAGACATGGTGATATTTCATTGGCGTAGGTATATAGGGGACAAATTAGTTTCTTTTGTACTTACCTCATTTTTTAAACTGTTGTAAATTTTCTTTACAAACAAATCTGTTCGTCGAGAGCCTTTTGTTTTCTTTAGTTTTTCCTCAATACGATCGATTTTTTCGCCCAAAGTCCACTTTCAATTTTTTGCCGTTCGTTTCCTAAGATTTTCCCTATAGAAAAAGTACATTTTCTTTTTTTTTGCCAACCATTTCTCCCCGAAGATGCCAATCTATAAGATCCCACATGTGTTCTCGGGTTCAAAAAATATAAAGTACGATTTTAAAAATTATAGACAAAACTGGGGTTTTAATAATACACTCATTTTAAAAGGCACCGTGCTCAAATCATGGATTGTCATCCTAAATAAAGGACGGATAGGGATAGTATTGACGGCCGAAAGTTATCCTGAAAACTATACCTACCTATAAAGTAAACACTTTTTTCCTCAATAATCTAATGTCTAATGCCTTTCACAACTTGATTTTTGTTAATCTTAAATTTATTCTCGGTTGGGTACCTATATTTTTTCCAAATAGTACAGCTAACCTCTTTGATGTGTAATTATTATTTTGTTTATTTGTTTTTGTGGCCCATTTTTTTCAGATTAGCTATTTTGTTAAAGGAATCAGACAATATGTGCATGTTTTTAAAACTTATCTTATCTATTAGGTAATATAAAATTTACTATTTATATACTTAGGTATGTGTTTATAGATTTATTGAGGCCGTATGTTGTTTCTATATTATTATGCTATAAAACAATAGATTGTGTACATATGTAAGTAAATAGATAAGTATTTCATATTTTGAACAATTTATTTCGTAATTAACTAAGTACGGCTGTAACCAATGACCTGTTATCTCACAGGAGACCGCATAACCGATACCAATCTGTATAATCCGACGTTAACGGTGTATTGAGATCTGGGTCTCAAGGTACATACAGACTTAAAAATAAAGAGTTAAGAGATATGTCCTGAATTTACTTTCATTTCATGAGTATTAGGGCCTAGTTCTAGCTAGAGATGTGGATTAGGATTAGAGGCTATTTTGTCAGTAATATTAAATTTTCTTGTAGAATTGTAGATGATGACCAATGATATTTGATATTAACTTAATATTATTTGATTATGCAAATTTTGATTCTTTCTCTTTTTGTGTGCCTTCCGTTAAGGTGTTTACGATCTTTTCACGGGAAAGAGAAGGGAAGGGAAGATTAGTAAAATAAACAAACATCACAAATTGACCCTGATAGTATAAAAGTCGCCTGCGCCGCTAATTCAGTTCAAATATTAACGTTGGTTATCGTTTACAAAATGTGGTCATGTGATGCAATTTTTGATGTGTGTCAATACTTGACAATTCAAATATTCAAGTTGGATGTGTTAAGGATACTAAAAATCGCTAAAAAATACACTAAATCCTCTTAATTTTACCTCAAACACCATTTGGAAAACGTTACCGTAGAGCGGCATACTGCCTGTAATCTAAATGATAGGTAGGGGGGCCTGCCAAAGATTCTGGCTTGGTGGCCCGCCACAGGATGGGGGGGGGGCATGGTAGTTAATGTCAGGTTACCAGTTGTTCAATATGCTATATTATCTTCTTCATCCGTATTCGGTCCACTGCTGGATGCAAGTCTTCACTTTTATGCAATTCATTTCAACCTTCGCGCCCTTGCGCCAAATCTGAGAATGGAAAACATGGGTTGCAAGGGTTTATATGGCGTATGTACCTATCTACATAGTATGAAACTAATTTAGCTATGTTGGGATACTCTATATTATTATTATTATGATTATATATTAAATTTAATAAGAATACCTATGTGATTTTTATAGGTGTAACAAAAACTACCTTGAAAACATGTGACCATAGTCATTTATGATTATTTATAACGTTAAAAAGTGCTGTGAAATTCTTTATTTAAAAAGTGATTCTTTGTGGAATGACCAAAAAATAGTGCTGTGCAAATATAATTTAAATCGATTGCCCCCGCAGAAGTAGTGTGTGCTAAATCGTCGTCGACTTACGCGATATTAATTTATTATTTTTGTTTTTAACAGTAATGTGACGATTTTATTTGTTTTACATCTAGAAAGTGATTTTTGTAAATTATTGATTTAATCGTATGGAGAGATGAGACGTTTGGTTTCAAAGGGGGTTTTTCTTAAACTGCTCAAACCATCTTTTCTAAAACGATTGGATACATAACTGCCGGGGACGGGACACTAGGATCTTTTTTGTAAGTATAGTCCATATCAATTTACTTTAATACTGTATGTGTATCATGTACCATCATAAGTCATCGTCATCACCCAGGTTGGATCCTTATCGTCTCCACGAATCATATTCTCCATTCTTCTCTATTTATCACCAGTCTCCGCCAGTCGGTTGTCTTGGGTGTACTGGCATATTGACTAAAATATCAGACAACCACTTATCACTTGATATATTATTTATGATAATCTACTCCTTAGCGGTTGGATAATTTCGGCTTGTCCATCAGAGTCTTTCTAGCCCGGTGGATGGTTATTTCTGCATACACACATTTATTGTTTATAATAGCTAAGTATCATAATAATATGTACTTAGTAATATATATTTACGAGATTATAAATGATTCAAATGCCTGTCCAGACAATGCGGTGATGGTGATTCGTATGCAGTAGCAAAGGAAGGGGCTCGACGATTACCATTGCTGCTTCTGACTTTATAATAATTTATTGTGTTTGTGCTGCATGCGCTTTCCCTGTGAATGTTTGCCAAGTTCCCACTCTAGAGATGTCATATCAAAAGAAAAAGTATCCATACTGATATCGATATCATAATATTATGATGATTGTCCGCGAGACTTCCTTTTTTGAATCGTAAACTATCGTATCGATATTTTAAAGCAGTGTTTTTCAACATTTCGCGATTGATTTTAGCGACACACTTTTAAATTATTTGTGATTCCGCGACACCAAAATTGTTAAATAAAAAAGCTTTGCTTGAAATACTAACACATTTGCACTTAAGAATTATTATATATGTACTTACCTAGTATTCGATTTATTTTGCGACACACTAGTGAAGTTGGGAAACACTGCTTTTAATGTATGGATTCTTTTTTGACATCTCTACCCCACTCCGTGCGTACTTAGGTACTATGCTTACTAATCAAGCATCGTCTGAGAAGGGACCTTTTTAGCTGGAACCTACATAATAATATGTCATTAAAATTACATTTTAATCATCTAATCTAACCGTTAGAATGTAATTTTAATGACTCAAATAATATAATTAGTCTTTATATTATAGTAATTACTAATAACATAGATCAATGGTTCCCAAAGTTGACTGGGCTCCGACCCATCTAACAAAAATTTCCAATCTTGGGACCCACCTCTTAGCTGTCTTAGAGAAAAGAGAGCATAAATATTGGTAATGCTCAGATTACCTAGTGGCGAGTCGTGGAACTACTTAATGCTGTCTTATTTGTTCTAATTGAAATAAAAAAAAATATTTTTTATGAGTGTTACCAATATGAATGAAATACTGTTGAAATAAGAAAGTCAACTTAAATAAAAAAAAAATATTACTTAAATACCTAAACCTTCAAGGTTTTTTTTACAAAGTTATTTCAATGGGAAGGTTGTATTTGTTTCTTATTTTTCTTCATTACAGTTTTAGCATCAACTTCAACTTTAATTACTTTTAATTGCAGTGAGTTTGATATATCCAATTAATTTCGGTATTCAGTTTTAATGTTAACCATAGCCGAAAATCCGACCTCACATAGATATGAGGTAGTAAAGAGGAGGAGGACTTTCATAGCTTCATCGAAAAGGCAAGGATAATTATCAGCAACTGAGAGCCAGAATTTCGTTATTTGTTTACGATTAAAACTATTTTTCAGTGACGTATCTTGTGATAAATCAATGAGTTATCTATCTATCTATATCCTATTTATCACTTCCTATTTTTTAATTCATGTATACAGTGGCGAGGGCCCACTCAATATTTGCTCGCGACCCATAGTTTCGGAAACCATGACATAGATACTTCTTTTATTATTAATAATTAGTACACTTCGGTCACTAATTACTTGTATTATCTCAAAGTACTTAAGTATGTTGTTAATAATAATTACAATCTCGTTTCAACATTAATATTGTCAAACTAGAAAAAAATTCTAGGTGGCAGTGCCACATGTCAACATTCTTGGATGTGATTCTGCTACAGAAATTAGATTTTAAACCCACATTTAGACATCATCACCCATCGATCTGTCACAGATTAATTATTATTGTAATGTCGTTTAATACTTTCTATAATATTATACTCAACTACGTATAATATATTAAATTTAGTTGATGTGGGCATATGCTATAGTACTGCACTGTAATATATCTGTCAAACTATTATGAGAGTATCTTGGGGTTTGTTTTTATTTCACGACTCGATTCTAATAAATAAAATAAACGATTCCTTTATTTTCGTGTCAGTTTATTTTTTAAATTTACAATTTCCGTTTACGTGTAGGTATCATTTCTTTCACCTTACCCCATACGTCTTCTCCCTGTATCCGTTCTCTCTCAAACATTTAAATAATATTATGTTTTCTCTCATGCGTTACAGATACATCAAGACAAATATAATAATATAAAAGAAATACATTTAACCAGATGGTTATGGGGGTCATCTTTATTATTTTTCTATCTATAAAAGTAGTAGCGTCGCTAAACGTATGCCACTTATTATGACTTTTATTCCTAGAAAAAAGTTACACTTAAATGTATCTGACTAAAAGGAAATGTATAACAGCATTAACCATTATTTGTATGCAGATAGGTACCACGCCGGCCGGCAGAACTTTCTTTTGTGTATTTGGAAAGACGGCTTATGTCATTATTTAATCATTAAGTATTTATTTTTTTGATCGCATGTTCACGTGATAAATTAATATAAATAGTGTTTCTCAAAATTATATAGAGTAAGTAAATATTTAAAACAATACTTAAGTAATTACTTAATCGGTATTAACACCGCAGGTTTTAGAGGATTGAGAGTTTTCAACCGGTTTCAACTGGCATCATGGGTGAGTCTACTACTATCCCCAGTGGTGAAGGGTGACTTTTGGAAAGAGATAGGCTGTGGAGATAGGGGAAAAAAGCACACATGTCAGGTGTGCTTACGGGAAATAAGAAAATAATACGATATTACTACTGACACTCTAAATCGATGAAATTTTAATAGCTCACTGACCATATATTATATTATATTGAGCGATGAGTTTATATTATGTATTTTTAAAAACAAACTAATTAAATGCCATGTATATTTTTTAAATTATCTTATTAAGGGGGGACATGCTCGTCGAAGGTCAAAATTGAGTTTTTATTGTATTTTCAAACCATGATCCTGGACATTCCTTAAACGTTGTAGATAATCTATTTATATAATTTTGAATCCTTATTATCCTTTATAGTTATTTTAAACATTTGATGTCTGCATAAAGTATTTTTGTTACATAAAATAGTATTCTTTTAAACCTCTCGCTCTAATGTTTTAGAATATAGTCATATTTCGGTACATAACTGTGCAGTGGTGTTAAGATTTTTTACATTTACTAATTTTTAAACGCATTTATAAAACCATTAGCATAATTTATTACGAGATAATTTTTGTAAAATATTCACGATAAAAAATTATATTGATAATCTCTGTGATCCCAAATTTGACAAGAATTAGGCATTTTATTATTCAAAAAATCGGCAAGATTAACACATTTGAAGATGATTCTAAAGATATTTATTATAAGCTATGTCTTTGACCATTCAAGTGTGATAAACATCTTATGAATAATGATTGTTTTATAATAATTATTGACCTAAGAATAAGGTAGTGTTTTTTTGAAATAAGCCATTTCTTTTGTCATTCCCCAGTGGTTAAGCTACAACATACGGCCGTAGCCATAAATTGACAAACTATAATTGAAGTAGGGAGTAAAATGATATTGACGCGCGTGTTTGAACATGCCTTTTTAATACATAAACATGCCTTCTTAATACATAAACAGTCTTTATTTTAAAGTCATCCTTTTTACGATTACTTTAATAAACTCACATGATATACCATTATTTCAAATATTTTAACAACTTCAAAGTCAAATTGTTCAAAACTAGTATTCTCCAGTTAGTGTGTTCTGCCAGAACAGAGACGATTTATAATACATTCCTACATATACGACAAGTATCGTGGGCAAATTAAATTGTGGAATATAAAACACTCAAGTTATCATTGAAATACGTTAATATGCAATTAAAAAATATTTTTTTTAGGAAGGTAGGCTTTAAATAATCTCTTAGTATGGAGTCTTCGCCACTGACTGTCTCCCTGTCACCCCGTCTCTCCAGTCTCGCGGCGCCGTTACCTACGTAGACTACATCCACGAATACTGTTAGTAAATCAAAACTGGGCATAATGTTGCAACCTTCTTCCATGCATAGGCGAGGTCATGGCGGGGTCAGTGAGGTCACGCGGCTAGCATAAATGAATCAAAAAGCAGCTCCGCACACATGGCGGTGCGACATTTTGCGACACCAACTGTTTTTTTGAAAGCGAAACAAAGAATGATGTCATGTCTGCTAATTTTCTACAAATTCTGTGGAGCGGTGAGCTAACTTATTGTTTGCTGCATAAGAGTGTCACTTACGATAAATTGGAACTTGCTTCAGTGAATTTGATAGGGAACCAATGTAAGATTACATCTGGAAGAAAATTTAACATCTTTGGTTCAATGTCTTCTCATTGGCCGACCCACTCGGGAAATTTAATTTTAAATTTTCTCCATTGTAGCACACGTTTGATCCATGTCATGTGGAATCCTCGCTATGATTATGTCCCGTCGATTTCCCCTGAATTGAGAAATTGTCTCCACTGTGTCAACCACATTTCTTTACTTATGAATTCATCTATTTCATATACCTATATATATGCATAGTCAGGTATTGATGCATAGTTTCTTAAAATGTAGTTAATCCTTTAATTTAAGTTATATATCGTCACTGTTCTGGCAGAAGACACTAATTCGAAAAAATGTCATATTGAGTTAGTTATACCAAAATGTTCCTTATTTCAAACTTTACCGTCTGGAAACCTTAATAAATAAACAGTCTTTATTTTAAAGTCATCCTTTTTATGATTACTTAATAAACTCACATGATAGACCATTTCAAACATGTTAACAACTTCAAAGTTAAATTACTCAAAACTAGTATTAGTGTGTTCTGCCAGAACAGAGACGATATGTTGACTGGTGTTACGGTTTATTTATAATCTTAGTTTCAGAACGATCCTAAGATAACTAATTTATAAAAACTGAAAGTTCCAACTCTCAAGTCATGACGGAAAAAGAAGATAGGTGTATAATATACCATTAGATCTGTTAAAAAATAATTTGTAAATAAATTACTAATGTTAGGCTTCCCCACTTTACACGTAATTTTATGATGGCAATTCTTAGATCTATACACACTGGCCAAAAAAAGTCGACGTAGAAAATACATTAAAAATTTTCGGAGGGCACCCAAGTTTTATCATGAACCAATAATACCATCACATGCCTGCAGGTAGGTCCAATCACTTCGATATAATTGCATATATGCTGGTGTAGTAAATTTTAATTTCTTTTAAGCAGCTTTTGTTTACGTTGCCCTCTTCACGTGCAATTTTGATAGATAAGCAATGATTCATACATTTAAAAAAAATCTCAGTGCACCCAAGTTGTTTTGATAGGTTTTTAAATTCGTAGCAATCAATAAACAAAAACTCGTTTTAAAAATGACACTTTCTGACATTTGAAAATAAATAAAATTGTCGTATACACGTAGTTTGTATGCAAGTGATGGAATATGTCTTCAATCTTCTATAAAATGAGTGGATAGTATATGCGCACATAGTACACATATTGTTTTTCAATTTGTGTATGAGTCAGAGTATGGACCTAATAGGTTGAGCAAGTGGCTGACATCCATTTCTCGTAAAAACAAAAATCTGTCAATACAAACCTCCACTCTGTGGAGGCCCATATGATCCTATTAGGATCGGACATGGTCGAAAGAAAAAAAAGTAAGTATTTGCGACCTTCCTTTGTTTTTTTTTTAATCTTCTATAAAATGAGCTGATAAACTGTTTCTTTATAATATGTAACCATTCCAAATTAAATTATGTTACATAATCTGAAAATACCCCTTACAAGTTTACTATATTAAGTATATTAAATATTTTTTGTTATTAAAAAGGTGAATATTTCGCATTGATTCAACTGACTCGGATGTCGGATCCATTAAAAATATATACATTAACATTTTTTTATATAAGTAATATAGATTTTCAGAAGGTCGCCTGCGAAACTTCTCTTGGGAACTTTCGATAAAAATGTATTAAATTTATTCGTCGCGTGCGTCAACTTTTACTATTATGTCATCGCGTTATCATTTTACTTTTCGGCAATATTTTTTCTTTCTTTCTTTCTTTCTTTTCGTGTTTCTGTTTCTTCTAATAGCCACCCGTTTATTTTAATGGTCTTTATTTTTGTCGAGTATTTTTGCATAATGTAAGTATACTTACTGTGTATTTTCGTCATAATATAATATATGTTATGGAAAAAAAAACACTTGACAGAAATAGCTAATTAAACCGAAGACAAAATGATGAAATTTTGATAGTAGGTACTAAGGCGATTGGAAACATTTTCACATTGTTTTGTTGGCTGTAATATGAATAATCTGCGTAATTCAGCCTTCTGCGAACTTACATTATTTCGGAAATTAGTATTGGTTCATTGATTTTTCACAAGCAAAATTGTTAGAACCCACATCTTTGGAAGTTTTGGTTCTTGTTTCGGATCCATTGAGTAAATCGAATGGACTTCGGTCCCGGTTCTTAAACTATACGTATACTTTTTAATACAACGAATTTTGTAAAGAGCCTCAATTGCATTATCTCTATAGCTAAACAACTTAAGCACAGACATGCGCAGAAGCACATTTACTTTCGTGCGCATATATCTAGTAGGTGTGTAAACGCTGCGTCTGTGTGTGAAAAGTCAGTTTTACACGTTACAATAGTATATTTAGAGTTTAACAATGAATACCCCATCGTGATCTGGGTTTTATAAAAAACTTTTACAAAATCAAGCACGAGAAGTTATTGTTTTTAATGTGATCGAATATTAATTAAAAGTGATGAAAAAACAGTACAATTATAATGATATATATTAAAAGACATTATTTTTAAATCTAAAAAAAATGGTTCATCAATATATTTCTTCTACTTAAGTCATAATTTATGTTCTCCTAATCATTTGATTAATAAAAACCTGCAGCAATATAATCAGTTAATATGGGTTAATGATTTATTTCCTTCCAAACTCAATAATTACCCAGTGTTAATAAACATAACTATCTTAATCCTTTCTATGCCGCAATTAGTTAATTGATAGTAATTAACATAAGAATTGGTGTAATTAGGGCGTCCAAAGACGCTTTGGGCACTTAACCGGATAATAATAATAATAAGAGGTGAAATTATTTTAATTCATTTTTCTATTGTTGATTATCGAATAATAATTCGACTTCTACGTGAATTACTGAGAATAGAATTGTTATAAATTAAAAACCTAATTTCGCCGGATTTGTTTTCTCAAAAAATGACAACATAGAAATCTCCTACACGCGACAGCGACTTCCTGTTATCGCTGAGATCTTGTAGTGGACAGTAGTTTAATAATTATTCATATTGAAAGTAATTTTGATGATTTGCTACGTGTAATACGGGCTGAAACCAGCCGAACCCAACCGATCTTCAAAAGTTGTCGGACTATAGTTAATTTTTTCAAAATTTCGTAGGACAGGTAGCTAAATTGGTACAGGTTCGAGCCCCTATCCGGCGTCGTATTTTTTCCAAGATTTTTGTATTTCTGAGGTGTTTTCAAATTAAGTACTTACTTATGTTTTTACAATTTATATACTTACACGTATTCAAATATATTATACATATTTTCAAAACTGGTCGATCATAATAATATAGACATCATTATTTGTAGAGTTTATTCAACCATATTACTTAGTAAAATATAAGTTTGTAAAACATTATGGTAGGTCTTCTAAGTCGAATGAATAATATTTTAATTACATACTATTTGTTTTCGATTAACTGACTCCGAAAAATGAGTGAACGATGTAATCCCAACCCAAAATAATAGGATAAAAAATGTTACAATAACATTTTTAAGGTGTTTTAGTCCCGGTTTGGTGATCTTAAGATTCAGAATCAAGGGTTCCGATTCCAAAATAACAGGTTCTCAAGGTCATGTGGCTTGATCATTTCCGATCGTTCTTTGATGTCGTTGTACTCAGTTTGATTACCTATCCACTTGTATCCTTCCCAGCTCAATTTTTGCATTTTCAAATAGTGATATTTTCCCTAATTTTGTTTCCTGTTCCACAGCGTGGCGTAGGTCGGTCCCGCGATGGCGTACTCGCGGCCCGCGAACCTCGACGGCTTCGTGCCGCTCCTCTCGCGCCCGGAGCCGCGCACGCGTCAGATGCTCGGCGAGCACTTGCTGGCGCATCTGCAGGACACCACCAACGAACTCGTCTGTGACGACATGGGCCTGCTCGTCGACGGCCTGATGCCGTGGATATCTGGCGGCAACTTCAAGGTAGGAATTTGCATTTGTATCCGTTGTGCGATACAGACTTTCCGTAGTGCTGTAAAATGTAAATCCTGACGAAAGGCGCAGGTGAGGTTTTTTTTATCGATTCTTTGTAAATGTTTTTTTTATTCTTTGCGTAATATTATGTTACTAAGTCGGTACACATCTCGAAGGCATCACTCATGTCTTGCTTTTTTTTTTTACCACAGAACAGTTAATAAATATAATTCCGATAGGCTATACCCCAATACACACTACATCTTGACGCAGGGTTTTGAATGTGGGAGTGTCCTACGAAAATGAACGACACATTATATACATGCAATAATGTGTGTTGAAACCTTCAAATACACCAATATTGCATTAGCGTCATACAATAAACCGTCAGTGAATAAACCGAGAGCAGTTGTTAGAACGAAGGACAAGCGAATTCTCGACACGTGTTTAAGTTTATCCCATATTTTTCAACACTCGAGATGGGTTGCCTGTTACTCGACACCCGTTAGGTATTTCAGATCCCATTATTTCTGACTTCCTTCTTTACTGTATCTATGCTAATTCTTAATTAACACTTTGAGTGGTCGAGGAATTGGTGTAAATATGCTTTTTTTGGGTTGTAATGAAGGGTCAAAACTACAATCAGTTAGGCACGCATGAATTTTCAGAACAAGACAGATTTCTTATGTTTCCGCATGTCAAAAACTCAAAACGTAGAGGCTTTTAAAATTTCATACCTACTTTGGAAGCGACCAAAATTCTGCGGCCCTTTGCAACAGCATATTTTTGTGAACAAGGCTTCTCTATGTGAACTTGAAAATTAATAACAGCCATCAATTATTTTTGGACACCGAAGGCAAATCCATTTTGCTATGACATCAAAAAGGCCTGATATCAATGATCTTTTATTAAATTAAAATATAAACGAATTGATTGAGTTTTTCAATCTTATAATTGTTTCTTAAATTTTAATGTTCAAGTATTGTTTGTTTTAAGAACTTGTTTTTATTTTACTTAATATAATATCTGAAAGTCTATTGGTTTTCATGACCGATTAATTCTATGTGCAAAAGAAAAAGGGAGATACATTTATAATCACTTTGAAGGAAATAAGAAATATAGATTGAATTTCGTAACATTACTAATCTGAATTCTTAAGTTCCTTTGTGAAATTTATTAATTCAGAAGCGTTGATTCGCTTCGTCCTTTTCCTAAGTTCGCATTTTGGTTTAGTTTCGCATTTTCAACTCATTTTTCAATTTCTATGACTTATCTACCTAGTTATTCCTTCTGCACACATAATTATTTATGCCAGTACAACGATTCGAGTGTTCTTTATGGATCGACTTATAAAAAGTGTGTGGATAGGTCAGGTCTGTAATTCTGAATATATTTTTGATACGTTTGATTGTCATCAATTTGCATCTATTATTAATCATTATTTTAGGAGTAGGTAGGTTGGACGGTCATACGTCTATTCGCCATCCGCAAGATTAGAGCGTTCGGATTATTCGTAAAACTGAGAAATGAGAATCGAACCTCACTTCTCAGTAGGTACGCGCTGAATAAAACAGCTGGCGCCTTATAGAGGCCGTCCGGCTCGCTCAGCGCCTTATAGAGATGCCCCCGTCACACTGCCGATGTAGTGAAACACTGCTTGATATCGTACCTTTGCCAACGAGAGTTCTGATACGATGTTATATTTTATAAAACTATTTATATGACGTCATTGCATGCGTAAAATTGCAAATTACAATATGTAGTTGTGAAAGACCTGTGGGTAAATACTTACACTTTTCTTGTGACACACCTAATTCTGAGAATTACATGAATTATAAAGACGACTATTATCTATTTCTCATGGCGATGCCGAACATATTATACTACACTTCGAATGGCTCTACGCCATTTTACTTTTGCGTCATAATAATTATGTGAGGATATATTTTATTAGTGCAGGTCAGTCGATCTCGGGATGGATTTGGATAGATCGCACCATATGCCCATAGGAACTGAGTCGTGAAAATGTAAAAAGCGTGTACCTACATTCAGTTGTAATATAATAATATAATTCCGTGATTTTGAAAGGGAAATATTCACAATTCCTATTTTTATTTCCTTAAACAGATTTCGTGAGTCTTTTTCAAATTAACCACGAGGACACACACCCGCATGACTTCGTCGTATCACTCAATAAGACAAGTATTGCCACACGTGAGAGAAAGAGAAGATTTGAATCTTTTATACTGAGGTTTAGTTTCCCCTTACCATTGCGCAGTACAGTAGGATAATAGTTTGACAATCAATGCAAAAAAGACCAAAACTATAATTTTCGCCACGATTGGGAAGTTGAGTATTTCTTTGTGATGGTCAAAGGCAAATTATATTATAATATAATACGTTTATTCAAGTTGACAAATACAATGGGAGAGTGGTAGATCACAGCCTAATTAAAGTTGGACATGCCTGGTATAGGCACAGGTTTAATAGCATACCTCACCAGGGAGTTAGGATTAAGGAGCTTGAAAGTCAACCAAACAAGATAATATGACTGTGCAGCATAATGTGCGTCAATTTTTTTTGCACATTCGGCGAATTTGCCTCCCACGGACAAAGCTTCTTCATAGGCCCCTTTCTCACCACGTTGGTGGTGAGTGCAAGTTACAGTCGGTTGGTTAATTATTTTTAGTGGATATCTTTTATAAAAAATAATCAGGCTTGAGGGAAACATAATCAATATCTTGTTAAACTTTTTTTTATCTTCAACGAATAATTCACAATATTTAAGAATGTAACATTCACTATTGAACATAAATAATCCGGAAACATACCTATTAGTAAAATACTATATTTGCGATATTTGAGAAATGCTTCAGTTAAGTTTACTGTTTAACTATTAGTTAAGTTCGTCGTAGTTCCGTAGGGTGCGGGTGGCTATTTTGGTAAAGCAAAATTGACCGGAAACCGGTCTTTTTTTATAGAGGTGTTTCTGAATTATGAATGTTCATATAATAATAGGTATACTTGTCTTCTTGAAATCGATTGGTGTGTTAAAACTATTGTCGCGAACCAGATTTTAACTCACAAAGTTATATCAACAACTGAACTACCGCGGTCGATCTGTTTATTGAATTCCGTTGGGGTAGACTTCATCATTCGCTTTGTTCAAGAGCTGTTGGTGAAACAACCGTTAACTGTCTCGGATCTTTGAACCGTATCGAAACAAATATGCGATCTGTATTTTGATACGATGCAAAGTTATCTGATAGCTAGTTATGTTGGCTGCATAATAAATTATTACAGTGAGCCTACAGATTATGTGGCACTCTGTAAAATTCCTATTAGAGAAAAAAAAGCTGATCAAATAAATTAATAATCATCATCAGTAGGTATTATGAAGTATGACCCAATGTGCTTAGTAATTACCTGGACAAAACATTAGCAATTGTCTTCTGTCTGTTACTAGCTTTCCAGATTTCATAGCTTTGAAGAATCTTTTAGTTTACTATCCTCGGGATATCGCCTGCACAACGGAGTTGTCCTGGTTTTAAATGTGCAGCGATCATCGGCATATACCAGGATCATGGCCTCCACATCCTGAAGCGGACCGCCTACCTATTGCTAAGATTAAATGCGGTGTGACACTCAACAGTTGCGTTTTTCAAATAGTGTTCTAGGTAAAATTAAAAATATTCAGTATATTTTTAGCGGTTTTTTTAATACATCTAGGATGGAGTTGTTGAGTATCAACATAAAAAATAAAAATTGCATCGCACAACTATATATTTAAAAATGTTAATGTCCTTGAAGTGAAATTGCGACGCAGGCTACTTTTTTCCAATAATTCCAGATCGATCCGCCACACCGGGCGTCCGTTGAGCCTGGGCCCCAGGCTTCAGCCCTGTCAGCCCCCCCTTTGTGGGGGCTATGACCAGGACACATGCTACCATGCAAAATCGTAATAAATATTATAGTGGACGCATTAGCGGTGTAGTGAGTCGAAGACATGAACGAAAGTTTGCAATAGTCGCATTTATGGAAATGTAATTTAATTTTTTGATTTACTTAGCATTCCCTGATGGCAAGAGACGACATAGGTGAACTGCGCCAAGAGGAATTTGAGGATGCTCTACCAAACCAATAATAATTATAAAGCGGACGCACTAGATTGTCCGGGATGTAGATAATTTCTGGAGGAGCCTGCCGAGAGTAGTAGAGACAAAAAGTATGATGATAAATGCGTAATGTGTATTTGGCGGTATTAAATTTTAGCATACATCTTTAGCAGGATATGGCAATAATTAAAGACTTGAATGTGATTGTGTAATACTTACCATTATTGTAATTTAGGTTGAGTTCATTTTTTACTATACTCAGATAGTCAGATGTTTATATAATATAGGCTCGTTTACGAGCACCTCTTATTCATCACAGTATGCTACGCGCATCAGGCCGTGGCACTGAATTGCAAATTATAATAGTTGTGGCAGTTTCTGATTATCTTCGAATGCAATGCAGTAATCTGGTCGCAATAAATGAGGATTTTCGCTTAAGAAGTATAAGCAATAACTAGCACTGCTATCGATGATTACAGTTTCGTGTCGAGGCCTGACTATACTAGGCCTTGTACGTGCATTAGTAATTAATGCCATTGTAAATTATTGAGACCCCCACCATGGTCGCGCGGTTTAAGCGTCGGCCTATAGCGTCGCGGGTTTGAATTCTGGGTCTGGCAAATACACATATTGTTTTTCAACTTGTGTTTGAGTCAGAGTATGGACCTTAATAGGTTGAGCAAGTGGCTGATATCCATTTCTCGTTAAAACAAAATCTGCTAATACAAACCTCCACTCTGTGGAGGCCCGCCCATATGGTCCTATTAGGATGCTCCTAACCATGGACCCTTCTCAAAACATGGTTTTCAAAATTATCTAAGTTCTCTCATCCTCGATTGTACAATAAACTATCGCATGGCATAATATGAATTTATATACTACCTACATAATCTTTGCTACATACCTACTTGGTATTTAAGTACGCAATTTTTACTTCCGTATGCACCTACCTACCTGTTTTAATTTTCTTTTGTGTCTTCCACTAATCCTATTACGATCATCGAATTAACCCATTCATATTGTAGCTTTTACTTTGTATCTAACAACGTTTATTATGAATATGATAGTGTCCTATTGTCTTCTTTCTTTGTTGGTATTCAATCGATTGACAATGTGGCATATCACCTCACCTGTTGTATTATTACAGGCACTTTAATTGATGTTAATTTTATTATATTTGCTTAATATTTGGGCGACCGTTTGTTACCGCGGGGTGTAGAAGTAGATAACTGTCCGTTTTATACGTCGATTCCGGTGGTGTTTCTAACACCATCTAATTTGGTTATTGAGAATTAATATTATACTTCGATAAACTAGTTTCTGAAAAATTTCGACACCCTTCAATTAGTCTAATTGGTTTGCATATTGTACGAGTATAAATAGGCGAATGTGTGAGTAATCGAAATCCTCCGGTGGAACGGTGTCTAAATTATGTACCTCGCGGGGGCGACAGTTCTTGACCGCGACCCTCGCATTCCAGCATTCCGTATCCTTCGGTCCAGTTCAGACTTGTAATGTAAATAATCTAAATACGTCATATTATAATGAAATTATTTTGTCACCAGTTGATACTACAAAGTAATATTTTCGGTGTTAGAATTCTTTTCCTCTCTCCTCTTTTCACTCCAGGAGTGTATGAGTGCTTGCAAGGCCCTGTATGGTCAGGCCTTGGCGCGAAATTGTTCTGATCGCAATGCCAGTTATTGGTTCTACTTCGAATATATAATGACAGTGTTGTCTTTATCGCTTGTTGAACTGTGCCATGATTGTCAATCCACTGTAATCTTAAAAAATGACTAATAAGGAAGTTTTGATTCTTCGTAAATATTATACATTTGCAATTCTTGTGCGGGCGTATATACACTGTTTTGTAACGAACATTTAGTTTCAAACAGTGTTGCCAACTGTCGTTGACAAAAACATGCCAGACGGGGTACGAAAAAAAGCTATTTGACAGGAAAAACGCTAGATTTTGTGAAAATAAAATAAATTTCAATACTGTTTCAATAACCGACGAAAAGTAATAATTAGGTAGATCATACCAGAGAATGGATTTCCGATAATCGTCAAGTCAATGCCATATGCTTAAGCACACGTTAAATTATAATATCTGATACCATTATATCACTATAACGCCAAAAATGCTCCTATTGTTTTATTGTATTGTTTAATTTGTCAAGTACCGATCTACCTTCATTAAATATATGAATTATTTAACTAAATGTTTAGCTCATTTTCAGCACATTTAAAGCTGTTGAAGGCATCAAAAAACGCTAATAAAAACGCCATAAGCTAGATGCATTTTTGCAAGGCCTATGGAAAAATGCTAGATCTGCAAGAAAAACTCTTAAGTTGGAAACGCTGGTTTCAAAGTTGTAGGTACATACTTATACACCAGAGTGTATTAATTTTCTTTGATTGCTATTTTGATTTAGCATAATATTACGGCCGAGTCGCGATGGGTATATATTATTATCTTTCTTTTCGTTTACCGAAGACTGCAAACTTTTTGTAAGTCGAGAGATTTTCCCTCGTTGAAACTAAACTACCTAAAACTGTCGTCCATTGCCGACATGATCCTTCGCTACTTCATAATTATTCAAGGCCTGCTGTATATCCGTCGGATGTTTCAAGCTCTTGCTATCAGAAATGTACTTTCTCCGTAATAGTATTACGCATTCTAAAAATAAACGTGTGCAGTATTTATATTACATTTTATCTCGTTCGTCTTATTTACTCATGGCTTTTGATAGTATTTTCAATACATTGCTGGCCAGTTTTATTATTAATAATTATTATATCATTCAATGTTATTGTCATGATAACATATTAACGCAATATTATTGCAATATTATTGCAATATTATTGTTTACAACTTACTAACTTGTGTATTTTCATTGATGTTCTGCTTTGCCTAGTAATATTTAGTTTGTAAACGTGATAAGAAAATTTTCCCATTAGTTACACTATGCTAAGCACTTTTCTTAATAATTATTGTGCTATTTATCCCAGATATAATATCGCCGGCAGTGTTATGGATGCTATCGTCATTCTTAAGTACTCACAGTTTTCTACTCCAAATTATTGCAGGCATGTCTAACTTCAAGAAAGCTGTGCTCATTGTCATTCTTCAACTAAAACGAATTAGAGGCACATTATGGCGTTATAAATGGAATAACAACACTATCGTTCACAAACACAAAAGACATACGCAGTTTTGGTCTTTTTTGGACACTCATTGCACTTATCGTCAAATTCTTATTCCACTATGCAAAGAGCCTACTGCGCGATGGTAAAAGCGACAGCTTTTTTTCTTTTTCTCATTCCTAGAACAACTTTTACGTAAGCTGGTTAAGGAAATAAAAATGGGAATGGTTAATGCTTCCCCTTCAAAATGTGTACATATATAAATAGGTACACTATTTTTATATTTTTACGACTCAAAGCATATGGTCCAATCGACCAAAATCCATCCCGCCATCAACGCGTTGGACATGCCTGATTTAATATGTATTGCAGCACTGAAATATTTTATGTACTCTTCGGACATTGACTAAACTAAAGAGATGAAATTCTGATTACTTAATAGACCTACGTGCTAATGATAGCTAATATCAATCCACTAGTGAAATACCCAAAAAGAAACACGAATTACCTTTTATCTTTTAATTGAATGTATAGACAAATTTAATCGACTTTGGGAAAAATATTTTACTCCATATTCGTTGATTTCGGCCTTCGTTTTGATTCCCCTTTAGCTAGCTTAGGGTATTTATGAGTACATATTCCCCTCTACGTCCACATCCATAGAAATTGGGTTGCTAGTTCGAATCCCGTGGGTGACTCAAATTCACATATTTTTTCTGTGTGTATGTTGGAAGCGAATGGCACACACTTAAAATAGTCCACTTGTAAAGTCGCATGTTTCTTTGCTTTTTCATTTGCACGGTTTAATTTGCATAGGTACTATTAATTTTTAATAATATGTATGTTAAGAAATTAAAAATAAAATGAAACATTACCTACTTATTGTAATGTAAGAATATCCTTACTAGAAGTGCCAAAACTTTTATTTGCTTCGATTAGGTGCATTTTTACCTGCAGAGTAGGTATGCTAATTGCTGTTTTTGAATCAGTAGTAGTCCTGCTTTTACCGTCTGAATATTGTCAGAAGGCATTGCCTACTTTCGGCGTGGGAAGATGTGAGATCTACGTACTATGCATTTTATGACGACGTAAATTTCAATTAGTAGTCTTTTATTGTTGTTGACGTTTGCATGGTGCAGTGGATCTTTGACGTTTGATGAAGATTTTTGTTGATTTATTGCACACGTATACATCTTCACAATTTCTTCGATTCGTAAACTGGTAGGTGTATGCTGATTTGGCCCATTTGTCGTCCTCGCTTGAGGCCGTAACCATAACCCCGAATCAATTATCTGAATAATTTTCTAATATGTTCTTCGGTGTTATATTATTAGATGACGTGTGTTTTATTGAAGATGAAGCTTCACTGGAACGTAAAAAATGGTAGGGTTACAAGATACTTTTTCACATTTTATAGACGTCTAATAAATTAAAAAAAAAAAAAAAAAAATTTTAAAATGTAAATAATGCCTATTTCCGTGGTTGGTAACTAAATGTTCAAAGATTTATAATGATCCTAGTGATCAATGAAATATCGAAAGTTTACGTAGAAATATTGAATAAACCGAAGTGGCAAACGTATGTTTTTTTTTACACCGTAAATAACGTAATAGGTAGATACTATTTTACTAAGTATTTAATAACTATTTCGTTTTTTAATTCACTGAGGTCAGACATCAGCTGATAATTGATGTACTAAAACCATATAGGTTTGCCAGATTATTCAGTTCCGTCTAGCACAGTCAGGTTGAATCTGGTCACCCTTTTCACCCGTTTGGGTTAATAATAGGGCAGTTACGATAGCACAACTTATAAATATATACATAAGTACTTGCATTCGATTAACGGAGTTTACTCGGAGACTTAGATAGAATTATGGTTTCCACTACGGTTTCACTGGACACGCTCGTGATATGCACTTAAATTTTTGAATCAGTCTGTATGCTTGGAATTACTCGTTAAACGACGGCGTAGCTGTAACGAGTCTACACGCGCCCGTTGTCTTGAGGTGACTACTTGTTATTCAATCCCGGTCGACTGATGACCCGTAACTGGTGGTCGCCTGGACTTGCGACAATAACTGGGGATTTGAGGTAGGAGGGATGAAAGCGACCATAATTGGCCAAATCAGAGACGAAAAATCGAGTTTTAATAAATCGTGTTATATCGTACATTTTCGCACCATCAGCCTATTTTGTTCTTTGAAAAATGTCTTGAATGGTGAGACTTTCACTGCTGATGGGGACATACAACTGTTCTCGGAACTGGTTTTTGTCGAAAACTTTAAGAACTTCTTTAAGAGCGGAGTCGTTAGCAATCTGGAAATGGCAAAAGGTAGTAAAGGTAAACTACACTTTTTGGCCAACCAGCAGAAATATTCTAACATATTTTCTTACTCCAAAATCAATAAAAAAGTGATAGATATGCTGTATCGTATTCAGACAGTTAATTATCCTGGGGTATAAACTGTCAGTTTAGTTAGACGCAGTGCCGTGTCCGTTTATCCATGGTGTTACCACTTCGTGTAGATAACCGCCTTGTATTGGAATAATTGTATACGGAATTGGCCCGAGTGTTATCCGTGTTATTTTGGATCAAGAAAAATAGCGGAAACGTATTACCGTGTTGGCTAGTTTCAATAGCTCTGTGTACAAATTCTGGAAAATAAATTTAGCACTATTATACACATTATGGTAGGTATGTAAGATGTGAGTATTTTGTTTTCAGAAACATTTATTCTCGTTCTTTGGCGATGGTTAATTTCTTCTAAAGTCACTCTTCGACCTGTCAATAATTATGTATTACTCACGATGACATGCGATTATACTTTTACCAAGTTGACATCCATTCTGTTCCGGTCGTTGATCTACCTACACTCCACCTATACGCCATTCATCTAATAAAAACTCTTTCACCTTGGTTTCGCACTTTCATTCCGGGTCGATCCCGGTCAATACCGAACGGTTTTTAATCCTGGCCCGACAGAGTGGAGGTTATCATAATTGAAGGAATGGTTTTTAGCCGTTCCTTCAACCCGCTGTTTTCATGCTCTGAATTCAAATATATTTGAAAACAAAAACAGTATGGTAATGTTGTCTAGCCGCGTCAATGACTTATTAAATGGACATCTCACTTTATATCGGCGCGCACGAGAAATTGTGCATGAAAGTCATTCACAGATGTATAGGTAGACGTCACGTGACCATATGACGTATCCATTTCCATTATGCGATACAAGCTTCGAGAATTTATAGTAATATAACCTTTATTGTAATGGTGTATTAGTGTCATTACTCATTACGTTAGAAACAGATTCTAGGTTACTTACGACTTCTCGGAGATTAGACGCAAGTGAGCCCAGCGCATCACAGGCGTCTGTCCAATGGTTTCTGTCATTCAATTGCATTGAATAAACATTCATCAATATGTATCTTAAAATGGTATTTTATCAATAATAAATAATACTAACACATGAAAAGTGATATCCCATCTTTCTTGGAGTGTTAAGTAGATTTTTTTTACAATTTTTACCTAGGCACATTGGCATTTTGTAACACAATAATAACGGCGGAGTCGAAACCTGACAGTCAGAAATTTTGTATGGGCAGACCCAGCGGTGTCGCCAGACCGCTTGCAAGCAGAATGTTCATTTGAGCGTAGGATACCGATATTAAAATATGAATTTCGCCATCCGGCAGACCCGACACAAAGTGAGTGTCATTTTATTTTCCAGATGCTTCGTCCATATTAATGTCATTGAGCCGCGTTATTCGAATTCGCGACTCACGGATTAAGAGGCGGATAGAAAATAATGTAGGCCAAAGTTACCTGAACGATTCATACTTGGTACAGTAAATGACATGGCATTTTAAATAGTATGGGTATCGGTGGCGAAGGGTGGAGGTAGGCTGTTAAGATCCGACATAAATAGTGCAAACCACACTTTGTCAGTCACACGTATCTGTTTTCATTGAAATATGACTACAATGTGTAGAATTGTAGATAGTGTTTGTTAGTTTTTAAAATTCAATTAAACCCTGCCTAATCCAAGCCATAGTAGATAATAGTCAAAAAATATTCGTTTATTTAAATTATGCCACTAAACCATACATAATTTTAGATATTTTGTAGAAAGAATAATATTTTTTATCGATTATGGTTTGGTTAGGCAGGGTTTTTATGAATTTAAAACAAAATAACCAGCACTGTCTGTAATATTATTATGTATTCTTAATTCAACGAAAACAAATAAGTATCATTGAAAAAGTGTGCATTATTTTTGTCGGACCACCCATAGCATACGTAAACTATCATGGTTTGGTTTAGGCAGGGCAGGCAAAATCTGCAAATTGTATTCTTAGTTCAATGAAAACAGATAATTAGTATGACTGACAAAGTTTAGTGTGCATTTTTTATAATATCGAATCTTAACAGCCTATCTCCACCCCTCACCACTGATGGATATAGTAGTTGTTTGGCACTATGAACATGGAACATATTAATGTACCTACTCGTTAATTAAAATTATTGAAATTACATTAAACAAAAAATTGCTGTTATCTACAGATGTTTTATATTTAAAGTTTGACCTCACCTCACCTGAACGCGTGGGATGACATTTTATTTGATTTTGGTATAATGCAAAACGGGTGATTTTTGAATAAATATTAGTAGGTAATACAATATTATACTTCAGGAAGTTTGTATTAAATTATGAGATTTTATTACGATATCATAATATTATATTTAATTCAGTATGTAGGTATCTCGTTCACATTTCGGTTACGTATGTATTCATCTCAAAGCTTCTCCTTTGCATTTGCATTAATTTATTATTACCCAGATAACATCTTACATTTTTATATTGTAATAAATATTATTTGCTCTGTCGGGTTAGATTTTTGTTTTGTTAAAGAAGTCTTGCCTTAATACTTGTGCACGTCGAGCAGTAGTTATACGTTTTATAATATTGTTGTCGTCTTGTATAGAGAGCTAGGTCGCGGCCCACGCATTGATTACACCTCGTTTTCGACTCGATTCGATGTCAACATGATATTGTACCGTGTACCACATGCATATAAAAATGTTTTTTTGGCCTGTCATATCGTAGGACCATGTATTCGAAGGGAGCTATAATTTTAGATTAAATAATGCATAATGTCCACTATTGCCGAGCGGTTACTGCGCCGGATTATAAATATCGGCAAATTTACATGTTGTTTTCCAACTTATGGACCTAATAGGTTGAGCATGTGGCTAAAATCCAATATGTTAATGCATCGTCCGCTTTGTGGAGGTGCACATGTTATCATCTTCTTAGTGTGTAATCGTAACGGAACAGTTAACTTTTTTGTCTACAAAATAACTGACTAATTGAGATGTGACGGCGTCACGATTTTCAGAAAAAAACACTATAAACTTGACTGGGCAATATAAAATTGAATGTTTTATTTAAACAATTCTATATGTTGTGCCCCATAGTCAGTCAAAATCTCTGATAACATAATATATAAAATAATGAAGCTAATGGTAGGTTTAGGGTAGATTACTAATTATGTTCGCCTGCGACGCTGATTACCGCTCCGTATGTCACGTCTGATGCTATATCTCACATAGTCGTCCGTGTGTTAAGTTGAATTTTCATAATTGACTTAACTGCAATATTGCTGAAATTATTTTATTTTTTAATCCAGTGCTCGGACAGGGCTGCATTAAGTATTACTATTACGAGGTACCTACTTATTCTGACATGAACGTTGTAGGTATACTAGTGCTTTTTAATGAGTCGTCCATATATGACGTTACGTCCAAAGGAGGGCCACTGGGGAGGGAGTCTATATTGTGATGACTTGCGTCGAAGATAATGAATGGGATAGAGGAGGGATACCTATTAATAATGTGACATGACATATGAACTCATTTTTTTCTGGTTATAAGCTGATATTCCTTGAGAACATTATAATACTATTATGTGCTACGTTGATGAATCGGACGGGATGAATTAAAATGTGACGGAAAAGACTTTATGACAAAGAATGACGATATATGGATGGGGGTCAAACACTCAGAGAACCCATTTCTGTGGGGTCAAAGATATCTAAAATAGTGTGACGTCAGCACTGTTAAAAGACCTTTGTGTGTAAGAGCTCTTTGGGAAGCATTGTTTTATTCGATTCCAATACAATGATTGCCAATTGATTAAATTAATAGCAGGCACATTACGATGGTATGTACAAAAGTTCGCAGAATAGATACGTTTGTATTCTGTATTATGTACAAAGGATTCTTATTTCTTAGGTTGTCCACCTGATTTCATTTTCTTTTAATCATACTGCATTCATTCTTGCAAGATAATATACGGCTAAAATTATTTTTTCCTCCCATAATGATAGTTCGGATGAATGCAATAATTGTATGGCTCTCTGATCCCTGGGTCTGGTATGATGAGGCTGTTGCAGTAGTGCCAACTATCCACAAAAATGCCAGATATGGCATGAAAGTGGTGGAAAAAGATGACAGAAAATCTGCTAGATTTTCTCTAAATTAAAAAAAGTCTAGAAACTAGAATATTTTTAAAAATGAAGTTTGTAAAAGAGAGAAAGAAAACGGTCATCGGTAAAATATTGCAAATATCTATCTTGTAAGATATTGCAAATACATTTCGAATTTCCTTAAGACGGTACTTCAGTGAAACGGCAAATAATTTTCAACTGTAGGTGCGACGAAATTTTCGACCACTGGCAGTCGGAGAGCGAAAGTGGAGCTGTGAACACGTCAATTTGTTTTGTGATGGCGACTGGGGAATTAATTCTTAAATCGTGTAATGATGACTAAAAAACGTTACCCATTTACTTGAAAAAGAAAACATGTCAATGAATATATTATTATTATTAGTAATAGAACAATTAATAAACATAACATTAGATGGACGCATGTTGACTTTTTATGACAAATTATGTTATGTTCTGCACGCGTCATTTGCACAATCTTCGCGTTGCGTAGTCAGGATCGTTTTAGACCGTGCCTCAGCTGAAGTATAGCCTTAAGATTTTTATGATCTAGTCTCAACTGCACGAGGGCTTTTTTTTGTATTTCGAGTGGTTTAAAATGAAAAATCATCTTTTATCTTACGTTTCATTTATTTTTGTTTTGGGCTCATTTACGTAGTGGAGCACGAGGCCCGATTGGACCCGCTAATTAGACTGATTATATTATCAGAAAGCATTTTTGATTTATCATACTCGTTTGTATTGACATTTCGTTCGTAACTTATCAAAACAACTAAATGTTTTGCTGTTTTTTTTATCTCGTTAATTTTTCTGTCATGCTTCCAAATAACTGAGCCTTCTTGCAGCTCTGGCTTTTGCCAAAAATAGTGACCTGAATCCCCGCATGCTTATTCGCGCGCTATGGTTCATCCATCCGCGAAGTAGTTGGGTAGGTAGGCGTCTATCTGCTTACCTTTTCAAACGGGTACAGGGTGCCCTTATTCGACCCACATTATGAGTTACATGTTTCACAATAGTAAAATTTAAATAATCTTATAATGTTGGAGAAAAGTATGCATTGTTGAGCTCTGGCAGTAGTTGTCACGCGACAGCTGCAAAAAATGTTCCACTTTGATTCTGGCGAAGGACGTTTCACTCAGCAACCCCAACAAGATTTTGATCATTAGGTATTATAATGAACACAAATATTTTATACTGAACTACGAAAAATTACCTTTTGAAATTTACTTAAAAATGTATATTATTATAGTGGTAGGGTAATTATTGAGGTATACTGAAGGTCAGTTCATTTTGGAATAAGTAGGTTTTTTATATTAAACTACTTTAGATTTTCACTGTGTTTTCTTGTATTCTTCGGTATTTGTGTTATCGCCTTGCATGGTATCCTCTTTCCGACGTTTCGGGCGTATGATAACGTCCGTCCTCAAGCGATAATGTCGTATAATTAGGTTAATAATACGGAACTAAGGATTTCTTGTTTAAAATATAGAAGTGATATCGGCGAACTTACACTGCGGGCAGACGCGACCGTCAACCACAATCAGCGGATTGTAGTTTGGAAAACCACAGTTAACCAAAGCAACGGACATTTTCTCAGATTTATGCCTCATCCCAGACACTCCGCTCTTTGATTCCAGCTATAAAACATCTGAGCATAGCGGTAACCACTGGTGCGGTGCTCACCTACGAGTAGCTTCGACACGCGAAGTGGTTAACGTATTAGTATTTCTTATATAATACTTGATAATGGTAGAATTTTTGTATACCATTATTATCAGTGAGTTATCTCAGTTATCCCACTATTTTTTTGAAGTTACAAGACAATTTTAATAAATGCAGCAGAGTATTTTTTTCTTTTGTGTGATGAATTGTGTAGGTATAGCTTTCAGTAAACGATTGGTATATTTATCTCAAAATCGACTCTTTTCACTTTATCTCACTGTTGCCTTCAGACTATGTTTGTATAATATGTGAATGTATGTATATTATACAGCGCTAGGTTTATGATGACTAAACCGTCGTCGTCGTGAATTATTTGATAAGATTGATATTGTAAATTTTAGATATCTACTTGACTTTTTAAAGTAGGTACCTACCTATAACCTTTTCTTTCCCGTATAAATTTGTAAGTATTCGACTAGTAAAGGCAAATGTTAACCAGTAGGGTATTGCATGTTATGATCATTCTGTGCGATATTACCATTATAATAGTCGGTGATCATAACAAACAAAGCATAATCATCCAATCGAGAAATATGGGCTAACATTGTGCCACCATTATTATTGCATTGTCTCACAGAGGCATTTACATATTATTAAATAACATGGGATCGTCTCATCCTCGCGATGATCTATTTATATCGGAATTATTATATCCTATCTGGAGTGGAGATGGGATGAGATTTTGCATTATGGGTATTGGTATTCAGTCGATCGCGGTGCCTTGCAAAATATCGACGCGAATTGCTTCCGAGTTCCATTGTGTTTGTGAAAATTATTTGATAGGTAGTAAGCCCTTTTTAATGCTCGTCATCCCCTTTTGTCTCAAAATAATAATTAAAAATATGAAATGAGAAAACCGATTTGACTGTGTAAACAATAAAATTATCCGTCCCATACTACATTAATTTACAATTGAACAGTGGTTAAGGCATCTTTAAAAGTTCTTTGCAAAAGTGTGCAAAAAAAGTTGCAAATTAAAAGGTCAATTTAACTATGAGAGAAGACGCTTTTGAATTTTTTAAAAGTGTGATGCTAATATTGTTTTATAGTGTTTCCATCAGTACCTACCTATTCACGTCGTCATTGTGTAATATCGCTTCGAAGGTTTTGACTTCCTGATAGTAACGTTTTTGGCCACCAAAATCGTACAGTACAGTCTTTTCTGTTTTTTACGCATCTCAAATATTTTAATTTATCTTATCATTATCGCTATCAGTGAGTAGTTGATATCTTCAATCTAATATCAACTATTATGCAGATGATAATAATGTTTTGTTTTTTTTAGAATTTTGTCTAATAATAATGAGGGTCTGAGGATTAAATACGTGACATAATGAGTTATCAGCTGGTTTCAAATCGCCACATACATATTTATTTATGCGTGAACGGGGATTAAAATAATATGTAACTAATCTGTATGAAAAGTTATATTTCTAATATTGGATAACACACCACGATGAACCCCTCTGTGTAAAACGTTGTAATTTTTTAATTAACGACCTTTTTTATTTGAATATTTTTGCCTGACTTGCATCCCTTCAAACACACTAATAAATAAAAAGAACTAGATAGATAGATCAATTGTTTTTTTATAATATTATTAATGGTTCATTTGAGAACAATACCCCATTTACATAATTTTTTAGTCACACGTTTAAAGTCACTTGTCTTTAAAGTCGATTTATCCACATTGCACTTAGACTCGTTTAATTTTCATCTCCTAGCTACATGAATGTTGTAATAAAGTAATTTAAATAAAAAAAATGTGCAATACTTGAATAAAAAAAATGTTCTAGTTACTAATCTTAAATTACGTTAAACTAATATGTTAAAATAATATGTTGAAAAAAGTTACAGTTCAAATTCTTTGCTTCAAACGGATAGATAACTAAGCAAACAAACTACCCTCAGCCGCGACGATAACGTATACAAAATGTGGTTTAGTGTTAAATCAATGATTTGCGTTTAATACAATCAAATCTACTAATAAACTCCTTTTTATTTCAAGACTTGTCTCTTTTAAAAAGTTTGTTCTTGTAACCTTGTTTGAATATATTATCAGTTCCATAAACATATATTATGTTTTTGTATGTTGTAAAATGTTGAAAATCTAGATTACCAAATGATAGGGTTGACACGATTAGAATTTTCTCTGTAATCCCGACGGACACAGCCGACTGGGATTGCGTTGGAATTCGGGATAATCCCGCAAAGCCTGCGTGAGTAATAAGGGCGCGCTGCGTCCTCGTATTTGACACCGAAAGAACGGAAGACCTGAGTATCTTGATCTAAAATAGCAACGGTATTTTATTCGTGAATTTGGAAAATGTTTAATCAAAGTTTACTTATAATTATAATTAACATGTGCCACGTACGGCCAGATCACCAGGCCACTCAACGTGTGTTTTGGGGCTTAGACTCTTAATTTTTTTAAATGGAAAAATCAAACGCGGTTTTCTCTCCATTCTTTAAAAAAAAATATTTACCCATTTATAAAATATAGATTGGTACCTACCTACCTGGCTGTAGTTATAATTATTATGTATATTTTATTTTAATATCTATTGAAACACAGAAGCGAAGTGTTAGTATATTAGTAAAAAAAATAATACAAAAGCTGCATCTAAATTATAATATTAATGATAATATAATAATAATATTATGTAAGTATATTATTATGTGTGTACATACTTATATTGATTAATAATATATATTATTATTGTTTACAATAACTGGTTCCAGCATTAGTGAACAATGACAACAAAATATAATACACGTTTTAAACTTCCTGATGAACCCCTATAGTTTTAAGGGGTTCCGGTTCTAAAATAATAAAATTAGGGTTCCAGGGTTCGGTTAAGGTACAATTTCCTGCTCTCTTGCAGCCCCTTTCGAACTCATTGATTTTTTTTAAATTATTAATTTCAATTTTTAGTAACTTCGGCAATCCAACAGGAATAAATATTATACGGAATAAGTCTTGTCTTAACAGTCATTATTAAAAAATATTTTTCATTATCCTAAATATATGATACATGCGCAGGTAGGTACATAATATCGCGTATTTTGTTATGATACCTTTATTTTGCGACTCGATATGAAAGGTACACAGTTACATAATATTGTATTCGATCTATTTTTTTTTTTTGCGAAGTGAGGGTTGTCGCCTTACGTCGGGTATACAGTGATTGTATTAAATAGTTAGGTGTATGATGCTTATGTGATGTTAAGTGCTATGGAGACGTCTTGGGAAGAAGGTTCCTCGTTCGGAGACGAGGAGTCGGACTATGAAGATGTACTGGAAATACCGCCAGAGTTCTACGAACACATGGTAAAGCGTAGTTTATACTAATCCTCAATAATTTTGCAAGAATAAACAATTATTAATAACTTAGACTAGAGATACATATAACTCTTATCAACAGTACTGATTATTGTAAGCATATTTTTATACGATGACAAAAATACTAAGTATTTTTGTTACTTTGAGTATGTACACAAATTGAATGTGATTGTGTGATATACGTCGTAGATATTATTGAGGTAGGTTGAATGAATTTAATGGTTAGGTTAAATGTAAATTTTACGTATTACATTTCGCCGTGAGCTGTCGTACCACGAAGAGATGGCCGTGTAGCAGTGAGATCAAAAAATGGTGCACTATTCGTGGAATGTTATTAGTATTTTGTATTTCTAATTTACTTACTTACCTACTTAATTATTTTCTTCTGTCTTTCCCGTGCATTTCGGTGAGTTTTATTACATATGCATTTTATTTACAAATGAATTTGATATCAGTGCTGGACGGCCATCGGTTTCCGATACAACATCTCACGGTTAACAGCACACGTATAATTTTCCGGAAATTGTATTTATTTGGAGTACTGGGTTCGATTTTTAAATCCTTATCGATAAGTTTTATCTAGTAAGTATTGAAACGTTATTGCATTTTTTCAGTAAGTATCTACGCATTGCAAGTAAATTGTGGGTCAATGAGCGAAAATGTTCAATGGAAGGGGAGCGTCTCATGATTTAGATTTGACTTGAGAATTAATTACCCGTGAAGACGATAATGACATCATTATTCATTGTAATGCAATGATTAATGAAGACGGATTCCACATCCTATTATTTACCTATAACCATGTCTTAACAATAACCATCTTTTATACAGTTCATAATAAATGTAGATTTCATGATTTAGTTTACCTGGTACAATGTAATAATGTGCCACAATACACTGGACAGGTGATTTTTATGTTGACCGGTCCAGTAGGACATCGTGGTGGATTTTGTGGTAGGTCATCTTGACATGGTCGTTGGAGTGATTGATTGATATAAAATATATTTTATCACAAGGCCTGAACAAAAACTAACGATACATGCGAGTGAGATAGTATTCGACACGCGTATAATCTCCGCAATATGCGTTACAGTAAGATAAAAAACATATAAATACTCGATTTAGTGAAGCTAAAAGTGAAGCCGGTATAGCTTGAATTTGACTTATGTACTTAGCGAGAATTTGTGCGAAATATAAAGTTACTGGTCAATGTTTTTTGTTAATTGAGTAGAAAAGATGTCTAATTGTGTTGCATGTTGCAAGAAGTTGGTATAACGTTTCATTGGTAAGTAAATAATAAAAAAATGAGGTTATACTGTGCGTTATACGCAAAGAAAACGACTTCATATAGCCGGACAATACCTCATCTCTTTAGTATCTTTGCTCTGAGCTTTATCACCATTTTCTTTGAATGCGGGTAGTCATTATTTATTATTGTCCCGTTAATCCTGCTGAATATATAATCCTATTTCAATTGTAAAAATCACTACAAAGTTTAGTTTAGTACATTCACTAGATTCAATGTGCACTCCTCACGACTGTATTGTTTGCAAAAAGGGTCTGCAGCAAAGCCCTGCCCGCGGGAAGTGAATTCTCCGAAGGTGCATTTTTTGGATCCATATTAATTTTAATTTGTATCTATGGTGCCTACTGCAGACAAGAGTGAAATAAACGCCGATGTACATTGATGAGTCCCTTATATATACTTATATAAATACGAAAGCCAGATTATGATACAGATCTAAGTATCGAATATGATCGAATATAACATATTCTTTAACATGTGTTTAAGTTTATACCATATTTATCCACACTGGAGTTATACCTTCTTACAACCTCACGCAGAAGGCAACCCATTTCCCCATTCTCGTGTTCACTGGTACACTGTTTAGTTATTAAATTTACCAGATACTAAGTTGTATAGAACAGATTTCCTGGGCAATTAATCCACTCGCAAAGAAGATTTTGTTAGTCGTCAGTGGCGAGATGAAAGTGAAATTTTCTATGGTTTCCTACTAGTACTGCCAGGCGTTGCCGGGTACATTTCGGAAAATATGTTTGCGTCAGATGACAGATTTGACGGATGTCCTTTTAGATGGGTCCTTTCGAGATGGTTTTTGTTTCATACGTTGTCTGATAATATTCGTAGTTTTCTGAAAAATCAAATCCGTTACCTACTCTCATTATTATCGATAATATTCGCACTGCAAAGTGGCAACCCTATTCTTCACCAGGTGTAATAATAAAATATGTACCTACGTATAATATTATTATCGTAAAAATGTCAATATTTTTTTACGTCAGTAATGGTTGTGTGTTGTTTTCTGTGGATGTGGGGGCGGTTGAACCAAGATTTTGGAATTGTATTAAAGTATGTTGGTTTTCGCATTGCGGTAACCTTATTTTATTATTCTGGTTCCTATCATATCGGATGTTGGGTGTCGTATCATTGCAGCCAGATCGTGCCACTAGCACGCATACTGTGGTACCGCTACGCAAGTTGTTCCCGGCCCCGGTACCAGCTTTGTTGCATTCGGACAAGATCGTCAGGTTGCAAAATTTGCAGCGCGTATGGCTTGGCTGTGAGACACAATTCTGATCTATGGCATTGTGTGAAAACTGAGTGACTTTTAAAGCTTTTGAACACTTGGTGATATTGTTTTTCCAGTGGGTCTATTCTATACTTATCGAACACTAAATTGATAAATAGTATCAAACTTAGGGTAGGTTTGTATCAAAATATTAGCACTTATTGTAACAATTACACGAAGCCGGTTTTTATTGTTGCAATAAGTGCGATATTTTAACAGCAGCAAGATAGGTGCTGTTAAAATATAGCACTTATTGGAACAATAAAAACCGGCTTCGTGTAATTGTTACAATAAGTGCTAATATTTTGATACAAACCTACCCTAAGTTTGATAATATTTTTCACTTTATCACTTTAGCGGTCGATAAGCATAGAATAGACCCACTGATGTGACTAAAGTATTTAACAGTCTTCAAGAAATCAAACTACTCGCTCGTACGATTCATAAGCATCTCCTCCACATGACGTGACCTTATCTGACATATTTGATAATAAATTCTGCAAAATTTATTTATGGAATTTTATATAGGTAGGTAAGTACCCAATTGGCAAAATTCACATATATTTTTTCAATATGTGTTTGAATCCAGAGCATGGACCTAAACAGGTTGAGCAAGTGGCCAACATCCATTTATCGTAAACCCCTTCATGGGGCGGCCAAGATCCACACCAGATTGTAAAGCTAATAAAAAAGATCAGTACGTAATTATTATTATACTAGTGGAAAATGGAATTCTATCAAGTACTTAAATGCTGTCTTAAATAATTTACAAGCGAGTTTTTAAAGTTTTTTAAATGTTCATTTTTCGATACCATAACGGTTATGGTACATTACAGTGATTTCAAACCAGGTCCGTGGATTCTGTGAAAATTTTCAAAAGATTGTGAAAAATGTGCACTTTTTCGTATGTACCTAATTAAGTATGTATTAAAAAAAATGTTTTCACGTGTCTTTAAATAAATCAATGAAGCGTTTTAATGTTTACCTTGGTTAGATGATGTTCGTGTGGTGGTTACTATTCAACATTTTTTTTATATAAAAGAAACACTACATAATAATAGTCATTCTCCGAGATTTTACAAAATATTTCAAGGGGTTTCCTCCACACGTAAAAGGTTGCGAATCACTTAAGTATACATTATTTAATACGATAGGTAAGTTATTTACACAGACGAAGAAACATCTTTATTCATGAAGCATCGACCAAATATAAATACGTACTTACCTACTTTCTTAACTAACATAATTATATTTAAACAGTACCCAATTGAACCCTGCGAGATCGGGTCAGACGTTTCTTATACGTAAGAAAGTAGATTATCTAATGTTCACAGAATCCATTATCTTTGACTGTATTGTCATGTCATGTTTAATCTAGGTATATTAATCTCACGCGTATTTTGGCTACTTATCTTCTCAATTTGTGCTCTAGTAAGTCTCGGTTTGCCGAGGTGGTTATTTTTTATTATTTTTTTATTGGTCGCCATTTTTTTAATGTCCAGTACCATTCTTACGACTACATACTTAATTCCGTAACGGGCACTGGACGCCATTATTTCGCCCACGGTTTCTCTGCGCGACATCGTCACAATTATGTAGGAATCATTATTATTATCGCTGAGATGTTTTTGTTTTGGTAAAGTGGTCTTTGGACGACAAGAAAGAATATTTTTTTGCTGCATTTTAATCTTGTGTTGGAAAAATCACCCTATAGACCGGATGCTGACACGCTTTTCGTATTCATACTATGAGAGATGTAGTTTCTTTTGTGATTTGTCTATCTGTGACGAAACTATACAGTACCTACCTATACACGATAAGTCAGAGCCTCGCTCTTGACTTGGTATTTGAACCACGTGCTCGCCAATTTTATATGCATGATATTTAAATGAAATTTATTTATTTACAACTCGTGAACATTACAAATTAAACATTCAAGACGTTCACAACATCACATGAATAAAACAAATGAAATTGAAATAGAAGCAGTATTCCAAACTTATAATGTGGGTACACGGAAATACGCCGACTGAGCCAACTGCTAAGTAGGCCCTGTGTTAAGAATTTATAAAACAACCTCTGTTTATTTATACTCATCCTCACGTATGTGGAATATATCAATATCCGAAGCGGTGAATACAGTTATTGGCCTCCCAATTGGCAACACCAATGGCAGGTTAGTTCTGCACCTTGGGAAAAAGATGCTCCCGATTTCTAAAATAGTTACCAGGGATATACAGGTCAATACTACCAAGAATAGCAGAGAGAAAATACATGGCCAAATATAGATATCTTCTAGCGTTTCGAATACAATATATAAGGATACCTTAGAGAAATTCAGTTGGATAAAGCCGCGTACACAAATATTTTAATGTATAGTATTTTTTAATATTTATGATATAAGTATTTACTACAACTGGTTTCGTCTTCCGGCATTATCAACGGCGAAATTGACGAAACTGGTCTTGTCATATTGTGATATTTAAAATAAGTATTTAACAAACACAATGATTGAGCTGTCATTATTATCTTTTGACTATCATATTATATATACTATAAATTAATAACTCAAAAATTGTAAAATTAATGAAAGCTTTGTTTCGAAACCACCATAATGGAGTTCTATCACTAAATATTATCATTTTGAATAGTCTGATTCTGTCTGCAAGACCGGTTGAGGTTGGTTAGTAATCACTCCTTTCAAAATTACTTCTCTTCGTGCCTCTTTACAAAATATAGTGGTGGTCTGAAAGTGTATAGATATATGACAGAAAAAAATTGAGTAAAAGAGTACCAACCTAAGAGTGACTTACATATTTACATAATAAATTTATGGAGTAAAAGATTTACACGACTGTAGGGAAATTGTATGTAAGACCCATATCAACTTTTTGCTCTACCCATATCAGCTTCATTGTCAAACTTTCTCTCTTAATAAAAAGTTTTTGTATGTTGATACCTATGGATTATTTATTATTCATAGGCGTGACTAGTTTGGTTAAGCATATCAGACTTGAGCTCCATCAGCAGCTTAAAAAATGATTAAAATTTCATGTGTTGCTTTCTCAATTATTGTCATCGAAGGCATCTGTGGATGTGATTTTGTCCTACCTCTCCCCCTTTTAAACTCGAGAAGGCGTTAAGAGGTTAAGTGAATGGCTAATAACGCATCTTTGTAATGCCTTGCTCAGACCAAGATACATCTGTGCGTCAATAAATGAACATTGTTCAAAATATGTTTTGATACAAACGTCTTTTTTTTGTATTTGCTGCGGATGAAGAAAAAAAGGCAAATGTATTGACAAACATTTCAAAAAACAAGAACTACATTGTTACGAACATTTGTGTCGGGACAAATGTTTACAGACATTTGTATAACTTTTTCCCAAACAAATGTATCTTGGTCAGGACTAGGCATTAGAATACCTAAGAATAAGGATTCTCCTCATTGGAGAAGACTGAATTGTTACAGGACTATAGAGCCAATGATTTAATATATTTGCTAAATTATAGTTGTTATTGATTTATTGACATACTAATATTATTAATATAGTTATCGTTGACCGTTCCGAGAATGGGTTTATAGGCCGAAAGACGTGTCATATGTAAGCTGTAAACTACCATTTTAATTCCAAAGCTGAGCAAATGGTTTGCCACAGATTGGAGGTTATGGTACGTAACATTTTTTTTCGAAGAATAGTAAGTAAAGTTGTCAGTAAACCTCCTCCGTCTGGATTGAACACACCTTAAAAAAAGTAATGAATTACTGTCGGCTGTGGTATGCGTTCCTTGAAAGTATATGGTTGAATTTTAAAAAAAATCAATGGCGGCTTAGAAAAGCTAAAAAATACTTTCAATTGGTTGGTGCTGAACACTGAAAAACAACAGACTCATAATAAATTACTCACCATAAGTGATTATGCCAATAAAATTTATGTTTCTAAAGAGTATTGGGCAAGTTTGGGAAACACTTACGTAAAGGTCTAATCTGAACTCTTGTAGTTCATGGATCGTGCCACTGTAGAACAGGCAGGACCTTGATCTCACCTCAATATTTATACTACCTGATTTATCTTTGTTTACCTGTAGTCGGGATTTCATTCATTATAATAATATTGTATCAGGTTTTGATCTTTGCATTTTGACTACGTAATTAAAATGTCATTGAGAGAGAAAACTGTATGTTTTCAAGACGTTAATGTCTAATGTCTAATGTCTAATGATGTCTTTCCCAGAATCGTACCTACGTGTTAATGATTTTTTTTTTAGTGAATATTGTTATTAACGTATTTTCTCCATTATTTCAGGTATCTCAGAATGGGCTCGACGTGCTGACCGCCCTTATCAACCGCATGGGCTCTGACTTCTGCAGCTACACGCAAACGGTGCTTCCACATGTCATTGACAGGTTAGTATACTTGTGATTCTTTCAATAATAAATGCTATCTTCCAAAGTGTAGTATATTTCATTAATGTATGCTGGCAATTGTGCGTGTTATGTTTTTTAACACTACAATGGGCCATGCAACCCAATGACAGTAGTGAAACAGAAAAGCCCAGGGTTTGAAAAAATTAGATGGATGTATTGTGAGCACACCAGGAATCAAACCGGGAGCCCCTGGATGAGAAGCCAACGCCTTATGCATTAGACAACGGCGGCTTCACTGCTGGACATGAATTTCTCCCATTTCTGTCCATTTCATTCGGTCCTGTGTCTTTCGCATCCATCACAGTCTGGTGGCTCTTCTGTATTTATCTAGTAGCGAGTATTCCAATACCATTTGGTGCTTCCATTCTTGAATCTTTCCCACTGGTTATCCCCTTTACTGATTTAACTGGCCCACTGCCAGTCAAGTCCTGTTACGCGATGAATGGTGTCTGTACGTTGTGTTTACCAATGGATATCATCATTTCTGATCATGCTCCACAATGATATTATAGTAATGTTGATTATTCTATTTCTTGCCATGAAACTGTCACTTTGTGTACTCGGCCGGCTGTCAGGGTCCATACGTAGACATTGATCGAACTATTTACGAGGCATTGTGATGGATTGGAATACAAGAAATCTTTTAGTTTAAATAAATTACACATAAATGTGTTATTGTTTAATTAAAATTAATTCTAATATTCATTCAATTTATTTATTTAATTCAGTAATATATGTTGTGTTTTTACGGCTCATGACCAGTACACCGCTATTTTCCTTTCGATAATTCATCAAATGATTATTTTCCGACTGCCTTTCTACAAGGTATGCTTACTTTTCACTCTCTTGAATCTCGTAGGTCTCTTCTGCTCTTGAAGCACTTTTGCCTGTTATCGCGAGGGATGGTTTCCAATCCTGGTGTCCTAATGAATTTGAATTTATATGCGCCTGTCAATTACTTACGTCGTCGCAGCCATGATTTTTTCTGGATCGGAACCGTTTCCTCGTGTCAAGCCTATCAGGCACCATTAGCGAGGAGTGCGAGACTAGTCAATGCGCTCCCCAAAGACATATATTTTTTCAGTTATTTTTCTGTATAAAATTCTATGTTTTTTGTATTCAATTTTTTTTATTTTTCTGTATAAAATTGTACTTCACTATGTTTTTATTTTAATTTTATTTATTATTATTATTCTTATTATTTTATATATTCTCTTCTCTCTTGTTAGGGTAATATTTGTTATAATGTAAATCTCATGTTGTGTACACTTGAATTTAGATTTGTTATGTCCACAATGTTTTGTTTTCTTAAATAAATAAATATCATACAACTGCATGTAATATAAAAATATGAAATTGGTTGTATAAGCAATTTTACAAAAACATAAAAATCAGTGATTATTTTACACACTTGAGAAAAGAAACAGTACAATATATTAGGTATATGCAGATAATAGAAAACATCACCATAATGTTACATTACAAGGTTCTGCATTTATGTAAGTGTGGCCTGAGATGTCCCACTGGTTGTTTTAGTTTCTGTGGTAATTATTATAATGTGGAATGACAAACGTCAAAATATTGTTCTCTTAATGTGAACCAACTGTTTTCAATTTTCTCTGCTAATTGTTATTATTTTATATTTTCATTAGATTTTTGAAATAAATCTTTTTTTCCAATATTCTGGAAGCATAATATTGTACAGAATCTATTAGCAAACGATTGTATAGAATTTATATTCTACAGAAGAGACATGAATTTAGAAAATAACTTATGTTAAAATAAGAATGATTACCTTCCTTTTTTAATGTATTTACTTTTTTCAAATAAGTATATTAATGATTTCATTATTTGTATTTTTTTTAAACATTAAACATAAATCCAATTTTGAATAAGATATTGAACAAGTTAGGATTACCGAATATCTACCTCTGTGTAAGATTCTTGTTCCCATAACACGTCTAATCATTTAAAAAATCAGTGTACTAGGTTTGGAAAACTTTCCAAACCTCATAACTCTGCAAAAGTATTTTTGTATAGAGAGTGTGTTCATTTTTTCGAAACTCCATTTAAAAAGAAGAATATATGGTTTTTACGGTTTCTTGAAAAAGTCTTTCTTATTTATGAGGTTCACAAGATAAATGATATTGTGTTGTTAAATGGTACATATAAATACAACTTTCCTCAGCTCTGTAAAGATAACAGTTGTAGCTGTATGCTTTTACCACATCAAAGAATATACAATTAGATACATTCCTTGAGAGAATCCTGCATCTATAATCATTTTGCCATCACATTACAGATGCATTTGAAAGTCATTCATATATTTTTTTAATGTCAATGCAAATGACTAGTTTGTTTATATTTGAATAATAATTAATTCATAAATTACTTTAAAGTCACCACTGTAAACCTGTGAATATTTTTGGTTGATTTCCTGTTATTGATTCATGAAAATTATCAGATTTATTTGCTATAATTTTATCATTATGGAATCAAATTACCATTTTTATAAAATGCATCAAGCATCAACATTTATATTCATTCAAACATTTAGTATATAAACAGCAGGTTCATTATTTCTTTTTCCATTCTCTTTATTACCCAATTACTTATAATATATTTAATTAATATGTTTATTATATTCAAACTGTTTATTTATTGAATTCTAGATTGGGCGATTCGAAGGACTCTGTACGAAATTCGGCCCGCGCCGCCATCACAGAACTATGCGTCAGTGGATCTCTGTCCATGCCGCAGCTGCTGGCCAAGATGTCTGTTGCCTTTAAGCACAAGAATGCCAACATGAGGGAGGAAGCTTTGAAATCCCTTTCTGAAGTCATATACAAGTGAGTGATAATGTTTTGATGTAAGGATAACTTTGTAATGATATGAAGTGGATACAGGCAGGTTACTTCTCATAGTTTTTTGCATTATTCCTACGCACTGTATACTTATATGATTTTTTTTACCCCTTTTTAATATATTAATAAGATATCTTAACATTGTGATTGTCTTGAATTAATAATCTGTAATGTCTATGATATCTAGGCTTATCTAGAGAGCGGAAGGACGAAATTGTTTTAATTATATTATAGTTATAATTATAGTTTTCAAACTTTATTGTTTCATAGCTTTCTCAGTGTGTTAAAAAATTCTTTCACTGTGTCTTAAATTGTTAATTAATTCTGAAGTGAATTTTTGGTACACTTTTGCTTTCTTGAAGCTGTTTTTAGCTTTCGTGAGTTGACAATTATTGTAAAATGTTCCATTCGGAATCACAGTCGACGCTTTTAGCTTTCCTGAGCTGTGGTTGAAAATGTACCTTTCACAATCGGACGTAAGAGAAATTGTTGTCCCTCTCAGTCTGTGCAGTATTTTTTAGTATGGACCTATACTTTCCATTTTTCAAGATGGGTTTTTGAAAGCTAAATAAATCCAAAGGACACAGTGCTATAATAAAAAAATTTGAAGACAAGTAAAAATTGATATATACGTTGGTATACATTTTTTTATCACCTACAAAAACACCTACCAAACCATATAAACCTATCATTGTGATTGTGCATTGAATCAAAATTTCTGGAATTTTTATTTCTTTAAAAGCCTCCGGCACGGCACCCCTAGGTGTGGGTTGACTACACTTTGAATATCACTGACTTATGGGAGTGAAATTAGAGGGCATAGTAATTGAATCGCATCATGCGGATATCTAAAACGTGAGCTATAAACAAAATTATGTGAGAGTAATAGCGCCTGTACACGTGCGTGAATTTACTGGCAGCAATAGTAGCGTATTTTAAATTATCATGACAATGACTACTATTTACACGTAAAAGTGCTGACTGTCTACAATCTCATTCTTTAAGAGTAAGCGAGATGAGATGTTGTCATTTTATGGTGCTTTTTGACAGGTATTGAAAATTTGTTAACCTCACAATAGTTGGTTTTTTGCTGGCAGGTTTGCGACTATCATTCTACTGCGCAGGTGCAGTTCTAAAAAATCCTTTCTGTTGCATGAAAATTCAGAAGCTTCAAACTTTTTTGATTCATGCATGCAAGCTTGCAACTGCAGGATAATACATGTTTACCCATACGTTTTTTTGTTATGGCCATGATAATACTTACTGTCAACAGTAAATCCATGCACGTGTAAACGGGGTGTATGATTAGCAGGTATGGCAACACTTAGTGCGTCAGTACAGCATTAATGCACTTTATTGCAATTGGAAATAAAGTTTGCCTGGATAATGATATAATCGAAACGATAATAAATCTATTTTACTTCCGGAATAAACTTTTGTGTTGGCATTTTTTGAAAATTTTGGTTTTATTATTTTTGTTTTTTAAATTGTATCTGTTTTTAATATGATATAAAAGTGATGGTGGATATAGAAATCTGGATAATTGAGATCTATTGTATGATGACAATGATTTTATGGTGAAATAATGTTCCAACGCTTCACATATTGCATAATATTTTCGAAACTCAGCTTCATTTCTCTTTCATTCAGATGCCACACATCCACATGGTGTATGAAACATGCAAAAATAATAATCTATGTTACTGTGAGATAGTTATGAACGACGCTGATTGCATTTATGTTGAGAAACGATAAAAGTTTAAAAAGTCACTTGATTTATAGATGTATATAGCTGTCTCAATAATTGTTCTTGTGGCGTTGATTCCTTCCTAAACATGATTTGGTTTTTTAGACTGGGGACCCAAGACCTGCAGTTAAAAACTGTTACGCCCGCCATTGTTGGACTGCTCAGTGATCCTAACTCGCAAGTGAGAGACCAGGCAGGCACCACCATGGTGGATATGTATAAGCATGTTGGTGAGTGGACTTTTCAAATAACATCTCATCCACTTTGGTTTTTTGTATATAATTATATATTTTTGACATCAGTGGTGTGTCGTCCCAAATATATATTGTACTTACCTATATATTTTTTTTTACTCTAAAATAGTTTTTTTGTAAAAATCATATTTTTCATTATGTTTGATATGTTGAGAAAAAAGGGAGAAGGAAAGAAGGAAGAAATTTCGACGCAAACTTCCAAGTGATGGTCATTAGAGAATTGAAAAAAATGAATATATTGTAAGCTTCAGAAACAAATTAGGTGTCATAAGATTCGTCTTTTGTCATTTACAACAGCTGCTGGAATTACCTTTTCGCTTGAAATCATCCGTTGACGCCTGAAGGGAATATAAAAAACCATCAATGCCAGTTTTAAGGGAGTGAATCCTAATTACATGGTAGAAAATTAGTTCAGTGTATTTCAAAGATAAATTTAAGAAATAGGCCATTGCTAACCATGTGTATGGTAGTGAGCATGACATTTTATGGGTAGAGGAATATTACATGGATTAAACTCCTCGAGCAATGATTTTGTCTCCCAATTGTTTTAAAATTTTATTGTTTTTTTTCTTCAATTTTCGTCCAAAATATATATAGGTTGTGTTATATTGAGGACAAATATGGTACCTACTTCTATAAATGCTTTTGAAAAAATCCTGGGAAAACAAGTAAGACCAAGTGGGATTCAAACTCACATTTTTTACTTTACAGGTGAGTTTGAGTCCTACTCGGTCTAACTTTTTCTTCTAGATTTTCTTCTAATTGGTATATTTCTGAGGTTTTACAAAATTATGTATTTTCTGTAATAAAAAATTTAACATTCTTAAATCTTGTGTACCTATTTTCAGTATTCAATAATAAAAATATTTAAAAAAAAAGTATTTTTAAAAACTTTGAATTTTTTCTAAATCGTAAAATAAATAATGCATGTCTCAATAAATTGTCTTTGGTGTTGCTAATTTTAGGTGATAAATTAAGAATGGATCTCCGTAAACAGAAGTCTGAATTCACCGGAAATAAACTGAGTGCCTTGGAAGGCAGGTTTGACGAGGCGAGGGATGATAATCAGCTTTATCCGTCTGCATTTATAAGTGAGTATTTGTTTTATGGATTTAATTATTTATCCTAGGTTAACACTGTTTACAACTAGGCGCTATCGTTATGGCCGTGTTCACAATGGGCCGCTGGGATAGTGTCCACTTCTGAAGCCATGGGTTGCAGGTTGAAATCCCGCATCTCGGAAACTGGAATATTGTTTTGTTATTAAAAAAAATGAGTGCAAGCATTTTTGCTGGCGAGGCGGCCAATATCCTCAATGGATTGTATAGCCAGAATGTAAAAAAAAACTATTTGTGTCAATAATGCTTGTATCTGATTTTTAAGGCACAGCAAGCAATGTTGACGAAACTGACAACTTGATGATGGCGAAGCCAGCGAAACCAGTCAAACGGACCTACAGCATTCCAACTGCAGCCAAAAAATCTGCTGATTTGACAGGTTCTTCAAATTCAGGTTGGTGGTGTGCTATCATAGGAGCTATTTCATTTTTGTAACGCATCATGTTAGAACTTGGAGGATTACTGTCTACATAATCCATTGTGATAGCTCCAAGGCTCCAACGAATCATAATCATTCTGAATGTCGAGTTTGGCTATTTATCATCGGTGTAATTCTTCATTAAAAGAATCCCTTTCTTCTTTTCTTATTCAAAAGGGATTTGTTGAATGCCTCTAATTACAAAGTCTATGTTCTTATAAATCTTTCTTCAGTAGAGTCCGGATTATCCAACCCAAATAGGATTACAGAAGGGCCTGTTAACCATGAATGAGATGTGAAACTATATTTCTAAAACGTTTGCCTACTAAACACAAATTTAATATATTTTCTCGTATTTTCGAGTATGTATCTTAATTATTGAACATTGCGATTGCAGGATTTAAACTGTTTTAATTTCGTCTATGGATGGATAATCTGGAATGTTGAATAATCAAAGGTTGGATAATCGGGACTCTATTGTAAAAGCCTATTATTCTATAAAAGACCTGAAAATGTGCTTGATGCTTGCGTTATTTTAGTTATAAATCCCAAACTTTTGTTTTAAATATTTATCCAAAGGATTCAAGGAAGCTCAAGTTAAGTTTTGACTTTTTCTACCCGTCTTTTACTGTTACAAAATATTTCCACACATAGATTATTCATGCTTAGCTGACTTTTTTGTTAGAATATTGTTTTGTCCTTTTATAATGTTGTGTTTCGTCTGAGTTTAGTAGCGTATTATTACGATTTTTCCAATTAATTGGTGGGGTAATAACATCAACAATAATTTATACTAACTACTAAGATAGGTTATGATACGGGTAAATTCGTCATTCTAATTCGGAATTAATTGACTTATATAAATTCAGCATTGAAAAAGATTTTCAAGTTTTTTTTAGTTTGTTAATCTTTCAGTCAGGGAAGAAGTAACTGTAGACTATTATCATAGGTGCATGGACGTTAAAGCGCCATCTGGGCAACTTCCCGCTTCCGTCCAACACATACATAATAATATGCATACCATGAAATAGCAGCCATGACATATTGGTTGTCGAATATGTATAAAATTTCTCCATTTCATGTTAATTAGTTTTGCAATAATGGTTGAATTTTGGATTTTGTGAGTAGCTTCTATTTCTGTGGTATGTATTAAACGTGCAATGTATTATGTTTGGGGAATAAAAAACAAGTGTTTACTTGTCTCGTTTCCGAATTAGGGAGATAAGATAACAATTTTAAACATTACGTTTGAAATATATTTAACAAGTCATTTGATTCAATATTTTTTTACTTTTTAATTTGCAATAATATTAATAAAATATCGATAGTATAATCAACATTGGTTCATTATTAATGATTGACATTGGGTTTTCAACATATTATGTTAACAATAATCCAATAAAGATGTTTTGCCTGATTTATACATTCATAGTAATCACATCATGAGAGTTAAAATGTTGCATCTGAACTATTACACTGATGAAATGAAAAGACTGCAATGATTGATTTAATTTAACAATTATTTTAGGTTGTTTGTGATAATATTGTTTATTATTAATCCTTCATGGAAAGAGATTATCACAATATAATAATTAACAAATTATGTCATACTACTATAATTTGGAGGAAATGTGAAACTTTGCAATAGTCTCTGCGTGGTTCTTTTTGGGTGTAATATTTCTATATGACATGTGTAAATGTGCTGGTATTGATCCAATTATAAGGGGAAGTTTAAACATGATCGATCTGTTCAATGCAACATTGGAATTGGTGCTAAAAATTGTGTGTGTAAGGAAAAGGGTAATGAGTCTGAAAAATATGCGAAATTAATCATAATGCACAAATAAGATATAGGGCGATTCAAATCTAACACCTCTGAATTAATAGATTTCACATAAAAACGTAGAAGATATACATTGTCCAAAACTCTATTTTCTTTTCACTATCCTGAAAAGTGATGTTTTTAGACTGATCTCCTTTTTTCTTTTGAACACAAAGTTACTACATGTTGCTCTTAGTCTTCGATGCTCTTAATATTCGATGCTCTTAATATTCGATGTTCGGCTTATACGTCTGCAACTTCATGGGCCCTCTTATAAATACTCAATACCGCATTTTATACACTTATTTCTTGTGCACGATTTCATATTCGTCCATTTAATAATAATTCCATTGTACTCTTCATTCAGTTTTGTGTGTGTGTCGTGCCTACTAAACCATAGGTTCCTCAGTGATGGAGCAGTCGATAAACAGAAGAGCGACGACAGCGTTGTGTGGATCCAATTCCGGCATGCCCAGACGCCCTGCGCCCCCCCCTCGACTGCCCAGTGGTCAGTTCTTAGCCCCCCTTTTATTAAGTAAATTTTTGTTCAGTATAAGTGTAGTTATTTTGTGCACTGTACAATAATTTTATTATGATGGTATGTAAACATTCATAGTCACCGGGTGCATCGGGAGAAACAATGATGATTGTATATGTTATGCTGTTTGTGAAATTTTAACATTATATGTATTCAACTTCTTCGGAGTAGCTTATCCTTATTGTCGATGATCGTGACCACCACAGACTAGACTCCTATCACCCCGGACGATCATTCTCCGACCAGAGTATTAATGAAATTTATAATGAGGTTATGTTGAGCTTTTTTCTGCATTAATTAAGGAAAGAGTTGTACAATTTAATAATATTAGAAAATACCTATCAAAAATATATATCAGTTTGAAGAACCACAGAAAGTAATTCTCATGAATCATAGATAGATTGATAGCGTAAAGGATAGGGCACTCATCCGGAAAGTGAAAGATGTGAGTTCGAGTCCCATTTCGTGAAGATTTTTTTAACAGGATTTTCAAAATGATGTATTTTGTATTTTTAATATAAATGCTTTGTCGTTTATAATTCTTTATGGAGAGAATGTCCGCCTATAAATGTGTAAATTGAAAATTCACATGTTGTTTTTTTAATGTGTTTGATCCAGAGCAAGGGCCCTATGGGTTGAGCAAATGACTGAGAAGCATTCCACATGAAAATAGTCTGTTGAGATAACATTTGCTATATACAGTATCATATGCTCCATTTTGGTGCGAAAATGGCAATTGATACAAAATAAATGACTTAACGTACCTATCCCATTAAATTTTCTTATTACTCTGGTATAGGATGTTACAATTTTACGAATTCAGCGTTATCACAGATTGTGCGCACTCAGCGTTCCATTTTTATAATATTTATTATTTTTTTACATGTTTTTTTGTGTTGGTTTTGCACATTCACTGCAAGTAGTTTTGTTTTTAGTTTGTAGTATTAGTTAAAAGCAACTCTGTTCCTGGCGCTACTTTGATAATGCATCGTACTACCGTGTAGAGGGTACCCTTACTGGGTTCGATTCCCAGCTAAATCAAAAATATAAAACTATTTTTTACTTGCACGCAATGTACATAATATATTATTTTTGGCTTATCGCTTTCTCTTCATGGGCTTTATTACAACTTTACTACGCCTAGGAATGATAACTAAAACTCGTGTGTGTAAAGCACGATGCTTTGGTGTCTTGCTAAGAGCACATTAGAACCAGTTATGAATGTTGTAATCATTATCCTATCATCTGAAAATAAGCGCTTCGTCCGCACTGTTTAATCTAATGTAAGTATGATATTTTAAGGTAGGTGTTTTTACATGTTTTTTTAACAAAATTGTAGTTATTGGGATTGACTAATAAATGTATATTATGTATGTATTATTTTGTGGTGATAGGAATTTGACTGTAGTCCTGTAGTTCATCAGCAAACATCTTGTCCTAGTCATAAATTAATATAAATTATTACAAAATTTGAGATTGCCAGGGGTAAAAGATTAATTTTGTCCAAATGTTTTTCTTACTTTTTAAAAATTTCAAATTTTCTTTCCAATAATTTCGGTGTTTATTTGGTTCGTGATTAATGCATAATAATAATTTATTTTTTATATCAATTGTGTTTCGGAGTCCGGGATTAAACAAAAGCATGTGAAATTTTTCCAAAAAGATTGTTTTGGTGCTACTTCTGACGCGATACCAGAGATTAGGACCATCTGCTGCGTGAATTTTTTATTAAATTCTGAAATTGAATTGCAATCTCTAGCATGTCTCTCAGTCGACATTGATATTTTTTTTTTAAAATATTTTTATGTTTTCAAGGATTCATCAGGAAGAGTTTCAAAAATAATTGTGTAGGCTTGGTTTTTGTTCGGTTATTCTGAATTTCCTCGATTATAAGACGCACCTTGAATTTAGAGACACCAAAATTTAAAAAAACATGCGTCTTAAAAAAACATTAGAAATCTCACTCGTGTTTGGTGATTTATGTTCTTCATTTATAACTGGCCAACGACTTCGCTTGTGTGAAATATGGAAAGAAAAAGTATACAGATAAATTATATACAATGAAGATTTAGATTGATTCATATTAATGATAATTGTCCAAAGCGCGCAATTCTTCACCTGTGCCTATCAATATGGTCAAGTAGTTTTTGACTTATAACCGATATTAGTGCAGATTATGCATGTTATTTCTGATCCCGTAATCTCGTGTAAGTTGGGAGATGAATGGTATTTTTCTAAGATTTCAATATATTTTATATTCATATAGGTAGGTACTAGAGGCAATGGATTTTACATACACATCTTTTGTTGATGAAAACATGTCTGTTTTGTTCATTTATTTACCAATGGACGCTGCATGTGAAAAATAAAAAAGGCATTGGTAACGCCCTCAATATCTAGAAATGTGGGTGATTTAAATTTCACTCTTTAATAAATAGAAAAACACAGTGTAGTCAAAAAATTAACTCTACTCACATTGCTATAATGGTTATTATTCATTGTTTTGTACCCTGGTACTTATGTCATGTAGATAAAATATGTCATAAAAACAAATAATGTAGTGTTATATAATTTTTGGAACTAGATGCAGTAATCAATTGTTAAATGTGTTAAATATGATGGCTGTTTGTTCAGTTGATGCTGCGGCGGGTGCTGTGACATCAGAGGCGTTTGAGGCGCAGTTCTATGCAGTGCCGGCTGTGGCCATGTACAGCGCCAGAGACCTGGAGGATATCTGCAAGCTGGCTGCTAGTGTCGTCGGGGACAAGGCGGCCGATTGGGAGAAGAGAATCGACGCTGTAAGACTTTTTTGTACTTTTAGCCATTTACAAAAGAAAACACTTAGAGCCGAGCCACACCGGGCGACTCTGGTCGCCAGACCAGTCGCCGAGACCAGACTGATACATGCAGTTATATGAACCATGCCACACCTGGTCGCCCAGTAGTCGCGCAAGCAATAAAGTCGGCCGATCAGTAAAATCACGTTCCTGCGCTCGGTCTGGTCTCTCAGTCTCTCTGGTCGGGCGACCGGTAGCGATGTATAAAAACATATAGCTATGTATTGAGTGCTGCCACACTGGGCGATTAGTCGCGAGCAGCTACGCCGCGGAGAGGACGTATTTTTTGCATAACTTGTGTGTACATTCATTATCAGCCATGGCGTTCGATACGGATATGTTCATTATAGAGATACAAACGGGACGTATAGACTTCCGTAGGATAGTATCTTGTTTGGTTAGGTCATTCTTGCACAGAGTCAATAATTAATCAAATGATGATATCGACATTCTAACGTAGTTGAAGAATTTGCCAGGGTATTTTCTTAAATCATCGTACAACGTGATAAACACTCCAGACAGAAAGCGAGCTGCGACGAAAGGATGAGTCCAGATCCTTTTTTTCTTCATCTTTTCCAAGAATCTTTTATGTCGCAAATACAGCAAAAGTGAGCGGCAGTGTTGCCAAGTCAAAATTTAAAATTTCTGTAGATTTTGACTAAAAATTCAGTAGATTTCATAAAATATCAGTAGATTTTGGAAAATGTAGTATATTAGATATAATAAGACTAATAATGATGAAAATAACTAATAATATTAATTTATTGTAAACAATGATATTAATGGGTAAAATGGCGCTCTTGGGTAGAGTTACAATGCTTTCTTTGTCAATTTAGAAGTGTAACACATCAAAAAAGATTGTGCGTAAATCATTTCAAGTTTATTATTAAAATAATCATCAGTAAACTTACAATTCGAGTGCTTAAAGTCAGACAACGTTATCTACAAAAAAGTGTTTTTTTTTTTTTTGAGATAGCGTTATTTAACATTTACGGATACATGATAGTCAAACAACGTTATGTCAATCTTTTCTAATTTCTTATTAAATCGTCAGTAAAGTTTAACGCTAACTACATAAGTTACCCTTGTTTTCATATTTTTTAAAAACTAACCCTATAAATTTTAACACCATCATAAGCAAGATAAATGTACAATACACAATAAATTATAAAATATTAACATTAGGTTTTAAATAAACATTTCCCTTGTTGAGTTACAAGAATCTAAAATAACGATTTTTGGCTCTCATGTAAAGTTGCACTTTTGTAGATAGTGTTGTTTGACACTAAGCCCTCGAATTATGGAGAAACACAAATATCAGTTGATTTCTTGAATTTCAAAAAAAATAAAAAATTCAGTATATTGGCAAAAAATATCAGTAGATCTACTGAAATTTCAGTAGACATGGCAACACTGGTGAGCGGATTATTGGCTGCCTCCCGGTTGCCACGCGCGGAGAGAACGTATTTTTTGCATACTTGCGTAGATACGTACATTCATTATTATTATTATTTATTAGCTGCTCTCTTTGGTCGCCTGCAAGTCGCCCGAGTAAATCGCCCAGGAAGACCAGTCGCGCGACTGGTCTTGAGACCAGAGTCGCCCGGTGTGGCTCGGCTCTTAACCGTCTCATAATGCATGTAGTAATTACATTTAAATATTTTGAAATGTGTCATATATCATAAGTTAACTCCATTAAATTCCATTAATATAACTTTTTAAAGACTGATAGGTATTATTGATATATCTCATTAGTTAACTTCATTAAATTACTAGTATTGACGATTTTAGACCTCTTGAATGTAGTATTTAATGATTATTATTTAATGATCTATTATTAGGGTTTGATGATGTATACACCTATTGATTGTATTATTAGTGATAGAGGTTTTTTACAAACACTTAAACTATTCATAATTTGTTGACTTAATAGGTGGGTGATAAAGTTTTTACCTACTTTTTTGTTTTAATATATTATATAAGTTAGAATTAATTCTATTCGTTGTCAGGCAATGACATATTAAATGGACGACTCACTTCATACCCGGCGCGCACGAGAAATTGTGTATGAAAGTCATTCACAGATGTATAGGTAGATGTCACGTGACCATTGACGTATCCGTTTCCATTATGCGATACAAGCTTCGAGAATTTATAGTAATATAACCTTTATTGTAATGGCGTATTAGTGTCATGACTCATTGCGTTAGAAACAGATTCTCGGTTACTTACGACTTCTCGGAGATTAGACGCAAGTGAGCCCAGCGAATCACAGGCGACTGACTGTCCAATGGTTCATGTCATTCAATTGCATTGAATAAACATTCATCAATATCTTAAAATGGCATTTTATAAATAATAAATAATACTAACACATGCAAAGTGATATCCCATCTTTCTTGGAGTGTTAAGTAGATTTTTTTACAATTTTTAACTAGGCACATTGGCATTTTGTAACACAATAAATACGGTGGAGTCGAAACCTGACAGTCAGAAATTTTGTATGGGCAGACCCAGCGGTGTCGCCAGACCGCTTGCAAGCAGAATGTTCATTTGAGCGTAGGATACCGATATTAAAATATGAATTTCGCCATCCGGCAGACCCGACACAAAGTGAGTGTCATTTTATTTTCTAGATGCTTCGTCCATATTAATGTCATTGTTGTCAGGGTGTATTTACCTTTTGGTGAGTGCACATAGTGCCTGAAGATGCCGAAGGGCGAAACCCGGGTTGCAAAAAAACGACTCGAATGGAATATGTAGTACAAAACTTAAATCCATTTAAATTCAAATTCCATCAAGTATCTTTAGTCGATAGTGTTAATATTGAATGTCATCCTTTTCTATATTCCAGTTGAAGAAAGTGAGGGCACTTCTGGTGGCGAATGCCCATTCGATTTATCCCGTAGAGTTTGCAGCACAATTAAAAGAACTCTCCGTGCCTTTCTTAGTTGTAATAAAGGAGCTGAGAAGTCAGGTATGGAAAAAAATTCAGTATATAGTGGAACAACTTAACCTTGAAATTGCGCAGATTTCTTCTACTGTGCACTAATTACATAGGGTAATTTTGTTTATTGCTACCCTTATTATTTCCGAATTGCTCCTACATGAAGCCTATTGCATCGTTTCCTCTCACTTGGCATCGCTTTATGTCATATTTTCTGTCAAAACTATCAAACTTCTTGGTATTTTTAGACCTCCCTCCACACGGTCACACATTGTCAGAAAATCTTTTCCACCTATATAAATAATTATGCAAAAAAAAATTATATTTTTTATTTTTATTATATTTCTAAAATTTATTTTAATTTAATTGTTATATTATCTTATTTGATTTTCCAGGTTGTTCGAGAAGCCTGTATCACGATAGCATACATGGCGAAGACACTCAAGACAAAATTAGACGTTTTCTCAATGTATATCATTACAGAACTTATTAATCTCATTCCTAATTCAGCCAAGGTAAGATATATTTACATCTATCAGTTTTATTAATAGTCGGTGATTGCGAGAACCTACAGGTGTTTGAACGTAGGATCTTGCGAATTTCTTTGGCCCCACAATCAATGAGGATGGCATCTGGCAGCATCGCTATAATTATGAGCCACGATGGGCCGGCAGATGAGTCCTGCTCTCTCTGAACTACTTTAGGAAACTAACGTCCACTCCGGGCTATAGCACCACAGTAGAAGATTTTCCATTTTATCAGTGTTGGCATAAATTGATTTTTTTTCACTTTAGTTCCTAATGAATTATGGGCGTTTAATTGCAGGTGATATCCTCAGCTGGAATAATCACAATCCGCTACGTAGTACGCTATGTGCACGCACCTCGAATCATTCCCGTTTTAACGCAGATCTTGATCACTTCCAAAGCTAAAGAAATCAGAGCTACTTTAAGGTAAGAACAATGTTTGCTTTCCTCTCTAATGTAATATTGTTTGAAAACACTTATAATCCGGAGTTAACCGTCAAGTTACGTTACGCAGGTTCTTAAATATTTAATATATCAGTTGTAATATGAGTCATTTAGTCACTAAGCCGCTCTGGAGGTTTTTTTGAGTTTCGAGTAAATCACGAAAAACTGTTTTGTGCATTTACGATAATGTTGATACTAGTAATGGTGACGTTTGTATAGCGATTTAAACGTATGCTAAAAATCATGGTTTGAATCGCAATGCCTGATTGGTTGGCTACGTAGAGCGGATTTAGGAACCTGTTATTTATCCTAGCGGGTTGGGCGACTCAACTCAATATTTATTTTGATTTTTTGGTGAAATGGCAGAATTTAAAACTCACACCTGGATAGACTGGTAGACCTGTCGATATAGCACATATGTGCATTCAAAACTAATTTTATTGAAAAATCGCCCTGAGCGCGTTTGGCGACTAAGCGACTCATGTGCTCTTTCTGATAAAATAATTATCAAGATAATACCTATCTAATAAAATTTCTTCTTGCTCACCAAATCAATGACATTCTCCTTAAGATAAATAGAAGTTCATCAGATTTTCTGTACTTTTTATAAATCATTTGTATGCTGCAGGCAGAGAATCACTTTCCAGCAAAAATAAAAGAGGTGGATATTAACAGTATATACGAAAGAGAGGGAGAGTGATAGTTATGAATCTAAGAAGTGTTATTATTGAGGTCATGTCAGAACGTACATTCACACCAACTCTACTGGCTACTCACTACCTTGCAGTGTGTTTTGGACCAGTCATCTTATTGACTGGGAGAATAAATGGAGATGATGCTACATAATATATGATACAAAAATTTGAGGTTTTTCCCTTTTAAAATGCTGTAATATTGTGAAAATCATACGGTAATGCAATGTGACAACACAGGAGGGCACGGAGTTTGTTAGCAAAGTAAAGTTAGAGAAAGGTTAGGAAAATCAGAGTGACCATGAAGCTCCTAAGATTTCAGATCATTATTTTTTCTAAAGCTATTCCATACAAATTTGTTTCATTTTGGTTTCAGTGATATCCTTTGCACAATGTTAGAAACTTGGCCTGTATCAGTGCTGGAGAGACAGCAATCCGTAATAAAAGAGGCCATCAAGAAAGGATGCTCAGACGCCGACAACACTGCCAGAAGTAATTGTAGAAGGTCAGTACCACTCTCCTGTATTTACATTGTACAAAAATGCAAACTAAACCTATTTCATACTGATAATTGTGGTTTGAAAGAAACTTTTATATAAAATAAAATACCTTGATTCAATATGGTATTTTGTAGTGATCTTTGGACTTTTTGTATTGATGATTTTCTTTCTTTTTTTTTATTTATTTACATTTGTGTTCGAACAGGGCGTTCTGGATATTCAAAAAGCACTTCCCGACAGCTGGCGAAGCCCTTTTCACCTCCCTGGACAACGCTGCACAGCGAGCTGTGGAGCGGGATGGATCCTCTTCCCGCCATGGTAGTAGTGACTCCCTTCATCAGGCCGTCGCTCAGCCTCTTTCTGCCACTCCTAGACCTATGTATGGTACGTACAATAGACACAATCATTGCTGATTATTATTTTCATTGATGAAGATTTTTTTCTTTGCCATTAAGCCCGGAGTGATAAACATTGGAACGCATTGATGGGTGTTGAATATTTTCTGAAAATTTGGTTCAAAAGTTATACACGTAATTTTTAATTTAGCATTTGAAATTAGAATGATTTTGATCAAATATTTCCAGTATGGCATATGTGTCGCTGAGTTTCAAAACCCGCTATAACACTTTTTCATTATGTTGAGAAAATCAACAAAACTTTTTGAACTAAAAAGGTTTTTGAATGTTGTTTCAGTAGTGTTATAGCGGGATTTGATAGACATATTGATTTTGTTTCATAAATGACAGTTAATCGTAGCAGCTTTTGAAAGAGGCGATAAAATTTTCATGTAGAGATTTTAGTAACGAATTCAACGATATATATATTAATTATTTCAAAAAAGTGTTATAGCGTGTTTTGAAACTCACCGACACATATCTTCTTTGCGTGATTTTGCGCAGTAGGTAAAGTGTGTAAAAAAAAAAATCATAAAAAAATGCATTATTTTTATTTCAATGGATAATCCAGAAGATTTAAGAATGTTAACATTCTTTATTGAACATACATATACCAATCAGAAAAAATCTTGAAAAATTATTGTGGGTAAATTGGTAAAGCACATTGGCCGGAATCGGATGGATGCGGGTTGAGTACCGCCCAGCACTTATGTTTTTTTAAGATTTTTTCTAATGACTTTGTTTCTGTGGTGTTCCAAAATTTCTCTATTATGTATTTGATATGTTGTATCAATTATTTCAATAATTAATTGGCGATTTTTTGTAATTGCAGATAGAAAAATGATGACTAGTACTAGAAGTCCGTCGACAAGTGTCACAGGTCAGTTGAAACTCTTGATTTTATTCAAACTCATTAGAAAATAATGAGACAGTAATGTTAAAAATAATGAAAAACTAAAATACTATATTTTATATTAGATATGGATATGAATATATACCTACAGAATAAGTATCTTAATCTATATATTTTTCTTTGTTTCCCGCTAAATCCTAATGGATCGGTAACGTATACCTACACGCTGACTTCGTTCACAAAATTTTCTTACCATCATTTTTATTCATCTCATTTTTAATTTGTTTATTTTCAACACTACTTGATGAAAATAAAAATGTGTGCATTTTAAATTGATGATGAATAATTATTGTCTGTGGAATATGAACATATGCCCGTGAAATTATTTTCAATCAATATAATTTGCACCCTGTACATATTTACCATTGCTCTGAAATTAATTCCATTACTACAAAAACTATTGCCAAATAAATTAATAAATTATATTATATTCATGTTATAAATTGGTTATTATTGATTGAATGTTGACTACCCGTTCTTATATATCTCTCGGTTCAACTGTCAATTGAAACCCATAGCATCGGCGGAGAATCTTTCACTAGTGAATACAAGTAGTAGTAGTAATTACTCAGGCGGCGGAGGGGGCTCGGGTTTCACTCGAGCCGGTTCCTTGCGGAGAACCCCGGGTTCACCCAGACGGAGATTGTCACATGACAGGACCAATATACCCGTTCCGAACAGAGGTATAAATGATAAGAAAGAAATTAAAAAAAAAACAAGATTGTGACTTTTTGAAATATGATTCTTTGGAGAATGTATGTAGAGTCCGCACAATTATTATTTGATTGAACAAATTTTTGTTTCAATAAAATATTAGTTTAACCACGTACAATCCTAAGATCATAATATATGACAGTGTGGAGATTGTATTAACAGATATTTTTTTTTTTTAATGAGAAATGGATGTTAAGTCACTTATTCAACTTATTAGGTCCATACTCTGGGTCCATACACACATTGAAAAACAACATGTGAATTTGCCAAACCTGGGACTCTTGACATTATAGGCCATTGTGGGTGAAATATCCATAACATTTTAAATTACAACTACATGAGTATTTTTAGCATACCTCAGCAAAAGAGAACCTTTCTTTTGTTTCTATACAGTCATTCTAATGTGAAAGAAAATTACTTCTTCCAATAGAATCCAAAATCGAGCATTGGCTTCCTCAGTTCTCCTTGGTCTCTAGCGTTTTCCGATTAGTCCTGCACACCTAGCAGCTTCATCACCTCTTCCTTCATTTCACCGATCTAGCAAATTACTATAAAATAGAAAAGAGCGATTACCTACAATAAATTTATGATAATCACACATTTATTCAGTGGTTTTCAAACTGTGTCCCGGAACAAATCCTCGGTTCGCCACAGACAGTTTAAAAAAAATAATAACTCCAGACAATCGTAAATTGACTATAATGATAAGTTCGTATGTTTCAGTTGCTGTTGTCTTCAGGCGATAACAAATTGTAAACGACTCAATCCTTATTGATACTGTAACCATCAATACCTATAAAATATATAGCATAGGTTAATACGAAGAAAACAACTTCTTACGTCTGATTTTAATAAGGAAACTTTCAATTTGCTAACTGAATTCAACACATTTTTAGGGCGCAGTAAAGGAATCTTGATAAACTAAAGGTGCAGTGGAATGGAATAGTTTGAAAACCACTGCATATTATTATTATTTAAAAACAGAACCTAACTCATTTTATAAATTTTCAATTGTTCTTGCTGTGCTATTCACCTCTTCAATTATGAAATGAAAAGAAAAAAATACTTTGATCTGGTAAGGCAAATTTAAGGTGGTCATATGTTCAATATATTATCTCTCAAAAAAACAATCGAGAAGATTTCATCAACCAATGGTAAGCCATTATAATTATGTCGTTCAAATGTATGAGTAGTCATGAAATAGATTTGGCGTATGATGGTTGGTTTGCTTTATGTTCGTTGTGCGCTGTTCCAGACCGTGCAATGGCCGGCCAGTCGTTTGGCGGTCGCAGCGTGTCAGCCGTGGATACAGCGGCCGCGCAGAGAGCCAAAGCGAGGAACACCACCTACTCGCTCGCTAGACATCGACCCGCCTCAGGAACCGCTAGTCTACGTAAGTATACATTTTTTGCTGGAATAAATATAATATGTACAATATGAAGTTAATTACATTTCCATCTTGATTGGACGATCGCAGTGTGATCTTTGAATCTCGTTAAGTTAAGAAAAAGTGAGACAGTAAGACGGACATTTTTTTCTTCACTATTTTGGAGATTTATTAAAAGCTCCTGTAATTTATATATTCTAACTTTGATCAAATTCTTATTGATATGACAAAGTTCAGTGTGCACTATTTATGTCAGACCTCCACAGCCTACCTCCACCATTCGCCACTGAACTATGGTGTGTCGTACATAGACCCCGAAAACAGCTAAATGCGAAACCTATGTCGCGTGAACCAATTCCTTTGGATAAAACTCGTCAATTATAATTAATTATTATTGACACTATCAATTCAAATAGAATTAAAATTAAATTTTCATCAAGTATCGTAGGTCAATAGTATTAACTTTAATTAGTCTTAATTAGTATTGTTATTGAATGTACATAATAATTATATGTATTATTTTTGTTATGATACATTTTTGTTGTATAATGCATTGGTTATGTTATGAAAAATGTATTATTTATTGTATATTATGTATTTATATTTCCACTATTGATAGAATAATATAGGTGATTATTATTATTTTATATTTATGAGTAGATTAAACTCATAGAGAAATATCTAACTAGGTAAACTAGATGGTTTTTATGAAATGTATGTACTCATAAATATTGTGTTTTTGACAAAATGGAATAATTTTCGTCGGAACATTGTCAATATGATGAACTACCTAAATCAGCCATTGATATTTTTATTACAAGTTATGTTATATGAATGATGGTTTTTTTTAAAACTTATGGGTCGTGACCTAAAATTGGGTTGATTGGAATATACCTAGTGGGTTGCAAAATATTTTCAGAAGAGAGAAATAGCAAACGATATGTTACAAATGTACAAACATAATTTTACAAATCCTTAGAAAGAAAGTAAAAAATGGTTGTCTTTAATTTTAGATGGAATTTTTTTGAGTCACTAAAACGAAACTATTACCCTAATCTAATCTAGGTTGTGGCTTAAGAAGGTTATGAAACTTAAATATAATTTATATTAATTATGTCACAAAAACTCCTTGCTAACTGTGAATTGTAACTAAAATAAAAGTAAACCACCATTTTAGCTTACTAAGTAGAACATAGGGGTTCCCACAGATTGTGGGTTATAATAAACGTCTTAATTTTGGGGAATGGTTGATACCCGTTCACTCAACTCATTGGGTCCTTGTTCCGGATTAAAGACTCATGTAATTTTTGCTGTAAGCATTTCTATTGTTAATCATAATAATTTAGTTTCATGGGGACTATTTCACTGTTTAATTTAGTTCAGTTCATAAAGCTTTTAGCCAATAGAAATTTCTTAGTTGACTAGTGTATAGTTTTAAACTATTAAACATTGATGAATGTTTGCCATTTTAATGCCACCTCTAGAGGGTGAAGCAGCCCAGCAAGGTAAAGAAAACAATACACGATAGATTTGTTCAATGTCCATCTTTTTTTGGCTTTTGTTTTTCCATCAAATGTTTTTTAGAAACTTTAGAACTTTCAGTTTCAGAAGCGCCTGAATTCTTGATTTATTTTTATAGTGAAACTTTATATTTTGAACTACTGCACCACCCCATAATAAAACACATTTTATCCCTGATAATTGTTTCTTTATGTCGATTTTTTGTTACATTACGGCAACAAGGATTTTTAATTATGTAGAATATAACTCTTTGAGTCTTTCATTTCACGATTCTTGTTTGTAGATTAAAATTCAATAGTCTATGATTGTTTTTAAATCTGTACATGTCTATATTATTTTTGATTGTTAGCTGTAGACCTTAAGTTTATTTTATCCACTGTTTCTTAGATTAATTCATGTATCTCATAGTTACACGTTTTACAGTATTGGCTATATTTTATTTTCTATGTTCCAGTGGTATCTCTAATATCTTGAGATATTGATTTGGATTATTTTCATATTGTTGCCATTGAGGAGAAAGCTTCATATTATAAAGTTATAGATACTTAATCAATTTAAAAAAATCTTGGAATCCAAACTGAATTTTTAACTATTGTTTTTTTTTACCTCAAATCTAATTCAGTTTGACTAATCTCTGTAATTTGAAATCGATATTGATTTGTAGTATTAGCTAAATTTTAGAAGATGTTCGAGTGATTGCAAATGGATTGCATTCTATTGTACATTAATAATAATTAGTGTAATGTACAAATATAATTAATTTGATTATTTGTGAATACAGCTCGGGCGAAAAAGAACCCTGTCACTTCTCAAGGACACAGTCTGATGATGCAGACTCCTCGCAGTCCAGAGTCATCGGCCGCCACCCGATCTCGACCCAGAGTATCACAATCACAACGTTAGTATTTCATTTTTTTTATGCGAAAATTGTGTAAGCTATTATTTATATAGTGCATACCAGAACATTCATACCTTATAAAATATTTATATATATTTTATTATTCGTCAGCATCTTCCCGATCGAGTTCACCGACCTCCCGGATCCCTTCGTCTGGAGGAGCGATCCCTCGACCTACCCGAAGATCTTCTGGCATTCCACGCTCACTGGCCAACTCCAGAGAAACATCTCCTGTCAGGTAATTAGCATATTATCAAGTTTTTAGTTATATTGTGGCATAATATGATCCAAAGCGACTATGTTAATATTCATAACATGAGAATTTTCGAAGTGAGATCTGATATAAAGGAGATATTCTACCCAGTCGTAAATAAGGTAAATGTCCCGGTTATCGAGACTTTATAGGAATATCTCTGCTTTTAATCCATATTGAAAAACGTGTTTGAATTTGTGTTCATTGTGGCGATATGTGCATATGTAATCATAGGAAAAATGAAAAATTCTACATAGTCGACAGTGTGTCAGTCACTGGGATTTTAAAATGTATGTCAGTTCCAGTATTCGACATGTTTGAATTTGAGGTTTTAAAACTATTACATATTACCAAAATAAATATTGAAATCATCTCTAAATATTGTTACGAATCAACAAAAACAAATAAAGTTACGTTTAGTGTTCACAATGCCGAGCTAGAATACAATCTATTTGAACACTCCCTTCCCTAAAATCATTACAAATCGTCACAACTCGTCACAGCATAAACAATGGTATATAGGAGCCTATTACTGGTAAAGTGTTCCCCTATTACTGGTAAAGCATCCCTAAATTATAATTGTCCCTACTTTTTATTACAATAATTCTTATTTTTATACCTATTATATTGCCATTTTTAAAATACCTTTATAGAACAAAGTGTCAATAACTGGGACGATGTCGACCATTGGTACAATTATTACCTTAATACCTGTATCTTGTAGAAGTCTCACATCTTGCAACCATATTTTTGAAATGCTACAATGTAGAAAATTTTTAAAATAAAGTAAATTTATTTGCAGCTATGTGAACAAGTGATTTCGACTTTGGTCATTATCAAGCAATGCGCCAATTATTATACTAATAAATTTGGAGGGGTTCGATTATTATAGTTGTGGCAAAAACTTGGTGACTTGTTTCAGGACTTCGGCGACGAAGAGTACATTGGGTCGCGGTGTGTCCACTCTGTCGGGTCGACGCTATTCTTCTGAAAGACCTCCGCCTCCCCCTCGAATCAACATGCACCGACTCCTCCAACAGTCCAGAGATGCCGAACACACTCTTGTAAGTGCAAGAGAAATATTAATTACCAAAAAGAGAATTTTTGATGCAATTGTCTTGATTCTTATAAATAAAAATGTATAAACTGGCAAATTTCACACGTTTTAGTCTATGACATTGATATTGTGAAATATTTAAAGTCTTCTGTGATTTAAATTTTTTATGAAAGTTTTTATTATTGTCATTATTGAAAGATGGTTGCTTAAATCTATATCAAATTGTCTATCGTATTTTCAAATCAGGAAGTTGGTTCTTTCTTTAACATTTACAATTTGATGATTATGTATGGCATTTGGTCTAAAACCCATTAATTTTTCCCATAAGATTTATAGTTGTGAATCATAGACCATTCTTGTTTTTTACGGCTAGAATTAGGGCTATATAACATATTAAGTTTTTATATTATAATTAACCATAATTGAATAATTTCTCTGGCACCTGAATTATATTGGAGCACATTACCTATCACTAATGCAACGTAACATTGTAGAGTGGATTTCTAGCTGATTTTCAATAATGTTTATTCCTAATGAAATTAATAAAAATATGCTATCATATTTGCACATTTGCTTTGACTGTTAGTGGATATATCTGAGATAAATAATATTTGTAATTTATCACTGAGGAGTGTTGACAATTATATACTTTTTAGGGGCTACATAATATATACTCGGCATAATCCCATATATTTGATTATATAAATCTAAATTACGCTTTAAAAAAGTGCACCACCGATAACCAAACTATGCAGCTATATAAATAAAATCCTAACAAAACTATGGCAACATTGGCAAAAACCTTTCTGCTTGTCTCTCTCTGACAGAGTCCGGAAGATCCGAGCTTGGGCGACATCACGTCTGACTTGGCACGTTTTAGAATCGGCCGAGATGTTGACAATGATTCAGAAGCTTCGAGTATCTGCTCTGAGCGTAGCTACGAATCAACATACAGGAGAAACGAGGTGAGTGAAGCAAGTAACAAAACAATGATAACATCATGTAATGCTAATTTAACGCTCAGAATTAAGATTTGGTATAAATATATCTACTATTATGTATTATCTGTCTATAGTTTACTTATGTATTTCAGTCCATTGAATTTTAATACACTTAGTTTTGATTTCTTCATCACTGTGTATGTATTAATAAATTCAATCTGTACTGTATCGATGGACATTGGAAATGGACACATTGTTCATTTCAAATATGAAAGATCTTATTAATTATTCTGGGACCACATACATAATTGGTATTAACTTTTAACAAAGGGTTGGGTTTTAACAAAATATGCACATTCACTCATCTATTGTAGAAGTATAGAATTAATACCTTATTAATATCAGATACTGTGTATTTTAGTCATTCGATTAAAGTAGGCTATTATGGCATACATTAACATCAAAATATAGTGTTTTGTATTACATAGTTAAATGCAGAGCTGTTAGAACCCCCAATTTTTTTAATAATTCGGTTACACTGGAAATATTGAATTGGGTTCAGAAAATTAGGAACCGTGGTTCTAGGATTCAGTTCCTGTTCTTTAATAAATCAATATACATTATACACCAAAATGTAGGTATCTTTACTATTTTTTTCGAGATCTATAGCGTTGATAGAATTCTTGGTAACACGTTTATATATGAGTTATTGTGTTGTGATTGCAGGCAATGTCATGGAGCGGCAGCCAAAGCAGATTGATTGGTCGTTTGGACTCGAATGGGGAGATTTCTGTTCAAGAAATAATCTCTCACTGCGCCTCCACTCTCTGGTCTGATCGGAAGGAGGGACTCAATCAACTGGTAATCTATTGATATAATTAATTATTCTGATCAGAGCATTAATTTAACAGATGTTAATGTATGCGTTTAAAAAAACTATGTAAACATTTATCATTGTGCTGCAAAAGTTTTATATTGGAAAGGTTGAGAAACACTGGACTATTGACATGGCCTTGTCATTAAGGTTATACCTCAGTTGAGGCATGGTCTAAAAAGATCTTGGCTAGGCGATGCGCGGGTCGCGGGTGCAAATGACGCTTGCCGAATGAAATATAATTTGTCATAAAAATCCAACATGCGTCCATTTAATGTTCTGCTTATTATTCTATTAGTAACAATAATAATATATTCATTGACATGTTTTCTTTTTCAAGTAAATGGGTAACGTTTTTAGTCATCTTTACACGATTTAAGAATTAATACCCCCGTCGCCACCACGAAACAAATTGACGTATTCACACCTCGACGTTCGCTCTCCGATTACCAGCGAGTCCAAAATTTCATCGCGCCTATAGTATCGCCTTAATTTCATATAGGGGTATTGTCACGTATTTGCAGATTTTTGTAGTCTACTTGCTGTATGAACATCTTTTTGTGCATAGTAATTTACATGCCTATTTTGTATATGTGGTTACTGAGCCAACAGTAAGTAAGTAAGTAAGTAAGTAGGGACATTTTGCCAAAAATTAGTTATGAGTTTACATTGTATCGTATGTATTGCGGCAGTTAATTGTTACAATACTGTCTGAACTGTCAAAAAGTGATAGTTTTAACAGCCCCTCTCTTGTCTGTGTCAACTTTTAGAGCGAGATAGACAGTTTTGACAGTTTATACGGAACTTATACTAACAATTATAATACCTCAATATATAAATATGATAAACTACCGTCGATAGCCGCCTTGTGTATAGAATTAGACCCACAGGAAGTGTGATGTTGTTACAACAATTTTTTTGGTAGGTTAGTGAAAAATATATGTAAGTAATAAAAAAATTATATCAATTTGCTCTTTTCAAAAGTTACAACTTGTCACTTATACCTATTTGTCTTATAAATCTTGTTATTATGCTACTTGTCATAATAAATCAAATAAAAACAAATTCAAACAAAATAAATCTTCAATCAATGAGCAACATATTTTTTCCGCTCGTAGGTTGACTACATGAGCCGCGGTCATCTGCTGACATCGTCAGAACTTCGTCAGGTGACTGAAGTATTCTCTCGAATGTTTGTGGACTCACATACTAAAGTGTTTGGCGTCTTCCTCGATGCTGTCATGGAATTGATACAGGGACACTCGGAGCAAATACACGACTGGCTCTATATTTTATTAACAAGGCAAGTATTACCTACACCAAATGAATTACATATTCACTCGAATGGCAGCAGGGTATACATGACTGCATAGAGATATTCAAACATAAACACAGTCACAAACATGAAATCAAATGGCAAAACAGAATGGTCGTAATTATACAGTATCTAATGCTACATGCAAAAGTATTGTATGGCGGTGACTCGAAAGAATTTTATGGACGTCTTCAGAATTATAATCGTCCGGTAATACTCAAGTTGCTGCCAATAATGGAACCGAGGATAATATTCATATTTCTCGGTTTCAATAAATAATATTGACTTTTCCCAATTGGCAAGTTATTTCTGTACCTTGATGCTCCCAATTTCTAAAATAGTTATCAGGGACACACAGGTCAATACTACCAGGATTGGCAGAGTTTTCATTTACACCGCGTATAAGTTGCAAAAAAAATATGTGACGCTGCTAGCGTTTGGCGTACAGTATGTAAGCAAGCATACCTAAGAGAAAGTCAGTTGGATAAAGTCATGGGTAGTATCCATACAGCCTCAAGTAAAAGTGTCTCAAAGATTGACGGTGAGAGAAGAAAGGTATGTGTACTTCAGCTGATGCGGGGTCCAAGCAATAGACACACTCTCAAGGTCCTTCTAGTTTTAGCCACAATTTTTTGTTTAAAACAATGTTCGATGTTGGTGAAGTATTGTTTATTTAAAACATTTTTTCATTTCAGACTTTTAAATAAATGTGGAGGAGATCTGCTCGGATCGGTCGCTGGAAAAATTCAGAGAGTGTTGAGTCTCATACACGAATCCTTCCCTCCGGAACTTCAAATGCACTGTGTGCTCAGGTCAGTGTCATGCTCATTCAATTCCCACTGGATATAAAAAGCGGGGTTTTTTTGGTTGAAAAATTGCATCCCAAAAGTTATTAGTTGATAATTGATGAGCAATTGATAGAATGCAAGTGCACCGGTGACTCGAGTTGACTTATCGTCACTTGTAGTTTTATCCTCAGGATACCACAATTAAGCTGTTTTGTTGCAGCATTCAGACAGGCTCAATTTAGTATGTTTCTTCTCAATAGTTCTCAATGACCGTTCATCGATTTTTTACAATTGAATTAACTGTATTTTTCATACAAGTTACATTTCTGTCAATTTAGTTCCTTACATGATTTCTTTCTGAAAATATTCAGCCTATAAGAAGATATTTGTCCTTTTGTGTAGTGATGTATGTTTTTTTTTCATATTTCAGATTCCTAGCTGACCAAGTGCAGAAACCCACATCGAAAACGAAGCAAGCCACGGTGACGTTTTTGATAGAGCTGGTGGAGAACCATTGGCAGCCCAGCGGAGGCAGCGCATACTCCATCGGAGGCGCCGGCAACTCAGCCACGCGCGCCGTGCAGAAGATCATCTTCATGACCACGCACGAGAACCGCAACGCTGAACTCAGATACGTCTCCAAGAAAGCACTCAACAAACTCTTTGAGAGGGATCCCTCTAATGTGAGCCATCACTGATATTGTTGTCATATACTAATTACGATTCGGGCTTTTTATCCTTCATCATCCATTATTCTGCCTTCTCTTTCCATAAAATTTTCTGTCAGATTATTAGCAGATGTCTTCGTAATATTTATTTGACACACAAATTCAAACCTAAGTAACACAGCGGTAATCATAACTCCCCCACTCACTAATATTTCAATTCACTGTTCACAAAGCAAAAAGTAATAACCAGACATTTTTAAATATTTCAAAAACCAAAAAAATTAAGACCTCAAAAAGAGAACATGTTTGAAGGAGAGAAAAAAATAAGTTTGATCTCAAGTGAAACGTTTGATGGACCTTCACAGAGTAGTGGTTGCATTGACCTTACTTGAAACTCTTCATGGAAGTTGTTACCTTGGACGATTGTCGTCAACTCCAACTTGATATAGATAATATATTAGATTGGGGCAGGCGTAACAAACTGCACTTCAATATTGATAAATGCAATGTTTTATCGTTTACTAAAGCCTCACGAGTATTGTTTTTCCAGTATTCGATGCATGCCCGAGTTCTCTTGCGAATATCATCTGTGAGAGATCTTGGCATTACGTTTGACAGTAGACTGACGTTTAGTGGTCATATAGTTACCATTTGTAACAAGGCGCTAAAGATGTTGGGCTTTGTCTTGCATACTTCCCGGGTCTTTTCGGATGTTACGGTACTAAAAATTCTCTATAACTCCTTAGTTAGAAGCAGACTTGAGAGTGGGTCTATCGTTTGGGCCCCAGATCAGTTGAAGTACGGCCTTATGGTGGAGAGTCCAAAAGAAATTTTTGAGACTCCTTTACTTTCGGCTGTATGGATATTATCCGTGGCTCTATCCGACTGACTTTCTCTTAGTGTGAGGCCTCAGTGCCAGCGTTCGGCGTTTTGCGCAACTTAAACGTATAACCGTGTAAATGTATAACCAAAAAAAGACATTGTCTACGAACATTTTCACACACGGTTATACGTTTGAGTTGCGCAAAACACTCAACGCTGCGCCGAACGCTGCCACTCAGGACGTACACTTAGGTATGCTTACATACTGTAACTTAAATTTAGAAGGGATCTTTATTTAGCTATGTATTTTTTCAGACTTATACGTGGCGTAAATGTGAACTCTGCCATTCTTGGTGGTGTTGGCTTGTGTGTCTCTGATAATCACCTTAGGAATCGAGGGCATCCGTTGTTTGTTATCCCAAGGTGCAGAACTAACCTGCCATTAGTAATGCCAATTGGGAGGGCAATAACCATGTTTAATGAAATCGCCTCGGATATTGATATATTCCACTTACGTGAGGGTGAATTTAGGTGGACGTTGTTTTATAAGTTTTTAAGATAGGGTCTATCAAAGTTCACTCTGTGTGCTTCCATCTACTTTTATTTTTATTATTTTATTTTATTTCTTTTCTTATTTTATTTATTATTTTATTACTTATTCTATTACTTATTGTATTATTAACTCACATTTCTCTGTATTTTTATTTTAAAAATTGTTAACACTTATTTTATATCATGTCGTGAATGCTTTGCATTTATAATTTGTTATCTTCATTATATGTAAAATAAATAAATTTGATTTGATTTGATTTACGAGGAATATTTGTTGGTCTTTCCCCCAATTCAATGGGTCCATCTGCTGGATCAAATACATAATTTTTGTTTAGATATTCTTAAATGATTTCTATTTCCTTTTATATCTCCACTGCGTAGTTTCTCCAAACCTATTTATAAACTAAACGCATTTTTGTTACATTATGCTTTTTTTTTATTTCTTCATTTAACAGCTCAAACAAAGTATGTCCGCACGAATGACTGCATTTCGTGCCATTTTATTTATGTCTTTTTGATAGTTCTTGAAACGTGTCCGATTCAAGTTGATCGTTAAAAATCGTCAGAATTTGCCATAAGTGCAATCCTGTGCAAATATAATATCCCATAATATCGACATATATATATTAGTTGAGTATGACATTTCACTTTAATACTCCTGCACACACAATTTTTAGTCAATATATTATTTACTTGAAGTAGTTGTTCCTTTAAGCCAAATTAATAATTTAACATTTTTCCTATTTCCAGACAACTGCAATACTTTCTGAGTTACCTTCGGAATACCAACAAGTCGCGTGGAATACTATCCAATCACACATACGAAAAAATAGCGCATGTGAGTACACCAGCTATTTTACCTTTGAATTGTTACAGTCAGACTTCTATATTGTGTCTGTATTGTCATATCACTATATGTAGTGTAAAGAACGGAAGCATAGTCGTAGATTTCTTATTAATATTTCTTTCTATGGAAGTATATTTTGTATTTTTATTTTCTACTTTCTAGAAATACCACTGTTATATCTTATTGAAGGTGTTCAGTCTCAGAGATTATGATCCGTGTCTACGAAATTAAGAATATTTGATAACCAATGGTACACCCGTAGTAATTGATGTGCTGAACTAAATATTATTATAAACATTCCAACTACGGAATCTAATACGCCAAATTTCATTAATTTTTTAAAAAAAAATATAATTTAACAAAGGTAAGGAATTAATTCTTAAATCGTGTAACGATGACTAGAAAACGTTACGTATTCGAAAAACAAAACATGTCAATGAATATATTATTATTACTTAAATAACAATAAACATAGCATTAAATGGACTCATGTTGAATTGACCTCAAAAGGGTGACTATTATTTAATGTTTCATTGAATTTTAAAAAATTGTTCAATGCTAGATATAATGTAAATCAACATTTAATTGTTAGCACATTTAAATTATGTACAGTGTCATCTATCTAATCTCAATAGACTATGGATTATTACAAACATAATTGATCGAGTTGAAAATGTATGAAAGACAACGAAAAACTAGAGGCCTAGCGAACAGATAACTCATAACCGTAACTTCCAACTGTCATAGAATTGATCGTGAAGCATGTTTTGCCTTAAATGATTTCTTTTGGTAGTTGTTCTAACTCCTCTATCCCGAAGTGTGTCAATCTCTCGTTCGGTATCAATAAGATTTGTGCATATTTTTAGCTGGAGGAGAAAGTCCGAGCCGAGGGCAATCGACGAACCGATCGCCTACAGCATGTTCAGAAGAAGTCATGCGAAGCTTACGAAGAACGACGGCAGAGATTCAGAACTATACTCATTTGCAATCACACGGTATAGGATACTTTCTGTCGTATGCATGAGATTCCCAAAAACCTTATAGGCTATATACTGCACGTTTGTATGCATGAGTAAACACGTAATTAGCTGTTAAGTGACGTCACGAATGTGACATATCATGTGTCATGGTGTTCGTATTATAAAATTTCATTCCCCGATAAATAATTCAAAATTTTGAAATTGTAAATGTGTCTGAAAGTGTGCGAACGGCACCATATAAATTTAATAATTATACATGAATAATTATTATGTACTTTAAATAATTTATCAGCTATTTTATCACATGTATTTTATAATTATTCTACTGTACGAAAGGTTGTATTGCCAGTAAACTTTTCCATTTGGTGGCAACACTGAATACATTTGGTGGCAATACTGAATATTATTATGACTAACTTCACTTCAATTATTGAGATGTCAAAAGAGAATAAGAATAAATGACAGAAAATGCAAATGATTTAAGACAATAATATGTAATGATCTCTGTATAATATTATCATTTATACCAATCACCGTATGATACTATTGATGTTTCCAGTGTATTTGAGAGTTGTGCCTTGTTTATTACAGTTATCTTACAATGATTAACTAGGTAGGTAGGTGGTACCGTAATATTTTGAAGAACGCAGAATGCTTACAATTGTATATTTTAATGCCAGATACAGCAGTAGATACATATTTTTGCGGTGGTTTAGCGGAGATATTTTATCGTAATCTTACGTAAGTCCATCTTATGTCTCCATGAGAAATATTGCAAGCGAAATAAGCGAGGCATTTTATCAATTACCTACTATCTAGATTATAAGACTAGGGATCAAAATTATACGTATTTTGTAAACAGCACGACTAGGAACTGTTTTTAAAGTTCGCAAATGTTTTACAGAATCTACAAAACGAATAAGGGCCTAAACCAAATGTTTTTGCAATGAATGCAAAATTAAAATGACATTTGAAAGTGACAGCTGAGGCAGCCATTTTTAATGGCGCGTGACGTCAGATCGCTTACGTCACAAAGAGTGTTATTAGCTATTCGATGGAAAATCGGTTAAATAGCTTATAAAGAATTTGGGAATCTCATACATACGGCCCATAGTCTTTTTTATTTAAAACATACTGTTGGAGGAATATAATAGTATCACATTTCTTCTATTGAGTAATTGCAAAGAGCTTAAATAGTTATATGAAAATGCAGCTGAAAATAAAGGACTCATGGACTACTGTTTCAATTATCTCTAATCGTTTCTCATTGTGGATTCATTTGTAGCAAACTTCATTATTTTCATCCGCGTCTGTCAAAGACTGCAAGTATTTCAATATAATTTTAGATATTAATCCGCAATCATATAAAGATGAATCCATATAGTTTTAATTTTAAATAGCATTATATGACAGGCTTGAAATGAAATGATTGGGTAACAGATGAACCGTCAGATGATTTCTCAAATGGAATTAAATTGTAATAGGTGGGTTCACGGATTTGGCAGGACATGTGCAGATAATGCCAATATACTTAGATGAATAATCACAAATATGTCAAATGTTTATGCCATTCGTATAGAAAAATCAAAGGGGACAGCTATAGAGAAACAATCGTAGTTCAACAAGTGTTTTAATACGTTTAAAATTTCATAAGGTGGCTCCGGCTTTCTCTTGTTATAGTCAAACTTAGTAATTTGTTTTTGTTGTTGAGTAATAAATATATATTTTAATTTTATGTCATTTTTGACGAATAATATCAATTTCCATATTTTGTAGGTATGACCGATGTGGTTGGGGACACTGCTTCAAAGGATTCCGGCATCAGTCAAATGTCTGACGCTGCAACCACTAGACCTATCAATGGGATCAATGGACATCATAGGTCAATATATATTATTTTTTATTTTTGTATTAAAAACTTGACTCAGGATTACACGAATAAAGATATTTAATTTAAAAATGAGTTAGGTGCAGTTTTCAAACAGGATTCAAACATGTAACCAATTTGTATAAAAAGTTATCACCATTTTATTTCTAATTCCATGAATTCCTTTGTATAAACTGGTATTATTTTCTTAGCAACGTGGATAATTTTAATCATTTGGCCTGTCTCCTTCAAACACTATAAATCAGCGATTTCCAAACTGGGAGGCGCGGAGTGTTGCAAAGGGAGGCGAGAAAAGTTTAACACAAATGTAGCCATAGATTTGCAGTTTGCAAATGCATAGTTTATAAAGAGCCTGGGGCCCGGGCATAACAGACATCACAAATTTAGCCTAATAGATTAAAAAAAGTCACCTGGCGCTACTTTGTTTCAAAACTATTAAATATTTTAAATATGTAGTTGTGCATTGCAATTTAATGTGATACCTATGTGATGATTACTATAGGTACTTAAATGATAACTCCCATGTATAATTTAGGAAACACTACTTTAGAGCACCACACTGCCCTTAACCTCAGCGATAGGTAGGTGGGCCCGCTTCAGGATGTGGGGCCCATGATAGAATCCATTTGTCAATAAACGATGATGAATTTGGATTGACTACTATTGAAAAGGAAAAAAATTATGGAATTATCATGCGATAATTCATTGAAACAAAAACCATAGTTCAATTTTGATTGAATCGAAGTGAAGAAATATATAATACTTTGTCAAGAAAAGCAATGCAAGTTGTAAGTAAAGTAGGTACTGGTATACCATTCGTAGCATATTTTTATGCGAAACGGGATTTTCTGCTAAAATACAAGCACATACATCGCATGAAAAACAAATTAATTTAAAAATGAATATAATAAAAATACTTTAAAAAAAGTAAAATCTTGTTTATTTTTATACTTACGTAATTAAGTTTTTTTTCTTTGTTGTATTAAGTCCTAGTACATTTTTGGCTATTTAAAAAGGTGTCTGTATTATTTAATGAAATAAAGGGGGGGAGGCACCAAGATTAAATTTTTTTAAAAGGGAGGCGTAGTAACATAAAGTTTGGAAACCACTGCTATAAATAGTTATCTAGAATTTACATTCTCATATTAAACTTTGTAGTTGATTTACTTAACTTGGTCATTAATGCACTTGTATTCGCTCAATCCTCATCACCTCAATTATTATATCATTAGTTGCAGTGTGAATGAATTCACTCGTATTATTTCCCATATCTCTTTTCCCCATTTGGCGTTTAAGAGAGAAAGTATTTATTGAAAACAGAATTTTAGTGCAGTTATCATCGGTCATCAGATAAAGTCGTCTGACATCAGACTACCTACTATTATGTAGAAGGCTGATTCAAATACCGGCTGAGTGAAAACATTGTCATTGTTCGGTTCATGTCAATTTTGTTTTAGCAAATTCACACTATAATAGATTGTTGTTTTTGTTTTCAGTCTTGACATGTGCGACAGTAAACCTCTTTCTGCAGAGAGTTCAGAAGCCGGTAGCACTAAAGATTCTTCACCAACTCCACAAAATACTACACACTTTATCAATTATTATCACAGGTTTGTAAAATCACATATGTGGTCACCTATTATTTCCTATCGTGTTATAATGTCGTTTATATGCTTAACCATGCGTTTATATATCGAGCCCAATTTATATTTTGTTAAAATTTTCAGGGATGGTTCTAGTGAAGAAAGGGAGAGATGTTCAAGGGATCGAGTTAAGACCCACGAATTTGACAAAGACGGGTTCATTATTACCAGAGGTAAGTCCACAAATACTCTTAATAGCCAAAGATGAGTGTTTATATATATATAGAATATTTGCTCTGTAGCAACCATGTGACTTTTACTTTGAACAACATGTGTGACATATTTACCAATTAAGGATTGCAATCCTGGACAGATTTTTGAATAACAGGATTACAGGATTAGTGGTTTTACAATATGTACAAACACTTGAAATTTTGCCGATTTTTTTTTTACTTTCTGGTATCAATATAATTATATTATATTTAAAATTTAATCTAATGGATTCATCTAGTAACACTTTCTTGATCAATAATTTCATTTAAACAGAGTAATGGTATTTAAGATATCAATACATTTTTTTTTATATAAAACTTATCTTTTCGGAATTTTAACATTTTCACTCGAAAGTTTTGGATTCAAAAATTTGAGCAGAATCGCAGGATTACTTTCCCTAATATGTACCTACTAATATGTAACATCTTATCGTATCTTATCTGTCCATAATACATTATTGGTGTAATGCGAATGATTTATGTGTGAATCGTTTCTTCTTCAGATGGTTTGACTGAGCAACAAGTATTGGAGCAGTTTGCGGTTCTGAAAGGGCCCGAAGATGAGTCGGTCAAATTGGCGGTGATGGCTTCCATGCACGAGGTCCTCAAGTATGGCAATTGCAAGAAACCACAGGAACAATTCAGGTCGGTTTACATACAATTTTTTCCACTTGCATTGATGTCATAGCTATTTGCGAAGCTATTTTAAAAATATCATCATTGTATCAGATAATTACATCATTATGAGAGTTGATACATTTTGTGTTTGTCAGTACAGTAAGTAGTGACATGTATAAATGAAAAATACTAATGTATTATTTTTTCAGGATTTAAGTATTTCATAACGTGGAACTAATTTTATTATTTTTATTAAAATAAACATGAAAGTTTTAGATCACGATTTCTAGAATAGGTTTTTTTTCAGCCTTAAGAAGCTCAGTTCATTTTTTCCACTGTAAAAGTACATGTAACAGACTCGATCTTGCTCATGCATGCTAACGTAGATTGTTAAACTGGCACTACGGACCATTCAGGTCTATATCATCCAGGATCTCTATCCCGAGTTCTTTCTCTCCAGTCTATCACAATCAGTCTGCATTCGTCTTGATATTATCCACCCATTTCCTATGGGCGCAGCCCATGATCTGTTAAAACTGAAAGCTTATTTGAAACCTAAGTTCTGTACAAAATCTAACACAATCTACCAGGTAGGTTCTTATTCGTTTGTTGTGACAGATTTTGGTGGTTCAAATTAAGCGAGGCGCGATAACTATACATTACAGCACATACGCGATTCGTATATTATTACAGCTATTCGCTTAAAGTCGCTTCGCTTTGTGCTGGGCTATTTAACGAGTGCCAAATAATTATTCACATAATATAATAGTAACAAAAAGAGCAACAACACTAAATCGAAAAGCTTTTGAAATTTTATGACATTATTCCAGTTATACCCCGATTAGTCGAATATATCCTCTAATCCCCTTAGGGCACCAAGTGTACCCAGAAGAGTGGCGCCATTACCTCTTTGGTTTACCATGCTTATCTAAACTAATTATAAATAAATGTAACATTATTTATGTATGAAATTTATTCATAAGGCAGCAAAGAGTCGTTTATATGTTATATTTTTTTGTTGATTTTACAGGAGTATAATGCGCACTGTTTTGGCTTTGATGGACTGTCCCGAGGAGTCGAGTGTGGGTGGTGCGGTCCGAATCCTGGTGCAGGTGTGCAGGAGAGAGGAGATGAAGACCACTTGGCTGGAGTTCTTCGATCTCATTCTTCTCAAACTTATGGACAAGTACAAGGTGCAAAGTAAAGAGGTGAGTTGTATCCAAAGTAATGTGCTATTTTTTATTAGCCAACTCTTTATTGGAAATAAGTATAAGAAAAATAAATTTGAACATACATACATATCAGTATTTATTGGAATCATTTTAATTAATTGATTTTCTGTTTTTTTTAGATTTAGATTATTTTCGGTAGGTATCTAATTACAAAAATCGATACACTAAAAGCTCATTAATACGAACACGGTTAATTCTAAATTCGCTGTAAATCGAAATATTTCTAAGTATTTTTGCCATACATTTTTTAATTTAGTATTTAGATTTTTTTTTTTCGATTAACGGTCCTGTCGATTTCGAATTAACGTGTCCACAATTGCTTTAAATAATCGGTTTCTATAAATCGTTAGGTTTTCAAAGACATTTTTCGTATGATTTTGGCACAATTTAGAATTTATATTTATGTGTGACTTTTTGAATTTTGAAAATAGATGTCTCACATAACGTTGTGCTATTCTAGTAGTGTCTTGCCAATCCAAGTCTCTATATTTGATTCTTAATCTGTGTTTTCATTTGATAGATAACTCGCGTGATAGAGGGAGGCATGCCGTCTTTGGCGAAAGCATTACCGACTGACAAAACTGTCGTCTTCCTGCGGCCCATCATCAGCACTCGCGAGTATCCTGACAATCTGTGCGGTCTGAAGTTGGCCACAGAACTTGCCCGGGCGAGGCCCAAGGATATCACGGATGAGCATCTCGCGGCACTCATGCCTGGTGTTGCAGCGGTATGTCATTATATTTCGCCTGCGTAAAGCGTAGCTACATAATATTATACTTTTCATTTTTTCACCATAGCTACTGTTTTTAGTTATTCCTATGATTGATCGACCTCATGTTGGAAAAAAAGGAATGAAGGGGGATAAAAAATACACATTAAATTCATTAATTGAAAACTCATCATGTGAAATTGACTTAGACAGCCCATATATTATTAGTCCTCAACTATGTTTACATGGAATCATTTTTAGTAGTTAAGAAAGCCCCCAAAAAGAGTGCTGCAAGGAAAAATCTATTGTTGAAACCTGAATAAAGTAATTGAAAAATAAACATGGTAAATCATGTATTGAATTCTCCGTTGTATTTACGGGTCAATCATGGACAGCAACAATTGGAGGAGAGGTACAAAGCTGAGCTCTATAGACTGTAAAAATATTGCAGTTCAATCGAGTAAGATTAAGAGACTGTGCTGGCTAAGTGATGTGTACTGTAAGAGCGACAATGGGTCGGCAAAGAGATTAATGTCGACCAATCCGATAAGAGCACTGAAGATGACTGTTGTATACTTGGAGTAGGCGCTCAATTGGAAAGTGGCGACTTTGAATGAGGACAGGTGGAGATAATTGTTAGAAGAAGCTGGGACCCACCCCGGGTTGTTGTGCTTCCTTTGATTATGGTTATTTATTGACAATCATTTTTGTAACATATTTAACAAATGTAACAAGTAAAATAATATATATTTTTTCCAGTTGGCTGACCATGAGAACAGTTCGGTTCGGAAGGCTGCAGTCTTCTGTATGGTGCAATTGCAATTGGCCACGGGCGAGATTCGAATGCGGCCACATTTGCAGCATTTGACTGCCTCTAAGATTAGGCTACTACAGGTAACTGCAATAAACACTAGTAAAAAATACATAATTCATGTTATAAAGAGTGATAGGTACACTATGTTAAGAGCGTACATAAGTGAAACAGCAAATAATTTTCAACACTATGTGGAATGAAATTTCGGCCGCGTTGAGGCGCGTTGCCATTCGGAGAGGGATAGTCGACCTATTCGCACTTCAATTTCTTTTGTGATGGAGTCGGATGAATATATTCTTAAATCGTGTAAAGATGACTTAAAAACGTTCCGCATGTACTTGAAAAAGAAAACATGTCAATGAATATACTATTATTATTACGAATATAATAATAAACTTAACATTAAAAGGACGCATGTTGAATTTTTATGACAAATTATATTTCGTTTGGTTCGCGTCATTTGCACCCACGACCCGCAATCCGCGCATCGCCTAGTCACGATCTTTTTAGACCATGCCTCAGCTGAGGTATAGCCTTAAGTGATATTTCATAGAATGCAAGGAGTGCAGTGCACTTGTTTGATGTTAGACTAGCCGGCACTGGTCATGATACAGAATTGGGTTGATTAGTGTATTGATTGGGTTGCGAAATATCAGTTCACTAAAATTTATTGTGGCAATTTCCCACATCACTATCTGGCAATACTGTCTGTTACAACAAACTGAGTGAGCCCTTGATGTACTAGTTTACTTATGAAAAAAATCCACCTAACATGCCGATTGGGTCTTCAGTTGGAAGTAAGATATTCCAACAAATGAATGGGTCATTTTAAGCGTATTTAATCATGATCAGTATAATAAATAGCTCTTGACTGATATTGTTTTCTATTTCATCCATCAGGTCTACCTTAGGAAAGAGAGAGGTGAACAACAAACTACACCGCAGAAAACGCCTCGACAGGGGGACACAAAAGTGTAGCGGGCAATCCCTTAAAGGGCTTCAGAATTATTCAAACAACATTTTACACTACACTACTATAACAACCGCAATAAGTCAGCGACATCTTTTAATAAATAATATAAATAATTATTAACCGCGTAGAGGTGATTCGAACCTTGGAGAACTATAATATTTTAATATTATTGTCGATCGGAATTCTCGATTATTTACTTATTGAAGAGATTTAAAATGGAATTAGAGCCAGTCCGTGATTCTCATATTATTATAGCTTATATATTATTACTGTTTACGTTTTTTGTATCGAAGAAACGAACCTATAATTTTATTATGTTATGTATTTCACTTGTACAGAAAACTTCTTTAATTCTAAAATGATGATGATATTGTTAAACAATCAATCGGTGGAAGATGGCAATCTAAAAAGTTGAAAGAACTTCACTGGCAGTGGATTGAACGTCTGATGTTTTGTAATATGTATTTTATGTAATCGCTGTATTTTTATAATAGCAGTCTCCTAACAATTAAAATTGCTTTATAAGTATTCCTTGAGATGACAAAAAAATATCAATGCAATGTTATATCATGCGGTGTCCATTAAATCGTTTGGAAAGTTTATAAAATGGTGCCATCTAACGCGGAGCATTGATACTAAAATAATTTTACCTGGTGAATAACATCGTAGGATGGGAAGAGTAAAGGTTTTGCATTCCTCGTGATTAAATATTGTCTGCTTTTAGTTGATTCGAGTCTTGGATCGGTTTATTTGGTGTTTGTGGCTTTCTCATAGCAACCGCGGCTTGAATATTGGAAATCAATCGGTGTAAATCCTTTGGTGTTTTCTTTCACTCGTGACGCACATTTCGTAGACATTTTTTATTTTAAATATTCCATTTTTGCTGCAAATGTTTTCTATTCGTATTTACGTAATTAAATATTTTAATATTAAATAAAATTCGCTTGAAAATCGTTTAAATTTTACCAAAGAAGATGTATTTTTGTAGTGCATATTCTCTTTTCTGAAAATCAACTTTTATGTGAAGTGTTTATTTATGATTTTTATATTATTTATTCGCTAGTAAATTTTTACATCCATTTTTCAATTTGGCTAATTTTCTTTATTGTTTTTGAATTGTGTCATTTTGACATTTCCCCAGTGAAGTAAATAATGTAAAAATTTTAAATTCATTATTTGAATAGGGGTCACATTATTTTTTATACATATCAGCATTGTCAAATGAATTGAGAAGAGCTTAGAATGAAAAATAGCAATATTTTTGGAAGCATTTCACGATTTTGCTCTTTTTAATCCATCACTTGATTTTGTATTGTATTGAATGTACAATGATTATTAAATTCATAAAAAGTAACTACGTATTACAGTGATGAATATATAAATAATGGAAGGACTCAAATATGGAATTGAGAGGAAAAAATGACAGGATACAGCATTTGAATATTGTGCATGCGAAAATTTATTTGCTTTGATGTACCTAGTAATTTTTAAAGTATCCACCAAAATCACCTGTAGGCTGTATGTCGTCACATTGATTTCTGGTTACGTACATCATTCACAAGGATAACAATAAAATGCCTCATTAACTGAACAATATTGCCTCCGAATTGATGATGTTATCTCATCAGTTAACTTTTAAACTGAACTGAAGTGATCTGAATACGAAATTAAAAAAATGCATTGACGATTATGAAAGAATTGTGTATCAAATTATAATCATTCAACGAGTTACTGTGAGTGGATGTGTGTGGACTAATTTACTAACTTGACGCGTGTTCACGATGTTAGCTGCGAAAAATATTGGACACTGAAAAAGTGACTGTGTTGCCAGGGATATCTATAGTGTCACTTGATAAGTATGAATGTAATGGCTTTTTGGCACTGCGGCAATATTGATGACCTCCAAGGTCGAACGGTCGGGTTTCAAACCTAGTTTTTTAGTGTTGTCATTGGGAAGAAAAATTGCAGTGTAATGTAGAAAATTAATAATTATTATTATGAAATACTTGGAAAATTTTGTCACATTGGCAGTGTTGGTTGTTTTTTTTAATACATTTGTTTCATAAATAAAATAATAATATGAATAATATGTTACCCTTCATAATGCCTTTCACTTATTTAATTACTTTAATCATCCTATTCCTTGAATGTAATTGATCTTTATAATTTAAAAAAATATCTCAGATACTGTTAATCTGTATAAAAAAATAAACTAACATTTTTTTAAAAATAGGTAACATAATATTGTTTTTTAATACTAATAATTTTGGCTTTGAATGTTTTTTTCAGCTGAAAAATAATTATATTCATTGATTTATATTTAATATTGTAGTATGATCTTCAGACAATTTAATATTGAAAAAATTGATGGTTGTTTTTTTTTTTGATTATGTGAAATTTATTATCCTTGTATATTGTTTACCACATGACCACTGTTTTTTGCATTTATTTAATTATGTAATAATATTGTATACCAAACAAAATGTGACTTTGAAATGATCAATATAAAACGACTTGTTATCTATGTTATCGTAAAAACTCGAAAGTGAAAATCTATTCCACCGCCAAAAAAAGGAAATTTTGTGAGCATGAATAAAATTTTAGAAATAATATCTTTTACACTTAATATTTTCCTTACACGTCTACGCACCGTTGTCATTTTTAATATGGAGATTGTTCCAATAATGACATTACATCGATTTCTTATTAATTCAATGTGAAATGAAAAATACCTAATATGCATTGTCAAACTCAATCAATAGACACAGCATAGTAGACATTTTATATATTTTTTATCAAGCAATTGGACTTCTGTCGAGTCAGAGTGCTCGCTGTATGCAGCGTGAAAGCACAGAATTTTTTTAGTTTTCTCGTTAGCCATAATGACATATCAATCCACTATGTAAAAGTCACACTGCAGTCATAATTGGTTATGCATTTATGGATTAACTGATTTGAGTTATGAATGCAATGCCATTTGCCTGCATAAACCTTCAACTTATCTAAGAAATATACATACATATATATTTTTTTAAACTATGCAACTGACAAGTTATTTTAGTTTCATCAAAACGTAACTTAATCTGTAAATGCGTAATGCTCTCCAAATGTGTTTAATATTGATTAGATGCCTTAAAAACCCGTTTGCCAAGTACTCGAGCTTCCTTGAATCTGTTAAATATACCTTTTTTCTGTTAATATATACATTGTCAGCAGTTTAAAAATCGCTATTTCAATACTACAAGGTTGCAAGTAATATTTTAATGTTATAAGGTGTTAAATATATGTAAGATATTGTATATCGAAGCATACATAAATGTAATACTTTAAATTATCTGACACTCTTGCAAATATAGAAGCCTATGTCTATGTTTTTAAATTGTAGTATTATTCAATAAATTGTGGTGAAGTTTTGAAATTGACTGCGAAATAAGCAACAAACATTGTAAAACCTTGTAATATTGAAGCATTTATATGTGTAGTACATTAATTTAATTTTATATCAACCGTAATATCTTTTATAACACGGTTTTTTTCTGCCTGCGTTGGCCATCACAAGAAACATTCCTGATATAGGAAGACATTTTTTTTTTGAAATAATGTTACCAGTGAATATAATCTTTTTGTATTGTGTCAATATTTCTTTAAAAAGATATTGTAATTTTCTTGTTTTCATATTTTATCTACTGAAATTGACGTCTCTTTATCAAACGGGTATGTTCTCAAAGCTGTATTAACTGAATCGCAGAATATAACACGGTTTTTTAAATCGCGTAAAGGTTATTGCATCTATTAGAATAAGATATTTGATGGGATGTGTGAATTTTCGTGGCTTCAATATTGTTAAAATGCTCAATCTACGTTTGTGTTAATTTAAGGCGATATTCACACATTGTTTTAAAAATAAATTTTATAATTTATTTTTAAAACAAACGGATTTTGAATAATCGAAACTGATCTTTATATTATCTTATATCAATATTATCTTATTCATATATATTCTGAATTGATTGATTTGATTCTCAATAATAGTTGTGACTAATGATTTCACCAATTAATTTTGTAGTGAATTTAATTGAAGATTGTTTCGTTGAAGGAATTATGTAAATGTGATGTTATTAAATTTTATAAATCGCTGCTTATGTACAAAATGGATCAAATGACTCTGGATCTTAAAAGTTAAACGATGTAAGTAACGTTTTTTTGATGCACTTTAAATCGTTTTAGTTTTGAAAACCTTGCGTCGTTTATCTCATTTTTACTAATAATTAAATGAAATTGTCATTTTTATGTTCTAATATTGGAATGTGAATATTATCATGTATTATTTAACTTATTAACAAAATTATTTTTATCATTTTGCTATTTTTTATTTTTTACCATCGACTCGAGGTGCTCGGTTTTTAATACTAAATGTTATGGCTCAAAATATACAATCGATTGCTTTGTAAATTCATTGACAGATGTCTCCCGCAAAAAATATTTCGTTTTCAAAGACTCATCTGTATTGTGAACTTATGATAGTTAAACTTTGGCTTCTCCCAATATTTGAATTTAATATATATTATGCATATATATTTTAAGGTTATGTTACATTATTGTATTGTTATAAAATTAACTGTCATACCTAATTCTCATCCAATAAAAATCCCATGAAAAATGAGTGGCTTTTTGATTTCAATTATGACAATTCAAAACGTATGGGGTGGGGTCTCTTATCCCATATTTAAACTAAACTATTCTGTTCATACACATGATATGAGGAAGACGGTAAAGGAAATCACTAAAGATCTCTTTCGACATATTATATTTCCCAAATTATTCAATACTCAAAAAATCTAAAGAGAGGAGTATTGAAGTTTTATTTAATATAACAAAATTCTTACTGAAGATCTTCCACTTTTTATTAGATCGGATTTAGATAATCATACTTGCATGTTACTACAAGTCAGGTAAGAAATAAACTCGACGAATGATAGAATCTTTACAATTAATGTTAATAAGTATTTTTTTGTAAATGAATGCTGTATTTATTGTTTTTAAGATATTGTATTTTTAAAATAATTATTCTACAGATATTTCAATAAAAATGAAAAAAATTCGACTTAAAATTATTTGAATAAAAAAATATAAATATTTTGTAAAAAGAATCCAAAAATATATTTTTCTGACCGATGATCATTTGAATTGTATTGGGCAACGTTGAAAAATTACTTTTTTGTCTTGCATAATAGCGGCTGAAGCTTTCATAATTAAATTAGTAAAATTTACATAATAAAATTTGCATTGGTCAATTAGAATCCACTGCTGGATGAATGTCTCAAATGATAATCTTAATTATTTTGATCAGGACCAGTTTGATTATCACTGTCGTCAGAATATATGTAATTATTTCCATAACAGTTTTAACCAATATTGACTAATTACATATTGTGGTTTGGTATATATTTTTAAGATTCTTATGGTAAAGGTATTGGCTTATATTATTTATCCACAGAATAAAAACTTCTTTTTCAATATCAAAGTAACAAAATTGATGTGTTTTCTATACCCCATGAACAAATTATTTTGTTATTGGTTTTATTTAATAATTCTCCGTAGTCTTATATCTTAAAAATATATTTCTTTCGTATTTGTATTTCTCTCATCCTCTGCCTACTGTTGTATATACTATATATATTATATATATTTAAAAAGTTTTTTTTTTGTGTATTGACTGCTCTGATTGGATTGAAAATTTCATTGAAATCATAATTATATTCCTAATGTAGGGCTTATAGATAAATACATGAAATATAAATTTTAATAGTTGTAAAAAAAACAATCATCCAGGAATCGGGAAGCTATCTTCAATTCAGTTTTAAAACAAAAATTTGAAATAATCCAAATACCGGTAGATAAGTCTTGGTATAAATAGCAAATTCATTATATTCTCGAATTGGACATTTATGCACAGTTAAAAGCATTACAGTAAATATTTTATGGTCTATATTACCATAGACTAATTAACACTAATTGTTGCGTGGGGGATACTTGCAACCAAAATTCAATGATATACTAATAATATGTACCTACATTAAAATGCAATCATGCAAAAATGATGATAAAATATGCAAGTATTATTTTTATAGAATTTCAGTTACAATGTATTCTTAAATACTTACTGTGATTCCCTTGAGCTATTTTTCAATGGCAAGAATTAAAATTTTTTTTTTTCAATATTTAACTATTTGATACAAGTTTACAAAATCCTAACATCCCTGAATGGCACTTAAGATATTATATCCTCCCAATGAAGTGGGCCTTGGTCGAAAAATGGTACACTCTGCCTTCAACCTGACTGTATGTATTGATAAATGGTCGTATGTGTATGGGAGCATGACGATTCAAGACAATGAAAAGTTTTAATATTTTTAGTCCAATCAGAGCTGCACTATGACCGGTGGACATAAGATTTTCAAGGAGGATATTTTATTGTTACATGTAATATATTACAATTTATTATTATAGCTTTGCCATCTAATCTAAAATATTTTACGAGAAATTTTGTCAAAACGTGGCGTGGCAAGGTCACGTTTGTGACGCCGGCCCGTGAGCCAAATGTGAATTTTTTGCTTAAAACATTAAAAAATATTATTAAACCAAGCATTTCGTTTTATTTTATTGATAACCCTTCCCGAAATGGAGTGCTATCCAGTATGTGAAGTCAGATAGTTAAATCATGCTGTCCCTATCTTTTGACATACCTATGTAAAATTGTATCGTTAGCGTATGTAACATCCATAAATTACGTAGTTTAAATTATGAATTCACAACACTCATTCAATAACTTGTATTTTCTTAATTGATTAAGCGTCAATTACATTGAGCTTCTTTACGAGCTGTTTCTTGGCGAATTTAAAAGCGGGCGATTCAGCTACTGCCATTTGATGATTACACACAAAACTTTCCATTCGCTGAGAAGCCACAAGCCAGCTACTATTTTGACAGAACGTAGTTCGTTTTTTTACCGGGAGGTTGCTACTGCGCTCTACTGCGCAGACGCAGTAGGTCCACACGCCGGCGTGTAACGTGTAAAGTTGACCGGCTTTCAACTTTTCTCGGTAGAGTGTTTACAACCTGCTTATTAGCTTGTTCGATGATTACACTGGGCGACTTTACAGGCAGATTGTAAATTCGCCAATAAACAGCTTGTAAAGAAGCTCAATGTAATTGACGCTTTACCATTATCAGAACAAAGCTCAAGCTCGCTGCAAATCAAACTTGTAAACTGTTAATCTTAAAATCCCACCAACGCCTGTAAAATGTTACATTGTATTGACATAATATAATGATAGATACCATGCTAGTCCAGGTGCCGTTATTAAATCCGTATACATCATAAACGGAAATGCACTTTTGTGATTCGTCTAGTTGAGACCATAGTTCACTTTACACGAAAAGTCAACGTGCCAGGCCGAGAAGTGGTCGTGGCTCCTATTTCTCACTTCTGTAACTTGGTACTTGATGGGCACCGGTCGTGTGCCTCGGATTCATCTACATAATATGACGGATGCAGCTTCTTTTGTGATTCGTTTAACTGAGAGCATATTATACACGAAAAACCATGGTGACATGCCAGGAAGTCGTCGTGACTCCCATTCCTCACCTTTTAAAGGGAAATTTCATCCTGAAATGATCAATTATGGCGAGAATGAATATTCTTATGATTACGATAAAAATATATATTTTTATTGTAAGAGAATTGCCTGCGGTGTTAACATTCTTAGTGCTTATTATCAATTTAAAATAGTTTTCAATTACCTATATTGTTTAGCAGCTTTTCTGTTTCTATTATACTCTGTTAAAAATTCACCTTTTTTCATTTATCAACAAAAAATAAATGAAGTTTTATTTTTTATTTTACATATCTGTACATGGGAGGTAAACTACACTATGTCAAAAAAGACACTTTTTCACAATGGCTGTTCAAAGTTTTTTCGTGAAGTTTTTGTTAGAATACTACCGGTTTTCTCATACTATTTGTTATGATCTTTGGTTTAATGATACTTGAGGTGTTTCTCTATAATATTCAAGGAAAATTTAAAAGAAAATGCATTTGATTCTTAAAATAAATGATGTTTAATGTACATAGTGCTGTTTACCTCTAAAAAGTTTTACACATTCAAATTACATGGTGCAGAATTCTCTAAAAAACTTTTACTGCAATCAAAATACCTATCTTTAAGAAAGTGAAAGAACCATTCGATTTGCGTGATATTAATAATTTTCAGTATTAAAAGATAACAAGATATTAATTTTCAAATTTTATTAGGATTATAGTGATAGTAAGTATCTAAGTATGAAAAATTAGACAGCAAATTATAATACACAAAAAATATGATAGGTACATAAAAATATTGATAATAAATTCAATCATCCTCGGGGAAATCTGGAGTCTGGTCTTCTTTTTGCAGCGTCTTATAAAATTCGTGACACTCACTGGGTATAAATGGTAGAAGTGCCATCAAATCGTTGTATTTTGCCGAGGAAATAGGCTTTAAAGTATTTCTACGTGGCCCCAAAGAAGCTGGAAATCTCCCAGACCTTCTTTTTAACGAAATTGTTTAAAATAATTCTTCTTCATTAAAAGAAGTTTTATAATGGAGATCTCCTATATTTTCCTGACGAATTTGGAGATGAGTACACTGAGATAGTAAAAATGCTTTCTTATCATTATTCACTTTCCTGTTAACAAAAGGTGAGTGTGTACCATCAAAGAGAACTTTAAAATTTTTAAAATCACTAAATTCTAAATTATGTACACGGAATTTATTAGAACAGCTCCTTATGAATTGCTGCCAATCCCATGGTGTCATTATGGAGAGATTGTTATTTTTTTTCTTTTTCGTTCGATTACGGCATGAACTGTATCAGCCTCCATATGAGTGTGACCTTTTAATAAAAACTTATGGTTGATTCTCTTTATCTGCGGCCATTTATGCATGATCCAGAAGAAACATGATATTAAAATAATGTTTTTGTTTTGCGCATAACAATTATCTGACCATATTGTGATATTATCAATGGCAGATGTTGGTACTACATGTTCTGCCCATCTCAATAACGCCGAAGCCATCTCTTCACCACCTCGACCTGCCTTTGTTTCATCCCACATCATACAGTGGGCCGGGCCTGTTGTATCGTATATAGTGAAATTGAATGTCCACTGCTTCCTCTTGTAGAAACTTGTTCCACATGTGAGAAGAGGTGTGGGCAGACATTTTTGCAGATCCATCATTATAACAATACTTTTATTGTCACCTTTTGCTATTATAGAGTCTGTGTTTTTTAATTCATATCTTAATTGCGCATCATTGAGATGAGCAGAGTGAATGTGCTCAATGTTTTCTTTTTCATTATCTCCTAATTGAGAGTCCTTCTTTTGAGCCAAATACATGTCGCATGTATCGCATGTATCATTTTGTGGAGGCTTAAACGAAAGCTTGAAATATCTGTTGAAAATATCGCCATAAACCCACTTCTTTACTCTGTGTTATACATCAATGTTTTCTGTTTCACAATAGGCCAAATAAAGTTGGTGCATCTTTTCAATAAACAGTTCAGAAGACAAAAATTTCCTTGCAGATCTCTCCCTGCAGTAATGGCTCTCGTATGCCGGAAAGCTGGAAATGTGGGTTTGTACGTTTTCCATAACATCTTGGGGAGTTTTATTAGAAGGTACTATCTTCTTTCTCCTTTTATCCTCCTCTACCAAACCGCCAACTTGGCGCTTTTTCATTACTGTTATTACAGTAGAATTAAATGAAAAAGAAAGAAAATTAACAATCTCTCCATAATGACACCATGTGATTGGCAGCAATTTATGAGGAGCTGTTCTAATAAATTCCGTGGACATAATTTAGAATTTAGTGATTTTAAAATATTTAAAGTTCTCTTTGATGGTACACACTCACCTTTTGTTAACAGGAAAGTGAATAATGATAAGAAAGCATTTTTACTATCTCAGTGCACTCATCTCCAAATTCGTCAGGAAAATATAGGAGATCTCCATTATAAAACGTCTTTTAATGAAGAAGAATTATTTTAAACAATTTCGTTAAAAAGAAGGTCTGGGAGATTTTCAGCTTCTTTGGGGCCACGTAGAAATACTTTAAAGCCTATTTCCTCGGCAAAATACAACGATTTGATGGCACTTCTACCATTTATACCCAGTGAGTGTCACGAATTTTATAAGACGCTGCAAAAAGAAGACCAGACTCCAGATTTCCCCGAGGATGATTGAATTTATTATCAATATTTTTATGTACCTATCATATTTTTTGTGTATTATAATTTGCTGTCTCATTTTTCATACTTAGATACTTACTATCACTATAATCCTAATAAAATTTGAAAATTAATATCTTGTTATCTTTTAATACTGAAAATTATTAATATCACGCAAATCTAATGGTTCTTTCACTTTCTTAAAGGTAGGTATTTTGTTTGCAGTAAAAGTTTTTTAGAGAATTCCGCACCATGTAATTTGAATGTGTAAAACTTTTTAGAGGTAAACAGCACTATGTACATTAAACATCATTTATTTTAAGAATCAAATGCATTTTCTTTTAAATTTTCCTTGAATATTGTAGAAAAACACCTCAAGTATCATTAAACCAAAGATCATAACAAATAGTATGAGAAAACCGGTAGTATTCTAACAAAAACTTCACGAAAAAACTTTGATGGCCAGTGGTCAACTGCACCAAGTCGTTTCGGTGTTGTTTCCCTCTAACCACTTATCACTTAGCACAATGGGGTAATGAACACCATATCTTCTTGGTGTTCTATCCCTCGGATATAATACATAACATAGTGTAATATGCCTTTCATTATATTCGTTTCTGGCAGGGTTACGACATAGTTGAGTATATCACTGGAAAGAGCATCGCGAGCTATGTAAAAATATGTAAAAATCTCAATTTTGCCAAAAATCGACATGGTGTAGTTTACCTCCCATGTACAGATATAATGAACATAACAAATTATAAATTCAAACCGTTCACGACATGACATAAAATAAGTGTTAATAATTTTTAAAAATAAAAATACAGAGAATAAGTAATAAAATAAGTAACAAAATAAAAGTAGATGGACGCACACAGAGTGAACTTTGATAGACCCTATCTTAAAAACTTATAAAACAACGTCCACCTAAATTCACCCTCACGTAAGTGGAATATATATCAATATCTGAAGCGATTTCATTAAACATGGTTACTGCCCTCCCAATTGGCGTTACCAATGGCAGGTTAGTTCTGCACCGTGGGAGAACAAACAACGGATGCCCTCGATTCCTAAGGTAATTATCAGAGACACACAAGCCAACACCACCAAGAATGGCAGAGTTCACACTTACGCCGCGTATAAGTCTGAAAAAATATGTAGCTAAATAAAGATCCCTTCTAAATTTTAAGCTACAGTATGTAAGCATCCCTAAGAGAAAATCAGTCTGATATAGCCACAGATAATATCCATACAGCCGAAAGTAAAGGAGTTTAAAAATTTCTTTTGGACTCTCCACCATAAGGCCGTAATTAAACTGATGCGGAGCCCAAACGATAGACCCACTCTCAAGTCTGCTTCTAACTAAGGAGTTATAGAGAATTTTTAGTACCGTAACATCCGAGAAGACCCGGGAAGTACGCAAGACAAAGCCCAACATCTTTAGCGCCTTTTTATAAATGGTATCTATATGACCACTAAACGTCAGTTTACCGTCAAACGTAATTCCAAGATCTCTTACAGATGATATTCGCGAGAGAACTCTTCCATGCATCGAGTACTGGAAAAACAATACTCGTGAGGCTTTAGTAAACGACAAAACATTGCATTTATCAATATTGAAGTCAAGTTTGTTACGCCTGCCCCAATCTAATATATCTATATCAAGTTAGAGTTGACGACAATCGTCCAAGGTGACAACTTCCATGAAGAGTTTCAAGTCGTCAGCAAACAAAAACATAGGATTTTTAATTACCAATGCTATGTCATTTATAAAAATCGTGAACAGCAATGGCCCTAAGTTTGAGCCCTGGGGGACACCAGAAAATGTGTAAAAGGTCTGTGACTGATAAAGGCCGTACGAAACGTATTGTTGACGGTTCCTAAAATGACTCCCGAATAGCTTCAAAAATCGATCCGACAATCCAATAAGTTGGAGTTTTTCCATTAGAATATCGTGATCGACTCTGTCAAATGCCTTCGAGAAATCATTGTAAGAACAGTCAACCTGGCGCCTCTATCTAGTACTGACGACACATAATCAGTAAATACCATCAGGTTGGTTTCCGTTGATCGGCCTGCTCTAAATCCATGCTGTTAATTCATTATAAATGACTCAATTTTTGGAGAAATCATGCTGTGCATGATCATTTCCAGAACTTTTGCTGGTGCAGAGAGAACAGCTACCGGCCTGTAGTTTTCTACTGACGACTCTGTACCACTCTTATGAATTGGAGTCACCTTCGTCATCTTCCATATTTCCGGAAAGATACCTGTCTCCACTGTAAGATTAGGTACCTATATATATATGCAAGTGGGCCTTTGACAAAATCAACACACCCCTTTAAAAAAAATGTAGGGACGTTATCCGGTCCCAAAGAGCGCGTATTCTTAAGTTGTTTAATAAGGCCATCCTCCCACGGCGCAACTGAAATCTGATGGAACTGGTTTATGAAGGAACTCATAAACTGACCAATGTGATGCTTCGCACACGGCGCTTCTGAAACCCAGTTGAAATAATAATCACATAACCTCAAACTGTCAAACTCAACTATCAACCGTGTTGTACAAAAACTGACAACACGCGCGCTGCAGCGTTTACATAAGGTTATTTTGATTTTCCAATTAACATTTAACCAATTTTGGTAAGAAAATATGATTTTTCACCGAAATCTAATGATGTTGGTACCACTGTTTTACGGTGACTGGAAACTTCAGAGACCGCGCGACTAGCATGTCGCATCTCTTCGCGACCGTTTTGAAGCTGAGAGATTCCAGTCTCGCCGTCAGCGAGCCGCCATTGAAATACATTAGCTAGATACTGGCTGGAATTTTAGTTTCAGTTCCGACTGACATAAGTTGCGCCGTGGGAGGATGGCCTTAATCTAAACACGTCACCTTTATCAATTGGGAAGATGTCAACGGATTGGGCACCGCACGATCGTTTTCTTGACGTTGAGGCGACATCCAGATTCGGAATACTACTTGCGTAGACGGACCTGCAATGACCAGCAAATGCTTCTGCCATTCTATGTCCAGTCACCTCTTCGCCCTTCCAAGTCATCGAATTGGCAAATCCACCATCCTTTCTTAATGATTTAATGATTTTATATAATCCCAAACAGGGCTCGAAATGGAACGGAACGCACCGGAGCGCCGTTCCGGCTCGTGAAATTTGTAAAATCATCGCTCCGTCTCGTGGAAAAAATATGTTGACCGTCTGAGCTAGAATACTCGTACGATTTGATGACTATGTAAATCGAGCGCACCGGTTCGTAAACTTTTCCATTTCGAGCGCTGATCCCAAAACGATTTAGGATTTTCGCGAATGCAATCCTTTACCGATTCCATATTATAATATGTTCGATAGGCCAGCCGAACAGCTTGTCTCACTCTCATACGATAAAGGCCAAACATTTCATAGTCATGCTGAGACCATGCTTAGCCTTCCAGGCTGTATGATAGTAGTGTTTGACTCTAATGTCTCTAATAATCTCCCGAGAAAACCACTTCGGATATCGTCTTCTTTAACAACAAAAATTAACAAAGAAGAATCGAGATCCTTGAAGTTTTTTATTGATAGAAGTTGTTCAGTTTTTGGGGGCCGTACAATATGTTCATTCATATTATGTAAATCTGTTAGTGGTAACCGAAAACAGGTGAACTTTATAGATTCGGTGCCTAGTATACCTACACAATTATGTAGTACGAATTAAAAGTGTTGTATAATGTGAAGTGGCGCATTTTTTCCGGACGTTTTAACATCTTGCTACGTCCCTGGCTCTGCATTTACAGCATTTAGTAGTCATACGTTACTAATGTACTGTGACTACGGCTTGTAATTTTTTTTATTGCTTTAGAATCAATAATTCTCTAAATCAATAATGTTTGTTTCTCGAGAAATCAAGATTGGTTTTTTGATTTCTCGACAAATCGTTATATTATGATTTTTGTTAGGTTTTTTCCGGTTAGAAAGTTAATTAATGCAATAGCAAAGTACAATAATTCTTTCCGTACAATCAAGAAGTCGGCAGCTTAGCCTCGTGACAATTTCTCGAGAATCTCATTGATAATTTCTCAAAAATTGAATAATGAATTCCTTGAGATTCAATATTGGCCTTTTCTGATTATTTCTCGAGAATTATCGAGACGACATTTCTCGATTACAACCTTTAATTATTGTGGCCTTGTCGGGAATCGAACTCTGGACGGTGCTTTGCGCATTGGACTACGACGACTTATATAAGTAGGAACCTATTATGATTCTAGAGAATCGAAAAGATCTCTTCAGTTAGATGCAGTGACGTCCCTAAACAAAATGCCGCTCCATTTCTATACAGTATTTTTTATTATCCTTTCATGACTAATCTAATATATAAAAATTAATATTTGTGTGTTTGTTTGTTCGTATTAAATGCGCAGCCATACCGTTCATCCGATTGCGATAAAACTTTGTAAACTTATTGCTTGCACTTGCGCGAAGAGTATAGGCTATACTAATATATAAAAATGAATGTCTGTCTGTCTGTCTATCTGTGTGTCTGTCCCGTATGTGTTCCTATACCATTCATCTGATTGCGATGAAATTTTGGTAAGTGGTTGTATGCACACCCATGAAGGTTTCTGAATTTAAAAAAATCATCATATTCTTCTTCTTCTTCATTCTATTTTCTTTTATTCGTATGGTTCCTATACCATTTATTCGATTGCAATGAAATTTTGGTAAGCGGTTATATGCACACCCATGAAGGTTTCTGAATTAGAAAAATCTATATTTTTTTCTTCTTCATTCTATCTTCTTTTATTCGTATGGTTCCTATACCATTCATCCGATTGCGATGAAACCTTCGTCAGTTATTGTGTTAACACCCGCAAAGGTTTCTGAAATAGTACAACCATCTTCTTCTTCTTCATTCTATCTTCTTTTATTCGTATGGTCCCTATACCATTCATCCGATTGCAATGAAACCTTCGTCAGTTGTTGTGGTAACACCCGCAATGGTTTTTGAATTAGTACAACATCTTCTTTTTTTATTCTATATTCTTCTATTCGTATGCGTTCCTATTCCATTCATCCGATTGCAATAAAATTTTTGTCAGTAATTGTGCCAACACCCGCGAAGGTTTCTGAATTTTTACAACCATCTTCTATTTCTTCTTCTTCATTCTATCTTCTTTTATTCGTATGGTCCCTATACCATTCATCCGATTGCAATGAAACCTTCGTCAGTTGTAGTGGTAACACCCGCAATGGTTTTTGAATTAGTACAACTATCTTCTTCTTCTTCTATTCGTATACGTTTCTATTCCATTCATTCAATTGCAATAAAATTTTTGTCAGTAATTGTGCCAACACCCGCGAAGGTTTCTGAATTAGTACAACCATCTTCTTCTTCTATTCGTATGCGTTCCTATACCATTCATCCGATTGCAATAAAATTTTGATCAAGTGTTGTGCTCACGCTGCAAAGGTTTCTGAATTGATACAACTATTTTCTTTTTCTTCTATTCTATGTTATTCTATTTGTATGCGTTCTTATACCATTCATCCGATTGCGATGAAATTTTGACCAGTTGTTGTGCGCAAGCCCGCAAAGGGTTCTGAATAAGTACAACCATCTTCTTCTTCTTCTATTCGTATGCGTTCCTATACCATTCATCCGATTGCGATGAAACCTTCATCAGTTGTTGTGTTAACACCCGCAAAGGTTTCTGAAATAGTACAACCATCTCCTTCTTCATTCTATCTTCTTTTATTCGTATGGTCCCTATACCATTCATCCGATTGCAATGAAACCTTCGTCAGTTATTGTGGTAACACCCGCAATGGTTTTTGAATTAGTACAACTATCTTCTTCTTCTATTCGTATACGTTTCTATTCCATTCATTCAATTGCAATAAAATTTTCGTCAGTAATTGTGCCAACACCCGCGAAGGTTTCTGAAGTAGTACAACCATCTTCTTCTTCTATTCGTATGCGTTCCTATACCATTCATCCGATTGCAATTAAAATTTGATCAAGTGTTGTATTCACGCCCGCAAAGGTTTCTGAATCGATACAACCATTCTCTTCTTCTTATTCTTCTATTCTATGTTCTTCTATTTGTATGCGTTCTTATACCATTCATCCAATAATTGTGATGAAATTTTGACCAGTTGTTGTGCGCAAGCCCGCAGAGGTTTCTGAATTAGTACAACCATCTTCTTCTTCTTCTATTCGTATGCGTACCTATACCATCCATCCGATTGCAATGAAACTTTGGTGAGTTGTCGTGCGCACGCCTGCGAAGGTTTCTGAATTAGTAAAACCATCATCTTCTCCTTATATTCGAATGCGTACCTACACCATTCATCCGATTGCAATGAAACTTTGGTGAGTTGTCGTGCGCATGCTCACGAAGATTTCTGAATCATCTTTTACTTCTATTTGTATGCGTTCTTATACCATTCATCTGATTGCAATGACATTTTGATCAAGTGTCGTGCCCTTGCCCGCAAAGGTTTCTGAATTAGTACAATCATCTTTTTCTTCTTCTATTTGTATGCGTTCTTATGCAATTCATCCGATTGTGATGAAATTTTGACCAGTTGTTGTGCGCACGCCCGCAAAGGTTTCTGAATTACTGCAACCATCTTTTTCTTCTTTTATTTGTATGCGTTCTTATGCCATTCATCCGATTGTGATGAAATTTTGACCAGTTGTTGTGCGCACGCCCGCGAAGGTTTTTGAATTAGTACAACCATCTTCTTCTTCTTCTATTCGTATGCGTTCCTATACCATTAATCCGATTGAAATGAAACTTTGGTGAGTTGTCGTGCGCACGCCTGCGAAGGTTTCTGAATTAGTAAAACCATCATCTTCTCCTTATATTCGAATGCGTACCTACACCATTCATCCGATTGCAATGAAACTTTGGAGAGTTGTCATGCGCATGCCCACGAAGATTTTTGAATTAGAAAATCATCTTCTTCTACCATCCGTATGCGTTCCTATATCATTCATCCGATTGCGATGAAACTTTTGTCAGTTGTTGTGCGCACACCTGCGAAGGTTTCTAAATTATTATTATATAAAATACAAGGTTTGTTTGTTCCATTTAATTTTGATTTTTTTTTTACTACAATATATTAATAACATTAATAACGTTTTCATATTTTGGATTCGATTTTAATTTAGTGTTCTTATGTTTGACCTTTACTCCTATTAGAATTATTTTCATATTGCCATATTGTATTACACAGATATTTTAATATTAAAAAAATAATTACCTCTTATTATTTTTCAAATATCTAAGATAAATATAACCACGAAGCGACCCTGTGCGAAGCCGGGTACTTCAGCTAGTATAATATAAAAAATGTGTTGTATAGATACATTACTAACAAAATGTATAGGTACCACTAAAACATACAAAATTAAATTTAGATATAAAAAGTGAATAAATATAATTTAACTTAGATACTTACCCAAATCACCAGAATTTGAGGTCTTAATTTGGTTGATATGTCTGATACATTTTGGTTTGTACAATTTAGCAATACACAGATTTATTATTTTCACACCATTTTACTATGCTATTATTGTACAAGTGAACAAGATAATTTTTCTTAGTATTTATTTAATGTACACCTACTTTTAATCATAAATACACTATTAATTAATAGTTTCAACACTCGACCATTAAAATGAAAAAACTTTCCAGGTCCCTTTTCTTGCAGTCAGTAACTATGTCAGCCAAATCTAATTTAAATGTCATCTTTGCTTTAATAGACAATATTGCGAGTACATGATTTCAGATTCATTTAGAAAATTAGTCCCGTTAAGCTCTACATGTTAATTAATACATTTTGTTTCCAACCAGTGAGATGAATTTTGTAATGGAAAGATATTTCCGTAACTACTGAGTTTAGGAAGCTATTTCTATAATATGAGTATCGTATATACCTAGCGATTCTCCTCAATTTGCCGCCCTTCGAGTAACTGCCGCCCCCAAGCGACGCTCAATCTGCCTACCCCCACGGGACGTCACTGGTTAGATGTCTGCGGAATCCAATCCAATTGGTTACAAATCCGCATTTATATCACAAGAGTTAAAAATAATAACTTTTTCATTAAAATAATAATAAGATCGAAACAGAAAGAAAGTGCAGAGTGAAAAAAATTACGAGATTTGAAAGCATGCCTTATCCGTGGTACAGTTTTCTTGGCCCCCTTTCTGCTCGACCGCAAAAAATCTATCAAATTATGTTATTATGTTATTTACGTTATTAATAATGCTCTTGAACGTGTCGGAATTATTAATGTTTCATTTTAATGATATAATTTGGATTACTATTCCACCTCAGTCTGGAAATGAATGAAATGATCAGGCACAAAAAACATACCATTGAAACGTAAAATATCTACACATTCTACTGAGTTTTTTTCAAGAGTCAAGATTAACTACTGTCCAGTAAGTATTTCAGAGAATAAACAGTGGCGATTTAAGGGATTTATAAGTCTGAGGCACTAATTGATTTCGGGGCCTCCGACGATAAAAAAGTAGAATATTAACCATAAATTCCATCTACCAACTCAAAATAACAATGTATATTTCCCTATCCAATTATTATTGAAGATGGCTGTGATGACACATAATAATATTAAAGGTTTATTTTGTGTGTGCCAAATACGTATCTGTTTGAGTGGTTATGTTATGGGCTCTTTTGATGTTAGCTGCAGGATATTTTGTTATGCTTCGGGTACAATTGTATGTACCAACCCATTTAATGAGAATTTCGCATCTTTTTATGAATTTGGTATAATTTTACAATCGTATGACTTGTTTGAACTGTTTCGAGGCCCCATTTTAATCACTGACGAATCGATTGTGTCATCTGCGTAAAAGAAAATTTCAGTTGAAAAGGAGTAAATTAGATAGATGCGTATCTTAGGGGCGTACGCGCCTAAGTATGGTTCTGCATCGTGCTCATAGACTAAACCACATGTGATTTTGAGCCGTGTGCCATCTAAACTTATAATTTCTGTTCATGCAAATATATTTTTACTAAGTACCTACGTATTGAAGTGTCTGAATGTATCGGTTTATATACCTTAAATGATTAAATATATACGCTCACTCCATGATCAGAAATCATAAGATTAGTTACAATACGAGTTGTATACGGGGCTGGGAGATACGATGTGTACTATATACCCAAAACGCTTTAAAACCTCTGTCATACAGTCACGTTTCACAAAAATTTCAGAGATTTAAAAAATGCCAAACACGTCTACAAGGTCAATACAATTTTTGCATTCAAATCACCAATTGGTCGAGTGTGAACTGTAAAGTGGCAAACGCATAATTGGGTGAACAACTTTCCTCCGTTCCTCACTATTTGCATTACAATGTCAATAGCAAATATAGCATTATTAATTATATCGCAAATAAATACGTTAAAACTTTCTCGTATTTTAAACAACTAATGGTAATTTAATTCGCGATACAGTATGTGCACCGGAGAAATGAAAAGCTGCTGCGCTAGATTGGATTGAACCGATGACCTTAGCTTATCGGAATCTGTAATCACCATGAAGCCTGTCAAAATTATGCATATAATTGTTTACTATGTATCTATTTAATCATCTCATTCTTCCGGTTCCTCTAGCTAGATAGTTGAACAGCAGCCACTTTGTCTATTGATGCATCTATTCTCAACAATCGTAGTTTGTTGGTTTGCAACCGAACCGTACGGTAATTGTAACTCAGTTAGGAAATCCTTGTTTGCAATTGATTAGTAGTATCACTTATTTATTAAATGTCTTCAACAAGTAATTATTCATATGAAGTATTCGCCGACCCCTCGTTACTCGACTAGGCATTATACATATTGAAACAATATCGTGGTCCAGCTTTGTCTTTCCGTGATACAACTAAGAATATGGTAGTATTTTTTTAAATACGCCATTTCTATTAACATTTCCCAGTGGTTAAGCTACAACATACGGCCGTAGCCATAAATAGACAAACGATAATTGAAGTAGGGAGTAAGATAATGTTAACGCGCCTGTTTGAACATGTGCCGAACCGGAAAAAAATCGTTTTTCAGTAAGGTCAATAGTTATTATAAAACAATCATTATTCGTAGGATGTTTTATCACGTTTGAATGGTCAAAGACATAGCTTAGAATCTTTAGAATTATCTTCAAATGAGGTAATCGTGCCCATTTTTTGAATAATAAAATGCCTAATTCTTGTCGAATTTGGGATCACAGAGATTATAAAATATAATTTTGTATCGTAAATATTTATATTATTTAAATAGTAATCAATTATACTAATGGTTTTATAAATGCGTTTAAAAATTAATAAATCTAAAAAATCTTAACACCACTGCACGTGGATGTACTGAAATATGACTATATTCTAAACATTAGATCGAGAGGTTTAAAATAATACTATTTTATGTAATAAAAATACTTTATGCAGTCATCAAATGTTTAAAATAAATATACCTAAAGGATGATACGGCTTCAAAATTATATAAATAGATTATCTACAACGTTTAAGGAATGTCCAGGCTCTGAAAATACCATAAAATCTCCATTTTGACCTACGTCGCGCATGTAGGCCGTTATGCGTCGGCCTATAGCGTCATGGGTCCCAGGTTCGAATCCTGGGTCTGGCGAGTGCACATATTGTTTTTCAATTTGCGTATGAGTCAGAGTATGGACCTAATAGATTGAGCAAGTGGTGGACATCCATTTCTCGTATATAATCTTATTAGGATCGGACATGGTCAAAAAAACAATTGGTATTTAAAAAAATAAACTTATAAAATAATAAATAACAACATTAAAGCAAATTGAAATGAAATATCATTAAAAGTTAGCTAAAGCATTGTATTTGGTTTCGAAATATATTTACTAGATATCCATTACAATGAAAATGAAAATGAGGCCTTGCACATTACAACGTAGTTTTTTTTTTAATTAGTTAATATTTTGTTCTTAATTTTACATCATAACGCTGAGAAATGGGAAAGTGTATTCTTTTACCTCATAAACATACTATCTAATATGTTGGTATATCATAAACTAAGATACTTCTTGTTGTGGGTATGTAAAGTACGTATTTGTGTAGATAGTGATATTTTCGAAAGTGACATTACTGACATGAGTTTTCGAAGATGACACATGGTGAAGAAGGTAGGTGCAATCAAGAACTGTAGAGTGGAACGTCTCCATTGAGCAGACTTAGTCACAAGTATCAAGGAATGAAGATAACCAACTTCGCAAGAAGCTCCTCATCGATGTTCCGGAAGAAAAAAATGCGGTAGATGAATGGACTGGGCCGAAATGCCAATGTGCCGATGTTAATGATGTCTGCCGGTAAATGTTATTTTCCGACTACATTTCTTTTAGGAGTGTTCGCTTTTCTCCCTCTTGAAGTTCGTAGATCACTTGTGTTCTAGATGCATTTTTGTATGGTTTTACGAGGGATGCGAGAATAATAAGTGAGCTCCCTAGAAGCATAGGCATCTATTTATTTTATTGTTTATCATTATTAATATTTCTTTCTTTCTTATGAGGGCAATGTTCGTTTTATACTTTTATTTAACTTGCTTGATTATAAGCAGTTCTTTTTTTAATTATTTAAATATCATGTTGTGAACGTCATGAAAAATTATGGTTTGTTACACATTGTTTATTATTTAAATACATAAATATTATTTATTAAATTGAGGTGATTGAATCAAATTGAGTGATATTCATACCTTCGTCCAGCTAATATAGCAGATTATAGTAATCATCACTATCACAATATCTCACTATCTTGTGATGAGAGGCTGCAAAAAAATTAAAAAATCGCAGTCACGTATTCTATGTACTTGCCTACATAAATGCCCGTGGTTGGTAATTTACATAGTTTTTAGAAACGCAAGAGCTAACACCAAATTAAACCTAGATTCCGGTTGCAAATAAAGAGACACTAATGCCTTAGAAATTTCGTCACGTGTGAACTCAGAGACGATATTTCGGCAACACCCGACTTGCATACAAATAGCTGTATGTACTTACTCATCAGTGGTGTCAATCACCTGATCGGTGCGAACAGGTTGATAACACAAGATCATGTTTAAGAGCCGGTTGTTTGATTCGATACCTAAAAAATTATTATGGCATCATTTATTTGATTCGAATCTCTTCTAAACGAAATATGAGACGGTTTATGAATAGGTTGTTAAAATTGAGAGCTAGACATTGTAATAATGTGTATTGTTTTAATTTGCATGGTTCAGTTAAAATCTGAGATACAATGTCATGGCTTAAAAATTTCAGAGAATTGATTGGTGCTTTGCACTCCATTCCCGTTTAGAATACACTTAGACTATAGATACATCAGAATACATTAAACTAACCATGGAAGAAATTGCTAAACTCATTGCCGACGTCCCATCACAGGTATGGCACAGAAAGAAGAAGAAGTCTACATTAAATGTAGTTTAAATACAATGGCAGCATTATGTCTTTTTTTCATTATGCTAAACGTTTTCAAGTGATATTCAATTAGGCTAAATAATATATACGCTTTATTATAGTAATGATAAAATAATATAATAATCTAATATCAATCATGACTGGTATCTATAGAGTCAGTACTAGTAAGTGCAAGCCTCGATTTGAATAATAAATGTACGCGAGGCCCCTGTGTACGGGGGCGTAAATTATATTTCCCTAAAAAATGATTAACAGGGATACAGGGGGAGAGTTATCAGAGCGAAACGATATTTTTATAGTAGGTAAAATAATTAATTTACAATTTTGATAATTATTACAAAATTACTTACGAGATCATTTTTCCTGCCTTTTTATCGTTAAGAGATTTCATAATTCATAAAATAAAAGATTCCTAGTTACTTGAGTAACAATTAACACAATATGGCAGCGGTTTTCTAAACTAGAGGCGCGGAGCTTTGTATAGGGAGCGCGAAAAATTTAACACAAATTAATGTAGCCACAGGTTTACAGTTTGCAGTTTGCAAATGCATAGTTTATTAAGAGCCTGGGGTTCGGGCACAACACACATCACAAATTTACTCTAATAGTTAAAAAAAAAGTGTAACTAAAAAAAGAAAGACGCTATTTTCTTTTAGGCCTATTAAACATTTTAAATATGTGGTTGTGCGTTGCAATTTGATGTGATACCTTTCTGATGATTGCTATATTTAAATGATAACTCCCTTGTATAATTTAGGAAACACTACAATTTTTGTCAATGAACGATGATGAATTTGGATTAACTACTATTGAAAAGGAAAAAAATTGATAGAATTATCATGTGATAATTCATTGAAACCATAACCCTAGTTTAATTTTGGTTGAATTGAAGTGAAGAATAATATAATACTTTGTCAAGAAAAGCGATGTAAGTTGTAAGTAAAGTACCTACTGCCACTATTGCGAAACGGGATTTTCTGCATTAGCTGCAATGAAATCCAAATATCAATCCCGTTTAGTAGAAAAAGAGCACTTTGTGCTAATAAACAAGCACATCCATCGCATGAAAAACAAATTAATTTAAAAATGAATATAATAGTAGTGAAATCTTGTTTATTTTTATAATTAGGTTTTCTTTCATTTTTGTATTAGTACAATTTTGGCTATTTAAAAAGGTATTATTTAATGAAATAAAGGGGGGGAGGCGCCAAGATTAGATTTTTTTAAAGGGAGGCGTAGTAACATAAAGTTTGGAAACCATTGCAATATAGAATAGCATACAGCAAAATATTAGGCCGCTTTTATTCGCCCAACAATATTGTTTTGTACTGTATCTTACATGATGCTAATGTGCCATTTTTATATATATTTTCTCAAACAAATTTATTGGAAAGACATGAAAAATATTCTTGAATAATACCCACCTTCGAATTTTTCAGGGTGTACGTGATTCTACTACATATTATTTGATTACATTGAGGTTCTGGGGTTCTCTTATAGTTTCATGTTTTATTTGCGTTGGCCGAAGTCACATAGGGCCTGGTTCAATCGTCCGAAGACCAGGCCTGGATATCGTCTATTTCACAGCCTAATTTAGAATTTTACAACATGATAGAACCCTTCTAGAGACAATCGATTGAAAATTAGAATCGCATAAGTACAATTCGTTTTTTTGCGATTTTAGTGCGAGTGTTATAATATTACGTATCCGGAAATTTGTACGTAAACAGTTCAACGTAGAACACTTATTCGTGTGCCGCAGTACGTGAAACATGAGTTCGTGCAACATTTAATCAAATGACGAGTTCTTCGTTGAACATTTCACCGTGGAATACATTTCACCGTGGAATGCGTATTCTACAACATGTGGCGCTGGTTTGCAGTTCCAATTAGATTCAATACGAATTTTATGAGATGTCTTTATTGGTTTTAAATAATTTAATGTTGAAACTACATACATATAATTACAATATGAAACTATTTCTAATTTAGTTACCTACTTATTTTCTTCCGTCTTTCCCATATACTCCGATGGTTTAAGTGTTATAATTTTACATGATTATTATATGTTACCAAAATAGCATTATTTACTTCAAAATTGTAAGTAAATAATATTATATTTCTTTACCTTCGTAAAAGAAGTGGTTATGTCGATATGTCATTTTTTCCAGTACAAACGATTCTTTAATGCCTTTCAAAGTCATTAATTGATAATTTAAATAATAATATGCACGATAGATTTTTATGTTGTTTTTAATACAAGTAAATAATTTGGAAAAGACTAAAAAATAAAGCAATTTTTGAACATTTTTAAGAACTTTTCAACACTTAACTTAGTATTGGCAAATTTTGATATTGACACTTATTTTACCAAGATCCAGATTTATAATTCCTTGTGTAATATAGATATTATCGTGTAAGTATTAAGTACTTAATATTATGAAGTGCACTTAATGGTAACTATAAAAACAGCTATTTATTGGTTGGAATTAGGAAAACATTTTATTAGGTAGTTAATTAAAATAAAACACAAAAATAAGTAGTTAGTGTTTATTCCACAATTCACACATGGATATTATAGGTTAACCTATAATCCTGAGATATTGGTATCATTTCAGTACCGTTTATTATGTATTGTACTTATAAGTAATAAGTAAAACTATTAATACACCCATGGTGGCTGAGTTGGTAAAGTGGTCGTCTATCAAGAAGTGGGATCGATCAATCCAGCGTAAAGACCCAATGTGTCGTGCAGTGGCGCAACCAGGGGGGGGGGGCAAGGGGCCCTGGCACCCCCCAAAAATGAAAATTATCAGAATGATTTTAAACATTGAAATTGAAAGCCAATAAACTATACCTTTGGGCTTAGACAAATAAAGACACGGCAAAAAAATGATTTGTAATAATTCTCCAGCACCCTTTTTAGAAAAATTTCTTAGATTTTAATTTTTAACACAAAAATTTTGAAACACTAATGTCAAGTTTTTTTAGAAACACAATCCCTAATGGAAATGTCAAAAATTCTCGATGTCCACCCGAATTCCGGAGTAGTGTCGGTCATGGCTGGGGAGGGCTGACAGAGCTCTAGCCTGAGGGCCCGGGCTGTGGGGGGCCCGGCGTGTCGGGTTGACCAGATAAGTGAGATAAACACACATCATAAATTAGCGTTAATAGTAAAAAAAGTCGCCTGCGGCGCTTATATACTTCATGGTCATGAACATTTTCAATTATTTATATAATTGTGCAATATAGTTTTTGATTATAATGTGTTGATACTCGATACTGTCGAGACAGCTCCATTAAAGTAGGTGTATTAAAAATCGCCAATAATTCACTGTATAAGTACCCTTAATTTGAACTGAAACACAATTTGAAGAACGTTAATGTAGTATTTCACACTGCCTTTAATCTAATATCGTAGCCTGAGGGCCCGTTTCAGGATGTGGGGACCATGGTGTAGGTACACCGAGCGCAATAGACAAAAGACCGATAAACGAGAAATTAGGCTGTGAAGAAGAAATAGATCCTATGGGACTAATTTACATTTTCCGCCTTGCCCCCCCCCCCAATATTAAATCCTGGGTGCGCCACTGGTGTCGTGTCAAGTGATTATTTCTAGTGTGTCAATCAATATATAGAATGTTACATTCTCAAATCTAGGGTCTTATTGGTTGAAAAAAAAATGGTTTATTATAATTTTTATAATACCTATGTATTTATTTAATAATACATTCAGTTTACTGTGGGAAACATGTCCTAAATATAATTAAAAAACCAATAACGAAATGTAGTAAGTGTTTTGAAATGATGCATTACCTAATTACAAATCCGTTTTATTTTGGTGGAATCTAGTAAGTGACACTGACTAAAGTCTAAACTAAACAATACATTCATTCAAGACAAATGTGTCCAGATGGTAAATTTTTTTTGTATTATGGTCAATTTATTGGGTTGGCCCTTAGACTATAACTTGGCCCTTTCTCGAGAGTTCCCTTGTTCATTATTGTGTGCACAAAAAAGACCGTTTTAGAAATTAATATTATTAAAAAAAAAACATTATTACGTACGATATGGTTGTAATTATAATATACTTATCTACCTATTTTCTGCTGTGTCCCTTGTATTATAATGGTTTTATTACGTACTTTTAAGTAAGTATTATATTTTTACATGAATATTTAAAATTTCATTATATATTGTAAATAAATAATATTATATTATGTTACTATGTTTATTGGTATTTTGTATTGATAATGGGAGCTATTTATAAGTAATAACCATATACATAGTATATTTGTCTATGGTAATACCTACGTAATGCACATTAATGGTATTAACTATCAAGTTTAGTATTGATAAGAAAATATTAAGTAAGTATATCATTAATTTAAATACCTATAACACAACAATACTATTTAGGTAAGTACCTAATATTTATTTCACAATTTAGACAGGTATATATATATATGTACAGATAAGTTAACTGAAATTACAAATATACCTAATGCTAATTTAAATCTATTTCCGTTTTATCTATGAACGTACATTTTATATTATTTTTATAATAACTTAACTTGCGTACTCCATAATAATGCAGGAAATTAAGAAGGCATCAGAAGTGTAGATAGATAAAGATTGTCATGGCTACGGAACCAACGTGTGTTTCAAAACATACATTTTTGAAATTGACTACAATGTTCTTATAGCTATTTACCACGTGATAAAGAATATGTTATTTACATTACGTAAGTATCATAATATGTTTTAATTTGTTAACTGTCAATTCATGGTGGAACTGCATTGTTATTATATTATTTCTGTCGCTTTGGAATTTGTTTGATAAATATTGTTTTAAAAAAATGTACTCAGTTGAAAATGTCCCTCTGAGGCGGACGAAACAGGTCCTAATTAAAAGTGGAATAACTACTACAAAAAATGCGTTTTATTAAATTAAAACAACAATATCATAATATGCATTAAAGTTTCTAACATAAATGAAACGCGCATTCAATATTGGCAATATTCGAAGACACTAAACGGGCTTAGTATTTCTTGCGTTGCTGGCTTCAAATTCTGGGTCGATGGTGACTGGCTTTAGCATTTCTATCTTAGTAATCAGTTCTGTGGTATGACCTATAGATATTTAAAATGCACTATTATGCAACTGTAACAAAAGTAACCTATAACGTAAGCGTATTAAACATTACATATTATTTATAAATCATGTATGTGTGAATACTTAGTAAACAGAATACAGTATGTACCTGGCTGGTACTATTCGGTTATACGGAGTACAGCGGAAAACGCATTTTGAAAATAGCCGATAAACTGGATTATTTGTTAGGTTAACCTAACCAAACCTAACCTAACCTAACCTAACCTAACCCAACCTAACCTAACCTAAACTAACCCAAACTAACAAATAATCCAGTTTATCGGCTATTTTCAAAATGCGTTTTCCGCTGTATTCCGAATAACCGAACAGTACCAAATAAACTTTTTACGAAGAATGTTGTCACTTGTTAGCCATTCGCCCAACCCATTGGGTCTTTACGCTGTATTAACACACAATGCTTTCAAATGTTTTAATAAGATTATTATAATCTGAGTGGACTAATTGAATTAAAACTTATTGTAAGTAGGTATTATTGAAAATACAAAGATGGCAATACCTAATTTATTTAAAAAATAAATGTTTTTACCTAGGTATATAGATTTAATTCATTTATGATATTATTGATCTTTATAATATATAAAGTAAGTACTTAAGTATCTTAATATATATTTATGTATTATACAAAAAATATAAAAATAATAATACTTAATTAATATTATATAAAGTAGATAATAAGTAGATAATACAATCATAGATAATATAATCATAGGCTATACATTAGATATAGTCAATTCACTGTCATTTACTTTTTTTGTTTGTAAGAAATAAAAAGGTTTTTATATTTATACATATATGTATAAAGTACGCAGTACCTACCAACATATCCTAAATATAATTAAAAAATCTTGAAATAAATCAATTACAAATCCGTTGTATTTTGCAGTTTATTGTGTAGGTAGGTCCTTTAACTTTCACGTGCTTCTAGTGCACAAAAAACATTTGGCCACTGTAACATAGATACCTAATATCCGGAGTTCTGATCAAATCTTAAAATTAATAAGTATTAATAAAAAGCCAACATTATTACGTACCTACCTTACTATAACAAAAATAACCTATAATGAAACGGAGTGTATTATACGAGTGTAGAATAGGTAATTAATATTTTTTCTGCAATCCGGAACATAAATTGGCTCCATAGAATGGAGATTATATTAAAAACCTTTTTACGAATAACGGTTGTTACTTGTTAGCCAATCTTGGTCTCACGTTGGATTAACACACATTTAAACAACAACATGTATTTTTTATTCAGTCACAGGATTGAACCCACTTTCTATATGGAACCGCTCTGCCAAGTCGGATGCCATGGCTGTATTATCAGGATATGCAAAAGTTAAAGTACCTACGTAGTAGTACCTATCTTTAAAGTTGCAAAGATCAATCATATCCAAAATGAATTCAATAAATGCAGTCATCTATATAAGTAGGTACATTTATTTTTAAATTAAAGTATGCAGCTATTAACACGTTCGTATTTTCTATAATATCCATTTACAAAAAAGTTACACAATAGACACATTTAAAAAAACAACGTGTATTTTTGTACATCCGCGGGATCGAACTAACCCACTCTTCATAAACGACCGCTCCCCCAACTCGGGCACATATATTTAAAATTAAAGTAGGTACTACGTACTTATCTATAAAAATCAATAATATCCTAAATGAATTAAACAACAGCATTTACATATACCTATGTACCTATATACATTTATTTTTTAAATTAAAAAAGGTAGGTATTGCCATCTTTTTATTTTCAATAATGCATACTTACAAAAGGTTTCAAATCAACTAGTCCATTGTCCACACCAAAACAACAAAATATTGCTATTTCTGTAAGTTGCAATATTAATGTCTAAATAAAACACTTAAAAATACGTAATAAAACCATCGTAATACAAGAAACACACATTAGAAAATAGGTAGGTAAGTAGATTATAAATACAATCACATCGTATAGGTATATTATTTATGTAGTTTCAACATTAAATTATTTAAAACCAATAAAGACATCTCATAAAATTCGTATTGAATCTAATTGGAAGAGCAAACTAGCGCCACATGTTGTAGAATACGTATTCCACGGTGAAATGTATTCCACGGTGAAATGTTCAACGAAGAACTCGTCATTTGATTAAATGTTGCACGAACTCATGTTTCACGTACTGCTGCACACGAATAAGTGTTCCACGAAGAACTGCATACGTACAAATTTCATGTAACCATAATATTATTCATCATAATATTAACCCCAGAAATACTATGTCGAGCTCAATTTTTAACTAATTTAATTAGCCATTTAGCCAAACCACACCCATTGTCTGAACAAGAGTATATTAAATATTTGATTAAAAGGGAAACTACTACACTGGTGAAAATTTTCCATACATGTTTGCTTTGAGCTATTTTTTAATAACAACAACACGTCTCTCTCTCTTCAATATTTTCCGCAAATCAGCAAAATCTGCACGAAGCCCGCACCCTGAAGGGTCACGTCTCTTGTCACGTCTAAACCACTGTTATCCATATAAACATAATTTTCACTTAGAAACTGAAGAATTTATTAAAAAGTATAATATTAATTATTATTCCGGTAGTTCTAATAAGACGATGATTAAAATTTATTTCAATATGTGAATTCACTGCTGGATGAAGGGCTCTACAAGCTTATTCCCGTGCCTGCATTTCCATGTATTTAAACAGAAATTTATTCATTCTATGAGTCACTTGTTTATGGTCTTAGAGGTTCGAGGAATCGATTGATTTTGAGGACCTCCACGATAAAAATAAATAAATTCTAACTACCACCGTACCTACATAGTAAAAATAATAATCTATATTATCTTTTTTATCGTATTATTAATTAACATAACAGTGATGGAATATAATTATATTAGTGGCTTAGTTTAGTTTACAATATTGAGTTTGTGTGGTTATGTTATAGAATATAGGCTTTTTTGATGTTAGTTGCAGAGATTTTGTGATGCTTTGGTTAATTTATAATGTTATACACAAGTTGTGAGAAATACGCATCGTTTTATTGGCAAGTGTATTTAAAAGTAACAACAATGGATTATTTATACCTAATCTAACCTAACCTAATAATATGATAATAAATTTCGACCGTAAATTAGATCATTTCAACGACGATTTCATCTCACGTAACCCTTATTATCAAGAACGTATACATTGATAAATGACATACATAAATGTAAAGAATCGGCATAATTAATATTATGACGAAAATAAATGATATATTATGTCTATTCTATGACGAATAACATTTTTTTTATTTTTTATTATTAAAACCTAATAAAGTAGTGTAAATTAGTCTAATATTTCTGTGGAATAATATGTAAACAGAAAGTATTGAAATGTATACTTAACTTTGAAATGATTGTTTTTGACAAATTCATAAAAGCGGTTGTATATTATAAAAAATGATTGTTTACAGGCAATTCATTTGAATATGTTAGTTTCTTCAATAACGTGTGCTAACCAATCGAAAGCTCTCGCAAATATGGATATATCGAAGTGAAAGTGATGTTTACGTGTGAATTGTGTATGCTCTTATTGCCATTAAGCTTTTTTGGGGTAGCAATATGAGTGATATTCAGAGTCAAATATTATTCTGCTGAAACTTGAGTAGTGTACTTATGCGAGTCGAATTCAGACACCGGCTGACGATTAAGTGTTTTTCTCTGTAAAACTTAGACGATTCTTTTTATTTGGCGTAGATAATCCGTCTTCAAAGTTTATTTATATTTTTATCTTCTTGAAAAACAGTTTCTCTTTTAAATTTATGACCTGAATCAAGATTTCAAATAAAACAATATTTTAAATTAATTTATCTTATCTTCGAATGGTTTTTTCTACTCATTATTTATGTGAAATGTCTAGGATGACTTTCTAATAAAATGCATCGAATTGTTTAGTATAATATAACTTAATTTTACAACTTCGAAAAAAATGGGGTTCTTTAGATAATAAATTCTCTCTTTCAAGTGTATATTTATATAATTTCTCTTAGATTAGGGCCTAATCTAATATGATTACTTCAAATTAGATACCTACACTAATAAAGCAGCAGTCATGTACTTACATAATATAAAACACACACGTCAAGTTAATGCATGGTATCATAAAAACAAAATATAAAAAAATATTCGGGAATTTCACTCTTGTCAAAATTTAAATAAATTGAGGAGAATGTTCGTCAAGAATATTGTACAGACCTACAAACTCTGAAGAATGGGATGGGGGAGTCACTGTCGAAAACTACCCAATCAAGACTCGTAACTGGACAAAATCTGACTTTCGAATGATATTTTCAAAATGGCGTCCTATGGTATTCGTAATTCCATTTTGGCCTTACTACAGATACGTTTGTAGGTCTGTACCTATTAATTTCGTATTTTTCATTTATTTCTATATGAAGATAACTATTGAGCTAAACGATATCCCAATAAAATATATCTCTATTTTGTAAAATAACATGTTCAATGAATGCAATTTTTAAGCCATCAATAGGGGTGCCAGTTTACATAATCTTGAAAAAATTGTATCCACTGAAAATGACCAGTACCTATTCATATTCCCTAAATATGGATACAAAAATCATACCAGTGGGTCTATTATACACACAAAGCGGCTATCGGCAGCTATCGATGGTAGTTTTTCGTATTTACGTATTGAAGAGTTAATTGTTACAATAAGTCAACCGACTAAATTATCAAAAAGTGCTATGTTCTAACAGCCCCTCTCTTGGTCGTGTTAACTTTTAAAGCGAGATAGACAGTTTTGACAGTTTAGACGGCTAACTTATTGTAACAATAATTGTAGGTAATACCTCAATACATAAATTTAATATAAACTACCGTCGATAGCTGCCGATAGCCGTCTTGTGTATAGAATAGACCCACAGATGTGCATATTCGAAATCATTTGGTTGAAAATATTTGTTCTCTTGAATAGAACTCAATAAATTGGCATTATCAATGGTAGGTTAGTTCGCCCAATATGCAATATAGCGTTAAATTTTATTTATTTTAAGAGGGCAGCGTTTTCTATCGTCTTTTTCATGCACGCTGTCAATAAACAAGTCTTCTGTCAACTAAAAGTTATATAATATTATATATTAAAACTTTGGTTGCAGGAGTTTGCCAGTAGTACGTTACTAAAATATTGCTGGTCTACAGTATACTTTATAAGAAACGTTACAATACATACTTATGTACGTTATGCCGTTTGCAATAATTAGGACAAAGTTTCACCCATAGCTTGTTCTAACTTGACAAACAATGATTTATGTATTTCTACTTGTTAGAAAGCTCAGCTGTTTCTGAACCCGAGGTCATCAGGTTCGAGTCTAGGATAGGCAAACAATGTTTTCGTACCTACTTTGAAATTGAACGTAAATACGATTTCACGACAGCGAGAAAGATGTTAATATTGTGACCACGATTTACTGTTAAAATTTATTTCACGTCAAAAGTTAAATATATATTTTTAAATCATATTGGTACCTAAGTATTATTAATTTTAAATATATTTTAGTCCATTTGCTCGACCTAAAGAGCGGATATGAATAAAGCAGACCAAAAATAAAGATAGGTTTTTTAGGCGGCGGTGATTTTATTTGACGTAGATGACGTAAACGTTTATTAAAAATAAAAAGGCTCTCGAAACAGTTCAAACCAGTCATAAAATTATTGATTTCCAAAATCTTATAAGAATGCAATTAATATCACAAGCATAATAAAATTCCTGAAACGAAAATCAAAGGGGTCTATAACCATTGTCACTTACAGGTGTGATCCTAACGAAGACTACCTCTTTATATTATATATTTTTACTAGGTACATTATACGTTTGTAGTAGAATTTATGGTTTAAAATATTTTATCTTTTATCATGGGAAACCTCAAAGTCAAGATCTCTTAGTCTCTAAACCATTTACTGTTTTAGGCATGATACTAAAACGAGAAATTCGCCTCTATTAATTAAAATATGATTATTATGTCTGAATTGCACATTCAAATTTTACTGAGGTGCATAAATAATATGGAAAAAAGAGTTTTGTTATTAAGTTTGACATTCATATTGTAGACACTTCTGATTTTGACTAGGTGTGCAAAACACTAATAATTATTATTGCGTCAAGACCATGACCCCCACATCCTGAAGCGGGTCCCCAGGCCAGGATATATGACGCCCCCCCCTACCTATCGCTAAGGTTAAGGGCGGTGTGCTTTTTTACAGCAATGTTCCTCAAATGGTTTCCCCTAAACCCATTGTTAAGGATATTCCGTGTAATTTTAGTGATTTTTAAATAAATCCAGTTGCAAGAAATGAAAATATAATTAATATTAAATTCTACAGGTTTTTTTTAAAAAGGTTTGTCGATAGCTATTTCGGTTGTAACACCATTATCAAGTCTTGATAATGGTGTTACAACCGAAATAGCTATCGACAAACCTTTTTAAAAAAACCTGTAGAATTTAATATTAATTATATTTTCATTTCTTGTAAAATGGAATTCTACCAAGTAAATGCTAACTCAATTAATAAATCCAGTTGGTTTATTTATTGAGTTGTTGACACAAGCATCATTATTATGAAGCACTAATATAATTAAGTCATATTGGATAAATAGCCATTGTATAAGTAAGTAAACACATTAAAGATAAGTAATTATAAAATAAAATTCCACGCGAATTATCATTTATTATATCAATCATCATTTCACATATTTTCAAATGTTAATAAACATTAAGGAAAATAGCTTTTTTACTATTATAGCAAATTTATGGTGGGTGTTTTTCTACTTAAGGGGGATGTCATCAAAAGTTTCGATTTCATAGAGCCATCTATTCCCCGAATTACAAAGCATATAGGTCAAAATTATATCAGATTCTAATTCCAATTACAATCCAATTTGAATGAATCTTCGAGGCATCTTATCTAGATGTCACTGTAATTATATATTAATAAAAAATCTAAAAACAGATGATATAATTACAATTATTATTTAAACAATGGTATATATATTTTTTGCATTTTATTTCAATCGGACTTTTTTTATATTTCGTCAGATTATTATAAAAATATACGTGGACCATCGACCTTATAATAATTACTTAATATGTGAGTTTAATTGGAATGGATTGGATTGTATTAGAATTTGGATTTTATAGTAATATTAAAAAAATATATACATATAATAATATTGTGTAATGATATTTATATGTGATAACAATCTGTGAATTATTGACATTCTCATAGTAATGAAGATAGGTAATTAATTAGGTATGGAATCATTAGACCATACACATGATCTCCATAAAAATGGCGTCCTAGGCCATTTTACAACACATTTTTAGAAAATAATGATTAGGTTACCTAAGTAAAAATATAAATATTATCAATACATTATTAGAACAATCCGAAGATGACAGCCGGTTTGGTGATTTGAAAATAATTAAATATACCCAAAACATTGACAATAATATTTTATTCTCATCATAAGAAAATATACCAAACATCTGAATAGAATTGACCCATAGGGACTTTTTATTTTGTTTGGCATTCACAAAACGTAATAATAATAATATGTACTAGGCACACTGCAGGGTTTATTTGGAAAGCATCTGTCAGTCGAGCAGGTACCTACCTAGTAATATATCAATGCTGGCTGAATTGGCGCGGACAGGGAACTAAGAAATATTTTTTTTTCTTTTCTGTGGTCCGGACCATTCCAAACAAGCAATGTTGCGCCAGTTTTAATTTGTGACTAGGTATAAATATGCCAGTCGAGATTATTTTTGGTAGGTAAATACTTCTGATTACTTATACAAATATTGAAAACTGGTTAAGTAAAACCAAATAAGGACTGATCTAATTATTTAAATCTGAATAGGTATATCCCAAATTAATTTTACTAATTAATTTTGACATTATTTAGTTTGCAGATATTTTATTAGTAATATTTTTTTTATGTAGCTACTTACAAACATTGTGTCAATTTTATTTTCGATGAATATATATTAAGTAGATATGTTAATTACTTAACACATTGACTGCTGACTAGATAATTGCTTTTTAATTACCACATTTAAATAGTACGCTAATTATATCGATTGGCCACCTAATCGTTACGCACTAGGTACGTCTTTAGTGTCCAAGTCGATATGCCCTGGATCGAGGGGCCCTGGCACCTCCCAAACATAAAAATTTTCACAATGATTTTAAACATTGCAATTGAAACCCAATAAACTATACCTTTGGGCTTATAAAAATAAAAACACTGCAAAAATATGATTTGTAATAATTCTTCAGCACCCTTTTTAGAAAAATTTCTTAGATTTTAATTTCTAACACAAAAATTTCGAAAAAAAAACAAACAAAATTTTAGAAACCCAATCCCTAATGAACTGTCAAAAAATTCTCGGTGTCCAACTGAATTCAGGAGTGGTGTTGGTCATGGCTGGAGAGGGCTGACAGGGCTCTAGTCTGGGGGCCCGGGTTGTGGGGGGCCCGGCGTGTCGGGTTGACCAGATAAGTGAGATAAACACACATCATAAAGTAGCTTTAATAGTAAAAAAAGTCGATATTACACTTCATGGCCATGAACATTTTCAATTACTTATATAATTGTGCAATATATTTTTTGATTATTACGTGCCGATACTCGACAGCTCCGTTATTAAAGTAGATGTATTAAAAATCGCCAATAATTCACTGTATATGTACCCTTAATTTGAACTAAAACACAATTTGAAAAATGTTAATGTAGTGTTTCACACTGCCTTTAATCTTAGCGGTAGGTAGGGGGCCCGCCAAATATCCTAGCCTGGGGGCCCGTTTCAGGATGTGGGGACCATGGTGTAGGTACACCGAGTGCAAAAGACCGATAAACGATAAATTAGGCTGTGAAGAAGAAAAAGAGCCTATGGGACTAATTTACATTCTCCTCCTTGCCCCCCCCCCCCCCAATATTAAATCCTGGGTGCGCCACTGCTTATTGGTGTAATAATTAGATTCATTTGCGAAAATTCGCGTTCACGTTCACTTGAAGAAATGGTAATAGAATTCAATGCATATATATCAAAGTTTTTCATGATATGTATGTCTATTCATATAAGATGATTCAGGAAAACTAACTTGTACCTACCTACTACGTAAGGTCGAACATTATAACTGAGAATGTCTCAGGAGCAGTTACCCAAACTGAGGTTGCCATGCATTCAAGTGTGCTTTAACCGAATTTATATGACTAGTCAAGAGTGGCCATGAAAGAAAGGAACACATAAGCAAAATTAAAAATTTTGGTAGCTCATACAAAGCTGATAATTATGAATTATCTAACGAAGTAAAAACATCTTCACGTTGACAGTTTATGACGCCGCAAATTTTCTAAATGCAACAAATTGGCTTTTGTGTGACCAGATCGGGCGTTTTACTTTTTTTCTCTTTATTTCCTATTTTTTTAAATTAAGTAGGTACTTCAAAAATTATCGTTGTTAGTTTATTATTATATAAAATCGCTGAAATTAATAAATAGGTACCTACCTTAACAATATAAGTTTTAATGAAAAATTTTATGTGTTTGTTTGTGGGGGGGGGGGGGGGGGGTGTAAATTTACCACACCGGCTGACGGGTGACACCAACACTATTTACGCCACTGCTCAAATGCGTTGATGATACGCACACACACAATAGAAAAATTAGAGGTGGTAACATTGCTAGCAGTGTATTAAAATTGACTGATGAATGTTTGCTTTATTTTATCAATATACAAGTAAACAAATGAGAAGACGGCTTAATGTAAATGCTAACATAAATTTCTCAAATGGTTTCAGACCATTCGTAATAAAATATATTACCATGTGCATGCCTACTAACGGCACGTATCTACATACGAGGTAGGTACTCGTACCTATTATTCATGCGAACTAGAATCTAATACAGATGACAGTTATTTCGGTATCGCACGTTGTTGCCGCTAGAGGCAGCACGTCCTTGACGACTGTATTTAATTTGAAATTAGTAAATAACATAATAAATATAAATTAAAATATTACGTTAAATATATCTAAAAAGTAAGAAAAATATATTGAACAGGCCCACGTTTTCGCTTGATGCAATTATTGAAAATTGAACATTTTTATTTTTCGTAAAAATCGATTGATTTTAGATTGAAAAAAAAACATTAAAACTATAATTAATTGACAAAAGAGATTCACTAGTTCCAAGAAAACTTATTAAACAACATTAAATCGATAATTTTGTTTCAAGAAATTACTTGGAACAATAAATATTTATTTTAGTAAAGCCCTTATTTTTAGCCGTTTTTTCAAATTTGTCGCTTTCTCTTTGAAATAAAAAAATATATTTTATTTTTCCCATTGTATTTAGATAGGTATCTATCGATTAAAATATGTTTAAAGCTTTAATTTGATAATGAATTTCTATGCCTCTCCCCCTTAACTGGTAGATCCGCCACGCCACGCCCCCTTAAACCCGGGCCCTCAGGTTAGAGTCCTGTCAGCCCCCCCCCCCTTGTGGGAGCCATGGTCAAGACAAGATATCATTATTTTTCGACACCAACAACAGGTTTGGACTACACGATAATATTTTAACAACCGGCTCGCTGATTACGGTATGATCCACCGGAGTGACAGCATTTGTTGAAATATTTTTTGACTCTGATGTAAATTGTAGGTGCTCAATTAATGACCACATGGTGACAGTATGTGCGTAGAATGCATCTCCAGAGGAAGTCTGCCATGCCATATGGTAGTGAAGCAACCTACCGTAGCATTTGCGCAAGTGTATGTGGAGGGTCCCCATCACCAACTCGAAGTGGCTTTTGAGGCTAGCGTTACGCCGGCTCTGTGGCTGTCGGCTGTTGGTTGTTACTACTCCAAGTAGCCTTACTGTAGGTCAATGTCTCTCAAAGGATGGTCCGTGGATTGTCACCCGTTATATTGTCTTTAAGGCGAGAGTTCAGTGATTCACTACGTCTATTAGCTTGATGGTGGATCGATTGTTTGGGGGTTTCATGTAAATTGTACGTAAAACATTTCACCGTGGCACAGTTCGCCGTGAGCTTTCTAATCGGAAAGAGATAACCGTATACTATATACAATTTTATTAGATTCAATATGAACATTAATTCAATTTCCATAGAATAGAAAATTAATGAATTTAAGAATGAAAACCTAACTTAAACTAACCTAACCTAACAAATGATTTAGTAGGTACATCGGCTATTTTACCACGTTTTTATTAGCTCGTGTTCTTGTTTGTCCGGTACAGATTTTTCTTGTGCAGTACAAATTTTTTCTTGTTTGTCCAAGATTTTAAACTAACTTCCCGACTAGCTAGACATTTAAAACTTTTATAATATATCAGAACACGACGACAATGTATTCTTTTAATACTTTTGGCCATCTATAAGCAGAATTGAATTAATTTTCAGTTAATTCTGTTTTGTATGTTTCGGAAAAAATTCGTTAATAGTAATATTTACTACTCACTATTATCGGTTGCTAAGGGGGTTCTAGCAACTAAATTATTAATATATACGTGCGTTACTATGGAAATCAATATGAAATGTCAAAATAACCTTTCAGTATTCTATAATATTTATTCAGTATTTCTATCAAGTACAAAAAAAGTATTTATTAATACATAGAATTGTCAAGTTTATATGATTCAACAGAAAATTAAAAAACGTGGTATATAAAAAGTTCTTTTTATTTTGTAATTATTCAAAATTTGTTTGCCGCCGGCTTCCTGTAAAGTGTTAACCGACAAAAACCGTATTTTATTTAGACATGAATTTTATGTCAGTACTATACGACCCAAAGAAATTGGACGGTCTTTAATACACGGCCATATATTTCCGATACAACATTTCACGGTGAAGTGTAAAACGGCAAACTGCATACGTACAAGTTTCCGGACACGGGTGCGTGGATTGTCACCCGTTATATTGTTTTTAAAGCGAGAGTTTAGTGATTCACTACGTCTACGTCTATTAGCTTTTGAACCAGGCTTTATGGTGGATGGATTGTTTGGGATCAGCGTTCGAAATAGATAATTTTACGAACCGGAACGCTCGATATTTTTCAGAAAATATTAAAGTGTGTTCGATTTTTTAGTTAAAATATCTTAGGACGTATAAATACAATTACAGACATAAATATTTACTGATGATTAGAATACTTATATATTTTTTTCTAAACGTACTTACTATCAAAAATTAGCGTGCGTTGATGTACGCGCTAGTACTAGCCAGTTAGTTTCAGATTATTTCTAAATATTTAATATATTTCAATCTCATTTTTTCACGAGACGGAGCGATATTCCGGAGAATTTCACGTACCGCAGTTGCGCTCCGGTTCATTTCGAGCCCTGTTTGGGACCCGTATCAGTAGAAATACGGCACCAGTGAGTAAACTAGGCGGGAGGCGGGAGTAGGGGTGTGGTCCAGATTTTGCATTCAATTACTTTACTCAAAACTTTAACCTGGTGTAATTCAGGATAAAGTTTGTATCGTGTAGGGAACACAAAATAAATGGGAACTGGCTTACCCTATCGGGTGTGGAATAACAGGGTACAGTTCTCGAGTGTGGAAAAATATGGGATAAACTGGAACACGTGTTAATAAATATGTTATTGTTAGGGATTGCAATACCGAATGAAAATGTCAATACCGGTTTTTCGGTATTTCTTATTGAATACCGGTATTTCTTAAACATTAAAAAAAACCGAAGTAGGTACTTATCAATAAATATAGTAAATTAAAAAAATATATATTTTATAGCAAAAACCTACACACCTACATTTTATGTAGACATTTAAAAATATGTATTGATCATAATTGTAGAACTAGTGATATTTACAAATAATTTGAATATATTGATAATTTTAACCAAAGCCCTCAAAAGTTCATCAAGTGCAAATAAGTCCCGGCTGCAGAAAAAACTTCTTAAATTTAACGCATGTACAAGTCATCAATAATTATAGAATAATTGAACATTTTTGTCACGGATCTTTTCTATTACGAAATAATATTATGATAATGCATCGCGACAATCACTTATATAAATATATTTGATGAAATTTGTTTTATTGTTTTTTCACCTTTGTTGGATTCACTCAATATATTTGCATTTTAGCAGCACATAACTTATAATTCATTTTCAAAAACGTAAACGAGCGTGCTTTCTTAATAACGAAAATTCCGGTATTTTGGATTATTAAAACCGGTATTTCGGTATTGATAAATACTGGAATACCAGTTATGAAATACCGGTAATGCAAGCCCTAATTATTGTCAATTGATACGTCTGTATAATAATTATGCATTAGCATTAGCAAGCCAGTTCCCATTAATTTTGTGTTCCCTACTTACAAGTATCTACGTCATAATAATATTGAAGGTTAGACGATGTAGGTATAGCTTGGGTTGAAATACTGAATGATGAGATCTCAACGAAGAAGAATGTACATGATAGAAGAAAGAAGATGTTATTGAAATTGAGAAATAATTAAAAACAAATGTTGGATTAACATTTGCGAACCAAAATGGAGGCATATTTCCAAAAGTTTAAGATTCGCAGCCGTGGGTGACTGGGTCGAGGAAAGTGACTATGCATGAGAAGTGAAATTATTGTTTATCAATGGTGTCGATTTGGTCGTTTTGGTTCTGCAGTGTCATGATTTATTATTTGCTTGCATGTACCGCAATGCATCCGAGTCTGCATTTCCCTCACGAGACCAAAGGATTAACAGACAACTCAAATAAATAACACTATTTAATTTTAACGACATATTTCACGATATCCTGTTAAACTAAATCAACTATAAATCATATTATTCTAGTAAAATAAATACAATATATTGCATTTTAACAGAAACTAGAAACATGAATTTTCTCATGAAAACCTTACATAAACTAAAAATTTGTTTAAAAGTGATGTTAAATCTTATGGTAATAGAGTTGACAGATCTCTGAAGGAATAGGTTGTGGGTTCAAGTGCGCGGGTAGGCAAAAAATACAGGTTTTCTCTTTTAATGTGTGTTTATCCACTGGTGGTCCAAGGACCCAGTGGCAGGTGAATTGCTAAGAATCATTTCTCTTCAAAAGTCTATTAATATAATTATTATTATCATAAACTCCACTCCGTGGAAAAGCGAAAATATTATAAAAAAGTCTAAATTAAATATAATTATTCATTTGTGTTGCAAATTAGTGCAAATGCTACCCACCTGTCCTGCAGTAAATATCTATAGAATTTTCTTTGCGACTACTTTAATTAAATGTAATAGCGCCTATACACGTCCATGGATTTACTTGCAGCAATAGTGTGTATTTTAAAATATCGCGATAATAACTGTTTACACGTAAAAGTGCTGACTGTCTCGCCAATCTCATTATTCAAGAGTAAGCGTGACGCGATGTTGTCATTTTATAGTACTATTTTACAGATTGCGAAAAATGGTTAATCTCAAAATGAGTGCGCGGTGTAGTTTGTTTTTTTACCGACAGGTTTGCCACTATCGTCCTACTGCGCAGGCGCAGATATCGAACAGTCTCAACTGTCGCGTGAAAATGCAGAAGCTTCCGAACTTTTTTGATTCATGCATGCAATCTTGCAACTTGCATGAAAATACATATTTTCATATTGTGCATTTTCTTGTTATGGCCGTGATAATACGTACTGTCAGCAGTAAATCCATGCACGCGTAAACGGGGTATAAGTATAATTATCGTCATTTTCACTTCGATCACATATTATTATTATAGATCGTCAGAAGATTGTCAGCGATTCGATAAATCCATTGCGATCATGATGTGGACACTCTGTGGAAAGATGAAAAACACCAGGTTCTGTAGAAGTCTCCCTTTTACCGAAGTAGTATTATAAAAAAAGGAATTCAAATATCCAACAGACAAGTATGCCTTAGTAAAAATATGCAAACATGTAAACATGCAATTCCTGCATATATGTATGCTCAGTTTGGAGAGACTGGAGAAAATTATTCATATATTATTTTTGTTTACACACACGCACTCTCAGGAGCGAAACCATATTTTAGCGCACGAAACAATAAAAATACAATGTGTTCCTGTTACCTAATACAACAATAATTATTGTATATTATCAAATTTAACGTTTGGTTACTATTAACATATTTCGATATACAGACCAGTTAAAATTTATTACAAAATATATAATATTATGTACTTACCAATAATGCTGTTAAACTTACATGAATCATAAATATACTCGTATTTTATGAGCTTTTAAAATCGCAAGTATTTTTTTATAGTATTTGGCCATTATGTTATTTATTGATACTCGTAATATACATTATATATAAAACCCGATAAGCGGGTCTACAGAAGTTCTTAAGTAATTTTAATTATACGAAACTACTGCAACTGAAAGAGCTGACAATATTATGTCCTTTTTACAACAGATAATTAATTTAGCCTTTTCTTAGTGACGCTTTAAAGTTTTACTCTTTTTTTGATGCAACCTAAATCCAGTACCAGTAATATAAACATTTTATAAATTTAACTTAATTTCTAAGATCATAGGGAGAGTAAAATGATATTGTATTTTGTAAATATCGATTAAATAATAAAATTAAAATACATCTAAAATAGTCACAAACGTAGATATCGAACCATGTATTTTAGAATTTTATTCTGAAAAAAACATTTCTAAATTCTATCTAAATTCACTATTCAACTATGCTTCACTTCTGTACCAAGAGCAGCTGCACTCTCACCGAATGTTTGTTAAGCTATGACGGTTGATTTAAAATGTCATTGATTGATAATAATTATTGATTATATAAGTGGCGAAGGGTGGAGGTAGGCTGTTAAGATCCGCCATAAATAATGCACACTAAACTTTGTCAGTCCAACGTATTTTTTTCATTGAACTAAGACTACAGTATATAGCTGAAGATAGTGTTTGTTAGTTTTTAAAATTAATTAAAATAAATTAAAAACCCTGCCTAATCCAAGCCATAGTAGATCATAGTAAAAAAATATTGGTTAATCTATAAAATATACAAAGCTGTGCCATTAAACTATACACCATTTTATATATTTTATGAATAGAAGAATATTTTTTATCGATTATGGTTTGGTTTGGCAGGGCTTAATGAATTTAAAAAAACTAACTACCATTACCTGTAATATAATATGTATTCTTATTTTACGAAAAGCATGACTGAAATAGTGTGCACTCTTTTTGTCGGATCGCTCATAGCATACCTAAACTATTATGGTTTGGTTTAGGCAGGGTTTTATTGAATTCAAAAAAATAACTAGCACCATCTCTAAATTGTATTCTTAGTTTAATGAAAACAAATAAGGATGACTGACAATGTTTTTCCAATCAAGGAATGATACACAAGTGAACGCCCACGATGGCCGCGCGGCTTAAGCGTCGGCCTATAACATCGTGGGTCCCAATAATTTGTGTATGAGTTAGAGTATGGACGTAATAGGTCAAGCAAGTGGCTGCCATCTATTTCTTGTAAAAAAAAATATGTTAATACAAACCTTCACCCCGTGGAGGCCTATAATATGATCTTAATAGGATCGGATATGGTCGATAAAAATAATGACAATGTTTAGTGTGCACTATTTATGTCGAATCTTGACAGCCTACCTCCACCCCTTGCCACTGGATTATATAGATATTGAAAACTCTACTGCGATACAAATTGTTGAAGGTTATATTATCGAAAGCAATTATTGAACGATTACTTGTTTCGTGGTAAAACACGTAAAGTCATCGATGCATTGAGGCGCGAGCCAAATTATCGGTAAATTTGGTGGAAATCAATAAAAATAATGTCACACTTTGTTATTTTGTGTTTTTTTTTTGGTAAATAGCTAATCTCAACAATGTCACCTCGCCTTTAAACACTTTCTCTCATTTCGACGGGTGTTTAATGAAGGAAGAACTTCAAATAAGTGGGCGCACGGTACTGAAATGGGCAGTGGCGCGTAAAGCATGAAATACTGTCGGGATAAATAAACTAAAAAGAAATAATTTTCTTTCCAATTCTCTTTAGAAATAAGTAAAAGTACCAATTATTATTGTAAATACTATTATTACAAAAAATATAGCTGGAATATCATCCTTTTTTAGAAACGGCATCATCTGACGGACGGAAGTCTTTTAAGTGTCTTACAATTTCACAGTCAATGCTCAATGCATATTATTTGATATTGTTGGCGGGAATTTTGTTCGTTTTTAGTCTAAGATAATTTACCCATAATGTCTAGCATTAGCATAACCCACTCAATATCAGAACAGATTAATAAGATATAAATGTTAAAGCCAGTCACCATGGACCAAGGTTCTTAAGCCGGACTATCTCTATTGTTATTTTATGACCCAACCCAAAGAATATAAAGCGCGCCGACTGTCTTCAAATATTCAATGCGCGTTTCGTTTACGTGACAAACCTTAATGCATATTATGATACAGACGTATCTATTGCAATTAACATATTTTTTACACGCGTTTAAGTTTATATAAGCCTGTTATACCACACCCGGTATTAGTAATATCTACAGTTCCTAACAGTCATGTCATAAATTGCAAGAAACGCAAAGGGCGCCGAGTGTCCTCAAATATAACAACTAATATTTTCTTTAATACGTGTTTAAGTTTGTCCCATATTTCTTTTGAGAAAAGTCACTGCACCGAGGAAATAAGTAAGACGGTGGCAACCCTAAAATATATTATAATAGGCTGAAATCAACCTTGTAATCTCTATTTAGCAGGTGCTTTAATTAATATTATACAAGCACCAAACCCTCTGCAGTCTACAGTTACATGACTTGAGAATTTTTCGAGATTATTCAATAATGCCCAGCATTATAACAATTATTGTACTCAACTTTTATAAGCACATTTTATAATACCATTCATGTTATTAGTACTGTGTGCAAAAGGTGGTGACCGTATGTGATGTATCTATAGTCTATGGTGGTGACTGTTTTCACCGTTTCTATAAACACTCTCTGTGGTGTAGGCGCTAGCGAAGAAAAGATCCACTGTCCACGTTTGCGCCCCACTGATGTCATAACGGTAAAACAAGGTGACCACTCGAGACATGGAAATGAGACGCGGTGAGATTAGAAATCGCATTTTTAGCTAAAGTCGCGTATTTTTATAATTTACTTACTTACCAGTTTGTTGTGTTCAGTGTTGTGGCGACCAGATGAAATCAGAGCCACTGCTTTCTATCAGTTGATATTCAATAACTTAGTCCTACTTAACTCAAGCGATGGATTGTTAAACTAATCTAATTGTGGCTAAACTATCCGAGATTAGAATAAAAACACTGAAAAACTTATGACAGGGTATTTCAGGTATACCAACTATAAGATATTAATATGTTGGTTCTTCTTTAAAACACGATTATTTTATCATTTCCATTTCGTTGTACATATTAATTTGTGACTTATTACAAAATTCTATGAACTGAATGCCATGTCGCCTTCCAATTGTTAAAAATTGTGACTGCATTTGTGACTTGCATGTTGCTGCATGGCATATGTAGGTATTGAGACCCCTACAGATATAAATGTAATATAACCTCACATACCAAGAAACACAAAGCCCGCCTGGATGTTCTCAAATATTACCAATGTAGAAAACGAGTGTCCATACAGACGTAACTATTGAAAATAACATAACACGTGTTTACGTTTATCCCACATTCCTTCTACCTTGTTACAGCTCCACCCATAACACAATCGATTTCTCATTCATTTTATGTTTCCTGTGCATCTATTCTATACACAAGACTGCTATCGGCGGCTATCGAGGGTAGTTTATCATATGTATGTATTGAGGTATTATAATTATGATAATAAGTTGGTTGTACTTTTTACAATAAGTGCTATGTTTTAAAAGCACCTATCTTAGCTGTGTTAACGTTTAAGATTAAGTATTACGTTAAGGATTTTTCTCTTCCACGATAACACTCGATGTTTCCATACATAAAAAGCCTGTCTAAACTGTCATAATATGGGTATTGCACCTCATAGCCGTAGATCTTACTTATGACAACATAATATGTTATGTCTATATTATGGAGAACTAATCTTTCTTTTTTATTTCATGCAGTATGGACTGGAGACATTATGTTATATAAGTTATAGTTGTAAGGGCGATTTATTAGTTTTAAGGTAAGGTAGGTAGACTTTGATGTTTCAATCAAAATATGTTATCATAGCAGATTAGAATCCCAGACAAAGACTTAAGTCGATTGATAAATATGACAAAGTATGCTGAAGAAAGATATTTGTGATAACTAGGGAATCCAATCCCGAGTCAAAATTCTGATCCCGGGATTGGCATTTTTTTTCCATTGTTAATATAACATTTTTATATTTACAAATAACATTGATAAAATAAGTCAAAAATAAATCTAGTATATAATTTATACTATTTAGATATTTATTGTTAAAATTGTATACGTTCAATCTTGGAAATACATAAGTTTAATGGAGTAAATAGTATTGTAATATAAATAATAATGTGAATTTAATATGAGATTGCAGTTTATGATAGTAAAGACTTAATGAATGGGTTAGAGAGATTTAAAATAGTAAAGCAAATCACGGTGTAGGTACTTATGGCCTTTCCGCTTCATAAATCTAATTAGTCAGCCAAATATGAAACTGTCGTAAAACATATGAGATCATGGTGGAATTAATTTGTTAATAGTGCGAAGCATTGTTTTTTTCCAATCTTTCTCATTTTTATTAATTTAGGTGAAAAAATAAAATGAATCGGCAACTTACACATGGGTATAAATCAAACTCGGTTTATTTCTAATGTAGTTATTTGTTATTAAAAGTATTTTTTCTGTTATATTTTATTTTCCAAAGTTTCGGGTTTATGTTTATCAATCCCGGGATTCATAGGTATCGAAAATAGCTCGGGATCCCGGGATTGGAATCCCTAGTGATAACTAATCATAGTTTAAAAAAATATATTTTACCTTTACAGCAAGTTAGAATGACAACCTCAACAATCGCTTTTAACACCACACATCATCAATTGAGTAGGTACCTACATTAATCATGATTGAGGTGAGTACCTACTAGGTAGGTACAGATGATAATCATAAACAAACCGTGGTGCAGTTAAATAGTACCTACGTCTACAACCCAGACAATTAAATACAGCTTATTGATAGTTACCTTTGATTATCCGGATATTCGTTATCCAAGTATCACGGGTTGTTCCAGATTGCTTTATGTAGGTATGTGATATTAACCTGAGAAAGAAAAATAGTTTGCAAATTAAATTACATTTTTTTTACTAGATACTTATCTAACTAGGTAATAATGCAAATTTTAAACAACGAACTCGATAAATGTATGAAAATGTACTGTGAGAATTGGAACACAATCCAATTAGATAATCCATTAGCTTAATAATACCTTAGAATTTTTTCAAGACATAGAAAATGGCAAATATTATAAATTAATACCTTCCAATCATTCGTTGAAAGTTTAAATCGCGAATGGGAGCCGACCACAACCGGGGCACCACGTCTTTAATGTAGTGGCGAATAAAAAGGTTTAAAAAAATGACATCTATGTCATCGGCCATCATTAATGTTACGATCTATAATGACTATGTTGGCGGCAGTTTCCTGCATTGCCGACGATGTTTTAATAAAGATTTTATATGATAGGTAAGTAGGCAGCACTCAACGAATGATCTCACTCTTGTAGTCTAGAATTAGGCTGGTGCGTTTTTATAGTGATTTGATTTTAACACTTGAACTGAAAAATAATGCGGAACTACTGCGAAACGTTTTATAAATACAAATATATAGTTGGTATGTATGGCCATCGACCGTTATAACAAGCCATAAGCTTAAGTGCAATAATTTATTTACTTTAACGATGTTAACTGCCAATTCATCGTGGAAAGCCTTTGTAAGAATATAATATTAAAAAAAAACTATCATTATTATCTTTGGCCCAATAGCCCAGAGACAATTCCAAGCTCTATGGTCCTCAATTAAAAAAAAATCAATTCTGGATATCGATCGGTCAATCAACATCGGACGTTCAACTCCTATTCACGAATTTCGAAAACCACCCACTTTCACAATTCATCGTTATCAATATGGTATACGTGTCCTGACTACAGAAGTCGTCCAATCGAGATTTGCCCTGTGATGCTTTTATTCTTGTAAAATGTATACAATTCATGGAAAATTTTACGAACCGGAGCGCTCGATAATTTTCGGATAATATTAATATATATATGTAATATTGTGTATATTATTTACAAATAAATGGTTTAGATCTCTTTGTTATATACTTACCTAGCTCAGATGGTCAAAAGGAGTAACAGTCTTTAAACTTGTGGCATGCAAAAGTTGTCAGCGCTGCTGGCGAAAAACAGGGTTTATGACACGTAATAAATATTATTTTTTACCATGAGCCCGACAAGTTTCGTATTGAACATTAAATATGTATAATATATTATAAAGTAAATGGATTAATCGCTTTTTAATAACTCATGAACCGGAATGCAATAATTAATTTTTCCACGAGACGGAGCGATAATTTCGCGGATTTTACGAATCGGAACTGCGTTACGGTGCGCTTCGGTCATTTCGAACACTGAAACAACACAATGATACAAACGTATTTTTTTATTGCTAATGTTTTTATCCAACTTTGATCGCGGGGTTCTATTGGCATTGTGTTTGTGTTTTTCTTATTAAATTACTGACTGGGTATACTATCATATCAGCTACTCGTTTAGAGATTTGTTTATTAAAATATTCATCATGCAAGCATCATAACATAACGCAATGTTAATCGATGTACACTTATTGATATTAAAACATACATATTTGCGTTGCTCGATTGAATTATGAGAGGTTTTATAAGAGATCTGATTATGTAGCAGTCAAAAAGTTGCCTAGCAACATTCTGGTACGGTGAGATGACACACTTAGCGAAAAAATTTAAGCAAAAAAGTAGCCGTCAGTCGCAATGTATTATATTACTTATTATAATATAATAACAATACTATAATGAAATATTTACTAATGGTGTTATGTATACTTATTATAAATGAAGTCTGAATATTACACAGGGCCGTATCAAGGGGAGGATTCAGAGTAATGGTAACTATCATAATGGAAAAATTACACAAAGCGACTCAATCTCTGTCGATCATCTGGCTCGATCGCCTGCGTTATAAGTTATAACCAGGGAACTCAGAAATAATGGGAACTGAAATAAATAACGGGTAAGGTGATAGCAGGTAACCGACTCGAGTAAGGAAGAACCCGGGTTAAACTTACACACGTGTCAAGAATACGTTTTACGTCGAATACTGAAAACTGCTCTCGGTTTATGTATTTACGCTCATTTAATGTTGGTGTATTACACACACTATTGCACGTGCATAATGCGTGCTTCATTTTTCGTAGGACACTCACACATTCAAAACACTGCATCAACATGCGGCGTATTGAATATAGCAAATCGGTTTTCTAGTTATTATCTGTTCTGTGGTTATAACCATACTACTTTGAATCTGTTTGAACAGTATACAAGAGAATAATAGTTTCGTAGAAATGCTATAATAAGCGTCAATTATTTCGTTTGGACCATATTATACAAATTATAGCCATCCATACACGATATAGGTACATTTACACGCAGTATTTTTACGAGCATACAAATGCAAGCGAGACGAAAAGTAGGTATAATCCAATACTATAATAGTATAGTAAGGCAGTGGCGAAGGGTGACTTTTGGAAAGAGGTAGGCTGTGGAGATCTGAGAAAAAGAACATACTTGTCAGGCATACGTTAATAGCCGACGAATTATGAACGAGTGTATTATTTTAGTATCATATCATAAATAATGTGACATTCTTATTTCATGAGTTATAAGAATATTAAAATATACGTTATTTTAGCGGAATTCTAGTAATAAATTGTTTATATTGTTATTTAGAGTTTTTTGATCACGTGAATAAACAGTACATTAAAAAAAATCTTAATTTAATTTCTGTTATAGGGTGCTAAAGCATAATAAATGCAATGATCAAATGTAGTAATGTAGAATAAACTAGTAATAGTAAATAATATGATAATGATAACAATAAATAATTATGTATTACATGACACTGTCTATGTGTTGTAAATTATAACTGCCTGCCGAAAACGTGTTTTAAAACATCATAAATCAATTGAAATATGTATATAATAATAAAATTGTTTGAATGTTAATATTGGTATTTAGTTAATAAGAATTACAACGATGTAAAATCATAAAAATGTATGTTCATCTATCAATTAATTACACAAATAAATTTATTACTTGCGCGGTTACTAATTTATTAACAAGTATCTAAGTATAGGATACCTCGTTTACATGTACATGGATTTATTTACTGCTGACAGTACATATTATTATTGCGCATGACAAGAAAATGCATGTGTCAACACGTATTATCGTACAAGTTGTAAGAATTGTTGCATGTGCAGCTTCTGAAATTTCACGTGACAGCTATCTGCGCAGTATAACGATAGTGGTGAATCTGCCGGAAAAAATACGAACTACACCGTGCAGAGAATTTTACGTTAAACAATTTTCGCAACCTGACAAATAATACCTAACAATGATAACGACTTAACGTCTCGCTTATGCATGATGATATTGGCGAGACTGGAAGCGCTTTTACATTTAAACAGTTATTATCGCGACAGTTTAATTTACACAATATTGTTGTCAGTAAATCTATGGACATGTACTGACAGGAGCTATAGGTAGGGTTTAAAAAAATGCAAGTTAAAATGTGGACGATTAAGATAAAATTGATTATCTTTGATTGAAAATTAAAAAAAAAACCGATTTGTCCTAATTATTGGTTAGCGTTAGGTGAATATTTGGCATACAATTAGAGACGATACAAAGTCTACGCAATAAACAATATTAATTGACGTATTAAATATACGAACATTGTGAATAATAAAAAGGCACTGTGCCTCATACCTGGCGGAGTCATCTCATTGCAATTTTATTATTTCATAAAAATATAAATTTAATGAAAGTAATTAGAAAATGAATCTATCTGCATTTTTAGTATTGTTTCATTCTATCAATATGTTTGTATTTTACAGATATCGTTAGACGTTTATTGTAAAAATACATAATAATATATGTGATTAAAAATGAACTCTACCTGTATGGCAACAACAACTATTCTCACAGCCAAAGTCTTTGAATTAATCTGGAAACGTGCCCCCCAGCCCACCTCAGTGTTATAATTTTATATCGTATGGCGTCCTCAGTGCATACAATTAAAATTGTTGTCTAATATTGTAATTTATATTATTTAAATATCTTCCCGTAATCACATATGCGTGAGAGACATGGACCCTAAGTAACAGTGAGATCCAGAAACTCAGAGTAGCACAGCGTGATATGGAGAGGTGCATGCTGGGCAAAACTCGAAAGGACAAAAGCGGAATGATTGGATAATAAAATAGACAAGGGTGTGCGATTTATTAGAGTTCGCTAAAAACTTCAAATGGGAATGGGCTGGACTCAGGTCGAAGAAGGGTCAATCGCTGGACAAATGTAGTCATTCAGTGGTACCTAAGAGGTAAAAAACGTCCGCAAAGACCTAGAGGTCGCTGGATCGATGAAATGGTTAAGTTCTGCGGAAGTATGTGGCAGCGCAACGCATAGGACCGAGAGAAGTGGAATCAGCTTGGAGAGGCCTCCATCTAGTAGTGGATAGATTCAGGCTGATAATGATGATGAAATAAGCATCAATGTAGATGATATTTAAAAAAGACAACCGCGCAATAAACAGCATCTCGCGCAAAAAATAATCAATTAATACTTTGGACGCGGAAGACGCACACGGTGCGTAATGACCAGGCGGCCGATCGATGTAATTAACGTGCATTTTAAAGGGGGCAATTAAAATCTCATTATCTATTCAGCAGCGAAAGCGTTAATAAATGAGGTTGAGTATTGTATGCAACGTAACCGTTTAAATTTTAATTGAATTCTTTTGATAGAATTATAAGATTACAAACGACAAGGAGGATTGTAAATAATTGTTACATTAGTTATGTTAGTGCAATACGATTTGATGAATGTCGGTCCGAATCGCCATTACAATAAATTATTATTGATGGAGATGTCGACGAGGCCTTGGGGAGGTCTGCATGTACCATTGAAAGAATTATACAATTGATATTGTGATAGTTAAGATTAGCCTCTATTGATAAGGGAATAAAACATCAGCAATTCAGCAGTTTTGAATCAATGGTCGAAATACAAAATAATTTTCTTCCAATATGGCCGCTATGTTTTATTCGATGTGTCAAAAATTGGCGGCAAACTGTCACAGAACATCGTAAATCTGTATCTATTATTATACTCGATACTGAAGTTGTTAATTGGAAGCAGAAGATATATGTGGGACGGAAAGAGATGGAATATAAAGAGTATTGCATGCGTGCGAGAGAGGTGGAAGAGCGGACACAGGTGTATAGTGTTGCAACCTACTTCGATTATTTACGGGAGTTCGAAACGATTGGAAATGGAAGTAATGTAATTTAGCTTGAACAGTTTTATTGAGATGATTAACCATTAAGGTGGTCTACTTTTCTATCGATACCTGCTCTCAGATGAGGCATATGGGTGCCAAATCATGTAATACTTTTATGAGGATTCTTCTCTCGAAGGCGTTACAGTTTAACTAGAGCCTTGACCTCCTCGTCTCCAGTCATTGACGATGAACAACATCCTTGCAACACTTTTAACATGTGCCCTTCATCCTATTGTATTCATAACAAACATACTTTCGTCACCACTTATCGGGGGTTATTGAAGATGCAGATGTAGCCCCGATGTTAAGATTATCTTATTTAGAAGGTAGAAGTGTGCGTGATATGCTAAATCGGGCAGTGATGAATAATACACAGTGATGGTATTTTCTTGGTTTTATATTGTAGATATAAAGTTTGGATAAACACGGCACCAATAAAGGACATAGGAATATATATATATATAGAAAGGCCAAAATGAAACTGTTTTAGCGACTGTCATTTCCTGTTCGTATTATTGTCTTTGCTATATAAATGAGCATAGATAATAATGCGTCAGTTGTAGGGTTGAGTAAGCCTCTGCACTCATGTCTCTAGCATTCGTTGGATATGCCCTCCCCAGTTCACTCAGATCAGTTTTATGAAGGTGGGTAGCTTCACAGGTCCGTATCTTCAGTAGAATCTTCTTCTCATACATCTCATACATATAACGATTAGTCTAGTTTCTGTCACAGTTATTCAGCAGCCACAGTATTATAGCAGTCATGAATTTGAAAAAAAAATTGAACGACCACTATTTTGGGAGATATTAATTAATTGAATATGTGTAATCCGTGACGTCGGTTAGTAATTAAAGTAATACCTACTTTGATTTAAAATAGAAAAAAACCGATCACCAATAGTAGCTCAATTTGGAAGCGCTTCAGAGAGTATTAAAAGCCATTAGTTAAAATTTGCCGCAATTAAGTATGAGGCCTTTAGCATTGTGGTATATGTGCATGGTCGCGATACCCGAGAGACGCAGGTTCGATTCCTGTCTTACTTTTTTCAAAAATATTTTTTTCTATTGGTTTTGTTATAATATATTTTCTCAGAAGTGTTTTCAAAATTATATACTTATGTTCAATAATTAGAATGTTACATTCCTAAATCTTGTGAATTATTCGTTGAATAAAAAAAAAATAGTTAATTGAAAATACTTATAATAATTTAAATCTCATGTATTAACAACTTGCATAATCTGGAGCAAACATTGTTTGGGAAGTTTGATTACATTTCTTCATTTACTTATTATCATATCTCTTCTATATATATTCTTTGTCGTCTTCACTCTACAGTCCAAACCGAGCCTTAATCCCGTCAATTTTACGCCTCCACGATATTTGGTCCCCTGGGCCCCGATTTCCTAACTATCGACTCGTATGGCACCAGACGACATGACGTAATTGTGACGTCAGCCAATACACGCTCCAGGCATGCCGCCCGCGCGCAGTGCCCACCGTAGATATTATTACGATGAAACACCTAAATGTGTATGGTGACAATGAATAGCGCCGCTGTCGGAGTAGCGTTATATTCTCGAGCGCTATTATCACTCCGGTAGTACGTTACAATGATGTCATATGACGTCATGTTGACCGGGCAGCTGGCACTCGCAAGTTCTAACATAGGGCCCCTGCTGATACTATCCTGTTTTGTTTATCAACACCAGGTCTTTCACGGTACTGTTCGGTTATACGGAATACAGCGGAAAACGCATTTTGAAAATACCCGATATACTGGATTATTTTATAGTTTGGGTTAGTTTAGGTTAGGTTAGGTTAGGTTAGGTTAGGTAAGGTTAGGTTAGGTTTGGTTAGGTTAACCTAACAAATAATCCAGTTTATCGGCTATTTTCAAAATGTGTTTTCCGCTGTAATCCGTATAACCGAACAGTAGCAAAGAAACTAATTTTTAGGTTTCCAGATATCCATCGATATTTTAAGTAAGTTGCAATAGTTAGGTCAAGAAACAAGAAAGAGTGGCAGATATACCAAGTGAGTCATGGCTATACAATAGGCATGATCTAATCGAAATAAACACTGTAGACAATAGCGATCATACACAATATTATTAGACCCGCCTATTTACTTTGCATATAAAGAATTTGTATCTAAAAACCTCAATTGGTAAACAGTACCACTATAGCTTTCAAATTACGATAAAAAAGTCAGTTATTGTTGAGTTTTTGACCTAGATGTTAATAGAGCCCAGGGGTTTCCGCATGATAGTAGAATACTTAACTGCACTAAGTAGAGACCCATGCTGAGCGATTAATATAGGGATAATTCAATAATTGTGATTGATTGATCTCGTATGAATTGACACCGTGAATAATTATACGGTTTTCTTTATTCTCAAAATTAGATATGGAAATAATAACGAATACTATTAATAATTGGAGAAACCAATTGTTGTCGAGCAATGCTTGAATCATTTGGGAGAAAGTGCGACGCTTTGAATAACCGCAAAATGTTACGAACAAAGCGCCATCCACACGAACTTTGAATTCAGAATTATTTATAAAAATAATGACAAGATAAAAAGAACTTTTTATATACAACGTTTTTAAAATCTGTTGAATCTTATAAACTTGACTAGACTACCTTAAACGATCAAAAAAAAAATTGTACTTGAGATGTTATATTGATTTCCATAGTAACACACGTATACATTAATAATTTAGTTGCTTGGACCCCAGACCCCTACCAACCAATAATGGTGTCGAAATAACTTTTCATACAAATCAGAATTAACTGAAAATGAATTCAATTCTACTTAAAGATGGCTAAAAGTATTAAAAAAATGCATTGGCATCGTGTTCTGATATATTCTAAGTCTAACTAGTCGGGAAGTTAGTTAAAAATCGATTGCAAGATTTGTACCGTACAAAGAACCACCGGACAAATAAGAATTCGAGCTAAGAAAAACGTTGTAATATTTAACTTTATTAATCTCGTAGCATTTTCATTATTTAATCAAATTGCCTATATTATACTACACACAAATTACGTAATTTAAGGAGAATATATTATATTATTATCTACTTAAATTGAAATGAGTCGTACTTAACACCGTTTGCTTCTTCTTTTTGGCAGGTTTTGGTTTGCTGTGTGACTCTTCGCCTTTTTTAGTTTGCGTTTATTTTCTTCATACTTTCTAACTCTTTTGTAGAATCCTTATTTTCCATGTACGGTAAATGAGCGTAGGGGACTGGGCCGGCTGGAGTAAACCAAGGCTATATAGGTCTACAATTATAATAAGTATCCTAAAGTCCGTCTCTAAATTGGATATTAAATTGTATACCTACAATTTACCGGTTGGTTGCCAGATAAATATACAAATTAATTCACAATTTCATTATAAAATATGATATATGAAACTATGACGAAGGTGTTATTTACTATGAGTTCAACATTTAAATTTTATTTCAAAATATATGACAGGATCTGATATAGAAATTGCATTTCTTTTTATAGTGAACAAATTTGTAGGTATATCTCTTAAAATCTTACGATAGAAACTTTTACTATAATATAATGTTTGAGGCTTTCACGGTTGTTTTTTTTTATCGTAGTAGATTTTTGGGTTTACACCGTGTGTCCTCCTTTCCTCGACGTTTCGGGCTCGTTGCAGAGGCCATTATATCACTCTTGATAATGGCCTCTGCAACGAACCCGAAACGTCGAGGAAAGAAGGAAGATGGACATACGGTGGAAATCCAAAAATCTACTACGAAACTTTTACTTTCTATTATTTTGGTCTCAATAAAAGTGTTATTTTTACCAAACCGGTTTTGTTTTATTTATTATACATACATTTATTGGGTCTAGGACAATTTTATATCGGACAACTGGACGCCACGGAATTCGAAAATAAATAGACGTTAGGTACTTATAGGTACTTTGAAAAAAAAAATTCAATATTATTATTTATATTTCAATGATTATAATAATGATGTAATAGTTGGTGAGAATGTAAATATGCAGACGTAAACAATGATTTAATCGTGCATATGTTTAAGTTCCAACAAAAAAAGAGTTTTTTATTTAATATAAAGCCTTAGGCATGGTAATTCTCAATCCGCGATAAAGAATACATTATGTTAAGAGTAAAATGAATTCAAACAACTAAGTAGTAGATAGAAACTGATTAAAATACCTCGTCTACACGTGTCTACGACAGTGCGGCGTCCAATTGTCCGGAGGCCAGTCGTCCCATTCCCCATTTATTTAATGTATCGTATATAAGGCTAAGGATGTTTTAATTACAGTTTATCGATTCATGTGAACGTTGCTTTACAACATTTCTTTTATAACAGTGACCCTAAAACAAGTCACGCATACATCCAAATATTTGTCTGGTAGACAGATTTATTAGTATTAGTTTGTATCTATAAAGATAACCCATACAGGTGTTGGTGAATTAATAACGTTTGTGTATTAACGATATCATCTTTGTAATGATATGTTGAATGTGTGATAGTGCTGTGACCATGACGCTTACCATACAAATAAAAAACTTTGTAAATTAAATATTTATAAAATACTATATTTAAAAAAAATAGACTACACATCTAAATAATATTTATCTGAATGTTAAAAATTAAAATTTAAGTAATTTCCAAATTCACATTGATATGATCTTTCCGCTCATGCGCCTGTTAAAATTAACTTCCTGTTTGGCAGGAGAGAAGCTGTTTCAAAGGAACGACGAGTCTACAGAACTTTGTCGCTCTGCATGACATGCATCTGGCGCTTGGAACACACCTCTGGTGATATATCCAATAGTCGAGCTTCCAGGCCTTCAACACCACCGCAAATAAATTAGTTGTAAGCTTAAACTTTTTACGCTGTGGACCGGATATGCGTACATCATATTGTAAGAATTAAATCCACATTCTACCTGTGAGTGCAGATAACTCAAAACCACCCTTTTCTGATAACTTTCTGTAATCTACCAGGGCATGGATAATGGCTCTACTGCGCGATGTTGACTGAATATTTTTACGTTGTCATCTACATCCTGCCGCCGTACTGAGTGGATGAATGAAAGCAAGAATGTTACAATAGTGTTAGATGCATAAGTTCAGCCACTAAAATGGTAATGGCGTCAGATACACGGGACAGTTTGATAGAGTTTAACTTAGTGATCAATCGTGGTGGTTCTTAAGCACAGAACAGATAATAAAATAGAATTCCGATAGGCTATTATACCAATACAGTAAATTTTGACACATGGTTTTAAATGTGTGAGTGTCCTACGAAAATGAACCACGCATTATAGACGTGCAATAGTGTGTGTAATACACCAATATTACATGAGCGTCAATTTATAAACCGAGAGCAGTTGTCAGTATTCGACGTTTGACGTATTCTTGACACGTGTTTAATTTTATCCCGTATTCTTCTTCACTCGAGATCGGTTGCCTACTTCTCCTTACCCGTTATGTATTTTAGTTCCCATTATTTCTGAGTTTCCTGTTCTGTCAGTCATGAATTGAGGAATTTTCTCTACGACGAATATCGTTGTTATTTTTGATGAGCTGTGGAATGATGATGCACTTTTTTGAATGTTAAAAGAGTAGAATATAGAAACACAAATAATGGTCACCGCACACATAACGTATACCTACGCACCATAAGTGTTACATTTGTCCGGCGTGTGTCTGTTTGTGTGCATGATATAAATGTTTATATTGTAAAATCCGTTATATGTTCCGCTTAATAGAATGATGATTCGATGACGTCCAAGGTTATGCATTCGAATTCACAAGTCCTCACGATTAGCCGGACGACTGCGGAAGTTGAAATCGTCATTTTCCGCAAAGCGTAAGAGTTACACGCTGAAGGTGGCTTCAATGGGACTCATTCATGTTACGTCACGATCCGTTGCACACTAAAATGAGGTTACTATAAGTAGGATAGTACGTAAAACTGATATTATTCCTGAGCAGAGTAAGTCACGTTTGTCAACCTATTTGCATTTCTATTTACATTTACAAATACTATCATTTCAATAATACACTATAAAGACACTCGTTATCTTTTACAATCGATTTGTAATATAATTATGTATTATTGATTTTACGATTCCCTGTCAGATAATCCACGACTTGATTCAATACTGAGCCTTTAGCTATAACCAGAATATGCTCACCTATGAATTGCGTCGAACTGTCGCATCCATAAGTGGTAATCATGCGCGTGTGGTCGAACGGCCCTAATTTTTAGGACCATTTGTGTCGCATCTTTCAGGAAGTCCTCAAAGAATTTCCTCCAGTCTACATTATGTAGCTATTCTGACTAACCTATAATTATAAATTACCTTTGATTGTACACGGTGGATTAGCTGTCAAACTCTATGAGAATAGATTTGTCACCCAACCAACATGCCCATGTGGCAAAGAGCGATGGGATAGAAACCACATCTTCTTGTAATGTCTGAAAATATGTACTGAAAGGGAAGAGATGATCAAGTCGGTTCAACCAGTTGTTGTGCTCATCGGGCTGACCAACTTGGTCGCCACAAAGGCCACCTTTATTGCTTTAAAAAATGGGGCTCTTACTGCGGACATAGAGATCTCTTCACATAGTTTTGTCTGTCAGCATATATAGTTTATCATATTATATAACATTTAAAATATTAAGGTAAGCTTATATAATTATTTTCTGATAGCCTTTGATCGGAATCTTTTAGCGCAATTGCAAACGTACGATGTACCAACATGTAATATTCTAGAGATTATTAATTGTGGATGTACTTACATAATTTTATTGTACCATCGGATGGCACTTGCAGTTTTCATATAATTAGTTATAGTTAAATAACCTTATAAAAAAGGCTTGTCATTATGTAAGTTATATTATCTATAGGTACTTACACATTGACAATTTACTAAAACTTTGTCTAATTTAAAAGCTGAAAAATAAATCAAATCTTCGCTTCTGGTGCAACGACGTGTTGCCGATCTCGCCCTCTCCAGCTTGATTTACATTGATTAACATGGATTTAATAATGATTTTATTCGGAGAGGCTTTAGTTTCACTCTGGATTATGCTTTATACCTTCTGCTGTATTGTATTGGCAAAACAAAGCCTCGGCAAAAGCAGATCATACTCGTAGCAATAATTGTGCACACCAGGTCTACTGTACATCTGGGTCACGCATATTACAGCAATGCTGCTGTAATGTGGGTAGGCTCTATAAGTCCTACATATGAGATCAAATCACTTGCCCTTGACAGTGTTATTATATTGTATAATTATATAAACCTAATAATATTATAATACCCGAAAATAGTTATTGAACGGTTAAAAATATCGCTTATATTGAATTCTAAAAAATAATATAAATACATAAATTTGCTGAACATAATAATATAATGCAACTGTCACAAATAATGAAAATTGATTTAACGCGTAAATTTGATGGGTGATAGGCGAAATGTCTGATTGTGAAACTGTGGGTCGCAGGGTCGAATAACTTCTATGGACATTTGTTTATCCAGTTTTTTGGCCTATGTTGAGAAATTATTAAAAACTAGCTTAACTTCTGGTAAAAACAAAACTGTTATTAAGCAACCTCGTCGTAAGGAGGCCAGGATTCTAAATATATGGTAGAGCGAATTAAACAAAATAGTAACACTACAAATTATCAACGATTTAAACGTACACTTAATAAGAAAAATATGGAGGTTCATTTACAACATACATATTACAAATAAACTGAGAATTTTCCGCCTGGAGGAGAAAATGGCGAAACTGGTGAAAAGTTGGTAAGTCGATAATTTAGGTATTTATAGTTAACAACGGATTATGTGTCAATATATACTAGAAGAAAATTCAAGTTCATCCGATATATTATAGAACATGTAGGTATATAAACCACAAAGAAAATTAGCATATGATTTTAAAGGGTACGTCAAATTTCAAATTGCAATTACTCCATAAAATGATTTCGAGACTTACCAACTTTTGGCAGTAGCCCCACGATATATTATAGTTATCCATTTCTCCCTGTCCTATATTTTCTTGATAAGCGTATCCATGGCAACGATATGCGATTCAAAAAACACCGCCGCATCGCCTCGAGTATGTGTTCAATCTTAGTTGGCTAGTGATAAGCGTCGAGTAAAGTGTACACGACCCACATATCATAAAATTATTAGTTAGTATTGCGGTACTCGTAGTGAGGGGTATTTCTTATTCTGACTCGCGAGCCGGTTTCGTTTGCAGTCGCTTCATTTTAGCGATTCGCAAACTGTTAAGGTGCTGATCCACTGTGAGAGATTTGTGTCACGAGATACAGGCAATACTAATTAATATTAATGGTATATTATGTTGGTATTTTTATAAACTCTACAATCCGATGCGGGATGGATGTTAGCCGCTCGTTAAATCTTATCTCTGGATGCAAACATGCGTCGAAATATAACATGTAAATTTCTAAGATCCAGGGTTTGAGCTCGAAATTCAAAACTTCATAAATGGACACACTACCGCTCGTCACAGGGCGCATATTTACGTGAAAGAATTGTATTTTACAATAGTTTTTTAGTGTTACACATTTGTATTTTTGTGTTGAAAGTTATTTCGGTTTTTATAAAATCATCAAGGCTTGGAGTAGGTTCTTAAAAAGTGAAATACGAAAGAAAGGTTACTACAGCTGATAATGATTAGCTAGAAATAAATATAAGTATACAAATACACATCATTATCATATTATATTTTTCGAAAACTTCCTCTACCCTTGTCGCTTCAGAGCAGATACTCTTCAGTTGCTTTGGACGAGCTTAAATATCTTGTGACGCTATCCAACCGTCTCAGTTTCGGCCGTTTAGGTATTCTCCTACCCTTAAGGGTTGCCTACATGTTCCGCCTTGTCTTACCTTTTAACTCCTCTGGTAATGCACCTGACCGATTCAGGGCAGTCTCTCACATTTTCATATGCCACGTGATATTTTCACCCCTACAAAGAATGTACAGCTTCTCATTATGCCATGACCTCTAAATAGCATCTTATTGAATAGCCCCGAAGATTATTTTCCAAACTCTTGTCTCAAATATAACCATATTTCTCTCATAATATTTACTAAGTGCCCAGCATTCTCATCCAATTTTAACACTGAGGGCAGGAGAGTTTTATATATAAGTAGTCCTAAAATCTATTTAAAAATCGTTAAAAATAAAGATTGACAAAATATGAATCGAAAATACTATAGAATACCAAGTACATCGTTTGAATGTAGATTTCATAGAAACAATAATATATTTCGCATGCGGTGCTGAGACAATTTGGATAAGTAGGTATTCTAAATCTATGTAGATATGTATATAAGAATTTTAAATATATTTCTTATATTTTTCTATTTCATATATGGCGTCACAGAATTTTCGATAGTTTTTACCCTCCCCCTTACCAACTTCTTCCCCACGTCATTTTTTTAAACTCCTCTAAATTGCGTCACGTATTTTAACTTCCCATAGATACGTAAATGAGTTTATATTTTTGTTGTTTTTTCTAACACATTTTCACCCCCTTATACCAATCATTAAAAATCATCACATTCAGTCAGATCCTCTTTTGGTGGTTGATTTAATATATGAACGATCCCTAAGTTAGCCGATTAGAAATAGTTTGATATTATATTGTGTAGGTATGGATTAATATTAGTATTTTGGTACTAAAAAAGAAAGGGGTGGTATTACTGGCATTGCAAGTATGCGTAAGGTGGTGCTATTTCGAGGGATGTCACTGATACTAATACCCCACATAGAACTATGGTCGCATCTTTTCTATTAACAATAAACAATAAATACTTAGCCTTTAGCGTACCGGATACATACAGATATCAATTTTATGAATAGTATTTTAATTCTTATCCATCATTTTTTTAGAGTTCATATTTGATATTGTAATTGATTAATAATAATGTTGTGTTGGTGTTAATAAGATGTTGCGCAACACGGTTTGACGGACGGCGCGAGAGTACCATTCCCGCCATGCGTGCAGTACTAACAACTGCGATGTCGCTGCTGTGGGTAAACTAACCACTAGAAAGAAAGAATCGCCGTGATTACAAGAGAAAGAGGTAAGAAGAGGTGTAAGTAGTCGGCAGACATTGAACCACGGCAAACATTCCTCCAGTATGGGTCAGTCGGCCTGTAGGTCTTCGAGCGTCGACAACTAAAGCGCAGTGCAACACCGCGCGTCGCTCGCACAACGAAATATCGGTCAAAAATTATCATAGACAATCGGCGTTGTCACGGAAAAATGTTCAGGTTCCAAATTTGAATTGAAGTGCATTATTTTTTTATTATAACGTTTGATTTGGATAAATAAATTAATGGCCAGTTACAATATAAATTAACAATGGTTTTTTTAGAATATTTGAGTTTTAATGTTAATTGTTAAAATCATAAATTATAAACACAGTAGAATTAAATAATATTTTGTACAACCATATTATTTATGATGGCATAGTTAATCTAAATTTTATTGAAATACATCATCGATTATGTACTGACAATATAATTAAAACGAGGTAATATTGTTTAAGTATAAGTTTATTTAATTTAAATAAATTTGAATGGACAACTTAATATTAAAATTATATGGGAAAATAAAAATCGTTGTTGGAAGCATGTGCATTTTATTAGGAAATATATTTGGAAAATATTGAATATTGAATGAAAAGTAAACAAAATTTTGATGTATCATTGTTATAATATGTTATTGATTAAATTTAACGGGTAAGTTTGTTTATTTTGCTAGTTTTATGAGAGTTTTAATTCATAATAATATATCAATACTGGAATGTGTGTTGTCATAAGTAGGCCGCAGAAAGATTTATCCATGTCAAACTTATGCTAATTACGAAGATAGTTAAAAATAATTGTGTTATAAATATAAGACTAATCTTGAATATTTTAACAATAATGTTCTCAGTGTGAAAAAGCCCACCTGAAGTGAAAATATAATTTTTGACATTAGCATGCCATGGGCGGAAGTGTGCTAAGCGCTCCCAAGCGGAAATCGGTATTTAAAAATAACCGGGTCACGGAAATGCAGCCGTCGAAGAGGGTGGCGCGTGGGAAAATGGAAGGAAAACACATCCGGTCGTCGTCTTTCGACAGGAAAAACAACATATCGCTGGAATTGAGCGGGAAAATCAAAGCGAATAGGACTGTTTATAGAAAATCAAGTTGTGCAGTGCTACTGGGCATTCAAATGGTGTTGTTTTTGGTGATATTGAATTATTTTATTGACAGTATTGAAGGATTTGAAGTTCAAGCAAGAAGCCATAGACAAGATAAGAGTATGCAGTGGAGAGGTAATTATCGTTATAACTATATTCTATTCATTGTTGTTAAGCACTGTGAAATCTTTAAAAGACTATATTGTCGTATCAGACTTATGCATACTAACTAGAATTACTTTAATTAAACCTACATATTTAGCATTCCCCTACTTATATTAAATTTATACGTACAAATAAATATAAAAATTTATTAAAATAAGGTATGTTTTTACTTAATATATAATATACAATTATCGAGGATTGATAATAAGGAATCTTTATATTAGAATTAAAGTTGGTTATTAGGCTAGCGTTACAGACCATTATGCCTCCAGTCGGTTATATTCAACCTTTCTGTAGGTATCCCTTTTGACGTAATCCGGTAATTTTCTCTGGGGATAGCCCAGGTGCCCAGTGCATACATGAGTTCCTTCGTATACTTTAGTGAGAGTTATAGATCAATCGCATCTGACAACGTGTCCTCAAGACATTGATTAATAAAATTATATTCGACTTAAATTGTTATTAGAATTATATTAATAGAAAATTGTGCAATTTGTTAAAATATGTGTACCAGATAATTATTATTTATGACAAATGAGTCAAAGAAACAGTTTCATAGAGTAGGTATCTACCTACCTAAGAATTAGCCATCTGAAATTTGATAATGCTATGTATTTTTCAGCTAAACATTAAACTCACATTAGTCACGTATTATATCAGTATGATATTACATATAATTTTATAATCAAGATGTCGCCCTCACGTAATAATATTATTTATTTTATTTGTAGGTAGGTATATCACGACTTGTAATTATTTTAACATTTAATTTTTTAACGTCGTGTATTGTTCAAATAGCTTTAATGAAAAAATGCAATTATATTATGTTTTATAAAACAAATTAAACGAAGTCTTTTCTGTTATCTGATTTAGTTTGTTGTGTGCTTTTCAGTTTGTGAATTATTAGGTTAAAGAGGCTGATACTATCAATTCATCCAATTGACAAAATTAAGTCTTTAAGTAGTTGCTTGTAGAAACTCTCCAATGGATTTTGATTATCAAATTATTAATAAAACTTTTAATTTGATGTCTTCTTAGTTTCAATGTAATACTTACTGGATGCAGCTGCGAGTAAATTTCAAACTGCAGTTTAATACTTTTTATTGATAATTATTATCATTTTAAATAACCGTCAATATTATTAGATACTAATAGTTTAAATAAAATAACAGTTATTAGTAAAATGTATTAAATTGCAGTTTTTGTTGAAAAACGTTACTCTCACATTTAAATAGGTGAAAAAATGCTCTATGATCTGATATGGAATTTGATCTCCTCACGAAAAGGTTTCTTAATAGATTTTTGTGTTACGTAAATTGATCACACATTGATAAAACAACATGTGGATTTTTCAGACTCTGGATTCAAGCCCAAGATCAGCGATTTTATACGGCGATATGTTACTAATCGGCTATTGCAGGTGCTTAAAATAATAAAACTATTATAATATATAATATGTATAGTATCAAATTTAAATAACTAGGGAGAATGATTGAAACACACATATTTAAAAAAAAATCTTTAAACCATAATAATTTAAATTTACACAAGTACCTTACCGTGTTGAGTGCGCATACACTATTTCTTTTATTATTATCTACCTGCAATTCTGTGCTATTTTTTCTCAGAACTATTAAATCGCTTTAATTGTGAATGGAGGTAGAAAACTTTTATTTTTTATGTGATGACCGTAAAAGTAGCCCTCCATAAATTTCGCTTTTTCTGTTGTATTGTGCTTATTTAAAACAAGATAATGGTTTTAAATGGATTTAATGTTTTTTTTAGTTACGTGGATCTCTACTATGTAGGTATCTAAGATAATTGGTTGCAATACATTAACTTAGAAAATTTAGTGATTTGCAACCTTTATATATTAGGTAATTTTAATGATATACAACAATCTAAAAGTATAAAAAATATTGATTTAGATACAACATTCCATGTCAGTGTGCATTTGCTATTAGTGAGTGCGCATATCGCATTAATAAGATAAAAATAAGAAATAATAAAAAACAATTAGAATGAAAGAGCATTTATTTGATATGTATGTAGGTATACTATAAAATAATATGGTTTTAAGAATATGTTTTCAATTTAATTTAATTCAATAATTAATCATTCTAAGCAGGACAAATAAATACATATTTTGATGGTTCATTATAAATTTAAATTAATTTCTATTACATTTAGTGGTACATAGTACCAATTAATTATTTACATTTTCTTTAAACATCGATGTTTATTATTATTGGCATGTCATGCCAATATTTAAATGGTTAAATATTTAGTACCTGCCTACATAGGTTTTAAAAATATTTTCGTTATACATCATTAAATCTTACAGTTTTAAAATATTTTAAAAAAAGAAGATTGAAAATTATAATATTCGTGTGTTAGTTACTTGTCAATTTAAAATTTATAAATATTTTTGCAACCTACGGGTTTCGCTCTTTACCATGCGTTAAAGTCTTATATATGAAAAATAATAATCGATTCATTTTTATGTGCTTTAGCATAGTTTTTTCCTCTGATTATTCCTAATATGCATTAGCTGTAATATAATTATCTAACGTATCTGCTTAAAATGGATTGTGAGGATCCGTCAATTGTAGATGTATCTTGTTTTTTTGTCATTCACCAAACTTTTTAATGAGATTGAAGTATGCACTACGTGGGTATTATCTATACCTTAGACTGGACTAATGTAATCTTATATCAAATTCATTCAAATGAATATAGTAATCAATGCAGAAAGCTTAACAATCGCTGTGTTGGTGGCACAGTAGTTTACGAGACCCACTTATTGTGCCGGCGCGGCGAGACACTTTTTGGACAGTTCGAATCGCTTCTCGGAAACGAAAAATCTCTCCAAAAACAACATTCCGGAGGTGACTCTTTATGTTCTGTTACCTTACCTTTACCGTGAAAGCAAATAATACGACTTACCTATAAATTACTATTGACACCAAAAATAACATTATCGACAAAATATACACAGAAACTTTAAAACCTAGATACTATTGTCAGACATAGAAGGTATGCTAGAGTGATTTAATTGTCTTATAGTCACTGAAAAGATTTTTTTAGGAAATATATTTGTTCTAAATCGGTAACTTAATTAAGGTTAAAACGACATGCTCCGAATTAAGCAATTCATGGCTGAAAATAGTGTTATGAAAATAAAACCATAACAGGTGTTTTAAGTCTCTAAAATTTGAAATCACGTTTTCCTATAGATGTTTTATTTTTATAATATATGTAGAGTTTATAATTATGAATATCTTAGTAGTATGAAGTACAGACGTACCTACTTACATACTTATTTGTACAACATCAAATTGCAGTACATATACCTCCATATCCTGGGTCAGTCGTATCATCCCCAAAGCCTTAGACATTGAGCCCTTACGGAGAGTAATTATTTCTGCCTACGCTTTTGGTGTCATTTAACGTTTCCTGCATTCTGATTTAGAGCAAATCGTTCTTCTTATTACGACAAACATGGCGAAAGTATGCAGCTTTCTGTGTTTGATAGTAACTATACATTATCTTGAGTTATTAAACCTCCTCATTGAAAATATGGTCAATCTAGGATATTTTCATGATAGACCTCATAAAGCCTTCAATATTATTATGGTTCATACTTAGATTATAGAAAAAAGGGTCCATACCAAGGCCTGAACAAAAACGATGCATGAGTGCGAGTGAGAAAGTATTCGGCACCCTTACGATCTCTGAGACACGCGCTAGAGTAAGATAAAAGGTCTACACATGTGTTGGTTAGTTTCCAACAATGTCGCTGGCAAATCGTGGTGAAACGCTTCAGAAAGCATCCATAACCGCGAGCTCGTGTTGCTACAATTGCATTTTTTTGTGGTAAACATAAAGTCAGTGGTAAATATTTTTGGTTAATTAAGTAGAAAAGATGGTTCTGTGTGTTGTCTTAAAGTGTGGTAGCCGTACTGATAAGCAAGAAGATGGTATTACGTTTCATAGGTAAGTTGATACATGTTCGTGATAATTTATTTGTATATTATTATATATTTTAATATCAAGTGACCTAGTGTTTTTTTCGAAATAACTTTAATTATGCATATCTTTATCGAATGGTTGCATTTTCACCGCTTAACAATACTATATAATGTAAAAAAATAGAAAATTATATTTTAATGCTGAACGTCTAGTGCGAGCACTTTGGGCGAGCACTAGCGAAATGATTATTCATAGGCGTCCGCAAAAACTGGGTATGTGGTTAAAATTGAAGTAACAAAAAACTGAAAAAAAATATTAGTAAAGATTACCTATAGTAGGCAATCATTTTATTGTTTTACTAAAGAAATGGAATTTAGTATACATGTTGAAAAACTCCCGAGGAATAATCGATTTAGTGCCCTGTTTGTGAACATTTTTGCTTCGTGATTTCCTAAATGTAATTGGTTTATGAATGTTATTGTAATGTTGCTCCCTAATGGATTACAGATTCCCAAAATATGAACCAAAAAGGCAGAATTGGATAAATCAAATACATCGTGTCAATCCTTCCAGCTGGGCTCCGACTTCCAGTAGTTGTATTTGTTAAGTAGTTGTATTAATAAAAACATTTCGAAGCGGCATATCTTAAAATAACGAAAAAAAGGGTATGCTTAACGTATGACGCATTGCCCACGCAATTTGAAGGATTGAAACATTTTTTGAGGGTAAGTAATTTGAACAAAGAGGTTCCATAATATATAATTTAAACGAATTACAATAAAATACCAGTTAAATGTGGCAACCGCTTGAACGAAAATACAAAAATAGATAAAACATACCTACTGGCATGATTCATTATGTATTTATAAAATTTTATTTTTAACAAAGCGTTAAATGTAGAAAAAAGTATTTTTTTTCAAAAATACGATTAAAACTCGCCGGTCCCGCAGAAAAACTTGGCGGGCCGCTTGCCCAGACCTGTTCTATATAATCCAAATATTATAATTTGTATAGGTTTTTTTTGCACGTCCTTCAACTTGTGTTTTAATAATCTGAATTTTTCAAAGTGATTTTCTTTGATCCATATTTTGTATTCGATTCGCTATTGTGCATGTCTATTTATATACTCTGTAGGTATATATTTTTAGATGATGTGATTTCATACCTTTGAATTATTGATACTTGTAAATTAATATGATAATTTGTCAGTTTAATATTGATTATACTCATGTACCTACTTAGTTATTTACTTTGTTAATTTTAATGTAAGTACCATATTATTATGATAATTAAATAATAATACATTTTGAAGTTTCTGTATTTATTATATTGAAGATATCCACCAATGAACATCAATGAATATTAATAATATTCCGTTTCTCCCGCACGCCTATGGTCTCGAACGTTTGTATTCGTATATGTCCACTCACTCACACAACCAAACACACGGCAAGCAGCTTCACGTACCAAGGCAATGTGAAGCGTCTATCTGTATCTATTGTCTAAGGTCCATACCTTTAACGCCAAAGGCTTTGACTCCGTAGACAAGTACGGTTATGATATAGCACCTGGTCGCCTCCATATCTCGATTACAGATGTTTTACAAAAGTGTTTGTTGCCATTTCTAGAGGTGCGCTAAGCAAAGTGTTGGGGTACGAAACACCTGGGTTGCATGATTCAGGGGGATGGCATAAGCCCGAGAAAAACGTTTATGATATTATTATAAAAAAAAATATATGTTATTTAATTACATGCAATTGAAAAAGTCGCCTGAGGTTTATTTTCACCATGAGTACATTATCGGTATTTAATAGATAAATTTTAGAATTTTTGTTAAAAACTTTAATAAAATAATTGTTTCAACTTTCCTTTTACTTCTGTTATATTTCCACTATTTTTTTTTTATTTCGGGCAGGCGACAATTTTTGGTTGGCACCCAGGCGGCAGCTCTTATTGGCGATCTTGATGTTAATCTCATGGTATGGTCTTCTCTCTTCATCTAGAAACCGGCCTATGTATTTTACATGCTTCACCCTGCTAACAGGTCTGCCCTTACGTGGTATAAAGCCACTTCAGTGGTTATTTTTTACTAAATATATGCTTAATTAAATTTGTAGGAGCACCTAATATTATTATAATAAAGGTAGATAAACGAATCAATCGCATTACCAAAAGGTTCAAAAGTTATGGCAGAAAACTAGAACGTATTGGAAGTGCACTGGGTAAGAGCAAGTGATAAAATAAGCACAATTGACGATAGCAACCATAATCTACGGTAAATAAATTAGCCCTGTCTACATTATGCGTACAGCAAGAAATCACATCTGCGCAGATTAAAGTTTCACTATAGATATAAGATAGGTGAACTAGTTTTCACTCTTCACCAAGCGTTGAAGTCTACCAAAAAATAATCGATTTATTTTATTCAACAAATATTTTGCAAGCAAATTTGTAGTATGTATCTAAGTTGGTAACACTATATAATTATTGTAATGTTTCCATTAAAACTCCTTTCGTGGAGTTCTCTTCTAAGGTGTGGACAAGTATACATATCTATTTGTCGTGTTGGATGTACAGTTAATGAACATTGAGACCAAAACAAGGAAGTCAGATGTCGTATTGAACAGGCAAGAAATTTGTTTACAAAAGTTTTGTTGAACAAAAAATGTCTGCTTCCGTGATGTATGAAATTAGTTGGCTAAATGATGTATATTTTTTAATATGGAGCAGAGTCATGAACACTCACTCTCATGAAGTAAAAAATTAGAGCTGTCAAGGTGTGAGTTAACTGGAGAAGGATATGTATGTTAAACATAATTAACTAATAGGTTTAAAAATATCAGGAATTTTATTCAATTCGAATATATGAAAATTTGAGTAAGATATATGATAAAGAAGATTGAGAAACAACTTACTATAACTGCGCCGCACTGAATTGAAATTAAAACGATATTAGGCAATGAGTATACGTGGAAGCGAAAGATCAAGGACTGAGAAGAGTGGAAGAAGACTTTCATCCAGCAATGGATCGAGCCTCTTTGATAATGATAGTGATGACTGGGTATATAAATATATTTTATGTGGGCATACTGAATCATGAATGACAGTTTGAAAGAATGAACATTTTGACAAATTCAGAGGGAAGACGATGTGCTAAGAGAACACGATTCCGGTAGTTAGATGGAATGCAAAAGAATATCTAGCATGTCCAAGTGGTGTCCCAGGGTATGAGAGAGAAGATCTGGTCAAGAGAAATATTCAGAATTGGGCTGTAGCAATACTGATATAATAATAATAATAAAATATCTCTAAAGTAAGGTAAACAAATAGAAAATGTCAAAAATTTTAAAGTATATTATTACTGACCTCATGAAATAGTCGAAAGTGTTGACACAGGAATGCAAAGGATTGTAAATGCGGTCTGTGGAGTGATTTACATTTTAGAAAGTATTATTAAAATAAATTAATGTTATTGCAAAATGACGTTTTGCGAAGAAAGTGTTGTCGTACGTGATGATTCATTTACTTTAGAGCGTTTAGACTTTAAACGAGTTGTTAGCCCACACATTTTACATTCTTTATGAGTAATAAGTAGAAAGGTTTCTCATGAATAGTATCCAAACGCGATATTTTGTCATTTATTAAGACAATACCGGATATAAAAATTGATAAGTGATAATTAAAATTACAATAAGTATGTTGCTCAATTTTCGTTTGATGATGGTAAACTGGTAGTACGTATATAAGACCTTTTTATATAATAAAAATCCTAACTAAATTGACGAATAATTTCTCATCATTCATATTGAAATAAATATTTAATGGGGTTGCTGTCAAAAGTTGGTAAGTCGACAATTTAGGAATTTAGAGATAACAGCGGATTATGTGTCAATATATAAATATTTATGCAAGAAAAAATATTCAAGGTCTTTCGATATATAGAAAATGCACAAAAAGCACGAAGAAATTAACATTTTGCCTGTTTTTAGAGGGCATGTCAAACTTCAAATTGCAGTCACTCCATAACATGATTTAGAGACTTTTGGCCAACAGTAACCCCACAATTCGTATTGCGTATTTTATTCTATGACAATGGCAGGAATCTAGATGAAAATTATTCAAATAAAAAAATATATAAAATCGTTATAAATAAGTAACCTAAACAAGACAATCCATCATTATCTTTTTTATTTACAAATATTGAGTTATTCGTTAGAGAGAATATAAATTTTTATTTTGTTAGTACCAATTCAACCATACTAAAATAGACATCAAGAATTTTAATACAACTTATTCGTATTATTATTTCTATACTACGTGCAGTATAATATCTAAATATATTTTAATATATTATGTATGCAAAAATATTATAATATTTAATATAAGTCTATATTATATACGATAGTAAAATACAAAATTATCATTTTTATATTGTTTTTTTCTTTAATATGTAAAATATACAATTTAACTTTCCATTGTAATATGTTAACTAAAAAAACATATTTTATGTTGTTCGTATTTTGACATGATTTATCAGTAAATATTTAGTAGTCGTTAAAAATAAGAACGATTGTAAATTATTGAAAGTATGCATAATATTTTGACTGTTAGAAAGCTGACACATTTCTTGAACTGTTTGTCATATTGTACAGTTCTGTATTTTGTTAAATTTTCGTTTAGTATAAATAATAACATTAATTATTGTGACAAGATTAAAATTATTTTAATTGATCTTATTGACAGATATGTTATTGAACCTATAAATTACGTATACGCAATCCGATTGTGTTCCGGTCACAAAAGCCATAAAAACAATACTTTCTTTCAACGCGAAATGAAACGATCAATAAAACAAGGGTATTAAACGATTTTATATCGCTCTATAAAGTAAGGTAAGTGCACCAGAGACTTCCTCAAAGAAAGCTAGAAGGAATAACAGATGAAAGTTAACATAAAAAATAATGCAATTATTTTGAAAGTAGATGCGAATATAAAAGAGAAATTTGCCGATAAGTTAGTTGATTTAGATCAAAGATATCGAATACACTTATAGTTTTAAAATAAACTAAAGCACATTTTTATACAATTTTGTGTTCTTTTTCAAGTACTCACTAATAGTTGAGTATTATTATTCTGATTTGTTTATTTGTCACGTTGTTTTTTTTAAGAAAATAAACTTTTATGATCTTTACTGTTCTCCACTGATTTCAATTTCATTTAATTCTCAATTATTGTCAATCACTGACATTTTGATACTTTTTTGAAATGGTTTTGCAGCAATTCGTGACTACTATATCTTATATACATACATTATAAAAGAGTGATACCGATATTGTCTGTGAAAATATACCCGGAGTATATATGATTACATAATAGTGGAATTCTATATGATGAAAAAAAGCGCGCTCTTTATAAGCATCACAAATTAAGGCAATTAATGATGCCTTAATTTAATACACAAAAACAGATAGTCAAAAATAAAGCATTTCGTCAGGCATTGTATTTTTTTCAAATGTGATTTATTCTAGTAGGTATATATATATATCTGTGGTATTTTCAAGTTGTGTATGTTCAATAATAGTAAGGGTTTTGCTAAAAAATGAGGCAGGTAGCCTGTGTGAGATAGTGGGAGACCAACGTCTGGAAAATCTGAGCGAATGGTAAACATACTTATAAGTATTAATGATGGATACTGATGGTGACTATTTTCCGCTGAGAAAGATAATAACAGCTTATTGATATAAAAGGTATAATTTATCATAAAGGTCCAAAAAAGCTACTTTAGAAAGTGTTGTTTATAGTAGCTTCTTACCTTCTAATAAACAAAACAAAACCTAAACAATTAGTTTAGATTATAAACATCCGATAGTAGATTAAGGGAAATTTGTAGTGGAAATGATTCGAAGATTCATTCAAGCGATAAAACACTAAGCGAAAGTTAAATCGTTATATTTTTTAATTTCATTTATCTGCCGTCGATTTTATAGCAGTGTTGAATTAAATCTTATCCTAATTATTCCAATCAATGAATATTGGCGAAGGATTAATACTTTATTATGTGAATTTTAATGCCAAATATTTCAATTTAAAATGCATAACTTTGAAAATCCTCATAGGTTTATATCATTACAAAGAAACATGTAATATTATTAAATTTTATGTCAACGTTATTAGATTAAAATTAAATTGAATAATGGTATTGTATTAATTAATCAATTGTAGATAATTTTTTATATTTATATTTAACTTTTTAATTGTTAGTTATAATAAAGTTCTCCTCTTCTGCTTAAGAGCGTACATAAGTGAAACGGCAAATAATATTCAACACTATGTGGGACGTAATTTCGGCCACGTTGCCATTCGGAGACCGATAGTCGACTTGTGAGCACATCAATTTGTTTTGTGATGGCGTCGGAGAAATATATTCTTAAATCGTGTAAAGATGACTAAAAAACGCATGTACTTGAAAAACAAAACATGTCAATGAATGTACTATTATTATTAGTAATATAACAATAAACATAACATTGAATGGACGCATGTTGAATTTTTATAACAAATTATATTTCGTTCGGCTCGCGTCATTTGCACAATCCGCGCATCGCCTAGTCGCGATCGTTTTAGACCATGCCTCAGCTAAAGGTATAGCCTTAAGTTACAAGGGTGGATAAGGAAAATAATTTTTAGTGTACTTATATAGAGAGCTGATCATCCGTAAAGCCTTAAGACGATACATCAGTGAAACGGCAAATAATTTTCAACTATAGGCGCGACGAAATTTTGGACTCGCTGGCATTCGGAGAGAGAACGTCGAGCTGGGAACACGTCAATTTGTTTCGCGATGGCGACGGGGGCATTAATTCTTAAATCGTGTAAAGATGACTAAAAACGTTACCCATTTACTTGAAAAATAAAACATGTCAATGAATTTATTATTATTGTTACTAATAGAACATACGTTAAAGTGCCCACCACCACCCGTCATATATGCACAACCGTGGATATGCACGGCCGCTTTCTATGACGCTTTAAACGTGTCTGAAAGAAGTGATTTTAAGTGCTCATTCCATCCCGAGACGGAGCCGCACGGGACTGATGCTGCAACCATGCACCGTAGTGCTTAAAGAAGAAAGTTAAGAAAGAAAATGTTTGTTTTTGGACTGGCTCTGCTGTCCGCTGACGTTAAGCGCTTTGTGTACCCGCATACTGAATGTCACGAATTGAAATGGATGAGTCTACAGAAGAGTCGGGACTATCCCGCTCCCCATACGACGCTGCAAATTTCTCAAATGCCGCAAAGTTGGCCTCGGTTGCTACCAGATCTCCATGACCAATTGGGCCCGTGTGAGGACGGACCCTGGCAAACAGCTCCGCTCGTTCGAATTCCATAAGGGGGCAATCCCAGAGGATGTGTTCAACATCTTGGTGATCTATCAAGCCAAACTCGTGGAGTCTGGCGGCGAAGTTGCCATGGCCGGTGAGGAACTGACTAATCCAGTGCGAAGGTTGGAGTCTTCTAGTTTGGTGCCTGCAGAATACGTCTGGAAAAAAACGGTAAGTGTGCCGCCCCTTGGGGGAGGCGGTCAAAACATTAAATGGACGCATGTTGTATTTATATGACAAATTATATTTCGTTCGGCATTCGTCATTTGCACCCGCGACCCGCAATCCGTGCACCGCCTAGCCACGATCTTTTTAGACCATGCCTCAACTGAGGTATAGCCTTAAATGATTGGGAAGGAGGCTTATAGATTGGAGACAATACATTCTCTTCTCATAGAGGTGGAAGCAGCTTGAAGAGGCCTTCATCCAGCAATGGATAGATTCAGACTGATGATGGTGATGATGATATGTGGGTGGATTAAAAACAAAAAGAGTCGAATTGCCTATTAGTATTTATAATTTTAAATTTAACTGACAAGTTTGTAGACTAAACAATTAAAGGAAAAAGTGAGAAATTTCATATACCTTGGGTCAAACCTCAATAACTCCAGTAGCTGAGAAAAGAAAATTAGGCGAAAAATTTCAATACCCAAGTACGTTATAAGTCGTTCCGCTAATATAATATAATAATAATATAATAAATACCGCAGCATCACAAAAATCACTAAAAAAGAAACATTAATTTGATATTAATAGAAACGACTTGATACTTACAAATATCTACTTGATAACCTACTTTTGAATCAGCCAAAAATCTATACTAATATTTACGATATAGTTGTGCACATTTCTAATTTACTTACCCATCGACTTTCTTGTCTTTTCCTTGTATTCCCTATGTTCTTATTAAATATTTTGAATTGTTTTATTTAGTCATGAATTTGATCTCAATGTTATACGGCCATCTAGATCCGATAAAACAGTTTGCGGTGAACTCTGATGCCGTGAACTGTATACATAAAGTTTTCTGGGCACACTTGAAAGCAATAAACTAGAGGATTTGCTTTTAACATACTAAATAGACACAAGATTTATGAATGTTTAAAATTATTTTTAATGAAAATACATTTGTTTCAAAAAATTTATATTACAAAGCCACATGAATTATATGCAGGCTAATAGCTCAGGGATTAGAGCTGTCATCCACATCGTGAAATTTTGTTCAAGTCCTACTTGGCTTAGTTTTACAAAAAAACTACTTATTAGTAAGTATTTTAAAATATTGTATTTTTAAAGGAAAAATCTTGGCTAAAGAATATTTAACACTGGACTACAATTAAAGGGTACAGATGAAGAACATGTTATGTCACATTTTTGATTTTTTAAAACTGGCAATGCAGTCTCGTAGATAGAATTGAGTACTACAAGATAGTATTTTAATTTCGGTGTTAACAGTAATTGTCCAAGCATTATAGAGCATTAAAAATTATCATATATGCTAAAAACAAGAAAAATGTCTATTTCAATCAGGATAAAAACATGTATTGTCTATGGTCTACATTCACATCAGACTTGACACTCATAGTGCATAGGGATTATAAACTAAAAGTCTCTCCCTGTGAAACGCTCGACAAACGGATGAGTGCTATAAGCAACGCCAGACAAAAACCGACGCTTTTTAGAGTAATTTGACTTTAAAGTCTTTAATCAACGATACCTCAGTTTGACATTTGTGTGAAATAACATTTTCTTCTCCTGTATTCTTAAATTAGAAGAGTAGATTCAGTGGATGAACGAAAGGAAATGTTTTAAAGAAGGACGGAGATACTTTCGAGCTTCGACACAGTTGTTAATATCATTTCTGGGACATGCTATAGTATATAAAGAAGAAAAATAGTTTTAGTATCTAAATATTTAGAACGTATAACTATTTCTAAGTTATTTTATATTTGATTATAGTGCACACCTGTTTGCGCATTGAATTCCGAATTCAAAAGACACGCGCGCACCTAATAAAAAAACTGAATGGTCATCACTAATAATGCAGAGTAATTTCAATTTTCGATAGTCTACGCTATTTTCACGAGTTGTTACATCTTATCAACAATCGCCACACTCTGTGAAAATAAATTTGTAGGTCATACAGAAGCAGAAGAGTACAAGTGAAACGAATCGAGTCGATTGTTCGTCGTTTTGGAATTCCGCCGTCGTCAACCTGTAGAGATAGCGAATCGGTCTCACGATTAACCGAACGAAACCGATTACTGCCGATTGAGGCCGATTGGGGTTTTTTATTCTTGATAAATCAATCGCCGGTTTTTATGTTTTATTTTGGGGCATTTTGGCACTGATTTCTAATAGAAACTTGACATTTTTTATTCATAAAATTCAATTAATTACTGTTATTTATGTATATATATATATGTATATATTATATATATATCTTGCATCCTATGCTGGGAATATATTTAATTAATATCTATTCTATTCAAAATTATGAGAATGAATTAATATTTTATTTTAGTTTTAATTAAATTTTATTTAAATTCATAAAAAATACCCACATATAAATTAGATAGGTACCTACAAGGTAATATTTAACAGATCGCTAAATGTACCAATGTACCTTTGAAATAACAAGTCAATTGAAAGTTCCAATATAAAGTTTTACGGAGTATATTTTATTGCACTATTGTGTTATTTAATTCCTTACTTTACTCCTTCACGCCCCAGTGTTGGAGCATAGCACAAGCACAAGATCGTGCCACTCCCCCCTCGGTCCATCGCCACGTCTCGAGGTGCCGGTTATGTGAGATACGCAGTGCGTAGATTACTCTGTGCTCCAAGATGAAGTAGGGTCGGCCACGGCGTACGGAGTATCGCATTCTCTGGCGGCACTGCCAACCAGATGAAGTTTTTCCTCATGATTACTTCAATCATCAAGGAATGCCGTGTCCGCTTATAAACTAGAGACCGAACCTTAAGATTCGGCGAAGAAATCGATTCTCCATGCTAAAAAGTCGAATAGAAGTTAGGTTAGGTTAGGTTTTTATATGTATATGTATTTATAATGCGCGTGTTGATAAAAAATAGGTATAGTGAATATGTGGTTTAACCACGGATATAACATAAAACAAAATATGACTTCGATGTGGCATCACAATGGCATATATTATATATTTCCAATAAATTATCACATTTTTTTTGCACTTTTTACTGTATTATACCCTTAATAGCAGCATTTTGTTTAGAAATTAGATAAAGTTATGTGAGAGGAAGTGAGAAAATCAATTAAGGAGAGACATGCAAATGTATTATGAATTATTTTGGTAACAGGATTCTTAAGATAAAAATAGGACATTGATAACATAAAATAGTTCTCCTTATTTATTGTTACGAAGTATTCTTTCAAAATATTATATCTTTATAACTTTGTCGTAAAATAATAACAGCGACAATAACAACAGTGATTAGCCAATGATAATTATTGTAACGGAATAATGTTGGTAGTTTGCTTTCGCCGCCAAAATTACTCGACTGAAGACAATAGTTCAATGCGTGAACTGCTTTCCAATACCTGACGTGATTCATTATTAACTGTCAAAGTGTTATAGTTTTGGCAAACACTCCACTAAACACCAAATAACACGAATATCCCCAGCACCTTTCGATTACACTGATTTCATATTTTGGTAATGCAGTTATTATCATTAATTATCCGTGAATGTTTGTTTACATATTCCTACGTATGTTGCTTATTATCATCATTAGCTGGTGTCTCAGCTGCTTCAAACCTTCATGATCCTTAGTATTTCGCCGGCTTGTACATTGACCGAATTTAATGAGTTTGCTTACCGAGTGGGTGTTAGGGCGTCACAGTGTTGTTTAGCAGTGACGTCCCTAGACAAAATGTCGTCCCTGGACAGCACCAAAATGCCGCCACATTTTTTTATACAATATTTTTCATCATCCGCGAACGTGACGTTTCTGCTCACCAAGGACGTCGAAGGGCAACGGAAGTAAACTAGATATCGCGAACCCGACAAAAAAATACAGTCCTGATAAACCTTTTATGTTAATCAATACATTTTGTTTCCAACAAGTGAGCTGAATTTTTAATGGAAAGATATTTTCGTTATTACTAAGTTTAAGTAGGTAGCTACTTCTATATTGTATACCAAAAGATTTTCCTCGATTTGCCGCCCTTCGAGTAACTGGCGCCCCCAGCGACGCTCAATCTGCCTACCCCCACGGGACGTCACTGTCGTTTAGTAACCCTTGGGTAGGTACAACTGTATGTCAGTAATTTGACCAGCGGTTGCCCACTCGCCAAACGACATGTCCAGTCCATTACCATTTCGTTTGCTTGACGACCTCTCTCTATCATGTCGCGTACTGTCTCCATATTCATTGGTTTATTTTATGTTTTTTTTTGCATTATGTCCTCATGCACATTTCACATGCCACGTCGTTGCGATACTTGGAATTTTTGGATTTCTCTTACATTAATATATCCGAGTGAGTACCGGTAGCACATATTAGTTGAACTATTTACGCTTAAGATACAATGGGAGGCAATTTTTTGAAGATACTACTGAGACGCCCAAATGCGCTCTATGTCAATTTGAACATGCGAAAAATTTCGCCATACTGTTGACTCGCTCAATTAGGTGACATTGATGAGGACCACCTTTGGTTCAGCACAAAAACTCAGCATGATAGATTGAGTTGCTTACATAAAAATAAAAATGGCATACTTTTGGTATATATATAATAGTGTTGGTAGTTCCTCTGCGGAAGTCAGTGGTCATAACAGAGGTATAGTTGTCACCCTCTTTGTGTGACTGTACGAAATGGAATAAGCCGATAATGTTCTCCAATTCGATAATTATTTTATTTGAGGTATTCTCTCAAGGCAATTGATATGTTACATAGCAATTCATTTCAATAATCAGCAAAAAGAAAACCAAACGATATAAATTCTAATTAATTTAAATTTTGTACTATTCCATTTGAGTCGTTTTTTGCTACTCGGGTTTCGCCTTTCTGCATCTTCAAGCACTAAATGCACATACTACAGATAAATACACAATGACAACGAATACTGTTAATTCTACACAGTTAATATTAGATAATAATCAATATAATACAACATTCAAGAGGTGTCAAAATGTCAATACTGGGAAAACAATGGCAACATATTGGGAGTTTAATGGAGTTAACTATTGAGATAAATCAATAATATCAGTCTTTAAAAAGTTATATTAGTTAAACCAATATATACATAGAAAAAATAGTTATATTACGAAACCCGGGTCGCAAAAAACGACGCAAGTAGAATAGTACAAAACTTAAATTCATTAGAATTTAAATTCAAACTCCATCAAGTACCCTCGGTCGATAGTATTACTGTTACAAAAGATATAATATTCAGATTTGCCTTTGATCGGCGATAACAGAACATAGTGAATCCATAACTTTGACAGTTTCAAATAAATGGGGGTGCACATCGTGAGAAATGCATCTTATGAAGGCTCAGAACAACTGTATACTGAGTTTCGCGGCGGATCCTGGGTGTGACTTTAAAAGTATCTCTCGCCCCATATAGTGTGAAGATGTGACATATGACCAAGTTTGTCCACGTTCTACGAATACTTTAAAATACCCTCAATATTGCTAAATACCATCCACATGGTGTATACGATGAAGCTGCAGGATACTGGAATACAATGGGTAAGATTGCCTTGGGATTCTTAGAGGCGTCGCGTGGTGTTCATATGAGCTGAGGTAAGGAGCGTACTTGAACAAATTATAACGAAAATATACAAGAGTTTCTGGTTGAATTTTAACCTAAATGTAGTATGTACTTAAATTTATAATAAATGTATGTAAAAATGAATTGGAAGTACGGCTAGTTAATTATCTACTTCACGATATGCGATATAAAAGTTAGCAGAATAAAAATCAAGTAATATTCATATAATCTTTTTATTAAATAATGACAGTGTGTAAGATACAAATCGCAGTGTATCATTTACTTACAAGATCGATTGCACTGTAAGGAATGCAACTTATCAATGTTTAATTTGTATGATTCTACTATAGGAAGTTCGCTGGGGCATGCTAATTTCTCTCGCCATACAAATTATATGCGTGTGCCACTTCTTCGTTTACTGTAAATGCGTGGAAACTGTTTGAACTATTCACGTTAAAAGAATGACGTTGTTATCTTGATATATTACGAGAGATTGCATATTAACTGTGTAATTAAATTATTTATACTTAAGTATACAATGATTCACCATTCATTATCAACACTACAGCACAATGTGGGTCTTAACCGCGTTCAAGAGACGTATCTACCATATTCTGGCTGCTGCAATCTCTTTTTACTGCCTTATCCTCAGGGTGGTGTACATATATTTTCCCTTCCGGTATATTGAAGGCGACCTGCCCTATGGAGTTGCCCTACTTTTATGCGTGAGACGATAACATGATCACTATCACATTTGTAGTTCGTGGTAGTATCTTTTCCGTCACGTGATATCTCCGCCGAAGTAGGCTCCAAAGATCTTCCTCAATATCTTACCTTCATCGATATCTAGTTTTTTCTCATATGTTTTTCATAAGACCCAGAATCACGATCCATATGTCAATATAGGTCTGATGAGAGTTTTGTAGAGCTTTATTTTAATTGATTTGATTCTAAATGTCTCTAATAACCGTAATAGTTTTTTTGCTTATGAAATTCTTCTGTCAACTTCTACGAAATATATTTGAACAGTAGTCCTTGATCTATGTGCTACCACTACGATATAACACATACTTGTATATGCGTGAAGACATGTATACATAGGACATAATGCGTAGGAATAAAACAATTAATATTAAGGCAAAAAAAATGGCTGACATGAAACAGCGTGTAAATGGTGGAGATGGACAGACCACGTCGATCCAAGGGTTGACTATCTTTACCAAATCAAATTATTGAGAGGTACCTACTTCATTAGATACCTATTAAATGGAAATGAAAGACTGGTGGAAGTATTTGACACAGAATGATTAAAATGAGTAAATTCGATAGGGTAAGACCTTCATCCATCATTGGATCGGGAGTAGCTGAGGTTATGATGATGAATGCGTAACTAACGTCATTTATGGCTATCCATATGTGGGAAGTTATTAAATTTCATATACTGGACAACGACAACGAGCAAAATATATTGCTATTATACGAGAATCAAAATCAACTTGAATAATATTATATTCAATTATATCGTGTTAGGTAATTTGTACGAAGAGAAATCGATCGAAACCAACAGGCCGATTCACAAATGGCAGAGAAGCATTAATGCCGAATGGAAATTGCACCGATCAGCGCTCGCCTACACGGTAATTTATACGAATTTAAAAATAAGTAGGTAGCGATTATTTAAAATACTAGATTTATTTCAAATCAATGATGTGCTACTCAGATTAAACTGGAGAATACGAAATAGAAATTCTTATTAAATCTAAAATATTCGAAATCCCTACTTACAGATGGATACCTACCTAATTTTGCAAAAAGTGTTTAAACCCATATATCTCGCAGTACTTTTAATTATGTTTATTTCTATACGGGTATTGTTTTACATAGAAACATAATGAGTCAAAGTTAAATTAGTTTACTTAACTGTATGCTCCATTCAGTGAGAACACGATTTACTTCGACCTTTTTCTATTATCACATAAAATGATTTGTTTACTGTAGACACTCTGTAAAAGGTGAGAGCTTCTTATATTATTTACAATATGCTAATATCAGCTGATATTAAAATTAATATAATACTTGTGTGTCAATCAGCAAAATAATAATAGGTGAGTTTTTATGCTAATATAATAATATGTGACAGTATTGAATTGTTATTTATAACGAACAAAAGTACACGGCTTTTCTCAGGGTGATTTATGGTATTTTATTTACATGCATCTTTTTGTTTCTTTCTTTAAAAAATATATAAAATTTTACGGCCAATTATCTCGAAAAATAAATCGATGACGCCCTCGTTTTTTGCATTTATATCTGGAAATCAACAATTAGAAATAAATTGGGGAAAATTTCAAATGGATACAATCATTAATAAAAACGATAGATTTTTTGGAATAATGTTTTTTGGAAACCCATAATTTTAGTAAATAATAAGTACTTATAATGCATTGTATAAGCTAAGCCAGTTTTATGAAAATTGGTTTAGTAGTTTTTGGGTAATAGGTACGGACATACATACGTATACCTCAAGTTTATTAATTATTATGGAAAACGATGGCTGTCTGTTTTGAAGATTTGCCTTGGTTTCTTAATACAATGTTTTTATTAGGTCGTATTCTTATTTTCCCGGTGGTTGTTTATCCGGTACAAATCTTGCAATCGATTTTTAACTAACTTCACGACTAGCTAGACATTTGAAACTTTTAGAATATATTAGAACACGATGCCAATGCATTTTTTTAATACTTTTAGCCATTTTTAAGTAGAATTAAATTCATTTTCAGTTAATTCTGTTTTGTATGAAAAGTTATTTCGGAAGAAATCCGTAATCCAATCCACTATTATTGGTTGCTAGGGTCCTAACAACTAAATTATTAATATATACGTGCGATACTATGGAAATCAATATGAGTGTCAAAATGACATTTCAGTATTATTTCTATCAAAAACAATTTTTTTGATCGTTTAAGCTAGTCAAGTCAAGTTTATATGATTCAACAGAAAATTTAAAAACGTTGTATATAAAAAGTTATTTTTATCTTGTAATTATTTTTGCTTTTACTTCTTAAAGAAATCGGTGGAAGCCTACATAATCCACTAATTTATCCGTTTTTACCAGAATAAATTAATGTATGCGTAAATAATTGATTAAAACATCTTAATTATTGGGTTAGACGACTGGTGGTTGAGAATCACCAAATTAAATTGAAAGTCATACAATATTATTATATAATTTTATTGATTTATTACATCCATATTTAAATATCAACGATTTTTTCGTCAATTTTTCATGTAGATAGCCAAAAAATGCGTTTTATTAAATTAAAACAACAATACAATGCAGTTCCACCACGAATTGACAGTTAACAAAATAAAAGAAATTAGATAGCCATATAAAACACAGATTTTAAAGTGGTGAAAATATATTCTATTAAATCTGGGGGTGATTCGGTGCTCCAACTTTGGTGTCTTCATAGACATTATCAATCCAAAACCTTCGCCTACTAAGCTCCGCAACCTTATTATTATTTTATGTCAACACTAATGCAATACGAAAATGAGAGTCCTCAACTATAACGATTACGTATTTGCGTAAGGTTTACATTCAAAATTGATCTAAATCTTTAATCAACGTATTCTGTGACCATAGTCGTAGTTATTTATTCAAGGAATGATGGTTTCTTTAATTCAATATTTTGATGTTTTCTGACATTTTGCTGATTTTATATGGTTAGTGTATTTTTTATTTATTTATTTTTAGCTTTCACGTGTAGCGGATTGTCGTAAGTACATAAATACAAATGTGTTACTTACTGGTAAGAAGTGGCAAGCAATACGGGCAGTAGTCACACCGTTATTTCAGTTTTGCGTAGTCATGTCATATCATATCAACAAAGCAAAGAATTTCTTATACTTCTTACACTATCCGCGAGGAATTTAAATAAATATAATCAGAAGTAATTTTTATTTATTAAACATATTATATGATAAAAGTTATGTTCAAGACAAAGCTTAAATTTATATTAATTTCATCATTACTATCAGCATTATAAGTCAGAGTGGATTTAAAGCTGGAATAAGGTATATTCATATATTAATTAGGCCTTCCGTTCTCTTGGTCCTCGGCTTTTCGGAGTGTTCTATTATTAAGGGCCGGAGTGTTCTCAGAATGTCGAAAATGAAGAATTTTGAGTATCTTTGTAAGCTTACCTTAGATAATTTGTAGACGTTATTGGAAACACGTACCTACAGATCTACAAACTTATTTGAAGAATTGATGGAGGAGCCACAGTCAAAAACTACCCAATCAAGACTCGCAACTGGACAGAATCTGACATTCGAATGACGATTGCAATAATGGCGTCAATATGGTAGTTCGCAGTTCCATTTTTAACCGTTCTTCAGATAAGTTTGTAGGACTCTATAATATGTCATTATTGTTTTTGAATGGAAAATAATCGACATTAAGATAATAATATATAAAACTGTCATAATAATAAAGCACTACAAGCTGTTAAATTAAATAAAAATTTAAGATATAATGTATATTGTGTTGACAAAATAATAATTTGAAAAAGTGCTAAAAACCACGGAAATCTGATATACCAAATGCTTTATTCACAATGTTAACACGATGATGTTTACAATAATATATTTTTTTGGTATTAATTAATATATTTTGTGTGGTCAATGAATGTTAATTTTTAAGATGAGAAAGGACGAGGTATCATAATGACATGTACGTTTTTTCTACGAAGTCGACATATTATCTAGGCTAAGCTCGCAAAGATACCCCAAATTCTTCATTTTCGACTATCACACAGCACTCCCGCTCTTAAAACCCATAGCTTACGGGCCGCACAAAATTGTGTTTTCTAATTACTTTTCAAATGCAAATTAACACATTAATTACAAAATTAATTAAAATGGCCCGTAAGCATTGTGTTAAGCTATTACGATTATATGATATTATTGCTAACTTTTATAATAGAATCTAAAACGGTCCAGAAATAATAAGTATTTACATAAGACGACAAAACAGAAATACAATTTGTATTTATGTAACATCCATAATAATACGGATTCTATATATTTGTTGTAGAATGAGAACCTATCATAATGATTGAATAATAAGGGATGTCAAAATTATATTATTTTGATCATTGAATCTCTTTCTGAACGATATATACCGAAGGCTGTCAAATGAATAGTCACGAAATTATCCATAGTAGATAGGCGTCCACCACAAATGCACAAATATAATAATTTAGGCAATCGTTGCGATGATTCAAACACTTAACCATATTTGGTGTATGAAATTGAAACGTACTTTTTATCGTCACTTTCATGCTGGGACAAATATTGATTGTTAATGGTTTCTTTTTCGATAGCATGCAAAGAGATTTTTTTTTGTAGTATTACTATAAAATTTTCGATCATACAAACGTAAAAAAAATGCACATACATTTAATTGCCATTTTAGCAGACACGTTTCGACTGTAAAATTATACAATAAAACTTTATAAAAGAATAAATGTTGGAGTCACATTTTAAATTTCACAGTCTCAGTAATTTCCCTTCAAAATAAATCAAAAAACAAAACAGCAGTTAATAGTTAAGTTAACAGCAAGTAAATAGTTGATTGTAATTACATTAAAAAATATGAGATTACTGATTTTATTTCTTCAATATGTTGACGAAAATGATTGATATGTTGTTAAAAGGACTCTGAACATATTTGATAACTAAATTATAGATCGATAAAATAGTTAAAATCTATGCGAAAAAGTATCACGATTTTAAGCGAATTTTTGCCTTTAGTAATATATCCAAAGAAACTGTTTTTAAGTTTTACATTTACCACATATGGCATTGGCGAAGGGTGGAGGGAGGCTGTTGAGATTCCACGTAAATAGTGCACACTAAAGTTTATTGGACATACGTTGAACTAAAAATACCTACAAATTGCAGATGGTATTGGTTAGTTTTATAAAATTCACTTAAACCCCTCCTAGACCAAACCATAATAGTAAAGTTAGGCTGTGAAGATCCGACAAAAATAATGCACACTTTGCCAATCATTTTCATTGAACTAAGAATATAAATTGCAGATGGTTTTGGTTAGTTTTTTTTTAAATTTAATTAAACCCTGCCTAAACCATAATAGATTAAAAATATTCGTATATCTAAATTTATGCATTTTTAATGGCATAATTTTAGATTTTTTAAAGAAAATATTTTTTATAAAATAATTAGTTTGGTTTACTTTAGGCAGGGTTTTTTTGAAATTAAAAAACTAACCAATTCATTCTGCAATTGTACTGAAACTGAAAAAGTTTAGTGTCGATATTTATATCGAATCTCAATAGCCTACTTTCTACCCTTAGCTAATGGCACGTGTATGACACACACATTAAAAAAAGATTATTCTTTTATCAATATTAACCATTAGTTACCTAATACGAATATTAAATTATACAGAAAATAATAAGATAATGAATTATTGTGAAATATATAGTAGGAGAACTGATATGATTTGAGTTACCCCGTCTCCACCCGCCATGTATATGCAGCCGCGGTTTGTGCACGGCCGCTTTCCATGACGCTATAAACGTGTCAGAATGGAAAGATTTCAGTGCCACAATTCCTTGCCCGAAACGATGCTGCACGGGACTGATGTAGCAACCATGCACCTCAGTGCTTAGAGAAAGAGTTTTAGAAAATAAAAGAATCTTGACTTGCTCTGCCATCACAATGACATGAAGTATCCACTGTACCAAAACAGAGAAGTCAGGAGTTTAAAGTAATCAATTCCATCCTCCATATGACGCAGAGTTTTTTTTCAAATGCATAAAAGTTCCTTGACCAATCGGGCCTGTGTGTGGACGGACCCTGGCAAACAGCTCCGCTCGGTCGGATCCCATCAGCGGGCAGGTAGGTATAGTTTTTAAGTAGTAAATAATTAGGATAAATAATTACAAGATAAAAAGAACTTTTTATATACAACGTTTTTAAATTTTCTGTTGAATCATATAAACTTGACTTGACTAGCTTAAACGATCAAAAAAAATGTACTTGATAGAAATACTGAATAATGAAATGTCATTCATATTCATTTCCATAGTAACGCACGAATATATTATTTATTAATAATTTAGTTGCTAGGACCCCCTAGCAACCAATAATGTTATCAAAATAACTTTTCATACAGAACAGAACTAACTAAAAATGAATTCAATTCTGCTTAACGACGGCTAAAAGTATTAAAAACATGCATTGGCATCGTGTTCTGATATATTCTAAAAGTTTCAAATGTTTAGCTAGTCGGGAGATTAGTTAACAATCGATTGCAAGATTTGTATAGGTAAATCAGTATACAGTGGCACCATGGACACGGTAAAACCACCATGCAGTTGTAGTGGTATTGTTTGCTAGCATAGAAACAAGCATTGCAGAAAACTATTCCAATACAACCGCGTGTCGCCTATAGTGCCACTGTAGAACGATTTACCTATACCGGACAAACAACCACCGGACAAATAAGAATACGACCTAAGAAAAACGTTGTAAAATATACCTGGTTTCAGTATACACAACAAATAATACAGAAGACTGCCCGCATGACACATATTATACTGAATACATTAGATTAGATTAGACACTTACTTATAATAGCAATTATTATTCAGTAGTATTAGTATAGAGAAGTGTTCAGTGTTGAATTCGGTACGGTATTTCTAGTATGCCCAGTTATGAGACCGTGAATACAAGAGCAAAGCGAGAAAGACTGCTGGCTTTATATTTTATTTTCAAGATTGAGGTCGCCCGGAAAAAGTGAATTGGTTAAAGTGTATGAGAATTATTTTATTTCCTTTCAGGCAAGTGCATCTTGTGCAGTTTTGACATTAAGTAGGCGCCATTGTCGACGCGTGGGAAAAACATTATTTAGAAATGAAATACAACCTTACATTATCTAGCATCTTTATATTATTACGTACGTATACTTAACTACTATGTAAATTTAACAATAAAAACGAGTTATAAACACGACCATACTTTATTATGTATTTTTATTAACCTCGTATTAAATAAGTGGGCTTTTAGTTACTCTATATTGACATAAAAAGATTTCTTACACGCTGTAGAGGTCAAATGCCTCTTGGAATTGTTATTAAATGTGTCGCCAAATGCAGGGATGTCAACGTTAAGTTAGGCTTAACTAAGATGTTTTAATAAAAGCGTGTCTAAATCACGGTTCTAGAGTCTAGGCAGTTGGTAATGTAAGTAATAATAAAAGTAAGTGAACATTAAAACATTTGATATGCAGCTTTGCTTTTCGTTTTAATACATAAATTTTGAGAATAGTTTTAAGATTTACGGGAAACTCGTCAGTATTTTTAGGTCAAATATTCCACTAGGATTATGTTTCTCCCCTATATTTTACTTTTATAATAAGATAATAAAAATATACAAGGACATTTCATTACGTGTTTTGATCAAAAGTAATAATAATAGAAGACGTCAATTGTTTTTATCATTTCCACTAAGTTGCATTTTTTTGGTAGAAGGTATGGCGTAGCTTATGACCCAGCAGAACAGATTAATACATAGAATTCAGATAGGCTATACTCCAATACACTACATTTCATACGAAAATGAAACACACGTTATAGACGTGCAATAATGTGTGTTGCAACCTTCAAATTTACCAAATTTTAATGAGCGTCAATGGATGAACCTTGAGTAGTTGTCAAAACGAAGGAATAGTTTAGAATGACGTATTATTGATACGTGTTTGTTTATCTCATATTATTCCACACTCGAGATCGGTTGCCTATTACTCTACACTCGTTAGGTATTTCAGTTCCCATTCATTCTGTGTTCCCTCTTATGAGCATTTAAACACCTAGGTATGGTATGCATTTAACCCTTCGTCTCTTTTCAGTAGGCGTTCCTATGTTTTAATTAATCTTAAGTATTATCTACCCGATATTCTACTCTACCATAATATATGCATTTTTTTTTGGATTCAGTCTTGAATATCAATTGACTCCAAAATAATAAATCTTACGTTATGATAGTTATACTAGATGACAGCGCAGACATTTTTGTGTGTAGGAAGGGATGGTATTAATTTAAATCGGACTTATTTGTAGGTTGTATGCGAGAGTAAGATTGTAAATGCATACTATTTATAAGTATCGGTCACCGTTATGTATAACATATCATTCATCTGCTGGAAGGTTGATGCTATATTTATATATTTTTCAAAAAACACTAGAGATTCTATGAAACAGAAGTTGATCAAAATATCTACAAAGCCTTACAATATCCCTAAAATAACTAATATTGTCACCATTCACAACTTTTGAGCATTAATAAGCAAAAAGCCATGCTTATCACTGTCAGTCATATAGTGAGTAGATTGCTCTTGAAGCGTGGCTGCAGTCAGCGGAGTGAAGTCATACGAATGCATATAATACTTAACGCAACATATATGGGCATCCACAGAGTGATGGTTATGTTATGAGATTTTTACGAGAAACGATTTCTTTATTACTTGTGCAATCGTACATTGCCCACCGTCAGTTTGGGCAGAGCCCAATATAAAATCTCTTTGGCTGAAAACCATCCCATACTAATCAGTCGAATCCTCATTGGCTGCATACCATTTAATACCGATAGGACGACCAATGAATGGCTTCGAATGCTTTACAAACTATCATAAAATGAGTATGCATTAAATCTATATTAATTTAGCTAAATGCCTCTCCTATATGGTAAATTAATGATCATGTCTTATATTAATATTATTAAATGAATGTTATTCTAAATTTATGCTATAAAACTGTTGCTTATCATAACACGTATTGTACTAAATGTATGTTGTGTTTAGAAGGTTTATATAATTAGTCTAACATAATTAAATTGATAAATTTTCTTTTGGTTTTGTTTATACAGATTAGTATTGATATTTAAATACAAAAGTAGCAAAGGTATAGAACATCCAATCTTAGATAATGGCTACATTGTGTCGAATTCAGTTCAGTGGAAGATTTTATTTATCGAAAGAGAAAATTCGGCCACGAACGAAAAAAAGAAGCCTAATAGCTATCCCAGAAAGTAAAAACAAACCATTTAAGAATTCACTCTGAAAGCATTCATTCATTAAAATATTTAGTGCTATCTGTTGTACTGCATAAAAGATTTTTAAAACGCAATTATTTTGCGGATGTTTAAGTCGTTCAACAGTGAAAGTTTATAAAGATAAAAAGAAGATAGGAAAGAAAAAGCAATGACGCTTTGGAGTAGCAATCTAGCGTGTATAATGTCCTGGATTCATGTCCCAGCTTGATAAAGTTCCTATAACAATTCGATTTTTTATTTAATATGAGTATTTACCTATATTCTTATTTTAGTCATATAAATTGGGTAGTTTTCATCGACCACCCCTCTTTTTCAGATTGTGAATAAGATTTGCTAGATAGAGTGAGGAAATAAGCTATTTTGTCACAACAAAATGACAATGAAAGTTAATCGTTTTTGAAGGTTTCGAGAAGAAAAATCAACAGTGAAATATTTTTTGGGGAAAGACGTGACGCAAAAAAACGCTAGGTTTAACACCACGCGCCAGATGCGATTTTTACACGATTGTAAAATGCTATACTTATCTGGAAATATTGGCAACATATTACTAATAAGGTTATTAAATTGGAATAAATAAACAGCGAGTAAACTAGTAAAGCTTTTTCTCACATACTCTTTGTAAACTTGGCCATTAATGCAAACTTTAAAATGAATGAACCCCCTTGGAATGAATGAGAATATTTTCGAAATAAAAATCATCAAATATAATTTTACTATGAGCCAATCAAGGATGGCATCAATTTGATTAAAAGATGCAATGCTAAGGTCTACGTTATGTACCAAGATTCTAACGGAGTCTAAGCGGTGCATTATAAAGTAATCCAATATGGCACCGTGTTGTCACGATCCGGATAATAATGACATATATTAGTTATAATATGGTTATAATATTGCCGTAATAATAATAATAATATAGCGATCGATATTATAAATATATTGACGAACGTTTACTGAAATATCACGGAATGAAATATTCAATAGTTACCGTTTTATTATTAAGTACCTTTTAGCTACCTAAGAAATGAGAAATTAAGAAAAACTAACAAACGAAACCGTGAATACGATTTCTGATTTGAAAATGTCGAAAACCAACCGATTAGTGGTTTTAATAATTAAAATTTACGCAGTATTTCCTGCAATCTCGACAGTTTTATGTCAAATGACATTAGGTATAAATACCAATCAGCTGTTTCTTCTCCGCCATGTTTTTCCAATCAGTTGTTTCTATATTCGCCAGATTGCGTTAGGAAATGGGCCTTATTACCTACGACATCTGAATCTGAGCGGTAATTGTTTTAGGTTTTGTTTGTCGTTTGTTTTTTATACTTAATTTATTACGGTACCCATAACAAGATATTCGTTTTTATTACAGATTAAACACTCGGTTTCGTTTTCGGATGGATCAATATTAAATAGTAATTAACGCCTGGCAATCAATATACTTCTTAAAGAATACGTCTCGTTTAATTTAGGTAGGTAATATTAAATTATGTTCCTTTTGTTCAAGTAATCAAAGAGATTTGAAAATAATGTCTGAATTATTAAATTATTTCATTTCTAAGGACGTCGTACAAATTAATACTACTAATTGACCAAATTTGGCATAATTGTCATTATATAACTAGGTATATATATATTTTTTAATTTGTGTAATTATATTATATCATATGATATATTTTTAATAAATTATATTAGTAATACGTATAATTAAATTATTTCAGATTTATTAATATTATTAACTCGCCTTAAGCTCATCATATCATTATTCAAATTATTTAATAAAATAAATTATCTTACTTATATTATTATTCTTTTCACACAATTTTTGTTTTCTTAAATAATGAACGTGTTAAACAAAACGTCTTTATCTTTGATATTTCTAAATATTCAATTAATCACGATCGAGGCGTATTTAAATACCGAATACTTAAAATAAATAATCGTAAATCCATGTTTGGTCAGTATTAGAATATTTTTAATACTCAATATACGCCGTATTAATGATTCCTTCCAAGTTTTTAGTATGAAATGATAATATTTCTGCAAATACAATGTTAACAACATTTAAAAAAAAAACACAATTCATATATTAATTAATTTGTATAATTCAATGATCGTGAACGGTGTCATCAGCTGCTGGTACAGCTATTTATACAAATCGGTTTTTAAAAATCGTGACAACGTACATAGTATTCAGTTTCAAGTTCAGTTGAAAATGTCCCACTGAGGCGGACGAAGCCGGTCCTAATATATTAATTAAAGTGGAATAAGTACTATAAAAAAATTGCGTTTTATTAAATAAAAACAACAATACAATGCAGTTCCACCATGAATTGACAGTTAACAAAATAAAAGGAACGTATATAGTATTAATATTTTAAGTGAAATTCTTCTCCCAATCTCTAAACCTTAACTCCATTCTGTCAAAAATATGAATTAACAGAACAAAATACAAAACTAAAACCTCTTTGCGTAATTTAGGACTAATATGTTTAATATATTGAGAACGCGAATAATCTAGGTTTCAGCCATGGAGTGTCATATGAAGTAAAATACACAAGGAAGTAATGTCGATTTAAATAATGTTAATACTCTTCATAATCAATATAATTTATGACACACAGCGAGGGCCATGGGCTCCTCTATCTAGCATTCGCCTCTATGATTTACCACGAGGAAGTAATCGTATAGTATATTATTATTTTGTTAAAAGTAACAATTATTAAAGGTGTAGACTGTAGACTAGACTAGTATGATTAAAATAGGTTAAAATGACTGATTAGGTTTTAAACAGTAAGAAGTGACGTTAGTTGACAGGATGCGGGTGAAAATCTTAACAAATAATGACACTTTGACATGCAATACGTACTGCCTACGCACAAGGTAGATTAACATTTTTTATTATTGTCTTAACACCGTTCAAATTAAAAATATATATTACAGCTCCATGTTTATAGTGTAATAATGATACTGTAGGGGTCGTCGATGTGAGGGCCAATGGTGTGGTGACGAGGAGAGATGAGAAATCGTTGTCGTGATTATGAAGGGTGTGAGTTTATTTAAATTGCGTAAGTACATGTGTACAATTATTATAATAATGCGAATCACAGCACAGAGCGATGTGCTTCGGTCGAAAATTTACAATCGAATAATTCTCTTTTTATTAATGATGACGTACTGATTATTATTTTATCAACTTAAAATTATGTAATAATTAGGCTATTAACTAACTAAGTGAGAACAGTATACAAAGATTATTGTCGCGGTCATTGATCTACAAAGTTAGCTATAATTTGATACCTACATGGAAATGCCTATTAATTCGATTTGTAATATGTAATATCAACTTTAAAACCAGACACTGTCTTCGGAAAAAACAACAATATTTAGGTAGTGGCACCGAAAGAGGATGAGTAAGGGTGGTGTGTAGTGTCTTTAAGATATATGGCAACCTTAGACTATAGATACGGTCCGTACCTTCAAAATATAAAGTGACACTACAGTTTTTGACTGAGCCGCCTTAGTATATTCAGTCAATTGACGTTCTAAAACATACAAGAAATATTCAACTAAACAGTTGATGACGACAAATTATTTATTCCAGTAGATGGACGTTGAAGTCCATGCCGACCGCGGAGCAAGGAGTGCCCGGATTTCGATGGGATAATTTATTATTTGAACATGCCTTTTGGCAAAAGTCTCTGTGCTGTAACAGTAACATTGCCGTGAAAATTATAAATGCTTTGACAGAAATAAAATGAACAGTGCGTAAGAGACTTATATTACTGATAACTGGAATTTATTTTATAGTTTACAAAAATACCATAATAAAAAATGGCCATATCAAACCTTTTCGTACTCAATTACCAAATTTATTTCAAACTGTAGCTTCTGTCAATTCTCACGGAACCTCTAACACGCTTTCTAAAAACAGTTTACCATATTGGATTTGAAGAATAAGCAATAACTAGCACTTCGAACGCAATTTATAGTTTTCTGCCCCAGCCTGAATATAATCGGCCTCGTAAATATAAAAAATAAAATTGTCTCATTTGTCACCTGCGCACAGCCCCTGTTGTTATATTTGATAAAGCCTGATGTTGTCAAGCGAAAACTAGGAGGCGAGAACTAATTCCTATAGAATAATTGCCTTAAACTACTGTCAATTAGATTTAAGCTAAATTTCTATCAAATTGGGGATATTATATCAATAGAATTATATTTATGCATGATATGATGCTGTGTATAAAATCTATGGTTTCAGGGTAAAAGTGCTTAAAGTCAGTTTGGTTGCAGCTGAGATAATCAGTTTTGAAACTCTTGCTTATAAGTTAATTGGTGTATCTTTTTTTAAATTTATTTTACATTATTTATATATAATTAATTTTTTATATTGTGTTGATTGTCTCAATTTAAGTTATGTCTACAAATTAAAATAGGTATCTATTTATTTGGCTTACGTGATACATAAAAAAGAGCAAATTTTTTAACCCACATTGACATTAAAATCATAATTTTGTAAAAACGCGACTTAAGAACTTTTTCCTGCAACCACAGAAACGATAAGTGCTATTTATGGCATCCTATAACATACGTATATATTCGTATCCAGTGAAAATAGTTACCAAATTAGAACAAACATAATATGAAAATTAATTACGTGTAATTTGGCGCTACGTTGTAGAGATATTCTCACATGATTGTAAAATTATCGCAAACTACATGTGAACATTTCTGAATGTTTCTAAGAGTAGTTACATGTAATAATTATTAAGTCTAGCCAAATTTGATTGGCCTAAAAACCCAGTTTTGTCATATTTAAAATTGATCGAGAATTAAGATGGCTCTCAAGGTGTATTATTTGTATTATCTTTCATACAGGCATGTGTATTTTTATTAATGATCTCATGAAAAGAAATGAAATGAGAATTTCTCATAACCTCAATAGTGTTAGGCAAATTAAATTAAGTATAATTTGGATTAGAATGAAAGCAGTCTTTCAATTAATTCAACGTCATAAACTAACAGGTATTATTAATTAAGGTAGCGTTAATTTTGTAGGTCTGAATAAAGTACACATATTATATTAATGTGTATGATGATATGATTACTGTAAATTTACAGAGTACTTAATGCCTTTAGAACGTTGTTCACTTATACTATGATATTTCTGTGGTATTCAGATGAAAGTAAATAATATTATAAGAAGATTTTTTCTAATTATAAGAACTAAAGCTCCAACTGTTATAAGTAAAATATAAACATCAATTTAATTTGCTTATTTACCAAATAAACAAATTAATGTTTTGTGAATATAGCTTTTACTAAAATATCACGGTTAGCACAATAATCATAGTATATCAGTCCTTGTAACTTTTGTAGTTGGGACGAATTTCGTCATTAATAAAAGATTAATAATTACGCCTTAGAATCTAACGTTAAAATCTTAGATGGTACATTGACGCAATCCTACTGACTTGACGTGAACTAGCAAACTTCCACTATATTTTATTTATGGAATTTCACGTACACTATTATGGATCATCAGCCTGGGTGATTCTACTACTAGATAAAGGCGTCTTTGCAAATGCACATATACCACTATGCACATAGACCGCTATGCTAAAGGCGCCATACTTAATTGCGACAAATTCTAACTAAACCCGAGAGATGTAGGTTCGGTTCCTGCGGGGTGGGGATGTCTTACTTTTTCAAAAAAGATTTTTTCTATTGGTTATAACATATTTTCTCAGAAGTGTTTTCAAACTTATGTATGTTATATATTTCTTCTGCACTTTTTCGAATGCTTCTGTATTATAGATTACTAGTGATTTTCACAGTTAGATGGCATTGTACATGTTATATTATTAATATGTTTAGAATATATCAGAGCTACCACTCTGCAATATACACACCATAATCGGTTGTCCATCAAGGTTAAATACCAATAATATTACAAAACCTAACTTTATAATACGAAGCAAATAGTCGGTGTATATTATATAGTTTAACAGCATCCCTCCTAGCAAAGTCAAAACATAACACTGATACAATATAGTTATTTATAATGAGATTAATAGGCATGTCAATCCTATATTATTTTGCTTCAGTGTATTTCTAATCTAGGGGATGTAGGATGGAAATACTGTATTTTTTGTTGATTTTTAATTATAACAAAAGTTTTCTTTGAATATATGAAGTTTAAAATAGGATATTATTGTTTTAATAATAAGTGTTTAATTATTTTATTTCACTGCTCGTAAAATCTTATACTAAATGCATTCAAGCATTTTTTGTCGGCAATAATATGTTCATTTCACTCTATATTATTAAGTAAGTATTTCTAGAACAAGTGCAGTGTGTCAAATATATGCGCTGAAAAAAAAACTCTCAAACTGATTTGAAAACAATGTTCTGTGAGATTAATCTCAATTTGAATCACCTCGAGCGGAAATTCATTTAAAATGAAATGGATCTGTTTCAAATAAATTGCCGGCTGAGATATGCCATTTTAAGATCCTATTGTTCTTACGGAGTTTTTTTCATAATAGTGCATCTAGCTTAGTACATTTTGTGGTATTGATGTGATATGAAATGGCTTCAAATCATGCGGTAAGTATATATGTAAAAACAGCAAGTATTTTATTAAAATAGTGGCAATTATTATTTAATATTAACAGCAAGTAAAAAATGATTATTGGTGAGAATTAAAATAATCTCTACGGAAGTCTTTAAATACGCATAGGGAATTGATCATTCACATAATATATGATTATTATAATATGTATGTAGTTTGGCATATAATATAAGTTTAAAAAAATCTGTATTATACAAATTAATTAAAATTAAAATTTAAAGACGTTCACAATATAATATAAGAATTATAGGTACTACGAAAAAGAAATATTGTATTGAACACCGTGATAATAATATATCTATTGATTTACAATACACGGCCACAAAATTAGATGACCACTGCGCGATTTATATTTGAAGGGGTATTGAAAATTGGCATATTACCTATTAGGCCTATTAGGGATCAATAAATCGAAATCGTTATAATATAATTTGAAAAAAATATGTCAATTTTTATATCACTCTATTAGGTTTTATGTTCGCGAAATCACTAATAATTTAATAAAAGTCTGTAATTTTTAATATTTTTTTTTTATATTGACATTTGAACCATTTTAACAAAAGGAATTGCACAATTAATAATATTTAATTCACCAGAAAGTCAAAAATTACTATTAGTCATAGAAATTAGTTCCATATACACCAAGAAGAAATCTTAAAGCAATTAAAAAACTTATTAGAAATGTACTGAGCATTTTTAGGCTCTCATATTTTAGAATCTAGACGTTTAGTTGATTCAACGTCGATTTGAATTCTATAAATTAGTATAAACATAAACCATTTCTTAACCCAATCTCAGATCTACAGTTTCAGTTGATTTCAATAGTATTATATTTTCATTAAACTACATACCACGTTTGTCAAGCCACTGCGTTCTCTGTCTAAAGGTTAGATTTATGTTTTTTTTTAACATATGTTTCGGGGACCGTAGCTCTACCCATTCAGAAGCCATGGTCTTTTAGCCTCAAGGCAATTCTGGCTCTGAAAATGACATACACATAAACAATTATAGTGTTATGAGGTAAAGTAAGTAGGTATCTACTTCCACAGAGTAAGCTAATTGGCCTATTTTAAGAATCCATATAACAACGTCCACATAAACTCAGGAAACGCAAATGAAATATATCGATATCCGAAGCAAATAGGTTGAAAATTCTTATTGCCCTCCCAATTGGCATCACCAATTGCAGGTTAGTTCTGCACCTTGGGAGAATAAATAGCTGAGGCTTTCGATTTATTGGATAGTTATTAGGAACACATCCTTGCAAGAAATGTGTATGACTGTAGTACGTTACTATATCGATAGACATTAATTGATTTATGTTGTATACTATCCCGTTTGCCTATTTTTACACCATGCGCAATCAACAATGGCAAATGCACACTACAGAATACAGTTAATAATCATTTATAGCACCTGTACACGTGCATGGACTTATTGCCAGCAATAGTGAGTATTTTAAACTATCGTGACAATAACTGTTTACACGTAAAGGTGATGACTGTCTCTCTAATTCATTCTTTAAGATTGGGCGAGATGCGATGTTGTCATTTTATGGTACTATTTGACATGTAGTGAAATTCGGTCAATCTGAAAATTCCTTCGTAGTTCGTTTTTTGCCGGCAGGTTCGCCACTATCATTCTAGTGCGCAGACGCAAATCTAAAAAATCCTACCGTCGCATGAAAATTCAGAGGCTTACAAACTTTTTTAATTCATACATGCAATCTTGCCAACTGTAGGATAATACAGGTTTACCCATAAATTTTCTTGTTATGGCTGCGATAATGCATACTGTCTCTTTTGTAAATCCCATGCACGTGTAAAAGGGGTTAAAATGCGTTAAAAGAACGTGAAAACCTTATTAGAAGTTTAAATTCAAAACGCATCAAGTACCCTCAGGCGATAGTATTAATATTATTATTAATTGTAATGTTCACTACATGTCAAAAAGTATTAATATAAATATGAAAGTTTTTTTTAACGCGGAAAAAATCCATTTAACTTTCCATTATTATGAGGACATTATCATATCCTATTGTATATAAAAATATAAAATAATATTAATAGATTTGTTATTAATTGCCATACATCTAGATCAGAGTTATTATAACCGAGTAACCAATAAATTTTACCAACATTTTTTTTTATTCTATTTCTATATCAACATAACAGTATGAACAAGTTTTTTTGTTGTTGAACGGTTTTGAACTTGTCTATTATAGAATGTGATAATCAATGTAATTACTTATCATATTCATAACATTGTGTTTTTTCATAACACTTTATACATTCCCTAAAAGGAAAGCCGATTTGAGTCATGTAATTGTGTTCGATGTACGGCATGTAGCGATCCATGCCTATAAGTATAGTTTTATTCTAGTAGGTTTAAATATTTTTTTATTACTTCTTCTTCCTTTAAGTATATGTCCACTCTTTATACAATCGATATAAAGTGGCGTCTCCAATCGCCTTTTTTATACAATATATTTGGAAGAGTGTCAAACGACTGGAATTATTGGGTGCGTCGTTTGCTATCTATATGCGCTACCAGTTTTTCCAATAAAATTGTACTATTAATTTTGATCAGCGTATAATATATTATGACAGTGAGAAATACTACATATAGTTCAAAAGAAATAGCGTAACAACGCCTTATACACCTTGTGAACAAACAGTAATTAGCAGCCTTTCAGAACACTGTTGATTGGAATAAAATGGAATATAATACATTTTTAGATTTTAAACAATGCATGGTTTGAAATATCCTCTGTAACGTAAATATTAAAAATCATAAAATATCTAAGACCGTGAGTTATTTAATTCCACATAATATTGCTTACCAGGGAAGCCACTGATCAGGCTAATGTTTTCTTATAGCAGGTTTTTCTAGTTTTGAGAGGTTTTTGTTGATAAGAAAATATTCTATTGTCTATACTCTATACACTTGGCAACATTACTCAGAAGGATACGACCCTCTTCTGTTCTTTTTTCAAATCTGCTTTCTTTTGTTTTCGTACGTCGTTTGTTTTTATTCTGCTGTCACTATTTTGATATATTACACGCATAGATAACAGACCTATATAATATATATATATATATATATATTGATTACACGTAATACATATTAAAATGTAATCTTGAAACATCTTAGGCCAGTAAAAGCATATTTTACTTATAAAAAGTGAATAATATAATATTATATATTTTATTTTCTATTAGGATACAAAGAGATCTATTTTTTTGCTGTTCCACTTATGAGAAGATTATTTAAAAAAATGTATGTATTATATTTATATTACATTATTATTATTATATACTAAGCCGTTTAAGGAAAGTTAGTCAATATTGTATTTCCAGTACAGTGTTATTATGTTGAGTGATTCAGTTTCTCTCCTTCGGATTAGAAAGTGCTTGTCAGTAATGATTTCGGTGACACATAATGTAATTCATTCATATTCTTAAAATGATGCGGATATAGCATTAAAAAATAATACTATTATGTAGATCTTTACAACCATTTTACCGTATTAAGATCGTTATAATTCTGGACCCGAGAGGTGAGGCGACTTGTTTGAATTTGTTTAGCAATTTTTCTCCAAAACTGTGAGTCAAATGTAAACTCCAATGAAAACTAACAGAATATATTTTATATATAATGTAATATACAATGAAATAGAAGGTATTATTTACGTGTTAAGAAAATACTAATTTTATAACGGTGCTATAATCACGGATATCTCTCAAGATATGGTTCAATTCTCAATTTAAAATTATTATTATTATTCTACGATATTTATCTATTAATATATAATATAGACCATGTCTGAGCCTAAGAAGATCATTATAGGCCTCCATGGAATAGAGGCGTGTATAAACAGATTTTTGTATTTTTTTTTACAAGAAATGGAGAGTTGCCCACTTGCTAAATCTATTATTTTATCAATACTCTGGTTCGAAACACACATTGAAAAATAATATGTGCGTTTTCCAGAGCCAGGATTTGAATCTGGGACTCATGTAATCATAAAATATTGATTTCTAGGATGAGAAAAACGCTGCCCTATAAAGTTTATGGATTTTTCAGACTTTGCTTCCAAATATGCGTAAATTTTTGGACCATTATACGGCACCTGAACATTAGTATTATTTTAAATCCAGGTTGTTTTAACTATTTCTTTGTTTAACATAATATTATGTTTGCTTAATAATATAGAATTGGACTACAAGACAAATTCACTAGTGTAACTTAATCAAACGCTTGTCAACTTTAATTATTTAAAATTTTAAAATGAAAATTTCACTATGTACCTATTAAACGTTATCTGTGGTCAAAAAAGTGGCCAACACACAATTATCGTTTTTTAATGTCATATCTACATATTTGTTTTTTTCTAATGAGTTTTTGAATCTGTTAGATGGTAGAATTGTCTTGGCACGATTGAAAGGAGTATATACGCATGTCTCGGAAATATGAAATATTAAAAAATCTTTTAGAAGACTGTAGGAGGTTGATGGAAGAATATTTAAAATACGCTTGATTCGTTTTGCCTATATTATTATTATTATTTAATCTATGTACTCGTACCTACAATTATTAATTTCATATTCCGGAATAATAAAATTGATTTGTTTTATACGACTAAACTATATTATAATATGAATTTTACAGGATAATTATTTATCGACGTCTGACAACCGCAAGTTGTCCTCGAACCCTAATTTTGACACATTGGAAAATAAATTATTATTTATCATATAAAATGTATTTATTACATAATTTGACACATATTATTATGTCCACTAAATTTTTGATAGTAAAATAAGATATTATTGTGGTATGCTAAGCCTGTTACGTCATTTTAAGGTGAATAGTCTAACTACTAGATGTATATAGGGACAGAATACACAGTAACTAATTTAATATGTTTTAATCAAGTTGAATTTAAACATATAATTTAACAAGAAAACTATTATAAACGTGCATTTGTTAAAGTGTCATCTTATTATTACATAATACTTAATGGCTACGTTTATAATAATTAAAGTATGGCATAGTAAACATAATCCATTTGTATGCCGTTATCTACGCCGATTATAGACAGGCCGGGGAACAAAATTGCGAGTTACGATGGTAGTGCTAGATATTGATTATTTTTCATAAAAATAAGGTAACCTGTTTGCAGTAAATGAAGATTTTTGATTTTATCTTTCGTGCAAATCAAAAATTATCGTAATACCACGACGTATTTCAATATTCAACCAGCATAGTAGTTTACAAACAGTTTACCATAATATGGCACTTGAAGTATGAAATATAACCGATAGTTAATTTTGTCACAATTATATATTATTACGCATAGCTTAGTAGTCAGTGCATATGGGTGCGGGTTCGAACCTGCTAGGTTTCGTATTTTTTTTCCCGAAAAGATTTTTTTATAGTCGTTATTGCTCACATGTATTTTCAATGTGTGTATGCATATTACCAAAAAAAACGGTAATAGTTCACACATAATATTTCTTGGTCGTACATTGTTTACTGCCGCTCAGGTGTTGTGAATTCTAGTATTGTAATGTTGTACTATAATGTTATATTATGTAGGGTTTCATTATCGTTAAATAATATCATAACATTCATAACATAGATTATTCTAGTTATACCTAGCACATATCAATAAATTTTAAACATAACAAGAGAGACATAACTGATTTTATTATTTAGTTTAAATAAAGCTATTTTTATCAGTTGTAGGTATTGAGCGTATGTAGGGTTTGTAGTGAACTATTTATTTTTCGATCAATCTTCTTTTCAACTATTTAAAGGGCAGGTGCAAAGATGCAGTGCAAAGAATTTTGCCATGTATAATACTTGTATAATACTAGTATTGTGATTGTTCATGTAAAATATATGTATATATATATATTAAGAATGTTTAACATTTTTAGAACATATTCTATCATATTTCAATCGATGTGTTATTTATCTAGGTAAATATATTTTTTTGAATTAATATCAAATAATATATATATATAGGTATTGTCAGAAGAATGATAATTAGATAAAAATATATTTATTTACACAACGGTACCTATTTTTTATTATTTTAAAATATGCATTATTATAAAAATCACCTTATAACATAATTAATATTGACTACGGATAAAAAAAACACAATAGTGCATATCTGTGGCAAATAGCCAAAAGCTGATATGTCAAAAATATGCCTTTTTTGCATTTTGATTGATATGTCATGGTTAATTTGATATTTTTAAATTGTCAAAAGCTGCCATGTCTACTGTATAGGTACACATTTAATAACAATTGTGTATATGTACTGTTATGGCTTCCAATAGTTAGAGTTCGTTCGATCTACGCTAATAATAACTTTTTTTTATAGAATTATTAATAACCATGTCCTTGCTTTTTCGTACAAGGTGATTGTTAGTAATTTTGAACAATCACAAACACCCAGACTTTGAGAAAAACACATAAATATTGTGTCCTCATCGGGTATCGAACCCAGAACTCTCGGGCGGAAGGCCAGCGCCTTACCCACTGCACCACGAGAGCCGCCAATAATAACTTATTGTAATATATGGCAAAACTAATAATTTCTTTTCTTTTTTTTCAGAACCAAAAAAGATGTTTGGAGGTTATAGAATTACACCAAGATTTTGCACGCCATCGGCACCAGCTCGGAGACATAAAGCAGAAGAGAGAAGAGGACCAGCGATTTGCATGTTCAACCACGAATGTGCCCAAAGAGACGGGGAAGTGGTCGGAGCTTGCATGGACGGCTTCCTCTTTGGGGCATGCTGCCAACTCTTTGGAACTCCGGGGGTCATGAAGGACACCGTGGAAAACGGAGTAGTCATGATGGCCAGTAATGATGCAGCCATTAAAAGACCAGACGGATTACTAACGCCGAGTCAACTAGACGAAATAGTCATTGGGGATAGAAACAGAGTGCCAGCTGTAGGAAATGTAATTAATGGAGGGTCAAATATGTATATTATAAAAACGACCGAAAAAGAAAGTAATGCGTACAGCAAAAGTCCTGATGATGATACTAATGAACAGATTATGGAAGTGAGTCAAAATTTTATGAAGAATCCTTCAACATTATCTGTCAGTTTGAATCACCTAGCGTCTTCTACCGAGAAGTATCACGATCTTACTTCAAGTGGTTTAGCTCAAATTGCTAATACTTTACTAAATGAAGCTCCAGATACTGCTGATATTGTTCCAGATAATGTAGAACCAGTAAATGCCGGGTTGTTTAGTCATAGTACAATTTCTCATGAAGAAGCGGACACAATTTTGTTCGATAGAAACGGTTCAGTTGTAGTGGATGTTTCACGACCTAGTGACTTCATAAATCCGGGGGACAGTGTGCAAGTTTCAACGATGCAAACTAAACCATCAATGGATACTCAGTTTTATACCAAAATTCCATCTACAACTCCGTCTACAACAATTTTTACACACAAACCTGTGTACCAAAAGCCAGTCTTTAGACCAAAACCAACCAAACAACCGTCAAATACCCAAGATAATTTTGTTCTCGTGCAAACAGTCAATAAACCACAACAAAATAAACCACAGACTGGCGTGACAGCTTCGGATTCTATTCCTGAGATGGCGTCTATTGAATCAATAATGAACATGTTGAACGAGACACATCCTTCGACAATTACATACGATCGTACAACTTCTTTGCTGATTGATACGTCAAACAGTAAGGTTACAACTGCAGATTATGACAGGACTACTTCGTCACCGCAGCAATATTCAAGTGGTTACCCTACTTATGAAGACATTTACGAATCAACGTCTCAAAGCTACGCAACCAGTGGACATTACATAACTACAGGAGCACACAATAAACAAACAACTTATAAACCTCCTTCCACTAGCTATGTTTATCATCCTACAGTAACAAGACGACCAGGATATACAAGTTCTTCCGATAAGAATTCAAATAATTATGGATCGACTTCTAACTACTACACAAAAAGGCCAGCGTATCCGCAAGATTTGATAACCGATGATGAAGAATCTTCAACCGAGAGTAATGTTATCTCATCGACTCTGTCATATGACGATTATTGGGGTTCAAGTCAGAACACATTCTCTTCAACGCCACCAGATAGGAAACCACCATCGACGAGTTATGTTTATAGTGCTACACCCACAAAACGACCAGTGTCGAATATACATAATGTGGTTGGTCCTAGTTATGAAGTATTAAATGGAAACCCTGATACATTCGCAAGTGTTACACCCACAGTAATTGTTCTGTCATCTTTGGATTCTCCAAATTATGGCAGCCAAACTCCAAAACCGATTAAATATCCTATTAGACAACCGGTTGAAACTGAAGAAAATTTTGTGGAAGTTCCATTGGAGCCACCACACAAGAAACCGGTTCATCTTGTGACAATAAACAATGTTATAAGTTCAACGAATAATATACATTTGGGGCAACAGCAACCTCAACAACAACAACAGCCGTCTACTGACAAACCTGCACCGACTGTATTGATAACACCTAAGCCAAGTACTGTCACATCTCCCGGAGTATCATATTTCCATTCAACTAGGCCAGCAACTCATGATTATAGCGATGAAGAGAAGACTACAGTTTCACCATTCACGACAAATAAAGCTCCATCAACTTCATACGTGTTCAGTAGTACAATCTCAAGAAGACCGACTACGTCAGCTACTCCTACAAATATTCAATCATCTAGCAGACCGACGAAACCTCGTCCTAAGCCGACAATCGCCCCTTACGATCCTGATACAACGATGAAGATTGACTTCCATACGTCACCGGATGATTTTATTAATTTCCCTCCCGTAAGAAATCCAAATTTAAACGCTACCGGATCGAATCCTGGTGCATTTAACAACAGTGTAACTTTGGACACAGTCGGCGATTCTATTCTCCAGGAAGTCGAATTCACGACTCCAGCGTTTTTACAAGAAGACGAAGAATTAGACGACAAGATGAGCTTATTCGTAAACAAGATCGTTGGAAGTCTACAGGGAACCTTCCAAGAGTTGCACGACATTGTAATATTGGACAAAACCCCAAACACTACTATCACTCAGCAAGGAGGTAATAAAGTGAAACCTGATACGACCACTAAGAAACCATCAGGTGTAACCACCAAAAAGCCTGGCGGTAATACGACTAAGAAGCCAGTTAGAGCTAGTACTACCACCAAAAAGCCGAAGGTCAGTACTACTACAAAGAAGCCAGCTTCACAGAATGCTGTTTCAACTCTCGCTGCTACCACAAAAAAACCTATCAGGGTAAGTGCAGTGTAGTAGTAATATTAAATATATCTAGGTAATTCTTTTATTGGGCAAAACCTGTGCCTGCCACTTACGCCGTGGAAGTTATTTCAATATGACAATATTTAAAAAATATATAATATTATATATTATGTCTCTTGCGGTGAGTCTTATTTTGTATTACGTCACGTAAAAAGCGTTACAAAAAATAAAATTAAACTCTTGTACGTATATTTTATGAATTTCACACTATTTACTTTGACAAACTAATTAAATAAATTACAATTTTTTCATGTTATTAGTTCACATCTTACAACGACATCTATTTGTATTTATAAACAGAATATTTGTGTTCAGTGACATCTGTGGAGGAATTTGTTAAGATATCAGGAATAATTTTATAGAGATGTCGTTATATACTTAAATTATAAAAATTAAAAATTCGAAGAAGACAAAGAGGTAGAAAAAACCTTATGTAAAAGGTTACTGATGATAATGTTTAATAAAGTAGCTACCATTCACTTTGCATTGCAAAAACACTTGTAGTAGGATTCGCATTTTCCCACTGTGCTCTTAGATTTATTTTCTAGTCTATTAGTGTTACAAACAAAAAAATATGTTTTTATTATTTAAGTGAACATGAACTATGACAGTAGGTCGACTTTAATATAATGCTTTCGCGGAATATTATATTCTGAGAAAAAAGATGTGTTCTTTACAAATCATCACACCATATCACACCCCCTTCCCTTCTTAAGTCGTGATATCATATATGGACGATAACAAAGTCTTTGGAAAAATATTATTTTAAATTCTGCCCACAAATTCAACGCTACTTGTTCTACTTACTACCGTATAGGTCTGAAATCTGAACTTTTATCCTGATTGCAAGTCTCTGTATAATATACCTAATGCAAATAATGATGATATATAACAATATTAGTCATATAAAATTCAATCCGTTTTAAGTAGGTAGGTACTTAATTGTAATTAAGTATATGATTTTTTCAGACGCAATCGACAACCAAGAAACCTCGACCAACCCGACCAAAGACGACCACCCCGGCTACGACAATCATTGCAACAGAACCTGTCGTCGAAGAAGAAATCTTCACCACAGAAACACCAACTGGTGATTTTAAACACCGTAAGTAAAGTTATATCATATTATATTTGAGAGAGCTTGTTTTATTTATTCTACAATACAATTTATTAACATATTACTTTTATTGTATTCTCCATGGTTTCAAAACTATTTAAAAAAAATCGGTGTGTATACTTATGTACGCGCGTTAGAATTTATACTTCTTTGGCGTAACAAAACAAAAACAAAAGTTGTGATAACCTAGATTCTTCGACTAGCTCTTAATTATCTTGTTAAATTACACACCCAAGAAACAGGGCCGCTAATTGGAACGCCGTTGGTTTATTTCTATACACTTTAACTTATATTACTAAATTATATAATTATTTATCGTTGTTTTTATTTTTAAAATAACAACTGCCACTATGACGTTTAATAGTTTGTTTACGTAAGGAATTGCAAATGGCCGATAATAATTCTCTTAATTCCCTTTGATAAAACACTAATTTCTTGATATGTAATTAGGTACCGCACTGTAAGCATCTGTCAAACTATTATAAGAGAATCATTTATTTTCATTTACGACCCAATTAAAATAAACGATTTTTCAAATTAAGAATTTTCTTACTTATACGCATATGTTTAATATGTCGTCTCTCTGTCTCGCTCTCTTTTACCTTTAAAATTTAAAAATGCTACATAATGCCGTCATATAAATTATTTTATTCTTTTCGTAATTAAAATCGTTTAAAGTAAATAAGTCTTTCCCGGAATGATTTTATTTAACTCTCCTCTCCATGATCTCTGTATCTTGCTTGAGTTATTTAATAAATATTTAATGAATTTCACCGTGATAAAACTTTTGGCTTCTACGTTTTTTTTTGTCCATGAGAATATAGAATATTGTGATGGAAAGCCTTCAGGGGCGGGAATTTTGAAATAGTGCCTAGTGGGCTTTAAAAATAATATGTTATGATTTATAATGATATTATGTAGTAAGGACTTATTTAATTAGTTTTATATATTGTTTGAACTGTTCAGATTGTAAGGATAATATTAAATAAAAATAGTTTAGGTATCTCCCTAATATAAATTAAACATAATACCTACTGTGAATATAATATAATATTATTTGTTCATTATATTGTACCCTCTTCTAAGCAAACCGTATAATAATTATGTTACAGCAGTATCCTAAGATACAATGATCTGTTATTAGTTATTTAACTGGATTTACTTATTTGCAGAATTAAAAGAAATATAACACATAAAATTAACATTTTTGATCCAGTTTGGAATTTACTTCAAGATAATTTAAAATGTTTTATTTTTTATAATGATTTAGAATTATTATTTTATGCATTATAATATTTATAAATAAATTCTTGTTATTAAATCATTATTATATAATATTTACCTATGTCTTTTATTGCCCTTCCATTCTGAATGGTATTTTTTCTCATTTTCAGTGTGTGGAGTCCGCCCAATGGTGAAGACGGGCAGGATAGTTGGGGGTAAAGGGTCTTCATTCGGATCCTGGCCGTGGCAGGTTCTGGTTAGGGAATCTACCTGGTTGGGACTTTTCACAAAGAATAAGTGCGGAGGAGTACTCATCACGAATCGATACGTAACCACGGCTGCTCATTGTCAACCAGGGTGAGTAGATTTAGAAATTTAATATTTTTTGACATATTCACAAATAGCAAGATACTACATAGAAATATATTAAAACCGTTTAAATAATATGTATATATGTTACACCGAATGTGCGAAATTGACTATTACATGAAATGGGCAAAATTTTGGCTAATTCATGTAATAGTCAAGCCTGTTGCCTTATTCATGAATTAGGTAATTTTTCTGCTGAGTACATGAATTCGCCACGGTATGGAATTCTTGAACTGTCAACATGACAGAAGAAAAAGTAAATTTAATACGGATGGTTTTATTAGTTATAATTGGACATAATATAATATTATTATTATTGGGTTAGGTTAGGTTTTGTAATTCTGAATTAAATTATTCAACTGAATGTCCATTTTGAGGTAAGCTATCAAGTGTCAACAAACTATCACAAACATTCAATCGACCATTGCACAATTGATACCCAAGCACGAATCAAATCGCGAAAATACTTTCCAATAAAATTCTTCCGTTATCATATTATAGTTCTAGAATTTTTTGCGCATAGTAAATGGATATGAACGTCATTCAAATCAATGACATTTGACACATTTGTTTAGTTGCAAAAAACACCACGGAGCGCGATCATCTATTTTGACCATAGATAATATAAATGTACATTTTGACCAATCCATGAGCATTTGATACATTTAGTTTAGTTGCAAAAAATACCGCCGTAGCGCTACTATCTAATTTGTCCAAGACATGAAGTAGGCAGAAAAATTACTGCCGATTTCACGCACTCTCCAGATATTTTGTCTAATTCATGAATAAGGCAACGGGCTTGCATTTTTCATAATTTAGGCAAAATTTTGCCCATTTCATGTAATATTCAATTTCGCACATTCGGCGTAACATATATACATAATTACACGGAAGTATACTAAGTCTTTAACATAAAAATAAAAACAATGTCCATCTAAAATCATTCTCTCATTAGTGGAATACATCGATATCTGAAGCGATTTGGGTGAGGGTAGTCCTCTGCCCACGGTGGCCGCGCGGCTTAAGCGTTGGACTATAACGCCGTAGGTCCTAGGTTCGAATCCTGGGCCTGGCAAGTACACATATTATTTTTCAATTTGTGGTGTCAGGGTATGGACCTAATAGGTTGAGCATGTTTCTGACATCCATTTCTCGTAAAAAACAAAATCTGTCAATACAAACCTTTACTCTGTGGAGGCCCATATGATCCTATTAGGATCGGACATGGTCGAAAAAAAAAAGTTCTCAGCCTTAGGAAAATATAAACTGATTATCTCAACATCTTAGGTAGTAGTCAAAAACATACAGATCAAGATTGGAAATAAAGCAACGTTTTTGTTAAGACGTCAGGATTGAAAAACATCCCTAAAGGTAACAGCAAGCAAAAATATCTTAGTAGCGGAAGTGACATACAAGATTTAAGATAGTGAAAAGCGAGCACGCCCCGAAGAAAGGCAGTCGGAAAATAATCGTTTGACGAATTGCCGAAAGGTAAATAATTACCTATATTATGAGTTAAAATGAAAACATCGAAGATAATATTATTTTTCTCGGGGCGTTCTAAAGTAAGCTTGTAAGATTTTTCATAAGGACTTCAGATAATTGACCCATATTCAAGAACACTAGGCGTCGAGTGACAAACGACATTTGGATTCTTTAATGGTTTAGCTTGACGCATGATGAATCTTAGAATCTTACCTGCACGTGGAGCTGTTGAGGTGCGAATAAAAAGATAATCGAAAGTAAAAAAATATGCTAATATCTTCTTTCACCTCAGATTGACGCTTTAATGAGTTTTTTTAATTAGTTATATTTAATTGAAGATCTTGTCCTCAATAAAACGTAATAAAGTTTTGTCAGTATGAAATTGAAGTTTATTCTTAATTGACCAATTAGTGAATACAGATTTCAAGGCAAAATGTGACAATCCATCTCATAGGGAGTTGGCGCATATAATTTGATAGCGTAGTATCAAAATTCACCAGGTGCAGGTATATCGCAAAAATGGCTGTGTGGTTTTGCATTTTAAGACAACAAACAACTGTTGCTCACGATAATTTTATTGTCAGGGACACAGGCTCACAAGAAGGGTGGAGTTATCATATTTTTACACCACGCATAATTCGAACTAGATGAAATAGTAAACTAGTCATGGGTGCGGGGGAATGGGACGATTTGGCACCGCGAACTGGCCTCCGCCGATTGGCCTCCGGTAATTGGCCGCCGGTACAATCGGACGCCGACCCAATTGGACGCCGACCCAATTCGACGCCGACCCAATTGACCTCCGGGAGGATTGGACGCCGCACAGTTGAATTAAATGCGCAAAGGAATAGACGTACGTTACGATTTGTTGGAGTAAATAAGCAAGTCAGTTTAATATGCTTCTATCTTCTGAGTAGTCGTACCTTATACATTTCGCGCTTGACACATTTTTAATATAGATTGAGAATAATTATTATGCCTTATGATGTTTATTAAAAGAAAATAATTCTTCCCTCGTTAAAACTTAAAGATGTGCATAATCAATTAATTTATTGTCTATACATGGGTACTTCAGGCCGAAATCCCGAATGCTGAAATCCAGAATGACCGAAATCCCGAAAAATAAAAAAATACAATCATCAATAATTGCGCAATCGTGAGCGCAATTTTTGTAAGAGAGACAAATCCCATTTTTGCGGAAAATGGGTTTTTCCGATTGCGCAATTTTTTTCAGGAGAGACTATTTTGTAGAACGAATGGATTTTGTGTCTCTTGTAAAAATTGCGCAATTTGCGATTGCGCAATTTGCGGTTGCGCAATTATTGATGTTTGTATTTTACATTTTTGTTATATTTCCACAAAAAATGGGTTTTTGTGTCTCTTGCAAAAATTGCGCAATTATTGATGTTTGTATTTTTTTTTTCGGGATTTCGTCCGGCACCCAGTACCTAAGTAGTTTATCAATCAGACTACTGAAACATTTATACTTAGCAGAACTTACTTAATATTTTGTTTGTAATTTCATACTATCTTAAAATACGCATTTATGCATAATAATATACATGTTTAAGCTTTATTATAATATTAAGTCGATGAAACGCTGAAATATAATGTAATTTTCATTCTAACATCTAACATTATTTTTAATATTTGTTGTAAATATAAATAAGTACCCATGTATAGACAATAAATTAATTGATTATGCACATCTTTAAGTTTTAACGAGGGAAGAATTATTTTCTTTTAATAAACATCATAAGGCATAATAATTATTCTCAATCTATATTAAAAATGTGTCAAGCGCGAAATGTATAAGGTACGACTACTGAGAAGATGAAGCATATTAAACTGACTTGCTTATTTACTCCAACAAATCGTAACGTACGTCTATTCCTTTGCGCATTTAATTCAACTGTGCGGCGTCCAATCCTCCCGGAGGCCAATTGGGTCGGCGCCGAATTGGGTCGGCGTCCAATTGGGACGGTGTCCGATTGTACCGGCGGCCAATTACCGGAGGCCAATCGGCGGAGGCCAGTTCACGGTGCCAAATCGTCCTAGACCCTTCGCACTATTGACAAAGTAATTCCACCATGATCTCATACGTTTTACGGCACTTTCATATTTGGCTGACTAATTAGAATTATGAAGCGGAAAGGCCATAAGTACACCATGATTTGCTTTACTATCAGAAACAGCAATCTCATATTAAATTCACATTATTATTTATATTACAATATTATTTACTCCATTAAACTTATGTATTTCCAAGATTGAACGTATACAATATTAGCAATAAATGTCTTAAATAGTATAAATTATACTAGATTTATTTTTGACCGATTTTATCAATGTTATTTGTAAATATAAAATTTTTATATTAACAATGGAAAAAAATGCCAATCCGGGACCAGCCCCGGGATCCCGGAATCGTCAAATTGTAATCCGGAAATCCCGGGATCAGAATTTTGGCTCGGGATTGGATTCTCTAGTTACAATGTATTAATATACTGTTGCACATTTTTCAGATTCCTGGCATCTCTAGTAGCAGTGTTAGGCGAGTACGACATATCTGGTGAACTGGAGTCGAAACGGTCTGTAACGAAGAACGTCCGAAGAGTCATCGTCCATCGTCAGTATGACGCTGCAACCTTCGAGAATGATCTCGCATTATTGGAACTAGACACGCCTGTCACGTACGACACGCATATTGGTGAGATTATTTACATTACAGCAGTTATCGCCAGTAGAAGAACACCCCTCCAAAAAAATATTCGGGCCCATAATCAAATGATAGTTTTACAAAAGCTATATAGACATATTATGTGTCCGATACAACATTTCATGGTAAACCAAACTGCGTACCTACAATTTTCTGGACAGGAAAAATCCATTTTGGTATTTAGATTAATCGTTTAGCGAGATTAACAAGGTCGTGTTTATATTAGCGCATTATATAGCTACTTAAAAAGTAAGTGATTATAACTATAACATATTATCTTAATTGTCATAGTCATCAGTGGCACGCCAAGCGGGGTGTTGGAGGTACGAAATACCCGGGCGGTAGAATTCGGACGGTGGCAGAAGTTGAATCTTAGATGGAGTGCAATAAATACTTTCATAGGTTGCCTACTGCCAAATGGCGGTACTCACCAGTCACAATAGGGCTGAAAAAATCGAAGAGTTAAAGCGAAATATACAAAAAAATATTTACATTCTTATTTAGGAGACTGATATCTCCAAGGTATGACTAATGTATTAAAGTTGTGTACGAAATACCAAAAAGCATTTTTTCCGATTGATCAGTGTCATGGCATAAATAAAACGTTTCTGAAAAAAATCTTTGTACCTATGTCAAATGGCGTCAGAAAATGAAAAATACAATATTTGAAGAAAAATCAATTTCTCTCATGAGTTTGTTTCACAGATAGTAAAAAACGTAAATTGTGCTTCGTGCACCATGAGCGTCAATAGTTTCAAATTGGAATACGATATAATTCGGAATGCTATATATATTTAAGTCTGGCCGCACACATACAATCGATTTGCCTGACACGATCTTAAATCAAAACCATGGCAATGTTGCAACACTCTACCGCTCGCATAGGCAAGAATATGTCGGGACAGTGACGTCACGCGGCTACCTAGCCGAAACGAATGAAAAAAATAGCATCTTTATATTTATATTTTGCTATTCTACCTGTGGCGCATGTTGAGTGAAATGTATTACATAAACCTACAGGTGCCTTTTTACTACCGAAAATGTCGTCCGACGCTATGTGCGGCAATACATTAAGTAACATATAATATGTTTTATGAATGACAACAAAATCACATCGACAAATTCCACGAGTTGCGGTCGAGACTAGTTTATACAAGTGACCGGGCTAATAGTTTTGTAATAGTCATAAGTTTTGTTAAAAGTAAATTCATAAGCATAAAGTTTAAAATTCATAAGTAACGTTTTGATGAAAGTAAAATAATTAAGTATTTTAAATTTTATATACATGTATTGTGTTTATCTACTATTTTTGGAGGGGCGGAAATTTTGGGGTTGTAGCTGGGCAGCAGCGACTCTTGGCATGGTGTCCCTGATAATCACTACTATCTGATCACATAAATAGGTGTTTTAATCATTTTTTAAAGTATATTTAATCTTAAATTATGTGTGTTTCAAGTGCCTATTTGCATGCCTCCCGATGATGCTGACTTCCGAGGAAGAGTTGCAACAGTCACTGGATGGGGGAGATTGAAGTATGCGGGAGGTGTTCCATCGATTCTCCAAGAAGTTCAGGTAAACACAAAAATAAATACGTTCCTCATTCTTAGACGTTTCTTGATATTTCCCGTGTGAACTATCGTCTAGTACAAGAAAACTTTTAAGTCAAATATTTTGTATTGGTGTCTGAGCCTTAGTGATTCCGAGCCTTTTTTGATTAACACATAAATGTTTTGTACAATCTTCGGGAAAACATAATATAATATATAAAAAATATTAGGTTATGTTCAAAAAAGAATGATACATTCTTAAATCTTGTATAAGTGTAGTTAAATAGTTTTAAAATCTTGAATTAACTGAATTATATTAATTTATTTAAAACACATGAATTAAGAATCCAACGTTTTTCATTAAATCTTTATAATTTGGAACAGCCTCAGAAGAATACACTTTAGAAAAAATCTTGGACAGAATGTGGTTTGAACCGGTAAAACTATCACCCGGAATGCGGTGGGCGAGATTTTTCTATTAATTATTTTTATCAGGCTATTATATATATAATTTATATAATATATAAGAGAACAGATAATTTTACATCTAGTTTATTGGCTAAAAAGATATTGTTTAGATACCTATATGAGTTTGGATGATTTTGTTTTAATATACATCATATTTCACTGATTTATTAGCAAGTCATTAGATTAGACTAAATTCTTGCGGATGCCTGATTGAGAATCTTTTTGAATATTATATACTTGAAGTGACATTATTTATATTATCAATTATTCATGTATATTATTATACTGGCTTGTATATACTATTTATATTTATATAGTAATACAAGCCTGATTTTCAACACATCCTAAATAAGAAGTCAATACTTATATCTGCCATACTGGTGCCACCTTTTTATGAATTACTACTTAAATTAGATTTATATGTAAAATAATGAATATAATAAATACCTGATTGCTGTACCAGTACTTATTATTTATTCCAGTTGTTGGGTTGTTAGTATTACTCTTTATACTTTGGTAATTATTTATTTTAAATGTGAGTCAGTCATAGACAAGTAAAATCATAAATCATAAAGAACAAACCATGAATTATAAAATATTGGACATGCGCGCTAACAAGTAATTAGTGCTTAAGTAGGCAAATAAAGAGAGACGCAAAGTTCTTGGAATCGACGAATCCCATTATAATAAATACAACATAAACAGCATAAAATATAAAACAGGTAGCTGCGTACTTAACGAAGGTTTAATATTTAGCCTGTATGGCACTAGCCTGTATTAAATTTATCTCACGTTTGACGTCAATTTGGCGAGAATAATCAGAACCGTCGTACCTAGCTTTAGAATTGTTAAATCATATTAGAACCGTTACGTCGCTGAACGAGATTAGTAATATCCGTTGTAATTGACCATTTAGGGTGATTGAGGATCGTAATCCTAAATAGAATTTTGAATGTTGTAGTTTTGTTAATAATGAAAAGACATGAGAAGGTTTTGTATATTTTTTCAGTGTTGCTAATGACTTTTTGCTAATGACAAAAAATAAATATGTTTCCCCCCGAAATTTCGAAAAGTTTCCATGTTTGTCAAGATTTACTATCAATGACATTTCTTTAACATACTCTTTATCTATTGCCTGTGGCAGTTTTCCACGAAGCAGATGAGGTGGTCGTCAAATTTATCAAAAAGTATGAAGATCTTTAAAGGATGTGTATTTTCAGATTCATAGTAAAAAAAAATTACATATAATAATTGGTCAATCAATGTGTAACAAAATCTTAGCAACATAGCTATTGTCATATTAGCAACTTAGCTGCTTAGCAACATAGCTATGTCATATAGTTTGTAAACACATATTTTTTTTAGTTAGGGGGTCTCCAAACTTGTCAACGCCCCAAGCATCCATTTACCTAAACCGCCATTAGATATTATCCCAGGGCACGAAATGGACCAAAGCGCATCGTGAAATCGGTAAAATTATCCCTCCGTCTGGCGGAAAAAATAATTTGACGCATGGGCTAGATAATAGGCCATATAACGAAAAATCGAACACACATACACATAAATTTTATAGCTATGTTAATATCTTCAGAAAATTGTAGAGTGCTCCGGTTCATAAACTTTTCTATTTCGAGCGCTGTAATTATTCCCCCTGTTATACTAACGAATTATTATACAGAATTTTAAATAAATAACAATAATGACGTATTTTTTTCGACTAATACGTGGTGTGAATGAGAACTCTGCCATTTTTGGTAATATTGACTTGTGTGTCCCTGATAACTATCTTAGAAATCGGGAGCATCGGTTGTTTGTTCTCCCGAGGAGCAGAACTAACCTGCCATTGGTGATGCCAATTGGGAGGGCAATAACTCTGTTCAACCAAATTGCTTCGGATGTTGATATATTCCATCCACGTGAGAATGAGTATAGGTGGATGTTATTTTATAAATTCTTAAAATAGGGTCTGCTTAACTCATCCGGTGTACTTCCTTGTACCTATATACTTCATATTTTTTGTATTTACACATTTATACTGTAGAATAACTTAATATTGCATAATTACAGTATTACATAATACTGTTTTAATAATATTTCTTTGTTTCTAAATGTCATGTTGTGAACGTCTTAAACTTATAATTTGTAATGTCCACAATATGTAAAATAAATTAAAATTGAAATTAAAATTGAAATTGAAATTGAATATTTTTTCTATACCTACCTGTTAAAAAACCTAATCTAAAAAGTGTTAAATATTTTTTTTTATATATTTATATTAAGAAATTGGCAATTTCTTTCAAGTTACCTGCTAACATTGATAAAAAGTTCGATTATTCAAATAAAAACCACGTGATAGGTATATTATTGTGTAGATATCGAAATCCCGGATGTCTTGTATTTTCAATCCTGAGATTTCGGGATCAATGGAATGAGTGGGATCCCAGTATTTGAGATTCCAGAAAAACGACTTCGATATCGAAGAGAAAAATGTAAAAACAGATCGCTGTTGGAATAATACATTTTTTATATACCTACACATTTCTCTAGCGCTAACCGATGTGTCAATTTTTAAAATATTATAGTGATATTTTAAATTCTAGGTTCCTGTGATAGAAAACAGTGTCTGCCAAGAGATGTTCCAGACCGCTGGCCACTCCAAGGTTATCCTTAACTCCTTCCTCTGCGCAGGATATGCCAACGGGCAGAAGGACTCGTGCGAGGTGAGTGGTATTTTAAATATAAGTTTATGGCTTTGGTTCATTACGAGATGGACAATTTGGACAACGTGGTGGTAACTCAACATATATTATGTAAGGTTTTAAAATACATTTTTTTAAGTTTGCAAAACATTCTTTATATCTGATATGTTGTCGCGCACTACATAGAATTCTCCGCGCACCATTCTGACAACATAAATGAACATTAAACCAAAATTTCTTCAAAAGATTATAGACACATCACAACGAATAGTTGTCTTCAAGAATTATTATACATCAGTACAATTATTTTGACCCTGGACGTTAGTTATAATATTAATCTTGATATATAAATGATAAATATCATAACTGAGAGAACATTGCATGATAACACTAACTTAGATTGACTGTCGGATGGAGATTATAGTAAAGCGCATCAATTAATGAATATAACTATTCAGCTTTACTCTAAAAGTCTAAAAATATCAAAATTAACGAAATACTTTCAGTTTATTTTAAATACTATTTTTGAATTGAATATTATCTTTACTGTTTATTCTAAGTGTGATGCCACTAATAAAAGTTTCTAGAAATATATTGATTACGATTACATACCCAATAATTTCGTTAGCATTACTACTTTCAACCTACATAAAAAAGATTTTTTACAAAGCCTCAAAATATTATCTTTTACTACATAATATTTCGAAAGAATTTAGTCTCCGAGGGACACGCGTAGGTGGTCGATAAAGGTATGGCTTAGAATCTGAGTAGGTAATTACTGAGCACATATGGCCTGGATCTCCTCGCAAAACTCATATTTCAAAAGAGGATAAACTGAATTTTAAATGTAAGTACTAAATTAACTCTCGAAACGTTCTACCTACCTAAGTTATAAGCAACTTTTAGACATTTTAAGGCCGCGCGGATGAAAACTTATCTGAAAATTTTCCGTAGATAACAATATTGCCTGGTAGGTATATATTATTATTCACGCATCATCATCAGCCTGGGACGATCCACTGGCAGATTCAAAATTAAATTCATTTATTTACATGAGCCTTCTTTGTCATGTTGGTTTTTTTTCCAATTTGCGACTATCGCTTCATAAGTTAGCAAACATAACACCATATTTATTACCTACTTAACTTGTATGAGTTTTTGTTTCTTTATTAAACACCACAACAGGCCGTGAAACCCAATAATAGTGGTAAAACTCCCAGGCTTTAGGAATTTACATATTAGATTATGTAAATATATTTTGACCTCACCGGGAATCGAGCCCATAACTCCGGGATGGAAGACCAGCGCCTTATGCATTGCACCACGAGGGCCGCATTTATGAAGGCATTTAATTGAAATAAACATGCTGTCTTGCTGTGACATTTTCAGCCCTTCTAAAATCTCTAAAATCGTCTAAAATCAACTAATAATCTAAAAAACATGCCAGTGGTATTTTAATTTTACACGTCATATACGTTATATCATTATATTCGACCCTATGAGGATCATAATATTAAGTAAATTAGGTAATTGACCCATATTCAAGGATACTACGCACTAACGAGATGTAGAGTGTATGTAAGAGATTTTAATACTTGAATGGTTTAGCTTGTCACATGAAGAATTGCATATTATCTCAGGCGTGACCAACTATGGCTTTTTAGTCTATTGAGGGTTTTCCATATTCTATATTCGAGACTGGTTCCAGTCTAGAAAACGCTCTGCTGGCTTTGTTCTTCGAGATCATCGGAGTGAACATTACAAACTCAAGCAGTTCACCTGACATGAAATATGACAGGAGATTTCTCTTATCCTACTTATTTGAGTAACACAAAGAAAACAATGAGATGATTTTATACGTGTTTGATGTGTATTTAAGATCGATGTAGGTACACAATCATTGTGCTTTCCATATACGTAGTAAAAAAATATATTTTGTACAACTTCAGCACTGAGTGGTATAAATACTCAAATGATATATGAAACAGACATTAAGAACCTAAGATCAGTTTTTTTCTATATCTACATAGCATTATTACTTAATGTAATTACTTTAAAGATAAAAAAAATATTAAAATATCTATAAATATCACTTTTTAATATTCAAATTTTATCTGCTATAAGTCACGTTATAATGATACTTATTATCGACGTACTTAACAAAGTACCCGGCATTGCTCAGATGTGATTTATATGTAGCATCGTATAGTAATTGACAGGCTCACGATTTTGTTTCATTCTATTTAAATTTATTTTGTTTAATTAGAGATATCAAATAACGAGAGTTTATTTAGAGATATTGAATAAAGAAATTTTAAAAGTCAATTATTTCGAAAAATAAATCGACGACGTACAAGTTTTTTTCATTTATATCTAGACACCAATCACGAGGATTCTATCAGCACAGAATATCATAACTGAATAGAATAGAAATGGACATACAGACAGCACTTCAATTTTGTTAATTAGTATAGATTACATATTAAATTTATTTTGGCGTTAAATGGTTTTAAAAATAAAAAACTTTAAAATTTATGAATTTTATGACGATATATTTTCAATTAATACTTATTGTTGATTGTTATAATATATTTTATTATTGTATTGATATAATCGTCTATTGTTATGGAGGTCCTTGTGCGTGGTTATTCTGCTAGTCATAGTAGAACGTACATAGCATGGTGAATGTAGGCGGCTATGTGGAAAAGCACTTTGTACTCAATTCAGACAGACTCAGGTGTTCTATGACGTCAACACTTTTCTCATTCCTACGGCGCTGGTTTACAAGAGCACACTTTCTTGAATGAATAAAATAAATAAAAAAATAATGTAAGTATCGTGGAAACACAAGCATATTTCAAGTGTATTCTGTTAATTAATTAAGGTAATGTTTTAATCATCGTGAGCACTATAGCCAAGGCAAGTCAGTGACATGGGATCAGCCCGGAAATTTATTTAAGATAATCAGCCCAAAACAATATTATGTAATATTCTTATTTTAAAAACATATCATTGATATGTAGCTGACTAAATTACATTGTCAAAAATTGAATAGCTTGGAGTGCGATAGAAATGTAATAAATACAACAAGGCAAGGCACCATAAATTATTACGTATGATCTCATTTAACAGTTCTAAGTGTCTGATTAGAATTGTAATCTATATATGCATTCGTTGTTTATGATTTTCCATATGAGGGCTCTGGAAACAAAACCGGCAGGCAGTCTCCATTTTTGCAATATGTTGGCGAGTCATTAAAAATGTCTTTCATCTTTCTTATATGTATAATTTCTGAAAAAAAAAAATATTTTCAAATGTTATATATTATTATTAGTATACAAACAACATTTGAAAATACTTTTTTCAGAAATTATACATATAAGAAAGATGTAAGACATTTTTAATGACTCGCCAACATATTGCGAAAATTGACACTGCCGTTTTTGTTTCCAGAGGCCTCATATATAATATATGTTTCGCAACCATTTTGCACTTAGGAAATTAGCTTTTAAAATTGTTTCCGTTTACCGCCGGCGTAATCGGCCCCTGACTACAGCCTTACAATATAAAGGTGAATGTCTAACAAGCATTTCTTGCAAAAAAAACTATTGAGAACCTCCTCTGGAGTTAGGCCAAGGTCCACATCGGATTTTTAAGCCAATGATTATGGTATAATAATTATACAAAATATAAATAATATAAAAATTAAAAATCCTATGACAAAACTCGTTTGCAATTGAAATTATTGAAATGACTATCTCCTAAAAATCTGAAGTAGGCGGCTTTAGGGAGGGAATGATTAATGAAACGAAAACTTTTTATTGTTACAGAAAGTTTTAAGAAAGTTAGTTATGAACATAATGGTAAAGTTTGTGATTTGTAATACTTTTAATTTTATTTAATTTTACCATTTTTTTTTGCTTTATTCATGTATTTAACAAACGGTTCTACGATTTATATATCCCCATATTTTAATGGCTTATGGTTGTAAGCCATTATTTTCTTGCTCTTGTTTACAATTTTCATTTAAAAGAAACACGTAAATTCAATTTAACTACTGAAGTCAAAAACTAATAGATTTAGATGTGGGTGTTTTTATCCTGCATATAATTTATGTACCCGGATAACTTACTGTTAAATAAACAAACCTATTCAAACACTGTAACCTATTTATTATTATATTCAACAAACGTAATAATCGCTAAGATACCAAAAACAACCATTTTGCGTTGATAACAATGTTTCTTCCCAAATATTACGGATTAGAGTTTCTGCTCTATACTGTTGAATAATTAAAGTTTACATCTAACTACAAATAGTTTTAACTTCTGAAGAAAACTGCACTATAAAAGAATGATTACAATTTACGACGCGCAACTTTATTTAAACAAGCTAGTAAATTTTTTTAATTTTTTTTAAAGAACTTACCTACTGTTGCCATTTTATTTAATATACTAAAAATCTACTTTATTATTGAACACGAATAATTTGAAAATACCTCATATATGTAAGTACCTACTAGAAAAAAATATTGACGCGAATCCAGTCGTTACAAGTTCAAGTCCCCTTTAGCATAGTATTTTTATTGTTTATAATTTTTTTTCCTAGTACCTACGTACGTACATATCTGAGGTATTTTCAAAGTATATACGTTCAATATAAAGAATATTACCTTCTCAAAGCTTGTGAATTATTCGTTGAATAAAAAAAATAGTGTATTACCTACTTTATTAGATTTGATCATCCAACTTTGCTTGATCATTGTAAACGCATGATCGCTTTTTCATATTAAACATATTTTACGCTTACACACAGAGCTTGAAATGGGATGAAAAACCGTTGTGTGGGATGATCGTGAATATTTTTTTTCGCCTCCACTTCCAGGCAGACGATTTCCGATACACGCTCAGGAAAAAATATATTGCTATCACGAGTACAAATAATACAAAATTATCAGACGTAAATATTTAATACCAACTAATTAAGCGTAATTGGAAGGCAATTAGTAACTGCTTAATTATTTAAAACAGTGAGCACACAGTGATCTTATAATAGGGTTGTGGTTTATGGACTAATTGTTATAAGTCTATTATCATTTGATATTTATGTATGTATTGTGGCGTCTTAGTATTAGTAATATAATGTACCCGAAAGATTTATATATATTATAATATAACGATGGTTATTTAATTAAAGGTGTTTACATAGTTTATTTCAAAGAATTTTTAATAATATTTATTACATATAATAAAGGACCGTGCACCATTTATCTTTTAGATTATGCAGTGGATGTGTTTTATAAAATAATATAAAGAGCGAACGAAGGTTGGCGTAGCGGCGGAGAAAAAAGATTTTTTAGCGGATTATTGTTCATATTTTATCAACAAAAATATTATGAACGTCGTGAAGACGTGTTTCTTATTACACCTGACGTCCCTGTTATTAAAACAAATAACGGGCATCTTTTAATAAGTATGTTTAGTTCCGTTGAATTATTCGTGGAAAAACGTATTTAGTAGGTATTATCACCAAATGAAGACATCAGGGTACCGCGACAGTACAATTAGTTTAGTTTTAGATAGTTTTAATAGGTAGTGAAATCTTGCAGATGGTAACATATTGTTTACAAGAGGGTACAATTTGGTTATACTTAATATGCTTTCTCCCTCGTGGTCGGATCGTGGCCTTCGTTTGAAGAGAATGACATTCTTTTAGATTTTAGAGATATTTAGGCATCCCTCCCTCTACGGATCGGTTCAATCTGACAATATGTCCACTCACGGGGATAAATAATTTACTCAATAATTGTTGTATCCTTTATTACGTTAAGTGATCAAGATGACGCTGCCAAACATTGTGTTTTTATTCTTACTCGTGTTATCAAAATGTTTAATAATCACCTTGGGAATTATCGTACTCTTTAAGAGTACTGGGGGTTGAGAGGTGTCAGTATGTACGTAGTCCACATAATTTAATAAGCATTAATGGGACATTCATCAACTGACAATGTCCCTTTGAAGCTGGTGATACCGGTTATGGCGATTATTAAACAATGTGGAACGTATTGTGTTTTATTTTAATATATATTATATGATTGCCGTTCACTATTGCCGATTACTATTCACCGCTTCGCGTTATTACGGACGCTCCACAAATTGTACTTTTTAAATCGTACGTTTATAATACTGTCAACGATATGAAATTTTTTTTGGTGTTTATTTATATTTCACTATAATAATATGCTTTGTATTGAATTGTTTGGTTTGATTGTTTCTCTCAGGGTGACAGCGGTGGACCTCTAACTCTTCAGCGTCCCGACGGTCGATGGGAATTGGTTGGAACCGTTTCCCATGGAATCAAGTGTGCTGCGCCCTATTTACCAGGAGTCTATATGAGGACCACATTCTACAAGCCATGGCTGAAGAGCATTACAGGAGTACATTGATTTAAACCTTAGCATAATATTAAAGATTATTGTGAATCCACAAAAACTACAATAATTAATTCTAAATATATGTAAAATTTGATTGAATATTAGTAATGAAAACAATTTTTAGAATAATAATTTAATATCAAACTGTAGTAGGAAGGTATCATTTTAAAGGACAGTAACATTTATTATTTGTGACTTATGATCATTCTGCTTGTAGTTTGTACTGATACCCAGCATAAATAGACCAATTAAGTTTAAAATTATACTAAAATAACGGTCCATACACACCAGATAAAAATAAAATTGAAACTGACTAGAAACTACAATCTTTCTTGATAGACTGTCATTTATAAACAATAATATCTTTGCAAACATTTTGTTTTGACTGTGTTTTGCTGTTGTTAAACTGTCAAACCAGATGGGTATCGGTCAATTTTATGCAGACTATTTAAGCGATCAAGCCTTACTTCAGAAACGCATTGTTAGAAAAACGTTTATTAAAAAATATAATTTATCAACAATGTTATACACGACCTTTTTTATTGCATATCTTGGAAACGTGAAGACATTATTTAGATTTAAAAAAAAATCTTTATTGTGTTGTTTTACCATGTATGCAATCATTGAAAGAGATGTTAGGTAAATGTCTTTGCATATTATGCAGTTGGAAATATTAGTGTACAAAATTAGCATCGATGAAATTAGAATGAATCATTGCTATTTAAGGAAAAAAATAATGGCCATTGTCATATTATTGTAATTTTTAGTAAAAATAATTTATAAAAACATTATGTATTAATTTATAAGATTAATTTAATTGTGATTTAGTGGATATATTTTCAATATTTTCTGACCAGCATTTGACTGCCAAATAGTGTTAAAATATTGTAATAATTAAAACATAATACAGTGTTAGTTGTTATTAAATCTATTTATGAATGAATGGTTAGTTCTGAATTTAGAAAAAACATAAATTTTCCATGAAAATTGGTAGTCTAATTGAATGATAAAAACAGTTTTTTTTAAAAGCACGAAAGAAATTATTAAATAATAATTGTAGTACTGAGAATTAAACGAATACATTAATTATATAAAACAAAAAAATAATTAGGATTTTTTTTAATTCAAAGAACAATAATTCAATGTTGAACATACATGATTTGAAAACACCTCAGATATATACCTGCCAGAAAATATTTTTTTGATATAAATACGACACCCAGTGGGACTCGAGCCCGCATCCACTGGATTCGCGCCAATGTACTAAACCAATAATAACACTTTTAGTTTACAAACAAAAAATAACGTAAATTGTGAAGCAATTCAATGATTTTGTAAAAACTACTTATTATTTAATTTCACCGTAATTAGACAGGATGCACATGGCTTAATTCGTGTCTTCCAATTATGTATGTACAAAAAAATAGTATCATGAATGTACTTGTATTTGTTCAATAGTCTGGACATATTTTTATATTATAAAAAAATAGACGTGCTGATCTAATTACAGATTATGCGCACGATGCAGAATCATATTTAGAAGCGTATGCACCTGAGATAGGCACCTATCTTTAAGAGGCCGACAACGACATCTCAGATTGCGTCGCCTACTATATTCATAGGTAGTAAATCTGCGGAAAAAATCAGTGGCCCAAATCAAAACCATTTCAGAGCAATTTCATTTCTTTACTACATCATAATTAAATAGTGCAATATAATTGAATGGTTGTATATTTCTGGCATATTGAAGATGTCAATGTGCCTAAAATGCATTTATTATGAATAATTTTTAATCCTAATTTAATACGATGTAAATACTTCCATAGGTTAATATTTATAATGGCTTAAATTTAGATCTTATTGTATATTATAATATTTATTTATGTTTGGATACCTTTTTTTGCTATTTATATAAATTTAAATTGGCTTTCACATCATTCAAGCCGTATTTTGCGGTTATCGCGTAGTTTCTATACCAGACTGTTATATAGTTGAGAAAATGCTAATGTGAATACTCAGAGTAAAATAGTTCACTGTCAAAATATTGCATTTTGCAGCTGAAAGACTTCAGCCTTACACTGGTGTTCGTATAATGCAGATTTTATTTCCAGAACGTTTATAATTTTTTTAACGGTGAAATTATTATAAAGTGAAATTTAAATCCAATACCATGATATCTAATGGTAAAGTCTAAACATATTTTTGTAAGATCTATCTGTTGTACCGGAGATATTTATAGTGAATAGGTACTTACTAATATATTATTAAACTGTATTTATAAATAAAACTTAGTGACTTTTAGTATATATTAATTTATTATTGCAATTATGACACTATAAATAATTCATGTATGTTTAGATTCCTAAGTTATTAAATTTAACAGTATCTATATACGTAATCGTAGAATTAAAAATCTTGTTTGATAATATAAACATGTACACTGTTATATTTGTTAAGTTTATTGTTATGAAATATTTATTTTCAAATAAACAGTAAAAAATATAATTTCGTATTGTTTCATTTTGACTCCTGTGTCTTTATTCCATTGTAACAACTATGAAAATAATGTATCGCGACGGGATTATTGAGAAATTATTACCTTAGTTATATAGTAACATCTATCATTATAACATACTTATAACTAACCATCTCAGATGATAATTAAGTACTCGTCCGTCGAAATCATCATATTACATTATATTATTAGTCGATATCAAATCTTTAAATCAAGCAGTTGACAATAATATATCTCTCAATTGAATAATCGTTCCTTGTGTTTGTCCGAGAATGACGTAAAACTATTTTATACTATTAAATTCACATAGGTGACTAAATTAATATTATATAGATATACTAAACACACTTAAAATGTAATACAATAAAATAACTATTAAAACAGTTCTGTGTTTATAAATCAAATATGTCTCCATATAAAATTAAACAACTACAAATGGTGATTTCGACGGAAAGTGATGAAACAATTGCTTAGAAAAAACCAAGGTAATAACAGTTCAATTTTCCCGTCGCGATACATTCTTGTCGCGGCGGGTACAATTGAGTAAAGCCGCTGGAATCGTCCATGCAGAACCAACGGTAAGCCCTGTCACAATGTCAAATAAAAAAGAAGACAATTAAATATTCCAGTAGAGTTGAATTTGGACTTTGGATAGCAGAATCATATATTATCTTTTAAATTAGATAGGAAAAAGAATTCAAGAGAAATCAAAATTCTCTCAATACTTCAGAAAAAAATGTTTAGAATGGTCATATTTAATTATATAATAGTATTATGATTGCATAAGAGAAATGTTCAAACAATTTTATCGTCAAATGAAGAAAAACACAATTATTGAATAACGGACTTTAAAAAACAAATTATCAGAATATTGAGAGGTTTTGACACGTGACTGTTTCAGCATACAATGGAGTTCTCTTTGGCTGATAATATTACCAATGAGAAGAATATAATACCCAGTGACGTTCGTAGACAAAATGCCGATCCCAGGCAGGGCCAAAATGCCGACCCATTTTTTTATACAGTATCTTTTATCACCCTTTCATGACTCAAATATCTAAGAAATGTGTCATATGGATACATTAGGTACTAACAAAATATAATTACCACTAAATCTAATTTTATTTAAATGCCATCTCTGCTTCAATAGACAATATTGCTAGTCCACGGTTTCAGATGCATTTAAAAATACACTTGATAACTTCCAAAACTCAGGAGATACTGGCAAGAATATCTTTGGATACATTTTAAATTAGATAAGTATGTACTTATACCTATAATTTAAATATGATTCACAAATCTGCAGGTGTTATTGCTGGTAATCAAGGATATGACGTCCAAGGATAACGGAAATAAACTAGACATCGCGAATCCGACAAAAAGTTACAGTCCTGTTAAACCTTCTATGTTAATTAATACACTTTGTTTCCAACCAGTGAGCTGATTTTTTAATGGAAAGATATTTCTGTTGTTACTAAGTTTAGGTAGCTATTTATACATATACCTAACGATTCTCCTCGATTTGCCGTTCTTCAAATAACTGCCGCCCCCAAACAACGCTCAATATGCCTACCCCCACGGGACGTCAATGATCATGCCAGTCTCAAGCCAAGAGGACATAGGTATTATAGATTTATCAAACTAACAAAAGTTGCATATTTTTCGCAGCAAGAATTATTATAATGTACTCTAACACCCGATGCAGTATAGATGGCAGAAATAGATTCTCTTGGCCTACGAATTACGTGATCTTCGGCATCGGTAGTCTGACACGGCCAGTCCAGTATAAAAAGACATAGGTACGTATTGAAAAATAGTTGGCAACCCTTAGTAAAAGACAACGATTAGAAAATAATAAATGAGAAAATGTCCAAGAATGTCAATAATAAATTTAATTAGTGTCAAAGTTCTGTCATATTTAAGTTATTAATATCATTCATCAGTAGGTACCTTAATTTTATTGATCACAAAGTAGTTTGGCTACTGACTTGGTAGAATTTGAATTACGTTAGTTTAAACGTAGTTATAAGAAATATTTCATATGAATTATAAAAGGATCAATAGCTTAGAGGCCAAAGCACTGTACGAGTCCTACACGGTTCAACTTTAAAAAAATCTGATATGTGTTTTTGAAATATATTTTTTTAGATATGTAATGTTTACTTGAGTAATGATTTTAGCAATAAAGCCAGCACGAGTTTTCTTAAAACTATTTCATTGTATTGAAATAATTCATGGTTCATTAAAAAATACATGGCTATACGGCTGTCAGATGCGAGAAATCTAGAACTTTCCACAGCCTCCACGAGGGACCGCCGGAAGAACCTCAACCCCTGGACCGCCTACGCAGGAGATGACGTGTGGTTATCGTGCGTGCAATATAATACAAAAAGAGTTAATGTATGTTGGAGAAATAAGGTACAGGATAAAGGTGTCTGGAGAATTATTGTGCAGTCAGCCATGAGCCTGGACGACCTTTAACGATATACAAGTAGAGTAAAGGGCTGGCATACATTTTTGATATTCTCTACAAAGCATATTACAAAAAAATGACAAAATTTTAATACAATATAGTGAATGAGTTAAGAAGCGTGTGAATGAAATGCATATACGTGTTAAAGCGATCAAGAATAGTGCGCATGGGAGGGATGCAATGTGGGTTCTATTTATGCGATCGTACAACAAAGACGCAAACTCTTTCGCATGAAAATTTACGTGCGTCAGATTGAGATTGTTAGATACTTATGCATATCTTTAGTAGAAAGAGAGAGAGAGAGTACTTATGTTTGACTATAAATATCTGCACACGGAGAGTGAACTACAGATATAGTATAATCATATTATATATACCTAATTAAACCCTGGTATATTGTACCACATATTGTATCATATTATGTTTATGAATCAGTTCATAAAGTTTCTAATACTAACTCATTTATGTTGCTTATGAGCGATGGCATTGGTTTGCCGATTATATTAACAGTGGGTATATAATGTTATTGTACGATATTTCTAAACACTTGAAAATTTTCAATGATTAAAATTTTCTACTTAGTTCTTTACTTAATAATATTTTTTATAATCTTTTAATAAGTATATTAAGTTGTTATATAAACGATTATTACATAACTTCTTTGTCAATTATGCATTTGCCGTTATCATCTAAAAATGCCGAAAGGCAAAAGTCGGGTCGCACAAAAAATGACGCAAATACACTTAAATCAATTAGAATAGTTATAATCAATAATACAATGAGTTGTTAGAATATATATCAATGAATAAATACATTTTTTATTAAATGTGTGTCTGTAATTATCTATGAAGGTAAATGAATCGCAGCTATATTTTTACATTATTATAACTGGAAAATGACTACAAGGAATCAATATTGTTGTATTAAAACACGATTTTTGAAGAGCCCGTTATTTAATTGGGTTTACACAGCATTAGCGTCTTGAAACTAAATTTCAAAACTCTGAAAAATAAATGCTCAACATTTTTTATTCAGTGAGTATTATTAAGTCAATATGATTTAATACTGCAACATTCTTTCTTTAAAGTGCCTATTAAAAAATCTAAATTAAGGTAGATGTGGTTTCAAGTCCTATCCAGTACATCTTTTTGTAATGGGTATGTTTCTGAGGTACGAGGGTAGTCCCAGAAGTACCCGGCCTAACAAAGAAAACACAAAAAATTTGGGAAAAAATATTTTTATTTTTCTACGTAGTCTCTTTTTAGGTTGATACACTTTTCCCAGCGATGTTCAATAGATTCGATACCCAGTTTATAGTGAGAATCGTCGAGCTCCTCAAAATAGCCATCAACCGCAGAATCCACATCTTCATTGTTGGCAAATATTTTACCACCAAGCCATTTTTTCAAGTTTGGAAGCAGAAAATAATCCGAGGGGGATAAATCTGGCAAATTGGGTGCGTGAGGAAGCAATTTGAATTTTAACTCATTGATTTTGGCCATCGCGAATACGGATGTGTGAACTGATGAATTGTCCTGATGAAACGAAACTTTCTTTTTCGCCAAATGCGGTTGTTTTTTTTTGATTTCATCACTCAAACGCTGCAATAAGTTTGCATAATACACGCCGTTGATTGATTTTTCTTTCTGAAGATAATCAATGAAAATTACCCTACGCGCATCCCAAAAAAACTGACGCCATGACCTTGCCTGCAGATGGAACTGTCTTCGCCTTCTTTGGAGCCGATTCTCCTCTTTCAGTCGATTGTTTTGACTGTTCTTTCGGCTCAGGTGTGAAGTGATGGATCCATGTTTCATCCATGGTTATGAATAGAAAAAAACTCTGCTTTATCGCTGTGAAATTTTGCCAAACACTCGATTGAAACATCCTCACGATGCTGTTTTTGTTCCATTGTAAGTAATCGAGGCACCCACCTTGCGCACAACTTTCTCATGTCCAAATTATTTTCAGCCAATATGTGATGTACAGCACTTTTTAAAATGCCTACCATGTCTACTAGCTTGCTCAATTTCAGTCGACGTTCATCTAATACCATTTTGTGGATTTTCGTCACCATTTCTGGCGTGGTCACCTCGTTTGATCGATCACTGCGATGTTCGTCTTGGCAGCTCGTACAGCCTCGTTTAAACTCAGCCACCCATTATAATACTGTTGTAAACAAAAGAGCAGACACCCCCAGAGTAGAATGTAGCGCCGCTTTGATATTGGTTGGACTGAATCCTTTTAAATGAAAGTATTGTATCACATAACTATGACCAATTTTTTCCATGTTTACAAATTCACTGAGAGCGTTCACTGTTGATGGCTGACAAATAATTACTGAACAACGTAGCATCGTCAAATTTCAAACTTAGGCTTTATAAGGTTGGTACTTTCTATCATAGTCATTATTTAAAAAAACATCTGCTATTTATACATCAGCTCGGGTACTTCTGGGACTACCCGGTAATATTATATATTATGTACTACACACATAATATATTATACATTTAGAAAATGTAATATACTTTAGCGCTTAGGTACAAATTGTGTACATACAATTAACATAATGTTATCTGTATGGTCCGATTCACACTTAGAGCGTCTTTAGAAACCCAAAATTCTTACATAATATAACCGCTAAAATTCCGTTAAAATCTTAAATTGCTTTTTCCCGAAAGAGTTCTCTTTGGTGATAAGGTAGATTTACTCAGGTACAGATAGTAAGTAATATATAAAAAAATAGGCCAATTTAATTAATTTATAGAAAGAGTGTCAGAATATATGAAATCTATTTTGATCTCAAGCTTGGTTACTTTCTGAATAACTTATTGTAGTAGTTATAGCTTAATTTATGCAAATTATTAAAAAAAATAATAAAGTAAAAACACATTTAATTTCAAGTGGCAGTAAAAAGTAAATGAAATGAATACTTCAGTCGGGTACCTACGTAATAAGGTGGTGCTCTAAGTAACTTTCAGAATAATACAAAAAAGCATTAGTAACATAAAATTGAGTGCGAATGTGCAAATTTTAATCCAGTTTTGTATTCTAGTAACGTAAGATTGCTAAAAATGCGCACAACAACAATTCGTGCATAAGTATTATTATATTTTATGTGTACTTGAGAACCAGTGTATTTTAAGTCCAAAAAGAATACTTTTTCAAAATATTTATTTAAGATTTTTCAGGGACTTATGGTGGGTGGTGTGGTTTCAGGAATTTCGCACTTAATGCAGTTATAACTTTATAATTTTAAGATTTTCAGGTTTTTATTACGACTAGATTAAAAAAATGGAAGTTTCGGTTTCAATACAGACTTACGGCGCACTGACTTTAGTTATCGACTTCTTGTACGCATCGTTTTAATTATGTATGTTGATAATATTATGTCTATAAATACAAAACACAAAAAGATTAATTAACACCACAACGTTGCTTTTTTATTACATATTAAATGACTTTCGTTATCCCATCTGCCAATATGACCGTTGGTTAATAGCTTTTCATATTATCTAAAAACAGTACAAGAAGCCGAAGATAAATTGATTTATGATTATTTCCAATCGTTTAACCAACGATGGAGTGACCAGTGATCGAATGAGAACAGTTTATTTTAAATATAAATCAAAAGATAAAAAAACGTCTTTTGTCTTATTAATTTATGCAAATATAACGATTTTTCCCTAAAATCTTTTGAGATTTCTTATTTTTTTTAAATGCGTGTAAATTTAAAAATTGAAGGGAAAAAGCTTTGTTAAGTAACTATAGTTATTTTTCTGTTTTTTTTTTAAATGTTGTAAAGAAATACATATTTTAACAAAAATAGCTTTTATTTTCTTTGATTTAAAAATATTATTCCATGATCGTAAAATGCATAAACTTGGTTCAGACAACGTTTCATATTTTGAATTATTTTATGAATTGAAGATGTCACCGTAACTATGCTATATAGCACATTTTGGTGTTTTTTTTTTAAATATTGTTTATTTCAACTAATGATGGGAAAAATACTATTCAATGTGTTTTTTTTAATTTTAAATACCTTATTTTCCGAAATATGCGTATTTTGACGTACTTACAAAAATCTTGAAAATTTAAGTCAACAAAGCGCGAAACATGCCATATAACGTTGTTTGGGTGACACATTTCCTTTTAGTTTTTATTTATACGTACAATGCAAAGATGACCCTTTGCTTTGTGGCAATGTTATTATTTCGATTTTTCGAGTTCAAATTATGCGAGGACTGTTTTTCTTAACCCACCGACGTCACTAGTGTCTGTTTTCTCAAGAAATTACCCGACGTATAGTTGTTCCGTCTCTCTCTTACTGCCTGGTGCGTTGAGGCAGTCCTGCTTGCACAACTCTGACCTCATGCATCGAAGGAGTGGGCTGCGTGGAAAATTCATTCACAGTGGAAAAACGATGAATCCAATCCCTTAGGTTTGGGATTGAAAAATGATCTGATAAAGGTAAGAAATGGACTTTTTCAATACATTATCTTCGAATAAAGAGATAAACGACTCTAAAGTTTTTGACATGAACATGTTGATATATTTTCTTCGAATAAATTATTAAAGGAGAAGTGCTATGCTACCTGTGGATTTACTTATGGCATCTAGCGAAAAATCGTTAATTTAATATGCTAAACACCCAATATTTATTAGTACATACATAGTATTGTATGATTTTTTTATAGTTTTAATGAATTTTATGTTTAATAATAAAAAAATATTTTTTATTATAAATAGCAATGTATAAATTGATATCTATTTTAACTGAGTATATCAAAACGATCTTCTGTATTGTAACCATACTGAAGCTCAATTTGAGCATCATCAGGCATTTTATGAATAGGACAGATCCATGCCACGAGATATTTTAGCTATCATTGTACGTCGACTTCCAAAAATGCTTCTTTTTCTAATAGTCAAAAAGAATTTGGATTATAAATTATACGTATTTTTCTTATAAAATCTAGGTTTTTTTCAACGAAATACAAAAAACATTAGTCATAAATCTTATTAATACATTGGAGAGAATTTACTAAATAAAAATTTAATAATAACAATGATCATAAAATAAAATGTAATAATAAGTTTTATTAGGTTTTTTTATTGTGAGTTTATCTTTGATTTTAAATAAAAAATATTTTTCTTTTTCATATTTTTAGATATGTATTTATTAAACCGGTTTAAAATGTACATTATCAAAAAAAAAATGCTTAAAATTGCAAGCTTCATATTTTTCCGCTAGGTGCCTATGGTGGGCGGTAAATTTATCTTAAGCCACAAAAGTACAAAGGCTTATATTATATTATATTATATTACGCGATCAACAACTTTTCGGAATTCATATAAATAAACCTAATAGATATATATAAAAATTAATCAAATTATTACGGTTCATGAACTTGTTGAACATATAAATAATGACCTTTAATGAAATCTTGATCGAAAAAGTTTTCAGAAAAAAGTCAGGGAAATTAACGTTTTTTTTTTTAAATTACTTTGAAAAAATCTCCATTACTGTAACAATCTTTGTGCTTGTCATGGTTGCTGGAAAATATTTTCAATTATGAGATTCCGAAAATACTCCGATGAAAATTGCGTAAACATCCCTCTGGGCAAAAAGACATTGAACACCACAATGTTTAACACTTGTAGCAGGTGAAATTTTTAGTAAATATTTTTTAAATCAAAGATTACAATTAATTAGGGTTAATTATATAATTAAATATTTAAAAAATGAACGAAGTTATTTTTTATTCATTCATATTGCGCTTCCAGATATATTAGCAATAAAATAAAATATGTGTAAGCCACATAATTTTTGGAACGATTGAGGCGATTTTTTATGTTTGGAGAGACCTAGTCAAGTGAATTGAAATCATTGTTAAAATGACTTGATCTTTAAATGAATAAAATCTGACCTGATTGTTGAATTATGCGTATTAGGTACATAAGAATTTATATTTTTAATTTAATATTATGGTTTAAGACTGTTAAAGTGTTATTTAGAATAACAAAATATCAAACATAATACTTTATTTATAATATTCTAAAACAAAGAATATTTTTTTTCTCAGAGACTGAATATGATATTATACAAGATTTAAGATTTAAAATTTTCATCGGTGGATTAATTGGTCAAGCAGTTGGCATGCGATAGATGTGTGCTCGAATCCCTCCCATTCAATTCAATATTTTTGTGAAGTTGTATTTTGAGTAATTTATTTTGAAATTGAAATCTTCTTCTTTCTTCTTTGAATTTGTCACCATATAGCATATGCACACCATACGGCGCTACCAACAATTTCTGTTGATCGCCAGTCTTATTGTATTTTCCCAGATCATCCAAGCATCTCTTAGCTCCATCGTATATAGCTTTTGGATGATATTTAGCGTTCTTACAGGATGCCAAAATCTTATTGACTTGAACGAGAATTTAAATTTAAACAACTAGACTGAGAGGGACTCGAACTCATGTCTTTTACTTTTCAAATGCGTGCTTTTGCCTCGAGGTTATTGATCCATTTATGATTCATGCGAATTGTTTTTTATAATTACGTTTAATCTGTGGTAGGTACCAACTTTAAATTTTATTTGATAAATAAACCAACTTTCTTAACCTTAAGTATCTTCAGAATTGAATAAAAAATATTAAATCGTTGATTTTAATTATCTAAAATAGATAAATAAAAAATACCTAACTGATATGAGATTGACTACCTAACTGATATTGATTGAAATACCTAACTGATATTGACAAATTTCAAATATGAAAAATGTTGTAAAATAGTTCCACCATAGTTTTATTTCAATCAAGCGACATTGTTAAGTTTTTCAATATCAAAAAGTAGTAAGTTGGAAAGTTACATTAAAAGTATTAACCACTTTGGGGTTGCGCATCGAAAGTGTTATGGCATCGAAGCATGCGCACTGATAGCTTTGATTATGGATCGAACATGAAGAGGTCTGAGAAAGCTTCAGTCAGTTACGAAAGGTCTGCCAAAGGTGTCGGACCTTACGCTGGTTTTTCTTCGCATCATCCTCATCATCAGCTAATATTTGCAGACAGAACACACGCCAGGCTACGTGGAAAACTACCAGTGTACCTGCAAGACTTCAGAGAATATCTGCAGATTAAAAATGTAAGTAGAACAATTAAATTTGTATCAATTCTAAAATTAAAATAATTTTTGTTGTATATACTGTATACATCGTAGTAATAACACTATTTAAAGCTAAAAATACGCTTCTCTATGTAATGTTATAATGTTATGTTTTGTAAAACAGACGCCAGAGGAAGGGGTGGTTACGTTTATATTGCAAATATCACAGGTTTGTAATTTGTTTAAGATTAAATTTAAATACATAATTTATTTGATTATCTTATTAAGAGCAGAATTTAATTAAAACAACCCGATAAGCTGACACTCAACATATTGCATCATTTATATTTAGTAGCAAGTTTTTTTAAGCTTTGGTTTATAAGATATTAAATAAAATCTTTATAAAATACTAGAATTAGTGTCGAATAATTTATAAAATAAAATATATGTGAATCAAATATGTTTTTAAAAAAGAATACTAATTTATTATTGTAAGCTGTGATCTACAAAAATGATCGTACAATTTAAATAATGCTGCAATTATATAATAAATATAATTATTAATTACTGTCATATGTATGCGTTATTTAATATTTAAGTATTTATTCTTTCTATATACTATTATTATAGTTAATAATTCTGCGTTAATATATACTTTTTATTGATTAATGGATGATATTTTTTTACGAATTTTTGGACACTCTAAAAATACAAAAAAAATGCTAAAATTTCAAAGTACAATTATTTTTTTTTAAAATTCATTCCATAAATCATTTAAATTTTCATTAATTTAACCCTACTTCCATTTTATAATGAATTAAGAGATATATAGTAAAATTACAATATTATTATATTTATAGTATAATAATAATAATAGCCGAAATAGATTTGTAGAATTTCAAACATATATATATATATATTATTATAATTAATTTTGACATAACTGTTATATTATACATTTATGTAGTAAATTTATTTTATACATAGATTGCTGAAGACCATTTTCAATTTAGAATCGTAGGATAATGAATATATTATTAAAAATGTAGTATTTATTATATATGCCATTTAATCACAAAAGTCTTATTTTTTCTTATACCCTCAAGCCTTCATAATAGCCTTCAAGAAATGACGCAATCATATTGAATAATCATGTCTCTCAAATTTTCCTACTCCAAAGGTAACTTATATCATCATCTGAAAACTCAATATGGAAATGTATGCGAAGTGATTTTTTTTCACTTGAATAAAATTATGGATAATATATTCATATTTTAAGTTGACAGAAAAAAAATCCTCTTTTTACAATATTTTATAAAATATATATGTATAATGAAAGATCATTCGTGTTACGCATTTCTTTTAAAACAAATTATACTCGTATTTTGTAAAATACAATTTTTAATTATCTAAATATGACGCATTAATATCATATTATATGTGATATATTAAGGAAGATTGGTTCTGTAGATTCAATTTTTTCAACCATCAAAGAAAGAGATTAGTCAGCCAAACTACTTGATGCACGTATCCTCGTGCCTCATTATTTTTTTCCCATTTTGGACAATTCCAAAAGCTTTCTAAAATCAAACATTAATTTAAAAAATATATATATATATTCAGTAGGTAAACATTTAGGGATAATGTAGATATTAAACGAATTAAAAATGTTATTGTAGGAAAACTCCATTATAATGATTTGGAAATATTTTGTTATTAATACTACAGAATTAAGCTACCTTTTTTCAAATCGTTATTAAGTAGAAAAATGATTAAAATTTTAGTTTTTTTCAGTGTATTTGCTAAGTATATATTTTTAACTTGCCTCAAATGCAATTAAGTGTAGTCGTAATTGTTATTCAATTTCGAGGCTGCTCCTAGTCAAGCGCCCATAATAATGAATGTATCCAGTGAAAATTATATGGCTACCAAAGGTCGCCGGGATGCAACTGCATTTTACAGCTCATATCGATCGAAAATCGGGGTCCATGTAGGGCAGGGTTTTAACAGATATCAACGATACTAATATATTGTGTTGATTTGCAATGCCTCAGTATTATTTGAACGCATACTTTAACACAAACTATCTTTAAATCCGTATTCATTTTAGATTTTATAATTTGTACTCGGATTCATTATTCAAATAATTACAAATTGGCGTATAATCATCTATTTTGGTGACCTGTCTACAAAAAAATAAAATTCTTACCGGATGATATTATACTCGTCCATATAATATATATATATATATATATATATTAAGCGTTGGACTATCACGCCGTGGGTCCCAGGTTCGAATCCTGGGTCTGGCAAGTACACATATTGTTTTTCAATTTGTGTGTAAGTCAGGGTATGGACCTAATAGGTTGAGCAAGTGGCTGACATCCATTTCTCGTAAAAAACAAAATCTGTTAATACAAACCTCTTCTCCGTGGAGGCCCATATGATCCTATTAGGATCGGACATGGTCGGAAATATATATATATCATACATTAATGGTCTCCGTTTTACATTGCTACGTGAGCACTGGTGACACATTGGTAGTAAACACTTTAAGAATAAGACACAATGTGAGGTATTTTTTGAAGATACTATTTAGGCGCCGAAATGGGCTCCACGGCAGAATGGTTCTGCGAGCAACTCGCCGTAAATACTACCATCAATTGAGATTTTTGTCCGAGATAGTCGTAGTTGTTGACCTGCTCATTGATGAGGATCGCCTTTGGTTCAGTAGAGTATCATTACTTTCAACTTCGAGACTTTAATTTTAAAATCTACTTTGCACAACCTATTCTGAAGCTCTTCTGGGTATTTTGTGATGTCGAATCGAAAACGCAAGTCATTTTATATGGCACTACTTTTCTATAATATTTTTTAAGCCTGTCATATATTATTTAAATCAAACAAGTCCTAAAAACGTCCTTGCAATAACAAAGAATTTATTAAACGAAATAAGTAAAGCTTAGCACATTTTTAAACTAATCTCTTCTTGCGTTATGAAGCTTATCCCCTTGTTATATCCCTCCCCTAGCTTAGGCGTATGGAAAGGGTGTACTGAAAAAATGGCAACCGGGATTTTTTATTACGTTTTTTTTATGAATGAGTCTCGTTGTTATGGTAACGCACTTGATGTAATTTACGTTGAACCGTTATGTTAACGTGGCCAATTAGGGGAGATCTTTTTACGCTATAGTAAGCCCGAAGCAAACATAGCATAATAATTTGACGTCACTAATGTGGACTGTTTGATAAAAATATTCGACGTAATTTAATCTAAAATGTAGACGTAATCTAGACCAAAAGGGTAACATGAATTGACTTCTCTAATAGCAACTGAAGATCATCAACATTTTTAATTAGTATAAATACAGTTTTAAAATGAACAAATTTCAATAATTATTAATTTTACTACGATTTTGTAAAATAATGTTTTTGTGGAAGCGCAGTTCTGGCGAAGGCAACAATCTACAACGTAGCACAGCTCCCAGTAGACCTACAATTATTATCATAGATGACGTTTTTGTTTTACATTTTCTGTTGGAGCAAGTAAACATTGTGCATTTTTCATATTTCTATAGTTGCCACTATATTACATTGGTGATAAATTACTACAAAAAAATAATAATATATAACAAGTTTGTGTAACATCCGGATATTACACAAACTTCTTATATATAGGTGTAGGTCAGATGGGTAGGTAGGGATTTTTTTGGCTTTGTTATTTTAAACTATATGCTATTCTATGGAACACCTGCAAATTTAAATAGTATATTAATGTAAAAAATACATTTTTACAATGTTTTTGCTTAATAATAAATGCATTATAGTATAATGCATTATGGTAACTAGGAACAGCGCTAGTATCAATTATGTACATCTGCGCATCTATTCTATACACAAGACTGCTTTCGGCCGCTACGGCTACGTTATCTAGGGTAGGTTTGTATCGAAATATTAACAATTATTGTAACAATTACTAAAATAAGTTAACCGTCTAAACAGTCAATATCTTACTCTAAAATTTACCACAGCCAAAAGAATTTTATATCATTTAGTTTTCCTATTTTTTTATAATATATTACATAATATGTTTTTTCTCATGCGTTACTAATAAATATACTGTACTTAATTGAAAATACTTTCCAAATCTCAGATTACAAAACAAATCTGATTTTACAATGCAGTTTTCTATTATTTTGTGTTCTAAATCCTATTACACCTATACATCCACGATGGCCGCGTGGCTTTAGCGCCGGTCTATAGTGTCGAGGGTCTCAGGCTCGAATCCTGAGTCTGGCAAGTACCCATATTGTTTTTCAATTTGTATATAAGTCAGAGTATGGACCTAATAGGTTGAGCAAGTGGCAGACATCCATTTCTTGTAAAAATAAAATCTGTTAATACAAACCTCCACTCAGTGGAGGCCCATATGATCCTATTTGGATCGGACATGGTCGAAAGAAAAGAAATCCTATTTTAGATATTATATTATAACATGTCATAAATTGTTAATTTTTATTGAAAATCTAATTCTTTTTTGTCGGGTTTTCAGTAAATTTCAATAGATTATGCTGTCTTAAACAATGTAATTATTTATATTAAAATATCAATAATATATTATATACGTAGTGATTCATAATGTATGTTTATATTGAGTTTCCTTCTTTTGAGAACCGATTCACGATTCTTATATATTATATAATATGCCCGACTTGCAAAAAATCTTGTATTAAAAGTCGTGTCTCCTAGACATGATTAATATTCCAAAAAAATATCTTCTTTTATATTATCTATAAAAAATCAAACTTTTTGTAAAATAGGCACTGAAGAATTTGACTATATAAAGATTTTTTTACCCGTTTTCATCCTTATAAAGGAAGACGCGTATTGAATATTAAAATTCATGGGTCATTCATTGTCTTGGACCCATCCTGAAGGGCGTTCTAAATTCCGTCAAGGTACAATTCAATACCTTTGAGAATACATTTCAAATTAAATTTTACCTTAAAACGCCCCGAAACTGCGCGAAAGTGTAAAGTGCGACTGTGACCTGAATAAATAAATTTTAATCAACACATTCTGGTTTAACCGTTATCCATTCATAATATCTGGACGCGGCAGGTAAAGTGTGTTATAATCCAAGATTTTGAATAAAATATAAATCAAGCTTTCCTTATTTTCTATATAAAAAAAAACATTGTAGCAAAACACTGTTACTGGTTGCGAAGACGGTATCTGAGTTCTTTTCAAGTTATGTATGTTTAATATATGGAATATTACATTCTCAAAATCTTGTTAATTATTCGTTGAATATAAGAAATAGTTTATTACAACCATATAGATTTCACACGTCAGAAGTATAATATAATGAACGGTGAAAGTTCATGCTTGAACGATGTCGTCGAAAAACTTAAGACTTGCGCAAGTTTCTGTTAAATATATTCAGTTATACCAGTCCAAGAATACAATATAGAAATTCAAATATTGTCATCTCACTTGTATACTAAAAAAAACTTGGGAAAACTTATTCGTACTTTTCATGAAATTCGTTAAATATATTATATTCTACAACGTAACTTAACTTAATTTTGTTGAAACTGATGTAATGCGCAAGAAAGTTCTTGTTTGTGATAATGATAATAATATATTTACGATATATAAGTATGTAACATACCTAGTTTTACATTAAAAAAGTAGATTATTCTGAGATTAAGGGCCACATGCCCAACGAAAGTTGCGGTTTTATGGTATTTTCAAAGCATAAGCCTGGACATTCCTTAAACGTTGTAGATAATCTATTTATATAATTTTGATGACTGCATAAAGTATTTTTATTACATAAAATAGTATTCTTTTATACCTCTCGATCTAATGTTTTAGAATATAGATTAAGATTTTTTAGATTTAATAATTTTCAAACCCATTAATAAAACCATTAATTAAATTTATGTTGACATTATTATAGTGAAATATTTACGATAAAAAATATATTTATAATCTCTGTGATCCAAAATTTGACAAGAATTAGGCATTTTATTATTCAAAAAATGGGCAAGATTACGACATTTGAAGATAATTCTATATAAACTGATTATAAGCTATGTCATTGACCACTCAAACGTGATAAAACATCCTACGAATAATGATAGTTTTGTAATAATTATTGACTTAAGAATAAGGTAGTATTTTTTTGAAATACGCCATTTCTATTGGCATTTCCCAGTGGTTAAGCTACAACATACGGCCGTAGCCATAAATTTACAAACGATAACTGAAGTAGGGAGTAAGATCATGTTAACGCGCGTGTTTGATCATGTACCGAACCGATTTTTTTTTTTCGGTTCTATAAATACGTTTAAAAATTAATATATCTAAAAAAATCTTATCACCACTGCACATGGATGTACTGAAATATGAATATATTTTAAAACATTAGATCGAGGGTTTTAAAAGAATACTATTTTATGTAATAACAATACTTTATGCAGTCATCATTTTACTTACTCTAACAGAAAACGTAAAATAATCACGTGGCTTATAATATAAATTGCTACGTCGACAGGGAATGGTGCTACGGCGTAGCTTGAAGCCTACGCCACTACCATCTACTTTAAAAACATAATTATACGAAACCGTAGTAATATTAATAATTATTGAAACTAGCTAGCGCATTAGAAAATTATATTTTGTAAGATAATTAAAAACAATCGGTGCATATTGTATTTATGTACGCGCGATAGAAGTTATACTTATTTGGCGTAACAAAACAAAAACAAAACTTGCGATAACTTAGATTCTTCGACTATCTCTTATTTATCTTGTTAAATCACACACTCAAGAAAAAGGGCCGCTTATTGGAGCGCCGTTGGTTTATTTCTATACACTTTAACTTATATTACTAAATTGTATAATTATTTCTCGTTTGTTTTTATTTTTAAAGTAACAACTGACACTGACGTTTAATCATTTGTTTACGTAAGGAATTGCAAATGGCCGACAATAATAAATTCGTTGCCTAGGCAACGGAACAATTCTACTATCAAACTTGCGTTTGTATACAACTAACTGATTCGCAGCTAACTTCATACTGTCTCGCACTTTCGTAACGATGCGCGCGCGCAGCTCTCAATTTCACTCTCTACCAAACGCCCCAAAAGAAGTATAATTTCAAAAATGTATTGTATACGGAGCTATATTATAGTAAACTTAGTTAACTTACTATGAAATAAGCAGTATATTTTTGTGATAACAAAAATAGTAATTGAAGTTAAGTAAATACGACTGTAATACGAAGAATATGGCATTCGACAAAATAATTTTATTTTTACACATTATTTACAAGGTAGGAGAATTAGGAAGATTGGCGACTAAATTGCAGTGTATCTCTCTCTATCCTGGGCAAACTGTATCAGATCATCAACGCCTTAGACACTGATTCGGTTAAAGAGGTGGAATAGCCAAGAAAATCGTCTATCTTATATTATGTAAATAATTCTTCTTGTAAAAAAATAGTGCCGAAACGTACAGCCTTTTTGTGCTTGATAGTAGTTAAAAGTTCGTCTTGCGTATTGGCTCGTGTTAAAACCTTTCAGTTGGTAATGTGATCAGGCCAAAGAATTCTCATGGTAAGTCGTTAAAGCCACAATTATGACTTCAGTTTTCTGATGATTACTTTCCTTAACGTCTAGGTTTATGGATACAATGTAGCACCTGATAACCCTCCATCGGGTGCCCAGACTTATATTTTGACTGCAGTAGAGATATTTCATTTTTAAAAATGTTTCTTGCCATCTTAATTTCTGATCTTGAGATATATTATAGTAATTAGCAATTTTCCCAATCTATATGGATTAAATACACAAATATCTGTAAAAACAACATATAACCTTTTCCAGAAAAAAAAAATGATTACATTGACATGAATTTGTTTTGGTAAATACCTGTTTTATTATTCAGTTGAAAATGTCCCTTTGAGGCGGACGAAAACGATCCAAATTTATTGAATAAAAAAGTGGAGTAAAAAAATCTCGCGTTTTATTAAATTAATCAATAAATAATTGTGTCACAATTTAATCACAATGACTAGATTTCAATTGCTGTGATTCAAGAACGATTCTGAATGAACATTTTAAAAACATCGAAAATGTATAGGTAAATGTCTTGTGGGTTTAAATGTCCAATATGTCCAATAAAGAATCTTACCAGGTGTTGTGTTATTGATTGAAAAAAAAATGATATAATTTTGAAAACGCTTTTCTCCTCTGTCTATTTTCTGGCAGCACTTTTAAGCATTGATAAAATAATACGGTCGATCCTGGCTTAAAATTTAATCTGTTTAACACTAAAAAGGTCAAAATATTCTAAAAATTGTTATAAAATGATATAAGTCGGATAAAGTATACGGAGTGAGTTATGTACATCCTATGTTAGGACCATTATGTAATGCGACACCCACCTAATCTAATTTCATGCCAGTGAAATATAATATCGATGTTCAAAGTAATTTGGTTGAACTCAGCTACACTAAAGGCAGATTGTAACAAAAAAGACAACTGATGGTTAATTGATAGTAGTGATCAGGAAAACACAGATCAATACTAAGAATGGCAAAGTACTCATAAAAATCACTATAAGTCGGAAAAAGCAGTAGAATAAAGCTAATATTCCTGTGTGTAATGAAAATATGCTAAATCCGATTATTAAAATCAGATTAATAAAAAAAATCGTATATATATTACATATATATTACATATATCTAAATATTTTAAATGATAGTAATATACACCGTTTAAGGATAATAAATTTCATTCTGACAAATACGTTTTTATTGATACATTTAAAATTCTCAGGTATGAATATAAATTTTCGCTCCACACAGTGAAAATTTGCTGAATCAATTTTAATTTCCGGCCGCTTGGGGCTATATATGTTTCACCGCCAATTTATTTATAACGTACCATGTTATAACGTATACGTAATATATATTTTCACCAAAAATCTCTTACTGTATAATGAAAAAATTCATGCTTATATTAACAACAAATTAATTTATACCTCTATTAATTCTAACAAAATGATGTAAGCTGTAATGGATGGTTGGTTGCTAAGTCAAAAAGTGTAAGAAACTTTTGACGAAATTGAGTTACATATATTGGGTTAGATTATTTCGAAGCTCATTTTCAGCGTCGCTAAACTTCTGTCAACAAGAGTTATACCGTGATGAAGTTACAACTTTATTTGGTATGGTGTTAGCGATAAGTTTATCGAATTTTAAATATATCTTTATTTTTAGCCCTGCCGGTCTAATAACAATTTGATGGTTTATATTTTGAATATTCACAATTTGAAAACACCTCAGATTTATTATATAAAACGCACGTGAGGATAATTTTGTGGACTGCAAACTATAGTTAGTTGTTCGAATAGTTAGGGTGGGCTTGAGAACTCCGGGCACTAACCTTAAGCTGATGGTTTATCTATCATATTAAATATAGATGTTTCACATATATACGTGATATAAATACATTAATTGAACACAATAAGCTTTAGCAATAATGGAAGGTCATGTTTGAAGATACTATCCAAGTGCCTAAATGCGCTCAATGTGAGTTTGGTTTTGCGGAAAATCTCATCATACTTAAACTTACCTCCGTAAATATAAATTTGTTGCTCGAGATAGACATAGTTGTTAACACGATTGATATAAATGTCATTCGTGAGGATTTATGAAATTTATCTTTGTATTCAAATACATTGTAAGAGGTATTTATATATATATATATGTGTGTAAATAAGATAATAATAATTACAAGATAAAAAGAACTTTTTATATACCACGTTTTCAAATTTTCTGTTGAATCATATAAACTTGACAATTCTATGTATTAATAAAAACTTTTTATTGTACTTGATAGAAATACTGAATAAATATATAATACTGAAATGTGATTTTGACATTTCATATTGATTTCCATAGTAACGCATGTATATATTAATAATTTAGTTGCTAGGACCCCCTTAGCAACCAACAATAATAACTTTCCATACAAAATAGAATTAACTAAAAATGAATTCAATTCTGCCTAAAATGGCTAAACATATTAAAATAATGCATTGTCTTCGTGTTCTGATATATTCTAAAAGTTTCAAATGTCTACCTAGTCGGGAAGTTAGTTACAAATTTTCAATCATCCAATACGAATCTTGGACAAACAAGAAAAAATTTGTACTGGACAAACAAGAATACGAGGTAATAAAAACGTGGTAAAAAGTAGTAATGCGCCGACCAATAAAACTATTAACCTAGTTATTTTTTATGGACATAATATACAGCGGTGACATTTAGAAACATCGTGATAAGCATCCATGATATCTTAGATATTGTCACGATGTTTATCAAGAAGCAAGACACGTATGTTATCTGAGTCCCACGCCGATAAGATTGCGTGTTGCTTATCCATTCCCACGCAAACCTTTGTTAGGCTCCGTGCCCTAGGGCTGCTAAAATTTTACCCTTGTTAAATAATTAGGGTGGTTTTAGTTTGCGATTATACGTCTGAGATTTACTCTTAAGCCTTTGATCTAAATATGCGGAAGATGTTTTTAATGCGATTTCAAGGAAATTTTGATAAAGTACACTATATCAATGTCTCTATCTCTTGTCATATAACAAAGATGGAATTAATTTAGTATTTCTCATCCAGATAATACAATACTAGTATATTATTATAAAATAGTACTCAGTCAATTAAATTTAATAATAAAGTATTTATTCGCGCATTCGTTGCGGTATTGATAAGGAATTTCGGTGTCCGGATTCCACGGACTTCGTGAAATGCTTATGGGAATGAGAAGATTCATCGAAATTGAACATTAGGATAAATTATAGGCAATGAAAACTGATGAAAATTTAAGCGCAGAACAGATGAACGAAATGCGTGAGTACATTTACGTACGTTACGTCTTAAATATAATATATATCTATAATAAAGCGAGGTTTATGATAATTGCAAAGACTCGTGAAATTTATTAACTTCTGCATAGTATTAATGATAAAAATCTAGAGTAAAAACGTAGACCTCCTCCACATCAACCGCCCCGTACTTCACTCGGTTTTAATCAGGCGTGTCACGAGGTTCTACGTTTGGATGTGAAACATCACCAGTTGTTTATGCTTGGGAATGTCTCAGGAGTAGTTACCTCAAGTCAAGTTACCTTAAGTCTTAAGTCGAGTGTGCTTTGACTGTGTCACAAGATGTTAAGTTAAGAGTGTCCATGTGAGAGAGAAGTAGGTAGAACAGGAAAAAATAAATTATAAAATTAAATCAATTGCTAATATAACACAACTAAATGATCTTAGTGACGAGATATTCATTTACGCATTAAAATTCCGCATTTAAAAAAAAGTAATAAAACTGTTCTTTGTGGCATCCAGGTTGGTTGGGCTGATGGGCTCAACAGTTGGTCGAACAGACTGGAACAGCTCTTCTCTTTTCGTACATATTTTAGGATATTCTCAGAGAATGTGGTTTGCATTATGTACTTCTCCTCCACATGGAACGCAAAGTAATAAAATTACTGTTCTTTGTGGTATCCAAGGTCGGATGGCCCGATGAGCTCAACAGTTGGTCGAATAGACTGGAACAGCTCTTCTCTTTCCGTATACATTTAAGGATATTCTCAGAGAATGTGGTTTGCATTGTGTGTTTCTCCTGTACATGGAACGCCAACGGGTAACAAGACCAAACTCATAGAGCTTGTCAGCAAAACCACCATGTCCGGATTAAAAACAGTTATCTCAATTCACCTATTGATATTTAAAAAAAAGCATATATGACGTGTGCATGTATTTGGTGGAGGCATCCCTTTCATGTATTTTACGCCGCATCCAGTGTCATTAGACGTATTTTTTGCTTTCTCATTAATAGTTCAATGAAAATTCTAGTACACCACATTATGAGGGCAAAATCATTCACCAGCTCGTTATCTAAGGAAAAATCAATAGTAAATGTAGTAGAGTACGACACCGCTCTTCTGTACCATTGGGGGTAGTAGACAATAGATAAAATATTACCCGGATGACTGCCAACCTAAAATAAGGGGTGGCCCGGGAAAAAATCCAAGATATAAATGTATTCTCCAAATTGTTTGAGCTAAGTTTCATTTGAATACAAGAATTGGTTGTAAGTTGACAAATCAGTTTATTATACAATTTTGTTTAGGATATTTGTAAACCTTCTATGTTACTCGTTTCCGTAAGTTTTTGTAATCTTTTCTGAGGGTCGTCTGAATTATGCTCATTTGGTGATTTATTAAAAAAATGTACCTATTTTATTTTAATTTAAAACATGCTGATATGAAAAATTATAATAAAACTTTGTATGTAGTTTTTTTTAGATGTGGAAAAGCCGAAAATACTTTCAGACAATAATTACATTAATTATAATATATTATTTCGAATAATATGTAAATGTGAGACTATCCTTGGGACCCATGTCATTGCGCTGTCACAGAATCAACACACGCGACATTTTAGCTTTGATCTTTGCCTTTTGATTCTTGTGACAGCAATTATGGTTATATGTTATTATGAAATATAAGGAGGGTCAAGTTAAATAGTTAGTTGGAAATGTTGGAACAGTATTAGCAAGTCATCATATTTCGGGAACGACTGATTAATAATTCGAATGTCACGCCGAGAGATTATTTCTTTTACGCTTTCCAACTTAAAATCCTCTTTCATTTTATATAATATTATTGCACAAAATGTTTGTTTTATAAATGCGTGATATATAATACTACGAATTATTGAGAATTAAAGTGATTCGAATGCATAGGTAACCAAGTTGAGTAAATATACTTATTTATATTCTTAATAAAAGGTATTTCTGAGGCTGTTTAAAAATATGTAGGTAGTTGATATTATGTTGACTATTTTTGTCTCAAAAAAAGAACTTGCGATAAAAAAAAAGTTTAAAATGTGAATTAGCTAAATGATCCTGTCTTATGTATTACGATCATGTTTATAACGTATTCTAAAATGTAAGTTCTGAAAAGATTTTTAACTACTTCATGGTTTTAATATTTATTATATTTATTTAAAAAAAACATAAAAATATGTGTACTTGAAATCCTTTTCACATATAATTTTAATATGGCTACAATATTGAACCACAAAGTTATATACTTAAATAAAAAAAGTTAAACTGGAATATTTTTTTTGATCATGTCCGATCCCAAGAATGTCGCATGGGACTCCACAGAGTGGAGGTTTTGTATTAACAAATTATTGTTTTTACAAAAAATGGATGTTAACCACTTGCTCAACCTATTTGGTCTATATTCTGACTACAAAAACATATTGAAAAACATTATTTGTATTTTTCAGACCCAGGATTCAAACCTGGGACCCATGAAATTCGACGCGTTAGCCGCTCGGCTATCATGGGCGTTATAATTTTTTTTAAATGGATGAAAAACATTATGAATTTGCAAAAATATATACACAAGAAAAAACTTAATAAGTAAATTAAATTTTAAAACTTAATAACTATGACTATAAAAAAATATGTAATATACTAAGAAGGGATCCTTTAACGAATTCACATTTTACAACGTTTTATAAAAGTGTTTGAGTAAAAATCTTTGAGTCTAAAGTGTTTTAGATACCTACGAGAATTATTAAAACACTTTAAAATGTAAATTGTTTACAAAATGTCTTAAATTTAAAGTTTTGTATATTTCCTCACGTTATTTCATTCACCTAAAATAAGGCCACGAGGCCCAATTACGGTAGTGTAGGTGTTGAAACAGCAGAATTGTAGTGTTCATGAAACAATCACAAAATCACACCGGCTTGAGAACATTACAACTAAATATTATTGTGATCTTACCTGGAATTGATCCCGGAATCCTCAGAAGCCAGCATCTTACGCACTGACCTACATTATTCAACAAAGAAAATATTTAATTCAATTTTTATTTCATCGTCTGTACAATCCAATGTGGATATTGGCTGACTCCCAAAAAAGAATTCTTAACAGATTTTTTACGTGAAATGAATTGTAAATACTTGCTCAACATAATATTACGTCAATGCTATTAATTGGTATAAACATATTATTTATATTCGAAAATAACATATTTGTGTGTAAAATGCGGGATTCAAACCCATCTATTTTATTTTCTTAAGGACAACAAACAGTTACCTTGGTTACAAATTCGTATCAGAATAGTTTGAAGCAAAAATGTTATTTTATAGATAAAATAATACAAGCAAGACAGTAAAGAATATTACGAAAAAAGCGATAGCATAAATTGAAAGAAATCAGAAATTGAAAATAGAAAAAGAATATTAAGTGTTAGAAACGGATAAATTAAGATTTTTATAGTAATATATATTATTACTCGTATATAAATCGATGTTATTATTGCAATGTACACCTACAAATTATTAGTGTACGAGGGAATAAAGAATTGTGGAAGAGAATAACAAATAGTAAACAGTAGATTATATAAAATATTAGAAATGGCGCGTTTAAAAAAAGCAGGTGTGTTATTAAATGGATCAATGGTAGAAAAAAACTAGCATACGTATTACAAGAGCGTCTAATGAAGGAGTTCCGGGCGAAATTAGAATGACTTCGACTGACATCGTAGAATATTTGAACAGCGTAAATCTTGATGGACAATGAAAACCCACCCTTTAGGAGTATGTTAGGCGAGTCAACAGAACAATTTATAATTTTGAATTGAAAATACTTTGAGTAACGTAGTGGACGAAATGGATTTTGGGGTGTCGTGTTTATTATGAATCATAACAGTAGACTCTATAACACATGACACACGTCTTGGGAAGCGGATATTACAGAACTTGGTCATCTAGTTTTTACAGGGAAGATTTAAAATTACGACTATTATGACTGGATAACTACTAAATAATATTATACAATATTATTTGAAACTCCTTCATCTGAGGTTATGTAGATACTATCCGAAGTTTTAACCAATTAACTTCTAAGAGGTAGATATGCTTACATAATATAGTCATATAGTAAACCTAAACGCTAGAATAAATAGAACAGAACAAGCCTAACTGATGTTTTGTGAAAATACTTTTATAGTACTAAAAAAAATCGGTACTGTTCGGTTATACGGAATACAGCGGAAAACGCATTTTGAAAATAGCCGATAAACTGGATTATTTGTTAGTTTGGGTTAGTTTAGGTTAGGTTAGAATGGGTTAGGTTAGGTTAAGTTAGGTTTGGTTAGGTTAACCTAACAAATAATCCAGTTTATCGGCTATTTTTTTGATTCTCTATATGGAGTCAGAATAAGCGTGTCTGAATTATGAACATAAAAAAGGCTATCAGCTTACATCATTCCAAGCTTAACTTCAATCTTAAAAACATTTTGGAACAAAATTACCCTTTCTGACGAAATATGCAACAGAATATACAGTTTTTTTTCACATAAACGATGCTTTGAACCAATGTATTATCGTATATTTAAATCAATATTCTTATATTAACAGTTGTCAAATTAATGACAAAAAAGTTTAAAAGTGTTCTCCTGTAAAGTGTCAAAAAATCAGTTAGACTTGTTCTATTCGAAGGGGACTATATCTATATTTGGATACGTATTTTTCCGTCTTAATTGCGGTCTAAATGATTCATGGTAATACATCGATAATTATCTTATAAATCAGGAGCTACAGTAGTTTGTTCTACCAAGGTGTAGAAATAACCTGCCATTGGTGATGCCAATTGAAAGGGTAATAAATTTGTTCAACCAATTCGCTTCAGATATTGATATAATATTCTATCTACTCTACGCTACTGCTGTCCTACCAACCCACATCACCTGCTTCTATGCATAACCCAAATAATATGATATATTATATTTTTTATAGTTAGGCTTAAAATAATCTAGTATGGAGTCTTCACCACTAATATCACTGGGTAGCTATGTTTAGTCGTATTTATTTTCAAGATTTGAGGAGAGTGTGTAATGAAAAACAGGCTTACCCACCACGCTATTTCTTATTTTATATAGACCGCTGTGAAAGTATCTTTAGACACGAAGATGACCGTAAAATAAAACCAGTTTGAAAACAACTGATCTATAATATACTGTATAAAGTATTATTATTTACTTCTCCTTTTAGGTAAATTGCGTACAATAAATATATATTTTGACATTACTGTTTATGAAAGGTTAACCAATTCCGGTACACGAAGTACAAGAGTAAAGTTTGTTACACAATAACACTACTAATGTATAATATTATGAACGAAAATTACACCTATTGTTAAGGTTAATTTAGCAAAGTTATTTAGTTTAGTTATTTAACTACTTGAATAAACAATGTCTGACGAATGTTGAATTATATTAAGCTGTGGGTGTAACTTTTGGAGGTTTTGTTTTTTTATGTTTTCTTAACAAAAAGTATGAAAACTTTATAACGTGTTATTGTTATACTACATGAAAAATATTTTTACGTTATTATAAAGTTTATGATTGTATTATAAAAAAGTGTCTATAAGTGAGAAATTTATAGGACGCGGCGTGGTGAGAATGTGTAAGAGTTTTACGAGGCATAGCAAACCATGTTAATAGTAGTGGAATTAAATGTTTACACTTTGCTATCTCAAAAAGTAGATCAATGGCATATTTGGGCTTACATTTTTATGTTGAAGATGTACACAAATAATCTATTGACGAAATTAAAATCGATAGGACCAATAAGCCGAGTCTCACATATAAACTCGCCACGTCTGCAATGTGTCGAAAACGTCAATGTGACGTCATCGTTATTCACAAAACAGACGTTGCCAAACGGAGCTCCGCAGATTGGTCGAATGCGACTTCTTCTTCTTCTTTCTCGGCACTATATCCCGGGGCGGGATTTGGCCTCCTCTACAATTGTCCTCCACATGCTCCTTTCCCTGGCTGCTCCTCTCCAGTCTCCAGCCCTCCCCATCTTTCTATGTATATTTGTCTATTTGTCGAATGCGACTATATAGTTTGAAAAAAAAAACATCTAGAGCTGCTATCAACAAATTGCATGAGTCTCGGGCTTCGAGTCGAAGACGCCAAAACTCATACACGCACTTACGAATTGGTCATTTCTATACCGGCTCACCAGTCGCCGGATCCAAATATCAATACGTATGCAACATCGGATCAACGTTCCTAGAAGGTTTGATTTATGGCTGTGCGGCAGACGAGGCGAGTTTAGATGTGAGAGCCGACAAACACAAAAGACAAATAAGTGGTCAGTGTGTAAAGTGTCCGCTCCTCCGTCTCCTATACAGTCGACAGTATTATAATGCAATATTATATTGTATTTTGATTGTATGGTAGCAATGCTCGAAAAAACAGCACACGCATCGTCGTCTCGCCGTCTTTTGTGAGCTTTTGATCTAAGATTGACAATATAATTAGCTTTTTTTAATATCGAAAGTAAATAGGCACCAATACTTGTAAGTAGAGAATGGGACAACAGGACGCCAGTATAATTGAACGCCGCACTGTCGTAGACACGTATACAGAACGTAGAAGAGGAATTTTAATAAGTTTCTATCTACTACTTGGTAGTTTTAATTCATTTTATTCTTAACATAATGTTTTTTTCATTGCGGATTGAGAATTGTTACCATTATATTATTACTTAAGATCTTTAGAAGTTGTCGATCAATATTCACGAAAGCTCCATATAACATACCTAATATATATACATTTCATCTACTATGTGCTGTTTAACGTAGTTTTCTCATTAAAATGTTCATGTTAACAACTTAAACAAGTGTTAAAATAAGTTTTCATGTGTAATTTTCTTTTCTTACAGAACTGCCAGGTTACATAGAAGCTCAATAAGCCAGAAGAGGCTTTTAGAGAAATAAAACCTCTATACAATAAAAGAGATAGTCGAGAAAATGGCTACCGGATGTCGCGTAATGGCCGCCGTATGCGTGGCAGCGATGGCGGTCGCCTGGCTTCCGGCCGCGCATGCGTGGGGAGGCCTGTTTAATCGCTTCACACCGGAAATGCTCAACAACATGGGATACGGAGGCGCCGGCGGACATGGGATGTCACAATACAGAGTGCAGCCTTATCTACAGGTAACCATTAATCTATAATACAAGTTTTTTGAGATTTATTCATTGTAAAGTTATTGACAGGACGGATGTAATGTTTCATGATGCTGTGTATCGTGCGATTAATTTGTATGATGGCACCATAAAAGTTTTTTTTTTAAATTTAAACTATATGATGTTTGTAGACGCGTTAAAGAGATTAAATTTATAATTGTTTTACTTCAATATTTAGGTATATTAGAACATACTTTATTTTTTTGAAATAAATACATATTAAAACACATAAAATGACACATACTAAAGAAAAATCATAATATGATTGTTTTTTTACATTAATGAAAACTGATTTCTCGAAAATACAACATGATACAGTATTTCTTATAGTCGAAGATGAGCGGTTTCAATTTTCATTGTTTTCACTCTTCTAGTGTCGTACTATGAAACGGTAGTACTCACTTTGGGAAACACTGATATAATTGAAAAAGATAAAACACTCTAAATAATTATTTAAATAAGAAAATTGGCATGAACAAATATTTTTTTTTTGAATGAAGAATTTTATTGTTTAAATTTATCACATAAAACCCGCCAAATCAGATGAGACTTGAATGTTCAAAGAAACGCACAACTGATATGCTACTACTATTAAATTCAATCTCAATGCTCGAACATTGCGTATATTATTATTCTCCACTCAGGCGGGCTTTTCTGAATTATTTCCCGCAAAGCCGCAGACAAATATTTGCTCTGACTTTATTATTCCGAAAGTCGGAATTGTCTATGTATTTTTTACGTGTATTGTAAGAATTTTTCCACATTATTATTTTGCTACTGGCCTCAGAGAAAAGAACGTCAAAAGTAAACGCGAATACTCAATTGGATACGTATGTAAATAAAAATGGGTAATTTCAGTGAAAAAATATTTTCGAGTAAGTAATATTATTACTAATTTTTTTATTGTTATTTGACAATAAATTGACAAATTGAATGCTGCACGATGTCAATATTACGAAAAATATAAATTATTTTCTATAACGTCAAAGAAAACCTTCTATATATAGATTGAAAAATATGAAGATTAAAATACATTAAAAAGGCGAATCGTTACCCCATTTCAAACGTGTTTTCGTTGCGATTTATAAGTTTTAATAATCCAATTTCAACATTGAATTCAACTAAGTATTTGCGATGTTGGTTTATATAATAGCATAGTAAAATTTCGGCTACCAAATACTTAAGCTGACTGATTGTCTATATAATACATGCATGGCATGGAAAGGTGCAATTAAGTATAACACGTAACAATTGCAAAAGAAACCAATCGATGAGGGAGCAGACAAGAGTACGCAAAGTGATAGAGATCACTAAGGAGGCCTGGATATGTTCGCTCGGCGAGTAGACACCAAATACTATCATAAAGTGGTAAACGTCCACAGGGATGCCTTAAAACTTGCTGGATCGACTAACTTATAAAGTTCAGTGGATGTACGTGGCAGAAAAGAACTAGAAACCGGGAAGAGTGGAGGGAGCTAAGCTATTCATCTAGCAGTGGATAGACCCCGGCTGATTATGATGATGATATTCATTATTGCATCTAAAAACATTATTGCATCTAAAACTCCCATTAATATATAATATGTATAATATCAATATGCCATTGGTATATTCTTATTATTATGGTTCGTGTCTTAGACAGAGGTTTTACGGGCCAATTAAAACTGAACAGCCTTATTAAAAACAACAATAATGTCGCCGAAGCATAAAAAGTATTTTTATTTCGGGAAATAAAAGTATTTTGCGGCGTCGAATAAGAAACTTTACAAAATACAATAAGGAAGCGTGTATACAGCATTTAGGTTAGGGTGCGACGGGTCGCAACAAATGGTTCGTGAGGATTCCACCAGTGGTTATAACTGCAGACCAAGTGCGACTTATCTAAGTATGGATAATGTACGCGGCCAAGTGCGCGGGTCCTTTGTAGAATCAACGAGACATGGTAATGTATTAAATGGGGTATGGCGGGTCTCGTGGTGCAGTGCGTAAGGCGCTGGCCTTCCACCCGAGAGTTCTGGGTTTGGTTCCCGATAAGGACACAATATTTGTGTGTTTTTCTCAAAGCTTGTGTGTTTGTGATTGTTCAAAAATACTAACAACCAGCTTGTACAAAAAAGCAAGGACATGGTTATTAATAATTTTAAAAAAAATGGGGTACGAGCAACCCTGATTTGCAATTCTAATTAATTCAGGCTGATAATAATAATGCTGATGATAATATTATATAATGTATTAAATTATTTTAAATAGCGATATTATGGTATATACACGTTGGTTTGGCTTAATTTAAGGCTACCCCTGCACCTTTATTCCAATGTACCCACAGCGAGTGGAATGTATCGTGTAGAGATTGTCGAGTTGTTGGTACCTAATTAAACATGGTTATCTGTTTGCCACCCAAAGTTTAATAGTGATTTGTGATGAAAATAAAATAAATAAGGTAAACTGAATATATGTCACATAGTTATAATAGGAAGTACCTACTAGTTATTTGTTCTTGAAAGTGCAGAACTCATCTGCCATTGATAATGCCAATTGGGCGGGCAATAACTGTGTTAAACCAAGTCGCTTCGGATATCTGCCCACGTTGTGTTTAAATGGACGTTGTTTTAAAAATTCTTAGAATATGGTCAATGATCTCTTTCGGTGTACCTCTATGCACTAAAAATTTTTTAAATTTTACTTTTTATACGCTTTTTAAACAGTTTTTTACAATTCGGCTTCAATTTCTTTATTTTTCAAAACTGTTTTAATACTATTTCTTGAATTTGTCAACTTCACTCTATGCAAATAAATAAGAGCTTTTTGGGTTTTCACCACGTGTTCTTCCTACTTCTTTCTTAGAAGAACATTATGTAAATAAATAAATTTGAATATCTTTATATGCTGCCCTTAATCCTAGATGCCGATTGCTTGCTCATTTTTAGCAATGATTTTTTTCGAATACCAAAGAATTTATTTTGAATCTATGATAAAAAAAACAATCTAGTTTTATTCTCTTTGAAATGTGACTTTGATACGAACTACATTGTCTGAAAAAATCAAGCGCAAAGTTAGTTTTTGAAAGAAAAGAAATGAATAAGTTATTTGCATTTAAAGTAAATAATACAAAAGCTTAATTTTCTTCTAGTTTCGCTTCCCATGTCAAATATTTATGATTGAAGTCTAGATAGCAAAGTAAAATAAGTTTTCCATTTAAATATATTTCCAATAATTATTGAGGTGAATTTTAGAGAATTAAGTTTAAAGTTTATTTGCTTCATATCTCAATAATAATAATTGTTAGAGTTTCATGTTTATTACTTGTATTATTTGTTGAGGCGTAAATCGAATCGAGTTATTTTGTTTCGCTTCAATAAATGTTCGAAGAATTTTCATGAAAGGATATTATAATAACAAGAATGGGATAGGTTTGTTTGCTCACAGGAAGGAAACTATAGCTTCTGGTGTTCAAGACTGTCAAATCTATTCATAAAAACATAAAACAACATCAAAGTATGGCATTCAAAAAACCAGAATTAAAATTATTATATTGAATGTTTTCATAGAATTTTGATGTTTGATTATATGGTATATAGAGCCTTTCGGAGAAAATGTGACATCCTGAGCAACATATTATCTTTTTTAAGGTCACTTTAAAGGTAAACGGAATAAAAAGATAAAACTATAAAAGCCAGTCGCAATAGACCAAGGATTTGAAACCAGATTCCATTTATTGCTTTGACGATCAGCGAATATGTCATCGAAAATATTTATTTTCTTATTTCATCAGTGTTTTTTTTAAATTATGACTTGTGTCAGTTTAACACTGTTAATAAAAAACTTATTCAACCTTGTGACACACAGAAGTTGTATAAAAAAGCCGTTAGAAAGTCTCTTCTCCTAGGTTTCTTGATTCATAGATTCTTATAAAAATCTTAGATTACTTTTACCGGATTAGTCCTCTTAATGAATTTAGCTTCCGACTAAAGTTTCATTTTTGTGAAGTATTCTTAAACTAGTTACGCTATCTGACTATGCTTTAAATTCTATCAAACAATGAATAACCAACATGATTTATAGATCTACTAAAAAAATAGTTCATTATTAGATCCTGTATAGTTCTCAGTTTTTAAAAACACATTAGTTTAACATAAAGCCTCTTTCCAGTGGCGTGTTTCTGTAATGCAACAGGACCCAATTGAGTCATCACAAGATTTAAAAGGGGGCCTCGAACATACAACAAATCTTAAGTACTTAATGTGATTTTTTTTGTTTTAATAACAAAAAACTTTCATTTTTAATAATCGTTCACTCGTGGTAGAGCGAGTTATTTTTACGTCTCAAGTAAAAAAAAAATTACCAAGTAGTTATACTTACTTATTTTGATTAAAGGTTATATAATTTATAGAAAATAAAAAAACCGTTCGAACACATGGATTTATTTAGGGACAATTAAAATTTGATTGTTCGTTTTTTATTGTATGGGACCGCAAAATCAGTCATTGCGTCAGGCCTCTGCGTCACTAAACGTGCCACTGCCTGTTTCCTTGAAAGTATTTCAGTCTGTTATTTTACAATTAATTTGCAACAATTTTGTTATCGACAGGTTCTTATGCCAACACCTAATTTCAATAACACTAATAATAACAACCCCAGACAGTATTAAACCAACAATAATATTATGATCGATGTTGTAGTATTACATTCTGTTTGCACAGCCACTAAATAAACTAGGCAAGAAACCTAGAATTTTCTTTTTGTAAGGAATACACGAAAACATTAACTTGGCTCAATTAATTATTAAGTTTGTCAATCAACTGAAATCGATACATATTATATGTCAAAATACAATATCAAAATGTTAACGAGTACAGAATTATTGCTAGTTATTCAATTCAATGGGTTTTTTGATACATTAAAATCCGCGCAAGCATAGACAAATAAATATACATATTAAGCAAAAATAGTAATTGTGCAAAAATTATATTTAGTATTAAGGGCGGACGTGCTCAGCGTAGGTCAAAATGGAACTTTTATTATATTTTCAATGCATGATCCTGGACATTCCTTACACGTTGTAGATAATCTATTTATATAATTTTGAAGCCTTATTATCTTTTATATTTAGTTTAAACATTTGATGACTACATAAAGCATTTTTATTACATAAAATAGTATTCTTTTAAACCTCTCGCTCTAATATTTTAGAATATAGTCATATTTCAGTACATGCATGTGCAGTGGTGTTAAGATTTTTTCATTTATTATTTTTTAAACGCATTTATAAAACCATTAGTATAATTTATGTTTTATTCAAAATTATATAAATAGATTATCTACAACGTTTAAGGAATGTCCAAGATCATGCTTTGAAAATGCAATAAAAGCTCCATTTTGACCTACGCTGAGCATGTCCCCCTTTAATACTTTTAAGAAAATTCACAAAATAGTTTTTACACAATTCCACGTAGCGGGTACAGGACGATTTGGTGTCAGTCAACTGGGAACCACTCAATTGATTGTAATTCGAAAATAAATAGACGTTTGTGAATTATACTATATGCTTGTAAAATATATTATTATTATTACTTAATATGTATATTAAAATTATTATTTAATAATTAGTGAGAGTTTAAATATGCACAAGTAAATAATGATTTAATTGTGTTCCAATAAAAAGAGAGTTCTTTTATCTTTTATATAAAGCCTCAGGCATGATAATTCTCAATCCACAATAAAAAACATTATGTTAAGAGTAAAATGAATTAAAACTACTAAGCAGTAGATAGAAACTGATTAAAGTTCTTTGTCTATTTTCTGTATAAAATCGCAACGAACGTCTATTTATTTCGTTCAACAGTGCGGCACACAATTGTCCTGGCGTCCAGTTGTCCCACTCCCCACGTAGCAATGTTATGGCTAATTTTATAGCCTCCAGATTATATAATAATGTCGCAAATTTTTACATTATTTATTTTTCTAACTAAATTATAAAATAAAAGAAAATAATAAAAATAAATGGCAATTTTTCGTCTCATTTACCATTTTTTGGTAAGTACCTAGATATTTAAATTTAAAGTATTTTTAATGGGGGAGTTTAATTGGTGCTTTTGGTAGATATCCTGACTGGGTAATAATTACATCCTTGTTTTTTTATATAAACGATAATCTCTACATGACAATGAATTAAAAATAAATTAAAACTCGTACACAACACGATTTTTTTTGTGGTTGTTCATTGGTTATTAGATAAGCAGAATAAATTAACATTATATTATAAACAGTAATAAAAAATATAGTATAAACAATTTTGTCATAAAAATAAATTGCGATACTTACTGGTTACCGTAAAAAAATAATTTGGATTTTTAAGACAATTTTAGAAAAGAACAAAAAAAAATACCTTGCTTACGAATTGGCCCCGAAGAATCTACTCCATAAATAAATAGGTCAAATATACAAAAATATTCATCAAGGCTATATTATGACGTATATACATATATATTATAAGTATAAATATATTATATTTTTAACTACTTAAGATCTTTTTTAAATTTACATAACTTAAGTACAGCTTAAGTCGAGATGACATACATTTAACAACATACAATTTAATAATTTACCAGCTTTTATTATATATGTGAAAATTAAATATCATATTGAATATACATAATTTGAAAACATCTCATGCATACCTAGGGTTACACACTAGAAAAAATCATTTTGTAGAAAAAAAATACGACACCTGACTTAACTACGGGCATCTTAGTTAATTACGACGATTTAAACTAATAGTTGTAACATGAAATGCTTATCGAATTACGTTATAATGTTAGCTATCAGTTTTAGTATAATATAGTATATAATAGTATAATATAATATTATTAAATTAAGGTAGTTATCAATTTGTTCTTGAATTACGTCGTAATTAACTAAGATGCCCGTAGCTTAATTGGAAAAGCATACTGGCGCGAATCCAGCAGATACAGGTTCAAGTCTCATCGGATGTCGTATTTTTTTCTACAAAATTATTTTTTCTAATGTGTATATTATGCATGAGATGTTTTCAAAGTATGTATATTCAATATATAGACTGTTACATTCCCAAATCTTGTGTCTTATTTGTTCAATAAAAAAAGTTTATTAAATAGCATATATAAACAATTACATGGGTGGTCTGTAGATAGACCCAATAGTATAGCTTTCAGTAGTCCAACTCCCCCGTAAATTTATCTTAGGCTTAAATTGGATGCCAAATAGGAATTAAATACCTCTATTTTATCTGAGTGCAGAAAACTACACATAATGAGTAGATAAAACAAACCATGTACTGATAAGAGATGGAACTTATAAGACAGGGAAAAAATTAAAATTGGTTGGCCATTATTCTGTCATTCTGCCAGTTTAAATTCTATTATCCTTCAATTTAAAATAGATTTATTCAGATTCTACGCCAACGCAAACAAAAACGAATTGATTTTTCTTTTAAAAATTCTAGAGAATTTTCTGACTTTTCTTCGGAAATAAATGTGTTTGCGCGGAAGAGTAATCAGCGAGAAACAACCGCGCTCAAAATTTCATTTCCGGTAAACTTTGCCCGTGAAAGATGGCGGTGAGGCTGTTTCCGGCTTGGAAACGGTGGAGAATCAATAATATATTACAGCTTTCCTTTAGTAATAATGGAAGTTGTTTTACGCTAAACAAAAAGATCGAAGTTAAATTGATTTTTGAAAGCTTTGTACTAAAGAATTACGTCACGCTGGTTTCAAACTAAGATATTTTCCTATTAAGATTCTTTTCTTCCTTTTGAAACTCCTCGAAGGAAGAATACCATACCTGCTGGATAACTTCATCTTGTGTATAGATAATCTAAAGAGGGTTTCTAAATTAGGTTTGTAAAGCCTATGGAGATTATTCATCCAAGAGATACGTACGTATTTTTCGCCCACAATTCTCCCACACAACTATTCCAATGGATAACTCTTTGAAAATACATTTTTTTTTTACCTAAATGTGTATATTTTTATAATAATAATAATAATATGTATTATTATTTTACGGATTGTTTATATTTGTTAACATTGTTGCGTATACATTTATACTTTCTTTGAAATGATGCTTAATTTTGGTTACCTAGATAACGTGTAGTTAATAATTTAATGCTATAGGATATCGGTAGATATTTATTTATGCATCCGAAATACATAATTTATGCAAAAACTTTTAAAGGCTATTTCATTTAGTTAGTATACTAAACAACGTTGACAACTCTATATGACAGCCTTCGTAGTGCAGTACATACGGCGCTGGCCTTTCATCGGGGCTATGGGTTCGATTTCCTGTGAGGGCACAATATATTTATGTGATTTTGTCAAAGTCTTGATGTTTGGAATTGTTTAATTTCTATTTCTACACTACTGTTTCATTTAACTTACTTACTATAGTTTACTTTCTACTTGGTATTTACCAATTGCTATTTGTTCGCCAACTTTCAATAAAGGTCGGCACCAAAATGAGAAGAATAGCTTACTTTTCACATACAGAACAGTAAAACATCGGTGAAATGCCACTACAAATGAAAATAGTTTTTCTATGAGAAAGATTTTGTAGATTCGTATTCCACTGAGAAGATCTTTAATATTCAACTGTATCACCATATTTCAAAAATCATATTTGTGTTGAAATGCTAGCAGTTTTTTGACATGATGACAATAGTGTAAACGTTGCTATAAATCTGAAATACAAAATGACTTGCATACAAATATTTTTTTTACCTTCATTGTCTTTTTTAAGTTTATTTTTCACCCAATTTGGCACCGCCTGGTACAGACATCAGAATATTGTACATGAAAAATATTTTACATCCACGGCGGAATTCAAAAAACACGAATATCAAATTGTAAATGTTCAAATAAATATATTCGTGAACATTTTTTATTCCACTTATTGATTTCATTTGCTGCATCATATGGAGGACAGAATGATTCCAATCTTCCATAGATTTATCACTTTCCTGACCCTCCTGTTTCGAAGAGTTTCAGTACACGGATACAGAGGATACTTAGTTGTATTACATGTTACTGACGATAAATGACAGCAAAGGAAGACAAGATTATTTTTTATTTTTTTAAACACCATAGTGCATGGTTGTTACATCAGTCCCGTGCAGTTTCGGTTTCGGACAAGGAAGTGTGACACTAAAATCTTTTCATTCCGACACGTTTATAGCGTGATGAATGGCGACCGTACTGTAAATCACGGCTACATATACATGACGGGTGGAGATGGGATAACTTAAATCATTGTTTATGCATAAGTATTTTAGTATTTATTTTGACGCATAGTTTTAAAGCGAATCTTCTCTACAAATTATGAATTCATAAGATCTCAAAGCCAGATTAACAGCAAAAATTGACATTAACTAATTCAAGGATATTTTTTTCATGTGCAGAGGATGAACTCAGCCGATGGATACAGCGTAAATGAAGATGGCAATGGATTGGAACAGGAGGAAGAACCCTGCTACGGAAAACGATGCACTGCGAACGAGCACTGCTGTCCAGGGTCCGTCTGCGTGGATGTCGATGGAGGTGAGCATCTTTTTATCTTAAATTATTGTGAAAACGTCATAATATGATATTAAAGTTAAGATTTTTATGGTTATTCCAAGATTGAAAATGCTGAGCTGAGATTGGCTTTATATTTTTTTTAATGTTGTCAAAATAGCATAACTCATGGGTTCCCAAAGAAGTAACTAACCTTATTTTTGGCATACATTGGAAACGGCCTGTCCAATTTTAACCTTAAAAGTTTTACCAATGGTAAAATTTTTACAATTCTATTACCTACACGCGGTATAACATTTTAATTGATAACCCACATCCCATTCTCACTCACGGCTCTGTATAATTCGTCTCAAAGGTATAATATATGAATCCTGGATGCGTTTTCAATTGGTGTTCATGATTCGCTTATATAAAGTATCACTGTGAAAATGCCAGTTTTAGACAGATGAATCTTTTATTTTTTCTATTGATATTTTTAGAATTTAGTAGTAGTTAAATGATGAAATTTTTTAAATTGCGATTTTAGTTATTATAATTTAATATTAATTAAAAAATAAAGTGGTATCTATTATAGCATCAGTATTATTCTTTAAGATTGCGCGAGATAGGTGCTCTAATAATATTACTGTCACTTATTTTCTTTTTTGTGAAAAATTTAATAATTTTCATTATAAGATTATTTTAGGATTTACCAAAAATAGTTTTTAATTAAGCATAATATCATTAACATAGTTATTTCTCGGAAATAATGTCCCGAAAATATTTTTTATGTAACTATAATAATATTTTATTAAATCCACAATTGGTAAGTACAAAAAACGTTAGACAAATGTTTTTACTAATCAAGGGACACTGAGATCGGGATCGAAAATATTAAACCCAAAATTGAAAACGGGGTTGTGATCTCTAATTACAAATAATTGTTTTATAAAGTAATCATGTTAATTGCAATGTTAGTGCAATTTACTGTTGTAGGTGATTCTGTCTGGCAATAGTGATTCCAAATATATCACAAAGACAATACATCAATTTCGCGAATGTTTGTTAAAATAATAACTGATAATTAGGCGCTTGTGAAGAACTATCGTTTATCTGAAGATATTTAATACAAGAAATTATTTTAAAAAAAACTATTTTTTTATTCAACGAATGATTAATAAGATTTAAGAATGTAACATTTCTTTTATTGAACTTACATAATTTGAAATCACTTCTGAGAAATATTTAACCCAGTACGATTCAAACCTGCGCCCCCGGGATTCGTGTCCATATACACTGACGACTAAGCAATACGTGCCCTATCTAATTGCTATGAAGATAACCATTAATTTTTAAAATACTCCCTGAAACGCTTTCTAAATTGCGTTACTTTTTAGCAATCGGGTTTTTGTATTTCAAATCAAATTATTAATATCACCTCAAACATTACTGATACGTATCAGGATCTCTTCAATTTTTTTATTAAACGAATAATTAACATTTTTCTAGTGGTTATATATTTCTCAGAAGTGTTTTCAAATTATGTATTATCAGTATAAAATATATTGTAATTGTAATTAACGTTATCATATCAGCGACATCTTTAAATACTAATTAAATAATACTATAGTAATACTCGTAATACCAATATACGAAGTCCAAGTACCTTACTGTGATATGTAGAAAACTTAAAAATTAACACTAGGCACCCAGTGCTAAATAAGAAGAATTCAGAAATTTCTCTATCAATCAAAAACTTTATAAATTCTCTCCACCGATAGTTTACCTGAAAGAATTTATTCCCATTGCTACTGGTATATTATTATGTTATAAATTAATTATGTCTTGGATTTCTTATAATAATGTTACGTATAAATGGGAAAACTAGAATAAGGACCGTTTTTAACAGATATAAGCCGTGGAATCTTGATAGATTATTCTTCTTCAAGTTTCAACGGAGCGCCGTATATACCATATTACACTATAGATTTGTCTAATCCAAAACTCTATAGAAATGCGTAGGTTGAATTTGGTTAAATCTCTCGTCTTATTAAGATATAGCTAAGAAGATGGTTTTGTTTACCGCTGGAATTATTTCACCTGATATTTTGGAGAGAAATCTCACTTTATATCACGTATTTCAATAGGTATTGAAAGTTAAAATGGAAACTTCTTTTAGTTAGTGGTATTAAGGTTCAAAGCTTTGTGTGTGTTTAGGTACCTACACATTAATTTATTCCGCAACTTAAAATGCCTCCATTAAAATTCATAATTAAAACGCTCCATTTCGCTGAAATAACTTTTCACTTTGCTCAAATGAACAGATTTGATAATTTATTACTTATTTAAATTGTGGTTTTAATTAATCAGGTTTTAAGTGTTTTGGAAATATCAGTCAATTTACTAAGATTTCTTATTCAAATTTATTCAAATTATTTAGATTTGTATAAAGATCACATTGTATTTACCACAATTTACAAGATTGTATTTGGTCTGATTGTTAAACAATAAACGTAATTATTTATTGTAAGTACATATTAAATGATTATTAAGTTTCTCTTGTGACACAACCACTGCTTTGTTGATCTAAAGCACAACTAAAAATGGGTCAGAGTGGAGCAGAACGCAGCTCTGGTTCGTGAAATCCTTACGACTGTCGCTCCGTTTCGTGAAAAATTTATGAATTTTGTTTTTGTTTGTGAATTATTAAGAAAATAATAAATTCATTTATATAACATTATTTTTCTAAAGTTAAAAATGAAAAAAAGTTGGTATAGGAAAATATGAAATTTCTAGCATTGTTTTTCAGTCTACATAATAACCACGAGGTATACGTAAACACCAACAGTCGATCGATATACTATAATCACACCAGCGCATTTATTCTATACACAAAACTGCTATTGGCAGCTATCGAGGGTGGTTTTCATATATTATGTTTGTATCAAAGTGTTATAATTGTTACAATAAGTTAGCCGTCTAAATGATCAAAACTATCTATCTCGCTCTAAAATTCAGCACACCTAAGAGAGGTGCTGTTGAAACATAGCACTTATTGTAACAATTACAATTAAGTTTATTGTAAATGTTACAATAAGTGCTAATACTTCGATATAAAACTACCCTCGATAGCTGCCAATGGCGGCCGATAGCAGTCTTGTGTATAGAATAGATGCACTGGCAGCATGAGAGTGGATATGAGACCAAATTGCGCCACAGGCCAGATCGACTCGCCAATATTAGAGTAGTGGGAAGCGGAGTGATTTATTTAGTCAAGAAATTTTGGACTCGCATTCTTTTCTGTTTCCTTTCCTTTATAGTCTACCGCGACTAGGAAAGCTTGATACAAAAGCTTACAATATGAAAGTCAATGTATTTTTAATGTGTATTATTTAATATTACAAAAGAAGTAACACAAGCCAAGACAGATATATTATTATTACACATTTTTCGATACAATACCGATAACATAATCAAAACTTTTTCTTTCGATATGACATAACTATGTATCACAAACTTGGCTATTATATATAGATATAAAACACATATATAGAAAACACTAAAAATTGACAGTTGACATACCTATACTTAAATAATAATTGATGAAAAAGATTTTTTTTCCTCACAAAATTAAATGCATATTCCTTCGCACCGCACTGAGGGCATTAAAAGAAAGGTTCATGTGATAAATTTTCAATGTTTCAGCCTGACAAATGAATTTTAATGGGTTTCACGGCTCTTATCGGTACTTATAAAATGTGAAAGCGGAAAGAGTAAATTTTTTAGTATGTAACTAATTTATACCGCTAAGTAATGTATATTTTTTTTAATAAATGTTTATCTTGCTGGTTTGATTTTTTATGAAATCACGCGAAAATTTGACATGGTATATAAACACTTTATACGGAAATTCACAATTTTACTAAATAACAAGTATCTAGACAGTAACGTCCCATTGAGGTAGGTAGGACATGCGTTGTTTAGGGGCGGTAAATTATAACCGGCGGCAAATTATGGAATGAATATTTACTATCTATCATTACAACCTTTGAAAGCAGTCGTGGCTTTCCATTAAGCGGACGATCTAAATGCTTAGTTAAACGGTAACGACATCTCAGTTTAAAGAAATCACAAGGGGGCTTCAAACTTATCAGTACCACAGACGTTCACGTATCTAAAACAATCGCTGTTTGAGAGTAGGTTTCGTATATAAATGATCTAATCCTCAATAGTGATATGTACCCATGTCATTTTATTCAAGATATATTTTGTTGAAATTGGCAGTTCAAGATAGTAGGTACCTAAGCTAGGTAAGTACTTATGCACCTAAAAATCTTCGATACAATTTTAGATAAAATGAATGGGAGTTGCATTCTAAGTCTGTATAAAGGCGGCCTTTTGCATAGTAACCTCACTGTTCCTAGATATAGGTATGTATTTATCATCATTATTAGGAGCGCAAAAAACCATAGCTGGTGCTGGATTTCTCGAACTAATCGTTTCAACTGTCCGTACCCCAAGTTTTCTTCTTCCAATTTGGTATTCTAAGCATACTGCAGTCACCAAAAAATGAGATTTTAATATTCTTACCTGAGGTCAGCACTAATGATAGAGAAAATAGATAACCTCTTCTATGGCTATAATGTACCTACCTGTTTACGATATTTTTATTATTGTTATACACAAAGATGTTGAAAAACCTTCTTCTGCGCTCACGATGACCGAGTGGTAATGTGTCAGCCTGCTATGTTGTGGGTACCAGGTTCGAATCCCGTATCTGGAAAAGAAAGTTTACACATTGAGTATAGACCTAATAATATGTTGAGCAAGTGGTTGCTTTAGTCTGCTGATATGACATTTACTTTCCAATTTGCAGGACGTATTAAAATACTATTGATCACGACGAATAGATAAGCAGCCAATAGTTCTACGCTTTGGCATTATTGTGTATTTGGAAAAAAAATGTGTAAAATCGTTTATAACTGAAGTCGAGTGATTACAATAACGCGCGTTAACATGATCTTACTCCCTCCTTCATTTATCGTTTGTCAATTCTGGCTACGGCCGTATGTTGTAGCCTAACCACTGGGAAATGCCAATAGAAATGGCGTATTTCAAAAAAATAATACCTTATTCTTAAGTCAATAATTATTACAAAACAATCATTATTCGTAGGATGTTTTATCACGTTTGAGTGGTCAATGACATAACTTAAAATCAGTATCTTTAGAATTATCTTCAAATGTGTTAATCGTGCACATTTTTTGAATAATAAAATGCCTAATTCTTGTCAAATTTGGGATAACAGAGATTATAAAATATATTTTTTTATCGTAAATATTTCACTATATACCTAATGTTAACATAACATTAATTGTACTAATGGTTTTATAAATGTGTTTAAAAATAAATAAATACATATAAAAATTTTTAACACCACTGCACATGGATGTACTGAAATATGACTATATTCTAAAACATTAGATCGAAAGGTTTAAAAGAATACTAGTGTATGTAATAAAAATACTTTATGCAGTCATCAAATATTTAAAATAAATATAAAGGATATTGAGGCTTCAAAATTATATAAATAGATTATCTACAACGTTTAAGGGATGTTCAGGCTAATGCTTTGAAAATACCATAAAATATGAATTTTGACCTACGTTGGGCATGTGGGCCATTAAGAAAAGTGAAATATTCTTGTAGTATCTTAACTCGATGAGTGAATTTTTTTTTTCGATCCATTTATTTATATTTTAGCGTTTTATTTATTTCGATTTTTAATTAAATACGTACTAGTTTGTGAATAATAATCTGATAAACTGAATTTAAAAATTACGTTATCTCACCAACGATTTTTACCCCAACCAAAATAATGAAGGCAATTAAAACAATATGATGATTGATGAATGATTGACGACATTAAAAACACCTGCACGTGTGAAATTTTGCTAAGTAATAATACATATTTTTGTATATTCAGATGAAAAAGCATTTGAAACATATTTTTATTTTATTTTTTGGACGAAAGGCCATAATAATTAAAAGAAACAACAACACAATCATTATTATTGTGCGTTTTACGTTTGCAGAACAATAAATACAAATACAATAATATATATAAAAAAATCGAAAGACGAAACCGGTCTTACGTTTTTTGGGTAAGGTATGAGGAGGTAGGCAGGTGAGTTAATTGAGGCAGCGGTGATGTGGACGGATGTAGATGTTTATTGTCTTAATCCAGAGTGCAGAGAGTTGCAATGGTTGGAGTAAGATAACGGTACGGAGCTTAGACTATAGGTACGGAGTATGCGGAGACGAATGCCGAATGACCAATGTCGAATGACTGTGAGTAGGTGACAGTGTTGAGTGACTGAACTTGTTTATGATTGGAGGAAATGCTGACAATCACTTACACTACTCTGTTTTGTTTTGACAACAAAACATAAATATTGAAGTGTGTCGCCCTTGTATGAGTAGTATGATTGATACAGTTATATAAATATTTAAATTTTATTACGTGAAGTATTGGTGGCGGTTTTTGTAGACAATGCAATAATGCTTTTAAATTGACACTAAAATTTTAATATTACATACAGTGAAAATTCTACTTTACTATCTACAAAGATTAGTATTCTGTGAGTTGCACAATATACTTAATTAGCTATGTATGAAAATAATATGCTTTATTATACTGTTATATATTTTACCTTTTATATTTGAAATATATATAAACTAAATATTGTTTTTTTCATAATTTTTCCGATATGAAAATTGATTCGTAAAATGTGGACGTACTGTATGTTTTATAGCAAGTATTGAAAGTTGTCATTATGTCAAAAATATAAAAAAAAACTGTAACAACAATATACATGTTATAGACAGACTCAAATACACACAGTTATGGATATTAATATAAGAAAATACACATAAAATAGTAGCATGTATGTCTAAAAATGTTCACGTTAAAAAAGAGACACGCTTTTTCAAAAGACGGTGAATAATTAAAAAAAAAACATTCGTTTTCATAATATTGTAAAAGCTTATTAGACGATGTTCTAACCGAACACCGTTATATCTTTTTTTAAATATACCTATCTATTTAAGCCGAGTTCAGTCGATGTCTAGCAGCTTTTTGAAATTTTTATTTGGTTAGGGGACGATACAGAATAGCAAATGACAATGCGCAGTAGGTGCTCACTTTATTTTAAATGTAATAAAAAGTGGCGCACTCTGAAGCATTCTGAAGTACTCTTTGCAGCTAGTGACGCGACGTGGGACTTGAAATTTTTATTTGCCAATTTCGTTTCGGCTTATTACAAAATCGTTACATATCCGGATAATTTACAAAATAAAATTACATTTCTGTTGCTGTTTTCCTTTCGTTTTTATGGAAATTATTGCTTTAATGACATGGAAAAATTATTTTTTTTCTAACCCAACGTATAAAAAATATTTTTATTATGTGCTACAGCGAGAACGGCCACCATTTTAAGTTCATTCTACCTTTGTAATGTCGTACACAAAAGATGATTACAAAAAGCAATTACGCTAATTACATCACAAGTTTTGTTAGAATAATTACTCCGCAAATAGATTCTCTTTAATGTAAAAAGGGAAATAATCTCAACTCGGCGTTACAGGTAGAGTAAATTATCTCATTAGTATAGTGGGGCGAAATTCAATTTTATGTGAGAGAATTGAATTTTCTCAAGACTTATATTATTTGTATTTTGAACTCTTACGTAAGAAACGATGTTTTCAGGATTATATTTGTAAAGGAAAATTCATGGAAAACTTTTTTATATCATACAATGGTGGATTACGTTATTATCGTTATAAAGTAAATTATTATAGTAATTGTTTTAAAACATATTACATATTTAATGTTTTCTTAGATATATTTAACGCGAATTTACATGTCGTTAAATAAATATTACATAAGGAAAGATCAACGGTATTTGTAAGTGTCAGATGAAGATATAGCATTTCATGGATTAGGAAGCTCAGCGATTGTGTGTGAGTGAAACTTCAGCCAACTGACCCGGATAGCAGACGATACAGTGAAGATTTAAGAATAACTTTTTGTTTGTTGAACCCATAAAGACAATATTCAGAAGAGGGTTTAACTGTTTTCCCTAGAAAGACTTAACTCAACTCAACAGTTTAATACTTAACTCGATTACACGAGGGAAAGAACATTAATGTACTTCTGTGTAATACCGAACATAGAAAATAAGAAATAGAATTAGTTAAAAAACCGAGGATGCCTCTTAGTCAACCTCATAAGGTTTCAGTTATAAGAAAATCTAGGAAAAAAACAAACAAACTTAATACCTCATTACTTCACTAATATTATGTTATGAAAGGTTTGAATTATTAATTTGTAATGTGCATGATAATATTATGTTAAAATGAATAGTTTTTTTTATTGGAATTGAAAATAAAACCTTTGCCGCATAAAAATATAGAACAGTTTCTGTACAATTAATTTACATAGCCCATTTGCCTCTTTTAAATACGCAATTAAATACCAATATGTTGTATAATCTACGCATATCTATTTTTTCCATTACTATGGACAATTTTAAATAATATCAGTGATATATTTATCGGCTCTTAAATATATTTAAACAATTCCTAAAATCTGTTACGTTCTTCAAAGTTTTCTATGACAATCAATTTTTGTCTATTTCTTGTAGATATATAATATTACGAGTTTTGAAATTCGGCATAATATGTGTCGATGCGGTGACAATACATTATAATATAATTTTGGGGAAATCTGGTACTATAAACATGGGGTCTCCAATTTTATGCAAAAAATCTAACGTTTTTTATGATACCTTCACTAAAACATGGATGTTTTCCAGATATTAGTATTTTTACTAGTATTATCTAATTGTTAAGTTATTCGATTAAGTATAGGTAATTAAACCTATTTTTAATATTAATACTATCAATCGAGGGTACTTGATCGAAATTGAATTTAAATTCTAATGGATTTAAGTTTTATACTTTTCCACTTGAGTCATTTTTTGCTACCCGGGTTTCGCCTTTCACTATGTGCAGTCACCAAAAGGTAAATACACACTGTCAACGTATGCAGTTAATTCCAATCTACATAATAAATCAATACAATAAAGCAGGTAAAAACCTTATCATCTACCCATTAAGTGAAGGATCACAATAAAAAACATTATGAATATTTGAAGTGTTTGTAAAAAAACTCAATCACTAATAATACAATCAATATGCGTATACATAGTTAAAACCGTAATTAGATAATAATAATAAATTGATTGAAGGCGACACCCGTATGTGTGAATATAACACAAGTTCGTAAAAAAATTAAATGCATTAGAATTTAAACCTATTTTGTTATTTTATCTTCAGATTTCTTACGATTTTTGTTAACGTTAATACATGTACTTTTACTGGTTACTGGTTACAATTAATTTTCTGCATGTATCTATATTTAATGTTACCATTTGTTTTTAATAATAAAACAAAATAATATAAACAAGAATTATTTAACTACCAAAATATCCAAATGTATTATGTTAATACTTACATAAAACTACTTAAATAAAACAAAATATAATAATGGCGAATGTTCCTATTATGGTATTGTTTAGTTTGGATAGTAACTAGGTAGGGACGCAGGTAGTTAGCTCTGCTATTAGCGTAAGTGTAAATCAAAGGTCTAAGTGGCATCTCGATATCATGTAATTGGGTAAATTTAGTATAATTACATTTATCAAGAGAGATCAAAGCGCCTGATAAGGACCGACTTGAAACTTGACTTTGAAATTTGATTGCATTTGCTTTTTACTCTTCGTAGTTAATTAGCAGTATACTATAATAGTATCATCTTTATATTAATACTAATGGTACCCACTCACTTTTAAAGTGAATTATTTTAAAAGCTTTGGGCAAAATAAATCTAATTAGAAGCTTTGAAAAATAATCTGTAACGGTATAGAGGGGTGTATAGTTAAAAATATGTGAACGGTCAGGGTCTTGTTCTAATCAGGATATAGATTTAGTATTCCTAGATAGTTATTTAAAAGTATTTTTATTTAATTATGTTTTGAAAACAATGTGTTTCATTATGACTGTTAGTTACCCCAATATCTTTACAAAATGGTAAGCAAACTATATTATTATTTTTTTTCTTTTTTTGTCTTGTCTTTGTCTTACTGGCATTAGCAATCACATTTGAGAATGTTTCTCGGTCATGGTTTCTTCAAAATGTAGTACCTTGCGTTCTAATGCAATCTCTAAATATTTTTTTCCGTAAGCAAGGTAAATTTCAAGCTTTCTCTCCAATATTTCTAGAAGTCTTTGGTATTTGTTATGACGTAATTAATATGTTTCATATGCGAGAAAGAAAATTAGGCGAAGAACTGAGATATCCAAGGACACGATGAGTCATCTCAATAAGATATGATATCGCAGTATCACAAAAACCACAAAAAGAGCTAGTTAAAACAGTAATTTCTTAATACCTGGTCTTACAGAGAATCCGATAGAAAGATAATTGACCCGTTCGAGATGTGTTGCCGGTTGAGGATGGCTCGCATTCCATGGACGGCACGCGTACAGATGAATATGTACTGGAATAGCTTGGTGGTATCAAATAACGTATCTGAGCTAACTACCAGAGACTCGGTTACCAATTATTCGGCCACGTGGTAAGAAAAGATCTGAGCAGCTTGGAGGGAAAATTGATCTCTGATAGCGTTGAAATGAGGAGGTTGCAAGGGCGTGCCGCGTGCGTCTTCCAAAATATGGAGCGATACACAGTCAAGAAAGCGACCGAATCAACAATAATTATTGAAGCTTAATAAACCATTTCTTTTATTCAACGAATAATTCACAAGATTTAAGAATGTAACATTCTATATCCCGTCAGCTGTCGTATTTTTTTCAAAATATATTTTGTCTTCTCGAGAAAGTATATTATAACCAATAGAAAAAATCTTTTTTGAAAAAAGTAAGCCACCCCGGCAGGGAATCGAACCCTGCATCTCCTGGGTTTACGCCCGTCCGCGCATTATTCTCTATGCTACAAGGCGACGTACTAATAGCGACAGATTTTAACTATTGGCCTTTTTAATACCTGCTCATCAGCGCTCTTCGAAATCAAGCTACTTTGGCAATCGGTTTTTGTTTATTAAATCAAAGTAGGTACCTACTACTTTAATTACTAACCGACGTCACGGCTTTCACCAATATTTTATGATGTAACTTACTAGAACTTGCTAATAATTTTTAATTAACTATTTCTTTTATTCAACGAATAAATCACAAGATTTTTACGTAGGGAGTAAAATGATGTTAACGCGCGTGTTTGAACATGTGCCGTTTAAAAAAAAAGCGGTAAGGTACATGTTCAAACACGCGCGTTCACATCATTTTACTCCCTACTTCAATTATAGTTTGTCAATTTATGGCTACGGCCGTATGTTGTAGCTTAACCACTGGGGAATGCCAAAAGAAATGGCGTATTTCAAAAAAATACTACCTTATTCTTAGGTCAATTATTATTAAGCAATCATTATTCATAGGATGTGTATCACACTTGAATGGTCAAAAACATAGTTTATAATGAGTATCTTTAGAATTATCTTCAAATGTGTTAATATTGCCCATTTTTTGAATAATAAAATGCCCAATTCTTGTCAAATTTGGGATCACATAGATTATCAATATATTTTTTTATCGTAAATATTTCACTATAATAATGTCATTATAAATTATACTGATAGTTTTATGTATGCATTTAAAAAATAATAAATATAAAAAATCTTAACACCACTGCACAGTTATGTACTGAAATATGACTATATTCTTAAACATTAGAGCGAGAGGTTTAAAAGAATACTATTTTATGTAATAAAAATACTTTATGCAGTCATCAAATGTTTAAAATAAATATAAAGGATAATAAGGCTTCAAAATTATATAAATAGATTATCTACAACGTTTAAGGTATGTCCAGGATCATGCTTTTAAAATAGAAAAAAAGCTCCATTTTGACCCACGCTGAGCACGTCCGTCCTTAAGAGAGGATATAAAGATACGCAATTTCAGATGTAATGCAGACAGACATTAGGGATTGACACCAAAATACTCATGTTTAAGAAAATGTTGGATAAGAACGACCATGAGTTCGAGATACAGAATTCAAGACCCAATGCACACAGACCTTCGGACTTGACAACAAAATAATCTGAATTCATAAATATAAACGAAATATAATCACTCTCATATACATATACGTAATTTAATTCATATAATCGAAACGTCAAATATCTCAACTATCAAAATACTTAAGTTGGATAAAATATTAATGTATATATATTTTAAATTAAAAAACACAGAACTTATTTAAAAACATAAGAAAGTGTTAGATATCTATATTGAGTAAAAATATCTTTTCATTTTTTTTTTAATCCGGTTTAGAAGGTTTCCGTGGTTTTTATATCGATAAAACTGAAGACATATTATAAAATATAAATCTGTATAGCACCTGTGGTGATGTCATCACTGAGAAGTACGCCCTTGTCCTGGAGGACCTTGGCGGAAAGCGAAAACTTTATCACGTAACGTATTTGTGAAATTGTACCACCTAATCCAATTTACGTACAAAGAGCCTCATAACACTAGCAGGAAACGTTTTTACGTTAATGTCAGATAATATTTAAACTGCGTTGCTAAAAAATAAGCAAAAAAATGTTGCGGAAACGCTAAAGATGTTAAAAGATTTTTTTTCTTTTAGAGACACACTGAGGCAATTCCAATATCTAAATTAGCTACGTAATATGTAATTTCTTATTGAATGTTCATTTATAGCAAACATCATGCTGTCATACATATGTGTGATTTATTTACCAGAACTGCACTGAGATCCTTTTTTATACAATTAAACGTAGTTATTTAGAATATTTATGGAAACAGTACGAAGTATTGTTTATTAAAAAAAATGAAAGGTATAGAAAATGTGAGTCATATTGCGATTTTGTATTAGTATATGTGATTGTTCTGCTCCCAATTATTACACCCCATTGCCATACGAAAGAGGATATGATCTAGAGGCAAGCCAAAGTGTTACCCCAGATGACCTGAAGCCTATTTTTTACTAATAAATAAGTGCAAACCCTCAATTTTAAATGACTATTTATTGATTAAATTCACTAAAAATAATTCAATTACTAGAATATTAATTGTTCCATACAATGTATTTGGACTAAGTATAAATATAAGGATTCTTATAAATACGTTATTTTTCTGTTATGACAATGAAAGTATTTTAAAAGCGCATGTAGCATGGTACAAATATCTCAGTTGCCATTTTAATTTTCAACCTCAAGCAATGGCGGCCGCTATGATTTTCATCTCCATAGGTAATTATTTACCTGAGTACAGTTATAAATAAATGGTTTTACACACATTTTCGATGATTTTTCAACTAAATAATATTGCCGAAGTGTCGTATTATTGGTTGTTTATCTACTTGTCGTGACGAATTGTCTTTTATACGCCCTGAAAATTGGCAAATAAATATCATAACAGTAGTTTAAAGCAATTTACAAATGAATCTGCAATGCAAAGTCACTTGTTGCTAACTTAATCAATGGGCCAGTGGTTCTTTATTTTGCTTTAATTTCATACATGTAGGCTCCACGTCTTTATAAGAAAGTTTTTTCAACATCTTTGGTTCTATATAATATACACAATGTACTTGCCACAAATAGTTCAAATTCATTATTCTTTCATTTTTATGTAGGTAGTTTGTGAAAATAGCGACATCTATAAATAGTATTGCAATAATATCTAGTTTAAAATTATTTGTCTAACAGTCCTTACAGTCCTTACTAAAATTGTTCGTATAAAACGTACCATTTCCACGTTGGTAAAAATAAGAAAGATTACCTACAGTTTCATTTTATTAAGATGGATTACTTACAATATTATCTACACTTTCATTTTATTAAGATAAATACAAACAAAATTGTCACCCGTAATAATTATATTAAAATGAATGTAGTTTTATAATTAGGTACCAATAGTTTAATCCTCATGTTGCTTAATATAATGCAGTTTTCACCACTCTATTCAGAGAATAATAATTATACTGCAACTTGAAATTTACTGAGTAACATGAATGCTGTATATATTCATAATTTGTACTCGCCTGCTTGTGTAAACTACATAATATATTGTTAATAGGTACGCTGTGCTTGAACATACTAATAAACTAATGCCATGTAAATTACATTTCTGCCAGTTGTACATTTCACGCTATATTACCATGCTACGGAATTGTATTCGCACACCACTGCGACAAAGGCCACATGCGGCAGCCATCTTGACGCGTGCAATCACAAAATGGTGTGACACGTCAAATTTCCCGCGCAATTTGCGAACGTCACAACAGGTTACTAATTTTACTTCGACGAATATTTTATCATTATGAATGAACGCTGAGGCTGTGGGTAGAGTGCACGCGATGGGCGGTCGGTCGGGCTGGTTTCAATTTGTATTAAAAAGGTAGGTAGGGTAAAAATTAAATAATTAAAAACAAACATCTGTGTGGCGTGGCGTGAGGAAAATTAATGTTATGATAATATTATTTAATTTGTTAAATTGAAAGAATTTTCGTTTGATATAAAAACATGTAAAAATTATTTTAGACATATTAATGACGTGTGGAAAAGTATAACGGAAAACGTGGGGTTTCCATTAATATTATTCAGGCTGTAACTATTAAAAGTAGGTGTACAACGATTGAATTTTACATTTTAAACGAAGTTGACGCTTCAACGATGGAAGAAAATAATCAATCACAGTCCTGGACGCTTTTGAAGTGTGGCTTTATACAACAAAAAGCTTTGAAAAAAACAAATTTACAGATGTCACGATCGCGTAAATCAATAAAATCAGACTGATCATTATCACTTGAATGCAGAAAGTGTAGCAGCACTGAAAGACAGTAGGCAGCAGCGGCGCAATTGTAGAGGAATTAATTTGGTACACAAGATAAGAAATTAAAAGTAAGTACGTAACTTGGAAAAATCGTAGAAAAAAAAGTTTAATTTAGTGGAATTCGAATTTAATTTTTTTTACTTGCAGGGCGAGTACTCTTATCCATTAAGCTATCAACACTTTTATGATTATATATTATTGTATCCAATAACTATGCTATCTGAGGTAATTCAATCATTACTTTGATTTAAACTGCAGGTTTGGTGCCCTCTCCTTGGTAGAGTTTAATAAATAATGCATACAATATAAACAAATAACTACTAGCTTACTCTTGATATTGATGCTACAATGTCTACTTGTGGTGCTGTCTTATATGGCAGGTATTACAAGTTTAATCTGGATTTAAGCGGATAGTGGATGTCTAAGATTGATATAACCGAAAATCGAAGCGATAAATTCATTAATCTCCTCATTACACGTTAAATCTGGATCGCGATCGTGGAGTAAACCGACTCGATCGAGATCTATACTGAACTTTAACACCTAAGTTTAACACCGTCCTGTCTATGAAGATTGGCGACCAAATTGCAGTACATTATAGCTTGAACAATCAGATCACAGACGCCTTGGATATTGAACCACTTACGTATGTTGCGCAGGTAAAATAATTTCTCTGTCTACACACTCTAGACCTTTGTTGTCTGACTACTATTATATAAATGTAATTTTAATACTTTTTTATAATGTAATATTAAAAAATAATAATATACATTACCTACGTTTCAGTTAATTTTATTCGACACAAAAAGCTTTTATATTCGGTAAGCGATATTGTGGCTAATGATAGTTTAATGGTAGACGTAAAACTTAATTTATTTTGATATGAAAGAATAATAATATGTTCATTTTAAACGTAATACAGTACAGTTAAATTAAAAAAAAAATCGTTATAAATACAGGTGGGTATGCACATTAAAAATACAGTTCATTTACATGAATTCAAATGCAAAAGCTCGCTCGGGAGAAATTAGTTTAAATTACTTAATTAATTTCCTGTCAGTGTGTACCTAGAATCTAGAAATTAAAATATGCGCGGTAGGAGTAATTAGAAATACAAAAGGCTCTGATGCATTTAAAAGCACATTTGGTATTTAAATTAATTAACATAACAGAAAATATAGTGATTGGTTATGTTTTTATAGTCCAATGGTTATGACGAGAGAGTTTAAATTTTCATTACTTATCTATTAGTAAAATTTTAACCTTACAATAGAAAATTATTTTTTATACAACATATGTTTAAGCGAGATACAATTTTATTAATAATATACTATTTAGATTATTATATGGAAGCAAGTCGAAATATAGCATATTATGCACACATGAGAGCAATACATAGATAACATCGAGCAAATTAAAGGATTGCTACCTGACTCAAATTTTTATTTGCATCTATGCTGTCGTTATGTTGCATTGATTTTATTAGAAATTGACAGGGAACTCATAAATAATGTGGAACTGAAATACCTAACGGGCGTGGAGGGCACTGACGCTCATTCAACATTTTTGTATTTGAAGGTTGCAACATACGCTTAATGCACGTCTATAATATGTGGGTTTATTTTCGTAGGATACTCTCATATTCAAAACCCTACATCAAAATGTGGTGAATTGTGGTATAGCCTATCGGAATTCTATTTGTTAATATGTTCTCTGGAAAATAGATTCAATTAGTTCAACTAATTTCCGGTTTCCGTGAGGCAAATGCGCTAATTTGTAATTTTCACTTGTGTTACTAATATATAATATCTCAATGTCCTCAGCTAAATATAATACGTATATTTAAGTTGAAGAATGATAATTAATTATTGTAGATCACTGCCAGTTTTGTCACTGGATGTTTTATCAAAGCTGACTTGAAGATAGACATAGGTTGTTCTAGTCTATTTATTTGGTATTATTAGGATACCTAATTCATTATCATGCAAGATGTTAACATCTAACGTATTAAGATAGAAAAAGGTTGGTGCTTTCAGTTCTTAATTTTTCATCTTGATAAAAAAAATATTTGACAAAGCGAAACACTGGCTGTCTAAAATGTTGAAAAATTAAAATACGAGTAGTTATATTTAATTGTACTAATAAATAATGGAGGATAGACTCGAAATTATGTTTTTAATAATGTACAAAGACGAAACAGTGAAAAAGTCATCAATCGCATTACGTGGGTACTTAAAAAATATGCGGGCTTAAAGGCGTTGGGAAAATAGAAACGAAATTCGCCGATAAGGTCACGAATATTAAAAATAATAACACAGCCTAGAGGTCTTGCTACATTGTCTCTTAAAAGACACTTCGTAAAAATAACATTGGAGCAGTAAATTTCCCAGAACAAGGACGTTAAATATAATGGGCAAAGTTTCCGAAGCCTCAAGAGAAAGACTATTATGTTAATTTGTATGAAAAACAGAGATGCAGAAAAATCCTTAGGGATTTAAGTAGGTACCCAGGGCTATTTCTCTTACGGAAATAGCTGAAGTTTAAACGTCTCTCTTTCCAACCACGTATCTACTTGTTGTTTTATTTAAATTTTCTAACATCTCTATAATGTATTTTATATAAAATAATTCCATCCAAAGATTTAAAACCTTATTTCGTAGTCGAAGTTTTTGGCCAATTTAAGATTCGGACATGAATAAATATGACACTATCTTATATTTTATATTCAGACGAATTTATGAAGAGTTTATAAATTATTTAAAATTATAAATCTTCGATGAAGTAGTGGCATTTTGAAGTTTACGGATCAGGGGTTCAAATTCATTTGTGTTATTTGTGTAATAGTCCATATATTATATGACTTTTAAAAACGTATCAAGCTCAATATGGGACCAAAATGTACATTGGATTATTTACTTTTAATCAACTAAATCCGCTTCAAATACATATTCTGAGGTAAATTCACTATGTGATTGGATAGCCGGTAACCGGACAAAGAAGAACATGAATAAACAGAACGGTGACAAAACAGAACATGAAAAAACAGAACAGGCAAAGGAAAAATAAAAAAAAAATCGTTTTTGTAGTATCTATTTATTAATTGAATACAAATAAAACATAAGTTTATAAACGAAATATATATATATATATAATCACTGCGTGTGCCATTCGGCGTAAGAAACTTAATTTATCTGCTTGATTTTTATAATCATGATTCAAGATTGAAGATTGCTATCTATCTATATACTATCGTTGGGCATATAAATACATATTATTAAATTCTAATAGTTTTAAGTTTTGTACTATTCCATTTGACTCATTTTTTGCGACCCGTGTTTTGCCTTTCGGCATCTTCAGGCACTGTATACACTCACCAAAGGCAAACATAAACTGACAACGAACATTTTTAACTCTAGCTTATATAATAAATCAATACAATAAAGTAAGTAAAAACTCCATTACCTACCTATAAATTCAAATTCCATCAAGTACCTTCGGTCGATAGTATTAATATGATGCTAATATGTAGATACATTACAATACATATTCAAATAGATAATTTTCCGTTTTTTTATCTCTACAGAAATATTCAACTCATTATTTCGTTGTACCTAGTTACCCAAGCATTTTGAATAATATATTAGATTGAGCTTGGCGTCAACACCGATTTGATTCCCGTTTAATTGAGGCTTTCCAGTGATTAGAAATGTAGAAATTATACAATTAGATTTTTTACGGCGTACCTGTGTTATTAAAAATGTATACAACATAATATAGAGATACGACAATTTTAATATTAAATGTTATATTTATCGCTGTTCTGTTTTGTCAATGTTCTGTTTTTTCATGTTTTGCGTTGTCACCGTTCTGTTTCTTCATGTTCTGTTTATTCATTTTCTATTATGTCATGTTCTGTTTCTGTTGTGAAGGGTTTCCAAATATAAATGCTACAACTTTATATCATAATATTATATTTAATCGACACTGATGAAATGGGCAAAAAATCGTGCTCATCCATGACGATGACATTTTAGGCTGTGTTTATCATTGTTATGCATTTAAAATATATCGATTTAATTTAATCTGAAATTGCAATTACTATTGAATTCTCTCAGCGTAGAAAATCTTAACTTTATGACGTCTCAATAGGAATTTATAATATTAGTTTTATTATTAACTTGTTTTTTTATGTTGTGTATATCATGAAAGGTTTCAAAATCGACACCCATCTTAACACTATCGTTAAGTATTGCTCGATGTATAATACCTTTATGGCCCCGTTGTATAGATTTTCAACAGCCCTGACACCCTCAATATATCACTATTAACGAGCCTTAGTCATTTTTCAGACAAACTAGAAGGTATCTTATTTACTGTAATGGTGGTATCAACTCCTTTGTATCTATATTATACATAATTAAAAGGGTTAGAATTATTTGGTGGAATATTACACACTATAGTTTACAAGTAAACTTCAACTGAATATTTTAATGCATATTAAACTTCATATGCATATTTATCAGCCCCCATTTTGATTAGAATTGATAGTGATAGTGATTCGTTGTGTAAACAATACCTCACCCAATGTAATTTTAGATTTGCAATAATTCAATAAGCAGACTTACTGGCTTTAATTTTTTCATTAGTTTCTTGAGATTATAAATGAAAGAAATATACTTAAAAGTTTGATTATGACGGTAACCGGACAAAACAGAACGTGACAAAACAGAACATGACAAAACAGAATAGTGACAAAACAGAACACTCAGAGGAAAAATACAATATTCATTGTTGTGGAATCTATTTATTAAATAAATACATATAAAATTTAAGTTTATAAACGAAATATACATAAATATTTATTATTCATGTTGTGTTTTGTAATGAAACCGATTATGACGTAATGCCGGATGATACTCATTTTGTGTTATCTGGTTACGTAAATTAACAAAAAAACTGGTACTGATCTTTTTAAGATCTATGGATCTATAGATCTAGATCTAGATATAGATCTATCTACATTTCCCGTAGTGTCCAATTTTGGCAAACTCAGTAAATAGCTTACTGCAATTATAATTTTCGCAATATTCATTTTCCACATAGACAGCCATATCCAATGACGTAACCCCATATAGAGCAGCTGACTCAATTATAATAATTATTTCCCAAATATTCTTTTGATTGTGAGTACATCAATAAATAGCGGATCATAATTCATTGGACATGTCACTCGAATATACGTTCCCGGTCTGTAAGTATCTCAGTCTCTGTATCGCTCCGCACAACATCTCATTGTATCGAGACTCGGACCTCGGAACAGTATCATAAGTATTGTAACATAACTACTGCAACATACTCTTGTACTGACTGTTTAAGCTGCCAATAAAATTCGCTCCTCCATCCATCGGAGCAACCATCAAATCTCGACTTCTTCATCCACCATGCCTGAAATCCACAGATCTAAGAGAGCTCCGTAGATGTCTTTTTCATAATGCAAGTGACTATTATGTAATTTTTTAGGAACTACAGATTTCAAATACATCAAGAGTATACGTGGTTGTTTTGTGACAACCGTTTCCGGTGCATCTCATTTCATAAAAAAAAGTTTTTCGGCTTTAAGTGCTTGTTATTATTGGTTATGGGACTACTTTAAAAGTAAAGTTTTTGTCACAAGACCACAAAATATTGATAACATAGAATAACATAGTCATTGTGATCGAGCATCATCGAAATATATTAATATTGTCTAGATTTTTTGTTCAATTAGTGATGCCCCTGGGTATCGCACTTTACTACTGCTTTAAGTAAGTATAGTAAAATACTACTTATTATTATATCGTGTGATACATGGGTCTAAAAATATGGACGTATTCATGTTGTGATTTTAACTCTTGATAGGTTTTAGAAAGAATAATAAATTTATTAGCTTGTTTAAAAATTGTAATAGCATTACAATAGAAACGTTTTGGATTATTTCAAAATGTGTACGGTAAGTAATTATCTACCTACGTAAAGTAAGAACGAGTCACGTGATTCGTACATTAGGTTGGAAAACAATCTATTGTTACCCCTTGGCTACCAGTACTGAATTATAAAACAGAATGGATGTTTTTATAACTATTTTTGCGATCGCTCGGATGTTTAGCCGGTAGGATTGCGTGTCAAGAAAATCGATCGGTGTTCCGAGAAAATTCGCCAACTCCTAAATTTAGAATGGCGATGCGAAGACCACACATTTACGGCGTAATTGCCGACTTGATGTATGAGGTGATTTAAAATTTATGGGGTAGAATATTGAACATTTACAAGGACGCCTTGTTGGAAAAGAGTGATCAATCGTTTAAAAACAATGTGTTATTGTTACCCTTATATGTGAACGTCTATTATATAACATTAAACTGTATTCGTATTTTCTTGAAGTAATTGAGATTGAAGGTAGAGTATATGTGACAAATGAATTTAAAATCAGTTAGGCGTAGTTTTCAAACGGAATTTTTTTATTATTTTCTTGTATCGATTGAGATTCGAATACACGTCATTATTTTACCGTGAGAGGGTTCTGACTACTAACTTAGTCAGCGTTGCCAATTTAGCATTTTCTTGCCAGATATAGCATTTTTCTATCTGCATCTTTACTAGCGTTTTTTGATGCCTTCAACAGCTTTAATGTGTTGAAAACACGCTAGATATTTATTTTCTTGCGCATCATATTTCTGATCATCAGATACTTAATGCAGCTAGGTCGGTAACTATTTTAAAGAGAAATAAAACATGATGAAACAATTTAGAGCATTATTTAATATTTTCGTATATTTTTCCGAATCTCCGCATATATAAAATAATAATTTAATATTATTATTCATCCTTTAATTTATTCTCCATGCCTGTCCTATAAGGTAGAAGCTTTCGTCTTCAAACACGAAACGAGACTTGAATGCCGTTGATACAATATAGGTATTTTTTTGTCAATTTTCAAATACATTTCTGTTAAAATGTGTGGTTTCTACACGAATCATTTTTGCACTTTTGTTCGATACGACAGTTGGCAACACTAAACTTAGTACCCAGAGCCTCAACTGGTTAACTTAAGATATGTGTTTGAATTCAACTTGATTCAAGATTAGAAATAATCAGTTTGTTTTTCCTAATTAATGATATATATTTTATTTTATTCGTAACATTGGTTTAACCTCGATTATTTTTATGTGTATGAATGTTGTTGTTCTTTATAATATAGCAACGTCCGTATCTATTTTTATTGGCTTATACTAATTGATTTGTATACCACGTTTCCTGAAAAAATCATCAGAAAAAATAACATTATTTCGTAGTGCCTAAAAGCTCTAATCTACCTTTTGAAATCACTACTTTATTTCCATCATCTTGAAAATAGTGATATAAAATTTTCAAATGCATGTTTAAATATGAAATCAGATTATTGTATTTGGACATCCTGTATGTTGATTGTGGTTTTTCTTCAGTAATAATTATTACTTTACACTTTCAAAGCGAAGGCCTTACGAAATTGCTAATTCCGATCATAATTTTTCGAATACAATATGGTTCGTAATATCGGTTAATGAAAATGTTCGATTTAATGTTTTGTTGGCAATTATTCACGTATTGCACAGTTACTACAAATACATAATTTGAAAACACCTAATAGAAATACGTACCTATGTAAACACTAAAAACTTTTTTGTGAAAAAAAATACGACACTCAGCGGAATTTGAACCAGCACCCCCTGAGATTCGCGCCCATGTATTCTAACTACTAAGCTAGGTGTATCACGTCTAATTGAAATAAAGTTCACTAGTGGTTTTTACAATTCTCACTGAAATGTTTTCTAAACTTCGTTATTACCTGGCAGTCGGCTTTTGTATTTTAAATTAAGGTATTAATAGTTACTTTAATTACACACCGGTATCAGGATCTCTCCAAATTTTTGTTATACTTTGTTATACATATTTGAACTTAGTAATAAATTAGTAAATTATTTTTAATATAATATACATAGTTTATTAAATGACTGCAAAGTTATTTCAAAGTATAAACAAATTAGCACTTTGTTCGGATTTACAATTTCGCGCTACGCCCTAACTTTAGAGGGCTGTAAACACGTCGTAAATGCTTCACTGAAAAAAATCACATAAACTTCCGTATTGCATTCACTTTGAATTTATTTGAATACAAAACAAGGAAATGTCATTGTACCGTTAGATATGTCGTTTCTATTCGAATCGGCAATTCCACGAAACTGTGCGAAATAAAACCCTTTCACGTGACGTCATATGTCTTATCTCTGAATAAATAAAGCCCAAATCCAACCCTGTTTCTGCCTGTGTCGTTAATCAAAACCTACACAGATCCTCGAGGGCGATAGTAAAAGTCTACTCGACATGAAAATTGTTCACTAAGGTATAATTGCGACGTAGATAGCTACAAATATGTCTATTTTCTCTCTACTTAGAGTTAAAAATACACCATTTTGAAAACCATCTGATTTTTTTTAGACAGAGTGAATCTCAAACATAAATTTTTCCCTTTCAGGTTCTAAAACGGTGCTTCCAAATCTTCTCACGCGCGCACTATTATGATTTAAAAAAAATCGCGGTAACCATTTAAGAATACTTAAATATGTAGAACCAATCGCTATATTAAACTATTAAATTACCTACATTGTGCACTTACCTTTGTAAATGAGATATGGGTCGTTCAGAATAAATATAGATCAAGTCCAATTTTAATAAAATTCGATTTTTTATTTGAGAAGCTAGATAAAACAGATTTCTATATTGTGTATTAATATCACAATCGTAGGTAGCCCTACAATTTTCCGAATAAATGGCAATACTAGTATTGATAACACATCAAATTGAATGTGAATCATGTCCATTTTGACATAACTTCAGCAGTATAAAGAGGTATTTGCTAACATCAATTTGGTAATATTAATGAAGCCTGAATATATTTTATGTTTCGACTATTTATTTAAATTGATCCATGTACTATCAAAATATGGTAAGTATATACATTGAAAACAAAGTGTGAATCCTGAATTTTACAAAATGAGTTTTAACTTTAGGTCTAAATATTTCAGGATCCATTTTGATGGACTTGATTCATAATTATTGTGAACCACCCATTATACCTGTGCTTATTTGACAGAATACAACTTAGTGTGTCTAAGTCGATGCTTGAAAAAGCTATTCGTCTTGATAGAAATATTCAACAGATAACCATTCAGATAACTGAACCGGTTTTAGGATTTGAGGGTTTTATTATTCTTCAAATCAAAAAGTGCTTTCCTTTGTTTCATTAAATGATCGAAATCGACAGTATTTCGAAATATATATACCTTCACAATTTATAATCCAATTGAAAACTTTCGAGTGCCGGTTTCCTAGAAATAATAATGGAAGTTCTCCTCAATCATCTTCCACTATTGTTATCCTTGTCCTAAGAATTATTTGCTAGGGTTGTACCGACTATAGTTATAATTAACTTAATTTTACTAAAGAATAAGGTTGGATTTAAATTCATTTACTTAGTAAAACATTTTCGATTAGTCCTTTTTGCGATTGGGATTTTTCTATAATCGGAAGCTTTAGTTGCTTATTCTCCCTAACAGCGTTGCCAAGTTAGCGTTTTTATTGCCAGAGCTAGGATTTTTAAATATTATGGATCTATCTAGCGTGCAAATATTTTATCGGATATATGGCGTTAAATCTAGCGCTTTTCGATAACGCAAACAGTTTAAAACTAATAATAAAACTAGAGTATTATACAAAATTTGCTTGAAAACTAACATGCTGGGTCTTTTGTACCTTATCTTTTATAAATAAAATGAATGTTATGGACAAAACGATGACTAAATGTAAATTGTTTACCTGCATTATTATTTTTATTTGATAAGTGATTTTCGACTTATTGACTGATAACATTTTTTGTAATCATTGTTCTTGATAAATAAACGTTAATAATAAATTTTGACATTTATAAAAAAACCTGCCATTGGTATTGCCACTTCTTCTTCTTATTGTGCCATCCCTTTGCGGAAGTCGGCCACCATCAATGCGATCTTATATTTGTCATCTGCTACCCGGAACAGTTCAGTGGAGCTGCACTCGTACCCATCACGGAGGTTCTTAAGCCACGAAATGCGGCGTCGTCCTCTGCTACGCTTACCATTGATCTTCCTTGAATGACAAGTTGGGTAATCCTATACATTTGTCCTCTCATAATGTGGCCGAGTTATTGTAGTTTCCTGGTTTTGATACTACGTAGAACTTCTCAATCCTTCCCCATTCGATTGAGAACTTCAAAATTTGTTACCGGGTCAGTCCAAGGAATTCTGAGGATGCGTCTATACAGCCACATCTCCAAAGCTTCAAGTCTCTGTAAAATCTCTTGACTTAGCGTCCATACTTCCATACTATAGAAAAGAATTGAAAGAACATAACAACGTACCGCACGCAGTCTCAGACATCCACTTGAGAGGCCAATAATAACATTGTGATCGACTATGTCGTTTCGGATATTGGGCAAACGTTGATATATTATATATTTTTGTAATATAATCTATTTAGCTCATTCGTTGTGATTTGTTGTACTTTTATTGATTTTTATATTTATTTTTCTAATTATGTTTTTTAATTTTTTTTTTTTACAAAATTCAATGTTTTTTCATTGTATGAACGTCTTTATAGTTTTTAAAGTTCACCATAAATGTAAAATAAAAATCAATTTGAATTTTAAAAATTATTATAATTAAAGCCAAAAAATATCTGTGATAACTGATTACAGCCAGAGAAAACAGCCAATGGGTTGAGATAATAGTTAAATTTTCATCTTCATAATATATTATGTTGATGTTCATAAATAATACTCTATATAGGACCAAGAATGGTAATTTATTCATTGAACACCTGAAGATAGTATTTGTGTAACTAATTTAATTGTTATTGGAGAGTCCACATACATATACCTAAATGTTAGGATTTATTTGTATCGTTTTGTAGCAATGTTATCTTTTCATTAACACGAGCAATTAATGGGTAGGTACGTATATGCTGTTTGTAGGTACAAACATTCACACATCTCTGATGTTAAGTCTTACAATAAAAACAGACAAATTGAACACGTGAAAGCATTCGTTTTAATTTATCATGGAATTAGAAAAATAAATGCCATTATAATGTAGAATAATAGTGGCTTAATTCTATATTAGCTTATGATATAAGGGTACTAACAGGTTTCCTCTGATAATTATTGTATTCACCTGTTCCGTTCACTGATTTGGTAGCTCAAGAATTTACTTTCAATCAAGCGACATAGCCAGCTAAGTTGTATCATGCCTCTTCTATTGAAATGGGATGATATGGAATTTGGTTGAATACATCATGACTTAGGATAGCCGACATAAGTCTAATGAGTTATCTATACTAGAAAATATAATTGAAAAAATACTGCGAGTTGTCGTAGATTGTTGTAGTGCTTAGGTAATGTAGTTATTTAGTGGTAGATGATAACGTCGGGTTTGTTGCGTGTTCACGTCGGGGTAACCACTTTGGGAATGATAAGGTGGAGGAGATAATGTCGTTGTTGCTTAGTTATTTGGAGGAGAGAGTTTATTATCGATACAAAAATAAATAAAGACAATAATAAAGATAACAGCGTGAGGTTATAATCGAGGGTACAGATATACTGGTGAGATCGATGTGATCGAGAGGTTGATTATATTATTGAACTCAGAGACTGGATTCGAGTGGAATGACGGTTGACTATGTCGAGTGACCGGACTCAATGTGCGAGTGGTGAGTTGAATGACGGACTCGTGACGATAGTGCGTCGAGTAATGGACTCAATGAGTGAATGAGGATTTGAGGATTGTACTTCTTATTTATACAAATCCAGTTCATATATTACAAGAGGTATTGTCGCAATTAACAAACCATAACAGACCCTACCGATATAGTTATGATTAACGAAATGCTGACAGTTGCAATCGCTCTATTGTTTTGTTTTGACAACAAAACATACATATTAAAGTGTGTCACCCATGTAATGCTGAGTAGTATGATTGCTACAGTTATATAAATATCTAAATTTTATTACGTGAAGTATTGATGGCGGTCTTGATAGACAATCCAATGATTCTAAATTGCAAAATAACTTTGACACTAAAATTTTAATATTACATACCTATAGTAAAAATTCTACTATAATATATATATATATGTATATTAGTATTCTGTAAGTTGCAAAATATATTTCAATAGCTCTTGATTGCCACAATATATTGCAAACATCTTTAATACAGCTATACAAATATTAATTAATCATTTGATATTTTATAAAGTATAATATACTTCTGTACTATTTGATATTGAGAAGAATCTAATGTATTAAAACCTATGTTAGTTAATAATATTAATACTATCGACTGAAGGTACTTGATGGAATTTGAATTTAGATTCTAATGGATTCAAGCTCTGTACTATTCCATTTAAGTCGTTTTTTGCGACCCGGATTTGGCCTTTCGGCATCTTCAGGCGCCGTGTACACTCACCAAAGGTAAACATACACTGACAACGAACTCTCTTTACTCTAGCTTATATAATAAATCAATACAATACAGTAGGTAAAAACTCCAATTACCTACCTATCAAGTCAAAGGTTACAAAAAAATACAATAAACAACTTAAGTGTCGGTAAAAAACCTAATTAGTAAAAACCCTATCTTATTAATAACAATACCCTCGATAGCATATTATAATAAATCGTCAAAACATAATAATAGTTCATGTTAGTTAGTTAGTTACTTACTTTTTCAAGTTGAAGCTACGTGTATTTATTCACCCATTTCAGTATTTATTTCACCGGCTCGGCGGCAAGATGGAAATAATCTAGATGGCCTTGTCAAGACAGTGACGCATCTATACTCTCTCCTACAAATAATTTTATTCATGAAAATTAATGATCCAGCATATAAAATTCTAATTTATTAAAAAGCGATGCAATTTAATTAGTGTTTATGACAATTCGTTTCGACTACAATTTATTTTTGTGGGGATAAACAACGTGTCAGCATATTGATCGGCGATATTGAATAACTGACCGCAATTACGAATTCTTTAATATCCATCTGTAGTGTCCAATTATTGCAAACTCAGTAAATAGCTGACTGCAAATATAATTTCGCAATATCCGTTTTTCCACATAGTCAGCCATATACAATGACGCAAACTCCATATAGAGTAGCTGACTCAATTGTAATAGTTATTCTTTTAAGATATTATTTTGATTGTGAGTACGTCAATAAATAGCGGACCATAATTGATCGAACATTACATATCAATATCAATACACAACAATATCATTAGTATTGTAACATAACTCATGTAACATGCTCTTGTACCGACTAACTACGTTGAAAATAAAACTAGTTTCTCCACCTATCGGAGCAACTACCAAATCTCGACTTTTCATTTCTCCCCCTGACGACTCTCCATCTATAACTCCTAACCATCCTACCACCACGATCTCGTTCCTCTACAACGAGACCGCCAAATTTTTAATGACTTTGGTTTATCACTGTTATGAGAATACAAAAAAACTTTTATTCTAATTTTGAATTTCAAATAACTACCTTAAAAATAATAATGCATATTTTACATGTCCACATAATGAATACGTTAGTACCACATATTTTTCACTTTAGTAGCCATTTACAGACATTTTCAATTTGCCATGATTTATGTTAACGCGTCACCTATTTGGCGTAGCACTTCTACGCCGCATAAGGGGGTCTACGACCTACGCTTTATCTTTGTTAAAGTTTGGAGAAAAGGTATTTGGATTATAAGTGTACTTTATTTAAGCCATATAACCTTTGAACGAAATAATATATTATCTCAAGCTCATATCGCCTCGTGGAATACAGTAAGCTCTAGATTAGAGGTTGGAAACCTTTTTCTCATCAAGGGCTCAGTACACTAATTGAAAAATACCATACAAAATATAAATATTATATATTTGAAAAGTCCCATTGATTGTCATTTACAATTGTATTGTACAAATGTTTGGTAGTATTAATACCATTTTATATATTACACTGTTTAATTGATTAAATTTTACATAATCTCTAAAAAAAGTGTTTGTTGAAAATTTTTATTGGATACTGAAAAATATCTCCAATGTAAATATTCCTATAGGAAAAAATCTCGATTGACAAACTATCCGAAAACCAAAAAAGCAATAGATATTATTTATAAAACGAAGTTTAAATAACGTTCGTTAACAGATAAATGGCTATAATCTGAATTTAATAAAATTAAAAAACTAATTATATCATAAATATATATTTTATGTTCTCCTATTTCATCTAAAGCATAAAGTGTTCAAATCTATGTGTGTTGCTAGTGGTCATGCTGCAAGTAAAGTATAGTTAAGTAGTAGCCTTAATGTAACAGAAATCTAAAAACCAAGATTAGAACAACGTGGCATAGAAAGGTGCATGTTCTGCATAACGCATACAGTCCATTAAAAAAACCGATGAATATGGATAAAAGTACGTGATATGATAGTGTTCGTTAATCAAATGAAAGCGGGCAGACGTTAGACAAAATATACAATCATGCAGTGATGCCCAAGTCGTACTTACCGATCAGAAGTTCTCTTTAAAAGCAAATTTGGTTAATGTATGTAGCAACGAACAGCTAGGGTGCTAGGAAAGGCTTGTATACGGTAGTAAATTGACCTCAGCTGATTATGATGACGATGGTATAAGTAAAATTTGACTTTTTGTCAAATAATATATTATATAGAATGTTATAAGCTTATAATACTATTTAGCAGTGGCGAAGACTCCATACTAGGCGTCCTAGGCGATTATTTAAAGCCTACTTTCTTAAGAAAAATATTTTTTAATTGCATATTGACATATTTATATACTTAATCACTTCATTATTTTATGTTATATAAAAATAATTTATTTTGCCAACGAGATCGCATATGTAGGAATGTATTACAGTATTACACAGTTTACAAAACAACTGCAAAGGTATTAAAAAAACCACAGCGCGCCGCGCCGTAAATTAAATAATAAATGCCGCGACTTCTCGACGTAAATAAATTTCCGATTATGTTTGGAATAATTCTGATTTTTTTTTGTATGGACTTTACGTCTCGTAACCTCAGCAAGTCTGCTGATTTGTACGAAATGAGGCAAGCTCCTTTCGCAGAGCCTAAAACATTCGCGCATAATATTGTTGTCACGACTGCGCACTTTGTCCAAAATCATTAATAATTAGATAATTAAAAAAATAATTTCAACGGCGTTTAATCGAATATTAATAAATAAGTAAGTATAGATTGTTTTTAAAAATAAAAATAAATTTTATCTAATGATTTTTGATGGGTATACATGTTTTGAAAAATACGTAATTTAAACACATCGCTCATTTTTATGTCGTCAATGAGTTTTTGAAGTTTCATTGAATTAGTGTGTCGTTATCATTTATTAGTGTGTGCCTATTCATTAGTAGTAAATATCGTACTATTCTCGTAAGTATACCTTACAAGTGTGCTCTTTTTATCATATCTCCACAGCCTACCTCTTTCCAAAAGTCACCCTTCGCCACTGCTATTTAGAAAGAACATAAGAAGGGCAAAAAGACGAGAAAAGGTTACAAACATCAATATCATGAATTTAAACGATGTGACAGTTGATGATAAATCTAACAGTCAAATATAAATAGTAATGTGAGACATTATATAGATCCAGTACGATCCCAAGCATATGAATTTCACAATAATATAATGTTTAGGTAGTTTAACAATAGTATAATATAAAACTTTTAATTAGTAAGCCACACCAAAGGACAATCTAAATGGAAACTGGAGAAGAAGAAAAATACGAAATTCAATTTAAATTCCACAAAAAAGCCCATCAACGATTGTAAAATGAGTACTTTAAAGAGAAATGAAAACAATCTGTTTCGCATCTAGTACGGTAAAATGATACCCACGTAATATTTTGAGATCCGAGATGACGTCATTAATAATAATGGAGTCATGAAAATGTTTTTTTTTTTTGACAGACGAGTCCGCCATTGCCATTACGCTGTCATGCGAGTATAAATTGTGACATCTGGCTGTCCAAATAAACAGAATAAATAGGAATATAAAATTGCATGGTGGTCTTTGAAAATTGCCCGGGTTTCCCTTTTTATCTGACTATATTTTTTACATACAATAAATAATGTTCCTTACGCATTTTTATGTATTATGAACATAATATAATACATATACGAAAAAAAATTAGTTTGGAAGTAGTTTATTTTCAAATAACAAGTTTATGTTCAAAAGGGATGTGCTCTAAATACGTCGAAAATTAACGATTCGTTCACTTCGTGTTAACGACATGAATGCCATTATGATATTCTATGTTTTTACAATATATAAGTAAACGTTTAATCAAAAAAATATACAATAGTTTATACCAAATAATTGTGTTATTTTTGTTCTAAGATTTAGAATAAAGTCATAATAATATTGTTTCATAAGATAATCGAGGATACATTGCACTATTAAAATAATTCATTTGCAACACGTGCATTATGCAGATTGATTATAATAATTATATTATTTGATGATATTTTCTTTTGAAACATATTATGTTATTTATTCACCCATAATTTTAATAACAATGTTATAATTTGCAATCTTTTACATAATAATATGGAACTGTTAAATTTAAAATACGCTAAGCCATCACAAGATACTATGGTAAATTCACAGTGTTAATTTAAGCATTATACATTTTCACTGACTGATGGAAATATAATGTATTACACTAGAATTGTGTATTATAATAGCCAATGAGAACTACAAACTTTCTGGGGAAAATTACTAAAGGTGTAAAATATATATCTGAATCGATTCAGTAAACATAGCATCGTATATAGAATAATATGGTGGTGTTTTTAGTGGACTGTAAGAAGGGGATGGTTTGGATGCTGGGGAGGGGGGGGGGCGTTTACACAGGCATTCAATCCGGGCACTGGCTTTTATTGTTGATATAGCGGGCGCACTGGGCTGGTTCCGTATTCGCGCACTCGCACAGGTAGTACGATCACTCTCACGGTTACACTGCACTTGTCACGGACGAGTTGAACCGCAACTTGTAATTAAATTATTACTGTTTTGATGACACTTGGCTGGTAAATTAGTGCAAGCCTTGACTCTCTCGTGCTCTACAGATAACTGCATATTATTTATTTAATATTGTGCCTGGATGGCGACAATAATTATGGGACAAAGATGGAGAAATTATATGGGATTAGTGCTACCATAATTAGCCCAAACAAAATATTATATGTACATCGAAATAGTCATATTTCTAATGAAATGCCAGCTATTGTGTGTAAAAATCTAATACCTACACATATTATTTGTTTATAAGAAAATAGAATTTACCTCTAGGCTCTCTATATTATAAAAGGTACCAATTTTTTTTACGTGACATACAAATAATTATCCAGTAGATATTTATGTAATGATGTTTTTAAAACATTTAAAATATTTTAGTAAAGCCCATAGATAAATTTCTTATATTAATGTGTGAATTATTATGATATTCAAATAATACTTTAGCACAGTCAAAGCTATGTTCTAAACAAAAGAATATTATTAGGTATACTTACCGTTAGTATATAGCCAAAAATATCATTTTTAAACATAGTGATATAAAATAGATAAAAAACAAAACAAATGACGACTAATAAACTGATATAAAGATTCAGATACCGCAATTATTCAAAATTAGTTCAAATTTAGTTCATGGGACATATTCTGTTGATTTCTCTAGAGACTTGCAAATCTAGATTTATGATAGTCAAGACAGGAAATTTATGATCCGCCTTGTAAACAGTTTATATTATAATGAAACTAAAGGGATCTCATAAATAATATACCTATAAATTTAATTACCAATGACCCGGTAATCATACCTAGGTACTGTATGAATTGGATATGAATAAAAATTATCAATTCGTATTTGTTGAAAAAAGCTTATTCCTATTTATTTTATGTAAATGAACACATGAATTCACAAGATTTACGAATTTAGCAATCTTTACTGAATATTAGAAAAGAAAAAATATATTTACAGCAAATACAATAGTTATGGGTTCAAGTATCTTTCCGCTTAAATATTTTTCATTTATATTCTGTTAGGTTAGATAATATATTTCTGAGGGATGTGATTAATTCTACACTTAGTAAATTTTAATTGTATTATCACTATTACTTTGCGGCATCTTATTGCTGACGTGAAGATTCTTCACATAATTTTGTTTATCCGTATTGTTTTAGCTTTGTTTTTTGTACCTCATATAATTATCATTAAATTCATTTATTTCTCTTAAGTCTCCGTGCCTTTCTCTCACATAGCACTTTTTTATTAAATTACGTCTTTCAGTAAACTCAGTCAAAGCTCACTTCAGAGCCTAAGACTTAGGGATCTGCTCCTGAGACATTCCCAGGCGTAAAAAAACTGCTGATGCTTCACAACCAAATGTAGGACCTCGTGATACGCTCGATTAAGACCGAGTATGGTGCGGAGTGGGTTGGTTTCGAGGTGTCTATGTTTGTGTTGTATTATTACTCTCGATATAATCTGATTACCTATATCTTATGTAAGTTTTCTGTCGTAGTATTCGGGGAGTCTGGTTGAGAAAAAATATTGTTAAATAAATGGGTGGCTATTAAATTCACATTAAAAAAAAAATTGAAAATGTGATTTTAAAAATTCAAACAGATCATTCCAATATAATTAAATGCACATTGAAAAGGCTATGTTGGATATTAAAATTTAACATACTATTTATTATCAAGATTATTTGCGCATCATTTGCATTGTAATGGATTAATTATTCAAAAATATCATTGATGACTTTTGAATCGTCTGTTAGCGCTTGGCCACAGTGACGGGTGGGCAACGGCGCGGCGGCGTCTTGAGAAACTCAAACGTATAACCGTGTGTATTATACCCCAAAAAAGACATTGTCTACGAACATTTCACACATGGTTATACGTTTGAGTTGCGCAAGACACCGCCGCGCCGCCCCCGCGCGACCACTACGTTCTTGCACTTAGGCTTAACCCAATCTAATTTAATCTAATAATAATTAATGACACAGTTGCAATAAAAGCTATGTCGATAATAATAATATGTTTGAACAATCATCTTCAGTGTAAAAAACTATCCAAATAAATATAATATAGAACGATGCATTTGATTGTGAAAACTGGCCTTTTTTGAAAATTGGGAGTAATATAGTAATTATATTTTTTAAATTATGACACTATCATTATCATCATCAGCCAGGGTCAGTCCACTGATAAATGAAGGCATCTCTTAGCTTCCTTCACTCTTTTTAGTATATACTTCTTTGTTGCCACGTAGGTACCTACATCAACCCAACTTTATGAAACTATATTAAAAGACACCACTTAAATATTGTAGAAAATTAGTAATAGTGTTAAAATAAAAAAATATTGTCTCAGTAAATAACATACTTGCCTGAATATTGAATATAATAATATATGAATGCAAGTGTATTTAAATATCTGAATAAGTAATAATAAAAAATTGTGTTTTTCTTATTTATATGATATTTGTATGACAATAAGAAAAGCATATGTTTAGATTATATTAATTCAACAATATTATATTATTCTAACATTGGTTATTCTTGTTTGTTTCAGTAATTGGATCTTGCCTCTTCGCATACGGCAGGAAAGTTGGAGAGCTGTGCAGACGCGACAATGACTGCGAATCTGGACTTTTATGCGAGGACACAGCACCAGGTTTGTACACCCCTCAATGATTCTAACACTATAAAATCAACAAATTTTATTTTTTACTATCGAAATAGATTTTTGAACTTTTGATTCAATTTTATAGGCATATAAAAAGATGAGCAGATAATCATTCAATAATACTACACTTTGGTATTTTTTTTTTTTTTTTTTTAATTATTAATAACTATGTTCTTGCTTTTTCGTACAAGGTGGTTGTTAGTAATTTTGAACAATCACAGACATCCAGGCATTGAGAAAATCACATAAATATATTGTGTCCTCACAGGCAATCAAACGCAAAGCTCCCGGCTGGAAGGACAGCGCATTACGCACTGCACCACGAGTGCCACAATTATTATTTGGTTGAAATTGAAAAATCATGTAAAAATTGTGTAAAACCGATTATAACTACACTCGTTGCGTACCTGTGTAAGAAAATTGGAATGGTAACTGAGCGATCTTAATATTTGTGGAGTTTACCAACTTAACCATACCTCGTGCACTTGCAAAATAAATTCAAATGTGATAACAGACATTACGCATAAGAATCTTCCTATTTATAGTCAAAAATCTTTTGTGTTCAGGTGATTATATAAAGTTGTTTTTGTCTTTCATATAAAATTTTAATTTTGTCACTTCGGAACATCTCAACATATTACATTATGTCATACGTATGTACACATCCATTCAGGAAAGTGATATGGTGATAAAGCTTTTGTAGCCTACGATAATGGAAATTTAATAACCCCCCGAAAATTTAAGCTCGAACGCTACTACACTGTTTTCCAAGCAGAAATATTGGCTATCGGAGCGAGTGGACACTCGAAAGATGAAAGTTCCACAGATACAACTATGTCAACATATTCTCAGATAGCCAATCCAGTTTGGTAGCTCTACAAAACCCATCATCCACACACCCACTAGTAAGGGACATTTTAACACTATCAACATAGTTTTGAATAATAGAAGCAAATCCTAAATTCTTCTGGATAAGAAGTCACACAGGGATATCCGGGATAGATGAAGCTGATAAATACACTTAACAAGCCACAACAAATAAAAGGTCTTCTACCTACACACACTTCCCCCTAAATTACACAAATCAAAAAACTAAACGAAGACACAATAGAGCTATGGAAAAACAGATACACAACATCCGCCACAGGATCAATAACGCAGAAATTTATTCTTAACCTAAACTCTGTCATCACTCTTGCCAGGAACATAAAAGCATCATATGAACTCACACAGATACTAATAGGCCACGGATCAGTGCGAGCCTATCTAAAAAGATGTAAATTGAGGGACGATGACTGTTGTCCATGTGACGGTTACACATCTGAAACTGTGTGGCATGTCATCAACGACTGCCCTATACTAGAAAAAAGCGATGGACTCTCAAAACTCTATGTAGATAGTATAACCATGAAATTAACCACAAAAAACCTAACGAAATACTAAACAACATAAAATATTTAATTCTGGCCATAAAGAAAATTAAAGATATAAATGAAGAAGCATAATTAATTACACATGCAACTAACCTTTCCAACCACCTTGTATGCAAAAGCAAGGGTATGGTTATTTATATATAAAAAAATTAAATCGTTGGAGATAAAGCATAGACATTATAATATTGAACTTGAAAATCCAAATGATAGTATTTAAAATACAACCGTGTGTACCTATACTAAATTTATCGGAACGTGCTGCTGTTGACTTTGATGTGCCCATAAATTCAATATTGAACATAGACACCTGCCGTTGCTACGGGAGATTTACTTAATATTTGTCTTAAATTACACTGCGAATCGGCTATTATATTAATGGAATCACCACTGGAATAACCAGTATTCAATATTCAGTCTCTACAAAATACACAGACGTGCTTTTAGTATTTGAATCATAACTTTATGAAAATCGATCAGAATTCTAAACGAAGGTATAACGAGAAACAAACTTCATAAGCTTGTTAATAAATATCTCGTTTACCAGGACATAAATTTATTAAACGAAATGACAAATACATTTATGTTTAATTTTATAATATAACAGAGCTTTTCGTGCTTTTTCTGGTTCGTTGAACTGTTGAATATTATGGTAAGAATAAAGTTTAATCAAAAACGAAACTTTTGAAATTATTTTGTACAATAATAAATTGGAAATGTTTAAATTTGCTCCATGTATCAAATTATATTATTATTATGTTTCTTTGTTCATATTCACTCCCCGAGTGGAGCATTTGGCTACTTTACAGTGTCTTTAAGAATTTTTGTCGCGTTCTCTTAAGAATCTTTTCTAGTCGTGTTGAAGTTCAAGTTGAGATATAAAAAGATGGTCTACTATCTAATCTGGTAATTCATATAAACTATTAGTGATCCAGTATACGTCATATGCATATCTTTTAAAGCTCAATATAATATTTCGTAAGGGAAGTCATAATATTATTACTGAACTGGTTGAATTTGGTTCTGACTGAGTTTAACTGAATTCAAATTAATTAAGTCGTAGGTTTCTCCAGTTATTACGGATTACACACAAGAATTATATATACCTACTATCATAATTATAATATGCGTATTATGAAGATACAGCGAGTTATATTTCATATTAAAATTACATATTATATATTATGTCAACAGACGTTTGAATTTGCTTTTAATACATTGAGAACCCACTTAACTGTATTTTATAGTAAAAAGGAATTATGTTGAATTTTATGTATAATATTATGTTATGTTAAACAACCAAATCCCGAAATCAAATAACGAATAATTTATTTCTCTTAATAATTTTTATTTGTGTAATGCACGGGGAGTTTTCTTTTGTTTTTGTATAAGATTTTTTTTATTTCCCGATTATTAATTCATTTTTAGATATAAGTAAAATTTTGCTAATTAGAAAAATAAATATCTATCGGCTTATGACTAGTCGTCCACAATGTCTCAATTTTATAAATATATTGCGTTTTAGTCTAATTAGCAACACGTATAAAACAATTACGATGTTTGGCCGAATTCCATGTGGCCACTTTTTTCGTTCAAAGAGAGTTTTTAATGATGGGCGTAACATGTAGGTATTATATAATATGAAAAAGTCATAACCAAAAATTTATATCTGCATTTAGGTAATATAGACAAGTTCCCGAGTCAGTTATGATCTTCGGTTGTATACTGATAAGGCTCTATACTAAACCCTAAGCGCTGTATAAACATCCTGAATAACAATTACATTAATATAATAGCCAGCGTACAGCTTTACAAGAGTCTTTGATGTATAATTAAACTCTAGGCGTTTTATAAACATTTTTAATATGATATACAGTGATGCAACAGCCAGAATAAAACTTTATAAGCCATCTTGTAGGTTTTCTATTAGTAAAATTATCCGATAAGGCGACACGATCTCACCCAAGTTATCACCGCTACTCTGGAAGATATATTACGGAAACAGTGAAGAACAGTGGAATCACCAAAAAAGGCGAATACCTTACTCACCTGCGCTTTAATAAATGTCTTGAAGACAAAGGTAATGACAAACTGCTTTATTGAACCAAAAGCGTTCCTCATAAATGGCATTCAAATCTCGCGAGCTCAGTGGCATAACGATAAAATCCACAGAAGAAACCAATGGATAAGAAAGTAGAGTTCGCTATTTGATAGAGGTCACTAAGTAGATGAGATGGCCAATGACCTAAACATGTCGCTTGGAGAGTGGAAAACTGCTGGATAAATGCAGTCATATAGTGGTACCCATGGGGCACTAAATGACCACAGGGACGCCTTAAAACCTACTGGATAGATTATGTTCGGTGGATGTTTGTGGCAGCGAACAGCTAGGGGCCGAAATAAGTGGAGGGAACTAAGGGAGGCTTATACCCGGCAGTGGATCGACACCGGCTGGTGATAATACTACATTTTATAACAGAGAAGTTTTAAATAAAATTGTTTTATGCGATCATTAGAATGTTAATTGTTACTAAACATACAAACTGAGAAAATATATTATAATCAATAGAAAAAATCTTTTTGAAAAAAGTAAGACACCCCGCAGGAATCGAACCTGCATCTCTTGGATATCGCGCCCACGCACATATACCACTATACTAAAGGAGTCATACTTAATTACAACAAATTTTAACTAATGGCTTTTAATACTCACTGAATCACTTTCCAAATTGAACTACTGTTAGCGATCGGCTTTTGTATTTTAAATCAAAGTAGGTAAGTATTACTTTAATTACTTACCGACGTCACGGATCACTCCAAAATTTTTTGTTGTAACTTACTTGAACTTTCTAATAATTTCTAATTAACTATTTTTCAACGAATAATTCACTAGATTTAATGAGTGTTTTACTTTTTTCAAAAAGATTTTTTCTATTGGTTATAATATATTTTCTCAGAAGTGTTTTCAAAATTATGGTTGTTAATTAATTATTAGAAAGTTACAATCTTACGTCTTGTGAATTTTTAAAAATTTAAAAATTTAAAAAAAAATAGTTATTTAATTATTATGATCATAAATACAAGGCATCATAATGACGCGATACTTCTTCAATTATTGAATTAGAATATTATATAATGACGTGTTGAAGTACTATTTTGATAAAACGTGTAACATAAACATGTAACACGCTGCTGTTTTATATTTATATGTATTATATTATTTAACAATTTCCATTGTGTCATTTAATATCTTTCATGGCATCTGAAAGGCTTAAACTTGTAATTATTTGTGATGTTTACTCTTGTAAATAAATAAATGAATACATATTGGAATCAAATTATTACGTTTAAATACACTCCCCTGTCAATTGAAAAATGATTTTTTTGCGAATGAAAGCATTTCAAATTTACCTCCGAGCAATTTTTACCTTCATATTTTGTAATAATTACACCTTTTTTAAAAGCAAATGCTTCCACAAAAATCTGATCTTTTTTTTTAAAAAAGAATAACATTCCGAAAAGAAAGAATAATAATTTTGTTTCGGCGTCATGAAAATGTTCCCCACGGCGCCCGTTTTTTTCTTGAAAAGAAATTATTATTTTGCCTGTTATTTTATTAATACTTAGTAAGTATATTTTTCTTTCAGGTGCAAATTCAATGAATACACATAACACATATTACACGTAGAGAGTTTTTAAAATTTAAAAACAGTTTTATATATTACGCACAAAAATCTCCGACGTTGTGACGTACGTACTCTGCTACATATCGTCACCCCATTTATAACGGGATGTAAATGCGACTTATGATTGACAATAAATATTGAATATATCGTATTACGAAGACGTTATATTTTTCATGAACGTAAATGTGATTTTATTTGTAGGAGAGCCAAGAGTATGCCGTCCACCAGTTTCTTCCAGCAAGCAATACGCCGAGGAGTGCCACATGTCAGGAGAGTGTGACGTTACACGAGGTCTTTGCTGTCAGCTTCAGCGCCGCCATCGTCAGCAACCTAGAAAGGTACGTTATTTATTTTTTTTATATTCGCTAAACCAGCTCGCACAGTGAAACTCGTAACGTCTGCAACATGTCGAATACGTCGGTATGACGTCATTGTTATTCACAAAACACACGTTGCCAAATGGAGCTCCACAGATTGGTTGAATGCAACTTTTTAGTTTGAAAAAAAGATCTAGTGCTGCTATCAACAAATCGCATGCGTCTCGGGCTACGAGTCGAAGCCGCCAGAATGCATACGCACACCTACGAATTGGTCATTTCTATACGCCGGTCGCCGCATCCAAATATATGTATGTTTAGAGAGCTTACGCGCGACTGTCACTAGGGAGATTGGCGCGGTCATCATAATATTAGGCAATATCGAAACGACGTTCCTAGAAGGTTTGATTTATGGCTGTGCGGCAGACGATGCGAGTTCATATATGAGAGCCGGCCAACTTTGTCAATGAGTATGTAGTTGAGAATAGTGTTAAAATTCTTATTAGAGTTATGTTTCATTTTTTGAGTTAAGTAGATGCACCAGTGGATCCCAGAGAATAGTCATAAGGAGAATATTCAAAAAAATTCAAAAATACATTTTAAATAGATTTTTGAGGTCACTCTAGTATGGTGTTCGATGTGTAGGTTGAGGATGATGATAATGACGAAGTCTACGATGTAGCAGGGTGAGATTTATTAGCAGCGTATCGGTACAATAGTATATTATACATGATAGTTACTAGCTAAGTACTCTGATTCGAGTGACATTGAGATAAATTGTTCTTCGTTATTTATACAATAAAAATTAACACATTGACATTAAAATTCTATTACATAATCATATTGAACTAAATATAGAGTCAGCGTTTTAAATTGAGTAGCAAAAAGAAATATTATTTGTTATTACAGTTGTAAGAAAATACTATGAGAAATGTTTATTCAGCTCATACACCGTAATGGTATAATGTACTGTGATATGATGTAATAATACACCGTCTCTCATTTCGCCTAATCGACTTGCTGGTCTAGCTGAGTTGTTTACTGGAAATGGATTGGGAATATATTACTGCAAAGTAATTTGATATTTTTATAAACAACAGATATTCGATCGCTTATTATTCTGCAGCTACAAGATGATTTGAAATTGTTTATTATTTCAATGTCAAAATTTTGAATAGTTAGAGCATTTTGATCGGACCCTCGATAAGTGGCGTATAGTAGTAACGTGGCTTATGAAAAATATCGTGCGAAACCTGCCAGTTATCAGTTTGAAAACTATCGAAAGTGGATTAGGTATAATCACATGAACAATTTTATTTGAGTTATCGCGAGAGTTTAGTTAGATATTTATAACCGACGTAGAAAAAGAAACGGCAGTGTTACCAATATTGTAAAGTTAAATACTTTTTTAAAAGCGTTTGTTATGCATGCATAAAAATTATATCTTCCAAAGAATATCATACATTTTAATTGGTACGTATTTCAAGAATTAAAAATACCAATCGCGTTTTAGCATTGAAAATATATCATAAATAATTCCTATAATATCGCTCTTTGGCTGAAATTTAATAACATATTGGGTTTCAAATAGGGATTGCAATACCGATATTTCAAAACCATTATTCTAGTATTTTTCCATACCGAAATACCGGTTTTAAAAAATCAGATAATGCCGATATATCCTGTATTGAAAGTGGAATCAAAATGTATTAATGAACGTAGAAGGTTTAGAAGAACTAACGTAGAAGGTAAAGAAGGGTAACGGACGGAAGGGTTTACTTCCGTTACCCTTCAACGCCCTTAGAGACCAGCAATGGCATGCACTATAAATATTGTGTACTATGCTATAAATGTGCTATAAAATATAGCATGTGCTATGAAACTTGGTTTATTCGTACCAAAGAAATTCACAAATTAAGAGATGTACGATGTGGTATAGGGTGGTGTACGTTAGGCAGCACGCGTAAATATAGAAAATAGGGACCAAACGAAATTATGCTAAAACTCTTAAATGGAGATAGGCCCGCATATAATTTGTAATGACTTTTGGACAAATACAATAATGCAGTGGGATGTGAGGAATATAAGACGACCGAAAGGCCGCCTCAAAGGACGCTGTATTAATGATATATAACGGTTTGGCACGTGGCGCAGTAAATAACAAAGTCTTGTAGTGGATTGAAACAGTCTGATGATGATGATGAAAGTAAATTATTATGGATCTAAAACAGTGTCTGCCAAACTTTTTTACTTCACGGCACACTGGTGAATGGGATTAGTTCTGCGGCACACCAAATAAAAATGAATTAGAAAAGAAAATGTAGGTACCTTATTAATATGAATAAAGGAAATCATAGCGTAGGTAAGATTTTTTTTAAATATTTTATCAACATCATAATATGGTGGTAATAATTGTATTAGTGAGAAGGATGCCATTGAACTTTAGAAAGAATTCTGTCAAATCGCGGCTCTAAATTAGATACACAAACACGTAACTCTTCATCTACCGTCTGTTACCGCTCTCATTTTTTTGATTTTATTTCCATGAGCGCTGAAAAACCAAATTCGCAAAGATACGATGATCCAAACGGCAATAGAGTTTTAATTACTTTTGTTGCCAATCGAGGATATTGACTCCAAAGCGAATTTATTTAAAATTTAAGATAATTTAAATAAGTGGGCATTATTTAAAATGAACAGCTTAGAGCACAGGTTCTCAAACTTTTTCGACCACCGCCCCCTTTGAGATTTAAAAAAAATCTAGTGCCCCCCATATTTTTTAACTTACCTTTTTATATTACCATCTGTTGCGTATCTTAAAAACAGTTATTGCAAATATAATTTTTTAACATGCCTTATTATATGGATAGTATAGATAGGGTGTGACCAATATATCCTATTTCTGAGATTAAAGAATGTTTCAATGAGAGGAAATAAAACTCATACTTAATCATATTTAGAAGTATTTTAGTACACTAAATCCACGCTCACACAAATACGACGATGAGAATTATATCAGAAATCGTTGAGCAATCAATCATAACCCAGGGTAGAGTTGAGAGATTTGCTTCTGCAGCCAAAATTCTTGGTAGCCATTCATGAATTTAATTTTTAATTCTTCGTTTGTTGTCAGTTCTATAAGGTCAACTGGAATGATCCTGCTGTGTTGCCATTTGAAAACGATCCAACACCCAGTCTGATGTGTCCATATTTAAAATTTACTGGAATCGTTCCTTAAAATCATCGTAGAGGTTCTTAAAGTTGTGCTGACAGTAAATAAGCAAGTCATCGTTACTGAAGGAGACTGCTGATAAATTGCGGAAGTTATTAAATTCATGTCTGCCGATATTCCTTTTGCAGAGTAACTGTTTATAGATAGTATTTGTCTGCCGTCGCACCTCTAGATTTCCTTAACGCCCCCTAATTTTTTTTGAGCCTTCTACTGCCCCCCTGAAAGCCTCCAGCGCCCACAAGGGGGCGTTATCGCCCACTTTGAGAAAGACTGGCTTAGAGGCTTCTTTCTTCGCGGCATACCCTGAGACTTCTTGCGGCACACAGTTTGGCAGACACTGATCTAAAACATAATACTTTCGCGCGAGGTAAACATACCATTACTGTAGATATCCGTTTGGGCGTTTAGTAAATTCTTTATCTACCTACTAGATAGCTAACTGGTAATAATAATGATGGGGTATCTACTCGATGGAGTATTTTTATATAAAATATCGTATGAATATGTCTTGTTTTCCGTTTTCGACAAAATAACGAACACGTATCAGGTACCGACGAGACGTGACGTGTGAAGGCAGTTTTGAAATTTGTCGAAAACAGATTACGACCGGCTTACGTGAGAGGGAAAAAAAATAAAACGATTTGTAAAGAAAAAAGAGCGCCACTTACTCGACCTTTTCACAATCGCCTCTGAAACGATTCGCAACTTTTGATCTAGATTTTGCGTAGGCGCGTGAAAAGTTGTTTGGGGTGTATAATTACGGCCCGTCTGAAATAGAATAGCGTTTAGATTTTGGTGTTGTATAAAATTACAATGAATAAATGGTTAAACAAAAGTCACAATTACAAAGCCCAATTATAATTCTATATAGCTGTGTTAATACAATATAATATAATACCCGTCGGTTTGCTTATGCTATATTCACTTGTTTCTTAAGGGTCAGTAAAGGTCAAAAGTGAAAAGTCTGAGACATCATTCGTACCAAACCTGAATAATAGTAGAAAATATGTACCTGAATGTCAGAAATGTTGAGAGAGTGCTATGTAAAACTCTAAACATCTCATATACCTTTATTCTCAATTCAAAACTACGATGTTTAAAATACTAGCTAATATTATTTTAGCTGCGAAGTCTCAGCTGTGGCTAATATAGCTGTAAACCTATAAAATGTTATTACAATTCAGTTACAAAAAGATCATAATAATTATGGGCCTTCACAGGGTGAAGATTTGTATTAACAGATGTTTGTTATCACGATAAATGGATGTTAGCTATTTGCTCAACGTATTAGGTCCATACTCTGTCTCCAAAAACACATTGAAAAACAATATTTGTATTTACCAGACCCAAAAATATATTATTCATAATGAGTAGGTACATAATATCACATTTAAGGTTCAAACGTATTATGATAATATAATTCATAATTATTGTAGATTATATTCTTTCAAAAACATTTGGATAGCTACACAAAAATGCTTTGATGTTTGGCTGAGCTATAAAAATCTTACAATTAAGTGGTAATTTATAATTTTGACTTCATAATTTTTTAAGAAATCTTCGTCTGTCACTTCCGCATTGACATTTATTAAAAAACAAGGAAACATAACACTACGTAATATTATATCTTTCCTATAGATAGAGTCGATAATTTTTTCAGACTTAGCTTCCTAAGATGCTAAATAAGATATATATCTATTAAGATTAAATAATATGATTATAGTAATAAATTATGTTATATAAAAATGATATTAGCTAAATATTAACTGGTACTTAAAACTGCAATAATTCTATTATTAATTATTATTCTAACATCATTAGTGATTTATGGATTTGTCGGATTGTCGATGAAATTTTCAATGAATTATTTAAAACGTCAAAATAGCAAGCACCATAGAAAAGTTTACGTAAAACGTTCGACTTCAATTTAAAACAAAGGAATTACAATCTTTCTATTTGATTACGAATAAGTAACTATGTACCCAAACTTTATGCTGGGATGAAAAATATCAAATCAAAAAGTGTCCAAACTAACAAAAATCCCAGGTCATTGAAATGGAAAATAATCGTAAATCAACCGTAAATACGTCATAGTCGAGATGAGGGTTATTCCTTTTCTCATCGCATCAGTGAAATCGACTAAACATGATATAAAATTGTCACATTTTTATTAAATTTGGAAGTCATTAAAAACGGAAGCAGGTCTCAGCGAAGCTATTCGATATACAAAGCGGTATCTACGGTAATTTATCATATATATGTATTGAGGCAGATTGTTACAATAAGTTAACTTTACTGTCCGAACTGTCAAAAAGTGCTATGTTTTAACAGCCCCTCTCTTGGCTGTATTAACTTTTAGAGCGAGATAAACAGTTTTCACAGTTTAGACGGCTAACTTATTGTAACAATTATAATACGTCAATATATATATTGATAATATTATGTAAAGCGAGTTGTTTTATTTTTTGATTCACCATATGTGTGAAAACCCTATATAGATTTTGTAATATTTTTATTTACTTTATAATACAAATTTACCATTACAATTTATTGTGGCTAGCTGTATTATTATATAAATATTAGCATATTGATTTTTTCTTCAATTTTATTGAATAAATTAATTGGTTATGATATTTGAGTGTGTTATTAAATAAATATTATACACTAGAAACATTACCAGGTGGCAGGGCCACCTGTCAACATTCATGGATATAGCGATATTATTGTACTGCACTGTAAGCATCTATCAAACTATTATGAGAGTATCCATTTGTCTTCTTTCGCGATCACGATCCGATTAAAATAAACTTTATTTGTTGATCACTTTATTGTTTAAATTAAGAATTTTTCGTTTACGTATGTTTTCTCTCGCGCTACCTCTTTTAATACGTCTTATCCTTGTCTTGCTCTCTCCTACACATTTACATATTATGTATTATCTATAGCATTACAAATAGTATATATTTTTTTAATACACGTAACAACATATTATCGAGGGTATACTAACAGAAAGCGTTAACTCATTAAAACAAGTTCTGAGATAATCGCAAAAAGAACTTTAATTTTTTTTCAAAGCGTTCTCCCACATAGATTTTTTTATGATTTAAAAACATTTTTTCTACATTATAAAGACTAACCTTTATGGCAAACACAATATACGACATGTTACAAGTCCTGTATTTTATATACGCAGAACGCATTAGGTCATTATCATGTTTTCTATCAGAATAAAAAAATAACAATATGATTTAATATTGTTTCTATTTTCTTACCATTATATCCTATGCCATTGTGCGTTTTACCAGTACGTAGAGCGTAAAATTGTATACATTTTGGCATTTAAAACAGAAAAACAGCAAAAACTGAAATAATGCGTTCTGTCAGTATACCCTCGTTATTTTCGAGAATATTTCAAATGGTACCTATGTGTTTCTTTTTACCGAATCACAAAGATTTGACAAATCTATATTTTTGAAGATAAGAATTCTATGACCTTCCCTATCTCTGACCTTTCAAAATATTGTAATAAGATTCCGATAAGACAATGGCAACATTGAAAAAATCTAATGAAAAGATTATTCTCAGAATATTATTTTGACATTCGTAAAAAAAAACAACTTTTTCTTACACAGACATTAGAAAAAAATAAAATCCCTTTCGTATGTAAGTAAATTTTAAAGGGCAACCCTTTCGAAAACATCTTAGGTACATAGTACTTGAAATAAATTTGTTTGCCAAAGAAAACTCGTACAAGGCACATTGACCAATGACATTGCGTTGACTTTACATAGCTTAGAAAACATTTTTTTGTTACACGTGATTACCTTTCGAAAGGTCATTACAACGACACAAATAGAAATAGAAGTCTAAAAGACCATTGAAAATATTAATTATTATTCTTTGTACATATATTACTTATATAATAATTACAACTTTTGTATTGTATACAACTTACAGATGAAAATCAATTTATATAAATGTTAAAGCGTTATTGAAATTGAGTTTAAATGACAATACATAAAATATTTGTAAATATTAACCAACAATATAATACAAACTCGAGAAGTATAGGAAATTCAGCCGCCTATAGTATGAGTATACTATACGTATATTAATTACACTTATTCCATGAGTCGCCGATTCAGATCCCTTGGCTGAGTCAAATTCACTGTTTATTTTTGTCATCAATACAGCGTTAGGTTCAGTACTTAAGGGCGGACATGCTCAGCGTAGGTCAAAATGGAGCTGTTATCGCATTTTCAAAGCATGATCCTGGACATTCCTTAAGCGTTGTAGATAATATATTTATATAATTTTGAAGCCTTATTATCCTTTATATTTATTTTAAACATTTGATGACTGCATAAAGTATTTTTATTTAATAAAATAGTATTCTTTTAAACCTCTCGCTCTAATGTTTTAGAATATAGTCATATTTCAGTACATGCATGTGCAGTGGTGTTAAATTTTTTTACATTTATTAATTTTTAAACGCATTTATAAAACCATTAGTATAATTTATTTCGACATTATTGCGACATTATTATAATTGCGTTCATCCAGATTTTGTATATAAGCATCTCGCCGAATCCGTACACAGAATGCCCCTATACCATAAGTTTAGCGAACCGATTGCTAAATACGATCACGATATATTTAGACGTTGAATTGATAGGTATGATTACATTATCAAAATAAATTATATCAGGTTTATAGTTCATTTAAATGTATAGCAATGATAAAAACATAGTAAATACGTCATAGTTATTTATAAGTGTCAACGAATTATAATGTAAAGTTTTGGCATTTATACAAATTACGAATATATCAAAAATTTCAAGACTGATTCAATGAAGTAAGAGATCGCCACACGAATATAAAAATAGAGGTATGTTTCGAAGAACTTTGTAATAGACCCCATGTTTAGAACCCCTCCAACTTTGTCGGCGCATTAGCATTTGTGTGTCGAAGCTAGTTATATTATTATATATCAAGTGATTAATTGGTACATAGTAACGTAATGGCCGAGAATTACGCATAATCAACAATCGGGCCGGGTTATCACGGCTGACTTTCACCGGGCAGTATGCATATTGCTTTTTACTCTTTAGGCAGTGTGAATCCTATCGAGTGAATCGTAGATGGACAGGGATTGGAGATCAAAGGGTAAAACATATGCAATTAACGCACACGTGTTCATAGTTGTTGGGTTATTTGATGTTTTATTTATAAAATAGCAATATCTACTGCTAGGCTCGGCGCTCTTTATGCTGTCTCGTTGTCGAGTTTTTCCTATATGCCCCGCGCAGGCTGTCACGCCGACTGTCTTCTACATTTCTTACGGCGGAGAGTTACCACTCGACAGTGAGTTTGCTGGTTCGTTGTTGGCGGACAGCTTTAACTTAAGAGGGAATGCAGTGTGTATTAATATTAATTTTGAAAAAAATCTTGACAACAATTAAAATTAAAATTGTAATTTAAATGTTATATTTCCCAGAAGTCATGTGGCATTATGTATACTGTCCGGTCAAATTATTAAATTTAAAATATTTATCATAATGCCCGAAGGTTTTATGATGCATAATGGTCGGGCATAATTATAGACATATACAAAGTCAAAAGTTAATATGAAGTAAGTCATATTATATTAAAAGAGGAAAGATACTTAATCCATATGAATAAGCTGCTCCTGACCACCTGAGACATCTGTCTAAGTGCTTTATTACCCGCAGACATAATATAACACTCTGTGAAACCAGAAAACATTTTAATGTGAAAGTTAGCAGTTCAAATCGAATCCCCAACGTGTGATTAAACAAAGCCCAACATTTTCACGAAGTTAATAATTCCAAGACAGAAGTTTTGCTAAAGGAAAGTTAAAAGTGATGCTAAATTATATATGAACCGTAAAAGTCAAGTTCGTGTATCAAATTTTGAAAATAGATTTACTCAAAAGAAATTTCCCTTGTTCAACCAATATAAATTGTGCAAACCTTTTGCAATTTAAATTTTAAATTATTGTGGTATAAATTTTGAAGGAGATATTATTAGGTGTGTTTAAGATCACGCGATCAATTATCTACGTTGCGATATAATTTATACTGCGGCTTATTTAAACGTCTGCACTTCCCTTTCTTTGCCGAAAATACCCTTTACCACCTCAGCCTCAGGGATGTTGTGTTTCTTTCTAAATGGGTATCATCAAAACTTAAATGAAGAGACTATTACCTATATGATATATATGAAAGCCTCCTTAGCTCCTTCAACTCAGTCTATAGTTCTTCGCTGTCACGTACTTCCACCGAATTTTGTGAGTTTGTCTATCCAGCGGGTCTTAGGGCATCTTTGTGATCATATTTTAGTGGCGCTTGGATACCATTTTATGACACAATTTTCCAAGCGGTTGTCCACATTCACCAAGTGAAATGTCCAACCCATTGGACCCCATTGCTAAACGACCTCTATCACATCGCTTATTCGTGTCTGCTTCCGTATCCATTGATTTCTTTCATGATCTTTTTGCGTTAGACCCAACATGCACATTTACATACCACGTTGCACTACTCGTAATTAGCCCATTACCATTTCAGTTGCTTGGTGACCTCATATCGCCTAGTCTTGTCTTCCTCCTTATCCATTGGTTTATTTTGTGGTCTTTCTGCGTCAGGCACAACTTTCATGATAATTAATTATAAAGGTTATTGAATACATATTATGTTTTATTGGTTTATTGTTGTTTCTATATGTTTTACAAGCAATTCCAAAAATGTTCGATCCTAATATGATCATAAGGGCCTTCACAAGATGGAGGTTTATATTAACAGATTTTGTTTTTACGAGAAATCGATGTCAGCACTTGCTCAACCTATTAGGTCCATACTCTGTCTCATACACAAATTGAAAAACAATATATTGTGTACTTGCCAGACCCAGAATTCGAACCTGGGACCCACGACGCTATAGGTCGACGCTTAAGCCGCGCGACCATTACTTCACTACAATATTAAGAGAATAATCTCATAATTCATCTCCGTAATCATAATATCATCCACATAACACTATTGTAGTCATATGCACCATATATTGTTACCAGATGATTTTTTTTATCAAATTTAAAGTTAACTACAAAATATAATCTGTTAACGTATTTCAGTAGGTATGTGAAAAGGGTACTTGACGCCTGAAGCCTCGTCGTGCCACAATTTTCACTATAATAACCCATCCTCATCTCATCGCATTTTTATCACGGTCAAGACACATTGTCTGGCTGCGGAAATAATTAAATAATGTGTCATAATAATATAAACAACGGTTTAACTGTATAATTTGGTTTAACTGTATAAACTGGTTTAACTGTTAAGTTATAATAATTGATGTTATATATACGTAATCGTGGGCTGTGCATTGGCATTTTTACTTAACTATATCTTCTTAATGTATTTCCCATGTACCTGTACTCGGTCTTCCCCCTTCTTCAAAGAGGGCTGTGAAGGGAGGTAACGATACAAAACTGACGATATCATTATTAAAACTAATAATAATCATAGTAAGTATTGTAATTGAATGAAAATGTTATTATAAATGAATACGTGATTTTTTATAAAGAAAAATTAATGAGATAGCTATTCAAAGCGTCTACTAAATAACCAAATTTTCTTTTTATCTTAGAATTAAATACGAAAATACGTGAGGAGATAGACACCCTAGTCACAAAATTCTTTTTAAAGGCATTCGCACCGTTAGAGAATGAGAAAATTCAAATCTCACTATAAAAACGCAAAAAGGAAAAGAAGCAGATTAAAGGGCCACTTATCAAGAGAGAAATTTTACATTTTGTATGCCACGTTCAGGTATTACATTTTCGAGTAAAGAAATATGAGAGGATATATCAACATATCGCATATGTTATCCATCCAGCGAGGCATTTTTCAAGCTCCCTTTAAAACGATTCCTATGAAAAATTCTTATAAAAATATTGAAAGACATTTTCAATACGTATTTATTTTGGATCTAGCGATTTCTGTAATACAACTAAGAAAATCAGTTACCTCTATAATAGTTTATTTCGTTCATAAAAAACTTGGTGTCAGTTTACATCGATAAACACTCAATTTAGTTTATCTTGGTAGAATGACAAGATAATTGAAAAAACTTTAATGATTAATAGAAAGTCATTCAATTTATGTTTTAAGAATCTTGTGAAAATGGTATAAAAACGTATTATATTGAGATGTAATATATTTATTTTCGTCGGCGCAATTTATTTTTTCATTTTTGTCACCGCATCATATTGCGAATTCAATATTATCTGAGGTGATGTTAAATGACATTACCTATAGAGGTCTATACATATAGGTATACAAATTCGTTTACTACAGAGTGGCAGAGCGAGAAAAATCATTATTCGCAATTTTATTTAAAAAAAAAAAAAAACCTAAGTAATAAACATGTGTTCTAACTAAGTTCATATGATCCGTGTTAAGATATATCTATATATTGAATAGTACATACTACGCTTTAAAGTATACTTTTATTAACCGTGTAAATTCGGTGACGTTATTAAGAAAAATATCTGCCTAGCAGACTTAGAATACCTTCTCCTTCTATCTTTAACCTTAAATTGTAAATAAATTCATTAACAACTCTGTATTTTACAACGTTTTTATTAGCTCGTATTCTTATTTGTCTGGTACAAATATTGCAATCAATTTTTAACTAACTTCCTGACTAGCTAGACATTTGAAACTATTAGAATATATCAGAACACGATGCCAATGCATTCTTTTATAACTTTTAGCCATCTTTAAGTAGAATTGAATTAATTTTCAGTTAATTCTGTTTTGTATGAAAAGTTATTTCGGAAGAAATCCGTAATCGAATCCACTATTATTGGTTGCTAAGTGGGTGGTCCTAGCAACTAAATTATTAATATATACGTGCGTTACTATGGAAATCAAAATGATATTTCAGTATTCTAGTATATTTGTTTGTTTGTTTTTTATTTACTTTATATCAAGTACAAGTTTGAGCATATTGAGCATAATAATTCTAAAATAATAAATTCTAACATCATAAAATATTTACTGATGTTTATTTACATCACGAATCGCTGCAGGCGAAAAAAAAATTTGTCCATAAAAAATACTCTCTAGTTTATTATAAGTATATTATTCTGTTTTCTTCCTTAATTTAGAATGTGTTCCTAAGGAGTGACTACGTGATATGCCTGCTCCCATAGGGCGTCACGGAGGAATTTTAAGAACAGTAGTTCTGAACTGCAACCATAAAAATACCCATAACGTAAGCCGTAAACGAATGAATTCGTTATAAAACTTTGCTTGTTTACATTAACTCTTAAAAGTTAAAATTAGTTTATCTTCAATGTTGCATCATTTCGATAAAGCGAGTGCAGTTAATAAATACATTTATATTTTTGTAAACTTTAACTTTCCGTTCCCTGTTATTATTACGTAGTTTCATAATAATAAATTTCAACGAGAAATAAAATCCCAGCGGATGAATTTCTTACTCGGGCTTTTGTACGGAACGTGACTCGACTCGGGAAAAGGTAACAAGCCATTCTATTATATTATTGGAAATGAAACTTTCCAGATATCGGGGGAAACATGTTGAGCTAACCTGCGCCATTGCAATACAGACAATAATATTACGGTGTCCATACGTCGCTTATCCACTTTTGTCCTCTTTTATAAATTAAATTTAGCTTCGAAAAAACAGCAGCTATTGATTTCTAGAACCACACTATGTAAAAATTCGCTGTATGTTTTGGCCATACACATGCGGTATTATAATGTAACAATACTGTTAGTAAAGTTATACATGATAATAGTTGGCTGATCAATGATGAGTAAATTTTTGCCGCATTCAGGATATCTCTCTGAGCTGTAGTTCTCCAGTTACAAATAGCCAGAATGGTGGTATTTCTATTAGTTAGTCAAGCTATAATTTTTCTTTTTCTTTCCGGGTTTGTTATTATTAGATTTTTTGAACGCTGCGTTTCTTCTATCCTTGCAACACTGTCCATTAATTGCGTTATTCTTCATTCTATAAACGGGCGAAAGAGTTTAATTGTGCCTCGTTTGCCAGGCACCATTTTTTAAAAATATCATTCCGATGTTTGTAAAATATATGACACCAAAAACAAAAATTGTCTTGAATAGAGGATTTGCAGGAAGTTGCCACTATTTACTTACCTACTATGAAAAAAATACAAAAAAAACATGGTCTTTTATATTTACTATAAATGTATATCGTAAGCGAGATCAGCTTGGTTCATATTTTTATTTTACTTTGTGATAAACTGCATAATACTGTGTTTTTTATATTATAATATATCATTTTTACATTATTAATATTCTCACAGAAATTTTGCGGTTAAAAATAATTAGACATTTTATTGCTTCCAGATGGAATTTAAGATTTGAAAATGAAACAAATTACATTAAGGTATCAATTAGGTAGGTAGATACATAAGAAAGTAATATCAGATATGAGGAATGCTCAGCTAAGTTATGTATTGTAAATATACATCATTTGAAAACACCTCAGATATAAATAAACCTACTAAAAAAATATCATGCCCGTCAGGACATAAACCTGTAGCCACTGAATTCACGCCAATATGATATATCCATTTAGGCTACGGGCATGCTACTTAATTAAAATGAATTTAACTAAATTACTTGACTATCGGTTTTTGTATTTTTAATTAAGGTATCATTAATTGACCTAATTACTAACCGACGCCCAGATTACTCCATTTTTGCAGTTTTTGTACTTGCACTTGCTAATAACCAGTCCCGTCGGGCATCGTATTTTTTTCAAAAAGAGATTTTTTTCTAGTATACCTATATGAGGTGTTTTCAAATGATGTATGTTCAATATATAGAATGTTCCATTCTCAAATCTTGTGAAGTATTCGTTGAATAAAAGAAATGGTGTATTGTAAATAGCGATAATGCTGTATTGAGACGACATTTTTTATAAACATCAAAATACATGTTACTGTTTTACCTATACGTGTATAATACCATACCCATTTTATTTTAATCAACCAATAGAATTTGACCTTTCTAGTTTATTTATACTTTACGTAATTTTATCCGCCTTTCTCATACGTCCTTTAATTTTCTATAAAGGTTATGGTCACCGTAACTATAATACAAGACTTGATCTCCAATGCCTCGAGGCTTGTCTAACAATGCGTCATTAGCAATACAGGTCGATGTATAAAAGGCTTTGTATTATATCTACAATATCAAAAGATATTTCCTTGGATGTAGATAGTTAGTTAGATATGTGTAGGTACAGTATTATCAATGAAAATACCATTGTTTACGAATTACCTAAAAGGATATCTAAGTAAACATTTTACCGTTTGGCAACATTTGAAAGTAATATCCACTGGAATACGTAGTTACCCAAGGGGGATTGCCCCGACGGGACACCAGGAGAATTACGGTATGCTGAAGTATCCCTATTGCACCTTTTCGCAGTATACTACCTAGAGTGCAATTTACAACAGAACAGGAGAATAATTTGAAATAAGAACATTATGTATTGGTCTCATATTATATTAAATGTATCCTAATAATTATAATTTACGGAACGGTGAAATTTTTCGACACTAAAGATAATGTCGTGGGTCCTGAGTTCGAATCTCTGGTCTGGAAAAAAATCATATGTTGTTTTTAAATGTGTGTTTGAATCCAGAGTATGGACCTAATAGGTGGAGAAGTGGTTAACATGCATTTCTCGTAAAAATAAAAATCCGTTAATACAACTTCCACCGAGTGGAAGCCCATATGATCTTCTTTAGATCGAACATGGTAAAAAAATAAGGTTTTAAACAATATAAACATACACGATCTAACATTGTAAATACGTAACCCATATTTGCTAAAACGTTGAATGAGATATTCCTGGCACATTGTTGTGTTGTGTTCATTACATTTTTATTGCCCTGTAATTCGTACAATGTTCGATAATAGGATTCATCCAATTTCGCGTAAATATTTATGAAAGAAATATTTTTTTATAAAACTTATTCATTGTTTATATTATATACTTATAGAAAATACGTAAGTTTGATAAACCTCTAAAATATACCAGAGCGTGAGATTCAAACTGACATATTTTTTTTAATTTTCGGGTGAGTGCTATGTATGTATATCTTAATTTTGGGGGAATTTACTATAAAATTTTCCAGGCAAAGAAAACTCCACCAACCCACCCCTGGACGTACATTTCCGTAAGGCAGGTTTCAAATTAAGCGGGTGAAATGCCTTCTCATAATGATTCCAGCTGTACTTACCAACAATTTCATGTGCTCATGTTTTATGCTCAATGGTACAAGGTTGATGGCCTCGTAAAATCCTGTTAAGATATGACATGTGTCTTTTGTGGTAGATAGATTATATTGAAAAATATGTATTTTGATTTAAGAGATAGGTACCTAAATGCTTCGTTTTTTAATATGTCTATATACTATGTATTAAATTTTTCTTAAATATTATGTTTATAGCCTTTGAATAATATATAGTAAATGATTGATGCATAACACTATTATCACCATAATGATCCGGTATTGTATTTGTTCTTATTGAAAGCCATTTTTCATTAAAAATAAATACATTTAAAAAGTCTCCGAAACAATCTTTTCATACATAAAATAAAAAATATAGTAAAAATCTTTGACGGAGTGAGTTCCGAATTACACTGGTGTCATAACATACTAAAATAACATCAAAATTGTCAACCGAACGACAGACAGCATCGTAATTAATACCACGTCATCTTTTGTAGGTCGCTGTGTGAAACGTGTAAAAACGTACCTGCATAACCATATTTTATATGGGGAGGGTTCTTATATCACAGAATAAATATATATGTGATGCCAGTATCCATAGACCAAGGATTTGAAACAGAATTTGACTTAATGACGGTCAAGCCATAAAACATACGAAATATAAAGCCTCCGGAATGTCTTCAATAATGCGCGCCCATATATATATAATGCTTATATATAATGCGCGTTTTGTTTAAGTGAGAAATTTTAATGTATATTATGTGATACACACGTAACTATTGAAAATAGCACTTATATAACATTCATTCCGTATTTCTCCACATCCGAGAATAATTAACCGTTGTTTCAGGCTCACCGAGAATGCAACCCACTTCCCATTATTTTTGTGTTCCCTGTTTCTGTTTAATCTTTTATTACACATCTTACATATTGTATTAATGGTGAGTTTGACAATAATATATATATCTTAAAGGTGGAATCAGGAAAACTGTGTATAATCTTACTGAAAAGTGAAAGTTATTTAGTTTTCCATGGTAATATTAATAGTGTTTTCATCAAATAAGACTCTAATTCTAATACAACAAACTTCTTCAATATCTACCTATTTAGGTTTAGATATTTCCAGTAAAGTCATTTTATGTTTATTCGGGATAGTTTAATTGGCAAAGTAAACAATTGGGGGGTTCTAGTGATTACTGGCGTTAACTAGCAACAGTTAGTATATTCCAGTTGCGATTAGTTATAACTAGTTTCACTGAATGACACATTGGAGCTTAGAAATCTAGGAAAACTATCATTTCCGCTTGGGGGCCGTATTGTGGGAGGTATTTTAACAAAACGTTTATTATATTTGAACCCCACAGATTCTTAGAATTCAAATTCCGTGTTTAATTATTGAAATAACGCTTGGTTAAGTACATATTTTTTCAGTGATGTATGGCTGGTGTTAATCAAAGCTCTGCCATCCTTGCTAGTGTGGATCTATTGTCTCTAATAACAATCTAATAAATCGGAAGCATTTATTAATTGTTTGTTCTCCTAAGATGTATAACTAACTTGATATCAGTGGCGAAGCGTTGAGGTGTGCTGTGGAGATCTGACATAAAATTAAACCCTCAATTGGTAAAGCATATTGGCTCGAATTCAGTATCGAGAATCGAGTCCAGCCTGTCATAATACATACATTTTTAAATCCTAGTTATGGTTTGGTTTAGGCAGTATTTAATAGAATGACCAGCACCATCTGCAGTTTGTATTCTAGGTTCAATAAAAACCAAATATAAGTATGACTAACAAAGCGTGCACTATTTATGTCGGATTCCCACAGCCTACCTCCACTCTTCGCCACTGCCCGCTAAAAGATGTGATGCTAATTGTTCAACCAAATTGTTTCGGAAATTGATATATTCTACTCAAGTGAGTGTGAATTCAGATATATGTTGTTTTATAATTATATCCGGGTGATCAGTGAGGTCATAATATATTTATGTGTATTTTTCAAGTCTTGTTGTTTGTGTCACTTCTACTACTAACTACACTACTGCTTCACTAAGCTATCGTCATTGGGCATCTTGGTCCGTTGTAGTGTTAAAAAAAATAAAGAATGTAATAATATAATAAGAATATCATTCGTTAGATTTCTCATTATTCTTAATGTATGTGTTACTGTATTATTTACTACATCACTTAAACTTGAACTAAATGTTAAATTAAACTAAATGAGTAGGTACTTTGAGAAATAATAATTATTGACATTTTCAGTGTGACGGTTTTTATCAATCTACTTTACTGAATTTTTTATTATAAATATCTAGTTAATTACACTATATTTCACACATAACATCATAAATGTCAAGGGATACTTAATGGCTATTATAAAAAAAACTGTAAAGTGTAGAAATGCGGCGAATGACAAAAGTACGGCCAAAAATAGCCACTTTTAAAATAAAGCTTCGTTAAATATTCAACATTTAAGCTCGCTGAGTCACATCGTTTGCAGAGCTTTATATCACGCAGACATTTTCAAATATCTGTCAGTAAATAACGTCATAAGTTCGAGTAATAAAAGGTAATATGAAGGGAATTGAAAATATAAGAAATGACGGACGCGATTTATCAAAATATAATATGAATGAACATGATGGATTTTGTGGCAGTTCTTTTGACAATGAATTTATTGAATAACGCAATATGTGGTTTTAAAATATCATAGACATAGAAAATCTTTAGAGTACGCCTATTGGTTATATAATAATTAAATAAATTGATAAGAAATTCAATTAAGTTTTAGGGGCAAACTTTAATCGAAAGCCGAATGAGACACATGTCAATAATATTGTGGGTACTACCATGGATCAATATTAATCATTTAACGGGTTAATGTTAAAGTATGAAGAGAAATGTTTAACATAATCCGTGTCCTGAATTCATACACGAGTCTCCGCCAAAGGTAAGCATTTTTTTCCAGATAGGTACCTATACACAAATTGTCGCATGTCGATAACCAGATAGATTAGTCGGAGTGATTTTATCTCATAATTCTTCCTTGTGGATATGGCTAATTGCAGGATAGCGAAAACGTCATTTCTGAAAATGTCTGCGTTTATATTGGTTGAAAGAGAAAGTTTTCGAAAGTCAGTCCGATCTTAGTGACATGGTGAGGGAATATTTTTCAGCATTCAAGCTTTACGATAGTAAATTGGGTACATCAGCATAGGACATGTTACTCCTGTCACACTTAGTTACAGCACGGTATCACCATCATCAGCCTGCATCTATCCACTGCTCTCTCCAAAATATCTCCAAGCAGATTCCACTTCTATCAGTCTTGTGCGTTGCGTTGCCACGTACTTCCGCAGAACTTTATCATTTCATTGATCCAGCGGTTTCTAGGTCTTCTTTGGTTTTGTACATCTTGGATACCACTGGATGACTAAATTTGTCTAAAGATTATCCTTTCTTCGAGCTATTTCCATTTGAACCTCAAACAGCATTGTACCTATATACCCATTTAATATATGTGGAAACGTAATGGTTAGTTGAGGTTAAAGCAGGTTATTATAATAAAAGTCATATGAAAGTGACACTCGATTTTAGATATTATAAGAAATAATGTATTATAATGTTATAACACGTAGGCAGTAGGTACATTGTGAAAGAGACGTGAAATTATTTTTTAAAATAACAAATGATTATTCATCGCGCAAATTGTTTGATGAAAGGAAAAGCAAAAAACGCCGGCGGTGCGTGCTTTTGATACAGTAAGTCAAAAATTACAAATTTCTCAATGTCATAAAAATAAATCAAACAACCTTTGAGAGAAGCAGATTACTTCCGACGTAGTAGATTTTAATTATAAATTAAACATCTAAATAATGGTCCAAATAAATATGCGCTATTATTTTTATCTCGCCATCTGCCTGGGTTTTATACTACTGGATGAAAACCTCTTCAAGTTGATTTCACTGCTCTCGGTATCGTGAGTTGCGTTGCTTCGTACTCTCGCAAAATTAAAGCACCTCATCAATTCAGCAGCCTCTCATCTTATCTTTTAGATGTTTTCTACTTATTGGGTATCATTGGACAACTCATATTGATTAAAAACTAGATCATCGCTTCGGATGTTGATATATTCCACCTACGTGAGAATGAGTATTATAGGTGGACGTTGGACTTAGCTCATTCGGTGTGCTTCCATGCTTTATAATTTATATTTTTTGTACCCTTTACTTTACTTTCCATACTGTTTTTGTGACACTGTATATATTTATTTCTTCTTTCCACTATTTCTTTGTTTTTTTTAAATGTCACGTTGTGAACGTCTTAAATTTATAATTTGTAATGTTCATGGTAAGTATGTAAAAAAAAAAATTGAAAGCTACAACCATTGTTTCGTTCAGTGATAATCAAGATATGTATATTAATTAAAAGACCAATTGCTTATACCAATGGCTTCTCAATTGTTCAGGAGGAGGGGGAGAGTACCAAATCCAATAGTCAAGATGGAGGAGGAGAGGTATTCTTTTAACAAGAACGATTATAGCGTAGTACATTAATTAGTAATTAAAACTAAAACAATATACGTAAAACCATACGCATAGGTACTAAAAGAATATGGCCCAACTGATACGTTACCTGCGGCTTTTAGTTAAGTGGATAGTGATGACAATATGTAACCACTGCTCCTTCCCGCTTATGGATGTTGTTCTCTTTTGCCCGACGGCGTCGTTAACTGAGGTTACATGTGTCCTTCTCAGAATTTTGACACGCTAATATTTGATTATATTTTACAATTCTTATAGTAACCTAAATGTATTGAGAAATTTACAAGAAACAGAATATTATTATTATCATTATTAAATTTAAGCTAATTCGTAGTATAAGACTACTCAAAGTCGGTTCAGGCCTAATACCCAAAGGGGACTCAATTTAATAGATATTCAATTCAAATAATGAAGAAGAAATAGTGAATAGGTACATATTATGTCTAATGTGTACCGAATAGTTTAATAGTAAAAATATAAAAGTCTGAGAAGAGTGAAAAGGAGCTAGAAGAAACCTTTAACTAGCAGACAATCGACTATGAATACGATAACACGAACCATACTAATATTATTTATTGAATACCTTCAGCATTAACGGATACTGTGTTAAGGCACATTAATAGATATAACAGCACGTGCGCAGGTGGTACACAGTCATGTGTAAAATTCATTATTGAGAGGGCCATTTTTATCGACACGTGTTTTCCTACTCGAAAGCACAGGTAGCCGTGGCTAAAACTAAACATGAATGGAAATTGAATCTATAAATAAAATGCGTATAAACGACATCTTTACAATATGGAAAAGGGCGAACTCCGTTCGATTATGAAATTATAAATATTTTTAGATCAAAAGTTTCTTTAAGTAAGAAAATTATTATTCTATGTTAGCTTTATCGTGAAATGATTGACTATATATACCCACTTCTTATCTATTAATATCTTCGAATAATATTTGAGTAAGTATATTATTTTCAGCCCACTGATTGATTATATTTGGTTTATCAATGTATTAAGAGTCAACAGTAAGATTATTTTCACAAGTCCTTCCTTGTATTTATTTAGGTTCCTGTATGCGCCAGACTTAAGACGGTACTTCAGTGAAATGGAAAATAATTTTCGACTATAGGTGCGACGAAATTTTGGACTGGCTGGCAATCGGAGAGCGAGAGTCGAACTGTTAACACGTCAATTTGTTTTGTCATGGCGACGGGGGAATTAATTCTTAAATCGTGTAAAGATGACTAAAAAACGTTACCCATTTACTTGAAAAAGAAAACATGTAAATGAATATATTATTATTATTAGTAATAGAACAATAAACATAACATTAAATGGACGCATGTTGACTTTTTATGACAAATTATGTTTTGCACAATCTCGCGTCGCGTAGTCACGATCGTTTTAGACCGTGCCCCAGCTGAAGTATAGCCATATATCTAAAGAGAATATTTTCCAGATGACTAATTCAAGTATATTACTAGTAATCTTCTTTCTTGTATCCCACACTATATACTTTATAATGTACTAGTTATTTGTTCCCAGCAAGCACTACATCTTACCATTTACATCGCTAAAGTTATTGAGAGATCCACAACGTTCTTCACTCGGTCGGATCTTTGTTCTCCTTTTTCTACGTCGACTTTCGATGTTTCCGCTGACAAAGAGTGCTTCCAAATCAACGTTTTTCTTTCTGGGACAGTTCTTTACAAACATTAACACCAGTATTGTTAATATTATAAAGTGAGTTATAATGAACATTTTCTTTTTTTTACAGGTGTGCTCATACTTTAAAGACCCCCTTGTGTGCATTGGGCCAGTAGCAACGGATCAGATAAAAAATAATGATATCCAACACACAGCTGGAGAAAAACGCATCACGTCTTATAAACACTCTTTACATTAAGCAAAAAATATAACTAAACTCTAAATAGATGACACACACTTGGTTTAAAATTATGCAAAGATAGATTATGCAAATTCACGAGATTTCAATATAATAAAATATGAATTGGACTTATCGATACAGAAGTAAATTAAGATACGAAAAATAGAAACACAAATACATCATATATTATTATAGTCGTAACTAATACTCGATTTGAATAGAGTTTCTGCAGTTTCTGGTTTCAAAAATACTATATGATTTCTGCTACAGTTAAATATTATGAAACTACGAAATAGTGGTCTGGTTGAAATCTATTTATTCAACCAAATACGATAAAATCGGGTGGTTTTGAATTATATAATGTTAAAAAATGTCTGTTCGTTGTTATCTGCAAGAATTTATTCAACTATTGTATGCATATTAGATTTAACACGTAAGTAAAATAAAGGTTCAAAATGATATATATTATCTTAAATGGTCGTCATAAATTAATCTCTGACTAATTTCAAACCAAGTGTATGATATCAACGCGCAGATAAAAATTGAGCTCAAGGTTTCTTCCCCAAGCCTTGAGTTTATAATTTGAATAAAAGGGGACAAATAGAAATGCATACCAACATGGAGTGGGTCATTCATATACTTATATATAATATTTTAACTGCACATTATTAATTGAAGATATTTTCTAAAACCATTGTTTTATTTTTAATATTTTCCTTGTATTATTTGTAATAACAGATTGTTGTTGTATGTCAGTAAATCTTATTGATAAAAGCATTAATACTAATAAAATACTTTTCATTTCGTTAAATATGCCTCGTAGAACTGACTACCTGGTATAATATAATTTTGTAACGTTAATGTTGAAGTGCTTTTATTTTAAAGATTTTTAAAAACCATGTACCTATTTACTGAATGAATTAAACATGTTATTCTTTATAAAACTGAATAATAACACATTTTTTTGAGTTTAATTTCTTGGTAGTTATATAATACATGTATTTGAAACAAAATGAATGATCCATTCCTGCGCACCTCTGACACTGGCAAAGTTTTTGGACAAACGTGAGTGAATTTTTATTTAATTTGTTTGAATTATGTTTCTTTCGGGCCATTGTTCTTTGTTTATTTTATTTTATAGTGTTGTCTCGTACATTTTTTTACATACAAGTTTCACAAAAAAACGACGGTGAAGATTCTTAATTCATTGTACTGATAACTATGGAGGAATTGTGTTATGTGTTGTGGGTACACAATAATATATTCTAAATATATTTATGAATACCGTACCTACTTATATAATATTACGGTGACTTATTGCATTATTGTTGAAAGTCTAATTTATAATGCTACAGATCTGAAATTTACAGAGTTTTCACAAAAAATAATAAAACTTAAAACGCGATTTTCAGACTTATCTCGTTTTTATCGGGGTCCGTCGATATGTATTATCAACAACCCCCGTTCAGCTACAAGGATAGATTACGTCTGCGGAAAATGTGTTTCTTTTTCTTGGACACACATTTATATGGACATACATGGATGTACATTTATTCCCTCATTTTAATCTTTGTAGGAAACAGCCAAGTATTTTTATTGACCATCAATAAAAATATTTTCTTTACACATTGAAGGAATAATTATATCCATGCAGAAACTAGATTCTGGAGATCTTTGATAAGTTACCTTGTAAAAATAATATTATAAATCACTGACGTAAGCTTGTGTACTCCGCAAACCATGCAACACAATATCACATCTGTCCATATAAAACATAATATGAGGACTTTAAAGGCAAATGATACCGATTATCATCAAACTTGAATATATTTGTGGAACTTCTGTAAGCCTAATTATTATTAGTACATTTATTGAATATTTAATTTTTTGTAACTTGAATATAAATTTATAATATATTCGGTGGTTTGGTGCTTCAAAACAGAAATTAAAAAATCTGTTGATTTAAAGGCAAATTAAAAAGGTCTCGAAAGTCGTCTCAGTTTCGCAAATATGTACCTTATTCTAACATAATTAATGTTATAGAAGATTAAGATATTAATATATATAATATTAATAAAATAAACTTAAATATATTATATTATATAGTTTAACATAATTATTATTCTGCCAATACATTGAATAATGATATTTATAGTCCCTCAACTTGATATTTAATTTGTTAAAAGGAATTATGTATTGTAAGAAATTGCAATTTTAAATTTTTTGTGGAAATAATTCACACCAAAAACGTATTTTTTTCATATTTTAATAACGTGTTAATAGTTAAAATTCAAAGCTTAATAATAATATTTTTTTGCAAAGTTTTATCCAGCACCTAACATATAAATATTTCTAGTCCATTAAAAACTCCATAATAAAATATTAATTATTTACCATTCTAGTAGATATAAAAAAGTAAATGTTTGTATTTTAAAATATAATATATATTATTATTATTATTACTACTATATAATATTGTGTAATTTGAAGACGTAAAAAAATATAAAGACTTACTGTAAATCAATACATATCAAAACTGGCTGAGGCATTCTATTTGTAAAACTAGTTATTGTAGCGACTAAACAGCAATTAGAATTTTTAAATTATATTTATTACATAGGTATAAAAACACACACTAAGTGTATTATACATTTAAATACTGTATTGTTGATTGATGTTCATATTGTGATATGGAAACAAAAACTATACAAATATAATCCTGGAAACTATATTTTATATAATAATTTATGGTACTCAGTACAGTGTTGGAACAGTACAGTACAGTATCAATGATTGTTGGGTTTTTAATATAGAATTTTAAATATGTTACCGTTAACGTGAGATTGGCCAATGCGATTGGCATAAAATTAAAGTGTAAAAGGTTAATCAGATCGACTTACTAACCTCATCAATAACTCATATTCAAGCTATATTTGAATACATTTTGAGTATTGGTAATGCATTACCCATTTGTTTGAGAGAATAGATAATTATATTATTATCTAGCATAGTCTAGAATTGAAAAGAAAAACGTGACATATTTATATATTCCATTGAAAACGAGGCTGGATAGTAAAGGTAGGTACTATTGAATAAAATAAATTATTATTTTTTTATTATTTTCCTATTATATTTCTATAGTTTTGTTTTGTAAGTAGATACTTTGAGTTTTCAATATTTTGTCTAATACTAAAAAAATATTGAAAATTATCGTTACACTTACAAGGATGGGCCTTTTAAAAGAATGTTGGAATAAAAATAATTATTGCAGTGACTCTAATAGAATTTATTTGTGCAACATTAAATTTAATATCCTGTATATAACAATAACAGTATTTGAAATGTAATATTTTTTATTCGAGTTTTACTTTCTGGCGCTTGAAGTTAGCTGCTGAATATAGCAATCCTAAATACTTAGTATTATATGCCTACTTTTTTTCATGGAAAACTCTGTTTAAATAATAACGATAGAAAAACATCTAACAAGCAAATTTAATGTAACAGGAAAATTCAAGTATCATAGAAAATGTTTATTCATTTTAAATAAAAATATAATATTTATAAAATAAGCTTTTAATGTTAATGTTGCGCAGAAATTTCTAAATAACGCTGTAAAATAAAAATTGTCTTAAATTATATATTACAATCTAAAATAATTTAGTATGTAGATTAATAAAAAATATATAATATTATTGATTCTATTCTTTATGTCAAAAAAGCACTTACATATCAATTATTTATTAACTAAAAATATGTGTAAGTTAATGTTAAATGTTAATATTAAGCTATCTGTGATTGAAGTCAGAGCTGTATCAAAACAATTTTATTTATTTTCTCATTAAATTTTTTATTAATATATAGTAATTATATATTCAAAGTTATTGTTATCTATATAAATATATATTTTTTGATTTACTGAATATTAGTCAGCGGATTGTGTGGAAGAGTTGTGGAATAGATTAAAAAAATAATCATCCATCGATCTGAACACGATAATAATATCAATAACGCCTCTGTTTGCCTCATGGTTTGAAACCACAATAAAATGGGTTGAATACCATCAATTATTATTGTAATCACGTTTCTACCATTCAGAGTATTTCTAAGCATGTGCGGTATAAAAGTTAACAGATTTATGTGCTGAACGAAATATCTGAATGGTCTTATGTAAAATCCATTTTGTTATTTGTTTTCAACAGGGGATGAGTATTATTATCCACAATTATTATTCTGCACAATTCATTGGTGACCTAAAAAAATCTCTGAAATTTGATACTTTATAAAAACATCAATGGCCTATTTATTAATACTTATTTATGTTTTTTTTTAATATAAATATTTTGAAAAGAAATTAAGTTTTGATTCTCTCTGTAATTCAAAAACTTAGTAGTTGCAAAAATTAAAAATTACATACTTAAAGTATAACAGTGTTAATTTAAGAATAAATGGTACTTGTATTATTAACTGCAATATTTTGTTTTATTAATTAATCCCACAATCATTACCTAACTACATACCGTGGCTGTGGGACTATTGATATCCTTCCACCAAAGATCAAGTGTGACACAGCAACTCTTCAGAGTATTAAAAAGTTTCCTAATACTCTAAACTCCGCGTCACACTGATATTGTTTCAATGCCCATACGCTGGATAAAATCAAGAAAGCTTTTATGGATGATAGATCCAATTGTAGAGCTCCAGAGAGCCTGTCTTCTGCAAATACATAGTAAGTATAGTAGGGGATATACCCAACATGTGTATGCAAAAGGGGGGGTAATATTTATCTCCTTGATGTGAGTGTGGAGAAATTCACAGATGAGACCTGTCCTTTATGACTTCCCGGAGAGTCTTTCTGTGGTGTCACTTTCACCCTGCCACAATATGAGTGAATGAATTTGCATCACAACTAAATTTCTATGTTTCTTTCACTAATTGTTTATTCCGATTTTTCTCTATTAAAATATTAGCCGGAACTTTGGTATGACTTGATTTAACTTAAAACCTAATTTTGCACCTTAACCTATGCCTTCAGCGAGTTTTCTCACTCTATGAGGCCATGACCAACACATTGATTAACACAGTACACATGATTAACATGATTGCACATAGAAATTTTATGAGTTTTCTCGTTCGACTCTAAATACATTGATTTGCATAATCTAAAAAATTACACACAGTGACATCTGTTTGAATAATTATGAAAAACTAAACCACAAATTATCGATATTAGTGATTTTAGTAAGAGCTTCCCTCTACATTCAACGGGTGTCATTAAAAATCTGCGGCCTGTCAGATACTGCCATAGTAATATCGTGAGGCATAGAAAAGGTTATAATAGTGCTTCAGTGTTAAGTGTCAAGCTGCAAGTGTTTTTTTTTTGGTACATAAATAAATAATACTAACAAAATCTATTAACAAATTCTGTCATCAATTTTAAATGATAATTGATTAAGTTTGCTGTCTATAGATGGCAGTGAATACCTTACAATCGACCGAGGGGAAGGAGCTAGAGAAGCCTTCATCAAACTGGATGGCAATGTGGTTGATGATGGTTCATCATGAATTGAATTAAAGAATAAAAGAGGTATGTATTCTAAATATATATATATATTTATAATATATCAACAATATATAATATACAGAAATAATATTTATGGCAACATGAAAAATACATTGGTACATTAATAATTGGTTCTTCAAAAATAATATATCTACTTAATTATTAACTTAAGATACAAATATAGAATTATGATTAATAATGGCTGTAGTAATAAGTAATCAGCAGGTAAAAAGATGTGACAGTCATTAATTTTTAATCTGTGGAACAGAAGATACACTTTTATTTATTGGGTTGGAAATTATGAGACCAAATTCTAATGCTCATGAATGTTTTTGATTCCTTTTACTAACTTTCGTGCCTTATCACTGGCCCTAGCAGTTCTTAAACAAAGTAACTCAAAATGTAATTGAGCTTTTCATACCATATGTGGTCTCTTGATAACTAATAGCTCAATGGTGCTACTAAAATGATTTAAACGATTAATAATAATATATTATTGTCATTTAGGCAAGTCACTATTAGAAGAAATGGAGGTTTTGAGTTAAATATGCTAATGATACAGAAAAAAATTCTGTTTAAACAGGCTAAAGTCACTAAATGGAACAACATAATGATCCTGACATATTAAAAGAGGAAATATGCCAAAATACAGATTTTTTCATACACCTTTAAACTTTCAGACTGTTATCTCAAAATTATGTTCCTGATGATAGTGACTTTTGCCTGAATGCTGTCTATATTAAGTGTGCAATAAAAAAAATGTAGGAAATGGATAAAAACATTTTTATTTGAATTGTCACATCTCATTAAGGTTAATTAACAAGCTTTTAACTGGAGGGTGAAAATAATTATAAAAACGAATTCCAAGAATAAAACAACAAAAAAATCTTCAAGTAATTATTGTAAAATCCATAATAATTACTAAAATACACTGACAAGTATGGCAATATCGTACATTACATAACTATAGTAAAACCTCGATTATCCTGACAATTGGGGATGCTGGTAATCCGATCAATGATTAATTCAGATGCATAATCCAATCTTTTGCTACATTTTTGATGCTCATACGAAATAAAATCGGAATAATTGAGGTTGTACTTGACTATCATTTAAAATAACATATTCAAATAAATGACACTATTTAATTCCATGATTTGGAAGTAAGAGGGAGATAAGTCTAAAATTAGTAAATATGCCAAATACCAAAAAAAAAATGATGGGACGAATCAATGTCATTGAAATAGTAAATTTCACACAGGAACGTTTTCCATACAAAATTGTCCAAAACTCAATCTGCATTAAATTTGACTTTCCTCAAAATAATAATTTACGACTTACCTCCCTGTTCCTTTCGCACACACAGTTATTAAAAAAAATAATAAAACAAACTGATTAATCTCCTGTTTTAATAGATAAACATTTGTACTTACAGATTATTATCTTAATTATCGAGGTAATTGATATTTTGAGTAATAATTTTTACTACTACAGTTACTAAATAATTAAACAGTATTTACATACGACAATAAGAAATTATGTATTACACACAACTACGTATGGGGTTGTTTTAATAATGGCCATACTTCAAAGAAACTAGTTTTGATCTAAAAAATTATGATACGGTACAAAACTATAATTAAGATATGTCACAGAAGTTTACTTTTAAGGTAGGTAGGAGCGTTACCTAACCTAACCGTAAAAATATGTAATGATTTGATTTCTTTTATTGAATTGTTTTGCAAGAGAAAATAGCAAAGATTGTGATTTTCATTAAGAAATGAGAATGTAAATATGTTCTAATAAGTCATTCAAAACAAGATGCCTTTTAAGCTTTCATTGCTCTGCAATTAGTATGGAGAAAACCAAATTAATGCTGTTCACCAAATCAACAACACCACAAAGCCATTTCACATTAAACAATGAATGCATCAACAGTTGAAGACAATTAAATTAAAAATGAGAGACAATTTAAATCTTGCAAAGGATCTTTGACCCAATTTCCAAGTGTAAAATTTGGCATCATCACTATAAACATGAGCTCTACAAGTTATTTGATGGGCCTGACGTCGTCAGATTTATCAAAAACCAACATCTGCAATGAGCCGGTCATGCATATGGAAGACAGTAACTTCGGTGGTGGCTTGATAGAATACAAATTACAAATAGACTTGGTAGAGAATGATAAGTAGAACGGAGGGCCAGGCGTAGTTGAGGAATGAAAAGACGGCTTAAATTTTATAGAAAATTCATAATTTTGTCACAATCAAACCAATCATAATAATATGTGTCAGTGAAATAACAGCAAAAAATGTCATTAATAATGTAAGAATATCATCTGTAGATTTATATGATAAATTTTCAAAATTACACATTAATATTCAAATACATTTTAAAGTACCTACATACAATACAAAAATAAAATATTTTTTGATTAACATTAGCTAAAAATTTTAAGTTCAATAATTAGTCATAAAAAATTATAGTAAGTACTTAAGACTTAGACGGAAGGAATGATTGATGCACTGTACTCTTAATTCACATTCATATTTAAAGCAATCTATCAGATTTTATAACAATTAGGTATTCAAAGGTGATAAAAAAGAAACAAAATATAAAATAATTATATAGTTTTTATAAAAACATCATGCGTAAAATACAAATGATAAGTTTTATAATTCATAATAATTTGGTTTACCCAAATAGACCTGTGGTCTAGAGCAGTGGTTCTCATGCCGCATCGGCCACCAGCGACTTTTTTATATTTATTTATAAAATTGGTTGAATACATGTCATGACTTGTCTTAAATTTCTTTCCACGCTCAAATAGTGATCCATAATGTGTTCTTTTGATGAGATGATGTGTGAAATAGTCCGTTTCTGACTTAACAAAATTTTTGCCGAAATAGATATGTACTAAAATGTTCAAATATCTTTTATTGAATGGACTTGTCTATAAATAAATAGATCCATTTTTTAGTAAATAAAATTTAGCATTAATTTTTTCAATCACAACAAAAGTGAAATTTGGTGCGGCCACCAGACGTTTTCATAGAAACTGTAAATGTCAAATGTGCGGTCACAGTTAAATTTCACGTGAGAACCACTGGTCTAGAGGCAGAATGCGCAATTTCAACACGTCAAGTTTTTTGTGAGAACTGTTTCAAATTTTTTTATATTACTTGTAAAATAGATTTTGATGACAAAGTGACCATTTTGTATGGCACCTATGCGTTACAATTTTTCGAAATAGGTCAAAAAACTTACCCGTTAATAAACTTCAGATCGGAGAAGGCATAGCATTACCGCAATTCTCAAACAACGGATCCAACAAGTGAGAATATTATTAAATTCCTCATGTCGCTTAGATAACAGTAGATTTTATTAAATTTACTTCAAATTATATTGACAAATAATTTCTATTTACCACCTTTGATATAAAAAAATATTTTTAGTTAGAGTATGTAAGTCAAAGGTTTAGTTTCATCATAATAGTACAACATTGATATAATGGTAAAAGTGTATTAAAAATAGTTTCAATTATCTAGATATCGAAATATATTCAGTATGTATGTATACATTATGTAACAGTAAATGTATCAAGTAAAAATAATCTTCTATCATTTACGAGGATATTAGTTACAAATTCTAAAAACATTAAGTAACAAGTGTAAATAAATTGACATTACAATATAATATTGTAAATGTATTTTAAAAAAGCTACCATTGGAAAAACAATTCATAACTAAATTACTTATAATCATAAAAATATATAATTATAACCTATAAAAAAATCACCTGAATCATCAGTGGCAGTTTTACATGAAGCAGATGAGGCGGTCGCTTAATCGGAAAGTATCAAGATCCTAAAACGATGCGTATTTTTCACAATCTGATTGAGTAGCTTTGAAAAGTCCCTGCAGCACAAAAATTGCTGTAATTTGAACACTTGAAGGAGGTTACGGGGGCCTCCAAACCTGACAGAGCCTCATGCCTTCACATAGGTACCTAAAACCACCACTGTGAATCGTGTGTTGATATCACGGTAACGTAGGTGATGGCAAAGTTTTATTCGGTTAATGCGCTCAGTACGGATGGTATTATCAGAAGCATTATTGAGAAGCACCTGGCAATGACCACAATTGAGTGAAATTTAGGTGGCGACTATTATTATTATATAATATATTATTAGTTGCCAGTAACAAATTTCTTATACAAAATGTTTTCAATAAATCCGCTTACTTTGTTGGGAAATCTGGGATTCGTTGGTAAGCTTAGTGATGTACGTTTATTAAATCAAATATTATGGAATACATTGGCATGGTAATGAGCGTTTACTGTTTTATCTGAAATACATATATAGCATTAGTTTTTTAAAGGCAATTTATATATGTCTAATTACCATTTTATCTATTATCAAAGTAAAGGGTAAGTTGGCAAAGATGAGATTTGAAATGACAGTTCGCCAACATACCCTTTTGTTTCCTGCTCTGGTCTCTACACCCTACAGTATGTCATATATTACATCATTATAGTCTTAACCAAGTTAAGATAAACTAATAAACATAATTTGAGTGAAACATAATGTAACTTTTGCGGGACCCATCTACAATTGCTTTGGTTAATAACTGGACACTAGTATTCAGCCAACTTCCCCAGTTAACTGTATGCCAACTACTATCTTATATCACAATATATGATTAATGCCACTCAATAATGCTTATTACCTTGCTGTCTTACGGCGGAATCCCACGAATCCCTAACTTACATTTGAATTTTTATACGAGAGAGTTCTTTGAAACAATAATTGTGCATCCGTAGAAGTGCACAAGTGAATAAATTCCAATTTGGGAAATATTTATGGCCAAGTCATGAAATTATTCACGGTTTTTTGACTCGTGTCAATAATCACCGATAACTCGTGGGAAAAGACAAGTAAGCAACATTTTTACGAGTACACCTTTTCTCACGAGTTGTCAATTATCTGCAATTGACATATATTTGTCGAGTGCGTACTCCACTCGTGGAATTCCACCTTTATACATATTACCTCGTTATTGCACATATTTAAAAATAAATCAGAATGTTGAAAAACAAGAATTTTCATTCTATTTCAGTTAAATGCATAAATGAATAATATTTAGCTACCTTGGTTTTAATTACATACAGTACAATAATATTCATTATCATTAACAATTTATTTTTAATGACCTAAAGAACCTAAGAAAATACATAATATTTCTTGTATTATTAATATAATTATAAGAATATTTCTTCAAAAATATTTTTTAACACTTTAAGCTCAATTTGTCTTTTAACTAAACAACACTATGTATCTGAATAGTTATTATAATTTTTATTTACCTAAAACAACAAGCACCATTTAAGTAAATTACACATAACAAAATATACAGTGAATAAGTTTTAATTAATTTTTACTAATTCTATTCTTTTTAAAATGGTACTATTATCAAGTACGTGCAAAAAATGAATAATAATAACATTTTTACTCATATCTTTATATCACTTTTTATACATTGTTAAGGCAAAGTTAAACTTTTTCTAGTGTACTAAAAATAGATAATCTTTTTCAGAATTCGATTAATGAGGTTTTTATCGACATCACATTTTGGAGTTTAATTTGTAGAAAAGATATAAAATTTGACTTATTTTTAATCCTACCTAAAACCTCCTCAAAGTGGCGTGGATTAATATCTTTCCCCGTTTACACTTTAATTAACAGGAAGGTTTTACTGGTAGGTAAAACAAGTTCCAATTAGACAAACGTTACTCAATCTTTGTCTGCTTTGACATATAGACCAGTAGACCTATTTTTAATAGAATTTTTACAAAGTTGTGTGTCATTTGTATTTCCATCTTTTGGCATTGGTCAATGTAAAATAAAATTGACGAAGTGATCTTGCACTGTCAATAAAAACAAATTAATAAAACACAAAGCATTGGACACACAATGCAAAATCAATTGTATTTGCACGAGTCCTTAATATACTGTCTGAATATTATCCGCCGAATAATCGAATATGTTCCCAGAACTAGGTAACGAATATGTCGAAAACTTGCGAGAAATATTTGGTAAGATCTGTGACTGTGAGATTAATCAACATCTTTATAATCATTGGCTTCATAAATTCTTTGATGGGCTAGGCATTATCAGATTTAATTAAGCCCGACATCTGCGATGGCTTGGTGACCTAACACGTAAACACCGATAAAACGATTCACATTTAGTGGACCAGAAAGGACACGGAGTGTAAAGACCATGGCCTCGGCAGTTCGATGGTATCCAGAAAGATTCATGAGTGCTGTGAGAGGGCAAAATTCAGAGTAGAATGAAGAAGTCTGCATTAGTTGGCCATTGTCAACTCTAGGCTGTAGTGTCACAAAAGAAGGATGTCATTGTTCATTGTAGTAAAGCGATTATTATAAACATTAATAACGTTTGTTTGGAATACGTTAGACTTCATTAAGTGGCCTGAATTCACTATATCAAGTTTAGCTGCAATCAAATACACTTAGAGCTAAGAATGTTCTTTTATTCCACTCGGTGTTGCACCTAGTACTATAATTGTAATACAGTTGTGCAACACTGTTTTCACCCTCATTTCAATTTTGAAGCATACAGTAAACATATATATATATACCGTTTCACCCAGTCTAATACAATGTGCTGCACTTCATTCAATGCAAACCTAGCAATGGGCAGATTACTAATATATGTAAACATACCTTTTCTACGATTCCATATTCACACTTCATGTCAGTATTTAGTCTTAGGTCAATGCTACATTTGTGATTATTGACATATAACATTGAATCATTCAAATATACATGAGTATATAATGACAGTCTTCAGATGCTTTTAAGCAGGCTTCATGAGCACTCCTCCATCGACCGGTTCCAGTCTGAAGAGGGAGTCATTCTTGAAGTTGTGAATGACTTCATCGGTGAGGTGGACACGGATCCCGTTGGGGCCGGCCACGAATACTGTCGTAATGTCGCACATCGTTCCGTTTATGCCGTCCTGTTGAAGGAATGATTTCAAGTTATTTTTTGCATTAAATTTTGTAAGTGCATAAATATTGCCATCACACAGATCGTTTGGCAACAATATACATCATAGATGGGTTCATTAATTTGGTGTCTAAGGCATACAATAATACCTCCATTTGACAATGTTTTAAAAGGTGTAACCATATTGCATATACCTAATGCTAAATGAGAAAAATGACCGATTGAATCAACCTCTGTCACTGAATTAAACTTCACACAAAAACATAAGAGTTTCCACACAAAATTATCCGAAATATAATTTTCTTTTGGCTCTTCTGAAAAATAATGATTTTAGACCATCTCTGTTTTCTTTTCACATGCAATTGTCATACACAGTAGAAATCAATATTGAATCTTTTCTTCCAATTGTTTCTGGCCCTGATTGGCCCATAGATATGGCAAGAGTTTTTCATAAACAAAGATTGAAAGATTTTTCTTTCAATACACATTGAAGCAAAGAAAAAATGAAAACCTATAAACAAATAATAGTGGAAGGAGCTACTACGGAACAACTTCAATCAGCAGTGCTGATCTAGGCTGATGTTACTGACACATGAATATAACAAACAAATCATTCAGACCTTCATGCCACTTTTATGGTTGTGTAACTAATGTTCTCATAGAAGTAGGGCAAGTATTAGTAAGAGGATTCTGTGACTTGAATATGCTTAAAGATAAACCTATATAAATATGATATACTTAGATATATTTTACCTGAAGAAGCGGTAAGAGTTTCCTCTTGAGTTCAGCAGCATGGCAGGATCTCAGGTAGAGAGCGCTGTAGGGTTTTTCCCCTGCTCTCCGGGCATATAGGGTCAGTCGTGCTGGTGTTCGTCTGTTAAATACAAATGCATTTTTAGAAAATGAGAAAGTCAAAAGACCTAAAAAACATGAACCATTATACAAAATGTGGTTAGTTTTCAAACTTGCTACAATAGTAGTCATATTTGTGTATATGTAGATAGTTAACCCGGCACCTGCCTCAAAAATCGTATGACGCACCATAACTACGCATGAATTTCATTATCGTCTTTGTTCTATACTAAAAAAAGCAATAAAAAATATGTCACAGCTCCAGTCGAGAACCCAAAACCATTAAAATAATTTCGACACACTAAAAAACCGTAATAAATCAGTTATAATATCAGAAACACTCGAACAAACGAATGCTATCCAAATTTGAAAGAACTCACCGTAAGACGCCATTTTGTAGCCAATAGTTAGAGCTCTGCGCGGTGTGTACTATTTCGACACTTGTGCATTACGTTCCCACGAATTGAAGTGTTACTAATTTTCAAGTGCATATCGATAAATCACATATTAATGTCTTCGGGTTGAGTCGTAAACAAATATAAAGGGGACCCTTTTAATATATTTAAACTACACAAACACTTAACTTATTGAATATTATTGATAAATTAACACGAACTCAGATATTAAAAAAAAAACAAATACAATAATAAACCTATTTTAAAATTCTTTTGACGTGTGATATATTTTAAAGCAAGGTGACAGACATAACGCAACATCACACGTTGGGCACATATAGCGAGAGAGTTTTGTTTTTTTCGGATTTTTTTTAGAATTCCCGCATACGAAACATCTCCTTCTAGGCTTATCGGTATTTTGTGTCGGTAAAATGTATTCTGGCAAATGTCCCGTTGCACTTTTGGGCAATAATCGTACGGGATTATCGCTAGTTGACGCTGTCGGCTTGGGCAGGGGTGCATTTGAAATTCTCACACAATATTTGTTCACTAATTGTTTTATTACACAGAGTTGAAAATCGCCCAATGTTTTTTTGTCACATTTAATAAATTTATATAAATAAAAAGCATTTAATAAATATAAGTCGATCATGTGGAATGCGACCTTTTTATACCACTTGATCGACTTTCTCATACACGACAAGTTGCTAAGCATCATGTCGGACTTATCTACCGTACCCATATTTTTGTTATAATCTATAACACATTTTGGTTTTTCGATGTTTTCGCCAGTTCTATAGTTCACTTTTCCCGTTGGTCCAAATGATGCATCGTGGAGGGTGGATAGCATGTGAACATCCCTCCTATCGTGCCATTTCAGAGCCAAAAGTGGACTATTGTACTTAGACTCGGTATCTCCCTTTTTCAGTTTGCTGAACTCTGGCATATCTTTACGATTTTTTCTCACTGTACCGCAAGCATTCGTTTTGTGAGAGTGAAGGTATTTAAAAAGCGCCGGACTCGAATACCAGTTATCACACCATAAGGTGTGACCTTTCCCGATGTAGTCTTTCATTAGCGTTGTCACTACCGCACCGGAAATACCGAGATTTTCATTGTCTTGTATGTCAGTCCCTTCCCCACAATAAATTATAAAGTCAATAATATATCCTGTCATTACGTCACACATCACAAACATTTTTATTCCAAATCGATGTCTTTTGGAAGGAATGAATTGTTTAAAAATTAATCTACCCTTAAACACGATTATGCTCTCATCTATGCAAAGATTCTGATACGGTATCATCGTTTCCCTAAAAATTGTTCTTGTGTGTTCTAACAGTAATCTAATTTTAGCTAGTCTATCATTTGAGGCGGTCACACTAGGATCAGAAAAATGAAGCATTTGTAAAATAAGTTGGTATCGATTTCTAGCCATTATTTTCCCAAAAATGTCTGCATGCAGGTAAGGATCGGTACTCCAATGTTCCTCTATCGACGTGTGCTTATTTCGAGTCATCAGCATTGATACGGCAAAAAATGTATACAACTCCGGCACTGACGTGTCTGTCCAATTGTGTGATCGCGATTTCGGTCCAAGGTCTCCCGCACTGTACGAATGGTTAAAAAATGTATTCGTTTGGTTCACTATTTCCGACATTATATTTTTATTCAAAAAATGTTCAAAGAAAAGACATTCGGGAGAGGATTCGTTCAAGTCGTTCGATGTCACGCCAGATCGACAATCATTGAATTCGTGAACTATTGGAATATACGGGCCAGTTCTCCACGACCGCAAAAATTCAATTGGCTCGTCAGAGTCCGTATCGTCGACGTCATGATCAGTCTCATGCTGTTCCAATTCCTCTTCCGACATATCATAATCTGAGTCCAATTCCTCATTAGTACGCACATTTTCTTCCTCCATATTTACGCACTATAAAACTATGAAATGTTTTTAAAATGTTTAACTACAGTATTAGGGAACGCCAAATCACAGAAACCATTAAACTCACACACAATAGTTATTGATATCAGTATTAATTTTCACATTCACTAAAATGGGACACGGTAGACAGTACAAAAAGTATTTTAAAAATCGCGGTAAAATAAAATCATACGTTCAATAGTTAATCATGCCAGTTTTAATGTGATAAGTACACCAGACAGCAAAAAAAGTATTTATCAACGATTGCGGTAAATATTCAACTTGTATGCGATAAATACAATCCCGCGCAATGGCCCGCTCGGTTGAAAGTCTGTCGTATACTGCGCAGTCGCGGCGCGCAGTTCAAACTGATTTCTGTCGACCGGCAAAACTTGGCCGTACGAATTGGTTCGAAACTTTGGTGATTATTTTATATTTAGAACCAATGCTTTTAAAATATGTCATAGGTGGCAGGAGAAGGACAAATCAGGCCAAATTTACGTGAAAAAATCAGTCCCGTATGATAAATATGGACGCGGTGACATCGATTTATACACATGCGCATTGCGAATTTGGCCGATTTGTACAAGGTGTGTGACATCGGCGCCGGCCGGGTTAAATAAAATATTTACAATCTGTGTAAAATTAGATACTTACGAACTAGTATGATTTATTCAATATTAAGACGTCCATTGTGGAGTAGAGGGTATTGCGATTATTGTTTATTTCATAGTTCACAAATTGAAACCCCTTAGATTGGTCTAAGTTACATTGTTTTTTCAATCAACGTGAACTTTGAATCTGGCGAATGGAACCGACCAATTGTTTAGCGGATAAATAGCAAAAGTGAAAAATTTTTTACAAATTATAATAATTAAGATAGCTGATAAATTACTTACTCTGAATGTAGCGCATAATACAATCTGATGCCATCGGCCAAATTGCAAATTTGAGTTAAATCATCCCTTGAAAGTCTGAAAAAAATACAATTCACAACTTCAGTAAATTAAATAATATATATTATGTAAAAGATATGTTATCATTTGTATTCTACCTACAATGTCAACGATGTTCCATGAAACTATTGAATAATATTTATTAAATAACTCATTCATATATCCTTGTTTATTGTTTTAACTTTTTGTTTGTAAAATAAAATAAATTGAATTGCGCAAATAGGAAAGAATTTGTTGGAATAGTATAACTATTACTAGGTGCATTATTATATTATTACATACTTATTATAGCCATATAATATTTACTCTTAACAACATACACAATTATTTTATTTTGTCTATGGGCATCAGTCCTACCAACTGAATAAAGTTACCTGTCATTACAATTCTCACAGCAAACAAGCTGTTTTTACTTTTACTGTTCATCATAATATTCTAGAATATATAACAGAAAGTATACCTCATTAAATCAGCTCCAGAAAAATTGGCAAAAGTGGAGATATGTTCTGCGAATCTATTTCTGGAAAGCCAGGCTTTGGTTTCTGCTGCCGTGGAACTCTCAGTTAGACAGCCAAGCTGAACCTGAAAATAATATAAAATTTTATATAATAAAACAATTTTTTAATTCCATGTCCTATTCCATATCTTATATTACTAACACTGGAAATTCTTTTAGCGACGACCGACCTCTGTACCCATCTTCTCTCTCAGTTATTCCTGAGATTTTAAATGATAAGTCTATAATGACATAATATATTATTAATATGGCTGTTTGCAAATGGAAAAAGGAGATAAGTCCAAATTCACTGCTTTTAGTAGACTCAAAAAATTATTAAATTTTGGACAACTTTGTATAATATGGACGGAATGTTTCTGTGTGAAATTTACTAATACAGCAGTAGGTACATTTGGAATACTCAACACATTATTCAATTTTTCAGATTTATCTCTCTTTCTTTTGCATATTATGATAGTTTCCATGTAGTTTCATTTATAATTTAGAGCCGAGCCACACCGGGCGACTCTGGTCTCGAGACCAGTCGCGCGACTGGTCTCGAGACCAGTCGCGCGACTGGTCTCCTCGTGCGATTTACTCGGGCGACTTGCCGGCGACCAGAGAGGCAGCCAATAATAAAAATAATAATGAATGTACACGCAAGTATGCAAAAAAATACGTTCTCTACGCAGCGTGGCTGCCAGCGACTTGCAGGCGACCAAGGCAGTCAATAAATAATAAAAATGAATGTACATACCTACGCAAGTATGCAAAAAATAATAAATATAATGGCGTGGCTGCCCGTGACTAATCGCCCGGTGTGGCAGCACTCAATACATAGCTATATGTTTTCATACATCGCTACCGGTCGCCCGACCAAAGAGACCGCGAGACCAGACCGAGCGCAAGAACGAGATTTTACTGATCGCCCGACTTTATTGCTTGCGCGACTACTGGGCGACCAGGTGTGGCATGGTCCATATAACTACATGCATCGGTCTGGTCTCGGCGACTGGTCTCGAGACCAGAGTCGCCCGGTGTGGCTCGGCACTTAGTGGGATATAAAATATTCCATACCTCGCAATGATCAAGAGGGCTATCAGGCGAAATTGGTAAACCAGCTCTGCAAACCAATTCTTCGTCACAGTCAAGCGATGATCCACTGAAAAAAATAACAGCAAAAATTAGTATATTGTAAAAAATTAAATTTATTTAAAAACTCTCAGTACCCACAATAGAGAACAAAATTATTTTTTACTGACTTTAAAAAGAGAGACATAAACAACTTTAAATTGACTTAATAAGATAATAAGTGATATTGGAAACTAACTGTGAGTTCACTCTGGACAAGGTTTGTTGAAGTTTCACTTCATTGAGCTGTGTTGGTAGAACTGAAAAAAAAACCAAATACAATAAAATATTAATAATAATAATATAACAAATATAACTAGAGGGTCTGTACATACTGTATGTATTTTTATTTTGTGAGGTTATTACATAAAATTGATTTTTAACACACATTAATCTGAGAATATTTTTTATGACTAATTTTCGTGTGTTTACAAATAAGTGTAAATAGGTATAAAATATATCCAGTTACCTGTAAAAATGTATTTTATGTATGTGATACCTAATGGTCTTGTAAATCAGATTTTTTTAAACCTTTTAGAACTGCGACCCAGATCCGGGTAATAGTTTTGGTTTTGCGATTCAAGAAAAGATTAATAAAACAACACACAGAGACAACAATTGAATAAATAATTAAAAAATATATATATACACCTACCGAGTTGGTGCAGTCCATGTTCTACGCGTGGTGGAGAAGCAGAAGAGGGAGCTGAAGGTCTTGCAGGAGCACCTCCTGATCCGCCACTGTACAAAGAAATAAAAAAATATTCCTACATAAGTAATAAGCTATAGTGTGACTTAACTGCAAAAACAACTTCATTGATTTTCCTCATTCTCAGTCCTGAATGGAAAGAAGGTAAGAAATAATAATAAATTGCTATGTTGCTTTTTTCACATAAAATTCATATTATAAGCTAAGGATTACTATCAATGACAGAATTTATAATCCCAAGATTAGAGGAGATATTATTTTGCAAAAAATCAATTTTTAATATTTTCATATAATAAACTGATGTTACTATAGAATCATATCTAGGCTGGAACATTATTTTGATTATTTTTTAGTTTCAAAATGAGAAAATTACTATTGGTTGGTTCTGCAATAACATAATAAGTATGTGTCCAATTTTACGAAAAAGTATTTTCACACACGCATTTCTTTGTAATATACTATAAAGATAAAATGAGCTTTGTGTTTGTAGTAAAAAAACATGTCCCTTAAAAAAACAATATAATATCCATTGTAATAATTGTGTCAGTAAATTCGGTACTGTGATGGCAAACGGTTATTACTGCTGTTTACACAATTTTACAGGAGAGCAAAAACAAAGTTTCAAAATCAGTCTGACAAGTTAGTTTATAAGATATTTTAAAGTATTTGATAAGAAAATAAGCGGAATTAGCATCCCATATAATCATTTATATTATAAAGTTTTATTGTTATCTTCTTTTTGCCATATCAACTTTTTTGGTCAAATGCAGATATTTTTTAACATTTCTTTGTAACCAATAAAGTTGCAGCTCTAATATTTTGTCACATCAAAGAATGTACAATTTGGAACACATTGTGGAAGAAGATTTGCTAGGAACATAATATTATATAGAAGATATTATCCAAAGCATTGTTTGCAGTTGGTAGATTGTACAAATAAAAAAAGATGACGTAGGCAACAAAATACATAGGAATTATAGCAGAAACAAGACGATATTATGTCTAATAATATTACGAACTTTCTTCTGAGATAAAACATAGTTGTCCTCCTGATTCTATGCGACGCAGGCATCATTCGTGGCCTCTTCTGCCTGGGACATCTCACGGCACATGACATTTGGTAACACATTTTTAGGTACCAGAAATTAATATAACATATCTTTAATTGTCTTTCTTGTAAATATGCAATTTATTTTATGTATCCGCCGTCTTATAATAATAATCAAATTTCACTTCAATTTATACAACTCTCTGTACAGTCATTTTCAATATAATATATTAAATCCATTCACGGTATTGTGTATTTCGAAAAGATATTCAATATAAATCTTTTTCGAAATGTTTATCTCCTGTCATTTCACAAGTCTCATTATTCGAATCTTCAGAATCATTTCGTTATGTCCATCGAAATACCTTTCTATGCCTCGTAGTTGCTTTGCGCAACACTTCATGCTAGATATGATTTGGACTGCAATTTTTGCTACCTCTATTATATCACTAGAACCAGCGAGTATATTATGGAGATATGCAATTATTTAATGCTTCTTTTAATAACATAGACGAAATACCGGAAATATTTTTAATATTGATTAAAATAAAATATTCTTCAAATATGTCTTCGTTCTAGTAGTCAATAAACTAAAGCCGAATCTTCTGTCAACTGTTCTTAACTGTATTGCAGTGATTTCAAATATAGATATCTTGTTGTATATTGTAGATACATTATTGATACACGGCAATAATTAAAAAAACAAACGTATATATTATTATGTTTTTCCCGACTGATTAGCGCATATTTTAAATCCAGTTAGGGATAGAATGCTAAGAAAAGATTTCTTGTTGCATATTTTAGATACATGATTTTAATTTTTTTTTATTATTCACTTTCACACACTTTCATAATATTGTTAAACTTTTAACTTCTGTTTGGATTTAACTGTAAATATAATTAATGTTTAAAATTGGACTATTGATAATAAATAAATAAATTTGTGTATTGCTTGTTTGACGTAAAAATAGAATAGATAGTCAGTAGATATTTTTAGAGCCAATAAAACACAAAAATGGTCAATAACCATTCGCTATCGCTATAAAAGTGAACGCATGAACATATTATACATACAATGCAAGGGTGTCTAAACTCTAAAGAAACCTTTTTACGAAGGTTGATTAGGAGGAAAACTACGAATTCTATTTTGCATCTGGAAAAAATCATGTTTCAGGATGTACCTTTTCGATTCCGATCAGATTTTTTTTCTTTTTCTTTTAAATAGTTGCAGTAAATCCAGGCATTTACTAAAAAAACTTATATTTTAAATTAGTCGTTTACGTATTGGTGCATATAGAATTACTTATGCGTGGAAATAAAATTACTTCAAATGTCGTCATATACAAGAAAATAGTAATACTTAAGTAGTTTGTTCAAATGTTTAAAAATGTAACCCAAAACGAATGATACCTCTGTGACACCTATGTTATTAAATATGCATACAATCACGTTAGATAGATTGTAGATACATTACGAGGAAAAGAATTGTTTAGCAGTAAAGTATTTACAGCGGATTTGCGTTCAGCTTGGAATCGGCTTGAGTTGGCTTCCTCCGGTATAATCCGGAAACCGGCGGCGCCTCAAGATAAACAGATGCGCGAACAACAGGGCCCTAACCTCAATAATAATGTCATATTAATACTATTTATTTGTAGCCGGATAAACCCAAAATTGGAGATTTCCAGTTACGGCTGGTCAATACTAGACGGATTTAGAGATACGTAAGGTCCTGGCAATGAATAATAGAGTGATCGAATTAAAGAGACAGGAATCAAATTGGAAAATTTCATGGATCGGAATCAATTCGTAAATTTAAGAAATACTTAAATTAATTTAGAAGCATTTGATATTAAAATATTATTGTGGTGGTGTAATTTATACTACCACATAAGAAGAAGGGAGTCTTTAAAATAAGATAAATTAGTTAATTAATGTAAGTACATTAATTATTGATAAAACCTTAACTTTATATGGAGGGTTGGCAACAAGTTGCTGGCAAGCTCATTAAATTTCGATTAAACAAATTTTGATAATTATCGTGAAATTTAATGAGGTTGCCAGTGTGGACACGGCATAATGCCGGGTCCACACTGGTAACATGTCGCGCGACAACCTCGTTAAATTTTACGAGAAGTATGTTAATTATCGTAAAATTTAACGAGGTTGTCGCGCGACATGTTGCCAGTGTGGACCCGGAATAAGATTCTTCAAGCAACTCAGAATACTATCTATATTGTTCGCAATTAGCCAGAATGGGTAGCTCCACATGTGATTTTTATCGATATAATTGTGCAATTGGAAAAAATATATATGCAACAAGTTGGCAATTTATTGTTTTTATTATGAATTTATTTATTGGCTAAAATAGCGACAAATGACTTAATGACTTATACTTAAATACCTATATAATAATATTGCTAATATCTAGGTAAAACGTCATCCGAAAGTAGTGCATACTTTGTTGTTACACATTTGTTTTATTTATAAATCTTTAATGATTGTAAATGACAGCGATGCAAATCGTTTATATTGATTTTGATTAAAAATTTCCGAACATAGTTGAAGAATCATCATCAAGAACCGTACAATAACAAACAATTAAACTGTCAAACTAATGAATGAAATGGAATCACATGTTTTGTTGAAGCAGAGGCGCCATTTTATACAGCGATGTACAACCATTCTACAGCCGTATTATGACAAATTTAATTATGGTTAATTATAACATTCTTAAGAAGTTTGCTGAAGTGATACATAAAACGACAGCTGTGTCAATCAAATATGAAAAAATATATTTTGAAAGGCGTAAATTCTACTAGGTATATTGTATAGTATTTTGTTAAATTTTCGAAGTTTCCAGTGGTTTGTAAGAAGTCATGTGAAATGAAATATCAAACGTTTGGGTATAAAATATCTAAGAAACGAAAACAGCTTTTTATATGTATAGTAGGTGTGGTTCGAGATAATATTCAACTATCTATCTATGCAACTATTTTTTTTGATTCACATATAATTTTGATTGCTGAGACATTAATCTAATCTGACCGGACTATTTTACATTGTGCGGAGTAATTTTTGAAGATTTACAGATATGCCGATTCACTTCTTAGTCTACAACGACGTAATCATCAGCGCCAAGCCGTGGCTAGAATGGTTTTTAGAGGAGTTTGAAAGAATCGTATTTGATAATCTGACAAATCCGATGAAACACGCGTACAAATGTTTGTAGTTTTAGTATTCTAAAGAGACTTATTAAAAATGAGTAGGTATAATACAAACTAAGCTTTAATTGTAAATCTAACGAGATATAAAAACGTGATAAGATAAACTGTGTTATATATCTATCGATAAGTTATATAAATAATATCGACCTATTATTTTTAAATTTATTGGCAACCAATCTAGACTTTCTTGACGAAAATAAGCGTATACGTAATAAGAAAATAAATAAGTTTATTTAATATTGATATATTCTGTTTTTTTTTTAATTTTATTTTATAGTGTGAAATGTCAATTCTTGGTGGAAATACATTGTATGTCTAGACTTTCCTGACGAAAATAAGGGTATACGTAATAAGAAAATAAATATATACCAATTAAGTTTATTTAATATTGATATTTTCTGTTTTTTTATTTTATAGTGTGAAATGTCAATTCTTGGTGGAAATGCATTGTATGTATTAATGAAATAAAAAAATATGAAATACTAATTTCACTTATTTTTAATATTAGTCAGGACCAGTTTCGTGTGCTTTAAAGATACATCATCAACTACTTGACACTGTCGAAACTGGTCCGGACTAATATTGAAATAAGCGGTATTGATTAGTCTGTATGTACTTCATTTTGTGTTTTATTTTATTCAAAATGAGTTGGGTCACCAGTTGCAAATCTCTGGTCCGGCAAATTTCGTTAACCGGTTTGATGAATTATAAAAATAGCCCCACATAACAATAAAATTAATATAGGTACTACCTATTATACGTAGGCAAAAAATTGTATATTTTTTAGAAAAGGAGGTCTCGTGACTTCGTTTAAAATATTGTTATTAATTTAGGCATAAATAGTATACAGGTTTTTAAATAAAAATCAGTCAATATTTTGTTTGTTTCTGGGAATTGAGTGCAATTTACAGACATATTATTATAATCTTTCCTTGAAAACAACAATTTACTATTCGATGCATTTCCTCGTTTTTTGAATATTGTCAATGGAAAATTATAATCAGGTTTCTATTTTGAACGCATTTGAATCATAGGTCTCCTATTAATTGTTGTCCTCCCAAAATATTCACAATAACAAAGCGATGCCAACTTTACTGTTTGATGCGTTTTCCTTGTTTTGGAACATTGTGGAAAATTTATTACAACACCGTATGGGAATCTGGTTTGAAACTCGTTCGAACCGCTGCTGCCTAAGCCTATGTATACGCATACGGCAACACTGAATATTTACGTTATGTAACGATGAGCGCGATTTTTGAATTTAGAATTAGTTTTATAATAAATGTCTACTCAGTATTATTGGACCATGACATTAAATTAATTGAATTTTAATTACAAGTCGACGCCAAAATATACTTTTTATTTTCCTGGTGCAATAAAATTATCTACTACGATTTTATTAAGTGCATTCGATTTTTAATAGCTGTGTAATTTATAATATCTGTGATAGAATAAATAAAGACACAATTGCCGTTGTGAAAAAATCATAAAAATATAAAATATCGAATCCAAATAAAGCAATACACAACATTTAAATGTCCAGTATTAAAACATAAATAAACAACATTATTTCTTTCTTACACTCGTGTTTCAATTTTAAAACACACTTTTGTACGAATAACGTTATTTTTTATAACACAATAAATTAATTTAATGTTGCCAATTTCCGAACATCTATGAACACGATAATAAAGAATACTATTCGAACACAATATATAAATTTGAAAAAGCCCACCCGCTTCGGCTAAAGTTCGAACGAAAACTGTCGATCGGAATACAAGAGCGGAGCGAGCCGAGTGGGAAAAACAATCTAAGTAAATGTAGCTAATGCAATTTTAAGGCTAGGCACGTCTGTGAGGCATGAGGCATGAGAACGAATGACCGGTTAAAACCGGACAACTCCGGAGCAAGCGCCAAATGCGATTACACCAACCACGGATCGGGTGAGGTGGTATTAAAAAGTATCAACGGGACATAAAGTTAAACAAAAATCACATTTGGACAACATATAATTGACAATGGCATATTATGATTATTGATTATGTATGATACGTGTTTTGGTCTTGAAGTCTTGGAAAGGACGTGTAATTCGTACCACACAATTTACCTAAGCTAAGCTCAAAATTATTACTGCGGGTATTGGGAAAGCCAGGTCGCACATTGAAAATCGCCTCGACTGGGGTAATGTCATAAATTTGTCTTCCGTGCGTACAAGCTGGGTGTATCGAGAAAGTTTAGTGACGTTACATGACTAGCTGAAACGAATTAAAATGCAGTTTCTGAACATGTGGCGATGCGACGTTTTGATATTATACATGCGCCTCATGTCGAGTGAAATCCGTTGCTTGAAACACCGGGTGTTTTTTTCAAAACTAAAATGTTACATTCGAGCTATGTGCGGTGCAAAGAACACAAAATTAATGGAAACTGGCTTACCCTACTGGGTGTGGTATAACGGGCTACACATCTCGAGTGTGGAATAATATGAAATAAACTTAAACACGTGTCGAAGAATATGCTATTTTCAATAGTTACGTGTGTTTCATAATATGCATCTACGTTAATGTAACGTGCTTTCAATCTTACAGGTCATAAACTACCCTGTTTCAAAAATTTGGTCCATGGCGATGACTTTTACATTTATAATTATTTATCTGTTCTGTGGTGCGGAGGTACATTAAGTTACATGTGTTTTATGAATACCAACAAAATCATATAGACATATTCGTCGCGGTGCAGTCGACACGAGTTTAGATGTGCGATCCGGCTTAGTCGATCATTTCAGTCTATAAGTATAGATATTTTCTACTACATGAAAGGCTTGATATTATCATTCGGCGGATGTATGGGGTTCTGATACGGCATAAGAAGGAGCGAGACTATTGACAAAGATCTAATGTACACCAAACAATGTGACGATAGTATGACATCGGTCGAAATTTAAATAAACGAATGATGGTTATTTCAAATATTTGGTCACCCTTTTTTGGTGTCTTGTAGTCTCCCTAACATATCCAGTTTAGGCGGAAACCACTTTTCAATTGTTATTTATGTGAGACATTGCAGTAATAGATTCCAAATATAGCATTTTAATCAAATCAGCCAATTCAAAGTGTGGTAGAGTTAAAAATCACAATGGAAATTACCTACGCAATTTAATTCCATTCCATTTATTATTTCAAAGTAGCATTCAAATTTATTAAGGCGACCACTTCACGATAACAACATTATTTGATGTGGCCAAATTACACAATTCGATGTAGGTATACATTTAAGGTTACATGTAAATTGTACATACAACATTTCACTGTGGCACGGTTCGCCGTGAGCTTTCTTATCGGAAAGAGATGGCCGTATACTATACGGTCTCCAATTTTATTAGATTCAATATGAACATTAATTCAATTTTCATAGCTGATTTTGGCAAAATTCATGAATTCAAGAATGAAAACCTCACCTAACAAATAATCCTGTACTTATATCGGTTATTTTCAAAATTTGTTTGCTGTTGGCTTTTTTTATTTAGAGATGCGTTTTATGTCAGTACTATACGACCCAAAGAGGTTGGCCGCTCTTTAATATACGCCCATATATTTACGATAGGTACATACAACATTTCACGGTTAAGTGTGCTACGGCGAACTGCATACGTACAAGTTTCGTACCAATAGGTAGGTATCACAACAAAGTATTGGCCTATGTAGTGATCTGGTGGTGCTTTGGGGAAAAAATACTCATATTTTCATATATTATAGGTACATGATATTTTCACATCTCTGGAGGAAACAGTTATGAAAATAGATATACACATACGGTTAAGACGAAATAATGGGTCCCAAAGAGAGAGAAAGTCCCCATATTTTGAAAGCATTATTCACACGTGCAAAATGTGCATTGCAAGAAGATCGGTTAAATTTAGAGAGCGGTCAAAAAATCTGTCAAATTATAATTTCTTTCAAAAGTTAGTGACCGCTCGAACTTTACAGAGATATCCTCCGAGTCGACCAAAAGTCAAAATTGTTGAATTAATTTTGTTGTTCGAAAATTTGTCACCGTAGGAAAAATCGTTGGGATTTTAAATTTGGGTTGATGAATTACCTTGGGGCGGGTCTGTTGAAATCAAGAGCCAAGAGTAGTTTTGATAAAATCCGAATCTATTTATAATGTTAATCTTATATTTTTTTTATATTGTAGCTAAACAGGACATGACCGAACTGGCATGTCATTAATATACTGCGGATCTCAGTGAGATGTTGTCAATATGACACGATGCGTATAAATACAAATCAATTGCAAATATTATTAAATGCCGCTTTCCATATAAATATTTGCTTTAGCTGTTCTGAGGGAAGGTCACATTTTATACTGTTTAGTATATTAATGTTGTGACCTAAATTCGTATGATGCATTTCACTTCGAAACGCGGCCTAATTTTATCATCGTACCAAACCAGGTCTCGAATTGAAAATATTTCCGAACCTGAACAATCGAGAATTTCCATAACCAAAACTCTTATTGAAAATCAAATAAGTGCGTCATTATTTTTACGTCAGTTTACTCAAATAATATTAGGTATATTCCATAGTGGTTACGTCGAAATCTCTGAAAAAACAATAATTACGTGAAAATTTGAAACGAAGTGTCAAAATTTTAATAATGACATTCAAATTATAGACTATAAGTATTATTCATTGGATAGATATGAACTATTCATATTATAGTACTTAATAGCGATAGTATGGTTGAATTTGTAACTATAACACAAATATTAATACTTAATACTTATTTTTTGAGTTAGCAGCATTGTTTGTAACTAAAATAGTGAAATAGAGGACCGTTTTCACGTTTCGACTTACTCACATATCATATTTGTGATCCTACATTTAAACATACACAATGATGGTAGGTATGTAAAACACAATATGTAGGTACATCGTATAAAAAAATCAAATCAATCTCTTTGTACTTGAAACTTTGTACAAATAAATATGCATGGAAAATGACTTGTAGCAAACTTAATCATTGGTAAACCCATTTTCGGCTTCACTTTCAAATATTTAAGTTACATCCAAGATTTTTTTTTTCGATTCACATCATATTTTTACCATTTTTTAAGCATTTATAACCATTACACACGACTGTGATGTTATTAAAGTATAGTGAAATACTGAAACTAATCGCCATTAATTACATATATTTTTTGCGATCATTTGAAAACGAGACTGGAATGAATTGTAAAAAAAATATCCTTAGAGTGAATGGCTTAAGTCGGTTACAATCTACAGTATCCACAGTTATCGCAAACATTTTGATCAAATAATAGGAATATGTAGTTAGAGTGAACGAGAATTTCGAGAAATTATAAGTAAAGTTGATTTTCGTTTCTCGACATTTCGAGATAGTGGGTATCCTACCACTGTATAATATATGTTTTATGTGTGAATTCGAAAGATTTTAAAACATCTGGAATTAGGGATTTATCGGTCCATTATTCCCCGAGACCTAAAAATGTGAATGTAATGCCGGGACCACACTGGAAACATGTCGCGCGACAACCTCGTTAAATTCTACGATAAGTATGATAATTATCGTAAAATTTCTTAAGCAATTATGATAATTATCGTAAAATTTAACGAGGTTGCCGCGCGACATGTTGCCAGTGTGGACCCGGCATAAGATTTAACATGGAATACTTGTTTATACCTTGTTTTTCAGATGAAATTTGAATTAATGAAAAAGGTCAAGTGACAGAGAGAGTAGTATAACATCAAATAAATTATCAAAAACAAATCGGTTAGCAATGAAAAAAAAATAATGAAATGCAATGACCATTTCAACCACTTAGCATAAAAGCATAATCGGTACAGCCCGAATTATATTTGAACGAACTGGTTACAGTCAGTTGGTTCATTTCGCCTCATGTGACTTCTCATTATTTGTGAGAGAAAATAACAATTTCGAATACGGCAACACTTTTCAGAATAAACTGGAATACTTACTCATAATAATTTGTGTTTGCAGCTTTTACCAGATAAATCTCAACAAAACACATGAGAATGAGATCTTGAGAATTAATCGTGGTTTAGAATCTTGTTTAATGGATTTTCAAAGCCTTTTAGTTTAGCACCCAGGGACATTCGAAAATTGAAATAATATCAGTAATTTTAATTGAATATGCCAACAATCATAGATTCGCATGCTTTGGTTGCATTACACACAATTAAAATACGTCACATTGCTTTTCCTTTATGGCGCAAGGAGTCTGAATTGGAAATGACTTCACATCCCCTTATCTGTCTAAAGGAAATGAGGGTAGATGTGTCTAGTTTGATTGCAAATTTTGAGAAACTACAATTTCATCACAGGGTTATTTATTTTACTAGTTCCTGATAGTTTAGGGCACTGTGATATTTTTTTTTTATATTAAGAGGGCTGCGAAATGAAAATGTTTGAAAACACTAATTTGCAGTTATTAATTAGAAATGTCGATTCTAAGTTATTTGATAAAAATAAAATGGAAAAAGTACAATAATAATTAAGTTGATATTTAAATACTGTGTTATGAAATACTATTAGATATAATATGATAACTGAGCAAATTTCCACAGTAATTAATATGTTATATTGGAAGGCTTAGGCGTCGGCCTATAATGTCGTAGGTCCCAGGTACGAATCCTGGGTCTGACAAATACACATATTGTTTTTCAATATGTGTTTGAGTCAGAGTATGGACAGTATCAATCTGTTAATACAAACCTCCACTTCGTGGAGGGCCATATGCTCTTATTAGAATCGGACATGGTCGGAAAAAAAAGAAAGTATAGGTACCTTTTAGATTAAGTATCGATTATACATTAGATTTATTGTGTAATTTTAAGAACTAACTATGTTCCCACAATTTTGGAGGAAGTAATAATATGAATTGTGATGTAAGCATCTTGGGGTCAATAATTATAATGCTTTTGTGTAACATTTGTTGATTACGGGATTCTCCCCTAATCCTTGTCCGTGTGAATACATCGCAAGTACAACAAATGTCTATTCAGTATCCAACATATATTGAGCATCTAGCCAATATAACGAAACTCTCATTTCAAACGTCATACTGTTAAGTTACTAATTTTGGACTAATTATAACAGCCTGGTCAAACCGTGCTATAACAACTATATTTGGAAAAAACACATTATTACTGGGGGTTGTTTGTCGGAAGTCGGATGTCTGTTCAACACTTATTTAGAATGAGTTTACGTAAAACAAAGTGATATACTATTAGCTGGTGGACTTAAACTTGATTCCACCGTGTTACTAGTGTGCCACGATAACCCCTGCGGTAAAGATTTCAAGTATTGGCCTTAATAATAAAGCTTGCAGCACTGAAAAAATGAAAAATTAACAATCACGATTTACATATAATATGTTTAGTGTAGATCCCACATAAAACATAAAACATTTTTAACATAGTACTTACTTTCCCAGTATAGAATAATATAATACAATGTTGAATGATTATTTCGCAATGTAAATAAATTACTGAGCATGTTGGGTATCTAAAAATAAATCAACTCTTAAATTGCCTGTCGCTTTTCATTAAAATCTCTGCTTGCTAAACAGTTTGCTGTTGGCAGCGCCTAATTGAAATGAAATAATAATGAAAATGACCGTTAGATGGCAGTGGCAGTAACTCATTGAAATAATGACCCAAGGCAGCCCCTTAATGAAAATCCATTTATTCAAATTAGCGGCAAGTGACTGGCACAGTGGGATGAGGCAATCTTAACACTGTTCATTTAAAATTATTTAAACAGTCATTAATTCATATCAACACAACGGACAAGTCTAACGCAAAAAGGTAATATCTAATAAAATGATTAACATAGGCAATTATTGACATTTAAAAAATATCACCAAATATTTTTAATCTAGTTTGCCGATTTTTTATTGTTACATAAACTCTTTTCATTCTTATAATTCTCTTTTCTTATAACGTATTATAGGTAACTTATCAGCCTATAATGTTGTGGGTCTTAGGTCTAGCAAATCACATGTTGTTTTTTAATGTATACTTGGACCCAGAGTAAGGACCTAATAGGTTAAACAAGTGGTTAACATCCATTTCTCGTAGAGACGAAAAATTGTCAATATAAATTCCACTGTGCGGATGCCCATATGATCTTCATAGGAACGAACATTGTAAAAAAATGAATTCTTTCTATATCTTCAATGAAAACAGATAGTGCTGTTGGAGTAAACCAGGATTCATCCAGGTTTATCATGCTCCAGAATATGATATATTGTAATTATAATATATTGTTTGTAAAAAGAAATATGTAGGTGAACCCCATGCCCGAAATATCTGTGAGAATGATTGTGGCACAGTAACTCACATAGATCATCAGATGCATGACGACCCAGGGTGAGCCCTGGCTTCCTCCAACAACTCTCTCTACCTGTCCCTATACTTAGTGGATACTTTTCAGTTTGGCACTGACGTATACAGCTGTCATGGTGGCAAATTTTTGGCCTGTCTTCTTCTGTGTCATATTGGATTGCTCGATATTATGTTGTTTGCCAGTTTATGGTCATATGACTTAGCCAGGGAAATCTCCCAATTGTGATTGATTGAACTGTGCTGCATTCTTTGTACCGAGTGAAGATCTCAGCATTGTATTTTCTCCTCCAATTGATGTCCTCTAATCGACTTATAAACATGCCAAGGAATTTTTCTTTCAAAAATGTTTTGTTCTTGTACATTTCGCAGAGTAGGTAAGTGTCCAGTTTTCGAAAGCATAAATGAGCACAGGCTTTACGAGTGTCTTAAAAACGCACTTCAAGTTTGGCGAGATAATAGGCCGGATTTAAAGTTTCTTAATACACCGAAGTAGTATTTGTTTGCTGAAATAATTATCTTGTTAATCTCCTCTGTGATGTTCGTTATGTTAATTCACGGCAAAGACAACGTTAGCTGAAACTCTCAACTGCATCAAACTACGTACCATGTTATATATTTATAGTTTAATATATTAGAGTTCTTGGCGTTTCTATGTATGAAGTAAACTGAGACACTATAAAATTGAACATACATACCTATTATAGTGGAACAACTTAACTGTGAAATTGCGTAGATTGCGATTTCTTCTACTGCGCACGAATTACATAGGGTAAATTAAATTTAATTAGAGTTATTATTTTCAACTGCTCTTACATGAAGCCTACTGCATCGTTTTCTCTCGATCGGCGTTGCTCTATCGAACTATCGCTTAGAGCTATCGAACTTTGCGCTTATGTGGTATGTTGACAGAAACCTATTAGAAAAAATCTTGAAATATGGAGCCGGACTTTTTTTCTAGATTATTTGTAATAAATAGATTTATGTTTCCGAATTATGTTAAATAAAAAATGTAAAAAAATCTTAAATCTTGTCAATTATTCATGAATAAAAAAATAGTTTATTAAACCGAACATAATATTTATTTCTGATATTGTTAGGTATAACTTCAATTTTGCATTGAACACTGTTGATTTCATAAATTAAGCAAAAATCTCTTTAGTGAATGAAATAAAATATTTTTGTATTATTCCAAATTAATAGAAAACCATAAAACATGTTAATTTTTACTGATTTGAATCTATTTCATAATTCGTAATTTTATTTTTTGGTCACTTAAATTTCGAATAAACCTGGTGTTGCTTATGTGTGTCTAGCAAAACAGTGTCACCGTTGCTCAAGACCATTCATAAATCTAAGCCGGCTCGCACATCACAACTCGCCTCGTATGCCTGACAGCCATAAATCAAAACTTCCGAGACCGGCTGGCCAGTGTTGCATGACACAACCTCGCACATCTATCTAGCGACAGTCGCGCGTAGCCTTCGAAACGTATTGATATTTCAATGGGGTGATCGGCGAGCCGGTATAGGAATGACCAATTCGTAGGCGTTTCTTTGTGACTTCGACTCTCCGACTTGGAGCCTGAGAAGGATGCAACATGTCGAATGCAAAAGCCAGATGTTTTTTTCAAACGAAACAGTTGCATTTGATCAATCTGCGAAGCTCCATTTGGCAACGCGTGTTATGTTGTTTCGTTAAATAACGGTGACGTCACATCGACGTATTCGACACGTTTTTTGGCAAGACGAGTTCCAATGTGCGAGCCGACTAACCAGTTCTTTCAACATAATGATTTAATAGAAAATAAGACCAGATATTTACAATAGGGACAAAAATATAATATTGAGGGCTAGGGATCAGAATGACGTATCATCAAATTTTGTTATGAATTCAATCTTAGTTCTGCAAACGTACTAATTTATATTAAAGTGTATGATTTGATCTATAGTAAAATAAGATTCCTTATTGAAATAAATAGTAATTAGATAAGACGCAGGATAAACAATACACGATTTATACTGAAATTGGCCTCTAAAATAAAGTGAGGAGTGATCCTTAATCCTTGGTATTATAAAGGTTAAATGTTACAACTATTTTGATCCTACCTGTGTTCCGGAGAATATGGCTGGGTGAGTCCACTCATGGGAAGAAAGACTGCATCACTCGGCAACTGGAGGAAAGGGCTATAGTTAAAACAAGAATAGCTACCTACTGTATATAAGGCTTTCTCCAAATATTGCATCATAACAATCAGAGGTCATCTTTGAGACCTGAGATTAGAAAATAACAAAAAACATGCCATTTAGAATAGTGTCATCTAAGTTATTTATGAAAATCATTAACAACAGTGGAACCATGTGAACTTAAGAGCACTTGAAACACATTCACTTGTATAACATATTACAGTAAATCCCCCCTAAAAACGAGCACCCAAAATTCCTGCTGTTTGTTAATTTTTAGCCGAGGAAAATTATTTTCATACAGCATTGTATAATTCATTGTTATCAGAAATTGTTTATGGGTCAGTGAATCATATTATTTATAATCAATAAATACATCCGATTGTGTGATTGTGTCCGATTTTATGTATTCTTTGTATGATTTAATATGATTGGGTACAAATCTTAATTCAAATTAATTTAGAAATTTTAGTTCCCTTAATTTCTAATTAGTGAAGTATCACTGTGTTAAATGATAAACATGATTGAAATTGATGTTTGATCGGCAATCTATTATACATATTCTAATAGCTTTTATTTTACAACAGTATTATATTAATTAGGTTATTAAATTTCGCATAATATAAGATTTTCACTTGTCACACCATTACTAACCGTTTATCTGCCATAAACAGCAAGCTATACCTGGTTCGTTAGTGCAGGTAAATTCGCGGTTTGCCTGGTACCACCATAGTAATACCTAGCGAGTTAGAAAGGGTTTTAAGACTAGACTTGCCTAGAATGCCGTAGTGGAATGAAAGTTAGTTAAGCTATGCAAATGTCATTTTTAACCTGTGGAGGAGCACACAGGGTTAATTTGTATATTGTTTATGGTAGCTATCACGCAGTGGATACATTTCACCTTTCGTCACGATATTATGTTGTCCTCCCGCTTTCACTTTATCTGAACAAACCATAAAACCATATTTTGATCCCAGTGTATTTAATGGTGTGACAAACCAAAATAAATATTGACGAAACAAACGAAACAAACAAGAATTAAATTTGTACTGCTACTTTGTGTATATTATAAAGGATACATGACATAAATGTGTGTATATCTTTTATTAACCAAATTTATTAATAGGCCAAATATCTGGTTATGGCCAGTTCTTTCTTCAACAAGTTATATCTTTTGTTGGCGACTAGTCAAAAACGTGATCTTTTATTAGATTTGTTTTTTAATGTGAAAAAAAGCAATATTATAACACTTACATCGGTAAAGACAGTGCATTCGTAGCTAGGTTGATATTTGTACCGCTCACTTTGAGGCCTGCGAAATATTTTCTCCCTGTCTTGCTTGTGTTTACGATCGGCGCCTTTTAATTTGAACACCTATGGAAAGAAAATAAAGAGAATACTTATTATAGAACAGCAATTAATTGTTGTACAACCTGGTTTGAACAGTTTTTAAGTTAATTTAATTATGAGAGAGTCATTTGAGGTCTATGGACTCCGAAATGACATTTTCGAAAATACCTTATCTGATTTATCCTACTTATTTACATTCTTTCAAATTTAACATAAAATAAATTTAAAATCATATTAACGGGCATAGTACATAGTACTGAAGATCAATTACTTAGATATAACTAAAAAAGATTTCAAGTGATATAGATTTTTATGTATTAGAAAAATCAATGTTTCTTTACATTAAAAATAAAATACTGAATTATTCAAAAAACTTTATGTGAACTTCAAAAAAACACATTTTAATAAATTTTCTTTTTACCATGTCCGATCCTAATAAGATCATATAGGTCTCCATAGAGCAGGGACGGCTCTTGTATAGGAGCAAAGGTGCACTGATCTCCCAAATTATTACGTAACTATGTAATAATAAGTACGTATTCAAATACCTACATATTGTATGAATTAATTATTGTAAAATATCTTTAATTTGTCGCCCGTCTGCACGCATAAAATGCGCGTAATTTCTGGCGGCCTGCATGTATGCGTAGGTACGTCCTTCGTAGTATTAATTGTGCAGGAGAGAAATCGAACCGCCTGGCGATGATTTTTTTTTCACGCTGCCGATAATGTGGGCTCAGTTGTGATCTTTTTTTATTTCCGAACGTGCAATATTTACCTCACTTGGGACACTGTGCCTCCCAATCTGAGCTTACGAGCGCAGACGACATTTCACGACAATGCTGTGTTTGACTGGCGCGAATAATAACAACTCACAAACGCTTTTGAAGTCGGTACAAGATTCCCGCGTAATATTTCAAATTATTATATTATTATTTCGTACGTTATGAGGTAAATGCTACGTTGTTTGCCATATAATATTGAATCGATCAAAATATCGATTAGAGTGATATTGTGTTCATTAAGTTAGGTGTAGCAATCTCAACATACAAATACCAATTTTATAATTATTGTACCTTTAAAAATTAAATAATTTTATTATGCCTAGAGCAAAGTAAACTTGTAAGTAAGTAATTGATAAACTATTAATAACCTTTACATAATATAATATACATACTACAATTTTTTACGTACCTACTTATACTACTCTAAGAGAAGTAGTTATTTAACAAAAGCGTTACATTGTAACAATTTCTACAATATTAGGTATTTCAATAGTGTATGTGGAGTATGAGCGTTATTTTGAACGTAAAAGAGGATAAAATATTTTTTAAGAAGATGAACAAAGCAATTTTCCAATGTCAATTATTGAAGAAAAGAAATATAAATTATTCTATCAAATACAATATTCGTGTTACCGAAGTATTTTTCATTTTTAATACGTATTTCAAATCAGTCCCATTTGGAGTGCAATTATGGAGTTGAGGTGTACAAAGTATTAGCAATTTTTTAACAGATAGTAACTATATCCCGTTGAAAAATCACCGATCCATAGTATTTATCAAAATGATACAGCGCGTAGGTATATGCGGAGAATGTGGGATGCAAATAACCGAAAGGGGAGTATAAGATATGCCCGAATTGCGTCAGTATGTGAACTTCAACCGACCATAACCCGCGTACTACCTATCGGAGCTACACAAATGAGGAGTTTACGGCTTTGCACCAATGACATATTGTCTAAAATACTTGCATCAGTTATAATTTATGGAAGTTGTCTATGAAGAGTGTCAAACGTGGAAACTACGTTGGCACATATGAAATGTATTACAATAAAATCGAAAAGAGTTTGTATGCCTTTTGCATCATACCTATCATATCCAGAAGCTTGGACTTTATAACTTTGACAATAAATAAATGCTGTCGGTGAATGTGAGCGTCGTTTCGTTTCTCAACCCCCCCCCCCCCAAGATGTATTATATATTTAAGCATAAGCCTACCTCCACTCTGAAGGCTATTGCCGATTTTTTTCAATACCACAAAAAGGAAAATGCATGTCTTTGCATGCACTCCCTAATTTTATGATCACCGGCCGCCACTGCCATAGAGTGAAGGTTGGTATTAACAGATTTTTGTTTTTACGAGAAATGGATGTTAGCCCACTTGCTCAACCTATTATGCAGGTCCATACTCTGACTCATACACGAATTGAAAAAAATATATTGTGTACTTGCCAGACCCAGGATTCGAATCTGGGACCCACAACGTTATATCCGTGCGGCCATCGTGGGCGTCTAAATATATCCGTATTAAATTAATTAATTAAAACACTTTATATTGTAAATTACTACAATTAATAACAAAAAAATATTAAAATTCATCCTTCGTATATTGATTTTAGATGGCGATAGTAAATATTATACACAAGCAAGGCACTGGTCCTTAAAATGGAGTAAGCTAATCATAAAACAAAATTACAATCAATAATTTGTTTGTATTTAAAACTGATCTGTTGCCCTTAATAAAATCTTTCATTATTTAGATAAAGCTATAATTTGAATGTCATTCTTACCTTGATTTGACAAGCTGCAGCATGTAATCTCTTGTCTTGGGCGGTCCCACATCCTGAGGAAACTTGTGGCTCCGTTTTCGTCAGTCCAGATGTCCCAGGAGGACCCTCAGCCGGGAGGAATGTTTCTACTTGAATCCGGAAAGGAACGCCTTTCTCACCGCCATGTTTTTTCGCTGTGAACTCCGTTGAGATGCAGTTCACCTTGAGAATAACAAGTTTATTAGGACGACAACAGACACAAATATTATTATTGAGAATAGAAAAAGTGGTGTGTATTTCAATGATGAATTTCAAACAAATGATGAACACAGTTCACAATTGAAATAGTGAAATAATATAAATATTTGGGGATAAGGGTCAATGAGGAATGGGATCGGACCCAAAAATTAAAACAAGAATTGAGACAGCATTTATGACAATGAAATGCCTCCTTCAGGTAAATTAAAAAACAAAAAAAATTGGTGTGTGTACTTATGTACGCGCGTTAGAAGTTATACTTCTTTGGCGTAACAAAACAAAAACAAAACTTGTGATAACTTAGATTCTTCGACTAGCTCTTAATTATCTTGTTAAATTACACACTCAAGAAAAGGGACCGCTTATTGGAACGCTGTTGGTTTATTTCTTTACTTATATTACTAAATTATATAATTATTTATCGTTGTTTTTATTTTTAAAGTAATAACTGCCACTATGACATTTAATAGTTTGTTTACGTAAGGAATTGCAAATGGCCAACAATAATAAATTCGCTGCCAAGGCAACGGAACAATTCTAAACTATAATATTATACTGTATAATCGTCACGATTGGAGTATCATACTGTGGCGTAATGGTAGTGCGTTTGGCTGATAACCGAACAATTGGTGGTTCGAATCCAATTGAGTGCGTTTATTTTTCTGTGAAAAAATAAATTATGTGTTACATGTCACACGACAAAAATACACTCTGATCTGATTTTCCAAATGCGCCTAAAGTATAACTTCAAAAAAATAATATGGTACTACGGTGATAAGTATCACGAAGAGTTGAAGCCTTCGAGATATAGCTTTATAGATGTGTTCTCAAAGTCCCTTCGACTGACATGGTGACTACATATTGCGTCTCCAAAGGAATGGGAAAAAACTGAGAAGGTTTGAGCGGAATCAAAACTAGACAACTATATAATACCATGGCCACATTATGTGAGGAAAGCATTCCCCAGGTCATTATCAAATAAAAACCAATAGTATACGTGGCAGAGGAAGACGCCTACATAACATTGGATTGAGTGATACTTCAGTGAACTGTTCCAGGTAGCAGACGATGCTAATGGTGGCCTACCTCCGATAAAAGATGAAGCGTATCATAGCTGGATGGAAAAAAAGATAGGCTTTACTCAGGAACCCATTACCACAAGTCCTTAGCATGAATTGAAGTCAAGTTCAATGCACATTATTATATTAAGAAAAGAATGAATCAGTAAAAAATATATATATTCACTCACTTTTATATATACACCAGCTTCTTTGACTGGATCCCAGTAAAGTTCTACGGTGTTAAACAAAGGCTGCTCTGTTGGTTGACACACGTGAATCAATCCATACGATAATGGAACATCAACCTAAAAAAACAAACAGAAGATTAACATTTTAAACACTAATAAACATAAGCATACAGGAAAATATGGTTAGCAATTAAAATCTATATTGAATAAGAACTGCATACAATTGAAAAAAAAACAGATATAAGTTAAAAAAGCAGATTAATCATATGACAAAAACTTTTAAAATATCATTTAAAATGTAATTAGATAATTATTAACCTCGACTATGCGTTCCCCGGGTCGTTCACTTTGCCACAGAGCCATCTGCTCACGTTCAGCAAACTGCAGGCGACGCTCGTGGAAACATATTCTGATAATACTCTGGAATAAAATAAAATTATCAATTAGAAATTTATATAAGCAATTGAATTTTAAAATGCTTGATTTTGAGTTACACTTAAAATAAATCATTAAACACTTGATTCAGATATAAAATACAGATGATACAATTTTGCAGAAACTGTGCACAAAAGAATGACATGTGTCAATATAATTGATGCTTAGAAGACATATTATTATGTATGTTGATATCTGGGTGTGGAAGAAAAATCTAATATCACTACTTTTTAGGTAACCCATAAGAAGATTGAGTTTGACAGAGAACTTTCTATGTGGATTTATATTGTTGAATCTATTATGGTTAATTCTACATATTTAACCCATTTTTAATTTGTCAGACTTGCCCCCCTTTTCCTTTCGCACATAGTCTCTACAATCAATGAAACACTTGAAAATCAATATTATAAATACAAAATTATATACTGGATGTAAGAATCTAATTTTCAATGACGATTATCATTTTAATCTTTTAAGTTGGCTCCTATGATCCAAAGTCAATCTTGACTGGTTCCCAAAGAGGTTTCTAAACATTTTGTTTTTCCGAGGAATGGTTGTAAGGCACTCATTCAAACTATTTGGTTGATGCTTTGGACATTGAAAAAATACATCACGTGAATTTTACATATGAGAGATTCTAATTCACGACCCATGGTTTCAAATATGGACAATCTACCACTGGTCTATTGTGAGTGTTAAGATAATAATTGAAGCTGTTAGTTTCAAAGTTAGTATCCTTCATTATTAGTTTTTTTGATATTTTTCTTGATTCTGCTTCTGGAAGTACTCATAAGTAATCATGATATGACGTATAATAAAATACATAAAATATCAAATCCAGTTTCATTTGTCACTTAAATAGGTTATATTCATCAGACAGCATTTTATTTCACTATTTGCTTTTTGTAACCGTTAACTAATTAATATGTTTGCAAAATGAAAACATTCTTTTTGCAGTCGTGAATGTGCATCACATTTTTTTATGATTATCTGAAATATGAATATGGAGGTTACTTAGTTTGAAATTAACAGTCTCAATACAAATCCATAAAAGGTAATCAATACAAACAACTTTAATACCTTCAGAATCTTTCCACGGTAATGGCTCAGATCACCGAGTTTCTTCAATTTGATTTCATACGACTGGCATTGGTTGAGATAGGTGAGGGTGTCTTCCGTGGACTTGGTCGCGATGGATGTTGCAGCTGCCAACACATATTGGAATCTGGAGAATAAAAATGAGAAAGATATTTATAACTGTCATAAGACATCCACTATTGTACACTTAATTATCTATTTAAGTCATTTAGTGTTAACACCGCGACTGGCGCGGTTTGGAGCAGTTGGCCATTCGATATAATTAACGTGTTATTTAAATTTGTTGTTGAATGAACGATTACTTTCATTATACATGAGTGCACAGTACAGATCAGAATGACAAAGAACTGAAGAGGTCGATGCTCACAAAAGTTTATTTTGAAAACACAGTAATATGTTAATCATCTATTATTATAAGTATGACCTTACAACCTAGGCAATCACTTTAACAGATGTAGAGTGATTCTTATAGTGAAAATGCGATTAAGTGAGATATTCTGATGCGTTCTTTCTCACATCTAATTGATCTTGTGTAGTTGTTTATATCCAAAGAAATCACGGTACATGTATGTCCTAAGAATTAGGTAAGTTTCAAAATCTTCTAAAATTGCTGAAGCAATAATATTTAAAAATACATATTTATGCGTGAAACAGGATTAAAATTTTATGGAACAACAGTGAAACCTCGATTTTACGTTTTTGAAGGAACTGACAAAAAATTGAGGAAATGAAAATGTAAATATATACTGACAAATTAAAAAAATATTTTTTTTTCATTATACAATCATTCAAATTGTTTTGGTTTCATATAGTACATAATCAATGCTAGTAATGTACCTCATAGCATCTTCTTTTGATGTGTTCAATACAAAATATAAAAATGACAATTTTAAATATTAATACTATCGACTAAAGGTACTTGATGGAATTTGAATTTAAATTCTAATGGATTTAAGTTTTGACTCAAATGGAATATTACAAAACTTAAATCTATTAGAATTTAGACGATTTTAAAATAGTTGTCAAGTAACAGATAACTGAGTGCGTGATGTCATTATTTTCGCGCGTAGTCATTGAGCGCGCTTTGAGCTAAATTGATGAATGAAAAAAAATATGTATGCCCACCCTGACTACAGTAAAAAAAAAAAAAAGATTGACTACCAACTACATTGTATAAACTCGGCCTCGTACATGCAGCCGTGATTATAAAAAAGGAATACGCATATGTGTCAGCAACCTAATCGACAAAAAGGAATGCGCTTGTGCATCTGCAACTTTAAATTTCAATGATTGCAGTGCACTTATATATGTGCATACATACATAATTGAATGTTTAAAATATATTCAACTTTCAATTTTTAATGGATTTTGAATATGTATTTTAAACGTAAATTGCGGGAAATCAAAATGTAAAACTGGAAATTAAATGTACTAAAATGTACTTTTGACTGCAGAAATTACACGCAAATAGTGGGAAACATGAATTCTGGGAACATAAATTCAAGGTTCCAATAAGTAATACTAAGCATTTTCGATGAACTGTTTTTGGATGTTTTGGCCTGACTTTTCGTTAAATATTTAATACCTCAAATATTCTGTTTACTACACGTGTAAGTGTTCTATAGGGTGGATTTTGAATGAAAATATTTTTAAAGTAATATTTTTTTTTACCGATTGTCCTGGGAATTTGTAATTTCAACTGTTGTTTGAATGTTTGGCTTCACGTTGCAGTTAGTATTCGAGTAGCCCTCAATCGAACCGTGTGGAGACAACATCATCAGGCCTGAAACCAAAATAACGATATACATAATACGGCCATTGTAAAAAATGTATTTAAAAAGACAATTTATAAATTGAAACGTTTCAATAATTAAAATTAAAAATTAAAAAAAAGTTTTTTCCATTTAAATATGTTTTCAACGGGAAGATCATTGCAACTTCTGATTGGCAATTTAAAAATTCTGGACTGCAGCTTGGTGTTCAATTATTGATTTTTAAATCTGAAATTCCATTCGGTCCTATTGTTACTAGAACGAATTAATGATAATATAATATGATCATTATTTCTATGAAGGATAATCACACTTTTATTGCTGGATAGCTCAATTTAACTTCAAAAGAGAACAGAGAAAAAAAAATTCTTACCGTTGGCAACTTCCATAATATTGTTAGCAGTCGTATTACTGCCACCCATATTAGCGCCATCCTGCAGTTGATTTTGGAAAGAAACTCCAGTTTGGGTATTGTTGCTAAGGTTTTGATTCTGTTGCGAGTTCAATCCGCTTTGCAGACACATCTGTGCGTTGGAGTTTTGCTGCTGTTGACTGCTGTGATTCAGACCTGTGAGTGAACAACATTTGTCAAGAACCAAAATAAAAAGGTGTTATAGATTAATCTCACATCCTTATTGCATTGAGAGTATAGCGTATTTTTCAACCACACACAATATAAACTATGTGTATTATTATCTATTAAAGAAAGAGATTTCCCTGCAGCGCTGCTTGGCTATCCCAATAAAAGAGAATTCTGATTCTGCACAAAACTAAGTCATATTAAATCAAAATTAAATAAAAAATTTATAAAGTGTCCATACCTTGTTGTTGATGTTGTTGTGTATTTCCGTTAGTATTGGTAATCTGGACCATGTTATTATTGGTATTTGTGTTCTGATCGGGACTGCAGTTTGCCGCATTGACATTGTTTGTGCTCATGCCCATTGTACCAGGTAGCTGAAATCATAGAATATATATCAAGAATTAAATAAATTCCCAAGGGAACCCAACACTAAATTGAGCAACCTAACCTAACCTAACCTAACACGATTTTGTAACAATTTTGCAATTTTGCCTCTCCGGCATTTCTCAAAGACGCATTACATATTTATCGGTGTATGGCGATAAATATTTTAAATATTACCATTACCAACAAATCTATATGTCGACAGTAAGGAATTTACCTCCTGTAAATCCTGTAATCCTGAACAAAAATTCAGTGTAAAAACTGCAAGCTAAATACAAACTTTAGATCTTGGAAGAGAAAAGGATGGGTTATTATGGTAAAAAGAGAATGCGCATTGAGGATTCAAGCTTAATACACACTTTGTATCCACTGAAACACATTAACAGACAACAATTTTAGTTACATCGAAACTAGATAAAACTCAAACTGTTTAAATATTAATTTGTTACTGCTATCAAATCGCACTGTGAGTGTAAAACCAAGGCATCTGCAAAAGACATATTTTGGATATGTTAGGGTTTGAAGTCTTCGTTTTGTTAGGAGAAAATATAGAGTTTCTAAAAAAAAACCATAATATTTGGTTTCTATCTACATTATATTGCATGTTCTTTCAGTTACTTTACTTTTACATTATCAAGTTTACGACTTTTGCAGTTGTTTTGCATTTAATCTCGAAATTGAAAAAATTGCAAATGCCTTGGTTTTACACTCACGGTGCGAAATGTTCACTAATGCAACTAATAAATTGGAGAGGTGTGTATTTACCATATTGTGGTGTCTGGACATCCATGCTGTTGATCCTCTGGGGGGTGTGGTAGGGTCTCGAGTACCTCCACCTGTTGGAGACGGAGCCTCCTGTTTAAACACCGGTAAAGACAAGAGGGCATCGCTAGAATGAAAAAGGTAATACATATTACAGTTGAAGTTAATAATAAGTTGAATTGACAACTCGTTTTTGGAGATAATAATTATTCATAATAACACTATGGACATCCAGACAGTGGTGTAGTGTCTAATAAAAAAGTATCTGCCGTACCCCAAAGCGTCCGTGATGATTGAGCAGTAACATGTCAACTTCTAAAGTCATGGGTCTAGCAAAATCAGATGTTGTTTTATATAACACATGTCTGGTAGCCAGAGCACGGGCCTAATAGATTGAGCAAGTGGCTATCATTCATTTCTAGTAATAAAAAAACAATATTCTGTTAAGAAATCTCTTCATGAGGCGGCCAAGATCCACATAGAATTATAGTTAATTTAAAAACACGTACACACCCTTTTTGTAGAATATTTTAAAAATATTTAGATATCCCATCCATCTTGAAAAACAAGTCATGTGTGATCCGCCCTACTACACCATTGCCAATTTTTCTTGACAGATCTAGCATTTTTTAATAAACATCTAGTTTGTGAATTCTGCATCTGGCATATGGGGTTAAATATAGCGTTTTTCGACTTCGCAAATAGCTTAAAACTTCTCATAAGAAAGCTACAATATTACAACAGATAATTGCCTTTTGTACCATATCTGATAAATAAAATAAATGTTACATACAATATTTCAGTAATAACTAGGGATTCCAATCCCGGGATCCCGAGCTATTTTCGATACCTATGAATCCCGGGATTGATAAACATAATCCCGGGATTTCAGGATTGATTTTTTTTATCAATTTTTATGGAACATAAAATAAAAACAGAAAAAATACTTTTAATAAAAAATAACTAGGTACATTAAAAATAAACTGAGTTTGAATGAAGTTTGATTTATACCCATGTGTAAATTGCCGATTCATTTTATTTTTTCACATAAATTATTAAAAATGAGAAAGATTGGCAAAAAACAATGCTTCACACTTTTAACGAAGTAATTCCACCATGATCTCATACGTTTTACGGCAGTTTCATATTTGGCTGACTAATTAGATTTATGAAGCGGAAAGGCCATAAGTACACCATGATTATTTGCTTTACTATTTTAAATCTCGCTAATCCATTCATTAAGTCTTTACAATCAGAAACAGCAATCTCGTATTAAATTCACATTATTATTTATATATAATATATATGTATTTAATATTATTTACTCCATTAAACTTATGTATTTCCAAGATTGAACGTAGATATACAATATTAACAATAAATGTCTTAAATATTATAAATTATACTAGATTTATTTTTGACCGATTTTATCAATGTTATGTGTAAATATAAAAAAATTATATTAACAATGGAAAAAATGCCAATCCCGGGACTGGTCCCGGGATCCCGGGATTGCCAAATTGTAATCCCGAAATCCCGGGATCAGAATTTTGGCTCGGGATTGGATTCCCTAGTAATAACTAAATTTTGAACATGCAACGGTTTTTAACTGTGTGATGTATTTATTGGTTGTAAAACAATCAATACATTCTTGTTCGCGTAAGTTATGACTTCTTTTTTTCAAATATTATTTTCTAGCCATTTTTTTATCTTGTGAAAATCTAGCATGTTTCTGTGAATGACAGTTGGCAACACAACCCGTGGGTATTACTAATTAATTAATATAAGCATGTATCTCTAGAAGGTAGTGAAGCAATGCAAAATTAATGTTGATTGCCTATGGTTGAACACAATATATTTTCTCATGACAAAGAAGGCTGGATGAGTAAACTGTTGGCCAAATGAGAGATCATGCAACATTCAATTAATGGTAAGCAATTTAAGTTCTCACATTTCAAGTTAATTGTATACTTACATGATTATAAATAGAAAATCTGTACCATTATTAGTTCTAAGGATGTATTTGTCAGAAATATGGTATGCTGGTTTGCTAGGATAAAAAGCAGTGACAGTTGTTGGGGAACCTGGAACCATGTTGGTCATAATATGCTCCATTTAATGATGCAGATTTTTAATGAGAAAAATAGAGATAGAAAAGGTTACCTCATATTGTAGGATCCACTGGATAGTTCTCCAGTTAGATCTATGTCCAAATCTTCCACAGGCCACGTTGACGACATCCTGTTCGAGCCTAACATGTCGCCTGTAATTAAAAAAATATAAATTGCTCAATTAAAGTTTTTCAAATTTTCTTATAACATTTCTTGAATTAATAAGTCAGTATATTATAATCAGTGATTATAACAAACAGATACAAAATGTGTCTAAGAAGGCACAAATATCTCTATTAATTAATGTACAAAACATGACTTTAACTTTACTATTTTTAGGAGGGATTTATTTATATTTTGGTTAAATTTGGTGAATTTCATTCATGGTTAAACTTTCATTAAATTTCAAATTATAAAAAGTTACATATTTTTAAAACTAAGAATTGAAAACAGAAACACCAAGCGATATCAGCTATATAATTATTTATTTTTTGTGATAACAACATTATCAACTTAAAACAATAAAGGGTTGAGAAAGAAACCTTCCAGTACACCATCTGTATCGTAATCATCAAGTTTAATAATGGAAGTGATGTACAAAAGCAGGTAATATAAGAATTAAACCAGAGAGGTAAAGCCAAAGGCTATTACTACTATTAAAAAATATTATTATGGTTATAAAGAGGCATGGTAACATTTTTATTTACTCACTATAGTCAGCCATCGAATTTGGTACAGGCGTTTGTCTCTGTCGATAGGTCAAACTACCCCCCATGTTACCGAACTCTTGCATCAATCGTTTGATGGCCTTTCCCATTTTAACACACTATAATTTGAACTTTGGATCTATCTGCACAATGATTACAGTTCTTTGAAGACATCTGCGCCACATATGATATTTTATCACACTGATTTATATTATAAATAACACCGAATTAGAATCACTCAATATCAAGAGGATTAAAGCGTCTGTATTTTATAACTATTATTAAAAAAATATTTGACTTGATAGTGTATGTTTACACTTCTTTGTAGTAAAGCATAACAATGTTGTAGTTTATAAAATAAAGACGGGTGTGTAACTATTGTCATATTTAATGAAACATATTAATCAAAACTCCTAAGTATACAAATTGTGTAACCAGCTGTTTTGATAACAAAGGAATCACGTTCTTTACACAGCCGTGTATGAATATATTAGAAAATTAAATTTCACAAAGAAATTGTCATTTCTACTAGTAAAAAAATGCAATGTAATATTTATATTATTTATATTATTATAAAAATAGTGAATAATGGTAACAAATACTAGTATTATAATTTACGATACTAATTCGTCAATATGTGATACCAGAATTTATTTAAAGTAGAAAGGGATGGTTCATTTTCAACACTAAATTTATAATTATTTCTACAAAATGTTTTGCACAGTTTAGATTTAGAAGGAGAAATAATATTTCGTATTATAAACAAATCTGACATTACATTGAAGATTATTGAAATATTAATAAAATCACTTGGGGTTGATTAAAATAATTATCCATTCAGGAGATGCTAATTTTGTGGTGTTTGAGTAAAACCACATTTATCGGTTATCGAGAAAAATTCGTTGCAAAACTATTTGATGGATGTAAACGGTAAATTTAAAGAATTCAAGTGTAACATAAAACTACTAGGTGTTGTTTCACTCCTTAGCAAAAATTATAAAATAAATGGGAATATTGTTTTAAGTTGGTATGGAATATGGATGTATTCAATTTGCGTTTATTTATGTACAATTATTGTATCTTAACATAAATATTTAAAATTTGCTTATTTTCAAAACGTCCTCTCCTATATAGTGAAATTTTCGATTTTTCCAAATGAATTATTTTAAATGCACGCTCGTGTCATTCCAATATTTTGTATGAAGGACTCTATAATAATACGTATGTCGTAGAAAGTCTACTTATATAATTATTTTTATGACTAAACAATTCCAATTTCCTCTAAGGAAAATAATATATTAATATATATACATATACCTAATGTCAATTGTAAAACTGGAACAAAATGAATTTGACGTTTCGTTTCAAAATAAAATGCGACAGGAGGGAACTCTCTTGTATTAAATAAAATAATAATAATTAATAATACCCTTTTATTTATTGTATGATTCAATATTTAGCCAAAATTAAATTGTTTTTAGTAGGTACTTAATCATTTTTATACAAAACATGTATTTGATATAAAACGATAAATTGGGAGGTGCATTAGAAACGTAAATGCATTTTCAAAATTTTTATTTATCTACGAGATATTTTCGACAATAAATCAGGGCGTCTGATCTACTTAATTATATTTGAAAAAAAAAAAAACTGAAAATCTTCTGAACGACTACCGTCAAAAATACTCTTGTGTTTAATCAAACAATGCGTTGTATCAAAGAAATACTAAATTAATGGGAACTGGGTCACCCTACCGGGTGCGATATAATAGGGCACGAGTGTGAAAAATATGATATAAACACGTATTATATGCATAAATGTTTTTCACGTACCTACACGAAACGCGTATTCAATATATGAGGGCAGTCGGCGCGCATTGTGTCCCCTGCGATTTATGGCCTGGGTAATAAGCCCGGCTTTAAAACCGTTGTCCACGGCGACTGGCTATTATATTATATTATATGGCAACCATACACATGTGAAGCAAGGACCTTTAATGCAAGAGTTAGTACGCAAGATGCTTCTGGTGAAATACTAGTAGGTACTACAAAAGAAACAAATGAAAATGGCGGTTATGATCGATGCTGCTAAAATAAAAAATGAGATAGAAAAGTCGTTTGTCGAGAGTGGATTACCGGTGGGCAAATGCACTTCAGCAGAGCTATTCTAAACAATTGACATGGTAACACGTTTCCGTTATTTTTATTAGTTCACAATAACACGGATATCACTCGGAGCAATTCAATAAACAAGGCAGTTATCTACAATAATTATTATCAACACATTGCGTCTTACTTGGTTCTTAAAGCAACCGATTAGAGTCTCCAATCTTTTTTATCCAATTGGAGATTCTAATCGGATGCATTTGGAATCAAGTAAGACGTGTTAACTCGACATTTGACAACTCGCGGTTAACGTGGTCATGGGCTGCCGTATAAATAAATAAAATATCAAGCCCGATAGTTTATTTCCTGGGATAATTAATTGCCTGAATACGAAATATTATATGTATCGCTTTTTATTGATTTTGGAGTTAAGTGATATGTTAGAATAGCCATGCAGGGATAAATTGTTAGCTAGGGAGCACTGAACGGCTACAGGGCTATCGTAAAAACCGGGAGGACTAGGAAAAGTTATAGATCAACTTGTAGGTATAAGTTGTATGCTGAGTGAGGGTGCTACATGCTAATATTTGACATAGCATTTAATATTTTTTATACTGTGATGAGTTTAGTTCTAAATTCGAGCACCGGACGATATATAGTATCATCTTAATTATGCAGTGGTTCGAAACCGGCTGATAATGATGATTTCATAAGTGAATAATCAAATTCTTAATGAAGATTTCTAAATGCGTCAGTTTTCTCCTGAAATGAAATAAGAAAACATCGCAAATTTTCCATGGATATATTGCAACATGCTATTGTTTGATATGTAAGTCTGTATTGTAGGTATAAGCATAAGTCAAGTAGTTAATATGCGACAAAACAACGTTGCAACACGTGTCTTCGCAATACTTTGCAGTCTCGAGGGAAAAGAAAAGTTACGATGTGGAAACACATAAATGTCGCGCGTGGAAAAATTTCATGAGAAAAAATAACTGAAAAAAGCCGTGACGCTGTCATACAAAATACATACGTTATAAAAAACACAGTCATAGCAATATTAAAAGTTAAATTAACTCTTCAATTGAATTGTCAGTCTGTCTTAATTAAAATAAAATACAATATAACGTTAATCTTATTCTTTTGGTGCCCTATCTTATATCAAAGGTTGGTGACTAGACTGCAGTACGTTTATCTATTCTGGGCTAGTCGTATCACATCATCAACGCATTGAACTACTCTCCTTTTGTCTATGTCTCTACTGCCAGTTAGATTTATCTACAATATGAGCAGGAGTAAATGTTACTACACATTGCGGAAAACATGGCAGAAATTATGCATCCTTTCTCCGTTTGATAGCGGTTGTAAGTTTTCTTGGTTTATTTGTTCGTGTTAAAACCTTCTCATTGGCAAGGTGATCAGCCCAGGAAACATTCACCCGATACGGCGATAGGTACGGCCACATCTTGAAAGCTTCCAACCCGTTCTTTTAACGTCCAGGATTTGACTCCGGTACCAGAACGTACGAGGTTAGCACGCGTTTAATCGAAGTATCACGACTTCATATAATCATTGTTTGAATACAATTTGAAGTCAAGAAAAGTTATGATTATATATATATATATATATATAGGGATTCCAACACCGAATGAAAATATCAATAGGTACCGGTATTTCGGTATTTCCTATTGAATACCGGTAATCGTAAAATCACGAATGAAAATATCAATACCGGTATTTCGGTATTTTCTATTGAATACCGATATTCGTAAAATAATTGGAAAAACATAAGTATCTACGAATAAATATAATATATGAAAATATTAATATTTTATCGCATGTGTCATTCATTGCTGGTCAACAAGGACGATGAAGGGCGACGGAAGTAAACCAGTCATCGCGTAATCCGATAGAAATTTTTTATGTTAATTAATACATTTTATTTCCACTGTCAATACCGAATATATCGGTATTGTCTGATTTTTAAAACCGGTATAGAAAAATACTGGGATACCCTACCTATAAACACTTTGCTGTAATGGATATGTTTTGTCTACGAGTTTGGCTGAAATTTTCAAACAACGTTAATCCCATTATTCACAAACTTCTATGCTTAGTGCTGTTTTTTAAGTTCCCGGGCGAAAGGCAGAACAGATTAACATAATAATGAGCTTAAGTTTATTCAATATTTCTCCACACTCGAGATCTGAAGCCTGTTATACCACACCCAGTAGGGTAAGCCAGTTCCCATTATTTTTATGTTCCCTGGATGCCAGTTAGCGAAGGTTGCGAGTCAGAGGACTAACGATTCCAAAAAAGGAAAACACTGTATTTCGATTGACGATTGGACGCGAGGACTCGAATAAATGTTTTAAAAACCCATTTCTTTTATTCAACGAATAATTCAAAGATTTGAGAATTGAACATTCCATAATATATTGAACATACATAAGTTGAAAACACCTCAGATATATACCCATTAGAAAGAATCACATTTGAAAAAAATACGATGCTCGACGGGATGTGAACCCTAAATATGTGGTATCGCGCCAATATGCTTTAACCAATTAAACTACGAGCCTCATACCTAATTGCGATAATTTAAACTAGTATGTCCCACATGAAATGCTTATCAAATTGGGTTATTACTATTGAATATTTAAAAAAAACTATCATGTTAGGGTAACCAACACTCCGTGGATTATTTTTTTTTGCAAAATAGGTTAATTTTCCATTTCTGATTTAACTCAATGACAAAATAAAATGAAATTTATTATATATATATTGATTTACCCCCTTCCTCTTATAATATATACAAACAAATCATTGAATTAATATAGTTTTAAATTAAAATATACTTGTAGGTGCGAGATATATTTTCATGCGTACAAATTTTAATTTTCACCAAATATTTTACAAAATATAATGAAAACTAAATACAAAACAGTCTATTCCGACATTCGCGGTTGTTTTCCGACTAATAAAGAATATTAATGTGGTTCACCAGTGAACAGTGCGTCCGCTGTTGATAAATTTCGCTTTAGCAACAAACGCAATCTCTGGAATAGGAACACGGAAACGAGATAAACAGTTAAAGAGGTAATGAATCCAAATTTAAACTATTCAACAGACATCAATGCCACCCTCATCACATATAAACATTCACTCAGAACACAAAATATAAATACAAATAAAATTTCGGAAAGAACAAAGTAAATCTAGATCGCGCACATCCCTATACAAATTAATGTACACATCATTGAGGTTATCAATGAATTGTCATACTTGATTAAAACAAAAAAAAACTTGACTTAATATGGTACTGACTGTATGGATAATCAAAATACAAACAGGAATAGAACTAGTTATTATTATTTGAAAACACTATGCAGAAAAAATGAACTGTCACAGTCACTGTGCACTGTCAACTTGACTGTAGACTGGGTAAACGTCACTCCACTGTCACTGGTGGCTACGGTCACTTCGCTCTGATAACTGATAACAAGAGTGTACATAGCTGTAACTACTTATGTGTTAAAGTATTAAATATATGAGAATAATAATCATATTACCGCTTCTGTATGCTGTGGTATTAACTTTGTTATATTAGAAAACGTTCCCATACGCGTGGCGGAATCCGTCCTGTCATTGTCAAAGTGCTTGTGCCGTTTGCCTAAAAGTACCTAATGTTGATGTAAATACTGTGTAGGTACAAACTACCGGTATTTACACGAAACTGTCAGTGTTTTACGGATATCTCAAAGAAAATTCCTGCAAAAATTATTCCCTTCTGAAGATAAAAAGACCGGAGTGGCTAACGATCAAACGTGGCGGCTCTCGTGGTGCAGTGCGTAAGGCGCTGGCTATGGGTTCGATCCCGGTTAGGACACAATATTTTTGTGTTTTTCTCAAAGCCTGGGTTGGGTGTCTGTGTTTCAAAATTACTGACAACCACCTTATACAAAAAAGCAAGGACATGATTATTAATAATATATACAAAAAAAACCACCAAACGTGACAAAAATACACTGTTGCGTAAACTCCAAATCAGATTTTGCCACAATATGGAAATGGGTGTCACAGTCGAAGAGTTTTACAGGATTGCAAGGTTCATGGTTATTAGTGATTTTTAATTAATCCACGGCAATTTGCAAAAGTTTGAGAAATAAGATGAAGGCATTAAACCTCATTTTATTGTATTTTTTTTTTTAATTTCATTGAGTTTATATTTTATTTTGAGCAGTGTATTTTTTTACAATGTTTTAAAGTGGATATATGAATAAAGACCAATTAAAAATACTTTTATTATATATTATACTAAATTTCATGTTACGCAATTCCGCCAAATTGTATATATTTGAAGTTCCTCAAGAACTGAAATGTCAGTATTCACTGGTTACAACAGTCATATATAAATTTATATATATATACAACTAAGCATTTACATAAGTATGTACGTTTTAACTTACAACATAATAATTGCAGTTGGCGTAGACCCTTTGTAGAAGCGTAGCGATTCTTAACCCAAATGAAAAGGTAGAATAAATTATTGATAAAATCTAAATTAAATAAAAATACCAACGTCATATTATTTAAAGTCGACCTAATACAATTCGCAAATAAAAGTCCAGACCTATAACAATAGCGTTTATAAAGATTAACAAATAATACATAAAATAAAATATCTTATCGCACTCTTCTTCGTTTTCCCATTTTCTGACATTTTGGTACTGTTATAATGATAGATTTTTTATTTATTTAAATTTCATATTTCGTAAATGTAGTATACATAATATTATTATATTTAACAATTAATTTCTTTCACGGCGTAACTGTCAATTGTTGGTGGAAAGATATTGTGTTTTATTTTATTTAATATAACAATCACTCAAATTTTGTATTTAAGTAAGTACTTACTGTACTTATGTAAACTACCTATAACTTTACTGCTGAAGTGTGTACTACCTAATGCGAATGCGTTTTTTTCGGTTAATAATCATTTACCCCGCTTCAAATATAACTGTCTGTCATTGATACATATTCTATACTAAAGATTTAAGATAAATTACACTGTCCTGTTTCAGTATAAAAACATTTTTCTTAACAATATTAAAATTGCTGCCACTGAGTAGAGAACCAATTTAATCTATCATTCGTATCTGAGAAATAATGTTCAAAACAAACAATTGACGTCTGCATTCGAGAAACATATTTTGTTTACGCCAGACTCGATAAAAACCGACTTTACCCGAGTCGATCCGAACAAACTAATTTGTAATTCATAATTATTATTACTTCTGTGTAGATAGGTACTTATTATTGTTTGTATTGCAAATCAAAGGTGTGATAATAGATATTATACGTATCTTTATATCAACAAATTATATTCACAAGTAAAACTGAATCTAGCTGATTTAATTCTTTCTCTACGCATATGCTATCCAACCCTTTTCAAGTCACCGTAAATTGAATACAAATTAGGTCAGGGATGATATTATACATTATTCTAAAAACTTCTCTATCATATAATATAGTCCTAAAAAGTCAATTAAATTTAGCTAACTTCACATAATACATTTACATTTTGTCGTCGAGTCAAAAAACCTGCTCTGGAGACTTTGTCTACTTAAAAAAAAAATCACAAAAATTGTTTTTACTTTATTCCTACCACGGAAATGTGTATAATTTTCTTTTCTCATTCAATTCCCAATACGCAAGGAAATATCATGTAATTTATGATGTACAGAGCAGGTTTTGCGACTCGACGACTATAAGTAAAGTACTTCAAGCTGTATACAATCAAAATTATTAATTAAATCTAATACAAGAAGACATATTAATTGAAGTGGACGAAACTCTGTCCTGATTATTACTGAATTATGCGGAACACGTACCTATCATATTTTTAATTAATAAATTGAGTATCTAAATAGTAGTGATTTTTGAGTGAACAAGGGATACAATTATGTATACATTGCAGCTGTGGAAATAATTAATATGTTAGTAGGTTGGTATTGTCCAGCTGTACGTAAGATGAGAATGGCCGTACGACCAAAAATGGTGAAAAAGCCTCATTTTATGCAAATATTTTGATTTATTATATATGGAAATGAAAGTTAAAAAGGGGGTACTAAGGCTTATCTATTGGCAATATCTATCTATACAGTTAATAAATTATTAGCTGCGCTTGACTGCCTCTATATACGCAAATGTGACGTGGCGTGGGACTTTTTGGTTATTGGAAAATTATAATTATTCGAATATAGCTTATCCACTCCATACGAGAGCAATGAGAGCAAATGCTACATTCATTTGTTTTAAAAATGTTCAGTGATTGAATGTTAAGGGCCCACATGCGCCACGTAGGTCAAAATGGAGCTTTTATGGTATTTTCAGAGCATAAGCCTGGACATTCCTTAAACGTTGTAGATAATCTATTTATATACTTTTGAAGCCATATTATCCTTTATATTTATTTTAAACATTTTTTGATGACTGCTTAAAGTATTTTTATTACATAAAATAGTATTCTTTTAAACCTCTCGATCTAATGTTTTAGAATATAGTCATATTTCACTACATTAATGTGCGGTGGTGTTAAGATTTTTTAGGTTTATTAATTTTTAAACACAGTTATAAAATCAAATTATATATCAATAAATAAATAAATTTTGTAAATGTTGAGTGGGTAAATAATTCCAAAAATTGATTAAAATTTGTTTTTTTATTAATTCATCATGGGCACTTCTGAATCAATTATAACCGCTGTATGGCAAATATGAGTTTTGGTCAAATACAATAATTAAATTACAATTAGCATGTGCTATATGAGACACAGATGAATCGCGTATGTTTTCATCAACCTATCCACTGTAATATTAATAGACTCGGGTAACGGCTTATTTTGTTTTGTTACGGCAAAGAAGTATAAGTACACACACCGATTTTTAATTTTTGTGATTACGAGTACAATAATTATACGTTAAATAATGTGATTTACTGGGCGTACAGCTACCGGAACGTAATTGAACTGACGTCCGCGGAGTAAAATTTTATGGAAATAGTCCCACCATGTGGAATAATTTATGTACTTATAAGCAAACTAATTTCCAAGTAAATAAAAAAACCGAATTGGTATATGTATAAATCGCACCGTGAGTGTAAAACTAAGGCATCTGCAAATTATTCAGTTTCGAGATTAAATGCAAAACAACTGCAAAAGTCGTGAACTTGATAATGTAAAAGTGAAGTAACTGAAAGAACATGTAGATAAAACCAAATATGATGTTTTTTTTAGAAACTCTATTTGTCCTAACAAAACGAAGATATTTAACCCTAATATATCCAAAATATGTCTTTTGCAGATGCCTTGGTTTTACACTCACGGTGCAAAATGGTTCCATATTATTATGATATTGTAGGTATACAGTCGATTACCGCTTTTATTTCTTAAAAATTACGACGCAAACATTCGATACTTTTCAAATGTCTTTTTCAAAATGTTCAAATTTTGTTTTAGTCATCTGCTATACGAAAAGAACACGGCGATTTTTTGCGTTTTAGATGCTAAAAATTTACTGATAAAACTACATACAGGTATACTTTATATTCATTGAAAAATCAAAATATATATTATTAAGTATTATGAATTTTTATGGAGCCGGGTGTTGTTTTTTTTTCAATTTTCATCACGCTGGTATTTGCAGGTAAAACGCATTTCAATTTCGCATATTTCGCAATAGCTTGAGCATGAAAGGATATTCAATAATTCTAATCAGTAGTCATTTTTTATATTGGCCTCGCGTTGTATATATTCGATTAAAAAAGCATAACTAAACGCGTAGATCAGTGCTTCCCAATATTTAGCGCGTCACTGTAGTTACATGTACTATACAAATTATAAAATTATCGCGACACGCCGACATAAGACTTTTTCAGATTATTAAGGTTCAAATATATCATGATGCACGTCGCGTACTGCCATGCTGTCACGGCGACAAATTTAGTCTATGGTTTCGTCATTCTGCAGAATATTTTGAACGACCACAATCTCTATAAATTAGATGATGGAGAGTGCCAACTCTAATGTATTAGTACAGTGGTTCCCAAAGTTGACTGGGCTCCGACCCATCTAACAAAAATTTCCAATCTTGGGACCCACCTCTTAGCTGTCTTAGAGAAAAGAGGGCATGAATATTGGTAATGCTCAGATTCCCTAGTGGCGAGTCGTGGAACTACTTAATGCTGTCATATTTGTTAATTGAAATAAAAAAAATATTTTTTATATGTGTAACCAATATGAATGAAAGACTGTTGAAATAAGAAACACAACTTAAATAAAAAAAAAAATTACTTAAATACCTACACCTGCAAGGTTTTTTTACAAAGTTATTTCAATGGGAAGGATGTATTTGTTTCTTACTTTTCTTCATTACAATTTTAACATCAACTTCAACTTTAGTTACTTTTAATCGCAGTGAGTTTGATATATCCAATTTATTTCGGTATTTAGCTGAATGAAATATCAAATTTATCACTTCCTATTTTTTTTAATTCGTGTATACAGTGGCGAGGGCTCACGCAACCCACTGGTGGGTCGCGACCCATAGTTTGGGTAACCATGTATTAGTATTTTAATTATTATTCATTATTCATGCTAATTTCTATTAATTTTAAGTTTCTAAGTGTGCGTACGTTAAAATTACTTCCGATATTGCATCCATAGATAATATTTTGAACAGAATCCAACCTGCAGACCGTAGATAATAGACAACATTTTTATAGAAAATACATAGTGCCAACCACTAAAAACAAAAAACATGCGATTTTAATATGAATTGAAAATATGTGTAGGCATGTAGAAAATGATATAAAACATGCATTGAGTCATGCGAGTGTCGATGCAGTGCGGTACGCATGAGGTGACCTCATTGATGTTCTCATCATTTCGGCAGATTTTGATAACTGACAATGTTCGTTTAAACTTTAAATGTTCAAAATGTGATACGGGATGGGAGCATCAGTCTGATAACATTTTAATAACGAAGAAAAACGACGTTACACACTTTTTTCCCGTGACAGCACGTGACAGTATGCGACGTGCATCATAGTGTAATCACAGCATAAGGGTCTTAAATTGACATACTTTGTATTTCTCATTTCAAAATATAACCATACAATATAAATTATACTGTGTATTAAAGATTCGTCGTAATACCTAATTTATATAAAAACCTTTCACGCCGATAGAGTACATATCCCATAACAATTAGTTTTATATTCTGACTCCATTTTCTCACATAATTGCTATTTTTGATCCAGATACACCGGTTCGGTCAAGTAATGCACATTTGAAAGGGTTATCAAATTAATTAATAATCATTAACAGCGAACCAATCGAACGTGTGACCCATTATAAATATTTAGGTACATGGGTCAATGAGAAATGGGACCAGTCTCAGGAAATAAAAACTAGAATTGAGATCGCAAGGAGCGCCTTTCTCAAAATGAGACGCCTCCTTAGCAATCGAGATCTTAACCTAGGTCTGAGACTGCGTATGGTACGTTGTTATGTTCTCTCAATTCTTTTCTATGGTATGGAAGTATGGACGCTAAACCAAGAGATGTCACGGAGACTTGAAGCTTTCGAGATGTGGCTATATAGACGCATCCTCAAAATTCCTTGGACTGACCGGGTGACAAATGTTGAAGTTCTCAATCGAACGGGGAAGGACCGAGAAGTTCTACGAAGTATCAAAACCAGGAAACTACAGTACCACAGCCACATTATGAGAGGAAAAAATACAGCATTCCCCAACTTGTCATTCAAGGAAAGATCAATGGGAAGCGTAGCAGAGGACGGCGCCGCATTTCGTGGCTTAAGAACTTCTGTGATTGGTACGAGTGCAGCTCTACTAAACTGTTCCGGGTAGCAGACGACAAAGATAAGATCGCCTTGATGGTGGCCGGCCTCCGCTAGGGGATGGCACAATAAGAAGAAGATCAAATTAATACCTATTATAGATTTTTTTAAAGTCATGGCTGCCATTTTTTTCTGATTTTCGCCAAAATTGACATTTGTGTTCAGCATTGTTTGGCAAATCATCATGGAAAGATACACAGTTGTACAGCGTATACACATGATTAAAATTTATTAAGTATATACAGAAATAATGAATCTATTCGAGCTACGTTTCGGGCATCACGTGAAATTTAAAACACAAAGAATTCAGAGAAAAGTTAAATATATATATCGCACCCCCAGTAAAATACTGTAGTAAGTCAAAAAATTGGCATTTTGCAGGAGAGCCATTTGAAGTTTCAAATATTCTTTGTAAATACAGGAAAAGTCTGAATGTAAAAATTATTACTCATTTTTATGGAAAAACATGATCTATTTTCAACTGTATTCATCATTTTTCTCTAAAACATATACAAACGGAGATATTTGAATATTTCTGAGTTACGACTGTATTTTATTAGGATATTTGACAATTTCATGTTAAAATTTGAATCAACTCAATACTTTCTATGTAAATTTCCCTACCATCACTCTAATAATTTCAACTAATTTGTTGGGCACTGTAAAGGAAGGTTTTCAAAATATTAAGTTATGGTACAATCTTTAAAGATTTATTGAAAAAAAAAAGAAAAATACAATTATTAGTTCAAAACAACAAAAAAATACTTAATTATTTAATTTAATGGGAAAATAAAATTTTTACATACGATTTTTAATTTTTAAACATCACTTGGAAGAGAAGCAAAAAATCATAATAAAATTCACGATGTTTAGCGGTGCAGAGGAAAGCAAATCCTTCTTTTTAATTGTCGTTATTTTTGGCCACTCTTGATATGCTTTGGATATATTGAGACCATCCATTGGTAACGGTTTGCCTATTTGCTGTTGTCGAACATTCAATTTCCTACATTCTTCATGATAACTGGTTTTAAAAAAAATAATGTATGGATAGTCTCTGTCTACTTTTATAACTTTAATCTTCTGCCACAAAACTTTTTCTCCATTTTCATCCGTGTTGTAATTTTTACCGATTTCATCTGCTAGTTTTTTCATGTTGAGAAAATTATTTGTCGTCATGGGTTTAACTATGTATGGTTGTCCTGTTTTCTTACTTGTTTGTACAATGGTAATCATTTGGCTGGGCACAAATATTGGTCCACTTTTTAGAGCCCTGGTTTTCTGCTGCTCAATTGTAGAATGGACGATATCGCCTTCATTTTGTTTATGCCCGGTGACCAAAAACTTATGAGAGATCGTTGTATTTTTTTGTGAATTCCCGGTGGCATATAAATACATTGCAGCAATGTATTTATTTTTATTCTGCCCGGCACAATTGTCACTGTAAAAAATAAAATGCTCATTGTGGTGATATTTTTTACATGCATTGTAATCGAGTACACAGCTACCAATTTTATTGGATCCTCATGCAGCTTGACTCTCGTCCCACATGTATCAGTTTGCAATATTTTCAGTGATATTATAGACTGTACGATTGTACATTGCCAAACTTTCGTTTATAATAGAAATTTGACACATTTCCGCAAGGAAGCGGTAAAACAGCCTGCAAATCATATACAGCTACATTAATGACGCTATTTTGGCCATTAGTTCGGGACTCTGCTACGTCTTTGATCTTTTCATCCCTTGCCTCTTTTTTCCAGGTTGATGTGTCTCATATTTTTCTTGAAGTTGTTTTTTTTCATCTGGTGGTGAAGAATTATTGTATAGGTCGCATTCAACGCACAAATCTTTTTTTAGGCTTAAAGAAGCCAATATTAAATTCGTCATTAAATATAGATGCGTATAATAGTGTTCTTTTCCAAATGGCATATTGCTGTCAGCTTGTTGTTTTTTGTATAACCGATACATTTCAGCAATTGTTAATTTACCATCTAAATACAATTTGGACGTCTGTGCACGCAAATAATGTTACTCGATCACTGGGAAAGACTTAATGTGAGCTCTTATATCATTTTTTTAAACATCACTAATTTTTTTGTGATTTTTGTGATCTCTTTGTTCTGGAATTGGCGTTCCGGAAAGAAGATCTCTTGTTTTCCATGCAGTAAAGCAGTACCTTTCACTCACCCCAAATGTGTTGATAAAGTATTTTTTGCATACTTCTTGTATTTTACTTCCATTTAATTGTTGCCTCTGCTGCTTCCAGTTTTTTTTGTTTGAATACTTTAGAACAATAATATCCATGCAATTAGTGAGAAAATTACGCTGTATCTCAAGATTTACCTGTAGTAACAGAGTTACAACAGTATTTTTTTGAAAAGTATTGTTTTAGTTTTTTAGAAAGCTTCTTGTAAAATACTGTCGTAACTTAGTTACAACACTATTTTATTATCTATTCAACAGTTTTCGGAAAGTAATGTACTGTATTAAGTGCTTTCTCTCCGACACTATTTGAGTTTGAGATACGATAGTATTTTATTAAAATAGCAAAAAAAATACGAATCCAACCACATCCATAACTCGAAAACGCCCATTTCAGACTTACGACAGTATTTTACTGGGGGTGCGATATATAAACTGTTCGTCAGTTGCATCAAGTGTTTCCTTACGAACATTTACACACAGGTTCGAACATTCAACATGTATTATTATTTTCTTAAGGCAAAAATGCGGGACTTAAAGTTTAAAGCCAGCCATTCAAAAAGCCCTGCGATTAAGACAGGCGACATCGAGATGTGACATTACATTTCTATAGTAGTAGTGACAATATGTGTATTTATTTGCCAGAACCTGGGGCCCACGACAGTATAAGCATAAGCCGACGCTCGGGCATCGTGGGCCATGTTATATGCCAATATTACAATATACTATTGTGAAGATTTCCCGATAATTAAAACCATAGCGCATGACGACATGATTATATAATATTATTAGGTCACAGGGTACGTTATTGAAAGAAGACGTGTATGACGAAGTGCATCGATTATTATGATTATATACAAAAATTGGTATTGCATCGCGATGATTGTGGGCGTAATATAATCAGGGCTGGCACAATGGTTAAAAAACATCAACATACATATTTAAAAAAAATATATTGATACTTTTAAATCAAATTATTTCTAAATCTACGCGTCAGTGTCCTGATGTGCCGTAGGAGGGTATCGGACGATTTAAGCGAGCTGGATGATGTGACAACTGGACGTCGGATAACTGGATTCCGTACAAATGAATGAAGCGAAGGAAAACAAGTTCGTTAGGTCCTGAGCTAACTAACAAGTAGACAATCAAATCTGACGGCACCCCGACAAAACCACCCGGACATTGCCGCCCAGACATTGCTGCCAAACTAAATGCGCCCGTAGCAGTACTCGTCAATACTGCCCGGACAAATCCGCCTAGACAAAATTGCCCGAAAAAAAATAAAAAAAAGTATATAAAACAAGTGGTTTGGAAAGTTTTTTGATTTTTCGAATTGCTTATCGATAGAAATTTACACAGAGAAGATAATAAATCTGAGTTCCCTGGAAATTTACATGCTTATGATAATCTGTAATTTGATATTTAATACTTTGCAGCTTTTAGTAGAGCAATAACTTAAAATCATCAGCTTTCAACACTTAGTTAATGCATCTGTATGGTAGTTTTCTAATTTAGAATATTGAAGAAGGTTAGCACATAATATTGAAAATTAATTTGAAATAATTTATATTTTTTCTATATCTTTATTCGTATGTTTTTTATTTGTGTATCTAAAATATAATATTATGTAAAAATTGTCTCATTTCTGTTTTTTCATTTTTTTTTTGGCGGCAATGTCTGGGCGGTAATGTCCGGGCGGTTTTGTCGGGACCCCTTTGTAACCTCACCGAGATCGAACCCGCTACCCCCGGATGAAAGGCCGGCGCTTTATGCACTGGACTTCAAGGGCCGAGGGTCTGAATCGTTGTCGGAAATTGCCATCTAAGATTTACAATTATGTAATGTACACGACGCTTGGCGAGAGTCGTCGTACCTGCGTAATTCGAAATAGATACGAGATTCATAGGTGTTAATGTTAGAAAAAAGCAAACAATACGTGGATGTGTTGTGACAACCTTGCTTTTAATAAATAAAGTGCAGTACATATTATATTGCAGCACGTGTAAGTATTTTATTGCATTTTTAATCTGAGAAAACTACACAACATGGCATATTGTGTATATACCTACCTACACATATACATATTTGGCATATATACATATTTAATTCAAGTAAACTATTTTATTCCCTTATACGACGTAAATACTACTTTTATATTATGTAAATTCAAGTTACAAGGTGGTGAAATTATAATTGTTTTCGCTCTAAGACGAATGCCCACTGTAGTGGATTAATATATGGGCCTCCATAACGTGGAGATAACGTAACATATCTACTTTTTGGCTGTTAGCCATTTGCACAATCTATTGTGAGCTGTGTTCAAATATTAACTAAAAACAATATTATGTGATTTCGATGCAACCGTAAGATTGGAGCATATTGCCCAAGGAAAACAAGACAATAAGCGTCGAAAATTGCTAATCATGGACAAGCTAGCAGGCGGAATAATTTTGGTTCGATTTCATCTTATGGTAAACAATTTTGTTATTAGTGCCTATCTGATACCAGTGAGATCAGTTGGAGAATCTGATAAGAAAATTCACTAACGTTAAGCTTTGTCTTAGAATGAATTATTAAAATATTTTTTAACAAGTCATAATTTACTTGGTAGAATTCTATTTTACCATTTTACGGCATTTTTGATCAAAAATGAGATTTTGATGGCATTTTGTTATAAAGCATGTTTTCTATGCTCACACAAAATTTCAAACTCCTAACCCTATACCTAAATAAATGCGTTATCGTTCTTCACACAAAACAGTTAACTGCAGGTGCCAAATTTCCAATATCGTAAATGGAACAACTTCCGCTCTTTAATATAAATTTTATTTATATATAAAATGGAAGCTAAAATAGTGTATTAATTCGTAGTGTAATTTATTTGTTACACTTTTGTGTATTTTTGGAATTGTTAAATACTGCTCGATAGTTAAATTATTAAATTTTTTCTCCTTCCTGAACAATTTGCCCCAGTGGAGTTGGCCGGTTTGTAGATTAAGGGGGGACATGCTCGTCGAAGGTCAAAATTGAGTTTTTATTGTATTTTCAAACCATGATCCTGGACACTCCTTAAACGTTGTAGATAATCTATTTATATAATTTTGAAGCCTTATTATCCTTTATAGTTATTTTAAACATTTGATGACTGCATAAAGTATTTTTGTTACATAAAATAGTATTCTTTTAAACCTCTCGCTCTAATGTTTTAGAATATAGTCATATTTCGGTACATAACTGTGCAGTGGTGTTAAGATTTTTACATTTATTAATTTTTAGACGCATTTATAAAACTATTAGTATAATTTATTACGAGATGATTTTTGTAAAATATTCACGATAAAAAATTATATTGATAATCTCTGTGATCCCAAATTTGACAAGAATTAGGCATTTTATTATTCAAAAAATCGGCAAGATTAACACATTTGAAGATGATTCTAAAGATACTTATTATAAGCTATGTTCTTGACCATTCAAGTGTGATAAACATCTTATGAATAATGATTGCTTTATAATATTTATTGATCTAAGAATAAGGTAGGGTTTTTTTGAAATACGCCATTTCTTTTGTCATTCCCTAGTGGTTAAGCTACAATATACGGCCGTAGCCATAAATTGACAAACTATAATTAAAGTAGGGAGTAAATTTATGTTAACGCGCGTGTTTCAACTATAAAGAATAATAAGGCTTCAAAATTATATAAATAGATTATCTACAACGTTTAAGGAGCGTCCAGGATCATGGTTTGAAAATACAATAAAAACTCAATTTTGACCTACGACGAGCACGTGGGCCGTTAAGCAGTCGAATGGTTATTTCGGTAAATACATTATTTAAAAAACTATACAAATAAATGATTAATTCTGGCTTACATATTGTTTTATTTAAAAAAAGAGACTAAGTACATCTTCCTTCTCATTCGCGCTAGTAATTATTTCAAAAGTTATGTTAATTATTGTAATTTATGTACCGATATATGTTTGGTTAAAGGAATGGGCATCTGTGATATTTTATCTCGTAGTGCAGTGCGTTTTCAAACCTTTTTACTTGTTTCACGGTGCTGTAAATTTATTATAGGGATTTTCGAAAAAAAAAGATTTTCCGTCCAGAATCGAAGTCGGTAATTTTTATTAACTATTCCTTTTCTGCAATGCGAAATGACTTGTATCTATTTTAATTGTTAGCCTTAAAAACTCTTATTTCATCATCACTTTCATATATCCAATCGTGTTTTTTATTATTATTATTAATATCTAACCTACTTGCTTTTTCGTACAAGGTGGTTGTTAGTAGTTTTGAAAAATTACAAACACTCAGGCCTTGAGGAAATCACATAAATATAATGTGTTCTCACCGGGATCGAACCCAGAGCTCCTGGATGCAAAGCCAGCGCCTACGCACTACACCACGAGAACCACCCCAGGCGTCGTTTATATATACCTACAAGGTTATAATATGTAACGTCTTAGTTAAAAACTTTAGGTAACGTGAACTCCGCTTGACCATGTTCCTATAAGTAACTAGAAAATACCAACACTTTAAAATGTCAAGTTATCAATTTATTAGTACTTATTCTACATTAATAACTATAACTACTTGTGTTGTTATCCACCTATATTATATAATATAGAAAACAAAATTCTCTAATCAATAATATGAATCTGATGTAATTCGCTACGGAAAGTCGCTTCACGCTTGTCATAAGATATTAGGTCACCCAATAGAAAAATGAAAATAAAATTAAACAAACAAAAAAACAATATCGGTGAAAACGGAGCCGTCACTTTATCAACCCGGTTCGTAATAACCGGTTCCAAACGCAGCCGGGTCAAACGGTTGTGGCTTATCGGTCGTCTGTCGACTACACACACTCTGTGTTGTATTTACCAGTGATAACGAGGCGAAACGTAAGTCGAAGGTCGAATTATGGCAGACATTTTTGATCTGAAGTATATGCTGTTTATATATAAAGTTATAATTAATTTTATTTTACACGCTGAAAGATAATCTGGAATTGGAACTATTGATATGTGCTAGGAGTTTCAATACGGGAATCCTGAATCTCGGAAATACGTAAAATAGATTCGGGATCCACAAATATAAAAAAATAATGATATTTATTAAATCTGAAATAATATTTTTTGTAACTGTACATTATAAACGCAGTCTGTATTTTACAGGGAACTCAGAAATAGTGGTAACTGAAATACCTAATGGGCGTTTAGAAACAGGCAACCGATCTCGAATGTGAAAGAATATTGGATAAATTGATAGTATAACACACACTATTGCACGTCTATAATGTGTGGTTCATTTTCGTAGGAAACTCACGTATTCTAAACTCTGCGTCTAAATGCAGTGTATTGGGATATAGCCTATCTGAATTCTATTTACTAATCTGCTTTGTGGTATTTTATGATAAGTAAGTTTGAAGTATGGTTTTTTTCTCTCTTAAACTATGTATTACAATATAAAAGACATCGATAGTACATCTCGACAGAGTATTTACGTATGATGTTGCAAGGTTTGAAAAAAATTAACTATCAAATTTATTATTTGCTAAACAAGTGTTTTTTCAACTTTAACAAGAGGATACTTGTACAGAAAGAAAATTATCATGGCAGTTTCGTGATGCATTCTGGATTCAACTGTGTCCTCCTTGAAATATTTTTTATTTATAAAATCGGGATTTCTTTGTTTTAATCAATTCCGGGATCCCGGGATGCAATCCCTAATATACCTTACAAATTAGCGCGATACTTTTTTATCGCGAACTCTCCACAATATAATATAATTTTTAGATTACTCATTTTCAGTCTGCAAAAGCATATCAGGTCACCCCGACATTGGCTATCACTTAGGACAACTTGACTGAAAGAATCTCTTTTCTGCGCTATGCGGAACAGGCCGTCCACTCGCTTGATCATCCAATGACAGAGAAAGCAGGTCTTGTTGAAATGACGGATTAAAAGTCCGGCGCAAACTTATATTATTATATTGAGGTTGCCAATGTAAATACATATAGTAAAAAAGCTTTACTGATTTTGGAGTCGTTAAAAATATCCCGACTCTAATTTTAACAATTGAAAAAATGGTCAGACATTTTTAATGAAGATATTTGACATATTCCCCAATGAAAATAAACGATTTAAATGAGAAAACCAACAGGATGCGGCGTGGCGAGGTGTGGTTTTGTGATGAGTTTAAGAGGTATTGTTTGTATTTCATATCGTCACCTCAGAAAGTAAATCGGTGGAATTTTTTTACATTTATATCTGGAAACCGACCACGAAGAATAGATTGATGAAAATTTAAGATCGATCGGAAAAAAAGATGAGTGAACGGCATAAGGGGCGTCGCCGATTAACCAAGTCTCTAAACCAAGCGACCCGACGTTACATATTGGTTGAGTGGTCGTATCTCTCGAAAAATTGACGCCGTCACCTACCGTGAACCGCTAACTGTGGTATTTGCGCCTAGTACTCCTTACCTGTACCTAGTACCTGTGCTCCTGTATGGCTGTGAGACATGGCATCTTACTAAGCTTCAAGAGTCTCGGATTTTGAGCTTTGAGAATCGATGTCTCCGCCAAATCTTAGGGGTACATTGGTACGACCGCGTTACAAACACCCGAGTTCGTGAGCAGACACAACAGCCTTCGGTGATTGAAGTTATCACGAAGAGACGCTTTACGTGCCTGGGACACGTATTCCGGATGCCGCCAAAAAGTGCGGCACTTCGTACCCTTGTGGCACAGCCTCAAGGGTTTCGTCACCGTGGCCGGCCCTCTGTCATCCTGCAGCGGTGTTACAAGAGCGACCTACGTGCTGCAGGTCTGACATGGCGGGAGGCGCAAGAGTTGGCGATGGGCCGAGGGAAGTGACGTCAACTTGTGCTTGCCCTATGCCCCAATGTTGGGACGTGACAGGGTGGAAGAAGAAGAAGAAGACTCCTCTTTAAAACATCATACATCCATGACTAAATGAAACTCGTCAGTAGTTGATCACTATATGAACATACGTGTGATGACTATAATATAATATAAAAAATATTAAATTTTATTTATATAAAATCAGCAGAGATATCTCGCTAATAGTAGATAATTAATAAATAAATAAAAGTTATCCGAGTTAATAAATTGACAGTTCCGTAGATAAAATAAGTTCATTCGAGAAAATATTAAATAAATTTAATTAATATCCAAAGTGCAATTTTTTGACATATTACTATATTATTAAAACATTTACATGTTACAATTTAGTATAAGTAGGTACATAATCACTTATCATTCTTAGAAGTCGTTATTTACTTTGGCATGAGTATTTACATAATTATCCTATACTTGTATTTTGATTTGTATATAAAATTAGCACATCTCGGAGCGGAAAAAATTAGCAAGAAACGGAATGCTTATGAATTGAACAATTTGTTTGAAGAATGTTCAGGAACTTGCGAGGATTTGCGAACATTTTTACAATTTCGTACCTACATACAATGTTCCTAAGCAATAAAAAAATTACAGGCAAACATTGGATGACTGGTGTTACTGACTGAAGTAAGAAATCAACGCAGCGTGCTGGGGATAGATAAGCACATACAATTTTCAATCCAAGAATTACGGGATTCTCCAAAAATGAGTAAAATCAAAGATATTGATGAGATCATTCTGTCAGATGAAAAGCTTAGTGATTTACAAATTACAAATTTAATACCTTAGTGCCGTTTTTCTTTGCAACAAACAATGAATGCCTTTCGAACTCTTCAGAGTTTGTGTGAAAATTTGTAGTCCATTTTTCAGCTTCCCATTCATACGTTTAGACTCCTCCATCTCTATAGAGTAGGTATAGAGAAAGGTTTAAGAAATCCCGGTTGCCCAGCGAGACCCAAATGCAAATAAAACACTTGTCAATGCAAATTGTAAATGTATATTAAAATATGCATTATGATACAAATACATAATAATATGGTCACAGAATAAATTTTAAACAATAAAAAATAGTGCCTGACGCATTGTTGTGTTGTGTTTATTACATGTATCGAATTCCGAGCTGTTTCAATATTCGACATTCATTCTAATCTTTAAGTGAGATCTTGTTGATTGAGGGTTCGCAATCCCGGGATTGAAAATATCAGAATTTCGGAATTTAAGGAATATTTTTGAGACGTGTAAGAAGTGTAGTTTTTTAATCAGTTACTTTAAAAATAAAATAAATACTGAAATCTCAGATAACAAGGTCGGATATAACATTAATAATTATAAAAGTTCGTATAAAATAAATCACCAATCGAGAATGTCACCAGGTGTGTGATTTTCAGTGTGTTTATTTTGTTAATTTATATTATGTAAGTATGTAAATAGATACAAAACATGGGCAACATTTAATTTATTTTTGTCCCATAGATCAGTGCTCCGCAACCTTTTCCCATCCACGGCACACCAAAGTTCTTCCCAGAATTCTGCGGCACACCACACGTAAAATAATTTATATACCAAAACATGGACCCCACATCCTGAAGGGGGACCCCAGGCCAAGATCTTTGGCGGGCCTTCTCTACCTATCGCTAAGGTTAAAGACAGTGTGATACTCTAAAATAGTGGTTTTCAAATAGTGTACGAGGTAAAATTAATGGTATTGATTTTATGTTTAGCGATTTTAAATGGTTATATTATATTTATATAATTATGGTTAGTTGTCTGGTTATGAATAATTATTAGTCGAGCATTGTATCCTACAATCACATGTCTTAAAATATTAATACTATCGTAGTAAAATAGCTTTGATTAGACTTTTTTTGACTCAAAAATTGGAGCTGAACTGCGAAATCCAGAAAATAGCCAATGTAACATCGTCGAAGTTCAGTTTTAGCGTCCCGTCGTTTATCAATTCAACAAATTCCTGTCGAATTTATAGGAAAAGCGCTTCTATAGAATTTTCGGCATTGGTTGCAAAAGGGTTTCGTCTCCAGTCGCATTGATTGTATAAAAGTACTGATGAAATTTCTTTTGCAGCAAAGTTAAAAGTTTTTGAGACGGATCCAAAATTAATTGCTTGTTTTCAATGGTGGTCTGGTAGTTCCTTTGGAACATTAATTGTAGAAATCCTTGTCTTAACTCCTGCCAAAGTTCGAATTTATTTTTGAATTCTTCTAATTTATCAGAGCACGTCAATATATTTTCACTCTGACCTTGCATTGTTTTATTAAGTTCATGCAGATTCTCAAATATATTACCAGCCATGTACACAAATTTGGGTATTACACCGCGGCACACCTAGCATCGTCTCGCGGCGCACCGGTTGCGGAGCACTGCCATAGATGACGAAATAATAATCCCGTACTCGACGAAAAGATAGATCGGGATTAAAATCCTTGATAAACTATGAAAAAAATAGCAATTAAAAGTAGCATGAATCATGAACAAAGTTTTGTAAAAGTTTTTATGTTTTTTCTTCCAAATACTTACGGAAATAAATAGCGAATATAAATATTATTTGTTTTAATTTATATTTAATAACCATCAATATAAAATTCTTCATTGGAACTTTTGTCGATAAATACAGCATGTTATTGAATCTCTATCTTCTACGAGCGTAGACCTACGGCGTAGAGGCTGTGTAACCTCTACGCTGCGTAGTCGAATCTACGTTGAGAGTTTGTTGTTGGCACGAAAACTTATATTGAAATGTAAAATATAATAATGGATCACGTCATCGTAAAAAATATAAAGTAGAAATGCGGCAATTAGGTTGGTATATTATATACTACGATCTTGCTAACAATCGGCTGAAAATGAAAAACATGTATCCACGCCATCTGTGTAAGATTTTCTTGAATATGAAATAATGAATTATATAAACGTTTGCGAAGTTTTCCGCAAGATGTCATTTTTCAAGCGTTAAAAGGAAAACATAAAGACACAACTAAATCAAGTCTACATAATAATTTATTTACATTTTGAGTGCAACAAACGACCTATTGGGAGAACATAACCCTCGTAAACGTATGGATATTTACCTGCATGCAAGTACGAACATGTTAAGTATTAGTGGGAAAAAGGTAAATAATAATTAAAGTAACTCACGTTGACCGACGACTCCCACCAAAGGCCGTTTGTCTGCCTGCCATGCTGCCGAAACATCAGACTTCCGCTTGCGGGCGCCAATAGCACCTGCCTGGACAGCATTTCCACTTGACTGACCTCTCTCCCCTGAACCCTCCAAGTACATATCCATATCCATTTCCCCAGAAGAACTGGGTCCGTTTTCACTGACTTCGTTGGCCACCTTTCTGAACCTATTTGACTCAATGTTAGTGGATCTTTCCCTGTCGCCGCAGAATCTTCCCAAATCTTCCACAGGACCTGCTGCCTCTCCGAAATCTTGATTCTTCGTCATGTTGTTCCGATCGGAAAACTGTTGTGGCCTCAGCCTTTTATTAAACCTCGAGAATTGCGAGTTGTTTTTTTCGTTCTGATCCTGCTCCAATTGGTGCGGGAAAATCTGCTGGTCTTTCACAAAGTTGTCTGACCTATCGCAGAACTGGTTTTCCCTTTGCTCTGTAGATATGTGACCGCTGGAGAAAACTTTCTCTTCGTCCAAGTTTACCGTGATCTCTCCCGCCCACTCGAAGAGTGCCTCTTCTTGGGTGCGTTTTATCTTTAAAGTGTCGGCTGCGCGGGCCACTTCTGCCTCCATGCTGTTATCACTCTCTGAATGCTCAGGAGGACTGTCACGACCTGGGATCCCAAAGTAGTGACTGACGTTGGTGTAGGCTGAACCGAGGGGGGAGAAATGAGCGGTGTAAATTGGGAGTTCCATAATAGTCCAAAAAGGACTGAGAGATGATACTGTATCAAACCGATAGAATCGGTCAGTTAGACTGAATATTCAAATCAGATTAATCTTCCTTCAGATAGTATCAATCGATTTTTTTTTCTTTTTCTTTAAACAATTCAAAGCAATAAAGAATCTGGTCAAATACTTTCAGTATTTAGGGATCAATTTTATACTCATGTACAAAAACCCCTTTAAGTGAAGGAGTTTCTCTCTTGTAGTATATTAAGTAATATAACAATTCGAATAATACGAATAAATAGTGCACTGTAATACATACTACTCTTACTTTCTACATTGACATAGAAACAAATATTTCAAATGACATAAAGAGGTAGTATTTTTAGTTTATTATGAGATAATAATTGAACCACAACTCCACGATAAAGCACAATGTAGCGATATGAACAGACTATGTGATGTAATATGATGCACCTGTCAAAAACTGCTCTCCGGAGTCAACAAGACTCTTCACGGAATATCGTGTCAACTGAATGAGACAAGTCGAGATATATCATAATACGAAAATATCAATCTCGGCTGAAGTGTAGGGGTCACTGATCAATCTTGACGTTTATCTTAATTGCTCATTTACACTCAAACATAGATTCTGTCTGTGTATGCAAAATCGTTCCAAGTCTTATTGATTTATCATCAGACAATAACTTGCAATAAATTTAATGCTCACTAAATAATATCGAACAGTTTTGCTTATCCCTTTGAACTGATCACTTGATTTATGTTACCGAAGGTTTAAGATAGAGCATTCAAAAACTACGAATCAAGACAATTTAAGTGTTGCCAGTTACAATACAGTTTATCATCAACTATATATATATATATAAAATATCAGTTGATTTTAGCTATAACTTATGAATAGATTAAGAAATGATTCTTAAGCCGTATATACTTAGTCTGTTGAGACTCGACACTCCTTTGAATTTGATACGAGTTTTCTCATTATAACTGTTAACTGTAAAACTGTTATAGAAGTTACGTTAGGTTCTGTCAACTGTCACTTATATTACTGTAATTGTGCGTGATCCGATACACACAAAAACTCACAAGTGCAAGAACTCACAATGCACCATCAGTTAAAATAACACAAAGAACGAATTGTAGAGTTTCTTGATCCCAGTTGTTTCCCGTTGTCTGTGGCCGTGTAGAAGCTTGTTTCCGCAGTTGGGGGTCCTAGCAGGGTAGGAGTCGCGGGGGCCGCGCCACGAACGCGGCTCCGCCACAAGGGGGCGCGTCACCAACTCCATCGGAGGGCGCAGCCGCTGCGGAAGAGCCAGGCGCCGCAGATGCTGCTTGGCGTTCGGCTCTCGGAAACAATGGAAATTAAGAGATGGAGCGCCGGCGAAGAGTGGAGTGAGGTGTCGCCAACCGCCAGAAGTCTCTGCCGTCGTCTTAGGGTAATTCTGAAAATAAAAAAACATGATTTTTCAATTAATTTCAACCTTGAATATGGGACCAGAGTGGGAGACTCAAAATTAGGGATTGCAATACCGGTATATTAAAAACGGGATCCCAGTATTTTTCGATACTGAAAAACCGGTTTTAAAAATCAGACAAGATCGATATATATATACGGTATTGATAGTGGAAGAAGATAGTGCCAATAGTTCAACTACTAGATAAAGACTGAAATCTCTCAGTTTCAAAACGTTCGCGACTAAACTGAAGAGACACGATATGCTAGTCTCTTAGACTCTCCGTTTCCAGTCCCCCATAAAACAGTGGTGCAATTATCAGTAAGATTCGATGAAAAATCATATTTTATTAACAAAATTGGTAGCACTGAACTGAACAAGAAATAACATGTCCAGACGTCGAAAGTTAAAGATGGGCGGAACCGATTTTTAATATAAAAATTGTGGCAGAAGTTGTGAAATACCAAAGTCTGTATAATTACAGGCTGCCAGAATCAATGACGTTATTAATGGACGACGCATTCAATACAGTAGCTAGCAAGTAAATTCGCGCATTCGCATGTGTAGGTAGACGTCACGCAATTTCCATTATGCGATATCACGCATCGGGAATTTATAGCAATATGACCTTTATAGTAATGGCGTTAGAGCAGTGTTTCTAATGTCAATGTTCAGTTGAGCGAACCCGTTCGAACCGAACCATTCGGCAGACCCAACAAAAAGCATCAGGAATTTATAGCAATATCACCTTTATTGTAATGGAGTTAGAACAGATTATGCCATTCGGCAGACCCGACAATAAAGTGAGTATCATTTTCTTTTCCAGATGATTCGTCCATAGAATATTACCGTAAAGATATTACGGAAAAGGCTTGGAATGAAGTAGGAAAGACAATGGGTTTTTGACAGTTTGAGGTAATGAAATTATTATTTCAAATGGGTTTCAATAGCGCCATATGCGAAGTATCAGTCATTGGCCATTTTATAAGTTCCATCAGCAACCAGTTCGTCGGATTTTAGTTTCTTCATTAGCGAAAGGCCCTTAGTCTGCCAAACATCTTCAAAAAATATGGAGGTTAATAAAATTCATTGTATAAATCAGGGGCGGTTCGGTTCAGTGAAACACCACTAAAAATCTCGACAGGCCGAGGTGGTTCAAAACATTTTTATTTCAAATCGTGAACAACGTAGATATCAGTGGCGAAGAGTGACTTTTTGAAAGAGGTAGGCTGTGGGAGTAACCATGCTTGTCAGATATATTTGCGGAAAACAAGAAGATAACCCAATATTACTACTGATGAATAGGTAAGCTAAAACGAAGAAATTTCAAAACTTTAATTGGTTTGTTTTAATTAGTTCATAAAAATAAGCAATTAGTTTGAATTACTTATGTATTTTCCTAAACATTTATAAACGTAGCATACGCTCAAAATATATTACCTATCATCTATGAAAGTATCCGTTGTTTTATATATATTATGTTCCATAACAATTTATAATTTAACCCGTAAAACTAGACATTTTAAAATACTTAAAGACTATTTAAAACACAGACTTAGGTAGGTACAATATCATATATCTAAATTGTCTAATGAGTGAACTAATAAATAAATAAAAACCACGAGATAAATTATTTTATATTTTTAACAACAATCAATACATATTTATGTGATTGAATCCCATAGAAATTATTTTTTAAATTATCTTCTTATTAATTATTTTGAATAAATGTGCTCTCGCGACGTAAGCGCTAACGATACAGCTTATACATTTGTATGCGGGACGCCAGACATTTTGAAATAATGAGGAAAAAACTTCATATTGAAAAACCCGTCGATTCACGCGAAAATAATCCTATACAATATGTGAAGCGAAACGCGGTGTGTTCTATTCTTTTAAACTTTCGAGAGATGCCATAGATGGTGCTTATTGAAATATGGGAAAAGATCGTAAAATTATGACAATTATAAGATGTCTTTGGGCATATTGAATATATTATTATTTGTGATTATATAAAAACGTCAACATGAAAATAAAAATTATTTTTCTTAAGAAGGTAGGCTTTAAATAATCGCCTGGTATGGAGTCGTCGCCACTATCTACCAGTAATCTTGCCTAATTCTTAGGCAACGGGCTTGAATTTTTCATGAAATAGGCAAAATTTTGGAGATTTCATTTAATACGCAATTTCACACATTCGGCGTAACATATACATTCCAAATAATAAGAAATCACAAAAATTTCAAACTGTCCACATGTAATAAATCCGCTAATTGTTTTGTCGAGTCGTTCAATATTTTTGACAATTTCAGTTAACCTTGATTAGGAGAAAAACATATTCAAACTACCCGTAGGAACGCGTATATTTTAGTAATAGGGTGCTTAAGTAAAATTGATTACACACCTTGGATATTACAGTAAATGTTGATACATTTTTGTCTTTATTTATATATCTATCGATCTGTCTGGAAGGAATCGTTTATTTAAATGGGGTTGTTAAGGAAACAAATAATATAATATTGTTAGAATAGTTCGACAGTTAACTGAGAATGTTTACAGGTGACACTCCCACCCAGCAATTTATCACTAGTTTATTAATAATAGTAGTGAGTATAGTAGTCAATTAAAATAAATTTATTAAGGGTAGATGTCGTATGGTCTTACAATGCATACTATATATAATTATACTTAATAATTTGTGGGATAAATGTCACAATTTTATCCAGGATCAAAAAAGAAAAGGATACCACAAAAAATAGGAATATTTTCACAGCGATTCTTACCAAATCAATTGCAGCTATATCAAATGTCCTTCTCAAGACTGAATCAACTTTCAAAAGAAATGTGCCATATTGGCGATTCGAATCATCCTCAAGTGGATGAGAGAGAAAGCATCTTGTAGATGAGGAGGAAACACATCAGCCCCAATTTCTGCACCACATGACGACACGCAGACACTTGATTATTTTTGTGTTTAAATCTTATGTCCCCAAGCACAAAATAGAACAACGACAAGTCAGGTCAAAGAGTCGTTCTTTGGTTCACTGTATTCAAGTCTCCAGTTTTCTTTCAAAGACAATCTTCACTTCGATTTTTTTTGTAGCTTATTTCACTTCACACTTAAAATCATATCTAACGATTTCCATGGCGGAAAGTTTCGCGAGAAATTTACGAAACATTTTCCGGTATCATACAGACACTGCTTTCGTATAAATGTTCATTGGCGCGCTTGCACCTTTAATGTCAGTTTACTATCACTGCTACGAGTTTTTTAAAACATCTAAGGGTAAGAAATAAACAAATTGATAACTTATAATGTTGCGGTGTTTAAGAATATAATACCATAATTGCATCGATTCCATATTGTAAGTTCCCTAATATAGTGCACATACATAATATATTGTATGTATTTTTTTTAAAACCAAAATCAGCTATTATACCCATATATAATATGTATACGCTATATTTATCGACTGATCCACGCCAAAGGGGTCGTAGGTCACGTCTTGGTGATTTTGAGTTAAATATGAGGTTAGGTTAGGTTAGGTTTACAAAAAAATATCTAGACTGGAAAAAGGGCTTTCTTCATCGATTATTGCAAACAGAGTTACGATTTTTTTATTTGGGCGATAACCCTAAAGAAAGCCAATAAGAATAAAACGTACCAACCACTAACGTAACGTACCAAAATTAAAATAATTATAATAAACAAATAAAACATAACAGAAATCCAAACAAAAACATGAATAAAATAATGGAAAAAAACCAATTCGGTGTTTTCTTAATGAACTTTGTATTTTTTCTTGGACAGCCAAAACTAATTAAGTGATTTAAAAATAGTAATAATTTAAAACAAAGTAGATATTTTCTCATCAAAATTCATAATAGTTGTCCATTTCGGTTTAGATTTACAATCGATTCAAATCAATCAAATTCAAATATAAAACAAATGCAAAACAGGACATACAATATCTGTGCACCAACCCTTAGGTTATTGTTATTTTTGTCAGAATGAAAAGCCTCGATTTAAATTAATATAATACCAAATGTTAAGAAAATAGGAATACGTTTGTAAATTGCTACATTTCCGGTTTGAAGTTATTAAAAGTTGCATTATATGACAAGGAATTTTCCAAGCTAGGTACCTATGTATCTACTTGGGTTAGTTACTGAAATGATATGTTAGCGTAAAAGTGTAAATCACATGGGCAAACATACGATAAGTTTGTAGTTATTTATTTATCTGACTGGCAAACTAACGACAGGTTTAAAATGAACTATAAACAAACATTCATATTTTATTAGGGATATAATGTATACAACTAATAGTTATAAAATTATTGAATTAGGTAAGTAGATATATATCTATGGAGTTTAATTCATATAAAATGGAGTTTCGAATTTATAATACAACATATGAATATTAGAAGAAAGCGAACGTTTTGACTAAATAAAGCAATTATTAAATAAAAAAATTAAGTGGTGATTTTACTTATGCGATCATCGCATTCGAATTGATCGTCTCACTCGATTGTAAATTTTGTGTATTTTACTATGAGTTTTGTTTGAAATATTGAAATGCGATGATCGCAATCGATATGTAAAATGGTGTCTGCGGTGATCTTATTCGACCGAATTGGATGTGGCCATTCAAATATCAGTGATTTTACTTATGCTCGCATAGCAGGTAAATACATCGAATCGAATCGTGTGCATATTATTATTATACTTATTTATTTAAATTCAACAGTCGCATTTAACAAAAATGGCAGTTTATCTTATCTCAGTCTATCTATAGCAAAAACTATTCTAATTTGTTTAAAAGTTATACCCATAAAACAGAGATTATACATTTTTGTTGCTTATACCTGTGTAAAATTTTATGAAAATAGAAATTGCCGTTTTTGTTTCCAGAGTTATCAAATACAGTGCGATTATCGCATAAGGAAAATCACCACGTAAGTAGTGTAATTTGTGTTTTCTAATTTAGCAATTAGGTAAAGCATAGATAGGCAGATCTTAATAGCGGTAAACAAATAGATCACAAAATAAGAATGTTTGAATTTCAAAGATAAAATTTATTGTTTTAATCGTTAATTTGGAAAGAAGCACCAACAAACAACACTATACAACACTGGAACCGTGGTATGAACTTCTATTTTAGAAATATTCAAATTAAAACTAAGTTGGATGAACAGTCTCTAAACATTCGTTGCAACTAAACATGATATTATTTGAGTTCAGAATCATCCACAGCAAAAAGAATATGATATCTTTATATTTTAAGGATTATTTTTACATTCAGAACGACAAGCAAAAACACAAGGACACTGCAAAATTATAATTATTGTAATTGTAAATAATTTGAAATTTGAATTTAGAATCATACACAGCTAAAGTGAAATATGATAAATCTTGAGATATTGAGAGAATTATTTTTAAATTTGGAACGATAAGCCGAAACTAAAAACGCCGCGAAAATATTATTATTAACCCAAGCATTGCAACGAATGAGTTTGAATTTGAAACAGATTGGAATGCTAACGCAATTATTACGAGACCGGGAAGTAAACTTGACCCATTGACTTGGGAAACATTACAAAATCATTAATACAAATGATTGAACTGTTACACGATTATTGACGGTATGTTTGGTACGGGTGTTCGCGATCATCGGCGGACAGGTTATGGCGTCGATGGGCGGTCAGCGGTGTGTCAATTTCGCGCGATTCTGAACAAATATGACAATACATACGAAGTAAGTAGTCTTTGCATCTCCACATGATTGAATGTAAGCGATATATTTTATTGAGGGCGTCTGAATTTAAGGCAGGGTGTCAGAACACCACTACATGATCAGTGTAATACTGATATTTCTCTATGAATAGTTTGAGACCATCAAACACTATCAATATTTCAATAACTTAGATTGATGAAATGGAAGAGCTCAGAAAAGTATGTATAACCGACAATGACGACAACGAAAACGTTTATGTATCTATTTCTATACTATAATAAATGATATGTAGTCTATAGTGTCGATCGCGGCATGGATTTTGGTCGATCACACCTTAATAGGAAAATTAAGTCGTGAAAATGTAATATGCATTTAAATAAAGTTATAATGTAATAACTAATAATATTATTTCATTTAAATTTTGAAGCGGACGCATTTACCATTCCAGTGGGTCTATTCTATGCTTATCGACCGCTAAAGTGATAAAGTGAAAAATATTATCACACTTAGGGTAGGTTTGTATCAAAATATTAGCACTTATTGTAACAATTACACGAAGCCGGTTTTTATTGTTGCAATAAGTGCTATATTTTAACAGCACCTATCTTGCTGCTGTTAAAATATCGCACTTATTGCAACAATAAAAACCGGCTTCGTGTAATTGTTACAATAAGTGCTAATATTTTGATACAAACCTACCCTAAGTTTGATACTATTTATCAATTTAGTGTTCGATAAGTATAGAATAGACCCACTGGATTTATTTCATTGACTAGTGTTCACGTGAAATCGTTTTAAAATTATTTACCACACTCTTCCATTACCAAAGTCCAAGCATTCTGTCGGTTATATTATTCGTTAATCTACATGGGTATAATATTAAAAGATTGGTGCTGTTATTTCATTGAAAACTGTGATAAAATTGGTAAAGTAAGAAATAGACATGGCCCCCCATAGGGGGGGGGGGGGGGCTGACAGGGCCCTTGTTTGGGGGCCCGGCGTGGCAAGTCGACCAGTTAAATAAGAAAAATATACACCACAAATTTAATATAATAGTAAAAAGTCGCCTGTGGCGCCATCTTCCTTAATGATTATTAACATTAAAAATTATGTGGCTGTGCGATGTAATTTGATGTGATATGACGATTTATATAATTAGATGATAATTCACGCCTAGAATCTTATTTTAAGTGTGATTCCTGACTTACACTTACAAAATTGCTTTTCATCCAATATGGCGAAGAGTTACTTCGGTACCACAAAAGAAGGTAGCGATCAATGCTTCATAATGTGCTGATTGCCGACAACTCAATAAATCAATTGGATTTATTAAAAAATCACTCAAAATACACGGAATACCCTTAACCCTGGGGTTCCATGGAAACCACTTGGGGAACACTACTGTATAATATCACACTGCCCTTAACCTTAGCGATAGGTAGGGGAGGCATGGCAATAGGTACCGTAAAAAGTCGTGATAAGTAACCCATATGAAAGAAAAAAATAGGGAATCTCTAAATAGGTTAAGAGAGTTGTGAAAAGAAAGATAAAATATTATAGTGTCGAATAAAAAGATTTTTAAGTTTGTAAGTACATATATAATAAAAATATATTGTTTGTGCCAGCCCTGTCGCCGAAGTGCGAGCCTATTACTTGAGAAGACGTCGGATTAATTGAGCGAACATTTTGATTGGTCACGTCGCTGTCCGCATACGACACACCATTTCAAATATGGAACGAATACCACAACAAACCAATAATAATTATTATAAACATTGCTAACTTATATTATTGTCAATGTATGTACACGAATTTGTGTGCTATCGTACAGGCTTTTAGAATGGACATTAAAAAAGATTAATATTGTATTACTTTTATTTTTTATGACAGAAGACATCATAAGACAGACACTACAAAGTATAGTAATCATTGGGACAATCACTATTATAATAATAATAATGAAACTTTCCTTAAAATTTCTTTTATTCGAGGTGTATTAATATTATGAGCAGTTTTTGGATGTCAGATGTCAACCCAGAAAATATTGACTGTTTTGACTATTTTTTGTATTATTGATTATATTAATTTTGGACAGAAATTATGCCAAAATCTTTCAGGTGTATTAGTATTATACGTACTTTGTAGGCCACTGTAGAAATAAGGGTGCGCATCTAAGAAAGGTTTGAAATTAAACGGTAAATAATTAAAGACATTATTGAAAAGATAAAATAACAATATTTTTAATTCACTATTTCTTTTATTCAACGAATAATTCACAAGATAAAACTTATTAGCAAGTTCAAGTAAGTTACATCATAAAAATATTGGAGAAATCCGTGACATCCGTTAGTAATTGAAGTAGGTACTTACCTACTTTGATTTAATAAACAAAAACCGATAGCCAAAGTAGCTTGATTAAGAAGAGCGCTGATGAAGACGTATTAAAAGGCCAATAGTTAAAATTTGTCGCAATTAGTATGTCGCCTCGTAGCATAGATGATAATGCGCGGACGGAGCGTAAACCCAAGAGATCCTGGTTTGATTCCTGCCGGGTGGCTTACTTTTTTCAAAAAGATTTTTTCTATTGGTTATAATATATTTTCTCAGAAGTGTTTTTCAAAATTTCGATAATATTAGGGATACAATACCGGTATTCAATTATTTATCGATACCAAAATACCGGTTTCAAAAATCCAAACTACCGGTATTTTCGGTATTAAGAAAGCATATACCTACGTTTGTGTTTTTCGAAAATGAAATTAATGTTATTTTTTCATTACTTACGATAATATTGTATATTAAATTTAGTGTTAAATAATATTAAAACAAAATCCTTCAAATATACTTATAGAATTCTCGCGATGAGAAAATATTCGTGGATTGATCCAATGTTGGTAGTACATCCAACAAATGGTGAATTTGAGAGAGATTATCCTGTGTCGGTATTTGTAAAAATTAGCAGTTCAAAAATATTATGATCTATACATATTTATAAAGGTCAACATAATAAAATGTCGGTAGGTACTTTATGTTGCTATAAAATAGTGTTTTAAATAGATTTGAATAGTTATATTTATTGATAGGTACTTCTTTTTTTATGTTTTGACGAATACCGGTATTCAATAAAAAGTACCGAAATACCAGTATTGATATATTCATTCGGTATTGCAATCCCCAGTAATATACGTACAGCAAAACACATCCAAACGTGCCAACGACCAATCACGAGACATGGGAATAAGACTAGAGCAGAAACAGCCGAAACCAAAAAATGTATGTTGCGAAGACAAAAGATGGGGACAAAAGTGAAGGATAAAGTCAGATGGTGAAGAAAATTCTAACATGCCCACGTGAAATGGCGAAAGATCGTTTTGGCTGTCATCTCCTGACAGAACTTAAAAAAAATGATGTGGCGCTGGGACTAATCTTCGCAAATATCTGAACAATTAGAATTAAACATACTGTTTTACAATAAGTATAACTATAAGAAAAGGGTGTATTAAAATCCAGAAAATGGATGTTTACAGTTTTACTCATTTCTCCTAAATGTCAAAAAAGAGATCCTCATAAAACGTCTGTCGAGACACCTCATACACTGTGAAGGTCCATATTATGCCTTTTCTAGAGAAAAATCTTTATTCATCGATAGGTGGTGTGCGGTGACTTTTGCTCGTGGGGATGATATCGGAAAAATACATATTTATCTATTATTTGCTACATAGGTATTACCTACTTCGGGTTTGTAACTTAATAATTGAAGTATGGCAAGCATATAGCAATAGCTCTGCGATATTCTGAACAGATTTACGTATTATTCATAATGTAGATTGCCAAAAATACAAGCAGCTGTCTCAAGCAATATAATTATAATAAAGAGCCATGAAAATGCCCAAAAAGTGTAGGTACACAATATCATTTTATAATTTAACGAAAATTTCTGGGGATGCTCCGTATAGATAGCATCTATGGATCGCACACCACTGGAATCTACAGTGGCGAGGACTCGATATAAAACAATTATTTAACATTCATCTCGATTTAAAAACATATACATAATTTAATTACCAGCATTTATTTATTAACCACAGTATCGAATTAATTCCATAAATAAGCTAGTCGATTAATTATTTGTCTGTGTTTTATGTTGACACAGCACAAGTAAACTAGCGACATATATATTATTTAAGTGGTGACATGGTCTGTATGAGATTATTTGCCTATATTTCTTACTTTATGCGAAAATGCCAGCGCCGTCCTATGGTGAAATGATAAAATATCATATAAGATATCACTTGCACATTGCAAAAGATGCATCGTCCGTTGTCGGAAACTAGACTAGTGCTGTGATAAGATATTATTAAGTACTAGCTGAAGTACCCGGCTTCGCACAGGGTCGCTTCGTGGTTATATTTATCTTAGATATTTAAAAAATAATAAGAGGTAATTATTTTTTTAATATTAAAATATCTGTGTAATACAATATATCAATATGAAAATAATTCTAATAGGAGTAAAGGTCAAACAAAAGAACACTAAATTAAAATCGAATCCAAAATACGCAAACGTTATTAATGTTATTAATATGCACTAACAAACCAAAATTGGATTAAACGAACTTTGTATTTTATATAATACTAATTTAGAAACCTTTGCAGGTGTGCGCACAACAACTTACAAAAATTTCATCGCAATCAGATGAATGGTATAAGAACGCATACGAATAGAAGAAGATAGAATAGATGAAAAAGAAGAAGAAATGGTTGCCTCAATTCAGAAACCTTGGCGGGCGTGAGCACAATACTTGATCAAAATTTCATTGCAATCGGATGAATGGTATAGGAACGCATACGAATAGAAGAAGAAGAAGATGGTTGTACTAATTCAAAAACCTTTGCGGGCGTGCGCACAACAACTGGTCAAAATGTCATCGCAATCGGATGAATAGTATAAGAACGCACACGAATAGAAGAAGATAGAATTGAAGAAAAAGATGAAGAAAATAGTTTTATCAATTCATTAACCTTTGCGGGCGTGAGCACAATACTTGATCAAAATTTCATTGCAATCAGATGAATGGTATAGGAACGCATACGAATAGAAGAAGATAGAATATAAGAAGAAGATGGTTGTACTAATTCAGAAACCTTCGCGGGTGTTGGCACAATTACTGACGAAAGTTTCATCGCAATCGGATGAATGATATAGGGACCATACGAATAAAAGAAGAAATAATGAAGAAGAAGAAGAAGAAGAAGAAGATGGTTGTACTAATTCAGAAACCTTTACGGGTGTTACCACAAAAACTGATAAAGGTTTCATCGCAATCGGATGAATGGAATAGGAACTCATACAAATAGAAGAATATAGAATAGAAGAAGAAGATGGTCGTACTAATTCAGAAACCTTTGCGGGTGTTATCACAACAACTGACGAAGGTTTCATCGCAATCGGATGAATGGTATAGGAACCATACGAATAAAAGAAGATGTAATGAAGAAGACGAAGAAAATGTTTGTACAAATTCATAAACCTTTGCGGGTGTTGGCACAACCACTGACGAAAGTTTCATCGCAATCGGATGAATGATATAGGGACCATACGAATAAAAGAAGAAATAATGAAGAAGAAGAAGAAGAAGATGGTTGTACTAATTCAGAAACCTTTACGGGTGTTACCACAAAAACTGATGAAGGTTTCATCGCAATCGGATGAATGATATAGGAACCATACGAATAAAAGAATACATATATAATAAAGAAGAAGAAGAAGATGGTTGTACAAATTCAGAAACCTTCGCGGGTGTTGGCACAACCACTGACGATCGGAATCGGATGAATGATATAGGGACCATTTCGAATAAAAGAAGATATAATGAAGAAGAAGAAGAAGAAGAAGATGGTTGTACTAATTCAGAAACCTTTACGGGTGTTACCACAACAACTTATGAAAGTTTCATAGCAATCGGATGAATGATATAGGAACCATACGAATAAAAGAAAATAGAATGAAGAAAAAGAAGAAGATGGTTGTACTAATTCAGAAACCTTTACGGGTGTTACCACAACAACCGATGAAAGTTTCATCGCAATCGAATGAATGGTATAGGAACAATACGAATAAAAGAAGATAGAATGAAGAAAAAGAAGAAAATAATGATTTTTCTAATTTAGAAACCTTCATGGGTGTGCATACAACCACTTACCAAAATTTCATCGCAATCGGATGAATGGTATAGGAACCATACGAATAAAAGAAAATAGAATGAAGAAGAAGAAGAAGATGATGATTTTTCTAATTCAGAAACCTTCATGGGTATGCATACAACCACTTACCAAAATTTCATCGCAATCGGATGAATGGTATAGGAACGCATACGGGACAGACACACAGACAGACAGACATACAGACAGACAGACATTCATTTTTATATATTAGTATAGCCTATACTCTTCGCGAAAGTGCAAGCAATAAGTTGACAAAGTTTTATCGCAATCGGATGAACGGTATGGCAGTGCATTCAAAACGAACAAACAAACAAACCCACAAACAAATATTATTTTTTACTAGCTGAAGTACCCGGCTTCGCACAGGGTCGGTTTGTGGTTATATTTATCTTAGATATTTACAAAATAATAAGAGTTAATTATTTTTTTAATATTAAAATATCTGTGTTATACAATATGGCAATATGAAAATAATTCTAATAGGAGTAAAAGTCAAACAAAAGACCACTAAATTAAAATCGAATCCAAAATATGCAAACGTTATTAATATGTAGTAAAAAAAATCAAAATTGCATGGAACAAATAAACAATAAACGTTGTATTTTATATAATACAAATTTAGAAACCTTTGCAGGTGTGTGCATAACAACTGACAAAAGTTTCATCGCAATTGGATGAATGGTATAGGAACCATACGAATAATGTATAAAGTATAAAGAATAATGTATAACGTATAGGAGCCATAAGATATAATAAAGAAGAAGAAGAATATGGTTGTACTAATTCAGAAACCTTCGCAGGTATTGGCACAACCATTAACGAAAGTTTCATCGCAATCGGATCAATGGTATAGGGACCATACAAATAACAGAAGATAGAATGATGAAGAAGATAGTTGTACTTATTCAGAAACCTTTGCGGGTGTTACCACAACAACTGACGAAGGTTTCATCGCAATCGGATGAATGGTACAGGAACCATACGAATAAAAGAAGATATAATGAAGAAGAAGTAGAAAAATATGGTTTTTCTAATTTAGAAACCTTTGCGGGTGTGTGTACAATAACTGACGAAAGTTTCGTCGCAATCGGATGAATGGTATAGGAATCATACGAATAAAAGAAAATAGAATGATGAAGAAGAAGAAGATGATAATTTTTCTAATTCAGAAACCTTTGTAGGTGTGCTCATAACAACTGACAAAAGTTTCATCGCAATCGGATGAATGGTATAGGAACCATACGAATAGTAGAAGAAGATGATTTTCTAAATCAGAAATCTTCGTAGGCATGCGCATCACAACTGACCATACGAATAAAAGAAGATAGAATGAAGAAGAAGAAGAAGAAGAAGAAGATGGTTGTACTAATTCAGAAACCTTCGCGGGTGTTGGCACAGTTATTGACGAAAATTTTATTGCAATCGGATGAACGGTATAGGAACCATACGAATAAAAGAAGATATAATGAAGAAGAAGAAGAAGATGATGATTTTTCTAATTCAGAAACCTTCATGGGTGTGCATACAACCACTTACCAAAATTTCATTGCAATCGGATGAATGGTATAGGAACGCATACGGGACAGACACACAGACAGACAGACATACAGACAGACAGACATTCATTTTTATATATTAGTATAGCCTATACTCTTCCCGCAAGTGCAAGCAATAAGTTTACAAAGTTTTATCGCAATCGGTTGAACGGTATGGCTGCGCATTAAATACGAACAAACAAACACACAAACACACAAACACACAAATATTAATTTTTATATATTAGAAGATATATTAGAAGATAACTATGTTGTCCAAAGAGTGCTGTTCTTTTTGGTAACGAATTGTTTAATCGATTGAGACAGCATTTGCTACTGAGGAATTAACTACAAAGCTGGTTAAAATACATACTATATTAATATGTATTTATCTGTAATAGATTGCGTTGAAAAAAATATTTATAGACTTATATTATAAAAGTCTTAATACTGACTAAAATACTAAAATAATTCATCCAATCAACAAAAACCACGCACACATGAAAAACTTTAAATTTAGAGACTGTTGTTTGGAGACTTAAATTAATTCGGCGCCGTAAAAAAATCGCACTGAGAATAGATTCAACTGGTAGCTATTTAGCTAATTGACAAAGATCGTAAAAATAATATTGCCAAATTTATTTTGCTAAAGACGACTCACCGCTTGCTACTGAATAGCGGTCACTGAGTAAAAAGCCGTGACCCAAGCAGGGGTAGGATTTTCTCACTGAACTCAGAGAATTGTACCCTTGTGCCGAGTAGGTACGATTTATTTTTTAAATATACCTAAGTACCTACCTCTTTTTTTTAATAAAAACTTTAATCTCAACTAATATGTCATTTGTTTAATATAATACATGGTTAGGTCTTACTGCTTTAACATTGAAAAAAAATGATGCCTTTGAGATATTGTGTTTGAGCATTGACCGACAATAGATTAATGGACAATGCACCGCAAAGAGCACGAATATCTCAGTTATGAACGAAATACGTGTGACAGACGGAATCTCTAAATCTAAAAGATATCTCCAACTAGTTTTGCAGTTCTTTGGTAAAGGCTCATCGGCAATGGAAACATTGAGGGTCAGCGCGGAAGATTTTTTACAATTTGGATAACACTACTGGTCTCTCGATACATTCATCTACGAGGAAGTCGGAATTCAGGGTATTTCTGGAGATACCTACATTGATAAGACATTTGATAAGAATCACGAGACTCAACAGTGAGAAACACAAAAACCAAAAAATATTTAAAACTATGAAGGGGATACTTTAAAAACTGTAATATTAACCCATAATTATTGCATGGTGTTGCCTTTCAGCAACAAACTGTATAATTCTTTTTAATTTTTGCTTGAATGAAATTTTATTTTAAAACTTGCAGTTCTCTGCAGTGGAGAAAGTGTGTTGATAAAATAGTTATAGTTTTTATAATAAAATTAAAGATTAAATGTGATCATTAGGAAAGCAATATGTAGGTAGGTACCTATATTAATGGGTTACCATCATGCATTTAAGGTTTTAAACTGAACTATTTAGTTAATATGAAATTATTCGTACACAATTTCACGGCAATTATTAATTTTCTTCAATATCACTTTAGTGTCTTTCAAGTCGGTACTTACGGTAAGTCGTAGTCTTACATAATAGTTTTTTTTTTCAATAAACTGGTGATGTACTTGATAAGGTTAAATATAGTAAGAATATTTTTATGTGGTTACACGTTGTTTTATTTCGATTAACTGTATATTTTCACTGTCAGTTTTATTTTTTTGATCTCGAAACGTTAATAAAAATTAAAACAAATAATATTCATATTAATCTATGTAAGTAATAATTACATTCAGTAGCTATATGTGTAATCCCCATTCGATTATAATATAAAAAATAAACTAATAATATGTATTTTACGAAAACGTGTGTATATTTTTAAATACTCATTTGAAAAACTGACCGATGGAAGTAGGTAGGTATGTGATGGTTTATTGAACACAGAAATTATTCACTCCTGTTTAACACATGTTGACATGTTAAATCTTATCGACTTTACAAATATTGATCGAAATCGTATTCGGTAACACACGGTACGCGAGCGGTAGGTAATGCCAAAAATTATTTTAATAAGTATTACAATCGTATTAAAAGGCATTGAAAGAGGGTTATGGTAATATAGTAGTTTACAAAACCAATAGACGTTCCCTGTTGGGTACCTACTAATTTATCCATATAACACTTTTCTTGTCGGCAATCAGTCAGATTGTGAATTTTTACAAACTTATTTTTAAAAATCACTATTATCCTTCGTTTCTCAATTCACATTTGAAGAAGAAAAAGTTGATTAATTTACAAGTAGAGGTCTTTTCTACTTTTAGTCGATTTAACTGTGAACGATCATTTGAGTCGACAATAAATTGTCGGAAATAACGTATTTCGATGTGTGATTAGCTGGCTACAGTGTGTTACAGAGTGACAGAATTGAGTGACGAAAGGATGTTAACGAACAGTAAATTCACTTGACGCCATATCGATTATAACTATCGATAAAATTTAATTCTAAAATTTCTTATCAATTTCTTTTTCAACATTCAACATAAAGTTGAACAACAAACATTGACATGTGGGTACACGGCATTAGGTAACTTATTTCAGTATAAGTTATTGCCTTGCCACACACACGCGCTCAATTCTAAGTAGGTATAACAGTTCAACACTAGAAAAAATATTGACACCGAGGTATTGAGTGAAAAAAGACTAAAATGCTGACATCGGATATGAGAATACAATGTTGTGTATAACCTATTACCTCTACATATTGTCAGCAACAGTTAAATATTTGTGATACGTGTGACTGTTTACTGAATTAACATGGAATGGCTAATAAATGTAAAATGTCTCCTTCAGAATGAAATTTATTATTAGGTACCTACCTACTCGTTTTTTACGAGATTCACAAATTATACAAATTAGAAATGCCCATGGAAACGAAAAAATATTCAATGCATGCAGTTCTTATGTCGGTATAGTTACGTAAATTATCATTTTCGCTCAAGTGGGAAATATAGGCATTCAACAAGTTGATATAATATTAAGACGATTTTGTTAGGAATTATTGTGAGTTATTCGTCACACCCAGTGGGTCCTTACTCCTAATCAGACAAAAGAAGATTTTTCCAGACTCCGGCTTCGAACCCGCTCACACGGCTTCAGAGACGGGCGTCCTGCCTCTACTCCACGTAAGGATTAATAAAACTTTTCTTATATTGTGTACTCTAATTAGTTACACAAATAATCAACCCCGCATATTCTGATTGTGTGAGTTACCTCAATAAATATAAGTATGTAGGTATATATGTTCATTAAAAGGCCCACTATTAAGCCAGGCTGTGACACACAACTGTAACCTTCGATGGTTTTGCTATTTATTGCTTACTTACATATTTAGAATGAAATATGGTAAACTGTTTCAAGAGAATGGCGATTATTGCATATTTAAATAAATGGTAATAATTTCAACGAAATATGCAAACGTAAATCTTCATTTACTGCGAACAAGTTACCTACCGCATTGCATTCGAAGATAATCAATAACTAGCATTACCATCATAATTTTAAATTCAGTGCTACTGCCTGAACATAGTCGGCCTTGGTTCTTATGCCACGAGTATCTCGTCATTTCAGTAATAGCATAGAGAGTACCCATTGGTCAAGCCATATATATATGATATTACAATAATGTGTGAGTTTAACCATTTTCGGTGGTAGTTTTGTTCCAACGAATAATCCTGATGACTAGTCCAGTCCAAGAACGCCTTTAGATGCGGAAACAATGTTTCCCGTCAGCAGCGGAATACAAAAAAAAACAGTCATTCCTATCAGAATATTTAAAAAAAATATTCTTTAACAGTATTTATACAATTTTCGAATGGATTTTATACAATGGCGTATTTCAAAAAAACACTACCTTATTCTTAGGTCAATAATTATTATAAAGCAATCATTATTCATAAGGTGTTTATCACACTTGAATGGTCAAAGACATAGCTTATAATAAATATCTTTAGAATCATCTTCAAATATGTTAATCTTACTGATTTTTTGAATAATAAAATGCCTAATTCTTGTCAAATTTGGGATCACAGAGATTATCAATATATTTTTTTATCGTGAATATTTTACAAAAATTATCTCGTAATAAATTATACTAATGGTTTTATAAATGCGTTTAAAAATTAATAAATGTAAAAAATCTTAACACCACTGCACAGTTATGTACCGAAATATGACTATATTCTAAAACATTAGAGCGAGAGGTTTAAAAGAATACTATTTTATGTAACAAAAATACTTTATGCAGTCATTAAATGTTTAAAATAACTATAAAGGATAATAAGGCTACAAAATACAATAAAAACTCAATTTTGACCTTCGACGAGCATGTCCCCCCTTAATACGCAATCATTCGGACGGAGAAAAAATCTTTAATTATTTTAAACATTTTCATCGATTAATTTGTTAATTTACACATTAGAAAATGAGAGATTTATGAATTATTTTTTTATTGTATTTATGAATTTCATAAAAGAAAACGTAAAACTTGTGTTGTTTTCACTGCTATATTATTTTATGCAAGTCTACATATAAATAACACAAAATTATAGGATTATCGGAAGACATTACAATAATCGCAGCTTTTGATTTTTGACAGCACGACTTCTTTATTCGTTTGTTGATCAGTAGCAGAGCATAGACAAATCGGACGATTTATTGTCCTCGGACTTTTGGCTCGCCAATGGAGCGCTGGCATTAGGGTCGGCCCACATGACGGTGCGTGTGTATGTCGGGTCCTACAAAAACACACCATACATACGATTTATACAATTTTTTGCAACCACGCGATCGTAAGTTAGGAGACTTTCATGAATTCAGCAGTTGCTAAAAACGAACCAACGTCATTTATACAAAAGTTAATTGAAAGGATCGTGCCCTTGGCCTTAGAGGCAATCATCCAGGCGATCATTAAGCATCCTCAAGCGAAAGATGTTCAGATAAGAAAGAGCACGAGTGTTAATCAATTCGGATAAATTTAAATCTATATACGTACAGGCACAGGGCAATTAAAATGGCAAAACGACAATTTCATCAATTAAAGACGGCCAGTTTATAACAATAGAACAGAAACATACCCATATCATAGTTGAATAGTTTAAAATGATGATAACGCTAAATAAGAATGTGACATTATTAAATCTTGTGAATTATTCGTTGAATAAAAACAAAGTTTATTAAATTACATATTGGCAACTACAAGTATCTACATTAAGACTAAAACTTTGACCTAACCTAACCTAATGCCTGCTAGGAATCGAGGTAAGTACCTACTTATTATTGATACATTGATAAACCACAAAAGCCTGTCGCCAATAATTACAAAATTTGACAGATGTTTCAGTCGCATGAACATTGCTATAAATGTTTGTTGCTTGTTTTCGGGCTGCCCAAAATGTTGGTATAACCCAGGGGTCGGCAAACCTAGGCTCGCGAGCCACATGCGGCTCTTTGGGTATTATCGTGCGGCTCTTTGCCGAATTCCCAATTTTTACAAAACCTTTTACAAAAATGGAGAATTTTTATTTTTTATATTATATATAAAGAAATTATCACGAAACTAATTTTTCCTCCGTGATGGTTGATGCAAAAAGGTATGATTGTTGTTGTTTTAAATCCGCCCATTGCAAAAGTCGACAAATTATTTTTTTTTCCATTTTTTTTTAAATTGAGTTGAAATTATATTTTAACCAATAGAAAAAATATTTTTGAAAAAAGTAAGACACCCCGCAAGAATCAAACCTGCATATCTGGGGTATCGCGCCCATGCACATAACCACTATGCTAAAGGAGTCATACATAATTGCGACAAATATTAACTAATGGATTTTAATACTCATTGAAGCGCTTTCCAAATAAAGTTACTATTGGCGATCGGCTTTTATATTTTTTGCGGGGTGTCATACTTTTTATTGGTTATAATAAATTTTCTCAGATATGTTAAAATTATGTATGTTCTATAACTAATACGTTCTATATTTTGTTAACCCCGCATACAAATTAAGTAAGGATACTTTTTTGAAACGGACTCCCCTCCGTACCATTTTTCTGTTGATTGACATTGATGAGAGGTACAAAGGGTATGATCACATATTTAAACATGAATAGTTAGATTATAAGTAGGGCCCGGATTTATATGCTAGTGCATGTTTTGTTAGGGTGTATGCACAGCTATGAGTTGCACAGAAATCCGTTTTGAAAGACGCAGAATCCAAGAATAAAATTTTATTGTGCGTATAAATGCATATTTGAGATATTAGTGCATATTTCATAAATAAATGCATATTTTAGGACTTTTGCATTTATAATTTTAGTTTTTTTTAAATTATTTTGTCGAAATATTACTAAATTAGGTACGTATATAGTTTAGATGCACTTGCATTTTTAATGGCATCTTCGAACTGTGGACTTATCAGAAAAAGTGTAGTCAACTGGGGCACCTTTATTTAAATTTTGCGCAATCACTTCTGTGGACGTTTTTTCGAAATTTTAATGCCAGAGCACAATATTGAAAAAAGGAAATATTGAAAGTAAATAGTATTTAGGAAAAGTAACGTGTGTCGTTTTAGTTTTTTAAAGTTGTATAGGTATAGTTTACATTGCATTTCTCATTTCATTATTTGTACCTACTAGTAAACAAACTATTTTGAACATTGTAATTGATTAACTTTATTTTGATTATTTGTGTTTTTTTGTTATTGTATTATTATGATTAAGATTATTAATTTGTCATACGATTTTTTATCAGTAATATTGGGTAAAGTGGGTATTTACAATTTTTTTCCATAAACATGTAAATTTTTAACTGCATATTTCTTTGGTTTTAGTGCATATTTCAATGATTTTAAGTACACGTCATGTGCATGCATATAATCCTGTTTTTTGTTGCATATACATCCGCTCCCTAATTACTTATAAGTTTTTATTAATTTCGTACTAAAACTGCTATAGACAATTTGGCGGGGCAAGATAAGGCTACACGAGTGGAGCAATGGCCGAACACGTGAAAGAAATATCTTAATGCCTAGACGACGTTATCTTATCTCGAAACATATTGTTTTATAACGAGTAGAAAAAATGACGAACATTATATTATAAATTAATGTGAGGGCCATAAATTTTCTATAATAATTCCGGCTGACAGATGAAATGCGGAGTAGAGCCGAGAAAATGAGCGAAGACGTCATACGAACGGAAATTGAAACGCCATTATAATAAATAGTGATCCAACCAGTGTTGCCATCTTTTTGTCTTCGAATTATAGTATTTCGGCAAAAAATATAGTACGCGTTATTATCTCTGGTGAAAATGTATATGTTTTTGGTTTCTCAGAAAAAAAAGGAGAATTATTCCGAGGCTCTTTTTATTTAGGTATGTACCTACCTATTCCGACTAAAATGTTTACAGGCTGATTCAAGAAATTTTATTTTAAATCAAAGTCAACGGCTTTTTTTATCTCTTTCGAGCAACTTTTTTTCACAGCATGCCACATTTTCTTGTATTACGAAATTATAGTAAGAAAATATCGAAATTGTTGGTACTTTTGGCGTATTTTATAATGTCGAAATTAAATATTCAAGATAAAAATACATTTTTCTCCGATATTCAAAATTATAGTATTTTGGGCGTACTATACATTTTTAATATGGTACATTAATATGTACACGCTGACCAAAATTATAGTACAAATACTATAATTATAGCACGGTTGGAACACTGGATCCAACAAGCTTGAATGATGAATGCAAGCCGGGTTTTTTTTCAGGTGGTACGCGGGGAAACGTGTTCTTTCAAACACGAGTTACAAGCAAAGTTGAAAACCTTGTTGATTATTTGGAAAAAATTAGTTGTTTGTTTCAAATATTGCAAAAATCAGTGGGTTATATTCTGGGCGTGGCTGTAAGAAGGTATAATTCTTGAGTGTAGAAATATGGGATAAACTTAAAAATGCGTTACGAAACGCGTATTTTCAATTTGGTAATATTTGAGATTTAGCAGGTTTTGTATTTAATCAGTTGTATGGCCTGACCCGTCACTAAGTCATAAACCAAAACTGGCTTCTTAGTCTAAGATGACCGACATTCGAATTTATATATGTTTTGTGATTCGTATGGTTAATAATTATAGCCATCTAATTGACATTGGGTCTGAAAAATAAACACTTTGACGAGGGGAACGTCCTTTTCCAGGTTGTCATGAATCTTTTACACAACATTGGTCAACATTGGATGTATCGATCGAGAAATCACCAATGAGATTTTCGAGAATGCGAGGAATTGTCAGTATGCTTAGCTGCAGTCCGCAACTTCTCTGATATCTTGAGAATTATTGGAAAATCAAAAAAATAAATCATGAATTCTTGAGAAACAAAATAGTCCCGATTTCGAGAAACTCAAAACTCGATAACTTATAAAAAAAAATCGGGAAATTACAAGCTCTAGTCGACATCGAATATATATGTTCATTTCCTCTAATACAGGGGCGGGCAAACTTTTTGGATGGAGGGCCAAATTCGAGAATTCAAAATGAGCGGCGGGCCGCAAGTAAAATACCATTTTTAGATATACACTATTTATTATCACGAAAAATAAACATTACAAAAAAATTAATGAGAAGAATGAAAGTGTTGTACATTTTTTCAAATTCAGGTGTTAATTTTGTGGTTGATATTTTCAAAACTGCTTGTAAATGGGCATCGGAGATATTTGATCGTAAAGAATTTTTATTGAGGTTCATGATCGAAAATGTTTGTTCACATATATAGGTTGATCCAAAAACAACGAACATTTTTCTTGCATAATCTTTAAGTTGTTCGAATTTGTCTGAATTAAGGGCATTGTAAAATTTGGATATATCTTCACGACGATGCAATTCTCTTAAATCAGTGTCACACTGCAGACCAATACTCTCAAGTTGTAGCTCTGTCAGTACACTATCAATATCTATTGAAAATGGATCGCGTACTGTTACTAAACTTGTCTCAATTTTTCGGAAGTCACCAAATCTTTGTAAAAAATCGTCATTCAGAGCTTTAATAATTTTACCATATTCTTCAAATTTATATTCTGGTATATTCAGCAACTTCAAAGTTGGAAAGTGGTCCACGTTCTTATTCGATATTTGTCGAAGGAACAACTTGAGTTTTAATTGAAATCCATTCAAACTCTTCACCATATCGTGGGCATATATTTTTTTTCCTTGCAACGCAGAGTTAAAAGTATTTAAATGTGTCACGATGTTCAACATAGAAAATAGTGGTTGCATAGTGTGAGACGAGACGCAAGGAAGACGTACTGAGATAATACATTAACGAAACAACAAATTCTTCAAATTTTAATCTATTGTCAATATTTTTTAAAAAAATATAAAAAAGGTATTCGTAATCAGAAGTACAATTAATGATGGCGGGCCGCAAAAAATACCCGGCGGGCCACATGCGGCCCGCGGGCCGCAGTTTGCCCTCCCCTGCTCTAATAGGTATTAATACATATAGTCTGAAATATAAAAAAATATTAGATTTTGATTGAAGGTTAATATGTACATATGTTCTAAAAAGCCCACGGTGACTTACGCGCCAGTTTATAATGTCGTGAGTGCCAGGTTCGAATCCTGGGTCTGGTAAATACACATATTGTTTTTCAATTTGTGTTTTGAGTCAGAGTATGAACCTGATAGGTTGAGCATTTGTCGTTAAAAAAACTTACTTCACTCAACTTCTCTTACTACAAACTTCCACTTTGTGGAGGCTTATAATAATAAATGATCTTCATATGCTAGGACATGGTCAAAAATGAAAGTAGGTATATACTATAGCCACATACCTACAATAAATAATGATATTTGTTTAAAATTCGGCATTTTAATATTATTTTAAGAAACCTTTTTTGTGTAGGGTTCTTTCAAGGATAAATTTTTTCCAGCGCCCCATGGTATTAAACTACCTTATGTATGTACGAAATGAAGGAAATATACATAGCAATGAAAAACATATACCTACTGTCAAAATGATTAAGAAAAAACAAGGGGATAAAGCACTGCGGGCAACTTTACCCCGTCTGCTGTTTGCTATCATAAATATTATATTATGCCTTTGCACAATACCTTGAGATTTCATGATGCACCCGCAGCTGTCTGGCGGAGAAACAAGGCTCGGGCCTGTTTTCTTGGTGCCGTCCGAGACTACGGCATTTATGGCTCACCTCTACGGCTGCCATAGCCGACCACCTATATTACGCTGCACTGATGACACGGGAGTGATCTACGCGTTACACAGTAGAGATGACAATAAAAACTGAAGATAAGGAAACAGCGATATTGTAGACACCTACCCTCCGAAACTAGAACTGATGTAGGTAATCTGTATATATACTTTAAAGTTTAAATAGTGGTAAGTAATGGTTTGGCATTCTTTGCAATATACGACTACACAAGCGATGCTTATTTCTACTTAGATATTATGGTTACTTTCAATCAGAGCAAAATCATTCTAGGGATAGCCTTAAACATCAAAGACATTAATAACTTTGAACTTATAAACGAACAAACTTTCGAATAAAGAAACACAACACAATAAAATTATATCTGAATATAAAATAATTATATTACCCTTTGTAAGCCGGTCTCAGAAGTCGAACGAAAGAGTTCCACAACGGAGCACCTTTCTTTTTTCAGTCTTCTTGAAGACCTGCCTCTTCACTTGGGCCATAGAAACTCCTTAAGAGACCGGGTACCGGAAAACACCAACCAAACGCTGCACTAGAATATCACGTTGAACACTGATTAAATTACAGATGCGCGCCAAAGATAATTGAATTTCACTATTTTATCACAGATGAGTGTTTGACATTTAAATCATTTATTCTTCATGTATTATTGGACAGATAATTTCAATGTTTTAGCAATGTGTAAGCAAGCTATACCGAGACACTAATAATTTATCAACCAAATTACACTTTATTTAAGATACAAAATATTTAAAGCAATAATAATAAAATTATTAAATTCGTGACATCATTTATAAGACAAGAAATTAAACACTTTACACGAAATTGTTCTCTATGAATTCATCTACAGAGAGTTAAGTTACTTAATTATACTTTATCAGGTTTCGTTATTTGTTTTTTAGGCGACGAATTTGTGTTTACATATTTTTCATAAATTAACGTTAAAATGTTTACATTGTTTCTGTTATTAATTTTAGATACAATGGCACTGAATTTATTTTTTTCTTCTCGTAGTCTCAGATCTTCATTTGATAAGATAGCAGCGTCTGAAAAAAAGAAAAACGAATAACTATTAGGAAAGAAAAATCTTGACTGATCATAGTATAAAATATATTTGTCGATAGACATTGATACACATACCGAATTGCTGTTAAAAATAAATCTTTTTTGTCCTACAATTGTTGTGATTTATAAGACTTCAAGGTTCTATCGAATCAGATGACCAATAAGGTTAATTGTTGTAAAACACACTAATTTAAGATTTCTAACAATCATTGTGTAATTTATAGGTAACGCCATTGTCTCATTGTGTAGTGACTGAAATAAATTTAAATGTACGAGGGTGGGTCAATAATTCCTTAGAAAAAAGCATTAAAACAGGTTTTATTTTTGTATTTTTTTTTTATTTCTCAACATAATTTCCTTGGAGCTCAATACACTTGGTTAGACGTTTCTCAATTTTTTTTAAACCGTCAGAAAAATAAGTTTTCGGAAGGTCCTCAAAATAAGGATTTGTCCGATCGATGACTTCTTCATTTGAAAAAAAACGTTGTCCACTTAGCCATTTTTTTAAGTTTGGGAAAAGGAAAAAGTCACTGGGGGCTAAATCTGGCGAATACGGTGGGTGGTCGACCAATTCGAACTTCAATTCTTCAATTTTAGCCATTGATCGTAAACATGTGTGAACACGGGCATTGTCCTGATGAAAGAGGATTTTTTTCCTGTTTAAATGAGGCCGTTTTTCTTCAATTTTGTTTTTTAGCTGGTCCAATAAAGATGCATAATAATCCCCTGTTATTGTTTTTCCTTTTTCCAAATAGTCAACGAAAATAATTTCACGTGCATCCCAAAATACAGTAGCCATAACCTTACCAGCTGATTTTACGGTTTTCGCCTTCTTTGGACATGGTTTGCCTTCGCAATCCACTGCTTTGACTGTTCTTTCGTCTCGGGAGTATAGTGGTGTATCCATGTTTCATCTACAGTCACAAAGCGACTAAAAAATTCATCCGGATTGCGTTGCATGAGCGACAACAGGGCTTTAGAGGCCACCACCCTACTGCGTTTATTGTCGACTGTGAGCAAACGCGGCACCCATCTTGCAGAAATATTTTTCATGCCCAATTTGTCATGTAAAATAGAAATGACGCTACCTTTTGAGATCCCTGTAACCTCAATTATCTCACTCAACTTTAATCTTCGGTCACTTAACACCATATCGTGGATTTTATTGATCATTTCTGGTGTAGTCACCTCTACAGGACGTCCTGAGCGTGGTTCATCCTTTGTTGATGTACGACCACGTTTAAATTCATTTAACCAGTTATAAATAGTTGCAAGTGAAGGAGCAGATATGCCGTGAACTAAATCCAACTCATTTTTTATTTCCTTTGCTGTTAACCCTTTTATATTAAAATGTTTAATAACAACTCTAAACTCAATTTTCTCCATTTTCCATTTTTCCATTTTCCACAAGCAATTTTTTTTTAAATGTACGAGAAACACATAACAACCCAACCAATCTGATTGAAACTTCGCAGCATACTGAATCGGTAGTGCCGCTGCATGAAAACAAACCGCTTGCAGTACTAGTCGCGCCACCTGTCGGCTTTTCTAAGGACTTATTGACCCACCCTCGTATTATGTCAAAGCATAAAGCTAGCAATAAAATAATGTACTGTTACAACTGGGAGGGGGTCCAAACCAATTTACTTCAGGGCTTCGAACCGGAACCGATTCGAAAACCGGAAAACCGTTATTTTTGTCGTCGGAACGAATGCCGGAACCGAACCGAAAAACAAATCGTTTTTTTTTTGGTTCGGTACATGTTCAAACACGCGCGTTCACGTGATCTTACTCCCCACTTCTGTAGTTGTAGTTCAGTGTCAAATTTAAGGCGCAATAAAATCGTTCACGACCGTGTGACTCATCTCGACATAATTCTCATAATTTATAATACAGTTTTCACACAATAACCGGAGTGTGGCGCCGGGCTATCATATAAGTACCATAAAAATGTGCTGAATTATAGTAGAAAATAAATGTCTAATACAGATAAAAACATTTCAAAATTAATCAACCGGAGAGCTGAACCGAAAACCGGTACCGAACCGATATATATTTTTTTACTTGAACCGGAACGAAAACCGAAACGGAAAAAATAACGGTTCGAAGTCCTGATTTACAATAACAATGACAATAATAATTATACATATACATTTAGTTGGTAACCGGCACAAGCTGCCATCTTCCAAGAGCCGAGTGACTTGTTACCTGTGAGACTTCAGGTGTGCCGTACGTTACGACATATCTAATTATTACGCCTACCGCTTTCTCTTCTACCTGAGCCATCGCATCGGGTGAGTTGCCGTGTGCCCTTGTGTACCCTCCCTTAAACCTAATCAAATTTGTACATAAGTATACATAAACAATACAAATACATCTTAATATTACTTATTACATATTAGATTCAAGCCAGTTATAAGATCTCTCGAAATCGGCTCCGGCCTAATCCCCGAATGGGAATCAACATATAGGATGTAGTACTTAGGTAAGTACATGATAAAAATGTGTAAAAACTAGAGCAACCGAGTAATGTATGAGCTAGTAGCGGATGCTGGATGTATTGTGGTACAACATTGTAAGAAACAATAAGATAAGAGATCGGATCTGCAGCCTATCACAATGTAGATGTGATGCTGGAATTGGTTTATCACATTACTCATGTATCCCTGAATACAGTGTCAACGAAGACTGCTTCCTTTTACCTATCTACAGGATATTATATTCGGTAGAGCTACGTGTATCTGGATGAACCGGGAAGAAGCGAGTAGATCGACGAGCGATAGGGATTCTTAAAGTTGGTGCATTGCATGGTGTCCATTGGTCCACGAAGGGAGCAAGAATCATTGCTTTATCTCATACAGCTTTGTAAAGGTTTAAGTATAATATTACAATGTACGAATCGTCAGCAGACACATCGAGGATCAACTTGGAATAGGGATGTCGCCAAGTGAAGGACGTCTTATCTTCAGCTATGCGAACGGTTTAATGCAGAGATCGCTGGAGAGATATAATGAGGAAATTCATAAAGAATCATAATCCTCAATAGCAAGAAACACGACCACAAAGAAAATGAATTAAAAAAAAGGAATGATGAGCAAACGGAGAAGACAATTCTCTAATAAATATGACTTTGTGCCTATAAAGACATGATTTCAACTGTAATATTTTCTTAGTATTAATTAATTTGTCCAGTAAATAAAGTTTGTGATTCGTGAAGCAATATCTCCAATTAGATCATCTAATTCCAAATGACTCGTACCTACTTACTATAAATAATATTGTGATCACGAGCTGGATAGGTATTTTTGTTTATTTATTAGTCTTTTTTAAGGTTTCGTTAAGTCGAAAAATACTATCTGAGTGCGTACTGCGTAACTTTGCACTTTTTACTACACTGATTCGCCCTCTGCCTGATTACGTCGCATAATTTATTAGATCAAATTATATTCACTTGTAGTAATAAGATTTCGGTGAATATGCCGTGGAATAGGAAAAATCTTTTCGGAAGGAAAGTTACAAAAGTTGTTTATGTTTTTTTTATTAAAAAAATCTTTTGGTGATTGACTTTCAAGATTGAAATATCTAATAGGTAGGGGAGTAGCAACATATTGGAAGTGAGGTACGCCGGACTAAAAAAAGGATATATTCATTTAGTGATGATAATTATTCGTCTCAACGAAAATGTTGGTTTCTGCAAATAGCGACGACATTTTACCTTGTGGTTAGGACAAATGATTTCTGCTGTTTTTGAAACAAAGCGTTTGAATCTACGTATATTTCTATAACATAATGTTAGTGAAATGTTCGCCGATCGATTGATCCCGGGATCAATTGGCGAACCAATGGCAATACTGCGCCCATCAATCCGAACAGGCATCTGCACCAGACCACGTCACGTATGAGTTAACTAAATCGCCTAACCGACGTACCAAAATATTTGAACGACTGCAAAAATTCGACAATGATTACAATAATAAACGATATACCAAAGTGGAATCGTGAGGAACATTACTTGAACTGTATAAGATACAGTAGGTAGGTAGCAATGGTGAAGAATAGGCGATTATTTAGAGCTTACCATAATTATTAATATCTTAATAAAAAATAATTATTATATTGAACATACATAATTTAAAAAAAACACTTCAAGGGCAGATGATCTGGCAAAGGCAGCCGGCCATTCAGGGGTACCATATCAGTGGATACCAGAAAACATGGACTGGAATGAGGCTATAAAGAAAATGTGCCATAGTATGTGGATAGATTTTCACCATAGGGCATCATTAGAAAAGGGGAAATGGAGTAAGTCTATTCTACCATCACCACGAGAGGTGCCCTGGTTTGTAGAGTCTTCTTTGACGAGGAAGGAGCTTAAGTTAATACTGAGGCTAAGAACAGGGCACACCATGGGCAAAAGATTTGATGTCCTCATGGGAAGAAGCGAATCGCAGCTCTGCGATGAATGTCATGTTTTAGAGGACATTGTACATATAGCACTGCAATGCCCCAAATATGATATTCATAGAGTACAGCTGCGAATTGCGGATATCTATGAGAATGTCGACGAATTGAAGGGTGTCCTGGCGGTGGGTAAGACGGAAGAGCTAGGCAAAATTGTAAAGTTATTTAACAGAATAGGAGTGAGGACCTGATCGACGGATCCCCTTCTAGAAGAGAAGAGGCGATATGACAGCGAGTCGCAGTCAAAGCCTCGGTAAAATCACAAAAAAAAAAAAAAAAACACTTCTGAGAAAATATATTATAAGCAATAGAAAAAAAAATGTATTAGTATGTCACCTCGCAGCATAGTGGATAATGCTCGGAAGGGACGTAAACCCAATAGATGCAGGTTCGATTCCTGCCGGGTGTCTTACTTTTTTCAAAAAGATTTTTCTATTGGTTATAATATATTTTTTCAGAAGTGTTTTTCAAAATTATATATGTTCAATAATTAGAATGGTACATTCGTAAATCTTGTGAATTATTCGTTGAATAAAAGAAATAGTTAATTAAAAATAATTATATTGGCAAAGACTCGAGAGTTTACCTTGGCTTGTAAAGAAATCATTAATGGTTACAATACAAATTTATCAAATATGAATTCTATCCAGCTGCAGGGTTTGAATTTGCGAAATGCAAAGAATAATGAGGGGGGGAGGGTTGTCATAATATATCGACCCTTAATCGGCAGAACAACGTAAGCGACAATTCATAAATTTTAGAGGAGAAGGTTTTTTTTTAATTATTTCCGTAATTAGTTCCAAAAATGAATTCTGTTAATGTGGTTAATAATAATTGGTTACTGCCTATACGGAAATTATAAAAAAATGCATTAGTGCTTTTAGTTTTCGAGATAGTGGTGGTAACGCTGTTTTGCTTATGTCTATGACGCGATATTTTTTCCAGGCATGTCGCTTACGCTATTTGGCGTAGTCGTTTTTATTCATAAATTTCATGCTAATTATCATGACAGGGCATTACTAATTAAGTATTAAAATAAATAACATAAGCAACCATTTATTTTACGAAAGGGGGCGTTGTTAAATAGATTAAAAATACTTTGACTTTTTAAATTAATATTTTTGCTTGTAGATACTTAGTAAAATAAAAATAAATGATTGGTATTTTTAAGGTTTCGCTTATATTATTAATATTATCAGGTATTGTTATTTTTCAAAATGAAATAGGTACGTATCTACTCGTACATAATTAAATATGGGGACCTACTAATTATGATAAAATAAAATTGTAATCAACCATTCAGTTTTAAAAAAAATTATTGTCCCACATTTTTTAAGCAGTAATCGCTGTATTATCCTCATTCACATCTTCCTGATCAGATTCCGGTAAAGTATCTTCCACTGATAATCCATGTGGCAGTTTCATAAACTCATCCGTCATCTCTGAGGGATATTACATTTAACACAGAGACTTTAAAGATCGTTATACTCGATCTCCGATTTTGGTGATTTAGCACTATACAGCAAGGGTGGCTGCGCTTAAAGCATCACAGCACTTGATCGGGATCTGATGACATGTTCTAGGTCTAACAGTTTAGTCCTACTGTCACCAGAGTAGGTACAATATTTGGTAAGTTTTTTAAATTATGCCTTTCGTAATTCACCAAATTTAATTTTGAACTTTGAAGGAATGCAAGTAGCAGCGAAAGATTTCCAGTCACGGAATTCTGCATATGACATGATGACCTAGCGTTGGAAATGATGGTGGGTCATTCTGATAGTGCCCAAACTACTCTGAATATAAATGACTCAATTGTCGCATGAATGGAATCGACCAGCATCGTAGTACTACCAGTGGATCTATTCTATACTTATCGACCGCTAAAGTGATAGATATTATCAAACTTAGGGTAGGTTTATATAAAAGTGTTAGTACTTATTGCAACAATTACAATCAACGTATTGTAATTGTTACAATAAGTGCTAATTCTATAATACAAACCTACCCTAAGTTTGATAATATTTATCACTTTATCACTTTAGCGGTCGATAAATACAGAATAGACCCACTGGTAATAGAAAATGTAGTTCTATCAATTCAATGAAAGTTGAATTTTTCATAAAATAAGATAGCATACCCAGTGTTGCCTGGTTCTTATTCTGACCAATCACAGTATAAAAACTCCTTGATTTTTTCCCCGCTTTGTCAGTCCTGTCTAAAGATTTGTGCATGATTGCAGAGATCTCATTACCGCCACGTTTACCATCAGTTTCACCCCATAAAAAGCAGTATCCATTATTTGTTTCACTTTCGTAGATACTTTCGTTATAGTATGCGTATTTCGACTAGGGAGTTTTTAGCACCTTCTCGAGGTCAAAACTTGCGCACAAAACGTCATTGTGATTTTTACGTTTGGCCAGATCATTAAAGAACATCTCCTTGCATTTATCCTTTACGGTAAGGGGACATTTGTAAGTATCCGTTTCAATTAGCCGAAGTCTCTCGTCACCAGACATATTTGTTACTTTCTCGCAAAAAGAACACTATTATCTTTTTTGGTAGATGAAAACCCAAGTTGAACTTACTGTCTATTAAATACGTTTCTGAAAACATTCCGAATCACGATATTAGTGGATTCATTCAAAGAATCCAAATTTTCAGTATAAATTTTATATACATTTTTAACATTTCAAAAATCTACAGGAAGATACTATTCTTCGTAGATTATTCCGACAGTAGTGAGATGGAACGGCGGGTAATTATTGTTTAATAAACTCTATTACCAGGTTTATTTTATCTCAGCCAGTTTTACTGGACGGCGCGAGCTTTGCTCCCAAATCGGTTTTCGCACAACTCACTACCAGACGGACCACCGAATAAACCGTACCGTAGCTTACACTATCAAATAACGTCGGTTACGTTGTTTTGCTCTACTTTATAATGCGATACAAGTTAAAACGCTAAAAGGTACAGACCTTAAAAAAATGTCACGCGATTGAGATCGGGCTCTAATATTTTTGTCACTTACGCGCTAGGTGATATTGAACAATTCTCCATTTAAAACGCAATTTACCAAAAAGTGTCGCTTACGTTGTTCTGCCGATTAAGGGTCGATATTATGCGTGTATATAATGTCAAACCTACATATTATATAAACCAGATGATAATTTTTGTGAAGCATAATTTCCTCTACGTATCTATCTAAATACATGTATACGGCGCCTACGCAGATGGATTGCTATTGCTTTGTGTATTTACGCAGGTTTAGCATTACACATCGCGATTCAAAATGTAGGTAGCCATTTTGACTTCTCCATTAAAATGGCCGCCACGACATTTTATGAGAAGGTAAGTATAAGAAGGTGCAGTGTTGCCAACCCCGGTGACGATAGAATTGCCGAACGCGCTAAGATAAAAAATATTCGGTGATAAGATACGAATTTTGCAAGTTAGATGGTTAGTAAAAATATAAGATCTGGCAAGAAAATGGCTAATTTGGCAACAGTGACGTCCTGTGGGGGTAGGCAGATTGAGCGTCGCTTGGGGGCGGCAAATCGAGGAGAATCGTTAGGTATTTGTAGAAATAGCTACCTAAACTTAGTAATAACGGAAATATCTTTCCATTACAAAAATCAGCTCACTGGTTTAGAGGGATATCACTCCTGAGCAGTGGCGGCCGGTGGTTTCCAAAATTGCTTTCATTGGGGGTGCACTCAAAATTTTCTTACCTTATTTAAAAAGCATATCAATTCAGCGTTGTTTCTGTTTAGCGAACACCTCAATCACTTCTCATTAAAGTCTTGAACTGTTTGTAAAAGTTTTTTCTCAATGCTTAACACAGGTAGACATGTTAAGTCAGTCCTGATTCATGGTAAGTATTTCTGAAAGACGATTTAATTCTTTTAATGGTTGAAAAACACTTTTCAATTTCCACATATGTCATCGGACCATCCTTTTTTATTCTGACTCTTATTATTATTATTGATAAAGTCTACGTTTACCGCCATTATTTTAAAACACATACACTTCACTGATTGAACTATAATTATAAGTATTAAGTATTATAAATCTTTTATTCAAAATTTATCATTTTAAAACACATACACTTCCCTGATTAAACAATAAGTATATATATTGTTATGAATTTATTTTTATGAACAAAACTATCGAAATAACGTGACAAAACACCTAAAAAAGCTGACTATAACAACGACCGCAGAAATCATACTGAATTGTATGTAAGAAATAATATTTGAAGAAAATATTAAAAAAACAAAACTATCGATTGTTTTGAATAGGTAGGTACGTATTTTTCGACTCTCGACAAATCGTCAGTTTCTTCGTCTACAAAAAGCAATAAAACTCCAGCAAAATGCCTGCATTGTTAAAAATATGACATCATGTTATACATATTCACTCACTATGAGAAAGAACATGGTAACTAAGATTTAAATTTTTTATAAATTATATTCAAATATTTGCAAATATAGAAGGAATAAAGGATCGATCCAAAATATTTATGTTGATAATCAATTTTCATTCAATATCAGCCTATTTTCAATGAATTTATATGAGATGTAAATAAAAAAATCTATTTTTTTATCAATCCTGCTAAATCTCAGTTACTACATTTTTCCGCGTAACTTTTGAGCTACGTCCCTAATGGTCATAAAATTTTATGTATTCATGAGTTATTTATCGTTTTCACGTGTCGGCTTGAACTGTTATTACCCAATGTAATATGAACGGCAAACTAAGATCCATATTTGTGCGTTCCGACGAGCGCACGAATTCGGTGACTGTTTACTGAGTATATGCTTTTGGTATAAATTTACATGGATTAAATTGCGATAAACGAGTGATGACTTATGAATAGCATTGTTGCTCATTGAGTGATGTTTAGGAAAAAGCAGTGCAGCGCACATGCATGGTGTTAGATGAGCCGCCGCTGCTCCTGAGCACAAGTTATAAGGTATTCACAATGATTCTGAAGACAAAACTGGAAGGTTACGCGGAAAACATAGTAAGTGAATACCAAGCTGGCTTCAGGGCAGGAAGGTCTACAACGGATCAGCTCTTCACAGTTCGCCAAATACTGGAAAAATGCTGGGAATTCGATGTGGACATTTATCAGCTCTTTATTGATTTTAAGCAGGCATATGACAGCATCGACCGGGAAAAACTATTCACTGTTCTTCTGGACTTTGAAATCCCACCAAAACTAGTCAGGCTTGTTAGAATCACACTGCAGAATACACTCTCCCAGGTGAAAGTGAATGGCCAACGGACAGAGGGCTTTGAAGTATCTCGGGGTCCTAAGCAAGGAGACGGATTGGCTCCCATGCTGTTCAACTTAGCCCTCGAATCCGCTATCAGAAAGTCTCAAGTGAACAGGAGCGGCACTATATAAAGCAGACCGAGCCAATTGGTTGGCTACGCAGACGACCTCAACATGATGGGTAGATCCATACAGATTGTGAAGAAAGAATTTGACCACCTCCAAAGGGCCGCACTAGAGATTGGCTTAAGAGTAAATAAAAACAAAACTAAAGTCATGGTACAAAGCCGACAAAATCAGAGTAGGCTGGGCCAAAGTTCCAGTTTTGGAAACCATCAATTTGAGGTTGTCAACCGGTTCACATACCTGGGTTCCAATATTACAAAAGAGAACGAGGAACTGGAAGAAATAAAAGCCCAAATAACCGCTGCAAATAAATCGTACTTCTCATTGCTGCCCATATTCAAATCCAGAAATGTTAACAGAAAAACTAAGACGCGGCTCTATAAAACCGTCATACGCACAGTCGTTGCCTACGGGTGCGAGTCATGGACGCTAAATGTGAAAGCAGCTGAAATGGTGGATTGCTTTGAGAGAAAGATCTTTAGGCGGATATACGGACCCATGAATGATGGTGGGGAGTGGAGAATTAGGTACAACACGGAACTATACCGCTTATACCAAGATTCAAAACTCTCCAACTTCATAAAACTCCAGAGGCTAAACTGGGCAGGCCATGTCCAGCGCATGCCTGAGTCACGGATACCGAAGAAGATCTTCGAAGGAAACCCAGGGAGGGAAAGGCCAGTGGGAAAGCCACGCACACGATGGGGTGATAATGTTACAAAAGATGCCAACCAGCTGCTAACAATCAGGAACTGGAAAAGACGTGCGGAGGACCGTTCCGGTTGGAGGACAGCGGTGGAGGAGGCCAGGGCTCGAATTGAGCTGTAGCGACATCGAAGAAGAAGGTTGGAAACAAAATGTATTAATTAACATAAAAGGTTTAACAGGACTGTAACTTTTTGTCGGATTCGCGATGTCTAGTTTACTTGCGTTGTCCTTGGACGTCATGTCCTTGATGACCAGTAATTACACGTGCAGATTTGCGAATTATATGTATTTTTAAATGCATCTGAAACCGTGGACTCACAATATTGTCTATTGAAGCAGAGATAGCATTTAAATAAAATTAGATTTAGTGGTAATTATATTTTGTTAGTAATGTGTCCATACAACACATTTCTCAGATATTTGAGTCATGAAAGGATGATAAAAGATACTGTATAAAAATGGGGCGGCATTTTGGCTCTGCCTAGGGGCGGAATTTTGTCTAGGACGTCACTGTTTGGCAACACTGGGTTGGTATATATTCGTATTATCATGTATGGTTAGATATTTTAGGTATTACGGAGTTGCGGTATGACCAAAATGTTTTATGCGTAGATGTGGAATGTGAGGAATGTAATAACAAAACCCGATAAGTCACACAAAAATACGTACATATTCTATGCAATTTTATAGTATGTGTTGATCTATAATAATTAATAAAACACACAAAAATCATAAATGAAATAGACAGAGATCGATAACATAGTAAGTATTTAATTTAATATAAATAAATGTATGTCCGTGACACGTTGTACACTTTTATTTTTTTAGAGATGTTTATTAAAATAGGGGGTAATACGCTAATATAAATAGATATATTGTTCTATTTTTGAAAATAAAATAAACCAACGATAAACCAATCAGTTACGCTTGACGCACAAAAACGTAATTCACCACTAAATTGAGGACTTATCTGCCTAATATATACATGTACCTATATATTATTGTTTCTGTTAAATTATTATAAAAAGCATATACCTACCTACTGTATGACGTAGGCACGTGATTTAATTAGATATACATACATATTAATGTGTAGCATCTAAATGAAATACTTGGTACACTTATCCACTTATGTACGAATATACATTTAGGTAGGTAGCTACGTCATTTGAGCAGTAACAACAAAAAAACTATTTGTTAAAGCCACCTAGTAACTACCTATCTAAATGAATTTTGGTAGCTTGTAGATATAGATAGACAAATGTGGTAGGTCAGTGTTTTCTGTCATACTATTGTATTCAAATAATTTGGTAGTAAGTAGAGATGTCACAAAAGTATTGTTCATGTTTATACGGTACTTTCATTACTGTTACCAATATTTTATTTCGATATGATACAGATGGACGTCGATATTTTTAAGAGAGGACGTAAAACGGTTGCCTGGACAAATTGTATCAATAAAATAAGTAATAAGGCCTAGCGCAGACCATAGTCGAGACGGTTTTTTATTCGGATTTCCAATAATTTGTCGTGAAAAATTTGAGACAAACCAGTTTTGACGACAAATTTCTTGGTTAGTGTGAAAATGGACGTCACTGAGGCTGGTGCCCTAAGCATCCTAGTATTACGTAAACGTGAACGAAGACAACATGTTTATTGAAAGCATCTTAAATATAGCGACAGTTTTCCACGATTTTTTTCGGATATCTTCGAAAGCTTTGATAATTTGTGAAAATTGATTGGGCCTTACAATACTTGTCACGATAAAAACCTACGTCAGGCTATACCAGTATACTTCTTACTAGGGATTGATATACCGGTATTTTAACACCGGTATCCCAGTATTTTTGGTTACCGAAATATCAGTTTTAAAAATCCAACAATACCGATATATTCGGTATTGAAAATAAAGTTTAACAGTAATATATTTTTTGTCGGGTTACGCGATGTCCGGTTTACTTCCTTGGTGACCAGCAATGACACGTGCAGATTTGCGAAATACATTTGCATTAAAGGTAGGTAGGTAGGTACCTACTTCTGTAATTTTAATCTTATCCAAATATTTTCGCCAGTCGCTCGCAGGTTTTAAAGGTTGTCAGGTATATTTTTAAGTAGATTTATCTGAAATACCGTTCAAATACTGATCGTTTGTATAATCATGAAGAAAGTGCCATTAGTTTAACTACTAGGTGTTTGTAAACATCAGCATCTCTACCATATTATCTTACATTTATCTATTTTAAAAGTTTATATATAAAATATGTACATATGTAGATATTTTTGCTATAAAATATTAATATTTTCATGAGATTTTTATATCTATTTATTGGTAGATATTTCTGTTTTTTTCCCATATATTTCACGAATACCGGTGTTTAATAGGAAATACTGAAATACCGGTATTGCAACCCCTACTTCTTACCATTCGTTCCCTTTTAAATTGATGTCTGAATATTATTCTGCCCATATAATTATTATAAGAACCGGAAACTTTTCCACAACATCAATTATTTTTTCTGATTGTTCCTCTTCCGTTAACTTGGGCAAATCGAACATGGAAAAACACGTATTTTCCCTGCGGACGATCAGATGATTTTGTCGTAGGCTGCGCGCTAGCAATGCTAGCATACATTTCAAAATGTAAGCAGACAGCAGTCAGTTCTGTCAGCAGTTCGCATGGCCACCAGACCATTTTGTACTCATGTTCCGGACTGGACACGTAGACTGTCTAACTACAGTATACCTACTTGAGTCTGCGCTCGATCAAATATTTTCGATAGTTTTTCTTCCGATGTCACATCTCTACTAATTAGGATGTTTTTGTTTCAGTGGCAAGGCAGACTACGATAATTTTAATGAAAATATACACAACGTGAAAAATTAGCGGCAGTTATCACACATTTTAGAATTGACACTATGTGCACTCTATTAGTCGCAGCCGGACAATTGATCGCCGCGGACAATTGTACGTACTGAAAAGTTCTTTAAAAATGCTACTATTCAATGCAATATTGAAAAAAATCATACCTAAGTACTTAACAAAATCAAGGATATTTAATGATTCGGGGTTACAGCCGAGTAAACGAGTTGCACGAACACAAAAATAATGGAAAATGGGTTACCTTCTGGGTGATACTGTAACAAGTTTTAACTCTCGAGTAAGGATAAATATGGGATAAACTTGAACACGTTAAACATATGTTATTTTCAATAGTGATGTCAGTTTTTATAATATGTAACAAAGTATGTCACGTAAACGAATCGCGCATTAAATATTGATAATATTTGAGGACACTCAGCGCACTTTGGGTTTCTTGCTTTTTATGGCCTGACCGTCATAAAATAATAAACCGGATTCTGGTTTCAAAGCCTTGGTCCAAGGCAACTGGCTTTCTCATTATCTTATTAATATGTTATGTGGTTGAATTGAACCACTTCACTTATGTAGGTAGGTAGGTGCCTTACTTAATTAAATGGGAGACTATTTAAATTTAGGAAAACATTTGGTCAGTTTAAAGATAATAATAATTATTATGTTTTATATTTTTATGACTAAAAATTAACGTATTAATTGACAGTGGTTTACTGATAATAAATAGTTGGAATTCAAACAGGTCACTATGGTGATGAAAATGCAATGTGTTTATCTATTGAAAGAACGATAATATAATTAAAAAATTAAGAAACATGTATACGATAGTTGACACATTATAAAAATAGCGATGAAAAATAATAATATGTAGATGTTTCCACCTCAGATGTATCTTTGAGAGGGGAAGATACTTCTTGGACGGCTAAGAACACTACTGTTTCTACAAATTCAGAATGATAATTCTTGCAATCATTCCATCATCCCGTAGCTCCGCCGTATACAGGGATACGTATTATTTCTTACCAAAGAGAAGAATATGCTCTCGGAAAAGTCTCGAGCATAGATTGATTGAAAACGCGGAAACAGTTGCCATGTTAATGGCATGGTCGTATAACGGTTCGTCCAATTTAAAAAATAAAATAAAACAGTAGTTGCACAATAAATTCAGCATTGTAGATTCTTGGAATTGGTTTAAATTCCGGGGTATACTATTTAGTAGGAACTATTTCTGTACCTAAAGAAATATTCTATCAGTTTATTTATTACATCTATGTTTTCAGCGTAATGCGTGAGATTGGTTAATATTGTAATTCAAATAAAACACATGTAGTATTTATTCCACATAATTTAATAATCGTCAGGACCGGTTTCGTCCGCTTTCATAAGACATTGTGTCTTTAATCATTATGGCGAATGTGAGTGTCGGGACATTGATGCAAGGATTTTTTTCATTCCGACACGTTTATAGCTATGGAAATCAGCGATTCACGAACCGCGGCACCACATATAAAACTAAGGTACTCAGATTTTAAGCCCTTAAGGTGCTTAGCCATATAAGGTGGAGGTGGGCTATCCTTAAAATATACGTGTCCGTAAGAGTGCCGAGAATTTGAAGAGGTTGGTGGTCACTTCCAAATTGGAAGGACGAATGACTCGTAAGTCACCTACTCGCCGGGGAACCAAGCGAAGGTAATCACGTGGCTAGTGGATCTCAATGTTTAGGACGGTGGAGAATAGTCAAGGGCATAGTCGCACTCATAGTAAGATCGCGACCATCGGCAATGTAGAAACAGCTATAATAATAGAACGTAACATACTATTAATCTTAATTTTTTGGGACTTTTTAGTTCATTGCACGACTTGAATAATTTATTATGCTGAGTATAGCGTTCGTTTCTTGAAAGGGGCCGTCCACATATGATGTCACACTCTAGGGCAGTGGTTTCCAAACTGTATGTTACTACGCCTCCTTTTTAAAAAAAATGTGATCTTGGCGCCTCCCTCCCCCTTTATTTCATTAAATAATACAGACACCTTTTTAAATAGTCAACAATGTATCTACTAATACAAAAACGAAAAAAAATAATTATAAAAATAAACAAGGTTTTACTACTTTGCTGAAACAAAGCAGACTTTTTTACTATTAATGAAATAATGTGAAAAGTGCATTAGCAAACTAACCAGAACTCATAGTAAATAGATTTTTGTTTGCTTCAATATATCTGGCGCAGAAATCATTTAAAAGTGGAAACATGGCGAACTTATTTTTTCCAAAGCTCCATTTTTTTATGAATGCCTTCACATTGTTTTTTTTAAATCAGTGAATGCATTAGTGGTCCTTGCATTGATTTATTCACTCAATTTTTTTAAATATCAACCAAATAGACAAGTTTAACAACAAGATTATCGTTCCTAAACAGATTTGCCTCAAATTTCAACATTATGCTTCGACCCTTTTTTTTTACGAGATAGCCAGCGCGCTTCACAATAGTATTGAAGTGAGGTATTATAAAATTAGTCTCTATATTTTCAGACAGGTCTGCAATCAACCTTTTATAGGACTGTTTTTTTATGTAGTTTATAACTAGCGGCCGTTTTATAAACTATGCATTTTGCAAACTGCAAACCTGTGGCTACATTAATTGTGTTAAACTTTTCGCGCCTCCCTTTGCAATCCTCCGCGCCTCCCAGTTTGGAAATCGCCGATCTAGAGGGAGTTGGTCCGATATAATGTGATGACTGGTGACGAAGGGGGGTCATAGAGAATGTGACGTCACAAAATAAACAAAAAGTTTGACGGGATTTAAGGATAAATATTAAAAAACATTTTGTTTTTTAACGTTTATGGGGGGGGGGGGGTTAAAAACAGTCAAAATCGTGTGACGTCATACGCGTATAGTCCCTAATACCCAACTGTTATTTCTACAAAAACTGATGTCCACAATTTAACGATATTGGTAAATTACGTTTTTGTGCGTCAAGCTTAACTAATCCCTTTCAAATTAGAACAATATGCGTATTTCTATTAGCTGATAACCCCCCTTTGCAATAAATATATGAAAAATAAAATTGGGCATACCTATCAACATTAATTATTGATTTTACAATTTTATCGTAAAATTTTAGCGCATTTTACTTAATGATCATTACTTTTTGAGTGAAATTGCACACAGAATATGTACCAATGTGTGACTTATCCGTTTTTGTTATTAGATGCCGCATATATCCAAAGAAATTGAACTACCACATAGGTGTAGTAATGTAAATATGTCGTAGGTACCTATTACGAAATTTGATATTGATCTCCACAACATTTTTTAGCATGAGTGGATTAGCTACCAAACTACATATTGTGTAATAAGAATTAATGAGCAGTGAATACATATTTTTAAGACAAGACAACAAAAATTCAGCACACAGTTTTGTTCGAAATGCTTAAAACTATGCTGATTTAATTGTAATGAAAACAAGTTTCATCCTGAATGCTAAAATGTAATTATTCAAGTCAGCAAATTATTTATTTTTGCCTTGCAGCTGCAAATGTAAAGAATGTAAATGTCCAGTAATATTCACTAAAGATGCTAATGCGTATTTCCTCCCAATTATTATATTTTGGGGGTCAATATTTTTTCTTTAAAAAAAATCAACGGTTGCTTCTTTGAGAGCCTAAACAGTTTGCCTTTCAATATCAATAACCAGAAGAATATAATATTGTAAACGGTAGCAACAAATTATTGCTATTATTTTGGAAAATCGGTAGAAATGGGCAACAATTCAAATTGATTTGTAAATAAGTTAATCATTAGCATTAGTATTTTTAAGTTACCCTTTGATTATTATATTATATTCTAATCTAATAAATCTAAAAATTCTAATAAACTACATTCTACCTGCACCAGCCAAGTTATTTGAGTCTATTTTGCATAGGTATATTTATAAACATGTAGACCAGGGGCGGGCAAACTTTTTGGATGGAGGGCCAAATTCAAGAATTCAAAATGAGCGGCGGGCCGCAAGTAAAACACGATTTTTAGATATACACTATTTATTATCACGAAAAATAAACATTGCAAAAAAATTAATGAGAAGAATGAAAGTGTTGTACATTTTTTCAAATTCAGGTGTTAATTTTATGGTTGATATTTTCAAAACTGCTTGTAAATGGGCATCGGAGATATTTGATCGTAAAGAATTTTTATTGAGGTTCATGATCGAAAATGTTTGTTCACATATATAGGTTGATCCAAAAACAACGAACATTTTTCTTGCATAATCTTTAAGTTCGAATTTGTCTGAATTAAGGGCATTGTAAAATTTGGATATATCTTCACGACGATGCAATTCTCTTAAATCAGTGTCACAGTGCAGACCAATAATCTCAAGTTGTAGCTCTGTCAGTACACTATCAATATCTATTGAAAATGGATCGCGTACTGTTGCTAAACTTGTCTCAATTTTTCGGAAGTCACCAAATCTTTGTAAAAAATCGTCATTCAGAGCTTTAATAATTTTACCATATTCTTCAAATTTATATTCTGGTATATTCAGCAACTTCAAAGTTGGAAAGTGGTCCACGTTCTTATTCGATATTTTTGTCGAAGGAACAACTTGAGTTTTAATTGAAATCCATTCAAACTCTTCACCATATCGTGGGCATATATTATTTTTCCTTGCAACGCAGAGTTAAAAGTATTTAAATATGTCACGATGTTCAACATAGAAAATAGTGGTTACATAGTGTGAGACGAGACGCAAGGAAGACATACTGAGATAATCCATTAACGAAACAACAAATTCTTCAAATTTTAATCTATTGTCAATATTTTTTAAAAAAATATAAAAAAAGTTATTCGTAATCAGAAGTACAATTAATGATGGCGGGCCGCAAAAAAATACCCGGCGGGCCACATGCGGCCCGCGGGCCGCAGTTTGCCCTCCCCTGATGTAGACGGTCAACTGACTGACGCTCAGCATGGATTTCGATCAGCTCGGTCAACAGTTACAAACCTTATGACGTATACTAAGTACATATCTCATTCGCTGAACGTAAATTGTCAAGTGGACGCAATTTATACAGATATGTCAAAGGCTTTTGATCGGGTAGATCATGATATTCTCATTAACAAATTAAGTGCAGTAGGTGGATCTATAAATTTTATCAACTTTTTCAAATCTTACTTTTCGCATCGCTGTCAATATGTGGAGTATGCAAGGTGTAGATCCGACGTCTTTCAAACTTATTCAGGTGTTCCCCAAGGATCAAATCTTGGTCCAATTATGTTCTAGAAAATTTAAATTTTTACACACCCGTCAATTACATGCATGGTCGCAGCCATGACCTATTTTGGGTGAAAGCTGTTTCCTCATGTCAGGCTCACCAGGCACCAATAGCGAGGGCTGTGCGGTTGGTCAATGCACTCCCTAGAGATGTAGATATTTTTGGCGATCCATTATATATTCTGTTTTTTAAATTCTATTTTATTGTTTAATTTGTACTTTTTGAATCATTGTTGTTTTCTTAAAGTTTATTTCTTTTGTATAAAACTATTTTTGCTTTCTTTTTTTCCTCCACTTGGTTTTTTCTGATTTTCCTAACTGATTACTTGTAATTTTTATTCTAAATGTCATGTTGTGAACGTCCTGAATTAATAATTTGTTATGTACTCAACGTGTCTTTTTCAAATAAATAAATAAAATAAATAAATAATACTAGCTGACCCGGCAAACGTTGTTCTGCCATATAAATTATTTCTAGTGAATATTTTGGTTGTTAAATAAAAAATAACGAATGTATTGTAAGTGTGTGGGGATGTGATCTATGACAGAAAGAGGAATGAAGCGCTGTCGACGATGACCGCCGATAAAAACAAAAAAACACCAACCATTCATTTTCTCAATTCAAAATGAGTAATGATGTTCATAATGAATGAATTACCTGTGGCGGGATCTCGTTGTTTAATGTTTATGCAATATCCGTCTTGTCCCTTACAGAAAATTAGCGGATATTGGAGAGCGTCGTATGAACGGTGTGTGTCAGCGATGAACTCCAGATTATATTTTCTTCTTTGAATTACGATTTTTCGCATCGATGTGCGGTCGCCAACCATGATTCCATCAACGTCGTCAACAACAGGCGCATCGAATCGACGCACGTGCTCTCCAGCTGGTATATATTTTATCAGGATTGATGACAATAGCGTGATTGTCACTTTGCAATTCGTGGATGTGTGATTTGAAGAATTTCAATAATTCATTGTGCTCATTCAATAGGGCGTCCAGTTCGCCGACGATGCGCCTGGCATTAGGCGAATTGAGGTTATTGTAGCCGCAACGTGCATCCACACGATTAATGTCCTCACCGCCCATGAAGTAGATTTGTAAAAAATGTATGTGGTTCGTTTGGCATTGGCAGCAATGATCCTACTTTGTGGTACACTTGGCCTTTGATTTTGAACGATGAATGGAATTGTTGACCATTGCCGCAGTATTGTGAACTATTTCTGTTGCTCCGAACGAAGTCATTTGGAAGCATGAATTGAATGTGCGAATGGACTCCAGGAACAGGTTTGAATCTGGAACCGTGCCGATGAGCAGGCCGTTTAATGGTTCTGGTGGTGTCTCAATTTCTGGTAGTTGCACTTTTCCTGATGCGCAATACATCCCGGTTGACTCATGTTTGAATTTGATCGCATTGCAATGGGGACATTCTTTGTCCATAGCACCAATCAGCACGATCGGATGAGCGGAATATCCAATATCTGGCTCGTACTTGAATGCGAGACGAAGGAACGAAGCGGATGTAAATGCTCGATGTACTTGTTGGCGTTGTCGGTCATTTGCTCTGCGTGTGTTAACTACGAATCGGCGCGCTTGGCTCCGCTCCAATTGTCGTTGTTGATTTCGTTCAGCTCGTGCCTCTTGTGATTGAGATGCACGCAATTGCGACATGCTCACACGCACATTTTCGTTATCTTGTTGGATTTGTTCGTCTGTTCTTTCTGCTCTACTATTTCGCATATTTGATGCTTTATTCGTTCGACGGCCCAAATGGGCCCCCTTGCGTCTTGCTGGCATTGTTCACTGTAATACACGCACACAAATAGGTAAATTAAAATAAATCGTACAAAATATTGCACGCACTGCGTTGTGATATGCCAAATGAAATGTCAAAATGACGCGACGCTTATCTTGAATTCTTCTCGGACGTAGCGCCATCTGTCATTCAACAACATAAATAATTTAGTTCTGTTTGAAATACGAACGACAGTTAAATTTGTTCATACAAAAATATTAAAATACGATTTAAAAATGGGAGGATGGGGGTAGGAAGGTGAAAATTTGGGGTTATAGGTATTTTTTGATGCCAAATGAAAAAAAAATACAAAAAAAAAAATTGTCAAAAAAATAAAAGATTTTTTTTCTGGATAGAGATACCCTTATCACCTAGCGGTATGGAATATACTTTATGACCTATTCTCATACCTAACAAATATACATTTAAAAAAATCATAAAAATCGGTCGAGCCGTTTCGGAGGAGTGCGACCACAAACACCGTGACACGAGATTTTTATATATATAGAGATGTATTAACGGCCCACGTGCTCGTCGTAGGTCAAAATTGAGTTTTTATTGTATTTTCAAACCATGATCCTGGACACTCCTTAAACGTTGTAGATAATCTATTTATATAATTTTGAAGCCTTATTATCCTTTATAGTTATTTTTAGTATATATAACTTTATAGTTTGTCAATTTATGGCTACGGCCGTATGTTGTAGCTTAACCACTAGGGAATGACAAAAGAAATGGCGTATTTCAAAAAAACACTACCTTATTCTTAGGTCAATAATTATTATAAAGCAATCATTATTCATAAGATGTTTATCACACTTGAATGGTAAAAGACATAGCTTATAATAAGTATCTTTAGAATCATCTTCAAATGTGTTAATCTTGCCGATTTTTTGAATAATAAAATGCCTAATTCTTGTCAAATTTGGGATCACAGAGATTATCAATATAATTTTTTATCGTGAATATTTTACAAAAATTATTTCGTCATAAATTATACTAATGGTTTCATAAATGCGTTTAAAAATTAATAAACGTAAAAAATCTTAACACCACTGCACAGTTATGTACCGAAATATGACTATATTCTAAAACATTAGAGCGAGAGGTTTAAAAGAATACTATTTTATGTAACAAAAATACTTTATGCAGTCATCAAATGTTTAAAATAACTATAAAAGATAATAAGGCTTCAAAATTATATAAATAGATTATCTACAACGTTTAAGGAGTGTCCAGGATCATGGTCAAAAACTCAATTTTGACGTTCGACGAGCATGTCCCCCCTTAAAGCGCAATCTGCATTTGCATTATAAGCCAAATTTAATGTTGGTCATTATTTATGCCGATTTCATGTTGCTGGCATCTGAGGGTGTGTCTTGAAGATGAGGTGGTCGAGCGGTCGAAGCGCCAACGACCAGTTTCATCTGGTAAGACCCGATATTGTCCGCAAGAATCCGAAATAATCTTACGTACCTAATACGCTTGAAATGGCAAAGGGTAAACACATTCTCATTGGCCAGTAAACTTTCCAGGGGTGTACGATAAGATTGCCATGTTTTAAAAATATTTCCCCACAATTAAAGATATTCTCCCCAGCAAAATTTAAATTCTAAATTCGAAATTTTATATTTCTATTATTATTCATTTTTCATGCTTACGTTGTACATTGTATCAAATCATTTGTCTGCAATGTACCATCAAAATTCATCGCCGCTCATAGGTTTTAAGTACAATGCGATTTACTAAAATGATACAATCAATATTTCAATAACTTGTTTGACAAGGAAAATAATATTTACTACCGAGTAGCGACAGTGGTGATCTTTCTAATCATCGTTGATTTATTTGTTATTAATACATTCATGAGATGCACGGATTCGGTATGTATACCTATTTGTCGGATTCATATAACAAGAGGTAGAAAGGCTGCTAAATACATTAGTCGCGCAATGGTCCGAAATCTACATATTAGGACGTACAATATAATACCTATATCGTTTCTCACATATTAATGTTTGTGCACTAAGAACCTACTAGTTTTTACCCGTTTTATTATCGTGATGAGACAAATATTCATTGAACGTTTTTTTTTCTGTGAGTGCAAGCGTAGAGTTTTTAAATCATGTTTTTGTAATTTTACTATTATCATCAAAATCAGACTAATGAAAAAAATATAGATTAATCGATTAATGACCAACGTCTCTATTACCACGGGTCATACAAAAATAGGTGGGGACTTACAATTCTATATACAATAGCAAATAGTTCTAAAATAATGTAATAATTTATGTATTATCTATCTAATGTCGAAGTGAATAAAAAATGCTAAGTATATCAATTTTTAGATACTTATTATTTCTTCGATATTTCGATGCAAATTTTATATTTTTTTTGCGATGGGTTACAAATAACATTTGAAGAATGGATAAATATATATTTTTATAAATCCAAATACCATGACCGATCCTAATAAGATCATATATGGGCCTCCACGGAGTAGAGGTTTGTATTAACAGATTTTGTTTTTACGAGAAATGGATGTCAGCCACTTGCTCAACCTATTAGGTCCATATTCTGACTAACACACACATTGAAAAACAATACGTGTATTTGTCAGACCCAGGATTCTGACCTGGGTCTGAAAGTCTAACACAGTCGAGGTCTAACGGAGAAGGGAAACTAGCAGTATTCGAGAGGAAAATATTTCGTCATTGGAGTCATACAAGAAAATGGGGCTTACTGAATAAAGATTAATCGTGAGCTGGACAACCCAACTGAACAGAATATTATTGGTAGATGGTCATAAAGACTGCGATAGTGAGGCCATATTGAAAGAATCCGGACGACGTTACAAAAATCCTGACCAGGTGGGTATCGCAACGGAAGAGAAATAGGTGGATTAAATGTATTGTAGAAGACTAGAAATTGGAGAAGATCGAGGAGAGACAGAAGCCGTAGACTGTAGAGGATATTTGTCGAATAGCTACATCCCAATACAAAACAATATTCTAGAATAGTAGTAATTTATTGTATTTGTTATTTCCTTGTATCATGAAGAAAATAAGTAATTTAATCAACTGACTAGTGGTCAAAAGAAGTTTAGTGGATTTGCTAATACACCTAATATTTAAAAATGGTTGATTTTAGAAAATCTCCATGACTCATTTGTTAACACCTTTGAACTTTGCGATTTTATTTGTTTTGTGACGTAGTTTAGCATTATTTTAATATTACTTGTGAATATTATTATTAAACTTGTGCACAACCTGTTTTTTAATACCTTATTATAATATCTCAGGCTTGAATAATACAATATGTAACAATATAATATAAGCAAGAATAAAATAAACGCGTTGGTTAGGTGAATATGCAAATAACATTATAAGAAAAAAACATTCTTAATTATCAGATTTAGACATGCGATGATTTCATAAAGGATGTTCAACAAAAAATAATTTATACACGATAATTATTACTCTAATAAATAAATAAACTTTTTGGATTCGTCTTACTTTAATATAATATGACGTCATTATTTAGATAAACAATCATGAAAAATAAGTGTCAGTAGGTATTGCATAATATTCATCGATACCGGTACACCAGTAAACCAATTAATAGCACAATGCGTTAATATAATAAACTACCATTCCTATCGGTGGCGAAGAGTGGAGGTAGGCTGTTAAGATCTGACATAAACAGTGCACACAAAACTTTGCCGGCCAAACGTATTTGTTTTCATTGAACTAAGACTACATTGTGTGGATAGTGTTTGTTAGTTTTTTAAATTAAAAAAAAAATTAAGCCTTGCCTAAGCCAAGCCATAGTCAATAATTTATTGTAAAAAATATTCGTTTATCTATCTATAATATCTACAAGTATGTCATTAGGGATTAATGAAATAAAAAAAAACTAACCAATATCTGTAATAGTATGTATTCTAAATTCAACGAAAACAGTAAGTATGACTGAAAAAAATTGTGCACTATTTTTATCAGATCTCCCATAGCATACTTAAACTATTTGTTTAGGCAGGGTTTAATTGAATTTTAAAAACTAACCAGCATCCTCTGCAAATTGTATTCTTAGTTCAATGAACACAATTAAGTATGACTGACAAAGCTTAGTTTGCACTATTTTGTTTGACGAATCTTAACAGCCTACATCCACCTCTCGCCAGTCGCCACTGCTTCCTACACATTTTAATTTAATTGATATACTAAATTATGAAACATAAAATTACTTACTTAGAGATTTAATTTCTTAATTATCCGTTCGATATGTATTTTTAAATATTATTGCTTACTTCTTGACGCGAAGTATAATTTTATTAAATAACAGAGATTGACATCAAAGAACAATTATTAATTATTCACTTCAGTTTGTTACCAAGCAGTTTTCGCAAATGTATCTTACGTGAATTTATTAATACACCAAAAAACAATTATTAACGAGCTGTTTATACAAATTAAAATATAAGTAAAATACCACTGAACGAAAATTTAATAAAAAAAAAACATACGTATTTAAATCACTACCTACAATAATTTTGTTTAAATTCGTAAAAACACATGAAGACGTCCAAGTCGTTTTACAAAATAAAACTTTAAAATGTGAAACGACCAGTGTTGCCAACCGTCATTCACAAAAATATGCCAGATAGGGTAAGAAAATAAGCTAGCTAATAAAAAAATAGTAGATTTTCTCAAAATTGAAAAAAAAATATGTAGAAACTATCTTTTCAAACAAGTCATAATTAAGATTGTTTTTCGAGAACAAAGATTGAAGTAGAATTTATGATTTTACAACTACAGATCCACCAGTATAAGTTGTCCGCTGAGTGATGGCGCCACATGCTAACATTTGACATATTATCATTCAATACTTTTTATACTGTCATGAGCTTAGTTCTAAATTCGACCACCGAACGATTTATGGCGATATTTCTATACAAAATAAGATTTTTTCCCCTTTTTTAAAACAAAAGTAAGATTTTTTTAAGCAGCATGTGATCCTAAAACATCATTTATGGGTCTTCACAGAGTGAAAGATGTATTAACAGATTTTTGTTGATTTTTTTTACGAGGAATGGAGGTTAGCCACGTGATTATGTTGAAAAACAATATGTGTATTTGCCAGACCCAGGATTTGGGCATGGGATTAGTGGGCTTATTATGTAAGTACATGCAAACAAAGACGACGTGACTATTGGGTACCAGTGGCGCACCCAGGATATAATATTGGGGGGGGGCCCAAGGAGGATAATGTAAATTAGTCCCATAGGCTCTTTTTCTTCTTCACAGCCTAATTTCTCGTTTATCAGTCTTTTGTCTATTGCACTCGGTGTACCTACACCATGGTCCTAACATCCTGAAACGGGCCCTCAGGCTAGGATATTTGGTGGTTCCCCTACCTACCGCTAAGATTAAAGGCAGTGTGAAACACTAAATTAACGTTTTCCAAATTGTGTTTTAGTTCAAATTAAGGGTACTTATACGGTGAATTATTGGCGATTTTTAATACATCTACTTTAATAATGGAGCTGTCGAGTATCGACATATAATAATAAAAAAATATATTGCACAATTATATAAGTAATTGAAAATGGTCATGGCCATGAAGAATAATAGCGCCGCAGGCGACTTTTTTTACTATTAAAGTTAATTTATGATGTATGTTTATCTCACTTATCTAGTCAACCCGACACGCCGGGCCCCCCATAACCCGGGCCCCCAGGCTAGAGCCCTGTCAGCCCTCCCAAGCTATGACCTACACCACTCCGGAATTCGGGTGGACACGGAGAATTTTTTGACAGTTCCATAAGGGATTGGGTTTCTAAAAAAACCCGACATTAGTATTTCGAAATTTTGTGTTAGAAATTAAAATCTAAGAATTTTTTATTTGTCTAAGCCCAAAGGTATAGTTTATTGGCTTTAAATTTCAATGTTTAAAACGGGGGTTTGTTAAAGTTTGGTAAAAGTTTAAAATGTTTTAAAATGGGGTGCCAGGGCCCCTTGCCCCCCCTGGGTGCGCCACTGACTGTTGGTCACTAAAGACTAAAATTTTTGGGGAGGTGAGCCTTGAATTTTTATTTTCTGATTTCGGGGGCCCGTGGTATGAAAAAGTTTGACAAGCACTGGTCTAGACTCAAGAGCTACAATATGTATGCCAAATTCAAAAAAAAAATGTTCTTTTGATTTACACCACCGCCGACTGGTGGTTTTAGTCGTTCTTTTCGCCGAATTTTTATTGTCGATTTTTTAATATTGAGGTTCCAAAATATTAATTGACAATGGACAAAAAAAAGTATTATTGCATTTAACTTATACACAAACCTCTTCAACACAATACAGCCTAATTTCTCGTTTATCGGTCTTTTGTCTATTGTACTCGGTGTACACCAGTCCGGAATTCGAGTGGACACCGAGAATTTTTTGACAGTTCCATTAGGGATTGGGTTTCTAAAAAAACCCGACATTTTCGAAATTTTTGTGTTAGAAATTAAAGTCTGAGAAATTTTTCTATAAGTGTGCTGGTGAATTATTACATTCTGATAATTTTTATTTTGGGGGGTGCCAGGGCCCCCTGGCCCACCCTCTGGGTGCGCCACTGTTGGGTACATAGTAAATATTGCGAAAGACCAATAAATGGAATATTTTAGACTTTATGGTAGATATCTTACGAGATCACCCACGAAAATTTTTCGGATATTTTCTAGGCTCAACCAATTGGTCCATACTTTGGTTCCAAACACACACTGAAAAACATGTAAATAATTAACCAGACCCAAGATTCGAACCCGGCACCCACATTTTAAGCTGATGCGATAGTCGCTCGGCGATCGTGGGTGTTGAGCAATTTAGATATCACTTACATTTGTATTGTATTTATTTATTTATTGTTGGTAAGATATCAGGTATAAAATGTCAGCATTTACCGTTTAGCAGATCCGGTGAAAATATGCTAGTTTTTTGAGAGAAGTTTGAACGCATTTACGGTGTCAAACAAGGGTACGTATATATAACGTAATTTCCAATCTAGGTACTTACGAAAAATGATAGATCTGGCAAGAAAAACGATAAGTTGGCAACACTGTTAATGTAAGAAAAGTTGCATGTCATATGAGATTAAAAATAAGGGTGAGAAACTCACAGATGTAATGGACTGACTCATTGTGGCTATACAGGTACCTACTATCTATTATATTCTTAATAATAATAATGCGAATTAACAAAATTTAAGAATGTAGGTAGCATTTTTAATCTGAAATACTTCGAAAAAAATAAAAATACAATTTACACCGAAAGCGAAGTGAGCCTACAACCAACGGAGCCTGGATGCTGTGCTCTAAATATCTCGTATGTTCCTGAAGTGTTTCTAGTTATGCATGATATATACATATAATCTTGCCATAAATAAACAAATCAGAATATTACCTAAGGATTATTTATATTTTATCATATTTTAATTTACTTATTTATGTACTTCAACATTGATCTATTAATCTAGATATAAGTGTATTCAGTAGTTAAATTTAACAAAAAATGTTTCGAATGTGTGATAAATTACACAATGGTTTTGAAACATTTTTTTTATTATACATATACATAATAATATATTGACGGCAGTTTCTGTCCACATAAACGTACTTTGTCTCCGTAATATGTTTTTGATTTAGAACCGTTATAATAAAGTTCTACTATGTACGTAAATGCCAGTTAAATTGATAATACAAAACGTTATTCTATTGTCATTTCGTTCCGAAATTTTTGTTCAAGATTACATCATTATTTCGTATAATCTTATCGATATCAGAATACGCCAATTAAATGTAATCAGCGTGATTAAAATGTCATGAGAATCAATGAGCAAAATTCATGTCATCGTAAATTAAAGACAAGAAGTAAGATTAAATAAATAAACCTGGGGATGAATCAATTGAGTCTCGAATTATTTAAATGAATCAAAACAGTGATTTGAGTCACATGACTGATTCACTGATTCGGTCGAAAAATTCAACTGCAATTTTCGCGCCACAGTAAGACTACACAATAAAAAATGAAAACTGGTTTTGATGTCGGGAAATCCCGAAGAGATACTCAGGTAGGTAGGTATCTCATTTGCTTGCTCGGACAGCCAATAGAAAACATATCTGATGATTGCACATTTCTTAAACATGCTGCGGTTGATAAAATTATGATAAAACAATTAAATACACGTGAGATGTGACGCATATGGTGAAGAGTATAACCTATTTCGATTTGCTATTATCTGACAGACGTATCCCGCAAAATTTGTAATGTTTTTTTTTTTTATAAGATAATATTTTAGTTAGATAGATATTAACCCAATGCTTTCGGGCCGCACACAATTGTGTTTTTGCTAATTGCTTTTCAAATGCAAATTAACAGGTTAATTACAAAATTAATCAAAAGGGCCCGTAAGCATTGGGTTATATAATCATAAAATGATTTTTTAAACATCGGATTGGTGTTTGTTTACTGGGGTACATTACCTACACTTACATACTACGAACTTATATTCCAGGAGTGACTATATTAATTGACAATCTGTTATTTAGAAATCGAAACACCGATTTAAAAATAATTTTGATATATATTGAATGTTGCATAACACGTAGTCAATATTTTTTCATTTTACTATTTATTAGTTGGTGACCCCCTAAAAAACCTTGTAACTCCTTTGGGGTTCAGAAACCGTACCCGTGTATTATGAAGAAAATACAGTACAACACGTAGCCAAGTTAATTAGGTCAATATTAAGCTTGTATTACTATAATTCGAACGCTTCCTGGTGGAAAATATTATGGTTATAAAAATGATTCAAAATATTTATTATAAGACCTTTCTAAATTATTGAAAAAAAAACTCATGTCATTAGACCCCATCTCAAATTCTTCAGTAACTACACACCAAGTGAATAGGTACCTACGAAAACTAATATTTAATTGAAAATAATATAAGAAAAAATACACAAGGTATTTTGATTTAAAACCGGTTTTAGATACACGCCGTTGAGACATGCTCGAATTAAAAATAAATATTATTTGCCTTTATAACCTGCAATATCAGTAAATTAATAAATAAAACATATAATATAAACCCGTAAAAATTACCTACGAGGAATATTTGCACCGAAATTATACTTCTGTCGCGTTCGTGCTAGAGGTAATGGCGTCAGCGATCAAATGAAGGGGATTACTAGGAGAAACCCTCACCCTAGACTGAGCGAAGCAAAAGATCGTGCGGGGTGGATAGGTTTGGTCGTTCAGAAGATTGCTTTATTTAAGGGTGGTTACGATCGTCAACTATGAGGGATTGGACAATAGTGAATATAGTCTGACAACTTTCATTATCGACGTAAACGTCAAACTGACAATAATAGAAGGATGCGCCGTGCGTGGCCGTACTCGGAACCTCGAGCCGTCAAGCTAATCTGACACCCCAATCGTCGAGTTGTGTCGGGCCAGGGCTCGAAATAGACTGGAGCGCCGTCCGGTTCATAAAATCCCCAAATTTTTCATTCCGTCTCGTCAAATTATTGAGCGCTCCGGTTCGTAAAATTTTCCATTTCGAGTGCTGTGTCGGGCTAACAAATAAATAGTTATATTTCGCCCACAACTAAACGAAATATTCAAAACTATATTTATTGACCAGGCCAAACGGTCAGCGCGAGTCGTCGATGATACAGCTGGACGCTGGACGTAACGTGCCAATGAACCAAAATGCGAAGTTTTGCCTGCATGTGGCGCCCCCTGTGTAGACTTCTTGTCTTATCAATACCAGTAATAAGATGCGCAATTGGTATATTCAAAGATGTTGAAGAAACCCGTCTTCTATAAGATGTAGCCTTCTGTGGTTTACTTGTTAAACCCGCTGAAGCAATTTTCCAGTTTTTAAAAAGTGTCATTTTTATATGAAAGCTCGACGAACTGATTTTATCTGTTGGATCAGGATCATGTTGGATATGGGATCTTTTTTTTTGCTTCACTTTCACATTTTTGGGTTCCATCTTTATTCTCTATAAAAGATTTTCTTCATCATCTTTGGTTTACATCTAATGGGTATACATTGCCGACTCAAGTAGAAAGCCGATACATTCACAACGACTGGTCCTACTTTTTCCGCCCCTCCCATTGTTGTCCTGTCATTTTTCTATAGAGTGTTCATACTGACGCGTCTGTCGTGTTCACATAGGGAATCGTTTGATTTGAATAGATAAGTTACATGATAAATAATACACTAGCATTAACACACCTTCTACTAAATGTAATGCATAAATCAATGCTACATATTTTTTGGAAATCGATATTACCACCGGTTTTTGTGTGATAGTCTGACTTTGACAGCTGATGAATAACAGGAATGTATATTATTTATAATTTACTTATCAATATATTTGATTTGAGATTTTTTTATAATTCAATTTGAAACGAGAAAGGGTGAATCAATATGCCAAGCAATCTGGGATCTGATTTTGACAGCTGAACAGTGGACCACTCGCTGCTTGAGCAAAAAGATATGCTAAGGCTTTATTAATCTAAAGATGGCGCTGTTATACCAGATTTTTAGGCACAAAGTGCCATATCTCCTCTTTTTCTTCTTATCCTTTGCCTAATACCTACTGATGATAATCACTATTATAGCCCAACAATCTCCTACGTTAATATGGTTGCTTCCACTATTGTTAGTCCAGTCGCTTCATCTTGAAAGCGCAGGACACCACGACTTCCTATCTCTGACGTCATCAGTGATCACTCTGCTGCTCAGATCTCGAACAATTGAAGAGCGCGTTTCGTACAGGTAAACTGTGATGCCAAACTTTTCCAATATAGAAGATATGTAGGCGCATGAGTGTGTACATGTAATGCAGAGCATCATCAGCCAACATTAGGTATATTTTGAACGTATGGAGTTTATTGCTTTCCGATTTTCCAGTCCGGAAAATGAGTGCTTTGTACAGTTTCTTGTTGCCCTATTCTTTGTGATGCAGTGGGTTTACATATCTCGGTGAAACGACTAGGGGCATTTTTGGAAAATGCAATTTATTCGCCTAATTTCCTTTTCGTAGACCCAGAGTAGTTGTCTAAGTATATCTCTACGACTACCTATATAAATACTTGATATTATTTCAGGGCTATAAATGTGTACCTTTAATTGATTAGGATTTTATAAACTTTATAATATTGTTATCTTCATTCATGACGTGCCAACTGTAGGTATATTTAATTTGAGGCGTTTTTTTGTTCATTATTATTTTTAAAGTCGATTCAATATCGACAGTACCTAATACTTTATTGATCAATACTTATACTTATGACAATATTATGTTACGTATTTTTTTATATATGGTAACGTTAGAATTCAAATTAATTAAATATATCTAACAAAGATCGTCGTTTTTATTGTAACTAGCTATTAAATTTCTAAAAAAAAAGCAATAAATACATAATAATATTGTGTATGAAATAAAAATCCGTCATGAATAGATATAAAATTATAAAATTTACTCAACAAACAATTTTTTATGAGACAGGACTGATTTGCATAATATATTTCACTGATGGAACTATTTATGACATGTTGGCGACACTTGATTCAAATTAATTTGTTCCAAATATGAATTACGTATGAATTGATTCAAATACAAAATCGCCACTACATTTTGCTTGTTATGTGCACTTTTCATCCATATGCCAACACCTCAGACACATACCTATTAGAAAATATTTTTGAAAAAATATTGGTACGCAGCGGGCCTTGAACTCGCATCCATTGGATTCAGGTCAACGTGCTTTACCAACCAAGATATCCGTGCTATACCTAATCACGACGAAATTAACTAGCTATACTGAAATGCCTGTGCTCCAGATTTTTTTTTGTGAATTATTTACTTTAATACAAAACTAGTTTAATAAGAATATAGTGTAATTAAACTAACCAACGGTTATTACGTACTTACTTACTTATTTTATCAGCAGTTGATATGCAGTAATACCAAAAAGAGTAATGGATAGATTTGTTAAATTAACATGTTTTAGAACTGAGAAACCTTAATACATACATAGATAGACATAGAGTGAGCAATTGCTAGACGAAGACTGGAGAATAGTAACAGGGGACCAAGTGTGGCCAGGGAACGTCACCGGAGAAGAAGAAGAATAATGATAAAATTAGATGGGCCCATACCATAACTACATCATATATTTGTCTTCATTTATCTGTCTGTAACGCAGCGCAACACAGTACACACAAGCTCTCTCTTTGTCTCCGTATTGAACACATTGAATGCATCGACAAGAATGTTGATAGATGGCACTGCCACCTGGTAATTTGTATAGTATTTAATATATTTATGTAACAAAGTATTTTTTTCGTCATTATTTAAAATGTATTGGTTTTGATGATGCATTCATTAACTATTATTGATCATAAATGAAGATGAGTAATAAATAAAAGCACATCAAATTACTAAATCGTTCTATGATATATATTTTAAAAGTCTACTCGTTTGCCAGAAAGATTTTCTATCAATCTGTAACAGGTTTATGTCTAGATGTATCATAAAATAAAGCTTTCAAATTCATATAATTGCTAAATATTGTATAGGTAGCACTGAAAAAACAATATAATAGGGAACATGTAGCAGTGGCGAGCGGTCTATAGATGCTGTGAGTGAGAAGCATTCCTTGAAATATTCGATAAATATTACTCTGTAATATTAGGTTTATTAATTCTGTACTATTTTCTTACTTTTAGTCTTTGCCACAGCATGACAAATAAACCTATTAGGTATTAGTTATTATTTAAAGCTTTAAACTATGCCTAACAATGGACGTATTATTTAAAAAGATTATCAAAAAATCCTGTAAATACTTCATAGCGGTGATTAAGTCCATCTAATTCCTGGAGCCTATACCTCGTCTTAATGGCACCATTAACAAAATCATTGATACCAAAAAAGACCCTTCTGGCTCTTGCATGAACTAGAGCCATCGCACACATGCTGCACGGTTCATTGGTCACGTAAACATCATAACCGGTGCACAGGTACGGTCCTGACGCTTCAACGGGTCGTTCAGATTTAGTCTTCTCAGTCGCTTTGCTATTTTCAAGACCCTTCTTTGTTGTGACGTTTTTATTTTTACCCAATGTTTCTGGTCTAGATAATTTTACATTTGCTTTGTCAATATATACTTCATCTGTTATAACACCATCATCCATTTCTTCGGTTTGAGATAATATTTCTTTTATTAGTCCAGTTCTGTTAGTTATAGTACCTGAATTAGAAATATTAACAGATTTTTCTTGTTGGTTTGAGCAATTAATGGTACAATCTGAATATACTTTTGAGTTATCTTCACTTTTTGCAACAAGTAAATCAGCACGTCTAATTGAAGGTTTAGCTCCAAATTTAAGTTCAGGAAACTTTTTCAGAAGAGAAGTTTTATAAATTTCCGGTACTCCATTAATAATTCTTCCATCAAAGACTTGTAACGTTTCCTTAACTGACTGACTTTTCCAAGCACCACCACTTTGACTCTTAGCAACGTTGTCAATAGCATTCATAATTGCATGGCGACAGGGGTTTATTGATCTCATATCAAATCCCACAGCTACTACGGAAGATATAGTCGGATCTACAATGATTGCTCCATCAAAATGTTTTAAAAAATTTCGAATACTTCCACCGTCTAATGGTGCTTCTAACTCTTCTATATTAGTATCTTTTTGGCATTGATTTATATCATCTTGTCTTTTAGAACATTTCTTCATTTCCATACTTTTGCAATCTTTACTTATAAAAGAGCTTCTGTAAACATTACTGACTTCTAAAGCAGCTGCCAAATATTGTCTATGCATTTTTACTTCGGCATTACTGAAAAAGTTTCCACTGACCAGCTTTTCTGTATATTTATCAGCATGAAAATTACATGGCCACATTTTACTGGCTAACTCATTCTGGTTCTTAGTTTTTGGTAGTACTGAGCTAACAGTAACAATTTTAAATTCAGTTGTGAAGAAAGAATTATAGTCGAAACCCTTTGATGTAAAGAGACCCTGGAGTTCTTTGATGCTTGTACTAATTGGACACAGAATTATTTCAGAGTTGCGTACTCTCTTCAAATGCTGTAATTCTGGCAACGGAAGAATATCATTCAACTGAGATATTACCGTAGAAATTAATTTCTTCTCCAGTATTGCTCCCACATAGACGTCTACTCCATTTACCAAGTCAGTAAATTCTTTGGATAACACAGGCTGTAATTTTGTTGTTGATTCTATTAGAAACTTTAATAGATAATTATAATTATCGGTTTCTGGGGATGATTTACTGTGAACAATTTCACAGTTTAAAAGCATATTTTTGTTGTGAGTCGAAGCTTGGAATCTTCGTCGTTTTTCCGGTGGTTCACTCATTTTATTAAGACTTGCGTAGTATTTTAAAGGTTTCTTTTGATGATGGCAATGAATTATTTATTCAGAAGTGCAAGTCTTGATTTTCCATTTTGATTGTCCGTTCCTTGATTCACTTCAGTCGTCTGAAAGAAGACGGGATGGTAGCATGATTAATCCAGAAATATTCCTCTTCTTTTGTTGATTTCATCAATTTATCCACACAATACACATTTTGTAATCATAATATTATTATGCATTCACTGAATTTGATAAAATCAACCAACATACATAGACTAGAATAAATTACAACAAACGATTATTGCAATCACTGGTATTTTCAAAAAATTAAAAACAGATTTTCATTTTATTCCGTTACTTTTAAATTAATTTTTATGCATTAAATTACTTATATGAAAGATACTTTAAGAATAACAACTACAACTTGGTGGGATCCACATTATAATGATCATATTATATTAGTATGCAGATATATTAAAATCAGAAAGGGTATTTTCAGATGTAGCAATAATTATGTTTATGAAGTGCCGGATATTCTATTTTTGAAAAACATAAATACTTCTTAAAATTCCGTGACAAATTTTCTAAACAAATGGTGGTAGCATTAGTTGTCATTCATTTCATGCACTGAAAAATTAGTTCCTAATTAAAAATACAATATGCATACCTAATAGTTAATAATGCATTTTTAAAATAATGGGGAACTGTTTGCAAGCAAGAACAAAATTTGTGAAGACAAAATATATAATGTAATTATTGTGTTTTATTTGAATTACAATTTGTTATCAAGTTAATGAGATCTTTATGATGACAATGAGTTGGGACTTTCACTTATATTATTTAATTATATTCATAGGTGAGAATAACATATACACAAATATTCTATTTAGAACCTATGTGAAATAATAATATAATTATGATCAGAGATCGGTCCTGGCTTCCTTCAACAGCACCGAACTTTCTAATTCGGTTCTACAAGTAAGCTGATAATAATATGCCGTCATTTAAAAACTATGTAAGTACTTAATAGTCAATTAACTGGGCGATCAGTATTTAATTAAAATATGCAGATGGTTATTGAAATTACATTTGAAATTAGCTGCAGACAGTACTTGAGTAGTAAACAAAACAATTATCTTTGTTTGACAAGAAAATCTGATGACCGGCTTACAATTTTAACACAGATTATACAGCTACTCGTGGTGAATACCTGACTAACGGATTATTCAGTGCTTACTTTAAAAATACCAGTACCAAATGATTATTTAAAATTTACTTGGTGTTTACAAGGATTTTTAAAAAGTCATTTAATTACGAGGATTTATTTACCACTAAAATGTAATTGGTGGTAGAAAAAATAATATTTACTTGCAGTGACATCATTCTGTCTAGCTGCCGAAAAATCTCACGATTATTCAAGCTTAGATGCCTTCAAAATTTATGAAACAATATTCAACATTGCATCAATGATCTTGGTGATATTAAACGAGCTTACAGCACACCGGAAAAATATACTAAGTACTTATATGTGTGTAAGATCCTGATTTTATAGAAATGACAGTCTATGAGAGTCTGATGGCGTACTTATTTTTCTGATTGAAACTTTTGACTTGAGACTCAGGTATTTGATCATGAAATAATAAAACGTTATATAATATATTCGAATTAATATGAATTATAATAAAGAATACTAAGTATCTTATTAAATTTAGCACATCAGTAAAATGCTATATAAATAATTCGGAACATTAATATTTAATGATGATCTCAGTATGATCCTTAGACCAATCAATATTTAACCGATTGTGACAATTCATATTAAGTATTATTTTACTTTATTTTACAATGTTATATAACGATTTACCTAACTATATTATCAAATACAGGAATAAACGAAGATTATCAGGATCCATAAGCAAGACAGATGAACGCGACAATTGAATCTAAAAATAAAAAAAGATAAGATAATAAAAAACGAGCAGTTCAATATGTACCTATCTATCTACCTATCGACAAAAAAAAACACTGTAACCAAGTAAATAGTGTCACCATTATGATAATTCTATCTAAACATTCCTGGCGAATTTCTAAAAAATGGCTAGAGGGGACAAGTCTAGAGCCCCATCCGAATCTTTACATTAGTATAAAAATAAATGTGTTTTGTGGGATCCTAACCATAAATGAAATACCGATTATGAAATACTACACCACTCCCCGAGATGAAGTCGCAACTTGACCCTCTGCCGTCCATAGAAAGTAGCGTAAGGCCAAATGGTTACAATAAGTATTATATTATATGAATGAAATGAGAATTTATGAATGGACCAGGTAGAGTGGAGGAGTCTGCTTGAGGCGGATCCACCACAGGTTGTAGTGTCAAAGAATTCTAGTATGTACAATTTCTATTTTATATTATGTAGAATAATATGCCAGTGTGGCATTTGTGAAACGGTATCGGCTTCCATCTCTTTTACACAATTGTTTATCACTTGTGTCCGTAGCACCGGTTCTTTCTTATACCTCATGCTCGGTACTAAGGTGACATACAAGTTTTGGATAACCTAATCATCACCATACATTCATATACAAGGAACCTTCGTTCATTGCGATCCCAGCGATCGATTTATAATAATATTTTTTGTCCCGCACTTATTTTGATATGTGCCACGTGCCAGGAATTGTTTTAATGAGTTATAATTACACCCGTATGATCTTTCTCTCTTGCTTATATAATAAAGTTAAGGGTGTGAGTGAAACAAAAGAATGTTGATATGTTGCAATGCAGAACCAAATGAAAGTTACTTTTTCAGTTTATTGTAAAATTACGTAAACTTTTATTTTATGTATGGCATTTATTATGTTATTTTTGATTAGGTATTAATAAATATTGTTTTCATTTTTTAAATACCTAGTTTTTTATTAAATCCTTTTTTCTTATCATGACTGTGTCCAAGATGTATCTCCTGTGATCAACGGGGGGTTACCTGTACTCAATAACTTTGAAACTCTAGTTTCAAAACAGCAAGAGACCTGAAAGAATTTATGGAACTCTATAATAAGTTCCGAAGAAGATGATAAGTGCAATTTTTGGGGAGGAGTAGTAAAAACACACCGAGTATTAGGAGAGCAGGGATGAATCGTGGGTTCATATCCCGCATCTGGCAAAATAGATTGGGTTAATGGCTAAGTATCATTTGTCTTTAAATGTTTGAAAATAATTCTCACTCTGAGCAGGCCTATATTACGCTCTACTCAGGACAAAGATTTCTGATTGATTTTCAACTTTATTTGATACATTTGAATTACAACTACCATATTACTATTGCAAAAGAGTAAGACTTGTTGTGTATAATTCGTTTGGATAAGTACATATTATTGTATCTGTTTTTAGATAATAAATATTCATTTTCGTTTATGTCTGCTACCTTTGACAGTTGTAAAAACACACCTAAGTACCTAAATAAACATTGGTATAGTGCACACAAACGAACATGCATAGTTGATATTTTCATATATATAAATATAGCATTCCAAGAGACATAATTACAAATATAAATGAAGCCGGTAAGACACATTAAATAGGTACCTACTAGATAAAATAAACAACTTCCAAAAATGACCATCCAAATGTCACTTACGAGTGATACGATCACTGTTGCTACGCGGGTTTTACACTAATAGAGAGTCTATTCACTTACATTCTACAACATGGCATGGACGACTTTGTTTTTAAACAAAGTTGATCAAATTTGAACAAATTGCCAATGGCTTCAGAAAATAATACCGAAGTGAATAATAATATGTGAAATGTATTACCTTATTCCTAGCATCGAAATGCAGGTCTATACTGTGACGTTTGCTATAAACAGCGCGCCGTTTGTAGAGGCTGTTATGGCACAATTATAAAACTGATAAACTGTTTAAAAATTAGTTATCATTAATTCTAACACGCATATAATAAGAAAATTATAGAGCAAGTTGAACGACTGCTTTATCAGGAAACAACAACATATGTTCACTTTATCACCACATGACGGCTTTGTATTATTAAAGTTGCTAGTTTTTTATTAAAAATATTAATATTCAATAATAATTACGAATTCTTGCCACTAAAATTTGTACTAATATAAACATCAAATAAAAAATACGAATTATTGCAAGCTCTCTTGTATAGCTTTTTATTTTGATTTTAGCAATATATAATTAAAAAGGTTTTAATATTAATATAATTTTCTACAACAGCAATACTAATAGGCTTGCCATGTATACGTGTTTATTTTCCCGACTATCTGGGACGATCTGTCACAACAAAACACAAAAAAACCATAAGCATAAAACCATAGACGGTGAAGGAAACATGTAGGTACATAAAATGGAGTCACACATATTTTTTTCACGTTGACCACTGATTAACTTTATATCACACCAAACTCTGCATAAAACAATCGTTTTTATCGACCAAAATAAATCTTCAATCTTTTAAAATAGCTCAAAATAAAAGTTAGGTATAGAAACCATATAAAATCAACCTTTTACGAATTGGCAAAAATATCAATGAATATTTCTTAGTACATACTTTACACTTTTTTGAACATTTTTAAATCAATTTAAAAGTGTATAAAGATAAATTAAAAGAAAAAGTGTAATTTATAAACAAAACGCATTTTTATTGGCGCATAAGTTGATTTCAATTGAAACACTTTTACCCTAACTATTTTGATAGTATTATTATTTATTATACTTACATCCAAAAGAGATTTAATTGTAACCATAAGTCGTCGGTAAAAAAATTCACAATACTAGGTACTTATTCATATTATTGTATTCGTATTATATCATAATAAAAAACTAAAAAATTCGCAAAAGCCTTTTTTTTTTAAATTTTATTGGTGAACATAAAATTTTCTAACCGCTGTTATCACCGTCTGGTTTTCCAGCCAGTGCCCACACGCCCACACGCCCACGATGACTGTTAAAAAACAAAGTTTATTTGAAGATGATTTCAACGGGTATGCTGAAGTGTCCCTCGTCAGAAGTGAAGCCTGGATTATTAATGGCTGTGGATTTGTTCTTTGGAACATTTAAAAAAATCATATTAAATTTGTTAAATATTTTTTATACTAATAGTAAATAGGTATAAATATAAATTCCTATAAATTAGCATTTCAAAAAAATAGCTCAACCGCGACCTTTGTTTTCATGACAATATTGAGAATTGGAACCAGCTTGAAAAGGCCTTCATCCAGCAGTGGATAGATTCAGGCTGATGCAGATGATTTTCTTTGAGGTATGATAGGTACAAATAACCAAAATAACAATTATTGATAAAGCGTCAATTACATTGAGCTTTTTTACGAGCTGATTATTGGCAAATTTATAATCTGCCTGTAAATTCGCCCAGTGTAATCATCGAACAAGCTAATAAGCAGGTTGTAAACACTCCACCGAGAAAAGTTGAAAGCCGGTCAACTTTATAAGCTACACGCCGGCTTGTGGGCGTATCGCGTCTGCGCAGTAGAGCGTGGTGGTGGAAAAACGAACTACTCATTTTGAAATTTACCTTTTTGACGTTTAATGGAAACATTATTATGGAGCGTAGCGACCTCCCGGCAAAAAAACGAACTACGTTCCGTCAAAATCGCTCGCTGGCTTGTGGCTTATCAGCGAATGGAAAATTTTGTGTGTAATCATGAAATCGCAGTAGCTGAACCGCCCGCTTTTAAATTTGCCAATAATCAGCTCATAAAAAAGCTCAATGTAATTGACGCTTAAGGGAATTGGATATAATAGGTACTTACCTAGTGTCATTTCCTTCTATTTTCGAAAGTGATGGCACGCTGTTACTTTTATTTTGGTATGATTTTTCGTCTGGATTCGGGACGTGGAGGTGGACAATTAACACACCGGAATTGTAATGGAAGCGGCGAGGCTTATTTAAGTTAATTATATAATAGTTACATTTTTAATAATTTATTTTACGGAGGACGAAATGTGCGTGTTTACTGTTTGGCTGTTTGCAGAGTATTCCCCGCCATCTTGGGTTTGCTTTCAACGAGAGCGTTGTCGAAAAACGGCGACGTTGGAAATATTTTTCAACGGTCATAATCTACGGCATTGCCGGCTCTATTATTATTATTTATTTTCGTAATCAGCCCTTACTATTTGTTGGATTTGGTACCGACTCGGGCCTCTCCAGGTACACAGAGACATCCCCGAATGGGGACCATTCGGGGGTGTAACATTAGCTATTCTAGTTTTTTTTAAAGTTTAAAACTGCCTGCAGTATCAATAAACGCGAGATTTAAAGCCATACTACGCTAGAACTATGAACTAGAAGATGTAAATTTTTCAAGTTAGATGTTTATTCAAAAACGCTGGATCTGGCAAAAAAAACGCAACTTGACTTCGGGCGACGGCGGCCGTCTTGGATTCGCGTCTCGCGACCCATCGGTTAACAGCCACTGTCTTAGTTAGATTATCCTATCTGAGATCTGACGTCACTGTCAGGGCCGTCGCTGTCAGACGTCAGTGGTTGTCGTAAAAGTAAAATTGTGGTGCAATATTCGATAGTTTATCTTTCGGTCTGCGTTACGCAAATAAAATTCAGTGACACATTATCAGCACCAATATAAAATCGCCAATTGAAAATTATATAAAATTTCCCTTAATAATTTTGTGGGCGAACATTGTTTTCATTCAAATGTCTTTCAGTTTTAGCTAACATCATATTAATTCATTTCCGCCAAACTAATTAACAATGAAAGTGATTCACACGCATGTTAATATGTGCGAGTAATTAATGATATAGGCGTATTGAAATTGTGAGCTCTACACTGGTAATCTGAAGTTTAGTCATTTGTATCACGATATCTCCGTATAGTTTATATTTTTTAATCGATTTACAAGTTTGTTTTGAACAATGCATCTAGTAACAGTGTTGACCATAATATTTATAATTTTTTTGTTGATAACTCTTTGTGGATGGTGTTGTAAAAATGCCACAAAAGAGCAGCCAGGATCAACATTCACAAGTAAGTAAATTATACTCAGAATAATTAGTTGACATCTATTATCTCTATAACAAAATTTACTATTGTTTGGATGGGTAGAAGTCTAATTGGTGACGGACAGAGAACACATTATAATTAAGTATCTTCTTATTTATATGCAAACTGAGTGGAGTAGTTGCACAATATCCTCATCCAAAGCGATGTTTGCTAGGTTCGACACTTGCGACCAAAAATGTGGAAAAAACCATGGTATGTGATTGTGTCACAGATGCCTGCATGAGCTTTTATAATTTTTTTTTAACGAAAACAGTTTATTCCATGTGGACAATTATATTAAATATCATTTTCTGTCGGCGCAGATGATTTCCAATAATTATTGTTAATTTGAAATTTAAAATTTTCATACATATTGATGCATCATTATCACAAACTAAGATTATATTAGGTTATATTGGGTTGGGGTAGGTTAGGTTTGGTTTGGTCTAAAAAGAAAGTTATTAAATCTCATGCGGGAATCTGCGGCATATTTACCAATACCTTTATGGCCGTAGAGCCTACTTCACATTGTAGGTACATTTTCAGATAACTTCATGAAACTGCTGTGGTATATAATTGCCAATTTTCAGGGATATAACGTTTGACAGTCCCACGACAGCCGAGCAGCTAACGCATCTGCTTACAATGTCGTGGGTCCCAGGCTCGAATTCTGGGTCTGGCAAATACCTAGGTACACATTTTTTTCGATGTGTGTTTGGAGTCACGTTGAGCAAGTGACTAGCATCCATATCTCATAAAAACAAAAATATTTTAATACCAACCTCAACTTTATACACACGTTTATAACTGCACTCGAGTCACAATGAACATAAAAAATGGCCGCCATTGTTTGAACACAAAACATCAGAATGGCGACTGAGTGATGCTTATAAAATAGGTTATTTAAAATCTCATAATAGAACTTACGTATAAGACTCCTAGGATATAGTTTAAATTCTTTGGTCGCGACTGACTCAAATTCGCATGTCTTTTTGAAGTAAAACTTTTTTGCGCTTTCCAGCAATTTTGCCTGTAGAGTGAACCCGAATGATGTGTAACGAAAAACTGTCAGCCGATTCGACAATCGATAAACGATAAGCGCTCACAGTCAGGTTCGAACTATAGAGGCGTCTTGCGGTATAAAGTAGAAGTTTCTTTTATTTTGTTAACTGTCAATTCATGGTGGAACTGCATTGTTGCTACATAAACTACGTAAATAATTAACTAAGCTCACTAAATTAGCTCACTATTTATATTAGCTCACCGTTATGTAGTGTTCCATGTAATTAATTTATAAAAATAAATTCAGTTATACTGTAACCTGCCGGTGCAACCCTTAAAATGTATAGGTTAATAGACGTTAACAGAACTACCTGCCATTTGGATGACTACCAACTGCACCATTGGGGTTGTGGATTTTTTTTTGAGAATACTTAGTGCGCACAACTACTTGACAAGGTAGTTAGAAGTGGACAAGGCAATACGCTTTGATTTCATGTTGGCCGGCCAACCGCGTAAATCGCTCGCTCGACTGTCATGTAAATTTCAACAATAACAAAACAGATATTGCTGGTTGACCAGTTTAGTTAGTATACCATGCATTCGAAGCATTAAAGACAGTTTTACCTACTTTGGATATTTGAGGGTATACTGACAGAACGCATTATTTCAGTTTTTGCTGTTTTTCTGTTTTAAATGCCAAAATGTATACAATTTTACGCTCTACGTCCTGGTAAAATAGGATATAATGGTGAAAAAATAGAAACATTATTAAATCATATTGTTATTTTTTTATTCTGATAGAAAGCATGATAATGACCTAATGCGTTCTGCGTATACAAAATACAGGACTTGCAACATGTCGTATATTGTGTTTGCCATAAAGGATAGTCTTTACAATGTAGAAAAAATGTTTTTAAACCATAAAAAAATTTACGTGGGAGAACGCTTTGAACAAAAAATGAACGTCCTTTTTGTGATTATTTAAGAACTTGTTTTAATGAGTTAATGCTTTCTGTCAGTATACCCTCTATATTGTCTTTTATGTCACGAAGAGTATGTAACTAAATGAGAACCTTTGTGAATATGAGGAGAACCTTAGTATAAGGGAAGAAGTGAAGGTTTATAAGTAGTGACAATGGGAATTCCGTACACAGTTGCTGTACATCCAGTGCCTGCCAAACTTGATGGCACACTGGGAAAGGGAATTTGTTTCGTTGCACACCAAATATAAATCTCCCAAAAAAATTAAGAAATATACTTTAATTAATATGAGAAAAAAGAATCTTAGTAGGTATTTAAGTGTACGTAACAATAAAATAATGGTTTTCTCAATGTATATAGCACTCAATATAGATAATAATTTTATTAGTCAGAAGGATGCAATCGATTTTGAGAAATAATTATTTTAAAACGCTGCTCTAAATTAAACAAACAAACAAGTAACTTCACATCTACTGACTGTAATGGTTCCCATTTTTTTTATTTCATTTCGATGAGCGCTGAGAAACGTAATTTGCAAAGATACAGCGATCCAAATGGCAACAGATGGCTGTAGTAGATAAATAAATATAGTAGGTAAATCGAGGACTCCAAACCGTAATCCAAAATGCTGACAACTCTAGCTCAAAAAACGACACTTTGTGGACAGGATTGTTTTTCAATTCTATTAATTTTACTTCCACTGTTAATGTCATGTATGTATCGTTATATCTTGTGAACGGATCGATAGCCCACTCATTTGATAATGGAGTTAAGTGGAGTGGAGGAAATTCTTAGATAATGATACTGAGGTTTTCTACTGTATTGTGACTGTATTTGTGTGTGAAAAATGTTTTTTAATATCGCTTCGATGTGATTAGACATGCACATGAGTGGCTAGGCATATGTGCATGTCTAATCACAGGTGGAAATTTAAAATGACGCAGTAACTACTATATTGTATGAGCGATGACTCTTAAATAAATATGGATAGATTCACAGATTTCTTCTTTCATGGCACACCTGGAACCTCACACGATAGTTTGGCTGACACTGCGCTTAGATTGACGATGACAGTGATGTTGTTTAAGTTTCTTTTTTGCCTTGTGTGTGCTCATCACACGTATTCATTTTTTTTTTATTCCGAGCTTGAATGTTGTATAGGTATGTTGAATGTTTACACTTTACAGCTTATAATCAGACCTACAGGAAATGAGTCATCTGTGAATTTAAGATATTATAATAAAAGTTATGGAGCATTTCAAACAAATATTAAAAAAACAAATTCACAATTCGAAAATGCATGAAAAGTATTTTTCCCATTATTTCATCATTTCTAAGCTGATCCCACTCCTCTTGGTACTAAGTATGCAATGTGTTGCCACACAAGTACTTCCGCAAAACTTACACTGTACTGTAGATCCAGCCCTTTTAGCTCTACCTTTTGGAACATCTCGAAACGTATATATTAGGTAGGAATGACTAATTCGTAGTTGTGAGTATGCGTTCTGGTGGTAGCCCGAGATGCATGCGATTTGTTGATAGCAGCACTAGATGTTTTTTTAAACTATGAAGTCGCTTTCAACGAATCTGTGGAGCTCCATTTGGCAAGGTGTGTTTTGTGAATAATGATGACGTCACATAGACGTATTCGACACGTTGCAGACAAGACGAGGTATATAAATAATTAAGCGGATGTATATAAATATACCCCCGGCGGTGTTTGGTTTTTAGACACTCGAAAGGTCTTCTGCATAGTTTTTTTTTTTTTTTTTTAATATTTTAATGTCCACACATTAGACAAACCAGTATGGAATGATTGTTTTGTAGCGTTGTTTCTTAGACATTTAAAAAAATTATCTCCGTTTCTAATGATAAATAAAATGTGTTAATTGAACTGCATTAAAAACTCAATTTCGCCTAAAATGGAGCTTTGACAAACCAACCCTAAGGCATCGAAATTCTAAATTCTATTGGAAAGTACTTGGAAATATCAAAGCAGAACAGCTTGTATGTTCCGGCAATATGCCATCCTAATTCGAATCGAGTATAGTTTTGTAATAGTTCCTGGAGTAACTAAGAAAGAAGATTTGTCTCTTTCGCTGAGTAAAGTATTTTGGCATTGACAAAACATTTATTTTTATTGTCTTTATGTTGCATCCGAAATAGTAATCGACAAATAAAAAATATTTTATGGAATTTCATGAATAGTTAATATTGCTTATTTACAATATTATATAAATCAAATTTTTGCCATTCACCAAATCAACATTAACAGAAGGCCACCCTACACCAAACAAAGAATGCATCGACACTGTATAAGTTTCTTTACCTTGGATCGTAGGTGAATGACGACAATAATGCGATATAATCGTCTCTTAGATTTCTGTCACGAATATCATCTGTAAGGGATCTTGGCATTACGTTTGAGAGTAAACTGACATTTATTAGCCATATAGTTACCATATGTAACAAAGCGCTTAAAATTTTGGGCTTCGTCATGCGTACTTCCCGGGTCTTTTCAGATGTTAAGGTATTAAAACTTTTACTTAATTCTTTAGTTCGAAGCAGACTTGAGAGTGGGTCTATTGTTTGGGCACCGCATCAGTTGAAGTATGGCCTTATGGTGGAGAGGGTACAGAAAAAATTCTTGAGACTCCTTTACTTGAGGTTGTATGGATACTATCCGTGGCTTTATCCAACTGATTTTCTCTTAGGCATGCTTACATACTGCAGTCTGCAATTTAGAAGAAATCTTGATTTAGCTACATATTTTGTTCGACTTATACGAGGTATAAATGAGAACTCTGCCATTCTGGGCAGTGTTGACCTGTCTGTCCCTGATAACTATCTTAGAAATAGAGACCATCAGTTGTTTATTCTCCCAAGATGCAGAACCAACCTGCCACTGGTAATGCCAATTGGGAGGGCGATAACTATGTTCAACGAAATTGCTTCGGGTGTTGATATATTTCACCTACGTGAGAATGAGTTTAGGTTGACGTTGTTTTATAAATTCTTAAAATAAGGTCTGCTTAACTCATCCGGTGTACTTCCTTGTACCTATCTAATTTATCTACTCATCTATCTCTTTTTTTATGTAATACTGTTATATTTATATATCTTTGTTTCTAAATGTTATGTTGTGAACGTCATAATTTGTAATGTCCACAATATGTTAAAAAAATTGAAATAAATTGAAATTGAAATTGAAAATTAAAATACCTCAAATCTTCCAGATTATCAGGAAATTTATCATTCATTAGCTTGATGCCTAAAATAGTCTTGCAAACGCTGAGAGTGATCAACTGTCGAATAATTAATCTTAATTAAGTCAAACATAATGTATTTTTTTCAGCAGTTGTATCGATGCCTCAGCCGGTGGTCACACATAACAGCACATTATGCAACCCGCCGTATCCGATTCATCACAATATAATGCCGCAGCCTCACATGGTAGGGACGGGCATGGCGGTCCCCGTCGGCCACATCGGCTTCACTCCCTATCCGTCGGTAGTTCATCCACCCCAGCAGCCAGGTAATCTCGATTCTATATTTTAATTTCTATTCAAATAAATACAATTTTTATATGAGTATTTAGTACTTGTATAATAAAATATACATTTATTTATTAATGGGGAGTGTAATGGATGGTAGAGACATCTAGTGACAAAAACATGCAATTCAATTCAATTTATTGATGGATTACATTTTAGGGCTAAGACACATGGCGCTGCAAGTTGTCCCACCGTTCATGCCGCTTTGAGGCAGATACTAGGTCAGTTTTTGCATCGACAATGCAATGCACATTTGGCAAAACCAAACCAATTATCCGCGTCAACGCAGTGCGATCACAGCAACTTGCAGCACCATGTATCTTAGTCCTTACCTGAACAATTTTTTAAAATCAATCTTAGTTTTAATGTATTTTCAAATCTTTTTTATTTGTGTTTAATCAAATTGGCCTATTGTAGCGTTTCTGATCAGTTCAGCAAGGTAAAATCATAGTTCTGCGATGTTTGCTAGTTTTTGTAAGATATGATTTTGACAACAGGTATGAAAAATCTGCCCTTCAAACTGTGCTAGGTAGACAAATTGGACCAAATGATTAAATTTTAGTTGAAGTCGACTATTAAAAATAATGTTTATTTTAATATATACATAATATGTGAATTTAATATGGGTAATCAACACTAGGCTCTGCTTTTGTACATGCTATGGAAGGGAGCCATGGTTAAAATTAATTGGGAAACGCTGTGCTAGTGAGGTAACATTTTTCACATATCGTTTTATTGATGGGTATTGATAGAAAAACAAAAATGTCCTTCATTATTTGCCTTATATGGACCATTTTAGAGATAAATATAAGAAGCCATTTTTCAAGATGGCCGCCAAAATACCTAATATCCGCCACCAAATTTACTGTAGTCAGATTTGCTAGTTTCTTTAAACGGTGGTGTTATCTTCATAACCATTCTTCTCACTCAAATTAAAGTCATCTTTCCTGTACCGTGAATTCTTGAGTAATATTGAGATGGAAATATATACTTAAATAATATTTATATTTGGATAAAATGTTTTCAGTCTTCATTGGTGGTGCCCCTTACTCACCATACCCAGGATATCCACCACAAGCAAGTGAGTTACTTTTCTCCATTCATCTATTATTTAATTTTAAGTATATTATTTATTTATAATTAATTGGATCGAGAGTGGGTCTATTGTTTGGGGCCCGCATCAGTTAAAGTACGAGCTTATGGTGGAGATGATTCAAAATAATTTTTTGAGACTCCTTCACTTGAAGCTGTATACTTTGGTATGAGCAGTGAGCGGTCCACAGAGCATACCGAGAATTATCAATAAAATAATACCTGTCATAACATTGTTTGAAATACAGCGTTAATACAATATTTTATTCAATTGATTATCAATATCATTCAACAAATCTTTGTTACCTATACCTAATAAAATTACACACATCTTTGTAAATAGATCGCGGAGCTGTCACTTTATTACATACGCACTGTACCTATCCACCTATCTAGAATTGAATACTAGTTATAACGTTCCTGATTGGCTGCTGTAACTTGATCGAAATAATGACAGCTTCTGTTGGATCATTGATTATAATAAAATCCATTGATTATAATATTATAATCCCAATCATTGATAATAACAAAATTTCACAAAACAAAATGGTAAAAACCCAAACAGATATTTATTTCAATACATATACACACCATCTATACATACATCTAATCTGCATAATATAATATATTATATAGAGGTCTATAGAGTCGTGGATCCCAGGTTCGAATCCTGGGTCTGGCAAGTACACATATTATTTGTCAATTTGTGTATGAGTCAGAGTATGGATCTAATAGGTCGATCGAGTGGCTGACATCCATTTCTCGTAAAACCAAAATCTGTTAATACTGTCCAACAAGATCTTCTTGGCTACATGTTAAAACTGTGAACTAACAAGCTTCTCCCATTTTTAACCGCACTTCGATTGAAGCGCCTTCCGATTAGCGACGAGTTGTCCACGTGTTAAAACTGTGAACTAACACGCTCCTCCTACTTTAACCGCACTAGTGACTTTGGTTATTGCCTAGATCTTCTTGTCGGACAGTACAAACCTCCACTCTGTGGAAGGCCCATAATGATCTTATTAAGATCGGGCATGGTCGAAACAAAAATATATTTTATTATTATGGACATTTTCTTTTTATGAAACTTATTTCTTGATAATATAATATGAATAACACACTTGATTGAAGTACAATATGCAATGATAAGATAAATTATATTGCTGAATACATATTTCATATCGATTATAGACATTATTCATACTTGTTTTGATATATAACAAATATGTCTTCGAAATCCATGCCATATGGGGTGGTATCCTAGAATTGAGGTGTTTTTAATCAGCAGGTAGTAACAAACAATATCACATTGGAAAATCAAAAGATGTTTAAGTAGGCGATTGGCAAAACTAATTACTAGGCGAACAAAGAAAAATCAAATTCTATAATATAAAATTAATCTTTCCCTAATTATTTCATCATTTATTGAGTGGCAAAAAATAATTCATATTATAAATTTGGAAATTAAAAATGCAGATTGTAAACATTCTCTAAAATTACGAGTCAATTATAAACTCCAATAATTGAAAGTTTGATTGATTGTATTTAACATCGCACCGTGAGTGTATAACCAAGGCATCTGCAAAAGACATATTTCGGATATATTAGGGTTTGAAGTCTTCGTTTTCTTAGGAGAAATAGGGTTTCTAAAAAAAACCATAATATTTGGTTTATATCTACATTATATTGCTTGTTCTTTCACTTACCTCACTCTTACATTATCAAGTTCATGACTTTTGCAGTTGTTTTGCATTTAATCTCGAAATTGAAACATTTGCAGATGCCTTGGTTTTACACTCACGGTGCGACATTATAAAAATTGTGATTATTTCCTGTCATTGTAATGATAAATGTTTTCGCTATTTTCAGGCGGTGCTAGTCAACAGAATCCACCTTCGTATGCGGAAGCTACAGCTCCTCAGGGTTTCGGTGCCCAGCCAGCTTCCAATCCTAACTTCCACTAAGAATATTCAGATTTATCTTTGTGTTAATTTAAACAATTGTACATACATAGTAATCAATAAGAAGCGGATAGTTTATATTCCGACCGCATTTTGCTGTATCGTTAACAGTACTGCCCCAGGCGCGAAGAAGTTATGGTCGGTCAATAATACTTATACTTCTTGCATTAAGGGTTGATTATAAAAAAATGGAGAAAAAATATTCAGAACTGGACTCTTATCATAAGCATGTTGGAATTATATTTTATTATGAAAACTCACTTGATGCCAATTTATAATCTTGACAACTTATATCAATGTCCACATGATAAAGGCTTATCACAATAAAAAAATATTGTAAGACTTTGATATTAATAATTATTGTTAATTTATTTGGTTGTATAGATTTTCTTATAAATACGCTGAATGTAGAAAAAGACACAACTGAAAACAGACAGTATGGCTTTCGTCCAGTCAACCGTTTTTTTGATCAACTAGTCCTATGTAAACCATTTGAGCGAAACACACAACCGTAGCGCGGCGTGGTAGTAGACTTGACACATGATTCCCCACAATTAACAGGTTGTGGAGGGAGTTGAGTTAATATTGCATTGCACACTGGCAAGTGTTAGAGTTCAGGCGGGAAATGAACTTTGTCTCCAAACCCACAAGTGTCGTTAGGTGTCATCAAATCGATGGTCACTTTCATACATTGTCACTAGATGTGAACGGTTGCTAATTTTCCAGGTAAATGAAAACCGCTCTGTATGTTTTTATCCTTATGTGAGTTGTTAAGTACAGACCTACATACATTTACTCGCAAACAATTGTATAAAAACTATTTACAACCTGTATGAAAACATTATGATATTTCTAAACAAATGGTCATGCTTTTTTGTATGTCAACTCGAATAGAAAACATGTGTATATAGACTGAAAAGGAAGCATGTGTAATGTTTACTCTTTCACCTGAAGTAGGGCACGTAGTTTCGTGTAGTGGTGTTTTGATTGTCCAAACAATATTTAATTGTAATGTTTGCAGGATGACATGCCACAAAGAAATAATGCATTTGGTTAGGGATAAAAATTGTATAAGTTGCCTGCGTGCAAATATCTATAGGTTTGGACTAGACTCATTTACGTAGCTATGGAACCAATTGCATCAATAATGGCAGCTGTACAGCGGGATATATGCTCTCTTATTAGATAGAGCCATATCGTATAGTATTCCGTATTGTTCATTGTAAGGTGGGTTGCACATACAAACTCGATACGACCTCAAAACTTCGACTTTGTCGATTTGATTCTGTTGGTTTTCACAAAACACATGTAAGGTAACGTATCATCACACACGATGTTGATGCAACATTGTTGGTTGGAAAAAACATCTGTTGGTGCAAGAGACTTAGTCAGCGCTCAGTATGAATGTCGCTTTATAAGCTAGTTCAATCGACTGCCGTTCCAACCTGTCAGATCACGCTAAGAGAGAGCAAAAATGTCAATGGAATTTATGTACAAGTTTACAAATATCATTGTACTGAAATAATGTGAATCGGTATATGTATTTGTAATTGATAAATATACCGAATATTTCTACGTATTAGGTGCTAATACAGTATAACTGTTTCTTTGTCTGATGTACAATGACGTTTATTGGGCTTGAATATTTTGATGGTTGAGTTTTCGACATCTGTCACTCTATGGAATAAGTCACATCTATGTGTGCGGGAGTAAATGCAACATTGTTCGCATTTCTGTTTTGGGATTATATTGGTGTCAAGTCAGATTTCAGTGTGCATTGCGCCTAATGCGTGTGTGCTTCATAACACTTACAGTATAATCATTATAATATAGTGCCATTCTATCTATACATGATACTTTGTTATTACACTTTTAAAGTATTTAAATATTTGTTTCAAAATTGAACCGTAGTATGCATTTACAGATCTAGTGATATAAATCGTAAATGCTACCCCTTAGTATTTCTTCTTTCCGATATGAAAAATCGAAACAGTCAAAGATATTAATCGATTGATTGCTTTGAGAGTCTTTCGAATTAAGGGGGCTCAGCACATTCGTTTCCCTGTCTCGATGTGATTAATTAATTTTATTCAAGAGAAAAAGTTTTCGATATTTTTTCAGAAGCCTGATTTTTTCTGAATTTAGTTACAAAAATATGCATTTTCTAATCACTAAAACTGCTACATATGTAGATAGTAAATTATAAAACACTTTTGGTCTAACAATCTTTTTGGTTAAAATTTTATACAGATGTGACTGTTTGCTGTATATTTTCAAAGGTTATATAAATATATTTTTTTAAATAGTAACTTTTGGATGGTTATAAAAGTTAACTGATCTATTAATTTGACTCATGCTTGCATGATATATTTTTCCACTGAGACATTCAACAAATAAGATGAATTGCTTTAAGTATTATTAAAAAACAATGTTTTAAAACTGTTTATCGCAATTTCATAGAAACATCACTTAGGTCTATAAATCCATAACACGCATTATCTGTCAATAAATTCATATAAAATACAGCTGATATGATATGCCTAAGGTAATTAATTATAAATATAAATAAGTACCAAAATAATGTAATCACAAGTGACCCAATTAGATATGTATACATATTGTATAATATTTAATGTTTAAAATATAGGAATTCCTAGATTTTCAAATGGATTCTCATTCATTCTTGTGTACTTAAAATTTCTTTATTGACATTTTGCTAACACATACAGTTTTGTTGTTAAAAATTACCCACCCATTATAAAGATTAAATTAAATAAATGGTACGGGATCACTTAAGTTTATATTTAATAATTTACGCCAGGGGTATGAATAAAATAATATTGTTTTAATGACCCTTTGTTAAAGGTTAACTGATAGTCAATAATGTTAATTTCATTTAAGAATTAATATTAAATAGATTTACTCGACTTGAACTCATTAAAAGACTTTCGAATAGTTAGATGGCAACCAATAATAGCTATTTTAATACAGTAAAATCCCGTTAATGCAAACACTGTTAATTATAAATTCGCCGTAAATCAAATTATTCATAAAATCTGTTTATAGCGAGATTTCCAGTAATTTGATGAATGAATCTTATAGTTACCACTGATATTAATCTGAAAGAAATTGTGTCTGAATAGGAAGCAATGTCACAAAATTGCAACAAGAAAAAACTTTTTGAAGCTTTACTGTTTTTTGCTGTACACTTTGTAATCCCATTTGTTTTCGATTTTTGGTTTCATCAATTTCGAATTAACGGTATTTTCTGTATACACAAAAATAGTCATTCCTATTTCTATGAGACAGTTTTTAAATAAATACCATTGTATGGATGGCAGACAAATTTATTAAAATACAAAATTTGGCGGTGTGGAATAAAATATAGCCACTAGGTCGTCCCGTCTCCGTACAGGACACACTGACTGCGGATTTACATGACTACCAAATAGCAGAAATGTCAGTAACTTGTCAGTTCTGTGTATCCAATTATTGTGGTCAGACCCTTAAACAAATTACACAGTAAAAATATTGCTTTGTCTCTATATAGTAAACACTAGATTATCCGTCTGCTGATTGTCCAGTATGTACATTATTCTCACTTGAAATGAAACAAACAGAAATTACAAATTTTCCTAATGTGTTAAACATTTGAAAACATTAATAGTTCAGATTATCAATGTTTTATGTTTATCTTTGGCCTCTCTTCATCATTAGCCCGTGTAATTAAAAGTACACTATTATATGAAACATCTACTCCTAAACAACCAAAAGTCCACATATAGTCAAAATCAAACAAAAAAATACATATTTTTTTAAATATAATCTCACACAATATGTAGGTACTTAGTAATAATCTTAGAACTTAGAGACTTAGAAATTTTTTGTCAGTCCAGAAATAGTTTTCGCCCATTTTAAAAAGAATTTATGTTAGCTAACAAACTCATTAAATTATTGTCTGCATTTTCGACTATGTAAGAAGTCATGTCAGTAATAAAAATGAAATGGAGAAACCGAGTGGATGTCAATACAGTGCTTTGTCACTTCAAAACAACACTGAAGCTACTTTTATCTTGACTGTGGTGATGAGTTCTGACAAAAATAGTTCACACTTTTGTCAGTCATACTTATTTGTTTTCATTGAACTAAGAATGCAAAATTGCAGATGGTGCTGGTTAGTTTTTAAAATTCAATTGAACCAAACCACAATAGATAAAAATATTCTTCTATCTGTAAAATATCTAAAATTATGTATGGCATAATTTTAGATATTTTATAGATAGAAGAATATTTTTTATTTAGTATTTATTATGATTTGGTTAAGGCAGGGTTCAATTGAATTTTAAAAACTAATCAACGCCATCTGCAATATGGTATTCTTAGTTCAATGAAAAAAATAATTTTGACTAAGAGTTTAGTTTGTACCTACTTATTATGTCAGATCTCCACAGCTTGCTTCCACCCTTCGACACTATTGGCTATAATATTATGTTATTGTGACTAATTGATTATGTAGTTAGTTAAAAACAGTTTAAAGGCAGTTCACTAACTCTTTTAATATTCGATCAAGAATTATCGAATTATAACATAAACACCTCTAGTCTTTTATGAACAAGATTTGTTTTATTATAGTGCTATTTTGGACCAAGTCCATTGTCTCGTCAGAAAAATGAGATTATTGCAAGACATTAAAGACACATGGGTAATTAGGGTATTACATAGTATGTATGGATACTTGTATTGCGTTGCATATTTAATCTATAATAAAGAATATCTAAGTATAAGTTTTATACTTTATTATAATACCTATATAGTTGTGCTTTTTTGCCTAAACGTGTATTGAAAACTGAGCTTGAAATCTTGCTTTAGTTAATTATTATTGATAATATAAATCTACTTGTGAAAGTAAAAAGGAGATAATATGTCTAAAATTTCAGTAAAGATGGTTGAGATTTGGGAAATATTCTATGTGAATGTGATTGATTTGACTTGTCTCTTTTATGGTGTAAAACCATATATTTATGCATTATGGTTACTTTGGCATATACTTACTCAATTTATTGGATTTATCTCCTATACCGTTGATGATAGACTTTAGTACCGTATGGTCTTAATACAAAATAGGTACATATTTATCTGCGTGGCCTACAGGCAACAATAATTAATTATTGTTTGCACTCGCTATCAATTTATTGTATTATCAGCCTAAAATAAATATTGTTGCCAGTAGTGTTCATTCAGTGAAAAATTATAAAAAAAGAGATCTAGAGAAGAACATTATTGGCCTTAAGTGCACTCATAATGAAGCGAGGCAAGATTTTGGAGCTCAGTTGTATTGATGCCGGAAATATTAATGCTATAAATCAGTGATGAGCAACCTAACCCTAGAATGGCTTTCGGTGACCCAGTTAGGATATTGAAGAATGAATAAGTTTTTATTATTTTGTAAAATAGTAATGTATATAAATGGGCCCCCCAAAAAGTTTTTCCTGTTTAATTTGGCCTTCGTGAAAAGAAAGGTTGCTCATCACTGCTATAAGGGAAGAAAGTGAATGTTTACAGAGGAAATGTTTCTTAACCGGTTCTATGCCGTCAGCAAGTTATCTCGCTCTATGAGGCCGTGATCGAAAGGCCGCACATAAAAATTTTGTGAGTTATCTCGCCCGACTTTAAACTGAAATTACTAGCCACTGTCGATTGATTTGCATAATATAAAAAATTAAACACACAGTGACATCTGTTTGAATAATTATGAAATAATGGCCTGTCAGATACTGCCATAGTAATATTGTGTGGCATAGAAAAAGTAAAAGTTTTGTCGTTTATTTAACTGATGAATGTACGTTTTATTCAACTGCTTGATACTTATTTCCTTTTTCAATTTTAAATATTCAATTACACCTAGAAAAAAAAATTAGCTTTAAAAGATTATCTACTAAGAAGTGTAAGTAATGCTGTTCTTATATTAAAATAATTTAAAATATTGTATTCAATTGCGATAAAAAAAACCACCACAGAAAATTGTTGGTATCGGTAGATAAGTGTGTTGATTTTTTTTTTGTCAACCGTTGTGTTAAATTTAGTCATGTGAGATGCCATTTTGTACTACGACTGCATTTAATTCGCACAAATTGATTCTGGACTGATCATATTTGATTTCAAATAACCTCCGTTTGGCTGAGTTTGAAACATATTTAGTAATACTTATGTGGATATGTACCTACTAATTCAGATTAAAAATAAATTTTATCTATATGGCAAACAATAATTTTTGCTATATGAAATGGTATAGCTGATTTTTAATGGTTCAGCTCTTTTATTGGTCTGCCAACAACTGCTTTAGTATGACTCTTCGCAATACAATTCATTGTCAAAAAATACCTCCTTAAAATGTAGTCCTTCATGTAAGTTATAAACTATAAAGAAAGAAGCTGAAAGATTTCTGGATATATGTCACTGATTTGATATTATTTCTTCTTAATAAAATATGCAATCCACAACATGGAGGTATCTTCAGGCATCTAGTGACAGAATTAGGAACCATTCAGTTAATTACATATATTTTATTGAAAATTTACCTTTGAAAGTGCTTTAATTATTAATTAATACGTATCTAAAAGCATTAAAAAAATAATAAAAATGTTTAAATTCAAAGATAAATCTACTGGTACCATTTAAAAAACTGTTGGACAATGAGCCTTTATAATAATTACCTAGAACTAAGAAGAGTTAGGTAGGGAGAGATAGTGCCAAGAGTACGTATATCATCTATTGATTTAAAAAAATATAATTGAGCAGGAGAGATGTGTGATTCGAGTTTAAACTAAAGTGTAAAGCCGAATTTAGACCAAGCGAGCGCATATTTGTTCTTCCCCCACTCTAGCGAAATTCTCTTGACATAAACGCTTTTTGTTGAGCGAGCATAAGAATTTCGCTGGAGTGGGGGAAGAACAAACATTCATCTGCTTGGTCTAAATGCTGCTTAATGCATAAAAGTCTTTGTAATATAATGCACAGTAATATTTAGTGATGAGTCATAACAAATCCTTTGCTGGCAAATTCAAGATTTTCATGTAGATTTAAATAAAATTAATAAGAAAATAAGTCTCGCCAATGTTTATGGTCAGGACGATAGAATACAAAAATAATATACCAATCCAAAGTTGAGGATCTCTGATCACCAAATATGTAACAGGTTTTATGTGTTAAAAATATTAATATGTAGGTAATGTTTTCAGATGTGTCTCTCTGTACCTATTGTAAAATATATTTAATCTTTTTTGGTGTAGTCATAGATATGTGTGTTCTATATAATATATATTTTATACATTTATCGTATTTAAATAAAATACATTATTATTATTGAAGGATAACCGTGGTTTAGTGAGCTAAAATTCTCAATAAATATTGTCTATGGACTAAAAAAAGTTGTCATTGCAGAATATATTTTCCTCTAGGGTGGCTATATTTAAAAGTTTTTGAGGAGCTCGGCAGAATTGTTAAAATAATAATAATATAAATGAGATAATTGCAGTTTAATAAAATTATATAAAAAAAATTCTAAATACAATATATTTATACCAAACAAGTGGGTATATTTTTTTTAATAATTCAAATATTAAAAGATATTAAATTTGTGATCTTGTTTTGAATGATTACGAATTATTTTGATTAAATTTATGGATTCCTAGGAAATACATATTAATGAACTGTTTGTTTAGGTTTGTGATTAAAATTAATTAAATGCATGACGCTAACTTTTCGTGTTAAAAAAACAAACCTCGAAATCTTTGTACATCTTTCGAGTTTATAATACGATAGGTTTATATTATTGATTTAAATATTTCATTGTAAATGCATGAAAAATTATTAAAAAAAAATATTGAATTTTCTCTATACTTAAATTTTTTATGGCGCTTTGGTTACCGTTACTGTTGAATTTGCTAAATGGCATTGAAAACATATAAGATAGAGTAAATACATAAACGGCTGTAAACAGTTAATAATAAAATGTGTGTTTGTATATATTAATATTAAAAGCCTTTTTATTTTTTACATTTCAATTTAATTTGTCATTAAATATAATATACAAATAACATTAACGGGTTGATGAGAATGAAAATTCTTCTTTCCGCGTATTTTCATAAAGATTTTTTTAAGAGCATAGTTTTTAAAGTAAGTATAAATGTGATCTGTAAGATATTTTACAATGCACCGAGCCATATTCACGCTTTTTTTTTATATATACTTACCATCAATTTCTTTTTTGTGTTTTCTCTAAGTATAAAATAATAATAAAGTCTGGGGTAGTGGACATATTTGGAACTAAAAAAATTACCAAGTCATTTTTGACAGATGCCATGGATAGTGGCGCCCTCATTATTGCCAATTTACTCACCACAACATATTATTATTTTTACATTTATAAATGGTATCCCATATATATCTGAAAATGTAGTGTAATAATCTGGCAGATATTTGTTGGAAGATGCCAAATTTATTGGTCAAACTAACTAGTTGCAAAGTCAGTTATTTTCTTAAGTCTAAAGTATTAGACTAATTGTATTTTTTGAGGTAACTGAGTTTGTAACTTACTTTTGGAGATTACAGGATATACAACTAATGCACTCAAACCCATGTCGGTTTGGAGAAATGTTACGGTCAAAGCCATATTACTTATTTATAATACTAGATTTATTTTTGAAATTAGAGTACCTTTAGTTTATATACTCACTTATATGTTAGATTTCACCGTTATGAATTTCAATTTCATGATGCAGTGAGAAATCCAAGGGCCATTTTACACAAGCATGTGAAACGCTGCAGATTACCGGTTACCAATTGTGCCATTTGAACCGAACCATGGTTTCATAATGAGCCTGTCTACGTGAACATTTTGATGGCCACAAGGGGAGACATTCGGAAAGCCTGGGTGCGCAGTGTTTTTATTTTGCATGTTCAGACTACTTACTTATTATGTATATTGCTTTTTTTAATGTTCTGGAGCACCTGGACTAGGCCCTTAATCTCCATGTAGTGTGGGCGGTGATTAAGCTTGTGGCTTGGTTTAAATTAATTACAAAACATACTTACAAATAATATTTTTTTTTGATGTGTCTGTCAAGAGTTAACGATAACGCTCCAAATTCAGAGCATCTTGTGACAATTCATTGTGATGATGAAGCTGCCTGATTGATATCAACAGAGTGATATATTACCATCGAGAAGTATTTATTCTTCTATACTTGTCCTCTTTTGTTAGCGTTTTGATAGTCACATGTAATTTGCAAAATTTAGAGGCTTTCACCTGCTCGTGTAGAATGGTTCTAAAGTCTCAATATCACTGTTCCAGTTCATGCATTATTACTTAACTAATATTTGTTTATTACATATAGATGGACTGAGAGGTTGAAGTTTGGCTTTTGTAAATAGATTGATAATAAATAATAATATGGTCTTATTAAATTTTTAAAACATTGTTGGAACCAGTTCTCAGGCCAATATGAATAGACCATTACAAATTAATTTGCTAGCGTTAGGCCTCAGTGGGAGCGTTTTCCAGTGCGGAGCGTAAAGCGTGCATATTGTGTTCACTTGTTTAACATGCACGCCGCACGCCCCGTTCCGCAAAACGCTGTCATTGAAGCCTTACACTTACGGCTCAAATATAAAATTCATTATGATTTGGTTACAACATGGTGCATTATATTATAATAAATTTAATATTGGTGCATTGAAGTCTGCAGTAGTATCTATAAATTTTAACATTTAGTTTGTTCGACTGAGTATATTTTATATAATATACAATTTCAAAAGAATTCGATTTTGCTATTTATGAATTGAATATTTGCTACATTAATTGAAAAAATAATAGATAAAAAATATTAGCAATATCACTGACAAATGATCTGTAATAATTGACTGGGAATTTTATTAAATATTATAATTTTTGTAGTCAACAACTTGTTCTTAATTTCAATAATTTATAGCATAACACGTTTACACGTGCATGGATGTACTGCTGACAGTACGTATTATCGCGGCCATAACAAGAAAATGTATGAGTTAACATGTGTTATCCTATAGTTGCAAGATTGCATGCATGAATCAAAAAAGTTCGGAAGCTTCTGAATTTTCGTGCGACAGTTGAGAATTTTTCGATCTACGCCTGAGCAGTAGCACTATAGTGGCGAACATGCGGGCAAAAAAACGAACTACGGACGAGTTTTGAGGTTAACCGATTTTCACTACCTGTTAAATAGTACCATAAAATGACAACATATTGGAGAGACAGTCAGTACTTTTACGTGGAAACAGTTATTGTCACGATAGTTTAAAATACACAATATTGAGGCCAGTTAATCCATGCACATGTACAGGCGCTACAACGCTCCTTACACACTGTCGACCAGTCATCTGTCACCAAGCAACTGAGTTAATAGCAACCAAGAGGCATTAGAAAGGAAATCTGCTTTTACTCAAGTGTTTGCTGGAGACCATTCAACAGTGCGTTAGAGGTCTAACAGTTGCTTTAGATAAAAAACTGAGACAAAATAAAAATAAGCAACCATTTTGGGTAAACTTCCATCTGCTCTATTCCTTATAATACATGTTTGTATATTTTTTGACTGGAATAAAATAAATTTATTAATAATAATGGCCTTTCATACCTTATATTAAACTTTAAAGCCACTACACCATTCATATGGCTATTTTTTGTCGATATTTGTGGTCTTAATAATATTGTAGATAAGAAAAATCTATGTAGGTGTAATATTAGATTTGAATGATACAATATTTTTTTAATCTCTTAATATTTATTTCTTCCATTTAACTGTCATTTATGACAATATGATGAATTAATTAATTTATGAAACCCATTTTCGTAGAAATACCTACTTTATGTATGTAACTGATGAATGTGTTATTTTCTACATTTTTTGTATACTATGATAATATTAATTAGCAATAAGTGATATATTCTTTATGTATCTATAAACATTCATTGTACAACATGATAGCAAGATAAAATAAACGAAAATATTTAAATGTTTAATGCACGTTTTTTATATTATATTCTATGCCAAATTAAAATTTTATAATGTCGGTCTCAGGTTCGAATCCTGAGTCTAGCAAATACACATATTGTTTTTTTGTGTTTGAGTCAGAGTATGGACCTAATAGGCTGAGCCATGGCCCCCACATACTGAAACGGGCCCTCGGGCTAGGATCTTTGGCGGGCCCCCCTGTCTATCTCTAAAGGTAAAGTCAGCGTGATGCTCTACAGTGGCGTTTTCCAAATGGTGTATGCGGTAAAATTAAGGTGTATGTACGTTTAGGGATTTTTTGTATTTTTTAATATACCCATTTGAATCAATTAGAAATTGCATCGCATAACCACATATTTTAAAATAGTAACATTAATGAAGGAAAATAACGAAACGGTGACTTTTTTTACTGTTATAGCAGATTTGTGATGTATTGTTCTCACTTATCTGGTCGACTCGTACGTTGGGCCCTTAGGCTAGAGACCTATCAGCACCTCCCTTGTGGGGGCCATGGGTTGAGCAAGTGACTAACATCCATTTCTCGTAAAAACGAAAACCTGTGAATACAAACCTCCGCTCTTTGGAGGTCCATAGAATCCTATTAGGATATGTATATACATCTAGTGACTGAATTACTAGTAAGCACAATTACTGAAAAATTACTCAAAAAGTGTTTTAAATTAATCAACACGTATATTTTATAATTATTTAAAACACACCATTTACACATTTCTAGCACTTTAATTGAGTCGCTTAGTCGCTAAACCTGCTCTAGAGGTTTTTTTGAGTTTCGAGTAAATCACGAAAAAGTGTTGTGCATTTACGATAATGTTGATGCTAGTAGTTAGAGTAGCTAGAGTTGAATCGTGTTTCACAAGAAATTGTGGAGAAAAGTTTGTCAGTGGAGGAGGAGGAGGTAGCAAAGCAACAATCTTCTGGTGCAATAATAAAAATGGTGAAAGCATGGGAAACTGTTCCGTTGTATATTGAAAACCATCAACAAGGCGGTGGCTATGCATGCTACCAATTTATTCAATGATAATGCTGTGTCACATTTTCCCCAAATTTTGAAGCTTTCTAGTAAAACAGAATTAGTTAATGTCATAAATTCATAAATAATAAGTAATTTTCTTTGAATAGGTAAACGTCACAAATAAAAAAAAAAAGTATTTTTTTAGGCATGGAACGCATTATTGTATTTTACATTAATTTTTTGGGGAAAATTGTTTCGCTTACCGAGTGTTTCACATTACGAGTAAGATTCTGCAACGAATTATGCTCGTTATGAGGTTCCACTGTACTGAGTCCGAAATCCCAGGATGAAAAATCGATCCAGAGTTGTAATCCCTAATTCTCCCTATCATTTGAAAAAAAATATATCTTATGAATAATAGACTCATACCAGTAAAGAAATCGTTCGTTCACACCTCATCAGAATGATATTATACAATTACATGATATTTATAATATACCTACATTAATTTTCTTTTTTTTAATTCCGTAAAATTCTCAACCCAATGATGATTATTTTATAATTAAAGTAGTTCAGTATATGTACTCTAAACCAGTGTTTTTCAACTTCTTTATTATATTGGCACGTTTGGCAAGTTTCAAATTTGGCAAAGGCTTGGCTTTTCAAACAAGCATCGTCCTAATAATAATTATACTTGACCCACCCTATAAACACAGCACCCGAGGTGTCAATTTTATATAAATCAAACAAAAAGCAGGTTCTTGGTTAAATGATTTATTTTAACAGTTCCGTATCTCAAAAACTAATGAGTTAGCAGAGGTGAAATTGTGTACAATATGAAATTCAAAAAAAAAACTTAAAAAAACAATATATTCACCTGCATAGGGAGAGCCTAAGACATTTTCCAGTGCCTTTATAAGAATGTAGAGAATATTCTAAAAGCAAATAGTATCATGACACCTACTTTTGTATTTCATAAACCATCTACTAAGAGAATGCGAAAATTCTAAAAGAAATTGCCATGGTAACTATTAAAAAATAATCAAAAACAATTTTCTTTAATTGATTATAAAGCAATATACCTACATAAGTTTATGAGTGCCTAATACATTTTCCAGTGCATCGATAAGAATGTAGTGAATATTTGAAAAAATTACATTATGATAATTTTATATTTTTCACAAACAATCTACCTTATTTATGAGAGCCTAATAGATTTTTTTTAAAATATGGAATATCAATATTATTTTAAGCGTAGTAATAAATAGGTGAAAATTGTAGAAGGCATTGCCATTTTTTCATAAACAATCTACCTGCAGGGGTCTCTGAGAGTCGGATACATTTTTTTTAAATATGCAATATCTATAATTATTTTAAGCTTAGTAAAATAGGTGAAAATTCTAGAAGGTATTGCCATTTTTTCATAAACAATCTACCTGCAGGGGTCTCTGAGAGCCTGATACAGTTTTTTTATATATGCAATATCTATATATTATTTTAAGCTTAGTAAAATAGGTAAAAATTCTAGAAGGCACTGTTATTTTTTCATAAACAATCTACCTGCAGGGGTCTCTGAGAGTCTGATACATTTTTTTTAAATATGCAATATCTATAATTATTTTAAGCTTAGTAAAATAGGTGAAAATTCTAGAAGGTATTGCCATTTTTTCATAAACAATCTACCTGCAGGGGTCTCTGAGAGCCTGATACATTTTTTTTAAATATGCAATATCTATATATTATTTTAAGCTTAGTAAAATAGGTGAAAATTCTAGAAGGCATTGTCATTTATTCATGAACAATCTACCTGCAGGGGTCTATGAGAGCCTGATACATTTTTTGTAAATATGCAATATCTATATTATTTTAAGATTATTAAAATAGGTGAAAAATCTAGAAGGCATTTCCATTTTTCATAAACAATTTACCTGCAGGGTCTTATGAGAGCCTAATACATTTTTTTAAATATGCATTATCAATATTATTTTAAGTTTAGTAATAAATAGGTGAAAATTCTAGAAGGCATTGCCATTACCATGATAATTTTTGAATAATAATAATAAAAAACTATTTTCATTAGTAGTTGATTATAATATAATATACCAATATACACTTACCTGGAATGGTTTTTTGAGTGCCTAATACATTTTTCCATTGTATATATTATTATTATAAGAATGACGTGAATATTCGAAAAGTGGATTGAATGCATCATGAGACTTTTGTATTTACCAGATACCTTACGTCCTTCTATAATCTATATTCTATACCCATAATACCACCCTAAACAAATAATTATGTATTTTGTGATTTTGTCTGCACTCAAAAAAACATTGTTATAATAATAATTATACTATTATCTCATATTGTCTTATTAAGAAAACGGAAGAGAACAATAAATCTAAGGGTGCTTTCTTCAATAAAAACTTTTATTTTTATTATTTGGCATATGGGTAGTCTAGCTAGAAATGCATTGTTGGGAAAAAATATACCTAGCTCGATGCATTTCTAAGAACAAAATTTTAACTTGGCTAATTGTGGCACCCATTTGTATCGACATATTATTATATAGGAACAATAATCAGGGATTTTCAACCAGTAAAATCATTGTTTAATAGAAAGATATATTTTTTTTTTAATATTTTGACATATATTAACAGGAACGCCATATGAAATATTCTGATGAGGCTCGAGAATTTTACGAGACATCTTGCTATCTTCTAGGATTCCACGAGAAGGAACGGTATTCTCGAGGAATTCACGAACCGGAACGGCGCTCCAGTGCGTTCTGCTCCATTCCGAGCGCTGAATACCATATTATGTAATAAAGTATGACTGACAAAGTTTAGTTTGCACTTTTAATGTCGAATTTCCACAGCCTACCTAGTACCTTCACCCTTTGCCACTGCTATTGGATACATCATGCTATTTACTCAGGGATTTGTTACCAAGTAAAGTGTAAACCATGGCGGGCGATTGATGAGTATTTATTCGGACTCCAAAAGCTCAATCCAAGCAATTGGAAATCCGTTGTCTACTAATCCGATTGTCTTTTCTATTCACAGCGAGTCCGCTCTACTGAGACGGCGCCACCCCGAGGTGCACTTCAAGTGGATAAGGGGACACACCGGGATAGAAGGAAATGAAAGAGCTGACAAATTGGCTCGGCATGGTGCCTCTGAACCCAAGACCGCGGTAGCTTATGACAAATTTCCTCTGAGCTACGCGAAAATTACAATTTCAGACATGGTGAAAAACGAATGGAACTCACGATACATAAACTCATCGACAGGGGAGTTGACCCGAAAGTTTTTACCTTCAATTTTAGCAGCACGAGACGTCAGGGTGCATAAGGGACTGTGTTTTGAGATGACTCAGATTCTTACAGGTCACGGAGTCATGCGAGCATACCTGCACCGGTTTAAAATAACATCTGATGGAAAGTGTCCATGCGACGACGGAAGCGACCAGGACGTCTTACATTTACTCCTAGATTGTCAAATCTTTAGCAAGGAGCGGCACAACCTGAACTTTTTATTACAGATGGCAGATGCGGACATTCGAGACCTTTCGGGGACCATGGCAAACGAGGCCGGAAGAGATGCCCTTTTTAATTTCTGTATTGATGTAATAAAAAGAATAAAAATAATAAATGGTGACATGTAAAGATGATTCATGCCTTTCAGATCCAGTGACTGCAATCATATAAGATAGGATAAGTATATACTTAGAACATTAGTCCAATGCGACATTTCTTTTACCACGGGAAAAAACTCGACTACAAATCGCAGTCCTCAGTTCCCAATGAATACGACAAAATATTCATCAGAATCACCTCCGCCTTGCGCTACTAAGAATTTTCCAGGGTTTTTGCAAGGCGGTATCATAGGCCCTGGCCGAATTCAAATTAGCAATACACGATGCGGGTAGAAGAACAGTTTTCAATAAGGCATATTCTCTCAGCCGGCACAATTTTCATTTGACTAGCATCAAGTAGAGTAGTTTGCGTGCCAAAGTCCTTAAGAAACCTCGATAGTAAATGCGAGGTATCCATAAAGGCATCTAGAAAAAAAAAAAAAAAAAAAAATGATATGTGGTATTGCTCAGTGAAATACCTATTCAAAAAATAAAATGTAAGTACCTCATAAATAATTGTACAATATATACAAAAATATTTATTATTATTAGGTATATAATATAGTACTTTGATTATTTTATGGATGCTTTGTTTTTTCAGGTTTAGATTGACAGCAGACAACCTATTTAGGTGTTAGTGTCGTTATCTTCAAATGACACTAATACCGTTCCAAAGTAATTTCGTCGTGGCTGCAATGCTAGAAGAATATGTCATTCACCTGTATATCAGTGGCGAAGGGTGGGGGTAGGCTGTTAAGATCCGACATAAAATAGTGGATACTAAGCTTTGTCAGTCAAACGTAATTGTTTTCATTGAAATAAAACTACAATGTGTAGATGGTGTTTGTTAGTTTTTAAAAATCAATTAAACCCAGCCAAATTCAAGTCATAGTAGATAATAGTCAAACAACATTCTTTTATAATGTTTGTGGACGTGTTAAATAGGTTAAATTTTATTTACATAAACACATGCTGTCTTTTCAACTTTCTTGTTATATTAGTTGTTATTTGTAATTCAGATATTTTTATAATTTTGTATTTATTATGTATTATGGCGCATTGGCCAATCGCTATAATGCCGTAATACTCTATTTCTAAATAAATAAATTTATCTATAAAATATCTATAAGTATGCCATTAAACCATACATCATTTTATATATTTTATAGATGGAAAAGTATTTTTTATCGATTACGGTTTGGCTAGGCAGGACTTAATTAATTCAAAATACTAACGAAGACTCTGTAATATGTATTATTCAACGAAAACAAATAAGTATGACTGAAAAAGTGTGCAATATTTTGCCAGATCGCCCATAGCATATCTCTGCTACTCGTATTATGGTTTGAATTCTAATTGATTTAAGTTTTGTACTATTCCATTAGATTTTAAATTCAAATTCCATCAAGTACCTTCGGTCGATAGTATTAATAATTATTATGGTTTGGTTTAGGCTGGGTATAATGAAATTTTAAATTCTAACCAGCAATGAAAACAAATAAGTACAACTGATAATGTTTAGTGTGCGCTATTTATGTCGAATCCAGCCTACATTCACCCCTCGTCACTGATGTACCTATATACTATTGTGTAGGTAAATAAATTAGACCGATAGAGATTTTAATATAGAATTTAATAAATACAATATACTCGTAAATGTACAATTTTTACCACTGGCGAGAATGGATATTTTGTCATTTATCTGAACAATATTATAATATACATAATAGTTACGCTACAATCAGAATGAGACATCTAATCACAAACTTTACTAATTTGATATTACATATATTATTACAAAAAAAGAACGATGAATATTATAATATGTTATATTCTATTAATTAATAATCGCAAGGTTTCGCGGTGCAATCGACGAGATCAGCAAAGTTACATAGCAACTTGACGTCATCGAAGTAAAGTCCGTTTGCACACATGAACTGGTATGGCTTCATGTTGGTTCCCTCCATTACGCACAGGTAGTATATCGCACAGTTGGTCGGGTCCCGAACGTATCCCTCCTTAACGCACAGTTCCATTGGGTTTACGCAACCGGGTGGGGTGATCGGTGGTGAGCTGGTCGTGGTGGTGATGTCAGTGGAGGTTGAATCTGAGGTGGTGGTCGGTGGAGCAACTGGGATTTCCCTGCCGACGGCCTTGTTGATTGCTCTGAGGTATGGGTAATTTCCGTTGCCGCAGACTCCCTTGAAGTCATCAGTTTCGATACTCCAGACCATCACTCCGCCCAATCCCATCTTCATGGCGAGTTCGGACTTCAGTGTGAGAGATTTCTCGTCGTCGTAGGTGATCCAATCTCTTTCGTTGTGGGTGTATGGAACCTGTGCAACGTCATCCCAATTCGCGTCCCATTTTTCCGTAAGACGTTTTTCGCAGAGCTGTTGAAATGTAATACAAATTAGGAATCTAAATTCTATAAGTATTAAGACTGAACTGTTATATTGATATTATTTTATTATTGCTGTAAAATACGTGAAAAATTACTATCTTCCACAATATAATATTCTGGCTTTTTGTAAACGTTACAATATAATAACTAAGAAGCACCAACTTATTTTAGTATGGAAAATTTCATCCACTCGCACTACTCTTACATAGAGCAAGTGCCACTATCAAATTGTATGATTATAATAATTTTATTACTGAAAAAAAACTTATTAGCCATTATTGTCTATAGCTCACACTAGGAGAATTGAAAAGAGATGAATAAACGTTACTTGACGTACCCCCATGGCCTAGATCAAAATATAAAAGAAAGTAAATGTTGTTGGTCGAGCTAAGACTCTTTTAACTAATTATATGCTACATTGTTGACCAATAAAAGTATTATTATCAGCGAACTGGATCTACAAAATTTATGTCAATATTTACCTCATTCAATCCAATCATTCCCTTTTCACGAGAATACTGTCCAGCGATTCCAGGTCCATTGGTGGGTGCACCAATACTGACGTTGTTGGTGTTGACCAGGTTGAAGCTTCTTCCATACAGTGGCATACCCAAGATGATCTTCGATCTGGGGGCACCTTCGGAGATCCAGTATTCGATGGCTGTCTGGACGTCAAAGGAATCCTTTTGTTCAACGTCCTTCTCGTAGTGCTGCAGGGCGGCGTTGTGACCAGTGCGTGTATCCCAAGCACCGTGGAGATCGTATGTCATGACGTTGATGATGTCCAAGGACCTGGAGAATGCAATACATTACACAATGCCAATATGTTTTACTAATAATATTATGATGGGTGCTTTGTGCCAACTTCTCATTTCAGTAAAATTAGCTGATTACTCTTCTTTCTCTTTTCAATCTTTGTCGGAGTTTATAATGGGTCAGTGTCACATTAGTGGCTGATTGCTGATAGACTAGAGCAGTGGCTTTCACGTGAAATTTTATTGTGGCTGCACAATTGACATTGACAGTTTTATGGAAATGTCTGGTAGCCGCACCAAATTTCGAATAAATTAATATATTACAGACGTTTTCCTAAACATAAAAAAAATAAACAAAAAGTACCCACTGTAAAACTGAACGTCTTTAGATAAACTCTTACTGAAGATAATCACGCGATTGCAACATGAATGAGGGCAGGTTGTCGTGAAACTGACTAAAATATTATACTGCAGCTCGAAGAGTCCAACAAAAACAAATTTGAATAATTACAATATAAAAAGAACTTCTTATATACAACGTTTTTAATTTTTCTGTTGAACCATATAAACTTGACTTGACTAGCTTAAACCATCAAAAAAAATGTACTTGACATATCATATTGATTTCCATAGTAACGCACATATATAGACCCCAAAACTCTAGCAACCAATAATGGTGTCGAAATAACTTTTCATACAAAACAGAATTAACTGAAAATGAATTCAATTCTACTTAAAGATGGCTAAAAGTATTAAAAAAAATGCATTGGCATCGTGTTCTGATACCTATATTCTAAAAGTTTCAAATGTCTAGCTAGTCGGAAAGTTAGTTAAAAATCAAATTGCAAGATTTGTACCGGACAAAGAACCACCGGACAAATAAGAATACGAGCTAAGAAAAATGTTGTAAAATAGTATTAGGTACCTCATCTCCCTCCCTCTAATACGATAAAATGGTGATGACTCGTTCCATATTAATTGGTCCCATATTTAAACACATGCGTGAAATTGTATACCGGCAGAAATTTCGTTAAGTCAGAAACAGACTATTTCACACACGATCTCATCACAAGAACACATTGTAGAGAGAGATAGAACATATTATCAGGGCTCGAAATGGACCGGAACGCACCGGAGCGCCGTTCCTGTTCATAAGATCCCCAAAATTTTCGCTCCGTCTCGTGGAAAAATAATTTGACCGTCTGCGCTAGATCGGCAATATAACAAAAGAATCTTAGACACTCTTTTTATAAAATACGCTTAAAATTAGATAACTGTGTTAATATTTTCGTAAAATTATCGAACGCTCCGGTTCGTAATTTTTTCCATTTCGAGCGCTGCATGTTATCATTTGAGTGTGGAAAGAAATTTAAGACAAGTCATGTGTATTCAACAGACGTCATAATTTTATAAATCATTTTTGAAATGTTATTCTGTGGCCGCAGCAAAATCCTCTGGTGTACATAACTGACAGCAAGTCCTATAAAAACGGACAAACTGACATACTGAACAATTTCTGAATACAAATCGGCTGTGGTTCGATTTTACTTACTGTGAAATTTTGGGGATGTCATAAGACTGCGAAGCCGACTTTTTGACTGAAGCCACAGCAGCTGTCAATAGCAGACCGTACTTGTCGAATTCCACCCTCATTTCAGCGAGCAACTGGGCGTGGGCGACGATGTCCTCATGAGTCAATGGAGAGTCTCGCTGTCCAGGGTACTCCCAATCCATGTCGAACCCATCAAATCCGTACTTGCGGGTGAATTCGGCTGCGTTGACAGCGAATTTGGCGCGAAGAGTGGGACTGTTGGCGACCTGAGAATATATATTAGAATATTAAGAGCATACTCCAGTGAAACGGCAAATAATTTTCAACTATAGGTGCGACGAAATTTCGGACTGGCTGGCAATCGGAGAGCGATAGTCGAGCTGCGAACACGTAAATTTGTTTTGTGATGGCAACGAAAGAATTAATTCTTAAATCGTGTAAAGATGACTAAACAACGTTACCCATTTACTTGAAAAAGAAAACATGTCAATGAATATATTATTATTATTAGTAATAGAACAATACATATACATTAAATAGACGCATGTTGATTTTTTATGACAAATTATGTTTTGTTCTGCACGCGTCATTTGTACAATCTTCGCGTCGCGTAGTCACGATCGTTTTAGACCGTGCCCAAGCTGAAGTATAGCCCTAATCATTGAGGTGTGCATTGTAATATACGATAGAGTGAATCCCACTTATGTGTAATGCAAAAAAGCGTGACGAAAAATAAACGACCCCCGAATACTGCCGGAAATTTACGACGGAACACTCATTCACAATAATTCACGATACTACTTAGTATAATATTATTATGATGAGCTAATGCGTCATAATTATTATGAAGCTACATTTCGGCATGCTAGATAATGCTTTATATTGACTATTGCGTGTATAAAATTCAATTAAGGTGAAATCATCCGCATGACGATCGAAAGTTTTTTTTTTGGTTACCAAATAAAGGACGACACGATCTTCCCAATACTTTCAGCTAGCGAACCCCGGAATTCAGGAATCATTAAAGAGATTAAATTGGGAAATATATTAAAAGGAGTTATAATCCTCAACAGTAATAATATAAGTATCATATTTAGAAATAGGAATGACTTATTCGATACAATCTAAAAAAAAATTTGTATGAAAACAGTTGATCAATATAATATTTGCGTTGATTAATAAATTATAGTCACCAATAAATATCATTAGGTAATATAATTATTTTTATTTGTGATATACCTACCTATATACATAATACGATTTTGATCTACTATTTTACGTACATCCATACTAATCATTTTATTATGAGTCGCAGTAAAAACAATCTAAGATTCTCAGATAAATATCTATGAAAAATAAATAAGAAGATTGTATCATGAAAACCACTTATTAATATATTACAATACTATTAATTTTCATAGATAAAAAGGTGCGTCTTTAGCAAATTGGATTGATAAAATATATTGTTATATTCGTCATAGATAATAATATCTATTCTCAGAAATTAGGTATACAAGATTGTGACAACAATGGAAATGTTGATTTTTTATATTTGATATTATTAGAATCATTTAAGTGGCTAAAGATTTGTTATTCAGAGTGAAGTTTTGACACTAGTTCATGTATTTTTTTTTTTTTTTTTTCGCGTGGCATAAGCGTTGGACTACAAAGCCGTGGGTCCCAGGTTCGAATCCTGGGTCTGGCAAGTACAAAAATTGTTTTTCAATTTGTGTGTGTCAGGGTATGGACCTAATAGGTTGAGCAAGTGGCTGACATCCATTTCTCGTAAAAAACAAAATCTGTCAATACAAACCTCCACTCTGTGGAGGCCCATATGATCCTATCAGGATCGGACATGGTCGAAAAAAAAGTTCATGTATACTTGACTTTTAACTTCTGTTTAATCATCTGATTCATTGATTGTCATTCTAATGTAATAATTTACTAGTGGACGCAGAATCTGAAGAACAAAATGCCTCTCGTGAACAACTCTCCTAATACAAATTTGACTATTTCGTAGACAAATGAATACAGGATAGTATTAGTGAAAAATTAATGCTATCAGCATTGTAATAATGGTGAATATTGTAATCTATCATTAATAATGTCCTTATAGCATTATTTTTATATTTGGTTGAATAATGAATTCTATAAACATTAGACATTCGTGTTCATGTCATTGACATATTCTGCAAAGGTGTCCACCGTCCAAATAATGAAACGATGGCCTAGCAGTAATGTATCGGTTTCGTCGGTATCGAATTCTGGGTCTGGTAATTGTTATATATGTTATTTTTCAATATGTGTTTGGACCCAGAGTATGGACCTAATAAATATTGAGCAAGTGGCTAACATTCATTTCTCGTAAAAAAATAAAATCTGTTAATACAACTTCCATTCTGTGGAGGCCCATTTATGATTGTCTTGGCATCGAATATGGTGAAGTAAAGTAAAGAATGAAAAAAAAATACATAAGTATTATTTTTAACACTACTACTTGTCTTGAGGCCCAATGACAGTAGCTTGGAAAAATGAAATAATGACAAACATTCACACTTTGCGATAATTACATACACATATTATGACCTCACCGGGAAGCCAACCTGGAGCCCTCGGAGGAAAGTCCAGCGCCTTACGCAATAAACTAGGGAAAAAGTGTGTTTATATTCTAAAGTTTCATGTAGGTAGTGTATTTTTGCAGTTGTATTTACATTTTTGTGTATTAAACTGATTGAATTTACCATTCTCCTTTTGTTATCAATACAATATTCAATACGTTGTAATTAATAATTAATCACGTCGTATGAATAATTATCATACTTACACGAGCCAAACACCTGACTCGCAAATCACAAAGAAGATGCTTGATTGATGCCCAGGTGAAAAGACCTATTGGAAGAACGAGACTTCTTTTTTTTTCTTTTCTTTCAACCAAGTCCGATCCTAATAGGATCATATGGGCCTCCAAAGAGTGGATGTTTGTATTAACAGATTTTGTTTTTACGAGAAATGGATGTCAGCCACTTGCTCAACCTATTAGGTCCATACTCTGACTCATACACAAATTGAAAAACAATATGTGTACTTGCCAGACCCAAGATTCGAACTTGGGACCCACGACGCTATAGGCCGACGCTTAACCCGGGGAGAAAATGCGCGGAAGGATAATTAGGACCTGCTACTGGCAAATAATTTTATGAGAGCAGTGGAAGCAGAAAATTGAGGACAATGATCGATTTGGGGGTTAGTGCCATTGACGAACAAATATAAGGTTTAATAAACTAACCAATGAGTATTTCCTTGAGCCTTCGTTCCATCCACCGATAGCAATGATGGTTTTCAGATTTGGGTTTATCTTCTTGAGCTTGTTGAATTCACCAAAGTTATCTGAAATACAATACAACAGAATGGATTACTTGATTGCAATATGGTAAAATATCACGACCAACTGATTAAATGCGATGAATCTCTTGATCTGAAAGGCGTAAACATCTGCATTATCGAACATACATTATTCTGAAAACACTTCTGAGAAAATACATTATAACCGATAGAAAAAAACTTTTTGAAAAAAGTAAGCAGGAATCGAACCTGCATCTCTCGGATATCGCGCCCACGCATAGACTACTATGCTAAAGGCGTCATACATAATTTCGACAAATTTCAACAAAGATGGTTTTTAATATTCTCTTATCATTGCATAACCCTTCGAATTTCATCTCCGTGGCCGATCCTCCCTCATTCTGATAGGATGCTACAGGGGCGATCCACACGGTACATTATTAATATGGCAAGATGAATGCATTTACTCTAGCAATAGGTACGACGTATGTTATGAATATGGACCGATCACAACGGGTGGAGACGATCCAATTGGTATCTGAATCGTTGCGTATAATTTATATTTATACCTATTTAAGGTTAATGATTGCTCATGACGATCGGGATAAGTCGTCGAGACCCCATTCACTGCGGACCTTTTAATTAATATTTAATTACGACATTTAAGTAACATGCTAATTATATGCAATGGCGTGTAATTAGACCATTAGAAAGTAAGTGTATTTCTAGAGTAGGTACTAGGCAAAAGTATTAAGAAGTTATGCTGAAAGAAGTCAGCTCGCAAAAGAAAATTATTTTAAAACTTTAATCACATGGTGTCGCATAGAATAACTTGCTGAATAATGACCCAATTGGGTCGGAATGTATTACACATCCATACCTTTTCCCCAGTTGTCGGGGAGTTCCAGCCAAGGATCCATAATCCTGATGGTGGCGTCTTCGTTCAGTCCCACGAAGGTGTAGATAAGATGAGTGCACATGAAGGGATCCAGATCGTGAACACCGCATTTCCCATTTCCTTGCCTGTATGTCGACCAGCTGCCATGGTAGCATATAACCATAGCTGTGCAAAAAATGGTTGTTATTAATTATTATTTTAATGGCGAAAATTAACAACTTACCATAACTTAATGCCTAAAAACAACATATGTAGGTACATTGATAACCAATTCATTTAAATAGGTATATATTATATCAAAAATAATTTCTTTACATTTAGCTCTAAGAGATAGAGAGCTTTGTGACAAGTTTTTCTACAATTTGATAATTCGAGTTACCTATTTGGAGTATTATAATAGTGGTGTGATAAAACAGTATTTTCTCTAGTAATTAGTTGTAAAAAACGACTTAAATATGTCATATTATATTAAGTTGGTATCGAGTTGTGGGGTATCTATGGTATGGTTAAGGTATCTATGTTCAAATTAGTAAAATAAAATAAATTAATTTACACGAAAATTAGGTATAATTATTACCGATTTTCCATTGAACAATTTGATTAATTAAAAACAAGTTTAGTTGTAACAATGTTAGAAAAATCTAAAAATGTGTTAGCAATCATTGAATAGCAATACATTCAGAATAATACTTCAAAAATTAAAGATAAGCATGTCTATTGAAAAAGTCATGAGAATAAATTGAATTTTGAATGGATCAGTATAAATAATCAATCTAGAATTTAGCATTAAAAAGGCCCTAGACTTTTTTTTTTTTTACTAAAACATGCCTAATTAAAAAAATATATTTAACGTCACTCTCCTTGATTATTGTTGAAAAATTCATGTAGGTATAATTAAATTCATATAAACTTAATAACATTAGCGGAAGTCAAAATGATTGATGTTAGTGTATTTAATTCGTATAATTGAATTAAGTCCTTAGCTATAGCCTATATAAGCTTATCAAATATTAATGTCAATTAATGACATATAAAATGAGTTCATTCTGAACGTGTTCTTGATAAAAAAATTCATAATATTTGTTTTAAGACACAACGGTACTTAAGTCGTAACAGTAGGAGGTAATTTCTATATTTTTAGTTTTATCAAAGTTTAATGACATACGATGATTGATTAAATACAAATAAGTGTGGGTAAGGATTACGATCAGCTTAATTGTATAATCTGAGCAGTAAAATAATAATATATTATCTATTATCTGGAGAAATCACTGTTGATCACACAGAGAAAATAATATGAGATAAGTTTGAGATAAACGTAGGTACTACAGCTATACTTTGACAGAGTATTTATTTACGTAATAAAATATTATTTTGATTCTACTGATATAAATTTGTGACAAATTTTTTCGATTAATGTAAAAGATATTAAGTAAGTAAGTACATACCTACTTGATTACATATTATTATTTACGTAACATAATATGCGTAGAAAATATATCGTAGGCAAATGATTACGGCGCTGATTAATTGGGGCCGTCACGCAGGTTGATCACTTTGTCGATATTCTGTCAATTTGTACTTGCATTAATTCACACACTGTAATGATGACAGTTTCTGTTATGACTACGCGTGCATATTGTGCTGCAAGTAATATATGTTTCGATCAGGTAGATTTTGAATATACGTCTGTTTGAAAGATTCTTTTTTTGAATTTTGAACATTTGAATCGAGTTTCTGAATTCGCGACATTGTGCGCGTGTTGTGCCGCCCGCCGTGTTTATATTATATTAGATAGGTATTACATCTCAAGCTGAGTTCCTGTTGGTGCTCATATTTCGCATCCATATACGTTTTTGTAATGCTAAAACTTTGTATTGTTGTGATACTTGGATAAACAATATTGCTATATCTCAGAATCTAGAATATAATCTACCTTTATCTTTTATTATTAATGATTGATTCAATTTATTTAAAATGATCTTAATATGATATAAAACCCCAAGATTTATTAGTTTATATTATTTAAAAAAATATTTTGGCCGCCAAAAATTCTCAATACGTAGGTATCTGTCAAAATATGTGACAATTACCAAAAACTTATGCATATTTTATAAGAGATAATAGAATAAAATAAAAAACAAGATTAAGATAACGAATTTATTGATTAAATACATTTTAAAATTAATAATCTTGTTTAAATAATATTATCATATTTGCAAAGTATTAAATCATTTTGATAATAATCTTTTCACCAGATTTAATCGGATTGTGCAATTAAACGGTAATAAATAATTCTTTATTATTTTATTAAAATATTACATACCATAGTAAATAGAGGCAACTAAAACTACATTGTTTGAACGAGATCACTGTTAAGTAATGAACTTTTATTTATTTAGAATAGAAAAATATAAAAAGTTCGTTTTAATAGAATTTTAATGACATACCTACTGTGTAGTAGTTATATACTAATATATATCTAACATTTTTTATGATTGATGATAATATTCATATTATTTTGTCTTATCTAGTGTGTGACAAATTACTATAATTCTGATTAGAATATAAGCAACAAAGATAACGTTAAAATACATGGTATATTTTGTTATACTTCAACAAAGCACATGCATAATAATTATTTATGTTTAATAATTTATAATACATTTTCTAGGTATTTAATTTTCTATAAAAGCTATGTGAATTTAGATCAGATAACTCCTTATTTTTTTTTATGAAGTGATGATTTATTCCAAACGTTTAGAAATTAATTATTAATGGTAATATAGTAACTGCATACCTACGAATGAAGTATTTCGTATTATAATGTTATAAAGTATTCAAGGGCAGTAACGCCGTATAAAGGGCGAAAGTAAAGAATTCGGAGTATGTTAGAGATCTAATAGAAAATTAAATGCACATTCTTTTACAATTATGAAAATTATTAATGATCAGATAATATATTTTATTTGTAATAAGATAATATTATTTTAAACGTAGAGCTTCTAAAATAATATAAAAATAAGTATTATAATATTATGTAATTAATTGTTGCGGTTATTAAAGAGAATATTATATAGTTTCCGTTTTGAAACCTTTAAATGTTTGGTTTATTAAGCTTGAAAAGTAAATGAAAAAATAACCGGCATTAAAATCGTTTAGTTATTCAAGTCAGAATATCAAGTTATTCAACACATTTTCCAAAATTCACAAATGGTTATAGATTTAAAGATACGTGGAATGACAAAAACCGTACCTTTATTTTGTTATTTAAAAATAATACAATAATGAAATAGTACTTTTATCAGTTCTTCAATAATTCATATTAAGTCTATTGAGATTAATGATAGAAGAAAATCTTTTAATTATATGTTCATAAATAGCTTAGACAATATTTCTTATTGGGGATTAAATATATGACAATAATAATAGGATCCATTAATACAGTTTAATTCTAATAACCTACTTTAAACGAATGCCTATGAAAAACAGCTGTAATTTTTATCGACATATTCCAAATTTAAAAAAAAATTCAAAACAGATATTGGATTTTTTTTAATTTTAATAAACGAATATTATGTGTGATTATTAGTTAAATTCAGTTTTAACAGAGAACACAGTGTGTGAGTTTAAGTAAATATCTTGAAATAACTGAAGTTAAAGTATGCACACGAAAGAAGAAGGGGTTAACTGTCATTTTTTTGATGGAACGACTTCGTCCACTAAAATAATATACATTGCCAACTGACAACAATGGATTATTTTCAGGGACAAAATGATCCTGATATTTATTTATTTATTAGATAATGTAGATACAGTACCTAATATAAATTGTAATTTATTTTAATTAACGTTATAGCAAATATTCTCTTTGAATATAATAATAACATGATCATTGCGTTGGGGAAACAGATTTAATAAAAAGACTGTAAGTGACTTAAAATAAAATAGTAGATAATATTATATCATTCGATATTAATTTAACTTACGTTCAGCTACAGCTTCGGAGAACAGGAAAGCCGAAACGGCTAAAATCAACACTGTCTTAAACATTTTGCACTGAGGGCTTCAGACAAACAGTTTAAGCCCAAAACCGATGAACATGTTCTGTTGAAAAAAAGCCTCCTCACTGCAGTTTTATAGATCAAGCAGGAAGAATATTATCGCCTTTAATTAGCGATGTAAACAGTACACAAGATACGAGCCTTTATCAGCCGTTATCGTGATTTTTTGTAATATGTTATCATTTGAATAGTGTGAAGGTACTCGATAGATTTAATTTGATAAAAAAAACATCGTTATGGACAGGTGAGTAAAGTTCGCGCCATCAATCAAAGATGCATCTAAAATTATGATATTCTATTATTACATTTAAAAAATATATTAAATCCTGTGTAAGCTTAATCCTTTCTACACCATCGCGATAACTTAATGCAACTACCAACCGTCGACTTCTTGTTGAGTTGTGGGACAGTTTCGAAGGAGTTGTGTTTTTAGGGACCATGTTATAATATCGTATTAAATTTGTATGCATTTCACGACTGCATTTTGTCGTCATTTCACTGCCAGACAAATTTTGGGCGGTCAGCTGTTATACATAGTCGTACTAATTCTAATATAGTCGCCATATTATAATATAATACAACATACTTATGCAGTGACGTCCCGTGGGGGTAGGCAGATTGAGCGTCGGCAGTTACCCAAAGGGCGGCAAATTGAGGAGAAACATTAAGTATACATAGAAATAGCTACCTAACGTTAGTAATAACGGAATTATCTTTCCATTAAAAAAATTAGCTCTACTGATTGGAAACAAAATGTATTAATTACTAACTATAGGTAACAATTTTAACAGGACTTTATTTTTTGTCGGATTCGCGATGTCTAGTTTACTGCCGTTGTCCTTAGACGTCACGTTATTGATGAATGACACGTACAGATTTGCGAATCATATTTGAATTATAGGTAGGTATATACCAACCTAATTTAAAATTTATCCAAATATGTTTGCCAGTCACTTGCGAGTTTTGGAAGTTGTCAGGTGTATTTTTAAATGTACCAACCTATCTGAAACCGTAGACTCGCAATAGTGTCTACTGAAGCAGAGATGGCATTTAAATTAGATTTAGTGCTATATAATCTTGTTAGTAATGTATCCATACAACACATTTCTTAGATATTGGAGTCATGAAAGGTTGATACAAAGTAATGTATAAAAATGTGGCGACATTTTGGCACTGCCTAGGGGCGGCATTTTGTCTAGGGACGTCACTGTACTTATGATATATACATATTTTTAAAACGTTTTAGTTTAGATTACATAACAGTAATGTCTGTGAACCAGTACCAAGTTCTGTTCGCTATAATAACTTCGAAAAGTTCTAGGTTCCCGCAGTTACTAAATATTCTTATTTATAAAAGAGCAAAATTGGATGGTTTACAGTTAGGTTGGTCAGATTTGGGAGATGTGAATACGGAACATTTTCAATGGAACCAATTTTTCTACATTATGCTTATTTTATTATACAAACATTTTACAAATACTTTTATCAGGCTATAGTTATTGTCTTGCCACAGGATTTTTTTTGAAATAGGAAATACTTAGGAAATATATAATATTTATTTTAAAATAATCTTTTGCTGAATCACCACACCGCAATAATTGGTGGTTTTAAAATTAATCTATCGTCGTCCTCAGTAGAAATTTGTTTTATACAACAAATTTAAATATGTTTTGAAGTTTCCGTAGCAGCTGAAGCTGATAACAATATACACATATTTGTAAATGGTAGTCTCATATTGTATGCTATGCGTATAAATGGTTACCAATAAATACGTAGATACTTATCGGGACACTGAGACAAAATGTAAAAAAAATGGGACATGTCCCGTAAATACTACCGGACGTCTTGCCATCCTATTCATAGATGAATGGTAGTGAAAATAAATCTACACAAACCGCCGTACCGTATGATAATTGATTCAAAGATAGATTGTGTACCACACGTGAGACAGAAAATGGTTTGTATTTTCGAATAATAATTCATTCAAAAAAATATTTCTGTCTCTATCCACGTTTATTTTATGTTATAGTGTATTTTTAAAATGATTGATTGGCATGAAACTTATTGGATAATTACACTATTAACACCTAATATTAAATATTTTCGTGAAACCTATTGGGTACTTACATAAATAACATATAACATTATATTATATTTTTCCTTGTTTTATAACTCTATCTTGGTATCTGTAATGCCGAGGGAGAAAAAAATCATATACGAAACTGTGTAGGAGAGAACGAAAGAGACAGATAGAATATTAGGGTTATGGCGAGAGAAAACATTCGTAAATGTGTGTGAGAGAGGAAGAAAGAATAGATTTATATAGTGGTAAGGTAAGACAGAACATACATGAAACGTATGAGAGAGATGGATCTAGGGAGACGACGTATTAACAGGGGTAAGATGAGAGAACGTATTTGTATATGTGTGTAAAAGAGGGACAACAACGGATTATATTAAGTGGATTGTATTACTGACCCATGTCAAGAATGACATAACAGGTGGCGTTTTTTCTTGTGGTTTTTTCTTCATTTTTCATTGAAACAAATTTATACCTAGTATAGTATTTTATTTACGCACAAAATAATGTTTACTACTCAAAGCTGTCAGTAATTATTTCCAGGTGATAATTTATCAAAATTTTCGCGGAAAAAAACGGCGAGCGCCGGTCAGTTAAGTATCGTAAGATAGCGGATTAGCATGAAAATCTAAAGAGAGAGTTGAGGAATTCGAAGCGTCTTAACTTTAGTCTATTATTTATCATATACATGTTGTTTTATATAAATTTATAAATAGGCACGTTATTACTTCCCTATTGTTTATTTTATCAGTTTTACGTTTTAAACCGAATTATTAAGCTTACTATACCTAAGTGAAAAAAGCTAACAAATTTTCTTATAGGAAGCTTTTCGGCACCCTTAAACTATTACTTCAGCCCAAGATATATTATAATATATATTTTGCTGTCTCAAGCGGACTTTTCCACTCCAACCGGTAATCAGTTCTCCTTCTCATGTTGATTACTTACTATTTATAAATAAATAAAATAAAAAGCCCTTTTTTTCTTACAAACAAAAGTAAATGACTATAATCTAATGAATATAATAATAATAACATATGAATATATATATTATGTATATATATCTATCTATGGTTGTATTATCTCCTTGTATTCGTCTTGTCTGGGTTGGCCAATTTTTGCATTTAGGTCGCCCATTATTATCAAAGTTTTATGTGCTTGGTTAATAGCTTTGTTTACATTTGTATAAACAGTATCATTTTCTTCTTCTTTCGCTATTTCTGTGGGTGCGTATACTTGTATGAGAGATAATTCGTGTCCTTGTATTTTTAAATTCAATAGTGCTACTCTATCTGTTATACCTATGAAGTTTTCTATGTTGTTCTCTTGAGTTTTTATGTATTAAGAACCCGACGCCATACTTTCCAGGTGTGAGTGCTATGTGACATAGAATATGATTGTCATATTCCTCTATCTTTGTTTCTTGACGTCTCACTTCAGATATTCCGATTATGACGACGATTACTTACTATTTAAAATATACAAATAAACTGTCGAATTGTGTTTATAATTCATATTTAAATTAAATTGTACTTCTACAGTATTGATTATTATTACTGTATCAATATTAAAATTTAAAACAAATCTCGATCAGTAATATTTTTTATCAGTTTGACGTGATCGGAGTGATTTTTGATTATTTTTCACTTTGGTTATCTCGGTATCTGTTTTATTGTTTTATCTTTTGGTATCTGGAAGTAAATGATTAAAATTAACAAGAATTAAAAAAAAAGATTATGCACCCCCTATGAAGCCGAAATAATGTAATAATGTAACCAGCTGAATTTACTTTAAAAATTTATCGATAACATCAACCATAGGAAATCGTCATAGTGATTTTTAATATTGATTGCTGTTGCTAACTAGTAAAAAGAAAATTATTTTAACGTAAGTATATTGTATATGTATAGATAGGTACATAATTGATAATAATTTTGGCGTCATAAGGGTGACGTGATGATGTAATCGTGCTTATAGATTTTGTTAATAAATTACATAATTATCTATAACGTGTTTTGCACTATATCCTTTAATAATAGGCAACTATTTTTATGAGAATTTGTAAGTCATGGATCTGCCTTATACAAGGAAATTAGTTTTGTAAACGTACCAATATTTTTATAGATTGAATTCACAAGTTATTTTATATAATGTGTTTGGGTCCAAGAAATTTAATAAAATGACGAACGTTCTTCGAGTCCAGTTACGTTAAATATAAGTAACTCAAAAGTCATACGTTTATAATATTATCAAAATACAATGTCATCTGCGAAATGGGGAAGGGGGGGGGATTAAAATAGCCAAAATCGTGTTACGTCATAATATGTGGAAAATATATAATATAAACTTCAATCAATTTGCACCCACGTTGACCAAATGAATAGAGAAGCAATCTTTGTATAAATACGAACCCGCGGCTCTAAAAAACAATAAGTATAATAATGTTGTTTTTCAAGGTGTATTTGATCCAGTGCAAGGGCACAATAGGTTGGACGAATGGTCAATACTAATCTTTGTGTACGTATTTAAAATTTAATTTTCGTTTAAAAATAAATAAGCACTGATATTAAAATTAATGTGGGTTTGGATGTAACCAATGATAATGTAAATATCAATATCCATTCATCGCTCAAACATAGTGTGCCTTTTTCAGATTCCCAAATAATTTATTATTCTTAGAGACAGCGATGAGTCAATAAACTAAACTAAACGAATATAATCGAAACGTGTCTAGATTTACAATGAGTTTAAAAATTATTGAGACTGTATAATGTACCTAATACTCGTATGCTGGCATGTAGATGTAGGACTGTGAATCATGATATAAATATATGTTTGTTACAAATTTAACTATACAAGTAAAAGAACCAAAGTAATTATTATTAAAATAATTATTCACGTCATTGTCCCTTATATATTAGTTTATAGATACTCTAATTATATTAATTAAGTAATTTCGCGAAAACATTGCTTAGTGCAGGATCCCATAGACTTTTCGTATACATAATATGCGGAACGCATTCTGACAATTGGAATAGGTTTTGGGGGTCACAAAGATATATAAAGTCGATGTTGCCAGGCGATATTAGTTGTCAATTTTTTTTTATTGAGGTTTTAATTTTTTTTCTTATAACCCACCAAAAATTGTTCTGAGTTCTTCAATAAAACCATGACCGAATCAGGGATTGATTGAAAATGCAATAATTGTACCATGCCATCGGCATGGTCGTAGAGCGGTCCGTCCCGTTTGAAAAAATAAAAATAGCGGGTAGTGCAATGTGTTCAAAATTATCGATTCTTAGAACCCTTCTTGGCTTAAATTATTTTATTTAGTAGCATTTTTGCATATAATCACCTAAATTGGTTTCTTTACTATATCTATGCATATGACATTAGTTTTAGTATTATGGTTAATCCAGAAACAGTGTAGGTTGCATATATAGGTAGGTGAATAAATGAAATAACGATAACCACTAACCACACTAAGTACCTACACATTTAATAAAATAAAGAAACAAGAAGTCAAGTGTTCAAACTGCTTTAGGTATCATGATCACAGTTTTTACTAACAATACTTACACATTTTCACAATGATATTCGTGTCAAAGCCGATTTCTTATAACTACGTGATAATTTACGGCATTCAGAATTACATTTGCATGGTTTAACTAAATAATTTGGCAGAGGTTCATTCGTCATTTGTCTTGGATACAAATTATTTTCTCATAATTGTTAGAAGTTGTAGGAAATAAATAGGCTCAATAGTGGATCAGATGAGCTTTTCCATAAATAAACTTGTGCTGAAGCCCTTAAACAGTGTAAATGCTTATAATATCTAAGCCTTGGAGATTGTCCCTTAGTGTATGTAGTAGGTATGTGATGGATTAATTGCAAAGATTTTTTTGTGAGCCCTCAAAATAAATTACAGCTTGTTAAATGTATTTGCAAAAATGCTCCCACATTTGCAAAAATCAACGGAAAAAGTGAGCTGTACATTGTGGTGAATTTGACGACCCCACACAATGGTTTAAATTGCAGGGATCAATTTTCACTGACGCCATTGATTTAAAATCAAAATCATTTAGAAGCAGACTCTGGAGTCTAGAATATTCTGTCATATATTTCATGCTGTAAAAATGCAAAATTTGGAGATTATCACAGTCCCGATACAGATGTTTTAATTTTAGGCATTAATTTCTGGAATAAACTTGCAACTATTGGTTGCCATGAATTATGGTTTGAGGGATCTCAGAAGAAATTCCATGTTTTAGAATGCCATTTGGCAGCTGAATCTCTTGGCGAAAATATTTGTAATATTATACCAGCATTACATTCTTTAACCGGCTGCGACACCACTAGTCGCATATGTACAAAGAAACAAGCTTTAACCATCTCGTCAATGAGTTTTGTTCAGGATGCACTTTCAGCTTTAGGAAATGGTTTGTTGGAGACCACGGCAGATTCAAGACCTGGAAAAAGTTTGCACTTACTTATTATGTAAACAAAAAACAACAGCGGATGAACTTCGACATAAATTTATTTCCCAAAATATTGGATTTAGTTTAAATTTGTTAAGAGTGATATGCACATATGATTCATTGTATTTACACTGTTTAAAGGCTTCAGCATAAGTTTATTTATGGAAAAGCTCATCTGATCTACTATTTGACCCTCTTGATGTCCTACAACTTGACTATGAGTTACGAGAAAATAATTCGTATCCAAGACAAATGACGAATGAACCACTACCAAATTATTTAGTTAAACCATGCAAATGTAATTCTTACTGCCGTACATTATCACGTAGTTATAAGAAATCGGCTTTGACATGTATATCATTGTGCAAATGTGTAAGTAGTGTTTGTAAAAACTGTGATCATGATTCTTAAAGGAGTTTGAATACTTGACTTGTTGTTTCTTTTTTTTTTAATAAATGTGTACTTAGTGTGGTTAGTGGTTATCGTTATTTAATTTATTCACCTACCTATATATTATGCAACCTGCACCTTTTCTAAATTAACCATAATACTAAAACTAATGGCATATGCATATATATAGTAAAGAAACCAATATGGGTGATTCTATACAAAAAAGCTACTATATAATATAATTTAAGCCAAGGAGGATCCTAAGAATCGATAATTTTGAACACATTGCACTACCCGCTATTTTTATTTTTTCAAATGGGAAGAACCATTCTACGACCATGCCGATGGCATGGTACAATTATTGCATTTTCAATAAATCCCTGATTCCGTGAAGAACTCAGAACAATTTTTGGTGGGTTATAAGAAAAAAAATTAAAACCTCAATAAAAAAAAAATTACCACTAATATCGCCTGGCAACATCGACATTCTATATCTTGGTGATCCCTAAAACCTATTCCAATTGTCAGAATGCGTTCCGCATATTATGTATACGACAAGTCTATGGGATCCTGCACTAGCTTGATTTCGTCAACTCAGTTAAACCGTGTCATTTAAGTGAAAGAATATAGGCACCCATTTGTTATTTAATAGGGTTTTGAATGCCGGGATTCCGCTGGATTTATTGATACCGAGATAGAAAATTATGAAAACTTGGATTCAGATTTCATGTAGTTTCTGCGAAAGGTTTTCGTGAGCCTAAGAAATCAGCAAATAGTAATGTAAAGACAGAGATGGTTTCTTAATTTAAACAAATAATATTAAAACCTATAGAAAAGACTAAAGAGATAAGACCAAAGAAGTTGACATACTTTGGCCATACTGTGAGGCATTTAGAAAGATTAACTTCTGCATCTTATCAATTCAAGGGAAGATCACATGTAAGCGAGGCCCTGCTAATACAATAAGAACGTCACTGGCTCAAGAATCTCAGAGACTGTTTTGAGGTCAGCACTCTATCTCTATTCAGAGCAGCGTCCAATAATGGATGCACAAAAAGAATAAGATAGATTAATTTAATATTTGTTAAAGAATAATATCCATATTTTCATCATATTTTACGAGATGTTTGTTCTACTCGTAATAAAGGTTGTATTTTTCTCTTTGTGTACAATTTAGCAGACATTATTATTTTTTATAGTACACTATCCTAAATACTTAGGTACAGGTATATATTTAAAAAAAATATATATTTACCCATGGGTTTTCGCCCTTCAGGTTACAGTTGGCTGTTTGGGTGTCCAGCCAACCATTAGCGGGTTCTACCCTCCATTACTGCTCTCTGTCTTCCAGCCGCCTTCAACCTTTTTATCATAAATTCAGAATCAAATTTCACAACTTTATATTATCATATTTAGTGATGCAGATAAAATGTTCTTACCTATGCCGATGACGAATTTCCTATGTGTTTCGTACCGTTTTAGATTTAAGATGTATCTTAATCTTGATACATATTCTTAGATCATAATCACAACAAATCGATTTAATAAGTACAATTAATACTGTATAGATCTAACTTTCTGATTCCTTAGTCCTAAAATAAAGTACTGAAAGATTATTTTAAGACCTTCCGAAAAAAGTCTTGAATCACGCAGAGTATGCATTTTTTCGGCAACAACTCCTTTTTCATGACTTTAATTAATATTTTCCCGTACTCAAAGAAATGAAAAAAAAGTATCTAAGTGCATGTAGTAACAGATGTACTATATTTACAACTTTCGAACTGAATAACTGAAAATTATTTTATTTTGGTAAAATTTTGTGATTTACCGCATCTCAAAATTCTGGGATTGCAATTATTACCGTTCTCCACAACCTTTGTGTTATATTGGAAATGGTTACATGCAAATTGTACGTAAAACATTTCACCGTGGCACAGTTCGCCGTGAGATTTCTATCGCAAAGAGATGCCCGTATACAATTTTATTAGATTCAATATGAACATTAATTCAATTTTCATAGCTGATTTCGGCAAAATTCAGGAATGAAAACCTAACCTAACAAATAATCCAGTATATCGGCCATTTTCAAAAATTCTTTGCTGCTGGCTCCCTGTAAAGTGTAAACCGACAAGAACCGTGTTGTATTTAGACATGAATTTTATATCAGTAGGTACTATACGACCCAAAAAGGTTAGACGGTCTATCATACATGGCCATTTCCAATACAACATTATTTCACGGTGATGTATGATACGGCGAACTGCATACGTACAAGTTTCCAGACACGATTGGAAATACCCGAAATATAAATACGGATTTCACAGTTAATTTTATTTCAAGTATTACAGGAACTCTCTACACCTAATATGCTTGACATTATAATAATTGTTCGTTGTGATAAGCTCATATTGAATATTATAAGAAGTATGTTATAATATTATTTACAAAAATTTTAAATTTCTGCATAAAATCTATCATATTCTTACGTCATTGACAAAATATCTTATATAATATGTGATAAGTATTGTAGTGTTTGATAAAGGAATAAAAAATTATAAGAGTGTTGATATGTTTTCTGAAGTAATAGTTTATTCAGGGTTATTTCCATTCCAAATTTAAATTAGGTAAGTACCTACTTAGGTACAGTTTATCGTTTAAACAGAAATAAATGAATCTTATCTCTTACCTACTATTTACGTTCCTTATAATCTATACTACTTAATACTGCCCTTCCAAGGAAGAAGGTAGTAACTCGCAAAATTTGTGAAATTGAGTGATGAATGCCATCCGTTAGGTAATTTTGAAAGCCCTATATTCTTTTCCCTTTAAAATCAGCATTATCACTAAAATACCATTAAAATTATTAGTGAAAAAATCGAAGCAAAAAAGCAGTAATTGCACCTATTCATTGCAGTTATTGCTTGTTTATTATTACTTTGTTTGTATTTTAATATCCTACTAATAAAAATTACCACCGTTTTTATTAATTCACAGTACTAAAGTTTGAGAAAAAACACATTATGTCATTTAACTCGAAAGTGTGTGAAAGTCAGTTACTGCCTTCTTCCTTAGAAAGACAGAATAAAATTGTAGTATAGTTTATGTTTGTTTCATTATAACCCAACACCAGCTGGACTAATATTGATGAAACTTGCACAAATTATAGAATACAATGTTACTTGTTAGTACCAACTTATCGGAGTATCATATTCGTCCAGTACTCTAAAATGGATACAAATATAAAATTCACCCATACAACCGTTTATTTTGATTATAACTGTGGATACATAAATAATAATTGCTCACATATCAGAGATGAGGTGGCGATGTGTGGTGCGGGTAGAGTGGCGCACGTCGATATCCAATTGTAGAATAACCTACCCTCAGCAGTTTATCACGAGTAAGTAAAGTTATCCGATGGTAGCGATGGAGTGGTGAGGTAAGGTGCGGGTAAAATAGCACGTACATCGATTCAACCGTTGTCTATCTTGAATGTTTATTTCTTTTTTTCTATATAAGGAACACATTTCATGAAGTAACGGGCTATCGCTAGTTCAAACTATAACATATACGCAAATCTGACCAATTTAAATTAAAAATCGCTGTAATTTAAAATAAACTAAATATTTTTTCCGTTGGTTTTTGGCTTACCAATAAAATAAACAATGTACCTTATTAGGTACAGAAACCCTAAAATAACTGAGACGAAATTAAATAATATAGGTATAATAATATTATGGTGATGTAAGTAATTACCAATAATGATGGGCCAGGGACAAGATACTTGCACTTAGGAATATTGGTATAAGTAAGTGTTTCGTTTATTTTTTTGTGAATTGTTCTAATAATGTTTCGTGAAGATTTAGGGAAATTCTTTAATGTTTAAATATTTACTATCTTAGAATTTTGCGTGGATAATTCGGAAATTGGACGACTGGACTCAGGAAAATTGGACGCCGCACTGTCGTAGACACGTATACAGAATGTAGACGAGGTATTTTAATCAGTTTCTATCTAGTACTTGGTAGTTTTAATTCATTTTACTCTAAACATAATGTATTCATTATTACAGAATGTAGACGAGGTATTTTAATCAGTTTCTATCTACTCCTTGGTAGTTTTAATTCATTTTACTCTAAACATAATGTATTCATTATTACGGATTGAGAATTACCATGCCTAAGGCTTTATATAAAATAAAAAACTCTTTCTTCGTTGGAACTTAAACATATGCACAGTTAAATCATAATATAATCATTTAAATATAAATAATGATATTAAATATATTTTTTTAAAGTACCTATACGTACCTAACGTCTATTTATTTTGGATTTCCGTGGCGTCCAGTTGTCCCGGTGCCAAATCGTCCTAGACCCGATAATTATGTGTAGTGCAAGGTATTGCTTAGACTACTTAGAGGGCATCAAGAACATTGTCAAAAGGGTTGATTAAAAATAGAGCTATGTATCGTAAAAAGGCTTCAAAGAAAACGTCATAGTTTACTTAAGCATTATATTAATTAAATTTTTACCCTTATCCTTACGGTTTTTGAGCTTATATGAAAGAAAAATTCTGGTACACTCAAATTTATTAGAGACTGGATTCACGATTGAATACCCAGATAGAAACTGATGCACCAATTCATCTGGGTAGCGTTGTGTGCATTGCGCAGTGCTTAGGGATTGCAATACCGGTATTTCAAATTTTGAATTTTGGTATTTTCCGATAAAATCAGACAATACACAAATGAAAGTGAAAACAAAATGTATTGATTAACATTAAAAAAATAACAGGACTGCAATTTTTTTGTTGGGTTACACTTCGTTGTCCTTCGCCTTTTTGGTGACCAGCAATGGACGCGTGCAGATTTTCGAAATACATTTGCATTAAAAGTAGGTAGGTACCAGCTTCCGTAATTTTAAATGTATCCAAATATTTTCGCCAGTCCTTCGCGGGTTTTAGAAGTTGTCAAGTATATTTTTAAGTAGATATACCTGAAATCCCGGTTAAATACTGTTCGTTCGTATAGTCATAAAGAAAGTGCCAATAGTTTAACTACGAGGTATTTTTAAACATCAGCATCTCTATCATATGTTATTTTACCACGTGTTTATTAACTCGTATTCTTGTTTGTCCATTGCAAATTTTTTTCTTGTTTGTTCAAGATTTGTATTGAACGATTGAAGATTTTTAACTAACTTCCCGACTAGCTAGACATCTGAAACATTTAGAATATATCAGAACACGACGACAATGCATTCTTTTAATACTTTTAGCCATCTTTAAGCAGAATTGAATTCATTTTCAGTTAATTCTGTTTTGTATGGAAAGTTATTTCAGAAAAAAATCGTAAAAAAGTAAAACACTATTATTAGTTGCTAAGGGGGTCCTAGCAACTAAATTATTAAGATATACGTGCGTTACTATAGAAATCAATGTGAAATGTCAAAATGACATTTCAGTATTCTTTATTTATTAATACATATAATTGTCAAGTTTGTATGATTCAACAGAAAATTTAAAAACGTGGTGTATAAACAGTTTTTTTATATTGTAATTATTTAAACCTATGTTTAAAAATTTACATAGAATATAATATGTACCTATAAGTATAGATATTTGTGCTATAAAATATTGATATTTTAAAGAGATTTTTAAATCTATTTATTGATAGATACCGTTTTGTTCCATATATTTCACGAATACCGGTATTTACTAGGAAATACTGGTATTGGTATTTTTATTCAGTATTGCAATCCATAGCTGTGGTATTTATACCCAACTGATCTCATGGATTAGTTATATTATATTTACTACAAAATGTCTACGTTTCTAATTATAAGTTGGTAGGTACTTCAAACTTTAATGAATGTCGCATTTACTTTTGTCTATCATGATAACAATAAAATTATCATCGTCATGTTTATATATAAAATGTATCTAATCTTGGCAATCATAACATAATATAATATCATGATTATATTATTATAATATACCAACGTAAACGATGAATCACCTAAAAAGTATATAATAAATTATATTATTCAGTCTATTTACCTCTACTAACTACTAAAAATAGCAACCATCGTCTTTGCTTGGGTTTAACCATATAACAACATAACAATACATGTAATTAATTAGGCCGCCCTTGATAGTATTTGCCTTATTACTAAGGATGGTGATCACTTAAATTACAATCATTGTAAACATTCTCTTTCCATCTAGGTAGTGTCTGTAAAACTTTTTTACGCGACGGCACATTGGAGAAGAGGGATTTGTTTTGTGGCATACGAAATTCTAAAAATCTCCCATAAAAATAAATAGATAGATATACTTTATTAATATGAATAAAACAAAATATTTGTAGTATTGGTAATAATAAAATAATATTGTTTTATGAAGATAGTATATCAACCGGGGTCGATCGACTTCTGGATGAAGGTCTCCCTTAACTGCCTCACTATTATCGGTCCCTAGTACATCCACAGAAATTTATGAGTTCGTCTATCTAGTGAGCTTTAGAGCGTCCCTTTAGGCATTTAGTGCCCCTTGGCTAACACTGTATGACCGCATTTATCCACCGGTTTTCCACTCGTCGAGTAACATGTCCAGCCCATTGCCATCACCTGATTAGTAACCTCTATCACATCGCGTACTTTTGTATGCTTTCTTATCCATTGATTTCTTTTTTATTTTTGGATTTGTCATTCATTAAGAGTCCACGTTTCACATGCATACGTGAGCATTGGTAGCACACATTTCCCAGCGCACACCCAGTATACGTCACAAACATTGGTTTTCAAAGCTCGGTATACAGTTGTTCTGAGCCCTCGTAAGGTGCCATGATTTGCTACCGTAAAGCAGAACCGTCAGAATGCAAGCGTCGAATCATGAGTCCCAGATACTCCGCATCGAGTGAATGTTGGTCTAGCCCAGGGATGGCGAACCTATGGCACGCGTGCCACCAGTGGCACCAGTAGAGATGATTTTGCATGGCACGAAAATGTTTTGTGTTGAAGAGAAAAAAATAGATATATAGTTGAAAAGATATTTTTTTTACCAAAAGTTTTACAAATACCTAAATATATAAGTACTATATAATATTAAAAATGCGTATTTTCTTCGTTTTAAATAATATTTTTACCAATAATATTTATCAATCCATGCGTAAACGGAAACGACGAAATTCATGCATAAACGACAGATCGCATTGTATAAAAAAAATCAGGCAGCTGATACTCTTGAAGAAGAAGCATTATACTTAATTTGAATTGCATAGATGGGTTCTTAAGTTTTATGCGTCACACATAATAATATAGCACTGACCTTATCAGGCGGCGGGATAAGCCGTGTCGCGAACCTCTGATTTTGATCAATTTACAATCATTTTACAATGCTTGAGACCACCGTAGCGAGAGGATGCCTCATTGGCGTCAATATGTGCGTAAGGAACCAAACTAAGTAGGTATTATAGTAATACGCCCACGGTGGCCGCGCGGCATAAGCGTTAGATTATCATGCCGTGGGTCCCAGGTTCGAATCCTGGGTCTGGCAAGTACACATATTGTTTTTCAATATGTGTGTGGGTCAGGGTATGGACCTAATAGGTTGAGCAAGTGGCTGACATCCATTTCTCGTAAAAACAAAATCTGTTAATACAAACCTCTACTCTGTGGAGGCCCATATGATCCTATTAGGATCGGACATGGTTGAAGAAGAAGAAGAAGAATACTCATGAACTCAATTGCTTATAATTTTTGAACTTTTTTAATATAATTCTTATAACTATTTTATTCATTTTTTTCCTGCTCGTACTACTCGAAAAACTGTTCGGCACGTCAGACAGTCAAAAAATAATATTTGGGAAATTTTGGCACGTGTACCTACGTAAAAAGGTTCGCCATCCCTGGTCTAGCCATTCCCATTCGGATAGAAAGCTCTCTCTGCAAAATGCCATCTCCCATGATGTGCACACCCAGGTATTTGAAACTGTCGACGCTCTCGATGTTTTGTCCGTCGCCATCAGAGGGAAATCTGGATCAGGATAAATAATGTTATTGCACAAAACGTTGGTTTTTTTTTTAAATCATAAGGGACTATTTTATTTAATGAACACGTTATTAATTTATATGATTTAAAGAATCACACACTGATTTCCCAGAATTATTTACCATTTCTGTTTTTTTCTCCACAGTACCTAGATTTAGTTAGTTTATTAATCGAGTTAGCATTTATTTGGTAGAATTCCATTTTACAAGAAATGAAAATATAATAAATATTAAATTCTACAGGTTTTTAAAAAGGTTTGTCGATAGCTATTTCGGTTGTAACGCCATTATCAAGACTATCAAGACTATCAAGTCCGAAATAGCTATCGAAAAACCTTTTTAAAAACCTGTAGAATTTAATATTATTTATATTTTCATTTCTTGTTAGTTAGTTTAGTTTAGTAATAAAATGTATTATTACTTATTCTTTAATAAAAACGATACCTGTGTGGAAAATTTTATGCTCCCATTATTAATATGACATATGTTTTGTTGCTTGCTAGAGTGATGCAATTAAAATTATTTTTACTATTGTCTTTATCAAAATGATAGTGAAAACAAATATACTATAACTTTGAGGTGTGTACGTTATATCAGGTCAGTCAAATAAGTTATTAACCACCATCATGATAATATTATGTGTAATCCTTCTTTCTTCTTCGTGTTGACTGAGGATCAAGCTCCGGATGATTTGGCGTTAGGGTATCCCTGTACACGGCTTGGCTATACCTTTTGTATCCTCCAAATACTACAAGTTTACCAGGATTTACAGGTTCACACAGGGTTTAATTGAATTTTAGAAACTAACCAATACTATCTACGATTTGTAGTCTTGCTTCAATGAAACCAAATACGTATGGCTGACATAGTTTAGGGTGCAATATTTATGAGGGATATTAACAGCCTACCTCCACCCTTCAACACCACTTCAGTAAATTACATGCTATCGCCAATTTTGAATGTATCTCAGAATATTAATTTGTCAATAGTTAAAAATTCAATCGTATTAAAATCGTTCCGGAATCGCTATCGAGAGTTGTAATATAACATGATGTTAACATTACTACCTCGATAACAGCATTTCAACGACTATGATTGGAAATATATATATATATATATATATATATATATATATAATATTTTAAATTTACATAATATATTTTTCAAGGTTAAAATTTGATAAGATTCGAATTATTGCATGTATATATTGCACGTAAGCAAGTTTTTAGCAAACAACGTGTAGGTATATTTAAAAGAAATTATCTGTTTACCAGTTATTGATCACTTTCATAACGGTAAAAAAATGATAATAAATAATTATGATAATATTTAACAATAATAATGATCTAGTAATTGAAATTTATTCAATGTTATGTTTTTTTGCGATCGTGAAATAAATATATACCTAGCGTTCACGCTGAGTCAAGAAATAATCACACCGAAGATATTATCACTTGCAAATTGATATATTATATTTTTTTGACCTTGTTAGTGCATTTTTCGATAAATAAATAAACAATTAAAATGAAAATGCTTGATTTCAAAGATTCCGGTAGATAATCTTACGGTGGCAAAAACAGAAATCACTTATTTGATTGATGGTGTTTTTATCTTTCTTGTCCTCAATGATTTCTCTCTTAAATTACGTAGAATTCATACTAAAAAACAATAACCCACTTTCTCTATCTATTATGATACACAATATTAGTATTATAAATGTGTAATAATAATACACTATATTATGTACATTATATATTATATTTTAATATTTTGAATAACAGTATTTATTTTCTTCACTAATTATGCTATAAAACGTATCATAATTATTACCTAGGGTCGATCCACTGATGGGTGAAGGCTTCCCTCAGATCTTTCTAGTTTTTTAAGCCCCAGTTGTTTGCATCGAACTTTTAAAATTGCATTTATAAATTTTGCAGCGTCTTATTTCGGACGTGAAGATCTCTTCACATAGTTTTATAATATGTCCGTATAGTTTTAGCTTTGTTTTTGTATTATATATTTATTAATTAGAATGATTTTATTTTTTTAAGTTCACTATGCTCCTCTCTTCCGTGGGCTCTTTTATTAGAAAGTGTCTGTAAATACAATCAAACCACACATTATGTGCGTGGCGACCTTAGTTTTAGGTATCTACTACTTAAACAATCCCAAGCATAAAACAACTGCTACCTAATACTTATAAACATTATCTTAATTAATATTTATTTTGTTTAATATGCATTTCTCATGCAGTCAGCCAATAATCAATAAAGTGGTTGACCGAAATTCATGGGATATTTAGTATCAGCATTATTCAATCGTGAGGGCTTCAATAAATAGCCTATCACAATTGAATGGAAAGGTCACTCAGTATCGCCGCGCCTCGGGTTGAATATCTCACTCGCTTTTGTATTATTATAGTATTGTGTATAACTGTCACTCCTGTACTTATTACCACTGTACCACGCTACAAGTTTTCATACCTCGCTTTTCGTATCACACATCATCCTCTATTGCCCTGTGCGGATCAACGACTTTCGAGGTTGTGGGATTTAGCCATTAATTATTAAATATACATTCCTAACTTCTTTATCATATTATACATTATGTACCAAGCTACTTACAATAGTATGATTTTATTTATGAGGAAATGAGTATTTTTTCAAAATAAATAATGTAATTGTCTGAGTCGGCATATTAACTCAATCTTTAATAATAATTATTATTGACGTACCATTATCAGTTTTGAACAACGACACAGCAAGCGTTTTTAATCACTTATGGGTTATTTGATTTGCTCCCCAGTATGTGTATACTAAATCTAATGTATTCACATCATTTGTAGAACGAGACTTGTACCGCGGCGACAGGATGGGACTGAGTCACCCCGATGAGCGAAAAATAAACGCCTTAGATTTCTTAATTTGTTCATAGGTGTCACCATGAAATAGAGCGTATTTAATTTAACTTATTATTTTAATATCGCGTAATCATCGTTATAATATTATTACATAATTTACCCTTTATGTATTTGAATAATAATAATAGATATATATGTAGCTATATTATGACAATGATATAAATATCGGACATGGGATATGGGGATGGTTCCTACGAACCCTTAAGGTAGAACCGCCCCTGATAATGCTACATCAACACCAACACGCACCTTCACCCCAAAAAAACAAAAATATTTACTGTCATTTCATGATAATACATAGATTGGCATTTCGCAGTCAGGTCCGTTTGTATGTTTTCTCAATATCGAACTCTCGGGAAATAGCGATTGTACGAATTGCTACTATTCAAGAATAATTTTCAAATATACCTCTACGTCGAGATAATATGACTACTCACTATATAAATATATTACTTACATAATATATTATAATATTTTCATGTTAAAAGATTTATTAACCAATTTATGGAACTATGTAGTCGAGTAACTTGCGGTGTGAAAACAATAATCGGCAATTTCAGTTAAAAATGAGCTCTCTCAGGCTTTCTTTAAAACAAAAGCCATTAATTGTCTTTAGAATTCTTTGAAAAACTTTCAGCGACTTTTAAAAGTATAGTAAACTGTCGTTATTCGTCATCTCCTTTTATAAAGTTTATTTGGGAAAAATCATTTATCATTTGAAAACACTTCGTAAACAATATTATTATATCAGAAGATTTCGTAAATGAATTTCGTCAGTTGATTTGAAAACAATAAGTAGGTAAGAAATTCGAAATGAAAATATAATAAAATAATTTTTGATTAATCTGTTTTTAAGTATTATTTATTAATTATTGATTTTCAATTATTTAATTCAATTCAAATTTATCTATTTCATGTAAAGCGAACATTTTTCTTTTATTCATTTATTTCACCATATCCGATTCTCAGTTAGAGCATGTGGACATTGCACGGTGCCTCCAAGAATCCCTATGGCTCGCCAGTCTTCTTGCACATTTTCAGGTCATGCTAACATTCCATAGCTCCCCCATATATAATCTGTGGATGGTATTTAATAGCCTTCTACTACGCCGGAATCCGGTTTGCTTAAAGAAAAGACAATATGTCAGGTTGAAATTTTCTTGAGGCATCCGCAGCACATGGCCGAGCCAGGTCTAACATCACCTCAGCTCACAGTATGATGAGAAGCTACTTGGTCAGTTATACAGTTGCTCCGGGCCTTCGTAAGGTGCGATGACTCACTAATGTAAAGCAACACCGTCAGAATGCAAGCAAAGAATAGATTTTAACCGAGTACAGCCGTGGGTCACATACATTCCGCATTAAATTAAATGTTGGTGCAGTATTCCCATTCAAATAGCGAGCTCTCTTTTCAAAAGACCATCTCCCGTGAACATTACAAATTATACGAGACAAGAAAACAAAAAAAGTAACATAATATAAAATATTAAAGCATTGGTGTATTGAAATATGAAAACCAGTTTCGTTAAAATTTATCTAAATAATCGAAATAACGATGTTTCGGTGTATTTTGACGTATATTTAAGTACAACAACTAATATGTATTATAAAATAATATCAATGTTTTGGGTTGGAGCATATGGACACCACGCGGTGCCTCCAAAAATCCCTGTCGCTCGCCAGTTGTCTTGCATCATTCCAGGTCAAACCAGCATATCGTATCTCCGCCGTATACAGTCTATTAATAGTATTTAGCGGTCTTCCAGGACGCTGGAAACCGGTTGGCTTGAAGAACAGACAAGTCAGGTTGAAGTTCTCTTCTGGCATCCGCAGCACATGGCTGAACCAGGTCCAACGTTGCCTCTTCAAGCTCAGCATGATGAAAGGCTGTTTGGTGCGTTCTTTTATCTCTTCGTTACTCTTAAAGTCATTCCAACCGCACAGCCAGTATCCGTCGTAAACATCTGTTTCAAAGCTCAGTATACGGTTGCTCTGAGCCTATGTTGTTTCACCCATTCCCATTCGAATAGCAAGCTCTCTCTGCGAAATGCCATCTCTTGTGATGTGAACCCCCGGGTATTTGAAGCTGTTGACGCTCTCGATGTTTTGCCCGTCGCTAATTAGCGATTAGCTAACATTGTTATATTTAGTAATAATTAGATATTAAAATAGTACAACCTCCTCATAACACATCAAAGTGTGTGAGAGCTTATTTTGACAATTACCTAATTCACAATATCCGTTTAACAATTTATTAAATTGACTGTTTATGTAAAATTGGGTTAAAATGCTTTCGGTTTTAACAGATGCAAACGATACCACTGAAAAGTTTGCTATCAAAACCTAGCTAATCTTTCATATTTTTTTTTATATAATCGAAGGAAGTTATGCAATGCAAAACGTATAAATAGATACAAATGATTATGTGCTCATTTTTAGTGTAATAACTTTCAAATATTGAAATATTTCGCTCCCCAGTACTGCCGTCCTAAGCGAAAGAGCAGTATCTCATTTTTTTTCGTTTTCTGGTTTTTGTTGCCTTAGGAACATTCAGGGGGCTCCACATCTATTTTCCTAAGCGATATAGCCGTATCTCATTTTTAAATAGGTAATATAAGCTAATTAAATATGGTGTATCTCAAAATCACAATGAAATCCTAAGCGCAATAGCAGTATCTCAATTTCCTAAGCGGTTTAGTCCTATCTCTGAGATACGCCCTTTTCGCTTACCATTATGACCGGCAAAGCTCACAATATTTCGCTAGCGACTATGCCATTATTGTCAGCTTGACGTTTCGGCGTGTGTTATTGTGGGGTTGACAAGCGTGTTTTTATCAAAAATATATCAAGAATGTATTCAAGAGCGATGAAAATGATGATTATGTGTCAAGAAAATTTGAAGGAATTAGGTAAGACATTAATTCAAATACAATGCATTTAAATTTATCGAAAAAATGCATGTGAGGTTATGTCAATCACTTGTCGACATTTATACTGTTTTATACTTACTACAATATTATCAGCTATTGTTACGAAATTTGTTTGTTTTCATTTCAGAAAGTATTCAGAAATCTATATCTAAAACTGAGAAAGAATTAATAAAGAATAATTCAGCTGTTGCTAAAACGATTTTTTTCCGGTTCGGTACATGTTCAAACACGCGCGTTAACATGATCTTACTCCCTACTTCATTTATTGTTTGTCAACTTATGGCTACGGCCGTATGTTGTAGCTTAACCATTGGGAAATGGCGTATTTCAAAAAAAATCTACCTTATTCTTAGGTCAATAATTATTATAAAACAATCATTATTCGTTGGAAGTTTATCACATTTGAATGGTCAAAAACATAGCTTATAATCAGTATCTCTAGAATTATCTTCAAATGTGTGAATCGTGCGCATTTTTTGAATAATAAAATGACTAATTCTTGTCAAATTTGGGGTCACAGAGATTATTAGTAAATATATAATGTTAATATTAATTTTACGAATGATCGAGAGGTTTAAAAGAATACTATTTTATGTATTAAAAAAAACTTTATGCAGTCATCAAACGTTAACAATAAATATAAAGGATAATAAGGCTTCAAAATTATATAAACAGATTATCTACAACGTTTAAGGAATGTCCAGGCTTATGCTCTGAAAATACCATAAAAACTCCATTTTGACCAACGTGGCGCACGTGGGCCTTTAAGTGCGGACTTACGTCATCTCAGAAACTGTTAAATGTTCGGAACCTGATGTTGATCAAGAGGCAATGCAGAACAATTTGGGTGGGTATGGTTTTGGAAATGCCTCAGGATGAAAACATGTGTTTTGAAGGTAACTTGGCAGCATTTGTTTTAATCGATATAATTCAATATTATGTCCGTATTTATAGTGTATTTTTATTAGATAAAGGCCATGCAATAAAATAATAAAATCACGTGATTTTATTATTTCAGACCAACATGGATGTAATGTGAAACTATTTTTGGGGAGGCCGCCAGTTAGTCCTGCTACTGCTACCCGATTATGTATGATGCTACTTCTTCGAATCAAACAGAATCTTCAATAAATTATGTTATAGTTGAAGAACCTTCATTATTATTAGAACTTGAGCCAGTTAATCCAGTCAGTTCTAATAACACTGTCACCCAAGATATTCCACAAATATTGGATGAGGGTGAGATTAATGAGAATAATGGCACAGGTGAATTGTTAGTGAACGTGAACGCAACAATGATGTCCTTTACACAAAAAAGGGATTAATAAGAAAGAGGAAATAGTTCGATTTGTCTTTAAAAGAACGAAAAAAACAAAAGTTGCAATCAATAGCACAAATGCATGCAGTAAAAAATGGTTGTGATAATGAAAAATGTGCTTATAATTGCGCTGAAAAGATATCTGAAGAAAGGAGGCAGTTTTCTAACAAACAATTTTGGAAAATAGACAGTTCTACGCCAAGAAAGTCTTTCATATTACATCATGTTTCCAACGTTCCTGTCAAGCAAAATGAGTTATTATTGATTAGTTGGCCATTAGATATAATTAACATGATATTTAATGTGGTTATTAATTGGTAATTGTCTGGTCAGCAGTTAAATTATACTAAAGATGAGAGTGGAATTTCTCATCTTTTCCTACAATATCATAAAGGCCAAGGTCGTATCTATTATTTCGAAACCAAATTTACTAAGCAAAATGGACGTATCTCATTTATTAGCTTAAGTTTTTAATTTTTAATTAAAATTAACCCATAAGCAGTTAGGTAAGTGTGCGAAGAGGTATTATATCGCATATAAACATCAAATAAGAATTTACAAAGTGGTGCGGTTTGTATCTTTACAAAATTGCTCATAGCCAAAAGTTAACATTTTTGAGATACCGCTCTTTCGCTTAGGACGGCAGAGTAACAGCTCTAAGTAATCCCAGTTTGAAAATCATCACTGTAGTGTTTCTCAAAATCAAATCATTAAATCACATACTTGAAAGCTCAAACGCTAATTATTTTAACTTCGCCGTCTCATTCAAAGGAGGAATCTGCGCAAAGTCAAAACCCACGAAAAGCCATTAAGATCGAACTAAAAAAGAGGTCGCACAGAAAGTGCGTATTTGGATAGGTTTCGACCCATTTACTTTCTCAGAATGAGACTCACTAAACAAACACCCCTTTATTGAGGACTGATCGTATTTCCTTGTTACTTAACACACCGCAAAACGGAAGTTTTTATACTTATTTTTTAATAATAATATTCTGTTTATGCAACTAAACTTTGGACCAAGGACATAATTATAATGTAATCTTATGACTTTCTATTAGACGGATAGTTACGAAACGAGATTTCAATTTGCGGAGTTAGCGTATTTTAAAAATGCCAACCCGCCAAATGTATTTAATTTCACAAATATTTTACATTTACAGTAAAAAAACAGAGATATTACATACTAACGTGTAAATTGATTTAAAATACATACTGATGGTGTTTTTGGAGTGAGGCTTCTTCTCGCTCAGAAAATTGGCATGGTGGATAACATTATAAATCGAGTGCTTAAAGTCAGACAACGTTATCTACAACGTTTTTTTTTTTTTGAGATAACGTTATTTTACATTTACGGCTACGTGATAGTCAAACAACGTTATGTCAATCTTTTTTAATTTCTTATTACATCGTCAGTAAAGTTTAACGCTAACTACATAAGTTACCCTTGTTTTATTATTTTTTGAAAACTATCCCTATAAATTTTAACATCATCATAAGCAAGATAAATGTACAATACACAATAAATTATAAAATATTAACATTAGGTTTTTAATAAACATTTCCCTTGTTGAGTTACAAGAATCTAAAATAACGATTTTTGGCTCTCTTGTAAAGTTGCACTTTTGTAGATAGTGTTGTTTGACAAAACTAAGCCCTCGAAATTATATATTATATATTTTTTTATATTACCGGAAATATTATAAGGCACCAAATATTAGAACTTAACAAATATCTTTGGATTTTATGTTGTGGGGTTTTATTCGATAAGTTGATTCTTCTCGGAATCTGAGTTTTCATTAGTAACTGTTTTGCGAAATTTCAGTTTTATGTTTCAACTGCATCTTAAAATAACATTTTTTTAAAATACAATAATTCGGTTTTGTATAACTAATGCCCAACATGCAACATAATCTTTTAAATTTGATTGGTGTATGACAAACGTGAATGAAACTATATGAAATATACACGTTCAATGCGTTGATTACACCGCATCATAAGCGGCACATAGGAGCGGCACAATATTCAGTTGTAATATAACAAAATTTCATTTGGATTTGGAAACTGAAGCACTAACCATTACTATTTTTATTTCTCTAATCAGCTTACGCGAGAGTTGTTTTAAAATTAACCATAAGAAAGCCCGTGTGTTTGTATCTCATCGTATCACTTGATTATAATTGCATTCCTCAAAGCCTGTCGCAAGAGTGAGAGAAAGAGAAAATTGATACGCAATTTTTACACACCGTCACGCAGTAGGCTATTTGCACACAGTTGGAAAATAGCTTGATGATTTGCTTGTAATTTGTAAATTTCACGACGAATGAGAAATTGAGTATTTCATTTTGATGGTGAAAGATAAAATGTTGTTGTTTAATTTTTTACACCTTAATGTCCAAACCAATAATAATGTTAAACCCAAATAAAATACAATAAACTATTTTTTTCATTCAGACAATTCACCAGATTTGAGAATATAACATCGTATTATAGTAATTACAAGTTTCTTGGAGGTGTTTTCAAATTATGTATGTTCAAATTTGTTATAGATATATTATACATAATATATCAACGTAACTTATTATAATAAAAGTCTATTATATATTATATTAGAATGCTAGTATATATAACATTAATTATAATATATTAATACAACATTAACGAAAAGCTAGCTACTAAAATCGCCTGAATATCTCCGAGTGGTCATACGATTATAGGAATAATAATTACTATGCGGTATCAGTTTCGAAAATAAAGTGAGTATTTTAATGCAAAGTTATTTCGCTAATACTCAGCTGGGATAGTGTTAAGGGTTGATCAGATTTTCGTGGAACCTAAGTCGCAAACCTTCTACATACTTAATGGACCATTCCTAATCTGACCGCTTCAAAGCAAATAAGTGGAATCGAATTAATTTGGCGGTAACGATATATTCTAATAAATGTAAACTGCGTGGGTATGTCCCGATATACTTTTACTAACGCGATTTAATACATTTAATCATGTAAACTGGAAAGGATGAAGGTAAAGCAGAAACTAGTACACATACGAGTACCTGGCGCAAAACGTAAAAAATCAGCGACAATTACTCCATTTTGTGGCCAAATTCAACATTTCAGTGAAACAACAAACACAAAACTTTAAATAAATTACAAATATGACAACGTGCTAAGTTTGAAATTTAAAATATTTTTTCATATTCTTGAAGGAGGATTATCAACAACAATTGATATAAGTACCTACTAGTTTTCGTGTGCTTTATATAAATCATGAAAACAATAACTTTATGTCTATAAAAATCTAATATCTTATTATAAAACTTTGACATTTACATGAAAATAAGAACATTGTAGAAAAGATATACGGAAAATCTCATGTTGTGGCTGATTTTTGGTATCTTTATATCGTTTAAACTAAACGTGAAATCATTATGTATATTCATTTAGTATAAATAATATCGACACTGTTCTGGCAGAAGACACTAATTCGAAAAAATTACATATTGAGTTAGTTATACCAAAATGTTCCTTATTTAAAACTTCATAGTCGGAAAACCTACTTTATAAATAAACAGTCTTTATTTTAAAGTCATCCTTTTTAATAAACTCACATGATAGACCATTTCAAACATTTTAACAACTTCAAAGTCAAATAACTCAAAACTAGTGTTCTCCAGTTGTGTCTCTCTGCCAGAACAGAGACGATTTATATAATATATTTTTGCCGTACTGGAGAGCAGACATAATAAAAGAAAAATAATTAATGCAATGTTCGCCGTTTGAGCAAATTTCTTCCATACAGAAATATGTTAAAAACAACGACAATCAAGTTAGATAAAAACTAGAAAAATTCCTTTTTTTACACGTCGACCATACTGACGGTAATAGTGTGTTTAGCTTTATGGTGGGACGAGAATTAATATCCCACTACAGTGAAAGAAGTTACCCGTGTTGGGAAAAATAACATGATATATTGTAGGCTATGGCGATAAGCATACGTTAAAATCATTGGTAGTCAACCCGCTGGGTGTCAACTTGTGGCCCGTGGAGCAGTGAGAAAATAAAAATAATATCAAATGCTGCCGCTAGATGTGCTAATTTCGTAAATTGAGATTCGATATTGGCTCAAGATTTTTGCTGCATTTGTAGCGCCATTCTCCGTAGATGTGAATTTATTACCGGGAAATTTACAAATAGAACATTGTGAAATATGTTGCGATGAACAGTTAAAGGAGAAATTCCATCATGTTGATTTGGAAGAGTTTTACATAATGTAATTTGGACAAGGATAAATATCCTGCATTTTACAAACATGCTCTAATGATGACTTCGCTATTTGGAAACACTTCACAAATCAAAATCACAAACGTGTGAACAAATTTTTAGTCGGATGAAGCATATCAAATCTCGAGTGAGTCAGGAATCACTGATGTGCATTTGGAAAACTGTTTGCCTGTAGGAACCTCACTCGATATCGATATTGATGCACTTAGTTCTGCCACACAAAATCAAACTTCTCAATAAAATTTATTATTTTTATATTATTTTGTTTTATTTTTTATTATTTAAAAAAGTTTTTAAAAAAATATCTTTGATTCTCATTTTTGTTCTTTTTTATTAATATAATATATATAATATATGTTATATTTCTTTTTTTGTTTTGCATAATAAAATAAAATCGGTTATGCGGACCGGTGGGAAATTTCATTTTTAGAATCTGGCCCGACTGCTGAAAAGGTTGGCCAGTCATGGTTTAAATGATTCTACCAATACGCTATTGCCTAGATTGCGTGAAATGAAAATTATACATGCATTTTTTTAATATGAGCGATGTATATTTTTTATTAGGTATTAGTATTTACAGATAGCAGTGGCGAAGGGTGGAGGTAGGCTGTTAAGTTCCGCCATAAATACTGCACACTAAACTTTGTTAGTCATACGTATTTGTTTCCGTTGAAATAAGACTACAATTTACAGATGATGTTGGTTAGTTTTTAAAATTTAATTAAACCCTGTGAAAACCAAACCATAATAGATAATAGTCAAAAAATACTTGTCTATCTATAAAATATCTAAAATTATACAATTAAATCATTCATATCTTTGGATATTTTATAAATATAATTAGAATAATATTTTTGTTTATTATAGTTTGGTTTGGGGAGGGCTTAATGAATTTAAAAAAATGAACCAACAATATGTGTAATTTATTATGTATTCTTAATCCAACGAAAACAAATAAGTATGAGTGAAAAAGTGCTCACAATTTTGTCGTATCGCCCGAAGTATGTCAAAACTATTAAGGTTTAGTTTAGGCAGGGTTTAATTGATTTTTAAAAACTACCCAACACCATCTGTAAATTGTAGTCTTAGTTCAATAAAAAAAATACGTATGACTGACAAAGTTTAGTGTGCCCTATTTATGGCGGATCTTAACAGCCTTCCTCCACCCTTCGCTACTGACAGATGGCATACTAAATAAAATACTAAATCAATAAATAAACTTATTAGTAATACATAGTAAACACTAGGTATTTAAATAATTTTTCATTTGTCACACGGATGTCTCAATTAATTATTATAAACAAAATATATCGTCGGTGTTTTGTAAAAAGGACGAATTAACCAAAATGCTACTTTACAGGAGGAGGGTTTTTCACTTTTAACATTTATTTGTTTTTTACCTGTAGATGATTGTAAACAACTAACAAGTTTATAATAAAGCTTAGAAAGAATACTGTCAGTATAATAGGTATTATTATATAATATTTTAAAATGCCTAATATGTCACATTTGCTTTTTATTTCGTAATTTTAATTAATTTAATTTTAGTTGATTATCGTTTTTAAGTACTTTCCTGTGGAGATAAAAATTCGCCGTTTTTACATAACAAAGCTAGTGGGGTACATATTGTATTTTCATTAAAATCTCGATTTCGCCAAAACGGTTGATTCGCCCTTTTTACAAAACACCGACGATATATTCTACGCATGATCTTTTAATGAAAACAATATATTTTTTATCATTTCATTCATAGTGGCTTTCGCGTGTAGGATACGTCTACAAATTTCCCGTTCGTGACATTTAATAGAAAACATCGTTAAATGTTAACGTCAGTAGCAGTCGTTGTATTGTAGTTAAAGTCAAAAACCGAGAGGGGATTATTTCCGTAAATAGGCACCTTATTAAAACAAATTTCGCACAAACACAATTTATTGTTGGCGCCAAAATATACACTTGATAATATTATTGTCTCCGTAAGTATTCATTTACTTGGAAAAGTTAAGGCGCGACAATACACTTCGGGGGTTCCACAGTTAGCGAAGTTTCACTTGGCGGAAGTGAGTTGTTTAAACACTAATTGAATACGTTTACGTGTTAGAATTTCGACATTGTGGTATTGTCGGGGCAAAATTTTCAGACAATAACAATAAACACAAGCCGGGTGAAAAATTAAAGTTTTATCGTCCTAGTATCATTTTGCAGTTTAATTAATTTACTGAAACATTTTGGTTTTAATCTAGAATTCATCTTATTTTATCTAAAACGTCTACATGACTTTATTTAGGTACCGTACTGAAACCTTCCTCAATTAATTTCTTTCTTTTTGTGTGACAGAATGATGGCAGTTATTTTTAACTGCCAATGATTAAATATAAATAAAAATATCAAGTGAATGTATTAGGTAGGTTCTAAGTTATACATTTCAAAACCAATGTAAAAAAAGTACAAAACCTAGAGAATAAGGAGTACATTTATTTTATACTATCTTGAAAAGAAAAGTGAGTAAAACGTCTTGCTTGGACGGCGGTCGATCAGGGAGTATCTATTCACCTAGTTTTTTCAACTGTGCGCAGTCACAACGGCATCTTTTGCAATGTTATTATACTTTTATAGTTATGCTATTTATAGTAATTAACCCACATTATGAGAAGACTTAGTATTTCATGCCCTAACGTATTATCTTAAGGCAAGATGCAAACGTATCAGACAACGTCGTCGCAATTCGTGGTTTAAGCATGCAACTCCACTGAACTGTGCCGGGTTGCAGTTCATACTGCAAAGATTGATCTGATGGTAGCCGACCTTTGACAAGCGATGGTACTAACACAATACGACGTACTAAGCCTCACGGAAAGAAAAACAATAGTTGTGTTAATTAAAAAATACCAGTAATGATACCTACACACTTAGTGTACATTCCTTGCTGGTGGATTATTTTCTAAAGTAAATACTATAAAACAGTACCCATTTATATAAGTAACTACAGTGATTTTCCATTTTTTTTGTAGTGATAAAATGTGGACACGTTTTTCACGTTATTTTGACTTTATTTAAGCTAGCCTTTGATACGTGATAATCTTCAAGTATTTTTGTACACGCGTACTAAGTGTTTATTTCCAGAATGCGACTTATTCACTTAATGGAAAAAAAAAATCTTATTTATATAAAATATTTTATTTCCTTCGTATTCACCTCGTATTATTATTTATTCTGAAAAATGGATTATTAATATACCTCAATTGTATGATTTTTCCGGAAATAATTTAGACAGTGAGGGGAAAACAGATCTTTAGAGTCTTGGTATAAGCGAATCTGAAACTAATATCGTATTAATAGATCGAAGCAGTTAGTTGTTATATGACGACGCACTTCAACGACTGAAAATATTTGACGAACTTGTTTATCTTGACTCTAGACTAGTGTATCAAATACCAAACTTTACATCATCATTGTTAAATCAGATTAATCGAAAAATAGGTATCGCAAACAGAGTGATGGGAGATTTGACCAGATTATAAGAAAGTAGTGCTATATTAAAATTCACCGAAGTTTGGAACTTGGAGAATAATATGGGTGAAACAATAATTAATACGTACTCAAGAGTCTAAAAATGATGCCTTTGAGATGAATCTACGTCGATTCGGTGGCATACAGTTGAATGAAGTAGAAAAATTATGGGAGATACAATAGTTATCAACCTTTCGTCAGCTGCTACAGAAGTAATCAAGCTTTTGGTGCTAACATTAATTGATTTTACGATATTTTCAAGTGTTTGTAGCCTAATGTCTATCATGAACATTCTCAGCCCAACGTTCACCCCGGAAGTCATCTTTTAGTGCCTGCTTTCATGACATTCTCAATGTCCAATGGCCTACCATGATGGACGTACTTAACCTTCCGGTTCATACTGTATATTTTCTTCTATCAGTTCTATAGTATTAGCAGAGCTATCATTTCACAATAATACACATCGTAAGACGTCATCACACAAGTTTGAATTAGTTTGAAATTTTTAATGGATAATATATAGGTAGGTGAGGTATGTAAAAGTAGCACAGCCTCAATGATGCCATCGCTGTGGCCGGCTCTCCCTCACGCTACAGCGGTGCTACAAAACGAACTACGCGCTGCAGGTCTGATATAGCGGAAAAATTGAAACAACATTGGAAAACAATCTGTGAATTTACCAGAATAAGGTCAACTCCAAACTTGAATCCGACACTTCATAAGCGAGCATTTTACAACTCGTTTGTTGCGGGCCCTTACATTTTATAAATTATCCGATTGAGCAGTTAATTTTTAAAACTCCTGGTTTATAAAAAAACTAAAATTTTATAATTATTTGACATTTTATAAATTTTAAATTAGACAATTTATAAATATTGAACCGTTTATAAATATTGGATAGTTTATAAATATTAGACATTTTATAAATATCGCATATTTTATAAATATTGGACCGTTTATAAATATTGGACAGTTTATAAAAATTAGACAGTTTATAAAAAATAGACATTTTATAAATATTGGAAAATTTATAAATATTCAACATTTTATGAATATTGGACATTTTATAAATTTTATAGAAGACATTTAAAAAATATTATATAGTTTATAAATATTGCATATTTTATAAATATTGGACAGTTTATAAAAAATAAACAGTTTATAAATAGTGTATATTTTATGAACATTAGAATGACAACATACCTATTACTTTTAATCATGAGAGTATCTATGCCATTGTAAACAAGTCAAGTAAACAAACGAAGAAATTTTCCTTTCTGTAGCCAAAATCTCGTAAGCATTATTAGAAAGCCATTTAATTACCAGTTTCTTTGGGAAGGGGCGACGAAGATTTTATTTAGCTGTGCTTGCGGCATATGATAAAAATACAATGGATTATTTCTTTGACACCGCGTGCTATACAGGACGTGCATTGTCATCAATGTGTTATTAATTTTTATCTTTCATTTTGGAAACCAGATGACACGACACATATTGGCCGACACGTATAGATGAACATGCAAGTCCCGAGTCGGTACTCTAAATCTGTGTTTCTGACTGACGTATGGCTTATTTTTGAGTTTAATATTGTAGTGTTAGTCTAACAGTTAAAGTAAAAATAAATCATCATTAAAAATGGCAACGTTTGAAAATATATAATCAATTATTGAACGTCTTGATTTGGTGGGAGTCGATCAGGAAATATTCACCTTGTTTTTTCAATTGTGCATAGCAGCACCTTTTGCTATATTTATATTTTATGCTAATATTACAGTATTTTGACCATATTACCAAAAGATAAAAGTATAGCGTTCTCCAATGCAAGGCAAAAGGTAAAAGTAGCATATTATTATAACCGTTATATTATAACGTGGTTTAAGCGTGCAGCTCCACCAAATTGTTTCGACTGACAGAAGATAATACAAAGATTGCTCTGATAATGCTTGACCTCTTTTTTTTATGGCGTAATAATATTTTTTGTTGACTATTGAATTTGATTTCTCAATTATGGTAAAAACAGCCGCACAACGATCGAAAAATCAAAAAAGAAAACTTGAAATCGTAAAAGTGTACAAAAACGTGTCCGAGAATAGAGACCAAAATAAAGTTTTACAAATATGCCACACATTTTTTTTTTATTCTTATTTTGACTTTTGTTGGGTCCTGTATAATATTCATTATCTTAATTTGATGAATTTTTGCTTAGCCAGCGCGAGCTCGGCTGAAATTAAGAAACGTTCATTAAGAAATTGTAAAGGTTAACGTTGATTTAGTATTAATTCCGGAGTGACAAAAGAGGTTTTTTTCTTCATTTCTTGACGAACAATATCTTTGTTTTCTTTGCGGAGACTTTTATAAAGATAATTGCTTTTATTCACGATTAATTGTATTAAAATTTCATAATATCGCCCGTAAAAAATAATGAAATAATAATTTATTATAAGAGTGTCTGAAATTGAGATTAATTTCAATGCGTTTTTAACTAAGATTTCATCTTTTTAACCGTGTTCCATGAAATACTAAACTCAATTATAATAAAAAAGTATTTTGAATAATATGGTATATTATGATATATAATGAAATGATAGTATCTACATTAATTCGAACAATTCAATTATAAAGCTGATTCAATATACAATCTAGTACCGGTTTCGAACAACGAGAAATTTTCTAGTGCAGTTTTTCTCAACCTTTTTATACATGCAGACTGGTGTAAATAGTTGAAATAATTTGCGGACCGCTTAAATTTTATTTTAACAGTATTTTATTTATTACTTTTAAAAATCTTATACTATAACTGTTATATTACTGTGTCTGCGAATAGAAAAAAATATAAAACATGAAAATTGTATAAATTGTATAAATTGAAAATGAAAATTGTATTGTTATTGAAAAAATCAGAATAAATTATTAATAAAAGATCTTCTGGAATTTTGAGAAATCGATTTATAATTTACAGACCGGCAGAAAGTAGGTATCTGTAGTCGGCACCGGTCCACGGACTGGCGGTTGGGAAATACTGGTCTAGTGGGACGCCAGAACAACTGGACGATAGACATCTGGGCGCTGCATAGATGAATGAAATGTGCCTGTGTTGTCGAGGTATTATTAAATATTCCGTTATATTAATTATTACAATAATTTTCCTATATGATGTTAAACATGTAAATCAAAGTATTATCATTGCTTAGTTAGATTCCAAGATTAACGCTTTAAAAGCATAGTTGCAAGGAAAATTTTGTGTCATTAGTAATTATATTAGTAGCATAATAGATAAGATCCGCCGCCCAGAATACAGTTTATGTGGGTTCAGGTCCCATTCCGTACAAATATTTTTTTTCAATAAATAATCTTTTTTTCTTATATGAGCCGTCGTTAGCAGCATCATTCGCACAACATATGGTGATAAAAAATGGACAGCGAAGACATTGAATTGCAAAAATTGAGAAATAAGGAAGCAGACAAGAGTACACGATATAATAGAAGTTGCTAAGCAGATGAAATGGTAATGGTCTGGACATGTCGCTCGACGAGTAGACAACCGCTGGATAAATGCCGCCATACAGTGGCACTCAAGGGGTTCTAAACGCATACAGGGACGCCATAAAACGTGCTAGATAGATGATCTCATAAAGACCGGTAGATGTATGTGGCAGCAAAAACTAGGGACCGAGAAGAGTGGAAAGAGCTAGTGGAGGCCTTCATCCAGGAGTGGATCGACCCCGGCTGATGAAATAACGGTTGGATCTTGGTGCGCTCATCTCACTTCGCTACTCTTCCGCTACTATTTGACAACTTAACTTACTCGTGACGAATAGACAACGTTTGGATGTAGGCACGGCCCTCTTTATAGTATTACTGCTGTTATCTGACTACGTTATTTTGGAGAAGTTTTATTTTGTAATTTTGGAAAATTTTCAGATATCGAGATAAACTTTACATCATTTCTCTATAGACTATGCAAGTTTCATAAATATTGGTATAATATTTATAAAGTTATAACGAAATAGACAGACTACATTTTTAAATATTTTATTTTATACTTTCTTTGAGATACCTAACCAAAGCGCTGATCAAAATTGTTAAAATATTGATTTTGATTCGCGAAGTAAATGTGGTAACTATTGGGAAACATGACTTATTACTGTAATAATAAAACACAATACTTACGTCATATACATTATACCGAATATTTTTAAAATAAAATTTATTGTAACGAAGTAAAATATTGTATTAGGTATAATTAATTAATATTATCATGTTATTGTTTTTTTTTGTAATCTCAAAATATAATAATATGATATAATCGGACATTGAGATTATCTTTATCTATTGCACATTCGCGGGTCTCTTCAACAGAAAACGCGATATCATCTCTCTCACTTTACGGCCGCATGCAATAAAAGCTAAATTAAGAAGATCAAATTTCACAAAGGAAAAGATACAAAAATAGAAAAATAAATTGGACTCGTGGGGTTTTCTTTTTGCATATATATTAAGAAAAAAGTCACCCCGGTTTACTGCCCTCGTGTTCTTTGGAGGCCTCGAAAGAAAATTATTGTGAAAAACAACGGCTCCCAAGTTATATCATAATATATAAGTTATAACAATATATATATATATATATATATATAATATTATCATATAAAGTGTATTATTCTTCTTCAGCTGTCTGTTTTCCACCCACTGCTGAATGCAGATTTCTCAATATCTTACATTATTTTAATTTTATGTACAAATATTATATAATACTCGCAAGTAAAACGATGCCATAACAAAAATAATAAGTAATTCTAACGCCATATAGAAATCAAATATAATAATGGTATTTTCTTGTTTTAAAATACAAATATGGTAGCTGACTTTTATCTAAAACTTGAAATTTCTTTAAATCGTATGCAGTTGACAAAATCTGGCAAGAAGGCACTCAGGAAAACGAAAGATCCGAACTTCTATTCGTTAATACGAATATGTTATTATAATAAAATTCATTATAATTTGTTTTAGTAGCATTATCTTCAGTTTATTTTTTTATATTATTGCACCAGTATTTTTCAACAGGTGCGCCACGCGTATCCTTTAGTGTGTCGCAAAAATTTGCCTATACAGAGCATAATACTATTATACAAAATAACACCAAACTGCTCTTTATAATAAGTAGTTTATTCGAAACAGCAATTAATACGAGAATTCATTATAAATATTAATTTAGGGATACGCCGTATACACAGCATCTATGGACTGCACGCCACTGATACCTACCTGCTTTTCTTAGTTATTTAAACATTTTCCATCCAAAACAAATTTTACTTCAGCCAACTTTTTACCCTTTGAGGTAGGTACATAACTCTAAAAATAAATCATTAATTACTCAAGAACTTAAATTCAGCTAGCTTTTTTATTTTGCTTACAGAAAATGTGGTTAAATTGACTCGGTGTCAGTAGCATTTTTGTATAGGAAGTGCCATGACTAATTATTATTATTATCTGTATGATTGGTTTACTGTGAGAGTTTATAAACTGAAAAACACTGTCTTATGATAATATATGAAAGCATATTATAGTTTATTCGACATATTTATTACATGACTTTGGGTACTTGTCAGTAGAAATGCAATATTGTTTGTCCCATAAAATAATTAAATATACCTAACTATATTTTAAAATAAATTTGTAATAGTAATTTAATTTTTAGGTTTAATGATTTATAGTAATGTTATTCTACTTGATAATATATCTGAAAATGTGGAACATCAAAACATATTGTATCATAACAATATTTCTGCTTAAATCTAATGGTAGTCATAATGCACGTCTGTGGGTGAGTGAAATAGTTGAGAAGGTCATTTAATAATAAATAAACCTTTTGATCCCGCTGTAAATTATTTTCAATTAAAACTTTGAGGTTATGTTTATGCGGGTGACGTTTCGCCTATCCATTAAGTGGACCTACGTATATATTATTATGTAGAAAATTAATGCGACGAATGAATATCAGTTTGGGAAACTCGTGAAATGCGGGCAGATGAATTTGGAAAATAAAGATCGCTCACGGAAGTATTCCGGTAAATCAAAAATAGTTTTTATCGATCTGCATGACGTGTACTAACATCATCCATCTTCAATGAATACTTATATTATGATTTTGACAGTTTAAAAAAAAACCAAGATAACACATAAATAGCACTAAATACTGAATAAGTTCACGTTTAAAAGAAAATGCAATGATATAGAAATTAATATCATAATATACTAATTGTAGGTCTACAAGTTTATGGCAGATAGTTTTAATATGACTGTAGTAATCATAACACTCAGCATTACAAGGATGACACACTTTAATATGTATGTTTTGTTGGCAAAACAAAACAACATAGCGGAAACAATGTCAGCATTTTCTCAATCCTAACTAGATTAGTGGGGTCTATTATGATTTGATTAGTTGCGACAATATCTATTGTAATGTATGAACTGCATTTTATAAAAAGCAAGGACAATCCATAAATCCTCATTCTTACATCAAGTCCGTTACTCGGCACACTATTCACTTCGAGTCTAGTCTCTCGGTTTTATAATATAGTCAATCTCATCAGTACATCCGTACCCGCGATTATAATATTAATCTGTCACCTTTATCATTGTATATATTTATTCTTGTAATGATAAATAAGCTCTCCTCACAACACGGAAACCACCACTTTATCCTGCTACACCTCATCATCGCCAGATGAATAATTTTAATTTTGCATTACATATTAAAAAAAACACGAGTTAATTAAAAACATATAGATAAGATTTTTTCCATTATTCAACAAATGTATTATTGCATTTTCGTACATAGGTTAGGAAGTTCTTTATGGTTGGATATTCATTAAGTACCTACCTTATTATAAAAAAAAAACTAATGGATATTATGTATATTAATTTATTTTCCTGTTAACTATTTTTTATAATATATTGTAATTATCTGAATATTATTAAATATTATTTTCTGAAAAAAACACTATTTACTAATAATCAGAATTAAATAAAATTCTCATGATAAACACTTTCTTGTGAGGTCATAATTCATAATAATCTTGATTTAACTTATATCATAATCGTGTATAATATATACATAGTACCAATAAAATTTTGAGTCATTTATGAAGTCTGTCTTGTTTTTTTTAGTCAATTACGAAATCAAAAATCCTCGTGGCAGACTTTTAGCCATTTTACAATTGAATGGTTAAAGTCTGAGAATTATGTTATGTAAAGCCGAAAATGATAAGAAAACTAGTAAGAAAAACCATCATATATGAAAATGAAAAATTAATAATAATAGTTTTATACCTTTTGATTTAATTGTCACAAAATTAAATTTCATGTTTTTTTAAATTTTGATTTGATTTAGGTCTGGATTTTAAAGTCAGTCTTTTATAAATTGTAATTATTTGTTTAGCAAGGTTTTTAATAGTATTCTTAACTTACACCTACATAGTTTTTATCATCGCAAAACAATCACTAAATGAAACGGACTCTAACGTCAAAACGTCCAAAGGCCTAGTTTACGCCACACAAATCTCTCACTGGATCTTCACTCCGAAATGGTCAGAGATACTTACTCAAAAAGCAATCAAACCACAAACACAAATTGTGTTGGTTATTCACATTTTTTCTATAATATACTAATTTCATTACTTGTTCTAAATATCTTAGCGTTGTACGTTTGCTGATATACCACAGCCTTAAATATTATATATATATCAGCAAAACGATGTAAATGGTGGAGTTACGAAATATTGTCATGATCTGGGAACACGAAGAAGACGAGACACAGTCACAAATAAAGGTTCAAAAACTTTCACATGTTATCATAAGAGTACCTAAATAACTAAAAAATAAGACCACCACACATTAATAACTTGATTAAAAGTCTCATAAATTCACACACGTGTACATACCCACTTCATACTTTAGTAATTCTATAAGTTAAACGCTAAGTTATCGTCACCTTTTAAGCATATTTGTGATATAATATATTATAAAAGTATAAATACCGATGAAAAATATTTTACATACCTAATGTTACAATGTTAGCATCGCTAAAGTGTTTGTGGGCTAGTACATTTATAAATAACATCGTCTAAATTATAAAAAAGCTACCCGCAAAAGCTCCCACTAAGCTTTCAGCAAAATGTTTTTTTATAATATTGCAATTTTGTCAGAAATCTTTGCAGTACCTACCTACTTTAATTTCAACTGTAGATAAATGCGTTTTATTCATTTATTTTTATAAAGTTGTTACTTGGACATTCTATACATTTTATACCTTATTTTTATTATTTCTTTTTATTTTTTATTATTTCTTTTTATCTTATTTTATACCTACTCTTTAAATTAATTATTGTGGATGTAATAATATATGCTACGATATAACATTTTTCATACTTTCGACTAGTATATAATAATAATTATATAGAACAATATTGATATTTTTTATGCTTTTAGTTTTATTCTACATGTATGGTATTATTAGTACTCCACGAGCATGTCTGGCATAATAGTTTCACGTAGTGTTGCCAACGCGAATTCTCTGACACTAATTCATAGGGCAACACGTTGCAGCTAAACCTCGTAAATGTGTCGCGGCCAAATGTCGCATCTACATTCTGCTACATGGCGAAAACAATTCCGTACACAACGCAGTTGGATGTACTAACTAATTGATGTTATATTGTTTGCTAATTTAATTATATAACGCCCACCCCAGACGATGCGTTGAAGACAATCGGATTCAAAATGATCATGAAGATATTTCTATATCCTATTTAACTCAATCTGATACTATTTCTCTATTTTAAATATTAAAAACGATTCCATTTTTTTTTAAAGTTATATGTACATGTGTGTGTGTGCTTGTGTCCAGAAACATACTTACATATCGACTGTAGAAAGGAAAAAATGACGTACCTAATCCTCAGTTTTTTTCAAAATAGGTTTTATTTCATTATAACGCTGTACACGAATGAATAGTCCAAATTATGTAAGCTGCGAATGCCGATTTATTATCTAAATTTAATTAAACTAAATTTAAAAAAAGGAAGTGACGTGGGAAAACAATAATTTTTATTACTTTTTTTAATAAACTCAATAATTAATATCAGATTATAAATATATTATATATAAAAACAAAAAAAAAAATGTCAATTATCACGCAATTCAAGGTTATGTTTATTTTGCATTTTAATTTTGATCGAAAACCATAACAAAACGTTTTTGTGCCTTCCGTAAGATTTGATTTGTGTGGATTACGTCATTTTCCTTTTCACAGTGTGTGTGTGTGTGTCTGTGTGTGTTGCTTTTAATGTAATAATAACCAACGCAAATGACACTTATGGGTATACGTGCGAATTGAATGCATAAGTACATTCAAATGGCAATTATTTTACTTATAAAAAAGGGTTATAGATTTTTCTTGATTTGCACAAGATTTTATGAAATTGGAAATTAACGTTTTTGTTTCTAGAGACCTATCATCGGAAAGCGACAACGCACGCGATCATCGTACAAGTAAAATCGTTACTTAACAGTCTGCCATTTGTCGGTATGTGTATGGCGAATGTTCCCAAGAAAGTACGGAGTTCCATTGTGACAATATGATAAAGCATGGTAAATAATATACGGAAAAAAGATGAAGCCAGTGGCATACAAATATTATTATACCTATAATGATATTTCTTCAAAATGGACCTTTCCTTTTTTGTGTTAGTGAACTGGATATTATTGCTCATTATTACATTATATTATTATTGCACCAATATATAGAATAGCAATAGATTTGGGTACGTTATGTTTACGATACTAAAACACGACAACATTAATTGCCGTGGTTTGACGCATCGTCAGAAGTCGCCTTAATGCTTCACAGTGCAAGAGCATTACATTTCCTACAGAGATGTGAATTTATACTCACCACCCCTTAACTTCTCTCGACGTACTTAATTAACAATAGTTTTGCTTGTATGTTAATATATTATCATCGTCACCATCATCATCATCCGTCTAAATATATTCACTGCTAGACAATGGCCGGCTGAAAAACGTGGGAGCCCGGCGCACTGAATGATTTTGAGGGTTCCTACGATAAGAAATACAATAAAAACCACAAAAATCAAACATTTAAAAAAAATCTGATAATGTTAGATTAACAATGGATGGAAGTTAGAGAATAATAATTGTATAATATTCCAAATTCAACCTTGAAATGTAGCATAGAGAAAAAAAAATAATACCATTGATTCAAATTGCACATTAGAATATAAATTGGACATAGTTATGCAGAAAGCAGCCAGTCCACAAAAAATAAAAACATGATATTTGATATAGATCAGATCCGAGAAGGTTTTTTCTACATTCTGCTGAAAATAGCCAAGCCGCAAAAAATATTCTTGAAATAAAATACTATTTACAATTTGACATTTGACATTTTTAATGATCATGTTGTTACTAAATGCCATTATCTCGGCTCAACATTATTGTGGACTGGCTACATTCTGCATAACTACGTTCAATTTATGTTTACCATTTGATTCAACGTGTGAACACTTAGAGATTGGAAATTAAATTATTTTCTCTTTTCAGTATTTAAAAATAAAATATGTTATCAACTTAACACTAAACGAGGTGTGAATTTTCATAATAATTAATCCTACTAAAGTAATACTTACACGAGCAGATTTGTAGACTCAACGACTCCGGCGATGTCAACGATTGGGGTGAAGGATTCTATCAAAGACGTTAGATTTAGCTTCCAGCTATTCGCAGTATGCTTGGTATACTTTATTAATGCTGTCATCTGATTTTATTCATTATTTTAACAAAACAGATAATAATACGAAACAAGATATAATATAATATACTCACTTATGGATATGATCCAAAATAAGCTTATATAAATAAAACTGCACCCAGTATTAACGTATGGATCATAACGCTGGGAACTTAGCAGAGAGGATGAGAAAAATATGGATAATTTTGAGAGAATAGTTTTTAAAGGAACCTTTAGGGTTATTCAAGGAAGTATAATGAGGAGCTATACACACTTTACGAGGGCGAAAAGATCACATGGCATATGAAAATGCAGAAACTGTGCTAGATTGGCCACGTTCATAAAATGCTGGAGGTTATACCAGTAAAGCGGGCTATATACGCAACCCTCAAGAGCAAGAGAAGACCTGGATAGCCATAATTAAGATAGCTGGACTGCACAACAAGAGATTTAAGAATACTCGGTCAAAGTATCTGGGGAGTGTCGGTGCTGTGTCGTCTAGGGTGGAAGAAGTTTATGAAGGAGACCAAGATTCGCCAAGGGTTGTAGTGCCATAAATGATGATGTATATATGATAAGAAACTTGTTATTTGTCCAAATATAATCTCAAATATGTAGTTAATTTTAAGTATAAAATATAAGGAAAGACGGTTATCACCAAGTAGTCACTAAGTTGACTAATATATATTTTTTTGTATATATATTAATATATATTAACTAAAGACGAAAGTCATGTTCAACTGCTTTGCAGGCCAAAAAGAGATCCTCATCAGTGGCACTCAGCTCGAACAGGTGAAAAGCTACATCTATCTGCGACAACAAGTGTCTATAATAGATGGATGTATATTTCATGAAAGTGTTCGCAGAGTAAAGCTAGGCTGGAGTGCTTTTGGCCGCCTGAATAATATCTTCAAAAGTGACCTTCCACTGTGCCTAAAGCGCAAAGTGTTCAACCAGTGTGTGCTTCCCGTGGTCACATATGCGTGTGAAACATGGACCCTAAGTAAAAGAGAGATCCAGAAACTGAGAGTAGCACAACGTGGTATGGAGAGGTGCATGCTGGGCATAACGCGAAAGGACAAAAAGAGGAATGAGTGGATAAGGAAGCAGACAAGGGTTTGCGATGTAATAGAGTTTATTAAAAGCCTTAAATAGAGATGGGCTGGACAAATAGCTCGAAGAAGAGACAATCGTTGGACAAATCTAGTCATCCAGTGGTATCCAAGAAGCAAGGATCGATGAAATGATAAAGTTCTGTGGAAGTACGTTGCAACGCAACGCACACGACCGAGAGAAGTTTAAGCAGCTTGAAGAGGCCTTCATCCAGCAGTGGATAGATTCAGGCTGATGATGATGATGATGTTGATGATATTAACTAATCAAACCATCATCCGATACGTTTGAATTGGTAGATGATATCTTACGTTTAAATAATGATCGTCGCGAGTCACCATATCTGCGAGAATGGTTGTGTAATTAGAGCATATTTCCGTGAAGTATTGACTATTCAATTCAATTTGATAGAACTACTGCAGATGATAATATTATATTGTTATGATATGACATAGATAATAATTAATAAACATGCAAACAATTTATAGGAGTGCTTTAATTTGATTTCATATTTCGAATATTGTTACTATTATAATAATTATAACATCGCATCGTTGAATTGACTAACAAGTAGGTAACACAATGCAACCAGATCAGTGATGTCCACTTATTAGATCGCCAATTTATTCATGTTACTGGTAGATAATTGACATAAATATGGGTACTTTGAGTTTTGCAATCAATATTTGTGTGCGAATCTAGCTAGTGCGCCATTACTAAATGGTTTGCATACAAAATGACTTCATAAAAATATTTATAGGTATACTATAGAGTATTGTTGTAGAGGTCTACATTTCACAAACAGAGTAGTAAAAGTAATTTTCAATCGTAACTGATTTTGGGCCTTCCACAGCGTGTTCTTCCTTCTTCGTTTCTCGACATTTAGCGCTCGTTGCAGACGTCACTCTCAAGAGATTACCTTTCAACCACACCACGATAAATTATATAATAAAAACTAACTTACACTTTCTGTAAAGAATCTTGCATTGTCGAACCCTATTTATCATGCGGTTTGAAGCAGATTTTGACAAACACATTTCAATATCACCCATACAGGAGTGTAATACCAAATTATAAGTATACGCAATAAACATCAGAGGAAAATGTAATATAATTTTTATTGATTTCATTGATATCTTTTTAACTGAATACTGAACGAATTTAATTGCATTTTTCTTATGAGGACAAATACAACTATTCTATTAGCAAGATATTAGAAAATAAATAAATTATATTATGTGAAAAATTACAATACATGTTACTAATAAGCGAGCCGGTTCACACGATGTTATTGTGAGGATAGCAAAACCAAATGGTACACTACCTGCAGATTTCTGTTTGTAAATTTGAGCACAAAGTTGAGGAATCATGTTCCGTGCTATAAAGCAAACATCACTTGATGGAAGAACTGAGAACAAGGCAATTGAAGTTTACTCAATGGTTGCCTATTTGAGTTAACAGCTGTAAACCAGGAAACTATTATGTTGGGAATATAATATGAACTCAAAGGGAAATGTGTTGTATCTGTGCTCAGCTCTAAATCGTATAATTTTATTTTAGCTAAGTATATACTGCTTGAATTATAATATTAAACTGGTATTATAGTACTGGGGTGTAGTGTAGTTACCTTGACTGCTGTTTCGGGTTTGTTGTGTAGTGGTGAATCAAAGTCACATTTTAGTTACGAATCAACACAAAAAGCCTTTCGGATTAGGATTAAACATCGTCAAATACTGCGCTGAAATTTCTATTCGAGTGTGTTTTTGGACAATGGCTCCTCTCAGCCGACTTTCATTTCTAATCTCGCCTCGTCTGCCGCATATCTATAAATTGAACCTTTTTGGATCGTCGATCCGGTGTTGCATATGAAGACCGCGCAAATCTACATAGCGACAGTCGCACGTAACTCCATAAACATATATATATTTGGATGCGGTGATCGGCGAGCCGGTATAGGAATTACCAATTCGTAGGTGTTCGTATGCGTTCTGGCGTCTTCGACTCGAAGCCCGAGAAGCGTGCGATTTGTTGATAGTAGCACTATATGTTTTTTCAAACGAAAAAGTCACATTCGACCAATCTGCGGAGCTTCATTTGGCAACGTGTGTTTTGTGAATAACGACGACGTCACATAAACGAATTCGATATGCTGCAGACGGGCGAGCTTAGATGTGAGAGCCGGCATACCCGCGATCAAAATTGCAGATGAGTGCACCAATATTCATTCCGACATTGGATGCACTGTGCACCGATATGTGCCCAATTTTTGTGCAATAGCGTTTAATTTTTGTTGACGACGTTGACGTTTTGAAAGGTTGCGCGCGTCGCTGTCGCTAGGCAGCTACGTGCGAAGGCGAGAGATGCAACATGGATGCGACATTTCTACAATGTTTGATGTATGTCTGTGTTGTCGACGAGATGATTTTGTATGGGAGACCCGGTTGAAGTTTTTCAAAATTGAAGGCACGCAAGTTTTTTTTCCATTGCTGTAGCTACAGGGGTGGGCAAACTGCGGCCCGCCAGGTTTTTTTTGCGGCCCGCCATAATTAATTGTACTTCTGATTACGAATATTTTTTTTATAATTTTTAAAAAAATATTGACAATAGATTAAAATTTGAAGAATTTGTTGTTTCGTAAATGTATCATCTCAGTAGATACGTCTTCCTTGCGTCTTGTCTCACACTATGTTACCACTATTTTCTACGTTGAACATCGATTTCAATAGATATTGATAGTGTACCGACAGAGCTACCTACAACTTGAGATTATTGATCTGCAGTGTGACACTGATTTAAGAGAATTGCATCGTCGTGAAGAAATCTCCAAATTTTACAATGCCCTTAATTCAGACAAATTCGACCAACTTAAAATAATCTTTAATCTTAAAGATTACGCAAGAAAAGTTATTTTTGGATCAAACTATATATGTGAACAAAACATTTTCGATCATGAATGTCAATAAAAATTCTTTACGATCAAATATCTCCGATGCCCATTTACAAGCAGTTTTGAGAATATCAACTACAAAATTAACACCTGAATTTAAAAAAAATATTCAAAAATGTACAACAGTTTCATTCTTCTCATTATTTTTTTGTAATGTTTATTTTTCGTGATAATAAATAATGTATATCTAAAAATGGTATTTTACTTGCTCATTTTGAATTCTTGAATTTGGCCCTCCATCCAAAAAGTTTGCCCCCCCCTGAGTGTAGCACATAAAAAAGCTCAGGAAGATAGCTGGCCATAACGTGAAATGATAACAAAAATAGCAAAGGAAGCAAAATTTAAAACGAGGTGTTTACTGAACTGCTACAGTAATGGACTGAACACTTTGCTTGGCAAGCGGAGACTCAATGCACAAACTATTATTATACAGTGGTAAGTCTACAGAAAACAAAAAACAGCTATTATAATGTCAAGCATGGATTGTTTCTAATATTAATTAATAGTTGTTAATGATAATATACCATTTCAGCAAATCTGATACGCTAAACAGTTATAAATAAAATTGTATTAACTCATATTGTATTAACTACCATCTGCCGACTTTACAAAAAAACAATAACAAAAGCAGCTTTTGTAAAGCTTTCGTCGCGAAAACTCGCAACAGAATATTATGCAAGTCACTAAATCTTGGTATTCAGACGAGCTCTTAAGAAAACTAAAACTTTCACAGTAAAAAAATGTTGATATTTTTTAGTTTTCAAACATGCTGTATTATGACAGAAATGAATAGGTTTTATGTGTTTAATTTTAGACATATTAATCGAGCACTGTAAAGTGATAAGATGTTTTTGTTACATATTATATTGATGACCGATTATTCATTCTTACGTTGCTTACGTAATCTGGCACTATAGAGTATAGATCATTCAGGTCCATGGCCGACTACATAACCTTACTCCAGGGATTTATATCCCGAGCTCTCTCTCTCTAGTCGGTCATACTCTGTCTCTCTGCATCGTTCTTGACATTACCCTCCCATCTCATCCAGGGGCGGCCCAGGGTCCATGCGTGCGCCTACAGGGGTTTCTTCATAAACTTCATGTGGAGCTCTAGATCCATCGTATCTAACAACGTGGACGACCCATCTGAGTCTTAGTGCCCTCAAGACATTGATTAATTGGGTTTAAATTATTTGCAGAGATCACGGCACGCACGGATGCGACATCTTTGTATTCTTCGGAGAATTTTGTTTTAGAATATTTGGATAGCCTTCTCTTGTTTCTTCGTTAGGCTCCAGGCTTAACATCCATACAATATAGCAATTGGTTTTACGGTCACGTTGGATACTTGAAATTGTCGCATTTGTCGTTATAAATTTTTCTTTAATATAATTTTCAAAAGTTTAACCATACACCGAGGCAATTGAGAATTATTGAGATATTAACTAGAAATTTAAACAATGTTGTAGACGAATTGTAAATTAAAATTTTATAGTAAAGGTTTCATGTACCTACATACTTATTATATTATGTTGAGAATGTATCTGTCCGTTTTAATTGAATAAAAGAACACAATATAATATTGTTTATGGGTAAAAGTTAAAATTCAACCAAGCAAAATGTAGATACGACATGTGCGTAAGAAAACCTTTGATATTATGTGGTTCAAAAAATATCAATGGATACTCAGAGCTTTGATAAAATTTGTCAAAGGGATGGAATATCAATAAATAATAGTAGGTAAAATTACCTATACGTGTAAACGTAGGTATACTGTAAGAGTAATTCTAACATGTGGATTTATCTGTATTTTTTCAGAGGAATATGAAATTGAATTTTTTGCCCTCCCCCCTTATGTACTTTAAACTATATTTTGTTTTCGTATTATCTAATACTATTGACTGTTTAATTTAACGTTCGCTTTAACTTTATAAATTCTCACATTTATAGTGGAGGGTAATTAGGGTAAAGAAGGTTACAGTACCTACTTGAGAGATAGATTAAAAACTATTTGAATATTTGGGAAGGTCGTCTCTTATTTATCAAAAATGATTTTGCATATGTTTTAAGAGCGTAATATATAATACAATAATTATTATGGGAGACATTAGAAACATACATAATGTAATGATCCTTAAGGCCTTTGTACATTCGAATATACCGAATGTACGACCACAAAACATCGATTTTTATAAAAAAAATAAAAATGTGTAACTAAAAATCCTTTTTATTTATATCAAACGATATTTAGGTTTGGTCCAAATATTGAAGTTCGATATGATATAAATAAAAATGATTTCAAGTTTAGTATACACATTTATATGTTTAAAATCGATGTTGTTTAAAATGAATAATAAAACCATGAATTATTCAAAAATATTTTTGGTACAATATAGAAAACTTAATAAACTATATTTTAATAATAAATATGATCATAAAATAATATGTCATAATAAGATGGGATCCTTAAACAAATTCACATGTTTTACATTTTTACATTTTTTACAGTGTTTATCTTTGACTTGAAATATTTTTTTAATGTTTTCAGGTGCCTACATATTTTAATAATTAATACAGTTTAAATTGCAAATTATCAAAAAAATGTCTTAAATTCCAAGTTTCGTATTTTTTCTATAGGTGTCTCTGGTAGGTAAAGGATTCGCTTTAAGTAAAGACTGTATATGAATTAAACGTATGTATACCGCAAATCTGACAAGAGCTTTACTAATAATAAAATTAAGCTCTAGATGTCTATATTTTATAACACATATTATGCTCTGAAATATTCATTAAATTTCTTAAATTATCACAATATACTTCTGTAATTAGTAAATCAAGACGTAAAGCCTTTAATTTTTAGATGGCGACATAATTATTCAAATTGTTATATTTAAAAATATATATATTACTGGTCATTCGCTACTTAATTAGTATATGCATATATTAGTAATACTATTAATCGTACGGTTTACGATTGATGTGAGATCAAGTTCCAAATGATTCAAGTGTTTCTCAGATTTTACAAATATTATAAATTTAAAGCATAAATTATGTTGGAGTATATTCTAATATCTTGCTTAAATGATTTAAAAATTCTTCTGTAAGTAGTGTTCAATATCTATATAATATTATGTATAATCATTTTTTACCATGATATTACCAAATTTTTCGAATAATTTTAAAAGCTTTATTCTGGAATAGTTTCAAGAGACTATGATAGTAACCGTAACTCGTAAAACGAATTAAAAAAAACATCTTATCGTAGATTGTTTACGCGTTTTCTCATATAAAATTTTCCACAAAATTCCCTTCTCAAAATTACCTACTTTAATAAACTAAAATCGCTTAAAAAAATACCAATATTTTTGCAAGCCCAAAAAAACTGATAACGCCATAATGTTCTCATGTAAAAATATCCGCCGAACACAAAATACGTGAAATCGAAAATAAATTTGGGCCGGCGGACGTTTTTCCAATAGTTTTTTTTTTTACAATATGCGAGTTAATTTATTAGTTTTGCGGTCGAGCCCGCGTTGTTTAAATGATAATAACGCTTTTTTGTTTGCGAATAAACTTCTGCGTAGAGCAATTTTATTTTAACTTTCATGAACATTGTTTTAAACATGTTTATATTTTTCAGTGTTACATAATAAATAAACTGCATAGATAAAAATGATTCAGAGCTTCGTAGATAATCGGATAAAAATACGTATAGTTATATTCTACCCTTCGCTCACAATAATGAATCAGATAGGGATGGTGAGGAATTATTACGTAATTTAAAGTTCATGGTTATGTGGTTCTGTATATGCCGCGAGAATAGTCGCTCTACAAGTCACTGTCTAGCAGTAACGTCCCGTAGGGTAGGCAGGTCGTGCGTAGCACAGGGGCGGCAAATGATGGAATGGATAGAAATAGTGGTGGTTTTCTATGAAGTAGACGATCTGATCGCTTCATTATAAAGTATCAACATGTTAGTTTAAAAAATAATCGAAGCATAAAAAATCCTGACAGTATAACTATTGTTGTATTGAAATACCCATTATAATACCTATTGAAGTGACGGTTTATCGCACAGGTGATATTTTCACAAGGATGCTTTCATATTATCTATTAGCGCCACAGACCTCCATGTGCTTAGAACCACCACTGTAAGTTCTATGGAAATGCTCTAATTCTCAGTAAATGGTATGTGTCAATTTGTATGCTTAAGATAGCCGAAAATAAATAATAAAATATGTCAGTAAGTAGCTAACGAATTTACAATTTTCAACTAAAAATGAAAAGTTACGGCTTTCTATTAAGTCTGCTTAAGGGCAATACTTTGCATAGGAACGTCACTGCTGTCTAGATACGGAGTGTCGTTTTCCCCCGCTATTTTTTTGCCAGAGGAAGTCGTTGTACTTACTGGTTCTTAATATTACTATACATAATTATTGCGACGAATAAAATTGATGATGCCACAGAATTTATAGCTGTTAGGAGATTTTAAGTCAGGAAGTAATATTGTGGGTGGGTAATGTTGGTTGTCCGTGATAGATGAGTGGTTAAGTGTCCGCTTGGCGCTTATTAAGGATCTATTAAATTCACTTGTTGTTTTCCAATATATGCTTGGAACCCTGTGAGAAAAACCATGGGTTGGTTTAAAATGATTTTTTTACAAATATATATAACTATATTATAATGTTTAGACTCAGAGCATAGACCTAGAACGACTTGGTGATATTCATAGGAAACTACTTCAAGAGACGACCAACATCCATATAACAAGTATTTTGTAATGAGTATTCGTAAAAACATTAATAATTATCAAATCACAATATAAATAAATGTCCGACCACGCGAAATTTTGAAATCAAGCTGAATTCTTCACCTGGTGAAATTTATTATAATAGAGTAACATTACATTATTACTTAAAGTGTCTCGATCACATCATTTTTCTTCAGAAACACATGATAGATATTGTCCCATTGATATATTATTCTACATTCATATAATAATATTGAGGGCAAAGAAACAGGACTTTTTACAATTCAAAATTATTAGATACATGACGTATAGCAAATTTTTATTAGTGTTTTTGATTTGGTAGCCATAGCACAATTATTTGCCATTAATCTTTCCTTGCATAACACGTTGAATAATGCTGTAATTTTTCTTCTCATAATACTGCCAAAGTACTGTAGTTTTCTAGTTTTGATGGTAAGCATAAATTCTTGGTACTTTTTCAATCGATTGAGAACGTCAACTTGAAAACCCAGTGAGTCCAAAGAATATTGAGGAGGTTATTTAATAAATTGAGTCCACATTCACAGTAGCCACATGCCGTCAAAACTGGTAATGGTCATTATTGAATTATGTGGATCACAATTATTTTGGCTTTCATTTCAATTTACATTAATAACTGGAAAATATTACCACGTGTCGAGATTCTCATACGTTTTCTCGATTTATTCTTCTCTCTTACGTGTACGTTTTGTATTACTGTGGTTTTAGACCCAATTATTTGTGCATAAGCTGCAGCATCAATCTCCTCACTTTGCCGAGCACGCCATCGCCATTACATCTCAAGCATCGGCGTCTTTAGCTGATGTTTCTTCCTCATCCATAATTTTTCTATTTTTTGATTGATTGTGTATGTTGTCTAAGGTTACAATAGATTACAGCATCCTATCCCTATTATATTTAATAAGATAACACACTAATTTCTCGATACTGTATTCACTCGATATGCTATTATCTCACTGTAAGCATCTGTCAAACAATTTTATTATGTGAGTATCAATTGTTTTATTTTATGACCCGATTAAAATAAACGATTCATCCGATTTTTCAAATTAAGAATTTGCGTATATCGGTAGAATTGTGTCAGATTCTTTCAAATGACACTAAAGTTGTGATTATTCATTATTCATGCTAATTTCAATTAATTTAAACAGTTTCTACGTGTGCGTACGTTAAAATTACTTGCGATATTACATCCATCGATAATATTTTGAACATTGAAGTTAAAGTCCCTCCACCAAACCCGCCCCGTACCACCCTCGGTCTTAATCGAGAGTATCACGGGACCCATCAATTGGTGATGTGAAGCATCTAAGAATTGGCCCGGGAGTGTCCTGGGAGAAGATGCCCAAGACTTAGATTGCTACGCTCAAAGTGAGCTCTGACTGAGTTTACTGAGTTTACTCTAATGCAAAGTGCCAGGGAGAGAAAAAGCACATGGAAATTACTAAAAAGAAAATGAACCTACTTGTTTATTAAATTAAAGAACGAAGCTAATCATACAGGCAGCAAAATTTATGTGAAGAGATCTTCACGCCCGTAGTAAGACGCCGCAAATTTTTTGAAAGCAAGATAATTGGCCTTAGTAGCAACCAGGTCGGACGGGCCGATGGGTCCAACAGCTCGTTGGACCGACCTGAGCATTTCCTCCCGTTCGGAGCACATACTCAGACACTCCCATAGGATGTGGTTGGCATCCTGTATTTCCCCTCCGCATGGACATGTCGTGTATTTCCCCTCCGAATGGACATGTCGTGTATTTCCCCTCCGCATGGACATGTCGTGTATTTCTCCTCCGCATGGACATGTCGATTTCCCCTCCGCATGGACATGTCGATTTCCCTTCCGCATGGACATGTCGGTTTCCCCTCCGCATGGACATGTCGATTTCCCCTCTGCATGGACATGTCGATTTCCCCTCCGCATGGACATGTCGAATATATAATTATTATATATAATAACGAATATTTTGAACAGAACCCAATCTGCAGACCATAGATACATGGTGTGTAAAATTCCCACCTCCGCTCCCGTTATGTATATGCAGCCACGTCATACGCGGCCGGCTAACATAACCCTTACGTGTGCCAGATCAAAAAATTTAAGCCATCATTTTGTCCCGAGCAGAGCCGCACGGGACTGGTGATGCAACCTTGCACCGAAGTGCGAATGCATGATGTTAATTTATATGGCAACTATCAGAGTGACTTTAGTTTGAAGAGTCGCAAGGGGAGTCGAGAGTGTCCCGCCCCGGCTCTGGCGAATTTAGTACAAAAGTACGCTCTGGCGAATTAAGTAAAGGCCGCAAAATTGGCCTCGGTTGCCACCATGTCCGCGTGTCCTATTAGGCCCGAATGGGGTCGGACCCGGGCAAACAACTCAGCTCGTTCGGGGCCCATAAGTGGACAGTCCCACAGGACGTGCTCTGCGTTCTGCTGGTCGTGTCCACATGAGCAACCCGACCCATGTCCTGCCAAACCAAACCCCTGCAGTTTGGCCGCAAAGTTTCCATGGCCAGTCATGAATTAACTAGTCCAGTGGGTCGGCACCAGTCTCCTCGTCATGTGTCTCACCGAGACATCTGGAAAGTATAGAAAAGTCTGGCGGCCCTTAGAGGAGGCCACCCATTTCGCCTGCCATGCCGCATATGCGGTCTTGTAGACCAGCTCAGATACAGTCTTTCTGTAGCTCACGCCCTCCGATGGCGGTGTCAGAGGGACACCGGCGAGAGTTGTATTGATCCTCTTCATAAGGAGAGTGATCGATCCTCTAATTTGAACGTGCAAGTCAAGGGGAAAAACCCCCGCAAGGACCGCCAGGGCATCCGAAGATGTGGTCCTATAGGCCTTAGTAAGGCCAATCAGAGCAACCCTCTGTCCGCTAAGCAGAGCCTTCTTCACAATTGTCAGCGAGGCTTTGGTATACCACACGCTGGAGGCATAGCCAGCGATGCCCATGAATATAGCCTCGTAGGCGATTCTCAGGGCCCGAGGCTTTAGGCCCCAATTGTTGCCCGCCAGGCGAGCAACCTTCTGATAGGCTGAGTTGGCCTTAGCCACAATTACTTTAGCATGCTTCAAAAAGGTCTGCTTCTAGTCCAGAACGACCCCCAAGTAGGTCACCTCTCGAGAAAACCTTATAGCAGAGTCGCCGAAGCGCACTGCGGGTGATCGCTTATTAATATTTATCCTTGAGCTGCCCTTTAGGAGGATAGCTTCCGTTTTGCCAGGTGCAAATGCAAGCTTATTAAGCTTACCCCAGTTAAGGATTCTCGATAATGCGTCCTTAGCTACGCGCTCGAGTGTCGGACGGCTCGATGAGCCAACTAGTAAAAGAATGTCATCAGCGTACGCGACGAGCGCGCAGCCCGGTGGCAGAGGTAACGTCAAAACATCGTCAAAAAGTATATTCCATGGCAAGGGGCCAAGCACGGAACCCTGCGGACACCCCATGGTGGTCTCCCTGTAAATCAATTCAGTGCTAGAGTCGTATATAACTTCCCTTTTATTAAAATAGCTTTGCAATAGGGCAAAGAGGTCCCCCGGGATCTGTCGGAGCCGAAGCTTAGATAGAATTAATGGCCACCATGCGGTGTCGAAGGCACCGGCCATGTCCAAAAAGAAGCCTGCCACAATAACTCCTTCTGAGTTCTCAACAAATTTCTGTGCAAATCTGATAGCGTCCTCAGTAGACTTGCCGGGTCTGAAGCCAAATTACCTCTCCGAGATAGGGTAGATTCTCTCAAGGTGGTCCTCCAGTCTTCTGCTGATTAACCGCTCCAATATCTTACCCAGAACTGGCAGAAGAGTGATTGGACGGTACGCCTTTGGGTCATGCGGTGGTCGTGTGCTCATCTTAGGTATAATCCTAAGGAGACCCTTCTTCCAACAGTCCGACTATCTCATGAGGTGTTCGAAGCCAAGCCCTTCTGGCAAAGACATTGCTGATCCCATCAGTTCCGGGGGCTTTGCCCGCTCTGAGGCCATCAAAAATTAATCCCACCTCCGACTGGGTAAGCTCAGGAGAATGGTGAGTCTCCAACGGCAAGATTGCAGATAGTCTTAGTTGACAGGTTCTGTCATCTTCATGTGCCGTAGGTATGTCCTGTGGAATTAGAGCTTCCAGCAGTATGGATGCAGACTCTGCGCTGTCCATCGCAAAGGTGCCATCGGGGCGCCGCATAGCCGCCATGACTTTACCAGGCCTTGAGCCCAGCTTTATCACGCGGAAAGGTGGTCCCCCCGGATCATAACCCCCCATTTCAGAGACAAAATCCCGCCAGTGCTTTTTCTTGGCTTTATTTAACTCTTTTTTGAATTTTGCCCTTGCGAATTTATAAGCAATCTCCGTAGGTTCGTCATTTCTGGGTAATTCGTTCTGAGATCTTCTAGCTCTTTGCAATTTTCTTTGGGCAAGTCTCATGGTCCTTTTCAAAGACGTCAATTTTGGTATCCACCATGGCGCAAGGTTGGGTGGCCTCAGAGAGGTTCTACCCAGCGTGGACTCCGCAGTTTGAGTAATGAACGCAGTCAAGTCATTGGCTCTTTGGTGGAGATTGTCAGCCGACATGGCAGAGGCCAGTCCACCAATTTTGACGTCAAAAGCACCCCAATTGACACCGCTCGTCCGAAAGCGTCTGGGAAGTAGTACGCTCTCGGTTTGGCTCAATGGGGGCGCATCTCCCGCAACTCTGAACAAAAATGTGATCAGACGGTGATCGCTAGCCACCGCGTCCATGTGGACCTGCCAGTCCACGGCGCGTCTGGCAACGCCACTGGATGTCAGAGTGACATCAATATGTGACTCACCATTTCTGGTGGAGAAAGTGGCCGGCCCGTTAGGGTCATTTAGCACCGTCAAATCAAAGGCGGCCAAGAGCTCCTCGAGTGGCTCAGGTTTGTCCTTGTTACGTCTGGGCCCAGAGGGGGCCAAGAGCAAGGACTGGACGTTAACGTCCGCCCCAACAATTATCTGTTTGCCTCTGCAAGCATATAAGATTTTCTCCAGTTGTTTTGTGCAATACAAGGTAGAAGAACTGTACTGAAAATACGCAGATATAACTACAATGGAGAGCCCCCTGTTATTAGCAATCTCCGCCACCGCGAAGAGCTCATTGGATAGATGCGAGAGATGCAACACAGTCAGTGCGGTGTCAATTACAAATATACAAGCTAGAGATTTCGGGGTAGCTTGTATGATACGGCCACCGCTTAGGCCCCGATTGGGACCAAAGGCGTATGGCTCTTGTATCATAATTATGTCCGTATTCTGATCCCGAGCAACCTCAAGCAGCTCGGCAGATGTGGCTCGACCTCTGCCCACGTTGATCTGAGCGAAGGAGATCATTGCGGACAGTAATCAGTGCGGCTTCTTTCCTCCTCAATAGCGTGTAGGCGCGCGGGACAGTCGGGATCGGTGGCCAAGTGGCCGTTCGGCTTCTTGTAGCGCGTGCACGCAGGGCACTTGCCCGGTTCATCAGCGGTGGGGCAGTCTGCTCTGTCATGCCCTTCTCTAGTGCAGTGGCCGCACGTTGTAACCTTAGCGTTGCAACCCTTCGCCATGTGTCCGTATAAGTGGCACTTTGCACACTTGACAACTCCGCAAAAATCACGCACAGGGAACGAATTCCACCCCGTGAAAAGTCTGCCATCATTAAGCAGCGCCTCTCGAGCCTTTCCCGGGATCGACATTATCATTATGACAACGTTCGGTCTTCGGTCCCGCCTTGTGGCTCAGTTTGGTTCCAGCGTAACCCTCAGATGCAAAGCCAGACGCCTCCTGGGTATTGTTTATGATTGCCTCCTTGAGCTGCTCTGCTGTCGTCTCAATGGGTACATTAAAAATTATGACGCGGGGAAGCTTTCTCCCCGCGACTTGGGCCTTTAAGCCAGCCTCAGTCAGCCCAGGGGCAGCCATGAGCCGCTTAGCCTCGTCGTCACTTTTGGGATGCACGATGATCCCGCCTCCCCGGATCTTGCGTACCCCGGTGATGTGCACTCCCAAAGTTTCAGGCACAATAGTTTTCATGACCGCTTCCTTTGTGGCAGTCGATTCTTGGCCCTCCTTAGTCGGATAAAAAATCACCCCCGGCCTAGCGACAGTTTTCGGAGGAACTGGTGGCCATTCGGAGAGTCTAGTTGGTTGAGCCTCTCTACGGGTTACGTCACTCCAAAGAGCCCTGGGAGGAGCATTAGAAGGAGCCTGGATGATGGCTCTCGTGAAGGAGGCACGATCCTTCACAATTGCCTTGTGCGCCTCCAGCTCTATCGCCATGGCCCACGTTTCAGTGATTGCCATCTCAACCTCCTCGGCAACTGCGTTCACGGTTGCTCTGGCAATACGACTGTCCTTTTCGAGGGTGGCAAGCGCCCTCTTGATGGCAATCGTCACCCTGGACGCACTCTCCTGAGACTCAGAGAGAATACTCAAAGCCACGGGACTGATCTCCTCGCAAGATGCTGAGGTTGAACCAGCCCTTGACTTAACGCTTTTGCCCTTTGAAGTGGTGGAAGCGCTCTGCTTGTCTTTCTCTTTTTCTTTCTCAGGCCTTTTATCCTTGACCTTGGGGGCCTACTTTTGGTCACCAATACTCTCAGCCACGTCCGACTTCCGCTTCCTAGTGGACATTCCTTCCACTTGCATGGGGTCCCCTTTGTGGTTGACCATGGCGCTAGGTAACACTCGTCGCACGTGACTCAATCAATCACAATTTATCGCACAATAAATATTATTGATACAATAATTACGTAACTATTATTAAACGAATTAAAAACCACAATTCCCGGGAAAGTCCAAGGGGATAACACACAAAAGTTTCACAAATCGTATTCCAAGGGCAGGCGAAGGTATTAGTAAATAAACGGGATCAAAAACTTGTGAATAGCAGGGTCAAAATTGAAGATAACGAAAGCGAAATAATAGCGATGCAAAAACACGTCCGCACGGCTCGACAGTTCAGTCGCAACTCAGACCATAGATAATAGACAACATTCTTATAGAAAATACATAGTGCCAACCGTTAAAAACAAAAAAAAAACACGGGATTTTGACATGATTCGAAAATGTGCAGGCATGTAGAAAATGACAAAATAGGTATAAAAAGAGTTGAGAGTGCGGTACGCGTGAGGTGACCTCATTTTTGTTCTGCTGATTTAGGTAGATTTTGCTAACTGACAATGTTCGTTTAAAGGTTCAAAATGTGCTGCGGGATGGTAGCATCAGTCTAATAACATTTTAAACACAAAAAAACGAAATTACACACTATTTTCCCATGTGACCATAATATATTTGGCGTTTAAAGGTTCAAATCGTTGTGGTCGCAACCTCTCCTGGATTTTTTATTATATTTAGAATAACCAGATTATCTTAAACTTCGAATGGAATAATATGGTTTACTGTTTGCAACTAAGTAAATAATGGTAGTTTCATATTAAAAAAAATAGTAATACTAAATATGAACGAAATATGCAATCAAATCTACATTTACTGTGAACCGGTACCGCATTGTATTCAAGGCGAAGGAATAATCTGCACTATCATCGCAACTCGCAATTTGCTGTCACCACCTGACTATAGGCATACAGCCTTGGTCGCACCCGTAGGTGAATGGGTATACCTAGTGTGCGAGCGGCTTTATAGTGAAGGTGTGTGGGATTTTGAAGATATTTACACCGCACCCAATATGTGACCAAAATAGATGAAAGGATTCGCAATACTAAATAATTTATCATTGGCTGCAGGTGAAAGAATGCAAAGCTCCGAATATTTTTTTCACATTCTGCCTGTACCATGTTGTATGGAATGTGGAGCATACTCATCAAAATGAGAGCACAAAAGCCATTTCTATTTATGAGTATAGACCCCTTCCGAAATAAGGCAATCAACTCAACACAATGGAGGGTTATTAATGACTTCTTTTCATTTTTATAGCGTGTATTCAGTTAGAAATTAATACGGTGTATAATTAATGACATTTTGAAATGAATTTGGTCGATAACATTCAAGCTATAATTAATATATTATACGCATACGTAAAAGGTATATTAGAAATATTTCTATTCATACTGAAGTATGCAGTTATTATTTTTAATATATATAATTTAATACTCGTACCATATTATTGATTTTATTCCGCAGTTAGATTTTTAAGATTGATATTTATTTATTTATTTATTTAAGAATACAAAACATTGTGGACATAACAAATCTAAATTCAAGACGTACACAACATGAGATTTACATTATAAGTCAAACATTACCCTCACAAGAGAGAAGAGAATATAGAAAAAGAAATATATATATAATAACAATAATAATAACAAAAAAATATATATATAATCAAAACATACTTAAGTATAATTTAATACAGAAAAATATAATTTTTGAGAACGGAAAATATACAATTTTATACAGAAAAATACAGTTTCAAAAATAAAATGCAAAGTACATCATTGAAAATGTCTATGTCTTTAGGGAGCGCATTTACTAGTCTTGCACCCCTCGCTAATGGTGCCTGATAGGCTTGACGATATGGTCAAACTAAAGTGAATTGTACCACAATATCTATGGTGCTATAATAATATATACTGCATTAATAAAAAAAGGACGAACAATCTATCGCTCATCGCGTCCGTCACGAGACGTAGGTACTGCTATTGTTACGAGTTCTTCACTCGACATAGCAAATCCGTTATTCCACTCGAATAAGTCTCTCAGTCCACTCTTATATTTAATCTCTTGATCATATCGATCTCATCAATACGTCATTACCTTGCGATTAAAATCTCCCGTCAACATCCTTATATTTATATTTAGTGTATTCTTGTATCAACCAATAAACTCTCATCTCAAAAACTAAGCCAACGACCAAATGACCTTCCATCACCACCACCCATCACATGTCCAAATAAATATTGATATACAAATTGAAATAACACTACATTTACAAAACCTGAAATGCAATAATAATGCTCTATTGAATGATATTACTTACTATGCATAGGTATATATATAATTTGGAAAAATTCAGAAACACACATATTAGATTTTTTAAAATATGTATGTATTTTATTGAGGTGTTTCAAATTACGTATGCTCAAAAATGAATATTCAAACTCATGTATTTAAAAATATAAATATTGTCCATTTTGCCACAGTGATTAAAATAATAATTTAAGCCCTGAGTGTCAAACTATTTAAAAAAAATATTTACATCTTGTCAAATACAATAGGTGTTTTTTTTTTTAACTATGTTCGGTCCTAAGCAGATCATAGGGTAGAGGTTATATTAAATGATTTTTGTTTTTATGAGAAATGTATGTTATAACCCACTTGTTCAACGTATTAGGCCCTTATTCTGGATCCAAATACACACTGAAAAACAACATGTTAATTTTTCCTGTTTCAGTATTCAAATCTGGGACCCACGATAATCTAAACTTGTCGCCTAACCGCTCGGCCATCATGGAATTGATACAATAATATACTACTCAATGAAATCATTTAGTTAGGTTTTAGTGACTAATATACACGTTGTTATTGTAACATTAGGCTATCCATCACCGATACATTTAATTATTATTAATAGGGAATTATAAGTTAATTTATCATAGTTTTATTTATGACAAGAAGTACGCTTAATAAATTATTAATATTAAAGTTTATAACTGAAAGTTGCAATTAAGAATTGTTGATTACGAAAATGTTACCGATAATAATTGGTAACTTTCTTTGTAAAATGTAAAGTGTGACGTGTTATCGAGACAGAGGTTGGTACTAGAGAGATAATAATATATTTAATAGTTGCCCTTTTGTTACTATCGGAATTCAACGGTGCGTATGAATTGTGCGCTCTATGAATGATTATGAATACAAAATTTGCAAACATCTCATGCATGCACTAGAAAAAAGCATTTTGTAGAAACTATAGAACGTTAAATTCTCAAAGAAATGAAAAAAATAATTTATTAACTTATTAGCAAGTGTGAATACGTAATAAAAAACTAAATAATGGAGTAATCCGCGACGCCGGTTAGTAAATAAGCAATTTATTGATACCAACCTTAATTTAATATACTAAAACCGATAGCCAACATTGTAACGCAATTCGATTAACATTTCATGTAACAACTACTAGTATTGTCGTAATTAACTAAGATGCCCGTAGCTTTATTGGAAAAGCATACTGGCGCGAATTCACCAGATACAGGTTCAAGTCCCGTCGGGTGTAATATTTTTTTATACAAAATGATTTTTTTAGTGTGTATATGCATGAGATGTTTTCAAAATATGTATATTCAATATAATATAGAATGTTACATTCTCAAATCTTGTGTCATATTCATTGAATAAAAAAAAGTTTATTAAATGATTATGTATATCAAGTCTCCAAATAATAGACAGTATGAGACTTTCTAAAGAGAATTTAATTATTTTGCCAATATTATCCTAGTTAAAATAATAAATACCTTGTGAAAATTTTCCAGTGACTCACTAAATGATACTTCTAAAACAGAAGGTTGTGCGGGAGCTTTAAGGCATGAAAAGGAAAACACCACGCGGCAGACTTTAATTCTCGTTATGTTCGACACGTCGCAAAACTTTCGGTGAATGTGTGTGCGAAAGCTCGTTTGGTAGGCTTAAAAAGCCCGCCGTTAGGGTTATTGTTTCTCTATCAAATTTAGTCCTTCCTTAACAAAATATTGTTGGGGTATCCCTCTATTTGAAATATTGTGGTAGTTTTACTTAAAATGTACGTATATATACTGATTCATTTGGTTTATAAGTCTCAATAGTGTTCCCAGATTTTAATTTTAATCACGAAATATGTTTTATTAAAATATAACCGACCTACATACTATTGTACACCAGATTAAGAGCACCAAAAATTTGTATTATTTTCAATTTAATCATTCTAATCAGTCAATATCCAGAGTAATATTATTATTAATAAGATCGATGAAAATATTTAAAAAAAATGGTAATAATTACACATATTGGCGAAATACACTATATGATTGAATCTAAAACTGTGTCGAAATTCTTGAAGATTTTAACAGATGCGAGTGATAATTAATAGCGGTCTATAAATAAAATGCCATGTGAAATGACTCCCAGCTAATTTAACTAGTGAGCTAGGTAGTCCATTTTAAACTTCACTGCAACGTATTATATTATGAAGTGTGTTTTCTGGAATATATATTGCTTTATTCTAGACTAAATTAATATTCATTTTAATATGCACTTTAAGTACATAAATAAGATTAAAGTGTTTGCTGAAAAGCTAGTCAAATTTAAATGATTTGTTTTTGAACAGATAATTTCTTCTAGTTATAATAATTATGTATTGTCCATACTTTCAATATATATTTTTGCTTTTAAAATATGTTGGTATGTGGAGTAACGGCTGTGGAGTAACAAGCAATCGATCTCTAGTGTGAAAAAATATGGTATAATCTTAAACACGTGTCATGAATACGCTTGTTCTTCATTCTGACAACTGATCTCGGTTTATGCAGTGACGCTCATTCAATATTGGTGTATTTGAAGGTTGCAACACACACTATTGCACATCTATAATGTGTGGTTTATTTTCGTAGAACACTCACACATTCAAAACCTTGCGTCAAAATGTAGTGCATTGGGGTATTATAGCCTATCGGAATTCTATTTATTAATCTGTTCTGTGATAATAGCTGTTATATTGTATACTGTGTATCAGTTGATAATGTATTATTGAAGCAAATGAAACCAGTCATGATTACAATTAAACTATGTTGAATAAGTACTGTATATTAGATTTTATTTTAATTAATAAAATGCATTACTGCGAAACCATAGAAGAAATCATATTATTTAGAGATATTTTTTGTATGAGCAAATGAATGATAGCGCTCTTATAGTCCAAGATACTAAAGCGTAAGGAATACATTATTCCCATATTCAGTACGTAATGAATTTTTAACTACTACCAGAGCTGGAGAACCTGAAAGCAATGGCATAAATAGGAGGAAGTATAAAACGGAATAGGTGTGTTTCCCAGCTCTGGATGGTGTGTATATCCAATTGACACCAGCTAATGTAATATTTAGATGGCGTGTCTGTAAACTTTTAAAGGATTTCGAAAAAACTCGCCCCGGACATCAAAAAGCACGACTTTTATAGTGTTTCGTTTCAATGAATACGAATACCACAAACATGTAAATATTTTTTTGTTTCAATATGAACATAATATTTTTATATTTCGTTGTAAAAACGTATTTTTGTAATTAATTACTACTGAAATTGAAAATATTACATATAGGTACACCAGTATACCAGTATACAACGAGACAATAAGCGATTCGTGGGTGTATTGGAATTGTTTGCCACAGTCAATGCTTGTTTAAATGCTAGAAAACATCACTACAACTACAAGCAGGTTTTATCATGTCCATGGTGCCATGGTATACTGATTTATATTTATTATATCTTAAGATATGTTTAAAAAAATATTTTTACACTCCTGGTCGCAATCACAATTTATTATCTACATATTCGTAAATATTGATACTAAAATGTTATTTGTAGAATCTATTTCACTAAGAAACGATTTCGTTATTTTTATATCCTATTAGTAAATATTTACCTGTGTAATATTTTTTTCTTATAATATTAATACACTTCACTCACATTTTATCAAATATAGGTAATTAATGCTCCATTTACACGTGCATGGGTTTACTGCTAACAGTACATATTATTATCGCGGCCAGAACAAGAAAATGCATGCGTATTAGTGCAAGTTACAAGATTGCATGCATGGATCAAACAAGTTCAGATACTACTGATTTTTCACGCGATAGTTAGAACATGAAAACTTGCATGACGTATGTATTCGCATGCGTAGTAAAACGATAGTGGCGAACCTGCCAAAAAATACGAACTACACCGCGTAGCGCATTTTGACGTTTACAAATAATCACAACCTATCAAATTGCACCATACAACGACAACAACGCGTCTCGCTTACGCTTGAAGAATTGGACAGTCAGCACTATTGCGTGTAAACAGTTATTATCGCGATAATTTAATATACACACAATTATTGCCAGTAAATCCATATTCAAGCGCTTCAAGGTTGGGGAGATATTAGTTTTCTATAACTTTACAATACTGTTAAAAAAAAATCACCAAATATAATGAGTTTTTGAAAAACTTGTTTGTAAAAACTGCTTTTGGGAATATACTTCTCAAACAGCCAAACTGGTCCTGATCATTATTTAATATTAAAATTAAGTTATTGTAGGTGCTACCTATATACTGTGTATCATTTAAATTGTCATTGTATCATTTTTATTAATATTTTTGCGAGAAAAATATGAGTATTATCTTGCCTAAAACTTTGGAAACATATCCTCTAACATGACATTAATATGGACGAAGCATCTAGAAAAAAAACGACACTCACTTTTTTGTCGGGTTTGCTGAATGGCATAATCTGTTCTAACGCCATTACAATAAAGGTGATATTGCTATAAATTCCCGCTGCGTGATATCGCATAATGAAAATTGCGTGACGTCTACCTATACATGTGCGAATGTCGCTATGCGCGAATTCACTTGCTAACTACTGTATTGAGTGCGTTGTCCATTAATAATGTCGTTGGGATTAACAGCTATTTCTTTTATTCAACGAATAATTCACAAGATACAAAAATCGATCGATTACCGTAACTCAATTTGGAGAGCGTTTATGAGCAGGTATTAAAATAGCCAATAGATAAAATTTGTCGCAATTAAGCATGGCAGCAAAGGGCGCGATACCCAAGAGACGCAGGTTCGATCCTGCCGGGTGTCTAACTTTTTCCAAAAGAGATTTTATCTATATTTTCTTATGAGTATTTTCAGAATTATGTAGACATAGTATGGAGTTCATGTAATTTCTTTTATAAGATATATTTCAGTTTTTTACATTGACTCGATGGTTATTTGGATTGAGATAATATTGCAATATTACCATAATCATTATTAAACTGCTAATTATTTTTATTTAATAGACATTACGTATTATACAAAATGTGGTAAGGGGTCTAAATGTCAATTCAGGGTTAAGTCAGAGGCAAATAGTCTGAATAACTTTATAAAAATGTATTTTAAGCATGGATACATGCTATTGTCTTGACCTCCCGGGCGGATTCGTTACGAAAAATCGCACAGGCGTAACGAAAAATAAAGTCACAAAAGTACCAAGGCCACGAGAGACTCCAGTCATTCAGACTTCCAGGGAATGACGTGTAAACCCGCGACCCGCAATTTTTTTTCTTTTGAATTTGTACAACCAGCATTCAAAGAATCAGTAGGCAAAGCATGTTCCATGTTTAATAATTTTAGACGTCAGGGCTTAAGTTTTTTGTGTAGCAATTTACCTACAAATTCGAAAATTGTTTTGTCGAATTTCATTTGTTGCATAATATCATTTTCAATCAAACGTAGTGAAAGTGACGACATTTGTCGTTACCCCATTGTTGATTTGTGACAAGTTTTAATCAATTCCATCATTCATACAAGTAAGTTTACTTCTTCTAGCTGGAGAGAGATTGGAAAGAAATATTCCGAATACATTCTATTCTGTAATTATCATAATATAATGATATATTCTCATCATAGTAATGAACATACAGATACCGAATGAGCATATAAAATTATAGTATTATTTTTGACCTTTTGTTTTAAATTAGGAATGAAGTCGTTTTTGATTAATTGTGTTTCCGTGTTGATTGCAGCTTTTCAACTATTTTTTCTTGACGTACCTCTACATGATTTACAATAATTTACTGATGTAATTGTTAAGGGGGGACATGCTCGTCGAAGGTCAAAATTGAGTTTTTATTGTATTTTCAAACCATGATCCTGGACACTCCTTAAACGTTGTAGATAATCTATTTATATAATTTTGAAGCCTTATTATCCTTTATAGTTATTTTAAACATTTGATGACTGCATAAAGTATTTTTGTTACATTAAATAGTATTCTTTTAAACCTCTCGCTCTAATGTTTTAGAATATAGTCATATTTTGGTACATAACTGTGCAGTGGTGTTAAGCTTTTTTACATTTATTAATTTTTAAACGCATTTATAAAACTATTAGCATAATTTATTACCAGATAATTTTTGTAAAATATTCACGATAAAAAAATATATTGATAATCTATGTGATCCCAAATTTGACAAGAATTAGGCATTTTATTATTAAAAAAATCGGCAAGATTAACATATTTGAAGACAATTCTAAAGATATTTATTATAAGCTATGTTTTTTACCATTCAAGTGTGATAAACATTTTATGAATAATGATTGCTTTATAATAATTATTGACCTAAGAATAAGGTAGTGTTTTTTTGAAATACGCCATTTCTTTTGACATTCCCCAGTGGCTAAGCTACAACATACGGCCGTAGCCATAAATTGACAAACTATAATTGAAGTAGGGATTAAAATGATATTAACGCGCGTGTTTGAACATGTACCGTTTAAAAAAAAAAAATCGGTTAGGTACATGTTCAAACACGCGCGTTAACATAATTTTACTTCCTACTTTAATTATAGTTTGTCAATGTATGGCTACGGCCGTATGCTGTAGCTTAACTACTAGGGAATGACAAAAGAAATGGCGTATTTCAAAAAAACATTACCTTATTCTTAGGTCAATAATTATTATAAAGCAATCATTATTCATAAGATGTTTATCACACTTGAATGGTCAAAAACATAGCTTATAATAATTATCTTTAGAATCATCTTCAAATGTGTTAATCTTGCCGATTTTTTGAATAATAAAATGCCTAATTCTTGTCAAATTTGGGATCACAGAGATTATCAATATAATTTTTTATCGTGAATATTTTACAAAAATTATCTCATAAAAAAATATGCTAATGGTTTTATAAATGCGTTTAAAAATCTTAACACCACTGCACAGTTATGTACCGAAATATGACTATATTCTAAAACATTAGAGCGAGAGGTTTAAAAGAATACTATTTAATGTAACAAAAATACTTTATGCAGTCATCAAATGTTTAGAATAACTATAAAGGATAATAAGGCTTCAAAATTATATAAATAGATTATCTACAACGTTTAAGGAGTGTCCAGGATCATGGTTTGAAAATACAATAAAAACTCAATTTTGACCTTCGACGAGCATGTCCCCCCTTAATCAAAAAAAAATTAGGAAATTAATTTTGTAAAACTTATTATTGTAGGTAGTAATGATTGATGAATAATTTTGAAGAAATAAAAAAAAAACTGTATTAAAATACCTATGTATTAAATACGTAATATATTTGCGACGAGATCTGTATCCTAAATGAAATACAATAACATACATTTTATATGAACATTCTAGTGTACTTCACTATATTCTAAAACCGAGTTAAATTAAATGACTAGCTAATGCTAAAAGCTGTTAGTGTGCAGCTTGCAGTGGTTGGCGAAGTACACCGCGTTTTATCTCGTCGTAAAAAAGTGGATTACGGAACAATAAGCTTTTATGGCATACTATCTACGGTGGATGCTTACACACTTACAACTTACGGCGGACAGCTCAGTGATTCAAATGGAAAATTAAACGAAACGGAATGCTAATTTTATAAGACAACGCGACTTCATATTAAACACATTGTATAATATTATATATTTAATTTACATAATTAACTGAACTAGTTTCTTTTAGACTTGTTCAATTATTAAAAAAAAAGTTATATTGTTCTATGCGTGCGATCTATGTATCTATAGAATGATTATACCACTTGTATAAAATAATGGTTGATACGTAATGTCACCATCTAGTCTTTTTCTAAAATCAATTAACTTAATAAATGCCTAAATCTCTCATCGAAAATCCTGTAAACAACAGATTTAGAGGAATAAAATATTCAACCAGTAATACGACGATACAATATAGATTACAGAAGAATACTAGATCGAGATGCATAATAATAAAAACAAAGTACTAAAGTACGCATTGGTTAAGTACAAGCATGGAATTCGCATGGGTATGGCGGGTTCTGCGTTCAACCGACTTGTAGTCGCATGGAAGTCAAGGCTGTATTCTGTGAGGACCAAATAATGTCGTTTCTTTAACGCGTGCGTGCTACCTGTGCTCCTGTATGGCTGTGATGGCATCTTACTAAGCTTCAAGAGTCTCGGCTTTTGAGCTTTGTGAATCGATGTCTCCGCCGAATCTTAGAGGTATATTGGTACGACCGCGTTACAAACACCCGGGTTCGTATGCAGGTCTAACATGGCGGGAGTCGCAAGAGTTGGCGATGGATCAAGGGAAGTGGCGCGAACTTGTGCTTGCCCTATGCCCAAATGTTGGGACGTGACAGGGTGAAAGAACTTACTAAGCTTCAAGAGTCTCGGCTTTTGAGCTTTGTGAATCGATGTCTCCGCCGAATCTTAGAGGTACATTGGTACAACCGCGTTACAAATACCCGAGTTCGTGAGTAGACACAACAGCCTTCAGTGATTGAGGTTATCACGAAGATACGCTTTACGTGAATGGGACACGTATTCCGGATGCCGCCAAAGAGTGCGACACTTCGTACCCTTGTGACACAACCTCAAGGGTTCCGTCGCCGTGGCCGGCCCTCCCTCACCTTGAAGAGGTGCTACAAGAGCGACCTACGTGCTGCAGGTCTGACATGGGGGGAGGCGCAAGAGTTGGCGATGGACCGAGCAAAGTGGCGCCAATTTGTGCTTGCCCTATGCCCCAATGTTGGGACGTGACAGGGTGGAAGAAGAAGAAGAATGGGAAATCATAACTTACACAATGCACGAAGAAAACATTTTTATATGTGTCATGAATTTAAATATATTATGTCCTATGACACATGTGTATGTATTAACTATTACTCAGTTTTAATTTTGTAACCAATTTTATTTGTTCCGGATTAGTAATTCATTTAGGTAGTATTCCGGTTCTCTTCAAACCCTGGTAAACTTCCGATACTTAAGTATTACTATATTACTCGTCGTGTAATATAATATTCGACACACATGTTACGGGTTTACGGGTTCTAAGTAAGTGGGTTTTATATTTCAATTTCTATCTTCAAGCGCGCTAAGAAATTGAATTCAAACAGACGTTAAGAACATCACGTCATATACTATTTTACGACACCAATGGATGTTAAACATATAAACAAAAGTTTTACGTTTATTAACGATTAGCCATGACCAATCCAAGGTTAAATAATGCTCTTTTTAGCATAAATAATTTTAACTACACAACTTTTGGTAATTGAAATAATAAAAACTCTAAAAAAAGAATGATCGTAGTTAATTTAAAGTATGGCCAAGTGACTTGGCGATACTAAAGCAGAATAGCCGCATTGCGTTTTGATATACTTTAGACTTTAGGAATAATTCTGTTGTGAAAAAAGAAAATAGAGAAGAGCTAAAAAAGAATAGTTTGGACACCTTTTTGTGGGAATTTACGTATTTTTGTGTGTATAATTTACTTGGGTTCTTACTTACGTGACCGTATCGTGCATCCCGTATCGCGTTTCGCGCCAATATGCTTTAACCAATTAAGCTAATTATTTATTAAATGTATGATCAATATGTAGAATGTTACATTATCAAATCTTTGTGAATTATTAATTTAATATAGAAATGGTTAATGAATAAATATTATTTCTATTGACTTTCAGGTTTTCGACAGAATACAAACATAATTTATTAATAATGATATTATTGCTGGTAGCTATTCAAATAAAACAGAAAAAATATTGATGCAAAATCTAGGTCTCTTACATGTCAAATAATATAACGAACCTTATCAAAGGGAGATCCCCTTATTATACGCCGCATGAAAATGAATGTCATTTTAGCTCGGCCGGTGACATTGCATAGAGTTTTCTCTTTGAATGACGGGAGAAAAAAATCCGTTTTCTTTCTCCAGTTCATTTACACAGTAAATAAAGAGCACACAGTAAAAACATTGACTTCTCGGGAATCCCCCTAAGTGTTTTCGTGTATTTTTTGTTTTCTTTTTGTGTCGGAAAGTTTTGAAAGGATATTGCTGCGGACGGCGTGAGCTTGCCCTTTTTTGTTTTTTCTTTTTTTTAACGAAATGATCGGGACAATAATCAAAATATCTTCTTTGCCGACGAGTAAGGATAAATAAATTAAAGAATTTTTCAACTCTGTTAAATTTACTTTGACAGTGTTTAATAAAAATATATTAAGTTAAAAATTTATGGAATTAGAATAAGGAAGCCAATTTATTAATATATGAAAAAATGAGATAATCCATATATTATACAATAGTTTATATTTTTTTTTAAATTACACAAAGTTTTTTTTATATGGATAGCTAAGTGTAGCTACTTTAAGGTGAATATTCCGCAGAAGCAGGACCTTGCGGAAAATACGAGACCCTCAATTTGAGACATTTTTTTTTTGAAAAGTTATTATTTTCACCATACTGAATTTAAATTTGATATAAATAAACAGGATTTTAATTTAAACACATTTTCTTTTTTTTTTTAATAAAATTTGATGTTTTCAAAATAAATATAAAAAAACATTAAAATTATAAATCCTTCTAATCGAAAATTCTTTTCAATACACTAGAGAAAATTTAATAAACACATTTTAATGATAAAAATGACTATAAATTAATTATATGTCATGAGATGGCATCCTTTAAGGGCCCACATGCCCAGCGCAGGTCAAAATGGAGATTTTATGGTATTTTCAGAGCATAAGCCTGGACATTTCAGGTTGAAGATAATCTATTTATATAATTTTTAAGCCTTATGATCCTGAACATACCTTAAACTTTGAAGCCTTATTATCCAATTTATTTTAAACATTTTGATGACTGCATAAAGTATTTTTATTATATAAAATAGTATTCTTTTAAACCTCTCGCTCTAATGTTTTAGAATATAGTCATATTTCAGTACATAAATGTGCAGTGGTGTTAAGATTTTTTACATTTATTAATTTTTAAACGCATTTATAAAACCATCATTATAATTTATATCGACATTATTATATATAATAATACATATAAAATAAATATAACGGATAATAAGGCTTCAAAATTATATAAATAGATTATCTACAACGTTTAAGGTATGTTCAGGATCATGCTTTGAAAATAGGAAAAAAACTCCATTTTGACCCACGCTAAGCACGTCCGCCCTTTGATGACTGCATAAAGTATTTTTAATACATACAAAATAGTATTCTTTATCTAATTTCTATCTGAATAAATGCGTGATTTAGACATTACGTAAAATAGCGGTAATTAAAAATTATTTTCAAATGAAAATGCTATATATAGTCGATTAGTAAATAACGCCAGGCTCTGATATATCATACTATATAATAATCAGAGAATACTTGTATGTAGTTAATAAACATACGGTTAGGCGAAGTAGAAATATTTAAATTGACTGCGTATAACTGTTATGGAGGACTGGTGTAATATATTTCACCGCAACGCATCCATATTGATTTCCGGTCATATTTTACAAAAAAACATACGCGGAGATAGAATTTGTATCAATTTACATAAAATATCGCCAAAAAGTGAATAGACGTCACGGTGAGCGTGAGTAAAACGACTTTTTTATACAGGAACGAAGAGACGAAAGGAAGTTTATAGAGATTGATGTGAATGATCTCTAGACATCTCAGCTCTTTTTTACATATATGTGTATATAAATATACCAAATATGTACTTAGGTATAATATATATATTTCAATATGGTTAGAGATTTTATTACAACAAAACATATACATAAATGTTCTACATGTCTTGACGCAGATAACCAATTCGGGTATTTATTTCATCCATACAAGATTCACTATCCCATACAACCAAATCGTATCGGGTAGGTATTGATATTTTCCGTTCACGTGAGAATGCTTTGATGTAAATGCTGTTTTTAATTTTCTTGTACTCATATATTTTGTTTTAGTTAGATTTAAATATATATATATATATTAGTAGGGCTCCATCTCACTGACTCCTTAAACTAATCCTATGGAAATTGTATGAAAGTAATGATTTATTATACGGAATTTTGCTTTATAGCCAACTTCCGATGAGATATTAGTACATATAATATATATAACAGAAAAATATATACGTCAACCTGTCTGTGTCATTTTTTACGAACTTTAAAATTTTTCATAACCATATGTAAAACTAGTTAGTTACCAACTAAGTATCTATAAATTTTAGAGTAGGGTATATATTTTTATCTATTTTTAATACTACAAGAGGACTTGTGGGTCTATTCTATACTTATCGAACACTAAAGTGATAAATAGTATCAAACTTAGGGTAGGTTTGTATCAAAATATTAGCACTTATTGTAACAATTACTTGGTTTTTATTGTTGCAATAAGTGCGATATTTTAACAGCAGCAAGATAGGTGCTGTTAAAATATAGCACTTATTGCAACAATAAAAACCAACTTCGTGTAATTGTTACAATACGTGCTAATATTTTGATACGAACCTACCCTAAGTTTGATAATATTTATCACTCTATTACTTTAGCGGTCGATAGGTATAGAATAGACCAATAAGCCCAATTGTAGTAATGACGTAGTATCAAAACGGTAGCAGTAAAAAAATCACCCCGGCTTTGAGAAAATCACATAAATATATTGTGACCTCAATGGGATTTGAATCCGAGGACTACTATGGCCCTTGCTATGGATAACAGCATTATGCTACAGTAAAAAACAAGACGTAAAATTTTCTCAAGGCCCACCTTAATCAGATCGTGACACGAAACTGTAAATTTGCATGGTAGTCATAGTTATTGCTCATACTTGATGATATGGTAAACTGTGTGTAGAAATAGATAAATATACATATTAAAATATATTGTAAAAAATTAAACGAAATATGCAATCGAGAATCTTAATTTATTGCGAACAGATTTTCGCATTGCATTCAAATATAATAAATAACTATCACCATCATCGTAATATGCAATTCAGTGCCACTGTCTAGATGTAGTCGGCCTTGAATTTGCCAGACGTAGTATTCGATCCCACGAGACACGCATTGGAGGCGATCACTCCGCCACTATACTGAGGATAGAATATGTGTGTACATATCGAATAAGTGCCTAAGTAATGAACTTTTATTCAGTTTTTAATATTTAACTAGACTCAAGAACGATAAAATACAAAATACGGTGAGAATTTTTGAATGTAACCTAATTATCTTTTTATGGATGTGTTAAAAAAATATTATTTGCGAACTAGTAAATTGGCCTTTCCAAATTTAGTGAGAACACGAGCACATAAAAATATTTGAAAGTTAGTTGGGAATAATGTTGCCCGACACTGAAGTATTATTCACTAAGGGACACTTGATCAATTTCACGTTCTAGGCTATTTGGTAATGTTTTCCAAATTATATTAGAAAGTGCTTAGGTATAACATTTTAAAATAAAATAGTGTTACCATATAACACAAGAGAATTAAAAAGTTTCTCTTTTTCTGATATTTTTTTAATATATAAAACGTCTATGTGGCCAATTTGTTATCACATATTTTTTGTGGAAATTCGATAAATTTTTGATAGTATTATAGTATACCGTCTGATTTATTTTAAATATTACAATAAAGCAAACTAGAATGAAAAACCACTTATATAATATAATATCGAGGCTATTAGGTAGGAAACCTTTAGGTCTTTATGGTAAAATAGAATATTTTGGAACAAGCCTAAGGTGCATGATAGAATAAATTCTAACTTTGATTGGAGATATTAAAATTCAGTAGGTACAACATATAAATACGTACATAAATAATTGTGTATAGTGTATTGAAGACTTATTTAGATTCTATGTAATGAAATAAATACCTTATTAAAAATATTTTTTTACTGTAATTGTATAATTTATTTATAAAATGGGTTTGAACAAGTTAATCATGCGAGCGAAACACGTGTGGTAAAATAATATTTATATATTGTGATGGATACTAAGTGATCTTAAACCATTTTATAAATTGAGTGGTGTCATGTTATTTTATAACAAAACACACTAAGCCAAGGAAGTCTTTACGAGGGCAACACTACGCAAAAATACGACCGGATCACGCCTGCGCACGGGATAGTTTGTACGGAGTTCGTGTCACTATTTCCGTCGCTATCGGAGATAGCGGGCTTTTGACACGAAGGTGAAGCGGGAGTCGATCTCTCAGTCTTGATCGTTCGAAGGAAGCAGACGTCTTGGCCAGTTCCGAGCCTCGGACCCTGGGCACAGGGCTTTCGATTTCCTGACGTTTTGGAGACGAGGACGATGGCCATCTGAAGGACGTCCCCCCCACGCCAGGAGATCGGAGGAACTCCACGGTTCCCCCACGTTTGAAGACGGACCCCTCGATTCCGTCCTGGAAGGAATCGAGGGCAGCGAATAGGCTGGAGAGCCTTTTGTGTAATTGGTATTTATTGTTCAATTCAATCAACTGTAATTATAAATTCTCCACGCCCATTAGACAAATCATTGCAGTGGCTTGAATTAGACTTTGGACATAATTTTCATTAATATTTAAAGGTGATGCTAAGAAATTGTAAATTTTATTAAGCTCATTAAAATCACTGGTTATGGCTAAATATCTGGTTAAATTGATCTAACATTTCTTCTAATATAGTGATATAATATTCGTAATTAAAGAATCTTCTATAGTAACTGCATTATATCAGTTACAGAGATGTTACGTCAGTTAAGTAATATAATTTAAAAGTTATCGCAATGTTTCTACTTACAGCACATAATATGCGGCGTTGTATAATATTTACTACCAATATTTATGAATACATTGACCGGAACGTGAATTCACAACAACTAGCGCAAATATAAGAATTAATTTTATTGTTGCATCAATATGTCGCAAGTATTTCACATTTTTTGCTTCAGTGTCTCACACTGTTGATGATCGAGATTTCTATCAAGTCAAAGTTATGGCTCTCTAGAGATTCCGCCGTCTGCAAGGCTGACCCGTAGCATCCTTCACTTCGTTGGACGATCGTGTAGGCAATCTCTCTTTTTCGTGTCGACCCTAAACCTTTCTGGCTATGTAGCCATTTAATTGCAGAACTATTTGAAGACTTGTGTTAAAAAGACGGTCTTTCATGTTTATTTATTTCATAGAGGAGACATTAATGCCAGAAACACATTACCATCACGTTATGTGAATAACGTAAGAACCATTAGAATATTGAATATTAAAAACTACCACGAAAAATCAAGAGCGTTTCTATTAATTAGAAAAAATAAAATAAAACTGACAACTTATAAAGACATTTTCTCAATTACCTGTTATTTTTAATCCCCCTAAAATAAAAAAAATACACGAGATTACGTGACTCAAAAAAGTGTAAACTTGCATTAAATAAAAAAGTTCTGTAACGTGTCAGGATGATGGTGTGGCGTAATACCAGTCTGACATTAGTATGGTTCTGATATATTTTGGAAGATTTTTTCTAAATAATTAGTTTATGTTTCAAATAATGTACTACGAGATGACAACATCAGCTGTCTTCGAAAATTTTAAATATCAAGTAAAACGACATTGTGGTAAATACGGCCCCACGATGGCCAACCCACTGAATCGCCAGCTTATTATGTCGTTGATTTCAGGTTCGAATCCTGGGTCTGGCAAATACACATATTGTTTTTCAATTTGTATATAGAGTATGGAGCTAATAGGTTGAGCAAATGGCTAACATCTATTTCTCGTAAAAATAAAAATCTGTTAATACAACCTCCACTCTGTGGAGGCTTATATGATTCTCTCAGGATTGAGCACCGTTAAGTAAGTAAGAAGTAAAACGACATTTTACACTTTTTGCTCGCAATCGCAAGCTCACGTGCGCTCATATGACGAGATGGCAATCTGTTTCTAGCACAATATTTTTTTCTCTTTGTCGTCCATATAATTCATAGTATACGTTTTCACGTCTCAAACATAATATAAATTTCTCAATACCTTATTATACTACCCAATTTAATAACTATAAATTAATAATCTAAGTTATATTGGTATTAATGATATTAATTAATTTGGTACAGTTAACTGTGGGTATACATTTTTAACGAAACGTTAACATGATCAAAATCGTTAAAGTATGCAAACCATGAATCGTATAAGGGCGCATTGGGAATCCTACAGGGGCATTCATAAGCCCGTGGGCATCTCATTGCCGACCACTGATCTAGATTATTGCCATACCCATATATTTTTTGTTCTGTAGCAAAAAATATTGCAAAATCAAATAATTATATAATATGAAAACATTCTCCAGATTCTAATCTATGGATTTCAAGAGTTCTTTGTATAGCATAATATTACTTCGACTTTTTTCCAATTTAATATTATATTCTACAAGACGGAGCATGCGGCGATGATCTATTATAGACGATAATTACTAATTAAGTTTTTTAATATTATACTTTTTAGTTAGATACAAGTATAACATAAATATAACATAAAATACTCATTGCAAAAGAGAAAAAAGAAATCTGAATATTTAGAAGCCCATTCACACTTGCAAAACCATCTCTCAAATTAAATGTAATTTGGTTGAATTGTGTCATACAGTTTATCGCGCTTTAGTTAAAATAACACGCACAAGAATACGCATCCTTAGTTCCGATAATAAATAAGTAAAAAGAGAAAAAAGAAATAAAATGTTTTATACGAAATAATATTCTTGAACATTTTTTCTACAATGTTTGTCTGTTCGTGCATATATTTGAAGTATCTTGGCCTGGACAAGGAAGGCATTATGGGTAGAGTTGGGTATTTCCCGAGAAAATCTCAATCTCGAGATTCGGGATTTCCAGAAAAGAATTCTCGAGAATTTTTGAGATATCTGAAAATAAAAAAAAAAAACCCGTAAAAATCCTAAAACCAGTGTAAAAACAGACAAATTCGAAAAAATATGTTTTTTTTAATTATGTAAGAAGACAAAAAAAATAGAAGTAGGAAAACAAAAATAATTCAAAACAATTAAACAAAAATTAAAGAAAAACACAGACTGTAACTATGGGTTAATATTATGTTATTTTATTACTTCTAACAGTCATTAACTACTAATAATAAAATAATGTATTTACCTATGTAGGCTCTTTAGTACAAACTTTCATATTTTATCAATCGACTTGAGTCTTTGTAACTAGGAATTTTAATCTACCGTTATATACCAACGTCGCATATGGTTTTTTGATTCAATCTTCAAATTCAATTATCTCAATATTAATTATTCGCACTTACAACTAGTAAAAGCTGAGATGAAAGCATATGTCATTAATGATAATGTGACGGATATGTCTTTACAAAATGCACACAACAACTGATGTTTCAATAGATTGGTGGAAATACATGGAAGCGAAAAGCGAGACAGGAAGGCATGCGATGGGTTTTTGCAGCTTATGCTAATAATATATCGGTCTAACATTTTTCGATCGTTTTGTATCAAAGTTACAAAAAAATATTATTATGTGTTCAATATTTATTCATCTAATTTTGTTGGTTACAAAATTTTTTATGGGAGATTTAGGCATATTAATTTGTCTCAATAATCACCCACATTTATTATTCACATGATGATCACACATGACATACATAATAGAAGAAGTATTACATAGTTGAATTCCATTCTATTTTATCGCTTGGATTGCCTTTAGAAAAGCGCAAAAATTGACACGATTCTATAGACAATAGGACGGTCTGGCTTGACGTGGTAAAGTTTTCAACTGCTGCACTAAAGGCAACGGATTCAAGTACCATATTTTGTTCCTTGTAATGTGGGGTTCACACTGAGAAAGATTGTATTGCAATTATATTATAGAAAATGTTAAAAGATGATTATAAACATTAACTACGTTGCATATTATTATACAGTCTTCTTCTGTCGTGTTTGTGAGAGAGATGCACTTAGGACCACCACTCTAGGACCTAGACTCTTTAGTTTCTAACCCCGTACTGGCCACCGTGATGGCCACGTGATTGTCTTTAAACTCAGCATTGATATGTAGCTGGACGTTACAGACCACATCGTCTTCCACAGTTTTCTCGGCGCTATATTCGCAGTTTGAAGCATCATCGAAGTATCTCGTTAGTATATTTCATTTGTTGTACTGGGTACTCAGATTCATCTCCGAGTTATCGTCTTCTAAACTGCAAAGTAATACGAAGCAGTTGGCTACCACTGAGAGGCTTTTTCGTGGCGATTTTAAGATATCTCTTTCAATGACTTGTGGAAGCTTTTTATTGATATTAGACGTGGTTGGCGCAAGTGTATGTCCAAAATATATAAGATATATTTCATTACACATTTGGGCTATGTAATGTACACTGGTGGCTATTTTTCTGAGGATATCTAGTGGTAGGATTCCTGCCAAAATGTGCTGCATAAGTAGGCTTCAAAGATCTCGCTAGTACCTATGCCTCAGAGATCTATCCAACTTTCTCGTGTGGAATAAACATTTTCATCCCGGTAATGCATATTCACCATCTGAAAAAAGACAAGCCAGATAAGTTATTCTAGATTCTAGAACATGGGTGTGGTACCGCAACTGCTTTCAAATATGTTTTTTTAAATGTTTGTCGTTATTACAAGATGTGAGGAGGTATTATAAAAGAAGAAGAAAGAATAATAGATTTATAAAGAATATGTTTTGTGGAAAGAAGAATTTTTCAAAATTTTTATTTCTACTTTAAACTTCGATAGATATGCAATTGACAAAACTTTCAAGATTTTTCCTTGAAGACAGCTGATAATTTACATTCAATTTGAGGCTAACAATGGTTGAGGGTGACATTTTATTATTTGTTATTAAAGGTGGCATTTCGTCAGGAGATACTCGTATCACTGTTTTGGCATTGTCATGTAAAAAGAAATTAAATAATAATTTATGTATTGCCAGTGTTTGCAGAAATCGGGATATTGTAGCGGGAAATTTATATTGATATTATCATACTGTCTAAAAATATTGCTTATCTTGTAAACATGTCATTATAGTGAAGTGTGAAGAAGAGTCGGTGCCATCGATATCTTAGTCTATATCAGATTGCTGGATCTTTCCTCGTTATTTACGATCAGTTGAGAGTTTGCAGTAGTTTGAGAAAGTTCAAAAGTATGTGAACTTATGGTTTGCGGGAAACTTGCGACATTTTCAATAAGTGAATGCAATACTTTATATTACTGAGGTATAGATCTATACCGAAGAAATAAAATATTATAGTACGCATGCATAAGGTAAAATAATGTATGCTAGGAGAATGGAGTAATTGGGTAAGGGAACTAACGAGAGTTAATGCTGTAGTATAGTTTAATAACCTTAAATAGATTGAGGGACCGATAGCCAGCATAATATTATATACCTAATGAGTGGAAACATCTAGGCATCAAATAGTACCTACTGAAGATGCAGAGATTATCAAAAAGGTAGACTAAAAGACCAACGCAAAATACCGACAAGAATATAACCAGATTGAGAGCACTTTGTTGACGCATATCCACAGCAAATCGATTTTTGTAATCGGAGTGTCATTTTATTTTACGCTATTTCTTTTGTTTAACTTTAGAAATCAATACTGCCATATTATCAATATCTGAACAAAAATCTCCGCGTTTGCACTGCTGGTAAATATGCAGGGAATAGAAGGGAATAGATTTGGTAGTAGAATATTATAATAGATAGCCTTGATTTTTGCATTATCCTCAGTATGTGCGGCGCTGAAATGCGCTTGTCAAAACAAGCCACGACTCGCCACTAAAGCTACGTTAGCGCTTGCTTTGTTCGATGGATAAATAGATTTTGGCTATACGCAATCGAAGTATTTATATAGCAGAGCGTTGGAGTTCGAAGCAGGAGCACGGAGCAGTATGGGGTTTTACCCTGAGCACCGAAAATTTGAAGTACTCCAGTGCTCCGGATTGTTTTTTTTTATTAATAAATTTTCATCCTAAAATCCGTTGAAAATAGTATATTAAATTTGACACTTTGCAACACTGGAATTATTTAAAATTCGGCAACACTGCCGATTGATAAATAGCCTCACTTTTTGCCAGAAGACGCAGATAATGAAAGACGATTTGCTGTCGGTTTTGTTTATTAGAATTGATAATGAAAAGGAGGAATAATAAACCTTATTTTAAAACTAATTATTTTTTAACATTTTTTTAACATAATAAAACTAAGTATTTACTCGGAGCGGAGCAGACCCTGGAGCATAGCTGGAGCAAGTATTAGGTCCCAGAGTGGAGCAATTCAAAAAAATGGGCCGCTCCAACTCTCCAATTTATAGCGCTAGATAGTTATACAAAAATGACTTAACGGCCCACGTGCTCGTCGTAGGTAAAAATTGAGTTTTTATTGTATTTTCAAACCATGATCCTGGACACTCTTTAAACGTTGTAGATAATCTATTTATATAATTTTAAAGCCTTATTATCCTTTATAGTTATTTTAAACATTTCATGACTGCGTATTTTTGTTATATGTTATATTTATGTTATAGTAAAATGATATTAACGCGCGTGTTACCGTTTAAAAAAAAAAAAAAAAAAAATCGGTTAGGTTAGAACATGTTCAAACACGCGCGTTAATATCATTTTACTCCCTACTTCAATTATAGTTTGTCAATTTATGGCTACGGCCGTATGTTGTAGCTTAACCACTGGGGAATGACAAAAGAAATGGCGTATTTCAAAAAAACACTACCTTATTTTTAGGTCAATAATTATTATAAAGCAATCATTATTCATAAGATGTTTATCACACTTGAATGGTCAAAGACATAGCTTATAATAAGTATCTTTAGAATCATTTTCAAATGTGTTAATCTTGCCGATTTTTTGAATAATAAAATGCCTAATTCTTGTCAAATTTGGGATCACAGAGATTATCAATATAATTTTTTATCGTGAATATTTTACAAAAATTATCTCGTAATAAATTATACTAATGGTTATATAAATGCGTTTAAAAATTAATAAATGTAAAAAATCTTAACACCACTGCACAGTTATGTACCGAAATATGACTATATTCTAAAACATTAGAGCGAGAGGTTTAAAAGAATACTATTTTATGTAACAAAAATACTTTACGCAGTCATCAAATGTTTAAAATAACTATAAAGGATAATAAGGCTTCAAAATTATATAAATAGATTATCTACAACGTTTAAGGAGTGTCCAGGATCATGGTTTGAAAATACAATAAAAACTCAATTTTGACCTTCGACGAGCATGTCCCCCCTTAAGGAATGTACCGATCAAAGTCAAATCAAACTCACATCGAATTGATGATGGAATGTAATAATATGAATATAGCCTTACATGATTGTCATAATGAATATGAATTAATTGGCGGAGTTAATTTCAACAGGGTTCCGTCCATGAGTGCCTACAATATGTTGATATCACGTAATGAGAAATTCTCAACAATTCGGATATATTATATTTCCCGCCTGTAAATTATATAGGTACGGTTGGTACCTTTCAATTGAATGCTAGACTGACTCTTTTAATATGCATGGGTATACGATAATTGCCAGTAAAGGAGGGAATCAGAATATCATTTTGTGTATTTAGCGATGTGATTGCTTCATTATAATATTAATAATTTAGTATGTGTATATCTAAAGAATGTTTAGGTGGATGTATATATTATTTGAGATTGAAAATTGGGGTTGGTTTCTTAGAAAATGTGTCTAGAATTACTTTATCATTTGCATAATATATACAGTAATCAAAATAATCTTATATTCTCTTTATTCATATACAACAAAATATACAATAAAATTATCATGGGTATTAAACTACTTACAATAAAAACGGAGAAATGCGAAATTTTATATTAACACAGTGTATTTAATGCATTACTTGTAAAACAGAACATACTGTTGACGTTTAGCTTTATTTATTTTATTTTATATGTTATTTAAGATTTTACGTGATTTTTCATCTAAATAATTATGATTCATTGTGTACAAAAACTTCTTTTAGCCTTGTGTATATTTTGCAACATATTGACTTATATTAAGACATATTGAATCTCAGTTTGCTCCTGGAAAATAAATCTATGAAAGCTGCTACAAAGAAAAATCTATGTGTATCTACACTTTTGAAATTGCAAAAATAACAATATGTCACCTGTGGTGACGCTTTTTATGTGGACTGTATTTGTGGTAGGATTCTGGATGCTGGGAGAGGGTGGTTTATACAGAATTTAGTCCAAGCACTAACCTTGGTGTTGATCGGCCGTATGGCCGGAGCACGTCTACACTAGTATGCTGACTCAATTATCACTCTCACGGTTATAATTTGGTCTTGGGATGAAAATGATGTGTTTATGATAGATCGTAGACGCGACATTCGCCAAAACCATAGAATATTTAGCGCAACGTAAGTCAAACGATAACTTATGGATGAGTCACCCTGTGTCGCGACGATCGTCGCTCAAAACTAAAGCCAGTAATCATGTTACGACGGACTGCAGGTAAACAGGTCGTCGCTTTAGGATTTGTTTCCCGAATAGACCAAATGTCAATTTTTCAGGAGACGAAAAACAAATTTCATTGTCGTATATTGAAATATCAGTAGATGTATCAATCATTCATTCTACACTGTATGATTGCAACATTATCTAAGAATAGATTCCAAGAATAATATACTGGTATAAATCAGTAAATGCACAGAAAATGCGTTTTATTTACAAGTACTCGTTGTGGATATTCGGGAAATTTTTAGCGCTCTCTCAGAATAATGGATATTCGGGACTTAAGACCGTAGCGTATTGCTGCACGGCCCACGGATTACTGAGTGGTCAAAAAGTACGCACCTCAAATGTTATTTTTATTTACACGATAATTGTTAATGATTACTTTTACTATTTAAATACCTAATGATCGTAATAACCCAAGTTCATAGGTAATAATAACATGCGGCATTCGTTTTTTTCGGTTTTTTTCGTAATAAGTAATAAAATAGTTTTTAATAATCTTTTTTTATTATTCAACGAATAATTCACAAGATTTAAGAATGTACCATTCTAATTATTGAACATACATAATTTTGAAAAACACTTCTGAGAAAATATATTATAACCAATAGAAAAAATCTTTTTGAAAAAAGTAAGACACCCGGCAGGAATCGTCCCTGCATCTCCTGGGTTTACGACCCAGTCCACGAATTATCCACTATGCTACGAGGTGACATACTTATGACGAAAAACTTTAACTATTGGCCTTTTAATACCTGCTCATCAGTATTCTTCAAAATCAAGCGACTATCGGCGATCGGTTTTTGTTTATTGAATAAAAGTAGGTATCTACTACTTCAATTACTAACCGACGTCACGGATTTCTCCAATATTTTATGATGGTACTTACTCGTACTTGCTAACAATTTTATATTAATACTTTTCCAAAAAAAAAAAAAAAACTATGTATATAATATATCTGTATATTATTATATCTATATATTTCTATAATTAACAATTAAACTATAACCATATACCATATAATATATATATATAATTAAAAACCACCAAATAAATATTATATATTTACTATTGGAATGACAACACAAAATAATAGCATCTATAAATTAATTACCATTGGCTGCTAATATTAGGTAGATACCAATATCCTAAGTAGGTATATAATATTCACCAAATAAATAATTACTAACATACATATTAAATTAAATTAACTATCAGCGCATTCAAAAATAAATAATAGCATCGCCTTTATTTTCATAGAAATACCTAGATTAAAAGTAAAATAAAGACAAACAATGTTTGATTAAAAATAATTTGAAATAATAATTATTTTTTACGTCATAGTAGTTGCCGGGTCATACTGTAGAATTCATATAACCGTTGGGATTTTGTGTCATTTATCAAAACAAAATGCAGTTATTTAGGTTAAAATACTCACTTCCATAACTTTACTATAAGTTCAGGGCGAACTGGTGATGTATCAGCTATAAATGATCTCTTCAAATTTGATGAATTCACTATTAAAACAATAGTAACTTTAAAAACAATATCAATAAGACGAAATTTGAAAGAGCACTCCGGACGGCCGAAAAATATGAAAGTGGGCGTGATTGTTTTAGAGCTAGACAGCGTGAATGTGGGAGCGAGATGCACGGCGTCAGCGCGGTTTGATTGGCTAAAAGTCATATTCGGGAAATAAAAACTCAGCCAGAGATTTATTTCGACCGAAATTAACTTGGATATTCAGGTACGAATAGTTGGACATTCGGGAGAACAACACGGAGTAATTGTAACTTAACATGGCGTATTAGGGTTTTTCAAAAAAATATCTCTGTTCCTAGATAAAAATATATTGTTTTTATAAATGATTTCGGTAGAGTTCGATAAAAGAAATTGAACTGCATTAAAATGTTGATTTCGACAAAATGGATATTCGGGAAACAAATCCTATAGCGACGAGGTGTTTAGGCCAATAAAGTTGATCAATGACAGCCTTCTTAATATTGTGCTTGGCCCACAAAGAATCATTGTGGGAGGTAGGCTAGGATATATACATGGAATTAAAGCCACCATAATTGGCTCAAACAACCTGTTTAATATAATATGTTATTTGCTTCTTATGGACTATTTCATCAATAATTGTTTTTCTACGAAATGAAATAAAGCGTACCTTTCTCTATTTTTGCAATTTTCACACGGTTGTTATTAATTTTTTACCCTAGCGTTTATGTTGTTGCCTTTAAGAAATCAACCATTATTATAATATTTTTTGTGAATGGAATTTTATTTAAAAACTTACAGAGTTATCTGCAGTGAAAAAGTGTACCTACAAAATATATATAGTTTTTATTCATAGGTACCACTGTTAACGTATTGCAATATAAAATAATATATTTAATTTGGTTAACGACTATCCACGTTTTATATTGTATAGAATTTTTTAAAAAATATAATTAAAATATAAAACGAAAAATATAGTTAAATGTAAAAATGCGTGCGGATAACAAATTCGTCAAATAATGATAATATTTTTTAAGATACAATATTTACATGTCCGGTATGATCTGACATGACTCACAAAACGGGGAACGATGATTTACTCAACATACACGCATACGGCGAAATATAATATTACATTATTATATAACTTATAACTCTAATCTATAAAGTTTCTACGGAAATCTACTACTTTTCAAGGATTCTGTCTCGCGAGAGAGAAAACTCTCGCTACGGAAACAGCCCTTAAAAGTCATGCGATCTACTGTAACTTTCACCAATGAAAGTATCTCCTTTTGTTTGCATATACTATTACTATTATATTAAGAGAGTGCGTAACGCAGAGTTAACTTTTTATGACACCCATAACGATAATCCAAATGGGGTGTTTCTTAATTCTTAATCCTCGAACATAAGCCTTCGGTGGTAATATACAATTTTCTTAGTCAGTGCTTAGCCAGATTATGATTACCTACGAGAGAGGGTAGTAAGGACTTAATCTTACCATAACTTTAGAGATAGGGAATTTGGCTGTGGAAATTTCATTAATTGACTTGAATATTATAAATAATTGTCCATTATTTAGTTTTTATTGCTGATAATAAAAACATAACATCCACTAAATTGACCATCTTTAGAGGATTAGGCATCGAATGGCTTCTGGCGGTCTTCGAAAAAGATGTTTCTTCGAAGGAGGAGTGAGAAAACATTTATGTGTTTTTCTCAAAGCCTGGGTGTTTGTGATTGTTCAAAATTACTAACAACCACCTTGTACGAAAAAGCAAGGACATGGTTATTAATAATTCTAAAAAAAAAAATTGTCCAAAACTAGGCATACGATTGTAACTGAATTTAAACCTGAATGTTCTGCCAGTAAGCCTTGATACTGGGAGGTGAATACTATTCAATATTATTATCACTACTTGCTGTTACATGATAATTATTGCAGGTAACGCCGGCCGGGAGTATGCCCTTCGGCATGTGGGCCCTTTCAATGTAATCCTTTAATTTATATAATAATATGTATTGTCAAATCAAATCAAATCAAATAAAATTAATTATTTTACATATAATGAACATCACAAATTATAAATTCGAAGCGTTCACGACATGCCATAAAATAAGTGTTAATAATTTAAAAAAATAAAAGTACAGAGAATAAGTAATAAAATAAGTAACAAAATAAAAGTAGATGGAAGCACACAGAGTGAACTTTGATAGACCCTATCTTAAAAACTTATAAAACAACGTCCACCTAAATTCACCCTCACGTAAGTGGAATATATCAATATCCGAATCGATTATATTAAACATGGTTTCTGCCCTCCCAATTGGCATTACTACTGTACTCTGTTAGTCTTGTATTGTAAGTATAAGTTTTTCTTCATCTAAGTTCTTATTTATTGGACGCTCAAATCGTACACACATATTCTGTATCTCTGTAAAATGTGAACTTGTGGGTTACGACATATTGACATTTGGGATACTATTGTAATGCCCATAGGATTAATAAGGCAAACATATTAATATATACAAACAACAGCACCTCATTATAACAGTTACAAGCTGTCTGCAAGACCTAGTGAGACAGACTGGCGACATTATCATCAGAAGCGCGACAATCTAGGATGGGTTCTTGCGTTCTTCAACAAATCTTTCAACCAATCAGCTCCAGTTTGGTAATACAAGTATACCACAGAAATTCATAGCTACACTCATCGGTAATTTTTATCTGCATTTTCTTCAATGCCATTATTGGATTTCAGAAAAATTCGGTTTTTTTTGGTTCACATGGTGCAAATGGCCTAGCCAGCGCAGTCTGTAGTTCAATATTAATTGATTTAACTACATTAAAATCTTTCTACAGATCATAATATAGTTCTGCATTGTTGATATATCTATCTGATTTGGTCTAATTTAAAAGTTTGCAAAATAATATAAAAACCATTTGCTATATTTTTAAAAAGCCTAAGTACATCATTTTTTATTAGATATTTTTAAACAATAGCTTAAACCAATATAACTAAAAAAGTATGTATTAGAATCAATTCTTCAAGTTGTCAAGATAAACAGTACGCAGGTAATATTCGTATGAAATAATGTGGTATTTAGAATGTAAGTGACGGTTGTTACATGTCGGACTGCTAGACACCAATAGGGAATTAAAAAGGTTGAGTTCCTAGCTTTTTATGCAGAGAGTAATTTTTTATAGAGCTTTCACTATTACAGGGTGATGCACATATTATGTACCTATATAGGAAACAATACGCTATTGTTCGATTACGAACCAAGTGAAGGCTAGAAACCGAGTAGGTATGTACCTACTACCCTTTATTAAAAAAAGCTTTTGAATAAACCATAGTATACCAGAGATATTGCAGTTAGCCTGGAGTGAAAATACTTGGCATATACTTTATAAATATAAAATTAGGTATTTTGGTTTTAATTAGTGAAGATTTCTATACTACCACAAAAATATCACTAATTCTATTAGAAAATAAATTGTTTTTAAATTTTTGAAAGCTCATATTTCTGAAAATACATTAGTTGTGAATTTATGGAATGAGACACAATTATAAACTTTTTTTTAATTACAATTTTAAGATGTATGCATATACTTAACATGGAAATTATTACGAGTAGCGCAACGTGGCATAGAAAGGTACATGTTGGACATAACGCATAAAGATCACAAAAGAAATTAAGATAGACGAATTATTAATTAAGTATCATTATTAGTAAGACCCGTTTACTCCAATTCGTACCCATAAACGTACTCTTTTAATATTATATTTGTAGCGGGCAATGACCTCGGGTCTTGTTAGCATTATTTCGACAGCGTAAGAATCAGTGAGTCATTTAACAATCACACAATCGTAGCATATTCTACACGTGTGACATTATTTGATGACGTTCGACTACCCGGGGCGTGGTCATCAAAACGTCTGGAAGTTGCAATAATGCAACGGCCAGTAGATTTTCTAATTGGAAACTATATCAAAGATGACTCTTGCCATTTACCGAATACTCATGTATATAAATAGCGGTATTTATAGTAGTATATTATATCGTCGTGGTAAATGCAATAGGTCGTATGTCAAAAAAATTTCAATTTTGTTTTATTGCACCATAGTGACCAGCCCAGTCATCTACACCATCTCCAATAGGTCTTATGTCGTTAGACCAATAAGAAGTCGACTATCCCAACACTTGCAAAAAGACGAACCGACACGTCATTGATATTGGTCACGCCAAACAGTCGTATGTCAGAGCTCATCATAATGATAGTAATGTTTTTGTTTGTTTTTATTCCTCGTTCTTGACTTTATACTAAAGAATTCGTCAAATAATACGATGTAAGTAATTTACCAATCACTGTTTTTTAAAATCTACTTTATAATTACACTATTGATGTCAGATTTAGTAAAATTTTAAAGATTCTTTCTACAGATAATCTAACATTACTTTTTGTCTCAAACTAAAGAAAAATTCTCCGCCGTATATATGGACCGATCAGGGACGGCACCAATTGGAGAAGAAGATATATTGCTGAGCTCTACGGGCTATACGAAGATTGCAGCGCAGTTCAATCAATTAAGATTGGGGGACTGCGATGGCTAGGTCATGTGCACCGTATGAATGTACGTACGTATGATGTCCGGCAATCCAATCGGGCGTAGAAGAAGAGGCAGGCCAAAGATTCGCTGGTTGGATGGAGCTGCCAATGACTGCCGTGTTCTAGGGGTACCAAATTGGAAAGCAGCCACACTGGATAGGGACAGGTGGAGGGAGCTGTTGGAGGAGGCCAAGACCCACACCGGGTTGTCATGCCCCTGATGATGATGATGACTTTTTGTCTCATTTATTTATTGCCAAAGTAATTATTTGTTCACCAATCACGATTGACAGTTTTAATAAGACACTGTTTATTTAGTTAAAAAATATTTAGTAAAAAGCTATTAAAATGATTAATGGAAGTTGTGGGCGGTACTTGGTATCTTTAGCAGTCAGCAACATTACTTCACCGGATACTAATGGTAAGAATAAATAAGATTATGTCGCCACAAATGTGGAGTGGAGATGATATTTTGCTGAGATGCATTAACGATTATCAAATTTAAAAATGATTATTTTCTTCAGGACCTCAAATAACCTGTGAAGTCGTAAGAACCACTGACGATATGGCGTTACAAGTTGAACCTGGGAATGCAGCGGAACTTGAACTCTTAATCTTAGAGCATCCATTTGAAGTCACTTTTCAAAATATTGGTTCAGAAATAGAACTCGATTTCGCTGAGGTTAATAATACTTTGACTATCAAAACTCCAATTTTAGAACAAGCAGAATCATTGCTGAGGCAACCTTCGGACATAATGATAGCAGAGAACATTGTATCAACACAATCAGCCCTGAGATAAAATATAGATTGTGATATGACGATGACTGAACATCTAAGTGGCCCTGAACATTTACTATCTGATATCAGTAGTGACTCTGAAGCTCTGTATCAACCTGAAGCAAATCAATCAAGCTCATCAGAAGACTTAGAGGAGTTTGCTATGCAGTCTGACACCCATGGTGACGAACCTACTGAGCAAGTCAATCAAAGAAAACGAAAAGGGCAAAGCAATAATTGTAAAGAGTGGAAGAGGCAAAAAAAACTCTCAACTGCTTAGACTATAGATACATCTCAACTGCTCAACTCAACTCAATCAGCTCAACTGCGATTGCTAGGCAAGTCTTATGCGGGTTTTGAGACGCATGAAGAGTCCGGCAAGGGCGGCAAGTATAGACAGACGTCTAAAAAAGATTCTATGACCATAGGTCCACGTTGTGGTGGGCATAGTGACATGCTCAAAAGGGTGGGCCAAAAATAGCCTTTTAAGTGCGATACAATCAGTGATGAACAACGCAACTTGCTATTCACAAATTTTTGGAAGAAAACAAAATAATACTACCTACCGTTTAAATAAAAAAATTACTTTTCTAAAAAAAAGTATTCTTTTAAAACTGTTCTTTTTTCTTTTAAGTAGGTATTTACCTGCTCTGTTTTATGCAAATACATAATTAAACTATGATATTTTTAAATAAATCTTTTTAAAAATTATTGTGTGTTATTTTGAATATTAACTTTTAATCTTTTCTTTTAAACATTGAAATCGTTTTTATACAAGTGCCTAATTAAACAGAGATTTATAATAAAAAAAAACTTTTTCATTAGTTTAAGCTTACTTTTTAAACGTTTATGTACAAGTGTATAATAATATGTCTATATTAATATAATATTATATTTTGTTTCATTATAAATACCTAATTTCAGTGTTTTCAATTTAGGTATGTTTGGATAAAAATTGGACTTATGTCAACAAAAGTGGCCAACATTGACGATCAAATAGTTGTATGTCAACCTAACTTTCTTATTATTCATCTTACATCAAAATGATGATAACAGTCTTAACAGGGAACAAATTCTACTAAGTAAATAAATTTGTGAAAAAAATCGGTGCATTGGGGTTAAGATGGGATAGTTTTTTGTCGCTCCTGAAAAGTTTGGTATCTTTGACATACGACCTATTGCATTTACCACGACGATATGTCGATATGGGTTAGCTCAGTCCGCTCAGTCAGATACTGATGTCAGTCCGTATAGTAAATACGTTAGTTCCATAATGTCAGTTGTAGTCAAATCTCAGACTCAGTATTACTCCGCATAGCATCTCTTCCACCGAGCCTCGGACCAGCGCACCCTCCGTTACGTCTCGATTTGAAGCATTCTCTTACTATGTATGTATCGTATACTCTTGTACTAACTGTATACCGGACTACCTTCAATAAACTCTCGCTCCTCGAATCATTTGAGCAACCTACAATCCGACTTTCATCTCTAAACCTGTCATCCCAAACGCGTTTTCTTCTCTCTACAACGAGACATCCTAAATATTAATGTTTTTGGGCAGTACTATTGTAAACATTTAGAAAATAAATAACTTTGCAAGATTTACTTTTTTGAAAAAATACATTTTTTTATAATGCCCGTCAAGCACAACAATCCAATATTGTCATGATTACAGAAATCTATATGTCTGGTATAAGCGCCCCGCCATTGCCTTTGATACGAATTTTGGGTTTTCCAAACTACACTTACTTTACATATTGGGAAGTTACATGTGAGTGAGTAGGTATCTGGTTAGATGTCTTCCAAAACTTCACGCATAAAACACTGATCCCGAAGACCCGAACATAAATCCCTCCGTCTGGGGAAAATCGACATGAGTTTTTTTTATATATCAATACATTATATCCAGGACATAAACGATTGTTATTTTCATCATTTATTTATATTTGTTTCTTCACATAAGGATTAGAACAGTATTTTATAACCAACTCTTGTAAAAAGTTTGTAAAATCACCTCTATTAAAAGAGGAACCGAAGAATACAACACATCGACAGATATACAAATAATAACAAGATAAAAAGAACTTTTTATATACCACGTTATAAATTTTTTTGTTGAATCATATTATAAACTTGACAATTCTATGTAGGTATTAATAATTTTGGACAAATAAGATAAATGTCAACAAATCATTTTTTTGCTATTTTGCAACAAACAAACAAATATAGAATACTGAAATGTCATTTTGATTTCCATAGTAACACACGTATATATTAATAATTTAGTTGCTAGGACCACTCCCTTAGCAACCAATAATAGTGGATTGGATTACGGATTTCTTCCTAAATAACTTTTCATACAAAACAGAATTACGGTAACTGCAAATGAATTCAATTCTACTTAAAGATGGCTAAACGTATTACAAGAATGTGTTCTGATATATTCTAAAAGTTTCAAATGTATAACTAGTCGGGAAGTTAGTTAAAAATCGATTGTAAGATTTGTACTGGATAAACGATCACCGGACAAACTAGAATATGAGCTAAGAAAAACGTGGTAAAATATAGATTACTTCTTGCTATATTCACTAAATATATTTAATTAAACTAAAAATTTCAAGAATATATAATTTGGCGAATAATCAAACGTGTCAAATTGTTTAATATTGATAAAGCCGGAAGGACGACGACGACGGGGCTGGAGACCACGGCTCCAGGCTGGATGGAGTAGAAACGGACATTCAGATTCTCGGTGTGTCCAACTGGCGTTTCAGGCCAAGTGAAAGGGGGTGGTGGAAAACAATATTGGAGGCGGCCGGGACCTACACCTGGCTGTAGTAACATACATATACATTTGAAAAAAAAAATAATAAAATATTATATTTAACCATATTTTTATTCAATGTATATTTCACAGGATTTAAGAATGCAGGATTCGTTATTTAATTTATATAACTTGGAATATCTCGAATCTACATCTACTGGATTCCGGCCAGTGACGTCCCGTGGAGGTAGGCAGATTGATCGTCACTTAGAGCGGCAGTTACTCGAAGGACGGCAAATCGAAAAGAATCATTTGGTATAATATATAGATATATAATAGCTACCTAAACTGAGTACTTAATAACGAAGATATCTTTCCTTTAAAAAAAATCAGGTAACTGGTTGGAATCAAAATGTATTAATTGACATAAAAAGTTTAACAGGACTGAATTTTTGTTGGGTTCGCGATATCTAGTTTGTTCACTGTTGATCTGTTGCCCTTAGATGTCCTTGGTGACTAGAAACAACACGAGCACGGATGTTAAAAATATTGTGTAAAAAAATAGGGCGACTGTATGGCCCTGCCCAGGGGCGGCATTTTGTCTAAGGACGTCACTGATTCCGGCCAACGTGCTTCATCCCTTACGCCGTCTGTACCACATATAATCACAACGAATTTAAGAAACAATTAGTATTATAAAATTTTGTTATTATTGACTGTATCTTGTTTTTACATGTAGTGAACGATATGGCTCATACACTATCATTGATGATTCATTTTATATAATTAATAAATTTAACGATATACTTTTATGGCGTTACCAGTTCAGGCAGTCCATGGCGGGTCTCGACACTGTCAACACACAATTTTTAAGGCATACAAAGTTATTCCACATTGTAACTCACACGTTGATACAGATATATATAATTAATTCAAATAAAAATATATTAAAATTCTAATGGATTCAAGTGTGTGTTTACCTTTGGTGAGTGTACACGGTACCTGAAGATGCAAAAAGGCAAAACCCGGGTCGCAAAAAACGACTTAAATGGAATAGTACAGAGCTTGAATCCATTAGAATTTGAATTCAAATTCCATCAAGTACATTCAGTCGATAGTATTAATATTAAAAATATATCAAATATCTGCTTGTCGTGTTTCACTGGAGACTCCTTGTATTTGAATCCCAAGATTTTTATTTTTTCATAAAAACTGATTCAATTCGCATAAGTCAGTAATATCAATTTAATATAGTAAGTGTCTTAAAAGATTATTCTGAGACAAGTTTATTTTTCCGCAAACAACAAACCGGTAATGATAATATTCGAGAGTTTTTCATGAACAATACGAACGTTGAAATTCAATATTCTCCCTAAACAAGAGCGGTAATTTTATCGGAATAAATTGCGGGAAAACTTTTCAAATGAAAGCATCGATATAGCAAAACCAGAAGTTGGAAAAAAAACACACAAAAATATCGGAAAACAAAGAGCTCGTAAAATATGAAAGTTTTCTCGTCAAACTTGAAATGTGCAACGCGTACGTAAAACTGATCCACTTTTAAATAATGAAACATAACTTGTTAAAACTGTTTAAAAGTGTTTGTTGGGTATTGAATTTGAAAACTTTTTTATGCAGTCAGTGTTCACTTATTTTTATATATAGATAAGGCGGAAATACTATTATACCCTCATAAATCGAATGGCCTAAATTTACATTTTGTTAGAATGTAATTATGGCCATTTATATACTTACTTTTTTACAATATTGCTTGTATAAAGTTTAAATGACATTGTAGTAATTATGTACTTAACACTATTTTTTAATCAAAGAATAATTCATATGATTTAAGAATGTTACATTCTTTATTGAATATAATATAATCTGAAAACACCTCAGTAATTATAAAATTATGTTTTTTTTTAAACATATTTGTCATATACACATAATGTCTTTTTAAGCGGGTGAAACTTTTTCAGATCATTATTCAATTATATTAATTGAGTTGCGACTTATTACTTTCGTTTATATCCGAAAGAGAACAGACTTTTAGAGAGGTTGTTAGTAATTTGCCCAGCACACTATTTAAATTATAAAATTTTTCTTACTGTATCATTTTAACTTATTTAATGCTAACACCGCGACTGGCGCGTTTGGAGTCGTTGGCCATTAGATATAATTAACAAGTGATTTAAATGTGGTAATTAAAAGGTTAGCCGTGATTGTGTTAGTGTATACTTTGCACATATTAAAGTTATTTACTTTACGATAGAAAAATTGCATGTCGACTAAACCGGTTATCAATTTATTATAGACCAGTACGTGAAACAAAAACTAAACTACCGATAAAATGCATTACCGGTAAATCGATAAAATATGATGTAAATACCGGTTTGTCGGAAATTTAACTACCGGAAATTACTATCTACATTATCAAAACGAGGTGAATAATATCAAGAATATTGCATTATCATCCATAAGTATTGCATATCCGGTATTCAAAAAACTGGTATCTCAGTATTTATCGATACTTACCAAAATACCGGTTTCAAAAATTGACGGTACCAAATTTAAAATGACAGAATCACCGACAAAAGTGAAATAATAACAAAAAATAGCGGTAATCAATTATTTGTAATGCCGGAAAACCGGTATTGATGTTTTTATTCAGTATTGCAATCACTAGTCATCCATAGTAAGAATATGACGTTATTCTTTTTCGAAAAAAGAATAATTGAAATAAGTTTTTACTTAATTGCATATTTCATGTTTTGAAAAGATTTGAGCAAAGACTGACTTTTATAAAGTTAATGACATTTTGCTATTAAACCAGTATTACCGGTAATTCGGTAATAAAAGTTTGCTATATTTACCGATACACCGGTTAAATAAAACCGGTAATGCATTCCCTAATTCACATCACATCTGGTTTAATAGTGAACACCTCAATATTTTGCTTTGGCTAATTAATATTCATCTCTTTTTTTATAGACAAACAATGTTTCATCAAAGTTTAATGAACCAATTTACATACTTAAAGTTACTTTTAAATTATTTAGGGAAAAAGTTGCCAATAATTAGCATAGCACAGTTCGGCTACACTTTATTAGCATACTCTCCGAGGATATAATGCAGTCATTTAATACTCTGGTTAATGAGATTATACAAGAATTAGTAACTTTGGAGTGGGCGAACGTCTACATCAGCAGTTCCCAACACCGTGCCCTAGAACCTATTTACATATCTACGGTATTCTACCTTGGAGGTCTTTCGGGTCTTGTGTGGTCTCACATACAGCTTACTAAATAATATGTATAATATCAAATTAACTGTATTGGCACCGCTGTAAGTACTGTAGAATGCATTTTCTAAATATATAAACCACATGTTTTTGGTAGGTACATAATTTATGCTTTAATGTTTACATTGACACAATGACCTTTAAATCATCATTTCCACGAGTTTGATGATCGTTATCACTCGTTTATCCTTTGATACGAGTCAGAGAAAAGAATCAAGAAAACTACCATGCAACACAAATTATTGGAGGCAACACTCAATAATCATCTTCTTACAAAATAACAAAACAAGGAATGTACAGGTACCAGGGAACTCAGGTACCTACTATAATATTATATATTAATTCCGCAGAAAATCGTAGCACGATTTAGAATTGCTTTTTATAATAGTGGTTATAAAATAGTGGACTGTATTTACGAGGGAGACTATGAGTAGGTGTGGTGGGAGAGAGGTAGAACCGGTGTTAACATTGATATTGGTAATATGTGATAATGTAGGCGTCAGCATATGAGCACTTCTACTTTTTACAAGTACACACACACACTTGTTATTGTTGCTATAATTGGGAATCACACTATAAGTACAAGTTCCTGCTTAGGTGAGATCTTGTTGCGTTTGTGACTTGCAAGCGTTTCTGTATTGGAGTACATGTTAGTACGATGGTTCGTTGAAAGCTACTCAATTAAGACTTCACTTAATTACTCTACGTCACTGTGCGACTATTATTATTGAATGCTGGAGTAGGTATGGGAAGGAAGTTAAGAAATTGGCACATCAAAATAGTTTATTAATCATATTAAACTCGTTCTTAAGGTTATAATTATTTGAACATTAACCCGTTATAAAAATTATCACAGTTATCCAATATAGAATTAAATTTTAATATTAACTTTTTTTAAAATGAATGTTATTTTTATAAAAAAGGATGGTATTATTATCATTCTAGAGATATACACTTCTAAGCCCTAAGTTAATTGACCTATCAAATTAGAGTATCACGAGACCCTAAATTTACATGTAAAGCATCAGCATTTTGTTTTTTTTTTTACTACGAATGTCTCAAGGACAGTTACCTAAAACTGAGGTTGCTACGCAGAAAACTTTGTTCTAACTAAGTTCAAAAATACTTTACGAAGAGAACGGAGAACAAACAATCATTTGAAATCGTTTTCTTTTACAGAGTTTGATATATTTTTTTGACCGTGTCTGATTCTTAAGAAGATCATACTTATTATAGATGTCCACCTAGTGGAGGTTTGTATTAACAGATTTATGTTTTTACAAGAAATTGATATTAACCACTTGCTGAACATATTCTGACTCCAAATAAAAATTGAAAAACAATATATATATTTGCAAGACTAGGATTCCAACGTAGGACTCACGACATCATAAGCAGACGAGTAAGCCATTCGATAAGCCGTCGATATAAATAATGTTAGTTATATATATATTTGTTCTTTAGGTCAAACACACATTAAAAATAGTAAATATAGTATGTAACTTTCGCATTAGCAGGATTAGTACCCACGGCCCACGACTTCAGTGACTGATACACAGTTGCTATTCCACCGCGGGTTCATAATGCGTATTCGTTATTTTCACTGATAAATCCACATAGGTAGTCCGCACATGAACAATATAATATATTACTGAATGTATGAATAATATACACATATATATTTCACTGATAAATCGTTGTAGGTACGAGGGTGGGTCAATAAGTCCTTAGAAAAGCCGACAGGTGGCGCGACTAGTACTGCAAGCGGTTTGTTTTCATGCAGCGGCACTACCGATTCAGTATGCTGCGAAGTTTCAATCAGATTGGTCGGGTTGTTGTGTGTTTCTCGTACATTTAAAAAAAAAATGCTTGTGGAAAATGGAAAAATGGAAAATGGAGAAAATTGAGTTTAGAGTTGTTATTAAACATTTTAATATAAAAGGGTTAACAGCAAAGGAAATAAAAAATGAGTTGGATTTAGTTCACGGCATATCTGCTCCTTCACTTACAACTATTTATAACTGGTTAAATGAATTTAAACGTGGTCGTACATCAACAAAGGATGAACCACGCTCAAGACGTCCTGTAGAGGTGACTACACCAGAAATGATCAATAAAATCCACGATATGGTGTTGTGACCGAAGATTAAAGTTGAGTGAGATAATTGAGGTTACAGGGATCTCAAAAGGTAGCGTCATTTCTATTTTACATGACAAATTGGGCATGAAAAATATTTCTGCAAGATGGGTGCCGCGTTTGCTCACAGCCGACAATAAACGCAGTAGGGTGGTGGCCTCTAAAGCCCTGTTGTCGCTCATGCAACGCAATCCGGATGAATTTTTTCGTCGCTTTGTGACTGTAGATGAAACATGGATACACCACTATACTCCCGAGACGAAAGAACAGTCAAAGCAGTGGATTGCGAAGGCAAACCATGTCCAAAGAAGGCGAAAACCGTAAAATCAGCTGGTAAGGTTATGGCTGCTGTATTTTGGGATGCACGTGAAATTATTTTTGTTGACTATTTGGAAAAAGGAAAAACAATAACAGGGGATTATTATGCATCTTTATTGGACCAGCTAAAAAACAAAATTGAAGAAAAACGGCCTCATTTAAACAGGAAAAAATCCTCTTTCATCAGGACAATGCCCGTGTTCACACATGTTTACGATCAATGGCTAAAATTGAAGAATCGAAGTTCGAATTGGTCGACCACCCACCGTATTTGCCAGATTTAGCCCCCAGTGACTTTTTCCTTTTCCCAAACTTAAAAAAATGGCTAAGTGGACAACGTTTTTTTTCAAATGAAGAAGTCATCGATCGGACAAAAGCTTATTTTGAGGACCTTCCGAAAACTTATTTTTCTGACGGTTTAAAAAAAATTGAGAAACGTCTAACCAAGTGTATTGAGCTCCAAGGAAATTATGTTGAGAAATAAAAAAAAATACAAAAATAAAACCTGTTTTAATGCTTTTTTCTAAGGAATTATTGACCCACCCTCGTATTTGGTTATTTTGTTAAATAGTCAGTAAATATAATATTATAATCAACATTTATTTTCATGTCTAATCTTATTCCAATCATATGGAAATATTTCCAGTGTACTCTACTAGTAAAGTTTTATAAAATTGTTGGAATACATGCAGGTATATCTTTGCTTTTTGCAAAATGGTATTTATTAGTTTGTCATCCACTTTACTTATCGGTATCGAGAGAGTACAACATCGAATTTATTATAATGGAAAATGGTACAACCAAAGATTAAAATTTAATAAATCATTTGTTATTGCAGATTATTTTTAGCAAACATTGTACCTACTCGTATTATTTGATGTATTTTGCAATTCGTCAAGGTTGGATTGAGATATAAAAACGCTTTGCATTAGTTTTAAGTAAGTTTTAGTTAATTAAGTTTTTTTACAATAATTAACAATAATTATTCTGGTAAAGAATCATGTAAAAACGTGAAATAAGTAATCTTTCATATTCAGATTCAAATTCAAATTTATTTATTTTACATATAATGAACATGAACAATTATTATAAACTCAAGCCGTACACGACTTGACATAAAGTAAGTGTAATAATAAAATAGCAAAATAAGAAAAATAAAAGTACATGAAAACACACAGAGTGAACTAGGTTGATAGACCCTTTCTTAAAAACTCATAAAACAACGTCCACCTAAATTCACTCTCATGTAAGTGGAATATATCAAAGTAACGATAACGATAAATATTTACTTACTTTATGGTATTTTGAACCTTTGAAATGGTTATTGTTCTAAAAGCATGTTTTTATTTATTAAATCTATAGATGTTTTAAATAGACATTTATTAAATTTCCTGCATCACTCACATTTGAACGGTTTTATTATAATATTATATCCGTAAATTGTTAAAGCATATATTATAATATATAGGTATAGACATATATTGAACACGGTAATATATGGAAATTCACTGCATAATTAACAACAGAGTTTTACATCACTACAGATCATAGGAACTACCTCTTAATTGCCTCGTATAATACAATAGGTACACATACATAATACTTATATACATGATAGAATATTATGTTCAAAACCTTCAACCATAAATCTCCTGATTTTACACACATATTATTTATTGAAAAATCACACTTTCACAATATCATAATCAGTAGAACTACATCCACTATTATATGATGGCTTCATCTAGCTCGCTTTATTATTCTTAGCCTCTGGTATATTTTGAAAAAGTTTTTTTGATTATTTTAGAAGCACTTCAACGGTGATATTATTGTGTGCAAATCTGTAGAGTTCTGCGTAAAGCCTTACCTACGAGCACGTTATTATGTTTGCTGTGTGTTATTATGTAAGTATGTAGAATAAAGTGGCTCATATATGTGTCGTTCTACTGCATCGCACAATTTCACCCCTCACACAATCTGAGTGACAAATCTCATCCCCAAGAAATGCGCCGGAGGAAATTTATCTCTCGCTAACGATGATGCCAGTCGCGTAACGTAAAGGTGCTACAGGTAAATTCACCTACAGAGTCTATTTAGTTTTTTTTTTATTGTGTATTTAAATTCTCACTTAATAAAAGGTAACGTAAACTTACGTGTTTCCATTATATATCATATAATGCATCTGGTTAAAAGTATCTATATGCTTAGATATGGAAATAAGCTTATTTTTCATCCTTTTTCAATTACAGATGATTACAACGTGGCATATCAATTTACTCGATATTATTAATAATTACAAATTTTGGTAGATTTTACAATATTTGATAGCAATTTGAGAAGGATTTTAGTATTGTACCTAACTAGTTTATATTGGAAACACTGTAGGTAAATTGAAAATGGTGGCCTACTAATGATGTTTTGTTTTATCTACTTACTTTATGTACTATTTTAGTTGCAGTTTTACCATTGATAATCTTAAAAGTATAAGTTAGTTATATTACGACATTTGATAAGTAACCAGATTTTCAGTTTCTTTTTAAAACGTTTAGAGATGTTTAATTGAGGAAGGCTTTTTAAAATGTCTCATGCATTTATATGCTAATAAATATTCACCATTAAAAACTATATGGTAAGTTGGGGTACAATATCACTAAAGTATATGTACATTAATTAGTTTAAAAAACAAATTGAATTGCACTCTTAGTGAGACGTCTTCAGTGGAATATTTGACTAATTTACCATTTGTTTTTTCAATGCGATTTGATCAGGACTCTAAAACAGCAGTAAAAATCCCTTTATCATAGGAAAGTTTTAAACTGTATTTTAAAAATTGCCATTAATTGATTCACTTCATAATATACAACACTTAGTCAAATTTATAACTTAAAGCAAAACGGATTCACGCAAAACGCTGCACTCAATAATTTATAAGGCGGCATATTCAGAGCATGTATCTCAATAGTTTATCAAATGGGTAACTCTTTTCTTATCCTTTGTCTTATTATTGAGAATAGAGATAACTGGAATTCATTATTTAAGTGTTTTTCAGAGAGCATAGAGTAATGGATTCTCTTTACCTTCTATACCGCAGTATTATAGTGACGTTGTTATAACTACGCCTACAAAATACTATACTAAGCGATTAATGAAATCTTTCTTTGTGCTTCAGTATAATAGTACTGATAGGTACTGACTACTGATATGCTCTGAGTATTTAGTCATTTGACCTTTTGGAGTAACACATCAATCTTTAGTAATTGGTTCTCCCAGAGGTCGGATTCGTTGTCGCCTTGACATGCAATTGAAGATTTCTTTAGCACTAAGACTTAGTCAACTGGTCGCAAAAATATGTATCTTCTTTGCACATTATTATTTACAAACACTTAACCATCAAAATGTGTAACAGCTATTATTTATTAACATATATTGTAATATTCTATTGTCCAACGTGACTGTAAAATTAATCGCTCTGTATAGGTGTAAAACATGGAGCCATGGAACCTAATAGAAAAACAAAAGAAGACTATCAAAATAATATTTTATTCAAATATTATTAAAAAACAAAATACGTGCACTGGATAAAAATAACTAAATGTGGTGCATCCGTGCAAATGCTGAGCTTTGCAAATAATTTAAGCCTTATATAGTTAATGTCTTGAGGGCGCAAATACTCAGATAGACCAGTCACATTGTTAGATGCGATGGATCTAAAGCTCTCCATAAAGTATATGAAGGAACCTCTGAGCTGACCCTGGAGGAGATGGGCAGATAACGTCAAGAAAAACGCAGGTGATCGACTGAAGAGAGAGAGCTTGGGGTGGAGATACCTGGAGGACGTTTGTGTATTCGGCCATGGACTTAATGGTCTGTAGCGTCAGCTTAAATAATATACCTTTATATAATCAAAATCTATACATACGATACCCCATTTAAGTAAGAAGACAACTCAAAATTTAAAGATTTTAAGTTAATAATGCTATTCAATGTAGAAAGTTCTTCTCTTTATAATTAAGCAAAAAAAGAGTCAACAATTTATATATTGTGCTATAAAATTGAATAACCTTTTCTGAGATTAATCAGTTATTCCTTTTTATTATACTGAAATTTATTGGTTAATTCCTTATTAAAACTGTATAATTTCATTGTGCATGGCTGAATTCCACTAAACTAAATATAAAACGATGCCACGAACCACAGAAAACCCACGATGGCCGCGCAGCTTAAGCGTTGGCCTGCCCTATAGTGTTGTGGGTCCCAGTTCGAATACTAGGTCTGACAAATACACGTCATATTGTTTTTCAATTTGTGTTTGAGTCAGGGTATGGACCTATAAGGTTGAGCAAGTGACTGACATCCATTTCTCGTAAAAACAAAATCTGTTAATACAAACCTCCACTCTGTGGAGGCCCATATAATCTTATTAGGATCGGACATGGTCAAGTAGTAAATATAAAAAAACATACACTTTCGTCAAAATCAAGGCTTTAGAATTAAAATAACAATTTCTGAGAAAAAATCAAACGTCATCATCTTGCAACAAGGTTTGAATTGTTATGCTATAGTATTATTAAGATGGTAGCAGAATAAAAAATAATTCTGTTTATAAAAAAATAAATAAAAGAAAACACGCTCAGCAAAATAATAATTTATAATATATAGTGCAGCAGTTAACCCCGTTCTCCCCTTAACAGGGGAAATTAAGTGGTGTGAGGTAATTGAGTGTTTGAGAACACACCGCTGAAGGTGTCTAATAAATCTAAGGCATACGCGTCTTCGGTTAACCTTTCTACACCATTGCCCCATAAACCATACTATATTTTACTGGATTAAGAAGAATGCGCTTATATAGATTAGCTGCTGAGCATTATGCTGCTTTGATAAATCATGTCACGTAAATGGATTTTTTATGTTTTTTTTTTGTATTTTTTATTTTTGAGATTTTCACGTTTTAAAGAATCTTTAACGACAGGTATTCAACAAGATGTATCTGTCAATTTGTATATGTCTCGAAGATAATAGTAGAAGTAGGTACCTAACAAAAAATGATCCATGATAATAATTATAATAAAGGATTTTTTAAATACTATTCTGTATATTATAACAAAGTAATTAGTGGGTTATTATATTTGAAGTAGGTGATACAGCTGATTTGTCAAACGATTTAAAGGGGGTCTCGAAACAGATAAAACCAGTCATGTAATTTTATTATACAGAAATCTTAAAAATATGTTTGTGTTAATGTTGTCCAAATCTACCACTGAAAAATCTCAAACTTTTTCCATCGATATTGCTTCCGGGCACCTCCTAATTTAGTGTCATATCGACAGTAAAACTAATAACATTTAACATTGATACCGAAAAATACAAGGTGACCGTACGCTCGAGTGACACAACGGTGACAGTCTATGCGTTAGTGACTTGGGAGCTAAGAATGATGGTATTCGTAACAATGTTAGTGCCCTAAGTTTCTAAATTCACCCTACCCCAAACAACCTACCAAACATTGCAGTCCATTAATGTATTAAATGTATTTCTTACAAACTGACTATTTTATAAACGAAATAACCAAATTCTTAGTACCTAGGTATTTGTGCGAACAATAAAAATAAAATTGACTGCAGAGTGATAAAAAATAAAATATTGTTTCCTAAATTTTTGTTTGCTACTCTACAATCATTTGATAATCCAAATTACTGAGAGATACTCTAGCGCAGTGGTCATTAATACCTACAACTTTTATGGAATAGAAATGGAATTTCCTAAAATTCCACCTACATACAAAATAATTTTTAATTCTGATGATTTAAACCGGTTAACTGGTTAGATATTTGTAAAAAAACCGCTAATGGAGTAGTATTTTTCCCCGGTTAATTGGACATCCTAGTGTTGCTGTCATTCAAATTACGCAAATTTTCACACCACATTTTCTCCCATATAGAGCAGTACAAAGCCGCTAGTATTGCTATTATATTTTAATATTATTGTTTATTCTAATATTATTTAAACTTGAATAACCTTGAATATTTCAATTGAAGATCTTGGCATAAAAACATCAAATGTCCACTTTTTTCCATTTTCATTTTATTGCATTTCTATATTCCCTGTGTATGGTTACATACAACTGTGCAAAGATATATTTTTTTAAAAAATCGTAACTCCCTCAAATCCGCTCTCAAAAATATGCCACTTTTCTAAAAACAGCAATAGTCCAAGGAATTTTGTTTGAAAACAACAAAGGTCCAGTAGTTCCACACTTTTATCACCAGGCGGCGTTAGGCGTTAGTATACATTCCATACTTGTTAGTGCCTGACCTGTCAAAATTATCTTTCATTCGTTCAGTCATTGGCATTGCCATTTTATGAAGTTCCTTAACGATTGTTTGTATATTTTATCATGGAATGTAATAGGATACAGACATCCGAAACGCCTCGTAAGAGAAAAGTTAATAAAACCAAGCAAACATTAATAAAAACCGCCAAAATAAAGGGAAGTGATCATGTCAATCATGTTGGGAAACGACTCTCAAAAAAAGTTATCGGTGAAGATTGCAGGTAGGAATAATTATGTATTCATAACATATATTCAATTAAAAACTTATACATTATTAATACGTACTAAAATATTTACCATGCTGAATAGTTTGTGTGATTAAATTTAGTTCACAATGGCTGTGATTACTTTGAAGTTATGACTTCTTTCGAATGCAAAGCATTGTATTTACTATATTGTTTTATGTAAATGTATGTATGATTGTCATAAAGTATATTATGTAGGATTGTACTTAATTGATTATTATGTTTCCAGGTGCAAGAGGTTTCATTGTTTTACAAAAATAAATGAAGATTTACGGAAAGAAATATTTGAGAATTTTTATGAAATGGATTCTAAAAATCAACAAGATGGCTATATATCTGGATGTATAGAAGTAGTACCGATCAAGAGAAGACGTCCGAGAAAAAATACTCCGATAATAATAAATGATGTCAATGATCATGGTATATTCAAGCATTCAGCATCATATAAATATAAAGTGAGTATTCATTGAATTAATAAAAAATGTACATTCAAATTAGGCATTACACCTATTATACCTAATGATAATGTGTTTGAAAAACTAATTATTTTTTCTCTTTATTTACTTTAGATACTATCTACATCTGATGGTATTAACGAAGAAGTCTGTATGAAGGCATTTGTGGCAATACATGGTAAAACGCATTCCCGGCTGCGACGTATTCAAGACAACATCACATTTTCGGGTTCGGCTCCTATGGACAAACGAGGAAAGCATCCAAATCGCCCAAGAGCAGTGCCTGAATCAGTGATACAGTTGATTCACATTCATATACAATCATTTAAGGCACGTCAAAGTCATTATTCTTTCGCGAAAAATAAGAATGTTAGGTATCTTCCGGAAAATTTGACTATTATGAAAATGCACGAGATGTTTTTAAGTAAATACAGGCTTCAACTAAACTATGACACATACTACAGAGTATTTACAACTAGATATAATTTGTCATTTGGAGCTCCTCGAAGCGATACGTGTTCATACTGTGATTCAGTTACAACCAAACTGAAATTACCCGATCTCTCTGAAGATGAAAAACGTAAGATTGAGATAGATTATCAACTTCACCTGGCTAAAGCACAACAGTTTACTACAACGAAGCGAAGATTGAAAGAACTCGCAAGTGGTTCAAGTGATACCACAGTCATATCGTTTGATTTTATGCAAAATTTGCCTTTACTGAATATGGTAACAAATGCGGTATTTTATTCCAGACAGCTATGGTATTACATTTTTGGGATACATGACCTAGCCAGAAATGATGTATATATGTACACGTATCATGAAGGATTCGCCAAACAAGGTCAAAATGATGTAACATCTTTGTTACTACATTACATAAACCACCATCTGCCAGCAGGCACGAAAACATTGTATATTTTGAGTGACGGATGTGCTGGACAAAACAAAAATTTTGTTATGATTTGGTTTTGGTATATAGTGGTACATGTATTAAAAAAAATTGAACGAGTCATCCATATATTTCCTATCAGAGGGCACACATTTTTACCAAATGACGCTGACTTTCATTTGTTCAGCAGTGCAAGGAAAACAATCCTTGCAGACGTGCCAGAGGATTGGAATAAAGTTGTATTGGATGCCAGAAAAACTCCTGGGCCCTTTATTCTGGAGAAACCGGAGCAAAAAGATTTTTTTAAATATTAAAGATACGTTAAAGCCTTACTTTAAGTCATCCTTCGGCAGAGATTTTCATCTTAGGCAAGTTAGAATGTACAAAATAGACAAGGATTGTAAGGGAGAAGTGCTTTGCAAACATCTCAGTTTCTCTGGACTGTGGGATAGATTCAATATAGTGAAAAGACATCAAATGCCAGTCACGATTGCATTTAAGCCAGCATATGATGGCTTAATTCCATTGAAAGGCGCAAAGAAAAAAGATATTTTAAAATTAACTAAGTATTTACAAAATCCAATAAACGCATCATTTTATGAAAATTTGCCGTGTGACAATGATACAAATGATAACGTTGAAGAAGACAGTGAAGGTGTGAGTGATCAAGACTAATCAGTAGTAATATGCACATGATTGATTTTATTTTAAATATTTAATTGAAGATTTTTTTAAAACATGTAAGTACGTAGCTTAATAATTGGTTATGATGTGTCAAAACCTTCTTAAATGTAGTATTATGATTAAAAAATAACAGAAATATATATTTTTTGTTTTATTTAATAAAATTATAATTTTATTCATACTATTTGCTTTTCCATGTTTTCAATTTTGTTATAAAAACGACAAAGGTCCAAAAATTGTGTAAAAACAGCAAATGTCACATTCATTTCTTTTTAAATATCTATTTAACAAACATCAATTTGATATTTTATTTACATACATACAGTGCATATAAGGCTCCTCCATGAATCTTCATTGTCAAATTATTAAAAATGTGTTTGACAACCAAGATATTATGTTTTTACCCTCTCCTGAAAAAAATGACCTTTGTGACATTTGCTGTTTTTATGCCAAGATCTTCAATTGTTTCATAGCGTAAAAGAAATTTTAGATTTTACTATAAATGTGAGAATTGGATAAAACTACTCGTGTTTTTAGCTTACGGTAATACGTTTCACAAGAGAAGTAGGTAATAATATATTGTATTATCTATGTCGATTCCAGAAATTTCACCGTCATTCAATACACCCTGATAATATATAATAATACGTTTACACGTTTGCGTTATTAAACATTCCGTGGTTAAAAAATGAGTCGCATACTCCGATATGTGTGAGGGTTCAATTCCTTTTATTTATGGGGATACAATGAATATCATGATGATTTGTCATCGCCGATAAGATGTGATAACTACAGTTTTATGGCTGCTACAAAGACTCCTGTCGACGGTGTGCTCTCACATTCCTATATTGTTCTAAACTATCTTAGATCGGAGATGTACAAACCACTTAGTATATTGCTGACATCTGCGTCCAGTACACCTTACCTGGGAGAGTTTCTGCTATATACCAAGCCAATGAAAACGTGATGGTATAGATTAGATTGAGATTATACCAGTGCCTTTCTAGATGATGTGATAGTGACTGTGTTTTGGTGGATAATTTCATGTTGTCATCAGCAGACATGTTGCTGCCATATGATTGGCATAAAAAATAAATAGTTATCCTATAAAAAAAACAGTTAAATTATATTCATCTTAAGTGTTGATTCTGTATCATAATTATTATACCTTACATAAGATTTAATCAAGAATCATAATTGGATAGTGTAAATTAATGATTTTGATAAATGCAGCATAGTAGAATTTTAGATGGTCTATAGATAGATTGAAATTAAACACAGTTATGATAACTGACGGCAATTAAAATACCATTTTCCCTTACGGTAAGTGAGAATTGAGGTGTCGCTTCAGAGCCATTCTTCAGAGCAATTGTTTTTCATAAGTAAATATTGTCATAATTAACTCTAAAAGAGACAATACTTATATTATATGCAATAGAATACACATTTGAAAGAAAAGTTTAATCAATCACTAGCCATTAAAACTATTTTTAAAATACATTTAATTAATTTTGTAGTATTTGTTTGACTCCATGAAAACGATTCTTTTGTATGTCAAGATATATTTCAATTCTGTTTTAATAACATATTATTAATTGCAGTTTCCGCTCAAATTTGAAGCACATAATAAGCCTCTATTGATTAAGGTGATGTCTCTAGGTAATGTTGTTATCGAAAAATAGCTAGAAAAGTTTATTAATCGGTAAATATATATTCAAAAGTAATGAGAAAAATAAAATAAAAAATTAAGAAGTATCATGGAGTTCTATATACCAAAAATAAGTGTCAAATTTGGTACATTTCTATCGGGTGGTAAGAATGAATGACATAAGATTTATTATCAAAATTACGATAAAAATGTACGTAAATCTATTACCCAGGGAAACGCTAAGCGAAAATTGGAATTTATTATATCCTTATATCTCTTTTTTCAAATTTAAAAAACATCGATTTAGAGGTTAGAAAGCACGCAATTAAAATCGAAAAATCTCGGCTTACACGCAATTTATCGCGAATAACGCTTAGCGTTTCTATTAAAAATATTATTTATTATTTTTACGGCAGTTATTTAAATTTAATCTTGTATTTTTGTATATTAACGAATCGATAGAAATCGAAACCATAATAATTGCTCAAATTGGCAACATGTTTGTCTGTATGGTGCTGCCGTTGTGGAATTATTTGGAAACAAAATATCTCCATACAAAACACACATACCATAACATGACGTTGAAAATGAAACTCACACATAGACAAGACAAAATAACATTTCTCTGCATTTTGACAAAAATCAGTTTATCAGTTTGAGGCGAAATTGCCATATGAATAAAAATAACTTAATAATTGAAATTACAATATTAACTTAATTTACGTATAAACCTGCCTATATTCAAAATTTGAAACTGCGAATTATTTGCAATTAGTATTTGCTTAAATTACAACTGTTTTTTTATCATTATTTATGATAAAAATAATCAACAAAATAAACAAATCTCGCATTTTAACATATGGTAGCATTAGTCTATGGTAGCATTCGTGCTCTCGATCTAATATCGGATTTATGACAATTCTTTTTTATTTGGCCATTATTAGGTATATTGTTTGAAAACAGGAAGGAATCGACTCATCAGTAACATTTTTGTCAAGTAAGTAAACTTTTCAGTGTATAATAAATAATATTATTATCGTACATCAAAATGACAAACTATGTCACGCAGTTTTGATTGTCAAACATTCAAAAATTATTGAAAAGAGTTACATATACTGTATTTTCAATCACCATCATGCATTTATCATCAATATATATTATTTTAGGCGTAGACTCATCGTTTTCGTAAAATTATAAATACTTTACGTTAGTTTGAGGTTATGTTTATGACAAATGTCATCGAGCCCATCTTGTACGTTTTGTAAATTATCTAATAGATAGTGAATTTCTTTCATTCGCATATTATGATTGTAGAACCGAATTTAATAAAATAAAATTTTAATTTCATTCAAAATTACTGAAACTTGTCTCGAAAATGTATCTCATAATCATCATTATAATTATTCACAATGCTACAGTGATAAGTTTGACACGAGTATATGAATGTAATTAGGTTATGTTTTTTTGTTTACATATAGATAAATCTTTTAATACTGATGAACTCGACGAAATATTGGACGACAGACTGCGAAGTCGGCGACGGTTACGAGTCCGACAACAGCGACGACATTTACATTCGACATTTACAACCTTCGACATCACAATCCAGGGTGCTTCCCTGGCTCACAAAATGGTAGGTTTACAATTTTCTTAATAATATATTTATTGGTTTTATATACCATCCGGTCATACACTAGATTCATTTTCATTACATGCTTTGGCATAAAAACAAGAATTCATTACATCTTGTACACATGATAGTAAACTTCAATCAAAACATATTATTAACCATCATTATTTGTATTTTTACTGCTAAATACTTGAATTAATGAGGAAATATGGATTATGTAATAATATTTTTTTCCTATTGTTTCAGTATGCCGAATGCTGGTCCGGAATTGGAGGAAGATTTGTTGGCGAGAGGGCATGTCGGCGATCGGATAATTGCTTATTACAGGACTGCGATGAAGACATGCAAATGGCCTGTGAGGGTTTTTAACCACTTTGTGGACTTGGCGGTAGTAAACTGTTGGCTAACGTATATGCGGAATTGTAAACTAGAAAATGTACCCCGAAAGGATATTATGAGACTGTTGTCGTACTGAATCAGATTAGCGAAAGCTATGATTCGGTATGAAGATCGGGTAGCAAACATTTTAACACTGCTAGCACGAGGTCGGCCAAGAAACATGTCGACATCGCAGGTAGACACAGAGCCACCAGCTCGCAGGAGAACGGTTTTCCCCCAACCGATCGCTGAGGTACGTTTGGACAGCGTTGGCCACCATTCAGCATCCGTGTGCAGATACCCTGGATGCAAGTCCCGCACCAGGTATATTTGCATAAAATGCAATATATACGTGTGCACAAAATTTTGCTTTGAGCTGTATCACACAGTATAGGATGCAGCTCAAAGCAATTTTAAAGTACATATTATTTAGGGTTTTATTTCATAATTTTAACTAATTTTAAGTGTAAATATATTTAATTATCCTATTTATAATGTTTTTGTATTGTTTTTATTGTGTAATGTTCTATTAAAATTGACCATTCCTATGACAAGTTGTTTTCTTTACCTTCCCTAAGTTTATAGAGTAGGTAATATTCATCTGCAGTGTTACCTGGTATGTGCATATAGTATATTTTACTTTACAAAATAAAAAAAACGTAAAAAATTTTTTTTTGTCAATAGACTAATACTTCTCTTCCATAAAATCAAAGAAATATTTTTTTTGATGGCTGGTTCTCCCTCGGGTCTCAAGTGGTTATATTAGAATATATTATTATATTCTTAAATAATAATATGTAAATGAATTTTTGTCTAGCAATTTTATTCATCTAGAATTCCATTCCATTGGCAACTTTAATTTACTTTTAAAATTAGTTATGGTAACTCACTGCCATCTGATTGAAACTGACCAAAGTTTTTAGTAACAGATTTTTAGAAATTCATGGTAGATGCCTTTAAATATAAATAGATGGCGTAAAAGTCACATTATATGTGTTATTTAGGCCGAAGACATCGCCTTAAGTAAAGTATCTTCATATATATTTATTACGAGGATTGATTTTTAGCAATTTGCTGAACTCACTGTATCCATGTGCTGGATCCAAACATATTATATCATCATCATCAGCCGGTGTCAATCTACTGCTAGATGAAGGCCTCCCCAAGCTTCTTCCAACTCTCTCGGTCCTGTGTCCTTTGCTGCCACGTATTTCCGCCGAAATTTACCTGTTCGTCAATCCAGTGGCTTTTAGGGCGACCCTGTGGCCGTTTCGTGCCCCTTGGGTACCACTGGATGACGGCATTTGTCCAACGGCCGTCTTTTCGGCGAGCAATGTGCCCCGCCCATCTCCATTTCAGCTGTTTGGCAACGTCTATTACATCGCGTACTCCTGTCTGCTTCCTAACCCATTCCTTTCGCGTGATGCCCAACATACACCTCTCCATGCCTCGCTGTGCGACTCTTAGCCTTTGGATATCTCTCGTGTTGGGGGTCCACGTCTCGCAGCCATACGTGAGCACGGGTAGCACACATTCGTTGAGCAACGCAGTTTTTTTTTTATATTTAGGTACAGTAGTATTACCATCGCAGGAAAATTCAGGCTACAAAAAAAATACAATAATATGGTATAACATCATTAAGAATAAAATCCAAAACCCCAGTATAAGACGTTAGTTTTTCACACATTGGACTACAAGAATCGCCATTTATTTTGTATTTCTGCTAGATTTGAATCCTAACCTCCCATAGTATAAGAGGCGACAAATATTCTACTATCCAATTGATATTAAAATACAATTTATTTAGAAAGCTCCATTCATCTGTAGTTTGATAACGTATTTTCACGGTAAGTTATTTATCAAAAAAATATACCTACATGAAAGCACATATATAAAAAATATCTGACATTTTTGCAATTATTTCTAACAAGAGGAGTACGTAGCTACATTTTTTGCACATCGTTAGCTCACACGGTTTTGTTGTTCAAGTGATTAAGGTCGCTCTTTGCCATTGAAGTTTGAATAAAGAGGAAATAGGCCACGGAATATTATATATTGTGTAACATATTTTTTCCCTTAATGTCAGACGTTAATGAATTCAAAATTATTATTTCACTTGGATTTACTTTTCATTTAATATTAATTTACGACTGCAAATTTAATTTAAATTAAACTTGAAGGCAGCATAAAATCATCTCTCTTTCTATCATCTCCAGCACATTTCCTCATTTTAATTACAATATAAATATTTTTTTATTTTGAAAGGAATGTTTTTTGATTATTTTATTATTAAAATAACGTTTAATTGTATATACTTACATAAAACCAAAATCAGTTATTTTATATGGATCGTAGAAATCGAGCTAAAAAATATCAGGGAGATTCAAGATAATCACATATGTATGCACTATAATATACAGTATATAGTGGAATCTCTCTCTATCGTTTCTTGATCTGTCGTTTTCCCACACTGATCGTTTGAAATTGGATGTAGTTTGCCGTATTTTTTTTGATTTGTCATTTTTGTGCGGAATAAATAGGTACCTACTCTTCTACGGTGGATATTTTGTGGTGGTGATTTGGAGTCCGTTTCGGTTTAGAATAGAGGGAAAGGCCACAGGTGAATCAAAAATTGCAACCTGTAACAGTGTTGATTTCTTAGTTCTCGCTTAAACGTTATTTAAAAGCATTACAGCCAGGTATGAACCAACTGAACCAAATGTGATCTTGATGGCATTTTGTTATAAAGCATATATTCTATACTCACACAAAACAGCCAACTGCAGGAGACAAATTCCAATATCGTATATTGAACAAGTCCGCTAAAATAGTGTTTTAATTAATAGTGCGGCTTATTTGTAAAAATAACGAAGTGTATTTTTGGAATTTTTAAATTCCGCTCGATAGTTAAAATATTAAGTTTTTTCTCCTTCTTGAACAATTTGCTCAAATGGAATTAGCCAGTTTGCAGATTAAGCTGTCATTAAGTTGGAATAATTAATTACAATTCTGAATTCTAGCTGATATTCTTGAATTTTTTAGATTATTGATGGAGAATTATGGCATTTTTGTTTGAGATATACATAGTAAGATAGGTTTGGTGTTAATATGTATTGGGTTATTTGAACTAGTTTCAAATGGTTAATTTGATTTTCAATGGTCATTAAGATTAAATTTTATCAAGCGTTGACACTACACACATTTTTTTTTATTATTTATTAATTTTTGGAATTCTGAATTAGCCTTCGCCAAAATTTCCTATCCACTGTAACTTTTGCGGTGAGTGCTATATATTTTTACAATGAATCCTTAAATTTGGTCACTCCATCCCCTCAATGTTCAGACTATGTCCAATTTTTTATTCAAAACAATTATTAGCCTTTCAAGTTTTTCTGGGCTACGGCGAATATTTTGTTCGAAGAATCGCACAACACGATGCAAACATAGAGGACAGTTTTTCAATGATGTTCTACAATAGTTCTGTGTTCCATCCAGGATACCATTATCTGTCATTGCTAGTACCACATCTCAAATACTTCAACCATTTTCCTTTTCTTTGCCTTATTAATACACATATTGTGTAGCAACAACAGCATTGAGAAAAAAAATATTCTCACAATCAAATCAATCGATATCAAATTTTAATCATGGAGTTCACAAATAATCTCTGAATTGAATAATTGTTTCACGCATACTGTGTTTTTCTGTAATATACATAAAACTACTAAAATAATAAAGCTTAACATGTCATATAAAATTAGACATTAAACAATAAAAAAACTTTAAACTACAATATTACAGTGTTTCAATATCAACATTCCTGTAAGAATTAAAATCAATACGAAGGTTGACAAACAGATAATAACTTTCATTAAAGATAAATATTAATTATATTATATTTCATACTGTTGCAATTTCCGTACTATTTTCACTCTCTATCAAAGCGTATATTATATCTCTAGTAGATAAGTATCTAAACATACATGGGGTTGCTGCCAAAAGTTGATAATTTAGGTATTTAGAGTTAACAATGAATAATTATGTGTCTATATATAAATAAGTATGCTAGAAAAAAATTCAAAGTAATCCGATATAGACACACACATAGAGCACAAATAAATTAGCATTATGCCTAATTGTAGAGGGCATATCAAACTTGAAATTGCAATTTCCTACTTCATAATATGATTTCGAGACTTACTAACATTTGGCAGTAACCCCACTATAGGTACATCGTAATGAAGGTTTTTTGATTTGAAATCCATACTTATTCTGAGAAAAAGTATTTTTAAAAAAACCCTTAGCAATGAAAATGGAATATAAGCTCATCTAGTCACTACTGGAAACTTTATAACCAGGAATTAACATTTTTATCAGAGATTAACGGAGCTTTATCACCACATAAATCTAATGCTCGAGTTAGTATGAGTTTTCAGAATAAATGGCTTTAGTGCAGTAAGTGCTGCATTACGCCATTAAAGTTTCTCCAACTGTCTTATTGCTAGCCGCAAAAGCTATCTTAAGAAACAACCAGATGATTGAAATATAACAATATTTAATTTATTAAACCATTTGTTTTATTCAACGAATAATTCACAAGAATGTATTGAATATATTATATAATTTGAAAATACCTGTGAGAAATATATAACCACTATAAAAAATCTTTTTGAAAAAAATTCGACACCCAGCGGCATTCGAATTCGCGGCCCATGGGATTCGCGCACGTGCCTTGACCATTAAGCTATGTGTGTCATGTGAAATTGAATACTATCGACCGAGGGTACTTGATGGAATTTAAATTTACGTATTGTATTTTTCTTTTGAACCGTTTTCAGACACTACGCGCACTCACCAATGACAAATACACACTGAAAACGAACACAGCCAACTTCAACTTAACTTATATAATACATTAATGCAATAAATAAGTTAACTTAAAAAATGTTATAAGTTTAAAAATAGATACACAATGAAGTGCGAATGGGTTTAGAACTATTATATTACTGTAATTTTAAATAATATTTGGGTGAGTGTTCTTATTTTTTGAGCTATCGATCTCAGCATGACTCATGCGAATTAATTCTAATATGAATTTTGTGATGAATTCAATGTATTGTCATTACCAAGATGACGTCATAATGTGTTATCCAATTAAAATTGCGTATTTTTAGTAGGTAATAAGAGTTTAATATTATATCTCGTGTATTCTTTGTAAATCAAGCTAAAAAGATACTCTGTTTACGCCTTTACGTCCTACTGTAAAGTTTTTTTTACAGTTTATTATGTATTATATTATTATTATTATGGAGGTAATCTGGGTTTATAAAAACCCCTGATGGAAAATTATACTGAGGGTATAATATCCCCATAAGACCGGTTCGCAATGGTCGCGTGCTACGCAGACATGTGATATGCGAGAAGCCGCTAAAAGTATGAAGAGCATTGCGTAGTATTTTCATTAGAGCGTCCCCCACATTCTCCTAATCACAATTGGACACGTGGTCGAGTTACGGAGATGAACATGGCGGATCTATTATTGTCCTTGGTACCTACGCGTAATTGTTAACAAGGCGTCATTGATAAAAGTAGCGTGGGTATTTTATATGACAGTCAGTTCCAAATCAGGATATATATTTAGAAAACCTTTTTATATAATTATTTAGAATATAATATTATTATTGCGTTGAATATCATAATTGGGGAGTTGTATAAAGGAGAGGCATTACTAATCGTCGCTATAGTACTTGTTTTCCGAATAGACCAATTGTCGATTGTTCAGGAAACGAAAAACAAAGTTCCCTGTCTTATATTTAAATATCAGTATATATATCAAGCACTCTGTTTCCTTTTTATTATTGCCACATTATCCAAGAAGAGATTTGATGAATAATATATTAGTATAATTCATTAAACTGAGAGAAAATACGTTTTATTTACAAGTAAGCAATGTGGATATACGGATCATTCTCAGCGCTGGCTCCGAAAAGTGGATATTCGGAACAAAACAAGGACATTCGGAATGTAAGACCGTAGCGTATCGTTGCATGGACCACGGTATACCGTGTGGTCAAAAACTACAAACTTAAAAACTTAATATTTATTTACGTAAATTTTAATAAATTTACTGAAAGGTACATGATTTTTTGTAAATTTGTGATCAAGTTGTATCAATGATCGTTTTTATCTAATTTAATAGGTAATTATAAAATATGCCATTCACCATTTTCTGTTTACGAAATTGGGAATCAACATAAAATTACATATCTAATTATAGTTATAAAAAAACTGTATCCATAGATTTACGTAATAATAATGTAGGTAGTAAAATTTTCCTAATTTCTATATTAAAACGGTGGCAATGATATTTTTATTGGTCACGAATAATGCTTCATTATGGATTTTAATCGAACTTATACAATTAAACTTATTACAAACCATATATTGCATATTAGGTATTATGTTTTATTGGCATGGAACAAAAATAGGGGCATGTGTTATTTAATAACCATTGATTGAGAATATTCTATCCTGAGTATAATATTATTATATAAAATAGTTCACTCACAAAACCAGAATTAACCTTAATAGATCGTACATTAACTAAAATATCTATTTTATAGCCGATAGTTTTATAATTATACTTAATGAAAATACAATCAAATGTACTGTAATTCAATGGAAATCCACCAAAAAAAAAAATAGGTATAAACATACATCTTATTAATAAATGAGATTAAATATTCGTAAATATTTGTAGCATGAATAGATAAAAAGTAAATTAAAAACAGAAAAAGTTTTGATAATAGACATTAATAATAATTATTTTTTAAGACCGTAGTTACCGAATCACACTGTACAATTCGTATGACCGTTGGGATATTATCTCTGTTTCTCAGTACAAAATACAGTAATTTAGGTTAAAATACTTACTTCCATAACTCTGCTGTAAGTTCAGAGCGAACTGGTGATGTACCAGCCAAGATTGATAACTTTAATTTTTATAAATTCACTATTTAAACGATAGAAACTTAAAATAACACAATAGTAGTCAAAATCGCGCGCTTTGAAAGACGAAAAACAGACATCAGTCACATATGAAGTGAGCGACATTAGAAGTAGACAGCGCTATATGAAAGCGATATGCGAGAGTGAGACGGAGCTATTCTATTTGACATTCGGAAAATAAGCACAAAGCAATCGTTGCAAAACATGGCGTATTCGGAGTTTTTAAAAAAATATCTCTGTTTCTACATGAAAATATACAATTTTTATAAATGATTTCGGTGTAGTTAGACAAAAGAAATATAACTGCATTAAAATGTCGATTTTGACAAAAATGGATATTCGGAAAACAAGTACTATAGCGACGTAATGTTAGTAAAATTGGGAAGTTTCAATGTGACAATGTTACTACTTCACTTTGTTACGTCTCAACATTGGAGCAAAAGGTAAGCACACGGCTGTACCATTTCTCACCTCTGTTCATCATCACGTTCTGCATCTCGATATGCAGCGCATAGATCACCACTGTAGTACTGCTGCAGGGTGGAGATGGAATCCTTGAGGCTGTACCATAAGGGTACGAAGTGTCACACACTCTATTGACATGTCCCAGCCACTTGACATGTCACTAAAATCATGTCGATACGATTCCATAGGTACCGATATTGGCATGTATATAAACCAATAAATATCAGGGCTTCAAACCGAAACCAAACCGGAAACCGGAAAACCGTTATTTTTGTCGGAACAAAAACCGGAACCGGTACATGTTCTTCATGAACATGATCTTCTTCTCCACTTCAGCTGTCGTTTAGTTGTCGTGACGCATCTCGACATAATTCTCATATTTTATAATATATTATTTTAAAAATTTATGGCTACGGTCGTGCGGTGCAGCATAACCATTGGTTTCGGAGCATGGTGCCGAGGTATCATACAAGTAACATAAAATGTTTAAAATTATGGTACAAAATAAATTTTTAATACTTAAAAATAAAAATATTTAAAAAAAATTAAAAATGAATCACTCGGAGCTGCACTGAAAACCGGAAAAATCGTAATTTTTTTTGGAACGAAAACCAAAACCAAACCAATATATATATATATATTTACTTGAACCTGAGCGAAAACCGAAATTCAAAACGAAAATAACGATTTGAAGCCCTGATAAATATATCAACAAAATATTTACACTCGTATTTATTTTATCAAAGAATACGATAGACCAACCTTTCGATCAACAATTGAATGCTCTACCATTAGCATATATTTTCGGATTTAAACTGGTGAAAACACCACGAAACCGTAAAAAATAGAGTTAGAAATATTTTCAATGTATCTATATATTTATGAAATGAGCTTTTATAAATAATATGTAAAACTCAAATTGGATTTTATCAAAATCAAAGAAAATGTTTAACTTTTAAATATGTATCTATTCCAAACAACGCACGACGTGGTGTGTTATAAAGATCACCAATAATAATTCAGACCAGTCTTTTTCGAATCGAGATTTTTTCAATACCCCTCGAAATGGCCATAATATAGGTTATCATATTGTGCTAAAAATATTTTCAGAGAAAATAAAATACAAAAGTAGCTTTAACCCTTGACCATTATTTTCTTTTTTATCCTTCTTTGCAAAGAGCCACTTATAAACTCTGAATGAGAAGATTAACTAGATAAGAGATTATAGAAAGCGGAAATGAATCCCTTGACCATAGATAATATTTTGTTACACCTACCGTAATATCGAACCTACAGGGAAGGGTCTGGTGATATAACTGTGTAATGTATTATTATATAATATTATATGTATCTATGTGTACTATATTATTATATATAACGTCACTGGTTGGGGAAAAGAAGTAATTACAGAGATAAATAATTTAAATCATTAAATATTACAAATTCAGAATTAATTATTATAATTGTCAATGTAAATTTCTACGTTTTCTTAACTTTAAGCTTAGTTTTGTTTATACAAGAATTCACGTTAAACTCAAGGTGACCAACAGATTGGCTAACTTTAAAATTTTATAGCTTTAAATTCAATCTTCGAGTATTCAGTATGATCCAGTTTCATGTCTTTATTAGGCAGACAATTAATGTTCAAGTAATTTTTCGAATATTTCTTCCATTGTCATGTTCAATACCTTCATTCAGGTACTCAAGTACTGCATTCAATGATACAGTTTGTATTGTCTACCTTCTTAATTTGTTTTCATTATTGTATAATAATACAGCTTTTATTGTATTGTATTGTACTTTTTATTTTTTTATTACAAATTCAACGATAAATTATATTTTATTAGGTATTATGTTATTGTGTTATTATTCTATGTAGTAGTCTGTTTTACTGTTGTATTTAAAAAAAATCACATATGCCTATGCACTTTTTATAAATAAATAAATTAAATAATTCACTTTCATTATGTGTTTAAAAGTAAAAAGTTTTGAGTTGTAGTGTGTAAAATCTCTTGAAGGAAAGGAATGTAACACCAAAATTCATCACAAAGTATCATAGGATAGCATAATTTGCAAGGAGATACATAAATTACCTGAACAAAACAAAAATGAATTTTAAATATAAAAAGCATTCGAAGCAATTTAAATGAATTTTATTGCCGGATCCATTAAAATTCTTAGCACAAATTGTCGTTGACTTTCCAAAACAAATGCTAAACAAGTTTTTAATACATGGTATAAACCATATATTTAAAAAAAATCTAAATAAAGCTCAAAAATTAAAAAAAAACTTACAACGGTTCTTGGTATTTAGGGGACTTTATGTTTCCAATGTATGTACATAATTTAGGAGGTACCTATACATATTTTGTGGATTACTTTTTGGAAAGATTTGATGCATTGTATTATGTACCTACATTTTTTTTCACATAAGTAGTTTATATATTCGATTTGTGTAACGAATAAAATTTGAATTTGACTTCGTAAGATACCATGTCTCACTCCCATACGATTTTTATATACTTTGATGACAATTATTGTCATCAAAGTATGACAGCATGATAATTAAAAAATAAATTAAATTTACTAAGTATTTCATCATCAATCATTATTGTGTATTACCGTAACCCAAAAGAATTTGGTAACATGTAAATTGTACGTATAGCATTTCATCATTTTTCTTATCAGAAAGAGATGTAAAAATTACGCGTTGTTCTATATTTCTAATTTAATTACATACCTATTTTGTACTGTATTTTCCATGTATTTCGGGAGTTTTTATTAGTGTTTTAGGTAAAAGTCGGTTTACAAGGGACCGCGCCAATTTTAATAGTCGATTTTAACAAAATTAATGAATTCAAGAATGAAAACCTAACCTAATCTAACTTAACCTAACCTAACAATTTTAATATTCCAGTATATCGGCTATTTTCAAAATTTGTTTGCCGCTGGCTTCCTGTAAGCCGACAAGAAACAATGTTTTATTTAGACATGAATATTATCTCAGTATTATACGACCCAAAGAGGATGGACCGTCTTTAATATACGACCATATATTACCGATACAACATTTTCACGGTGAAGTGTGATATGGCGAACTGCAAACGTACACATTTACGGACACGAAAGAATTTTGCACTATTCTGCTAATACGTTTGTGAAAAAAATAATGACAGATAGCGTTGTATAAATAAAAAATACCGCCACCTTCCGATTGAAATGATCACCATTATGAATTGATATATAAAGGACCTACATTCGAATTACTAGAATGTTTTTGAACATTTTTAAAACCTTCATGCGTTTGAAATTTCGATCGTCAAATGAATGTAAAATTCCAATATTGGGTAATAACAATAATTCAGTGAGTGAAAGTCGTGATATTGCAAACGTTTCGACGCAGCTTTTATTCTAAAAAGCTCTTTTACGCTTCGAACGAATGTGACATTCCGTTTTGCACTTTCTCCTTTGACAGAAAAACGAATAAAGTTATAAGAGTGACTTCGTTAAACCGCCTTTGCTGGCAAATAATATAATGCCACTTTTATAATAAAATGAACGTAGTTACGTTTTGACGACGAATACACACCACTATAAACAAATTATTCATTCTAGCGTTAATGTATATTTTAAACTTTAGGATGATTTAAATATTTAATTAAATGAAAAATACTCATGACGATGAGTGACACTCATAAGATGTAAACATATTATGTTTAATTTAATAAAATTTGATTACAATAATGACTGATTTTATCATTCCAATCTTAGCATTGTCTGCCTTTTCCGTTTCAGTTTATTAATTATTAACATTTACAACCATATTCGTGTTCGGAAATTTGTATGAAGTTAGCCTTATTACAGTTGACCATGAGATGTTGTATCGGAAATAGATGGCCGTATAGTATTGACACAAGATAGGTACCTAAATAAAATAAGCAATAAAACACATTGGAATACAAGAGAAAGACAATAAATAGGTAGGTAAGTTAATTAGAAATACAATCATATCGTATAATTTATAAAAAATGAAGTTATTGAATGTATGATAATAGTCATATAGTTAATATTAGCTGCTTAATATTAATATAAACTTAATGTATTATTTGAATATAATAAAATTGGAATATTATTGTGTGCAAATGAATGCTCCACGAAAAACATGTAACTTTTTGAACCCAATGCTATACGTCCATTTATTTCACAAAGCTCACGGTTGAACTCTCCCACTGAGAAATGTAATATGTATAATTTACATCATCATCAACTTGAATCACCACAGCTGGATGAAGGCCTATTCAAACTGATTCCACTTCTCTTGGTCATGTGCGTTGTGTTGCCACGTACTTCCGCAGAACTTAACCATTTCATCGATCCAGCAGCCTCTAGGTGTAGGTAATTTACTTAATATAAAACGAACCATATTATCACTGACGTTACAAATAATAGTTTCAAGACGCGACGTTCGGCTGATGACATTTTAATTAAAAAAGATCGTGTTATAAAATGATAAATATTTTTCAAAAAATAGATCGGGATCCACTTTCTTAACTTATTGTTAACACTCATTAAAAAATCATTGGTGAATTAACCAAACTTGTTATTCGAGCATAAAGTCCACGACTTCACAAACGGACACTTTACCATTCGCACATCGCGGGCGCTTAAAATTGAAATGTTGTTGCAACACAATATATAAAAACGAAAACAGGTAAATTACCATTTCACTTCTAAATGGATTAATAAAATATATTTGTCTGCAGTGTATATATTACCATATTGTTTTGTTTACCAAACACACATAGAAAAAAATATGAAATACTTTTAAAATTTCAGAGAAGGAAATTTTAGCACTTCTCCATCGTTATGCGGGGTATACTCTATCTATACTGTAGAATAAGGAACGTTGTTAGGTGACCTTTAAAGTTGTGTTAGAGTAATTTTATTTTTGATGCGGTTAACATCAACGATTGTATATTCTTATTGAAAAGAGACTTTCTCGCTCACAACATGATGCTGCAAACTTTGCAATTTTCACTAGTAGAAAACAAGTCACAATACAATGGTTGAAAGAAGCTTTCCCATTTCAACCAACATAATATTATTATGGAGACTATGGGATAATATTTAGATCGTGAAATTCACCACATATGCAAATATGATATGATATTAGGGAAAGCTTACATAGCTTGCTTGCAAATGCACTCTAACAGCTTTTATTACTGAACATTTGTTTTTAAACCATTTGAGTTAAAAATTGAAATAAAAAAAATATATATTGTATGGACCAATGGTACTTGATGGTATTTGAATTTACATTCTAATGAATTTAAGTTTTTTACTATTTCATTTGAGTCATTTTGATTTCACATTGTGACCTATTACTGCATCATTACTCCATTAAATTCACAATACGTCCCCATTGTGTTCCCAGAATTGACTATTTTACACCGCTTGAATGTAGTGTAATTGATTATTATCTAATGATCTAATATTAGGGCTTTGACGATGTATACGTATATTGATTGTATTATTAGTGATAGTGGTTTTTTACAAACACTTCAACTATTCATAATGTGTTTGTTATATTTTTTTATTGTGATTCTTGACTTAATATGTCGGTGATAAAGTTTTTACCTGCTTTATTATAAGATTAATTATTTATTATATGAGTTTGAATTAACTGTATTTGTTGTCACTACCTTTTGGTGATTGCACATAGTGCCTGAAGATACTGAAAGGCGAAACCAGGGTCGCAAAAAACAACTCAAATGGAATAGTACAAAAAACTTAAGTCGGTTAGAATATATATACATATTGCTTGAAAGTAATTTAAAACCATTCACTCATTAAACAAGTGGCATTTGCGCTTGCATGTTACGATATATTCCACTGTGGCCGTTCATTCAATAGTTACTGAATACATAACTGATATGATTTATTCGTGTTGATGATTTCAAACCAGAAACTTTATTGACATACCACTAGGTTGATTGCAAAAGTGAATTTGACCACTCCGTGGCATTTAATGGAACCTGTACAATGATACATAAATTGAAGTGGGTATTTTGTTAAAAGCTGTGCACCACGCTACAAAGAGTTTTTTACCAGCCTCAGTGCGGATGAAATTTTACGAACAAATACACGCTAAAAAGCATTCTCTCCTTTATTAAAAAAGAGAATTACATACATAAAATAAAGGATGCCCCAGAGCAATGCAAACATGACGTGATGTTCGTATCGGCTTACGGATAAGACCAAAATTGCGCGACAGTCTTGCAATGGGCATTAGAATTTGCAGCAAAAAAAATATTGCGAAATAAATGCAGTCAAATCGGTTTTTTCCGTGTACCTTAAAAATTTTACAAGTTGAAAATTATTATTAAAATAAACTATATTACTCGTATTATAAATATCGTCGTGTTGAAATTAAGAATAAAACCATACTTGGTCAGATATTTGTGGATACATCTTGATAAAATCCTAGTTAGCCTAGTTCTATAGGCAAACAACTCAAAATTTTAAGGTTTTGATTTAATAATGATGAATTGATGAATGCGTTATGAAGAAAGGTATTTTATTTGTAATTTAAAAAAAAAATAATCAAAAATGTCTTTAATGGGTCATAAAATCGGACTACGGGATTAATAATTAATTTCATTATAAACGGGAATGCCTGAGTTGAATATTTGATAAACTGTAAAATTTTATTTTCATTTATATGCATATATATATATATATATATATATATACATAATACATTTACTTCAAAAATCAAGGTTTTAACATTGAAGTGAGAATCTGAATAAAATTTTCAAACGGCATTATCTTACAACAAGATATTTTGAGTTGTTTCCTTATAGAACTAGGATATCGTAATATGTAGCACCTTTCCAAATTATTATTTCATAAACGCATGCACTATATTTTCCATTTTCATCAAATTTAACAGATTATACTGATTATAATAATAGTCAAATATATTCGGTAAATTATTCAAAGGAGTTTGTAATCAACTCGTACTTTTGGAGAAATTCCAACATTTTGCGTTGATATATAAATATATATATATATTGAGACAATTTTATATATTCTTTTCCATTAAAAAACTGCTAAAATAATTAGAGAAGAGAATATTTTTTATTTCAAAATATGATTTAATATTTTCACGTTTCTTCATCGACGTTCTGTCGGCATTTGGGTATTTTTAAATATGTCAAATCACGTTCCATTTTCAAACCATATTTCATAATGGGTTTAGTAAGTATGTAGTTTTAAAACCCATAAATTCGTCGACGAAACTAGCGCGCAATTTTGATATTATATGCGAAATTTGCTCTGAGTAGTTTTCGTCAGCAGTGACGATGCGACTGTTTCGCATTGTTCTGTGGGGTCAGTCAAAAAATAAAAATGCATCAGCGGTTCGAATAACCAGAGTGTTGGAGCGGACCCTTTTTTGAGTTGCTCCGCTCCGGGACCTAATGCTTGCTCCGGCTCCGCTCCAGGGTCTGCTCCGCTCCGGGTAAATTTTTAAGTATTATATTATAAAATAATATAAAGTAATCGTCATTTTCATTATTAACTCTATTAAACAAAATTTCCGATAGCAAATCGTCTCTCATTATTTGCCTCTTCTGTCAAAAATGTAAGGCTATTTATCACTCAGCAGTATTGTCGTATTTCAAATAATTCCAGTGTTGCAGTGTCAAATATAATATTTTCAATGGATTTTATTACGAAAAGCACTACGGATTTTCGGTGCTCCTGCTCCGGGTAAAAACTTCATGCTTCTCCATGCTACTGCTCCGAACTCCGCACCAACGCTCTGGTTTTACTATTCTGATTATTTATTTAGTCATTTACAGTGGTTAGTCACAATAATATTATTTATTACATATTCAAAGGTACTTATTTTACAATTTAAATACATTTTTTAATTTTTTCATTTCGTAAATTGTAGAAACAGATAAGGTACTTTTCGGTTAAAGCGGATACAGAGGAAAACGCATTTTGAAAATAGCCGATAAACTGGATTATTTGTTAGGTTAACCTAACCTAACCTAACCCAACCTAAACTAACCTAACCCAACCTAACCTAACCTAAACTAACCCAAACTAACAAATAATCCAGTTTATCGGCTATTTTCAAAATGCGTTTTCCGCTGTATCCGCTTTAACCGAACAGTACCACAGATAATTCCTACACGGGCAAGTATGCTTTTAGAATTCCCTCCATGCACACAACGTTTCCGTTATAAATATACTAGAATGGCGATTTATAGCGTAGTATATCTCATTCACGTTCTTCACTAAATCAAAAAATGCAACACAGCGTTTTTTTCTATATTTTAATTCACTAAGTGACCGACTTGACTTAAAAATTGCCCGATAAAAGGTATTTTAAAACGAAAGTAATACGAAAAAATATTAAAAATAATTGAGACGTTATTCTGAATATCTCTCTTTTAACGCGCTTTTTAACACGCAAGAACGCTGGCAATATAGCGTACGCAGGTGTTTATAACAGCTAAAGCATGGCACGGAATAAACCTGTTGGCTTAATTTCGTCTATTTCACATTTGTTTAATATTTTCAAGGAGAATCCCTTTTATTTAAACTGCTATCCTTGACAAGAAATCTGAACTCAGAGCATGAAACAATTAGCTTACACCCTCTTAAAGCGATAACTTATATCTCGCGTTTATTTTTGCTTAAACTCAGGTCGTGTAATCTAGTCGTTGGCCATATTATACGAAAATATCTGTTTATAGTTTTTGTACGATGATACTGCTATAAATCAGATAATGATAAAACAGTGTCTAATTATAAGATATAACTATATCAATCACGTGATTAGATTTATATATAAACATAATATTATCATTCATATTATTTAAACATCTTAAATTATACATTCTGATGATATAATATATAATAAATATACCAAGAATAATTTTACACATATATTTAAGACAGAAAAAGGTAGATAACAATTTGAGCGGGTCAGATAAAAGTGATAGAAATCAAGGCTTTAAAGGCATTTATCCAACACCACAAAGAAGAAAATATGATAGGTATCTTACTTAACTGATATATTAGACTTTATAATAGTGCTGTTTATAATTAGTGAGGTTTATATCAGGAGTATTGAATGAAAGAGAGAGCAAAAAGCTTTACAGTTCTGTAAACGGCCGTTATAAAATGCTATTACCATTATCAGTAATCCAACCAAGTGTGATTCTTGGTTCCTTACAAAAAATATTTTGACGTTCCTTTGTTTGTCACGTAGATACTACTTCCATTGTCCATGTGAAAGCTTCTTTCCTTACAGTATAATATTTTCAGTTTATATCTCCCTCTTTTCTCATTTGATTTATCAAGGAGAAGCTTATTGACTGTTTGGTCTTCACGTCTTCTATCTATACACAATATTCTGCCCAACGTGATGTGTCACCAAGTATATTGGCACATTATTTGTTACGACAAAAATTGCAACGTTTGCTCTTTTCGCTTCGTAACGTACACTAAAAAAAAACATGAATTTCTTGACTAGCCGTGGGGTATGAGCTAGTGACTGTACTGTTTCGTATTTATACAAAGGCAACCGTTTTACTAGCTGTCAACGAAAGTGCATTTTTTTAAGACAAATCATGATTTCTATTCAAACAATTTAGGGTGGTTCATATATTAATTAAATATGCTTTAACAACGAATTATTAAAAAAAAGATATTTTCAGCTTTTATAATTGAAAAAAAAGTAATAATCCTATGGTAAGATGAAAAAAGTCATCCGTAAATAATATTTCTACTCCATTTTGAACAATAAAATATTGAATGGTGTTTTGTTATTAACAGGGATATCAGTAAAGTTATCATAATGTTAGATAAACGATCGTAGCTAAAAACGTTCTTTATTCTCATTAAAATTGCGTATGTTTTAATTGATATAAGTAATTATTACTTTATTGCCTGAAAAAATGCAAGAAGTCTTCTTGTAGCTTGCTTAGTGAATTGAAATTTAATAATATGGCGTAATGTGATTAATTTTGATGCAATCTCGCTTCAATTCGTTGACAGTCCTGTCGTCTCCGTTAAGATCGTCGCGATTCACGAGTCGTCGCGTTCAGTTAATTAGACTTGAATCTTTCCTCGTAATACGTCTATTTAAAGCAGGATTTTAAGCGCCAGCTTAACCCTTTCCGCCCGGCCGTGCGTTAAATTGCATACCCAGCCAGAAAACAGATGCGACCAAATTGGTGAATATTACAATGCAAAAAAACAACCGAAAGGGTTAACTGAAAATGAAACTGTAATATCCTCTAACTAGTTTCCCGATAAATTTTCAAATATGCAGATTAAATAATCCAGTGGAATTTGTTTTTTTGCAGTTGAATTTCGAATCCATTTATTAGATTCATTGACTTTCATAGTTTTAAATTTAATAGCCACCCACATACCAGTGGCATACGGTGACTTTTGGTTCTGATTATTAATTGCCAAGTATATAATATTTTATTATCTACTTAAGATTTTGTAATTAGTCGGATCATGGCGAGCAGCCAAGTCAAGTAGTCTGGTGTGATTTATTGCGGAGTGGTAACTTTGCGATATTTTAAACACATTTTTATAATATTAATAATGTGGAATGTCAATAATTACAATGTAGTAATTATAAAACCGTTGGAAGCAGTATAGTTTAGTAAAATGTACTATATCTACAATTGCAACAAATACATTATATTATTATAGATAGTAATTGGTTGCGTTTTTATTGACTGTATGAACTGTAGACTGTATAGGCGTTGAAGATTTGCATGTTGGTGAGGGATAGCATAAGCAGGGGTGTTTCCAGAGACTGACCTTTGATGTTAAGTTGGTCCGGACTGCTGGCTATTCTGATTCCCGGGTCCTGCACGCACTCTCACTATCACACGAATTAACCGGAACTTTCTTTATATGGCCGTTGACACTTTATATGACGGTCTTTATGCAAGACAGTTGAACCGTCACTTGTAAGTCACACTGTATCGAGACTCGTGAATTAAATTACGTTTCACGACAGTCAAACTGTAACAAAGTCTTAACGCGCTCGTTGTCTTGATGTAACTAACTATTTATCTATCACAGTCAAATGGTGCGCCTGGACTTAAGACAATAATATGGATTAGAGGTAGAAAGGAAATAGTGGATTGGGGGCGACCATAATTGGCCCAAACAGTAATTTATCAAATTTTTCTGGGGATACTCTGCATCTTTAGCATCTATATACTGCAAGTAACTGGTATATATTATATTATATATTGAAAATACAATATTTTGTACATACCAGAAAAATACTATACAATATTAGATGGAATAGTACTCGTATTACACTTTTCTATTAGCTATCGTTACAAAAGTCCTTACAAAAATTAATTAATAACTAAATAATATGGGCGTTTTATATTCCGTAAAGAAGTTATTACCATATTTATGATTTATATCAATGTACCTACTGCCATTACTAACTTGGTGTAAGTTGTAGTATCTAATCTTACTTTTACTTTTGACGCCTACTTATTAATTTATTCAAAGCCGAATACATATACAAACAGAAGTTAAATTATTTTTGACACAAAAATTTCAGTATGAAAAATTAATCAGGTACCTATTAATATTGTTTCGTAACCAATTGTTTGCCTAGGTTTACGGGTAAATCATATAACTTTACGTCAAACACAGCAAAGTAATTAAATAACCCAGTTTTTAATACCATGGTAACGGATTGTTGTTTATTTACAATGATATTCTGTTCCGAGAGCGGTATCACGACTTTGTTGTGTATACTATCATCTCAGGTAGATGAATCACAAAATAAAGTGCGCCTTTTATAATATTATCCATACAAAAGCATGAGCAAGGCGTGCGCACGGTACCCTAGAACTAACCGTACCGCTAGGAACCAAGTTCTGGAGGTAAGCCGCGATCACTTCAGGGAGTCGTATCATGACGTTTCGTGTACCTACATTATCATCTCAAGTAGACGAATCAGAAGAGAAACTGTGCACCTCATATTATGTATTATGATTGAGCAAAATAATTTTAGTCAAAACCTAGATACATTTTCCATTACGACTTATTAGACTGGGTAGAAGGTGGGTCTTAGTAGGTATAGCCAGTGGCGAAGGGTGGAAGGTAGGCTGTTTAGATCCGACATAAGTAGTGTACACTAAACTTTGTATAAATATATCTGACAAAGTTTAGTGTGCACTATTTATGTCGAATCTTAACAGCCTACCTCCACCCATCGCCACTGGTTATACCTACTCAGACCCACCGTCTACCCAGTCTAATAAGTTGTAATGGAAAATATATCTGGGTTTTGACTAAAATTATTTTGCCCAATCATAATAAATAATGCTGTTCCATAATATTTTATAATTATATTCATATCGAGTTTCATATGTTAGATACGTGGCGTAAATACAAAACTATAGTGTAGTAAAGTTGCTTAAACAGTTTCCTATTTTTACTAACATTAGGGCGAAAAAGACCATTGAATTCGTTATTTGCTAATGGAAGTAATTAACGATGTTACCTGTAAAAGGTATTCAGTTCTTATTTTTAGATGTTTACGTGCAGAGCAAAACACTCTTAGAATAATGAATAATTGGATGAGACTAAAATACTTACTAAGCGAATAGTTATTTATAGTATTTTTTTTTTTACCAGGTATTGGTTTTCAGTGTTTTTTTTAAAGAATATTACTGCCCTGTAAAATAAAATAAATGTATATATCGAAAATATGTGAGTAATGTTGACAATTTATTTAAAAAAAAAACACTCAAAGAAAATCTGTTCCAATTCTCCTTCTTTATAATGATGCCACAATTCTATGAGGGTTTTTTCTAGTATCTGTTTCCATCCAACCCTATTCAAAGTAATTTTCCCAATTTTGGACGCCCAATGTATTTAAATCTAACTCTGCACTAACTCTCAATATTGTACCTAGTAATCAAGTATTCGTTGTTGATTGTAAGTTTCCTTATCATGTCTGACTTGTCCATCCTGCATACAGGCTTCTGTATAAATCATATCATCATCAGCCGGGGTCAGTCCACTGCTGGATGAAGGCCTCCTCAAGCTTCTTCCAACTCTCTCGGTCCTGTGTCATTCGCTGCCATGTATTTCTGCCAAACTTTACCAGTTCGTACCATGACGGCATTTGTCCAGCGGCCGTCCTTTCGGCGAGCAATGTGCCCCTCCCATCTCCATTTCAGCTGTTTGGCAACGTCATAAATCATATATCTTCTTTTAATATATCTGTTTCCACTGATTTCCAAGATATGTTTCAAGTGTCAGTTCAATGTCTTGAAACGTAGTGCCTTCGTTAAACAAAAAGCACATTTTGTGGCATGATACCTACGATTCTTAATTAAGATTACTATGCTACTCTAACTATTATTAGAGGTTCCCAGATATATGAGATTGTTGATCCTGTTTACTTATTTATATTCTTCTTCTGTGTATGTGTTGTATCTGTTACCAGAAGTCTGCGACGATTTTGTCCATTTTCCATCTATCACTGCTCTAAACAGGGATAGAGCACTGAACTCAACCCTGTCTCTGAGGTTTTTTTGCCATGACATTTTTCTTACGGGACATTTTCCTTTGAATTATAAGATGAAGAAATTGATATATCACAGGATGCCGCGGATGTGGCCAAATTGAGCATTTTTTATTTTTAGGTCTATTTCATCCTTTTGTATTTTTGTCTTTGTCGCGCGTCTGTCTGTATACTGTTGTCTGTTGAGTTGTTTCTGAGTATTTTTTTAATATTATGAAATATAATATATATTCAATACTACGACAAACCATGAAACCTATTGAAATTAGTGTAGCAGTAGAAGTAAAATGATCACAAAAATACCCATTCTAAATAAATTGTGACCAAACCCGAAATCAAACCCAGAGCCCTCGTATGAGGGACCATTGCTTTAATTACTGAACATTGAGGCCTACTACGCCTTCACTCGACCTAATTTAACTGAACAAACATAACATCTAACTGTTCTACCCAGTTCCAGGTTTGGGACATGCCTATATAGTGTTTCTATTAGAGATTGCAATCCCAAAATGCCATTTGATTTCGTGATTCCAAATTCCCGTGATGCAAATAGATCATCTTTATATTTGTATTAAATCTAAAATCATAAATTTGGTTACAGGTAGGTAATAAGCACACATTTATAATAATTATCTCGTTTCTACATAAATACAGTATTTACTATAATTTTATTCTTATTGTATAGTAGAATATTCTATATGGGCTTCCACAGAATGTAGATTATACTGATAGATTGTACGACTAATATCTATTAGTCATTCGTCCAAAGCAAGCGCGATGAGCTGAATCAAACAGGATGACTTTTTTGTAAGTCACCTGATCTTACCTGCAACCCACGGCTTCGAAGATGGGCGCTCTACCAACTAAACTACCATGTTAAGGAAACTAGGTAGGAAATTTTTCATTATATCAATTGAAAATTTCATCCCTATTATTACGATCATGGAAAACTTTAACAATGATTATATTACATATAAAAAGCAACGTAAATATAAAATCATTGTCGTAGATAATTATTTATTTGCTTATTGCATTAGTTACATTAGTATCGGTGTGATAGTGTTGTAAATGTATACAAAATAAAAGATATACTACTTTTTTAATAACAGATTTAAATAACATTATTAATATATTTTATATCACATAATTATAACGAAAAAATTGACGACGTCATAAAAATCAAATTAACGTAGCATCGCCATACAATAATAATATGTAATAAAAGGTTTTCGTTATACTCTGAAAAGCCATTGGCGCGTATAAAGTGTTTACCGAAACAAATTAAGTAATATCACTGTACCACTTTCAATTTATCTTGTTTTTCAGACATAAGGACATAATATTATGATCTTTTATCAGGAATATTAGAAATATAAAAGATCGTCGAACAATCAATCGTCGGAAAAAATGTATTATTATATTATGCACATTTAATATAGCAATATTATTTAATACAGGTTAGTGAAAAATAAGATGAACATTGATCGCGAAGGTTGTATTTTTTCTCTCGATTATTTTGTAATTATTTCCAATTAATCAGTTTGTAAAATAAGTGAGACACTAAAATAAATGTGTTCTTTATAACACAAACATAAATCCCTTCAAACTAACCCGCTCCGCGACACTCTCGGTGTTAATCAAGCATACCACGAGGCCCTTTGTTTTGTTTGTGAAGCATCAGCAGTTTTTCCGCCAGGAAATGTCTCAGGATCAGATGCTTGAGTACTGAGATCATCACGCTCTCAAGTGAGCTTTTGCTGAGTTTACTGAAGTTGTTTATAACAGATAATAAATGTGAGGTTTCATCGTTGCTATCTAAGCTAAGCTTTATTAAAATTCAGATCTCTATTAGTATTATTTTTTCTTTACCGGCGCCAAGTTGGCAATCACCCAATTGGCAAGCGTCTAGATGGCGTCAACACTTTAACGGCATCCATATAGTGACGAAAATATCATAGACTTTAATTATTGTTAGCCAGATAGTAAAATCTTCTAGTGCAGTTTCATTAAGCCTTCTAGCCGAAAATCTCAAATTTTTAAAATAAAAGAAAAATATATCGGTATCATAATAACATTTTTTTAATAGGTATAAATGAGTTTTATCTTTTTATACTTAATAGATATTTCACGAAAAAAGGACAATAGATTTTAATTAAAGAAATAAATGTCTCACCATGTTCGAACACGGACTAGAATATTCTACTGTCACGATAAGCGAGCATCTTGATTACGTGACCATTCGGGGTCGAATCAAGCGTGAGTAAATTAAACTATTTATTTATAAAAATTAAATCGCTGTAAGAATGTTAGGCTAAAATATATATAGCCTCAGAACGCGCGATGATGTTGACTGGTTTTGAGATTGTATGTGTGTTTTTTTTTACAACATTTGTAGGTACTCATAATATTATGTATGTGTTGTATGCGTGAAATGTTCCAAATTTTCTTCACCCTTTTTTGATTGTAATAATGCTATCCCTAGTGACGTATTAGTGTCATAATTACGTATTTGTCTGGTTGCACAGGTAGACAATCAATTTATAATACATACCTTCATACAGACAGATGTCGTTGGCAAATTATAATATTTTTGTAGAACATAAATTAATAATAAAATTATTATTTGAATACTTTAATAAGGAATTCATTTTTTTTTTCGTAAGAAGATTGGCTTTAAATAACTGCTTAGAATGGAACGTTTGGCACTGGTGGTTTTACACTGAAACCACTGGGTAAGAAAGGATAGTTAAGCGGATAAACGGATAAGCGAATCTGGTGATTATATCCCCAAAAACATCATTCAAAACGTGTATACTAATCGTCAAATAGCCCATTTGCCGTTGCAAGTGGTATTTGTTGAACAGTGAAGCGATTCTTATAAGTATTCAGTGGTTGTATTCAAACCTCATAAGGGTTCAGTTAAAAGAAATGGCAAGAGAAGTACCAATAGTCTTGTGTATGAATGACTTTATTTTTGCCATTCTGGGCTTGCTTATTTTATCAACTCACCCAGTAAAACTGTACTATGAATAAGTCAATACTTATGTTATAGATATATACAATATTAAATTTCTAAAAATTACACACGTTATTAATTTCTCTATCTAAATAGGAAAAACTCCATGTGGTATTTTTTCTAATCTCCACTAGCGATAGCTTTTAGAGGCTTCACTGTGTCTATTGAACTATGTCAAGATAAACTGTGGAAACTTAGTTAAGTATTCACCTCGGCACATGCCTTTAACTACCGAAAACTTCGCCATTTCTGCAAAACAACAGCCAACCTGCTCGCTGGGAATTGAAATCAATAACAGACTTCGTATAATGGGGAGCTTTCTATAAGCGAAAGCTCGCCAAAGCTTTGCTGAGCATTACAATGATCGGCCCAATAGAATACTGTTGTCATTTCAATGAAAACCTGTGAAAATGCGGGTTTTAAAAAAGTATGGCGAATGATTTTATAAATGGAATAAAAATGGTTGAAAATTCGTCGAAATATTGTAACATATTATTTTTTATTGTAACAGAAATCGACCTTTACAAGAATTATGCTACTGAAGTTTATTAGAGTTGATCTTCAACGTTTTGAATAAAGAAATACTGCTTGGTTAAACTTTTTTTTATAAAAAAGTTACCAGTCCAGCGTCCGAAGAGAATATACTTTCACTATATTACAATTAATAATTATGTTTCTATAACGAGTACACGATTGTTCGAAAATAGAAAATTAACCTCGATGTCATTTGTTGCTAGTGCTTTAACTGTATTTAATTGTTAATTAAAGTATTTTGTGTTACATTATTGTTGAATAACTAAACTTCATAAAAAATAGTACCTATTAATCCTCATATAATATGGAAGTTGTCGTATTTTCGTTTCGAATCGTTACTGTTGCGAAATGCAATCGTAGTGCTTGTTTATCTGTAAATTCAATGTGGTAATCTGTTTGTTATAAATGAAAATTTTCGAATGGATATTATTTCGTTCAAATTATTACCATTTATTTATTTGTGCAGCAATCATCATTTTTAAGAACACTTCACGATATTGCATTCAAAGTATAAGCAATAACTAGCACTACGATCGCTGTTTACAGTTTCGTGCGACGGCCTGACTAGTTATAGTTGACCTTAGCTGTTTTGGCATCTTACTAATTACCTTAAAATAATCTAAACATATAATATTATTATGATAATATTTTTGCTGATATCCACAGATTTTACTAAATAAATGTTTCTAATCTTATGGATATACATATTTTTCAATGAATGAATAGAATATTTTTTTATTGATATAATAATTCAGGGATGCGCAGCATCCACAGCATCTAAGAACCGGACGCGACTAATACATAGAATGTGTGAAGTTGTATGTATCAACATAAATATTATGAATATTGTGTTATTATAATATAGCTAAAAAAATATCAGATGGCAGTGTCACCTGTCAACATTCTTGGATATGCTAGAACTGCACTGTAAACATCTATCAAACTATTATGAGAGTAGGTATCAATTTATTCCTTCACGAACGATTAAAATAAACGATTCCTTTAATTGCGTGTCAGTTTTATCTCACCTAACCCCTTTTAATACGAATGCTCATTGTTTCATTCTATCATACACATAAATTACAGACAGCATACATAAAGATAAATGAAAACAAATACAATATAAAATAATAATATTTGTGAAAACAAGTAGAATACCTATATAAACTGCATCTAACATAGGTTATTGAATTTTTTGTTATTTATAATATTAACGAGTTAACATGAAAACTGTTTAAAGGTATAATTCTGTTTTGAATTTTACAAAGAAGGTTCCCGCGTATTTCGTATATAATAAACGTATATTTCATTAAAAGTCTACATACCACATGGACGCCTTATCTAATTGAAATAATTTGAATTGTAAATTTAATGCTAAAAAATCTACATATTATTATTATTATATTTTTGATTAAATTGAGTCTCTAGAGAATCAGATTCATAATAACATATTTTTATTTAAATCAGCATATTATTATAGTAGTGAGTATTAAAAATATATTAGATATTTTTTTTATTTAATCTAATTTTACGTGCTAATATTTTAGTAAGCGTTTTTTTTAGTAATTAACACGAAAAAACATATTTTTAATAAAGTAAATTGCGACTCTCCCCCTCGAGTTTTGGAAGCAAAACTTTATAATGACTTCGGAAAAATAATAAATCTCTTACTAAAAAAATAGCGGAAAATATTTTTTTAAAGCTTAAACAGCAAAAGTTTGATCCGTGAAAAAACGGTTCAATTAGTACACCTTCTGATTAATAAAAAAATCGTGAAAAGTTTATTCGTCAGATTGTAATTTCCAGTTTGTGGAAAACAACAACATTGTATTTACTAAAATTATTATAATACTATATTATAAGAGTTTGCCTTATAATTTATATTGATTGAAACTTTCACAGTTGATTATTATTGTGTTTGAATATCGGGCTGTACCTACTCGTATGTCTTGCTTTGCTCGACAGGGGCTATTAAAAAAAAAGAAATGTTGTCAAATGTACTCTTAGATTGTGTATGAATAAGTGATTGACATGTCACTGTAATTTTTGTCTGTTTCATATTTACTACAAGTGAATTTACATAGTACCTACTATCATTTCCCTCCATTTTTGAAAGTGAATAGCAAGCTCTCACTTTTATTTTTAGTATGGTTTTTCGTCTGGATTTTAGGACTTGAAGGTGGATAATTAACACACCGGAATTATGATGGAAACGACGAGTTTTATTTAACTTAATATTATATAATCGTTACATTTTGAATAATTTATTTTACGGAGGACGAAATGTGCGTGTTTACTGTTTGGCTGTTTACAGCGTATTATTCGCCATCTTGTGTTTCGCTTTCAACGAGAGCGTTGTCGAAAAACGGCGACGTTGCAAATATTTTTCAACGGGCATAATCAACGCCCTACGGCATTGCCGGCTCTATTATTATTATTTATTTTCGTAATCAGCGCTTACTACTTGTTGGATTTGATACCGACTCGGGCCTCTCCAGATACATAGAGATATCCCCAAATGGGGACCATACGGGGGTGTAACACTACATACAAATAATTAAAATTGAATATTAAAAAAGCTAAAGCAATTATTAGAAATGAAATCCACCCGAACCCGAGTCGACCATAATATTTTCAGAAAACTTTTTTATTATTGTTTAATTATGTAAGATGTGTAAGTATCTCATATTATGTGTATAATTAAATTTCACGAATATTTGAATATACATAATTTGAAAACACTTATGAGAAATATATAACTGCTAGAAAAAATCTTCTTGAAAAATATTCGAATAAGAAGCTGTACGTGTCCTAACTAATTGTGACAAAGTTAATAAGTAGTTTTTACAATACTCTCAAAAGCGATTTCTAAATTGCGTTACTTTTTGGTAATAGGATTTTGTATTTTAAATCAAAGCATTAATAGTAACTCAGCTGCTAATCGGAGTTAGGATCTCACCAAATTTCAATCTCAGTGGTTGCAGATTCGAATCCTGCTGGTGTCGATTTTTTTCAAAAATATTTTTTCTTATGGTGAGGTATATATTTCTCAGAAGTATTTTCAATAAAAGAATGTTACATTTTTAAATCTTGTGAATGAGGTATTTGTTGAATGAAAATAGTTTATCAAAGTATAATTGTATAATATTCAATGAGAAATGCCTTGTTAATTAAATTGCTGGTTTTAGTTATCATAATATTATTATGTATTTATTTATTTATTTATATCAGCGCGAAAGATGATTTATAAAAAAAACTATGAAAAAATGTAGGTAATAAATGACATAATGTAGGTAATAATGACATAATTGTATGTACATAAACTTATAGAAATGAAATTAGTAAAACAGGGCATATCTAACAATAATGATCAAATATTAGGTGATAAATTATAGAAATAAGAGAAGAAAAATTACAATAAAATCATCACTATATAATGTTATGAAAACCATGTTCAATTGGTAGACAAAAATATTTATATACTACAGTGCATAAATGCCTCAATTGAGATATAATCATTGAATATGTCAATAGAAGAACTATTTTATAGACAATATATTTTTGGTACTAAAGAATGAATAGAGAAGTTTTATTTTAAATAAATCTACAAATAAATTTTAAAAATCTATTATATATTAAAAAGTCTATTAGAGATACAAAACTTGATCATGCTAAATAATTTGAAGCAGTCGAAAATTGAATTAACTGTTTTAAATATAACCAGAAGGTCAACTGTTTATTATCTTGATTTTAACATTACTTAGATTAGTTATTTCTAACAAGATTACTGTTGACAATCAGCTAAACTTTCATAATATATTGGAACAATCTCCCTTTTCCAAAGTTTTTTTTTCAACATCTTTGGGCGAAGGAAAGTTAAATGAACATAGATAAATTATATTAATAAATGATGTTAATATTATGTAACAAAGATATTTATTGACCTACTGGAGAGAACAGTATGTCCTAATGATATTGGGCTAATACATAATATGATTAATGAGATTAGATTGGCTTAGTACCAGATTTTCCAATGGTAACGGTACGGATTTGAAATTATGCTGTGCATGTCAATTATTGAAACCTAACGCATGATGGCTGCTGGATAATTTTCTGAAGACCTACTTTCCGACAGCGGAATACCGAATGCCTAAAACTCGATTGACCAATTTACCAAAACTATGTTACAAAAAGCTGAAATCCAGAAAAATACAATTATATAGGTACATAATATTATTATTTTATTAAGTAAATAAAAGGTAATATTACAACAAAAACTTGAATTCGATAAAAAAAATAAGGAGGTATCTAGTTACTTACTTAATTGTATCTGTGCTAGAAGTATAATTAAAGGATGGTAAAGAACGTTGAAAGAAATTGAAAAAAAATCATTAACAAGTTATTCCTGTCGATCTCACGAGTATGTTATACCTACTTAGTTAAGCTAGCGCTATACTGCACAACAGACGTCCAGTGGGTCTATTCTATGCTTATCGACCGCTAAAGTGATAAAGTGAAAAATATTATCAAACTTAGGGTAGGTTTGTATCAAAATATTAGCACTTATTGTAACAATTACACGAAGCCGGTTTTTATTGTTGCAATAAGTGCTATATTTTAACAGCACCTATCTTGCTGCTGTTAAAATATCGCACTTATTGCAACAATAAAAACCGGCTTCGTGTAATTGTTACAATAAGTGCTAATATTTTGATACAAACCTACCCTAAGTTTGATACTATTTATCAATTTAGTGTTCGATAAGTATAGAATAGACCCACAGGAGTCTCTCCTATTACTCAGCCTATTTGCATCTATCTTGACCTTATCTCCAATCTCGTTTGAGGAGGTGAAAAGGGATACGTTCTTCGCGTATTGCAATTTTATTTCGGGGTTAGGGTAGGGTAGTAAAGGTAAAACAAAATAAAATACAAACAGGATCTGTTAAAATTAAAAACACATAATATTGAATGTATGGCGGGTTTTTATCATGAAATTTGGTGGCGCGACAAGGTTTTATTCCTCAGGTAAAAATATAACTTAAGACGCATTGAATCACTGACAGTAGAAGTCATGTAGTTAAATTTTAGTTGAATCAGTTGCTGGAGCATAGATTCATGCTATTGAAACGAACGTATAACGTACCTATAGGTAACGTATTACGTATTAAGTGAAAATAATTTATAACAACAAACAATAATTTGACTGTATAGAAGGAGTCTTAAATGTACAATATTTCTATTATGATATTTGAACATATTTATTAAACGAATAAATTATGCTTCAGTTGGTAAACTACTGCGCACATATTAAATGCTATTAAGTTGGCAATTCCGATTCCCAAACTCTTGAAATATCTGTAACATTTTAAAATTTTTTGCAGCTGATTTTACAGGATTTTCAATAACATAATAATACTTAAGTGTTTTTGGTTGCTTATCTACTTAATCATAGTGGCGGATTGAATTTATGAATTGATTTTTCTGCAAATGAAACTGTAATGTCATTTGTAACTAGTATAGTCATTAGACCAGCGCATATTTTTTATACACAAGCCTGCTTTCAGCCGCTACGGCAGCTGTCTAGGGTAGTTTTGTATCGAAGTATTAACACTTATTGTAACAATTGCAATAAGTTAGCCGTTTAAACAGTCAAAACTGTCTATCTAGTTATAAAATTTACCACAGCCAAAAGAGGTGCTGTAAAACATAGCAGTTATTGTAAAAATTACAACTAAATTATTGTAATTATTACAATAAGTGGTAATAATTCGATACAAATCTACCCTAGATAGCTGTTGTCACAGCCGAAAGCAGTATTGTGTATAGAATAGATGTGCAGAAGTCCTTTTTTGCTTTTGTCGTGTTTAGTCACCATCAATAATAATTATTGATTGTCAACAAATTATTTGTCTACAGCATTTTGGAAGAATGTTTTCATCAATATTTATGAGTCTCACGGTGTATTTAAGGTGATGTCTCTAGGTAAAGTTGTTATCGAAAAATAGCTAGAAAAGTTTATTAATCGGTAAATATATATTCAAAAGTAATGAGAAAAATAAAATAAAAAATTAAGAAGTATCATGGAGTTCTATATACCAAAAATAAGTGTCAAATTCGGTACATTTCTATCGGGTGGTAAGAATGAATGACATAAGATTTATTATCAAAATTACGATAAAAATGTACGTAAATCTATTACCCAGGGAAACGCTAAGCGAAAATTGGAATTTATTATATCCTTATATCTCTTTTTTCAAAATTAAAAAACAAAAAAACATTTCTCTGCATTTTGACAAAAATCAGTTTATCAGTTTGAGGCGAAATTGCCATATGAATAAAAATAACTTAATAATTGAAATTACAATATTAACTTAATTTACGTATAAACCTGCCTATATTCAAAATTTGAAACTGCCAATTATTTGCAATTAGTATTTGCTTAAATTACAACTGTTTTTTTATCATTATTTATGATAAAAATAATCAACAAAATAAACAAATCTCGCATTTTAACATATGGTAGCATTAGTCTATGGTAGCATTCGTGCTCTCGATCTAATATCGGATTTATGACAATTTTTCTTTATTTGGCCATTATTAGGTATATTGTTTGAAAACAGGAAGGAATCGACTCATCAGTAACATTTTTGTCAAGTAAGTAAACTTTTCAGTGTATAATAAATAATATTATTATCGTACATCAAAATGACAAGCTATGTCACGCAGTTTTGATTGTCAAACAAACATTCAAAAATTATTGAAAAGAGTTACATATACTGTATTTTCAATCACCATCATGCATTTATCATCAATATATATTATTTTAGGCGTAGACTCATCGTTTTCGTAAAATTATAAATACTTTACGTTAGTTTGAGGTTATGTTTATGACAAATGTCATCGAGCCCATCTTGTACGTTTTGTAAATTATCTAATAGATAGTGAATTTCTTTCATTCGCATATTATGATTGTAGAACCGAATTTAATAAAATAAAATTTTAATTTCATTCAAAATTACTGAAACTTGTCTCGAAAATGTATCTCATAATCATCATTATAATTATTCACAATGCTACAGTGATAAGTTTGACACGAGTATATGAATGTAATTAGGTTATGTTTTTTTGTTTACATATAGATAAATCTTTTAATACTGATGAACTCGACGAAATATTGGACGACAGACTGCGAAGTCGGCGACGGTTACGAGTCCGACAACAGCGACGACATTTACATTCGACATTTACAACCTTCGACATCACAATCCAGGGTGCTTCCCTGGCTCACAAAATGGTAGGTTTACAATTTTCTTAATAATATATTTATTGGTTTTATATACCATCCGGTCATACACTAGATTCATTTTCATTACATGCTTTGGCATAAAAACAAGAATTCATTACATCTTGTACACATGATGTAGCGATTGTCTCGAATGAGGAGTTGATGGTTTGAATAGTAAACTTCAATCAAAACATATTATTATCCATCATTATTTGTATTTTTACTGCTAAATACTTGAATTAATGAGGAAATATGGATTATGTAATAATATTTTTTTCCTATTGTTTCAGTATGCCGAATGCTGGTCCGGAATTGGAGGAAGATTTGTTGGCGAGAGGGCATGTCAGCGATCGGATAATTGCTTATTACAGGACTGCGATGAAGACATGCAAATGGCCTGTGAGGGTTTTTAACCACTTTGTGGACTTGGCGGTAGTAAACTGTTGGCTAATGTATATGCGGAATTGTAAACTAGAAAATGTACCCCGAAAGGATATTATGAGACTGTTGTCGTACTGAATCAGATTAGCGAAAGCTATGATTCGGTATGAAGATCGGGTAGCCAACATTTTAACACTGCCAGCACGAGGTCGGCCAAGAAACATGTCGACATCGCAGGTAGACACAGAGCCACCAGCTCGCAGGAGAACGGTTTTCCCCCAACCGATCGCTGAGGTACGTTTGGACAGCGTTGGCCACCATTCAGCATCCGTGTGCAGATACCCTGGATGCAAGTCCCGCACCAGGTATATTTGCATAAAATGCAATATATACGTGTGCACAAAATTTTGCTTTGAGCTGTATCACACAGTATAGGATGCAGCTCAAAGCAATTTTAAAGTACATATTAGGGTTTTATTTCATAATTTTAACTAATTTTAAGTGTAAATATATTTAATTATCCTATTTATAATGTTTTTGTATTGTTTTTATTGTGTAATGTTCTATTAAAATTGACCATTCCTATGACAAGTTGTTTTCTTTACCTTCCCTAAGTTTATAGAGTAGGTAATATTCATCTGCAGTGTTACCTGGTATGTGCATATAGTATATTTTACTTTACAAAATAAAAAAAACGTAAAAAATTTTTTTTTGTCAATAGACTAATACTTCTCTTCCATAAAATCAAAGAAATATTTTTTTTGATGGCTGGTTCTCCCTCGGGTCTCAAGTGGTTATATTAGAATATATTATTATATTCTTAAATAATAATATGTAAATGAATTTTTGTCTAGCAATTTTATTCATCTAGAATTCCATTCCATTGGCAACTTTAATTTACTTTTAAAATTAGTTATGGTAACTCACTGCCATCTGATTGAAACTGACCAAAGTTTTTAGTAACAGATTTTTAGAAATTCATGGTAGATGCCTTTAAATATAAATAGATGGCGTAAAAGTCACATTATATGTGTTATTTAGGCCGAAGACATCGCCTTAACATTGTTGAATCTTGAAATTTGGTTTAAAATCTCTGGCAAACTATTTAGATATATGTAAAGAAACACTCAATCTGTTTATTTAACTTAATCTGAGGGTAAATCGAAAACTTGCTTGTTGTTTTTTCAGAGGTGATACTATAATATCTTATTCATTTAATTTTATTTGCCACTATAGTTTTGTTGAAACTATAATGCATAATGTACACATAAAGAAACGAGAGAGAGAGAGTAACTAAATATTTAATGGAAGAGTTCTCAACACAATTATTTATTAACAGGGTATTTGCTGGATTCACTAAACTCATTATAAATGCTTCCGTTTCTTATGGTGCCTAGTGAAAGTTTAAAAACATCCCAACTCCAAAACTGTTGATTTTATCATGCCTAATAGGGAGCGCTTGCTTGTAATACAGTTACAACTGCGAAACGTTTCGCCGAGTTAAATTCGTTTGCAGACTACAAAATGCGTCCCCCCACGAGCAAAGTGCGCTAATTATTTCACTAACCAGGTGACACACATCGCGAAATCTGTTTTTAACAACTGAATTGAATATCCCACTGTGCCGAGCGCGAAACAATTTGATAGCTTTAGATGTCGGTATAACCTAAAATTTAATATTCGAATTAAATAAAATGTGTGTCTACCCATAGAGCTATTAAAGAGCAATATAACTGTAATAGTTCTATCAAATCGACTATTTAAAAATCGAACTAGTTTGTATAATTTTAGTGGTATAGTTTCCAATCTCGATTTTATGAAAAATTTGAATTTTTATGCACCTGTCAATAACATTACATATTTTCAGTGAAATGTTTTCTTCAAGGGCTGAAGGGAAAAGGGCTGTGCGGCTTGTAAATGCACTCCCTATAGAGCATTTTTAGCGATGCATTATGTATTTTGTTTTTTAAATTATATTCTATTGTTTAATTTTGTATTTTTACCTCGTTTTTATTAGATCGTATTCATATTTGTTCAGTCATAGCAACTAAATTATTAATATATACGTGCGTTACTATGGGAAACAATATTAAATGTCAAAATTACATTTTAGTATTCTATATTTATTCAGTATTTCTATCAAGTACAAAAAAGTATTTATTAATACATTAATTGTCAAGTTTATATGATTCAACAAAAATTTTAAAAACGTGGTATGTACAAAGCTCTTTTTATATTGTTGATTCTTGGATTAATGTTGTTTTTTTATTTTATTTCTAAAATTATTTTTTTCTTTAATAAGTTACTTTATCTGTAATTTTTATTCGAAATTTCATGTTGTGAACGTCTTCAATTAATCATTAGTTATGTGCTCAATGTATTTTTTTAATTAATAAATAAATTGCTGTAATTTTCTTCTAATTTTGTATTATCGTAACTTGAACTCCCTTATAGGTATATTTATAATATTGTATTAAAGACAGTCGTCAATTGTCGACACTTGTCGACACGTGTCGGGCGGTAAATTTTACATAAACAAGAGAAAGACAGTTAATAGATAGTCGACAATAAGTTAGAACTACAATTATACGGAATATATTTACATAGTTTCAATATTCAATTAATAAAAAATAATAAAAACATCTTATATAAGCACAGGAAGAATTCAGAATGATTCAAAAGTAGGTAAGTAAGTAGTTTCACTCTAGGAATTATGGTACTTTACGGTAAGTGATATAAAATTCGACATGATTTCGATTCGAGATGAGAGAGTAGTAGGAAATTGGTAATATATGCCTACTTGGTTTACGATCAGATCCTACCAAACAAAATTGAAAAAGTCTGCTAATGCAACATCACTTCTTCACTGTAAAATGACCCGCATGCTTTATTTTTACAACTGACGGCCGTAGCCATAAATTGACGATAACTTAACTACGATTAAATTGAAACGATAACTGAAGTAGGGATTAAGATCATATTAACGCGCGTGTTTGATGATAAGGCTTCAAAATTATATAAATAGATTATCTACTACGTTTAATGAATGTCCAGGCTTATGCTCTGAAAATACGTTAAAAGCTCCCCTTTGACCTATGACGCGCACGTGGGCCGTTAACGAATCTATGAGTTAATAGAATCATCTCTTAATACGTAGATAAAATATACGATTAGGTATCGCTTTATTTTTTTAATATTTTGATTTATAGTTTGAAAAACTCTGTAGATTTAAAAACTAAACGAAAAGTTTACAAAATATTTAGCTTCTATATTATAATCCAATCCATATGTATATTGGACTATATTATATAGTGTCTGAAAATACAGCGATATCTGCCTTTGACTATAAGACGTCACTGATTTATATGGACGGAAATTTAAAGCTCAGACCATTTTCGGTACATATTGAAGAAAAATATGCACATCGTTCATAAATATTTATAACACATAATATATACATATACCTATACTTAAATATAAACCTCCCTCTTGCACACTAAAAGCGAGGCATATCAATTACTGTAAAGCATAATATTATTAAACTTAAAATTACTGCACTACTCAATATATTGTTATTCAATTTTCCAATACGAAAACATTAGATTAAGTATTGACAATATTAAATTACATGGGGAAGGTCTACTAGCTAGAGACACTAGTTTTAGAACTACATGTTATTTTAAAATTGAAAGACAAGAAATGTATGAATGTCTTTTAATAACAAAAACATTGTTTATCTATTTTTATTTACTTATAGTGTCCATTACAATTTGTATAATGCTTTAAACTCACGAAGGCGCATCCCTTCCCTGTACCGACCTCATGCGCAGGGCAATTAAATATTTACATTTCTCTTTCAAATATCACTAATTCAAATCCTGCTGGCAAAGTGGGGGTGCACCTTCGTAAAGTTAAAGATCTATACATAGGGCCAAACTGTTTGGTACAGAGGGAGAGAATTAAATTTTATTTTGTAATCAATACAATTAAGATAATAAAATTTATAATGCCTTAATATTATTATTATGTTACTATATATTATGTTCGTCATTTACGTCATTAATATGCAACAAGTGTGCAGTATTTAAACAAGGCCAAAGTAATTATTACTACTACGGTTACTATATTGTACTATGTTAATATACTAACATCAAGTCTATTGCTTTTTATTGCTCTGGTCTTTGCCACTATGTTTTATTTTATGTCAAATTATGAATATGCTTATGTAATATATTTATAGCAGTAGCGAACAAAGTTTAGAGTGCACTATTGACGGCGGATCTTAACAACCTACCTCCATTCTTCGCCATTGGTTTATAGTACTTATATAAATAATTACGGAGAGTTTGACCTTGGTCGTCCTGTGATGTCAAGTCAAGCTACACAAGTGTTTACATTTCAGATAATATACACTTATGTAATAACATATTAGATTGTCACAGAATCATTAACAAAAAAATATAATACTCGTATTTCGGTAATTATTATTTTTTTCCACTTTAAAATACTGTGATATCGTGAACTAGTCTCGTATCATAATGTAGGATGAAACGGAAATTATTACCGCAGTAAGAGAAAGTTATCACCTCTAAGGTATTTGGTCTGCCTTTATGTAGGTCTACAAAGATTAGATTATTTAATTATTTTTATATTGTCTGTGTATAGACTATGTCTCTTAGTTATAAGTAATAGACGTTCCCCTATTTTTTACTTATAATATATTTTATGTTAAGTAAATACAATGCTGTTGTTGATTAAATTAGATTTCAATCAGTAAGGCAAGGGTATTTTATTACATTTTGAAATACAATATTGTATCAATGAAATCTAATAAAAATGTCTGAGTGAATATAAGAATATAAAGAGAAATTGATCATGAATATATTTATCTCTGTAGGGAGTATCATTGTTGGTGAAATCTAATTATTGCGTAAAAATGACGTCAAACCTCGTCACTGCTTAGTTGAAATATGAAAAATTAAAAACAAGAACATTGTATCATTATTGTGTTGCACCTTTTCCAACAATTCCTATTTCACTTGTGGAGGTAGAATTTGTATTCTGAGTAAACGCTTTTCATATTAAAGATTTGAACATCCTAGATAAAAAGACTATACTTTACAGAATATAAAAAAATATCTAATGTTGTGAATATTGGGATATTGACAAAAAGAAATAGTTTTGTAAAAGATAACACAAAAAAATCAATTTACAACGCAGGTATTCACGGTATGAGAATCATACAATTGATATATGTGTCTCTGGTGACTACTCCAGAAATAAGCACTATAAAATGTAGAACTAACCTGCCATTCAAAATGCCAATTGGTTGCTTTAAATATAAGATATATTCCAACTAGGTGTGAGTAAACAAGATGAATGTAATTTTATAAATTCTTTGAACGTGGCTGATTCACTCGATGTGTCTACTTCATTGGTTAACATATTTGGCCGGTATTAGACTTGTCAAAAATATTTCATAGCTTTTTTTTAAAGATCATTTTTTTGTAACACATGAGAGTTTATATTGCATATATAAGATAACTCTCTAACAGTTTTTAAAAAAATGGACAACCAATTTAATATGCTAGCTTGTACGTTTATGTTTCGAGTTTTATTACTAATTTTGTAAACTGGAAAGTATGTATTATAATAGCATTTTTTCATGAATATTTTGTATCTTACAATCAATAACGTTGTTAGTTAATTTCTTGCCAAAACACCAGTTTTTTTATCACTTCTATATTAGATTAAAAGTCATGTGTATGGGAGTTTTTCAAGATATTGAAATTATAACAGTATCATGAAAAATCTATGATTTTATAAATTTTTGTCAATCTATTGAATTTTAAAAATGTTATCTAGCAAAACTGCAAAACGCTATTTATCATTGAAGTCATTTTTAAAAAAAGGTAATGTCATGGTATTACTTTTCACAAAAGTTTTTTTTTCATAAACTATATCGTTCAAATATTTTTTGTAGTCTAATACTGGCCTTTAGTAGGTACTCCTTACTCTATATTTATGATATATTGGATGATTTATAGTCATTGTATGTATTTATAGTATTATATTATTTATCACTGTCTAATTTCTCTCCTACTCCCGAGTAGGGCATGCAAACTTACTGAGAAAAGTCATTACCGATAGTTAGTAAAACTGTGATGTGAATACCGATTTACCGATAATTATTAGGGTCTCAAATTGTAATTATTATAATGGTATTTAGATTGGTGCTATTGGATATTTTCCATGGTTTCATAATTATTGTTTCATTAGTCACTAAATTTGATTAAATGTTTTGTGGCTTTTTAGCTATTCGATACAAATTATACCCATTAATATGATATTATTTATCATTAATATAGTAAATTATATCTCATATGCACGTGCAGTAGCTCCTAATATTTGTGTTTTAGTTATAACTAGGTTTTTGGTTGCAGATAATTTCGTTAACTACATAATGCTATAAAAACGTATAAAACTATGATTTTAAAAATCATCAACATACCGATAAATATAAATAAATTTACCGGTAATTCGGTTATGGCTATGATATATCTTAACCGGTAAACCGATTTACTGCAGACCGGCAATGAATGCCTTACGCATGTGCTAGAAAGATGATAACATAGATAAATTGTTAAAAAACATGGTTAATGATGTTATAAAGTAGAAAATTCTTTTAAAATATGCAAAGTAATATTTATAAAATCTTATATTTCACAATTATGACGCGGACTGCCCTTCCGTGCCACGTGCGCGTAATTCAACCCCTAAACGATTATGTTTTCCATAGCTCGCGGGCTATATGGGACGAGAATTTTCCAAATAACCGCTTGGCCTTTTCATTTTTAAACACGAACCGTCACCAGCGCTTTTTATTCTCATAAATTTAGACAAGAAATGAGCGGGAAAATATTACGGTCAATTTTGCAACCGACTGAAAGAAATGATATTGCCAAAATAATGTCAAAAACTGAAAACACAATAGCTAATAAGAAACATACACAATGATGTAGCTGGTAAATTTCATATACGAGTATTTTAAAAACTAATACTGGATACATAGAAAAATATTGTCGACTTATTTGATATTTTAAAGCCACTATATTTTCTGTTCCAATGACCACCTAATGTCATAAACTAGAAAACTCTCTCAGTAGTTATATACAAATTATACTGTATCTCAAATGGTATAATATTACTATAGTTAAGGACTTCAAATAACGTCGAGAAATAAAAACTTTATTGGAATGAATTCGCGCGAGATGTGAGACGTGAGTTCGAATTTGGTACTTCTGAGGTTATTCAAAATGATGAATTTTTATTAATAAGAAAATAAAACTTTTCAATCTTTTGCATGTTTAATTCTGAATAAAAATAGGTTTATTTTTTAATTATTAATAACAATGTCCTTGCTTTTTCATACAAGGTGGTTGTTAGTAGTTTTTAACAATCACTAATACCCAGGCTTAGAGAAAATCACATAAATATATTGTGTCCTTACCAGAAATTGAACCCAGACTTCCCGGATGGAAAGCCAGCGCCTTACTCACTGCACCACGAGACCCGCCAAATAAAAATAGGTTATTATATTTATTAGGTATTCCTTATTAATTAACCTGTTTCACAAAATTGTTGTAACAGTTATTTAGGTTTCAAATGTTAAATTATTCTGAATTAAAGCACAGCTTATAACGTAGGCGTACGTCATAATAAATATATTTAAAATATACTAATAGAACCTTGAACGGATGGCAAGAAAAGCTGTAAAATACTGTCATCTTGATAAACCTTCTAAAAACTAAAAAAATATTAGCTAGACGTAAAAAAAAACCATCATAATTTAAACAAGCGAGTCCTGGGGTCTGAATGTCTATTTTCATTAGGAATAAATTCTAATATAATATATTATATTTAAAGCTCAATTGCTTCCAAATAAAGAAAAAAAAATATTACATTTAAGAAAGGTATAAGAATCAATATAAATAATTTAAAATATCTGTCATAATTTCTGTAAGTTATTTTCTTAATATTGTATCTAAATGACATTAGAATCTGTTTAAATTATTTAAAAATGCTCTCAGACACAGCCCAGAATTTATTTTCAAGTAAAATTTTTCATGTAAGACATTCACAGTATGACACTTGGACAAGCTTTCCACGTAATATAATATGTGTACGTATATATTCAGTTCCGTATACGGCCTACATTTTTTAAATTATTGACTACTCTAGGGTAACATCTGCATCATATTCCAACTTGTTATCTGTATCCGAAGTGTCTTGCAAAAGTTTTAAGAGTGGTACCGAGCAGTAACTCTTTCAAACAGTTCAAGATACAAGAGAGTGTTTTTTTCTTCCATTCGGCGTCTAAGATTTAAAGAAGTCGACTTGAGTACTTCGGAAAGCAAAAAAAGAACCATATATAAGAAAAAATAAAAACTTAAGTTATTGCAGGGTTGGCACTGTGAGAAGAATGCCAGCCTAAGGAAAATGTTATGTAACAAAAGTTAAGTCAGTGTTGTCGAGCTTCTACTAGAGCTCGAGGCATTTTTTAAGTACATTTTTAAATAATTATTTGAACAGAGTTCATGGTAGGTCAAAGCAAAAACTTGGGATTGTAAGTTAAAAAATCCATAGATAAAAAAAACATTTTCATAATGTGGCTTTTGCCAATTTCAAAGAAGCCACAAATTTATTTAATACAATTATTTTGGCGCTTTTATAGGATTTTGAATGTAACCATTGAGTAATTTCTAAACATTATTCGGTATGGTGATGACACAGTGCTGATTACAGATAGCTTAAAGGGTTTACATCAAATGATATAAAGGGTTATGAGTTCAGCAACTTTTATAATTTAAAAATAAACCCAAAGAAAATAAAATTATTAACTGTATCAAACATAGCGACGCCAAAATCAACAAAAGTTTTGTTATTAACAGCGAACCAAATACAGGATTTTATAATTTATCCGTTTTCTGATACTTAACTTTTTTTCGAATTGTATACATTTTATATACTAATTATGTACCTATACCGTAAAATGGTATTTTTGTATGTACTATAACTTATCATAATGAATAATGATTATTATCTAGTATGGAGAAAAACTGTAACTGACATATTTTTTTCGTGAGGTGGTTAAATATCAATGTTATAGTATCTGTCGCAATAGCGCGATACTGTAGTGAATTAATTGGCTACTGTTCCAACTTGCTAAACCTTTCTCACGATATTTTAAGAGCACTTATTCAGAAGACATTTCTATGCCTATCTATTATATGAGACTACAGATTGTAAATTGGCGATATTTGATTAGAATAATACTTAAAATAAATAAGATTGTGATTACAGAATACAAATAAGATACCATGAAATGTTTTCGGCAAAATAATGCAAAATAGCGTAAAGATGCATGTTAAGCATAGTACGCAGTGATTGAAAAATGTAAAAAAATATACAAGTAGTATAAAGATAATAAGTTCGTAAATACTATAAAGTGATGCACAGGTTACACAGCTCAAATGAATAAATTGATGTGAAGAAGAATACAAGATATTAAATTATTTAAAATGTATCCAAGATCTCGCTGAAATGGTGTTATAATCAACTAAAGACTAATAATTAATGAACAAACAAGCGAACACAGCCAGGAGAAATTTTCATCCAGCTGTAAAATGGCTGTAAGCTGTAAAATATGTATGTAAAGAAATTATTGACCCACCGTCATTATATCAACTCATATAATATCATGGCTTTATTGAGCATTGCATCAGTGTTGAAATTAAAAATAAAAAGTTATTGCTTTTTACTTAATTTCAAATTTATCAAATATTATGACGATTAAAGTTAAACTTTTGAATGACTAATAATCTGGCAGCATAGCTTGGAAATTTCAACAAACCGTGTACGTAATTTTGTATAAAAGTATGAACTTTCGTATAAGCATATCTTAATCATATTTTTTAAAATATTGAGCCACTTCAAAATTTACTCAGCAGGCTTTAAATTCCGTAATTAAGAAGAAATAAAACAATTTTCCATAATTATTACCATCTGATTTGATTGATTTCAGTTTGTTCATGTATTTTATGGTGCTGTATACTGATTTGAAGTTAAACTTTATTTACTTATTATCAATTTTGCAATTTCAATTTTCTTTCATTACCGATTTTTTGTTTAAATATAAATATAAACAAAAAAAAATAGTAACTTTTCTGCACAATGAGAGGATAAAAGAACTGCATTCTTCAGTACAGCACATTATCCAAAGAAAGATCAGCGGTAAACCTAGCAGAGAAAGGTACTGGAATTCGTGGAAGAATAACATGTGAGATTAATATGAATACAATTATTACAATGACCTATTATGGGTGGTACAAAATGCAATGTTTACACCTGGGTATCTACTTGAAGTTGGATATGTCTGATGTAGGTTTTATATTCTATATTATGAGTATGCTGTCTGAAGCCTACTGGAGAAATAATGGAAGAATATACAAAAAATCAACAATAAAATTATCCGAATAAACGTTGACGGTTAAATAAAAACCAAATGCGGTGTATTTGTATGAATGCTAAGTAAGCGCAATATAGTTAATACATATACCTATCAAGGGATCGAAGAGTCAGATGAGCCTATCACGTTATTAGATGCGATGGATTCCGTGGAGGATGGGCAACTTAGAGAGGTAGAATGTGTCCGACTGGAGAGAGTTCGGGATAGAGATTTTATATAGTAAATAAGTATATGGGCACTCATATGCACAGTTCGTTTCCGTGTCATAAGAACTAATATCAACTAAACTGGGTAAAAAAAAAATGAAGATCACTCTGAAAAGGATGGTACTAGAAGTAGAATTAAAAGGTTCACTGGTGGCGCTTTTTGCAGTGGACTGTATAATTTTGAAGGTGATGGTGGATGGTGGATTACGGATCTAGGGAGGGGGGCTTACACAAGAATACCAAGCACTGACCTTTGATGTTGAGAGGGCTAGTGCTTACTGGAACCGGTTCGGTGTTCACGCACTCACGCACTCACGCACTCACGCACTCACGCACTCACGCACTCACGCACTGGTAAACAGACGATACACTTTGATGGATGATATATGGGGTTGATGAATGATGATTGTTTATATGAATGATGACAGCCGGTATCACGGCTTGGAAGGTATTCAGAAGTATCGCTTGAACGACAGTCACACTATAACAAGCTGACCCGGCCGTGGTCCACGAACAACTTAAATCAGTCTGTATAATATCAGTCTGTCACTGAATGTACATTGCGGTCACGATCTACTCATGGCCCGTAATTGCTCGTCGTCTGGTTTTGTGACAATAATAAATAAGGGAATTTGAGCAGGTGAGGAATAAGGATGACGGCCACTACAATCAGCCCAACCATATACATTTATAATTTATCAATAAACCAGTGTATAATCCGTTACAAATAGTGAATATAAAAATGATAAAGGAATATAAAAGATGGCTACTGCATTTTTTCCAATCGAAAAGCCGCCTACCTAAAATCAGGCGCACCCGCGCGTGACTTATGCTCCCCGCGGGGGCAGCCGGCACTGATTCCCGCACAGCGCCTATCGCCCGGCGAGGGTCGTATCTCGATACAGCCTTTACGTGACGTCACATCCTTTTTATTCCGATGAAATCCAATTCCGTTTTATCGCACGAATAAAAGGGAGGTCAGGACATCTAAGGCTGGCGGTCAACCAACGCTCATAAGACCGAAAAAGTTTTATGGATCCTACCGCCCGCGGTGTAATATTAAAATTTGCAATTGAATGTTTGATATAAGTATGAAGGGTTTTATTTTAAATATGTTTGAATCACAGGGGCAAAAATAAATAAATCTCTATTCGAAACAAAATGAAGATAAATTTAGACCACTAATTAATAAAAGTGTGTAGGTATGTGGTGAACACATACGCATGTTTTAATAAAAAAAATATTCAGCTTTCACTTGTTTACAATTTATTTTATATTATAAAATCAAATCAATTGGTTTATCATTGTGATTGTCAGTGGTTAGATATAGGTGCACGTCCTTTTATTCGTACATTACCCAACCATTTCACAACTGCTATCAGATTACTCAGATTACCTGGTGCGTTAATTTCGAGAAGTTTTTAATAACTTTTATTTTAATTTCGAAACCATTTGACATAATCCTTCTATTTATGGTACAATTTTTTTGATGTGGTCCAATTTTGTTGAATCATTATTATAATTTATAATATCTACGAAGGCTTTGGAAAATGGTTCAATTGCATTACAATATCTGTACAAGTGATGAAAAACCTCCGATATTACGTGTCACGTGTATATTGTGAGTGTTTAAAACCTCAGAGTAATGATATATAAAACTCCTATTTTTCGGCAAAATGAAGCCATGTTTCTTGCGTATAACCATCTATACCATCGTGTTGCTTCTCAGTAAGGCTACCAAATTTAAACACAACATCGCTAATCATATGTTTTAATAAAATAACTCAATATAATTACCACTAACTTTATATTTACCTAACACACAATCAATAAATTTCAGCAACAAGTGCTTGCAGTTTTTAAATGATCCATATTTACCGGCTCGTTTACAAAAAATATTTAATTCAGCCGTAGAAATTCTATCTTACTCCAACGTATAGTGCAGAGATGTAAGCGTGCTGAATGCTAACTCACTCGCACTTATGATTCGTTTTGTGCAGGCCTTGTTTAAAATGTAATTGAATAAACATTATTATTTTAATGATGGGAGAGGAGCGAAAAGAAGAAATACTTTTAATGTTGAACGTGGAATGCTAGGTAGTAGTTTATCTAATCAGTGTATAATTTTATATTAAAATAAATATGCACTTTTAAGGTAAATTTGGCTGTTGATTTCTTAGTCAATTTCGGGTTATGTTTTTATTATCCTTGTTTTATTCAAAGCGCGGCAAGTTGGTATGGCGCTTCCGTCGACAATGTCATAATCTGCGATCTCAAGACATTATGCGCATTATGTATGGACAAAAAAACACATTTTTTATTGACTTAGGAGATGTCGCCGGTTAGTCATGTATTATTAAAGGAGAATGATATCCAATCGTGAAACTACATAAATTTAACGATTCAAAAGCCGTAGTAAAAATGGTATTATTTGTTAAACATAATATATTTTTTTATAAATTATACTATAAAATATTTATTGTCGCTATCTGAAATATAAGATATTCTTCGCAGCTATTCTTCGCAGCTATTCTTCGCAGCTATTCTTAATAGTTGTCACTTAGTTAGCACGTTTTCGTTATTTTAATTGGTCCAAATTAACACGGAAGATATTTCAAACGCAACAATGCGGTTATCTACAATAATTGGTAAATTTGTAATATGGCGAAAATTTAGGTTAGTAGACATGTCGGTGAAATTCGTATATGCTCGTGCTGGCAGATACGCCCGAACCCAATAAACGTCAGACATATTATCAACATAGCCTACAATTTTAATAGTGATGTCATTGCTATTGCAGCAGAAATGTAATTACAGTAAAACAAATATTATGTTACTACTAGATATTTGACAGCTCGCAGAGAACCACAAATTAAGACGGCGGCCGTGGCGTTATTATATTTCAAATTAATTAACCTATTAATTCTAATTATTAATTAATTCAACTTCATTCTCTATATGTAAAGTTGGCGTACTCTATCTCGCTCTAAAATTTAACACAGCCAAGAGTGGGGCTGTTAAAAGATAGCACTTTTTGACAGTTTAGACGGTTAACTTATTTTAACAATTAACTGCCTGAGTACATAAAGTGGTACATGTGATATATTTATCAAATTCAGCTCTTTTTAGATGTTAAGTGATAATTATGTTAGAATAGACTCGCTGGAATATTTGCTTTTTAACTAAAAAAAAATATCATAAAAGTAAGGCTTAATAATTTCATTTCTATGTAGGTATAGGTATCTAAGGGATGGATGTTGTATGCTGGAAGAGCCGAATAGTCCCTAATTTGAGGTGATAGGCATGGTAGTCAAATGAAACACTGATGATTGTAATGCTTTGAGTGAGTTGCGGTTTGAGAAATTGGAATTTATTGACGAATAAATACTTTGTACCAGAAAATGTGTCATCATCATCACCAGCCTGAATCTATCCACTGCTGGATGGAGGCCTCTTCAAGTTGCTTCCAATTCTCTCGGTTCTGTGCATTGCGTTGCCACGTACTTCCGCAGAACTTTATCATTTCATCGATCCAGCGGCCTCTAGGTCTACCTTGCGGACGTTTTGTACCTCTTGGATACCACTGAATGACTAAATTTGTCCAACGATTGTCTCTTCTTTGAGCTATGTGTCCAGCCCATCTCCATTTAAGGCTTTTAATAAACTCTATTACATCGCAAACCCTTGTCTGCTTCCTTATCCACTCATTTCTCTTTTTGTCCTTTCGCGTTATGCTCAGCATGCACCTCTCCATACCACGTTGTGCTACTCTAAGTTTCTGGATCTCTCTTTTACTTAAGGTCCATGTTTCACACGCATATGTCATCACGGGAAGCACACACTGGTTGAACACTTTGCGCTTTAGGCACAGTGGAAGGTCACTTTTGAAGATATTATTCAGGCGGCCAAAAGCACTCTAGCCTAGCTTTACTCTGCGAACAATTTCATCAAATATACATCCATCTATAGACACTTGTTGTCCCAGATAGATGTAGCTTTTCACCTGTTCGAGCTGAGTGCCATTGATGAGGATCTCTTTTTGGCCTGCAAAGCAGTTGAACATGACTTTCATCTTTGTTACATTTATTTTCAAACCTACTTTGTTGCTTACTTCAGCGAGTTCCTGCATTCTGCTTTGGAGGTCTTTTGAGTCTTGCGAGAAAATTACTATGTCATCGGCAAAGCGCAGATGACTCAGGTATTCTCCATTTATGGGGATCCCTTTGTCATTCCAGTCAAGTTGCCTGAATAAGTCTTCAAGGGTAGCTGTAAATAGTTTAGGTGAGATTGCATCACCTTGTCGGACTCCCCTGCTGATAGGAAATCTGCGCGATGGCCTATGGAGATTCACAGATGCTGTTGCGCTACTGTATATATTATTAAAAATATTTATATAGCGTCCAGGGATTCCTTGTTTTCTGAGTGCGTCGAGTATTGAACATTTCTTTATCGAATCAAACGCCTTCTCATAGTCTATAAAACCCATGCACAGTGGCAGTTTGTATTCCTGGTACCGCTCTATGATTTCTCTGACGACTTGGATATGGTCCATAGTGCTGTATCCTCCTCTAAATCCGGCTTGTTCTCTCGGTTGGTTCTCGTCTAGTACATTTTGCAGACGGTTTGAGAGAATTTTTGTGAACATCTTGTAGAGAATAGGGAGTAGACTTATTGGACGATAATTTGCTAGGTCTTCTCTGTCACCTTTTTTGTGAAGAATGACAATGCTGGCATTTTTCCATACCTCTGGGACATCCTCTTTGCATATGCAGGCTGTGAACAATTGTGCAAGTACTTCATTTGCATCCTTTCCCGCTTTTTTGAGGATATCTATTGTTAAACCGTCTTCCCCGGGGGCTTTCCCACTTTTCATGTAATTTAAAGCATGGGTTACTTCCCAAGATGTGATTTAGGGAGTATGGTCTTCCGAATTTCCATTTCTCTGAAGATTTAAGTCTATAGTCGTATTGTCAGTGTCATCACTGTAGAGATCGCTGTAGAACTCTTCAACTCGGCTTAACAAGTGTTCCCAATTTCTGACGATAAAACCATCTTTTGCTTTTAGTGCTGTGATTTGACGTTTTCCTATCGACAAGCATTGCTTGTTTTTGTTTAAACTTCTGCCTGCTTTCACAATTGCTTGTATGAGGTTTACATTGAATTTACGAAGGTCTTCTCTTATCTTCCTTCGGAGGGTTTTGCAAAGTGATGAAAACTCCATATCGTTTTGTGCCTGTCTATTGCTCTTGGTTTTACTTCTCTGCTCCATAAGATTCAATGTTGCCTTCGAAAGCTTGGTGGAAGGTGTAACTTCTGAGCTTTTTACGTCTGTTTTTTTTGCACATTGTAGAATAATATTCGTTATATTCTCCGCGTTGGATAAGGAAACGGTTTCGTTCTCATCTAAGAAAGCCAATAGTGCATTTTTGAGTTCATTTTGGAATTCAGTATTGTTCTGCAGATATACGCGAGCATTTGACTTCTTCTGCTGTTTGGATCTTTCTGATTAGACGTTCAATCTTATCTTACATCTCACCATCCGGTGATCACTGCCGGTGTTAAACTGATTGATCACCTTACAGTTTAAAAATGTATATTTTCTGTCAGTGAGGATGTAATCGATTTCGCTGGTCCTACCTGTCGGGCTTATCCACGTCCATTTACGTGTAGGTTTATGTTGAAAAAAGGAATTCATGATGTGAAGATTGTTGGTTTCAGAAAACTCCACAAGCATGTCCCCTCTACCATCCCTTGAGCCATGTCCGAAATGTCCGACCGCTACGTCATCTCTTTGGTATGATCCAATACGTGCATTGAAATCTCCCATTATGATGTTGAAGTGGCATTTACTTTTATTTTTCAAGGATGTTATTTCCTCGTAAAACTCATCCACTTTTTCATCAGGATAGCTCTATGTCGGAGCATATACTTGCAAAATCTGAATCCAGTACCTAGCATTGATTTTAAGTATTACGCTTGCGACCCTGTCAGAAATGCAGTTGAACTCGACTATGCGGTCCCTCCAGGCTTTGTTGACAACAAATCCAACACCGCTCGTGCGTCCGTCATCGGTTCCTTTGGAATACAGCACATGTCCGCTTTGTAAAGTAATAATACTCTCACCTTTACGCCTTACTTTGCTGAGTCCGACAACATCCCAGTGGATATTCCGGAGCTCTTCTTGAAACTCTACAAGTTTGGCATCGCTGGACAATGTTCTTGCGTTATATGTAGCAATGGTCATCTGTTGGCAGCCTTTTCCGGGTCTCCGATGATTGTTAGCACCCTCTGCTTTCCTTCGCTGATCGCTGCCGTGATCAGTATCAGGTTGGCCTCCGGAGAATGAGGGCAGGGTTCTAGAAGTTTTTGTTTTCATATGAAGGTTTTGGACATAACACACCACGCTGTCCAGACGGGTTGGTGTGTGGTTTTCTGTCTGGGTGATCCTTCCCGTAGCCAAAAGTCTCTCGTTTTAAGGCGCCAGAGTTTCGCCTTGCACCCTTCTCTATTAGCTACAGATATGTTGCGTTATACAACACATTATCTGCATTGCCCGGGGGACGCCACGCGGAGGCTAGAGATAGGATTTGCTGACTTTCTTGGACAGTGGCGTCTCAACATTTTTTAGAAGTATACCTATTGGCATCAGTATACATCATTGAGGCCATAGTCAGCTTTTGCCCACAGAAAATGTTTAGTGATCAAATAATGTAAGATAGGCGTTTACATTTTATTATTATTATTATTTTTAAGACTTCGACAAACTGACTTAATGTCAGTAATGTAGTTTAATAGTAGTGTATTTAGTAACAGAAGTGAAACAATCACAAACATTCAGGCTTTGAGAAAATCACATAAAAAAAATGTGTCCTCACCTGGATTGAACCTGAAGCTCCCGGATGAAAAGTCAGCATCTGACGATTTGATAGACATAGTTGTTGATTGGCTTGTCAAGAACGCTTTTAGTTCAGTAAGGGTCTTCATCATTTCTTTCGTTTTCCATAAATTTATGAAGGTACTTATATATTTTTATGAATTACTAACATATGTGTTCAATTTTAATGCCTTCTATCACCATTTTTCCCCCACTAGTGAAACAGTTGATATTAAGTTGTATTCATTATTTTATATAACTAAAAGCTATTCAAATGTATTCATAATAAAAAATAAAATTATTGATATCGCTATTATCCGAAATGCATAAAATCCTATTAGACGCAATAACTTTAATGGGGTGGCTTTTTGCGTAGGATAAAACAGATTCCGTTTTTGCCCGTCGGCTGTTATCTTCGGGTGAAATCGTCAATCTTCGAAAACCTTCAAGGATATGTTTATTGGGGACCCCGACCTCAAGGAAACCCAACTTTTTGTTCCTCGTCCCTTTTGGTTATAATACGTGATATATTATAGTTACTATTATTTGGATATGTCTATTATACTATACGAAATAGCGATCATATCACGATTTACGAATAATACAATTTAACATCTATGTTAATTTTAAAAAGGGAGCCTAAAGCAGTGGTTACAGTAGAACCAAACATAAAATCGCCATGATCAGAAAAAAGGTTTAAGTGTATTGTATAAATCTGATGCATTTAAATTTATAATAATCATTCAATACGTAGCAATGATACGTTACGGTTATTTATTATTGAAATAGATTATTGAGTTGGTTCCTTATGCCTTCCTCGACGTTTTGGGATCGCAATATAATATGAGGTTTCAGTTTTTCTTATTTAAAATCGGTATTCGTTAACACATATGGAAAAAATATCAATCAATTATAATATAGCTATAAAAATTTCTCTAAAACATTAATATATAGATAATATGTAACAAAGTTATCTAAGTACCTACATAATATTCTATTGACATTTAAAAATATGTATAGATAATAATAATGATTCATATTTTTTACAGACACATTTAACTTGATTCATTGAATTAAATATTTATGAAAGTTCATTTATAAGTCTGTATGTTTTTTGAGCCTGCAAGTATTGTAAAACATCTAAAATTTCAGTCCATCACTCTTTAAGCGCTCTTGTTTTTTTTTTAATCGATTAATGGTGTATTTTGATGGATCGACTCCTTAAATATAAACTGCAGAGCAGTGTCTATACTCAAACTATTTGCGTCTTCGCAGCACAGAGCTTCTGCACTCAATTGGATAGGCAATAAAGTATAAAGTAGTGAAGAATAATAATATTAAATTCTTTTTCAAAAAGGGAAAAGTATCTGCTAACTTTATATAAAAAATACCGGTAGTTTGGATATTTAAAACCAATATTTTGGTATTGATAAATACCGGAATACCGGAGTTGAAATACCGGTATTGCAATCTCTAGTTGCAAAGGCCATTCTTTATCAAAAATGGTCCCTACAGCGAGTCAGAACGGTTGCGGTAGGAAGAACATCTCTCATTGTATATTAAGTGTATTGTTTATAAATTATTGGGTTGCGAAAAGATATTACTCTAATCTGGATCAGAATGGCACGATATGGCGCAAGACAGTGGACAAATCTTTTAAAATCTAACAAGGTAAAATATGTAAATAGTGAATAAGTAGTTAAGAGAACGGCTAAAAACAATTTTTTATCATAAAGAAAACTGAAAATACAACGTCTACTTTGTGGAAGCGATTGCTTTATTTAAGTCGGTATAGGTACTTACATTATAAAGCTGTTCATATTTTGGCATGATTCATATTATTATAAAGCTATCACAAAAAGTAAACACAACTAGGTATTACTATTCAAATGAAAAATGATTACTCTCTCACAGTGCTTAAATAAATTCACTGCGAAATGACATTTTTTATGCAAAACGGAATAATAAAAAAGAATGGATTTTACGATTAAATAAAATTATTCGTAGTTTTTATTTATAAATATTCATGATTACGTAATATATACGTGTGATATGGACTTTCAATTTTTAATCCTGTTTTCGTGAATGGCGTTCAATATCCATTTATTTGAACGTAATAAAATGTGCGCTGAGCTTTTTCAGTGAGTGCTTTGTCTGCGAGTGACTATCCACTTGCAATTAGTGCGCGCTTTGGTCGATTTACAGAATGTTTAACTCTGACGCAGTAGATCGAAAGTTCGTATCTTGCATGTATCCAATTAATATTAATTACCTTTGTCTAAAGATGGAGAGAATGAATCTACTAAGTATATTGAAAAAAGCTAACGACCATTTTTGAAAAAAAATCTTATAAGGGAACGTCTTCAGGAGGCGGTCAAAATCCTTGCCGTAGTCTTAAAGTAGTAGAACAAAGAATACTGTTATTTTTTTCAAAATAATAAATTTGGCGTTTATAACGTTATTTATGGAAAATTTTTAATTGAATATCTACCAGTATTTAATAAGGCACTAATTATTAATAAAAAATCATAATCTACTACAAAATTTTCCGTGTCATTCATTGTCTATAACTTTTTGAAAGATCCAATGCGCCAAAACACTCTTTGGCTAAGAAAAATATGATATGTTTTATAATAATATATAGACAGTGATACGTTATTATTTTTATTTCTGAATAATTTGTCAATTCTAGTTGGCAAAGCAACGGTTTTTGAAACAGAGGGTTGGGTTTCGATTTAGCGAATAGGTAAAAAAAAACATGGTATTTTTTCAATGGTTGTTTGGTACAGCTCAAAGGCCTAATGGGTAGGACAAATAGCTAATAACCATTCCTTGTTATATAAGCCTTGATATAACAACCACCCACTGGAGGCTTATATTATGCTACGTTCGGAAAAGTAGATGTGATTATTCTTTACGCTTGCATATTTTCCCAAAATAAAAAAATTGGCACTTATTCATGTAAATTCTTCAATTAAAAACTTAGCGACATAATATACATACTAATACATTTTCTGTGTTATAACTAATAACTATTGAAAGGTCCAATGTGCCAAAAATGGTATGAAAAAGGCTGACAGCGATCTTCGAATCTTGTAATCACTTATTTTCATTATTTATCTTATGCTCATTTCTTGAGACTCTGCTAAGGAGCATAGATGGATGGATATATAGAGCATGTCTATTGATAATACTAAGCGTAGTTTTTAAAAATGTTTTTTCAAAATAATACATTTGGCTTTTACGACCTTTATTATGATAATTATACTTAATAATTATTCAATTATGAAATTAAACTCTCACAATCTTAATAGGAAGTGATTTAAGAATAATACAAAATTACTCGTGAATAATATTACCTACCGAGTAAACGTTGAATTCATTAAAAAGTGGTAGTAAAATGGAAAGACGTAATAATAATAAGGTTGTTAAGCCAAAAAGTATATTATACACAGAAGCGCCAACAATGTGGCAATACCGATAGTTTTTGAGCATTTAAATGAATGTCTTTCTTTATACGATTTAAGTAAGTACACTAAGTAAGCTTTCTCAGCGAGTTTTTGAAAAATGATTTTCTTTCAGTCCACAAAGCTTTGGCTTCCCTCCAAAAAGTTTCCGCAAATTTTAAAGGATTGGGGACGATGAATCTTTATGATGGACGATTCTTTTTATTTCGGCTCTTGTTTTGACGATTGGAGATTTTATTACTTCAACATTGTAAAACTCTTCGCTTGATTGTTATAAACCCAGCTCGGTTACTGGTGGCTGAATTTAGAGATATCATTTCAATCATTAATCTTATTTAAATTAGTCAGAGGAAAATGTAAAAATAAATCATGCAAAAGATATAATTAATGCTATGAATCAGAGGTTCCTAGCTTGGTATTTAAGGGGGTGTAACAAAAATGGAAATTAAGTACCACAAGTTTTTTGATTGTCACTAGTACAGGGGTCGGCAAACCGCGGCTCACGAGCCGCATGTGGCTCTTTGGATATTGTCGTGCGGCTCTTTGCCAAATTCTCAATTTTTACAAAAACTTTTGCAAAATTCAGAATTTTCGTTGTTTGCCATTGATTTGTATACTTATTATATTATATAATGATATTATCGCGAGACTAATTTTTCCTTCGTGATAGTTGATGCAAAAAGGTATGATTGTTATTGTTTTAAATCCGCCCGTTGCAAATGTTGGCAAATCAAATTTTCCCCCATTTGATATTGACACGAGCACTTTTGATATACAATTTTATTGGTGGATTTAACAAGCAAATAATTATGGAGCTCAAAATTTGTGAGTTTTGCCACCAAAATTGAGGATTAGGAGAGAGAAAAATGCAATTTAATTTCACAACACAAGTGGGGCGCTCTAAAAGATCTACATAAAGTAGATACTACGATTTTTAATACATATTTTATTATGGAATAGCTTTCCGAACTCATATTCGAGTCTATATAATAATATGTATGACGTGAACAATCATTTTCAAACATGAACAATATAAATGAGGCGCCGAGCGCCAAAGGAGCTCAAGCACCATTTAACAAAAGTGCTACAAAATGGCCGACAAGTTTTCAGTGAATTTATTTTTTAAATTTTAACCTTGTATGTTGAAATGGACAATTATTTTCTAAGCAAAGCAAATTTTAAAAAATCAAAGTATTATTTGCAATAATATTTAATGAAAAATATCTACTGGATTCCAAAAAAAATGGTGTTTGAGCCTCTTTGGCATATAGAAAAATGAAAAAAGGTGGCACTTGATACTTTTTTTTGTTGCATAAGCTTCTGTGGCATTAACATTTTCAAACTCAAATAATGGCGTTAATTTAAAAAAATAAATCATTTAAAAAAAATGTTTTAATGTAAGGGTTTGGATAACAATAAAAAAACATTTTGATATAAACAAATTTTATTATGCCAAATAAACACTGAAAAAATGGTCAAATTTGTTATGATTGTTACATGAGTTTGTTTGGCATAAAATTTGCCTTATATTAAATACGTTTTTGCCATTACAGCAATGATTTCAAAGCCTTTGGATTGTTTTTTTTTTAATAACCGTCTATATACCCAATATTATTAATAATACTAAATCAAATCGTTACTCCAAACTATTTACACCATTAACACCATCATTTTTTCTCAAGGATTCGGGTGGTTTTTTAAATACTTTTTTTAGTGTATATCAATCGTAATTGGATGTAAAACAAGATGAAATTAGAAATAAGAGTTATTTTCTTTCATGGAAGTAAAAGTTTAGTGGACATAATTACTAAAATGACGTTAATAACCATATTTCAAAAGTAATCTAAAATATTTTAAACAACAGCGTATGTGAATGAAAAACGGATAAAACATGTTAAACTTACCGCGATTTTCCTCATTTACAGGTTTAACACACATTGAAACTATTTTTCTAATCCTTCTTGAGCTCATTTTTAGTTTTTTTCACTGTTGAGAACGCATATTCAATAAGACAAATCTGACAGCTGTTTTGGTCTCGCGCTCTCCATAGTATAATGGCGGATAAGCTTCTGTGGCGTGCCGACATAACGACCAAAACAATTATGCCACAGAAAATAAATCTCTATTGTAAAATATCTATAATTATTTGAGCGATAAGACGTTGTGGCATGATACATATCGATTTATAGAAAAAACCTACATTCAAATGTCAAAAATCGTAAAGTTGGCGCTTGAGCTCCTTTGGCACTCGGCGCCTCAAATAGCATTTAGAGAAGCCAAATAACCGAAGAAAATTTTTTGGAGTCGCACCTGAAATTAAAAACACAAGTTACATACCAAACATATACACTCTCCAAAGAAATGCAAGGAAGGCCATTGTTCACATTAGTTTTAAGGAATGCGTAAAAATTGTATGTAGTTCATATTCTGTAAAAAATATATTTATAATGTCAACAATAAAAACATATAATATTAAGTATTTACGTTAGTTTTATTCGGGAAATCTTCTTCACTTAATAAATAAACAATTATAAAATGTAATGACATTTAAATAAATCATATTTATAAAAATATACGTATGGCTTTCAATTTTTTTGAACCGTTGTGCCACTCATATTTGGCTCTTTTGGTTCAAGAGTTTACCGACCCTTGCACTAGGATAACCTTTAATCCACTTTTTAGAACGAACTACGAGAAGTAATTTACGATATTTTTTTTTTTTTTGAAGAATCGTGAATGTGATTTAGCAAAGATGTTGGAATTACAAGAATTACGGAGATTACTATTAGTTGCATAAATAATATCTACCATGACATTCTACAGATGCTGAAAGGTTCAATCTAAGTGTCACTGAAATCATACATAAGTACCCAAAAGACACTAAACGATGACAGGGCTGTCCTTTAACCTCGTTTATTCTGTGGAAGTAAGTACGTAACGGAGAAGTACTACGAACTGAGAAGGCCTACGTCCAGTAATGACTAAACCCTGACTAATAATGATAGCAACTATGATAGTGCTTCTCGATAGATATGCCACGTTATGCAAAAGGGCTTAGTGACGTAGTGCATGGTGAAAGAAAATATATAGTTGATTGTTTTTGTGTCCCTCACTAGATTGAGGATCGTGATTACAGTCAAATTTCTTAATTCTGACTCTCAAAATAATCTTTACAATCTGGCGGTATTGAGATACCTACCTACATACTTAGGGATTGCAATACCGAATGAAAATGTCAATACCGGTTTTTCGGTATTTTTTATTGAATACCGGCATTAATACCGGTATTTCTTAAACATTAAAAAACAGAAGTAGATGCTTATCAATAAATATAGTTATTATTGCATATTATGCTATTATACAAATAAGTCCCGGCTGCAGAAAAAGCTTCCTAAATTCAACTCTTGTATAGTCATTAATAATTATATAATAATTCATTTTTGTCACGGATGTTTTCTATTTCAAAATAATATTATGATAATAATTCATCGCGACAATTACTTATATACATATTATATTTGATGAAATTTGTTTTATTATTTTTTTACCTCTGTTGGATTCACTCAATATATTTGCATTTTAGCAGCGCATAACATATAATTTATTTTCAAAAACGTTAACGAGTGCGCTTTCTTAATACCGAAAATTCCGGTATTATGGATTTTTAAAACCGGTATTTAATAAATACTGGAATACCGGTTTTTAAATACTGGTATTGCAATCCCTATACATACTATAGTTAATAGTGTATGCGACCTCCCTTTTCCAAGTCGACCTTTGATAATTTTGCTTTTCAAATTATTGTTTTTCTTTCTGACTATGTGGCCAAAGAATAATTAATATAACTCTTTGGAGACATATTTAGAAAGTCGGTCTTTCACGTTTATTTCTTTTAGAATGGAGATAATTGTTCTCTTTGATATCTTTAACACAAAACTCGAATACCATATCTTAAAAACACGATGATGATAATTATGGCAGAGTGTAAATATAATAAACATTCAGAAAGCAACAAAGCGAGCAATTACTTAGTTTCTTCTAATAAAGCCACGTTGATTGCAGAACTGCATCGAATCGAGAAAGTTTAACGCTGTCATCGCACAATTTAGTGCAGAGTAATCGCTGACACAGAAAGGGCATATAATAATTTATGCTAAATTAATAATATCATCGGAATTACAACTAAATATCAGTGTTGTCTCTCTATTTGCAAAAAGCTACGCTGCGTTTGGAAAACTATCAGAAGATAAAATTCTGAGTAGGTATTCAACGTGAACGTAAAACTAATAATTGTACAAGAGTGTGAAACCTATGTGAGTTTATTATAGTAAATAGAGAAACCTATCCGGATGTTTGAAAGTAGAAATCTTCCAAGATTACTTGACTCAGTTAAACAAAACGAAAGCTGGCACATCCTTAAGAAAGCTGGGCTCTTTAAAAAATTTGATCCCAATATTCTTAATGTCTTGATGGCACATATACTCAAAATGGGCAAATAACATTGTTGAATGCGATGGATCTAGAGCATGAGCCCCATAAGGGGAGAGGGTTGACAAGGCTATAACCTGGGAGCCTGGTGTGGCGGATCGACCAGTTAAGTGAGATAAACACACACCACAAATTTGTTCTAATTGAAAACAAAGCCGTCTGCGGCGGTATTTTACTTAAAGAATATAGACGTAAAGATGCTGAATGAGACTAACTGGGATCTAGAGATCGACGTCGGTCGTGGACTTGAATGGTTTTATAGCATTAGATTAAGTAAGACCGTATGAATTGGACTGAGTTTAAAACAATGATACTCAACCAGTATTTATGTTTATAAGACGGCAAATAAAAGTGAAAAAGATTTACTATTGATACTTGAGAAGTTTCGAAAACAGTTCTTTATTCCTGACGCAGTTATAGTACAATATTTAGTTAAATTACAAATATTGAGGTAGTACTAATTTTACCCTCAGTATTTTCAAATAGCATAATTTAAAATAGTATTTTAAGAGATATAAAAAGTGTAAATATCATCAATGAGGCTGAAGTCCTTTCTTATAGCAATGACTAAAGCCGTGTTGCAACACGTTTGAGGCAAGTTTGTCATGCAAAAACGCTAAACATTGCCCCAGGAGAGAACGTTATGAGATCCAAAGCACCAAATAAGTCACTGTACAGTGAAAAGGCGTCGCTGGCGTTGGTAGCTTCCTGTGCCGCGTTGGAAAATGCGCTTTTTACTTAGTATCGCGTCGATGCTTTCGGCTTATATTTATTACTGTAAAGCCTGTTATAGTAATACCAGAGAATGCTTATTGCCATTTTAGAATTTACAAATAAAACACACACATCGGTCAAAACACATCTGATTGTCGGGTCTGGTCAGCCTAGAATAGAAACTTTTTACTTCACCTATAGAGTAATAAAACTACTTTTTACGACACTGATCGGGGTTTCAGATAATTTGGTTAGGTTTTGGCAATAAACAGATTTCAAAGAAAATTTCATAATAAGTTTTTCCGTGGAAAATTGAGTGGAACAACAAAATGTCAATCGACGGAAGTATGTATGGCAAGATTGCTCGAAGAACCAAACTGACCTAATGCGAATTTCGACGCCGGAATACTATCATTAAAAATGTTTCTAAAGTATAACACATTCAACTAATTGTATGCTACAATAACCAGTGTTTCCGAATAAAACGTGGATCCTTAATGTAAATGAAATCCAAAAAATATAAGTAGCAGAACTTGGCATGGAATGTATGTTGGGAAACGCGGAAAAACCATAAACTATAAAGTAAAGCAACGGATACCAAAACAAACAAAAGTACTCGATGTGATAGAAGTCATTGAGCATTTATAAAATGACAATGTGCTGGACATGTCATTCGGCGAGTTATACAGTGGTACCCAGGAGGTACTGAACAATCTCTAGGATGCCCTAAAATCTGATGGATTAATGAATTTATCAATTTCGGCAGATATAAATGGCAGCAAAGAACTTGGGATCAAAAAGTGTGGAAAGGGCTAGGAGAGATTTTCATCCAGCAACTAATTGGAACCGTCTGAAGATAATAGGGATTAGTCTGGGTTGATTGTTTTTGGGTGTATTGCTAAATTCCATTTTACTATATTTAAAAAAAATAGCACATTATCTGATTTGGAATACGAATTTGTGCATAAATTTCATGTCATTATCTTAGAACAGGGATTTTTAAGCTGTTTCTCTACGGCCTATAGAACTACAGTATCGAATAATTGGAGGCGACTAAGGCCTACATTGGGTTATACATATTATTAACCTTAAGGAATAAAGTTGTCTAGACTTTCTGATTTTGGAGCTAGGGAATAAATTGTTTTTATTATTCACTGTAATAACTATGTAAGTATGTAGATGTTAAATTAACACTTTAACTTTAAAAGCAATAAAACACGCTTTAATATTTAGCTTTGATGTCATTCATCCCCTTAATAAATACAAAATACTTTGGCTAATTTTATTAAAACTGTTTATCAAAAGGACCAGACTCCCGGGATAGGTAAATTAAATTTGATGCAAAATAATATGTCAACGTTTTCCCTCTATTTAAATTGTTCAACCCGTAGTGCCTGAAAACAAACTCTGTGGGTGTTTTATTTGGTGACGTCATTAAAAAGTCTGTTTGTACATATAGCGTTGTCAGTTTTATGCTCTGCCTATTCTAGAGAAGTAGTTTAACTATTTTTCTGAATAGCGCCACTTATAGATTTGTTAATGTATAATTAATTTAATACATATATTATTCAATAATATAATACTAGGGAAAAATATAGGAGCCAATATTAACAGAGTTTCGGATGATTCGCAATTGTTATCCTTATTCTTTCTGGTGCGACGACCCTAATGGGGTCTTGACTTCCTCTAGCATCTGCCTTCATATGGGTCTGTCTAAATCTGCTTCCCTTCAGGGAAAGATGCCCAAGGTATTTAAATCCAATTCGACACTATATCTCTATCTTCCCGAATGTAAATTTCTTTGTTATACCCGGATCGTATATCCTACGTAGGTACATGGCCCAGTTATCTGTGATGACCAAATTTGATGGCTCGCGTACAAAACGTAAAGCTCATTATTATTAAGCTCGGCACACTCCGCACAAACGAGTCCAGCACTATTTCTATGTGTTTAGTCATGCACCTGGTTACCGTGTTATATATATGGCAACTAGGTACCTACTGGTCTTATTAGTGTTTTGTATAAACGTAGCACTTTCATTAGACCGACTTATTAGGATTCGAAACTTTATAGGTATCTTAATTGGATCTTATATGGTAGATATATTATGGAGGTCATTTAAAATTATGTATATTTGATTAAAAATGTTGCATTTTTCAATTTTCTGTAGGGAATAACAATGACATTATTAATGGACGACGCACTCAATACAATAGCTAGCAAGTAAATTCGCGCATTCGCATGTACAGGTAGACGTCACGCACTTTTCCATTATGCGATATCACGCATCGGGAATTTATAGCAATATGACCTTTATTGTAATGGCGTTAGAGCAGTGTTTCTAATGTCAATGTTCATTTGAGCGAACCCGTTCAAACCGAACCATTCGGCAGACCCAACAAAAAGCATCAGGAATTTATAGCAATATCACCTTTATTGTAATGGCGTTAGAACAGATTATTCCATTCGGCAGACCCGACAATAAAGTGAGTGTCATTTTCTTTTCCAGATGATTTGTCCATATTAATGTCATTGGGGAATAATAAATAAAAGATAATACATAGTATACAACAAAGAAAATAGGTGAAAATATTACCTATCTGTTGAATGTAATTTTTCAAACGTACCTACTGATACTTCTCTGCCTCGTCACTACTAAAGAGGATGAGAGAGGGCGTAGTGACGTTACCTCATTTAAAAAAATTACATGATCATTCACAAGGTAGAAGTTATCTTAACAAACTTTTTATTGGCTATCAGCCATTCTTGAAATATTTAGGTCCAGATTCTGGATCCAAAAACTGTAAAATTAAAGAAAATACAGGTTTTTTTCTTCAATAATTACACAATATGTATGTATAATACGTGGATTATTAACTACAATTTATTAAATCTACTAAATTGCACACACAGGCACTTAAATTTAGTAGTTAAAAGCATTAACACAATTCGTTGAAAATTATCGTTGATTCACTAACGACGCAATATTTAAGTATCTTTATGTATTCGTGGCTGATCCATATGAGTTGTGGAAACACTGGACACTGCTTAGTTCATACAGTGTATAGACTGCAAGTTTTGCTCAAAGGGCCGAGTTGTAGGATTTAATTTTGTGGAACAAATTGTGGGCCCATATTATTTAATTAATAAAAGGATTGCGGGGTACATTCTGTTTTATCTGACCATATAAGAAACACCACTATTGTTATTTAATTACGTCCTGTATTAGGTGATGTTTACTATCCTCAGAATTAAATTGTTTACGCCATATCCCTATAACCAAACATCCTTATAACCGTCACGGCCGTACAACAATGACAATCACAAGTGACTCAAAATTCAATGCACTGTTAAAATCAGTGTCTTACAATTAGTCAACGAGATAAGTACGGTGGTTTATTCGTCGTCAACGCGAAAAGTATGTACATCAACCGGGAACGTATATCTATAATGCCTAAGTGCCCGTGATCCAACAATTCCGTCCTACCCAATCATTCATACAGTCCACAGAAATTTACAACTACACATTTTTTTTATGTGTTTCAAATCCAGAATAAAATCTCAATGGGCAAATGGATAACAATCATTTCTTGCAACAACAACAACAACAAAATAGCAGTTAAAAACATTTTGGGGAGATGGTCAAGACCCACACTGGATTGCAAAGCCAATGATGAATATTATGTATAATTAATTAGAAATTATACTACATACGGATTGTATATTATTTACAATGAATAATATTAAATTATTAACATATAAAAATATTAAGGCGATAGAAAAAATTATATATATTGATTGGTTTTATAAATTAAAGAATATATTATTGTGTCAGGCAAATAAGACACCTTAGACCGGAACGAAAATGCTGTTAGATTTAGTGGATCTTGAGGAAAAAGATAGCACATTAAAATTCACTATTAATGTTGTGAAAACTGATTATAAGAGATACTTTAAATGTGCATAAGAATGATTTTAATTGGGTCAATAATTTCGTATACTTGGGATTCTCTATTAACAGTGACAGTAGTCTAGAAATTGGCTAGTAAACAAAATGTCGAACCAAGGTATTAAATCGACACATCTAGGACAAAATAATAAGAATACCAGTTGTCATTATGGCTTGGAAGCCTTGTCAATGACCAAAAATATGGGAATAGTGTTTGGCTCATTTCAACGGAGCGTGTTGTACGAAATCTTCATACTCGCCAATTCGACACGCAGTAAGGGTGGAGAGAGAGATGATACAATAACGAACTGTAAACCATTATTCTGTGATTATTAGCAAGTGCAAGTACGTTGTAAAAATGAAATACTTGGAGTAATCCGTGACGTCGGTTAGTAATTAAGGCATTTAATAAATTAATATCTAGATACCTTAATTTAATATACAAAAACCGATAACCAAAGATTATAACGCAATTAGATAAACATTTAATGTAGGAACTGCCAATTAAAATTATTGTAATGAAGTAGGATGCCCGTAGTTTAATTGAAAAACGCACATTGGCGCGATACCAGTGGCTATACAGGTTTAAATCCCGTCCGGTGTTGTATTTCTATTCTGTGGTGTTTTCAAATGATGTGTGTTCAACGAACTGTAAGTTTTATACAAGAGTTCACACATCATACAGTCCATAAAATCAGATAACCTCAGATGGCTGAAGTATGTAGGTACTTATGAAGACAGAATTGCACATGCCAAAGAAACTGACATTCGGGAAGCTAGAAAGCAATTGACGTACAAGATGAAAACCTTGGTTATCTACTAGAGAGAACCGGCTTTAGTCTTAGATACAAGCAGGTGCTAGAGGAGACCAAGACCCGTATAGTGTTGTGATACTAGGAAGAAGAAATGAAACATTTATTTTTATGATAATAATATTATTATAATATATATACCTAATAGTTTCATGTTTACATAAGAAATAATTTTCTGCTTTAAAATTGAAGCCATCAAACTCGCAAAGAAAACTAAAAAGTTCATCCTATCAGTTTAGTAGCTTTCAAGAAATAAATAGATTAAAAACTTTCATATCATTTTGCTTTCATGAGCTTTTGACTAGACGCATCTGGTTTTATGTGCTTCGCGTAAGTAGCTAAACTGATTGCAAGCTTCACTGCACTTTTGAAGTCTTAATATAAGCTAGTTAAAATAAACAGCATAATTTTGACTATGTATAGTTAGACATAACGATGGTTAATAATGTTGTGCTTTTACTGGAGGTACGTTTTTACTAACCCTATTCGTATAATAATTATTAATTAAATTAAATAGTAAACAATTATTAGAAAAATGGTAAATGGCCTTTCTATCAAATAGTCTGTGCACCACTGATTTAAAGCATAAATATATTACAAAAACAGTTAATGTGGTGAGTACTCGTTATTAAATTATTCTTTTTAAAGTTGGAGCGAAGCTCGGAGCAGGAGCACGAAGCAGTGGAGCAAGATTTTACCCGGATCAAGAGCGGGCCGGAGCACTGAAAATTTGTAGGGCTCCACCGCTCCGGATGTTTTTTTTATATTAAATTTTCGTCCTAAAATCCAGTAAAAATATTATATTTGACACTTGTCTTTGCAACACTAGAATTATTTGAAATACTGTAGCACAGCCGAGTGATAACTGCCCTCACTTTTTTGACAGAAGAATCAGATAATGAAAGGCGATTTGCTTTCGGTTTTGTTTAATATAATAAATAATATATAAATATTAAATAAATAAACGCCCACGGTGGCCGCGCGGCTTAAGGTAGGACTATCACGCCGCGGGTCCCGGATTCGAATCCTGGGTCTGGCAAGTACACATATTGTTTTTCAATTTGTGTGTGAGTCAGGGTATGGACCTAATTGGTTGAGCAAGTGGCTGACATCCATTTCTCGTAAAAAACAAAATCTGTTAATACAAACCTCTACTCCGTGGAGGCCCATAGGATCCTATTAGGATCGGACATGGTTGAAAAAAAAAATGAAACGGACTAATAATAAACCTTATTTCAAAGTTAATTATTTTAGATATTATACATATATATATATATTAACATATTTTGTATACATATAATACATATTTTTACCTGGAGCGGAACTGGAGCAAGTATTAGGTCTCAGAGCGGAGAAATTCAAAACAGTGTCCGCTCCAACTCTCCGATTATTATATTAATTCGGTGTTGTTTGGGTATAACCGGTTAACTGCAAAGGAGAGCAGTTTTAAGCTTTGAATTGCCCACGGAAATACAGTTTCATTGTTTTGTCTAACATTGAAAAAAAAATTGAAATAAATAACTGAAGAAGAATAAAACAATAATTGTCAATTATTCTACTAATTAAAAAAATAATGTCACTTATCAGTGATCAAACTATGATTAGGTGTTTGGTCATGTTTTGACCAAACTAACCGCTGTGTTTGTTCAAATATCATCATATTATTACCATAGCGTTTTGAGCATTTAAAACTAAATATAGATATCAGGTTATTATCAAATGGAACATAATAGGTACTATAGTGACCCAATTTTTACTCTTAACATTAAATAATCAAAAAGCAGTTATTAGGTTATGCCCAAATACAATCAAATTATATGACTTAATACTTAACCGTTAAAACAAGCAATCGTTTATTTTTACATAGTTACCTACAAAATAGTATACCATACATGCTCTACACTCTACAGAATAAAACAGATTCAAACTTAAATTATTATTACGATACTAGATAGAAACCATTAAATATTGATACACGTAGGTAAATGAACAATTTTGTAATATGTATGTATTACTTTAACAACACGGGCTATTCAATAAAAAGCTCTTTTATTTTCCCCCGAAGTTTAGACAATGGTTTCCGATAATTCCAGGAAAAGCTTGCATCTAAAAGTCTCGGAGCAATAAAAGAAAATACCGCATAATACAATGTGTGTATGTGTGTGAAAGGTAATAAACAGAAATACTCGTGTCACCGGTTCAAAATCACCGTTCCGACAAATACAGCCTTTTGAACTTTCTGCTTGTAAAACAAAAGACTTTATTATGACCAATATAAAATGTTGTGAATTGAAGTTTTAGCCTTTTCACTTTGCTAACATTTCTGCTGGTGGATTTTAAGAGTCCTTATCAAGTAGAAAGCTTTTGTACTTATCACTGTAATGGATGCAGTAGATATTGCACAGTATCTCGTTTCTTTGAAATATTGCACAGTGTTGTGGATATTTAAATAAAAATGGAAAATTGTATGTAGAATCTTCCGATAACATAAACATTATTCAGTATTATTTACATTTCTAACGTTTGTCCTTATCGTGGAGAACATAATATATTTTAGAGTGGGTTGATATGTTTTTAAAGAAAATATTTGAGACTCTGCTAAGACGATGACGTTATTAAAAACAATAATCATGAAGTCATTATCATCATCATTGCTAGAAGTGGGTCTCCTCTAGCTTCCTTCACTCTTTTCGGTTCTAGTTCTTTGCTACCATGCACAGTCACCGAACTTTAGCGTGTTTTATGGGATCCATGTGGTCGCTTAGTGGTCCTTGTGTATCATTGTATGACAACTAAACTGACATAGCAACACGTCCTGCCCATTGACATTATACCTGCTTGCAAACCTCTATCACATCGTGTAGGTACTCCAGTCTGCCTTCTTATCCAATCGTTTTTTTTGTATTTTAATTGCTGTTGCTCAACATTTGTACGTCTCAATGCCACGCTGTGTCACTTGTATATTTTAGATTTCTCAATCATGAAGTATCCACGTAAAATCTTCAATGTGCATGATATCTTTAAATATACTAAAATCAACTACTTCCATTGATAAACTACTCACTGGTGTCTTAATGTACTTACCACAATAGTATACATTAAATCGATCAACAAAATACATTACATTTACAAAGTTATCTATAATTAATTAATGTGGCTAAAAGTACATGACTTGTACTGCATAAATCTGGCTCTCCTAGTCCTTTGCGTATGGCATTAGTCTTTCGTCTGAGGGCTTTGTGTCCGATTCCCGGTGAGGTCACAATACATGTACCTATGTTATTTTCTCAAAGCATGGGTATTTATGTGATAGTTTTACTTCTACTACTACAATACTGTCTCACTACACTACCATTATTAGGCCTCATGGTATATTGTAGTCTTAAAAAGAATACATAATGTATATTTATATAATACTATTAATATTAATTAACACTTAGTTCATTTTATTATTATTATTATATTTTCATAGTAACCCAAATAATGCATCCCAGTAAAATTGGAGATAACGACAACGATACCTACTGTAACTTCGTGACTAAATGTAACTTTCAAAATGAGAGGCAAAAAATTGCGCTGCGAAATTACAAAATGAGTATTTTTTTTTATATTTGAACATAAACGCGCGGTCACTATGTTAGTTTTTACATTATTATAGGAGCATACTTATGTGTTTATATAGATAAACTCAGTTTTTTGAAGGCAGGGATTCGGAGCTAGGACTAAATAACCAGTGAACACGTTACAAGCTGGCTTTATGTTTTAAATCATCGAGTTTTCAGTCACTCGGGTTTGACTCTCAGCTAGGCGAGGTTCAAAGCGCTCATCATCTGGTCGAATGACTATTTCAGTATTTTTGGGTAGATACTAAATGTCTACACCTCAATACTACAACTAGATAACTCTGAATTTTTGGTCTTTGTTGGGAAAATGAAATTTAAACTTTACTTGATTAACATAAATCTAAGCTATAATTATTATTTAAAATAAAAAGGAAAATTGTGCTTGTCGAATTGGGAACAATTAAATGATGTTTAATTATGTGAAATAAATATTGAAGTTTATTTATTTAATGCATTTATGGTTTTGAATATTTTCAAACACAAAATTAAGACAGTTCCCATTAACTTTCTTCTTAAATAGTTTTATCATTTTGTAGAGAATGAAATGTAGAATAATATTCAATATACAATATATTATCTCAAAATAAAAAAAAAACCAGTGAAAATCATGTTATCTAGTTGTAGGATTGAGGTGACGATCTGTATGGCGCGATATTTGAATTTTATAAAATTTAACCCTGCATTGTTAAGTCAAATAATTATTCGAACTACATATTATAATAATGGAGCAGTTTAAAAGCCTCGTCGGCGCATTATCATGATGGTTACACTACATACCAATTAAGAAAATTAAATGAAAATACAATATTTATTAAATAGTACTGTACCTATCGATTGGCTCATTTTATAAAAGTTACGTAGTGATGATCTGGCGGTTATGGCGTATTTGCCTGGCCAGCAAAATCAAGAAAAATAAAATGTAACTCAACGGTGGATTAACTTAATATGGTATATGAAAAGGAAAAAAAATAGGCATCTAATAAAGCCGAACAGTCTCGCGACATTAAAAATAAAGTAGGCTGGTTAAAATTACACGAATTTTAGTACATTTTTATTTGCACGATCGGGCAGTCAGTTTATTGCATGTCGTGACGTCACGGGTAGGCATAAGACAAGAGAAAGGTTCTATTTCTACCGGAAGAGAGATCTGCGAAGGCTTTTAGGGTGTCTGAAAGCTTTTTAATGGGACACATTCACGAGTCGGGTCTAATAAAACAGTGCACATTATTTGCGGCGTGCCGGGACGACTTTTTTCGGGTTTTTCCGCAACCCTTTGTTGCGTAGGAAAAACGAAATTTTCCGGCGAATTCATTGCAGCAAGCTGAAACTTTGTCCCCTTTTCACAGTAGGTACCTAACCGACAATTTTTTCCCTAAGTAACTATTTATAGTACTTTTAGCACTTATAGTACTAGTTTCTTAGTAATTTAAATACAAGGCAAAATTTTGATGATAACATTAGTTAAGAAATATTAATTGAAATATTTTTTTATCAAAAGTAATCCAAGATTTAAGAATATAAATTTGGATAATATAAAATCATGGAGCAAACTTTCATCTATAGTATTTCGGGCAAGAGATTTACTAATTAATATCTATTGAAAAATGATTTATATTATGAATTATAGTTATAGCATTATAGTTATGAATAAACAATAATTAAAAAATATCAAAAGTTCAAAGAAATAATAATAATATATATTATAAAATATCCTAATTCAAAATTACAAAAGTTGCGTGTCAATATCGATAGAGTTTGGAAAATATCACAGTTTTGTAGGTATCGATTTGTTATAAAATACCTATCAACAAGAAACCTATCTACATAGGAGAAGGCCGACTCATTTCATATATTTCTACGCCTTAGACATTACCACAAATAGCAGGTCACAGGTTTCATGTTAAGCACTAGGATAGTTTGAACATGGGTATCTCATGCACATGCAGAGTTATGCGCGGTATGCGATACCCATTAATTTCTCCGTATAAGATCCCATATCCAAACCATATTTGATTTGAACATAATACCTGAGACTTCCTGTTATTAATGGTAATCTCTTACCGTTGTAATGTACCAATAGCCTCTAGTGGTCACTAGAAGCTTTTATTCTAAAAAAAATCTTTATATGTAGGTACATATTATTGTTTCTGATGTTTTCCAAACTGTGTATTTATTTTGCTACAGTTTTACATCATAAAGATACAGGACGAATACAGATACACCTAGTAGAATAACACGAAACGAAGTTTGCAATTTGAAACAATTTATTGGTAATTTATGCCTTTAAGTGTTTTAATTAATTAATACATATCTAAAACATTAAAAAAACATTTTTTTAGTCAAAGAAATGACATATTATTATGTATTTTATTACTATTTAATTTAAAATTAATTATTACCCAAATTGTCTTTGGATGATGATTCCAACCTGTTTTGTTTAGACGATCTTCTGAACACATTTTACAAAATTCCTACCCAGCTGAAGTATTAGAATTGATAGAAATAATTAATAAAATAAAAGTGCATAGACAACGGTGAGCTTAAACAATTATAACTAGTACATAGGTCCTTTTGAAGACGATGTTTTTTTGTTTCAGTCATTTTGCATTTATTAATATGTAGTAATACCTCAGTTTCACAGGTGTTTCTCCTTGAATATGAGGGATTACATGCATATGCAATAGCCAATATAAAGGTGCATATTATAATTGAATTGAAGACATAGATGGATACTATAAAGTGACCACCATGTAAAATTATTATTAGCCCGGTCGGATACGATAATTATGTATGAACCGAGAAATAGGTTACGTCTGAGTAACTCCTAGAAAAGGCAAAGCAAGAAAAATATAATAATCCCTTGGTATTCGGAGATATAAGGATGAGTTATTATGATAAAAAGAGAATGCAAGTAATGAAATATTAATGCAAGTGGATATCATTTGATCTAATTTTATGCGAGGTAATCAGGCAAAGAGGCATATCAGTATAGTAAAAAGTGCAAAAAAAGTCCAAAGTTATAAAACGTATACCTACCTACTCTATCCTTGGTATACAATCAATTGAACACGTTAAATGATTAAAATAAAAGATAAAACTGGATACAACTTCAACTGTTTATAGAGGCGAATAAATGTTACTTTCGTCTGGTGAGAGTAGTTTGAATAATATTTTCATTAACCTCGTATTATTCAAGATTATTACCGGCATTATTTTATTAGTATTCTCTTTAACTATTTCTTTGATTCAACGAATAATTCACAAGATGTAAGAATGAACCATTCTAATTATTGAACATACATTATTCTGAAAACACTCAATATGAGAAATTATAGCCAATAGAAAAAAATCTTTTTCGAAAAAAGTAAGACACCCAGCTAAAATTTGTCGCAATTAAGCACGGCAGTCGTAGCATCGTGGTAATGCACAGGGCGCGATATCCAAGAGACATAAGTTCGATTCTTGCCGGGTGTCTTACTTTTTTCCATTTTTTTCTATTGGCTATATTTTCTCATGAGTGTTTTCAAAATTATGTATGTTCAATAATTAGATTGGTACATTCTTAAATCTTGTGAATTATTCGTTGAATAAAAGAAATAGGTACTTAATTAAATTATTAGCAAATTCAAGTCAGTTACAACAGAAAATATTGGAGTGATCCGTGACGTCGGTTAGTAATTAAAGTAATAAATATTTTAATTTAGAATACACAAATCTATCGCCTCTCGTAACTCAATTAGGAGAGCGCTTATTGGCAGGTATTGAAAAGACCAATCGTTAAAATTTGTCGTAATTAAGCATAGCAGTCGTAGCATAGTGGTAATGCACAGGACGAGATACCCAAAAAAACGCAGGTTCGATTCCTGCAGTGTGTCTTACTTATTCAAAAAAGATTTTTTATGTTGGTAATATTTTCTCATGAGTGTTTTCAGAATTATGTATGTTCAATATTCTTTTTATTCGTTAATTAGTGAAAAGTTGCCAGTTACATATTTTCTGTAATATTTTTTCAAATCTATGTAGAACCACAGTCGTGAGTTTGGGGAACGGCATTCAGAATAACCTCGTTTGGAAATCAGTGATTTGGACAACAAAGTAAAAATTTTTGATGACGGTAATACCTATTAGAATATTATCGTAGCTCAATAAATGTCTCCCCAATTATTATTCGATCCCTCTTCATTAAAACATTAATTTATTACATTCATTAGAGATAAGCAAAAGTGTAGAATGTAATTATTATTATTATTATTGTCATTGCTCCTTCCGGTATTCCGGTTTAATAATAAAACAGTGCCGAAATATTATCCAGAATCCTCTGATAAATATTTAATGCTTACTTAGATTCTATGCAAAGTTTTTAGGCCGAGCTTCCGAAGCAAAGTGCGATTATGAGTGGAAAGATGGCCCAAGAAAAGTTTAATCAACTCTCTTTATCTTATAGAACTTAAGTTTTCCAATAATCTAATCGTTTAACTTGGTTACACATTTTATAATGTCAATATCTCGTTAAAGGATATTATACGTAAAAGTTTACGCGAAATTAGGTCATTTCATCTTATTTAATTACAACAACAATTTTACTCTAGTAAATGATCCTTTAATTGATTTATTACCAAAGAAAATGTCTATTTTGATAATACCTTAGACGTGGTTTGAAAATTATATTTGAATTCGCACTGATTTAAATTTTCTATAACTATATTTGAATCTACATAATTTTGAAAAACACTTTCTGAGAAAATATATTATAACCAATAGAAAAAATCATTTTTAAAAAAGTAAGCCACCCCGGCAGGGAATCGAACCCTGCATCTCCTGATTTTACGCCCCATCTGTTGCATTTACCTCTATGCTACAAGGCAACGTACTAATTGCGACAAATATTAAATATTGGCCCTTTTAATACCTACTCATCAGCGTTCTTCTAAATCAAGCTACATTGGCAATCGGTTTTTGTTACTGTTAACTTGTGTTATCATTCAACGGTGTCCATCACATGTCAAATACACAAGCAACCTTCTGATAGAAACTAATATCGGAGGTAGTTGAACGAAACAATTCACAACTACACCCCTTATAGGCAGCAAAGAACTAGGAATCGAGATGACTGGAGGGAGCTAGGGGAGGCTTTAACACAGCACTGTATCGACCTAGACCGATGATGATGACATTCTAAACACATTGCTTATCTGTTTTGTTTTTATCGTAATTATTATCTCCCACTGGATAATAATTAAAATTTACATTTTCCTTCAGTAATAACTTTTAGGTCACCAGTAAATGGGAGATGGAGTAAATGGTTAATTAAATTTATTTATTCATTTTACTTTTTCTTTAAGTTAGCACTGAATATTTATTTTGTAAATATTAATCTCACTCCTAATTACACGTTTCACCATGTTTAGTTTTGCTTTGTATTGAATTTATAAACATGCCTAATTACCTTCGCAAAATCTGTTTGCCTTCTATAACACATTATAATATTTATGATATGATAATTGTTTGAGATCTAGAGAACAACATGAAGTAGGTACTGGTGTACAAAGATTAACAAACGGTTCGCTAATCTATTGTTGTTACGCTACCGTTCTCTCTCGCCCAAATTTAATATTCAACAAATTATTATTTCATAATTAAAATAAATTTTAATAAATATTTGATTTTGTTTCTATAAAGATTATGATAAAAACTGTCATAAGTAAAGCAATATTATATATGAATGAATGTTTGTTTGTCTGTCTGTCTGTCCCATATGCGTTCCTATACCATTCATCCGATTGCAATAAATCTTTGGTGGGTTGTGCGTAAGCCCGCGAAGGTTTCTGAATTAGTACAAACATCTTCTTCTTCTTATATTCTATATTTTACTCGTATGCGTTCCTATACAAATTTGGAAAATCCATGCTTCTCACATCGACAGCTGTATGTTGCCTGCTCACGCATTGGAAAACCTTCTGATATATTCGTGTAGGCACCAGATGGAAAAACAAAACATACTGTGTACTTATCTGAAAACACTTCAATAAACAGAATTAAAACACAAAAACTTTCTTTCTTTGAGGGGCATTGCAACGCATGCCGGGTACTCGCTAGTATTAGATAAAAATAGAGAACAGCTAAAAAACGTGTAAATTTGAATACCAATATAGACTGGTAGATATTTATTTTGATAGAGCCGGTGTTTTTCACGTAATTGAAATGCATATACGTTATTAAGCGATTAAAAGCACTGCGCATGAGAGGGGTGAAACGGACGTTTTATATTTATGCGATCACGCAACGAAGACACCTGCATGCATCATAGAGAGACAGCTTATGCGTTACAGATAGAAAGATAAATAAAGGAAAATGAATATAATTTTAATCATAATATTAGCTCGATAATCTGATCTGGATGTTAGATGCCTCCCGAAAAGGTTTAACAGATTTTTCCCGTGAATTTGTCAGCCATTCACTCAACCAATTAGTTTCATGATTCAGATCAAAATAGACATTAAAAAGTTATCATGTAAATTTCCAAGATGCGAAGTTTGAGCTTGTGAGTCACGGTACCTATCAGAAGCCTACCTACCTACCTACCCTACCACTCGTCCATTGCGGGTTAAATAAAATATTTGGTTATTTGCAAGTCGTGTGAAATGACAAGCCCTCACAATAAGTCGATAAGCAGCTGATAATGTTACACTTTGATATTATTATACTCTAATTATTATAAAACTCTATAGAATTTATGTTGAACCATTTATGACTGCAGTCAAGTAAGAAACAGGGCTCGAAATGAACTGGGGGGCACCGGAGTGCCATTCCTGTTCGTGAAATCGGTAAAAGTATCGTTCCGTCTCGTGGAAAAAAATATTTGACTATCTGAGCTAGATACACCATATAATAAAAAATCTAACACACTTATTTTTATGAAATACACATATAATTTGATGATAACTATGTAAATATGCAGCTTCAGAAAACTGTCGAGCGCTCCGGTTTGTAAACTTTTACATTTTGTGCGCTGGAAGGAATCTCAATGATAATACAAAAATGGCAACTATTGCGTATGTCAGAAAATCGGAATGCCAACTATCGATATCAATATTTTTGAAGTGTACCAATTTAACCATTTTAAAAACATTTACTGTATAATATCAAATGTCATAATATAAATAATGACATATAAGGTTCCTTCTATTTATAGCCCAAATGAACGAGTGCTGCAGGCAAAATGAAGAATGTTTGTTAATTTTTGTACGATTAACAACGTGTTCTATCAAGCCAACAAAACACAACACAAATTGATATTAATTCACATCAATTTCAAAATATTATACACAAATAGTATATATTTATTCTCCTGTTTTATATTTGTTATGTACGGTTTCATTATGATCGCTTTACTTGTTATGCGAGAAGGCTTTTAGACGTATGAAAGATAATATGGGACAGACATAATGTTTTTTTTACATGAATAATTCGAAAGATGTGAATTGGGGTAGGGTATTCAGATTCCTTTGCTTATTCAGATAGTAATTATGATAATATCGTTATGTTAAACAATTAATAAACTAATACCTAGCCTTCCAGGCCCTTATAGAAGAGGAAGAACAACTGATAGCGGTACCTACTTTTTTGCCGGGAAGATAGGCAAGTGAGAGGATCAGTTGTTACACACGGATTGAAATTAAAGGAAAATACGGATGTTTATTGTTAAATGACTGCGAAGAACACATTTTATTTTAATATATTGTATATTTTAAAAGGAGAATAATATACAAAGACTAAACAATTTTAGTATCCTCGTAGGTAGCTAAATATCTTGCACAAGGTGTATATGGTGGAGCTATAGACTAAAGAGTATTGACATGGCCTAGAACGATACAAGAATACTAGTAAATGACAAGGATTATTGGAGGCGCCATATCCACGTTCTCTAAGCGGGCATAGATTAGGTAAATAAATAGAGTGAACAATTTATATAACGACGCATTTTCATTTTATGACATCAAAATTATTCAATTTGTAAAGAGTCTTTTCTTCTTCTGAGATTTTTAGATTTTGGGCAATATGAGTGATGGTAGAGCACATTTAATGACTATAACATTGACTTAAGGAATCGTATGTATATAGCCTGTAGAAGAGGAAAACCAGGCTGCAATACTGCCCTTTTTAAATAAATTATCTTAAGTCTGTATGCTTCCAAATTATATAAAAAATGCTTATAATCCTCCAACTACAATAAGGAAAGTAGTGGATTAGGATATAATCTAAGACAACACCAAACAATGCAGTATGACACATTTTAGTAATTTCACGGGAACGAAAAAAAAAATAAGTTTTTTTGATGGAAGAAAATATTATTCAAAATGACGTGTTTTTAGTATAATATTAATTAATTTTTTTTTTTTTTTCTTTATTTGGAAGCAATTGAGCTCTTCTCTGAATGGAAGGCTATTCTGCTTTACAATGGTTTACAAAAGTATATATACATTTTTTTTTTAACGACAGGCATAAATAGTTACATTGTTAATGATACAGAATTACATTTTTGTTACACTATACACTAGACATTTACGTTACATTTTTGGAGAAATTCATGTACAATTTTCATAACTGAAATATTTGGTTTTGCCAGGAACGAATTAATCGTAAAAGGAGGGTATAACCTGCATTTCCCCAACGTATTCAATAACACTTCTCTCTCCTGGTCATAGGCATCACATTGCCAGACAATGTGGTTAAGATCTTGAGTGGGATGTCCACACTGACACTGAGGGCTATCTACCACTTTAATTTTGTACAATGATTCGTTGAGACTGTAATGCCCTGTCCTGCTTCTAGCTATTGTCACTATTACATCTCGCTTTATTTTACAATGTTTACTAAACCAAGTTTTAGGAGATCTACTATAAAAGTTTTGATAGTAGTGTGTTCCCTTTTCTTTCCCAAGATTTTCTAAATATTTACCGTTATTTTCGCTCATTGTTTGTTTAAACTGGGCTTTAAAATCTGTGTATGGTATTCTTATATTTTCTGATGGGTATTTTACAGATTTTTTTGCCAATTGATCCGCAATTTCATTGCCATTAATTCCTTTATGTGCTGGAATCCAGTATATCTGTATATTTGTACCGTGTTCGTTACTATTGCTAAATTTGGAAATGTTGGTTCTAATATTAAGAATGTAGTCATTAGTTTTGATGCTGAAATTTGGATTTTCGAGCGAGTGAATCAGACTTAAGGAGTCAGTGAAAATGTTGATATTTTTATTTTTGTAATTAAGTGCAATTTTAGTGGCTTCGTATAAGGCTAAGCACTCTGCTGTATAGATGGAAGTGAATCTGTGGACACTTTTGGCAACCGACGTGTTGGATTGGGGGAAGAACACTGCTACACCTACTGAAGGTGAATCGGGAATTTTGCTTCCATCCGTAAAAATTTGGACTACATTTTGATTGCTAAATTTGGACTTGAATAATAAGTCGGGAGAGTCGGAGTGCGATAACTCCATTCCTATTTTTGTATTAGTTAAAACGTTATATATAATATCCTCATATGTATAATTAAAAAAGTTGTAGAAGTCTCTTTTTAAAATCAGATGATCAATACAATTTACAGCTTGGATACTTTCTTTTAAAATTTGAAATCTCTTCGGAGTACGATCTCGCGTTATAGTTGTTTGTAGAAATCTGTTGACATTGTATTTCGTATTAGAAGTACGGTTTGACATACATTTTACCAAGAAGTTTTTACATAGAAATTTAGATCTTTCTTCTAGTAATGTTATCTTGGCTTCGGCAAGTAGTATGTTAGTAGGTGTACTTTTTCTTAGGCCAAGAGCCAATCTGATAGCTTGGTTCTGTAGTCGTTCTAACTGTGGCTTTGCTCCTTTATTTTTTGGGAAGTAAATATAGCTTCCATAGTCCATTATGGATCTGATGTAGCTTTTATAGAAAGTTATTAGAGTGGAAGGGTGTGATCCCCACCAAGTACCTCTGAGGAACTTTATAATGTTGGTGGCTCTATTGACTTTCTGGGCAATGTAATTGACATGTTTATCAAAAGAAAGCTTGAAGTCAAAATAAATACCTAGAAATTTGGCTGATTCAGTTGATTTAATCATCATATCATTCAATTTAATTTGAAATTATCCCGGCAGTATTTTGTTTTTGTTGAAATGTACGAATACCGTTTTCTCCGGAGATAGATCCAAACCCAGTTTGAATAGATTATTTCTAATTGTTTCTAGTGCACATTCCATTATATTTTTATCCTGATTGGGGTCTTTAGTTTTAAGGAACAAATATATATCGTCTGCAAATTGGGAGACTGTTATAGCTTTCGGTATATTGCGAACAATGTGGCTAACGTATATAATGTAAAACAGCGGACTTAAAATTCCTCCTTGAGGAACGCCTTTATACAGTGTTCTCGGGAGATCTATGTTTGAATTAGTATAGATTAATCTCTCGTAGACAAGAAAAAAACAGAATTTAACGAGTTTAAAGGGGCACCCTATTTGTGCCAATATTTCAACGAGAATATCTGATTGAACGTTATTGAAGGCTCTAATCACGTCCAAAAAAATACCTAGCGTATGTTTTTTTTCATTAAAAGATTCTTCAATATACATTGCAACATTTGTTAGGTTATCCGCACAGGAAAAACCTTTCCTGAATCCGGTTTGTGTATCTGGGATAATTTTTTCTCTTTCCAGCCACCAGCGAAATCTATTTGCGACCATGATTTCTAAGATTTTGCAGACACATGAGGTCAGTGCAATAGGTCTTAAGCTATCCGAATTAGGTTTATTAATAAAATGTATAAATATGCTTTTCCATTCGTCAGGGAATTCCATGCTATGAAACATGAGGTTAAAAATGTCAAGGAATATATGTTTTATTGGAGTGGGAAGCATATTAATGACTTCATACGTTATCCCGTCCGTTCCAGGTGCGGAATTATGTTGACGAGAATTTAATGCTATGCTGAATTCTATGAAACTAAAGTGAGTGTCGAATAGCGTGTTATTTTTGGTAACAGGGAAAATGTTAGGGTTACTTGGAACCCACGGTGGGCATAGTCTTTCAAGAGCAGCTTCAATTTTCTCTTTATTTTGCATATTTTGTTCAATACTATCGGGTCTAATTTTTATCCATTTGTTTTTAAAAATTTTTGCTTTTTCCCATGTATACTTAAGGTCTGTGCTAAAATTGATGGTCTCTGCAAATTTTCGAAAGCAGTCACTCTTTTTCTTTTTAAAAGTTTTTTTAGCTATGGCAGCATTCTTTTTGTATTCAATTAAGTCTTTAAAATCTAAGGTAAATTCCCATTTTTTTAAGGCAGCTTTTCTTTTTCTCTTTACCTTATCACACTCTGAATCCCACCATTTTACTGGATTGCTATGGCGAAATTGGGGATTATTCCCTTTTTTGGGGTGCAATCTATGATTGCTTGTGTGATTTTTTTAATGAGGAATTTATACTGCGAGACTGAACTTAAACTGAGAAAAGAATCTGTTTTGAATTCATTAATATTTTCAGCCATTGTATTTTTAAATTTAACCCAATTGGTTTTTTTGGTCTGCAACTTGAAAGTCTTTTTGAAATAAATTGCTTTTTGTACAGATAAATTAATACGCACTGGATAGTGATCCGATCCCCGGGGGTCTTCATCTATATTTAATACAATCTGTTGTAGAAGATTAGGAGAAGAAAAAACTAAATCAATATTTGATTTTGTACCTCGTCGCAGATCAATACGGGTTTTAGTATTATTGTTTATTAAAATTAAGTCGTAATCAGCTAAAGTATAGATGATTCTAGAACCATTTATATCATTTCTATTGCAATTCCACGCGACATTGTGGGCATTGAAGTCTCCCACCAATATGGTTTTATCATCTAATAGAGTATTACTAAAAACTTGGTCCCATTCCTGAAGCGACAGATTTGTATTATTTCCGCTATTGCTCGGGGGCCTATAAACTGCAATGATATTAATTTTACCTTTAAGGTTAGTCAGTGTAATGCCCAAAACTTCAGTGGATATGTTCGGAATGATGAGGTTGTTAATAGCTTTGTAAGCTATAGTATTTCTAATAATGAAAATTATACCTCCTCCTCTGGCGTACGTCCTGTCTCGCCGAAGCACCATAAAACCTGGGAAGCTAATAACTATGTGAGGAATGGTGTCGTTTAACCATGTTTCCACGCCTATAAAAATATCAATTTCATCTAGCATCACTCTAAGCTCCTCTAGTCTATTAAGAATGCTTCTTGTATTCCAGAAAACAATACGTATATCAGATTGAATAAATTGGTTAACTTTGTTGCTGGAATTATGCATTATGTTATTGTTCCTCTTGTCCTTCCAACGAACTAATATCTTCACTGGAAACTTTTAATTGTGGATTACTGAGTCTTTTCTTGATCTTTGTTATGCGACTTTTAATGCTGCGTTCTTTTAAATGACTATAGATTTCTGTTAGCATGTTATTAAGAGCTTCTATATCAGTAGTAAATTCATTAGCAATCATTTCGGTATTGGGATTTCCATGTGTTTTCACAAGGAAACTGAGCAATGTTTCATAATCGATTGGAAATCTATGACGATTACTTTCAACATGTTCCTTGGCAGGTAACAAAAGTTCATTTGTATCTTCAGTGGATACTTTTTTTCTTTCTTTTTTTGATTTTTTTGGTGTCTGTTGGAGTGCAGGAATGCGTGAGATTGCATTATTTTTCACTGTATCTTCAAATTCAAATTCTACGCTGCTGATATCAGTTGGACTGGTCAACGGCCTTTTTGAACCGATTGGCGTATCCTTGTTGATAATAGAGTTGTCCGACTCTATATCTGCGGCTAGTTCATCCTCCTGGAGTGTATTTTTTCTCTCTAACGAAAGAGAGGTTAACACTTTTGGTACATTGAGAGAGTCAGGCAATTGTACAGTGTGAGGTTCATTATTTCCAGTTGTTTTACAATATTTGGCCAGATGGCCCTCTTCTTTGCATATAAAGCATGTCAATTTTTCGGTGGAGAAGTAAATCCAGTACAGGGTATTATCAAAATTTATTTGCATTGACTCTGGCAGTTTAATAGTGTCTTCTGGGTTTACATAAACCTGTCTCCGGAAACTTAAAATATGTGCATAGCCCGGTTCGTTAATACCAGCTCTGATGCTTGTAATACGTGAAGTAGTTTTTATGTTTAATTCGTTGAGTTTTGATTCCAGAACGCTGTGTGGGATTATAGGACACACGTTTGATATTATTATCCTCTTTGATTTGGTGATCAGCGGCCTGATTTCTAGTACGTGGTTTCCAATTTTAACTGTTTCTTTATTTACTGTTAATTTATCTGCTTGTTCTTCACTACTCAAGTATATACATATTCTTCCCTGGGAAATCCTAGATACATATCTTATATGACATGGACCTACCTTATTCCCGATTGACAGTGTATATTCTCGTATAGAGATGCCCTCGATAGCATCTAAAACGATGGCTTGCTCCTTCTTCGGAAATTGCATTTTTTGAGCAACTGATGCATAAGACATTGTTTGTTGGGTTTCTTTTTGGTGATCCATTGCTGGCAACGTTGTATTTTTGATTTTTAATAAGCGCCCCTGTAGTCAGAGACACTTAAATGTAAACAACTTTATAACAATAATTTATTGTTACGCCGCGCGCACAACTGGTTATTATTAATTTGTAAACACTCGCTATCTCGTTTGGTGACGTGCGACGGTCGCCGAGCACACGGAACAACTGTATTAATTAAATTACAATCGAAAATCCTGTACAGCATTACAAGTTATACTATAAAAAAATAGATTATGATTCGAATAGGTTTAAAAGCAAATGGGTTTTTCTCCGTTTTTGAAATGCACCAGTCACTCTTTGAAATGTTTAAATTAGAGGAAATTACTTATTTATTATTAAATTGAATTAAAATAATGGTCAAAGTAGTTAGCACACTCTGTTAACACAATATAATAATGTAATACAAACTTATAATAATATATATAGTAATATATATAATAAGTACCTAAAACTCCCTCAAAATTGTATATTTTTTTTATGCGTATATTTAAATGTGGAAGTGATGACAACAACCCCTCTTGTTTTTAACCTACTCATTTAATTAATATTTAAAAAATATTTTTATTTTATTGCTGTCACCGCATTGGCTTATAATGGCCTGGGTCCAAGGTTCGAATTCTGGGTCTGGAAAATACACACATTGTTTTAAATTTGTGTTTGGAGTAATAATAGGTTGAGTACGTGGCTAACATTCATTTATCGCAAAAAATATTGTTAATACATACCTCTACTCTATGGAGGCTCATATAATGATCTTCCTTGGATCGGATATGGCATTAAAAAAGATATAATTTTGTTATGATTTTAACATATTCCAGTTACAATGACGTTGCCTATATAGGTATTGTTTTAATATAGAAAACAAACTACTCTTGATAAAGTTCTTAAATTTATAAGAGGGAAAGACTAAGTTCTGAGTGATAAATGCATAAGTGTCGTAAGTTCACCATAGATCATTATCAATAAGTATTTTTTTGTAGAACGTTTATATTGTATTAAATCAGTAGCTGACATTTCTGGTTCTATAAAATGACCAACATTTGGGCTTAATTCCACACGAGAATCTTAATAATATCACATATATATCTCATAACTTACAATAGTAACATGCCTTCACTGAAATTTAAGGCAATATAATAACTCTTAACTGAACCAAAGGAAATTTGTTCACCGCAATTATTGGGGAAGCCCCGTAGGGTAGAATAGAAGAAAAAACTACTTAAAATCTCTGTTATAGTTTGGCAGTCGCAAATATCCACTGTGGACAAAACCGGTACAATTATTTAATATAAAAAGTGGATTCAGTACAAAAATTTGTATTTTATTAAAATTATTAATACACTATGAATTATTGACAGTTAACAAAGAAAATACAACTTTAATTCACCTACGTTCAACATAAAATTTAAGTACACTAGCTACGAGTCCAGTTATATATTTTATTTTGACCATGTCCGATCTTATGGGTCTCCAGGAGTGGAGGTTTGTATTAACAGATTTTTGTTTTTATGATAAATGGATGTTAGCTACTTACTCAACCTATTAAATCTATCCTCTGACTATATGTGTATTTGCCAGACCCAAGACTCAAACTTGGGACCCACGACATCGTAGGCAGACACGTAAGTCGCTCGGCCATCGGCATTGTTAGTCGGAAAAAGATCGTACTGCGCAATACAAGGGAATCGTTTTCTGTTGTATACTGTTTAGAATGATAATTTGGTATAACTGGAGGCGTATATTTTCAAAATGAACTTATAAAACTTGAACAAATTTTTGGCAAAAGTATTGATACTACACATGCTTTTTGTATTGAAAAAAGTTACTGTTGTTACTAACACCGATTTTGAAGTTGATTTTTCTACTGGATTGAATGATATTAGGTTCTTCTATACAAAAAAATACTTATCCTTTAAATTCTGACATTCATAACTCATTTTCACCAAGTAGTGGAATAAGTTCACTTTGAAAATACACCCCTCTGTTAATAAGTAATACGAAAATAATTACAAGATAAAGAGAACTTTTTATATACAACGTTTTTAAATTTTCTGTTGAATCATATAAACTTGACTTGACTAGCTTAAACGATCAAAAAAAATGTATTTGATAGAAATAATACTGAAATTTCATTTTGACACTCATATTGATTTTCATAGTAACGCACGTATATATTAATAGTTTAGTTCCTAGGACCCCAGACCCCTAGCAACCAATAATAGTGGATTGAATTACGGATTTCTTCCGAAATAACTTTTTATGCAATACAAAATTAACTGAAAATGAATTCAATCATACTTAAAGATGGCTAAAAGTATTAAAAAAATGAAATGCATTGGCATCGTATTCTGATATATTCTAAAAGTTTCAAATGTCTAGCTTGTCGGGAAGTTATTTAAAAATCGATTCCAAGATTTGTACCGCATAAACAACCACCGGATAAATAAGAATACGACCTAATAAAAACGTTGTAAAATCACCAAGAGCCATGCAGTTCATATCCGTGTCTTCGCTCTGTAAGTAATTCTCTCGTCCTCTTTAGGAGAAAAATCGAAGTGACAGTAAATAAAACAACAATAAGACACTCAGTATTCATTTATGACTGCGAGAATAAAATAAGAAAATCGATAAGCAGCGCCTTCGTTGGGAAACACTGCAAAATAATACGTATAGAATTAAAAGAAATGAGAATCTCAAACGTTTAATTGAGCAGCAAACGATCGCAAATTCTGCAAGTCACAATGAGTGGGATGGAAAAGAAACGTTGAAGTAATTTCAGACAATAAGAGATCTAAAATAAATAAATAAATTAACACGTGGATGCTTTGAAGAAAAACAGTGAAGGGCGAACGAAAGAAAAAAATAGGTATATGAAGATTAGAATGGCGTGGAATGGCATATGAAAAGCACAATGGCGATCTGTTGTGGAATTGGTAAACTGTCACCCTGAAATTAGGAGACGCAGGAAAAGAATATATATTATATATGATTACAAATCAGTCTAACCAAATGTTTGGTCCATCAGCCTGTCTGATTTGGTTACCACAAAGTCTAAACTTTATTAACAAAATATATGTGGTGTCACATGGTGAGCAAGATGATCGTTACTCTAACTTAGGTAAGTTATGATAGGGTGCGTCTTACCCTTTATTTGTCTACGTTGCTATTATCATAATATGAAATGTGTTAAATTATTATATAAGCTTTCTTGAGTGCGAGGTAACCTTAGTTTTAGGTAATTGCTCCTGAGACATTCCCAGACTTAATCGACTGCAGATACGTCATATTACATTTTGTGCTCCATAATAAATGGAATATTATTGTAATAAATACAGACCGGTAATTTCGTATTTTAATACGAAATTACCGTTTTCTACATTTCTACGTTTCTACATAATATTCTAATTAATATTTCATATTTTAAAATGCCTGACGCGTAAATTTGAATACGAAAATAAATTGGTAGGTATACATTTCGATAAAGCAGGTATATTTTATGTGAGTTTCATTGGTGGTGTATTAAAATATATTTTTTTTTAATTTATAAAAATAACGAAACTTTAATAAAATAAGTGAGTATGTTAAGAAGAGTGTGTTCATTCAAAAATGCACGCACGTGACTAAAAGATTAAATGCAGTGTCCGATCGCGAAACAAAGACGCAAACTCTTTGGCGTGAAAATTTACGTGCGTCAGACAGACAGCTTATCGTTAGGTGTGAATACCTTTGGCAGACCTCTGTTATAATATGTGTCTGCCGTGCTGTTTTGAGCTACGTTACAGATAGATAAATAAATCAAGACAATTAACTATATATATACTTACTTATATAATTTGTTACTTTGTATGTTTACTACAATTTTCTTTTAATTTAAATATCATGCTGTCAAAATCTTAAATTAATACACATAACTTGAAAATACCTCAGATATACCCACTAAAAAAATTCATATTTGAAAAAAAATATGAAACTCGACGGGATTTGAACCCGAATAACAATAATTGGTGTCACACCAATCTGTGCATTAACCAAGATAAGCATTTCACGTATAACCTACTAGTTTAAATTGTCATAATTAGATAGGAGGCTCGTAACATAATTGGTTAATGCACAGATTGGCGCGGCACCAATAGTTATACGGGTTTAACTCCCTTCGAGTTTCGTATTTTTTAACAATAAGATTTTTTATAGTCGATATAATATTATATCTGAGGTATTTTCAAGTTATGTATGTTCAATATATGGAATGTTACATTCTCAAAATCTTGTGAATTATTCATTAAACAAAAGAAATAGTTTATTCTTAAATTAATAGTTTACTATGTGTCTATGTTTTTTATATATTACTAGCTGAAGTACCCGGCTTCGCACAGGGTCGTTTCGTGGTTATATTTATTTTAGATATTTGAAAAATAATAAGAGGTAATTATTTTTTTAATATTAAAATATCTGTGTAATACAATATGGCAATATGAAAATAATTCTAATAGGAGTAAAGGTCAAACATAAGAACACTAAATTAAAATCGAATCCAAAATATGAAAACGTTATTAATGTTATTAATATGTAGTAAAAAAAAATCAAAATTGGATGGAACAAACAAACAACAAACTTTGTAATGTATATAATAATAATTTAGAAACCTTTGCAGGTGTGCGCACAACAACTGACAAAAGTTTCATCGCAATCGGATGAATGGTATAGGAACGCATACGAATAGTAGAAGAAGATGATTTTCTAATTCAGAAATCTTCGTGGGCATGCGCATGACAACCCACCAAAGTTTCATTGAAATCGGATTAATGGTATAGGAACGCATACGAATAGAAGAAGAAGTAGATGGTTGTACTAATTCAAAAACCTTCGCGGGCGTGCGCACAACAACTGGTCAAAATTGCATCACAATCGGATGAATGGCATAAGAACGCATACAAATAGAAGAAGAAAAAGATGATTGTACTAATTCAGAAACCTTTGCGGGCAAGGGCACAACACTTGATCAAAATGTCATTGCAATCGGATGAATGGTATAGGAACGCATACGAATAGAAGAAGATAGAATAGAAGAAGAAGATGGTTGTACTAATTCAGAAACCTTCGCGGGTGTTGGCACAATTACTGACGAAAATTTTATTGCAATCGGATGAATGGAATAGGAACGCATACGAATAGAAGAATATAGAATAGAAGAAGAAGAAGATGGTTGTACTAATTCAAAAACCACTGCGGGTGTTACCACAACAACTTACAAAGGTTTCATTGCAATCGGATGAATGGTATAGGGACCATACGAATAAAAGAAGATAGAATGAAGAAAGAAAAGAAAATGATGATTTTTCTAATTCAGAAACCTTCATGGGTGTGCATACAACCACTTACCAAAATTTCATCGCAATCGGATGAATGGTATAGGAACGCATACGGGAGAGACACACAGACAGACAGACATACAGACTGACAGACATTCATTTTTATATATTAGTATAGCCTATACTCTTCCCGCAAGTGCAAGCAATAAGTTTACAAAGTTTTATCGCAATCGGATAAACGGTATGGCTGCGCATTAAATACGAACAAACAAACACACAAACACACAAACACACAAACACACAAATATTATTTTTTATATATTAGATATAATTCAATGAATGCCTTTCTTTAAAGTTATATTCACATTTAGATTTACGGCAGCGTATCTTATTTATTATGAAACTGTTTCTAATTTGAGCCTACCACCACACAAATGTTTGTTTTGTTTGTAGTTACTCTTTGAAATTAGGGACCAAAATGATCCCTTTAATGTATTATGAAAGCATGTTTACTAAAATACGCACATTTTTACTACCCACGTACTAAATTTGCTTACTCAGTTACCTTTGCGTACATCTAACATGACAATGAAATAAATTAAGGCATAGTTTGAATGTGGTGCGTACAATGGAAGGATCATAGGGATTTGACATTGGAACATTCAAAAGCATTTAAAACGTACCTATAATATGTACAGTTACAGTCATAATGATGTATCTTTCGTTTATTGTTACAAATAAAACAACAATGTTGGTAATTCAGTAATTTCATGTTTAAGTACCGTTGTTTTGAAGTACCTAAATACTATTGTTCGTGCAGTACATTAAAATAATTGGTAAAGCAAATGGAAAACCGAAAAATGAAGCAAATTTTTAATTCACAGAGATGTACGTTGCCAATTATGCTATTCCGGCCATCGAATGTTTGATAATTGTCTTTTGAATTTCATTTTCAAGGCTGCAGATATAAATATACTATTTCGAATAAATCAATTATATACAGTACCTACCTACCTACCAACGTCAAACTAAAAATAATTACAAGATAAAAAGAAATTTTTATATACTAGCAACGTTTTTAAAATTTCTGTTGATTCATATTATGAACTTGACTTGACTAGCTTAAACGATGAAAAAAAATTGTACTTGATAGAAATAATACTAAAATGTCATATTGATTTCCATATTAACGCACGTATACATTAATAATTTAGTTTCTAGGACCCCAGACCCCTTGCAACCAATAATAGTGGATTGGATTACGGATTTCATCCGTAAAAACTTTTCATACAAAACAGAATTAACTGAAAATGAATTCAATCATACTTAAAGATGGCTAAAAGTATTAAAAAAATGAAATGCATTGGCATCGTATTCTGATATATTCTAAAAGTTTCAAATGTCTAGCTTGTCGGAAAGTTATTTAAAAATCGATTTCAAGATTTGTACCGCATAAACAACCACCGGATAAATAAGAATACGACCTAATAAAAACGTTCTAATAAAAATTAACGACGACATATTGTACCCGGGGCTCGTTTGGGATTTGAACACATCTTCCGAACCCTAGGCGAAAACTAATAATATATTATATTCACGATTTAAATAATTATAATAAATTATTAACACAGATTGTATTATGAAGTATAAGCTGGGTTGCACATCTAAACTCGTCTCGACTGCAACATTTCGATGATAGTTTGTTAAAATTCACAAAACACATGTAATTTAATGTATGTTCGCATACAGCTCGAATGCGACATTTTAATTTCAATTTAATTCTCAAATTTAATTTTAATATCACAAACAACATCTTTCACTCAACATCAATACAAAAAAGTCGCATCAGCACATACGCAGGAGCCGCTTCATTTGTTTCGGCTTGCCGCGTGACGTCATTGTCCCGGCATGGCTTCGCCTCCGTGCACGGAACAAAGCTTGCAATATTGCGCCGAGTTTTGATTGTTGACTATATTCCAGTCAACCCGATTTTCAATGTGCGATCTGGTTTATATACGCAAAAATATTCTGCATATTTTTGTTTAATAATTGGATATCAGGAAAACTATTTGTTCACCTTTTCACCACCTACTTCAAAGAAGCTTCGCTTAGCCCTCGGTAATATAGGTATCAACAAATAGTTTATATATGTATTTTTGCGTCTTTATGAAGAAGCTATTTCAAAAAGTGAATTGTTTACAAAATCAAAGTAAAAAATTGTTTAAATTACTTTGTGAACTGTCGTAAACTTAATATCTTAAGAGTGGTGCCTAGGGAGATGCCACTTTTTAGTCCAGTTTATTATTACCGCTACTTTGAAATGATTTATTTAAGCAAAAAATTGTATGAACCACATTTTTTATAAGATTTTTCTTACTACTAATTTGTTATTATTTATGATATGTAGGTACATACCATTAATTAAATTAGTTTTGGACTCAGTACTGAATACCTACAGTATATATTTTATAGTGCACAATATTTAAGAATTTTTGATTATTATTATTGAAAAATATGTTTTGATAATTTTGAAAAACCCTAAAAATATACCCACTTGAAAAAATCTTACTTCCCGGGTATTAATTCAATTATTGATACCACTGTGACTCATGTATTTTTATTATTCCTAATAATAATTAAACTATCTATTATGTTTCATCCAAGGAAAGGCTATCAAGGTAATGATAATACAAACACTGCGTATAGCTGGCGTTAGTAGCAGCGTTGCCAATTTAGTGTTTTTCAATCGCTTGCAAAAAAACGCTTGTGGCATTTTTACTAAAGGTTTTTGATGCCTCAAACAGCTTTAAATATGTTAAAAAAACGCTTTAACACGTAAAACGATTATTAGATAGTACTTAATGCGAAACGATTTCATGCATTATTTAATGTTTTTGTATATTACTCCGAATTTGCGCGTATATAAAATAATAATTTAACAATTATTGTACATCTAAAAGGTATGTTCTTTAATTTTTTATGTCTGTCCTACAAAAAAGAAGCTCTCATCTCCAAACATGACACGAAACTTTAATGCCATTGACACAAAATAGGTGGGTATTTGTTGTTAATTTTCAAATATATTTCTGTCAAAATGTATGGTTTTTACACTATCAAAGATATTGACTTCGTTATAACTAAACGTACTCAATTTTATATTCACAAATCTAGCGTTTTGTCATGCCAAATAGCTTGTTTTTATACCCCGTATGGCATGTTTTTGTCAACCACAGTTGGTTTAACTGGTTATTAGTGATCGAAATTGAATGACACAGTATCGGTAAGTAAATCTATAAAGCTACCTAACTGGTCTCATGCAGGTTCAAGTTCCATTCAATATAAATATTTTTCTAATATGTATATTTCTGAAGTTGTTCCACATTACCACGGTACCCATTATTTGTTTATTCATAAAAGGAATTTTTATGAGCGAACATAGCGTTAAAGTTTGAGATACATACATAAAATATATTAATATAAGGATAACACATTTGTGAAGAAAACGGCGTCATTTGTGTAAATACGGTTGAATAGTATCAGCTACGCTTTACTATGGCACATGGTAAACAAATTTCATTTTTCTAGCATAATGCGGCTGATCTGTTCATCCATGCCATCAGCGCAATCTGTTACTGCGTTTAATGGTAACCGGGGGGCGAAAAAAACCGGAAAACCGACCGAGAGACTCTTAAAAGCTTTTCAATTAATATCTCGGGGGGCGGTATGCACCGCGGGCTGCGAAAGCTTCCCATAGCGGCGCGGAAAACTCCAACCAGACCACGTGTAATTAATTGGGGCTAATGATTCGTGAAGAGCTCTGCTTTCATTTTGTTGGCTGAAAGAATCTTGTGATTTCATGCGCATTGACATCGTTGATATTATACACAATTTGATTGACTACTTTGTAATATTCATTTTCTCCCCATTTAAATAAAAAAAAAACAATGGTATTTATATATTTATCTTTTTATGCACCAATTGGAATCACCGATTGGATATCGGTCACCATTAAATTGATTTTGACTTTGTCGTCTGATACCAGTGGCAAAGGGTGGAGGTAGGCTGTTAAGATCCGACATAAATAGTGCATATTAAACTTTGTCAGTCAAACGTAAATGAAAACGAATAAGTATGACTGACTAAGTTTAGTGTGCGCTTTTTATGTCACCCCTCGCCACTGCCTGACACCCTGGTTAATTCAGTGGAGTTACATTCATATCGCTTACTGGGGTTCTTTAGTCACGAAATATGACTTAATTCTATTAAAAACTTCAATGAAAACTCAGTCACAGCACTTTTGAGTGCTTGGTGATCTCATTCTTGGGTAGCTGCTGCTGCTGATATATTATTCTAGTGTAAAAACTACTTTTCCTATACATACAAATTTAGAACTTTGTATACGCTCAATTGAGACCAAGTAGTGTGGTGCGAGGTGGTTGATTTGATGAGACAATAATATCGTTTGTGTTGTAGTTTTCTAGTTTTGATACTACGCAAAACCTCTCGGATATTTTCTATTCGTTTAACGACTTTACATTAATTAGCATGTTAATACAATACATTTTCAGTATACGATAATTCGAAGGTTTCAATTCTCCCGGATATTTCACTGTTTATTGTTCATACCTTTAAACGAAAGATAAGGATTCAGAGGATATGAAAGGATCGGCGCACTATACGCAGTATCAGGTTTTTGTTGAGGCATGTTGAGAAAAATTCTTATTGGTATTTCAATTGTAACTTTTTTTAATGTCTAATACTAAAACTATTAACGGCGAATATACATATGAAGAAGAATGAAAATGATATATAAAAAACAAGAGTAATCCTGAACAATAATAATAAAATATTACAAGCAGGTATGTAAAAATAATAATATATTATAATAAAATATAATTAATCATTACAAAATAAACAAACAAAAATACATTAATCTAATATATAAAAAATAATATTTGTTTGTGGGTTTGTTTGTTTGTTTGTTTGTTCGTTTTGAATGCACTGCCATACCGTTCATCCGATTGCGATAAAACTTTGTCAACTTATTGCTTGCACTTTCGCAAAGAGGATAGGCTATACTAATATATAAAAATGAATGTCTGTCTGTCTGTATGTCTGTCTGTCTGTGTGTCTGTCCCGTATGCGTTCCTATACCATTCATCCGATTGCGATGAAATTTTGGTAAGTGGTTGTATGCATACCCATGAAGGTTTCTGAATTAGAAAAATCATCATCTTCTTCTTCTTCTTCATTCTATTTTCTTTTATTCGTATGGTTCCTATACCATTCATCCGATTGCGATGAAATTTTGGTAAGTGCACACCCATGAAGGTTTTTAAATTAGAAAAATCATTATTTTCTTCTTCTTCTTCATTCTATCTTCTTTTATTCGTATTGTTCCTATACCATTCATTCGATTGCGATGAAACTTTCATCGGTTGTTGTGGTAACACCCGTAAAGGTTTCTGAATTAGTACAACCATCTTCTTCTTTTTCTTCATTCTATCTTCTTTTATTCGTATTGTTCCTATACCATTCATTCGATTGCGATGAAACTTTCATCGGTTGTTGTGGTAACACCCGTAAAGGTTTCTGAATTAGTACAACCATCTTCTTCTTTTTCTTCATTCTATCTTCTTTTATTCGTATGGTTCCTATATCATTCATCTGATTGCTATGAAACCTTCATAAGTTGTTGTGGTAACACCCGTAAAGGTTTCTGAATTAGTAAAACCATCTTCATCTTTTTCTTCATTCTATCTTCTTTTATTCGTATGGTTCCTATATCATTCATCCGATTGCTATGAAACCTTCATAAGTTGTTGTGGTAACACCCGTAAAGGTTTCTGAATTAGTACAACCATCTTCTTCTTCTTCTTCTTCTTCATTATATCTTCTTTTATTCGTATGGTCCCTATATCATTCATCCGATTCCGATCGTCAGTGGTTGTGCCAACACCCGCGAAGGTTTCTGAATTTGTACAATCATCTTCTTCTTCTTCTTTATTATATATGTATTCTTTTATTCGTATGGTTCCTATATCATTCATCCGATTGCGATGAAACCTTCATCAGTTTTTGTGGTAGCACCCGTAAAGGTTTCTGAATTACTACAACCATCTTCTTCTTATTCTTCTTCTTCTTCTTCATTATTTCTTCTTTTATTCGTATGGTCCCTATATCATTCATCCGATTGCGATGAAACTTTCGTCAGTGGTTGTGCCAACACCCGCAAAGGTTTATGAATTTGTACAAACATTTTCTTCGTCTTCTTCATTATATCTTCTTTTATTCGTATGGTTCCTATACTATTCATCCGATTGCGATGAAACCTTCGTCAATTGTTGTGATAACACCCGCAAAGGTTTCTGAATTAGTACGACCATCTTCTTCTTCTATTCTATATTCTTCTATTTGTATGAGTTCCTATTCCATTCATCCGATTGCGATGAAACCTTTATCAGTTTTTGTGGTAACACCCGTAAAGGTTTCTGAATTATTACAACCATCTTCTTCTTCTTCTTCATTATTTCTTCTTTTATTCGTATGGTCCCTATATCATTCATCTGATTGCGATGAAACTTTCGTCAGTAATTGTGCCAACACCCGCGAAGGTTTCTGAATTAGTACAACCATCTTCTTCTTATATTCTATCTTCTTCTATTCGTATGCGTTCCTATACCATTCATCTGATTGCAATGAAATTTTGATCAAGTGTTGTGCTCACGCCCGCAAAGGTTAATGAATTGATAAAACTATTTTCTTCATCTTTTTCTTCAATTCTATCTTCTATTCGTGTGCGTTCTTATACTATTCATCCGATTACGATGACATTTTGACCAGTTGTTGTGCGCACGCCCGCAAAGGTTTTTGAATTAGTACAACCATCTTCTTCTATTCGTATGCGTTCCTATACCATTCATCCGATTGCAATGAAATTTTGATCAAGTATTGTGCTCACGCCCGCCAAGGTTTCTGAATTGAGGCTACCATTTCTTCTTCTTTTTCATCTATTCTATCTTCTTCTATTCGTATGCGTTCTTATACCATTCATCTGATTGCGATGAAATTTTTGTAAGTTGTTGTGCGCACACCTGCAAAGGTTTCTAAATTAGTATTATATAAAATACAAAGTTCTTTTAATCCAATTTTGGTTTGTTAGTGCATATTAATAACATTAATAACGTTTGCGTATTTTGGATTCGATTTTAATTTAGTGTTCTTTTGTTTGACCTTTACTCCTATTAGAATTATTTTCATATTGATATATTGTATTACACAGATATTTTAATATTAAAAAAATAATTACCTCTTATTATTTTTTAAATATCTAAGATAAATATAACCACGAAGCGACCCTGTGCGAAGCCGGGTACTTCAGCTAGTATATAATAAAATCAGAATATGTATCATATTATAAAAAAAGGTGAGTGAAGAGTAGGGTACGCAACAAATAACGTGATCATTTACTGCAGTGCTTGAGTGCCTGAACGGAGGTATTGAACATGTCAATAGAAGGACTAAAGAAAATGAATCCTTAGTTTTGAAAAATGAATAGAGAAACTGCTGTCTTTAAAAAATTACGGTGAAAAGGGTCACAATTTTTCGTCTGTTTAGTAGGGACACGAAACATGAAAATTTTGTTTTACCTACCATAATAATTGATCACGAGAACGTTTTTAGTGTAGTTAAATTAGACAAATAACTTTATCGACATCGATTTCTCAATCCTTTAATCATTTAATGAATCCAGTCACAACAGGCTCTAGTAGGCCGCAGTCTAAGAGAGTTTTTTTTAGTTTTCCGATTTCATTACTTGTCAATACAAACCCTTGTAAAGGAAATCGTGACCGATAAACCATTATGACAAAAAGAACCGAAAAGTTTTTTTTATAACCCACTATTTTTTATTTGACGCGTAAGTATTTACGTTAACTAGTTTTTCGTATCAAAATTGATGATGTTTTATATGTTTTTATTCAATACTACATACTAAATACATAATAGACATCGAAAATATTTAAAAACTTTTATAATGTCACCTCAATACTACAACTAGATAAATTTGATTTGGTCATTGTTGGGAAAGTGAAATTTAAACATTACTTGATTAACATAAATCTAGGATATAGTTATTGTTTAAAATACAAATTGAGAATTGTGCTTGTCTAATTAGGATCAATAATTAAATAATGTACAATTGTATGAAAAAATATTGTAGATATATTATTTTATTTATTTACTTAATGCGTTTATGGTTTTAAAGTTATCTTATATTTTCAAAAATTAAATTAATACAGTTCCCATTAACTTCTGATATACCTAGTTTTATCATTTTGTAGAGAAGGAAACGTAGAATCATATTCAATAGCTATCTCAAAAACGGTGAAAATCAAATTATCTAGTTGTAGTATTGACGTGACAAATGTATATAATCAATGCTCATAAAGATATTAATAATACATTACAGAACAATGTTAGATATTAAGAAGATCATTGTATTAACAGATTTTTGTTTTGATGATAAATGGATGTCAGCCACTTGCTCAACCTATTAGGTCCATACTATGGGTCCAAACACACATTGAAAAACATGTGATTTTTTATTGCCAGACCCGGAACCCACGACATTATTGGCCGACACAAATCATGCCACCAATATTAAGATATGAATATAAAAACGCCGTTTTTATATTCATATCTTATTATTTTTTTCTGTGCCTAGAACCCATGGTATTTGCAATTGCAACTAATGCCGCATTGGTAATATTCGAGGACATTTAGATAGGTTTATATTTCTTGCGTTAGCTTGACAGTCAATAACTAAAAACCAATATTGCCTTCTGTCTTCTCATTGAAAAAGTTTTGGTCAATGGTGACTAACATTCGCTCTTCTATATTATTAATCTGTTACATGGGATTTTAGTTTTAAATGGGAAAAAACTGGTTTTGATCATAATTCCATTATGTAAATTACTTATAACTGAATATATAATATTTTATTTTGATTATTTTTGTATTAACTTTTTAATCAGTTTATTTTGGAAATCTGAGCTTTTTTGTCTAAAATTTCAGAGCCAATTACCTACTTCCTAATTACCAAATACGGAGTTAAGATTACTTATTTCAAGTGGGCAGTATTGATCGTTATTAAATTACGTGGATTACCAACTTTGTAAATTTTGTTTTGTTTTATTTTAATTAATACCTGGTAAAGTTTTGCAGCCATGGGTGGATGATTTGCAACAGAGTGAAAAGATTTTTTCGAAGTTAAAACAGTTTTGGGGCGGGAATAACGGTAGTTAGTAGTAATTAGAATATACATTGTTATAGTGAAAGTACTCCGGGTTGAACTGTTGTGTCACCAAATTTTGATGAAAATAAATATAGAAGAACAGAAAAGAACACGAAGACAGCAGATATTAGAATAAAAATAGTTGTATGATAAATTATGAAGTGTATTCTGCTATTCCTGGCGTAAGTAATTTATTCCGGCTTTTTGTTTTATGTGAATATTTCCAATAATATATTCTAGGAAGGAAACGAATTGCCAAGAAGTTTTCCCTGAACAAAAATACACTGGGCTATCAAAAAGAAAATTATAAATCGTAGTCATTTAAATTATTTTTTAATTTATTCTTAATTAAGATGGTACATATCTAATTTTAAATATTGTGTAACTCCTCATTCTATGTTCACTTGGTTTTTTTAAAAAACCTTTTGTTATTTTTTTTAGTATAGAAACCTAAATTTACATTTAATTATACCTAACATGTATTATTTTACTAGAGTGAGAGTGAAGAATTTGGGTAATTTAAATAGTTTATTTTCTAATCTTTTAGAATTTTCATTAAATACACTTAAGATTTAACTATTTTAAAAACATAATTTTGAATAATCGAGTCCGTTGTGAATTCTTTTCTTTCATTATTTTTGATAAAGTTTATTGTAAAATAACTTATTTATATATTATAGGAGCGCCGAAGATGCTGTTAGTCATCGGAAAAGTCAAAGGATGATGAGAACGTGGAAGGATCCCGATTCAGTGGATACGTAAAATGATCATGAGTTTGTTTCTATTAATGGCCACTTGCGGAGAGTTGAATGAATTGTGGAGAATCGAGGAAATGGACATATTTGTGTCAATGGATTACATAATATTCAGCAGTTGAGTAATAGCGAGTACAAAAAAGAAGAATGTAATATTTGCTGGAAGATGCCATTCCTAAAGAGTGCTTATAAATTCAAATAAGAATAGAATAAGCCACAGGAGATTAATGCAAAATGCTTTCGAAGTGACGTAGCTGTCGGAGAGTGTATGAACATAGAACTACGTTTGTCAACGAATGAGATTTTGAACGAAATTAACGAACTAAATGATTTTTATTAAATTAATGGTTTACAATATAACGTCTGTATCATTTAAGATTCACATAATAATTATTTATATAAAATGGCCGTCGAAACACAGTTATTGAAGCTTATTTTACCCTATCTATCTCGTCAACCATAGATGGGTACGACCAGTACTTGATATTTACCGCCATTGGACTCCTCTGTCATAAAATCAAATGCCCTCCGTCTGTCTAAACTTAACTACACCCGATCCTCTTTTTGCACGATGGATACGTTTTAAAGACTATCGTGCAGAACAAAACCGTGTAAAAAAAGATAAGGAGCCCATACAAAAATGGTAAATAGGTTCCATTACTTAAAATCAACTCAACATACGAAATTCTTGAACTCAAAAATAAATCTAATTTATTTATTATTTATATATAAAAATATTTATACATAAGAATTCATAGTTTTCGATTTAAATTAAATTTAGTATAGAGAAATTTATTCATTCAGTGTCGCTGCTTAACAATAAACGTGCCCGTTAACTGCTGTTTATCGCTGGCGAAAAATCATTCTCATCGCTGGAAATATTTACTGACGCTGACGCCGAAGCACGCGGCGCGTCTCTCGTATCGAACCCGAAGTGACTGACTAGTGGCACCATGTATGTACATATGTATGTCTGGGCGGCATCCGGTGACAACATATGTATGCACCAGTGGCGTGCGGTCCATTGCAATGCAATTTTTTGATAAATATGTACATTCATACGTATTTTTATTCTTTTTAATTATTTTTAAACTGTGTTAAAGCAAAAAAAACAGCGTAAATAAAAAATATTCGGTACATTTTTTAAACCGTGTTATTTCGAATCCGTGCAAAAAGAGAATCGGGTATATATACATAATTTTATTATATGCATGATACTTAACGAAGGTTTAGAGAAACCGTATGCTAATATTTGAGGACACATGCTTGTGGCGGTTATTGGATATATGCTGGTACGATCTTGTCAGTGGTGAGGAGACATAAAGCGGGCCTTGCAACCTCTTGGCGTGTATGTGATGAATCGGCAATATATTATGCTACGGGTGCTTTAATATATTCTCAACCTGACATATCAAGCCAATCAGATTTTTCTACCTTGAGAGGTTACTAGCTTGGTAATTTCAAGTACAGTTTGTATTTATCGGAGTTATAGAATAGTAGCAAACCATGAAAATGCATTCCATCTTGAAATGAATAAAGAAGTTGTTCGATATTAAAATGTAATAACAATAGTTTTTATGTTTATGAAACAATTATTAAAACAATATTTTTGTTAATTCGACTTTAACTGACTCATCTGAGTTGATAGCTATTTCGGGCTATAAAACAGTCTTCGCAACGATCGACTATAACTAAAGTTGAAGATATCGACAACCTATTTGCAATATTGGACAGCTGTGATAGAACGAAAGAGTATATATTTTTGTATTATTCAATATCTTAATATTTATTTCTCTTCTCTTCTCGTTCACAATAGTGGCGTAGTCCTGTGATCTAAGAATGAAACTTGTGAGACATGTTATCTTACGATACGATGTTTCAATATTTTCTTTTAGGTTATGATGTTTTAATTGGAGGAAATTATATTGGATTAAGATGACAATTACGAAAACGATTTTGAAATACAGCCTTTTATTTAGAATATCATCATCAACCGGGGTAGATCTGCTGCTGGATGAAGGCCTCCTCTAGCTATCTCCACTCTTCTAGATTCCTAGTTATTTACTACCACGTAGATCCACTGAACTTTATGAGCTCGTCTATCTAGCGGGTTTTGCTTACTTATTGATTGGTTTCTTATCTTAGGAAAAGTCGCAAGGAAATGTGTATTTAGAATATACACTATAACACATAAAAATATATATTATTTACTATGGCTGATAGTGTTTTATAATCTATAGACTTGACAATGGTGATCAAAATTATAAGTTTGACGTCTGTGGCGTATGCTCGTCTTAATCAGTTTTTTTTGTTTCTGGGTTAAGTTATTAATTTACTTAGTTATTCAATAATATGACGTAATCATTAATGCTTTCATTTTAAATAATAGAACACAGTATCATTCTCATAACCCTGTAGATAGAGTCGAATAATATAAAACTATAGTGATACATTGCAGTGGAGAAATTTGTTGCTCCGACGCGCCTCGTGATTTACGATTTGATAAGAATTTCACTTTTGCTTTGGTAATAATTCATTTTTATTTTGGCATTGCGAACGCGAGATAATTTATCGTGAGACGTGGACAAGTGTACTTAAATAAAGCTTTTGGTTTTGACTTTTCACATCTTTCTGTTTTTTGCTGTATCGCTTTCATAAATTATTAGAAAGTAGGCTATTCTGAATCGTTCGAGAAATGTCAACCATAACACGAATATGAATTTATCCAATTTTATTATAATATTATGATTTTAATATTACATTGAGTGTCCAGAATTTCCTAAACTTGTAAAATTACGGAATATTCTTTATGTTAGTTTTGCTTTAGGAAGCATTATATTATGCAAGAAAGGTAAAGCATCGGAATCATACATAGTTAAGAAATCTTTTAACAATTTTGAAACGATTGGAATTCGATCATCATAACTTTGCATATAAACCTAATACATACACTATCTGCGGTCAATAAATAGTTACCAATATTATTATTTAATTCAATGATACAATATTACTAACTGTGATTCATAAATGGCGTCGTTTGACGTTTTTATTAAATGTATATTTTTTAAGAGAAATGAAAATATAATTAATATTAAATTCTACAGATTTTAAAAAAAGTTTGTCGATAGCTATTTTGGTTGTAACACCATTATCAAGACTACTCAGATGTGTGTGTGATATCAAAAATAGTCTTGATAATGGTGTTAACCGTTAGCCGAAATAGCTATCGACAAACCTTTTTAAAAACCTATAGAATTTAATATTAATTATATTTTCATTTCTTGTAAAATGGAATTCTACCAAGTAAATGCTCAATTAATACGCATATTTTTTTAATTTATTAATAATTCTAATAATATGCTTAAACCTTGTCTTCAAAATTAATATATATATTAAGTAGGTATATATGGGTAACTGCCTTTTGGTATTTTCGTTTTGATTTTATATACAATGAAAAATAATAAATCAGGATTTTTTTTAAATAAGTATATTTGTGTTACATAAATGTTTTATTTAAAGCAATAAATAGCTGTTTGCAATCACTTTCACACGATTTAACAACCGGTTTGGTCGATCAGCTGTGTTAACTGAAAACAGTCATTGGTGTATAATTATATGCAGGCGTTATAAGTATGTAATGATATGTATGAAAAATATGTATATGCATTTTTTTTTTTAAACATATATATTGGGTACATAACAAAATATTAATTCAAGACGTTCACAACATGACAGTAAGTAGAAAAATAAAATAAATTTCAAGAAAAAACAATTTTTACAAAAAGGTAAAATTTCAAAACTTACATAACGCATCAATAAAAATGTGTACATCTCTAGAAAGTGAGAGAGTGCATTGACTAGCCGCACAGTCTTTGCTGTTGGTGCTTGATACGCCTTACACGATGAAACAGTTTTTATCCGTATGGGATAGACGGATGCATATAAATTCAATTTTTCCAGAATATCAGGATTGGAAATTATACCAGGAGAGAACAGGGAAAAATGGTTTAAAAGCCAGTCACCAACGAGCTTCAAGAGAATAAAGGGCAAGTATGCCTTTAAAAATTTAGTTGAAAAATACTAGTTTGATAAAGGAAAAGGAAAATAGTTATATACATTCATGTTTGATGTATGTTTTAAATTTAATTTTCGAACATCAGCCAGTTCACATGACGGATTGTTATTGCTTAACAAGTGGCTCGCTCAAACTGAATAAATGACTGGAAAAGCAGCCTAAAAATAAATGACATTGACTGTGTAGAGTAGTAAAATAAATGACTTAATCAAATTTAATGCTCGAACTAACTAGGTAGATTATAATAATATAGTATAATATTATGTGGTAGGTAATAAAAAACAATGTCAAATTTAATGAGAAAAACTTTGTAGAATTTTACCAACGGAGATTTTTTTTATTATTAGGTAGGAATATGGGAAGAAAAAAAAGTGATCCCCAAAAAAACTACGACCTTTCGGAGCAAACTCAAAATGGTATTTTTTGTTGACAATATTACGTGGGTTGGGGGCATTTTCATATAAAACTGTGTAATAAAAATAATAACTGTGACCTTATGTAAAATGTAGCTACTTTTGAAATTATACTCATTTCATATTGTTATTATTATTATTATCGAAAATGCGAAGTCTGGTTTTTTCAGAGACAAACACGTATAATGAAGTAAGTAGAATTTTAACATGTACTTAACAATAGTTGGTGCCTAATAGATGCAATTATATGGTTCTCACTCACGGTGGCCAAGTTGGTAGAACGGCTGGCTCACAATCGTGGGTCTTTCCCGTGTCTGAGAAAAAAAAATGCGTATTATTTTTTCTACATGCATTTGGTCCGATGGATGTAAACCACATTATCTGGGAATGTCCTAGAATGTGCTCCGATAGCGAAGAGACGCTGAAGTCGGTCCAGCCGGCTATTAATTGAGGCCATTGGGCCGTCCGACCTGGTCGCCACAAAGGATAATTTATGTTGCTTATTGCAGACGTGAAGGTCTCTTCACATAGTTTTGTATGGCCGTATTGTCTTTTGTAATATATATTTATTTTCATTAGCACATCGTGCACCTCTATCCCATGGGAAATTTTATTATACAATCTTTGTAAACTCAGTTAAAGCATACTTAAGTGAGTGGTCTTAGTTTTAGTGATCCTTAGTCTTGAGTAACTGCTTCTGAGAAGGCATAGAAACCTATTGACGCTTTACAGTCTTTACATCCAAACGTTGGGTCTCGTGGTACGCTCAATCATAGCCCCACATACTGAAGCGGGCCCCCAGGCCAGAATTTTTGGCGGTCCCCCCTACCTATCGCTAGGCAGTCTGACGCTCTACAAAGACGTTTTCGAAATGGTGTTTGAAGTAATAAATATATAAGTAAATAAAAAAAATCATTAGTGTATTTTTAGCGATTTTTTTAACACATCGAATTATGGGTTGTCGAGTATCAACACACAACAACCAAAAATAGCATTACACAACCTTATATTTTCAAATGGTGACAACCCCGAAATAAAATAGCATTTTTTAAAGCGACCTTTTTTACTATTAGAGCACATTATTTAAGATGTGTGTTTATCTCATTTATTTGGTCGACCCGCTACGCCGGGCCCCTCGCTCAATTAATAGAAACTGTGATGCGAGGCGGTTGGGATGGAGGCGTCTATATTTGTGTTTATCCAATTTATTAGTCGAATAACTAACAGCAATTCTTAGCAATAAAAGTATGAAATTCTTCCAATCTATGGAGGCCTATAAATATATCTGTTTAGGAGCGAAAATGGTAATCTCGATAATCAAAAAAAAATGGGCTGTCCCTGTCTTTTGACGTATATAACATTGTACCTGCATATTTTGACGTATGTAGCATCATTAAAATCAGTCGATCATGCACTTTAACTATGAATTCATGACGATGTATTAAAAACCTATTGATACCATTATCAGAATAAAGCTCAAGAATCCTACAATACAAAAATATTAAGCGTTAAAATTCAATAATGCTAAAAACGCATGTAAAATGTTACATCGTATTGACAATTACCAATTTTCATATTAAATAATACCTATAACTTGGTACTGCGCTAAGTTCTATTAACCATTGCGAGAGAGATATCAGGAGAGATATTTATATTTCAGCTATATAACACCCTTCTTCGAATCGAATATGACTAATTTATTTTTATTCAATTATCACAATGTAAAAATACAGTTATGGATACTGGCTATTAAAGGATTTATATTGAGTACCTATAGTTTTTAATCTCGACGCGCATAGAAGAAATAATTTCTGGATAATTATAGTCCACGGTGGTACCTAGCACCCAAGAACCAAATCACGGCACCGAAAAGAGTGGAATCAACTTGCAGTAGTATATAAATTCAGACAAAAATAGTTAGACGATAATTCTAGCTGAATAATGGGTTTGTCCCATTCGCGATGTCTGTACGCCACGACGTTAGGCCCACGTGTAACCGCGGCTTAACATGATAATTCTATTTTTGAACATGTGTGAAAATCGCTAACATCTCACGATCCTTTGTTTGCCGGAAAACAAGATGACTTGCGGAAAAAAATCGCTGTGAAAGGTATAATAATTGATAATATTAAAAAAGCTGTTATAAAAGCCCACATCACATAAGGCTTTTTTCATCGCCTCAGCGTGTTTTTTTTTAAATCACGTAAATCCGAGAAAAGCGGATTTTTTAACGATACATACAGGCAATGGAAACGTGCTATGAATAAAGCTTTACGGTTTGTATGATTTCAGAGGAACTTTTATAAAAGTTGTAGGAAAAATCTCACCTATTTATCTCTGAGGTATTGTATTATTCCTTGCGCGACGGCGAACCGTTGACTAACGCAAGAAATCGTTATAAAAGTGATATAAATATTTATCTGTATATAACACCATTTTGTTTTTTAGTACTTCTGCCACTTTATAGATTTGTAAACATGTTATCTCGCGTCCAAGAAAAATATGGCGAAAACCTAAACGGAAATACGTAACGCAATATATAGCAAAAGCGGCGCGCGTGTCAGCTAGATTAGAAAGAGGATACAATATTACCTCCGTGGAATGGTCGCGTGGAAACAATGACATGATCTAGAACCAAGTATGATCGATTAAAGGCATGTTATTTTCGTAATGTTGCTGATATGGTGATCATATTTTCATAGAACAAATAAAATACTACTCTGAAATAGTGTAGAAATTGTTGGATTTGAGGTAAGGTTGGATTAATTTGTTACAAAATTTTAAAAAGTGGAAATGAACAAAATAGATATTTGAAAATTGTATGAAAAATCATTTTATCACATAATCGAGAAAATGTTAATTGAATTCAATTTGCAATTTTTATTTTTAAAAACATTAATACTGGATTGTCAGTAACGATATTTATTTCAGCAGGTCTCCAATTTAAATGTGCCAATGGACGAAACTTATATAAATTAATATATTTAGAAAAAGGTAGTTTTCATGTCAATATCATGGATACAACTTTAGTAAGTAGAGTTTATTAGGTAAAGACAATTTACTATTTTTAGGCATGTCTTTATACCTTATACATGATTGATCACAAAGCATTGGATTGAATGTACCACAATATAGCCATTCGAATCAAGTTACTCAGTAGTGAATCGGAGACTTTCGTTCAATTAGAGGTAATGATCTGATTTATTAGTTCATTTGAGTCATTGGGTATTTGAGTCAGTTGGTAATATGAAAGTATTGCGCAATAGTATTTCCACACGCATGTTTGTTTTTTTTATCTACATTATTCATGACATCTCACTATTATCGAAAAAACAACCACGTTATCATTTATTAATGAATCATGAAAACTTTCTCAGCCTCTGACTCTGACTATAGAAACGTATCTTTTAAGCAGTGACGTCATGAGTCATTCATGGCGCATTCACGTATGTCGTAGAAGATGGTGTATGACTGATTAGTGCGTAGGTTTTGACTCATGTAGTTTTAATCATTTGTCCATTAACGTAGCACGTCTTGTACATTTTAATAAAACAACTAAACGAACATGTGTGACGTGAAAGGTGTGATGAAAATCATTTTTTCTACGCCTTGTATTGTTGTTTAATTTAATAAAACGCATTTTTTTTGTAGTACTTATTCCACTTTTAATCAATAAATTAGGACTGGTTTCGTCCGCCTCAGAGGGACATTTTCAACTGAATACATTTTTTTAAAACAATATTTATCAAACAGAATCCAAAGTGACAGAAATAATATAACAATAGGTACATATTATTATTATTATATTATTATTTCCGTCACTTTGGATTTTGTTTGATAAATATTGTTTAAAAAAAATGTATTTAGTTGAAAATGTCCCTCTGAGGCGGACGAAACCGATCCTAATTTACTGATTAAAATTGGAATAAGTACTACAAAAAATGGCGTTTTATTAAATTAAACAACAATACAATGCAGTTCTACCATGAATTGACAGTTAACAAAATAAAAAAAAATTCTACGCCTATTTAATCATATTAAAACGTCGTAAAACCACAATCAAGTATTGTTATACAAAAAATAAAACACTTCGTTTAGTTGTGGTCTAAAGTTTTTTCAGTACGAAAATGTCGAAAGTGTTGTGAATTCGTATACATTATATTTTGAACTATTAAATTGGACATAAGATAAACTTGGTATGGAAGTACTTTATGCTATAAAAAGCTAATTATTTTGTATGAAGCACGGGTACTACGTTAAAAGTGGAAAAATTCGAATTCTTAATGAGGATTCTCGAAAACTTTAAGATTCTTCAAAATTGAGGTCAATCCAATTACAATGGCCTCGAAACGTAAAACATGTGTAGGGATTGTTCAACCGGTTTTAGCTTTGTAACCGGTATGCAAATCGGTTATATATACATATATATTTTAAATCTATGAGAAAATGGTAAAACTGTAGAATACTAAATTATGCTAACGTTTTAGGAAATAATCAAAACTTGATCATTTATGTTCAAATTATTAGAAATACGATATGCCTACGACTATAAACCCTTGTTTGTAATCGATATATTTTTTAGCCTATTTTATATTACATACTGTATATTATATAAATAGGTAAGCATTAAAAATATTCAGCATAATATTAATTAATACATAGTATACAATCCGGTAGTCACAGGGTAAATAGTGTTGCCAAATAAAGTTAATACAATTATTAAAAATAATGTGTTTAAAAAATAGTGTCTTGAGTTCACAATTAGCTAAATATGCTACATTATCTAATGTTCAGACCAATCCAACCGCCTCGCACCATACGTTTTTCGGACGTATCATGAGTTTTGGTGTGTGGTATTTTTAGTTGTGTATTCCAGAGAATATCTCTGGAGCAGTTACTTAGGACTGAAGTCATTATTACGGAGTTTACAAGTATTTAGAACTACAAGCAAACACACGAGAGAAGATCACAGAAAACCTAAATAAAAAAAATCTAATATAAAATGCAATAAAAATATCAAAAACTTTAACTTACTTTTACTTATTACAAATTTTTTAAGCGGTAATGAATATTAAGAGAAATAGCGCCGTAGGGGTTGACCTTAATAGGTTGAGTAAGTGGCTAACATCCTTTTTTCCTAAATACAAAAATCTGTTAATACAAACTTTATGATCTTATAAGGATCGAACATGGTTAAAAAAAAACTATACGTTATCGTACGTTTGTGATGTGAGCCATATTCTTTCCCCTGTCTGTCACTGTTCTAAGAAATGGTGTCTTCAACCTTGTAGGTATCTAACATTCTTAAACCATGATGTTTCTATTTTGTTATTGTATGCCGCAGAATTTGATATTACTTAAGATGCTACATGATTTGGTTTTATTATTAGGTAAATAAAAGAAATAACAAAAAATGCCGATACGCCACTTGGTAAACTTTGAAATAATTTGTCAAAAAATTATATAAGTATCTAAAAAATCCGGCACAGTGATTTTCTAATGAATGGTATATATATAATTTATATAAAATCAGAAGAATGCTATAAAATCCGGTATTTGGAATTAAAAAAAAATAATATAAAATATTATTATTGCGACCCCTATCCATGTAGTAGGTGTACGTAATAACAGTAACAAGGAATATCTCTACGGAGGGCTACTCATGAAAATTTATTCGGAAAAGCTTGGCAGGCAAACAAAAAGAACCCTTTCATGTTTCAACTTGCAGGGAAAGTTGCACAACGCGAAGGAATCATCCGACATTTTTTTAAAGACCGCGGGATTGGGAAAACCATGACTTGCGCGAAACAATAATTAATCTTACTCATGTTTCTCGATCACACTGTCTCTCTGGTATTGTTCAATTTTACCCCATTCGAGGATGTGAATTTTATAAAGGAATTATCGAGGTACGAAAAATCAGATATTGTTTTTTTGTAGCGTAAATATTCAATCTCAGACATTGCATACGGACATTATGGAGGTATATTCTTCTTCTTATTGTGCCATCCCCTAGCGGAGGTCGACTACTATTAAAATGATCTTAGGTTTGTCATCTGCTATCCGGAACAGTACAGTGGAACCGTACTCGTACCAATCATGGAGATTATTAAGCCACGAAATGCGGCTTCGTCTTCTGCTAAGCTTACCATTAATCTTTCTTTGATTGACAAGTTGGGAAATGCTGTACTTTTGTCATCTCATAATGTGGCTGACGTACTGTAGTTTACTGGTTTTGATAATACGCAGAACTTTTTGATCCTTTCCCATACGATTGAGAACTTCAACATTTGTCAGTCTAAGGAATTTTGAGGATGCGTCTATACAACCATATCTCGAAAGCTTCAACTCTCCGTGACATCGCGTCCATACTTATATACCGTAGAAAAGAGTTGAGAGAACATAACAACGTACCATACGCAGTCTCAGATCTAGATTAAGGTCTCAATTGCTGAGGAGGCGTATCATTTTGAGAAAGGCATTCCTTGCGATCTCAATTCCAGTTTTTATTTCCTGAGAATGATTCCGTTTCTCATTGGCCCATGTACCTAAATATTTATAATGTAAGTGGGACTGCAAGATTATATTTATGCATTAGAAAGACCGGGAGTTACATTTACATACAAAATGTTGTAAGGAAAAGCATTAACGTATTAACAATCAAAAGTAGCAGTATCCACTAACTGTTACCAAATATGTTGGAAATTATGAAAACAAGGGGTTTTCTGAATTAATTATCATCATTATATAAATTACATTTTATAAATGAACATTAGGGTATATAATAATATTAAGTTAATATCTGCTTTCCTTCTCATTTAAAAACAGGACAAAAAACAAATCATGGGACAGTTACTACAGCCCTTGTGGTTCACCGCGTAATTTTCGAGTTCGATCGTCGGTGAGGTTTTCAACTATAAATGATAGTTGTCACATGCGTACAATAAATTTGGGTTTGAACCTTCACTAAAATTTTTTCTTTAGATTTTCCATCATGTACTATTTGAATAATTATGAGTAAACATAATCTTGCATTTATTTCTATATTAATTTATCTGATTTTCTTAAAGCCAAGATGTTTGTGATTGTATCTCTTCTATTAGTAAATATTATACTACTGTAATTTGAGCCTCACGGCCTAATGTAGAGTTTAAATATAATATATATATATAACTGAAGAATATAATATATTGGCAATTGTCTATACACATTTTAGTTGATATTATAATTGTTATAAGAGAGTTACAACAAATAAATTAACATTTACAAAATTAATGATAATATAATCTATCATTTTTTTTACAATATATTTTTAAAATAAAACTAAAAACTAAGAATATCTGAGCATAGATGCGTGTTGTTTGAATATTTAGAATTCTAAAGATGGGTTTGTGGTTTGAAATAGCTGAAGATATACAACCCATTAACTAATTTAGAATTACAGTTGAAAATATTCTGTTGAGAAAATTTGATATACTTTAGTTATTATTACATAGAAGAATAAATCTTTGCCCCCGAGGTCCCCTATACATTGACTAGGTAATAATTATGATTGTAGTTAACAAACTGGGTTATGTATGAAATAAATAAATAATATTTACATTTCTCTGATAAAATACTACAATATAGTCACCCTATTTGGAATGTGAATTTACTTGAAACAGTAGGAGTATTTTCAGAGCTGCTGAAAAAAGTATTCATTAAAATTTGAAATTGCTTCAAAGTCTGATGTTCCCTTTCTCATTTTCTACAGCGGCGTTATTTAAGTTGTTTTCTCTTATCTCATACACTTGTTAACGTGAAGTATGAAAATACTTTGAAAACCACTGTGCCGGCACCGTTAATTTCATCGCAATTAAAATAATATATCGTAGGTTATCAATCAAAAATATTTTTTTATTTAAAATGACCTAGAAGCTTTAAAAATGGAAGATACTTTATATTGAAGATACATTATTTAAAAAAAAACTTCAAACATGTCATATTTATTAGAAAAAACTAATGAATTCTAATTCCTCTCAATGTTTTTTTTCTATGAGTTTTCGATCGGTATAATACTTCAGTTTTTCAAAATTATGCATTTTTACGCTTAATTTTCGCCTTCTTCCCATCATATACACTCATAAAAATTTGGTATGGTCTGGTACTTTTAACATACGGCCATCATATAATTAACTGTTAATGGTTATATCGAACCAAAACCTTCACTAATAGATGTCATGGCTGATTTATAAATAAAATGTAAAAAAGAGTATCGACGATATACTTTTCGAGATAGTGATACTTACTTATACATTCCATTATTTTGATGAGATGTATACACAACGTTATAAAAAAACTTACTTTTTTGTTTACGATCTGAAACTTCATCTACGTTTTTGAGATCAAACTTAAACATTCCATTAGTGCACGTCGTCATTTTCCGCATGTAGGTACTCTGAAGGGTCTAAATACAGACAGGGGGTGCCATTCCTCGCCTTTTTGGGCGCTGAAGGTGGCCAGGAAGGTAGAAAGCCACCAGTATTGTATATTATTGTTTGATACACAATGTTTTTTTTTTAATGCATTCACTTACGTTTTAAGAAAATATTTTTACCCTTTCGATTTGTATAGGTACCTATTGACTTTTGTCACTACTGTGATACAGTGGTATTCAATGGGCACTGAGCGATCGCAAAGACGCTCTTAAACCCGCTGGATAGAAGAATTTATAAATCGTCTTATATATACGTGTCAGCGAAGAACTATGGATCGAGAAAAGTGAAAGGAGCTTAGGGGAGGTCTTCGTCCAGCAATGGATCGACCACCACTGATAATGATGATGATACAAGTAAGTACGTCATCCAATTTAAATCGCTGAGCACAGCACTGTTGACTAAAATCGATAATCTCGTTCAATTTGGGTAGATTGTCCTGAGTAAAGATGTCTTCGAGTCCAATCAACCGCATTTCCTAAGGACGACGGTATTCAATCAGTCCGTCTTACCCTTAATGATAGAAGTATGTAAACTTCTATGCTTAATCAACTGAATACATAATCTTAAAGTGGTACAAATAGGAAAAGGGTCATCGGTAAAAATGTGTAAATAAGATTCGATGAGAAATAGTTATTTGAATGCGTGAATTCAATGCTAATTTATATCAGTGGTGAGAGTGCTTGTTAGCGATGGGTAACCGAAAAAAAATGTTCAAACTTGGACAGTCATATTTGAAATTGAATTTCGTTTCACCCTTATCCGTCATGTCGTGTAAATTTTCATTCAGTATATTTTGATTGAAATATAATTAAAATAGATAATTTTACCACCTGTCAACATTCTTCTCCCCACCTCTCTCTCACGCGTGTACGTAGATAATATTATGTATTATTTTGTTTATTCTGGTGTTTCAGACTCGATTATTTGTATATGAGCTCCTACATCGGCCTGCCGGAGTTTTAGTAGAGTCTCCTGACTTTGCCGAGCACGCCATCGCTAAACTCGTTTATTTGTAAGGTTACAAAACATCCTCCTCATCCATAATGTTTTTTTTTTTACTTTTTTGATTGATTTTGAATATTTGAATATTGGTTACGGTTACATTAGGTTACATTACCACATCATTGTTATGATTAATCTTAATTTCTTGAAACTCTTGAATCACTCCGTAATTTTATTACTGCACTGTAAGCATCTGTCAAACTATTAAAAGAGTATCATTTTTTACGACCAAATTAAAATAAAAGATATCTCCGATTTTTTAAATTTAGAATATGCATTTGTATATGTTTAATACAAGTTCACCTTGCCTCGCTCTCTCACAAATTTTCATACGTTACAGATACTTCAAGACAAATATTTTATACAAGGTATTAATAATTTTAATTACCTAAGCACATTAGCGTTTTAATTTAATTTATCAATTTATATAATAACAGCTGAGTTTCAAACCAAACGTTTACATCAGAAGAACAGAACCACCATCATAGTAAATTTTATACAATTCTGTTTGTAAACATACGGTTTCATTTTTCCAGATATACAGCAAGTTGTTTGGTAAGTGAATACATTTTTTTATACAGCACGGCTATTTATTTCTCACATCATCCCCGATTTTCATACATTTAAATCTCATCATTAATGTTTATAATAATCGAGATTCCATTGCGATTAGATAATAATATGAATAGATAATTTAAAAAAGGCCAATAAATAACTATCGATTTTCATTATTTATAGCATTAAAAACATTTTGGTTATAACTCAAGTTAAACGTTTTAATGTTTTGTTATATCGAGTTCTGCAACTGAGTAGTTGTTTAAGCTGCTAAATAAACGATTTGTATAGAGACTTTTCGCCATATGTATATGCGTTTTACAGTAAAGGAAAAATGCCACGACTGGTGTATTTCGGATGTCCATTCTTATAGGATTTAGGATTTTCATGCTCAAGCCATGAAATTATTCTCTGTCCTTTGACTTGCATCAAAATTTACCGCAAATTAGCGGGAAAAGTTAAGGTAGACGTACGGCATCTTCTTGCTATAAATAATAAAGTAATAAACAAATTTGGAAGGGCGTTCACATTTTTATACACGTGAGGATGTCCACTGTAACGGTAGCATAGAAGTAGTAAACACATGATGGCAGCCCAAAAAACAAATCGAATATATTTTTATTTAGATTCAAGGCATGGCTACGTTTCCTCAATCCACTGAGAAGGGGTTGACTGAAGCAATAACACTCAACCGTCGTATCTTTCCATGATGATTTTTCAAACAATACTGAATACAAATGTAAATAGAGACATAAATATCTCTAGTAGGTACTAATTTGATAAAACTTTAAATCCCAAAAACAGCGCAAACGTTTTATTCGATAATATAGTATTGGAAATTATATTGACTACATAATATTATTAATTAAAAATAATAATAATATTTTTAAATAGGATTAATACAGGCATATTTATCGTCTTTTTGAACATTTTTTCTCAAGTATTTTCTAGGTTTAGAATATTAACGACCGTACGAATACAACAGTAATCGCACTAAATAATATTATATTCGTGAAACTCTTTTTAAATATTTTTAAGAAATGCTCAAATCATCATCTGTAGCCGGCTTTATATATAATGTTAGTTTTTTACTACTCGGCACGGTGACGATTGAAAAATGAGTGACGTCAGAGTGACCTTGTCTACAAACTTTTCATCCCTTTGTGAATGAAAAGAAAGCGAGAAACCCGAATCCTTTGTCAAAATCCAATCTGCACTTTTTCTCCTAGCGCTTTCTTGTATAGGACTTTGTTTGACTTGATGATTGACTGAAAAGGAGTTCGACAACCGAGTAAGAGGCATTAAACTATGTATTATAGTAGGTACGACGATTTAAAAGACATTCGGCTTACTTCTTTTTTTAAAATGCTTCGTTTGAAACATAATATACTAATATACATTTTACAAATTCAAAAAATAATAATATTAGGATTGAATGAATTAGATTTTTTACTGTTGTCAATCTGAAAAAAAATCATATGCGTTTCCACAAAGTAGAGGTTGTATTATCAATTTTTTGTTTTTACGAGAAACTGCTCTGGATGAGTCCGATCACAAATCAATTTCAAATTTATTTATTTACATAATTATTGTACTTAGCGATCATTACAAATTACAAATTCACGTTCACAACATGACATGAAAAATAAATAAATAATAATAAAAAATACGAAAACTATAGAATACCTACATTGAACTACGCCGAATGAGCTATGTAAACTCTGTTTTAAGTATTAATAAAACAACGCTCCCCTAAAGTCTTATTTACGTAGGCTCAACATATTAGGTCCATACTCTGGGTCCAAACACACATTAAAAAACAGCATGTGATTATGCCAGACCTAAATTCGGACCCATGACCTACGACATTAGATGTCGATGCGTTACCGCTCGGTCATCGTGGACGTTTGATTAATCACATTTAAAATGAATAAATTATTTTTGACATATAATAAATTTAGTAAAAATCCCAGATAAAAGTTCAACTGAGTGGATACATGTAAATTGTACTCACCGTGGCACAGTTCGCCGTAAGCTTTCTTATCGGAAAGAGATGACCGCACATCATACGGTCTCCAATTTTATTAAATTCAATATGAACATCAATTAAATTTTCATAGTTGATTTTGGCAAAATTCATGAATTCAAGAATTAAAACGTAACCCAACCTAACAAATAATCCAGTATATCGGCTACTTTAAAAATTAGTTTGCTGTTGGCTTCCTGTAAAGTGTAAGCCGACAAGAACCGTGTTTTATTTAGAGATGAGTTTTATTTCAGTACTATATGACCCAATAATGTCAACATAATTTTTACTAATGGTTTTGTAAATGGGTTTAAAAATTAATAAATCCAAAAAATCTTAACACCACTCCACATGGATGTACTGAAATATGACTATATTCTAAAACATTAGATCGAGAGGTTTAAAAGAATACTATGTCATGTAATAAAAATACTTTTTGCAGTGATCAAATGTTTAAAATAAATAATATAAAGGATAATAAGGCTTCAAAATTATATAAATAGATTATCTACAACCCAGGCGTATGCTCTGAAAATACAATAAAATCTCTATTTTGACCTACGTGGCGCATGTGGGCCCTTAAGATGCCAAACGGCAAAACCCGAGTCGCAAGAAACAACCAAAATGGAATAATGAAAATCAATTAGAATATTAATTAAAGTTAATTAACAAAATACTGTAGTAACTTGATTTTGTAAAATAAACATTTGTGTGATTTATTATAGAAACTTAAGAACTTTGTACATTTTAGGTTAATTTTATATCAAAATACGAATTTAAAATAATTAGTAAAAAATAATATGCGAACTTGTACCGGTAGTTTATAAAGTGAAAATATCAAGATTGTGTTAAATTTCTACATTTTTTCGATTGATAACAATCTCATTATCAGATACTACCGTGGGAGCAAATTAAAAAAAAACCTTATCCCGATCTTTGCACGAACAAAACCTTTTAAAATTAAACTTAGGCCGTTCTACGCCTTAGGAAATAAATTCAATTGTGTTTTCTATACTAGTTGGGAACTGATTGTAAAAGTAGATAAGCGGAGAAATTATAATGTAAGATGGGTGAAACTTTTCCGATAAGCTTTCAAACTCTATTTGAATATTAAGTTTAAAAACTTTCGCCCGGCGTTAAAGAGCTTTACTCGTTCAAAATAATTATTGTTAGTAGTTTGATAAATTTAATCATCTATTGTAATAATGTATAACCCAGACATTTATTGTGCTTTTTTCTTTGAATTCGTATCGGCAATGTTTCAAAATATACTGTTTTATTACATTTATTAAAATGTAGTATTCTTTATTGAATATACTTCGACGATTTTTATGGTGTCTGGAACATTCTTCGCATACAAATTTTTTCGCTCGAATTATTTAACCGAATAAATTTATCAATAATAGAAAATATACTTAAAATAAAAATATGGCTAAAGACTATATTTTTGTATGCTTATTATTATAATATAAAAACGTAAAAAATATAGTTAACGGAAAATTATATATTTTTAATTGTTCAAAGTTAGTTAAGACAGTATACTAGCATAGAGTTATTGGACAACTTATTATTTTACATATTTCGCGTAATCAAAATAAAATTATAGTATTATAAGCTCTCAACGGCCGAGTGATGATGTGTCGGCATATAATGTTGTAGATACTGGGTTCTAATCTTGGTTTTGATAAATTTACATGCTGTTTTCTCAATGAGTGTTTGGAACCAGAGTATGAACATATTAAATTGAGCAAGTGGTAACATCCACTTCTCGCAATAATAAAAATCTGTACATCCTCTTCTCTGTGGAGGCTCATAATATTATTATCTTGTTACTATCGAACATAGTAAAAAAATAGTATGGTTGTGGTACAGAAATGCATCAAAATGTTTATCCTTATAAGTGTAAGTACCTTATTGTTGTAAGTACCTATGATATATTATGCTCTGGATATTATGCCTAAATCGTCTCTCACATCTAAACTCGCCTTGTCTGCAAATTGTTGAATACGTCGATGTGACATCATCGTTATTCGTAAAACAAACGTTGCCAAATGGAGCTCCGCACATTTGTTGAATGTGACTTTTTAGTTTGAAAAAACATCTAGTTCTGCTCTCAACAAATTGCATGATTCTAAGGCTATGAGTCGAAGTCGCAAAAATGCATACGAACACATACGAATTGGTCATTCCTATACCGGCTCGCCGATTGCCGCATCCAAATATCTATACGTTTTGAGAGGTTACGTGCGACTGTTGCTAGGTTAATGTGCGTGGTCTTTATATGCAACACCGGATCGACGTTTCTATAAGGTTTGATTTATGGCTGTGTGGCAGACGAGGCGAGTTTAGATGTGAGAGCCGGCTAAGACGTATATTGATCGTCTGATTTACTGGAGTGACTAGATAAAAAAAAAAACGGCACGGGGTTCTATCATTACCATTCCTATGAAGGAATGTCAAAGGATTGACAGCGGTAACAGTGCTGTATTGGTCAGTGGAAGTCACGAGCCACAGCAATGACGATAATTTATTTAAAACAAATCATTGTGTACATAATAACTCAGAATTCTGGACGCTTAAATTATAAAGAAATTTGGTTAATAAGTAAGCAAATTAAATAAAAATATTTACTAAACATTACCCTTAAAAGAGAGAAGAAAAAAAAACATAAATAAACAATACAAAAAAAAAAAATTCAAAAACAAAATACACGACACATCAGTGAAAATGTACATGTCTCTGGGTAGCGCATTGTTTAGTTTCACACTCCCTATAATCACTCGGATAAGCCTGATAAGGTCATGACTCCGATTACGTATGTAATTGACGGACGCATATAACTTAGAATTCTTCAGGACATCAGGATTGGAAACTATCACTCGTGAAGATAAGCAAAAATGTCTTAATTGCTTCAACCGAGTGAAAAACTAGCATACCTTATATGAAGGCAGTCGGATAATAATCGTTTTATGAATTTTTTCAATTAAGTATGTAGAAAACTTCATAAGGAGTCTAAATAATTTACTATACTTAATTAATTTACTTTAATATACTTTACGCACTAACGTGATGTAGATTGACATAAAACATTTGGATTCTTGAATGGTTTTGATCATCTAGCACAGTATTTCTCAAACTGGGCGGCGCGGCCCCGCACGGGACCGTGGAGTTTCTGCTAGGGAGCCGCGAAATATTTCAGTATTTGAAAAAATAAAAATCATAACGTCATCATTGGACGATACCTGATATAAATCAGTCAAAATCTCGAGGTCGAATTTTTACAAGATCAAAATACTTCATCCGATATGGATAAGAATAATAATAATTGTAGAACGTAGTAATGAACTTCACCTCTTTCTTCATGACAAAAAATCAGATCTTTCTTCCCACTCCAGTGATGAAAAATGAATGTGTTTTGCTTCATATTTGGTGGATTAGTAAATGAATTGAATCTTTCTCTTCAGGGAAAAGATATCAATATTTTAATTCTGAATATCAACCTTCAAACTTTTTTTTACAGGAAAATTTTTACAAGATTTTTAACCACATCTTAAACGTTTAATAGGCCTTTTCACATTATATAGTTACTTATATTAATTTAAACGGGGATCTTGAAAGTAATCCAGACACTTTTGTCAGGAATGACTATGAAGTAAAATAATAACTCTTAATTATAAATCCTAATAATAATTAACTACAATGAAATAAATTTTACATATAAAATCACTTTATCCTGTTTTAGTTTGATTTGAGTTGACGCCTAAGTTTTATTTACTTTAAATTGAAAAGTTATAAAATTCCATTGAAATATAATGTAAAGTAATTTATGTAGGTACCGAACTTGTATATACATAGTTATTTTATTATAATTATGTATGCTAATAATAAGAGCTTTATAGAAATAAATTTAAACTATAATATGATAATTCTGACAAAGTATATGTTTGGACTATTTATAATCTATATTAAGGAGTAAAGGTTAAAATTAAAAGCTAGAATGCAGTTAAAACACAATTTGTTTTTCCAATCCATTATGACGTTATAGATATACCATAATATACTATTACATTTTGCATAGTCTAGAACAAAATTTATTAGTGTTTGCCTTTTATACGGTATATTAATTGTATATTAGAAATATATACGTGACAAGTAGGTACTGGATGAATTTAGAGATGGGTATAAGAAAATAGTCAACTATTAGTTCTAATAAAAAGTCCATTGAGATGTCTCCAGATTGTAGAGATCCATATGACCCATGTTGGTACGAAAATGATGATTTATTTTTTTACGAATAATTTAGATACGACTGTTTGATAAATAGGTACGTAGGTAATTAAATAATTGCTACAACCTTATTTTATATGTTAAATCGATATTGGCGCAATGATTTTGCCCATTACAAGCCTTAAATTTTATTCAACATACCTACACGGATTATGTGATAAAAAAACGTTCATATTAATTACTTTTATAGGCTAGTCGGGGTTGATTGATATGAATGTATAGATTTCGTCATCGCCCAAGGCATGAAGCTGAAATTTGGCAGGAATGTAGCTCTCATTTTTTTATTCACAAAAATGTTCCCAGTAATCCAAGCCAGACTACTACAAGACAGATACTAACCATGGTGTTAAAGTTAATGATTGACTTGCACTATGTGCACTAGCTGGTTGGCTCGTTTTAAGAACCATAATAATTATTATTGTATTTCTCTGCACGCTTCAAATCAAGATATTGACAATAAATTATCGCGACGATCTTAGATAAGTAACTTGCGTTGACTTCTGGTATAATAACTCTGTCTCATTGATAGCGAATATAACCTGTCTCACACCACTTAACTTGCTACCGTCGTAAATGTAAAAAGAGGTAATAGTTATCTAAACAGAGAAATCATAACATACAAGTCACTATGTAGTTCAACATTTTTATATTCTATAATACCTATATACAAATATCATTAATATATTAATTGATTACTACATAATATCAGTAATTAACTGGCAAATTATACTTACATAATATAGCTTTTCCATAGCTTATGTATACCTAAATGAGTTGATAGTATCGCACTTGCCTCTTACTGCTTCTAATGTGAAAATTCCACTAAAACTATTTGAATAACTGATAAGGCGTAAGATTTAATTTAATATTTCAGAGGGCTGTGGTGCTTTCTCGTGGTACTTTTTGGCGACACGGACACGCTCTGCAAATTCATATTTTAATTACATACTTCGTCACTACTTACTTCTAATTACATTTTATAATATACTCTATTTTTAAGGGCGGACGTGCTCAGCGTGGGTCAAAATGGAGCTTTTTTTCTATTTTCAAAGCATGATTCTGGACATATCTTAAACGTTTTAGATAATCTATTTATATCATTTTGAAGCCTTATTATCCGTTATATTTATTTTAAACTGCATAAATTATTTTTATTACATAACATAGTATTCTTTTAAACCTCTCGCTCTAATGTTTTAGAATATAGTCATTATTTCAGTACATAAATGTGCAGTGGTGTTTGCATATACATAAACGCGCGTGTTTGAACATGTACCTAACCGATTTTTTTTACGCGCGCGTTAACATCATACACGCGCGTTAACATCATTTTACTCCCTACTTAAATTATAGTTTGTCAATTTATGGCTACGGCCGTATGTAGTAGCTTAACCACTGGGGAATGCCAAAAGAAATGGCGTATTTAAAAAAATCACTACCTTATTCTTAGGTCAATAATTATTATAAAGCAATCATTATTCGTAGGATGTTTATCACACTTGAATGGTCAAAAATATAGCTTATAACGAGTGTCTTTAGAATTATCTTCAAATGTGTTAATCTTGCCCATTTTTTGAATAATAAAATGCCCAATTCTTGTCAAATTTGGGATCACAGAGATTATCAATATATATTTTTTATCGTAAATATTTCACTATAATAATGTCGATATAAATTATACTGTTAGTTTTATAAATGCGTTGAAAAATTAATAAATTTAAAAAATCTTAACACCACTGCACATTTATGTACTGAAATATGACTATATTCCAAAACATTAGAGCGAGAGGTTTAAAAGAATACTATTTTATGTAATAAAAATACTTTATGCAGTCATCAAATGTTTAAAATAAATATAAAAGATAATAAGGCTTCAAAATTATATAAATAGATTATCTACAACGTTTAAGGTATGTCCAGGATCATCCTTTGAAAATAGAACAAAAACTCCATTTTGACCTACGCTGAGCATGTCCCCCCTTAAGCTTAGCTTACTCTAGTTGTGAAAAGTCCCTGTTGGTGGAATGTAACCAATACGTAGTTGATAAAGTAAGCAAATTTGCACAGTCATACTAATGAGATTTAGTTAATTTGGTTTCAGTATTCCACTGATTAACATACAAAGTAACAACTAAGGTCTTTTTTACATTGTCTCTATTCTCATTGTATACCTAGTATTTTTATTTATTGATTGATTCAAGTTCTTTTAATACTTTTTTTATTTGTATAAGTCAGCGCTTGAAATGGAAAATTTTACGAACTGGAGCGCTAAATAATTTTCCGAAAATATTAACATAGTTGTCTAATTTTATATATATTTTATAACAATAAGTGTGTTAGATTTTTTGTTATATGGCCTATCTAGGTTAGATGGGCAGAATATTTTTTCCACAAGACGGAACAATAATTTTGGGGATTTCATGAACCGGAATGGAGCTTCGGTGCACTCCGGTCCATTTCGTGCCCTGGTATAAGTTAATAAACTATTTTCTAGTAAAGTAGTATTAAATCTGATGTTGATGCCTACGTCACTTTTATTTATTAACCACAATTTTGAATATTATATTTCCACAATCTTTAAAGATGACGTTTTTAAATAATTTATTTATTATTTAATTTTTCTAAATATTTAGTAGTTTGTTAAAACTAAAATAATTTGTAATCTTAATAAAATGGAGGTTCATGTTGGTAGACGATTTTAAAATAAAAAGTCTCGCATACTTATAACGAAGTCACGAAAATCACCGCCATTACTGTGTTTTTCTTTATTTTTTTCTCTGTATACAATACTACTCCTGGATTACAATGCCGGAAGACATGAAAAAACGTGGACTGTCTTTGACGAAACCAACACGCCCACACATACTTGCACAGACCATGGTGGTCATGAAACCACCATGATCTGTTAAAAGAAACGCCATTAATAACTGTGATATAAAATCTCAGGCGAAGAGGATAATTGTTCAACGCTCAGATGGCTCATCAAATGAGCCACATCTAAAATAAGTAAGTAATACAATTAGCACATATATTTTAAATTATAATAAATTAAAATAGTGATCTTTAACTGGCAGCATATAAAAATATTATATGCATTTAGAATACTTAGTGAAATATCTGAGTTTCAATCGAAATGTCTCTAGTAGAAAACAAAGATTATTGCCGTATTTGTGCACAAATTTTCATGTAACAAGTATCAAGTTTCTTTTTTCAAATATATATTATTAAGCTTCTCGTCTATTGCTTCGTTTTATTCTTACTTGATACATCAAGGTAGTGAAAATGAATCATACAACGAACCCCATAATTGTTTAAACCTTTAATTTGGTTAAACTATGTGCACAGGCCAGACGTACACGCGCCAAAACAGCGACATTTCAAGATTAATAAGAAATTTTAAGTGCTATGTCAAGACACTGGGGCTAGAAAGCAGCGACAAGCAGAAAGACCGTTAAAGTGATAAAGTGATAGTATTTATTACATATTTGTATTGAGGTATTATAATTTTACAATAAGTTAGTCGTCTAAATAGTCAAAACTGTCTATCTTGCTCTAAATTTTATCACAGCCAAGAGAGATGCTGTTAAAATATAGCGCTTATTGCAACATTTACAACCAACTTATTGTAATTGTTACGATAAGTGCTAATACTTTGATATAAACCTACCCTAAGTTTGATAATATATATCACTTTATCACTTTAGCGGTGGATAAGTATAGAATAGGCCCACAGGATAGGATAAGGGTTCTACAAGGCAGATAGAACAGGTCAAGACCCACATAAGTTTAGGGTGCTAAAATAAGACAATATGTTTATAAATATAATAATGTTTATAAATATATAAATTTGTTATTTAATAGTGAGCTTTTATTTTATAATCTTCTGCCTACAGAGAGTCTACCAAGTGACTTCAAGAGAGTATTTAGAAAGTATACAGTAATGAAAAAAAAATTTTAATCACATTATTATAATTTACTATGAAGATATAAAATATTTTATTCAACATGAGAACTGTATTAAATTTTAAGTAAAGTGGGTAGTATATTCAAAATTTGTAATTCACTTTAAATGCCCCAAGTATATATATATACCTATTACCATTGCAGGATTTCAAATAGCTGGCAAAAGCACAGTCCTCATTATGCGGTCCTGAAAATAACTATGGGGCAAAATTTTCAGCGCCAAAATGACGAATAGTGGTGCCCGGCCATATAATTATTTATTCACACCGCATTCGCGGAATTAGAAACGTGCCTTAAACCAGGCGCCGAATTATAATTTTGTCACTTTCCCACGCCAAGGCGCCATACTAATAATGTCATTTTTTGGTTAAGTACGTTTCGCTGAATATATTTCGCGAGATTCTACAATAATGTAGGCCACCTTGCTTGGATTTTTTTATTATATCAAATAGTCTATATATAGCCTGGAGTATACCTACTGGTTTTATTAAATAGAAGATTACTAATTCGCCGGTCTGCGGAATTTGGGATTTCGGTCATTTGTAATTTCAGCCGACAGGATTTTTATTTTTGAATTATTAATAACCATGTCCTTGCTTTTTCGTACAAGGTGATTTTTAGTAATTTTGAACAATCACAAACACCCATGCTTTTAGAAAAACACATAAGTATTGTGTGCTCACCGAGAATTGAACCCAGAACTCTCGGGTGGAAGGCCAGCGCCTTATGCACTGCACCACGAGAGCAGCGTGACCGACAGGATTGTTCAATATCCCTAAATAATAGATACGTATAAAATAACAAAATTTAATAATACTAAAAAATTACCAACCGTTAGTTGAGAACTTGGTCGCTAATTCGACTTAGTTTTGCAGAAAACAGCCTGTACACAATTTGAGTAAACATGAGTTAAGAAAGTATCGGATTAAAAAATATAATGTAACATGTTTATTCTACGTTTTGGATAAATCACACAGGCTCTATATTAACATGTCCTTCGAATATAAAAAAACATTATTGATCGCAGAGTATGACACTCGATTCACAGAAAATAGTTACATTAATTACTTACCTACCTTAAAAGTTATTCAAACTCATCGACATATTTATGGTATTTATCATTTAAAAAGCTAATATTCTGTATTTTTAATTATTTTTTTCAGTTTGTACTGTAGTTTTGAATACTAACACCCAACAAAAATGTCTATATTTCTCAGTTTGGTTTATGTGGGAACTGACTGCTTTCTGCTTAATTATTCTCAGTTTAGAATGTTGAATCTTTATCAAGCAAGCTTTAACTGAGTCAAAATTATAATATAGAATGTGTATTTGAATCCGAAGCATTGTGATACTAAACCATCTCACTGCACTTGATATTGTTGATTACGTTGGATAAAATTTAAAAATAATATGTTTGTTTGTAGGTGTGCCGAGAATTTAGAAATATTTGTAGTTACGGAATTATCGATTGACGAAGAAAACATGGACGGTTCCCGACGCACTGGAATGTCCAATTACTAATGGCGTTCAGGGTGCAGAAGTTAATGTCGAAGGATCGTTGAGGGCAACAAAGCTATTCCGGCCAGTGGAAGTTGTGACCTTCAGTAGTAAGGATGGTAACTATTAAGAAGAAAAAGAATTTAATAATTGAACTGGTGTTTACATTATAATGTTTTTTTTTGTATTACAATTTTGACAGCTATAATATTCCATCTATGAAAAATACATCCACAATTTTCAATGCTAAATTTATCTTTATGAAATAAGATTTATAGTTCTAAATAACTTCATCAATTCTCTAAATGAATACATACATTTATTATATTTATAAGTTAAATCATATTTTCAGAGATTCAGAGAAATCTCTTTATCGTCGATATACCGAAAATTCTGCCTGTCTTACATTCCTTTTTCGCTCAAATTAACAATATAGCGACTGACTGTATCAAAAAGTAAATAATAATTATGGGTCTGTGTTATGTAACATACCATTTGGTCACAAAGTCATTCAATTCTGCGTTAGTGTAAAGCACTAGACAGTAATATATGGTTCAAATCAAAATAGTAAAGAAATACTTGCTTCAATAGTGTGGCCATACTTTCTAAATTTGGCGAAATAGTTTTAAAGAATATGTAATATAACTTTTTGCAGTTTATCATTATACCATTCACCATATTCCACTTTCAATCACAGGTCTGTATGTTCGATAGTTTTGATTGACCAAATATGTCAGAGGGGGAGACAAGCGAGAGAAAGCGATCAATATAATTGATTTAAATGCAGTTTATCATATAATTCATAACAGGTGCGATAACCAAATTCGTACTGTGGAATTATTATACAGTAGAAGAAAGTACACCTGTGAATGTTTAACCTCAAATTATTATGAAGTAAAAATACTTAATTTTAAAAACACTTCTGAGAAAATACATTACAACCAATAGAACAAATATTTTTGAAAAAAGTAAGACACCGCAGGATCGATCCTGGATCTCTCAGGTTTCGCGCCCACGCACATAGATCACTATGCTAAAGGTACCATACTTAATTATGACAAATTTTAAGTAATGGCTTTTATAATACTCTCTGAAGCGCTTTCGAAATTGAGATACTATTACCTATCACCTTTTGTATTTTAAATTAAAGTAGGCATTACTTTAATTACTAATCGACGTCACGGATCACTCCTTGAACTTGCTAATAATTGTTATTTAACTACTTTTTTATCTAAAGAGAGATTACAAGATTTAAGAATGTAACATTCTAATTATTAAACATACATAATTTTGAAAATTCTTCTGAAAAAATACATCATAACCAATAGAAAAAATCTTTTTATAAAAATGTATTCTATAGTGTTTACGATTTGCTTGCGAACCAAATATGTTATATAATAAATATGGAGCTTTCTGTGGGTTCTCTACCGATATCACTGAGGTGAGTTCCAGTATTCTTTGCAAAAGACAATGAGTTGCTTCTTTTCTATAGAAATTAGGCTTTGGTTCTTTTTTCACCTTCATTTTCGTACATTCGGGCTTCAATTTCTATAGAACAAGGTTTTATTCAACATATTTGTTCCGAGCACTATCACTGTGCGAATGACAGTTTAATAAAGACAAATATATTATTTTGTTTTTCTGTGAACACTTCCGGATTGGATCGACATCGGTTTGACATAAAGGCGGTGGATATCTTATATTAAACATCTTTTATCTTGTTACTTCCGCAATTTACACACGTGCTAAATAAATCATTTTTTTTTATTCAATTATTTTTTATTCAATGAATGAATACCTACTACACAATATAAAAGAATGAATTTTTATCTACATACCTAATCTGCAACAATAAAATTCAAAAATAAATAGTGCCTACCTATATTAAACAGTATTATTCATTGACTGAAAAAATATTGTCAATGTTAGTACCTACTGTTAATTTAAAATTAAAAAATATTGTCAGTAATAAAAAAGAAATTTAAATTATTAACTTAAAAGCTTAGTTGTCATTAAACCATCACACGATTATTGGCTATATCGATAGCGTAATCAGTAAAGCTCACCTATCAGACTGCAATGATTATTTTATACGGTTTCTAATATTATGTATGTTTGTAGTATGTTCTCAGTATGTATGATCTCGACTTTTGAGTTTTAAAAATAAAAATTTCCACTGTTTCTCAGGGGTACATTGGTACACTTGAGTTCTCGTTTGGACACGTAAAATCTCGGCAATTGACGTAGTCATGAAGCGGTGTTTCACGTGGTTGTGACACGTGTTTCGGATACTTACTATTTGCACTTCGCATCCCTGTAGCACAGTCTCAAGGATACCGTCGTCGTGGCTGACTATTCCGTATCCTGCAGTAGTGCTTCAAAAACAATATTCGTGATAAAAATCTCATATGGCAAGGATTGGCCTGATGCTGTATCCTAATAGGGTGCAATAGTATTGAAACAGTGTTAAACAGTATGTATTATTATTTGTGTTCGTCACTCTGGTTAAGGTAGCCCAGAATTATTCGCGAAGAATTATACTCACCCCATCTATAAGTGTCTAATATGTAAACATGGCTGACACCTTATGAATAACAATTTCCAAGATTGATTGGCACCTGTCTCGTCGTGACTGACGATGATTTCGGGATATTAGTTAAAGCGATGTAATCCCGCGCGCAGACTCGCGTGTCCTGAATCCTGAGAATTTGCGAATTACTGCAGCTACCCTAACCGTCGTCATTATGATAGAAAATTGTTCTCTCTCAGGTTTCCATAAGAATATTCAGGCAGGTAGCATTATTATGATTATTTTATATGTAGTGCGTATATCACAATATATGTGTCGTCATTTAGTATTAATATTCTAGTTATGCAGTGCTCGAGATAGAAAATGTCTAAACCGGAGTACTCAATAGTTGATACAGAATATGAAAACGCTCGCCATTTTCTATTACATATCTGTGTTAAGTATATTGATATATTATATATGATTATTCTCGGAAACAAAAGTATAGATTAACTACTTTGCTCAACCAAAAACGATTCTCATCAATGACATAATCAAGCGAGAGCGACAACTCGTACGTCTATATTGGAAAACAAATTTCAATTGTCGGTGTATGATGAAATTGCATGCAAAAACAAAACTGACAAGGAGTCAGTGGCGGCCGGTGATTTTTTGGATTGTAATTTTTGAGGGTGCGCTGGAAACCTACCTTATTGAAAAATGAAATCAATTCAGCGTTATTTTTGATTTGACAAAACGTTATTGACATTTGGGAAATTACATGTATATTTTATATTTTTAATAAAACATGTTGCGAGTTACTTAAATCATTATTGGATTTGTTTTAAGAAACGATTGCATCTCTTATAGTAGATAAATACCTCTTACTTTCAATGTAAGCTATCTTCTTTTATATAAGCACATCAGGTATCTTTAGCAATTTGTACACTGTATGAATAATGATTATTATGAAACTGCACTTTGTGAAATAGTATTAAGATTTATTAGCTTATCACTAGAATTCATGAATTAATAATTTTCTATACCTATTATAAATAATCGACATCATTTCGCATTTAGTCAACACACAGGATAATGAAATATTAATTTTCCAGAAATGCTGTAGGTACCAAAATTATTTTTATCTTCATTGATTTAATTTGCAGTACACATAAATCAAAATATCTTACTGACATTCTATTATATTTCTTACCCATTTTAAATTTAGAAAATAATGAATTCTATTGTATTTAGTTTAACAGGCATTTTACATACGAGATTGCTAAATATGATACTGAACATAATTTGAGCGTGAAGTCACGGCGTGAAGTCGCGGCATCTATAATAATAACAAACCATAATTCAAATCTGTAATTGCTCTCTACTCAGAACAATATGATATCATTTTACCCGGTCGGCGCTCGATATTCTGGAACTTACGCATGGCGTAAATGATTAGCATGGTTTAAGTTGTTTTATAATGGCTTTAGTTATTACTAAGCTTTGGGTTCATTTTAAGTAAACAAAATTATTGCCGGAGCGCAAACGATTTCAGCGAGGATGACGTACACGGTGCATAGTGCTTGTATTATTGCCGATTGGGAATGTGGGCACATCGGTTTGTGGTTTGCATTACAATAAGTGAGCGATAATATTAAAAACCTATGAAGAAAAAATATGATTTACGATGTTGAACGATGTTTCATAGCAATGCAAGCAGTGCGGTGCACTTGCATGATGTTAGACCAGCCGCCGCTGCAAGGAGTGCATTAATTTTGGCGCCTGAATAGTATCTTCAAAAGAGACATTTCATTGTATATTAATCCAAGTGAAATTATAGACTTTTAATGAATGACAAATCCAAAAATCACGAGTAGTGCAACGTGACATAGAAAAGTGAATGTTGGACATAATGCGGAAAGACCAAACAATAAACTAATCGATAAGGAATCATACGATAGAACGCAATGTGAAAGAAGTCGCCAAGCAGATAAAATGGCAATGGACTGGACAAATGCTGTCATATATTGATACTCAAAAGATACTAAACATCCACAGAGACGCACTAAAACCCATAAACTCATAAAATGAGTCGAATGGATCGACTCCAGCTGATGATGATAATGTATATAATATAAGAATTACATAAAAAAACTTTACACTTTTGAATATTTTGAGTACCAAGGCACATTTCGTTTAAAAAGGTCTCTTTGACATCTGCTCTCAATAGTAGATACTATATATTTTCATCTTTGACGCCTTAACTGAAACGGAAGTTGAAAATAGAGATATGAAAGCTAATTGAAAGGAAATGCGTATTATAGCTAAGCATAATAAGATGCAGGCGTGGAATTAGTTTGATTGAGAAGTTATTCCACATGGCATGCAACAAAGAGCATTTTATTGGAAATATTCCGTCAGTCAGGAGTTGACGTCAAAATTGAGCAAGCTAAAGATGTATTACAATGTTACACTACACAATTTATGTTAACTAGTCATATATTATACATCAGTGGCAAAAGCTGCCTGTTGGATGGAGATAAATGATTATTATACACTCATATAGAGTGATGTGTTATAATATGCTTGGTATATAAAGTACGGCGCGGTGACATTTATTATTATATTCGGCTTAACGAGAAAATATCCGTATCCAAAAATTTGTATATATGCAATTGGCCGTGAGCTGTTGTTTCAGAAATATATGGCCGTAAAGTATAGGAATGAAATTCATGTCTAAAGACAGAACGTAAAATACGTAATAAAACCTATCGGAATACAACGGAAAGACAAAAGAAAATAGTTAGGTAAGTCAATTTTAAATACAATGATATCATAATGTTTATACATATATAATTCTGAATGCTTCAATAGTAGGTACTCGTAAGTATCAAGTTATTAATACAAATAACAGCGTTATTATCCGATATTTCAATCAATATCAAATTAATGGTTTATATTGAATCTAATAAAATTGGAACACTAATTATTGTCTGCAATGCTTCATGAACAACGCGCCCCTCTTTCCGGTACGATAGCTCACGGTAATGAGTGATGCGGTAAAATATAATGCTAGAGACACATTACCAACACATCACGTAAGCAAATGTGAGCTCACAGCAAGCTTGCGTCACAAGAAATAAGTGTGCAATGTTGTTTTTTTGGTATTTAAAATGTTACACATTTTTGAGTAACGTACCTTAAATACTATGTTGGGTTTATTTGAAATATATTATTTTACTTATGTTTGATTGAAAAATTATATTTCCAAAATATTGGGTGCGATTTTTTGATTATTTCACTATTAAAAATATCCTAGAGACCGACAAGTTTAACGTGAGGCTCCGCTGCATAGCTGTCGCGTCGCCGCGTTACCACGGAGCCTCACGTTAAAGTTGTCGTTCTCTAGTAGCTAAATTTACGCCATGGTATAATCCACGGAACTCAAAAATAATGGAAACTGAAATATCTAACGGGTGTCGAGAAGCAGGCAACCTAGGCGATCTAGAGTGCGGAAGAATACGGGATAAACTTAAAAACGTATAAGTACAAGAATACGTCATACGTCAAATAATGGCAACTGCTCTCGGTTTATGCATTGACGCTCATTTAATATTGGTGTATTGAAGGTTGCAACACACACTATTGCATGTCCATAATGCGTTGTTAATTTTTTTAGGACACTCACACATTCAAAACCCTGCGTCAAAAATTTTGTGTATTGGAATATAGCCTATCGGAATTCTATTTCTTAATCTGTTCTGTGGTATAATCGCTACCATCGTCACTGTTATATCGTGTTAAGCCTGTTGGCGCAAATCAAGCGCAAGGTGAAAAAAGTTTGAGAATAACTGATGCAGAAGTCTATAATAAGAAAAATAAGAAGATAAAATAGTGTACGATGAGCCTTATAGATTGAGCGAAAAAGAAAGTAGACCCAAATAAATTTCTCTCCATTCATCCACTAAAACGGCCAACATTTGTCAACGTTATTGCTTCGTCATTTGGATGGATTAAAATGCGGTTAAGCTCACCTTTTTTGGTACGCTCTGTACAATGTCGTTGTTTTATTCATGAATCGAGCGATTTACAACATTTTTACAAAAATAATAAAACCATATAAAATTTTAGTTTTATTGAGTTTTTTATATTTATTTTAAAACTGCTAGGCTAAAAGAGCGTAAATGATATTTTCAAAAAAATGCGTGTGCAATTATTACTCCGTCATAAAGATACTTCTGTTTTTTGCTAGGGTTGTTGGTGAGAAATATGTAATGAAAAAAACCATTAAAATTCTTTTTTTTAATTGCTGTCCAGTAAACTTCCAAATTATTGTCGATTATGAGTCCCTTGGTTAAAAAATCTCTATTATAATATACTCACCGTTCTTAATGTGTGTTCTATTTACTTCATGTGATTATTATTCTTTTTTTAATTTTTTTTTATTAAGCTACGAAGTTTCAATTGGGTCTTATTTATTTTTACATTTACATATTACTCATACAGTTATTACATTACAAATTTACATGAGAAAAAAAGCAAAAACAATTTACACTTGTTGTAGGCCACACTCACTCAGAAACACGCCGCTGTTACAAGGTGAAGTAGGATGGAAAAAATCATCATTTTTAATCATATTTTCATTTTTTTGTTCAAGTGGAAATGACTTAATAATAATAACAAAATAATGACCAGTTTGGTAGATATGAGGTGTTTGAGTGAGTAAAACATATAATGGCCCCCCACCTTCTAAATATTTTGAAAAGTATTATATTTAGCTCCAGTATAGGATTATCTTTTTATCATTTACTTATATCATAGACTTTTTATATGATGTGTCATTTTGAATAAAGAAGGCTAAAAAACACAAAACCTATATTTATGTTTTCTTTATTCTTCTGAAACGAGCCACACGTGGCTCTTTGGCCCCTTGAGTGTGGCTCTACCACAAATGACCACGTACAGACTAAAACAGTGAAAGATTAAACAGTCAAAATAACTTCGAATATAACCAACCAGCAAATCGAAGATCTTAAGTTGGTTTCAGCTTTATTAATAGTAGTTGACGAGTTTTGTGACATAAATGATACAGGACAAATTCGTACGATTTATTTCATCTACAGGTAATAAAGAAGAACTTTTAGGATTATTGCCACTCAAAGATCAAACACGTGGAGAGGATATTGCAAATGCTGTAATTGAGTGCATGGAAAAACATCATATTTCACAGGATAAAATTGTGCCAATTTCAACAGATAGGGCAAAAAGTATGACCGGTGTAGGAAAAGGGTTTAGTACTATTTTAAAAGGAAAAAAATAAGCATATTGCATCGTTCGTCAAAAAGCGCTTCGTGCGCAGACGTTTCCAAAAGAAATTTGCAAAGTTAGCTCTTAATCATCGCCAATTTAATTTTTTTAGTTAGTTTAGTACACAGATCTTCTGCTGCATGACAGGATACCTTGGTTATCAAAAGGAAACGTTTTAAAATGCTTCGCTTCCTTATTAACATAAATTAAAGCATTTCTCCTTGAGAAGGGTGTTCACTATCCAGAAATAGATACCGGACAATCAGTTGATCCACAAATTTTATTTCATGGGAGACGTTACGTCTCATCTAAATCAGTTTACTCATAAACTGCAGGGGGAAGGAAACACATTTTTTTCGATGTTAGAAGAAGTTATTTCATTCGAAAACAAATTATCCCTTTTTGCTTAAGATTTCGAAAGAGAATCTTCGATTCACTTTCAAAGCCTGCTGAAACATCGCTACGAAAATAATTCTAATATTGACATTTGCTATTTCAAAACAACAATTTTAAATATGAGGGAAGCTTTTCTCAACAGGTTTCAAGAATTGAGAAACAGCAAAGCGACGTTAGTCTTTGTTAAAAAAACCCTTTAATGCTACGGTAACAGAATTATTTTTTTCTTCCTTTAATGTTGACATTGGCAACTTTGAAATTTTGAAATGCAATTGCTGGATTTAAAAAATGAAGAATTATGAGCTCTAAATTTCAACGTCTCCATGCTGATATGGACACATTGGAGAAAAACCAATATGAATACGGTTCATAGCAAAAGTAGTCTACTTTGAAAGACCTGAAGAAGGAAGACATGATGATTTTTAACACCTGAAATAGTATTCCTGACTCATAATATGATCATTTGAAAAAACTAACGTTTGCTGTTCTTTTCCTTTCCGGTTCTACATATTCATGCGAACAATCTTTTGCAAGCACAAACCTTATCAAGAGTAAATTGAGAAGTCATCTTATTGATGAAAACTTCGAATCGTGCCTAAAATTAAAAACAACAACATACAATCCTGACTTACCTAAACTTTTCAAGGAGATGGAAGGCAATTGTTAATTTAAAGAGAATTGATGTAATTTATATCTCTATAGACTTTTATATACTTTATTGATTTATTTTATGGATACCTTACTTACAATTAAATTTTTATCAATAAATAATATCATTATTAAGTAAGACATCAAGTTTTTTTTAGTGTACCTACATATATAGTATAAGATTTAAGTATAAGAAATTTGACTCTTCAAAGAAATCGCAATCGTTGTACTGTTGATATTTGGCTCTATTGACTAATGACTTTACCGACCACTGCCCTATACCTTAAGGTTACTTTGAACGGACGACAAATACTAAAAGTTCGGATCTCTCTATCATGGAATGAGTACTAAATGATGTTTCTTTTCATACATTAGGACCCCGTCAAATTATGTCAATGTATACAAATATAACACAATTTGAACTAAATTACAGATAAGAACTTCGGTGTTTTAAGTTAATATGTCGTTTTGTTGTCCCCGTATAACAAACGGTGTGATGACTACATTTATTTTTATATTTTTGATGACATACTTACGCTATAAATGACGATGAGACTATCTGGCTGTAAGAATGGCGTCAAATAACAAAATTAAAATAACAGTTTATGACCAATTTTTATAGCAATTAAAGCTATATTGGTTAACAAACGCTAACGACGCATTGTTTTATGATGGTGTTAAACTATTAACTAAAATTATGTACCAAACTAAATATAATATTATCAAACAATCAATATGGACAGTGCTCTTGTCCCAATAGTTTTTGATAAATGTACATGGAAGCCTTCAATTCTTGTGAAACGATTTATTCACCTATATTATGAGTTTATTTACAAAGAACGACGAGCGTTCGTTTATGTTATGTGGTTTTTATGAGCTAAATGTCACAAACTTTTATAGTAAACTATTTACTGAGAAAACCTTTTTTCAGGCCAATTAAAACTCTATTTTAATTCCGCTTAATTTTTACTACTTAAACATTCATACAACAACGTTATTCCGATAAATTAATTCCATTCAATGGCAGGAAGATTCTTTAGTCTAAAATTCAAGTAAATAAACAAAATTATATTTCTATGAAATGTTAAGATTACCTCATTCATCTTTCGTTGTTGTTTTCATTCCGAACTTGGCAACTACCGCACGGCGTACGTCAATCGTTTTTTCTTGTTTTAACGGTTCCGTCATTATCTAAAAACTCTAAAAGAAGCATGCCCGCTGTCTCTGAATTTTGGACTGAATTTTTTTGTAAGTAAGAGCTAAAAAAATAATAACTTTTCCCATATTGTGCTAACCAAGTTAATTGCTCTTTACTCAATGCGACCCAGCAAAGTCTAAATGTTGGAAACCTATGGTCTAACATTTTATTCATCGTATCAAATAAATAAATATATTCTGAGCAGGTAATTGAATTTTTTAACTTTAGAATCAGATTCGAGGCATTTTTTTTACAACGTTTTTGTAGCTCGTATTCTTATTTGTCAGGTGGTTCTTTGTCCGTTACAAATCTTGCAATCGATTTTTAACTAACTTTTCGACTAGCTAGACATTTGAAACTTTTAGAATATATCAAAACATGATGCCAATGCATTTTTAAATACTTTTAGCCATCTTTAAGTAGAATTGAATTCATTTTCAGTTAATTCTGTTTTGTATAAAAAGTTATTTCGACACCATTATTGGTTGCTAGGTTGGTTGCATAAATTATTAATATGTACGTGCGTTACTATGGAAATCAATATGACATTTCAGTATTATTTCTACCAAGAACAAATTTTTTTGATCGTTTAAGCTAGTCAAGTCAAGTTTATATGATTCAACAGAGAATTTAAAAACGTTGTCTATAAAAAGTTCTTTTTATCTTGTAATTATTTCTTTTTCGTTCTCCCAGTCAAAAGTGTCATTATCAGAATACGATGTGAAAGATTTTGTTATCCTTTTTTTGGGTTGATATAACTATTCGATTTTTCAAAATTCTAAAAAAATGAAGTGCGATTTTAAAATACAAATAAATCTAAAGGAAACAGCGAGAAAAAGCAGTTTAGACATAGTTATTGCCAAAAGAAAACCCGCTGAAGGATACGAATTTATCATTGTGATCATGCAAAACTGCCATATTATTATGTTGGAACAACAATATTTATCAAGTGTAAGAGGACTATCCTATTTCTTTTAAGCACTTCAGTTGGGTAATAGTCGATTAAAAATTATTAGCAAGTTCGAGTAAGTTACAACATAAAATATTGGAGAGATCCGTGACGTCGGTTAGTAATTAAAGTAGTAGGTACCTGCTTTGATTTAATAAACAACAACCGATTGCCAATAGTAGTTTAATTTGGAAGAGCGCAGGCGCACGGGGCGTAAACCCAAGAGATGCAGGTTCGATTCCTGCCGGGTGTCTTACTTTTAAAAAAAAAGATTTTTTTTATTGGTTATAATATATTTTCTCAGAAGTGTTTTTCAAAATTATGTATGTTCAATAATTAGAATGGTGCATTCTTAAATCTTGTAAATTATTCGTTGAATAAAAGAAATAGTTAATTGAAAGAATTTTCACTGAAAACCTTTTATATAATATTTATAATAATATAATTCTTTGATTTGAATTTTTCCATATATTCCATTTATTCAATCGGAAAGTTGTACAGTTCAAATTGACAGGCAATTCCGTAATCTTGTGAGTGAATTCTTAAGAAATATTTTGAATACACCAAGATGACCCTGGTGATCCCACACTTAATGTTTACACTGAATCTACAAGTCTTGCTTGAAAATGATGATAGTCCCAGCATACAGCGGTCAAACAAATCAAAGTTTCAACCAAATTAGTTTTCAACTAGATAATAAATTTAGATTGAGGTCTTACTGAAAATGTACAAACGTATACATTATTTATGTGAACAGTGAGTGAGTTTATACGAACTGTCCTCAAAGTACACACCGTGTTCTCTGTGAATAAATAAAACATATCCTTTACTCTAATGCCAGTGAAACTTAATCAAAATTTCAGATTCTGTAATGACACTTCCAGGGTAAACTTGGTATGTATTCTTTCCTTATAATCGCCGCTGGCAAACAGCGAAAAAGAATAATATTAATGTTTATATTATATCAATGCATAATATATAAATTTTTTTATTTGAAAATTTATTAAGACAATTATTAACTGATGATTGCACGAAAGCAATTGCTCAGGTCACCAAGTTAAGTAAATTGGTGTATTAGTTAAATGAATATTCAATTGTGAATTCTACTTATTTATTAAATAATAAACATAGCATGCACTTTTGAAATAAAATGTATAAAATACAACAGTAAAACAGAGCACTTAGAATAATAACAGCAATACATATTACAGTATGTACAATTTCTACTACAACAAAAAATACAATACATTACATACGTTAAATTTTAAATAAATTTAAAAACATAAAAGAAGAATATCAAATTATAAAAATAAGTTGAGTAGATATACACCAGAAGAAAAATCATTTATTGCAATGATTTATTACCTGAACAGAGGTATTGAACATGTCAATAGAAGAACTATTAGAAAGACAATGATCCTTCGTATTGGAGATTAAACGGATAAGATGGCTTTTAGAAAATCAACGTGAAGAAGGTTGCAATTTTTTGTCTGCCTAGTAGTGACATAAAACTGGACTATACTCAACAATTAATTCACGGCAGTAGAATTGAATTCAATTTACGGTTTCAAACATAGCCAAAAGGTTAGAGTTATCTCTAACAAATTATTACAGACATAGATAAAGCTGAAATGCCAAGGTAAAAATTTACGTTGACATCTTTCAATAGTTTGGATGTGAACTTTATATTGTAGAAATTAAAAAGAAAGAGGTGGACAAAAAAAAGGAGGTGGACGCACAAGATAAGAAGTATATAAGAGTATAATATTGTCAATAGTAAGATATCAAGCTCACTAGAAGACTGCATGATAAAACCAAGCATTTCTGTTTATCAGTTTTTGAGATTCTGTAAACGAGGTCTTGTTGTCAAATAATCCATAATTACCATTTTTAGAAAAAAAATATTTATTTGCGTTTATTGAAGTTTTGTGATTGAACAAAGTCAGGTGAAAACACTTAAATTATATAATTATGTTGTTATATCAGAATAATAACATAATGTCCAAAAACCATCTCCACCCGATGTTACGATTACAATGCTTATTAAACTTATAATAATACATTTTAATAAACATACATAATGTTCAAAACACTTCTGAAATAATATATTATAACCAATAGAAAAAATCTTTTTTGAAAAAGTACCTACGTATTACTTTAATTACTAACCGACGTCACGGATCACTACAAGATTTTTTGTTGTTGATTTAAAATACAAAAGCCGATTGCCAATAGTAATTTAATTTGGAAAGCGCTTCAATGAGTATTAAGAACCATTAGTTAATTTGTCGCTATTAATTATGGCGCCTTTAGCATAGTGGTATATGTACATGGGCGCGGAATCCTAGAGATGCAGGTTCAATTCCTGCTGGGTGTCTTACTTTTTTACTTACTAATTATTATGTATGTTCAATAATTATAATGTTACATTTTTTAATCTTGTGAATTATTCGTTGAATAAGAAATATAGTAATTTAAAGCTAATTTAATACTTTTCATAGATCTGTTATAGTGAAATAATGTAACCTTGATGCACATACTTCTAGTGCAGAGGTTGCGACAGGTGTGTGGGTCTCTGTGTTGTTTACAATAATATATTAATTATAAAAAAAATAATTTAAAAAATACAAAATTTAATTAGGTGCTTTAAAACGCAATGTCGACTTCATTACTACTAATGCACCCCTGTCTTCACTCTTCAAGTTAACCAACGTTCCATTTAAGCTTATTACACTTCTTAGAACTTTCCAACTTATTCCAAAACTTCTGTCACTTTCTAAAATAAATTTAACACGTTGATCTAATTACCATCTCGGATATTTTGGTTTGTCAAAGTTTTAGAGCTTGATGTTTGGAATTATAATAATAATAATTTATTTGAGTATTTTGCATGTGAGAAGGAGACATATTAAATCTTATTAAATTAAGGTATACGCTGCTAGTAAAAGCAACATCTGATTCGCAAGTACCAAGAATTGTTACTTTATTACCTGGCGGTATTGATGGCAGTGTAATAAAATGGATGCGTCGTCATGATTGTCCATGACTAAAGAAGCATACCCTACACGGCAGTAGCGAAGGGTGGAGGTAAGCTGTTAAGATCCATCATAAATAGTACACATTAAACTTTGTTTGTCATACGTACGTAGTTGTTTTTATTGAACTAAGACTACAATTTACTTGGTTAGTTTTTAAAATTAAATTAAACCCTGCCTAAGCCAAACCATAATAATTTTCGCATTCTTTGGTGATACGACAAAATTGTGCACACGTTTTCGTTCGATTAAGAATACATATTATACATATTGTTGGTTCATTTTTTTGAATTCATTAAGCCCTGACTAAGCCAAACTGTAATATAAAAAAAAAACTATTATTATGTATATTATAAAATATGCAAATTTATGTATGTATGATTAATTGCATAATTTCAGATATTTTATAGATAGACGAGTATTTTTACCACGTTTTTCTTAGCTCGTATTCTTGTTTGTCCGGTGGTTGTTTATCCAGTACAAATCTTGCAATCGATTTTTAACTAACTTCCCGACTAGCTAGACGTTTGAAACTTTTAGAATATATATTCTGAATTATTATTATTAATTATGATTAATTATTATTAATATTATTATGAATATATCATTCTATATTCTGATATCAGAACACGATGCCAATGCATTCTTTTAATATTTTTAGCCATATTTAAGTAGAATTGAATTCATTTTCAGTTAATTCTGTTTTGTATGAAAAGTTATTTCCGAAGAAATCCGTAATCCAATCCACTATTATCGGTTGCTAAGGTGGTGGTCCTAGCAACTAAATTATTAATATATACGTGCGTTACTATTGAAATAAAAATGACATTTCAGTATTCTATATTTGTTTGTTTGTTGCAAAATAGCAAAAAAATGATTTGTTGACAATTGCCTTATTTGTCCTAAATTATTAATACATAGAATTGTGAAGTTTATATTATGATTCAACAGAAAATTTAAAACGTGGTAAGTATATAACAAGTTCTTTTTATCTTGTAATTATTTGACTATTATCTATTATGGCTTGGTTTCGCATGGTTTAATTGAATTTTAAAAACTAACCAACACCATCTGTAAATTGTAGTCTTATTCCAGTGAAAACAAATACGTATGACTGACAAGGTTTGTGCACTATTTATGGCGGATCTAAACAGCCTACTTCCACCCTTCGCCACTGCTACATGGTCAGTATTACTAACAGTAATAATGCGTCAATAATAATGACCATATTTTTGTAAATGGAATCCATGTTTTATCGACTTTACACGATCAGTATTCCTGTCACTAATATTTTTTTTTTTTTAGAATTATTAATCACCATGTCCTTGCTTTTTCGTACAAGGTGGTTGTTAGTAATTTTGAACAATCACAAATACCCAGGCCTTGAGAAAAACACATAAATGTTTTTGTCATGGCCGGGAATCGAACCCAGAACTCTAGGGTGGAAGGCCAGCGCCTTACCCACTGCACCACGAGAGCCACCTTATAGAGAGAACCCACTTATATTTGAAAAATATCATATTTAACGTGTTTTTACTAAATTTTAATTGTGAAATTATGACGATCGATATACATATTTTAAAGGCTATACTAATCAATTAGTATCAAGTTTTAACATTTTATTGATATTTTATATTAAGGGTACACTGGGTGCTGGGGCACGGTCTAAAACGATCATAACTACGCGAAACAAAGATTGTGCAAACGACGCCCGCATAACAAAACAATTTGTCATAAAAATTCAGCATGCGTCCATTTAATGTTATATTTATTGTTCTATTAGTAACAATATTAATATATTCATTAACATGTTTTCTTTTTCAAGTAAATGTGTAACGTTTTTAGTCATCTTTACACGATTTAAGAATTAATACCCCCGTCGCCATCACGAAACAAATAGACGTGTTCACAGCTCGACTTTTGCTGTCCGATTCCAAAGCGAGTCCAAAATTTCATCGCGCCTATAGTTCAAAATTATTTACCGTTTTACTGAATATGCTTTTAAGTTTGTCCTGTCATTCACCATCAATAATTGAAATAAATAATCGTTCAAAGGCATTTTTCTTATAATTTTAGCTTGGTTAATCGTTGAAATCGAATGAAAACCCAAACAAGAAAAGCGAAAATTATAGTCATATTAGGTAATATTATAGTGTATGTTAATTTCAATTTATTACAATATAACTGGAAACGGTAATATCTCCTGGTTTTGGTACCTAGGGTTAATAATAATAACTATCTTTAAACAAATATTACATCCATTTAATAGTCAATAAGTAACGTTATATCATTTGAGGAGTACTGTGCTACAGAGTATCGTTCGTCAGAAGTGTATTTAAGTTATATCGAGTCCAACGATCTGTTTATTGTTTAGTTAGGTATATACAAAAAGTTCTCATGTTTGCATAGTAATAAAAATAAAATTTCTTTTGAAACTGCAACAATGTAGCGTTGAATTTCACGTTTTGAATCACTTCACCACAACAACGGGAACTTCCGCTCAAAACCAGAACAAACTCAAGACAAACTTTTCCAAACCAATATGAAATAGTGAAATATTGAAATTGCCATAACAATAATATAATTGTATCAACTTTTGAAATCTATTGAGTGATAAGTTTGTAATATACTATTACAGTTGTGCATAAAATTTATTAAGGGAAGTTTTAGTACCTGCTTTAATCCTACTAAATAAGTATTAAGGTCAACCATTAGGATTTAAGAACACCTATTACATTACCTATAGATACAAAATTCTGTTGATAGATACCTACATTATTCAGTTAATATCTGCGGTTATTTGTAATACAATAAATCTGCCGTATAATTTGTCATTTCTATTTAACTGTTAACGGGTACCTCCCCTTGAGGCCTTAACGTGGAGCCACCACTGATAAAATATACGAATAAGTGTTAATAGGCGCCCATAGAATGTAGTATTAAATAAAAAAATAATTTAAATTAGCACAAAAAATAGTTTGTTTAATTAATCGAATAACAAATAAAAAAATATATGAGTAAGAAAAATAACATAATTATTCAGTTATTATAAATAGTAAGTATACAGCTTTGGAGCAACTCAGCATTACAAATGTGACCCACCGATATTCACGTTTTGTTTGCAAAACAAATTGGATTTGCGGAAGCGATTGTCAGCGGTTTTCTCAATCATAACTCAGATCAACAGTGTCTATTATGTTTTTATTTAATTGCGATAATGACTCTTGTAATGTATTGGTTCACTTGCATACAGTATCTTGCTCTCAACACTCGATTTGACATTCGTATCTCGAGCATGTTACCCGATCATCATGACTACCGGTCGCGTAGCTCACCGCGATAGTCTGTACCGTTATCTTACTCCGATTATTGTAACTCTCTGTACTCTGCATCAAGATAATAAACATCTACACCCATCTACACTGATGCTGCCTCAATCAACTCACCTGCCTACCTCCTCATACGAGCCCCAAAGTGGTGAACCGGACATGCGTAGACAAAGTCAACGGGATCATCGAACGCCAAAGCAAGATAACAAAATATTTTTACTCGAATCTCAACGATAACAATATTCACTGCTCTACAGAATCAAATCACTGGACTGTAAAAGTAACCGAGATTGATTTTGTAGCTGTGTATGTGTTGTAGTGAAAAAATGTGGCTCTGAATACTTACGCAGAGATACATCGTTTTTATTAGTAGTCTTGATAATCATGTGATAATCAAAATAGCTATTGATTGATAAACTATTCTGTAGAATTAAAAGATAAAATGGACATCCTCTAAGTAAAATCTAAGTAAATTAGTAAAGCGTATTATGTTTACTCTAATATTTATTTAAGATAGTAATTGTGGACAATAAATGTTGTTGTTAAGAAGTTAAAAAATAGTCCCTCACTCTGTGGACGTCTATATGATCCCATTAGAAGTGAAAATGATAATTTATTTTTTCAAGAGTAAGGGAGAAGGTCATAGATAGTTTGCCTATTTGCTAAAGTTTGCATTTTGTAATGTTTCATTTAAGAATAATGGTTCAGCAAGTTTATACTAAGAAGGTTTTAACGAAAAAGGGATGATTAATCATAAATATTAAACTTTCACTTATACCAATCTACTAATGTGAGCTAAATTTTACTTTATGTCTGATTATGTAGAGGATTCCAAAAGATAAAATCCTCAAAAATTTAAGTGCATTGATACAATATAGTATGTATTGAATGTAATATTTAAGTATTGAAAACTTTTACACGCGTTATAACAATTTCGCCGGTAGAATCTTCTTACGAAGACCGTCATAATCGATTCGAAGATTTAAAACCAAACAACGATGGGGGTGTACCTCATATCAATAACCTTTCGATTAACAACCTAGCACGCTGCCAATTACATCATTGAAGCTGTGGAAATTATTGAAAATTTAGGAAACACTTTATACAAATAACTACATGACATTGTGGATTACTTTGATTTCGAGGCGACCGGTCAATGAAAACTGACACAGTAACAAAACATAAAATTCTGATTGATATTAAAATTATATAAGTCATTCTGTAATGCATTCAAAGCATCAAAGACTGGCCATAATATATAAAAAACCTACTTTGGCTATTTTGTATTTCACGTATAAATAATGTTACGAAAACTATTTAACTGGTAAGTAACTTTGTGGACGTTAGTAAATGGGACAATTATTTATACCTAACGATGAAGAGTTACCTGTGAACAGTCGCCATATATTACGATGTAGAATTGGAAATTCAATGAAGAAGAATATAGAAAAGACTTACCCAGTTATCAGTTACACATATCAGCATTATGTAGAATAGTAAAGTCATAGAGGTATTGTAGAAGTCTTATTTGTACCATATTTATTTCATATAAAAGAAAAGCTAACAACGTATTCTTTCTAATAAACTCGTTACAGATCATCTTCGTCGGAGTAATATAGACCTTCGGATGATATTGTATCTAGAAGAATGAATGATGTTATGTACCGGTGCAGAGATGGTGAACCTATAATACGCTGAAAGAGTTCGATTTCTGTATGCAAAAAAGTAGATCACTGTTTAATAAAAATAAATTAAATACGGCATTACAAGGTGAGGCAGAGAACAAGTAAAGGTATGCACACGTTTGCCGTTAAATATGAACGTCTTCAATGATTATTAATATTCAATTGGACCGGGTCAAATCGAGGGTGAGTTGAATTAGTCTAATTCAGGGCTCGAAATGGACCGGAGCGCACCGGAGCGCCGTTTCGGTTCGTGGAATCTGTAAAGTTATCGCTCTGTCTCGTGGTTAAAATATTTTGACCATCTGAGCTAGATATGCCATATAACAAAAAATCTAGCACATTTATGTTTATAAAATACCCATAAAATTTGATAACCATGTTAATATCCTCAGAAAAATTTCGAGCGCTGGTCTAATTTCAAACATATTTTATACATTATTGAAATCGCGTTGAAAATATTGAACAGTACGTTATTGTGAGACTATTGAAGAATATACTTTTAAATGAATATTACCCGATAAATTAAAATCAATGAAAATCTTCCGCCATTTTGAAAATCTTAAACAACTTAATTCGTCGATGAATTAATCATATCAAATCAATTAAATGTAATGCTCCCTCTTTACAATATCTCAAGCAATGCGTTTTGAAACACCGACACCGTGTCGATAGACGGCAAACATTTACCGGTCATGGGCAACACGGATAGAATGTCGTGTACTTCACAATGCTAACCACGTGATGTTAAACGTACTTGATCCATTGTGGGGATGATTTATGACTTTTACGCATCTGACAAACAACAACAAATATCAAATTTATTTTTGTAAATTATACCTACCTATATTATAATCTTTATTAGTAATTTTACAATAATATTATAAAAACTAGTTTTAATATGATCATATATTTTACCACAACCATATATTATGAAAGGTTCTTTATTCATGTACTAGTGTTTACTGTAACATATATCTTGTCAGAAAACAGGGCTTAACACGAGCCGAGTCTCTGGCAGTAGGTATAGGCAAAGTAGGGTATCCGAGCCCAGTTCTCTATTACATATTATTATATAGGACATATTAGTGTTTATAGTAATATGGCATGTGCGCACTCATATCCCAGCCATGAATTACAGAAAACTAATGTACCTTCTCCACTTCACCCATGTCAAATGCGCCTCCGTGAAATAGTATCTGTACGTTTATAATAAAGCCAAGATCTAGGGAAATGTTTATTTAAACATTATTTGCAATTCTTCTTCTATTATTTTTCAAATAAATAAATGTCAGTTTTGTCAGTTAGGACAACAGAGATTAGAAGTTAGTTAAAAATATTCCACATTAACATGTCATTAATTTAATATTAATCAGTCTTCCACGAAATTTTAAAGAAAATTACTTATACAAAATGTGTGTTAGATTTACAAACCTGTTCAGGGACTGGAGATTTTAATAGGTTTTTTGCTTGCCGGGCAAGGGCTCCAACCAAATTCTACCGATCCAAGTGCTATCAGTATCATCATCATATCCACTGCTGGATGGGATTGCTCGACATCGGCATCCACCAAAGGGCGACAAACGTATTTGTTTTTTTTCCAGATGTGTCCTACAGGCTTCAAATAAGACAGTTATATGGCTTTATTTTGATAGAAGCACATCTGGGTTCGACCAACAAGATCCTCAACATGTTCTCTGGGGCTGCCTGTTGATGAGATCTGATGCTTTTGTCCAAGGTTCGTCTACAAATGGGCTCAATGATATCAACTAAGGCCAATTTTAAGGCATTTGATAAGTTTGCTGCGTTGTATGGATAACGGAATAATTCCGATCCCTCCTTAGATTCAGCACTTTCAACCCCTAAGTCCTCTGTTTTAATAGAGATTCAATACACGGGCACAGAGGATACATTGTGACATTAAAGATAAATGGCACCAGAGAAAATCAAGATTCTTTTTTATTTTATAAACTCTTTCTTTATGCACTTATGTGCATGGTTGCTACACCAGTCCTGTGCAGCTTCGTTTCGGGACAAAGATCTTTTCATTCTGACATGTTTATAGCGTTGCGTAAGGCGGCTGTGCAAAAATTGCGGTCTCTAGTTCTACGCTCCTTCATATATCCACAAACTTATTGAGTTCGTGTATCCAGTGGCGTCATTGGGTCATTCCAGTGTTCGTTTAATGTCCCTTGGGTGCCATTATGTATGACGGTATTTGAGAGACATGCAACGTAGGTATTTAATTTATGCGATTTTGCAACAAAAACGCGTGTGTGCGAGACAGTTTACGCCTAATAGATAGAGTGATAGACTAAAAAGAGTACACAGTAAAATAATTTGAGGAAAGAACAAACAAGCATTCCAATATTTATTTATTGTATGTGTCATTTTATGTGTTTTTAAATAAAAAATCATATTCTCCAAAACGAGGGTGGGCTATTTTTATTTTGATTATCATGTAGTTAAAAATGAGACACAGATCAACGCTACCTAGTCGGACAGGTGATTCATGTGCCATTTCGAACTATAAAATGATAATAGGTAATGTTGATAGTGACTGTGTTCTCAGACTTCACAAAGAAAGTAGTGAATATTTTATTACTCATTGTTAAGAATGATACAGTGCCGGACTTGGCCATTTCGTGAGAGCATTTTCCTCGCCTCATGTAATATGCAGGTTAGTTGTCACGAAAACAGCTTCGTTCGATGGAGCGTGAAGGGGTTAAATGGCATGTGAAGGCATTGCCGAAAACACCGTGAACCGCCGGTGTGGGGGTTAGATTTGATTAAAACATCGAACAAGATGGAGCGCATCCATTTTGTTTTATATTGAGTGGTTTAAAGAACGGTAATAAATATTCAATATGGCCAGTATAAATTTGCAATGCGAGTGTTTAAAGTCAGACAACGTTATCTACAAAAAAGTGTTTTTTTTAGATAACGTTATTTTACATTTACGGCTACATGATAGTCAAACAACGTTATGTCAATTTTTTCTAATTTCTTATTAAATCGTCAGTAAAGTTTAACGCTAACTACATAAGTAACCCTTGTTTTCATATTTTTTAGAAACTATCCCTATAAATTTTAACATCATCATAAGCAAGATAAATGTACAATACACAATAAATTATAAAATATTAACATTAGGTTTTAAATATACATTTTCCTTGTTGAGTAACAAGATGCTAAAATAACGATTTTTGGCTCTCCTGTAAAGTTGCACTTTTGTAGATAGTGTTGTTTGACACTAAGCCCTCGAATGGATTTTAATAATATAGTTTGGTAATGATTTGTATTTATAGATACTTAGGCAAACTTTAATAATAATCACTTTTTTCATATCACTATTACTAGACGTTAGCGACGTTTTTGCTAATCATTTCCTTATCTGCTGCTGCTCGATATAGTGATGGAGTGCTGAGTTTAAACCAATCTCTGAGATTTTTTAGCCAGGGCGTTTTTTTTATACTAGGTCTAGCTTCCAGGAAATCATCCCTTAGATATTTCTGCCGCGTCAATGGTATCCGATTTAAACTAGTTTGATTATTTATTTACCTTTTTAATCTACGATATCATTTAGCTGGACATTTGTAAATAATCGTGGGGTTACCGCCAAAAGTTGATATGTCTCAAAATCATATTATGGAGAAATAGCAATTTGAAGTTTGACGTGCCCTCTAAAATCAAACATAATGCTAATTTCTTTGTGCTTTATGGTGGATGTTCTATAAATATATCGAATGCCCTTGTTTTTTTCTAGCAAACATATTATTTATATAATTACTAGCTGAAGTACCCGGCTTCGCACAGGGTCGCTTCGTGGTTATATTTATCGTAGATATTTAAAAAGTAATGAGAGGTAATTATTTTTTAAATATTAAAATATATGTGTAATACAATATGGCAATATGAAAATAATAAATTCTAATAGGAGTAAAGGTCAAACAAAAAAACACTAAATTAAAATCGAATCCAAAATAAATGAAAACGATATTAATGTTATTAATATGTAGTAAAAAAAAATCAAAATTAGATGGAACAAACAAACAACAAACCTTGTATTTTATATAATACTAATTCAAAAACCTTCGCAAGTGTACGCACAACAACTGACAAAAGTTTCATCGCAATCGGATGAATGGTATAGGAACGCATACGAATAGAAGAAGAAGATGATTTTCTAATTCAGAAATCTTTGTGGGCATGCGCATGACAACTCACCAAAGTTTCATTGCAATCGGATTAATGGTATAGGAACGCATACGAATAGAAGAAGAAGAAGAAGATAGTTGTACTAATTCAGAAACTTTTGCGGACGTGCGCACAACAACTGGTCAAAATTTCATCGCAATCGGATGAATGGTATAGGAACGCATACGGGACAGACAGACAGACAGACAGATAAACAGACAGATAGAAATTAATTTTTATATATAATATATAGCCTATACTCTTCGCGCAAGTGCAAGCAATAAGTTGACAAAGTTTTATCGCAATCGGATGAACGGTATGGCAGCGCATAAAATACGAACAAACAAACAAACAAACAAACCAACAAATAAATATTGATTTTTATATATTAGTTATTAGCAATATTTATTGAATATACCTATGTATATTTTTTATAATATATCAGAAACATACCTGCCTCAGAAAGCTACCACAAAATATTTTTGAGAGAAAATAGGAATCACCCACACTCTAGTGCACGCCAACCAAGGTTTTGGGAAGTTGCATCTGGTACATTACCAGCACAATATTTAAGGGTGCCTAACATTCTTTACGCCACGATATACGTAGACCCAAATAACTGGTGTGGTGGCGTGGCGGGTGGTGGAGCGAAGAGTAAATATTATCGGAAATTTAAATACGTTGTAAATTGTAAGAATTTTTCTTCGTGATTGGTGGGTACATTGATGATGGCTTAAATGGTAAAGCTGACAACACCCAAAATTTGAAGCTGCCTGTAGCAAAGTCTGTAGTTTTTTAGTTCGTTCGACGCGGACGACTCGGCTACCGTGCCCCCGTTAGATGCAATTAGCATGTTATTTAAATGTGGTAATTAAAAAAAAATATTTAAAAGGTACGCAGTGATTGTATTCCGATCGACCGGCTATTTAAGGTCTCGATGTGAGCAGTTTCCCTAAAAATAGGCATATTTATTTTCATAGTTAGATTTGCATAACTTTTCTGATCCGATAATTTTTATGTGGAGAATTGTAACTACAATGTATGACCACGATTGTACAGTCGGTTCACAATCACGCCGAAAAAATCAACATCCCAGTTGTTACTTATATGATATTTATTATATTAGTGTTTAGTCAATCGAGTGTGAAAATTGAATTAAAATATTATATCCGATATAGAGTAGAGTTCCAGCTAGAAAACACTCTATCCGATTGTTAAAATATAGCAATGCCTACCGAAGAGAGACCAAAACCACACATTGTGATATGATAACAAATGGCTATTCAAAAAAAGCCATATCTTTCTACAAAAAGCTAGAGACGATGAATTACCCTTATATTCTATCATTGTATTATTTCTATAGCGTAAATCATTTCGGTTTACCAAACCGGTACCTAGATTAGTAGGGACTGAATGGATCTATTATCTTATTCGACTTTATGAATGAGTACTTACTTAATTCATATTATAATAAGTCTGCCGTACAAAGAAAAATCTTATAGATATCATTTAGCTGGACAATGAAAAGTGTTAGTTCGTATCCCACTTTTCTAGAATTTTAACCAATAGCATTTGAAATACATACACGAAACAATATCTAAGAAATCTTGTGTATAACTCATTTAAAAATGGTATAATTATGTATATTCTAATATTTATAATAGTTTAACCAACTATTTGAGTGCCGTTATCTTTTATTGAAAATCACTAGATGGCAGAATTAGGTGATACGATACACGTTACATCTATCTAATCAGGATGAACTAGAAAATCTATTCCATAAGTAGAGAATACCAAACAAGAATTAAAAAAAATATGATTGTAGATAGAGTTGATCTACTGCAGAAGGGGTGGCCTAATTTAATTATTCCGTAAGTGACTTTTTACAAATTGTGCAGCTGGATAAAAAAACTAAATATTTAATATCTCGTATCTGACTATTAATAGCACACACGTGTTGTAACTACATAGCATACCAATAACCCGTAACGTAAAAAGTGGTGAAGCAAAGTACATAACGCCTAATATAATGATAAAAACCAATAAAATGTGACATATACCTATATAAAGATAAACATCTAAATTTGTTATATTACTTACTGTTAAATAATTCGAAAGTGACATTTTAAAGCTTCATTTAAGACACGTCATGCAACACGCTTGACAGCTAAGAGGCAAGATACGGGCTATTATAGGTTTATTCCTGAATGTTCAGATACAGGAAATTACTAAAATAGCTGTACCATTTTTGTTAAAATACCTATACGGGAATATCGCAGTCGATGGGCAGTATTTTCGTTGTTTTTAATAGGTACCTACATCAAAAAGTCATTTTCGTCATATAGGTCAGATAGAGGTATTAACATTAGAGAATAGACAAATGATTAAGTATATAATAGTACATGCTCGAAGATAGGTAATCCGGCTGGGTGCGAAAAATAAAAGCGATAATAATCTAATTTGCATTAATTTACTCACCGGAATACTATTTAGAGAGCTGATCATAATATCTCAAGAAATAAAAAAAAACATATAACTGGTGTATAAATTGGCGCATTTAATTTTTTGTGAGATGTGGAATCTTGAACATCACCAGACAGCGGCAATACAATATTCTAGATGTGTTCTGGTGGCACCTTCTGAGAGTGTCCTGGATGGAATAGATAACAACTAAAGTCTTATTAGATACTGCATGAGTTAAAATCAGCAACTTTCCTCAGTGTGTCATATGCGATTCTCCGGAAATATTATTTACAAAGTCGGCTCTCACGTCTAAACTCGCCTTTGCGTCACCACAGCCATAAATCAAACCTTCCGAGAACAGCGATTCAGTGTTGCTTGCAGTGTTACCATCATTTTCTATGCTGATTATAGGATAAAGGCATAAAAATTATAGTATTTCTGAAAAATATATAGTACAGGAACATTTTTCGTCTTGAATCCTTTAAAATTACAGAATTTTGGTATATTTGGCGTAAAATTATAGTATTTTACATTTTTAGCGTAATTAAAATTATAATATTGTACTATAAGTATAGTACGGTTGGCATCACTGGTTGCTTGTGAAGACCGCGAACATCTACCTAGTGACAGTCGCGCGTAGCCTTCGTAACGTATATATATATATATATATATATTTGAATGCGGCGGTCGACGAGCCTGTACAGGAATGACCAATTCGGATGTGTTTGTATGCAACTTCGACTCGGAGCCCGAGAATCATACAACTTGTCGATTGCAACAGCAGATTTTTTTTTGAAACGAAACAGTCGCATTCCACCAATCTATGGAGCTGCATTTGGCAACGTATGTTTTGTGTATAACGATGACGTCACATCGACGTATTCGACACGTTGTAGGCGAGACGAGTTTTGATGTAAGATCCGGCTAAAGGTGAATATAAAAAAAATACGGTATTATTTGACAGGGATAACACCGAGGGGATGAATTCACTAAAAGGAAGAGTTAATTAGAATTATTATAGCATTAAGTAGAAGGCTTATAGAAGATAAGGAATGGAAAGTTTATCTGTAGTCAACAGTACCCACCCACCCAAGTTCGTTCATTTTTACAGAAAATATGACATAGTTAAACGGACGCCGAGCGAGAGAAAACGTTGAAATAGACTTCATGTAAGTGTAGTCGGAAATAATGATGGTTACAATAATTAAATTTACCTTATGTAATTCGTGAGCAATAGAAGAAATCGCAATCTGCGCAGTTTCAAGATTAAGTTGTTTCACTGTAATTATCTACTATCCATTGATTATTATATAGATATACTTAGAATGCCGTCCCTTTTCATTTTTGGTTTCAAATTGTTTGCAAATTCGTTAGGTACCTATTCACCTATTTTATTATTTACTTTCAACTATCCTAAATAGACAAATAAAGCAACAATCTCTTAATATACATCATAATAATATATTGAGTTTTACCGCTTTTATACGAAACTTACTCTCAAACAGTGGTGATGATAGACTGGAACTGCTATCGTTGTATATATAAGTTGTGATATTTGTATCAGTTTTTTTATTAGCCACCCTTTATAATATTCTGCCTCTATCCAACGCATGATATGCCTACCCTCGAGAGGATACTATTTACTACTGTAGCGAAGGGTGTATGTATGCTGTTAAGATCCGACATAAATAATGCACACTAAACTTTGTCAGTAATACGTATTGGTTTTCATTGAACTAAGACTACAAATTGCAGATTATGTGACTTGGATTTTAAAATTAAATTAAATCCTGCGTAAACCAAGCCATAATAGATAATGGTAATAAAATATTCGTATCTATGAAATATCAAAAATTTTATTATGCCATTAAATTATAAGTAGTACATAATTTTACATATTTTATAAAAGAAGAATATTGTTTACTTATTAATTTTGATTTGGTGTATTCTTAGTTCAATGAACAAAAAATAAGCATGATTGATAAAGTATTTTTTTTTGACCATGTGCGATCCTATTAAGATCATATAGGCCTCCACGGGGTGGAGGTTTGTATTAACAGATTTTTGATTTTATATAAATATGGTGAGAAATGGATGTCAGCCACTTGCTCAACCTATCACGTCCATACTCTGACTCATACAAAAATTGAAAAACAATATGTGTACTTACTTGCCAGACCCAGAATTCGAACCTGGGACCCACGATGCTATAGGCCGACGCCTAAGCCAAACCGCATGGCCATCGTGTTTAGTGTGCACTATTTATGTTGGTTCTTGATAGCTTACCTCACTCATCTAATATAATTAGGCCTCATAGTCTGATGTAACGTTAAAAAGAAAAATAAAAAAAACTGTTGAAGAAGAAAAAGAAGAAATTGTTTTTATTAAAAGTTTTGAATTTTCACAGCAAGCCGACGATATATTTATTGTATAAAAGAATTTCGTGGTGGATATACAGTATTATGTAGATGTTCACAGTACTAGATCTCCATATAAGAAAATTGACTTGTATCTACTAGTCTTGTGTCATGTTCCGTATATGCTATATGCCCATATTGCATATATATGAGTATATTCCTAGGATGCTATCATGTTATTGGTCGCACGTTTACCGAATATTCTCTCCATCGACATTTTTGAGGAAAATATCTTGTTATTTTCGAATTCAGCGAAGGTCACGAATATTTATATTCTGAGCACACAAATAATGCAATATAACTTTGGATATATTATAACTGTATGTTTACTTACACTCATCCGTAGAATTTTCAAGTTTTCGCCATGTATTTTTTGAAAAATAAAAAATATAAATATTCGGTAGTTTGAAGATATTCATAATAATAAACATAGATGCCTAATATAAAATTGTTATTTTATAGAATGGTTAATTATTTTATACCTGATTAAAATATCAATTTTGTATAATAACCTACGTAAGTACCTACATATTTTAATAAACTCATGGGTTGCTATGATGTTTTTCAAAATTCTAGCGAAAATGCTACCATTTATAATAAAATTGTTGTTGACAAAGAAATATGGTACTTACTTATTTATTTATTAAAAAACATATTGAGTAGATATACAACAAATTATTAATTGAAGATGTTCACAACATGATATCTAGAATGTAAAGAACAGGTAAATCAAGTAAAAAACAAGCCAAAAAATTCATATAGCAAAAACAAAATAACAATGAACGACTATTTTTTAAAGAAAAATAATTCAAGATAAAAACGAATTTAACAATAAAATAGAATTTAAAAAAATGCAAATGTCTACGTTTCTATAAAATACAATGACCAGCCGTACACCCCTTACTATTGGTCCCTGATAAGCCTGACATGACGAAACAGTTTTCATCCAAAAGAGGTCAAGGCTGCGACCACACATGTAATTGACGAGTTCATATAAATTCAAATTTTCCAAAATATCAGAATTAGAAACTATACCATGTGAGAGCAGGGAAAAATGCTTAGAAGTGACTTACGAGCTTTAAGATAATGAAAAGTGAGCATGCTTTCAAGAAAGCTAGTCGAAAAATACTCATTTGAGTATAATATATACACATTAAAAATAAAATTCTTCTGGACACTTCCTAAAACAAGCTTTCAGGAAACCTCATATGGACTAAGATAATTATCCCATATTCAAGAATGTATTATTTTTAAACTCCCTCCCCTTCTTATTATTATTGCGAGAACGGATAATTATTTTCATCTTTGGGCTCACTATGTTTAATAAAATATATGCATTACTGCCCAACAAGAAGATTTAGTCATAAGCCGGGAGGCGCTGTCGTCGACTAAATGGGAGGAGCTTGTTAGTTCATAGTTTTAACACGTAGCCAAGAAGATGTTGTTCAACTATAAATATGCTGTGTTTTATAATTGTTTTATTTGCATATATATTACATCGTTGTAATCAACAAATCTCGTTTTGATAATTGCCGAGAAACAATCAAACAATCATCTCTCGATCAATAAAAATACCTTGATTTTAATTATGAATGGATTTCCTTAATTAAGTACCTCTTAGTAATATTATTATTATTATTGTAGGTATGTAACAATCATATTACTCTGCTTGAAAATAAATGAGTTATATACATTGATAAGTATGCTTAGTTGTCAAAACAATTGTCAATTGTCAAACAATGTCAAAGTAATCTAATATATAAAAATTAATATTTGTGTGTTTGTTTGTTCGTATTTAATGCGCAGCCATACCGTTCATCCGATTGCGATAAAACTTTGTAAACTTATTGCTTGCACTTGCGGGAAGAGTATAGGCTATACTAATATATAAAAATGAATGTCTGTCTGTCTGTCCCGTATGCGTTCCTATACCATTCATCCGATTGCAATGAAATTTTGGTAAGTGGTTGCATGCACACCCATGAAGGTTTCTGAATTAGAAAAATCATAATTTTTTTCTTCTTCATTATATTTTCTTTTATTCGTATGGTTCCTATACCATTCATCCGATTGCAATGAAATTTTGGTAAGTGGTTGTATGCACACCCATGAAGGTTTCTGAATTAAAAAAATCATCATCTTCTTCTTCTTCATTCTATCTTCTTTTATTCGTATGGTCCCTATACCATTCATCCGATTGCAATGAAACCTTCGTCAGTTGTTGTGGTAACACCCGCAATGGTTTTTGAATTAGTACAACTATCTTCTTCTTATTCTTTTTCTTCTATTCGTATGCGTTTCTATTCCATTCATCCGATTGCAATAAAATTTTCGTCAGTAATTGTTCCAACACCCGCGAAGGTTTCTGAATTAGTACAGCCATCTTCTTCTTCTATTCGTATGCGTTCATATACCATTCATCCGATTGGAATGAAATTTTGATCAAGTGTTGTGCTCACGCCGCAAATGTTTCTGAATTGTTAAAACTATTTTCTTTTTCTTCTATTCTATCTTCTTCCATTTGTATGCATTCTTATACCATTCATCCTATTGCGATGAAATTTTGACCAGTTGTTGTGAGCACGCCCGCGAAGAGTTCTGAATTAGTACAACCATCTTCTTCTATTCGTATGCGTTCCTATACCATTCATCCGATTGCAATGAAACTTTGGAGAGTTGTCATGCGCATGCCCACGAAGATTTCTGAATTAGAAAATCATCTTCTTCTACTATTCGTATGCGGTCCTATACCATTCATCTGATTGCGATGAAACTTTTGTCAGTTGTGTGCGCACACCTACGAAGGTTTCTAAATTATTATTATATAACATACAAAGTTTGTTGTTTGTTTGTTCCATCCAATTTTGATTTTTTTTTTTACTACATATTAATAACATTAATAACGTTTTCATATTTTGGATTCGATTTTAATTTAGTGTTCTTATGTTTGACCTTTAGGTACTCCTATTAGAATTATTTTCATATTGCCATATTGTATTACACAGATATTTTAATATTAAAAAAATAATTACCTCTTATTATTTTTCAAATATCTAAGATAAATATAACCACGAAGCGACCCTGTGCGAAGCCGGGTACTTCAGCTAGTCTAATATATAAAAAATAATATTTGTTTGTGGGTTTGTTTGTTTGTTCGTTTTGAATGCACTGCCATACCGTTCATCCGATTGCGATAAAACTTTGTCAACTTATTGCTTGCACTTTCGCAAAGAGTATAGGCTATACTAATATATAAAAATGAATGTCTGTCTGTCTGTATGTCTGTCTGTCTGTGTGTCTGTCCCGTATGCGTTCCTATACCATTCATCCGATTGCGATGAAATTTTGGTAAGTGGTTGTATGCATACCCATGAAGGTTTCTGAATTAGAAAAATCATCATCTTCTTCTTCTTCTTCATTCTATCTTCTTTTATTCGTATTGTTCCTATACCATTCATTCCAATTTAGATTTTTTTTTTACTACATATTAATAACATTAATAACGTTTTCATATTTTGGATTCGATTTTAATTTAGTGTTCTTTTGTTTGACCTTTACTCCTATTAGAATTATTTTCATATTGATATATTGTATTACACAGATATTTTAATATTAAAAAAATAATTACCTCTTATTATTTTTAAATATCTAAGATAAATATAACCACGAAGCGACCCTGTGCGAAGCCGGGTACTTCAGCTAGTAGAGTATAATATTTTATCATCATTTCCATAATCATAACTAGATCAGTAGAGTCTGTTATGATTGGTAATTGCGACAATATCTCTTGTAATAATGTAGGAATCCTAACTCAACTCATCATGTCCATCACGAGACGCACTACTATTACCACGACTCCTTCACTAGACATAGTCAACGTCATTCTACTCGAATCGAGTCTCTCAGTTCATTAATATAATCAATCTCTTGATCACATCTATCTCCGCGATTATAATCTCACGCTGTCATCCTGTATTCTTGTAATGATCAATAAACTCATCTCCAAACAACCAAGCAACAACGATCTTTTGTCTCCTCCATTATCATCTATGATCAAAGTTATATTATTTTAAATGTCTTCTTGAAAAAACAAATATTCTTTTGAATCTTGAGAAATAAAAAAGTCGAGAAATCACAAGCGCTATTCACATCCAAACGAAGGGTTTCGTGGTATGGCAGATTAATACTGATTGTTTTGCGAGGCAGGCGTTTTGATGGAGTCATTAACTTCAACGTCTAACTCATAAACCCTATATTATTTATGAAAGTATGACTATATTTATTTGGCTCAGCCCTAAGTGTATTGAAAAAATGATAGTACAGCCAGTCTCGTATTAGCTATTTTTTCCACAAAATTACTAGTATTCTAGGATTTCGGCACTACATACATATTTCTATAAAATTTCAATGAGGGGCTTCATTCTTTGGCAAGTTTTCAAGTCATGAATCGAACGAATTGGCAAAAGGTTTTGCAAAAGGTTAACCTAGGATCAAAGAAGCGGCCATTTGTGGGAGTTATTAACGGTCTCGGATATATCACAGGGGGCATCCCCGGGTCTGAAATCAATTGCTCGGTATAACTTATAGCAAATGTATTTGGAGAGTTTATCGTCTGACCTTTGGTGGGCTTTGTTTGCTCGAATATAATGTTGTTTGTTATTCACAGAAAAAACAGAACACATCAATGTTATGATTTGTGCGTCGTATCACAGATTATAATCCAGTAATAGAATTCTCTATAACAACATTAAATTGTTGGTTGTATTTAATAATAAACAAATACGATTCCGAGAAATAAAGTTGTTTTTATTGTAAAGAAAACCAGGGCGACTAAAGACTACTTCTATAGAAGGTCAATTTGAGCTGGAGTAATAATATGAAAAAAAAAACAACAACCAACGAAAAACATAACAAAGTAACCTTTTAATATTTTTATTTATTTAATGGTTTTGACTGTCAATAAAACTATTAATGAAAATAAGTACTTAAATACGTATTATACACATTAGTAATAATTAAAAGTCAGAACAAATAACGATGACAAAATAATGTTAAATCAATATATTATAAGTACTTATTTAATATGTAATAATCATACCACTTATCATTAAATAATAAGTGACACACATTAATATTTATGTTTTGTTGTCAAAATAAAACAATAGAGCAATAATAGTAAATATCAGCATTTCTTCAATTATAGGGTCTATTTTGATCTCTTAATTGCGAAAATATCTCTTGTAATATATGTACCTACTGCATTTTAATAAATTGAAAAGAAAGTGCATGAATCCTCATTCAACTCATTGAGTCAGTCACAAGATGCTCTACTGTTGTCACGAGTTCTTCACTCGACATAATTAACAATCACTCCACTCAAATAAAGTCTCTCAGTTCATTATTATTATAATCAATCTCTTGATCACATCGATCTCACCATTCCATCATTACTCTTGATCATAATTTCCCGCTATAATCTTTATCATCGTCATTAAAGTGTTACTGTATTTATTGTATTCTCCTCCAAACATCCACGTAACAATGACCTTCTATCTCTTCCACCGTCATATACCGCTAAGAATATATCTAAAATATATAAATCTAAATAGTATAAGAGGATCTTAGCGAAATTAAATATATCAATTACTCATGTAACTCAATATCGAAACGCGTACGATTTGACCCTGGACAGGGTTCATCTCGTCGTTTCCATTGCAAAATTGTATATCTGCAAAATACGACATTAGTGTGACACTATACAGTTGCGAAGGATGACTTTTGGAAAGATGTAGGCTGTGGAGATCGGATAAAAGAACACACTTGTCAGGTATACTTACGAGAAAAAAGAAGATAATACGATATTACTACTAATGAATAGGTACCTACACACTAATGACAACGACAGACTAATTTAATGAAACTTCAAAAACTCAATGACGGCATAAAATTAATCAGTTTAAATTAAGTACGTATTTTTTCAAAACATTTATACACATCAAAAATCATTAGATAAAAGTTCTTTTTATTTTTAAAAACAGTGAATAATTATTAATATTCGATTAAACACCATAGAATTTTTTTAAATCATCTAATTGTTAATTATTTAGTTTTATGCTCTGCGATCGGAGCTTACCTTAGTCCATACAATTTGACAAACTGCGCGGGGCTAAGTGACGTAAATTCCATATGAAAAAAATTGAGAATTATTTGAAACATAATCCGACCTTTATTTAGGTCAAGACAGATGGTGCGCTGTGGTATATTTTTAAACCCTTTGCAGATTGTTTTGTAATTGTCTATGTAATACATTCCTACACATACGGCATCTCTCGTTGGCAAAATAAATTATTTTATGGAATATATAATCAAGTGATTATATAAATAAGTCAATATGCAATTAAAAAATATTTTTCTTTAGAAGGTAGGCTTCAAATAATCGCCTAGTATGGAGTCTTCGCCACTGGTAACATATTACATTGTAAACAAATGAACTCACCTGGTCAGGCAAACGAAAGTTAACGACACCAGTGGGCAAGCTCAGCATTTCGCCCCATAGTGTTTCGATATACAAACAGAAAAAACGAAAGCCTTGCACATTTTCACAGCTGTTAAATACGCAAGCTTTCGAATATGAACCCTCACTCTTTCGTAGTATTTCATTCAAGCTCCGCGTCAAATTTTTTACGTAATTCTCGTCATTTTATAGTAGAATTTTAATCTGTATCTCTTTTTACGACTGCAATAATATTTATCTTTTGTACTCTGACCTATTATGGTTTTACTATTATTTTTTGTACTGTCAAAATAATTGTCAGCGTATTTATGGGTGAATAAAAGGGTATTTCTCGAACACACGCAATCTTACTTGACTCTTGTCATTACAAACTCTTCTATTCACTTCCTTATTCGATTCCCATATACGTTTAACATAATTTACTAACTCTTTTGTTTGGTCAATAGATACATACTATTGCAATAATGATAAATTTTTATAATTAATCTTAAAAACAATATTATTTCGGTTTCCCTCAGTTTTTCATTAAAATTACCTAACCACCTTGAGTCTTTCATAATATAAATGTATTGACACTTGGTATGCTATAGATCAGTGATTCTTAACCTAGTTGGAGGTACTGGCCCCCAAAAGTTTCATAGGCGCATTCACCAAACCCATCTTAATTGGAAAAATAAAATATGATTTGTTTCAAATTAAAACATAGGTATATATTTTACTGGTGCACAAAATGAACCGTGGATCAACATCATTGTGTTCAAAGAACAAAACCATTAAAACATAATTATCACACAAAAACAAAAACACAATAATGAATTACTGCAAATCAGTGTGACTTCTGCTGTTGCCTTTCAGAGACCAGTTCAGAAATGCGCGGCTTCACCTTGGCAAGTGCCACTCTCATGTCATTTTCGCAACAAAGTCTGTTCTTTTTCTTGGTTTTTATATCCAGCATCCTCGAAAAGCTCGCAAAGATATATTATAACAAACGGTATGAAAATCTCCAGAGCTTTCTTAGCAATTATTACCATTTGTTGACACCAAAACGTTGAGAGCATTGTTGTTCTGAAGAGTTGCTGTTGAACCTGGCTCTGCTGAATTTCAATGATTTCATCAAGGTATTCATTATTTACATCTGCTGTCTCAACACTAAACGTGAACGGCTGTCTCACCTATGCTGGATATGACTCTCTTGTAGGGAAGTATCCGTCGAGAGACTTTGCAAGCTCATCTAAGTGCGTGGCAATTGCTTGCTTCAGTTCCGCAGGCACAGGAATGTCTCCGATTCCAGATAAATCTTCATAATCATATGAGTCGGGAGTGTATCTTGACCTCTGCCGAACCCCTGAGACTGACTCACCGAACCCCTGGGGTTCGATCGAACCCAGGTTAAGAACCACTGCTATAGATATTGTATTCAAATCAAAAGTATTATGGTATCAGTATAAAGCTGTTGCTATGGTTGCTACTCGTATCATGCTTTATATAATATTGTTTTTATAGACGTGACAAAAAAATGGAATTCACGTTTAATAAAAAATATCATATAACCAAACTAAAAACAATAAAGAATCGTCATACAGAGCTGAATAGTACCAGAATAGTGATAATGAAGCTGTCAGATGCAAAGACACGTCACTGCGTGTTGAGGGGCAAAGGCATGTAAAAATACTAATATAAGCAATTAAAAATGCATAATAATATAAGGTATATTATTAAAAATAAACATAAATACGAATATCTGTATTACCTACCATTGCTTTGCTTATTTTATTATTATTAAAAATATTTAAAAAAAAAATCTCACAAATGACACCCAGTTCGAACAGGTGAAAAACTACACATATCAAGGTTATATTTGATGGAACTGTTCGTACAACAAAGCTGGGTTGGAGTTACTTTAGTAATCTAAAAAATCTGTTTGAAAAATCTGAAAAAAAGTGAATATGGTAAAACCTATTGACATCAAATACAACTAACGATCTCTAAGTACTTGTCACTCGAACATCAATGGTTGCTGCCAAAAGTTGCTAACTCAATAATTTATGTATTTAGTGTTAACAACGGATTATGTGTCTATATTATAATATTACCGATATTAAGTATGAATGCTAGAAAAAAATTCAAGGACGTCCCATATATTATAGATCATGCACATAAAGCACACATAAATTAGCATTATGCCTGATTTTAGAGGGCGTGTCAAACATCAAATAGCAATTAACTACTTCATAACATGGTTTCGAGACTCCATGATATTAATCAATTGATATCATACCTTCTAATCAAGCAGTTCTAAATTAACCTCTCAATCAACTAGTCATTACTCGCATGTTGTGTTTTCCCGAGAATGACATAAAACTATTAAATACCAAATTCACAAAAATAGCCAAATTAATATTATATAAATAAATACACCGTCAAAATGTAATACAGTGTACAAATTCATACAATAAATAACTATTTTAAACAATTATAACTATGAATTAAATATCTATCCGCATATCATGATGATTATACCTAAAGCTTTCCAATAAGTTATTGATTGGTACTGTTAGAAGATAAAACGTCATATTTCTGCTTATATTCGTATCCATAACAAATATGTAATTACTGGCTTGAATTATTTCCACATTGTGACCAATATCAATTACCGTCATGTAAATAGCATTAAAAATTACAACAACAATTTTGCCATAAAGTGTTTCCGTCAGGATGTTTCGATGTAATTTTAATAAGCCCGCCTACTAAATTTTATTGATGCGGTCCACGGCGTGTATTTATGCCTACTACCCGATTCGCGATTATTCGTAATCGAGTTTTAAACCAATCGCACTTTTGATGAAACAAACCGCTACACCCAGTCCAGCCCTAATGCGTATAGCAAATGAATTATCAACTGGCAATATGTTACCTTACCAGTGGGAATACAATAGGGTTGGCTATGATTTAAAGTATTTTTGTAATAATCAATACTTGCGTTCGTAACCTTATAGTATTAACCCCTTCTTCTTCCGATTGTGCTACAACTCAAATGGAGCCCTTGCCTCTTCAATTATTTTTCTCAATAACACTCTGTTCCTCCAGTTGTCTACTGGCAAGAGCTTCTTGACTATCCTCATTGTTTTGGTCTTTCCACTATGAATTTTACTCATCGAGCATTCGGGCTAGAGATGACGTTTCACTTAGGCTATACGTAATATTATTAAGTATGTATTGAAATTGTTCACGGTTTTTAGCCTATTAATTTATATTTTTATACTAAGACACTTGAATACACACGTGATACCTACGTACAAAGCGTTGACTATATATTAAATTAAAATTTGGGAGAAGCCCTGGGGATTATTCTATCGCTACCACACTATAAAAGATGTGGAATCGTCATTAAGTGTTGTTATATAAAAATGTTCATACGAATCCTTCTAGTTATTAAATTATTTATTTAATGAGCCATAGAGTGTACGTAATGCATTTGGATTCTTGAATGGTTTAGCTTAACGCATGATGAATTCTACAAGATTACTTGCGTGTAGAGCTGTAGAAGTGATGTTCGAAAGAAATGTTGGGTCAATAATTATGCCAAGATATTTACTCTGGATTGATGCTTTTCCAAGCTGTTTGATATGATTTATAGTTACATTTTTAATCAGGACCTATAAAAAGTAATATATACATATTTATTTGTCAATTTTTTAATAACCAACTTTCAAGTGACTTAAGATGTCGTTGTAACATGTGACAATCCATCTCTTTGCAAATTGGCGCATATAATAATTGTAAATTATTATCCACAGAAAAAAAAAATCAATTTCCACAATTATATTCATTATGTAATTGACAAAATATTTAAGACATGTAATTGGGTCAAGATTTAATCCTTGGACACCGGAAAGAGTTTGAAAAACATTATATTCATACACGCCCATCGTTAACATTACATTTTTAACGTAAACGATTTCACAATATACCTAATATTTTAAACTATGCACACCTGTATTATTTTTTCGATTTGACTGGTAATACGTTTTTTTGCAAAGTACCACACCAATCTGGCTGCAATTTTTCTATGGATTAACGTCTTTTGTTTGTGGAATAATATGCTATTAGAGGTGATACCGTAGAAATGGCATTAAGAAATGAGAGCAGTGGTATAAATAATCTTAATCTGGGGGTTGTAATATTACGTAGTGAATGAGAATAAATTACTGTGAAGAGTTGCATGTTGCACGCAACTGTAAGAAGCTTAGCGGGTTTCTAGTATATTAGACCTTATACTTTGACGGAGGAAACGCAAGAGTACGTTATATATAAAATTAAAATATATTACTGTAAGGATAGCAAAAAAAGTGAATATACTATATAGCAGAAGTCTAAATACTGTTTCTATTTGAGTGCATTTATGAAAATAATTAAACATGGCTGAATTATGTAGTAAATTGTCAGTTATTAAAATCGCTCAGTTTGAAATTTCCAAACGTAAGTAATTTTTTTAATATTCATTATTGTTCTGCTATTTAATTACTCAGATGAAGTTATAAACTAATTTAACAAAAAAACTAAAAGAAAAGAAAAAAAACTAAAAATGAATATTATTTTAATAAATAATTTCTAAACATATTTGTTGGTGTAATGCAGTACTTATATTTAAATAAATTATCATATTTCAATCAATATTAGAAAAGTAGTATGAAAAATAATATGGCAACATACTAATTTACACGTCAATTTAACTGCAACTCTAAAAATGGATACGAAAACTGATAGAAAATCCATCCTGTCTCATCCTCGTTTTGGTTTTAGTCGGCCGCTTCGGTTTCGAATTTACACGTCAGTTTATCTGACAGCTCGACGGAAACGGAGTCTAATTGGATAGCAAAACTGATCGTTTAAAAACAGATTTTTACAGCATTTTTCTTTTGTTATAAAATTACATTGTACAATCAAAAATATTTTTTATTATTTAATCATTTAGAATAAACCTTATATTAATAATAATATACCATAGCATATCTACCTAAGTTTAGTAGTGTTAAAAACGTTATTTTTTTTTGTTATCCATTCCCTGATTGTTTTCCATCCCTGTGGTCAGGACACTACCGCTGACCGCATTTTATCGGGTTTTATTGGCTCACAGTTTAATACCTTTCAAATGCCCACCTTTATGGCAGCCGCTATATTAAAAACCGATCGCAATAATTTCTGCGCCAGCAAATTATTGCGTTGTTTCAGTTTTACGATGTGCAATTAATCAATTATTTATTCAGCGGATGATTTGTTTTCATTGACGTTAATTGTAAAACAACATGACCACTTGCGCTAATGTTCTGCAATAAATTTGAATTCATTCATTATTTTTTTATTGTCTCGGTAAATTTACACACACAACAATAAAATTATGTAAAAAAACTCGAAAAAAATTAGAAACACAATCTATTGATACCTCTTAGCCACGGTACTCCAAAAGACGACTGGTGAGGGTGGTATGGCTGTACCTCTTAGCCAAAATAGTTGGCAAACGTTTACAAAGTAATGGTTAATAAAGTAAAACAAGGTATTTGGCAGGGTTGCCCTAGTTTATTCAATCACTTGGCGTAATAAAAATACAAAAAATATAGACTTAAACAGATCACGACAAATTATTTATCTCCGCGAACCGTAGAGCCGTAGATGTACTAATGTATTAAAAAGAAAGTCAGTCTCTTCTGCATTAGCCACATGAAAGCTCTCAGCTGAAGGACCAAGGATGGAGCATTATTATGAAAGGAGAAAGCACACGAGCAGATATTTTTATATTAATTAATATGGTTAAAACTAAAATTGTTCTGTCGCGGCACCGCGGTGTCTTCATTTGGTGATACTATTAATTAATATAATAATTTATACTATGAAATAATGATGCTTTCAAAAATAAATAAATAACTATTATTCAATTTATACTGTGCAGTTTTCATGTTTCTAATATTGTATGACAATTATTGGAAAATATTTTCATAATATACGTAAAATCGTAACGGCACGAACGAAAAATGGCATCACTTTTGATGGCGGTAACGATATTACCTTGATATTTTCAGTCAATGTCATCTATGCATAGGGATTGTAGGTAGTTATTTAGTTAGTTTTACTTAAAATCGCCATTATAAGCATCAGGCGCTAGGTCTTTAGTCTCATAATAATTATTGTAGTATCGTTTAGAAAGCAAAAACATCGAAACATTTTAAATTATCTTTCAATTTGAATAAAACTGTTTAATTTACCATTCACTTTCAGGAATTGCCACTTATCTTTTATTGTGGATATTATAATAAAACGAGTACACGAACTCTCATTTTGTTATCTGTTAAAAGGGCATGATACCATTTTCTTAAGTTTTCAACACGACATAATAATTTCTAATGACTAACAATAAACTACTTTCATTGCTCCGAGCGAACAAGCACCATCTATGTATGCATGTGTATTAATTCCCAAAGCGCACAAAACATGTCTCTATACTATATTACAGGCATGTTCAATGCGTTGATCGCGATTACCAGATGAAATTCGGTCGATAGTAATTGATTCATGGAAATTCAACATAATTTCATAGAAATTTTGATAGGGGAGCATTAACCATTCCAATTTTTATTTCCTTAACTAGCTTACGTGAAAGTCATTTTTAAGTAAATAAAACCATGAGGAAACCTGCGTGACGACACGTCGCATTATTAAATGATGAAATTCAATTTCATGTTTTGAGTTAAATTAGCCATTATATTCGTATATCGCTCCTCTTTAGTTCCACAGAATCACAACTCGAAAAAATTACAAGTTATCCTAGTAGGGCCGATGTTTTTGTCACTTTTCTTTAGCCTTTACTCAAAACGACTAATTCCTAGTTGTATCACTATGGAACTGAGCCATCGATTAGATTCGTAAAACCAGCCGCAGGAGTGAGAGAAACAACATAATATGTGAATCCCTGTGCGTTAAACTAATATGGAGTTTTCTTTTACCGTCACGCAGTAGGCTCTTTGCACAGTAAGAGAATAGTTTGACGATGAGTGCAATGAGTGCCCAAAATAAGAGCAAAACTTATAATTTAATATGAAATTGTGTATTTTTATGTGATGGTGAATGACAAGTGTAGTTTAACTTGTAATGCCGCAATGTTCTCAGCTTTCAATTATAAAACGTTTGTCACTCTTTAAAATGTTGAAATTAGATCAAATAACTCTACAATTTTTAATATTAATAATGGTAAAAGTAGTCCAGTGCACTTAATCAAGCTAATATAATTAAATTACCTAAAATCTCCCTCAAATTCAAGTTATTATTTTTATGTGCATAAGTATTTCAATTTCTAAGTGATAGAAAAGCCCTTCTGCTTCTATCCTACTAAATTGAAGAATGGTAATGGAAGAGAATTCACTGACAGTTTTGATAATGGATAGTAGATTACAGCCCACTAAAAGTTGGACATGCCTGATATGATAGTATATGTATTAAATTAACAGAAGTGTGTAGTGGTAATAATACTACTAGAATTAATTTTGCATGTTAACACCCCTGTAAAACTGAAATTCAACTCACATACAGAATTCATAGTATTTGGTAAAATAGTGTAGAGCATGGAATATTATATTTCGTATGAAATTTGAAGCTATTTTAAGCTCAGTATACTATTATCAACCACAGTTTGGTAGCATACTGCAAGTATAATTTCATAAAATAAAGCATGTTGAATTTAATATTGGTAATTTTTACACAATGGTTTTGTCGTAAGTGCATAGAAACAGCAAACAAATTAAATCGATTTAGATTTGTACTTTTACGTGACTATAATAGCGCCTGTGCGTGGATTTACTTGCATAAATAGTGTGTATTTTAAGCAATGGCGGTAATAATTGTTTACACATAAAAGTCCTGACTGCCTCTCTAATATCATTCTTCAAGCTTCTGATAGATTCAGACAGGTTTGGATGGATTTATAGATTTTCAGTAAACGTCAAAATATGCTGTGCGGTGTAGCTCGTATTTCTTCTGGTAGGTTCGCCACTATCGTTCTACTCCGCATGCGCAACGCCATGTTTACACGTGCATTTTATTGTTATGGTCGCTATAGTACGTGCTGTCAGCAGTAAATCCATGCACGTGTAAACGGGGTATAATAAAAATGTAATGTAAGTGTAAGTAAGTTAGTGTAAGTAAGTTAGTGTAAGTAAGTTAGTGTAAGTAATTCCATCAAGTATCCCCAGTCAATAGTGAGTAAATTATTGTTTATTTAATTTTATTTGCAGGTTAATACTAAACTTTGGTTGATATTAGTGTACGCGGAGTTATTGGTGTACATTTGAAAACTGTCCGTTTATATTTGCTAAGTGGATTATGAAATAGTTTTTGAATATTATTTAACTTTAACTTTATACAATATAGTTAATTAGCATAAGTCTATATCGAGAGTGAGTGGTTAATTACCGTAAAGTACCTATTCGAAATTACGATATTATCTGTTTACACTATCTATTACAATATGTACTCTAATCTACTATTAATGAGATATCAATATTCAAATCATAATATTATATCTTCATGTATTTCTTTATGCATCTTTGGATGTATGTGATGTGGATGATGATGGATGAGGAGGAATAATGTGTGGACTGAAGATTAGTTGTTGAGAGCGATGATAATGAGTTTACTTGCGAATTGACAGGTACAGCTTACATGGATACAATTATACAAGATAACAGCGAGGTACCTAGGTATTATTGCCCGATGCACTATGACACTGAGTGACAGGTACACGATTGAGATATAAAGCGGAGTGAGATATTTGTTCAATCGTGATAGCATTTTTATTGAAACCAATCACGGCTTAAAAATACTTATACTGAGTAATATTGAAGTAAAAGTTTTTATTTGCAATTGGTAATTAGATTCATGTGAAACTTGTATGTACTAAACGGATCTTATATTTCGCCGTCCATGTTTCTCACTGAGTCAGCATTATTCGAAACTGCCGACGGTCTGTGAACAATGTATAGACAAAAATTAAGTAAATTTAATAATATCTATTTTGGGAACTTCTTATTCGATGGCGCTAAAGCTCAAGTCGAGCCCTGGCCTCCTTCACCGCCGTCCTCCAGTCGGAACGGTCCTCCGCATGTCTTTTCCAGTTCATGATTTTTAAGCAGCTGGGGAATTTTGCATGGGGAAAAGAAAAGCTGAGGAAAGCAGCTGGGGGAGCATTTTGGGAACAACTCGTCTATTAAGATTTTGTTGACACTCGTTATTCTCACAGTACTAGTTCATTAGTTAGTTGCATTACAGTTGTCCTGGCATCCGAATTCAAGTTATCAGATTGTTCTAGATCCTTAGTCGTATTCCTAGTGATCAGATGATTCATCGCGATTGGAATCACAATTTGGGTGGGTATTGTAAATAACCACGTAACTCAGTATAAGATAATCATCCAAAGTGTTATAAACAGACTGAAAAGTCTAAATAAACCACAAATCCAATTAATTAACCTTCAAATCTTACATAACGATCTGTAAAACTGGCGTACCCACCACCCGTCACTGCCAAATCACGCGTTCCCTCAATTCACGCCCAATTAAGCACCCATCCTTTTCATTATACTTAATTTCGTTTGTAAAGACAGTGTCTTCGTTCGATTAGGCGTCGCCTTTCCGGAGAGATTTAAGCTCAGTGGAATGACCATGTTAAAATAATAACTTTGAAATACTATTATTAACAAATACGTTAGGTGTACTTGTATTTATTTATTATGAAGCGTAGGTCAAAATGGACCTTTTATGGTATTTTCAGTGCATAACCCTGGACATTCCTTAAACGTTGTAGATAATCTATTTATATAATTTTGAAGCCTTATTATCCTTTATATTTATTTTAAACATTTGATGACTGCATAAAGTATTTTTATTACATAAAATAGTATTCTTTTAAACCTCTCGCTCCAATGTTTTAGAATAGGTATAGTCATATTTCAGTACGTCCATGTGTAGTAGTGATAAGATTTGTTAGATTTATTAATTTTAAACGCATTACAAAACCATTAGTAAAATTAATGTTAACATTATAAAGTGACATATTTACGATAAAAATTTTATTTTATAAACTTTTTGATCCCAAATTTGACAAGAATTAGGCATTTTATTATTCAAAAAATGGGCACGATTAACACATTTTAAGATAATATTCTAAAGATATTGATTATAAACTATGTCTTTGGCCATTCAAATGTGATAAAAATCCTACGAATAACGATTGCTTTATAATAATTATTGACCTAAGAATAAGGTAGTATTTTTTTGAAAAACGTCATTTTTATTGGCATTTCCCAGTGGTTAAGCTACATCATACGGCCGTAGCCATAAATTGATAAACGATAAATGAAGTGGAGAGTAAGATTATGGTAACGCGCGTGTTTAAACATGTACCTAACCGAAAAAAAAATATTTTTTTAAAAAAGGTACCCTTAAGTATGTGCAGTTAACATTTTATAACATTGGAAGACTAATCGACTTACCTTATGTAAGGTTACTCCCATTTCACCTGTAGAAAATAATATCGCGCGACCAGTATTTTCCGACGTGTGTATGAAAAACGGTCGTGCGATTTTATATCGCACGAAAATATTCGCTTCGTGTGAAACGTAATCACATACCTAATTGTGTCGATAATTTGACGTGCATTTTAATGAAACATTCATTCAGTTTTTACTCTGTTAGTACCGCAAATAATGGAACCAAAGATACTTACATACCCACCAGTTTCAGTTAATTTATTGGAAGCAATGTGAATAATTATTATAACCGTTATTAATTATAAAAGTAAAATTAAAATCGTGGCTGTACATTTTGCAAATCCGTTCACGCCATCTTTAAATTTGTTGTTTACTCGATTTAGGCATTGGTAATTCACTTAGTGCAATGACGTGGCTATAGTGGAACAACTTAACCTTGAAATTGTGCAGATTGCGATTTAATCTACTGCGCACGAATTACTTAGAGTAAATTTAATAATAATAATAATTAAAATTCTCTCGCTCGACGTCGTTCTAACTACATCATATTTCCTGTAAAAACTATCGAACTTCACGCTTATATGGTATGTTTATAGTTGATGGTATATCTTGAAAACTACTTGTAAACGTATCACAACTTGTCGATGGTATAATACAAATAAATGGGAGATTATAAAATTCATAATATGTATTATAATATTAATTAATGTAATAATAAATTATTCCATTAAACATAATTGAACATTAAATTCTAAAAGAGTATTTCAATTTTGGTTTTCATAATACACAGGACCAGTTTCATCCGCTTTAGAGGGACATCTTCAAACTGGAACAGAATATACAATAATATAGATTCTCGGTTCAGATAGTAATATATTAAATAATGTGTGGAATAAGTACCACATATCGTATTATATTTTAATTAATATAAATAATGTATTTCAATCAAAAATTGACAGTTAACACCATAAGAAAAGATAAATCATTTTGCTAGCATTGTAAAAATGGACTAAAATATGACAACTCGATCGAGGGAATTCAAAAGACAATCGACAGGTTGCATGACAACAAACTCATCTCGCGTTGGTTTGAAAATCAACGTGAAAAAAACTAATGTTTTGTGTAATAGCACCTGTCCTGATCCAGATTTCCCTCTGATTAGTGACGGGAAAAACATTGAGAGCATCGATAGCTTCAACTATCTGGGGTACACATCACGGGAGTTGGCATTTTGTAGAGAGAACTCGCTATCCAAATTGGAATGGCTGGAGTAACATTCAACTCGATGCGGAGTATTTGGGATTCATGATTGTACTCGGTCAAAACCAAATGCCGCCTATTCGATGCTTGCATTCTGATGGTGCTGCTTCACGGTAGCGAATCATGGCACCTTACGAAGACTCAGAGCAACCGTATACTGAGCTTCGTTTGCGACGGATACTGGGTGTGCGGTGGTACGACTTTAGGAGCACCAACACCAAGCACCCTCTCGTCACGCTGAGAGTGAAGAGGCGACGTTGGACCTGGCTCGGCCACGTGCTGTGGATGTCAGAAGGGAACCTCAACCTGGCTTGCCTGTTCTTCAAACCGACCGGATTCCGGCGTCCTGGGAGGCCGCTAAATATAAATATATAGACGGTATATGGCGGAACCACGGGATGCTGGTCTGACCTGGAACAAAGTAAGAAGACTGGCGAGCGACAGGGATTCTTGGAGGCGCCGCGTGGTGTCTATATGCTCTAACTAAGGGGCGGATATGGCCGAAGAAGAAGAAAATATGATACGCAAGTAATCAATTTTTATACGTGTCTTAAAAATACTGCACTAGTTGCAATCCACCTATTCGAGCCATAGAAAATAATAACTAGGTAATTTGTTCATAATGAGTCATGCAAATGTTAGCCACTTACTCGACTGACTAATACTGTACATGTGACAAACCATAGCAAACCCTTATGTTTCAATTTTCTTTTAACTTCGATTTCTGTTAAACAAATTTATGCCCATAGCTTAAATGGCTTCAGTACAAATATATTAAAATAGATATAAGAAAAGAGCGATTTGCTATAAATTTTAAAATTTAAAAAAATATGATACGCGAGTCATCGATTTTTATACTGAAAAATACTGCATTAGTTATAATCCACCTCATTCGAGCCGTAGTAAATAGTTACTAGGTCATTTGTCCATAATGCGTGATGCAAACGTTAGCCACTCCTTCGACTGGCTAATACTGTGAATGTGACAAACTATATCAAGCTCATATGTTTCATTTTTCTTTTCACTTGCACATGCTCATAGTTTAAATGGTTGCACTACAAATAATATATATTATATTAAAATAAATCATATTTTATCTTTTAAATCTGCTATTTCCACTGGAACCAATATAATGTTAAGTTATACGGCGACGATCGGCTAGGTGAAAAACCTCCCGGGTGTCGGTGGAAAAACTTTTCCCTGTGTCTTGTGATTAATTCGGCGCTAATGTACGACCGAGGCGCGATTTTTCCCGAATAAAGTCTTCTCCGATTGCCAAAGATTGATTGATCTTTTCGGCGAATATGAGAGAATTCCGTGCTTCATCAACTTGCTGGTAAATTTATATTACGAAAATGATTAATATTATAGTAATATTTCCCATAGGATTCGAAAAAAAGATTTTCCCCTGAAGACATTTTGTTTTTGACAGCAAATTGAGAAATTCAATTGCTTAGGTATCGATGTGACATTTTAAAATGACACTGCTTTCTCTAAAATATTATTATTGTTGTTGATACTTTGAATTTTGTCTTCTGTCTCTCTTCAATGATTAAATTGGCTACCATTACTAAGAAACATTATTGTATTTATATAAGGAAAATTATTTTTATTTTATTGAACAACTAAATCACATTGATTAACTATTTTTTTTATTCAACGAATAATTCACAAGATTTAAGAATGTAACATTCTAATTATTGAACATACATATTTATTTGAAAATACTTTTGAGAAAATATATTATAACCAATAGAAAAAATCTTTTTGAAAAAAGCACTTACTTTGTTATATATATATTATATATATTATACTTAAATTCTCACGTCATTTGCTAATTTGTATAATATGTATACCTTAATATTATTTTAAAAATGATGCTATTTCAAATAATATCATGTTTCCATGAGATTTAGCTTGTAGTCGAGTCACCAGGTCAAGACTTAGGAAATTTCAGGGAATACAGGTGTTTGATTGATTCCTCAGCTATTGTTCAGTTATTGTGCAGCTCCACTAAACTGTTCTCGGTTGCAGATGATAAAGCAAAGATCATCCTGATGATAGCCAACGTTCTATGGGGATGTCACAAGTATGAAGATACATATTTTTTGTAATTATATTAGATAAAGCTTATAATGTGATCAAAAAACATGTCGAAAGATATATTTTTATAAGTGGTTAATACTTAATAATTAGTGTACACTTTAGAAAACATCTTGAATAATATATTAATGTAAAATTATTTGTTTGGCAACCACTGCAATAACAAATGACATCATCTTATTAGACACTAACGAATAGTACTCAATATAATATAAAAGTAACATAATATAAATTCTTGTCACCTCTCGTTCCGTGAAGTAACTTAGTAGTCTGGCTAATTATTACGGAATAAATCCAAACCCAGCGAATTACCGTTACGAAAATATTATTTGATCAGAATGTTTACTTGCGGCAGTAAACAAACGAATTATAATTCTGCCAACAAGATATTTTCTCAAATTAATATACAAAAACATGATAAAATACATACATACAGACGTACTTACTTCATTATATTTTCTTTTTGTACAAATGCGTAGAAAATTCATCCTTTTTGATACATTGTTTCTTAAATATGTGGTTTAGAGAAACATAATAGGTATACATTTTCAGTTTATTTATTTTTCAAATTATTATTATACATATATATTATAATATAATGAAGGATATGAGAAAGCCATCCAAAAATAACATGTGTACTGTGTTTCTTGACGTCAGGAGGTAAGAGTCGGGCGGGTTCCGAGTGCAATTTGAAGATACAAGTAAATTAAAGAAGAAAGTAAAGATACAGTATAAATTTAGACCATATAGAAATGAAGTCCCAATGTCGAGTACGTATCGACACGTTAACAGGAAAGGTTGAAGTAAGTACCAGATAATGGGCAAGGTGTGTGAGTCAGTAAAGCACTTTTTGTAGCTGTATTCCAGGGTAACACCTTAATTCCAAAATCAATAAAAATAGTCTAATTAATGCTACGACGCTTTGCAGGAGTTAATTATTATCTCGAGGTATGATCTGTAAAAAGTATCGTTTCATAAAGGTAGACCCTTTGTGTATACCTTTGTTTAATTTATAATATACGATGTAATAAATAGTAGGCAAACGTGACATTATATTATTATAGTCGCGTTATTATAACACAACAATACCATAATTCCATTAGGACGACATCTTTTTTTAGGTTAATCAAACACGTCAAACTATCACAATACTAACTAACAGTAAGGCATAAAGTCCACTAAAGCAGGCTTACGGGGCGCTCGCGCATTTTCTATGTGAATCATCGAAAATACAACGTAATCAAATACGCCAGCGCACACTGGATTTGACGACGCATTGTGCCCGCCTGCCCCACGAGTCACCGTTTTTTGGCTTCTCAGTGATACGAATTAACGAAAATACAACGTAGTCCATTCATTGAATACGGTAAGCAAAATCACGCTCCTCGAAGCATCGTCGATAGACGGGCGAGAAGCCATTATCTAAGAACAGTGAACTCTTTGTTTAATTATTGCGTGTCCGATATTAATTACATGCCCCGAGAAATTTAATAATATTTTTATTGCTTTGTTATGAGAAACGCTGATAATAATAATTATTTTGTGCTCCTTGAGCCCCTTATTACATAGGTGAAGGGTAATGCGCGGGTGGGAGGGGGCCTACTCAGTAGTGAGCGCACCGAACGCTTTTTTGGTGGGCTTTATGCCTAAGAGATATCAATGGCATTACTTACATGGACAAAATAAAATAAATTAGAAGGTTTTATTAAACGAATGTGAATTTATTAGTCAGGGGTTCACACACTTTTTCGTCAAAGGACAATTTTGAAATCAAAAATATTTTCTGTATTTAAAAAATATGAGGCAAAAAATAATAAAACTTATATTTTAACTAAATGTACATTACTATTAAGCTTATTAATATACTTAAAAATAATATTTAAATTTTTTCACCTCTTGATTTATGCAATTGTTTGTTTGAAACTAAATCCTACAATCTAGGCTCAATTTTTGGGGTGTGAATACGCAAAACAGATTCAATATGGTTGTTTGTTAATTTTGATCATAAGTTTGATTTATTAATGTTCATGGTAAAAAAAGTTTTTTCACAAATATAAAGAGCTTGTTTAATTATATTTGGTTATACCTCAAGTGAAAGTCTTCATTCTTGCCAGAGGACATTTAATTTTAAATGTAATTTTTAATATTTGATATGAAGAATAAAAAATAATACAGATTTACCATAAATCTCGAGGGACACATCCAGATAGTTATGCGGGACACACTTTGTGAACCGCTGTATTAGGTGCATACCTATATAAATGTGTAAATATTATTTAAGAGAGAATGTAATTTTGTCCGTATATAAGAATTACAAGGAAATGTTTGATTCGATTAAAATGTGAGATGAAACATTTCTGTATGTAAATCGGATTAATTTAGACGGCGAACATGATTAGTCTCATGTGCTATATATACGTTTTCCAATAAATCGACGACAATTTGGATATTCTTACAGATAATATTAAAAAAAAGTTGTTCCTAAAATTTTTAAATCGAACTCATAATGCGATTCTTTTGTTACGGGTATTTGATTTTAAAACGATTTTGAACGAGCTGGAAGCAATCCAGAACTATCCGACATTATTCATGAAAACACTTCGCTTACAATCCACACACAAAGAATTCAAATTGACAGACTCACCAAAAAGGTTTGCAACAACGTCGGATTATGAAATTACTGCAAATAAAATTTTTGAGATTTTTGATAGATTCGGGCGATCGTAGTAGGTATAAGCTGCAACTGTATCTGTAATGACAATTAATTAACAGTTTATTCCTCACCTTCCTAACAGTTGGCTCCATCTATATAGAGAAAAAAAAAATAACGGCTTTGGCTAACTAATCTAAAAACAATACACAAAACTAAAAAAAAGCTCTTAACCGCAAATTGCAAATATATATATATATATGTGTACGGTACCTGCTCCATATTAATAATGTTAATACTAACTTATTTAAACAGAGTTTATAATAATACATTGAAACTAAAATAATATATCGTCTTTGTTCTGGCAGAACACACTAACTGGAGAATACTAGTTTTGGGTAATTTGACTTTGAAGTTGTTAAAATGTTTGAAATGGTCTATCATGTGAGTTTATTAATTAGTAATCGTAAAAAGGATGACTTTAAAATAAAAACTGTTTATTTTAAATTTGTTAAGAAGGTTTCCAGACGGTAAAGTTTGAAATAAGGAACAATTTGGTATAACTAACTCAATATGTCATTTTTTCGAATTAATGTCTTCTGCCAGAACAGTGATGATATAGTACCATTACTGGCACTTGAGATATACTTAGATATGTATAAATAGACAGCTAAACTTGTTATACTAAAAAATAATTTTGAGTTACGTACTTTATTTTAATGATAATATTATGTACTTAACGCTTTCGCTGCTGAATAGATAATGAGATTTTAATTGCCCCCTTTAAAATGCACGTTAATTACATCGATCGGCCGCCTGGTCATTACGCGCCGTGTGCGTCTTCCGCGTCCAAAGTATTAAAACCTATCATGAAGATCCGTTTTACCAAGATGTCTGATAAATATAAAATTGATTGAATTGAATTTAGTATTAAATTGTACCAATTTGTCATTTTTCGACAAAATGACGACAAAAGAAAATATTATTGAACTTTAAACTTTTCAAGGTATGTACCTATCTATTATTTATGTCAGGAAAAACATTGTATCTCATTAGTTAGCTTATTAAATATATCAGTTTTTTGTCAAGCCGGTTTATTTCATGTCATATATTTTTTTCATGTAAAATATACTTACGAAATTTTCATCACATATTAAATACATAATCTTGTATGTATACCCTTTAATTAACAATTACTAAAAAATAAATAGTTTTTATAAAAAAAAACATGTATGTTCGATTAGTTATCTATCTAATTGTAAAATTAACATACACATGTCAAATACTTAAACACTAATTATTAGTGATAGTTCATAAGGATAACGTCAAGATTGTATTATTTACGTTTGATATTAGAAGTGAAGTATTATAAACTTGCCAACTGACAAGCTTTTTTATGAATGAATTTATCTTCTGAAAGCTAAGTATCTAACCTACGACTCAATGCTACATTTTCAAATACATTATTTTAAGCGGGTGAAAAAAATATTTCGTTTAACTTTACTGCTGTCTTTGTTAACTGCCAAATTTAACCGTTTTTGCACTCGTTTTGCTTATTTTTATTAGTAAACAATGCATTTAATAGCCTCTGTTTACTTACCACCAAACATTACATGTGCTCTGTTTTCATAAATACTAATTTTAAGTTTAATGATTATTATTAGTAGGTATAAGTGTTTGTATTTGGGAAATTGTTTGTTCCCATTGTGATTTTTTGAGTCTCATGAATATTTAAACATACCTACTTACATCAATTTTACATCAAATTCATAAATATATATTCCATCATAAGAATGTCCTAACTTGAGAGTCTGATATTCTGATATTATTATTATATTATTAAAAATGAATTATAATATTGTTTTTTTTATATCATGTTCAATATTTTTGTCAGTTTACTATTTAGAAGATGACGTCATAGAAAATACTTTCGGGCTCTTGAAAGTTACAACCTGTGGGTTGGGAATCTATTGTGTAAAGTCTAGAAAGCGATTACAAAATATTGAATATTTTTTCTATACGATTTATATTTTATTTATTTTTTTGAATATTTTGTTTCTACGACATAATTTATGACACCTTCTTTTTTATGTCAGGTCTTATTCTGTTAGGATGTTATTGATGTTGCATTTGAGTGGGAATTCGTGTTTTAAGGTTAGGATCACGTCGCATTTGCAGATTTGGTCATCACTCTCATCAGATGATACTCGTACTTTCCAGGCTTTCATTAAATGACATACATATATTGTGACTTCACCGGAAATCGAATTTGGTGCCATGAAATGAAAATTTAGTGACTTACACACTTTATTATGAGGGTTGACGTCTTAGGTACGTCCTACCACGGTTTGTATTATGTTAAGGGTTTTAATAACATTTTCTCTAGACTAGCTCCAGAGACGCACTCTGCTATTTTTATAATATATTCTTTGATACCCTCGGATGCTATATGTTACTTAATATACTGAAAATCAGTCCTTTTCGAATGATAACAACCAAAGGTGTGGTTGTTACCAAAACCTACTCCCAGATTTCTTTCAGTAGCATTTTTTGGGTGGGAATAAATCACACATCGCGCTAGTCAAAATTCACATAAACTATTCAATCATTTATAAAACAAGATCCAAAACAAAACCAAGCAAAAGTGACGTATCACATTTAAAAAAAAAGTAAATTTAGTTTTGACAACTTACTAGTCACATAGAAAAAAGACGAAATTCACAAAGCGAAACAATATTTTACCATGAAAAACAATTCTCACTCATTGCTAATGTAACTATGGTCATGTCACTGCTCGAGACGTCATAATAGTTCAGATATGTCAAATAAAGTATGCACTTATTACTGTAGACATTGTCGTTTAAATATCACCAAATATATAAAATAGAATATGGATATTATTTTTTTAAGATACAAAAAATACCATTTATTCTTTATCTATAATATAACAATTATAACAATACATTAAATTGACAATTTCTTTTTAAATTAGTTTTTTCATAATTTTATTTACTATAAATATTGTTATTAGTATATTATTAATATAATGTGGACAACACTATTAAATACTCCTGTTAAAATATTCTTTAAATTGATGTAACCGTAAAGAAAAGCAAAATATATTTACCGTCGATACAGTTATTCATTTTTGAGTGTAACAATAATCTATTAACTAATGAGAACTGACCATTTGATAGTAAGTGTCGATCATTTGTGAAAACCATCCATTTATGACGAGAATTTCATCTTTTCAAATTTAATGTTGTCGGTACTTTGTGAAAACATTCTATTTTATTGTGGAAATAATAATATATACTTACTTTTTTTATTTTTTCAGTATACTTGTACTATAATAGACATTATATTTAATTAAATATTACAAAACAGACTATTAATCAAAAATATAAAAAAAATAAGTAGTTTTTTTTTTAAAGAAATGGAATATTATTTCAATTTACTTTTTTTGAAACAGTATAAAAACTATACTCGTATGTAGGCCTCGAGGAATTGTAAGTATGTCACGAGGTACACATAATGACTTCGACGTAATATTGTGCCTGACGTTGATTGATAGATAGTTAATCTTTTATCTTTTGTAATATTCCTTCGCGAAATAATGACAAGTTGCCAAGGTTTTTGGTTCTTCCTATGCATCAACTTCTATTAGCGTTCATTGAATGAATTTTAATCGAAAACCATTTCAATATACAACGAGCTCTCTTTGCTATATTCAATACGCTCGGTGAATAAAACACAGGGCGACTCGTGAAAATGATTGATGATGCCTCATTATTTGCGATTAATAACCGTTGAATTAGAAATAAATTATCAATACGAAATAATTATCGGTTTATTATTCATGACGTGGTGGAGAAAATTGGTAATTAAGGTACAGTCACGGGCTTATGAACGTATAGATTTATTATTGAGAAATATTTGAATACACTTATTTTCATAACAAATAGCTTATAAATAATAAAAAAAGATTGTTTCATTTATTATAATTGTTTATTTATCAAAAATCATCAGGGGTTAATTTAAAACACATCTCAAACTAAAGATAGTAAACATTCGCGTTGAGATATCAAAGAAATAAAGGCAATAGGTAACAACTAATTGTACAATTCCTATACCTATTATATCGTAATCTCTATATATATATAAAAATCTCCTGTCACGATGTTTGTGGTCGAACTCCTCCGAAATGGCTCGACCGATTTTTATGAATTTTTTAATGTATATTTGTTAGGTATGAGAATAGGTCAACAAGTATATTTCATACCGCTAGGTGATTAGGGTATCTCTATCCAGAAAATGTTTCTTTTATTTTTTTGACAATTTTTTTTGTATTTTTTTTATTATTTGGCATAAAAAATACCTATAACCCCAAATTTTCACCCTCCTACCCCCCCCCCCCCCACCCTCCCATTTCTTAATCGCGATTTTATTATTTTTGTATGAACAAATTTAACCGTCGTTCGTATTTCAAACAGAATGAAATTATTTATGTTGTTGAATGACAGATGGCGCTACGTCCGAGAAGAATTCAAGAGAAGCGTCGCGTCATTTTGACATTTCATTCGGCATATCACAACGCAGTGCGTGCAAAATTTTGTATGATTTATTTTAATTTATCTATTTTTGTATGCGTGTATTACAGTGCACAATGCCAGCAAGACGCAAGGGGGGCCATTTGGGCCGTCGAACGAATAAAGCAACAAACATGCGAAATAGTAGAGCAGAAAGAACAGACGAACAAATCCAACAAGATAACAAAAACGTGCGTGTGAGCATGTCGCAATTACGTGCATCTCAATCACAAGAGGCACGAGCTGAAGGAAATCAATAACGACAATTGTAACGGAGCCAAGCGCGCCGGTTCGTAGTTAACACACGCAGAGCAAATGACCGACAATGCCAACAAGTACATCGAGCATTTACATCCGCTTCGTTCCTTCGTCTCGCATTCGAGTACGAGCCAAATATTGAATATTCCACTCATCCGAAAGTGCTGATGGGTGCTATGGACAAAGAATGTCCACATTGTCATGCTCTCAAATTCAAACATGAGTCAGCCGGGATGTGTTGCGCATCAGGAAAAGTGCAACGACCAGAAATTAAGATACCACCAGAACCATTGAACGGCTTGCTCATCGGCACGGTTCCAGATTCAAGCCTGTTCCTGAAGTCCATTCGCACATTCAATTCATACTTCCAAATGACTTCGTTCGGAGCAACAGAAATAGTTCACAATACTGCGGCAAATGGTCAACAATTCCATTCTACGTTCAAAATCAAAGGCCAAGTATACCACAAAGTAGGCTCATTGCTGCCAATGCCAAAGGAACCACATAATTTTTTACAAATCTACTTCATGGACGGTGAGGACATCAATCGTGTGGATGCACGTTGCGGCTACAATAACCTCAATTCGCCTAATGCCAGGTGCATCGTCGGCAAACTGGAGGCCCTATTGAATGAGCACAATGAATTATTGAAATTCTTCAAAGCACACATGAACGAATTGCAAAGTGACAATCACGCTATTGTCATCAATCCTGATAAAACACCAGCTGGAGAGCACGTGCGTCGATTCAATGCGCCTGTTGTTGACGACATTGCTGGAATCATGGTTGGTGACCGCACATCGACGCGAGAAATCGTGATTCGAAGAAGAAAAAATAATTTGGAGTTCATCGCTGACACACACCGTTCATACGACCCTCTCCAATATCCGCTAATTTTCTGGAAGGGACAAGACGGATATGGCATAAACATTAAACAACGAGATCCTGTCACAGGTAATTCATTCATTATGAACATCATTACTCATTTTGAATTGAGAAAATGAATGGTTGATTTTTTTTTGGTTTTTATCGACGGTCATCGTCTACAGTGCTCTATTCCTCTTTCTGTCATATATCCCATCCCCACACACTTACGATACATTCGTTATTTTTTATTTAACAAACAAAATTTTCACTAGAAATAATTTATATGGCAGAACAACGTTTGCCGGGTCAGCTAGTAATATAATATAACTATGTATAGACTTAGCATATCAATGAATATTTATTAAGGAATGGATATAATTTAAAAAAATCGACTATTTTAAATCTATAGATATAATTACAAGATAAAAAGATTTTTTTTATACTTACCACGTTTTTAAATTTTGACAATTCTATGTATTAATTAGAACTTTTTATTGTACTTGATAGAAATACTGAATAAATATAGAATACTGAAAACTGAACTGAAGAGGTGAACATACGACTCATAGCTGCTAATTAGTGCTTCTACGCCTGTAAGGGTCTACCGAGTTCAAAAATCCTAAGCAAGAATAGCAAACTGCTTATCTACAAAACAGTTATTCGACCAGTAGCTACCTATGGCTGTGAGACATGGTGCCTCACTCAAAGGGAAGAACATAAACTGGCCATATTCGAAAGAAAGATCCTCAGGAGAATTTTCGGGCCCACATTGGAAAATGGAAGTTACAGGATAAAAATGAACCACGAGTTAGAAGAGTTAATAAAACATGAAACGGTGGTGAAATTCTGTCGATCCCAAAGACTAAGGTGGGCTGGACACGTTGAGGCGCTCAGGCATTCCTGAGCACAGGACGCCAAAAATCATGACCAAGTGGATCCCACAGTGGTAACGGTCTAGGGGCAGACCAAAGAAGAAGTGGGCTGACTGTATCGAAGAGGACTGGAGAAAGATGGGGAGGGCTGGAGACTGGAGAGGAGCAGCCAGGTAAAGGAGCGTGTGGAGGACAATTGTAGAGGAGGCCAAATCCCGCCCCGGGATGTAGTGCCGAGAAAGAAGAAGAAGATATAAATACTGAATAAATATATAATATTGAAATCATTTTGACATTTCATATTGATTTCCATAGTAACGCACGTATATATTAATATTTTAGTTGCTAGGACCCCCTTAGCAACCTATAATAGTACTAATATATAAAGACCGTCCAACCTCTTTAGATCGTATAGTACTGACATAAGATTCATGTCTAAATAAAACACGGTTCTTGTCGGTTTACATTTTAACAAATTTTAAATAATTACATGATAAAAAGAACTTTTTATATACCACGTTTCTAAATTTTCTGTTGAATCATAAAATTAACAATTCTATGTATTAATAAATATTTTTTTTTGTACTTGATAGAAATACTGAATAAATATAGAATACTGAAATGTCATTTTGACATTTCATATTGATTTCCATAGTAACGCACGTATATATTATTAATTTAGTTGCTAGGACCCCCTTAGCAACCAATAATAGTGTTTTACCTTTTTACGATTTTTTTCCGAAATAACTTTCCGTACAAAACAGAGTTAACTGCAAATGAATTCAATTCTGCTTAAAGATGGTAAAAAGTATTAAAAGAATGCATTGTAATCAAGTTCTGATATATTCTAAAAGTTTCAAATGTCTAGCGGGAAGTTAGTCGGGAAGTTAGTTAAAAATCTTCAGTCGTCTAATACAAATCTTGGACAAACAAGAAAAAAATGTACCGGACACACAGAAAAAATTGGTACTGGACAAACAAGAATATGAGCTAATAAAAACGTGGTAAAAATAGAATCATTTCAGAAATTAAACCGTATACTTCACGGAAGGAATTTAGTCGCCACGGAAGTATTCCGATGATTCCTAGACTATTGCATGTCCTTAGGAAGTCTTGAGTACTATTATCTGATGGGTTGACAGTACTTAATTGAGTGGAAGTGTTTTGTTGTTTTGTCTCTTTCAAAATAAGTTCCTCCAAAGTAAAACCGTATGGTTAAGAATTGTTTTTTTTCTGAAAGGTGTCTTTCCTGTCCGTTTAAATTTTTTATTCTCTGGTGACCTACTTATTTATATCAACTATTTTTCTGTAATAATTTCCAGGGTTTTGAAGCGGCACTAAACCGATAACCGGAAAAACCGTTATTTTTGCCTAAACGAAAACCGTTGTTCAAACACATGCGTTAACATGATCTCACTCCGCACTCAGTTGTCGTTCAGTTGTCGTAAGCGCAACATGTATAACTTATCGGGCTATTATACAAGTACCACAAAATGTTCTAAATTATGGTAGAAAATATTTTTTTAACACAAATAAAAATATTTAAAAAAATTAATCAGAGGAACTGAATCGAAAACCGAAAAAACCGTTATTTTTTTCGGAACTAAAACTGGAACTGAACCGATATATCGAACCCTCGCAACTAAACTGCCACAATTCAAAAAACGTCAAACAGAGAAACTTTTCGAAGACCTTTCGCATTTTTGTACTGTGATTTTGAAATATGTTTAGATATTGAATGAAGTTTTGACTTGAATTTGATGACTTAGAGATATGAAATTTTCGGTACATATACTATGAACGATAGACAATGAAACGTAGTAATAACTCAAAACACGTAAATTTGGACTTGTCGCGGTTTAGTTGCGAGGATGCGATATATATATATATATTTTACTTCAACCGGAATGAAAACCAAAAACTGGAAAAACCTTTATTTTTGTCGGAACGAAAACCGGAACCGAAATTTAAAAAATAAAATATTCAAAAATGCTAATTCATATGTTTTTCTCTTCTTTGATAACATATTAATACTTTCGACCGAAGGTACTTGATGGAATTTGAATTTAAATTCTAATGGATTCAAGCTCTGTACTATTCCGTTTAAGTCGTTTCTTGCGACCCGGGTTTCGCCTTTCGGCATCTGACGCAGAGCTTGAATCCATTAGAATTTTAATAATAACACTTTTCATTAAGACCATCACTAAGTCATATTCATTTATTTTGCATTCATCAATATTGTATACTTACCTAAATCTGGTTTTCATCATGTTATATTATAATAAAAAAAAAACAATTACACGGTTTATTCGGTAGTCTTCAAAATTGGTAGCGTTTATCGCCAGGCCCTTGTTGAGCTGTGAATCTCCGGATGTTGTGACATGTCTCCAGGAGGACCGCTTTTGAATTCTTCCCTGGAGGTGAGCAGTCCTTAGCTTCCCCTGCCGTTTCTTAAGTGTACTCATATGTAGGTATGTATGCCAGTGGTCTTTTATTCACTGTTTTTTTAAGCTTCACATAATATCTATTTGTATTTATTCACAATATTACTGCTTAGCGATATAGCAACATCTAAATAGTTTATCTGGTAATTTTATTCCGAAAAAAATTAAATGATACACACGTCATTGTGTATTTTTTTTTATACTGGAATTCATTATATGGACGGTGAATACATTATTGTCACGTCTTTTTTTTAATAACCGCTATGTACTTTGTGAGGGTTGTAATTCCGTGTCCAGAAACCTGTACGTATGCAGTTCGCCGTATCACACTTTACCGTGAAATGTTGTATCGGAAATATATGGCCGTATACATACATTCGCTGCGGACCTTTTAATAAATATTTAATTACCACATTTAAATAACATGCTAATTATATCTAATAGTCACCTGGTGGGCAACGCACCAGTTCAACCGTCCAACCTCTTTGAGTCGTATAGTACTGGCATAAAACTCAAGTTTAAATAAAACACGGTTCTTGTCGGTTTACGCTTTACAGGAAGCCAGCAGCAAACAAATTCGTTTTGAAAATAGCTGATATACTGGATAATTTGATATGATAGGTTAGGTTTTCATTCTTGAATTTAACGAATTTTGCCAAAACCAATTGAATTAATGGCCATATTGAATATAATAAACTTAGAGACCGTTTAGCATACAGTCATCTCTTTCTGATAAGAAATGATTTACGTACAATTTACATCTAACCTTGTAATGAATTACAAGGGTTTGAAATATATTTATATATTTAGCTCTACAATCTATTGTAAATGTTGACTACCTTTTAAGTAGGGTAGTTACCTATCTATCTAGACAACCGATAAGGCTTATATTTTAGATCTATACACTGATTTTTTTATTATAATATTTGCAGACGCGTAATTTAGAGCAGGTTATTGGTTTTGATTGGCGGATACATTACTTATACTATAAGACTTCTTGAACTACGGCTTAAGCTATATAAGTATCATCATTATTATCAGTTGGCGTCGATAAACTGCTGGATGAAGGCCTTTCCTAGCTTCCTCCACTATTTTCGGTCCTTAGTTCTTTGTCAGATACATCCACCATACTTTATGTGTGTGTGACGATTAGTGCCCATTAGATATCACTAAATGGTATTTGTCAAGCAGTTGCCCACTCGCTGATCGACTGATGGACATGCGGTAACTCAAATCATATTACTATTATGATCTATCCGCGTTACGCTCTTTGAATGTGGACCTTTCCATGCTCCTGCATCGTGTTTGCGAATACAACAATGTCGTCTGCAATGCGCAAGTGACTGAGGTATTCACCGTTAATGGTGATTCTACTATTCTCTCAGTCAAGTCGCCTTAATAGGTCATCTAGATTAGCGGTACATAATTCAGATGAGATCGTGTCACCTTGTCGGACACCCTTGCTAATGAGAAGCCTACAATATGGCTTATAAAAGCTTTACGCCGGCTGTTGCATCACTGTTTATACTATTCAGAATGTTTATATAGCGCCTAGATATTTCCTAATTATTTAAGCTTTCAGGAAAGTTATAGAACGACACAATAATAATATAGACTACCACTCTACATGTGTCTTATTGATTATGAAAAAGCTTTTGATTTTATCAAAAAATCCTTAATTATTATAGACATCTTGTAAAACTAAGAAATTTCTAGACGCCATATAAACACATTGATATATACATATCAAATTAAAACTTTGTAAATAGGTTAATAATTATTGAGTGTGGTTGGGCCAATAATTATAGTAGCTGTTTCTTACATACCTCATATCCCCATATACGTCGCAAGTTACGGGTCATCAGTCGATCGTTATTATAGAACGCCAGTTTTAGCTCAAGTTACTTCAAGACAACGGATGCGAGAAGGTTTGTTACAGCTAAACCACCATTTATTGATGAATTTTGTTATATATACTAATTCAGAAGTTATTCGTGGACCACGGTCGGGTCAGCTTGATATAGTGTGATCATCATCCAAGCGATACTTCTGAATACCTGGAAAGCCGTGATACCGGCTCTTATCATTCATCAACCTCATTCATCAAAAGTGTACTCTCAAGTGCCGTGCACCGGGCAACCCAACAAACAATACCGCACGAGTGCTGGTACAACCAGACCACGAAGCAAGATTTTCAACATCATAAAAGGTCAGTGCCTGGCATTCTAACGTAACCCTCCCCCTAGCATCCACATCCATCATCACAATCATTATGTCACAAAATTACAGTCCACTATGAAAAGCATAACCGGATTGTATTGTTAAAATATTCTTTTACAGTATGCTAACAAAATGAACTAGCAACGCTCGAAGTATAGGCAATTACTTTCACAAAGTCTTAGCATAAAAAATAAAAGTAATTATTTTACGAAAGTAAGTACAAAGGAAAATATAAAAGATATTTTGAATTAATAAAAAAATATTTGTCAATGTTTTTTTTTCTGAAATTAAAATAAAATACAATTAGTACTTACGAACAGTAAAATGGTTATATTTATTTAAAAAAAAAGAACAAAACCAAAGATGATTTATTCATGTCGGTTAATAAAAGATATTTTGTTCCTCAAGATTGAATTTCATAGAATGAGTTTTATGAATAACAAGAAAAGGAAGGTAGACACTCATTCAAATAATATATCACTTGAATCTCGCGGGGAAGGAAAGCATAATGAAAATTTCAGCTTCCAGAAAAAAAGCTTCATAAGTGGTTGGTATTTATTCATTTACTTTAAACGTAGTCAATTCATAAGAGAGATGAGCAACTTACACAAAAATAATGCAAGTATAATAGATATATGAAAAAAAAATAAAAAAAATAAAATTCATACTAATAACTAATTTAGCTGGAATTAATTTTTCTTGCAGCTTTCATTGGTATAGTATTCACACTGTTTTTTTATATTATAATGAACTAAACATAATAAAGAGATTTAGGTGAATAATCACCAAATGTCGTACTGCATAACTTACAAAAATCATTGAAAATTAAAACAGATGAAACATATATTTTTAATAAGTCGTAGGATATTATAATGCACGAATATTTTTTTGAAGAAGTGGGGTAAGAATACTTTATTATAGGTGAGAAAAATTGTGGGTAAAGAATCCTATGGCTACCAGTCAATATTATAGTAACACAATACCCAGGGCCGCGCCAAGTGTGTTTGATGCCCGATTACTCATTGAAAATTGGTACTCCTATAGATATAAACATAAAGAAAATTAAAACAAATTCAAACAATTATTTGATTTGCCTCAGAAGTGTTTTTTAAAATTATTTGTGTTAAATATAAAGACTTTTAAATTATTAAATCGTGTGAACTATTATTTGTTGAATAAAAAAGTAGTCAATAAAATTATTAGCAAATTCAGGTAAGTTACAATAAAATATCTTGGAGTAATCTGTGACGTCAGTTAGTAATTAAAGTAATAATAATTAATACCTACTTTGATTTAAAATACAAAATCAAAATGCCAAGCCAGGAAAGGAAAGCGCCTCAGAGAATATTGTAAGAGCCAATAGTTAAAGATTGGATACCTATAGCATTGTGGTCGACGTGAGTGGGTGCGAATCTCTAGATACGCAAGTTTGATTACTGCTGGGTGTCGTATTTAAAAAAAAAAATGTTTTTTATTGATTAGGTATATATTTTCTCAGAAGTGTTTTCAAAATTATGTCTTATCTTAGTTTTATCGTCTCCGAAACAGTTTGATAGAGATGTGCTTGTACCAATCATGGAGATTTTTAAACCACGGAACCAATGAACCACGACCTTCTATATAATCTGCCGTTGATCTTTTGGTGAACAATTATTTGGAGAATGCTGTAAGTGTGTACTTTTGTCCTTTCATAATGTGGCTGAGGTACTATGCATACTGTTCTGGTTTTAATATTTTATAAAAAGGAGCCTTTTAAACATGTTTAAAAAAATGGAACATAAAGATATAACATGGAAATTATATAATATTATTATACTTTCAAGCATTATTTTACGAAAATTGTATTGCTAAAACTACCTTTTAAATCGATTTACTGAACTAGATGGATGATTTATTAATGTATACCAAATACTCACCTCTTTTTGTACAACAGTTTTCAGGATTCAAACATATAAATTTATCTGTTAAAATTTTGCAGACAGAGAAAGCTCAGAGGAATAGCGTTATAAAGATGAAAAAAAGGACTATAAATACTGTTTATCACTAATAAATTTTTAGAAAGCTACCAGCGATAACCGAGCGATAATGTGTCGGATTATGACGTGGATATCAGGTTTATATCCCGAGTCTGGAAAATTCACATATTATTTTCTTGTTGTGTGTTTTGACTTTGTGTTAAACATCCGTTTATCGTAAAAAACCAAATCCCTTCGTGAGGCAGCTCAAATCCCATATCAGATTGTTGGAGCAAATTGTTTTTTTTTTACTAATAACAAAATATTAATTAACGTGAGATGATGTAAGTAGATAATGCAAATAGCCTTTCTGTGTCACGTATATGGGAACGGAATGATTTGGCGTCACTGACTGGATGACTGGACAACTGGACGCCGCACACATAATAAATACACGTACGCTATGACTTGAACCAGCCAGTAGATAAGCAAGTATGTTAGTAGGTACCTACCTGTGAATATATAATGGAGCGTTTATTATAGTTGTTGCAGAGTCCTGTCAATCGCGTGGTTTCGTATTTCAAATTTGCACTGAAGTGAAATGATATTGTGCAATACTATTTACAAATTGTTTGATGTTCCATAAACTACACAAGAGTTGTTTCATCAAATGTTCTATTGGCACCAACCTTTAACCCATCGCGCCCTATCGGGTGTTACAGGATGCATGACATGATGAAAATCAAAAAAAAAGATAATCATATTTAGATTTTTTTTTTAGTTGAAATTACTTATTAATATATGTAGCTATCATTTTATTATGTTAGTTATATACAGTCTAATATATTTTTTAAGAAATATTTGATTTATAAAATCTATTTTTATTTAAATTTGTCAAAATAATGAGCAATTTTCAGTCGGAAGCCAACAGCGGTGGAGTGAGGTTGTACAACTTCGCTTGCGTATTCGTGTCGCTATTCGCCTGGTTACTCGCGAACGGTTATAAATACGGGATACAACAAAAATAATATTGTTTGTAAATGAATTTGACAATAAAATCAACATGTGTGGTCCCATGTGATTTTGACAATCAGTGCCAGTGCTTGAGAAAAAGTGAAAAATATTTATTGTTGCACGGATAGTGCACTTTGTGCGGGGAGTGCGTCAAACGCTGTGAAGCGAGGGGTTGTCCACACTGTTTTTTGTTCACACTGTTGCGCGAATTCCAAGACCGCGTGAACGGCAAAAACAATAAAATGGAAAACACCACAATGGAAGTGAATGAAACCAAAAAAACGAAGAAGAAAAGAAACGATGATGAAGAAGAAGTGGTTGGAGAAAAAGAAGAAGAATGGCAGACGGTGACCTCTGGAAAAAAACCCAGAAGAGACTCTGGGGTCACTCCAAAGGGAAACCAAAACATCGTCATGATAGCGACGGGAAGTAAAATTCCATTAAAGTTGAAAATAGCGCAGATGCTGCATAAGGCAGGAGTAAAAGTACAGAAAATTTACAATAAAAATTTAAAGACGTACATCCAAGTAGAAGACGAAAAAGAAGCAGATAAAGTGAAACAAGCTGGAGAACTCAAAGATCTCGGTTTTGTGACCAAAGAGAATGACTCCTGCTCTTATGGAGTAATAAGAAAAGTCGATATTGATATGGACCTCCAAGAACTGCAAATGGAAATCAAAAGTGATGCAAAAGTAATCAACCTTAAGAGGTTGACAAGAAAAGGTGATACAGGAGAGCTGACAAAGACCTCGTCAGTCAGTATTAAATTTGGGGAGAAAATATTGCCGAGAACAATTTACATATATGGAGTCTCTTTTGCTGTAGAACCGTATGTATTCAGGGTTATGCAATGCTACAAATGCTGGCGATATGGGCATATCGCGAACAATTGCGGACGTACAGTAGAAACGTGCCCTAAGTGTGGTGAAAACCACAAAACCTGCGAAAAAAATGAGGAAATTACGTGCATCAATTGCAAAGGTAACCACGCGGCAAACAGCCAAAAATGCTCAAAGTGGCAAGAGGAAGAGAATTGCAAAGAAGCAATGAAAAAAATGAACATACCTTTCAAGGAAGCAAAAAAAAATATGTTAAATAATAGCTATGCTGACATATTAAAACAAAAAAAAATCGTAGGAAGAGATGAAAGCGAAACAATTCAAAAAACTAAGGAAATCAAAAAGAAAGAGGAAGCGGTGGTAGAAGCTTCAGGCTCAACAATAATAGCTACAGGTAGTAGCGTAAAGCCTACAAAAAATAAGAAAAATTCAAAGGGGAAGACAGAGGTTAACGCGATGGGAGAAATTATAAAAGTCTTGCTGAAAGGGGGAGACTGGCAGCAGATCATTAAACAACTAATAATTAAAGCAGTGGACTGGGTATGCAAACACTTCAAAGAAGGACACTTAGGGGAAATTCTAGGGGAGGTTCTGCAGCAAAATGGATAATAAAAAACAAATTAGGATTTTACAATGGAATGCCAGAAGTATGAAGCAAAAGAAGGATGATATAGAACTCTACTTAATAAGACAAAAAATTTCAATAGCATTAATCTCAGAGAGCTGAGGTCTGAATTAGACTATCTGAAATTCAATGATTACACGATGTATATAAAAGACAGAGGGGATGGTTACGGAGGAATAGCGATTCTGGTGCATAAAACACTGGCGTCTAAAGAAAAGACCCTACAAGGCCTTCCAACTGAACTGGAGGCATGTCAAGTCGAAATCAGAGGGACACAACAACTAACAACAGTGACAGCAATATATTGTAAACCCAATGTTACCATTCGGAAAAACGCATGGAGCAGGCTCTTCGATCAAATGGGAGAGGGATCAATTATGGGTGGGGATTTCAATGCACACCACCCAATGTGGGATCATATACTTAGAGACGCAAGAGGAGAGGATGTCGCTGACGTATGCCTTGACTCTGACTTAGTAGCGATTAACAATGGACAAAGTACCAGGGTCGCCCCTCCAAATCAGAGAGGAGCGGCACCGGATATAACATTTATCTCCAATGAGCTGGTACTGGAAACCGATTGGAAAATAGACTCCGATACGTTGGGCAGTGACCACTTACCCATTATCATCGAGTTTGTGGAAAATCAATGCAAAACAGAAATCATCCCAAGAAGAAATTACCCTAAAGCAAACTGGGAACAATATCGAAAAATAATCTCAAATGACATAGACAGACTTACAGAACCTACCAGAGATGTACAAGTAGAGTATGATAAATTGGAGGCAATATTGAATAATGGGGCAAATTCAAGCATTCCGAGACTTAAAGTATGCAGTCACCCAAACTTTAGACCAAAACCATGGTGGAACTCCGAAGTATCAAAGGCAATCGCTGAGAGAAGGCTTGCCTATACTCGCTTCAAAAAAATCAGTTCAACAGAAAACTACCTAGAACTAAAGAAAAAGCAAGCCACGACTCGAAAAGTAATCCTAAAAGTCAAAAGAGAAAGTTGGAAAGCATTTTGTGACTCCGTCAACTCGGAGACTTCCTACTCAAAAATGTGGAGAAAAATGAGTTGGATGAAGGGCAAATCGGGAAACAAATTCAAAAATCAACTGGATGAAAGCATGGCGTCACTCCTCCTTCAACAACTAGCAAGTAAAAGTGACGAAACGAAGGAAGGAATCGCAGAACAGGAAACATATAATCCTTATGATACAATGAATGAAATTCTTACAGTGGCGGAACTAAGATCAGTAACCAAAAATAAAGACACTGCCCCCGGCATGGACGAAGTTTCATATTCCATGATCGCTCAGCTGCCAGAGATCGGAAAAAATAAACTAGTGGAGATATTCAACTTAATCATGGAAACCGGCAAAGTCCCTAGGCAATGGAAGGAAACGATGATTATCCCAATCTTAAAACCAGGGCGAGACCCTACCCTAGTGTCATCAGTCAGACCAATTGCACTCATATCATGCATGTGCAAAACGTTCAACCAGATGATTGCAAGAAGAATCGAATGGTTTGCAGAGAAAAAACAACTATTTCATCACAATACTACGGGATTCAGAAGGCAAAAGTCGACTCTGGAGAACATAGGCAACCTAGTACTAGACATCAATGCAGCACAGGTCAAAAACGAAGTAACCCTGACAACATTCCTGGACATACAGGATGCGTATAATAATGTGCATGTGAAAGAAGTGTCAAGGGTGTTGAATAAATGGGGAATCGGTGGGAAGATCACTAAATATCTTAAGCAGTATTTAAATGAAAGAAAAATCACCATGTGCATTAATAATGAAAAGAAGAGTACGGTATGCTCAAGAGGCCTTCCGCAAGGAGACCCCCTATTCCCATTACTATTCAACATTCTTACAACTGACATATTAAAGTTAATAACAAGGGTCAACATTGTACAATATGCAGATGATTTCGCACTTTTTTGTTCGGGAAAAAGAGTAGATGAATGTCAAAGGTTAATGCAGAAGAGTCTTGACGAAATGAAATTATTATTGGAAACGCGAGGCTTCAAAGTAGCTCCCAGCAAAACTAAGGTGGTTCTTTTTGCCAGAGGCAAGAGACAAAACCAGCTTAACTTAAAAATCGACGGCACTATAATAGAAAGAGTAGACACTTATAAATTTTTAGGTATGAACCTGGACTATAGACTAACGTGGAAGCATCATATTAGTCATTGCGCGAATAGCCTGACACAACCTCTGAACATACTCAAAGTACTGGCGGGAGGTGGGTGGGGCGTATACCCCATTCATATGAGAAGGTTATACACGGCACTCATTAGAAGCCGATTAGATTACGGGAGCATGTTTTACCACTCCGCTGCCGAAACTAATTCGGTGAGGCTAGACCGCATCCAGTCCAAAGCATTAAGAATATGTGGAAGATTTATCAGGACAACACCCATTCACGTGCTCCAAGCGGAACTCAGCGTACCTCCACTGAATGTCAGGAGATGGGCATTGGCTACCAAGACATGGATGAAGTGGAAATCTATAATAGATAACCCCATATTGGCAAAGGTGAAACTCCTATATGAGCTTGTTGAAAGCAATACATACTATGAGAAAAGAAAGCTCCCTCTACTGGTAGGAATCCTAAAAGCCACAGAAAGTTGGGAGGTATTAAGTACAAAATGCCTAGGTATGTATTCGCTGAGGAGGCCAGTTGGTACCTACGACCTCAGCTCTGTTATCCAACTAGAGGTCAAAGGAATAGACAAACCAAAACGGAGCATAGTATCCGATAAAGGAAGAGAGCGTGTCGAAAAAATGCTGACAGAGAGGTACGCAGGATGGAGCCACCTTTATACAGATGGATCCAAAGATCAGAATAGAGCAGGAGCAGCTCTTGTGATACCAGAAGTAGGTATAAACAAGAGCTGGAAGCTAAACCCAGCAATACCAATAATGACGGCGGAACTCATCGCGATAAACGAAGCAATTAAATACACTTTAAGCGATGATTTCTCGGCGCAATCCGCTGTCATTTTAACAGACTCCAAAAGCGCTTTACAACATCTTGCCGCAGCAACTCGCTCACATAACAGTAAAACCATAGCATACCACATCCTTGACCAGATCGACGCCAAGAAAAATAGAGGAGGAGATCTATGCCTTCAATGGATCCCATCGCACATGGGCATTGAGGGAAATGAAAGGGCAGATGATCTGGCAAAGGTAGCCGGCCATTCAGGGGTACCATATCAGTGGATACCAGAAAACCTGGACTGGAATGAGGCTATAAAGAAAATGTGCCATAGTATGTGGATAGATTTTCACCATAGGGCATCATTAGAAAAGGGGAAATGGAGTAAGTCGATTCTACCAACACCACGAGAGGTGCCCTGGTTTGTAGAGTCTTCTTTGACGAGGAATGAGCTTAAGTTAATACTGAGGCTAAGAACAGGGCACCATGGGCAAAAGATTTGATGTCCTCATGGGAAGAAGCGAATCGCAGCTCTGCGATGAATGTCATGTTTTAGAGGACATTGTACATATAGCACTGCAATGCCCCAAATATGAAGTTCACAGAGTACAGCTGCGAATTGCAGATATCTATGAGAATGTCGACGAATTGAAGGGTGTCCTGGCGGTGGGTAAGACGGAAGAGCTAGGCAAAATTGTAAAGTTATTTAACAGAATAGGAGTGAGGACCTGATCGACGGATCCCCTTCTAGAAGAGAAGAGGCGATATGACAGCGAGTCGCAGTCAAAGCCTCGGTAAAATCACAAAAAAAAAAAAAAAAAAATGAGCAATTCGCTAGGTATGAGGTGTTTGAGACAGTAATAAACATAAAATGGCCCTCCATCTTCTAAATATCTTAAAGAGTATTATATTTAGCCCCAGTTTTAGTATATCTTCCTTTTATTATTTACTTCTATCATGGACTTTTTATCTATGTCATTTTGTATTAAAAAAGGCTAAAAAACCCAAAAAACTATATTTGACATGTTTTTTTCATTCCACGTATACACAACGTTTATTTAAAATGTAAATACTTAATAGAAAAATTCAAAACCTGTAAATATTTAAAAGATTTATTTGAATTGAATGAATAATACGTGAGTTATATCAATTTTAGTAATCAGTGTGCCTTTTTAAGTGATCCTGAAAAATTAAATCTGTCTGCAATGGGTTAATATGTTTAAATCAATTTATTATAATAAATATTAAAGAATCTCAATCAATTCTATGTAGTATATCTACCGAAAATAGATAATAACTCCACATTCCAATTAGTTTTACAGTGTCTTTGTACTATATTACTTATTAAATGGTAACACTGTGTGACAGTATTTGTCCAGCAGTCTATACCGATTTTTAAAGTAAGTATTTTGTTTGGACATGAATTATTTGATGTCAACATTATAGCCCATTTATTTACAATAACCAACTAACGGTGAACCGTGATACGGCCAAGTGCATACGTAGATATTTACAGGCACCGATTTCTCATAATGTGGGACTAGGTAAAATGTTTGTTACACGCTAATTTGTATATGTATTTATAATAAAATTTAAATAAAACGTAATATTAATATAATATATCTGCGTTGCAATCAATTCCTTGTTAGAAGACCGTCAGAAGTCAGTTTCGGTCTAATACCAAAAAAAGTCTTGTGAATTATTTATTGAATAAAATAAATTGTTAATTAAAAATTATTAGTAAGTTCAAGTAAGTTAAAATAAAAAATCTTGGAGTGATCCGTGACGTCTGTTAGTAATTACAGTTATACCTACTTTGATTTAAAATACAAAAGCCGATTGCCAATTGCAGCTCAATTTGGAAAACGCTTCAGAGAGTATTAAAAGCCACTAGTTAAAATTTGTTGGAATTAAGTATGACTCCTTTAGCACAGTGGTCAATGTGTGTGTCAATCTGCGGGGTGCCTTACTTTTTTCAAAAAGATTTTTCTATTGGTTAAAATATATTTTCTCAGAAGTGTTTTCAAAATTATGTAGATATGTTCAATGTAGTGAGTGTTTATACTTACTAAGGTATATAATTTTGTATGTTGGTATATTATAATATGTCTAGTGTATAACGTGGCCACATCGTGACACATTATCCATTCATTGGTTTACGATTATAAAACTGTTGCAACTTTACTTCCCCAATACTTAATCAAACTCCAATTAATTGTGAAGTAATACCTCCTAGTCCTCTGCGTCGTATTTTCGAACAATGCCATGAGTATCCACCGAAGAACAACTTGAGAAACTACTTCTTGAGTAACTGAAACGGGAAAATTTCTATTCAAGTTTTGTGGTCCAAGTTAGCAGTAACTTTCATACAGTATACAAGCTTTTTTCAGATTCAATTCAATTCAAGGCTATTTAGTGGCTTTGTAAGCTATTTTAGAGTGTCATTTATATATAACAAATTGGATACAGATTGTGCACTGTGAATATTAGTATTACTTTTTGATTAAATTTAAGTAATTTATGCCTGTTGTAATGTTGCATTATTTTTATTGATGCACCTGACATCATCATCGCCATCATCAGGGGCGCGACAACCCGGTGTGGGTCCTGGCCTCCTCCAACAGCTCCCTCTACCTGTCCCTATCCAGTGTGGCCGCTTTCCAATTTGGTATCCCCAGAATACGGCAGTCACTGGCAGCTCCATCCAACCAGCGAATCTTTAACCTCCCTCTTCTTTTACGTCCTATTAGATTGTTGGACATCACTCTCTTTGCCGGTTCATTGTCATTCATACGGTGCACATGACCTAGCCATCGTAGTCTCCCAATCTTAATTGATTTAACTGCGCTGCAATCTTTGTACAGCCCGTAGAGCTCAGCATTATATCTTCTATGCTCCTGACATCATCTTTATTTATTTTGGTATGTATAAATCAATTTGTTATTGTACATATTATTATAATGGCGGACTATATAATTGAAGAGCTGGCCTTCGCAATATTGGTGTCATCTATTATGACAGTGTTTTAGGTGTTTTGATTTTTACCGTTAAATGAACTGTTAATAATTATGGTCAAAAATTACATTAAAATTTATTTAAGAGCATTTTTGATTTTTTACTGAGCACATCAATAATAATTATCAAACTGAAAAAGTTTTACCCGAATTACGAATATTAATATTATTTTCTATTAATTACAATAACATGGACTTAAAATGAAAATAAAATATTACCTTGATATCTACCACCTACATGGTGAAAAGGTTAAAGTATTACATGTTTTATCGATATATTTTAATTACATAAACCGGTCATGATTGTTCATAAATCATGTATGTAAGTAATATAATACATTATATTGTATTACTTTATTTAAAATAAGTTATTTTAATTAAACTGAAAGACAACATTATAATAATAGTACCAAATTAATCCACAGAGGTTTATATTAAAATTAATTAATAGTGTATGAATAGAGTCTTGATATTAATTATTCAACTATGTGTATAAAGTATCTACCTAATATATTATAATATTACCTCGTTTTTTGTTTTAGTGTGGTAAAGTGGTAAAATGGTAGCCAGTGTAGTAAGATTGGTTAGTAGATTGTTGTACAGGGGCGTGACGTGCAGGTTTTTACGATGCCTCTGGACTAACTTTAACTAAAAACAATATTAAAACGTGGGGCTACTCTTATGATCCTTCAAAATGAAAATGTAACTCCGGGGAAGCTGCAGACAATTTGATGGTTTGTCTACTCGTTGGAAACCAGCTGCATCATCGATGGTATGCTTGAAACTGATGACACGTTCATCACGGTGGCCAAGACATACTTAGAAAAAGAATCTTTGCACATATCTTGCACGACCACGACAAAAAAAGGATAATTTTATTGTTTATTATTTTAATAGACTTATAAATATTGGAAATGTAATGGAAAATATGTAAGATACACATTTTGTCATTTTTTTACATTTATTACAATAAATCTTCAAAACGGTACATTTTTGAAGTCGTGGCAGAATCAAATAGCCAAAACTGTTATATTTACAAAGCTGAGAAAAAATATGTAAGTATTTATAATATGTCACTTAGACAGGGCTTGAAATGGACCGAAGCGTACTGGAGCACAGTTACAGTTCATTAAATCGCCGATATTATCGTTCCGTCTCGTGGAAAAAAATACTTTAGCTAAGTAGGGATATAATGAAAAAAATCTTACGTACTTATTTTAATTAAGTATACATAAAATAAGATCAATACTATGTTAATATTTTAGGAAAATATTAAACGCTTCAGTTTCTAAATTTTCCATTTCAAGCACTGCTGATTTATAAATGTAATATGTTTGATACATCAAAATAATTTGAATATTAATGTTGCATAAAACAAAAATCTCTATATAAAATAAAACATAGTAAATAGGTACATATTATTTTTCATAACACATCGAAATCGCACTGCACCTATTATAAAAAATATGCTTCATTGTTAATTTAAACTACCAATTTCAATTAAATTTCCTAGCCATATAAAACTTTGGTGTCATATATTTAAAATTTCTTTAATATTGGCGATCAGATTTTGTACTGTTGAATCTCTGTATTAACACAAGGTACCTATATTGATACCTAGATAGTAACAGGGTCATATAATAGTAATATAAAGTAACAGGATAAAACATATTTTGCATGTTGTATTATTGTTTTTAAACTATTTATTTAATTCAAATGAATACTTACATTATTCACAGCATTGTAATATTATTTATTGATATACATAATTTTTCGAAGAGAGTTGATCATTGTTTGTATTTTGATATTTTATAACGTCGATTCAGTATTCGTAAAATGGTGTCAAGCAGTCTAATAAGCATACATATAAACTATGTCTCCCCACCAAGAATATTTGACAGTTAAATATATAAATATAACATGTTTCCTTAAATTTTTACGTCACCTGTTCTGTAATAGGCAAAAGCTATATTACAGGGCATTCAAGTACCATGATGGTATCCTACGCGTACGATTAATTGCCGAGTATTTGCATAGTATGCTATGCAAATACGTGATACCTTCCTTTTGCGGTCACGTGGTCAAAGCTCACCGCTGATTGACCAACGAATTTTGGTTAGGAAAGCTTCTCGTCAAAGAATTTGTCGGACGGACAATTTCCCAAAGCTATTTGCTAGAAATGTTAAAATTATATTTTACAGAGTTACCGGTAACTTTGGGGAATTTCCCGTAACAATTATATCGCAGTGTAATCAGTGTTGTTTACATATGGCTTTAGTGAGTGAGGTTATTATGTTGTATGCGGGTTATGTAGGTATGGTTAGTAAAAAAAATCGGTACTGTTCGGTTATGGGGAATACAGCGGAAAACACATTTTTAAAATACCCTATATACTGGATTATTTGTTAGTTTGGGTTAGTTTAGGTTAGGTTAGGTTGGGTTAGGTTAGGTTAAGTTAGGTTAGGTTAGGTTTGGTTATGTTAACCTAACAAATAATCCAGTATATCGGGTATTTTAAAAATGTGTTTTCCACTGTATTCCTCATAACCGAACAATACCAAAAAATCTTGTGAATTTAGAAAAATAAAAAGTTAAATTCAAAAAATGTTAGCAACTACAAAATAAAAAACTTAAAATTACCTTTTTTGATACAACAAGGTACCTCTCAATCTCATAAGAAAAATATATCGATAGTCAAAGCAATTCGGTTCAATAAAGCTACTCTTGTCCAAATTGGTATCACTGATGGCAAGTTTAGGAGGAAATACTCAGTTATGACTGATACAAATATATCAGAAATTTAATTTAAATTCTCACCATTCATTTTTTTGTGGGTAAGTACATAACCATAATATTACAATTTTTTTTGCATCATAATATTATGTATCTAGAATTGGATAAATGGAAAAAGGGACAAGTATCAGGAAATAAAAACAAGAATTGCCATAGCAAGGGGTGCTCTTCGCAAAAGAGATGCCTTCTTAGCAATCAAGACCTTAACCTAAATCAGAGACTGCAAATTGTTCGCTTTCATATTGCCTCAATCCTTTTATATGATGTAGAAACCAATAGATGTCACGGAAAGTTGAGACTTTCGAAATTTGGCTGTATAGACAGACGTATCCTCATAATTTCTTGGACTGACCAGATGAAAAATGTTAATATTTTAAATTGAATGTGAAAAGGGCTAATAATTTATGTGTAGTATCAAAAACAGAAAACTGCAGTACCTCGGCTATATTATAAGTGGAAAAAAGTACAGTATTCCTTACTTATTGGTCAAGGAAAGATTAATGGTAACCGTAGCGGAGAACGACTCCGCATTTCGTGGATTGAAATTCCGTGATCGATATGAGTGTAGGGTCCATCGAATTATTCCGAGTAACAGATGGAATTTTAATTGATATAATATAATATTATACATACCTTCAATATATCTGTCAAAAATAATAAAAATAGTATATTTAAAGTACATAAATACAATCATTAATAGCTTTATAATACATACACTTAAGATTACAATTGATTGTTTTATAATCGATTTGAGTTAGCAGTGCATTTGTTTCTTTAGACAAAAATATATTTTGAACAGTTTTTGTCATAGACGGCAGTTAAGTTCAATAAATACTAAAAAATGATACTATACTCACAAAAACTGATTTCATGCGACTTAAACATTTTTGTTTTTTTGATAGTCGTCCATTCAGTCCTCATTTTATTGAGTGAATAAACGCTAATTTGTGAATTTTTTTTAACTTGTCAGTGCGACTCGATAGTAGTGAATTATAATAAATCTAATTATACGGGTCGAGATAACAGAGTAGAATGATTATGGGCAATTAATAAAGACTTATGCAGATAGGTAAAATATGACATGTTATTTATAGCCTACGACAGACGAGCGGTTAGGTACCAAGTCTGAATCCCGGGTGTGGAAAATTCACATGTTGTTTTTCAATCTATATTTGTACCTAGAGTTTGAACTCAGTATGATAAGTGGCTAACATCCATATTTTGTAAAAACAAAAATAATATGTTAATACATATTCCACTCTGTGGAGGCTCATAATATGGTCTTCTTAAGATCGAAAATGGCTAAAAAATAATAATGCAATAATTGATATATTGTTTGAAAACATCTATGAAATATTGATGACACTTGCAAAGCTTGCAATATTGTTACTATCAATTATTACAAAAAGATTCTGAAGTTGAGACAACAGAAATACACATCAAAATAACCAATACAAATTAATAAGGAGTAGGAGTAGGGTAAGTTGTAAGATTGCAATATTGGAGTGGTAAGGTGAGGTATGGGTATAAAGGCGGGCATCTACGCTCAAATATTAATCGTCTATCTCATTGACAAAAAATTAGATCGATTCAATATATTTCATCGTTCTTTGTATCTGTCTACTGTTTGTTTTCTTATTTTCCATGTCGCGGGCTTCATTTATTAGAAAATTGTATAAACAGGTATTTAACACACATAACTTAACATTATAGGATCTGATACAAGACTAGACATTTGTTGTACTTGCGATATATTCACACAGAAAAGGATTAAGGTAGAATCCCATGTTCAATAGATTTTACACGAAAGCATCATAACTATCGACTCCATGATACATCACAATTTATATTATTAGTTCCCACGACATTGTGTGAATATGTATTACCTTCTCGTTAAAAATAAATCACACAATTATTAATCTAATCTGTAATCAGTACATCATCTAAAAGGTATCCTTTATTTATTGATAGAAAAACACCCCTTGCAATATAACATATTACTGTGGGAATTTGGTCATTACAATCATATTATATAATTATATTGATTCGCATCTTATATATAATAATATTTTATAACAATATTAGTATATATTATATTCTACGATAAGTGGTGGTATTTTAAAAAATCTATTTTTCTTTACAGCACACTATACACGGGATTAAGGTGTGTAACATTTTTTAGAAGACGCCATAATAAATAATTCTTTCCATCATATTCTGAAAACGCGTTTGTTAATTAACAATATAAGTTATATAATTTGAGTACGTAAGTAAATATAATATGTTTCATAAAGAGCAAGGAGTGAGAATAACTGATTAAAATTAAATATGTACATATTTAGTGTTTATAATAACATACAATTTATAAGTAGGTATACACAAATATATTTATTTTATAAAGCGAGTGTGTCTGGTTTTATTATATTTACAAAACAAACTCTCGTTGTTTTATTACATTCTAAATATATTGACAATGTAAATACGTTTGTTTGTTCTTAGTAAATCCAACAAAGAGACGTAAGTATGTATATTAGTGATAGCTTTATTTACTTTGGGTATGTTAAGTATATTATTATACGTACTTCTTTATGCCTAAAATAAACGAAGAGTATTATTGAGATAAAAAATACATTTTATTATATAGGTACTTATTATATCTACAAGATTTATGTAATCCTATTTGTCAAATTATATTGCTATAGCGACTAAATAATGTATGTAACAATATTATCTCTTATATTCTCAAATTGTATATACTGCCCTGCTAAGTAAAAATACATCGTTTTTGGTTTTAGTGAAATGAGTTTTAATAGTCCTAAGTTTTAAACTACCTTGTCTTATATTATGTACAATAATTATTGGATTGTTTTGACATAATCCCTTAAATATACTGTATATTATTCAGAGATTATGTGTTTTTACTTATCAGGGTAGTATAGTTGCATCTACCGCTTAGATTTCTATGGGATACGCAAAAGAAAGACGGAGACTAGACGTATATAAATTGTGGTACTGGAAACATATGCTGAGAGTCTCGTAAACAGTCAAAGGAACAGACGAATCGATTTTACCTGGTTTGCATGCAACAGACTCTCCAATTATTTGGCCATATAATTGATGAAGACGCTGAAAGTTCAAACAACTCATGATATTTTATTAGGTTTAAGATCATAGACGACAAATAAAAGTTATATCTAGATGAGCGGATCTAAACAAACATGCTATGGGTTTTTCAATACTACGGATAATGAGAATTTAGCATTTAAATTTAACCTTCTACTAGTTGTATTCATATATTTTTTAAATAGTGACATGACACAAATTGGTATAATTCTAGTAAAGACTCGGCTTGTATGGCACCCCCAGAATAGATGACTGGAAAAATTCAAGAAGCACACAGAGACGTAAAGTGTGACCGACTGATCAGGATAGAGTTTGGGAAGTACTGATTTAAGAGACTCCTTTTATTTTTTACACATTCTATCTATAAAAAGTCATTAAGATTGAACTTAGATTTTTCATCTCAATTGTGTGCGACGGTCAATTTTCCGTAACCGTTTAGTGGTTTTGAATTTTAATATTTTAGTAGCATGCCTTCCACAAAATTTTACTCTAGCCTTCTTACCTTTGACATAGTTGTGCTACTTCATATTTTATTAACTAAAAGAAAATCCTTTTTCACTCTATCCAACCACCAAAGTGGCGGTTTTCCAGCAATATATTTTCCCGCAAGCTGACAGATAGTTAAGTTATTTAAAAGTCATGCTAATAAATTACCGTAAGGGTGGAAGATGCCACATATTCATAAAATTGATGACGTCTATCTCTTGTGGTCAGGAACCACTTGTATTGATGTTATTTGTAGATTATTAAGAATGTCAATACCTACCAGAATACATTCTCGATCCATTTTCAGTATTTATACCACCGTAAATAGTATTATAAAAATCCATAGAACAATACAATAAATTGTCATATTATCTAGAAAGATTTTTAGAAGTTTTATACCTGTCAAAAAACACACTGATTCTGTAATGCCGAGTACATTATTATCATCATAATAATGATTCAAGATCTTTTTCGTAAAATATTAAAATTAAAGGGTAATCAATAGTAGAAAATTGTAGAAAAAGACAAAATTAACTATTTTCAATTACAAGAACTAGCGAGACAGACTGGCGAGAGCCAGCTGGCTCAGCTAGTTCGTTTTTAATGGTGGAATCAAAAGAAAAAAGTGAAAAAGTGATTCATTTGTTTTAAAACAAATGAAAATGCAGTAAACTGCATTACCGCTCGAGCTTTCAATTATTATTTTTGCCAATTGATGTCACTAGATACAAATGCTAGGTAGGATCACGATAAAAAAAAATAATAATGTATTTTTATGATGGAATTCTACCCAAGTAAATGCTGACACAAATAATAATTTTACGAATTCGGTGTTATAATGTACAAATATTAAATAATCAATGTTCAATATGTAATATTAATAGATTGGAGCATTTTTTAGTTTTAAAATAACCACTCTCACTTATTTAGTAAGGAATAAAAAAAATAATTAAACACATATTTATTTACAGATAGATTATTATGATCGTTAGCATCTATTTTATTTATTCAAATAAATATGTCATATTAACTGAAAAATACATAAAATGTATTTTTTCTAATATTATATTTCATTAATTTTTAATATTTAAGATTTATTTAGCATTTCTTTTTTTTTATTTTCAAATAGTAATAAAAAGTTATTTTAACTTAGACTGCATACTTATATAATATTATATTATCTAATATCAAATATAGTAAAATATCTTTCTCATTAACAAATTACTAATGTAAATAAAATCAGTCGATTTATAAAATATTATAACAAACATCCTAAATTATTAAAATTGGTTTTCCTTCAAACTATCACACGCTTTAGCAAAATGTAAAAAAAAACTCTCAATAAACCAATCAACAAATTGATTCAAAAACACTTTTCGAATTTTAAAGTGAATAAATATTTCAGTCAACATCACAAGGGCGGAAAACTTTGAGAGAATATTTTTTTTATAAAATTGCAAAAAATCACTCAATCAAATTCCAATGCCAATATTTTCTTTTAAATGTTTTCTTCGCAGTCCGCCGCTTCATAAAACTTTATGTTTTCCAAGTTTTGTGTTGTGTGTGTGAAGGTAGAAAAATCTTTCCCACTCTACCGAAAAGAAAACAAATTTTATTGATATTTTTTAGTAAGATTTTTTTTTTCTTCAAAAATTATTATCTTAGAGTAAAAAAGTCGAGAAATAATCTCAATTTAATAATATATCATAATGATTTCAGCCACTTTTGATCTGTGCCGGATGATGGCTACTCATAGCTATCTTCACACTTCGCTATCCTCAGTATTTCGTTGCACGTACTATGGACTTATATATCTATAATATCTTATCTATCCGATGGGCTCTTGGTTGCCCTTTAGATCTTTTAAAATGTAAATTACTAATTATATGCATAGCAGAATACTAATTGAGGAGCAAACATTCAAAAAGTGATTTGTCACACATTTTGAAAAATGCCGTTTATTGTCAATTCTGATAGTTCATATTTAAATCTATGAAAGGAAACCAGAATCAGTGTTCAAAGAACCTTTTATCCTATAAAAAAATATAATGCCTTGATTTTCATTCAAATAGTGTTTTGCCCACAAGTTTCATGCGAATCGTGTTTTGTCCAAATTTCAAATCAAAAAATGAACCACTTCCGCGAATTTTGGATTATACAAAATACCAGGTTTAAAATTATTTCCTTAAACAGTTTTATAATAAAAAAACCATTTTGAGTACAATATGTTTTTCTTGATTATCTCAGCTCAACATCTGTGTGACAAATCACGTTTTGAATGTTTGCTCCTCAATAATGGATGAAAATCTAATTCATAGTTTTTTGCTCACAGCGCTCTTTTCAAACATATTTTTTTTCAATACCTCTCTATTGGTTGAATTATATACTAACAATAAATAAGGTAATCAAATCTATACAAAACAAATAATTAGAAGTCGTTACAAGATAGAACTGCATGAAGTGCATCATTTTGCTTGTCCTGAGTCTTCGAGTGATTTTTTTTTGTTGTCGTACTAATGTACAAGTAAATATTAAACGAAAGATACATTCGATTGAGCTATTCGTGTATGGTTCTTATTTGACCGGGAAAGAAATAATAAAATGAGTATATATATGCAAATAAATATGGAAATACTGCATGTTGCGTTATGATTGGGGTGTGGCGAATCCAATAAACAATAAAAACTTGATGGCGGAGGGTTATTTACTTTTAAAAGAACAACCACAGCGTATTACAATAATGATGACAATAAATTTATAAATGCAGCTGACACAAGGTGTTAGGTTGCTAAGGGATAGGAGCCGAGTAATTTCTTACCTCTAGGATCTTAGGTGAGCGGCAAGTGATGACGATCTCTAATCATCACGACTTCTGAATATATCTTCTACTTAAAATTATCGCGTCGCTGAGTTACCGTGTACCCTTCTTGGAATGTTGGATACACTATCATTCGATTGATTGAATTTCGTTATAATTTAAAACAGCTAGTTTTAACACACAATACTTAATGAAATATATGGGTGTCATCGGATTCCTGTAACCCAGATCTCAATTATAATATTATTTATTAAATATTCATTTTTCTCAATCAGTCAGTATAGTATAACTTTTTTTGCACTTTTTACTACACATATACGCCTATTTATTTGATTACCTTGCATATAATTTGATCAAATTTAATGATATTCACGTGTATTAATATATTATGTAGTAATAAATAAATAGATAATAGGTAAGTATGTATAAAAAATTTATTTTTAGAATATATTACATAATTTTCATCCTAGAGCCGGAGTGAAAAGTTATGAAGCATATACTCTACCTATATATAATATCATTTCGTAATGTTATAAGATAGCGGATCTGTAATTTCATAACATTACGACTTATATTAGGGATGGTTTCCAATCCTGGTGTCCTAATTAATTTTAATTTAGATGCGTCTGTAAATTACCTACGTGGTCGCAGTCGTGATTTATTCTGGATCGGAACCGTTTCCTCGTGTCAAGCCAATCAGGCACCATTAGCGAGGGGTGCAATACTAGTCAATGCACTCCCCAAAGACGTAGACATTTTCGGTGACGTGTCATGTATTTTGTATTCGAAATTTTATTTTTCTGTATAAAATTTTACTTAACCCTTAGAATGCTACGCAACGATATATCGTTGTTTTTGATAATGGCCAGAAATGCTAACAACGATCGTCGTTTTGCTTTTGATGCCTGAAATGTTAAGTTAATTTGGGAACATACTACTGTACCAGTGTTACGAATCATTGTTTTATCTATTTAGTTTTATTGTTGTGTAATATAACCCATATATGTTTTGTGACTGGTTAGGTTTAGAACTTATAACTATTGCATTTTTTTTCATGGCATCACCTTTTTTACAATAAAAATAATTCCAAATACAAATTTCAGTTTACCATATAAAAATTTGTTTACAGTCAAATTCTTGGTGGAAGGACAATGTTTTATTTTATTTTATGCATTTCAAATAATGGGAAAGACTTTTACTCACCTAATTGTTTAAAGTAAAGTGGATTTGTGCTATATAAAAACAGTTTCATTTATAAAAAAATAATGAAATAAAATCATTTGCAATACATATTTTAAATGTTCCAATAAACAAACACCATAAAGACTTTTTTCACAAATCACGCATATTGTACGAGATCTTTTAACGAGGTCACCATGCAAAATTTTTATGTTCAGCCCGGTAGTTTCCTAATTCCACTACTTTGTAATATCCCTCGTGTGGGATAACCGATTGTTTCCGATAAGTGATAAAAATCTCTATGCGCGGATCGTGCATTTGGCTCGCTCTCGCGATTGGCCGTATGATAGAGCAAGAAATAGATATGTCAATTACTTGCCTCGTTATCTATTCAAAATGATAAATTAATTACGAAACGTGTTTTCATAATATTCCGATTTTGCAGAATCAATTAGAGTGGTAAGGTGTCTAAAAATAATACAATACTTTAATTTATCGACAATTATTGGTAGCAATCTTCGACCGGATTTTGCACAACATCGTAGCAGCCAAAGGGTTTAGTAGGTTTATATTTTTATTTATATTATTAATAATTTATATATTCTCTTCTTCTCTCTTGTGATAGTAATATTTGTTAAATGTAAATCTCATGCTGTGTATGTCTTGAGTTTAGATTTGTTATTTCCACAATATTTTGTTTTCTTAAATAAATAAATATCATTTCATAGTGCGCCGGTCAATAAATATCGGATCAGAATCGATTGGATATCTCACTTGATTAGAAGTTTCCATTAAAGACAAATCGCACCGAATTATCATTATTTTTATTATATTGCATTGATTGTACCCTTGTAGTTATTTGAAACAGTACATAAATACCTATCCTCCGCCGAACCAGAATACTACAAATACAACTAAATAGTATTCTTAGATACATTGCAGCCAACTCCTTATTTTAAGGTTGTTAAAATCTTCTTAAGTAACTAGTAAGATCCATAGAAAGTTTATATCAGTTATTTTCATTCAAAAACAGATAAATTAATTGAAAGCTGTAACTCAATATTTATAAATTTCTATATCATGTTACAAAAGCAAATGATAAAATAATATCAAACAGGCTCCGTTGATAATTGAATTTCTTAAATATATATTATATTTCTATACATATTTTTCAATCTTATATCTCTATACAGTCTGAGAAATTGAACAAAGATTGGATTATATAGTCTTAATCTCTACTAGACTAGACTTAGAGCATCCTCAGTAAATAAGGCAACTGAAAATTTATTAGTCATAGTAAGTAATATTTCAAGTACACAAACAATAGAATATTTTAAGCTGCAGACTTAGGAAATAATTTAATACCTACATAATATTATAAAATATTTATGTAGGTACAATGGCATACAGAAAAATCATAATTATTATTGTAGAAGTATGCATTAATTTTGAATCATTAAGTAACTATTTTTACTTTTGCGGTTTTAATTGATTTATTACAGAAAATAACTTAGATATTATGGTTGATTGGAGTGTTCTCGTTAATATAATAATAATCATTGTCAAAAATTATCTCAACGTTGTCAAAATATTTTTATTGAACAATAATTAACACTTGCACTAATTTAGTGGTAGGTATAATAACTGTGCATTTATTCCACCAATAGTTTTCTGAGCTGAAGAATCAATTCCTGATATAGGTATGTGCTTTAGATGCAATCCGGCAATGTAATATTGTGTATTGGTGATAAAGCTTACCATAAGAAATATCTATGTACTCCGAGATGGAAGGAGCAAGGGTCGACCGATGTATAAGACAATGTAAATAGCGCAACCTTGTGCTTGCTTTATGCTGAAGAGTAACATGATGTAGGGAGTAAGTATAATTTACACTGTCAGCTCACGTCATGAAAGTTTACGATGGATTGATAAGATATAATAATTATATTAAACCAGTCGCCAAATACCAAAAATCTCAAGCGATATTTGGTTTATGACTTAATGTCATACTTATAACCGTCAGGTCACGCTGTAAAATCTAAGAAATAGAAAGTCTCCGGAATGTCATCAAATACCATTACGATAAACGCAATATGCGTACAAGGTGAGCTTCGTAACTAAAACTCTCACAAAACTGATTCAGTATACATATTATTATATCACCCACGTCATGAGCAATAATTTATTTAAAGTACATAACCCCAAAATGATATCCATCCATCGCTTACTTACTTAAAAAGAAATTCAAGACATATTATTAAATTATTTTAATATTTTATCACAACGGCCTGTATGGCAAAGGAAAACAACAATAATAAAAAGGTTATGCGGAACTATGTAGTTGACAATCACTGTATTTTTTTTTAAATTAAATAATATGCATTTTGTAGAGAGAGCTCGCTATCCGAATGGGAATGGCTGGAGCAACATTCAACTCGATGCGGAGTGTCTGGGTCTCACGATTTTACGGTCAAAACTAAATGTTGCCTATTCGACGCTTGTATTCTAACGGTGCTGCTTTACGGTAACGAATCATGCTTCGAAAACAGATGTTTGCGACGGATACTGGGTGTGCGGTGGTGGTATGACTTAAGAAGCAACGAGGAGACAAGAAAATGCACAAAGCAGCCTCTCATCACACTAAGAGTGAAGAGGCGACATTGGACCTTGATCGGCTACGCGCTGAGAATGCTAAACGAGAATTTCAACCTGGCTTGTCTGTTCTTCAAGCCAACTGGATTCTGGCATCCTGGCAGGCCGCTAAATACTATCTATCGTATCGTATCTATCGTATACGGCGGATCTACAGGATGCTGGTTTGACCTGGACGATGCGAGAAGACTGGCGAGCGACAAGGATTCTTGGAGGCGCCTTGTGGTGTCCATATGCTCCAACTAAGGGGCGGATATGGCCGAAAAAGAAGAAAAAGAAGTAAAAACAACATACAATTTATTGTAAAAAGATATGTTTGGCACCATTAAGTTCTTACATATAATCGTAAATACCAGTTGAAAAAGGCCAAAAATATATTTCGCTTCCCAAAATATAATATACTCTTGCTTTTCCGTAATAATAAATTGGTTGAATTTAATATAACGTATATAATATAGAATACTATAACATAATAATATTATCTATCAATATATATCGGGTATATAAAAATATGCAATTTCGAAACATATTACATCCGTTTATACATTTTCAATAAATAGCATTTTTAATATAAAATATTCACTAGGTTTAGAAAGCAATATAATATTATAGCTTTAGATAGAAATATTTGAATCATATCAACAGAAAACCTTAAACATGTGTAAAAGAGGTGGGAAAGCTCCATTTAACAGAATGTTCCGAATTTCGATTTTCACGAACTTGCCCCGGGCTATGTCTATTTCTAAAAAATTAAACTAACGTGCAGAGTTTTCAAGATGGTCTAGCATGATATATTTCATAATGCTCATGGAATAGTCGGTATTCAATTAAACGGGTGGATAATTATTATGGCAAAATGAAAAGAAAAACAATTACACGATCTTACTTAGGTATTAAATATAAGTGGGACTTTCAATTGTATACTGTGATACTTTTATTAATGGTATACAAAAGACTTAAGTTCATTCTTTCAATTCATGAGCGTGTATATTGCCGACTAGGTATGCTATTTAGGTCAGGGTGAGTGACAATAATATGTCTACGTATATTGATTTCTTTTATTGATATCGGAAAATAAACTCTTATTCTAGACGCAAACCTATGTCATTATTTTTTTTTAAATATTAGCAGATGGTATTTGAACAATTGTCACAAAATAATAAATATGAAATTCACTATGACTGGTACACACTACTAATTACATGTAAGTATGAATAATATAATAAGTATGAATGGTATTTATATAAGTATGAATGGAAAGTAAAATAAAAAATGTTATCTCTGTCATTATGTTTTAGCCAAGTAGGCATTTTTAAATTTTTGATTTTTTTTTGATGATTTTCAAATTATTTTGGAATCATCTTCTTTATTTAATTATTGACTTAAATTTTTCAATTCGTTAGTGACTAGAATGTCTAATAATATTTTCCTAAACCATTATTATTTTTAAAGAAACACTCTTAACTAAAATACATATTGTAAAGTTTAATTATGAAATAAATTTTAGTATATTTTACTTAATCATTGTATAATATGGTAAAATCAGAATTTATTTTTAAATAAAACGCCATATAAAATAAATTTTCATGCTCGTGAGTAATTATAACTGAAGTTCAATGCTTTATTAAATAGATGAGGGTTGAGATAACCCCTTCAAAGATGTCCATCTTTAATGAGAAGATATTGAAATGGGTTTTCGGAGCCGTATGTGAAAATGGCACGTGACGAGAAAGGTACAGTCATGTTGTACTACGAGTAGATTGGGTTGAAGTATGTACTAATAATTTTAATATTAATAATGTATAATTGTATACCAGAGTTATATAACTATTAAAAATTACTTAGACAGTAAACGGACTCTACTCGGCAGTGTTAACCCAGAGACGAATGAAAAAGTGAGATGTTTTAAAAAAAATGAATTTCTCTCGCTGAGAAGAGTGAAAAGACATATAACCAAGAAATACATTCAATTTAGTCAAGAATGATATGATGATATTATTGACTTTGTAGATTTTTTAGAATCTATAAATTTTGTATGTATATTTATTATCTATTCTTAGGATTTTTTATCGATGGTATAATCTCATCCCTTTTAATATTGTTACACTTTTTTAACTTTGTGAATATGAACACTTTTTCAACAAATATTTTTATAGTATGATGACAATTACATTTTTGAGTTGTAGAATTTATGAAAAATTTTGAGCATCTCGAGCTCGGATGGAAAAAAACATAAATACGCCAGCACGAACATACCCGAATTTGACTGAATATAGATGTATTTCACGCATATCTATCAACTTAAATTTTCGTATTACGAATTTACCAATAATTATTGTATATACCTATTGATAACCGCTGATAACAGCCGTGAGTATGAAATGGCTTCCGTGTTAATTTGGACCAATGAAAATAACGGAAACGTGGTTAAGAATAGCTGCGCAGGACTAATATCATTATTAAAAACAGTGTATTCATAATAATTTCCTTATACATTGTCATAAAAAATGTTTCTGTTAATCTCACGAACAACCAATACCGTCAGTCTTCTCTGGGTTAAAATCTCTCAATACTTACATACATTTAAGATCTTATCGTATGTCTACAATATGTCCTACAGAAGAAACTTACTGTACAACACTATCTGGCAGTGACAGGCATATACCTTGCGGCTGACGCAGGAATATAAGTCATTTATTTGGTTTGGAAAATTCTGCAAACTAACTTTAAACGATGTTTTTCTTAGAAATTGGTCGCCGAATTTTTCAAAAACCCACACAAGGTTATTGTGACAGACAGCATTGGGTATATATTAAAATATCTCTATTAATCGAAACCAAACCATTGTATTAATGAAGATAAATTTTGAAAAATATGTTAGTAAATGGAAGCCAGGCGGGAACAGCGGCAATTTTCATGGCCGATATCAGCAAAATTTATGAATTCAAGAATTATAACCTAACCTAATCGGCCTCTCTCGTGGGGCAGTGCGTTAAGCACTGGCCTTCCATCCGGGACCTTTGGGTTCGATTCCTGGGGAGAATACAATATATTTATGTGATTTTCTCAATGCCTGTGTGTTTGTTTGTGATTGTTTATTACTAACAATCACCTTGTATGAAAAAGCAAGGTTCATAGATATTAATAATATTATAAAAACCTAATCTAACGTAATATAACATAATCTAACTTAACCTAACCTAACAAACAATCCAGTGAATCAGCTATTTTCAAACATGAAAATAACTCAGATATACCCATTAGAAAAAATCACATTACCGACGGGATTTAAACCCGTATATCCACTGGTATCGTTTCAATATGCTTTAACCAATGAAGCTACGGGCCTCCTATTTAATTACGATAATTAAAACTAGTATGTCCTATATGGAATATTCATCAAATGGTGTTATATTTGACTATCGGTTTTTGTGTTTTAAATCAATGAATCATTAATTGCCTTAATTATTAACCATCGGCTTAACCGGCTCTCGCCAAATATTTCAGTTAAACGTATTTGAACTTGTTAAGAATTTCTAATAAACAATTATTTCTTTTATCCAACGATTAATTCGCGAGATTTGAGAATGTATCAATCTATATTCTATTGAACATACATAACTCGAAAACACCTCAGGTTTCTAATTCCGTCGGGAATCGTATTTTTTTCAAATACAACTTTCTATAGTGGGTTTGTATATATCTGTGGTATTTTAAAGTTATTTTTTGAATAAAAGAAATGGTTTATTAAACATGTATTTATTCAGATGAAATATTAATTATAGTGACGTGATACCCATGTTTCCTGAAACCAATATGTTTATTAATTGTATATTATTTGAAATACAAAAATGTAATATATTAGCATAATAATACACACGTATTTAATATTATAAATGTGATTGTATTCAAATTGACAATAATTATTATTGTCCTAAATAATAAAATCGGCGTGAAATGACTGAATTTACTGGTGCGGAATTATTTCGCAATATCGTTAAAATATCGCTGAATTAACGATGTTATTAAATATGATTGCTAGCAGTTATAATATATTAAATCTTATTGGACGTGTTTATCACACCTATTTATTTAAATTGAAAATCGCAAGCATGCAGGGTAACATTCCAGCAAGCATTGTTTTCTTCTTCTATCTTACCACTGCATCTTAAGAGGAGGTTTAGGTTCCACTGTCCTTTTACTCCAGTTTCTAGAATTTACCATTCTACTTCAATCCTTATCCATAAAGTAACTATGTACTGGGTACATACCTGATTAGGAAGTTTGGTGTCTTTTTTATTTGGTGTTTGGCGTCATTCTCGCAATTTTCCGAATTCATGGATTTAACGGATAAATTTTCTATTTCATTGAAATATTTTCAACGTAGAAGTCATACTATTTTCACAACTGTTGAGTATTTTCTTTTAAAATTATCAAGTTTAAATGCAAAAACCATTAATACCACAGTATAATAAAATAAATAAAGATTATATTATTTAACATACGATGTTTATTTAATGTAATAATATATTATAATACAATTGAATATGACATAATGTAATATTATAAGAGATAAAGGAATTTCCGAAAACTTCCAATGAAATTCTACAGGTTATAGCTTAAAAGAATTGACAAATATAGGTAAGTCAGTGGCACCTAATATGTATAAAACGTACGAAAGGTAAACTAAGAAACCACTAAATCGACAATATAGATTTCACAGGGCCAAGAGATACGAAATTAGCTTAGAGATGCCTCCATCCAGCAGTGGCAATAGATTAATATGCTGATTGTTTTTTGATTGTTTGGTTACTTATGTAACATACATTGATTTGATAGATAGTATCATGATAATAATTTAAATATATTTTTAAAAGATTCAACGTCGACTTGTTGATCAATTTTATTATGATGCTTTATACTATAGAATTTATTTATTATTACTGATGACTCGAAATTTTATCGATTGTCCCTTTCATATATCGTGGGGTTACTGCCAAAAGATGGTTTGTCGATAATTAAGGTATTAAAAGTTAACAACGGATTGTGTGTCTATATTATATAAATATATATATATGCTATAAAAAAATCATCCGATATATTAAACATGCACACAAAGAACAAAGCGATTATCATTTTTCCTGATTTTAGAGAGCATGCCAAACTTGGGCAGTAACCCACGATATTAAATACTTACCTATTTTTCTACACTCAATTTGCAGTATTGAAATGCAGGTAATAATTTTAACAGAAATTCAATTTTATTATTGTTTTATTTTAGGACAAATACGTCGGACATCTGAGACATAAGAGAGCAAAAGAAAAAATATATATTTTGAATATCATGTATTTTGTAAACATACGTTGTACTTACTATAAAAAGTAATAAATAAAGGTGTAAGAAATATGAAGTATTTCTTAAAAAGTTATAGAAAAGGACAAGAAAAATATAAAAAATAAGAGTTTAAAAAGAAAAGATATTATAAAATTTTGAGATAGCAAAAAATAATTTTAAAATAATGGAAAAACAATGTTGTATCACCCATCGTAGTATAAACAACTTACAGTGTTAATATTCTACACGTGTCTTTTACGGTATTTTTTTCAGCCTAGTAGAAGAAGCTGTCGCCCCGAAATTGCTTACAAATATCGTACTAAACTTATAGATTTATGGAAACTTTCAAAAAGTGTTTAGGAAAAAAAAATAAAGTGTTTTGTCTATTTTTGTCGTGTCATCCCGTGGGACGCTGTCAAGTAAATATTGAAGAAAATTTCATTACTGCTCGATCCCTAAGGAACCTGTGGGTAACCTTTACCCTGGGGCTGTATTTGGGACGTGAGTGAATTTCATTCTCATGTTAAAAGAATCTTTTTCACCGGGTGTTTCACGCTTCTGTGAACGCGTGAGATAATATGACAAGAGGCATACTGCATTCATAACATGGTTGGGTTTTTGGGAGGCAAGGGTATGACGACGTCACTCGTTTGGAAACAAAAAAAGAACTATCACACGTACAATTTAATGTATAGTTTTACCTTTGTTACCAAACGAGTCATGTGTAGATATAATATTAAAATGTCTAACTTTCTATAAAAAAATCTAGAAAACATAAAAAAAAATCTTAGTAATAATAAATTAAATTAAACCGGAAGTAGTTTTATATTTCTTTATTGGGCAATCCTGCATTTGAATGAGAAATCTATAAAATTGGATAAACAGGAAATCCTAGAAATTAATAGGTATAAATTTTTGCCCAATTCTAATTTCTTAAATGATCAATTATATTTTGTGTCTTCTCCATTATTATACCCTATTTAATATTTGGGATTGTCATAACATAGCTTTATCTATTGTACATTATTTATTATTTTAATTTTTATTCAATTTTGACTCATATTTTGGTTGTATTTGTTTTTTATTCGATCTCACTTCAATTGATAATATTGTTTTATTTTATTTTTTATAAATTTTTTATTGTAAATTTTGACTAATCATAATTATTTGTTGATATTAATGTTATTGTAAGTGTAGATTGTTTCATATTTGTGGTTAATATTTTAAATAATTTGTTTAATGCCCCTGACGTAGTATGAAATATTAATGTCCAACCTCATTAGTTTTAAATTAGTCTGTTATTGGGAAGGTATTATTGGACGGATAATTATTATGTACCTATTGCTATATTATTTCTATCGCTTTGAATTTTGTTTGATAAATATTGTTTTAAAAAAATGTATTCAGTTGAAAATGTCCCACTGAGGCGGACGAAACCGGTCCTAATATATTAATTAAAGTGGAATAAGTACTATAAAAAAAAATTGCGTTTTATTAAATAAAAACAATAATAGTTTTATATTAATTGTCAACTAGTTGACAATATCAATATATAAAAAAATGGAATTAATTTTAAATATTGTATTTCATTTAATACTAAATTGGATGACGTTAATGACGAAAAACATTTATTTCGGAGACGGATTGACAGATTATGAACGTTACCGATTTTGGAAATTAAAAATTGTGAATATTTAACAAAAGTTGTATGATGCCGCATTTTTTTGAAATGCAACAATATTGGTATTTGTGGCATTCGAATAAGATGATAAGATGGCCAGAGTCTTATCTATCTCAACTACCAATCGGCAGTTAGTTAAGTCGGTATAATGTAGCTGTATCTGTCGAATTGTCTTGTATTAATTAAGATATTGGCTTTACTTTGAATTTGAACTACCAAAAGTAACACTAAAATCAAATTGCCAGCTGGTGATTTTGGGTAGCCTCCAAGGAAGATGAAGTAGATGAAGAGCGTCTCTGCGTTGGAGCGACCAAGTGAATGAGCTTAATGGGTTCAGCCTTCACTCTGCCTGAGAGAAGCAGAGTATTGAATATGACAAATTCTTTTATTTTTTTCTAATTATACTTATTCCTTTTAATTCATCCTGTTGGTTGACCTAAATACATAATAATAAACTTGCCAATATTATTTTCTTCTTAGAAAACCCTATGAGCACAGCATTTTAATATACTTTAGTAAGAATTTTAAGGTAAGTATTTGTTTTTCTTGGCCATTCCTTCATGGTTTTGGATCGTAACTATCTTGAAATTCCATCATCTTTTGAGCGACTAAGACTTTCCACCCCTCTCAATTCTCTGCTTCTCTCAGGCAGAGTGAGGGCTGTACCCATTAAGCTCATTCACTTGGTCGGTCCAACGCACAGACGCTCTTCATCTATTTCATCTTCCATGGAGGTGATAGTCCCAATAACAGGAGGACACAAGCACAATAAATCAAATAAAATTAAATATTTAATGCAGTTATAAAGAATATATTAGAGAGTTGTTAAAAGTGATTAAAATGTACATTAGTAGTAATCATGGGACAATCAAAGATAGAAAAAAATACTGAAAAACATAAAAAAGTATGTATGCAGAAGACAGGCAATATAAAAAGAGAAAAATACAATACAAAAGCAGCCGTCCAGATACAACTAGTCATAAATTTTGGAGTATCTTAATTTAAAAGAGGCAATAGAACAAAACAGACCTACTTGATCACTGTGAAAATTCATGGTTCTGGTTGTCACTGGAAAATTGTAACCTAGATTGGTTTTATATTTATGAATGAAAGAAGTGAAAATATGTGAGGAAAAAAATATTTAATACCTTAAACTTAATGTTTGACAGTAATTGTAGGCAATCTGAGTGATTATTAATTCATTTAAAGATATATTTATAAGGTCAGAAGTTGCTACAAAAATCTTCAAGTCCAAAATTCAGAGATTTATACTAGTATTAATTTAAATATTTCCTCTCTCGATAAAATAAACAGAGATAGATTCGTAAAATTGAATCATAAAAGCAATTTAAAATTTCTACCTTGAAATATTTTTTCGGAAACAACCTGTACCTATAAATATATTTTTATTTGCATTTTATGAAAAAAAGAAATGGTCGGCATTACACTCGACTAAACATCTTTTAAATAAATAAACGGCTCTTGGGAATATTTCGAAAAGTATGCAAAGGATGGGATGATATTGGAGAAGTGGTGACTGACATTTTCAGGTCACTAAACTGTTTGAATATTATTATACGTGAGTGAAAAAGTCAATCTATATGATTCTCGTTTCAAAAAAACTTTTCTGTTGAACTAAAGTATATTTAAATGACATGACTTAACGTATTTTAACAAATATCTTTACACCAACAAGTAGTGTAACTTGTTTTGTTTTAATAATGGCAAATTGGGTTGCCTACGGTGAAGTGTAATATCATTATTCATTACACGAGTATCTAGTGACAGAATACGAAAGATCCAATTTACTAAATTGTACTAATAATAATTAAAAATGTGGTAGAGTAACAATGGCCTCAAAACAATACAAACCAGTCATACAAATATTAAATTATACCAACTGTTAAATAAATAATTAATATGAAATATGATTACCTAACTATTTAACCATACTCATTAATATACACAAATCTAAGTTATGTAAAGAATTCAATAATATATTAATGGCTTAGCACCGCCGTAGCTCAATGGCATATAGAGACTTTCTAAGGGTGAGGAACGACCATCCTTTTAGGTGACCACGTGTTTCGGAGGGAAACACTTGATCCATATAACCCACCTAGCGGAAGACTTACCATCTCTTTCTCAGGACAATTCTGCTGAAGGATGCCACCAACGCTATTCATTTGCAATAATTGAAAGAATTGAGAAGGAAAAGAAACACATGAAACACGTTGGAAATTTATTTCTAAACATTGTAATTATTTAATATAAAATTACACATAAAAGTTACAATAGGTATATGAAAACTTTCAGTCCCCCTGAAGGTGGATGCTTTAGTATTTTAGAATTAAATTATATATATCCTGATCATCACACAAATGAATATTAATGTCAATAAGTATACCATTTACAATGGATGATACAATACCTCAACAACGTCGTCCATAGAGAACTCCATCTTGATTTTCTCCTCGCCATCTCTCGAAAATCTCACCTGGTCGCCTCTACGGTTTATGTTGAAAGAGGGCATAGAGTATATACATGTGAGCCACAGAACCCAAAAAGCATATTATAAAAACGAAATTGTGACAAAAATAAATAAAACTCAGATACAGTTTATTGCAATGATAATAATATTGACAATTTGAATAACAACATAAAATTATGGGGACATAATAATAATAACAATCGTAACGTACTCCCACCATTAATGGAAATTATTTGTCAGAACTTCCTGCCAGATTGATGACTTCATTAATTTCTTATGTGTAGCCTGAAGATTTCATTATAAATTTTCATCGCTTGCTGTTATTATTCTATGCAGCCAAAAACCCAACGATCGACATATCAATGTAGATTCTGAAACATTAATTTTAAAAGGTAATGTAAAAAAATAAAATGACAACATGGTCGCCATTTCCACTTTTGTAAGAATGCACAAATATAATATAGCATTTTATATACATACGTAATTTACTAAAACGTAAACTTCTTTATATATTTATGTTTGCTTTAGTAGATTTGCAAACGTGAAAATTACAATAGGCACTATCATTATTTCAATGTTACGACTGCAAAGAATTTTCAAGGCACATACAACATAATATGGGTACCTAATAAAAGTAGACTTACCCATTAACTTATTTTATCAGCTGTCAAATTGCAAAACCTTTTTATCAATATGGTTTATTAACGCCGAACACTATTACTCTGATACTATAACATAATATTATAGTTTATTTATTTACACAAAAATTTCAACTCGAAAAATACTGCACGATCGCTTTTGTTTTGAAAATATCACGTAGAATTGACGTGAAATTTGAAAAGAATGACATGACATCAGTGACAAAATAATAGTCTCGGAGCTCGAGTGTTGATTGGCTGGGCCACGGCTGAACTCTGATTGGCCATTGAACTGGTCTTGTATCATTGCGACTTCGTGTGTGACCATACTGTCATCTATTAACGTAACTGAATATTTCTAATGTATGGAAGATACATCCCCGTGAAATAGGGTGAACTCTATCGGTTCGTTGCTGAATTGATACAAAAAATTAACATGGCGGCGCGATCGATTCTATTAATCGATTTTGATTGGGTGCTGCCATAACGATGAATACTTAGGTTTCCATTAAGCGCAATGATAAACTCCCAAATTTATTTATAATTTTGGAATGCACTCATGACACAATATTCATGTTATCCAAAATATAACATAATCCCTCCATGTAGCATTAGAAGGACCGATAACATAACCACTAAAACAGATAGTAGGTACTTATTTTGTACTCAAGAAAATAAACCACTAGATATCTAATAAATATTATTATGTCATTATTGTGTCATTACTACCATCTGTTATAATAATTATTTTAAGTTACAGGATATGATTCTAGGAAAGAGGTACATACATTGATATTCACCAAGGTCCGTTAGTAGTTGAAATTTATGAGTTTTTTTTTCATGAAAATCATACTTAAATCTGCCACTACGTGCAATATGTATGTGTCATACATGATATGATTGTTTATAATAATTCTACATTTATAAAGAAAAGCTTAATCATAAACGTTAATGACTATCGATTCTTTCATTTAATTTATGCAAACATAAATATATATATACCTATATATATATTAAAATACTAAAATAATATTTTAGTTTTACCAACATATTACGAGTATTATGTTAGTTTAAAAACTAACACTGAAATTAATACCTAATAAAAATGTTTTAATGTTATTGTTATATACAAAATGGTCTCCCACAAAGTGTATGTACAGTTAAGGCCATGCATTAGTTGAGGCACGGTCTAAAAAGATCGTTGCTAGGCGATGTGCGGATTGCGGGTCGCGGGTGAAAATGACGCCTGTCAAACGAAATATTATTTCTCATATAAATCCAACATACGTCCATTTTATGTTCTGTTTATTATTCTATTAGTATCAATAATAATATATTCATTGACATGTTTGCTTTTTAAAGTAAATGGGTAAAGTTTTTAGTCATCTTTACACGATTTTAGAATTAATTGGCCCGTCGCCATCACGCAGCAAAGTGACGTGCGTCCGACTCCACGTTCTCTCAGTGAATGCGAAGCAAGTACAAATTTTCGTCGCGCGTACAGTTGAACATTATTTGGCGTTTCACTGATGCGTCACCTTAACAGTATTAAGGGATTATATTTATCGAATTGCGATAATAAGCGTTTGCGATCGTGCTATTCATGGCAAGAATTGAGTTATGCAATAATCCACTTGGAATTTACTTTGCATTTGTTTGTGACCATTGATTTAGTATTGAGTTTGGCATTGTTATCATTGATTTATATTGTGACAAAATTCGAATGAGAGTATTTCCTACTGCCAAGGCGTAGAACCAACTACGCTCTACGTTGAATGAAGCAATGACTAAGCAATCACGTATATTGAGTACATAAATTATTTTTGCAATAAGAAAATAATATATAATTTCCTAGGCGCGTTGTCATAATTAAATTTATCGAATTGTTTATTTATATTTAGAAAATGTCCTCAAATAGACAGGGAAATAGGTAAAAAATACTGTGTATCATTTCTTTTGAGCTCGCGGAAAGACTTTTTTCTTGTTAGTCTAAAAACATTAAAGAAAACTGTCTAAATATACGATATATCTAAATAACTTTTAGATCTACAAAAAGACGACTGTAAAACTCATTTATTCTGCGTAGATACAAAACACGGCGAGATACTATTATAATAAGACTATTCAAGTATTTTTGAAAACAAACCATGCATAGTGCATCTGAACAGGGTCTATAATGATCTGCCGCAACAAATTCGGCAATTCTTGGACAATTGGTTAATAATTGTCATCTTGGCTGCGATAAAGTTAGATAAATAAAAATGTCTAAAAATACAACTATATCACTACTCGGAGGATATTTTTGATGTACCTACCTCAGTAGTGTTGCCAACTCTCGTCAACCAAAATATGACGGACGAGGTAGGAAAAGAATCTATTTGACATAAAAAATGCTAGATGTTTTTTTATAATTCTTCCAATCTCTTTATTTTTTTATACTTTTTTTATTAATTTATTATATGCCATATAAATAAGTGGCTTGCTGACGAAATACAATATTATATACAATATTAAGTTTTAGATACTTAATCGGTCTAAAAATGTATTATTGAGTAGCTACATTTATGTGCAGTTGGTGAATATCAAATTTTGTATTATGGTATCCATGGAGTGAAGGTTGCTGACCGTTGTTCTAGAATATTATGCAATGATAACTCTTAAATTATTCAATAGTGTCATATTGATACAGACATGTTTAGATTTTTTGATTACGTATTTACAAATCTTTTTATCAACAATATATTAACGTACCTATATCTATACATTTTGATAATGCGCAATTGATTTCGATAAATATCGCTGATTCATAACATTGAAAAATCGGTTGTAATTATAGGAACATCTATCAACATTAAATATAACTAATTATCTATGACGATAATTTATTAAGGTGACTCGTCACTTGAACTTATCGTATTAGATATAATGATTAGTCGATATCAAACCTTTCAATCAACCAATTCACGACAAATTAATCTCTAAATTGGATAGTCGTTTCACGCATTCTTTTGTCCGAGAATGACGTAAAACTAATTAATACTAAATTGACATAGATAACTAAATTAATATTATTTTGATAATAATATATACGTCCTCAAAATGTAATACAATGTACAAGTACATATAATAAAACAATCATTAAAATGTATTTATAGAAAATTAAACTTAGTAATTGGACATCTTACCAAATTAAAATACCAAACAACTACAAATGATCCCGACGGAAAATAATGAACAAGTACATAATAATGGATAATAATAGTTTCTCGTAGAGAAATCTACTAAGAAACCTCTTTAGGATAAGTCAAGATTCAATGGTGATTATAATATTAATATTTACGATATTACTTCTGAGATGATAGAATACAAAATCGTGTTTCGTGTAGGATTTATTATCTATCAGCTGTTGGCATTATATTCATTTGTTTACTTCATCAAACAAGTTTAAGCATCCAATTTATATTATTATTCCATTTACGTAATACACAAACCAGAAGTACTGATGATCAAAACATTGTTTACACGAACCTATTGTTTTCAGTACCAACGGGTAGTTGCGGTTGTATTGAACCAGGAAATATGAGCGATTATAACAATGAAACTCTGATTAAATTTATGCCTACAACTAGTTAAATTTGAGTTGTTAAAACAATGTAAATGTTAAGTAATATAATTGCCAAAATAATCTACAAATATCTACCAATAAAACATACAAAATTAAAATAAAAATATTTTTTCCCCAAAGTTTGGATTTTTTTGACGTAGATAATACAGTGGTTTCTTACGTGTCATTTTTACGATACATTATTTTCTCTGTTTTGAATTATTTATAACCATATCCATGCTTTTTCGTACAAGGTAGTTGTTAGTAATTTTTAACAATCACAAATACCCAGGCTTTGAGTTTTACACATAAATATTGTGTGTTCTGACCGGGAATCGAACCCAGGAACAACTTTCGGGTGGAAAGCAAGCCCCTTACGCACTGCACCACGAGAGCCGCCTGTCTTGAGGAATTAAGGGCGATCCGTATCGTTTTTCATTAATAATGATATTTTTAGCCTGAGATCGCAAAGGTTTAAGCCTTATTGCATCGATAATCAATATAATGACGGCGCGATCAGAAGCGGTTTTCTTCTTCACTACACTTGGCAACATTTTTGATGATATTTTTAGCCTGAGCTTGTCCTCTAAGAGGGGATGCTTCTTTAGTTTTTTTTTTATTATTCATAAATCTGCACGTGTCGTTTCTGGTCACCAAGGATGTATAAGGGCAACAGAAGTAAACTAGACATCGCGAATCTGACAAAAATACAGTCCTGTTAAGCCTTTTATGTTAACTAATACATTTTGTTTACAACCAGAAAGTTGAATTTTTTAATGGAAAGATATTTTAGTTATTACTAACTTTAGGTAGCTATGTCTATATATACCAAATGATTCTCCTCAATTTGCCGCCCTTCGAGTAACTGCCGCCCCCAAGCGACCCTCAATCTCCCTACCCCACGGGACGTCACTGCACTATAGTATAATCAGGGATTTGAAAAGTACTTAAAAAAACTCCTCTCATAGAATTATATTGAAGATCGCAGTGGGATGCTCACGAAACGTTGAAGAGACATGGCGGATGATGGAGAGAAAGCATGTGTCAGCGGTCATATTCCTGGAATATCCCTACAACAAAGCTCTTTGCCAATGAAGATATTAAATTCTGTACCCTTTGCGGTAGAACCGATGTCAATAAATCTGGTAAAGGTTTAATTTACGACCCCATACTTTTAGATTGACCTGCCATCAGGCCAGCGGCTCTTAATCTTTTTATTTCGAAACTACAGAAAACAATACAAAAAAAAGTCACTGAAAATATCGCATTTATACAAGCAGAATTTATATTATGTTTATTTTATCTCAATCTACTGTTTTATATTAGAAATATTATTTTTACCCATCACAATTACATAATATAGGTTTGGAAGTATGATTCTTGATAGTGTGATGATGAGATGAGTAAAAAAACTGTAGTATCAGGGCTCGAAATGGATCGGAGTGCACCAGAGTGCAGTTCCGGTTCATGAAATCGGTAAAATTAGCGCTCCGTCTCGTGAAAAAAATAATTTGACTTGAGCTAGATAAGCCAGTTAACAAAAAATCTAACACACTTATTTTTATAAAATACACACATTTTACAACTAAGTATGTTAATATCTTCAAAAAATGGTCGAGCGTTCCGGTTCGTAAACTCTATTATTCTAACTAACTTATTCTTAGTCCATGGCTCCCTGACAACACACAACGTCTCTGAGAAGCGCTATCGCTCGCCGTTGAAGTTAATAGATCTACAAAACCTCTCTGTTCTGCACCACACCCAGTCTCCCGTTTTAGAACTGATAATGTATCAGGAGCATTACCCAATGCTGACATCACCATGCACTTATGTGTGCGTTTACTGAAATTACCTTAATACTGTCCATATGGAAAAGGTGCACATAGACGCCAAAAAATCGCTGTTGCTCGATAGTCTTGTTGTATCTAATCAGATCATGACAGTATACTGTAGCAACGCCGAATACTTACACCCTCTCAGAAGCCCTTTCAAAAAGATAAGCTTGGTTGAGAGGCATTTGGAGTACATGGCTGAGACAGGTCCAAAGTCAGTTCTTTGATAAAACGAGAGGCTGCATGCTCCACATTTTTATCTCATCATTACTTTTAAAATAATACACCCAGTATCTACCGCAAGCATCTGATTTGAAGGTTAATAATCAGTTTTTTTGCCTTCGTAAGATGACATGAGTTGTTATCATAAAGTAGCACCATCAGAATTTAAGCATCGAATAAGCGAAATTTGGTTTTAAAACCAAATACATCCGTGAGTCAGAGATATCCTTCATTATCCGATCTTATCTACTGATTTGTATGTTATTTTGTAAGTATGTTAATCTAAAAAAATACTAATTTAATGGCGTTGATTCGTTTTTTACCCATATTATAATATATTATGATTAATTTTCCATATTTTAAATTTAATGATTATTTATTTTTTAATCAACATTAACTTTTAATGCTATTTAAAAACTATCATGATTGATTTTCTTCGCTATTTTAAACAAAATAGTGATTTTGTATAAAAGAATAGGTACTTAAGTAAAATATTATACAAAAGTTTGAAATTGTGTTCTTTATTTTTTGAGCACTACAAAATGCTATGAGGTCCAATGACAATGGCGTAGTTGTAATGAAACAATATCTTAGTAGCAGCTTAGTAGGATCAGTATAAAAGTCTCAGGAATACCCGATATTTGATAAAATAACGTAAATATACTCATTGATGTCCTTGGATGAGAAGCCAATGCATTGTGCATAAGAATAAGAGGGCTGCCATAATGCCATAATATTTCAAATTGCATGTTAGGCATAACGCAGTGTAATCAAAAATAAATAAATGGATAAGGGGGCAGCGGATACGTATTAGGCATAATATCTACAATGCGTAAAAATCTCAAAGTTGAGATGGGTAGGCTACATTGCTAACCAAATCACATTATCCATTGATACCTAAAATCGTCAGATATTATATTAAACGATCTAAAGGGTGACTAAGAGGCCGCTTGATTGACGAGATAATGAAACCTTGTAGAACTACTTTTCAATGACTGATTAATAACAAAAAAAAAATAATAATGATAGTGAAAAATGAATCGAGAATGGCTGTCATGATTATCTTAGAAATTGGTACGAATGACATATTTTTGAAGAATGAGTTAGTAGCAGTTGTATAGACGTCAAAGGTTCTTATTTATACGTGAAAGTATCTCAATATGTAATTATTTTCTATGTAAACAGTAAAAATATACTTAAGTATTTTATTCCCAGAGTATATTATATTATGTTATATAGACATGTGGGTCTATTCTATACTTGTGTATAAGTGCGATATTTTAACAGCAGCAAGATATGTGCTGTTAAAATATAGCACTTATTGCAACAATAAAAACCAACTTCGTGTAATTGTTACAATAAGTGCTAATATTTTGATACAAACCTACCCTAAGTTTGATAATATTTATCACTTTATCACCTTAGCGGTCGATAAGTATAGAATAGACCCACTGGTGTATAAAATATTGTTATTATTTTTATAGATACCGTGTATAATTCTGACTTACAAAATGGTAAAAACAGTTACGTAGAATTTACAATCGCGCATTTCACTTTAAAATCGATTTGCTCAACTTAGTAACTGATAGTTTTATGTTCGCTCTATAATACTCACCCTATCAGTTATGAAGATTAAATTTTGGCTACGTTGGCAAAAGAAACAGCAAAGAGGTGATATGTAAAAGGTGACATTAAGTACAATGATAAATATTCATGTAAACATATGAAGACATAAAAGAGTCAAATAAAAACATAAATAATCGTTTTCCACTTTTAATGGGCAGATTGTGTTTTTTGTTGATGTAACATGTAAAATAATATATAATATTTTTCTCCAAAATAGATCAGAAAATTTATCACTATAAACCCCATTTCCAGAAAGAGTGGGCAATAATTTTATTTCAAAGATGTTTTTCTACGTACGAAAGAGAAAAAGCTTTCGCTACGATTTTACGTCCTTAGCTTTTTTGAGCTTGCGAGCTTCCTGAATAAATCACGATGATCAGAAAAACACTTAGAAGATACACCTGTGCTTTTTATGGGTACTGGCTTTTGATTGCCACTATCATAAATAAAAAAGGTTTGAACTCTCGCCAATATGCTCAACGGCAATAACTATCGATTCTGATTACTTACATCTTCGAAGATTTGTGGCTTTATTTTCTTTGAGATGGGGAAATGTCATAATAAAGAAAAAAGGCAGAAAATAAATACGTGAATTTTAATGATATTTTTTGAAATTGCTCTTTTGAAATATAAGTATATTTATAATTCAACATTGAACCCGTATATATGCTATGTTAGTATCTGTATTATTATGGCAGATTAGAATTTCAATATGTACTGAAGATAGTACCCATGTGAAATAAGTCACTTACGTATTAAAGACCTTAACACATATTACATTTAAAAAAACCTGATTAACTTAGTCTATAATTTGACTTACGAGTTGGCAAGATCGAAACGTTTTCTTTAATTCACCACAAGTATCTTGCTCTACCAAATCTATACATTCGTCACCAGTTTAAGGCTATGTCTCAGCTGGGGCACGGTCTTAAAAGATCGTGACTAGGTGATGCGTGGATTGTGTAAATGACACGTGTCGAACGAAATATAATTTGTCATAAAAATTCAACATGCGTCCATTTAATGTTCTGTTTAGTGTTGTATTAGTAACAGTAATAATATATTCATTGAAATGTTTTCTTTTTCAAATAAATGGGTAACGTTTTTTAGTCATCTTTACACGATTTAAGAATTAATACCGCTGTCGCCATCACGAAACAAATTGACGTTTTCACAGCTTGAATTTTGCTCTCCGATTGCCAGCGAGTCCAAAATTTCGTCGCACCTATAGTTGAAAATTATTTGCCGTTTCACTGAAGTATGCTCTTAAGTCACTCATTAAAACATTATTAAACCTGAAAGCGTCTCCTTCACTACAATGGTTTAATTCTTTTTTATCTTCTGCTGATTAAATGCAACCAATGAATGGTTGAGGGCCATATTCCTGTAAAATTCTAGTTATTTACCGGTGACCACCATGCATAGAAACTCGACAAGCCTATTGCAGATTTCCTTATGTTTCTTTGTAGTTTTGAATCACATAATGCTAATTACATTGTCTAGGAATGTCTCGAAATTTAAATTCTTTAAGTAGGTACTATGATATACCATAATAAAGTATTAATTAATTGAGCTTATCTGACTATTATCTTCTCAAGACTTGCTTTCCCCGACATAAAAAGCTGTTTTATAAACACTTTTTAAAGTGTGATATAACTGACTGTAAAAATAAGATTTAAGTCTTTATTTAAAAGTGTAATCATTTAATGCTTAATCTGCATAGCGTTCTTTAAAACTTAACTTTAAAAACTCTATATTTCAAAGGCTTTTTTGTATGAGAATTTTTTGTTTTGCTTAAAAAACAACATAGAAAACACTTGCGGCATATTTTAGGTGTTTCTTCTTGAATAAATCACTGCGCCGCATCTGCACAAGCAAAGTGAGGGCCGGATCGCACCGGCGAAGAAACACGTGGGAAATTTACGGCCCAACTGTAGTCTCACATTTCTCTGGTGGAAATTAAAAAGACAGCGAAGAAGTAGATGGTTGTGTTCCATAATTAAAACCGGAGTAATTTATGCTGACGTGCTCACGTTTGTACTCCTATCAAAATGTGTTGTATTGTTCATTTGAGGGGAGAGGAAAGTTTTCAAACATATTGTTTTGATGTATGACAAGCTGTTTAGAAAATGTATATATATGTAGAGCAGAAGTCTTCATTCAAAGTTTATATTTTACCGACATGACAGTTCCAAAGTTAACCACCAATTCATGATGCTCGTGATAAATGTTGTCATAATATTAATATAGTGGATACGTAGGTGGGTACTCAATGTTGGCAAATAAATAGTTTAAGAAATAATGAGCTGTTTATAAGAGGGGTCAAAGTAAAATTGTACCATTCTACTTTAACAATATTTTTAGAATATTATCGACCAATTAAAAATAATTTTGATCTGACAACTATTAATTATATAGGTAACGCCAGTTGTCAGTAAACTCATTCTGAGCTTTTTTGCAACACGTCACACTTCTATCTAGCTCTTAAATATCAACGAACTTTAAATATTTTAGCTTATATTTACTACATAATTAGCAAGTAGGTATCTAAAATAAAATTGTAGCAATCATACCACTCAGCATTAAATGAGTGACACACTTTAATGTGTATGTTTTGTTGTCAAAACAAAACAACAGCATTTCCTCAACCATAACTAGATCAGTAGGGTCTGTTATGACTTGTAATTGTGACAATATCTCTTGTAATATGTTCTGCATTTGTATAAATCGGAAAGACAATCCATGAATCCTCACTCACTCATCGAGTCCATCACCCGACGCACTACTATCGTCTTTCAATAAACCATCATTCCACTTGAATCACCTCTCTCACTGCATTAATATAATCAATCTCTTGATCACATCAATCTCACCAGTACATCCGTATTCACGATTATAATCTCACGCTGCCATCCTCATTATTGTATAATATATTTATCTTGTTATCAATAATAAACTCTCTCCTCGAAATATACAAGCTACAACGACCTTATCTCTCCTCCACCTTATACATACTCAATAACCAACAATTTATCAGTGCTCAAATATAATATGTGCATTGTAATTAACAAAAATAAATAAATTATAAACCTACAAAATTTAGGATGTTTTCAAATTTCGTCAATATATGGCAACATTTTTGTAATTGATATCTTCTTGTTGTTATTCTAGTGTTGTCTTCTATCGAGGAACGACAACCAAATAACAGTACACCTATCTATGTTGGGCCAGTGTTATTAGGTATTATCTCTAACGCACCATATCTACTCACGATTCTGCTTCCCATAAGGCTATACTTCAACTGAGGCATGGTCTAAAACTATCGTGACTACGCGTCGTGCAGATTGTGCAAACGACGCGTGACGAACAAAACATAATTTGTTCATATTCATTAATAATATATTCATTGACATGTTTTGTTTTTAGAGTAAATAGTAACGTTTTTAGTCATATTTACACGATTTAAGAATTAATTCCTCCGACGACATCACAAAACAAATTGACGTGCTTACAGGTCGACTATCGCTCTCCGACTGGCAACGCATGTGAAATTACGTCCCACCTATTGCTGAAAATTATTTTCCGTTTCACTGAAGTATGCTCTTAACATTTTTTTGCATTTTGAGTTGTAGAAAACCATGTTTCTCATTGCGGAAAATATTCCCAAATTATACACTTTTCAACGTAGAGCTATTGTAGTATAATAAATATTGGAAGTTATAAAATGTATCTAAACAACTACAAATAACCCAGATGCTAGAAGGTCTAACTCAACCGGCCACCCTTAATCTCTGAAGGTAGATTCGAAAATTATATCCCCATGACCAATATGGCCACAGAAGTTCATAGCAATACTCAGTCAAGATAATTACTTAAGCATTCTATATTTCGGAACGACACATACCTATATAATATAGGAACAATCAAAAATAATGGAAGACTGATATAATTTTGGATGCCACTGTATTACAAACAAATTAAATTACAATAAAGAAATTAAGTATGGCAATGTAATAGAATTACTCAACAATTATAGTAGGTATATCATATAATTATGTCATTAGAATTTTTTAAGTTATGTTACTTAGGTTCTTTAAAATAAAGAACATTGGTTTATATTATTATAACATTGTTCACTTAGGTTAGTATTAAATAAATAACAATTTAAACGGTATACATATGTACTTATTATGTGGGAACATGTAAAAGATTCGTTAAAAATTTAAATAATATCTAATAAGAATGTATTTTTAAAACAGTATTTTAATGTAGTGTTATGCCGAAAAAATACCTATAATTATAATATATCGAGTTTTTTACTACTATAAATTATTAGAGGATTTAAAAAGTCAAATAAACTATAACATTGAACGGTAAATACACAGTATTATTGAATAGTAAATCGGCAGCCATGGATACAATATGCCACTGCTAAGTTTATATAGTTTTCATATATTATGTTTTCTATTACTTGGTATTCAACAATTAATTAAATACTGCATACAGTAAAGGTGCGACGTTTAGTTTAGCTTGGCCAAGCCATATGGTACAGGTGTCTACAGAGTCAAGCTTCATCTGTGTTTTATATTTTTAAATCAACCTGTTTCATAGAAGGCCGCTGAATACAACCTTAATTTTCCTATGGTAATATAAATGCTTGGTGGAATTTCAAGATAGGCATGAGCTTAGGAAAATATCAAATACTCGTAAAAACAGTATTAGAGACGCCTCTATTGGTAATATTATGTTGCATGTAAATATATACAAAGTTAAAGAAGACATTTGGACGTCATTTACTCATTGAATAAATTATTTTAAAATTTTATTTGACAGTTGCTAAAAATATTAATGTGTTGCGTCACGAGGAAATGCCTTTTGGCAATATTAATGACCCGAAGCGTCGTTAAAATGAGAGAAATGCCATAAATAATAAAAATATATCAAAAACTTTTCTCATATAATATTTTACTGTCGGTTTCCTAACGCGTTTTTTCCGCGAATGACGTTTGTAAAAAAATGTGAAATATACAAAAAAAAAACAATGGGCATTTTGCAAAATGTGCATACGACTGTTAGAAATATTTCACATTTTAATCACTGAAATATTAAAATGTTGCCGAAATAATAAAAAAAACAATATTTAAAATTCCACGACAGTAAAAATAATGTTATTGTTTTCAAAAATATAATTTTTTACTACCTATATAAAATTATAATGTGTTAGGCTGTTAATAATTATTCAATACTTTATATTTATGTGTACATGTTACCCCGTACTATGCCAATATTTATAGCCACATATTATGCATCTGATCCTTAGTTAAGACAATATTTTCTTATGGTTTTTTGCATTGTGTCCTAAGTATTTAAAAAAGTAGTTTCTTGAAGAGGAAGGACATATTCTTTTAGCATTACCGGCAACAACGAAATCACTTCGTAACTGTGTTAGTATCATTTGAAAGTAACGATACCAACACCTAAATGAGTTGCCAGCACTGCCACCAAAAGACGACTATATTCTAATGGATATTAATAAATTAGATAGGTAACTTATATTCTGGATAAAATCGACCCATAATATCAAATATGACGTATCTAACCCAACATATTATGTTACACAAAAAATATAAGTTTCAATTAACTTATATTTTGTAAACACAAGCTGACTTTACATTCCATGCATGAATGGATTAAAATGAAACATAATGTAATTGAAATTAAAATGTAATGTTTGTAAAATTATACACAGTATAGGTACCTAATACTATGGGTTAGGTAACCCTTTTCTATGCCCTCGAATCACGATATTATTATGGCAGTATCTGACAGATCGCAGATTTTTAACGACATAGTACGTTAAATGTAGAGTAAACCCCTTACTACAATTGCTGTAATACTTGTTTGTTTCTTAAAATAATGAACGAAGTCAGGGGGGTATCATAATAAAAAAAATAAACGTCAAACTAAAAGCATTGCCAGTACAGTTTAATGTTTCATTTTTTTTTATAACCCGATGAAAAGATAAAATATAGATTCATTCCGACATACAACTCTAAAAGATTGATGCTTTTTCGATCGTTATGCAGCTGATTGTGCTATAATTATAACGATTGAATGTTTGAAATTCATTTATTGTTCGTAATGGTTTTTGCGTTGCACAGTGGGATTTACTCAAAACATGAAATCATGTTAAAAATCCAAAAGCTCTGTCATGTTTACTTTAAGTTGTATACCTCCTCATTCACGTACAAATTTTAAAGTGATTTGTTATGATTTGTTAGCCAAAAACCACAATATTGCAATATAAGTATCTACATACCATTTCGTTTGAAATTTTGACAATATTCATGACTAAATAAACACCACTAAAGTCATTTTATCGGAACGCAACCGATACTAGTAATTGAAATGACTAGTTGATCAAACAGAGATACTCGTCCTAATAATATTGGTGTATTAACAGTTCGTCACAGAAATTAATAATAAGACATTTACAATAATTGGACCGCTTGTTCAGTCTGACTACAAGCTACATAATATACCTTGAAAGAGATTTAACCGGATCTGATTTTTTTTTAATTCAAACAGATTAATATAGTATGTACCCTGTAAGACATATAAATATCATTTCTAGAGTGTGATAACATCATCTGAAAACATGGATAATTGAAGACATCGCTTAGTGTCCATATTCCCCGTTTAGAATGGTAGCTGGTATATCGTACACCGCAAAAAACCTGCCACTTGTCAATAGAGATGTTTCGAGTGATTTTATACAGTCAGTATATAAATCTGGAACGATTTTGGCACCCCCATATGAATGTAAAGATTACTGTATGATGGGCATCTTGGCGCTGACAAATATGAATTAAATGCATGTAAAAATACCTACACTATTACAACTAGAAATGAAAAATAGTCAACGGATGTAAAATATAGAGGATCTATTGGTTTTTAAAATTAGGGGTAGCAAATCTGATAAATGGGAACTCGATTAGAGCACGATTTGTATTTTACAGACCAAGACAGGTCGCTATATTTTACCATTTTCTTCTTTAAATTAATCTCATTGTAGAGATTTTAAATTAACCAATATACCTCAGTAAGAGATGAGGTCCGACTACCTTAATTTGATATTCTCGGTGCAAGGCATTACATGAGCATTGATTTATCGGAATATGCGACTAGATAAAATGTAATTTTTAAAGGTAATTTTAAACATTCATGATACTGTTAAATAAAATGTAATGTTAATATTTGGCTGCATTGCAGCTAGCTATTTGTTATAAAACCGTCAAAGTTTGCCGAAGGGGAGTCGATTTAGTTATTGTAACTACTTACTTATACTCGCATTGAAAACCAAAAAGTTTTTAGAGGCAGCATATATATATATAAATTAACTTGATCTTATTATGTATCTTCTTATATTTTGTTTTATTAGAGATTTTTGATTTTCTTCACAAAAGAATTTCCTGCAGGGAAAAATTTGTTTATTATTAAAATTATTTTTCCGATTTCTATTCACAGTTTTCCCAAAAAAATATGGTACTCACGTACGTAAATAATTATAGTATTTACGATTGGCAATACTGAGGTGATATTTCCTAAAATATACCCTGACAGTATTTCCCGCCATACGTGATTCGTCGTCAACGATCAATATAAAAAAACAAATTATAGAAATCATCATCATCATCATTAGCCTGAATCTATCCACTGCTGGATGAAGGCCTCTTCAAGTTGCTTCCACTTCTCTCGGTCCTGTGCATTGCGTTGCCACGTACTTCCGCAGAACTTTATCATTTCATCGATCCAGCGGCCTCTAGGTCTACCTTGTGGATGTTTTGTACTTCTTGGATACCACTGGATGACTAGATTTGTCCAACGATTGTCTCTTCTTCGAGCTATGTGTCCAGCCCATCTCCATTTAAGGCTTTTAATAAACTCTATTACATCGCAAACCCTTGTCTGCTTCCTTATCCACTCATTCCTCTTTTTGTCCTTTCGCGTTATGCCCAGCATGCACCTCTCCATACCACGTTGTGCTACCCTAAGTTTATGGATCTCTCTTTTACTTAGGGTCCATGTTTCACACGCATATGTCATCACGGGAAGCACACACTGGTTGAACACTTTGCGCTTTAGGCACAGTGGAAGGTCACTTTTGAAGACATTATTCAGGCAGCCAAAAGCACTCCAGCCTAGCTTTACTCTGCGAACAATTTCATCAAATATACATCCATCTATAAATTATAGAAATAAGTTACTAAAATATGATAGGTATGTCCCAATGAAAGAATCTTAATCTTAAATTTCATTAAACCATTCAATAAATATTATATACCTACAAGTGCATAGCATTAATAATTATATTAATATCGCGTGGCCAAATTGTCTGAGTAAATATAAAATATTTGTTCACTTCTCATCGTAAATAGTACTAAAACGTGCTTTTAGTTTGAATCGATTTCAAAACGGGTGTCTACCTCACAACTAGCCCCAAAATCATTTCAAAAGCTCTCACTTTGCAGTGGCCGGGGTGTGATTCTATAATAATTTACAATTTGACTGATATTACTATTTTGCACAAACACTTTCGCAAATCATCAATGGCAATAATACATAACAAAATCATACATATTTAACTGTACAATCAAAATAAACGTATTTATTAGATATTATTTATTTTATTATTTGATTTTTTTGGCCTCTACTGCATATACCAGCGCTTGCCAAATGTGGGTTTTCAGAGCTCTGACTTACTAGTTTTTGTAGGACGTAATTTTGACAAAAAGATTGAAAAAAAAACTAGCTTAAAATATTTTAACCGTACTTAAAACAATGCTAGTCGAAGCAATTCGGATTATTAATTTTAATAATTGTCGGTCATTACAGACACGATAATGTAAAATTAGGCAATCACTGCTCGGCCTTGTTTTTGCATTTTTAGATATTACCTACATGGTAATCTAGATGTAAATATTTTTTTGTAAATTTATGTGGACTACACTAATTGTATTCTTTAATTATAATAATATCATATCGTCTTTAATAATATCAATAATTATTAGTGTTAATTATGAAATGCAATAACAGGCTCTAAAAACCGATAATTAAAGTATTATAATTATTTGAGATTATTAGCAGCAATAAAACAAACACAGAAATATTCATACCTGAAAAAATCAAATAATTATGTTGCAATATTATGGAAAATCGAAACCAAAACCGTCGGTATGAAAAGCCAGTACCTTACGTATTCGGTTGTTGCCTATCGTATTGTGTCATCTCTTGCAACTCATCGGTAATGCAAATTATATTTATTGTAGATATATAAACCAGTTCAAAAAGAGTCATTTTTATCGCACTGGAAAAAGCTTTGAGGGAGATTATTGAGATATAATACATACCTGTGAGGGATGCTACTTCAAACTCATCAGTCACTATCAATAGGTACGAATTTGCGAATGTCAAGGAATTCAAATATCTTAAATCACGCATCAATCCTCAAGCAGCAATAGATAAGTGAGTAGAAGAATTGGACTGAAAAATAAATCCTTCTACTGTTTTATACAGATAAATTAATAATATAAATATCAAGTTTTTTTTTTGTTTAAACTTAGAATATTAATCAAATCAATCAATCAATCAAATTTATTTATTTTACATATAATGAACATAACAAATTATAAATTCAAAGCGTTCACGACATGACATAAAATAAGTGTTAATAATTTTTTTAAATAAAAATACAAGTGTGAGTTAATAATACAATAAGTAATAAAAAAGAAATAAAATAAGAAAAGAAATTAAATAAAATAACAAAATAATAAAATAAAAGTAGATGGAAGCACACAGAGTGAACTTTGATAGACCCTATCTTAAAAAACTTATAAAACAACGTCCACCTAAATTCACCCGCATGTAAATGGAATATATCAATATCCGAAGCGATTTCATTAAACAGGGTTATTGCCCTCCCAATTGGCATTACTAATGGCAGGTTAGTTCTGCACCGTGGGAGAACAAACAACGGATGCCCTCGATTCCTAAGGTAATTATCAGAGACACACAAGCCAACACCACCAAGAATGGCAGAGTTCACATTTACGCCGCGTATAAGTCTGAAAAAATATGTAGCTAAATAAAGATCCCTACTAAATTTTAAGCTACAGTATTCAAGCATCCCTAAGAGAAAATCAGTCGGATAGAGCCGCGGATAATATCCATACAGCCAAAAGTAAAGGAGTCTCAAAAAATTCTTTTGGACTCTCTCCACCATAAGGCCGTACTTCAATGATGCGGGGCCCAAACGATAGACCCACTCTCAAGTCTGCTTCTAACTAAGGAGTTATAGAGAATTTTTAGTACCGTAACATCCGAAAAGACCCGGGAAGTACGCAAGATAAAGCCCAACATCTTTAGCGCCTATATTATTGGTATGACAATCCTCGAAAGCGCTTTGAGGTATCACGTTATCTATTATTAATTATCTATTAAAAAATAAATAAGAGGCGCAGTTGCTACAATGCTCACATTAAGAATAATATGTGTCATAGAATCCGGGCGCTCTACCTCTGCAGTCGCCAGAGCAAGAAAAATAGTATTTAAACTAGCCCAAATGAAAATCAAGATGTGTCTATTAAAAATATTAAATTGCTACTCAAAAATTATAGTTTCATTTGCTTGTTTGTAGTTTAATTGTTAAAAACAAAAAACGATTTTTTTTTCATATACACTGTGGGTATAGCTTTTTGACACTAAGAGGGTTACTTTGCATAATTTTATTCCACGTTTATCTCAAGCGTGTATAAATCCGTATCGATTTCGACATTATTAATCGACGAGGAGGAAGCTTTATTGCATTCACGTTTATGCTAGCAAAAGCGCAGTGTGGTTTATATGCAATATTAAATTTCTTGAACGATGTTTCTAAGAAATGCATGAAATCTGAACCATCTTACATGATATGCTTTCCACAGGAAATTATTATAAACAATGAAAAACAAAAATTAAAACCTTTTTTAAAATTACTAATGTAATAAAAAATCTAATCTAAGCAATATTCCTTATTCGTCCATTCAATTTTTATCATGTACGTATGTATATTATAATCTCAGAATAAGATCAAGCAAGACAAAGATGCACACATAATTTTGAAAACACTTCTGAGATTATATAACCACAGGATTTGAAGCTGCGCCCCTTGAGATTTGCGCCCATGTACCTGACCACAAAGCTATAAATTATTGTGTCCTATCTATATAGTCTATATATATCTATATCGTCTTTAAAATACGTACTTTCTGGCCTATTATAATATGTTACCCGGAACAGTTCGATGGATTTGCAAATGCAACGTCTTTATCTGTTATATTTTCTGTAAATTTCATTTTTTATGAATTGGGAGTGCTATGGGTACATATTTGTGTCGTTTAATAATGTCCGAGGTAGTGTAGTTTTCTTGTTTTGATAGAACACAACTTTTTGGTTTTTCCCAATTCGTTAGAAAACATCAATATTATTTGTCAATCTGTCATAGAAAAATATTAACATGACATAACATCAAACCAAATGCGGTCTTGGTTGGGATCTAGATTGCTAAGAAGGCGTCTTATTTTGAGGAAAATACTTTTTAAAGAATTTTTATGGTCATTATATATTGCATTTGACTGATTTAAGAAAATGAATAACTACTATTGCAGTTACCTATATATTTTGTAATGCACACCATTCGGTTTTAACATATTAGTGTTCCATTAAAGCTGAAAATAGCGCAGATGCTGCATAAGGCAGGAGTAAAAGTACAGAAAATTTACAATAAAAATTTAAAGACGTACATCCAAGTAGAAGACGAAAAAGAAGCAGATAAAGTGAAACAAGCTGGAGAACTCAAAGATCTCGGTTTTGTGACCAAAGAGAATGACTCCTGCTCTTATGGAGTAATAAGAAAAGTCGATATTGATATGGACCTCCAAGAACTGCAAATGGAAATCAAAAGTGATGCAAAAGTAATCAACCTTAAGAGGTTGACAAGAAAAGGTGATACAGGAGAGCTGACAAAGACCTCGTCAGTCAGTATTAAATTTGGGGAGAAAATATTGCCGAGAACAATTTACATATATGGAGTCTCTTTTGCTGTAGAACCGTATGTATTCAAGGTTATGCAATGCTACAAATGCTGGCGATATGGGCATATCGCGAACAATTGCGGACGTACAGTAGAAACGTGCCCTAAGTGTGGTGAAAACCACAAAACCTGCGAAAAAAATGAGGAAATTACGTGCATCAATTGCAAAGGTAACCACGCGGCAAACAGCCAAAAATGCTCAAAGTGGCAAGAGGAAAAGAATTGCAAAGAAGCAATGAAAAAAATGAACATACCTTTCAAGGAAGCAAAAAAAAATATGTTAAATAATAGCTATGCTGACATATTAAAACAAAAAAAATCGTAGGAAGAGATGAAAGCGAAACAATTCAAAAAACTAAGGAAATCAAAAAGAAAGAGGAAGCGGTGGTAGAAGCTTCAGGCTCAACAATAATAGCTACAGGTAGTAGCGTAAAGCCTACAAAAAATAAGAAAAATTCAAAGGGGAAGACAGAGGTTAACGCGATGGGAGAAATTATAAAAGTCTTGCTGAAAGGGGGAGACTGGCAGCAGATCATTAAACAACTAATAATTAAAGCAGTGGACTGGGTATGCAAACACTTCAAAGAAGGACACTTAGGGGAAATTCTAGGGGAGGTTCTGCAGCAAAATGGATAATAAAAAACAAATTAGGATTTTACAATGGAATGCCAGAAGTATGAAGCAAAAGAAGGATGATATAGAACTCTACTTAATAAGACAAAAAATTTCAATAGCATTAATCTCAGAGACTTGGCTGAGGTCTGAATTAGACTATCTGAAATTCAATGATTACACGATGTATATAAAAGACAGAGGGGATGGTTACGGAGGAATAGCGATTCTCGTGCATAAAACACTGGCGTCTAAAGAAAAGACCCTACAAGGCCTTCCAACTGAACTGGAGGCATGTCAAGTCGAAATCAGAGGGACACAAAAACTAAAAACAGTGACAGCAATATATTGTAAACCCAATGTTACCATTCGGAAAAACGCATGGAGCAGGCTCTTCGATCAAATGGGAGAGGGATCAATTATGGGTGGGGATTTCAATGCACACCACCCAATGTGGGATCATATACTTCGAGACGCAAGAGGAGAGGGTGTCGCTGACGTATGTCTTGACTCTGACTTAGTAGCGATTAACAATGGACAAAGTACCAGGGTCGCCCCTCCAAATCAGAGAGGAGCGGCACCGGATATAACATTTATCTCCAATGAGCTGGTACTGGAAGCCGATTGGAAAATAGACTCCGATACTATGGGCAGTGACCACTGACCCATTATCATCGAGTTTGTGGAAAATCAATGCCAAACAGAAATTATCCCAAGAAAAAATTACCCTAAAGCAAACTGGGAACAATATCGAGAAATTATCTCAAATGACATAGACAGACTTACAGAACCTACCAGAGATGTACAAGTAGAGTATGATAAATTGGAGGCAATATTGAATAATGGGGCAAATTCAAGCATTCCGAGACTCAAAGTAAGCAGTCACCCAAACTTTAGACCAAAACCATGGTGGAACTCCGAAGTATCAAAGTCAATCGCTGAGAGAAGGCTTGCCTATACTCGCTTCAAAAAAATCAGTTCAACAGAAAACTACCTAGAACTAAAGAAAAAGCAAGCCACAACTCGAAAAGTAATCCTAAAAGCCAAAAGAGAAAGTTGGAAAGCATTTTGTGACTCCGTCAACTCGGAGACTTCCTACTCATAAATGTGGAGAAAAATGAGTTGGATGAAGGAAATCGGGAAACAAATTCAAAAATCAACTGGATGAAAGCATGGCGTCACTCCTCCTTGAACAACTAGCAAGTAAAAGTGACGAAACGAAGGAAGAAATTGCAGAACAGGAAACATATAATCCTAATGATACAATGAATGAAATTCTTACAGTGGCGGAACTAAGATCAGTAACCAAAAATAAAGACACTGCCCCCGGCATGGACGAAGTTTCATATTCCATGATCGCTTAGCTGCCAGAGACCGGAAAAAATAAACTAGTGGAGATATTCAACTTAATCATGGAAACCGGCAAAGTCCCTAGGCAATGGAAGGAAACGATGATTATCCCAATCTTAAGACCAGGGCGAGACCCTACCCTAGTGTCGTCAGTCAGACCAATTGCACTCATATCATGCATGTGCAAAACGTTCAACCAGATGATTGCAAGAAGAATCGAATGGTTTGCAGAGAAAAAACAACTATTTCATCACAATACTACGGGATTCAGAAGGCAAAAGTCGACTCTGGAGAACATAGGCAACCTAGTACTAGACATCAATGCAGCACAGGTCAAAAACGAAGTAACTCTGACAACATTTCTGGACATCCAGGATGCGTATAATAATGTGCATGTGAAAGAAGTGTCAAGGGTGTTGAATGAATGGGGAATCGGTGGGAAGATCACTAAATATCTTAAGCAGTATTTAAATGAAAGAAAAATCACCATGTGCATTAATAATGAAAAGAAGAGTACGGTATGCTCAAGAGGCCTTCCGCAAGGAGACCCCCTATCCCCATTACTATTCAACATTCTTACAACTGACATATTAAAGTTAATAACAAGGGTCAACATTGTACAATATGCAGATGATTTTGCACTTTTTTGTTCGGGAAAAAGAGTAGATGAATGTCAAAGGTTAATGCAGAAGAGTCTTGACGAAATAAAATTATTATTGGAAACGCGAGGCCTCAAAGTAGCTCCCAGCAAAACTAAGGTGGTACTTTTTGCCAGAGGCAAGAGACAAAACCAGCTTAACTTAAAAATCGACGGCACTATAATAGAAAGAGTAGACACTTATAAATTTTTAGGTATGAACCTGGACTATAGACTAACGTGGAAGCATCATATTAGTCATTGCGCGAATAGCCTGACACAACCTCTGAACATACTCAAAGTACTGGCGGGAGGTGGGTGGGGCGTACACCCCATTCATATGAGAAGGTTATACACGGCACTCATTAGAAGCCGATTAGATTACGGGAGCATGTTCTAGTACTAGGTACTAGACATCAATGCAGCACAGGTCAAAAACGAAGTAACTCTGACAACATTCCTGGACATCCAGGATGCGTATAATAATGTGCATGTGAAAGAAGTGTCAAGGGTGTTGAATGAATGGGGAATCGGTGGGAAGATCACTAAATATCTTAAGCAGTATTTAAATGAAAGAAAAATCACCATGTGCATTAATAATGAAAAGAAGAGTACGGTATGCTCAAGAGGCCTTCCGCAAGGAGACCCCCTATCCCCATTACTATTCAACATTCTTACAACTGACATATTAAAGTTAATAACAAGGGTCAACATTGTACAATATGCAGATGATTTTGCACTTTTTTGTTCGGGAAAAAGAGTAGATGAATGTCAAAGGTTAATGCAGAAGAGTCTTGGCGAAATAAAATTATTATTGGAAACGCGAGGCCTCAAAGTAGCTCCCAGCAAAACTAAGGTGGTACTTTTTGCCAGAGGCAAGAGACAAAACCAGCTTAACTTAAAAATCGACGGCACTATAATAGAAAGAGTAGACACTTATAAATTTTTAGGTATGAACCTGGACTATAGACTAACGTGGAAGCATCATATTAGTCATTGCGCGAATAGCCTGACACAACCTCTGAACATACTCAAAGTACTGGCGGGAGGTGGGTGGGGCGTACACCCCATTCATATGAGAAGGTTATACACGGCACTCATTAGAAGCCGATTAGATTACGGGAGCATGTTTTACCACTCCGCTGCCGAAACTAATTCGGTGAGGCTAGATCGCATCCAGTCCAAAGCATTAAGAATATGTGGAGGATTTATCAGGACAACGCCCATTCACGTGCTACAAGCGGAACTCAGCGTACCTCCACTGAATGTCAGGAGATGGGCACTGGCTACCAAGACATGGATGAAGTGGAAATCTATAATAGATAACCCCATATTGGCAAAGGTGAAACTCCTATACGAGCTCGTTGAAAGCAATACATACTATGAGAAAAGAAAGCTCCCACTACTGGTAGGAATCCTTAAAGCCACAGAAAGTTGGGAGGTATTAAATACAAAATGCCTAGGTATGTATTCGCTGAGGAGGCCAGTTGGTACCTACGACCTCAGCTCTGTTATCCAACTAGAGGTCAAAGGAATAGACAAACCAAAACGGAGCATAGTATCCAATAAAGCAAGAGAGCGTGTCGAAAAAATGCTGACAGAAAGGTACGCAGGATGGAGCCACCTTTATACAGATGGATCCAAAGATCAGAATAGAGCAGGAGCAGCTCTTGTGATACCAGAAGTAGGTATAAACAAGAGCTGGAAGCTAAACCCAGCAATACCAATAATGACGGCGGAACTCATCGCGATAAACGAAGCAATTAAATACACTTTAAGCGATGATTTCTCGGCGCAATCCGCTGTCATTTTAACAGACTCCAAAAGCGCTTTACAACATCTTGCCGCAGCAACTCGCTCACATAACAGTAAAACCATAGCATACCACATCCTTGACCAGATCGACGCCAAGAAAAATAGAGGAGGAGATCTATGCCTTCAATGGATCCCATCGCACATGGGCATTGAGGGAAATGAAAGGGCAGATGATCTGGCAAAGGAAGCCGGCCATTCAGGGGTACCACATCAGTGGATACCAGAAAACCTGGACTGGAATGAGGCTATAAAAAAAATGTGCTATAGTATGTGGATAGATTTTCACCATAGGGCATCATTAGAAAAGGGGAAATGGAGTAAGTCAATTCTACCATCACCACGAGAGGTGCCCTGGTTTGTAGAGTCTTCTTTGACGAGGAATGAGCTTAAGTTAATACTGAGGCTAAGAACAGGGCACACCATGGGCAAAAGATTTGATGTCCTCATGGGAAGAAGCGAATCGCAGCTCTGCGATGAATGTCATGTTTTAGAGGACATTGTACATATAGCACTGCAATGCCCCAAATATGAAATTCACAGAGTACAGCTGCGAATTGCAGATATCTATGAGAATGTCGACGAATTGAAGGGTGTCCTGGCGGTGGGTAAGACGGAAGAGCTAGGCAAAATTGTAAAGTTATTTAACAGAATAGGAGTGAGGACCTGATCGACGGATCCCCTTCTAGAAGAGAAGAGGCGATATGACAGCGAGTCGCAGTCAAAGCCTCGGTAAAATCACAAAAAAAAAAAAAAAACATATTAGTGCATGTAAAAAAATATATTGTAATAATAGCGATGTTGGTGTATTGTTGGTTAACAGTCACTGAACAATCATAAAATAAATCAAACGGCGCTGATTTTACGTACCTAACGGCATAAATTTTGCCTTTACTGCCGTGCACTTGCCTTACCTCCTTTAACGTCTAACATAATATTATGTATCTATATATAAAAATAAACTATTTATATATTATTATAGTCGATACATCATATTAAGCTTAAATGAAGCTATATCAAATCTTTTCTAGGCAATTATAATATTATTCTAACTAAAGTAATTCTAAACATATAAAACATATTATTGTATGATTGTTATAATAATACGTCAGCCGAAAAATATTAAAAAAAAAACACTATCCTACTATAATTTTTACGTGGCAGCCGTTTTGTTCGCCATATTTCCAATATGGCGAACAAAATGACTGCCACTCTCTCGCATCTCTTGCTATGGATTTCTAACCACATTTTGGAGTATTTTCTTGAATTCAGCACCCCCAAAAATATAATTTGATATTCAACATGCAAACGTGGGCATCATCGGAAACGTGTGACCCAGTTCTCAATTTATTCTCATTACTATTCATTATTATTTAGTAATATTCATTTTCACGTAGAATCAACCATTATCTAACTATCGCAAACCCAATGAAATAACTGACCTTGATTATAATGTTATTTCTTCATAATTATTCATTTCAACCACAATCAGCGGTATATACAATTATCGCATACTATAGATGATCCAAAATTTATTGAATAGTCATTTCGACATATTATCATGCGTCCGTCAATAAATATCGGATCATAATAATTGATTGGAAAGGTTACTCGATCATAATTTCCCGGACAGAGCATATTTAAGTCCGATCGGTATCAATCTTCGTGTAAGTCACTCTCTGTCTACATACCTATCGTTCCACACATCATCTCATCTACTGATCCTCGGATAATTCTTACAGTGCTCTCGTTCCTTTAACAAGACCGCCAAACAATAATTAAAATAATTTGGGAAACATGGTTACCATCTTTTGAGGAGGATAAATGTCAGGTAATTCCCCATCCTAAAAATCAACGATTTTTGTGAAAATTATGTACGGCAAGTTTGCTGCTCTCTTCAAAAAGTTCAGTTTTCCGCTAAAGACGGTGATTGCACGATCAACAACTATTTAGTTTTAAGTTTAAGTTAAGTATTACCTTATCATCCATTTGACCTGGTTGTACGAAATGATAGTTACATAAATAACGCAAACTATACTCAAATACGGCATGTGTCTGACCCGAAGACAGTGTGGGAATTCCAATAATTCTTATTATGATGAATATATAAGTGGGGCATGAATGAGTCACCACTTTGCGAGTGTGATGAGATTCAGACCATGGGAGAGTTTCAGCCATATACTAGGTCAAACAGGAAGCTGTCGCATTGATTGATGACTTGCCGATTCCACCGTGACCTGCTATATGACTGGTTTTATGATTTTGTTTTTTAATTACTTTTTAAACAAAATGTTTTACTTTTTTATGTTTTAATTGTCCCCATATAGTTATATATAGTATTAAATTCTATTGGAAACTACTATCTGATGAATTCCACTTCTTTGACTTTTCTATAGTCTATACTAATATTTTGTCAAGAAAATAAAAGACTTGACTCTCTACTACATAAGAAACGCGCAGAAAACCAACGAGTAAGTCGATTGAAAAGCTGTCAATATATTTTCATATACAAGACTTATTTCCACTAGAGTGGGCGAATGAATGTATGATAGAATTGTGTCTCAGAATTTAGAGTCTAATTTTCAATAAATTCTTCCTAGTGCAGTCGGCATCTATACAGGTAGTCGTATATATATATATACGACACAAAACATTGTTCTTTATACCCACTCAAGTGCATATTGAGAATAGAAAAGATACTTGATACTAAAATACTTTTATTACCCTTTGTCTTTTCTTCGACAATTGTGTTCTTAATGAATATGTAAGAACATACGTTTTATAATATAAAACGATCTGTTATACAGCCTTCTAAGTTCCAGAGTATGTTATACCTACCCAAATTTGCATGTTAATAAAAAATAGCCATATAATATATAGCCATATAAATTGATAAACACAAGACGTGTGGGGCATCAAACGGTCATAGCACTTTGGACCAACACCGGATATCATACACAAAACGTCAATATACTAATTAAAATGATATCACCAAAAATGTATAAAAAGGGACACGTACCTCGCACCCATCGTCTATTATTTTTAATTCTTTGTAACACGTATGTACGAGTACTCATATATTGCCCACTGTATTTGTACTTGCATTTCCATTTAATAAACTGTAATGTTTTAACTTTCGTAAAAGCCTATTGTTTCCATACCATCTTCTCGCTATCTAGTCTAAATACATCCTTAAAGATAAATCACCGGACAATTACCTTCAAGACGACGGTTCTTAAACGTAACAGCTATGAATATTACTCAGGAGTTGCACAAAAGTCCTGTCTTTGGTAAGGAGACGAAGTAAAGATAACAACTCCACACCACATCAGGTTCCTGTCAATCCAAGCCACCTGTTTCCTTTGCCTTCTTCAATTGTGGTGATAGTGGAGTCTGAAGGAAAGAAACTGCCTTTATGGTATTGATGACACTTTGTTCAAAATATTTTAATCAGAAAACAAAACAAACAAATATGCAATGCAGAAACTTTACAACAACCTATAGACGATATATTTAAGATATATTCTATATAATTTCAGATATATTGCTGGTAAGATTTTTGCTGCTCAAAGATGGCTGCATTTTTAACAACCCACCTTCAAATCTTAGTAAAATATTGTAAAAATATATATTGATCATATTGTAACTTTTATTATTTCTAAACACTTGACATCTAATTGGAATCCTGGATTGTAGCTCACTGTCAAATAGAGGAAGGTAACCATAAAGCTTTAAGATTACAATACTTAGGACGATCATGATAAGTTAGTATTAAGAGTACGTAGATTATAGAAGATACTTTAACAAAAACAGGTAATTTACAAACAATTTAGTTTCAGAAAGTCCCATGAACTAATTAAAGATTGTTTCAGTATTAGGAAGACTTCATAATTCTCATTTCCATTCATTTAGTTTGAAATTATTCATAGTCAAGTTTAATATATTATCAAGTCGCAGAAACTTGGAACGGGTTTCAACCGAGTCGGTTGAAAGTTGGCAATATTAAAATTCAATTTGGATATTGAAAGTTTTAAATCCCGAAATTTATTATTGATCGCTGAGAAATATTTTAAATTGAGACTAGATGAAATATTTTTATGTCGTCATCGGTATATTATGGTTTTAGTCGTATAAATAATGATCCATACATTCAATTCAATTTAATCTAAATAGAGAGCGTCTCAGACGCGTTATATAAAATTATAAAATTGTCAATATTAAATTAGTAGTTAATGGAAAATGGTTAATATGATAACTAATGCATGTCATATACTGACAGTCTACTTCACGTTTACTATTTTTTATCCATCATACTTAGTATAATACTAAACATACTATAATATAGAGCTATACATATATTATACGTATAACGGAAAGACGAGAGACATTTTATATTATGGAAAGTAATATACTTACAGTTGATTATAAGATAAGTAACGATGTAAATGTTGATAACTCGTGATGAGTCGACAGTAAGCATGACAACATACTTATCGAGTAACTGATTAACGAAAAATCATCGTGGCAATTTTTGTTTAAATTCAAACATTGTGTCGATTAGTTCGGTTTTTTTACGGTTTTTCGGTACTCTGATTGCATGCAAGAGTAAGGCAAAAAATCATTAATAATTAGTAAACAGCGTTATTTAGTTCTATAAATTTAATATTTAGTTTTAAAAAATCATTTTAAAATCGTCGAATAAATAAGCGTTGTAAAAATAACAGATTTATTGCCAGCCCCCAGAAGATATTTTTATATATTTTCTCAATTATTTAAACATATTATAAGAATGTACAAATTTTTGACTTTCATTTCTAAACGTTTTGAAAGGGTACATACAATGACATATTAAAATTGTAAGAATAAGATTGTGTAAATTTAAGATATACATAACTACTTATTTGTGGCATTTGCTATTCTTTAATGAGTTTACTTCATTAAAAATATAATAATAACTTGATTTTAAAAATATAAAAGGCTGTTGGCAATTTTGATGGAATTTAAAATAAGACATCAAGACCAGACGGATAGTTGTTGGTTATGAATATCTCGTTATTATATTGCATTTGAGCTGGTGGCTTAATCAGTAAAATTTCTCGTTATGATTTAGATGAATATGCATTTGAATTACACTTAGTTACGTATTTTCCAGGAGTTTAAGAATTGTTTAAATGTGTATTATTTATAGAAATATATAAGGACAGGGGCAAATAATGCAGGCCCCGACAGGTTAAATTAGTAGGTATACAGAAAATATTATGCCTTCAAAACTAAAATGATGAAGGCAGAGGAATAAACGATTTCAAATGCGGTGCTGGAGGAGAATGCTGACAGTCTCACGCATGGGCAAAAAATAAATGAGTTGATTGTTAATTAACTGGATATTCATGAAATAGCCCAAAAAGATGATGGCAGCTTAGAAAAACGTATAGGGTTTAGTCAGTTCAAAGGTCGCAGTGGACAAGAAAAAGCTTAATCCATATGCATAAACCAAATTAAAAATGCAATCGGTTTTCTCCTGGCCCGGGATGCCGCTAAATTGATTTATAGAAGAGACACTGTGCTCAAGTAAAAACTAACATAATCCACCATAATCGTAACCTTCAGAAATTTGAAATGTCGTGGTCATCATTATGGAAGACTTAGGTAAAGAGCATTGCTTAAGATTATGAGATGGAATGTTTATGGAAATATGATAATACTTTATTGATTACGTTAGGTACTGAAGTATCTTATTTGATTTTAACGTATATTTACAATAAACGCCACCTGTTACTACGATAATGGATCCATTATAGAAGAAAGATAATTGAGAGGCATTGAGCCGGTTATAATAATTACTATGATTTTGCTTTATTTGGTCAGTTGGCTGATATCTTTCATGTACTTTTTATTCTATATTTAATAAAATTTGTAAAGAATTAATTTTTAAAAAAATCAATTTTCAATCAACATAAATATTCTTGTCTTTTATTTAAACTTAAAAATAAATCTTTGTATGAGTTAGAGTTATGTATGGTGGCAGTTCTAGGTAAAATATATTCATCTTTTTATGTTTTTCATACTTTATGGAAAACCGAGACTGGCCAGTTAATGATGAATATTCGACTAACCGGTTATAATAACAGTCGAGTAAATAGGTATGCCTAGTTGACAGTGTCAATAGAAAAAAAGAAACGTGAAGTATCTAACGTCACGCTTTGAAAAGAAACAAGCATGCGAGATTGTTCTCATAAAGTGACAGTAGCCGTTGTATGGTAACAGAATCGCTCACTACAAAATATAAAAATAGTACGCGCTTCAACCTTCACATAAATAAGACAGACACAGAAGGCGTATTTTATTGAAAATCCACAAAGTTGAAAACCTCAAAAACATACATTGGTTGGGCCGATTATGATCCTTATCCAATCCTTACACCCGCATAAATATTTCATACCTACTATCCTCATTTAGTGTTGTCATCCAGGCGCTTAACTATTTAACGAGTCATCAGTCGCCCGTGATTTATACAAAAGCAGTTACTCGTAGACCACGGCCGTGTCAACTTGCTGCAGTATAACCATCATCCAAGCAATAATTCAATAATTCGAGTCTCCTTACGAACTCAGTCAATTAAACCACCTATCAAATCGTGTTACCGGCACAGGATGTATCATAAATAACATATCTGAACGACCAGCGAAACGCTAAATCTGACATGGATGCGTTGCGTCTCATCATTCATACATTATTAATATTCATAAGTGTAACAGTGAGAGTGACACTTAGAACCAACCACCTACTAGGACGTAAATGCATGAATCTAGGACCTGCTTCAGCCAGACAGCCGAATAATATCAACGTAAGTGCCTGGATTGACTCCCGTTTAAGCTGTTCTTACCCTGCATCCACATCCACAGTCATCCCAAATTACAGTTCACTATAAAAAAAGCACCGCCATACATATTATACTTATAAAAATCTAAAAACTTTATTTTAATTTATCTGTGAGTGCTCTTAATCAAATAAGCTTCTAATTGAACTGATATCTTTGCAAATAAATCCTTATAATTACGCTATCTGAAGTATTTTTAAAATGTAGATGGTACACAGCATTCTTAGAGCTTACCACCTGGTTAATAATAATGCATAACAATATGCGAGTACCAATGATTAGTAGCAGTTGCGTAGAGTGAATATGTTATTAAAGAAAATGCATATATTTATACAAAATATTATTTGCTACATATAGGGTGAACATATTACCGTCACGATAGGTGCGCTCACGTGCTATCACGCTGAAAAATTTAGTCTATGATTTCGTTATTTAGTAGTATGTACATTTTGAATAATCATTATCTCTATTGTATTTATTGGTAATAGTAGTTACCATTGATGAGTGCGCATAGTAACTGAAGATGCTGAAAGGCGAAACCATGGTCGCAAAAATGACTTAAGTAGAATTATACAAAACTTAAATCTATTAGAGTTTAAATATTGTAATATTAATACTATTCAATTAAAAATATATTTCGATTAGGTTAGGTGTGAGACATCTTAAATACTTAGTTAAACACATTTTGCGGAATTAATTATGATAATTAATATTAAGACGGTACTTCAGTGAAACGGCAAATAATTTTCAACTACAGGTGCGACGAAATTTTGGACTGGCTGGGAATCGGAAAGCGAAAGTCGAGCTGTGAACACGTCAATTTATTTTGTAATGGCGACAGGGGAATTAATTATTAAATTGTGTAAAGATGACTAAAAAAGGTTATCAATTGAAAAAGAAAAACATGTCAATGAATATATTATTATTATTAGTAATAGAAAAATTAACATAACATTAAATGGACGCATGTTTTAGACCGTGCCCCAGCTGAAGTATAGCCTTAATATTATTTTATTTTCAAATTAACTACGAAGTGAATTCAATCTCTATCTAATCTATTAATATATAATTTATTCATGTATTGGTTAACTGTAATACGATCCAAGGCGTGTGTGGATGCAATAAATTGAGAAATCAGTATCTTCTGGAAACAGCTCCACGCCAACCTTCACGGTTCTTACTTGGTTTCATCACTGTCTCTTCAGGCATCCCTTATCTTACTCATGCACCCTTTAACTCTACAAATGACTATATAGCTCGATTTATAAGAGATGGTCGATTTAACATCATACAACTTACTTTAAGACATCTACATCATTTAATACTGTAGAGTGATGGTAATAATACAGTCATAATTTCAAAGACAATTACGTAATACTTACTTATTGCACCATATAATGCCCCAATCTCAGAGTATAAGACATTCATTAGGTTGCGTCAACGACGTCTTTCTGATACGTTGTATATTATTTGAGTTTCTGTACCACCTCATTTAGAAAGCTTTAATTTTTTTCACGTTATTTATGTATATTGAAGTCCTATCTCTATAATAAAGTATGATAAAAAAATCAATAGTATATATTATATATTTAGGTCGTGACAGCATAGTATTTTCCTCAGTCATATAAACGCACTCCTGGTTTTCTCGATTCGGCATTTCAGTTAATTGCTATGATCCCATTTATCATACTAAGTGCAATCTAAGTACACAATGGAATGTTCTCTCACCAAGGGCATTCCATTTATATTGCAGGTTACGTAATCTCTGGGCTTATACGAGATATTTCGCTTTTTGATATTCAGATTTTGTTATAATATTCGTTGCCGATAAAGTTATGATTATATTGAGATGCATGTTGCGTACTGTTGCGCTATCACCGTAACAAATTTTAGTCAATGGTTTCGTCATTTTGCATAATATTTTGAATGAACACATTGTCTGTAAATTCCAATCATAGAGTAACCTAGTAACGAGTCTCTGTAAATTCAATATTATTTTTAACGGAACCCAACACGCAGACCATAGATATATCTTACATAACATACATAGTGCCAATCAAGGCCTGAACAAAAACGATGCATAAGTGCGGTGAGAAAGTATTCGCCACCCCTATAATCTCTGCGACACGCGCTAGAGTAAGATAAAAGGTTCACAGATGTGTAGAAGATTTTTTTGTTGGATTAGCCGACAAATCTTAGTTTGTTGCTTAACGAAGCGTCGATAATCTGCGAGCGCATATTGCTAAAATTGATATTTTTTGTGTTAAACATAAAATCAGTGGTAAATATTTTTAGTTAATTAAGTAGAAAAGATGGTTCTGTGTGTTGTATTAAAATGTGGTCGCCATACTGATAAGCAAGAAAATGATATTACGTTTCATAGGTAAGTTGATACACGTTCGTGATAATTTATTTGTATATTATTATATATTTTAATATCAAGTGACCATGTTTCTTTAAAATAACTTAAATTATGGATGTTTTTACCTAATGGTTGCATTTTGATTGCTTAAAAATACTATATAACGTAAAAAAAATAGAAAATTACATATTAATTCTGAGCGTCTAGTGCGAGCACTTTAGGCGAGTACTAGCGAAATGGTCTATGGTCTCAAAAATTAGTATACAAATGCGTTCGCTCGCCCACAAACCAAACCCACAACACGCAGCTTCATTTAGCAGTGCAATGGGTGGCGTCTAGATGTACCTATAGTCTAAGGTGCCAATCGCTCAAAACAAAAAATCACGCAATTTTGACATGATTCGAAAATGTGTAAACATATATAAAATGATAAAAACGTTCATTGAGTCATGCAGGTGTCAATATAGTGCAGTACAACGTTAGGTGACCTAATTATTTTTCTGGTGATTTCGGCAGACTTTGCAACTGATAATATTCGTTTAAAGGTTTAAATGTGCTACGGGATGGGAGCATCAGTCTGATAACATTTTAAGCACCAAGAAAAACGACATTACACACTTTTTTCCGCACCCGCAGCTCACTGTGACGTCATACGCCATATGCACCTCAATATATTTCGCGCTTAATTCATGGGAATCGATTACGTTAAGTAAAAAGAAAACAAAAGTTATTTTATCCACACAATTTAATAACGATATGAACCTGATGTGTCAATTTAGGGGTACATTGTCAACTGAAATTGACAGTTCTGAAAGCATACACAAAACAAAAATCTGTTGTTAATATAATTTGATTTCCGGGTCAATGTGTCATACTGGAGGGAGAATGCTTAGGATAAAAATGTCTAGAGGATATAATATGTGCAGTGGAATATCGATGAAGATGACATTTAGTGCCAGAAAATTGAGTAAATTGTATACTTTAATGTTGGTCAATACTGATTTTGATAATGGCATAACAGTGTTAACTATTAAAATAGTTAAATATAATATTTGTAGCTCTCACTCATAATGATCAAACTGTAACCATAATAAATATGTATGGTAGTGTATAAGATTCAACATATGTAGACATTCTCTACGCTTGAGGCTGTATTTCTGAAGAGTACAAACGTAGCACTCGAAGTAACGTAGCAACAGGGATGACAATGCAATGGTATTCTATACAGGTTTTAGTTTTAGTGGTAGGTATTCCTTTTATTGTCAAATCTTGAGGAAAAGACATTGTATTAATTAAAATAAAATATTTTATTATAATGATTAATCTATAAGTATATTATTAATAGGTATTAATACTATCGACCGAGGTTACCTACTTGATGGAATTTGAATTAAAAGTCTAATGGGTTTTAGTTTTGTATTATTCTATTTGAGTCGTTTTTTGCGACCCGCACTGTGCAATGTGCACTCATCAAAAGGTAAATACAGACTGACAATGAATACAGTTAATTATAATTTATATAACAAATTAATACAATAAAGTAGGTAAAAACGTTATCTTTTATCACCTATAAGTCAAGGATCACAATAATAAATATAAAAAAAATATTATGAATAGTTGAAGAGTTTGAAAAAGCCCCTATCATTAATAAAACAATCAATAGGCGTATACATTCTCCAAACTCTAATAATAGATCATTAGATAATTACCTATCACTACATTCAAGAGGTGTAAAATCCCCAATACTGGGAAAACAATGGCAACGTATTGGTAATTAAATTTAGTTAACTAATGAGATATATTAATAATATTCTCTTTAAAAAGTTATATTTCTTAGGCAAAAATATACTTGCCGAAAGGCGAAACCCGGGTCGCAAAAAACAACTCAAATGTAATAGTACAAAACTTAAATCTACTATAAGAATATTGTAATGTTAGTCTTTCTTTCCATCATATTGATGAATATGTACCTATGATTTAAATTATTAAAAATTAGATAATATTATGTATAAAAATAAACGAACAAAAATAAAACTGTTATTTTTCTAAGGCCGAATAATTTCCTGGAATCGATATATTTATTTTTGGATGTTACACAAAATAAAGTTAATAATTAAATATTTTATCATTTATTTGAAAATGATTTAAAACACTTAGTGATTTATTTGTATTTTTAATATCGAAAATCAATAAATAGTTCATTCATGTTATTTGCATACATTCATATAATATAGTGGGAAGCAGATTAAAATAAAATAAACTTAATTATTGGAACGATATAAAATAACTTTATAATATATTGAATATCGATAATAATTCGTCATCTCTATCGTTATTTTAGAGCACCTGAAGTATTATGGTCTAAATACTCTAAATGATGACATTCTTTTCTCTGCTAAATTTCTTCTTCGGTTAATTTTAACTCAGATGAGTAAATAAATTGTAGACATCGATGAAGCTCATATCGAATTATTGCACCAGTATCTCATAGACCATTTACCCAATTCATACTCTTCATCAGCCGGTGGCAATCCACTGGTAGATGAATGTTTCCCTTTCCATGATTTTAGTTACCAATATATGATTGTATTTTTTTCAGTAATTATTCACACGTTGAGTGGTATTCCGGCTCATTTTATCTACTTGGCGACCTTTATGAGATTGCGTACTCTTGTTTGCCTCTTTAGTCATTGGTTTCTTTTGTAGCCTTTTGCGTCATGCCCAACATGCAACTATCCACATCAAGTTGCGCTACTAGTAGCTTTTAATGTGAGTACCATTATAATACTTTGGTTAAACGCTTTACGTTTTAGTAGTTCACTTTTGAAGATACCTACTATTTAGGTAACTGAACTCGAATTCAAATTATAAATTTAAGACGTTCACAACATGACATTTTAAAAATAAAAAAATTGTATTAAAATATTATAAAGGCCAAAGAAATATATTATAGAGTATTATAAATACTCCATAAAGAGTAAATAGATATTATAACGTAGATAAATGGAAGTATAACACATGAATTAAGTGGACCATACTTTAAGAATTTATAAAACAATGCCCACCTTTACTCATCCGCACATAGATGGAATATATCACCATCCGAAGCAATTTTAATGAACAGAATTAACGCCCTCCCAATTGGCATTGCCAATTGGCATTGCCAATGGCAGGTTAGTTTTGCATCTTGGGAGAACAAAAAACTGATGCTCTTGATTTCTAAGATAGTTAAAATGCTTCCCAATAAAAGAAAACCCACATATACTTCCAACAATTGAAATAGAAAATCAATCGAATTATTACCGCTAAAGGGGGCTAATTTAATGGTTAAAGTTATTATATAATATGTATTACGGTTAAGATGTACTGAACAAATAAAATAGTTGACAATAATAATATCGTCAATGTGTCGAAGTTACTGAGCTTGCAACTAATATACTCAAGTTTCACTCATAATAGGTATATGAAGAAATTTATAACAATAAAGAATGTTTTGTAGAAGCTTTAATATTCAACCCTATTCTGCATAATATAACACTTTCAGTTGCATCTTCAGTGGGGTGAAATCTGTTCAAACGGTACAGAAATATTTCATAAAATTCACACGAGAAACTGAGAGCTCCTGCAGACTTTTTTATTGAAAAAAAAAATCTCTTTGTGGCTCTATTACTTGAAATAAACAACCCTATAAAAGGGCAAGAATCATTGAATAACCTAAGTGATTGTATGTACGTTATATTCATCTTCAGCGATGAGATAATCATTCTTGAGAAAATTCTACGAAAAAAGCATACATGGAAATTCCATTCATGTAATAATACGAGAGTAGAATTTCATATCTATTATTATAATTCATACTAATATTGTACTTATATAATGAAATTCAATACCCAAGATAAATATTATTTTACATCAACGAGTTTGGACTATATTATCAAGATGGCTTCGTATGACCTTTTGAAATATAACACTTGAGTGGATTCCGGACAGTTTTTGCTGTGGTTGAATTAGTAGCCAGATAAAAAATAATATATATTCATGCCTTCGAAGCCTGGCAATATTTCACGATATATTTTTGAATGTTTAATGTACTGTGATTTATGATTGTTTATATATATGTTCTATTAATATCTATTAATAATTGAATGACATAAATAATATAAATGCAATGCGTTCTTACTATCTTCAAATAGGTACCAAAGTACTATAATATTTACTCGTATCCGGAAATTTGTACGTAAACAGTTCACCACAGGATACTTATTCGTGCGCCGCAGTACGTGAAACATGAGTTCGTGTAACATTTAATCAAAAGACGAGTTCTTCGTTGAACATTTCACCGTGGAGTACATTTGTACGTATGCTACAACATGTGGCGAATTTTATGAGATATCTTTGCAAGGTTAGGTTAGGTTAGGGTTAATCTAATTGGAACAGTACTATTTGCAAACTATCGCCGAATTTTGTAAGATACGTACAAATGTATTCCACGATGAAATGTTCAACTAAGAACTCGTCATTTGATAAAATGTTATATGAACTCATATTTCACGTACTGCGGCGCACAAATAAGTGTCCCACAATGAACTGCATACGTACAACTTACATGTAACCATATATACTACATAATTTTATTTAATGTCAAATAACAAGGTTACTAAGGTAAATTTATAGTATTTATTAATTTTCAGTATAACTTTCATTATATTGTACACATCTGTTGTTATTAAAATAAGTAGTGAAGATATCAGATTATTTTATACCTACTAGGCGATTATTTGAAGCTAATATTCATAGAAAAAAAATAATAACCTAAAAACATTTCAAACTTAAAAAGGTACCAATAAAGCCATTTGTAGGAATAGTGAATTTAGGATTCACTTACACATAAATATACTGTGTACAAGTTTATTGAATCTTCTACTAACACACTCATACAAAGGTTTGGGAAAATACATTTTTTTTCTATTTTAAAGTTGATTAATTTGTCTTTCAGATCTTTGCACCGACTGGTTCATTTGGGTTCATTATATGAAACGGGTAATTCGTTCAAAGACAACATACATGGCAACCAGTGACGTTCCGTGACATTGGAAGTAGGCAGGCTATGTATAATAAGGGGTGGCGAATTGAGGAACAAAAATAAATGTTACAATTTTTGAGAACAGTGGTAATTTTCTATGAATTAGACGATGCAGTAACTTTATTACAAAGTATAGGCATCTTAGTTAAAAAAAATAATCGAGGCTTAAAGGATCCTGACAACATAACCATTATTGTATTGTAAAATATATTTTATGGTGGTTGATTGCACAAACAAAAATTTCACAAAGGTGCCTACAAGTCCGTCAGCGCTAGGGATTCCAATCCCGGGATCCCGAGGTATTTTCGATACCTTTGAATCCCGGGATTGATAAACATAATCCCGGGATTTCGGGATTGATTTTTTTATCAATTTTTATAGAAAATAAAATAAAAGCGAAAATATAGCAAAAAAATACTTTTAATAAAAAATAACTACTTTAGAAATAAACTGAGTTTGAATGAAGTTTGATTTTTACCCATGTGTAAGTTGCCAATTCATTTTATTTTTTCACGTAAATTATTTAAAATGAGAAAGATTGAAAAAAAAACAATGCTTCGCACTTTTAACAAAGTAATTCCACCATGATCTCATACGTTTTACGGCAGTTTCATGTTTGGCTGACTAATTAGATTTATGAAGTGGAAAGGCCATAAGTACGCCATGATTATTTGCTTTACGATTTAAAATCTCGTTAATCCATTCATTAAGTCTTTACTATCAGAAACAGCAATCTCATATTAAATTCACATTATTATTTACATTACAATATTATTTACTCCATTAAACTTATGTATTTTCAAGATTGAACGTAGATATACAATATTAACAATAAATGTCTTAAATAGTATAAATTATACTAGATTTATTTTTGACCGATTTTATCAATGTTATTTGTAAATATAAAAAATTTATATTAACAATGGAAAAAAATGCCAATCCCGGGACCAGTCCCGGGATCCCGGGATTGTCAAATTGTAATCCCGAAATCCCGGGATCAGAATTTTGGCTCGTGATTGGATTCCCTAGTCAGCGCCATTGATGTACATGTACCTGAAACAACCACTGTTTGCGAGTAGATTTCGTGGAGATCCTAAAATTGTCAGTAGATGATTTGTGTGTGTCGATTTATTTTTTTGTGAATTTGTATAATTAAAATAGACATGCATAAATAATAAAATACTTAAGTAGGGCACCTAACGAATTTTCAGACAATATGAAACAAAAAAATAAAGAAAATGGTATTCTAAAGGACAACATTTTGCTTAGAGGCATCACTGGTAGCAACAGTCCGTACCTACTTATAATGAAAAAAATGTGATGCAAATAAAAATAAACAATATGCTATGACAATATTAAAAATTGTCGTATTAATATTTATTTGAACAACATTGTCACTCTACCTAGAAAAGTGTAATAATACCATATATGCTAATACTTATAGGGAGTAAAGTAAGTAAAAAGAGCATCAAATTTTAATATGCTATGGTAAAATAAGTTATTAACTGAATTATGTAGATTATTTACCATATTATTAATTTACAGGGGGACACATTAATGTTGACGTCCTGTAACGAATGGTAGAAAACCGAGAAGTTCTGCATGGTATTAAAACTATAGAACTACAGTATCTCGACTACAAGAGAGGAAACAGGTAAAGCATTCCCAGTATTATCATCCAAGAAAATATTAATGGTGAACACAGTAGAGGACGACTTCGCATTTTATGGTTTAAGAACCTCGGTGACTCTTACGAGCGCAGCTCTACCGAACTGTTACTAGTCGATCTCCACTAAGCGATGACATGGTAAGAATAAGAAGATTTTGAATTGCATTATCAGTGCCCAAAAAGTGTTTCAGCAAGAGTTATTCCGTGACGAAGTTACAATACTTTCTTAGAATGATAAATTGTAAGAAAATAATAAAATTGTTCTCGTGTAAAGTTACAATTTGTCCTAAATTCTAATGGATTTAAGTTTTGTACTAATCTATTTGAGTCGTTTTTTGCAACTCGGGTTTCGTCTTTCGGCATCTTCGGGCGCTGTGTACACTCACCAAAGGCAAACATACACTGACAACGAACACTCTTAACTCTAGCTCATATAACTAATCAATACAATAAAATAGGTAAAAATTTCATTACCTATCAAGTCAAGGATCAACAATAAAACTATTAGGTACAACAAATAAATTATGATTATGAAATTATAAATAATTTAAAAAAACCTAATTAGAAAAAACCATTATCTTGTTAATAATACACTCGATAAGCATATTATTATTATAATAAATCGTCAATGCTTAATAATAGATCATTAGTACTTATAAACAATATAAATACTACACCCAAGAGGTGAAGATCGTTAATTCTAGGAACAATGGTAAAGTTTGGACATTGATGGAGTTAATTATTGAGATATTTGTCTTTAAAGGTCATTAGTTAAACAACAAATACTAATAATATACTTTTATATTTTTTTTATATACCTAATATTATTTTTTTTAATTTTTAAAAATATACTCACATAAACTCAGTAATATATATATTTATATACACACGTATACATACCTAAATCCACATCCATACAATATCATACATATATACGAGGGTGGGTCAATAATTCCTTAGAAAAAAGCATTAAAACAGTTTTTATTTTTGTATTTTTTTTTTATTTCTCAACATAATCTCCTTGGAGCTCAATACACTTGGTTAGACGTTTCTCAATTTTTTTAAACCGTCAGAAAAATAAGTTTTCGGAAGGTCCTCAAAATAAGCATTTGTCCGATCGATGACTTCTTCATTTGAAAAAAAACGTTGTCCACTTAGCCATTTTTTTAAGTTTGGGAAAAGGAAAAAGTCACTGGGGGCTAAATCTGGCGAATACGGTGGGTGGTCGACCAATTCGAACTTAAATTCTTCAATTTTAGCCATTGATCGTAAACATGTGTGAACACGGGCATTGTCCTGATGAAAGAGGATTTTTTTCCTGTTTAAATGAGGCCGTTTTTCTTCAATTTCGTTTTTTAGCTGGTCCAATAAAGATGCATAATAATCCCCTGTTATTGTTTTTCCTTTTTCCAAATAGTCAACGAAAATAATTCCACGTGCATCCCAAAATACAGTAGCCATAACCTTACCAGCTGATTTTGCGATTTTCGCCTTCTTTGGACATGGTTCGCCTTTCGCAATCCACTGCTTTGACTGTTCTTTCGTCTCGGGAGTATAGTGGTGTATCCATGTTTCATCTACAGTCACAAAGCGACGAAAAAATTCATCCGGATTGCGTTGCATGAGCGACAACAGGGCTTTAGAGGCCACCACCCTATTGCGTTTATTGTCGACTATGAGCAAACGCGGCACCCATCTTGCAGAAACTTTTTTCATGCCCAATTTGTCATGTAAAATAGAAATGACGCTACTTTTTGAGATCCCTGTAACCTCAATTATCTCACTCAACTTTAATCTTCGATCATTTAACACCATATCGTGGATTTTATTGATCATTTCTGGTGTAGTCACCTCTACAGGACGTCATGAGCGTGGTTCATCCTTTGTTGATGTACGACCACGTTTAAATTCATTTAACCAGTTATAAATAGTTGCAAGTGAAGGAGCAGATATGCCGTGAACTAAATCCAACTCATTTTTTATTTCCTTTGCTGTTAACCCTTTTATATTAAAATGTTTAATAACAGCTCTAAACTCAATTTTCTTTTTTTATTTTTGTAAACAAGCAAATTTTTTTTTAAATGTACGAAAATAAAAAACAACAACCCGACCAATCTGATTGAAACTTCGCAGCATACTGAATCGGTAGTGCCGCTGCATGAAAACAAACCGCTTACAGTACTAGTCGCGCCACCTGTCGGCTTTTCTAAGGACTTATTGACCCACCCTCGTACATAAATGTTGCATATCAATACTATTGACCATTATTTATAGTCTCGCATTCGTTGTCAGTGTATATTTGCCTATATTGAGTGTACACATTGCCTGAAGATGCCGAAAGGCGAAATTCGGGTCACAAAAAACGACTCAAATGGAATAGTGTAAAACTTAAAACCATTAGAATTTAAATTCAAATACCATCAAATACCTTCGGTCGATAGTTAGTAGTAATATTACAATTTGTCACTGATTCCCTTTTGGCTTAGCAATAAGTCGATTTATCGTTATCGTTCAGTGTAATCATTTTCAAATTCTTTTAGTATTGTCCCAGAAGATGCGTGGAAGATTCATATTAGGTATAAAATATTTGACGCTTACATCATTTTTGACGTTTTATTGGAAGCTAAAATAAAAAAATGACAGTTACTAGTTGAAAATTTGTCAGTTTTCGCAATCAGCTGTCAATGCGTTTGATGGATCGTATAACTATTACTTTCTGAACTATCGGAAACTATTTTATTTGATTAAAAAATGATTTTGTTATAACCTTTGATATATAGAAACTCTGTGGTTTGAAATTTGATTGGCAATTGTAAACTATCGTGTTATAATAATATTATAATCACAGTATCATATAGATATACATTCGAAGCGTAAGGGGTATTTTACATTTTAATATAAGTACTATGGCGATATTACATATTACAAATTGATTTGATAGGCATTTCCATGTAGGTATCAAGTTATAGCTAACTTTGAAAATCAATGACCGCGGCAATAATCTTTGTATATCTGTTCTCAGTTAATTAGTTAATAGCCTAATTATTACATAATTATAAGAGGCCATCCATAGACTGAAACCGTATACGGTTTAGATCCGTGTGCTATACTAAACTTATGATTTTTGATCATGAAAATATATTTTCACTAAATTTGTAAGTGTAAGTGTATGGTATGAACGGATACGATCAGATGCTTATAATATACTATGTGGAAATATATTTCCATGACCAGAAAATATAAGCTTAGTATAAGCACACGGTTCGAAACCGCATACGGTTTCAGTCCATGGATGGCCTATGCGTTGATAAAATAATAATCAGTAATAAGTTTTCTACCGAAGCACATCGCTCTGTGCTGTAATTCGCATTATTGTAACAATTGTAACAATTGTACACATGTACTTACGCAATTTAAAAAAACTCACACCCTTCATAATCACGACAACGACTTCTCATCTCTCCTCGTCACCACACCATTGGCCCTCACATCGACGACCCCCTACAGTACCTTACATATTAATTGTTACGATATTTTAGGTTTGATATACTTAAATTATTTCTAATAATTATTACTGACGGACTTTACAAAAAGATATTTTAAGTTGGTACAGTTTGGGGTGTTTTAAAATTATATTATGTTAAATATAAGAATATTAGATTCTCAAATCTCGTGAATTATTTGTTGAATAAATTTAGTACTTATTGGTGTTAGAAAATAATATTAATATCGATTTAATTAAAATTGATAATCTCTTTGATTGATGATGAGGATTCATTTTTCATATTTGTTTTTTGGCAACCAGAATTTAATTGTTCACTAGGTTGGTAAATACAGCGCTCGCAGTGGAATAGTCGATAATTTTACGAAAATATTAACATAGTTATCTAGTATGTATTTTATAAAAATTAGTATGTTAGATGTGTATATTATATGCGTATATAGCTCAGACGGTCAAATTTATATGTTCACGAGATAGCGATAATTTTGGAGATTTTACGAACCAAAACCCCGCTCCGGTGCATTCCGGTCCATTTCGAGCCCTAGGTAAATATAAAGCCACACAGTGTGCGACATTTGCTTTTATTATTAGGAAACACTGTGTAGTTCGTAATACAATTAAAATATTAAATATTGAATTTCGTAGGGGCCTCATGGTTAACAATTGTGACCCGTATGATTTGGCTGTCAGAAATACTTAGATATATCTTGTTTTTCAATATGTAATTGGATCGAAAGCATGAACGTAATAGGTTAAACAATAAGTTCGATAGTAACCTATCGACAATATAAAATAGAATTAACGATTTTAGTTGATATCAAACCTTTTAATCAAGCAGTTCACAAAATAATCTTTCTATCGACTAATCGTTCCTCGCACACTGGGTTTGTCCGCAATATAATATATAAAACTACCAAAATAATAAAGCTATACTATCATGTAAGATTAAAATAGATTTATGAAACAATAAACAACTTTAGGGGAAATGTGATAATGTAAATGTTTTGTCAAAATCTTGTCAATAATAGTCTTACTGACATCAGGAATAAATTTTCACAGCTTCCGAATTGTCATCCGTCGATATTCAAGGATTACCCTCTCCACTTTTGCAATCGTTTCATCCAAAATCGATGGCCGTCCGGCACGTTCTTCATCATGGACATCTGTACGTCTGTACGGTTCCATTGCACTGCACCATTTTCGCACGTTTTTGATGTCCATACGCTGTTTTTCATACACTTCACATAACTGTCGATAAATTTCTATAGGCTTAGAGTCCTTAGCACACAAAAAATGAATAACAGAACGTAACTCACACCTGGTGGTAGCAGCAAGTGGAAGCTCTATCGCGAACAGCTACCAAACCAAGACTAAGTGTCATAGACAGCTCGGAGTGGTTGATATTTGTTGGCAGGAAATCAAACTACACGCCAGTGTTGCCGGAACTTGCGTTAAAGCATTCCTCGTGACTCCAACGCCTTGGAGACCTTATTTTACGGACAACCTCATAGTTGGACGTAATTCAAAAGTACAATATAATTTAAATAATGAACAAATGCAGGTTATCGGGAGGCGGCCAAGGTCTACGTCGATCTATGGTGTTAATAACGTTTGACATAATTTCGAATTATCCATATAAAAAATAGTTACGAGAAACTGGTGTCGGTTAGGGGAAAACACTTGGTGAGTGTTGTTCGCCGCGGCAGCGAATTAACATGGAAATTAAAAGAGGTCATGCAAGCGCTGTCACCGCGTACACTAGATTGCAAAGGTATTGAGGGGAGGGATTTTATACATTGGGGGATGTAAGTCATCTCATACTGTATCGTCAAATTTGCTATGCATTACAAATGAATTATATTTTTATAAATTGTGTCTGTGTATCTCATTTTATCATTTAATACTTTAATAAAGATGACAACGTACTGGTGAGATTGATGTGATCAAGAGGTTGATTATATTAATGAACTGATAGCCTTAATTCGAGTAGAATGACGATTGGCTATGTCGAGTGAAAGACTCTTGATAATAGCTTAGTTAGTAGTGGGTCACGTGACGCACTCTAGTGAGCGGAGATTCATGTATTGTCCTTCCAATTTATACAAATGCAGTACATATAATATTATAAGAGATATTGTCGCAATTAACAAATCTACTGATCTAGTTATGATTGAAAAATTGCCGAAAATCATTATCGCTCTATTGTTTTGTTTTGACAATAAAACATACATATTTAATTGTGTCACTTATTTAATACTAAGTGGTGTGATTGTTGCATATTTTATGTTCTTATATAATATAATTAGGCACCTAGTAGTCCGGAGCTCCAGGTTCAATTCGTGTTGAGGAAACAAAATATTTATGTGATTTTCTCAAAACTTGGGTGTCTTTGATTGTTTATTTACAAAATACACTATTTTATTGGGCCTCATGGCTGTTCTAGTGCTTAAAAATAATATATAGGAATATAGACTATAAAAGATATCTGAAAAATATGTTTTATCAAACATTTCCTTTCTAAAACACGACAAGGCATGTTATACCACGAACATTTTGTTTAAAGTCAAGTCCAAAAGTTAACAACGAATGTATGTTGACCTAGTGGTTATATTGGATTTTATAAAAAAATAGCGGTAGCTTCATCATAATTTGGGTCATTGAAGATGGTTATCTCAATATCATATTACCATAAATAACTCTACCGTATTATTGGCTTAACATCCTCGATTTCATAAATGATTCCTTAAGGCCTTTTGGCTTTGCATTTTCAATATAATGTAACGTATATACAGCGGGGTAAACTTCACTCATCTCTAAAAGGATAAAGTCACTTGTCGACTGCTTGATCTGCAAACCAGTTAACTGTACTTTTGACCAACAATGAGATTTTGATGGCATTTTGACAAAATATTTTGTCTATGCTCACACAAAATTTCAAACTTCTAATCCTCTAAATAAAATAATGCGTTCTTGTTCTTCAAACAAAAGAGCCAACTGCAGGTGCCAAATTTCCAATATCGTAAATGGAACAAAAGGAAGCTAAAATAGTGTATTAATTCATAGTTCAGCTTATTTGTAAAAAAAAAAATCTATGTGTATTTTTGGAATTGTTAAATTCCGCTCGATAGTTAAATTATTAAGTTTTTTCTCCTTCCTGAACAATTTGCCCAAATGGAGTTAGTCGGTTTGTAGATTAAGCACACGTTATGCACATTAAAAGAAATTTGTTGTTGAAAACTCTTTCATTGTAGAAGAAAGGAATGCTATAGAAATAATCTTTTCGCACAAAGAGGTCTAAATAGAATATTTTGACTGTTAAGACCCGCGATATACCACAAACTCTTTCATATAAAAATATTAAATCCAGTAAAAACGGCATAAATATTGGTTAACCATTCCGCCTTTGGCAAAATCATAACGGAATCCTATTTTTTTCAAACTTATATGGGAATGGGTTGCCCTTATTTTTTATATAAAGCATTATGAAGTATCAACTTCAATGTCCTGATAGTGGGATCGATCTGAAACGTTTTTTATGTAACCTTTCTAATACAATACAATATTTATACAGACAAAAAATGGTTTATCGTAAATAAAAAGTGGAAACATTTTTAGATATTGGCAGTTCATGTTTATTGGGACATATAACAATCAAAAGTAACGTGAAAAAAACACCTATATGTAAGTGAATAATATGCAGAGTATGGACTATCTTTCTTCTACTTGCTAATATTTTTTTGCCAAAAGTTGATAAGTCGATAATAACAGTTTAATAACGCGAAGTAATAACAGATTTTGTGTCTATATATTATTATTATAAATATGTATGCTAGAAAAGGGTCAAGGTCATCTGGTACATCTGGAACATGCACATAATGCACAGAAAAATTAGCATTATGCCTGATTTTCGAGGGCAAGTTAAACTTAAAATTGAAATTAATCCATAACATGATTTCGAGAGTTTTGGCGGTAACACCATAATATTAAACTTATTTATATATTATCATTAAAGATAGTTAACGTATTGTTTATGGAAGGTGATATAAATATAAGATCATTTCAAAGCTGCTGTTCAGCTTAGTTCTTGAATGGCATCAGAATCATACATATAAATTAGAATTAAATAACGGCGCTTTTTAGTGGACTGTATTAAACGGAATGATTCGGATGCTGGGGGGTGGGGTTATATCAATAATGCCAGGTACTTTCCTATTATAATGATGAGCTTAGGTCCGAGGTCTGGTTGTCACTCACTCACACCACCACTCTTGCGCGTTACTGTTGATTGAGTCACTCTGTGCATGGCACTTGACGGTCAAAAGGCACGTAAATGACGTCTTAATGTTTTACAGGTAATAGGTATTTACAAGCACATGATTGCAGAATAACTCTGTATTAATAGTAGGTCTGGCAAGGATAATGATGTCAGATGGGTAAGTCATTTATATTGTATTAGGGGCGCCATAATTATTGGCTTAACCATTATCAAAATCTTATTTAAAAATATGTTTTTGAGATTTATCAAAATTATGTTTATTGAAAACAAGAAGAATTTAACATTTGTAATACTATGTATATTTAGTACCTATTAAATAAAAAATAAAAATATAGAATTTACTTGAAAATAAATTAAAAATGATCGGATATGCACATGACCATAACGGGAATATCCATAAAAGTCATCATAGAGTTTTTTTTTTTACAAAAAGTACTAATGCATATAGATACTGAGTAGAATAATACTGAAATAAGCAGTATAAAATCATAAAAATTAGTATCCAATATCATAATAAATACGAAAAAATATTTAAATTCAGTAATATGGGTCGCTTCGGGAGGTACAACTGCCAGACACAATATTTCATCAAGTTTCATACTGACATCATGCAGTTTAATAGTAAATATTTTGTTTATATTCAGATAGTATCATAATATATGTAGATACACCTCAGTATGTGTCGTTTCATCATATTGAATAAACCAAAATAACGATAACAATAATTCGATACGATACCATAAAGACACATTCACTAAAGGGAAATTATTGTTCTGTTAAAAACAATACAAAATCTCAAGTTATTTATCTATGTACGCGTACTTGTAGATTATAACTTACTTGAAATTAATGACTATGAATGGATCACTCATGTAGGTAGACAAATTAAGACACGGGCTATGACCTCATGTGTGGATCGCACACATTCATGCATCACCCCTACTAATTATTATTTTCACATACAAACAACATGTATGTCGCACAACACAATTATTATACACAGTAACTGTTAAAGCCTGAAAAATATATCTGAGAACCAGGGCTCAAAATGGACCGGAACGCATCGGAGCGCCGTTCCGGTTCATAAAATCTTCAAAATTTTTGCTGTCACGTGGAAAAAATAATTTAACCGTCTGAGCGAAATTGGCCATATCCAAAATCTAGAACACTTATTTTTATAAAATACCTACTCATGAAGTTAGATAAGTATGTAAATATTTTGTAAAATTATCGAGCGCCCCGGTTCGTAAAATTTTCCATTTCAAGCGCTGCTGAGAACATGAAAATGAGTGGTTTCAACGAGTAGATCTAGCATCCAATAATAATCCTCATCGATCAACCAGGTGGTAAATATGATGTGGGAACTGTACAGCCATGCTGGGTCGATGAAGTAAAAAAGGGAGTGTGTAGACGCTATATGGTGTGCAAGACTGGTCATAGACTGATAGAGACTAAAGAGAATAGAAGAAGAGGAGCCGAGCACCACCGCCATAATTATTTGTTATCGTAAATCGACTGCATCGTGACACTCACGAAAATCTCAAGGCATAGCTCCTTTCTCTTGTCTCAGTCTTTGAATCTCGTTCAATGGATAAACGAGTCGTTGTTATCACCTAATGTCTTTTTGAGCATGACGGAATTTATCCAGGAATTCTCCAATATGCGAATGATATTTTCAGACAATAATATCCGTTGTTTTCTTAGTTCAAAGCGTAAGGTACTAGCTTTTTGATTGCAAGTTAGATAACGATAGATTTATACGATTTTATTAAAACCTGCGTGTTTCTGTGATTGTTTCACTGCTGCTACTACTATTTCCGTACTACCCACTACTAAACTACTTTACCAAGGTCTCATGATAAATATTATAGTACTAAAGACGTTTCATGATCTCCACGAGATCTATGTCATCAGATATTCTTATCTGCCCCATTATAAATTGATACATTTAAAATTTTATAGTAAGTTATAGTTTCCGAGTTCGGTCACTGTAAGTCAAAAAAACGAAATAATATGTTCGCGTGTTTATAATTATATACAACGTTTCATTTTTAAATCTTGCGAATTATTCGTTGAATCCACAATTACTATTTTTTTATTCAATGAATAATTCGCAAGATTTAAAAATGAAACATTGTAATTATTGTACATACCTACATAATTTTGAAAACACTTCTGAGAAAATATATTATAACCAATAGAAAAAATCTTTTTGAAAAAAGAATGGAACCTGCATCTCATGCACATATGCAATAGGCGTCATACTTAATGTCCTACTTACTTAACTTAGTGTCTTACTAATATATATAATACTATATATATTCTCAGAAGTGCTTTCAAAATTATGCATGTTAAATACTACAATGATTTTTTTTTCTGAAATATTTTTTTTATCTCAACCATAACTTAAAATAACACACTTAATAGATTGTCAAAGTTCGAATTGTGCAGCCAATGGCCAGTGTGCAATATTTATAATCTGAAAAAAATGCAAGCAGGGTTGACATGTCTTTTAAATTTAGTAAAGCAATTCAAACAGCCAAACATACCAGAATTAAATAAAATGTAATAAAAAATATTCAATCTTAAAAATGAACATAAACCAATCATTCAAATGTATTAAAATAGTATTATATAGTACTAATAATATTGTATACTGAATCCGGGCTTAGTCCTGCGATTTATACTAAGTGAGCTTTAAAGTAAACGCTAAAAGCTCGCGTAATTTGGCATGATACTAAAAAAATACAACAAAAGTTGCCGTTGGTCATATAATAAATACCTCTTTAGTTTTTACGTCACTTTTACGTTGCTTTATTTTTGTTGTATGTTGTTTTTCAGCGATCTGTTTACTCGGGCCGTTATTCGGTTTATAAACAAACATTATACAGAATAAAAGAGCTGTTAAAACTTTCAAAGTGCGCGCGCGGAACAGCTACGCACGTTGTCACTACTAAAATTATGCACGGAAACTTTCGTGACATGATGTAGATTTTAGAATAGGTGTGAGAAATAATTCACGTTTAAATTATGTTAGAAGCATTCGCCGTCATTATAAATTTTATCACTATACTTTAATGGCTTAATTTAAGTACACAAGCAAACTTGCAGGCTCGACGACTCTCGTAGATCATCGTGTGCAGTTTACATCAATCTTAACTACTAAATAGCAATTACACGCTACGATTCAGGTACCAATTCGATCGTTTCCATGCTTATTGTGATTTATCTAGTATAACATTGGCGTTTTGTTAAAAATTATTAGTAGGTACCTAAACCAATAATAAAGTAAATATTGGTTAGCTTAGTGGCTACAATTAACAGTCTTACCTTATAACTATCTTTGAAATCGGGAGCATCGATTGTTTGTTCTCCCAAGGAGCAAAATTAACCTGTTATTGGTGATGCCAATTGGGAAGGCAATAACTCTGTTCAACCAAATTGCTTCGGATGTTGATATAATATTCCACCTACGTGAGGATGAGTATAATAGGTGGACGTTGTTTTATAAATTCATAAAATAGGGTCTGCTCAGCTCCTTCTCGCTACTTCCTTGTACCTACCTATCTAATTTATATAATTTTTTGTATTAAAACTTTTCTATTATATTGATAAGAACAATGATGTGATAAAGAAAATCTTTAACAAACGCATTTCTAGACATGCATTATGCTGCTTATTAATACTTGATAAGAATAGTGCGAGGCAACAATGTCAATATAAAGGCTACAGTATACTGACAGATTCTCACGCGAATTGTCTGCGACGATCATTACCTGATCACAAATGTCACTTTCAAGTATTGCTAAATGGCGTCTTGTCTTTTGTTTACGACTTAATCGAATATCAGTGACAATTGAGTCAATGATTACCTAGAACGCACGATAATCAACACTATTACCGATAGTCGATTGAGTTATAAAATAGGAGTTAAAAATAGGAATTATTTTATTTTGCCTATGAATCTATGAAACGATTTAAAATATAATTTTACGGTCGGGAGAAATCGGCGCATATGATCGGTGTGAGAGTCTATTAATGTAATTTTGAGCTTTAGTAACAAGTTGCTGATAATACCTATTTTGTATTTACTAGTATGTTATGTTTTTTAAATGAGCTAGTGTTTACGTGGTGGACACCATTATAATATTTTTACAACAAAATTTTTGTTATCGTCACAATACAGTCTATTAATTAAAATAAAACACAATTTATATTGGTTGAATCTAATTTATTTTGGAACCGAATATGTTTTAGAATTGTATTTAATTAGTGTCCGTATTTTTAATAAACCATTTTGCATTTAATAATAACGTGTATAATGATATGTATTATTAAATATTTTGTACTAGTTGACGATGTCACTTTGAAGCAGACGAATGCAGATCTGATTATTATTAAACTAAGTAAATACCTACGTAATAACTGCTTATTGTGTTTTATTTTAATTAACATTCGAGTTGCTGATATCGGCAACTGTGTCGGTTCATAAATTCACTGTCAGAATGTGTTAAGCTAAAGCAATAATTTAATCAATTTCTCACGAGATGCGTCAGTATGTTATTTCAAATATTTATTATGGAGAGAATTTTGAAACTGAATAATACACATGATTTTAACAATAGAAATTTACTTCATAAACCATAATAAGATATTATAATCTGTAACAATCTAAGAATAATATTAAAAAATAGATATTAAAAATCAATTGTTTTTTTTTTACTAAATTGGAATCCATCTGGCTCTTGAAGTATTGTTTATATTTTTATTTAAACTGGCACTACAGACCATTCAGGTCCATGTTTGACTGCACGACCATCCTCCTGCGCATCTATTCTATACACAAAACTGCTTTCGGCCGCTACGACAGCTATCGAAGGTAGGTTTGTATCGAAGTATTAACACTTATTGTAAAAATTACAATAAGTTAGCCATCTAAACAGTCAAAACTGTATATCTCGCTCTAAAATTTACCACAGCCGAAAGAGGTGTTGTTGAAACATAGAATTGTTTGTAACAATTACAACTTACTTATTGTAATTGTGAAAAATAAATATTACGTATTAGATTTCGTACGTTTTCGCAATTTTTTTTAATACTTAAGTGTATAACGATTAACATTCTGTAACACTGTCTAAGTTTATATTGATACACTCAAAGTGTGATAAGTAACTGCGAATGTGCCTATAATAGGGAAAATTTAGGATGAAGAAGGTGGGCATGACGTTAATCAGGTCAAACAGATAATAATAATATGTAAGACGATAGCTAAATTTCTTGGAAGCTTCTTGATTGGAGTGCGATGGATGTGAGTTCAAGCACATTTGGTTTAATTTTCTAATGTATGTTTCTAAAGTAGTTCAAAATATGTAAATTTAGAAAAAAATATGTTAGTGCAGTTCTAATTCTAAAAAAGCTGCTTTAAAATACAATGCATATATTACGCAAGTCACTTTGATCACTACATACGCTAGAATACTTCAGAATATTACAGTAACATCGTTCAATATATGGGTGGAGTAAAAAATCCACACCATTTAAAATTTCCCTTCGGCCGAATAGTTTTCCCAATGTTCAATACGCTGTGGAAATATTTCCAATTTCCTGAAGGTAGGGTTGGAAAAATTTTCAATTCACATGAATATTGCATAATATAACATATTTATATCGAGATATTATCTCAAAATTGAAGATACAATGAATTTACTCTTCCGCGCATACTTTTTTATTATATTTACGTTACCAACGTAAAAATACATCAGTAAAACGTATAAACCGATGTATTATTAATACTATCGACTGAACGTACTTGATGTAATTTGTATTTAAATTCTAGTGGATTCAAGTTCTGTACTATTCTATTTAAGTCGGTTTTTGTGACCCGGGTTTCGTCTTTCGGCATCGTCAGGTGCCGTGTACACTCACCAAAGGTAAACACACACTGACAACGAACTCTCTTTACTGTAGCTTATAATAAATCAATGCAATAAAGTAGGTAAAAACTCCATTAGCTACCTATGAAGTCAAAGGTTATAAAAAATACAATAAACAAATTATAAATAGTTGAAGTGTCAGTAAAAAACCTAATTAGTAAAAACTCTATCTTATTAATAACAATACACTCGATAGCATATCATAATAAATCGTCAAAACCTAATAATATATCATTATTCTTTATGAACAATAAAAATACTACATTCAAGTGGTGTAAATTGTCAATTTTAAACCTTCTATTCTAAAATTCGAAACCCGGGTCGTAAAAAACGACTTAAATGGAATAGTACAGAGCTTTAATCCATTAGAATTTCGATGTAGTTATTGTAATCGTGAGTAACTGAATAAAGTAGTGTCAGTTTGATTTTTTCCAACGAATGCTACTAATATAACAACATTCATTATATTATTATGAATCATTTAGCATTCAACCAAGTTAGCGAGCATTCGATTCAAAATGTAATTTCTTCAGGCTTTTTTTTCAACAAGAAAGTGTGTTGTAATCTCGAGCCCTTTCAATAACTTAATAATAAATTTTATACCCATTCCCCAACTTGTCATTCAAGGAAAGATCAATGGTAAGCGTAGCAGAGGCCGGCGCCGCATTTCGTGGCTTAAGAACATCCGTGATTGGTACGAGTGCAGCTCCACTGAACTGTTCCGGGTAGCAGACGATTAAGCTAAGACCGCCTTGATGGTGGCCGACCTCCACTAGGGGATGGCATAACAAGAAGATACCCATGTATAATTATTATCATATAAATAAATGATAAATGCGTTTGGTCTGATCCGACTATAAATAAAGTACTTATTATCAATTACCTAACACTCCACCCCTCGCATCGAAATCAGATCGAGTTTTCCGCCATTTACCGTGAGGTGTAAAAATATAATATATAGGTAGAAACTAAAGAAGTTGGCATGAGTATAAATGGAGAACACATTGTTAGAGTGCAAAAAAGATTCAACTTTCTGTGATTGGAGGTAGTTGAACGGAAGTTTTTTTAAAGTGAATTTTTGTTACACGCGGTATTGACAAAACGTTTCATACAAGTAAAATCTCCGATAAAATGAATACCGCTGGCCCGTTATGATAAAACTATCATGATATATGGTGCCACTATAATATTATATCTGTCACAATTATTTAAATTGATAAAACTGTTATTATCGAAAGTACCATTATTGCTTTTTCTACTTACTAAGTATTTTGTGCCAAATCTGCAGCACATAGATCGCCTCTGTAACACCACTGCAGGGTGAGGGAGGGCCGACCACTGCGACAGAACATTTGATGTTGTGCCATAAAGGTCCGGAGTGTAGCTTTCTCTTGTGGCATCCGGAACACGTATCCGAACCACGTGAAACGTCCTTTTGTGATTAATTCAATCACTGAAAGCCGCCGTGTCCGCTCACGAACTTAAGTGTTTGTAACGCGGTCGTATCAATATACAATTAAGATTCGGCGAAGACATTGATTCTCAAAGCTCAAAAGCTTAAAATCTCAAAAGCAAAAGAGAACTTTGAAGCTTAGCGAGATGCCATGTCTCATACCCATAAGTACGGGCAGCGAAAACGCGTTGTACAATCGACATTTCGTTTTCACAGAATACAGCCTTGTCTTTCATGCGACTCCAAGTTGGCTGAATACAGATGCCGCAGCACCCATGCGGATTCCAGGCTCACTGGAAAGACCGCCATTGTCGGCAACTGTGGAACCTAAATATTTGAACCTGGTCACCAGCATAGGATTTATTGACTCCTGGTGTGATTTCGAAGTGGTTTGAGGATATTCCAGCTACTCTCACGCGAGACTTAGTATTGATGTAGAGAGCACTTATCACGGCAACCAATTTACGTGGGACACTATAACCCAGCAAAATCTGCCAAAGAGAAATACAGAAAGTACATTGATATACGAGTAGAAAGATTTTTTGAGATATATTTCATAAGAAAGTGAGCCGTTTTATAGAAAAATCCCTAACACTACTCATTACAACAGATTTTGATGATGTTAAAAAGGATGATTATGATAAAGATATTTTTGGTTCAAAAAAAATAATCTAGAAGATAAGAAACTAGATGCGAGATAGAAAAAATATTAATCAAAACCGCGCAATGGCTACTGTAGATAGTTACTTTTGTAATAAGGCACTACAGTATCACATTTTCTTTATTATCAAGCAAAATCTACTCTTTTGCTGTCTTAACTATACGAAATATTGCGTCAAAATATTATATTTATGTCATATTGCCTACAAATATTTTTATTTTGTTTTTTATGTTATTATTAAAAAACTTAGTGACATAACATAACTACATAGTAATGCATCTTCATGATTATAGTGATTATAGTATTACTGTGCTAGCAAGTTGCTGTTTCTTTACAAACCTACTGTGTTGAGGGTTTGACTACTAAACTGTAAGCATCTCTCGTAGAATATGGATTCTAAAGACGGCAAGATTAAAATTTAGAGAAATCCTGATGTCATTAATGAGGTAAAGATACTATTGCCGTGATTCAAAGTACGAAATCTTAGTTAGCCATTATTGACGTTATTTTACAGAAATTTACCTCAGATGCATTGTAGATAACACTTGAGTTGACAGCTTTATTGATAAAGCGCTCTTCTGGTATGCAATACATATTGGTAAGAATTCTATTTCATTTAAGATTTATTCAGTATTTTCCTAATATATTGGTAAGTTTCTTAGGGTTTTCAAAATGCTGTGTTCGTGAAAATGCTATATTTTTATGTTATCGTGTTAGGTATGTTTTTTCTCGGACAGGAATATTTTTCTTATGTTTTTTGATAGCTTTGTTCCCTGTTACGGAGACATTGCTTTTAAACGTATATGCCTACTTCAAAAAAATAAGACTATGTGCATAATAAATTTTGTCTTATTTCCTCTTTAATTTCACTTCGTTGAATATTAACTCAGGACCTGTTTCATCTTCTACAACGAGACATCGTTAATTGGTACAGAATAAACAATTATACAGATATTTATACTAACAAATATTAAAGGCAAAATTGTTTATTGTAGATATTCTGAATAATAATTATTACAAAATTCACAGAAATTCTCTGTTCAAAAATAGATTTAATAAATTAACCTAGCTTTTCAGAAAATATTAACAATCATATTTAGGTACTTTAGCATAAAGTAAGATTTCAATAATGCAATCAATAAATACCACGTTTTATTTTTATCGAGTTCCTATGAAGATCATTATACAAGCCTCCACAGATTGAAGTTTATATTAAAAGATTTTGTTTTAACGAGAAATGGATGAATGGCTATTGGCGACTTATTCAACCTATTAGGTTCAAACATAGATTGAACAAAATCTGAATTTTTGCTTGACCTGATATTTGAACCCGGGACTCATGACATTATAACCCAATACGTTACCGTTCGAATATCGTAGTCGCTAATCATCACGAATTAGAAGGTAATTAGGTAATAATCATAAACAAAATAAACTCATCATTGTTAAAGAAAAAAAATTTCCGTTGTTCAAGATTACTTTCAGCAAAGCTGTATATTTATCACTTATTTCACATAATATTATAAAGATGTAATAATTGTTTTTATTATATCTTGAAAATAGTAGGTTTTAGTATTGTTTAGTATGAAATATTTCATCTGCGTTACGACATTTTGTAATAGATCCAAGATTTCCCGTACGTGCTCAGTCCGGCACTTCAAAAACGCTCTGGCGATAACAAGTCCTACTAACTGGCTCTCTTGGTTCCTACCCGTTGAGATAATGCACAAATAACCAAGCCAAAAAGGCTTAAGTAAGACTTTCAAGACGGTACTAAGCTGCTTCATAACATAGAATTTATAGCACATGATTCATCATCTACAAAGAATTATTATTCATAGTAACTACACTATGCCAGCGTTTAGTATATCATAAAGCTAGAGTTTAAAATCCCATCCCAAGCGTAAGATGTTGAAACCTAAGTTGCGTTATGTTTTAAGTCCTTCCCCGTTTAATTCATAGTATAGGTGTTGTGAGCTACGATACGATGTAGACAAAGTAGATAACCCTCCTAGTCCAGCGCGTAAGGCACTGGTCTTTCATCCAGGGGATCTGGGTCCGATTACAGGTGAAGCCACAACACCTTTATGTGATTTTCTCGAGGCCTGGGTATATGAAGGATTGTTTTACTTCTACTAACTACTACACTGCCGATTCACTACACTACTGACATTGAGCCGCAAGGTGTGTTGTAGTGTTAAAAAGAATATATATGTATATGTATTTATATCATCATCTTTATCATCTGGGGTCAATCTACTGCTGGGTGAAAGCCTCACCTAGATCCTTCACACTTGTGCGACCCTAGTTTATGATTTCGTCTATCTAGCGGGTATATGACGGTATTTTCCCAGCGGCTGTCCACTCCCCAAGCATATTATTGTCGACTTCCTTATCCATTGATTTCTTTTGTGATCTTTACGTGATATGCCCAACATGCACCTTTTTTCATGACACGTATTATTTTTAATTTCTCGTACATTATGGGGCCATGTTTCATACGCATACGTGAGCGTTGGTAGTACACATTGGTTGAACACTTTGTGCTTAAATACAATAGTTGAAGGTCACTTTTGAAGATACTATTCTAGCACTCAAAATGCACCCCATACCAGTTTTGATTCTGCGAGTAATCTCGTCGTACATACCACTGTCAATTATTGACATCATCCACGATAGACGTTTATTTTTATAATATATATATAAGTATATTTATTAAAAACAAAAAAACATCAATATAAAGCTATTTATTATCTAAATAAACCACTGTTTGCACAAATTTGTCTGTATTGTGGCCTAGAACCGATTTACCAAATGTTATTACACTGAGCGATACTCCCTTAACGAAGGGTAGAAAAAAGTAGGAAGTACAACATTGGATATCCATGTATTAAAAAATATATCAAAAGCAGTCCGTACGTGACGCGTTTCCGACCAAACTGTCGCTTCTATCATTCTGCAATATCAGTGCGGTGAAATTCTGTTTGAGCAAAGAAAATTTTCCGGGTCGGACGGCATAACAAACACAGCAATAAAGCCCTTATGAAATATGCAAAGGAACGGGTTTTCAGAATTTATTTCGTCAATTTGGTGGATGCCCCCGCCCCCCACCGCGATGCGATCCTCGCGAGTATTTTTGATGTACTGCGAAAATTATTTAGCGCGTGGGTCAACAACCAGTACTGGAATTATATTATGCGACTATTTGACAGCACACATGGATAGTTAACAATAGATGAATATTGTATTTCTAGAAGACCTAAAAGCAACTGTTATCAAAGCTTACATAACTTAGAAAAACACTTCTGAGAAAGTATATTATAACCAATAGAAAAAATCTTTTTTGAAAAAAGTAAGCCACCCCCGCAGCGAATCGAACCCTGCATCTCCTGGGTTTACGCCCCCGTCCGTGCATTATACTCTATGCTACGAGGCGACGTACTAATAGCGACAAATTTTATCCATTGGCCTCTTTAATACCTGCTCATCAACGCTCTTAAAAATCAAGCTACTTTTGCAATCGGTTTTTGTTTATTAAATCAAAGTAGGTACAAGTATCTACTACTTTAATTACTAACCGACGTCACGGCTTTCACCAGTTTTTCAAAATTATGTATGTACAATAATTAGAATGGTGCATTCTTAAAATCTTGTGAATTATTCGTTGAATAAAAGAAATAGTTGATTAAATATTATCAAAACATTAAAAATTAATAATATCGACAGAGGATAGGTACGTACTTCATGGAATTTTATTTTTAATTCAAACTGATTTAAGTTTTGTAGTTCTCCATTTTAGTTATTTTTGTCAATTGTGCATTTCCGATTGGTGAGCCACGGTGGCCGCGCGGCTTAAGCATTGGACTATAATGCCGTGGGTCCCAGGTTCGAATCCTGGGTCTGGCAAGTACACATATTGTTTTTCAATTTGTGTGTGTCATAACCATGGACCTAATAGGTTGAGCAAGTGGCTGACATCCATTTCTCGTAAAAAACAAAATCTGTCAATACAAACCTGTACTCTGTGGCGGCCCATATGAGTTCTATTAGGATCGGACATGGTCAAAAGAAGAAAGGCAAAACCCGGGTTATAAAAAATACTCGTCTGTTCTGGGAGGACACTTAAATTAAATTTTCAAGATTCGGATAGGTATGTTTTGAATATTATAAACAGAGATCAATGGTGACAACCACAACATAAAGACCAACTTATACCTCCGACGTTCTGGCCGACAATAATAGTACTAATTGACGTCTCGTATGAGTAGGTAGGGCGTGCGTTTCATAGAAGAACGAATATTACAAAAATATCACAACTTTTGAGAGCAACGGCGGTTTTCATGAAGCAGACGATACTGTCGCTTCATTAGAAAATATCGACATCTTAGTTTAAAAACAATCGAAACATAAAACATATTGCCTGTTATCGCGAGGGATTGTTTCCAATCCTGGTGTTCTAATGAATTTGAATTTACATGCGCTTGTCAATTACCCACGTGGTCGCAGCCATGATTTATTCGGATCGGAACCATTTCCTCGTGTCAAGCCTATCAGGCACCATTAGCGATGAGTGCAAGATTAGTAAATGCGCTCCCTAAAGACATAGACATTTTCAATGATGTACTTTGCATTTTGTTTTTGAAACTGTATTTTTATGTATAAAATTGTATGTTTTTTGTTTTCAAAAATTATATTTTTCTGTATTAAATTGTACTTAAGTATGTTTTGATTTTTTTTGTTATTATTATTATTATTGTTATTATTATTTTTTTCTACATTCTCTTCTTCTCTCTTGTGAGAGTAATGTTTGACTTATAATTTAAATCTCATGTTGTGTACGTCTTGAATTTAGATTTGTTATGTCCACAATGTTTTGTATTCTTAAATAAATAAAAATAATATTTATATTATCGTTTAATATGGTTTATCCCATAACCTGTCAGAGCCACAGAACCTACACATATCTGTTTCCATGTAGATGAGTGTGTCATTTAAAAATATTGGTTGATGTGTCTGTTTAAGACAGCCGAAAGTATATAATAAAATATGTACCAGATGTAGAACCCAACTGACATGTAGCGCATTTAGATATCTGATTAGTTGTGAGTACCTACATCTATAATCAAATAGTATGCTACGTATTAATTGTGAAGACGGTCTTTTTTGTACGAGAAATCTTAAAATGCCGAATAATTTGACGTGTTATGGAAATATGCATGTTAGGAATAACACCAATAAATCATAAAATACCAATGGATAAAGAGGCAGACAAGAGTACGCAATTTGATCAAGGTCGTCAAGCAGATGAAATAGAAATTGACTCTAAATATGTCGATTGGTAGCTCGGAGCGCATTTTTACGCCTAAATAATATCTTAAAAAGTGACCTCCCACCATATTGTCTTATGCGCAAAGTGTTCAACCAATGTGTGCTACCGGTGCTTTTGTATACGTCTAAAACATTAATAAAAGCGAAATTCAAAACTTATGACTATCGTAACATGGCATGGAAAGGTGCATTATGGGCATACGTACATACTATAATATCTCATGGACATGATGATGATGATGATGTATGATGGTCTTGACTTGACTTGGCGGTTAAAAAACTTAAATATTCTATATTCTTATATAATATTATTTCCTTTTATATAATGGATCATGTAAAAACAATACCTACCTCATTTACAGAATATTAAAAATGTTAAAAGTAGTAATGTATATTTTATTTACAACATACAAAACATTTTAAGTCGATTTATTCAAGTTGGTCACAAATAATATACTTGTCTTTTGTAATATATCAATACTCGGCATCTTGCAGTGGCGAAGGGTGATATTTGGAAACAGGTAGGCTGTGGAGAAAGCACACTTGTTAGATGTATTTACGGGAAATAAGAAGATAATCCGACATAACTACTGATGAATAGGTAGGTACACAAAAACCGATGAAATTTCAAAAAGCTCACTGATGGTATAAAATTAAGCAATTAATATGAATTATGTATTTTCTTAAATATAAACGCAAGATACGCTCAAAATATATTGAAAATATCCGTTGTTGTGAATCTGCTCCATAACAATTTATAATTTAACCCATAAACTAGACATTTTAAAATACTTCTATATTTAAAACACATACTTAGATACAATATCAGATTTTAACTTACATAATTGGCTGAATAAATTGTCTTGGTCGATGAATAAACTAACTGACAAATAAAAATCACGAGATAAATTATTTATTATTTTTAACAACAACCAATATTTAAATGTGATTGAATCCCTAGAAATATTTTTTTTAAATTATCTTATAAATTATTTTGAATAAACGTGCACTTACGTAAAATGTAAGCGCTCCTTAAATAGCTTACCAATTTACATGGGCCGCCGCAGATATCTTGAAATTATAAGAAACAAACTTCATATAAAAAAAGTTTTCGATTCACGCGAACGCAATCCATACAATATGTGAAGCGAAACGAGATGTCGCTTATTTTTTTAAACCTTCGAGACATGCCATAAATGGTGCTTATTGAAATAGTGGAAAATATCGTAAAATTATTATGACAATTATACGATAGATGTCGTTGGGCATATTGAATATATTATTATGTGATTATATTATTTAATATGTCAATATAAAATTAAAAAATGTTTTTCTTAAGAAGGTAGGCTTTAAATAATCGCATAGTATGGAGTCTTCGCCACTGGCATCTTGTATATGCATTTAGTGATTCAATAGTGAATTTTATAGCTGTATTTAATTCATAATAATTTAATGATAGATATTGAGGTTTTTTGTGTTGTCCCATGGTTTTCAATCTCTTTATAAAAGGATTGCTGATAAAAAAAACATCCTTTCAGTGGCTTATTGAAACATATATTTTTGAAGGATCGCCGTCCGTATGTTTTGTTGTTAATCAAAATGTTGTCCTATGGGCCTTGCTTTGATGAACAGTATAATAAAACCGTTTTACGAGGACTTCTAAAAAGGTTCGGCGTTTATTTAAGTCCGCTATTTTTAGTACTGACCATCAAATATAAAACCGGTTTATGAATTATTTAAATGTCAGTATTTTCGATCGACTGATACATTACGCTGATGTGAGTTTCTTTTTAACAACGTCATCACCATTTTATTTTTCTCTACTATGCAACCTTCCATCATACGTGTGAATGAAAATATAACTATTATCACCATTGCATATCACCGTCGATCTTATATTGCAAAGATTTCCAACTTTTTCTATGTCTGGCAGCCTTAAAAATTCCGTACCTACCATCAATCATATTTACATACACGGCGAATTATGTTGGGTATCAAGTTTTTAAACGTCTTCAACTTGAATTTTTCAGAATCTCGGTGAGTAGGTACAAATGCATGTTACATATTATCAGCTGAAGAGTTACGAACAACCAATGAAATGATCAAAGAATTAAAAAAAAGTTGTTATACTTTTACCACATAATAAGCATCACAAGAGAGCTATCATCATACGAATCATATCATCCAAGGGAAGATTTCAGGTAAGCGATTTCCTGGCATAAGAAGAACGTTCTTACTCAAGAATCTCAGAAACTGATCGCCAACTACAATTAATGCGCAATAACATTGCAAATTCATACAAATCTTTTAAAATCATAATATAAATTGTCTATATAATGTTTGAGGCTTTCACGGTTGTTTTTTATTGTAGTAGATTTTTGGGTTTCCACCATTTGTCACCATGTGTGTAATCTATTATCCAGAGTTTCTATGGATTTCAAAGGTATCCTTTACCAATCGTGCGAAATATCCTTTATTCCGACCCAATATCTTGGTTTCAAAGTCAAATTTGTGTCCTGTATCCATCGAGTGCTCGGCAATTGCCAACATAATGTAATGTTTAAGTCGGTATACCCTCTCGTGTTCACTCACACGCTTTTTTTTTTACTGTTCTAGAAGTTTGGCCTATATACTTTTGACATTACTTTTTATTTTTTTTACGTTTTGACATTCTTAGAGCAACGTTTACATTCACATACCTACACTACATTTTCATCATAAAACATATCATCTCTTGATAATGGCCTCTGTGATGAGCCCGAAACGTTGAGTAAAGATGGAAGAAGGACACATGGTGGAAACCCAAAAATCTACTACGATATAAATTGTCTAATCACTGGATTAAAAAATCCATTATATTATCATCAATTTAACACGTTATTACAATGATAGAAAGTATTAAATAACAATCAAAAATTACTTATGCATTTCAGTTGCCTGATCTACTCGAAACCTCGTCATATGCGCTTGATGGGAATATAAAAGATTGAAGAGATGCAAAAAGCTTGCATCTCGTCACGTTTCAAAAATGATTATGTGATTACTCTCGTTTCGAAATGCCAGAAGCTTTTTTGCTCAAAAGCTTTGTGCACTTAAACACTGTAGCGTTGCGCCGTCATTCGGGTTAGCTGTGTTAACAATATTAATATTTTTCAATGTACATTCGTAAAAAATCGTTAATTATAACGTTATCTTCTTAATATATAAAAATCAATATTTGTTTGTTCGTATTTTATGCGCTGCCATACCGTTCATCCGATTGCGATAAAACTTTATCAACTTATTGCTTGCACCAGCGCAAAGAGTATAGGCTATATTATCTTATATATAAAAATGAATGTCTGTCTGTCTCGTATGCGTTCCTATACCATTCATCCGATTGCGATGAATTTTTGGTAAGTGGTTGTATGCACACCCGAGAAGGTTTCTGAATTACAAAAATCATCATCTTCTTCTTCTTCATTATATTTTTTCTTTTATTCGTATGGTTCCTATATCATTCATCCGATTACGACGAAACTTTCGTCAGTTGTTCTACGCACACCCGCAAAGGTTTCTGAATTAGAAAAACCATCTTTTTCTTCTTCTTATTCATTATATGTTCTTGTATTCGTATGGTTCCTATACCATTCCTATAACCTTCGTCAGTTGTTGTGGTAATACCCGCAAAGGTTTCTGAATTAGTACAACCATCTTATTCTTCATTCTATCTTCTTCTATTCGTATGCGTTCCTATACCATTCATCCGATTGCAATGAAATTTTGATCAAGTGTTGTGCTCACGCCCGCAAAGGTTTCTGAATTGATACAATTATTTTTTTCTTCTTTTTCTTCTATTCGTATGCGTTCTTATACCATTTATCCGATTACAATGAAATGTTGACCAGTTGTTGTGCGCACGCCCGCAAAGGTTTCTGAATTAGTACAACCATTTTTTTTTCTTCTTCTTCTATTCGCATGCGTTCCTATACCATTCATCCGATTGCGATGAAACTTTTGTCAGTTGTTGTGCGCACACCTGCAAAGGTTTCTGAATTAGTTCCATCCAATTTTGATTTTTTTAATACATATTAATAACATTAATAACTTGTTATATTTTGGATTCGATTTTAATTTAGTGTTCTTTTGTTTGACCTTTACTCCTATTAGAATTATTTCCATATTGCCATATTGTATTACACAGATATTTTAATATTAGAAAAATATTTACCTCTTATTATTTTTTAAATATCTAAAATAAATATAACCACGAAGCGACCCTGTGCGAAGCCGGGTACTTCAGCTAGTAATTTATAATAATATGTAGGAATAAAGTGGTGGCAAAATTACTGACCACTCAATTTGTCAATTTTTCTTTCATCATCCCAGCCACGAAATTTCCTCTCCTAAATATAACTTTTGTCAGGTACTTCAATGATACCTATATTTGAAGCAATATCTCTAATCAAGTAAAGTTTTCAAAATACGTAATACTTTACTCCTTTACCAAAACGATTATGTTTATTCTCGCGTAATCCTTGGTACCAATCGCGGAACCCCAGTTGGGAATCATTGTCTACGCAATACGAATGACAGTAATGCTACGTTTGTTTGTTTTTAAAATCTTCTACAAAACAACCATCGAAACAATTTAGATGTCTACAATACTTTCATGTTTTCTAAAATATACTTTTAAAAATACATCGTTTTTAAAACATTAGAAACACAACTATTAGAAATTTGTACGATGAAGGTGTAGGAGATAAAGGTCATCGTTTCTTGTAAGTTTCGAGGAGAGTTTATTGGTCGTTACAAGAATATAATAAATACAATAATACTTTAATAAAAATGACAGCGTAAGCGTATAGTCCCGGGTAATGATGTAGTGGTGAGATTGATGTGATCAACAGATTGATTAAATTAATGAACTGAGAGACTTGATTGGAATGGAATGACCGTTGACTATGTCGAGTGAAGGACTCGTGACAATAGTATGCGTCTCGTGACGGACTCGATGAGTTAGTGAGTATTCATGCATTGTCCTTCCAATTTATACAAATTACATATATTACAAGAGATATTGTCGTAATTAACAATAATTATAATAGACCCTACTGATCTAGTTATGATTGAGGAAATGCTGGCTATTATTATTGCTCTATTGTTATGTTTTGACAACAAAACATACATATTAAAGTGTGTCACTAATTTAATGCTGAGTGGTTTGATTGCTACAGAAAAAATCTTAAGAAAAGTTTGACCGAGTGGTATTTGAACCCACATCGTTAATAAGTCATGTAAATTAATTCTAATAACTACGTTATTTCATTTGATGTTGTTCTTAAAAAAATCAAAATAAAGATTTATCTTCAGAATATTATATTTTATGACAATGTAATGAATATAGGTATATTACCTGGATGTAAGTATATCTTCATGACTTTTAATGGTATTGCACATAATAATCAATTGGCAATATTATTAATCTGGTAGCCAGTGGTGTACTGCTAAAAAAATACTGCCGGATCGCTAGTTTTTTTTTTTTTAATCTAACCCAAACTTCTTATATATTATTTCATCAAAACACATTATTCGTTAATATTTCAATGTCTAGGGTACCATAACTTTCTAATTTGACCACCACAAAAAAGACAATAAATTTTCGCATATTAATTTCGGAATTAAACTGAGAACTAACTAATCGTATCTCTTGCATGTTACGTCTAGTTAACTGAATATATTGTCTAAATTAAAATGACAAAAACGTAATTTTCTATATTCACGTAAAACATAACAAATTATTGTGTATGCAGTTATAACATAATATTGTTTAAAGAAGTGGCAGAGCACGCCACGGTCTATAAAAAGTCCAGGGTCACTCTGGCTTCATGACACCACTGCTGGTTTATTTAAATAATTCTACAGTGACACCGTGGGTAGAATTTAAACGATTCGCAGTTAAATTGGTAGTGTTTTCTACAATACCTGTACAGTGCTACAATATCAATACAACTGGGAATCGATTTTCCATGAGTATGGTGCCACTGTAGAACGTATAGTAATATAAATAAATATATATAACACAAAATAGAATTAACGATCTAAGACGATAATAAAGTACTCTAACTTAACATATCACATTGTATTCAATATAAAGATTAGTCGATATCAAACCTTTCAATCATATTGTTCACAATTAATCTCTCAATTGAATAGTCCTTTCTTGCATACTGTGTCTGTCCGAGAATGACGTTAAACTATTAAATACTAAATACACATTGATAACTAATTCTAAATAATAATATAGGTAAATTCTCAAAATGTAAAAAATACAGTGTACATAGCATTCAATAAACAACCATTAAACACAGTTTTGTATATGGTTGGGCCGATTATGATCCCAATTCCATCCTTAAACCCGCAAAAATATGTCACACCTACCATCATTATTACTATTTTCATCCAGGCGCTTAAAAATCACGGGTCATAAGTAGACAGCGACAAGGTCAACTTGCTACAGTGTGGCCGTCGTTTAAGCAAGAACTCAATACGAGTCTCCGTACGAGCTCAGTAAAACAGAACATCTATTCAAGCTTTGCTACCGGCACATGAAGTCTGATCATTTATAAAAATGTCACCATCATTTATAATAACCCAAGTGTAACAGCGAGAGTGACACTCCAAAACTATTTACCTACAAGTGCGTGAGTGCATGACCTGGGACCAGTTCCAGCGCGCGGCAGCCCTCTCAACAATAAAGGTCAGTGCCTGGTATCCTGTGTAAATCGCCCTCCCCCCAGATCCGGAATCCACAAGCGTCCTTCAAAACTACAGTCCACAAAAGCTCAACCAGTATTAATTATTAATTAAATATGTATCCATATAAAATAAAATTTAGTAGTTGGACATCATACCAAAGTAAAATACCAAACAACTACAAATAGTGATCCTAACGGAAAGTAATATACAACTACACAAATAATACTAGTATAATAGCTCATACACAAATGAAAATGCAATGTTACTATTTTGATCGTTGTGCGGTTGCGTTATCTAATTTAAATGTTTGGCGTAACAAATAAATTCAAAAAATGTTGTAAAAGTATTTATGTTTTTTAATTATGTTATCAGACTGTTTTGTTTTGTAAGCGATGTATTTAATATTTTAATTAACTATATAAATATTAAGCTTTCTAAGAATTTTAATATAATATTTATTTGAAATTGGGTCGTAAAATATAAAACAAATCGCTGTCGTTGTTTTTAAGAGAGGCTTTAAATTTCTAGCTATTAAGAAGCTTTTAGATTATGCTTTGTTTTCATTTCAATTATAATGTCGTTTTGTTACGTCTTGTAGTAGGTACCAACTTCATACATAAATATATTATATTACTAAACGAAAGAAATAATTATAAAAATATTACCTAGTTACTAAATAACGATTTGTTATTAATTTACCGTTTTGGCTAATATATTGAAAATATGTATTTTAAAATGAGATAAAATTTACCTTAAATTTATCGTAATAATAATAATTAAAATACCTTATTTTGATTTATGTAACACACTAATTTTTAGGTAGCTATTTAAAACAATTTTAAAAGTAGTCTTTTATTAAAATTAATTTTAGTAAATTTCATGTTTTTATGTTACTAGATTTATCTACTAGCTGTACATATTCCTTACTTTACAAAGGTTTATAATGATGATAAGTATGGCCGCTATAAAGGGGAGGACTGACAAGGCTCTGGCCTGTGGGCTCGGTGTAGTGGGTCGACCAGTTAAGTGATTAAAACACACACCGCAAATTTACTCTAATAGTAAAAAAAATGTTTTAAAGTAAAAGTTAAGTAAAAAAAAAAATGTTCCTTAATGATTATTAACATTAAAAAAATATGTGGCTATGGAATATAATTTGATATGATGATTGATATGTATAATTAAACGATAATTCACGTATATAATTTTACTTCATAATTATTTTAAGTGTATTTCTTGACTTACAAAATGCCTATTTATCCAATATGGCGAAGGGTTGCATGTTACTTGGTTACCACAAAAGGATGTCGCGATCAGTGTGCTACATGGCAATATGCTGTGTACCGACAACTTGATAGATCAACTGGATTTATTTACAAAAATATAAAAATACACGGAATATTCTTAACTCTGGGGTTCCATGGAAACAACTTGGAGAACATTACTGTAGAAAATCACACTGCTCTTAACCTTGGCAATAGGTAGGGGGACCGTCATAGACCCTGGCTTGGGGCCCGCTTCAGGATGTGAGGGCCATGATGATAATACAATTCATTTTTTGAACTTGTTTATTACCGATGCACCCTATTAATTCTACTAAATGTCTCCGTAGAAATAATGTTTCGCCTTAAAATAAATAATAAACGAGAAGAGCTGTAGTAACTATAAACTATGAATTGAAAACAGTCGCAAAATTGTATCAAATAAACAATGATTTTAAAAGAAAATCTATTTAAAAGAAAAAGAAAACCGTACAGAATAAAGATATCGTCAAGTTTCCAAAGAGAGTTTTTCTTTCACCCCTAAAGAAAATTGCATTCTGAAAGAAAATGCACCGCATTAATTAAATTCGAAGAAACAACATAAAAAAAAACATAACGCTGCTACTGTCTTTAGTTTTTAAAAACATCTTAGATATGAAGCATGGTTTGTTATCAAATATTACAAATTCATTTTCTATTTTTTCCTCTCAAGTGTTTTTATGTATCTGGTTGTCATCAAATTGTCGATCGAGAGGTATCGATAGCTTGCATATTATGTATTATTATATTATAATTTTATAAGAAAATCTCGCAATATTTAAGCGGAAATCAGGCAAAGGTTCGCGATTTTTCACGAACATACGTTGGTTAAGTAAGGGATTAAATTTCAAGGATGAGGCAAAACTCTAGGGGAATGATTTTCAATGCATAGAGAAAGTAAGAGATTGGAAAAAATCCTGAGTCAACGAGAAGCCAAAAATTTACCCTATTTAAAAGAGAAGTTGAACAAATACATATTATATTTATGTTAATTGAGCTGTTTAACAGTTTGTGCAGTGGTTTAGTGCCCTTCAAAAAGGTTGAGATACTTGCATGGGTTGTTACAAATTCTTAACTGAATATCACTGAAAAATATTTAGTTATATTTTGAAATTTTTTGAGTGAATCGCCCTTCAACACTCTAATTTATACAATGTCATAGTATTCAGTATTATAGCTTAATCAAGTTATCGTTTAAAATATTATATGAATAGACATAATCAAACAAACCGAATTAACTAAAATATATCAAATGCAGGAAAGCTGCATATTTTGCCGGACATTTACACATGTTGCAACTGAATCGTCCTTAATCATAAGGTTAATTTATATTATAATAATGGTCGTTTTGTTTTAATCTCATACATTTAGGCTTTATCTTTGTAGGTTTTTAAGAATTTTAAAAATTTATCGTCATCATTGCAATAAAACGATTTTTCGATTGATTGGGTAGTTAGTAAAAAAAACGAAAACAGAATAATTAGTATTTTATTTTGTCCAACTGTAATGTTGAAAATTATGACGCCATTTTATTTATTTTTAATCCTTTTCATATTATTATATATCTTACCTAACGTGGGAGTGATAAATGCCTTAAAAATGTCTACATATTTATTATTAAGTATTAAATTAAATATTGCAATGTTTTTTATTAGACAATGCTTATTTTATACACGGCAAAAGTTTTGTATGCCATTGTTTCTTCAAACAAAAAGCTTTGTCTCGGTTGTGTTAATTCGTGTTTTGTCTAGGAGAAAAATCTGAAAAGCTCTTATCTTCTTAATGAATAGAAACGATCGTTAGCAAACTATTCATTAAAATTTTATGTAGTAATGGTTCCGTAATGATTTACAGTTAGAATATATGAAAATTATTAGAAAAGCATTTTGAATATATAATAATATATATCCACATAATAATGCCAGATAGAAATATATACTTACAAGATTTTTATACATGGTATAGGTACATACACTACCTGCTTACCATTTATGTATATTTATATATCAATATTGTTAACTTTTGTTGTTTATTGCAAACATGAAGAAGTTTTGTAGATTATTTTAAATGAAAGTATTTATTTTTGTGAAAAAGATTTGGTGACCAGAAGTAGGTATATTGAGTTGTTGTTCCACATTTAATACTGGCAGAACTATTTGATTTTTTATCTCTACCAGTTAATCGTCTAAAATCCATTAGTCTTTTTGAAATATGAAAATTGATATAAAATAATAATATGATATAAAGACCATTATAAAATTCATCATTCAATAATACATTTATCTTTAGGCAGCCCATTGATTTACTTTCACTTTCAACCCGTATAAATTATACGACGTTCAAATACATCACCTTATTATACATGTTCAGTATATAAGTAAAGTTGTGCTATAAAGATTTTAAATATAGATTGAATATTGAAAAAAAATCAAAGTTCAAATACTCACAGAGTAAGTAATCTGTACAGTTTTTCCTTCGCTTTCATTCGCATACGAACTACCACCCGCATGATTTAGTCATAAAACCGCCCTTCAAAACTTTCCAGTATTGAGTGACGACATTTATTCAGAACACGTCCCTGAAAGAGCTAGGATAGGGAGAAACGAAAGATTTTCTGTTCTTATTAAATCCCGTACCGTGCATTTAACGCTGGAAAACCTGTCCGGAATACCTATTGTGTTTTACAGAAAAAATATAAAAATTTAAATTCATTGTGATAAAATATACATCACTGCATCGTGAAGAAATTGTTAAGAATAGCTTTTATTGTGCTGGGCCAAAAGTTTTATCGCTTAATTTTCAAAATAATAAATTAACACATAAAACTAGAAAATAGATTTTTGTTGTAACACCAATATCAAGACTATAAAAATAAATGTTTTAACCCTTAAATACATGATGTCTTCTCTTTAATGTATAAATATTGTATTACTTTTATAATCGATCACAAAAATATAATGTGTATTATTATTATAAATTAACAGTGGTACCTACCTGTGAATAAAATCTATAGCTATTTTGTTAACACACTTTGTACACTGCAGAGAACTGTAAGTTTTAATATAAATTTCATTCACTCAACAAATATAAAGAATAATACAGTGTGTTGCTGAACGTAAATACCATACAATTAAGGGTTAAATATAATGGGGAATGGAAACTCATCTTATAATATTTATCAAAAAATATTTAATAACTTATTTGTAAGTAAAATTAATTGTGTCAATATCATCATCATCATCATCGGGCGGGGTCAATCCACTGCTGGATGAAGGCCTCCCCAAGCTTTCTCCAACTCTCTCGGTCCTGTATCATTCGTTGCCATGTATTTCCGCCGAACTTTACCAGTTCGTCAATCCAGCGGCTTTTAGGGCGACCCTGTGGCCGTTTCGTGCCCCTTGGGTACCACTGGATGACGGCATTTGTCCAGCGGCCGTCCTTTCGGCGAGCAATGTGCCACGCCCATCTTCATTTCAGCTGTTTGGAAACGTCTATTACATCGCGTACTCTTGTCTGCTTCCTAACCCATTCGTTTCTCTTACGGTCTTTTCGCGTGATGCCCAAAATACACCTCTCCATGCCTCGTTGTGTGACTCTTAGCCTTTGGACACCTCTCATGTTGAGGGTCCACGTCTCGCAGCAATACATGAGCACGGGTAGCACACATTGGTTGAACACCCTACGCTCAAGACATAATGATAGGACAAGATACTATTCAGACTCCGAAAGCACTCCATCCCAGCTTTGTTCTTCGAGCAATTTCATCGTGCATGCTTCCGTCTATGGACACCTGCTGTCCGATATAGACGTAGCTGCTGAATTGCTCGAGTTGGGTGCCAAAAATACAGATAATCGCAGGGTCCGAAAAACAGTTCCTCATCACTTTTGTCTTTGAGAGATTTATCTTTAGACCGACCGTTTGACTGACATCCGCCGCGAGTTCTTGCATTCTACCTTGGAGGTCTTTCGGGTCTTGTGAGAGTATAACAATATCATCTGCAAAGCGCAGGTGACTGAGGTGTGCCCCATTGATTGGAACACCTTTTTCCTCCCAATCAAGTTTCCTAAATAATTCCTCAAGAGTAGCGGTGAATAGTTTAGGTGAAATGGTATCACCTTGCCGGACACCTTTGTTAATGGGGAATTTACACGATCGTTTGTGGAGTTTCACGCATGCTGTGACATCACTGTATATACTATTCAATATGTTTATGTAGCGTCTGGAAATTCCTTGGTTGCTGTGTTGCCTGTGTCAATATAATTTCAAATAAATAATTTTTAAATTATATTAAATTGAGTTAGAGAGAGGGTCCCATCTCTTTTTGCGAAAAACAATTGACAGATCAATAATTATTTTTGTAGTTTTGACAATCAAAATGGTTTTAAAGTTTTAAAATGGTTGCGTGAGTTATTTACAATTTTATTTATCACTTCACAAGTGCAGGTTACTATTATTTTTTGTATAGCTCCGATGTTTGAATCTGCAACACATTTTTTTTATTACATAGTGAAAACATATACAATTTTAAATAATTGTGCAATGATTGTACATGTTGTACAATGATCTCCACGTTTTCTCACAGTTATAAGTTGGGTGACTGCATGGACTGCATGTGTTTCAACGATAGAAATATCAAACAACCTAAGTGACGTCTCTTCAATAAACTAGATGGGAAAAGGAAGGTTTCGAGATCTAGTCTGCGATGGTAAGATTGTGTAAAAAGCGACACTGTATTCTAGTTTAGAGGTTAAGGTAGCGAAGAAACCTCACAGCTGACAAAGGGAAATAGAGACGTTTTCCAGATGTGGTTAAGAAACATATGGGGTGTATGATGTTGCAATTATTCATGTAATTGAATATATGTGTCACTAGATTTCAAAATCAGTCAAGTCCACCTTTAGGTATTTTTTACTTTTTTTTGAATTGTTGAAGAACTACTGCTTTTTAACATTTCTGCATTATCGAAGTGTGGAACTTATTAATTTTAAATATTCTATAATCGAAATAATATAAAATTTCACCTTTGTGACTATGTACTTGAGAAAACAAAAAGCTGTTTTTCTCCTATTCATCCATTATGGACTTAGCTGATTTTGAAATCTAGCGACAAATATATCTGAATATCTTAAAGTACGGATAAATTGTTGTTACTGTTACTTAAGAACAAAAAATTAGACTTTTTATGTATTTGTTACTACGGTATATGTATTTTCCGACCATGTCCGATACTAATAGGATCATATGGGCCTCCACAGAGTAAAGGTTTGTATTAACAGATTTTGTTTTTACGAGAAATGGATGTCAGCCACTTGCTCAACCTATTAGGTTCATACCCTGACTCACACACAAATTTAAAAAACAATATGTGTACTTGCCAGACCCAGGATTCGAACCTGGGACCCACGGCGTGATAGTCCAACGCTTAAGCCGCGCGTCAACCGTGGGTGGATAAACAGTATATGTATATCATTATGAATTGTCTATGCAAAGCGTTTCCCTCACAGTAATAGAATATATTTCTACTTCTGTCTCTTTTTCTGAAGTATTTATTACCTTGCGACGGATTTCTTTTTCTTTCTGTGTACACGTGAGACTGAGATCAAATATGACGGGGCAAAAGGGCTTAACATTTAACATACGCTGCATACCATATTCATTTTTGGCAATCGGGAAATACCCACGTGCAATATGAATACGAAAAAAAATTTTGCATTGTTAAAATGATTATTTATATACATATAGATAATTTTACATCTGTGGTGTAGACTGTAGAGAACAGAGCTTTCGCTTCAAATGACGTAGGTTGCTGAATTTGAATTCCGAACAATGGATCATTTTTTATATATTATTTCTCAATTTCTTTCTAGAGTATGCAAGTAGGATTCAAATAAATTTTCCAAATGGCTAGTTAGCATCCCTCGTAAAACACTATAATAAAAACATTCAGAGATCAAATTATCTAAATTAAAATCAATTTTAAATATACTATAACATATATTACATTTACTTGCAATAACATATTGTACTAGTTTATTTATTTCATAAATTTTCATGTCATTACAGTATATTTACCAATGCGCCATAATATAAAGTATTAAAAAAGTAGGTATGTAATTAAATATTCACATATTATGAAACAATTTTAAAAGTTTTTAGAGGAGAATTGTACAAAACCAATCAATTATAATATAAAAATAACCTATTTAATAGTGGCAAAAAAGTCCAAATAATTAACTGTGCCATAGACAGTATTATAAAGCACATAATCGGCCCTGCAATAAGGATTTGTTTAGCGTAAAATTAATATATTATAAACAAAAAAAACTGACAGCAATATGAATCGAAATAAATTATATTCGTTGGTTTTCTTTACGGTTTGGTCAAACTATCAATATTTGTTTGACGCATTTCCGTTTTTCTTGAAATATTTAAAAATAAACAGTCTCCAAAACTTACCTAATTTTTTAAGTGAATAGGATTCGAAAACATCATCATCATAATCAGGGGCGCGACAACTCGGTGTGGGTCCTGGCTTCCTCCAACAGCTCCTTCCACCTATACCTATCCAGTGTGGCCGCTTTCCAATTCGGTACCCCCAGAATACGGCAGTCACTGGCAGTTCCGTCTAACCAGCGAATCTTTGGCCTGCCTCTTCTTCTACGCCCTATTGGATTGCTGAACATCACTTTCTTTGCCGGTTTATTGTCATTAATACGGTGCACATGACCTAGCCATCGCAGTCTCCCAATCTTAATTGATTGAACTGGGCAGCAATCTTCGTACAGCCCGTATAACTCAGCATTATATCTTCTCCTCCAATTGGTGCCGTCCCTGATCGGTCTATATGTACAGCGGAGAATTTTTCTTTCAAAGATGTTCAGGGCTCGTTCATTTTGTAGAGTTAATGTCCAGGTTTCCGATGCGTAGGTGAGCACTGGCTTTACAAGTGTCTTGTAAAGAATGCTTTTAGTTCGGCGAGATAGTATGCGGGACATAAAATGTCTTAACAGGATTCGAAATCACAACTCTAAAATTCATAGTAGTACTATATTCATTGCCATATGTCGTAATAGATACGATATAAATAAGGATATTTTCAAAATCCTTCAAAACGTTTCCTAATTATTTGAACAAATATAATTATTTGAAAATTTTAACAGGCTGTTTCAAATTTATGTGTCTTTTACAAATCATAATACATTCTTAAATGTAATATAATATTTATTGTATTAAAACAATTTTTGTAGTCCTCTTTTAAACCTATTTTAATACTGAGTTATATTTAAATCCGAAAAAAATAAAAACAAAAAAGATGAGATTTTAAAAGACAAGATCACGACTGTCTGAGATTGGACGAGGGTTGTTTGAATCTCTAAGATCAGTTAGTTATCGTGGACCGTTTCAAACATGGTTTTATAGCTTGATACGGTTGTCAACATAAATAACTCAAATATTGTAGAATTAACAATAAAAAAATGTTGTTTCAAAACCATTCAAATAGAGTTTTGTTACGTAAACGCCAGTATAATTTGTATAATTATTAAAGGTACATATTTTTTGTAGGTACATAATGAATATTTAAAATAATACACAGTCATAAAAGGAATACTAATTGATAAGCAGTACTGAGCTTGTAAAATTTACATTTTACAACATCCATCATGAATAAAATCACAAACGAACATGAATGGACCGAACGCGAAAAAATCCATCGTAATATTTTGCGTCAGTTGGTTCTCTTTTCCTTAAGCGCCCGCCGAAATTTTGGCGCCCGGAAACTGTTAAACGTTAACCGGATGCTCGATTGTGCAGTTTCGCGTTTCCCGGAAATGGTGACCGCCGAACCAAACAGACGTACAACGTGTGATGGAAAATTAAATCACGTTTCGGTCGCTGCCGCTTTGTAACTGAGGATGGCAACATTATTGTATTGTGTGGAAAATTATTACAGGCATTCATGTGGTAGGCACACAAAAATATCATTTTAACTTACCATAAATTATTATAGATATGGGTTCCGGTAAATTCTTAATTTTTGTGTTTCTAAATATTGTTGAGCATCGTATATTCCTTTAAATTGAATATTCTACATGGTTATGTCTCTTCGGCGAGTATTTCGCCATACACAAAGCCTTAGTGAGAATACTTTTTATGAAATTTTGAAAACTTTCAAGAAACTGTAAATTAGATTCTCGCAAACTTAAGAAATATTTTTTCATTCAGATGTATACATTGGATATTCAATGCATGAAATACCTATACATAATATAAATATTAACAAATAAAGGTTCGGAAAAGAATATATTATGAAAAACCTTCGTAGATGATACAAATTTAGGCGAAAATATGCACTCCTGTCGAACGCCCTGATAACTAAATCAATTTAAAACTTGAACTTTCACAAGGAATATAATATACCTTCTCACACATATCTGAGAGCATAAGCGGTTGAATTCGTTATATGCGCGAAAGTGTATACGTACGAAATTTTGCGAATTTTTACTTCGGGTCATCTTTTGTCGCATACATAAAAGATTTCGCTGTCACAGTGTGACGGGCTAAATATAATTTTGTATTTCGTATCATCAATAAGTGCTGAACAGTCGTTTTTTTACTGTGCATGGAACTGTTGTAGTTTGTATAAAGAAATGAGAAATTGAATACCATTATAAAGTGTATCTTTTGTATGTATGACCTGTTCTAAAAAGTTTCCATATAATATATACAAGATATAATATAGCCACTCTATGCCATCTCAATTTTATTCTGACTTTTATATGTCTCTGTATGTATATTACTCCACATATACATAATATAAATCATTCATTCTTGCTAATACATGCAATGTACATTAAAATTAGTGAGTATGATTCTACCCGCCTACTATCTTATATATTTTATTATATTATATTTTTATCCACTTCAATGTAAAGTTATATAACTTAATATATTGCACTCGCTACAGCTGCATAGAGTGTACAGCATATTAAGTAACCATGAATAATGTATAAAAACAGTAACTTACGCGTTCTTTCCACGGTAAACATGAGAGTATTTGTTATTTATAATATCTACTTATCTGAAGTTTAGAATATTCGTTTCAATGCAAATAATATACTAAAGAAGGGAGTTTTATATGAAAATGTTTAATTTTATAATATAGCTGGATATAATATGTACATTCTTAAATTTTAGCAGAGTGTAAACTGCTTAATTTTACTTCAAAAGGGCCATAATAGCTGCGAGATTAAAAGATTTCGTCAAAAGAAATAACTTATCCAAAAGCGAGAAAAATACAAAAAGCTTGCGTAATACAGCAGGTTTTTAGGAAAACGGCCTTGTTTTCAGTTCAAGGGGGCTCTTTTTTGTTTTATTTCTCTTTTGCTTGGTCCGCGGAATCCGGCTTATCGCATTAACGCCCGATTGTGACCCGAGTCGAGTATTTATTTGACATTTCCTGCAAAAAAAATGTGCAAATCACCTTTCTTAACAATGTCAACGTCTCAAGTTTTTATGCAAAGCTTTTTATTTTTCCTTGTGGCAATTTCCACAACCACATTTTAATATCGCGACATGATTGTACTTAAATTCAGTCTTATCAAGCTGCATGGACTGGCTAACATTTGTAATGAAAAACTGAGGAATGATAGCGCTTAAAAGTGATTAGCAGTGCTTCTTCATCGTCATTCTCATGACTGAGGTCATGAGAATGACGATGAAGAATGATGATGAAAAATCGTATAGATGCAATAACTGATTATTTAAACCCTCGCAGCATTTTAACCTCAAAACACATAAAATGACACATACTTCATAGTAAAAAACCAAATGCAAAAACAGATAATATCATTTATAATTAATTAATTATTTTATTCGACCAATACTTCACAAGATTTAAGAATGTACCATTCTAATTATTGAACATACATAATTTTGAAAAACACTTTCTGAGAAAATATATTATAACCAATAGAAAAATTCTTTTTTGAAAAAAGTAAGCCACCCCGGTAAGGAATCGAACCCTGCATTTCCCGGGTTTACGCCCCATCCGCGCATTACCTCTATGCTACGCGGTGACATACTAATTGCGACCAATTTTAACTATTGGCCACTTTTAATACCCACTCATCAGCGCATTGTATTTGTATTGATTTTAAATCTCCTTTTCTGTATTACAGGATAATCAATATTTTCCAACTGGAGCTTTGGGTGTCATGTTACGGATCATGTGAGACTTCTTACAAAACTTGACGTTTTAGAAGGTAATAGAATAAAAATAAAGTAGTGAATGACCTTAGAAGTTTTCTAGCCTACTATGTACTGTTTATTTTGTGTCTGTCAAAGAGTCTTATAGGTATATATATATTGTGAGTCACCTTTCTGCATTTTAATGTGTATTAATTAACCAGGTAAGGATTCCACGAAAGTTTACAAATTGTTTTAGAAGTTCCTCCATGATGTAAGGAATTGTTGAATTAGATAATGGGTTCGCTGTTCTTACATTATAAATATAATCAGTGACATTATAAACCTAGGTTTGATATATTTAAATATACATAATATGTTGTGAATTTATTAATAAGTAGATCTTCTGTTAGTATGCGATTTCCAAAAAAATCCTGTTAATGCAAGCATTTCTCATAATGTATACTTACTCATTTTAATTCATCTGATTTAATATATGTCATGTTCTTCATAAACAATAATTGCTGATTCTGATGATGTCTATAAATGATGAGAATCCCACCATATGCACTGGCTTGATGATGGCTTTTAAGTATACTTGTAGCTACAATGTGCGTCATTAGAACTTACTGAATGTTGAATCCTTGATAGTTATCGCGATACCTGTTTAGATACGATTATGTACTAAAGTTTTTACACATAACTAATTGTACAAAGATTCTTATGGTAAATATTTACGACCAAGAAGGTAAGAGGGATGTTGGAAATAGGGATTTAGCTCAAATTTAGCAATAATAAAATGATACATAATATATAGCTTGGAACGTGCTTTAGTCAATTATATACAGTATGAGTTATTATACAATATTTTAAATAATAGGGTCCCTTTTTAAAGTAGGTATTAAATAAATACACTGAATTAATACAAGAGATATTCGCTTTAAGAAAATATAATTTTGTTATTTTATTTATAAACCGCAAATTGCTTCCATATACGAAAATATTTTATAAGACCCCATATTCACGATACCCAAAAATAGCATATCTTGCAAAATTTTACCAATAATGCGATACCCACAAAAAATACAAAACCGAGGTGTTTTTAATGATGTGCTGGTATTTTATCGGCGAAAAGCTATTGTATAAATTTAATATATAACACATTCGAATTTATAACATTTCATTCAGCAGTCAAATCAATATCAGGACATGTTAAATATGTCTTGCCTTGTCAAAAACACACAAACATCAGGTTTCAATATTTGTACTAGGTACTAAGGCAGCGTTACAAAGGAAATTATTTTAATTGATTTAATTTCGTAAATTTAATAAAATATTTACTTGTTTATCCTTGTAACGTTCAAGTCATTCAACATAGGGTAGAAATATTAACATCGTATAACTTAAATTTCTTTTATTTTGTTAACTGTCAATTAATGGTGGAACTGCATTGTATTGTTGTTTTTATTTAATAAAACGAAATTTTTTTGTAGTACTTATTCCACTTTTATATAATAGATTAGGACCGATTTCGTCCACCTCAGAGGGACATTTTCAGTTGAAAAGAGTTGAAAATGTCCCTCTGAGGTGGACGAAACCGGTCCTAATCTATTATATAAAAGTGGAATAAGTACTACAAAAAAAAATTGCGTTTTATTAAATAAAAACAACAATCGTATAACTTACCTCAAAACAGCATTTAGACATTTCGGACCTTCAGTATGTAGATCACTCCTGTAGTGTATTTGCAGAGTAAAAATATTTATTATGATGATGGAAATTATTTTGTTGTTCTATATTGCTGCATAGCAGTGGCGAAGGCTCCATACTAGGCGATTATTTAAAGCCTACCTTCTAAGAAAAATATATCTTCAAGTATTTGATTTATATTAAAATAATTAAATAACAAAGAGATTGGACTCATCTGTTTGTTAAATAAAAATATGTATGCAAAATATAAAACAATTGAGTCATATATCGTCAAAATTTAGAATACCGTTTATTTTAGTTGAGTTTCGAATAAAAAATAAGAGGCCACAAGCGCCATCTATTTTTAACTGAATTAGCTTCGGATTCCGATCGACAGAATCCAAACTACATTTTGTATAGCTATGACGTCACATAACATCAAGCATGTCTGTAAATTTGAACAGAATCTATAAGCGCTACAGAATACGCTTACTGTAGGTCCTACACTCTTTAGGGATATGTTTATTGTCGATGTCTTTCACTTTAAGCATATAACAACTACATTAACTACATAAAATGATTAAAAAAAAATCTATTGCATTCAATGAGATATACCTAATTAAAAATTGATTTTAAAAATAAAAAATAATTGTATCTTGTGATGTGTCATTGTGTTGTGTACATATTCATCAGTAGCAATATCGGAATATCTCCTTATTACCCGTAAGTATATCTGACAAGTATATTTTTTTCTCATATCTCCACAGCCTACCTCTTTCAAAAAGTCACCCTTCGCCACTGCTGCGTAGTGTTGCACCCTTGGCAGTATCCGGAATGTGTTTCAGCCGGTGAAAGGAAGATTACGGACACGAAAATTTCGAACAAGCCATAATAATTGCTTTGATTTATATAGGTAAAATCAACAATTATTGCACTTATGTTTATTTTAACCTTTTCAACTTTCGAAAATGTGTACATATTTTTTTAATCTAAATACCTATATGTTTGTGTTTGATATTTTCGTGTGCGGATTTTTTTAATTGCATGTCTGAAATAACATCAAACCGTTTCAGCTTCGTATATCGTCTTTTCGTGTTCACATCCATATCAATAACTGACAGGTCTTTACACAAAATTTACTATCAAAAAATTACTAGCTAAAATGGAGGTCATTGTGTTCTAAAAACAAACCATCTACATTATCTAGTTCCAGAGTATATGTCGCAGCCATATTATGAAATGTCTCTTCGTATTAACAACTGTTATGAATGATTCGTCTTCTGGCAAGCGTAAAAAACACGATTATCTTAACAACAAGCTTGACAGGAAAGATGTCTTATCCTAATGTTTAAATACAGTATTTTTATTTCTTTTATTGTTGTCAAACTGTCGCCATATTATTATGAATAAAAAAATGAATGTATTGTTTCATTGTGTAGGTAGACTAGAGTGTAAAGAATACATACATACCTACTCGTACAAGTTTATCAAAGTTCGCAGCTGAAACAGTTAATGTCATTCTAATGGGTAGCAATCGTACCTACCTTCTTTTGTGTACAAACTTTGTAATGTCGTTTCGAATGAAATTATCGGAGCAGGAAGTGTAGGTGCTTAATTTATTTGGAAGCTACACAATTTTTGCATTGTTATTCTACAAAAGCTTTCGTAATAATAACAAGAGAGTTAGCTTTTTAATAAATAATTAAGTACACTTATTATTCTTACAGGTCGTGTTTTCTTGCGACATTAATTATTGTTAACCATTATTCGCCGAAATCTTCTGTGCTAAATAAAATTCATATATTTCAGGTATATACTTATATTGTCTTTACAGTGGAGAAAGAAGGTCATTGTTGCGTGGATGTTTGGAGAAAAGTTTATTGATCGATACAAGAATACAATAATACTTTCATAAGCGTGAGGTTATAATCGCCGGTAATGATGTACTGGTGAGAACGATGTGATCGAGAGATTGATTATATTTATGAACTGAGGGACTTGATTTGAGTAGAAAGACGGTTGATATCGAGTGAAGGACTCGTGACAATAGTGGTGCGTCTCGTGATGGACTCGATAAGTGAGTGAAGATTCATGTATTGTCCTTCCAATTTATACAAATGTAGTATATATTTTACAAGATATATTGTCGCAGTTAACAGACCATACTGATCTAGTTATGATTGAGGAAACGCTGACAATCGTTATCGCTCTATTGTTTTGTTTTGTCAACAAAACATACATATTAAAGTATGTCACTCGTTTAATGCTGAGTGGTATGATTGCTAAAATATTAATAATTATTCACCCCAAGTTTTTTTATGTATAGATCTTTCTTAATGTTTGTGCCAAAGATCTTGTGGATTTTACATCACGCAAGTAATAGTGATACTAGAATCATGCTGGTTATTCTTTGAATGCATATTATGGCAAACTGTTACGAACGATAATTGTTGTGAAATGGTACCTAATACATAATTTGACCGAAATTTTTAATGAAGAATCATCATTTATTACGAACAGCATTGCATTCTTAGTACTACATACCATCGTAACTCGGTATTCATTACCCCGACTAAACTATAGTCGCCCTTGCCGAGTCGCTAAAACCAATTCAATTAGAATTAATAGCACAGCAATATCCTATATTATTATAATGTAATCTTTGTAGGGTTACCCATAAATAATAGAAATTGTTTAAAATTATGATTTATATTTATTTACAATTAATAAAACATTTGATATACATTCTCACGTGGTATTTACAATTTGTACATTGCGGTTAATCTCATAGTTAATTAATTATACATTTTGAAATCTTAAAAATCATCTTTTAAAACTTTAAATACCCTATAATTTTATTTATAATTGATGATTATACGGGTAACTGTTGTATGGAAAAAAAATACTAACTATATTAAAAACATACATAAGTTTTTACACAAAAATTAATAAAAACTTAGAGAATTTCGTAATGTACACAAAATATAGGCATTGCTTATTTTTTTTTAAAAATATTTCGTGATTCCTAACTATAATATAATAATATGATAATATATGTACATGATAGTAATGTGACTTAAAACTAGCGAATTTTGTATCGATTTATCTAATACGTGATACCATATTGGCATGACAAATTATTTCGTAATAATTTTGAGTGTAGATATAAAACAGATTTTGGTGATGAAAATTATATCAAAATAATGTGAAAACATTTCTGTATCGTTTGAAAAACTGTACATATTTAATTAAAATATAATTAAAATGCAAACTTGGCTCGATCCGTCAATTCAATTTTGAAAAAAAAATGTTAGTAGAACAACCCAGTAAAGCCAAAACACATCGTTTGAAGATATTCAACATTTTATTTGTAGTAATTTTATTAATGAATGATTTTGTATTCATCACATAATATAAAAATTGCTTTACAACATTTTTATTGGACACATAGTGAGATTTATCAATTAATGCTTTCTACCAAAAATGACGTTAGAGTTTATATAATGTTATAAATTATAACAACACTAGATGGGAGTAGATAAAAGGTTGTATAATATGGGCAAGGAATAATTGGTGAAATTCCAAGTCTAAAGGGGTATAAATTTTTATTTGCAAAATCGTGAGAAGTGGAAGATAATTAGGGGTTAAAATGTTTCTAATTAATACAATATGATTATTATTAAGCCTACTTTGTTAAAGTGATAGAGTATTTTGAAAATATTACTTTCCCATACTACATAGCTCATTTATATAACCATAATACAGTATTGGTTTTAAGAATAACATTAAATGCCTATATAAACTAAAACGGTAATCAAACTTTATAAAACTCACCATTTGAGCAAAAAACGTGTCGTAAACCATTTTTAAAAGTGGTGAATACTGAAGAATGTACTCATAAACCATTATAATAAACTTAGGGTCAATTAAATTATATTAGTTGTAATAAATATTTTACGAGGTTATCAACTTTTTTTCTTTGTGTAGATATCATAATAATGAATAAAATTAGACTATTTCTGCAAACAAGATCTAACCCACACGTATTATAGCACTCAATATTTCAGAGACAATTGATTTAAAAAATGACACAATAATAATGAATTTTCTTAGAATTACACACGTTGGATATTGTTTGCAGAAATACGTCCAAATGAGCTGTAGCTAAGCGAAGTTCAACTCTTATATTATGAAAGTTTAAGAAACAAAAACAGTAGTTTATATTTTTTTTAAATATACACTAGTTATTAAAAATGTCATATCTTTCTTATATGTATAATTTCTAAGAAAATGTTGTTAAATGATATATAATATTAGTGTTCAAACAATATTTAAAAATACTCAGAAATAAGACATATTTTCTAAACTTTTCTTCTTCTTCTTCTAAAGGCCTTCTAGGAAACTAAAAATGTACTCTGTTCTCAGGTAAATCTCCATATTCCCACACACCGCTTCTATCCGTGGATACTATAGTGGTATACAGCGCCTTGAAATACTTACTAGTAATTAATTATATACCAGAAACAAGCCCGATTATATACAGGCCATGGTACTGAATTGAATATATTTTTATCTTCGAATGCAATGCGCTAACCTGCGCAATAAATGAAGATTTACAATATTGTATTCGAAGTAGGTATGAGCAATAATTAGCACTACGATTGAAGTTTACGGTTTTGTGTCATGGCTTGACTATTATTTGTATTGTATAAATAATTTTTTTTTTCATATGAACTACTCAAATCAACTTTAAACACAATTGCAAAATTACGAAATAACATATATTGTGATCAACATGCCACGAGTCTAGCTATTAGATTCGCAATTGCTATATGATTGACTGTTTTATATGCAAATTGAAATTTATTTTTAATACAAATTCAAAGTGTTATTATTAGTTTAACTATTATTGATGACTTGTATTGTGGGTGTACAATAAAGGGGATATTATATAGGGGACAAATAATAAGAAAATATTATACAATTTTCATAAGTCAATTAGACAATAGTACAATCAATCAAGAAACATTTGGATTTCATACTGATAGTACATTCCACATTTCATAATATACACAGCAAAATAATACAATCAATTTAAGAGCAAATAACATTTCCCTGAGTTCAAACATGAAACAAATGATTGTAGTTAAGAGTGCTCAACAAGCAGAAAATTAAAAAAGATGAAAAGATTTGTCAATTGGGGAAATGTTTCCTCATAATGGATAGAAGTTTACAGAATTACTTAGTATAACATCTTTGCCATGTTTGTTTTGAGATCTGAATTAATATAGATACATTACAAGAGAGCTTGTTAAAATATTCAGACATGTCTTACATTATGATGACGTATTATTGAGTAAATTTTCTCAATCATGATGTATTATAAACTCATCTAAGCAGTAAGTTTTATACAAAAAAATACATACTTAAACAATAATAATTAATATTCACATTTTTTTTGTATAGTATTGTATATCGTATATAAATAAACGTGTAAAAAAGTGAATTTTTTAAGTCAATTAAAAAAAATAATATTATAATTTTATAATGTTTGTCAAAATGTTACAAGGGGTCATGCTGTTTATTTAATTGAATAAACCCAAATAATACAATCAAAACTCTTATTGAAGAATAATATGTACTATGTGTTTTAAAATCAAATTGTGTATATTATTGAATAACTTATTTGAAGCAATATCTGTGAAAACTACGTTTGCATATTATATTTAATGTAGTCAATATCTATTATACAACTGTATTCTTTTATTTCATAAACTAAACACTGAAATTTTAATAACAAAAAGTTAAAGGGTAGTTCTTAGTTTTCATCATTTATTAGCAAAAAGAAAGATAAAAAGTTCAGTATTTTTAACAAAAAACAATACAACAGTAGGTATTAATTATATATAATATATAAAGCATCATAAGCATTAGTTGGGCCGCACATCTAAACTCGTTTAAAGCGTATGGGGTGAAGGTAAAATACAAAAATGTTGCACCGGCACATGTGCAAGAGCTGCTTTTTCATTAATTTCGGCTAGCCGCGTGACGTCACTATCCCGGTATGGCAATTGGGCTTAAAACCAGATATCCATACGCAGAGTTGGAATAGTGAATGAATGTGATTCATGCTTTTTCAAGTGTGTAGGCATACTATAGTAATATATAATCTGATGTATGGCAACGATACTTTGATAACTCATTTGTACATAAAAACTAAACAGAAAGGATATTATTTTATTCAATATAGGTACATCAGAAAAAATATAGCATAACGATGAAGTAACGATGCCCTCTATATAAATTTAGTGTCACGGGGCAGAGTTAATGGCGCTTTTACTCAAGCATGCGTGTAACTTACCTTTGCTGCATATGATGTAAGTATTTTTGTTTGGTATTTTGTCGCATTATTGTTTAAGAGTACCAGAGTAAAAATTGAAGGAGGAAAGATTAGACATTAATTGTACAACAAAAATAATAAAGGTATACATAACTTTTTTCATAATCATTAAAGTAGAGGCAAGTAATGTTGTTCTGAAAATTTAAGTGGCCATATAGTAAATATATTGGACATCTGAATACAATGACTTATGACTGACTGACGTTTTACTACATTTAAAGTGGAAATAGTTAACATGTTTTGGTTTATTTCAGTCCTAATTAATGCGTGGAAAAATAAAACCTTAAATTCAAAAGTGGTAAAGTGCCAGTAAGACACTCATGCTTTACCAGAAGCTTACCTACGCAAACCAGTTTGTATTGGGATGCCCGTGTGTATGGACAGGAAAACTGTAGCTCGCGCAAACTGAAAAGTGCTGTAAAAGTGTTTCGTATTTTTGCAGAAACTATGCCACGCAGGCAAGTCGGTAAGAGAACAAAAAATAATATCACATGGTATAGAAAGATGCATGAATCGAAAAATAAATAAGAGGTGAGCATGAATAGAATACTAAGTAGAAATGAGCATGACACATCACTTGAACGAACGAATCACCTGAGGCATCTAATAAAAAAATCGATAACCTTACAATTTAAAATTGGTGGGTAATTTTCACACTAGTACAAATTGCATATTTCTAATAGCTGAATATACCATTTTTTAAATAAATTGGTGTAAAATAAAATTATATTATATTATGACAATATTTCTTTAAGTATATGATTTAATATACTGTAATAAGAGGTTTCTGTAAATCGTGTGATTTTGAGGTGTTATAAATAGACAACTTTATTTTCTAGATAATTATTATCATTCAGTGGATAACAATATATTATGAGATACTAAAGTATGTACCTAATTTATCAGATTCAAAATTGCGAAAATGCATAGCAATGAAAAACTAAGGACAAGAAAATATGAAGACAGCAAATTAAAGCTTTGATATTTTACAAAAATTTAATAATATAATGTGGTTTTGTTTTATTTAATAAAATATAATATTGTGACTAAGCACAATTGCACCAATCTAGAGATATTATCTTTGCTTTCATTTTTAGCTAAGAATGGTTTTAGTGACCAACGTTTATTATTATCATATTTATAGCACAGTACCTACGGAATTATGTATTTTATATAGTATATTATTATATAGTGTGTAGTTGTGTGGGTTTGCGATAAAGTAGATAAATATATTTAATAATAAACAAAGAAGATCTTTAAATGACTAAACAAAATTAATGAACGTAAAAACCCCTTTACTGCCACGCCTAAAGTATCACTCCTCCCTTAAAACCGATAAATGTAAGTAGAGTAAATTTAACGTGCAGTAGGTAAGGGTTGTGGTGAATTTAATTCGCGTATGTAAAAGAGAATACCAAAACCTGATTACGCTAGATTAGAAAGTGGGTAGCCGCTACCATGCGGTTTTCATTAGACGCACTCCGGACAATTCGTACTTGGAAGATGCCTAATTAGTTTTAAATACATAATATTAACAGACATTTTCAAAATAACATAAAAAACTTTCCTGTACCAGGACAACTCAAAATAAAAAAATGTTACTTACCGAATAAATAAAAATTATATTTAATAATTAACATAAAGCATTTGATTTCAGATGTAAATACTAAATGAGGGTTTGCAATACCGATATTCCAGTATTTTTGACACAGAAGTCGCATCTCAATTCTCCATAATATGTCATTGACGTAGGTGAGTACGCTCTAAAACAGTCATGAGACGCACGGTCATGAGAGGCCGCGTTATAAGATATCACGTTTGATGGTTAACTTCACGTAGTAATTAACTATCTGGATACACAAAGTGATAAATGTGATATGTTTATCACATTTATCATTTTTTTATTGCCTTTGGAGTTAAGTGATGTTAGAATAGTCTCACAGGTGACGCATGGAGCACTGTGACGTAGAGGATTTGAAAATTTATAGAAGTTAGTCTATCTATAGATATGTATTAATTGGTTTGTTACGAAACACTGAAATATGGACGGCTAGATTGAAGTGGGTAAGTAAATTAATATTTAAAATAATCAAATATGGACATATTGTCAGAATCAAAATAATTTCAAATTTTAAGTAGAGCTTAGGGGTATTTTGATTGGGTTCCTCCTTTGCAAGCGAGAACAAAAAACGGTCTTTCCCTTTTATGCTAATTTTTCTACTTTGCAGTTAATTTAATTAAGTAAAATACGTTCATCGGAAAATTCTTTAGGTATGTACCTCTACGCTTTTCAGGTAAATAACCACACTTGAGCTATTTAAGCTTTCGTTTAACATAAGCCTGAATATAAATATCCTCTGCTCGAGGAGGCTTGCGAAAAAATCTGAGCTTTTAAAGAAAATAAATTGTCAAAGAAATTTTAAATTATGCGGTTCTTTGCAGTAATATATTAAAACGGCCGCCAAATTTGCTTCGGGAATCTTTTGAAATATTTTAATTTAATATTATTTTATTGATTGGACAGGTATAATATTATTATGTAAAAGATATATGAGAATTTTTTTTATTTATTTGATAAAAAACGATGCCTTATTAAATTTGAATGACTCTTTCAATCAGAATATTATTGTGTGGATATTAATTAAATTTTGATTAAGAAATATAAAAAAGAACAATTTACCATTTTTACTGTTTAGCAAAGGGCCTTTACAAAGTTGACGTAATATTAACAGATTTGCTTTTAAAGATAATGATATCATTAAAAATAATACTATCGACTGATTACGCATCCGGGTTTCACCTTTCGAAATCCTCAGGCACCATGCGCACTCACCAATGACAAATACACACTAACGCACAATACAGTTAATTCTCGTTTGTATAACAAATGAATACAATAAAAGATCGTGAAAAATTTATTACTAGTGTATAGTGGTACTACTTGACCTTGAAATTGCGTATATATTGCTCATGAATTACATAGGATAAATCTAATTATTGTTACCATTATTATTTTCGACTGCTCTTACATGAGGTCTATTGTATCATTATCTCTCGCTCGGCGTCGCTCTAACTACGTCATATTTTCTGTCAAAAATGTCAAACTACACACGTATGTAGTATATTTAGAACATTATATTATATCCATTGTTACTAGATACAGCAGTCCATTAAAATCTTATTAGTAACCATAAAATAATGGAATTAGCGTTGGAAATATATTAAATTAGAAATGTCACCAATTAATTATTATAAAGTCAAGTCTTTATCAAAAAACACATCGAAAAACAATATAACTATGATGTGACATACTAAACTTATTATTTCGATTAATGCAAATGTGGCTGTCAACGGACCCGTGTTACACAGTTTTCAAATTATTTTAATTCAGTAGCAATATATTAAAATGTTTTTCTCACCAAAAACTTGGGATACTTGTGATTTTAATTTAACTGTGTTGGGTTAAATAAAAAGGCTGAAACAATCGAACAAAATGTCTCACTCGATATTTTCACTCAATCTTGTCACTTCGTAAACTCTCTCCACATTGTATCTTGCTAGGGAATTTAGTACATCTAACAATAATACATACTGTGTATTATACTATTGATCACTGTTTTAGGTACTGTACTTCTGTTAAGCTCACAAATAAATACGCAATCATCTCGGACTTCAGTTCTTTACTCCTCCAATAATCACTATCACTTACATCCAAACTGATGATTACCACATCCCCAAACAAATATATTATTATTCAATAATATATGGATTTGAGTAAACGGATTATAATTGAATACGGTCATAAGCTTATATACTTAGTGAAAATATATTCATACAGAGATCATAGTATGTCACATGATACAAAACCACGTTTGATTTCCCTTTATAGGTGGCCACATTCTGTTGTTACTTTAGTTAACTGGTACTTAGATTTATTAGTTTCCAATAATTACAATGTGTTTTGCTATTTGTACTTCTAATTATTTTATAGTAATATGTCTGTCAAAGCAAAATATAATATTCCGTTTGCAATCTAGATATTCGGAATATATATTGTTTATGAAGGTAGTTGATTTTCAGGTAGTAGCCTCAGTTGTTGGTAAGACTCGATAATATAATTGAGGTGTCTAATTCCAAAAAGCGATAAGTCCACATTTGGTCAAAATCGAGAAAAAAATACGCACGTATTCTTTGTATAATTTTACACAATATGACATTGATCTATAAATTCCAAAACGTGAGAAAACCCTACGAAATAAAATATTTTAAGTATGGATTTATTACAAAAAGTCTGTGTTTAATATTATTTAAAGCTTGGTTGATTTTGTGCGTGTTTAAGTCAGCCAATAAGGGAACGTTCAACGTTGGAAATGGCGTCTCCCATGCTGTAGCATCCGGTAAACTCATGACAGTGCCACGGAAATATGTGCCTTATGCAGAATAAATTAAAAAGTGAGGTTCAAGTAGCGCTACGTCCATTTTTATTTTGCCTATATTTATTACATTTAAGAGTTTATCGGCTGAAACAAATTGCCATTTGGTTCTAATTTTGACATAGAATACAACAACAAAAAATAATCTCACGTTAAAACAAATGATTGAAGCTTGAAACATAAAAAACGTTGTTTCCCGCAAATATCGAATTGTGGACTTGTCGCTTTTTGTAATTAGATGCCTTAATATAAAATATTCCCCAAACTCACTCAAACGAAGGTTATACATAAACAAAATAAGTACCTATGTTATTTTTTAAGATATTATTACGAGTATATTGTGATGTATTATGGCTTAACTGTTGTTATACTATATAATGTAATTAGGTACCAATATATTAAAAAATAAAGAAAATCGATAAAGGTATACTATTATAATTAGGCGTTCGTAGAATCACAAGGCTTTGGTGATAATGGTTAAGCTATAAAAATATGTTACAGATATCGTTAGGTACTTTTAGATAGTTGATTTGAAATGATCTGTTTTCTGTGACGAAAATAAAAACATGACGTATTTTTTTACACTATTTACAACAAAAAAATATTATTTCCACGTCAATCAATAATAATATAAAATATTTGTTTTGCATTTAATAGAAAATAATGATTAATTATTTTATTTCTTTCCTTCTATTACTATTAAAAATAAAGATCAATACATTTTATAGCTCAATAATTATTGTGCAACTATCGGCAAGTATTGTCACTTAAACTCTATGATACCTCGACTCATCCGTCATATGCGCGTACTCGAGAGTCTGGCGAACGCTTGCGCTTGTCGATATTGATATTGGTTGATACATTTCGCGCCGCGAGTGGACGGATAAATGAGGTTACTTGTACCTGGAAAGTGCGTAACTTGTTACGCGCGAGTCAAATTGCGCCATCTGGACAAGGCTTTTGGTATCGCAACGTTAATAACACTTATAATTTAAAGATTCAACATCGTGCTTAAATCAGGTTATTATTTTAGCTTTTATATTGAAATATTTATATAATGTACCTACCAACCTATATTGATATATTTGTACTTTATATTTTTTTCGAGATTTTGAGTTATCAATGTATTGCTGCCATATTATGCAAAATATTTTTTATTAAATTATGTTTTCATTTTTTCAGTGATAATGTTGAGGTAACTACAATTAATTATCTGTTAACCTTTTCTTTACGATGCTGATAAATTCTATCCGTTCCGGTGATGTCACCTTAAGGTACCATACGAGATTGTCAATATTAAAGTAGATAAAAGGGAAATGCTTATTTTGGCAACATAAATAAGTCAAATAAGGTTTCGTCAACATTATTTGTTTTTTTTTTATTCTACAAAATTATCAGAAAGGCATTACAACTTAATTGTAATTATACAAATATTTCTATAGACTTTTAAAGCCTAAAAGTCATAATACTATCTTGATCTCATGACATATTTTCAAAATATCTCTTTCTCACAATTGAGCATGTTTCTCTTTATCGCATTTACTTTTAGATTTATCTGTTTTGTTCGTAATGGAATTCGATGCTCTGTATTACAATGTGCATTTATAATCTATGGTAGGTAAATGAAATCTTAGGGATTTTTCAATTATATATATTTAATGGATAATGCTATCAATTTTTAAAATAATAAAATTTTAATTATAATGATTTTATATTGGTGATTCTAGGATAGCTGAAAAATAAAGGCAAAGAAGTGCATAATATTAACTGAAATATATGCAGTTGTTTAATAATCGGCTAACTTTATGGTGACATTGCAGTAACGGGTAAGTTAAACATGAAGTGATAAATACTATTATATACTAAAGATTAGGGTAAACTGTGTACGATATTTTAACTGGTTATGAAAACAAAATACTCTCTTGAACATTAGCGTAAAATAATATATAATATATATTTTATAAGAATGTGTAAGATAACACAACAAAGATTAAAATAATCGAACATCATTTGTTTCTATTAACTTTGATGGTTGATAATTACGATAATATCATACAGAATAAATAATATTTTTTATGTATAACGCTAGATAAAATAGAAAACTCGGATATAGTTACAATATTATAATGTAATTATAACCAAAACGTTTACAACTAAATAATATGTAGGTATAACTAGATAAATTTAGTGAATATTGTACATGGAATGGTGATGGTTGTATCATTATCATTAATTTTTTTTTTAAATTTATATTATCCTCCGCATTTAAAAATATACATACAATATTTAAAATACACAAAACAGGTCGTGATAAATTTCGAAGAAAACTGTACACTTTTTCAAATAATTACTCTGCAAATACCATTATCTACGTTTGCTTTTTCATAAGTTCCACCTGATTACCGTTCCTAAATGCTACTGAATATCCCAAAAGCTCACGTCGGGTAGCTTTCTAAAAACTTCACGCCAGTTCTTTGAGCTTTCGAACTCGTCACAACTCTTAACCATTGAAATACGACGAGGAAATAACTAATAGTAATGTGTATAGCTGTCAGTAAGCAGCAAATGGTTTGCGGTATAGACGCCCCCGATGCGGCCCGCGGGCCAGAGTCGTCCGCCATGACACTCGACGCTACGACGACGACGCCGACAGGTTGCGAACCGCTGCCTGCCCCCGATAGGCGTCGGGACGGAGATGTATCGCCTTCTGGACAAGTTGCAGACACCTGTTTAAAAAACAGAAAACATCAATATCAACAAAATAGTATCAAAAAAAAGCTGTTACATAAATAAATTTTATTCTATTTTTTTCTTATCTACATATGAATATAAAAAAGTTAAGGAATAAAATATTATAATTGTTGGGGAAATAATTATTTTAAAACTAGCAAATATTACCAGGTAATAGTACCACCTGACAAAATTTTCATATGTCTTCTCCCAAAATCCCAGTTTCTCTCATATTTTTACGTGTAAGACATAGTGTTACTGTTTTTTTCGTATAATTATAATTATCCTTAAATCTATTTGATAACACACTAATTTATCTCACTACTCAATATGCTCACATTGTAAGCATTTGACAAACTATGATGAGAGTATCCTATCATTTGTTTTTTTTCACGACACATTTAACATAAACGATTCCTCCGATTTTTCAAATTTAGAATTCTCATTTATACTTACGTTTAATACATCTACTGCCTATCTGACTCTCTCTTAATCTCTATATCTATATGTCTTCAATTATTTTATGTTAATGTAATGAAATATCGACTACAAGATATTGTGTCAAGCTTTTTAATGCCTAGGTACATACCAATACGATTATATGTCAAATCAATTGAAATATGTCTAGAAAAGGTAAAATATTTTCTGATGTATGTCGGAATTCAATAAGTATAAGTATTATAAAAATTATTTTCATGATAATATAATTCGCAATGCAGATTTACTAACCTTAATTTTTTATTTTTATTTTATATTCAATTTGAAATTGATCATTCACAAGTGTGGATTTATGATCAGAATAAAACTATTAACCGTCCTTTTACTATGTTAATAAAAATTATGTTGCATCCTGTGCCGTAATATTGCCTCACACGTATTATAATATGAAAATTGCGATATCAACAATACAAGAGGTACTCGTAAATACATAGAATAATCAATATATACTATTCATCGTCATTTGATTTTTGTTTTGTCAATAGTTACAGTAATATAATATAATTATATAATATATAACACGAAGAACATAGACAAAGTGGATATTTTAATAAAAATATAAAATATTCAAAAACCTGTGTAATTTGACTTGACATCACAGAACAGGTAAATAAGTTTTAAGCCATTAAATAATGGATAAACAATATAATACTTTCTAATCTACTTTGTATTATTAGCTATATACTACCCACAATGTTCCGTTCGTACGTAATGTGCGTATATGAAATATGGGTCCATTAACTCATTCGCTGCTGACTAGATAATGATTTTTTTAATTACCAACTTTAAAATGCATATTAATTACATCGATCGGCCGCCTGGTCATTACGCGCCAGGTGCATCTTCAGCGTCCAAAGTATTAATATTCCTTAAAAAGTTTCATACATGCCTATTTTGCAGCGAGTTCAGAAGAGATTTGTATGCTACTATTATACCGTTACTATCCTTTGCTCTGTAATTATGTAATGATTTTGTTTATCTATTTTTTTGGTTATGCATGTTATAAATGAATACTACTACGATCCATAATTTTACATCAATATTATAAACCTGTGGCTGCGCATCGTGAATCTCAAACATGCCTAATTTATTTAAGTAATTACCTGCATAGCATTAAGTTGAACTTACAATGTAAACTATATCATTTATGTATCCTTCATCAAAATCATTTTGAACACGTACGCCAGAAGTCACCTTTGTCATCATCTAGACAAAGTAACCCTTGCTACAGACGCAAGCCTGTATATTTTTTTTATCAAATCTCTTAATTCGCGAAATCTTGTTACAATGTATAATACGGAACAGTCAAACAACGAACAACGAACAAAATCAAATTTCACATTTGTAAGAAATTCTTTTGGAAGAAAATATACAGGCAAAGGCGAGACGAATGACTGCTAAACAAGTACGTTTGAGAAAGCGCTGACTTCAGCCCTATCTTGACGCCCTTCTATTGTATTCAAACAATATAAAACGGAGATATTTTTACCTACCAACATACAGTCAATTCAAATCTCTTGCAACGCAATAACGTCCGTCGAGCCGTCATTTATCTCAGACATGATCTCCGTAATTATTAATTATTATAATTTAGAATCAGTAACATTAAATACTAAAAACGTCCTGTAAAATTGTAATCAATTTAATATAAGGGAGTAAATAAATTCAGGGGATTATATTTCGCACGCCAATCTGTTTATTCATTGGAGTCAAGCAACCATATCTCTCCTCACACTCTCCCAACTATAAACCTACATAGGTATTGTATAATTGGTTTTTGTATGTCTAGCGGAAGCCAGCGGCAAACAAATTTTGAAAATAGCCGATATACTGTATTATTTTTTGTAAGGTTAGGTTAGATTAGGTTAGGTTAACATTCTTGAATTCACGGATTCCTGCCAATATTGGTTATGAAAATTGCCGCTGTTCTCGCATTGCTTCCATTAAACAGACTTGTACCATGTAATTTTGCAACACCTTGAAAACATACCTATACAATATTAGAATAAATGTTATAACAAGTTATACCGAGTAGAATTCTGATGTCAGAATAGGGTGTGACTAAAGTCGGAGTTCTGTCTGGCATCTTTTATATTTAAAGATTTGTAGGTATGTTTATGGGGTGAATTAAATTTATATTTATACTTAAGTATAAATATTTAGTATACCGTGATTTTACGCTATTTTACACAAATGAGGCTGTTTGAATATGGATGATACCGACCTTGAAACTAATAACTTCAAATCACTTTAAGATAAATATGATGTTATATTTTCTAAATCATTAACTTGTGTGTGGAAAATTCAGTAAGTTCATACAACAGAATGACAATTAAAAGTCGCACCGCTTCCGGTGAATTGAGGAGCGATCCACTCTCAAACAAAGTGAGCAATTTTAAAATGAAGTCAAACCAAAATTGGTAATTTTGATGCTGAGATTAGAGACACTCGCGCGCTTGTGACTGAATATTGACTCAGTCACTTTGAAATATAATATTTTCCACCAAAGTTATCTCAAGGGGAAGGAAAATATCTAATATTAAAAAATATACCAATCTATCTATATTATATAAAGTAATATTTAAATATATTTGAATCATCAATGTCGTTTTCATTACTGCTTTTATTTTACATTTTGAATGAATCATATTTCAATTATTAAGAGTTTTCAATATAAAAAAAGATTAAATAGTGTCTTATGATTTATATAAAATATCTAATAGTATTCGCTGCTGACTAGATAATGATTTTTTAATTACCACCTTTAAAATGCACGTTAATTACATAGATCGGCCGCCTAGTCATTACGCGCCAGGTGCGTCTTCAGCGTCCAAAGTATTAAGCTATCCGCCCCATACGACATTCGGTTTTAATTAACCATATCACGAAGACCTACGTTTGAATGTAGCAGTTATTTGCGCCTGAGAATGTTTAAAATGTGTCGCTAGATTTCAAAATCAGCCAAATCCATAATGAATAGGAGAAAAACAGCTTTTTGTTTTCTCAAGTACACAGTCACAAGGGTGAAAGTTTATAATATTTCGAGTACAGAATATTTAAAATTAATAAGATTAATAATATTCCACATTCCGATAATGCAGAAATGTTAGAAAGTAGTAGTTCTTCAGCAATTCACAAAAAAGTCAAAAATACCTAAAGGTGGACTTGTCTGATTTTGAAATGACTGACACAAATGAACATTAACTGAGTTTACTGAGACTTAATTTATTAAAAAGTGCTAAAAACTAAACGATTCTAACGAAACTCAGTTTTGCCATAATATATTTGTTTGCGACACATATTAAATCACATACCAAATCTAATATATAAAAATTAATATTTGTGTGTTTGTGTATTTGTGTGTTTGTTTGTTCGTATTTAATGCGCAGCCATACCGTTCATTCGATTGCGATAAAACTTTGTAAACTTATTGCTTGCACTTGCGGGAAGAGTATAGGCTATAATAATATATAAAAATGAATGTCTGTCTGTCTGTGTGTCTGTCCCGTATGCGTTCCTATATCATTCATCCGATTGCAATGAAATTTTGGTAAGTGGTTGTATGCACGCAATTGCGATGAAAATTTGACCAGTTGTTGTGCGCAAGCCCGCAAAGGTTTCTGAATTAGTACAACCATCTTCTTCTATTCGTATGCGTTCCTATAACATTCATTCGATTGCAATGAAACTTTGGTGAGTTGTCATGCGCATGCCCATGAAGATTTCTGATTTAGAAAATCATCTTCTTCTAATATTCGTATGCGTTCCTATACCATTCATCCGATTGCGATGAAACTTTTGTCAGTTGTTGTGAGCACACTTGCGAAGGTTTCTAAATTATTATTATATAAAATACAAAGTTTGTTGTTTGTTTGTTCCATCCAATTTTGATTTTTTTTTTACTACATATTAATACTACAGTGCGTACGCCTGCGAAGGTTTCTGAATTAGTAAAACCATCATCTTATTCTTCTATTCGAATGCGTACCTACACACATTCATCCGATTGCAATGAAACTTTGGTGAGTTGTCGTGCGCATGCCCACGAAGATTTCTGAATTAGAAAATCATCTTCTACTTCTATTCTTATGCGTTCCTATACCATTCATCCGATTGCAATGACATTTTGATCAAGTGTTGTGCCCTTGCCCGCAAAGGTTTCTGAATTAGTACAATCATCTTTTTCTCCTTCTATTTGTATGCGTTCTTATGCCATTCATCCGATTGTGATGAAATTTTGACCAGTTGTTGTGCGCACGCCCGCGAAGGTTTTTGAATTAGTACAATCATCTTCTTCTTCTTCTATTCGTATGCGTTCCTATACCATTAATCCGATTGCAATGAAACTTTGGTGAGTTGTCATGCACATGCCCATGAAGATTTCTGATTTAGAAAATCATCTTCTTCTAATATTCGTATGCGTTCCTATACCATTCATCCGATTGCGATGAAACTTTTGTCAGTTGTTGTGAGCACACTTGCGAAGGTTTCTAAATTATTATTATATAAAATACAAAGTTTGTTGTTTGTTTGTTCCATCCAATTTTGATTTTTTTTTTACTACATATTAATAACATTAATAACGTTTTCATATTTTGGATTCGATTTTAATTTAGTGTTCTTATGTTTGACCTTTACTCCTATTAGAATTATTTTCATATTGCCATATTGTATTACACAGATATTTTAATATTAAAAAAATAATTAACTCTTATTATTTTTCAAATATATAAGATAAATATAACCACGAAGTGACCCTGTGCGAAGCCGGGTACTTCAGCTAGTATAAAATAAAAAATTGTAGCTACCGTATTTATTACAATCAATCTGGTCTTCCAGGAAGCTCAAAATGAATGGTAATAGGTTCTATTGGGACAGAGTATTTTTCTAGTTAATACCGTGGCAAAAATATACATAAATCTTTAAACTACAAGAGAAACCGATTACATCAAGTTTATTTAACTGTTGTAATTTTGTATTTTTTTCCCGTAGTATTTCTGACAATACATTATTGAATGGATGTGAGTAGAAAAGTTACAACCTTAACTAATGAGGGTGGGGGATTAAATATATTGGTGTCAACTGCTTCACTAAACTGAATAATTGCTGCCAATAAGAGATTGTAACCCACGTAAATGTACACCATTAGTCATGGCGTACTGCGGAGTCGAACTGGTAACTTATGAGGTCAATTCTTTGGTGCGTAACTATCTATCTACATAATAATATAAGGCATCACTTTCATATACGAATAAGTCTACAATTCAATATTTTTGGTTAGTTACGTTTTTGTGTTTCAAGTGGAGTTGGTTGGTTTTAATGTGTTGATTTTTTTCATAGTATTATTAAATTTAAAAATTACCAAAATATATTCATTTTATTAGCCGATTCAATATCCATTACATCAAATAAAAAAATGCATTCAAGATATTGTAGGTATATTATTATTAGTAAGTATTTATTATTTTAATTATTTCATATAAAAACGACATTAAGCGACATTTTGAGCATCATTTTGACAATTAATATCAGTGGGAAAATCAGATGTTTTAAAAGTTTCTTGTAAACAATACGTTATAACCAAACGTTGTCAGAGGGAACTAATAAATGTAGTTCCCGTGTAAGTAAGTATTATTCTTGAATAGTAACAGAAAGAGAGAGAGAACACTCGAATAATTTAATATAATTTATAGGTATTATCATTTGTTTATCAATTGTTTCATCAAAACATAATTACATGATTTTTAATTATAATATTAATATTAATTATAATAATAATGTTTTTAAATTATATTTATTTAATCTTCATTAATACCGGGTTACTTTAAAAAAATGATTTTCCCACTGACATTAATTGTTGAAAAATATATTTTTCATTGTAATTTCTTTTTAAAAAAATAGTATTTTTTACTTTCGGTTAAGTATATTGAGAATCATTATTGTTTATATTTTTTTATATTTTTCGGGATTTCAGCCTTCGGGATTCCGGCCTTTGGGAATTCGGCCTTTGGGATTTTGGCATTCGGGATTTCAGGCGGCACCTTATTTTGTGATCTTTATGAGTTATGTCCAACACGAACTTTTCCATGCCACGTTGCGGTACTCGTAACGTTTGGATTTCTCTCACATTAAGAGTCCATGTTTCACATGCACACGTGAGCGTTGGTAGCACACATTGGTTGGTAGCAACACTTTACGCTAGATGACGTAATGGAAGGTCACTTTTGAAGATACTATTCAGGCACCCATGTGCACTACATGTCAGTTTGGTTCTGCGAGAAATCTCGTCATACTCACCGTCAATTGACATTTCCTATCCTAGATAGACGTAGTTATTGACTCGATTTGAGTTCTATTGATGAGGATTGCTTTTGGTTCAGCAAATCAGTTTATCATCGCATACTCTTGTCTGCTTCCTTATCCAATGGTTTATTTTATGATCTTTACGCGTTATGCCCAACATGCACCTTTCAATGCCGCATTGCGCTACCCATAATTTTTGAATTTCTCTTACATGAAGAGTCCATGAGCTAATTAATAAATAATGTGTGCTAGATTTAAAAGTAAACTGTATATTTTATTACACTAATTACCTAAAGTTAATTTCACATACATCTCGTTCATGCTACATAAGCCATCGCTGAGTAAAATATACCTACTTGATATAAAACCGTCGGTTTAAAATACTATAATTGATATAGAATTTTACTCGTGTACTCAAAACAGTATTATTTCAATATCCATGCCGTATAGGTATCGAACTTTCCAAGTATTTAAATAAATCTCTACTGTGTTGAACAAACTTTAAAACTTTTCATTCTAACGTGATACGAATACTTATAGTACGGTCAAAACCTTCCAGGTGATACTATTGACTAGGGCAAAACATTTTAGTAACATCTATCAACAGAAACTACAACTAAGGATTTCAGATGATAATTAAGTACCTACCCACTTGTCAGTCGAAAATCATACTAATCAGTCGATTTCAATCCTTTGAATCAAGCAGTCATTTCTCGCATATTCTGTTTGTATGAGAATGACGTAAAACTATTAAATAATAAATTCACATAAATAAATAAATTAATATTATATAAATAATATATAAATATTTAAAATGTAATACAGTGTACACAAGAAAACAACCATAAAAAGAGTTCTGTGTTATTAATCAAATATGTAGCCACATAACATCAACAATTAAACATATTAGTTGAATATTTTACCTTACTTACTTTTAACCTCTTTATTTTTATTACCGTTATAATAATCATCCATATATTAGTATAATAATAGTTATAATAGTTATAATAAGCTTCCAGGAAACGTTTCCACTACTTTGTGTTTACCGCAAGCTTTTGCGGAGGCTATGTCTATTTTAAACTGTCCAACCACATTAGTCTAGGACTGCCGACCTTTTCTTTACATAGTATATCGTAACAGCTCTTGGGCAGATGACTGTTTTCTATCCTTCATACATGGCCTGCCCACTGGAGTCGCAGTATTTCACAGTACAATGCAAAAATTTAGTGGATATAGGTACCTACCATATTCGTCAAGTATCATCTTCTTTGATACAGTTTCGAAGATTATTCTATATATTATCGCATTATAGCATTGATAAAATGCTATCCAGTTTTTCTCAATTTATATTAATTTATAATCATCATAGTTCAGTCAAGAAGGAATCTTGATAAAAGGTTCTTCTTCTTATTATGCCATCCCCTAGTGGAGGTCGGCCACCATCAATGCGATCTTAGATTTATCATCTGCTACCCGTAAGAGTTCAGTGGAGCTGCACTCGTACCAATCACGGAAGTTCTTAAGCCACAAAATACGGCGCCGTCCGATGCTACGCTTACCATTGATCTTTCCTTGAATGACAAGTTGGGGAATGACGTACTTTTGCCCTCTCATAATGTGGCCGAAGTAGTATAGTTTTCTGGTTTTGATACTACGCACCACTTCTCGGTCCTTTCCCATTCGATTGGGTACTTCAACATTTGTCACCCGGTTAGTCCAAAGAATTTTGAGGATGCGTCTATACAGCCACATCTCGAAAGCTTCAAGTCTCCGTGACATCTCTTGGTTTAGCGTCCATACTTTTATACCATATAGAAAAAAACCTAGAAAACATAACATCGTACCATACGCTGTCTCAGACCTAGGTTAAGGTCTCGATTGCTAAGGAGGCATCTCATTTTGAGAAAGGCACTTCTTGCGATCTCAATTCTAGTTTTTATTTCCTGAGACTGGTCCCATTTCTCATTGACCCACGTACCTAAGAGTATAATAGCACATTATATAAAAATGCTAACAGCAAAACAAAGTCGATATACTAAATTAATTGTATTATGTAATTAAACAAATTTGAATCAATATACATTCCGATTTTAATTTGAAACAACAAATTCAATTATTAATTCTAAAGACGTTATATTATTAATTTATTTATGATGAAATTATATTCATTATGACTTAGAGTAGGCAATGCTTTGACATCTAAACATCTGAGCTGTATGAAATTTATTGAATCGTAACGCTAAAGAGCAATGGTTTTAATATCAAATTTACAGCAAGAGTGTCTATTTTTTGAAGAGAAGCTACTCGGAAAGGCGCGCCAGCCTCCGCGGCAGAACGAATTGCGTGGGAACCGGAAAGGGCGGAAAGCTTTTGAGCGAAACCTTCAAAAAACACCCCCTACCAACTCACATAGAGATGATCTACACAATTTTATACTTTGCATCAATACTTTGAAGAACGATAACGTTAGTAATTTATTTTATGTTGATTTAAGGGGTGACATGCTCAGCGTAGGTCAAAATGGAGCTTTTATTATATTTTCAAAGCATGATCCTGGACATTCCTTGAACGTTGTTGATAATCTATTTATATAATTTTGAAGCCTTATTATACTTTATATTTATTTTAAACACGCGAGTTAACATCATTTGACTCCCTACTTCAATTATAGTTTGTCAATTTATGGCTACGGCCGTATATTGTAGCTTAACCACTGGGGAATGCAAAAAAAATGGCGTATTTCAAAAAAACACTACCTTATTCTTAGGTCAATAATTATTATAAAGCAATCATTATTCGTAGGATGTTTATCACACTTGAATGGTCAAAGACATAGCTTATAATTAGTATCTGTAGAATTATCTTCAAATGTGTTAATCTTGCCCATTTTTTGAATAATAAAATGCCTAATTCTTGTCAAATTTTGGATCACAGAGATTATCGTAAATATTTCACTATAATAATGTCGACATAAATTATACTGATGGTTTTATAAATGCGTTTAAAAATTAATAAATGTAAAAAATCTTAACACCACTGCACATTTATGTACTGAAATATTACTATATTCTAAAACATTAGAATGAGAGGTTTAAAAGAATACTATTTTATGTAATAAAAATACTTTATGCAGTCATCAAATGTTTAAAATAAATTTAAAGGATAATAAGGCTTCAAAAAAATATAAATAGATTATATACAACGTTTAAGGAATGTCCAGGATCGTGCTTTGAAAATAGAATAAAAGCTCCATTTTGACTCACGCTGAGCACGTCCGCCTTTAAGTTGAAATATAATACTAACTGTTCAGCAGAATAATGTCTTGCTACACCTATTTTCAAATGGCTATCACTCTCCCTGGGTTTCATCAAATAGGAAAAGGTTTTTGATTCTATCAAAAATATCTCAATTATAGACGGTTTGTGCAATCAAAAAAATTCTAGATGCTTTATAAACATCATAATATTATATTAAAAAATTATATGTTGATGCAACAACCATCATATTATTATAATTATTAATAAAAGTTTCCGACAAAGCGACACGATACCTGGAATTATTGCCATTGACGGTGAATAAACGAACCATAAGACGTTCGAAATAGGGCACAGGAGCTTTCAATTGAAAGCCATATTATAGGTTTAAAGATAAATATTTCCAAGACAAATGTATTGATATCTTGCTCTGCAGAACGAAAAGCGATCGTCATTTTTGTCATTCAAATAATGCGGTCTACAAACACATCTCAGAAATGTTAATTGACGGGTGGTATGACTGGTATGTATGATGAGATTGGTTGTAGAACTAAACTGGCATAGAGCGCATTTTTACGCCTGAATAGTACTTACTATCCCATATTGATATACGGGACAGTTTTACCTTTGATAGAAAATGACTCAATAATTATTTTTACTTACTCAGCATTTGATTCACGATATAACAAAATAAATTACACAGTGTTAAGAGCATAACGGTGAATTATAATATAAGTGATCCAAACATGATCATAAATACATAACGTACCTACCTATTTACTTAGCTAATAAATATTCCCACTACGCTCAACCGACACAGTCCATATTCCGAATATTATGGTATGGTTTTTAATAAAATATATGTGTCGAACACAAACACGAATAATGAAACTTATGAACAAATCAGATTACGCTACGATTTTATAATTCATTGTAAATGCACGCATTGAATGCCCCAATCGTATAGTGGTAAATGTTTTAATACATGTTATACAAAATGTTTAATTCTATTCTGAATATTCCATTTATTAACAATCATTTAAAAGTAAAATTATTATGAATTGTAATTATTGAACATAATAAAGAAAAAAAAATACGGCATTTTTAATGCATATAGGTATGTTTTTAAATGATGATCAGTAGGTATATAAAATATTACATTGTCAAATCTTGTAAATAATTCATTGAATAAAAGAAACCGTTTATTGGATTATAATTACTATATATAATTATTGTAGACCACCTCATTCTAACCGTATCAATAAACTGGTAGATCATTAATATGCAATGCGTGATGCAGGTATACGCCAATATGCCAATACTTCAAATGCGACATAGAGAGCGCAATACGCTTTTCACCATAGCAAAACCCTCCGTTTTAATTTTTGTTTTACTTCGATTTCCATTTAACAAAGTTTTACTACACTAAATCCATTTAAAATGTCAATATTTGCAATATAAGTATTGAGCGGTATTGATACTGTCTTTTCATATCGTCGCATTGCTGTCCCAACACTATTGGCGGATGTGCGCTGTAAACACGTCAGGTTTCATATAATATACGTAGATATTGCGATGGAAATCAGGTACATATTTCAAAGAGTCTCTCAATTGCTAACAGACATAATAATATTACAATTGCTTAATTGTTAATAAGACGCCATTTTGTTAATTTTATACATTCTAACGGCCATTGAAAATGTTAAACGAGGTGCCTAATAGCACGATTACAATTCCGAGTAGACTGTTTCAACTTATATATTTTTTGTAAAATAAATTAGATACATACAACTGACAATGTGCTTTGTAAAATAATATAAACACGAATTAGTACTATAATACGTCGTTATACAACATTATTAAACATAAGACATTAATTAATAAGTCAATTTATGACCGATCGAATTCCCACAGTATTATGTGATATTGTTAAATATTATAGCAATGAATGTGTTTATATAAATAAACAAGGGATACATTTAGATTTAGTACTGATTAGACTAGATTAAGATTTATTATGCAGTATCATGAATTGTAATGTTCACATCAAAAATCCAGAGTTTATGATGTGTTTGTAAAATATCTGCTGCATATATATCTAGATATTCTTACGGTGAACCTAATACGTGGGAATATATCGCAAAATTTGCAAGTACAATAGATTCTTTTGCAGTATTCAACCTATATATTGAGCATATAGTTAGTATAAGCGCGGACTCCTGATTCAGACGCAATACTAATAAGTAATATTAAATACTTGATTTTACAATTGTTAATTAATAGAATCCATAAAGTATTTTTTTGAGATTAAATCATTGATTACTAATTTTGGATAATTATAGCAGCATTGTTAAACGCTAACAACGTGGTAATTCAAAACTGCGTGTTTTAATTATTGTATTTCAAATCAGTCTTTTCATGTTCATGCTAGTCATTGTAAGAACTGGACCAACTTGATATATATGGAAAATGGCATTGTTTATTACATATTGTTGGTGTATAGGCAGGTATTGTATTATAGACTTACTTATGTATTCGTATATATAGCTATATACTATATAACAGCTATAGCTATTTCATTTCAGTCCACTTGGGTCGTAATGGAAAGATTTTTACTACTTTGAGTCTCAAAATTTCGTTTCACATGATTTCACCCAATATTATCTAACACAAATATAATATAACAATATAATATCTATATTTACATTACATTAAAGTTTAACAAAAAAAATCAAATCGATAGGTACCTCAGTTCCAAAGTGTAACAACTCAAAAAGAGATGTTTTTCTAATATTAATAATAATATGAGTTTTCAGGGCTTTCCACAACATTAACCTATAAGTCTAACGTATAATAACCACTGCCATTCTAAACTAATCACAGATCATTAGTTGTTACATTTTGGAACTGATAGATATCGGTATTCTTTTCTTTATTTCCTCATACTTAACACAAAACTGGAAATATTTGACTTTGAAACTGAGTTATCGAAATATACTGCTTTTTTTTGCTTTTTTATACCAAATGACTATAAATTATAATATATAACTTTACTATTTTGGCAACAACAGAATTTGATGATATACGATTGATGGTAGCGTAATTATTAAAAATCAATTTAATTTATCAACAGACCCAATTGAAAGTAGTATAGTGACAATATTGAGCAAATATAAGAAAGATATTTAAATTTTTTTTCTCGTCATGCCGGTGACAATCTCCAGTAGTTCGCATCCCTAAAAGTAATTTTGGGGAGAATAAGAAACTGTTTAGGAGAAACACATTTTGACGCAGAGCAATGAAATATTAAGTTTTATTATTTGAAAATTATGTTGTTGTTATAACAAATACATAAGCATGATATTTTTTTCATTGAATAACTATCAAAAATCTATTCCTTAAAGACGTAATAGATATGATTGCAATATCTTCATAGATCATAATAATATATTCTATTATGCCGTTCTTGATAAATTCATAATGTTGTAAAATGATGATCTTGTCACAATCATAAGTAATGTTACTCAAAAAAATATCATATTAATTTAGTAGTCGTACTTAAATAGTCATGTCGGGATGAAATATAATTTATTTATCCTGGTCATAGTCCGACAAAATGATTCACAATGACATTTATCAATCGGGTTATACAATTGGCATTATTCATTGAGACTGAAAATATGCTTGTAAAATTTTTACTAAAAACTGTTATTGTGTTGATAGTCATTTGAATGCGAAGAAGAAAATCATATTGGTAATACTTTAATTTTAATATGAGTTAACATAATATTAAATTCATATGCACCCATTCGTAAAGTTCTTGTTAGTAGTTTGTTCTTTTTTATATTTTTTTTTATCAATAATACCTGTTTCAATTATTTTTTTCTGCATAATATCCACGTCGGAGTATAACATAATATCATTGTATTCCCTCAGCGAATAGCTATCATAATAGATTTTAACGATCGTCGCTGAAGTTCTATTCAGGATACGAGGAGAGACAAGACTACAGCTATTACTATTTCCTGCATATAAAAATACACATATCAATAAAAAAAACGACAACAACAACCTGTGACGCATTGTGTCAAGCCTGAGACTCAAACCGGAACACTCCCACTTACAATTAAGCGCATAACAATGACACTCTATTGTTTGCCATCGGTCTCTCAATATAGAAACTGTGGTATTGAACATACCGAGCTTTTTACTTGTAAGGTTGCAATATTATTTATCTATTTGAATTCATATAAAGGTTTTACAGAATGGTAACTCTCCGATATTTTCAACGTAGTTACATAGTATTATTTATTATACAGAATGTTAAAAATAACAATCAAAGTGAAAGTTATAGTAATATATAATATATCGAAATAAATTAAAACTAACGATCTCAGTCGATAATGAGGTACTTGTCACTCGAACTTATCATGTTATATTGTATTAGATAAAATGTGTAGTCGTTATCAAACCTTTCAATCGAGCAGTTCAAAGCAATACTATCATGTACTATTAAAATACATATGAAATAATATTAAAATATTTCTGTGTTTATTAAATCAAATATGTATCCATATAATATTAAACTTACTAGTCGGAGATTATACCAAATTAAATTTGAAAACAACCACATAAATGCTGATCCCGACGGAGAGTGATAAACAACTACCAAGTCTCAGCAATATATAATTATAAAAGTTTTACAACAAATATATTAAATTAATATTTAATGTACAATACAATAGTGTAATAAATACATAAGTAATAGTATTATATAAAATTGTTGTTTTTATTTAATAAAATGCATTTTTTTTATAGTACTTATTCCACTTTAATTAATATATTAGGACCGGTTTTGTCCGCCTCAGTGGGACATTTTCAACCGGTCCTAATATATTAATTAAAATGGAATAAGTACTATAAAAAAAATGCGTTTTATTAAATAAAAACAACAATACAATGCAGTTCCACCATGAATTGACAGTTAACAAAATAAAAGATATTATATACAATACTAATTAATGTAATATTTACGCGGATCAGCACATACCGTTATGGATATATAGTTTCAAGAAAGTAAGCGAATAATAATCATAAAATGATCTATGTAGGTACACTTCGACGTAAGCTGTCACAATATCACACACTATTGGAGGTTAGTCACCAAGGCGATCTTCACTCTATTATCAGCTACTTACAACAGTTAAGTAGGTATAGTGGACCTACACTCTTATATACCTTGTCGGTTCGTGCGGCGTCGTTCACTGTTTACCGTTGAACTTTCCTTAGATAACGAGAAAGTAATATTCTAATTGTACCCTTTCTTTGAGTTACTGTAGTTTTCTGGATTTAATAATACGCAAAACTTTTCGGTCCTTTCCCATTTGTTTGAGTACGTCAACATATTATGTCACCTTGTTAGTCCAATAAATTTTAAGGATACGTCTATATATGTAGTTACCAGTGGCAAAGGGTGACTTTTGTAATGAGGTAGGCTGTGTAGATCTGATAAAAAGAACACACTTGTCAGGTATACTTACGAGAAATAATAAGATAATACGATATTACTACTAATGAATAGGGACATACTAATGACAACGACACATTAATTTAATGAAACTTCAAAAACTCATTGAATACATAAAATTAAGCGATCAGTTTAAATTACGTATTTTTTCAAAACAAGTACCTATACAAAGTTCTTTTTATTTTTAAAAACAGTCATTAATATTTGTAAACACAATAGAAACTATTTTATCTAATTATTAACTATTTTCTCACTCTCGTTCGACCTAAAACGGTTTTAGGCTCTGCAATCAGAGCTTACCTTAGTTCATACAATTTGATAGACTGTGCGGGGCTACGTGACGTAAAGTCCATATTAAAAAAATGAGAATTATTTGAAACATAATCCGACCTTTATTTACATCTACACAGATGGCGCGCTGTGGTATATTTTTTAAATCCTTTGCAGATGGTTCTGTAGTTATCTGTGTAATACATTCCTACATATACGGAATCTCTCATTGGCAATCAAGTGATTATATAAATAAGTCAATATGCATTTTAAAAATATTTTCTTAAGAAGGTAAGCTTAAAATAATCGCCTAGTATTGAGTCTTCGCCACTGGTAGTTACATTTCGGAAACCTACACTCTCCTCAACATCTTGTATTTTAGCGTCAGCTATTGGTAGAACATAAAATCTACCAATACCCAGTCTTAAAGACGTGTTTAAGCTCCTTAAAACTTCTTCCATTTTTTTGGTATATATTTACCCAAAGTCCTTATTTAAAATTTCTTAAGATGGTATATTTTTACTGTACCTAACATTTAATAGGCATTATAACTTTACAAAACTTATCACTTTAAATACAAGAAAACAAAGATTGAAGATTATTTAAGAGTTTCAGAAGAAAAGTCTTGAATCAAACATAGTATATCTCCATTTATTTACTCGAGATTATGGAATCAATATTTTATTTAGATAATTATAACACAGTTGCTTTATCTACTATATCAAACTAATAAAATGAAATCTCTAATTGTGATAAATTTACTATGAATTTTTATATTTTCTACTTTGATACTTTTATTTTATCGCCTATTCCGGGATTCCGGGATCTAAATTGAGAATAATAATCTCAAAATTAAAGGTTTTGTTTTGCTATCCCTAATTGGAAGTATTAAATGAATTGTTTTCTGTAGAGTAAGCACTATATTTTATGAAAGAGATAGGGAAAATTGGAAAGAAGTTATTTAATTATTAGCCTTTTTGTGATTGTTATTTTCCCGAATATCTCCCCTGACGCTGGCACCGTTTTTTGTTCCGTTATGCTGCGTTGTTTTTTTTTATTTTTATTTATTGTTTTTGGTAAATTGATAAGAAAACGGACTCAACTTTGCGATTTGAATGGAGACGTTTAGCCTGACAGGGACTACAAATGAAGAAGTTAAGTGGTTCTTGTTCTTTCTTCTTGATTGTTCCGCCGGTTTATTATTTGGATGACGGAAAGAAAATTTAGAACCATATTTCAGAAAATAAATAGTCCGGACATCCCCGCAAAGAACTGAAGAACTTTATTTTGAAAAATAAAATAATAATAGTTTATTATTATTCAGCAAAATTAAAAATCAGTGTACACTAATATGTAGATTCTAAACCTACATTCATGAACAACTTTTTTATATTAAAATATGAATTAAAAACAGAGTTAAAAGTGGAACCAGAACTGAACTCTAAAATCATGAATATCCCTTTAGTTGTTTTGGATCCGGAATCTGAACCCAACTGGATTCCAAATCTTGAGTAGGTAGGTATACCAAACCGGAACCCCGTAAAATAACGAGGAACACCCTTATCATAATTTTGGTCTTGATTTACTCATTTTACACATTCCTATATAATTTTTTACAAAACTTATTATTAATGTGATTGAATACCTACAAATTGTAGAATCTATATTATGATCTATCTCGTAATAATATTGAAAAATAGTAAAACATTTCGTTTTTTTAATTAAAACTTAATAACAAAATTCCAGGACGATAGCTATCAAATAAATGTTGGTATTTGAGTTTTAAAAGATATAAAACCGAACTCCGCAAACGAACTTTATTATTTTTTCTACTGAAACTGAACCCGGAATCCAACTTTTATATAATTGTGGATTTTTTATAACTCTGATTAAGCTTGTTAGAATGGACTTGCTATTTGATTGTTCCTTATAAATCGCATATCATTTAAAACTATATTTGTGCGAAACTCAAGGATATTTCTTTTCCATCTATATGTGACATGCCTCGTGTAAAAGAACCGTACTTATTTCATGTAAATCAGCAATCATTGTATGACGTAATTGTTTTTTGTCGATTTAAAAATAAATGTTATATTCTTTGTATAATATAATATTAGTAAGTATAGGCTATTTTTTATATTACATAATAATATCTTCGTATATCGGTTCACAGTTTAAATATGACGTCATAAGTAAATCTTTACTTTTCAGCATTTTTATTTATGTTATCATTTGAAACAATATTTTGTAATTCATAAATATATTCGTACAAGACTAACTAGTTTAAATAATTATGTTATGTCATCGTTTGAAAAGCTTACAGCCCTCTGTGTTGTAGAAGTACTTACATTTATTATGTCGTGCTATTTATAATGATCTTATGTTATTATTTCTATAGAACGTAGTGTAGTTTACTAATATAAATAATTAAAATAGTGTTTTATAAATCATTTTTTTATATTATTTCTTACATGTAAACGTTACTTGATTGTTTATAAATGATTCTTCAGAACAAGTGGATAAATAACCGCAAATGGTAATAATTATTGCAAGGAGTGACAAAATACATGTACCAAAAAAATACAATCATAATATTAATTACCTGTGGTATCTGTGTGTAGTTATCAGGCTGTTCACACCTGGCTGCCTGGTCTCCTAAGCAGGCAATGTAAGCGATTGCATGAGGGATGTAGCTTTGCTCGAAGGTTCCAGAAAACAGAACTGTAGCGAGAGGTCCTGCAAAAAAGAAAATGCTTCAATTACTTAATAGTACATGTGATGTTAATTGTGTCATAATGATGCCCCGTCTTTTCTCGTTACACGATGCAAATGTGTATTGATAATATCATTCAGTATCTACGGCTAGCACATAAGACAGAAGTAAATCTTTTTGTCATGCCTCCCATTCTCGGATACGTAGATTGAAAGTACCAACCATAGGAAACTTTATATATATAAACATATATTTTTTCAAAATCAAATTTTCATATATTTTTCAACATTTTATTCGAATAAAAAAAATTCAAGCATTTTTCATAAAAATCGATGTTTTTTTTTTAAATGAAACAGTCAAAAATCTTTTCAACACATTAGAGAAAACCTAATAAACAAAATTTTATTAATAAACAAAAAATAATATGTATCAAATAATTCACGTGTTATTTTTCAATGTGTGATTAGACCCAGAGTATGGGCATAATAGGTTAAGCAAGTGACCAACACTCATTTCTCGTAAAAATAAATTCTGTTAAGTAACATCTTCGTGAGGCGACCTAGAGATTCACATAGGATTGTAAAGCCAATTTAAAAAATGGGCACCTTTAACAAATTCACAATTTATAACGTTTTTTAAAATTATAATTAAGTTTATCTTTGACTTTAAAAAAATATTATCTTTTTTGGTTATTTATTAATTAAAACACTTCAATGTGTAATTTATTTTTAGAAATGTCTTCAGTTGTAGGCTTCGTATTTTTCCACTAGGTGCCTCTGGTAGATTATTTATTCACCTTAATGTGTATACTTTCATATTTTTTTCCGGTCAATATAATAAATACTTATAAACATATTATATAATACTTATTCAAATATATGAACTTATTTTTGTCCAAAAAAGTGATAAAGATAAAATAAAAATATATAATAATACAAAACATTGTGATTTACAAGTACTTATTAATGACCGTGACTTAACAGTTTCGTGTAAATAAACTACCTCCAGTATTGCGTAGAGTAAAATAAATATATCATTCTCTCTTTTCCTCGACTGAAATGTCAATCCCTTAAAATGTCCATTGGGGATTATTCTACCAAGTGATTCATATTGTCAGAGCAGTGGCCCAGATTAATTGTGATTGTACTGTACAATGAAAATTATATGTAGGTCCTATTTTAGCTATGAGATTCATATTTTTCCTGTTACTTAGGTGACCTTGAAATTTACAGTAACTTGAATGGACTCACAATATTTATTACCCACTGTGGCATTCATATTAGTAAAGTAATCTTTTATTAATGATATTAAAACTCATTTGGTGCTAACACCGCGACTGGCGCGTTTGGAGCAGTTGACCATTAAATACAATTAACATGTTATTTAAATGTGATAATTAAAAGATCAGCAGTGATTATGTTAACAGCAGAAGTATGCTAAAAACAATTTACATGAATAATTATTAATAGTCAAAACATACGAGACATCTAGAAAATGGGCTCATTGTCATTTTTCGCGTAGTTAAGGGATGCGAGAAGTCTAGGTCTGTTACGAAAGAATGCATGCTTTCAAGAACTGTCCTCACCCTCTAACTCAAGGTTCTTATTGATTTAGCGTTAGTGAGTTAAAATGTTAAATCACTTTATATTCATTTTTTGGTGTAACTGTATTTTATTTTAAAGGCATGTTTAAATACAAATAAATTAAAATTATTAAATCAAAACATTTAAAATATAAACAATCAACGCCCACCTGTCAGCGGGCCGCGGTAAAATCATCAAACGTTGACCGGTCCGCGGTGATAAAAAAAGTTGGGGATCACTGCACAGATACAGTGTATCTGACACCTAAATGTACCCAACAGAACGCGACATGACATTTTTGAGAGTAAAATTTACAAAACAAGGCTTAAATCCAGGAAACGCTTTATATTTATAATCATGCTTTTGACTCTAATTTCTAAAAGCGTCAAAGAATTGGAATGGCCACCAAACCACACCGGTTCTTAATCGGGCGTATCACGGGACCCCACGTTTAGATGTAAAGCATCAGATTTTTTTTGTCTGAAAATATCTCAGGAGCAGTTACCCAGAACTTGGGTCGTCATATACTCAAGTGTATTTTGACTTAATTTACGTGACTTTAAGTTAGAAGAGTTAATCGGAGAGAGGGTCATATTATAGAGACAAAATTTAAAAAATAACAAATGCTTTTACAATCTAAGTAAAGAGATATTCACATTGGCAGTATGACGTCACAAATATTCTATATGCGATAAAAATTGCCTTTGCGGTGACCAGGTCGGATGGTCTAATGAACTTGACAGCTGGTTGAACAAACTTGAACAGTTCTTTTCTTTTCGTACCACGTTTTAAGACATTTCCAGAGGATGTGATTTGCATCCTGTATTTCTCCACTACATAGACATACCTATATAGCGGTAGTGTGGTAAGCGGAATATCTCACGCCTGGAGCCAGTATCGAGTAGGTAGTAAATAATAATATGGAAAGCACTTCATAGATTTATTACGTACTATTATAATAGTAAGGTGCACTTGAGGAAATATGGTGAAATTGGGAATATTAGATGACCACTTCTGCAATGTAATGTAGAGAACACATTATACATCACAAAAGTACTTAAAATACAATATATCCAAGTTTATTCACGCTGAAGAAAATAGTGTAACATTTTCTAACTTCAAAAGCGATATTAATTTAAAATCCAATACGATAATATTACAAAAAAATTATATTATTTAACATATATACCTATAAATGAAGTTTTGAGAACGTCTTGATAACAATAAAAACGGAATGATAATAAAATCGACAAATACTAAGCGTTATTTTGACGACGCTTTAAAACCTTTTTTTAATACTCAAAGCCTCAAATACATATTTGATAGGGTGAATAGAAAAGCATGTATGTAAACTGCTGTATGTCGTGTTATTTTTAAATATAATATAAGAAACCTTTTTATAAAAAACAACGATAAAAAGAGTTAAACGAACGAATATCCACAAATTTTAAAAATACTTACAAAACTACTACATAATACCTAATATACTTTTGACTTAATCAATTAAACAGACAAGTATCCACATGGTAGAAGACCATTATAACAATTTTTAAATATACTTAGTACATATTAATTCATAATTTTTGGGTGTTTGACATTGATAGCTGTTTCAGGCTACAAACTAGTAAGTATACACAATGTAACAGATGATAGGTCATAAATAAATTGTAGAATGGACAAAATAATTTTAATTAGGACACATTATAATTTTTAAATCTCGACGTGATTATTAATATTTTATTTTATTGTTGTTCAAGTCAGTTTTTGTTACAATATCCAACCATTTTTTATCTACTGTTAGTAAAATGATACATTAAAAAAAATCTTGACCAAAAAAACTTAATTAAAACAAGTTTTAAAAAAAAATAGCATCACAACGGGATTACAGCGACGGAAAACATTTTACTGATTAATTTAATATGTTCAATTATCGTAGAATTATTTTATTCTTTTGCCTTTTTCAAATAAAGTTGCTTCAAAATTTATTACTCATTATAACTGGACTACTGTATTTTACCACGTTTTTATAAGCTCGTATTCTTGTTTGTCCGGTACAGATTTTTTCTTGTGTGTCCAGTACATTTTTTTTATTGTTTGTACAAGATTTGTATTGGATGATTGAAGATTTTTAACTAACTTCCCGACTAGCTAGACATTTGAAACTTTTAGAATATATCAAAACATGACAAAAATGCATTCTTTTAATACTTTTAGCTATTTTTAAGCAGAATTGAATTCATTTTCAGTTAATTCTGTTTTGTATGGAAAGTTATTATTGTCGGTTGCTAAGGGGGTCCTATCAACTAAATTATTATTATATACGTGCGTTACTATGGAAATCAATATGATAGGTCAAAATGATATTTCAATAGTCTATAATATTTATTCAGTATTTCTATCAAGTATAATTAAAAGTTTTTATCAATACATAGAATTGTCAAGTTTATATGATTCAATAGAAAATTTAGAAACGTGGTATATAAAAAGTTCTTTTTATCTTGTAACTATTTTTACTTACATTGCATGTCTTCTCTTAATACCTAATATATAAAATAATGATTTTAGTATTAGTTTTATTGTTCATTTTCTTATAGATACTATCTATTTTTTTCTCTTTTAATATTTTTTTAATAGCATTCTCACTGTATTTTTTATAACTTTACTGTATTTACTGTTTGATTTATTTCTGATTTCTGTGTCTACCTATTATGCACTAATACCATCAATAATTATTCGTTTATTTCATATCGCATGCTAATGATATTATATTCTTCTGGATCCTGTTGGTTTATCCAAATAAGTAAGTAGTAAAAAAAAATATCACAAAATTTATTGAAACAAGCTTGAACTATATTGACCATAGTAATTATTATGTTATCATCATATGAGGGCATTTATTAATTTTGTGTATTGCATCAGAATCGACTTAACTCTGTTTAAGATTTTGGCATTTTTATTTACTTATATATTATATAATAATAAATGATATAATGTATTAGCATCGTTTCACCACTAGTTTACCTAATCTTAAATGTCTGGAGTACATAAAAAATAAGCCTGTTGATATTTTAATACACATAATATATTTGAAGTTTGGTTGTTGTAAGGTTAGGTTATCCAAATAACTCACTATCAATCTATATTATTATATAATATACTACGCCGCTTGATATTTTAAGATTTAGTTAGTATGTAGAGTCTGTCTTCTATAAGCTGGTGTGCAGTTTCTTCCCGCTTCAGCATTCAAGACTGCATTTCCTCTCATTCCCTCCCATTGAAAACTTGCAACAGTTGAACGCGATGGCACAATACTTTCCGTCCGCAAACGACGTGACATGAACGCCAGCTTATAAGATACAGACTCTAGGTAACTACTTGGGGTCCATATTTTCACACAATATGAACAAAACTTAAAAAAATACGTACGTTATATTCTACTCATATTCAATATAACTTCATACAATATAATAATGATTTATAACTTGTAAAACCCACCAAAATCATGTGAAAAAATTATGATTTAAAATGTAATGAGTTTCAATAATCTATTACGTAGGTATCTAAATAACATGATATAAATTAAGCGCGTTATGTCCAAATTTATATTTGTTAATATTGATTGCCACAAATAATGCCATAAATTAATATTGATTTACACCCACGGTTACCGCGCGGCTTAAGCATTGGACTATAACGCCGTGGGTCCCAGGTTCGAATCCTGGGTCTGGCAAGTACACATATTGTTTTTCAATTTTTGTCTGTCAGGGTATGGACCTAATAGATTGAGCAAGTGGCTGACATCCATTTCTTGTAAAATCAAAATCTATTAATACAAACCTCTATCTGCTCTGTGGAGGCCCATAATATCATATTATGATCCTATTAGGATCGGACATGGTCGAAAGAAGAAAATATTGTTTGCAATTAAGGGTGTGTTGTTAAATAATAAAACTAAGCATATTTATAGTATTTGAAAATGCAATATACGAGTAGTAGAAAAAAGACAAAAATATTAAAATCAATATCTACATAACATAATAATTAATATGTTTTACACACAAAAATATTTTTTAATATAATTATTGGAAAACATAGCTAACACCGTATTTTAAAATATACTCGGAAAAATATACTATGTATTTAGTTATTGCCAAATTTAAATTCGAAATCGTCGGTTTAATATTTAGGAAATACTGCCTCGAGTAACGATAAACCGCATTGTATTCTAGTGTGAATATATTTTTTAATCAGTCGGTGTGTATGAAACCACCGTTCAATACAGTAATTGTCTAATGGGGCAATGTGTTTTGGATCCCATTTTATTATCAATAATAAAAATCCTATAAATTTTGATATCACCAAATAAAATAAAATACAATGGCTGAAAATATTAATGAATTCAAAACAGATTCTTTTCTCAGTTTAAGTTCAGTCTCGCAGTATAAATTCCTCATTAAAAAAATCACACAAGCAATCATAGATTGCACCCCAAAAAAAGGGAATAATCCCCAATTTCGCCATAGCAATCCAGTAGAATGGTGGGATTCAGAGTGTGATAAGGTAAAGAGAAAAAGAAAAGCTGCCTTAAAAAAATGGGAATTTACCTTAGATTTTAAAGACTTAATTGAATACAAAAAGAATGCTGCCATAGCTAAAAAAACTTTTAAAAAGAAAAAGAGTGACTGCTTTCGAAAATTTGCAGAGACCATCAATTTTAGCACAGACCTTAAGTATACATGGGAAAAAGCAAAAATTTTTAAAAACAAATGGATAAAAATTAGACCCGATAGTATTGAACAAAATATGCAAAATAAAGAGAAAATTGAAGCTGCTCTTGAAAGACTATGCCCACCGTGGGTTCCAAGTAACCCTAACATTTTCCCTGTTACCAAAAATAACACGCTATTCGACACTCACTTTAGTTTCATAGAATTCAGCATAGCATTAAATTCTCGTCAACATAATTCCGCACCTGGAACGGACGGGATAACGTATGAAGTCATTAATATGCTTCCCACTCCAATAAAACATATATTCCTTGACATTTTTAACCTCATGTTTCATAGCATGGAATTCCCTGACGAATGGAAAAGCATATTTATACATTTTATTAATAAACCTAATTCGGATAGCTTAAGACCTATTGCACTGACCTCATGTGTCTGCAAAATCTTAGAAATCATGGTCGCAAATAGATTTCGCTGGTGGCTGGAAAGAGAAAAAATTATCCCAGATACACAAACCGGATTCAGGAAAGGTTTTTCCTGTGCGGATAACCTAACAAATGTTGCAATGTATATTGAAGAATCTTTTAATGAAAAAAAACATACGCTAGGTATTTTTTTGGACGTGATTGGAGCCTTCAATAACGTTCAATCAGATATTCTCGTTGAAATATTGGCACAAATAGGGTGCCCCTTTAAACTCGTTAAATTCTGTTTTTTTTCTTGTCTACGAGAGATTAATCTATACTAATTCAAACATAGATCTCCCGAGAACACTGTATAAAGGCGTTCCTCAAGGAGGAATTTTAAGTCCGCTGTTTTACATTATATACGTTAGCCACATTGTTCGCAATATACCGAAAGCTATAACAGTCTCCCAATTTGCAGACGATATATCTTTGTTCCTTAAAACTAAAGACCCCAATCAGGATAAAAATATAATGGAATGTGCACTAGAAACAATTATAAATAATCTATTCAAACTGGGTTTGGATCTATCTCCGGAGAAAACGGTATTCGTACATTTCAACAAAAACAAAATACTGCCGGGAGAATTTCAAATTAAATTGAATGATATGATGATTAAATCAACTGAATCAGCCAAATTTCTAGGTATTTATTTTGACTTCAAGCTTTCTTTTGATAAACATGTCAATTACATTGCCCAGAAAGTCAATAGAGCCACCAACATTATAAAGTTCCTCAGAGGTACTTGGTGGGGATCACACCCTTCCACTCTAATAACTTTCTATAAAAGCTACATCAGATCCATAATGGACTATGGAAGCTATATTTACTTCCCAAAAAATAAAGGAGCAAAGCTACAGTTAGAACGACTACAGAACCAAGCTATCAGATTGGCTCTTGGCCTAAGAAAAAGTACACCTACTAACATACTACTTGCCGAAGCCAAGATAACATTACTAGAAGAAAGATCTAAATTTCTATGTAAAAACTTCTTGGTAAAATGTATGTCAAACCGTACTTCTAATACGAGATACAATGTCAACAGATTTCTACAAACAACTATAACGCGAGATCGTACTCCGAAGAGATTTCAAATTTTAAAAGAAAGTATCCAAGCTGTAAATTGTATTGATCATCTGATTTTAAAAAGAGACTTCTACAACTTTTTTAATCATACATATGAGGATATTATATATAACGTTTTAACTAATACAAAAATAGGAATGGAGCTATCGCACTCCGACTCTCCCGACTTATTATTCAAGTCCAAATTTAGCAATCAAAATGTAGTCCAAATTTTTACGGATGGAAGCAAAATTCCCGATTCACCTTCAGTAGGTGTAGCAGTGTTCTTCCCCCAATCCAACACGTCGGTTGCCAAAAGTGTCCACAGATTCACTTCCATCTATACAGCAGAGTGCTTAGCCTTATACGAAGCCACTAAAATTGCACTTAATTACAAAAATAAAAATATCAACATTTTCACTGACTCCTTAAGTCTGATTCACTCGCTCGAAAATCCAAATTTCAGCATCAAAACTAATGACTACATTCTTAATATTAGAACCAACATTTCCAAATTTAGCAATAGTAACGAACACGGTACAAATATACAGATATACTGGATTCCAGCACATAAAGGAATTAATGGCAATGAAATTGCGGATCAATTGGCAAAAAAATCTGTAAAATACCCATCAGAAAATATAAGAATTCCATACACAGATTTTAAAGCCCAGTTTAAACAAACAATGAGCGAAAATAACGGTAAATATTTAGAAAATCTTGGGAAAGAAAAGGGAACACACTACTATCAAAACTTTTATAGTAGATCTCCTAAAACTTGGTTTAGTAAACATTGTAAAATAAAGCGAGATGTAATAGTGACAATAGCTAGAAGCAGGTCAGGGCATTACAGTCTCAACGAATCATTGTACAAAATTAAAGTGGTAGATAGCCCTCAGTGTCAGTGTGGACATCCCACTCAAGATCTTAACCACATTGTCTGGCAATGTGATGCCTATGACCAGGAGAGAGAAGTGTTATTGAATAAGTTGGGGAAATGCAGGTTATACCCTCCTTTTACGATTAATTCGTTCCTGGCAAAACCAAATATTTCAGTTATGAAAATTGTACATGAATTTCTCCAAAAATGTAACGTAAATGTCTAGTGTATAGTGTAACAAAAATGTAATTCTGTATCATTAACAATGTAACTATTTATGCCTGTCGTTAAAAAAAAAATGTATGTATACTTTTGTAAACCATTGTAAAGCAGAATAGCCTTCCATTCAGAGAAGAGCTCAATTGCTTCCAAATAAAGAAAAAAAAAAAAAAAAAAAAAATATTGGAAAACATAGCTAACACCGTATTTTAAAATATACTCGGAAAAATATACTATGTATTTAGTTATTGCCAAATTTAAATTCGAAATCGTCGGTTTAATATTTAGGAAATACTGCCTCGAGTAACGATAAACCGCATTGTATTCTAGTGTGAATATATTTTTTAATCAGTCGGTGTGTATGAAACCACCGTTCAATACAGTAATTGTCTAATGGGGCAATGTGTTTTGGATCCCATTTTATTATCAATAATAAAAATCCTATAAATTTTGATATCACCAAATAAAACGCGTGCTAATACGAATTTAATACGCGGCGTTGGGATCCGAGTCGTCAAAAACTATACAGAGATATAATGTTTGGCGCAGAATTAAAATCGACCCATTTTCCACCAATGATGCGTGATTTTATTGGCCGACTTATCTTTTATTGCATACAACGAGTGAGACTGAGTGCTATCTTGCGGTAAGCTTTATATAATTTTTTACTATCATTATTAATTTCTGAACTAAACCCACTGTAAAGCTTGGTGGTATCTATTTCTCTGTTTTCTGCAAGATTCTTACACTGGCATATCCTGCTGGATATCAATAATGTAGTAGTATTAATAGATACTGCTGTAGGTATCTCTATTAATACCGTCCAACCTTTGACTTAGGTCTTCTAATTTGACTTTTATTGATGACCATCGTCACACATCTATGAACATCCTTTATTGACTAAACTATGTAAAGCTTTTATATAGTAGAAGAAGTTGGTGAATTTTTACATACGTGACGATTTTACAATAACATAAGTATCATGTCTTATTAAACTACATAATAATTTTTCACTACTAGAAAAAGTCTTTTTGAAAAAATACAATACCTAGCAAGTTTGAATATGGAAAGTACTTCTGGAAATGGGAGTTCCATCACACCTTACCTGTCTTATCAAAAACTTATATAACAATAGCCATACAAAGGTAAGAGTAAATAGTGCGTTTTCTGAGAGTTTCCGAACCGAGAAGGGAGTTCGTCAGGGATGTGTTTTATCTCCCCAGTTATTCAATATATATTGAGAGCATATAACGCGAAGAGCCCTAGATCATTGGCAAGGCGGAATAACAATTCGTGGCCAGAAAATAAACAACTTAAGATTTGCAGATGATACCACACTAATCGCTGCTGATGAAAGAGAACTCACAGAGTTGCTACACCGGGTAGAGGAAGAGAGTCGCAAATACGGCCTCCTTATTAATAGGAATAAGACCAAGTTAATGGTTGTTGATCGGGCCAACACCAAATACACTCCAAAACCTCGAAACAGTCGACAAGTTTGTATATCTGGGATCGACCATCAGTGGAAAGCGCGGATGCGAAGAGGAAATAAGAAGGTGCACACAGATTGCAAAAAATGCGATGACACACCTTACCACTATATGGAAGGATCGGGGAATTTCGATTGCCACAAAAATGATGCTTGTGCAAACATTAGTGTTCTCGATATTTCTATACGGAGTCGAATCGTGGACCCTGAAGGCAAGAGATCGGAAGGAAATTGATGCATTTGAGATATGGTGTTGGCGCCGAATGCTTTGCATTTCTTGGACAGAGCACAGGACGAACCAGACAATCATCCAGAGACTGAAGATAAAGGAACGGCTCTCGACGATATGTCTGAGAAGAATTCTGCAGTTTTTTGGACATATTATCAGGCGCGGACCGGACAACCTGGAGAGACTGGTAGTTTTGGGTAGCTTTCAGGGAAGGCGAAGCAGAGGAAGAGCGTCTGCGTGATAGAGCGACCAAGTGAAAGAGCTGACTGGGGGCACCATCCATTCTGCCCTGAGAGAAGCGGAAGATCGAGAAGGATGGAAAGTCTTGGTCGCTCAAAGGATGGCGAAATTTAAATGTGGTCACGATCCTCAGTCATGAGTGCACGACCAAGAAGAGAGAGAAAGTTTAAACTTGTGTCCCCCTCCGGGATTCGCAACCATGTGCTTTGACCACTAAGCTATACATATCCTATCTAATTGCGACGAATTTAACAAGTGGTTTTTACAATAATCCGAAGAGCTTTCTAAATCGCTTTACTTATTGACAACTGGTTTTTATATTCAAAATCAAAGAATTATAATTGCCTTAATTACTAAACGGTATCAGGATTACTCCAAATTATTTGTTATACCGTACTTGCACTTTCGAATAATTTATTTTATTTTATGAATAATTCACAAGACGGGAATACAGAGAGGCTGAGTGTGGCCAACTGGAGAGAGAGAGGTAGGGATACAGATTCATGGAAGACGGTTGTGCATTCGGCCATGAAACTAAATGATCTGTAATGCTAGTTTAACTGAATAATTAATTAATCGATTATTACCAACTTTACGAATTTAATCAAATTATCAAAGTAATAACTGAAATAATTATATATTGTAGTACAAAACTCAAGAGCGATGATATCATTTTACGAGTTGTGTTTAAAAACTAATAAACTATCTACTAATTTAAAAAAAAATCCGACGGTAGGTACATAATAATTAAATTGAAATTTTATCCGTATTTTTTTCACCTTTCCGTTATATTTTAAATATTTCGGAAAAAAAACCAAGGAATAATTTTAAAATCTGTAATCCTGTGCCAATTGGTTGATGTCAGGATTTAGGGCGGATTAGGCCTTGAAAATTTGTCACGGCATTCGGCTTGGTAAACTTGTCAGAAGGCTTTAAAGGTATTAGATTATACTGTTAATTTTGGTGTGACGTGGGAGAGTATTTCTCAAAATAAGGTGCGACATAGAAATCATTTTGTAATTATCTTGAAAAAATATATCAATTACATATTTCTAAAAAATATTGACATAATATAATAATAAGGCCAGCAGCTCGATTTATAAAGCTCTTTTCCGAAATGCGATACATGTAGTGTCGAACCTTGATAGGTTCATGATTTTTCAAGGATTTTTATAATATGTATATTTTTAATATGATTCAAATTATGCTAATAAATATGCTTATTTTATTGTAAGATGATAAGCACAACATGAGAGATTGCCAATGCGTCGTTTGAGAAAATTCTTCGCGCGTTTCTAATTTTTAGCTCGTGAAAACTATTATTACACTTGAACCAAGAGTTAAAGAATGTAATCTTTGCCCCACTTTAAGGGGGGACATGCTCAGCATAGGTCAATATGGAGCTTTTGTTCTATTTTCAAAGCATGATACTGGACATATCTTAAACGTTGTAGATAATTTATTTACATAATTTTGAAGCCTTATTATCCTTAATATTTATTTTAAACATTTGATGACTGCATAAAGTATTTTTATTACATAAAATAGTATTCTTTTAAACCTCTCGCTCTAATGTTTTAGAATATAGTCATATTTCGGTACATAACTGTGCAGTGGTGTTAAAATTTTTTACATTTATTAATTTTTAAACGCATTTATAAAACCATTAGTATAATTTATGATGAGATAATTTTAGTAAAATATTTACGATAAAAAATTATATTGATAATCTCTGTGATCCCAAATTTGACAAGAATTAGGCATTTTATTATTAAAAAAATCGGCAAGATTAACACATTTGAAGATAAATCTAAAGATACTCATTATAAGCTATGTCTTTGACCATTCAAGTGTGATAAACATCCTACGAATAATGATTGCTTTATAATAATTATTGACCTAAGAACAAGGTAGTGTTTTTTTTTAAATACGCCATTTAATTTGATGGTCAAAGACATAGCTTATAATGAGTATCTTTAGAATTATCTTCAAATGTGTTAATCTTGCCCATTTTTTGAATAATAAAATCCCTAATTGTTATTAAATTTGGGATCACAGAGATTATCAATATAATTTTTTATCGTTAATATTTTACAAAAACAATCTCGTCATAAATAATACTAATGATTTTATAAATGCGTTTAAAAATTAATAAATGTAAAAAATCTTAACACCGCTGCACAGTTATGTACCGAAATATGACTATATTCTAAAACATTAGAGCGAGAGGTTTAAAAAAATACTATTTTATGTGATAAATATACGCTATGCAGTCATCAAATGTTTTAAATAAATATAAAGGATAATAAGGCTATACAATTATACAAATAGATTATCTACAACGTTTAAGGTATGTCCAGGATCATGCTTTGAAAATAGAAAAAATACTCCATTTTGACCCACGCTGAGCACGTCCGCCCTTAACAATACTGTCAGGTGAGTCCACAATCTAGATATATACTCATAGTTTCATTAACGAAACTTGTATTATGTACACTTATTCTAATGAAGTTTTATTGTAACCCGCCGCTCGAAATGGAAAATTTTACGAACCGGAGCGCTTGATAGTTTTACAAAAATATCAACATAGTTATTTAATTTTATTTGTATTTTATAAAAATAAGCTTGTTAGATTTATCGTTATATGGCCTATCTATCTCAAATGGTCAATTTATTTTTCCCACAAGACGGAGCAATAATTTTGAGCATTTTATGAACTGGAACGGCGCTCCGGTGTGCTCCGGTCTGTTTCGAGCTCTGAACCCCCGTCATGGAAAATACCATGTAAAATGATGATTATTATTATTATGCAGATCCATGATATTAATATGTAAATCTTCATAATTCAGTATGCATATTTTGAAATTAATAATTTTATTATCCAAGCAAGTCACTCGTACAATATAAGTATATTACTTTAAGATTTTTTTATTAATAATTGTATTCCTACCTATAATAAAAACATTACGAAAGAATAAAAGTATCCCATTCTTTAGAATTTAGTTTATTATCTAAGGACTCCGATTTTTTTCCAAAAACACATGTGATTAGTTCGAGTATATCTCCACACATGACATGATAAACTAAAAAAATACCCTGATGGTAGCATATATCTAATATAATGGCATTAAGATGGCATAAGAAGAAGAAGAATTGTAGTATTAAGAAAAAAAATACCGAAACCTGTTCATACAAGTTTTATCAATATAATCATTATTATCGATAAATTTATACCCTCATACCATCTGGTATCTGTAATATTTTCATAAAAATATAATATTATACCCAAAAACTTTTGATAGGCTCTGATATCGCAGACTATTTGAATATATGCCAGAAAAATACGCAAAGAAGCCTTTTTTACATCGTAATTAATTGCGATCTTGACAAGGTAACATTTCTAAGCTTTCCTCTTGGAAGCTCTGTCACGTAAAAGTTTTCAATATTTCAAATGGGTCTCAGGGAAGAAATATACTGGAGCACTAGTTTTTTCTTGCGGCAAAGAAATTATTTGAATTGCGCAATAATAATGATTGTGTAATTATATTTTCATTCAATCTATAACTATATTAAATAAATAAACCTAGCTTTTCTCTTGAGTTTAATTACACAGTACATTTTTTTCAATAAATTTAATGAAAATTTTCAATTTATTATTTATGTTTTCAGATTATTTTTCAATACAATTTATATACGGTAGGTGTGTACGTTTTATATTAGAAATAAAGCTTGTTGAATACTTTTTTTAAAATTTACTTCCTGTGAATAAATTATTATATCATAATATATTTTTCAATTAAGAAAGACGTGCAAAAAATCTTTCTTCAGTACCCTTTTCTTTTTTTTCTATTGGCTCTACAATCCCATAATATTTTTTCAACGTTTTCTACTATAAATGTTTCTAAAGATTTTTCAAGTTATGTTTTATGTATATTATTATAGTTGGATTATGGATTGTTGTAATGTTTTCTCAATTATTTTTCTATAGTATGGATGTATATAAGCTAAACCAAAAGATGCCACAAAGAAATGGGACTTTCAAGATGTGGCTGTACAGAAATATCCTCAAAAATCTTCCTAGATGATAATTAAAGTTATATAAAAAGGTTTTTTATATGACGTATACAAAAAACAGGCTTATCCTTCATAATAATTTAAAACACCTACAAAGCTTGCTTATTTAACATATTTTACATCCTACGTATATCCATTTTTTTATAAATTATATAGATTCAAGCTTCACTGATAGTCATATCTATGTGACAGCGCGATCACACGTCTTGATATTAAGAGTCACTTAATTAATCTTACTTTAACCTTTTGAGCATTCTTTCCGTTTTTTATACATCTGCATCACTTTTACTTCTCTACCAACATACATTCTCCTCTTTTTTCCATTACAATACTACTAATTTTATCTATATTTTAACCAAAATAATTTAACTTGCATTATTTTCATAATACTTACCAAATTAAAATTAAAAAATCTATTTTTATAATCAACCCATGTACACATGTTATGGACCGCATAACATTTTATTGATACGCTCTATCCAGTGGTCTCACATCTTTAAATACGCAATAATAGTAGGTATCTATATTGTAGACTTTGAGAATATGTGGTTCATATAGCGCATAGCACCACAATTCTATTGCGTTCCAAATATCCTGGTCGTATTATCTGTAGGTCTATCAATTCGCTGTCAATAGCATGCGATTTAATACCGGTAGATTTTTTCTTTGGGTCTACGGACTACGTGAAGTAAAAGGTCTATGCTAACAATTCACAAACGATTCACGAGCTGAAAGATAACATTTGATCAGTTGTCCCAAAAATAATGCCATAAGTTTAGAACACTATAACATTACTTAAAATATTGCTAAACAAATAGTATCATGTCAGAAGAGCAGCGTAGGAGGGTATTTTTCTAATGACATGTGCTATATAATATATTGAAGTGCTAAATTTTATTAACCCTTTCTATTACAATGTTAACACATTTTTGTTATATAGCGTCATATTGAATTACCGCACAAGTTTCACGATATTACACTATTTTAAAATGAAAATATGGTAATGTTGGTAGATGGATAAAAAAAAATTGTGTTCGTTCTTTATTATTTACGATTTGTTTTGTCGACAATAATTCTAAAAATAGCTAAAATATATTATAATGGATGAAGTGTATATTGAATGGATTATAAAATACTCGTATATAAGAAGCATTGTAGTATAACTTGATATCACAGATTGGGAAAGATTAAAAAAAAAAAAAAAATTATTTGAAAATTTATAGAAATTTTTCGTATACTATTAGATAAAATATTAGAATATAATTTCATACAACTATCTACTTTAACAATATATAAAAAAATGCTTTATTATTTTGAAATGTAGTGTACAAATATAACATGTTTATAATTTATAGACTTGATTCAAAACATATGGACTTTGTCATGTATAAAATAAATACCTAGAAAAAACACGTGACGTTAAAGTCGTGACAAAGTGTGATGTTGACTTAAAATTGTCTTAAGTGTAATTACTTTGATATGAAAAACTTAAAATTTCAAGCCAATTTTCAATGAAAAATATGGAATTAGGTTCGTTTATTATATTATACTGTAGGTACGAGTACACAAAATATTCTTTTGATAATAATATGTAGAATCAATATCCAAATTAAAAAAATAAATAATAGTAGTCTTAATAATGGTTTAACAATCGAAATAGCTATCGAATTAAAAAATACCTTTATATAAATAAATTAAATAAAAGAATTTATTAAATATACCTATATAATATATTTTATTAATAAAAAATATTATTTTGCATAATGGTTGCTAAGACTATAAAAGGTACCCCATTTTTAATCGTTTCTATGTATTATTACATCTGTATAAAAACCAATAATCATAGAATTTTTTTTACGAAAGTAAACAAGAACCTTATGATTTATAGCTTACCCATAGCATACACAGGCACATCCTCGGCTCCATGAGTAGCCCATTGTCTTGGTGCTGCAGCAGCATGTATTCTATTTCTGTCTGTATCTGGTTGACTTCCTGAGGAACTGGCCCCAGATGAACCATTTTCAGCCGCTGCTTTTTCAGCTTCTGATTGACCAGCTCGAGCTCCGTGTCCTGGTCCACTGCCGTAGAGTACTGTGCTGTATGGCAAGCCGTCTACATCTGATGATTTTGCATCACTCCCTGTAAATTTGACACTATTTAGCATATTGTATATTATAACATAGTATTTATTTTACGAACAGTTCAGTAATTATGTCACCATATTATGTTTATAGAATTTAATATTATAATGTTGTGATTAATATTGTTTGGGCCAATTATGGTAGTGTTAATCCCATACAAATTTCCAACCCACTTTCCCTAATGATTATTGTCATCCAGGCATTTTATTTAATTAACGGATGACTGCACAACCGTGTTTGCAAAAGTTTAGTTGTCTTCAGACCATCAAAGCGTCAAGATTTAACTCAAAGCGTCATCAAAGAAGTAGTTCAATTAAGATTTATGGTTTGACTAATGCCGCGTCAATCACCGTAATTCATAAACAACCATAAACTCATTACCCACCCATCCGTTGGTTACAGTGTAACCGGGAGAGTGATCTTACTTGTTGTGTGAGTGCGGGAATACGGAGTCAGCCTAGCGCGCCCGCCAAATCAACATTAAAGGTTAGTGCCTGGATTGAATCCCGTATACCCCACCCATCATCCAAAGTATACCCTTTATACAGTATACTGAAAGCGGCGCCAATATAATTAAATACACTATTATTTTTAATCCGATTAACAACTGACGAACAAGAGGCGAACAATGTGTGGGTTTTATTTAATTGAATAAATAAATCAATGTAGCTGATTCATATTAAGAGATCTAGTTAATTTGTAGGAATGGGTGTACGAAGTAAAGTTAAACAATATTTATAATTAATTTTTCTTAAGTCGCCAGTGATGAATCTATTAAAAATTACTTAAATTTAAAAACGATGCGTTTGTATTTATTTTGTATTTACGAGAAACTTATTTGACAAAATAAATAATAAATTAGTAGAAACACTGCAGAATTTGTATAAAAGGAATGTATTTGGGCGAATAATTTTAATTAAACACAAAACCATCTTTGTGTATTGTATATAAAATAAAAATAATAAATCGATTGAGTGCATGGATTCATTTCGAAAATTTAAATTTGATTATTATTTTTTATCCTAGGTGGATACAAAATTAATCAGTGCATCTGTTCTCTACGCTACTAAACGTGGTACTGTATACATAATAATTAAAAATAAATTATGGATGAGGTTATACAGTAGAAGATTTTATTGTTCGGAACAATCTATATTGAACGTACATACTGTATGTTTTATCAATGTTATCAATATTCAATCACTAACATTATATCGGCCATCATAATATGCTATATTATTTTGTAAATATATTTTCTTGTAAAGTAATATTGGACTATCATTGATATAAATGTAAAAAGTTAATTGAATAGCAGTGAAAAAATTAACGTATTTACTTTGTATGTGGATAAAAAAAATAGCTGACGTTCACTAAAAGTTGAACGAAAACGGTGTTACAGTAAGTGCCATTGGTGAAAGCTATAAAAATTGACTGACACGCGAAATAAAAGAACTTAAAATTATTTAATAATATGTGGTTTCAGTAGCCTGGTACCACATCAAACAGTTCACTAAAAAAAAGGAAATCTATTATAAAATGACATAAAATAGTTTAAAATGGGGCCAACTTTACTCAGCTCCTAGATATTACTCAGTCGATGATATTTCTAGAAGGTATCTAATAATAAAACCATAATATGTGGATTGTATATAATTATATTATATAATATATTACAGTGGCTAAGAGTGCATGTATGCTGTAGAGATTTGACATACATAGTCTACAATTAATTTTGACAGACATATTTATTTATTTTCATTAAACTAATAATATAAATTGTAGATGGTAGAGATTAGTATTTAAAGATCGTTAAAGTCAATCATTAATTGGCGCACTAAGTCAAATGATAAAATTTTTGCCTACCTATATATTCATTATAATATTTGTGTATAAAACTTGCGGGCTAAGGTTGTTTACCAGACTTTTTTGTGCACTTGAACTTTTTACGCTGAAATAAATACACAAATCAAACTTTTCAAAAGCCACCGAAAGCTACGCGGATATTTTAAAATTTGAAACACTTGTGAATAAATGGAACAGCCACTTGAATAAATTTCCATATCAGAGGAGAAAAAGCGTTGAGTAAGGGTAACGCAAATTTATTTTGTATTATCTCGTTTCAGTAATCTACTTTTCAGGTATATAATCAAACTATAATAATTGGTATATTAAGTATATATTTTGGTACACACGTTGCCTTATTTGAAAGAACTGCCATCTTTAAAACCATTAACTTCGGGTTGGATCCCGCAGTTGGTTAAAAAAATCACATGTTTTTTTTAATGTATTTTTTTTTCTTTAATGCTATGAAAAACCTCAAAGATATATACATCAATAAAACCATCTCAGAAACACGCACGTTTGAGAAAAATCACATAATTATTTATGTATTCTAATCAAACTCAGAATCTCTGACGTGCAGTCAGTGTAAAAAGTCTGTTAATTTAACCATAGTATGCTTCAAATATTATACTATAATATACTGTGTTACTTTACTTTACCTTATATATTATTTAAATTTGTGGTCTGTAGACACAGTACTTCAATTCACTATTATATTACATTCTGAAAAAATGCTATCTGAGTTGCGATCACATCTAGTTTTTCCATTACCTAGTCAAGTGTTGTTTAGTTATGACAACTGAATAGGTATAACGTTCAAATATATTGTTTGTTTTTTTTATAATATAATTGAGAACCTTTTTTACAAAGCGAAATATCCACAAAAATATTTATTTTAAAGAAAAGGTTTTTTCCTGCGTCAAACGAAAATGGGTAAATATTTACCAAAATAAAAATCACTTTATTAAAAGTAGGCAGACAAGTATCAGTAAAATGAAAATCAGCATGTTTACATATGTGGAACTGTATTAAAAAAATAACGTGAACTCAAAACATTTTTGAAAACGTAATATTTGCATATTTTGAACGAAAAAGCGAAACGTTTTATTGAATTATAATAACGTTAGAATACGTATAAGAAATATGTGTGTTCATATAAGAGATAAAAATAATAATATCTATGTCACCTTACTATTAAAACCTCGTAAGTCTGTTTGAGAAGAATGTTGAGGGGGTGGAAAAAACGTAATAAAATCAATATTTTAAACACTACTCTAATAATTGATGAATCTGCCAACACTAGTTATGAATTAATATGAGGTTTTAATTCCATGTTTGAAACCATTTTAATTTTATCGAAAGAACTTTATTTTTCCATAATATCAGACTTACGAGGTCTTAATAGTAAGGTGACAATATGAGAATTACTTACCAAGTATTGGATGGTCTCGAGGAGCACCGTGTCCTCCAACCGTCATGACGTGACCATGGTCTGCAGTGACTATCAGAAGATCAGCCCTTGAAACTGACGCTCTCACTGCGGCTTCCAGCTGGAGGGTTTCATCCAAAGCTCTGTATGGGTTGTTGTAATGGTGAGCATGATCAATGCGACCTCCTATAAAATGAAAAGAAAGTTTGGTTATGGACTAAAGTTTTTATGAACATATTCATATATTTCACTTGCGAAAGCGATTTGCGGAAACATAGTTCTTGCCTTCCTAATAGGCATTACTAATTGCAGATTAATTACACAGCTGTATTCATTACTAACGTATATCATCGCTATAGACGAAGTTTACGTTTTACTTATTGTATGCAGTCGGACGCAGGCAAGTACCACAATATTTTGCGTCAACTTGCTGTGTGTCTTGGCCCTTTAGATCAATGGCATGTTAGTTATTAAGTGATAATACATCATCGTCAAGGACAATGTTTACATTCCGAGGATGGGTTTATAGCCCGAAACAGCTATAACGTTAATGACTCAGTTAAAGTAAAAAATAACTATGTTTCAAAACCAATATAATTGAGTTCTATTGACTAAACGCTTGTTCAGTTATTATTTGATCATTGCATCAGTATCGTTTTATTGATATAGTAAGTATACGAGATGGCTAAAAGAAAAATGGCTTCTTCCAATTTTAAAAATACGCAACAGTAGGTACATAAATAATCTTTTTTTTAATATAAATAATAAACAAAGTAACTCAATACAACTTTATTAATATAATCTAATAAAATGTGTAATGTAACTAAAACCTTCTCAAAATTGTGTCAATATATTTACGCACATAATAATAATATATTAAGCCATTTTGCTTTTAACGCACTCATTTTATGATCGTTAACATTTGAAGAGCTTATAACGACAGTTTTCATTTTAGTAAAATGTTGATGAGTCATTAAAAAGTCTTAACTCTATCTTACACTTCGGTATAATTTCTGAAAAAAAGTATTTTTAAATAATATGGTTTGTATACTAATAATATATAATATATTTTTTAGAAAAAAACATATATTTTTAATATCCTGTAAAAAGAGCCGGTAAATATTTTTTTTACATTTTTATCGTTACAATATAATGACGGAATATAAAGAAACAACTGCATCATTAATCACAACCTTGACGAATAAATATAGTTGATTTATATTATTAATATAATAGAATATTTTTACTACCTTCTGTGTAATCAAATTTAATAATATATCACGAAACAGTGTACTTAGTTCATCGCGTTACTATGAAATAATAACGAATTCACAGTCGCGTGAAGTTGTAACGAAATTCCGTATTCTTTGATTTTCTCATTCATTCGAAATGAATGCGCAGATTTTCTCTGCGATTAAATAAGATTGATTGATCACTAACGGAAGAAGGTTTTTTGTACGCCACTGAAATAAGCATATTATTAACATGTCGTTTATATACGGTAGTCAGAAGCTGATTTTTTTCTCATTAGCTTCGGTTTATTTTAATTTTTGACGAGAATTAGATGTTAGTCGACGGCTCAACTTATTAGGTCTATTCTCAGGGCCAATGCAAATTGAATTTCAGAACTATTCTAACTCACATTTGAAAATTCTTTGAAGGGAGTTCTTTGAAACAATCTACTTAATTTATTTATTATTTGCACAGATGATGATGCATAAATGTGGCTATATAAATAATAAATAACTTAAATAAGATGTTTTAAAGAACACTTTTATAAGATATTTCAAATGTGAGTTAAAATAAGTCTGCATTCAGTTGATGTAATATTAAACAATAAGTGAATTTGCCAGACTCGATATTCAAGCCAAACTACTCACGATTTACTAATCAAATATATTGCCACTTGACCATTTCAGATTCTAGATGAGAGAATTATTATTAAATATATATAATTTTATTTCAGAACAAATTTTAATATTTATTTTATTAAGCATCTACGTATGTCTTAACCTCTAAATATTTACGAAAATAGTTCCAAAACTTATTCTTAGATAATCGTGTTTTTAAAATAAACGTTCTGATTTCCAATTTAGGTCAAATATGATTTATCAATAAAATTCTAAAGGAAATCTCATAGATCAACAAGGAATAAAAATAATGAATTTGTACAGAATAAAATTAATGAGTAAGAAAACAAAGGATTATTTGAGTTTATGACAATTTATAGAATTAGAATAAAGAAAATCTATTTATATATCGAAGGACATCGTTAACGTTTATTATTAAAAAATGTTTTTGTATTAAACAAGGGTATTGATATTTCAAAATAGGTCAATTTAATTTTAACATTTAAATATTCATTCGACTTGAACAAAGCCGATGGTAGTTAATCCTTGTTTTAAAATTATTAAAATAGAGCTTACTTACTTAAATTTCACTAATTCAGTATATTTCATATATATTAGTATTTACTGGATGAAAATAAATTATAATCTGCTGCATATAATATGATCATCAAAAATATATTTCGATTTAAACTTGAATCACGAGTCATCCAAAACAACATAAAACTGTGGTTTTTAAATACCTGACATTTGAAGACTCATATCAATCATCAGCACTCGTAAGAATTATGTCAATATACACTCACTCTAACACTCAATTAAAAATGATAATTTCAATAAAAAAAATCCTTCTTACCTTCGACCATAAGAAAAAACCCTTTTGGATTCTTTTCCAGTATAGACAAAGCTGTCATGGTCATCTCTAGAAGTGAAGGATCTCCTCCAGGACCTGGTTCTTGGTCGGCTGCAAAGCCCATATGGGAGTAGTCGAAGAGTCCTGTTAAGAAAAAAAAAAACATATATTTTATCGGAAGCTTAGTATGAACTTAGTATGGAAAATATCACTTAGTCTGTAAATAGGTGTTTGTATTTTATAGTTTTACAATACCGCTTATCGAAGAATTAAAAAAATAGTATTAGGTTTTTTTTAAGAATTAAGAAATATAATATATATATATATATATACATTGGTGCTGTTAACGTCTGATTTTGAACAAGAGTTCCGCTTCTCGAGATATTCCAAAAACGATAAAGTCCGTATGACAAAAAAAAAATCGGTAATAGAGACAAAAAACTTTTTTTTAATTTTAATTAACTTAGTAAGATATCGTGATATAGTCATTATTAAAAAACCTAGGAAGAGTTTTACTTAGTGGTGGATTTTTCGTAGGTAAGTTATTAATTATTATTATCTAACAATGCAATCAGCCTCATCCTGCATGAGTAGGATATTAACAAGTTGCTTACGGGTGCCATATTCTAAAGGAGGTAACAAAATAATGATGGAATGCATTTATTTTTTATTTTTGAGACCACATTCCGAGGTGATGACAAAAAATTTGCCTGCGGCGCTAACCGATTACATGTTTCAATACGAGGAAATGGAATGAATAATATTTATATACATATTTTATTGAGGTATCTACCTACTAATAAATAAGAAGTTTGCTTAAGGATGGCAATTTCCTTAGATGTATTATTTCCTACTAATTTACATCATGTTTATTATGTCCACAATGTAATCCTTTCAAGTCTTTATAAATTAAAATTTCAGTCAAACAGGAGCTCTGAGAGAGTCTACAAAATGTATCTATGGTTCTGACAAGCCAGAAATATTGTGAATCACTGTTTAATACTGATGAAAGTGGTTATATATTATTTAGATTATGGAATCGATTCTACGTTTTATTTTAACAGTGATATTTTATTAAATCACTTTATTAATGTATGTATTTGCAAAAATATGAGATTGTTTACTTCTGAAATTTTAGCAATACGTCATTATCATTAATTATATAAACCATTATAATCTATCGTAATTAGGGATTAAAATACCAGTATTTGAAAACCGGAATCCCACTATTTTGCGATTCCATAATACCGGTTTAAAAAAATAGATAAAACCGATATATTCAGTATTGAAGGTGGAAACAAAATGTATCAATTAACATAAAATGTTAAACAGATGAAATAATAATTATATACTTACTATAATGAACTTGTGTCTGTTTTTTATGTTTATCTACTAAAAAGTAGCTTACACAATAATGGAAAATATATTTTTCTTAACAAAAAAGTGAGCAATTTTGTGTATTGTTTTACTGCTTACGGGATAAATTAAAGAAATTGCAAAGTGCAATAAACTAATAAAACGTAAGGTAGGATTACCAGTGGGGCACATACAACAGATCTTAGAATACTTCATTATATAAATTTATTGAAAGATCATTCGAAGATGATTAAGCAATCATTAATCGTAACCACCTAATATGGAGTTGGGATTACTTACTATTGGGGAAACAAAAGATTTTTTTTATAAATTAATATGAAAATGCTTGTTTTCTAAGTTAATTTATAATAAAATTGTATAGGTAATACTTAAGTATATTGTAGATATTAATATTTTATTAAAAACGCAAACATATAAATAAATAGATAACATAATTTTGATGTTATTACAATTTGCAATATTTCAGTGAAATCTTTAAAATTTAAACATGAAAATATTATGGATTGCGAAATGTTTGTCAATTTTAATTAAGTATGTCTTTGACGATTTCACAGAAAGATAATAATATATTTTCAGTAAAATGTTTGTAAAAAGAGACCTAATGAACTTATTGTTTATATAATTAATGTTAATGATTGGAATTAACACCGTCACAGATGTCAAGGGAATTTTCTATCTGAAGGGTTGCCAGCGTCTTAATTTTCGATAATCACTCTTGAAGTTTGTCTTTGTTCAAGATTCTCCTTAAGTAACCGGACTGCTTTTGCTGAATAAATAACAGAAAGCTCGACCTTTTATTCTGGCGGACTTTCGGCGCAATACAATGGGAGACATTGTTGTGTTTTCTTGTCGTGAATTGGTTTCTTTTATACTGAGAAAGCACTCGCGGAGCTTTTCTTGGTACCGTTGTGTGACTAAATTGGGGTGTCGAAATAAATAAGTCGTAGAAAACTGGCTCTACCCTTTTGGGAGAGTGAAAGCCAGAGGGGAAACTGCACTCTAGGGATGAATAATGTGTTTGTATATATAAAGCACGACATCTTGACCACGAGAGTATATACAAATATTGCATTTGTAAAATAATAACATACAAAAAATACAATATGTGACATGACTCGTTGAAGAAACTTGTGGAAAAATAAGTAAACACCAAATAGAGATAAAAACAGAAACAACCTGAAACACTGAATATATCAAAGAGTTTCGGCTACTATGACAATTAATAGTGATCATAATCAGAACCAAAGGGGTAGCCATGGAACCCATGGTTACCCGTTAGACAAATTTTACTACAAATGCATGTCTATAATTTAAAAATTGACAAAATTATTCAAAAGAGATTATTGTCTATATAAATATATTTTATAATTATATTCTGTTGACATTGACTCTAGGTACCGTCACATCCAGGATTAAGCGCATTTCAGGATTAAAGTGACAGTTCTGTTTTTCAAAGTTTGAGTCACTGAAATATATTTCCCTATATTTTGGTATATTAATAATTTTTAACCGTTGTCTTTAGGCTCAGTTGAACAAAATTGAATACATTAGAATCCAATTTTATTTTCTTCTTAATCTAGTAGTCATCTCTATAATATTGACATTGTTTATTATGATAAAAAAATATATTCAAGCAATTGCCTAACCATATTTTTTTTAAATATAGAGAGTTAAGTAGGTATATGATTTTAGATTATCAAAGACGATATTAGCGTTATAATGGCTGTTAATCATACCGTTGATACTATTGATAGATAATTTTGTACGTATGTGTTTCTATATAAATTTACAAAGGTCATCCTGTCTACTAGTGGTAGGTATATAAAAAGTGTTTTAAAACCGCCAGTCCGTAGACCGGTGTCAATTCGCAAATAGTTATTGCAATTTTAAAACGTCTATGCCAACAATTTCAAGCATTATGTTCATAATATTTCTATTCGGGGATTTTCCACAAATATTTTTATACTAAGAAATAAGATGGTTTCGTTAAAAAAATCTATTTCTTTGGAACAATCGCGAATAAGAAGAAGAAATATGAATGTTTCTACATTTGCAAGAATTTTTTAATTGCTGCCGACATCAACCGGAAATTCGTTGTAAATAATTATATTAATACTTGAGGCGGTATTTCAAAACATGAATCGCTGTTCTCCCAAAAAATGAGAATCCTTGTAAAAGCAATCTATCTGTGTTATAATAATCTCGTCATGAAAGACATCATTTCATACTCACCAAAAAGGGAATTTAATCAAATTGTATCTAGTATCTAAGCATAAAAAAAATACTTTTTCGTCTCAGTTTTTGATATCACTGGGAGAAGAATATCAGCTATCTATATACGTATATTAAGTGTGTACTATGTAATATGTACTTTAGCGGTCCGCAAAATATTTTTCCTAGTTTCACTGGTCCGTAAGTGTAAAAAGGTTGAGAAACACTGTTAGCTAATAGGGTCTAGATCTGCTAGTGAGAGGGAGTAATTGTTTTAGAAATTTAGATAGTGTTTCCACAATCAGTTTAGTTGAATGTAGTCATATATATATACAAAAAAAAAAAACATTCTGTCGCACTGACAGACAGCGGTACCTTTTTATTTTCACTTACAATTTAATTATGATGCTTGTCACAAATCACCAACATGGTGACACATAAAAATATGACTAAATTTAATTTAGAAGTATTTAAATGAGCGCAGTCCTAATATTCAAATTGATTTATTTTACATAATATAATTAACATGACAAATTAAAAATGTACAACGTTTACAATATGATATAAAAAACAAAGTAAAATAAATTTTATCAATATTTAAATAAAATACAAAGCAATATGAGTAAAAAAACGTATATGAAAGCACACTGACTGAACTAAGTAGATAATAAACTATTTATTTTATTGAACGAAGAATTCACAAGATTTGAAAAAGTAACATTTTTTATATTGAATATACATAATTTGAAAACACCTCAGATATAAATATGGCCACTAGAAAAAATACGACGGCCAATGAGACTTTTTTCTATATCTGAAATGTTTTCAAATTATGTACAAGTAATCATATTTTAAAAACTTACAAAAAAATGTCCACCTAAACTTATCGCCACGTAAGTGGAATGTATTAATTAATACCCAAAACAATTTGATTGAATACGGTCTTTGCCTTTTCAATTAGTATTATCAATAGCAGGCTCGTTTTGCACCTTGTGACACCAAACAATGATTGTTTCCGGTTTCTAAAATAGTTTTTATTAATATAGTAAAATAATAAAAATGTAGTTTATCTTAAAATTTTGTTTAATATTTTATTCTTTCTTTATTTCAACCATGTTCAATCCTAATAGAATCATATAGGCCTCCACAGAGTGGAGGTTTATATTAACAGATTTTGTTTTTACGAGAAATGAATGTCAGCCACTAGCTCAATCTATTAGGTCCATACTCTGACTCATACACAAATTGAAAAACAATATGTACTTGCCAGACCCAGGATTCGAACCTGAGACTCATGACGATATAAGCCGATGCTTAAACCGCGCGGCCATCGTGGGAGTTAACTTTATAGTGTATTTATTTTAAAACATATTATTAATTAAATTGTATTAATTTATTATTGTTGTGTAATTCTACGCTCTCCCTTAATGAGTGACATTTACAAGTTATTTTTAATAACAATTAAATAAAGTAACCGGGTGGAAATAATTTCAAGGTAATTTTGAGTAATTAGAAATTGCATTAATATCATTAACCGATCAAACAAGTTTTTATGGAACAGAATTATTACCAGGAAATAAAATTAACTCTTAACAAACGATGAAAACAAATAAGTAAATACATTTAGCGAAATTATGAAATGGTACTCGGTAATTTTTATTTAATCAATTATGAGTATTATCGAGTATTAACAACGCGCACTAGTAATTACTTTGGATAGATTTATGCAGAAAGGAACGATCCCAGAAAAAACAGTATACCGCTACGCTTAATATTATGTATAAATAACGCGTACACATTACAGGACAAAAAAGAATAAATTAAATTTTAATAACAAATCTTTTTATATAACAATAATATTTATTCATCAGATAATTATGATTCCATTACCAAATCGATGGGCTAGTATAAAAAATATGTTATTGATAATGAATAATGTTTCATAACACGTATTAGAATAGTATAATACTTTGTATGCAGTCAATAACATCATTGAAGTTAATGGCTCCACCAAACCACACTTAGTCTTTATCGGGCGTACTGTTATATACATTAATAATACATCACACCTATTTAATTTACAATGCTATTTGATTATAGCATCATATAAACTTTAAGTTTTTAAAGTAAACAATATAATATAATATAAACATTTATGCACCCACTTGAATGTGTCAAACTTAAGAAATATTCAGAGTGATCTCACAGCATTCAAATCACCATTTAAAAGCAGTAAATTAACTAAAATAACGCATTAAACCAAAAGCGCATCTGCAGTAATAAATAGAGTGATATATGTACCTTTTTACACAAATGACACTTCAAAGTGCTATTAAGGAAATCTCTCAACAGGCTGCATCTTTCTCACCCCCTTTTTAAAATACTGACACGAGTTAAGTAATACACTTAACTGGCATTTATTAATATTATTTACGAGTCATGCAAATCTGTTCCCACCTTTTTGGAGTAAACAGCTGCATTCACCCTTATTCTAACTATGTTGATTTAAAACAAGTACATCATTACGAAACTGCTCTCACGCTTGTTACGTGTTATGGAAATAAGCCAGAAAAGCACTTAACTGGTAATTATCAGTGTTATTTACGACCTTCTGTTTTATACTTGAAATAAAGCAATTTGTTATCTACATCAATTTCACAAATATGCATCCCTTTTGGATTAGTTTAGACACTTATAAACACCTGCATAGTCAAATAATGTCATAAATGTTATTTCTTGTTAATGTAAAAGCATATATCATAATGCACACGTGCAGTCTGTTCAAGTCAAAAACCCATTAAGGAGAATAGTATAAAACCTCAGAAAATGTCACCCCTGTTTGTCTTTAGTCTCCAACCATAGTACTGTACGTAACTTATGTCTGTCAAACACTTTGTACTAAAATTATTACTGAAATAAATAGTAATGTTTTACTTCGCGTAAAACCCTATTCTTCATCGTGTTCATAATCAATTATAAACGCTCACCGCTCAAGCATCCTAAGAAGGTAAATCCCCTGACAAAAACTACCTTCAAGACGTACAGTCTATAACCGTACAAGAAAACTGTGAAGAATTACATCAAGGAGATTCACAGAGTGTCCCAATTCTGGTAAGAAACTTAAGGAAGGTTAATATCATCAAACCATACAGGACCTGCCAATCCAGATCTCCTACTCCATTAAGCTACTCATCACTGGGACATAACAGTACCACAAACTCTACAATTGGATGTAGAAGATATATTTTTTTATGACTGGGAATGTATTGGAAGCAGTAAACTATGTAATGGGGTAACCATGTACTCAAATGTACCATGACTGAATTTACATGACTTTAAATTATATGACATTTCGAGAGGACGAGGTTTTCATAATGTAGGTATTTCTCCGCCACGTGTATATGATGAACGGGTAAAAAACCTAGCTCATAGATCATGCTGGCAAAACCACTATGTCAATTCAAGAATTGACTGGTGTAATGGTTTGGAGTCAAGGCGGTTAACTCTATTCGCCATTTGATATTTGTAAAAAAACACATTATAATGTGTCCCTGTCTTTGGTGGAGATATTTCATATTTTTCTACCATGTCAGATCTTAGTAAAACCAGTCAATAATAAAATCATAACAACTAAGCAAAGACGCGATCTACATATTATGTGGAATGTCCTTAGATATTACTAACATTTGAATGCGCGTTTTGTCAACGTGACAAAATTTAATTCATGACGGAGACGACAGTATTGAAAATAACATATTCTCCAACACGTGATAAAGTTTATCGTATATTATTCTACACTCAAGAATAGAATCTTTTTATAACCATACATAAGTGGTTACCTACTTTTCTTTTTTATGTTTCATGGTTAACACAATGCACTCAATCTTTCTGCCATGAATCAAAAGTTGCAAAATTTCAATTTTCGTTTTTTCGTTCTAAAAATGAATTTATAACCTTAAAAAAACGACTACGTAAATACCCTAAATGAATTAGACAAAAACTTGTTATTCGAATTTATTATTGTCATATATTTTTTGTATTTATTTAGATCTACTAATAGGAATCACATAATAATAAGTACAGCATGCATATAAAGTAAAAGTATATGACGCGAAGGTCCCAATAAACAACACAAAAAGTATAATAAAATCAAATATTAATACAGTTGTAAATAATAGATTGGAGAGAGATTAAATTATTAAAAAAGAAAAACACATAAGTAATAATTCTGAGAGAATGAAAAATATAAAAAATACTGAACAATCAAAAAAGCTGTCCAGTTACTATGAGTGGTAAATTTTAATTAATTTAAAAGAGACACGGGAACAAAACAGTTTCACGTGATCAATGTAAAGATTAATAGTTCTACAGAGTCAAGCCATCGGATAATAGTAACTTAGCTTTAACTTCAACCACGTAAACTTTAATCAAATTTATATATTTACCTATTTTTTTTAAATTTAGCTCATGGCAAGTTACGAATTGTTACTTACACCATTTTCGCATGAAAATCTTTAAATTATAAAAGAAATATTGTTAGAATTTGCGAAAGCTTTGAATATTTAAATATTTTAGTATTGTACGATGGCCACTTTTTGCATAAAGCCGTCCAATTGTGCTTGGCTTGCTAGCTCTGTGAGTGATTAGCCAGCTCGGAAATTATTAATAAACGGAAATTGCTAAGGTTATATTATATAATATTGTTTGCTTACGGGATGATTTATTGCAGGAAATTTAATGAACGAACTCAAGGTCTCTCTATAGATAGTAAAATGTAATAAATTGAGCGAGATGGCTATTCTACGATTCCTTCTCTGCGACGCTCTACGGCGTAGACCCTAAGCCAAGCGTTAAAAAAGGAAGTCAAGGCAAAGTAATGAGATTTAACTCAAACAGTATTGGTTTTTATCTCAAGGACTATTATTCTTATTCTCACTGGGAGAAAATATGATATCGAAATTGAGTGAATAAAGCAATCTGTAAATAATTTCAACATCCTTCAATATAACTTAACACTTAGCTTTTACATTTTCTCTCTGGTTCATTTCATTGTTATCAAATTGCATTTGGACATAATACATATATTCAAAAAAATATTTTTTAAATTGTTCTCTGTGATATTGAAATATTTTCTTTTTAGTCACGTTTTAACCATATGATACCATAAGTACAATATATAGTTTTTTAATTGTTATCGTTTTGTTTGTTTTTTCATAAAGTCATTATCATTATCAGCCTGAATCTATCCACTGCTGGGTGAAGGCTTTGTACCTCTTGGGTACCACTGGATGACTAGATTTGTCCAGCAATAAATTGTCTATTGAACTACATAAACATTGGTCCAATATCGATTCACAGTTTATAGTGTCTATTTTAGTACTAATAATGTAGTAGTGTTTTGTCTATACCTATGTCTCAAAAAGTTTTCAGAAATAACGCATTTGGAACAATTTATTACGTTTAAGCAAAGTATAACATTAGTGAAATGATGAGGTGAGCGGGCGCTAAGATTCAACATTTATCTATATACCTACTATTACATTCTATTAGATTGGTTAAATTACATTCTAATCAAAACGGTATATTTATTAATTTTATAAATATCTACATTTTATTTCCATATTTCACACGGACTAAATTGCGGGCAATCGCTTAATTGATTATAAAATCTTTCTCATTCACAAAAACCCATACTGAATGCTTATGTTTTATAAAACTTCCACCAAGACTCTTGAAATTGAAATAAATTATAACACATCATTAAATTTTATACTTGCCACTTACTTAGACCTGCGGTGGCTGAAATGCCGTATATGAAATCGTGACTAGGAAATACTGCTTACTGTATTGCAATGTGTATTTTAAAAAGACTATATTATTATGATCTACTTAGGAACAAAAGTGGTAAACATTATTATAAAATAAAAAACTTACGAGCTACAATAATGTGAAAAAAACTGCCAACGGATAGCAAATGTAATTCCCTCTATCTTAAAGCTTAAGTTTGTCGTATGTTAGTTTTTACTAAAAATGATCTGAGTGCATTTTTTTTACGTAAGGTAATTCACTTTTTGAAGCTTCGCAACACAAACCGAAAATTTCTCATAACTCTCAACTACATAAGTCGTTAAGTGCTTAAAAATATTAAATTGCATCTTCACAAAAGTTTTTGACTTAAGATACACTGGCTATTAAACCCAAATAGTCGTTGAAATTATGTTATGTGGATTATTAATATTATGTAAGCCTACTTTTAAATAATTTGATAGCGACTACTGTAAATTGATTATTATTTGAAATGAAAAATGTATGAAGAGTTTGTTTTATTTTGTATTTTTCAAGGCTATAAATAAAAATATAATACACTCAGTGTTAGTATAAATAATATAACTGTGTTATATATTTTGTTACTTAAGGGCGGACATGCTCAGTGTAGGTCAAAATGGAGCTTTTATTGCATTTTCAAAGCATGATCCTGGATATTCCTTAAACGTTATAGATAATCTTTTATATAATTTTGAAGCCTTATTATTCTTTATATTTATTTTAAACATTTAATGACTGCATAAAGTATTTTTATTAGATAAAATAATATTCTTTTAAACCTCTCGCTCTAATGTTTAGGAATATAGTCATATTTCAGTACATGCAGTTTTACTTTAAAATTTTAACACCACTGCACATGAATGTACTGAAATATGACTATATTCTAAAATATTAGAGCAAGAGGTTTAAAAGAATACTATTTTATGTGATAAAAATACTTTATGCAGTCATCAAATGTTTAAAATAAATATAAACGATAATAAGGCTTCAAAATTATATAAATAGATTATGTACAACGTTTAAGGAATGTCCAGGATCATGTTTTGAAAATAAAATAAAAGCTCCATTTTGACCTACGCTAAGCATGCCCCCCTTAACGAAGTTAGGTCTGAGTAGCCTGACTCGGCCATGTGCTACGGATATCCCCAGAAAGTCTGAACATGGGTTTATTTTTTTTCAACTCAACTGGAAGATCATTAAATAAATACCATTTGAATAGCGTATACTATAGAGTATAGAGTACTGAATTATTGCTGGGATAGCTTAAGAATACGCAAGAAAATTGGTGAACAGCAAGGATTCTTGGAAACGCTGTATGTGCCGACTTAAGAGCAGACTTGGACAATAAAATATCAAAATAAAAGTGAAAATACTACGGTGAAATCTATGAATCTCAATTAGTTTAAATTTTTTGATATATATTTCTTTTATGTATCTATTGTAATTGATAATTTTTTGTTATGCCAGTAAATGAAAACTATATAAATACGCACGTATTTAGATTTTACAATATGGTAAGGTTCGTGAGAATTTAATTAAAATTTCAAATAAGACAAAGAAAAATAACACATTTTTTCAATAAAATTAAACTTTAGAGAAACAAAATACCGACGTAAGCCTTTTTAAAGTATCAGATTTCTGTGGCACGTTTTACTATAGAAATGTATTTACTCACTATAATAAAAATAAATAAAATAACTAGGGATGAAACATTTCAATGGAAAGTCAACCCTATGCCGAGTTTTTATTTTTTTACTACGCCTACCAGATTATGCAGAGATAGAGTAAGCCTGCAACTCACTTGGTTTACTTGGAAATATGTGTCATGCATAAAGTTATTTTATAAAAATAAATAATTATCCACTAAATGTATCAGCTATCAGGAAAAGATGCTATTGAAATAATATAACGAGATTTCATAAATTGTAAAAAAACTTTCCTATATACTTAGAGGAAAACTAAACAAAAAAAATACCATGATAAAATCTGATAAAATGATTAAATTTTCTGGAATTAACATTATATTACGGATTAGTTGTAGAAAAATTTAGTTTTCTCAACCAGATAAGTCACAGACTTAACAATTTATATTCAGTTCACTATAATACGAGGGTGGGTCAATAATTCCTTAGAAAAAAGCATTAAAACAGTTTTTATTTTTGTATTTTTTTTTAATTTCTCAACATAATCTTCTTGGAGCTCAATACACTTGGTAAGACGTTTCTCAATTATTTTTTAACCGTCAGAAAAATAAGTTTTCGGAAGGTCCTCAAAATAAGCATTTGTCCGATCGATGACTTCTTCATTTGAAAAAAAACGTTGTCCACTTAGCCATTTTTTTAAGTTTGGGAAAAGGAAAAAGTCACTGGGGGCTAAATCTGGCGAATACGGTGGGTGGTCGACCAATTCGAACTTCAATTCTTCAATTTTAGCCATTGATCGTAAACATGTGTGAACACGGGCATTGTCCTGATGAAAGAGGATTTTTTTCCTGTTTAAATGAGGCCGTTTTTCTTCAATTTTGTTTTTTAGCTGGTCCAATAAAGATGCATAATAATCCCCTGTTATTGTTTATCCTTTTTCCAAATAGTCAACGAAAATAATTTCACGTGCATCCCAAAATACAGTAGCCATAACCTTACCAGCTGATTTTACGGTTTTCGCCTTCTTTGGACATGGTTTGCCTTCGCAATCCACTGCTTTGACTGTTCTTTCGTCTCGGGAGTATAGTGGTGTATCCATGTTTCATCTACAGTCACAAAGCGACGAAAAAATTCATCCGGATTGCGTTGCATGAGCGACAACAGGGTTTTAGAGGCCACCAACCTATTGCGTTTATTGTCGACTGTGAGCAAACGCGGCACCCATCTTACAGAAATATTTTTCATGCCCAATTTGTCATGTAAAATAGAAATGACGCTACCTTTTGAGATCCCTGTAACCTCAATTATCTCACTCAACTTTAATCTTCGGTCACTTAACACCATATCGTGGATTTTATTGATCATTTCTGGTGTAGTCACCTCTACAGGACGTCCTGAGCGTGGTTCATCCTTTGTTGATGTACGACCACGTTTAAATTCATTTAACCAGTTATAAATAGTTGCAAGTGAAGGAGCAGATATGCCTTGAACTAAATCCAACTCATTTTTTATTTCCTTTGCTGTTAACCCTTTTATATTAAAATGTTTAATAACAGCTCTAAACTCAATTTTCTCCATTTTCCATTTTTCCATTTTCCACAAGCAAATTTTTTTTTTAAATGTACGAGAAACACACAACAACCCGACCAATCTGATTGAAACTTCGCAGCATACTGAATCGGTAGTGCCGCTGCATGAAAACAAACCGCTTACAGTACTAGTCGCGCCACCTGTCGGCTTTTCTAAGGACTTATTGACCCACCCTCGTAACACGTGCATATATTGGATTACATATATTAAAAGCACTGTTACTTGTGTTTGCAATAGATGGATAGTATTATTTTAATGTTTGCGAAAAGACACTTTATGGTTGGGACATAGGTAGATTGGCGCCAGAGGATACAACACTCCGCACCCTTGTGGCAGTACCTTGAGTATCCTGTTTTCGTGACCAACCCTTCACCACCCTATAAGGGTACTACAGAAGAGATCTACGCGATCTCACACGGAAGCAGACATGGGACTTGGCGATGGGCCAAGGAAAGTAGAGTAATCTTGTACTTTTCCTATGCTCCAATTTTGGGGCGTGACAGGATGAAATCAGTAAGTTAGCATTGTTATAAATATTACTCATAACATATATTTTTACTTAACTTAAAACTTTAAATTCAACGTATCTGACTGTGAAGAAATAGATGATTTCAATTATTGTATACATAACTTATAAGCAGGTAAATACACTAAATCATCATACTACAATAATTAGCGAACAGTCACAATAAAAAATAATATTTCATAAGCAGATAATTCCGAAACGTCAAAATAGCTGTCAAATATAAAAGCATAACTTTTTTTAATTTGACGAAACTAAAAATGTTGCGGTGAAGTATTAAGGTCACGACTATACGTTTTATAGAAAAGCTTACACGATATATTATTACAGTTCATAAAATTTTGCCGTTTACAATATTATTGTGATCTCGTCACGTATTTAAAAAAATCACATTCAGAAAGCGAATAGTGTCGAATCTGTTGTGGTTAACTTGGTAATCTAAAACTAGAGAAAGATACTTTAGACATAACTTAATAGTAGCGATTGCTGAAGGACATTAACAATCATATTGTATGCGCTTTTATGCATTATTTTTCATACAACGTAAGACTAGTTTTTGTAAGTGTTTAGTAGGTTTCTATTAATTTTGTGGACTGTTAATCAATTGTACGAGGATAGTAAGAGGATAAGAGTACAGTATTCTTCCACTTGCCACCAAAGTAAGGATATACGGTAAGCAAAGAGGTATTTCGTGGCTTACAACGTAGAGTGCAGCTCCAAGAAACTGTTTTGAATAGCTGATAATGAAGCAAAGATCGCCCAGATGGCGGCCGACCTCCGTTAGGGGATGGCATGATAAGAAAAAGTTCTATTATTTATAGTATAGTATATTTCTCTTTTATGTTAAAATTTATGAGTTTGAATTCAATGAATATTTATATTAGCAATACACTGGAGTAAAATCAAATGTTCCGAAGATGGGTATGATGAGCAGAATTGTGTAATATTTGTATCGTTATAAGATTATAATATAATTATGCGCATTGTTTATTGAGGGTATAAATACCGTTATATTTCCGTGATTTGTCATTATTATTAATTTTTTACATATTTGTCAGTCAATGCCATTACATATTGGAGAAATATCTATCGTCTTCACTCAGATTTAACTCAATCTTCAAGTCAGATCTTATTGCACCACGACTATTAAATTAATTATTATGTGTGAGTTTAAACGTATGTTTATACAACTTCATGAGTCGTTTGGCTGTGTATATTGGTTTAGGTAATAAACATTTTTCTTACATAATCAGTGCTTGCATTTGCATATTTATAATTCTATCTTAAGTTACAATTTTTCTTAAAATAAGAACTTAAAATACATAAGAATAAAAAATTAAGCATTAGCTGAAATAATAAGAGAAAATATTTATCATGTACCTAGTTTAAAAAAAAACTAGAAGTTTACAATACACGCGCATGCATTCAAACCAGAATAACATCTTCATTTAACCGCCTCAAATAAATTTTACATCACAAATATCCTCAAGTGTTTCACTGATAATCCAATATTTTAATTTAAAATTTTTAATAAGTATTTTTATTTAGTAAAAAAAATATTGAACGTGGTATTTTTATTAATTTTGTTAGTTGAATATTACCTAGTGAGGTAGAGCTTTAAATTTTCCTAGTGGACGTTGCGGAAAACAAATTATTTTTCCCGGGTGGTTTTTTTCCAGCATGACTTTTCAGATTTTCTCAAGCGCCATATTTTTTTCTGCTGAAACGTAATTTGACTTGATTGAAATGTGAGTGGGTATTATTAGGGAAGACACTACATTCTGTGACTGAATGAAAAAAATAGCCTCTTCTCATTTTTTGTTATAATAATATGAATAAATTTCCATATTGACAGAGACCGATACTGGGGAAATTCAATTAAAAACCTTGAATGAGAAAAGAATTTTTATTGCTGTATTTACAAAGAATTTCATTAATTTATTTTATGGCATCTTGTATATAATTTTAAATGTTAGATACTTATTAAAAAAAATATTAACATCTCTCTTTATTGCTTATATTTTTTATGATATATTTGTAGTTTAAATTGTATATACCTACAACATTAATTAATTAATGAATTAAAACATAGCTAATGTAACCTGCTTCTATTTTGTCATATTGTAAATATCGTAAACTTGTAATGTGTTATATTGGCTCATGAAAAATAAACAAATATCTAATTATTTATAAATGCTTTAATTGAAAATTTTCACTAAATTGTTCTAATTTCCGTGTTTCATAATTTTATCACTAGATATCCCTAGTAGCACTGTTCATCGCTGAACGATGCTGCAACAGCCGTATACATACTGTATAATTGACATGCCAGGTAACACCTGCGCAGATATTCTTAACAGTTAACACTTTCACACGTTTCCGTTATTTTCGATGGACTAAATTAACACGGAAGCCATTCCATACATAAGACGGTTCTTGGTGGCTATCGACGATTATCTCCAGTACTTCGTAAATACGTAATACGGCGAAAATTTAGGTTGGTAGACATGTCGGTCAAATTCAGGTATGTTCATGCTGGCGCATCCAACCGAACCGCAAAATTTTATATTGAAACGTCAAACATAAATATTTATATATTGTCATGTCAGACATTATGTTACTACTAGTCACTCAATATTTGACAGCTCGCGAGGATCTTTAAAATAATTAAGACGGCGGCCCTGATGTAATTTCTTTTCAAAACAGTTGCATCTCTATTCTTAATATGTAATTGGCATACTCTTTCTCACTCTAAAAGTTAACACAGCCAAGAGAGGGGCTGTTTAAAGATGGCACTTTTTGTCAGTTCAGACGGTTAATTTATTGTAATAATTAACTACCTGAATACGTTAAGTGATAAATGTGATCACATTTAGCTCTTTTAGGATTAAAGTGATATGTTAGAATACCCTTGGAGATATTGAGATTTGAAATTTCAATGATAACTTCACATCTGCGTCAGTCTCTACCAATTATTTTGTACATCGTGAGATTAAAAAAATGGTAATTATTCTGGTATAAAAATATAGTGTAATAATTTAACATGGTTGTAAGCCCAAAATACTTTTATCAGATGAGACAAATAAAATTAAATATTTAAAATAAACTGTCATTATTATTTGTCATGAGCATAACGTATGTTCAATGTAATCCCCATTAATGAAACATTCGGAAATAAATTTATTATGAAACAAAACAATGATGCCATATTATTCAGCATATGGGAAGTTAATTATATATACTGTCATTCCATGGCTTGTCAGATATGAAATAAAAAACAATTAAATTCAATGTAAATGCGACCGAACATTATTACGAAAACTCTATTATCAAAACATTTGGCAATTAGTTTCTTTATATTGAAATCTTTTTACTATACATATATTTGAGATAAAACTTTAATAAAAAACAAGTTTTCGATTAGCGTTGAGATAAAATAAATAGTTTTTATTACCGAAATTAAAGCCCGCAGTAGATTAGTGGTAACGTATTCACTTTGTAAAAAGTTATTTTTCAATGTGATATATTGACTCAGAGAAAGACACAGGGAATATAATACTTTACTATACTATATGAGATTAGTTTATTTAAGTTTCTTGTATTTGCGTTGTTTTTAAGAAACTTCATCTCGTCCTAGATCCATCAGTGTCAATCTTCATAATTCTGAGCTTCGAGAGAGTTCTAAGTTTAACATTGTTTAAATCTACATATAAATCATAACACGTCAAATTTGACTAATCTAAAAACAGAAATCGTCCGCATATTATTTTACACCTACATAACCTGGCATTTTAGCTGTCGACAATTTGTAGTTAATAATATTTTAACTCAAGATACTTTAAATTACATGTACTAGATAAAAAGATGAGATATCCCGTAAACAACCTTATTCTCCAAATTTAAATATATATATTTTTACAAATAGCTTCGAGACTGTTCTTATATGAATTAGTTGATTACATTTAGCGTAATAATTTAAAATTGAATTAAATAAATGCACTGTGGTAAATCAGTATCTTTTGGATATCATAGTTGAGCTGGTAAAACTTTCAACATAAATATTTGTTTATATTATTTTATTTTATGTTCGATTGAATATTATAATATCACTTGGCCCTACGTATAACAATTTTATCTTATATACCAGGGATGGCTAACCTATGGCACGCGAATGTTTTATATTGAAGGGAAAAAAATAGATATAATTTAAAAATATTTACAAAAAGTTTTACAAATACCTAGGTATATAATATTAAAAATGCGTATTTTCTTCGGTTTTTAATATATGTTTACCAATAATATTGATCAATCAATTCGCAAACAGAAACGACGAAATTAATGTATAAATGACAGATCGCATTGTATAAAAAATAACAGTCAGATACTCTTCAAGAATAAACATTATAATTAATTTAAATTGTATAGATCGGTCCTTAGGTTTTATGCGTCACATATAATAGTAGTATGATGTATTTATAGCACTGGCCTCATCGGGCGGCGGGGAAGCCGCGTCATGGAGAGGATGCCGCATCTGATCCGAGTAATTTTGGCGTCAATTTGTGCATAAAGAACAAAATTAAGTAGGTATTATAGTAATACTCAAGAACTCAATTACTTAAAATTTTTGAACTTTTTTAATAGAATTCTTATAACTATTTTTTTCATTTTTTCCTGATCGAACTACTCAAAAAACTGCTCGGTACGTCAAACAGTCAAAAAATAATATTTGGGAAATTTTGGCACGCGTACGTAAAAGGTACGGTGGCCGCGCGGCATAAGCGTTGGACTATAAAGCCGTGGGTCCCAGGTTCGAATCCTGGGTCTGACAAGTACACATATTGTTTTTCAATTTGTGTGTGTCAGGGGTATGGACCTAATAGATTGAGCAAGTGGCTGACATCCATTTCTCGTAAAAAACAAAATCTGTCAATACAAACCTCCACTCTGTGGAGGCCTATATGATCCTATCAGGATCGAACATGGTCGAAAAAAAAAACTTAAAAGGTTCGCCAATCCTGTTATAGACTATAAAGATTTTATCGGAATAGGATTATTTACTATCAAATTTTAGAAAAAAAAACTTGATACTTTCCAATGCCTGCGAAATTCATTTACGTATAAATAATGTCGTTTGCACAATATGTGTATTAGCATATGCAGCGGTATCAAAAATACAATCTTTTTTTATAAAATAGAGTTAAAACATTTGAAACAGATTGATTCGGTTATATTATAAATAGTCATCTAGCGAGATCTTAAGGAATATATATTTTCAGCATGGTTCTCCGAAATTTCACAAAATAGTTAAGGATTTCGCTAATGAAAAAGATTAAAGAATCACAGACATACATCCCAAAGAGATAGACATACATCTCAAACCATATAAGTATTAAATAAAAAGAGATGCAAGGAATCGGCTTTCTCATACAATGAATGAAGTAGGCCAACAATAGCCGACAACTTACGAGAAATAGCGACGAGATAAAAAAAATGCAGGGCATCACGGAGAATTTACTTTGGTCAATATAACGTACCCATATAATATAATGTTAACGTAGTTAACGTTTAGTCCTGACCTAACCAAACATAACCGTACCTGACCTGCGTAACCTTACCATACATAAAAACGGAAGATGCCAAAGATAAAACTCGGGATACTAAACCCGATTATAAAAAGTATTAACAGAAATTTTTAAAAATCTTACCAAGCAAGTAGTCCACCTTATTGGTGTCGATTGCGTTGAATTGCTCTTTATTCCACACGTAGTCAGCCCTAAGTTTCCGTCTTTTCTTGTCTCTGAGCCAGTCATCAACCAGATTTCTTCCATCGAGTCTTCTTCCTTCCGCAGAAGGCTGCTCAGGATCCCTAGCTACCGTCGGAAGCCAGTGTCTTCTACCACCACCCAGTATTACCTGATAATAAAAAAAATTAACAAAAAACAATTAAAGGCATGTCATAGATATTCAACTTCAACTATTCATCAAGAAATTTACAGCCGTAATAGTCATATAAATATTACAACCAAATAATAGATTGAAGAAAACTTTTTTTCTAAAGAGAGTTCAAGTAAGAATGTGCAATCGAAGACCTCTGTTTTTCTAATTATTGCCATTAAAAATCTGAGAGAAAGCCAAAGAAATGCAAGGAAAGGCAAGGAAACTTGTACGTTTGACAAACTGAAACTCACTTTAATGGGGAAACCAAACAAGGCTCCATTAACTTCAACATATTTAATAACAGCACTGAATAAAAATTACAATTGGCTGAATTGGTAATTGAGTATCTTAGTTTGAAAACCGTTGTTTATTTCATTATCTACGCAACAATAAATAATTAATATTCATTCACTTTCGTAACCGTTTACAGAGATAACGCATATTAAAAATGGTATTTATTTTCAAAACCTATCCAAGTTTAAAATTGTAAAATTTTGCAATAGGCACATATGAATAAAAAAATGACTGTTTTCTCTTACATCCAATTAGGTATGACAAAAGAATTGAATGCTGAACACCATATTTGCTTCCTTCAAATTAATCTGAATCTATATCATTTACTTTCAAACCCTATAAAAATTCTAATGTTATGTTACGTCCACGATGACCGAGAGGCTTTAGCGTCGGCTTATAATGTCTCAGGTTTGAATCGTGGGTCTGGCAAATACACATATTGTTTTTCAATTTATGTTTGGAGTCAGAGTATGGGCCTAACAGGTTTAGCAAGTGGCTAACATTCATTTCTCGTAAATACGACATCAGCTGTTAACACAAACTCCTTTCTGTGTAGGCTCATAATATGATCCTCTAATGATCGAACATGTTGAAGTAAGTAAGTATGTTTCAAAATATATTTAAGTGGATTTTTGAGTACTGAATATTATTTAAATGCTGTTTACAATATAAATACATAAATACCCAGTATGAATGGTGTGATTATTAAATTTATTTATTTATTCATTCATTTTGACGTATTTTACAACGTTTTTATTAGCTCGTATTCTTGTTTGTCCAGTACAAATCTTGCAATCGATTTTCCCGTTCCCGACTAGCTGGACATTTGAAACTTTTAGAATAATTCATCAGAACACGATGCCAATGCATTCTTTTAATACTTTTAGCCATCTTTAAGTAGAATTGAATTCATTTTCAGTTAATTCTGTTTTGTATGGAAAGTTATTTCAGAAAAATCCGTAAAAAGTAAAAGACTATTATTGTTTGCTAAGGGGGTGGTCCTAGCAAATACATTATTAATAAATGTACGTGCGTTACTATGGAAATCAAAATGAAATCTCAAAATTACATTTCAGTATTCTTTATTTGTTTTTTTGTTTGTTTTTTTATTTAGGTACTTCATATCAAGTACAAATAATTGAGTTCACATCAGTTGTTTTTCATAATTGTTAACAAATTGCATTGTGGAGTTTTGATAATAATGTGCTCAAAACACATTGACTGCTGACTAGATAATTACTTTTTTATTACCACATTTAAATAGCATGCTAATTGTATCGATTGGCCACTTAATCGTTTCGCGCTAGGTGCGTCTTTAGCGTCCAATATATTAAAGAATTACTTTTGACAATACGTGGTGGATAATTATGGGATAATGAGATATATTCATGCCGTTTTTAATATTTTTTTGTAACTTTGAGTGAAAATTAATCTCCCTAATTAAGTACTTATGCATAATCTAACATTGTGGCTTCTTTGAATGGATAATTTGAAGGCGAAACTTCTTACATAATTTTATGCTAATATTAAAAGCAAGTACATTTATGTTTCACTAGTGAAATGTTAAAATAATTTAATGTACCCATCTACCCATTAATAATTTAACATTTGCATAATTGACGGATATCATGAAGATGTTTTCAAACAAGTAAAAACCACTGTCGTAAAACTTACCACTTATAAAATATGCATAATTATATTAATATTAGTAAAAGTTTTGTACACTGTAATTAATAATTAATGATTAGAACACGCTAGTACAATTTATCATAGAGATTGGTAATCCCTTTTTCCCAAGGGTGTAGAAGATAGTTTACTGTTGTAAATAATTATTAAACAATCTTTCCAGTTTAAATTAATTTTATGTAGTACTTTTAATATGTTAACTAATCGATCACGTTCCATGTTTATTATTTATTTAAATTAGCAGTGGCATTTGCGAATAAAAACTAGAACTATGTTGTCATAACATTTTATCCACTACAGAGAACTATAAATAAGTTTTAAATAAAATTATATTCAAACAAAAAATATAAAGAATAATACAGTTAGTTGCAGAAAGACAACACCATGCAATTAATGGTCAACCTAATTCTATGTTCTATGCATCTCGACCTAATGGTTTAATATATAAATCATTTTATAATTTATTAAGCAGTACTTACATTAATATTCTTCCCAGGTTCATTGTCTACTAGTTGCAAAGCAATATCTTTGCAAGATTTTCTACTGTTGGGAGGGACTTTGCTGTCATCCTCCCAATAGCGGGAGGGTGAATGTGCAAATAGCGCTGCGGGGGTAGCGTGGGTCACTCTCGTTGTCGTTACGAGCCCAGTCCATTTTCCTAAAACAAAAAAAATAATGATAAAGCGACAGGAATATTAATAATGGAATAATTTTCAAAATTTGAAAATGTCTGTCCCGTCATTTTAAAATATTTACGCCTGAGCGGAATGTCATAACGCTACACCGCTCATTGAATAGGATGTACCAAAAATTTATTTGACAATTAATTCAATAGATTGAAATGCCTTTTTATATTTCCAGTATTTTTTATACTACATTAACGTCATGTATCGGCTTATAATAAGTTTGGATAATATTACCATCATCATCTCGGCATGATAAACATATTATGTAGCGATCGATGGTTCTGTGGGAACCAAGCAGTGTCAGCAGAATCCATAACATACGACTCGTTCTCAAATTAATAGTATTTATTTTAATATCGTTTAGTACGTGCATTTTTCATATAATCGATTTACTACTTAGTAATCACCTTTTCACCTCAGCAACATTTATTAATGTTTATTATATTAAAAATGTATTTTCTCACCGAGACCTGATATACTAAGTGTAAGCATTGTCCATCGTAATGAGTTCAATAAAAAAGGCTATCATGGCAAAACAAATCTCACTTAGTATCGTTGAGTCGAAGGCTAAACTATCTCACTCTTCATTGTATCTTAATTGTGTAACTGTCACTCTGCCTAGGGCTACCTTATATAGTGTAATATTGTCTGTATATATCCATGTAAACTGTACTTGTCAATCTATCAAATAAACTCGCCAGTTCCGCCAGCAACTACCAATCTTCATACTTCAGTCAATTTTTCACACATCACTACCATCATCACCACCTACAGTCAAACATACGATGTGGGGCTTGCCCGCATTTAAGAAATATTTCTACTTCTCTCTGCCGCAAGCTCACTTAATCACCTTAGCCACTACAGTCTTAGTTTCTCAATATTTATTTGTTGACTTCAGAGGAGCCAATTTAGTAGTTGGGTGTCTTTTACCTTTGAAACATGGCTTGGCCAACGTATTTGTCCCATTTTTATGGTGGTTTATCATAATATCTTGTTCGTAGTTATTGCTTTCTTCAAAGTTTCTTCTCGGTATCTTTGTTTTAAAGATGTCAACATTTTTTAATCTTCTTTCATTCTTGCGTTCCCACCCATAAGTCAATATGAGCCTAATGACGGTTTTGTATAACCGGAAGCAGTAGTGTTACCTGTTTCTAGTCTTGATAACTGAGTCCGAGCAGCTAGAAGTAATCATATCGTCAACGTAAAATGAATCCTTTTATAAGTTGCCTGATTTTACATAGACTTTTAACGGATAAAATTTTATTGATGATATACGTAATTTTATAAATTGATTTAATATAAAGAATATGCGTGTTGGTGTAATTTGTGTAGATTTTATGCGGTACATAGTTTTTGACATTTCGTAAAGTAATCAAGGTTGTTCATTGGTTGACCAATTCTCTTACCTATTCTTAATACTCTGGTATTACGTGATATGCAACCGATGATTTGTCGGCCGGTTGGTATGAAGTGGTTTTTTAGACTAAGTGAACTTGTTCTTTAATAGAGTTTTTTTATGTTATTAATTTTATTATTTTAAACGTACAAAAAAATATTAGTAAAAATATGGAAATGAATAGAATATTAAGTAAAATAATATAATGTAAACTTTTGAGTACTTATATAAGATATTATATTCTAAAAACAAAATGTCATAATGTCACCTAACACATGTCACCTATTTAGGTTATTACAATATAACGACATTATTATAAGTATTGATTAAGTTGGCATTTGAATGTCACATCACCAATACACGACAGTTACGTTAAAAGGGATGTTGCTATTTATATTAATTTTGAAAAATGTCTTGTTTATTTAAATATATAACACGAATACTACGTCTTTCATATAGGTAGTTATTTATATAGAAAAATAGTTTTATTTCAATATATTAAAATGATTATGACATTCCTATATTAAATGTGGGAATTTGGAGAATCTTCAGAAGATGTTCTGTATTCAATGAACGTCAATGCACGTAAATGTATTTATATAAAAAAGCTTCACATCAAAAAAGTCAATCGTCCACATATACGAGATGTATTCTTCTATTATATGACAACTTTGAGTAACTCAGATAAGGAATTGATCACTGGTATAGTCAAAGGAATCAGGTCACGAGGGCAGACGTCTTCAAAATGGAGCAATATTACCAACTTAGCGACTCACTTAATAATGACTGATGCACCAGATTGGTGCAAGATTGCTCAAGATGGAAGGAGTTTTTATAGGAAAATCTGGAACTTTAGTGATCACCACGAGACAAAGGATAAAGTGAAATTTACCAAAGTTATTTGTCTTTAATTATTCTTAATCGTGTCATTTTTTCAATTACTACAATGCCACATTCTAAAATTTAGCAAATATAAAATCATTTTCCACAGTTTTTAGGATCTCGTTGAAATTACATTTTAATTATTATTCTTTGCATTTCACCGTCTTTGCAAGTTTAGTCATAATATACGAAGCATTTTAGTATACAGTTTAAGGTACGCCGTACTATATATAGTTTACAGTATGTTGAGCGTGTTCAATGGTAGACACTCTTCAACAATTCTTCGAGACTTTCATGGCTTTGATTCGTTTCCCAAATACTCTACTGAGAGTATTGCATTTAATAATTAACTCACTTCGCTTCTTAAGTATAAAATCGTTGTAAGTGAGTTTCTTTATACTTGTTCAAATTTGTTTATTTTAGATATTCTAAAATAGAAAACCATTTTGCCATATGGTAGAATGTATGTATATTACTTTCATTTTTTTTTTCGTTCAACTTAAACTGTTTTTTGTTGTGTTACTTTCAAGGTACATTACCTTGATAGACAGAATAATAAAGCCTTACAGCAATGACGAGCTTTCAGAGCTGAGTGGAAATCTTTTTCTTGACATATTTCACTAATGTATTGTTCCCCTTCTACACTAGGTAGGTAGGTACTCAAATTTAGAGCTTTTATGTAATATATTAGTATAGACTTCGAGTGTCAGGGCCGGAATAATATGGTTGGTACAGCCCTGGAAACAATCAAAGTTTCTAGATATTGTTAAAAGTATTGCGTCATATGATTAAGATGTAAATTAAATTTTTTGTACTACACCAGAGATACCATACTGGTGTACCATGAGCGACTGGGAAGTGTGCCATAAAAAAAATTATTGCCTTACTCCTTAAGTTAAATTCGTTTTAAATATAGTTTACTTTGTGCCCAATTTATGCTGTAAAAATGGAAGTAAATTACAATGATCGATTCCAAGTAACGCTTATAGGCCTTTGGGATTGCAATACCGAATGAAAATTTTAATACCGATATTTATTATTTAATACCGGTATTTCTTAAACATTAAAAAACCAGAAGTATGTGCTTATCAATAAATATAGCTATTAAAATCTTCTTAAAATATTATTTTATAGCAAAAACCTACATTTATTATGTTGACATTTAAAAAAATTGTAGGTAGGTACTGATCATAATTGTAGAACTAGTGATTTTTTTACAAATAATTTGAATAGATAATTTTAACTAAAGCCCTCAAAAGTTCAAGTGCAAATAAGTCCGGCTGCAGGAAAAGCTTTTTAAATTCAACGCTTATAGAATAATTCAACATTTTTGTCACGGATGTTTTCTATTTCGATATTATGATAATTCATCGCGACAATTACTTATATAAATATATTTAATGAAATTTGTTTTATTATTTTTTACCTCTGTTGGATTCACTCAATATATTATTTGTATTTTATCAGCACATCACTTATAATTCATTGTCAAAAACATAAACGAGTGAGCTTTCTTAATACCGAAAATTTGGCTATTTTGGACTTTTAAAACCGCTATAAATACTGGAATACTGGTTTTGAAATACCGGTATTGCAATCCCTATTTATAGGCCTTGAACAAAAGTAAAAACTTTTGCAAGGAATAGTTTTTAACCATTCGCCCAACCAGTTGGGTCCTTATTCTAGATCAAATTTAATACCCACTGAAAAAACATCTTTTTTTTAGCCAGATGTCAGTCCACGACCCACGAATTTGTATTTCTATAAAGACGGCCGCTCTATGCAATAGGCCATAGTGGTTATTTAAAAAATATTCGTATTAATAAATAGAATTTGGTGAGATCCTACTGCGCATGGGAAAATGATGTGTTGTTGTTTACCACTCATTTCGTATTAAAGGAATCCTAACTTCTAGTATTTGTCATCCATTCCAAAATGATTTTTACGAATTAAGATATCAGTACGAAAGTGCTGTACGTTATATGACGCAAAAATGGTTGAGCAATACTGTATTCGTATTCAAAACATATTTAATTATGCAGATCTTATAAATAAACTTAATTTTGTTTGAGAATAGGCAAACTGACGTTAAGTGGCTATATGTACTTACTGTAACAAGGTGCTACATATCTTCCGTCTTGTATACTCTCCGGGTCTTTTCGGATGTTACAGTATTAAAACTTCTTTATAATTCATTAGTTAGAAGTGAGCTTGAGGGTGGGTCTATTGTTTGGACCCGGTAACAGTTGAAGTATAACCTTACAACGGAGAGGGTTCAAAAGAAATTTTTGAGACTTCTTTATATCAGGCTGTATGGATACTATCCGTGGCTTTATCCAACTGACTCTCCCCTGGGCATGCTTACACACTGTAGTTTAAAAGTTAGGAGGTATCTTTATTTTGCTGTATATTTTTTCCTGACTTACTCGTGGCGTAAATGAAAATTCTATAAATACATTCTTGTTAATATTGATCTGATCGTGTCCATGATAACTATATATCTAAGAAGTTGCAAGCATCCGTTATTTGTTACTTATCAATTAAATGTGTAGAGATACCATACTATTTGTGATGCCAATGGTTGTAAGAACGAAAGGTTTATTAGGTCAAATTTATTTGGATTACCAATTACCATATATTATTCCGCTTACGAGAGGTGAGTTTAGATGAACAATATTGTAGTTTTTTTTTATTTTAATGTTATTTATTTTTAAGTGACTTTAAGTGTATGCTAACTATATATTTTTCTAGTGTAATTAAAACCACACACATTTATATATATATATATATATATCAGACATGAGGGATGGAGGTGGGCTATTACGATTCAACATAAATAGTGCAAACTAAACTTTGTCAGTCATACTTATTTGTTTTCATTGAACTAATAACACAATTTGCAGATGGTGCTGGTTAGTTTTTAAAATTAAATTAAACCCTGCCTAAACCAAACCATAATAGTTTAAGTATGCAATGGGCGATCCGATGAATAAGTATGAATTTTGTAGTTATACTTACTTGTTTTCTTTAAATTAAGAATACGTCATATTATTACTGATGGTATTTGATATTTTTTTTAATTTCATTAAGCCCTGCATAAACCAAACCATAATCGATAAAAAATATTTTTCTATCCATAAAATATCTAAAACTATCTACGGTGTTGCATAATTTTAGATATTTTATAGGTAAACAAATATTTTTTGACTATTATCTATGGTGGCATGGGTTAGGCTGGGTTTAATTGATTTAAAAAAAATAAAATAAACACTATAATATACACGTTGTAGTCTTAGTTGAATGAAAACAAATACGTTTGACTGATAAAATTTAGTGCACACTACATAGTCTAAATACGTCGGATTTTAACAGCTACCTCCACCCTTCGTATTTGTATTTTTTCTGAATTATTGTTTTTTTTTCTATACCTTGTTTTTTCTTGATTTACTTGTACTTTTTATTCTAAATGTCATGTTGTGAACGTCCTGAATTAAGTATTTGTTATGTACTCAACGTGTCTTTTTTTAAATAAATAAATATTTTGATGCAATTTTAATAATTTTGGTTGATGTATTTAATAGAATTAGTTCGCACACATCATAGACGGGTCGGTTATTTTAATATATATAATTATTCAAATTGCATCAATGAAAGGCTACTCTAGCTAACTAGTCAGTATTTAATCATGTATCCAAGTTACGGATAGCATTCGATAAAGTGAATAGCAGCATGATAGTGGTCGATCTCCTATATAAGATACGTAGCACAATACGATGTATAGAAATAGTCACAGACTTTAATCGATAACACTGTAGCAGTGGCGCACCCAGGATTTAATATTGAGGGGGGGGGGGGCACGGAGGAGAATGTAAATTAGTCCCATAGGCCATTTTTCTTCTACATAAATAATTATTTTTACATATTTTCAGAATACACGGCGATATATTTGTACAGTTTCTCCTAGTTTTTATTAAATTGGAGGCATAGTGGCGGTAACCGTTGAGCGTGTCATCGGCGACTGGCGGATTGGAAGTGACTAAAAGCGACCATGCTGGACATGTGCACCTAGTATGCTAAAACATTACTCAAATAATACCTGCTAATAGAGCAGTGATTCCCAAAGTGTGGTACGCGTACCCCCTGGGGTACGGGAAGAGTTTGGTGGGGGTACGCGCTGCACCGGGCTATGGCTACACCTGGTGCAATAAGCATTAATACAACATCCATGCTAAAAGGTTTATCGCATGCGGAAGAAGAGAAATTGTTGGAATTATTAGCTTCAGACGGATTCTTGCAAAATAAATATAAGGAGTGTACTTAAACATCATTTACGTTGCAAATGCAACATCCAGTTTTAACAGAGAAATTCCTGAAATACATCTTGCCTTTTCCAACTTCATATCTATGTGGAGCTGCTTTTTCAGCATCTGTAGACATTAAGTCAAAAAAAAAATGAACAGCCTTTTGGGTGTGGAACCTCATCTCAGATAAAAATTAATAACCAGGGAACCAAATTACGATGATCTGTCGTTTCAACATAAACAATTTCATCCTTCTCATTATTTATTATAATATAACTTTTATTTATATTTTATTATGAATGAATTTTATTTTTCGTTTATTATTATTTTGTTTATGTACTACAAAAGGAAAATGTAAATATATTTTGATTGTTATTAAAGTACTGATATGCATTTTTCTTTGACGTGGGGTACTCAGTGTTACGAAAATTATAGAAGGGGTACACAGATGTCGAAAGTTTGGGGAACACTGGTCTAGAGAGCTACAATATTTATGCCGAATTCCACCGAAAAAAAATGTTCTTTTGATTTACCACTACCGACTGTAGTGGGTCTAGTGGGTGTAGTCGTTCTTTTCGCCAAATGTTTATCGTAGATTTTTGGTTTTTTAATATTGAGGTTCCAAAATATTAATTGAAAATGGACAAAAAAAAAGTGTTATTGCATTTAACTTATACACAACCTACTCAACACAACACAGCCTAATATCTCGTTTATCGGTATTTTGTCTATTGCACTCGGTGTACCTACACCATGGCCCCCACATCCTGAAACGGGCCCTCAGACTAGGGTATTTGACGGGCCCCAATCCACCGCTTAGATTAAAGGCAGTCTGAAACACTACATAAACGTTTTTCAAATTGTGTTTTAGTTCAAATTGAGGGTACTTATACAGTAAATTATTGGCGATTTTCAATACATCTACTTTAATAATGGAGCTGTCGAGTATCGACACATAATAATCATAAAATATATTGGACAATTATATAATTTAAAATGTTCATGGTCATGAAGTATAATAGCGCCGCAGGCGACTTTTTTACTATTAAAGCTAATTAATGATGTGTATTTATCTCACTTATCTGGTCAACCAGACACGACAGGCCCCCCACAGCCCGAGCCCCCAGGCTAGAGCCCTGTCAGCTCTCCCCAGCCATGACCTACACCACTCTGGAATTCGTGTGGACACCGAGAATTTTTTGACAGTTCATTAGGGAACGGGTTTCTAAAAAACCCGACATTAATGTTTCGAAATTTTTGTGTTAGAAATAAAAATCTAAGAAATATTTCTAAAAAGGGTGCTGGAGAATTACAAATCATTTTTTTGCCGTGTTATTTGTCTAAGCCCAAGGTATAGTTTATTGGTTTTCAATTTCAATGTGTAAAATCATTCTGATGATTTTCATATTTTGGGTGATGCCAGGGCCCCCTGCCCCCCCTGGGTGCGCCACTGCACTGTATACATATCAAAGATACATCTAGCATAAAAATAATAAAAGAAAAAAAAATGGCCACTAATATAATTCCTATGGAATAGTTCAAAACGCCTTCAACGTCAATTAGAAGCTTTTTTATACAAAGCAAGTACCCATGTACTTTCCCTTGAATTGCTTTTGTTAATAGAATAAAAACAAAATAATTGAAGTAGTATTGTCATTTAAGCTTTTGCGCTATAAAATTTCTCCTTCGGTGTACAGAAGAGTACTAGATAAGTTCTTATATTAATTTTATTAAAGGAATAAATTATTATTGTCTCTTGAAAAGGTCTTGGGTGATTTACGAGTGCTTTTATTATTAATACTATTTCTATTAGCCTTTCGACGAAGACGGCATATTTAATTTATATATTTCGAACATACTATTAACAATGCTTTTACAATAATATATATTTTTTTAAATGACCTTTCATAATATTATATTTTGCCATATTACATAACATTTATCACTAAAATAAGAAACGTTTCCAAGATATTTTTTCATCTGTGGGATCCTACCTTGATCTTGTAGATTCAATCATGTCGCTCCATCTGGGAGATACACGACTTTTTTTTTTTGACCTTCTTTCTTAAATCTCTTCCGAATAATAACGCATCATTTTCAAGTAGACGAGAGACGTTTATTGATGAAAAACTTTTCTAATCTGGATATTATATTTGTGTGTATAGCCGTCTCTAGAATGTGCTACTCTACAATCACATCTTTAAAGTATCAATTCTCTTTATATTATATTATATTATTCGCTACGAGTTCAAATTTGAATACCGTATAAAAAGACTTAACATATCAGCATGTCAATGAGTTCTTTTTAGTGGTTTATGTGAGCTGGTGTTTTTCATATATTAGTGAGACAGCTCATAGCATTTTTAGAAATTGCAATTGTTTACTTATTTCCTTCTCGCAGTCAGTTAAGTCACTACGACCTTGTTTCAAGGTATATGAAACCGTTTAAAACCCTGTAATAAGTTAACAATTATTTAGTCCCTTTGTATAGACAAGTATATGAAATTGATAAATGACTTGTTAATTTACCACTTGCCTTTTAAGTATTCCTACGAATATTGCAAATATTACTACATATTCTCCTTATCTTATCTGTTATCTGTGATTAGCGTAGTGTTTTCCGAATATTATTGGAGATTTTACTACATCAAAACGAAATGTGTTTTCCTTACAATAATGAATAGTACCCTGGAGAATAAAAAAACGTGCCATCAGAAGAGTGAAATCTTTTGAGACGTGGCTATATAGGCGTACGATCAGGAAGTTTTAAAAACCATAAGTCAAGACAACTGACAGTTACCATAAAATCTATATACTTTAATCTGAATTTCCAGAATGAAAAATATGATTTATTGCAGCTCATTATTAGGTAAAAATATGATTAACAGTAGAAGCATAGGTGGAAAAAAAAATCTTAGTTTTCCAAGTGATAGTAATCTGATTACAGTTGGCTCAGTTGCAATTTGGTCATTGACTTTCGGTAAAAGAATAAGTAAAGTAGAAAATTTTAACCGGAATATTTAAACTCATTTAAGGCAACATTCTGAATATTAATTCACATGTGATGAATGTAAAAGTAATATATACGTGATTGTTTTATATTTGATCAGTGAATTTTATTTGATGCGCCTAGAATCATAACTCACATTCTGCAATTTTGCCATTTTTCACTTAAATATACCAAGTGATTCTAAAGACATTAATATACATAAACAAAAATAGTTGTATAGTAAAAGTCACTTTAAACCATGTGACAATCATTGACAAAGTTGACTGAGTGGTCATAACTTACATTTTTCAATGAATAGTGTGAGTTCTGTCATCAAGATCTTTTAAAGCAATCAGGGAGCTGTACTTCTCATAGTGAGCTATGTATTATATTATATATTAAAAAATGTAAATCGACTCACTCGCTCATTCAAGGGAGTTCAATACTTTTTTTTTAATTACAAAAAACAGTGCTCTGGTGTTTTATGTGATTATCTGAGTTGACTCCAGGCAACGCCACATAAATTTTATGGTTTCAGCGTAAGACATTTTTTCAAACTCACCAGCTTGTTGTGCCCACTCTAATATAGATGACACTCTAGCTCCAAATGATGACGAGCAATTCTCAAACTTGGCTCTTCCATCCACACCAAGAGTTTCATAATTGGCTTTGACTCCGCACATCAATGCTGTGGCACATGCCGATGACTCGCCGGTTTGAGCATTCAAATTGTATGTCTGTAACAAAGAAAGAAACAATTTTTTTTATTTAAGCAATATTCCAGAGCAACCACAAAACATAGTTAACTTACTTTCTTAAAAATATATGGGGGTATTAAATATGAAATCTAGAACAAAATAGAATTTAAATTAAAAATAAATTAGGGAGTTGGTAGCATCTATCAGCCATTATAAATTATAGATAGACAATATCAACCTTTGTTGTATCACCTCAGAATAACATTTGTTAATAAGCGGGATTGAGAAGCAAATCGTAGTTTGTGCCCAGTGTTTAGACTTGGTATGTGATTGGTTCATCTTGGTTAATCTATATTAAATGATGTTTAGAATCCGTAAAACTGTTGTAAACTGTGTGTAAACTGAAAGTGGATAAATGTTATGTTGTCAAAATATCTGTTACCAATTGAAAATATCTTATTAACCGTTTTGAGTGTATTATAAATAAGTAAAATGAAAACATAAAACAAACATTTTAAAGTGTTTAATAACATATTGTTCTATCAAGAATAAATAGGGAAACAATAATAATTATATCGTTTTTTTTAATAAGGAAAATTGTTTTTTAAGCATGTATATTTACTAAATAGGCGTTTATTATTATGTCATAATCTGTTTGTCAAGAACATAAACTTTCATAAGCTATTAAAAAAACATAAAAGCAGATGTTGCAGCTAGTACCCTCATTTCATCATTATTTGAGGAAAAACATAGATAACTAAATACATTGTATGTTTTATGTTTTATTGGTGAACATTTCGATCAAGCGCCTTTGATCTATGACGGTGACTTATTATTATTTAAGTTTTATAAAAATAGTGTATAAATACAATGATAAAAAGAATATAATGGAACATGATCATTTCCTTCCTTTTTCTCTCTAGTAATTTTCAAAAGTGTATTATTGGAAAACTTATTTTTATTTATTTTTCATCTCTCTTAATAAAAATGAAATGCTGTCCCGTCTATCCTTTTTATAAAAAGCACAAAAATAGAACCTACTTTATTTGTACTATAATATATTGTACACAGCATATTTCAAGTAGGTAATATTTTCTCTAATAAGATAATAAGTAAAGAAGAAAATTGCTGTAGTTTCGTTTGATTTTAAAATAATGAAAATAACTTCTCCAGTTATTTTAGTGTTGTTAATATAATATATAAAATGGATTTTTTTGTATAAAAAAGTACATTCATTACGGAGTTCAGTATACTTTCAAAAGCATGAAAATTAGTGTCAACAGCAAACGATAGTCTTGTGGGTTGAATCAAAATAAAATTTATGATGATAGTGAAAGATATCAGGTTCGTTTCGTAGTATTAAAAATAATGGTTCATTTTTTATCCATGCCGTATACACTTTGATATTATGGAATTTAAATATTATAAACTTTTAACTATATAAAATTATGATAGAAAAAAAACAAAATTTTCTCTCTCACCTGAGCCAAAGCTGCAGCTGGAAACCGGTCCCAGACGAGATGACCAGCTGCGCTTGTCATTCCTCCTTCAGCTCGCATCCTTTGGGCGCGAAGTTCTCTGGCTGCTGTGACTGTTGCTAGGCTCATGCCATCTCCAACGAACATTATAACGCTCCTGTGAATAAAAATATTATGATATGTCAATTGAATAATATATGACAAAATTATTATTAGGATTACTTGGTCTTCCATTAGATAAAATCTCCAGCAATATATCCGTTACCGTAGATGGTCTTTCTTCATCCTGCAGCGATGCTACAAAGGTGATCTACGTGCATGACGGGAGGCATAATATTTGACGATGGGCCGAGGAAAGTGGCGCGACCTTGTACTTGCCCTATGTCCCAATACTGTGACGCGACAAGGTGAAGTGAGTGAATAATTAGATATAACATTAGAAAAAATATCAAGATTACCTTTTCAAAGATTTAAGTATATAAGATTCAACTATTTAATTACTATTGGCAACATCTGGTATCACACTAAACTTTTATTCAGGTTTCATGGCTTTTAATTTTAGTCTTTGGCATTATTTTGTGAAATTATGCTTGTATTGTTGTTAGAACAACTGCTCTCGTTTTATGCAATTGGTGTATTTGAAGGTTGCAATACACACTAATGCACGTCTATAGTAATGTGTGGTTCATTTTCATAGTACACTCACACATTCAAAACCCTGCGACAAAATATAGTGTATTAGGATATAGTCTATCGGAATTGTATTTATCTGTTCTGTTATTCTCAGATTCGGATTTATCATATGCATAGGTTAATAATAACTAGGCATCAGGGTGCCGAAAACAACCCTCGCAGTGGAAAGCCACTGACTCTTAGAGAGTACCAATAAATTTATTAATTATTTTTTGTATGGTCGCCGAATTAATTTGAATGACACACTATCATAATATTATGATGTCCTATAGATCCTATGTGATTAAATGGAAGACGTATTATTAACTTCTTTATTAATGACAATTATCGAAGAATTCTGTTCAATGAGTGCTAAAGCTACTGACATCAGGAAAAATATTTATAAAGGTGTTTCGTTACATTAATTTGACGCTAATTCTGACTAATTCTTTTTATGATTTATGATTATGGAACATTACATTCATTTGTTTTGATAATATATCATTGAATATTCTATAAAAGTAATGTATTTTGAAATAGGAATATCTATTATGACAAAAATAATATAAATATATCAAAATACTCCTTATGATTACAGCCTACATACTTTTAGAAAGCATGTCCGATCTCAAAAGACATCACACGCCATTGATATAGACATAATATTATGATGAATAAGCGAACATTAAAGGAATCCCCATTTTAAAGGCTTGTATTCTTTCTAATGAGAAGTTTACGCTGTATAATGAGCCGAAAGACTATTGATTGGCTTAATTTATTGTTTTTCAGTTCAGATGTGATATGCATTGTGATTTTATTTTTATATTACTAGTTTTTACGGTCGCCACAAAAACTACAGTTGAAATCAATATCTTTCCTAATATAATCGTATTTTCAAAATTTACATGAGAGATTAATTACCGAAGTCAATATTTATAATATTAATTCAATCGATTAAAAGGACTTGATGGAATTTAAATTTTTATTCTAAAGCATTTAAGTTTTGTACTATTCCATTTGAGTGTACATTTATATTTTATATGGTGCAAAATAGTACAAAACATAAATCAATTAGAATTTAAGTCAATATTCATGAATAATTTAAAAATAATTTCGATAGATAACGTAAAAGAACTTTAGGTACATGGTACATGATAAATTATTAAACATCCAAATTTATTTATTTTACATAAAGTAAACTTTATAAATTATAGATTCAAGATGAAAACATGATTTAGAAAAAATAGGAAATAAATACAATCACAACGTACATAGAAGAACCTTCACATCAGTGAAACGGCAAATAATTTTCAACTATAGGCGCGACAAAATTTTGGACTCGCTGGCAACGTCGAGGTGTAAATACGTAAATTTGTTTCGTGATGGTGACGGGGGTATTAATTCTTAAATCGTATAAAGATGACTCAAAACGTTACCCATTTACTTAAAAAAAGAAAACATGTCAATGAACATATTATTATTGTTACTAATAGAACAATAAACAGAAAATTAAATGGACGCATGTGGGATTTATATGACAAATTATATTTCGTTCGGCATGCGTTATTTGCACCCGCGACCCACAATCCGCGCATCGCCTAGCCACTATCTTTTTAAACCATGCCTCAACTGAGGTATAGCCTTAAGTAAACCTTATTTTAGAAATATAGGGTAATGATTTTCTTCGTAAATTCAGAACTGAATTCTTGTGAAACACGTCTGTGTTCGATTATGATATTGGAATATGTATGTAGTTTTAATGTAGATACATTAGAGAGAAACGGAATTAATACATCCAGACGTTGGCCCATTAAAAATCAGCGTCTCAGTAAATTGGTATTCTGCCTCGGCTGCCTTCAAATTTGGTTTCCACTTAACATTACACACGTTCGCCGCAAATAGGCAAGGTTGGAGGCAGTTCTCGTCTCACCCGCAGCTTGCCGCTATTACGACTAGTTTTCTCACTAACTAGAGGTGAGTAAGTAAGTGCCCATTACGGAAGGCTTATTTCGTCTATCTATGGAGACCAAAATAAATTATAAATATACATATTTTAACATCTTATTAAAGCAAGACATATTTATAGATTATTTCCTTTAATTCTTATGACATATTCGAATTGTTTTAAAAATTCATCACATATTGACAGATATTAATAGATACATTATTGAACATATTACATAATTTGAAAACACTTATGAGAAAATAATATACAACCAATAGAAAAAAATACGACACCCAGCAGAAAACGAACCTGCGTCTCTCGTATAATAATATGTATGTTCAATATAAAGAATGTTACATTCATAAATCTTGTGAATTATTGGTTGAATAAAAAAAAATATTAGCAATGTCAAGTAAGTTACAACAACAAATCTTGGAGTGATATTAATTAAAGTAATTAATACCTCTTTGACTTAAAATACAAAAGTCGATTGTCATTAGTAACTCAATTTAGAAAGCGTTTCAGATACTATTATAAGAGCCATTAGTTAAAAGCTGTCGCAATTAGATAAGATGCCTATACCATTGTGGTCGTCGTTGCGTGTGTGCGCGAATTCAGAGAGACGCAGGTTCGATCCTGCTGGGTGTCGTATTTTTTTCAAAAGAGATGTTTTCTATTGAATAACTATTTTCTCATAAGTATTTTAAAATTATGTTTGTTCAATATAAAGAATGTTACATTCTTAAATCTTGTGAATTATTCGTTGACGAAAAAAATTAGTTAAGATACAGTATTATGCTGTTAAATTAGGTTTTGAAAGCGAGCTTATAGAGCTTCACGGTTATTGTTTTTTCCAATATTTAATGCATGGCAGAGTTTTCTTGTGAAATCCATCTGTAAGGGATCTTGGCATTACGTTTAACAATAAACTAACGTTTAGTGAAAAACTACTTGAGTATCAATAATTTTTAATATACTAACCCAAAGTTTGGACGTTAATATAATGGATATTTTCATTTTCGACGAAATAAAATTGAAAGACCGACTTTCTAAATATATATCCAGATAATTTTCTAGTTCTTTGGCCATATCACTAGCAGACGATGAAAATCAAGGATAGGTGGAAAGGTATTACGAATACATTAAATTTTAAAGATATTGTCACGATTGCCGGACAAAACAGAACATGACAAAACAGAACAGTGACAAAATAGAACAGCCAGGGGAAAAATGAAGCATTCATTTTTGTGGAATCTATTTAGGTTAAGTTAGGTCATTATTTCGTTGTACCTAGTCACCCAATCATTTTGAACATATTATATTGATTAGGATGAGATATCCTAAGCTTGCTGGCAAAGTCCCGTTTATTTGAGGCTTTCTAGCGATTAGGAATGCCGAAATTAGGTATATAATTTGATTTATTATGGCTTTTGAAAATCTATGCTATTAAAAATCTATCAACATAATAGAGATAGGACAATTTCAATATTAAATTTATATTTTTCCTGAAAGGTCATAGTTATATTTATTGTTGTTCTGTTTTGTCACTGTTCTGATTTGTCATGTTCTGTTTTGTCACTGTTCTGTTTTGTAATGGAACCCTTGAGATACATATGAAGAATCCAACTAACGTATTTATGTGTTTTATGTTATGAATGGGAACTATTTATCAAATTTATATTTGTTACTAAATAGATCCAAGTTAAATTCGGTGTAGTTCCCATTTTATTTACATTATTTGGTTTTTGCTTATCCTGAATAATATAAAAAATAGTGTCCTGTTAATTATGCCTAATGAAAAATTGTTTACATATTTATTCATTTTAATTACTAACTGTGAGTACCTAATATTAATGTATAGGCTACTTAATGTATTTATGAATGTTTTGTCTTTTTTGTTAATTCGGTTATTTTAAATCTCTGTTGTATTTTATCTTATATATTAGTTGAAAATGTCGAAAAAAGTGATTTCTACCATGAATAAAATTGACAGTTAACACAATTAAAAAAATAATATAATGTAGATAGTCCATTGGTAATAATTCGTATAATAACGCGATTGTAAAATATAAGTAGAATGACTACATACTCACATAGGTACGGTGAGTTTTTACCTGCCAGTATCTACCTGCATAAACCGCACTCTAAATATTGATCCCACGTTCACCGAACAAGGTTATCTAATATTGGCAAACAGGATATATTCGGACATAGGTACCTGGAAAAGGTCCACAAATTTGAATAAATTCAAATATACGCAAAAATATATTACGCCATTATTACGGCTGTTATCATATACATCCACAATTGAAAGGGTTCGACCAGTCTAGATTTTTATTGTTTCTTTTATTCGAATGCTACTTTGTTGAAATAATTTTACATTGATTTAGGAATCGATGAATTATTGCTATCAATATAATATTTAATTTAGCGAAATTAACTTTACGAGCACACCAAGATTATTTTAGCATGGATACATGCTTTTGTCTTGACCTCCCGGGCGGATTCGTTACGAAAAATCGCACAGGCGTAACGAAAAATAAAGTCACAAAAGTAACGCGGCCGCGAGAAACTCCAGTCGGCCGCAAACAGCGCTTCGGGAATGACGTGTAAACCCGCGCCCCGCAATTTATTTTATTTTCTTTCGAATTTGGACAACCAGCATTTAGAGAATCAGTAGGCAAAGCATGTTTCCATGTTTAATAATTTTAGCCGTCAGTTAAGTATTTTTTTTTCTTTAAAGTAGTTAATGTGGGTATACATACCTACTTAAATTTTCTTATATGATTTTAGTATTAATTACACCCTCTTTAAGCCGGGTAATCACTACGTTCGCGAGCTAGCAGGTCAATTCTTAACGGTTATCACTTTAGCTTATTTCCGTTATTTTCATTATTACAAATTCACACGGAAGGTATTCTTTACACTATACGGTTAGCGGCGGCTATCTCTAATTCGTAATACGGTAAAATTTAGGTTGGTAGACATGTCAGTCAAATTTGGATATTATTGTACTGCCGAACCCAAGTGGATACGACTGAACATAAGCGAATATGCCAAATCAGCGCCATCTAGTCGGTAATGAGCTGAGTACAAGAATTTTGTATTGACACGTCAGACATATCAACATAACCTACAATGAGCTCTTTTTCGATGTTAGAATAGGCCTGCAGTAGCGTTTCGCGAACCTGTAACCGCTGAAAAGGAGGCATGCTGCAAAGATTACGGTCACTCCGCTGGTGCTATGCAGTGTTTATCTGAATCTTAAGCAAACATATTATCTGAATAAATTAGTGGTATACCTACTGCTTTTATATAAATTCATTATTTTGTAGAATATTATAAAAGGACTCTATATTTTTGGCGAGCTGATATCCACAAAAATACAGATAAAGCTATTCTACTATTGGACCTAAAATCTCAAGAATTGTGTGGGCATTAGAGATATTTTATGCGAATTTTTACACTCTGTTATACGAACTAGAACCTAATTTGCTGGCGTCCACGAACGCACAGCACTCGCCTTTGTGTTCGCAAAAAAACCGACACCGTTCGGAACGCATTCTGTGGTTCGCGAACTGTACACGCTCGGAGTACGGGGACGTATCCACTAGGAATAATCGTAGAGAACTACTGGTTTGCAAACGTAGTGGATACGCAAATTATGAAATAAATTAATATCTCTAAGATATTGTAAAATATATTAATCTTAACACGTACATATACAATTTAACACATGTCAGTTTATTTTTATCGGCGTCTATGGTGGCTATTGCTCAGTTGTCAGATCATCCAGATGGCATCGCCAAATCTGGTCATGGCACACATTGGCGTTTTTCTTTATATTATTTCTAAGACAGTTCTTTATTTCTTATATATAACTGGTTTAATTACAGCGTGTAGTTTTATTGTAATATTGTAAACATATAGAATCAATTTGTACATATTCTTCGGTGCGGGCCGGATAACTTGAAGAGACTGGTGGTTTTGGGTAGCCTCCAGGGAAGGCGAAGCAGAGGAAGAGTCTTGGTACACTAGACCGACCAAGTTAAGGAGCTAACCGGAAGCAGGATTCACACTGCCCTATAAAGCCTCTGAAGCAGGGGATTGAGAAGGGTGGAAAGTCTTTGTCGCTTATATCGAATCGAATTTCAAGGTGGATATGATTTTCAGCCACGAGGGAACGAACAACAAGGGAGTAGAAATTAATTTGTATTGTCCATAAAATGTTTTAAATAAATAATAATAAAAAAGGTTAAAATTAAGTGGCTATACTTAACTTGGTTTCACAGCATTTTTGAAATTCACTGTGTTATGTACGATATAAATAACTTTGTAAAGTATCCTTATTAAAAATGTTGCAATCTATAAACTTTCAAAACATGAGACAATATGTTGAATTACTTTAAAACCAATAACCTCTAAAATACTTTCACAGATATTTACGAGACAACAATATATCATGCTGTCTAAAGAGCAAATACCTTGTGTCTAAAAACGACAGATGCCAATCAATATCAACTTAGTGAAATAAATTAATTTAACTTTGTCTTTGTGACATGTTTAGAGATAAAACAAGCTTCAGGAAACATAGTCCTTTAAATAAATACTTAGACAGGAAATTCTCTCTGTTGAGTGTGTACATTATTTTGTTTAGGAGAAATAATTTATAACATATATAGGGAAGTAGTGAATATATTAATATTATGTTTGTTTTGTATACTATGACTTTACGAATGACTTGTTATTTCAAATAAATAATTTATTCATAATAATCACTTAAAATAAAATTATGGTTATGTGGAGTAATTATCTCTATATATATAAAAATCTCGTGTCACGATGTTTGTGGTCGAACTCCTCCGAAATGGCTCGACCGATTTTTATGAATTATTTTATGTATATTTGTTAGGTATGAGAATAGGTCAACAAGTATATTTCATACCGCTAGGTGATTAGGGTATCTCTATATTCTATTTTCTTTTATTTTTTTGACATTTTTTTTTGTATTTTTTTATTATTTGGCATAAAAAAATACCTATAACCCCAAATTTTCATTTTCCTACCCCCACCCTTCCATTTTAAATCGCGATTTTATTATTTTTGTATGAACAAATTTAACCGTCGTTCGTATTTCAAACTTTTACTTGTTATTTATGTTGTTGAATGACAGATGGCACTACGTCCGAGAAGAATTCAAGAGAAGCGTCCCATCATTTTGACATTTCATTCGGCATATCACAACGTAGTGCGTGCAAAATTTTGTACGATTTATTTTAATTTATCTATTTTTATGTGCGTGTATCAAAGTCACAATGCCAGCAAGACGCAAGGGGGGCCATTTGGGCCGTCGAACGAATAAAGCAACAAACATGCAAAATAGTAGAGCAGAAAGAACAGACGAACAAATCCAACAAGATAACAAAAATGTGCGTGTAAGCATGTCGCAATTGCGTGCATCTCAATCACAAGAGGTACGAGCTGAACGAAATCAACAACGACAATTGGAACGGAGCCAAGCGCGCCGGTTCGTAGTTAACACACGCAGAGAAAATGACCGACAACGCTAACAAGTACATCGAACATTTACATCCGCTTCGTTCCTTCGTCTCGCATTCGAGTACGAGCCAGATATTGAATATTCCGCTCATCTGAAAGTGCTGATTGGTGCTATGGACAAAGAATGTCCCCATTGTCATGCGCTCAAATTCAAACATGAGTCAGCCGGGATATGTTGCGCATCAGGAAAAGTACAACTACCAGAAATTGAGACACCACCAGAACCATTGAACGGCTTGCTCATCGGCACAGTTCCAGATTCATGCTTCCAAATGACTTCATTCGGAGCAACAGAAATAGTTCACAATACTGCGGCAAATGGTCAACAATTCCATTCTACGTTCAAAATTAAAGGCCAAGTATACCACAAAGTAGGCTCATTGCTGCCAATGCCAAACGAACCACATAAATTTTTACAAATCTACTTCATGGGTGGTGAGGACATCAATCATGTAGATGCATGTTGCGGCTACAATAGCCTCAATTCGCCTAATGCTAGGCGCATCGTCGGCAAACTGGACGCCCTGTTGAATGAGCACAATGAATTATTGAAATTCTTCAAAGCACACATGCACGAATTGCAAAGTGACAATCACGCTATTGTCATCAATACTGATAAAACACCAGCTGGAGAGCACGTGCATCGATTTAATGTGCCTGTTGTTGACGAAATTGCTGGAATCATGATTGACGACCGCACATCGACGCGAGAAATCGTGATTCGAAGAAGAAACAATAATCTGGAGTTCATCGCTGACACACACCGTTCATACGACGCTCTCCAATATCCGCTAATTTTCTGGAAGGGACAAGACGGATATTGCATAAACATTAAACAACGAGATCCTGTCACAGGTAATTCATTCATTATGAACATCATTACTCATTTTGAATTGAGAAAATGAATGGTTGATGTTTTTTTGTTTTTATCGGCGGTCATCGTCTACAGCGCTCTATTCCTCTTTCTGTCATAGATCCCATCCCCACATACTTACGATACATTCGTTATTTTTTATTTAACAACCAAAATATTCACTAGAAATAATTTATATGGCAGAACAACGTTTGCCGGGTCAGCTAGTAATATTATATAAAACAATTTGCAACCCATTATTAATGAAAATAACAAGATATTTAAATTGTTAATCGACAAGTTATTTCATAAATATGGAAAACATAATAATATGGATAGAGTCCTAGATCATTGGCAAGGTAGAATATCAATTGGTGACCAGAAAATAAACAACTTAGGATTTGAAGATGACACCACACTAATTGCTGCTGATGAAAGAGAACTCACAGAGCTGCTATACCAGGTAGAAGAAGAGATTCGCAAGTGCGGCATCCTTATTAATAGGAATAAGACCAAGTTAATGGTTATCAATCGGGCTAACCTTCTACCAGCAGCAAATATACTCCAAAACCTATAAACAATGGATGAATTTGTATATCTGGGATCTACCATTAGTGGAAAAGGCGGATGTGAAGCAGAGATAAGAAGGTGCACACAGATTGCAAAAAATGCGATGACACACCTTACCACTATATGGAAGGATCGGGGAATTTCGACTGCCACAAAAATGATGCTTGTGCAAACATTAGTGTTCTCGATATTTATATACGGAGTCGAGCCGTGGACCAAATTTCGAAAAATGTCCACCGCTATATGGAAGGATTGGAAAAATTCAATTGCCACGAAAATGATGTCTGCATTTGTGTTCTCTATATTTTTGTATGGTATTCAGTTATGGACACTGAGAACAAGGGAGCGGAAGAAAATTGATGTCTTCAGAATGTGGTGTTAGCACCGAATGCTTTGTATTTCTTGTATAAAGCACAAGTCAATCATAGATTACAGACTACAGATAAAGGAACAGCTCTCGAGAATATATTTCGGCATGTTGTTCGGCGTGAATTGGATAATCTGGAGAGACTATTGGTTTTGGGTAGCCTCCAGGGTAAGCAAAGCAGAGGAAAAGTGTCGGCGCGCTACAGCGATCAAGTGAAGGGGGTGGCAGTGGGCGAATCGACAGGGGTGGAAAGTCTTGCTCGCTCAAAAAATGACAGTCATGATCCGCAGCCTTGAGTTAAGAAACACAAATAAACTATTAACTCATTCGAATCATATTTAATTCTAAAAATATGTATGTCATAATGGTACCATAAATGAGATAAATGGAATTTTTAAGTATTTTCAAGTTTTTTTAGTAGATGATTTTAAAACACAAATACCTAAATTATTGGGGATAGTAAAATAAGTATTGTGAGCACGATATATATTGGATTTAGGTAATACCTACTTTACTCTGAAAGATTTTAAAGCATCATCTCAACTGCTCATTGTAGTTTATACGACTCGGTATGAACTTTAAACCACTAATTATTAATCATTAAGAATATTAAAAATTCAATAAAACTTAAAAGTGGTTGTTCAGATAAAAATGTTCCAGCGGCAACAACAAGCTGTCGGCGATTCCCATTTTAGATTGAAAACTTTAGTAAACTTTCTTTCATTATGAGAACACTGGGTACCAATTAATAACAATTAAATTATAATTCATAAATGTTTTAGCTTCAGTATTGAGATAAATAAAATAGCCAACTTATCGTTGAATAATTATAAAAAACCAACACTTTATTTATGTTTGTAAATATTTAGTCAACTATAATTTATTACGTAGGTAGTAAAATAACCATGTGAATACTCACTTTGCTTTTGATTTTTTATCACCATAATGTTGAAGACGTTTCGCCAGATCTTTTTCTGCCTCGATGTACCAGAAATCACGATCTGAAAGTAAAAAAAATATATAATAATTAATACTATGTATATAAAAAATAGTATGTACTGTCACTAGATGAAAATATCAATTTCTCGCCTATAAACAATTTGAATGACCCTCTAAATCATCCCACCCCGCACCACACTCAGTCTTACTCAAGCGTTTCACGAGGCCCTACATTTGGTGTGAAACATCAGAAGTTTTTTACGCCTGACATTAGTCTTAGGATCAAATACCAAAGACTGAGGTCTTTGACTGAGAATAAAAAGAAAAACAAGTGCCATAGGGAAGAAAGACAAGAAGAACTAACATAAAATAAAATTAATTTCATTATCTTATTATCTATATAGTTTTATACAGATTCAAGTTAACACATTGACTGCTGACTAGATAATTACTATTTAATTACCACATTTAAATAGCATGCTAATTATATCTAATGTCCACCTGTCCAATGTATTAAATAACGATGGAGTAATCTGTTACCATATTTTAGTCTGTACTTATGTATGCACTCTATGCTGACATTATGTCTCCGCCAATGAATCCTTTTTGGATTGCCGAAAACGAGCTGCTTTAGACTGATAGTGTGACAAGAGGATGTCTGGTGACATGATTAGCTAGTATCGGTCGTGAGAAATTCCTATCCAAGTGTGGATCCACTAGACGACCTTCCTTGCTTTAAGCTTTCACGTAAACATAGCGTACGACTAAACCACAACGTGTGTGGGTATTCCAGATGTGCTTATATGATGCATAAGTGGGATTTGAAAGAGGTCCTACTTTTAGAGTGTGGTTAAATTTAGACCACGTAGCACACCGTGGAGTCATGCAAGCCTTCCCAGAAAGAATTTCAGCCATACAGAAGACTTACCCCAAATTTATTGCGTGGATTGATGCCTCGCCAGTCCTACTGTGACTTGTTTACTGTTTCTTATTAAACATTTTTTAACTTTTTTTTTTTTGATAAAGCCGTATTATGATTAAATAATAATTATATAGTTTGTGAAAAAGTACTGATGCTGCAAAGCCTCATTTTACCTTCATGTTTATCCATAATAATCTCTCTTTTTCATTCATGATGCCTACAGTCTTGTGTAATTACAGTTTTTAGTGTGTGTACTTGCTTTATTTTATTTTCATGAGACCCTTGGGTTCCAAAATAGACATAACTGTTTTGTCAGATCGTGGTAATAATTAAATTATTTGCCGCTTTGTAAAAGATGTTGATAACCTGTAATAAATAATAACTCAATAAAAGTTATTTTTCTATTTTCAACTCTACATTAACTCATTCGCTGCTGACTAGATAATGATTTTTAATTACCACCTTTAAAATGGACGTTAATTACATCGATCGGCCGCCTGGTCATTACGCGCCAGGTGCGTCTTCAGCGTCCAAAGTATTTTTTATGCATCATATTTGTGTCTTTATCATGTATATGTTATCACTTCTTTACAAGGAGTGGCCGAAAAGTGCAAAAATGCTAAATTATTATTGAAAATTGTAATCCATCTTATTTATGATTCTTATTTATTTTCTATGTATATTGTCAAGTAATAGAATACGACAATAAATAATCATCAACAACAAATTATGTAAAATAAAATGACCCAAAGGCTAGAAGGCAGTATTTCCGTATTAACTGTTGTTTTTGTCTATATTTAAAGTTGGTTTTGTACACAAAGTTTATACAAAGTTTCAGCTTCTGTTTATGATTTTCTGTGGATTGTATTATATAACTTACCTCCGTAAGTAGTAAATTGTTGTTGTTTCTGAATACTGTGCACTATTATAATTATGAAATACCAGAAAAAGGGTCTTTACAGTATTTGCAGTTTCTAGAGAGAATTCAATAACAATAGATTTTCCTGAAGTAAATCAACATCGAATATAAACAATTTACTGGGATCTGTTAATCCAAGTAGTCAATAGTTGGCACCGACTACCATTTACCTATAAAAAGAAACTATTTAGGAAGTAGTTAGTATTATCTCTTTATAAAAAAATCTGAATGGTACTCAATAGAGGATTGTGAACTAGATATTTTTTCCGTCTGATAGTCTTACGTACAGCTTAATTTCACATCCTTTTAGAGATAATCGGAATGCTACGTCTATCAGTGTCAGTGGAAGAACCTGTATAGGTACTTATTATTTGGTTCATCAATCATGATAGCTCTTTCTTGTCAATTTTGACCATCGGCTTAAAGAAAACTACGATTTTTTTTAGACTTTTGGATAATGAACAAATTGGAGAGTCTGACACAGAAAATCGAGGAGTTTGTCTTAAATAATCTAGAGTTCACTGATAAAATCATTTTTTTGTTTGACCATTCACGAGACTTTAAACATCTGCCTCCAGCATCATAATAAAATGCAGACTACCTGTGTTCACAATCACAGTGAAAAAAATGAATAGAAATAAGTCACACTACCCACAACTGACTTCTTAAATCTGTGTTCCTCTGTTCCTTGCTGATACAATTTTTAATCTACTAAATAAAACATTTATAATAACTATGCCGTGACATTTAACTTAGGTAAAATTTAAAAAAATACAATTTAAAAATATGTCAGGCTATAAACATTTCTCATTCTCACACCAGAGAAGGTTTCAAGTTTTTTTTTTTTAAACTTTTGTGAATTCTCGCGAAACCAGGGTTAGGTATCATTGATATAGATAGTTAATATTATACCAGGGACTTAATATTTTTCAAATGTAACATACAATACCTATATTAATATTTAATTTAAACCGTATTAGTCGTGTTCTTCATTATTGATGATCGCATCTTCATTTAAATACTCCCCTCGTTAAAATGTTTGCAGTAGTATTTACATCCCCCTTCAAATTTTCTGATGGTATCCTTGGATCAGCACATGAGGGATCTATTTTCCACGTCATCCAAGATCCTTTTACTAGTATTTATAAAATTATTTATCTCTTCTGGCCGACAAAAAATTAAAGAGAACTCAACAACGAAGACATTTGCACAATTTTGGAAAAATATTATTTTTATTTGTTTCCTCTGGTATGGCGATGTTAGTTTATTTCATCTGTATTAATTATATCCTTATCATGTACGAATGTAAGTATACGTACAATCTTAAGCTGATTATTTTTGCTGTATGATCCTCATCTTAACAAAATAAATATGGTAGTGACATGAGAATTGATCAGGCGAACTAAAGTCGAACTAATAATAGACTTAATTAAATGATATCCCAATTAATTAATAGCATAGTATATAATACATAGCTAAGACGGGGAAAAGTTAGTTAAAGTAAGGGATATAATAATATAACGTAATCCTGATATTCTTTCGTAAATAATAATTCTTGTCATAAATTCTATAAGATAATAACTCTAAATAACCTCAGTAATTATTTAATTGTTCAGAAAACTAATGATAAATAGATTCACTGTTAATAATTATGTAGAATTTCTAGAGAAATCATAAGAGTTGTCTCCGCTTTCATATTATAATATATAGATATTAATAGATAACTAAAAACTTTTTTCAATAACATAATAGTGGCTACCTACATGACACCCCAATGTTCGATTCGAAGAAGATATCTTCGCCCGAAAAGCAAATGGGCGCCTGTTCAAAAATAAAGTTTTGAGAAAAAACGCATTTTACGTTTTTTGAATGAAAAAAATCGTGTAGAGGCTATTTCTTAATATTTTGAAATGAAATTTAGATATTTACTTAAAAATTAAAATACAATTTATTTATTTATTAAATTTTTCATACCGTATGAAGATTCTAGTCACAAGGACACTTTTTCTGCAACATTTATTTATTTTAATAAGGCCTTTACATATTTTAAAATAATTATACATACTTAGTACCCTTTTCTTTGTAACCACTTTGTAACCACTGCACATAGCTAACAAAGTCGTGTTTGTACATGTTACGTATTTATTTTGTTATAAGTTAATTGAAGATTAGTTTACAAATACACAAGTGACCTTTATTTTCTTTCGTAAACTGTGATTTCATGGATTTAGCTCCACAAATGTCATTTTGCTCATAATGTAGAAAAAACATACGAGCAAAGCTACATTCATAACTCAATACCATCAAAATGTCACAAGTACCCTTTTGCTTTTGGGGCGACGATATTGTGTTCATCCGCAGAGTAAAAGTTGTATTTTTGATTGACAGATTTTTGTTTTTAAGCAAAATGGATGTTAGCCACTTACAAAATAGGTCCATATACTCTGCGTCCAAACACAAATGAATTTACTAGGGTTGGTATTCAAACCCTGGGCCCATAAAAATATAACCTAATACGTGTTATTGCTCGGCCATAAAATTAATACTAGGTAAAACGCGGGGTTCATATCTTATTTTTTTCTTACTCCTCCGACAGCCCTTTTGATTTGTCGATTTTTTAAAATTTTTCAAGATAAAATTCTCTATTACAAAATTTTTTCTTGTATAATTATCTAATGTTGCCTACCTATCTTGAGATTTCAAGAAAAAATATTTTAACCAGGAAATTTAGGTGATTTTATTAAGAATCAAAGTCACAAGCTTTTTAGCATATTTTTTTAACATTTAGTTACGGTCAGAAGGTTTCTTTTTCCGTTTCGACTTCCCTCTGCTACGCCTGATAACAATTTTACGAATTCTCGAAAATTTTACTGATGATTTCTCACAAAATACTCTAAACTTTTACGTATGTAATACTTAGTTTTTCGAGAATAGAGATTCAGTTTTGTGATTATTTATTGAGGTCTCTCGATCACAACACTTAGCAGTAAGTTATGCAATACGAATCAATGGATACAACGAGATCACAAGAGCATCTTCGTAGTTATTTTAAAAATGAATTTCAAATGATCTCGTTAAGGTAATAAAAATACTTATGACTAATGCTTCCTTTTCAAAACCTCAAGGTCATATTTCATTTGAATATAGTTTTAATTTCACGAGTCAATTCCTTCACTGTAGCGATTGACATGTTAGACAAATCTCTTCTACGGTACCCAGATTAAAAATTACATGTGATGAAAAAAGGATTACCTATCTTATTGATAAATATGTAATCGTTTAAATCATTATATATGTAATGAGTGGATACAAAAATTGATTACCAAAATAATCGATTTTAATTGCACATCTCTAGTACAAATATAAACATATTTTAAAAATTTATAAAAATTCTATTGTTGTGTTATTATTTCTAATGAATGAATTCAGTGGATGTGTAGGTATATATATACTTACATATTATTATCCATTCAATTTTAACAACCGTGTTAATTAACTCTGTAAAGCGAGAAATAAAACCTTTTGTTTTTATACTAACGTTACGTATTAGAAGCGGAAATTATCCGAATAGAAAAAATAAGCTGAAAGAATGAAATGGTAGACAGATTTTTTTAATGTGACGAAGGGTGAGTGACAGGGGTTTCGAATTTCCATATAAAAAGAATGAACGCGTGCATGCGTGTAACTGAAATTTATAGAAATGCATATATATTTTGTAGATCTTTTATGGTCATATTATTATAACAGTGAATAGATTAAAATATTTCAATTCGGTAATTTACAATTATTATAACACTGACAATGCTGAGATTTTATATAGCAACATCAGGCACGATGATTTCTATGGTCTACGACTTATAATGCGGGTCCTGAGTACAAATTCCGGCTCTGGCAAAATTCACATTTGCTTTTCAAAATTTAACTTGGTGGATTTTAAAATTTAAAAAATATACCCATTTCTACTAGTGGATAAACTCTTTATTGCAATAAATATGTTACGAAAAATAAAATTGTACATTTAAAATATGTTTTATTTTCGACCATGTCAGATGTTCAGAAGATCATAAGGTTTGTATTAACAAAAAATTGTTTTTACGAGAAATGGATGTTCCATTTGCTCAACCTATTAGGTCCATACTTTCACTCCAAAAAATCGAAAAATAATATGTGTATTTTCCATACCCAGGATTCGAACAGGAACGCACGCCAATGTAAGCTGACACGTTAACCGCTCGGATATCGTGGGTATATAAATAATCGGTTTCTGTAAATGATTTAGGCGCTTTTCAGAAGTTATAAATTATTAGATATTATTTGATAGATTACGTAAATACGTACATTTTGTTATATTATAAGCAATTATGTAACTTATCAGTTTTATTATGAGATGCTCATACCTATACCTATTATTTATTTAACCAACTTCAAGTCACTTGGAGATAAATACTGTATTTTGTAAGTACCAAACTTAACAGTGGTAGATTTAGAGACTTATAAGCCTGTAGTTACTGACTGACTTTGAGACCGTCTATGATAACATAATAAATAAAAACCATAATAATATATTCCAACATCCAACATATCATCATCATCATCATCATCATCAGCCTGAATCTATCCACTGCTGGATGAAGGCCTCTTCAAGTTGCTTCCACTTCTCTCGGTCCTGTGCATTGCGTTGCCACGTACTTCCGCAGAACTTTATCATTTCATCGATCCAGCGGCCTCTAGGTCTACCTTGTGGACGTTTTGTACTTCTTGGATACCACTGGATGACTAGATTTGTCCAACGATTGTCTCTTCTTCGAGCTATGTGTCCAGCCCATCTCCATTTAAGGCTTTTAATAAACTCTATTACATCGCAAACCCTTGTCTGCTTCCTTATCCACTCATTCCTCTTTTTGTCCTTTCGCGTTATGCCCAGCATGCACCTCTCCATACCACGTTGTGCTACTCTAAGTTTCTGGATCTCTCTTTTACTTAGGGTCCATGTTTCACACGCATATGTCATCACGGGAAGCACACACTGGTTGAACACTTTGCGCTTTAGGCACAGTGGAAGGTCACTTTTGAAGACATTATTCAGGCGGCCAAAAGCACTCCAGCCTAGCTTTACTCTGCGAACAATTTCATCAAATATACATCCATCTATAGATACTTGTTGTCCCAGATAGATGTAGCTTTTCACCTGTTCGAGCTGAGTGCCATTGATGAGGATCTCTTTTTGGCCTGCAAAGCAGTTGAACATGACTTTCGTCTTTGTTACATTTATTTTCAAACCTACTTTGTTGCTTACTTCAGCGAGTTCCTGCATTCTGCTTTGGAGGTCTTCTGAGTCTTGCGAGAAAATTACTATGTCATCGGCAAAGCGCAGATGACTCAGGTATTCTCCATTTATGGGGATCCCTTTGTCATTCCAGTCAAGTTGCCTGAATAAGTCTTCAAGGGTAGCTGTAAATAGTTTAGGTGAGATTGTATCACCTTGTCGGACTCCTTTGCTGATAGGAAATCTGCGCGATGGTTTATGGAGATTTACAGATGCTGTTGCGCTACTGTATATATTATTGAAAATATTTATATAGCGTCCAGGGATTCCTTGTTTTCTGAGTGCGTCGAGTATTGAACATTTCTTTATCGAATCAAACGCCTTCTCATAGTCTATAAAACCCATGCATAGTGGCAGTTTGTATTCCTGGTACCGCTCTATGATTTCTCTGACGACTTGGATATGGTCCATAGTGCTGTATCCTCCTCTAAATCCGGCTTGTTCTCTCGGTTGGTTCTCGTCTAGTACATTTTGCAGACGGTTTGAGAGAATTTTTGTGAACGTCTTGTAGAGAATAGGGAGTAGACTTATTGGACGATAATTTGCTAGGTCTTCTCTGTCACCTTTTTTGTGAAGAATGACAATGCTGGCATTTTTCCATACCTCTGGGACATCCTCTTTGCATATGCAGGCTGTGAACAATTGTGCAAGTACTTCATTTGCATCCTTTCCTGCTTTTTTGAGGATATCTATCGTTAAACCGTCTTCCCCGGGGGCTTTCCCACTTTTCATGTAATTTAAAGCATGGGTTACTTCCCAGGATGTAATTTCGGGAGTATGGTCTTCCGAATTTCCATTTCTCTGAAGATCTAAGTCTATAGTCGTATTGTCAGTGTCATCACTGTAGAGATCGCTGTAGAACTCTTCAACTCGGCTTAACAAGTCAATTATTGAAGATGACATAATAATATTAGTTGTTTTTTGTGTATATGTACATATCTGTTTGAATGGTTATGTTATAAATCATTTTTAAATTAGTTTTTTTACAGTATTTAGGTCAACTAATATGACCAATCACAGAAATACAAACCCAACTAAATGAATAGGCCATAGTTCAAGTAATAGGTGGACTTAGAAAACATTATTGAATCATACAGTTAATGAAGTTATTAATGATTGTATTAAGGGGGGACATGCTCGGCGTAGGTCAAAATTGAGTTTTTATTGTATTTTCAAACCATGATCCTGGACATTCCTTAAACGTTGTGGATAAACTATTTATATAATTTTGAAGCCTTTTTATCCTTTATATTTATTTTAAACATTTGATGACTGCATAAAGTATTTTTGTTACATAAAATAGTATTCTTTTAAACCTCTCACTCTAATGTTTTAGAATATAGTCATATTTCGGTACATGAATGTGCAGTGGTGTTAAGATTTTTTACATTCATTAATTTTTAAACGCATTTATAAAACTATAAGTATAATTTGTGATGAGATAATTTTAGTAAAATATTCACGATAAAATATTATATTGATAATCTCTGTGATCCCAAATTTGACAACCTACCTAACCGATTTTATTTTTATTTTTTTTAAACGGTACATTTTCAAATACGCGCGTCAATATCATTTTACTCCCTACTTCAATTATAGTTTGTCAATTTATGGCTACGGCCGTATGTTGTAGCTTAACCACTGGGGAATGACAAAAGAAATGGCGTATTTCAAAAAAACACTATCTTATTCTTAGGTCAATAATTATTATAAAGCAATCATTATTCGTAGGATGTTTATCACACTTGAATGGTCAAAGACATAGCTTATAATAAATATCTTTAGAATTATTTTCAAATGTGTTAATCTTGCCAATTTTTTGAATAATAAAATGCCTAATTCTTGTCAAATTTGGGATCACAGAGATTATCAATATAATTTTTTATCGTAAATATTTTACTAAAATTATCTCGTCATAAATTATACTAATGATTTTATAAATGCGATTAAAAATTAATAAATGTAAAAAATCTTAACACCGCTGCACATTCATGTACTGAAATATGACTATATTCTAAAACATTAGAGCGAGAGATTTAAAAGAATACTATGTTATGTAACAAAAATACTTTGTGCAGTCATCAAATGTTTAAAATAAATATAATGGATAATAAGGCTTCAAAATTATATAAATAGATTATCTACAACGTTTAAGAAGTGTCCAGGATCATGGTTTGAAAATACAATACAAACTCAATTTTGACCTACGCTGAGCATGTGGGCCGTTAAGAAGAGAAATAAATTTAAAACGAGTAGAAAATAATATTAGCAAGTAAGCAGGTTAGTAGAGAATAAAAAAAGACCGTCAATAACGGAAATACTTAGTTAAACGTAGGTACAGTTATCCAGTAATCATGAAAGACAATTAATATTTAAGCTTAGAGAAACTTATTTTGAAAGAGGGAAGAGAACAACACATTTCCATTCGATCAATATATAATGATTTATAGTCCTACAGAGTCAAGCCTAAATATTTTAAAATAAGAACACAATAACATTTATTTTCTTTTCAAGGTTAAAACGTAATTTTATTTCATAATTAGTATGATTTATCTGCACGTTGATTTATTACTCCTTCGCGCTTTGTACAAAAATAGACTAGATACCAACGAAAAAAATTAAACTTCTAGACAATATTTTTTTTGCAAGTGTATCTTTCAGCTTTTTACAGAAACGAATTGGCTTAGTTTACAAAGTTGTTTTGTAGCAAAGACCAACTCCTTTAGCAAAACAAACAAAAATGTTCGAACTTTGTTTTGAAAAAAAAACGAACTTCTGAATCATTAAAATCTTGTAACAAAGGAATTTTTGGAATATTTATTTTGTACACTAATTTTTGAAGATTCATTTTAACTTATTAACATGACAAGATAACAGAGATTGTTATTTTTTCTACAAATAAATATTAATAATTATTAATTAACGTTATATATCTGACGTAAAATCAATAAAATAATAATAATATGCTTGTATATTATTATATAACGAATTTACATGTTTGTCGTAATAGAAATATTTACAATATACCTATATGTACTTACGTAAAAAATGTCTATGGTGTTTCTATTAAGTACCATTATTATTATTTTAAGCTATTGTCTAGACATGGATTATTTAGACTCTGAAGAGATAAAATTTTAATACAACATAATAAAAAACTTCTATAAAATAATAAAAATATTTAAAATTAGACTCTAATTGTATACACTTTAGAAAATAATAACAATAAATATAATGTTGATAATAATAATAATAAAACCTTTATATTATTTTTAAATAGATAATTTTAAAAATAAAATTACATAATTAAGTAATATAATAATATGGTTTACCTTGAATCTGAGGTGGCGTGGTCGGCCCTGGCTCAATCGGCAGTAGAAATGACCATGGTATGGCCAGAAGTAGTATCACGCCACTCTCCAAAAGTCTTGCCATCGTGGCATAGAATGGCCGAAATGTTACAATTTTTCAATACACCTTTTCATTAAAATATTAGCACTTTCAAAATCCTTAATAACATCATCACGCCATAATGATTTATATCAGCAGGACACTTTTATTATTATTATATAATTATAGGCGAATCATTTATTTTTATTTTATAATTTATTAAACTCGTTTAAGACATTTCTTTTTCCAAGTATTTTTAATTCAAACCACTCCATTTTCTGAAAAAAAACAAACAATAAATTATTAGTGAATTCAGATAATTAGGTATCTTTTACAATTTATTAATTTTTTAATAGATCCTACAAATATGGTGATATATATATTTATTTTTTACTCATATTTTTGTTTGTCCATCAAGTGGTAATATTGCATATTTTTTATTGATTTTTTTTAAACAAATTATTAATAAAATGTATTTTATTAAAATATTGATTAATTATAAATATTTGTTTGGTGATATATTGAAATGTGTTATTGTAAGTGCTTATTGCTTCATATTTAGTTTTATTTTAATAATTTATAATATTTGGTTTAGCGTCCTTAATGTTGCATTATGAAATAATAGTATTCAATTTCATTAATTTAAATTTAATTATTATTGACAAAATATTATTAGATGGATAATTTAATGCCTATTGTATAAAGATTATTTAGTTGAAAATGTCCCTCTGAGGTGGACGAATCGGGTCCAGATTTATTTATTAAAAATAGAAAAAGTGCTATAAAAATTTTGCGTTTTATTAAATTAAATTAATAATGTTATATAATATAAGTCCTAATGCAGGCGCATACACAGAAAAAATAAATAAAATGGTTTGAAGGGCCAATTTGGTAAAATATCTATATATTTACCCCACCTCATACTTATAGCTTCTCGCTTAAACCGCTACCTACACTCCTCACTTTGAGTCTAGCGATAAACATCTGGCTTTTAGTTATAACTAAGGATGTTTACCTATGAGTTATTACGAGCTGTTGCATCCACAAGTAGTTATCAAATGAGCGTGGCTTAACGGTCATGATGCATCGAAATATTAAAGCAAACATTGAACGCTCCAGATAGTTAGTTGCACCAACTTATGACTACCATGGGTCTTTCAGTCACTGCATGTAGGGTGTAGAGTGGTTCAAACCCGTTAAGAACGCTGTTCGACAGACGAGTTAGAGTCTGAGAAGAGCACAGGGAGCTGACATCTACCAGTGGATCGACCCTAGTTGATGGCGATGATTTTTAAAACTCTTTTTATTTTCTTGATATAAATATTTCCAGATGAAATAATCATTATTTTATTTGATTTAAGCTTGAATGTTCACTAGATATAACAACGTAGTAATATTTTTATTGTACTTTGAAACATATATTATTGTACTCTAATAGAAAAATAGGTAAATATTAGGATATCTGTTTGAATTCAACAAGGTGAAAAATTATTTTTAGAATATTTCTAACAGATACGTAGGTATATTACGATATTTAAAATTACACACCTACACTATTTAAAAACTTTACGGTTTTATTTTATTTTATTTACAAACATAGTCGAAGGCGATTTGTATTTTTTAAAATATATTCCTTAATTTTATTCTTTAGATAATATCACTTCTTGTTTTGATTTAATTCTTTTGTGTGCAAGAATCTTTTGAAAAATTCCTTCCAAAGTGGATATACTTTTTTTAAGAAAGTTTTTTATTTCGCTTATTCCTGAAAAGCAACGGAAGAGATGATCTTATTCATTGTTCAATTGACCATCTTTACCATAGACTTAATAAAAGATAGGTCCTAAAATTTAGTACTTAATACTTTTAAAATATAAGCATAACACGTATATGCCATAAATTATTAGCCTATATTATGCATTAATATCGTAATTTCATAAATTTTTAATCTTGCCATATACTGTCTAACAAGAACTTTTTGTCCACGTGTTAAAACTGTGAACTAATAATGCCCTCCAGTACAAATTTATCAATTTTTTAAATTAAAAGTTTATTAAGTTTACGCTCTAGTGGTGTACAGGTCAGTCAATGTATGTACTTTGAAGTTTTTATAACAAAAATATGTATAAAACGATCAGGAAGAATTAGAATTATTATTAGTAATCAGTGAAAATCAAGTTATCTAGTTGTAGTATTGAGGTGACGATATGATTAATGCTACTAGTATTTCGGGTTAACGCAGATAATCGGTTTTCAAAACAAATTTGAAGCTACTTTATTATGTAAAAAAAAACTTTACGATTTTTGTTAGAATACGTAATTAAAAGATAATATAATATACAAAATGTCATTTTTGTTTCAATTTTACGGACAGGAGCGCCACTTGTATACCGTACTAAAAATCTGTTGACTACCATATTAACGTATTTATTTGGGTTTGGGTCGAAATCCCGAAGGCCGGAATCCCGAAGGCCAAAATCCCGAATGCTGAAATCCCGAATAACCAAAATTTCGAAGGACTAAATCCCGAAAGCCGAAATCCCGAAGGCCGAACTCCCGAATACCGAAATCCTGAACGCTGAAATCCCGAATGACCGAAATTCCGAATGGCCGGAATCCCGAAGGCTGAAATCCCGAAAAAAAATACAAACAGTAATGATTGCGCAATTCAAGACAAGTGTTACGATTGCACAAATTTTTACAGGAGAGACAAAAACCCATTTGTTCTACAAAAAAATGGTTTTTTGTCTCTCTTGTAAAATTTGCGCAATACTAAATAAGTGTTAATATTGCGCAATTATTGCTGTTTGTATTTTTTTATTTTTCGGGATTTTGGCATTCGGGATTTCGGCTTTCGGGATTAGACTTTCGGGATTTCGGCCATTCGGGATTTCAGCATTCGGGATTTCAGCCTTCGGGATTTCGCCCGGCACCCATTTAGTTAAATAAGTATAAAATTGTATATAATATTATCCAACATGTAAGGAGAATGTATATAAAATAAAGACAAGTAACTTATTATACATATTATTAATGAATTGTAAATTGAAAGCTCCGCTACTTAAAAATTAATTTTCAAATAAAAATAAATGAAAAGCAATTTAGGCAGAATTTTGGCAATTATTTTTATGATATAAATATGAAAAAATAAAAAAAAACTTATAAATATATTATTATACCTACCTATTTTTTTTTCAACTGAATAATGAATACTGAAATAAATTTATGTATGTTTACCCAAGTGACTAGCTTTTTGCAAGAGTGAATTGTTTGTTTTCATTGGAAAATGAGTAAGAGAGAATAATTAACATTTTTTCCTTGGGAAAATAATTTATTTTTTATTTTTTAGACCACAGTTTTTTATTCGAGATAGATTTCCGGGAATTGTGTTTGTTTGGTTTCTCAGTAGATTTGTAAACCAGATATTTGATATTACTTGTTACAAATTATAGTATATTTTTTTCACAAGCAGTATATATTATACGAAAGTTGAATAAATTTGATAGCCAGAAAAAATTCGATGCCTTTTACGAGTATCAAGGAATAATGATAAAAAAACATTAGTCACAAGATAAAACAATTTCTTCATGTATGTATGTATACTTAACCGCTCCTAAATGGTTCTAATTTATTTAAAATATTATTATTTATTAATTATTACGTACTTTTACCGAAAAATAACAATACATAAATCAAATAATATATTAAATATTACTGTATTGTGTGGATTAGTTTTAGATTTTAAACATAATATTAGTCTTTAAAATAAAATACAATAACAAACTGTATAATATTATTTTGTTTAGAATAAAAATGCGTACGGGATAGTTTGTGGAAATTCCGTTAGATTATTATTTTAGAACGATGTTATCTTTAGCATCAAAAAATGTAAAGTTGTTATAATAACAAATTCATAACATTTTTTTGATTGGGTAGTCAGTGAAATGTAAGGTCTCACGTGGCGGGAGGCGCGAGACATGACGATGGACCGAAAAAGTGCCGCAATCTTGTGCTTTTAAATTACTCTCCTGTAGAGTTGCAACTTGATAATTACGCCTTTCTTGGTTATAAATCACGATTTATTGTAGTTTAGCTTTGTTAATATTATGTACAATGCATCAATGATTTAAAACGAAGATGTGGCCAGAAAGCCAGAACATACAACTAATTGAAATGTTTAACTAACAACATAGTTAGACAATTATATTTAGAATTCCTAAAATGGTTTTTTATATACAGAACGTACATCTATACCCATTTTGTTGAGTTAGTAGAGTAAGAACTTTCTGGTGGTTTATTCGGCTTAGAGATAGCGAGCTTAAAGCAACCGGCTTGTTGAATTAGGTCAATCACTTTGACCACTTTGCAAAACATAGAATATTAGTGAAAACTGAAACCAGTTCGATGCATCATACTGATTATTTGTTGAGTGGTTTAGTTTTAATGTATGAATTATTTTATAAGAAAGGCTTATATTGTACTTCTAAGTTGAATACATATGGACATATATTATTAGGTTAGCAAACCTTCATATTACAGAAAAATACTGTGGAGTCTGAAGGTGAGAGATATAAGCATTAAAAAGTGAAAAAAGAGTAGAATACGTCAACATTACCATAATTCATACATGCGTAAGTTAGGAAAAAAGGAGTCAAATAAAAAAATCTGAATTAGTAAATTTTATATGGAGACATTGAAGCTCACATATAAGCCATTCAAGATTCTCACGTTTTTTTTAGATCTAAATAGTAGTGATAGTGAATAATTTTCTTTTTCCATTTATAGATAGAACTATTTGCTTAACCCATCAGATAGAATATATTCTGGATCAAAACACGCATTGAAAACACCATATTATCTGAGTTTGATCAAACCAAGAGATAAGAGCCGAGGATTCACTGATTTCGATGTGAGCTTTCTGTTTATTAATCTATTATGTGCACTTAGTATTAACTATATCATGATGTTTTGTCCACTTAGGATATCATATTGATAATAATTATTATAAAATATGCAAGGAATGAATAGTATGACGTTTCGCAATGGCTAACAGTGCAGCATTACGGAAAGATATGAAGAAGCTACTGATTATATCCGAGCGTGCAATTTATTTAACGGTCAATTTTCCAGGCACAAGGATTGGTCTTCGGATACTAAAATAATAAAATATATTACGACATCGTTTTATACTTTATACGTAATAACAAACATCAAAGATATTAGTATAAAATTATATAGAAAAACCTGATAAAACTATCATACGAGTGAGAAGTGCAGTGCACATGAAAAATAGGGGCATCTCAACTAAAATTAATCTCGTACAGAGCTTTGGTATTTTATAAATCTCTTTATGTGGTAGAAATATTATGATCAGTACAAACAGCGGATTGAAGAAAGTATCAATGCTTTTGAAAGTGTGGTATTGGAGACATTTTCTCAGTATCACATAGACTTTTAGACGAATCAAGAAATCATTATATAAAAAGTCAAAGATCTAAACTAATACTTATATTATCAGATCACAAGTCTAGTCATTATTGGCAGCAAAAACTGTAAAACAAGAAGCGTACTACACCAATAGAATGGCTATCAACACGATAACAAGTATCCGTTATTTTTCTTGATCAAAAATAACATAGATATTACTTGAAGCGATTACGTACACAAGGCGGTTATCAACAATAATAAATTGTTAACATACAGCGCTGCATCTTATTTTATTCTAAATGTTTTGAAATTTGAATTATCCAACTGGAGATTATAATCGGTTGCGTCTAGAATCAAGTATGACTTTTTAAAAATATTTTGCAGTAATATTGAATAACATTTGACAGCTGTCAGTTAAAATCGGCCGTATTAAAAAAAACATCACGTATGACCGTTAACTTCTTAGGATGATTAACTACCTGAGTACGACATTATGTTACTTTTTTTATTAGTTTTGGAAGTGATAATATTTTAGAATACGCAGCCATCCACTGGACCGATCATCAAAAATACAATATGGTCCTATTTTGGGTCAACAATTTTATTCATTAAATCGGTGACTCCTAACCAGGCTTCGTAAAATGATAAAACTATTGCTAGGTTAGATATTGCGTTATAATTAGGTATTTGTGTAGTAGAACTACTTTTTCTTTGCATTTTTGTGGCGAAAGAGAATGAATGAATAAAATAAATTAGGATGGCAGTTGTCACGCACTAAAAATATTAATTCATAGGTTTTTGGCGACTCGTATTTCTGGGAATGGTAAAATTTGTTAACAGATCGCTCTGCAGTGGCGCCAAATGTCAATTAAATTGTGTATTTGAATTAACGCATGTGGCCAAGGCATGGTTGGGAAGAGTCAAGGTGCATCTAAGAAAAGGATTTGATATTAAAGTTGTTTTTATAAAGCACTCTTGAGAACATGGTGACCACAGTCATCGGTAACTGCTCCTGAGACATTTACAGTCATATATTTTTACTATTTACTTTTTATTTTTTTTATTTTTACTTTATAATATCTGAAAATCATCTAGAAATATGAGGAAACATTTATTATTAAATGGCGTATCGTGTGTAAATTGGTTATGGTAATTTTATTCACACCTGTGTAGATTACGAATTACGACATCCTTTATCGTAGCTCAAATTTATAATTGTGTTACTGCAACTTACACAACGTATCGTAAAGTACACATGTGGTCTATTCAAAGTTAAGCTTACAGAAAATCTATCCCTGGTAAATATATTATGTAGAACGCTACACGTAATAATACAACATCCTGTATATATAATACTATACCTATATACACGGTATTCAGAGCTTCAAGTGAAACATTAGACAGGAGTTTCTTGCATGGTCGGCTTTAAACAACACTTTTGGCTTTCACCATTTTAGTAGTAGGTACATTATATTATTAGTATTATTCAACAGTGGCAAAGGGTGGAGATAGGCTTTTAAGATCCGATATAAATAGCGCATATTAAACTTTATCAGTCAGACATATATGTTGTTATTGAACTAAGATTACAATTACTTGCATATACCTAGTATTGGTAAGTATTTTTTAAATCGATTAAAACTTGCCTAAGCCAAACCATAATAGTTTTGGTATGGTATGGGCGATTTGATAAAAATAGTGCACACTTTTCCGTCATACTTATTTTTTTTCGTTGAATTAAGAACACACATTATTATTGTGATGGTTAGTCTTTGTTGATTATTAAACCTTGCCTAAACCAAACCATAAAAGATATAAATATTCTTCTATCTATGAAATATCAAAAAATAATGTATGATTTAATAGCATATTTTTAGATACTTTATAGATAGACAAATATTTTGTTGACTATTATCTATTATGACTTGGTTTACACCGGGTTTATTTAAATTTAAAAAACTAACCAACATTAACTGCAAATTGTAGTTTTAGTTCAATGAAAACATTAAAATGTATGATTGACAAAGTTTACTGTGCGCTATTTATGTCAGATTTTAACAGCCTACCTCCACCCATCGCCACTGTTATTCATATTGATTCCAGGTTACGTACATTATTTTATGGTTATATACAAATAATTGTATAAGAGTACGTCTTGTATGTAGATTAACAATCAATGGCTAAAAAATATTTAATGTTTTTGTCATCGTTTGGTTCTTCGAAAAAAAAAATAAGAAGCATTTCTTTATAAATGATATTTATTTGAAAACAACTCATCCACCCATATAGCGGGAGGGTATAAATAACAGTCATAAACACTAATAGTCTAGTACAGAATGTAGGCGTGATGAACGTCAGAGGTAAGGAGCTGAAATTTAGTAGGAATGTAGCCTTCAACGTCTGAGCGGTTTTTTTTTTTTTTTTTTTTTTTTTTTTTAATATTTTGGTAACCTGTAATTACGCTATAGACTAGAAAAATACTAGGTGATAGTATCACCTGTCATCATCTTTCAGTCCAACCAGCCGTTGGACCCATAGGCTGTTTGACCTTGCAGCCACAGAGGCCAATTTTGTTGCGTTTAAAAAAATTGCGGCATTGCGGACGTGAAGATCTCTTCACACCGTTTAATATGTCCATAATATGGTTTTAGGTATTTTTTTACTATGTATTTATTGATTATAATCATTATTTTTTGTCATTTCACCGCGCTACTCTCTCCAATGGGCACTTTTATTGGAAAGAATCTGTAAACTCAGTCAAAGCTCACTTAATTGTATGGAGACCTTAGTCTTGGGTATCTTCTCCTGAGACATTCCAGATGTAAAAAACTGCTCATGCCTCCCAATAAATGTAGGACATCGTACCATGCTCGATTAAGACCGAGTGTGATGCAGGGCGAGTTGGTTTGGAGGGGTCTACGTTTATGTCGTCAACATTCTTGTCGACGTGTTCAATGCGTTCAATGTGTTCAAAACGCAGACTTAGTAAACGTGTATTTGTGTGCCATGATGCGCTACGTTACAGATAAATCAAGACAAATCTATAATGTAATAGGAAATAATAGGTTAAATTTAATATATACCTGATTAATTTACACAATAAACTTTGTTTGATAACAAAAAAAGTTTTGTATGAAATCTCTGTTTTAATTCATGTGAACTATTGTTTTAATTCGCATGAAAATTTTTGCCAAAACTTCCAATGACACTATTTTAAAACAAGGTTTTTTTAATGTTATCGTATATAACTAGGGTATAGATTCACTGATGAAAATTTTCTATATTCAACTTAACTATTTTAATTACAAAACAGATTAAGTTTAGGCTGTGTTATCAAAACGCTACCTTAATAAGGTTTGCCAAAACAACCAATTTACCATGACGCCTCGCGTAAGAATACGAGCTGCATCACATAACCGGGTCACACTAAACCTGAAGTGGAAACAGTAAGAGTGTAATTTATTTTGGCTTAGAGTGGAGGCAAATCGCATCAAAAGAGGTATTATGAAACTCGTTTATGGGCGCCGTGGGATGGACGCACCGTGTCATTTAGACACAATACGCTATAATATCACTGCCTTTCAAATGTGACTATCGGTGAGCTTTCTATGCGGCTTTAGGGAGGATTTAGATCACAGGTTCTCAAACTTATTTCGACCACCGCCCACTTTGAGATTTAAAAAAATCCTGTGCCTCCATATTTTTAACTCACTTTTTACATTACCATCTGTTGCGTATCTTAATTACGTATTGCAAATATACTTTTTAAACATGCATTATTATATGGATATGATAGAAAGGGTGTGACCCATATCCTATTTCTGAGATCAAAGAATGTTTCAATGAGACGAAATAAAACTCATACTTAATCATATTTAGAAGAATTTTTATTAACTTTAAAAAAGGCTTTGAATTTTAAACTTATCTAATGTGAAGAATTAATCTGATGCATTTCGACGTGTTTGTTAATAACAAGCTCGAATTTACTTAAAAACAGCCGTAAGTCGCTTCAGTAACTCGCAGCCGATTTCTCGTTTTTGTTAGCAACGTTGATACAGCACTAAATCCACGTCCACACAAATACGACGATGGGAATGCTATCAAAAATCATTAAACAACCGACCATAACCCATAGTACAGTTGAGAGATTCGCTTCTGCAGACAAAATTCTTGGTAGCCATTCTTGAATTTAATTTTTAATTCTTCGTTTGTTGTCAGTTCTATAAGTTCTTCTAATCTAGGATTTTTATAGATAGAATTTGTCTTCAGTCGCCCCTTTCGATTTCCTTAACGCCCTCTAATTTTCTTTGACCCTTCTACTGCTCCCCTGAAAGCATCCAGCGCCCAATCATATTCAACCAATAATTCATATAATTTGAAAATGAATCATTCTATAATATATTAAATAAACATAATTTGAAAATTAGGATTATTAAATTAAGCTACGGGTATACTACATATATATTTTTTAGAATTGTTAATAACCATGTCCATGCTTTTTCGTACAAGGTGGTTGTTAGTAATTTTTGAATAATCACAAACACCCAGACTTTGAGAAAAACACAAATAAATATCTTGTCCTCACTGGGTATCAAACCCAGAACTGTCAGGTGGAAGACCAGCGCCTTACGTATTGTACCACGAGAGCCGCCTATCCTACATAATTACGGTGAATTGAAGTAGTAGTTATTGCATGAAATTAGTTTATTTAATTATTAGTACGTGCAAATACGTTATAACTTAAAATTTTAAGTAATCCGGATGTCGGTTAGTAATTAAGACATTAAATTAATAACTACATTGATTTAATGTACGTCTTAATAAACTAACTTCTTACATCTTGTAAACTATTCATGAATATAAAATGATTTATTACTACAATATTTAATCAGTAAAAACCTGTAGATGAAACACAAATAATTCTCTTAAAGTTGGGAGTTTTTCTTTTACTTTTTACCATTTTCTAAACTACTTTCTACAGGTACTCTTTGCTACTGCTACATAACTGTATAATAAATATGAGTATGTACACATGAAAAAGATCAAACTCAATGACAACTAATTTTGAAATATATATGTTTAAAACATAATAAACTTTATTTATTATAATTGTAGAGGAACAATTATTTAACTTTTTGTGTATAAAACGGAGAAGGTTGTTGTAACAGTTGCTGATAAGTAAGGCAATTAATTGAGAATAACACAAGTATTATTAGAAATAATATCAGATTACGAACTAAAACTTCCATAAATCTTATCAAAAAACGATCAAAGTCAACTTGATTTTAAAGAAATCATACAAAATTATATAACTTTGAATCTTATTATTCTGTCACAAGAAATAAATAAATTTAATTTTTAGTTAATGATAATTTAAAAGTCTAATAATTTATCCGTAATAAGCAAATATTGACTGTCATATAATTATGTTTACGGAGGAATATTACCATAATTTATAATGTTTATTTATGAAAATTTAAAGTTAAAGAACATCATACTTTATATTTTTAAACAATAGTATAAGTCCATCACAATGCTGATATAGCTCGTTCTCTTCAAGAGAGTTACCCAAAACTTGTTTCTATCAGTAACAACAACAAACTCTTCAAAGCCACCATTGTGGGAAGTTTGAAAATTCGTAGTAGGCGTACCGGCTCTGTCAAATATTATTTCCCAGATTGTGTGAAAAGTGACGTCGGTTTATAATAGGATGTCAAGGATTCAGACCCATTCTGTATACATATTATAAATTTTACATTCGATCACTTTAAACATCGAAAGTTTGGCCCTCGCAGCACTAAAAACATCATTATAATCGATTCAAAGTTTTTCTAATTTTTCATGTGAGAGTTTGGTCTTTCTTACGTTTGTTACTTACACATTTAGCTATTTTTTACTTTTCTACATATACAATTTTGTAGAAATATTGATGGTTTTGTTTACAGATATTGTATGAAATTGACTTATTATACACAAAAGCTCCTCTAAATTGTAGGTACCTTTAAGATGTCAAAATATCTTTAGTCAAATTTCATTAAAAGTCATTTAAAAATACATTGTCTTATCGAACACAATATAATCATAATAATAATATGTCAAGTTTTCTTTAAATTTTCAAACTGTAGAAAACTGTATATACATCATATAATAATATGCTCATCGATATGGAATGGTTTAATGTATATTAAAAAACTTATTTTATAATATTAATAACCATGTCCTTGCTTTTTCGTATAAGGTGGTTGTTAGTAATTTTTGAACAATCACAAGCACTCAGACTTTGAGAAAATCACATAAATAATATATTGTTTATGTCCTCACCTGGATCAAATCCAGAGCTCCCTGATGGAAGTCCAGCGCATTACGCACTGCACCACGAGAGCCGCATATTGAAAGACGTTATTGACTCATTTGTATGCATACCTATGTATCTTTAAAAAGTCTCATACATATATAAATTGAAATATATTGAAAAAAAATATGGATAGTGGATAGTGAGATTTTACCATACACAATATTGTTGGCAGCCAGATCAATACTTTAATCTATTAGGCCACCGTACAGTTCAAATAATAATTTTTCCGTAATAATGACAACAGTATTTTATTTTAATTTACATATTTTTAACATTACCTACATACTTACTAAATTTTATTAATATATGGCGTCAGAATTTCCTATGTTGGTTTTGGCATCCTTGCTCTTGTACTAATATTTTGATTTTTTTAAAATTACTATTTATATTTAAGACCAAACCTTAAAACAAAAAATAATGTACAATCTATTATTAACACGTATGCATATGTAATATTCAATACAATGTAATCAAATTAAAAAATATATATATTGAACGTAGGGTGGATTCTAAGCTTATCCAAGAACTGTCTACATCTACCCTTATACAAGGCCAATACCTTTCATATATCTGCACTATTCGCTATATAGTATACTTCATGACATTGTCTAACTACCAAAGTTTTGGGCTGCCAGTTGATCTGTGAACTATCTGCTATTCAACACACACCATGACGATTGGACACCGTCCACTCTTGCTGCATGGCCAGCCTATCGGAATCTACTGTTTTTTTTAACGATTAAGGAGATATATTATTGCCGAATAAGAACGCAGAGTATATCGTATATGACATTCGTCTTCTTCTAGTACTGGGTCTAATATAGAATGATATATTTTATGTACCTTAGACTCTTAGAGTACAGATGCCTTAACTTATATGACAGTACATTGTTCAAATGCCCTAAATTATATTATAACCTATTTAAGAATCAATTCACCTTCTATCAGTGGTGAGGGGTGGAGATATGCTGTTAATATTCGACATAAATAGTGCACACTAAGCTTTTGTCGGTCATACTTATTTATTTTCATTGAACTAAGAATACAATCTGCAGATGGTGCAGTGAGTTTATAAAATTCAATTAAACTCTGCCTAAATCACACCATAATGATTTAGGTATGCGACGAACGATCCAATAAAAATAGTGAATAGTTTCTCAGTCATACGTATTTGTTTTTGTTGAATTAATAATATGTACATACTATATTACATTATGGCGTTGCTTAATCATCTGCACTACAACCCAATGTGGATCTTAGCCGCCTCCAAGAAACGTCTCTACTCCCCTCTGTCTGCCATAAGCTCCCTCCACCACCTCAGTCTCAGGGATGCTGTGTCTCTGTCTATACAGTCTAGGTCTCCCGACCCTCCTTTTCCCTTCTGGTCTATTGAAGAGAAGCCTCTTTGGTGGTTGGGTGTCTTCTATCTTTGAGACATGGCCTGCCTAACGAAGTCGCCCTACTTTCACGTGTAAGACTACAGGGGGATCTTCATACAACGCATATAGTTCATGGCGTTGCTTAATTTTTTTTAATTAATAAAGCCTTTCCTAACCAAACCATAAGCGGTAAAAATATTTTTCTATCTATAAATATGTAAAATTATGCATAGTTTATAGGCTTTTTTTTACTATTATCTACTATAGTTTGAATTAGGCAGGGTTCAATTGATTTTTTAAAACTAACATACACAATCTACATATTGTAGTCTTAGTTCAATAAAAACAAATACATTTGACTGACAAAGTTTAGTGTACACTATTTATGTCGGATGCTAACAGCTTACCTCCACCCTTCGTCACTGCTGTTTAGATTTAATGAAAACCATAAAACTAATAATATTAATTGCGTAAAAAGTTTTAGGAGTCCATTTACACTGGCTTTGTGATACAAATATTTTTGTGAATTTCCAAAATATGATATTATGGTCACCTCGAATCACGGTTATATAAAATACATGGTGTTGTTCCAACAAATACCTCAGAAAGATTGCACCTGAATTGTGTTCAATAAAAAAGGGTGAAAAAGGGTTCACAGTATAATCAGGCAGTTCCTTCGATAAATTTGCAATGGAATTCGCTCACACAACTTGCTCAGCATTACGTGTTTATTTGTATCCGTCTATATTGACTTGCAGTTTTTGTCCTTTAAATATATCAAGACGTTGACGGGAATTTACTTCATATATAATATAGTCGCAGCCTATGACTCTTTATTTGCAAGTTATTATACTTTTCCTCTCAATAATTTATGATAAACTTTAAGAAATCCCAAACATTTCATTAAAACTTAAAATAAACTCGATTAAGTAGTTGATTGCATAAACTGTTTAATGCAGCTTCCAAAATAATTACTGTAACTAGGATATGTTACGAAGCAATGGTATTTTTATTAATTAATTATATATATATTATAATATATTATATATATTACCTGTCGTTATACAAGTCGTCAGGGAAATCATAGGGCGCTACCAGGAATACAAACTGCCATTATATCTTGGTTTTATAGATTATGAAAAAGCGTTTGATTCCATCAAAAAATTCTCAATTATAGACGCCCTTAGCAACCAAGGAATTTCCAGACGCTACATAAACATATTGAACAGTATATACAGTGATGCCACAGCATGCGTGAAACTCCACAAATGGTCGTGTAAATTCCCCATTAACAAAGGTGTCCAGCAAGGTGATACCATTTCACCTAAACTATTCACCGCTACTCTTGAGGACTTATTTTGGAAACTTGATTGGGAGGAAAAAGGTGTTCCAATTAACGGAGAGCACCTTAGTCACCTGCGCTTTGCAGATAATATTGTTATACTCTCACAAGACCCGAAAGACCTCCAAGGTAGAATGCAAGAACTCGCGGATGTCAGTCAAACGGTCGGTCTAAAGATAAATGTCTCAAAGACAAAAGTGATGAATAACTGTTTTTCGGACCCTGCGATTATCTGTATTTCTGGCACCCAACTCGAGCAAGTCGGCAGCTACATCTATCTCGGACAGCAGGTGTCCATAGACGGAAGCATGCACGATGAAATTGCTCGAAGAAAAAAGCTGGGATGGAGTGCTTTCGGACGTCTGAATAGTATCTTCAAGAGTGACCTACCATTATGTCTTAAGCGTAGGGTGTTCAACCAATGTGTGGTACCCGTGCTCACGTATGGCTGCAAGACGTGGACCTTTAACACGAGAGATGTCCAAAGGCTAAGAGTCACACAGCGAGGCATGGAGAGGTGCATGTTGGGCATCACGCGAAAGGACCGTAAGAGAAACGAATGGGTTAGGAAGCAGACAAGAGTACGCGATGTAATAGACGTTGCCAAACAGCTGAAATGGAGATGGGCGGGGCACATTGCTCGCCGAAAGGACGGCCGCTGAACAAATGCCGTCATCCAATAGTACCCAAGGGGTACGAAACGGCCACAGGGTCGCCCTAAAAGCCGCTGAATTGACGAACTAGTAAAGTTCGGCGGAAATACGTGGCAGCGAACGACACAGTACCGAGAGAGTTGGAGAAAGCTTGGGGAGCCCTTCATCCAGCAGTGGATTGACCCCGGCTGATGATGATGATATATATTACATAAAACATATTCTAATTTGTACTAAAACCAAAATATTAAAATGTATAGTAATACGAAATACATAACATAGTTACAATAATTGCTTGTAAAAGTACAGACCGCTTTAATTATTTTAGATACATATTATTAAACAAAATGTTATGGAACAAGCCCTTATTATGGCGACTATTTTTTATGATTTGCGGTGTAGGGTGAGCTTAGGACTCATATATTGTCTCGCGGAGAACGGTTTTAATTTGAAAAAGTATACAATAGCGTTATCAGCTTCAATTAATATTCATTCAGATGTAAACTTGGACAGACTCCGAATAAATATGCATTGACACTCATTACTAATACCACCAGATAGGGTAGTATGGTTTGATACCTGCACGACATGCCTTCTTGGAATTTGGTCAGATAACATTCACTAGTACTTACAATTAACTAAATTTGTACATATTATGTATAAAAAACTATATAATATTATTATACTAAATTAAAGGCAACTCTTGATTATTCATAAGATTTTGCTTCAGGCCTAGTCCTCGAATGGAAGTCAATTTAATTTAGGAGATATTAATACATAAGCAGCGAAATGCATCAAACAATCACTATAATACGCGATTTATACGTACTTACATTATAATAAAACGTCTGAAAAATCTGCAATATGGCTACCACGTTTCAATGCGACAACTTGTAGAATATTATTTTATTATATTTCTACCAATTCAATAACACTAAAAATATTACAGGATCTCCATAAAGCGTTGTTTTACAATAAATTCACAGATTCTTATTAGGTAGAGTTGTGTTTTATCATCGTATGATAAATAATAATGTATGTTATTTTATTTTCTCGTTTCCATAAAACATCACTAAGTTTTGAAATAAAGTTGTCATGGGTGGAGGGAATACTGCAGAAACTTATTATGTACCTATATATATATAATAATAATCAAATCCGTAACTAATACCTACGTGTTAATGTTATTCTGTAATCGTCAAAATAAAAGAATTTATTTATGGCCAATATATTGAATTGTAATGAATTGAAGTAAAAACAAAGAAACAGATACTTACCTATTTCAAAATTAGTATTTGCGATAATTTGATTATTTTGTATAGCCATAATTGGTTTAAAAGCAAATAAGTTTTAGTGATTAACTCGCAATCAGGAAGATAACCATAAAATATTTATAAACTAAGGCCTAGTCTCAAAGGATTTTGAAAAAAAATGTAGCGAACCTTCTATCATTACGTATTCTACGTAATGCTAAGTAATGGCCTTCCAGAATACAACCTTTTTCGGAGCAACTCCTCAAGCTTTTTATCAATAAATTAACGGGAGGCTGCGTAAAAAAGCTTTTTCAAGTTGCGGAGTGGAGGTTTTATTTCAAAAGACTCTGAGCAGAACTTGATAAATATCACGTATAGTTAGTTATATGGAGTGGACAGTTTGAAATTGAAGATAAATTAGTATCGTTAAAATCTTTCAATAGTTTTTTATAAGAATATATCACTTTAAATTCTAGTAAGTGATAAAAGCTTTCCTCTTTTCAGGCAAAGTTTAGTCTGAAATATGTGCTTATAACGTACCTAGATATATTTATTTGTAACCAATATTGTAATTCAATCCATATTTAGATAAATTCCCTCTTTAGCTCTTTTTGCTCCCAATTATTTCTATCTAACTTGACGGATAGAATTTTAGAGATGATAATTTTGATCGTTTGGTGCCAGTTCTGTATAGCAAGTGTGATTTTCTAACGATATGTTTACCCAATAACCATTGAACCGTTTAAAAGTATTCACTACAACTCATTTTTTTTCTTCTAACTAATTTAGTTTCTAAGCTTCACTTCTAATAATTTAGCGTTATCCTCTATTTGTAAATTTTCCTTGTTACATAGTAATATCAAAATTATTTTGATTTATCATAATAGAGGTCGATGTTACATTTAATTGATTATAATAATATTATAATATACGTATATTATGTTTGAAATAAAATTACTTTGGCATTTTTAACTTACTAATAAATTAAGTAAGTATATAAAAATTCAGTCATAAAATAATATAACATACAATTAAATAATATTTTCATCATACCTAATATATGAACGACAAAAAGTAGAAATGATTTGTGATATTTTAATTATAATATACTAAGAAAAATTTACATATTAATCACTGTAAGGTAAATTTTGTTACTGCAAAACATTAAAAAAACCTATAATCAAACTGTTACCGTGAAAAATTATTTTATGTAACTGAAAATTGCTGAAAATCTTTTTTGAAATGTGTTTTATCAAATATACTTACTTACCCACGTTTTAATATTTTACTTATAATAAATACTTGCTTATAACTACATATTTCTAATATAATATTATGTTATAGGGAATGGGACGATTTGGCACCGCGAACTGGCCTCCGCCGATTGCCCTCCGGTAATTGGCCGCCGGTACAATCGGACGCCGGCCCAATTGGACGCCGACCCAATTCGACGCCAACCCAATTGGCCTCCGGGAGATTGGACGCCGCACAGTTGAATTAAATGCGCAAAGGAATAGACGTACGTTACGATTTGTTGGAGTAAATAAGCAAGTCAGTTTAATATGCTTCTATCTTCTCAGTAGTTGTACCTTATACATTTTGCGCTTGCCACATTTTTATTATATATTGAGACTAATTATTATGCCTTATGATGTTTATTAAAAGAAAATAATTCTTGCCTCGCTAAAACTTAAAGATGTGCATAATCAATTAATTTATTGTCTATTCATGGGTACTTATTTATATTTACAACAAATATTAAAAATAATGTTAGATGTTAGAATGAAAATTACATTATATTTCAGCGTTTTATCGACTTAATATTATAATAAAGCTTAAACATGTATATTATTATGCATAAATGCGTATTTTAAGATAGTATGAAATTAAAAACAAAATATTAAGTAAATTATCTGCTAAGTATAAATGTTTCAGTCGTTTGATTAATAAACTACTTAGGTACTGGGTGCCGGACGAAATCCCGATGGCCGAAATCCCGAATGCTGAAATCCCGAATGGCCGAAATCCCGAAAAATAAAAAAATACAAACATCAATAATTCCGCAATTTTTGCAAGAGAGACAAAAACCCATTTTTTGTGGAAATATAAAAAAATGTAAAGTACAAACATCAATAATTGCGCAATCGTGAGCGCAATTTTTGTAAGAGAGACAAATCCCATTTTTGCGGAAAATGGGTTTTTCCGATTGCGCAATTTTTTTCAGGAGAGACCATTTTGTAGAACGAATGGATTTTGTGTATCTTACAAAAATTGCGCAATTCACGATTGCGCAATTATTGATGTTTGTATTTTACATTTTTTTATATTTCCACAAAAAATGGGTTTTTGTCTCTCTTGCAAAAATTGCGCAATTATTGATGTTTGTATTTTTTTATTTTTCGGGATTTCGGCCATTCGGGATTTCAGCTTTCGGGATTTCGGCCATCGGGATTTCGTCCGGCACCCAGTACCTAAGTAGTTTATCAATCAAACTACTGAAACATTTATACTTAGCAGGTAACTTACTTAATATTTTGTTTTTAATTTCATACTATCTTAAAATACGCATTTATGCATAATAATATACATGTTTAAGCTTTATTATAATATTAAGTCGATAAAACGCTGAAATATAATGTAATTTTCATTCTAACATCTAACATTATTTTTAATATTTGTTGTAAATATAAATAAGTACCCATGAATAGACAATAAATTAATTGATTATGCACATCTTTAAGTTTTAGCGAGGCAAGAATTATTTTCTTTTAATAAACATCATAAGGCATAATAATTATTCTCAATCTATATTAAAAATGTGGCAAGCGCAAAATGTATAAGGTACAACTACTGAGAAGATAGAAGCATATTAAACTGACTTGCTTATTTACTCCAACAAATCGTAACGTACGTCTATTCCTTTGCGAATTTAATTCAACTGTGCGGCGTCCAATCTCCCGGAGGCCAATTGGGTCGGCGTCGAATTGGGTCGGCGTCCAATTTGGCCGGCGTCCAATTGTACCGGCGGCCAATTACCGGAGGCCAATCGGCGGAGGCCAGTTCGCGGTGCCAAATCGTCCTAGACCCTATGTTATACTATGTAGATATAATTAGGTATACCTAGGCACTGTTTATTATGACGTAATTTATTTATTTAAATAATTACCACAGTATAGTTTCCACAATGACGTTGTTATCTTAAAACGACCTTTCGATATTTCAATATCGAAAGGTCGTTTATATTGTCTGTAGTCTTGCACAACTAAAAATTGTGTAACCGATTATATTAGATTGAACGTTTTGTTACCAAATCACGGTGTATATTATCTGCTTGGAGATTTAAACTGAATTACACTATGAAATACAATTATTTTTAACTGATGTTTATGTAGAGTTATCCACCAAACTTTATAAAAATCTTGTTGATATTCTCTTGATCATGGGCTTAAGTGTACAAATCTAAAAAAAACTTTTTATTTCAGGAATAAACACATTTTTATCCATTTATATTTTGTATGGTTATGATTGTAGTCATATTTTCAAAAGAAAACTAAATTTTTTGCGCGCCCAATACTTTGTCTATGAATCATATTACTATAGGCCAGGGATGGCGAACCTATGGAACGCGTGCCACGAGTGGCACGCGAGATGATTTTGCATGGCATGCGAATGTTTCATTTTGAAGAGAAAATATATTACTACTATAATATATTATATATTTTAAAAATAATGACTACATATGCATGTGTATTTTTTTCGGTTTTTCATATTATGTTAACCAATCGATGCGCAAAAGAAAACGACGAACTTCATGCATAAACGAAAAATCGCATTGTATAAAAAATAGCAGGCAAATCTTTTTCAAGATAATCATTACGTTTAATGTAAATATACAATTGCATAGGTCAGTCCTTAGAGCCGAGCCACACCGGGCGACTCTGGTCTTGAGACCAGTCGCCGAGTCCAGACCGATGTATGCTTGCTTGCACGACTACTAGGCGACCAGGTGGCATGGTCCATATAACTGCATACATCGGTCTGACCAGAGTCGCCCGGTGTGGCTCGGCTCTTAAAATCGGGCAATTATAAATAAAAATACTCAATCAAAAAACCTTTTGCAACTAATTATCGGCAGTCATTCAAATATAATAACTGCTTGTTATTTTTACTGAAACATAATCTCTAAAAATGTAAAACCGTTCAGTGATGTAGAATATAATATTAAAGAAGAGTGGTTCAAATGCTTTCACAATCTCTTTGAGAATTTTAAAACAAGACAGAAATATTCAAAGAATAAAATATATGCATTTGGCTAGAAATACGGTAAAAAATAGAATATAAAGAACCCAATTATAATTTTTAAACTTTTTTAATAAAATTCTTGAAAACAATTTTTTTAGAAAACTTTTAAAAACTTTTTTTCGCCACGAAAAACTGCTTGTCACGTCAGACAGTCAAAAAATATTATTTGGGAAATTTTGGCACGCGTTCGTAAAAAGGTTCGCCATCCCTGCTATAGTTTATAGTCATGCTCATGACAAAAAACTTCTCTGCATGCGTCTTTCATTTTCATGTCTCATTCTTCTGTTGGACTCGACCGACTAACATACGACTTTTGTGAAGTGCGAGATTAAATATGAATGTAGGGAATACGTAAAAACGTTCTACACTTAGTTAGAGCGGAACACAGCTTATGGACATATTGATGTAGTACAATCCTTCTTGCAAATGTATATTTTAAATTCAGTCTCTAAGCTTATAAACGATCTTACATCATTTTATTTAAAGTACGTATTCCTTGCCTTGCAATAAACGGAACTTTATTACATTTTAATTAAATTTCTATACGCTACCACACAGTCCCATTTGCAGGTACGGATTCGCACCCACAAAGTAAACTATTTATTGCTTTAATTCACACACATGTATTCACAACAGTATATAAAATTATGCTCGGTAATCTACCCCAGTGGGTCTATTCTATGCTTATCGACCGCTAAAGTGATAAAGTGAAAAATATTATCAAACTTAGGGTAGGTTTGTATCAAAATATTAGCACTTATTGTAACAATTACACGAAGCCGGTTTTTATTGTTGCAATAAGTGCTATATTTTAACAGCACCTATCTTGCTGCTGTTAAAATATCGCACTTATTGCAACAATAAAAACCGGCTTCGTGTAATTGTTACAATAAGTGCTAATATTTTGATACAAACCTACCCTAAGTTTGATACTATTTATCAATTTAGTGTTCGATAAGTATAGAATAGACCCACATAACTATTTAATTCATTACTATCTCTGTCTCATATACAAATGATGTTATAGGAGGTTATACTTACATTTACAATCATAATAGTATCATGTTACATATTGACTATAGTATTTTATTGCACTTTAAATAACACCTCTTTATTTATATTTCTACTGCGAATAGTACCATGTATCAGTACCATCTGTCAAATTTCTCATACGTATTTTCACTGTCTCTCTCTTTCTCATACGTTTACGCGTATGTTCTGTCCGACTGTCTTTGTTCTGGTGATTCAAAGTCAATTATTTGGCATCAGCTTGGTGGAGTCTTTGTAGAGTCCGATCTCTATTATAATTACTCTTACGATCTCTTGGATAATACACTAATTTCTTGGTATGCTATTACTGTAAGCAATGTGTTTAACTTACTACTACTTTACCATGTTTGATCCTAATTAAAAGATTTGGTTTTTACATGAAATGTATGTTAGCCATTTGTGCATCCAATTTGGTACCTACATACTCCAAATACAAATTGAAAAACAAATATTTTTTTTGCCAGACCCAGAATTCAAACCTGAGACCCACGACATTACAAATCGATGCTTAAGCCGCTCGGCCATCGTGGGTTATATAAAAGCAAGGTGCTATATCGTGACTCTAGTAGAAGAACTGCACTTCATGTGAACAGGATATTTTCCACGGCTTATATTATAATCATAATATAATAGTCGGTGTAAGTGGATTTCTGCCAAGAATTGACAGTAAAGTGACTAAGCTTAAATTGCAAAATTATAAATGTATTTACATTTTTTTTCAAAGTGCGTAAGAATATTTTTATAAAAAGCTTTATAAAAACCAGCGACGACTACATGCCTTATAAAAGTCTTTCATAACGCGGCTTTTTTCAACTTTACCTTACTCAAAAAAAAAATGAAAATAAAAAAACGGCATCATACTAATTGATTTATAATGAGAATGATGACATTTAAAAATGGTCCTTTTTACGCTATTTCGCTGAGTCGAATCTCCTGTACAATATTATAATATAAAATGCCTCATAAATTACACCGTAGGCAAATATTTAATTAACGTTATTCCTGCGTCAAGTGGCGGAGAGCAGCGCTTCTCAAACCTGTCGTAAAACACGCCGGGTCGTAAATATGCGGGGTGCCAGTTAAGACTTATTGCCTTATTTTATTGACAGATAATCGATAGTTGGGTCTTTTAGTATAGATTTTTAGATGAGTACGTATATTATTACGTGTCAAACGATCAATTTTGATGTCGTTAAATATGTCTAGTAAGTGTGCATTGTTATTGAAGATAATCAAATAATTGATTCGAATATTAATATGCCATAATATCATGGTACCTAATATCGATGTATGATAAGAGTGTTTTCAGAACCAAACTAGCATAAACGTGTATATTAAGCAATTAGTTTCAAACTCGGTAACCTCCATTGTTACTTTTTAAATATTTTTCTTGATTCTCATTCTGTAAGTACTTTTGGTACAAGTCGGTTATGGGGAAGCCAGCGGCAAACACATTTTGAAAATAGCTGATATGCTGGATTATTTGTAAGGTTGAGTTAGTTTAGGTTAGGTTAAGTTAGGTTAGGTTTTCATTCTTGAATTCATGAATTTACCAAAACCTGCTATGACAATTAGAGCGGTTCCGCCTATCCCGGGATTAGTATCTTAATATATATAATATATCGTATATATATAGTAATAGTAACATAATCTTAACAAAATTCAAAAGAATTTTATGAATATATATTTTAATTTTGAATTGAATTTAAAACGCACACATCTAAGAATGAATAGGAATTGTTAGAATCTCGGAATGTTTGTAAATATTATAATACTACATTTTAGGAGCGCTCAATGACAATTGTACTTTCCGTTGCGTTCTTGTCTAAGCTCTAAAAATAAGCATATACAAGAATGTCAGTTGTAGGATTGTATAAAACCTAAATAATAGCTTTTATTCAGTGCAGAGAGATTTGATCATATTTTCTGCAATGAGAAATATTATTTAATTCAGCTCATGGTGCATTAAAAAGCAGTATAGTAATGAGCAGATGTGATCTCCATGAGTGGCTTAATATTCAAGGCGTCTGTAATCAAATACGACTTTCTCAGGATAGAGAAATAAACTGCTATTTGATCTCCGGCCTTCGATAAAAGATTGCACCCAAATAAAAGATATTCTTATATTGACTTGTCAGCTTTTATTTTTCTCTAAACTATACGCTAAGTCGTCGTTATGTATACTTTAGTTTACTTGATTTACAACGTTGGCCATGACCAAAATTTTTATAGAACGCTATATATAAAAGTTTGAAGGGTATTTCTAATTCGTTGCACCACGGTATATGCCTCAAAGAATATGACCAATGGTAAATAAAATCATGTACACCAGAGTACAACTCCGTGGCGAAGAGTGCCTGTAGGTAGGAAGGCTGTGGTAGGTAACTGAAAGAAAGTTTTATGATTGCATTATTTACATGATTTGAATTTGAATATTGTTCATTTTCAGTATTTTACTGAACAAAAAATATTATGTTTTATATTTTTTATAATAGTTGTTTTATGAAAAATAGACAACAATCACTAAAATAATATATATAAAAAAATAATTTTCAACCTCTTCAAACTCGGGCTAGAAAGTTCTACTGTCTCGGTAGTTCAGCGTTTTGTCGAAACGACCATTTCGAATCGAATCCACTAATAAAAAACTAATTAATATGATATATAAAACATGTTAAGCTTATATACTTATAGCCTCAGGTTTTGACATTGTATACTTGTATTTTTTTATAATACATATTGTGTATGTGTAATAGTTTGTATATTAAAGTACCAAATTAGTTGAAACGTTTGGCTTTGTTAGATTGTGTTTGTATTATACCTTGTTAAGTATTAGTAGAATTGCTATATTATCTTTTCGTATTGACCATCGACAATCAATTTATAATATAATACGAGGGTGGGTCAATAAGTCCTTAGAAAAGCCGACAGGTGGCGCGACTAGTACTGTAAGCGGTTTGTTTTCATGCAGCGGCACTACCGATTCAGTATGCTGCGAAGTTTCAATCAGATTGGTCGGGTTGTGTGTTTCTCGTACATTTAAAAAAAAAATTGCTTGTTTACAAAAATGGAGAAAATTGAGTTTAGAGCTGTTATTAATTATTTTAATATAAAAGGGTTAACAGCAAAGGAAATAAAAAATGAGTTGGATTTAGTTCACGGCACATCTGCTCCTTCACTTGCAACTATTTATAACTGGTTAAATGAATTTAAACGTGGTCCTACATCAACAAAGGATGAACCACGCTCAGGACGTCCTGTAGAGGTGACTATACCAGAAATGATCAATAAAATCCACGATATGGTGTTAAGTGACCGAAGATTAAAGTTGAGTGAGATAATTGAGGTTACAGGGATCTCAAAAGGTAGCGTCATTTCTATTTTACATGACAAATTGGGCATGAAAAAAATTTCTGCAAGATGGGTGCCGCGTTTGCTCACAGTCGACAATAAACGCAATAGGGTGGTGGCCTCTAAAGCCCTGTTGTCGCTCATGCAACGCAATCCGGATGAATTTTTTCGTCGCTTTGTGACTGTAGATGAAACATGGATACACCACTATACTCCCGAGACGAAAGAACAGTCAAAGCAGTGGATTGCGAAAGGCGAACCATGTCCAAAGAAGGCGAAAACCGTAAAATCAGCTGGTAAGGTTATGGCTACTGTATTTTGGGATGCACGTGGAATTATTTTCGTTGACTATTTGGAAAAAGGAAAAACAATAACAGGGGATTATTATGCATCTTTATTGGACCAGCTAAAAAACAAAATTGAAGAAAAACGGCCTCATTTAAATAGGAAAAAAATCCTCTTTCATCATGACAGTGCCCGTGTTCACACATGTTTACGATCAAAATTGAAGAATTAAAGTTCGAATTGGTCGACCACCCACCGTATTCGCCAGATTTAGCCCCCAGTGACTTTTTCCTTTTCCCAACGTTTTTTTTCAAATGAAGAAGTCATCGATCGGACAAATGCTTATTTTGAGGACCTTCCGAAAACTTATTTTTCTGACGGTTTAAAAAAAATTGAGAAACGTCTAACCAAGTGTATTGAGCTCCAAGGAAATTATGTTGAGAAATAAAAAAAAAATACAAAAATAAAACCTGTTTTAATGCTTTTTTCTAAGGAATTATTGACCCACCCTCGTATCTGTGGCTGTCGAAGGTTTCTTGAAAACCAAGAAGTGTCAGCAGATCACATGACATACGAATCGTTTTCAAATTAATGTTATTCATTTAATTATTGTCTAGTACGTGCAATATGTATACATTTTCCATACAATCGAATAACTACTTGGTAAATACTTTGTTTGAATTCCTGAGATACTAAGTGTAAGCATTTTCCATCGTGACAGGTTTAATAAAAAGCTATCGCGATGGAACAAATCACTCACTCGTAATATTCACTTTGTAATCTCTTACTATTCATTGTACCTCTATTGTTTAATATTGTTATTATTGTATGTAGGTACCTATGTAAACTATACTTCTGTCCATCTTGCAATTATACACGCAATCTATATCATCCGCAGACTTCAGTTCTTCACTCCTCCACATTCGCTCATCCATCTTCACATATATTATGTAAACTGGTGAGCCCAATAATATTTGACCTGGAAAATCATATTTTTATGTAGAATATAAAATGAAGCGCCTAGTTTCAAAAGCCGCTAAAACGGTTTTTGAAAATTTTTCAGTTAGATATGTATTTAGATGGATATTTTTATTACCTATCAGATGGCCAAAGATTTAGCTTGAAAAAACGCTAAAAACCGTCAATACGTATGATCAAAAAATAGGGTACATTTCAAAACCCGCTAAAATTGTTGGGTGTGCTTTTCAAATACCCCTAAAATGGAAAGCCAAAATACTCTTTAGATTGTTACGAATTACAAAATAAAAACATAAAATTCACAAATTTAATATAAATATTTTTTTCTTATTTTTCTCAGAACTACATAAAGTCGTTTTAGGGGCTTTTGAAACTAGGCGCTTCAAATAATGAATGTATTATTTAAATACGTTAAATACATTGGACGCTAAAGATGCGCCCAGCGCGTAACGATTATGTGGCCATTCGATATAATTAACATGCTATTTAAATGTGGTAATTTAAAAGTAATTATCTAGTCTAGTAATTTTACACAGGTCTAGCCGTAAAAACCAACGGAAAAATGCTGTAATATAACTTTCGAGTATAATGAGCATTTAAATTTTATTTTTAGATGTTAAGTATTAATTTAAGTCGTTGTCATCATGACATTAAAGAAAATAGTACATCTACAATAGACATAAAATAAAATTAAGTGAGCCGTCTACTGAGTGCCTTAAACAGACTTTACTTACAGTTCGTCAATTTCCGCTACGCGGAGTCACTCGGAAGAAAGCACTCAATTGGTGTTTTAAAGAAGAAATATCAGGTATTCCAGTTAATTTTATGTAAAATTCTACCTATATTTTTATATTATTGTCTTTTAACTGATATCTGATGCTTGTACGATTACAGTGCATGAGAATGATTATGCGGGATTACCACAGTATATCTATTACATTGTTAGCCTTTTAGTACATAATTATTAATAAATCATTTAAATCTTCAAGGATTAATTCTTTAATATAGTACCACTAACATGACATGTTAACTTGAATTAAAATAGCCATAGTTGATTTTTTATGGTGCTTTAATATAATATTTGAGTAGGTGCCTTTATGGAAATAATAAAAATTGTCTTTGATATATGTGAGTGCTTTTGAATACTATATTTAAAAATATATTATGTAGATTAAAAATCTACATTAATCATCATATCTTCTATTATTTTTTTATATATTGTCTCAATGGAGCAAAGAAACGAACGTGCCTTTTTGGCTAATTTGAATTTAGTGCATGGATATGCTAGAAATCGATTAAATTATACCAATTAGACTCAAAATACAACTGGATTTACAAATGGGCGAAATAATGACATTTATTCTCATAAATACTGCGTAAATACACAATACAAATTACTCAAAGGCACTAACGTGGTACATTCATGTAAAAAAATAAACAACATTATTTTATTCTTTATATAGATATATTTTTAACACCACGATGCAGAATGCCAGTAGTGTAGTGAAACAATAGTGTATTTTCTAATATAAGAGAAATAATCACGTCCTAGGCCAAGGGTGGCGAACCTATGGCACGCGAGATGATTTTGCATGGCACGCTAATGTTTCATATTGAAGAGAAAAGAAATATTACTATTTTAAATACCTACTTATATTTAAAAAATGTTTTTTTTTATATAAAAAAACATTTTACAATAATCAAAATAAATAATATATACTTAAGTACTTACATATAATATTAAAAAATAATGACTTCGGTTTTTCATATTATGTTAAGGAGTAACGGTAACGTTACGGAAACGACGAAACTCATGCATAAATAATGACAAATCGCATTGTATATTTTTTTTTGGCAAATCATTTTAAAGAATAATCATTACGTTTAATGTAAATATACGATTGCATAGGTCGGTCATTAGGATCGAAGAGCTAAAAATAAAAATATACAATCAACAAATCTTATAAAATTAATATTTATCAGCAGTCATTCAAATACAATAACCGCTTGTTATTTTACATGGAAATAGAAAACCGCTCAGCGATGGAGAATATAATATGAAAGAAGAGTAGTTTAAATGCTTCCACGACCTCTTGAAAACAAGGAAAAAAATATTCAAAGAATAAAAGATATGCCTTCAACTAGAAACACGGTAAAAGATAGAATACCAATATTTCAATTGTAATTTTTAAACCTTTTTATTAGAATTCTTAACTATTTTTTTAGAAAACTTAAACTTAAACTTAAAATACTGTTTGGCACGTTGGACAGTTGAAAAATATTATTTGGGAAATTTTGGCACGCACACGTTAAAAGGTTCGGCATCTCTGTCCTAGGCTATGAGAAAATGACATAAATATATTGTGACCTCAGCGAAAATCGAACTCGTGGCCCCCAGATAAAAGGCCAGCACCTTACGTACTGAACTATGAGGAGTTGTCGATATGCCAAAAATAATAGACTACAAGAGTCTATAAATCAAAATTTTAAAGCTCATAATAATCTTTGGAAAAGGTATTGAATTCCCAAAAATGTGTATTATCTCAGAAGTATCATTTTGCATATTGGTTGGTGACTTTACCATGATTGGGATGATATCTGCTTAGTATATAAAATATGGAATATACTCTTCTTTTTTATATTAATAAATTGATAATTTAAGCATCTTAGAAAGCCTAATTCAAGCAATAATTTAATTTGAAATAGGTAACTTTTCAATAGAAATCAATTTGTTGAGTCAAATGTGATTGAACATATTGAAATATAGAACGTAATATGCACTGAAGAAATAATTTAGGGTGAGTATTAAATCCCTTTGAAGATCATTTTAAGATGAAAATGGGGTGTGGGGTGGTAGGGGTACCCACTTGCGATTCGGTGGAAGCTCCGAGACGATTAATTACAGCTGCTGTGAGGGTAGAGTGACATTGATTCGGCAAACTCATGCAAAAGTCAAACATTGCGAAAATATCGCGATGTTTACCCAAAACGAAGATGGAATTTAATTGAAAATTAATTATATCGGCTCGGCTAGACGCGGTCAGATTCCGTTTTTTTAATTAATCTAAGACTGGATAAATTTTATGAAAACTAGGAATAAAAAATGATGTCAAACAAAAATATCCATTTTAACATTCGTCAAAGAACCGAAGATTGTCTTTTAATATTATCTGTAAATTGGTAAATATATATGTATGTATTATATACCAACTTAACTTATTTATTTATTATTATATTTAACTTATTTCAATACATTATTTGTACGTATACATTGAATAGGTAGGTACCTTAAAAATTATCTCAACATCAAAAATAAAAAGTCTCTTTACTTTATTGTAATATTTTTTCGTTTACTGATTACAATAATATGTAGTCACAATAAATAACTTTTAAATCCAAAATACTTTCATTTTTCTATTGAAAGATCAAGGGTATATAATATATTTATTTAGTTTTACTTTTATTTTATTGAATATCTCGTGTATTTATTTATGTTCAATATTCATATAAAGGTATAATATATGAAAATATTCAATATTTTCAGAGGAAAAAAATAACGGTCTCCAAAGAATGCCTAATAAATATTTGATCAGATCATTATAAAGATGATATTAATAATATTCTTTGAGAAGGATGTATTATTATAATATGCGAGGGCGTTTCTAACAAAAGTATAACAAAAAAACAATCATCCTAAACAAAATACTTATATAAAAAACACAATAAGAGAAAAAAACTAAAGACGCTGCGTTACTACTGAAAAAATCATAAAAATTGAGTAAAACAGACATTTCTCAGACGAATAAACATTTTCGTAGTTAAATTGTGAGGAAATTTTTGTTTTTTTCTTCTCATGCAAAAATATGAATCTCTTTGTTTGAAATGCTGTCAGTTAAATTCGTGAATATGTCGCGAGAATGTGACAAATAAAGCGAACGATGTTTTCGCGATATGGTTAAGTAAATATTTGTCACGGAAATTTATTTTCAAATACTTACTAGGTACCTAGATACTTACTCGTTTGTAAAATATTATTTATATATTTTTGTCCTAAACAATATTTTCATTTATTTTCTATTTACTATTTTTTTTCAATTTTAAACGGAAAATCAGACTTATAATTATAGTATGCTTTGCTTCTTTCTAGATAGCTACGATTTTTAACATTATAGAAATGGAATTATTTTTAACTTTGAAACGTGACATAGGTACTATATACCTACATATATTATGACGTATAAAAAATAATCATTTTTATCACTCATATTATATAAATTAAGTGAAATATGTTTTATTTATTTGTAATTATTTAAAAAAATCTGATCAACTATATTTATTTTGAATAAATACAAATAAAGTACCGACTCTTTAAAATATATATCTGTGAGAGTCTGTATTGTATTTGGTCATAAAACTAGAAGAGAACAAAATAATTTGCCTCTGTTCATTGTTAGTAAAAACGTCAACGATTGAAAATCAACCACACGATGAATAAAAACTAAATCATCTACACTAAGAGAATGTTTCAGAATGATAGCAAAATAGATTTTAAGGAACATTGTTTGAACCTGTCCGGTCGCAAATTTTAATAAAAATATAGTGTATATAATATATTTTTTATAATATAGTTTTTATTTCTGGATTAACGCAAAATAATTCTGCAAATTTTACCGGTTTCAGTTGTAAAAAGGTTGGGGAACACTGATCTATATGCATTAGCACCTGTTTTTAAGTCTGTGAATGAGCGGAATAGAAAAACGTCGCAAATTTTTGCCTAAATTTTGATATTATAGAGTAGGTTCGAAGGTCGTTGATAATAGAATTTGTCAAGCAGATGCCATCTAAATTGATAAACTATGTTTAGCTGTAACGTATATATCAAGTCACTTCTGAATAGCGTAACCGAGCAAGCTTGAATGATTTAATTAACTATAAATTGCTGGAGAGCCACATGACTTGTCTGGCTTGCAAATATGCGAGTACATAATATGAACACGACAAGTGAATAGTTTGCAAGTTGCAAAGGATATATTATAGCTTTATTAGAAGCAGCGGTCTAAATATTAAAGTTATAATAGCATACATAGTTAGATGCTCCAAAGCAAGGGTCGGCATCGTGTCCCCCGCGGAGAATCCTTGATATGTACTCACAGGTGGTAGGTCCTCAAGTCTTCAGCCACTTCTACGATTACAACTTTCAAAACATCATAGAGATTTTGATGTAATTTTATATAAAACATGTTTTATATGCTCACACAAAATTTCAAACTCCAAGGACCCACATGCTCAGCGTAGGTCAAAATGGAGCTTTTATGTTATTTTCAGAGCATAACCCTGGATATTCCTTAAACGTTGTAGATAATCTATTTATATAAATTTGAAGCCTTATTATCCTTTATATTTAATTTAATCATTGGATGACTGCATAAAGTATTTTTATTACATAAAATAGTATTCTTTTAAACATCTCGCTCTAATATTTTAGAATATGGTCTAACACCAACATAAAATACCGTTTAAATATCTATGATAATATAATATATATTTGATGGCCCAAACATTGTCACCTAATCTTTACCCCGGCGGCTTTATAAAACTCGTAACTAAAATCCCTTGGAAAATCGTCAATCTATCTTTCTATTTCAGTTTAAGTCCTCGCTCTGTGTATGCACTGGTGTACACTAGGCGGGAAGAAATTGAAACAAGTATGCGAGGTGACGAATGGAGTCAATAGATTAAGAAAATATTTAAATTGTTTAATTATGTTTTCAAATAATATGGTATGTACATAGCACGTAAGTTTTAAATAAAGAAATATCTTATTAATAATTATGTATACTGGTATGTGAGGAAGATGTAAAATTGATATACTATAAAGGAGATGAATGCCAGAGAGAATGAGAACTACGATAAATAAATATAAGCATTCATTAAAATATAATAATATGTATAGCAAAATTACCGAAGAGGGTTACTATTAAACTCAGTAGTTTTGTTTTGTATAATTAAATTCAGTAGCTGCATTTTATAATTTAAAATAAATAACGTGTTTAAATAAAATCTGTAAATTTAAAATAATACACGCACTGCACTGCGTATTCTGTCAAACACTCGATATGCGTGAATCGGGACTATTTTGATAGTGTGTGTGCACCGCTCACACCGATTCGAAACAAAGAAAGAAAATTTTTCGGCGGGAGATCCCTATATAAATTTTTTCTTCGCAATGTTTTTATAATTTGGAAATTGAAATAACTTCTTAAATACTTAACTTCCTGCGTAGCTTTCTTCCGTAATTATGTTTTAAATAATTTTACCTAGTTGTTTATAGATTAGAATAAGAGTTTATAACAAATTAAATGTTAAGGAATAATACGCGCGATCGCACTGCTAATTAGGTGGTGCCTCTGAAGGGGGACAGGCTTAAAAAAATAGGTCCTTTCCCGAAATAGAAGTAGTGTGATCAGTTCGATTCTGTCCTTCTAATAAGATAGTAATGTAGTTCGATTTCGCTCTTCTAACAAGATAGTTGAGTTTGATTCGGCTCCTCTAGGAATATAGTATAAAACCCACGCTCCTTTATGGCGTGCCAGTTAATAACTAAATAAATAAAAATTATCAATTGAATATCAAAAAATAAGTTCCTAAATAAATAATCCGTTTTATATAGAGTTAATAAAAATTAAATGTAGTAACCCTGTAATGTTTGAAATGATAAAAAAACCGTAATTATAAATAAACAAATTTTTAATACTTTCTTCAAGATTTTAATTCGCATTGTATACATTTCCAAAAAAAAACTATAAACATTTAATAACCACCCTATGGTACGTGCACTAACAAGTGAGCTAGCCAGATTTGTGTCGTGCTATTAAGGGTGTGTTAGGTCATATATCAGTACATCTGTGTGCAGTGGTGTTAAGATTTTTTTAGATTTATTAATTTTTAAACGCATTTAAAAAACCATTAGTAAAATTAATGTTAACATTATATAGTGACATATTTACGATAAAAATTATATTTTATAATCTTAGTGATCCCAAATATGACAAGATTTAGGCATTTTATTATTCAAAAAATGGGCACGATTAACACATTTGAAGATAATTATAAAGATACTGATTATAAGCTATGTCTTGACCATTTAAATGTGATGATAATGATTGCTTTACATTCTTTACAACAATTATTGACCTAAGAATAGGGTAGTATTTTTTTGAAATACGCCATTTCTTTTGGCATTTCCCAGTAGTTAAGCTACACCATACGGCCGTAACCATAAATTGACAAATGATAAATGAAGCAGGGAGTAAGATCATGGTAACGCGCGTGTTTGAACATGTACCGTTTTTAAAAAAATATTCTTTTTTCGGTTAGGTACATGTTACATGTACAAAAGCTCCATTTTGACCTACGCTGAGCATGTGGGCCGTTAATCTATAAATTTAATAAATGCGTTATCGTTCTTTACACAAAACAGCCAACTGCAGGTGTCAAATTTCAAATATCAAAAATGGAACAACTTAGCTCTTTATATATAAAAGGAAAGCTGAAATAGAGTAAGTATAAATAATTATTCATAGTGCAGCTTATTTGTAAAAAAAATCCAAGTGTATTTTTGGAATTGTTAAATTCCGCTAAATAGTTACCATTTCCTGAACAATTTGCCCAAGTGAAGTTAGCCGGTTTGTAGATTAAGCATTATTATAATATTATTAACATACAAATTACATGTTATTCTAAATACTTGTGGAAGACATATTATGTTTTCTCCATCATGAAAAGGTTACTATTTCTACAACATGATTTTTTTCCCTAAAATATTTTACTAAATTTTAATGTATTAATTATTTCATATAAAAACTTAGTCAAATATTAATCAATTTCTCATCCAAAATATCTAAGTTTAAATTTGAAGTCACCATAATATCCATTAACATTTTTCTTTCAATAATGAGTCAGTGAACATAAAAATAATATGAAGTTGGTTGCCTTCTGGGTTGGGCTGTAACTAAATGTGGAGAAAAATATGCGATAGACTTGCGATTAGACGAAACGTGCATTCAATATTGGTAATATTTTAGGACATAAAGTAGCACGGTGACTGGTTTCCGGGATTTTATAGCTCGAAACAGCTGTTAACGTAAATGACACAATAAGTAGAATTAATAAAAATAACGTTGTTTCTATACTAATAAAAAGCAGTTCTACTACGAAAACGCCAATTAAATGAAAAGTTTTTTTTTTAATATAGGTGGTATTTCTGGTCATTTAGTTTCCTTGACGTATTCTCTTTTTGTGTTACAGTGAAACCCCGATTCTACGATTTTCAAGGGACCCTAAAAAATGATAAATGCGGGATATATAAAAAAAAATATTTTAAATTCTCGTTTTTTTCCTGGATTTTTTTCGACGTCTCAGAATATTTTCAGTTTCTCAGCTAGTGTTCTAGTTTTTTTCATGGGAAACAATTTAGTTACGACTTCGAATTCGTGATACGAGATGTGAGGCAAGCCTGAGCACCGACTGACCTGTGCAAACAAAGCGACGCGACTGAAACGTCTTTATGTAATATCTGGAAACTGATTATGTACGATCTGTGCGGGAAAACGATTTGTGTGAGAACGGTAGATCAGGGTTCCACTGCACTAGTGTAATCACAGAACAGAAAATGTTTGGAAAAGGTGGAAATTTAAAAGCCGGCCCGGCCCGTCAACGACTCAAATAAAGTGAAGTTTTAAAAAAATCCATAAAATTGTGCCTATTAATATAAACGACATGTCTCGTAACTGGGGTTAAACGACGTATCTACATATAATGCCAATATAATAATTAGTATGAAACATTAAAAAAAACCATAATGTTTGTGAGTTGTACCAGAATTCAACTTTCACTAATTATGAATAATTGAATTTAATCAGATATCTCCAATTGTGAGTAAATGAGATTGTTCAGTCTTTTGCTAAAATATTTTATAAGTTGTATACTTATAGTAATAATATTTTCTTTGAGTTTAATGTAATTTCTTTTAACTGAATAATATTTACCTGTGAACCCGTGATTGAAGCTTGAATTCTGCTTCTAGCAATCTCTACCTTATTAGACAACAAATATTCAATTAATTGAAAATATCAAAACGAGTCTTTTGTATAAAAAATTTGAAAATTATTATTTATATTACAACGTATTTCAGTGACGAGGGGTGAAGGTAGGCTGTTAAGATCCGACAAAAACAATGCATACTCGAATATTTAAAAAATAAATAAAAATACGAATGACTGACAAAGTTTAATGTGCACTATTTATATCGGATCATAACAGCCTACCTTCACCTCTCACCACTGCTGTAGATATGTAGTGAAATAAATAAAATCTTCATGTTGTTTGTTCGATCTGTGTTTAATTCAGAAAAAGAACTCTATGGGTTGGGTGATTTGTTGAAAACTGAAACGTCTGTTAACATACACGCAATGTAGGGTCATATGCTCCGCGAGGACGAGCATGAAAATAATTTACCTTTATTACACAGGTTTGTAATCATTTTGTGGAATCTGTTTTTTTAATTTCGAAAACACACAGTGTCACAGACACAAGTAATAAAAATCTAAAGAAATTGTTACAATAGACAATAAAATCTTTTATAACATTTTGAACAGTATGAGTAAGAAGGGAGGAGTTACGTAACATCCGCAGTAGTATCCCTCACGTCAAGAGCAAGCAGCCAATATAATTTTTAGAATCCCATGGGGACCCGATAATGTATCCACCGCCTTCCTACAGCATCACACTTTTCTTACAGGGGGTATCCTGCGGCATCAAGACGTCATCCGCATTTTAGTTTGATAGCGGGAAAATACCATTTTTTTTACACCAGAAGGGTGTAAGTAACATTTGTTGGCTCACTTTCTCGATGGTAAAGATAATATTCAAACCAATAAAATTCAATATTTTTTTCCAAAATAGCTCTTAGGATCATTTAACTTAGCAATTTCAATATCGCGAAAAAAACAATTCGTAATATAATATAACATGGTTATATAAAATATAAAAATAATTCATAGAGTCGCATAAACCGCTCTGGAAAGTGTAAACAACCCGATATAGACATTTTAAAATCCTATTTTTTCATAAATTACATGATTTTTTTGCGTATAAAGGTATTTATCATCGTCATTATATTATAATGTCTTTTAGTATATTAAAAATCTGTAAATACAAACCTCCACTCTGTGGAGGCCCAAATGATTTTATAAAGATTGGACATGGTCAAAAGAAAAAAAAATATGAAAATTAAATGAAAATAAAATTATATACTGTAAGTATTACTACATGTATTGTGTAAGAATGAAGTGAAAACCATTTTCTGTGATTTTCAACGGGTTTTGTAACCTACCACTCAAATAGACCTAAATATTATGTCGTCAGAAAATAAACATGTTGTATTAAAAGTAACAATTTCTCATTAAACTAATACGTAATAGCTCGTTTACACGTGCATGGTTTATTTTCGCGAACATAATGATAAAATGCAAATTGAAGCACGAATTATTGTGTGAGCTGCAAGACTGCATACATGCATAAAAATAGTTTGAGACAGTTGGAACTTGTGAGATATCTGCACTTATGCAGGCGAATCTGCCAGTAAAAAACGAACTTCACCGCGAAAAGCATTTTTGACGTTTACCAATTTTCCCAACCAGCACCATAAAATGACAACAACGCGTTTCGCTTACGCTTGAAGAATGAGATTGGCAAAACAGTTTTACGTGTAAACAGTCATTGTCGCGATAGTTGAATTTACACACTATTTTTACCAGTCAATCTATGTGCATACATACATCTCACGATAAGTTGAATTAAAGATTATTGATTAATATCGACAAAGATTATAACTTTTATTTTAGCATTGGATTAGTATTGACCTAACATTAACAAATTTAATACGTATTTTAATCTGGCTGTTGGTTCACTTTATTTCTCCTTTTAAATATGTCGTCAAAGGGTTAAATATATTTATGAAAAGAATTAGTTGCATCACTTTAAATAATTAATTTCTGAAAATCTTCAGGCTTTTTTACATTATTTTTGTATGATTCCGGCACATATTTTGTACGTATTCTTTAAAAGTTATTTCTATTATTATTAAAAGTCTTGTTATTAGAAGCCATAATTAAATATTTATTCTTTCAGTTTTCTTTTATGTATGATATACTTCGATTCTCTGTATGCTCATAATACGTTAAAATTTTCTGTATGTTAGTTAATTCTGTAATAACGGGTACATGCCTCGTAACCCGTTATAGATTTAAAAGTATAAATAAAAACTACTAAACATAGCAAAAACCGGTACGACGAAACCGTTTCAGAAAACTCATCTAGATGCAATACAAGCCCTGAACAACAAACTGACGCTTACTGTGTCACTCCTCACGGCGGCTGGAGTAAGTTAAGGATAAATGCCACTACAGCATGATCGGTCTTAATTCGTTACTTCCGTTAGTCCGCTAACTTTACGGACGCATCCCGTTTAACGGAACTTTATCTCTTTCGTTAATCAATCACGATAAGGTGACACAAATGCACATACGATCGTAAAAATGTACTCTATGAATTCAAGTAAGTTTTTATTGGAATAGACATTATATTATTTCAAATAAAATTAAGCATACTCTTTAAATCGTGTAATAATAAATTAAGGTGCCACGTTAACTAAGTGAACTGAAGTAGTTTTCTAGATATGTGGGCATTTCCTTGATAATAACTAAAGATTTTAAAATTATTCATAGATACTACCTTATTATATTATGTAAATCGTAATATTCTATTTTTTGAAAAATCATGCTTGTTAATTAGAAATTTCAATAATATAAGAATATATAATATGCAAAACTATGCCTTAAAGCCAGAGTAACTTAAGTACAGCTATTATATTATTAATTTAAATAAAACAGTTGACAATATCCCTCCGAAGCAAATGAAACCAGTCAAGTTAGTATTTTGTAATACAGGTGAAACTAGTTCTATAAAATTACGTTTTATTTAAATTAGCTCATTTAGTGCTAACACCGCGACTGGCGCATTTAGAGCAGTTGGCTGTTAGATGTAATTAACGTGTTATTTAAATTTGGTGATTTAAAGGAAATTAAAAGTTCAGCAGTGATTATGTTAATAAATATGCATTTCCACGTGAATTGACATTTAACACCATAAAAGAGAAGAAAACACAGATATTGTACCTAAATTATTATATCTGCCAAGAAAAAAACATATATTGAGTCTATTTATATAAGAAGCCTGCAATTCTGGAATAAAACATCTAAAATTGCGTTTTCCCTAGTGTTTTCTTTTTGACTAAAGTCTGGTTCTCAAATACAGAATAATCTGAAATAAATTCACGTCCGTTCTTATATAAATAGGTACATATTTTTATTGCGGTAAATATCCAATTACACCTTGTGAAGATTTAGTAAATTAGAATATTTATGTACCTAGCTACTATTATTTAACTGACAAAAGTATATGGCGTGATCATTCTGCAGGCCACGTCTGAAATGGAAGACATCCAATCTCACTCAAAAGACTCACCTTCAATATATCGGAGGAAAAAGGACAGTCGGTAGTCCTCAGTTGTAGTTATTGGACTGTGTAGAAAGAAACAATATTTCTGGAGCCAAGACAATGAAGGGAACTTACAGAAGATATAGAGCCATAGTTAAGTGTTCTGGAGATGGCTTGGACCTACATTGAATTGAAGTTACAGAACAGATTAATTAAATAGAAATGCGAAACCCAATCGCCATGGACCAAGGCTTTAAAACCAGATTATATTAATCACCTACTTTATGACTGTCAGGTAATAAAATGGCAGGAAAACCAAGCGGATCGACTGTCTTCAAATAATACTAATATTGAATGCGCGTTTCGTTTATGCGACAAATTTAAATGCATATTATGATACATATATCTTTAACACATGTTTCTCCATCCATATTTTTCCACACTCGAGTAATAAACCTTGGTACAACTTCTGCGTTTCCTAGTTGTAGTAGCGTAGATCAGGTCGTAGTAATCTACGCGCTGCAGGTTTGGCATGACGAGAAGCGCGAAAGTTGGCGATGGACCGAAGGAAGTGGCGGGAACTTATGCTTGCCCTTTGTCCCAATACTGGAGCGTCACAGGGTAAAAAAAGAAGAAGAGGAAGTTGTAGTAGAGTTGTCACTTCATAACTTTGCACTCCGCCTCTAGGATGAAAATGGTGATATATATTCTAAAAATATATTTTGCACATACTTATATATTATTTATTTATTTATTACTTACTATATTCGATGTCTTAGTGTCAAACAACACTATCTACAAAAGTGCAACTTTACAGGAGAGCCAAAAATCGTTATTTTAAATTTTTGTAACTCAACAAGGGAAATGTTTATTTAAAACCTAATGTTAATATTTTATAATTTATTGTGTATTGTACATTTATCTTGCTTATGATGGTGTTAAAATTTATAGGGATAGTTTTTAAAAAATATGAGAACAAGGGTAACTTATGTAGTTAGCGTTAAGCTTTACTGACGATTTAATAAGAAGTTAGAAAAGATTGACATAACGTTGTTTGACTATCATGTAGCCATAAATGTAAAATAACGTTATCTCAAAAAAAAAAAAAAAACACTTTTTTGTAGATAACGTTGTCTGACTTTAAGCACTCGATATTATATTAATATAAGTGAAGATTATTTTATCTAATTTTTTGCGAGGTAATTAAGTAAAGAGGCGTACCTATCAGTGTAGTAAAAAGTGAAAAAATAGTGCAAAGTTATAAAACGTATACTCTACTGACGACAGTGGTAAAAGGTAAATAGTGCATACTAAACTTTGTCAGTCGTAATTATTTGTTTTTATTGAACGAATGCATGGTGATGAGGTAGGCTGTGGAGATACCTACGACAAAAATAGTTCACATTTTGTCAATCATATTTAATCGTTTTCATCATTTCAAAGTAAAAATTGGAGATAATTAGAGATTATTATATATGTATGTTTTAATGGCATAATTTTAAATAATTTATAGATACACGAATTTATTTTGATGGCTTGGTTTATAATACAAGGTTTATTGATTTTTAAAAACTAACCAACACCATTTGCAATTTGAAATATTATTTCAATGAAAATAAATACGTACTACTGACACATTTTAGTGAGCATTATTTATGTATATATTAACTTCATAACCTATCTCTATCGTTTATTACTGAGTGGCGATGAGTATTATATATTATTTGGAACTAACAGATCAATACATTTGAACGACACAAACTGAAACGCATACTAAATAAAAACGTTCATTTGATTGATAATGTTTTGGAAGAAAATAATTCAATATACTTTCGGCGATCCACTCGTTTATCCAGCTAAGATACTTATTATTGCTCTTTCTCCTTTTCTCGGCAAAGAATTGGCACAACTACGTGCTTCGACGGTTTGTCACAGTAATAAACGGGTTTCCCGCGTTTTGTTTTTATTTTTCCTTCCCCAGGTGCGATACTTGGAATGCGATCTTGGCATCGCAGCAAAGTTTAATTATACGTCTTTGAAGCTGAAAAAGATTTGACATTTATTCCGACGATCGGATTAGAGCGATTCAACACTATTACTTCAATACAAGTACTAGTGCAATTGAGGCAATAAGAATCAAAACACTTCGAAAAACAATACTATCTATATATCTTATAACTAACTAATACCAATATCATCAGTAAATCATTCTTAATCAGTTATTATGCCATTAATTCTTTCAGATAGCAAGCAGTTCAAATTTCATTATCTTTATTAGATAATCGACTAGCATTTTTTAATATCCTTTTTCTTCATTCTTAATTTTAATTCCAGCGTCACTTTTGTTCTTCTTCACTTACAACTTCTGTTTAAATATTTCATTCTTACTTTATAAAAACACTGTGAAATTATATCGTCATCATTAGCTAAGGACAATCCACTGCTGAATAAAGGTCTCCCTTAGATCTCTGCACTCTTTTCGATCCATAGTTATTTTTTCCCACGTACATGTACCGAATATTATGATCTCGTCTATGCAGCGGGTTATAGGGCGTTAAGTGTCCCTTGTGTACCACTGTATAATGGTATTTGTCCAGCAGTTGTCTACTTGCGACACATCTAGCCTATTGCCATTTTATTTGCTTAGTGACCTCAATCACATCGCGTACTCTTATCTTCTTCTTTATCAATTGGTTTACGTTGGTAATTAATTACGTTTACAATTGGTTAGGGCTTGCGCAGACAGAGCCCGGTCAGGCGGTCTGCGTTCCGCGTTCGGAGTTCGGCGTTCTTTGTACTGTATGGACTTCATACTGTATGGGTACACAACCGGCGGTCAGACCGCGCCGGTCAATTGGAACGCTAGAGTTCTAGAGTTCTATGCCCGGAATTACAAAGAACGCCGTACCTCCCGTCCAGTCCCGTCATAGGAATTTGAGCAGTCACACAACATAGAGCAAAACCATACGGGGGAGTGAGTACGCAACAGCGGTGCTTTCTCACTTCCACTCGCAGTCGGAATATAGCGGTCTCGCATTATGCAGCGCCTGTGTCACAACGACGTTTGTATACAAATGGAACGCTTATTGTTGACCGCCACCTGTCTGCTGTCCCTGAACGTTAGCGGTCAACGGTCGGTTGAACGCAGAACTCCGACCGCTCTCTGTCTGCGCAAGCCCTTAAGTCTTTCCGTGTTATGCTGAATATGCCACGTAGCGCTACTCATATTTTTTTATAATTTCTCTTACATTGAGAGTCCATATTTTATAATGCATACGTGAGTATTGGTAGGATACACAGATCGAACACTTAACGCTTTACACACAATGGGAGGTCACTTTTGAAGATACTATTCAGGCATTCAAATTCACTCTATACCAGTTTGGTTCTACGAGCATTCTTGTCATGCATACCTAGCGCGAATTTGTATTTTTGTTGTCCAAGATAGACGTACTAGTAGTGCTAATAATAAGGTTTGCTTTTGGTTCAGCAAAGCAGTTTATAATTACTTTTTTCTTTAATCCTCAACAATATCTTTAAACCTGCTTTGCAACTTTTATTTGCAAGCTCCTGTATCCTATCCTGAAGGTCTTCTGGGTTATTTGCAAGACAACAAGTCATCTGCAAAACGCAGTGACTGAGATATTCACTATTAGTGGCGATTCCACTTTCTTCCCTGTCAAGTCGCCTTGAGTAGTTCTTCCAAAGAAACGGTGAATTTTACTATAACTAAATGGATTAAAATATTATGTAAACAAATTTTATTTAAATATCCGCAAACTAATTGGTATTTTTTTAATAAATTAAATTTTATTTATTAAAATGCGACATATTTATTTTTTTCCGTCCTTATAATATAATATATAGATAAAATAGTAGAAATATGTATATATTTATTTACCTATACATATTATAAGATTTATGTACATGAAAATCTGTTATTTTTTAAGAAAAAATAGTAATTAATCAGTAGGTATAAAATAAACAATGATTAATTATTTATTTTTTCAAATTAATCTGAAAAAAATTAAACAATATTTCTTGATCAAATACAGAAAGAAAAATATTAAGTACGCATTTTTTACAAGCCGTTTTTCTTTTACTTTAGTTAGCAGACACACAAACCTGTTAAGAAAGCCAATATTGCGAAAACAGTACGAAAAACAATCACGATAAAAACAACCCGAATTCGGTCAAAGAAAATAATAATTATTTCAAAAAGATAAAAGGAATAAAGTACAAAAACGAAGGTCATTATATAACTAAAACGTAACGTGAATGTTTGTTCTATAGAATATTGAGAATTTTCAACAAGAAATCTGCTCACAGTAATTATTTTCCTTTATTTAATGTAGGTACCAATTTTTTTAGCAATATGAATATACTTCGTATAAAATAAATTTTAGTCTCGATTGAAATGTATTCGTAAGTAAGTAATTAAAATTAACAATACAGCAATGTTGTCACAAAAGGTGATTTTTTCAGCGTTTATTTGTTTGATGTAATTTATGGCATGATATATATACTAACAGATTAATACCATATTATTACAACATATTTATGGTATAAATAGCGTGTTCTGAAACTTATACGTATGCAGTTTGCCATATCACACTTCGGCGTGAAATGTTGTATCGGAAATATATGGCTGTCTATTAAAAATCATCTCTTTCCGATAAAAGCTAACGGCAAACTGTGCTACGGTTAAATGTTTATGTACAATTTACATGTAAAATAAATGAGAACTCCTATATTATTATTATTAAAGACCGATATACGTCTGCCACCTTTTGTCAATAATAAATTGAACTGGCATTTACGTGATAGAATTCATCATCATCAGCCTGAATCTACCCACTGCTGGATCAAGGACACTCCAAGCTGACCCCACTTTGTTCGGTCCTGTACGTTACGTTGCCATGTATTGCCGCAGAACTTCATTCTCATCTTCACTTCAAAATCATTTTATCAATCCAGCGACCTCTAAACGGACGTTTTGTACCTTTTGAGTACCACTGGATGACTAGATTTGTCCAGAGATTTTCCCTTCTTCGAGCTATATGTCTAGTCGCCTTTCATTTGAGACTCTTTGAAAACCCTTGTCTATTTCCTTATCCATTCATTCCTCTTTTTGTCCTTTCGCGGTATACCCGTGATAGAATTACATAATGTAAATTTTGAAACAAAGTATTTTTGTGACTTTTACGATATTTGAATTGTTTATATTGACAGATGTTTCAGGCTATGAACCCATCTTCAGAACGATTGCTAAAAAAAACCTTGTTTCAAAATCATTAAAATATTTTTATAAATAAGTTTGTTGTACCAATGTACTGACTACTGACACAAGCAAATATGTTCATGCTTGCGTGATTTTTTTGAAACTTTTTCATCGGAAATAGCGACAGGTAGTCCCACAAAATATTAACATCAAAGCACACATTTTGTATGACATGAACTAACCAAAGTAGGTACCTACATATGAGGTTTTTGTTCTAGTAGGTATATATCTGAGGTATTTTTAAGTTATGTATGTTCAATATATATAATGTTACTTTCTCAAATCTTGTAAATTATTCATTGAATAAAAGAAATGGTCTATTAAAAATTGTTACCAAGTTCAAGTAGACGTAATAACTAAATATTTGGCGAGAGCCGGGTGTTGGTGAGTAATTAAGTCATTGGACGCTAAAGACGCACCTAGCGCATAACGATCAGGTGGCCATTCGATATAATTAGCATGCTTTTTAAATGTGGTAATTAAAAAGTAATTATCCAGTCAGTAGTCAATGTGATAAGGCAATTAATATTCCTTGATTTAAAATACAACAACCGATAGTCAATAATAACGCAACTTGATAAGCATTTCATGTAAGATCTACTAGTTTAAATTATCGTAATTAAAAAAAGTGGCCCGTAGCTTAATTGGTTAAAGCATATTGGCGCGATTCTCGCGGATATACGGGTTCAAATCCGGTCAGGCGTCGTATTTTTTCAAATGTGATCTTTTCTAGTAGTTATATATTATCTGAGGTGTTTTTAAGTTATGGATGTTCTACATATTATGAGGTGTCTAAAATAAAAACCTGATATATCCACTTTACAATAATAAACCTAATATTATGACATATAGTCCTTATAACATGCCAACTAAATCATCTTGATAGACACAAATAAACCTAACTTTAGAGTTTAGTGTAATTTATATTAGGTATTGCTATTTTATAAAATAAATTTCTACTAAGCAAATGAGCTCAACATACCTTATATATGGATAATACAGAGATAATAGTTAATTTTATTTCATGACATAATATTTTAGCACTAGATTTACATTTAATATATTATCTCTATCAAAGGAATCGCTGAAATTATTTTGTAATCTCTCAAAGGAAGTTAAACGTCTCTGGCGTATGCTATCGATTATAGGGAACGAAGAAAGTGTGACCTCCCTTACACCAAATTACAGGTAAAGGTGTGTATATACGTTAACCCAATTAACGTTCAACGGCAGTTCCAATTACACACTACTTCCCGGTATAATACGATTTCCCAGATAGCATAAAGCATTCAATAAATCTATTGAACTCCAAATAGCTTTCATTGGACTCATCCACTACTCTTTTTGAGATAAAAAAAAACCTTTTATATTTTTGATATTATGATATTTAAGTATCATATATCTACCTATTTGGAAATTTTATAAGAACTTCAATAGACCTACAAAAAAAGTATTTACATAGAGTTTTATTGATGAGAGATTTATACTATTTCATAGTACCTACATTCTTTAGTTCGAAGCAGACTTGAGAGTGGGTCTATTGTTTGGGCACCGCATCAGTTGAAGTATGGCCTTAAGGTGGAGAGGGTTCAGAATAAATTCTCGATACTCCTTTACTTGAGGTTGTATGGATACTATCCGTGGCTTTATCCAACTGACTATCTCTTAGGCATGCTTACATACTACAGTCTGCAATTTAGAAGAAATCTTTATTTAGCTACGTATTTTTTTCGACATATACAAGGTATAAATGAGAACTCTGCCATTCTAGGCAGTGTTGACCTGTGTGTCCCTGATAACTATCTTAGAAATAGAGACCATCAGTTGTTTATTCTCCCAAGGTGCAGATCCAACCTTCCACTGGTAATGCTAATATATAACCATGTTCAACGAAATTGCTTCGGGTGTTGATATATTTCACCTACGTGAGGATGAGTATAGGTGGACGTTATTTTATAAATTCTTAAAATAAGGTCTGCCTAACTCATCCGGTGTACTTCCTTGTACCAATATAATTTATATTTTTTGTATTTACACATTTCTACTGTTTAATAACATACTATCTATCTCTATACTGATCTATCTCTTTTTTATGTAATACTGTTTTATATTTCTTTGTTTCTAAATGTCATGTTATGAACGTCCTAAACTTATAATTTGTAATGTACACAATATGTTAAAAAAGAAATAAATTGAAATTGAAATATACTATGCTGTCTTCAGGCTCTATTTATACGGTACATAATATAAAATTATGAATATTCGTGGCAGTACATAATATGTATGAACTTTGTGAAGCTATATACATTTCATGCCAGGGATGATGGTACCTGTACCTTCTTTGGAATTTACGTGGTGGAAAGAAGATCATTAATGCATTAATAGATTCAAAGGATCAATGTAACTGGAAGAATAAGGTAATATAGGCTAACATCAATGCAAACTATATCCAGAACGCGGCATTGTATTTTATTTAAGTTAAGCAATAACTAACACTACCATCGTAACTTTCCATTTATTACCGCGATCTTAACACACACAGTGTTGGTCAAGTGTAGAGTTATTTATAACAATATCTAAAGAAGAAACCCGTGTTGGTTAGATATTTAATACCTCTAATTATTTGTTTGTATAATTGAAACATAGCGAGTTCTTTACTAATTAACTTACCAATTTAAGAAATATTCATGTTAATATCTCCTAAAAATGCGTTCAGGGTATTTTAAAATCATATTTATAATGAAAACTTTATTTTATAACGGAAATCAATATTACAAACATCGTATTTATTGATTGTGTAATTTTTCATGGAAAATATCGTTTCTGTTCTGGCAGAACACACTAACTAGAGAATACTAGTTTTGAGTAATTTGACTTTGAAGTTGTTAAAATGTTTGAAATGGTCTATCATGTGAGTTTATTAAGTAATCGTAAAAAGGATGACTTTAAAATAAAGACATTTTATTTATTAAGAAGGTTTCCAGACGGTAAAGTTTGAAATAAGGAACATTTTGGTATAACTAACTCAATATGTATTTTTTTCGAATTAGTGTCTTCTGCCAGAACAGTAACGAATTATATCGGAAGAGTTTTACAAACATACATAATTTTGGATCACTAAACCCCTCAGATAATTAGTTTTTAGGAAATATTGTGACGGATAGTAACTTAAGTCGGTAGTTTCATAAATCACCCGCATAGCCTACAATAAATAAGGGTACACCCACCCCACTCATTCCAAGATTCTTACAAGGATTGTTTTAAAAGGGTATGTTGCTAAAGTAGTTCTAAATCCATTATTCTACCTTTACGAAAATCAACACACATATTATTATTATTAATTAGTTAAAATCATTCAATTAAGTAAACAATTTCTCTGAGTCACTACGTCTGGTTAGATTTGGCAATGTTTACACATGATTCATTGGGCTTTCATTATTATTTAACCTGTTGTAATGTTTATCGGTAAATACTGAAGCCTGTAATTCTCACGGCTTATGCGATTTTGCTTTATTTATATGTACATATTGTATCGCTTGTTTTCATCGCGGTGACATATTTCGGATAACTAGGAGGAACGATGATGGAATTTTTAAATACCGTTGAAGTGTTTTAATAGTATGCTAAAAATAGATGGAACCAAAAATTTATATTAATTTTATGTTCAGTATTATTTAATCAAGAATTCTCTACTCTAAAAATAAATAGCTTCAACTCATATTTTTATCAAAAAATATAATATGATAACCAAATAATACTAAATTATTATTAGACATGTTTTTACGATTCTAAGTATATGAATAAATTGCTATTGTACATTGTACTGGGTTGCTGCTAAAACTTGGTAAGTTGATAGTTTAGGTATTTAGAGCTTACAATGGATTATGTGTCTATATATAAATATGTATGTTAGAGAAAATTTTCAAGCTCATCCGACATAAAGCGCAAAGAAATTAGCATTATGCCTGATTTCAGAAGGCATATCAAACTTCAAATTGAAATTACCCCTTAACATTGAATAAAATTACATCGTTTTGTTAGTGTACAATTTTTACGTGAAAGAAGTAATTTCACTTTTTTGAATCACTTAATAATATGCAGTTAATTTAATTTATTTTTAAGAATGCAGATTATATTAATAATAATAAAATATATGACTATTAAATAAGTACTTACCTACATACCTAGTCAAAGTTTGATAATAGAAATATGATGAATGATATGGATATGAAATGAATGAAAGAATGATAATAGTACAGTGGAGTACCTGACGTGGAATGAATGTATTTAAATGCACTGCACTCCTAATGAATTACTAGTCTGAAGAGGATAAGTCAAATGTACATGTTTTTATTTTTCAATACATAATTATAATAATATATATACTTGGGATCCATGATTCGTTTTCCACCAATAGCAACCGTAAATTGGATAGTAGATATAAATTATATTAAGCATACTTCTAAAACACCGTATTCCGATTTGCTTTTAATAAAATCTAACTAAAATTGACTTTTTATTTTATTATTATGATAAGATGTTGCATAGTTTTCTCCCTTTTTTCTGATTTCTGACAGTTATACCTAGTATCTAAAGTAAGTATTGTCACACCTATGCATAATATGGTACTTTATGCTTAATTGTAGAAAACTCAACACCATAATATCAATTTGAACGGTAGGTATTTGATCACAGCCAACTAACTTATGATCGTATCTGACCGACCATAATATTTTATGTCGGTACATATTACATTCTATTACAGTTACACATTCGACAACGCACATGTATATGATTAATTTTAAAGTTATTATAAGGGGCTCGAGATGAGAACATAATCAATATTCAATAATATGCTTCTTCGTGCCAACAAGATCGAAAGGAAATTGACCTTTTCTCTTACGAAAATGCCATGTTAATAGGTATATTTGTCACTTTTACTGGTGGGCTAAAATTGCGTGAATTTCAAACAAAAATCAAGATGGCTCTGCTTTGGTCAATAAATTATAATTGCAATAATACTTTGGTTATATTTTGATGGTTAAAGTATTTATTTTCACAACTCAACATACGGTTGCTTTGAGTTGTAACGTATCATAACATGCTACTATCACTACGATAAAACGGCATGGTTTAAATGCCGGCATTTGGTTATCAAATGTTATTCACAAATATAATAATATATTAGATCTCATTCAGATTTTATGTACCCTTCGCCATATTAAAAGTACACAGGCGATTTCGATCGGTAAGCTTTTTTTTTTTAATATTGGAAATCAATCTGTGTATTCAAATATTATAAAGCATGGGTCCTAAGGGATTTAGCGTATGGCTCATACATAATATTATAAAAAGGTAATCCTTGTTGAAAAGTCTCTTAATAATATGCTTTCACTTTTTATTTATCCGTAAAAGCTTTATTGTAGAATATTAGTGGTAAATAATCCACGTAGTATTGGACAATACTTTTGTCAATTGCTTTCTTCAAAATAGATATTTCATATTATTTAAGTTAGGAAAATAGAATCACTGAGATTTATAATACTTATTTATTTCACATTGGATAAATTTTTCATTGAAATTATTATGTTATATTATGTGAGTATAATAAACTTTAAAATCAACAAAGTTACGCTACATAATATTTTAAAGTAAAATCGAAATGAACAGCTTTAGCAATACTATTGTTTTCAAAGAATTTGTACCCTAGATAGAAGGAGTCTTATACGCATTCGGTATTAGGAATTTTGAAGGTAGTTCGATTGTTGAATCGAACTATTGAATGTGTGGTTGGCTGTATTCAAAGCCTGAACAAAAACGAACTATAAGTGCGAGTGAGAAAGCATTTGGTTCGTTTATATGTCTTTAATATGTATTAGAGTGAGATAGAATTTCTACGACTGAATTAAATAATATATTTTGTACACGTCGCCAGTAAATAATGATTTGGATGATTACAGTCATTTAAAAACTGCGAGCATATGTTGCTGAAATTTATTGTTGTTGTTTTGAATATAAAGTTGTGGTAATTATTTTTAGGTAATTTAGTAGATCATGTGGTTAACAATGTTGTGTTTAATTTGATAGCTGTACTGAGAAGCAACATGATGGTATAACGTTTCATAATTGAGTTAATAATAATAAAAAATTGGTTCTACTGTGCGTTATACGCAAGGAACATGGTTTTATTTTGTCAAACAATACCCACTCTCTTTATATTATTACTCTGAAGTTGTATTGGTAAGTAATTCACATAGATCTACGTAATTCGTTATTTTCTTCTTCTATTGTCAATCTTAAAAATAAAATAGTGACTTACGTTCTAATTTGAAGTCAGTTACTTTATTTACCTAAACTGTGTATACATTTCTTGGTTTGTAAGGTGATTATTCATCATTACTGGTAAATGTTATTACTTTTGGCTGCTTGAACAATAAGTAATTATTAAATAATCTGGTGAAACTGGAATGAAAGAAGAATTTATTCATAGAATTGTGAAGTGCTCTCCATAGAGCAATATTCGTATGAAGACAATTAATAATAGCTAACATAATCAGTAGACAAGAGTTATTTTTTTTTTGGTTTTAAGTTAATACGTCATCATGATTCGTGGCGTCGCTGCTAAAAGCCGATAATTTAGGTATTTAGAGTAACAACGGATTTTGTGTTTATAATAAAAATATGCATGCTAAAAAAATCGAGGTCATTGGATTTATATAGAATTTGCACATTAATGCATTTTAGAGGGCATGTCAAACTTCAAATTGAAACTACTCCATAACATGATTTCGAGACTTAACAACCTTTGGCAGTAATACCACGATATTATAGATTCTATTTCTACAAATACAATAGGTATCTTTGATTATTTACATTTTAAAGATTATTTTATAAATTATTTATTGATACTAGAAGAAACGATTGATGTATATTGTTTATATACATAACTATATAAACATGATTACTTATTTCACTGTGTGTATTAAAATTACACGAAATTTGCTAAAAATGGAAAATAAAAAACATTAGCCGATAAAATGACATTTATATTATAATACTTATTATTATTCCTCATTTTTAACATTGTGAACAAAATAAGCAAAGCACGTGTTAACTTACGCAAAATTAACACAAGTTCATTTATAATAAATTAAAAATGATAATGACTGTCATGAATTTATCATCGAATATACGCGAAGTCCGCTGAAAAGATTATTAACCAAATTACCAACATTAATAATTCACTTGTAACAATGAGCCGTCCTTTACGTTTTATTATACCAACGTAAAACAAAAATTCAGAGTCGTTTATCCAAATAATGGTTATATTTTTATACAAACTGTGCTCACTAAATACAGAAATGGTAAAGTGTGAACATATTACTCGTACCTACTCAAAAACTAAATCATTTTGGAATAATAATTATCGCTAGAAAAGCAGTTAATTCTAGATGATAATCATTCGCGTAGGGAGCATTATGCAAATTAACCTAATTAAATTTCCTTTAATCATTTTCAACGACCGTTATCGGAAAACCAATCACACGCAATAAACAAAAATAGTTTTCAGCCTTATTTATGAGCTTTTCGAATAAAAATAAGCTTTAAGTTTCGGCTACGCATCTCATGTGCCTACAACATAAAGGTCTATTTATCAAAGTTTTACTATGAATTCAAGATTTTCCTAGCTTTATCTTGATAATCCAGAACACTCTACGAGTGAACGGAAAACTTTGTATTCTTCAAAAACAGATTTTGTTACTGGAAAGCTTTCCAGTGAAAATGAAAACATAGATAAGGGATTATCTGTACCTACGTAATGCTATTTTCTGCGACATGTTGTAATGGAATAACTTTCTGTAAAACACGATTAAAGAAACTATTTATGAATAAAAGTATTTATTTAATATATACCTACATATCGTAATATATATAATTATTATCACAATGACCAGATCGCTCGCAGAACTGAACTGAAATGGATTGCATTGGAAAGTGTTCAACCAATGTATGCAAACAACTCTCACGTATTAGTATGAAACATATACTCTTAATATAAGAGAAATCCAAAAATTATGAGTAGCGCATCGTGGCATGGAAAGGTGCATATTGGACATAACGCGAATAGATCACAAAAACAACCGATGGATAAGGAAGCAGACAAGAGAACGCGATGTGATAGAGGTCACTAATTAGATAAAATGGCAATGTGCTGGATATTTCGCTTGGCGAGTGGTTAATCACCGGATAGATGCCGTTATACAGTGATAAGCACTAAACGACCACACAGATACCGTAAAACCATCTGGATAGACAAACCCTTTAAGGTCGGTGGATATACATAGCATAAAAAAACTAGAGACCCGGAAGAGTTGAGGGAGTTAGAGGAGGCCTTCATCCAGCAGTGGATTAGCCCCGGTTGGTGATAATGAATATTAACGGAATTTGAACACCTAAAATGGAAAGTTATTTTGCGCTATTTCATCGATAGCTTCATTGGTTGGGCACACTGCCCGTGCAACTGACGTGGGTTGACAATTGTTTTCTAAAACATTATATATTTTGAATTATGTAGGTATGTTTAATTATTAATATTACAATTACTAAAATCTTGTTGGTTATTCATTGAAGAAAGAAATGAATATTTTTTTCGAGAGAGATGAAGGTACTAAGTATAAGTTTTAATGTAATGTACATGATAAATTAAGAATCCATGTGCTATGTGAACGTCGAAAATGGAATTTAGAGTATTTTTGAAAGTTTTCTGAAAAATTTTGAGTCAATTAGATATTTATATAATGTGAAAGTAGATAAAAATTGAAGATACAATGCATGTGTTGACAAAATAATATTTTGAACTACATAATAATTATAACCAATTTTCAATTTTTACACGTAAACACCGTACAATACACATTAAAAGTAAATTTCTAAGATTGAAAAAAACAAGATAACAATGAAATAATAATATATATCTTGTCTACAGAGTTATGGATTATGTGGACTAAGCTTTTTTTACATTGATTTTTCAACTATATTTTTGAAGCTTTTTCAATAATTTATATTCGCTCGTTTAACGTTACATTAAATTAATAAGGTTTTTCTCGATTTTATGTGTTTGGCATGTAACAATTTTTCAACATGAAGGCGGATAATATAACCGAAAAGTAAAAAGAATCTCTTGTATGAACAACGGAATTATATAATAATCTGCGGTACAACTGGTTTTGTTGAAGGAAGTGGGTTGTACGCCACGCTGCCCATGGGATCCTTATAATCCTTCTCCAGCAGTAAATTTCAAATGTGTCTATTCAACGTTTATCTGTTCTCTTTACTGACGGCGTTTTTGCCGCTTAGTATATAAAAAAAATTGAAAGACTTTGAGAATCAACCGACATTGTTTTGGTGGATTGTTTAATGATCCATTGTGTGGCAGTTGTTTTTCTCTTCGCATTTCTTTAGCTAATTTACCATGTTATATTCGCCAAAGATATTTTAACTGTATAAACTACCAAGAAGCATATTTCAACGTCTGAATTAGTATCTTCAAAAGTGACTTCCCATTGTGTCTTAAACTTAAAGTAAAGTGACCATACGTACTGATTTTACTAGAACAGTACTGTTTTTCTTGACATTGGCGTGGTAAGTTGTGAGATGTAACTGGGCATTTTCGCCAAAGTTTGTACATTGCGTTTTTGGCATGTCCCATGACTTTGATTGATTTTTTCATAGTTATTATATTATAAAATGTTGGAAAGTTATGTACTTTTAACATGCAAATTTATTAATTTACTCTATTCAATCAGTTAAATACAACTATCTGACCTGTATATATTTTTAATTGATTATTTAGATCGAAAGGTAGTGCGTTTTTACCATGTCCCACCCATAAATTCAAATAAACAAAGTCTGATTTCGTCATTAATTTTGAGTGTGTAAAATTAAATTCGTAGTGTTTTCAACAGCTTACATTATATATTTTTGGAAAATATATAGTTTTTTCGTAAATTTGTACCAATATTGAAAAAAAATCACGTTTAAAGTGTGTCCCAGGATATTTGAAAAAGTGGAACTCCACATTCCGTTACCACGATTTTAGCATGAAGGCGAAAAATTTTCACTATAAATATGTTTTTTTTTAATGTAGCAACATTTTTGTATAACACTGATCGCCATGTACACTTTAAATTGTTGGTGTGTGTCGGTATCGCTATCGGAACAGGTTGCTTTCTGGGTTGGTCATTTAAGAAGTTCCACTACTGTTACCACGATTTATAAGGTAAGAAAACACATATTTCTATTTCACATACTACACATATGGAGCTTATCTTTCATACTACAGATATAATAAAACATATCGCAGGTTTAACAATAAAACTAAGCTAAATTTTGGCTTCAAACACTTCTGAAACAGAATCCGTTACTTCCACTCCGAAACTATATTGGTGGTAACGTATATGTGGAATGTAAAAGTAACGAAATGGCATGCATAAAGTTGGGTTTACAGTGTGTGTTTAGTTCTTCATAGATTATAAAAAAAATTATTTTGTCTGTTCGTATGAAAAACAAAAATATTTTCATTAAAAAATATAAAAAATAACCTGACTATAATATAATAATATAATAAAGATTAAAAAAGTATGTGATATGTCTGAATACGCAAAAATAGCGCACATAAAAGTATGGAGATAAAAAAAAACAACAGAAGGAAAAGAAAAAACACCAGACTGAAATAATTGCGAGACAGGCACTGGCTCTGTCATACTCTTTCTGTTATACGCCACCAAAATTTTAAAACTTCTCCATACATTTTAGGCATAGAAATTTATAAAAATGTATGAAAAAGTATTTTTTTGTCACGTTTAACAGAAATGTGTACTCGATTAGATTTAATACCTAGAACTGTAGGTATTCACGAAATGTCAGAAAAGTACGTCTTGATTACAATCAACCTGTATAGCTACATTTTATGTTGATGAATACAATTAAATTTCAAGACAACATAAAGTCGAACTTGGTTATTACGAGGAAGATGGGACCGACTGAATTTGCTTGTTATAAGCGTTACTCGTTATATCAGAGAATAGGTATTTTTAAATGAGCATGTCACATTACACAAAAAGCCGAAAATAAAAAATTTGGAAACCATCGTAAAAATCCCCGAAACGAGCATGGCATTCATAAACTACAAAAGAAGTTGTTTATTGTAATTAACGCTGGTAGGTACCTACGGACTTCACAAACCTTGGATTTTTCAACCATATGCGTGGATACTTTTTTATTATTGTCGGTGAAACACCAATAAGGTAGGTACTTAGACACTTTACTAGTGTCATAAACGTAATCCGACCCCGGCGGCATCCTGTCCAATCGGATTTTATTGCTTAGGGTCGAAATGTTTTAAAACGGTCGACACATTAACAGTATTTTAGCTCGGTATATCCGATAAGTTGCTCGTTATAACAGTGAAAGAATTAAATGTATGGCGAAAATCATAAACCAATTGTCAACAAATGTTTCGTTATTACATCCGAGATCTCGCTATGTCAGAGATCGTAATAACCGAGTTTGACTATAATTATTTTCGTAAAAGTTATATACTCCGTGCCGCGCTAGGAACTCGCGTCTGAATCCCTTGCTGATTTTTTTTTTCATATATTGTTAATTTGCTTAAAAATATTTTTTATCTGAGTTACAAATAATATAAATGCCAAATAAAGTTATGGTAATGTATAGTGTGTCAAAATTATTACCTACCTTATTTTACAAGTATTGTGAAATTTATTATAAAATATGTCTATTTTAGTGATTAAGTTTGATTTGTTTTGTTATTTTGACGCACGTTGAATATTTATCTGTCTATCAAAAAATTCAAATAAATTTCATAAAACAAAAATTTGTTTTTATGGTAACATGTAACTTAAGCTTTACAAATTACACTCCGTTACCATTTCGTTCCATTCCGAAAATGTCCCCAAAAAAGTTGAACGTTAACTATTTTTCATTTGATTATTAAATAACGAAACTTATTTATTTTTCCAATAAAATTTAGTAAAAGTGATTATTGTCTTTAAAAAAATAGCAGAACGAACATTGATTGGTTTTTTCAAATACTAAAGGAAAAATGCTCTGCCATTATAGACATAGGGTAACGGAGGGGAACGAAATGTGCCCAAGAATTAAAATTCAATAATATTTTTTGACTATTTGTAGTTTTATTTTGAAGTGTATGGTTTTTTTAATCTAATAGAGCTCTTTTAAGTGATAAAAAGTGTTTCATTCATGTTTTAAAAGCTAAGTTTCGTAGTCACGGAACGGAAACTTATTATGCCCAATTTCATAATAAAAATGATATAAATATTGTATTAATCAATATTTTGCTGAAAAATTGCTATCACCAATTCAGCAATAGAACAAGGAATCTGCTAGCTATATAAAAATGGTTAATTTGAGTGAAAAAATAATATTACCCAAATTTCAAACATGTACAAACTTTGGCGAAAATGCCCAACTATCACAGTTTATGAATACAATATCATACGTTATTCATATATCAAAACATCGAGTATATTAGACGTTAGTTAGATAAATGTCACAGCGCAGACTGCCTCAGGGCTTGGTGGTCAAGAGCGCGACAGGTAGTATATAGAGGTAGAAATTGACTGGGTGTGACGCCTGTCGCTCGTAACGCTAGTCCCTACTCTAGCGCGTGCCTGTTCAATCTTTCTTTCCGTTATAATGAAGTGTAATTTTTTAATAAGTAATTGTTATTTTTTGACCCCTATTGCGCCCAAACGATGAAGGTGCATCTTCAATGAGTTAAAATCGAAATATACATTCAAAAAAACAATTATGAATGTCTCTCTTTTGAATAAAAACAATATGGTCACCTTAGCGTCAAGTAATCAACTAACATGTGCCAAATTTAATACAAATGTGGTATTTTTGCATTTTTGTGTAGATATGTAATTAAATATTGTTAAAAATATATACTTATACCTATGCAACTTTTTCCGCGGAAGCCTAAATTGATTCTGCGAGCATGGTCCCTAAGTGGTTAAAAACCTAATACCTACCCAATTAGCATACATAGTAGAAAATTAGTAAACTCTACACTGAATACACTTATAATTTAATATAAAGGCTATATTATTATAATTTAACAATGCTGATGGGTTGATAAAAGGAAAGTCGTTATATATGACGATTAACATCTATCAAAAATGTCAATTTACGGAATGTATGACAAGGTTTTTTACAGAACCAAGCTGTCATGGAGCGCATTTGGGAGTCTGACATTGAAGAGTGTCTAAAGTGACCTTCTATCTTACCTAAACTGGAAAGTCTTAATCCAGTGTGAATTACCACTGCTTACAGATACAACATGTGAAACATAGACCATTAAAATAAGAGAAATTGAAAAATTACGAATAACACAACGTTGTAAGGAAAGATACATGTTAGGCATAAAGCACAATTACAATTATAGTAACCAAGGAATAAGGAGGCGGATAATAATATGCGATGTAATAAAGATCGCCAATCATAATTGGTGCTCAGCGAGTGGACAACTGCTGGATGAATAGTCATACAGTGGTATCCAAGGCACACTAAATGGCTACATGGATGCTCAAAAACTCGCTGAATTGACAAATCCATAAAATTCTGTAGATGTACGTGGCAGCTAAGAACTAAGGAAGGACCGGCAAAGAGAAGAGACTTTTATCCAACAGTGGATCAACCACGGCTGATGATTATGTATCAATATAAGTGTTTATATCCATACTTATAAATATTATCATTGATTTTAAATATCAAAAATATAAAACATGATTAACTAAAACGCAAAATATTTTAAGAAATTTCCTGTCGCTTAACTAAGCATCGATTTTTGCATGAAAATAACCGGTCGTTATTTCATTAAACTCGTCATAAAATATTAAAAATAATAATTTTGTGATAATCAAAGTCTTGTGATGTGGTAGCACATATTTTATATATTGTGTTTTTAGAAATTTCAAGGTGTTTATAAAAACATTTAAATTAGTACTCTGATTTTTATTTAACAAGGTTTCACTGAGATAAAATTGCCATGTCTAAAGAGATCGTCTATCAAAGATTAGCGACCAAATTGCAGTATACTTCTCTATCCTGGGCCAATCGTACCAGATCCCCAACGCCTTTGACATTGACCCATTTACGGAGGTTGCGTAGCAAACAGAATCTCCTTTTGGACCTACTGTCTCTAACTTTCATTGCATTATAAATTTGAGTTAATCATACTTCTCATTGCGGATAATAGTGTGTATTGCGGATAATAAATAAAGTATATTATATAAATATTGAAAAAAAAATAGTTACGTAAGGAAAGAAACCAAAGTATTGACGTCAAAAGCATGTCTCAAGTTTTATTATGTTTACAAAAAAGCAGTATACGAACAGAGACTACATAATATTAATTTTTGTATCGTTATCAATTTCAACAATCTTGTTTTTTATGCTTTACTGTAGTTTTTTTCACCAAGCATTACGTAGGTATTAAAAACATTCATTTTTTTTTTGTCTAGAGTCTAGCTACTTTAAAATTTAGTTTTTGTGAAATCATGTCTCTTCTTCTCTTATCATTCCGTTTTATTTACATGTTTCATTACCTGTTTTCCTTCTAAGTATTCAATTATAATTTGACGAGTATAAGCGTAGTGAATGTTGTATTATATCTTGTATCTACTTTGTTAAGTAGTGAAGTTTTCTCCAATTAAAATTAATGAAATTGCGGGCTTCACCGATTAACAGGATTAACGGCTAAGCCTGTTTTGTTTCCATGATAAGGGTAAATAAAGAAATTCCGCACGGAGAAAATTCCGCAAGATAAAATCCGGCGCGGAATATTCGGGAACTTTTGATCGTATCTCATATCCGTTACGCTTTTAAGCGCCTAATATATGGAGCTAGGTATTTTAGTCAGACGCCATTCTGAGATGTTTTCGTGTAATCTTCCACGAAAAACGTACTAAGCACTTGGAACAGCTACTGCGTAAATAAAGAAAGCCAAAAAAGCTTTGCCGAGTTTTTTTCCCGTCGCCTATTATTTTTACTACCTGTGCAAAATAACGTATGGGCTTCTACATTCAGATTTTAATGGTGTTATAAGTATAATATAAAGCTTATATTATACAGAGTAGATGTTTGAACTTATAATCTTAGGCAGAAGCTGTTTGTGTGTGCTAGCAAAACATGAATATTTTGTACTCCAGAGATAATAATAATTCTAAGAAAAGACCAATCAGTAATATCCGACATACATACATACATACATACATAGAACAAATTTTCCATAGAAAAAATTGAAAAAAAATATAACAATTATTTTTTTGGATGAAGCAAAAACTAGACCAAAGATAATGTCTAGGATATAATCCCAGACACATTTTCTCTTGCGGATGAAGATAGTAAACATAATAAAAGTGAAGCTGATGACAAAGTTAGCTGCAAATAATTTTGCAATACATCATTATTTATAATATGAACAAAAACGCTAAATTAATAGTGAATACTGGTAGGTAAATAGGTAAGTCATAAGTAGACACTGGACATCTGGAGTCCTTTTTTTTTGGGACGGACTCGAATATTACAACATTTTTTAATTAAAAAATGTGTTAATAATTTATGGAACCTATGTTTTTCAGAAAAATAAGTTGTACGATGTAGTAGGTACAATGCAATATGAAATAAATGATATTGATAATATGTGCAAGAGACTTTATCGATACTTAATTATATAGAAACGCTGCTATTAGTAGATATACTATACTATTTAGAGAAATTAATGAAGCGCTTACGTATAGAGTGGAAGAATTAGTTGTTAATAGTAATATCTATAATATTTAATATTATTCCACTTTCTATATACCTATTATTGAAATCAAAGTTTAAAATTTCTATTTTCACTATCAAATAACAAATCAAACTTGCTCCCATGATGAGAAGGACCCGACAGCTAGTTTATTATTAAAATCGTACCAAATCTGAATGATTTCGTATATTATGTTAATACTACGAAAATATATAATAAAAAACATATTATTATATTATTGTAAAACCAATTCAACGAGAATTCAAATCAATGCTTATCAGCTCTGAGTAAGGACAGATTTTTACACATTGCACAACAGCGGCCACTTGAGAATATCAAGACACGTCTGTTATATTTACCATAAGTACTTAAGCCAAACTAGTGATTATTTTTGAATACTCCACCTAAAATACGTTCCTTGTGTTACGATAATGCGATAGATAGCGATGTGGATTTATGGATGGGTAAAATGAGGAATATCGGACCTACGTAGTTAATAAAACCCTTTAGAAAAAGTTTTGTACGAAAGATACTTCAAATCGTACATTTGTGTTTCAAGCAAGTGGTTGGATATGTTGAGATATTCAATTTTAATATATAGGTACTGAAGTTGTAATGTTTTTTTGACATTTTGATAGGCCATTTTCAAACACTTTATATTCATCATGCAAAATATGTAAGTATATGCGTTTTCTGTTAATTGCTACTCCCTAATACTATAAATTATATATCATAGTATTATTTCAATGAATTGTTTCGGAAGTTATCAAAATGATACAATCATAATTAGTCAACATTGACACATTGTGTATATATAGTACCTAATACCATTGATAATAAATTATTTTATCAAGAAATATTAGATATAAATAGGTATAACACAGTTGCAGTGCCTACCATTTCTTAACAAGTTGACCTTCCCTAATAGCTCATTGCTTTACCCAATCTGGGAGTTCACACATGAAGCTATAATTTGATGTTATAGTAATATGGTAGAAAAAACAAAAAAAAACTTAACCTGCGCGCTTGTTAACTGATCTATGTATTTTCTTAAAATCCGACATCACTTCAGTTTTTACGATTATGGATTATTTATAGCTTAAAATTGTTTATTTGTTTTTTATTTAGTGAGTAGGTATATTTTGTGATATTTCACATTAGCTGGTTCCATTGTTTACGGTAAATGACGATTTAACGGGCTTACCTATTGAATGTATTAAAAGTATGTAAGATATTCATTACGGGTTTTCACAAACACTTCAGATAATCAAAATTTGTTTTTTACTTGATCCTTTACTAATAGGTAAGAAGGTTTTCACATTCTTTTATTATATTTAATTACTATATAAACGAAAATTAGCTTTTTTCGATGTCAATGTGCACTTACGATCGGTGAGTGCGCATAGTGTACGAAGAAGGCATACGCTGGGTCGTAAATAATGACTTAAATAGAATACCTAGTACAAAACATAAATCAATTAGAATTTATTGATTAATGTTTTTGCCACTCGTACCCGTTAGATATAGGGACCATTATACCACGTTTTCCTCTAAAAAGTATATCAGGTACTTTTAAACACTTTTGAACTGATTTTTTGTCCACAAAATCACTTTATATTGAGACGTCACACAACTATCACAACTTACGAGATAGTGGCAAAAGATACGTCTTGATCACATAACATTACTTTATTTCTTGATCACATAACATTAATTTATTTAAAATGCAGAATACGATTCGTCCAAAACGCGCGCCAATTTGGATTAAAGACTACAGTGATGTGAGTTTTGACGGAACTGTCATACGTTGCAGTGTGTGTAATATAAATATAGCATGTAATAAAACAAAGTTAATTAAGCATGTTTCATGTAAGACTCATCAGCGTAATCTTGGTGTTATTGACCATCAAAGTGACTTTAATTTAGACTTTGCTGAATTTCTAATAAAGTGTAACATACCGTGGATGCAAGCGCAGAATCCAATAATGCGAGTTTTTTTAAATAATTGTATTACGGGTAAATACGCTAAAGTTACGCTACCTACAGAATCAAATCTACGAAAGCGCTATTTACCAAAGTTATATAATATAGTAGTAAATAACATTAAAATAGATTAAAGTGATTGTTATGTATGGGTAAGTGTCGATGAAACTAAGGATCAAAATGGTAGACATATAGTGAACGTGATTTGTGGACGCTTAGCCGAAAATGAGGTGAAGTTATGCCATTTAATTTCAACAAAAGTGATTGAAAGGTGCAATTCAGATACTTTATTTCGTTTAATTAATGATTCTTTGTTGGCACTGTGGGGTGAAAATTATGAATCTAGCAGAAATAAACATTTAATATTAGTGACCGATGCAGCACCTTACATGATTAGATTTGGCAAAAAAATGAAAGAATTGTACCCAAATATGCTACACTGCACCTGTTTTGCACATGGAATTGATAGAGTTGCAGAAGAAATTAGATCCGTATATCCTAACGTAAATAAATTAATTTCTAATGTTAAAAAGATTTTTTTTAAATCTCCTTCGAGAGTCGCAGCATTTTCGAGCATTCTTCCAAATATACCACTACCTCCAGAGCCAGTAGTTACACGGTGGGGAACGTGGATAAGTGCTGCGTTATATTACGCAAATCATTTTGAAGGGATTAAATCCATAATAAACAGTTTTGATAGTCAGGCTGCATTTCAATTTCAGCTGTTCAGAATGCGCTTCAAGATGGAGATATTGAAAATGATCTAAATTTTATTAAAAATCACTTCTCAGTAGTAAAATCATCTATAGACAAATTAGAAAAACGAGGGCTAGAACTTAAAGACTCCTTCAACATCATACAAGATCTTCAGTTAGCATTATCAATTGTGCCTTTTATCAATGAAAAGTTACGAAATACATTAGTAAAAAAACCTGGGTACCGAACGTTGTGTCAAGTTAATAAATTATTAAAATACGAAGAAATTAACTGTACTGATGACGACAATATAAATACAATAAAACTGTTCGAAAAGTTAAAATACTGCCCGGTCACATCAGTTGAAGTTGAAAGATCATTTTCTCAATTGAAATGGATTTTGGCGGATAATCGACGTAATAATATAACACCAATCCACCTCGAGCAACTCTTCGTCGTTTACTTCGAAAAACAAAACAGTTCATCATCATGAATCATCCGATACATTAACAATTATTGTAAGTACAGACAATTCATATGAAATTTTTCTATTCAATTTCCTTCCGTGTTTGTTGATAATATCCACCTTTTACCATATTTAGAATGAATTTCACCATAATAAAATGTATACCTAAAAACATGTTTTTGTAGTGACCACCAAGACACACAATACGGTTATTGTACATTTTGCATTTTTGTTTATTGTTATTAAATCTTAGTTGATATTATTCTTTTGACTTATTAACTTAAAAATAACAATAATGGATGAAATATAATATTCCTAAAAATTATAATATGGCACATACAATATATAATTATCAAGCCTCGATGGCGAAGGCTGCGTGACTATCAAATGCACTATGTAAACCTGCTATTAATATTGTTTTGAAAGCACATTGCATTGTTATTTTTATAAGATTATCCTTTGCTTTGTAATTTTATTCTTGTAAATCTACGGTAAACATAAATTTATATACAATATTGGTATATACTACAGCTGATGGTGATACACATACTATCGTATGGAAAATAATTCATTTTTAAGTAGTGGACTTTTTGTATTCATCATGCGATTGAAAACAATAAAACCACATTCAAAATTTGTCATTGGTAGGGAACCTTTTTTAATATCTGAGGTAGGTGAATTTTAAACACAGAAAATTTTTCAGTGATGAATTTACGCAATTTCATAATGTATATTATAAATCAGTCATTTAATAAATAAGGACAAATATCACCAACAAGTTAGTTCAAGTAAACAACGACTCCCACGTTATCTTTACTTAATTAATTGACTTTTTATGCAATAAAATGTACCTACCTATATTTTGTAATGTTATTCAATTGAAAATGTCCATTAGGATAAAATCGGTTAAATATCAAAATTATGAAATAAATGTGGAAAAAGTACGAAAGTACATATAAAGTGTTTTAATGAAATATGTGTCTAGGTACCAGTCGTTTTATGTGATGAATAGTTCTTTACACTTTATAATATGTAAGTATTTAAATCAAATACATAATATAATCATATATCAGATAATTACTTTTTAATTACAACATTCAAATATAAAAATATAATGCTAATTATGTCGAATGGCCACCTAATCGGCGCGCCTTTAGCGTACAATGTATTAAATGGGACGGCGGGACTTTTTTAACGTTACACACCTACAAACTTACCTGTAGAATGGACAAAAATGGAACTACGAACTACCATAGGACGCCATTTTAAAAATTTCATTTGAATGTCAGATTTTGTCCAGTTACGAGTCTTGATTGGGTAGTTTTCGACAATGGCTTTATTTTTTTGTAGTTCTTATTCCACTTTTAATCAATAAATTAGGACCGGTTTCGTCCGCCTCAGAGGGACATTTTCAACTAAATCTTCCCTTGTTCAGTTGAAAATGTCCCTCTGATGCGAACGAAACCGGTCCTAATTCATTGATTAAAAGTGGAATAAGTACTACAAAAAAATGCGTTTTATTAAATTAAACAACAATAAATATTAACGTAATACAATGACTAAGTGAAAATCTGAAGCAATATTATATTGCAAAACCTTAAGAAGAATGCAATTACGGCTTACGCAATACATAATATTATAATAGTAGGTTCAAACGAATATTTTCAGGGATGTCTCGCATCTACAGATGTACGCCACTGGTATTTTGAAGATGAAATTTCTTACGATCGATTTGATGAAATTCTTCAATGTCAATAGTTTATAATCAAATAGACCAGTTTGGGCAGAGCATCCTCAAAATACTTAAATATCTAAAGAAATAAACAAGTAGGTATGTGACTTTTTTATCGATATGTAGGTACGGTATTGTTGCTTGGTAATACTAATAGGTATCAATATGATACATTTAGAACATAAAATGGGTCAGCGGACAAAATCTTTCAATATTTGTATTTATATTAGTGGTAGGTACGCAAAAGCTATTCGATATTTAATTATGAAAAAACATATTCTACACCCATTTTATAAAAATGGTTTACCATTACTTACCTGCAATAAAACAAACCATCAATTTTGATATGCGACCTTTTTAATTACACATCGCGAATTTGAATTCGTTTGACGTGGCCCGCACGTCGCATTATAATATTGGCAAGACGATTATTTTAATTACAATAATTACCATCGCACCTGAGCTGCCAGAAAAAACAACTGACTAATTGTAGAAATCCATACTAAGAATCATTTGGGCAAAAGTCTCCTTAGGATATTGGAATTCGTCCACTAATCGTCCACGTCGTTTAATGTGTTTTTTTATGGGTTGACGGTTAAAAACTTGAAAGATCCGGCCTTTAGTCATAAGTAAACACCGGCCAGCTCACGTTTTTAACCGTCAACCCATAAAAAAACACATTAAAATGGTGGACGAATCCAATATCCTAAGGAGACTTTTGCCCAAATGATTCTTAGTATGGATTTCTACAATTTGTCAGTTGTTTTTTCTGCCAGCTCAGGTGCGAAGGTACTTATCATAATTATCTTGCGAAAATAATTTTAACTGAGCGGCGTATTGCAAATAATTAATAATAATATGAACCAATTAAGATTCTCGAGTTACCGCTTTTATTGTTCTTTTTATCGCAGCAAATTTATTGTAAGCAATAGTGAACCATTTTATACAATGCGTATAAAAATACATGTTTTAATAATTATATTTCTAAGAACTTTTTCGTAGGTACGTACAACTACTATGCATACAAATACCAATTAATTGATACCTACAAATATTGAAAGTTTTTGTGCGTGGACCTTGAAATATTCTAAAAGTATCATATTGATACCATTACCAAGTATGTGTATAGTATCAAAACAATAGGTTTTCTGGAAATATTCGTTTGAATAATTATTATATAAGTAATTATAATATATTATGTTATTATATAATGTGTATTGCGTCAGCCGTAATTGCATTCTTCTTAAGGTTTTGCACTTATGTTCATTATAAATATTACGTTATTACATTTAGATTTAGAATATTACAGAGCTACTAATCCGCAATGCCACACATTTTACTACTTACCGTGATTAAATTAGTTATAAAACCTTAAATAGATAAAATGTAGGTTACCGTTAGTTTAAAAAAAAGTCACCGCCCGTCCAATTTAAGGTTACATGTACATTGTACGTAATGCATTTCACCGTGGCACAGTTTGCGCTGAGCTTTCTATCGGAAAGAGATGACCGTATACTATAAGATAAGGTATCCAATTTTATTAGATTCAATATGAATATTAATTCAATTATCATAGCCGATTGTGGCAAAATTCATAAATTCAATAATGAAAAACCTAACCTAACAAAAAATTATCCAGTAATCGGCCATTTCCAAAATTTGTTTGCCACTGGCTTCCTGTAAACCGACAAGAACCGTGTTTTATTTGGACATGAATTTTATCTCAGTACTATACGACCTAAAGAGGTTGAACAGTCTTTAATATACGACCATATATTATTTATTACCCATACAATATTTCGGATACGGCGAACTGTGTATGTACCTACAGATTTCCAGACACGCCCATTTATTCATGTATTTAGGTATTATTATTTGATTTAAATGCACATAAAGAGTAAAAAAAACCATTCATGATATAAAACGACAGGTACCTAGACACATATTACTTTAATAAACACTCAATATGAAAGTTTTAATTTTTTTTCAACTTTTGTAATTTTGATATACTTACAACATATTTTATCGTAACAGACATTTTCAATTGAATAACACAATAATAACGAAATATATGTGCATATTGTTGCGTACATAAAAATAACTTTAATAAAAAACTAACTGGTTGGTGATATTTGTACTTATTTATTAAATGACTGATTTATATAGATAAGTACGTTATGAGATGGGGTAACTTTATCACTGAAAAATTTGCTATGGTTAAAATTCATCAACTGTAGGTGTCAAAAAAGGTTCTCTATCGATGAAAAATTTTGAATTGCTTGTGATCGCTTCATAAATGAAGGAAGTGAACAACTTTAAAATGAATTATTTTCAATACAATATTATTTATCATCATCAGCTGTGGTATACACCAATATAGTATATATTTTTTTATCGAAATACAAGATTTTGTACACACGGCGGCTGATGTAGCGTAGCCATCTATGAAACTGTGGGTTGCGGGTTCAATCCGGCAGATGGGAAAAATAATGCATATTGTTTTTTCAGCGTGTACCTACTCGATCTACTGAATGAAGTTAGTGGGTTGGGCGAATGACTAAATAATAATTATTCCTCGTAAAGAATGGTACGTTAATAGGTGGGTATAACTTGCACTTCGTAGAGATATATGTTTTCAAATTAGGACTGAAAATTGTATCCATCTAACTATCATTATTTTATGTATGCGTATTGTTCTTAAATCAGTTGTTTAAGACAATTCAGTGGCGTAACAGAATATAGAAAGCTCCATAAAGACAATGTTTTACTTAACTCCCTTTTTATTTAAAGGATATTGTGTACATATATAATTATTAATCCACGACGTTCACAAATGATATGTTATTTAAATAAGAGTAAGTGAAGCAATTTATAAGAATACCTAATAAAAAGCAACATGTATACGTCTCTAGTCAGAGTATTGATAAGTCGCGCAGCCCTTGTTATCGGTAGGTACTTGAAGTGATATAATATATAATAAGTTAATAAGTAAGGAATTCAAAGATATAATATTACACACCTATGTATAAGTAAGTAGATATTTAATATACAACAAATAAATATACGAAATGTACAATAAGAGCTTTAGAAAATTATAAATCATCCAATTAACTATTTTTTTAGTCAACGAATAATTCACAAGATTTGACAATGTAACATTTTTAATTGAAGATAGCTACATAGTTTGAAAGCACATCAAAGAAAACTGAAAAGATCTTATTAAAAAATAATACGATGCCCAGCAGGATACAAACCTGCGCCCACTGGATTCGCGCCAATGTGCTCTGCCAACTAAGCTACCTGCGTTATATTCAATTGCGATGTAAATCATTCATCACAAATATATTCAGCTAAGCTGAAATTTAAGAGATACATCCCTCCACAGCTATTATATATTTTCAAATGATACATTTATTTTAAATATGTTAACATATTATTATAAATATTATTAGCTACCGCAATGGGAAATTTTGTTGAATAAATTCATATGAATAGTCTGTAGATAGATACAAGTTTGACATACTGTCCACGCATTATGATGGCGAAGAGTTTTGATTCTTGGAGTAAAACATGCAGAGTTGTTCGAGGTAGATTGTAGATTTACCCAAGGGCCAAAACATCCTCCATGCAAATAACATCATATTAAATAATAGTAATTTGGTTTGCAAAATTACTTAGTGTTTTATCAAAATCTATTGTGATATTTCAGCCAAAATACATAGTACAGTACACAAAATGTAGAATTGAGTGCGATGATGGCATCGCATGCACAAGTAAAATCACTGCTATTTGAATTCACACATTCAGTTCGGATGCGATGATCTCTGGAAGTTCTCACATACTTGTTATTTTTTTGTCCGCCATAGATCACATTAAATAGTTAATGAACTACTGTGACTGTATTCTTCAATAATTTGTCTAAATAAGTAGGTACTAAGCTATACTAATACCATCGCTTCTACATAATGAAAGTTCCTCGCTATTCATAAAGATACTATAACAATAATATTTATTTCATAATAATTCAATGTACCTACTACATTGTACACCTTATTTTTCTGAAAAACATAGGTTCCATAAATTATTAATGCATTTTTTAATTAAAAAATGTTGTAATATTAGAGTCCGTCCCCAAAAAAAAAGAACTCCGGCTGGCCGGAGTCTAGTCATAAGACATCAACAGTGGACTAACTAACAATAAATTCTCAGGCAGGAAGATTTGCATTCATAGTATGAAATACGCAGTTTATTTTATGATTCGTCTGGTCAAGAATCCAATTTACCTCCTAATTTGATATTTTAAGGGCACCGCGTGTTCGCCGTATTTTTTTGTAAGACAATAATGCGTTTTAATGTAAAATTTGATTTCTATTATCTCGATTCAATCAAAAATAAGATTGTTGGCATTCTTTGGCCACATCATGCAGCATCCCTAGATATATCAACTTTCGCATCTTATCATTGATGGTATGATCTCCGATAAGCAAGCTGCTGGTAGAAGAAGAACGACCTATCTCAATAACCACAGAAACTGGTTTGAACTCAGCACGCCATCCATATTTATAGCAATGATGGCAGGTAGAAAATAACTGAACTAATCGCCGATTACGGTAATGATATGGCACGAAAAGATGAAGATTATCTAAAAAAGTAAAACGACACCCACATTTTTTACGTTTATATTTTTATCGACATTGAACAATTAATGTTAATATTTTTGATTAACATTGTATGTATTGACACCACATTGGAACCTGAGTACAGAATAAAGTTCATACGATAAATAGGCGAAACTTGAGTATGACAGAAAACTTGAAGATTTTAGCATATCTTTTGATATTATAAGGTAGATAAATAAATAATATTTTTATAAAAATAAACTAAAATTTAGATTCTATTTTGTATTCGCCAAACAGTGGCGCCAAAAGTTCTTTTCGACTGTAAGTAGCTCAAAGTATCAAACTCAAATTACTAGCTATAAACTTTCTTCCCTTCTTTGTTCTCATTTTAACTATTTCACCAATTTTTTCCCGCGTAGAATTTGTTCGACTCATTTTGATAAAGTTATTTTATCAGTTGAAAGGGTATCCGGGGAGAAAAATATGCTTTGAGAGTGTTTGTTATTAGAATGTTATGGAAAATTTATATCATCAATATAAGATTTACCTTATCCCTACTTAAAAGTTCACTTTTATATAATATATTATTATGTATTATACCTATATTTTATTTACCGATTATCATTTTGTATATACTGAACATTCCTTTAAGAAAATGGAAAAACGATGCGTAGTATCGACGTCTAAAGGCAATTTTTATAATCTTCTGGATTTCTTATATAATAAAAAAAACACTTTCGCTCCGAAAAGAAACATAACTATTACCCATTTAGACATCTTAATAGGCATTTCACGAAAATTTGTTTTGGCTATTCGCTAAAATAATTTCCTTTGTATTCTGGTTCTCAACACAATCATTGGCCATTACTTACGTAATATTAACTAAAGCTTTTTGTAATATCAATAATATATATAGTTTTAAATGTTATTTCTTTGTGAAAAATCATGATTGCTAAACGAAATAACAATACATTCATCATCATCATCATTATCACTACTGTACAAATGCATGATTTAACTTCTTCCACTATTTTGGCCTCTAGTTCATCGTTTTCATGTACATCTGCCGAGATTCATGAGTTAGTAGATCTAGCAGGTGTTATGGTCACGTACTGTCACACGCTGGTATGGCGACAAATTTATTCTATGGTTTCGTCATTCCGCAGAATAGATTGAACGCTCACTATCTCTATAAATTTAATGATGAAGAGTGCCAACTCTAGTTTATTAGTATTTTAAAATATTATTCTTGCTACTTTCAATTAATTTTAACAGTTTCTACGTATGCGTACGTTAAAATTACTTGCGATATTGAGTCATTCGGATGTCGATAAAGTGCGGTACTTATGAGGTGACCTTCAGGTGATTTCGGTAGATTTTTCTAACTGACATTGTTCATATAAAGGGTCAACATGTGCTACGGGATGGGAGCATCAGTCTGATAACATTTTAAATGCCAATGACATTATCCACTTTTTCCCCCGTAGCGGTAGCTTACTGTGAGAGCACGTGACACCACATAACATGATCATCGTGTATTTGAACTATAACGGTATCCTTATTGGGCACTACTATATGGCTACGTTTGTTCTGCTACTAGTATCAAGGTCCACCGTATTCAGGCTGCAGCACAAAACAGTGAATTTTAATAGTAACACTAGTTAATACTTCTTCTTCCAATGTAATATGGTATTTTTTACAAAATTTACAAAATATGCAATCATTTTTTTATACACTGCGAACGTTAAAAATTAAGCTTTTCCTAGCATTATCACCATAAATCACAATTCAGTGCTGCAGCCTGACTATAGAGAGTCTTGGAGAGGTATAATAAAATAAATATTATTTTATGAGAAAACTTAAAAAAAACTTTACGCTGAAATTCAAATGGCTGAGAATAATCAATGTATACATAGGTTGCCGTTTATATTTAGGGAATTTGCAACACTGGTGTTGCTAGGTGCAATTTGACTTCTGTATTATAAAGTTTGACATTTTTGACGGCAAAAGTACTCAGAAAGTTTTAACAAACGGACGCTTTTTGTTTTTTTTAAATTCATTTGAAAAATTTATCTCGGCCAAAAAATGGAATTAACTCGTGAAAATTTTCTTGCGATTATTTTTAAACAACTTTCGACGTGGATTAACACGGGAACAATGCATTGCTGAACTTAACGGTATATCGCTGATTTAGCGAATTTTATCGTGGCTGTCGTTCACTCACAGACGAACTGCGTGAAGGTCGTCCAAAATCAGTTGTTTCCCTAGAAAACATCGATGCTGTGCGTGAACTGATAATGCAAGATCGTCATGTGACATACTGTGAGAATGAGGCATCTCTGGGCATTAGTAACATTAGCGTGTATGTGGTCTTGCATGAATATTTAGACGTAAGGAAGCTATGTTCGCGTTGGATCCCGCAATTGGTGCAATGAAATTCTCAAAAAATACGATCGAGGTGCTTTAAAAATCGTTAATAAGATTGTTACAGGTGACAAATCTTAGACCTATGCGTATGAGCCCGAAAGTAAACAGCAATCGACCGTATGGGTCTTCCAAAATGAGTTTAAACCAACAAAAGTTGCTCGCGCTCGAAGCACTTCGAAGCAAATGGTTACTTGTTAATTCAGAAAAACGGGCCATGTCGCAACTGTACCTTTAGAGAATCATAGAACAGTCAATTCTGAATCGAACAGAACCATTTGTTTTCCAGAAGTTTTTGGTGAAATGAGGAAAAGCAACTGTCGGCGTCAAATCATCCTTTATCAACACAATGCGAGCTCTCACACATCGGCTCAAACAAGCGCCTATTTGAGCACTCAAAACATCAAATTGATGGGTCATCCGCTGTAAAGACCCGAGTTGGCACCAAATGATTTCTTTTTATTCCCAACAGCCAAAGATAAATTTCGTGGTCAACCGGAAGAGGGGGTTGATGCATTCTAAAACCATGTTTTGGAGTTAGCTTCTACAAAGTGGCAAAAATGCTTTCCAGATTGGTTCAAACGCATGGAAAAATGTATAAATTGTCGTGGAGAATATTTTGAAAAACAATAAAACTGTTTTTATTGTAAAAAAAATTGTTTTTGTTTGTTATTCCCGAAATATAAACGGCTACCCTCGTATAATTCAAAATATAAGTATTTTTTACTGATTGAACGTACGATTTCTCTTATTTTATAATACCCCCTATACAGAAAACTACTTTTAACTTCTAAAATATTTTTGTCGTATGAGATTTGAAACCAATTTTAAATAGTTATGAGTGTTTGTCGAGTATTTTTAAAAGTTACATGAGTTATATTATAATATATAGTGAAAATAAGTAAAAAATAGTTTAATCTATAAAGCATTAATAAATAAACCGATGAATTTGTTTCAGTTTGTTTTAATTATGCTTAGAAAGTACACGTTTTATTTGACTCCCCGAAACAAACTAGAGAAATGGCCTTAGCGGAATGTATTGGATTTGTTTTAAATAATATATGTGTCGAGTAAACTAATGTGAACATTTTCATAATGATACTTTTTAGCGCCAATTTCTCGTTAGCCATTCATTCTACTCATATATTTAACCAGCTTGAACTAACGACGTTATAATACTGTTGAGTTTCAAATAGTTAACATACGAAAATGAGATTTTAATGTTTATTTAATCTACCTGAACGCACAGAAAATAAATACTTTTAAAGACTGCAAGAATATTTTAAAAATACCTGTAGTTACATCACGCCAAAAGTTAATGCGTAACATCCGTGTTAAAGAATATTCTGAGAAACCATTCAGAACCCATGTAGAAAAGTGGGATAATTGCTAAACTATTATTTTGAGCAAAATTTATTTTAAAAAGTTAACGCTATTTTACAACGTTTTTCTTAGGTCGTATTTTTATTTGTCCGGTGGTTGTTTGTACGGTACAAATCTTGCAATCGATTTTTAACTAACTTACCGACTAGCTATTTGAAACTTTTAGAATATATCAGAACACGATGCCAATGCATTTTTTTAATAGTTTTAGCCATCTTTAAGTATATTTGAATTCATTTTTAGTTAATTCTGTTTTGTATAAAAAGTTATTTCGATACCACTATTGTTTTTAGTAACTAAATTATTAAGGGGGGACATGCTCGTCGAAGGTCAAAATTCAGTTTTTATTGTATTTTCAAACCATGATCCTGGACACTCCTTAAACGTTGTAGATAATCAATTTATACAATTTTGAAGCCTTATTATCCTTTATAGTAATTTTAAACATTTGATGACTGCATAAAGTATTTTTGTTGCATAAAATAGTATTCTTTTAAACCTCTCGCTCTAATGTTTTAAAATATAGTCATATTTCGGTACATAACTGTGCAGTGGTGTTAAGATTTTTTACATTTATTAATTTTTAAACGCATTTATAAAACTGTAAGTATAATTTATTACGAGATAATTTTTGTAAAATATTCACGATAAAAAATTATATTGATAATCTCTGTGATCCCAAATTTGACAAGAATTATGCATTTTATTATTCAAAAAATCGGCAAAATTAACACATTTGAAGATGATTCTAAAGATACTTATTATAAGCTATGTCTTTGACCATTCAAGTGTGATAAACATATTATGAATATTAATTGCTTTATAATAATTATTGACCTAAGAATAAGGTAGTGTTTTTTTGAAATACGCCATTTCTTTTGTCATTCCCCAGTGGTTAAGCTACAACATACGGCCGTAACCGTAAATTGACAAACTATAATTGAAGTAGGGAGTAAAATGATATTAACGCGCGTGTTTGCTACCTGTATATATATATATGAAGTTCAACTGTGTTTAGTTGCCATTAACTAATTTAAATAATACGGATTTTTAACTAATAAAAGAATAAATGGTACCCTAAAACTGAAAACATCATAGAACTCTACATATTATTATATTCTTACATGCTGATGAAGAAAAAACATACTTATTTATTTTCGTTGAATTAAGAATACATTGTAGTATTTAGGAATTTATAAATTTAGTTTTTTTATTAGTTATTAGTTAGTTTTTTTAAATTCATTTAGGAATGCCTAAACCAAACCATAATCGATAAAAAATATTCTTCTACATATACCTATAAAATATTTAAACTATCTTTGGTTAAGTGGCATAAATAAGCGATTATTTTTTTACTATTATCTACTGTGGCTACTAAACACATTGCGTATTGATTGACAAAGTATGCACTATTTATGTCGGAACTAAATAGTCTACCTCCACCCTTCGCCACTGTAAGAAACCATAATTCATAGCGTAATTGAAAAAAATTAGATACTATTTCATTTTTTGTATTGCGTTAATAATAACAACTGGTTCGCAAATATCTCAAATTTCACATTTTAATAACCGGCTTGTAAACACCAGATGAATTATACCACTATTTGTGCATATTAGGTACATACATATTTACGTTTATCCTAAACTACCAACAGTACGCTGATTCATCTACGTCGTAATGTAGAACTGCCCTGAACAAAAATATATGTATACGTATTACGTACAAAGTTCCATAACATAACAGTATTAAGATCAACGTCATTCATACCCTCGCATAATTCCAACGTCGCGGTAGTTCAAATTAAGGGGGGACATGCTCGTCGAAGGTCAAAATTGAGTTTTTATTGTATTTTCAAACCATGATCCTGGACACTCTTTAAACGTTGTAGATGATCTATTTATATAACTTTGAAGCCTTTATCCTTTATAGTTATTTTAAACATTTGATGACTGCATGAAGTATTTTTGTTACATAAAATAGTATTCTTTTAAACCTCTCGCTCTAATGTTTTAGAATATAGTCATATTTCGGTACATAACTGTGCAGTGGTGTTAAGATTTTTTACATTTATTAATTTTTAAACGCATTTATAAAACCATTAGCATAATTTATTACGAGATAATTTTTGTAAAATATTCACGATAAAAAATTATATTGATAATCTCTGTGATCCCAAATTTGACAAGAATTAGGCATTTTATTATTCAAAAAATCGGCAAGATTAACATATTTGAAGATGATTCTAAAGATATTTATTATAAGCTATGTTTTTGACCATTTAAGTGTGATAAACATCTTATGAATAATGATTGATTTATAATAATTATTGACCTAAGAATAATGTAGTGTTTTTTTGAAATACGCCATTTCTTTTGTCATTCCCCAGTGGTTAAGCTACAACATACGGCCGTAGCCATAAATTGACAAATTATAATTGAAGTAGGGAGTAAAATGATATTAACGCGCGTGTTTGAACATGTACCGTTTAAAAAAAAATTTTAAAAAAAATCGGTTAGGTACATGTTCAAACACGCGCGTTAACATAATTTTACTCCCTACTTTAATTATAGTTTGTCATTTTATGGGTACGGCCGTATGTTGTAGCTTAACCACTAGGGAATGACAAAAGAAACGGCGTATTTCAAAAAAACACTACCTTATTCTTAGGTCAAATTATCTCGTAATAAATTATTCTAATGGTTTTATAAATGCGTTTAAAAATTAATAAATGTAAAAAATCTTAACACCACTGCACAGTTATGTACCGAAATATGACTATATTCTAAAACATTAGAGCGAGAGGTTTAAAAGAATACTATTTTATGTAACAAAAATACTTTATGCAGTCATCAAATGTTTAAAATAACTATAAAGGATAATAAGGCTTCAAAATTATATAAATAGATTATCTACAACGTTTAAAGAGTGTCCAGGATCATGGTTTGAAAATACAATAAAAACTCAATTTTGACCTTCGACGAGCATGTCCCCCCTTTTGAAATTGAATTCACATTCACCTAGGGACAAGGACGATAAAATGGCGAGACTAAACTTGATACTTGTCTTTCGATAAAATATTGGTGTAAATATTGTATCCGATACGACATATTATAGGCAGATCAGTTATCAATGCGTCATAGAAGGAAGGACTGCGTAAGATGGAACTGTATGTGGAAGGTACTTCTAGAAATGGGAATTCCATCACACCTTACCTGTCTTATCAAAAACTTATATAACAATAGCCACACAAAGGTAAGAGTAAATAGTGCGTTTTCTGAGAGTTTCCAAACCGCGAAGGAAGTTCGTCAGGGATGTGTTTTATCTCCCCAGTTATTCAATATATATGGAGAGCATATAATGCAAAGAGCCCTAGATCATTGACAAGGCGGAATAACAATTATTGGTGGCCAGAAAATAAACAACTTAAGATTCGCAGATGATATCACACTAATCGCTGCTGATGAAAGAGAACTCACAGAGCTGCTACACTGGGTAGAGGAAGAGAGTCGCAAATACGGCCTCCTTGTTAATAGGAGTAAGACCAAGTTAATGGTTGTTGATCGGGCCAATTTTCTACCAACACCAAGTACACTCCAAAACCTCGAAACAGTCGACGCTTTTGTATATCTGGGATTGACCATCAGCCGGAAAGGGCGGATGCGAAGCGAAAATAAGAAGGCGCACACAGATTGCAAAAAATGCGATGACACGCCTTACCACTATATGGAAGGATCGGGGAATTTCGATTGCCACAAAAATGATGCTTGTGCAAACATTAGTGTTCTCGATATTTCTATACGGAGTCGAGTCGTGGATCCTGAAGGCAAAAGAACGGAAGGCAATTGATGCCTTTGAGATGTGGTGTTGGCGCCGAATGATTCGCATTTCTTGGACGGAGCACAGGACGAACCAGTCAATCATCCAGAGACTGAAGATAAAGGAACGGCTCTCGACGATATGTCTGAGAAGAATTCTGCAGTTTTTTGGACATATTGTCAGGCGCGGACCGGATAACCTGGAGAAACTAGTAGTTTTGGGTAGCCTCCAGGGAAGGCGAAGCAGAGGAAGAGCGTCTGCGCGATGGAGCGACCAAGTGAAAGAGCTGAATGGAGGCACCATCTATTCTGCACTGAGAGATGCGGAAGATCGATTAGTATGGAAAGTCTTGGTCGCGCAAAGGATGGCGAAATTTAAATGTGGTCACGATCCTCAGCCATGAGTGCACGACTAAAAAGAAGAAGAAGGATTTAAATTAAGTCTTACTGGCAAATTGCTCAATTTGATATCTTTTTTATACGAGACACTTTTTTCCAGTACGGTATAGTGGATTATTACAAATGTGATTTTTCTACGCTTATAATTGAGGATTCAAATTGATTATTTTCGGAAATATTTAAAATTGTTACATCAACTTTGAATAATATAATATGTAGCGTATAGCAAATGCAAATGTTTGTAGCCAAAATTGAATTCATTGTTTTCAATTATCTAACTGATGACCAGTGTTTCTAGTAAATCTATCTTTTGTATAGTATGACCCGGTTTTATGTCTCCACTCGACATACGAAATCCTGTAACCCTATTGACAGGATTTTTTTTATAAATAAAGCCTTATCCAACGCTAAAGGTTTATTGTCCGTCAAATAGTTCGGCTTTTTAGCATGTTATATAGCTCTTTTCAACCATTTAAACAGTACAGTAACAGTAAGTAAGTTTATGATTTTTTATTTTTAACACTTTTTATATTACGAGGCTATTAGTTTTAAACTACTCGTATATTATCTCCATCTTCAGTCATTAAGAAATACTCGCAATAAATGATTATAAAAGCGAATAAATCACTTTTGAAGTTTTTCAAAAAATATAAAAATGGTGGCTGATGAATATAACTAAATTTTCAATAACCCCCAGTTTAATATTAAACTTTTAGCATTACTAAAAAATGGAGCTTGAGTTGAACCAAGTTGGTGAAAAATATCAATAAATGGAGGTAACCGACTCTGAAACCAATAATCCCATTATATTATATTATATTATATATATATATAGATATCATCATTATTGTCTGTAAGTCTTTATCCACTGCTGAATGAAGATGTTCTTTGCATGTTTTTTTTACTTTTCTCGATCGCTACTTTAAAACTTAGATTGAAAATAAATATAATAAAGGCGAAAGTTATGTTCAACTGCTTTGCGGGCAAAAAAACAGATCCTCATTAACGGCGCTCAGCTCGAACAAGTGAAAAACTATATCTTTCTGAGAAAAAAAGTGTATATAGATGGATGTATATTTGTTGAAATTATTCGCTGAGTAAAGCTGAGTTGGAGTGGTTTTGGCAGCCTGAATAATGTCTTCAAAAATAAACTCCCACTATGCCTAAAGCGCAAAGTGTTAAACCAGTGTGTGCTTCCCGAAATCACATATGCGTGTAAAATATGGACCCTAAGTAAAAGAGAGATGCAGAAACATAGAGTAGCACAGCGTGGTATGGAGAGGTGCATGCTGGGCATAACGCGAAAGGACAAAAAACTTAATCATTGGATAAGAAAACAGACAAGGTTTTGCGATGTAATAGAGTTTGCTAAAACATCAAAAAGAAATAGGCTGGACACATAGCTCGAAGAAGCGACAATCGCTAAACAAATCTAGTTATCCAATGGTACCTAAGAGGTACAAAACCTCCGCAAGTTCTGCGGAAGTACGTGGCAACGCAAAGGACAGAGAGAAGTGAAATCAGCTTGGAAAAGTCTTCATCCATCAGTGGACAGATTCAGTCTGATGATGATAGAGCTTGTCTATTCAGCAAGAATAAGGACAGCAATTAATAATTAATTAATGTCTTTTGATATAACTGTAAGACTGTATTAGTTTAGCAGTTGTGTATTTGCTATAACGTTGCCAATCATTGTATTCATTCGATGTTAGAGATCATTTCGCGTTATACTCAACACGCACTTCTCTATAGGCTACTTATTTATATATTTTTTTTAATTGTTTTTTTAAGGAAACAAACAGTTTTAATTTGAATACAAAAATATGTTTAAAAAAGAATAGTGAAATTATATTGCAACCAACAAAGTTTCCATGCATAAATTATAATATTTATAGTTAAGCCTAACAAGAATAAAAAGTGAGAAAGTAAGAAGAGCGAGCATAAATATAACGAAATTACAAAAAAAAATTAGGAGTAATACATACTAAAAAAAGTTATATTATATAATAATATATAGGTACATACGTTTTAAATTTGGTTAATATCCATTATACAAAATTTTGGAGATAGGGCGTTTAAACGAAACAGATGTATTATTGAAAGGTGGAGAAAGACATATTGTAATTTACAGAAGAAGAAGAACTTATATGCATTTTATTATATTATTTTTTTTTATAAATAACCAGTGGCGGCTCGTGGATAAGATATTTGGGGGTGCTGCGGTTGATTAAAATAAAAATAAATATTTATATGGATTATATTTTACTATTAACGTCAAAATTAAATATAAATAATTGATTATATTAATAATTAAAATAAAGAACTTTGCAGAAATAATTTTTAACGTTAATAAATCATTAGGTATAGCTATATTTCTTTCCTCGCTGTAGCGCGCGTGCTAACGTGCTACGCAAAAACAGAGAAATTGGGAGAAATACTGAAATCGGACTGTCTGACCGGCAGTACAGGCTTCCAGCTGCGAGCACCGCTGCCTGCGCCCCTCTTTTGCCCACACGAGATTAAAATCGGTATTGTGCAAAATCAAATACCTACCGCGGTGTATGATAATATTAATGGACATTGGATGTATAGCAGCGCGGGCGAGCTTATTACACGCTTAATAATATTGATATTTTCATATAATATACATAAATTTATTTATATTATAATATTATATTTTTCTGAATTTGTTTGGGGCTGCTGCAGTTCGGCAGTGCATATGGACGAGCCGCCACTGTGTATAACTAAAAATTCTTTCAATACGATATCAATACCAAGTATTGATACTTATTTTTTCTATATGATATCCCTACGTACGCCACACGGTTGCAGTAACCACCCAGCCACAGCGTGATGTAATCAGTTGGTAACGATGTCAGTTCCACTACCTAGATTTGACCGCATCAGAACCCACAACCGACTACCAGATGTGTGTGAGTACCAATGACTGAAATTTCCAGTGACTGGGTCAAAATTTACAGCGGGTGACTGCGAGCGTTGAAAATCGCGTCGCGTGAAATTTCCACAGGGAATAATGCATTTCTGAACGCGGAGTCTATTCTATTCACTCCTGACTAAATTTTAAAAATATTTATAGATTTTATATTGATTATAGTCGTGTCGACGATATCTCTTCACAGTGAGGGTTTTTCTTTGACGCAAATGATGCAATCGATTTATCAGAAGATACAAAAAAGGACCTCTAAATGCTTAAAACCAACTATACAAATATAAAATCAGAAATCGAGTATTAAATCTGTAGTAAGATGGCAAAACACGATATGTCCGTTTTTTTTAATTGTTCAGGAGAGTACCTACTTTCGAAAAATACTCAAACAACGAACAAATCATATATTTATACAGCATCTCATCTTATGACTGTCTCCATTAATAATTGGATAGGGTAAGTTAAAAGTCGGAATTTATGGTTTTTGTTATATTTTTGTCATGGGAGGCCCAAAATCAGTCAGTGCATTGGGCTTTTAAATCTCTAAGCCCGCCACGGTCTCTTCATGAGTATGTTTAAATATGCCGAAAGGCGAAACCTGCGAAACAAATGAATTAGAATATATTTTTCTTTAGTTAAAATAAATCGTCAAGAAAATGGCAATAAAACAATTTTGTATATTATTTACTGGTGCTAAGCCCGTAGTCCAGTGAGTAAGGCGCTGGCTAATCATTAAAGGGCTCCGGTTTGATTTCCGGTGACGTCACAATATGTGATTTTCTCAAGACTGGGTGTTTGTGATTATTTCACTTCTATTACTGAAAATACTACTGTCATTGGGCCGCATAACCTGCTGTAGAGTTAAAAAGAATAATAATATACTTATAAGTAAATAGTTTTAAATAAAAAAAACCCAACTATTTCATAATAGTAGGATGAGCCCTTGTTGTCTAGTGCGTAAGACGCTGGCCTTTTATCCTGGGGCTCCAAGTTCATTTACAGGTGAGGTCACAATATATTATTAAATATATTTGATTTTCTCAAAGCTCGTATGTTTTTGATTATTTCAATTTTATTACCAATTACACTACTGTTTCACTCCTCTACTATCATTGGGTTTCATGGCTTGCTGTAGTTTTAAAAATAATGTATAATACCCTTTTTTATGATAGTTAGTTTATACTTTAAGCCGCGCGGCCACCAAGAAAGAAGAAGAAAATTTATACTTTTATAGTTCGATATCTACACAACAATGTACTTTAAAGTGAATTTAATTCAATATTATGTTGAATGCAGCCTTATAAGGTCGCAGCTATTTTAATGCGGTCTTCCAACATGGTAATTTTCCCAAATACTAACATTTAAAGTTGCGTACTTAATGCGAATAACGCATGATAAAACTGATATTCGGAAAGCCGGAAGACAAACTAAGACGTGGTCGTATAAGATAAAGGGTGTAGTATAAGACGTAGGGTAAAGTATCGAGTCGGAATAACCTTAACTGGTAGAGGTCAAGACTCGTATAAGGTTTTATAGTCAGCTTTGAATTTTAATATAATTATACTAGTTATAATTATTTTAGAATAAGGAGCATGTCGATCATAACGCAGGAGGACCTTAAAAGAGTCCAATGGGTAAAGAATCAGATAACAATGATTGATGTTGGCCATGGCCCCCGCATCTTGAAGCAGACCTCCAGGCCAGGATTTTCGGGCTCACCTACCTATCATTAAGGTTAAGGATTATTCAATTCATTCAATTCATTTTTTTTTTTTATTATATTATGGACATTACAAATTATAAGTTTAAGACGTTCACAACATGACATTTAGAAACAAAGATATATAAATATAACAGTATTACATAAAAAAAGAGATATATCAGTAGATGAATTAGATAGGTACAAGGAAGTACACCGGATGAGTTAAGCAGACCCTATTTTAAGATTTTATAAAACAACATCCACCTAAACTCATTCTCACGTAGGTGGAATATATCAACACCCGAAGCAATTTCGTTGAACATAGTTATCACTCTCCCAATTGGCAATACCAGTGGCAGGTTGGTTCTGCACCTTGGGAGAATAAACAACTGGTGGTCTCTATTGCTAAGATAGTTATCAGGGACACACAGGTCAACACTGCCCAGAATGGCAGAGTTCTCATTTATACCTTGTATAACTCGAAAAAAATACGTAGCTAAATAAAGATTTCTTCTAAATTGCAGACTGCAGTATGTAAGCATGCCTAAGAGAAAGTCAGTTGGATAAAGCCACGGATAGTATCCATACAACCTCAAGTAAAGGAGTCTCAAGAATTTCTTCTGTACCCTCTCCACCATAAGGCCATACTTCAACTGGTGCGGTGCCCAAACAATAGACCCACTCTCAAGTCTGCTACGAACTAAAGAATTAAATAAAAGTTTTAATACCGTAACATCTGAAAAGACCCGGGAAGTACGCATGACGAAGCCCAACATTTTAAGCGCTTTGTTACAAATGGTAACTATATGGCTAATAAATGTCAGTTTACTCTCAAACGTAATGCCAAGATCCTTTACAGTGATGTATGATGTAATAAATTATCATTTAAGTATGTCAATCATTGTATCACACCAAATTGAAACGCACAACCACATATTTAAAATATTTAATAGCTATGATGAAGTAAAATAGCGCCCTAGGCGACTTTTTTTGCTATTAGAGTAAATTTGCGATGTGTGTTAATGTCACTTAGCTGGTCGATCCGCCGCGCCGGGCCCCTAGGCTAGAGCCCTGTCAGTCCCCTCCTTGTGGGGGCTATGCTGTTGTCACTGTCAATGATATAATAATATGATACAAGTCTCATATACGCTGAACCAATTTCGCATTGTATTATAGATACCACTAGACTTCTAAAGGTCTCAAAACTACTGCATGAATAAATAGTTAAAGTTAATTTGTCACGGAAATACGCATAAAAGGACCAAAAAGTTATGAATGAATTTCGCCAAGTATTTATTGTGGATTCAGATTCAAATTTAAAGTAAGTTGTGAAATTCCCTCCCGATGTTACTTTATGGTATGTAATTAGAATACAGTAAAAATACAAGTGATAAATGACATTTTACGTTAAATTATCACACTTTTTTTATAATAATTATTAATAACGATGTCCTTGCTTTTTCGTACAAGGTCAAATCAACCAGGCTTTGATAAAAACACATAATTATTGTATCCTCACCGGGAATCGAACCAAGAACTCTCGTTTGGAAGGCCAGCGCCTTATGCACTGCATCACGAGAGCCGCCCAAATTATCACACTTCATTAGGTTTATATAATTATGTACCTAAGTGGAATCTGATTTTATTAATTCAATATTACAATTTTCTTAAACACTAGCGGGTGATCGCTAAGAAAAATGTAGATATATATTATTATAAAGAATGAAGAAATAATATACTGATTTAATTTGAATATAATTTACTCAGGTCATATTATTTCAAAAGTAAATGACATATCATAGAGACAATGGTTAGATTCTAACGTGCGCATATATCGTCCATTTCTATTTAATATCCAATCAGTGCCTTAGACACGTATGTTAGTATCATAGTCGACATACTTTGCTTCATCACTAGACCGCTGCTCTCCGACTAGGTACTAAACTTTATCTTCCCATAATGAATTGTTGCAAGTACGTTATTTTCGAAAAGTGATCTTGAAAAGTAAAAAGAAATCTTAACTATGGAACCATTTAAGATATCTATATAAATAGTGTAGTCTATGAACTGTGCAATTTCATCAAAATTGGTCTACGGTCTTCATAACCCCTCACATGACGGGTGTGATGTTTCATGATACTATTGTGTATCGATTGATTTATTTTTTATTAACTATCATAATTGTGGATGTCATAAATAGGTTACATTTATAATTATTGTATTTATCATTTTACTTTAATATCTACATAAGCACATATTGGTTGTTATTTGTAATCAAGTAATTTTTATCATTTGTATTTATCATGTATTATGGCGCATTGGCAAATCGCTGTAATGCCATAATTTCTTTTCTTCTTTCGACCATGTCCGATCCTAATATGATCATAAGGGCCTCCACAGAGTGGAGGTTTGTATTAACATATTTTATTTTTACGAGAAATTGATGTCAGCCACTTGCTCAACCTATTAGGTCCATACTTTGACTCATACACAAATTGAAAAACAATATGTGTACTTGCCAGACCCAGGATTCGAACCTGGGACCCTCGACACTGTAGACCGTCGCTTAAGCCACGCGGCCATCGTGCCGTAATACTCTGTATAAATAAATAAATAATACCTCAATAATAAATATGATAAACTACCCTCATTAGTTGCCAATTGCGGCCGATAGATGCGCAGAAATTAATATTACCTACCTATAAAAAATCAATAAAATAACTCACTATTTAGGCCAATTATAAAAAAAACTTGATTCTAAGCTTTACGTCAATTTATCTATGATTTATATTTATAATAGGTTAGGAAATGTTGTTTATATAGTACGGGAAACTCTAGGCCGTTGGATGAATTTGCATAATTTATTTTAATTACGACAGACAAAATACGGAGAGTAAAAAAATCCCCGAAGAAAGGTCGTTTGCATATTTGGCATATTTTTAAAATGGGAAAAAATCTAATTGGCATCATGACAGCTTGGCAATGGTGGAAGGAACTAATTAAATAATACTTTATCATATTAAAACGAACTCTTAATCAAATTACGGCTCAAATAGCTCGGTGGCTATAAAGCGTTTTTTTCTGCTTATTAGAGAATAATTAATACTTTCATCTGCTTCTCGAATAATTATGTAGGCAATGTTAATTTACATAAGGTACGTACCTGGTATTGTAAGATATTAACATTTAAATTCCTGAAAAATTCCGTACGGCTATTAGCGTTAATTAAATTCTGTGTTATTCAACCTTTCTGTATCTAATGGCTATATAGACCATCTCAAACCTCTTAACAAATCTTTTCCATTCCATAAAGTAAAATATTAAACGGTGAAACTAAAATATATAAATATAAATAAGTACCAACTTTATGTTTTTGATTAAAAATACAGACAATTAAAGAACTAAATTATTATAATCATAATAATTATATCTATGTTCAGAGCTAGTATAATTATCTCAAATCCAATTCTGCTAAAAAATAGTTATGTACATGTATCATAATATTTTTAATGTATAATTCACTTTTTAAGTCTTGAAATTCTATGCCATAAATACATTTACATTAAAGGCATTATCTACCTAAATTATGTTTTCTCAAGGGCTTTTTTTGGACTTGAGATACAATGAAGATATAGTTTTGAATTTAGAATAAATTAATATGGTTATAGATTATTTAGATTTTATTTTTATTGTCATTTTCAATCGTTTTGCAGGCAACCGGACTACCGCGATCGTTGGTTTCGTATGAATTGTTTTAAACTACATTATTATTATGTACATATTCAGCAAACAGCCTTAGGTCTGATAATTATGAAATCTATTAATTTAACTCATTTAGTGCTGACAGCGCGTTTTTGCATTAGTTGGACATTATATTTAATTAACATGATATTTAAATGTGCTAATTAAATATTAATTAACAGGTCAGCAGTGATTCTGTAAGTACTCAGTAAGCAACTATTAACTTATCGTATTAAAAATAACAGTATTACCCAACTGATGAATTTCTACGACACTGCATATAAAATAAAATAATGCATATATTAATTAGAACTACTTGTCGCGATATCTCAATAATTATCATTCACAAGGACACAATCTATTGTAAGTTATATTTTCCATTACAACAGATAAAATACATCACGGCTTAAACCATTTACGATGAAAATAATTGTAAATAATATAATCTCATAATATATTATATATATTTAATATCAGTGACTAACCTAAGTAATCAAACATTAAAAATATATTACATCTTACGGGATCGTCGAGGATTTTCATCTTCAGCTATGTTCCAGTTCTACCATACACAAATAATTTATTGTTATGTTAAAAACTTTCACCTATAAATTAAAAATAAATAAGGTATCTTTTTATTGAATCATGCAAAACTATTATGTATTTATTTTTTATAATAAGTAAGTAAAATATATTTTTTAAATAATTTAAGTGAATGTGAAGGTACTCTTACATAATTATATTATAATATAGAGAATATATAAAACGTTTTGATTAAGATAATTTCAATAACTGTTATAATATAAAGTATGTTTTTTTATTAATTTATTCTGTAGGTGCCTATTATATTCTCAAACGGGATTTTATGTTGTAGGTATATGGTATTTAAATTATTTAGTTAATAATATTATTTATTTACATAATTATTAGCTATCAATATATTTAATACGTAATAAATAGTTTGAAGATATTTTTTAGTCAAGTAAGTAAGTACACATAGGTACTTAATAGTTTTTGTTTTAAATCATTTTGTAAAATTACATAAGTAGAGCATTAAAACATTTAGAACAAACATTATTAAATTTCTTTCACTCATCAAATAGCATGTCGGTAAATAAGGACGTATTTTTTTTAATAATTTCCAGAAAAAAGTATTATTTAATATATTTTCGTAGATAAAAATACTATTTTAATTTATGCATTTAATAACATTTAACATACACAATATCTTTCCGACCAATTTACCTCACAAACACAGCCTGTCACAATTTTTTAAAGTATTTTATACAACTTTAAAACATTCACTTGTCAATATTTAATTCATCATCCCGAAAGCTGTGAAACATGATTCTGCGAAATCCTTTCACATCCGACGCGATCGGATGAACGAGTTACGTCTGAAAACGTTCGTGTGAAACAGCGGTCTACCGCCTACTGCCAGAAAAGTTGGGCGGGGGTGAACGGGCTTCGGGAGTTGGGCGGAAATCCACGAAGGTCCTTCGGGCACTTGGCGGATAACGAGACATGGGATCCGCTCCAGATGGCATGCAAGGATTTCAAATGCGGTTTGTGAAGGTTCAGACGCTGGATTACGAACCGAAAAATATACATCATGGGGAAACGCACAGTGATATTTTTACGCATTTGTGACTCTCGAATTCGATAATGAATTCACAAGAATGTGTTTTCTTATGAAATAAGCATGAAAAGTAGCATTACTCAGATCAGAAGTTATTGAAGAAAACCCGCTTGAAAATAACTCACAGTGCAAGCACAGAATTTTATTCATTCATTTTTATGTATAAATTACACCAACCGATACAATTTCCGCCAATTGCCTTGTCTGATTGTTGACATAAAATTCTTAGATGTTGGTCGATTGGTTATAATGTAGATAAAATGAAATATTTTCCATTTTATTCTAACTCGACTAGACAGGTTGTTTCTGGTACTATTGAAATACTTTATTAGTAATGAGAACAGTGAAAGTTTAATCACTAAAAGTAGAGCTTGTGATTTCTGTTTTTTTCTTTTTTTTTATTTCTCGTTTTCTTGTTTTCTAGAGAAATCGAGATTGATCTTATTTATAAATATTATTTTTATATGTCCGCCAATTCAAGCATACCATAATAATTAATGTTCCAGAAATTCCATCAATTTATATAATATTAATACAAAACGTTCAAAACACTTTCTACAGGTATAGTACCTACAAGCCTTTTAATCCAGTATCAATAAAATTCTCTTGAAGATGTCATGACTCATGACCATTTAACCACAATTATTACTAGTCTAATATTATTATATATACTTAATGTGAATTCAAACATAAACCCCTTAAACCAATTAATTCATCCCTTACTATACTCGGTTTTAATCTCGTGTATAACGAGGCCCTTTGTTTAGTTGTTAAGCATTAGTAGTTTTTTATGGCTGGGAATGTCTCAGAAGCAGTTACCCACAACTAAGATTGTTATGAACTCAAGTATGCTTTAACTGAGTTTAAATTGACTTATTTAATAAAAAGTGCCTATGGGAGACAGTAACACAGGGAACTAATAACAATACAAAATATATAAACTAATACAAAACAAAGCTAATTCAGAATTACAAGCAATCTTCACGTCCACCGTAAAATCGCGCATATTTTTAAAAGCAATAAAATTGGCCTTTGCGGCGACCAGTTCTGACGACTTCATGGGCGCAGGAGCTGGTTAGACCCACTTGAACATCTCTTCTTTTTCCGTACTTTTCCCAGACGATGTAGTTTGCATCCTGTATTTCTCCATCATGTATACAAGTCTGTCGGGTATATGCTAATAATATGATGCTCAAATATGAGTCATAACGACATGTCATACCCACAACTTATTATCGTATGCGCGTGGCCTTAGATCTCGCTGACCTTCCTATAGCCGAATTTTAGAAACGACGTCATTTCCCATCAAAGAGATTCATTCATACGGGATTATAATAGGGCGAAGACAAGGATTCTTGCTCGCCAATTACGCATATACATAAAATTAAATATTTAATACAAAGAAGATTGCTTTAAGCTTGCAAGAGCTTTCGTTGCCTTTGCCAAGCATCTGGTTGTTGTTCTCTTTAAGTTTCCTTGTTAAAGAACAATAAAATTGAAACAGGCAAAGAAACAAAGACTCCTCTTATTGAATACTTACGTAATCCTGGAACATTTCGAAGGGTTATAATAGCCTATATTAAATTTCAGATGCGAAAATTTTCCTAATACATAATGAAAACAGAGTACCTACCTATTATTGTTATTATTAAGTTTGCCTTCCATTAGCAGACGGTATCGATTTTTCAAGTTAAACTTTTTTACGCACAATATAAACGCGTAATACAAATAATGAAAAGAGCATCTTGTTTGATTCGAAAAATGAAAAATATCAGGCTACGAGTCCAACTGCGACTAATGTTTAATATATTCTAATGATGTAACGTTACTACATTTGGACTATTTATATTTTTTTACTGGCATAAAGTTGATCTACGATATTCTTTCATTGTCATTCTTTAACTTGGATAAATGTAATATATTTCGTTGAAATCACTGAGGCATTACAAATAAAAGAACGACGCTAAGTTTTTAAGGCTATACTTCAGCTGAGGCATGGTCTAAAAAGATCGTGACTAGGCGATGCGCGGATTGTGCAAATGACGCGAGCCGAACGAAATATTATTTGTCATAAAAATTCAACATGCGTCCTTTTAATGTTATGTTTATTATTATATTCGTAATAATAATAGTATATTAATTGAAATGTTTTCTTTTTCAAGTACATGCGGAACGTTTTTTAGTCATCGTTACACGAAGAATATATTCCTCCGACGCCATCACAAAACAAATTGACGTGCTCACACCTCGACTGTCAGTCTCCGATTGGTGACGACTGCGAAATTTCGTTCCACCTACTGTTGAAAATTATTTGATTTAGAAATATATTAAAAGTATATCGATTAAGAATGTCACCATGATTACAAGGGATTGCAGAATATTGTGTACGATAATTATATTAATTTATTAAAAACAACCGACCGGGGCTAATCTAATGAGCGTAAAGTACAGCGTGTATACATGCTCATTTTCTATAGCAGGCCTTGGTTGCACGGATTTGAAGAGCACATAAACGCGCTTGTGGCATACATCCGGTTTCTATCACCGATAAATACTCAATTTTTCTTTCATCGTTAAAATGATAAGTTTTGATATTTTGGGCACTCATTGCACTAATCGACAAACTATTGTTTTACTGCGCGACAATGTGAATAAACTACGCATTTGTTTCAACCACAGAGGTTTACACCTTTTTTATTTTACTTAAAATAAGTAAGTAGTGGGCGGCTCTCGTGGTGTAGTTCCTAAGGCGCGTGCCTTCCATCCGGGTTCCATTCTGGGTTCGACGCGGTGAGGACACAATATATCTATGTGATTTTTTTAAAGCCTGGGTGTTTGTATTTGTTCAAAATTACTAATAACCACCTTGCGAAAAAGCAAAAACATGGTTATTAATAATTTAAAAAAATATATGTGGTAGGCCATTAGTGATGTAATACGATGACATCACGTGGTTTTTCTCGTAGTAAATTCGAAAACAACTTTCACATAAGCTGGTTAGGGAAATAACGGAAATAGGGAAGAATGGTTATGAATGCTTTTCTTTAAGATCTCATTGGAATTATATTAATAAAAACATAATACCTACTGTTAACTGAGGATACTTGATGGAATTTCAATCTGAATTTATTTAAGTTTTGTACTATTTCATTCGCATTATTTATTTAAATTTCCAACAGATTAGGTACCTAGTTCCATTTTTTACTAGTAATTACAATATTTTAATGCGCTGATTTACCTACTGAATGTAATAATGTCGAAAGTATTTACTAAGGGTTTTTACAAACACTTCAATAATATTCAAAATTTATTTTTATACTTGATCTTTTACTTAGTAGGTAATAAGGTTTTTATGTTATTGTATTAAATTACTATATAAAAAAGAATTAACGTTGTCCGTGTATATTTACCATTCGTGAGCACGCATAGTGCCCGAAACACGGGTCGCTTACTTACGGAATTGTACAAAATTGAAATAAATTAGAATAATTGGTATCATATTATATTACAGTTGAATTTACATGAGTATTAAATTTTAACAACTCAAGTCCTATGGTCAATTCATTGATGTGTTGGATATGCCTACCTTATATTATAAGTGGGTAATAAAATAGGATATAATGGTCTTCCAGAATTTTTGATTATTTTAGGAGAGGCTTCTGAACCATCCGTTTTATATATTTGAACCAGATTCAACGTCACTTTAGTTGTGATAAACACATGTACAGTCCACTGTCAAGTATTCTCATTTCTGACGAAGTCGAATTTACCTACAATCAGTCGCTGCTGCTATGAGCACGTGTTTTTGGCGTTTGTAACACGTGCCAATATAATACCAAATTGAAAATAATATGGATCATGTTATGCAATAATTAATTAATTACTAAAAGTATTAACATCTACGCAAAACGAGCTTAAAGTTCAATAATGAACATGGAAAATATTATGATTATTTGTTTTTATTTCTTAGAAAATAAAAATTGTTATGCAGAAGTATATTTTTTGTTTTCAAATATTTTATTACATAAATATCAAGGAAACGAATATCGCAAAATTGAAATGTTAACAAAAATATTATATGACATTTGTTTTTTTTTCAAAAACTTATAGGTATTCATTAAGAATGTCATACAATTTTAATCAGGTACCTATATATTTCTAACCGATAGAGCCGATGCGGATTCTGGATGTAATTATTAATACATGTCGATCGGTGAGTGAATAGCCGATGGACAAATAATGCAATGGTAAATACCCAAAAGCCACTAAATGAACAGATCTCCTTCCTAAAATTCGGTGAATCGACATACTGGTCAAGTTTGGTAGTTTGGCAGTGAACAATTAGTGACCAAAAAGAATAAAATGGGCTAGGAGAGACTTACAATGATGTTACATTATAAAATGAATATCTATCTATTTTTATTTCTAAGCATAGCCATATAATAGAGATTATATTAACAGATTTTTAAGCAGCTACAGTAGCCGAGTTGGTGGAGTCTATTATGAAGCCGGATTTACTAAGTGGCTTGACAAAAAATATTTTTTATTTATTAATGCGTATTTGATCTATTACAAGAACCCAATAGAATATTCGAATGGTTAACAATAATTCATCATAAAAACTTATCTTAATATGTTATACATCAATTATTAATCCACGTAGTGTATACGGCGGACGTACGGGATGTTGGCTTGACCTGAGATGACGTAAGACGACTAACAAATGACAGAGATACTTAGAGGCTCCGTGTGGAATCATATCGTGGGGACATACCTTACTATTAAAATCTCGAGAAGAATGTTGAGGGAAAGGAAAAAACGTAATAAAAACAATATTTTAAACACACCTCTACTCGATGAATCTGCCTACACTGGTTGTGAAATATGAGGTTTTAATTCCATGTTTGAAACCACGAGACTTACGAGTTTTTAAAATTTGCCGATAAATGGACAGCAAAATAGTCTAGCGAAATCACCGAGGTTTTGATTTAAAATGTTTTTTTTTGTTTAAATTTTGTCGACATTTCATTAAACTTCATTTTACCATAATATTATAAGACTTACGAGGTCTAATAGTAAGGTGACGATATGCAACATTTAACGAATGTCACTTAAAACTAAGGTCACCACTTACCCAAGTATGCTTTGACTGAATTTTCACGACTTTAGGTTAATACGTATTTGGGAGAGAAGGGCACCCAGAGACATCATTTAAAAAAAATATGTGTAGAGGTTAATAAGTTTTATTTTATAAAATGTAATTTTCAATTTGTTATTTTTAACTGTTTTATGACCTGTCGTAGAGAAGAGAGATAGCCGTTGAAGCATTGCAGACATAATGTTCCAATTTTATAAAATTCCATAAAAAATATATTGTATTTCGTTAGATATTGCATAATATGAATACCTTGACGGTACAAAGAATGACACGGTCAAAGAAGAAAGATAAGATTCGATAAAAAGAATTACACGAATTAAACGACGTTTTAAATAAATCTAATCATGTATGTTTGTCAGATATTATAATATTATTTGCGACTTTCCCGGTTTTTTGTTGTATTTTCAGGTAATTGGATTATTGCTACGTTTACTTTGAGATAATCTCCCTCGAGAATTAAACGGAGGGATAAGAGGAGAAAAGTACACATGGTGAATGGTGATAACCCTATTACTAGTCTAGTTTGTGGATATAAAAAAAATATTATATTGTCGCACGGCTAAAATATAGTTTTTAGTGTAGGGATAGTAGCACAATATTATTATGTAATATTTTCCATTGTTTTATGTTAACTATTTTTTTCAATTCATACGTAAGTTTATATTAAATTATCCATAAGCAATAATTAATTTACCTTCATTAGAGGTCATTAATAACTTATTTAAATTAATAAGAACCTACCGAAAAGATAAACACAATGCTTACGGGCCCTTTTAATTAATTTTGTAATTAACGTGTATATGATGTATATGACGTATTTCCGTATTCGAAAATTTTTATGTAGTACAGTTACCTACGTGAGCCGTTGTTTCAAAAATCGATGGCCGTATATTATTGATATCGAATTCATATCCGAACAACATACTTAAAAAATAAAATCCACCGGAATACGAGATAATTACAGAAGAAAATAGGTAGGTGAGTAAATTATTAAAATTACAATCATATCGTAAATATTTATATAAAATTCTGAATTATTCATATGTATCTATCAGCAATATCTATCAGTCATATCTATCAAATTAATATCTGATAACAATGACATCATTCTCAGATATTTGATACCAATACTTACAATATATAAAATTAATTTGTTTTTACATAATTTGAAAACGCCTATGAAAAATATATAACAATTAACAAAAAACACGGCTCCCAGCGGGATTTGAACTCGCACCCTCTGAAATTCGCGCTCACGTGCTTTAAGTGTTATAATATGACGTATCTAATCATGATAATGTAAACTAGCGGTTCTTACAATTATCACTAAAGATCTTTCTAAATTGCATTATTATTGAGACAATCTGTTTTGTATTTTAAAACAAAGTTTTTTTTCTTTTATGGTGTCATCGTAGAAATGCGTTTTATCATAAATTAAACAAAACGCAATTTTATAGTATTTAATCCACGTATCATTAAAAATTAATTTGGACCAGTTTCGTCTACTTCAGAGGGATAAAGTCAACTAGTGATTTATCTTATTTTTCTTATATTTATATTATATTTCTCACATGTGTTTTCAAATTACGTATATTCGATAAATAATGTTACATTTTTAGATCTTTCGAATTATTCGTTGAATAGAAAAATAGTTTATTAATAATATGATCTAATTGAATTTAGTAAAATAGTAACATTTTTTCATCTCAATGCTAAACGGCTATCTCTTTCCGGTCAGCTCACTATGAACTAAGGATACAGAAAAATGTAATACGATCAAATAACATTATAACCAGGTATCATATTATCACATAAATTAAGTCTTTAATGCGTTCTTCGTTTATGTACTTAATATTATAACATTCGGGCTATTATATTAACCCATCTTTGGAACGGTCGATTTGATACTGAAGTCGGGGATTCGAATAACCTTCTTTCTATTCCAGACCGTTGAAATAAACCAATATTTTGTTTATATGTTAATGTTTATCTTTTCATTTATTATCAATTATTTTGTTTTTTTTTAATACAATAATATTAATTAATGTTAACCTTATTAAATTTTATGTGCACATGTTTGAACTTTAACTGAAAACTTCTCCTTATGTTGAACATACATAACTTGAAAACATTTCAGACTACCTACTAGAAAAATCACATTTGAAAAAAATACTATGCTCGACGAGATTTGAATTAAGTATATCCACTGGTATCGCGCCAAAATCCTTACTCAATTAAGCTAAGAACATCCTACCTATTTGCGATAATTTAAACTAGTAGGTCCTACATGAAATGCTTATCGAATTGCGTTATTATTGACTATCGGTTTTTGTGTTTTAAATCAAGGAATTTTAATTACCTTAATTACTAATCGACGTTCGGCTCTCGTCAAATATTTAGTTATAACGTTTACTTGATCTTGCTAACAAGATTTGAGAATGTAACATTCTATATATTGAAAATACATAACTTGAAAACATCTGAGATAAATATACCCACTAGATAAAATGTATTTACATTTTAAAGTGATTACTTCAATAATCATGAATTTCGCTAAATTTATCTTGGTTATTGATATTTTCGCTTAACTGGTTATTCCATAACATTGTTCATTTCATCTTCAGTGACGTCAATAATTATTATATCTGAATGATATTATTTTAAGCCCTATGATATTGTCAAGCCAACAGGGCAAGTAGTCAATTTCAATACTCCAAGCCAAATAGAAACATGTAGTTAATTAAGATTTAAGTGCTTCCGTAAGCTACGTGGTATTTTCACTTGAATATAATATTAATACCTCTCGAGTGTTAATGGCGTAGAAAAAAATGTAATCATAGCTTTTTCCACGTATCGCGATTGCCACGTCTCTAGGAAATTTGTCCTCTATTGAAACGCTTGTGTAGGGTCTTTCAAGATACTAGCAGAAAAAAAATAAAATTTACATAATATCAAAACAATTCTATTTTTAAAAATAAACTAAGATCAGTATATAAAAAATAATGTAATACTTTTTGGGGTATGATGAATGAGGTGTGAAGAGGGAAGGTCGTAGTTGTTTGAATGTTTTGAGAAAATTGTTATAAGTATACAATAAAGATGACAGCGTGAGATTATAATCGCGAGTAATTGTGTACTGGTGAGATCGATGTGATCAAGAGATTGATTATATCAATGAACTATAAGACTTGATTTGAGTAGAACGACGAGTGACAGACTCGTGAATATAGTAGTGCGTCACGTAACGAACTCAATGTGTGTGTGAGGATTCAAGGAATGTCTTTCTTATTTATATAAACGCAGTTCATATATTACAAGATATTTTGTCACAATTAACAAATCATAACAGACCCTACTGATCTTGTAATAATTGAAAAAATGCTAGTTATTATCGCTCTATTGTTTTATTTTGACAACAAAACATACATATTAAAGTCTGTCACTCATGTCATGCTAAGTGTTATGATTTCTACAACTTTTTAGTTATTTATCTTCAATAGTATAAAATATAATAATAAAACCTCAAGATTTTTTTTAATATTACAAGATATTAATTAAAATTACGATTTCTATAACACTGTCCCTGCTCACTGAAATAAAATATTATATTATTAAAATAGCTAGTCCTTTATTACTATTAGATAAGAAACTGGACAGTGAAACTGATGAAGTGACATTGGACCAAGCTCAACCACTTGCTGTAGTTCCTCAAGAGAACCCGGTATGCCTTTTCCTCAAGCCATTACTTTTGCATTACTTGAAAATACGAGAGAAGGCTGGAGAGCGACAAGTGATCCTTGGAGGTCCCGTGTTGTGCTTGAGAGAATATAATAAGCTAAGCAGAAGAACAACATATATTTTAATATAAAACAGTAGGTATGTAATCGTTTTACCTATGTATACTGTGAAACAAAGCACGTATTAAAATAATAGGCGTGTTAAGATTTATTGGTCGAAAATAAATATTTTCTAATAATATGGTGTATTACGCGATAAGTTAGTACGATATCATCTGAACTTAATCATCTTAGTTTAAATCACATTATGTAGAAATTGCTGAAATTATATATGAATACACTACATATTAATTATATGCAATGCCTAAATACGAGATGAACCGAGGATCGGTAAAAACTTATCTTCTGCAAGCCCAGCGTTATATTTTGCGATTCTTCAGACACAATGTGTGACGAAGCCCAGAATGCCTTAAATAGCTGATTGTATTAGGCAACCTACTTACTCAAATGGGTTGAAAGCATATTTTGATAAAGTAGAATGACCAGATGAAAGAATTTATTAGAAAACCCAAAGCATCCGCCGCAAAATTTATGGATGCTATGGAAATATAGATAAAGTTGATCTAGAATTTAACAGTATTCCTGAGTGATTTAGATCATTAGTCACGAAAAATAATGTATAACAACCAACGTCTTGGAAAGTCACTCTAGATAACTATAGTTCAAAAGGGCATTTGCAAAAGCTGTAAAGAGAAATAAGTTTTGTTTATGTAAATCAAATGTTAATAGTAAATCTTTCAAACAACTATTATTAATTTCCAGTACATAAACGTCAATTTAATAAATAAATAAGCTAACACCAACTGCGTAAAATTACAGTTATGTGAATCAAAAAAAATCTTTTGTGGAGCACAAAGGCAAAAGAAACAGATGATTAAGCCTCTGGGATAAAACAAAGATTTGTAATACCCGTTTATCGTAAAATCTAATCACGTATCTCATTACCCGCGTACGTACATTTTCTTTTGTACTATAGTTGAGAACACATTGCCACACTGTTTTGATTTATGTACAATTCAGTTCCTGGGATATCGAGTGCGGGTGGCGATCGGAAGTAATATTGAACGTCGAAACGGATTTATGATATTGCACGATTCCGATGATTAGCGTGTTTCCAAATGTTGCCATGCAAATACCGGGGATATTGGGGTTTATCCGTTAAATTTTTATATAACGTTATTGTACTGGATTAATGTTACGATTAAATCTTTGGATTGAATACAACTGTTTTTTTTCTTTAATAAGTCATGCACAAATTCTTTCGTGAAGATTATAAAGAACATGGCATTCAATTTAACTTTTTAATAAACATATTTTTAAATGAGTGGGTAGGTTATTCATGTTCTGATTTAAAACGGTAATTTTTTAACGCAAATGACGCAGCCGATTTGTCAGAATAAAACCAGTGATAAAGTTATTAAATTATACCAAAATCTAAGAAAGATGCGTAGTAATTAAACAAATAATATAAATTCATGAAAGCTCTTTGGAAAAATAAATAGTAAATTAGTAATAATATTGCCATAATAATAAGTGCGTTTTGATTTGTAAAATAGAAGTCTTTCATATTTGCGAATAAATTTAATAAAATGCAATCAAACCATATTACTGCAATTTATATAAAATAAAAACATGAAATCTTTTTAATGCATTGCTATTTTTTTATCCTGGAGCATATCTTATACATACTGCCATATAAAATGTAATACATTAATGCAATTTTAAGTGGGTTCCTACTACTCATTCATCATTTTTATTTTTATTATAAACATAGATCGTTGAATAAAACTTATTCAATTCCTAGACGCTAGTGAATTACCACCTTTACGAACTCTTCCATGAAATCTTACTCAAAATCTTCGGCTTCGTTTTCAAGGATATTGAAGTTAATCCCTCCAAACCAAAACCCGCCACGCACCACACTCGGTATTAATCGAGCGTATCACGTGGCCCTACACTGGGATGTGAAGCATCTAGTTCAGTTTTAGGCCGGGAATGCCCTATGAGAAGATACCCAGGACTAGGGTTGCTACGATCAAAGTGAGCTCTGACTGAGTTTAAAGAAGTTACTTTCTAATGCAAAGTGCCGGGGAGAGAAGACCACAAGGAAATTATAAAAATTAAAAATGATTCCAGTGTATATTATTATATAACAAAAATAATGAAGCTAATCATATGGATAGCAAAATTATGTGAAGAGATCTTCACGCCCGCAGTAAGACGCCGCAATTTTTTAAATGCAAGATAATTGGCCTTAGTAGCAACCAAGTCGAACAGCTGATTGGACCAACCTGAGCATCTCCTGCCGTTCGGAGCACATTTTAAGACATTCCCAGAGGATGTGGTTGGCATCCTGAATTCGCCCTCCGCATGGACATGTCGGACGGCTTACTTGTCCAAGCTCAAAGAGCTTGCCAGCAAACCCACCGTGTCCAGTCACAAATTGACTGGTGTGATGGTCAGGAGTCATATATTTAGTTATCCCCAATGGCCATTTAATATTTGGAAAAAAAAACATATATTATTATGTGTGCCGGTCCTTGGTTGATTCATCCCACCGTCGCTGCCAGGTCTTCCACGCTGCGTCAAGCGTCATGAGACGCATTGTCCGCTTCAACGAGGTTACTTTTTCAGCAACAAGCCGAGAAGGCAGGGCTAGGTGAAAGTCACCAACAACGGCTTCCTCGCCTTTGAAGAGCATCGTTGACGCGCAGCTGATCTGTATGTGCAGATCTAGTTGGATAATACCGACCAGGACCGAGAGCGCGACCGTAGAAGTTGTTCGGTAGGTCCGCTTAAAATAGTGCTTCTAAGTTTGACACTTTTCGGGATACGCAAGCACCATGCACTAGCAGCGTAGGCGGCGATCCCCATATTATAAATGCCCCCGTAGGTGATCTTAAGCGCCCTTACTTTTAAACCCCATCCATCACCAGCCATACGGCCTACCCTCTGGAAGGTCTTCTCAGTCTTATAGACTTGGGTAAAAGCATAGTGATGGAAATTTAACATGGTGTCCATTTGGACGTCCAAGTAGGTGATGATCATTGACACTTTCATTCTCATGTCACGAAGCTGGCTGTGGGTAGCCGCCTACAGTTTAGTCATCCCGGTCCTTTCAGGACAATGGCTTCTGTTTTGGAAGATGCAAAGATAGTCTGCTTACTTTACACCACGCCTCAATTGACTTTAAAGCTTCACCAATGGTACTCTCAATCTTTGCCTTGCTGTCGGCATCCACCAACAACAACGCATCGTCAGCGTAGGCGATGACAGTGCAATTGGTTGAAAGCGGGATCCTAAGGAGATTGTCAAAGAGCACGTTCCAGAGGAGGGGTTCGAGGATGGTAATGCGCCTCTCTATTGTGGTAGAACTAACACAACACTCGATCAATCTATTCGTTAAATAACTCTGAATTGACGCGAACAAATTCCCTAGTAGTCTTTTGAGCCGAAGCTTTTGAAGTATAAAAGGCCAGGGCGTACTATCAAACGCACTTGCAATGTCCAGGAAAACTCTTAGGACTTATTTACGGCGAGAATTTTCTATTATTTGCGAAAGTTTGTGCAATGATATAATTATAATATAAGCATATTTTGATGAACCTGGTTATTGAAATATACTGATACCATGATGAGCTGTTGACGTGACGTGTGTAAGTAATGAATTATCAATGTATCAATACGTATACTACATACTACACTACACGTATACTACAAAAGTATATTACGTATGAAAAACTAAAAAAAAACAGGGTGAGGGGAGACTAGAACTTCAACGTCTCTATTGTATCTAAAAAAGTGTGTTGATTATGTATATATCCCGTTATAATATCATTTTAATAGGGTTATGTTAGGTAAGGTTGACTCTGGTTTAGGTTCCAAACCACCTCTAATATAATTATTACTTATATCTAGGCTAAGTTATAGTATAGCTACCAAAAGTTGGTAAGTCGATAATTTAAGTACTTAGAGTTAATAATAGAGCAAGTGTCTATATATAAATAATATTATGTAAGCCAGCAAAAAAGTATGGATCATCCAAAATATATAAAATGCATATAAAACACAAATAAATTAGCAGTATGCCTTATTTTATAGGACATGTCAAACTTAAAATTGCAATTACTCCATAATGATTTCGAGACTTAACTTTTGAAAGTAAGCCCATGGTATATCAATATAAAATATATGTAATAGTGTAACTAAATACACTATGTCATGTGAGATACAAAAAATTAATATTATAATATACCAAGTGGAAGAATTGGTGATACAAACAACACCTTTATTTTTTGATTTAAATTAGAGACTTTTTTTTAGCTTTCCAATGTAGTGGTGTTCTACAGGGAAAAAATTCTATCCAGAACCAAATTGACAGCTCTTAGAGAGATAGGTTTTTCACCGTTGAACTAGAGTCTAAACCCAACCATATAAACTTGCGAACGCTATGAGCTATTATCTGGATAAGAGATTAGAAGACATACTAGATGAATCTTTTTGAGGTTTCAAAATGCCCAATGTGGCTCTGCGGAAAAATACAGATTCTTTAATAATACATAATATTTATTTGTCAGTATGTAATAATTTACATGCACAGATATTTACATGGTCTCAAGTTTATTTGTTTGCAGGCTTCAAACACAGGCTAAGTTTTAATCTTAATGTTAATCGTAAACTTTAAGTTAAACTGAAAGTTTCAACATAAAGTTTTTGGATTATGGCGCGTTTTATTGGTCTAGCGTTAGTTGACTGCTCTAAACTTTTAATACACATTATTTCCTAAAATTACTCTCCCTTTGTTTAACGGAATAGAATAAATGTTGTTATTATTATAAAAAATAACGCCTGAAGCTGGAATTATAACATGAACACGAGAAATCGATTCTATTTATTTTCCAATGAAAACAAAAGTTCTTTATTCAAAGTAATAAAATTTCAAACATATTTTTAAAAGTACTTCGTTTATATAATATAGAAATATGCAAAAATATTAATAATATTACATGAAAATTAAAATAAAATAGTTTTTTATGAATAATTTATAATTAAATTAAGTGGAAGGCATTGCATTTTCCGATTTTCCAATACCGTACCAAAAAGTAAGAACGCTTAGTTTTATTGTTTTGAAATTTTTATCTCAATTAATATTATATTGCATTTACACTATGAATTATTAACAGTTAACGGCATAAAAGAGATATTTTTTATCAGTACTTTTTGACGAAATATGTTACAAATGCTAGCGTGACGTAAACTGCATATTCGATACGTAAAAAAGGTACGCGAGCATTTCACCTGGTTGGCCATCTTTCTGTGCTATCGAGAATAAATTTCAGAAATTTGCAAATTTATAAAATAATCAGGGTCTTATTTAAAATAATTTTAAACAATGTTTTCGCTTAAAATTCGTATCGTTCTACTATAAATAATTATGATGGTGACAGTTTAGTAGCTAATCCTTTATAGTGACATAAAAATAGAGTAAATCTGTAATTTCAGTAATAAATAATATTAAATTGTATTGTGATATTTCTTCTAGCTTCTGGTTCTTATCCATTTTAAGAGGTGTGAAACGGATAGCTTAAAGTCCTGATCTGCCAATGCTGTTGAAGGGTTAGAAGAATATTTTATTTTAATTTAACGGAAAGATTATCATTTATTTGTCAAATATGTGCATTGCTTTGTATGTGAAGCGGTCAATGTCCTGGGGCCTTGTCAGCATTATTTCAACAACGTAAGAATTAGGCAGTCATTTAACTATCAAATAATCGTGGCATTTACAGCCAGCATATTCTACACGTGTGACATTCTTCGATGGAAACGGTCGAAGTTGCAATAATGCAGAGCAAAGCAGATTCACAAATTAAAAACTTCATATACAATGACTCACAATTTACCGAATATTCATGTAATATATAAATAGCGGGTCATAGTTGATGGATTATTATTAGTATCAATCTTAATCTCAGTGCGATCAGTAATCTTCGTGTCATTTTACGTATCACTCCGCACAGCATCTCATCTACCAAACCTCAGACCTCGAAACAGTATCAAACTCGCTACTTCATTCATCGGAGCAACCTCCAATCTCGACTTTCATCGACAACGCCGGTCACCTCCTAAAGTGGTCTCGTCCCTTTACAACGAGACCACCAAATATGCTTATGGAGACCTTTTTATCGAAACAAGAGTGAATCATGACTAAAATGATGTACCTATTATAATCTTTTTATATTATTAACACAAATGATAGCGATTCCAAAACTTTTTGGTTTGGTTGATTTTATCGCAAAAAATATTATTTGCGTTGGTGCGTTAAAAAGCGGTAGAAACAAAATAAAGCAATAATTTTACATTTTATTAAGTTGTAAGTATAATTTTCTTACTGTTGTATGTGATTGTTAATCAAATTTAAATGGGTGATTCATTTAGTTATTAGGTCCGTTATTTTATTATTATGTAAGTTATGGCCCCCATATCATGAAGCGGTCCCCCAGACTAGGATCGTTAGCGGGTCCCCTACCTATCACTACAGCAGTGTGACGCTCTATAGTAGCGTTTTCCAAATTGTGTTCGAGGTTAAATTAAGGGTATTCAGTGTATTTTACCGATTTTTTATGTTTATGAATACATCCACATGAATTATTATGGACACAATAATCAAAATTGCGTCGCACAACTATTATTTTTTAATTAAAATTGCGCCGCAGGCGACTTTTTTACTAATAGTGCAACACTGTGAAGTATGGTTATCTCACTTATGTGGCCAATCCATCACGCTGGGGCCCCCTGAACCCGGGCCCCTAAGATAGAACCGTGTCAGCCCCCCTTGTGGGGGCCATGATGTAAGTATACAGAGTCAGTTTACGAAGAAATTTTGGTTTTTTTTTCTGGAGGAAAATGATTTTATATAACTATTAAAAAAAAATATTCCTTGTGTGTACTTATGTGCGCACGTTAAAAGTTATACTTCTTTGGCGTAACAAAACAAAAACAAAACTTGTGATAAACTAGATTCTTCGACTAGCTCTTAACTATCTTGTTAAATTACACACTCAAGAAAAAGGACCGCTTATTGAAACGCTGTTGGTTTATTTCTATACACTTTAACTTATATTACTAAATTATATATAGGTTTCTCGTTGTTTTTATTTTTGAAGTACCAACTGTCACCCTGACGTTTAATAGTTTGTTAACGTAAGGAATTACAAATGGCCGATAATAATAAATACGCTGCCTAGGCAACGGAACAATTCTAAACTATAATATAATACTGTATAATCGTCACGATTGCAGTATCATACTGTAGCGTAAAGGTAGTGCGTTCGGCTGATAACCGAACAATCGGTGGTTCGAATCCAATCGAGTGCGTTTTTTTTTATGTGAAAAAATAAATTACGTGTTACATGTCACACGCCAAAAATACACTCTGATCTGATTTCCCAAATGCGCCAAAAGATGTATAGCTTCTAAAAGTATTCTGATGGTATTACCACACAAATATTTCAAAGAACCTCAGTCAGATTTCCAAACCTTTATGACGGAACTAAACCTGGAGTACAGGCTTGCGCAACAAAACGTAATGAATATACGTCGGGTCTCGTTATATGCCAGTGACGAGAGCTTTCGTTAAGGACCGACATTATCCCAAAGGATTGGTGTAAAGCCAACCGCATTTACGGCCCCTGAAAGTAAGTTCATCAGTGGAAATTGCATGAGAAACTTAGGGTTATCACATTTCTTTTTAACGTTTAACGTTTCACGACTGATAAACGTTTTTGTTTTGAATAAAATTTTACTTTTCATAACCCTGGATGCAGAAGGTACCACATGCGCCACTTAGGTCAAAATAGAGATTTTATGGTATTTTTAGAGCATAAGCCTGGACATTCCTTAAACATTGTCCTTAGTCCTTTTTATTTATATCAAATTTTATTTTAGGTATGGTCCCAATATTGAAGCTCGATTCGAAAAAAATTCAAGTTATACATATTTTTATTTTTATAAAAATTTATGTTTTTTAAAATAAATATAAAAATATTAAAACGATGAATTAGTCAAAAATCTAAACGGCGAAAAATTGAAAACTAATAAATGTGAGCAGATTAGTATGTTTATATGCAGTTGAATTTTAAGTCGTAAACAGTTTCATAAATATGAATAAGAGTAAGTTATGATTTTATTATTAGTTGAAATAAAAATTTTCTTTTGCCGTAGATAGTGCTGAAAAAACTTTGAAAAGGTGGTAGTAATGCCATGAAAATTTTAGAAACTGTGCAGTCTGCACAGATTTGAATATTGTTTTATTTTTATTTACCTCCAAACTAGTCGATTAGTTTTGAAAATCAATATACCCACCGAATATTTTTTTTTAATCTTTAATGCATTAATAACTTTTTTTCTGTTTAATATACATACGTAAATATTTAAATCTCAAAATATGTTTTAAGACAGTCACATATTATTATGGTGTAAACTAATATAGAATATCTGGTAACCCTGAAGAATTAGTGTAATGAGTAAAGGCCAACGGGTGAAGAGACCCGGGTCCTTGGAACACTGTTTAATTATTGATGACAATATTTTGACAAGCCTTCCGTATATAATACGCGAATATTGCAAATATTTAGAGAACTGAAACAGTTACATGCAAACATTAGATATTATTATTAAGGTATTTGGAATAATTATTATTAATATAATATTATACTTTCATTGTTGTATTTACATCATCATCATAAGCCGGAGTCAATCTACTGCTAGATAAAGGCCACACCTAGCTCCCTCGAATCTTCTCGATCTATCTTCTTATCTTTAAAATTATTTAATAAAGGCAATCAAGTCAAAATAACCAAAAACACAGTTACAACCTTTCACGTAGAATGTGTCGAATAATAATTATTTTCTGCCACGCCATGGATGCTATAATTTTTTTTTTAAATAAGTATCGACCGTGTTTAGTAAAAAGGGCGTAACCCACACAGATCAAATTTTACAGGAGAGGCAAAAAACGTTCTTTGAATGATTTTGGTTTAATATTAATAAAAGAAATAGTAGACATTGGCTGCATGATGATTGATGATTTGGTGTTATATCTTTTCGATCTACTAATAATTAAAAAAGTTATTACAGAAATTCAATAAAAATGAGGGCAAATGCTTTTTTCCTTAAAATAAAACTGAATTAAAGCTCAATTAAAACATGAATTTCGATAATAATCGGCATTTGCGGCTTACTTCCTTTTTACAGAACATGTATTTAGTTAAAGACATTATTAATATCTAATAAAAGCACTTTTCGAAAAATCGAGGGTTACGCCCTTTTTCCTAAACACAGTCGGTATGTTTAACTAATAATATGCCATCTTAAAACCTGACTTTGTCGAATTAATTATAAAATCTAATTCATTGTCGTTTTAAATTAATCCAACTTAAGTATTTTTTTAGATATTATGTGAATAAAGCAAATTGGCATGGAGTGCATTTGGGGACCTGAATAGTATCTTCAAAAGTGTCCTTACTTTTTTCTGTCTTAAGCGTTAAGTGTTCAACTAATGTGTGCTACCAACACTCATATATCCATGCAAAACATGGACTCTTAATGTAAGAGAAAAGAAAGGTGCATGTAGGGTATATCGCGTAAATATCACAAAGTAAACTAATGTATAAGGAAGCAAACGAGGGTACAAGATGTAATGGGGGTCGTTAAGTAAATAAAATAACAATGGGTTGAACTCGCCAACTCGCCCTGTGAGTAGACAACCGTTGAACAAATTCCGTTATACAGTGGTACCAAAGGGGTACCAAATGGGTACTAAACGCCCACAGGGACGCGCTGAAACCCGATGGATAGACGAACTCATAAAGTTAGATGGAGGTGCGTAGCAGTAAATAACTAAAGAGACCTTCATTCAGTAGTAGATAGACCCCAACTGATTATGATGATGATGATGAGGATGAAATTGACATAAAATTACAAGCATTTATATTTTAGTAATAACTATACATGTGTACCTACATTGTTTTATGACTGTGACCGTACGTAAAGTAAATCTTAATTAAAAAGTTTACATAATATGGTTTAACTACGGCTATAAAATTTAGTATTAAAGTATATGACAGCAAACTTCACCTATTGTTGATGTATTACATCAACACCAAAGTTGGCGATTACTCTATGTGACACATTCCTTTAATTCCTGTCTAGTCTCGGATGTTCGCTTTCAAACAGGTCATCTTATCCTCTAAATTCCTCCTCGGGATATATTGTGTTGATTGGTTTTAGTTTCCAAGTACCTACCTGAGATAAGAAATTTATTTCAGATTGTGCCGTTTCACTAATGATATATTTTTTAAACAATACCTACATTCCACAACCGTCAAAAATATTCTTTTCTTTTTCTCAAATACATAATTAAATAAAATCTGCACTCATTCACCGCGCAAAGATATTATACCCGCATTGACTCCGTATTTATGATGGGTCTACGTATTTTAAAGCAATTCCTAATTTATATTCAATATTAGGTTTATTGTTTGAATATAATTATATAATATAACGATATATATTTATTCAATGGCCAATGATTAATTATTTATAATGCAACATTGGACTTTTTATTTTTTGACGATTTGGTCGCTTTATAAAGATAGTATTTTGAAAACTTATGAACTTTGAATACTTACATTAAAATTATAAACAGGAGTCATTGTAGATGAATACTAATATGACTAGAGTTTCGAACGGTATTTACACGCAACACAATATCATAACTGTGAGATAAAGTGAATAAAGCTGATTTTGAGATAAGTACGCTATATAATCGATTGCTGAAAACTATATAAACATTTTGACGGTCAACTGACTGACGCTCAGCATGGATTTCGATCAGCTCGGTCAACAGTTACAAGCCTTGTGACATGTACTGAGTACATATCTCATTCGCTGAACGTAAATTGTCAAGTGGACGCAATTTACACAGATATGTCAAAGGCTTTTGATCGGGTAGATCATGATATTCTCATTAACAAATTAAGTGCAGTAGGTGGATCAATAAATTTTATCAACTTTTTCAAATCTTACTTTTCGCATCGCTGTCAATATGTGGAGTATGCAAAGTGTAGATCGACGTCTTTCAAACTTATTCAGGTGTTCCCCAAGGATCAAATCTTGGTCCAATTATGTTTCTTATATTCATTAATGACATTGTCAATGTTATAAATGGAATCCAGTTTTTACTTTTTGCAGACGATTTAAAATTATATGCGTCAATTCACAGTGAATTAGATTGTCACATATTACAAAATAATCTCAATTTAATTGAAATTTGGGCGAAAAAAAAATAAACTCGAATTTAATACTGATAAATGTGTGTGTATTAGCTTTTCGAAATCAAGATCTCCAATTGTTTTCAACTATAATATGTCAAATAGATTACTGAAGCGTCAATCAGAAATTAAAGATCTTGGCATATTGTTTGACTCACGTTTATCATTTCGCTCGCACATCACTTCTACGGCATTGCGTGCGAGCAAGCTTCTAGGATTCGTCATGAGACAAGCCAAGTCATTCAAGAATCCAACTGTTTTACGTACACTCTATGTGTCGTTAGTACAGAGTATTCTTGAGTATGGCTCCATCATCTGGAGTCCTTATGAAGTTTCCCATAAGCTTGTTTTAGAGCGTGTTCAGAAAAAATTTCTTCGTCATCTCTATTTTAAAGTTTATAATTATTTTCCTTTTGACACCTTCTCAAACGAGTCTTTTCCGACTAACTTTCTTCAAGGCATGCTCATGCTCGCCTTTCATTCTCTTGAAGCTCGAAGGTCACTTCTGCTCTTAAAGCATTTTTCCCTGCTCTCACGTGGTATCATCTTTTTCTAGAAAATTTAAATTTTTACGCACCCGTAAATTACATGCGTGGTCGCAGCCATGACCTATTTTGGGTGAAAGCTATTTCCTCATGTCAGGCTCACCAGGCACCAATGGCGAGGGCTGTGCGGTTGGTCAATGCACTCCCTAGAGACGTAGATATTTTTGGCGTTCCATTATATATTCTGTTTTTTAAATTCTATTTTATTGTTTATTTGTACTTTTTTGAATCATTGTTGTTTTTTTAAATTTTATTTCTTTTGTATAAAACTATTTTTGCTTTCTTTTTTCCCTCCACTTTGTTTTTACTTGTAATTTTTATTCTAAATGTCATGTTGTGAACGTCCTGAATTAATAATTTGTTATGTACTCAACGTGTCTTTTTCAAATAAATAAATAAATAAATAAATATACCTACACAATAAATCACTGAGATTTAAAAAAAATATATAATACCCCATTTAAAAGAAAAATACCAATGTTGAATTTATTTACAAAAATGTCCTGTATCTTCAAACCAACAGTGGGATAACTAAAATAAATCCTTTTAATAATGTTATATATAAAATCTTACCATTGTCATATAAATATTATATACCGCAGAAAAATAAAATAAACATATCGATACCATAACATTTCAATAAAGAAATAACCTTGTTCCGAGATAATGGGGCTTGAGTTTTTTTGCACATGTTCTTATTTTAATTTTCAAGCCTTGATTTTGAGGAAAATATATGTTTTTTTATATTTAGTGTAGTAGAATTCAGCAATGCACAATAACATTTTACAATTTAATAAGGAATTAACCCAGAAATTTCAGTATATAACTGAATTAATGATTAATCTTTTTCGATTTTATGACACATTGGAGACATTCTTGACTATGAAATATTGAGTTGTTTCCTTATTGAAATGGGGTATCGATATTGTTAAGAGCATACTTCAGTGAAACGGCAAATAATTTTCAACTATAAGTGCGACGAAATTTCGGAATCGCTGCCAATCGGAGAGCGAAAGTCGAGCTGTGAACACGTCAATTTGTTTTGTGATGGCGTCGGGAGAATTAATTCTTAAATCGTGTAAAGATGACTAAAAAACTTTACCCATTTACTTGAAAAAGAAAACACGTCAATGAATATATTATTATTATTATTACTAATAGAACAAACAACATAATATTAAATGGACGCATGTTGAATTTTTATGACAAATTATGTTTTGTTCTGCACGCGTCGTTTGCACAATCTTCGCGTCGCGTAGTCACGATCGTTTTAGACCGTGCCCCAGCTGAAGTATAGCCTTAATAATTTGATTTGTATTAGGTAAACAGACATAAAAATTGAATTTTCTCGAAACTAGTAGTTTTACTTATTCCACTGTTGTTTTAAGGTAGCGATAATATGTGCATTAATTTATCAATTATTTTATATGCATAATCATAATTATGTGTGTAATCATAAACCTTCTTGCATGTCTCGTATTCATTGCTAAGTTTACGTGCAATATATAATAGTTCTCCGATGTAAAAACTATTTTACCTATTAAACTATTAAAAATTTGAATTAAGTAAATTGTACTTAATTTAAATCTTTAATTAACGTAGCTAAACTCGTCATATTTTGATTGTACTTTGTCTCAGTTAAAATACGTGATAAAATGAAACTCCTTCATTAAATTGAATTGAAATGAACAGCAAACGGTTTCATTGAAATATAGGTCGAATCTTCTATTAACACAATAGCCAGTTAGTATATATAGATGTATACAATGACGTAATATCGATTTCCCGCCAGAAAACATTTTCCGGCGGAACAAAACGGGACAAGTCCACGCGTCGCGCACTAAATTGCGTCCGCACTAAACTGCGTCCGCACAGCACCAGTCTTTAGACTCGAACCGTATGCTTTATGACTGCTCCATTTATTCCGGGTGAGTAGCGTCTTCCATCAACTTGGATCATAAAGCGGGAGAAAGGGGGTGAGTCAATATATTACGGCGACTTTTGCATAAAAAAGAGATTTTTTTACGCGGACTCTTTTTGTACGGATTTTTTTGTGTAAATAAAGAAGGAGTGATACCACAGTCGAGAACAGGATAATACAAACGCAAAAATATTAAATTATACTCATAGTAGAAGTAAAAATAAAGTTTTAAGGAGACTAACGTTATGATTTATTTTATTAACTGTTATTTCTAAGAGTAAAGACATGATATTTGGACGAAATCGATTGAATTTAAAAAGTATTTTCTTATTTCGGAGGCTGATGGGTATCGAATGGGAAAACACAACACGTCCACAGTCATGCACCTAATTACACTTAAAATATATAATTAAGCAAACAAACAAAAAACTGTTAAATATATGCTAAGACAAAATAAATACAGCTCTTATTACGAATGATACAATATCATTTATTTGATCTGTATAGGCATTGTTATGGATAATAGACATACTGGCATGGAAAGTAAACATTTTCTCAAAAACCAGATGAAAACTTTTACAAGTTGCGGATATTTTTATCTCATCGGCCGTGTTCGATCCAGTGCTGGATGAAGGCCTCCTCTACTCCCCTATCTCATTCAACGTTTCTCGGTATCTAGTTTAATTTGCTTTCACGTACATCTACCAAACTTTATGAGTTTGTCTTTCCAGCGGGTTTAGGGCGTCACTGTATGATAGTATTTGTCCACCCGTTGTTAAATTACCAAGTGACATATTCATCCGATTACCATTTTATCTTCTCAGCGAGTTCTTATGGTTGCTTTATTATCCAATGGTTTCTTTTGTGATTTTTTGACTACCTACATACCTGTTCATATGAGAAGAGGTTTTTGGCTATTTCAGTTATAAATAAAACTAAATATAGCAACCGAGTGTTTGTCAATGCAGCGCTTCGTCTTTCTGAAACAACCGTAAAGCCACGGCTGTCAACTATGTTAGTAAATATACAGTAACCGATTTCGCACTAGTATTAACTAGTACAGCTGATACCGCCACGTTTATACGTGTATGGAGGACCGCTTAAGGGCAAAGTACGAGTGAAGCTATGGATGTCACATTCATGTTTCTTATAGTCCGCCAAGCCAAAGTCCTTCTATCGCCGTTCTATGCATAAGATGCTTTTTATTAATTATCTATAAATATAAAAATTGCTAGATAGGGAGATAAAGGTTGGACCTGCGGGATTGGTATGATCAAGACTCAAAGGAAATAACTTAAGTTTTAAATCATATTTGTATTAAGATACCTAGTGTTGTTTTTTTGGGCTCAATCCCTCCGAAATCGCTGTAACTTTCATCTACCTGGCAAAAAGGTGACTTGGACGACCCTTTAGGTAAAACCCAAGCAAAGGCCCAAGCATTCTGCCGCAGGCGAGAACGACAGAGAGGGATGAGCGTCCAGGGGTAGATCGAGAGAGACAGCGATAAGGCTGGAACGGGGACATAACCAATCTGGCGGGCAGTAGCCCGAGTCTCCGATACGCGACGGACTTCGTGCCCGTTGATTCTTAAATTTTAATTGACACAGCCTACGGCGCCCATCATTAATAAATTTAGGGCTGTTGAAAAATTATAAACCGTGTAAAACTTAATATTGTGTATCTATGTGTTGTGTAAGTACCTTTTTTGTGAACTATAAGTTAAAAATAAAACTTTGTGCTACGAACAACGTGTGTTTCATTGTAAAGATCCACCATAATCAACTGTCAAGGCCTAACGTTACACTGAACGTGCTCCACCCAAACACAAAACCCAGCTTCAATTGACCGCCCTAAACAATTTAAATCACTGAGCTAATCGAAGGGTGGAAGCTGGTTGTGTCTCATACGAATCGACCGACAGTACGCTAACCAGGGCGTAATTGACGCCCGGTCGACCGGAGAGTTGAGCGCGGAGGTCGGATCGGGCTGTGCGGCCCCGACCTCCTTCCCTACTTGGACTTCCGGGGTGTCACAGCGATGTCTGATTAACAATTGAATTTTTATTGTACATATTTTTTTGTATTCACAATAAGACTGTTATATCGACTTTGGAAAAGAAAAAGGGTGTAATTCACACAAATAAAATTTTACAGGAGACACAAAAACGTGTTTTGTTATGGTTTTCTTTTTCTTCTTCTTCTTTTGCCATATCCGCCCCTTAACTGGAGCATATGGACACCACGCGACGCCTCCAAGAATCCCTGTCGCTCGCCAGTCTTCTTGCTTCGTTCCAGGTCAAACCAGCATCCCGTAGCTCCGCCGTATACACTCTGTAGATTGTATTTAGCAGCCTTCCAGGACGCCGGAATCCGGTCGGCTTGAAGAACAGGCAAGCCAGGTTGAAGTTCTCTTCTGGCATCCGCAGCACGTGGCCGAGCCAGGTCCAACGTCGCCTCTTCACTTTCAGCGTGATGAGAGGCTGCTTGGTGCGTTCTCTTATCTCCTCGTTGCTCCTAAAGTCGCGACGAATACTGGGTGTGCGATAGTATGACTTTATGGTTTTCAGTCAAAGTTAAAATACAAAATAGAATAAATTGATTAAATCCACGATAATTAATATTTTTTTTCATATGCCTAATCTGATATTATTTATTGAGTTAAAAAAAACAGAAAAAAATGATGGTTAAGTCGTTTTTCCTACGTCACTTAATTTTTAGCTAAATTTAGATAATCAATTGGCATTTGCTTGGACACAACGTGTATTTATTAGTGTATAAAGTTAATATGCAATAAAACCTATTTTGAAAAAGGGTTACGCCCTTTTTCCTTTTTAGAGTCGATATGTATGTCATATCTATCATTTATAATGTAATTAATATTTAAGGACTGCTAAACAAAATACTATGTAAATAATATTTTTTATTTTGCGTTGGCAGTCCGTGAAATATTTTTCCTATTTTAACCGGTTCGCCGGTGTAAAAAGGTTTGGAAACACTGCACTAGACTACGCCCAAATTTTTGATTAAATAGATTTTTATTGCATTGGGTGATGTATACATGTGCGAAGATTGCAGCGTAGTTCGAACATAATATACGATTAGCCACCCGTATAAATAACAATGGACTGATGCAGACAGTAATTTGAAGCAATCGAATAGGCCGAGCTACCGACTGTCTTATTATGTCTGAGAAAGCGGTTAAATATCAGCCGGACCCATCAGCATGTTAACTTGGTGATTGAAAATTACGACGTTAGAATTAGAGTAAAAATATCTCATTCGGTCACTGTGTTGTATTTTTTGTTATATGAATCAATAAACCAAACTCAAATTCTTGAATCTAGAGAAAAGAAAAGTCGAAAAATCACAATCTCTAGACTTTACCAGTTATGTTTATGTTTTTCGTTCCTCTAAACATTAGTTTCATTAGAACAGATATAAAGGGAAAATTTAATATATTATACGATTTTCAAGAACATCTAGTTAAATCAAATAATATAAAGGTTAATATTATTATAGTTATGACAAGAAGAGTTTAATTTTATTCCGATACAAGTTCTTCGAATAGTGCAATATTTATATTGGGACATGTGATTCGGAGTCTGCCCTAGAATTTAACTCTTTCAACCTTGTGCTATAGCTACATATAGCGTTGCTACAATATCAATCCACACACTGAAAAAAAATAGCATTTTCTTTATATTATGTAAAAACTTCCTTATTCATTTAATGTATTATTATTTTATTTATTTGATTCAATAAAAAATTATAAAGAGGATTTAATAATTTTGGAGTCTTCATTTAAAAAAAACATATAATTTTGAAAAGCCCCAGAAATTAGAAAGAAAATCTTTTTAAAAAAAACTGGGACTTTTCGGGTGAGTGCTCTATCTTTTAAGCAATCGATCCGTCTACGATTTCTACGATTTATTTATAAAGACTTTTGTTTATTTGAGGTACTTCAAATTCCGCCAATTGGAAGGCCTAAGTAGGTACCTACTACAATACCAAATAAAATTATTATTTTTTTATTCAATACGTCATGCTGAATGCATAAAATAATATTTAAGAATATTAGATTCTTCATTTAAAAAAAATACATAATTTTGAAAAATCACAGAAACATACAAAAGTATTAAAAAAAAATATTATGTTTCCGTTTTCCAAACATTTTTGTGTTTTCACAACAATGCCTGTGATTTGTATTGTATACGTGAAATAAACAAATAATATTATAACTCTCCTTTGTAAACAATATTATTACGACTAAAGCTGACATTATATCTATCATTTCACTTATCCGACCACGATACCTACTTATAAAGATGTTGTGAGATGGTTTGTTTTGAAACATTGTAATGCTAGATCAGACACACGTTTCACTGGAAAAGGCGTTCTGAAACAAATATAAATGTACGCCGAAGCTCATATATAATACGTATGTGGGGCTAAGCCGGATAGAGAACTGCGGAAAACTTTCTATCGGGATAAGGAAAATACAGATTTTCATCAAGTACGTCCGTTTTCTTAGATATTATATTATTTTGCTAAAAATAACGTATCGCTTCGATGTTGGAAACTGTCAATGACCTTGTATGGTCAACACGCGTGGTGTAACTGAAACTTTTTGTTTTGCTGTCTAATCTCGGAGATTATAAGCACCAGCCGTAGTAAATCGCATTTATTTTTGTAATGTTTTTTGTGACTCGTATTCTTGATTTACAGGAACTGACAGCTATAGTAAGTAAAGTAAATTAATACATTGTAATAGGAATTTAATTTGTTTTATTCATAATTAAAAATAATAAGGACTAACTATACGTATTGCGATTCAATCCAAGCAGAGTAAGTGAGAAAGATCAAAGCAAAAGGAATAATCATACATTCTTTATACATGATACTCGATAAATTTTCAAAACAAATTAATGTAGTATTTGCTGTCTTTAGTTTCTAATTCAAGTCTACGTGAATATAGTTGACAATATTACTTTAAAATAACAAGGAACTACACAATCATACCACTCAGTATTAATATATAATATGTGTTCTTGTCAAAACAAAACAATAGAGTGATAATATTCTTCAATATTTCCTCAATCATAAATTGATCAGTAGGTTTTGTTTTGATTTATTAATTATCTCTTGTAATATTATGCAGTGCATTTGTATAAATTGGAAAAACAGTGCATGAATCCTCACTTAACTCATCGAGTCGTGACGCACTTCTATCGTTACGAGTTCTTCACTCGACATAGTTGACTATCACTCTACTCGAATCAAGTCTTTCAGTTCATTAATATAATCAGTCTCTTGATCAGATTGATCTCACCAGTTTATTTATTATATTCTTTTAAAAACCAATAAACTATTCTCGAAACCTACAGGCAACCACGACATATTATATTATTCTCTTCTCCACATCATCTACACCCGAATTTGTACTAAAATTTTAGTTAAAATTCTTGCCACTGCCATTGTATCCATTGTTTAATCTTAAGGTACACTTCGAATAGCTCAAATCCCTGATATAAAAATACTCATGTTGCTGTTTTAATGAATATTTGGACGCAGAGAATAGACCTAATAGAAACCGTTCATATGACGTTATAAAATCAATAAAACAAAACAAAAAACAATCACCACTTTATAGATACCCATTATAATTCTATTTAGGGTGGTTATTGAGAGTAGTGTATTATGATAATTTTGTGTGTGTATTAATTACTAAAAACAAAATTTAAATCGTACACTATAATACTAATTTTATTTTTTAACATCAAATTAAAAATCCCATACCATGCCATATTTTCTCTCATAGGGAATAGCATGGTGACAGAGCTCTATCCCGATGACCCGGGCTTGGTGGTGAGGGGGGGGGGGGGGGGTTGGGGGGGTGGGGTTATGGGGCGGCGTGGCTAGTTAAGTGTATTTAATTATTATATAATTTGTAATAGCACCACAAATTTGTAATAGCACCATGATTTGTATTAACACCACAAATTTACTTTAATAGTAAAAAAAAAGTCTGAATATAAAGCTATTATACATAAAGAAAATTAAGATGATATGCTATGCAATTTGATTTGATATGAAGATTGATATAGTTAGGTCATTGGTGGTGAACACACACCTGCAGGCCTATGTTATAACTGGTGATATAAAGTCACCCGACGACATAACGTAATTGTGACTTAAACCAATACACGCTCGAGGCAAGCCGCCCAACACACACTGCTCACCATAGATATTAATATGCTAAAACACGTATTTGTATATGGGAAGAATGAATAACGCCAGTATTTGACTAGCGTTATTTTCTCGAATGCTATTATCACTCCGGTAGTACGTCACAATGATGTCATATGACGTCATGTCGACCGGGCGACTACAACTCGCAAGTTCTAACATAAGGCCTCTGGCGCGTAACGATCAGTCGACCGATCGATGTAATTATCATGCATTTTAAATTTGATAATTAAAAATAATTATCTACTTAGCAGTCTTAAATGATAATTCATGTGTAGAATTTTATTTTATAATTATTTCTAGTGTGTTTCCTCAGTATAAAAATGGCTATTTATCCAAAAGGTATGTCGAAGGGTCGCATGTCACTTGACTACCACAAAGGGGGGGGCGATTAGTGCTTCATAATATGATGCTGAGTGGTGACAACAAAATACAAAAATCGCTAAAAATATACGAAAAACCCTTAATTTGACCTCAAAGAACCTTGGGGTTCCGCGGAATACTATTTGGGGAACACTAATGTAAAAAATCACACTGCCCTTCACCATAGCGATAGGTAGGGGGGCCCTCCAAACACCCTGGTCTGAGGGCCCACTTCCGTATGTGAAGGCCATGGAGAACAGTATAAACATGAGGCAGCTAGTATAATATATTATCTCAATTGAATTTTTCAACCACTGTACCAATAATCGTGCATTCGTAGACCTAGTGTTACGATTGGTTTACAAATAAATAATAATTGTCAACCTTCCCACAACGTATTTAGAAAATATTCATACTTAATTTATGAAATTATTCGCCGTCCTTTTATATGTATTGACAACCCGCAAAATATTTGTCGAGTATAATACTAGTTGTGGGATTCGGCCATTAATCCCTATTGAAGAGGCAGGTACCAAACATTATTGTACATATAATTAATATTACGTAATATATATAAATATAGATAAATTCGCCCACAAGCAGATCATTATTATTTTCTACACAGAGTGAAGGTTATAATAATAAACCTTTTTACTAAGAACGGCATATTGTGCCATTACTCTAACTCAATAAGATCAACATCAAAATCAGCATAGGATTTCTCCTAGACGTGGGATTTGAACTAAAATCCATTTCTTCAAAGATACGGTGCTCTCTACGCCAACGTCAGTACAATATTGAATAATAATATTTAATATGGTAAAATTTGTGTGGGTTAAATTTTGGCTCAATTACAGTAGTAGGTACTTATAGTGAAAGATTAGTGTCTATTTTAGTGATAGAAGAGAAGCAATCAGAAACACCCAGGCTTCGAGAAAATCATAGGTACAGATATATTGTAACGCCATCGAGAATCGAACTCGGGGTCTCCATATGAAATCCTTACGCCCTACGCACTCGACTACTGGGGCCGCCTAAAAAATTAAAACATAAATAATATCTGATTTATTTCATTTTAAAATGTCAAAATTATAATACATAAATATTCATCACGCAGTAAAAAGCGGTGGATAAAATAATAAATAATCGTAAAACATATTCCCATTTTAGAGTATCCCACTGACTATTTAATATTCAAAAAATAATGAACACAAAAATATTTAATAAAATTAGGTCATATTATGAATTTTAGTTATATTTCAACCATCAAGCTTTAAGGGGGATCATATTATGTCAACAAAGAACCTAGCGGAAAAATACGAAGCTTACAATTAAATTTGAGTTCTTATTTAGGTATGGTCCTAATATTTAAGCTCGATTTGAAATAAATAAAAAGGATTTCAAGTTATACGCATTTATATTTTTTTTATAAAAATCGATGTTTTTGAAAAGAGATATAAAAAATATTAAGACTATGAATTAGTCAAAAATCTAAACGGTAAAAATTTGAAAACTTAATAAACTAAATTTGAATAATAAATATTACCATAAAAATAGTTTCAACTTCGCGGCGTTTTTCTAACCAGGCTTTGTGGTTGACCCTCATCGAAGAATGTCACATTTGCAGAATGTGCTGACCGTAGATGAGGTGATTGAGCGATACTTGTGTGACTTGCTGATTAAAACGTCGTTGAAATAACGCTGATTTGGCCTGGGGTTTTTGACCATCACAAATATATTTGAAAGACAACACCAATGAAACTCAGGTAAAATATTTCTTTTATTTTGTTAACTGTCAATTTATGATGGAACTGCATTGTATTGTTGTTTTAATTTAATAAAACGCATTTTTACAATACTTATTCTACTATTAAAAAGTGGAATAAGTACTACAAAAAAAATGCGTTTTATTAAATTATCCAACAATACAGGTAAAATATATTGGCTGACTCTTGTAGGTGAAAATGGATATTCAATAAATTGAAATCGGCTATTTTTTGACTATGTGATATTTGGATACTGCACTGACTGTAGCTATATATTTACCGAATTGAGATAAGCTCCTATATTTCAGACCTATATGCTGACAAGGCATGGGTTGTTGGTTCCCACCTATATATAAGTATGTGTAATATTTTGTTCAAAAATAAAAATATATTAGAAAACTAAATCACAAATTAGTCAACTAACTGTGAAATCAGCAAGATATCCAATCCACGCAATGATTTGTTTCCATTCCTCATAATATATACATGATAACTTCTGATTTCTCCCTATATGTTCCACCTTCAAATAAAAATGTTAGTTTATCCAGGTTATTAACTAAAATAAGGATAAAGATAAATAGGTATGTAAAATTACTTGTATAAAAAAATACTGACTAGTGCCTTTGCGATAAATGTATTTTATTACGTCTAAATATAAATGTTTTAATTTGATCACAAAATTAAGCTATAAAATATAATGAGAATGCCAAAAAAATGTTAAAAACGCCTCGTAACAAAACAGAATCTTCCGAGGAGAAATCGTTTTTTAAATAAATAATCCAAAAAATGTGAAAAAAGTCACAGTTTTTACACTGAGAGATAGAAAAAACCTCGCCAAAATTCCCTGAATTCTTTTCTCGCAGCGTTTAATTTCCCCTTCTTCCAACCTTAATCATAATTCATTTCTTTAAAATTTGCCTCGCATTCCTACACCGTGTTTACTTTGTCGCATTTTCTTAACCCATTTTATACGTACGATCACAGTACGTTGTATGAATATCATATTACAATTGGCGTATCTTTGTTTCTCATATCAATTTTATTGATATATATTTTATTTCCGCATCTACATAACAATATTTATTTTTCAAATAATTATAGTTATTTTATTAAGTTAGATATTATTATACCCATCTCCTATGATGGCCGACCGGCTTATATTGTCGTGGGTCCCAGGCTCGAATCCTGGGTCTGGTAATTTCACATATTGTTTTTCAATTTGTGTTTGGAGTCAGAGTATGGACCTAAAAGGGGTGCCGGATGAAATCCCGAAGGCCGAAATCCCGAATGCTGAAATCCCGAATGGCCGAAATCTTGAATGGCCGAAATCCCGAAAGCCGAAATCCCGAAGGCCGAAATCCCACCTAATAGATTGAGCAAGTGGCAAATATACATTTCTCATTTTAAAAATCTGTTGATACAAACCTTTATTGTGTGGAGGCCCATATGATGATATTTGCATCAGAAACGGTCAAAAGAATAAAGGAATTAAGTATAGGTACCAATTTACACACTACTGAACTAATGTTGTATACATTAAAACTTGGGAGACATAGAATTCGTCAACTGGGGAAGGAAAGTTAAGGACCGCGTACAATGGAAGAGACTATTTGAGAAAATAAAGTTCTACCCCGATCCTTGGCGCCATGAAATAATATACGAGTCTGACTATCCAAACTGATTAAACAAAAAAAATAATTTTATTTGATCTTAAAAAATTACCTTAATTACTTATTAAAACGGAGATATGAAAATATAAAGCCCATATTATATTATGTTTATATCGTTGCTAAAGCCAAAAATATGCCCACGGTGACCGCGTGGCTTAAGCGATGGACTATTATGCCGTGGGTCCCAGGTTCGAATCCTGGGTCTGGCAAGTACACAAATTGTTTTTCAATTTGTGAGTACTAGGGTATGGACCTAATAGGTTGAGCAAGTGGCTGACATCCATTTCTCGTATAAAACAAAATCTGTCAATACAAACCTCTACTCTGTGGAGGCCCATATGATTCTATTAGGATCGGACATGGTCGGATAACTAAAGCCAAAAATGCATGCTGATTTTAAAAACCCTGAATTAAGATCTTAGTAAAATGGGGCCGCATGAAAGCAAAACTAGAGTTTTGAAAATATAAAAACTTCTTCAAATTTGTAATATGATCACATTTTAAGTGACGTCTCTTCAATTTTTCTCACCTGGCAAGATTTAAATCATAATGTTTCTATATACAAGACTATTTTTTGTTACGCTACGATAACCGTAAGTATACTAGGGGAAATATTCGTATTTCTATAAAAAAAAATCTAGAACTTTCAAGGGTTGAGATATTCATTAATTGTCACCCTCCGCGCTTTTCTCAAAAAAGTGTTTCCGTTAAAAACTCCCCTGAGACTAAATATAAAAAAACGCCATTTCTTTTCCGGAATAGAAAGAAGTTTCATAGCGCAGATGTCTTGGAATACATGTTTTTATACTCCCCAAAATATTATTCACTCTTAATAAATAGTCTGTATGGTTGGATCACTATAAATTATTGCACTAAAACTGCTCGTGGTAAAAATTCGTATGGAAGAGAAGATGCGAACTAATGTTTTTTGTTTATCAGGTGGTAAAATTTCACACGCATCTTGCTGTATAAAGTTCTGCGGTAGGTACTTAGATGTATGGTGAGGAATTATTTGATAGTAGTATTTTTATAATAGTAGCTTTTGGATAATTAAAAATATTCATGTCCAATCAGGTACTGCATGGATATTTTTTTCACAAATTCTACAAATAAGGCATGTATTAGGTACTGTCACCTAAGTATTCCAGCCACCCTTAAGAAGCTAAGGGAGTTCGGCGTGGTGGTAATTTATTGCTAAGGTGGTTGGAAAACATTGAAAATATGAAAGTTAACTGCACCACTCTCGTTTATTTTTACAAATTAACTATTGTTAGTTATAACATAACAAATAATAATTCTAAATAATCTACGATCTTTTTCCGACTAAAGAGAAATAAGTATATTTTTCAAATTGTCGTGCCGGGCTCTTCGTCTCTCGGAAGACAAGAACACCTTGCTTGGATTAAGGGAGATGCACATCAGAGTGTATGAATTTTTACATCGGACGCATTATTTTGGTACCTTTGAAGTAGATAAAAAAATCACTATTTATTTAAACTCGCGAATACTGAAAGTAGTACGTACTGTCGGCGGTAGCCTGATATTTTCAATTTTGGTAATAGTACCTACTCAATTTTTTTCATACCCAGATAGAGCGAGAATATTCATAACCTTTCTTTACTCCATTACCTACATGATAAAACAAACTGTAGAGAGCCGCTGTGGTTATATAAGTAATTTAATTGATGACAGTAAATGAAAGAAGGGTAGAAAAATTATATATAAAAATGTGAAATATCGTGTTTATTTATTTAAGAAAAAAACATTGTGGACATAAAAAATCTAAATTCAAGACGTACATAACATGATATTTACATTATAACCAATATTACCCTCGCAAGAGAGAAGATAAAATACAAAATAATAATAATAATAATAATAAAAATATACTTAACTACAATTTTATAGAGAAAAAGAAAATTTTGAAAACAAAAAACATACAATTTTATACAGAAAAATAAAATTTCTAATACAAAATACATAGCACGTCACCGAAAATGTCTACGTCTTGGGAGTGCAATGACTAGTCTTGCACCCTTTACTAATGGTGCCTGATAGGCTTGACACGAGGAAACGGTTCCGATCCAGAATAAATTATGGCTGTTGTTTACTGTTTGTAATGGTTGAGAATTTACAGTTTCCTGAATGGTTTTGTAGTGAACATAAATTTTTAATAAAATATGTCTTTATTAACTTATTGGAATGCAATACTACGTAAATTGATTGGAGTGTATTTGTATCGACGCATGTTAATCTTTTTCTTAGCTATTACTAATTTTGTTCAATATTATGTAGAAATCTTTATTCCAAATATGTGTTCACCCAAAAGCAAAGAAAAATGAGTAACAAAAATAATTACAAGATAAAAAATAACTTTTTATATACAACGTTTTTAAATTTTCTGTTCAATTATTATGCTCAATATGCTCATACTTGTACTTGTTATTATAAAGTAAATAAAAAATAAACAAACAAACAAATATAGAATACTGAAATGTCATTTTGATTTCCATAGTAACGCACTTAAATATTAATAATTTAGTTGCTAGGACCACCCACTTAGCAACCAATAATAGTGGATTGGATTACGGATTTCTTCCGAAATAACTTTTCATACAAAACAGAATTAACTGAAAATGAATTCAGTTCCACTTAAAGATGGCTAAAAGTATTTAAAGAATGCATTGGCATCGTGTTCTGATATTATATTCTAAAAGTTTCAAATGTCTAGCTAGTCGGGAAATTAGTTAAAAATCGATTGCAAGATTTGTACTGGATAAACAATCATCGGACAAATAAGAATAGGAACTAATAAAAACGTTGTAAAATCGACATCATTAAAACCGCGATCAATAATTGTAGGCATGAATGTTCCGCGCCAGAATACAATTTTCAAACGTGAATGCAGTGCGTCAAAGGGTAAATAGAGGTGAAACGGTTCGCAAATGTATGCAGAAATAAAATAACCTACAAAACCTTTTAAAGGCCATTTGCTTCAGCATTATGTCGCGCTGTGTTTAAAACCGAACCAACGAATAGAGCGGCCTCCTTTTTAGTGGTGACGTCATCGCTGTGGTTTACGGTGACCACCGTAGAATTAAACAAAAACCAGCCAACATGCTATATAGTATTATTTTTTTTTTTATAATAATAATAATAAATAATAATACTATATAATGGGACAATGAGCTGGCGCGGCGGACTCTCAACGATGAACTCCGCCCCGTGCATGATTCCGATGTCCCGAAGCTACACTCAAACTCCTCCTCCTCTGACGTCTCCAAGCAAAAAGGCAATACCGCCGTTGGCCTTTGGCGGTTGATGATCGGCTGATGGGCAGAAACTCGGACGGTAGTGACGGGGGTCCAGGCTGTGGCTCGAGTGTGAAGGCCTAAAAGACTTATATCTATCATTAGTTGAAAACTTTTCTCATTTTTAACTAAGATTAAAAATTAAAATTAAATTCATTTTTAAAACAACACCCCTTGCCATAATATAGAGGATCTATAAACCTCACCCGAGTCTCCTCAAGACCCGAACGGGTCTCTTCAAGACCCCGTAATAAACGGGTCTCCTCAAGACCCGGAGTAAAATCGCACACGTAAATTCAGAGAAACCTTCACCAGCGACCAAATAATAGAGACGAAGGGGATAATGCTTAACGTATGTGAGCCCCATAACTACTGAAGGATGATCCTAAGTCAAGTCATATAGTATTATTCAAATATCGAATCGTAAATCCGGAAGACAAATCTGTAGTATCATAAATAGTTATCTGACTTAAATTATTATTATTATTATTATTCACACTACCAAGCGCCCGCGACAGATGTTTGGATGTTAAAGTAACGAAAGATATAAACAATGCTTCCTAATAGTGATTGTTGTACACGTCCATGGATTTACTTGCAACATTAGTGTGTATTTTAAACTATCACGATAAAACTGTTTACACGTAAAAGTGCTGATAGTCTCGCCAATCTCATCCTTCAAGAGTAAGCGAGACGCGATATTGTCATTTTATAGTACTATTTGACAGGGAGTGAAAATCGGTTAATCTCAAAATGAGTCTCTGTGCGGTGTAGTTCGGTTTTTTACGGGTAGATTTGCAACTGTTGTTCTACTGGGAACCGTGTTCAGATGTCAAAAAATCGAACTGTTGCGTGAAAATTCAGAAACTTCCGAACTTGCAACTTCTATGATAATAAATGTTTACACGACGTGCATTTTTCTTGTTATGGCCGCGATAATACGTAGTGTCAGCAGTAGGGAATCCAATCCCGAGCCAAAATTTTGATCCCGGGATTTCGGGATTACGATTTGACGATCCCGGGATTGGCATTTTTTCAATAGTTAATATAAAATTTTTATATATACAAATAACGTTGATAAAATCGGTCAAAAATAAATCTAGTATAATTTATTTTTAATATTGAGTACGTTCAATCTTGGTAATACATTAATATTGTAATATAAATAATAATGTGAAAGTAAACGGTTTTTTTTTAAATTTATTTATGAAAAGTTGACAAATACAAATACAAGTTCAATTAAAATAAAAAAATGACAAATAATGCATTTGTAAATTTTTATATACAAATAACGTTGATAAAATCGGTCAAAAATAAATCTACTATAATTACTTGTTAATATTGTGTACGTTCAATCTTGGTAATACATTAATATTGTAATATAAATAATAATGTGAAAGTAAAACGGTTTTTTTCAAAATTTATTTATGAAAAGATGACAAATACAAATACAAGTTCAATTAAAATAAAAAAAAATGACAAATGCATTGAAAAACATGGTGGAATCACTTTGTTAAAAGTGCGAAGCATTGCTTTTTCCAATCATTCTCATTTTTATTAATTTATGTGAAAAAATAAATTGCATTAGCAACACATGGGTAATAAATCAAACTTCATTCAAACTCAGTTTATTTCTAATGTAGTTGTATGTTATTAAAAGTATTTTTTCTGTTATATTTTCGTTTTTATTTTATTTTCCATAAAAAATGATAAAAAATCTTAATCCCGAAAGTTTCGGGATTACGTTTATCAATTCCGGGATTCATAGGTTTGGGATACCGGGATTCCGAATCCCGGGATGAAACGGGATGAAACTCCTAGTCAGCAGTAAATTCATGCACGTATAAACGGGGTACAACTAAATCTTGTGAATTATGAGTTGAATAAAAAAAATATTTATTAAATTACTAGCAAGTATAAGTATATTAGAAATACATTTTAGAGAGATTCGGATGCCGCCTAGAAAGCAAGATAAGTAGGTAGGTACCTACCTATTATTGGTACCTACTAACAAAACCACAACAATCAGCAACGAATATTATTATATAATTGCATGGTATTTTAATTAATTTCGCCGTAATTATGTAAAGTGTAGCTGTAGATGGCTATTATATGTGTTACATTGGCAGCAGCAAGTACATGGATGCAGGTTCGAGAGCCGTCCGGTATTATATTTTTTGCAGTTATTTTCTAATAAGAGAGCTTTTTTGTTAGCTGAAAATGCATTAATTACATTATTTCATACCTTCATTTAAATGTTCCCTACTAAGTACAACGTGCTTTTTAAAGTGATAAAATGATACTTTCTTAATCAAATGTTTATTTATGGTGCAAAAAAATCACACCCTTTTCTTCGACTTTTCCCTGTCCAGACAAGTCTCCCATGAATTTTATGTTCCTTAATAATATTGTGATTTGTTTTAAATTATATATATTTATTCTTTGTTAAAAATTTTGATAAAACTTTATAGTAACATATTCATCCTACTTGTTAAGGTTACGTAGAACAGTAAAAGCTTCGTGAACTATGATGAAATACGTTCAAACGGAATAAGCTTTTGTGCGTCCGATTTCCGTATAGCGACAACGAAAAGATCATACAAGTTTGACAGTATCAAATAGCGCTTTCACCGCGAAAAACTAGCGTTAGATTGCCAGCTCTGATCAGGCGGATCCCGTTCCGTTGGCAACCTTTTTGGCAGGTCATAAACTCTGTGAAGTGGAACGATTTCAGCAAATGAAGTTAATAATACAAGAGGCATATATTTTGTTTGAGTAACCTGCGATCCCATAAATGCCCCTTTATATGCCGATAGGATAAAATAACGGTCCCCAGAACATTATTGAGTACATAAAACTACGGCACTAGCCATTTAACTTGAAATATTGTACCTGGGATTGACCATTAGTGGAAAAGGCAAATGTGAAACAAAAATAAAAATTCGTACGCAGATCGTCATAAATATAATGACACGTCGTACTACAACAATATATATGTTACACCGAATGTGCAAAATTAACTATTACATGAAATGGGCAAAATTTTAGCTAATTCATGTAATAGTCAAGCCTGTCGCCTTATTCGTGAATTAGGTAAATTTTCTGCTGAGTACATGAATTCGCCAGGGTATGGAATTCTTGAACTGTCAACATGACAGAAGAAAAAGTAAATTTAATACGGATGGTTTTATTAGTTATAATTGGACATAATATAATATTATTATTATTAGGTTAGGTTAGGTTAGGTTTTATAATTCTGAATTAAATTATTCAACTGAATGTCCATTTTGAGGTTAGCTATCAAGTGTCAACAAACTATCACAAACATTCAATCGACCATTGCAAGTTTGATACCCAAGCACGAATCAAATCGCGAAAATACTTTTCAATAAAATTCTTCCGTTATCATATTATAGTTCTAGATTTTTTTGCGCATAGTAAATGGATATGAACGTCATTGTAGGATTGGTATATTTTTATATTATAATCAATGACATTTGACACATTTGTTTAGTTTGATTAGTTGCAAAAAATACCACCGGAGCGCGATCATCTATTTTGACCATAGATAATATATTATGTACATTTTGACCAATGCATGAGCATTTGATACATTTAGTTTAGTTGCAAAAAATACCACCGTAGCGCTACTATCTAATTTGTCCAATACATGAAGTAGGCAGAAAAATTACTGCCGAATTCACGCACTCTTCAGATATTTTGTCTAATTCATGAATAAGGCAACGGGCTTGCATTTTTCATGATTTAGGCAAAATTTTGCCCATTTCATGTAATATTCAATTTCGCACATTCGGCGTAACATATACATATATTATCGAGGACAATCATCAATACAATTTTTTTTGTAAGTATTTAAGTGCCTGAAAGTAGATGTAGGACTGGTACCTATTAGCAAATGTCTGGCCTGATTGGAGATTGTGGGCGTAGCTTCTAGGTATAAAATGTTAACATTAATAATTATATTTCCCCCCAAACACGGGGTAGGCTATTTAGGAGCATGGATACTTAAAAAAAGTGTTAATTTAATCTTCATTATTTTTGTAGTAAGTATAAAAATTTATTTACTGGACATTTTGATTATAATTAAACAAGTTACTAAATAAGGATAATTAATATTGTTCATGGATTTCTTCTGTTGCCCATTGGCAATTAGCTATTTATGTTTTTTTGTGATCGATAGGGAGAAAGTGATGAGGTGATAAAGGCGGCAGTAGTAGAGATGGATATAGTTGTAGAGTCTGTCTTCTATAAGCTGGCGTGCCGGTTTCCCTCCCGCTTTAGCATCCATCTCGTTGCCTCCTGTGAAAACTTGCAACAGTTGAACGCGATAGCACAATGCTTTCCGTGTGACGTGTACTCCAGTTTATAGAATGCAGACTCTAGATGTTTATTGTCTTGATGCAGACTAAAGAGAGTTACAATGGTTAGAGTACGATAACGGTACAGAGTATCGCGGTGAACTAGGTGCTCAGACCAAGCCGCGATCTGGTTGTGATGATGATTGGGTGACACTTGGGAGTCTGTGTCAATGGAGATTTAATGGGGTTCTTTTAAATTCTATTGTCCTTCGCTTTCTATATAAATAAAATCAATACATTCCAAGAGTTACTGTTCTAGGTTACTAAATTATGCTAGTCAAAGTTAAACTAGGTTACGATTATTTATGTTATTCGGCTACGAGGAAGTGCTGACCAAACCGCAACTCCGATTTGTTTTGAAAATAAACATGAATATCGAAGTGCATCAAATTTTCCATGCTTTGTAATTTGTGCTCACCATATATTGGTGGTGAGATGTAAGATAAGATTGAACGTCAAATCAGAAAGATCCAAACTGCAGAAGAAGTCAAATGCTCGCTTATACCTGCAGAACAATACTGAATTCAAAAATGAACTCAAAAATGCACTATCGGCTTTCTTAGATGAGAACGAAACCGTTTCCCTATCCAACGCGGAGGATATAACGAATATTATTCTACAATGTGCAGAAAAAACAGGCGTAAAAAGCTCAGAAGTTACACCTTCTGCCAAGCTTTCGAAGGCAACATTGAATCTTATGGAGCAGAGAAGAAAAACCAAGAGCGATAGACAGGCACAAAACGATATGGAGTTTTCATCACTTTGCAAAACCCTCCGAAGGAAGATAAGAGAAGACCTTCGTAAATTCAATGTAAACCTCATACAAGCAATTGTGAAAGCAGGCAGAAGTTTAAACAAAAACAAGCAATGCTTGTCGATAGGTCAAATCACAGCACTAAGAGCAAAAGATGGTTCTATCGTCAGAAATTGGGAACACTTGTTAAGCCGAGTTGAAGAGTTCTACAGCGATCTCTACAGTGATGACACTGACAATACGACTATAGACTTAGATCTTCAGAGAAATGGAAATTCGGAAGACCATACTCCCAAAATCACATCCTGGGAAGTAACCCATGCTTTAAATTACATGAAAAGTGGGAAAGCCCCCGGGGAAGACGGTTTAACGATAGATATCCTCAAAAAAGTGGGAAAGGATGCAAATGAAGTACTTGCACAATTGTTCACAGCCTGCATATGCAAAGAGGATGTCCCAGAGGTATGGAAAAATGCCAGCATTGTCATTCTTCACAAAAAAGGTGACAGAGAAGACCTAGCAAATTATCGTCCAATAAGTCTACTCCCTATTTTCTACAAGACGTTCACAAAAATTCTCTCAAACCGTCTGCAAAATGCACTAGACGAGAACAAGCCGGATTTAGAGGAGGATACAGCACTATGGACCATATCCAAGTCGTCAGAGAAATCATAGAGCGGTACCAGGAATACAAACTGCCACTATGCATGGGTTTTATAGACAATGAGAAGGCGTTTGATTCGATAAAGAAATGTTCAATACTCGACGCACTCAGAAAACAAGGAATCCCTGGGCGTTATATAAATATTTTCAATAATATATACAGTAGCGCAACAGCATCTGTAAATCTCCATAAACCATCGCGCAGATTTCCTATCAGCAAAGGAGTCGGACAAGGTGATACAATCTCACCTAAACTATTTACAGCTACCCTTGAAGACTTATTCAGGCAACTTGACTGGAATGACAAAGGGATCCCCATAAATGGAGAATACCTGAGTCATCTGCGCTTTGCCGATGACATAGTAATTTTCTCGCAAGACTCAGAAGACCTCCAAAGCAGAATGCAGGAACTCGCTGAAGTAAGCAACAAAGTAGGTTTGAAAATAAATGTAACAAAGACGAAAGTCATGTTCAACTGCTTTGCAGGCCAAAAAGAGATCCTCATCAATGGCACTCAGCTCGAACAGGTGAAAAGCTACATCTATCTGGGACAACAAGTGTCTATAGATGGATGTATATTTGATGAAATTGTTCGCAGAGTAAAGCTAGGCTGGAGTGCTTTTGGCCGCCTGAATAATATCTTCAAAAGTGATCTTCCACTGTGACAAAAGCGCAAAGTGTTCAACCAGTGTGTACTTCCCGTGATGACATATGCGTGTGAAACATGGACCCTAAGTAAAAGAGAGATCCAGAAACTTAGAGTAGCACAACGTGGTATGGAGAGGTGCATGCTGGGCATAACGCGAAAGGACAAAAAGAGGAATGAGTGGATAAGGAAGCAGACAAGGGTTTGCGATGTAATAGAGTTTATTAAAAGCCTTAAATGGAGATGGGCTGGACACATAGCTCGAAGAAGAGACAATCGTTGGACAAATCTAGTCATCCAGTGGTATCCAAGAAGTACAAAACGTCCACAAGGTAGACCTAGAGGCCGCTGGATCGATGAAATGATAAAGTTCTGCGGAAGTACGTGGCAACGCAATGCAAAGGACCGAGAGAAGTGGAAGCAACTTGAAGAGGCCTTCATCCAGCAGTGGATAGATTCAGGCTGATGATGATGATGATGATATATTTATTAAAAATACGTAGTATATGTATGTATAAGGTTTATTTGCTTCTTTTGCTATAAAATATCTGTTAATTTAACTGGTGTTTACGTAATAGAACTTCTTTGACGTTGATCAGGTATTTTAAAAAACCAACTTTTTTATCTTGTCGTTTCATACGATGTGGGAAAAGCTTTATCAGGTATTTTCAGGGGCAATGATTTTTTGATGATTTTGACTCAGTTTTCTTCCGATGATTACAAATCTGCCGGGTATCATCCGTCACTCTTTGACAAAGGACGTCATCTTGGTAAAATAGTGACCAAATACGATTTTTGGGTAATATTTCACTAAACATCACCCTTACATAAAAGCAGACTGGTTATGATATAAATGATCAAACAGGATTAACGAGACAGCTAATGTCCAAAATTAGTTTCTCGAATCGCATTAAAACTGTTTAACTTAGGTACTAAAAATACGGAGAATATTTTTTGTGTGAAATTAAACGATCTATATTACATCTCAGATTTTTAAAAAATGTAGAGATAACGGCAAATAAAATACTAGGTATTAAAAAACCATGTTTAGCCGTTGTTTTTCCTAATGATACCAGAGTGCAGTGTTGCCAACTGTACTATAATTATAGTACAATACTATAATTTTAAACCCGGGAAAAATGTAAAATACTATAATTTTGCGCCAAATATGCCAAAATACTATAATTTTAAAGGATTCGAGACGGAAAATGTTCCTGTACTATATTTTATACAGAAATTCTATAATTTTTACGCCTTTGTCCTATAATTAGCATAGAAAAAGGTGGCAACACTGCCAGAGTGGCACCTGACAGATTCGTAATCATCGGAAAAAAATGAGTCAAAAGCAATTAAAAAACCTTTGTCCCTTCACAATACCAGGTTAACCTTTCTGGCGTCTAGTCTATTATGCAATATACCCTGAGAGAAACAGATGACCTTCATGAGGGTAGAGTATCACTTAGTGACTTGAGAATCACTCCAAAGATTGCTAAATTATTGACTATGATCTTAGTCAAGAGAGAATAACCAAGATATAATAAAATCTGTCAAAGTTTATTAGTATTCCGCACTTTAAAGTAGTATTACGGAATACAAGTAATAAAAAATTTAAAAAAATAATTGAGAATGATGTTTGTAGGAATATTAAAATGATCAGTTGTAATACTTCGAAGGATTGGTAATGAACTTACGAAGAAGAATAAATAAATGTTTTAAAAGAGAATCGTCCTTCAAATAGCAGAGGTTGTATAATAAAAATATAATATATCGGTTATTTATCAATCATGTCTAGACTGATACTCATTAAAACCTAATATTATAAAACAATTGTTTAGTAATTTATTTTTAAACATGTTTACGAATGGATTTTGTTGAAAGTAACGTCATAATAAAATTGGTCAATTTAAAAAAATATTTAATACTGTGTTTGAGTAGTGTACACATACTGCAGGCATGTTCAACTCGTCGATAGCGGGAAGGATTTTAGTCGAATTTAGATCGAATTGAGTCGTGAAAATGAAAAAATCATATACTTACATTCAGTGATGATTTTATTGAAATATTTAATGGAAGGCATCAACGATTACTATTTATATTTTCCTTAACGTAAGGACGTGAAAGTCGTTTTCAAATTAACATTGAGGAAGCTCACGTGATCTCCTCTGCCACAGGAGTGAGAGAGAGAGAAGTTTGATAACGAGTGCAAAGAGTTCCCAAAAGACGACCAAACGACTAATGGAAAATTGAGTATTCATTTGTGATAGTGAAAGACAATAATTAGTGTTGTAGTTCAAAATTGTCCAGCCAAATATTTTACGTTTTTTCAAGTTAAAGAATGACAATGAGAGAGTAATACAATATTATGGTAGATAAATCACTGTTAGTTTTGAAACTGGATAGTATAAGTAAGTAATACGTAGATTATAGTTAACTTGAATTTGGACATCCCTGACGTATTTTATCGTAGGCTATAATTGTATGCATATTATTAAACTATTCAAAAGGATTATATATTATTGTGCTGAATTTCGTCACTTTCTGATGGATTATTGGATTTTTTTTGTATTTCTTTAATAAATTATATACTAAATTATATTGTCTAATATACAATATGGTTTCACTTTTTGCAGTGGACTGTAATTTGAAGATGCTTGTGGAATACGGATCGAGAGATCGAGAGTGGGGGTGGTTTAAACAGGATGCCAGACACTGACACTTTATGTTAAGAGGGCTTCACCAGGCACGGTTTCACATGGGTTTTGAGATAAATGATGATGACAATTTTAGGATGGATGATAGATGCGAGGTTCGCTCAAACCGTATATGATTTAGCGCAACGAAGGTCAAACAGATGTGTTTTGGATGAGTGACTCTGTGGTTAACGACGACTTAGCTTTAACAAGCCTAGGCGCGTCTGCTAAGTTGAAGTAACTGAATGTGACTACAATCACGATTGGCCCATGACCAGTAGGTAACTGCTGGTCGCCCTGACATGCAACAATAACCGGGATTTTTGGTAGGTAGAAAAAAAGGAATGAGGACAAGCATAATTGGCCCAACCACAATATAATGTTTTAATAAGTCTTTTCATTAACAACTTCAACTTCAGTTTAAACTAATACACGTACACAGCAGTAATATAGTGATATATTACTGAAATAAATAAATATATGAAAATATATCTTTTTAATATTAGGTATTACTATTGTAATAATAACAATAAGCCATACAGTTTTACTTGCACTCCAATTCATAGTGCCGTTAGTGTTATTATCTTCTAGGGTTACCATTTATCATTTTGATGGAACATTTTATGACGTACATAGTGACACTTTTGTAGGTAAGTGCATGTTGTTACCAACATAATAATATTACATCGTTAAAATGTTTGAGGCCATTTTTTAGTATTTAATTTAGTATATAATTACGGATTTATTATACCAAAGAATTCTCTCTGACTTTAAGTAATTCATACCTAACCGATTTTTTTTTTAAACGGTACATGTTGAAACTCGCGCGTTAACATCATTTTACTCCTTACTTTAATTATAGTTTGTCAATTTATGGCTACGGCCGTATGTTGTAGCTTAACCACTGAGGAATGCCAAAAAAATGGCGTATTTCAAAAAACACTACCTTATTCTTAGTTCAATAAATATTATAAAGCAATCATTATTCGTAGGATGTTTATCACACTTGAATGGTCAAAAACATAGCTTATAATGAGTATCTTTAGAATTTTTTTCAAATGTGGTAATCTTGTCCATTTTTTGAATAATAAAATGCCCAATTCTTGTCAAATTTGGGATCACAGAGATTATTAATATAATTTTTTATCGTAAATATTTCACTATAGTAATGTCGATATAAATTATACTGATGGTTTTATAAATGCGTTTAAAAATTAATGAAAGTAAAAAATCTTAACACCACTGCACATTTATGTACTGAAATATGACTATATTCTAAAACATTAGAGCGAGAGGTTTAAAAGAATACTATTTTATGTAATACAAATACTTTATGCAGTCATCAAATGTTTAAAATAAATATAAATAATAATATGGCTTCAAAATTATATAAATAGATTATATACAACATTTTAGGTATGTCCAGGATCATGCTTTGAAAATAGAACAAAAGCTCCATTTTGACTCACGCTGAGCATGTCCTTCCTTAACGAAAGTCAAAAGATCGTCTCCTAAATGAAAAGATTTGGTTTTATCGACTTACTGAAACATTTTATCAGTGGACAATGTTCTCTTAATTTTGCTCTTGTTAGATGATAATAATTATAATTATTGAAATGTAATGTAGTGTTGTTTGTAGGCTAGTAGAAATATTCTGAAATACCGATCCCGAGAAACTCTTATCCTGTAATTAAATTCAATGTGTATAATATAATATTATCATATGTGTTCGATTTCTGCTTTATGTTAATTAAATCTTTGTAAAATTAGCCAGAAATCTAACCGTGTAAGAACCGTTTGTTGTTATTCAAACACACTAACCCCATCATGAAATTCTGACTCATAACCTTCTGTCATCTATATTACATAGCCTACTCTCAGTCAGTCAATTTCGGAAAATTATATTGCTATATTATGAGAACTATCGAATAATTTGAACGGTGACGTTTAATGGTAATTTTCGAAATTAGTGAACAATAATATCAATGAAACACAAAAAATTCTGGATTTTTAATATCAAAAGTTTAAAAAATAAAACAAACTGTGCTTATGACGGATATTATACTTACGTGAATAGTAGGTCTTCTTCTTCTTTTTTCACCCTGTCACAACCCAGCATTGGGGCATAGGGCAAGCGAGTTGGCGCCAACTCCCTCGGTCCATCACCAACTCTAGCGCTTCCTGTCATGACAGACCTGCAGCGCGTAGATTGATTTTGTATCTCCACTGCAGGGTGAGGAAGGGCTAGCTATGGCAATGGAAACCTTGTGGCTGCCCCACAAGAATATGAATTGTTGCATTATCTGGCGGCATCCGGAACACATGTCCAAGTCACGCGTAGCGTCTCTTCGTGATTACCTCAATCACCGAAGGTTGCTGTGTCCGCTCATCAACCAATGTACACCTAAGATTCGGCGGATACGTCGATTCTTAAATCTCAAAAGCCGAGACCTTTGAAGCTTAGTAAGATGCCATGTCTCTCAGCCATACAGGAGTACAGGTAGCACGCACGCGTTGAACAAACGAAATTTGGTCCGCACAGATAGTAGATAGCGTCTCTGTTCTGGCAGAACACACTAACTGGAGAATACTAGTTTTGAGTCATTTGACTTTGAAGTTGTTAAAATGTTTGAAATGGTTTATCATGTGAGTTTATTAAGTAATCGTAAAAAGGATGACTTTAAAATAAAGACTGTCTATTTATTAAGAAGGTTTCCAGACGGTAAAGTTTGAAATAAGGAACATTTTGGTATAACTAACTCAACATGTAATTTTTTCGAATTAATGTCTTCTGCCAGAACAGTGACGATGGGTAGGTAACTAAATATTTTTTCGAATTTATATTTAGTTTTTTAAAAAACATAAACAAAATAATAAAAGTTTGCATATAAATTTTAAAGAAATAAAATCGATAATTATAGTGTTTTTGGATCTCACTTTTATCGTAATAACATATAAGTTTATATTGCTGAGATATCATTAATTGAAATATGATCACATTTTTTCCTCCATAAAATGATGTTGACTACGTAATTATTCATTGTAAAAGTCTGCCAATGTGGCAAAACGTATTTCTGTACAATTATTTCTTTTAAAAGGTGTACTTTTTCAATCAACATGGTAATATAACTGCTGGTAACCCTAGTTAATACGGACCCACACGGCATGCTTCACTGATACCAAATGTATTGATGAAACTAATGCTAATGACATAACTTTGAAAGCCACTGGCAGTTGAATGGATTCGATTGTCAACTTTGAGGATTTGGACATTGCAGTATAATACGGGCATCGAATTTACGATACGATATAAATACAAATATTAGCATAGTTTCTAAACCCGCATCGTGAATGTATAAGATACAATGCATTTCGGATATTATTGGGAATCTATTAAACATAAGCCAGTTATATTGTTTGCATCGCATTACCTACCATAAGTTTTGCGGGAGTTTTGACACTCCACACATTTGTATGTGCTCTTTTAGATTTTCTACTTTGCCTCCTCATATTTTTCCGAAGTTTTTCGCTAAAAAGTGGTAAAATATATACATCAGTAACGAAATGTGGAGGTAGGCTGTTAATATATAACATAAATAGTGCACATTAAATTTTGTCAGTCATTACGTATCTATAAAATATCTAAAATTATGCCATTAAATCACACATAATTTTGGATATTTTATATATTTATATTTGTTATTTTTATATATATTTGTTATCTAATATGGTTTGGTTGGGCAGGGCTTAATGAATTTATTTTATATAGATAATTAATTTTATATAGAGTTGAAAATGTCCCACTGAGGCGGACAAAACCGGTCCTAATATATTGATTAAAAGTGGAATAAGTACTACAAAAAAATTAATGAATTTTAAAAAACTAACCCACAACAAGTTAGTGTCAGTGGCGGCCGGTGATCATAAAATTAGGGAGTGCATGCAAAGACATGCATTTTCCTTTTTGTGGTATTGAAAAAAATCGGCAATAGCCTTCAGAGTGGAGGTAGGCTTATGCTTAAATATATAATACATCTTGGGGGGGGGGGGGTTGAGAAACGAAACGACGCTCACATTCACCGACAGCATTTATTTATTGTCAAAGTTATAAAGTCCAAGCTTCTGGATATGATAGGTATGATGCAAAAGGCATACAAACTCTTTTCGATTTTTATTGTAATACATTTCATATGTGCCAACGTAGTTTCCACGTTTGACACTCCTAACTTCCATAAATTATAACTGATGCAAGTATTTTAGACAATATGTCATTGGTACAAAGCCGTAAACTCCTCATTTGTGTAGCTCCGATAGGTAGTATGCGAGTTATGGTCGTTTCAAGTTCACATACTGACGCAATTCGGGCATATCTTATACTCCCTTTTCGGTTATTTGCATCCCACATTCTCCGCATATACCTACGCGCTGTATCATTTTGATAAATACTATGGATCGGTGATTTTTCAACGGGATATAGTTACTATCTGTTAAAAAATTGCTAATACTTTGTACACCTCAACTCCAGAATTGCACTCCAAATGGGACTGATTTGAAAGACGTATTCAAAATGAAAAATACTTCGGTAACACGAATATTGTATTTGATAGAATAATTTATATTTCTTTTCTTCAATAATTGACATTGGAAAATTGCTTTGTTCATCTTCTTAAAAAATATTTTATCCTCTTTTACGTTCAAAATAACGCTCATACTCCACATACACTATTGAAATACCTAATATTGTAGAAATTGTTACAATGTAACGCTTTTGTTAAATAACTACTTCTCTTAGAGTAGTATAAGTAGGTACGTATAAAATTGTAGTATGTATATTATATTATGTAAAGGTTATTAATAGTTTATCAATTACTTACTTACAAGTTTACTTTGCTCTAGGCATAATAAAATTATTTAATTTTTAAAGGTAAAATAATTATAAAATTGGTATTTGTATGTTGAGATTGCTACACCTAACTTAATGAACACAATATCACTCTAATCGATATTTTGATCGATTCAATATGATATGGCAAACAACGTAGCATTTACCTCATAACGTACGAAATAATAATATAATAATTTGAAATATTACGCGGGAATCTTGTACCGACTTCAAAAGCGTTTGTGAGTTGTTATTATTCGCGCCAGTCAAACACAGCATTGTCGTGAAATGTCGTCTGCGCTCGTAAGCTCAGATTGGGAGGCACAGTGTCCCAAGTGAGGTAACTATTGCACGTTCGGAAATAAAAAAAGATCACAACTGAGCCCACATTATCGGCAGCGTGAAAAAAAAATCATCGCCAGGCGGTTCGATTTCTCTCCTGCACAATTAAGGGGACGCTCTACAGAAATGCCCTTGAGCATTGAAAATATGATATTTTTATATGTGGTCCGATATAGCTGGTCTACTAGTAATATTAAAAAGTCGCCGCCGATACGTGGGTCAAAAGTAATGGTCAATAAATTAAATTTAAAACAAACAAACTCACTTCAGCTTAGTGAGTATGGGGTGACCAAAAAATAATTTCTTTTAATATACTTAAATGTTATTAAATTCAATATGTTAATCAGCTTTTTGGTGGGAAGTATTACAACCAATATGGTGGATATTGTGACGTTTTTAAACTTAGAGTTTAGTTTAGTAGTTTAGAAACTTAGAAATAGATTAATAACTTTTTAACCTGAAATTGTACGAGAACTAAACATACAAAGGATTTTGAAACACATTATCTACCTACATTTTTATTTCATGTGCTATCCAAAAAACATAATTAATGAATAGTTTTTATTTTTAATGTGTAAGACCTACATAATTATTTAAAAAAAAATAGCTAAGTATTGTTTAATTCTAATGCATATTTAAAAAAAACGTACAATATATCTAGTGATGTACCCGAGTTTAGAGACACTTTTACAAACTAGTAACGCAATTACTTTTATAATATAATATGTACTAGTGAAACAATAGGTAGGTACCATTATTGTATTTTGTTGGTTGAGTAAAGCCAATGCACGAAATAATTTATAACGCCTAAAAATAAATATTATCGTATAGGCACCCCATATACTGTTATTATTTTTCACATTGTTTTACATTACGCCGGCTGGCAAGAGCGTTCACGGCACCTAATAAATCATTGCAAAGAATTGCTCTAGCGACAATTATTATTATTAAGTTTTTAAAATAAAATCTTCGATGACCAGGGATTTTGTTGTAAATTTCATTTAAAATGACGTGCTACTCGCTCTGTGGACTCTCTTCGAATGAAATATGAATCACACTGGGTCCTGTTATACCCACTCTTAATACATACTACGAAGGACGTACCTACGCATGCATGCAGGCCGCCAGAAATTACGCGCATTTTATGCGTGCAGACGGGCGACAAATTAAAGATATTTTACAATAATTAATTCATACAATATGTAGGTATTTGAATACGTACTTATTATTACATAGTTACGTAATAATTTGGGAGATCAGTGCACCTTTGCTCCTATACAAGAGCCGTCCCTGGTTAGTGTAATATAATGTATTCTTATCATAAACAAAATAAATAAGTATGAATGTAAAAGTAAGTGTGCACAATATTTTATGATCACCCAAATCGTACCAAAACTATTTTGGTTTGGTTTAGGCAGGGTTTAATTGATTTTTAAACACACATGTTGATGGTTAGTTTTTTTAAAGTGGGACCAGGCCAAAAACCGGTTTGGTACAGGTGAATAGACTTGTTTGAGGAAGCCAAAACCCACTACTGGATATTAAATTCCTAATAATAATAGACAGTAATAATTCCATTGATTGGTTGCGTTTATGCAGTTGAATCATTTTACTAATTAAAAAATTTCTTTATTATTTCCTGTTGAGTCTACAGCTTTTAGTAATATTGCGTGGTATTGATTGTGAAGCTATGAATTTTTCTATAAAATAGTAATATTTTAATAATAATAATTAATTCATCATAATTAATTAATAATAATTTCTAATTAAAATAGTGAGACTGAAAGCTCTATTACATTATACTATGTTATTTGAAAAAACCAACAAAACGGCTTTTGTAAAACGATATTTTAATGGAATTACGACTCAAACCCAAAACTTTGTTGAAAAACACACTCTGTTGAAATAACAAAATACGACAAACTACTGAGAAAAATATTACCATACCTAGGTACCATAACAAATACATCACAATCAATATGTATTTTTAATTAACGTAATTACATTTTCAAAATATACAGTACGCTTTACATTAAACGTAAACACATTGGCATAGTTAGTTTTCACAGGAAGGATCTAAAGATCAGAGGAAAATATCCAGTGACTTGATGGGTGTCCTAATGTGGCAGGGTTCTACCTAAATGATGCATTGACGTAGGCCAGGATTAGTGGAGGCAGAAAGCGTTATTTATGCATGAACCTTGAAATCTCCTTAATATAATATGCAGTGAATGACACCGCAATTTAAATTAAATGCTAAATGCATACATTAATAATATATAAACTGTTATTACGTCGTTTAGCTCTAATCTAGTGGCAAATATGCGAAAACGTAGCTATTTTGGTGAGCGATATCATTTGAGATTTGTAACGAACAACTTTACGATGGTGACCCCGACGGTTAAGATTATAATATATAATGAAAATTATACTTTAATACTCACCGCTATTGAATAATTCCTATTGGAAATAGGTAAACGATAGATATGTTACCAAAAAAAAATATTACCCACATAGACATTCATACTTACGGAACATTTTATTAAAGAGGTACCTGAAGAAAAATTAATATATTGACACCAGTAGTGAGGGGTGGGGGTTTAGGATTCTACATAAATAGTGCACAGTAAAGTTTTCAGGCATACTTATTTGTTTTTATTGAACAAGAACACAAATTGCAGATGCCCATTTAATTTGACGCCCCCATGGTGCACGGGTCTTTTATAATGAACATATATCTAAAACGATCAAGAGTGGTGCTAGAATTACGATTTGTAAACTTTTGGTTTATTACGAAGAAGGACAGATGTCGTATTTAAAGGAGTATCCATACAATATTTAAACACACCTCTTACATGCTTTGCCGCCATGACACTGATAAGTCTTCTACGTGCGACTACAACGACTTCTTGTTGTGAGAAAAAGGGGGGACATGCTCAGCGTAGGTCAAAATGGAGCTTTTATTGCATTTTCAAAGCATAATTCTGGATATTCCTTAAACGATGTAGATAATCTATAAAAGATTTCTAATTTTTTTTTGTTTTTAAATTAACGATATATACTTAAGGGCGGACGTGCTCAGCGTGGGTCAAAATGGAGCTTTTTTTCTATTTTCAAAGCATGATCCTGGACATACATTAAACGTTGTAGATAATCTATTTATATAATTTTGAAGCCTTATTATCCTTTATATTTATTTTAAACATTTGATGACTGCATAAAGTATTTTTATTACATAAAATAGTATTCTTTTAAACCTCTCGCTCTAATGTTTTAGAATATAGTCATATTTCAGTACACAAAATGTGCAGTGGTGTTAAATTTTTTTACATTTATTAATTTTTAAACGCATTTATAAAACCATCAGTATAATTTATGTCATAGTTATGGTTATGTAATAAAAATACTTTATGCAGTCATCAAATATTTAAAATAAATATAAATGATGATAAGGCGTCAAAATTATATAAATAGATTATCTACAACATTTAAGGAATATACAGGATCATGCTTTTAAAATACAATAAAAGCTCAATTTTGACCTACGCGGAGCATGTCCGCCCTTAATAAAACTATCGTACTCATAGAGTCGACTTTCGTTCACAGCGGTCGATGTGAGTCAATACTAATTATGTAATTCCACTGTAGTATCAGTAGAACTGACTTAATTAATAGTAATTAGCTGCCCGGCACTGACCCCTACTAAATACGGTTTGGTGTGTAACTTGTTATATTTACTAGTAAATTTATTGTTATATTATAATGATAATAATATGTAATTTACTAATTCTACGTCAGTTTGTTATGCGAATGATAGTCACTCCATTTATTTATTTAAAAAATATTTTATTGAATGTTGAACGAAATAATGTTTATCAAAATTGTAATTTGGCGTGACATAAAATGTTCCATAATATAAAACGATGGTCTGAAATCTACAGCTGATATTATCCGTTTATATACAGACATACAATATTCTATACAGGTGCTTATTTAGTTATAATACAATCTTTTAAAATTTGGACTGCCGAAGGTGGTCAGGGGGCTAGAACCTTACTGGTATGTATTATTATATTATGATGTAGTGTAATAATAAACTTATTTTAATGTATGGTCTTTCAAGTATTATAAAACTTACTTATTTCATTAAAAAAAATATGTAAAAATATAAAATAAACTAAACTATGACCTTATAACCCAAAACGTTTTTATAAGGTTATCAATCTGACTGTTGTACATAGACAAAATGAATTGCTCTTCATAAAAGATGAGCTCAGGTGTTTGCTTTTATTTTAAATGGAGTGAAAAATTTCAACCTAACCACCGCTTGTCCGGACTGATTAGCTTCTCCCCGAAATTATTTACCTTGCTACTCCATGAAAAAAGGTTCTTTTTCTAACAAGCTTACACGATAAGCTTATTTTTTACTTGAAACAGGCTTTATTTATTTCTGTAGCTTTTTTAGTACGTTTTAGAGTTTATCTGATGATGCAAATTAGTTAGCTACCCCATAATACTGACTGGGAGTGCCATGAATAATTCATAATATTTTTTGTGTCTATAATCGCATGGATACTTAAATAATGTCTTCAGAGTTAATAAATGTAAGTATATAGAGTTACACAGATTAAATGAGTTTTAAAGTTGAACTTAATTAGTTTAAATATCATAAAATTGTCTTATGGAAAGGGATGAGATCAAAATTCATCACGTACAATCATTATACAATATTAGAGAGACATATTATGTTAATTATGATGTAAAATAACTTGAAAAATGACAACACAACATTATAATTTAAATAAAACGTTCGAAATAAGTGAAATGTTTTTTTCTGTCAATTCAACGAAAAGGTTTAAATATTAATGGTAATGTGTAAATTGCCGATTAGACGGCAGCAACTTGCCTGCGTGGTATAGTGTGTGCAAAAAATACGGAAAACTTTGGTTTTCGCGAGCTACGGCTTCCCGATACAAACCGGTTTGCGCGGGTAAGCTTATGGTAAAGCATGAGCGTCTATCTGGCGCTTTAGGTTGCTCTATCTTTTTAATGTCGCAGTGAGTACGATATTGTTTTTTACCTATAGTTATTTATAACTCACATTCCAAAAATCGAGTTTTGAGATAATCGCAAAAAACCACCGAGCACTGTTTTTGTAGAAGAAAAGTATTGAACTTTTGAATATTAATGAGTGAGTGAGTCGATTTAATTTTTATTTATATTACTTATATATAATACTCCTAAGGCAGCAGACACACAGCATACTATCAAAAATAGAGCTCTCTGATTGGTTAGAAAGACCTTGATGACAGAACTCACATTATTTCTTAAAATCGTGAGTTATGTCATCAACAGTCAACTTTGTCAACAATTTTCACATAGTTAAAAGTGACTTTTGATATCCAACTATTTTTCTTTATAATAATTATTCTTCTTAATAAAGATTAATGCTTTTAGAAGCACTTGGTATAACTGACAAAAAAATTACTGAATTGTAAAGTGTGAGTTACAACTCGAGGCAATTCATATATTATGTAACCGTTAAAAATATAAAAAATAAATATCTAATAGATATACATTTAGTAGTTTTTCGTGAAATATTTTAATGTTTTGTATTTATTTTTAAAATAGACAATTTTTAATCCCCTTGGAAACGTCATCATATTATGTGATACTCGTATAAATCTAATAATTCAACTATAATAATTAATTTTGTTGATCATCAAATGTTCTAAATGAGAAAAATGTATATTTATTGAAAATAATATAAGGGGGCAGAATTATTTTTTAATTAATTTGCCGCTCATTGACTTAGTGTCCCTGAAAGTACGTGCTCTTAAACAAGAGCAAAGAGCGTGAACAAAGTAAATTAAGATTGGGCCGTTAATTACAGCTTTCATCAGTATTCATGCTTGCCCCCATCCTCCTTTCGTTTTCCAAATACAGACGAAGCACGCCACTGCATTTAAAACTGGATAACTAAATAAAATAACTGATAGCTCTGGTAGACAAATTTAGGAATTCAAATTGTAGATTATCAAATTGTGTTCGGATCCAGTGTGTGGGTGTTTGTGATATTTTTCTTTTTTGCCTAGCTAACGAATATTAAAAAAATAGTAGCCAGAATTGAAAATTGTCTGTCAGCTTTTAAAGCCTCAGATATCGAAAGTTTACTGAAAAAAAAAACTACTTTATAAACACAAAATTGAAGGTAAAATTGTTTAACATTTTTTTACGAATATTAATTTTATTGAAGTAATGTGTGGGGTGGGATTATCAGTATCGAGTTTTTGTAATATATCTGATGTGATAACGACCTACAATAATTCAGATATTACTCTCTGCACTCTTCATTAACATACTAAATATCTACTTACATCTCCACACGTCCAGTGTCTCAATCAGCTCACTTGCTTTCTCTCCTCATAACCACAAACTTATATTCTAACATGACTTCAGCATTTGAATTAGTGGTGAAGGAATGTCGAATTTACTACTTTAGCTCGATGGAAAACGATAAGAAATTCTATCAATTGGTTATATTATAATATTGGAGTTAACCTTATTATTAAATATATTCATCACTAATCGATGTATGTATTAGTGGGAATATTGTTTCCACTAACAAACTTTACCAGCTACACTACGAGAGATAAAAGTTATATATTTTTTAATCACGCTGTCATGTATAAGATTAATAGATCTCAAATCATATATCTACATATTTCCGTTGCCATTAGATAATAAGGTATTTTCATTTTCTATTATAAAGCACACTCTAGTGAGCAGCAAGTCTTGGGTAATTGATCTTAAGATATTCTCGGAAACAGAGTGGAATACACACACAAGTGCAGCAAACCTACATCTTGTACGAATAGTGTGAAGCCATATCGGTACGTTGGTAAATACATTGTTAAGTAGGTACCTTTAAAGTTTGAATATAAGCCAAACGAGTATACCTACATAAATTGTTGAAATTAATTGCCCATAAACTTTGAGCAACGTCATATAACTAAAAATATTTTTTCCGCTTAATAAATATATTTCACAGTAATCAAAATAATTCCACGTTAATAATATAATTAGCTCGTATCTAAGGGGGATCCTATATGCCAACAGAGAACCTAGCGGAAAAATACGAAGCTTGCAATTTGAGTTTTTTTTGACAATTTACAATTTCAACTGTGTTAAGTAATAAATATGTATCTGAAAACATTAAAAAGATTTTTTTTTTGAGTCAAAGATAAACTTATAATTGTAAAAAAATGTGAATTTGTCACATATTTGGTACATAGGTTACGTTATTATTACATTATTTTTATGGTTATATTTATTATTAAAACTTAGTTTATTAAGTTTTCAATTTTTTACGGTTTAGAATTTTGACTAATTCATAGTTTTATTATTTTTTATATTTATTTTAAAAAACATCGATATTTATAAAAAAATATAAATATGTATAACTTTAAATCCTTTTTATTTATGCGAGGTGCGTTCCATCATTTGGTTTCTCAGCCAGGAGGGAGTCCTCCCAGGACATCCATTATGGTAATGTTTTGAACCAGCGGAATGTCAAGAAGTGGTGTACTGAGTTTTCGAGTGGTAGAATGAGTATTCATTTTGAGGAGGGGAGAGGAAGGAGGTCCTCAGTTGGTGACGTTTTAGAAAAACGTTAGAAAATCAATGATAAAGTTCGTGAAAATCACCGTCTGGCAGTCCGTGAGCTGACAATTTTTATCCCAGACGACGGTCTACCACACAAACGATTTTGAGGAGAAAATTGGGGTATGCAAAGGTGTGCTCACAAACAAAATCGTGTGAAACGTACTTAGGTCTTTTTGAAGCTTTTGGACTGATTTAAATGGGATGTCCTCCATCATCTTGCTCCCCGACCCTGACCTGGCGCAAAGTTATTTCCTTCTTTTCCCGAAGCAACATTTGGCCGGAAAACGACCGACGAGAACGTGGAGGAAGAGATGAGAACATTTTTGAGGTCGGCTTGGCCGGAGTTCTACTAGGGAGTCAAGAACCTAGTGCCACGGTTCATCAAGTGCATCGATCTTAACGTCAAAAAATAGTGGGGATATGTACCTAAAATTTCGTATGCTTTTATTGTAAAAATAAAATTTTCCTGATTTTTTAAATAATAAAGGTCTTTAATTTTTGAACAACCTTTGTAGGTATATTACTTATTTCTATTAGGGTTTGAAATTTAATCCATCCCAATGTGGGTAAAAATCTAACTCAGAATAATTTATAATATTGGATGTCATGTGTCATCGTCTTCAACGTCAATCATAAACTATTTTTTTTTAATAAGTAAATATTAATATACTTACCTATTGTTAATATGTACCAACATTTTATAATAACATTTCTCACTAACAGCGTATTCATTTAGTCGGTAATCATACAGCACATCAATTCTATCGTGTTAAATATATTATATTCAAATTGTTCGACGAGACGCCACTTTTTGTTTTCAGGCGTCGGATTTTCCCGACGCCGCTGTCCGTCTAAGATTGACGTGCGGAAATTTGACTGTCCGCAAGGCTTATGAAAAACTTGAAACGCTTTTTCTGTCCAATACTATGCGATCATTCACTTTATTTATGTATATATTGCTTTAATATTGACTTATTTATATTTTACCTTCCAGCTAAAAACGCCAGCTATAGCGCTATATTATAATTATATTCCTAATAATACATAATGCAAGCTCAAAGAATAATCATTTGAATCATTCTATACTATAAGTTTTATTTTATATTTTAAACCTTTGTCACTTACTAATCCTCTTTCATCTCCCTAGATTATGCCAAAATACCGTAATTTTGTCTAAAATAGTATGTGGTTTGCACTTAGCAGCCTTCCAGAATGCCAGCTAGCTTAAAGAAATAACACTATACATTGAGACTTGATATAGATTTGCCAGGTTGTTATGAAAGGGGCGTGTTGACAAGGAGTTAAAATCCATCATCATGCCAAAATGATATCAATATTATGTATTTTTTTTTGTTTTGACTGAGTTGATTTGACGAGGTATTTTAACACAATTTTTATTATGAATGAATTCGTATGATATCTTCAACGATAATCTTTCAGTCGTTGTGCGGCTGATTTCATTATTAGTATATAGTTGACGAAACTCAAAAAAGCATTACTGCCATACGAACGTTTAATGTGACTGAACAAAAGAAAATTGTCAGTTTTTACACTAGGTATCAGCAGAATACACTCTTTCTTGCATAAATAGTTTTACTTGAAAAGGCGTATCCACATCAAGTTTACTATTATATTTATATATTTTTGTTTAGTTTTTGAAGTTATCTATGCAGCTATATTTAGAGATCTATTAGTATGCATTAGTCTGCATTTAAATCCGTAATTAAAAATTCCAAGCAATTCCTCATTCATAAAAAGTAACCCGTTTATGAATGGTGTCAAATTGCCATGCGCAGTTAATACTATAGAATAAGAAAACTTACTCTAAAATACAATATTGTTAGATACAAAGGACATTAAATAATTTTCCACATTTTCGAGTATCTATTTATATGAGAAGGTTTTTTCGCCCATGTCAGTATTAAAAACGAAACGGAGAAACCGAATGGATGTCAATACAGTACTTTATGTCTTTGACACAACATTGAAGTCATGATTATCAACTAACAAATTAATATACAGTAGCAGATTCCTCACTATTTTTTTTTTAAATACTTAAGTACCATACATACATATTGCTTTCTGAATTTTTCAAAGGTTCTATTATTTTTATTTGGTGATCGGTTTCTAGTTATTTTAATTAAGTTACAATATAATTTTCATGTTTCGCAGTCAAACTGTTTGTTTGGGCTAATTATCTTGGCCCTCATTCCTTTTTTCCCACCTACCTCAAATCTCCAATTATTGTCGCAAGACTAGGCGACCACTAGTAGCAGGTCATCAGTCGGCCGTGATTTAGTTACATTCACTTACTTCAAGACAGAGGACGCGCCTAGGCTTGTTAAAACTAAGACTCTATCGCGCCGTGATCTGATACGATATGACCAAAGCCGCGTTAACCACAAAGTGACTCACCTAAAACGCATCTGTTCAACTAAACCTGATATAGTTTGAGCGAATGTCGCGTCTGTCATCCATACTGAACAAGTTATCATAATTTATCCCAAAACACAAATGAAACAAACCGTAAGAGTGACAGTCCGAACCGTCCGTTTACCAGTACGTGAGTAGTTCAACATCAAACCAGCTCCATCGTGCCAGCCTTCTCAACATCAAAATGTTAGTGCCTGGATTGAATCACTGTTTGAGCCTCGCTCCCTAGATCCGTAATTCACAATCATTTTCAAATTACAATCCACTGTGAAAAGCGCAACCATTGTTACATAATATGTATGTTTTATATGTAGGTATAGGTACTTATGTGTAATAATATAAGATTTAAAATCTAATAAATAAAAAACTATTTTTTTTAGGGGTCCCAGAAATATTTCTCCTATTTTGAAAGGTCCACAGGTGTAAAAATGATGAAAAACACTGCTGGATCAATTACTATTATACGAAAGCAAGATTCAACACATCATTCTAAACTAAGAATATTTCATATTAGTTACCTTTCGTGTTACCAGTTAGTTACCAAACACAATGTTTAAACAGAGTACATCATCACATGGTTCAGATTTAATCTGTCGCATTAAGTTACATCTATCTGACTTGTGTGGGTTATTATTAATAATGCAAAATCCTAAACAATCAAGTAAATATCCCCGGAGAGTATGGTGTTAAGTGTTCAGTCAGCATATTTAATGCAATCAGTGGACTGTCACTTAAAGTGTTAAATTAATAAAGGCAGCCTTTTAGATGAGACGGAGTCTCGTGGAATTAATTATGTACACATTACTGGATGTTTTCCTTAAGGATAGTTGACGCCCGGAATCAAGCTTCGATAATACAAACAGCTTCGTTTAATAATATCATAATGCTTAACTCGCATAAGTAACAATTACACAGGGTTCTAAGTGCAAAATTCATACTAACAAATTAAGAATAAGTAGTACTGATATTCTTCTTCTTTCTTTGCCCATATCCGCCCCTTAACTGGAGCATATGGACACCACGCGGCGCCTCCAAGAATCCCTGTCGCTCGCCAGTCTTCTTGCTTCGTTCCAGGTCAAACCAGCATCCCGTAGCTCCGCCGTATACACTCTGTAGATTGTATTTAGCGACCTTCCAGGACGCCGGAATCCGGTCGGCTTGAAGAACAGGCAAGCCAGGTTAAAGTTCTCTTCTGGCATCCGCAGCACGTGGCCGAGCCAGGTCCAACGTCGCCTCTTCACTTTCAGCGTGATGAGAGGCTGCTTGGTACGTTCTCTTATCTCCTCGTTGCTCCTAAAGTCATACCACCGCACACCCAGTATTCGTCGCAAACATCTGTTTTCGAAGCTCAGTATACGGTTGCTCTGAGCCTTCGTAAGGTGCCATGATTCGCTACCGTAAAGCAGCACCGTCAGAATGCAAGCGTCGAATAGGCGGCATTTGGTTTTGACCGAGTACAATCGTGAGTCCCAGACATTTCGCATCGAGTTGAATGTTGCTCCAGCCATTCCCATTCGGATAGCGAGCTCTTTCTGCAAAATGCCATCTCCCGTGATGTGTACCCCCAGGTATTTGAAGCTGTCGACGCTCTCGATGCTCTGTCCATCGCTAATCAGAGAGAAATCTGGATCAGGACAGGTGCTATTGCACAAGACGTTGGTTTTCTTCGCGTTGATTTTCAAACCAACGCGAGAGGAGTTGTTATGCAACCTGTCGATTGTCTCTTGAATGCCCTCGATTGAGTTGTCGAATAGGACAGCATCATCGGCGTATTCCAGGTCGCATAGCTTCACCGTGGGGGTAACAGGTATGCCTCTGTCGGGTGGTATTGACTTCCGTAGTATGAAGTCAAAGAGAATGATAAAGAGAAACGGTGCAAGGACACAACCCTGTCTGACTCCGGTCGTGACCCCGAACCATTCCGTGACAGTGTCTCCAATTCTGACACAGCATTCGCTATTCTCGTGCAGGCTTTTGATTATGGCAATGATCTTGGGAGGGATCCCGTATGCTCCCAGTATCATCCAGAGGGAGGGGCGGTGCGGACTGTCGAAAGCCTTCTCATAATCCACAAAACAGCAGGCCATCGGACTGTTCAACTCATGGCTCTGCTGGAGAAGACATCGAAGGTTGTGGATTTGGTCTGCACACGCTCGACCAGGTAGAAACCCGGCTTGGTTTTTCCTGAGGACGTGCATTATTGGGTCCCTTATTGTCATCAAAATGATGTTTGCCAAAATCTTTCCCGGAACACTGAGTAGCGTAATGCCTCGGTAATTGTCGCAGCTTAGAGGGTCACCTTTTTTAAGAAGTGTGATGATTTCACCGTTCACCCAGTCCCTTGGGCAGCGCTCTTCTTCCCACACCTTTGTCATCAGATGAAACATAGGGTGCAGGATTGCGCTCAAGCTGTACTTGAGGAATTCAGGATGAATCCCGTCTCCCCCCGGTGCCTTTCCGTTCTTGAGCCTTTTCACAGCCGATTTTATCTCGGTGTGCGTGGGCGGGCAATCGGAAATGTCGGTCGCTCGGGGAATGTCCAAAAGTAAAGCTTCCGCAGATATGTCAAAGGGATCCAAGGGGGGGTGGGCGGTTCAGCACTCCGCAGAAATGATTCTTCCAAATCTTCTTGACGCATTCTGCGTCAGACTCTATTGCTCCACTGGGACCACGAATGGCTCCGGGAGTCGGTGGTCGCCTGCCGCAGACTTCACGGGTGATTCGGAAGAGTTTCCTGGTGTCATTTCTGCTTGCTGCCTCCTCTGCCGCTTCAATTTGCCGGTTCATAAAATTGCGCTTGTCCAACCGCACGGATCGTTTGACTACCCTGTCTTGGGTCTGGTAGTCAGTCCGGCGGTCCTCGGTTCGGTCGGGGTCTCTCTCCTCGTCTCTCAGGGCTTTCAGCCTGGCTCGTTCACCAATTTCAACCCACGTTTCGTCAGACATCCACTTTGGCTGCTCACTCCTTCTGGTACCAAGGACGGTACGAGCCGACGACACAATCGCACTCTTTATGAGGCTCCAGTCCGCCTCAATGAGGTCGGATTCAGATTTGTGCCGCTCGTAGATACGATCTACACTATCTCGTACAGCAGTTTCGAAGTCGGTCCGAATTCTTCGGCGTCGGAGCTTCTCAACGTCAATTCGTTCGCACTTTGGAGGCCTCGCCTGGCGACTGAGTTTTACTCGGATGTTTCCAATAAGTAACTCATGATCGCTATGGATATCGGCGCCTCTGTAAGTACGCACGTCGAGAAGTTCCTTGCGGTGCTTCAAGCTGTATAAGAAGTGGTCAATCTGCGTCCTCGTGCGTTCATCAGGAGACGTCCACGTAAATTTGTGAATGTCTTTGTGGGGAAAAACAGTGCCTCCGATTGCAAGCTCGTTCAGAGTGGCGAATTCTACGAGCCGCTCACCATTATCGTTGGGGTCACCGAGGCCGTGTCGTCCCATCACCGTGGGGCCAAGCACCGGGTCTGCTCCTACTCTCGCATTATAATCCCCCATTACAATCACGCGGTCTCTTCGGGGGATGGCGGAGACTGCCGCGTGGAGAGAATCGTAAAAAGCATCCTTTGTCTGCGCGTCGGCATCCTCAGTGGGGGCGTAGCACTGAAAGACGGTCAAGGAGCTACCAGGCGTCAAGGCATTTCACGAGGCAACGGGCCGCTCTCTTTGACATCAACACTGCCACTCCCTGGCGATGGTATTGCTCCTGACCTGAGTAGACAATAGAGTAACCCTCAATCAACTTTCTCCCGGCTCCTTTCCAGCGCACTTCGCTCAGCCCTAGGATGTCCACACCATAGGTGTGCATGATGCGTGTGGCGTGCAGGTCCTTTCCGGGGGTACGCAGGGTGCGAACATTATATGTCCCAATGCGCATACTCGAGTTGTTAGAGAGGATTACTCTACCTGTTTCATTGTCCATTTCCATGCAAGGTCGTCGTTTTACAGAGCCGGTTGTCGTCCGAGGCTGCTGTGTAGGTGTTTTGTTAATCTGTTTCGTTTAAGGAGACAAGGTGATTAGCCCAGCGCTCCCGAGGCCTGAGCCACGAGGGCCCTGAAGGTCGGCTCGACCAGGTTTTTCTGTCGGGGATTTCCTTCCCTTAGCCAGAAGGCCAGTTTTATGGCGCCGGTCACTCGCCCTTCGCCCCCTGCTGTTAGCTACAGCGTACGCTGCATTGCCCGGAGGTCGCCACGGGGAGGCCAGCAGATGGGACTTGCTGGCAGTTTAGCATTTCCCAACTTTTGCTATGAACACATCTACTGGCGTCAATGTGTCCACTTGGGGCCTCGGTCCACTTGTTAATAGTTAGTGTGTAGTTCATTGATGTGTTCAATTTACGCTTGCGAGGTAGAATAAATTATTTTGTTAATTATTCTACTATATTTTATTAATTTTTATTGATACCCGTTTCAGGCTATAAACCCATATTATTGAATAGTATCTTAAGATATTTAATTTTCAAAAACCGAAACTGAACATTTGCAACTACGAATCTATGACAGAAAGGGAGGATGTATTATATTACCTAGTTTCTTTCATTCTCTCAACAGTGGCGTAGTTTCAATTACTTTATTTTTAGCTGTATTAATATTTATTTTACTAGATAGATTTACTTCTACGGTCTTCAAATGTTAATAGGTGTTAACCCAGCTTTAAGCCGACTCAACTGCAACAAGTCGAATATGTCGATGTAATTTTGTTGGTATTCAAAAAATACATGTAACCTAACCTAATATACCTCCGCACACTGCTCGAATGCGGTATTTTAATTTGAAAAAAGTAGCTGGTGTTGCAAGCACCAAATTTCACTCGACATGGGGCGCAGTATAATTCCAAAATATCTCACTGGTACATATTATATTGTGACACACAGGTAGCTTTTTCATTTTGTTTCGGCTAGTTGCGTGACGTCACTGTCCCGGCATGGCCTCGCCTATGTGCACGGACATTTCTAACATTAAGCCTTATTTTTATTTATGACCTACCTTAGACGAGACGATTTTCAATGTGCGACAGGACTATCTACATTGTCCGTTCAACTTTGGGAATTTTGCTGTGTATTTATTTATTTCAACTTTCTTCAAAAGTTTAGTCGATGACCTTTTACAAAGCAATTATTTAACGCTTATCGTAATAAATAACAGGGATGTAGAAAATAAGGCAAGCGATTATTTTACATTTAACGTATATTTTAACTTTTAAAGAATCACGGATATATTACAAGTGATTTAATTACGAAAGTTTCTTAATCATTACAATACACACATAGTACCTACTACAAACCATGGTTATCAATTGTATATAATTTATAGTTATGTAAATTAGCCACAGTGTTATTGTTTCATTTTAAATGGAATATGCATTATTTTTATCATATTTTATGAGTTAAAAATATATACATAGTGTTGTAGTTAACTACTGCTTAACTCCATGCGATATATTATGTAGTCGTCATCCTTGCTTCCTGCTTCATATATCAGTATAATATTGAGAGTGGTCACGTCCATTACTTTAGTTACTTTAGTATAGCCGCTTTTAAAGCCATCATACTCGTAGTGCTATGGTTGTGTTTTAGCAAAAAATATGATGTGGAATAAATGAAACCATATATTTTACCACTGTGCGTAGGTTAATGTTACCTTATGAAGGCTATCATAAATAATAGTTCAGAAAGTTTACTTTGGATAGTGATTATTGTCACACCTTTTGATTAATTTTTGAAAAATAATAAATGATAATAATCGAAATGTGTAATATTTAAATAGAATTTTGTGTAGGTAATTTTTTTATTTTTTATATTTTTACGTATTTAGCGAAATTCGAACCTTCATCCATCGGATTCTGGTCAATAGTATTTGTAAATTTATTAACCAATGTACACGATACAAATCATGTCGAAATTTATTAACAAATTCGTATCCCAAATATTATTTAGAATTCCTTTAATATCGGCAAGTATTTATTTATTTTACCTTATTAGCAAATGGCATCAGCGGATCAATTCTATGCACAAGCCTGCTTCCGGTCCGCTACGGCAACTAAATAGGGTAGGAATGTATCGAATTATTAACACTTATTGTAACAATTACAATAAGTTAACCGTCTGAATTGTCAAAACTGTCTATCTTGGTCTAAAATTTATCACAGGGAAACCTCTCTTCCCTGTGATAAAACATTGCACTTATTGTAACAATTATAACTAAATTATTGTAATTATTACAATAAGTGTTAATAATTCGATACTTTCCTACACTATTTAGCAGCAGTAGTGGACCGAAAGCAGCCGTGTGTATAAAATAGACCCACAGAATCTCTATTTTTATAACACTGTTATTTTTTATTCATTAAATTAAGAATGTAGCATTCGTTATTAATACACATAATTGAACACACCATAATATATAAATACCTCAGAATCCTACTTATTAGAAAAACATATTTATGTGTAGATATAATTATGTTGTACCTAGGTATACTTATTTAGGGTACGCTGAATAATAAAAAAAGTCATTTTAGTGTCTAGTATGATATTTAAAAAATCATAACAGTCATGGGAATTTCTTGCAAATGAAGGTTAAGAAAGATGATGTGAAAAATGATTTTAATATTGATTGTAACTTTTGGAACAATTGTACCCTCTGACTACAAATTTAATTAACATCAATGCCATATTCTTTTAATTGTATACATTGCTATTATATAGTATTAGAATGGAATTATACCGAGTAAATGCCACTCCAATTAATACACTAGCCATCTTTACACAGTGCGGTCATGCGTTTTAATGATGGCAACTATGGCACCATTACTTGGGCTGCATAACAATAAACCACTGTTAACTACGATCCAATTAGCGTACGCATACCGTACATCAGAAGAAGCTACCTTAGATAACTTGCTCCAGTAATTCTGGTCAGCGGTGGTAAGCCACAGCCTTTAAATAAACCCTTTCAATATTATTAACTGGAAGTTATTAGACTAACTATAAAGTTAAAAATAGAAGTAGGTATAATGATATTTACTACTTAGGTGACGTAATCAAAATTAAACCTATATTTTCAAAAAAGTAAATATTGTTTGTTTTATATGACCAAGTTATCGTCTTTCGGGATCAACACGTTTTATTCGTAAAGATGTTCTTATCTATCATTTGGCTTTTTTGTTTGCAAAGTTTTATAATATATAATGTATAAAATAATTTGAAAACACCAAACGCCAAAATTTAACGAAATTTAAAAAGCGCTTTCGAAACATTTATTATAAACTACTTATTAAATTTGTCACAATTTCATGTGACTTGTTGGTACTTGACTACTTGACTTACTTGTTGGTACTTGAGTACTTGACTTGACAGTTGGTAGAGCAAGCGGGCGCAAGTCCCCGGGGGACGAGCATCATATTTTATCAACAAGATTTTTTATACTTAATTGTTATTTTCAATGTATTTTCAAATAATAAGTATGTTCAATAAAATAATGTTACATTCATAAATCCTGTGAATTAATCTTTTAATAAAAAGTTTATAAGATATATTATCTTCCGTTCAATTAAATCTAGTTTCCTCACATAGGTTACACCTAGAATCCAGAATCCATAGATTATTATCAGAGTATTATCTATACAGAAACAATTATAAACTAGATAAAATTAATATCAGTGGCGAGGCTCCATGGTAGGCGATTATTTGAAGCCTACCTTCTAAGAAAAATAATAGAAAGTATTTAAATACTTAAATAAAAAATGTGTAGAAACCAATTTAATATAATCGTCAGAATAAAAACTAATATTTAAATATATATATATATGAGAACCAGCTATCGTCAGAATAATCTAGAATAAATAAGTAATAAATGACAAACCAGCGCCTCTCGCGAGTATTGAATTAAAATTGATTCACTCAACAATAAATTTGCCGAGCTTATCGTATGAACCGCGTTCCAAGGGCATTATTGGAGCCGTCTGCTTTTATTCATATGAATCTATAGGCTTATAAGGCAAAGCTTATAGATTTAGTGTCGAAGACTGTTGCATTGGCGCTTTCTTCAAATAATAATTGATAATGCGATAATTAAAAAAAATAATTTCTATTTGTTCAATCACGTTATACCTGTAAAGATAGAATATTTTTATAAATAATTAATAATTTTATCTCGTGATTATTATGTGTCATTTGTTTTAATTCAGTCATAGAACATTTATGAGTATGTAATTTTTTTGTTTAGTTGTTTGTCATATTGGGCTGTTGATAATATTTAGCGATGATATATTTTTAGGCATATGTTACGCGTAGGTATAGGAAAATACATAATTTATATTATTCATTGCACAATTCTATATCGTCATTAAGCTATTAAAATTTCATTTATTTAGTGTTATTAGATTATCGTCTTATTTCCCGTGAGTATAACTGACAAGTGTGCTCTTTTTATTTGATCTCCATAGCCTACCTCTTTCCAAAAGTCACCATTCACCACTGATTAATATAGTGATTAGATCACAAACAAAAACGAATACCTACTTACAAAAATTTTAGGTATAAGTTTTTTTTTTATAGCAATATTTTCATGGGAATATTAATTCTGTGGCTATTTGGCAGAAGCAGATATGTCGATTTTTGGTGTTTTGAGGTTTAAATGCAGATTTGTTCTTCTATGTCTATATTTTTATTTGCCAAAATCAGATATGGCTTATCTCTTCTACTGACTTCATAATCAACGAAACAAGTTTCAGATATGTTTAAAATTAAGCAAGTCATATTTGCCAAAGCAAGATATGGTACCATATCTGCTTCTGGCAAAATAATAAGTATTGAATATAATCAATGTATTCTATTTGCCAAAAAAAGATATGGCTGCTATTTTGGTAGTTACTGTTTTTTGTAGGAACAGTTTTTTTATTATAATTTCTTATAATAACTGAAATTTACAACTCTGATATTCTATCCTCAATGTGGCGCAGCGAAAATACAGTACTAGATGAGCAAGCCACAGAACACGCGATTCCAATGTCTGTGTCGCAAGCAGATCATGATATTCAAATTACCGAATCTCAACAAAACTTTGCCTCGTCGGATGTCGAACCCCTTGCTCAACAGATTAGAATAAATTCTGCTAACAGCTCTTATAATCCGTGTACATCTACATATCGAAGCACGAATTCATCTCAAGAAAAAATCAAGAATAAAATAAGGTAATTACATGAAGAACTTGAAAGACTGCGGCAAAGAGTATAAAACTCGTGGTGGTGTGGCTAAACGTGAAAAGCTGTTTATTCCATTTGAGTCCTGTTGCCGTTATAAATGTTTTAGCATGCTTAGTGAAAACAATCAGAAGGATATGTTCGCAAAAATTCTAGAAATGAATAGTAAAGACACGGCTGACCAATTCCTCGCAGACAACATCACCATTAATGACAAATTAATAGAGAGGAAAGGAAGAGGCAAAGGTGATCAAGTAAAAGAACGCATGATTTCAGCTATTTATAAAGTAAATTCAGTAAAAGTTTGCAAAAAGATGTTTCAGAATGTTTTTGGCGTATCCCGAAATAAAATTGATGTCGCAATTGTGAAAAAACGCAGCTCGGAAACAAGAATCATAGACGGTGACCAAAGAGGGCGTCACGAACCACACAATAAAAATAACATTGAAGAATATTAAGTAACTAATCATATTAACAGGTTTCCGAAATACCAAAGTCACTACTCCCGAAGATAAGCAAGCTTTATTTATCTCCGCAACTTAATATTGCAAAGATGTATGATATGTATAAAAATCAACGGACTTCTCAACAGAAAATACCTTTTACATATTCTAAATATGCTTCAATTTTTCGTGAACTAGGCTACAAATTTAAAAGTCCTAGTATAGACACTTGTAAAGTATGTGATACATATAACATTCAGATTAAGTATGCAAATGATTTAGAAAGGAATGCTCAACTTAATGAAAAAAAAAACGAACACTTGGCTAAGGCTGATGAATCATATAAGAAGAAAGAACACGACACATTGTTATCTAAAACTAGTCAGTCCACTTGAATGCTAGTTTTTGATTTGCAACAATGTCTGCCAACGCCTTCCCTGAATACCAACATAGTGTACTATAAAAAGCAACTGTGGACTTATAATTTTACAATTAGAGATTGTAAAACAGATACCGCAAGCTGTTACGTGTGGCATGAAGGGATTGCTGGTCGGGGATCTGATCAAATAGCATCGTGCTTCGTACAGCATTTGCAGAATCTTCCAGAAACAGTAACTAATATAGTAGCCTATTAAGACTCCTGTCCAGGGCAAAACAAAAACATAAACTTTTCTTCAGCATTGTCTTATTTTGTCAGTGAATCTGAACACGTGCATTTTATAGACCATGCCCGCATAGAAAAAGCTAAAAAATCTATTGAACTTAACATTAACATCCCACAAGACTGGTACCAATTTGGACGAACTGTACGAGGCAAACATCCGTTTAATGTGGTGGAAATGTCAGCAGAAAATTTGCTCTCTTATTCAGACTTACTGAAAACCACTTTCATTAAGAAGTTAAAGTGTATTGAAGGGCAACCAATCAATTGGCACAGTATAAAGTGGCTACGGTATGAAAAACAAGTCGGTGATATAAAATTCAAATACTCTCTAAATGATGAGGAGCCCTTCAGAACAATGCAGTTATTAAGGAATTCCAGAGGCCGTCCACATATTCCTATAATACCGAGGACTCATATGGCACCTGCCCCAATAAATCCTCAAAAAAAGAAGGACTTACTGAGCATGATGTATTTGATAGATCCCGTATATCATACTTTCTATAATTTACATGAAACGCAACCTTCTGTACCCAATTATGGTGATGCTGAAACCAGCGAAGACGATTAAAAGCTGGATGTTATTTTTAAGCTACCTGTAACTTTAAAATAATAATATGCCTAACCTAGATATGTGTGAGATCTGATACATTATTTTTAATATTGAATTTGCCAAAACCTGATATGTCCTTTAAAGTGATTTTTAAGAAAAACTGTACTATTTAAATACAAATGCTTATACGTAATTAAAACTCAGTTCATGTCTTCATAATATTTCGTTAACTTTCTTTCATAATTAAATACATAGGATTTATCACAAGACACACAACATTCAAATTGCTCCCCTGAAAAGTAGGTGAAATGGTCATATCTGCTTCTGCCAAATAGCCACAGAATTATATTTCTTCTTTCATTTACAATTACAATTTTATTAATTCTTCTCCTAAATTTTTCATTACATGCTTAATCATCATTTTAAATAACTTTGCACCTGGAAGGTAAATAGATAAAAAAAAATAATTATGAATATTTAAAATAGTACAACTCGCAAAGAAAGAGTTAAAGGGTAAAGCTCGGCAGAGCCTGAAGGCTATGAAATCAAGCAGAAAACGTCCTTTAAGACGCATCAATAATTCATAAATGAATTTGCTTCTCCCATGCGGTCATCTTGGCAAGTGATTAGAGGGACTTGGTGGGGAAATATTATTAAAAAATTACATTAATAACGGACAAATCTTTATTCTGTGAGAGGTACTTATAGATTACATCAAACGAACATAATAATATTTATATTTTGTCATAATTATAGAAAAACTATTTGTTATCTTTTTTTAATGGCTTCAATGTTACTTAGTCGAAACTGTACGAAACAATAGAGGAATTTAACATAACTGTTACACTAATACGGATCACTAAATTAACCATGTAAAACATACTTTGTCGAGTTATACATAAAAATGTACTGTACTTATATTCTTTTTTCCTATTGGCTATTTTTAATGAGTAGGTAAATGTTTTATTTTTAATTACGACTATTTATTATGTATTAGTATTATGTATTATAGCGCACTGATAAATACCTAATAACTGTAATACCACAACACTCATTATTTTCAATAAACAAAATAAATAAAATAATTCAAAAAAACCTGTCAGAGTTGTGAAGTACGTTTTATGGACTACGTGAAAGAGATGCTACCTTCTTTTATTCAATATTTCCCAAGTAAAGCCGACTGCCAAAATTAACGAAATGTATAAAATGATTTAAAAATGTGAAAACTGTTAGTTAATTTTATCGTAATTATATATGAGGCAGATGACATTATTGGATAATCAATATAATACTACTCAACAGAGCTTTAAGCTTATTCCATTTCTCTTAGTCCATTGTATTGTCGCATTATACTTTTCAGACGTTTTCTGTCTCTTAACTGCCACTGAATGACATTTTTTTTTAGTATTAGATTAAGTATCAGATCCATTTCTATTCGAGATGTTCATCAAAGTCTTCTACTTCATACCTAATTTTCTTATCATAATTATTGAGACCGCTATTCCCCCATCCTTGATTAATTCCATTCACTGCGGACCCGTTAATTACTATTTAATTACCACATTTAACCATTTAATAAATATTAATAACTAAGTAATTTACCACTTTTATTTAAGTAGGTACCTGTACATTTTAACAATATCACTCACATATCTATATTACTGTCTATTAATGTTCTTTTTCTATTTTTCTTTTTTTAATATTCTATTTTGTGTTATCTTTATTCTATATCATATACTTTAATATTTGTGGAAACTTCACTGGTTATAACACGTTTGTTTTTCTCTCTTTTTATATGTATAACAATGTAACTGTTTGTTTTTCTCAGAGAAATAATAAATAACATCTATGAAATGTCATGTAGGAAGCTTTTGGTTACTTTAAAATTATAATACAGAACGACGTACATATACGAAATAAATCTTCCAGTCGTACACTCAGATATACAAATAGAACAATAGTCGTTTTTTTGAGTAAATTCGACCTTGTGTTAGAAACCTCCAATGGCCGACATCTTGCGGAATGCTATGTACACAAGATGACAAAGCTAAGCTCAAAGCTGACGCGAGTTTTCAACGTGATTTTACCTGGAAAGCCTTAGGGCCATTTACACACAAAATGTATTCCTTCTACTGGACCGAAATTGTCAAGCGTAATGCCTACTTACCCATTTCTAAATACGAGGTTCTTTGATGTTTTTTAAACATTTTTTCCTGTTAGAATTACGTAAGATAGATAAATAATTGATTTATACTAGATATTTGGGGTACTTTTAACGTAGAATTACCACGGTTTATATGCAAAACCGGTTTATATCCTGCTTTTTGGCAGGGCTGAAAAATAAATTGGCTGAAAGTATTCATAAAATATATATGATCTTTTATCTATATTATTTTTAATTAATAGAAAATATCAGATAAAAAAATATTTGTATTCTCCAAATAAACATAATTCAGTTATATTATTAGTTATTTAGGTACATAAAACATTATATAGTCGTCAATCTGTATAGCTGATACTATCCATATAATTTTGTCAACACACGTGAATTTTTTTTGAAGAATAGAAACATATTTTCGTTCAAATCAATATACATCTATGTATAATCTGGTTTACAATATACGAAAGCAAAACATAATATCATCTTCACACATTTTATAGACTTCATTTCTTTTTTAAACTAATGATAATTAACTACAAAAGTCTGAGAACGTATGTATACAACATCAGGGGCGGGTTTAAGTACTTGAAGGCCCGAAACACTAATTTTGAAGCCTTCACGATAAACAATAAAATAAAACCATAAATTCGATCTAGCAACATACCTAGTAAACATAGCAATGTATTTATTCCCTACCCAGTTATAATCTAAAATGACAATGGTGCCACAATTATAATAAAAGTTTATATTTTGCATATGTGTACGTATTTCTTTCAGTGGTTGTTTTCCTTTCGGTAATATTTTATACATGGTTTGCGAATCATACACATTTTAAAATATAATTTAATAATAAGTGCATGACTGGTTTTAACTGCTTTGATGCACCTTTTTCAATTTTCTGACAATCGATTGCATCAATTAGCGTCAAATAAAATCGCCGCTGTAGGTACAGCATTATTTTTAGTACAAGACAAGTGTATCTTTTAACATATTATATAAGTAGAATATAAACGAAAAGGTTAACTATAGCGATAAATTTATTCACTATGTGTATTTTATTAAATGTAGACCAAGTAAAACTAAATATTTGAATCAAATTACAGTAATATTCTTTGTCTATGGTGTATTTTTACCCAACATTATCAAAGGAATTTATCGTGAACGTATTTCGTTGAATTTGCCAAAAAAATATTTAAGGGTATTATGCTACCTTTAAAACAATGACGTCAGAACTACAGCGCTATCTATCAAACCCTAAAAACTCCACTATCCTCAACAGTATTAACTCATCCATAATACAACGCCGCTGTCCGAATCCCGAATAAACTGCGGTCAAAATAAAATTAAACGCTCGAAAAATTATTATCAGTGCGCGAGGGTCGTTTTATGGTTCGGGGATTTTTATGGCCATCGTAAAATTCGTCCTGCGGCCGCTGAAGGGTCAACTTGGTGTGATGCGCGATCGACGAACCTATCGCTCAACCCTCAATAGTTAGTGACGGGAAGCCATGGAAATATTTTTTATATTTTTATCAAATAATAATAATTTTTTTATATATCATTTGGTATATAATATAAATCCATAAAATTGGATCGCCATGTAGAGGTAGGGCCATGCACATACGATGAACGAGTCACGCATGACAAATAAACTAATATTCGGGAAGCTGGAAGGCAAACGAAAACCTGGTGGACCTCGTATAAGATGGAGGGATGGTGTTAAGTTATTTTCAAATATCTTCGGCCTCCTAAGCTGGAGGAAGTTCAACAGAAGAAGAAGAATACCTAAGTATATAAAATAAATATGAATTTTCATTACTGTGTTGTCCATATATTACGGGGTCTTTTTTAAACCTATAGAAGGGAGTGGATCTTACAAATTATAGACAACTTAATTAAACAATCGCAAAGATATTTTTAAGCGAACCATATTGAAAGAATGACAGATGACTAGATACCAAAGATCCTGATTGCGTGACCCTGACTCTGTATCTATTCTAGAGAGATATCACGAATAAGGTGATTTTATATATGGAGGAAAAAAGAATAAAAAAGAATGTGTAAAGGCCTGAAAGCTGGAAAAGATTAAGGAGAGACAGAAACAAGTTGAAGGCATTTGTGGAGTAGGCCAAATTCCACCTTAAGGGGGGACATGCTCAGCATAGGTCAAAATGGAGCTTTTATTGCATTTTCAAAGCATGATCCTGGACATTCCTTAAACGTTGTAGATAATCTATTTATATAATTTTGAAGCCTTATTATCCTTTATATTTATTTTAAACATTTGATGACTGCATAAAGTATTTTTGTTGCATAAATTTGTATTATTTTAAACCTCTCGCTCTAATATTTTAGAATATAGTCATATTTCAGTACATGCATGTGCAGTGGTGTTAATATTTTTTTCATTTATTAATTTTTAAACGCAATTATAAAACTATTAGTATAATTTATGTTGACATTATTATATTGAAATATTTACGATAACAAATTATATTGATAATCTCTGTGATTCCAAATTTTACAAGAATTAGGTATTTTATTATTCAAAAAATGGGCAAGATTAATACATTTGAAGATAATTCTGAAGATACAAATTATAAGCTATGTCTTTGACCATTCGAGTGTGATAAACATCCTACGAATAATGATTGCTTTATAATAATTATTGACCGAAGAATAAGGTAGCGTTTTTTTGAAATACGCCATTTCTTTTGGCATTCCCCAGTGGTTAAGATACAACATACGGCCGTAGCCATAAATTGAGAAACTATAATTGAAGTAGGGAGTAAAATGATGTTAACGCGCATGTTTGAACATGTACCTAATCGATTTTTTTTTCTTTAAACGGTAACAAATGGTTCAAAATTATATAAATAGATTATCTACAACGTTTAAGGAATGTCCAGGATCATGCTTTGAAAATGCAATAAAAGCTCAATTTCGACCTATGCTGAGCATGTCCGCCCTTAAGGTGTAGGGCGGAAAGAAGACGGTATATAGTTAATGATACCACAGGTTTAATTTTAATATCCTAAGGGTCCAAAATAGTCACAAACGTTATAACAAGTATTTATAATAAATTTTAATTTCTTTTGAAACTATTTCACATCACTACCTTTTACTAGAATTTGGCAATAGGTATGAACAAGTAGCACACATCACGCAAGTTTTAAACGTGTGTGTGTGTGTTTATTATGTTGTCCTATATTCACTTTTCTTAATATTGATGTGTCCTTATCTACAGCTGCGAGATATCATTTTATTTTTCCCAGTTACCAAAGCTTTATTACGGCAATTTCATTTGAGCTTTCAAAGTAACAGAGGTTGAAAAGGTGCTTTTTAATCAGTTCAAAATTCATAAAAAGTTTTCATTTCTAATTTAATTTACAACATGAATTTTGACGTTTATAATGATAACATTTTATTTCTGAGATAAACTAACTTAAATAAAGACTTTTCTTATATGAAAATATGATTTTCTTCTTCGTCAGTCTAAAGAAAATTCATGCAACTAAGCCAATCTCCATATAAATCGGCTTATTATTGTATAGCAGCAGGTGTGCTTCGGAAAACCTCATTTGATGAAAACAATATCAAAAGTCATATGAAAACTTTTCTCCCCAGAGCTAAGCTATTGTTTTTGCGTCAGTATCAGTACCGATTTGTTTTTCATACTGCACGAAGGTTTTTTTGTATTCGTATAATAACATCATGTTTTATTTGTAAGTTCAATACTTCACCTAACACAGGCACTCAGTGGAAACATACAAAGCTTGCAATTTGATACACTTTTTTAAGGATTAACATTTTAAAGTGTTTTAATTAATAAATACGTAAACATTTTTATTTAAAGTAGAGATAAACGTACAATTAAAAAAATGTTAAAATATGTGAATTTGTTAAAGGATCTCATATTATTTTATTACATAGTAGTTTCGTGATCATGTTTATTATAAAAATTCAGTTTATTAAATTTTATAGAATGTCATCATCATCAGCCGGAGTCGGATCCACTGCTGGATGAAGGACTCCTCTAGCTCAAATTTTCATTTCATCTGCTAAGCGTACTCTTGTATGTTTCTTTTTACATTAGTTTCTTTGGGATCTTTCCGCGTTATGCCCAATAAGTACCTACCTTTCCATACCACGTTGCGCTACTCGTAATTTTTTGATTTATCTTAGATAAAGAGTCCATGTTTTACATGCATACGTGAGCGTTGGTAGCACACATTGATTGAATACTTCACGCTTAAGACACAATAGGAGGTCACTTTTGAAGTTACAATTCAGGCGGCCAAATGTACTCCATGCCTATTTGGTTCTGCGAGCAATTTTGCCATACATGTCATTTGACATTATTATTACCAAATAGGCTTAGTAAGCTGTTGGCCTGCTCGATTTGAGTACCATTGATGAAGATTTTTTTCTAATTTAAAGTAAATAAATAATATTATATCAATAAATTCAGTAAAAATATCATTTGTGTTGGATATGCCTAATTAATAAATTGGGTACCTATGTGAATATTATTTACTCAAAAGGTGTGTCGTATATAGATGAATTTCAACGTTAAATCGTGAAACCCTGTGCCTGCGACTTATTTGTTGAATAGATAGAGGTATAGATCTGACGCGTTCCACCTGATCGTGGCGAAACTTTCAACAATCATATAAAAATATAAACAAATTCTTAAAAGTAGAGCTCGTACCCAGATAATTTGAAATAACGTACCTACCATAGAGTAAGAGGTAGTATTTTTTTGTCATTGGCTTGTTTTTATTATTTTTATATCTACTTTTAACTTACTGTAACCTGCAAACAAAGCGCTTAAGGTGTGCTCGGCACACACAGCACACACTCCCTCTCTGTCTGCATATTGAATACATTGAATGCATTGAGCGTATTGATAATGATGTTTACAGGTGGCACTGCCGCTTAGTATTTTTTTTAATATTACTATACCAAATAATAGTATAATCACAAAACCATTTCTTACAAAGAAAGCATTTATTTCAACACCAAAGTAGGTAACGATTAGAAACTGCGATTAGTTTAGATTTATTAGATACAATTTAATGATGTTGACACTAAAATTAATGTAAATTATGTTTATATATTATTCTTCAATCATACCAAGAAAATCTTATACAAAAATCTGCATGACCGATTATAATCATAAGCCCTGTCTATATTCGGGCATTTTTTCGTTCGCCAAATAAACGCATCGTAGTGCATGGGTAGCCTGCATATTACCTGCTTCAAACCGGTTTCAAAATGGCCCTTTTTCGTGATGAATGTGCTGGCGCACGTATCGATGGACAGCTTTTCAACATAATATTAGTATTGCCAACCGAATGATTCCGCGTAAAATGTATAATGGTAATAATTTAAAACGAGAAATATTCCGTAGTATATACATAATATTTGTACTAAAATTAATGGTATATAAACATGACAATACTATTTCCAGTGAAAATTTGAAATTTATTCGACATACAAGTAAAGACAGTTGACGCTATGCGTAACACGCTTTTAATCTAAATCATGCAAAAAACAAATCGGTGTTAAAGCCAGGATACAAATTTTTAAGTGAACTAGAAAATATAGACATAGTTATAGATGTCTTTGTCCAACAGTAAATTTCTATGAATCATTATTACCACTGGCAACTTGTAAATTAGAGTCATCATTGCGGCGGATGTTAAAACTAAATTTTGTAAAAATTTTATTTAGTACGAACAATAAACGTGTATTTTCTCCAACTAAAATGTATGATTTTTCCAGATAACATATTATACACTTCAATAATTGTAACTAAAACAAATTATAAATCGAGGTATGTAGGTATATCTCTTTAACCATCTGGTAAAACAAGTAAAGCAGAAAAGCTTTGACACTAGATAACTATATTAGATAATAAGTTCACTAGATAGGCACTTGAGTGTATATTGAAAATGAAATTCACTACTCAACTCTCCTCAAAAATACAGTAATACATCTATCAGAGCGACCTCATAATATGAGAGGGTTAGTCTACCTGACCGAGGTCTAAGTGAAAGCCTTTAGATTGGAAAATTTAAAAATAAATTGAGATTTTCAAAAGCTTTGATAAAAAAATCAAAATAGATTTATTTAATGGTACACTTTATTGCCCATTCGTCAGTTAAGAGCGATTGAAATTGAGTTGGGTCTGATTTTATTATATTATATTATGGTATAAGTAAAGTGAATCTATATAATATGAAAATAAATATGTACGTGTAGCTTAAAATCGTCTTCGTAGTCCAAAAGGCATTAACTTCTTACAATAAAAGTTTCGGGTTTGATTCCAAGTGACGTCATAAAATACGTAAATAATATAACTATTATTATATACAAATTTTTCAAAATAAAATACTAGAATACGGTCAGACTCGTCATAAGAATAATAATATAAAGAATTTGATTACTCATGGACATCAAAATCTGAAGAAAGGATGGTCGTCGTAATCGATCCAAGATCTGCTCCTACAAGTCGCATTATTTCGTAAACATAGGTGTAGGTGTTTGGAAAATATAGTCAATATATATTTGGGGGTCATGAGGGAGAGGTGATCAGATGATAAAGGTAGCAGTGTGGAGGTGGATGTAGATGTTTATTGTCTTTATGCAGAGTACAGAGAGTTACAATAGTCGGAGTAAGATAACGGTACAGAGTATCGCGGTGAGTAAGGTGCTCAGACCGAGCCACGATCCGTCGTGATGATGATCGGATAACGAGCTCAGAAGTCTGTTGATTCAGCGGGTTATATTATGATATCCCTGTGCTTTTATGGCTGCATTTCCTGCGGTTTTCCACTCGCCGAACGACATGTCCACCCCATTTCATCTCTTAATCTCAAATATTTTAGAAATAATAATAAAACAACGCATATCTACAAAACACTCACTATCAAAAACTCTTCATGTTGGTAAATTGGGCAGATAGCGGTGGTGACTCAACCATTCTATATCTCATTGATTTGAAAATTCAAAACGAATCGGTCTATTTCTTTAATCTGACAACTCTTTATTTTATTATTCCACGTGAACAAAGTGGCAGAAGGCTATCGCTAGTAAAAAATATAATTTATTGTAAGTAATACTTGAACTTTCGATGACAGTGTCAAATAGCCCCTATCATTACATCGATATATTTTTTCCAACATTATATTAACTAGACATACTCTATAATAATATGTGTATTATTTCGTGAAAGATATGTGAAAAATATAGGGGCCGTCTATTCGTTTTCTGATAAAATCTAATTGGCCTTGAACGTGAGAGTATAAAAGGCTTATTCTCTATTTCATGATATTTACTAGACGTGTTGGAATCCGAAATTCTTTATCACGGAATTTATCACGTGAAGTTATATATTTTTGATAACTTTTCGTAATACCTATATTCCATCGTAGTGCTATTAAAATCGACTATATGTTTTCTAGAATGGTTAAGTGAGATGAAATTAAGACGCATCCGTTGAAATTCGTGATGTTGTTTGCTTCTTCTGTATAGTTTTACAAAAAAAAAAACACATATATTATAAATTAAAGCTAGAAAGTGGCGTATATATATATATATATATTAATATTATATTATATTATTACAACAGGCCGTAAGGCTCAATGACAGTAGTGTACTGAAACAATAATATCAAACACCCAGAAATCAAATATATATATTGTGACCTCACCGGGAATTGAGCTCGGAGCCTCCAGATTAAAGATCAGCATCTTACGCACTAGACTACAAGGCTAATAAATATTTTGGGTGTAGAAAGGTTTGTGTTTTAATGGTCAAAACAGATATCATACATAATTATCTAAATTATTAGAGAGTGGCCTGAAATAATTCTCAGGCAATAGCTAGTAAAAATACTATCTAATCTTCATCCCCTTCTGATGCAAAGCACCAGTGTGATCTCTTTAAAATGGCTGACTGGCAGAACATTCAGATAAAAGTGTGTTATCATCATACAGCTCAATAAATCTATGCAGATAAATAAAATACAACAAAATCTAAGCTAACTATTGGTTATAAAACAACCAAAAGTTGGTTCATATTATTATATTGCATATTAGTGTCTACATGGTTTTGAAGGTGCATTAACGTTATACGATAACGTAATTGTTGTGTATATTAATAGTATTATAAAGTATTACGTATATATTAGAATAATAATTATATTTCGATTTTAAACTTAGGTTTAATTTAGTAGACATTTTGACATCCCATTTTTATCTGGTTGTAAATGAAATTTACTTATTGGATTGGATTCCAAAGAGCAAAATAAATTTAGATAGGCATTTCAAATGTGGTCTTCGAGGATAACGCTGTGAGTCTTGTACGTGGCTAAATAAATCAATGATTCCATAATCAGCAAACTTCAGATACGAGACAAATTTTTCTTGGTATGCTTTCTTCAGAGTGTGGAAAATTATTACTTTATTTGGTCACGTTCAAGGTTCAAAAGAACAATAATGAGCTTTGTCCAGATGGATAAATCAAATCGAGAAAGGTTTTTTTCATGTACACATACCCTGCATATCATGAAATGCCTAGAAAGGTTGGAGCAAAACCATCAATAAAAACAGGTGGCCAAATCAGCATGGTTAAAATCCTAAGTAATCAATTTCTGACGAATGAGATAATATATTTATATGTCTGGTATAAAATAATCTGCATGTTATGCACTGTTCATTTTCAGTTGATATTTTATATTAACATAGGTAACTATATGTAAAAATCGCACTGTAGCGAGTCGGGAGTATTTAATTTCAATGTCGAAAACACTCGAACATTGCAATACCCAACAACTCGACTTGTGGACAATTTGACCCGACAGATTCTGAATAAAACACGATATGCGAGGAATAATGTTGAGTTTTGAGATAATTGAACCTGAACAAACTAAAAATACAAATTTTACTATTAGAATACTCCAAACAAATAATAAAATGAGTATAACAACAAAAATGATATTATTCATTATTTAATTTTCTATTTCGTGTAAAAAGATGATTTTTTAGCCTAAAAAAACGCAAAATATGTTTTAAATAAGTAATATGCTTTTAATAGATTCTATTAGACATTTAACTTACGATTTTTTTATAATATACCTAACTCTTTTTAGATGGTTAATTTCATTTACACTTACAAACGTCATTTTATTTCTAGCATAATAACTGTTATCTCAAAACGTAATGTAAAGCCAAAATTTTACTAAGCTAGTGACGTAAGAAATAAAAAAATAAATGATAATGAGTAATGACACATTGGTGATAAAAATACAGAAAAAAGAGAATTGAGGGCTTTGGAAATAAGCATTTGTGAAAAAATGAAAGAAATGTACTACAGTGAATCGATTAAAGCCAAAATATCTTAATCATGATATGAACATTAGTAATAATTAATATAAGAGTATTATATTATTAATTATTATTTCAGCTTACAACCATATTCTATTATATCCGTTACAGTCAGAAGCCAAAATGGTTATAAAAATATGAATGAGGTTGTTTTAATATTAATACTCAGGCTACTCACCCGTAGACCCGAAAGCCTTGTACATATCATATTATATACATACAATTAATATTCATAGCCTTAATAGTGGAATAATTAACCACCATTATTCTAGATCAATTTAGTGGTGGATTAAGGCCTCTCCAAGCTGACTCCATTTCTTTCAGTTGTATGTTTTGCAGTACTAACTACTTCCGTAGAACTTAACGATATATTTTGTTAATCCAGTGCTCTGTAGATCCATCTTTTGGACGTTTGATTATTTTTCCAGCTGAATGTACAAATTTTAATTTACTTAATTTTATGGATCTCTCTTTGACCAAGTGTCCATGTTTTTGTACACGTGATCGTCGCTATAGGATTTGTTTCCCGAATATCCATTTTTGTCGAAATCGACATTTTAATGCAGTTCAATTTCTTTTATCGAACTCTACCGAAATCATTTATAAAAACAATATATTTTTATCTAGGAACAGAGATATTTTTTTAAAAAACCCGAATACGCCATGTTAAGTTACAATTACTCCGTGGTTTTCTCCCGAATGTCCAACTATTTGTACCTGAATATCCAAGTTAATTTCGGTCGAAATATATCTCTGGCTGAGTGTTTATTTCCCGAATATGACTTTAGCCAATCAAACCGCGCTCACGCCGTGCATCTCGCTCCCACATTCACGCTGTCTAGCTCTAAAACAATCACGCCCACTTTCATATTTTTCCGCCGTCTGGAGACTTCTTTCAAATTTCGTCTTATTGATATTGTTTTTAACGTTACTATTGTTTTAATAGTGAATTCATCAAATTTGAAGAGATCATTCATAGCTGATACACCACCAGTTCGCCCTGAACTTACAATAGAGTTGTGGAAGTGAGTATTTCAACCTAAATAACTGCATTTTGTTTTGATAAATGACACAAAATCCCAACGGTTATATGAATTCTACAGTATGACCCGGCAACTACTACGACGTAAAAAATAATTATTATTTCAAATTATTATTAATCAAACATTGTTTGTCTTTATTTTACTTTTAATCTAGGTATTTCTATGAAAATAAAGGCGATGCTATTATTTATTTTTGAATGCGCTGATAATTAATATTTTAATTTAATATGTATGTTAGTAACTATTTATTTGGTGGATATTATATACTTAGGATATTGGTACCTACCTAATATTACGTCGCTATAGGATTTGTTTCCCGAATATCCATTTTTGTCGAAATCGACATTTTAATGCAGTTCAATTTCTTTTATCGAACTCTACCGAAATCATTTATAAAACAAATATATTTTTATCTAGGAACAGAGATATTTTTTTAAAAAACCCGAATACGCCATGTTAAGTTACAATTACTCCGTGGTGTTCTCCCGAATGTCCAACTATTCGTACCTGAATATCCAAGTTAATTTCGGTCGAAATATATCTCTGGCTGAGTGTTTATTTCCCGAATATGACTTAAGCCAATCAAACCGCGCTCACGCCGTGCATCTCGCTTCCACATTCACGCTGTCTAGCTCTAAAACAATCACGCCCACTTTCATATTTTTTGGCCGTCCGGAGACTTCTTTCAAATTTCGTCTTATTGATATTGTTTTTAACGTTACTTTTGTTTTAATAGTGAATTCATCAAATTTGAAGAGATCATTCATAGCTGATACATCTCTAGTTCGCCCTGAACTTACAGTAGAGTTGTGGAAGTGAGTATTTTAACCTAAATAACTGCATTTTGTTTTGATAAATGACACAAAATCCCAACGGTTATATGAATTCTACAGTATGACCCGGCAACTACTATGACGTAAAAAATAATTATTATTTCAAATTATTTTAAATCAAACATTGTTTGTCTTTATTTTACTTTTAATCTAGGTATTTCTATGAAAATAAAGGCGATGCTATTATTTATTTTTGAATGCGCTGATAGTTAATTTAATTTAATATTATGTATGTTAGTAACTATTTATTTGGTGGATATTATATACATAGGATATTGGTACCTACCTCATATTAGCAGCCAATGGTAATTAATTTATACATGCTATTATTTTGTGTTGTTATTCCTTACAATAGTAAATATATAATATTTATTTGGTGGTTTGTAATAAGTTTAATGTCAATTATAGAAATATATAGATATAATAATCTTACAGATATATATAAATAGATTATTTTTTTTTTGGAAAAAGTATTAATATAAAATTGTTAGCAAGTACGAGTAAGTACCATCATAAAATATTGGAGAAATGACCGTGACGTCGGTTAGTAATTGAAGTAGTAGATACCTTATAATATATTTTCTCAGAAGTGATTTAAAAAAAATATGTAAGTATATTCAATTATTAAAATGGTACATTCTTAAATCTTGTGAATTATTCGTTCAATAAAAAAATAGTTAATTACTTAAAAACTATTTAATTACTTAATCCGAAAAAAAATCGAAAAAGCGATTGCCGCATGTTATTATTACATACGAACTTGGGTAATTACGATCATTAAGTATTTAAATAGTAGAGGTAATTATTAACAATTATCGTGTAAATAAATATAACATTTGAGGCGCGTACTTTTTGACCACTCAGTAATCTGTGGGCCGTGCAGCAATACGCTACGGTCTTAAATCCCGTGCGTCCATGTTTTGTCCCGAATATCCATTATTCTGAGAGAGCGCTAAAAATTTCCCGAATATCCACAGTGAGTACATGTAAATAAAACGCATTTTCTGTGCATTTAATGATTTATACCAGTATATTATTCTTGGAATCTATTCTTAGATAATGTTGCAATCATACAGTGTAGAAAGAATGATTGATACATCTACTGATATTAAAATATACGACAATGAAATTTGTTTTTCGTCTCCTGTAAAATTGACATTTGGTCTATTCGGGAAACAAATCCTATAGCGACGGTGTGATAACGTAAAATATATACTAGTTGAACTCTGCATTTTGAGTAAAAATAACATTGACTTTGGAACAGGTAACTAACTATTCAGGCAGCCAAAAACTTTTTAGTCTAGCATTAATCTTCGAACAGTTTCAATCATCAATATACATTTATCTATAATGTACAATAATTATCCTTCCGGATATATGTAATTTTTCATATATTGGAACTGAGTACATTAATGGATATATTTTATAATTTGGTACGTTTTCTAAGTTACCGTAGATATAAAATTATTTGTTTATTTATTTATTGCAAAGTGTTACAAATAAATTAGTACTCAATTAAGTACTGAATAAGACTAAAACTGTTGATTGCGGTAGAATCTAAGTAAACTAAAAGCGACTTTTCCTTCTACTAAGTCACGGAAAAAAAACTAAAGAAAAAGAAAATCTTATAAGCTTTATTACTAATTCACTTAAAGTAATTACCGAGTTTAATAAATCCTCTAACAAACCATATACTTACTTAAGCTTTGTAATTAGGCAATATATGTAATTTCCACATAAGCGTTGCGTACATAATTAAAGCTCTCTTTGATAAAAGAGAAAGCTATTCACGATCAAATCTACTTCCTACACAAAACTTAAAGTACGATAATCTATACCTAAGGCTTTATTTACATAAGGACAATGAGCTTTAACTACACTATACAAAGCCTTAAAGCTTCGAATGCCCACAAACCCTTTAACCTTCAAATAATGCCTAGTTGTATTACAACTTACAAGGGTGCAATGTTAAGCTTTCGAATATTGTGAGCTTAATATGGTGCCAATTTAAGTATTTAATAATTACATACAAATACAAAACAGGAAGTTAAATTAATCAATTGAAGTGAAACTTTTGCTTCATTGAAAACATTATCGTGGTAAGATCATTGGAAGTAGAGAATCTTGGTTTTAGGTTATTGCAACTGATATTAGAAAGTTATACTATATTAATATTGACGTATACCTAAGTCCCAAGTTATACTATGACGGGATATTGATAGAGTGCTCAACTTGAATAATTTTCAGTGGTGTGTTTTCAAAACGTAAGTTGTGAAGCAAAATTGGTATACTTGTATGGATTGTATCAGATAGATTGACCTATATTAGTATTATAGAGGAAGTAGGTTTAACTGTACTGATTATGGGATAGTATCTCAATACTGGATATTCGATTTTCTGAAGAATTAATCAATATCCAGCAAATGGTCTATAATTTCGATTATCTATGATTGTTTTAGAAGATGCTAACAGAAAGCGGTTCAAAGCAAATTTTCGTAGTTAGAGTTTTTAGAATAATAGATTCTAATGGGGTGGAATATCGATCGGCGAGTGGCACTAGACAGATACCTACTATCATGTATATTGGTACTCAACGGGCACTAAGTGACTACAAACAGAAACGCCCTAAAATCCGCTGGATAGACGAACACGTCATAAAGTTCGGTGAATGTACATGGCAGCAAAAAACTAGAAACCGAGAAGAGTTGAAAGAGCTAAGGGAGACATTCATCCAACAGCGGATTGACTCCGGCTCATGATGATTTGGTAGTGCATGTTGTCCAATATTGCGTAAACTACAATAAATAATATGATCCACTTTTTCTCAACATTTCCATAAATGTTTTTAAAATAAATAAAAATCTTCTTCATCTTGCTCTTCACGCTTTGATTAATATAAAGCTTAACAGAATATTAAAATATGTATTAATTGTAACTTCTAAATAAAAAAATAATGTAATAATCGGTAAATTATTTTTTAACTGTTGTGTATTAGGACTATACCTCAGCTGGGGCACGATCTAAAAAGATCGTGACTAGGCGATGCGCGGATTGTGTAAATTTAATGACGCGTGGCGAACGAAATATAATTTGTCATAAAAATTAAACATGCCTCCATTTAATGTTCTGTTAATTGTTCTATTAGTAACAATAATAATATATTCATTGACATGTTTTCTTTTTCAAGTAAATGGTAACATTTTTTAGTCATCTTTACACGATTTAAGAATTAATACCCCCGTCGCCATCACGAAACAAATTGACGTGTTAACAGCTCGACTTTCGCTCTCCGATTGCCAGCGAGTCCAAAATTTCATCACACCTATAGTTGAAAATTATTTGCCGTTTCACTGAAGTATGCTCTTAACACAAAAGCTTGATGATTATTCTAAAAATATCATGCAATGTATATAATATGCAATAAAAAAATATTATTCAGCTGTTGATGTCTTATTTTGCCAACTTTCTGACGTACTATTATTTATGATTTGGTGTGATAGCTTATCTAAATAACGATATTTATTTTTATAAAAACTTGTAGTTAACATTAATAATATATTTCGTTTTTATCACAGCATTTAAGTATGCAACTGCTTATGCTATGGGAAATGATTTTAAACTAAGTTCATCAATATCTGCATATTGTAAAAACATATTAGTATTATTATTTAAGATACAAAACAAATGAGGTTATAAAACAAATATTTTTACATCCAATTATGTATATTTCTCATCTTGTGAGTTTAAGAAATTTGAATTGTGGTATCTCCTGAGTGAAAACGGAAGTGGAAACCTTGGTTAGTTGAGGAAACCGGTGCTCATATCCTTGCTTACAGATGTAGTTATGGCGTGGCACTTCACATTAAAGACACATTATGGAAGCTGCCAGAAATTTCGATACTACGCGTGTTTATGACACATGCATTATAGATTTCGTCTAGACCCGGAGAATCTCACTCTCATCCTGAAGCGATGATACAAGACTGATCTACCCATTGTAGGACTAAGATTGCAATATGCGTAAAAGCTTATTAAACACTAAAATAGTTGATAATATTATTATGTAAGTAACAACAGTACATAGTGTAATAGTTTGAAGGAAAATAATCATAGAATACTTTTAAAACTGGGAATTATGCATCCGGAAGAGAAAGCAAATTTTTAGAGTATTTTTGTGCATGTGGCAGCGAGTTTTAAAAATTTGATGGATGCTACCAAATCAATTTTAAAAAAATGTTTCTAAAATATAGAGTATGAATATATTTAAATCGTCTCGTTTTAGTAGTCCTAATAAATGTAGTAGAATAAAATAGTATTACATACAAATAAAAATGAATGAAGTTTATTTTTCAATTGAATTTCAATAGTATTGACCTTAAGGAGACAGATAGTAATAAAATATTTCCGTTCATGTCTTTAACACTTCTCCAAGAACAAAAAAAACAAAACAATAAAATAAGTTAACCTAGTTGTGGAAAGAGTGTGCCGACGCTTGTTTTTCGGAAAAATCGATATTCACCCGTGGGACACGAGTCTCAAAAGAGTGAAATCGAAGAAAAGGATGTGATTTTTTCGCACCGTAAATAAACCTTTGAGGGCAGAATTTATCGCTGTGTTTTCAAATGGAAAAGCTCGTTGTAGTGGGAAATATTTGAGTGAACGTATGACATGTGATGCGTTTCTATTAGGGGCATATTATAATGCTAGTTGAATATCGTCATTTTGAGAAACTCAAAAACATACTATATAGGTATTATAAAAACCAAGTAAACTCTAATTAGTTAGTGCTTATAGTAGTAGTTATATGAAAATCCAATAAAATGTGCACTTGTATAATATAAAAGCATCTACCTATGACATGATGAATAGACTTATCTTAACTTAATATCTTAACGATCATTTCTAAGTTATTGAGCCGATTTAAAATTTACTTAGGACCCGTCAAAATCTAAAATGGCGTATAAAATTAATTTTTTCTATAATTTCCGTCATATTTAATTAATTTTCAGTTTGGTCACGTATTTTGTGATAATGAATTCTCATTATCATCTCAGTGGAAGCTTCAATTAATACCACAAATTTTCATCAACTTGGTGGATGGCGAAGAGTCCTTTAATACTTTGGACGCTGAATACGCACCTGGCGCGTAATGACCAGGCAGCCGATCGATGTAATTAACGTGCATTTTAAGGGTGGTAATTAAAAAATCATTATCTAGTCAGCAGCGAATGAGTTAATAAATCTCGTTCTACGCGGACGTTAGATGCAATTAGCATGGTTTTTAAAATGTGGTAATAAAAAAATTATCATAAGGTACGCAGTGATTGTGAACGAAGACATAAGGTGATCGTTTAAACACTATGCTCAGCGGTTTGGATGTTTCCGCACTCGCACAATGGAGAAGTATTTTTATCTCCAATAATGCACTTATGCGAGCCTAGTAGGGGTCATTTATCTCCTCTTCCACGGGCAGACAAGTGCAATTATATTTTCATTAATATAATGTGATATGTGGAGATAACTAGATTGACTTTAGACCATTACAGTGCTTAGTTTTTAACCGAGCACGATGGTTTTGCTTCCAAGCTCTTTCACGATGATTAATCTCTTCTTTGCGCTTGTTACGATTTACATGATGCTTATCCCATCATCTGGGAGTAACCCTATATGCCGTTTGAAAGGAATGAACTTATCAAGTCGGTCCGACTCTCGGTTGGATCGGTCGGTTATTGCAACTTAGTTTTTACTCAGATTTCAAAAAAAACTTGTGGCGTCTTACGGAATATGAATCGCAAACACTCTTAGGAATGCTAACCAATTTAACAGAGTGACAGTTTTTTTATGGGATACTATCAGTACAATAATCAATGACGCTTAAACTTTGTTACTCTGCATTAGAGGTAAGTTGGAAATACTGTCACCAGTTTGTGTACTCAAGTTTCGGATGAAACTACCCATACTAAGTATTTGTGGCCCAATAAACTTATTCCAAAAAATTTGTGATGATATCATCGCGAGTCTCTGTTCTGTGCACTCGACAGTTGATAGACTTTCAACACTATTGACATTAAATTAATGAGCACGAACGAAATAGTACTTGAATATAGGTATATTTTATTAGTCTATTGCGTTTGAATGTATGAATAATAATAGGTCATAAATTTTGTGTCGCAGCACAGTGGTGAGATGACACACAAGCTTGTTATATACCGCTAAAAACATATCTAAAATTAACAAAAATCACTGTTATTCATTTCTATTAACAATAATATTGTAACCTAACAGAAAAACAACTCATAAATTTAAAATTTTATAAAAATGAGACTTTTCGACAACCGGAGCTCAGCTTATTTTTAGAGATTATATTGAATACGATACACAGTCTGAGTTTCCTGAGCCGATACGTATTTTAAAATACTAATAATATGGAGTTGGTTTCAATTTCAGTTGAGTATGAAACTTTTGTCGCATACGCACGCCAAACGATCTATATAGTATTCCAAATACTAGTAAGTATTTTGGAACATGTTTATATACTAAGTATTTTTTAAACTGGTAGTAAGTATCCTTAGTCTTCAAAATCGACCAGTCTTCCCATCTCTACTCTGCATTATATGTCTCAATTACGAAGACGGTGGAGAACTAGCCTATTATGGTGGAAAAATCAAGTTAACACCGTTATTATTATAGCGGATTCATGATATAAATCATTACCATCTACGGTCAGGTTGATCCGCTGCTGGATGATAATTTCCAGTAGCATATGTTATTGTTCTCAGCCCATACCTAGTTCGTCGCTTCAAAATAGTTAAATTTGTTGAATTTCATCAATCCGTCGACCGAGTGAACTTAAATTTCTAAAACCATAAAAGCCTTCCTCAATCTTTCAATAAAGGCTTTGAAAAATAATGTTTTCCCGAAAATATTCTTCTTCAGCCTAAGGTATGCCGGCGTTCATATATTATACAGATTTTATAACACGATATTTGTCTATTAATTTCTCATATCGGTCTATTAATGTTAAAATAAGTGACATTTTGTGCAGGAAGCTAAAAAAAGTAAATATTTAATAACCCGTATCTGACTTAATAGCACACACATGCTGTAACTATATTTATCATGCCAATAATCCGTAACGTAAAAAGTGGTACAGCAAAGCACATAACGCCTAATATTATAATGATAACATCCAATAAAATGTGATATATTATATATACCTATATAATTATATATTACTTACTGTTTTATCTTTTAAATCAGGGGCGGGCAAACTTTTTGTATGTAGGGCCAAATTCAAGAATTCAAAATGAGCGGCGGGCCGCAAGTAAAACACCATTTTTAGATATACACTATTTATTATCACGAAAAATAAACATTACAAAAAAATGAATGAGAAGAATGAAAGTGTTGTAAATTTTTTCAAATTCAGGTGTTAATTTTATGGTTGATATTTTCAAAACTGCTTGTAAATGGGCATCAGAGATATTTGATCGTAAAGAATTTTTATTGAGGTTCATGATCGAAAATGTTTGTTCACATATATAGGTTGATCCAAAAACAACGAACATTTTTCTTGCATAATCTTTAAGTTGTTCGAATTTGTCTGAATTAAGGGCATTGTAAAATTTGGATATATCTTCACGACGATGCAATTCTCTTAAATCAGTGTCACAGTGCAGACCAATAATCTCAAGTTGTAGGTAGCTCTGTCAGTACACTATCAATATCTATTGAAAATGGATCGCGTACTGTTGCTAAACTTGTCTCAATTTTTCGGAAGTCACCAAATCTTTGTAAAAAATCGTCATTCAGAGCTTTAATAATTTTACCATATTCTTCACATTTATATTCTGGTATATTCAGCAACTTCAAAGTTGGAAAGTGGTCCACGTTCTTATTCGATATTTGTCGAAGGAACAACTTGAGTTTTAATAAATTGAAATCCATTCAAACTCTTCACCATATCGTGTGCATATATTATTTTTCCTTGCAACGCAGAGTTAAAAGTATTTAAATATATCACGATGTTCAACATAGAAAATAGTGGTTACATAGTGTGAGACGAGACGCAAGGAAGACATACTGAGATAATCCATTAACGAAACAACAAATTCTTCAAATTTTAATCTATTGTCAATATTTTTTAAAAAAAATATAAAAAAAGTTATTCGTAATCAGAAGTACAATTAATGATGGCGGGCCGCAAAAAAATACCCGGCGGGCCGCAGTTTGCCATCCCCTGTTTTAAATGGTTCGAAAGTGACATTTTGAAGTAAAATTCAACACATGTCATTCAACATGCTTGACAGCTTAGAGGCAATATACGGGCTATTACACGTTTATTCTTGCAATATTCAGATATGGGAAATTACTAAAATAGTACTAAAATAATACGCCAAAAATCATTTTCGTCATATATGTCAGATACGGGGTATTACTATTAGACTATCGATTAGATAATATATGACGTGATATATATGTAATATATGAAATAATCAGATATAGTTTGAACCTTGGGGAATTTCTTTAATAAAAATATTAGAGTTCGTTATATAGACCCTACCATCCGTCAAGCTTCAAGATTTCTTCCTGTTTTTGTTTTTATCTGTCCACATAAACGGCGGACATAACTTCGGTTTCGGCACGGATATAAATACCAGGGGCGGATTTTCTCACTTGTAGGCGGAATTCATTGCCAAACTTTGCCCATAAACTATCCCCGGGCAAAAAGATAGCAGTGCCAGGCGTCTTATATTGCATGCAGCGTCGGATTCGGGATACTTTCTGCCCCGAGATATGATTTATTCTTTATCACATTTTGGGATCATCGTTGTCGTCTGCTGATACCAAATGGTTTCTGAATATTCGGCCTCAGATTTTTCACGTACTTTTAATACTGCACAGTGATGGTAAACACGCGATTCGTGAATTTCTTTACTAATACTGATTTTAAGTAGATACTTTTATCTATATTTTATAATTTACTATAACATAATAATATATACTTATAATTTGATTTTCAGCATTCTATAATTACCAAAATTACGAAATAACAACCTTTTAGGAGTGTGTTAGTGAATTGACATTATCAATAAAATAAAACATTTGGTGAATACTGAGCATACAAAGTATACAAAAAAACTTACTTATTTTACTTTCCTACTATGTATTTGTTTATCAAGCTACGAATTTTGATTGGAAGAGCTGAACATGTATTTTTAGACTCTTATTTTATTATATTTATATAATATATATATAGGTATATGAATAATGGGGGGTATATAATAATTACATGTTATCTTCACCATGTATATTATAATTTATACTTCTTGAAAGTTACATTCTATCAGAATTTGAATAAACATAAACGCTTTGATATTTGGCTGAGCTTATTAGTATATAACACTTCAAAATTAAACGGTAATTGATAATTTTGACTTCTTAAATTTTCAATGAGACTGTCTTTCACCTTTTCCTTTTATTTTTTCTTCTCTAGCACTTTTAGTTTGGAAGATATTATGTAACGGTATATTTTGTACACGGTTTTAATAGATTTCGCCGTATTACAATTCACTTTTAGCTGTCGTACCGGAAGATGGCCGTATAGCACTGAGATCAAAAAATGATTTCGATTGATGAAAAGCCATTTTTGTGGACCATTGCAGACAGTAACATTCTAATTTTATTGGTTTCAATACGAACATTGAGTTGTTATTGATGACGCTGTCATTATTATCAGGTATTTGATAGGTATCATTTGATACTTACAACCACCATCTTGCTAATCTACTTTTAAAACATTTAGAAATTTATTTACATAATACATACGATATGATTGTATTTCTAATTTAATTATATACCTAGTGTATATTGTATTCTTTATTTTCCTTGTGGATTTATTGCTCATTTTTTTTTAAGTTGTTAAGTATTTTATTTAGACATGAATTTGTTCTCAATAATAATATACAGCTACTAATAGTTCACAGTGAACTGCGATACGCCCACCTGTATACGTATATTTTTTCGGACACCTGCTTATATATCGACTATATCAGCTCATTTTATGAAGCTGTCACTGACATTTGCAAGCTAAACTGTGTGCTGAAAATATTATATTATGGTTTAAAGTGTTTTACATCTAAACTTAATGCATTTTATGCAGCCGTTAAAAAATTTCGTAAATGTTTGCATATTTTTAATAAAATCTTACATTACATACATGTACATTACAATACATTCCTTCTGTGTAAGGCAGAACCTCGTTTGTCAAATATTTTCTACAAAATGTACACAATACTTTTATGCCATGATTAGGTATAGCTACGTAATACCTACAGTCAATATTATTTATATACAAATAAAAATTAAAACAATACACTTTGCATAATATATATTTTTTAAATTGACATCTTACATGATCAAATAACGCAGTTCTTATCTTCTTTTGTAAAATCATGTTTCGACTAAGATGATTGGTAATCTTCATCATTAATTGGTTCCTCTTTTTTTTATATCTTACCACGTATTATCTTGAATAAGATGTTCCTTGATTGTATAGCAACCAAGCCTTGCATAAAATGATAATACTATTTGATAGTTTACGGACTTTTGTAAAAAGATTTTTTATTATTCTTGTCCAGGATGAATATAATATAATATATCGATACTTGGGCAAGTACATAATGTAAGAATTGTTAACATGACAGAATTGTGTAACTTTTTATTTTGAAAAATTAAACACTCTACTTGATTATTTCTGTATGTAGATGTATACAACTTTTTAATAAATTATGCAATTTATAATCCCGCCATACATAAAATAAATTTTGCAGCACAATATCAATATTGGCTACATCCATCTTAGCTTTTGTTCAGTGTGAGGCATCGTGCAATGACAGTATAATCACTTAGCCGTAGAGCTTTTAACAAAGTTTCACGTCAGATTTTTCTTTTTAACGAATTTTAATAGCGCCGCAGCCTTAAAAAGTTGCCGTGGAAATCTCATCACGTCTAAAACACAAGGGCGGGGAGGCTTTCATGCTGCTTGCACACCGTTACGTTAATTTTTACGTAATGTGTCACATTTATAACGGGAGCTTTGCGTATACCCCGTAGTTAATCTTGCTACGGGCAATATTAAATTTTTTATACTAACTTTAATGAAATATAAAATTTTTACACACCTTTTTGTCATAAAAGTCACCCACAAAAAAATAATAAATGATTTTTAAGTCTGCAGCCTGCAAAGCTTATTCGCAAAATTTAACTCATGTTATTTTTAGCGATCATCATCTAGTGACAAATATTCGGTACTAAATGACTATTTAACCTTTACTCTCGTTAAAAAATATTTATATACGAAAAGTTATTTAAAAATAAAAGTCTTGCAATATTAACCATAATCATCCAGTAAAAATATTTAAATAGGTACGAAAAATTATTAAATAAAAATAAAAATAGATCAAATTCAAAATTTTTTATCTTTGCTTTACTAAATGTCAGTTTAGATTATTATAAAAAAAATATTAAGTATACTTTAGACAAAAAATAAGTAAGTCTGTAAAAACAGTGAAATTATACATATTATTTGTACTTTATTATCGTGGGTTACTGCCAAAAGTTGATAAGTCTCAAAATCATGTTATGGAGTAAGTAATTGTATTTTGAAAGATTGGTACATGCCCTATATAATCACTAATCAGGCATAACGTCTATGTGCTTTATGTGCATATTCTATGGCTTTGATATTTTCTAGCATACATATTTATAATATTTGTCACATCATAACCCCTTGTTTACTTACTCTACATACTTAAACTGTCGACTTAACAACTTTAGGATATTATACTACATATTTGCAGAAAAACCTTGTGATAAAAATATTCACAGCATTTGGTGCTTAACACACTATATTGTTATAATAATAATGTATAGAATACCATTAATTTCAACTCTATTACACACTTCTAATCATAATTATTTTAAGACATTAAGTTAAACAATATTTGTTTTTATATATAATATGCACAAATGGCATAGAAATTATATTGTTAACGGAGAAACTGCGTTAATTTTAGTTAAAATTTTCATTTTTTACATGAGACAGAGGGCTTGAAGAGAGTATATTATTGCAACCATAATGAGTTGACTGTATACAATGTATTATTCGTCTAATTATCTTTGTTAAGATATATTACGTGGAAACCGCCAGCGCTGTGCTACGTAATACTTATGTAGTTATATAAAAAGTTCGTTTGTTCTATTTTGATCCTACTTAAAACTTAATCTTCGTAAAGTATGTTTATAAATAGTTAATAATTTAAAATTTGCTTGCGGCAGTGGCCAAAAAAGGTAGGGTATTAAAATTTATTTTGACGACCGCGTCCTAAAGGTTAGGTAACTAAACTAAGTTGGCTATTTAAACATGAATAAATTAATTCTGAAGAGGGTTAAGCGTGTTATTTTACAATTTACTATTTTAATAAAATGACGACTGAGCGCTTATTAAAATTAAACACTGCCTACTATATATACTGATTTGCTTAATGGTGGCAGTAATAAACTTGAATGTTGCCTCACAAATTAGATCTTTGGAGTGAATCGTTTACTACCTACTTAATAAACATATTAATAATATAATATTTATTTAAAAAAAAATACTAATTAAAATACGATTCCAAATATCTTACGAATAATAATTACGTATTGTAATTTTTCCAACTAGCGCATATAATTTATATACGAGTATATTATATAATACAGCAAACGAATAATAATATATGCATTTAGCGGTATGATTTGATAGTGGTAAAAAAGTCGTTGTTGGGATAAGAGTTTATTGGTTGATAAAGAATACATTGATTACAATAATAAGGATGCTGACGTGAGATTATAATCGCGAGGTAATGATGTACTGCTGAGTTATGATCAAGAGAATAATTTAAAAAAATCACTGAAAGACTTGATTCGATTGGAATAACGGATGTACTATGTCGAGTGAAGAACTCATGACAATAGCAGCACGTCTCGTGACGGACTCGATGATTTAAGTGTGGATTTATGGATTGTCTTTTTTTATATTGATGCAGTACATATATTACAATTATAATCGTAATAACCAATTAAAATAAACACTACTGATCTAGTTGTGAATGAGGAAACACTGACAATTATTATTGTTCTAATGTTTTGTTCTTATAAGAAAACCAATATATTAAAATGTGTCATTCATTTAATGCTAAGTAGCATGACTGCTACATGCACATCAAGACCATTACTGTTGCAAAATTACCAGTTCCTTCAAAAACTTTTTAATGAACTTGCGTAATGAAAATCTGACTCGAAAAAACAACCCTGACAGCTCTTGGTGATTCGGTCATTTATAAAAATTGATGATGAAGATATTGTAATAATTGATGGCTCAGATAATTAAAAAAAAAACAATAGTGGTTGTATGAGAATGGCAAGATATATTTATGTTGGGTCACTACTGTGGTGTTCGATGTATGGGTTGAGGATGATGATAATGAAGTCTACGATGTAGCAGGGTGAGATTTATTAGCAGCGTATCGGTACAATAGTATATTATACTATGATAATACATATAATCTACTGAGATAGTTACGAGCTAGGTACTTGGATTCGAGTGACATTTAGATAAATTATTCTTCGTTATTTATACAATAAAAAGTAATACATTAACATTAAATTCTGTTACATAATCATATTGGACTAATTATAGAGTCAGCGTTTTAACTCGAGTAGCGAAATGAAATATTATTTATTATTACAGTCGTAAGAAAATATGATACCATGAAAAATGATTATTCGGCTAATACACCGTAATGATATAATGTGCTGTGATATGATTAATAATATACCGTATCTAATATTGCCAATCAACTTGCTGATCTAGCTAAGAGTTGTTTGCTGGAAATTGATTCGCTGGGAATATATTACTGCAGAGTAATTTGATACATTAAACAATAGATATCTTATCGCTATTATTCTGCAGCTACATTTATAATGAGGTTGTTAAAAATTACAGCGTGTACAATCATAAATACTTAATTTATATTATTGTATTTCTTGCGCACACCGGCAGAGCTCCCAGTGTGCTTACGGTCAAAATCCTGAGTGATGGTTCTTGACTTGGATAGATCAAAATAGAGTGAAAAAAAAAACAATATGATAAAATGCGAATTCTGTCTCCAAATTCCAAAAATCCCTCGTCGTTGGAGTTGACTGACCTTCTCTCACTATGCGTCCACGACTTTTTACCTGGATCTCGGATGACATCCGCTTTGGTCGCCCACCCTCTTTAGCATATTGCTACATTCGCTACTACAAAATTTGTAGGCCGGTATACCCCCAATATGTAGACAGCTAGTCAAATAATATTATAATAAGTCTCAGACCCTAATTTTATTACAGTATTAACATTTTAATTTAATAAAAAATAGCCTAACAAATCATTAAATTTTACAGATTAACTGAGTTAAAGAATCTTACTCTAATTAACAATAAATTTAGATACGTTAAATTACACTTTTAACATCGATAATTATATAAAACCTAAATTTGCTATTTGTACAGCTCAATATTATAATATTGGCTAGAATGTAGTTATAAACGGGTTTAGGACTCCTTTGGGTTTTATGGGAATTAGGTCCCTAGAGGATGACACTTTTTGACGGTGTCAGTAGGTAACTAAATAAATGCTTTTATTGAGTAAAATAATCAAAAAAATAAACTTCTCGAAACTATTTAACCAAGTAACCAAGTATTTTTAAAATTCCTGTAAAATTATGATTTGCATATGGACGCTTTTTCATCACAATCAGAACGATCTTTGCTTCATAGTTGGCTAACCGGATTATTGATTGGCAAAAAAATACAAATATTTTTTCCAATATTTCATTTTTTTGTACCAAACATCACCATATCGTATGTTTGCTTTGCGGTTTGTTGAATCGGTACATCAAAAATGACTTTTTCCTTGCTTTTTCAGTGGCTTAAAAAAATTCATTGAAGATTTAAAATTCCAATTTTTTCATGAATTCATTGCTTTTGCTCGGATGAAAAGTTAGCAATGTCCAATGAGTATGCTTTTCAATAGTATTTTACTGTATATACGTTAACAGTTATGATCAGGGTTAGCCCGTGGCCTTTTGACTCACCGATAAAACAATTTTATCTTTCTAAACCTCGAATCTGGTGGTCAACTGAACTCTGATTATTGTAATTGAATATAGTTTAACAATACTATAAAGATGTAGACAATTTTTTTTAGTAAACAGTTTTATTGCAATATAGTTAGGTACAGTTATATTCCAACAATATTGAAGTCATCGCTATCTGTACATTTCAGAACAATATTAGCTAAGCCTGAAGTCTATTTATAGGTATGAGTTTTATATCATAGCCCTTTTATTTTTCATTATATGCTACATTCATTATGACCTATTTTCATATTCATCAATATAAATATATTAAAAATATCTGACGCATAACTATTTATTTAAATATATGCCATTGACTGTACTCACATAATTCCTAGCAAATTAAAAATAAATAATAAAAGTAAAAGTACCTATGGTCTAAATGTGTTTTAAAACATCAGAATGTTTTCTAATTTAGAACTCCTATCTCTGGAGCCTGACTGCCAATCACCCCAGTTCGGCAGCAATCATGGAAAATAATACTATGTCATGGATCCTCATTAGATCTATGCCACGACACAGAATCAACCAAAGTTTTTGAAACCACCCATTTTAAGCCGAGCAGTTTTTGATTTTTTTTTTTTACTAATAACTTAAATAAAATACGTGATATTAGTTGGGTGCTTTAGAATATCATAAAGGTAGAAAAACTTCAGTACCCAAAATGGATTTGGAAGAAACATAAAATTTTAAAAATTACACCCATTATTATGAAAAATAATAAATACCAAAAGTAAACAAAAAAATATTCTTAGCATTGAATTTGAACGATTTTTATGTATGTGAAGAAACAGAGAAATATTTTTTTGGACAACAAAAAAAATCTAAACCAAATTCGGGAGGAAAACTCACAAAACTACATCTCTTGACGGGAGGGGGGGGGGGGGTCACGGGTTTAATTCTTTGGAAAAAATTTGATGATTTATATTCCAGTTCAATAACTCAATGGAATGGTTGAATCGTTGGATGTATAATATTGATTCTCCACAACAAAAAATCCGTTCCATAATTAATAATAATCTTATTCTTGTTATCCACCGTCAAGTGCAAAAAAAAATAAGATATCAAATTTATATTTCAACATTACAAATTGTTATTTTAAGACGTTCACAATACGATATTTAGAAATAAAGAAATATAGTTAAAACAGAATTAGGTATATAAAAGTTATTAAAAAGTGGAAAAGTGTAAAATACAAAAAAAAAATAGATACAAGGAAGTACACCGAATGAGCTAAGCTGACCTTATTTTATGAATTATTTATAAAACAATGCCCACCTATATTCATCCTCACGCAGGTGGAATAATATGTCAATATCCGGAGTGATTTGGTTGAACAGAGCTATTGCCCTCCCAGTTGGTGTTACCAATGGCAGGTAAGTTCTGCACCTTGGAAGAACAAATAGCTGATGCTCCCGATTTCTAAGATAGTTATCAGAGATACACAGGTCAATACTACCAAGAATGGTAGAGTTCTCATTTTCACCACGCATAAGTCGGAAAAAATACGTGGCCAAATATAAATATCGTCTAGTGTTTGAGCTACAGTATGTAAGCATACCTAAGAGGAAGCCAATTGGATAAAGCCACAGATAGTATCCATACAACCTCAAGTAAAGGAGTCTCATTTTTTTTTTAACTCGCTCCACCATAAGGTCGTATTTCAACTGATGTGGCCCAAACTATCGACCCACTCTCAAGCCGGCTTCTAACTAAGGAGTCATAGAGCTGTCTGAGTGACAGTTATAGAGATCTCAATCCGTAGACTGATAGACATGATCCTATGAATGTGATATTATGAAAAAATATATGAAATCCTTAGGTTTGCCCAAAACTAGAAGAGATGCGGACGTCGGTTTTTATTATGACACTTAATTATTGATATATTGATTTAAAGGACAAAAGACGATAGCCAAAATTTAATTTCATCGTTATTAGATAGGGTTCCCGAGGCTTTATTTGTAATGCACATTGGCAAAAATTCTGGTTCATGTTCAGATGACGTATTTTTTTCAAAGATTCTTTTAGTACGTACATATCTGAAATATTTTTTTTTAATTATGTGAGTTCAATGCAGAGAATGTTACATTTTCAAACAATGAAAATCATTCGATGAATGAAAAAAAATAGTTTATCAAAAACTTTTTACCTTTAAACTGTTAAAATACAGTATGTTAGTATTGTTTCTCGTAACTTTGAATGAAATACCACTATCTCGAGAAGTTAGCGATGTTGTGTACAGTTTCAAAGACAACTGTACACTGTGTTAACACGGCGAGAATGAAAGAAATACTCTACGTGCCTGAATCACAGTGGCGCTTCAATAAAACAGCCAGTAGGGGTGTAAATCTCTCTGTGGAGTTACACAACCTTTCGCTCTATCAATTCACTGCACTGTTTATAACTTTATTGTACAAAATGTATAGTGGAGCTTTAGGTGAAAGCTTTTGAGCAGGTTAGGCATTAACTTTCTAGCGATCCATTTCCAATATCCTATAACACTTGCCATATAGTATACCTACTTATGAGTTAATAGACAATAAGTTATTTATTTATATAGAATGATATTTATTTTTCAAAAGAAGGAATAATTATTCTTTTTAAAATATTTTCAGTAAAAAAAAATTTTAAAAATCTAAATTACCTGGTTAAGGATCGTTGTGCTATGTGAAGGTCAAAAATTAAAAGAATTGGCTATCTTTGCGATTTTAACCTAAATATTCCGTAGATTTTATAAATAAACTGCATTTGTTATTATGATAGGTAGTAGGTACCTTGTCTTTGAAAATGCACTATATAATAATATCTACAATTTCTAATTTAAAATAAAGTATGTATCAATTTTTGGGTAGAAAAGATAAGACCTTCAAATCATGCCCCCCGCAAGAAGTGGGAGGAGGGACCTTACAGAGCTTTAGCCTCAATAATTCACAATATTAAAAATAATTTATTAAATTATTAGCAAGTGCAAGTACGCTATAACAAAAAAAGTGGAGAGATCCTGACACCGGTTAGTTATAATAAGGTTTTATTACTACTATTATTTAAACTACAAAAGCCGATTGCAAAACAATAACGAAATTTAGAAAGCGCTTCAAGTGAGAATTATTAAAACCACTGTTTCATTTCATCATAATTAGATAGGACACACATAGTTTAATAGTTAGATCACATGGGCGCTAATTCCAAAAGGCTTAGAGATCCACTGGGTGTCATTTAAAAAAAATCTAGTGGTTATATATTTCTCTTTAAAATTACGTAAATTAAAAGTAATTTTGAACACAGATGCTAATATTATTAATTAGTATTATTTAAAAATATGTAAGAAATTGCACATTTTTTTTAATTTAAAGAAGTAGGTTTTTCTACGGTACGTGTCTAATGTAGACACTTATTTTTTCTACTGTTTGTCATGTTTTATGCTAAATAAAACGTTTCCAAATCGTTTCAGGGAAAGATAGGTCCACAAAAATAATGAGCATTATACGTGCTCAGGTTTTAGATTTATATTATAAATCCCTTAGTAAATTTAATGTGGTGCGGTGGCTAAATTATTGCGCCTATTTTGCCGTGAATTATTCTAATGTGCACCCTTTTGAAATATTTGCGTGATGCTTAGAGTGAGCAATGGGAGTAGTCCCATACTGAAAGCAGGTGAAGTACTGCCTGCAAATGGCCATTCCATTCCCAGGCAGCTAAAGCTTCAAAGTATCCCATCTCTGTACGTCAAATTTAGTAATCTTTTCAAGAGACTCAGCATCTGTTTGTTGGTATTTCATGCTAAATTATAAAATATAATCTAATATAACAATTATTTTACGACGTATTTTGCACACCATGTCATGCTAAGTTTACATTTATTTATATGATATCATTGTCGTCGTGTCTCACATTGCGTTTCTCTTTTTATGCACATAACAATAATATTATGTTATGTGAGAACGAGACAGCTAATAAAATTTCCAAGGTGCAAGTCCTAGGTTTTTATTAGTAAATGTTTATAAGATCCAAACGTCTACTGCCATATAATATGGATTTTAATTGAGGCCCGTTAAAAATTAGTGTAATTATATAATTTGGTTAGGTGATACGTTGTTCTCGCATAACAATAAAACTTATATTAAACACTTTTATTAGTATCAGCTCATGAGGGAGTGTTGATAAAATTTCTTAAAATGTATAATGATAGGTACAGTATTTATATGTATGTAGCATTATAAGGGTGACACTTTTTAATGTGTATGTTTTGTTGTCAAAACAAAACAAAGTGACGGAAGTAATCGTCAGCATTCCCTCAATCATAACCTAGATCAACAGTATCTATTATGATTTTTTTTAAATTGGAATAATGTCTCTTGTAATGTATGGATTGCATTTGTATAAATAGCAACGACGATCCATAACTTGTCCATCACTCAGCTCACTACTCATCTGGAGTCCGGTCACTCAACGCAGTTAACCGTCATTCCACTTTACTCTGTCATCCTTGTCAGTGTATTTATTTATTCTTGTAAAGATAAATAAACTCTCTCTCCTTGAAACCACCAAGCAACCACGACTTTATCTAAACACCCTCATCATCCCCATATGTACATTATGATATTGTCAATTTTATCTATAAATAACTCATCACTCATTGTTACAAATGGTTTCAATAAGTAGGTATAAAAAGGTTCGCCATCGCTGTAGTTATTGTTTTCAATACTGGGATCCCAGAATTTAAAATTAGTATACTGTTGCTTTGTGCAATCATAAAAACCAACAAATTGTCAGTGTCTGCAATACCGTGAATAAATCAAATTAAAAAAAATCGTTTTCATCATATTCTGTTTGGCTGCGCTTTTTAGTGGATTGGAAATTTTGACGAAATGATTCGGATGCTGAGGGTGGGGTGTTATGTGTAAAATCCCAGGTACTGACCTTTTATACTGTAGAGGCTGGCTCCGTGGAAAATGGTTTAGTTTATAAGTATTTATAAGTGCACAGTTGATGAATGACTGACCGTTAATTGTCAGCCTGGCAAAGATAAGGATGTCAGCTGGATAGGACTTTTTTATCGTATTAGATCCACCCTAATTCGCCTAACCATTGTTAAATAAGACCTGACAATGTACCTACATATTTCAATTTGAAATCATTTTACAGTTTTCTTTTATTATCGGATTAAATCATTATCATTATTAATGAACTATACTATGAAGCTATAAAAGACGTTCTCACAACGCATTATTTCTTTCACATTAACTCATATACTATAAGGAAAGTATTGCAGTTTCATTGACAATATTTTTATAACGCTTTTGGTTTTCATAGAATTCAGTGTCAACGTTTTTTACATATGACTCTAAATTTAATTGCCATGAGAGATGTAAAATTCAGTCGAAAAAACAACAATCGTAAGCTGTCTCGCACATCTAAACTCGCCTCGTCTGCCACACATCCATAAATCAAACCTTTTCAAAACGTCGCAGTAATGTTGCATATGGAGACCGCATATATAGACGCATAGCGACAGTCACTTGTAACGTATCGAAACGTGGATATGTATGGGATGCGGCAACCGGTGACCGGCGAGTTTCGACATTAGCGGCGGAGCTCCATTTGGCAACGTGTGTTTTGTGAATAACAATGACGTCACATCGACGTACGTTACCACGACAGTATTTACACTTCCACAGTTAAGTAGGACAGCACACTTACCGTTTTTTCCAGACGTATTCTGCAGGCACCAAACTAGAAGACTCCAACCTTCGCACTGGATTAGCCAGTTCCTCACCGGCCATGGCAACTTCGCCGCCAGACTCCACGAGTTTGGCTTGATAGTAGATGGGCCTGGTTGTACCTGCGGGCATGACCACCAAGATGTTGAACACATCCTCTGGGATTGCTCGCTTATGGAGCTCGAACGAGCGGAGCTGTTTGCCAGGGTCCGTCCTCACACGGGCCCAATTGGTCATGGAGATCTGATAGCAACCGAGGCCAACTTTGCAGCATTCGAGAAATTTGCAGCGTCATATGGGGAGCGCGATAGTCCCGACTCTTCTGTAGACTCATCCATTTCAATTCGTGACACTCAGTATGTGGGTATATAAAGCGCTTAACGTCAGCGGACAGCAGAGCCAGTCCAAAAAAAGGGAAAAAAAAACTTTCTTAACTTTATTCTTTAAGCACTACGGTGCATAGTTGCAGCATCAGTCCTGTGCGGCTCCGTCTCGGGACGGAATGAGCACTTAAAATCACTTCTTTCAGACATGTTTAAAGCGTCATGGAAAGCGGCCGTGCATATATGACGGGTGATGGTGGGAACTTTAACGTAGTTAAGTAGGACATGGCCATTTTCCACACTTTAAAGTCGCACGTGGGAACAGGTCGAATACCAATGCTTATTACTTCTTCGGACCGTTTACACGTTGTGGTTTTAGTGCGAGTAGTGTGTAGGTACTAATTGGTAGCACTAAGCTCGTGTAAACAAACCTTAACTTGTTGGTTGTTAGGTACAAGGGTTAAAATTACGAGAAGTCACGAGTACCAAGTACATCGTGGTAGTATCGACATGCTGCATATTGCATCCTTACAGTTTACATAAGATAAGACGTTCATTCGTGACGTGAGTTGGCCAGATGTAACTTGCTAGAGAGTTCACAAAGATTATAAATATGTAACAATTTCATACACTTCAATTAACTTACACTCTTACTCACCCAACTACTTACCCCGCCCCACCGTTTTCACCAATAATTTCTTGCAATATTTGTTAAGCTGTGATATTAGAGTAATATAGATCTCAAGCACTGACACTTGCAGTCTTAACTACTGGTGGTTATGCTCAACTGCGAGTCGTTGCACTCACAATTAATTATTTTAATGTGCGTATTTCAAAAAAATACTACCTCATTCTTAGGTCAACAATTATTATAAAACAATCATTATTCGTAGGATGTTTATCACATTTGAATGGTCAAAGACATAACTTATAATCAGTATCTTTAGAATTCTTCAAATATGTTAATCGTGCCCATTTTTTGAATAATAAAATGCCTACTTCTTGTCAAATTTGGGATCACAGAGATTATAAAATATATTTTTTTATCGTAAATATTTCACTATATAGTTTTAAGATTAATTTTACTAATGGTTTTATAAATGCGTTTTGAATTAATAAATCTAAAAAATCTTAACACCACTGCATATGGATATACTGAAATATGACTATATTCTAAAACATTAGGTCGAGAGGTTTTAAAAAATACCATTTTATGTAATAAAAATACTTTATCCAGTCATCAAATGTTTAAAATAAATATAAAAGATAATAAGGCTTCAAAATTATATAAATAGATTATCTACAACGTTTAAGGAATGTTCAGGCTAATGCTTTGAAAATACCATAAAATATCCATTTTGACCTACGTTGGGCATGTGAGCCTTTAAAGAGATTTATACATATATATTAAATTGGTAGATACTTATATTTTTCCATAATATATTTCATAAATACGGGTATCAATACCGGTATTCAATAAGAAATACCGAAATACAGTTTTAGTATTTTCATTCGATATTACAATCCCAAGTCAAAAAGTCAAAAAAATCTATAGGATGTATAGGTATAAAAAACAAATAATTCTTTTAAAAAAACATTTTTTTTAAATAACTATCCAATAAAATAATGTCTACTACAAATAGGTAAATACATTAATAAACCATGTGTTTCTTAAAAGAGTGTGAGATAAGGCTACAGAATGAGTTCAGTTTTCATATGGAATTAGGTAATTCTTATCAAGAGACCGAATAGCTATTCCTATAACACTACTTTAAAATATATAATAAATACTTTAAACTAATATATATAGTCTATATAACAGCGAGCCTTATGACATTTTATTATTACAGAACATGATGGCATTTCTTGTACGTTTTTATTTAGCTGTGGGTAGTGCAAGAAGATAAAACAATGTTTCATTGTTTCTAGCCGTCATCTTTATGTTTGATATGCAAAGTTGACTATTTGCAATAAACTTATAACATAAACACTAGTTTATTTTTATTGTTAATGTTATTTTTTCTACATGAATACCTACTATTTGCAACAGTTTAATTTTGGTTTCATTATATGTTTACATTCATTCATAATAATAATTCGGAAGTTTCAGTGTTGGTCTAGAGCAGTAATTATCAACCTTTTATGCTTTCTAGAACTCTTAAAACATTAATTTATAAAATTACGAGAAATCTCTACTCGATTAATACATAAAGTGTGTTGTTGAAAAGTCCGCACACGGAAATATTGCGGACACAAACATAAGTACTATTTAAAATAATCATTGGATTTTCAAATGCTTTTATTGTGTATACGAGAATCAGTTTTCATTTAGAATAAGATCATGATTGTGATAGCAGATGCACAGAATTTTGTACTTTTCAGAAAATGCGCTATTTATTCTTACCTTTGCGTGGCTTTTGTTATATAGATTTTTCATGATACCGATAAGGTGTGCTGGAACTCTCATTCACCTACTAATAGTGAATGAAGCATAACATTTACATTTTTCTCTACAGTTGCCTGATGTTCTGAATTTCCTTGCCTATAACAAAACTTACTTATTTCCTACGTATTTGTCGGCCGATGAAATACTTCAAATGTCTACTGATTATAATTATTAAGTAATAGGATATTGCTTGCATGTAAAATAAGAGAGTTTGTTCGATAGTTTTCGCATTTATGTGGGGAACCCTTTTTGTGAAGGGAGATCAGAATTGACTCTGTCATACACCGTTTTTCTGTAACCATTAAGTTTTTAAGGCTTTGCAAGTATGCCGTTGCCATTTGATGACTTGTGTCTATATTTTGTACCGTATGATGTAGAATGTGGATAGACTGTTCAAAGTAATTTTTTGTTGATATTTACGTTTTTAAACGGAATGGCCAACTTCCAATTTCTGAATCTTTTAATAATAATTTTAAGGTCGCTGTAAATCGTTGGTAAGCGTCTGTTGTAATAGCTTTAGTTATAGGCCATTTGTTTAAAGCAAGACTCAAAGTACGGAGTGTGTGAATAGGGAGAATGTAACCGTAAGTTATTGATTCCGGCAAGATTTTGTTAACTTCATCCCTTCTCACGCCACCTTAAAAAAATATAATAAATTAATAGATGGGTATCATGTAATAATTTATTAGTTATTTAACTTTATTATAATATTATAGCTATTTTTTATAATAAACCTCTCCCACAAAAATTTTCTGTGTACGCGTTGGATACCTAATATATCTACATATTTTTTTTTAAATAGAAAATAATAAAAATCCTATATGAATCTGAGCTGTCTCATGGAGAGGTCTCTTAACAGATTTTTGTTTTACGTGAAATCGATGTTAGTGACTGGCTCAACCTATTAAATCCAAAGATACGTTAAAAAATAACATGCGATAATTTTAGCCAGACCCGGGATTCAATCCTGCTACTCAATATACCTATACACTGCTACTAAACCATTTGTCAATTGCAGGGATCAAAATGGACCGGAATATACCTGAGTGCCGTTCCGGTTCATACGATCCCCAAAATTATCGCTCCGTATCGTGGAAATAATAATCGCCTGAGCGAGATATGTCAAATAATAATAAAAAATCTAACACACTTATTTTTCTAAAAACATATTATTCACTTAGACAACAATGTTATTATTTTTAAATTATTGAGCGATCCGGTTCGTAAAAAAAATATTTCAAACGCTGGTCAATTTATAATATCGTATGGTGAAACTGGTCGTAATTTATATGTGGAAAAGATACTTTCAATACAAAATAATTAATAAACTAGTAACTAATGTGTTGTGATCTTTAAATAACTATAAACATGTAACACAAATAAAACTACGTAAAGAAAATGAATAAAGATATTTTTAATGACTTGACTAAATTTTAATAAACCAATAATATATTATGTAAGTATGTAAATAAATATACAGCAAAGAGGGTTCGTTGAATGGATTATGGAACAACAAGTGGATGCTGATTTTTCGAACAAAATCATCTTTAGCGAAGAGGCTCATTTTCACCTTGATGGCTTTGTTAATCATCAAAATTGTCGCATTTGGGGTTCAGATAATCCACGAGTGATTGTTGCGAAATAAATGCATCCACAATGTGTCACTGTTTGGCGCGGATTTTGGGCTGGAGGCATCATCGGGCTATTCTTCTTCGAAAATGCTGCTGGTCAGGCGATAACAGGTAATGGTGATCACTATTGCGACATGGTGATCCAGTTTTTTGTACCTAAATTTCAAGATATGGATTTGGACGACATGTGGTTTCAACAAGACGGTACCACATGCTATATATCCAGAGAAACAATTCCATTAATGCATGAATCATTTCCTGGTCGTGTAATTTCCCGTTTTAGTGACCAGAATTGGCCGCCCAGATCATGCGATTTAACTCCGTTGGACTTTTTCTTTAGGTTTTTTGAAGTCTAAGGATTATGCCAATAAACCCACGACCACCCACGCCTTGCAAGAGAAAATTGAGCCCTGTTAGTATGCAAATACATTTATGCAAAACGGTCATGGAAAATTTGACAAAAGAGTGCGTTTGTGCCAGCAAAGCCGTGGAAGCCATTTACCGATATGCTACTCCATACATAACCATATACTGCAGCGATTTCCAAACTAGCAGGCGCGCCTCTCTAGGGAAGCGCGGAGTGTTGCAAAGGGAGGCGCGAAAAGTTTAACACAATTAATGTAGCCATAGATTTTCAGTTTGCAAATGCATAGTTTATAAAACGGTCGCTAGTTATAAACTACATAAAAAACAGTCCTATAAAAGGTTGTTTGCAAACCTGTCTGAAAATATGGAGATAAATTTTATAAAATCTCACTTCTATACGAAGAAATGAAATAAAAGGGTCAAATCATAATGTTGAAATTGGAGGCAAAATTGTTTAGAAATGATAATTTTGTTGTTAAACATGTCTATTTGGTTGAAATTTAAAAAAAATTGAGGGAATAAATCAAAACAAGGATCACAAATGCATTCACTGATTTTAAAAGACTAAGTGAAGGCATTCATAAAAAATTAGAGCTTTAAAAATCAAAATTACAAAAAAATAAGTTCCCCATGTTTCCATTTTAAAATGATTTCTGCGCCAGATCAAAACAGAATAAACACAGAAACAAAAATCTATTTACTAAGTTATTGGTTAGTTTGCTAATGCACTTTTCATATTATTTTAGTAATAGTAAAAAAAAGACTGTTTCACGACTATTAAATATTTTAAATATGCGGTTGTGCGTTGCGATTTGAGGTGATACCTGTATGATGATTGATATTGTACTTAAATGATAACTGTCGTGTAATCTATGAAACTGGAAAGGATTGACTAATATTAAAATTGATTATGCTAATAAACAAGTACATTCATCGCATGAAAAACAAATTAATTTAAAAATTAATGTGATATAAGTAGTAAAACCTGTTTATTTTTATATTATTTCCCCTTTCATTTTTGTATTTGTACATTGTTGACTATTTAAAAAAAAGTTTCTTTATTATTTAATGAAATGAAGGGGGGAGGCGCCAAGATTAGATTTTTTTAAAAGGGAGGCGTAGTCACATAAAGTTTGGAAACCACTGCTATGTTGTATATATATATATATATAGTAAAACCTGTGTTTTCTATCAAAATTACTTCTTGTGTGAATTTTGGGACACCCTATATATTTAGTTGTATGTCGTTTTTGGCTCGGGCGACATCGGATATATTATTATTATCTGATAGATTATTAATAGCAAATATAATGATGGTTTACATTATGTCTTTTTTGGGACCAAATCCACAACAAATGATAGGCAAACGAAGTTTCCTCTATTATTGAATACCTGAATCACATATTTATAAGAACCATAAAAAGACTTTCCTTTCAATATAAAGTCAAATAAAGCTGTCAAGTCAACATAAACGATTCTATCGGCTACCTAAAACAGAAATAATAATTAGTTAAAACGGGCACTGTTCATTTATTTATAAAAACATCATTCATATTTTTCCCATTCAAAATTTATCATGCAGTGGTGTACGGATATATGTTTATTAATATAAATAAAAATTTACAGTAAAGTTTGTCTATAGAGGCTTCTAAAATCAATCATAAAATATTGACAAAAAATGATTTTCCATAAAACAGGTGTGTCGTCATCACCGTCCACATTATTCAAAAGTTATCAATTACGGACTATACTGTGATACCAAACCATTATTTGTAAATTCTAAAATATGTGTATGTATCAAAATAATACTACTTATAGAATTGTATTTACCTTTCTAAATATACATCCTTTATCAGGAACCACAATACTTTTTACCAAAAGCCAAATAAAATCACTCCCTGGTGCGCACAAATTGTTATCATTTATATATAGTAGCTTTCGATATTGATTTTTATGTAAATGATACATTTTTATTTTTACCTGTAAATAAATAAATATGCTCATATATAGTGGAACCATAAGTCACGTACCACATGGATTAGCGATTGTCTCGTCTCGAGAATTCTCAATAAATAATGATTTTCAAATTTCAAATTCAAATTTATATTCAATATTTATTTATTTTACATATAATGAATATGGCAAATAATAAATTCAATACGTTCACGATATGACATAAAATGTTAATATTTTTTTAATTACAAATACAGGGTAATGTGAAAAAATTATACAATAATAAAATAAGAAAATAAAAGTACATGGAAGCACACAGAGTGAACTAGGTTGATAGCCCCTATCTTAAAAACTTATAAAACAGCGTCAACCTAAATTCACTCTCATATAATTGGAATATATCACTATCCGAAGCCATTTGATTAAACATAGTTATTCTCAATTGGCATTATTAATGGCAGGTTAATTCTTCACCTTGGGAGAACAAACAGCGGAAGCCCTCGATGTCTAAGATAATTATCAGAGACACACAAGCCAACACCCCTAAGAATGGCAGAGTATGCATTTACGCCGTGTATAAGTCTTAAAAAAATATGTTACTAAATACAGACCCAATCTAAGCTTTAAGCTACAGTATATAAGCATACCTAAGAGAAAGTGAGTCCGATAGAGCCACGGATAATATCCAAACAGCCGAAAGTAAATGAGTCTCAAAAATTTCTTCTTGACCTTCTCCACTATAAGGCTGTACTTCAACTGATGCGGGGCCCAAATGATAGTCCCACTCTCAAGATTGCTTCTAATTTAGGATTTATAGTGTTTTTTTAGTACAGTAAATTCCGAAAAGACCCGGGAAGTAGGCAAGACAAAGCCCACCATTTTTAGTGCCTTTTTACAAATGGTAACTATATAACCACTAAACGTCAGTTTACTGTCAAACGTCATGCCAAGATCCCTTACAGATGATATTCGCGAGAGAACTCTGCCATGCATCGAATACTGGAAAAATAATACTCATGAGGCTCTAGCAAACGATAAAATATTGCATTTATCAATATTGAAGTCCAGTTTGTTACGCCTGTTCCAATCTAATATATTATCTATTCAAGTTGCAGTTGACGACAATCATTCAAGGTGACAACTTCCACGAAGAGTTATAAGTCATCAGTGAACAACAAAAACATAGCATTTTTAATTACCTATGCTAACTCATTTATAAAAATCGTGAACAGCAATGGCCCCAAGTTTAAATCCTGAGGCACACCAGAAAATATTTGAATATCTGTGACTGGTATATATACGTATAGTTGAAAATTCTTAAAATAACTCCCGAATAACCTGAGAAATCGGTCAGACAATCCAATTAGTTTGAGTTTTCGCATCAGAATATCGTGATAGACCTCTGACTCGACGACTTTGTCAAATGCTTTTGAGAAATTATTGTTAAAACAGTCAACCTGACTGCCTCTATCTAGTGCTGACGACACGTGATCAGTAAATACCATCAAGTTTGTTTCCTTTGAATAGCCTGCTCTAAATGCATGTTGCTCATTCATCATAAATTACTCAATCCTTGGAAAAATCATGATGTGCATGATCATCTTAAAAACATTTGCTGGTGCAGAGAGAACAGTCCCGCTTATAGTTGTCCACTCATGACTCCGTACCACTTTTTCGAATTGGAGTAACCTTTGCCATCTTACAGGCATCCGAAAAGATACCCGTCTCTATTGTCAGGTTAAATATATACGAAAGTGGGCTTTGAGAAAGTGAATATAGTCCTTTAAAAAAAATATTGGGACATTATCCGGTCCTATAAAGCGAAAATTCTTTATTTTTTTTTTTGATAAATCTAAACACATCATCCTCAATTAGGAAGATGTTAACAGATTGGGCACTACATGATCATTTTCTTCACGTATATTATATAATTCCAAAATGATTTAGAATTTTCGCGAATGCAATCCTTTACGGATTCCATATAATGTTCGATATGCCAGCCGAACAGCTTGTCTCATTCTCACGCGATAAAGGTTAAACATTTCATAGTCATGCTGACCATGCTTATTAGCCTTCCAGGCTTTATGATAGCAGTGTTTGACTCTAATGTCTCCAATAAGATTCCGAGAAAACCACTTCGGGCATCGTCTTTCACCTCGACACGTTGACTTCCTCGAAAAACATTTATTAAACACATTATACAACACTAAAAGTTTGTTCTTTTATGTCTTGATTATAATATATGTACTTAATAATTTTTTTAGAGGCTCATATATTATTTTCAAAATAATCCATTAGTGAAATTGTCAGATAATACGGTGTATCTGATCTCTATAAAAAATCTATCTCCTTCGTCCATTAGTCTCTTCAACCCTTACTCACTAAATATGGATTAACGAGTGGGCTTGCTATAATAGTTGCTTTAAAAATGTTAGTTAAATTAATATATAACCATATGGCGATAGTAAAACATGTATTTTAAAAATAAAAAGAAATTAGAAAAGAAGATCACAAAACTTGTTATACAATAAGATCACAGTGAAACTAGCAAGGCATGAATCCACGCAAGAATTGGTCACAAGCAGTGGCGGACGGTGATAGTAAAATTAGGGAGTGCAAACAAAATCTTGCATTTAGGGATTGCAATACCGAATGAATATATCAATACCGGTATTCGTCAAAACATATAGAAAAAAGTACCTATCAATAAATATAACTTTAAAACACTATGTTATAGCAACCTAAAGTACCTACATATATTTATTATGTTGACCCCTATAAATATGTATAAATCATACTATTTTAGAACTGCTAATTTTTAAAAATAGTCCGGGTATAGGAAAATCTCTCTCAAATTCAACATTTTTGTCGGATGTACCTACTATCAACATTGGACTAATAGTTATACAATTATAATTATTTGCCATATATTGCCAATGTTCGATGGTATCGATTAATAATTCAACACCAATTTTGAAATACCGGTATTGCAATCCTTACATGCATTGTACATTTCGTGGATATGAAAAAATCGGCAATAACATTCGTCGCGGTGGCGGACTTATGCTTAAACGTGAAATACGTATAATATAAATTGCAGTATGAAATGAATAATTAATGACGCTTATATTATTCATTGACTACATTTATTTGTAGCAGACACAGCAGCCTTACACACGCTTTACGTGGCTGGGACACGTATTTCGGATGCCGCCAAAGAGTGCGACACTTCGTACCCTTGTGGCACAGCCTCAAGGGTTCCGTCGCCGTGCCCGGCCCTTCTTCGTCCTGCAGTCGTGCTACAGGAGCGACCTATGTGCTGCAGGTCTGACATGGTGGGAGGCGCAAGAGTTGGCGATGGACCGAGAGAAGTGGCGCGAACTTGCGCTTGCCCTATGTCCCAATATTGGGTCGTGATAGGGTGGTAGAAGAAGAAGAATACACACTATTTAAGTTTTTTATTATATCTACACTTCATATTATATTTCCACATAGTTGCCAGGTTTGACATTTCTAACGGCTATAATATTCATAAATAGTAATAAATTAATAAATAAATATAATTTTTTAGACAGTCACTGACGATCTCTTTTTAAAATCAAACTGGTTGAGAAAAAATATGTTATTATGAAAATAATTTTATTACCACTACATTCCTGGAATCTTCGTGCAATGTGTAATTTCCAATAATTATTGTGTTATTGTTTTTTGAAATTTCCGTTGTCAAATGTAGATCCGACAAATTTCTATTTTTTACACCTTTGCAAAGAGTAAAACTATGAAATATTGATGTAGAAGGACCCTAGAAGAATATGTTATATTTAATTAATTTGACATGTAAATGTTGACATTTTACAAGATTTTTAGAATATCATATTTGACAAGATCGAATACAAAAACAATTACAACCAAAATATGAGTCAAAATTAAATAAAAAATAAAATAATAAATAATGCGCAATATATAAAGTTGTGTTATAACAATCCCAAATATTAAATAGTGTATACAAACGGAGAGAAGACCCAAAATATAATTGATCATTTAACAAATTAGAATTGGGCAAAAATTTTTATCAATTAATTTCTAGGATTTCCTGTTTATCCAATTTTATAGATTTCTCATTCAAATGCAGGATTTAATTTTTTTTAATCATATTAGACTAGTGATTATTGAAACATAAATGATTTCCAAAAGATGACGATTCATTACCATTTTTGGTACAGGCTAAATGTTTTTTGATCCTAGTGTTAAAAGATCGTCCCGTTTGTCCAACATATTTGGTATCACAAGAGTCACAACTAAATAGATAAATTCCACTTTGGTTAAGTTTATCTAATATATCTTTAGTATTCACCAATATTAAATTCAAATTTTGTGTGTTGTAAAATGTTATATTGAAAATATGTTTATCTATTTTTCTTGATATATTCTCAGACACTCTTTCTAGGAAACATAATTTAACTCAGCGTTTTTTTACACTGGCTTCATCTATCATCAAGCTAGAGGTCACATTTAATAAAACTATTTTTTTTAATTTATTGGCCAGAATATGACCAATCAAACGTGATTCATAACCGTTATTAAAAGCGATTTGTTTAAAAACTATTTTCGGACATAGGAACCATTAATAAACGATGTATAAAAGCATGGAAAACTGATAATTTATGTGAAATATGGTGTGTAGAAGAGTTATTAATAATGTTAATACTGAAGGTACCCTTCCTAAAAATGCTAAATGTATGTTTGTTATTTGTAACATTGATTATTAAATCCAAGAAGTTAATTGTTCTGTTCCCTAGTTCCATTGTGAATTGTATTGACTTATTAACACTATTTATGTCTTTTAAAAAAATATCTAATTGTCTTTCCGTGCCTGACCACAAAGCTACGATATCATTTACATATATATAAGAAACCATCTACAAAGCTAACGAAATAGTCTTTACATAAACCATTTGTAGTTTTAATAACAATATCTCAAGTGTTTTAGACAATCAATTTTCGGATTTATATAAATATACCCCTAATGATTTTGTATTGTTAATAATAATAATCCCATCTTTTACTGAGAAATAACTATGTCAGCGAATGCTTCTCTACGTAAAACCCAAAAAGAAACATCCCGACCACCTTCGAAATCCAGCCCACCGGAGTATCAATATTTATTATATATTTATTATATATATTATATTTTATTTAATCAAGGAAAAGTATCAGATACATTGATTAAAATTATGTAAGTATATAAAATTATTATAGAGACCATAAAAGTGTGCATATATAAATTATAATATAGTAAAGCCTTAATAAGATACCAATAACATGAAATAGAAAGAAATTAGAAAATGAAAACAGAAAAAGAATATTGAATAATTATATAACATTTGTATAGTATAATATTATTAGTTGTTATATTGTATGAGTTAGGAATTATTGAACTTATATATAACATTATGAGTAATGTAACAGAATAACAAGGATAGAGAAAAAAACATACATGTGAAATTCGATCTGTGTAAATTATACAAAATTTTGATTAGATCAACGATGGAGAAATAAATATCATGATAATTTAACCAAGAGCGCCATATAAAGAAGATTAAATTTTTGTAAAATCAGAATGACCACGACTGACAAGGGAAAAAAGTTTGCAATTGCGTATAAAAACATATTATTTCCAACTGATACCAAGTTACCTCTCAGAGAGACCATTTTATAGGGTCTGCCTAGTATCTATAGTATATAATAGTAAATATTAACAGAATTTGCAAGTTTTCAAATTTGACTTACCCAGTTTTTCATAATATTTGCATTTTCCATCGTAAAACAAAACGTAGTGCATATTAGTATAAGCAATATACGTAGTTACATAATATTATATGTCTTGTCCACCATCATAAGTCTGAATTAATGAAAAAATGTATACGCTAGATCAGTGGTCGGCAACCCAAATGCATTGGCGTTCCCCAAAACAGGTAATTCAAATTACTGGACACTCAGCGTGCCACTGAAATAAAACTAGTAAATCTTTTGTAAGACAATTATATTTGACTATAATAATACACGTTACATAAAAACATCATAAAATTTATAATATTTAAATATTATTGAATAAATATTATATTTGGTTCATAGTTTGAAGTTTTTAATTATGTGTACAATTCCGAAGAATTTTCTTCGGTTAAGCGATTTCGATACGGGTTTATAATATATTTCATAATTGAGAATATTTGCTCACGTACGTTGTACTGAAAACGCTTAGAAGACCAAATCCGACTTTTTTTATACAATGAAATCTGTCTGAGAGTTCATTCCACGTTTTGGTTATCATGTCAAAATGATTGTCTCGTCTTTCATAATTTCATCTCTGGCAGTTTTAAAGTTTAATTTCCAAATTTCAGAATTGTTAAATTCTAAACTCCAAATCAACATACGCAATGTTAAAAAGTTCAAAATATTCAATTTTGAAACGGTCTTTAACGTTAGGCTGCAAAATATATTTAAACATCTGTGAGTGTTTTTGTAAATCATTAAATCTGTTAACCCTTTACTGCATAGTGTCGCAAATTTGCAAAATCTTAACACCACTGCACATGGATATACTGAAATATGACTATATTCTAAAACATTAGATCGAGAGGTTTAAAAGAATACTATTTTATGTAATAAAAATACGGTACTGTTCGGTTAAAGCGGATACAGTGGAAAACGCATTTTGATAATAGCCGATAAACTGGATTATTTGTTAGGTTAACCTAACCTAACCTAACCTAACCCAACCTAACCTAACCTAAACTAACCCAAACTAACAAATAATCCAGTTTATCGGCTATTTTCAAAATGCGTTTTCCGCTGTATCCGCTTTAACCGAACAGTACCAAAAATACTTTATGCAGTCATCAAATGTTTAAAATAAATATAAAAGATAATAAGGCTACAAAAGTATATAAATAGATTATGTACAACGTTTAAGGAATGTCTAGGATTATGCTCTGAAAATACCATAAAAGCTCCATTTTGACCTACGTGGGCCATGTGGACCCTTAACGGAATTAGAAGGTTTTGTCAGCACATACAGATACGCGGTGCATCCACGATGCTTCTCAAAGGTGACAAGGCCGCTGTTGGTGACTTTCACCTTGCTCTACCTCTAAACCTTGATCCTGAAAAGTATCAATGAGGAAGCGGACAATACGTCAAATGAGCTAGTGGAAGAGATAGTGGGATGTCTCCATCAAGGGCGGTCACACATAATATTTGTTCTTCACAAAAGTTCAATGGGAATTAGAGATAAGCGGTTAGACTCCTGACCACTACACCAGCCATATTTTGAATGGCCACGGCGGTTTTGCTGCCAAGCTCTATTACCTAAGATTTGTCACCCGACTAACATGCCCATGTTATGGAGTACTACAGGATTCAAACCACATCCTCTGGGAATTTCCGAGAATGTATTTTGAAAAGGAAGTGATGCTCAAGTTGGGCCATCCAACTTGGTCGCCAATTCTATTGTGTTTAAAAAAATTGCGGCATCTTATTATTGCCGACGTAAAGATCTCTCGACATAGTTGTACATGTCCATATTATTTTTGCTTTGTTTTTTGTACTATATATTCATTAGTTATTAGAACTATTTATTTTTGTTAGTTCACAATGTTCCTCTCTCCCATGAACCCTTTTATAGGAAAGTCTCTGTATATTCAGTGAAAGTACACCTAATTTTGTGGCGACCTCAGACTTGGGTATCTGCTCTTGAGACATTCCCTGGCATAAAAAACTGAGGATGCTTTACAGCCAAATTTATGACCTCATGATACGCTCGATTAAGAGCGTGAGTATTACGGGGTTGGTTGGTTTGTAGGGCTATCTTATTATGTTTGTGTTACCGCGAAGCGAGTTACAAAAACCACTCTCGGTATAATTCAAATGCATAATTATAATATTAGAATATTTTAATTTTACTTTTCTTATATAGGGGAAGGGAGGGAGACTTGATCCCCGTTTTATATTTGTTGTTATAACTTTTCTCCTACTGTGATTGTAGTAATTCTTTATAACCTATTAGTTGCCAAATTTATCTAGGTATTCGTTTATAATTCACAAAATGTGGATAACTGATTTAAAAAAAATATATTTTACAAAATGTCAGGTAAGGGAAAAGTGATCAAGTCACCCCCAATGTGGGTGACTTGATCACTACATATGGGAGATTTGATTAGGGGGGATCGCACATATGTATGACAGTCATAATCATAAATAATACGTCTAGTTATTAAAAGAAAATATTTTATTGACCTTAAACTCTACATAATAATTTATGCTTTTAATAATCAAATCAATGCACATCATTCAACACTAAAATTGCGAAGAGACTTGCGGAAAAATGAATTCGCTTGCTCATAGACTTAAAAATTGATTTAAGTAGATTCTTTGCAATCTGATATCTCGCTTCACCACCTATGTCTTCGACTGCAGGCCATTTAAATGTCTTGTGGTCACGTTTTCTGGCAAATTTCACTTTAAATCTCTTTGTTGTCTGTTGTTGAATCTGCCCAACGTAACGATGTAGCTTCTTTTTGTGTGAAATAAAGTTGACAATTAATTATCCAATCATCTACCGTAAGCTCAAAATCATCATCGACGTCTGATTCGCACTCTGTTAAAAAATCAGCTTCGAGGACTTAGGTTGTAAAGAGAATCAGGCGATGGAAGAACGGGAACATCATTTTCCGATGAACTCGAAGAATTTTGAATTTGTTTCAAATTTTTCTTAGTTTTTAAACATATTTTTGCTTTTCTGATTTCCATTCTATATTCTTTGTCCCCTTTATGTTCTCTGGCAATATATTCTGCCTCAATAGCCTATAGAAACTAACTATGGGAGATGTGATCCCTAGGGATCTAGTGTCCCATAGTAAACGTGATCAAGTGTCCCCAATACTAGTAAAATCAAAATTATTGAATTAAAACGGTAACTACAAACAAAATTAAAACAACTACTAACAGCAAATAAATCTTGAATATATACATATAGACTGAATAAATACAGCAATCACTCACCGTTATGTAAAAAGCAGATATTGAAGTCCATAGATTTAGAAAAAACTTGTCTAAACTGTCAAAAAGAGTTCGGTCGGACGTGTTCTTTACTACATTGATTTCGAAAGCTCTGAATATACTCTGACGTCTATGGTATATGGCGGGCAGCCAGTGTTACTAATATTGAAAGATTTTTTTTACACAATAACGAGTTCTTGGTGGGTGAACAAGTCTCCCAGGGGATCATGTCTCCCTCTCTTCCCCTACCGATATCAATACAACAACGTACATAACTTTTAAAACCATTATTGAATATGCCCATAAAAGTCTTCTTATTATTAAATCATAACTCAAAAAAAATTCAAAGCGGTTTTATTGACAAATATTATATAACATCTGATTTGATTTATTTTCAGTAAAGACATGTATTTCACTGTGCTGAGTACTAATATTAGGACTAACTTTATATTTTTCAATTGGATGCTTTTAAAATATCAAGATAGTGGTCTATATTTGTATTTCTTTAATTATTGTCGGATTTGATTGATTTTCAGTATAGACATATATTTTACTATTTTGAATTGGTAAGAAATCAATGTAAAACTCGATATTTTGAAATTAAAAAAGTAAAAAATTACTACCACGATTGCAAAAAAATATGCATTTAAACAATTAATATTATCGTCTAATGTGATAAATTTTCAATTTTTACTTGTATTTTTAAATGTTTAATACTAAGAATATAATATATGTGATATTTTTCAATTGTACGCCCGACTATATAATATCAATATGATAACGAAAATTTCAATGTAACATACATAATTTTGAAAAACACTTCTAAAAAAGTATATTATAACCAATAGAAAAAATCTTTTTTGAAAAAAGTAAGCCATCCCGGCAGGGAATCGAACCCTGCATCTCCTGGGTTTACGCCCGGGGCGTAAACACGATTGCCAAACTAGCTCGATTTCGAAGAGCGCTGATGAGCAGGTATCAAAAAGGCGAATAGTTAAAATTTGTCGCTATGAGTACGTCGCCTTGTAGCATAGAGGATAATGCGCGGACGGGGCGTAAACTCAGGAGATGCAGGGTTCGATTCCCTGACGGGTTGGCTTACTTTTTTCAAAAAATATTTTTTTCTATTGGTTTAAATATACTTTCTCAGAAGTGTTTTTCAAAATTACGTATGTACAATAATTAGAATGGTACATTCTTAAATCTTGTGAATTATTCGTTGAATAAAAGAAATAGTTAATTAATACAATAAAATTGTTTAATTCAGTTTGTGCAGGTATTTTTGGTGGTGAATACTAATTATGAGTTAAATCAATATTTTACCATGTGTGGTATTCATGTGAGACATACAATGACTTACTGGAAGAATGTGAGATAAATTTGTTTAATTAATATTTAAAAAAAAAAATGTTCTTTGGAAAAATTATTAGTCCTGTCCACAATTACATGCTTTTCCGTTCATTTCACGAATTCATTACAGTGCATGCGTCATCTGCGCATTACGTGCCTCAATCAGTTTCAAATTGGCACTTATTTTTGATGAAAGTACTAGCGCAGGCAAATCTTGTCAGCTTAGACTTCTCTTCAACACTCCAGCAATTTCATATTTTTTAGGGAACATTCCGGTTGTTCGTGGAGTTAATAGTCTATAATATGGTACTCACAATATGTATTTTAGTCTAAGCTCTAAGTATATCGTTACAGTTGATCAGATTGGATTGGAAGATTATTATTTATTTAAGGGAGAGTACAAACAAATAACCTAAAGTATTATAGAAATAAATTAAAAGGGAATAATGCATTCATATTTTAAACGAAAAGTACGACGTGACAGTACTGGGTGTAAAAACAGAATTAAAAGTTGACGGTCATATTATTTTTCTAAAGAACATCAACAAATTAAGGAAACAGCAACATCAGCAGACAGTAATTTTATATTAAATTTAAATCGCTTTAACTTGAGTTGTTGTAATCAGTATTTATTGTGAAAGCTGATGACGTTTACGGAGGTGAATGATAATTCATAATATTAGAATATTTATCATTCATGTAATGCAAAGTACGATGGCAGTCAACTAGTTCCAAGATCGATTTTGTCGTTAAGGGGGGAAGTGCGCCGCGTAGGTCAAAATGGAGGTTTTATGCTATTTTCAATGCATGATCCTAAACATTTCTTAAACGTTATAGATAATCTATTTAAATAATTTTGAAGCCTTATTATCTTTTATATTTATTTTAAACATTTGATGACTGCATAAAGTATTTTTATTACATAAAATAGTATTCTTTTAAACCTCTCGATCTAATGTCTTAGAATGTAGTCATATTTCAGTACATCTATGTGCAGTCGTGTTATGATTTTTTATATTTATTAATTTTTAAAAGCATTTATGAAACTATTATTAAAATTTATGTTGACATTATTTTAGTGAAATTTTTAGTGAAACTCCAGAATAACCTGAGAAATCGATCAGACAATCGAAATAGTTGAAGTTTTCCCATCAAAATATCGTGATCGACTCTGCTTTGCTGCTGCGATGCTTTCGAAAAATCGTTGTGAAAATAGTCAACCTAACTGCCTCTATCTAGTGCTGACGACACGTAATCAGTAAATACCATTAGGTTTGTTTCCGTTGAACGGCCTGCTCTAGATCGATGGTGCTCATTCATTAAAAATGACTCAATCCTTGGAGAAATCATGCTGTGCATGATCATTTCAAGAACATTTGCTGTATACACAACGTAACTTCATTTTCTTTTCGTAATTTCTTTACACTAAATACCTTACCTTAATTTTCCTGACACTGTGCATTAAAATAAACTCATTAAACTCAGTCAATGCTCATTTTAAGCGTGGCAGGCAAAGTCTTGGGCATCTTCTCCCAGGACACTCCCAGTCCAATTGTTTTAGTTTCTTCACATCACCAATTGTAGGTTCCCGCGATACGCTCAATTAAGATTAAGTATAGCGTGGGGCGGGTTTCTGTGGAGGGCGCTTAACTTCAATGCTGGTACAGACAGAACAGCACAGGCTTACAGTTTTCCATTGATGACTCCGTACCACTTTTTCGAATTGGAGTAACCTTCGACATCTTATATGATTTTATAAAGATTCCCGTCTCTATTGCCTGGTTAAATATAATACTTATATGAAAATGGGTCTTTGATAAAGTCAATACACTCGTTTAAAAAAACTCGGCGCTTTGCGCCTCACATGAGGGCCTCACCCCCTGTGCCCGTCAGATGATGGTTACTTAAACCCTGACGGCTAAAATTATTAAACATGGATACACGCTTTGCCTACTTATTCTCTGAATGCTGGTTGTCCAAATTCGAAAGAAAAAATGCCAATCTCTGTTGCTAATGAATTTAATACGACTATTTACTTATAACTTTGCATTTTTTTATTTTTTTACTGCACTGATACGCCTCTGTGACTGATTATTTCGCATTAAATTAGATCAAATGATATTCACTTGTATTAATATATGAAGTAATATATTTATATTATATTATAATATATATATATATTTAATAAAATATATAACGTAGTGTAAAGTTAACTCTCCATTTATCACAAAAAATGTTCTAAAATGGTGTTGAAGGTGGAAATATATTTTTAATTGTAAGAGTCCATTATTCTCAGAAGGAATATCAGAAAACCATTTTCACGAAGAGAACTCACCTTAAACACTAAATAAAAACTGCTCATTCACATTATCAAGACTACAAAAATAAACGACTTGTCTGTGCTTAAGTATTAAAGAAAAATTAAAGAAATTTAAAGAAATGAAATTTGTTAAATCGTATAGATTTAACAAAATAAATTGTGGAACGCGGGTTTACTCGTCATCCCCGAAGGACCGCTTGCTGCCGACTAAAGTCTTTAGCGGCCGCGCTACTTTTGTGACATTATTTTTCGTTACGCCTGTATGATTTTTCGTAATGAATCCACCCGGTAGGTCATGGCAAAAACATGTATCTATGCTAAAATGTTGGGATATTATCCGGTCCCAAAAAGGGAAAATGCTTTTGTGTTTTAATAAATATAAACACATTACCCTCAATTGGGAAGATGTCAACAGATTGGGCATTACATAATCATTTTCTTGATGTATATTATATATAATCCCAAAACGATTTAGGATTTTTCCTTAGGAGATTCCATATATTTTATTTGCCATGAATATTTGACGGAGATGGACTTATACTTAAACGTGGAATACGAATAATATATTTCAGTTTGAAATGAATGAATGATGATTATGTTATTCACTGACTACATTTATTTGTTGCTAAAATTACACAATCCAAGTCTATGATTATTATACTAAGGATATTTACACTATTTTCGATTTTTATTATATAATATACACTTCATAATATTATGACGTGTCTACATAGTTGCTACATTTGACATTTCTAACGGTGATAATATTAAATAAATTTTAACTGATGTAAATATTTTAGACAGTGACACGATCTCTTTTTAAATCAAAATGCTAGAGAAAAATTATGTAACAATTCAATGTTATTATAAAAATAATTTTATTACCACTACATTCCTGGAATTTTCGTGCAATGTGTAATTTCCAATAATTATTGTGTTATTGTTTTTTGCAACTTCCGTTGTCAAATGTAGATCCGACAAATTTCTATTTTTTACACCGTTGCAAAGAGTAAAACTATGAAATATTGACGTTGAAGGACCCTAGAAGAATATGTTATATTTAATTAATTTGACATGTAAATTTTGACATTGCGGCGCTTGATGATCTGCAGCAAGCGGTAGGTAGCATAGGATGGGAATAAATTAAATATGCAAAAACAAATCTTAGCACACACTACACATATATTATAATAACACCAACTCTATCCTTTCTTATACGAATGCTCTTATTTTCCATTGGATATCTAAAAGAATCTAAAATCTAAATTATGCCAAAATACTTATAATACAAAATCGTAATATCCTATCCCGACATCCTGCAAGTGCACAAATACTGGCCCAAATATAAATAATATTATCTTAAAACCATTTGCGCGCTGCTCTTTTCGGGTAACAAAACATACCTGTCTACAAAGCTAAGCAAGGGCATACTCTGCATGATACAGGCGGCAAAAATCTACCGCCGTGTCCTGCGCCCTTTGAAAAATATGATATTTTTAAATATAGGGTAGTAGGAAAAACCTTGATGTTAAAAAATCGCTCCGTCTCGGGGGGTACATCCTATAAGTAATAAGTTACATAAGATCATTCGTAATCTAAACAATTACGCACAATAACAAGTGTAATATTGTACCTCTTCAATATCAGTGTTATAAGGTGACGGTCAGTGAATTAACCAAATCGTTTCTATCTAAACCATGTGTTGTTTTAATAACAATATCTCAAGTGTTTTAGACAATCAATTGTCTGATCTATATAAATATACCCTTCATGATTTTATTATTCTAATAATAATAATCCTATCTTTTAGTGAGAAATAACTATGTGTTGCATGTCAGCAAATGCTTCTCTCCACGCAAAACCGAAAAAAATGAATCAACCCGACCACCTTTGAAATCTAGCCCTCCAGAGTATCAATAAGTATTATATATTATATTTTTTTAATCAAGGAAAAGAACCAGATATTATATTGATTATAATATGTATATAAAATTATTACAGATACCAGCAAAGTGTGCATATATAAATTATGATATAGTAAAGCTTTAACAAGATACTAATAACATAAAATAGAAATAAATTAGAAAAGAAAAACAGAAAAAGAATATTGAATAATAATTATTAACAAAAATATAAAGTTTTTATAGTTATTACATATACCTATGTATGTGTAAAGAATTATTAAATTATATATATAATATTATGAATAATGTAAGAGAATAATAAGGATAGAGAAAAGACATACATTTGAAATTCGATTAGTGTAAATTATACAAAATTTTGAATGGAGCAGCGATCGAGAAATAACCATCATAATAATTTAATCGAGAGCGCCAAATAAAGGAGATTAAATTTGTGTAAAATTAGAATGAACATTACTGACATGGGACAAAGTTTGAATTTGCGTATAAAAACATATTTCTTACTGACACCAGCCGGTCTATTCTATACACAAGCCTGCTTTCGGTCCGCTACGGTATCTAAATAGGGTAGGAAAGTATCGAATTATTAACACTTATTGCAACAATTACATTAAGTTAGCCGCCTGAACTGTCAAAGTCTCGTCTAAATAGGGTAGGAAAAATATCGAATTATTAACACTTATTGCAACAATTATAATAAATTAGCCGTCTGAATTGTCTATCTCAGTCTAAAATTTATCACAGGGAAGAGAGGTGCTGTTAAAACATAGCACTTATTGTAACAATTATAACTAAATTATTGTAATTGTTACAATAAGTGTTAATAATTCGATACTTTTCTACCCTATTTAGCTGCAGTAGCGGACCGAAAGCAGCCTTGTGTATAGAATTGACCCGCAGGTTGCCTCTCAGATATACCATTTTATAGGCTTGTCTTAAAGGAATTTGTAAGTTTTAAATCTGACTTACCCAGTTTTTCATAATATTTGCATTTTCCATCGTAAAACAAAATGTAGTGCATATGGGTATAAGCAATATGCATAGTAACATAATATTATCTGTCTTGTCCACCATTATAAGTCTGAATAAATGAAATATTCTGTACACTAGATTATATTAATGTAATGCAATTTCGATAAAATATGAACTGCTTAATTCTCATAATTATTAGTAGGTAATATATCTATCAGTTTTTAATGACAATAAATCTATTTTTTTTACTGAATGCACATTATTTATTATATTTTTATTTGACATTATTAATTACTATTTAAATATGCTTTTAATATGACAATAACATCAGATAAGAATTAAGTATCATAACATCAATTATAATTCAAATATTACTTTCAGATAATCATTATCATTTTTTTATTTAAGAAAACAAAACATTGTGGACATAACAAATCTAAATTCAGCACGTTGACAACATGAGTTTTACATTATAACAAATATTTCTCTCACATGAGAGAAGAAGAGAATATCTTATATTAGATATAATAATAATTTAAAAAGAAAACATAAGTATAATTTTATAGAGAATAATAAAATTTCGAATGCAAAATACATAGCAGGTCACCGAAAATGTCTAAGTCTTTGGGGAGCGCATTGATTAGTCCTGCACCCATCGCTAATGGTGCCTAATAGACTTGACACGAAGACACGGTTTCGATCCAGAATAAATCATGGCTGCGACCACGTAGGTAATTAACAGGCACATGTTAATTCAAATTCTTTAGGACACCAGGATTGGAAACCATCCCTCGCAATAACAGGCAAAAATGTGAAGGAGAGCAGAAGAGACCTACGAGAATCAAGAGAGTAAAAATAAGTATGCCTTGTAGAAAGGCAGTTGTAAAATAATAATTTGACAAATTGTCAAGAGGAAAATAGTTATATGTCTTAAAATAACGACATCGAAGATATTTCTTCTGGATGCGTTCTAAAATAAGCTTATAGAAAACCTCATAAGGACACCAGATAATCGACCTATATTTAATAATGCTACGCACTAACGAGCCATCTTCTTCCTATATATTATACATCATCATCAGCCGAGGTCAATCCACTGCTGGATGAAGGCCTCTCCAAATTTCCTCCAACTCTCTCAGTCCTGTGTCGTTCGCTGCCACGTATTTCCGCCGAATTTTATCAGTTCGTCAATCCAGCGGCTTTTAGGGCGACCCTGTGGCCGTTTCGTGCCTCTTGGGTACCATTGGATGACGGTATTTGTCCAGCGGCTGTCCTTTCGACGGGCAATGTGCCCGTCTAATATCCCGAATATTGAATAATTTATAAACAAAAAGATAACATTTTTATAATGTATACATATGTGGGTCTATTCTATACTCATCGACCGCTAAAGTGCTCTCTTGCTGCTGTTAAAATTTATCACTTATTGCAACAATTACAAACATCTTATTGTAATTGTTACAATAAGTGCTAATACTTTGATACAAACCTACCCTAAGTTTGATATTATTTATCACTTTATCACTTTAGTGGTCGATAAGTATAGAATAGACCCAATGATATATATATATATTATATATATATATATATATTATATATGTATTATATTATTAGATGTGTTAAGTATTATTGAAATTTGTACATACTGGCAGAGCCAGCTGCCTTGCTAAACCTTACAGGTCGCTTGGCATCCTTATCTAATAAAAATAAGTGTAGGATTTCAATATGATCATAAAAAGTCTAACCACCATGAAACCCATTGACTTGGTACCATAGTTACTTTATGTAGTAGATAATTTGAATAGTCATCGTTTTTTCATTAGAATGGATTTTAATTGACAGGATATTCTTATTTTTCATACATTTAGATTATTGCAGTATAAATAATACTATTTGTTTATTCAATTGAGAAAGACCTCATTAGATTTAAAAAATGACATAAAAATATTTCTCGTAAGTATAGAGTTTTTTAAGATAATTACCACTCTAAGGATCTAAAAGTCCATGCGGTTTGCTTAGGAGAAAATTTTTTTTAATCTTAAATTCCAACTCGCTTAATCTATAATTTGTCGAATTTCATGGTTTTGCTGATTTGCGTGTCGTTATTTAACTGCCAATGTAAATTTGGGGTCATATACCTAAGTAGTCATTTAGCTATTTGGGATTTCGGTATTCAGGTTGTCGTTCAAGACCACCACAGGCTGCTGGGCCAAGTATAACAGGTAGTAATCACCTATTGTTACCGCTGACATTTTAATAGAATCTATTTGTAGGTATATAAATCTTTCGTTAAAGCGCGTGCATTTAAATCTGATATATTATATATCTCAATCATTCGAATGTAATGCAATACTCATCATAAATCTCTATATAATAAATGTGAATCTCCCGCGTGTTCCATTTAGGTAAAAGAAGAAGGTTAGCCGTATTAAATAAAAGATGAATTGAAACATTGTAATATTTCATTGTCTATAACAAAAACAACTGCTTGCAGCTATAAAATAATATTAAAAAATCAAATTTGAACTAAAACTTAGTCTTATTAATATTAATACTATCGACTGAAGGTACTTGATTGAATTTGAATTTAAATTCTAATGGATTCAAGCTCTGTTCTATTCCATTTAAGTCGTTTTTCCCGACCCGGGTTTTGCCATTCGGCATCTTCAGGCACCGTGTACACTCACCAAAGGTAAACACACACTGACAACGAACTAGAATTTAGTCCTTGATCATATTATAGTTGTCGTAAAAACAATAAACGTTACTTTTATGGATTGGGAATAGATCAACGATGGAAAAATAGCTATCATAATTTGAAAAAAAAAGCGCTGAATAAAGGAAATTTGTGTAAAATTAGAATGACCACGTCTGACATGCAACAAGTTTGCATTTGCGTACAAAAACCTTTTTTCTACTAACACCAAGTTATTTCTGAAAGAGATCATTTATTTTTATAGGCTTAATGGATTAATTTGTACTCTCCTTCGTAAAACAAAACATAGTACATATAATATAGTATATGTCTTATCCACAATCATACGTCTGAATAAATGAAAAAAAATATGCGCTAGATTAAACATAATATTTTGATTTTATAATCGAAAATAAGATGTAGGGTCACTGGTATAGTAATTGGCCATTTCAACTTCTAGTTGGTAAAATAAGATGTTAGCCATCCTTTTCTCACATTTGTCGCCATATATAGCTCCGCCCTCTTCTTCTTAGTATGCCATATTTCAGAAGTTACCACCAGAAGGTGCTAGTGTTTTATTGGCTGTCAAACCTAAAAGTCTGTGAATTTATGTGTCATTTCTTAAGAAATCCTCAAGGTAAGCTGCTTTTGAAATACTTAAAAAAACTCTATATCCCAGCATATATGTGTGTTTTTACAAGATATTCTATTGACCTGCATTGCATGGAAGGATCTAATTGTTTTTGACGTTTGCCGCAATTAACGTCACTTTTTAAGGGTGGCTAATTACTTTATTTGAAAAAGCGCGTTTAACAGTAGTTGGCCAATTATACCAATAACTATGTTTTATAAAAATAAAAAATAAATACGATTTTTTTACATATTCTGATAAAACTATGCAAATTAGCTGATACATATTGTTTTCGTGTAATTATGACACTAATGAACAGTTATTAGCCGGGTGGCCAATTACTATGTTCGTTATATGCCAACTACTGTATTTTTTGCAGGTTCTACATTATGCCAAAAAAACGATTCATAGCAGCCAGCAGTAAGATAAAGCTCACGAAGAAGTTAAAGATAATATTATATCTGTGAGAGCTACCGCGAAAAAATATGGCATTCATCGGGCTACTATGTGATTCAAAATGAAAAATCCTCCAAGTCGACCTGAATATGGACCCCTTCCATACTTAACCAAAGAAGAAGAAGAATGTGATCTTGTAGAATGGATAATATTATATGCAAGCTAGGAAGAAAAGGATTTCCCAGAAAAAAGACGATATTGAGAATAGCGTGCAACTTTTTTTTAACGAAAAACCCACACCGAACCCTTTTAACAATAATAATCCAGGGATAGGTTGGTTGAAATCTTGTTTTAAAACGTCATCCAAATAGTCGAAAGATCGAGTGAAGCAAGTTCATGCGTGATAGAGGATGATCTTAGGAAATAGTTTACTCAGATTAATAACTATTTAAATGAAAGGGGGTCGAAAACGTAATAAACGATCCGTCGCGTATTCATAATACAGACGAATCGGGGTTTCAAACATGTCCATCAAGCGGTCGTGTATTTTCAGCTAAGGGAGAAAAAAACGTGTATGCAATTGGTAAAGGAAAGGCAAAAGAACGCATTTTCGTAATATTTACATTTTCAGCAAAATATGGCGACACTCGATTGCCAGTTCCAGATTCCAGTCGTTTTATTCGTCGATGTACACAAAAACATATGACGTTTTGGACCGATGAAGAAAATGCAGAAGAAGACTTTCCATGAGTGGTCTCCAAAAATAATTTTGTTTCGAACAAGTTGTTGATAAAATTAAGCCGGAATATCTAATTAATGGTTTCAGGGCATGTAGTCTCTTTCCCTTCAATATAAACGCTGTTGATTATACAAAATGATTAGCAAAACGAATTTAAACTAACCAAAATTCTAACATTGATATATAAATGAAGTCAAAACTATACCCTTTGATTTTTTCAAAGAGGTTGTTAGTGAAGAGAGAATACAACAATTTGAGAATGGTACCTACACAACATATAAGCGGTGAAAAAAGCTTCAAAATTTCAAACGTTTTGTATCAATTGTGGCAATATTTTAATACATCACAAAGAACGTGCCCTAGAATTAGACACTTGTGTTATGTGATACCAAGACAAGTGATGTATCTGATGGCATATCAGACGATTTGGACATATCGACCAGAGAGAATCTATCGGAAGATTCTGACTCGATGGATACAGAAGAGATGCTTTACTTGTTTCGTAATAGAGATTACTAACTAGATTCCCTTATTAATTACTGACTATATATTTTTTTGTTTATTTTCATATTTTATCTGTGTTTTTTTTTTCAATTTAATATATGTTTCTATAAAAATGTCATTGTTTTCTTTATTTAGGCTGAATTGTTAATATCAAAGGTTGTATTAGCATTTTTAACAAACATTTTGATCAAATTTGAAGTGGCCAATAACTATAAAAATGGGGGAGGCAATAGCTATAAAAAAGTGGCCAATTACTGAATTTGTGCTCTCCATAAACGGTAATAATCAAGAAATTGTCAAAATAATGAAGTGTGTATTAAACCAAATGAAAACGCAAAGCATTGATCAGTACAATTCCATTCTAAAACTTTAAAAATATTAAATATCAAGAAAGTTATAATCAGCCAAAGTCAAAAAAATCATTAACCGTCAATAGCTATACGATTTACCCTAGTTAATTCTCATAAATATTAATAATGGATCACAATCAGTTTATTGCTGTCATTTTTTTAATATAAATAATTGGATTTTTTAGTGAATAAACATTATCTACATAAGTATTATTATTAATTATACTATGGCTTTTTCTATGTGGCGAGCGATTGAGTGCCTTATTTGTGATGTCCGATAGATCCAAAAAAAATCCATATATTACAGTGTATTTCATTGACCCATGGTAATTACCATTCCATTACTAAGTTTATTTTAATAATATACGACGGGTAATTATTGATCACCGCTGATAATTTCAAAGGTCACAACAAATCATTGTCCTTATGATCTTGAAAACCAATAATTTGTACTCGTATATTTAGTACACTCCAATTTGTGTTTCATAACAATTAAAACAACGTTTAACAAAAATTTAAATAGTTTTTGTTTAAAGATAGATTAATTGATTTTACTTTGGATTTATTCTTAAATAAAATAAATATTAAAATTTTTTGGAAATGAAATACAAGCATATCACAAAATAGATATTCTACCGCTTATTTACGATGACACTTTGCCATTATTTAGATGTCTATTTGATTTATAACTTCTTTAGACTTTTAAAGTACCTATACATTGTAAAAATATATTTGCAATTTAAATTATTGTTACAATTCATAAGTGTAGTTACAACGTCTTTTACGGTACACGGTACGAGTATGTAGTATTTGTTTGAGTATTCTACCGGACTTCATCGTATGGTTACCCTTGTTTTGTACGTACTCCAATACAATATAATTATAATAACATTTTATCTTAAACGTGAGTCATTTTAGTAAAGTTAGTGTTATAAATAATCCAGTTATTACGTTTCAATAAAAGGGTTTATATAAAAAAGTTTCGCAAGAGTTTTTATACTTTGCATTTTTATATATTTTAACGTGGTCTTTTTGAATTTTCACTTTGCCACCTCGATTTTTTCGGCATACACCGTTAATGAGTAAATAATTCGAAAACAAATACTTTTAACCGGTTTTCTGGGGTACTTTAGAATAGAAATAAACTAAAAAACTTATAATTTATAGCGCAAAATGCTTTTAGGTTACGTGAGTGGCTCAGGCGCAGGATGACTGCAAATATTCTACTCCATTGTGGCTAGTTGAGAAGACAGTTTTTAATGTATAAAAATACATTGTACAATATGGGCCTATGCAACCAGTAGATACCATACTTAATAAGAAACAAAAACTTGAAAACTTCCTAATTGACAATGTATGCCAGGACAAAATCAGTTGTTTATTTTTTTGCTCTATTCTATCCAAAATTGCCAACCAATTTGCGATGCATTTCCATATTCTGGGCCAGTCTTAGCTGATTACTAACGGTTTAGACATTGTCACGTATAGAGGTTGCGTAGACAATATAATCTGTTTCTACTGACCTCAACCTTTTTCTGCATTGTGAGCTAAATTAATCATACTTCTAATTACGCAGGATATGGTCGAAGTAAACAACATTCCTGCTCGTGATAGTAACTAAACGTTCACCTGGATTATTCTGTAGACCAGTTCAGGTATAATAATATATCACCAGAAAGTCATTTATCCAGTGATCAGACGTATTTTAACAGCTATTTCAGCTGTGACTCAATATCTTGACAATGATGTTACAACCAAATTAGTATCGACTTAAAAAAAACAGACACTTGAATGTAATTTAATTTATATTATAATTTTATTAAATAGATTTTTTTCAGATAAATTCTGAGTCAATTAATGATGCCTTTTCATTGTACCTTTAGTATATCAAAAAATACAGCACTGAAGAGCGGAGACTATTGTCGTTTTAAAAAATCTAACAATACCACAAAGCTCATTTTACTGACATTTATGTCAAAATAGTTCATTTATAAAGAAATAAAATAATTTTCATACAAAATTTTCTGGAAAAACTAGTTTAGTTTTCTATTAATTAATGCTTCCTTTTGATCCTTGATTAACGCCAAATTTTGCAAATTTATCCCATTTGCGCTAATACACCCCATTTAAACACAGCGCTAAATTATATATACCTAATAAGTGCAGACTGCCCCACGTTGTAACAATATATTTACATACTGTCTGTGTGAGATATCTGCACATGCTTCATAAGGTGCCTATATCATGTGCAATTCGCTATACAGTTCATAAAAGCCATACTTGGCTTGGAGATTTCCGTTACCACCCATAATCAGCATATTATGATTCTACCGTAGATTTCTCATGCCGAAATACCGCTGAAAATTCTCACCTACCCTGCAAACATGCATCCCGCGTAGATACTTGCAGCCATATTTGCTAGTAGGCATATTCAAATACAAGGCGCTGCGAAAGTGTGATCGTGTGCATATTAAAACCTTCGAGAACAAAGTTAACGCATTTCCAAGCTTGATAATGTATGACCGTTTTGTAACACTAACTTTCTTACTAAAACAGATTAACAATTTTCTATTCAACTCACTTTTGGGGAGATGGTTAGTATAAGACTTCAGATAAAGTAAAACAAAATACATGACGGTTCTTCACAGTACAACAGATCACCATTCTCATTGGTGGCGATGTTTTTAAAATTGTGGATTCGTTTTTTTATCCAGAGTCCTTTGTCACAACATATGGATCTGAATGCTGGGCAACTCAACATACAGGATTGGAAAAATATGGATATATTTGAGTGGAGAATTTTGAGAAGAATCTTTGGAGCTATTCAAGAAAGTGGCATTTGGAAGTCAAGGTGTAATGAGTAGCTGTACATACCTAATGGGGCCCAAAAGATCACATGACATGAAAATGCAGAGACTGCGCTGTATCAGCCACGTGAATAGAATTCCGGAAGATATACCGGTGAGAAGGGATACGCAACCTCCGATGGCAAGGGAAGACCTGAACGGCCGAAATTGATATGGCTGGACTGCGCCACGAGAAATTAAAAAATGCTCAGTCAAAGCAACTGGAGAGTGTCGGCGCTGGATCATCCAAGGTTGGTTGTAGTGCTATAAATGATGGATCCTCGGATAATGTTTCTCTATAAGATACTTTGATCCTGAATGGATTGTAATTCTAGCTGAAGTTCAAGGAGAAGAAAAAAAATGTTCAATATATTTCATTACCTTTCTAGGTACAATAATTGATGCAGTTTTTACTTCCACTAGCTAACTTCTCAAGTATTAAATGTATTGTAATTAACACTGTGGTAGGTACTATTAAATTAAGACTTCTTCTAACCAGTAGGTACCTACCTTCGATGTTCAAATTTTGTCGAAATGATCTTCTTCTTCTTCTTTAAAGATTTAAGCCTCATTAGGAGAATGGCTGTGGCAGTATGATTGGCTAGCATATGCCGTGAGGAGCTCCTTTCTAATGTTGGATTCGTTGGATAACCTTTCAGGTTTTAGATCTCTACACAAATATATATATAAATATGGTATGCCAGATGTGCCTATATTATGCATAAGTTGGCCGTAAAAGGCTTCCATCTTTTCGAATGTGGTTAAATTCAGACAATTGAGCACACCGTGTATGCCTTCCTCAGAGGAGTTTCTGCCATACACAGCCCTAATCGGAGGCTGTTGCGTGGATTTATGCTAAACTGCTACCACTGTGGCTTGTTATATGATTAGTTCTGTGATTTTGTTTTTATGGTTTTTTTTCTAATGCATTTTCATTTTTAATTACATGCTTTTTTTACTATCGCCATGTGAATTGATTGTGTTTTGTGTTTATTTTGTTTTTATAATCCGATATCCAAATTATTTAAGTTTATATAAAAATATAACATTTTAAGTATGGCAATCTAAGGAGTTTAATCATTTTTTTTGTTATAAAATGTTAAAAATTTGTTCCACGCATCTATTAATATGTGATGGTGTTAAAACTGCTCTCTACGCATTTTTTAAATTATATATCTCTAAATTAATGTATTCGTCTAATCAGAAGCACATTAATTGATAATAATATTAATATCCATCCGTGACAAATAAAAATATATGGGCTTATTTTGGTAGTATCTGCACATTTAATATTGATTATTGATGAAATTTTATATTTGGTTGAATTTTAAATTACGTTTATTTCTAATAGTTTTAGATGCATGCATTCATAGGCAATGATACAAATGAATCCTTTAATTTAAAAAAATATATGCCATAAGTTTAAAATAATATCATAAGCTTTTTTTTAGTTTCACATATATATAAAGATCCTGGCTAATAGAGAACAGTGCTACATCTTTAATAATTATAACTAAGATAAATTTAATTACCTTTAAGATAAAATATTCCAATTAAAAACAATTGCTTAATAAAACAAGAATACAACAAAATTTATAACAGTTTTAGCTTATTACGTCTTTTTTGGGATAAATTCTGAGACAACTGATATACAAAATAGATGTCCTTTTGGAGTAAATACTTGAATAATGTATTTATAAAAACCGTAAAAATAATTTCCTCTGAAAATAAAGTCAAATAAAGCCGACAGGTCAAAATAAACCAGTTTATCCACCACCTTAAATAAAAATAACGAATAATTAAAACAGGTACTCTTTATTCATTGTGAAACAACTGTTATTTGGTTACAATGTATTTGTAATAAATGTTTTTAAATTTAAATCTGTTATGCGGTACACACACGGAAAAATACATGATTTAGTTAAATGAAAAAAGTGTATATTCATTTAAATATATAATGTGGCTTTATAATTCATAATTACATTCGGAGTGTGATGAAGAGCTGTATAAATATGAGTTTTTCTACCTTGAGTTTTTTTTTTCATAAAAAAAAATAGTTGTATATTCGTGATTTACCAATACATGTGACTGATGCAAACTAACAAGTTTTTTAAAATATTATTATTTTTTTTACTATTCTGACTTTTAAACCTCTATGCAAAACGGTATATTTAACAAAAATGTATGTTTGTTGTAATTTTTGCTTAATAAAACGAGTAATACAGGTAAAATAATAATATTTAACTGGGTTGATATTTCTTAAATATCTTTTTGATAATGGTTGCTCTATGAAATCTCCAAGGAAAAACTGTACTTGGCAAAGGTTTTGTTAATTTTATTAATAAGTTAGTTAAAAAAATAAATAATATAATTCCGTAATATAAAATTTCGGACCTGTTACTAAAATATAAACAGAAATAATTTACTATTACCGCTAATAATAAGACGAAACACGTATATAATGTTAATGTGGTCGTGTGCAATTTTTGCAAACCACATCCCTTCCTAAGAGATCGCCCAATTTAAAACTGTCCAGATTTTTTAATAACCAATAAATATAAATATTCATTGGCATTGATAATTGAGTGATCATCAAAATTTAAGTTAATTGCTTTTCTTTATTTTCGGGTAGCAAGCTTAATTTTTTCCATGTATCCTAGAATACGTTGACGTATGAACGAGTACGGCGGTAAGTAAACATATGCTGTGACACCAAATCGGTTGGGCTAGTTGTAAAATGTAGAGTCAATATATTAAATATAAATAAATGTATTCATTAATGGAGTAATATTTACCTTTCTAAATATGCATCCTTTATCGACATCTGCAATTTTTTTTGCAACAAACAAAATAAAATCACTTCCTGGTGCGCACACGTTCCCATCGTTTATAGATAGTAGCTTTCGATATTGATTTTTATGCAAATGATACATTATTATTTTAACCTGTAAAGAAGTAAATATTTTTATCTATTTTTTAATTTTTTTATATCATTAGACAATAAGACACACTGCACTATGTTACGAATTTGTGACGCATTGAAGAGTAGATATTATATTAAAATCTTATAGTATAATAATTATTACTTACAAAAGAAAAATAGTGAATTATAAAAAAAAAATTCAAACTAACACCAAGCGTGCAATTTCGATTAGCTTAAGCACCTAAAAAAATCTTAACCATCTCAATTATAATCATAAATATAGATATTATTTTGATTCAATTTTCTGGAGGTTAATTATTTATATTACTATTAAAGTAACCAATTAGTAAGATTGTCAGATAATATTATGAAAATATCCGATCGCAATGGATGTTTCAAAATTTTTATAGGATTATAAATAAATAATTAATTAATGAATATAAACAAATAGTTGATTTAACGGTTGATATTATTTTACGTTTTTCTTAGCTCGTATTCTTATTTGTCCGGTGGTTTATTGCCCGGTAATAATCTTGCAATCGATTTTTAATTAACTTCCCGACTTGATAAACATTTGAAACTTTTAGAATATACCAGAACACGATGCCAATGCATTTTTAATACTTTTAGCCATCTTTAAGTAGAATTGAATTCATGTTCCGTTAATTCTGTTTTGTATGAAAAGTTATTTCGAAACCATTATTGGTTGCTAGGGGGGTCTGCGGTCCTAGCAACTAAATTATTAATATATACGTGCGTCACTATGGAACTCAATATGACATGTCAAAATGATATTTCAGTATTATTTCTATCAACTACAATTTTTTTTTGATCGTTTAAGCTAGTCAAGTCAAGGTTATATGATTCAAAAGAAAATTTTAAAACATTGTATATAAAAAGTTCTTTTTAACTTGTAATTATTATTTAATATATTTCAAAACAGTAAGTTTTGCCGTACTGGCATCCTTAATTTCTTTTATAGTGTGAACTGTCAATTCATGATGGAACTGCACTGTATTATTTTTTGATTAATTAATTATTGTAATTAAGTGAAACACAATTTTATAATACTTATAAGTGGAGTATTAGTATATCATAATAAAAGTGGAATAAGTATTATTAAATTGTGTTTCATTTAATTACGAATAATTAATCAAATAATACAATGCAGTTCCACCTTGAATTGACAGTTAACACTACATAAGAAATATTTCAAAAGCAAAGTTATCCAGTTATAAGCAATAATTTAGCAGTAAATAAACAATAAAATAGGTACTTATATCATATAAGTGTAAATTATGAATAATTTACCTACGTACAATGCAAATTTTAATTTTCATGCAGAATTTAAAACTTCTAATCCTGATTTTTCAAATCATGACGAGCCACAATTTTCTACAAGAGTGAAAACGATCTATAAAAATAAGATTACAAATTAATATTGTATTACCATGACATTCTTGGCATCTTCGTGTATAGTGTAATTTCCAATGACTATTGTTCTATTACTTTTTGTAAGTTTTGTAGTTAAATACACATCTGTCAAATTTTTATTCTTCACTCCTTTGCAAAGACTAAAATTATGATATATTGGCAAGATAGGACCCTGTAAAAGTACATTAAATGTAATTGTTAGTATTTCTCGATAATACGGTAAACGATGGAATCAAATACAGTTATAGTATCGGTTATATTATGTGCTTGTACTATAATGTACTCATTCAAATTAAGCATTATCCCGTAATTATTCATAATATGCGGCCGAAGTAATTGCATAAATGTTAGAATTTACGAAATGTACACGTGCAATCATACATTTTATTTCAAGCTATTTTTTACTATTTTTTACACGTGGAATATCACAATATGTTATTCTTTTTGATTTTCTTCGTTGATTTAATATCATACGTTACATTTTTCTAATCTCATAAAAATATTTTTTATGTTTTCCACCAGTTTAGCTGTTTTTATTTATAGCTTCACTGCAATATAATAATTTTTTCATTGAAATATTTAGCCAATTTCTGTGATTTTAAGTAAATTTTACACATTATAAATATATATAAAATTCCATCCCAAAACGAATAGTATACTAGACATTGTATTATTATTATTATAAACATTGAGATACCGGTTAAAAATAAATTTTTAATTTAGCACTATAGACAAAATGTTTTTACTTTACTACCTATTTAGTTTCTCAATGGTTTATAGAAAACACCACGTAACTCCTCTTATAGGCATCCATGCATATACACTTATTATGTCTATATAACAATCTCCTTATTAAAGCCGAGTTGTCTGTAAGACTTTTTTACATTTTTTTTTCTACGGAATATAAAGATTTTAAAATTTTACTTACGAAGTTTTTCATAATATTAGTATTTTCCAACGAATAACAACAGGTCGCGCATATTATTATGAAAAATATGCCTACTAACATGTAATTTGTTTTGTCCACCATAATAAAACTCCGAATGTAAAATGATTTGCCTTCAATGAAACGTAATATTATTATATCTCTTATAAAAATAAATGATGGGAAACACTGATAATAGATCGGTATCAGTTTTTGGTTGTTATAATATTTAATGTCAATAACATGTTTTTTTTATTATTGTTTAAACGCATTTTTAAAAGGAAATGAGATATTATTATAATGTCATCACACTGCCATTATTTTCGATCGTCAACATATACGCAAGGAAAATCTTTGTTGGGCAATACTATTCAGTCAATACAAAAACCTTCTCTACCAAACGATTTTAATGAATCCTGGTATTGAATATAATATTATATGATAAAATTAACTATTTTTTTGTTAAACGAATTTATTCACAACATTCAAGAATGTAACATTCTTTTTATTGAACATACATAATTTTTAACAGTTCTGAGAAAATATATACCCAATAAAAAAAATCTTTTTTGATATAATACGACACCCAGTAGGAATCGAACCTGCATCTCTAAGGTTTCACGCCAACGCACATTGACTACAATTATATATGTAGCATATCTAATTTCGACAAATTTCAACTGATCGTTCTTACAATACTCTCTGAAGCGCTTTCCAAATTGAGTTACTATTGTCGATCTGCTTTTGTATTCTATATCAAAGTCTGTATCAATTACTTTAATTACTAACCGACATCACGGATCACTCTATTAATCACTTTTTTTGTTGTAACTTACTTGAACTTGCTAATATTGAATTAATTAGTTTTCTACTCAACGAATAATTCACAAGATTTAAGAATATGACATTCTTTCTATTGAAAATACATTATTTTGAAAACAGTTCTGAGAAAACATAATAACCAATAGAAAAAATCTTTTTTAAAAAATATATGACACACGGCAGGAATCGAACCTGCGTCTCTCGGGCTTTGCGCCCATGCACATTGGCCACAATGCTATAGGCATTCTATCTAATTGCGACAATGTTCAATAATATGATAAAACCATTATTGATATTTTGGTTCAGTATTACAATCCGATCACGTTGTTAGAGTCATGGATTTAAAGTTCTTTACAAACATTATGAAGGAATCGCAATAGACACTCAGTTGGTGGGCCGCCATAAGAAGAGACCGTCGAGAATAATACGGAGAAGCTGAGTGTGACCAACCGAAGAGAGTAATGCTGGCCACAGACGTACAGTTTTTGTAACAGGTTGAACATGCCAGTTAATACGTAATGGCGGCCATACAGTTATCTTTGGTTGATAATCTGCTGCGCCCATAGACGGACAGTTTTTGACCTGCCAGATGTGTGCCAGGTTCAAACTGCCAGCGACCCCCCACTCCCGTGTTTTTGTAAAACTGTTGGAATTTCAACTAGCCGAAAGTTCTCGGGTGGCGTTAGATGTTGGTAAAGTAAAGTAGAATATACCGCGCGATACAACTGCGGCTGGTGTTGCTTGTTATAAAATACAAATTCATTTATTATTAAAAATGTAATAATATTATGTACGCGGAGATCGCAAATATTATATTTTATTTATTTTTACGAGAGGAAAACAAAGTTATAGTTATTTATGTAAACATATTATTTTATACAATATAATGTAAATGTTAAAATTTTAGAGAGCATTATAAATATTAAGTTATTGTCAAAATATTGACTAATAACTCAGTACTCAAATTTTATTTATTGTATGTAGTGAATATTACAAATTATTAATCTAAGACGTTCACAACATAAATTAATATACCTAATTGTGAATAAACAATGTCGGTAAATCTAAATAAAATTTAAGTATATATTTTAATAATATCATAGTAATTAATTATTATACTGATGATTGATGTAAATATAATTTTGTGGCATGTTTAAATTTTTTGTATATAAAATCAATACCTTTCTAAATATTACCGTTTTCTTACTTAATTAATACCGTCCATTAAAGGGAATAATTTATTCAAAAGAAAAGATTATATTTTATATTTACACGAATGTGTATAATATTGTTTCGGTGAATCGATAAAATACACAATCCACTAGCGAAATCATGATTTATTTTACCAACGTCATAGGTGTGTATTTTATGTCAGTTTGTTTCTAATAAAAACAATTATAACCATAATAAATTCAAAGTAAAATTATTCGTTTATCAATATCGTTCAAGTACACCCTACCTAAAACTAATTTAAACAATACCCCTGTGTAATATCTCCGCGAACCTAACCTCCATAGTTTTTGACACTTGCTCTGCGACAGACAATAACTGTGCGTATATGGGCACGTCTGTTGACGGGTCTAGGACGATTTGGCACCGGACAACTGGACGCCACGGAATTCGAAAATAAATAGACGTTAGGTACTTATAGGTAGGTTTAAAAAAATATATTCAGTATTATTATTTATATTTCAATGATTATATTATGATTTAATAGTTGGTTAGAATGTAAATATGCAGACGTAAACAATGATTTAATCGTGCATATGTTTAAGTTCCAACGAAAAAAGAGTTTTTTATTTTATATAAAGCCTTAGGCATGGTAATTCTCAATCCGCGATAAAGAATACATTATGTTAAGAGTAAAATGAATTCAAACTACTAGATAGTAGATAGAAAATAATTAAAATACCTACACTACACGTATCTACGACAGTGCGGCGTCCAATTGTCCGGAGGCCAGTCGTCCCATTCCCTCTGTTGACAGTTCGACAGATTTAAATGGGGTAGTTAAACTGATCTGTGGTGTGGCCACTAACGTACAGTTATTGAACAGTTATTGTCTGTGCCATGTTCAACCTGCTACGAAAACTGTACGTCTGTGGCCACCTTAAGTAGGCTTGAGTTAAAGAATGGTTATAGGTTAGATCTGAGTGGTATTTTAACGTCAGATTAAGTAAGTTTTTTTTTGTTTTACCACGTCCGATCCTAAGAAGATCATATGGGCCTCCACAGAGTTGAGATAATGTTAACTGATTATTTTATTTTGTTTTACGAGAAATGGATGTTAGCCACTTGATCAACCTAATAGTGTTATCAATACAATAATACATTGACAAAACGTATGAGGTGTTGTAGTATTGTGTTTTGGACACAGTATGTTTAATAATTTTTAATATTTTTTTATTCCGCACAATTTCGAGATAAAAAGGTTCAATTATTATTATAAACCATAGTTCAGTAACTGATTGTTTTTTTTATCAAGTTGTTAGCAAACAATGCACATGCCAATAATAATAATTATACTTTCATGCTCGCAGATACATAATTATTTATTGTTTTATACTTACTGTCTGTAATTAAATTGTTGTATTATAATTAATACGTCTAGTGAGTGTCCAATTTTTACCTGTCATTTACCACTCCGGCCCTTTAAAATCACAAAGCATATTTCTATTTAAAAGGTTACCAGCGGTCGGAGTGTTTTTATTATGTAATATGTAATTAAACGCTTCGTAAATAGTATAATCAAAACAGAGCACCATTTTTTTAATATCTCTCCATTTTTTACGTTGTTATGTAAAATTGCCTATTAATTATAATAAGTTTCCGTATTTACTAATGACAGAACACTTTTTTACTCATTTTATATCTGCGTATTTATTTTTAATGCACTGTCTCGTATCAGAACAATTGATCGCCGCGAACGATAATATTATGTAATAATTGTACGCGGGACAGATTTGTTAGCCACATTCCTTCAAAAATCTTATAGAGAGATCTAGATTATCACAGTAACTCATCGTGACTGGTCTATCAAAGTTTTCTTTTCTGCAATATACTATGAATTGCAAAGCGCTTAACCGGGTTGTACATCTAAACTCGTCCGACTGCAACACGTCAAATATGTCGATATGATTTTGTTGGTATTCGCAAACACAATATATCACCTACTTAACTATATATCTGCATACTGCTCAAATGCGATATTTTTATTTGAAAAAAAGCTGCTGGTGTCACAAGCAACAAATTTCACTAGACATGGTGCTCAAGTTTAATTTCGAATAGGTTTTTTATTCGTTTTAGCCTGCCGCGTGACGTTGCTATCTTAGCATTAGGGATTGCAATACCGGTATTTCAAAACCGGTATTCAATTTTTTATTGATACCGAAATACTGGTTTCAATAATCCAAAATACGGTATTTTCGGTATTAAGAAAGCATACACGTTTATGTTAATTTTTCATTACTTACTACTGTATTATATATTAAATTAAGTTGTATCCTGCCAAAATGCAAATATATTTACTGGAAACCAATAAAAATTAAATAACATTAAAACAAAATCCCTCAAATATATTTATAATTGTCGCGATGAATTAACACATTTCGAAAAAGAAAACATTCGTGGTAAATATTTCCAATTATGCTTTAACTATTATAACGTTTATAGAACATCCAACGAACTGTTGGGTATACTAATAAGGCATCACACCTATCAAATCGAGGGCTTAGTGTCAAACAACACTATCTACAAAAGTGCAACTTTACAGGAGAGCCAAAAATCGTTATTTTAGATTCTTGTAACTCAACAAGGGAAATGTTTATTTAAAACCTAATGTTAATTTTTTATAATTTATTGTGTATTGTACATTTATCTTGCTTATAATGATGTTAAAATGTATAGGGATAGTTTTTAAAAAATATGAAAACAAGGGTAACTTATGTAGTTAGCGTTAAACTTTACTGAAAATTTAATAAGAAATTAGAAAAGATTGACATAACGTTGTTTGACTATCATGTAGCCGTAAATGTAAAATAACGTTATCTCAAAAAAAAAATACACTTTTTTGTAGATAACGTTGTCTGACTTTAAGCACTCGAAATTTATAATACCATTTGATTATTAAATCTTACGAATTTTAAATGAACAATATAATATAATTTAATATAAATACTTACATACCTACTTGACTGTATCAAACTAGAAATGTTCAAAAAAACTCACAACACCTTTTTCTTTATCTAAAACCACTAAATTAATCGAGATAACATTTTAAACGAATGCACACGTGTTGAATGTAATAAATAAGATGAAATATGTGTTTTGTTTATGTGGGCAGCATAATATTTAATCTCGATACTCGGAGTAAAACAATCTGTTATCAATGTTATTTTGTACACGAGTGCACTCTTGGATGGACACCTGCATACACCCTTTAGACTTTGACCCAGGGCAATAAACCCAATAACTGAGTTATCAATGTTATTTTTTGTTATTATGAGCTCGTGCTCACTATTGGAATTCATACCCTTAGACTTTGGTTCAGATCAAAAAACCCATTAACTGTTATCAATGTTATTTTTCGTTGCTGTAAGCACACGACCTGGATGGACACCTGCAGATCAAATTGGACTTTGATCGAAGTCAAAGAACTCATTAAAGTAAACTGTATAAAAACCCAGAAAATGTTATTCCCGTTGTCTATTGTTTTCAAACCATTGTACAGTACGTAAGCTTTGCCTGTTAAATATTTTATACTGAAATTACGCTGAAATAAATAGTAACGTTGTACTTTACGTTTTAACAATTATCACAAAGTAACTAACCTGAAAAATTACCTTCAAAGACATACGGTCTATAAACGTACAACTGTGAAGAATTACACCAAGGAGTTTCACAGAGTGTCCCAATTCTAGTACGAAACTTAGGGAAGGTTAACACCATCAAACCATATAGGATACCTGCCAGCCCAAATCACCTGTTTCCTGAAAGCACTCATCGGAAGGACATAACAGAACGTTGAAATTCAGAGATTTTTCTGTACCCGAGACTTATAGTATTTGTAAAAAAATAGCAGTTCTAAAGGTCAACATAATAAATGTAGGTAGGTACTTATTAGGTTGCTATAAAATAGTTTTTTTAAATAAATTTTAATAGTTATATTATTCATAAGTACTTCTTTTTTCAATAATGTGTTTTGAATACGATTATCGAATACCGGTATTCAATAAGAAATACCGAAATACCGGTATTGATATATTCATTCGGTATTGCAATCCCTACCTAGCATGGGCTTACCTATACGCATGCAATATAGTTTCAACATTGTGTCAAATTTTGATTTATGACTATATTCCAGACGAGACGATTTTCACTGTATGGCAGAGCTTAAATTTATCGATGTACTAGTGTTGGCATGCATGCATCAGTTTTTTAACCGTTCCAAGTATTCGTATTGCTGGAGTAACACGAAAAGGATTTATAAAGGGAAAAGTGCTACGAAAGGGACACGTATTGAAGTGACCACTTGCCATAAAACCAAAACTAATTGTTGGCCTGAAATGTTTGTTCAAATATACCAATTATTAATAATAATAAACTATTTCTTTTATTCAACGAATAAGACACAAGATTTCAGAATGTAACATTCTATACTGAATATACATAATTTGAAAATATCTCATACATATACATACTAGAAAAAATCCTTTTGTAGATAAATAGTTACAAGATAAAAAGAACTTTTTATATACAACGTTTTTAAATTTTCTGTTGAATCGTATAAACTTGACTTGACTAGAATAAACGAACAAAAAAAATGTGGTTGATAGAAATAACACTGAAAAATCATTTTGACATTCATATTGATTTCCATAGTAACGCACGTATATATTAATAATTTAATTTTAATAATACTGGATTGGATTACGGGTTTCTTCCGAAATAACTTTTCATAAAAAACAGAATTAACTGAAAATGAATCCAATTCTACTTAAAGATGGCTATAAGTATTAAAAAAATGCATTGGCATCGTGTTAAAAATCGATTACAAGATTTGTTCTGGATAAACAACCACCGGACAAATAAGAATACGACCTAATAAAAACGTTGTAAAATACGACACTCGACGGGACTTGAACCTGTATGTACTGGATTCGCGCCAGTATGTTTTGCAGCTTAGTTAATAACGATAATTTTAATTAGTTGTAGTTACTTAGATGCCCGTAGTTTAATTGGAAAAAACATACTGGTGCGAATCCAGCAGCTACAGGTTCAAGTCTCGTCAGGTGTCGTATTTATTTCTACAAAATGATTTTTGTAGTGTAATATGTATAGGTAATCAAGTATTAATAATTGACGTAATACAAAGGTGACGTTAGTTTTGAAAGTACTCACGGGCTTAGTGATTATGTAGGTTGAAAGTATTTTTTTAACACTATTGTAATTTGTAGTAAATGAGTATTTGTGTATATTTTGAGTACAAATTTAATTTTTAATGTATGTATAATATTTTGACATAACGGGTTTTGAGAAAATATTTTACAATTTGTTTTTAATCGAAAAGATTTTAGTAGTTTTATTATATGAAAAGAACGGTGGTTAATGAAAAGGATTATAATATTCTTCTTTTCTTATAATGCTTCTTCCACAACCAATGAATTTTTACTTTGTACTAATATGCTAAACATACATTAGGTAATGGTAGTATATTCTTGGGTTTCCACCGTGTCTCCTTCTTCCTTCTTTACTCGACGTTTCGGGCTCATTGCAGAGGCCATTATCAAGAGATGATATGTTTTATGACGAAAATGTAGTGTAGGTATGTGAATGTAAACGTTGCTCTAAGAATGTCAAAAGGAATCCGATTAGCTACGAGCAAACGTTGTTCTACGTTAATCTGTCAATCGTTACGACCAGGGATATCGGCTCGAATATTAGATTTTGCTGATAGGGCCAGAAGCCATGACGTTTTTAACCGTAATCCATCATCCCTATTAATATTTTCAGGGCCTCCTTTACCAATCGTGCGAAATATCCTTTATTCCGACCCAATGTCTTGGTTTCAAAGTCAAATTTGTGTCCTGTATCCATCAAGTGCTCGGCAATTGTGTAAATAGGTGAAACTGTGCGTATTATTATTTATATTATGAAGTTATCTTGTCGGTGGGCTGTAAATTCATATCCCATGACCCACCGGTTTAATTTATTAGTTAGTGTGCCAGTAAGTAATCAAATATGTTATCTATCTCCTTAAGTTTTAAAATATATTTGTTAATACATACTATAATAATTTATAATACATATCTTGAATGATAATAACAAAGGGTAGGTATGTGCTATTTTAGTTAATTAAATCAATATTAATTTGTATTACCTAAATATTAATTATTGTAATGTACTAGTTGTGGATAGTTGAATTTCACGTTAGTAAAATAATTTTGATAAATACTATTAGGTATTATGATGAATGAGGTGGTTCATTTATTGAAATATAAGTTCAGTACATTGACATTTGAAGACAAACTAGGACCTCACCAACCAGTCACCAACAGATTTAGTTATTGTGTTTGAACTAATCAAAACAAAGAAAAGCATTTAACTCCGAACAGTTTACCAAAAAACATGGTTGACGGCGAGTGTATCCTTAAAAAACTATTTTGTTTTTCTTGTAGCAATAAGATTCTTTCGAACGCAGGAGGCATATGAAGATGAAGTAGGTAATAGCTACAAAAGATATGTTTTTTACGCTTTGATTAATATTGATTAGGTAGGTACTTATTAGATATTTCACGCCATCTGACCCCACTTACTAAAAGATGCTAGAGCCGCCACTGCAATACGGTATAGCTTAGTAGCCAGTGTACATGGGCGCCAATCAGCGCTTATAAGCTTTTATGTTGGCCATTTTATGGCACTATTCCCATCTCATCCAATTAATCTAAAATAAAATTCTCTGTAGAAAATAACTGACTTATATTTAAATATTTAAAATTTCATTAAATGGAATTTTACCAGGTAAATTCTGTCTCAATTAATGATGCCATCTCATTTTACCTTAAATATTCGACGTTATCGACTATTGTCATTTTAAAAATCTAAAAATACCATAAAGTTTCATTTTACTGACATTTATAAATAAACTAGCTGACCCGGCAAACGTTTTTCTGCCATATAAATTATTTCTAGTGAATATTTTGGTTGTTAAATAAAAAATAATGAATATGTTGTAAGTGTGTAGGGATGGGATCTATGACAGAAAGAGAAATGGAGTGCTGTAGACGATGACCGCCGATAAAAACAAAGAAACACCAACCATTCATTTTCTCAATTCAATGTATTTTATTAAAGTTACGGACATATTCATTGTTTGATCTCTTTAAAGTTAAATGTAAAGTGATCCTAGAAGATCCTAAAGTAGGAAAATGAAATAAAGAAAATCAATATTAATTTCGAAGAGCAATTGAGTGTACGATATTTTTTGTCAGTCCGTCTTTAGCCAACACAAATAAACTAGATGGTTTGCCCACGCGAGAACATGCCACGTATAATTATCCGTGTGAAAAACATGGTGTGCCCAAATCTAAGCCGCAATCAGACATCGTTTGGCCTTGCGACATATTGATTGTCATATTGATTGTCATTTTGAATGCTAATCTAATAGGAAATTGAACGCGTTTGAATTCAATTGGCACGTCTGTGAGAATCATTGAAATTCGTGGCAGCAAAACATTTTCGACTCGGAATTTGCCATTCAAAATAGTGGCTTCGATAATGTTTTTTTCATTTTTTTAATGACCAATCGCGTACCATTGCACAGCCGTGGTGGGTTCAAATTCTGAAGTAAAATAACCGGAGATCCAACTTTCAGTCGTAGAAGGTGTGTTGACATGCCTGACAAATCCAGTGAGTTCAAAAACTCTGTTGGATAATTTACAGCTTCATTGGCATCGCAAACTGTATCAATCGATTTGTATGATATCAAGTCGCCTGGCAACGAATGCTGTATCTTGAAGTTTAAATCGTCAATGTCCACATTTTTTTTCTGCCAAAATGGCTCTTTCTGCCAGCCACGCATGATTTATGTATTGTGTACGTACATCGGAAAATATGCGGTCAATGAGAGCATTTTGCGAATCAACGATTGTGCAGAAATTAGTGGGCAATTTTATGCATCCAGTATTTTCATAGATAGCAAATTTTTCATCGCCGATATCTAACAATTAGTTCGAGAATGTGTCACTGGATGGATCTTGTAGCATTTGGACGCGCATGTTTATTTTCAGCTGGACTTTTTCAACATTTTTTTCAATTTATTTATTTTTTTAACATATTGTGGACATTACAAATTATAAGTTTAAAACGTTCACAACATGACATTTAGAAACAAAGATATATAACAGTATTACATAAAAAAGAGATAGATGGGTAGATAAATTAGATAGGTACAAGGAAGTCCACCGGATGAGTTAATCAGATCCTATTTTAAGAATTTATAAAACAACGTCCACCTAAACTCATTCTCACATAGGTGGAATATATTAACACCCGAAGCAATTTCGTTGAACATAGTTACTGCCCTCTCAATGGACATTACCAGTGGCGGGTTGGTTCTGCACCTTGGGAGAATAAACAACTGATGGTCTCTATTTCTAGGATAGTTATCAGGGACACACAGGTCAACACTGCCCAGAATGGCAGAGTTCTCATTTATGCCTCGTATAGATCGAAAAAAATATGTGGCTAAATAAATATTTCTTTTAAATTGTAGACTGCAGTATGTAAGCATGCCTAAGAGAAATTCAGTTGGATAAAGCCACGGATAGTATCCATACAACCTCAAGTGACGGAGTCTCAAAAATTTCTTCTGTACCCTCCAGTGATGCCAACCGTACTATAATTATAGTACAATACTATAATTTTGATTTCCCGAAAAATGTAAAATACTACAATTTTACGCTAAATATACCAAAATACTATAATTTTAAAGGATTCAAGACGAAAAATGTTCCTGTACTATATATTTTTCAGAAACACTATAACTTTTACGCCTTTGTACTATAATCAGTATAGAAAAAGATGGCAACACTGGTACCCTCTCTACCATAAGGCCATACTTCAACTGATGTGGTGGCCAAACAAGAGACTCACTCTCAAGTCTGCTTCGAACTAAAGAATTAAATAAAAGTTTTAATACCGTAACATCTGAAAAGACCCGGGAAGTACGCATGACAAAGCCCAACATTTTAAGCGCTTTGTTCCTACAAATGGTAACTATTTGGCTAATAAATGTCAGTTTACTCTCAAACGTAATGCCAAGATCCCTTACAGATGATATTCGTGACAAAACTCTGCCATGCATTGAGTATTGGAAAAGCAACACTTTTGAGGCTCTGGTAAACGTTAAAAGATTGCATTTATCAATATTGAATTCTAGTTTGTTACGCCTACCCCAATTTAATATATTATCTACATCAAGTTAGAGCTGACGACAATCTCCCAAGGTGACAACTTCCAAAAAGAGTTTCAAGTCATCAGCGAACAACAAAAACATAGCATTTTTATTATCAATGCTATGTCCTTTATAAAATCGTGAACAGGAACGGCCCTTAGTTTGAGCCCTGGGAGACACCAGAAAACTTGTAAAAGGTCTGTGACTGATAAAGACCGTACGATACGTATTGTTGACGGTTCCTAAAACAACTCCCGAATAGCTTCAAAAATCGATCCGACAATCCAATAAGTTGGAGTTTTTCCATCAGGATGTCATGATCGACTTTGTCAAATGCTTTCGAGAAGTCATTGTAAGAACAGTCAACCTGGTGGCCTCTATCCAGTGCCGATGACACATAATCGGTAAATACCATCAGGTTAGTTTGCGTTGATCGGCCTGCTCTAAATCCATGCTATTCATCTCCTTTATATTATTATCCTAAGAGGTTTTGAAAAACGCACCAACAGCCTATTTAAGCGACATTTTATTGTTATTTTTACATCTTCACTTCAAAATGTGCACTACCGATTCATCTACCGATTGAATTGACCACATTTTAGAAATTTTCAATGATTTTACAGGAACGTGACGTCTATATCCGATATTTTCTCATATACCATATACGATTCGCCATATTTCATTTAACACACAGCAGAATGATGTCTTCGTCGCTTAAGGCATAAAGCCCATTGACGCAGCGAGTGGGGCGCTCGCGCAAAATTTCTACAAGTGGCGCGTAAATCGTCGAAAATACAACGTAATCAAATACGCCAGCGCACACTGCATTTGACGACGCCTTGTGCCCGCGTGCCGCATGAGTCACTATTTTTCGTTTCTCTGCGATACGATTTAACAAAAATACAACGGAGTCCATTCATTGAACACAGCAAGCAAAATCACGCTCCTCGAAGCGTCGTCGATAAGACGGGCGAGAAGCCATTATTAAGAACAGTGTACGCTTTGTTTAGTTATTGCGTGTCCGATATTTAATTACAAGCTCCGAGAAATAATATAATATTTTTATTGCTTTGTTATGAGAGACGCTGTAATAATAATTATTTTGTGCTTCTTGGGCCCCTTATTACATAGGTGAAGGGTAATGCGCGGCAAGAGGCGTGTGATTATGGTTATGAATATACGCTTCTTACGCCGACTGCGCCCGCTCGTCCGTCTTGATGGGCTTTATGCATTAGACCTTCTAATCCTTTAATTGACAAACGGAATCGATTATTTTTATTTAAATATTGTAATGTAGGCATTGGCGCACTTTTTCCGGTGAGAAAACAATAATCTTGGTACAATTCACTACGTAAATTATCTTTCAACAGCAGTATACGCCACTGTCCGCCATTTCATAGATAACATGATAATCCAAATTTGATTTTTTAAAATACTTCTTTGTGGCTATTACGCACTCTTTTTTAATTGAATAATTACCTAGGCTACTAATTTCCATAGATCACAATATAGCCATATTAAACTAACAAAGTTGCCATTGCAAACAACGAAAGAAATTAATACGAATTGTTATAATTATCAAAATGAGTAATATTGTATAATATCTACCTATTTTTATCGTCCCTATCATCATCAATCTAAACCTATCCACTGCTGGATGAAGGCCTCCTCAGTCTTATTCGACTCCTTACTTACACATGAATTGTTATATTTATCAAAATTAGTGATATTATATTATCTACTTATCTATATATAATGCCATTATTATCACGAGCCTCAATAAATCCACTGCTGGATGAAAACCTCTCTACGTTGATTGTATTCTTGACAGTATTGAATTTCTAATGTTATTTATCTACATATTCATATCATCATCATAATCATCATTATCATCAACAAAGATCAATCCACTGCTGGATGAAGAGTTCCGCAACCTGATTCTACTAATGTTGGTTTAACGAATTTGTGATATTATACATATTTCTATCCATCTTATCATCATCGACTTGAATCAATCCACTACTGGATAATGGCCTCCCTAGCCCGAATCTACTCCTTTCTGTCATATGAATTGCTGTATTTATCAAAATCAGTGATATTATATTTACCTACATAGTCATATTGTCATCATCATCATCATCATCATCCAGGATCAATCCACTGCTTAGTAAAGACCTCTATAGACTGATTCTACTCCTTTTTGTCATGTGAATTTCTGTATTTATCAAAATCGGTGATATTATATTTATCTATATACTCATATCGTCATCATCATCATCATCATCATCACATCGACCTGAACCAATACACTGCTTAATAAAGACCTCCCTAGCCTGATTCTACTCCTTTCTGTCATATGAATTGCTGTATTAATCAAAATCGGTGATATTATATTTATCTACATATTCATATCGTCATGATCATCATCATCGACCTGAACCAATCCACTGCTTAATAAAGACCTCGCTAGCCTGATTCTACTCCTTTCTGTCATATGAATTTCTGTATTTATCAAAATCAGTGATAATATATTTATTTACATATTCATATCGTCATCATCATCTACATCGACCTGCACCAATCCACTGCTTAATAAAGACCTACTTAGCTTGATTCTACTCCTTTCTGTGATATGAATTTATGTATTTATCAAAATCGGTGATATTTTATTTGTCTACATATTCATATCGTCATCATCATCAACCAAGATCAATCCACTACTAGATGAAGGGTTCCGCAACCTGATTCTACTACTATATTATACCTATTTTTATCGTTCTTATCATCATTGACCTGAACCCATCTACTGCTGGATAAAGGCCTCCCATGCCTGATTCTACTCCTTTCTGTCATTTGAATTGCTGTATTTATCAAAATAGGTGATATTATATTATATCTATTTATATTTCCATTATCATTATGAGCCTGAATCAATCCACCGGTGGATGAAGGCCTCTCTAAGTTGTTTGAATTTCTGTCGGTCATATGAATTACTATATTTATCAAAATTGCTTGATATTATATTTTCCCATTCATAATATGAGGGGGTCAGAAGCATAGGCAGCTTTCTGACAAAAAATGACTTTTTAACCTATGAATGCAGAATCATAAAGCTAAAAATTCTGCACGTTGTGAGCTGATGTTTTGCTAACAAACTTGGCTTTCTACCATAGAAAATCGTTGTTAAAAATTAGCTTCAGAAGCAAGCCCAGCTTTCTTCACTCTAAATGTTTCATCCCATACAAAAAGTCACGTGACAAAATGGCGGCTCAGTACATTTTGGCGGTTGCCGCGCGAGTTTTTGCTACGGCTTATAATCGTGATTATTGTGCTAAAATTGTGAATCAAAGTGTTAAATTACAAAATTTTGAAAGATGGAGAGTCACCCTTTGTAAATAGCTTCAAATAAAGCTAGGAAACGTTCAAGATGTCCAGAAAACTGGAAGAGAAATATGACTAAAATTTAGAGGTATGTAACTGTCACTTGACCAATAAGACAAGCATCAAAACTTTTTTTGAACAATGTAATTCTTACAATTTTTTTTTTTTTAAGGTACAGTCCTAAGGAAATGCCGATTGCGCCGACATGCGACCACAACCAAAAGTCATTAAAATGTGCCAATTTAAAGATGAAGGATAATACGATGTGAAACTAATTTTAAATATTATTAATTGTTTTTAATTTAAGGCTATACTTCAGTTGAGGCATGGTCTAAAAAGATCCTGTCTAGGCGATGCGCGGATTTTGCAAATGACGCGTGCCGAACGAAATATAATTTGACATAAAAATCCAACATGCGTCCATTAATATTATGTTTATTGTTATATTACTAATAATAATAGTATATTCATTGACATATTTTCTTTTTTAAGTACTTAAAATCATTAGGAATATTTTCATCCGACGCCATGACAAAACAAATCGACGTGCAGACACCTCGACTGTCGGTCAGTCTCCGAATGGCAACGCGGCCGAAATTATGTCCTACATAGTCTTGAAAATTATCAACCGTTTCACTTATGTACGCTCTTAATATCATTGTTTACCAAATGTATGTATTATGTTATAGGAATAATTATTACTGTAACATGTTTTTTCTTTAAGAATATTTTTATTTCAGTAGTTCATAGGCTAGACTAGATTATAGATATAGATAGGATTAACATTCTGGCAATTTATTGTAATCATTATTATATAAACTGAAGTAAAACACTGTTTTGTGTCTACCACTGTCATGTATTTTAACACAAGTATATCGAATGCGTACGCATACAAACCGATGCTTATTTTCATGTGTAATGCAAACAAAAAATCCTTTCCATTGTAAGTAATATTATTAGGTATATCTTATAATTAGAAATAAATGACTTTAATAAATTTGTTTTTTTTTGTGCACTTAAAGATTTTTTTCATTTATTCAAGTTACAATATTTGTCTTTGAGTATTTTTACAATAAAAAACATGGCCGACAAGTTAAAATCTAAGAAGCAAACATGGCTTTCTTTCAAGTTGTCAAAAGCAAAGTCAGACTTCTTGATGGGTGAGAAGCAAATGCAGCCTTCTTGATATTTATTATGCATATATCTTAAACATGTAATAAAATTAATGAGTTTTAAAAGTTAAATTGACTTTGAAACACAATATTCTACTATAATGTATAGCTCACATAAATTAAATTAAATTGTAAGACTTGTTATCAGTTTTTGACGTTTTTCTCAAAACTACCCACGTGGTAGAAAGCTGCCTTTGCTTTTGGGCACCTCATATCGTCATTATCATCATCAACCAAGATTAATCCACTGCTGGATGAAGGTTATCCCAACCTAATTCTACTCTTCTTGGTCATATAAACTGCAATATTTTTTTAAATTTGTGATTTTATATACTTACCCATTTATATCGTCATTATCGTCATCAACCTGTATCAATCCACTGCTGGATGAAGGCCTTTTTAAGCTGATTCCACATCTTTAGGTCTTATAAATTCCTATTCTTATCAGATATAATATGTATTGCTTCATTCCTGCACCGGGAAACTATATTGTTTAAGGTTAATTTTTAATTCAAATTTTGATTTGGCTGCAAGCATTTATTTTTTATAGACAATGAAACAAAATAATGTTTAAATTCATTTTTTACACTGCTAACCTTGGGATGGGACCCGAAGGAGATTAATATCACGTTATATTGGATCGCTATTTATGATAATCACATAATATATTGCTTTATATTCGAATGATTGAGATGTATAATTATTTATCATATTTAATTGCACATAGTTACACATATATTGTATTAAAATTAAAATGTCAGTGGTAGCCCATCCCGAAGGGAAAAATATCGCGCCATCTATGCATACTTCACAATTATATTAAAATCCAACACCGCCAAGCCGTCTGCAAGACCTAGTGAGACAGACTGGCGACCGCCAGCTGGCTCAGCTAGTTTATTATAAATGACTCAATTTTTGGAGAAATCATGTTGTGCATATTTCTCATCTTTCGCATCTTTGTCATCTCAAGAACTTTTGCTGGTACAGAGAGAACAGCTACCGGCCTGTAATTCTCCACTGATGACTTTGTACTACTCTTATGGATTGGAGTAACCTTCGACATCTTCCACGTTTCTGGAAAGATACCTGTCTCCATTGCGAGATTAAATATATATGAAAGCGGGCCTTTGACAAAGTCAATACATCCCTTCAAAAAAAATGTAGGAACGTAATCAGTTCCCAAAGAGCGAGTATTCTTTAGTTTTTTAATAAACTTGAGTACATCGCCCTCATTAATTGAAAAAAATATCTACGGATTGGGCAGCACATGACGGTTTTCCTGACGTTGAGGCAACATCCAGATTTGGAATACTACTTGCGTAGACAGACTTGAAATGACCAGCAAATGCTTCCGCCACTCCATGTCCGGTCACCTCTTCGCCCTTCCAACTCATCATATCGGTAAACCCACCATCTCTTCTGCATGATTTTATGTAAATTCAAAACAATTTAGGATTTTTGCGAATACCATTTCCATATATTATTATGTTCAATAGGCCCGTCGAACAGCTTGTCTCACTTTCAAACGATATATGCTAAGCATGATATAGTCAGTCTGATCATACCCAGCCTTCCATGCTGTATGATACTTATGCTTGACTTTAATGTCCCCAATAATCTTCCGAGAAAACTACCTCGGGTATCGCCTTCCACCACGACATGGCGACTTCCTCGAAAAACATTGATCAAAAATATTATCTACAATATTGTAAAAAAATTGTACCCTCTCATTCACATCACAAATCTCGAGCAACTCACTCCAGTCCACTTCACTCATCAATGAGTAAAGTAGCTGGAAGTTTCCGCCTTTAAACCTCCACCCGCCGAATTGGTTGGTTTTGTAAGAGGGAATTGGAATCTGAAGCGGACGAGTCGACCGAAACCTGAGCAGAAAAACTAAAGTTGGATGATACACATCTTCGCGTACAAGAGGAGACATGCATCGTGAAAGCGATAAATCGATATTGCTAAATACCCTATCCAAAAGTCTATTGCTAGAGTTAGAGACATCATTGTGCTGAGAAAATCTAAAAACAGAACACAGAAATTCAAGGTCATCTCTGACTCTTTTACCACTACGAGCTGAGTTTAGATTAAAATCTCCCATTACAATAATCTTTCTATCTCCAATCAAGTTGATATTAGATAGCATACTCTCAATAAACACTTATACACCTCTAAGTCACAAGTTGGTGGAAAATAAATGACGCAAACGTAAATAGTGTCTCCGTCGCATGTCAGTTTCACTCAAAGGTCCTCATTTTGAGTCTCCAAAGCACAGAAACGTTCGGCCTGTAACCCTTCCATACTTCTAACCCCCAAAAAACAACCCCCACCCTGCCTGTGGCCTGCGCCGGAGTCTCGATCCCTCCTAAAAACTGAGTGCTCACTTCCAAAATATTCACGACTAAATACACTATCACTGAGCTATGTTTCAGTTAACCCTATGATATCACAGTCATCATCCAAAACACTGCTCAAAAAATCGACAGATTTTGTTTTCAAGCCCCGAACATTCTTAGGGCAATTATTATTTTTAATGTTATTATTAAGTCAACTACTCGGTAGCCGTGGTGTTTCCATCCTGGCAACCCATTCTTTAATAAATGAATGGCGGGGCCAATTTTCCGCCTTCAAAACCAACGTGCTTAGCTTAGTAGGGATCCCTACCTTAAATGAAGCGTAATCACCTTTTGACTTCAGTTTAACTAAACATTACGCCACAGTGGCGCTGATTTCAAGCAAGCGTTGATCTCATCAGCGTACGTTGAACGTGGAATGTTGAAGTGTTTGTCTGAAATCACCTGAAAGGAGTAACAGAGTACCGCCGAATAGTTTGTCGTTGTTTTTTATATCTTTCAGTGTTCAGTTCAACGCCTCAAGAGAATGTTTGAGTGCCGTAGTGCATTCATCTTAGATGATAAGTTTGCATTGTTTCAGCATTGTGGCCATGGACGATTATTTTTTTATATTTCACACTGCGTACGGGTTATTTTAAATATTCAGTGGCAGCTTAAATGCTGAATGAGCTGTTCTGCCTCCATCCAATAAAGTTGCTGCAATGCCAGATGATGCAACGGCCAATGCGATGCCATTATTTGATCGTATTTTGGGCGAGAATTAGCGAAATGAGAAATGTTTTGCCAGTTCCACTTGGTGCATCCAAAAAAAAAAAGAATCCACCTTGTCCCGCTCAGTAACACTTTGCAATTCGTGCATGTGTGATTTGAGAATTTCAATAATTCATTGTGATCATTGAATAGGGCGTCCAGTTCGCCGACGATGCGCCTGGCATTCGGCGAATTGAGGTTATTGTTTCCGCAACGCGCATCCACGCGATTGATGTTCTCACCGGCCATGAAGTAGATTTGTAAAAATTTATGAGGTTTGTTTAGCATTGGCAGCAATAAGCCTACTTTGTGGTACACTTGGCCTTTGATTTTGAACGTTGAATGGAATTGTTGACCATTTGCCGCGGTATTGTGAACTATTTCTGTTGCTCCGAACGAAGTCATTTGGTAGCATGAATTGAATGTGCGAATGGACTTCAGGAACAGGTTTGAATCTGGATCCGTGCCGATAAACAAGCCGTTCAATGGTTCTGGTGGTGTCTCAATATCTGGTAGTTGCACTTTTCTTGATGCGCAACACATCCCGGCTGACTCATGTTTAAATTTGAGCGCATAACAATGGGGACATTCTTTTTCCATAGCAATCAGCACTTTCGGATGATCGGAATATTCAATATCTGGCTCGTACTCGAATGCAAGACGAAGGAACGCAGCGGATGTAAATGCTCGATGTACTTGTTGGCGTTATCGGTCATTTGCTCTGCGTGTGTTAACTACGAACCGGCGCGCTTGTCTCCGTTCCAATTGTCGTTGTTGATTTCGTTCATCTCGTGCCTCTTGTGATTGAGATGCACGCAATTGCGACATGCTCACACGCACATTTTCGTTATTTTTTTGGATTTTTTCGTCTGTTCTTTTTGCTCTACTACGTCGCATGTTTGTTGATTTATTCGTTCGATGGCCCAAATCGACCTCCTTGCGTCTTGCTGGCATTGTTCACTGTAATACACGCACACAAATAGATAAATTAAAATAAATTCTACAAAATTTTGCACGCACTGCGTTGTGATATGTCGAATGAAATGTCAAAATGACGCGACGCGACGCGACGCTTCTCGTGAATTCTTCTTGGACGTAGCGCCATCTGTCAATCAACAACATAAATAATTTTGTTCTGTTTGAAATACGAACGACGGTTGAATTTGTTCATACAAAAATACTAAAATCGCCATTAAAAAATGGGAGGGTCGTGATTAAAAATGGGAGGGTGGCGGTAGGAGGGTGAAAATTTGGGGTTATAGGTATTTTTTGATGCCAAATACAAAAAAAAATGTCAAAAAAATAGATTTTTTTTCTGGATAGGGACAACCTAATCACCTAGTGGTATGAAATATACTTCACGACCTATTCTTATACTTAACAAATATCCATTAAAAAAATCATAAAAATCGGTCGAGCGGTTTCGGAGGAGTGCGACCACAAGCACGTGACACGAAATTTTTTATATATATAGAGATAAAATAATTTTCATACAAAATTCGCTAGAAAAACTAGTTTAGTTTTCTATCATTTAATGCTTCCTTTTGATCCTTGATTAGCGTGGTATTATACCCCATTTTAACACAGTGGTATTATATTTACCTAATAAGTATAGTATGCTCCACGTTGTAACAATATTTACATACTGTTTGTATGAGATATCTGCACATGCTTCATAACGTGCGTAGGTTTATCGGGTGCAACTGGCTATACAGTTCATAAAAGCCATACTTGGCTTGGCCATTTCCGTTACCACCCTTATTCAGCATACATATAATGATTCTAATGTACATTTTTCATGTCGAAACACCGCTGAAAATTCTCATCTACCCTGCAAACTAAATAAATTCAGACAATCGAGGACACAGTGTATGCCTTCCTCAGAGGAGTTTCTGCCATACACTAGCCCTAATCGGAGGCTGTTTCGCGGATTTATGCCGGACCGCTACCACTGTGGCTTATTACATGATTAGTTCTATGATTTTGTTTTTGTGGTTTTTTCTAAAGCATTTTCATTTTTAATTACATGCTTTTTTCACCACCATATGAATATATTATATTGATTGTGTTTTGTGTTTATTTAATTTTTTTAATCCGATATATCGTGGTAGGTACTATTAAATTAAGACTTCTTCTAACCAGTAGGTACCTACCTTCGATGTTCAAATTTTGTCGAAATGATCTTTTTCTTCTTCTTTAAAGATTTAAGCCTCATTAGGAGAATGGCTGTGGCGGTATGATTGGCTAGCATATGCCGTGAGGAGCTCCTTTCTAATGTTGGATTCTTTGGATAACCTTTCAGGTTTTAGACCTCTACACAAATATATATATAAATATGGTATGCCAGATGTGCCTATATTATGCATAAGTTGGCCGTAAAAGGCTCCCATCTTTTCGAATGTGGTTAAATTCAGACAATTGAGCACACCGTGTATGCCTTCCTCAGAGGAGTTTCTGCCATACACAGCCCTAATCGGAGGCTGTTGCGTGGATTTATGCTAAACTGCTACCACTGTGGCTTGTTATATGATTAGTTCTGTGATTTTGTTTTTATGGTTTTTTTCTAATGCATTTTCATTTTTAATTACATGCTTTTTTTACTATCGCCATGTGAATTGATTGTGTTTTGTGTTTATTTTGTTTTTATAATCCGATATCCAAATTATTTAAGTTTATATACAAATATAACATGTTAAGTATGGCAATCTAAGGAGTTTAATCCATTTTTATGTTATAAAATGTAAAATTTTGTTCCACGCATCTGTTATTATGTGGTGGTGTTAAAACTGCTCTTTATACATTTTTTTAATTGTATATCACTAAATTAATGTATTCGTCTAATCAGAAGCACCTTATTTGATAAAATAATAACATCTATCTATGCCAAATAAAAATGTCAGGGTTAATTTGGTAGTATTTGCACATTTAATATTGATTATTGATGAAAATTTATATTTGGATGAATTTTAAATTCGTTTATTGCTAATAGTTTTTGATGCATGCATTCATAGGCAATGGCAAATGAATCCTTTAATTAAAAATAATATATGCCATGAGTTTAAAATAATATGACAACCTTTTTTTAGTTTCACATACCTATATATATCCTATATCCTGCTATACCCTTGCTAATAGAGAAAAGTCCTACGTCTTTTATTATTACTAAGATAAATTTAATTACCTTTAAGATAAAATATTCAAAATAAAAATAATTGCTTAATAAAACATGAATACATCAAAATTTATAATAGTTCTAGATTATTGCGTCTTTTTTGGGACAAATTCTGAGACATATGATATACAAAATAGATCTCCTTTTGGAGTAAATACTTGAACAATATATTTATAAAAACCGTAAAAATATTTTCCTCTGAATATAAAGTCAAATAAAGCCGACAGGTCAAAATAAACCAGTTTATCCACCACCTAAAATAAAAATAACGAATAATTAAAACATGTTCTCTTTATTCATTGTGAAACCGATGCAAACTAGCAAGGTTTTTTTTAATATTATATTTTACTATTCTGACTTCAAAACTTCCAAGCAAAATGGTATATTAACAAAAATAAATGACCCAATTTCAATATTTTTTGAGTAAAACTAACATACGAGTAAAAAAGCGGCTCTCGTGATGCAGTGCGTAAGGTGCTTGCCTTCCACCCGAGAGTTCTGGGTTTGATTCCCGGTCAGGATACAATATTTATGTGTTTTTATCAAAGCCTGGGTGTTTGTGATTGTTCAAAATTAGTAACAACCACCTTGTACGAAAAAGCAAGGAGATGGTTATTAATAATTCTAAAAAAAACATACGAGTAAAATAATAATATTCAACTGGGTTGATAATTTCTTAAAGGTCTTTTTGAAAATGGTTGCTCTATGAAATCTAAAAGGAAAAACTATGCTTGGCAAAGGTTTTGTTAATTTTATTAATAAAATAATTCAAGAATTAATAATATGATTCCGTAACATAAAATTTCAAACCTGTAACTAAAACATACCCAATTTCATATTACCGCTAACAATAAAACAAAACACGTCTACAAAGTCGTATGCAATTAATTTTTACAAAGCACATCCCTTAGCAAGAGATCGGCCATTTTTGAAGTTGTTTATATTTTACCGACCAATGCAAAGAAATGGAAAATCTCCAACGAAAATACGATTCCTTTAATATGCACAAGAAGATAAAGGAAACATTGAGGATTACGAAAGGAACCTCATCAACTATCTTGAAAGACGAATATGGGCGTATTATATTAGATATAGAAAAGAAGCTGATTCGTTGGAAGACACAGCCATATATGCACAGCCGTGGATATGCACGGCCGCTTTCTATGACGCTTTAAACGTGTCTGAAAGAAGTGATTTTAAGTGCTCATTCCGTCCCGAGACAGAGCCGCACGGGACTGATGCTGCAACCATGCACCGTAGTGCTTAAAGAATAAAGTTAAGAAAGAATTTTTTTTTGGACTGGCTCTGCTGTCCGCTGACGTTAAGCGCTTTGTGTACCCGCATACTGAGTGTCACAAATTGAAATGTATGAGACTACAGAAGAGTCGGGACTATCCCGCTCTCCATACGACGCTGCAAATTTCTCGAAATCTGTTTGATGATGATAGGGGACCTATTGGCTATACTTTTAATGAATGTGAACAAGCCCCATGCATAAATAGGGCAGAGATAATAAACGCAATACGAAATTCTAAAAATGGTAAAACTGTCGGCCCTGATAATATTTACAACGAAATGATAAAATTATCAGAAGAAGATAAATTAGAAATTCTCGTTGATTTGTTTAATAAAATTTACGAAACGGGTATAATTCCCGATGATTGGTTGAAATCGACATTCATCACTCTACCAAAAAAGGCGAATGCAAAGGAGTGCAGCGAGTTTAGAACAATAAGTTTGATGAGCCAGATGTTAAAAGTTTTATTAAAAATCATCCATAATAGGATTTTTCGAAAATGCGAAGAAGACATGGATGACACACAATTTGGCTTCAGAAGTGGTTTGAGCACTCGCAAAGCACTTTTCAGCTTGAATGTTCTAGTGCAAAGATTCCTAGATGTTAATGTTGATGTTTATATGTGTTTCATCGATTACGAGAAAGCATTCGATACTGTTAGGCATCCTAAACTTCTCGAACTCTTAGATGAGAAAGGCATCGATGCAAGAGACATTCAACTGATAGCTAACTTCTATTGGAATCAAACAGCGAATATTAAGATTGAAAACGAAATCAGTGGAGAGGTAAAAATTCGTCGCGGTGTAAGACAGGGGTGTATATTGTCACCTCTGCTATTTAACATGTACTCGGAACTCTATTTTCAAGGAAACCTTACAAGGTGAATCGATGGGTATTATGGTTAATGGCAAACATATTAACAATATACGATATGCCGATGATACTGTGCTGATTGCTGATACATTAAAGAGTTTACATCATCTGGTAGAAAAGGTTAATGAGGTCAGTAATTCTTATGGTTTAAAAATGAGCCTCAAGAAAACAAAACTATTACTAGTATCAAAAATAGCGACACCAGACACCAACACAAATTTTGTCATTAACAGCGAACCAATCGAACGTGTGACCCATTATAAATATGTAGGTACATGGACAATGAGAAATGGGACCAGTCTCAGGAAATAAAAACTAGAATTGAGATAGCAAGGAGGGCCTTTCTCAAAATGAGACGCCTCCTTAGGAATCAAGATCTTAACCTAGGTCTGAGACTGCATATGGTACATTGTTATGTGTTCTCAATTCTTTTCTATGGTATGGAAGCTAAACCAAGAGACGTCACGGAGACTTGAAGCTTTCAAGATGTGGCTGTATAGACACATCCTCAAAATTCCTTGGACTGACCGGGTGACAAATGTTGAAGTTCTCAATCGAATAAGGAAGGACTGAGAAGTTCTACGTAGTATCAAAACCAGGACACTACAATACCTCGGCCACATTATAAGAGGACAAAAATACAGCATTCCCCAACTTGTCATTCAAGGAAAGATCAATGGGAATCATAGCAGAGGACGGAGCCGTATTTCGTGGCTTAAGAACCTCCGTGATTGGTACGAGTGCAGCTCCACTGAACTGTTCCGGGTAGCAGACGACATAGATAAGATCGTCTTGATGGTGGCCGACCTCCGCTGGGGGATGGCACAATAAGAAGAATATTTTATTATTTCCAATAAACATAAATATTCATTAGCATTGATACTTGAGTTATTATTGAATATTTTGAATGCTTTCTTTATTTTTGGCGTGTGTTGTTTGTAGGGCGGTAACTAAAGATAGGAATTTGTTATTTTCATTCTTTAAAAGTAATCAATTATTACAAACCATGCTGTGACACCCAATTGGTTGGGCTAATTGTGAAATTTAGAGTCAATATATTAAATATAAATAAAAGTATCCATTAATAGAGTGATATTTACCTTTCTAAATATGCATCCTTTATCGACATCAGCAATTTTTTTTGCAATAAACAAAATAAAATCACTTCCTGGTGCGCACACGTTCCCATCGTTTATAGATAGTAGCTTTCGATATCGATTATTATGTAAATGATACACTATTATTTTAACCTGTAAATAAATAAATATTTTTATCTATTTTTTAAATATTACAAATCAATAGAGACACTGCACTGTGTTGCAAATTTGTGTCGCATTGAAGAGTACATATTATATTAAAATCGTATAGTATAATGAATTATTACTTACAAAAAAATATATTGTATTGTACAAATTGTATATTGTATATTGTATTGTACTCGTATTACAAAAAAAAAACATTCAAACTAACACCAAGCATGCAATTTTGTTCATAAAAGAAAATCTTGACCAACTCAATCATAATCATATATATAGATTTGAATTATTTTTAGAGGTAAATTTGTATTACTAGCAAAACACCACATTAGTAAAATTATCAGATTATGAAAGTATCTGATCGCAATTGGTGTTTCCAAATTTTTATAGCATGTGCCGTTTATAAGTAAGTAATTAATTAATAAATGATTGAATGAGAAATAATTGATTGAAGGGTTGATTTTATTTTACTACGTTTTTATTAGGTCGTATTCTTATTTGTCCAGTGGTTGTTTATCCAGAACATTTTTAACTAACTTCCCGACTAGCTAGACATTTGAAACTTTTAGATTATATCAGAACACGATACCAATGCATTCTTTTAATACTTTAAACCATCTTTAAGAAGAATTGAATTCATTTTCAGTTAATTCTGTTTTGTATGAAAAGTTGTTTTAGAAGAAATCCGTAATCCAATCCACTATTTTTGGATGCTAGGGGTTTGGCGTCCTATTAACTAAATTATTAATATATAAGTGAGTTACTATGGAAATTTATATGAAATTTCAAAATGACATCTCTCTATTATTCCTATCAAGTACATTTTTTTGATCGCTTAAGCTAGTCAAGTCAAGTCTAAATTATGATTCTATAGAAAATTTAAAAACGTTGTATTTAAAAAGTTCTTTTTATCTTTTAATTATTTTAACCTAATGCTTACGGGCCGCACAAAATTGTGTTTTTGCTAATTACTTTTCAAATGCAAAATAACACGTTAATTACAAAATTAATTAAAAGGGCCCGTAATATATTTCAAAGCAAAGTTCTCTAGTTATATACAATAATTATTACAGCAGTGTGTCAATAATATAGACAATAAAATAGGTAGTTACCTAATTATATTATACATAATAATATATATGTTTAAATTATTAATAATCTACCAACGCATAATGTAAAATTGTATTATATTATTTATTATCGGTTATTATGGAATTATGATTTTGTGTATGGTTATCATTTCATAAATCACCATGGCGGTTCATGATTTTCTTTTAGAGCGAAAACGGTCCAAATAAATAATGTTATAAATGAATATTTTGATTACCATGACATTCTTGGCATCTTCGTGTATAGTGTAATTTCCAATGACTATTGTACTATTACGTTTTGTAAGTTTTGTAGTTAAATACACATCTGTCAAATTTTTATTCTTCACTCCTTTACAAAGACTAAAATTATGAAATATTGGCACGATAGGACCCTGGAAAAGTATATTAAAAGTAGTTATAAGTATTTTTCGATAATATTGTGAACGATGGAATCAAATACAGGTATAGCATCACTAATACGTGCTTTTACTATAATGTACTATTATAATATATAACTCATTCAAATTAAGCATTATCCCGTAATGATTCATAATATTATGCGGCCAACGTAAATACATGAATGTTAGAGTTTAGGAAATGTACACGTGCAATCATACGTTTTTTTCAAGTTGCTGTTTTTTACACGTGGAATTTTACAATAAATGTTATTCTTCTTGATACTATTCATTTATTTATTATCATACGTTAGATTTATCTAGTCTCAAGAAAAATATTTTTATGTGTTCCACTAGTTTTTAGCTGTTTTTGTTTATAGCTTTACTGCAATTTAATAAATTTTACACCAGCCAATCAGGCATTCAGCCAATTTCTGTAATTTTATGTACTTAAATCTTACACATTATAAATATATATAAATTTCCATCATTTGGGATTTTTAACGTTTTGACAAATATTATACTAGACATTTTAATATATTATAAACACTGAAACAACGATTAAAAATAAATTATGAATTTAGCACGATAGACGATAATATGTTTTTACTTTACTATTTAGTTTTTCAATGGTTTATAGAAAACACCATGCAACTCTAATATTTTTCTCGTATATTTAACAATTTCCTTATTAAAGTGGAGTTGTCTTTTAGACTTTTTAACATTTTTTTTCTACGGAATATAAAGATTTTAAAATTTTACTTACGAAGTTTTTCATAATATTAGTATTTTCCAACGTATAACAACAGGTCGCGCATATTGTTATGAAAAATATGCCAACTAACAGATAATTTGTTTTGTCCACCATCATAAAACTGCGAATGTAAAATGATCTGCCTTCAATGAATTGTAATGAAGTAATGATATATCTGTTAAAAAATGATCGAAAACATTCATTATAGATTGGTATCAGTCTGTGGTTTTTATATTATTTAATGTCAATAAAATGGTTTTTTGTTGTAACTTAAACGTATTTTTAAAAGGAAATGAGATATTATTATAATGACGTCACATTGCCATTATTTTGGATCGTCAACACATACGCCAGGAAATCATCCCTGGGAAAACTATTCAGTCAATACAAAAACATTAAAAAAACCTACTCTACCAACAAAAAAACTAATATTTCTTAATATCTTTTTAATGAATCCTGATAAAAACGTATCCAAAATATTAAAATATGATAATTAACTATTTTTTTATTAAACGAATTATTCAGAAGATTTAAGAATGTAACATTATTTTTATTGAACATACATAATTCTGTTAACACTTCTGAGAAAATATAATATAACCATAAGAAAAAAATCTTTTTTATAAAAAATACGACACCCAGTAGGAATCGAACCTGCGTCTCTCGGTTTTCACCCCCACGCACATTGACAACAATCCTATACTGCCCCCATAAGCAAAAACACAGCTAATGGGAAAAAGTCAATTTTGAGAAAAGAGAGGTTATCATGTTTTTCATTGCTGCTTCATTAAAAGTTAATCAATTTTAATAAATGTTTCGGTTTATAATAGATTATTTAAAAATTGATATTTTCATTACATAAAAATTGCAAAATTACAAAAATATTGATTATAAAACTCCACTATTGTCTTTTTATTTATGATTTTGAATGGAATAATGTCAGTTTCATAAGGAAAAAAACAGTAAATATGTTTTTTTGCTTATAATTTAAATTGTAATGGATATTTTTGAAAAATTAAATACTTGTAATGGTATTTTGTTCATTAAATAATATTGGAATGACAATATATATTTTTAAATATACAAAAATCCGTCAGTTTTGGTGGGAAGACTCCCAAAACGTCATCCTATTTGTAGGCATTACTCTTCCTTATTTTTGAATTATGCATTTCTTCTTTTCCATATATGATCCATAAACTGCTGACCTGTTAATTAATATTTAATTACCACATTTAAATATCATGTTGACTATATCTAATGGCCAGTCGCGCCAAACGCGCCAGTCGCAGTGTCAGCACTAAATGAGTTAATATTGTCAATTTTTCCTACTACTGTATACTGTGAAAGACTATTCAGTGTAATGCACTTCATTAAAAACAAATATCGAAGCTAGTTGACAGATGTAAACGTAGAAGCAGTTATGCGGCTCGCATTGGAAAAAGGGAATATTGAGGAATTTCCGTTTGCATTATTTTTAAATATCAAATGTTCAGAAACGTGAGTACAAATATCATTAATTTAATAAAACTAGATAGTTAGAAATGTGTTTTATGATAGATTAAGATTAAAATTAATAACTGATTTAGTGTTAACAATGGGCTGGCGCGTTTTCAGTAGTTGTCCATTAGATATAATTAACATGATATTTAAATGTGGTAAATAAAATGTAATTAACTGGTCATTAGCATTTTACTTGCCATTATAATTTCATTGGATTTTGCAGCATTTTGATCAAGTTTATCCAATTGCATACTCTCCAAAATAAAGTTGAGAATCTTTTTTTCACAATTCCTAATCCAATTTAGAACTTATTCACATTTGAGTATTAAAATATCATTAAAAATGTAGGGCGATATGAAGTTAGTGAATGATTAATTTGAGGTTATCTCATTATTACCAGTTACATGCGGTATTACGTTTGTGTAAAAATTCTAGAATCATAAACAAAAAAAACAGTAAGCCAGCGTTTTTAAGCAAAAAACACAGCAAATCGATAGATGTGCTGTGTTTTTGCTTATGAATCATTATTTACTGTTTTGTTGCATCGAAAAGCCTAACATTTTTGCAAAAGTAGTGAACACATTATGATGATTTCTATATTAAAATAAATGATTTCCAGTTTATTTTGTTATGCAATTATGTTCAGAATTTTATCTAGTATGTCACCTCATACTTACTTTAATTTCTCATTTTTTTCCATTAGCTGTGTTTTTGCTTATGGGGGCAGTATAGGTATCATCTCTAATTGCTACAAATTTTAACTGATGGTTCTTACGATACTCTCTGAAGCGCTTTCCAAATTGAGTTACTATTGGCGATCGGCTTTTGTATTGTAAATCAAAGTAGGTATCAATTACTTTAATTACTAACCGACATCACGCATCACTCCAAGTTTTTTTGTTGTAACTTACCTGAACTTGCTAATAATTTAATTAACTAGTTATTTACTCAACTGATAAATCATAAGATTTAAGAATGTAACATTATTTTTATTGAAGTTACATAATTTTGAAAACACTTCTAAGAAAATATATAACCAAGAAAAAAATCTTTAAAAAAAAATACGATACCCAGCAGATCGAGCCTGCGGGTTTTGCACCCATGCACATTGACCACAATGATATAGGTACCCTATCTAATTGCGACCAGGTTCAATAATATGATAGAACCATTATTGATATTTTTGTTCGGTATTACAATCCAATCACGTTGTTATGGAGTCATGGATTTAGAGTTCTTCATAATCTTTATGAAAGAACCTCGCTACAGGATGAGACCGTCGAGAATAAAACGGAGAGGCTGAGTGTGACTAACTGAAGAGAGTAAGCTTAGGTTAAAGATCCCTAAAGAATGGTTATAGGTTGGATCTGATCCGGCCCTTTGAAATCACAATGCATATCTCTATATAAAAGGTTACCAATGGTCGGAATGTTTTCATTATATAATATGTAATTAAACGCTTCGTAAAGAGTATAATCAAAACAGCAACAATTTTTTTAATATCTCTCCATTTTTTACGTTGTTATATAAAATTGAATTTTAATTATAATAAGTTTCCGTATATACTAATGACAGAACATTTTTTTACTCGTTATTTTATATGTGTGTATTTATTTTTAATGCACTGCCTCGTATCAAAATAATTGATCGCCGCGAACGATAATATTATGTAATAATTTTACGCGGGACAGATTTTTACGCCACTTTACTTCAAAGAACTTATGGAGAGGTGATCTTATGGAGAGATCTAGATTATCACAACATCTCATTGTGACTAGTATATCTTAGTCTTTCCTCAACATATTATTAACTGCAGAACGCTTGGCCGCTTAGCACATCTAAACTCGCCTTGACTACAACACGTCGAATATGTTGATGTGATTTTGTTGGTATTCACAAACACAATATGTCACCTACTGTACATCTGCAAACTGCTCAAATGCAATATTTTTATCTGAAAAAATCTGTTAGTATCACAAGCAATAAATTTCAATAGAATTGCGACAAACTTTAACTATTTATTTATTAATACCTGCTCTTTATGGTCTAATCTAATTATCTATCTAGATTAGACCATAAAGACATTCAAGACGTAAAGAGAATTGGAAGAAAAGGTGAAAGACCTCGACCAATAATAGTAACTTTCAATACTCTCTGTCTCAAGATTAACATATTTAAACAAAAGAGAGCGCTGAAAGAAACTTAATATTATATGAAGGAGGACTATCCACAGTACATTTTAGAAATAAGAAAAGAATTACAACAGCAAATAATCCTAGAGAAAGAGAAAGGCAATACAGTCAGAATAAAATATGATAAACTGATCATAGTAAAACCTAACAATAAAAGAACACTCCCTACATCACATGAAAATAACCCCCTACCACAGAACGATAGAAACACTCAAGCCACCAAAAAGAACAAAACGCTCCAACCACAGACATCGTTTCGAAGACCAAGTAGCTTATCAGAAGGAGCCCCAAAACCGGGTATGCTAAACTTCTTAGTCAACAAAGATACCATCACTATAACAAACAGCCAAGACAACAAAGACAAGAATACATAGCAACCAACCCACCCCTCCCACGAAGATCTCATACATGAAGATACTATAACAAAACACAATAACCATATTCCAATACGGCCGGTCACCGAGGAAGATCACGACCAAAACCCTCCAAAGAAAAATACTACGACGCTTACAAACCTTACATCTATCTCACTAACCAAGCTCTACATACTAACCTACAAAATAAGATCACTGTCATAGTACGAACGCTTAATAGAATTGAGAGAGGCAATAAAAGATAAAAAAATCGTCATAATCGGAATATCTGAAGTGAGACGTCAAGGAATAAAGATAGAGAAATATGACAATCATATTCTATGTCACATAGGCCTCACACCTGGAAAGTATGGCGCCGGATTCTTAATACATAAAAACTCAAGAGAACAACATAGAAAACTTCATAGGTATAACAGATAGAGTAGCACTATTGAATTTAAAAATACAAGGAAACGAATTATCTCTCATACAAGTATACGCACCCACAGAAATAGCGAAAGAAGAAGAAATTGTTACTTTTTATACAAATGTAAACAAAGCTATTAACCAAGCACACAACACTTTTATAATAATGGGCGACCTAAATGCAAAAATAGGCCAACCCAGACAAGATGAATACTTAGCTATGAAATCAAACGGGTATGGAGAAAGAAACCAGAGAGGCCAGAGATTAACACTTTGGAGGAGGCCTTCACCCGAAGAGGGGTTCTTACAAACCAAACAAACTAATTACATACCATTGTTCAATTCATATTATCATTACATTTACATTATCTAAAAATATTATATACAAAAATAAAAAATCGTAATATATTTATAAATGTAATATACAAAAAATATATTTAAAAAAATTATAAAAATTAATATTATATAAACTAGAAAATAAGTAGATAATACAACCATATATAGATATATACACATAATAAATATATTCATAGGTTATATATATATATTCATTAGGTATAGTCATTTACTTTTGTTTGTAAGAAATAAAAAGGCTTTTTATTATTATTATTATTATTATTTATAATACCTGCTCATAAGCGCTCTCTAAATTGGGTTACGGTAGATAATCAAATTTTGTATTCTTAATCAAAGCATTTATTACGTTGTAACTTACTTGAACTTGCCAATAATTTGTGATTATATTAGTATGATTGCTTCTTCCACAACTAATGAATTGTTGCTTTGAACTAACATACTAAACATACTTTAAGTAGGTAATGGTTTCTTTTTTTAATATCTTCTAAAGAAAGAAAACATTGAGAAATAAAGAATAATTCAAAAATAAATTAGAATATTAAAAAAAACTCTGTGATTATTGATTTTCTCGTTATAAATAGTGTTTTGGACGACGCCATTTTAATATCAATATTTAAATATTTATGTGAAACTAATTTCCACTATTGTATTTTCTACAGCAGTGGCAGATCGCTTAGTTCTAAAGATTTAAGTTTTTTATACAAATCTTACGGCTGGATCAATGTCATATATGTGTTCAATATCGTGGACAAAATAGATTGAGAGAACTCTTTCTTCAGGTATAAATTTGTTTTAAAATAAAACTCACATAGAATCACTAACTTTTTGAAAATATGCTTATTTAAATCGATAATTTGGTGTTTTCAGTTAGGTACGCGTGAAATACAATATCATTCAAATAACATCCCCGGGATATCTTGCGGCTCACAATCCGCTTAAGTCGATTATTAATAAACTATCAAATTATTATCAAGTGCAAGTACGTTATAACAAAAATTTGAAGTGATCTTGACACCGGTTAGTAATTAAGTTAATTCAATACTTTGATTTTAAATGTAAAACCCTATTGCCAATAATTAACGCAATTTAGAAGGTACTTATGGAGTAAGTATTGTAAAAACTCTTAGTTAACTTTATCGCAATTAGATAGGACAAATATTATAGCTTAATGGTCAATGCACATGGGCGCGAATGAAGGGAGACACTGGTATAAATCTTGCTGGGTGTCCTTTATATTTCTCAAAAATGTTTTCAAATTATGTATAACTAATGTATGATTAATCTAATATATAAAAATTAATATTTGTGTGTTTGTTTGTTCGTATTTAATGCGCAGCCATACCGTTCATCCGATTGCGATAAAACTTTGTAAACTTATTGCTTGCACTTGCGGGAAGAGTATAGGCTATACTAATATATAAAAATGAATGTCTGTCTGTCTGTATGTCTGACTGTCTGTGTGTCTGTCCCGTATGCGTTCCTATACCATTCATCCGATTGCAATGAAATTTTGGTAAGTGGTTGCATGCACACTCATGAAGGTTTCTGAATTAGAAAAATCATCATCTTCTTCTTCTTCTTCATTATATTTTCTTTTATTCGTATGGTCCCTATACCATTCATCCGATTGCGATGAAACCTTCGTCAGTTATTGTGGTAACACCCGCAATGGTTTTTGAATTAGTACAACCATCTTTTTCTTTTTCTTCTTCTTCTATTCGTATGCGTTCCTATTCCATTCATCCGATTGCAATAAAATTTTCGTCAGTAATTGTGCCAACACCCGCGAAGGTTTCTGAATTAGTACAATCATCTTCTTCTTCATTCTATCTTCTTTTATTTGGATGGTCCCTATACCATTCATCCGATTGCGATGAAACCTTCGTCAGTTATTGTGGTAACACCCGCAATGGTTTTTGAATTAGTACAACCATCTTTTTCTTTTTCTTCTTCTTCTATTCGTATGCGTTCCTATTCCATTCATCCGATTGCAATAAAATTTTCGTCAGTAATTGTGCCAACACCCGCGAAGGTTTCTGAATTAGTACAATCATCTTCTTCTTCTTCTTCATTCTATCTTTTTTTATTCGTATGGTCCCTATACCATTCATCCGATTGCGATGAAACCTTCGTCAGTTGTTGTGGTAACACCCGCAATGGTTTTTGAATTAGTACAACTATCTTCTTCTTCTATTCGTATGCGTTTCTATTCCATTCATCCGATTGCAATAAAATTTTCGTCAGTAATTGTGCCAACACCCGCGAAGGTTTCTGAATGAGTACAACCATCTTCTTCTTCTATTCTATCTTCTATTCGTATGCGTTCCTATACAATTCATCCGATTGCAATGAAATTTTGATCAAGTGTTGTGCTCACGCCGCAAAGGTTTCTGAATTGTTACAACTATTTTCTTTTTCTTCTATTCTATCTTCTTCTGTATGTATGCGTTCTTATACCATTCATCCGATTGCGATGAAATTTTGAACAGTTGTTGTGAGCACGCCCGCGAAGAGTTCTGAATTAGTGCAACCATCTTCTTCTTCTTCTATTCGTATGCGTTCCTATACCATTCATCCGATTGCAATGAAAATTTGATTAAGTGTTGTGTTCACGCCCACAAAGGTTTCTGAATTGATACAACCATTTTCTTCTTCTTTTTCTTCTATTCTATCTTCTTCTATTCGTATGCGTTCTTATACCATTCATCCAATTGCAATAAAAATTTTGACCAGTTGTTGTGCGCAAGCCCGCGAAGGTTTCTGAATTAGTACAACTGTCTTCTTCTTCTTCTATTCGTATGCGTTCCTATACCATTGATCCGATTGCAATGAAACTTTGGTGAGTTGTCGTGCGCACGCCTGCGAAGGTTTCTGAATTAATACAACCATCATCTTCTTCTTATATTCGAATGCCTACCTACACCATTCATCCGATTGCAATGAAACTTTGGTGAGTTGTCGTGCGCATGCCCACAAAGATTTCTGAATTAGAAAATCATCTTCTTCTTCTATTCGTATGCGTTCCTATACCATTCATCCGATTGCAATGACATTTTGATCAAGTGTTGTGCCCTTACCTGCAAAGGTTTCTGAATTAGTACAATCATCTTTTTCTTCTTCTATTTGTATGCATTCTTATGCCATTCATCCGATTGTGATGAAATTTTGACCAGTTGTTGTGCACAGGCCCGCAAAGGTTTCTGAATTAGTACAACCATCTTTTTCTTCTTCTATTTGTATGCGTTCTTATGCCATTCATCCGATTATGATGAAATTTTGACCAGTTGTTGTGCGCGCGCCCGCGAAGGTTTTTGAATTAGTACAACCATCTTCTTCTTCTATTCGTATGCGTTCCTATACCATTAATCCGATTGCAATGAAACTTTGGTGAGTTGTCATGCGCATGCCCACGAAGATTTCTGAATAAGAAAATCATCTTCTACTATTCGTATGCGTTCCTATACCATTCATCCGATTGCGATGAAAATTTTGTCAGTTGTGTGCGCACACCTACGAAGGTTTCTAAATTATTATTATATAACATACAAAGTTTGTAGTTTGTTTGTCCCATCCAATTTTGATTTTTTTTTTACTACATATTAATAACATTAATAACGTTTTCATATTTTGGATTCGATTTTAATTTAGTGTTCTTATGTTTGACCTTTACTCCTATTAGAATTATTTTCATATTGCCATATTGTATTACACAGATATTTTAATATAAAAAAAAATAATTACCTCTTATTATTTTTCAAATATCTAAGATAAATATAACCACGAAGCGACCCTGTGCGAAGCCGGGTACTTCAGCTAGTATAATATAAAAAATATTTGAAATATCTCAACGTAAACTTTTTTACAGCTTATAAGCTTTAGCCCTTTATGGAAATTTTTCATATCTATCTATTATCCGTAAAATAAAAATAACTGACTTATATTGAAATATTTAAGTATTTTAAAATTTTATTGAATAATATGATTAACTAAGTTATAATAATAATATGTAATATATTTAAAATATAAAAATATAACCCGATAAGGTTGGTGTAACTATATTGGTACCTAATATCACTGTTTTACCTTTATACCAGAAAACGAAAACAAACTAGACGTATCAATTCCACTTTCTGATTTTCCTTTTCCGCTTTCTAAAGTATGAAGTGACCCAAATAATTAGACTTTTAAATATACCTATATAAGATATATTATGTATAATATATACATTTTATATACCTAATAAATTTTATAAAATGAGAAATAGAAAAATACTAATTGCCGGTATAGGTTCATATAAGTTTAGTAGTATAACTACACATAATATCTACCTTTTATAATTATTGTTTTATATATAAGATTTTTTTATGAAAACAAGTGTCTTAAAAATATACATTATTTCTTTATTTCAATCATGCATCCTCTTAGGTGAAAATGATTAAATTTTACAATATAATAATTATTATTAATACTATGGATATACGTTGGATGATCACGTCAACTTTGTTTGATCACGTCGGGTTCACCACTTTGGGTTTCAATGAGGTGGGTGTGATTATCACCTAATAGGCAATAGCGGTGTAGATGAATGTTGATGTTTATTGTCTTGATGAAAAGTATAAAGAGTTACAATGGTGGGAGTCAGATAGCTTTGCAGAATAATCCCGCGAAGATTATCGGGTAACGTGCTCGGGAGTCGGTCTGGTGTCGAGAATAAGAGACTGTGAGCAAGTGACTGGACTCGAGTGGAGAAGTGACTAGTTATGGATCATCCTCGCTGTTTATACAAATGAAATCAATACATTACAAGACTCATCGTCACAATTAAATAAATCATAATAGACACTGTTGATCTAGGTTATGATTGAGAAAATACTGACAATCGCTTTCACCACTCGTTTTGTTTTGCGAACAAAACATTAAATTCAAGTGTGTCACCCTTGTAATGCTGAGTGGTATGATTACTACGTATTATGTATTTATACTCCAGAGATAATTACTATTATACGACGCCCGACGGGTATATCTGAGGTATTTTTGAATTATGTATGTTCAATATAAAAAAAAATGTTACATTCTCAAATCTTTTGAATTATTCATTGAATAAAATTTATAGCCAGTCGATTCATTTAATAACTACAAAAGTCTGACTAATCTATTTTTAACCCCTCTTTTCTGATATATATATGAAGCGCCTAGTTTCAAAAGCCCCTAAAACGGTTTTTGAAAAGTTTTGAGTTAGATATATAGTTAGATGGATATTTTTGTGACCTATATGATGGCCAAAGATTGAACTTTAAAAAATGCTCAAATTCGTCAATACGTATGATCAAAAATTAGGGTAAATTTCAAAACCCGCAAAAATGGTTGGGTGTGCTTTTCAAATACCGCTAAAATGGAAGGCCAAAATGCTCCTTAGAATGTAACAAATTAAAAAAAATTACATAAAGTTCACAGATTGAAGGGGGGACATGCTCAGCGTAGGTCAAAATGGAGCTTTTGTTCAATTTTCAAAGCATGATCCTGGACATACCTTAAACGGTGTAGATAATCTATTTATATAATTTTGAAGCCTTATTATCCTTTATATTTATTTTAAACATTTGATGACTGCATAAAGTATTTTCATTACATAAATTAGTATTCTTTTAAACCTCTTGCTCTAATGTTTTAGAATATAGTCATATTTCAGTACATAAATGTTCAGTGGTGTTAAGATTTTTTACATTTATTAAATTTTTAAACGCATTTATAAAACTATCAGTATAATTTATATCGACATTATTATAGTGAAATATTTACGATAAAAAATTATATTGATAATCTCTGTGATCCCAAATTTGACAAGAATTAGGCATTTTATTATTCAAAAAATGGGCAAGATTAACAAATTTGAAGATAATTTACTAAGACTACGAATAATGATTGCTTTATAATGGAATGCCAAAAGAAATGGCGTATTTCAAAAAAACACTACCTTATTCTTAAGTCAATAATTATTATAAAGCAATCATTATTCGCATGATGTTTATCACACTTTTGAATGATCAAAAACATAGCTTATAATGAGTATCTTTAGAATTATCTTCAAATGTGTTAATCTTGCCCATTTTTTGAACAATAAAATGCCTAATTCTTGTCAAATTTGGGACACAGAGATAATCAATATATTTTTTTATCGTAAATATTTCACTATATTAATGTCGATATAAATTATACTGATGGTTTTATAAATCCGTTTAAAAATTAATAAATGTAAAAAATCTTAACACCACTGCACATTTATGTACTGAAATATGACTATATTCTAAAACATTAGAGTGAGAGGTTTAAAAGAATACTATTTTATGTAATAAAAATACTTTATGCAGTCATCAAATGTTTAAAATAAATATAAAAGATAATAAGGCTTCAAAATTATATAAATAGATTATCTACAACGTTTAAGGTATGTCCAGGATCATGCTTTGAAAATAGAAAAAAGCTCCAATTTGACCCATAATTTATAAATAAATATTATTGATCGGCGATATTAAGTAACTGACGGTAATTCTTTAATATCCATTTCCCGTAGTGTCCAATAATGGCAAACTCAGTAAATTTTAATAGCTTACTGGAATTATAATTTCCGGAATATCCATGTTTCCACAAACTCAGCCTTATCCAATCCATATAGAGTAGCTGGCTCAATACAATAATTATTTCCCAAATATTCTTTTCAAGATATTATTTTGAATGTGAGTACGTCGATAAATATCGGATCATAATTCATTGGACATGTCACTCGAATATAATTTCCGGTCTATTAGTATCTCAATCTCTGTAATGCTCCTCACAACATCTCATTCTACCGAGGCTCGGACCTCAAAACAGTATCATAAATATTATAACTTATAACATACTCTTGTACTTACTGTTTATGCTGCAAATAAAACTTGCTCCTCCATCCATCGGAGCAACCACCAAATCTCGTTTTCTACCATGCCTAGGGAGCAAATCCAATCCCGAGCCATACATAATCTTGATCCCGGGATTTCAAGATAACGATTTGACGATCCCGGGACTAGTCCCAGGATTGGCATTTTTTTCCATTGTTAATAAAAAAAAAATATTTATAAATAAAATTGATAAAAACGGTTAAAAAGACATGTATTGTTTATATTGTATACGTTCAACTTGAAAATAAATAACTTTAATGGAATAAATAATATTGTATTATAAATAATAATGTAAATTTAATATGAAATTGCTGTTTCTGATAGTAAAGACTTAATGAATGGGTTAGCGAGATTTAAAATAGTAAAGCAAATCATGGTGTACTTATGGCCTTTCCGCTTCATGAATCTAATTAGTCAGCCAAATTTGAAACTGCCGTAAAACGTATGACGTAAACGTGGAATTACTTTGTTAATAGTGCGAAGCATTGCTATTTTCCAATCTTTCTCATTTTTATTAATTTACGTGAATATAATAGAATAAAATGAATCGTCAACTTATACATGGATATAAATCAAACTTCATACAAACTCAGTTTATTTCTAATGTAGTTATTTGTTATTAAAAGTATTTTTTCTGTTATATTTTCGTTTTTATTTTATTTTCCATAAAAGTTAATTAAAAAATCAATCCCGAAAGTTTCGGGTTTATGTTTATCAATCCCGGGATTCATAGGTACCGAAAATAGCTCGGGATCCCGGGATTGGAATCCCTAACCATGACCCCCACAGTGGTGAACCCGATGTTCCACGCAAGCTTCTACCGGCAAGTTCAGAAATGTGCAAAGGGGATACGAGGCTTTATCACATAAGTAAATAATAATTGCTTCATGGAAATATTTTTATCAAATACTGGCAGTTGTATAATAACTGAAGAGTACACCTGTTGTCTTGAGTATCTTCAGTTATGTCAAAATATTTTTGACAATTCAATCTTTTGTTTAAAGGAAAGGTGTTTCTTTGAGATAAAAATCTTTTATTCACGATTTACGAAACGTAATGCGTTGAATGTTGAAATCCTAAATGACGCTTATTGTATCCCATAATGATTGATTGCTCTGTAACATGTCTGTATTCATAAACAGATCCGACGAACACATATTATTCAAATCCAAATATGACGTATCACTCCTCGCGCTCGGCTTTATACCAAGCTTACACCGACATAGTAACTAAACCGAATTATAATGACTAAATTAAGCAGCTACTAAATTCGATCCGAATTAGGATGGGATATAGCTGTTAATATACATTCGCAAACCATATCCTCGAATGTCTTTAAATGTATACGGAAAGAGAAGAGATGCTCAAGTTGGTTTAACCAGTTGTTGGGCTCACCAGACCGTCTGACCTGGTCGCCACAAAGGCTAATTTTAATGTTTTAAAAAAATACAACGTCTTAATTGCTTTTCCCTCTACCACCCGCCACGTCTCTACACCCAGGCTTATATCGTAGCGTAACGATCGTTTGGCGCTCTTCAAAGTTGTGCCGAAAGTATTCCAGGAGCAACTTCCCAAGACCTTCGTTCGCGTGGACTAGAGTGTATGTGATTCCTACTTCGATATAATATTTACGGTCAATTCTCGATAAGAAAATACCTTCTCGCTCGCCGTAAAATGCCACAAACTTTTAAAGCCTAAGAAATTTTCTCTCCTAGATACCTAGTTGCAATGACCGACCGGTTCAACCGAGGGTCAGATTGACTTGAGAAGCTCTTCTTTTTCAACTAACATATGGGGACACTCCCAGAGGATGTGATCGGCATCCTGCATTACGCCACATAAGCAAGTGTGAGGTTCTATTAGGCAAAGCTGCCAGAGCTCGGAGGCAAAACCACCATGTCCGGTTAAGAACTGAGAAGTCGTACTATGGACACGAAGATTCCTTCACATAAAACGTCCGTCAGTTTTTGAATTAACTTTGTTTTGTATTACTTTTTTATTGTAATATTACATACTTATTTTTCTTAGTTTTGGGCAACTGCTCCTGAGATATTTCCAGGAGTAAATATTTTTTTTTATTTGTTGAATATCTGAAGAATATTGATTCAACTAAAATGGGCATGGAAACATTTTCAGCAACATTTTTAAATACTTAAAAAACTTATTAAAAATAATACAGTTATAACTTATTAGGAATCTTAATTGTTTTACTGATTACTACATATTATATTGTACAGTATGTATATAAATTACGCACTTTATGTATTCTATTTTTTTTTTACAATATTCCTTATATAGTATATAGTAGTCTGAAGTAGGCTTAGAGCTTTAAAATGTTTAGCTTTTATTATTAAATTATAGATGGTTCTGTTTCTGACTCTATTTTTATATTTTTAAAGTTAAATACATACATATGAGTTTCGCGCTATTCGGCAAACTGATCTAGTTACTTTATCAATATGAACTAACCATGAAGACATTTTCACTTGACATGACGTTTCTTTGGCTTTCGTGTGTCAACATCATCATAACGTATTTCGAGAAATAATTCATTTGCGCTCCGAAAATGCGGGAGGCGTGATGAAATGTTAATTCAATTTGATTATTCATTCAACTCTTGAGGTTTCGAAATGCCTTTAATAAAACGCGCTACAGAGGGAAAGATATTTTAATATGACATCAACGAGATTTAGAGTAAATTCTATCCTTTTGCAACGTTTGTTCTTACGTATCTCAATGTGCTTTAATATTTTAATTCGTTTATCACTGAAAATTTCAAATATTAGACATGATTTATAGTCGAATTAATTCAACTGAAACTTTGTTGAAACAAAATGTAATAATGAATAATAGAAAAATATTTTTCAACAGACCTTCTTTTACAGGTATTGGGGAAAATGAATAAATTTTGTTTGCAAAAGAAAAAGGAAAATATAGTAAAAAAAAATAGTTAAATAAACAAAATCAATCTCAAACACCCTCATTACTGCAGTGTCACCTAATGTTACCTAGCCCATTAAATTGCAAATATTTTATTTAATATACACTTTGTCATCTTCATATTTCGGATATTCTTAAAATCATCAATAATTACTTTTAATTAAATTTTAATTATTTTCAAAATCGATAAAATTATCCAGTAAATATAAAATAAAATTGATAGATATCCATCAAATTTCATTTACCTGTCATAAGTTATTATAATAATGTGCATTGCATACAGAGCGTCACATCTCATTACGAACAAAAGATATAGATCTAAAAGTGAGACATGCTCAATTATTGTGAGAAAGAGATATGATAGATCAAAATAATTATTATGACTTGTAGGCTGTAAGAAGGTATAGAAATACCCGTATGATTATAATTAAGTGGTGATACTTTTTTGATCATTATAATTATGGATAAAACAAATAACAAAAACATATTATGATCAAATCTTATTAGACTTTTTTATGTTTTCAAAATAGGCATTTCCCGTTTACCTACTGCAATGTTGCCAATCTTGTACGGTAACCCATGGTAACATCACCGGAACAGACGGAATTTATTAACATCAGTAATAGTAGTAACTTGCATGACGTATGCGCATGCGCAGTAGAACAACAGTGGTTGATGGGAACGACATGCCCGAAAAAATACGAACAACACCACGCAGAGTATTTTGACGATTACCAATTTCCACAACTTGTCAAATAGCACCATACAATAACAATAACATGTTTCGCCTACGATTGACGAGATAGTAAACACTTTTGCGTTAAACAGTTATTATCGCAATAATTTAATTTACACACTATAGGTACCAGTAAATCTATACACGTGTACAGGCGCAATAATAAATTATACAATATCATGATTATCACGTAAATAAAACAATTCCATAAAGATTTATTATGAAAATGTATTTTTACTTGGAATATTACGAAAATCATAATTCAAATATTTTGACTAAAATTGGGGGTAAAATAGTTTATTTTGAAACTCCATCGATTTATGAATAGTACATGCTTAATATCCTATAGTATAATTATCATTATAGAATCAACATTTTAAATTCTGCATTTTTTTATCAAATAATAAAGAAAATTAAAACCTTAGGATAACAAACTTTCACGGTAGGAGTTATTAGACATAGTAGAAGGGTGATCGACCCATTTCTCGCAGAAACTATTATTTATCAATATAGTCGACCGAAATTAATGATTTCTCAAGACCTGCTGTTATTATAAGGCAGTGGCATTGTATTGGAAATAAAGGATAGTGATTTTTCTTCTAGGCTATAATTAACAAAGAAAACCCAAAAAAAAAAAACTTTCCCATACACTTGCTATGACAGCTGCTATCAGATTCACATTTGGCCAGTGCGTATTGTCATTTTCTCTCAGCGTTTTCTTATATGAAAATAATAATAATGGTATATTAAACATTTTTTCTCTATATCAATAAACAAATATAAATAATTTAGTTTAATTTAAATAAAGTAAATTTTCTACGGCATACATTCTCATTATCAAATATAAACATTTTTTTTAATCTCAATTAAATTAAAATAACTACAATATAAAAAGAACTTTTTATATACCACGTTTTTAAATTTTCTGTCAAATCATTGCTTGTTGAATGAAACTTGACAATTCTATGTATTAGTAAATACTTTTTTTGTACTTGATAGAAATACTGAATAAATATTATAGAATACTGAATGTCATTTTGACATTTCATATTGATTTCCATAGTAACGCACGTATATATTAATAATTTAGGTGCTAGGGCCCCCTTAGCAACCAATAATAGTGAGTAGTAAATATTACTTTTAACGATTTTTTTTCCGAAACATACAAAACAGAATTAACTGAAAATGAATTCAATTCTGCTTAAAGCTGGCCAAAAGTATTGAAAGAATGCATTGTCATCGTGTTCTGATATATTCTAAAAGTTTCAAATGTCTAGCTAGTCGAGAAGTTAGTTTTGGACAAACAAGAAAAAAATTGTACTGGACATACAAGAAAAAATCTGTACCGGACAAACAAGAATACGAGCTAATAAAAACGTCCTTTGTATTTAATTTGCTAAGTAAAAGTAAAAGGAAAAATAATTTATATTTGGAGGTTAGTATTGTTTCAAATAAAGCGTTGGAGTGGAGCTCGGACCAGGAGCATCGTTCAGTAAAGCTATGGGGTTTTATCCGGAGCAAAAGCGGAGCCGGTGCACCGACAATTTTATTTGTTATGCTCCACTACTCCGGATGTTTCTTTATTTTTTTTTTTTTTTTACTTTACAACATTGGAATTATTTAAATTAATTCTAAATAAGAAGAGGCAAAATATATTGAAAGACAATTTGCTGTCGGAATTTCGTTTAATAGAAATTAATAATGAAAATGACGACTAATAAACCTTTTTTTTAAACTACTTTTTTTCAACATTTGTATACTTATATATAATACATATTGAAACTTTTTACCCGGAGCTGAGCAGACCCTGGAGCAAGTATTAGATCCCGGAGTGGAGCAACTCAAAAAAGGGTCCGCTCCAACCTCTGGTTCCAACACTGTTCTCAAAGAGATTTCAATTTTCAATTAATTTATTTTTAACATATTGTGGACATTACAAATTATATGTTTAAGACGTTCACAACATGATATTTAGAACCAAAGAAATATAAATCAGTATTACATAAAAATAGAGATAGATAGTATGTTATTAAACAGTAGAAATATGTAGGTACATACAAAAAATATAAATTAGATATGTACAAGGAAGTACACCGGATGAGTTAAGCAGACCCCATTTTAAAAATTTATAAAATAACGTCCACATATAATCGTCCTCACGTAGGTGGAATATATCAACACCGGAAGCAATTTCGTTGAACATAGTTATCGCCCTCCCAATTGGCATTACCAGTGGCAGGTTGGTTCTGCACCTTGGGAGAATAAACAATTGATGTTCTCTATTTATAAAATAATTATCAGGGACGCACAGGTCAACACTGCCCAGAATGGCAGAGTTCTCATTTATACCTCGTATAGGTCGAAAAAAATACGTAGCTAAATAAAGATTTCTTCTAAATTGCAGACTGCAGTATGTAAGCATGCCTATGAGAAAGTCAGTTAGATGAAGCCACGGATAGTATCCATACAACCTCAAGTAAAGGAGTCTCAAGAATTTCTTCTGAACCCTCTCCACCATAAGGCCTTATTTCAACTGATGCGGTGCCCAAACAATAGACCCACTCTCAAGTCTGCTTCGAACCAAAGAATGAAATAAAAGTTTTAATACCGTAACATCCGAAAAGACCCAGAAAGTACGCATGATGAAGCCCGAAGTCTAATAAAGTTTACGTTCAGTTTTGAGTTTTGACTCATCTGCATTATAGAGATATAAAATTTCATTGACTGAAAACTACTCTATACTAATCAGCCTTAACCTCATCTTAGGGCGCTATGCACACTCACCAATAGCAAATGCACGTTGACACAAAATAATATATTTAGCTCTCACCTACCTATATACCTATTATTTACATACTATACGTGGAGCGTTCATGTAAGACTGATTAAAACTTCATGAGTCAGAGTATGTCCGTTAATCAGTCATGCGTCAATAATATTATTCTACGCGAATGCATAATGACTGACTCATTGCTAATTGAACGGAAATCTCCGAGTCACTCACTACCGAGTGACTCAGTTTACATGGCTAATATATACCAACAGTATACATCAAATAAGAAAGTAAGCAGATATGTTGGAAGTAGTTGAAATTTACACAAATACTCACTGTAAATATATTTAACAAGCTGCCTGATAAAGTCCATAAAGATGTCGAAAGACGAAACCAGTTTGCAAAAAAACACCCCAGATCGTATACTAACGTATTTACTTAATGTATACATTTGGTATAATATACCTAATAGGCGAGAACTAAAACTTGCGCTAATTTACGCTCCTCATTGGTGAGTGTGCGTAAAGCTTGAAGATGCCGAAAGGCGAAACTTGAGTCGCAAACATAATATAACCACATTCAAATAAAAAATATTATTTTGAAATAGTTTTTACACAGTTTTTATTTGTTTACTGATATATGTATTTTGATATGCAGTGAAATTGCATTATTAAATTTTAAAATAGTCGAAGTTTCGATATGATCCCATAACACTTAATGTTATTTTTATACAGTATAATTTTACAATGATTTAGTGAAGAGGAAAGCTTTATCATCTTTATAGCAGAAACATACCTTCGAAATAAGCATAATATTCAACAAAGATTTAAATATATTGTCGTAATCCTAGCAATTGCTTCTGCATCCATTATTCTTCATATTAAGCCCACAACATCAAAAAGAAGAGAAAAAAAAATGATTTCACAGCATAAAAAAAAAATAAACATCCATTCACAATTCACACACCAGGCCACATTACGATTATATAAAATGTCGGTCATATATTTCACTCAGCAATTTTCAAGTTTGTAAAAAAAAATCTACGATTTTCGCCGAAAAAGGTTCCCATTCTTCCTGAAGGGAGAAACGTCCAAACGGATAGCCTACCCCTTCTGCTCCTTCTGTGAAGAAACAAGGGGGCTAGATTACTGAAAACCTTTTTGTATGATTAGTTTCTGGGGTTGTTTAAACATTTTTTTGGTTCTTATCGTACTTTTGGCGTTTATTATTATACAACGTAGACGTTCATATGGCATGGTTATGAACGGTAACCGACAATAACAATACAAATCATTTTTGTTATTGTTGATAAAGTTGTATTATGACTCTAATTGATGAGACTATTCATTACAAATTATTTTATCAAGAAATATCTACACTAACAACAAAACTGTAGTATTTACCTGCTTAAATACTTGTATATTATTTTATATTTCTATACTTCCTATATATCAGTGGCGAAGGGTGGAGGTAGGCTGTTAAGATCCACCATAAATAGTGCATTCTAAACTTTGTCAGTCAAACGTATTTGTTTTCATTGAACTAAACCTACAATGTGTAGATAGTGTATGTTAGTTTTAAAATTCAATTAAACCCTGCCTAATCCAAACCATACTAGAAAATAGTAAAAAATGTTCGTTTTTCTATAAAATATCTAAAATTAGGCCAATAAACCTTACATAATGTTATTTATTTTATAGATGGAAGAATATTTGAATCTGAAAAAGTGTGCACTATTTTTTCGGATCACCCAAAGCATACTTTAATTATCATGGTTTGGTTTAGGCAAGGTTTAATCGAATTTTAAAAACTAACAAACACTATCACACACTAATAAACAAAATCTCCAAATTGTATTATTAGTTCATTTAAAACAAATACGTATAACTGACAAAGTTTAGTGTGTACTATTTAGGTTGGATCTTAACAACCTGGCTCCACCCTTCGACACTGTTATATAATATTATGTACTTACTAATAATAAAATGGAAAAGTTTGTTTGCAATTTAGAAATACTTTCCAAGTGATTAGTGTTTTGATTATTTCCATGATACCTGACTTGACCCAGTAAATCAGAATTTCGTGGCAATGAAAGATTCAGAACCCAGATAAGATTCATTCATTTAGAAGTGGATCGAGAGACGATGATGGTAATAATTATTATATTACTGTCAAGAAGCATATATCGTAGATTAATTATTAGCAATAATACAAGATTTAGTATGCCGATTGAACTGGCAGAGTAATCGACCGTTATATTAGAAATAAACATTACGTGTTTCGACGATCTCAACGATTTTGACTCGCACATCTAAACTCGTCAAATACGTTGATGTAACGTCATTGTCATTAACAATACACACATTGTCAATAATTAGAGATCCGCACATCGGTGGAATGATTTATTTTAGTTTGAAAAAGAACAACTGGAGTCACACGTCATTCATTTTGGCTTGCTGTGTGACGTCACTGTCCTCACACGGCCTTTCTTATACGCACAAAGACGTAGATATTTTTGGTGACATGCTATGTATTTTTTACTTGATTTTTTTTTCTGTATAAAAATTATATATTATATTCTTTTCTTCTCTCTTGTGAGGGTAATATTATTTGGTAAAATGTAAATCTCTTGTTGTGAACGTCTTGAATTTAGATTTGTTATGTCCATAATATTTGTTTACCTTAATAAATAAATAAGAAAGTTGCGCTCAGTTTGGATTTATGACTATTATCCCAGTCGAGACAATTTTCAATGTGCGACTGGGCTTATATTTTATGGCCAAGTATTTCGTACCATGGCTGTATATGACTAAACTTTATTATTAATATTATTCCAATTAATATGCAGGTATAGTTTCGGACAAGGCCAAAATATCTTTACATTCGTCTTTTTAACCCTTTACAGTACTATATGTAGGTTAGTATCTTGGATAACTAAGATTAATCGAAGACACATCGTGGCACAGAGGGATTTGCTAGAAATATTATCGCATCTCTTATTTCAAATAATATTTTGCCTTCCTTGGGTTATAAAAAGAAAACTCTTTTTCAAAAAGAAAATACCGTGATGTTTTCCACCATCCATCACAATTTGTATCTAATATTACCTGATGAAGTAAGCTATACCAGCTTTTTTATTATCGGTCACTTTTAATATATTGTTCCATCATGACCTCTGCTATTTTTCATCCATATCTTACAGTTTGTTAATAATTTATTATACTATGTTACCTTTCAGGCAGACTTATTATATTCTAGATAAAAAGTAATGCTCTGTATATAAAATGAACAAACATACAAACACCATGCCATATTAAAATTTATGACAGTTTTTTTGAGGGACATTTGCACCTTTCTATGTGAAATTTGTGATTTTTTTTGGACTAATATTTCTTTCGTCTAGACTCGTGAAGACTATGACTAGACATTTGTCTACGTTCATAAATACCTTTATACTGTGATGGTAGAATATTTATTACCTATTTTCTAATTTATCACAATATTGTAAGCTTTGTAAATATCCTAATTACATTAATAGGAATCCCATTACACCAAAATCTTTATAAACTTCCTATACCAAAACTAGGCAATTCCATTATTCTCATAAATAAAGATATCCATATTGTTATGGAATAATATTATGTCTAGTAATTAATCTTTTTAATCAAGCATCAAACTAGGCAGTAAAGTTATTAATATAATGTAAGTTAAGAATAATATAAAAGATATTTTGAGCCCTTTGTTCGGGACTTAAGATCCGGGAGTCGAAGGCTGGACCGTCTATCTGCCGGAGCTCTCTTGATTATTGTCGTTTTCTATAATGCCGTATCATTAAATATTTTATTAACACAATCACCACTAACCTTTTAATTATCTTTTAATTACCACATTTAAATAACACGTTAATTATATTTATTATAATGGCCAACGAGCCCAAACGCGCCAGTCGCGGTGTTAGCACTAAATGAGTTAACTCTGTTAACTCAAACTGCAAATCATGTTTAAATAACACAGATAAAATAGTATTAAACAGTCTGCGATTGTGAGTTCATTAAATTGCCGCGGCAGTGCATGCGGCGCTTCCTCCACATTTGCGTTGCTGTGTTGGGCTAAGGCTTCCCGATTAAGCCGTTCCCTAACAATATGCTGAAGATTCCAAAACCCAAATTCTGGTCGCTGAAACTGATTCCTATGAAATTGTATAATTTAAATTAATTGTCAATCAAGTACCCTAGGTCGATAAAAGTAACAATGTTGTTTTAATATTATGACATTATACTAAATTAGATTTATTTTCAGTTGTGTTCAGGTAGGTAGTTAATTGAAAACGTGTAGAAATACAATAAATAACTTAAGTTATTATATATATATTTTTTTAATATTACATAGCACAGTATACAAGAGAAAATAATATGAGGTTCAAATTTGAATTTTTATATTAAATGTTATATTTACCTAATGATATACCCACTGGTAAAAATTAATAACGTACTTATATTTAAAGAGGTCGAATAGCAGCAGTGAAGTGGTGAGGTACGTTGCGGATAGAGGAGCATACAGCTTGACCCAACCGTTGTCTATATCAATGATTTGAAAAAAAAATCGAATAACAGTTACTTCATTCTGTGTATTATGTATTTCACGCATTCAAAGTAGCGGACTATCGCCAATTGTTTACGCTATAATAATATTCACGTTATACGAAGTTACTTCATTACACTCTATGGTGGCGTAACATAACCAATAATTAACATGGAATCTGAATGGAATACAACCGATCGATGTATGTCTGAAACATGCATCAGAGATGCATCAAAACAATGCATGGCCCAAGAGATGCACTAATTACTATTTCGGGCTTACATGTTTCTCCTGGACAGTTATTCTCAAAGAACATGTTACAAAATATTGTAGTATAGAATATATTATTCGCTATGCATTTATTAAGAAGGGTATTTAGCCCTTCTGTTTTTAATAAACTATTTTTTTTTATTAAACGAATGAAACACAAGATATGAGAATGTATCATTATATTATATAGGTATTGAATATACTTACATAACTTGAAAATATCTCAATAAAAAATAGTTGAATATAAATTAGGTTATTAAATTATTAGCATGTCTAGATACGTTATAAAGACTAAATATTGGAGTAATCCGCAACGTCGGTTAGTAATTAAAGAATTAATTGATACCTGCCTTAATCAGCCATATAGATAGCCAACATTATAACGCAATTTGATAAGCATTTCATGTCACAACTACTAGTAAAAATCGTCGTAATTATAACGTTGATGAACGTAACTTAAATGGAAAAGCTTACTGGCGCGAATCCTGCAGATTGTGACGTTGCAGACGTCACCTACGGGCTAATTAACAATTTTAATTAGTGGAAAGGTTTTTCTCTCGCGGGCAACACAAAAATCCTGCGGTTGGTACTTCGAGAAAGTATACGGGTTTGATAAGTTGTGGGGGGGATCGTTCCTTGGCCGATCAATCTCCCATCGCTAGAAATTCTTTTCTGGTTGAACTTTGACACAAGAGGTCGTTGGAGGAGCGGATCTGCGTGGCAGTCTGCCACGCAGTTGTAAATACGTTTAATTTTTATTATTAATTAATCTTAAGTTATATATAAGTTATATTAAAAGGCTTTGGCGTCCAGTTCGAGTTTAGTTTTCAATACTCGCAATTAACCGCTGCAACGGTATGACAAACACATCCATCGAATACCAATTGATTCCGATGGTTCTTTCCGTAACAGGATTGGAATTCACCAGAGAGATAGTGCGAAACCCAGTACCCTGAGCTAGCGGTGCCTGTTATCCACATAGACTTGGATAACAGTGTTAATGGATCGTAGGTTGTATGTGGCCTAGTATAAATTCTCTTAACAAGATACAGGTTCAAGTCCCGTCGGGTGTCGTATTTTTTCTACAAAATGATTTTTTCTAGTTTGTAGGTATATGCATGAGATGTTTTTGAATTATATAATATTCCAACTATTATTGTTTTTTTTGTGTGTTGTCATTTTTGGCAGCTTACTAACCCCGTGCGATCGACAGCGGTTTGGTGTAGGCGCACGCATTTCTACCTACACCTCACCGCACCACTCCACTTCTGCTATCTGATTATTCTTCTTTCTCGTGATGAATTATTGCAAGTATGTTATTTTCGAGAATTTTTACATCAACTTCAGAAGCCTTTAAAAATGTTCATTTTAATTAATAAGTTTGTAATAAAACTAAGTATAAGTATGCAATAAAAATATTATTGTCAAGTGGGTTTAGTTTGAATATTCGCTTGTACCTAACTAGCGACTTACGCCTCGGCTTCTAATGTCATGGGACCCAGGTTCGAACCCTGGGTCAAGCAAAAATATACATATTGTTTTTTTTACTGTGTTTGGAGTCAGAGTAATGGACCTAATAGATTGAGTAAATGGCGAACATCCATTTCTCGTTAAAAAAATCTGTTAACACAAACATCTACTTTGTTTATATCTCTATATATATATAAAAATCTCGTGTCACGATGTTTGTGGTCGAACTCCTCCGAAATGGCTCGACCGATTTTTATGAATTTTTTTATGTATATTTGTTAGGTATGAGAATAGGTCAACAAGTATATTTCACACCGCTAGGTGATTAGGGTATCTCTATCTAGAAAAAAATTCTTTTATTTTTTTGACAATTTTTTTTTATGTATTTTTTTTATTATTTGGCATAAAAAAATACTTATAACCCCAAATTTTCATTTTCCTACCCCCACCCTCCCATTTTTTAATCGCGATTTTATTATTTTTGTATGAACAAATTTAACCGTCGTTCGTATTTCAAACAGAACGAAATTATTTATGTTGTTGAATGACAGATGGCGCTACATCCGAGAAGAATTCAAGAGAAGCGTCGCGTCATTTTGACATTTCATTCGGCATATCACAACGAAGTGCGTGCAAAATTTTGTACGATTTATTTAAATTTATCTATTTTTATGTGCGTGTATTACAGTGCACAATGCCAGCAAGACGCAAGGGGGGCCATTTGGGCCGTCGAACGAATAAAGCAACAAACATGCGAAATTGTAGAGCAGAAAGAACAGACGAACAAATCCAACAAGATAACAAAAACGTGCGTGTAAGCATGTCGCAATTGCGTGTATCTCAATCACAAGAGGCACAATCTGAACGAAATCAACAACGACAATTGGAACGGAGCGAAGCGCGCCGCTCGTAGTTAACATACGCAGAGCAAATGACCGACAACGCCAACAAGTACATCGAACATTTACATCCGCTTCGTTCCTTTGTCTCGCATTCGAGTACGAGCCAGATATTGAATATTCCGCTCATCCGAAAGTGCTGATTGGTGCTATGGACAAAGAATGTCCCCATTGTCATGCGCTCAAATACAAACATGAGTCAGCCGGGATGTGTTGCGCATCAGGAAAAGTGCAACTACCAGAAATTGAGATACCACTAGAACCATTGAACGGCTTGCTCATCGGCACGGTTCCAGATTCAAACCTGTTCCTGAAGTCCATTCGCACATTCAATTCATGCTTCCAAATGACTTCGTCCGGAGCAACAGAAATAGTTCACAATACTGCGGCACATGGTCAACAATTCCATTCTACGTTCAAAATCAAAGGCCAAGTATACCACAAAGTAGGCTCATTGCTGCCAATGCCAAACGAACCACATACATTTTTACAAATCTACTTCATGGGCGCGGCGGTGAGGACATCAATCATGTGGATGCACGTTGCGGCTACAATAGCCTCAATTCGCCTAATGCCAGGCGCATCGTCGGCGAACTGGACGCCCTGTTGAATGAGCACAATGAATTATTGAAATTCTTCAAAGCACACATGCACGAATTGCAAAGTGACAATCACGCTATTGTCATCAATCCTGATAAAACACCAGCTGGAGAGCACGTACGTCGATTCAATGCGACTGTTGTTGACGACATTGCTAGAATCATGGTTGGCGACCGCACATCGACGCGAGAAATCGTGATTCGAAGAAGAAACAATAATCTGGAGTTCATCGCTGACACACACCGTTCATACGACGCTCTCCAATATCAGCTAATTTTCCTGAAGGGACAAGACGGATATTGCATAAACATTAAACAACGAGATCCTGTCACAGGTAATTCATTCATTATGAACATCATTACTCATTTTGAATTGAGAAAATGAATAGTTGATGTTTTTTTGTTTTTGTCGGCGGTCATCGTCTACAGCGCTCTATTCCTCTTTCTGTCATAGATCCCATCCCCACACACGTACGATACATTCGTTATTTTTTATTTACCAACCAAAATATTCACTAGAAATAATTTATATGGCAGAACAACGTTTGCCTGGTCAGCTAGTATTATATATATTTTTATGATCGAACATGGTCAAAAAAACCACTATGGTTTTAATTAAATAATTTATAATAGGACTAATAATCTGTTAAAAGATATTTTTTCATTTTAAATTAATATGGTTTCCAAATAGTAGGGTATTATTTTTGAATAGTTTTGGGGTAAGGGATAGGGATAATTCCGCCCCTTTATATAAGTCGTTTACTTTTTGTAGTTTGCTAATGCAATCGACCGGACGGAATCATTAATACCTGTTTGCTGATTCTATTGACGACTACAATAAAATATTAATGAAACAAAAATACTCTTTAGGAATGATATCGTTCTTCTATTTTGAAAGCTGAAAGTTTATTAGCTTCAGAATGTTTTACTTGTTTAAAACTGTTTAAGCGTCATAGCTGCAGGCTATGCAATCAAGAGGTGAACGTTTTGGTTGGTGGATGCATTTTCGATTAGATTGATGAATGTTAGATGTTACAAAAGCTCTTGTGATTTAGGAATATGATTGGAGCGTAAATCAAAAAGCTTAACTTGGTAGATAGTTATTATATATTATTATCGTGATGTTAGTAGCTTAGTGATTAAAAATGTATATATTATTAAAATGAGCTTTTATTAATATAGAAAAAAACAACCATATTATTAATGTAAACTATAAACTAACATTCAATCAATTGGCACCCCTTTGGGGATTAGGACATAACTGGCTTCTGATGGTCTCATCACTAGAAGGTGGCTGCAACATAAACAAAGATTAATATTACATTTTTATTTAAGTAGTAGGTATTATTAATGTCTTGTGTGTGTATTAAAAATTTTATCTGCTTCCATATATATTTTCTTTTCCATATTACGATGAATAAAAACCCAAGTAATGCCATGCGACGTGAATAGCAAATTAGGACACTCATAATTCATGCTTAACAAGGGCGAGCCAATTGATTTTAATTCTCTAAACATTGTAAACTCTATGTTGTCAATCTTGATCTGTAAAATTCAAAAAGTTTTTCACCCATGTTTAAAATTTATGGGATTTGCCACCCCTAGTCGTAACAAAACGCTAATAATGATATCGTCTCTGTTCTGGCAGATCACTCTAACTGGATAATACTAGTTTTGAGTAATTTGACTTTGAAGTTGTGTAAATGTTTGAAATAAAGAACATTTTGGTATAACTAACTCAATATGTCATTTTTTCGAATTAGTGTCTTCTGCCAGAACAGTGACGATCTATTATACTTATTATGACGTGCCCGTTATAATTTTATGCAGTAAATTTGGCATTGGTGAGTACTGAATATGCACAGTGCCTGAAGATGCCAAAAAACGGAGTCGCAAAAACAATTCAAATAGAACATTTCAAAACGCTAATCAGAAATGAATATTTTACTACGTACTGCTTATTCGTTTTATTAACCCATCGATTTAGTGACAAAATTCTATAAAACTAATTACGTAGTGCCTTAATACGTATTTATGAATACTACTACACTTTCTATTCAACCTCGTAATACTCATTAAAATTTTAATAGTATGCTTGATTGCGCTGAGATTTGAAAAGCATTCGAAGAACAAAGGGAACAGTTTTTAACTTTATAAAAGAAAAAAAAGGTTTTGCTGTGGACAGTAATCCCAACTCTATATCCGATATGGATGAATAGGTACCTACTATACAGACGAGTGTAAAGTCTTTTGAAATTTCTTCCGTTTGCAAAGCTTAACCTTTTAACGACAGGGTGTTTCCACAAACTTGTATAATAATGTGTTACTACTTGCCCGATACTATTCCCATACTATGTAGAGATATACTGGCCATCTTCGTTATGAATTTAATGCTATTATTGTAAATAAAAAAATAAAATTTGGCTTGCCCACTCCATACGCAAGCAATCACAGACTTTTTTTATTATTTAATCATTGGATCTGTCTACATATCTCTCATTGCATTACTGATGATGGTGATCAATGAAATTACAGGCGTTACCACTCCATCCATTTAGATTCTTAAGTGATTTTGCACTGATTGTTTTACTTCAGTAATTTGTTAATTCAGTCACTTTCATTATATCACTGCAGCTGGAAGGCGCCAAAAAATACACCCTTTTTTCCTGGATGCTCGATTCTCTTCTTACTCTGTGACTGAATAATTGGAGAACATGCTGTTGGCTGAAAGCAATTCGTCGATGCCACCAAACACTTGATATCGAAATATTCAATACTTAATATACATAAGGTTTATTATAATTAATGTGAGATTTGTTTAATATAGAGAATATATAATTTCGAAAAGCTAATAGAAAAAAAATATTTTTTCCTTATTCACAAGTACAAAAACGTAAATAATACTTTGGCTCTTTTATTTACTTTAATTTGTTAAAAAGCTGGTCGCCTCTTATCGACGGTATTTAAAGTATATCAGATAAAACATAATTATTACTTACATTATTTGAAAACACACCAGAGAAATATATACCCGCGCCCATGGGATTCGTGCCCATGTGCTCTACCATTTAAGTAATGTGTGTTCTATCTAATTGCTATTAGAAGTTTTTTTTATAATTTTCTCCGAAGTTGGTAGGGTACCTGGACGCGAATCCCAAGGGCGCTAGTTCGAATTCCGCTGGGCGTCGTATTTTTTTCGAAAAGATTTTTTCTACTGGTTATATTTTCTTTTCTCTGACGTGTTTTTATATTATGTATATTCAATAAAAAATGTTACATTCTTAAATCTTGTGTATTGTTAGTTGAATAAAAAAATATTTATATTACTTATTTTATATTATGAGATATTGTGAATTTGAGTCTTACTCGGTTCAAGTATCTATGTGTTTTTCCAAACTGTTTCAATATTATGTATGGCCTATTGTAATATAAATACATTTTTTGTTTCATTTAAGACTTAACTATCTATTTTAATTCATTTGATTCTATACAACACATAAATTATAATTTTGGAGAAAAAAAAAATATGTCACAAATTATCTCGAAATCTCAAGTTGCGAAATGAATTTCAGGTCATCTTATGCTATCTCTTCATGGCCTTTGTCCCCTTTTGAAATATATCAATCACCGGACCGAGATCCTAACACAGCTGATAACCATTGTTGAGGTAATCCCCGCATATATATGATAATGTATGGATATACACAGTGTCTATATTATGTAGACGTAGAGTACACTCACGTTGACAGTGTAAAACGTTATACGTATACATTATTATAGTATAAACTATATACTATTAAAGGGAGTAGTTGTTGCGTTTGTCAACTATCCCCGTTAATATTATATCTTCTGCCAGATTGCGTTTAGATGTGTCAATGTGATATTATGTGGTTCTTTACAAAAAGAAGCGCGTGTGAGCATTTATAGCGTTTTGTATTTTGTGTAAAGCGCAATAATTACACTGCTGGTGATATTACATGGCAAGATGCACAAAAGTATATTAACCTACGATGCAAACATACAGATTGATGCATATTTATAATGATATATGCAGACTATAAATAGATAATAGACAACATTATTATATAAAATACACTAGCTGACCCGGCAAACGTTGTTCTGCCATATAAATTATTTCTAGTGAATATTTTGGTTGTTAAATAAAAAATAACGAATGTATCGTAAGTGTGTGGGGATGGGATCTATGACAGAAAGAGAAATGGAGCGCTGTAGACGATGACCGCCGATAAAAACAAAAAACACCAACCATTCATTTTCTCAATTCAAAATGAGTAATGATGTTCATAATGAATGAATTACCTGTGACAGGATCTCGTTGTTTAATGTTTATGCAATATCCGTCATGTCTCTTCCAGAAAATTAGCGGATATTGGAGAGCGTCGTACGAACGGTGTGTGTCAGCGATGAACTCCAGATTATTGTTTCTTCTTCGAATCACGATTTATCGCATCGATGTGCGGTCGCCAACCATGATTCCAGCAATGTCGTCAACAACAGGCGCATTGAATCCGCGCACGTGCCCTCCTTCTGGTGTTTTATCAGGATTGATGACAATAGCGTGATTGTCACTTTGTAATTCGTGCATGTGTGCTTTGAAGAATTTCAATAATTCATTGTGCTCATTCAATAAGGCGTCTAGTTTGCCGACGATGCGCCTAATGACGCTAATTGAGGTTATTGTAGCCGCAACGTGCATCCACACGATTGATGTCCTCACCGCCCATGAAGTAGATTTGTAAAAATGTATGTGGTTCGTTTGGCATTGGCAGCAATGAGCCTACTTTGTGGTATACTTGGCCTTTGATTTTGAACGTAGAATGGAATTGTTGACCATTTGCCGCAGTATTGTGAACTATTTCTGTTGCTCCGAACGAAGTCATTTGGAAGCATGAATTGAATGTGCGAATGGACTTCAGGAACAGGTTTGAATCTGGAACCGTGCCGATGAGCAAGCCGTTCAATGGTTCTGGTGGTATCTCAATTTCTGCTAGTTGCACTTTTCCTGATGCGCAACACATCCCGACTGACTCATGTTTGAATTTGAGCGCATGACAATGGAGACATTCTTTGTCCATAGCACCAATCAGCACTTTCGGATGAGCGGAATATTTAATATCTGGCTCGTACTCGAATGCGAGACGAAGGAACGAAGCGGATGTAAATGCTCGATGTACTTGTTGGCGTTGTCGGTGATTTGCTCTGCGTGTGTGAACTACGAACCGGCGCGCTTGGCTCCGTTCCAATTGTCGTTGTTGATTTCGTTCAGCTCGTGCCTCTTGTGATTGAGATGCACGCAATTGCGACATGCTCACACGCACGTTTTTGTTATCTTGTTGGATTTGTTAGTCTGTTCTTTTTGCTCAACTATTTTGCATGTTTGTTGCATTATTCGTTCGACGGCCCAAATGGCCCCCCTTGCGCCTTGCTGGCATTGTGCACTGTAATACACGCACACATAAATAGATAAATTATAATAAATCGTACAAAATTTTGCACGCACTGCGTTGTGATATGCCGAATGAAATGTCTAAATGACGCTTCTCTTGAATTCTTCTCGGACGTGGCGCCATCTGTCATTCAACAACATAAATAATTTCGTTCTGTTTGAAATACGAACGACGGTTAAATTTGTTCATACAAAAATAATAAAATCGCGATTAAAAAATGGCAGGGTGGGGATAGGAGGATGAAAATTTGGGATTATAGGTATTTTTGATGCCAAATAATTAAAAAAATACAAAAAAAAAATGGCAAAAAAATAAAAGAAAAAAATTTCTGGATAGAGATACCCTAATCACCTAGCGGTATGAAATATACTTGTTGACCTAATTTCATACCTAATAAATATACATAAAAAAATCATAAAAATCGGTGAAGCCATTTCGGAGGAGTGCGACCACAAACATCGTGACACGAGATTTTTATATATATAGAGATAGTGCCAACCGCTAAAAACACGCGATTTTGACATGTTAGTCGAAAATGTGTAGGCATGTAGAAAATTATAAAAAACGTTCATCGAGTCATGCATGTATCGATGCAGTACGGTACAACGTGAGGTGACCTCATTGTTGTTCTGGTGAGTTCGGCTGATTTTGATTGACTGACAATGTTCGTTTAAAGGTTCAAAATGTGCTACGGGATAGAATCAGTCTGATAACATTTTAAACTCCAAGAAAAACGACATTACACACTTTTTCCCATAGCGACAGCTAACTATGACGTCACATGATAGTACGCGACGTGCAGCATAATAGCTATAATCACATTTTAATGATCACTGGTTTTGAACTTTAGACAAAATCGTGAGCCATAAGCATTCAGTGAATGCGGGTTCGAGTCTCGCTGAACGTCACATTTTTTTTTTAAAGATTTTTTTAGTATGTAGTTATCTGAGGTCATCTCAAATTATGTATATACAACTAAATATTTTATCTTACCACCAATGTCACTTGTGAGTCTGCGGTCGCAACAGATGCGACGTTCCGTGATGCTGTATATCTTACGATTTACCTAATCAATATCACAATATACTCATTAAAGTTAATATTTTTTATAACATTATGCAAAAAACGTAATACAAAAACTCATACGATCTTAGTTAGATCAGTCCAAATTTTTTGACGGAAATATCTGGTTTTAACATTTATTTTGTATTAAGCGTACGTATAAAAGAATACAACATAACATGTCAAAATGTATTGCAAATATACGTCATGTGTATTTTTTTTATATACAATATTTAGTATTAAAAGTTTTGTATCTACGTCAAGAAATGAAATGGTTTTTCTTTGAATTATTAAGTACAATGATGTGTAATTTAAGTCAGATTTTCTAGATGTATACGAGGAATTTGTAATACAAATTTTATTTAAGGAATGAATGGAACTTGCAGTTTATTGATCCAAACTGATGATAATGAACAAAAATTTTGATGCTTCAGCAGAATTAAGTTATCACAAGTAGGTATTATTTTCATTGTTTCAATTCTTCGAAAAATATATTCCAATGATAAAAATTCTAAATAACTGCTTTATACTTCTAATGCTACTTTGGAGACAATAAAATACAACAAGGTCATTATTAAGCCACTGGATTCAAGAAATAAAGATTAGGACGTCTGGAAAATAAATACAAAGGCACTTGAAAACACTGAATGGTATAATAAAAGCCTTTATAAAATATTATGATAGGTTTTGACAGTAAAACTATTGTATAGATACTTATATTCTCTTCTAAAACCATGCGTTGTGTGTTTGACTCCTGAAATCGGTAAAATCAAACGTTTTGTTTTTAATCTTTGTTGGAATCCAGAGCAAAGATATAAAAATCTGTTAGAAAACCTTTCAGGGAAACGGCTACAATCTACGTCGAATGTAGAGCCAGTAAATGTGGTAATGAAGTGGTACACTTATATAAACAGTTACGAACCATTCGCTCATAAAAACCTTACGCAGGTAAGTAATATAATTTATAAATTTATATAAAATAAAATGTGTGGTTGTTTAATATTTGTTAAAGCACGATACATTCGGCTTGGAAAAGTATTTTAAAGTAATTAAAATTACATTAACTCATTAGATTTGGTTAAGAGCATACATAAGTGAAACGGAAAATAATTTTCAACAGTAGGTGGGACGAAATTTTTCACTCATCCCCAATCGGAGAGCGACAGTCGAGGTGTAAGCACATCAATTTGTTTTGTGATGGCGTCGGAGGAATCATCATCATCAGGGGCGCGACAACTCGGTGTCGGTCCTGGCCTCCTCCAACAGCTCCCTCCAGCTGACCCTATCCAGTGTGGCCGCTTTCCAATTTGGTACCCCCAGAATACGGCAGTCACTGGCAGCTCCATCTAACGAGCGAATCTTTGGCCTCCCTCTTCTTCTACGTCCTATTGGATTGCTGGACATCACTTTTTTGCCGGTTTATTGTCATTCATACGGTGCACATGACCTAGCCATCGCAGTCTCCCAATCTTAATTGATTGAACTACGCTGCAATCTTCGTACAGCCCGTAGAGCTCAGCATTATATCTTCTCCTCCAATTGGTGCCATCCCTGATCGGTCCATATATACTGCGGAGAATTTTTCTTTCAAAGATGTTCAGGGCTCGTTCATTCGTCATAGGAATATATTCTTAAATCGTGTAAAGATGACTAAAAAACGTTACCCATTTACTTGAAAAAGAAAACATGTCAATGAATTTACTATTATTATTACTAATATAACAATAACATAACATTAAATAGACGCGTATTGAATTTTTTTGACAAATTATATTTTGTTCGGCTCGCGTCATTTGCACAATCCGCGCATCGCCTAGTCACAATCTTTTTAGACCATGCCTCAACTGAAGTATAGCCTTAATATTACCTATTATACTCGTATTATTCAATATTAATGTGTGTCATTAAAATCTGTGCTATTCTACCAAATATATTCTGATGTTGACATTTATGACTGTTAGGTGACAAACATATGCCTAAAGCATTTGAAACCTGTCTTAATAATTATTTTAATAGCGTTATTTATACTACGAGTACATAGTAAAAATCTTTTTCGTGTAAACATTTACTTGTATTATTAATTATATATGATAATTTTCTTTTGGTTATGCGCCGGCTAGACGGCAGCGACTTGCCTGTGCGATATAGTTTGTGCAAACTACTTTTACAGCGCTTTTCAGCTTGAACGAGCTACCGTTTTCTCGTACATATACACGGGCTTCCCGACACAAACCGGTTTGCGCAGGTAAGCTTGTGCTAAAGCATGCGCGTCTAGCTTTATATAAAAATAGTACAAAGTATGGCACTGTTTTCTGCTTCTGTCAAATTTCAGTGATTTTTTTAACATTATGCCACCAATTATTACAGTAAGTAACTATCAAAATACGCAAGGATCATAACCACCATGAAATTTATTATCTTCTGATCAAACAATACTCTCCACCTCTCACGTTCCTCAAGGCATTGCAGAAAAATCCGACAAAATGTGCAGTTGAGGTGCAGCGGTCATAAAGGAAAGACAAATAAGAATGTTCACAAATTCATATTATGTGGAAAATATAGGAAAAACTAGCCGTCATCTTCTTGACCAAAAATGGAAAATAGAGATAACTTTATAAACTGACCAAATATTATTCAATAATTTTTTTTAATTTTTTTTTATTTAACGAATAAATCACAAAATTTCATAATATAACATTTTTTACTGAACATAAATTATTTGAAAACACCTCAGAGAAATAATATAACTACTTGAAACAATCTTTTTTGATCGCTTTCGCTGGATTCGCGCCAATGTGCTCTACCAACTATGGTATGTGCATCCTATCTAATTACGAATAAATTAATTAGCAGTTTTTACATTTTTGAAGTCTTTTACAAACTGCGTTAACTTTGGCTGTCCGTTGAACTAGTATCAATAATTACCTTAGTTAAATTAATAACCGGTGTCGGTACTCAGGACCTCTCCAAATTTTAGTTTTAAAGTACTTGCACTTGCTAATAATTCGCTTCAATTTTTCTAGTAATATAATACTAAATTCACACTAGCTACGAGTACCTACCTAATTTCATCATACTATTATCACAAAACGATCGAATGGTTATCGTTAAATACTAAACAGAATAATTTGTGTTTATAATTTTGTACATTTTTTTAAAACTAATCGACCTTTTTAGACAGAAAAAAAACATAAGTCACGTAGATTGCTGAAAAACGTTCAAAATTAAAGAAAATCTCATAAAATAGCCACCATTAATTATGATAAAGTTTTTCGGGGTTTTTTTTTTGATAAACTTTATAAGGGAGAAGAAACAACCTTAATATCCGTTTCCGCATTCCACTGGAGCTAATTTAAAAAATGCCCGCACACGAAAATGTACCATATTTTAAAAAATTATAATTTCGGGACATTAATTAAAACCTACTATACATAAATAGGGCCCGTGCTTTAGAAATTGCCTAATAGATTATGCTTTATGTAATTTTAGGCTTACGTACGTTAATGTCGTTTGGTATTAAAAGTGAGAACCCTGCGTTGACCCAGATATTATCTAAATCAAAAAAATATTTATTTTTATTTTTTATTTGATTTCTTCATTCAGATTATCAATGGTTAAATATTTACGATAATGTATGTGCAATATCCAAATACAATGTAATAAGTACCATTTAAATAAATTCGGGTCGTTTCTTATAAAATCAACGACTATTGTGATATTTATGGTGAAAAATCATTTCATGTAACAAGTATTAGTTAAAATTGTCGTGATTCAATAAGATTCCTGTAACTTAATTGCAAAAGCATACTGGCGCGAATCCAGCAGACACAGGTTCAAGTCCCGTCAGGTGTCGTATTTTTATCTACAAAACAATTTTTTCTAGTATGTACATGCATGAGATGTTTTCAAATTATGTTTATACAGTATACAGAATGTTACATTCTAAAATCTTGTGTCTTTTTCGTTGAATAAAAGAAATAGTTTATTATTGCTTTAGCTATTCAGCTGGGGCACAGTCAAAAACGATCGTGACTACGCGACGCAAAGATTGTGTAAACGACGCCTGCAGAACAAAACATAATTTGTCATATTTGTCAAAATTCAACATGCGTCCATTTAATGTTCTATTTATTGTTCTATTAGTAACAATAAGAATATATTCATTGACATGTTTTCTTTTTCAAGTAAATGGGTAACGTTTTTTACACGATTTAAGAATTAATACCCCCGTCGCCATCACGAAACAAACTGACGTGTTCACAGCTCGACTTTCGCTCTCCGATTGCCAGCGAGTCCAAAATTTCGTCGTACCTATAGCTGAAAATTATTTGCCAATTCACTGAAGTATGCTCTTAAAATAATTATGAATAGTATTTGAAGTGTTTGTAAAAAAACCATTAATAATACAATCAATAGTCATATACATCGTCAAAACCCTAATAATAGATCATTAAATAATAATCAATAGTAATACCACATTTAAGAGGTGTAAAATCGTCAATGGTGGGAAAACAATGGCAACGTATTGGGAATTTAATGGAGCTAATGAGATATTTAGTTAAACAAAATATTCTTACATGCTATTTTTTTTAATATGACAAATGCACAAATAATACTTCGAGACATAATTTTTATTTACTAAACATGAAGTAACTATATTATAATATAGAAATACAACCTCCAATCCTATATAATGTACATTAGGATTATAACACCTTATATTATTAGACGTAGGTAGTTACATAAACATTTTAAGTAAGTAAAGTCTAATTAAATATCAGATTAAATTAATGGGGCAAATTAAATAAGACAAAATAGCTGACTGTGTAAAAAAATATTCCGCTAAATCAAGGGTTACAACGGTAGACGAACTGTTCAAAGATAAATAGCACATTCATCATTTTGATTGATGGTAAATAATATTAAATGAAAAAGTCGCTAAAGGCAGCATGGATAAATAGAAAGAATAATAGCCCCCCACCCCGGAGACGAGTGTACCATATAGATAAAAGCTCAATCGGTTATAAATTCAGTCTCTTTATCAAGTTATCACTCATCAAGTGGGACAGAGATATCTGCCTTAATATAATACTAAGATGTATTTTTTTGGCAACCGAGAAAATATTCATAGCCATGGATTGAAATACAATTTCGTCCAGGTAGATTTCTGATTCGTAAATGTATCATCTTATCACTACTAATTATTAAAGTAAATACAAATCATTGCAAATTTATTAGTAGCAATTTTCACACTTATTGGATAGGATTCGTTTGACAGGGCCACACTTAATCGCGGTGCATTAGTGTTGCAACCTTAATTATGTATTTTTTACGTTGAACAATTACGTAAATTACTAGTAGGTAATTAAATCTCATGATGGCTGAGCAGTAAAATGTTGGCTTATAATGTTTTGAGTCTCGAGCTTAAATTAGCCATGTCTGGCAAATTAACACGTTATTTTCCAATGTGTGTTTGGAGTCAGAGATTTTACCTGATAGGTTGAACAAGACGTGACTATTATAGATTTATCGTAAAAATAAAAAAATGCTAAAGCAACATCCACTATGTGAAGGTCCAAACAATATTATTAGGACACCCTCAGACCGAGCCGCGATCCAGTAGCGACGACTACCGATCTACTGTTAACGACTGTGAGGTGACTGTGTCGAGTGACCGGAAATTCAAATTCAAAGTTTTTTTTTTTTTTTTTACATACCGTGAACATTACAAATTACAAATTTAAGACATTCACAATTTGACATTTAAAAACAAATAAACAGTGTAAAGAAGAAATAAATATGTGCAGTATCACAAAAACAGTATGAAAAGTAAAGTAAAAGGTACAAAATTATAAAAAAAATATTAAATATAAAAAATATTAATTATAAAGCATGGAAGCATACCGAATGAGCTAAGTGGACCCTATTTCAAAGAATTTATAAAACAACGTTCACCTATACATATCCTCACGTAGATGGAATATACCTACATCCAAAGCGATTTGTTTGAACAGAGTTATTGCCCTCCCAATTAGCATCACGGATGGTAGGTTAGTTCTGCTCCTCCGATTTCTAAGATAGTTATCAGGGACACACAAGTCAATACTATCAAGAATGGCAGAGTTCTCATTTACACCACGTATAAGTCGAAAAAAATATGTGGCCAAAATATTGATATCTTCTAGCATTTAAACTAGAGTATGTAAGCATACCTGAGAGAAAGTCAGTTGGATAAAGCGACGGATAGTATCCATATAATCTCAAATAAAGGAGTCTCAAAAATTTCTTTTGAACTCACTCCACCATAGAGTCATATTTCTACTGATGCGGGGGCCAAACAATCGACCCACTCTCAAGCCGACTTCTTACTAAGGAATTATAAAGAATTTATAATACAGTAACATCCGAAAAGACCCGGAAACTACGCAAGACGAAGCTCAACATTTGTAGCGCCTTTTTACAATTAATGATAGCTATATGATCACTAAATGACAGCTTATTGTCAAATATAATGCCAAGATAGTATTCGCAAAAGAACTCTGCTATTCATCGAATATTGGAAAAATAATACTCGCGAGGCTCTGGAAAACGATAAAATATTTCATTTTTCAATATTGAAGTTCAGTTTGTTACGCCTGCCCAATCTAATATAATATTATCCATATCAAGTTGGAGTTGACGACAATCATCCAAGGTGATAACTTACACGAAGAGTTTCAAGTCATCAGCGAACAACAAAAACATAGAATTTTTAATGACCATTGCTATGTCATTTATAAAAATCGTAAACAGCAATGGCCCCAAGTTTGAGCCCAGAGGGACACCAGAAAATGTATTGAACGTCTGTGACTGATAGACGCCATACGATATGTATTGTTGACGATTCCTAAAATAGCTCCCGAATAACTTCAGAAAGCGATCGGATAATCCAATTAGTTGGAGTTTTTCCAACAGCATATCGTGATCGACTCTATCAAACGCTTTTAAAAAGTCATCGTAAGAACAGTCAACCTGTTGGCCTCTAGTGTTGACGACATAAAATCTACAAATACCATCAGGTTAGTTTCCGTTGACCGGCCAACTCTAAATCCATGCTGCTCATTCATAAATGACTCAATTTTTTGATAAAATCATGTTATCCATAATCATCGCAAAAACTTTTGCGGGTGCCGAGAGAACAGCTACCAGCCTGTAGTTCTCCACTGATGACTCGGTACCACTGTTATGAGTCGGAGTAACCTTTGACATCTCTCCTCGCTATTCATACAAATAAAATCAATACAAGAGTCATTGTTGCAATGAAATAAATCATAATAAACACTGTTGATATGGGTTTTGATTATTTAAGTTTTTCGATTACGAGAAAGTGCTGACCATGCACTTCCGCAACTCTGATTTGTTTTTGAAAATAAACATATCTAAGTGTATCACACGTGTAATGCTGAGTGGCATGATTACTACATATGTAAATTACTTGTTTATAAGTGAAGTTTATTATGGTTTCTTAGACAGACTATGTAGAGCTTATATTAATAATAATAAAAACACTTAATTTTTCACAAAATCAAACACGCGTTGAAAAAATAGAATGCGTTTTCTTTCCAGCCATGGGTCTAACCTGCATCATATGACACACGAAGACGAGTGCTATACCAACCATAGACACTGTGGGAGTTAATACTTTGTGGTATATAATATTATATTTCCTGGAAGTTTTTTTTTTTTTTTAAATATAAGACTATGTAAGTCTTTCTGGATTTACTGAAATATATGAAAATTGTCGCTATTCGTTTTACAAAAAATCTTTTACTGTCTAATGTTTCACCAGCAGAGGTAGTAGAATTGAAGGAGGGAGTAATACTTAAATTGTTAGCGCCGTTTTACGGCATTAATTTTTGGGATAGCAGCAGGAGTAGCACCGGTTTTAAAATCATATAAACGCCTGAATTGAAATCATAAAACGTGAAACTATAAAACGAAAGCTGGCGACCATAAAATGTTTAGCACGCCCTTTCCTAGGCCTATAACCAGCGATGGCTAACCTTTAAGATTTGTCATCGCTGGGGACGAGAATATAAAAAGGGTATCAAATAAAATGATGTTGATAAATTTGATATCAAATTTACAAAATTTCATTATGAATCTTAAATCAGGTAGGTGCTTTTATTTTAGCGTAATGTCACGTCCGTGAAAGGGTTAAAAGGGTTTTAATAAAAAATAATTCTTAAGAACCACTTTATAACAACCTTTTGCTTTTTACTATATCCACTTGGTAAGAAAGTTAACAAAAATAGTTTTACGAGGGGTGAAGTTACGTTCACAAAAATCAGATGCATCAGCATTGATTATACTCGATAGTGTCGAATTATGTTCGCCTTTCGTTAACAAGAATAGCAGATATTTTTTAAAGCTCTATTTGAAAACCAGCCGTAAAAAATCGATTGGCAAAATGTTTGATCGATAGGACCAAAAAACCGTTACGTTCTAACCAAGCACGTATGTGCATCCACCCTGCTGCCTTATGTGAGTATCTGCATTATTAAAACAGTATTAATATTTTGATTGAGTAGTCGTACCGATCAAAAATTTACGCGCGTCGCCCTTTTCCGTGGACTATTACTAATCTTGACGGATGTCTGGCATGAGCTGACAGTTAAATAATATTAAATTTCTTGCATCACTTTGTAAGGGATCATAGTTTTAACGTATTATTAGTTTTTAAAGTTTTAAATTTAGTCCTGTGTATCCGCCTATTAACATGTCAACTATATTGCAATTTTTTTAATAAACCATTTCAACGAATATTCAACAAATAATTCAACGAATAATTCAGAGGTGTTTTCAAGTTATATATGTTCAATATATTTCAAAAATATCTGAGATATGTTTATTACTTATATTATTATCTTCACATTTATTGCCTAATATGTAATTTAATATTCATGATTAATACACCATAATACCTATTACATTGTCATCATTAATAGATGAAAACATTAAAAGAAATTAATAATATTTTAATGGGATATTTTATGAGATTTAAAATAGTTATTCATGATTCTAATAACCAATAATTCCGCGTAAGCTGTGTGAGATTTCCATTTCCTGCATAAATTGTGTTTTCGTAGAGATTTCTCATTTCTGTCTGAATATATTTTGAATACATTTCAAGCCAAAATTAATACGGATGTTAATTAAGATATTTGCATCGTGAATTGGAGTAAGAAGCTGCTATCTATATATCTGCCGAAATTGATGCCTTGGAAATTATGTTTTTAAATTTATAAGTCAAGCGTCTTCAAATTATAATTTTCTATTTGAATTTGAATGATATTATACTGCGAAGAACCTTGTAATACAAAAATAATAACTCTTACTAGACTACACAAATTAGTTGAATGGCGTTATATGGATGAAATGAACTTACTTATGCTTATTTCCAACTCTATTATATTATTTAATTTACCATTTTATCTGTAGTTTTTATTAATAATATTAAAAACAGACTTGGTAAAGTTATTCAAGGATGAGTTACCATTGGTCACCAATAAAATATTATTTAACCCTCAAAATTAACGGACACCTATCGTTGATTCCAAAATATATTATGACAATACATTTTTTTATCTAATCTGAATTGTTATCAATCACTTTGGATTTTATCCTTATCACTCCCAGCCATTTTTTACTACGTGGACACTACTTGTAGACCATCTATTTTTTGGAATAAAATAAATCCCTTAAAACATTGGTACATATTAGTGAAAACTCAACAAATCAACATTTTTCTCGAGCTTATTGTGAATATTTTCCTACTAAAATGATAAATATTGTTTAGAAAATATCCACAAACAGGGATATCACAACTTTCTCTCACAATTTTAAGTCAGTTTAACAGTGATCAGCTTAATTTACTAAGACAAAAATCGCTTGCAATAATTCACCATGAGTCGATTAAGTCATTATATAGCAATGTTTAAGTGGTGAGGTGAGGTATAGGTAGAAAACGCGTGCCGACATCCAATTGTTATCAATCGTACGGACTTACTTGAGTATAGCACCGATGTATGTTTTTGAAATGTGCGACTGGATATTCATAAAAATGAAACAACTGGACAGAGGGCGCGTGCCTAAACCCAACCGTTGTATAGCTCGTTAATTTGGATTAAAAAAATATTATAATCGAATCGATCAAGTTATTCATTTTGTTTATCTGTTATTTTTTGTATCCATATTTTACCGGAGTGTAATTGTAGACGATCGCTGGTGACAAGTAAATTAATAGATTGACCGTATTAGACATAGGCATGGGATGAATTCTAAATCAAAATGATGTCATTAGGATCAGGGACAAATATATTAATACAATGGTTTGAGTTATCGACAATGATTATTCCACGTAGATGATTTGCCCGGAGAGTTTACGACCACTGTCGTAGGTGGTAATTTTAATGGATATACTTGCAAACAGATGGCGTTATACCCTTGTCAATAAAACAATATCAATTCTCTACCCAATACTTGTTTTGATTACATTGTACCAGAATCCGAGTGTAGGTCTAGTGAAGAGGGTCGTTCAGATAACAAGAAATCGATTTCGAAGGCGGAAAAATAAATGAACCATCATCGGATATCATTTATTTACACAAATACGTTTATTTATATGAATTCAATTTACACAAATATATTATATAATACTTAAGTACCTAAATAGTATATTTAAATAATGACTCGAAACGCTTTCGTTCATAAAAACAGGGGTAGGTATACTATCTAAATGGAGTAAAAGTTGTAAATTTTTGAGGCAATTCTGGACTAATAAATACATGTATATTTTTTCTTCTTTTGGTATCGTCTTCTATCAAAGTTTGGTGACTAACTTGAAGTGCACTTCCGTATCCTAGAATAAACATATCAATTCTTCAACTCCTTAGATATTCAGCTACTTACGGATGTTGCGTAGCCAAGAAAATATCATTCTACTTAAGATGCTATATACCTTTTCATTCCAATTAAAAGTATCATATTTCTCACTGCGGTAAATACGTCCAAAATATATAGTATAAGTTATCTTGTCGTATTGACTAGTTTTACAACCCCTTAATTGAGAATGTGATCAGCTCAGGATATATTCATGCACGCCGATTCAACTACGTGTTGAAAGCATCCAATATTCTTTTTGATCGTTCCCTTAACATCCAGGCTTTGGCTGTGAAAAATATAATAAAAACCCTAATAATTGACTCGAGTGAATAAATTTTAATACCTACACTGTCTGAGCTTCAAATTCCTCAAATTAAAGATAAGCAGCTTTATAATGAAATGAAAATTACAATATAAAATAATATGGTTATAGATGTCGTAAGCAGTTATCTCGATGTACTTATGTTCAATCACGAATGAATAATATAATATATTTCTTATTCAATACTAATAATTCAGAAGATTTAAGAATGTAACATTATAAAATTATAAAATAATCAATTAAAAATTATTAGCAAGTTGTGAGTCACAATAAAAAATCTTGGAATGATCCGTGACGTCGGTTAGTAATTTAAGTAATACCTACTTTGATTAAAAATACAAAAGCCGATCGCCAATTTAGTTCAATTATTTTGAAAGCGCTTCAGTGAGTATTAAAAGGCATTCGTTAAAATTTGTCGTAAATAAGTATGATTCCTTTAGCATTGTGGTCAATGTGCGTGGGCGCGATACCTGAGAGATGCAGGTTCGATTCCTGTGGAGTGTCTTACTTTTTTCAAAATAGATTTTTTCTATTGGTTATAATATATTTTCTGAAATGTGTTTTCAAAATTATGTATTTACACATTCATGTGCACACTCAGGGCTTACATTCTTAAACCTTGTGATTTTTGTAAAGTTTATCATGTAATAATGTTTTTTTTTTCTATCTTTCATTAGAACTAACATTATAATCTTTTTTTTTTAACAATATTCATCACACTGTGAAATTTTCTATTCGTTGACATTTATAAATATTTAAAAAATCGAACTTTATGAAATTTAAAAATATTCTTATTGAAGAGACCAAAGTAATAAGTAATAAGTTACAAAGTTGCACATTGTAACTTATTTCCTTTTTGAGTAGTATTCGCGAATAATAATATAGAATATATTATACATCATAGAGTATGTTTACACGAACATCAAGGCGTATACGCGACTTGATTATATTATTATTATTAGCGAGTAATCTCGTGAACAGTTTGTATTTTAACCAAATCAATTAGCGCCCCCTCTTCCACACCCAAGCCCTCCCGAGTGAAGTTGTAATTTAATATTAAGACGAAGTCTTCATTGAGCCTTTTTTAAAGAGGCACCTAGCGGAAAAATACGAAGCTTGCAATTTGAGACATTTTTTTGGTAATTTACAATTTCAACTGTATTAATGAATAAATATGTATCTGAAAACATTAAAAATAAAAATATTTTTTATTTTAAGTCAAAGACAAACTTACAATTGTAAAAAATGTAATAAAATGTGAATTTGTTCTATCGATCCGCACCCTATTATTACATATATTTTATGGTCATATTTATTATTAATATTTAGTTTATTAGGTTTTCTAAGCATCACCTAAGCGATTTTTATAAAAAATATAAATGTGTATAACTTGAAATCCTTTTTATTTATTATCAAATCAATTATTTTTATAAATATAAATAAAATATATTATTGGTATATAAAAAGCTCTTTTTATCTTGTAATTATATTTAATGTGTTTTACGAATATATTAAAAATACATTCTTATACATACTATACATTTCAAAGGGAGTAGCGACACTATAAAAGTTGGGAACCTGTAAAATAAAATGATAATAAAATTCGATGGTACCGTGTAGATTGTTTATGTTTGGGCCTCCACAGAGTAGAGGTTTGTATTAACAGACTTTGTTTTTTACGAGAAATGGATGTCAGCCACTTGCTCAACCTATTAGGTCCATACCCTGACGCACACACAAATTGAAAAACAATACGTGTACTTGCCAGACCCAAGATTCGAACCTGGGACCCACGGCGTGATACTCTAAGGTTTAAGCCGCGCGGCCACCGTGGGTGTATTATAATATTATATAGCATTTTTAATCAATTCTGTAATTCTCAAATTGATGATAAAATATCCAATTTTGTTATTCAAAACAATGTGGGTAATATTATTATGTTCAATCAGAATAACAATACATTACAAGTAAGTCTCTCCTTACATAGATTTACAGCAGGATTATGTAATATGCTAATATGCAGATATCTGCTTAAAATTGCTTTGCGTTGTTTTGATTAAATTATTGATTCAACAACTTACCACTATATGTACGTCATATTATAAATGATGGAGGTATAATGTTTCTGTTAATAATAGGTATTGTTGTAACAATAATTATTCCTTTGACATTATTTAAATTAGATTGTATTCAATTACATGAAAATATAAATAACTGACGCGATGTATTTATTCAATGTTGATCCTGTGAATATTTGTGGTCATATGCATAGTAATACTTATGTAAATATTATACTTAGGTATAAAGTCCACTAAAGCGGACTTGCGGGACGCTCGCGCATATTCTATGTGAATCATCGAAAATACAACGTAATCAAATACGCCAGCGCACACTGGATTTGATGACGCATTGTGCCCGCGTGCCCCATGATTCATCGTTTTTTGGCTTCTCAGCGATACGAATTAACGAAAATACAACGTAGTCTATTCATTGAACACGGCAAGCAAAATTACGCTCCTCGAAGCGTCGTCGATAGACGGACGAGAAGCCATTATTTAATAACAGTGAACCCATTGTTTAGTTTGCTGCGTGTCCAATATTTTGCTGGTAGAATGATGTCATCGTGAATATTAATTACAAGCCTAGAGAAATAATATAATATTTTTATTGCTCTGTTATGAGAGACGCTGATAATAATAATTATTTTGTGCTTCTTGGGCCCCTTATTACATAGGTGAAGGGTAATGCGCGGGTGGGAGGGAGCTTACTCAGTAGTGAGTGCACCGAGCGCTTTTTTGGTGGGCTTTATGCCTTATTTAAGTATTTCTGCATTAATTGGCTGATTATGATACAAAATGATGAGAGTTTTATTATAATATTAAACAGTAATTTTATATTTTTATACGCAAGTATAAACTGTTTCCTTCTTTCCTTCACCCAGTCACGCCCCAGCGTTAAGATATAGGGCAAGCACAGGTTTGCGCCACTTCTCTCGGTCTGTCGCCAACTCTTGCGTCTTCCGCGTGCGTAAATCGCTATTGTAGCACCGCTGCAGGGTAAGGGATAAGGTAACCAAGTGTCGCACTCTCTGGCGCCACCTGGAGCATATGTCCCAGCCACGTGAAGCGTCTCTTTGCGATTGCCTCAATCACCGAAGGCTGCCATGTCCGCTCATGAACTCTAGTGCTTGTAACGCGTTTGTGTCAGTGTACCTTTAAGATTCGGTGGAGAAATCGATTTTCAAAGATCGAAACCAGAGACCTTTGAAGCTTTGTAAGATTCCACGTCTTACAGCCATACAGGAGCACAGGTATTACGCACGCGTTGAACAAACGATATTTGGTCCTTACAGAATACAACCTTGACCTCTATGCGACTCCAACCATAAACTACTTAATTAAATAAATTGCAAAAGGTACCTACCTACTTGTCATTCGAGTGGTATTGCTTAAATGCTAGGAATGCTTTATCAGCGGTTCGTGCATTTATTAAATTAATACAGTAACCAATATATTATTTATTATTAAGAAATCAATTTTCATAGCGCAGTTATAGTACATTTGCCATTAAGTATATATCGTTAATTTAAAAACAAAAAAAAATTAGAAATCACCAGTCACCAAATTGTACATGTTTAGTTATTAAATTATGTTTTGAGATGTGGAGTCTATTTTTGATGGATATTTATTGATTGACTTCTGTGACTCGACTAAATAATAATGTCATCTAATTAAGTATTCTCTGAGTAGCGCTGCATTATCGACTGTGAGCGTTGGTTACAGTTTTTGGCGATAGATGTTACTATAAATTAATTAGTAGTTTTATATAAAATCGATATTCTATGAATAAACCTCTTGGTTATTAAGAGACAAAAATAAGTACTTTAAAATATACATAATAGTTGATATTACAAAGATATTCCTGAAAATCTTTCTTCTGTCTAGGTCTTTACATTATTATAAATTTGAAGTTGATAATAAGACGTCTTATGTAACAGTCAGTATTTTATATTGCATTCTAATTGATAGATAGGATCACCGTGTGCTTTGATATCCATTTGCCAGGTTAGTAATATGGTTCAGTTTTTAGTTTTTTCTTTAATTTTCACGTCTTTTTATACCATGACCCATTATTATTAAACCCGTTGAAGACAGATTTAAAAGAAGATAAAAATAGACAAACAGCCCGATTAAATTGTCTAATAGATTTGACAAGAATTTACTAAAACTGCTACATTTTTTATTATAAATCATGTTTATTTTCAGTATTTTTTAAAACTTCTGTAGGTATTAAAACACTTCATTTTATACTTACTAAAGTATAAAATAAACTAAAACTAAATAATAAACTAAAACTAAAGCCGATAAATTTTTCGTTTAAATTTCTTATAGCACTTTGTGGCTTACACCAGCTGTTTCAAATATAATAGAGATAATACATATTATTTATTTACCTAAATCTAGTAAGATACTTGCATACGAGAAAGAAAAGCTGAGGCTATTTTCCCAGCCTATCGCAGAATCCATTGTTACTTTAATGCTAGGCTACGCGTGTTTACTGTATCGGAAAAGCCCAGAAAATAAGTATCTTTGATCTTCATATTATTATCTCTCGCCCTTTTTTAAAAAGAAAACTCTTTTCTATCGGAAAAATGTCGGAAAACACGGTACGTGCTTAATAATGTTTGTAGAAAAGTCAAGTCTTGACGTCATCCGGTAATTAAGTAAATGTGTTTCTTACAGTTTATTTTGTAAACGTTTTGCCAACAGTAAATTTATACATAAAGTTACTACCTACTTACAACTAATTATTTGAGATAATTTCGCAAGTTCAGTATTACTCAAACAGTTGCAAGGTATCAAGATACCTTTTTCGCACAGCAAACATCTAATGAATATACCAAAATACAAAGTTTTTGAAGTATAATAAGTGCTTATTTCTGTGCATAGAGTAAAATATTTTTTACAAAAGTCAGTCAAATGAATTATTTTCATAAGTTGTCATCAATATATTTCAAGAAACGCCTTTTATACTCGCTTTATCTTGACCTTGATAATATTTAATATCTGTTAATATGATTGTTTTGTTCTTTAGAGACAACTAAAAAAATATTTTCTAAACCATTACTAATTTTAGAAATGACCGCAATATTTCCTTCGGCGAAAAAAATTATTGCGTCGCAGTCAGAGCAAGTCCGCTAAGTGTTTTTTTTTGTCCGTTTAATTGAAAACTACTGTTTTACATATTATTCTATGTATACACGTCGGGTATAGTTTTTGCATTTGCAAGAATATATATATATATATTAATTTTTTAAATGACACTTTCAGCGCTGATATTGTATGTTGAAAATCTGTTTAAGTATAATATAATATAAAACTTAAATTTCGCCATTTTTTAAATTTCGAATTCACAATTTTATCACTCCAATACGATTCCGTCGTCAGAGCAACCGTATTTTGAGCTAATAAATAGATGTTTGCGACAAATACTGGGTTTACGGTGGATAACTTTAAGAATAACAAAGAGATAGAGCGAACCATGCAGCTTCTCATCACACTGACATTCTAGAGCCGACGTTGGACCTGTATTGGCCACATGCTGCGGATGCCTTAAGAAATTTTTAACCTGACCTGCTTGTTCTTCAACCCAATAGGATTCTAACGACCACAGAATCTAAAGTACAAAGGAGCTACGGGATGTTGGCATGACCTGAAATTATACAAAAAGACTGACGAGCGACACGAATTCATGGAAGCGTCGCCACATGATGTCCATATGCTCTAACTGAGGAACGGATATGTTTCAAGAAAAATATGTGTTTATGTAGCTATATTTTAAATTCTAATGGAATTCAATTTTTTTACTATTACATTTGAGTCGTTTTTGCTACCCAGGTTTCGTCTTTCGGCATCTTCAGACACTATACGTACTCGTCAATGGTAAATTTACACTGACAATGAATACAGTTAATTCTTACTTACATTATAAATTAATGCAATACAGTAGGTAAATCTTATTAATTTATTATATAAGTTAGAATTAACAGTTTGTATTTACCATTAGTGAGTACGGATAGTGCCTGAAGATGCCGAAAGGCGAAACCGGCGTCGCACTCAAATGGAATAGAATAGAACTTAAATCCATTAAAATTGAAATTCAATTTCCATCAAGCATCGTCGGTCGATGGTATTAATATTTATTGTAATACCGACTTTTTTGCTTCGCACACCAGTAAGCGACTCTGAAGAATTTTTAATACATACTTTCGATCGGCTTATTATGTCTAGGTCGTCCGCGTATGCCATTATTCGACATTTGTCATGAAAATAAAATTTATTTTATATACATGTGTATTTAATATGAATAAACGTTTAAAATAAAAGCCTGCGGACGCAGTCACTTTGTATAGGGTTAATGTAAACCAGTCGAATATTATTTTCATATTCTTAAAAGTAAATATTTTTAAATTAGGAACATAATTATCAGCAATACAAAGACTTCAAATAGGTAGTTGTATATTTTTATATTTTCTCCGTATATTTTCTTGAACTTCCAACATAAATATACATGATGGAACCATAAGTACAGAGTGGTGCTATCATATATTTTATATTATTCAAAAGAATATGAGCGAAAAAAATTACGAGGTGTCGCCAGGCTCTATTTTTCGCATTTATCATATTTTTTATTCGGAAACGAATGCTGGATTTCCATTTCACGCACCATTTATGTAAGAAAATAACCTTCAGGTAAGTAAACATTGCTATAAGAAAAAGATATATCATTATAAAAAATGAAGTTATTTTTTCATATTTTTTTGAAACTTTTCAAAAATTGTTTTCAAGAGTTCTAGATAGGTTTATCTTCCCGAGTGTTTTACTTCGCAGCTCTCTGTGAAATTATACCGTATGTATATTTAAACGGTCCGTTACTGCTAAAATTTAATTCAATAAATTGTCTTTTTTTCATCACCGTTGGCTCTACAATCCGATTTATATAGAACTTGACAGAATTTCAAATGCGTTTTTAATATTTTTTTACGACACACCTACCTAGGTTTCCATTTGGATCCAAATATATAGTATAAAACCGCCCGAATACTTTCAGCATCAGAAGTATTCCTACTGTCACTCAACCAATGCGGGTATATTTATTTTATTTTATTTTACACCACAATGTGGTTTAAGATTTAGACCCTGACCACTTCACGAAGAGGTTTCTTAACAGACTTTTTACGAAAAATAAATATTAGTTATCTGCTTATTTTATTAAATCGATGCTTTTATTAAATTACCTTTAGTTTTTTCAGACCAGCGCATCTATTATATACACAAAGCTGAGATTGGCGGCTATCGAGTGTAGTTTATTATTTTTATATTATGAAGTACCTATTATAATTGTTACAATAAGCTAGAAGTCTAAATTGTTAAATCTGTCTATCTCGCTCTACATGTTAACACAGCCAAGAGAGGTGCTGATAAAACATAGCACTTTTCGAGAGTTCAGATGGTTTTGGTGGAACTATTGTAACAATTAACTCCCTCAATACATAAATATGATAAAGTACCCTTGATAGCTGCCAATAGCAGCCTTGTGTACAGAATAGATGCGCAGGGATTTGAAACCAAGATACCTGACTACATATTTGCCTGCTAATCAATCGCTTTTTAAGTATACAATACTAGTAATTCCTACGATTGTTTATGATACTGAGTTTTACAATAATCTTTGAGTATAATTAAAAAAATACTAACTTATTTTTCTTTTCTCCCCATACTATAAAATTATCAAATACTGGGAATACAAAAACTTTCCCATTGGAATACATATGTACACAATATATTATGTTGCTCACTCCTGTATGACATTGTATACCATATATCATAAAATGATACCATCTGATACTTAACTCATTTTGATGGTTATTGTATCGTGACTAAATATGTATATGGTTGCGAACTCTACTAATAATAATTACTTTGTAATACTAGATTAATCATTCCACAGTATTTATTTAATGTATGAATAACTTAAAATTGAATGTAACTATGCAGAAGGCAGTCAGTCAATCCAAAAATTAGTTATTATACTTAACATAATATTACATAAAACTATTTATTTTATTCAATAAATAATTCACAAGATTTGAGAATACAACATTCCTAATATTGAACATATACAATTTGAAAACACCTCAGATATATTATACCTACTTACTTAAACATTTTTTTTAATACGACACCTGACGAGACTTGAACCTATAGCCACTGTATTCGCGCCAATGGGCTTTAAAGCACAAACAAATTTATAACCAAACATAACGCAGTGTGATAAACATTGCATGTAAAAACTACTAGTTATGATATTCAAATTCAATTTATTTTTAAATACACTACGAATGGCAGAGTTCTCATTTACACCACGTTATAAGTTGAAAAAAATACGTGGCCAGATATTGATATCTTCTATCATTTAAACTACAGTATGTAAGTATACCTAACAGAACGCCAGTTAGATAAAGCTACCGATAGTATCCATATAACCTCAAATAAAGGAGTCTCAAAAATTTCTTTTGAACTTACTCCACCATAATGTCATATTTCAACTGATGCGGGGTCCAAAAATATATATACCTATCTATATGACACATCCTATATTTCCTGTATATCTATGTTTTATTAAATAGATTAATATTATTTTGTCAATATTTTAAAATAATTTGATTAGTGCCCCTGATGTAGCATGAAATATTAATGTCCAACCTCATTAATTTTAAATTAATTTGTTATTGGGAAGGTATTATTGCACGAATAATTTATGTTCCTATTGTTATATTATTTATGTCGCTTTTGATTTTGTTCGAAAAATATTGGTTTGAAAATGTATTCAGTTGAAAATACCCCTCTGAGGCGGACGAAACCGGTCCTAATTTTTTGATTAAAAGTGAAATAGGCACTACAAAAAAATGCGTTTTAATACAATTCAGTTCCACCATGAAGTGACAGTTAACAAAATTAAAGAAATTTACTAGAAAAAATCAAATTATAACTACCTAATGTAAGAAAAAATAATATCATTGGGTTCAATATTAATAATTCATTTTATTTCGGTAAGTATAGATAAATATTCTATCGGCATATTTAAAGAATCAATTTTCGTCTTTAGATTACACTGACAAATGATTAATAATTCATTACGATCGAAATACTTTCATTGATATCACGGCTAGCTGTCGATAAAGCAGGAAATGCCTTTGCCGACAAGGCGTCGAAAAAAGTTCCCCAACAATTTTCACGTCCCATCTATCAACGTTTCTCAAAGTTTCCTGCCGATTGTTTTCCTGATGGATGTCTTTGGATAGCAAAGCGCACCTGCCTACTGAGATAAACTTTTAGACGGGAAATATTTCATGAAAAAAGAAATACAGACTGCGTACAAAACACTACAAGAAATATAGACATAATATTATAATGTATTAAAACGACGCGATTCCATATACTTAGTATTATATGGTAAATAAATGTCTCTATAACTTGCAACGTCAACATGTAGTAAATAATTTAACTCTTTCATATATTTATAGAGTGAACTTGTTTTTAAATGTTGATAGTTATTAAAAACCATCACAGAAAGTTAAAATAAAGTTTACTTTCGACATGAAACAATCAACCTTTCTGAATGTTTTGTTAATGGTCAACTATTCGTATGAAAATGTAGTACACACAGTGACTTGACAATATAGATAATATTATGATGGATAAGATTTGATAATTTGATTTTTTTTATATAGTTAGCCGGCCAACCGCGTAAATCGCTAGACACTGACGGTATTTTCAACATTAAAAAACAGAAACCGCTGGTTGATACTCAAATTTATTCCATTTATAACCTTAACGATTTTGTCTTGATATTATTATACAAAATAATAAACTATTTTCTCTATTTCAACGAATAATTCACAAGGTTAGTAAATTTAATATACTTTATTGAACAGACGTAATTTCACATAGTACATTGAATTAGTGTAATAATATGAAAATATAGTCGAATCAGGTACGGTCTTATATTTATAGCATTTTTCATGTTTTTTATTTATTAGAAAAATCAATAATTTTAAATTAATTTGAAAATATATTAATTAGCACTATAATTTTTTTTAGTCTTGATCGTCTTTGAAATGATTTATTAACCTTCCAATCACGTTACTGTTCCGGTGATGTTGCTTAGGGTTACCGTATGAGATTGACAATTGTACACTTAGTAAAAAGGAAATGACTATTTTGCCTACATAAAAAAGTATAATAAGGTTTTATCATCATTATTTGTAATTTGTTTTATCTTCAAAATGATCAAAAAGGCATTAAAACTTAATTATAATCATATGAGTATTTCTATACATCCGTACATTTATAATTTATGACAGGACGTAAATGAAATCTTATGGATTTCTTTCAATTTTACCTATAGGGATAATGCTATCGAATTTAAAATAACAACCTTTTAATTAGATGTTATATTGCTGATTCTAGGAATAGCCGAAATATGAGCGCTGCTAAAACGACGATATAAGTGCTCTCCGCCTTAACATAATATTACTTTTTGACAATTATATCATATTCATTCTTTTTAAATACTTACCTAAAATTGGTTCACACGTAGGTATAGTAACTTTAATATATCTACATACTATATATGTGTACAATACCAATATACTGTAATTATTGAAATTAAGAGAATAATGAGTTTAGGCGTTGTTTTATAGATTATAAAATTTTTAGTTGTCACCATTTGGTATAAACTATAACGTTTAACTACTATGCTTAATGTTATATTGTAAATTTTCAATGTATAAATTTCATGCATGTAAATATCTAAATACCCGGTAGCCATACGAGCAAATAAATGAACAATCGCTAGTATATTTAAAAGAGCAGTATGAAACACACTGTGTTTATTGAAAGCAGGTATTTCCAAAAACCAAAAGCTGCGGTGATAAATTCTATCGAAGGATTGACTTTGAGAAGTGCACTTGGAGTCGACATCAATTTTTAGCCTTTTGAAAAAAAAGGTATTTCAAAGTAGAATTTGCTCGATCTTATAACACTCGTAAATATGGAAAGCTGTCTCCGCAAATTGATATTTGAAAAAAAAAATGAGGATCTTTGTGACATATACGTGGTGAGTTTTTTTATAGTATTTGTGTTAATGTCTCTAATTAAAAGCTGTTGAGTATTAAAATATAAAAATATCTTTCACCCCCATAATGAATCACTTGCACAAAATGCAGCTTTAGTCTAAACTGAATTGGATACTATAAATTTACTCTATACAGACCCAAAATTCCAGTAAATATAAATATTTTTAATATCATTTCAATCTACAGTTATATAATTTATATATTAATAAGTAAATCCAATGATAAACCTATTGTAAATAAATCGTTGTCATATATTATTATCGTCTTATCTTTACCGATTGTATCTATATTTATTTAAAATAATGTAAGATACGAGTAATGGTACTTTAATCAACACTAATTACATTTAAAACTAAAGATAAAAAATCGACTAGTGAAGGTTCCATATCAATAGAAAAACAATTACAAAAAAGTTTTTTTATTAAGTCAATATTTTGAAAATCTGTCCATCCCTTAATTTCATTATAATGTAGTTTATTTCATTTTATATATAATATGTACCTATTAACTATATCTGATAATAATGTAAATAAGCAAAAAAGTCGTTGCAAGTCTATTATATTATTTTATATACAGCAATAAGGTTTAATTTTTTTCGCTACCCTAATAGAGACACTCTTATAAACGAGAATCGTATATTATTTACCATCAGTTTGCACAAACCCGATATAAAATCACATTAGCTGAAAACTACTCCATACTTATCAGTCGATACCTCATTGGCTACATACCGTCTAATACCCATATACGACGATCAATGAATTATTCTGAATGCTTTTTGAACTGCCAAAAAATGTGTATAGATTAAATCAATGTAAATTTTGCTAAAGGCGTATCCTATAATAATATAATAAATCAATGATATAGGCATAGAGTATAGTAAAAAAATAATAAGCATTTTCAAAAGTTCTTGACTCTAAGAAATAGTTCCTAGTCTCAAAAGTGCGTGTAATTAATGATAATAATAAATTAATTTATTCTGAAAGTTATAACTCGTTCAAATCAATGTTAATAAGAAGGTTGACTATGGGAAAACCTTTTTATGGCTGTTTTCACAGGTGTTTTAGAATATATTCAACCATTCATTTTATCTTAATATTTAATTAAATCTTTTCAAATGCCAACACCCACTCCTTGCTGAGTAAACAATAAGTTAATTTGATATTGCGCTTAACGGCCTGTTAATTAAATAAAATTTCGTATTTAATTCGTAATTTGAAATGATTTTTTGCGTGAACCTCACGAAATAATGGGTAATTTTGTCGCGCGTAATGGGCAATTAACAATTAAAAATTGTTACTCTTTTTCACCTTATAAAACGTAATATTAATGCGCTCCGAAATAAGGGGAATCCCGTGAGGCGCTTTTATTACAAAAACGGAGTGACGTCACAAGAACTCGGGTAGGTTATAAAAATGTTTTTTTTTTCACCATTTCCACTGCAGACGGAGCATAAAAAGGAAAATTCCAGTTTCTGCTCCAAAGGCGGATCATAATATAATAACCATATACGGTTACAAGTTTTTTTTATACTAATGATGGTTTTTAAGTCATATGCCCACTAAAGTTTAGAACATTACTTAGTATTAAAATAAAGCAGTCGTTGGCGCGAAAACCTATTAAATAATTTTTAATAAACATTTTACAACTTGGGCAACAAATAATGTCAATTGACGGTTGTATGTACGATTATGACGAGATTGCTAGCAAAACCAAGCATGGGGTGAATTTAGGCGGTAACAGTATTTTCAAAAGTTACCTTTTTGGTTCATCATCATTGTTCAACCAGTGTGTGCTCTTAATGTAAGAGAAATTAAATAATATAATTAGAGCAATGTAGTACGGAAAGGTGCATATTATTAGGCATAACGTGGATATATCACAAAAGAAACCAATGGATCAAGAAGTAAACAAGAGTGCGCGATGTAAATGATGCAATGGCAATGTTACTCGGGGAGTGGACAACTACTGAATAAATTCATTCATACCACCCATTCCGCCATAACACCCAAGGGGCATGAAATAACCACATGGATGCTTTAAAACCCGCTGGATAACTCATAAATTTCTGTGGATATACGTAGTAACAAAGAACTAGAGGCAGAGAAGAAGAATATTTTGTGAAGTTGGCAACATTTATTATTTGCACATGACTTTCGCCATCAGCTAAGGCCACCATGCTTTACATTCATCGTGGTATTCATAATAATGGGCGTAGTATTTCTACCGGCATCCGATCACACAAATTTCATTCATTCGTAAACAAGTAGAATGATATAGATACCCATTTAAATGAACTTCACTTTCGTTTTAATACGTACCATTATTGGAAATATGCGGTCATGTCGTTACACCACTTATGCATTATTCCGCTAACCCATCTCCAGCTATCTACTAAATTTGTATGCTTAAATTATCTGTTTATTTTATTTTAAGAGATTGTCATGTGGAAACGCTACTGAAAAATACCTACTCTGTAAGCTCCCAATTTAAAAGCTTGGTTAACGGCGGAAAAGTGATATTAAAATACAAGCTTTTTATTCAATTAAAAATACAATGAATTTATAATTTAAACGTTGTCATTTTGTATCTTTAAAGCCATAAACGATGAATTAAATTTTACTTTCTATATTTTCTATATTACTAAATGTGGACAAGCTTTATTTTAATGAATAAAATAATATGTTTGACTAAAGACGCTGAAGGAATTCGCTCTTTAAATATACTATAATATAATCGCAAAGCTGAAAAAACTTTGGGCGGCCCTAATACAATAAAAAATTCTACCCACCTGACATCATGATCTTTGCCAGGCTAACATTTAACAATCAGCCATTTCGTGTACCTAAACCATTTTGACCGTCGAGTGCCGCGCATCGGGTGACCCAATAAGCAATACCCCGCAAGAGTGATAGTACGACCAGGAGTGACAAAACGACAATGGACCCAGCCTCAACAGCATAAAAAGTCAATGTCTGTCATCTTACACATAACCCCCTCCAGTATCCGATCTGGTAATTATATATTACTGATTCGCTTATAACAAACTTTGTATTGTTGCCGGAGGCATTTAACAAAATCCCAAACCATTCTAGATTCACTTAATCAGTCAATTTTATTAGGAATAGTATCTTCAAAATCGACCACTTATTTTATCTTAAGCGTAAAGTGTGTAACGCGCAATCAATGTGTGCTACCAACGCTCACGTATGTATGTGAAACCTGGACTCTTAATTTAAGAGAAATTAAAAAAAATAGGTGGCATGGAAAGGTGCATATTGGACATAACGCGTAAAGATCACAAAATGTACCAATGAATAAGGAAGCTGACAAGAGTACGCAATATGATAGAGGTCGCTTAGTAGATGAAAAGGGAATGGGCTGGAAATGTCTCTCAGCAAGTGGACAATCGCTGGACAAATGCCGTCATATTGTGGTACGCAATGGACAATAAACGCCCACGAGAACACCCTTAACCCGCTGAATAGATGAACTTGTAAAGTTTAATAAAAAACTAGGCACCGATAAGAGTGGAGGGAGCTAAGGAAGGCCTTCATCTAGCAGTGGTTGACTCCAGCTGATGACGATGATTATGTTAATATTATATACTATAATATCACTAAACTTATTTTATTTCTCGTTACTAAATAGCTAGTCCAATTCCATACCACAATTACTCCCATATTGAGCAGTATCAAGCAGCGTATTAATATTAAGATATTGTTTTCATAGGATGTTACACTTTACAGTATGTAGGTAGATAGACAATGATTGTCACAGTATAAAAACTTTCACAAAATTTTATCAGTATATATACTTTTTGAATAATGAAGTTTTTAGACATATGTCTAAAAAGCATTAAAGTTTGCTACGTGATTTTATAGCAGCACAATTTAAAGTTGGAAAATCCACTAGATATACATACTAAACTGATAACTAGAACTAGAGTCATATATTAAAATGTTTGACAAACAACCCAAAAACTGCTTTGAATAAAGCAGGTCGTTATGTAAATGGAGATACTTAAAATACTAGGCATCAGTTTTGTTCCGCCAAAGCTCACGTAGTTTTAAAAAAGCTCTGTGACAAAGTATTGTAATGATAAGTTTGGGCGGAAAAGCTTAAATAATGTATTTTAAATAGAGCTTCATTGTAGTACTTACACACCTCCGTTAGCTTGAAGGAACAGCTTAATGATCTGTCACATATAAACTTTATTTATCCAAAATAATAGTAAACTATGATACCGTAGTATAATATAATAATACTAATGAAAATATTTTGTTAATTATTATATGTTTAATACGTTAATGATTATTGTATTTACATATTTCTGTGAATTTTATCACTATCATCATTTATGACATTACAACCCTTAGTGGATCTTGGTATCCTGAGAAAATTTTCTACATCTTAAACGATCCAGCGCCGAAATTCTACAGTGGCTTTTACCGAGCATTTTTAAATCTCCCGTGGCGCAGTCTCGCCATTTTTATTACGTCCAGGTCTTCTCTTGCCATCGGGGGCTGCATACATAGTCAGCCTCGCCGGCATGTCCTCCAAAATTCTATGTACTTGGCCGATCCAGCACAGTCTTTGCATTTTCATATGCCACTTAATCTCTTCGCCCCCGTGAAGTAGTACAGCTGAATTCTGTAGATGTTTCTAATTAACTATTTCTTTTATTAAACGAATAATTCACAATATTTAAGGAATATACCATTCTTATAATTGAATATACATATTTCTGAAAATACTCATGAGAAAATATAAAGTAACTCAATTTTTACAGCGCTTATGAGCAGGTATTAAAAGGCCAATAGTTAAAATTTGTCGCAATTAAGCATAGCAGTCGTAACATAGTGGTAATGCACTGGCCGTCATACCCAAGAGACGCAGGTTCGATTCCTGTTGGGTGTCTTAATTTTTTCAAAAAATAATTTTTCTATTGGCTATATTTTCTCATGTGTGTTTTCAGAATTATGTATGTTGAATAATTAGACGTTTTTATTTTATTCGATGATCCACAAATCGTCAAAACTCTCCCTCAAATTCCAAAAACTATCACCTGGGGGTTATTTCCAGTGAGGTCAGAATATATTTATATGATTATCACGTGGTTGTAAACCACTTATATTACCAACTACATTACTGTTATTGGGTATTATGTATATATGTATTTACTAACAAAATGTAAATTCATTATCTTATAAATTCATTCTCTTGTAAATTCAACCCATCAAGTCAGTATAATACATGTCTTCTTAAGTAATCTTTCAGGTTCTGCGAAAAAAAAAAAATCATAAAGTAATTCCGCGCGTATGCCAAAGTGTCCACCAAGTTTAACTAATGGTGAAATAGTTTTTAATACATTTTTATGTATAACATTATTTATTAATAATTACAAGATAAAAAGAACTTTTTATATACCACGTTTTTAAATTATCTGTTGAATCCTATAAACTTGACAATTATATGTATTAATAAATACTTTTTTGTACTTGATAGAAATACTGAATAAATATAGAATACTGAAATGTCATTTTGACATTTCATATTGATTTCCATAGTAACGCACGTATATAGTAATAATTAAGTTGCTAGGACCTTTTTAGCAACCAATAATAATGTTTTACTTTTTACAATTTTTTTCCAAAATAACTTTCCATACCAAACAGAATTAACTGAAAATGAATTTAATTCTGCTTAAAGTTGGCTAAGAATGCATTTTCGTTGTGTTCTGATATATTCTAAAAGTTTTAAATGTCTAGCTTATCGGGAAGGTAGTTAAAAATCTTCAATCGTCCAATACAAATCTTGAACAAACAAGAAAAATTTGTACTGGACAAACAAGAATATGAGCTAATAAAAACGTGGTAAAATGAACATTATTTATTAAAATGAATAAGATTTTTATACTTTTTTATCTCTATATACATAAAAATCTCGTGTCACGATGTTTGTGGTCGCACTCCTCCGAAATGGCTTCATCGATGTTTATGATTTTTTAAATGTATATTTGGTAAATATGAGAATAGGTCAATAAGTATATTTCATACCGCTAGGTGATTAGAGTATCTCTATCCAAAAAAAAATTTCTTTTTTTTTTTGACATTTTTTTTTTGTATTTTTTTTATTATTTGGCATCAAAAAATACTTATAACCCCAAATTTTCACCCTCCCATCCCCACCCTCCCATTTTTTAATCGCGACTTTATTATTTTTGTATGAACAAATTTAACCGTCGTTCGTATTTCAAACAGAACGAAATTATTTATGTTGTTGAATGACAGATGGCGCTACGACCGAGAAGAATTCAAGAAAAGCGTCATTTAGACATTTCATTCGGCATATTACAACGCAGTGCGTGCAAAATTTTGTATGATTTATTTTAATTTATCTATTTTTGTGTGCGTGTATTACAGTGCACAATGCCAGCAAGACGCAAGGAGGGCCATTTGGGCCGTCGAACGAATAAAGCAACAAACATGCAAAATAGTAGAGCAAAAAGAACAGACGAACAAATCCAACAAGATAACAAAAACGTGCGTGTGAGCATGTCGCAATTGCGTGCATCTCAATCACAAGAGGCACGAGCTGAACGAAATCAACGACGACAATTGGAACGGAGCCTAGCGCGCCGGTTCATAGTTAACACACGCAGAGCAAATGACCGACAACGCCAACAAGTACATCGAGCATTTACATCCGCTTCGTTCCTTCGTCTCTCATTCGAGTAGGAGCCAGATATTAAATATTCCGCTCATCCGAAAGTGCTGATTGGTGCTATGGACAAAGAATGTCCCCATTGTCATGCGCTCAAATTCAAACATGAGTCAGCCGTGATGTGTTGCGCATCAGGAAAAGTGCAACTACCAGAAATTGAGATACCACCAGAACCATTGAACAGCTTGCTCATCGGCACGGTTCTAGATTCAAACCTGTTCCTGAAGTCCATTCGCACATTCAATTCATGCTTCCAAATGACTTCGTTTGGAGCAACAGAAATTGTTCACAATACTGCGGCAAATGGTCAACAATTCCATTTTACGTTCAAAATCAAAGGCCAAGTATACCACAAAGTAGGCTCAATGCTGCTTGCTGCCAATGCCAAACGAACCACATACATTTTTACAAATCTACTTCATGGGCGGTGAGGACATCAATCGTGTGGATGCACGTTGCGGCTACAATAACCTCAATTAGCTTAATGCCAGGCGCATCGTCGACGAACTGGACGCCCTATTGAATGAGCACAATGAATTATTGAAATTCTTCAAAGCACACATGCACGAATTCCAAAGTGACAATCACGCTATTGTCATCAATCCTGATAAAACACCAGCTGGAGAGCATGTGCGTCGATTCAATGCGCCTGTTGTTGACGACATTGCTGGAATCATGGTTGGCGACCGCACATCGACGCGAGAAATCGTGATTCGAAGAAGAAACAATAATTTGGAGTTCATCGCTGACACACACCGTTTATACGACGCTCTCCAATATCCGCTAATTTTCTGGAAGGGACAAGACGGATATTGCATAAACATTAAACAACGAGATCCTGTCATAGGTAATTCATTCATTATGAACATCATTACTATTGAGAAAATCAATGGTTGGTGTTTTTTTGTTTTTATCGGCGGTCATCGTCTACAGCGCTCCATTCCTTTTTCTGTCATAGATCCCATCAGCACACACTTACGATACATTCGTTATTTTTTATTTAAAAACCAAAATATTCACTAGAAATAATTTATATGGCAGAACAACGTTTGCCGGGTCAGCTAGTAATAATATAAAAGTTGCAGCTTTCTCTTTTTCCACGTCAAAGAATATGCCATTATAAACATTTTCTTGGAAGACACTATTTGCCATCACTATACAGATTCAACTCACCTTACTTCTCAGGTCCGGAATATATCCGGAAGAGTAAAAAAAGTTGAGGGTTGCAACCGAAATAGATTCACGTAGGATGTAATTTGGGCAATCATCCATCAAGTGTTATCAATCTCATGCGGAAAGAAAATCTTAACAATTTCCTCACATTCATTTTCATCCGTTCGTATTTACGGCGGTATAAATGGCATCGCATTTGGAAAATCCCAAGACATTTTCGGTGTTATTTATTTTATTTTCATGTAGCGACATCAGTAGACTAACCATTTGCTCACCAAGGCCACTCGAAATTCTGCGGTTTTCAAAATACCCAATTCGAAATAAGCAATTTTTTCAGAAGCATATATTTGAATAATATTTTATTAAACATACATATTTTTGAAAACACTTCTGAGAATATATATTCTATATATACCAATTGAAAAAATCTTTTTTAAAAAAGTAAGACACCCCGCAGGAATCGAACCTGCATCTCTCGGGTATTGCGCCCACGCACATAGACCACTATGACTGCTAAAGGAGCCATATTTAATTGCCACAAATTTTAACTAATGGCTTTTTAATACTCTCTGAAGCGTTTCCCAAATTGATCTACTATTGGCGACCGGCTTTTGTATTTTTAAATGAAAGTAGGTATTTTTTTAATGACTAACCGACGTCACGGATCACTCCAAGATTTTCAATTGTACTTGCTAATAATTTTTAATTAACTATCTTTTTATTCTACGAACAATTCACAAGAATTAAGAATGTTACATTCGTCAATTAATATGTTATAACTGTTGAGAGATAAATATATAATTTAACAATATAATTAAATAATATGATTAATAATATAAGAATAAAGAAGTACGTATTTACATCTAACGCTCGCTGCGCGACGCTGCTAGATACCGACTATTGTTTGTAAGAGGGAGACAGGTTCTTCTTCCCACTCTTACGCCACACCTGTGTGTACGGCTTGATAGTATTTAGTTCTCATCGGTTATTTGCCACACGCGCATATTAAATGTAATCTTTCTGTATAATTATATTCATGCAGTTTAATATTAAATAAAGTTAATCGTATATTAAAACTACGTTGCTTATTTACGATCCTCAAAACAATCCACAATTCCCAACAATAACTTTTTAAGATATTATTGATACTGCACCCACAGTTTTTTTTTGTAGAGCGAACATCTATGATGCCATGGTTCATGGAAAAAATCCATGTTTTTTCCAAAGTATTTTAACCTATTGCAAGAACAAAATGGGTTGGGACAGCTAACAACTACTTGTAATAACAATATATTATTATATTAATATGCTCTGTTTATGATCATACATGGTAACTAATTCACTTCACCGTTTTTATAGTTCTATGAGTCTTTTATGACCTTTTTTTTATGATATAATGTGAAGTTAGTTGGTCGCCATCGGGATAACCATTTGTAGTTGTTTGGTATTTTAATTTCGTCCAATGTCCAACTACTATGTTTGGTTTTTTTATATGGATATATAATTGATTAATAAACATAGAACTGTTATTATTTTATGCACTAGTAAATTGTATTACATTTTGAGGATATATATATTTAGATTAAAATAATTTAGTTAGAATTATATTTAACAGTTTTACGTCATTCTCGGTTAAACACAGTATGTATAGAATGACTATTCAATTGAGAGATTAATTTTCAAATGCTTGATTAAAAGGTTTGATATCGACTAATCATTATATCTAATACAATATAATAATATGATAATTTAAAATTACGAATACTTTATAATTATAGCCTAAGATCGTTAGTAATATTAAATGTTAATAAATGTCACTCTAAATGTGCGTAATATATTGTCCACCAACGGGTCTATTATATACACAAGGCTGCTTTCGGACCACTAAGGCAGCTAAATAGAGTAAGAAAGTATTGAATTATTAACACTTATTGTAACAATTACAACAAGTTAACCGTGTGAACTGTCAAAGCTATCTATATCGGTCTAAAATGTATGACAGCCAAGAGAGGTGCTGTTAAAACATAGTACTTATTGTAACAATTATAACTAAATTATTGTAATTGTTACAATAAGTGTTAATAATTCGATACTTTTCTACTATATTTAGCTGCCGTAGCGGACCGAAAGCAGCCTTTTTTATATAATAGACCCGCAACAGTATGTAGTTTTATAATTATTTTCTGAATATTATTTAATCAAATATAATAATATATATTTTTTTTAAATCTGATATTAAAATTTGACAGTTACGTAGTTTCATTATATATTTTCTTCATTATTAATTTTAGAGTAAAGATATATTACCGTTCATTATAGTTAATGACCTTAAATCACAAGTCTTCAAATAATGAAGATTCTATTCACAGAATGTTACATGTATTGTTTGTACGCCGCTTCCTTGAACCAGGAATATAATAATACAGCTTCGGCTAAATACGGAATAAAGCCTATACTAATAGTTTATGTTTTAAAGACCGGCGTTATACCAACTAAGCTATAATATGGTTTTATAATTGGTAAAGCACCCATCACAGTCACTCTAATGTAATTATGATTAACGAAAAAAATGTAATACTATAAACCCATTTCTTTTATTTTGTTAACTGTCAATTTATGGTGTATTTTTAGTGTATTTTTTTGTAGTACTTATTCTACTTTTAATCAATAGATTAGGACCGGTTTTGTTCGCCTCAGAGAGACATTTTCAACTGAATGTCCCTCTGAGGCGGACAAAACCGGTCCTAATATATTGATTAAAAGTGGAATAAGTACTACAAAAAAATTGCGTTTTATTAAATAAATACAAAAATACTATAAACCCACTTACTAATTTGATGAAATTTGAATTTAAAATTCTAATTGATTTAAGTATTATACTAATCATAATTATTGTTATGTAATAACTCATCCTGAAACAAATAGAACTGATTTTTAAATGAAATCAAGTTTATAGTGCAGCAGGGGAACAAAATCAGCAATTAAAAAAACATGTATCAAAATATAGTTATGTATGTCAATTCAAGTTAAAATAAGCTTGTATGTAGTTGCATACGTGCCAAATGTGGTTGCAAGTTGACTATATGAGTGAGAACTATATTTGCTGTGAAGCAACGTGGACATTGCTTTACTACTTTTGAAAATTCATTAGCGACGGTGTCATTGCCGAGTTACGGAACAGTCTTCACCGATGAGATTGTAATCAATCAAGCTTTATATAAAATGAACTTTCTGAATCTAATAATGTAAGTAATGATGGATTGGCGTATATACATTGATATTTAGGTTATATAATCGGATACGTGTTCAGTATTTAGAACGAATACAATTTCATGAAAAAAATATTTGCTGAAACCATCAGGCTCATTCACAAAATAAAGAAAGCATTCAAGCCGAATGTAATTCTCATAATATATTATATTCTTTACTGGCGCAATTTTATTAACTCGAAATCCGGAAACAACATAATATAGTTTAAGAAAAAAACCTTTCATTCATATTAATTTTAGTATCGGCGGACCATTTTAAAACAAGGGGTTAAAATGAAATAATAATTACGGAAACTACATAAATATTACTTAATCTTTAATAGCAAATTCTTTTATTCAACAAATAGTTCACAAGATTTGAGAATGTAACATTCTATATATTGAACAAACATAACTCTGAAACACCTCAGAAATATTATACCTACAAGAAAAAATCGCATTTGACAAAAAATACGACACCCGACGGGATTTGAACCCGTATATCTACATTGGTCTCGCGCCAATATGCTTTAACCAGTTAAGCTACGAACATTCTACCTAATTGTGATAATTTAAACTAGTAGGTCCTACGTGAAATGCTTATCAAATCCTTAAAGTAGGTCCTACTGGTAAGTAATACAATTAAGGTAAATAATAATTCCTTAATTTAAAACACAAAAACCGATTGTAAAAAATAACGCAATTTGATAATCATTTCATGTAAGACCTACTTATTAAAATTATCGCAATTAAGTTGAAGGCCGGTAGTTTACTTAGTTAAAGAATTATGGCGCGACAATAGTGGTTATACGGGTTCTAATCCCGTCGATCATCGTATTTTTTTCAAATGTAATTTTTTCTAGTATGTATATTATATCTGGGGTGTTTTAAAGTTATGTATGTTCAATTAGTTAGTCGTTTAGTGTAAATATAAGTAAATCGACATTTAATAAGAAAATCATAAGAAATGTAAATGTAAATATAGAAAGGATCCAGAATTAATAAAAGTTTATTAATTTTGTAACAACATTAATAAATTGACCCTCCGGGGGTTTATCGTCGATTAAGCCGGAATCAAAGAGCGACCTGGTCAAATTCCGAGAAGGCAGAACAAAGGTACCCGGGCATACTCTCATATGGCTCTTTAATCAGACTTCACTTTCTACCTGGTCGGTTCACTCGATTTTCACTCTCGAAGCTTTACTTTCTTTATAAGGAACAATTTATATTTACTCTGTAGTGTACTTATATTCAATAAACCTAGATATTGTATAATTGCTCGACTCATCTTAAACTGTATCTTTATAATAATAAAGTTTTATAGACGTATGTGGTAATTTTTACTTTCATAAAATATTTATTTCAATTAACAACACATTCCCTAAATCTAGATAAAAACAAATTGTATTCAAATATATTATATACTATCGCATACATTTGCCACTTATTAAAAGTATACCTAATGGTTTTGAGCACTTTTTCTTCACACAAACTATAATAATATAATAAACTGAATGTACACACCAATGTTGATGTTTTTATCAATTTACTTGGTCTACATACACAGTATTTCAACTTTGTCAAACTTGTATTATAATATTATAATAGTACAAAGAAGCGCATTGCTACGCGATAGCCTCTGGCTGTTTGAAGCTTTGGTATTATTCTATAAATTTGGGTTTCACGACTAACACAAAAAGAGGATGCTACGTTTTGTTGTTCGTAAAAGAAATCCGGATCAGTTTTTGCTATTATTCGCGATAAACCAAGGCAAACATTGCCACAATTCAACTTTTAACAAAAGTTTTAATATGCCCGGTGTGCATAAAATGTGTTACGTAAATTAAAAAGTAGAGGTATAATGTAGATAGTATCAGAAGTATTAAAATACTCCTTTCTTTATCTCTCACGCTATTTCTGAAATGAATGATTTTTGTTTAAATCCAACGAATTTGATGAAAAAAAATTCTATATTAATCTTCATAAATAAATTAATGTAAATCTTCAAAGTAAAGGACTAAAAGAAATGTTTAACATAGTGACAAGTAATTAACCATTTCAGATTTTTTTTTAAAAAATCTTTATAACCCGGATCTATCAAAAACATTTCATTTCGAGACTAGTATTAATTCCTAATATTTTGATGAAAATCATTAAATCGCAAACTACCATTTTGTCAGAGAAACTATATAATAAAACGTGAAATGTAACTATTTTTCAAAGCGTCTACGCAGTGGCCTTTGTAGTCGAATGTGTAAGGCGCTGGCCTTTCATTCCCGTTGAGGTCATAATATTTATATAATTTTCTCAAAGCCTGGATATGTGTTGCCCCATGGCCTGTTGTAGTGTTAAAAAGAATATTATAGGTATTATAATATGTAACCACAAAATATTATTTTGTATATGGCTACCAATTCAACGACACTTTCCATACAAACAGAATTAACTGATAATGAGTTCAATTCTGCTTAAAATGGCTAAAAGTATTAAAAGAATGCATTGTCGTCGTGTTCTGATATATTCTAAAAGTTTCAAATGTCTAGCTAGTCGAGAAGTTAGTTAGAAATGTTCAATCGTCCAATACAAATCTTGGACAAACAAGAAAAAAAATGTACTGGACACACAAGAAAAAATATGTACCGGACAAACAAGAATACGAGCTAATACAAACGTGGTAATTAACAAGTTTTCTAAATCTATCTTTATTTCTTAATTAGTATGTACAATTGCGACTTAAGTAAATACAATCAAATAATAATTACATTATATGTTTTTTGTATCTGTGCGTTGCAATGTTAAATATACAAAGAACTCAGTTTACAGTATTTAATATTGATCAGATAATACGAATAATCAATTCGTTCAGTGGGTTTATTTCTTTCGATCATGTCCGATCCTAATAGGATCGTATGGGCCTCCACGGGGTGAAGGTTTGCATTAACAGATTTTTTTACGAGAAATGGATATCAGTCACTTGTCTTGCTCAACATATTAGGTCCATACTCTGACTCATATACAAATTGAAATATAATATGTGTACTTGCCAGACCCAAAATTCGAACCTGGGACCTACGATGTTATAGGCAGATGCTTAAGAAGTTGGATTAGATTGATATTTTATCAAAATATATAGTGACATCAAACGATTCAACATTGCTGGCAAATCATGATATTTTTTTTTGTATTTAACTAGATAAACTTTACTATATGAATAAAACACGTGTCGTATAAGTGGTTTTGGTACTGTTCGGTTATACCGGAGGCAGCGGAAAACGCATTTTGAAAATAGCCGATAAACTGGATTATTTGTTAGGTTAACCTAACCAAACCTAACCTAACCTAACCTAACCTAACCTAACCTAACCCAACCTAACCGAACCTAAACTAACCCAAACTAACAAATAATCCAGTTTATCGGCTATTTTCAAAATGCGTTTTCCGCTGCCTCCGGTATAACCGAACAGTACCGTGGTTTTTTGAACAAAGAGCATATTATTTAAAGAAAAAAACATCTTCTCCTGATTGATCTTTTTACGAATATCATTTATCTTACGTGGAAAAACGGTTAGGTACTTATAGACCTTTGTTAAAAATTAATAGACAACCGCTATTTACGTTACTATGGTATATTTTTTCATCAGCCTTCGAAGAAATTTCAAAAATTATGAAAAAAATATCATTGTTTAGGTAATCTACCTTGTGGTTACTACCTTGATATAATAAACAAAGAAACATAACAATATCAACGACTGTTTATTTTCATATTTTGTGGTGTGTCTACAATATACAACATAGTATAAGGTTAACTTACTCATCAGTAAATTCCTATATTTAAATATATTTATTGACAGCTATGTCTGTAACAGTAAATGATTTACTGTCAATGTACAATTTTCCATATTTTCATACGATGACAATATTTTCTCAACCGAAAACGAGAAAATGTTGGGTTTTTCTGACGTTTTAGAAAAATGTGTCGCTACATTTCAAAATCAACCAAGTCCACCTTTAGGTATTTTTGGCTATTTTGTAAATTGGTGAAGAACTACTGCTTTCTAACATTTCTTCATTATCAAAGTGTGGAATTTATTAATTTTAAATATTCTATACTCGAAATAATATAAACTTTCACCCTTGTGACTGTGTATTTGAGAAAACCAAAAGCTGTTTTTCTCCTATTCATATATTATGGACTTGGCTGATTTTTAAATCTAGCGACACAAATTATAGTTTATCTATATTATATACCTACTAGACGAAAAAAATATAACGCCCAACGTGATGTGAACCCGTATCTACTAAATTCACGCCAATGTTATTAACAAATCAAGCTACATGTGTCTTATCTAGTTACGACGCAATTAACTAGAAGTATTTACATATTGAAGCACTCGACAAATTGTGTTAATTTTTAGCTTTTATATTTTAAATCAAGTTCTCAAATAACTTTACTAACTGACAACCAGATCATTCATAATTTTAGTTAGAACGTATTTGCACTTGCTAATAATGTAATTTATAAACTTTTTTTATTAAACGTATAATTCACAATATTTATAAAAAAAAATTTTAAAATATACACATAATATATAAAAATATTTTTTTTTTTTGAAATTCCGTTCCAGGATCACCGCTACTATGTTTATTAAAAATTATGGAAAATATATACGTGTACGTCGTATGTCAATATTGATGATTTAAATTATATATTATCATTTGGAAGGCACATAATAAAATAAATGATGCCCTGTAGAATATACTTCCGAAGAAAACTGTAAACAAATAAAAAAAAATATGATGAATAACAAAAGTTTTGCAAACACCCATTTATTTTTTTCGCTTTGATGTCTACTTTTTACCGACACGCATAAAGCAAGCGTTATAATATTCTTGTCAATCAAAAATGCCAGAAAGCAACATTATCAAAAAAATATACAAAAATACAGCGGTAAATAATGTTAACTTGGCTTATCCCAGTAATTTATACACACTTTTTATTAAGAGCTCTACTTTGAAAACGGTGAACACTTATATCTTGGGTAGTCCATTAACAGCAAGAACAAAATAGAAGAAGAAAAAAGATAACAAAATAATGTCTCTTCTTACTTACTTAATTTGAAATTAATTAATTAAAGTACATCTTGGAGAAGACTGAACTATTAATTCGGATTTCCATACTACACACTCACACACACTAAACCAACATCGGGTATTATATTTCGGTAGTTCCACTATGCAGAACTACAAAATCGAAACTATTTTGTTCCCTTGCCTCTTTCAAAATAAGTTGCTCAAATCTGCATAATTATATTCACATTCATAATAACAATATACTTGCTTTGTATTTAAATTTATTTTTATCAGAGTTTTTAGTGACCATTTTTTCTTTTTTGTTTGTAATATTAATATTTTTTCTCTTTAATGTAATTTTTATAACGGTATTATCAATCTAATTTAATAAGTCAGAATATGCTTGTGATTAGGATCATCGCGCATATATTTATTTTGTAGCAATCCTACCACTCAGCATTACATGGCTGACTCACTTTAATATGTATGTTTTGTTGTCAAAACAAAACAATGGAGTAAAAACGATTGATTGTCAGCATTTCCTCAATCATGACTAGATAGGTATATTATCATTTGTTAATTTCGACAATATCTCTTGTAATAAATGGACTACATTTGTATAATTAGGAAGGACACTGCACAAATTCTCAGTCACTCATCGAGTCCGTAACTCGACGCACCACTCTCACATTGAGTCCGGTCACTTGACACCGTCAAACGACATTCCACTCGGGTCCAGTCTCTCTGTTCATTAATATAATCAATTACATCGATCTCACGAGTACATCCGTACCTGTGATTATAACCTCACACTGTCGTCTTTATTATTGTATTTTTTTTTATACTAATTGTAACGATAAACAAACTCTCCCCTCACAACATCCAAGCAACAACGACTTCATCATCCTCAAAATTTTGTAATTTTATATTATTCAATAGTGAAGTATACTTATAGAAATTGTTCTGTTGGTCGGCCTTAATAAAATAATAAAAAAACTACTTTGATTATACTAGTTGTATGTGACTTCAAAGCCCGGTATATGACCAAAAAACAAAAAGAGAATGTATGACAGTTTAGTAACAATGGTAGTCACTCAAAGCGGAGAAGGACAAAATTTCTACAAACATATGCATATCGTCAAAAACCATTATTTCTTGAACACAGGATGAACAAGTCGCGTACAGAAAAATAATATACATTTCTGTAACTATAATATGGGAGAAACTGTATTGGCTGACTGTATGGGATGAATGAACAATATTGAGTGAGACTGTCAAAGAGCTCCTTTGATGCGAGAAATAAACGTACAGCTACATATACGAATTTCCTTTCTAACATTTTGCATTGTTATTATTTTTTAATTAATAATTCAAATTGATTATATTATACGTATCGATCGATATAACGAAAAATAATATACAAATTAAATTACTAGCATGTAAAAACCATTTTTAAATTTCATTGAATAATTTCTGTTCTGATATAATAGCATTATAAATTTTCATAGCGGATTTGACACTAAATATCAAGACATTAGGAGCTATATTATATTATATTTACTGATATTTAATATATACACATGTATATAAATCGTCAATCTCATTCATTAAACATACATAATTTGAAAACACCAATCAGAAATATATAATCACTAGAAACAAATCTTTTTGGGATTCGAACACGCGCACCATGGGATTCACGCCTATGTGCTTCCTATATAATTGTCACGAAATTAATTAGCCGTTCTTACAATTCTCACTAAAGCGTTTTCTTAATTACGTTTTTATTTTTGGCAAACTGCTTTTATATTTTAAATTAATAATTTACCTTAATTACTAACCAGTAGCAGGATTTCTCCAAATTTTTGTTATGACATACTTAGAGAATAAAGAATTATTTTTTGAATATAAAAATAGTTTATCATTCATTAAAATTCATGTGAGCTCATTATTTTTGTGGGGGTTCTCATCATTTGTGGGGGTTCAGTTCATTCTGCAAATATGACATACATCTGTGAGGGTGAAAAACCCAAGCTTTGGCAGCAACCACTGCTCGATTGCAGTAATGCGATTGTTAGTGCACAACCCAATTAAGACATACATTAATAAGAGTTTACCGCAATTTATTGAACATTGATTTCAATAAATAACGAATCACAATAATTATCATGGGATATGATCTTTCTATCAATGCACCTCAGACTGAGCACATCTCACCGTGTATTACTTTGTTCTGTTTAAGTTGTTGCACCTGTCATTGTATTTATTTATTCAGTAAATAAACTCTCAAACTCAATCCACTCAACAACCACCAGTTTTTCATCCACAACACCACCACCCCAAAGTGGTGACCCCGACGAAACTATTTTTCTAAAATATGCTACAGTACATTTCGGCGAATTTCTCAAAATTTTTTTTTACGAAAATGTCGGTTATTATTTTATGCTGCTCATATAATCATCATGATCATTTATGGCACTATAACCCATGGTGGGTCTTGGCCTTCTTTAAAAACTTCCTCAATCCTGGACGATCCAGCGCCGACACTCTTCAATTGTTTTGACAGAGCATTTTTAAATCTCCCGTGGCACAATCCAGCCATCTCAATTCCGGCCGTCCATGTCTTCTCTTGCCATCGGGGGTTGCGCACATACGCCTTGCCATTATATCCTCCGGCATTCTATGCACGTGGCCGATCCAGCGCAGTCTCTGAATTTTCATATGCTACGTGATCTTTTCGCTCCCCATAAAGTGTGTATAGCTCCTCATTATACTTGAGATCGTATATATCTAAATAATATAGGATAACTTGCTTTGTATCGCTCGGTTAACTAATTTGATAGCACCACTATGATTTTTATTTTAAATTAAATCTGTGTATATATTTTCCATCGAATTGTCAATTCCAACACTGCTAAAATCGTCGCATCGGCAATGTAATCTAAAACCCAACAAAAAACTGCTTATTTTAAATCAGTCCAAAGTGCGTACGGATTTCCCCAGCGAGGTTCGTGAAAAATTTCAAGCCTCATTAATTCTCCGGCACTTAATTGAAACGAAGGCTCGACTTTATTTTCTTCTCGGATGTTCAAAAGGTGCTTCTGCGGAGTGAAGTCATATTTCCGCTGATTACTTTTATCAGAGTCATAGAATTTTTTACTTTGTTTACGAAAATACTTTGAATTTTCTACAGAAAAGAGTTGCTTCCGATTTAAATCCTGTAATATAACGCCACACTAAACAGTTATTTTAAATTAAGTGTACTAAAATATATTTCAATATCAAAGTACTTAATCAAACAATTAACTTTCCCGTAGGATCTATTGCTTCAATAATTTTTCAAGTAATTATATCAAAAGATTTGTTTAATAATTAAGTTTGCGAATAATTTAAACTCATTGAACTTCTTACCTTCTCCGGGGATGTAATATAATTATTTATTTTTGGTATCATCCCGATCCATCAGCTATTGGCTTTTTCAACCCTTCTATTCTAATTTTATTAATTCCTAGTCAGTATCCTTTCTTATCACGTACTTCCGGAAAACTTAATCAATTTACTAATCCAAAAAAAATGTGTCTGTTTGGTCGTATATAAAATAATTTCCTAATGTGGGTATTGCAAATATTTAAAAGAGAAATATAACCAACCGGGCAATAATATAATGGGCAACATCACCAAATACATCCATCATTTTTTTAACTGATAACAAATCGAGCATTTAGTGTATTTATGTGCGATTATCCGTTGTTTATTTATATATTTCAATTTGCTTTATTATAAAACTAGCGTTTTTTTAAATCAAGGAATATACACACAAGTGTGTTTATTATTAATTATTATGGAGATATTTTTGGAAGGGGGCGGTGAACCAAAATAGGTTGGGATACTATTTTATATTACATTTCGTACTCTTGAATATATCGGTCTTGTTTGGGCATAACCTGTTAACTGCAAAGAGTTTAATTTACAGGAGAGCAATTTTAAGCTTTGAATTGCCCACATAAATCTCGGTTCATTTTTTGGTCTAACGTTGTTTAAACGTTTTAAAATAAATAACTGTAGAAAAATATTACAATAATTAGATTATCAATTATTCCATTAATTATGAAAATAATATCACTTATCAGTGATCAAACTATGATAAGGTCGTTGGTTTTGTTTTGACCAAAATAACCGCTGTGTTTGTTCACATATCATCATATTATTACCATATTATGGTTTTGAGCATTTAAATTGAAATATAGATACCGGGTTATTACCAAATGGAAGATAATAGTATTTATAGTGACCCAATTTTTATACTACTTAACGACCAAAAAAGCAGTTATCAGGTTATGCCCAAATATCACCGATATAATATTGAGCATATTTAACATTGGTTTTTTGTATTCCATTGAAATTCCCAGCGTGTATTATTTTGTCATTATACGTGGCTCTAGTTTTATATTTTAGACTACTTATCAATTAAACACTATAAATAGAACAAAATGCAGTATGCAATATTGTAACTTTTAGCTAAACGAAATAATTATTTTATATCAAGCAAAACGTGTTTAGCAGCATTTTTCTATCAATATAAATTTTCTAAATGAAATGTTGGATAGTTCAAAATACTGAAAATTGTATGTGCATTTTTGAATATATTAAAATATAGTAAGGTCAACGCGAATAAAAAAGATATTTGTGTTTTTACGGGTAACTACGTATGTACTATTAAATTTTGAAACAAATATAAATGTTGCAATCTCATATTATGTCAAAAGTAACTCAATTTGAAAATTAAAAAAAATATGACGATGACGGATTTACAATGGGTTTGCCTTTTTAATGTATTTTAAACTTTATTAAACATATTCTGCGATCACAGTCAATTCAATAAGTAATAGTTATTCTTTGTTAAAAATCATTCTTTTATTCATTTATTCATTTATTCACTAACGGACTAAGTATTCTGTGTATCGTAAATTGAAGACAGGCATTTTTAGAAAAAAAAATCATCTAAACTTTCTTAGTAGGTACAAAATAATATTTTTAATCAATCATTTTAGTATATAAAACTAATAAGTTAACATCATTCACGACATACCTACAAATTATCAAAGTATTACTAATAAATATGCACGCAAAGAAATACAGAATATTAATATGAATACTTTAAAAATATATTATAATCCAACAGTATCGTTATCTTGACAAGTCGATCGACGGCATATTTTTTTTTGTTAAATTTGGAAACTGGCCACGAAGAAATGATTGACGAAAAAATCGGATCGGTTGGACCAATAGCAAAAATATAAATGACTGATATTGGCTGTATTAACCAAGCATCTTACAGTATAATAAATATTCAATTATCAAGATAATAACTTGCAGCGGTGTTACAAAAATGATCTACGCGTTGTAAATCTCACATAGCAAAAGACGTGACATTTGACGAGGAAAGTGGCGGGACCTTGTACTTGACCTATACTCTAACATTTGGACATCACAGTCTGAAAAATAAGCCAGTATTATTTTTATCGAGTGAACGCGCCACTTTAAAAATTGACGCGCACCATCGTTTTGCTGCTTCCTGTCGGTTTAAGTCAGATAAAAAGTATCAAATGTATAGACAGAAAATAATATTATTAAGCTCTACATTCAGTATACTTAATTAACATAAATAAGTGTTAAACAACTAACCAGTGATAACTTTAAGGACGAATCATATAATTATACTACTCTTGTGTTACTCATAAATGTAGAAATCTGACAAAATCTCTAGTAATTACTAAGTAAGCCGCAAGTTTCAAGGTGGATTATTATTGAAGGAGCTCTAATATTATCATACTGATTACATTTTCTGTGCTTTCTGCCCGCCTTGAGAATATTTTATCACCTTAAAACCCCCTAGGCTTAAATCTGAAATATAGTATTTATTACTTTATTTTGATTTATTGAAGTTTAAAAAACTTTACAGCTTAATAATTAATATTACAGAAAGAATTTTATTTATTTTTCTTTTTCATTGAACATGGAAGTTTTTAATGTATCGGAAGTGAGATGGAATAAGGAACCGGAGGGTAGATTGGCTTGACTCCCAAATGAATAACTCAGAATTTGGTGCTTGAATGAAATGAACCCTGGTTTTATTATCTCCTTCCAAATAAATTTTATTTTATTTATTACAGATATGTTTACAGATTATAATTATTTAGTGAAGTGAAATCACGAGTATGCGTTCTGATGAATTGCTAAGTGCGATCGGGCGAAGCTGAACGATAACCTTACGGTTAAATCTTTGATAACTGACTGAATGAATTGCTTTCTTCTACTGAGTGTTTTATACAGATTCGATACAATAAAAATGCTGCTATCGACTAGGTACTTACGTATTTTGATAATCATGCTTATTAGGTTTATTGTGTAATGCATGGTTCATTTGTAAATTATAAATTATTGATTTTAATTTGAACAATTATGCAGTTCTTAATAATTAAGCAAGATTGATTTTATACAAATAACTTTTGTGCATATCATAGAAAACTTAAATAGCATTATTTATAAATTTGCTATATCATTGATTAATATAATTATTGAATTATTTTTGCTAAATTAGCTTTCTGTTGAAATTTTGATTGACTCGCGTAAATCGCTTGTTTTGCAATTTTAACAATATTATGTTGCAAGATACATTGTAGTTTTAAATTGATGGTTTTCTGTCAAGTCATGTGGATGGTAGGGTATTGACCCTACAAATGCATTACTAATTATGAATAACGTGGAAGAGTATCAGGAGAAATTTTAGAGAATTATTTATTTACTAGAAGTTGAATCGAAATATTTATCACTTTATTTATTTGACTTTCTATTGCGGATGTAGATTTTTTTATTCTCTTCGGGGTAATCGTTTGTTTGTAGTTTGTAATAAAATCTCTTTTAATGTTATTAAGCACACCTATATTTTTTTGATTTTGTATAAACACATATTATATTAAAACACGGAACTTATCTTTTACATCGACTTTGTTAGTTTACTTGTTATTGATTCTATCAGGATACACATATATATTTCGAACTGCAATAGTATAATAATATAACGAAATAAATGTATTTAGTTTTACATCATTTGCGGGTGGACTACGTATCTATAATTACACTGACTCTGCAGTAACGTGTGTTTTAATTATCGCCTGAGAAAGTTTTATTTTCTGCCAATAAATTTTACTATACTTACATACTGTAATTTAAAAGATTTGAGAGATATTTATTCACTTACTAATTAATACCCACTAAATTAAGTTTTCTTTAAAGACTAGACCAAAATCAGTTAGGAGTAATCAACTGCAGAAGAAATGCGGAGGACCGGGAAGAGTAGATGATCTGGTTGAAGTTTCCAGCGACCACCTCGGGCTATATTACCAGATAACAAAAAGAAAAAGAATTAATAGTATCACTATGATATTACAAAATCATAATTGTGTATATTTTTCACCACAAATAACATTTCACAATAGGGGTTGTACAGTAGTATACTTAAAATTAAATCTATCTTAAAGAATTAAAAATTTAATTAAGGCCACAATAACTACATTTCTGAATATTATGACATTTCTTTAGCTACGTACTACAATGTACATTTTTTTGTGATATCCTCTCAATTATTTTATATCACATTGAAATATATATATATGAAACAGGTATATGTATTACAGAGCGATGAATAAGATATATTATTGTATTTATTCCTTGACTGACAGGATATTTAATGTCATATTTTGAGATGTTTTTCAACTGAAGCACAATTGTAATTTTCTCTAACATTAATTCAACTAGTGTCTATTGTCATTTAATAAAAGTACATATTAGTAAGGATTACCTTAATAGATGGTTATTTATCACTTACTTTAATAAATAATCTCAATAAAATAAATTTATATTACTAAGAGCATTTAACAGTGTAATATATTTATATTAAATACGTAATATACTTTAATAGTTTTCGTAATGTACCTACCACTTATGCATGCGCGTCGTACTATGTAAATATAACACTACCAAACACCAACCAATACTAATAGATTCGTAAGCACATGTCATCAAACAATATCATAATATCGACTGCTTAATCTCTGCGCCACCTAACTCCATTTGGGAAAATTGTTCAGTAAGAAGAAAAAAATTAATATGTTAACTATCGAGCGGAATTTAAGAAATTTAATTTTAATTAAAGGATTTTTTTCTACAAATAAGCTTCTTTATGAATTATTACACTATTTTAACTTCCGTTTTATATAATATAAAAATAAATATTTATATGTCCATTTACGATATTGAAAATTTGGCATCTGCAGTTGACTGTTTTGTGTGAAGAACGATAACGCTTTTATTTATAACTTTAGGAGTGTGAATTTTATGTGAGCGTAGAAAACATTCTATATAACAAAATTTCAAATTTGGTAAAAGGGTAATTAGCTAATTTGCAGATTAGGCAGTCGATATTGTTGTGGAAAATATAACACGTCATCTATTTAAATAAATAAGGAATTAAATTATATGATTCTAGATTGCAAAAATATATCTCTTGTGGTTTTTTATAGGTAGGATTGAATTCAGGTGTGAAGTCTGACAAACTAACAACATCTGTATTATAATTTTAATGAGAAAGTTTACCTTGTATTGATGTTTATTTGTCATTTTTGAACATGACATAACTATTGGCTATTGGTCCTTTGTGATTCTCCACTGCCTATTTCCTTCCAAAAGCAATCTTTGCAATTGATAGCTATAAAATATAAGTTTTTAGGTTGTAAGTTATAGGTTAAATCTTGTTATTCCGTAATTATTGTATTATAAACAATACGTCATTATTATTATGATATATAAAACCATAACCGAAAATTGGTATTACAATAACAACACGTTCTATTTTCAATGTAGATTATGCAAACTTGTAGAGCTAAATTATCCTGATATTTGTTTTTTAATACCATAATGTATATTTTAACAAATTATTTGAATAAAATATTACAATTAAAAATTCGCTTAAAACAAAAGTTGGCACGGACTCATAAAATAAATGTTGACGCGCATAATTTTTAAAAATATTCATTTATTCCAAAAATCTGTTCCGTTAAATTCACGCAATGAAGAGTATTTTTCTCTCAATTACAAGTAATTATAAAGCTTTCAACGTTCTGTTAAAAATTCCAAGCGAAATAAACAAGATAAAAAAAATTAAACACACACAAAAAAACTTTCCGCGTTAAAACATTTAATGCCGGATGAGAAAGTTTTTTTTTTTTTTGAAAATTTTAATATTCATCGAGTTAGCGTTTTGACAAATTCTTTATGAAACAAGTTATGAACTCGTATTATGTAATTATCGTTTGTAGCTATTTGTGGTTGAAAGATCTCAAAGATCTTTCATATTTTATAATATAAAAGGTAGCCAGACTTGTAATATAAAATAATATTTATTCATAAGAAGATAATACCCTGTTTACACGTGCCTGGATTTACTTCTGACAGTACGTTTTATCGCCGGTCATAACAAGAAAATGCACGTGTAAACAACTATTACGTGCAAGATTGCATACATGGATGAAAAAAGTTCAACAGCTTCTGAATTTTAGTTTAAAGTTTAAACTTGTAAGATAGTGGCAAACCTGCCAGAAAAAAAAACAAACTACGCCGCGCAGAGTATTTTTGGAGTTTACCAATTTTCATAACGAGTCTAATAGCACCATAAAATGACAGCATCGCGTCTCGCTTACGCTTGAAGAATGAAATTGGTGAGAGAGTCAACACGTTTACGTGTAAATCACGATGGTTGAATTTACACACTATGTGTGCTTGTAAATACACGCACGTGTACAGATGCTATAATATTATAATAAATAATATAGGGTATACCGTAGATATACGTTGTTTTTGAATGACTGATTTAAAAGACGTAAGTCAGCAACTGTTTATTACCAGTTATTCACTATTATTTGTAGAACTATACATTCGTATGTGCGTTTTAAATTACAATGAATGGTTTGTTTATAAACATACCCGTGTAAGTCAAACACGGTCTAGTACTAGTTGATGGGTAAAAAGTGGCTTTAGTCAGTCACTCACTAAATGATTTAATCTACTGACTACTTAAGTGTATGAGCATGGTAAGAGAAGATAATCGTACTATTAAAGGGAGAAGAAGGCTCATTAATATATACAAGCGAGTCAAATGTACGAAACAATCACAACGAAACGTCGAAAGTAAATCTGTGACTCGTTTTTCATATCTAGTCTTAAGTCGAGGGTCTTATATGAAAATTTTGCAAATATTATGTTATGTTACTAATAATAAAACATATTTTTCAGGCCTTAAAAACAAGACTCAATGGGTATGGCGAATAGCAAAAAACCATTACTCGTAATTAGTATAACTTCAATAATGTGGAGGCTTATTTACTCTGCTTAGGAGCAAAACTTATATCATTTTTATTCCTGACATATTGTCTTAGTAGTTCTTAGTTCTGCCGTAGCTGCATCATAAATTATTTTAATGAAAATCATATTTATACTATAATGCTGCCTTAAATTTCCGTCAATTTGTCATAAATTAATTGTAAGCGTCGTTTATAATTTATATATCCTCGATATGCTAGTTCTGCACAATATATATCTGATAGATAATATTTGTGCAGGTTTAATTATAATCGGCCCAACCATGTGAATTTTTGAAACGTAGGATTTAAACTTGGAACCTACGACATTATAAGCTGACGCTTAACCCGCTCGGCCATCGTGGATACCAATCATGCCATCGCGCCAATAATAAATTTTCCAAGCATTGGATAGATAAAACAATTATTCCTTATCAAAATTTCGTGTGAATTGGGCAATTTAAACTAGAGATGAGTTGAAAATACTGTCACCAGTTTGTGTACTCAAGTTTCGAATAAGACTACCCAGTATGTGTGGCCCAATAAACTTATTTCAAAAACTTGTATCTCATCGCGAGTCGCTGTTCTGTGTACTCGCCAGTTGGTAGACTTTCAACACTATTGATATTAAATGCACGCAAACGAGATAGCACTTGAATATAGGTATATTTTAATCTATTAGTCTATTGCGTTCGAACGTATGAATAATAGGTCATAAATTTTGTGTCGCAGCACAGTGGTGAGATGATTCACAGGCTTAGGCTTGTTATATGACCGCTCAAAACATATTTGATTTTTTTTTTTAAAATCACTGTTATTCATTTTACTTTACAAGAATATTGTAACCTAACAGAAAAACAACTCATAAATTTAAAATGTGATTAAAATTTTATAATAAATAGGACTTTTTGACAAGCGGAGCTCAGCGTATTTTTAGCAATTCTACTGAAGCCGATACACAGTCTGAGCTCCCTGATCCGATTCGTATTTCAAATACTACTATGGAGTTGGTTTTAGTTCCAGTCGAGTATGAAACTTTTGTCTCATACGCACACCAAATGCTCTATATAGTATTTCAAATACTAGTAAGTATTTTGGAACAAGTTTCGATACTAAGTATTTACTGGTAGTAAGTATACTTAATCTTCAAAATTGACCAGTTTTCCCACCTCTAATTTAAACGTTATTTACATATTTGAAAATATTTTTTTATATTATATAAATATAATATTATTCCAACTTTATGTAATATTAAAACTTCCACTATACTAGTATTATTTTTGACTACTACCAAATAGAAAATGTCATACAAAATCACCTTTGCTCCCACAGGGAATAGTTCTGGGCAGCTGATAATATTTAAAAACTGTATATTATATTTTTGATCTTGTAGTCAATGAATTCGCCAGAGAGCATTGTTTTTATTTTAATTATACTTATTTCGTAAGTGACACAAACAATAACAAAATCGAAACCATCTAGGTACTGTCAATTTACTTTTATATGTAATGAAAAAATGACAAAATAAATACTGTATTATTTTATATTTCACTTTGTATTTTTTGTTGATTTGAAGTGAATGCAGAGAATCTGACAAATATCACTGGTATAAATCTGGCTGAGGTAGGCTAAATGTCAATTCTGTAGGTCGGTTTACTTAGCTTGATATGGACACTAAGCCTTATCCCACGTGTATTCTTCGTAAACTAATATTTGACGTGCAAGTAGAGTAACTTATATCCCTAGCAAGCACAGGCTTAATATAAATTTTAACATTTTGAAACCGAATTTACCTTACCCTTAAATATATTATGTGCATTAATATTTTAATATGTCATCTTTTTAATGTACAAAAAACCCAACATTAAAATATTTTAGTCAATTTCAAAATAGAATAATCTATACGTACTTACAATTTCTCCTTTTTAATGTTTTTATGATTTAATTCTTTTTTATATTTAAGCATCAAGTGATTCTATATAAAAAAAAATATTATATGATTTTTCAGCTTACAAAATAATCCTTTAAAAGTTATTTTCGAAACGATTTATAAAAAGGCTATTTTTCATTGATAAAAAGGTAACATTATTTTTTATCTGGTAAAAGATTACGTTCAGTCCGAAGGTAGGGCGGATAAAAAAAAATGAACAATGATGTTTTAAAAATGTTGTTAAGACAGATGTTTTTTTTTCTATTCAATAACTCAATGTAAGAAAACCAATCTTTTTATGGCTATGAAAATCAATTTGATTATAGGATTACAAAGCAGTAAAAACATTTTATAATATTTTATTGATTTTTTTAAATTAAATATAATAAAAAAGTATTTTAGTTTCATGATTTAATTTAAAACATGGTTTTGCTTGCTAAATTTTTTTAATAAAAAATAGACGTGTTTTTCTTAAATATTCCATTAAAACGATAGTTTAAGTCAGCCAAGATGTTGTCAAGGATAAAATAAAGCACTCTATGCCTCCAAGTTCTGTCAGCTTATAGCTAATATAATATCCGACTTTCTTCCTCGACACATCCTCTTGGAGTGTTCCCATAATTATTAATATGTCGTTTGGAAGGAAAGAACTTCTCAAATCAGTCCGACCCTCAATTTTACCGGTTGGCCACTGCAACTTGGTGTCTACGAAGAAAAAATTCTCAGCTTTCAAAAAGTTTGCGGCAATGTGAGCGAGAAGCTCTTTTCTCATCGAGAATAATTGATCATAATATATTACATCAACATAGGAATCACGCATATTCTAGTGCACGCCAACCTTGGTATTAGAATGTCGCTCCTGGGACACTCTGACGACAACTTTTAAGGGCATTTAACGTTCGTTACGCCTGCACAACTGTGTGGAAATGTAGCGGGTGGTAGATGGAAAACCAAGCAGTAGAATATATTAAATTTTTAATACTATATTTGACAGCTCAGGTTTAATATATTATAATACTATAACATAATAAAATAAAAATCTATTAGTCCAGTGACTAAAAATAAAATATGTATTTTTTAATGCCCATCACATGGAGCAATCGACTATCGGTACAGTTTAAAGTGAATGATACCATATGGCAGACCAGCATATAGTTAGCGAATTATGATAAACAATAACAATGATCATGTGATAAAGTAAAGTTTTTATAGATAGGTACCTATTTATTTTTTTACGCAGTAACATGCTTATATCATTTTTTTGTACCCTAAAAATACGAACATGCTTTTAACGGCCCACGAAAAAATAATCAAATGGAAAAAAATGACCCGAGGGTTACCACTACATTAAAATTCTATTTGAAAGTATTTTTAGAGTTTATCTGTCTCAAGATTGACTCGAGTACTTACTCAATTACTATCTCTTAAGTTTGACAAATTCTCCTAAGTTCTCGGCCCATTGTCCCAGTTAATGTTATATGTGAGCCGAAATTGCCTCTCGACTTGCGTAGAATTATAAGAAGTAACCTTTTACACTTCGTTTGGGACCCATTAATAAATAATACTCGCTACATTATTCAACGAAATAATATGTGAACTGGAATATCGTTAGCAATTTGTATGCGGGTAAGTGCCAGAGATGCTTCACTCTACTTAATTAGTAAAGAGATTTTGGAATAAATCTGACATTTAAAACAAAAATTTTCTTTCATCACTTGAAGTGGAATTCAAATTAAAATTAGTATTTATAGAATTTCATTATAATAATGACGAATAAATGTATATTTCTTAAATTATACTCTCATGTAGTACCTTTTCCTTAGGAACCTACCACATAATGTCATAAACTTTAAAACAAAATCATATTACTAATTAACTAGGTAATTTTAATAACAACTCCTAATTTGTTAAGTTTGATTCGATAGAATGAGGAGCGCACTAAGAAAAATATTTTGAGATGGTTCATTTCTAAAAACATTTTTTTTAAATTAATTATAGATTTTTAAGGTGGCGTGAGGGGGTGGGGTTAACAAAATCTAGTAGCTTCCACTGACTTCCATATTTACCCGCCTACTACATATAAATAGCTTCTTTTCGCTTCAATCGTGGAACCCGCACTTTCCGGGTACATTCCCCATACCCAGAGATGAGCTTTTGAAAACTGTCGCATCCACAAGTGGTTGCCGAACGCACAAGACCCATCAGTAATAATTATTAGGATCATTTGTGTCCGTTTATGTCGTCACCAGAGTATTAACGCAAACATTGCACCAATTCATGAATGCCACGGATTTTTCAGTGACCATAGGCCTAACGTGTCGTAGAATTATGAGAAAATTTAAACCAAAACATTAAGAAGGCTGTTTAACAGCCAAAACATCCAGGACACGATCCTCAGTCATGAAATCCTAACGAAGAGAAAAAAAAATATTCACCAAAATAATTTGTATTTATATAATAATATATAATAAATTAAAATAAAAAAAAATTAAATAAAAAAAAATATAATATATATAATAAATTATACAATATAATTTGTATCGTCCCTGGGAAGAGGGTCCGAACCCGAAACCCCCCCCCCCCCCCTTGTGCAAAACATTGTAGAGGAGATTACTTATTAATTATCAGTTGCCTTCAGCATGTCCTCCTTTATGCATTTAACCATAGACTACCATTATGATTGGCGTCCTACATCTCACGACAGTATTATGACAGCTGATGTCTATCGCATCCTCTAGCATCGTCTAGCGCATCCTAGTCTATATTATACACCTCAAAGATCAAACATAATATATGTCAAGAAAATGCAAAGTACTAGCGTACTAATAAATTCAGAATGAAATATTTTATCGACAATCCGTAACTCATAAAAATGAAGTATTTGAATGAATTCTGATCTATTGGTTACAATTTGAATAAAAATAATAGCTCATAAATGTCATTAATATACGTTGTTGCGCCGTTAATTACAATATTAAAACAGAAACAACATAAATTATGAAGGGTTGGCTAATTGCTTTCAGATATAGCCTAATCCGGTAGCATTAAATATAATTTATGACTAAAACTTTAATGCCCTCGCTCTGAATGATTACAGCTCGTAGTCTACTGATAATTTTATACAGTTTACATAAATAAACGTAATCAAAAATATCAAATAGTCTGATCAGATTTAGTAGGCAATCATCTGAATTAATGATACATTTAAACTTATCATGTTATATCTCTCTAACTTTTATCCTTTTTAATATGCGTACGTGTATTTTGTGTTAAATAATATTATATCCACTACCGTAAACCATAGCATGAGGAACATCGTTTGAGTCATATAGAGGTTTACGTTTCAAGACCCGTTGATTTCTTATTTACCAAGAGGGTTTTATTTATCAATATAATCAAAATCTAATACAATGATGTAACTTCATTATTTCCAAATACGTTACCATTGTTCCCAGAATGGACGATTTTACACCTCTTTAAAGTGTTAGTAGTATTTTTATTGTTTATAATTACTAATGATCTATTATTAGGTTTTGACGAATATTATACGCTTTTCGAGTGTACAAGGAATGGAAGTTTTTACAAACACAAAAACTATTCATAATATTGTGTTTGTTATATTTTTTAATTGTGACCCTTGACTTAATATGTAGGTGATAAAGTTTTTACCTACTTTATTCTATTGATTTGTTATATAAATTAATAGTATTTAGTGTGTATTTACCTTTTGGTACACAGTGCCTGAAGATGCCGAAATGCAAAACTCGAATCGCAAAATACGACTCAAATAAAGTAGTACAAAACTTAAATGCATTGAAGTTAATCCCTCCAAACCAAAACCCGCTCCGCATCACACTAGGTCTTAATCGAACGTATCACGGGACCCTACAGTGGCGTGTGAACAATTGTCTTTGCGTGTGAAGCATCTATTTCAATTTTGCCTGGGAATGCCCTGGGAGAAAATACCCAAGACTGAGGTTTCTACGCTCAAGGTGAGCTATGACTGAGTTTAAAGAATTAACTCTAATGCAAGGTGCCAAGAAGAGAAAATCACATGGAAAATACGAAAAAAAATGAATTGAAGGTATATATAACAAAGAAAACGAAGCTAATCATACAGAGAGCAAAGATTATGTGAAAAGATCTTCACGTCCGCAGTAAGACGCCGCTTTTTTTTTAAATCCATTAGAATTTGAATTAACAAAGTTAAAATCCCGCTGATAGGATGAAATCTATTTTTTTAATATAATATTGACATGCAAAGGAACGGCTGATAGCTAAGTGTATAAATTTCTTTACAAGTGTTCAGTGATAAATATTATAACACAGAAGATATTTATATACGTTCGAGTTCTGAAGATGATATTTATTTTTGTTTAAGCTTTTATCCTACAACATATGATTAATTACGGAATATTAGTTTAAAAAATTACTATATTATGTCTCTCAAAGCTAACAAAATAATAAAAAAATGCGGGATTATATTTTTAGTTAGTTAATTGTCACATGGACGAAAGCTTAGCAAAGCGTACAGTCATCTCAAAAAAGGTCCAGACAGCTGATTGCTGAAACAAAGCTAGCTGTTTGAAGTGGGATGACGCTTAATATAATATGAAATATTGATTGGCTCTCTTGGAATCTTTTTCCGATAAATCCACGCGAAATTTTTAATTTTCAAAAACTAGCCAGTCTTATTTATGTGAAATTATTATGACACAATATATTATGTAGATTCCTATTTATGAGACTCAACGGTAGTAGTATAGAAATATTTATACAGTTGTTCAGTAGTAGCAGTGAAACAATTGTGAATTCACTCATGTGAATTTCATTACAATTATTTATCGAAACAGGGTTGATTTATTATAATTATGCATGTATAATGATAGTAAATGATAGTTCAGTATTTTGAAATCTCAGTAAAATCAGGTCCCAGGTTCAAATCATTGGTATGTTAAGTACACATATTGTTTTTCAATTTGTGTTCAAGTCAGAGTATGGACCTAATAAGTTGAGCAAGTGGCTGACATCCATTTCTTGTAAAAACTAAATCTGTTAATACAAACCTACAGTCTGTGAAATCCCATATGATCTTATTAGGATCGAACATGGTCGGGAATAAAAACTCAGTGTAAATAAATACACTACGTGACGACCTCAGTTTTACTTAATTGCTTCTATGATATAACCAGCTCTGAAAAAATGCCGTTTTTATTAAATCAATATGTTTTTAAATTCATTATTAATTTCCTGCCTACCCAAAGCATAATTGATAAAAAAAAATCTTCTATCTGTGAACTATCTAAAAGTATGAATGATTAATGGCATAATTTTAGATATTTTATAGAGAGATGAATATTTTGTTGACTATTATCTACTATAGCTTGGTTGTCGTGTGGTTTAATTGAATTTAAAAAACTAACCAACACCATCTGTAAATTTTAGTTCAAATTCAATGAAAACACATACTTATGACTGACAAAGTTAAGTGTGCACTATTTATGTCGGATCTTAACAACCTACCTCCACCAGAGTTAAAGAGGATTCCAACTAGTGATTTGTTGCGTGTAAATAAAATACGAGCAATATAGAAGTCTAAGCTTTGCAATGATCGTTGAATATGTCAGTAGGTAGCTAACTATATATATCATGTCAAAGGAAACTTTAAGTGATGTGGCAAAATGTGTTTCCGTTTAGTATTGAAAAATTACTTTGCATTTCTCCCGCGGCACCGAATAATAAACAACAGATCGAAACGTGATACAGCCGGCGGGGAATTTTCCACGCGCATTTGGAAAATTTAACTTGCGGAAAATTCGAAACTGAAGAATCGCTCGAGTGAAAATAAAGTTCGTTTATTACATCCGGAGCATGCAAGTATACAGTGGGAAATAGTTGGGAGGAGGATTTTTTGTTGCTTACCACACATGTTTTTTTGTTTTTATTCGTGCGCCATCTATCAAGAAATTCTTCAATATCAAATTTGTTGATATGCGTTTCATCGATGACTCGTAGTAAAATATGTATATACATACACGGTGATAAAACAATTCAAATAGTATACATAATAATTATTACTTCGACTTTTCTTATGTTACAAAATATGTTATACTTATTTACTAGTCATCGTGTAACTCTCCAGTCAACAAACTTAGATCTTGCCTATTTTCTCAATAATATATCAGATTATATTCCAGTGATCTTTCTATATCAAACGTGTGACACATATTATATTGATCGTGTATCATTGCAGAGTAATGGATGGTTCATTGCAATGAAAAAAAATCATAGGTTTCTATTGAAATAATGTTTTTTTTAAGAATCAGGAGTTTTTAAACCATTACTAAGTGCCGTCTAATCCATTGTATTCTTCATAATTTACATTATTAAAATAATAATTAATATTTTTTGCAGGTTACTAGCTTAGTGTTACAGTGGCTAATGATATTGTATGGGAAACGACAGGAAACATGACATGGTCACGATTCGGGATTATTTACATTACATCGCGTACATTTACATTTTTACAAGTGATTTTTAACTTAATAATATGCTCTCTTGACCAAAAAATAGACATCCCTCTGGAAGTTAATTTTTTGAATTGACCACTTATTAACACTAGTTTTAGCTACTTACCTGAAATTGAAGCACTTATCGCTAATGCTTTCGCAGGGAAAAAGCACATCTTGTTGAAAGTTCACCAATTTTAAATAAAATCAAACTGCATCTGCTTTGGCCAACCACTCAACAGTATATCGATATATTATTACAATGGTAACAGTGGTTATCTGGTATGCTGCATCTGGAAGTTTCGGTGCACTGGAGTCCTTCATTTTGGGGTAAGTATATGGTGTAGGAGAGGCACATGTAAATTTAACATTGTATTATATATCATTGTAAAAGAAGAACACACAAATAACAGAGGATTACTTAACTCTGCGCTGAGTTGGGTTTATTATTATCAATAAAAATATTATATTTATAAAGATACGGTATATTTATAAAGATCTGGCAATTGATCAGGAGAGATAAATTATTGTATATTATTGAACAAAAAATTCATATTGTAAACTTATAAAATCAATGTGGCAATCAAACCCATATTTTCAATATAAAATAAAAATTCTACACCCATAAATATTTAATAAAGAGCACGTGTATTATGTACTGTATCATTGTATATGAATATACGTGAAACTTTTGATATGGCTTTAAAATAATGGATGATAATCCAATATAGCCAAAGGGGCTATAAAGATTATCGGTAAATCTTTTATTAAAAATTAAGTCAAAACAAAGTGCCTCTAAAGCCAACCAAGTTTTTTTTAAAAATGCTCGCTGTCACCGCAAATATGCACGTACAAGGTGTAAGATAAACAAAACGAAATTCAACGATTAATTCTACCCTATCTTGCAAAAAATTGGTACGCTTCGTTGTTGTCAGCATTTAAAATTTAAAACTGTTTTTTTTTTAACTTTCATTCATATTATTATTCCCTACACCTACACTTAAAAATACTGATTTGAAATGAGAGAGCACATTCCATTGTATACATTAGTCTCACTCTGGATTAGGGATTTCAATATCGAATGAAAATATCAGTACCGGTATTTCCTATTGAGTACTGGTATTAATACCGGTATTTGTGAAATATATGGAAAAAAATATCTAATAATAAAGATTAATATTTTATAGCAAAAATATCTAAATATATACATAAATTTAAACCTTCAAAAATCGACGAAGAGATGCTGGTGTTTATAAACCTAGTAGTTTAACTATTGACACTCTCTTCTTTGAATGATCTTTAAATAAATTTATATAATGAAGTGTTTTTCGATCTATATGTGCCCCACTGGTGATTCCACTAAATATTTTACTTGTTTATTGTACTTTTTACACTTATCAATCCCTTTATTATTATCCCGTAAAAAGTAAAACCAAATAAAATATTGCTCATTTCTTTATTAAAAAAATATATATTTCTCCTTTGTTGTATAAGCTACTCTTCAATAGAAAAAATAGGTACATTATAGTGTATAATTATTATTTCATCGCGAAATCTTTCCGCTTTCAATACCGAATATATCGGTATTGTCTGATTTTTAAAACCGGTATTTCGGTATCTAAAAATACTGGAATACCGGTATTGCAATCTCTACTCTGGATGATAGGGACTATACCATTGAACTGAGTGAGATCAAGGATTACTTTTACAAGACTGAGTAAAAAACTATGTAGCCACAATCCTGAGAATGGTAAACTTCTATATCTTAGCCAGCGCTCACATCCAAACTCGCCTCGTCTGCCCCACAGCCATAAATAAAACCTTCAGGAACGTCGCTCCGATGTGGCATATGAATATCGTGCACATAAGCACCTAGTGACAGTCGTGCGTAATCTTCCGAACATAGATATATTGGGATGCGGCGACCGGTGAGTTAGTATAGAAGTGACCTATTCGTAGGTGTGCACATGCGTTCTGGCAACTTCGACTAGCAGCGCGAGACGCACGTGATATTTTGCTAGCAACACTAGATTTTTTTTTTAACTAAAAATTTGCATTCTACTAATGTGCGGTACTCCATTTAGCAACGTGTGTTTTGTGAATAACGATGACGTCACATCAACTTATTCGACACCTTACAGATGAGATGAGTTTTGGTGTGCATGCCAGCTTATGGAGGTAGGTGTGAAACAAAAAATAATGCTTAGAAAACTTCTATCTTCCTAATGTTTCTAGAAAGACAGAGTTACGAACGTCTAGGATGAAAAATATCAACGATATAATCATAGAAATAACAACTAGAAAGTTGACATACTTTGGCCACATTATACTGGTACTGGTAAACACTGATACAAAAAAGAATATTTTAATTTCATATTATAGAAAAGTACTTGGTTACTATTTAATGTTACCTTAATTTATGTTGAATTGTATATATGAATCAACATAAATGTATCGCTATTCCGTAAAAAATAAACTACATTACCATTACTACCAACTATATTTCCATTATAATATAAAATATATATTTTTTTAAATAATATACTCGTATTATCTATATGTGTACAACTTAAATAATATTTGATACAATAATATCTTAAATATATTGACATACGTTCTCTGTTTCTGACAACTTGCTCTTTTCAAACACAATTTAATATTTTATATGATTAAAGAAATTTAATCGACCTATTATTATTAGAATTCACTATAACTCCCATTCATATTATAAATGGAAATATTGGCATGTATCGTGTATCCATAATGGATATGATATTATCATAAAATAATAATTGCTTCTTCTAATAATTAAAATAATATTTACTTTGTAGAATTCCATTTTACTAACATTATAATAATAAATATACGATTATTAATTCATTGGCTACACTATTGTTAAGATAACTTATTTGTAAAGTAATAAAATTAAACCATGGAAATTAAAATATTAATAAGTTTTCAATACATACTCAATTCAGATATTTTTTAATAACTGCACAACCGATTTATATTCAAATTCTATCAATAATTTTAACCATATTTTGTTATTTAAATCGACGTCCATATTTTTTTTTCACAACCCTGTCATTTGAAAATATTTTTATAATTAAATTAGCTTTATTCACAATCGAATAATTTATAAATTTAGCAATCAACATTCTTCACGTCAATATATTCCGATATATGTAGGGTTAAATTCCAGCCGTTCCAAGGTTTGTTCAAAGATTATTCTAATGTACGTCTATTCATGAGTTTGTTTGAAGTTACGTATAACACATATTATTATATCGACGTTTTATTATTTTAGATTTTAAGTCGGCTGGCCATATATCTATAGCGGGACAATACTATATTTCCATATTTTACTATATATCAATTACCCTAGATTAGTGTTTCGTATAGAAATATATAACACAAACGTTGTATTTTGTGTAGAAGTAGGTATTGTTCCTATTGTCCAGACTTATTCTTTCACACTATTTTTTCAGATATCTGGCAATTCAGCGTTATTTTACTTATTATTTGTATTGTATGTATACCTGTATGAAGACCCATACAGGTATGGGTCTTCCAGAATTCTCCACCTAGAACTCTACTCTTAATATATTAGTATACCGCTCAACATTACAATTACATAGTGATTATTATTGCCATTGTTCCCCGTGGCCTGCTTTAGTTTAAAAAGAATTGAAAATGATAAAAAAATAAATATAATATATATAAGTAATAAACTATTTTTCTATTTAAAGAATTATTGACAAGATTCTGCACATCAGATATTATATACACACTAAAAAAAATCTTTGAAAAAATACGACACCTGACGGGACTTAAAATGACACTTATTACAGAATATTGCATTAATTATGAATTTCAAATTAAAACTCCGGTCTCCGGAGTTTGTGGTACTCAGGAAAGCGACAAGTGACAATGATATCTAATCATTACCCCATCCCACTTTATCTTTTACTGAAAGCCGTCACGTCACCGAGTTGCCGTGTGCCTTTCTCATAAATCGGTCACTGGCACAACATGTTATTTCAACAGGTTGTTTGCGACATTTTAACAGTTAATGGACATTTGTACAGAAACATAAAATACAACTATTTTACCACGTTTTTATTAGTTCGTACTCTTGTTTGTCCAGTACAATTTTGTTCTTGTTTGTCCAATACAAATCTTGCAATCGATTTTTAACTAACTTCCCGACTAGATATACATTTGAAACTTTTAGAATATATCAGAACACGATGACAATGCATTCTTTTAATAAGCCATCTTTAAGCAGAATTGAATTCATTTTCAGTTAATTCTGTTTTGTATGGAAAGTTATTTCGGAAAAGATTCTTAAAAAGTAAAACACTAACGGTTGCTAAGAGGGTCCTAGCAACTAAATTATTAAAATATACGTGCGTTACTACGGAAATCGATATGAAATGTCAAAATGACATTTCAGTATTCTATATTTATTCAGTATTTCTATCAAATACAAAAAAGACGAATTTATTAATACATAGAATTGTCAAGTTTATGTGATTCAATAGAACATTTAAAAACGTGGTATATAAAAAGTCCTTTTTCTCTTGTAATTATTTTATTATAAATACAAATTCAATTTAAATTAACCCTTGTTATAAGACTACACGAAGTCGGTTCTGACCTCTAGCCTAATCCTCAAAGGGAAGTGAATTTAGTGAATGATAGTAGATACCATTGTTAAAAAATAATATCGATATACGCTCCAAAGATATACAATCTAAGATTAAGCTCTCGATCAATTTCAAGTTCAGTGAAAATGATGTTGGCTTCATCTACTCTTATCGGTCTCTATTTATTTGCTGCTACGTACATTCACCTAACTTTATGAGTTCATCTATCCAGCGGATTATTGGGCATTCTTGTGGTCATTTATTTCACCTTGGGTATCACTCTATGAAGGCATATTTTTGTCTACTACAGTGGTTTCAAAACTTTATGTTACTACGCCTCCCTTTAAAAAAAAAAATCTGATCTTGGCGTCTCCCTCCCCTTTATTTCATGAAATAATACGAACACCTTTTTAAATAGTCAACAATGTACTAATACAAAAATGAAAAAAATATACATAAAAATAAAGAAGGTTTCCCTACCTACTTATATTATTTTCATGCGCGAATTAGCTTGTTTATTAGCACAATCAATTTCAATAGTAGTGAATACAAATTCATCATCGTTCATTGACAAATTAATGAATTCTATCATGGGCCTCATATCCTCAAGCGGGCCCGCAGGCTAGGATCTTTCAATCACATATTTAAACAAAGCAGCGCCGCATGTACTTTTTTTTACAATTAATAAAATAATGTGAAAAGTGCATCAGCAAACTAACCAAGAACTCTGTAAATAGATTTTTTTTTTTGCTTCGATATACTATCTGACGTAGAAATCACTTAAAACTTATTTTTTGGTAATTTTGATTTCCAAATCTCCAATTTTTTATGAATGCCTTCACTTTGTCTTTTTAAATCAGTGAATACATTATTGGTCATCGCATTGATTTCTTCACTCATTTTTTTTTTAAATTTCAACTAAACAACAAAATTATGGTTTCTAAACAAATTTGCATCAAATTTCAACATTATGATTTGATCCTTTTATTTTATTTTTTCACGAGATAACCAGCGCACTTTACAATAGTATAGAAGTGAGGTATTATAAAAATAGTCTTCATATTTTCAGACAGGTTTTCAAACAACCTTTTATAGGTCTGTTTTGTAGTTTATAACTAGCGGCCGTTTTATAAACAATGTATTTTCAAACTGCAAACCTTTGGCTACATTAATTGTGTTAAACTTTTTGTGCCTCCCTTTGCAACACTCCGCGCCTCCCAGTTTGGAAATAGCTGGTCTACTAGGTTGTCTACTTGCCGAGTGACATGTCCAGTTATCTGCTCAGCGACCTCTATCGCATAACATACTCTTGTCTGCCTCCTGATACATTGTGGTATTTTTGCATCATGGTAAGATATTATCCTAAGTCCATCCGTAAGTCGAGATTCATAAACTGAGTCAAATTTTAAACAAAATTATCTTTCTGGTTAAATCGAGACGTATGGTTAGCCTATTTAAAAGGCTTTTATGTGAGAATAATATAATTCTAGCTGTACAATCTTCAAACGTGCCCACATTACGTCGAACTTTACCAAATTTATGAAATTGTAATTTCATACTATAAACGAGTACGTGTTCAATTACTGGAGATCTTAAGAACGGAAACTATATAGAGATCTAATACTATTTGATTTATTGAATTTATTAGTCTGAAAACTAACATAATGGTACAATGTTATTTGGGCAAAATGAATTATCACAAGCAAAGAATCACTGATTCATTGTTATTACTAACAAATCGGTCGGAATTTATCAGATTACAGAATATATATATATTTTACATACTATATGAATAAAAGTATATAACAAAATACAAAAATTACTTTGTTATCGTATCCGTGTCAGGTAGTAAATCATTTCAATCTGTGGCACCAATAAAACTATATAGGTATATATTATTATATTGCAATTATTAAATAATCGTTGATTTTTTCTAACATTAGTTAGTAACTATAGGAATGCCAGTGATATAATCACATAAGTACCCATGCTTTCAGAAAATCATATTAAATATTTATTGTTATATTTTTTTATATATTGATGTTATATTGAAATATTGAGTTATTGCGGGAATCAAATATAAAGCCTCTGATTAACAAGATAATGCTTTACGTATTGGACTACGTGAACTACAGCTTAAATTTAATATACTATTTTGATCATACATAATTATGAAAACACCTGTGCTTTACCGATTAAACTACGTGCATTTTATCTAATTACGACAACACTAGTAGTTTTTCCATGAAATGTTTATCAAATTGCGTTATTTTTGTTACTCAAGCCTGCACTGTATTCATGACAATTGTTTTAAAATTTTTTGAATTATTAGTTGGTTAAAAAATAAATTTCACTCATTTATATAATAACTAATTATTGTAAACTGTACGCTTATCCCCGTCTTTAAAATATAAACTGTTCTCCACCCAAGTATTATTACTGGATTTGCAATCCCTTAACAATATTTTTATTAATACCTGGTCACTTTCAGTTTTCAACACACCGACTATCAGACCCAAAACATCCGATAGTGAAAGTATCAAATCGATAGGATCATTAACAAAAAACGTTAGATTTTCTAAGAACGTTTGTGGTATTGGATCGCCCGTAAATTGAATAAATATTTTGTCAATGCATTAAAAACTGTGTACCTTATACTGAATCTCTGAGTATAATATGCAAAAAAGGCTAAAATTGAGAGTTAGTGAGAGTAACCAATTAGAAAAATATTGTAGATTTTACCAAATCTTTTAATTCATGCAATTGTAAGACAAATTATTAGTTTATTGTATATTTATCTAAAAAAATTAATAAACCCCTGGTTAAATTAAATTATAATTTTGTTGTATAAGAAAGATTTTTAATGTATTTTATAGTGAAAAATTAATGATCTAAGTCAATAAATAAAAATATTACGTTAACCTATTTGAACAATATTTTATATTTTGATATTTTGAAAGATAATATTAAACAATCATGTTACTAAAGTAAATATATGTAAGACATGTGTTAAATTCGAAGAAAACCATAACAATATCATTATGTAGTATTATTATTACATACCCAAGCCATGTTAGGGCATACAACTTATTACCATAATGTTATATTTATTTAATAAGAAGTAGATAAGTAGGTAATATTTTATCAAGATCAACTCGAATATATTTTGAAAAGGCTGAATTAATAATTCGTTTTTATATTCATGTAAAAAACGGTTGATCATAAAGTAAAGTTTATCTTTTCTTATATAAAAAATACTTTATAATATTATTACTCTCACTATTTTTATTCAATGAATAATATATTGATACACAAGATTTTAGAATAAAATACAAAATACCTCAAAATATACATTACACAAAAATAAATAAATGGGTACCAAGAGGGACTCGAAACTACATTCATCTGATTCCGATCTGTCTACAAATATTAGTATAAAATCACTTAATATACAAAAAACTGTGCATTAATAGAATTATCTTAAATTACATTAATATAAACGACTATGTTTTGTGATTTTTAATAAAGGAATTTTACGTTGATAACTAGATGGCAACAGAATCTGTCAAAATTTTAGCTATAACGTATTTTTAAGTCAATAACTTGTATAATATGTCGTATTTACAGTAAATAAAATGTAATTTAACTATTGTTGGCGGTTGGTCGCCACTGTTGGGGGTCACTCGTGTGTAGTGTTCGATGTGTAGGTAGAGGATGATGATAATGACGAAGTCTTCAATGTAGCAGGGTGAGATTTATTAGCAGCGTATTATACAATGATAGTTACGAGCTACGTACTTGATTTGAGTGACATTGAAATAAATTGCTCTTCGTTATTTATACAATAAAAGTTAGTACATTAGCATTAAATTTTGTTACATAATCATATTAAACTAAATATAAAATCAGCGTTTTAAATTGAATAGCGAAAAGAAATATTATTTATTATTATAGTCGTACAAAAATATAATACATGAAAAGTGATTAATCAGCTCATACCCGTAATACTAATAAAGTATTGTTATAAATGTAATACTACACCGTCTCTGATTTTGCTGACCGATTTGATCAGTTGTTTACAAGAAAATGGATTCGCTTGGGAATGTATAATCACAGAGTAACTTGATATCTTAAACAATGGATGAATTTAATCGTTATTATTCTGCCGCTACATACCCCTTTCCAGAAATTTACCAATTTCGATACTATATAATTGAGTGGTTTTTTGTGTTGTAAAAATGGATATAACAATGGAATTTAATTACGTGTTAACCTAAACGATTTACTAATGTATAAACGATATTATATCTATGTTCTGTAGCACTATGGAATATGCACTTTTGGTATGTTTTTCAGTAACCTAGACGATCAGGAAAGTGTACACGTCTGCCAGTACGTGTGACGTGATCATGCTGTCTGATGTCTTCTGGTGCTGGATCGTTCAATGTCGGTTTCTCTTTTGGTGAGTTGTCGTCCTCTTCTGCCATTATGTATGCAGGTTTCAGGCGGTCTACAGTGATTGTGATGTCATTGCCTCAAACGCGAATGACGTAGGTTCGAGTATTCTTGGTGATTACTTCGTGTGGGCTAGTATATGGCGACTGCAAAGGTCTTTTGACAGTGTCATCTTGGAGTAACACATGCGTGGTCTTATCCAAATCTTTGAACATAAATGAATGTTTCCTGCCGTGGTGCGTTGTTTTGGCGGGTTGCAGCTCATAAAAATGTGATCGGAGATATTTGACAAAGTTGGCTGGTTCACAGTCGTTGGGTTGCTTTGAACCTAAAAATTCGCCTGGTAACCGTAGAGGTTTGCCATAGACCAGCTCAGCTGAGGTAGTTTTGAGATCTTCTCGCCAAGCTGCCCTGATTCCCATCAAGACCGTGGGCAGTGTCTCTGTCCAACGCGTGTTTTGATGGCATTTGATAGCTGCTTTCATTTGACGATGTAATCTCTCGACCATGCCATTTGCTGCGGGATGGTACGCGGTGGTGTGAATGTGAGTTGTACTTGCCAGACGATTTAGTTGTCTGAACAGCTGTGACTCAAACTGTCTTCCTTGGTCCGTGGTGATTTGTACTGGAGTTCCAAACCGCGTGATCCATCCGGAGTAAAATGCTCGTGCCACTGTCTCTGCTTCTTGGTCTTTCAACGGGAAGGCTTTTGGCTATCTAGTAAAGCGGTCTTCACATGTTAAACAGTATCGATATCCCTTCGACGGTGGTAGGATGACAATGTCGATGTGGACGTGCTCAAATCTAGTTGACGGTGGCACAAACGTGCCTAATGGTGCTGAGACATGGCGTTCTGACATTGAATGCAACTGCGAGCCCATCGCTTGCAGTCCTTTTCGATAGAAGGCCACACAAAACGCTGTGTTGCAAGTTTTGTGGTTGCGGTAATGCCAGGATGTGAAAGTCGGTGTATTGCATTGAATGCAGCTTCACGGAACTTGGTGATGAAAGGTCTTGCGTATGCAGTAGACACGTCGCAAAAGATAGCTATGTTAGCTTCCGGAATCTGCACCTGTTTCGGTTGTAAGGCGGATCCGTCGCGTAGGAATATCCTTAGCTCTTCATCTTTTTGTTGATCAGCTGCCAGGCTTGCGTAATCGAGTGGATTTTCGGCGATCGCTTCTACTCTGGAAAGAGCGTCGGCAACGACGTTGTCCTTGCCAGAGATGTGGCGGATGTCGGTTGAAAATTGTCCGATGAAGTCTAAATGCCAAAACTGTCGTGGAGTACATTTCTCGGCTTTCTGTCTGAAAGCAAAAGTGATGGGCTTGTGGTCCGTGTATATGACGAATGATCGGGCTTCTACCATGTGTCGGAAATACTTGACTGCCATGTAGATTGCTAGAAGTTCACGGTCGTAAGCTCCATACTTCTGCTCGGCTGGGCTGAGTTTCTTGGAGAAAAACGCGAGTGGTTCCCATTGATCATCGACCAATTGGTGGAGTGCTGCGCCAACAGCGGTGTCTGAGGCGTCACTGATGATAGCTAGAGGTGCGTCATTTTTCGGATGAGCTAGCAGTGTTGCATCCGCTAAACTATTCTTGCATGCTTCAAATGCTTTGATAGTCTCGGGAGTGCATGGAATAGGCTGCTCGCCTTTTACCTTACCCTGGAGAAGTGTGTGCAGAGGTGCTTGAGTACCTGCAGCATTGGGTATAAACCTTCTATAGAAGTTCAAAATACCCAAAAACCGGCGTATGTCCTTGACATTCTCTAGGCGGCTGTACTCCCGAATGGCTTCCACCTTGTCGGGTAGTGGACAGATGCCATCCGCAGATACGAGATATCCAAGGAATTTGACTGTTGAGGTACCAAAATCACATTTTCTTGAGTTAACCACAACTCCGTACTCCTGCAAACGTGTAAAGAGCGTTTGTAAGTGTTGGAGGTGTTTCTCTTCTGAGCTTGAAGCGATCAAGATGTCGTCAATGTAGGCATAGCAGAAGTCCATGCCTTGTAGTACTTCGTCAATGAATCTTTGAAAAGTTTGCGCCGCGTTACGGAGACCAAAAGACATATATGGGAACTCGAAGAGGCCAAAAGGTGTCGTAATGGCAGTCTTCGGTACGTCTTCTTCGTCGACTGGGATTTGATTGTATGCTCGGACCAGGTCGATGGTGGAAAATACCTTCCTCCCGCGGAGAGCTTGGGAAAAATCTTGGATGTGACGTACCGGATACCAATCTGGTATGGTTCTGGCGTTCAGACTTCGGTATTCACCACATGGACGCCATTGTTCGTTCGATTTGGCGACCAGGTGTAATGGTGATGCCCAACTACTACTTGATGGTCGAGCAATTCCAAGTCTCATCATATTCTGAAACTCTCTCTTCGCAATCTGTCATTTATCTGGGGCGAGTCGCCTTGGGCGAACAGCCACTAGTGGTCCCGGTGTTGTGTCAATATGGTGTTTCGTTGTGTGATGCGGCGTTTTGACTATGCCATCAGGAACAGGACAGAACCTCTCCCGTACTGCGGTTTCCGGAAGTTGTGAGATGAGTGGTTTGGTCCAACAGACGTCTATTCTTGGCGTCGACTAACAATCCAAAATGGATTAAAAAGTCAATTCCAATGATGGGCTTACTAACATCGGCAATGACGAACCTCCATGTGAAGTCTCGTCGTAGGCCCAAGTTTAATGTCAGCGGAAGGTTTCCGTATGTAGCGATTACTGTTCCGTTTGCCGCTGACAGTTCGTATATCATTTTCTTTAGACGTCCTGGAACCTTAGAACGTGGGTACGCACAGAGATCAGCACCTGTGTCGACTAGAAACTGTGTTTTCATGTTGCGGTCGGTGACAAATAAGCGGCTTGACATCAAACTGTATTTGTTGGCCGCTATCAGTGATTGCCCGGAGCATTTCCCTCTCGATGGTTGCAGGGTTGTCTGCACTTCTGTGAAGCTGCTCCGAACCTATGATGGTACCAGCATTTGCCTTGGGTATCTTCTCTGTTGCGACTGGATGAACTTGTACGGCTTCGTGAGCGGTTAGTGAATCTCTGGCCGTAGTTTTTTACCCGTGGGCATGAGTCACGGCTGTGGATGCTGGCGATTTCATCACGGATCGTTGTCATTTGCTCGTGCAATGACTGTGTAAGTTTCCGCATCCTGGTCTCGACCAGTTCTTCCATAAGTTTGCTGTTACTGGTTGCGGCGGGGCTGTAGGTGTCATCATATCCTCTCAGCATTGTCTTGAATGTTGAATTTGCGGTTGCGTGGAACGTCGGAGTCACCACTGTTGGCAGTTGGTCGCCACTGTTGGAGGTCACTCGTGTGTGGTGTTTAATGTGTAGGTAGATGATGATGATAATGACGAAGTCTTCAATGTAGCAGGGTGAGATTTATTAGCAGCGTATTATACAATGATAGCTACGAGCTACGTACTTAATTTGAGTGACATTGAGATAAATTGCTCTTCGTTATTTATACAATAAAAGTTAGTACATTAGCATTAAATTCTGTTATATAATCATATTAAACTAAATATAAAATCAGCGTTTTAAATTGAATAGCGAAAAGAAATATTATTTATTATTATAGTCGTACAAAAATATAATACATGAAAAGTGATTAATCAGCTCATACCCGTAATACTAATAAAGTATTGTTATAAATGTAATACTACACCGTCTCTGATTTTGCTGACCGATTTGCTCATTCTGAAAATGGATTCGCTTGGGAATGTATAATCGCAGAGTAACTTGATATCTTAAACAATGGATGAATTTGATCGTTATTATTCTGCCGCTACATTATAATAATTAATTAGCAACGTACGATAAAACTAAAATTTTGAGAGATCAACATGCCTTATACCAGGGATCGGCAAACTCTTGGACCAAAGAAGCCAAATATGTGAGGCACCTCTGTTAAAAAAAATTCGAGAGCCATACGTCCATATTTTTTTAAATATTATGATTTATTTAAATGAATTAATTACATTTTATAATTGTTTATTTATAAACTGTTAATTACATACATTTGTCACGCATTCCCTAAAACTAATGTGAACAATGACTTTCCTTGCATTTCTTTGGAGAGATTCTGTGTGTTTGGTATGTAACTTGTAGTTTTTAATTTCAGGCGTTTCAGGTTCATACATATTATGTAGACTCAAATATGAGTTCGGAAAGCTATTCCATGTATTGAAAATCGTAGTATCTACTTTATGGAGTTTTTTTAGAGCGCTCCACTTGTGTTGTGAAATTAATTGCACCTTTCTCTCTCCAAATCCTCAATTTTGGTGGCATTTAATTTGTCGACTTTTGCAATGGGCGGATTTAAAACAAGAGTCATCATTACTTTTTGCATCAACCATCACGAAGGAAAAATTAGGCTCGCGATAATGACGTCTTTATAATATAATGTAAGTGTACAAATCAATGACAAAAAATAAAAATTGTGAATTTTGCAAAGACTTTGTAAAAATTGGAAATTGAGAATTTGGCAAAGAGCCGCACGCCAATACCCAAAGAGCCGCATATGGCTCGAAAGCCGCGGTTTGCCGACCCCTGCCTTATACTATAACTTCAAGTAGGCTGTGATCTATTATTCAGTACCAGCGCATCTATTCTACATACAACACTGCTATTAACCGCTATTAGCAGATATCGAGGGTAGTTTTGTATAAAAGTGTTAGCACTTACTGTAACAATTACAGTCAGTTAGTTGTAATTGTTACAATAAGTGCTATGTTTTAACAGCACCTATATTGTGTATGGTAAATTTTAGAGCAAGATAGATAGTTTTGAGTCTTTAGACGGCTAACTTATTGTAACAATTATAATACTTCGATTTAAACATATGAAAAACTACCCTCGATAGCTGTATAGAATGATTTACCACATTTATCCATTGACACAAGACGACTGTCTAGCCAGATGCCAGGTTAAATGTGTTTTATTTTAAATGTTTACTATATCGACTATTCATCTCGTAAAAACAAAAACAAAAAATACTAAAGGTTTTACGGTTACTTATCATGCTTTATCTGATACAAAGAATATAAGGTAAGATTTTAAAATCTAAAGACTATATAGTAGACTCTGACAAAGATCAGGAAAATTCCGATAGATGCCCAGGGAATATTCACAGCCCCCAAGGTAATAGTCTCACTATTGAAATCGGGTGACAATTGACTAGTTGCTTACCATAAACACCATATCACAGGTATTAGAAGGAGTAAAAATAGTCAAAGAATACACTTACTAGTTTAAAACATTTGTTATTTACGATTTTCTTTTTTTTTTCAGATAGAAATGATGAATTTAAGGGTTTCAAAAAGTCCATTCTTTCAATTTACCCTTACAGCAATTGAAATTTCCAGCCACGATAGAATATTTCGTAACAAAAATAAAATAATGGCTTTCAATATCATGAAATTTCTTCTCGAAAAGACACATTTTGTACCGACACAGGGCCGTATTGGGAACAAAGCGGTAGATATATCAACATCGCAACGGGGCGCTAGAAAATATTTCACGCTTCTGTTCATCGGAAAATGTTTTTAGACATTTTTTTTATAGGAGCAAGATAAGATAATTCACGGCTTTGTTGTTTGTGATCACAATAAAATCATAAATATAATGAAAATAGAGAAATATGACAGAGGCCATCAGAAGATTTGATATTTATTAAAAAAAAGTAAATTAAAAGAACCACTGTTACATATTATAAATCTTGTTAAATTATATCTCTACATATAACAATATGCTAATGCTCCCATTTTGTTCAATCTAATCACGTGAGTATTATTATAGACAATATACCCTTGTTAATACTTAGCATGAACATCCGTTGTTACTGTACAGTGGCGAAGGGTGTCCATTGAAGGTAAATAAACTGTGATAAATAAGTGAAATAAATCCTAGATCTGCCATATTTACAGTAATTAACGGCCCACATGCGCCACGTAGGTCAAAATGGAGGTTTTATGGTATTTTCAGACCATAAGCCTGGACATTCCTTAAACGTTGTAGATAATCTATTTATATAATTTGGAATAACTGCATAAAGTATTTTTATTACATAAAATAATATTCCTTTAAACCTCTCGCTCTAATGTTTTAGAATATAGCCATATTTCAGTACATCCATGTGCAGTGGTGTTAAGATTTTTTGGTTTTATTAATTTTTAAACGCATTTACAAAAGCATTAGTAAAATTAATGTTAATATTATACCTATAGTGAAATTATTTGCGATAAAAAAATATATTTATAATCTCTGTGATCCCAAATTTGACAAGAATTAGGCATTTTATTATTCAAAAAATGGGCACGATGAACACATTTGAAGATAATTCTAAAAATACTGATTATAAGCTTTGTCTTTGACCATTCTTTCAAATGTGATAAAACATCCTACGAATAATGATTGTTTTATAATAATTATTGACCTAAGAATAAGGTAGTATTTTTTTGAAATACGCCATTTCTTTTGCTGGAATGAGATGCCAATTTGTAAACCATGTACGATCTTAAGAAGATAATAAATCCATGGATGGAGTTTGTATTAACAGAAGTTTGTTTCTAAGAGAAGTAGATGTTAGCCACTTGCTTAACATAGGTCGATACTCTATATCCAAAAACACATTAAAAAACAACCTGGTTTTTTTCCAGACCCGAGATTTGAATCCGGGGCCCACGATATTATAAGCTGACACGTTAGCTGTTCGGCCATTGCCGTAATTTTATATTAGTGGGGTGTACTAAACTACTTTGACCACATTTTAATATTTGTTCTAATTTGAACATGTTAAAGAGTGAATGCTGTGAATTTAAAAATAAAAACAAGTTACTTTTCTTCTTACCTGATCAAGTATGTTATGGTGTTGATTACTAATTCCTAATAAAATAGACATTTTACAATATTCCATAAAATACGAAGATGGTGGACATGATTCCCTACAATAGGTGAATAAATCAAAAACATTTTTATAATTGTGTGTCCACATCGGTCCGCAAATAAACTTTGGCACCAAATTACTAATATATTATTATTTCACTAAATTGAAAATTCTGAAGGATAAATTATATCGCGTAAATAAACATTAAAAATAATCACACTGTAATCATACATCATGAATAATGCAAAAACTATTACGTTGCCTCATAACGAACTCTTGAAATATTACATTTTGCTGCTGTTCACACGTGGTAAAAGGGAGAACAAAACGAGAAATCTTAATCATCATCATCATTTATGGCACTGTAGTTTTTGGCGGATCTTGGTTTCATCTAAAAACTTTCAACCATAATTATTCAGTGATTTCTTTATTCCAGTTGATTTGGTCGAGCATTGGTACATTCCCTGAGACAACCTAATAAAAACTGATAACCTGACAATCAAAATTTACACCCGCTGCACCTTACTCATAACTTTATAAAAGAAAAGTAATTTCCCCTGACGTTGTCAGCATAAATATATTAAAATGAAAAGTAGACAGATATACCCAATTGAGACTGATTCGTATTATTAATGATATTGCTGCATGCTTCCAAGACGCGTGCTTTTGAATCATTGTAACAAAATATTTACACAAATTTTGATGCATTTGGAGGTATGTAGGTATTTTTAACTTATGCTTATCTTACAATGATGGGTATATAGACAATTTGATAGACCACCAAATATATAAGAGAGGAAGATTTCCAAAATGATGTCTCCAAATAAAACATATGAGACAATCATTTTTTGTTTTCTATTGGATTTTTAACGTTTTTTTCATTCTATAGCATTTAAATATCCAATAGGTATAATAATATATCTAGGTACTAATATATTATATATATCAGTTGAATTGAATAAATTGCGATCTTATATATCTTATCCAGGCAAAATACAGAAATGTTAACACCAATTTTTATAAACTTACTATTCTATGACAATGGCGACGTTAAATGGCTAACACTCAATACCTATAATATAATGTTCAATATTCTCATCAGTCTCAAATTATGTTAATTCATCCTCCACTATGTAGCGGTCTCATAATAATATGGTCCAGTATCAAAAAGATTATCGAGTTAAGGATTTTACACTCGTTATTTTTAATTATTATTGTGTTAGATAAAAAAAACTCTCCTATATATGCAATTTTATCGAATGACCATCGTAAAAAGAGTAAAGTGTTGATGTCGATGATATTTCAATAAAAAAACACATCTCCCACATTCAAAACGAACCGAAAAAGGTTACCCTTGTTATCTTTGGGCCAACTCTTTAAAAATACAGAATGATTGAAGATTTCCTGCCAAAACTACATTTGGCGGGAGAAAAAGAGGCGGCAAAGAAAAACTAACAATGAACCGGCCAAGTGAAAAGGTTGCCATCAAATATGACCGAGGCAAGAACGGGAATGTCCCGGACACTTTGCATGTCCGGCGGGGCTATAGCAGTGGTGTGATAACTTTTATTTCAATAAAATATATATTGTGTTTCTCCATCCTAAAATGTGTACAGAAAAGAGCTGCTCACATCGGTTCAACCGTCTATTACGCCCATCAAATCGTTTGACCTAGTCACAATTTTTATTTTGCCTCTACGTTCTCCTGTTTCCCATAATATGTACTATTAACTTAAATTATTAGTCATGTAAATACAGTCAAAGCACTCTTGACAAAGACCTCAAGTCTACTCAAACTATAATATGTTTTCATGCTTGCAACATCATAATAATATAGCTTTTTTTGTAAAAGCTGTAAAGTTGGCATTTGTAGCAACCATGTTAGATAACAGGATGATTGCAACAGCTGGTTAAACTGACTTGAATAATTATTTACTTTTCGTTCATATTTCAGGACATTTCCATATGAATCATTTAGTTCATACCAACTGAGGCAGGAATGCCAACCTATAAAATAATTATTGATGTATAGTTTGTAAAGTTTTTCATTTGACAATCTCTCTATCATTTGCGAGCACATGATGTATAATATTATGTGTATGCATCGTAAAATTTGGTAGCATGCTAGCCATTAATATTTATATATGTAATAAACTATTTTTTTTATTCAACAAATAATTAACAAGATTTAAGAATTTAACAATCTTTTTTTGAACATACTTAATTTGAAAACACTTCTGAGAAATTATAACCAATAAAAACATATTTTTTAATAACACGTTGAAATAAAAATTCAAATGAAAAATAATAGGTATATTAAAAAATTATCTTGCTGGGTATGTGGGTATGTGGGTATTTGTCGTATTTTTGTCATAAAGACTCTTTTTATTGGTGATTTATTTCTTAAAAGTGTTTTCAAATAATGCATATTTATATATTATGTTTCAGGATTGACCTCCGTATGACATCAGTGTGTAAATGAATACTTTATTTTATTCTCTGTATAATTCAGGACATTACAGTTCGTAAAATGAAGAAGTAAGTCTAACGTGACGGTTCATAAATAGCACAATAATTATTTGTTCTAAAAACAAAATACTTTAGTGATTCAAATATTAAGCACGGCTAAAAAAATAAAAAAGTAGTAGAATCTAAATTTAAAACACAGTAAATACTCTTTTCTTATCCCAAATTCACAAACACTTTTTTCATTTATTAATCTGTACTATTACAGAAATGTCAGACATGAGTGACTGAAGGATATTCTCCGAATGTCAAAAATCACTAACAAACAGGGAATTTAAAATTTACCTTTATTATTTATATTCACAATTTTTATTCAGTAGAGTTATTAAATACCAGATCTTTGTTATGGAATAAATGACTTTTTAGTCAGATATTCTTTTGTGGTAATTTTAAACTTTGAACAAAATAAGGAAACCTTACTAATTGCAGACTATCGATTATTCATGTGGTTACGAAAACTTTTGAAAACTACCTCATTATTTTCAGTCAGAGTTTTATGTAAAATAAAGTACAAAGCACGTGAGAAATCGGATCTTTTTATAATAATATAAGGGTTAAAAATACAATAGGTATATGGGCACAAGTACCATTGCTTGTAATCTATTTAAAAGTTATGACAGTATATTCTTAGAGTAAAAATATTTATTTAAGTAACATATTTTACTAAGTAAACATTTTTTTAATACAATTTACAACACTGAGAGTGAAGAGGCTATGTCGGATCTGGCTCGACGGCGTGCTGCAAACGCGTGATGATATTTTCAACTTAACCTGCCTGTTCTTCAAGCTTACTTAATCCCAGTGTCCTGGAAGGCCGCTAAATACCATCTACAGAGTATCTATATATGGCAAACTACGGGATTTGCTTAACCAGGAATAAAACAAGAAGACTGGCGAGTGACCGGAATTCTCGGAGCGTGCGGTGTACATACGCTCCAACTAAGGGTCGAAGATGGTTAAAGTAAAAGTAAAGTTTTTGTTAAAATGAATAATATCTTTTATCACCGTACTTGATAGATTATCGATAAAGCACTGAAATTGGCAATCGTGAAATATTGTTTTTTGGTGTGTGTTTAATCAAGACCAATGACCCAATCAAATATGCTACAACCATTCCTCGTAATATATGTTATATTTGTATATAAGTACCTCCACAATAAGTACGTTTCTGATTCCTCTAAAGTAGCAACGTGTGGTCTTGTAAAATGTTGGTTTGATAAAGCGCGCAACAATATGGACTCTCAAAACTATATCGCAATGTCTGCACGTGTGATCATGAGTTGATTTTAAAACATTGGTTGTGAATTTATAATTGTGTTGCGGTAAAAAATAATAAACTGTCAATTTTATTCAACTTTTATTGTGTAAAATTTGAGAATATTACATTTTTTATTGGACATAGATAATATTAAAACAACTCAAAATATATCTGTACCCCAGAGGCAGACGGATGCAAGTGCCAAATACCCAATTGTTCAGGAGAGCCAAAAAACAATTTTTATTTTAAACGAATACTCCAATAATAGAAATAACTTCCAAGAAAATATACATAGAATGATCATTATTTTTTATATTCTAATTCAATTAAAGTACTTCTGGAATATGTAAGAAAGGAATAAATATAATACAATTTTATATCTAAAAAAAATAAAATAAAAAACGTAGTGTGGATTAATTACATCCTTCTGCCTCTAAAGATATTTTGTTAATGTGGATTTGTATCTTATTAACCTAGCCAAAATAAAACAATTTATAAGTTTTAAACAATTATAGGTATAAATAAAACAAAGCAAAACACATTTTTTTTTTAAATTTATTATGTCATCATCATCATCATCAGCCTGAATCTATTCACTGCTGGATGAAGGCCTCGCTAATCTCAAAGCTGATTCCACTTTTCTCGTTCCTGTGCATTGCAAAACAGAACTTTATCATTTCATCGATCCAGCGGCCTCTAGGTCTACCTTGCGGACGTTTTGTACCTCTTGGATACCACTGGATGACTAAATTTGTCCAACGATTGTCTCTTCTTCGAGCTGTGTGTCCAGCCAATCTCCATTTGAGACTTTTAATGAACTCTATTATATCGCAAACCCTTTTCTGCTTCCTTATTCACTCACTCCTCTTTTTTCCTTTTTTCCTTTCGCGTTATGCCCAGTATGCACTTCTCCAACCACGTTGTGCTTCTCTAAGTTTCTGGATCTCTCATTTACTTAGGGTCAATGTTCCACACGCATGTGATTACGGGAAGCACACACTGGTTGAACACTTTGCGCTTTAGGCACAGTGGGAGGTCATTTTTGAAGAAATTATTCAGGCGGCCAAAAGCACTCCAGCCTAGCTTTACTCTGCGAACAATTTCATATCATATCATATCAATATACATTCATCTATAGACACTTTTTGTGCCAGATAGATGTAGTTTTTCACCTGTTCGAGCTGAATGCCATTGATGAGGATCTCTTTTTGGCCCGCAAAGCAGTTGAACATGACTTTCTTCTTTGATACATTTATTTTCAAGCCTACTTTGTTTCTTACTTCAGCGAGTTCCTGCATTCTGCTTTGGAGGTATTCTGAGTCTTCTATCAGTCTGAGCAAACTACTATGTATTGTCATCGGCAAAGCGCAGATGACTCACGTATTCTCTATTTATGGGGACCCTTGTCATTCCAGTCAAGTTGTCTGAATAAGTCTTCAATGGTAGCTGTAAATAGTTTATGTGAGATTGTATCACCTTATCGGACTCCTTTGCTGATAGGAAATGCGCGATGGTTTATGGAGATGTTGTTGCACTACTGTATATATTATTGAAAATATTTATATAGCGCCCGAGGATTCCTTGACTTCTGAGTGCATCGAGTATTGAAAATTTCTTTGTGGAATCGAAAGCTTTCTTATAGTCTATAAAACTCATGGATAGCGGCAGCTTGTATTCCTGTTACCACTCTGATTTCTCTGATGACTTGGATATGGTCTATAGTGCTGTAACCTCCTATAAAGTTTGTTCTCCTTGCTGGTTCTCGTCTAGTACATATTGCAGACGGTTTGAGAGAATTTTATCTTAGTGGATTATTGGATTTGCATCTTTCTGCTTCCAAGGTAGGTATGGCATTTGCATCTTTATGATATTATGCCTATCTTTTTATTATAGCAACTAGGACTTTCATCTCTCTGCCTCTAATAAATAAAGCCTTTAGCATGACGATTCTTAAAAAAACTCATTGTCCCCAAAAACGGAGTTGCATCCGTCTGCCTCTTAGGTACAGATATATTACGTTTACACAAATCTTTAAAAATACTAAGTCACACAGGACTTGATCCCACATATATCAGATTCTGGCCAATGCGCTTTATCAATTGAGCCATCTGTATCATATTTGATTGGTCTTAAAACATATGTGCTGGAATCGATGCGGGTTTGAGTTCCGCCCGGTCTCATATTTTTTCAAGACTTAATTCAAATAGGAATATTTTCAAGGTGTTTTTTTTAATTATGTACCTATAAATATATTAGTCTGGACTACGCAATATAACGCAAACCCCATATTTAAAATAGTATAACATTAAAATTATAAACGAATCTGTCGACAAAGTTCACATTCCCCTGTCTTTTGTGTTCCTCTTTGTATATGTGTTTCACTATCAACCTTTGAAGCCTCGAAAAGGGTTCTAACATCCTTGCTCCGGATGTACCGCCGTTGCCCCTATTCGCCGGATGGGGGTGCGTTTTTTTTCAAACTATATTCTGCCTTATTGAAATTCGATTTGAGAGTCGCTGATTTTGATCATATTGTGACATTCCAATTTATTCTATAAAGGATGTTTTTTTTCAAAGTTAAATTGCGTTTTGATATTATTATTTACGTAAGTTATAAACAGCCCTTTTTTGATAATAAATTCCTAATATAAATAATATTTTTCGTAATTTGTGTTATAAGATAACTAACTGTCACGGTCGTAAATATTAATGCAGTTTTATTATTTTTGATTGAATTATTAACGTTTATAGTCTGATCTATCTAAAACGGAAAAATTGCAATGAAGTTATGACAAAAAATGTCGAAAGGCGAAACCATGGTCGCTATAAATGAGTTACATGTACTAGTACAAATCTTATATTAATTTTCATTTATTTATATTTAGCATTTATTTGTGATTTTTCAACGGATGCGGAAGTTAGTCATTAGATGAATCTCTGTATGTATTGCAAGTAGATAGATACAAGGAAATAAAACGACTATTCTTTGTAACAACAAAATGCTTCCAAAAAATACTTACCTATCCAGAAGTGTTAAACAAAATGTAATAATTAATAAATTAGTGTTAGGCATTATGACAATAGAAGGCAATTATTTTGTATATGTTGCGCAACATTGGGCATGACATGGGCAAAATGTTGCCCATTTCATGTAATAGTCAATTTCTGACATTCAGCGTAACATATACATATTTTTGAAAATTTAATATTCTAATATTCAAAATATTACTATGCATGACATTTTTTATTAACCACGGCCTTGCTTTTTCGTACAAGGTGGTAGGAATTTGAACAACCACAAATACCCAGACTTTGAAAAAATCACATAAATATATTGTGTCCTCATTGGGAATCGAACCCGGAACCCCCGCATGGAAGGTCTGCGCCTTAGGCACAGCATCACGAGAGCTACTCATATAAAAGACATTACAAAGATTTAATCTCACTGATTTACAATGATTACATATTTTCGTTCATGTGCTAAACATCCATGGTTCCCAAGGTGTTATAGAAAAACAATTTATTTTTGTATAATGGGAAAACGAAAGTTAGAAATACCTACATTATAAATATGTATTTTTTAATATGTAACATGAATATACTTTTCTTATTTCATATAATATATTGTGTGAAACACTTATGATGTTGCTTATTCAAATACGAATAGTTGTATGTATAATTACTGTAACTGGTAATTATGCCAAGTTGACATGGGATCTTTTGTAAAAGCAACATCTTTCCATGGTTCATTTAATTATTTGAATATGTCAGCAAGATATGTACTTCTGGATAACTAGAGCGCTTGATCGAAAATATCACCATATTTATCTAATTTGGTGTATATTTTATTTTAAATAAGTATGTTAGATTTTTATTGTATGACCTACCTAGCACAAAGGGTCAAATTATTTTTTTACAAGACTGCACAATAATCGCGGGGATTTCATAAACCGGAGTTGCGCTCCGGTTCATTTCAAGCCCTGCTCAGAACTCGAGCCTTAGTTCAAATATTACAAAGAGAAATATACCTCTCGATGTTATCAGACAGAGAGAAAAATAACGCCGAGTGGTAATTACTTATATCTTTAAATTAAGTCTCAAATTATAGTGACTGTATTGGTTTACCTTTTATTAAATTATTAATCTACGCCGCTTCGTCTAGCACAGTTTTGAGTGTAGTAAAAATACTTTTAGTTGACCTTTTTCAATTCCATTTTTATAAACATAATATGTAACAAAAACGAATACTCCATTTGGGAATCGCTGATCTAGAGCTAGGACTTAATTAGTTATGTTAATATGGTTAACAACTATTTACTGCAATACAACTGTTGATTTAAACTTCACTTCGTGGAAGCCCATTTCCTCAGCAAAAATTATATAACCTTATTTCCTTATATTTTAAAATATAAAATTTTGTAGAATTTCATATTTTTCTCTCACATAAAATCACGCAATACCATAAGGGTGTGTGTATAAGCTCAACGGCGTTTATTTTATGGAGATTGTAGTCACTAAAGCTTAGTCCTTTACTACCTCTGCGTAAAATATCACTTGTACATATCAACGTGACAGTGTTTTGTCTCTCTATCCAAAGTGATTTTTTGACAAAACGAGTGGAGCACTTTAAGTTTACAACCAATCCGACGTTCAGTCGAGCTTTTGGCTTTTTCGTCGAGAAGACGGCGCTTATTTTTTTTATCAATTTCCTCTTTGGTAAACAATCTTATAAATAACTGCTCATTTAGACTACACTTCCGGGCCACTAGCAAGATAGATGTGTGTATTTCCCGTGCACTTTGATAAGTTTTATTTATTCATCTGTAAATGGAGCATATGACAAAAATTAATCATCAAATATCCAGTGGCTCAACTATACACGAATATCGTAGTGATCGAATGAAACTATTTTGTTCACTTGCCTCTTTCAAAACAAATTACTGTTGCACACCTATTGCCAGTTATTTTTTTATTTTTTTTATTTTTCATTCTCTGGTAACATGCTTGTTTTAAATATAAAGGGAATTAATTTATACATACCACTGTATTTAATTCTTATAATTGTATTAACTATTTGACATAAGAATGAAATATATATTCACTTATTATTAGAATCATCAATAAATCTTTAGGTTATGTTGTATTCTATATTCAAAAATATTGTATACTTCTGTGATTATTCCTGTTGATTGATCTAATAATAAATACCTAATAAAAAAATCCTCATTGTCATCACTCAAGATCGATCCACTACTAGATGAACGATACTTTCTCAAACCTCCTGTACTCTTCTCGGTTTCCAGTATCTCACGTAATAGACTACAAGAGCTTTCTTTTGGTCAAATACGCACGTAATTTTTGATAATAAAAAAGCTTAGAAAACTTACGACTGTAGTGACGTAGTTGACACTAGATTTAGTTAATTAAATAAAATACATTCAAATGTTTCGAAAAACATTTTTTTTTGAAAAGGTTACGGTATTTTTAATTTTAAGTCTCTTTTGTTATAAAAATATCCATTCAAATATCTAAATTAATTTTTAAATTACAACACTAAGTATATCCTACGTGTTTTAAGTGTGCAAAAAAATCCTGTTTATGATGTTTTTTTCTTGTTGAAAAATATACAAGTGTGCAAATAAAGTGAACGAACATAAAGAATCTTTTGTTACGTGTCTATTTGAACTTTTTCCTTTCTTTGGCAATCTGTCTGGAAACTTGTATGAAAATAACAAAATATGTGCTGAGCATTATGCCTCTTATAAATAAAATCTGAATTGAGATAATTTCAAGGGACAGTGGGTTTTTAGGCGTAAAAAGGTTATACTTATTTTCATAATAGATGCCTTTACTCAAGTAAAGATTTTCGTGTATTTTTTTAAATAAAAGAAAAGGTTTTGTATTATTAAAATAGATTTCTATCGCAACTTTTATGGGTTTTGGCATTCGGACTAGCAATTTATTTTTGAAATAAAAATTACACTAGGTACCTACCTATCTATATAAAGTTAAGTATATTATTTAAAAATACATGTTTAAATTGAATATTAATGAATTATAATAGTCATTATTTATTTAGTAAAATAAAAAGAGATTAAAATAAATAACAGGCATTCTGGTAAAATATATTGTAAAATTAATTTAAAAAATAAATTAATATAATAAGTTCTGTTTAGGTTTGACGAGTTGTAGATAATTTTGCTTCTATAATCTTGGCTTGCGAGTTAGAAATGGGTTTGTCTGTATAATTTTGGATCTTTCGATTCGAATATATTCGAATATAATATAACCAAATAAGTTTGGGAACCCCTGAATAAACACCCTAGACTCCAGTTAGAGAATGTAAAAAATAAGTTAATATTGAATGCTTATCAACTATTTTTTATTATATTTTATCTCTGTTAAGAGATGTACAAATATATTTAGGGGGTTTTAAAAATATATGCATATTATGGAATTGTAGGAATAACAAAAAAATACTATTAATACTATTGGCCGAGGGTACTAGATAAAATTTTATTTTAATTATAATATATTGAAGTTTTATATTAGGTATTCCATTTGACTTATTTTTTCGACCCGGGTTTCGCCTTTCGGCATCTTCAGTCACTATGCGCACTCACCAGCGGCAAACACACACTGTGAACGAATCCAGTAATTCTAATTTATATAATAAATTATTACAATAAAGTATGTAAAAAACTTATTAACTACATATCAAGTCAAGAATTAAATGTAAAAATAAAAATATATATAAAAAAAAAAATTAATAGTGTTTGTAAAACCCTACCTAATAGATAATTAGATATGTACCTAATCTCTAATAAAACATTCAATATGCGTATAAATCGTCAATACAGGGAAACAATAGCTCTGGGTAACGTATTGGGAATTTAACGGAATTTACTAATGACAAACTAATGTACTTAAACATACTTACTAATAAGAAATAAGGATTTTTATTAATAATCCATAATTGGTAAACTGAATGCAATAATCGCTGTACTAAAATATCAGGTTTTAATAAAGTTACATTTGTTATTATATACTTTTTTTATTATAAATATTATATACACACAATATACACACACACATAAATACACAGACATTCCCACATACGGATATACATTGATATAATCATAAAACTATTGTTAAACTAGTGTCTTATATGTCTTGAGAATGTTTAAATTTAAATTTAGAAACATTGGAAATGAAATAAATTTTTTCGTCTTCAACTTCTTTACTAGAATTTATTCTAATTGATACGTTATTCAAAATTGTGTATTTGCTATAAATTTATACCTATTACGCTTGTACAAATACTGAATTTCAATTAAATTTTTCCCCCGATCCCTGGCGTAAAAAATATTCTAAATCTGGGATTGAATATTTTGTCAGCTGGGAACGTGACTCCTAGTAAAGTTGGTTAATACGAATCCAATTAACGAAATACTTAGAATAAGATAAACACAGACATTTATGTTTCAGACATCGTATTATTAAATTACACATAATATCCGTTTCATATTCAATCATTATCGTATTGTTTGAGAATATTAATTATTTTTGGTTAAATTATAAATTATTTAGCAGAAACGCATGCACAGCAGTATGTGATCGGGGTTAATTCCTTTGTTAACAATTAAATATAGTATCAGCGTTGATGTAGGTATAATAACATTACTAAAATACTCGCGGCTTAGTACTCTAGTTTCAAATGGTTATTAAATTCAAAACTGAGAATTTTGGTAAAACTCACAATTTATGCAACAACCTCGGGTTTTATCAACATTATTACGACAACGCAAGAACCAGCGGGTCATTCAGCTATCGCATAATTGCCATATCTACAATCTGCGATCAGGGGGTCGGCTAACTTGAGCTTGATCATCAAAACGCCTCGAAGTTGCAACGATGCGGCGGTCAGCTTTTATTGATATTTGCCAATTGCGAACTTTATTAACAATAACTCTTGTAATTTACTGAATATCTATATATATGAATAGCGAGTTATAGTTGATGGGTTACATCAGATCAGATTCAGTCTCAATTTCATACCGCACAGTACTCACTTCCACCGAGCCTCGGACCAGTGCACTTTCTCATCGTGTCTCATCCTGAAGCATTCTCTCAGCGTGCCTGGGACTCAAGCATTCCTTCCACCGAACCTCGGACCGCTAATATGTATCATGTATAATTTTATTCTTGTACTAACTGTATACCGTTACGCAGCAATAAACATTCGCTTCTCTATTCAGCTCAGCAACCTCCAGCCAGTCCCTTTTCATCTCAATACCGGTTACCATCAAACATGTATTATTTGGTAAGTAGGATATTCCCGTGTACTATATTTTTCTTCATTTCTCGGCGATTCGCGTGTGTCAAAAAATTAAAACAATCTCTAATCGGTGATTAAGGAAAAGGAAATTAGTACAATACACAACGTTTAATTACCATTCGAAGCAATATATTACAAATAATTGTATTGCACCAACCATTTCAAAATACTTGAACCAAATGAAATTGACAATAATTAGTATCAAGAAAATTAATAATTTGGTTTAAATAGCATATTCTTAGTCGCTTTTTATTTCCACGTTACTTCTCTTAACTTGATTATCATATTATCAATATAACAGGTTATTCGTCAGCCCGTTGGTATTTAAATATCTCTTGAGTACCTACTATAATACTGGATGATGACACTTATCTAGCAATAATCTGTTCTCTAGAATTCTGATGAAGTGACCTGCTCATCTCGATTTCAATGTTTTTGGTTATATTAATTTATATATAAATTATTTAAAAAATCACACCCACATTTTAAAATCAGAACGGGTAATCACAATATAAAATTTTTGAGTCATCTATATTTTATTATTCTCGTTTATATGTATATTCAGTGGCGGCTCTAGCATCTTTTAGTAAGTGGGGTCAGATGGCGTGAAATATCTAATAAGTACCTACCTAATCAATATTAATCAAAGCGTAAAAAACATATCTTTTTTAGCTATTACTTCATCGTCATATGCCTCCTGCGTTCGAAAGAATCTTATTGCTACAAGAAAAACAACATAGTTTTTTGAAGGATACACTTGCCGTCAACCATGTTTTTTGGTAAACTGTTCGGAGGTTAATGCTTTTTTTGTTTTGATTAGTTCATACACAATAACTAAATCTGTTGGTGACTGGTTGATGAGGTCCTAATTGTTTCACTTCTAGTTTGTCTTCAAATGTCAATGTACTGAACTTATATTTCAATAAATGAACCACCTCATTCATCATAATACCTAATATTATTAATCAAAATTATTTTACTAACGTGAAATTCATCTATCCACAACTAGTACATTACAATTATTAATATTTAGGTAGGTAGGTAATACAAATTAATATTGATTTAATTAACTGAAATAGCACATACCTACCTACTCTTTTTTATTATCATTCAATATAATCTAAGCATTCAAGATAATATTATAAATTATTATAGTATGTATTAACAAATATATTTTAAAACTTAAGGAGATAGATGACATATTTGATCACTTACTGGCAAACTAACTAATAAACTAAACCGATGGGTCATGGGATATGAATTTACAGCCGACCGACAAGATAACTTGATAATATATTATAAACTCACACTTATGCAAGACCAGGTATTTACTACAGTGTCCCCGGTCCAGCATCGGCACATGCGGATAAAATGTGCATAGCACGTGCATAGCACGTGCAGAACGGCCTACAGATGTACGCATTGTTCAGCTTCCTTATGAATTTTGAGAATAACATTGCTTTGATTTTAAAGGGACCACCGAATTTCGACCCCGGCAGTATCGTTGTATTGTACTATGTAGGTGGTGCCAAAACTCACATAGAGCATTAGAGATGGGCCAAGAAACAAGAATCAAGGATGGGCAAACAGTACAAATAAAATATATACTTAATTAATTTATACAAAATCAATGTATTATGGTAGGAACGTATAACATGAATATTCAATTGAATATTGACTATAGAATGATGAGGGGACCGGGGTCTGTCCCCTAGGTACCCAAAGGAAGAGCCGCCCCTTTGTATATTTATATTGATACGTCCCATCATTTGGTACCTCTAAATAGGCTGAGAGAGTGCGAAGTTGCGGAACCTCATTGCCAAGAAAGTTAGCAAACATTTTCAGTTATAATGAAAACATAATATTTGGCCACGTCGTCTTGACTTGCGTCACTTTACGTAATAAAAGATACAACAATTATTGAGCTGCACAGATTACGGCAAATTATTTATCCCCGCCAACGAACGCGTATGTATAAATTCTACCGCTGGTAAGGGGTGCTCGATTGTCCTTAAAAATAAATTTAATCTCTTCAACATTGAACAAATAAAGGTCGTGGGCCTATTGGAGAGAAAAATATGGAGGGAAAACGCGTGTCACCAGGTTTCTGTCCTTTTGAAGAACACACATTACTATCGACAGATTCAATTACTTACATTACAAAATTTTACTAAATATTTAAACTAGACTTTCGGTGGCACTCTAGTGTCTTCATTTGGTGATATATTTTATTTATATAATTTCTGCAATAAAAGGTTTAAAACAATTGTCTTTATACACAAATGTAAATAAAAATAACATCTACAATTTAATTAAACAGTGACACAAAAGACTACTTGGTATTTTAATTGCTTTAAATATAACATTCCACAAAGTAATATTTTTAAGAAACCGAAAACAAAGTAACTTCGCATTCACTAGTTTATTTCTATTACTGTACAAAAAGAATATAAAATCTTGTAATATACCTTTAGTCAATATCATAATGATAGCAGAAAATCCTAAAATATTCCTGAATTATACTAAAATATAATACTTTATTAAATTACATCAGAGTCTATATATTTTTACTGTGTTTTTACTTCACATTTTCTAATTGCATTATATTTGTACTTAAACAAAATTTATACGTATATATAGCTAACATAAAAAATTGAGAATAATGAAAAACACATCTTTGTAAAATAAATCCTTTGCTGCATGTATTTTCATTAAAACCTCAAAGAAAGCACCTACTTACTCGGCAGAATGGTGGAAAAATATGAATATACGACGTATGGAATAAAAACACCTCAGTAAGCATTAAAAACAAAGGGTTTTGCACCCTCATACGTCAGCGGCACGATAAGAGATAGGACTGGCAGGGTCTGAATAACTGTGATGGGAATAATTTACGTATATTACTGAAGACATATATTATATACATATATATATTTTCATTTCTTATATCGCTCAGATTTTGGATTTTAAGATACGCCTCACGTTTATTGCCGTTATTTATAACTTTGGCATCCGCACGAGATTTCGTTGATTTAAAAAATTGTGTAGTTCTTTTAAATACAGGATGTTTGGAAATGTAAATAATTATAATTATTTTATAACTATCTTTTTTTAAGGATAAACAGAATTTTATAAAACCATAGAAATATACATATAATTAGTAGGTCTATTATATTATTAGTAGGTACTAAATCACATTACTAACTGTCCGGGTGAGTGTACTAATTTTTGATGCATTCTCCAATTATATTTCTAAAATTTTATATTAATGAAGTATCAATTGTATTTATACAATATAAAATAACTACAATTTTTTTGTTTAGATTCCTATTTTAACATATATTTTTTATTGATATGGTTCTGTATATTATTGCGTTTTGTGGATGAAGATAAAGGATTTCATAATCATTTTATATTAATAACTGTTCAGCTGTAGTATATCGATTGTAGGCTGACTTACATTTATTTGTTTACTCAAATTAATACTTCTAGTCATGCAAATTAATCATAGTCTTTAACAAATACCTACATTATCCGAGAAGTTCTTCTATAGGTACAACGCGTTGTTGGACTTTTATTATCCTGATTTGTATTCCCTGTTTATTTTAGAAGCACTATTGAATCGACTGCTTGCTCCCTTGCTATTCTTGTTAATAAATAAGACATAAAAGTATTAAAAAAATATAAGTGACTTGAGTACTTAACGAATTTAGGCATCATGGGCTACCTACATTTAATGTTTTTGAAGTTATACTTCTTTTGGCGCATTTGGGAAATCAGATCAGAGTGTATTTTTGGCGTGTGACATGTAACACATAATTTATTTTTTTACACGAAAAAAAACGCACTCGATTGGATTAGAACCACCGATTGTTCGGTTATCAGCCGAACGCACTACCTTTACGCCACAGTATCATACTGCAATCGTGACGATTATACAGTATAATATTATGGTTTAGAATTATTGCGTTGCCTAGGCAGCGAATTTATGATTGTTGGCCATTTGCAATTCCTGACGTAAACAAATGATTAAACGTCAGAGTGACAGACAGTTGGTATTTTAAAAATAAAAACAATGAGAAACCATCATATAATTTAGTAATATAAGTTAAAGTGTATAGTGTAAGTATATAGAAATAAACCAACGGCATTTCAATAAGCGGTCCTTTTCTTGAGTGTGTAATTTAACAAGATAATTAAGAGCTAGTCAAAGAATCTAGTTTATCAAAAGTTTTGTTTTGTTACACCAAAGAAGTATAACTTCTAACGCGCGTACATATGTACACACACCGATTTTTTTTATTGTCATTCATTTTTCACTGAATATGATATAAACCATACGCGTGGAAAATCCCCGTCAATATAAAATCCCTTACCTGAAAATAATTCCCATAAAAAAGAGATTTTGTATATACGTAGTGCTAGTATCTACTTATAATCAACCGTTAATTAAATACCGAAAAATATAAAGTTGATGTAGAAATACGTGTCTTAAGAATATTTTTATCGTGCATGCATCGGTTAGTTTAAATTAGAATTTAACTGATGATTATGTTCAGATACTTTAAATTCACCGTGCAACTCATGTATTATACTTTTAAATGTCTGAATATTTTAAATTGGTCCAAAAACTAAAAATCGTTCCTTATTTTCCAAGATGGCGGCCATATGACAAAATGTTCGAGTTTTAATTTTTGATATATTACTACTGTGCACTAGTTATAGTGTTATATTTAGAGGAATTATTTCCAAGTAAATCTCCTTTTAGTGTAAGACTATAAAAAACCGAATTTACTTAATAGCATCATCAAATCAAAATGTAAGTGGAAAGAAAAAATATATGATTACTTCGGTTTGCATTCTATAAATCTTTTTAAATTTCTCTTTACTAGAATAAGCCTTAGAGTAGAGGATATTTATATAAGCCTCATAATATCATGGCTACGAATATACAATATTAATGTATAAATCAGTATAAGTAATTCTTTAATTAATTATGATTTCCTTAACACATTTCTATTACCGCACTACATTAATGAGTTACAGTGGTGGTTTAAATAAGGTGTCCAGAACATTCTTCGCCCACAATTATTTATTGTTCGACTTTAAAAATACTCTTCATTCAAATAAAAAATTTTCTGAACACAATTTTGTACGCATCCAATAAATGTTACCTATAATTATTCGCCTGTAAAATTCTTTGCTTCAAATATTGATATCAATATTATTAATAAATAAATATAACTGTTTGTTTTCTTTATTACGGCTTTCTAAATATTCAAAGGTATTTCGTGTAAATTTTTACTTCTTTAAACGATGTTTAATATTTGTTACATAAATAGTGTCTTTTGCGATAATTTCATCTCATTTGGTAAGTAGTACCAAACCATCCATCACTAAATTGACCTTCGTTAGAGATTTGATTGAAACTGGCATTTGGCGGTTTTATAACAAGGAGCATAGCAATGCAGTCAAATATATCGTTTTATTTGAATGTTTAGCTGAATTTAAGTTGTATTAAATTATATTAGTTCCGTCACGCCAACCTGTAGGCAAACATCTTCATTCAACTTTACATAACCGGCATATTTCGTTCAGTTATCGCTCGTCGTAGCACCGTAGATCCGTAGAAACGTAGAGGCGTAGAGCCAGTCGCTATTGCCCACTTCAACGCAGATCCGATATTCCTCTACTCATCACATTGGATATGCCATTTCGCTAAATCGAATCCACAATTCCGTTAGATTATAGAAATAACTCAGTTTTATTTCTCACTCTTAAATGTGTGATTTGGTTAAACTGAAAACTGTTTTAGCAAGTGCATAGTTTGTAAGTGGTAAAATATTTAATACATATTTGATAAATTTTTATTATTTCATAAAAAAGTCAATTACATTTTTCGGATTCTCGTGTTACTGAGTACTTTTATGAAATTGTATGTAAGTATTTCAGAATTGGCATTAATGGATATCTTAATTATTAAAATATTAATTAAAATCAAGCATACTGCACATCTTCAAGATTTTAATATATACATAATATATTATAGTAGAAACCCAAATTAACGTGCCTGGAGTTTATGTTTTTCTGTTATTTTTGTGTAGTTTCTTGAGTCCAGTTTTATTTTAAAAATTATTTATTTATTTAATAAAACAAAATATTGTGGACATAACAAATCTAAATTCAAGATGTTCACAGCATGAGATTTACATTATGACAAATATTACCCTAACAAGAGAGAAGAGAAGAATATATTATATAATAATACAATTGTATACAGAAAAATAAAATTTCGAATACAAAATACATAGCATGTCACTGAAAATGTCTACGTCTTTTGGAAGCGCATTGAGTAGTCTTGCAGCCTTCGTTAATAGTACTTGACATGATGAAACGATTCCGTTTTAGTACATTAACTGTGAATACCCGGTTTCACGTTAATATTTCCCGCAATTTACATCTAAAATATTTAAAATTTATTTAAAATTGTTAAAAACTAGAATTTCTATTTAAATAAGGGTCTGCAGTGCACAAAGTAACCATTATATTTATATTTATGGATGGATAAAAGAATACACGACAGCACCTGTTTTAATAAAATACACATTAAATTTACAAAACACAGACGGCAGAAAACAGAATAATAATAATTGGAAAAATATATTTTAATAAGTTCCATGTAATCGGCCTTCAATCGTAAACCTATTTGAAAAGTTGAACTGAATAATATTTTAACCATTGGGTATGAAAACGATATATATTCACGAAGTTTTTTTTATTTCCTATTACATCATCATTACCTATATTAATATTATTACTTGCCATTACGAACTCTAATAAAAACGCAATAAAAGTTTTTTTCGTGAAACAGCCATTTGTAAAAAAATGACATTAAGGAAAATTTGGAACAATGCTGAGAAAGCGATTTTTTTTTCAAAAGCAAAGCGTGGGAAATTGAAACTTCTTCTGTAATTTTTGATGAGGCCGCATCTATCAACGCATTAACCAAAAAAAATCCGGACACAGAAATCTACTCCGAAAAGCGGACATATTATAACACTTAGTTTTATTTTAAAAAAGTTATTTTTTGTGTCTGCTATGAATAATTGTTATTACTTTGTTAACTTTAAAGTCATTTAGAATTTTTTACCACTTTGTTATATTTTGTGAGTGAGTTTTGTATTTAAATATAATTTCTAGTGTCTGTTACATTTTAACTCATATTCAAAGCAATTGTATTATATCTGTACCTCTTATTATTAATTTATAATAATCAATAGACGATTTATTTAGTTTAAGTTATGTACTAATCGTTATGTAATTATTGAATTACATAGATATATCAATAATTCATTTAATGAAAAATAATCACCCTCAGTTAATATTTCATTATTTTTGATGATTTTATTTCTATGTAAGTTTAAAATTCTCTCCTCTCATGGTGAAGTAGATTGTAGAGCGCCAGAAACGCTAGAAGCCTCTAAACTCTACAGATAAGTAAAAATGGTAATTAACTTTTGATAGAGGTTGCGCTTTTTGCAGAGGACTTTAATTTGAAGATGCTGATGGATTACGGATTAAGGGGAGGATACCAGACACTGGCCTGTTATGTTGAGAGGGCTAGCGTGCTGGAACTGGTTCGGTATTCACGCACTCACGCACTGGTAAACGGACTGTTCAGAATGTCACTCTCACAGTTTCACTTTGGTTTTGGGATAAATGATGATGGCAAGTTTAGATGGATGATAGACGCAACGTTCGCTCAAACCGTGTCAGATTTAGCACAACAAAGATTAAACAGATGCGTTTTAGATGACTCACTCTGTGGTTGACGCGGCCTCGTTCGTATCGTATCAGATAGAGCGGGATAAAGTCTTAACTTAAATAAGCCTAGGCACGTCGGCTGTCTTAAAGTAACTGAATGTAACTACAATCACGGTCAATTTATGAGCCGTAACTGCTGACTTGCCACAATATCTGGGGATTTGAGGTAGGTGAGAAAAGCGACCATAATTGCCCCAACCATATTGTATTCAACACTGTTATTAACAGTGTCATTTTTCCAGTTGCGGAATTGTATCATGGCATGGGTGACATATTTGATTTATTCAATCAATCATGAATTAGTTTATACTTACTATAAAATTTATAATTTACAGCGTTCATAAAACTTTCTATATTTTATCGTGTAGTTAGAATTTTAAAAAAATGGCAAATTTTTTTATCTCAGAATGCGACGTTGCCTTGTTAATTTGGATTCTGACATTTGTTACTCTATTTAAATATAAATATGTGGCTTTTGTCGTTATTTAGATTAAACATAACGCCAAAATTGTGTCTGACCAAGTGTTTGGTCAGCATTAATGTCAAATTGAAATAAACGAAACGTATTTCATCTCTAGCCAAAACTAAAAGTAGATACTAGATACTCCTAAATAAGTCACTTTTGAAACAGATAGTAATCTAGTGCACCAGGTTGAGCGCCAAAACCACGGATTTTATAAGAACAATGGGATATGATCCGCGTCCTCTTATATTTAAAAAAAAAATATTTTAGCATTGTCTACTTTTATTATGTCCTTATTTAAGCAATATTAATGCACAATATAAAACAAATCATTTGTTATCTACTTACCAATATTCTTATTTAGCTAACCTCGTTCCTTTCCTATCAAACTTTTATTAGTATTTTTATGCAGGTATTAACTCGACTGCGTCCATAGATAGCATCTGAATGCTTGAAATAAACTGGCATTCGTAAACTATCCTACTCATATACAACTGAATCTAGTGCATTGAATAATGAATTACAGTTTTGTAAATTAATCTCAATTAATACGATCGACTAAGAATAATTGATTGAATTTGGAACAATTAAAATACAATTAACTCGACTTAAATCAAAAATCAAATTATTGTAAATATTTGTTTACGTTCGTTAGAATGCGGATATTGGATAGAATGTTTTCATCTGTGTTTATGCATTACTTTAAAGTTTGATAGATGATAAACCGTAGTTGGACCGAAGCAACCTAAATTAAGAAAACATCGAGAGAATAAGAATACTTCGATAATCTCATAAACTATAAAATGTCATGTATGTTGTTTCCTTAGTATATTTAATACACTAAGGAAACGTGTTACCTTTAACTGTACCAGCAAAGACGTATTAAATCCAATGACGAACCCATAACATTGGCCAAGCTATGGAATGGAAACGTTTATGTGCATCTGTAGTAAAGCTTCACTTTTTTTTCCTAGATGATTTTATGGAGACCTCGCATTTACTACCGAGGTTTTTATAAGGACTTTGGCACGCAAATTACTCTACTTGATGCTAGTCAAATAAAAATTGTGCCGGCTGAGAGAATATGCCTTACTGAAAACGATTCTTCTACTCGCATCGGGTATTGCTAATTTGAATTCGGCCAGGGCCTATGAAACCGCCTTGCAAAAACTCCGGAAAATTCTTTGTAGCGCAAGTTAGTCGTTAGCGTGGTAAAAGAAATGTCGCATAGGACTGATATTTTGAGCATATACTTAACCTATCTTATATGACTGCAGTCACTGGATCTGAAAGGCATGAATCATCATTAAATGTCACCAGTTATTATTTTTATTCTTTTTAGTACATCAATTTAAAAAGTGCATCTCTTCCGGCCTCGTTTGCCATGGTCCCCGGAAGGTATCGAATATCCACATCTGCCATATGTAATAAAAAGTTCAGGTTTTGCCGCTCCTTGCTAAAGATTTGACAATCTAGGAGTAAATGTAGGACGTCCTGGTCGCTTCCGTCGTCACACGAACACTTTCCATCAGATGTTATTTTAAACCGGTGCTAGCATGACTCCGTGACCTGACTGGCCGCCTTTGATCCCCTTCTCACCTGTGCCCTATTTGGCAATTCAGATCAATAGAATCATTAACAAATAGGTTGGTGTTCATTCTATAGAGACCCCGTATTTGGACTATTTAACTGCCGTTAAATTTAAGTAAAGTGGTTTTTCACCGTATTAGCACCTGTGTACCAAATTCCAAGTCTATGCGTATATGGAAATTTGGCGAAAAGTGAACGTAAAGAAGACAAAAAAACTTTACAGTTTTTAGATTATATTCTCTGGTGATAATTTAAGTGGATTGTAATTCATGGTTCAGATGGGTAGGGTGGACTTGGGAACTCTGGGTAATAACGTTGAGTTGATGATGTGCAGGAAGTCCCACACTCTTGGCTCTCAATTTATTCACGTTTACACTGTCACGCTTATGCTACCATATCACTCATGGCTTTGTAGTGCACGGTCTGTACAGGTGCGCGGTCACCGTGTAGGTCTGTGTTTGTTGGTTTAATTGTTTGTTGTTGTCGATTTTGCAGTCATATTGGCACTAACTTAAGAGTTATCTAGGTGAAATATTGTTTGGTGAGGATTTAGGCAAAATTAGGCCAAACTATGTCTTTACAATTATGTAGAAGATTTGTGGGTATATTAAAAAGTTAATAATTATCTTAATTTTACTAATTGAATATTTCTGTTCCTCAAGCATTTACTTTGACCGTTTTGTTTAATATAATACAGCATTGTGCCATACTTATTGCCACTAGTTGTAATTCTTGTTTATTGAATGTTCCTTTCTGTACTATTTACAATTATTATTACATAATCCATACTTCTATTCTGTTTTATGACGCATTGACCAATCACTACCACACCATAATACTGTTCTGTTCTGAATAAATAAATCTATCGCAATGACAAGATTGAATTAGACAGTATCATAGTATTATAAATACTCGTTGATTTTCTTTTACTCTGATATAATAGTAAAGCCCTCAGAATTGTATATTTTATAAACGTTTGTAATAAATAATTGATTCAACTTACGCCATCTGCCGTATTCTACCTGTTTATATTTCGTTATATCCTAACCTCAGAGCAAAGTGGTGTTTTGTAATGAATTTCAGGGAAACACCCGAAAGAATCTTGGAACACTTCCAATTCGACGGTATGATTTAACTCTTGATTCTAGAGGTTTGCTGGAAATATATATTTGGGGATGTTGAATTAGCTATAAATACTCTTATGAAACAGCGTGGGTACAAATTAAATTTATCTTACCATCAATTTGCGCACTTGTATAGTGGACATATTGTGACTGAGGAAACTGATATTGTGAAAAACTTATATAATTAGATTAAAGAACTAAATTAAAACTAATACATTCTAATTATTAAAGAATGGTAATGATGTTGTTTGTGATATTATCAACTCAAACTAAAACGACTCCGTGTTAATTTATTTTCAAAATTTCAACATTAAACCACGTCCTTCCTCATACCATACACGGTATTAATCGGGCGTATCATGGTATCCTACGTTTGGTGTGAAGGATCAATACTTCAACAACTGAGAGATTTAGAAATCGAAATAGCTATCGATAACTTAATAATTTAACTCTAATATTTTCTCTTTATTTGAATTGACTAAATATACAGTTTGTATTAGACTTTGTAGGTTAAAAATAATAATTATTAATAATTTATTAACAATCATAATAATCCTTGGTAATTTCTGCATTAATGCATTACACTATATCTTTCTTCATCTTCTCACTTCTTGTAGACGATAAGGTCATTTTTGTTTTTTAATTTTCATATTTTTTTAAAGTTGGGTCGAAGTTTACTCACTATCTTTTGAGTGCTCTGCCGGAAATTTAACGGTTAAAGGGATATTGTAACTTTTGTATTGGCTCCTAGTTACAACTATTTGCTTAATTTGTGCATTCTGGATTTTCGTTCATTCTCTTCGCCATCTGACCATATTATTATTTTATCATTAACAAGGGAAAGTTATCGTATATAATGCAACACTATCAAGATTTTACAATGGATACAATTATCTAAGTGGGTTGCTGAAAAAATTGTCTCTTCTTCGTCATCATTTTCAAACCATTTTACATTATTTAATAATGAAAACTTTTGCATAATATGCACATTAGTTACTAATGAATACACTCATCTGCTTTGAAAAAAATCATCGGTTAATAAATAAAAATAATATATTTCAAAAAAGGAATATTCAGCGTAATATTACATATTAAACATTATAAACGCCTCTCTATTTTTTCTTGGTCGTTCCACCGAGGATTGTGACCACCTTAAAATTCTGCTATCTTTTGAGCGACTAATACTTTCCACCCCTCTCGATCCTCTGCTTCTCTCAGAGAAGATCTTTCTAGTCAGTTCCTTCACTTGGTTGCTTTAGCGTGCCGACGCCTTTCTTCTGCTTCACCTTCCCTGGAAGCTACACAGGTTATCCAGTTCGCGCCGAAAAATATGTCTAAAAACTACAGAATGCGTCTCGAATTGTCAAGAACCGTTCCTTTATCTGTAGTCTCTAGGATCTAGATGATGGACTGGTTCATCCTGTTTTCTATTTAATACATTTGCCACTAACATAATATTTTGAAAGCATCAACAATTGCTTTACGCTCCTTTACCCTCAGGGTATATAACTTGACACCGTACAAAAATATGGAGAATGCGAATTTTTTCACAATCGTCATTTTCATAGCAATTGAAATTCCTCCATCCTTCCATGTAGTGATAAGACATGTCATCGTATTTTTTTCCAATTTGTACGCGCTGTTTTATTTCTACTTCACATCCGCCTTTTCCACTAATTATTGATTCCAGATATACAAATCTACTTTTTCTAAGTTTTGGAGTATACTTGCAGAAGGTAGAAGGTTAGCCCGATCGATACCCATTATTTTGGTTGTATTCCTATTAATAATAAGGTCATATTTGTGACTCTTTCTCCATCCGGTTCAGCAGCTCTGTGAGTTCTCCTTCGTCAGCAGTGATTATCGTGGTATCAACCTGTGAATACTTCGAATGCGTTCAATGATTTAAATATGTTTAATTTTTCATTAATCACTTATTATTTAGTAAAAGGTTTTTGTTAAGAAGATGTAATAGTCTTACTTGTAAATCAAGGACAAGAAAACGGATGCAGATGAACATGCAGAGTGGTTAAGAAAACCAACTCTTGATTTGTGGCATAAAAACCTCAAATTATTTATTTTGAAAAAATTTGAATAAAATAACTAACGTGGATTTTGTGTTTATTTGTTTTCATATATGTACATAAATTTCAAATCATAAAGCTGTTTTTCCGTCAATATAATCTTTCTATGCTTCTGACTGATATTATGAAATGTTTACCTTCTTTAAAATAAATAAATAATATATATTCTCGTTGTTAGACTGTCGATGTCTGTCTTTGATGTCTAGAAATGCTCGTGTAATCGATATTATAATAATATATATTTTAACCATTTTCCGCAAACGGAATTTATTCTACGAGTTGTCGTTTGTGGATTATTTTGTTTAATTATTTTTTGAACCGATAATTTTTAGACTACGTCATAAGCCCGTGTCTTACATTTTTTTAAATTAAAAAATACTAATTAATTTTTAATTAACTATTTCTTTTATTCAAACGAATAATTCACAAGATTTAAGAATATATCATTCTGATTATTGAACATTATATTATTTAGAAGAACACTAACTGAGAGAGTATATCACAACCAATAGAAAAAACTTTTTTTGAAAAAAGTAAGCCAACCGGTCGGGAATCGAACCCGGCATCTCCAACGGGTAAACGCCCCAAACTAGTCGCATTCAGCCATTATGCTACGGAAGACATACTAATGACGACAAATATTTAAGCTATTGGCTATTAAATACCTACCACTCAGCGCTCTTCGAAATCATGTTACTTCGGCAATCGATTTTTGTTTATTAAATCAAAGTAGGTAGTTATTTTACTATTACAACGATTACTAACCGACGGTTGTCAATCCATATGTGGATAAATCTAAATCTATATGTGGATATTGGTAAAAGTTTATCTGTCCAAAATTCATGAAAAAATAGTACGTTACATCATGTTTTATTGTGATAATTTTTTAAATACTGTTGCACCCTCAAAGATTATATACATTTTCGTTTATTTTCTTTTGGTTGTAAAGAAATATATGCCTAGGTAAACACTCCTCGTAAAGTTTTTGATGCGTTTCTATTATGAACATGCCTGTTTAAGCATTATTCATCTTATGGTACACTTACTTTTGATATGAATTCGTCTACATGGATAAAACTCCGACAAAGATATGTAATATATTAACAATAAGCTAAAGTAATGCCTGTTTTATGGTATATATACCTAGATGAATGTCACGTATTATAATATTCATAAAATAACATGTGTATAATACTTACTATATTGTATCATATTCTAAAGCACGTACTCAATTTTCATTATCATTGCAGTTGACTATACATCTTCCAATATATTAATAAATTTTTACCAAATTTGCCATTTTTTTCATAATGATAAAACGGTGGTAAAACTATTGAAAGTTTCTTCTTCTTCAGCCATATCTGACCCGTAGTTGTAGCATATGGACACCACGCGGCATCTCCAAGAATCCCTGTCGCTCAACAGTCTTCTTGTTTCGTTCCAGGTCAAACCAGCATCCCGTAGGTATGCCGTATACACTCAATAGATAGTATTTAGTGGCATTCCAGAACGCCAGAATCCAGTCGGCTTGAAGAACAGACAAGCCAAGTTGAAGTTCTTTTCTGGCATCCGAAGCACGAGGCCCAGCCAGGTCCAACGACGCCTCTTCACTCTCAGCGTGATAAGAGGCTGCTTGGTGCGTTTTCTTATCGCCTCGTTACTCTTAAAGTCATACCACTGCACACCCAGTATACATTGCGAGCATTTATTTTTGAAGCTCATTACACGGTTGGTTTGAGCTTTCGTTATTATTTTTGTTAATAATACATTGTCAAAATCATCGTAAAATGGTGTAATATTATGTTTGGGAGCAGTTCACCAAAACAGTTTGGTTGACTTTTAAATGCGTGATTTTGGGCCAAGGAAGGGTTTACTAAAAATGAACAAATGCCTCCTGAATCACAGAAAATTTATTCAACTAAATACTTTAATCTTTTTTGTCGATAAACCAACTATAAGACTGTTTAATCAGGAAAGAACGTTCAACTGTATAACCAAATGTAAAACATCTACAAGTAACAAGTTTTATTGTTAATGTTTCATTCGAATTCCAATTCATATTGTTATTTAGTTGAAAGATTTATTTTTAAGATGTCATAGGCATGACAATGTAAAGTCAGAAGAACTGCAAAACGTACTGACGAAAATCTACGGCGACCTGACCGACTGACTTCGACCCTTCATAAAACGTTCTCATTTTATTGCGGGTATTCCCCTATTTACGAATTCTTGAGAAATACTACTCAGATGAAAAAGAACGGTGCAGCACTAGCAAACATTCGCGTATATATTATACTACAGCATTGTACTCCTACAGTGAAGGAAATGTTCTATTGAAGTGAACAAAGGCATTCCGTGGAATACAGTGCTAACGTATACCATTGATTGCTAATACTAACTGTGGAACATATTGACTGTACTAAGAAAAGGGTATCAACCCACACCAAACCAATTTTACAAAGAATGCTTTAAAGAACAATTATATATATAGACTCGTATTTATGTAGTTCGGCCAGTCAATGTTCAACAGTATTCGTAACTCTAGGTATCGATCGTTATACGCATTATTTAAACGATGTTTCTTTATTATGAGACTTATGAAAATAAAAAATATAACCAGTGGTACTGTGAAACTGGAACATTCTAAATCGGCGTTTCGGATTCTTTTAGGTTACACTCGATAATTTTCAATCACGTGAATATGGAAAATTATGTTATTTTTTACTTACGAAAAAACCAAAATGATATATGTATTAATAAATACATATACATATTTACACAGTAAACAAGGTGTAAAAAAGCAATAAAAGTAATTATCAGCCCAATTCAGAGGTGATTATGAAAAAATTAATTGATTATGTTTACTTAAAACACTGATCATGATAACATCTATATATTGACGAATTTGTTTTTATAAAAGAGGTTGGGAAGAGGATGTACAGGGGACAGTATCGAGGGTAACGGGGGGGGATTGGTGATAAAAAATATTTAGCTGTACACTATAGGATGTAACAGTAGGTACTGTTTTATTTTTACAAACTTTTAAGGCGAAAATAGTAGTTTTGATTTCTTTCCTCGATATGATATTTTGTGCTATTGCTTATATAGTGATGGGATTTTTAATAACTATATTTAAGTACCGTATCAATTATATTATAAATCTATTGAGAGATTTGCGGAAAGACTTACATGTGAGAGATGCATGTTAGGCAAACCCCTTAAAGACAAAAACTGAATAATTTCATAAGCCACTAAGCAGCGTATACCATGCAATAGGGTTTGCTAAAACTCTTGAATAGATATTGGTGGGATATTTAGTTTGAATAAAAGTTAATCGCTGAAAAAAATTATTTACTGATACCTTAGAAGTAAAAAAATTAAAATTGAGCTAGAAACTATATATTTTGGTTTTGCAGAACAGTACGATGCTGAAATAAACGGGATTACATAACTTGAAAACACTTCAGATATATACCCACTAGAAAAAATCATATTTGAAATCGACCTCGACGGGATTTGAGCCCGTATAACCATTGGTGTCGCGCCAATCTGTGCATTAACCAATTACGCTACGAGACTCTTATCTAATAACGATAATTTAAACTAGTAGGTTATAATAATATAATATAATATAACCTTCTAGTTTAAATTGGGCTTACAAATAAATGAAGCAAAAACTAAATACATGCCTGTCTATGTCAATGTCACATCACGAGAAGGCGCATCAAAGTTAGATATTGGTACATTTTGATACGGTCGACAGTTTCATATACCTTGTTTCCCTTGTAACTCGACATAATGATATTACAGACGAAATCTACAAGAGAATCATGTCTGCGAATAAATGCTACTTTGGCCTATTAAGACATTTTAAGTCCCGCATACTATCTCGCGAAACTAAAAGCACTCTTTACAATACACTTGTAAAGCCAGTGCTCACCTACGTATCAGAAACCTGGACATTAACTCTGCGAAATGAACGAGCCCTGAATATTTTTGAAAGAAAAATTCTCTGCCGTATATATGGACCGATCAGGGACGAGAAGATATAATACTGAGCTCTACGGGCTGTACGAAGATAGCAGTGCAGTTCAATCAACTAAGATTGGGAGACTGCGATGGCTAGGTCATGTGCACCGTATGAATGACAATAAACCGCCAAAGAGAGTGATGTCCAGCAATCCAATAGGGGTAGAAGAAGAGGCAGGCCAAAGATTCGCTGGTTGGATGGAGCTGCCAGTGACCGCCGTATTCTGGGGGTACGGAATTGGAAAGCGGCCACACTGGATAGGGACAGGTGGAGGGAGCTGTTGGAGGAGGCCAAGACCCACACCGGGTTATCGCGTTCCTGATGATGATAACTAGTTTAAATTATTAGATAAGAGTAACAGCCAATAGTTAAAGTTTGTCGCAATTATTTTCAGAACTATGTATGTTATATCTATACTTAAGTAAGAAGTTCATATATATATATCAGTATTATATATTATTCTATGTATAGTGATATATTAAAAGATAATATTTTGATAGAGTTTTTAAACCAGTTTTCCTCTAAATTTAATATGACGTTTTTGTCATAATGTAAATCATTCATGACACAAATTGAAACACAAATTTTTTGTTTTACTTTTAGCATTTCATTTTACGTAATTATTTGTTGTTAATTTAACAATTTACTAAGAAACACGTTAAATTATTAATATTTGCGAATGTAACCCTTTACCAAGCCACACTTAGCTAATAAATAATTACAGTTCTCTTGGAAAATTTCCAAGAATTAGATAATACTAAGTACATACATTAAATAATGGTATAATCTTATCAGACGATCATGGAAATCTTAAAAAAATTGAATAGGTACTGCTTTTAACAACTATTAACGTAGGTACCTATAGAAGAGACAAAAGATTTATAACGTAAAATGTAAAGCTGTAATCACGTTTAATTTCATAAACGATTCTTTTATAATATTTTTTTAATCTCTCAAGTGTATAGACTATTTAATTTCATTATGCTTTTAATTTTTTATATTATTTACGCATGCTTATGAAAAATTACTCAAGTAAATATCGTGAATATTTTAGGTTTATTACATCAAACATTTTTTAAAACAATGACGCACTAAATAATAAAAAATATGTATATATCATATATAAAGAAAACCTCAATTTAATTATGTTTTAATTTATAATAAGTGCAGTGAATATGTTTACCGTATTAATTAAAATAAAATTAAATGTATGTTGAATTGTAGTAATCAATGGAGGAATAAAAAAATCGAAATGTTGCTTGCCAATATATTAATTAGAATTATAAATTTTGTTGGGTTAACATTGAGTAATATTATTTTTGCCTACTTATAATAAATGACGTCTTGAAAACAACACAATCTTACAGAGTATAAATAATATGAATAATCTATGGGATAAATGAATTGAGCTGGTCATACAGCCTCTTGCCCGGTCCGATGATTGCCCAGATGCCTCAATAATGATTCAATCTGATCAGACTATTTTAAATACAAATGGATTCCGATGTCTCAAAAGGTATTAGTAACCTTACCGCATACATAATAATAATATTAATAATTATTATTATTATAATTATTATTATTATAGGTAAGGCACTATTTCTTTAAATTTGGGGTTTGATTCTCGGTAAGGTCACGATACATATTTGGGATTTTTTCAAAACCCTGAGTGTTTCTCGGATCGATTCATTACAGCGACTAATGAATGTTTTACTACTACCTAACAGGGCTCGAAATGGACCGGAGCGCCGTTTCTGTTCGTGAAATCGGTAAAATTATCACTCCATCTCGTGGAAAAAATAATTTGACCGTCTGAGCTAGATAGGCCATATAATAGAAAATCTAACACACTTATTTTTATGAAATACACATAAAATCTGACAACTATGTAAATATCTTCAGAAAACTGACGCGCGCTCCGGTTCGTTCCATTTCGAGCGCTGCTACCTATACTACTACAATTAGGTTTTTTGGTCGGTTAGTTCTAAATAAATTAAAAAATATATCTATGAGGTATATTTATTATATATATATAAACATTGGTGAATGTGTTTGATGATAATATATCTATTTTAGCTGTACCTAATAGTATTTTCACAATTAATTTAATTTTCGCCAAAACTGTTTCGTGTACTATTGAATAAAATATTTTTACATAAATAATGTTCCGGGTAATTATAGGTAATACTGTTTTATTAGTATGTATTTTTTTCGGACACTGTATATAAAAAAAATAGGAGATTCTTACATTATCTGGAGAAACCAAAGTTTAGTTCATTTTCCCGTGGATTGCACATAGACAAAGAAGAATAAACTGAAATAAATAAATTCTAAACGATTTTTATAAACATTATTTTTATTTCTCAATATAAAAAATGTCTAGTTTATTTTTTAATTTAGAGATAGATTACAGTAATTACACTTTAGAGATACATATTAAACAAGTTTTATCGCAAAACTTTATTCAGTGAATGGTTGACCCAATGACATTCAAACTAAATACCTAAGTCATTTTCTAAATTGCATAGTGGCACTAAGCAGACTCGGCGAGCTTTTAAATTTACATATTGTATTATTTTGAAACTCTGAATAGTCTTTTATGTAAAAATTACAATACATTATTCATTGTTGGCAATATTTCGTAAATATTAATTCCATTTAAAATATAATTAGTAAGCTGTTATTACAGGTTTTCTGTGAATATAACTATATATAAAGTGAAACCACAATAATATTATTAGATTCCTAATCAATTCTTCCTTTTTTCTATTTTTTTTTTTAATAATTGGTATATTTTCGAAATATTTTCAAATAACGTATATTCAAAACGATTTCAATTATTATGAAATATACAATATAATATTAGAAAATTCCTTGAAAATATTTTGGTACGAATAGAGTTCTCGCTAATATAATATATCGTATTCTAAGCGAAATCTCTACTACTTAGTTTACAGACTCAATCACTTAACTAGTGATATTTTTTATTAATAATATGTTTCTCATATATTTTTTATTTACATAATTTGTTCTTAAAAATTTATATATTTAATAATGGTAATACGTCTTGTTTGAGATATTATTGGTATAATATTTTTTTTATAATTATTAATAACCATGTCTTTCTTTTTTGTACAAGGTGGTTGTTAGTAATTTTGAACAATCACAAACACCCAGGCTTTGAGAAATATAATACAATACACAATAAATAAATATAATACATAATAATAAAATGATATTAAAACCAGTTCCCAACCCTTATATCATGATTCCAAAAGGGGTCACATCGTGTTTTTAGAAGGTCAAAAAAACGTGTACTATGATGATAATTTTATAATAGACTGTCGGATATGATTTTTTTTCTGTTTTGCTTCAAACAGTTGTAGGGTGGTGAATGGTATCATCAAATAATTTACAAGGGCGTGCGCATTTAAAAGAAGTGACACAATAATTACTGAAAAACCAATATCAACGAAGGATCACTTTAAATGGAAATGGATTATTGGCAGCAACTGTAACTTTACTGATATCCTTCCTCATTAACAAGACAGAAGATGTGAAGATATCATTTGGTATTCACCGCATACATATTCAATATAAAAGCTCGTTATGAAAGGGAAACACGTGTCATAACATATTTCTATATGTGTTGAATACCAAGTAATAGGTATGTACATTTTATAAATCTCTAGAGCCGGCTGAAAAGACGCTGGGTCAAAAAAATGATTAAAACCAGCAAAACTACGTGACAATGACAAACTGAGACAAATAAGGACTGAAAATAGTGAAAGGAGGTAGAATATTTATTTTTAGATAAATGTATTTGAACACATAAAAACTTCAACAAAAAAAAAATATGCTTCATCGTTACATTTACATTTCTTTTTAGTTATTTACTTTGAAGATACTCGATTTTCCAATGCTATTCTTCAGTCATTCACCAACCAACAGCTCCATAAAGTCTCTTCTTATAATGTCTCGGTCTTCTACGGGTACTTTTACACCTTAAAAAACATCAAGCATCTTCTTAGAAACAAGGCAGTCGATCATTCATTGCTGGTGTTCCACCAACTAAGTAAGAGAATTTTTGTATATTATATATGTATATATATTATAGAGAATCTTAGATGTTTGTATTATATAATCTAGACTTTTTCATCATTCACAGATATATATTATATTCACTGCATGATCTTCCTTTCCAACCCATCCATTAGGCCGTCATTCAACATCAATATGATACAGGATTTACACCTAGTTGATACTACTATAATATGGATGACAAATTAATGAATAAGTTACAATATCAATATGTACCTAACTTAATAATCACAGTGACATGTATATTGTACGTAGAAAATTCTCTGTTTTATAAACTTTAATTAAAATTAAAAAAAATAAGTGAAACCCATTAACTAAACTATACCGGTCTTAGTTATTATTATAATATGGTGTGATTGAAATAAACACTATAATATATAGTGTTTTTATTTTAATTAATAAAATGAGTCCCCATCAATACTTAACAGAGTTAAATTTATTAAAGATTGCTAATTATACGAAATATTTTGTTTACGCCTTTGAAAAAACACGTACAACTTACTTCACGGTGAAACCCTCTACGAAAAGATAGATCTCGGTACTATTCGGCCATCTATTTCTGGTTCAGCAGCTTACTGTAAACTGTAATATGGCGAACTGCTGTAGTGTTCTTTAGTTACAACTAATTAAAACTTTTATTGTGTGGAAGAATATTCGCTAATAATAAAAACACAACTATTTTAATGATGGAATCAAAAGGAACATGTGAAAAATTGACTCATTTGTTTCACAACAATCGAAAAAAATTAAAAGTGAAAACACGACTCATTTGTTTTTAAAACAAATTAAAATGCAGTAAACTGCATTACCGATCGAGCTTTAATTTATTATTTTACCAATTGATGTCATTACTATAAAGCATAATTTATAATATGTACTGTTTTCCAGAGAGGTACAGAGAATCACATTTTTTCAACCTACATAATATGGGAACACCCCAAGAGTCGTTTTTCAAATCGTCAAATAAGCAAGTAAGTAAGAGATTATAATATTATGTCAAAAGATTGGAGACGAAATAATCGTGCCCAAAGTTCTGATCGAACAAATCAACACTATAATAGTGGAGTAAGTTGACCTTGCGCAGATTGCGATTTCTTCTACACCGTTCGAATTACATAGGGTAAAGTTAATTAGGGTTACCGTGATTATTTCCGACTGGTTTTACAATACGCCTATTGCATTATTTTCTCTCGCTCGGTGTTCTCACTACATCACATTATCTGTCAAAACTATCAAACGTCATGCTTATGTGGTATGTTTAAAGCAGAACGGTAGAGTTCGTATTTACACCACATACAAGTCAAGAACTATGTATCTAGTGATTATATTGAGATGCACGTCGCGTACTGTCATGCTGTTACGGTAACAAATTTAGTTTATGGTTTCGTCATTTAGCAGAATATTTTGAACGATCACCATGTCTGTAAATTCAATGATGGAGAGTGCCAACTATAATGAATTAGTATTTTGAATTAATATTCATTATTCGTGCTATGCAATTTCAATTAAAGTTTCTACGTGTGCGTACGTTAAAATGACTTGCGATATTACATCCATAGATAATATTTTCATCAAAACCCAACCTGCAGACCATAGATAATAGTAAAAAAAATATGGAAAATACATAGTGCCACGCAAAAAAAACACGCGATATTGACATGAGTCGAAAATGTGTAGGCATGTAGAAAGTGATTAAAAAAAACGTTCACTGAGTCATGCTGGTGTCGATGCAGTGCGATACGCGTGAGGTGACCTTATTCTTGTTCTGGTGATTTCTGCATAGTTTGCTAACTGAGTATTTCATTTAAAGGTTCAAAATGTTCTACGGGATGGAATCACAGTCTGATAACATTTTAAACACAAAGCAAAACGACATTACACGCCTTTTTCCCTTTTTACTGTGACGTCACGTGATAGTACGTAATATGTATCATAATATAGTTGGCGCCTTAGTGTCATTCATCCAGTAATCAATAAACCTCGACTGATGTTGTTTAATTCTCTACAAGATAAGAACACGAGAAGCTGATTTAGTTTTATTTGTAGCAGAAAAAATGGCGTCATTGAAACAAACAAAGCGCAAATTTTCACCGCCTAAGGAAGAAGCAGCTCAGATGTTTTACGGCTATTTTGATGGTGTTTTCATTTCGGCTCGAACGACGAGGAATCTTTTATTACATATTTTTGGCAATGTAATGTTGTAAGACTTTCGAGAATTTCCCCATCTTTTTGCGCAATAAACAAGTACGAACAGCCGAACGAAGCGGTGTTTTTATATGCAAATGCATGAGTTTTTATGTGTTTACATGAGAGCTGATAACTTCGCCTACCCCAGCCTACGGGATTGTCTTCGCATGTGTTTTTCAATTATTACAACGAAAAAGTACAGCGCTTAAAACGGAATGCACGTTTTACTATGCCGAGATAAATCAAGCTAAAACTACTCGTTGTTTTATGCCTTCACCAGTTGAATAAAATTATATCTCATTCTTCAGCTACATGTTTACTACCTTAGGGAATGAACACAGCCGGACATTAAGTCGGTATACTTTTTTTGACTATTTCCTAAGGCTATGAACATACAATGTGTGTTCTGAGCATAATTCAAACGAACCGGTACCTGTTATTCCTTTATTTGGTGCTATAACCCATAATGCTCCTTAGCTATTTTGAGTAGACTGCTCCACTAGGTTTAGTCTTCCGTTTTATACCAAATACTTGTTCACATACTTCAATGTATATCGGGAGATTTTAAAATAAGTATGTATCTAATAATGCAGAGTCACAAGATTAAATTATTTTTTTAGGCGATCCAGTTTTCTACGCACATTTATTAGCATTTTAAAACATAGTATATAATATCTAACATGCTACGTAGGTATTAAATAACACATTTTAAAGGAGCATTTTTTAAATTATAAACCGGGATACTTAACTATTATTGGGTGGCTTAAAAAAATATTGTATTTTTTAATACTATCTAAAAAATAATAACATTTAATTAAGATTGTTAACTTTATAAGATCTCTATCTGATTAGTTTTCTATAAATTGGCAAAATCAAACTTCCGTTTTTCTACTCTAGTCGATTATTTCCAGCGGTCACAAGTCTCTTTGTAGGTATTCAATTTATGAAAGTCAACGTGTTGTACATGAGTTGCCTAATAACAAAAGTCTAACATTAGTGGGAAATTACGTTTTTGTGTGTCAAGTGTAACTGGTTTGATTTAACGTTAGTTTCTATGTTTATATTAACTGAATAACCCTTTTTGCAATAAATCAATAAAAAATAAAATTGGACACTTGCGTATTTGTATCACTTTAAATAATCAATTTATGTAAATCGTTAGGTTCTTAAAGATATTTTTCGTATAATTCAGTATGTTTTATAAACTATTTATCATTACAAATTGTGTGAAATTGCACATAGAATACAGACATATTTTTAGTTAGATTTTTTTAAAATACATTGTGTATATCCTATTTAATTATAATACGCCTCAAATATTAAATATTTGTTATTAATAATGCTCCCGCGATGACTTAATGGTAATGTATCCGCTTGGTAAGTCGAGCGTTAATCGAGAGTTTTAATACCAGATTTGGCAATATGTGTTCAGCCTACAATCATACCGGATTGTAGAACCAAATAAAAAAGTATAGTATATTATGAAATTTTCATTTATATAACATAATATATAGTTCGATTATCAATTGCAATATATTTTCAAGAACTTAAATGTTCAACACTAATCTTAGATAAATGTTCATTGAACTCCTTGGATCCATATCGGTTCCACCTTTTTTGCCAGTTCGTATTTTTTCAACGAAATAAATCTCAGTGGCTTTGTATGAAGGGCATAAGTCAGTGGCCATTAGTCGGCCATTTTCGATAGATGCACTCTTAACGCGTTTTTTCCATTTTCATTCTTTACTACAAACCTAAGCGTAATCCTACTACAACTCTAGTTTCAGACATGCACTAAAGCCTTACGTTTATAATAATATAAAAAATCTCTATATATATAAAAATCTCGTGTCACGATGTTTGTGGTCGAACTCCTCCGAAATGGCTCGACCGATGTTTATGATTTTTTTAATGTATATTTGTTAGGTATGAGAATAGGTCAACAAGTATATTTCATACCGCTAGATGATTAGGGTATCTCTATCCAGAAAAATTTTCTTTTATTTTTTTGATAATTTTTTTTTTGTATTTTTTTTATTATTTGGAATAAAAAAAATACCTATAAATCCAAATTTTCACCCTCTTACCCCCACCCTCCCATTTTTAATCGCGAATTTATTATTTTTGTATGAACACATTTAACCGTCGTTCTTATTTCTAACAGAACGAAATTATTTATGTTGTTGAATGACAGATGGCGCTACGTCCGAGAAGAATTCAAGAGAAGCGTCGCGTCATTTTGACATTTCATTCGGCATATCACAACGCAGTGCGTGCAAAATGTTGTACGATTTATTTTAATTTATCTATTTTTATGTGCGTGTATTACAGTGCACAATGCCAGCAAGATGCAAGGGGAACCATTTGGGCCGTCGAACGAATAAAGCAACAAACATGCGAAATAGTAGAGCAGAAAGAACAGACGAACAAATCCAACAAGATAACAAAAACGTGCGTGTAAGCATGTCGCAATTGTGTGCATCCCAATCACAAGAGGCACGAGCTGAACGAAATCAACAACGACAATTGGAACGGAGCCAAGCCCGCCGGTTCGTAGTTAACACACGCAGAGCAAATGGCCGACAACGCCAACAAGTACATCGAACATTTACATCCGCTTCGTTCCTTCGTTCGCATTCGAGTACGAGCCAGATATTGAATATTCCGCTCATCCGAAAGTGCTGATTGGTGCTATGGACAAAGAATGTCCTCATTGTCATGCGCTCAAATTCAAACATGAGTCAGCCGGGATGTGTTGCGCATCAGGAAAAGTGCAACTAGCAGAAATTGAGATACCACCAGAACTATTGAACGGCTTGCTCATCGGCACGGTTCCAGATTCAAACCTGTTCCCGAAGTCCATTCGCACATTCAATTCATGCTTCCAAATGTCTTCGTTCGGAGCAACAGAAATAGTTCACAATACTGCGGCAAATGGTCAACAATTCCATTCTACGTTCAAAATCAAAGGCCAAGTATACCACAAAGTAGGCTCATTGTTGCCAATGTCAAACGAACCACATAATTTTTTACAAATCTACTTCATGGGCGGTTAGGACATCAATCATGTGGATGCACGTTTCGGCTACAATAGCCTCAATTCGCCTAATGCCAGGCGCATCGTCGGCAAACTGGACGCCCTGTTGAATGAGCACAATGAATTATTGAAATTCTTCAAAGCACACATGCACGAATTGCAAAGTGACAATCACGTTATTGTCATCAATCCTAATAAAACACCAACTGGAGAGCACGTGCGTCGATTCAATGCGCCTGTTGTTGATGACATTGCTGGAATCATGGTTGGCGACCGCACATCGACGCGAGAAATCGTGATTCGAAGAAGAAAACATAATCTGGAGTTCATCGCTAACACACACCGTTCATACGACGCTCTCCAATATCCGCTTATTTTCTGGAAGGGACAAGACGGATATTGCATAAACATTAAACAACGAGATCCTGTCACAGGTAATTCATTCATTATGAACATCATTACTCATTTTGAATTGAGAAAATGAATGGTTGATGTTTTTTTGTTTTTATCGGCGGTCATCGTCTACAGCGCTCTATTCCTCTTTCTGTCATAGATCCCATCCCCACACACGTTTATTTACATACGTTTTATTTAACAACCAAAATATTTACTAGAAATAATTTAACAACGTTTGCCGAGTCAGCTAGTATATTTATATTAAGTTCTTATGTCACATTAAGTTTTTGTTCAATCTAATTAGTAAGTAACTTTTGACACATCGTCGCTATAGGATTTGTTTCCCGAATAGACCAAATGTCAATTTTACAGGAGACGAAAAACAAATTTCATTGTCGTATATTTTAATATCAGTAGATGTATCAATCATTCTTTCTATACTGTAAGATTGCAACATTATCTAAGAATAGATTCCAAGAATAATATACTGGTATAAATCATTAAATGCACAGAAAATACGTTTTATTTACAAGTACTCACTGTGGATATTCGGGAAATTTTTAGCGCTCTCTCAGAATAATGGATATTCGGGACAAAACATGGACGTTCGGGATTTAAGACCGTAGCGTATTGCTGCACGGCCCACAGATTACTGAGTGGTCAAAAAGTACGCGCCTCAAATGTTATATTTATTTACATGATAATTGTTAATAATTACCTCTACTATTTAAATACTTAATGATCGTAATTACCCAAGTTCGTATGTAATAATAACATGCGGCAATCGCTTTTTCGGTTTTTTTCGGATTAAGTAATAAAATAGTTTTTAAGTAATTAACTATTTTTTTATTGAACGAATAATTCACAAGATTTAAGAATGTACCATTCTAATAATTGAACATACTTACATAATTTTTTTAAATCACTTCTGAGAAAATATATTATACGGTACTACTTCAATTACTAACCGCCGTCACGGTCATTTCTCCAATATTTTATGATGGCAGGTACTTACTCGTACTTGCTAACAATTATATATTAATACTTTTTCCAAAAAAAAAATCTATTTAAATATATCTGTATATTATTATATGTATATATTTCTATAATTGGCAATTAAACTTATTACAAACCACCAAATAAATATTATATATTTACTATTGTAAGGAATAACAACACAAAATAATAGCATGTATAAATTAATTACCATTGGCTGCTAGAATTAGATAGGTACCAATATCCTAAGTATATAATATCCACCAAATAAATAGTTACTAACATACATATTAAATTAAATTAACTATCAGCGCATTCAAAATAAATAATAGCATCGCCTTTATTTTCATAGAAATACCTAGATTAAAAGTAAAATAAAGACAAACAATATTTGATTAATAATAATTTGAGATAATAATTATTTTTTACGTCATAGTAGTTGCCGGGTCATACTGTAGAATTCATATCACCGTTGGAATTTTGTGTCATTTATCAAAACAAAATGCAGTTATTTAGGTTAAAATGCTCACTTCCACAACTCTACTGTAAGTTCAGGGCGAACTGGTGATGTATCAGCTATGAATGATCTCTTCAAATTTGATGAATTCACTATTAAAACAATAGTAACGTTAAAAACAATATCAATAAGACGAAACTTGAAAGAAGTCTCCAGACGGCCGAAAAATATGAAAGTGGGCGTGATTGTTTTAGAGCTAGACAGCGTGAATGTGGGAGCGAGATGCACGGCGTGAGCGCGGTTTGATTGGCTAAAGTCATATTCGGGAAATAAACACTCAGCCACAGATATATTTCGACCGAAATTAACTTGGATATTCAGGTACGAATAGTTGGACATTCGGGAGAACACCACGGAGTAATTGTAACTTAACATGGCGTATTCGGGTTTTTTAAAAAAATATCTCTGTTCCTAGATAAAAATATATTGTTTTTATAAATGATTTCGGTAGAGTTCGATAAAAGAAATTGAACTGCATTAAAATGTCGATTTCGACAAAAATGGATATTCGGGAAACAAATCCTATAGCGACGACATGACATAAGTTGGTATTTATTACTTTCTAAATTTCAAATCAAAGCAGTAGTAATTAATATATTAAGCGTATATGGAAATTAGTTTTGATATAAGTAACAAAAATATAGGTTTAACTCATTTCAAATATACTTTGGAAGATAACATTGTACATTTATAAACGCAATCATCATTCAGCGTTATTCAATCGTGAGGAGTTCAATAAATAGGATATCACGATTGAATGAATATCTACATTGATCGTGTAACAGTCACTGTATATCAATCACTTAGTATCGCCAAGCCTCGGGCCACATATCTTACTAGTTTTCATATCTTATATTAAAAAAAAAAAATTTAAATTTATTTATTTTACATAATTTATAATGAACATGACAAATTATAAATTCAAAGCGTTCACAACAGGACATAAAGTAAGTGCTAATTTTTTTTCAAATAATAATATAGATTAATACTTTGGACGCGGAAGACGCACACAGCGCGTAATGACCAGGCGGCCGATCGATGTAATTAACGTGAATTTTAAAGGGGGCAATTAAAATCTCATTATCTATTCAGCAGCAAATGCGTTAATGTGAGTAAATATTACAATAATAAAATAAAAGTACCTACATGGAAGCACACAGATTGAACTAGTCTACAAAAGTAAGGGAGGCACAAAAATTTCTTCTGGACCCTTTCAACCATACTTCAACTGATGTGGAGCTTAAACAATAGACACACTCTCAAGTCTGCTTCTAACTCAGGAGTTATAGAGAATTTTTAGTAGCGTAACATCAGAAAAGACCCGGGAAGTACGCAAGACAAAGCCCAACATTTTCAGCGCCTTTTTACAAATGGTATCCATATGACCACTTAACGTCAGTTTACTGTCAAACGTAATGCCAAGATCTCTTACAGATACGAGAGAACTCTGCCATGCATCGAATACTGAAAAAATAATACTCGTGAAGCTTTAGTAAACGATAAAATATTGCATTTATCAATATTGAAGTCTAGTTTGTTAGGCCTGCTCCAATCTAATATATTATTTATATCAAGTTGAAGTAGACGACAATGTCAAATTTATTGTACTTATGTAAACTTTACTGTACTTGTCAATCCAAAAATAAACTCTCTAGCAACAACAAGTCTTCAAACTCCACATCATCTATCCTGATCTACACACACATGCTTCCTCGTCAAATATATTAATAAAATATGTTCATATATATATTCATGCTACTGCTAAACAAATAAAATAAAAAATTTACTGTTCACCCGTAGCAAAACTGATATTTTGCTGGAGAAATAATGTAAAGAGAGGCGACGCGGAGCTATTGATGGTGAATGACTGGAATTTGACGTCTAATGATTGAGAAGGGCTCTGGGCACAATTTAGGCTGTAACGTCATCGAAAAACAACAGTTCCTTGTACCTACCTATCCTCGTTTATTTTTTATCACCGAAAAATCCTTTACTATAGTTATCACTAGCATTACACAATAGCTAATTTAACAAAGACTTATCTTATATGAGATATGATATGGAGCGTTTAAGGGCGGACATGCTCAGCGTGGGTCAAAATGGAGCTTTTTCTATGTTCAAAGCATGATCCTGGACACACCTTAAACGTTATAGATAATCTATTTATATAATTTTAAAGCCTTATTATCTGTTATATTTATTTTAAACATTTGATGACCGCATAAAGTATTTTTATTACATAAAATAGTATTCTTTTAAACCTCTCGCTTTAATGTTTTAGAATAAAGTCATATTTCAGTACATAAATGTGCAGTGGTGTTAAGATTTTTTACATTTATTAATTTTTAAACGCATTTATAAAACCATCAGTATAATTTATATTGACATTATTATAGTGAAATATTTACGATAAAAAATTATATTGATAATCTCTCTGATCCCAAATTTGACAAGAAATGAGCATTTTATTATTCAAAAAATGGGCCAGATTAACACATTTGAAGATAATTCTGAAGATACTTATTATAAGCTATATTTTTGACCATTCAAGTGTAATAAACATTTTACAAATAATGATTGCTTTATAATAATTATTGACCTCAGAATAAGGTAGTGTTTTTTTTTTAAATACGCCATTTCTTTTGGCATTCCCCAGTGGTTAAGCTACAACATACGGCCGTAGCCATAAATTGACAAACTATAATTGAAATAGGGAGTAAAATGATGTTAACGCGCGTGTTTGAACATGTACCTAAACGATTTTTTTTTAAACGGTACATGTTCAAACACGCGCGTTAACATCATTTTACTTCTCTTATTCTAAAAAATTAGAGCGAGAGGTTTAAAAGAATACTATTTTATGTAATAAAAATACTTTATGCAGTCATCAAATGTTTAAAATAAATATAAAGGATAATAAGGCTTCAAAATTATATAAATAGATTATCTACAACGTTTAAGGTATGTCCAGGATCATGCTTTGAAAATAGAACAAAAGCTCCATTTTAACCTACGCTGAGCATGTCCCTCTTAACTTATTACAATAATTATTTTAATTTTTTGTTTTATTATCTAAAAATCATACCGCTCAAATGTAAGCTTATATAATTGTCAAAGCCGAGCGAAATATTTTTTTAAATTTTGTTTTATCTCTCTTGTAAAGTTGGAACTTTTAACTTAAGTCCTTAATTTCGGTTCTATAATTTCACGCCAAGTTAGTTGACAGTAAGTTGTTTCGGGCGACAATCAGATTATGCAGCACTACTAAACGCGCCTAAATTTCGCTGTCAGCTTCACCACTTATCTTATTCATCAATCTACGGAGACTCTTTGTCCTGTGCTTTGTCCCTTTCATCAGTTTATACATAAGTGAGGTTGGTGAAATAATATAATATGTTCAATGTTTAAATCCCTTAAGGTCAACACTACTATAACTAGAAATATTATAAATCGTTAGTAAAATTTAATAATTTGATTATAGTAGTAGTATTTATTGTTAACTCTTCTGGATTATTACTGCTGAACTCGAATATTTGTAGCGCACTCTTACCAGTGTAATCCTACAATATACTGGAGATGATTTTCAAAGCTCAAAATTTGAGATCTTAGAGCTCTAGTAAAATACCATATCACAGATTTGCGACTATATGTAGATACTACACATACAGTGAATAGGCAGCATTTTGTACTTACATAATATAACTCACCTACGTCTACATATTATAATATCTATGTTTGAATTACCAAAATAGTTTCTTTCATATTATTCCAATGTATATCCAGAGGTTTTAAAATCAGTACGTGTATAAGCAACAATGCAGTTATAAGCTTAAATTTTAAAAAAGTAGGCGGTCCAGTTTTCTACGCATGATGTACTTATATCGTTTTAAAAAATAGTATATAACATCTAACGTATACTACGTAGGTAATTAATAACAGATTTTTTCAAAGAAGTATTTTGTAAAACATAAACTTTGATACTTCTTATCTATTATTGGGTGATTTAAAAAAATATTGTAATCTTTATCTTTTAACTTTAGTTTTCTATAAATTGGTAAAATCAAACATCTGAAAGATATTATTATTTTAGCACTTCACAAGTCATGAGGCCCAATGACAGTGATTTAGTGAAACAATAGTGTAGTTAGTAATAAGTGAAAATTTCATAAATATATTGTGACCTCACCGAGGTCGAACACGGATCCCCCGAGTAAAATAAAAGCGCTTTACACGCCGGACTACAAGGGTCACTTTTTGAGATGCTATGTACCAAAAGTATAATGTTTTTGTTAATACTATCTATATAATATTATTATTATAAGATTGCTGTTAATTTTAGAAGATCTTCATCTGATTGGTATCCTATAAATTGCCAAAAATCAAAAACTTTAAATTTTTCTAGTTATATACAATGCTGAGATTTGTACCTTTAATTTAAAATGAGTATGTTTCAAATAATACAAAATTTGCTAAAACTAAAAAGAACCATTTTTATTTTCACTAGTATTAGAAGTATATTTAATTATGACGGTTAAATACGTCAGTAACTATTATAATATTACATAACGTTAGTATTCAAGTGAATAAAGAACATGGCAATTAATGAGCACCTTTATTTGGCTATCTAAACATAGATTTGTTCCGAAATAAAACAGGTCCTCCCCAGCAAACGGAGTACCGAATTAGAAGTTTCATTATTCCGTGACACGTTTTTGTCCGCCTTACTTAGGCGGGGAATGTTGACAAAGTATCCAGGCCGTTATTTTATATTCTTGTCAAAATATAAAGAAGGTGCTTTTAACAATATTAAAGATTGAAAGTTTTCATTATCAGTTTTTACTCCCTTCTGATTTATGGCCACTAGGAAAGATAATAGCAATAAACTTTGGGAAATGTTTTTTAAGTCTTGCGGATATTTTAACAACTTACTAAGTATTCAAAATACATATTGTTTTAAGACTTTCAGAAATAAATATTCGTGAGAATAAATTTAAGTAAAGAAAAAGCTCTTAAACTAAAAAAAGGTTGAGAAAATTTACCCTAAGTGATGCCTGAAAGCAATAACTACTTATATATATATATATATATATATATTTTTCTTCCATAAATTATTTAAAACCATCGCTAGAATATTCCGTACTTTTACCTTGTCACACCCAGCATTAAGGCATAGGGCAAACATAAGTTTGCGCCACTTCTTTCGATTTATTGCCAATTCTCGCGCAATCTGCCATGCAACGCGTATTTCGCTTTTATAGCGCCGCTTCATGGTGAAGGAGGATTTGCCATGGAAATGGAACCCTTGACGTTGTGCCACAAGAGTACAAAGTGTCGCACTATTATCTCTCTTTAATTATTTCAATCACCGAGGGCTACCAGGTCCGCTAACCGAGTGTCTGTAACGTGATTTTACAAATGTACCCCTAAAATTCGGCAGAGACATCGCTTCTTAAAGCTCAAAGGCCGAGATATTTGAATTTAAGTAAGATACCACGTCCCTTAGTAAGTATCCTTAGTAAGATACTACGCCCACGGTGGCCGCGCGGCTTAAGCGTTGGACTACCACGCCGTGGGTCCAAGGTTCGAATCCTGGGTCTGGCAAGTACACATATTGTTTTTCAATTTTTGTGTGAGTCAGGGTATGGATCTAATAGGTTGAGCAAGTGGTTGACATCCATTTCTCTTTAAAAAAAAAAAAAACAAAATCTGTTAATACAAACCTCTACTCTGTGGAGGCCCATATGATCCTATTAGGATCGGACATGGTCGGAAAAAAGATACCACGTATCACTGTTAACAGGCACGCATTGAAAAAACGACATTTGGTTCTCACATAATACAGCCTTGACCAATATGCGATTCCAAATTGCCTAAATTCAGCTTCGCCACACCCATGAGGATTTCCATGTCCACTAGAAACTGCATCTACGGATCTGCCCGTCGAGCTGGTGACCAGGTACACATACCTAAGTGCCACAGTTGTCGACGATGGTGGTCTTTCCATGGAACTTATAATAATTACTTTCGTAATAAATTAAACGCATACCTATCAATAATAAATTTATCACAGCTGTAAGAGAAAAAAAAATTTCAATCAAATTATTTTCTCTTCAATGCCTTTTCAGAATATAATATCTTTAGATTCTGAGTAGAAATAAAAATTTGAAGGTCGCCACAGGGAAAAAATGTTCGTTTGAATAAATCTAATTTATAAGAGATCTTATTGCCCTTAAGTACAGCCACAGTTCATATTTTCTTATGAATGGCATGAGATTATTTATGCAGTGATATGTTTCAAAAGTTCGTAAACGTATTGGTATTTTTATTTTGTTATACAAAGTGCAAATACCAAATTAAAAAAAAAAAACAAATATTCTAATGGATTTAAGTTTTATACTATTCTATTTGAGTCGTTTTTTGCGACCCAGGTTTTGCCTTTACCGAAAGGTAAATAAATACACACTGACAACGAATACAATTAATTCTAACTTATATAACAAATTAATACAATGCGGGTCGCAAAAAACGACTCAAAAAGAATAGTACAAATCTTAAATCCACCATAATTTAAATCCTAATCCCATCAAGCACAATTGGTCGATAGTATTAATAAAACAAAAAATATTCGATTGACAAAATATGCCAATAATATAATTGCAAAGTTTGTCTGTATCTCTGTTTGATATTATGTTATATTAAAAAATGATGGACCGATACAGATGAAATTATCACACCTTATATTATTCAAAAGTAACCTCCCACTGTATCTTAAATGTAAAGTGTTCAACCAATGTGTGCTACCAACGCTCACATATGCATGTGAAACATGGATTCTTTACATAAGAGAAATCCAAAAATTACAAGTAGAGCTACGTGAACTATTAAAGAGCACTCAATAAAATGTGAAATAGGTCACAATTTGAACAAACAATCTTTTATTTCTAGAAAAAAAAACCTTTTGTTGAGTTTCTGGTACCGACATAATTACAAAATATATACATACGTAGTTACATGGTGAAACCTTTGTTTTTATTCTAAATATTAATTATAATATGATATATCAATTTATTTATTTATGACCTTAATAAAAATATTATTACTCAGTCTTAACTTTACTTATTGTATGTGCGGTTTATTTGTTTTAAAGTAATCGAGCTATAATATTAAATTAAAATACGTGGAATGGTACTGCAGCATACTTTAGAGTGGAATTCCAGGTAGAAAAACTAATTGAAAACTTCATACTGTCCGTGCAGCATGTTAGAAATAGGTGAGGATACTTAAGTCAATATATTACATAACATAATAGGGTCACAGAGTTTACGTAATAGTGGCATAAAATAATTAATGATTCTCAAAGTATGCTTCACTAACGTGACATGTTATGAGATGAAACTCACACAAGCGGAAATATTCCAATATATCTACCCACTTGCTCTGAGAAAAGTTTCTCTTTGGAACTATAAGTCAAATATTGACTTAAACTTTTGTTAGAGTTAAGTCTACGACGTAAGCTTCGATGTAATTTAATTATTATGGGTTGGTATTATTGGAAAAAAAGTTATTTCTTTTATACCTATTTATAATATTAGAATTTGTGAACAATACAAGCAGAAAAATGAGTGTGGCTTCCACGGGCGGCAGAGTTATAACTTACGGAAAAAATGGTATGTCATGATGAAAAATGAAGATTTTTTTATATATTATTATTTGCTAGCTTGGCTTAAGTATGCTGTTGATTTTATGGGAAAGATGAACCTATATGTATTTATGATAACTTATATTTTATAATCTTATAAATTAACATTTTATAAAGAATAAAGCAATATTTAGTTCATCACAATATGATTATTGGTATAATAGTATAATAAACGCAAATAAACACTAAAACAGTTAACTCGTCTATGGCTATGACATATTTATTATGGATTGTATTTATGTAGGTATATTAAATTTGTATACTTAATATTCCGATACCTGGGTTATTCATTCACTATTTACGAATACTATCTTTTCACTAGTTTCATTTTGTAAATGTAATAGTAACGTAAAATATATGTAATTGAAGTTTTTATCAGTGGCTTTTGCATTGGTTTAAAATATCGTGGGTCCGAGTTCGAATAAAAAAAATATAAAACACACGTCTACGTCTATTAATACTGGGGTGACTAGTCGTGCAGCCTTTTTTTATTGTTACCTGGTAATTATTCTGACACAGGGTAGGTAACAGAGGAGAGATGACATATACGAATACGCTGAATTGACAGTTCAATAAAAAATATTTTATAGAATATCATAATTAGGAGACATCTTACGTAAGAGCATGTTTTGATGAAAAATAGCAGTAATTTGTATTTGGACAAATAACAAATTACTGATTGGATTTGCTGGATGGCCGAGCGGCTTAAGCGTTGATCCCAGGCTCAAATCATGGGTCTGGAAAATTCACGTGTTGTTTTTCAATGTATGTTTCGACCAAGATATGGACCTAATAGTTTGAGCAAGTGGCTCCATTTCTCGTAAAAACAAAAATCTGTTAATACAACATAGCATCCACCCTGTAGAAACCTATACTATCTTCTTGGTGTCGAACTTGGTAAAAGAAAATCTTGCTAATATATCGAACAATGGTTTATGATGCATAGGTATCAATTAAATTCTGATACCTACTTAAGATTTATTATTGTGTATTTTCTAAACCCAATTCCTCGAAACCTGTAAAAGCTTTTAAAATAACAAATAAACATTCATTTAAAACTTGACAATGTTCAAAGTAACTTCCAATCATTCCTTGAGGTTGTTTCACGTAAAGTTTGACGAAAGCTCTTAGAAAACAGATGAAAGCTAGGCATTGTTATTTTATTTAACTAATGTCACATAACGGTGATTTCAAAATAACATTGTGTTTGTTATTAATATTAGGATAATTTAATATTTAAATCTTATGATGATAGTTAACTATCTGTATATAGTTTAATACAGTGTTGTTCAAAATTTTTAAGTTTGCGATACATGACGCAATTTCACGATACCAAAAATTTGTAAAATGAAAAAGTTTGCTTGAAACAATAACACATTTGCATTATACCTAATAGTTTTCGAAAAATGAGTGATTGATGCAATGATTGCGTATGAAAATATAAACTCTTTATATTTACAAAATATACCTAACTGGTAATAAATAGTACTACAATATGATAATATTTTATAGAAAAACTACACTGATAATATCCTACGTTGCGGAGTGAAAGTTACTTTAGTTGCAGCTCAGATATTATATCGTAATTTTAAATATATTGTAGTTTCTAAGTTGATTAATATCACATTTTTGATTCATTGGTTAGATATGTTTTAATTGTTTACATTGTTTACTATTAAAAGTTTTAAGTTCGCACCACTTCTCTTGGTATATCGCCACGTCTGACGCCTCCCGCCATGGCTTATGTAGCACCGCTGCAGGGAGAGGGTGGATCGGCCATAGTGACGAAAACCTTAAAATTGTGCCACAAGAGTACAGAGTGTCTCACTATGCTTTCGGAATAATTTGTTCAAACGCGTGTGTGCTACCTATGTTTCTGTATGGTTGTAAGAAATAATTCGAACAAAATTCTTAAAATATTGTACGAGTATGTATTCAAAAATGTAGTAAATATAAAAATTAATAATACTATATTATATAAAATATATTGTGTTTTATAAATGATTTGATAAAACTAGTGCTGATTCTTTATAAAATTCTGATTATTATGTGTAGTATTTTAATTTATATATTTATATAATCAGGTAATCAATACAAATAGATACCTTATTAAGGTTTTTTCCTCTTAAATGATATCTAAATGACATATTTCTAACTTTATAAATGCGTAAAACGAACCTAATCTTAATTACAGATTGTAAAATACTAAAAATAAATTATATAGGTTGGGTTAAAAGTCACTAAACGGGTGGAATATTTAATAACATCAAAGTTTGTAAAGAAGACATTGGAGATTAACTTTACTGTGAAAGAGTTCAGACCGATAAGCGAACACAGGTCATAGGCCTATTATTTTTGTTTTTTTTTTAGTAGTTTCAATTCTCTTTGTCATTAGTTATAATGCGTGTGTCAATAATATGATAAACGCGAATAAGTACTTAAACAGCGATCTCATAAATGACGTATTTATTATTGATGGCCTAATAATTATATTTATATATTAAAATGTATCTTAGACTTAGACTAAAACTTAATATTTCAATACCTGTGGAATTTATTCTTTACATACGAATAATATCTTTTCACAATCTCCAATATGTTACATTAGTAAATATATAACCGAAACGTAATTGTAGATTTTGTTATTGCATATTATAATATAGACGTAAATAAAAATAACATACACGTGTTTAAGCTTATCCCACATTTATCCGTACTCTATCTATCCAACATATTTTGTATTACACTTACATTCGTTCAGCATTTACTTGATGGTAGTATTCATGATAATTTACAAAACGTGTTTATCACGTATCGTTAGTTACCACGTATGTCGTATAGAAAATATTTATGACACATGGTGAATTTAAACAATTAACCATTATCATTAGCCGGGGTTGATCCATAGCTAAATGAAGAATTTATCTATATCCTCCCGCTCTTCGCTGCCGCGTACATAACTGTATGAGTTCTTCCATCTTGCGCTTCTGCTTAGCGACCTCTATTCTACTACATCGCATACTCTCGTCTCCATTCGTATCCATCGGTTTTTTGTGTTATTTTTGTGTTATGCCTAAAATACACCTTCCCGTGCCACCTTGAACTAGTCTTAATTATTGAATTTCTCTAAGATTAAAGGTCCATGTTTCAAACATATACATGAGCTGGTTGCACACATTAGTTGAACTCTTTGTACTTAAGGCGATGTCTTTGGCCTAAATTACACATATAATGTGACTTTCACGCCATCTATTTATATTTACAGGCATCTACCATGAATTTCTAAAAATCTGTTACTAAAAACTTTGGTCGATTCCAACCAGATGGCAGTAAGTTACCATAATAAGTTAATAATGAAATTGCCAGATGAAAAAAAACGCTAGACAAAAATTCATTTACATATTATAAGAATATAATATATTCTACTTACTATAATATTATTATATATATATACTTATTCAAATAATTATTATTTTTTTTAAATAAGTACAATATTTTATTATATCGTATTGACATTTTTATGATAGTATATTATAATATATTGTAGGTATATAATTTGATCAAATTCAATTACACAAAAAACGTTGTTTATGGAATTACCTTCACTTATTATAATATAAAAAAGTTCTACTAGTTATTTTGTAATATGTGACAATCTAATTCACTGTGAATTGACACATATAATTTTAAATCGTCTGCCAAGAGTAAAAACTGGATTCCATTGATAACATTGACAATGTCACAAGATTTGATATAATACACGTGATATGATATAAGAAAATAAAATATAATCGCTAAGACACTTCGCTTTCTTCCATTTTTTGTGATGCAAGTGCTTTAATCGTATGTCCAATCACGAGAGTCCTTTTTGCTGTACGGCGTGGGTACGGGGAATTTGAAAAAGAAAGTTAGTAAGCGTCCTTTGTAAACCATGTACGGACCTGTGTAACTAATTGTAAAAACAAAATATGTAATGGACTATAAAGTAACGTTGTCCAACCAAATATTAAAATATATAACGCTAAGACCGCACGAGAAAGACTTAGTGTTTTATTTAATTTTACCAACATATATAAATCCTTTTTTTATCTTTTTTTTGTGAATCCGGGGTTCGATGGACACCTGAGCTAGCCTGGAACCCCGGGTATCTCAATTTCTTATCTCTGAAAACTGCTTGAGATTCATACAGGATAAGAAATGAGATGAATACAAATTGAAATCACCAATGATGGTTATACAATTATCAACTGGCAAGTTTTCAAAGTATGAAAAGAACGAATTATATGCATCGCGAGACGATCGCGGTGGAAAATACACGCAACAGTGAAAAATGACCCATTTCACCGTAATCGAATAATAACGACGTCAATAGCTGCAGCAAAGTGACAGTCAACAACAGATATACTATCTGGTCGGTCGGAGCGTACAGCAATGAGAACGCCACCACCTCTCTGCCCAAAATAAAAATTGCATTGTAGTGAATTTTTTTTTAGCTTTATAAGCTGGCGACCCCACAGAAAACCCGTCGCGTTCCGAGGTTGGGAACCCTTGGTCTAAACAGTCATCTCGCTCGAAAGTTTAGCTTTGCCAAGAAAAGTGCTGTTAAAACATAGCACTTATTGTAACAATTACAACAATTGGATACAAACCTTCCTTAGATAGCAGCGGGAAGCGTCTTGCGTACATAGTCTAAGGAATAGACACGCTGGATCCAAACACATGTTTGTGAAAAATTGTTTAGGTTTAGGAATCAGGTTATAGAAAGTATTGAGAATACTAGACGTGTTGAAAATAAATCTTGGTGAATATCTTCACCTTGGAAGTGAATAGAGGTAATCCACACAAAATTCAAAAACGTTTTTATTTGACCAAACAATTTTTGAAATACTTATTGGTTATAATTATTATTATGGTGAAGAAAAATAACTGATTTTTTTACAGGAACATGTATTTCCATCAAATTTGCTAAACAATCTAATACACAAATGACATCCGTGAAGCTCTATTCACTTCCAAGGCGACGATATCAGGAAAACATGTATAATAAATAGTAAAACGCATGCGTAGATTAGAAATGCTTTTTATTATCGCTCAAGTCCGACAATTCTAGGAATATATTCTGGAAGAATTGCCAAAGAAACCAAAATAACCACTAAATAAACTAACTATATATGGTATATAATTATATAAAAAAGTTCCACTAGTTATTTTCATTAAAACATTTTAGAATATAAATCATTGGTTACATTGTATAGCATTGTAAATTAATAATAATTATGAGATATCGTTATAAGCATAGAACACGAAAAATCTGAAAACCATCGTGAAAATCCACGAAACAAGCATGGCATGCATAAACAGCTACAAAAGAAGTTGTTTATTCTAATGAAGTATATATAATAAGCAATATTATTGAAGTTAACCCACGAGCCATCACGTGGCCCTACATTGGTTGATGTGAAGCATCTAGTTCAGTTTTAGGCTGGGAATGCCCTAGGAAAAGATACCCTGGACTAAGGTTGCTACGCTCAAAGTGAGCTCTGACTGAGTTTAAAGAAGTTACTTTCTAATGCAAAGTTCCGGGGAGAGAAGAGCGCAAGGAAATTATTAAAATAAAAATAATTCTATTGTATATATAAAAAAAATAATGAAGCTAATCATACGAACAGCAAAAATTACGTGTAGAGATCTTCACGCCCGCAGTAAGACGCCGCAAATTTTTAAATGCAGGATAATTGGCCTTAGTAGCAACCAAGTCGGACGGCCCGATGGGCCCAACAGCTAGTTGGACCGACCTGAGCATCTCCTCCCGTTCGGGAGCACATTCTAAGACATTCCCAGAGGATGTGGTTGGCATCCTGAATTACCCCTCCGCATGGACATGTCGGACGGCTTACAAGTCCAAGCTCAAAGAGCTTGCCAGCGAACCCACCGTGTCCAATCACAAATTGATCGGTGTGATGGTCAGGAGTCAGATATTTGGTTATCTCCAATCGCCATTTAATGTCTGGAAAAAATTAAAATGTGTGCCGGCCCTTGGTTGATTCATTCCACCGTCACTGCCAGGTCTTCTATGCCGCGTCAAGCGTCAATAGACGTATAGTCATGTTACTTTTTCAGCAACATGCCGAGGAGGCGGGGCAAGGTGAAAGTCACCAACAACGGCCTCCTCACCTTTGAGGAGCTTCGTTGACGGACCGCTGACCTGTATGTGCAGGTCAAGTGGAAGAATGCGGCCAGGACCGGAAGCGCGTCCGTTGAAGTTGCTCGGTAGGCCTTTGTGATTTCTAAGAGCGCACTACGTAGTCTATCAGTTTTATGGATACGCGAAATTCCATGTCCAAATGTCAAGGAAAACTATGACATATTTATTGCGAGAATTATATCAGAAGTCAACATAAATTACTTTTTTATTTTCTTCGCTTTAGTTTGCAAATTATTTAATATAAACTCAGGTTCGCGAATTCTCATACCCCGTTGGATACGGCTATCAGCTAATTCTGGAAGAAGGCAATCATTATAAAAACTTATCAAACGCGGTAGAACACGTGTCTCAAACTGTGGATCTGGCAAAAGTCGTATGATTTCGATTCCACTGTCGGCATATACAATTAAATCACAGTATTCCTTCTTCGCAATGTACAACTGTCCCTGTATTTGAAACCAATAATTATGTGATTCTTTTAAGTGAAGTACGGAGTTCACAATAGTTAAACATAATATATTGTTTTGTAATGCTGCCTCTAAAATTGGTTTGGAACCGATGGACGGAAGACATTTAACTTCTATCAACCCATTTTCCCCAATTAAACCGTCGGGGCTTGCTCCTAAAAATGGGAATTCCGTTCTTACAAAAAGACCACAAGGCATAACAGTGACTTTGTTTTTTGCTTCATATAAGGCAATAGCAGTGCGTTCATTCTTCCTGCCATACATTATATCCTTTGTCACAATATCACTTGGGAAAAGCATATTTTTAACAGTATTATGCCGTGGTGTCGTATTTCTCATTTTGAAAATATTCCCAAACTTAGATGCTGTCAAACGTTTATGCCTGGCATCAATCCACAAATAATTTTCACTTTGCCCTACTGTCGCCAACTGCAATTGCTTACAATCTGTATCGCAAGAAACCCCAGCCTGTAAAGATTCCATAATTTCTTTCATTTTCTCCTGTAAGTCCAACTGTGGAATATCTGAATCGGCAGCATGCGGGCCATATTCACAGTCAGCTTGGTTGCTTACAGGGACAGTTGGTTTTTTATACCTGGAAGTTAAATCTAAACGTCTCGCCTTAAGACGATTTTGACGATTTAGCCGACTAATAACAACACTTTTAATTATTCGACTAGGAGACATACCGGTTATATTTTTATGCATACCTAAAATATGTGCTGACCCCAGCGAATGAGCTAGTCCAGCACCATAACATCTACCCTTATAACTACTGCCTCTGGAGAAATCAACTCTTTTTCCACCTGTCAATTTGCTCACCAATGACATATAATTTTCTGCCGAGTTTGTGGTAACATTCGTTACCAGTCTATCAGCTTTTTGAATTATTCCGTCTAGATGGAGGCGTATACCTTTCATCATCAAAGATTTTTCCAAATATGGTACATTGTTTATATCAGGATGTGTCTTCTTGCAGTAATCTGCACGGCACTCAGAGTGTTCGCCAAATACATGATTGGGTCCATTTTTCAAATCCAACTTTAACTGAGTGATATTGCCTTCGCATCGTTTTATAGCGCATCGTGCAGCACTTTTGAGACGTTTAATCTCCTTCCGCAATAAACTTCGGCTTTTCGTATCGTATTTTACGTTATTAACCATCGTATAAAGTTTGCTAGTGTAGCATTTGACCATGTGATTCGCGCATTCCATTTTTTTAATTTTATACCCAAACGGTGCTCTCTCACGCACCCTAGCAAATACACTTGAATCACCATCCCCTATTAAAAATTTTACCCATAATTGATGTTTGTCAAAAATATAATTTAGTCCCTCAACTACAATGGTTTGCTCCATGCCTGTCGATGGTCCAGAAAAAGATATATTACACTCATGTTTCTTAGCTGGTTTTTTTTCATTGGCTGCGATGGTACAAATGTGGCAATATTTGTTCTTAACACCTAGGTAAAGAAGTTTTCCTGTTCGTTTTCCGATGATGCATGCCACTCCGGATTTGGCAGAAAAACTATGGCCATAACTCCTTCTTGATTAACCTCCGTCAACAATGACCGTTATATAGGGGTGTTTTTCATCAATTTCATTATTTTCTATAGCCAACTGTTTCTCGATCTCTATATCCTTCGACATTTGATCACACAAATGAGTTTTCCATGACTGGCCAACTTTTTTTTCATGCCTTTGGAACGTTCCCGAAGACATGAATGGAATTCCTACAATACCGCATAATTCCTGTGCCTGACTGTAACCAATCCCGATATTTAAAGATCCCCAAACAAATGATGTATTAATCGTAGACGTTTGGGGTTCAGTTAATACTGACGCTGTTTTCTCACAACACCTGCATTCAAAATGCAATGTTGACTTAATACCGTCTCTTGTTTCTCTTTTTAGGACCATTTTTCCTCCAGTGCATTTTAACGGATGACTAAAGACTTGTTCCATCTGTTTAAACAGGTATCCAATGTCGACGATGCGTCTGCCAGAAGGCATAGAGCTCTGGATGTCTTCGTCGACACAATTGTACTCAACGACTAAAGGTGGTAGATTGTCCGAATCATCTGTGATGGTTATATCCAAATCATTATATATTACCGGAACAGGTTCGATAACCGATGGTTTAGGTCCAGTCGTTTTCGAATACGTTTTCAATTTTTTCGGCCAACAGCTCTGAATGTCTTCACAACTCTCAAGTCTTACACAATAATTGTGCTCATCTGTCAATACTGGAAGATTGTCTGGGTCATCCGAGATGGATACATCACTATTTATCACCGGAATTGGTTCACAAGCAACGGCTGTGTTGGATGATACTAACTTCCGTTTCCTAAAGTATTCATCACGACTTTCCATCAATATTTTGGTAGTTTTAGATAGTTTTGTATTTTTTCTAGTGTAGGACTTATATTTTTTAACACTTACACATGGCACATCCATAATTATTAATAAAATATAGGTACTAGATCAATATGTAACAAAGATTTATATTCACTTATCACACACCTCTGGTATTCACTATTTAATTAAACTACACTGAATATGAGATGTAATTTAAACACTCACAATATAATTTATCACAACAATATCACGTAATTTGCACTGAGTAACATAAATTATATAAAAATGCATAAAACAAGAATAACAACACGCCAAACGTCAGTAGCTACAACATAACCTAATAAAATAATTTTGGTTGCAGAAAATCATACAATGTGTGATTTCTTCACCAAAAATCAATCAATAATCACACGACCTACTTAGTAACGAAAATGTTACTGATTAGTCAATTAATTTATAATTAATTACAATTATTACAATTAATTAATAAAAAGAAAAAATTGATTGGCGGTTGGCGAAAACGCGTGGTGATTATTGATGGTGCTGCCATGTCAAAATGCGAGATTTGTTTATTTTTATCATAAATAATGGTATAAAATAGTTGTAATTTAAGCAAATACTGATGTAATTGAAAATAATTTTCAGTATCAAATTTTGAATATAGGCAGGTTCCTACGTATATTAAGTAAATATTGTAATTTTAATTTGTTAAGTTATTTTTATTCATATGGCAATTTCGCATAGAAGTTTAACACAAACTGATTTTTGCAAATCTTCAGAGAAAAATGTTACCTTTTGTCTTGTCTATGTGTGAGTTTCATTTTCAACGTCATGTTATGGTTGTGTGTGTATTTTGTATGAAGGTATTTTGTTTCTAAATAATTCCACGACGGCAGCACTATACGGCCAAGCGTCGGCTAAGTGTTGTCAGCATGTTGCCAATTCGACCAATTATTATGGTTTCGATTTCTATCGATTCGTTAATATACAAAAATACAAGATTAAATTTAAATAACTGCCGTAAAAATTAATAAATAATATTTTTAATAGAAACGCTAAGCGTTATTCGCGATAAACTGCGTGTAAGCCGAGATTTTTCGATTTTAATTGCGTGCTTTCTAACCTCTAAATCGATGTTTTTTAAATTTGAAAAAAGAGATATAAGGATATAATAAATTCCAATTTTCGCTTAGCGTTTCCCTGGGTAATAGATTTACGTACATTTTTATCGTAATTTTGATAATAAATCTTATGTCATTCATTCTTACCACCCGATAGAAATGTACCGAATTTGACACTTATTTTTGGTATATAGAACTCCATGATACTTCTTAATTTTTTATTTTATTTTTCTCATTACTTTTGAATATATATTTACCGATTAATAAACTTTTCTAGCTATTTTTCGATAACAACTTTACCTAGAGACATCACCTTAAGACACAATGTGAGGTCACTTTTGAAGATATTACTCAGGTTCCATAATGCGATCAATGCTAGCTTGGTCCTGCGAACGATCTCGCCGTACAGGTGACTCTCGTGGTGTAATGCAGAGGACACAATATATTTTTATGTAATTTTCTCAAAGCCTGTGTGTTTGTGATTGTTAAAAATTACTAACAGCCACCTTGTACGAAAAAGCAAAGACATGGTTATTAATAATTAAAAAAATAAATGAAAAAACCTCGTCATTTATACCACCGTCAACTGACATTAAGTAGTCCAAAATAGACATAGTTGTTGAGTCGCTAGATTTGAGGGTCAATGATGATATTTAATAATATATATAAGTATACAGGTTTTATAAGGTACTTTTTCCGTTTTTGTTAAGGCTATACCTCAGTTGAGCCATGGTCTAAAAAGATCGTGGCTCGGCGATGCGCGGATTGCGGGTCGCAGGTGCGAATGACGCATGCCAACCGAAATATAATTTGTCATATAAATCCAACATGCGTCCATTTAATGTTCTGTTTATTGTTATATTAGTAACAATAATAATATATTGATTGACATGTTTTCTTTTAAAAGTAAATGGGTAACATTTTTAGTCATCTTTACACGATTTAAGAATTAATACCCCCGTCGCACTCACGAAACAAATTGACGTATTTACACCTCGATGTTCGCTCTCAGACTGCCAGCGAGTCCAAAATTTCGTCACGCCTATAGTTGAAAATTATTTGCCGTTTTACTGAAGTATCGCCTTAATAAGAAACCCGTTGTTCTAGCCCGGGGTTGGTTAAAAATATATGCATGTTGTTTTTTTAATGTAGGCAGTGTACTCGCGCAAGTGCAGTTGCAAAAGTAGTTTCTACAAAGTTATAAGTACATTTTATACATGAGTATAATATTAAATTGGTAGTCAAGCTTGAACTAATGCAAATATAAATGTACCAGTTTTAAATAAATCAGTGGCAAATCATAATAATATACTCAAGAACCACTTAGTCTCATATGAAAACAAAAACCTCAAAAGTAAAGTTTTAGAAGAAGTACTTACCACGTAAGATAACAGACGTACATACAAATTGACAGAAGCCGCGAAAACTTGTTATTTCAAGACAGGCAGGTCTTATTCGGGCGAGGCGGAAATATATTATGCTCAGATATTAAGATATACGGCTGGTTATATTCCGTAATTATATACGAGAAAAGTTTTTTGTTCTTAGGGGAGAATATATCATTATAATATACATACTTTCTTCATCTAACGTAGTTATGTAGAGGTACGAAACCAGAAAAATTTGAAAAACTACAAGTAACATAACGACGTATAAAGATGAGAATGTTGGGTATAACGTGCAATTGCCTAATAAACCCTGATAGCCTACGTTACGAAGGTAGATGTTTTTTTGAATGTGCAAAAGGTCAAAACCTTTTGGGGCTAGGGGTTTGGTAAATTAAAGTTCGTTTACATTCAGTGACTACAGTTATTTGTTGTCAATATTATTAAGTCAACTAAATGTATGAATACAAAAAGAGTGATACAAAGTACGCAGAAATTTCTTACAAATGTTAAATCTATAGTAATATCTAAGTTGCAGGTGACTCCAGCTAAGCTGGAAATGTTAGCTGAGGTATACAACAAAATCTCGAACACGAACATAGATCCCTCCATACCAACCGCTCCGCACTACACTCTCTCGAGCTTCTCTTTTTTTGCGTATCGAGAAACAAAGCCTACATTTACTGTGAAGCGTTAGCAGCACTATGCACGACCACAAATAAATGATTATTATTAATAAATAATATGTAATACAAAATAAATTTGGATATACAAAAATTTATTAAGAGGTCTTCACGTCCGTAATAAGACGCTTCAATAAAATCGACATCATCTTGTCTTTCGGAGCACACTCTTAGACATTCCCGGAGAATTTAATTTGCATCCTGTAGTTGCATCCAGTCCATCAAATTGGGCTACCTTTAGCATTTTATGCCATATACACAGGATGAACGAATCACTCACAAAAAAGACTCTAAAATTTGGGAAGCCCGAAACCAAACGAAGACCTGGTCGATCTCAGACAAAATGGATGAATAGTGTCGAATCGGATTTAAATACATTGGAGATCCTAAACAGGAGGGAAGCGGCTTTTGACAGACCTGGATATAGGTAGATGCTAGAAGAGACAAGAGACACACAGGGTTGTAGCGTCAAGAAGAAGAATTATTACCATCTAATACTATATTTCGTATACGTGAAATATTCGAATTACCCATAATTATATAGGCAGAACTTAATTAAAACTAATTTTATGTTAATAAAAAATATGACAATGACAATTTGTATGTATTATTTTACTCTTGCTAATGGTTAAAAAAATAACTGTGGTCAAACAAACCAATTTATGTAAAAAAAATATATTTTTAAAAATAGTAAATATTTTTGGAAACGTAATAAAATAGTATTTTATAGTACAATAAAAGTGTAATTGAACGTACTGATGTAACTCTGGAAGCTTGTGAAATTTTCTTCCTCCAACGAATCAGAGCCATAATAATTAGCGTCAGTCGTGTACGCGGTTACCAACGCACGTCTTACGTTACTCGGGAAATAAGTTTAGCTTTAGCAACAAGAGCTTACGAAATAAAGCTTTCCGGAGAACTAAGAGATCACGTATTGCTTTATAATAAACATCATTTTATGTGTGGGTCGTAATTTTGTTGTTAGCAGTGCTTTAACGCTGAATCATTTAGTGACAGATGATGTATCATTCTTCTTATAGTAACGGCTATTTTACCTGAACACGATAATTTGTTCCTACTAACGAATCGTAAACGATAACTCTGAGCTCTACGGTTTTATTAAAATTATCATCTGTCATCTTTAAGCTATTAAAACTCCAATGTGTAATTGTGTCAAAGTTATAAATAACAATTTTTTTATTCAACGAATAATTCACAAGTTTTTTGGAATGTAACATTATTTTTATTGAGCAAACGATCCTGCAGTTTTCTATTGGTTATATATGTTTAGAAGTATTTTCAAATTATGGTTTTTGTTATATTTTCTTTTTTATATTATATCTAATAGTTTAGTAAAACCTTCAATGCTCTATATAAAACCAAATTGAAATTATTATTTTTATTGCAGAAACCTCTCATTTTAATAATACCTTAATACATTCAATGTACGTATGTAGTCATCATATTAGACCTATTACAAACACTCGATTATGATGAAAACCTACCTTACCTTACCTAAATAGAGTAATTCAAACTTACCACGCACATAGACCACTATGCTAAAGGTTCCATACTAAATTACGACAAATTTTAGCTAATAGCTCGTATAGTACTCTCTGACGCGCTTTCTAAATTGAGCAACTATTGCCTATCGGATTTTGTATTTTAAATTAAATTAGGTAGGTAGGTTTAGCATAGTGGTCATGTGCGTGGGCGTGAAACCCGAGAGATGCAGTTTCGATTCCTGCGGGGTGTCTTACTATTTTCAAAAAGATTTTTTCTATTGGTTATAATGTATTTTCTAAGAAGTGTTTTCAAAATTATGTATATTCTTTAAATATTAAGTTTGTTGTTTTGGAATTTTTAACAGGTCAATAGCGTCATACATATGTCATAAATAATTTTATTGTTATTTGAATAAACGATGATGATAAAATGTGTGACAGCTGCTGGTTTTCTGCGAATGTTTCGAAGGAATTTGAACGTAACTGACTTGCAACTAATATACTCATTTAAATAATATCTTAACTAAAATTAGCCGTAAAATGTTTCTACCGTTTTGATTTTCAACTGATTTAACAATTAATATTACAAGATACATTACGTTAATGATTTCAAAATATCTATTCGTACCGTCTATATATGTGTGTACCTGGCAAGTACCTTCCAAGCACTTTCCGCAGCAAACGATCAAATTAAGCCCAAATGAGTGTCAAGGGAAAAACCCGAGAATTAATCTCGCAGATGCATTAAACGCGGAATGAAGCCTCCGTTGCTCAGGGATCGAATCAGCAGAAATGTACAAAGCACTTTTATGATTATAGCACATATAAAAATATATATATATATACCTACGTATAGGTCCTTCCAAGTAATGGATGTTTGTACTAATGGGAAAACGTGTCGATAATAAATTTAATAATGTGGTAGTAACGCGTGTTAATGATTGCTTATTACCCGTATGAGTATCTGTGTATAATTATCATGTGTCTTTTAAGGTTCATAATAATTTTAGTCTCATGTGAAGAAAATATTTGTTAATAATGCTACAGATTTGATTCACGTAGCTTATATTAGCTGAACACTATAAAAAACTGGAGGACACTAATGTGTAGAGCTGTGTATTAATTAGTATGCTTAATCTACGTGAATCAAATCTGTAGAATTATTAACTAAATATTTACTTCTCATGAGACTAAAATAATTATGAGCCATAAAAGACGCATGATAATTATTATACGGTTAAATGTAAATTGTACGTAAAACATTTCACCGTAGCACATTTTACCGTATGATTTCGGGTTTGGGTCGAAATCCCGAACGCTAAAATCCCGAATGGCCGAAATTCCCAATGGCCGGAATCCCGAAGGCCAAAATCCCGAAAAATAAAAAAAAATACAAATAATAATAAATAATTGCGCAATCTTAACAATTATCTTGAATTGCGCAAATTTAACAAGAAAAGCAAAGAAAAATTTTTTTGTAGAAAAATGGAGAGAGAAGAGAGAGAGACAAAAACCTATTTGTTCTACAAAAAAAATGGTTTTTTTGTCTCTCTTGTAAAATTTGCGTAATTCAAGATAAGTGTCAAGAATGAGCAAATATTACTGTTTGTATTTTTTTGTTTTTCGGGATTTCAGCCTTTGGGATTCCGGCCATTCGGGATTTTGGCCTTCGGGATTTCAGCATTCGGGATTTCGGCTTTCGGGATTTAGACTTTCGGGATTTCGGCCTTTCGGGATTTCGTCCGGCACCCATGGTTTCTTACCAGAAAGAGATGACCGTATACCTACTATACGGTTTCTAATTATATTATATTCAATATGAACAGTAATTCAATTTTCATAGCTGATTTTGGCAAAATACATGAATTCAAGAATGAAAACCTAACCTTACCTAACCTAATAAATAATCCAGTATATCAGCTATTTTCTTGCAGGTGGCTTTCTATAAACCGACGCGAACCGTGTTTTATTTAGATATAAAATTTATGTCAGTACTATATGACCCAAAGAAGTTGGACGGTCTTTAATATAACAGCCATATATTTCGGATACAATATTTCACGGTAAAGTGCGATACGGCGAACTGCATACGTACAAGTTTTCGGACACGATGGACTATATTATAAGGAAACACTTTAAAATGCGCAGATTTCTCTTGATACAGATTTAAAAAGACTCAAAAATACTTTTGCAGCCCGTGCCTTATTCTCTACAACTAAATAACCGTGAAGCAAAAATGTACCATTAAGTATAACATTCGGATGAATTATATTGCGACATGATCCATATGTTCGATATCTATGAGTTACATTTGATCGGAACTTAGCATACCAAGCACAGTGAGCAAAGGCTGACTATGGCCGCAATGATGTATACTGATGCCAATAGGTATACTTCTAAAAAATATTGAGACGCCACTGTCCAAGAAAGTTAGCAAATGCTATCTCTAGCCTCCGCGCGGCGTCCCCCGGGCAATGCAGATAATGTGCTGTATAACGCACCATATCTGTAGCTAATAGAGAAGGGTGCAAGGCGAAACTCTGGTGCCTTAAAACGAGAGACCTTTGGCTACGGGAAGGATCACCCAGACAGAAAAACGACACACCAACCCGTCTGGACAACGTGGTGTGTTATGTCCAAAACCTTCAAAAATGAAAACGAAAACATATCGCGGAGACCAAAGCTAAATATAAAAATCAAAAAAGTACACATTATTTAATAACTGGATAGAACTAGTCAGTGTGATTCACATACTTTGCGCAAAACTGCTCTTGCTTTAGTATGATTATTTTTTCGAATATTGTGCCATCATTTACTCCCTAAATACTTATCTCAGCAATAACGACATACCATTTAACACAGCCATGAGTATCATCAGTGATGCTCTACTCTGTACATCGCTTCCATGGCTGTCTGTACTGTCAAAGATACTTCTACCAAAGATAAAGCAAAACATGCGCACACTGAGGAAGTATAAGAACATTTTAAATAATATAAAATTCCCGCTCTATGTTAGCATAGTGTCACCACCAACAGAACATTTTCACTCGAAGAATTCTTCTTACATTGTAGGACAGGAGCTGCGTTAGAATTAGAGTAATCAGGAGGATATCTAGCATGAATGGCTAGCATTGGGTGTAAAGAACTCTTATTTAAATGAGGCTTCGAGGCAAATATACTCGTAGCACCTTCAAACAACAGTCTACAAAAGCGCCGTCAATAATTTTAGGGAATCATAAAGTGCTCAAATGCTATTTTTTATTGTGACCCATGACTTAATAGGTAGGTGATAAAGTTGTTACCGACTTTATTGTATCAATTATTATATAAGTTAGAGTTAACTGTGTTCTTTGTCAGTGTGTATTTAACTTTTGGTGAGTGCACATGGTGCCTGAAGATGCCGAAAGCCAAAAACCGGGTCGCAAAAAACGACACAAATGAAATAGTACAAAACTTAAACTCATTATAAAAGAATAATATGTATCAAGAAATGCTTTCCTAGAAAACTATATATGTATGGATAAGTTTTCAATACTCACTTCATTTTTTAAATCAATCAATTTCCAAAATTTTTAAATATATTCTAAAGCTACTTTTTAGTGTTGAAATCAGTATCAGCATAAATCGTATTACCTATAAATTTTCACGATGAAAGCGCTTACATTATTTTCACCTGATATCAAATAATTCAATTCTATTCGAAACAAGGTCCTACATACGTGTAGTATAAAAATATATAAAAAAGTCGCTCCTTTATCTGATAAATATATATCATAATATATTAGATGAGTATGTAAATTTTATAGCATGGCTTATAAATATGTGAAGTAGGTGAATTACTGAAAAACGTACTCTATAAACTCGATTTAACTAATTTACGTGAGCATTTTATCTAGAATCTCGACAGACAGACTGGTAAGCTTAGTATAAGCATGGACATGGTAATTCCTTAGTTCAACTAGAAGAGTCACACGTTGGTCACCATTGCATTGACTACCTATCGGTTAATGTCTCTCATGGTTTTTAGCAGTCTAGTTTTGTTAATTAATATCTCCCACCTAACACTGTAAATGTACTAGTAATGATTGGCGAGCTGATGAGTTATCAAAGACTCTGAAACGTTACTACAATAGGGATCTTCGCACTTTAGGCCTGACGTATTAAAAGGCGAGAGACGTTGAGGACCGCAACGAACTGACTCCGATATACCATGAACACAAAATTTTGCCATTGAAGGCGATTTCTCAAAACACAGCAATTTAATTATGTTTAACCATATTGTTTTTGAAATAATAAGAAAAGAAAGAGTGGCAATATAATATGACGTGCTTTTGTATTTTTCATAAATGCTGGAAAAACCATAATTATTGGGGATGAGGATTTTTAAGTTGAAATTATTTTTAGCTTAATTTTAATAATTGGTACGTTAAACCTAACAAAATTGTTGTAATTTTTTTTTATATGACATAAACTATAATCTGTAAATAGAATAAATAAAAATGCCTACTTTAACAGTTTATTTACTTAGTTAAATTATACACACCGAAGGCCAAAATCCCGAACGTTATAATTATTGTCATGTACATGTTTTATTTAATAATTTAGAAAGAGGGATAATACCTATACCCACTAGCGTAAACACTGAAGTGTCACACATTGAAAAATTAAGGAATAAGAAAGATGATTTAATTAAAAATTGTAAAAATATAATTTGCGATAGTCATTATAAACGAAAGATAATTAAAAAGTGTAAAGCCATGTATAATATTTTTTAATTGCCATACAAAATGTAGGTTTTTGTAATATATATCCATGGTATTTTTCGAAAGCTCTGTATCCTGTATCGTGAGATGTGCCAGTGAATATTTGATGAAACATCTCGATGTGTACTAAAAAGGTTTGGTCTGGGCAAAAGTTTACTTTTTTGTATGAATACACTACATGAAAAAACATTTAAATTTAAAATGTTCAGATCAAAAAAATAAATAAAAAGCTTTTCAAAGTATGTTTCGGATTACACGATTGAAAGCTCTGTTTGTAGATGACAGAGAATTTTTTAATTATTTAGTTGCGTGTAAATGCTCTTAATTGCAAAATACTGTCTAATATGTAACAATAAGTACCTATTGCTTTGTATATTCATTTGGCATATTAAAGGCAAAGAAATTTTTAATTAACATTATCGGAGTACTAAATCTATGCTAAGAGTATTACCATCATTTTCGTGCTTACTAGCTATTATTAATTCTAATGATTTATTTTTTGAGTACAAGCATAGAGTTCATTGCAATTTTTTTTTTTGAATTTGACTTCAACGCTCAAGATCAAACAAATAAAAAAAATGGCATGGAAAGACGTCATATTATTACCACTTTTGCAAACTTACGTGTACTGAGTAAGTAGACGATTATTTCCTGGAAAAGTATAATATATTCTTGACATATTATTTGTGTAGTATTTATATATACATATTATGCTCTAGTTCTGTTTATCATTAATATGACTTGACAGATGGCTATTTTTTGTGTCAGAAAACGCTAGATTTACCACCATAAGCTATCTGCTTTTCTAACAAGCTAGATTCTTTCTTAAAAACACAACATACAGCAAGTAAAGTGTAAAGTTTGCAATGCTAGGTGCTACGTCGACCGGGATGTTTTACATGCTGATGTTTGAGGTTTTACGTGGTTCTACATTTCGTTTGCATGCCGCCAGAATTTACCCGCGTGGTTTAGGTTTGCCTTTTTTACTATATTTGATGTGCTTTAACCAATATGGTAAAATTCTGTAGACAAATATATGACAGACGAGGTTAGAAAAGAATTAATTGATTATCTTTTTTTATATGATGTATGAAAGGATCGTATGAGGTGATTGAGGCAGCAGCGGTGTAGATGAATACAGATTTTTATTGTTTTGATACAGTAGTAGGTACAAAGAGCTACAATGGTCGGACTAAAGTGATCGCGGTGAGCTAGGTGCTCAGACCGAGCCGCGATCTGGCAGCAACGATGATCGGGACGAGTTCGGGAGTCTGTGCTCAAGAGACGAATGTCGAATGACTAATGTCGAGTGTCGATTTTCGAATGAGAAATGAGAGTTAACTGTGTCGAGTGACGGACTCGAGTGGAGTGGTTCTTACCAATCGTCCTTCGCTATTTATATTCCTTGCACGAGCCACCGTTTAGCTAAACCAGCTGACCTCGACTACTAAGTGTTTTGTTGGTCTAGCATGAGTTAGCTGATTGCTATGCCATTGTCTGTAAATAAAAACGCTGTTGCTAGATGAAACAATTGATAGTTAAATGACTTGTTGATTTTACGTATTTTGATAAGGTTATAGACCGCTATTTTTTTAATAAAAAAGTTACCTACTGCGTAATTCTGTGTGGTAATATTTAAAAAATTTGGTTGTGTCGAACTTTATATTTTTAAGCTTTTAATCAGTTTTAAATAATTTCTATATGCGCTTGGCAATTTTGATGGTTTTTTACACCGTTCGCTATGGGGAAAAGTTTGTTGATTAGTCTGGGTTATAAAATTCATTTCATCTTATAGCTAGAATTGGGATGGATCATAATCATTTCAAATTTCTCCAAATACAGCATATTTATGCGCTGTAGTTTTATACTCTTCTCCAGTTATCAATTTTCAACACTCTCACCTGACTTGATGTTTGTCCCATAGTCTCTCTCCTGCCGTGTCCATTAATGTGAACCGCTTTATCAAAACTGCAATAATATGATTATATATTGTATGCGTTTAAACTAACTTACTTATGTATTCGTGTCTCTCTGTTTCTTCCGATATCTATAAAAAAAGCTAACAAAAGATAGTGAAGATATTAATAGAATGAATTAAAAGTGAAACACAAGAAATCTATGTTATTGAGATAATTTAAAAATACATTAAAACTCTTCCATATACTAAACTACACTATTAATTATTATAAAAAAAAATATTTCACTAAAACCGTTAAACAAATGCTTATTTTATAACAGTAACATAATGGTTTGACTTCTAATTTTAAAATATTTACTTTATTGTTTCTTATTGTTACTGATAAATGGTTCATGTAAGTAGGTACCCAAAACATTTATGAAAATGTTTGTTCAGTAAATCGTATTTAATATCTTATATCGTAATACCGTTCCTAGATGTGCCATGTATACATTATTATTTAATAAATAGATGAATTTTATTGATATATATTTTAAAATTAATAGTCATCATATTTTGTAAAAATCCGACATCCACTTGAAATTTTTATGAAAATTAATATTTATATACGAAAATTAAAAAATAAATATTTTTTGTTGAGAAAACATAAAAGCTTTTACAAAAAGGTAAATCTTAGAAACTGTTTATGAAAAAAATAAGCTCTCTTTGTTTTATGTGTGCGAATATAAAAAAATTAAAAGACATAAGTGCGTCATTAAAATGTCTCGAGTGCAAATTGTTAGAAAAGTAGAATTTGCCTTGCTTTATTTATATGGTTATAATGAATTCATTTTTAACGAAGTATATGTTATTCAAAAAATTTTAACTTCAAGATACATCTCATAAAGCTCAAAAAACCTTATTTTTAACCTATGTAATAATAATAATATAATATGAGTATATAATGAATATTTTACAATTTTATTTTGCAGGTATTTTTTTTTGTATTGGAAAATATAATTAATAATAATTTTAATAATAAAATACAAGTACTGAATTCACTTTTTTAATTAAATAATTATACCGGTTTCTTCCCCTTCAGAAGGATTATTTTAACTGATTTAATATATAACAAACATGTAAAATAACAAAATTCAAAAAACAGGCCTACACAACAATATTATGTACCTACTCACAGTTACTAATTAAAATAAATAAATTGAATATAAATAATTTTTCATTTGGCATAACTATCACACTACAAACAAATTTCTAATTATAACAAAAAAACAAAATTCAAAGAACATTATGAAGCAATAAACATTTACGTACTAACACGTTAGATCTATCAAAAGACAAAAACTTTTGATTTCTCAATATTTAATAACATTATACATTTAATTAATTTAAAATTTATAATATAATACTTATACAAAAACCTTTTAATGGACATTTTGCAAAAATAATTGAACGCGATACTTCAAGACGACTGTGTCTCATCCGAAAGCGGGATTTAAACTGAAAAATAAGTAAGATAAGTGATACATCTGAGGTATTTTCAAATTATGTAAATTCATGAGAATGACTTAGATTTACCCATTAACGCATGTCTTTAAAGCGCTTTATAATCACGTCTTCTACGTTATAATTTCCGACTATTATTTCCATAGCATATTGATGTTTCATTTTCCGAAGTATAAAGTAGTAAAAACACATAGTAGATACCTAAAATATGATAATTCAAAAGCTACGTATACGAGAGCGGAATTTGGTTGAAATAAATTACTGCATACTGTAAACATGACTACATGCTATTATCAAAATACATTACACGAAAGCTCTTTCTTCGCAAAACATAAAAATATATTCTTTCATAATATTATATTTATTTTGTATTCCAAACCAACCCGGAACTTAAAGAACTTAAGGACAACAATTGAATAAGTCATGGCGTTATCCTAGTTTCTGTGAACCACTATTAATTGATAATATTATGTATTATTGTATCTTCATAAACCGTTATACATAGGTACATATCTTAGGTGATTGATTACCTAATTGACTTCTCATGAAAAATTTCTGTTCAAAAAGCATTTATATCACGCGTTACATTTAAATTATTTAGATTAAAAAATTTATACTATCGACAGAAGGTATTAGAATTTTAATTTAAATTCTAATTGAGAGTTCGAGCGGGTAAAATTTCAGCCTGTAATGTCTGGGTCTCAGGTTCGAATCTTGGTTCTGACGAAAAAATCACACGTTGTTTTTTTACTATAACTTTGGAAACAATCAATGCAACATCCACTCAGTAGAGGCCTATATGATATTCTTAGGATAATATATAGTTAAAAAAATAACTTCATTACTACTAATCATACATAAATATATTTTGCTATTTGGATTTATTTGATTCAAATCTTAAAATGTCGTAAGAGGTCGCTATGCTGTAACAATAATTGATTTTCCAATAGTTTTACATAAAATTATCTCAAATTATTTTCTTAGGAGATTATATAATTATTTCTTTCCTTAGTCCAGAATTTATTCAAATAACGATTGTACATTTGTCTTTAATATTTATATGACAACTCAAAAGTAACTTGTTTTGTCAAATCAAAGAAAGATTAAAACTGAGTTTCAGGATATATTTACCGGATAACAATACAGTGATATTAAAATATGCCAGACATAAACGCGCAACGTCACAACATATAAATATCCGTAGATATTATATTGCACATACTAAGGTGCAGATTAAAAAAAATGTGATTTATCATTAAGTAGATTCCTCCTTTAACTTTAAAGCTCATATTAACAAAACGACGCAAATACGTGAGATGTCTCCTAATTATACCCTTTTTAAAAAAATCAACTGTCAATTTTGCATATTCGTAGACGTCAACTCTCCTCGAACAAAACTGTTTCCTTGTGTTAGAATAATCATTGGTAACGATAGCAAAGGCACGACTAGTCACTGCAGTACGTCTTATAGACGTAGACGTGATTTTTTTTAACATTTATCTTTTATTATTACTTCAAAACTATTCTTTGTTTTAATTTTTATTCTAACTTTCTTTACCTATTATTTTTCAATCTAACTATCTTGTATACCTACTTCTTAAATATGTATTTTTGGTCAATTTAACGTTTTGAAAATATAAAACAATACGTCATACTAATCATACTAATCAAATGCAAATATAATATATTATATTATATTAATATAGTTTATTATACTAATCATATCTGACATCGAGCGATAATATTGGTATATAAATCGTTGAATGTAATACTTATTTGTGATTGATGACCGGTTATGACGGTCGTAGTAAACCTGCAAGTCGTCGAGACTGTTTATATAATTTGGCCATAAAACGCATAGCAGAATCGTGCATTTGAATAAATTATGTACTGCACACTGTGGCCGTGTAGTCACAGAGTAGAAATTTGAAAAGCTCTCCATATGAATACGCTTAGGAGCTTTTACTTCTGAATCTATCTCTTTCGGTTAGTCTGTACGTGACCGCGCTTTGCAGTGAAGTAAACTTCATAGCCCGTTTGTATATTTTGCATTTCAATTTCAGTAAATGTTGCGGTCGCAAATTTTATTCAGTGCAAACATTTCATACGGGTGACGCAATCCGCTGACATTTTATTAGTGTTTTGAAGCGGTGTTATAACTTGTTTGGTTTTAGTTTCACGTATGAAAGTTCCGGCGAAGATTGTTTTAAGATTACTACGCACGAAAATGTTAGAGAATAGTTCAGAATTTTAGTTTGCTAGTAGTTATAAGTTATAAGTAGTGATATCTACTGTTTCTAGTTTGTTGAAGTATATATTATAAGAGGGAAATTTATTATATCATTTCGAAATGGCGAAAGAAAGATATTTGATAGACATAGATATGTTGATAAAAATATCAAACATATAAGACTATGTATTTTTATTGTTATCATTTTTTAATAGTTTATTTGTCACATCTAGGGAATACAATTCCGAGGCAAAATTTTGAATCCGGAATTTTGGGATTACAATTTAACGATCCTAGGATCCCAGGATTGGCATTTTTTTCGATAGTTAGTCTTAGATTTTATATAATATACAAATGACATTGATAAAATCGGTCAAAAACATTGAGTATAATTTATACTAATTAAGAATTTTTTATAGTTGATATCACACGTGTGATGTGTACAATATTAATAATGTGTATTATGATCTTGGAAATGCATATGTTTAATGCCACTGGGACAACTGGACGTCGGAACAAGTGGACGCCGCACTGTCAAAAGACATGACGTACATTAATGAAATAAATAGACATTCGTTACGATTTGATATAGAAAGTTGACGAGAAAGTTTACTAAGTTTATTTATTTACTACTTAATAGTTTTAAATGATTTTTCTCTTAACACAATGTTTCCTATTGCGGATTGAGAATTATTATGCCTGACGCTAACTGACACACAGTGTGTATTTACCATAGTGCCTGAAGATACTGAAAGGCAAAACCTGGGTCGCAAAAACGACTCAAATAGAATAGTACAAAACTTAAATCCATTAAAATAATGTGAAAGTATTTTAATAGATAATTGGATAAAGTTTTATTTATTTATTTAAGAAAATTAACAAGTTCAATTAAAATTAAAATAACAGATACCATAATATTATGTTTACAATAAATACAATCAAAAATATAATAAAATAAAATAATTTAAACAGTTAAACCCTTAAAACATTATAATTTTACTGTATAGGCAAATTTTAAGAGCCCTTACAGTCCATGATATTTAAAAAAAAATCTGGTGTGTGCGAGGAGACGGAGATTCGAATCCATCTGGGTGTCGAATATTTTTTTAAAAGATTATTTTTTTATCTGCTCTTATGCATACATATCTGTATTCATGACAACTATTATATTTATATAATGTACTTTTTTTATACAATCACACAACATTCATAATCATTCTTGAAGGTTTGAGTTCTCTCCCCTCCCTCAGAATTTTAATTACAAAACAATATTTATTTGTGATTTTTGTGGAAAAGTCGTACAAATACATCACTATTTGACCTATCTACCCCCTTGACTAATAACAACGATATGCATGAAAATTGCAACGTTGCTTCAATCAATTAAGATTAGGAGACTGCGCTAAAAAGGCGAATACGAAGAGTAATATCGATCAATTTAATTTTTCTAAAGGTTATTTTTTATATAATTCATTGATAAATTAATATAACATTTCTTTTATTTTCATATTCGCCTTATTGTAATAATTATTTGTCTAAGAATATATATAAATAATTACAAGATAAAAAGAACTTTTTATATACAACGTTTTTAAATTTTCTGTTGAACCATATAAACTTGACTTGACTTGACTAGCTTAAACGATCAAAAAATTTGTACTTGACATGTCATATTGATTTCCATAGTAACACACGTATATATTAATAATTTAGTTGCTAATACCCCGGAGCCCTAGCAACCAATAATGGTGTCGAAATAACTTTTCATACAAAACAGAATTAACTAAAAATTAATTTAATTTTACTTAAAGACGGCTAAAAGTATTAAAAAAATGCTTTGGCATCGTGTTCTTATATATTCTAAAGGTTTCAAATGTCTAGCTAGTCGGGAAGTTAATTAAAAATCGATTGCAAGATTTGTACCGGACAAATAAGAATATGAGCTAAGAAAAACGTTGTAAAATGAATTCAACATCTTGACTTCATTAGTAATTATGTGTATTGACATTACTATAGTGATAATTAGTCGATTTGGTATAATTTTATTATAGCCTAATGAAACACTTATGACATACTATAAAGTACCCACTCAGACAGATAATTAGTGCTAATTATTATCTTGAGTCTCTTCTCGACGGGTTTGTTTACTTAGACATCTTCATAGTATATTATTATGATTGTTGACATCGTATGACGTAAGGAATCCAGGGTAATACACAATAATTAAATGGATGATATCGTACTGTCGAGGAAAGCTTTCAACAGTGAGACAAAAATCAAAATAGTATCGCCTTAATTATTGTCTCCTGAGGAGGTTCAATCACAGCCTTTTGCTAGAATAGTTATGCTGTCTCTAGAATCTAGGTCAGTGTTCCGCATCTTTGTCGATATTTTTAACCCCTTACAATGTGTATGAAGTTTTGCGGACCTCCTCTCATGATAAAATGTGTTATTAAAATCACTATTTTCAAAATTTAACCATTTTACTCAAATTTTAATTTAAAAAATAAAAGGATGTAAAAATATAAAAAATAAAACATACTTAAAATTTATTAACATATAATAAAGGAACGTTATTTTTTTTATTGTGTTAATTTTCAATTCATGGTGGAAATGCATTGTATAAATAATTTAATTTAATAAAACGCAAATTTGTATGATATTTTTTCCACTTTTATTAATTGAATCTGGATCGGTGTTCGTATTGATTTATCGTAAATATTTATTTGGTGACATATTAAAATGTGTTAACTATATTTTAAGTGCTTATTGTGTTATATTTTATTTTATGTTAATAATTTGGTTAAGTGTCCTTAATGAGTTATTATGAAATGTTAATATCAAATTTCATTAATAATTGTAATTTAATTGTTATTGATAAAATATGATTAGATGGATAATTCAATGTATTGGTAGATTATTTTTGTCACCTTTGAATTTGTTTTGATAATTTTCTGTTATATAAAGATTATTTAGTTGAAAATATCCCTCTGAAGCGGACGAAACCGATCCAGATTTAATTAATAAAAGTGGAAAAGTACTATAAAATTTTGCGTTTTTTTTTTAAATTAAATTAATACAGGAATGTATTTTTTAAAGCTCTGATAATAAGCGGTCTACCGCAAATTTTACTGGCAAAAATTGTTTTCTTTAGTAAATAAAAAAATCACTATTGCAGAATGCAAACTACCTGTCGTATACTGGGTAAAAGAGAAATGCTTATTTTTAAAGTATTTTTCTTATTTCTTAGTACAACGGTAAACATCCTTCCTTTGAAAAAATATGAGTCACGCTTCGTAACAATTGTGATATTGTAAGAATTCAGTCATACTCTGAGCGACGAAAACTATCTATCCCTATCGGTTATCTGCTTCTCCCAGTCCAAAGTGCGTACTACTCCAAATAAACTCCTCCATTTCTTGCTCGCTTCAGCATGCTGATGATCTTCCTCTATCGTATTTACAAGAAGCTACCCAAAATCGCCAGTTTCAAAGTTTTCCATTCCACACTGAGCAACACGTCAAAAAAACTGTAAAATGCGTCTCAGATCTTTTCTCAAGAGCTGTTTCTTTATCTGTAATCTCTGGATGATTGACTGATTTATCCTATGCTGTGTCCAAGAAAAACAAAGCATTCGGCGTGCCAACACCACACTTTTAAGGCATCAATTTCTTTAATAAATAAACCTTTGAAGATCTTACCGATTGTAACGGCTTTCAACCAGGACAGAGAGAAGAAAACGTATCAATTTACTTTGATTAATTTCATTTATTGTTGGATTTGAGTTTTATAATTTACATTTTTTTGGTAAAAAAATGTATAATCAAAATCCGTACCATAGCTTTTCACCGATTAACAGTGCGTTCAAATAATTCCTGGAACAATTTAATTAAAAACCATTTTCTGAAATGATAAATAACAACTGTAGATCTATTTCTTGATAATTCTCGATCTTGAACATCGTCTATGATAAAGTTACATCCCATAGGAATCAGGATTTTCCCGCAACAGCGCCAGTGCACGTCTACGTCGTCTCCTGAACTCCAAGAGATGCATATCTCCGCAACTGACTGCAACTGACGTGGAACCAGTCGCGGTCCTACACATTAATGCAGCTCCCGTCTTTTGGGATTAGGAACCCACTATGGCAGCGTAAGTAGATAACTAGATTTAAAGAGAATGAAGGATAAGGTAGTAAAATAAACCAAATTAATTGTAAAAAATTAGTTATTAGGTACCTACTATCAATGTATGTATCTCTTTGGTTACATTCGATTTAACACTCCATATAATATTATACTACTACTTGGATTGTTTAGTTTGGGTATGCATAAAATTTTATTTTTACGAGTTTTATTTGTAATTATTTATTTTATTACAATGCACATGTACATACAAGGAATTTTATGAAATTTATGATAGGATATTCATTATAATTTGAAATTATTTTTTATTGGAAATACATAACATAATATATACCTCAGAAACATATGTATGAGAAAATCTTTGTGCTCTTGAGGTTATTGACATAAGAATGCTACATTGTTAAAACTTATAGTATTTATCGCATCTATTCTATACACAAGACTGCTATCGGCGGTTATCGAAGGTAGATTACCATATTATGTTTATACTGAGGTATTATAATTGTTATAATAAGTTAAACGTCTCACCAGTCAAAATTGTCTAACTCACTCTAAAATTTAGCACAGTCAAGAGAAGTGCTGTTAAAACATAGAATTTATTGTAACAATTACAAGTAACTTAAAAACTACCCTCGATAGCCGCCGATATCCGGATAAAATTACGAGTAAGTACAAGGATGCAATAATACACATTTGAAACATTCTGACGCCATTTATTATATAAATTAAACTGAATACTGTTTTTGATGTACCTATCATTTATTGAACATACATACTCATGAGAAAATATAGCTAATAGAAAAAATCTTTTTCGAAAAAAGTAAGACACCTGGCAGGAATCGAACCTGCGTCTCTTGGGTATCGCGCCCAGTGCATTATGTATAGTTATGTATGTTCAATAATTAGAATGGAACGGAACGGAATGTGAATGTTGAATAAAAGAAACAGTTAATTAGTATCATTTATTTTTGACAATAATGACAGTAATTGGCAATCTGTTGAGGTAATTTATAAAAACCCGTAAGTATGAATAATAACTAGCATTACTATTATTGAAGTTTACGGTTTCTTATCACAGTCTTACTATAAATAATGGGTCTTGACTTTGTCCAAATAATAAAAATAACCTTCCTAAAATAGGGAAGATATTATTAAAATAATAATTAACATTTTTTTTAATTTAGGATAACTTAGTTGATTTAAATAAATATTAAGGTAAATACTCTACCAGGGGCACTTAGCGGAAAAATACAAAGCTTGCAATTTAGACATTTTTTCGACAATTGTCATTTTATTATTATTTAAAAATAAATACTTATCTAAAAACATTCAAACAAAAAATATGTTTTATTTAAAATCAAAGATAAACTTACAATTTTAAAAAATCGAAACAAAATGTGAATTCATTAAAGGATGCAATCTCTTTAAAACATATCATTTTATGGTCATGTTTGTTATTAAAATTTATTTAGGATTTAATTAAAAGGATTTCAATCTATACACATTTTCATGTTTTATAAAAATTTAGGTTTTTTTAAATAAATATAAAAACATTAAACTATGAATCTTTACATTATATAAAACTTAATGAACTAAATTATAATAAACATGACCATACAATAATATACAATAATAAGATGGGACCGTTGAACGAATTTACATTTTGTAAACGTTTTTTTTAGTTGTAAGTTAATCTTTGACTTTTTATCTTTTTAGTATATTTTTTAGATACGTTGTATTCATTAATTAAACTACCTACGTTAAAATATAAATTATCGAAAAAATGTCTCAAATTGCAAGCTTCGTATTTTCCGCTAGATGCCTCTGATAGGTGAGTGGAGTGTATTCACCTTAATTAGTTTTCCTTTGTAAATAATTTGAATAATACAATACATAAACAATTTTATTTAACAATTTCTACATGATTAAGAAGAGATAATACAAACATTTATTTAAGATTTCAGTTTAATTAACAGATGTGATGTCTCTTGATCAACCAAATCTTTTCCATAGTAACCTAGCCATATTAGAAACAAAAAATGATAATTCATTAATTATTCCACATGGTTTATCTAATGGCGTATCTAGATTTCTCAGTTATTATAATTCAGTTAATAGATAGTGGAAGCCAAATGAACAGGAACTAATTGGAATGATAAATACCTACTAGGCATCCATTACTATTAATACTAGATCTAAAACGCAGGAAGTGAATTAAATTTCAACAACTGATTTATTTATAGACGAAGCTACTAATTTTAGGCAAATATAATAAAATTAACAATAATTATTATTAATATGTGGAAAATATTATCAAACCATTTAAAAAAAGTAGAACCATTCCTTTACATACAATTATTAGTATTGTGGTTTTAAAGAGTTTATTAATAGTGACATTGTGAAATATTGTATTGTATTTATATTTTTTTCAAGAGTTACACGATCCACTAATATTAAATAATTAATAATAATAAAAATTATAATACTATTGACAAAGGTACCTTAGTATCAATAGCTTGCGGTGTTTTCTGAGATTGGGCATGCTCTTTAAAACCATATGTCTATATTCAAATTACAGGTAGATTTTGAAATACATAACATTTTTCAACACGCCGGATTTTCCAATTTTTATATACACATTTTTCCGACTGAATACTCGATAACAAACTTTTGTAGTGATTCTGTCATTGGTGTCTAATGAAATTACATGTGACAACGCTTTCTTAAAATAATGGGATTGTTTATAAAGCAAAAAAAGATACGACCAAATAGTCCCACACCACAATACATTTTCTCTCATACGGGCACTACATGGTAGCTAGTATGTTATTAAAACTATTCATTGGTTTATGGATTTATTATATGCTTATCGAGTGTATTATTATTAATAAGATGTAGAGTTTTTTATAAACACGTCTTCGACTATTCATAATTTGTTTATTATATTTTTGTATTGTGATTCTTAACTTAATATGTACGTGATAGATATTTTACCTACTTTATTGTATTGATCTGTTATATAAGTTGAAGTTAATGGTATTCGTTGTCAGAGTGTATTTGTTTTTTAGTGAGTGTACACAGTGCCTGAAAATGCCAAACGGCAAAACCCGGGTCGCAAAAATGACTCAAATGTAATAGTACAAAACTTAAATCCATTACAATTTAAATTCAAATTCCATATCAAGTACCTTCGGTCGATAGTATTAAAAATATATTTTTGTACCACATAGAAAATATTTTTTGCATTGTTATTTCATTCCATTAATAACAGCTGTGTTTATACTTACATAGGCTGGGTATAATGGAAAAAAAACCAGAGTACTTCATATTATGTTAAATCAAACAAATAAAAGTTGAGGTCATATATGTTACGTAATCTAAAGGGCGATATTATTAATAAACTCAACATTTCACAAAGTAAATAAATCATTGCGTTAGTGAGATGCTACTATGTCATACTTTAGTGCTTAAGCAGAGCAAATTTATTAATTTGCTAATACGCTTTGACGTATGAAACTTCTTAAGGGCACGCGATAAAAACTTAACGCCATGTGTTTACTCGCACGTAGAACCAGTGATTCTCAAATTAGTATTAGCAGTAGCTTGATATATTCGAAGAAAAATAAAATAATAAAAATAAAAAAAAGTTTTGATCAAAAATAGATCATATGGAGCTAAAGTAAAGGTAGACGCGTAAGAGTATCTTGACAGACCTATTAAAAATCAAGAAGAGAGTAGCAAATATGGCCTCCTTATTAATAGGAATAAGACCAATGTAATGATTGTTGATCGGGCTAATCTTCTACCAACAGCAAGTAGGTACACTCCAAAACCTAAAAACAGTCGACGACTTTGTATATCTTGGATCGACCATTAGTGGAAAGGGCAGATGTGAAGCGGAAATAAGAAGGCGCACACAGATTGAAAAAAATGCGATGACACATCTTACCACTATATGGAAGGATCGGGGAATTTCGATTGCCACAAAAATGGTGCTTGTGCGAACATTAGTGTTCTCGATATTTCTATACGGAGTCGAGTCGTGGACCCTGAAGGCAATTGATGCCTTTGAGATGTGGTGTTAGCGCCGAATGCTTCGTATTTCTTGGACGGAGCACAGGACAAACCAGTCAATCATCCAGAGACTGAAGATAAAGGAACGGCTCTCGATAATATATCTAAGACGAATTCTGCAATTTTTTGGACATATTGTCAGTCGAAGACCGGACAATTTGTAGAGACTGGTAGTTTTGGGTTGCCTCCAGGGAAGGCGAAGCAGGGGAAGAGCGTCTGCGCGCTGCTATTCTGCCCTGAGAGAAGCGGACGATCGAGAAGGATGGAAAGTCATGGTCGCTCAAAGGATGACAAAATTCAAATGTGGTCACGATCCTCACCCATGAGTGTACGAGCAAGAAAAGAGATTACATAAACTAATCATGTTTATCCAAAGAGAATCATATGGGTTTCTACAGAGTGAAGGTTGTATTAACAGATTCAAACATGGATTTTTGCCACAGATACACACAAATATTATATAAAGTAATGGCAATACTAAAATGTTATTTTATTTATTTCAAACAAATGATACTTAAAAGAATACATCTTTAGGTTCTCGTTGTAAAGGGATGAGAACCCTTTTGGGATGACAGGTGTCGGAGATGAAAAGACCGTATGGAGATTGCTCAGATGAATAGAGGAGCGAGAGATTATTTCCGTATAATGGTATACAGCTGATACTAGAGTAAATGATACTCTGAGGCTTGGTGAAAGTGAGTATTGTACGGTGTGATACCAAGAGACTGACCTAACTCATTAACTATAACTCGCTGAATACATGAATATTCGGGAAATTACGAGAGTCATTGTTGTTTCCAATTGGGAAATCTGCTGATTGCAAAACCTGAGATAGTGGATTCTATCGAAGATTGTGCGATAGTTGAATGACTTGCTGATTCTTGTGTTGTCGTACTAACGCTGACTAGGCCCGAGGTTATTTCCCGCTACACATCATTACAAAATATTTTTTCTTCGATATAAATACGAATTGCATTAAAACAAAATATACAATGCAATTTATATGATTAGTACTAATATTTTATATGTTCAAAAATAGAAAGCAAACAAAATATTAATTTTTATCACGTGTCCCAAACATACACACCGTTTCTAATATGAACATAATATATGATGTGTTCCTTTAATAAATTATCCTTTAAGTATACTTAAAATTCTTTTAAATGTAAAACTATATCTGTACCTCAGAGGCAGACGGATGCAAATCCAAATACCCAATTGTTCAGGAGAGCTAAAAAACAATTTTTATTTTAAACGAATACTCATAACTTCTAAGAAAATATACATAGAATGATCATTATTTTTTTTATTCTAATTCAATTAAAGTACTTCTGGAATATGTAAGAAAGGAATAAATATAATTCAATTTTATATCTAATAAAAATAAAATAAAAAACGTAGTGTGGATTTGCATCCTTCTGCCTCTAAAGATATTTTGTTAATGTGGATTTGCATCTTATTTACTTAGCCAAAATAAAACAATTTATAAGTTAAAAAAAATTAAAGGTATAAATATAACAAAGAAAAACACATTTTTTTTTTAATTTTTATTAAGTTATCATCATCATCACCAGCCTGAATCTATTCACTGCTGGATGAAGGCCTCGCTAATCTCCAAGCTGATTCCACTTCTCTCGTTCCTGTGCGTTGCGTTGCCAAGTTTTTCCGCAGAACTTTATCATTTCATCGATCCAGCGGCCTCTAGGTCTACCTTGCGGATGTTTTTTATCTCTTGGATATACCACTGGATGACTAAATTTGTCTAACGATTGTTCTTTCTTCGAGCCATGTTCCAGCCCATTTCCATTTGAGGTTTTTAGCAAACTATATCACATCATTAATCCTTGTCTGTTCCCTTAGCCACTCATTCCTTTTCTTGTCCTTTTGCGTTATGCCCAGCATGCACCTTTCCATACCACAGTTGTGCGTTGGATCTCTCTTTTACTTAGGCTCAATGTTTCACACGCATGTGGTTACGGGAAGTACACACTGGTTGAACACTTTGCACTTTAGGCATTTTCGAAGAAATTATTCAGGCGGGCAAAAGCACTCCAGCCTAGCTTTACTCTGCGAACAATTTCATCAAATATACATCCATCTTTAGACACTTATTGTGCCAGATAGATGTAGTTTTTCACCTGTTCTAGCTGAATGCCATTGATGAAGATCTCTTCTTGGCCCGCAAAGCAGTTTAACATGACTTTATTCTTTGATACATTTATTTTCAAGCCTACTTTGTTGCTTACTCCAGTGAGTTACTGCATTCTGCTTTGGAGGCCTTCTGAGTCTTGCAAACTACTATTTATTGTTATCGGCAAAGCGTAGATGACTCACGTATTCTCCATTTATGGGGACCCGTGTCATTCCAGTCAAGTTGTCTAAATAAGTCTTCAAATGTAGCTGTAAATAGTTTAGGTAAGATTGTATCACCTTGTCGGACTCCTTTGCTGATAGGAAATGCGCGATGGTTTATGGAGTTGTTGTTGCGCTATTGTATATATTATTGAAAATATTTATATAGCGCCCGGGGATTCCTCGATTTCTGAGTGCATCGAGTATTGAAAATTTCTTTATGGAATTGAACGCTTTCTCATAGTCTATAAAACCCATGGATAGCGGCAGATTGTATTCCTGTTACCGCTCTGATTTCTCTGATGACTTAGATAATATGGTTCATAGTGCTGTATCCTCCTCTAAAGCTCGTTCTCCTGGCTGGTTCTCGTCTAGTACATATTGCAGACGGTTTGAGAGAATTGTATCTTAGTGTATTATTGGATTTGCATCCTTCTGCCTCTAAGGTAGGTATGGCACTTGCATCTTTATTCTATGCATATCTTGGACTAGGACTTTCATCTCTCTGCCACTAATAGATAAAGCCTTTAGCATGACGATTCCTAAAAAAACTCATTTTCCCCAAAAACGGAGTTGCATCCGTCTGCCTCTGAGGTAAAGATATTAATGTTGATGATAATAATATGTTGGAATGATTTCAGCTTTGACAGTGTGAGGTATATTAATTATGATTCTATTTACTGAAAAAAATTCTCCATTTAACTGTTAAAATATTTCTATTTTTATTTCCTAGTGAATAAGTGGCTTATTTTTTTCCTCTACCGACATTGGATCGCGGGCCGCACATGTGAACCGCTAAATTTTACATTGGGGTAATAGAGCGATGTATGAAAGTTTTAATTAAAGTGCTTGTATCAACGAGGACATTCGTTGGCAGGGATTTTACAAGTTTATACACGTGTTTTGTATTAAGTCAAATGTGATATAAATCTCGAATGTCGTACGTAAATATAAGATTAGTATTCTCGGGAGGATTGACTGCACACATTCCAAACATCTATCACGTGTTAATTCTACAATTACAGTGGTTAATATCAATGTACTTAGAAAACTAACGAAAATAATCAGTGAAATTAATATTATCATTATACACAAGTAACGTAAAATACTTACTTGGTTAATTAATAGTCTTATTTTAAAGGGAGGTTTTGTTTCTTTATTGTTTAATATTTCCCAATTTTTGCACAATTATGTATCTCATTTAATCATATACCATACCCTTGCTTTTGCTTACAGGGCGGCTCAGAGATAATAGTGTGATTGTATAGAGGTATTCAGATGTTTTTTGATACGATAATAAAATAACGTTAGGTTTATTTGAAAATACTGAAAATATTACTTTGTTTTTTATACATTTATTGTTGAAGCTATATTCGTATTCCATTTTAAGTAAAAAGTGATTATAAATAAAATAAATTAAATACATAATATTTATTTTACATTTTTAAGAAATCATACATTAAAACCGATAATTATTGTATTCTCTCTTAAAGAAAATCACAATAAAATTACTCAAAACCCTCATCAAGCCCACATTGATATTATATGGATCGGAATATCAAAAAAAAAATAAGAGGAATCTGAACATCTTTTAAAGCAAGATGATACTGAGAAAGATCTTCGAAGAGTTATACTACGTATTACACGATGATCTCCTTGTTATTTTATAAGTAAAAGTCGAAGGTCTCCGCTGAATAGGTCATGTGTGGATGGACTCCATAAACCACCAAAGAGACACCTGTTGAATATACCGTAAGAGAAAATGAGAGTTGGAAGATTTTTACTGCGTTGATTAGAATGTAGACTGTAGAGAAAGATAGGATCTATTAGGCTGGAGAGAGCTTACGGAAGGCATAGAAAAATGAAGACGTTTCTTGAAGACGGTCGATATCAACTCTTTGGGTGTAGTGTCGATGATGAATTTTAATATTTATTTTTTTGGGAAATATAAAAAAAGTGCTTGTTTAATAAATGTATTCTTCATTATTCTTGAAATCTATATCCTAATATTTAATATCCCGTTCAGTGTAGCCAGGATATAAGTTATGAAGGTTTCAAAATAATGAGTCATTAATTAATGTCCATTTCTAATGTTATTGAATTTTATTATTTCAATATTATGTAGAAGAGTTGATCATTAATGTATTTTCACACTATCTATTTTCACACTATCATTTGCTACTGATCATGGCTGTATGCATGGGTACTGAACTGAAGAATGATTATAGATGGAGTGAGTTGTTGAACATAGCTAAGTCCCACCCCGAATTGCCGTGATTATGGTGTTGATAAAAACATCCAATAATATCAACGCAAAGAATACCATTTTTCTATAGCTAGCAATAATTCAGCCATCAAAAAGACGTACAGCAATCACTATCAAAAGTGTTGTAATACAAACATTAAATAATTAATAAATTATCGTACATAATAATATGACTACGCTATAATATATATAAGTACCTAAATATATTATGTATAATTTTAAGTACAGTTACCACCAATGTCACTTGTAACTCTGTGATCCTCATTCTACCCCATAGTAGGACGAATGTGATATTTCATGATGCTGTAGTGATATCGTGCAATTTATCAATTTAAATAATTATCAAGCACGAAGACGTCAAAAATAAGATTTATTTTACTCCTGACGGCATGTATACATAATATAATTGATAGTAGTATAAAGTACGGTTAAGATAATGATGTTGATAAAAATTACAAGTAAGCCATGTCAAACAGCGTAATTATCATAGATACATTGTTATTACGAATTATTCACAAAAATGACACTTTAGAGTCGAAAGCTTAATTCGTTAAGAGCAATTGCAATGAAAGTCATGTTAAAATTTCACACGTTACAAGACATTTTCGTTTTCTAAAAGCTTTATTTGTAGTATTTTTAGTATACCAAAATAATAATAATAATATGTATATTAAATCTTGAATAAAATATATTTTTTTGAAAATTAAAACACAAGATATACGGTAACATTATGCAGGATTGACAAAGTAACTTAAAGGAACATTACTTTAACATTGATATTACGGAAGATTTAATATGCTCTTTATTAGTATCTATATTACTTCAAGGGAAATAAAGTAACTAGATATCTTATTGATAAATATACCCTTTAGAATACGTACTTCAAATGTATTATATTTTCTATAAAATTATAAAATGTTTTAAAATATAATAGTATACTCAATAAGTACATTCTTAGTTCTTTAGAATTGATTGAGTATCACACGATAATGCGTAGTATTTGAATTCCAGCTGTGCGATAGAGTTATTCGATTTATTTTTATTAGTCCATATAAATACAAACTTTTTAGGAAAAAACCGGGTCGCAAAAAACAATGGGATAGTTAAAAATTTACATCGATTACAATTTTCTTCTATTTACGACTATATTAAGCATTCTGGGTAATTTCACTAATAAAGTACATACTCTACACTCTTCATTTTTTCCTATCTTTCTGTAAGATACATGATTAATAATAAATTCTTATAAAATAAACAGATATATCAAATACGTAAAATAAAGCGATAACCCTTACATTATTTTTAATCGGCTTATCATTGGGTACATACGAGTATTATTTATTTATTTTTAAACGGCAATTGCAGCTTAGATGACAATGTATTAATTATATTTGTGTACCATCAACTCTCATGTATGCATGTGAAACATGAACTCTTAATTTAAGAGAAATTTAAAAAAAAGGATAATAATAAAATATTAAAACTAGATAAAATAAACAAAATTAATTGATGAAAAAAGCAATATAAGTACATAACAAAAATTGTTCATGTATTGAAGTGCTTGAGCACCTGAATTGAGTATTAATTGATCAAGTCGATAGATGTATTTTTCGAGACAGGATAAACCCTTTGTAACACATTAAAAAAAAATGAAATACTTAAAAATACGGACGGATCAATACGTCGGTGTTTTGTAAAAAGGGCGAATCAACCATTTTGGCGAAATCAAAATTTTAATGAAAATACAATATGTACCCCACTATCTTTGTTGTGTAAATTCGGCGAATTTGTATATCCACGGGAAGGTACTCAAAAACGATAATCGACTAAAATTAATTTAATTAAAATTACGAATAAAAAGCGAATGTGACATATTAGGCCTTTCAACATAATATATAATAATGCCTATTATAATGACAGTATTCTTTCTAAGCTTTATTAGAATAAGAATTAAGAATTTAACATTCCTTGATCTTATAAAAATATTTTTTTTAATTTTATGAATTGAGGTGGTCTGAGAAGAAGTCGCGTAACCCACAAAATATCTAAACGAAGTTAACCATTGGAAGAGGTTCTAGAGGTAATAGGGAACATCTTCAAATGGTTAACTACACTTAAACATTTTTTTGGGTTACACCACTTCTGCTCTGACCGCCTCAATTGAGAAATTTGGTTTATAAAGGTATTTATTATATTTTTATAAGACAATAATTGTTCGTGTGTCTAGTGGGAACATGAAACGGGGTCATACCCAAGAGTTAAGGGCAATCGATAATTAAATTTACAGTTTTAAATAAAACCAAAGGGTCATATGTGTATATATTTTTTTAGCGTAAATATATCACTAGTTTCTTACAAATTACTGTAGTCAATAATATATTCAGCAAGAATACCAAGATTAAGTCTAAAAATACGTATAAATTATCATTGTTAGGATCATAAACTTTAGTAGTAACCACGTTAAATAAGTAATTTATACTGGATTCTATTTAGTAATTAAATGTTCAATTAGGAGACGCTGAATGTGTGCCGGATGCCGTCAGATAATGCACTGTAGACGACCCTCTCTCACCTTGCATTGGTGCTACAAAAGCTATTTATGCACTGCATGTCTGACATGGAGACGCAAGACGTGGTGATGGACCGAGAGAATAAACGCGGCAATGTGCTTGCTCTATGCCCCAACAATGGTGCGTGACAGGGTGTAGTAATTAAGTAATATAAGTAAATGATTCATATTGCCAATATTAATTAAACACTACATTACTATTCCAATCTCGATGTTTTAATTGTTGTTTTAAGCTGTACTAAATAATATTAAGTATAATATTCATTTTAAGATTGTCCGTTGCACAAAACGATTTCATTCAATGAACAGAAATGCAAAAAGCTCAGCAGAACGATTACTGCGAAATGATTTTGCGCCAAAACAGATTAACTCGCGCCAAAAAGTTGCGTCGTTAAAATTAACGATTGGAAGCCGGAAGTGGAATTATCCCAAAAAAGCCTCCTTTGTGCGTTAGACGATTTTCTCGCCGAATAACGCCAGTTTAAAAATGGAACACTGATGAGATTTCTACGTCATAATACCTACGCGTATGCAACAGGATCAAAATAGACGGTACCTAATATTAATAACTTTTGGGAATGCTAGACTTATATTATATTCATTAATTTTATTTTTGAAAAACTTTTTAAATTATTTACTTGTATACGTAAGCAAATTATAATTGAAAGTTCGAACTGATATATCAAATAAATTAATATCAGTATTTATCTAAAATTTCATAATCATTAATACTTTTTTTTAGTCATAATTACCCAAATTTAGCTACCCGTATGTACAGCTTTCTGTACCTAACTCAATACCTTTGTCGTCAAAACTGATTGTAATATCAGCAAACAGATGATAATTTTTTTTTTCTTCAAAATCTAGTGAATTTTTAAATTCTGTTTCGTACAAAAATCTTGATACGAGTATATGAGATGATAACGTTTCTGTATTAGTCACAGTGTTAAGGGCGGACGTGCTCAGCGTGGGTCAAAATGAAACTTTTTTTCTATTTTCAAAGTATGATCCTGGACATACTTCAACTACATACGTCAACTTAGTAGGTTGCCCAGGGTTGTAAAAATAAAATGACTTTGTAAGAGAAAAAAATTGACAAAAGTAGATATGTAGTTACTTTCAATGAAATTTACTATTATTAAATATTTACTGTGTAGGTAGTTAGGGGGGACGTGTGCCGCATAAGTAAAAATGGAGATTTTATGCTATTTTCAAAGCATGATCCTGGTCATTTCTTAAACGTTGTAGATAATCTATTTATATAATTTTGAACCTTTATTATCCTTTATATTTATTTTATACATTTGATGACTGCAAAAAGTATTTTTATTACATAAAATAGTGTTCTTTTAAACCTCTCGCTCTAATGTTTCAGAATATAGTCATATTTCAGTACATGAATGTGCAGCGGTGTTAAGATTTTTACATTTATTAATTTTTAAACGGATTTATAAAACCATTAGTATAATTTATGACGAGATATTGTTTGTAAAATATTTACGATAAAAAAATATATTGATAATCTCTGTGATCCCAAATTTGACAAGAATTAAGCATTTTATTATTCAAAAAATGGGCAAGAATTACACATTTGTAGATAATTCTAAAGATACTGTTTATAAACTATATTTTTGATCATTCAATTGTGATAAACATTCTACGAATAATGTTTGCTTTATAATAATTATTGACCTATGAATAAGGTAGTATTTTTTTGAAATACGCCATTTTTATTGGCATTTCCCAGTGGCTTTGCTACAACATACGGCCGTAGTCATAAATTTACAAACGATAAATGAAGTATGGAGTAAGATAGTGTTAATGCGCGTGTTTGAACATGCACCCAACCGAAAAAAAAACATTTTTTTAAAAACTGTCCATGTTCAAATACGCGCGTTAACATGATATTACTCCCTACTCCATTTTGTTGTTAAAAGATGTTTAGGGAGTCTCGTTGTAAAGGGACGAAAACCACGTAGCGATTTTAGGTGTAGAGATGAAAATTGAATTGGAGGTTGCTCAGATGAATAGAAGAGCGAGAGTTTATTGCTGCGTAACGCTATAGAGTTAGAACAAAAGTGAATGATGCAGAAGAGAATGGTGTTAGCGGTCTTAGCAGTAAGAGGCTCGGTGGAAGTGATACTTGAGTCCTAGGCACGATGAAATAATGCTTCCTTTAAATTAACATATATTTTACTAATGATTTTATAAATGCTCTTAAAAATTAATAAATGTAAAAAATTTAACACCACTGCACATGGATGTACTGAAATATGACTATATTCTAAAACATTAGATCGACAGGTTTGAAAGAATACTATTTTATGTAATAAAAATACTTTATGCAGTCATCAAATATTTTAAATAAATATAAAAGATAATAAGGCTTCAAAATTATATAAATACATTATCTACAACGTTAAAGAAATGTCCAGGATCATGCTTTGAAAATAGCATAAAATCTCCATTTTTACCTATGCGGCACACGTCCCCCTAACTACCTACACAGTAAATATTTAATAATAGTAAATTTCATTGAAAGTAACAACATATCTACTTTTGTCAAGTTTTTTCTCTTACAAAGTCATTTTATTTTTACAACCCTGGGCAACCTACTAAGTTGACGGGCCCTTTAGCCTTGTGGTGAATCCGACTCTGGACATGTAGTATAAATAGATGGGCTGGATTTATTGTAAAGCACAATACGTTTATGTGATTTTACCAAAGTTTTGGTGTTTTTTATCAAGATTTTGGGTTGTAAATCTATCAATAATGACGATAGTAAAGACTTTTCGGTGGATATTGTTTTAACTGTTAAAGGTGAACGTCTAACGAGAAATGTTGATGGAACAAGGGTAGTTTTTTATAGCTGATATCAATTTTTTATGATAATAATATTATAATATTTATTTAATTGTGTAGTAAATTAATTTGGAAAAAAATCGAATCAATTATACTTACACGATGGGGCGTGTTCATTTGCAAAATACAAAAGAATATTAAAGCATCCCTCGCTGAAAAAAAATACGCCCCAATGCTTCGGGTTAAGTATATAAGCTATGTGTGAATTTAAATTATTAAACTGTACGAAAACGAGGCGCGCATATAAATTATTATTTTCAAAAGGGATGAGTGAAAAAAGCACGCTCGTATAATGTTATGTAGAATTCAATTGGTTGAAATAAACTGAAAGATTTCTGCGTTTTGTTACAGTAAAAGAATTCAGTATTGTATAAAAAAATAAAATATTAAAAATAATACTTCATTCACATTATCTAATTGAAGTTCATAGTTTTTTTTCTATTCAACTGTGTGATTAATTTAAGCCAAAGAATTATTTTATTCATTATTCTTAATAGAATAATTATAGACACTCCAAAGCAATAAACATTACACAGCTATGTTTAAAATCATCAAAATAATAATATAAAGATGCACATATATTATAAAAGTAGTATTTTACAATAATTTATTTAATATAAGCTTCAGATACATTTGAATAGTAAAACAAATCCATCACTATAATATATGAGTGTTTTTTTTTTCATTGTCTGTTCCATTAATTTGAACATGACTGGTGATGATTTTTAGTGGACTGTAGAAACTGGAACTTTGCATGCTAGGAGAGGACTGTTACATAATGATTCTGTCCAGGCACTAACCTTTGATGTTGAGATGACTGGAGCTGGTTCCATGTTCACGCACTCATACAACTGGTATGATCACTCTCACGGTTACACTGTACTTGTAGCGGATGGGTGGGTAATGAGTTTATGATTGTTTATAAATTAGACTGTTTTTATGATACTATGGCGGTCAAACTGGTGCAAGTTTTGACGCTCTCGTTGTTTACACTAAACACGGTTGAACTCGTTAATTGATTAAAGTGCCGGGATGACAACAATGAGTCTACAGGTAGCGTAGAAATATGGGACGGGATTTACGCCACGTTTATTGGCGCAAACAATAACTCTTTTAGATAAGATGTTGTTTTTATAATGCACAAAAAAAAATGTTAGAACTGACCACGAAAAAAATTCAGATCAATAGTATAAATTATAAAAAAAATGTAAGTATTACAATAGTGATTTCGCATGCGGAGAAAAATCTGATGAAAAGGCGTTAGCAGTTTCAATAATAATGTTATAAAGGGGTATAAAAAAATGTTTTTCTTTAAATATATTATTTATCAATAAATTATGAATATTCTTTAATCTGTAATATATGACCTATTGCATTATATTTTAATAAGAAGTTGTCTATGATAAATAAAATTGTATACATCAGACTCAAAAATCATAAACCAATTTAATTCCAAAATGAAAAATTTATTAAAAGGATTTCTTCGATAAATTATAGAGAAAATTTTCAAAGTTGAAGGAAAGTTTTGAGATACTGCAAGTTTTCTGAAGTTTTGAATTAACCGTGATAACTAGTTCTTTTCTATTTGAAGAATATTTCTGAAGAAATTACTGGAAGAATTTTTATTCCGATTCAACATTCCGGGCGCATAATAAGTTTATCTTTCAAGGAAACGATGTTATCTTATTATGGAAAAGTTTTAGCAATATTCTTTTGAATATTTTTAATGGTAAGCTATAATTTTTTCAATAGAAATATGTATATTGTAAGTACTAACTGCATAACTTTTTGATAACAACAGTAGGTAGTGGAACACACCACAGAAACACTCAGACTTGAAAAAATATAGACATCGGAAATTGAGCCCGAATCCCCTTGCATAAGGAGTCAGTATTATTTTACGTAGAACCAATAACTATTTTGCAATGTAAGTCGTTAAATGCTTGATAATGGTTTCGAAAAATGTTCGCTCATATCCGCTAATATAACTTTTGGTAAAATTATTGGAGAACCAAACATTAAATTTATCCACTATGTAGATACGTGATATTTCAAGATCAGGATAAAACGAACATCTATAACTTTACTGCATTCCGTCGGCCACTATATGCATGTAAGATCTCAACTGATTCAGACGTTTAAATGATACTTTATATTTATTCAATAAACTAAACAAATTCAACAACACTTTTTTCTATAACTTCTCCAGAACCGCCCCCACTGACACATCTAGTTCTACGTCCGTAAACTCTCCAAATCATTTCGATAGTGAATTAATGATACTTTTTGTAATACTAATACATAACTATTAAACACGGCCAAATAATTATTATACTAATAAAAATGATTCCAAATGTTCTAGTCAAAAATGTTCGACAAGGGTACATACTCTCGTCTGCACTGTGCAAGTCACTGGTGAGTGGTGACAACTGGTAAAAAGAACCAACTGAAAGAATGTTACTGTTCTTTTTCCACATAAACAGAAGTGGAACCAGCAATTTGGAAAGATTTGTCATCAGTCAAAATATTGATGGTCGACTAGGAAGAAGGATGTCGCCTTCACAATGGTTTGGAACATAGGGATCTCGGTAGAAATAGAATTAGAGAATTGAGATTAAATGCTTGGGAGACATGAAAACAAAAAATTTAAACTTTTTTTTTCAAAGTTCCCAACATTAATATATATGACTTTTTATCTTAAATTGCATACTGTGTGAAGTAGGTCTAATTATTAAATTCACTGATGTATTGTTTAGAATTCCAACTGTTTTAATTTTGGAATACCGTAACATATAAATATATTATAAAGAAGAACCAAGTATTAACTATGTATTAATTTAGTTAAATTATTGGTAGATTTACGTTTTATTTATTATAATAAATCCTGCAGGTTGATTTATTTTAGATATCGACTTAATCCAGCTGATGAGTTTAATATAATCTATGTGATCATTTTTTGAGAACTGTAAAAAATTAGTTAATTTAAATATTAGCAAGTATAAGTAAGTCAAGACTGAAAAAATAAGAGATCCGTGACGCGTGCTATGAATCAAGATGATTCAAAATACAAAAACCAGTAGCTAAATTAACGAAATTTGACATGGGCTTCAGGTTTATATTTATTTCATGAGATGTATCTTTATTAAATAATATGTCCAAAAATTATTATTACCTTCTTAAATCTTGTGAATTATTCATTGAATAAAAAATATTATAAGTAGGTTTGACACCACTGACGAAATAGCGCAACAGAGCAATATAATTATTTGAGAATACTTAAGGCTTCAACTCATATCGTTACAGGATTTTCCTGGCTCTTTAAGATTTCAAAAGTGAACAGACAAAGGGTTGTTAACTTGCCATTATTATTAGGTGCGTACTTCTAAAACCATGACATGTGAATTCACTACGTAGGAACATTATAATTTTGTATGTTGAATTTATTTACTTGTGAATATATTAACAGATACTTCCATAGTATGATGTATCGTCCAACAAGAAGATTTAGGCACACGCCGTAAGTCGCTGTCATCGATTTAATAAGAGGAGCTTGTTTAGTTCACAGTTTTAATACGTGGATAACTCGTCGCTAACCAAAACGTGCTATAATCGAAGTGCGGTTAAAAATGGGAGGAGTTTGTTATTTCACAGTTTTAACACGTATTCAAGAAGATCTTGTTCGACATTACTATCAATACGGTGGGTCAGGTTTAAATTTATTCAACTCAGAATGCTTTCCATAGTATATTCTGTATCATTTCATTCATAGTAATTTCCGGAATACTATGTGACGCTCGAACATGAAAATTTTTCGGTATCTTTGCGAGCTTAGCTTGAATAATTTGTAGACATTGTAGAAAAAACGTATATATCGGTTGCGCTTTTCATAGTGGACTGTAATTTTATTGTGGGATGATTGTGATGGTAGATGTGGAGTCTGGGGGGGGGGGGGTATGTTAGAATCCCAGGCACTAACCTTATTACTGTTGAGGCTGGCTCTGTGGTCTGGTTGCACTGTCACTCGCGCGGTATTACCACTTGTTGTATTACCCGGTGTGCGGTACTAGACGGTACACTTTTAATTAATGAGGTTGTTGAATGACAAGACCTGGTATCACGGCTTGCCGGGTATTCAGAAGTATCGCATGGACAATGGTCACACTATATCAAGCTGACCCGGCCATGGGCCACGAATAACTTCTGAATCAGTCTGTATAATCGAATTAATCAATAAACGGCGGTTCAGATGTAACAAGCCTACACGCAGCCGTTGTCTTGAAATAATTTAAGCTAACTGGAGTTATTTAATCACGGTCGAATGATGACCAATAACTGCTGGTCTGGAATTGCAACAATATTTAGGGATTTGAGGTAGGTGGAAAAATAAGGATGAGAGCGACCATAATTAGTCTAACCATATTCCATTATGATACCTTATCTTTTCCTATTTAATAAATTAATATTAATAATGACCACAAATATTTTATATTATTATAATAAAATAGTATTGTAATCGACATCGTATTAAAAATTAAAAAGAATAATGCAATGTTTGTTACATATTATTATAACTGATTTCCGTGGTTTTAACAGTTTTTTAAATTATTATTTTGTCAATGCAAACAGAGTATAGTCAAATATATTTGGTAAATTATTCAAAGGAGTTCGTAATCGACTCGTAATATTAGAAAAATTGCGTTCCGTGTCTTGATATATGTATTTTATGGCAGTTTTATATATTATTACTTATCTGAATGTCCATTCTTTCCCATTCAAGAAATGCTCGTCGATTACAAACTACATCGAATAATAATAAAAAAAATATGAGATGGGAATATGTTAAATGATCATACATATTATTTTATGGCTATATAATATATTTTATATTTTAAATAGATACAGAGAAAATATTTTTGAGTGATTCATAGTGTTAATATTTATTATGTTAATTTTTAAAAACGTCGAATTTTATAAAAAAAAAATCGATAACTTTTAATTTATATTTTCCAAGTGAGTTTAAAAATTGTGAATTTTGCAAAATTAGCTTCAGATAGATAAAAATAGAGTTAACCTACTGTATATCTATATGGCACACTATCTACTGTATATAACTTGTGGTCTATATGGACGCGGTGTTTCGATATATATGGCTATATTATCAACATATGTCATAATTTCTACACCATACTCTCTTACCACTAATGGAATGTTTACTCAAGTGTTTAATTAATAGACAATACAATATACTATCATTCATTGGCTATCGTACTAATTTCTACTACTCAGCTAATATGATAATTGAATTGTGTACATAATATAAATAGCTGTTAATAAAATATGTTCAATACTTTTGCTATAAAATGTTTTCTTTTGAGTTGTACTCCAATGTACATTGGATACTGGTGCTACAGTGGATAGCACCGTGTATATGTCGGTTTAATTAATAACGTCTTTCACATCTAATGAAATGGTCCGTGCAAAATGTAATATTAATATCACAAGACAAAGACCAACATTTTCGTTCAGTTAATTGGGTAAGCTAGGAACCGACCAAGCAGTAAACTAAGTTGCATAATAGTTGGTCATTTCAACGGTATTATAATGACTTTAGTCGACTCTTTGAAATGGAGAGCTCATGCTGCTCAGGTCAAAATAATTGCCGTAAGACATTATGAAACCTTCCCATTATACTTATGGAGTAAAATCTGCATACGGTAACCATTTTAGAGTGATGATTATACTGATTAGTGTGGGTAATATCATATTGTAAGACATAAATTACAATAATTTTAATACATCTCTAGTTATAATGAATTGTGTTATAAAATGTAATTAGAATACAAATAATTTGAAAATTTTAAGATTAAAATACATTAATTATTCATCAAGTAAATACATAAATGATTACATTTAAAGAAATATATAATAATTATGTAGCAATCCCTTTTCAATATGAATGATATAGATCAGTGTTTACCTATCAGTGGTGCGCGAATTTTTGGCGTCCAAATGCCTATACTAGAAATTCCAATAAAATCTTCAAAACCCGTGCACTTGCAAGTATTTGTGCGTTGTGTTTTTGTTCTTATTAAAATGGATGTAAATGTAGCACTTCGTGTCTCCAAAACAACGTGGAAGCGGATATTAAATATTAAAATAATTACAAGATAAAAAGAACTTTTTATATACCACGTTTTTAAATTTTCTGTTAAATCATAATAAACTTGACAATTCTATGTATTAATAAAAACTTTTTATTGTACTTGATAGAAATACTGAATAAATAGAGAATACTGAAATGTCATTTTGACATTACATATTGATTTCCATAGTAACGCACGTATATATTAATAATTTTGTAACCAACAATATTAACTTTTCATACAAAACAGAATTAACTGAAAATGAATTCAATTCTGCTTAAAAATAGCTAAAAGTATTAAAAGAATGCATTGTCGTCGTGTTCTAATATATTCTAAAAGTTTCAAATGTCTAGCTAGTCGGGAAGTTAGTTAAAAATCTTCAATCGTCCAATACAAATCTTGGACAAACAAGAAAAAATTTATACTGGACACACAAAAAAAAATCTGTACCGGACAAACAAGAATACGAGCTAATAAAAACGTGGTAACAAAGAAGCTGTAACAGATTTTGCATTTTTTTTTAAACCATTTTTTAAAATTACAGAATTTCTATTATTTAATATCTATTTACTGATCGATTTCTGATTATTTTGATTACATACCAATAGAATTTTTATATTACATTTTTATGTATGTTGGATATGTCTGTCTTAATGTTTTTATATTATTGTTTTAAAAATTAAACATAAATATATTTTTTTTAATTAGAATTTGAAAAATTGTAATAAATTGTAAAAAAATATTAGAAATTATTGTTTTAGCGATCAGCTCAACCTGTTAGGTTAAGTCGTATTCTCGGGTACCAATTTTTGTCGTAAAACTTTATATTGAATATTGAACAAGAAATTGAAATCGTAACAAATGTGATTTTAAGTGAAACAAACAAATTCGATGTACCAATTTAAGTTGTTATCATCTTGGCAACTAACTGTAGGCAACTTGATAAGCAACGCATTGACGTGAAATATGATTTACTCGTGAGTAGTAGTAGTAGTAGTAAGTAGAAAGAACGCCAACTGTGTTCAATTCACATTTGAAGTTGATTTATGTTGATAAATTATAATTCCTACTTATCAATTGACTTTCAACTTGCATTCAACACACAGTTGAACAACAAAAATTTCCACGTGAGAACGCTGCATTAGGTTCGACAAAAACAATATGAAAACTGTCATATTCGGGATTCTAACATGCGAACCCCGGTTTCAGAGGCAGATATTTTGCCACTCGATCACGGCAGGTGATAGTTTTACTGTAAGAAAATGAATTAACAGAGCTGAGACAATTGTTAATACTAATATTGTAAAACTCATTTATCACACAAACAGCTATTCAGTAATATACAAAACAATATTTGTATAAAGTGGAGATTCAGATACTACCTTCTGCCTATTGTATAATTTTAGGTCAGATAAATTACAAAACTTTGCTCTCCACGTAATATTCTTACAAATAACGCAAAAGTCAAACTATACAAATAAATCATGATACATTTTCTATGATAGACAATAAATTTATTGCTTAAAACTTGTACACAGAAAATCATAAATTTTCAAACACGGTATATAAAAAACATCTGGTAATAAAGTTGTACAACTTGAGTGTTCAAAAAAGACATTGTGACGTCACTGCGATAAACTTCCTGCATCAGCACTATATTTTTTATAGAGACAAAAATATATACAATATGTGTTCTACTGCAGTTTGTTGTTAGAGGGCGTTCTTTATTTTTTTATATCTAGCAATAACGAAAGATCAGAAGTCGGAAGTATATAGGAATACTATGATCTTATTTGTTATATCACATAGAAATAAATAAAAACATATGTATTAATATTTAATATAAACCCGCCTACCATGGAGTATGGAATAAATTTCTCACTTCATACAAGGGTCACTGGATTATATCCTGCCGCATGATTAAATTCACATGGTTATATTTTAATAAATACGTCCATCGTGTATTTGAATCCAGCCAATAGATTAATAGACTGATTAGGCTATACACGATGTATAGTATAGGATAATATTATATTATGATGTTACCATCTCTATCTTCAACCAGAATCGATCCAGAGCTGAATAAAGTCCTTCCCTCGCTCTTGTTATTCTTTTGGTTTCCTAGTTCTTTGCGTACATCCACCAAAGCTTATAAGTTTGTCTATCTAGTGGATTTAGGGTGCCCCTATAGTTGTTTATTACCCCATATGAACTAATGTATGACAGCATTTGTCCAGTGGTCGTCCACTCACCGTATGACATGCCCAGCTTATTGCCATTCCATCTGCTAGACGACTTCTATCATATCACCTACTCATGGCCCGTCTCTTTATCGGTTGATTTATTTACGGTCTTACTGCGCTATTCCCATCGTGTGCACTTTTTCATGCGATCTTTTGCTACTCTATGACGTACAATTAATTACCTATACGTCTACACACATATTATTAAGCTTAGTGGCTGATCAAAGCAGCAAATAATAATTTATATTTAATATTAAATCGTCATAATTCCACAAACTTTTCTATATTATAATGTTAGAAATTTTGCTAATATACTCGTAATTGAGCTATTTTTCTTCTTTATCCCTTACACAACATAAATATACATATATTATATTACATATATGCATCTGTAATATATATATATATATATGTGAAATATATATATATATATATATATATGTATGTAACATATATAACATATATATAATATGACAAATACCGTATGGTAAATAATTATAGAACTTTAAGAAAATAATATGATGGAAACATAAAGATCTGTGAATGTTTACCCTTTTAAAATTTCTGGCAACTAAGCCTCGTAAAAAGGCTGTTACAAAAGACGAAATTAATCTTCCATCCAGTACTAAAGGTATAATAAAGAACCCGAAGACAGACTACATGGCGTATATAAGATAATACAATCAGTCCTGGGGAAGACATCGATCGTCGTCGTCCACGGGTGAACCGCTAAGAAATTTTGGCGTGAACTTAAGAAAAATATATTATACACAATATTATCAAAATAGTTTACTTACAAAATTTTAAAATTGAGATTTAATACAATTTAAATAATACTTCATTAAAATGTATTTAATTTCATGGTTTGTAATTCCATTCTAGGTGTATTCAGTAGCACCAAGAACGTAACAAAGTGTTTCAGCGCCCGGGGCAGTAACAAAAAATGCGTTCCTTACCTAATACAAAACTTGTACATATGCTACATATTATATTATAATAATAAAATTTAAAAAAAAAAATTATGATTAATTATAATAAATACTTGGACTAAATGTGCTTAACAGTCAATAAAAATAATCAAAGACTATTTCTATTGATGGAAAAAAAATCATATGGCGATTTTTTTAACAATAATATATTTTTATTGTACTCATAAGATGGTTTGTTTCCGATAATTTGGTGATTTCAGGATGAAAATTCCCTTTCACTATTTTTACTTCTTAGGAACAATAGACTGATATTTGGTGAACAATTTAGGATTTACTACCGTGTGGAGAGGGCGGAATCCTCGGAATGAAGGAGTAACCTAACCTATATATAGAGCGTTGGAGCAGAACTCAGAGCAAGGGCACAGAACAGTGGAGCAATGGGGCAGGAGCAGGAGCGGAGCCGGAGCACTGAAAATTCGTAGTGCTTCACTTCTCCGGATTTTTTTTCGTATTACTAAATTTTCGACCTAAAATCCAATGAAAATATTATATTTTGACACTTTGCAAGACTGAAATTGTTTAAAATACAGCAACACTGCCGATTGATTAATAACCTCTCTTTTTTGACAGAAGGGGCAGATAATAAAAGACGATTTGCTGTAGCCAATTTTATTAAATAAAATGAATAATGATAAGGACGATTAAAAACCTTATTTCAAAACTACATACTTTTTTTTTTATTTTTTTAACTTTTGTATACATATAATACTTATTAAAACTTTTTACCCGGAGTGGAGTGGAGCTGGAGCAAGGATTAGGTCCCAGAGCGGAGCTGGAACGGAGCAACTCAAAAAAGGCTCCGATCCAACCCTCAGTTTATATACATATTATTTTCATTTTATACTGTAAAACTAAATACTGTTATTTGTTGTTTTATATAATATCTGTTATATACATGTACGAATTTTGAAAAAAAAAAATTGACAATAATTTTGAAATATGAGTGCATTACATATGCACATATTTCTGGAAAAAAAAATTGACCGGTGATTCTAAATATAATATTATATAAATTTATCAGTAGTTGTTCAATTGTCAATTATTACTTTTTCCATTTTCAACTTCAATTATGCGCCCTTGACTGGGCCCAAGACGGTGCCCCCCACTCGCCAACCCCTTGCTACGCCACTGAGTAGAACTACACTCCCCATATTCATCTAATGAACTTCTCTCCATACCATAATTTAATAAGTGTAAATTGACTTTTTAGTTATTTTCATTCCTATGCTTTGTAATAATGTATCACAAAACACATAATATTTTTAATTCTATCTCAATTTCGTGTCGTGTTTGACACCGAAAAGTCCTAAATTCCAATAATTTATTCGAACAAAATTTCACCGCGTAGAGGCTTGACATTGTTTTGGTTATATTATCTGTTTAATCATCATATCGCGTTGCGGTTGATTGGTCTGTAAAGTTTTCGCACAAAAACATTCAAGTTAATTGCAAGCTGGACCTTCAAATGACATTGGATATTAATAACCACACATCGTGGATATTGGTGAAGTGGACTGGAAGAGCTACTCAAATAGGGGAAGGTGTACTATAGTCGTAGGGATGTCAAAAAAGTGTCTATATTTTGACAGCGATATCTGCTATCAATATTATATGACCTATAAAATCATCCGCGAGTAATATATATTCGATATCACGATTTTTTTAGCCTATTGCATTTTTATTCTTCAAAAAATATAGATCATGTAACATTACATGGGCCACTTTTTTAATTAAATAAATGTCAATTCTTTGACGAGATATTTATTGATTTCAAACGAATAGTTTCTAGACAGCATATTATTATATATTCATCAGAATTATATATAATATTAGAAAATCTTAGAATAAAATCTTAATCAATCGCAAATGTAGGCGAATAGCTTTGCTAATAATTAATTTACCGGCTCAAATTTGATCCGTACCAATATTTCTTAATAACTGTTTATATGAAATGCTATTTCAAATTCCGTCGATTCCATGACTCTTCGAACCCCCACCACATTTGCATAAAAGGTCAGTTTTTAATACGGGGAATAAAATATATTAAAATATATTTTTAAGTCATGTATACTTAAATAGTTTCTGTATACTGCCAAATAATTTACGTTTTTGCTCTGATTTTTCTTGTACTCTTTTCTTTTCCACTGGTATCCAGGGCTTCGAACTGTTATTTTTTTCGTTTCGGTTTTGTTCCGGTTCTAGTAAAAATATATATTGGTTCGGTTTCAGTTTTCGTTCCGAAAAAATAATGGTTTTTTCAGTTTTCGGTTCAGTTCCGCGCCTACGACAACTAAAGAGCAGAGTAAGCTCATGTAAAGGACGTGTTTCAACATGTGCCGAACCGAAAAAACCGATATTTTTACTAACGAAAATAACGGTTTTTCCAGTTTTCTATTCATGTCCGGTTCTAAGCCCTGCTTAGTATATAGTATATTAGTGTATAGTCATGCTGGTAAAAAAACTGTGTTTGTATATAATTATTTGACCATTGCATTTATCTATTTGCGTTATAGTTTATAATGAAACTTTTTGTTTCTAATTTTCTGATTTTCGATCGACGAGATGAATAGAATAAATTGTTTTTAATTCCGGCTTCCGAGGCTGACACAAAATTTCTAACTCATGATGTTTTTAAAAACCGGAGGAGTTGTCTTATTATATGAAAATGAATGTAAATATAAATTTCTTTCTGTAAACGATCCATATTTGATAGCATGTTATTAAATTATCGAGATATTGTTTGAAAATGAATATTACATGATATTTAATATGTCAGCAATGTTATGTAATATAGGTACTAATAAGCAATATCGACTATATTATCAAGCGTATATTTATAAATACAAATAAGTCCACAAATCAATATTTATGGCAAACGACATTTTTGGTGTTTCAAACGTATATGATTGGTTTTAACGTTATTTATTTTTTTCCAAGATATTGTATTTTCTAATGAAAACAATATGCCCGTAATTAATAATCAATACTGCTTTTATTGCAATACTAATTAGTAGGAATTAACAATATAAAACTTTAAATTTTGGAATTTATTTATCTTCTTTTTCTTACTATTATAACCCTCTGTAGGCCTAGGCCTCCTCTAACATCTGCTTCTATTCAATTCTAACTAAAGCCACTTTCCTACAGTTTTACACATACATTTATTTTATTTATATACCCAAATAATTTTAATTAATCGTTTTTTCATCGTTTAAGGATTCTTTCCTATATTTTAAACTGACTGTTATTTATAACATGGTTATCGATTGGGCGAACCTTCTACCCGCAACAAGTATTGTCCAAAACGTTGAAACAGTGCATGAGTTTGTATAACTGGGATCGACCATTAGTGGAAAAGATGGTTGTGAAGCAGAGACAAGAAGGCGCAGACAGATTGCCAAAAATGCGATATATACCACTATATGGAAGGATCGGGAATTTCAATTGCCGCGAAAATTATGCTTGTGCAAAAAATATTAGTGTTCTTCATATTTTTGTACGGTATCATGGATTCTAAGAGCACGGGAGCGGGAGGAGATTTATGGTGTTGATTGCCTCGTATTTCTTGGACATTTCAGGACGAACAGTCAATAATCCAGAGACTTCAGATTAACGAATGGCTATCGTCAATATGTTTGAGATGCATTCTTCAGTTTTTAGGGCGTATTTTTCTACATAGATACGATAATAGAGAAAAAAACTGGTGGTTTTGCGTAGCCTCCAGGGAATTCATAGCAGAGGAAGAGCAACAGTACGCTGGAGCAACCAAGTGAAAGAGCTTACTGAGAGAAGCTTTCACTTTAGCCCTGAAAGTAGCAAATGATCGAGAGGGGTGGAAGGTTTTGGTTTCTCAGAAGATTTCAACGAAATTTCAAGGTGGTCATGATACTCAGCCAAGAGGAACAACCAAGAAGATAAATTACTACATATTGTCTGAAATTACATAATCACAAAATTTACGATTTGACCAAATATGGAATTATCGGTTTTTGGAAATAGACGCGTCACATAGGTCATATAGAATACATTTTTTATTACAAACCTCTTTGTATCCCTCTCTGATCACTAGTAATTTAATGCTTCATACTTTTCAAAAATTTATGATAAGACATTCTAAACCTCAATAAATAGTTTCAATATACGGGCGTAACGTGATGTAAATGTAGTCGATGTAAAAAAATGTATAGTCGTATATATATAGATATATATTCGTAAGTATTAGCATAGATTTAGAGTAGATTTTGCATGGCTGAAGAACTTTGGGACTATCTTTTTTTGAGTTTCCATCTATCACCAAACAAAAGTAATATTTCTTGTCTAGACATCTAAAATCTCGCATAGAAAAAATCTTTAAAAGTAAACAAAATTTTTTTCTTATAATGTTGTATTATTATTAAATAATGTAAATAGTATTCCTATAACAACTATTTAGGATAAAAAATGTCAATAAATATATTACATTTATTATTGATGAATTTCTTCGCAGAACAAAGCTGGGCTGTAAATCTTTTGGCTGTCTGAATAATTTATTCAAAAGTGATCTCCCATTGTGTCTAGAACACAAAATTTTGAACTGGTGTGCACTTTCAATAATCATATTATATGCGTGCTTAAGAAGGGCCCTTACTATTAAAGAAAAGAAGTTAGCTAAAACCCTAAATTAAATATGGACAGAGCATAGAAGTAGAGAGATTAGTTATGCAAGAGGTATAACTAAAGCCCGCTGAATAAAGAAAATAATTTAGATTGGCGTAAATGGGTGGTAATGTAATGCATAAGATTTACAGAAGTGGAATTGGCTTGGGGAAGTCTTCATCCAGCAACGGTTGGTTGATGCTGGTTAATATTATTTAAATGGTGCAAAATGGTGGAAAAATAATTTTAACTTAAAAAATCTTTCAAATAAATACAATAAATTACATTAGAATACCGTAAAGCTATACCTAAATATCAATATATTATACGCATGAAAAAATATCTGTTCGGAAATAATTAAAATATTAGCCAAATAAGTGGATTTAAAAAATATATAAAGGTTATTGAACGGACAATTTGTACCTCGGAACCACTTAGCCTTTGTGTATAGGATTACAACCTATTTAATTAGAAGTATTTAAATTGTACATCAAACGAACAAATTTCAAAAACGTGTTCTATTCGAATTTAAAAAAAAAAAAAAAGAACGTTCATATGAAATGTGTGTAAAAAAACTCCCATCTGTCATAAAGAATTGTCCAATCCGTCCAATGTGTCGGATAAAAGGGCCGGAGTGGGTTTTTAATCCTCGATCAAATTGCCCTCCCTTGGACAGGGAGCGGGAAATGTAGCAGTTCTCCCATTTATCAAACGCGGTATCTCAATACGGCAATTTTTCATCCACGTGCTTACAGACCGTTGTACAGGTACGTATTAGGTGTTTTAAAAGGCTGGCGGAAATAATTAATATTTTTTTAAATATATATGTTCTTAAATTCTAAATATTTATTTTAAAAATAATACTACACACACTTCAACAATTATGTAATTAATATTTAAACAAAAATATATATTTAAAATATTTTTTTTTGTTTCAGGACAATTTACACAAAAAAAAAATGAACATATAACATCATTTTTTTATTCTTTTAGCACTGTCTTTTGTTGAAGGTTAACGACAAACCCGCAGTAAACTTCCCTATCCAGGGCCAGTGTATCAGATCCCTAACACCTTATACATTGTGCCACTTACAAACCTTACGTAGCCAAGAGTATCTCATTTTATCTTATCTTTTCTTGGTCTTTATTTGTGTCTTTCTCTTTACCCCTAAGTTATGAGATTAAATATAACCAAAGTATGCAATATGTTTGCTGTTGATAGTAGCTACATAAAAAAAATCTTTTCCTATGGGTTTCGTCGTATCATGGTTTAAATGAGATTCATCGATCATGGTAAGCCAATGACATTAGTACGTGGCAAGTTATCGATTTAAATAGAACCAATAGTCGTAGTGAAGATGACGGCAGGTGAAACAAACAGGTTTAATGCGTCAATGTAATTTGGTTACTGTAGGCATCTTTGCTAAGTTACCAGTTGACTTGAATGACGATTCATTGTTGAATTTATTTGACTAATAAGTTGATCAGCTTTGTTTGAATATGGTTCTCACTTATCATCTGACTTTCAATTTTATTGTCATTATAAAGTAAAATTATAAAAATCGCCACGTGAGACTTGGGTATACTAGAAAAGCTAACAATAGATAATAATTTTATTCGATAAAATAATCCACTTCTATACAAACACATCATAAGGTAATACATACTTGCACGATAAAAAATTGTGAATTGAGGTAATGCAATAAGCATTCACATTTTTAGTAATATCGAACAGAATTCCTAGGGTCTAATAATATCTTGATTCGACTCTGTCGATACTCAATACTGAGCTCGTGTTCGATTGGAATAAAAAAAAATATTGCTTCAGGCTCTTGTACAAGGACGACATAAAGCGTGCTGGGAAATTCTTTGATATTACATCCTGCATACCTTGAGGCAGTGGTTGGTTAACTTTAAAATTATATAATCTATTTTGAAAAAGAGAGATTTAAAAGATCTACTTTATTTTTTTCTGAAAAAAATACTCTTATGTAACTGAAACGAGTAAAAAATACTTTATAAAATGGAATTTCATTCAACAAAACCATAATAATGGGGGAAAAAATATAAAAGGTTGAAAGTGTTTTGTATTTTTTTTTTATAATTTTTATTTATTGTATTCCATATAATAATTTCCATAAGTGGAACATATTTATAGAGCTTCATGGAGTGAAGGTTATATTTTGAATGAGGAACGGTTGTCGCTTAACTCACTGCGTCCTTTCACAGGATCAAACGCAAACTGAAAGAACATTCTTGCCGTCTATGATACCACGAGTTTCATAGACGGCCTCTCTACCAACTAGGATACCGTGAGTACATAATGTTTAGGCATACAAAACAATAAAGAAGGCGTTGCAAAGTAAATAATAAATTATTAAGCTAAAACATTGAAAAATATAATGAGAATTCCACTGAAAGAGTTAAAAAGACATGACTCTAATAAAATATAAAAAAAATTCAAACTAATCTGAGGTAAACGGATCGCCCTCCTAATAATTTCTATAACAATTTTTGTTTTCTAAATATATATATTTTTACAGAAATCAGTTACATATTTATGTGAATCTTTTCTCACGCATAAATCGGTGGGTATAACTCAATTATTATACCCTGAATTTGCTCGTATCCCTTTAATTCGTACCCCTTCAATTATTCCAAACATGAGAAATATTTTGTGACAGCTAATTGAACACAATTTTGAAACCTTGTCTAATACAATATACCTACTCTTGAAATTCAACTTCAAAAATACTGACTTACATAATTACTATGTTGATCTCAATAAGTATGATATTCACGGCATATTTACATGATAAATGACTATATTATACATGTCATTAGACTTATTGATTATAACTGATCAATGCGAAGGATGTAGAATGGAAGTCTTGCACAACTTCCATTGCTAATAATTACTGCATTAGTAAAAAAAAATATTCTGACTCAGTTTGTCTTTTTAAAAATACTCTTATATTATATTATTTCATTATTTTATATTGTGCTTACCCATAGACTTTCGTGATCGTCTACCTAATAGTTCATAATCAACCATCCAGCCACGCACTAGAGTCAGTCTTAATCGGGTGTATCACGAGCCCCTACATTTGGATGTAAGTATCACCAGTTGTTAATGCCTGGGAATGTGCATAATACTGAGGTCGCCACGCATTCAAAGTGTGCTTTGACTGAGATTACTAACATAATTTAATCAAAGTGCCTATGAAAATAGTTCACTGTCGCTCGATAAATTTCGATTGACTATTTGTCGACCCAAGTGTGGCGACCAACGATTAGCGAGGTCGGTGAAAATATGATAAAATAATTATAATAGTTTGGAAGGTATAAGCTGCTCGCCGATATAACCACTAGCCGTTGAGTTTTAATTTTTATATGTTCCGCGTTGGCGTTTCCTACAGGCTCGCTTCTATATTTGTAACAGTGGCATGGTTGATAGAATATGTCCGCGGACAGCTATAGTTAAGTATCAAACATTATATTCCGCGAGTTGTTCAATTTTAAATGACATGGCATAATATTGCTATAGTTCAGTGCAATATTTTAATGTGAACGATGATAATTGATATACGTTTCAAAAAAAAAAAAAAAAATATTTGGGTTGATGAACATAGCGACAACACTACTTGTCTTTTCAATATACATTGGTTAAATGTATTGCAGTGGCGAAGGGTGACTTTTGGAAAGAGGTAAGCTGTGGAGATCAGAGAAAAAGAGGACACTTGTCAGGTAATTTACGGGAAATAAGAAGATAATACTTACGATATTACTACTGATGAATAGGTGCACACTTATGACAACGACACACATATTTTTATTATAACCTAGTCCTAGACAATATAGATATTTATTTATTTAAATTAAATACTTGAAAATAGAAGGTAAGCTTTAAATAATCGCTTAGTATGGAGCCTTCGCCACTGATGTATTGTATGTTATGTATCTAGTACAATTTAACAACGCCAACATGGTAATCATTCAGTTATAGTAAAATTCGTAGAAGTCAGTGGCTCTCATAATATGGTGGTGTCGAGCTAGATCTAAACGTTACCTTTGAAGTTTGTTAAATATTGATGTTTTTCAATTTACATAAGCACCGGTAAATATTTCGCTGAACTGTTCAATTTATTATAGTTATTGGATAATTAAAAATCTGAAAACGATGTTTAATTAAGCGCTTCATAAGTTAATAAAAAAAGATTAAAGAAAATGATAATTACGTAAAACATAATATTTCATGCTTCGAATTTTACAAAAACCTTTGAAAGGTAATTTGGTCCCAAATAAACATCGCTCGTCTGAGGATGAGCAAAATCGTCCCCTAACATTTCTGTACAGTAAATAGCAACACTGTTTCGGAAACGGCGTATGATAGAATTAATATTCTTCAAAAATAAATTAATTTGAAACCCTCAAAGGGGGAGCAATAATATATTTTCGTGTTCAATGGTGTTTTCTTCTAATTATTATTGCAATCTTTGATAACTCCTATATTATAATATAATATATAGTAATCTATCAGTGGCGAAGGGTGGAGGTAGGATGTTGAGATCCGACATAAATAGTGCACACTAAACTTTGTCAGTCAAACGTATTTGTTTTCATTGAACTGATATTACGATAGTGTTTGTCAGTGTTTCAATTAAATCCTACCTAATCCTAGCCATAGTAGATAATAGTAAAGACATATTCTTTTACTTATAAAATATCTAAATTTTATATCGATTACGGTTTAGTTAAGACAGGCATTTATGAATAAAAAAAAACTAACCAATACCATCTGTAATATGTATTTTAAATTACAAATTATTAGTATGACTGAAAAAGTGTGCGTTAGTTTTGTCGGATCGCCCATAGCATACCTAAAACATTATGTATTGGGTTAGGCAGGGCTTAATTGAATTTTAAAAACCAACCAAAACCATCTGAAATTCTTAGTTTAATGAATATAAATAAGTATGACAGACAAAGTTTAGTGCGCACTATTTATGTCGAATCGTAACACCACCTCCTAATCCTCCACCTCTCGTCACTGGCATCTATCGACATAAAATATATAACTAATAGGGCACAGTCAATAATTAAATACTCATCATAAAAATAGTAAACATAAACTGATGTTAACCAAACTTATATAATAGTATATATAAATTATAATAAGTAGTCGATATCGAACCTTTAATCAAGTGGTTTAAAAATAATCTCTCAATTGATTAATCGTTTTTTGTATACTGCGTTTGTCGGCAATTTATATAAAACTACAAAGAAAAACAAAGCGATATCTAATATCATAATATAATATTAAAAAATATATTAAGCAATAAACAATCATAAAAACGGTTCTGTGTGTATTAATCAAATATGTATCCATATAAGAAGACCAAACTTAGTAGTTAGACGTAATACCAAATTAAAATATAATTAAAATAACAAAAAATTAACGTCTTTATTATGTATTAATTTCATGTTGTCAGTGGCATGCTGTCCATATATTTTGTAGATGGGACACATTCCTAAAAATAGTCATATTAAGACCAAAAACCGTAAAATAAAAAAAAAAACATAATTATTTCATTTAACTATCTCTTCTTAGCAATACAGTCAACAGATACAGAATATCTATCTTCCTGACGCAATGCAACATAATCCGCCCCATAATTATTCCACCTAAGATGCATATCACGCTCGCGCATGACCCAATACAAGCTGCGTAGTATTAAGCTTGTAAGGCAATGACACGTATCTCTTAATACTGTATCTTAAGTGGGGACATGCTCAGCGTAGGTCAAAAGAAATGGCGTATTTCAAAAAAACACTACCTTATTCTTAGGTCAATAATTATTATAAAACAATCATTATTCATAGGATGTTTATCACACTTGAATGCTCAAAGACATAGATTATAATTAGTATCTTTAGAATTATCTTCAAATGTGTTAATCTTGCCCATTTTTTGAATAATAAAATGCCTAATTCTTATCAAATTTGAGATCACAGAGATTATCAATATAATTTTTTATCGTAAATATTTCACTTTACTAATGTCAACATAAATTATACTGATAGTTTTATAAATGCGTTTAAAAAATAATAAATGTAAAAATGTTAACACCACTGCACATTTATGTACTAAAATATGACTATATTCTAAAAGATTAGAGCGAGAGGTTTAAAAGAATACTATTTTATGTAATAAAAATACTTTATGCAGGCATCAAATGTTAAAAATAAATATAAAGGATAATAAGGCTTCAAAATTATATAAATCGATTATTTACAACGTTTAAGGAATGTCCAGGACCATGCTTTGAAAATACAATAAAAGCTCCATTTTGACCTACGCTAAGCATGTCCCCCCTTAATATTATTATCTTCTCAAATCATGATAGAAATAAAGTGTGCGCTTACAATCTTTTACATAACTATTCTGTCCTTCTATCGTAGGTACCTATAGTATGTCCAATTTTAAGTTGGAAGTCCTTTACTACACTCATCCATTAGCATTCTTTATCTTAAATAGACGTAGGTATTATATTTGACTGAGATTATGATAAAAATAACAATAAAATGATTACGCAAAATCTGAATGGTTCTTCAATTTTTATTTGACAATACATATAATATCCATCGCTGGAGTCTGTATTTTGTTCATCATCTGTTGGATATCAGACAAGTACTGGGTGAGGGGTAGTTATATTATGCAATTGCCCAATGAATATTTTATATTACTTACAATATAATAATGAGTCTTACTTTTGTTCAGGTTTGCCATTTTATTAACAATACGTCCAATTTAATATCGATAATTACCAAAGGCCGCTTACCTTAATTATTGACGTTTTAAAATCACTGTAAAACATTGTCAGCTTAATTTGTGAATAGCTTTATTTTTCTGCGATTCAAATAATGGTTCGAATTTTTACAGTGTAGATTCCTAAAGTTTCAGAAATATATAAAACCATATATCTCCTAAAAGTTTAAAAATATCCTGATTCACTTTCTTTACAATCGTGATTGCTTGTTTGTAGATGAAAGTGTTTCATGTGTTCACTTTGGCATGGTTGTAATACGTTTATTTTAGTTTTAAGCTTTCTTTGGTTGTGTTCTTATTACTTCAGGCAATAAAACATTTTATAAATAATATATCATTAGGAGAGGCTTTATAGTAGCATTATTGTTATGTAGATGTGGTGAGCCAGAACAGGTAACTCAAATACGAACAATCTCTCACAACTCTATGAATGAGTACTATATTATAAAGTTCAGGTACAGTAGGCGACAGAAAATGATTTAAACTCTGCATATGAAGGATGTAAAAAATTTATATTAATGAATGAATTTAATAACGTATTATTAAAATTTTATTATTGTCATATTTAAAAAAAATATTTGAATAATTTATTTATAAAATTAACCTCTTCTTTCGGTCATAAACGGATCACATTAACTTTCATAGAGTGGAGGTTTTTGTAAAACATTTTTTCGGGGAATGGTTCAACTTTTGAAATAAAATAAACGTTCAATAGACGGTATCTTAATTTGACAGATGAATTTAAATATCGACAATGTTTGATTAATATGGATATAAATCAATGGGGCAGCATTTGATCTAGCATGTCTTTTTTAAACCATGCTTTGCTTAGAGTAGCCACATTGGATATTCATGGTCATCACTACAAGAAAGGGTACTGTTTGGTATGCGAAATTAATATAAAACTGTTTGCTACTGCTTATTATAGTAGCGGTATAGTACTTGATAAAATTTGATAGTGAATGTTATTGACGTTTGAATAATCACTATTTATAACAAATTTAATACTTTGGACGCGGAAGACGCACACGGCGCGTAATGACCAGGCGGCCGATCGATGTAATTAACGTGCATTTTAAAGGGGGCAATTAAAATCTCATTATCTCTTCAGCAGCGAAAGCATTAAAGTCTAAAGGATTTAAGTACCACCGGTCGATAGTAGTAATAATATAATAACTTATTTGTAATAAATTTAAACAAAAATGTTACATTAATTTATTCATTTGTTTTGATTTTTTTCTGCACGTACATAAATATTAACTAAAAACAATGTATTTTAAAATTATAATATAGCGTGACAAAGGTGTTACATATTCTTTCTTGGACCAGTGGAATGCTATCCATAAATGCTGTGTATACGGCGCGTGCTGTAATTGTTTCAATATATTCATATGATAGTAGGTTAATGTAAATATCCACAAAACTAATACATAGATTCAACGTCATACTAGCTACTCGGTACTGCTTCCTATGATAGAAATTATACTGTTGTGTGGGACTTACTATTTGGTAGTTTATTTAACAAATCCACATTGTTTTAAAATAGCATTATAAATGCTTCATTTCATCAGAAATTGTGACATTAACATTGCATTATTTTATTTTTTAAATTTATCATCGAGTATTCAGTAGAAATATATTATTATTTCAAAATTGTAACATCCGACGTGACAATATCTCAAAATACCCGTTACGATTGTAATACTTCTGAAGAACATGCCCGATCGTAAGATGAGGCACGTCATTAATATATACATATTGACATATATCTCAAAATAGCACTTGTGATTTTCATTTATATGATTTATATCTCAATATTTCAATCAATGCATATTGACAAATAAATTGATAGTGTCATTCTAGTTTTAATATTGCTTTTCAAAGCTCCGTGGATATATACCTATATCTTGGTATAGAAATAAGTGAAGTGATTGATTATTGAAGATTAAAAATGTGCGATAGAACACTGTGAAAGAAACCCAAAGTTGCTTGTTATTCAGGAAATCTTTTTCTCAAATGTTCAAAGAGCATTGGAAAAAGAAAATCTTTGGAAGCATACCAATATATAAACTACGCCATTTCAGTTTCCATGGAGAAAGAAAAAGAGGTAAAATACCCAGGAAACGGAGCTATATTATAAACAGAGTCAAAGAAAACTTGTATGGTATTGAAAATAATAATAAGTACGTGATATTTAGTAGTATTGATGCTCATATCCTACTCAAGTTCAATTATATTTTATAAGTATACAGAAAAACTTATATACTTATGTGTTAAACAATAATGCTTCAAATACACTCTATGACGATCGGTCATATATATGTCGAAAAACCCGTTTCTTATGTTGGCGTCCTGTGTCACAGGGTGTCACAGAGTGTAAATACGAAGTCATAGCTGTCATACAATATGTATGTATAAATGTCGGAATGACATAGATTTGATCATAGACACTAAAACGCTCTTAGCATATATGTGCCCGATCGTCATATAGTCTATTTTTGAACCTTTAGCTACCCAGTGGTAATCATATATAATCCTAGACTTTATAGATGATGAATACTGAGCCAATGGTTAGGTTTGAAAGACAGATCCTACTATGGATTACTCAGAGGATAACAAACGGTACGATAGCAAGATACAGTGATAGTATCGGTCGAATTTCAACGAAAAAATTACTTCAAAGTCAAGTATCGCAATAGTGTGTAATTGTTCGTTCATGAATTTACTTTCGTTTCACATGCAGCGAATAATAATCACGCAAACGTTGCGTAATCATTTTACATATGCACATCGACTAACAATACTCGCGCGACTTTTAACGGACGATAATATTCACTGCGTATGAAACAGGAACTAATTTTTATTTTTCCATTCACCATAACCGACTATTCCGAGTGTTAATAATTTTACTCAGGTCAAAATGAGCTTTGTTACTAATTATAAAAAATATATATATATTAAGATATTTATTGAATAGTTTAATCACCCTCACCCCTCTTTCACACGCAGCGAATAAAATCGCATGATATACAGCCGCTCGACTATTTTCTATAATATACATGCAACAAACAATCGCTCGATAATAAATGGGTGAATTCGGTGATTAATGATTGTGCGATTTTGTATAACGCGAAAATATTTGCTACACGTATCGTTCCAATTAATATTTTTATTTCAATATGCAACCATCATCATTTACTAAAACAGTTAACCATATTGCATTCGAATTATAGACGACAACTAGTACTACTATTTAAGTTTACAGTTTCGTGTTACGGCCTGACTATAGTGGGCATTGGACTGGCTTGGACAGACATCGGAAGAAAAATAAGATATTTCTTTGACACAATAGTACGAGTATATTGCAAACAGTATTGTTGAATTATGTAATATATTAATGTATATATATATATATGTGTTATGATAATATATCACTATAAATAGCCTTATTACTATATTAGTACATAGCTATGTACGGATTTAACAATACTGCAACTATGACAATATAAATTACGCATGACGTGTCGCCATATTAATTGTCTGTGCGGAGTTTGAAACAATTCAAAATAGTATTAAATTTTCAGCAATAAATTTGGGTTGCCTTGTCATTTAGAGTCAATTTTCGAGTTGGCAATATAACATTAATAGATTATATCTCATATGTCTATTCCATTTTTTCTATCATTGGCTTAATAATAAATTATGTTCAATTTAAAGATGAAAATGAAATATTATATAATGCTCACGAAACCAGTTTGGAATATTATAAAATTATATATATATTACATATACTGGTGTTATATGTTAATTTACACAATTTTTTTCCGCCGAGAATTGACAGTTATACCAATAATAAAATTTATACTGAACAAGTACGATTTTTATATTTTCTTTAGATGGAATACATTTTATGCGTCTATATATCTATCAATAACTCATTTATTGTGAAAATGTATGTTTAAAAAAAATATACACGTATTTCATTTTGATATTCCAGGCATCGTGTAATACAAGATTCTATATACAAATATAATAAAGTATGGCTTTATCATAAATGGCAATTTAAATCTAGATCACATTTTATACTCTGACATTATAAATTATTTTAGAACCTTAGATAAGTTTCGGTTTGTATTACTAAGCAGTTTTGTATCTTTCCACCCTTGTTTCACAAAAATATACTTTCGCGGAAAATTATATTAAAATAATTATTATACTACGATTAGCGACACTGTGTTGTTATTACAATACCGGGAGACTTTACTAAATTCGATTGCTTCATTAAGTAGCTGTACTCTAAAACTGACAGCGAAATGATGAAGCACAAGTGACTAATATAATAATTCTAATTCTATCTGTCCATAATACCATTAAATTTAATAACGTAAATTAACTAAAACAACAAAAATAATTATCAATACAATCAATTAACGTCTCTAAGTGTTTTAACATTACCGTTACTGTAATGTCACTTTATGTTACTTAACCCATTAAACTGTTAATATTTCAGTTAATACGCACTTAGCCATATTCATATTTCACCTATTCTTAGAATGATCAATATTACATTTAATTAAAATATTAATATTTTCAAAATCGATATTATTATCCAATAAATACATAAAATTGACAGATATCCGTCAGATTATATTTGCCTATCATACATTATAAATGCACATTGCAAACTAGTAGCATTCCATTACGACCAATAGAGACAAATTCAAATTTATTTATTTTACATAATATAATGGATATTATAATACTTTGAATTTATAATACAAATTATAAATTCAAAGCATTCATGACATGACATAAAATTAGTGTTAACAATTTTTTAAATAAAAATACAGGGTAATAAACAAGTAATAAAACAAGAAAAAAAATAAGAAAAGAAAAAAAAACATAATAAGAAAAATAAAAGTACATGGAAGCACACAGAGTGAACGAGGTTGATAGACCCTATCTTAAAAACTTATAAAATAACGTCCACCTAAGTTCAACTTCAAGTAAGTTGAATATATCAATATCCGAAGCGATTTTATTAAACATAGTTATTGCCCTCCCAATTGGCATTACTAATGGCAGGCTAGTTCTGCAACTTGGGAGAACAAACAACGGATGCCCTCGATTCAAAGTCAGGCATACTCAATTTTGAGAAAGTAAGCGATGTGATCAAGATAATATTATGACTTGTAGTGTTTAATAACGGATAGAAGTACTCATATGATTATAATTTATATAGCTTTTTGATCATTTAATAGATAAAACAAGTAATTATGGTGAAATTATTAGACTTCTCTATGTTGCCAAATTTGGATTTCTTTAGTACAGTAATAGGTAGGTACAAGGTGACATCACCGGAATGGACGGAATTAATTATTATCGTAAAAGGAAGGTTAATGCAAAATCTTGCCGCTGTCTTTTGAACTGTTGCCTCAATCTTATTAATTGTTTTGACGCCTCGTCTTATTATAGGTACAACAATGCGTTTATCTATTTGCAAAAAACACTTTTTGACTTTTCCATGCAATATGAGTGAATTTGAGCGAACTTAATTAACTCTAACGTAGATAATTTAATATTTGTTTTACTAATTTTACTATCTAAGAATTTTTAAAATAGTAAACAGTTAAAAGGATTTACCACAAAAATTACAAAGGAATAAAATTAGTTTATATTAAATAGTTTCATTATACTTTTGATTTTGTTTCTATATGCAATATTGTATAATCAGCCATATCGTATTAATTTGGTTTTAGTAAATCGTTTTTGTCATATTTATTCTACCATCGACACAAAACGTCGTATCAGGCTCCCATGAGTTCACAACAAAATATCAAAATCCAAACCGAATTTTGAAATCAATGCGTAAATCATAAACCGATAACATCAGACATGATATTATTTTGTAGTGAATACAATGTCAGCTAGATTTAAATCGATGTATTTTAGCAGATACGTTTTCTACCCAACCTACACAATATGAAATTTGAAACTTGGGAATAACAAAATCAATTACGTAATACTAGGAATTAATATTATCATAATATCTGTGTAAATTATAATTTTAAAAGTATGTGGATATTAAATAATATGAAACTACAAAATAAAAGTATTATATTAATCCAAGTGATGAAGCTATGAAACTAATTAATGAACATTTACGAGTACATATATGTATCTGCCTCATTTTTGCAAACTCTTTATTTATAAAAAAGATTTATATAAAAAATCGAGGTACATAATCAATATATTCCTATATTCTAGTCACACACTATTGAAATTATGTTTCAAAGTTCCATTAACATGTTTTGTAAATTTAACCTACAAAATGTTTCATTTTCTGTTTGTAAAAAAGTTATTTTGGTGAACAAAATTAATATTTAAATGATATTATGAAAATGTGTAACTATTATATAACAATAAACAATATTATTATGATAGTTTAAATTATAAATATTTGTTATTGGATCGTTGAAAATAATTAATAGGTTAAACTTTAGGCAATAGATTCATTGTCTTTCGAACTGCTAGCGATTGTGATCTTCTCTTGAATCCATCATTATTATGTCTATATCGATGCTTGACAGAGTTAATTTATGCTACTATAATTTATTAAACAAGCCGTTTAAGAATCCAAATGTTTGACATATTACACTCTACGTGTCATTAGAAAGAAGTACTCTTGAATATGGGTCCATTATCTGGAGTCTTTATGAGTTTTTTTACTTACTTACTACTTTTGTTAATACTTAATTTGTTACTTACTACAATTTTAATATTGCCTCTACATGCTCATCTCTCCCATAGGTGCATTTACTTAAAGTCATGTAAATTCAGTCAAAGTACATTTGAGTGCGTGGCGACCTTAGTCTTGGGTAACTGCTTCTGAGACATTCCCGGTCATACAAAATATGATGCTTTCCATCCAAACGTAGGGTTCCGTGATACGCCAGATTAAGACTGGGTGTGGTGCGGGTCGGTTGTGGTTGGGTGGGGCTATTAACTTAAATGTTTAATTTGTTTTTTGCTTAGAAAATTATCGTTCACTGTTGTTTTTTTCGTATTCGATTATTTTTTGTTTTTTTCTACTAACTTTATTTGCCTGTTCTTTTAGTCATATGTCATATTGTGAAGGTCTTTCATTAATAACTTGTTATGTACTCAAAATATTTTTTTAAATAAATTAATAAATTATGGTCAGTAAATTTTAAAGCTTTTAATCCTGTATCATTACAAGAGACAGCAATTAACGTTTAAAAATATCTCGGTCAATTTTAACGATTCATGCGACATTGAATAGATGCTTGACAATTTTTCATAACAATATCTTGTTGCACACTTCTCAATCTCAAACGGCACACCAATTGAAATTTTCTGCTCTAGTATAGGTTTCAATTGAAATAGGGTAGTTTTTCAGCGTCAAACCTGAAAGCTCATTAGTAAAACTTGATTAAGTTTGATGATTTTTGTCGAATGTGTCACATTCTTTTTACCAATAATAAATCATTATTTTTGCAATTTTACAGATTTATTAGAATATTGCGCGTACCCACGTACCAGTGGCGAAGATTCTATACCAGGCGATAATTTAAAGCCTACCTTCTTAAGAAAAATATTTATTAATTGGATATTGACATACTTATATAATCACTATTTCATATTCTATAAAAATAATTTAATTTGCCAACGACATATGTCGTATATATAGGAATGCATTATATAAATTACAAAACAATCTGCAAAGGTTGACAAAATAGACCACAGCTCGACATATATCTTGTAAATAAAGATCGCATTGTGTGTGAAGGAACTGTGATATTTTTTCGTTACGTCACGTAACCTCAGTCAGTCTATATAATTGTATGAAAAATATGGTAGGCTCCTATCGCAGAGCCCAAAACCTCTTCGCATAATATTGTCATGACTGTACTTTGTCAAAAATAATTAATATTAAGATAATTTAAAAAATATATATTATATTTCTATCGTGTTTAATCGCATATTAATAAATATGGATTGTTTTTAAAAATAAAAATAAATTTTATCTAATGATTTTTGACGTGTGTAAATGTTTTTAAAAATACGTAATTTAAACTAATCGCTCAATTTTATGTATTAGTGTGTCGTTGTCATTAGAATGTACTTATTCACTAGCAGTAATATCGTATTATCTTCTTATTTCTCGTAAGTATACCTGACAAGTGTGCTCTTTTTGTCAGACCTCCATAGCTTACCTCTTTCCAAAAGTCACCTTTCACCACTACCACATGAATTAGAAATATAAACCCAACTCTACTTAATTTATTCTTATTTTGTTTGGTGTGCGTATTGTAAAATGACAACAAGCAAAAAAATAAAATAATCAACAGCTCTTAAAATGTTTCTTTTATTTTAAAAATAATCCAGTCTTTAATATTGTTTAAAATAATCAGTAAACATGTACTTTATAAAGTATATTCCCAAAGTATTGTGGTTATTTTTTTTGAAAGAAGAAGTTGATTCCCAAAATAATATATATTATATTTTAAATTATCTCATACAATATGTACCTACATATTATTATGATTCAATTATAAATTATTATTGCGTAGTAAATCTATTATAATAGTTTATTTTTACTTAACAATGTTTTTAATAATTAAATAGTTTATTAATATCAATGGTTACAATCATGGAAAACTCACTAATCTACGTAAATCTACAATAAAAAATAATCTAATTTATAGTAAAGAGAATTATATGAATACGGTTTCCAAAAATATAATCGTGTTATTAAAAGATGACGTCGAAATAGTTGCTGTGGTGAGTGCTAGGGAGAATCCTGTCTTTTTCTGTAACTTAATTACTTAAATTCAGACAAATTAATAATCTTTGAAGTCTTGATAATGGTGTAACAACTATTAGGGATTGCTACATCAGTATTTCAAGACGAGTATCCCAATAGTTATGAATAGGTACCAAAATACCGATATTAAAAACCAGACAATACCGATATATTCGATATTGAAAGTTGAAACAAAATTTATCAATTAACATAAAAGATTTAACAGGTCTGTATTTTTTGTCGGCCTGGACGATGTCTAGTTTACTTCCGTTGCCCTTAGATGTTTTTGGTGAACAGTAATGACATGTTCAGAGTAGAGTGTGTTGGTTAGTTTTTAAAATTCAAATTTTAAACTTTGTCTAAACCAAACCCTAATAGTTTGGGTATGGTATGGGTATTTTAGATATTTTATAGATAAACAAATATATTTTAACTATTATCTTGCATGGCTTAGATTAGGCAGGGTTTAGTTGAATCTTAAAATCTAATGTAGTCATAGTTCAATGAAAACAAATACGTACGTTTGACTGACAACGTTTAGTAAGCATTGTTTATGACGGATCTTAACAGCCTACTTCCACCCTTCCCCACTGGTTGGTATTTGGTAACAAATAGTAATATTATTATATAAATTTACTTTTAATAAAGTACGTAGGTACTTATATATAAATTTAACGAATGTGTGACATTCTAATATATTATTCTAATATACATTGTACATATCTAATTTAATTAAATATTTACTTACATGTTATCTAGTGACTAGAATAATATTATTATAATCCATAGTTTACCACTTTGTGTATGAGTGAGCAGTTAATGTGAGTATGTAGCATGAGAAATGTTATTTATATCGAGTTTATATTGCATTAACATTTCATACAATGTATCCATGGTAACGGCTTTGCAGCAGGGCTTCTGTTATTGAAGCATGTGGTCAAATATGAAATCAATAATCGCGCATATTATTATTACTCTACTAGATGTTGAAAAATGTACGAATATCATGCATAAACAAACATCCACTTCGATATTATACATCTGTTAAATATTTAGTATACGTGAAGTGGCGAAGGGTGGAAGTGGACTGGTATTATCCGCCATAAATAATATACACTAAACTTTTTTAGTCATACGTATTTGTTTAAATTTAAATAAGGCTACGATTTACAGATGGTGTTAGTTCGTTATTTAAATTCAATTAAAACATGAGAAAATCAAGCCATAATTGATAATAGTCAAAAAATACTCGTGTATGCATTAAATATCTAAAATTATGCAATTAAATCATACATAACTTTTGGAAATTTTATAGATAGATTTTATAGAATAATATTTTTATCGATAATACTCGTAGTTTGTTTTAAACAGGGCTTAATGAATTTAAAAAAATGAAACAACAATAGATTGTGTAATATGTATTCTTAATGCAACGAAAACAAATAAGTCCGAATGAAAAAGTGTGCACAATTTTGTCGTAATGCCCAGAGTATACCAAACCTATTATGGTTTGGTTTAGGCAGAGATTAATTGATTTTTAAAAACTAACTAACACCGTCTGTAAATTCTAGTCTTGTTCAATAAAAACAAATACGTATGACTAACAAAATTTAATATGCACTATTTTATGGCGGATCTTAATAGCCGACCTCCACCCTTCCCTACCTGTCATTATGCATCTCTCTATGGCGGCAAGTATATATTATAATCATGTTTATGTTAATGGAAAAATGGTACATAGTAATAAAATTCTCTGTTAATGTCAAAATTGACTATTCGAAAAACGCAATATTTATGTTGGATCTTAATAGCCTACCTCCGCCCTTCGCTACTTTAGCTTACACTCCTGTTACTGTAATGTCACCTAAGGTTACCCAACCCATTAAACTGCAAATATTTCAGTAAATATGCACTTCGTCATATTTATATTTAAACTATTCCTATAATCATCAATAATACATATAATTAAAATGTTCATTAAATTATTAAATAATTAAATTATTTTAAAAATCGATAGCATTATCCAATAAATACATAGTAAAACTAATATAGTTTAGCCATCAGATTCCTTTTGCCTGTCATAAATTTATTATAAATGCACATTGTATGCAGACATCGCATTCCTTTACAAACAAAAAATATTGAATTACCTATACCTATTATACCCCATAGCAGTGCTTCGCAACCGGTGAGCCGTGAGACGATTCTAGGTGTACCGCAGTGCAATAGCCAAATTCGCTTACATGGATAGTAATATATTTGAGCACCTGCATGAACTTAATAAAACAATGCAAGGTCAGAATGAAAATATATTGACGTGTTCTGATAAATTAGCAGAATTCAAAAATAAACTCGAACTTTGGCAGAAGGATCTCTACAAATGTTCCAAAGGAACAACCAGACCACCATTGAAAAGAAGCAATCAATTTTGGATCCGTCTCAAAAACATTTAACTTTGCAGCAAAAGAAATTTCATCGGTACTTTCATAGAATCAATGCGACTGGATACGAAACCCTTTTGCAACCAATGCCAAAAATTCAATAGAAGCGCTTTTCCCATAAATTCGAGAGGAATTTGTTGAATTGATATATGACGGGACGCTAAAACTGAACTTCGCCGATGTTCCATTGGTTATTTTCTGAATTTAGGTTAATAAAAAATATTCTCGGATTTTCGACAAAACTATCGCAGTTCAGTTCCCATTTTCGAGTCAAAAAAAGTCTATTTTACTACGCTAGTATTAATATTTTAAGATATCTTATTGTAGGATACAATTTATTATTATGGTGTCAATACTCGACAAATAATTATTCCTAACCTGGGGTTCCCCTTCAAGATGTGGGGTCCATGTTTTGGTGTATAAATTATTTTATGTGCGGTGTGCCGGGGAATTCTAGGAAGACCTTTGGTGTGCCGTGGGTGGGAAAAGGTTGCGGAGCACTGCCCTATAGTACCTATTATGCGACAAAGAGCGACATATTCAATTGTGAGAAAGAGATATGAAAATGATGTCTGCAAGAATGTATAGAAATACTCGTATGATTGTAATTAAGTGTTGATGCTATTTTGATCATTTCATAGATAAAACAAATATTAAATAATAATGATGAAACCTTATTGAACATAGTTATGTCGCCGAAATAGGTATTTATTTTTTATCTACTGTGATATTGTCAATCTCGTACGGTAACCCAACGGTCTATCACTAGAACAGGCTGAATGTATTATCATCGTAAAGGTAAGGTTAAAGCTCATTTAGTGCTAAGTGAGTGTAGTGAGTCGTTGGCCATTGTATATAATTAACGTGTTATATAAATGTGGTAATTAAAAGGTTAGCAGTGATTGTGCACAGTATAATGCATAGTTTTAAATAAATTTACAGATTCAAAAATACCCCATGTTAAATATAAACTTTTTTAAGCAAATTCATAGATTTTGTGTCGTTTTTATCAAATATTATGAATATCGCAACAAAATATTGAAAGGTGCATGTTGGACATATCGTAAAAAGATCATAAAAAAGTCCATAAACAAGTGAGGTGCTTTAATATTACGTATTTCATTCATAAGATTTGTTAAGTAGGGGGTGATGAATCCAATGAACTACTTGGGTTGAGAAAGTTTTATATAATAATATAGGCAGCGTACTATTTACAATAGTCAATTTATAATATTAAGTTCATACGACGCTTCACACGGTTAATATGAGCGGCAAGTGACGATATTTCATTCTCACTGCCTCCTTCTCGTCGACAACTTTCTTCTTTACCTGAAGCCGTTACGGTGGAAATTCCATATTGTGTCTCTTTCAGAAAGGGCTCACTGGCAGAACATTTTGTATCGGCAGGCAGTCTGTTACATTTTTAAATTGTTAAAACATATTAAATATGTACTTACAGAAAGATAAAATATAAAATAATATTAATTTTACCTAAATTGCAGCCAGCTTTGGTTATAGAACTGTCAGAAGCAGGTTACAGCTGAACCTTCGAAGGGGGTCAATTTAATGTATGTTATATTGTAATATTCTCAGTTTACCAATTAATTGAGAATAAGTAATACACAAGAATTACATCAAATTATGAACGTCCTTGTATACTTAAATTGTGCAAATGTTAAAAATGAAGTGTTAGATACGTCATCGAATATTGAACGGACCTGCCTTTTGACGTTGCTTTATCTTGTCACAGTATGCAAATCTGGCTTCATCTGAAATGTAAAGTCGCATTAGGTGGCGTTACAATATGATCATTATGAGTTTAGATTAGATTTTGTAGGCGCGTGATCTAAATTTAAAGCCAATAATATTATAATGTGAAATAAAATATTTCCTTTCATGCGCTTCTTCCCTTTTTGGTAGAATGCTACTTTTCAATTTTCAACACCCCAAAACATGTTCTCTTTTTGATATATTATTAGTTTGAACATGTTCTTATAATATCAGAACATGTCACCGACCTAGTATCCGGTTTGTTATACGCAGAGCGTTAGAGCGGAGCTCGGAGCAGGAGCACGGAGCAGTGGAGCAATAGGGTTTTACCCGGAGCAGGAGCGGAGCCGGAGCACCGAAATTGTGTAATCCTCCTCTGCTCCGAATGTTTTTTGATTATTAAATTTTCGTACTAAAATCCGATGAAAATATTATATTTGACACTATGCAACACTGGAATTATTTGAAATTCGGCAGGACTAACAAGTAAGTGATAAATAACCTCACATTTTTTGAGAGAAGAGGCAGATAATGAAAGAAGATTTGTTATCCGCAATTTTGTTTAATATAAATAATAATGAAAACAAACCTTATTTAAAAACTACTAATTTTTTTAATTTCTCAACATTTGTATAGGTACATAAATAATACATATTAAAACTTTTTTCCCGGAGTGGAGCAGACCCTGGAGCGGAGTTAGAGCAAGTATTAGGTCCAATACCTCCAACCTTATGGTTATATTTATGTATACCAGAGTCACTGTATCATATTATTTTATCTACAATCTTTCAGAGAATTAGATTTTATATCTTTTTTGTACCTATTTGTACATAAGTCTATTCACAATATTAACTAGAAATTTCTAAAACTTCATAAATTTAAATTAGATGAAATATTCTTTAAATGAAATGCTTTGCGTCTTCTTTTTTTATATAATATATTTGCTCTCGATTAGTCCAGGGTTTCCCAAACTATGTTCCACGGAATACTGGTGTTCTGCAAATTTGTCAGAATAGTACCCCAGTGTGTCAAAAAAAGCTATTATTATTTTACTTTCATTTCTACGACATATTTATGCGATGCAGGATTTTCTTATAATACTGCAACAAAGTCAAAGTCTAAGAACAGACTCAACGCCACACCAGATATAAAAATTCAGCTTTTTAATACTGTGCCTCATAATGAAGAAAAGATCAAAATCATCACTAATATTTTCATCTTAGGTATGTTTTAAAAATAATTGCTAAATAAATATATTTTTTTTATTATTATAAATTATTTATCCACCTTACAAAATAAACACGGTATTCTGTTAAAATTTTATGATTTGCGAAGTGTTCCATTGCAGTACATGTTTTGGAAATCTAATCTTACATAGATAATATACTATTTTCCCGAGACGTTAGAGTGATGTATGCAGATATTGATGTAGATAGATGTACGTGGCAGCAAACACTAGCGATAGAGAAGTGTAGAAGGACGGGAAGAAGTGTGAGGCCTCAGTGCCAGCGTTCGGTGCAGCGTTGAGCGTTGTGTGCAACTCAAACGTATAACCGTATAAATGTATAACCAAAAAAAGACATTGTCTACGAACATTTTCACACACGGTTATACGTTTGAGTTGCTCAAAACGCTCAACGCTGCGCCGAACGCTGCCACTCAGGACGTACACTAAGGGTGGCATACATCCAGCAGTGGATTTACCCTGGGTGATGATGAATACCTTCGTTAAAAAACTATAATAATATATTATCTATAATATATAAAATATAAAAGAGATTAACGTAGTTGAATATTTAATTGATTTCATATAAAAACACAGCCATTCCCATACAAATTTATCTAAAAATCAATATTATTTTGTGTCTTCTGAAAATTAGTGATTTTATTTTTCCAATAAGTATATAATGTACTAACTTGGTGTGATTTTGTAAAGCATACATGTTTTTATGATTATTTCACTACTGTAACTAGTGCCTTTGTTGCCTATTGTAGTGTTAAAAAATCATTTCGCACGCAGAATTATTAATTGTACGTGGTAAAATGGCGTACAAATAAATACCCTCGGTAAAAATTCCCGCCACGTCTCAAACCGTTAATTAATTTTGTTTGCTATTTTTTCGTCTGCCTCGTTAATAGAGTTTTATCGAATCTTTTTTCGTCGCAGTAAAAAACGGGAATTAAAGACCGCGTTATCCAGACAATAAAGCTTACGCGATTCTTCCTGTGCGACAAAAATGGCGATTATCAACAACAGAAATATGTTAAATGACACGGAACGGATTCAAAACGGAATCATGGAATAATATTTAAATAACTTTTAACGTTTTTCTATCCGTTGCTTTAATTTCACAGCGGGTTTATTTACACTTCACTTCGCAATCGTTTAAATTATTTACAATAATTTGATTATTATTCTCTTCGCTTGATAAATTTCAAATTTAATAAAGATACTTAATTCTTTTTGGATAAAATTTTACTTTAGGTAAAATATATCGATAAAAAAAATATAAATGCAAACAAACTTGAAGAACGGCGTTGAGGATAAGTCATCATGACTTAGAAGCGCTAAATTAAAAAAAATGATTCATAACAAAATGTATGTTATCGAAAACAAACTTCTGATGTAAATAAGTAAACTTTTCTTTCAACTCATTTATGAAGTATATGATTCTCTACATACATCGGGCACCTTCAATCTACAACTAGTAAGCCGCGTGCAGCTCCAGCCCAAAAACTCAGTTATTTTCATGGAGAAAAAAGGTGTCTGTACGGAATTTATAATATTGGGCGGCGGAAAGCAAAGAAAGCTAAAAAAACTGTCAATTTGAATTAAATACAAATTATTTATTATTATTTTTTCTTCGTTATCCACGTCTGCTACTTAGTTAGAGCATATAGACACCACGTGGCGTTTCCAAGAGCTTTTTCACGCATCCGTCTTCTTTCAACTTCCCAGATATACACGGCCGTCCAGTCGTCACTTTTCAGGACGCTACAATTTGGTTTGTAGAGAAAAAACCAAATTGAAAATCTTTTGAGGTATTTATAGCATGTGGCTAAGCCACATCCAACATTACTTTATTGTTTTATGTAATATGATATGCTAATATGATATGCTAATATGACAGAAAAAGCTTCAGTCGTTATAATGATAATCTCATTTTAGGGTATATCGCACTAATTCACCATGACACATTGATGCATTTTTGTGTCTCCAGAATATTTTGAGATACTTTAATTAGATTTTTTTAAATTACAATATGTTATGTATATATCAGTGGTAAAGGGTGGAGGTAGGCTGTTAAAATTCGACATAAATAGTGTACACTAAACTTTGTCGGTCATACTTATTTGTTTTCATTGAACTAATAATACAATTTGCATATTATGGTGCTGGTTAGTTTTTAAAATTCAATCAAACCCTGCCTGACTAAACCACAATCGATAAAAAATATTTATCTAAAATTATGCCATTTAACCATACATAATTCTATTTTTTGACAATAATCAACCATGGCTTGGAATAAGTAGGGCGTAATTGAATAACTAACAAACACTATCTACACATTGTAGTCTTAGTTTAATGAAAACAAATACGATTGACTGTCAAAGCTTAGTGTGTACTATTTATGTCGGAACATAACAACCTACCTCTACCCTTTGCCACTGGTATACATAATTACCAATACCGTTTTAAAAAAAAGATTTTTTTTCGGTTAAGTACATGTTCAAACACGCGCGTTAACATGTTCTTACTCCCTTCTTTAGTTTTAGTTTGTCAATTTATGGCTACGGCCGTATGTTGAATGACTTCCCACTTGAATGGTCAAAGACATAGCTTATAATTAGTATCTTTAGAATTATCTTCAAATGTGTTAATCTTGCCCATTTTTCGAATAATAAAATGCCTAATTCTTGTCAAATTTGGGATCACAGAGATTATCAATATATTTTTTATCGTAAATATTTCACTATAATAATGTCGACATAAATTATACTGATGGTTTTATAAATGCGTTTAAAAATGAATACATAAATGTAAAATATCCGAACACCACTGCACACTTATGTACTGAAATATGACTATATTCTAAAACATTAGAGCGAGAGGCTTAAAAGAATACTATTTTATGTATTAAAAATACTTTATGCAGTCATCAAATGTTTAAAATAAATATAAAGGATAATGAGGCTTCAAAATTATATAAAAAGATTACTACAACGTTTAAGGAATGTCCAGGATCATGCTTTGAAAATAGAATAAAAGATTTTGACCTACGCTGAGCATGTCCCCCCTTAAGTGGTAGAAAATAATCTCTTTCAAAATTGGAATATCCAGCATGATAAAAAATATTACCTGTGAAAATAGCTATTATGATTTTAGTAGGTACTTATAATATGATTTAAAAGATCATGCCTGATTTTAAAACACCGCAAGCTATTAATAATTACCGAAAATGCAGCAATTTTCGCTGATGTTAAGTGTTCTTGTTACAATAGGATTAATTTTTTATGTGCCCATTTGTAATTGCGTCAATTATATTCATATAAATTTTCTTTGCAAAATTTATTATATCAAATATTTCATAATAATGTCGAGCATCTCCATTCCATAGCGGATAAGCGGCGTGCTTTTGTTTTTATATCGCTGCGATACATAAAGATTTATAGCTTTCGGCGGCAATAATAATCGATCCTGTGACCTTTTGCTCCGCTGCAGATTCACCTTAGCCCGCTGGGCAGGGTAATAAATCTTTGGTACGATTTTTAAAAAATCTCTTACTAAGCTACGACTATGTAATTCATATCTATCGAATCATACATAAATAATAAATTTATTCATGACAACACGGTATAAAATAGTATATTTGTGGTTATACCATAGAAGAAAATAAATACAAGAATGATATATCAGCGATATGCTCAGTGGTTTTGATTTCTCTGCCTTCCTTAATTTAAACAAGTTTAACAATCAGTAACTAATTCTATATTATGTACATCGGATATGATGGCAGCAATGTACTAATCGGTTAACGCCCACCATGTATTTGCGAGGGAGTTGTCTTTCACATAATAATTAGACTGTAAATTGTGAATCTTTATAATCTATCATATAGACAGAGAAACACAATCAAATACTTAGTCAAAATAGTTGATTGTCTTGATTATTTATACAACATTAGGGGATATGAAACAATATAGACCTACAGTTAAACTATTCAAGAATCCAATAATAGTTATATTTACGCTCCTTATGAAATTTCCTGCAAGCTTATTTGAAAGCGCATTCAAAATAAATTTAAATTCTAATAGATTTAAGTTTTATACTATTCAATTTGAGTCGTTTTTTGCGACCCTGGTTTCACCTTTCGGCATTTTTAGGCACTATGTGAACTCACCAAAAGGCAAATACACACTTAAATAATACATGTAGCTATCGTTTTATGATGATGGTTATATGAGTCGCTAGATTTCAAAATCAGCCAAGTCCATAATAGATGAATAGGAGAAAAACAGCTTTTTGTTTTCTCAGGTACACAGTCACAAGTAGGGAATCCAATCCGGAGCCAAAATTCTGATCCCGGGATTTCGGGATTACAATTTGACAATCCCGGGATACCGGGACTGGTCCGGAGATTGCCATTTTTTCCATTGTTAATATAAAAATTTTATATTTACAAATAACATTCATAAAATCGGTCAAAAATAAATATAGTATAATTTATACTATTTAAGACATTTATTGTTAATATTTTATACGTTCAATCTTGGAAATTCACAAGTTTAATGGAGTAAATAATATTGTTATATATATAATAATGTGCATTTAATATGAGATTGCTGTTTCTGATAGTAAAGACATAATGAGTGGATTAGCGAGATTTAAAATTGTAAAGTAAATAATCATGGCCGTACTTATAGCCTTTCCGCTTCATAAATCTAATTAGTCAGCCAAATATGAAACTGCCGTAAAACGCATGATGTCATGGTGGAATTACTTTGTTAAAAGTGCGAAGCATTGTTTTTTCCAATCTTTCTCATTTTTAATAATTTATGTGAAAAAATAAAATGAATCGGCAACCTGCACGACCATCAAACTTCATTAAAAAGTATTTTTTCTGTTATATTTTCGCTTTTATTTTATTTTCCATAAAAATTGATAAAAAAATCAATCCCGAAATCCCGGGATTATGTTTATCAACCCCGGGATTCATAGGTATCGAAAATAGCTCGGGATCCCGGGATTGGAATCCCTAGTCACAAGGGTGAAAGTTTATATTATTTCGAGTATAGAATATTTAAAATTAATAAATTCCACATTTCGATAATGCAGAAATGTTAGAAAGCAGTAGTTTTTCAGCAATTCACAAAAAAGTAAAAAAAATACCTAAAGGTGGACTTGGCTGATTTTGAAATGTAGCGACACATATACAGTTCGATATATTTTTTAAGAATTATTATTTGATTTAGTAATTTGTACCAATAAAAGTATTCTACGTTAAAAATGGGAAAACATACTATAATAAAAATACATAATCTGCGAATAATTTTCATGAACCCTTTTTATGGCGTATCAATTATAAATTGATGATTAAAAAAAATATAAAATAATGTTTATAATTAAAGCATGATGCTATTTTAGAAACCTGTCTCTATGGACCGATTTTGTTAAAAATATTCGATAATGCAATCATTTTGTTTATATTGTCACTATTTTTAATGAAACGCAAACATAAACAGGCCAGAATATAATTTGCATCCATTCGGTGTTCGTCGCTAATTTATTATTGTTTATAATGACACCAAAATATTTGTATTGAAACAAGCAAGTAAGCCCCGGGGAAATTCGAGTTTTCAGAATGAATAGCTGAATACTAATTCACCGCAGCGTAGGGGTTAAAACAACACAAAAACTCTACGTTTTTTTAAATTAAACCAGAGAAAAAAATTCTGTGAAAATCGTTTAAAACGCAAAATATTTCACACCAAAATATTTATAAGATTTTTCAAATTGCTTGAAAACAATTTATACAAATTCTTACCAATAAACTATAATATATAGTTTCTGCCAGTACAGCAATGGAATTTTTCACTATATAACGTTATTGTTCTTCGTCGACACACTCATGTTCATTTTGTAATAGATACTCCGGAATTACCTTCTATTTACCCTCTTACCTTATTATCTACCTCTAGCACACTGTCAAAAACATTGACCATTGTCATGGTGAATTTGTGACAATTGTATAATTTTTATTTGTAGCGTTTATTATACCCATTTTTTAAAAAAGCTGTCTCTCCGACGTGACTAACTATAGACATATATCGATATTTTCACTTTTGGAAAAAATATTCGAAAAGCTAATTCACAAAATTATTTACCATGTTAAAAAATCCTTAACTAACTAACAAAAGTGATTCTCAATTCCAATTATCTATTATACGCGGATGACCTGAAACTCTACAAAGAAGTACAAAATATTGATGATATCTCTCTTCTCCAGAAGGATCTTGATAATGATCATAAGTGGTTCACGAAAAATCACATGATTCTTAACTCCGACAATTACTTTCATATGAAATTCACTCGTCGCCGTTTTCCATACCAGGCAAAATACCATATAGATGACAAGGAACTCACGGAGGTGTCGCAAATCCGGGATCTCGGGGTGATTATTGATTCTACTTTGACGTCCATTACCACTTTGATTCGATTATTTCTAAAGCCAATTCAATGCTGGGCTTTCTTTTGAGGCTATCAAAAGATCTTAAAAAATCTTCTACAAAAATTCTTCTATATAACATTTTGGTACGATCGCAACTCGAATACTGCAGTTCTGTATGGAACCCACACTACACTATCCATTTCAACAGATTGGAACGAGTGCAAAAACGTTTTTTAGCAATATCAAATTTCTCAATTATTCTTCCCAATTGGAACATTTCAAAATTCAATCTTTAGAAACACGGCGTACTATTTTGGACCTTATGTTTATCTTCAAAATAATTAATAACCTTACAGATTCCCCACAACTACTGTCTTACATTAAATTTAATGTACCATTGGGTCAATCCTATACTTATGGACCGCTAAAGTGATAAAGTGATAAATATTATCTTAGAGTATATATAATATATAATTTAGAGTAGGTTTGTATCAAAGTATTAGCACTTATTGTATCAATTACAATAAGTTGGTTGCTACAATTAATAAGTGCTAATACTTTGATACAAACCTACCCCAAGTTTGATAATATTAATCGCTTTATCACTTTAGCGGTCGATAAGTATAGAATAAACCCACAAGAGTCAGTATTCGTCCTCACATTTTCTCATTGTTATACATTCATACATACAAAACCAATTTAGGTTACAATTGTCCGGTGTCGCGACTCTGCAGAATTCTGCTCTCTGCTATTTTTCTTTAACGATTTTTAATAACTCTTCAATCATATTCTTTACAACTGTACATAATATTTGATATAATTTAATTTATTATGCTTTTTGTGTCCGCCTATTATTGGGACCATCACATATTTTTTTTCTATATTGTATTCATATGTATCCTGTATGTGATTGATCCTGTTGGTTGACCTAAATAATTTAAAAAAAAAAAAAACTTCGGAGACACACAGGTCATAGTTTCTCGCCAAGCGTGTAGCAGTACGCTTGCTTTATTTCTGTGTTCCTTCCAAAATACTTCCAGTCACCGTGGCTAGTACTAGGGATTGCAATACTAAATGGATATATCAATACCGGTATTTCGGTATTTTTTATTGAATACAGGTATTCGTCAAAACATATTATAAGAAAAAAGAAGTACCTATCAATAAATATAACTATTAAAAACTATTTGAAACACTATTTTATAGCAATCTAAAGTAACTGTTGACCTTTATAAATATGTATAGAATAGTATAGATCATAATATTTTAGAACTGCTAATTTTTACAAATACCAGTACAGGAAAATCTCTCTCAAATTCAACGTTTTTTGGATATATTATGAACATTGGATATTGATCCAATGTTTATAATACATCCCATTCTACAGTTATAGAATAATTGGAAATATTAGCCACGAATATTTTCTTTTTCAATAAGTGTTAATTCATCACGACAATTCTACAAGTATAATTGAGAGATTTTGTTTTTATATTACTTAATTTATGTTGGTTTCAGGTAATATATGTGTATTTTGACAGGATAAAACTTATACACTGAATTTAATATGCAATAATTATAGTAGTGAGTGATGAAAAAATACCATTATATTTATTTTAGAAAAACATAAACGTATATGCTTTCTTAATACCTAATCTCTATCTTATTCTCAAGTTTGTATATGCATAAAAATTATGTTTATGTTTTTCCTTTTTAAAATGTTACAAGCCAGACAAACATTCAAATTAAGTACTATTATGTACTATACATTTTCAAATCCTTCATATTTTAAAACTTTTTGTTTTCTTTCACAACTATTTACACATTATTACATTGTTGATTTTTTTTTAAATTAAGAAAAATAATATTTATATTTTGGGAAACATTTTGTCAGGATATTTTAAATATTTCTTGAAATGTTTTCTATCATATTGCGATGAACTGTCAAAAAAATATATGCTTTCTAGACATTCTCAAAGTCATGACTACAATCATTCTTACATAATACGATCCAAAATATTATTTTATTAAAATTTCTAGACTAGACGTTGCTTTAATAACCATAAAAAATAAAATATCATCTACAGAAGATAATATTTTTATATTAATATTTTTTTTATCAATCCATCGATAGACAAAAATATGTACGTCTTGATCTTATTTGTTCCAACTTTGCTTTATTGGATTACCAGGAATTTGAATAGAAATCAAATATCATAGCAATTATGAAATATCTGCAATATTTCTATATGATTCGGACAGTGATTAGAGCTTTTACCCTGCAGGTGATGCATGTAGTAATCATACCACTCAGCATTACAAGGGTAACACAGCTTAATATGTATATTTTGTTGTCAAAACAAAATAATGGTGCGTAAACGAGCAGAGTCAGCATTTCCTCAATCATAATGTAGATCAGTAGGGTCAACTATGATCTGTTTAATTGCGACAATGTGTCTTGTAATGTATGAACTGCAGTTGTATAAATAGCAAGAACAATCCATAACTCATCACTACTCCACTCGAGTCTATCACTCAGCTCATTATTCACATCGAGTCCGGTCACTCAACATAGTCAACCGTCATTCCACTCGATTTAAGTCTCGCGGTTATATTAACATCACGGTACATCGCCAGTCAGTTCAATAATATAGTCAATCTTAACAGTACATCCAGTAAAGCAAGTCGAATAATGTATTCATTCCATGAGAGTAAAAAAGACCTGAATTGCTAAGACTGAGATTCCTGGAGAAACTGAGAGAGCTTTACCACACAAACATAGATTCTTTCAAACCAACCCGTTCGTACCACACTGGTTTTAATCGGGTGTATCACGGCGTCTTACGTTTTATATGAAGCATCACCAGTTGTTTATTCCTGGGAATGTCAAGAGTACCCATGGTAGAGAAAAAAACGGATAACCAACAAAAAAAATTAATGAAATCTAAATAGAAAATGTCAAAGTATCTAAATTAATAGGTCTTTATTTTAACAGCTTATACCGACTTGGACATTTCTTTCATTTCGGTACCTACACATTGCAAGGCATACTATGTGTTTTGAATCATTTACTTCTTTTCTACATGGGCAATTTGATTGAGTAACAATTATTCCAAACCCGTAAAACTTACCAGCGACGTAAATTAACTGATGTAGTGGTCAGGAATCAGTGCGGTTATCTCAAATCGCCATTGTACATTCTACTGCTAATAACTGTAGAGTCCAAAACACACCATAGTCAGACTGCGATATAAAACTGTACATTTTTATCATAGTACTATTAAATTTATTCATCGTTCTTCGAGGGTAATATGGAAATCTGTTTATAGAAAATTAAAATAAATTGTAATAAGCTTTTAATTGATTTTAACGAAATATACAATTAAAAATCTTCATTTACAGCATACAGGTTATCGTATTGCATTCTAATCAATAACGAGCACAACCATCGTTACACGTAATTCAGTGTTCCAGACTGTCCATTTGTGTATAGCCAATAATGATGACAATAAATAAATATTTAGGTACATGCATCAATGAGAAATGGGACCAGTCTCAGGAAATAAAAACTAGAATTGAGATCGCAAGGAGTGCCTTTCTCAAAATGAGACGCCTCCTTAGCAATCGAGATCTTAACCTAGGTCTGAGACTGCATATGGTACGTTGTTATGTGCTCTCAATTCTTTTCTATGGTATGGAAGTATGGACGCTAAACCAAGATATGTCACGGAGACTTGAAGCTTTCGAGATGTGGCTGTATAGACGCATCCTCAAAATTCCTTGGACTGACCGAGTAACAAATGTTGAAGTTCTCAATCGAATGGGGAAGGACCGAGAAGTTCTACGTAGTATCAAAACCAGGAAACTACAATACATCAGCCACATTATGAGAGGACAAAAATACAGCATTCCCCAACTTGTCATTCAAGGAAAGATCAATGGGAAGCGTAGCAAAGGACGGCACCGCATTTCGTGGTTTAAAAACCTTCGTGATTGGTACGAGTGCAGCTCCACCGAACTGTTCCAGGTAGCAGACGACAAAGATAAGATCGCCTTGATGGTGGCCGAGCTCCGCTAGGGGATGGCACAATAAGAAGAAGAATAATGATGATACTATTCGTATAAATTCAATAAGATTTATCTATGGAAAAGTCTTTGACGATTTAGTTTTTAGATTCGTTTTGGAAAATTCGCAGACACGATACTTATTACTGTGAAAAACAGTGAAGGATTCTTCATTGAAAGCAAAGAGGTTTCTACATTTTCAGCCTTAAATAACACCGGTACCTATCCATCCACGTCAACAAGACAGTACAAGCTATAACAAGAACGTTGAATCCTGTCCCACAAAAACCTCAATATTGTCGATAAAATGTTTCGCACTGATTTATTTTCTGCAAGTCATATTCTGACAAAGGTTTCGCAAATTTTGAAAGATCGCTTTTCTTTTGTCAAAAAAAAGCGACGGATAACATTGTGGTATTTTTGCCAAAAATATTGATACCAAAATATATACTTTCATTAATTATTAATTTGCAAATAAACTATTTCTTATTGATTAACGCAATTTGATAAGAATTGCTAGGTAAATCCTATGTCCTAATTAAGTAGTATCTCGTAACTTAATTGGTAAAGCGCATTGGCGCGAATTCAGTGGTAAGAGGTTCATGTCGCATCGGGCGTCGTATTTTTTTCGAAAGAACATTTTTTATAGTGATTATTATATGTCTGAAGTGTTTTCAATTAATATAATATATTCAATTAAATGTATACATAGTTTTTGTAGTAGAACTACATTCTAATAGTTTGCACATGTTAATTCAATTTATATTCTTTTACTTGATCCGTTACATTCTGCCCACTTTGTCGAATCGCTATTCTTTGTTCGTCAAGTTCTTTTTCAAGGTCAAGCCTTCACCCGAAGAGGGGTTCTTACAAACCAAACAAACTAATTACATACCATTGTTCAATTTATAAACATTATCTAATAGTTATAAACAACAAAAAAATCTTAATATATATAATATGTATTATACAAAAAATATTTTTAAAAAAATAATAATAATTAATATTATATAAACTAGAAAATAAGTAGATAGTACAACCAAAGACAGATATATATATATATATAATAGATATATTCATAGGTTATATATATATATTCATTAGATATAGTCATTTAACTGTCATTTACTTTTGTTTGTAAGAAGTGAAAAGGCTTTTTATTAAAGGTATATTTATTATTATTATAATTCAATAGTTTTTTTTTTAATTTGTCCCTTAACATCCTTCTCAATGCCCTAGTTATGACTGGCGTCTACCAAAATATTCATGGTTCCATGATCTAAATAAAAACTTATTATAACGCAACATGCATTCTAGTAAGATAGAAGACATAAATAATCGACTTAGTTAAGCTAGAAGTAAAGCCAGTAAAAATTTGTTTAAGTTATTTACTAAAACTAAGAGCATATTATCCAGTAGAACTTGTTGCTGAAAAATATAATGAAACCGCACTTTTGACCAAAAATGTGATTTTGATGGCATTTTGTTATAAAGTATGTTTTCTATGTTCATACAAAATTTAAAATTCCTAAACCTATAAATAAATGCGTTATCATTCTTCAAACAAAACAGCCAACTGCAGATGCCAAATTTTCAAAACCATAAATGGAACAACTCCGCTATATATATATATATTTGCTCCAATATATCGTCGGTGTTTTGTAACAAGGGCGGAATAACCAAAATGCTACTTTACAAGAGGAGGATTTTTAACTTTTGACATTTATTTGTTTTTTACCTGTAGATGATTATAAATATCTATCAAGTTTATAATAAAGCTTAGAAAGAATACTGTCATTATATTAGGTATTATTATATAATATTTTAAAAGGCCTAACATGTCGCATTTGCTTTTTATTTCGTAATTTTAATTAATTTTATTTTATTCGATTATCGTTTTTAAGTACTTTTTTGTAGAGATAAAAATTCGCCGTTTTTACACAACAAAGCTAGTGGGGTACATATTGTATTTTCATTAAAATCTCGATTTCGCCAAAATGGTTGATTCGCCCTTTTTACAAAACACGGACGATATAATTGTAGTGTATTAATTCATAGTGTATCTTATTTGTAAATTCCGCTCGATAGTTAAATTATTAAGTTGTTTCTCCTTCCTGAACAATTTTTCCAAGCAGAGTTTAGCCGTTTTGCAGATTAAGCAGTCAAATACCGGTAATTATTTTACGATAAAAGTTTAAAATCTAACTACCATCAGATAACGACGCCATTTATGTGATCTCAAAAGTTTTATTTTCTCTCGTGAATGTTTTTTTCTCTCCAGAGTGAAATCTTCATAAAACCAACAGAGTTAATACTTAGTTGGTAAGTTGATTTATTTAAAAGACCGATATATTTTTGTAGAGTGAATACGTATTTTAAATTAGGTAGCATCCCGGGGCATATTGAAGCAATTAAAAGCGGGGTACATATAATTTATTAATACAATAAAATTGTATTACTAAGTTCAGTGACCAATATCTGTTTTTTTTACATGATGATCGTTCAATATTGTTCGTACATACAAAATATCGGGAGAATGAATATTAATGAGCATACTTTGGAACCTGCAATACCTGCTAAGAGTTCAGTAGAAAAATGTAATATGTTTTTCAAAGTATTAAAATATATTATTTACGTATTTGTTTATGTAAAAATATTTGTTTCGTTAACGTTAGTCACTGATCTCAATAATTGTCATAATTAACAACTTGTAAAAACAAATTATAGTAGGAGTATCAATCTACTCTTTTAAGTGTATCAATGTGCCTCGGCACCAGAGCACTTTGATACAAATATCAAATTTTGATTTATAAATTACTTGCGAATTTTTCATAAAATTATCTAAGTATAAACAACCACACTCAGTACTCTCAAGTAGAGAATGACTGAAATATCGTAATAAAAATATTAATGTTTAAAGAGATATAATGCTACAATAAAAAACGTATCAATCAGTGGCGAAGGGTGTAGTTGGGCTGTTAAGATCCGACATAAATAGTTCACAATAAACTTTGTCCTTCATACATATTTGTTTACATTGAACTTAATCTATAATTTACAGATGGTGTTGGTTAGTTTTTAAAATTCAACTCAACACTGCAAAACCATGCCATAATAGATAATACTCAAAAAATTTTCATCCATCTATAAAATATCTAAAATGTATGCCATTAAACCATACATAATTTTGGATATTTAATAGGCAGGGCTTAATGAATTTAAAAATAATAACCAACAACATGTGTAATATAATGTATTCGTAATTCAACGTAAACAAATATGTTGTATGAATGATAAAATGTGCACTATTTTGTCGAATTGCCCATAATATACCAAAACTATTATAGTTTGGCTTAGGCACGGCTTAATTAATTAAAAAAAAAACTTACCAACATCATTTGTAAATTGTAGTATTAGTTCAATAAAAATAAATATGAATGACTGACAAAGTTTAATGTGTAATATTTATATCGGACCTTAACAGCCTACCTTCACCCTTCGCCACTAGTATCAATGTACCCCGTTTTTCCCTATTTTTCCCTATTACTACATCACTGTCTGTTAATCTAGAGTTGGAGTGCAAAGTTATGAAGCGTATACACTAATTTAGTAGACAAGATGATTACTACTGTGTTTTATTTAAATTTAGTAGCTACATTGAGAAACAAGAAGATGGTTTAACATTTCTTATGTATGTTAAGAATAATGAAATTGAGGTTCTACTGTTCGTCATACGCAAAGAAAACGGCTTCATACAGCTAGACAACACCCTCCTTATTTAGTATTATTGCTTTGAACATGGTTTCTAATTTGACTTATAATATAAAAACTTCTTTAGGAAAGCCTACAGAAGAAAGGACCTTCCCTTTCACCGTGTGATACCGAAAATTTACTAAAAATTGACCGTTCTTTATTTAAATTAAGAAATTGTGAAATGTGATCAAAGTTCGTATTGTAAGTAATGTTTGTAGTAACAATTAATACACGTATATTATATCATTTTGATACCTTATTTTTTCTCAACTAAAAAATATATTTCTTGACCACATATTATAATATTATGTTAATGCCATAAAAGACTATTATTGTAAATATTGTCCTAGCTTTTCTAGCTCTTCTATCGTGGGCCAGTGTAATCCAGGTGTCTGCATCGGCTGCTCTCTTCCGCTTTCGGCATCTTTGTTGACACCGTTCATCAATAGTCGGGGCCTTTCAGTCGACCTTCGACCAATCAGTCTGGTATCGAGGGTTTCCTTGAGCGATAGAATACTGTCCTTTTTTGCTACATGACCGGCCCATCGGAATCTATCAAGTTTTATGAATGTGGAGTTGCATTCTTCATGGAAGAGGTTATAGAGCTCTAGGTTATTCCGAATACGTCATTATTCTCCTTCTAGCATGGGTCCATATATCCTACGCAGCACTTTCCTCTCGAATATAAAATAGAGCGCATACTGATCGGCCTTAATGAGAGTGTAATAGTAGAGAATTTAGCATTATATATTAAATTATATTTGGTAAATATTTTTGGAGTTTTTAATTGATTTTTGTAAATAATAATATTTTGTACTCTGTATTTAAGATGATCTATGTATTTTATGATGGTTTATTATTATTTGAATGTTCTTTTTTCTAATTAAAAAAATGCTAATATATTTAGAGAAAAGAATACTTTTCATGCTAAAATATGATTACCTTATATCTAATTAACTGCAACACTGTCAAAGAAAATTATGAAAAAACAAAATTGGACGCTACTTAAAAAAACTTAATTTTAGCCTTCATATCAAAAAGGTTGGCGACCGCCGTAAGATGTCTTGTCTAAGCGCAATCAATGTTCCGCTCCATCCTCGACAAAGAGATTTTAATATATTATTATGAGATACAGAAAACGGAAAGCCCGCCCAGATTATCTTCTGGTAACATGCCAATCCGAATTACGAGCCTCGCTGAATTTCTAAAGTGAAAAATATTTATACATTTTATAAGACCTTGCAATGAGTAGTACGGCTTGATCGACATCAAACGGATATCATCATTTATGATCTCAGCCTATAGATAAGAGTTGATGAAATTAAAAACTGTATAGAAAGTGTAACATTCACTAATAATTATATTTAATACGTTCTCACAGTAGGCTTAATTATCGCATCTGGAAAAAACCACATATTTTTGAAGTTATATACTTCTTTTGGCGCGTTTGGAAAATCAGATCAGAGTGTATTTTTGGCGTGTGACATGTAACACATAATTTTTTTTTTCACACAAAAATAAACGCACTCGATTGGATTCGAACCACCGATTGTTCAGTTATTAGCCGAGCGCACTACCTTTACGCCACAGTATGATACTGCAATCGTGACGAGTATACGGTATAATATTATAGTTCAGAATTGTTTCGTTGACTAGGCAGCGAATTTATTATTGTCGGCCATTTGCAATTCCTTACGTAAACAAACTGATTTAGTAATATAAGTTAAAGTGTATAGAAATAAACCAACGGTGTTCCAATAAGCGGTCCTTTTTCTTGAGTGTGTAATTTAATAAGATAATTAAGAGCTAGTCAAAGAATCTAGTTTATCACAAGTTTTGTTTTTGTTTTTTTTTTACGCCAAAGAAGTATAACTTCTAACGCGCGTACACACACCGATTTTTTTTATTAGTAATTGAGTATTTTTGATCCAGAGTAAGGACACTGTTTGAGCGAACATATTAAACAAACATCTCTCGTAAAAAAATCTGTCACTATAATTATCTTCATTATGAATGCTTATAATTAAATAACAGTAAATCTTGTTATAATATATCTGGTTGGGCCAATTATGGTGGCCGTCATTCTTTATTTCCCCACCTACCTTCATTATTTATTATTGTCATAAGACTAGGCAACCAGCCATTACTAGTCATAAGGCGACCGTGATTGCGAATAACATTAAGTTAGCTCAAGTGACATCAAGAAATCAGTCGTGTGCGTGCTTGTTATAGCTTAGCCATCGTTAACTGCCGAGTGACTCAAAACGTATATGTTCGACCTTTGTTGCGCTAAATCTGATACGGTTTGAGCGAACCTCTCGTGTATCATCTATCCTGAGCTTGTCATCATCATTCATCCTAAAACCAAGTGAAACCGTGAGAGTGACATTCCGAACCGTCCGTTTACCAGGACGTGAACACCACAGCGGCTCCAGCGCGCGCCACCCCTCTCAACATAAAAGGTCAATGTCTGGCACCCTGGTTAAACCACCCTCTTCTCTCCCTAGATCACTAATTCACCAACCATCACCATCAAATTACAATCCACTACTAAAAGCGCCACCAATATCTATCATATAATATAATTGTAAATGTAGGGTAAGAGGTACAATGATGGGCCAGTTAAGCAAATGGCTTGCTTTGATCGGTCAGAACAAGCTTATTAATGCGGTTTTATTGAAATGCAATTTTTTTTCGTGTTTACAAAGCATGTATATTGATATATATGTGTACATATTTTATAATACCAAACATGGTTATTACAAAAAATATAAATGAAAAAAAAATCGCAAAAAGTACAGTGATGGGCCACGCTCAGATAGTGATCGGCCACTTTCCAGACAGTGATGGGCCACCCGTCTTTTTCTGCATAAATTAAACAACTAAGGCTTACTTTTCAATAAAATAATGAATCAACGTGTCTAATCTTATGATATAATCAACAAACATACTCCTTTATCTCACCGCTGATGTAATAAAAGAGGATAGAGTGACAGAGAGTGTATTCTAAGGTCTTAGAAAATTATCGACCTATCTGTTGAATACTTCATCACCTGAGTCACTAAATAAAACATCAATCTCAATTGGGACATGGACCTGCTGAGATTTTGGAACGCAATTTGAATGGAAGCTATCTTTATATACTGAACATTCTAATTTAATAAGATGTTTTATTATTATTTCACAAATCGCACAACGATTTTGGCCGCCATTTTTTAAACATTATTATTTTTGATTGCCTCTACTTTCAATTGCCTCATTAAAATGTGTGGTTTTTGCCTTTATTCTTTTTATCTTCCTCTGCACTTTTCTTGTTTTCCGTTTTTTGATCTTAAATATCTCTATATTTTTGCGAAGTGATGGCGAATGGAACTCTTTGTAAAACATGTTTATCGTTTATTTTTGGTATCTGAGGCCATGATAATGTTTGAAATAGAACTGTAGATATATTAACCATATGTTCATTTATTTCTTCCATACGTTCAGTATCTATTTCCATGTTAAATTCTCTGACGGCACTGACACGTTAGATACATTTAATTGGGTTATATTTTCTATGCTCTTGCTGTTGTCAGATAATGACTTAATTTGATTAAGTTTTTCCGCAATCGGTAGGTATGGTATAAAAATGTTTTATCTGTTTACGTCAGCTAGTATTTTGAATATTTTTAAGCTTCTCTTCTGTTTAATTGCCCACTACATTCGTTAAATTTTTAAGGATGAAAACAGCATTTTGCGATATTTTGCAGCTTTAACTGGAGGGAAAACAGTTATATCTATAGGCTGAAGAATCCTAGATGCATTAGGATTATAGTGCTATAAGATTTATTTCAAATACAATTTTAGACAAAGCTCACTAACTTGGTAGATAAGATGTGACTTATGTCTTTCGATAAATAATATAGGAAACTCTATTCACAGAGTAACCAGATTCGGATAGAAAATATGTCCAATGTATTGTGTATGGTGGCACTCCGATTTTTTTTTTTTGCAACTTTACATAGTGATCCACCATTTTTATAAAAGTATGCAACAGCATCATCTATAGTTTAACATCATATTTAAACTTAAATTATTCAGTATTTTGATATTCTGAAAGAAATGGGAAGTTAAATGTTTCTAAATACAGTGATCGGCCAGTACAAATTCAGTGATCGGCCACGTGGCCCACGACTATCTAAAATTAAAATAACATAAAAATAAAAACGGCAGGTACCATAGTGCATTATAAATATTGTATTTAGCATAAAAAAGTTAACTAAAAGTAAAAAACCATTTTTTCAGTCATGGGCCAGCCCGGCTCATCATACAACTGCTACATATATTTAGTGCAGTAAATGGCCACCCAGCTAGATGTGTCATTTTAATTTAAAATAGTCGTAGACTTAACATAATTATATGTTTGAATATCCAGCATAACGATTATTAAATAAAAAGTATAAATAGTAATATAGTTAAAGAGATCTTACCTTCCAAAGTATGTTATTTCCTTAACAAAAAGTTAAGCAATTGTCTGACAAAATGCAAAACGTGTGACTTGGTATACAAAATGGTCACTTATAGGGTCAGTCCTGCTACCTATATAGGAAATATTGTGCTAGAACCGAAGTATATGATGTTGTGAGTCACATATAGGAACAAATACCCATAACTTAGGTTTTTAAATACCTATTTTTTGTGTTTTACTGCTGAGTGGCCCATCACTAGAGGGTGGCCCACGATTGTACCTCTTACCCTATGCCATATTATTGATTGATAATTCGGAAGAAAAGTAAAAGACTTTACTTTCACATTAAAAGCGTTCCAAATTGGTAGTAAAGGGTTTTAAGTGTATTAAAAATCTAGTTTATAGGAATAGTAGGAAATAAATCCTAGGAAGAAATATAAATTACATTAAAACTTTTTATGTAAACTGTTAGTGTTTTTATCCGAAAAAAATGTCAAACTAAAGAATTAATTTGTCCGGGAAAATGTGTTATTCTAGTTGAATTTGGAGAAAACACTGTTATCTGGAAAAACGTACGTTTAAAATATGAAGATATATTAAAAAAGTTTTCCAACAGCGTATAAAAAAGCGACCCGAAAAAGATGGCCCAGAGAAAATCTTTAAAAACAAGAATCAGAGAAAACGGAGAATAATTTATTTTAAAAGGTTTTTGTGGGGTTATTGACTGGATAAATTCGGAATAAATTTTGTGATTATAATATAAAGGGTACGTAACTGGCGTAATAATAAAGGAATAAACCCCACAAAAATTACTATTAATATTTCCCTTGAGCGATATTAATGACATTATAAAAAATGTATTACAACAGTCCTTGTATTCCAATGATAAAGACACTGGGTTGCCATATCAGAGGTTTCGGGTTTTATTCCCGATGAGATCAAAATACAATTTTCTCAAGGCTAGTGTTTCCGTGATGTTGTTCACTTATTATTGTAAATTGATGACTATCATCTATTGCAGTGTCAAAAAAAATGTTTTTTCAATAGCATTCACTTATATTGTAATAAGCTAAGTTTTACTTGGTATATGTGTAATATATATTCAAAGACGTTGAAGGAACGGTCTCTAGCAAATATATCTTAACTATATCATATTTATGGTAGTAAAAAGAATACTTATACTAATTACTAAATTAGCTGTAAGTTTGACAACGCAAATCATCACGTCCACATCTGTTAGAATGTCCTAATGTATGTAGTGAAAGACAAGAGGTACCTTCTCAAGTCGATTTAACCAGCTGTTGGATTTATCAGACCATCCGACGTGGGCCTCAAATTCTAATTGTATTACATTTATAAAATTTACAACGTCTTTCTATTAACGTGAACATCTATTTATTTAGATTGTTCAGCAGTTTTCTGTTATCTTAGAAGTTAGCTAGCCATAAAAAATGAGCGTGTATACACGCTGTACCTTAGACTATAGATACATCTAGACGCCACCCGTTGCATTGCTAAATGAAGCCGCGTGCCTTGCGTTTGGTTTGTGGGCGAGCGAACACATTCGTCTACAAATGTTCGAGACCATAGACCATTTCGCCAGTGCTCGCCCAAAGTGCTCGCACTAGACGCTCAGAATTAAAATATAATTTTCTATTTTTTAACGTTATATAGTATTTTTAAGCGGTCAAAATGCAACCATTAGATAAAGATATCCATAACTTAAGTTATTTTAAAGAAACACTATGTCACTGATATTAAAATATATAATAAAATACAAATAAATTATCACGGACATGTATCAACTTACCTATGAAACGTAATACCATCTTCTTGCTTATCAGTACGGCTACCAAATTTTAAGACAACACACAGAACTATCTTTTCTACTTAATTAACTAAAAATATTTACCACTGACTTTATGTTCAACACAAAAAATAGAAATTTTAGCAACACGACCTCGCAAGTTATCGACGCTATGTGAAGCGTTTCGCCCCGATTTGATGGCGATATTTTTGGAAACTGGCTCACACTTTTGTAGACCTTTTATCTTACTCTAGCGCGTGTCGTAGAAATTGTGAGGGTGCCGAATACTTTCTCACTCGCACTCATGCATCGTTTTTGTTCAGGCCTTGCGCTGTACTGTACACTCATTAGACTAGCCCCCGGTCGGTTATTTTAAATAAATTAATATATTTTACACAATATACTACCACCTTTTGTAATTATGGTGACATTCTTAACCGATATAGAAGTCTTTATGATATAATTTTAATATGTTTCATAATAATGATGTTTCTAAGCTTTTTCATAGAAATTTGTGGCCCGCCAGGTCACCTCCAATGCATCCCGGCAGTTAAAGCACACCTGAGCGCATAGTTATCTTAGTCTTTGACAACTGCTACTGAGAAATTCTCATTCATAAAAAAACACCGATGCTTCACTCCAAACGTAGGGTCTCATGATAACCATGATTAAGACCGAGTGTGGTGCGATTCGGATGTGGTTTGGTTGTGCCAATAACTTCAATGTCTAAGTTTTCCAAACTTTCAGTCTGTAATGTATAATAAAAAAAAATATTTAAATATATATTCAAATGGATCGAAACACAGTCAGACCAATATAGAGCTAACAGTAAGTATTATCGTATTGTTATTAAACTTTTACACTGAGGGAAACAAATTTCCGTCGATATATTTTTTCAATAGAAACAGTAACACGTACATCGAGTTAAAACGATGGGCTTTTTATGGCAGTGTTTTTTGTATAATAGAAAGGTTATTTCTTTGAAATCCATGCGGAATGAAAGAACAAAAAAAGGTTCCAACCCCTCGAGGGCCCCGTGCTTTTTTGTACCTCGCATTTGGAGCGCGGAGTGTTTTTCTCTTGAGTATTTAGCCTTTTTATTTATTAAAACAAGCAATTCAAGAAGAAAATAAACCGATAAAACAAATTAAATTGTACCGTTTAGCAGATAATGGATTGTTATACGTACGAAAGCAATTTGTACTTAATTTTATCGACACATAAGGGTCATTGACGAAACATGTTGGGCATCGATGCCTTGTACCGAATATCCTTTATTATTTTATTGATTTTTTAAATACCTTCAATTATATATTTTAATGATAAATCTTAAAAGTATTATTTTTTTGAATGAAAACATTGCTATTTTTTAATAATAATTAATTATAGGAAACGACAAAAATGTGTTTTTTTATAATACCGTGTTTTTCCATCTATTGTTAATAGTAGAAAAAATATGAATATACATTTAATAATACAAGATTTTAAAATATGACATTATTGATTGTACATACATAATATAAAACAACTAAAAAACAAACCTATTAAATAGATATATTTGCGCCGAATGGGACTTAATACAACAATCATTGCAATCTAGATGCTGTCCAATAAAATAGCTTATTGAGGCAATCATTAATCACGCTGATTATTTTTTAAATAAATGCAATCAAGGTAATTTTATTTTATAGGTTAGGTAAAATCCTGATGTGCCGCAAATTATCTATATGTGTATATTGTTCAAGACATATGTTAATTTGATTTTGATTTGACACTGATATAGATTGATGGCAGCTTTAGTTTATTTTTCTAACATTATATTATATTACCCAAAGGGTACAATAACTTTTTGCTTGTTCCCAAGAGCTTTTAGTAAGCTTTACAAATATTTTTCCAACTTTCATTACTACTTTCAATTTTGAAGTATTAAGGTATACAACAGGTATGTCCAATAAAATAACTGAATGATGTTAGTATAGGTTTATCTCACTATTTCTTAGAAACTTAACTTGATTTACGTTTACAGAATCATCACATATATTAATTTAGTCACATTTGTTTTGAATATGCGTAAAAATTATTTCGTTGAAGAAATGTGGCTGCTGTGACACATACTTTTTTGCCTATTTTTATAAGATTTGTAAATTTGATATTGTGGTACATTGTATTATTACCCTACCAATTAGTTTATGATTAATTCCATATTTTAATTCCATTTAAATATAGGTAAATAAAAAATAGCATTGTTTTGTGGTTAGGCCAATTATGGTCGCATTCATTATTTCTTCCCGCCTACCCTCGAATCCTTATTTATTATTGTCGCCAGCAGTTACCGGTTATGAGTTGACCGTGATTAGGAGTTAAGTTAGTTATATCAAGACAACGGGCGCGTGTGCGTTTGTTAAAGCTAAGCCATCGTTAACCACAGAATGACTCAGACAAAACACATATATTCGACCTTCGTTGCGCTAAATCTCATACGGTTTGAGTGAACGTCACTTCTATCATCCATCCTGAACTTGTCATCATCATTCATCCCAAAACCAAAAGTGAAAACGTAAGAGTGACATTCCGAACCGTCCGTTTACTAGTGCGTAAGTGCGTGAATACTAAACCGGCTCCAGCGCGCACCAGCCCTCAAAGCATAAAAGGTTAGTGTCTGGCATCCTGTTAACCCCCCCCCCCCCCCCCTCCCGCCTAAATCTGAAATCCACCCACCATCACCTTCAAATTACAGTACACTGCAAAAAGCGACACCAATTTGTAAAAAGTTAACGTTTTGCCACTGATTATATGACATAACACATCATATTATGTTGGTTTCAATTATAATATAGATATTAAATCAATAATTAGATCCATATTCCACACCTAACGCCAACACTACAGACAATTGGCAGACTAGCTACTTCTCAATCCATGAGTTAAAAATTCGGATCCCGCATCTGATCAATTTACACCTCTGTTTTTTTCAACGTGTTTTATACCCTAGCCATGAACCTAATTAGTACCTCAAAGTCATCAAATGGCTAATGACTTTTAATTTTTAAATCTGTCACAAAAAGACAATACATATAATATATACCGTTGACTTAAAATGTTGTTTGTTCGGAGTTCCCGAATCTCGGGTCTGGCAAATGCACACGTTATTGTTTTAGACCTAATAGGTTGAGCAAGTGGCTTACATTCATTTCTTCACTCTGTGGAGGCCTAATTGTCTTCGGATCGAACATGGTTAAAAATGTTAATAATTATAAAAACTTAAACAACCTCATTAGAATACAATGTATAAGGTGGTTACCCAGTACGAATAATTTGTTATTCGAGTGTTTATGTAAACGGTGATTTACAAAAGCTTCGGTTTGAATTATATTTGAGTGGTCCTTTCATTATTAAAATCGATCGCATGCCGTGAATATTAAAACAATAATTAACTTTTAAAAGTTAACTACCAAACGACGCCTACAGCGTTCTGATTTCAAATTGAAAGAATCTCGCGCAACCATTTACAGTAAACAAAAATACCTTCGGTCTAATTAAAATGAAGATTTCGAAAAACAGTTTTTGGTAACGCTTTACACTTCTTCACCTTGTCTTATCGTTTTGAAAGTCACATTTAAGCTGGGAAAGCGCAAGTGAAAAATTCACCAAGGTTACTTTTTGTTACGGTGATACTATTGCAGATTCACTTTGAATTTCGCCCGTCTGACCTGGGATTCCCCCGCATTTTAGTTTTAAGTATAAAACGTTTTAGTTTTCAGAATTTCAGACGGCCTGTATCGTAAATTATTTAACTTTTATTCGTATGCCAAGCAGGTATTTATTTATTTCACAAGTACATCGCGATAATCATATAGAATATTTTATAGCTTTTCATAAAAAGTAAACCACTTGATTAAATAGGCTCACGATGTAAGCACTAGATATTAATAAATCTGGTAACAAGACTAGTCACAATTATATGTAAATTGTACGTATATATGACCGCGAACATTTATTCAAATAACAAATGGCAGAATTCGTTTGTCGTCCTGCATGCTATTTGCCTTTTATTTGAAATACGATTTTTATATTAGACTAATTGACATTGATTTGTATTGAACATCTGATAATAATGATAGGTAGGTACTATAACATCTAGGGCTTACGATACTTTACAGTATGATTTGAATTTGAAGGGTAGGGCTTTACCACAGGCTTACCTGCGCAAACCGGTTTCAATCGGGAAGTCCGTGTGCATAGACGGGAAAACTGTAGCTCGCGTAAACCGAAAAGTATTCCGTATTTTTTGCACAGACTATACCGCGCAGGCAAGTTGCTGCCGTCTAGCCGGCACATAACCCTGGAAAAAACAAGATTGATAAATTTACATTTTGAAATAGATAATTGATAATTCGGCTAATAATTGTTAATTGCCAACTGATCCTTTCTCAATTATAATAATAAGAAAGCGCTTATGTTAATCCTTTTCACTGAACTGCAGCGCGTCTTGCTCAAAGAGCGTGAATTACGGTCACTTATCATCGATTTGCCACAATTTACCATGATTTTTTCTAATTGGTTGCGCAATAATTATATTTCACCTACATGAGGATGAATTTAGGTGGAAACTGTTTTATAAATACGTAAAACTGGGTCTCAATTGACTTTAATTTACCTTATTCTTTGTATTATTATTTATACTCTTTTATAATGTTTCTTCTTCTTCGGCCATATCCACCCCTTGGTTGGAGCATATGGACACCACGCAGCGCCTCCAAGAATTCCTGTCGCCTGCCAGTCTTCTTGCACCATTACGGGTCATACCAGTATCCCGTAGCTCCACCGTATATACTCTTTCTTTCTTTCTTCTTTCGACCATGTCCCATCCTAATAGGATCATATGGGCCTCCACAGAGTAGAGGTTTGTATTAACAGATTTTGTTTTTACGAGAAATGGATGTCAACCACTTGCTCAACCTATTAAGTCCATACCCTGACTCATACACAAATCGAAGAACAATATGTGTACTTGCCAGACCCAGGATTCGAACCTGAGACCCACCGTGTTATAGTCCAATGCTTAAGCCGCGCGGCCACCGTGGGTGTGTACCGATAGTATTTAGGTTGAGCTTATCTTCTGGTATCCGCAGCACGTGGCCGAGTCAGGTCCAACATCGCCTTTTCACTCTCAGCCTGATGATAGGCTGATTAGTGCGTTCTCTTATCTCCCTGTTACTCCTAAAGTCATACCAGCCGCACACCCAGTATCCGTCGCAAACATCTGTTTTCGAAGCTCAGTATACGGTTGCTCTGAACCTTCGTAAGATCCCACGATTCTCTACCGTAAAGCAGCACCATCATAACTCAAGCAGCGAATGGGCAGGATTTCGATTCAGTACAATTGTTTATCTACCTGATACAAATTATATTTATTTATTTTTAAGACAGTTTAATAGTATGTATTTATGTCATGTCATGTTGTGAATGCCTTGGATTTATAATTTGTCAAGATCACTATAGGTATTAAGCCAATAAATAAAAATAAATCAATTTGAATTTATGTATGTAAAGTTTAAAAAAAGTTTAAATCAGTTAACCGTGTAACAAGTCTTGAAATAACCAACTATCCAGTTACTAACATGCCATTCAAATTTTCAATTTGAAAAAAGTTATGATAATATTAAACCTGCTACATGATATTGATACCAAAACATACACATACATTCTTAATACATTGAGTTTGATTTCTTTCTGAGAAATAAAAGCATGAAATTTCTAAATATCTAAGTATTATTAAAATTATACACTCACCTTTTTAAATCTATATTTTACCCCATACACACTTTACTCAATATTACTTCACGTTATCTAAAATTATTTTCATCCAGGAAATCAATTAAAATGAACTTATTTATGTATTCATAAGAATTATAAACACAGAACTTTGTACCTACTCAGTTATACGTTTACTCTTTTATATAAAACCGTTGTAAAATGGTAAAATGTCAGCTGATTCCGTGTAGTGTAACAAAAACAACTGGTAAATCTTCTTGAAATGTGAATTTCAATTACCCAAATGCATAGCGGAATTTTGTCCAGTTTATTAAAAAAATCTGGTTATGTTTTTGTACCTTAGAGGTAAAAGCTAGGGTGTAACACAATATCTATTGTATGGGCAAAAGAAAATTGTATAACTTAATTTGCTAAAACTGCAATATTAATAATTATACGTAGTTATAATAATTAATATTATATTTATGTAGGTATATATTTAAATATTAACGCACATACCTATCATTAATTATAACTAATAATACTTCGAGCTTCAACGTTCAAGGATCTGACAAACTTGTTGTATCAACGTTGGTACATGCATTAATTTATCTTTAGCAATATATTGTATTTATCATAGAGCTTTGAATATGCGATATGTAAATTAGCAACTTTTATGAAACCATAATTATTTGTGAATAATTCATATTTGTGATATCTATAATAATAAATATTTAGGTCCATATTTAGTTTTAAGTTTTTTAACTTTTAAAAATATTATATTAAGTAATTTTTTATGTAGATGACTATGAGTCGGTATGTTATATAAGTTGATTCAAACATTACACCAGATATATTGTACCGCACAGTATGTTGCATTTGAAGATTTTCAATACTATACTATTTTTAAAACTAATTTTTTTTTTAAATTTAATTCTCAAGATTTGAGAATGTAAGATGATTTATTGAACATTTACATAATTCTTAAACACCTCAGATGTACAACTATTAGTAACAATGTTTTTCAAAATATAGCGCCCGGCAGGTCTCTAACCTGCATCCAATGGATTCTCGCCAATTTTTTTTTTACTAATTGAGTTATCTGCGTCCTACCTAATTACGATGAAATTAACTATTATTCATACATCTGAAGCGCTTTACGGGCGCGAATTAAGTAGACGTGGATTCATGACCCGTCTGGTATTCTAGAGGGTGTTAACGAATTATTTATTTTTGAACACATAAATTATCGTATAGAATTAGAATCAATTACATTTTCAAATATGTTGACAAGTACTACTATAAATATAAATTTGATATTCAAATGAAAATTTATGGATGAAAAAAACTAGCACATTCATGAAAAATCGTTAGGATTATTTTTTAATTTTATAATAGTTGCGATATGAAACAGTAAAAATACATAAACGCTATAAAGAAAAGCCCGGGCAAAGCTGGGTATAAACGTTAATATATACAAGTATTGGATACCGTTAAGTAATGTCAAAATATTTTAATTTTTTTAATAATTTACAGTTCAAAACTATCAAACTGAATATGCATGATGTTGGAAGTTGATGTAAATCTATAAATTGATTGATAGTATCTAGCTAGAGTCTAGAAACTAATCATCTATGAAAGGTGGTACCAAAAGTAGAAAAAAAATCTTTAAATTCCAGTTCGTAAAAAACTGGACACCTGACATTTTACCTCTGAGGTAGGCACAGATTTTTATATTTCGTCCTGTAAAAAGTCACGGAGTAACTATATTTTCTACAGCGCTTGATAAATGTGCATAGGAAGCTTGCTCGTAAATCTAGTGCGTCTCTACCAAACATTGTTATTTGAAATTCCAGACCATTTTTTCGCAGCCGATGATTTATTATGCTTTTATTTTTTTAATTAAAAAGCGAACGAAGGGACCGCCGCGCAAGTATTAAGTATCCAAGGTGAAAGTTTTTTTTTAGAATAGTTTGTTTGACAACTTTGATAATTTAAAACCGCCGAAATGTCTTGAGAATAGCCAGTGGCGCTTTACATTAAAATTAATATTATGACATGAATTATTTGATGTACTCGTAACTTAATCCGATTGATAACAGACTATATTAAAATTAATCTCAGCCTACAGTTAATTCTAAGTGTTCTTTTGAGCCACTGTCACCTGTTTGTAATACATGTGTGGCTTTTAAACTGTATTAATTTATTACCTTAGCTTATAATATTATCCAATACTGAGGACTTGAGTAAGCTTGGGTCGTAAGAATTACAGTAGAAGTTTTGTGAAAAATGTCTATAAATATTATTTTGATGCTGTTTTTTATATATATATCAGGTTACATATTGTCTTTAAGCGGCTCGCTTTCCGATGACTAGATAATCCGTCCAAATTTTAGTTATGCTGTCTCTTCCAAAACACCCTTTCAATTAATAATCGTAGTAGATTTTTTGAGTGATATCTATTATTGCTTTCGCAAAATAATTATTATTAAAGCATTATATGACCTTATTACAATAATTAAGTACATATGTATGTGTATTATAAAATAATATATATTCTGATTAATCGATTTATTTGTTAACATATTTTTATGTACTTAACACCTAATTTCAAGTTAATTACATAAAATCGAGATATTATATAAAAGTCAGAAAGACTATAACGACAACAAAAATAATCACTTCATCAACATTTAATATGATTATATCAATAGATATATTACATAGGTGCAGTTGAGTAAATTGTATTCCTAAAGTAGGGCATTATTCCAAATCTTATCTGTGTTCAAACATAACAACATACGAGGGTGGGTCAATAATTCCTTAGAAAAAAGCATTAAAACAGTTTTTATTTTTGTATTTTTTTTTATTTCTCAACATAATCTCCTTGGAGCTCAATACACTTGGTTAGACGTTTCTCAATTTTTTTTAAACCGTCAGAAAAATAAGTTTTCGGAAGGTCCTCAAAATAAGCATTTGTCCGATCGATGATTTCTTCATTTGAAAAAAAACGTTGTCCACTTAGCCATTTTTTTAAGTTTGGGAAAAGGAAAAAGTCACTGGGGGCTAAATCTGGCGAATACGGTGGGTGGTCGACCAATTCGAACTTCAATTCTTCAATTTTAGCCATTGATCGTAAACATGTGTGAACACGGGCATTGTCCTGATGAAAGAGGATTTTTTTCCTGTTTAAATGAGGCCATTTTTCTTCAATTTCGTTTTTTAGCTGGTCCAATAAAGATGCATAATAATCCCCTGTTATTGTTTTTCCTTTTTCCAAATAGTCAACGAAAATAATTTCACGTGCATCCCAAAATACAGTAGCCATAACCTTACCAGCTGATTTTACGGTTTTCGCCTTCTTTGGACATGGTTTGTCTTCGCAATCCACTGCTTTGACTGTTCTTTCGTCTCGGGAGTATAGTGGTGTATCCATGTTTCATCTACAGTCACAAAGCGACGAAAAAATTCATCCGGATTGCGTTGCATGAGCGACAACAGGGCTTTAGAGGCCACCACCCTATTGCGTTTATTGTCGACTGTGAGCAAACGCGGCACCTATCTTGCAGAAATATTTTTCATGCCCAATTTGTCATGTAAAATAGAAATGACGCTACCTTTTGAGATCCCTGTAACCTCAATTATCTCACTCAACTTTAATCTTCGGTCACTTAACACCATATCGTGGATTTTATTGATCATTTCTGGTGTAGTCACCTCTACAGGACGTCCTGAGCGTGGTTCATCCTTTGTTGATGTACGACCACGTTTAAATTCATTTAACGAGTTATAAATAGTTGCAAGTGAAGGAGCAGATATGCCGTGAACTAAATCCAACTCATTTTTTATTTCCTTTGCTGTTAACCCTTTTATATTAAAATGTTTAATAACAGCTCTAAACTCAATTTTCTCCATTTTCCATTTTTCCATTTTCCACAAGCAAATTTTTTTTTGAAATGTACGAAAAACACACAACAACCCGACCAATCTGATTGAAACTTCGCAGCATACTGAATTGGTAGTGCCGCTGCATGAAAACAAACCGCTTACAGTACTAGTCGCGCCACTTGTCGGCTTTTCTAAGGACTTATTGACCCACCCTCGTATCACAGAAAGTAAACGATACTATTGCCTATTGACATAGTGCATGAATATGCCGAAAGGCGGAACCCAGGTCAAAAAAACAACTCAAATGTAATAGTACAAAACTTAAATCCATTAGAGCTTGATATCTTTTATTTTAAATGCCTAATTAATACGCATTTAAAACGTTGTAAAGATTATTTTATAATAAAATGTGGGTATTTTGAAAAATAGATTTTTACGAATATTTTCATCATTTTAGAGAAGTTTTTGAACTTTTTAAAATTTATTTCCCAAAAATTTTCATGTTTATATCATTTGAAGTAATTTAATGTAGTTCCCTCACCCTTGGTGTAGAAGATAATTGGAGCCGAGTTTAAAGGCTTGAATACTTTTATAGGATAATGGAAAGAAATAGGAAATATTGGATACCCGATTTTCAAAAAAAAACTAACTCTCACCGCAGAATGTAAAACATTGAAAAATTAAACAACAATATTATTCTTGCTCGGAAATTTCATAATCTAAGTAAATTAATTAATTAGCAGTTTTTCTTATTTCATCTGAATAAAAACAGAGCATATATATTAATATTACGTAAGCTAGGAAATATAATTGGATCAATAAAGCACAACACTGGCTATAACTTAAAACACTCATTACTCGTGACTGAGCTTAAAGCACTTAACTTTGCTTGTTATATATCAGCCTATAGGCATTAGAAAAAATCTTTTCTTTCGACTTGTAAAATTGTTTTAATGAAATAATTTAAGTTATGAAACTTTATATTGTTTTGATTAATCAATGGAGGCTAATTTAATAAGTAATACTTTAGATGAAAGTTCATTTTATCAAAACAGTTTGCACTCTCCCTGATTTATTAAAAAAATCATATAATTTTTGTGTAGGTATGTGTATTAATATAATATGTATCTTATAGGAAAACCTCAGGCCATAGTAAGGAAAATTTCATTTCTAGATATGACATTGTACATTTCCTTGCAGTATAGTAAAGTAGTACCTGCCCAATTTTAAGATATATGTGTGTATTTTTTTAATCAAGCAACTCATAAAAATTAAATGTACCATGAATCCAATAACTTCATCAAATGGCTGACAAGCGTTGCTCACATGTTTTAAAATTTATAATAATATAATCCAAACTTTGTAAAAGTCAACATACCTACTACAAGTGAATTTTGACTTTTACTTTATCTCTATCTCTATGCTCACAGAGACGGTCTTACAAACAAAAATCGTAAATTGTAACCCTTTATATAGCTTTGAATGCATTACGAACTGTGTACGCATCAAATCTATGTGAATTTAGCCAAAGACCTGTCCTATAAGGTAAATTAATGCCTACTCTCAATTAGACCGGAAACTCTATACAACTTTACTGCACATTACATCAATATTTGACTATAATATCGTCATCACCATCTACTGGGCACTCTTGTTTACCTCATTATCTAATGGTTTTCATGTCACGATGCGCTATAGTCTATACCTACATATAACTATGCTACGGACGTCGGACCACCCCACACTTTCTGGTATAAATTTACACCCTCAACCCCCACTATAGTCCGTAGCACTGCCGACAGCGATATAAAATCGTAGCCAAGGTAATTATTATGGTTCTAAAATCTAGATAATCGTAATTTTTGGATCCCTCTTATATTAAGTGTCCGTGTTTTACATGCAATTGTGACTACTTAACTGATTTCTTTTATTTTGTAAACTGTCAATTATTCATGGTGGAACTGCATTGTATTGTTGTTTAATTTAATAAAACGCATTTTTTTGTAGTACTTATTCCACTTTTAATCAATAATTTAGAACCGGTGTCGTCCGTCTCAGAGGTACATTTTCAACTGAATCGTTTGAACTTAACTGGTAGCACACTATACGCTTAAAATACCATTGGAAGTCACTTTTGGAGATATTATTCAGACACCCATGCCAGCTTGGTTCTGCAAGCAATCTCGTCATATCTATAATAATTTAAACCCATCATAATATAATTACGAATTCTTTTAATTGTCACTGTATTATAATTCGATTCAATATTCAAGATTTTTCTTAAGTTTTCTCATTCGAATTAGTTCCTAAAAACTTTAATACGATATTTTTCAACTTGTTTTTATTTTATTTTTACTAGAATTTCAACATTAAATAAAATAACTTAAATTGCTCTACTTATAACGAAACTAGTTAAGTATCTGTGATGTATGAATATGAATATTTTAAAGTAACAGTAATTTATTTTTCGTCGCTATCTGAAATTTCCTCGTTATATAATATAAGTAAGGAAATGGTGATTTACCTTTTTATCAAATACTACCCGCTTGAGTTGATAAGAGTGCTCGGGATTTCTCCTACTCCCACCCTGCGTCCTACTGAGTGACGGAAGGTCGTAAAGAAATCTAACCAGTACATATAATGTAAGTTGTGATTAGGGTTTGTATTTCCGGGATTAGGTTTTATATTATGAAGTTGTCAAAAAATAATGTAAGTATTTATCACTTCCCTCCATTTTGTGTGTGAATTTCTCAACTGTCACTTTTATTTTTAGTTATGGTTTTTTTTCGTCTGGGTTTGGGATTTGGAGGTGGATAATTGACACACCGGAATTGTGATGGAAAACAACGAGTTTATTTACGTGTTTATATTATAACCGTTACATTTTTATAATTTAATTTTGCGGAGGACGCAATCGGCGTGTTCGCGATTTTCCCAGCAGGAAGCTTCTCCCGCTCAAACAAAAACGGTTACCTTTTCTGAGCCGTGCCAAATGCGACTTTGCCATACGTATTTTTTTGACAATGTTGCCGGTCAGATATTTATTAGTGGTATTAAACATTGTTCAATTATTTTCGCAATCAGTCGTTATTATTTGTTGGCTTCGATACCGATTCGGGCCTCTCAAGATACACAAAGACATCCCCGAATGGGGACCATACGGGGCTGTCACATATTCTAACTGATTTAACCCTTAATGTCATGGTGTTGCTTTTCAGCTATGTTATTCTATATATTTTATGTAAATTAAATTATATTCAAAAACTTGCAGTTCTCTTGAATCAACGTAGTGTGCCGACAAAAAAAATATATTTTTTATTCAAAGGTGCCACTGTTAAGGGCGGACGTGCTCAGCGTGGGTCAAAATGGAGCTTTTTTCTAAATTCAAAGCATGATCCTGGACATACCTTAAACGTTGTAGATAATCTATTTATAAAATTTTGAAGCCTTATTATCCGTTATATTTATTTTAAACATTTGATGACTGCATAAACCATTTTTATTTATTTTTTTAAACCTCTCGCTCTAATGTTTTAGAATATGGTCATATTTCGGTACATAACTGTGCAGTGGTGTTAAGATTTTTTACATTTATTAATTTTTAAACGCATTTATAAAACCATTAGTATTATTTATGACGAGATAATTTTAGTAAAATATTTACGATAAAAAATTATATTGATAATCTCTGTGATCCCAAATTTGACAAGAATTAGGCATTTTATTATTCAAAAAATGGGCAAGATTAACACATTTGAAGATAATTCTAAAGATATTCATTATAAGCTATGTGTGATAAACATCCTACGAATAATGATTGCTTTATAATAATTATTTACCTAAGAATAAGGTAGTGTTTTTTTGAATTTCTTTGAAAAAATATTTTTAACTGATTTGGTTTTTTGCGACCCGGGTTTCGCCTTTCAGCATCTTCATTTACTATGCATATCATCAAAATCATCTTAATATACAAGAGGCGTTTATAATTATTGTATTGCTGCTTCAAACTTGAGTACAATATTCGACCACCGAGTAAACTAGGACAACTAAAATAATAATACGTTCGTCATATCCCTGTTTATTCCTTTTATAGGACTATATTAATGAGTGTACAGCTATGATGGTTTCATGTAGTGTTTGTGCGTCCAAAATACAATTGCTATTATTTCTTATTTACAAGAACAATCAGATATATTATGTGCAGATACTAAATTTATATAATATGGAGATAGCTAAATTAATTCCTTACAAGCATTATTTGAATATAATTTAAGGTTACCCCTATATCCACCCTTAATGTAACTATATATAGCCACATGCCAACGATGACTACTTTCTACGGTGCTATAAACGTGTTAGAAAAAAATTGCCTATGACTAATAGCGCATGTGCAATTTTTTTTACAATAACTTTACTGTTTACACACAAAAATGCTGAATCTCATTTTGCAAGTATCGGCATGGCGCAAGGCTATGTTTTTTGAGCTGCGTTATGTATTTCATAATATATTTTGTCGTTAGCGTCGCTACTGTCATTTTACTGAGAGTGCGCACGTCATATCGTGCAAGTTGCAACCATCACTTGAAAATTCAGAAGCAGCTAAACTTTTTTGATCTTGATTTTGATGTTTGTATAATTTCCAGACAATGAATGTTTACATTATATTTATATGTTCGCGCCAGTACGTATTGCCAGTAGTAATTCTACACATGTGTAAATGGTCCATAATGTCATAACAATGTACCGTAATGGTTAAAAACAAAAGAAAATCAGTTGACTGATTCTATCATTTTATTATAATGTGACATTATCGTATTGTGTGATCTATATTACTTACCTACCCGACTTCTAAAATTCATCAGTGAAAATCAATGAATTATGAAGGCATCGGAATTATTTCATTCCCTGTATGTAGATATGATACAGTATTTTTTTAATGCGTCTTGGATGATAAAGTAATTGTGACTGATCGGGCCAATATGAAGGTGAACCCAATCAACCACATTAAGATTATCTTAACTAATTTTGACATAATATGCCTATTTGGAATTTAAATATAAATAACAATATTTAAAAATGTTAAACATAGACAATTGGATGAGATAAATAATCATAAATTGTAATACATTTAAATAAGAAAAATATTAAGGAGACAAAATTCCACTGGAGTAGAGGCTCCGAAGATGTCTATCAAGGTTGACTAGCAATATATTCCCCTTTTAACTAATATTGATAACAACACTGAAGAGTCATAAAATGTATCATAAAAATGATCCTAGGTCATTATTTGAACTAATACATTCGAAAAGACATTTTTAAATACCTCAGAAAGATACTTATCCTTAAACTTATTTAATCTGTTTATTATATCCTGGTAAACCGATCGCTCAGGGGCTATATGTAAGATTTGAGTCCCAATTGGCCTATATTTTTTCTAGGATTTCTTCAATATATATTTTTTTGAGGTATTTAAAAAAAGATTTATAGCAAGCATACCATTCAGCATTACATGTGTGACACACTTCAATGTTTATTTTTTGTTATCAAAACGTGGCGGAAGTGACTGTCAGTAATTTTCTCAATCATAACCTAGATCAACAGTGTCTATTATGATTTATTTAATTGCCACAATGATAGTACTAGCAAGGGCGATCTATATCTTGTCACCAATCATCTCGAATCCGTCATTCGACAAAGTCTCTTGCTCTTGACACTCGTTATTCGACATTCGTCTCTCGAATACAGACTCCTGAGCTCGTCACCCGATCATCATCACAACCAGATCGTGGCTCTGTCTGAGCACAAGCTCACCGCGATAACTCTACACCGTTAGTCTTTATTCTGACCATTGTAACTCTCTGTACTCTGTATCAAGACCATAAACATCTACATACATCTACACCGCTGCTGCCTCAATCTACTCGTCACCCTACTTACTCATTGATCCCCAAATATGTATTTACAATATAAAGTAAAATTAAAATAACGTAACATGAATTAAACCCAGCTTATTGTAGTATAACGCGCTAAAATCAAATTCAACGTACTTCAGTCATACCTATTCATTTTAGTGCCCCATCTATGCCTTTTGATCGCCGCTTGTCGAAAGCAAAAACATACAAAGGCATCGTATTTGTGTGTGGAAACAAGCTAACGGAAAATCAAACACGATGAAGTGGACGAGGTTCTTTGTCGTGGACGATCTCTGAAGGGACAAGAGTTCATAAATTATTTTTACTTCGTTCCTACCTACTACTTAAACCAAAATATCGTACATCCACTAACAAATAACTCATTAGCATTTTCGATAAATTTTAAGTCATTAAATCATTATTGGCCACTCATTTAAGCTGTAAGGCTTAACCTGGCCCGCTGTAACCTTTTTCTATGTCAAAAATACCTGTAAAAGGACCGAAGGTTTATTCCGACCAAATTTATTTTGTAGAAACCAATCCACTATAGAAATATTTTGAAAGGCCAAATTTTCTAATTGGGTCACATAAGGTTTTTGGTTCACCTTATATCTCTGACCCAAGCGGTTCTAATTAAAACGATATTACTGTCAATGGTCTCACAGAAATTCTAATTAATAGACTTTTTATTTTTTTTTGTGATGAATAATAACTTTTAATTGCATAAGTATGTATTTATACATAACATATTTTTTTTAATCCAATTATAATAAAGTTATGAAACTACCGTTCACTTTTGAATAATTTTACTTAACCGTGATATAAATTTCAATTTTCATGAAATTATTTCTATTCTATATTGTTCACATTATCATGTTACTTACATATTCTTGCGTATTATATAAAATCTATCGAAATGAAAATGTAATATTATGCCCAAGATACAGAAATAAAACGCAATATAGCATCGAAAAGTGATATAGTCATTAATTTAAAATAGCTAATTGATATAATGAAATTAAATAGTGGAAATTATCCGTTTCTCTAAATAATCTGCTATATTTTTTAAATAATCTGTTAATATAATCTCCACTCTGTGGAGGCCATTTTTTTTTTTTACGTTTTTCTTAGGTCGTATTCTTATTTGTCGTTGTCGTTTGGTGGTTGTTTGTCCATTGGTTGTTTGTCCGATACAAATCTTGCAATCTATTTTTAACTAACTTCTCGACTAGCTAGACATATGAAACTTTTAGAATATATAAGAACACGATGCCAATGCATTTTTTTAATACTTTTAGCCATTTTTAAGTAAAATTAAATTCATTTTCAGTTAATTCTGTTTTGTATGAAAAGTTATTTCGATACCATTATTGGCTGCTAGGGGATCCTAGCAACTGAATTATTAAATAATATATACGTACGTTACTATGGAAATCAATATGAAATGACATTTTATTATTCAGTATTTCTAGCAAGTAAAAATTTTTTTGATCGTTTAAGCTAGTCAAGTCAAGTTTATATGATTCAACAGAAAATTTTAAAACGTTGTATATAAAAAGTTCTTTTTATCTTGTAATTATTATTGATCATATCCGATCCCAATAAGATCATAATATGAACGTCCACAAAGTGGAGGTTTTGTTTTTACAGATTTTATGTTTTTACTTGAGCATATCATTGGTGGGCGATCGAGGTGCGACTATAACTGATTGGCTAGCTTGAATGAAATCTAGTAGTAATACTCCACGAGTTGTTGACTTACGGTTGTGGTCGCCGGCTATGACTGTGGAAGTATTATTTGTGTCCAGTAAATTATCATAATCTGACCTGGTGGGTGCCTGTCTGTGAGGGCAGCAGATAGCTATGAATTTAACTAAGCCATAATTCTTAATATCGAGGTTGATTCTATAGCCGGACGTGTGGCGCGCGCGGGTGGCTGTAAGTGTGTTGAACAGTGCTCGATATTTGATTTTACGAGGATGTCTGTCCGTCACCATTAGTGGATCTGTCGTTCCTGTGAGTAGTGTAGTTCGGTATGTTAAAGTGATGGGATGGTTTGAACCACGTCTCATTGACAAAAAGTATGTTAATATCGTGCTCTTGGAGGAAGTGACGGACTTCGTGTTTGTCTTTGAGGAGGGATTCTCGTGTATTCCAGAATGCGGTCTGAAGTGATGTAACTTGCTCAACCTATTTACCATACTCTGACTGAAACACAGATTGAAAAACAATATGTTTTTTTTCAGACCAAGGATTCGAACTCGGGACTGACGAAGTTATAAGACGACGCAAGCCACTCGGCCATCGTGGGTGTAAAGGAGCCCATAAGATCTTCATTAAATTGGATATAGTTTTAAAAAAATATATTTTAAGTAAACCACAATAATAATTAATAATTAACCCATTGGAGATAATACGCGTCAATTTGACAGCACCGTCAACAAAGCGATTCTGGACAATCGATGTCAATTTTGCGCCGCATGTCTTTAGTAAAAAACGTTTTTATTTTTAGGTTTTTTTTAAAACCCTAAATGTGTTTCAATACCTGCATAAACATCGCAATTAAACATATTATAGTAACAAAGATTTTTTAAACAGTTTTGTAAAGTCTCAAATTTTTACAAAATTTAATCTGGATGTTGGTCTACTGCTTTCTCCTTTTAAACTCATTTTCAATATACTTACACGCAGTGACGTCCGGTGGGGGTAGGGTAGAGGACACAATCTTATCGCATGAATTTCATATTATACACAAATCAATATTAGTATTCTTCATATATGTAAGAATTTTTTACAATCCATATATATACCCGTAAAGAAAAGTAAAAAAAAATAGCAGATACCGCAACTATTTTATTAGAAAAGAAATCTTCATATGACTAATAATACATAAGTGTAACCAAATTCAAATAAAACTACGCAAAAGCGCCTCCATAAAATAAAATCACTTGCGTTACGTAACGTGCTTACCACGCGACGTTTAAGTAAGGCTTTCGAGGCGTTGGTTTCGTTTAAGGTGAGACTCCGGCGCCGGCGTCGGTCGTTAGGCGTCGCGACGTAACAAATGGGGGGCGTCCGAGGATTGTCTTCTGAAACAGACTTGTACAAATGGGCTGGATAGGATTTTACCGCCAGGCTGTATATACTTCAGGTGTTTGGCAGTGGTATTAATTATGCCAAGCACTAGGTTGGGTATTGTTTTAAATTATCGAAGATATTTTTTTCCATATTTATATATAGTTTTATGAAGCTTTAGCTAACTTGGTTAATTTATTTTCGAATTTATTAAACCCATATTTCAATATAAGCTACCTAAGGTAAATAAAATATAAAAACATCGCTGCCTCAGTACAAGGGTACACTATTTGCCAAAAACCAGTTAGGATAAAATGTTCAAAGTATTTGAATACCAATAAGAGGGTAATTAGATATTTTTATAAAGTGTTTTTAGATTATTATTATTATGTAAATATCCTAAATATTCTAAACTATATTTAGCTCAGTGGATAAAATGACTGTCAAAATACCTAGCCGTAGGTCTAAATTCAATCCAGTGGTTGGCCTTTATTTGGAAAATATCAATTTTAAATCGTAAAATATAATATTGTTATGTTCTGTGAATATTGTAACAGACTGATGAAACAAAATACAACTTCAAGTCTCTTAAATACATAATATGACTGTCCCAGCACTTTTTTCAATTCTTCTTTTTCTTTTGACCATGTCCGATCCTAATAGGATCATAATATGGACCTCCAGAGAGTGGAGGATTGTATTAACAGATTTTTTTTTTGTTTCTACGAGAAACGGGTGTTAGCCACTTGCTTAACCTATTTGGTCCATACTCTGACTCCAAACACAAATTGAAAAATAATGTGTGTATTTGTCCAGACCCAAGATTCGAACCAGGGACCCACGACATTATAGCCCGACCCTTAAGCTGCTCAGTCGTCATGGGCATTTTTTCGATTACTCGTAGCATACCTTTCTCCAACAGAAACTCTTCACCAAAGTCGTTATGCATCCTCTATAACGGCAAGTATAAGTATAATGGTCATTTTTATGTTAATGGCAAAATGGTACGTTATATTAAAATTCTCTGTTAATGTCAAAATTGACATATTCGAAAGAGTAACATGATAATATATTACCAAAGAAAGGTATTTCGAGGTTTATTTACACACATCCTATAAAAAGTAAACAACTATTTGAACTTTCCATTCTACATACCTCAGGTGCGTAAATCATGTCTTGTGAACCTTTGTGATGTATCCATTGTTTGTTTGTGATTTATTTCCGAAGTAGTTTTGGCTAGCTAGTTTGGAATAGAATGCTGTACGTACACAAGTAGGCTGAATATTCTTATAATAAAACGTACAGCCGGTCTTAAATAATAATAATTATTGTTATTGATAATGTGAACCTTTCTACTGCTGACATTAATATAGTTACTTGTTGAATTTTTGGAGTTATTTCAATTTATATGTTTGGCAAAGATGTCGAATCTTTTTCCAGGGGCTCAATTTTTGAAAAAAGAAGTTCCACAAAAGATCTTACCTTAAAAAGCATGTATTTTATTTTGAACAGTGACCAATAATGCCTTGAAAATTTGGTGCGTGCAATTCTAATCACATAAAATTTTGCATTATATTTCAGTTTTAGTCCACGATAGTTAAAGTTAACATGTAAATAAGAAAATAACCCAAAATGTGGTAGGGTGTCCTTATATAAAACTTTAGCTTATCTTCAATTTATATGAAAGATTATCTTTATATAATAATATGATAAGTATCGTAAAATTTGATTATCGCAAAAGATCGTTCTTTTCTACGCAGCTAAATCATATTTCATTGATTTATTTAAAAAAAAAATGTTAATTTTATCTGTTATGGTTGTGTTCAAAATTTAATTAAATTCTAACAACGAATTAACTTATTACTCGTAATTCTACACTATTATTCTACTTTGACTCTATCAGGTGTAATGTCATCTTCTTGAACTCCATAAGTATGACTGACATGTACCAACCTATGAACTGCGATTCCCATATTTTACTAATTCCAAAAGTCATTATTCATCACAGTTGTATGTTAGTTGACTAAAGTAATGTGGCATGTGTGGGCACATACGTATTTTAAAAATTGCCAAAAATTTTTAGATCACTAGTCAAACGCTATGGTGTGTCAGCCACAGTACAGAAGTTGTACCACAGTTGTACCTCTCACGGCATATATCCATTCTATTCACTGCGTACAGCTCCGAAATCCTCTTAGTTACTCTAAGGAAGTCCTATATTTACGGTAATTTACGGTAACAGTAATTTTAGAAAAATTATATGGGAGTAGGTTACAATATTTCTCATATTATGATATTGTAATACTCTGCATTGCTTTCACAACAATGCAAACCGCAAATCATGTTCACTGACATAATGAAAAGATACATAATATCAATGTCGTATCAACTGGGTTTTAAATTAATAAAATTCTCTGTCTAAATATGTAAATTTAATATTTTTCCTAGCGTCGAGTTTTCTATATTTCCACTTCTGGGAAAATAATACAGGAGTTAAGTCAAAAGTCGATTTTAACGACAAAGTAAAACTCAAGGAATTTTTATGGAAACTTGTTATTGCGCTAGGAAGTTTTTTTTATTATCAAATAATTTTTAAAAGTTGCAACTTTTTTTTCAATTTTTTATTGAAGTTAAACATTTTTATACGTGCCTGACATTGAATGTTTAACATTTTTTCTACAAACTCAACGATTTTGATTTGCTTGGGGAAAATGTAATATTTTATTCTGCATTATATATTGCGCAAAATATAATATAATATTATACAATTTGTTGTGGTTTACTCGTTTCTCGAATTGTACAACTTTTTTAATACAGCACAAAGCTTTTACGTACAATTCCTTATTTATATAAGCTTGTACCCATATCAAAATCGTATTGTTATAATATACCTGATCTTTTAAGCCACGTCAAAGTAAAAAAAATATTTGAGGTACATTTGGCAGTTTAATCTGAATAATCTGCAAACTTTGCTGGATCCGAAAATACATTTCATTATCTTATAAAATATATTAATAACACGAAAATCATCGATTGAAAATGGTATAAAGCCATATTTTCATATATATTGGAATTTCCATAGTTATTGCACTTCTGTTCTTCTAGCAATACGTGTATCATAACTATACTTTTTTAAAAAATAATATTTTTTAGTAAGTATAATTTATTTTTCTAAACTTTCTATTCAAGTTATTGACTAGTAATTTTTGATAAATTGTAAAAAAAATCTGATAAATTATCTCAAGGTCCATTCTTTCCTATTCCATTATATTTAACGTACGTCTAAATCAGCTTCCTACATAATATGTAATTATTATTTGGTTCGGTTAAAAAGTGAATATGTTAATAAAATAGGAATATTCATTATCCTAAAAATACATACATCATTCGTCACATATTATATAGACATAATGTCAAAGTGTACATTTTATTAAAAGTAAGTTTGTATAACAACAAATTTGCGAAGACAAAAGGACGTAAGATAGATTTAAGTAAAAATTAATTCTTTATGGAGATATATTACTTGAATTGTTATGTTCAACGTGGCAAAAGTTCATTAGCAAGAATTATTCAATAACTAAGTTATAGCTGTCTTCTTGGTAATTATCCAAAAATATAATAGGGAAAACTCAATAAAGTTCTTATTTCAAATTGGTTTTCTGTAAATTTAAAATTACCACTTACGTCCTTTTGGCTTGGAAATAACTAAAATATATGAGGACATCTTGTTTTAACACGTGTCTCTCCGGAGTGCGGATTACCATGAATATTTTCATCGACAATGTGTGCGAATGAGACAATGTTTGTTTAGGCCGGTGAAATATTTTGTATGAACATTCAGAGAGCGATTGTCTTTTCGCATAATGATCGTTTGAAATATTTTATCATACGAGAATTTTTAAATTTTTATTTTTTAAGCCGGGCCACAAACTTTATTATTCATTATCTTTTTTTGTATTAATGAAATTTTACTTAATAACTTACTGGTTGGGCTCGCATTATTCGCATTCCATCCTTATTTCCCACATACCCCGAATCCAGTATTATTGCCACAATACCAAGTGACCAGCAGTTACGGGTAACTAATCGATCGTAATCGCGAAGGACAGTCAGTCATCTCAAGGATACGATCGAGTGCGTGTTGCCGCGCTGCGTTAACTATTGAGTGATTTGTTGCACTAAGCCTGTTACGGCTTGAGTAAACGTCGCATCCTCTTCAATCATAAAAATCATTCATCCACCTTCACTTTTCATCCATAAAACTGTATACCAAGTGCCGCGCACCCGGTGACCTAAAACAAACAATACCGCGCGAGTGACAGTGTAACCAGACCAAGGAGCCATCATAAAGGTCAGTGTCTGGCATTCTGTTAAATCGCCCCCACCTCTAGATCCGGACTCCACGTCATCCTTCAAAAATTACAGTCCACTTACTAAAATCACAACCACTTACAGTTCTTTGCTGTAAACAATGCTTAATCCAAAAACAGTGATAGTTGTTATTTATAGGTGCCACTGTTTGTTTATTTAAAATTATATAAAATATTAAATTACGTTGATTAAAATAGTAATCTGCTACTAATATGAACATTCGATTAGTATCAAACATTTACCGATCACTATCCAATACAGTTGATTACTAGATAACAATACAAATCTACTACTTTATTGTATAAAATAATATTCACAATATAATCTTCAACCATTTACGACATGCCATGTAAAGGAGGCACCATATTTAGATGATTGAGACATATAGACATTTAACTCTTCTTAGTTTACCTGCGTTCAATTCTGCATTTTTTTAAACAGCCCTTAGGTCAAATTATACTGTCAAACTCTCAAGCCGATCGTCTGCCCCGATTGCTTTCTCGATTGTCTACGCCGACTTTTCGCGATCGTGATACATCATTTTTTATCTTTCCCTGGAGTCGTGGCCAAAATATAATAACTCATATTTTTCGCGCGTAGCTCAATCAGCGATCGATCACAGTGAACGTATGGTAATTTGACTTTTACGGAGCGTAAAAATCTAATAGTTTTCATCAAGTAAAAACTTGAAAAAAAACGTGGAAGAACTCCCTTTACAACATGTTTTCCTAGTTTTTTGGATGGTTATCGGTGATCAAAGATTTTTATTGACTTAAAATATTCTTTACGGTCCATTATGATTAAATTTGATTATTTCATTAGAAACTCTCAGCAGCATGTAACCAATGAATAAATCAAATCGTTTCAGAAGAATATGGAAAATGAAGTAGATATATAAAGCTCGCATAAATGCCACTCTATGAAAAGTTTAAATTGAGTCAGAGAAATATTCTTGATACTCGTGAATAGACGTTACTCATTTTTTTTTTGTATTGCAAGCTTTTTCTTTGACAAGCAGTAGTGTATCATCGGTGCAAGCGATGAGAGTGTAGCCGGATAGAAATGGGATTTTATGCAGATCATTGTAGAGGACGCTTTAAATAAGGGGTCGAGAGTAAATCCTTGAAGACTACCCATGCTAGTAAACCTCGCTAGTGTGAGGGGTCCAACTTAAAAAGAAGAATAAGAGCCCAAGACACGCTATCAACTACACTAAAAATTTCAAAAAATATTCCCAGAAATTTTCTGCGATGGCAATATTAAATAGTGCATTTTTATTCAAGTGGATTTCAATCCTGATCGATACAGACATCTCCAAAACTTTATCAATCCGGTGGATCATTGCACATGTGTTTTTTTTAACTGAGGACTGTTGCTTCACATGCCAGCTATATGGGCTTGGGCTGTTACCTGACCAATATTTTCATGTGGTAAAGAAATACAAGATACAAACAACATACTCTAGAAATGTCCTGAAATATGGACCAAAAGAGAACAACTACTCAAGTCAGTTTAACCATCTGTTAGGCCGAGTATATCGGGTCGTCCAAACTAATCGCCACAATTTTATTGTGAATCGTATACGGCGAACTTAATACGGAGACAATTGTGTCGCTGAGTTTCAAAACCCGCTATAACACTTTTTCATTATGTTGAGAAAATCAACAAAAACTTTTTGAACTAAAAAGGTTTTTGAATGTTTCAGTAGTGTTATAGTGGGATTTGATAGACACATTGATTTTGTTTCATAAATGACAGTTAATCGTAGCGGCTTTTGAAAGAGGCGATAAAATTTTCATGTAGAGGTTTTAATAACGAATCCAACGATATATATATCTTAATTATTTCAAAAAAGTGTTAGAGCGGATTTTGAAACTCAGCGACACAATTAATAAATTTCCTATACAACGTTATTCATGAAACTTTCATTAATAAAATTATCATTGACTGATTTCAAATATAGCCTAAATGTAAAAATATGGGTGTAGTCGATTTAATTTTATAGATAATGGATTTTAATTAATGCACAAGTGCGCAATGTCATTTCGCATGTGTAGTGGGGGGTTGGGTAGTACTAGCAAGAGGTATGGGGAAGGGGTCGGGGATTGAATAATCAGGGCCCGCCGGTCGTGAGGCGAGGGTCAATGGGTTACCAGAGGCAAAGAGTCCAACTAGTAATTATATAAATTGGTTATTATCTTAAACATTACCTTGAAACCTAGACGTTCCTTGTATTTTTTATATTTTTATGAAAATATTAAATAACAAAAAAAGTATATTGTATTCTTGAAGTACGCAGCGATCTTCTTTTGGGAAATTTCCGGAATGATCGTATCGGATTACATTGACGTAAGCTTTTGACTTAAGTACTTACTGGAAACGTAAACGGTAAAATGTATTATGGATATGATGAAACGTAGGTAAGTAGGTATCTATGTAAGTAATGAAATATAAAGTTAGTATTTTTAACAAAGAGTTTGGACAATGACTAAAGGGAGTTATATTACATAAGAGCACTTGGCTTGACAACGATGCTTCAACGATTTTAGTGGGGTTTAATTGGTATCCATAGCAAAATTGATTACAAGAATAGTATAATATTTACCTTATTTTATTCCTATTTTATTTCATCCATTTTTTCGTATACTAATATAGATAAAATAATATAGGTAATATCAACCTTATACTTTTCTTATATTTTTTTTTTGTTTATGTAATTTTTCTTAATATTATAATTCTTGACGAACTATACAAATATAGACCCTCCAAACCAACCTGACCCGCACCACACCACATGGCCTTACATTTTGATGTGAAGCGTCAACAGTTTTTTTACACCTGGTATAAGGAGCAGATACCCAAGACCGAGATCGCCACGCTCTCAGATGAGCTCCGACTGAGTTAACTGAAAGACCTTATTTAATAAAAAAATAAAGTGCCATGGGAGAGAAAAGCACGATAAATAAATAATATATAAATGAATTTAATGAGATATAAGAAACAAAAAATAAAGCCAAAACAATACGGACAAACAAACTGCATTTTTTTTAATGCAATATATTTGGCCTTTGTGGCGACCAGGTCGGACGGCCGCAACAGCTGATTGGACCAACTTAAGCATCTCTTTTCTCTCGGATGCGGTTTGCATCATGTAGTTCTCTGCCAACTGTTGAATGTATAGGTCGACACGGATGGACCTGACAGAAGACTGCCGGAAGATAAAAATGTCTTCTGGCATCAAAAACATGCTCTCCCGCTCTTTGGTTTCATCAGGACGAAGATGGCAGGCAGCCCGATGTTATCACGATAACTCCATGGAGTGAGAAAAGATGCATTTTTTTTTGGAATACTATTATGGTGGATACACTCACCTGAATAAATCACTCATGTCGTCAGGTACGGATAATCTCTCATCTGACACCAACAAAAACCTGTCTTATCACCAATCAATGTTTCATCCATCAATTCATTTGGCTGATAAAACATGTGAGTGCTACTCAGATAACGCTTGAGATATACAATGAACAGAACGAGATATTTTATATACTAGAGAAGACACCTAGATTATTTATTTTTTTTTATAAAAAAAAATTGTATCTACTTAATTTATATTGTTATTATTAGGTATCCTATACTATTCTGCTTGCGTTTTGTCAATAAATTTAATCTTGACAGTGTTAACAATATAATTGTATTGGTGCGCACTATCTGAAGACATTACAATGGTTACAGGACTTTTGCTTTTAATTATTTATATATGTTTGCTATAATACAGGTGGGGTGGTCGCTTAGTAAGAAAGTATGTTACTCTTGAAAAGGTCGTAAAAAATCAATCAATTTCACAGTGTTAAAACGCTAAAGATATAATAATATAAATAAGATATAATAACTATTGATGTACCGCATATTCAAAAAAAAGTCAGTCTATCAAGAATACACGTACTTACCTAAAAACGTCACTATATAACTGTGTAGTTATATAAATAAATTATTGTATGTCATATTTCATGCAACTTTGCTTGAATTGGACAGTTATCATTTTCTTCAAACCTTCACAAATCATTAATTGAACAACATAATACCTAATATTAAATGTAATGATAGACCAGATGACGCAATTTATTTGTCAGAAAATTTTAAAGAGGACCTCGAAACAGTTCAAACCAGCTATACAAATATTAAATTTTAACTAAATCTAAAAAATGTGCATATTTCTCACAGATTAAATGCAATATATTACCCAAAGATTAATTAAAGTAATATCAAATGGGCTTATAATATAACTACTCGTACTTTTACAAACCAATAATAGGAGATATTATTATGTCACCTTTAAAAATTATTTTTAGTTAAATGATGTAATTCTAAGAAGGAGTTACATTGATAGTTTTACTAGGTACGTTGGTAATTATTTTAATTTTGAGGGCCTACATACTATACAATACTATAAATAAATACTTTTAAAAAAATCCCATTTACTTTGAGCGCGGAAGTAGTTGGATGCAGTTGAGATTATTAACTAGAAAGATGTTCCGCTTATGTGTACTTTTCTCTGTATACAATGAAATATAGAGCGAACGTAGAAATGTGACAAAGATAAAAATAGATCAAAACAGGTTTATGTCCCGATCATTTGTAACTGAAAACAGGGAGACGCCATTACTCAAACCCCGTGTTAGACCGCATCGTTTTTCCTTTAAAAAGTTGCGAAAACTGTTGTAGCGAGTAGGCGAATGAATCATTTTAAGTACAGTTGTAACCGTGGGGGCCGCTGGTCTAACCCGTCAGATATTTGTAAAGGAGGGTCGGACCGCGAAAAAGATGAATTGCCGCTGGCGTGAAATAGGGTCGGGGTCCGTGTTTGAGGAATCCTGAAGCGGGCGACCCCCATTTCGCACATTGTTCAGGGCCTTTCGAAAGTAGTGAAATATTGACGTTTTCGTCAATTTAATTATTCTTCTCATGGTTTCCGGGTTGAGATTGAATAACATCTTTGTTACCCGTCCGAAATGCGTTCAAATTAAGTTATAATATATTCTACAGCCAACAAAATTACGCATACTCTATGTAATATTTTAGTAGGGAGTCAATCTTACTAATAAATCATAATATTAGTACTGTAATAATATAACTAATAAAACCATTATTAATTATAAATTTATTTATTAATTAATTAATTTAATACTAACCATTATTAATCTAGATTTCACAAACACAGGTGGATATTATTTATTATTATAGAATTTGTATACGACAGGTAATAATATCAATTTTTAAGTATCAAAATTGTAACTACAACAATATTTTGATTGCTGTGAAATCAACAAAAACATTATTTTTTTAAAGTTATATAAAATATATTGTAATAAAACTGGAGATAAAATCGTGAACGACATGGCGTAAAAGTGTGTAAACAACACATCAACCTGAAGTATTATTCTTGTTAAATATTCTTATCTTACAATGACCGTTTAAATAAAATAATTAAATAAATAAATAAATTATTTAATTAATTAATAATGATAGCACATGTCACGCGATGTTTACACATTATGAGAGTACTAATTGGAGTATTTTATATATCCTCATCTATGCTATTGATTTTTTAGAATTTGTACATCGATGTGTTACTATCCAGTTTTATTTATATCTAATATTATGTTATAATACATTTTGTCTATCTATAGGAGATGACAAAACATGATTAAATTTATCCGTTTTTTAGTCAAAATAATTTATGTATATATTATGTTCAGACTCCTCTCAGTGAGATCTACAAGATATCAAAATATTGTATGTATAATTAATGTCTTATAGGTTGGGAGAAATAAGCTGTGTCAATATATTGTGATAATATTATGTCAATTGTTTGAATTTCTTTCGAAGTTTAAAATTTAATTGCTCTCCTGAATAATTTAGAAAAACGGATATAGCGTGTTTTTTTCGTTAAAATTTATACTGCGTCACTAATTACAAATCAGCCATGAATAGAGATAAGTATATATTAATATACATAATACCATATTAATATACCTATTGGATGAGCGTAGGAAGGTGGTGCCACTAGCGGCAAAAAATTTAAACAAATCTGACAGCTGTTATTTCGTAATATAATAATATTTTAACCAAAAACCAAATTAATACATCTTTGAATGTTGTTTAGAACGTGTCCAAGCCAGAACAATTATTGCCGCTTGTCTAAGTAAATACAAAATACTGACAGAAACAAATGCAAAAACGTCTTAATAAATTTGTGTTTAAGTACACAATAAGTTTTAAATTTATACCAATCATGAAGAAACGATTGACATAAAGATACATTAGTAATTTAAAGCAATAATTACATTTATGACCAATTAATTTATGATTAGGTATTCACTTTATATTATGCAGTAGGTATTCATACATTTAACACTTAAACGGAATTTTAAAAAATGCCTTTAAAAAAATGATTGCGGTAGGCAACGTTGCTTTTTTACAAATTTAAATAAAATTTTGTCAAATCAGTTATAATTTTATGTATATTACATTATATTATTATGTTTTGTAATGTCGATTTAAATAACATTCTATGCATGTGGGCCTGGCCCATTAAAATATTTAATGTAGGTACCTATATTAAGTATTTTGATGACAGATACATCTCTACATCTCAGCGCTTTAATTACGTTTTGTTTTGGATGGCTACACGATTTTGCCATTTAAAAAGGGACCATGCTCAACCCCTGACAGGGTAATAAAAGAATACCAAAAAAAAACCCTCGTCGTTTGGTGGACAGAGAGAAAAAGAAATGGCAGGTTACACGTCAATCGAGCGTACAGCGCCACCCTAACTAGGCCGTTCAATGCATACAAAAAAAACATTTCATTTAAATTCATTTCTGGTCCGAGTATGCAGACTATGTTATGTAAAACGTCCGTCTGGCAGACGGCGGGTTAATTTTGCATCTAATATACCCACGCACCGTTTCCCCTTTTAAATGAATTTTATTTCAGAGAAGTAAGAGTAGATATTTTATGTGCCTAATAAATTATTTGGTTAACATCTACGCTGGATATTTTATACGCCGCAAAAGCAGAATGTACTAATTCTGTGCCTATTAATATAACCAACATTTTCAAGATACATGGAAACACTCTAGTCGAACAAGTTACAGTTCGGTCAAAGGTATGTCGGAAAAAGAGTATTCTGTGAAATGTCTGTCGTAACATTCTTTTATTTATCAGTCAATTATTAACATAACTGAATGTCAGCGAATGATAAGGATTATAACTCTATTGTTATAACTCAAAAATGAAGCTTTATATCAAATACGAATAGATAATAATATCATCAGCATTTATGGCAGTAGAGCATTTGACGGGTATTGGCATCCTTCAAAAACTTCTTCCATCCTGGATGATCCAGCGCCGACACTCTCCAGTTACTCTGACAGAGCATTCTTAAATCTCATGTGGCTCAGTCCGCCCCTCTCAATTTCGGCCATCTAGGTATTCTCTTGCCCTTGACTGTTACCTTGTACATAGCCTTGCTGGTATAGAATTCTTTAATTTTACAAAATCTGCCCTATGGGTTCATTCGTAAGAATCAAATTTGACTTAAGCGCCACAACAAAATAGCAATACGCGGAGCGCGCATAAAAAAACAAAAACGCTTCGCTCGGCGTCTCTGTGAGTAGATACGAAATCAGAGGTTTTAAAAGTGTTGAATTAATAATATTTTTTTTCCTAACAAATTTTATAAACATTTTTGTGGTAGGTAGAATAAATTATAAGAATAAAAATAGTAGACCTCCAAATAAGAACCTCATATTATTGATATGCTGAATTTGTGAAGTGACACATTTTCTTGAACCTATCATATTGTGGGTTCAAATTCAAATATTTTTCAAAAAAAAATCTAATACTTATGTATGTTTCTGAGGTGTTTCAAATTGGTATATTATTTATATATATCGGTGTGTATGAATACAAAAGTTATTCATTTTTTCATGAGCTCACATTACAAATTATAAGTTTAAAACATTCACAAGATGCATAAAAGATTTCTGTTATTATTGCGTTTTTATTGAATTATAAAAACATGACTCATAAAAGAAAGCAATTCAATGAATATTTGTCGAGGTACAATTTTTTTTAAATTTATTACGCAACAATCAAGATTTAAGAAACCATTATTATAATAACGTGTATTTGACGGCAGTACGTTTTGGTCGCCGCGGAGGATTTCGGAACATTAGTGTGTATAGAAAATTAATAATTGGTTCTTTAATTAGTGTACAGGCTTAACGGTATGTAATGTATTAGAATAACTATTTTAAATTATTATTTTTTATTTTTTTTTCTTTTCTATTGATAGCATCTAATATAATTATGATATTGAGGGTTTCTTATATCCATCGACCGTGTTAGTCTAGGATCAATGAGTTCAGGCAATATACAATTCATATAAATCTTGTCAGTTGTGATGTAAAGAGTAATATTGTTTTTATTATTCAATGAACTAGGTTCTTACCTCAATATATTTTTTACTTGTGTTAAATAATTACTAATAAATGCCTAAGGTGATTCCATTCAATTCAACTCGGCATTAAATATATTAAATTCTAATGGATTTAAGTTTTGTACTATTTCATTTGAGTCGTTTTATGCGATCCTGGTTTCGCCTTTCGACATCGTCAGGCACTATGCGCACTCATCAAATACACACTGACAACGAAAGCAGCTAATTCTCACTATACAATAAATTAATACAATAAAGTAAGGTAAAAACTTTATCACCTACCTAATAAGTCAAAGTGCACAATGAAAAATTTAACAAACAATTAATTATGAATAGTTGAATTGTGGCAGTATGAAAAAAAAAGATTTTACCACAAACCATCTGAAAAATACATACATCATAAAACATATACGTGATTTTCTGCCCCAAAACACTTATTTTATTATTATTTTGACGATTAGGAAAATTATGACACATGTTTCAGTGGCCATTACTATGACAGCATTCGAAAACGTATTTTACTTTAAATTTTCTACAAATTTACTATTTGTGACATAAACCACTTAAGATCGATAATAAATAGACCTTGAAAAATAATATTATTTTGTTTCTATTGATAATGCCAATAAACATACTCCTGGATACGTCCCTTTGAAAATAACAAAACATGGCGACCCAGGTACATAAAAACTGTATTAAGTACCTACATGCAAAGCTTTTCAAATCGTTTAAAGCCCAACCAAGTAGGTATTTATCAAAATAATTAAAGTCCACCTATATTTTATCTAAACTGCTTAAGTCCAAAATATTTTTTTTTATAAATGTTGCACCGAACGAATACCTTTAGGACTTCTTTGTAGCCATCGTGGTTATAAGATTCAGTTATCTTACAATATCTCACATGCTGCAACCATTTGTATTACAAGATAATAAATAATATAATATAACTACATTTTTCTCAGTTTGACATTCACTGGTATTTTATGATGTTTGATTTGTCAACACAAATTATAACACCTGGTCTACGTCATGTGGTCTTGCCAATTTGATTGTTACTGCAATGCGAGTAAAGGTCATTTTTCTATGAGTTAAAATACTGTTCGCGACGGATAAAAATTTGGAAAAAAAAGACGTCCTCACCCGTTGAAATTTAGAAGCCTACTAAGGTTAGAAATGAGAAATTAGAAAAACTATATAGATTAATCGATCAAATGGTCTCTTTTTGTTAATTTTGCAAAATAATTATATATCTAAATTGTCTGAAAATAGGATAAATACATGAAAACGTACGACGTGTTTTGGTAATATAGCGTCACTAATTGTACCGAATTTATAGGGTTTTATTTATTTTTTCATTGTTAATTATTATTTATAGTATTACGGAAATGTTATATTATAATAAAAAAATATTTTTATTGTGCAGTATATATTATTTTGTGAGAAAAAATCATTCAAAATTGGCTGATGTATACTCAAACTAAAATGGCTTTAAAATCTTTATTTTTCTGAAATTAAAAAAAGTACGTAAGTTAATCAATGAAATGTATTGTTTTACCCATTTCTTTCATACAATATATACCTGCAAAACTATTATTAAGTTCAAAAATTCACTGCGGCGTGACAGTCGTTTTGGCCAATTTCGAAAACAGGACCGACTATTTGTCATTTATTTTAAAAAGTAAAGCGAATCAGAAAATTTTAATGACACAAAAAGTGTTATTTGAATATTATTTATTAGATTTTAAATAAATAAAGTGTTTATTATGTGTCAATTCGTGTTAAACGTCCTTGCCATTTCCACGATTCTGAGAAGACAGGAAAAAACGGGTCCAATGGCCTTAATGGCCATATTTAGGCGGAAAGTAACCAATCCACAAACTCCTTCCAAATATATTTGTAAAAATCCACATTCTGGAATTCAACGTTAATGAAACATCCGTAGAGAAAAATAATCTTTCTAAACGTCTCTGCAAATGGACATATTATTATTATGAATCCGCTCATAAAAATTAATCCGCCTGCACTGCAATGGTGTATATTGCAAACTTCCGCTAATACATATTAATACTGTTATTTAAGATTGGTTTTTTTACCATACCCGATCCTAAAAAGATCATATTATTATTATGGGCCTCTACAGAGTAGAGATTTGTATTAACAGATGTTTGTTTTTACGAGAAATGGATTTTAGCCACTTACTCAATGCACCTATTAGGTCCATACTCTGACTCCAAATACATATTAAAACAATATTATGTGTATTTTATACACACATGACACACTACATTATAATCCGACACGCTCGGTCATTGTGGTCGTGTGTATTGTATAATTACATTAAAGGTCAATGAAACCAACTCATCTTATCATATTTGTTAAAATTTTATATTGCATTAGCCATAAATATTTTAATTTTAAAAAAATCTAGTCATGTAAGATTACATGATGTTACGTAGATTGTTTGTTTTCTGTACAAATACGTTTAATCTGCCATTTCTAACGTAGTAAATGCAATAATAAGAGAACATAATATTAGGTAGGTACCTATTTAATTAGTTGCTGGCAGTCATTTATAAAATCATTACTCACCTAAAAATATATATATTGCTTCGATATAATTAGTTATACTTACAGCAATAAATATTTTTTAATGATAATTTTATATTATAACCATTATAATGATTGACTGTTAAATATTGAATTATTGGATTCCTACTACAAAATAAATATGAAAGGGGGTTTTCGGGGTTTGTAAAGGTTCAAATAGACTATATGACGATCGGGCACATATATGCTAAGAGCGTTTTAGTGTCTATGATCAAATCTATGCCATTCCGACATTTATACATACATATTGTATGACAGCTATGACATCGTATTTACACTCTGTGACACCCTGTGACACAGGACGCCAACATAAGAAACGGGTTTTTCGACATATATATGACCGATCGTCATAGAGTGTATTTGAAGCATAAGAATAGCTGAAATACAAAGTTTTTTAGTCTGTGCTTACGCTTTGTTGTTATGAGAAAACGTGATCTGAGTTTCCAAGGACTTTCAGCACCCTTGCTAGAATTACGAATGACTAGTCGATAAATTTGTTTTTTTTTTATTATATATTATATATAACTAGCTGACCTGGCAAACGTTGTTCTGCCATATAAATTATTTTAGTGAATATTTTGGTTGTTAAATAAAAAATAACGAATGTATCGTAAGTGTGTGGGGTTGGGATCTATGACAGAAAGAGGAATAGAGCGCTGTAGACGATGACCGCCGATAAAAACAAAAAAACATGAACCATTCGTTTTCTCAATTCAAAATGAGTAATGATGTTCATAATGAATGAATTACCTGTGACAGGATCTCGTTGTTTAATATTTATGCAATATCCGTCTTGTCCCTTCCAGAAAATTAGCGGATATTGGAGAGCGTCGTATGAACGGTGTGTGTCAGCGATGAACTCCAGACTATTATTTCTTCTTCGAATCACGATTTTTCGCGTCGATGTGCGGTCGCCAACCATGATTCCAGCAATGTCGTCAACAACAGGCGCATTGAATCGACGCACGTGCTCTCAAGCTGGTGTTTTATCAGGATTGATGATAATAGCGTGATTGTCACTTTGAAATTTGTGCATGTGTGCTTTGAAGAATTTCAATAATTCATTGTGCTCATTCAACAGGGCGTCCAGTTCACCGACGATGCGCCTGGCATTAGGCGAATTGAGGCTATTGTAGCCGCAACGTGCATCTACATGATTGATGTCCTCACCGCCCATGAAGTAGATTTGTAAAAATTTATGTAGTTCGTTTGGCATTGGCAGCAATGAGCTTACTTTGTTGTATACTTGGCCTTTGATTTTGAACGTAGAATGGAATTGTTGACCATTTGCCGCAGTATTGTGAACTATTTCTGTTGCTCCGAATGAAGTCATTTGGAAGCATGAATTGAATGTGCGAATAGACTTCAGGAACAGGTTTGAATCTGGAACCATGCCGATGAGCAAGCCGTTCAATGGTTCTGGTGGTATCTCAATTTCTGGTAGTTGCACTTTTCCTAATGCGCAACACATCCCGGCTAACTCATGTTTGAATTTGAGCGCATGACAATGAGGACATTCTTTGTCCATAGCACCAATCAGCACTTTTGGATGAGCGGAATATTCAATATCTGGCTCGTACTCGAATGCGAGACGAAGGAACGAAGCGGATGTAAATGTTCGATGTACTTGTTGGCGTTGTCGGTGATTTGCTCTGCGTGTGTTAACTACGAACCGGCGCGCTTGGCTCCGTTCCAATTGTTGTTGTTGATTTCGTTCAGCTCGTGCCTCTTGTGATTGGGATGCACGCAATTGCGACATGCTTACACGCACGTTTTTGTTATCTTGTTGGATTTGTTCGTCTGTTCTTTCTGCTCTACTATTTTGCATGTTTGTTGCTTTATTCGTTCGACGGCCCAAATGGCCCCCCTTGCGTCTTGATGGCATTATGCACTGTAATACACGCACATAAAAATAGATAAATTAAAATAAATCGTACAAAATTTTACACGCACTGCGTTGTGATATGCCGAATGAAATGTCAAAATGACGCGACGCTTCTCTTGAATTCTTCTCGGACGTAGCGCCATCTGTCATTCAACAACATAAATAATTTCGTTCTGTTTGAAATACGAACGACGGTTAAATTTGTTCATACAAAAATAATAAAATCGTGATTAAAAAATGGGAGGGTGGGGGTAGGAGGGTTAAAGTTTGAGGTTATAGGTATTTTTTGATGCAAAATAATAAAAAAAATACAAAAAGAAATTTTCAAAAAAATTAAAGAAAAAATTTTCGGGATAGAGATACCCTAATCACCTAGCGGTATGAAATATACTTGTTGACCTATTCTCATACCTAACAAATATACATTAAAAAAATTCATAAAAATCGGTCGAGCCATTTCGGAGGAGTTCGACCACAAACATCGTGACACGAGATTTTTATATATAATAGAGATTTTAACCCTTCTGTCATGCGATAAAGTAAGAAATATGTTATATTTCTACAACCTATTTAATATATATATATATACATTATATATTGGTAGGTAGATAGGTAATTAATTATTCATTGTTGCTTTTTTAATACTGTAAGCAGGTGCGCAGGAACCTTACAAATATTCCGTATTTAATGTTGATGAATTTATAACAGAAAATTTTTATTTTGTAAGTTGGCGCATTGGAACATGATGGCATTGTTTATAGCCACTTTTGTCAGCTATTTTAACATTTTTGGTTATTTAGTAGGTGTGTAATGGATTTTATTTTGTTATTCATCCAAATCAGTGGTACTCAACCTTTTCATTCATTTTTTCGCAGGTTGCTAGGGGAACAAGTATTTTATGTATAAATTTATTAAATAAAAAAGTGGAATAAGTACAAAAAAATTGCGTTTTATTAATATTAATCAATAATATTATATATAGTATCTGTCTTCTAGAGAATGTTGTACGTACAGAAGACGTTCAGAAGAGTTTTAAATACTTTAGACATCAGTTCCACAATACGTAGATGACGAATGTTATTAGACTTTTAAGATATGTCAGTCTCTCACTATTATTATCATAGAAACTCAATCATTAGAAAAAAAATGCATCTTCTTATAACATTGAGACACTTGACTTATTTGTATGCTGGTGATCCATTCGTTAACAATATTCAAAAAGCTTTTGATTTTGTGTATATGAATTCCTTCATGATATTTATGTAAGTGGTTAATCATAATATTTGTCTATGTTTTGTTAATCGATTGGCTGTCGATTTCTTTTTTAATAAGTCGACTTAAGTGTAGGTATATTATGGGGAAACTCAAGCCGTGTCAGCACATTGATCGGCGATATTAAATAGCTGACCATATTTACGAATTCCTGAATATCCATTTCCCGTAGTGTTCAATTATTGCAAATTCAGTAAATAGCTGACTGCAATTATAGTTTCCGTAATATCAGTTTTTTCCATATAGTATGGCAGTATGCCATATCCAATTATTTATTTATACAAGAAAACAAGACATTATGGACATAACAAATCTAAATTCAAACCATTCACAATTTGTGATTTACATTATAACAAAATATTACCCTCACAAGAAATAAAAAGAGAATATCGTACTTATATAACAATAAAAATAATAATAATATAAAATTTTAAAAAAACATTAGTACAATTTTATGCAGAAAAATAAAATTTCGAATACAAAATACATAGCACGTCACTGAAAATGTCAACGTTTTTGGGGAGCGCATTGACTAGTCTTGCACCCCTCGCTAATGGTGCCTGATAGGCTTGATACGAGAAAACGGTTCCGATCCAGAATAAATCATGGCTACGACCACGTAGGTTTGACAGGCGCATGTAAATTCAAATTCATCAGGACACCAGGATTGGAAACCATTCATCGCAATAACAGGAAAAAATTATCGCAAACTCATTATAATATAGCTAACTCAATTTTTATAGTTATTTCTTAAATATTCTGTTCAAGGTGTTATTTCGATTGTGAGTGAACGGGTCATAATTGATTGAAAATGCCATTCGAATATAACTTCCCGGTCTGTCAGTATGTCAATATACATATTTCTCCGCACAGCATCTCAATCTACCGAGCTCGTCTTGGACCTCGGAACAGTGTCATAAGTATTGTAATATACTCTTGTACCGATTGTTTGCGCCGCAATAAAAACTCGCTCCTCCATCCATTGTGCCGAGCCTACCACCAATTTCGACACTTCATCAACTTTGATCACCTCCTACAGCGGCCTCGTCCATTTAAAACGAGACTGCCAAAAGTATATTGTATTTTAAGTAAGTAAGTATTATAAGTGTACTATTTCTTTTATATTATATAAAAAAAGATTATCAATGAATTATTGTATTTTTTCAAATTTAACTGAATATGACCTGATTAACCAATTAACAATAAAATCGATAGAGATATCGGATTGTTAAATAAGACAAGTTATGATCTCTCTTATCCCTAGAAAACCTGAAAACTACAATATACAGAATGTAATCGATATTTATCTAGCTTCAAAACTATGTTATCGTATGAGATAGACAAGATAACTGTTGAGTGATCGGAATCCTCATTATTCACACAGTATGTTTAAGGATTCTACGTCAAATTATATTGATTCTAAGAAGCTAACTGCTAATAAATAAAAATATGTGAATTTTCAGGAGGAATTCAAAGAAAGGATTCAAACCAGACCTTTACCGCTTCATAAATCTACTTATTATATTTTTAATATAAAAAGCTCTATCAAGAATCTTTTATTTTCTTAGAAATGTTGACGCAAATTTCTTGAACAGCATGTATAATAAACAAAACAATGTTTGCAATAGTAACATGATATTATGTTACTCGCTCTTGTAAAAATATCTGTTTTCTTTCTTTCTTCAAATAAAATCGCAGACAACTGCTTATTATTAAATATGTACGTACTTTTTTCACCGAAAATGTAATAAACAAACATTCTTCATTTGTAATTAATTACATTATATTATATTTTATCATATTGTGATTATATAAGAATTTCCATTAAACTTTGATAGCTTTCGCTCCAGGAAAATATTTATTTTGGCAATCTTATTTTGATAATATAGTATCTTTAATCGTTTTGAAGAATACATTCGTTTGGAGCGAAATGGAGATGTACCCTTCTTCTTATTTAGGCGTTGTTTTCAAAGGATAGTTTTTGACCAAATTAAAGTGCATTTATTTATTCTAAAACAGTCGCTAATGCCCAGAAAAATGAATCATTTAAGTTCAAATTACACTGGCAGACGCACATATCGTATCAGATTTAATCGATAGTCTGTCTTGATCACATTCGATCGTAAAATTTTATGATGTCGTGATCAAAATAGAATAATTGTTGGTTTTCGCTCACGACGCAATCGCTTCTAGTATGGACCCATGAAGTAAAACATTTTGATCATCTCGTAAATGTACGGCCTGATGACACAGGATGAAGTAATGGTATTATACACAATTACTGATTACCAATGACATATTAAATGGACAACTCACTTTATACCCGGCGCGCACGAGAAATTTTGCATGAAAGTCATTCACAGATGTATAAGTAGATGTCACGTGACCATATGACGTATCCGTTTCCATTATGCGATACAAGCTTCGAGAATTTATAGTAATATAACCTTTATTGTAATGGCGTATTAGTGTCATGACTCATTTCGTTAGAAACAGATTCTCGGTTACTTACTACTTCTCGGAGATTAGACGCAAGTGAGCCCAGCGAATCACAGGCGACTGACTGTCCAATGGTTCCTGTCATTCAATTGCATTGAATAAACATTGATCAATATCTTAAAATGGCATTTTATAAATAATAAATAATACTAACACATGAAAAGTGATATCCCATCTTTCTTGGAGTGCTTAGTAGATTTTTTACAATTTTTAATTAGGCACATTGGCATTTTGTAACACAATAATAACGGTGGAGTCGAAACCTAACAGTCAGAAATTTTGTATGGGCAGACCCAGCGGTGTCGCCAGACCGCTTGCAAGCAGAATGTTCATTTGAACGTAGGAAACCGATATTAAAATATGAATTTCGCCATCCGGCAGACCCGACACAAAGTGAGTGTCATTTTATTTTCTAGATGCTTCGTCCATATTAATGTCATTGCTGATTACCGATACAGATACTCTTGATCCGGCTCAAAGGACCACAACTTTATGGCTTGGCTCTTTTGTGGACTGTATAAAGAGGGGTTGAGTTTAGATGTTGGTGAGGGACAACGGAAGTAGGAGTGTGTCTAAATACTGACCTTTGATATTGGCTGCTCTTCTAAGCTGTAAATTTCGTTATATGGATGTTGATACTTAGTGGATAATGAATTTATGATTGGATTAATTAGGGTAATTAACACAGCAGTCAAACTGTAACTAGTGACAGAATGATTGCTGTCGTGATGCGTGGTGGTCTCTATGCAAAACGGTTGAACCGTCACTTTTGAATCACCTTATATGGACTTCGTCATAAGACTCGCGAATTGAATTACGGCGTTCACGGCGGTCAAGCTGTAACAAGTATTGACTCGCACGTTGTCTTGATGTAACAACACTTTATCAATCACGGTCGACTGGTGGCTCCGTAATTGAGTTGAGCGCCTAGACGTCGACAATATTATGACAATACTACGACAATACTACGACAGTGCTATATTTTAACAGCACCTATCTTACTGCTGTTAAAATAAAGCACTTATTGCAACAATAAAAACCAACTTCGTGTAATTGTTACAATAAGTGCTAATATTTTGATACAAACCTACCCTAAGTTTGATACTATTTATCACTTTAGCGTTCGATAAGTATAGAATAGACCCACAAGACGGTCAAACTCATTCCAGCTGACTTGTATATTTCCTAGATATAATTGATAGATAACGATACTGATTTACGGAAATAAATTAAAACTATTTTTTAAACAACTTTTAGATATTTTGTGTAATTGCATATTTCTAGGTTTAAAACTAAGCGCGTCGGATTATTATTATACAATATCGGGAATATTTTCTACAAACACTTTTAAAAGAACGACAGATAAGACATTGTGAAATAAAACTCTCCCTTTATTGTATCAAATACTGTATGCACAATAATGAAATAGATATTCTGAAAACGACGCAGTGACCCATTTATCACATGACAATATAATCAAACAATAGTGAATGAGATCGAAAACCACCTGAAATTCCCAAACAAAACTGGGGCAGATTTATATGAAGGATTTGTATGAGAGATGTGAGTGTTTTGTGAGAACGTATTTGTATGTGCGTCTTTCTTATTTGGATGGGCATTCTTTCGTTTCCCGTCATAAACCAAAACTACGCGAAATAGTGCAGGGATGACATTTAATTTAGTTCATAACAAATGTCATTATATGGACCGGGATAAATTAAATATCAATAGTCTAGTATTGACACTTCGTAATAGATATTTAACCCTTTTTACAAGGGAGAATTTAAAAAATATTAATCAACCAAGAGCATATTTTATTTTCGTACCAAAGTGTATTTTTATTTTTATTTAATTTTTTATACAATTTTTTATTGGGTACGTTTAAATCTTGCCTGTAAAAAAAGTTGAATGTTATTGAACGAAGTGTCAATAACAGACCACTGGTATGTTTTTCAAGTAAATTCAAACTTAAATGTATTTACTTAAATAAGCAAAGATAATATTATTATCAAGTTACTTGTTGAAGACAAAATTTTTAATACATAAATTTGATTTTTAGTATTATAAATTTAAAATAATATACAAAAAATTTACAACGGAATCATATTTTCTGACATATATTGTATATTTATTATATTTTTTGCCTAGTATTATTATTTGGTGATGGTTAAATCTAAAACCTTTATAAAATAATGTAGCGAAACAATTTCACCTGCTGTGCTTATCGTCACACCATCATCCCTTATTAAAAACTATAGCAACACTTAGTGATTATCATGCACAATCGTGTTTATAATATTGTATTTTTTTCATAGGATAATAAGTAAATAATGTTGTCACTACTCACTGGAGTTTTGAAACTTATAAAAAACCGACGGGGAAAATTCTCTATTACTCTCTCAACATTAATAATTCGCACCTGGGGAATAATAGTGGCACAAGTCGAATAACAAATTTTTGCAGGAGAGCAGTTTGAATATTTTATTTTGGTGTGTTAAATCAGTTTTTTTTAATTTACTTTATAACAGCGTTAAGTTGGCACACTTGAGTCATCTCATTTTGAATGTTATCCGCAATAACAATGCCACAAAGATCATTGTGCCACTATTTCTGCTTGAATTCAAGTAAAATGTTATAATATTATAATGACAAAAATGCTTTTAAGGCCACCATTATATTTTTAAGAATTATGCCGCTATTTGTGTGGATATAAATAATATCTTGGAACATTTCTGCATACTTAACTAAAAAACAACAATTGGACTTGTGTCACTATTGTTTCCCGGGTGCAAATTATTAACATAATGTTTTTTGTAAGATATTACCAAAGTAAAATGTTTAAGAAACATTCAATTGATGTTTTCAGTTTGAATATATTATTATTATCACCATCAATTCCTAGCTATCCAATAAATTTCTCTGTATCCTCATATTTTATGGTAGTGTTCACCAGGACGTGTCTGCACCGAAAAATCTAAAGTCAACCTGTAATCGTTCGGCTTTCTATCCTGGACAGCATTTCCCACTTAGCGCTTTTCTTACCAAATCTAGTATTTTTTAAATATTGATCTAGCTTGGAAAATTGGTATCTGGTGTATGACGTTAAATCAAGCATGTATTGACATTGAAAACAGCTTACAATTTCTCATAAAAAAGTTTCTTAAAAATCAACATGTCGGTCTTTTGAAGCTTATACCTTAGTAATAAAATAAATATTACATACAATATTTTAGTGATGACTAAATTATAATACACTTACGATGGCCGCGCGACTTAAGCGTCGGCCTATGGCGTCGTGGGTCGCAGGTTCAAATCCTGGGTCTGGCAAGTACACATATTGTTTTTCAATTTGTATATGAGTCAGAGCATGGACCCAATAGGTTGAGCAAGTGGCTGACATCCATTTCTCGTAAAAAAAGAAAAATCTGTTAATACAAATATATAATCTTATTAGGATCGGATATGGTCGAAAAAAATGTATGATCATTAATTTGTAGTCTCATACTCATGGCTTATTTATTAGTTGTGAAACAATAAATTCATCTTCAGATTTTTATTCTCGTTAAACTAATTTGACTTATTTTTATGAAATAATAATTTCTAGCGATTTTCGAGAAAATCTGGCATTTTTTCTGCCATCTACCAAATTTTCTTACTCTGTCTGACATATTTTTGTGATTGACAGTTGGCAACACTGATCCTGGATATCTTTTATCAACTTCTCCACTCCACCATTCTTTGTGGTATTGACTTGTGTGTCCATGATAACTATCTTAGAAATCGGGAGCATCAGTTGTTTGTTCTCCCAAGGAGCATAACTAACCTGCCATTGTTGATGCCAATTGGGAGGCAACTCTGTTCAACCAATTCGCTTTGTTTTATAAATTCCTAAAATAGGGTCCACAGCTCATTTGGTATGCTTCCATGCTTTATAATTTATAAGTTTTATAATTTTTGTACCATTTACTTTACTTTTCATACTGTTTTGTGGTACTGCATATATGTATTTCTTTTTTACACTGTTTAATACTATGTCTTTGTTTTTAAATGTCATGTTGTGAACGTCTTAATTGTATAATTTGTAATGTTCACCGTATGTTTAAAAAATTATTTGAATTTGAAAATATCTTCCTTAGGAGTCTAACAAGTTTACCAATTATTTTAGAGATACATTCTTCTTAAAAAGTACTATTTATAGCCGCCTCAAAATAGTAATGAATAATGATTCGATGAAAAACGACAACAAAACCAAAAGCGACAAAACAATGTATCTAGGGAACTATTCTAAAACGTCCTGTTTGACTACATGATATTAAAATACTCTATAAATAGTTAGTTAACTTTCCTGTGTGTTGCATTAGAGAATTGTGAACATATTAGTAAAAGTGGATATGAGAACACTCTGCTAACGCAATACAAATAAAAACAACGGCCTTTTCTACTTTCGGGTGGTCAAGCGTTAACTTTGACCGCAAGGGCAAAACGTTACTGTTTATTGCCACAATAATTTGCCACCAGGGACCGATGACTCGGGGCCAGCCCTGAGGGATGGGAAATATCGCGTTTCGTTTACTGTTATGGCTTTTGGTTGAGCCTAACCATTCAGAATGAGCATATGCCCGGGAAAAGAATAGAAGAGATGTGGAATAAATCAGATATTGTCAACCTTGACTAAACGTGCTCATTTAACGATACAGTACTAACATCACCAATAACTCTAATTATTTAATTTTTCAATATTACATAAGATCACTATATTAATTTCAATGCATTCAATTTTCAATTTATTTATTTTTACATATTGTGGACATTACAAATTATAACTTTAAGACGTTCACAACATGACATGAAAAATTATTATAAAGAATAAAGAAAAACAAAAGTAATAAAAGGGATAAAAATGAAAATATAAAAAGAGAACATAATATAAACATACAAAAGCGGTGAAGCAGTTCAAAGAAGTACACCGAGTGTGCTAAGGAGACCCTATTTTAGGAATTTATAAAATAGCGTCCACTTAAACCCACCCTCATGCAAGTGGAATATATCAACGGCCGAAGCAATTTGGTTGAACATAGTTATCACCGGCGGCTCTCGTGGTGCAGTGGGTAAGGCGCTCGCCTTCCACCCGAGAGTTCCTGGGTTCGATTCCCGGTCATGACAAAAACATTTATGTGTTTTTCTCAAAGCCTGGGTGTTTGTGATTGTTCAAAATTACTAACAACCACCTTGTACGAAAAAGCAAGGACATGGTTATTAATAATTCTAAAAAAAAAAAAAAAAAACATAGTTATCACCCTCCCAATTTGCATTACCAGTGGCAGGTTGGTTCTGCATTTTGGGAGAATAAACAACTGATGCTCCCTATTTCCCGAGTTTTTATTTATGCCTCGTATAAGTAATACGATATAATTATCATCATAATTCTTTTTTAATTATTAATGAAAACACCGTACATGACATTTAAAAGTTTAAGTTCTAGTAAACACACATAATATATAATTTGAAAACACCTCAGATTTATACCTACTTGCTTTTCCCTCTACTACCCGCCACGCCTCCACAACCGCTATGCAGGTGTATACCGTGGCATAACGAACGTTAGGCGCCTCTTAAAATGTGTGCCGAAAGTATTTCAGGAGCAACTACCTAAAACCTCGGTTAGGGTGCGCGTGATTCCTAATTTGATATAATGTATTACGGTCGATTCTCGATTATAAAAGATCTTATCGCTCGCCGTAAAATGCTGCAAACTTTTTAAAGGCTAAGAAAATTTTCCAAGTCACAATGAGCGACCGGTCCAACTGAGGATCGTACTGACTTTAGAAGTTCTTCTCTTTCAACCGACGACATATGGGGACACTCCCAGAGGATGTGATCGGCATCCCGCAATTCGCCACATAAGCAAGTCGAAAATTATACCTTCTAGAAAAAAAATGAAAAAATACGAAGCCGAGCGGGACTTAAACCCGCATCCACTAGATTTACGCCAACATGCTTTACCAATCGAGCTGTGTACATCCTATCCAATTACGACGAAACTTACTAGTAATATTTACATTTTGAATCACTCAACAAATTGCATTAATTTTCGGCAAACGATTTTTTTTTGGCTTCAATCAAGGTATCGATGTATCCAAATTTTAGTTATAACGTACTTTGGAACCACGATAATTAGTCGACAGTTTATAGCCCGTAACAGCGCTCAACGTAAATAACTCATTTAAATTAGAATCAACAAAAATGACTTTGTTTCATACGCATACTAATGGAGTTCTACCACGTAAACACCACCTCAATTAATTAAGAATTAATATTTAGGTATACTATCGACCGACGGTAATTTCATGGAATTTGAATTGAAGCTTTAATGGATTTTAGTTTTAGGATTAAAGTTTAAGGGCTTATGTGTGGATTTTTTATAAATCAATAATAATATTAAAAAAGTAACATGTAAGAATATTATTTTGTTTAACTAGTATAACGTTTTAAAGACTGATATTATTGATATATCTCATCAGTTAACTCCAAATGCCCAATACGTTGCCATTGTTTTCCCACAAAATAAATGTTGAATGTAGTTAGTACATAGTAATATTGATTATTATTTAATGATGTATTATTATGGTTTTGACGAAGTATATACCTATTGATTGTATTTATTAATGATAGCGATTTTTTACAAAAAGTATTAATAATTTGTTTGTTATATTTTTATTGTGATCCTTGACTTAATAGGTAGGTGATAAAGTTTTAACCTACTTTATTTTTTTAATTTATTATATTAGTTAAAATTCAATGTATTCGTTGTCAGTGTGTATTTACCTTTAGGTGAGTCTGAAGATGCCGAAAGGCAAAACCGGGTTCACGAAAAACGACTCAAATATAATAATACAAAACTTAAATCCATTAGAATTTAATTAAGATTTTTTATCGAATAATTATTTAGAGTCATCTGCGACCGTTTTGTTGGCAGCTATCAAATGAAAGTTAAGTATATAAAAATTAACACGAAATAAGTCACATTTTGATGAAAACCTCAAAAGTAAACGTATTTAAGTTATGTTGCTAACCCCTTAAATATAACTATAATAAGTTTGAATATTTTTTACAGATTAATAAGGACGATTGCACATGGTTCATAAAAATGAGTTTTTATGACTCGAGTGCGCGATTTAAATAAAAACCATTCGGCGCTTTTAGAAAAGGAGAAAAAATCTACTTTTGAATAATTATTAAGTATTAAAGAAAGTGAAAACGAGCCGAGGTAATAAAATACACGCGTTATTCCTAAAACCCACTTATTCCGTGGAACATTTTCAAAATTTATAAGCTATAATTTATCAAAACGCTTACCTCGCATACATTCGCTGCTAATCTGTGGGCGTGTCAGTAGGAAAAATGAAATTTTAAGGCAGTAATCTTGCTTATCGGGAACTAGTGGCTTGAATATTTTTAGTAGGATTTGCACAGCCCCGCAATTTTTCATAATAAAGGTTGTTACGTACGCCTAATTTACTACTCATATCGATTTTTTGAACAAACCCAAAAATGAATTGCCTTCATAATACTTACATTATAACCCGTTTACACGTGCATGGATTTACTGCTAATAGCACGCATTTTCGTGGCCATAACAAGAAAATGCACGTTTAAACACGTATTATTGTGCTGGTTTCTATATTGCATGCATGGATCGAAAAGTTCAGTGGCTTCTGAATTTTCACGCGAAAGATGAAACTTGTGCGATATCTGCGCCTACGCAGTAGAACAATAATTTGTGGTGGGACTAGGACGCGCACCGAAAAAACTGGCGCCACGTAATCGAATGAAATTCGAAAATAAATAAACGTTCGTAAATTATATGTACCTACTTTTAAAATATATATTTAATATGATTATTTATATAATTATTTAATACTTGTTGAGAATTTAAATATGCGCACGTAAATATTGATTTAATTGTACATATGTTTATGGTCTAACTAAAAGAGAGGTCTTTTAATAGTATAATGCCTTGGACATGATAATTCTCAATCCGTATTATAAAACATTAAGAGTTTAGTTGCGTTAAGAGCAAAATGAATTAAAACTACTAAGTAGTAGGTAGAAATAGATTAAAATTTCCATTCCCATTCCAGGTTCACACCTGCTAAAAAAAATACGCACTATACCGCGCAGAGCATTTTGACGTTAACAATTTTCACAACCTGTCAAATTGCACTATAAAATGACAACAACGCTTCTCGCTTGCACTTGAAGAATGAGATTGGCGAGACAGTCAGCACTTTTGCATGTAAACAGCGTGTAAATTTACACACTATTGATGCCAGTAAATCCATGTACATGGAAGGCGTGCATGTGTAAAAAATATTAATTTTTGGTAGATTTTTTTAGTATAGAATAAATTTGTGTCAGATGAACAACTTAAATAAGAAAGTCATTAATACCTACCGACACGCCTAGAATTTTTCATCCATTTATTATTTTCGGAATTTTTCTTACTTACACAGTTTTTTGATAATATATTAAATAAAGTAACAGTAAAATTACCCAACTCGTGTTTTATACAACATTAATATCATTTAAAATAGGCATATAATTTGTATAGCTTTATGAAGAATCTCTTAGCGTGGTTTCGTAAAGTTCAAATTACACAGGAAGAATATCAAGCCGATCGTCTGTCACGATCGTCCTCTCGATCATCAGCGCAGATTTCTCCCAATTTATTGTAAAATGTTAATTTGGACAGTCCTCCAGTGTTGCGGTCAAAATAGAATAACTTTCGCGCATGGTTTAATTGTCGTGCAGTGATAGTTGGGTCGACATTTAATGAGAACACATGGTAATCGTCGACCCAATTCCAAAATCCCGCTTTTAATAAAACGCCACAGTTATTGTAAAATTATTTGTAGGTGGTAGTCTTGTTCTTACTGTGGTTTTGTAAATGAGTGTCCATTTTAGCCAACAAAAAGATTTCAAAACAAAATGTAAAGTATTTTTCTTGCTAAGACGCAAAGTGAGTGAATGCTACAAAAAGTTCTACATAAGCGCCGCTAGCTCGTTTCACTTGTTCACCGGTCTGAAGGAAAGAAAGAAAAGCGCATTTCGAAATTGAATGTAAATTCCGGGAAGAAAATGCATAATGCAAGCGACGCGACGTACAAAACTTTCACAAATCGCTTTCCGCCTGAATTGGAAATAAAGCCTGATGGTGCATCAGTGTCGCGCTGATAGTTTATTGGAAATTCAAAAACTATACTCTTTTTTCTTATTCAGCACTGCACAGAAAACTTAACCTTCTGCTCGCTGCAGATTTCAAATCTCATAAAGTGGCTTTAAACATTATCATCAATGGTGCAGTTTCGTCATACTATGTTCCGTATTTTCCTTGGCACCACATTCGCAGTTTGGATTCCTGCAAAAAACCTCATTGGATTGCAACAGCCAGATCATCTACATATAGGAAATTACTGGCTTTCTCAGATATCTGCTGGTCACCGTACATATAATATCATGTTGAATAGCATCGGTGCCAGCATGCTTCCTTGCAGTTAACCGTTTTTTCTGAAACTTCCATTGATGTTATTGCCTTGGAATGTTACAAAAAATCTTCGATTTTATAGAATTAACACAATAATGATGATTAAACGACAGTTCTATGTTATTTTATAGACTTTTCACTGATTCTATACGCCTATTGAATTTATTATTGGTAATTAGGTATCTCCCACGATGGCCGCGCGGCTTAAGCGTAGCCCTATAGCGTCGTGGGTCCCAGGTTCGAATCCTGGGTCTGGCAAGTACACATATTATGCGGCTCTTGTGGTGCAGTGCATAAGGCGCTTGCCTTCCATCCGGGAGCACTGGGTTCGATCCCGGTGAGGACATAATATATTTATGTGATTTTCTCAAAGCCTGGGTGTTTTTGATTGTCGAAAATTACTAACAACCACCTTGTACGAAAAAGCAAGGACATGGATGGTTATTAATAATTACTAAAATACACATATTTTTTTGGAATTTTTGTATGTCAGAGTATGGACCTAATAGGTTGAGCAAGTAGCTGACATCAGTTTCTCGTAAAAACAAAATCTGTTAATAAAAACCTCCACTCTGTGAAGACCCATATGATCCTATTAGGATTGGACATGGTCGAAAGAAAGAAAGAATGTATCTACTCCTGAGATATATAAGTATAGATAGAACTTAGGATTCCATGATACACCCGATTAAGACCGACTGTGGTGAGGGGCGGGTATGGTATGGTGAGACCATTGACTTCAATGTCAGTTCTATGCTGTAACTTTTTTTTATACTTTGGGTAAAACGCTTACTTCACCATGTCACCGTGCTATAGCAGCGAAACGTAAGCCAAGCACAATGTCGCGCTATTTTCTACAGTACAGCGCCTCACGCCATGCATCTTGCCATGTCAAACCTGCACCGCGTTGAATAATGTACGCCACTGTTAAAATATTCAAAAAGCAGAATAATAAACAACATCATTATATTGTCGTTGCAACCGTTTTCAAGTTTTATCGTTCGATATTTAAGCCCTATTTACTAACTGCTGTATTATTTTTAAATATCATGATCATTAGGATGGATTAATTCACTGCAAGAACCTAATTTTTGAACCTAGCTGTATTATAAAATACATAAAAAAGTACATAATATTATGCTCAGTAAAAATAAGGTCAGTTGTTCCGTGTGATCGACGACAGACGGACGTCACCAATAACGAGATAGCGAGTGTTTACAAATTAATAATAACCAGTTGTGCGTGCGGCGTAACAATAAATTATTGTTACAAAGTTGTTTACATTTAAGTGTCTCTGACTACAGGGGCGCTTATTAAAAATCAAAAAATACAACGTTGCCAGCAATTGCCGGCCACAGACGGACAGTTCTCGTAACAGGTTGAACATGCCAGTTAATAACTATACAGTTATCTTTGGTAGATAATCTGCGGCGCCCATAGACGGACACTTTTCGACCTTTCAGATATGTGCCATGTTCAAACTGCCAGCGACCCCCCACTCCCGTGTTTTTGTAAAACTGTTGGAATTTCAACTAGCCGAAAGTTCTCGTTTGACGTTAGATGCTGGTAACGTAAAGTAGGAGTAGCTGGCGCGATTTGGCGGCAAATTTTGACAGTTCTGTCATAGTTCGTTCGTAAGAAGTATATTATTTTTGTTGCGTGTTAGTTCTTTTGCGAGATACTCATATTATATAATTACGAATATTGTGGTGTCAACTAGGTACCGCAAACAATATTTTCCACTACTTAAATACAAAAATATGTCTAGGTATTATGGAAACAGACGCCAACTTGCAATTGCATGTTGTGCATATGTCCATGACAGGGCTACATCGGAAAAACGTCGTTCCAAATGGGTGAAACAGTGGCTTATGGAGAAGGAACATTTTAGCCATATTGCTTTGTTAAAAGTCATGCGGGAGAGTGATCCTGAGGATTTTAAAAATTACTTACGAATGAATGGAGAATTGTACGATCACCTGCTATCAAAGTTATGTGATCGGTTAACAAAGCAAAATACTGTGATGAGACAGTCGATCAGTCCACACGAGAGACTTACGGCTACATTACGATTCCTCGCGACGGGTAGAAGCTATGAAGACCTGAAGTTTTCAGTTGGAATTGCCGCTCAAACATTGGGCCAAATCATCCCAGAGACATGCCAGGCTATATGATGTCTTAAGAGAGGAATATATGAAGGTGAGTAATTTTTGGTTGCAGTACACTCAGTGTTTCCGAAAGTGTGGTACGCGTACCCTCTGGGGGTACGGGAAGAGTTTGGTGGGGGTATGCGCTGCACCTGATGCGACAAGTATAAATACGTCATCAATCCGCATCTGTCAACTGGCTTCGATATTTGTTTTTTATGAAGTGTATTACACTGAATGATCTTTCACAGTATATATTAATAGGAAAAATCGACAATATTATAAAGAAATTGTTGCAAATTCTTTAAATTGACTTCATTTTCAGAAACAGACTATTTCACACATGATCTCGTCAAAAAAACTCATGGATAATTTGAGCGTGGAAAGAAATTTAAGACAAGTCATGTGTACTCCAACTAATTTTATAATTGAATTTTTGAAATATTCTGTAAAGCGCTGATGGCCACACATGAGAACCACTATTCTAGATTAAGATTTTTTTTTTATTAATATTATAATATTTCCATTGACTTAATAATTAAGCCAAGACAAATCTTCAAAGGCTAATTATACCAATATTGCATAAATATCGCTTAATAAATAAATGTTCTAATACTCCAATAAAACACCAATTTCAGCACAAAATTTTTATTTATGTCAAACAAAAAGTATAAATGTATACATATGATGTTGTACAATATTTACTACAATATCTTTTATTATAGTATCTAATACGACATATTTAATTCGTTAAAACAAAGTAGGTACGAGTATCATAATACCGCCGTCGAATTACATTAGTTATACACAAAAACAATCAAAAACACAATTTATAATAAAATGGTAAGAATATGAATAGTTGATGACAATATTATCAAATATAATATGTATAATGAAACATACAAAAATTAGTTAAAACAAGGTACTTAGTTATATAATATTACACTAAGAATCATGAAGCATTCATGATAATTATAACTTATTTTATATAAAACATAAATCGATACACGTCGGTTATGTGGAATACAGCGGCCAACACATATTGAAAATAACCGATATACCTACTGGATTATTTTGTTAATTTGCATTAGTTTAGGTAAGGTTAACCTAACAAATAACCCTGTATATCGGCTATTTTCAAAATGTGTTTGCCGCTGTATTCCATATAACCGACTTGTACCCTTAAATCATTTTGAAAAACTTATTAATATAATATTATTATAAGACACCATATTACAATAGCTGAAAGCCGTGTTGACACGATCCGAGTACACCCAGACCGAGCGCGCACTCGTACAACAGCTTTATACTAATAACTCTTATATGAGCTAACTCGGAAGAGTAGGACGCGGTCCGAGTAGTTCGGATAGGAGTAATTACTATGAAGCTGTCTCGTACGAGTGCGATCGGATGGCGCTCGGTCCGAGTGTACTTGGATCGTGTCAACGCAGCTTAGGATAAGAAAACTCACCTGTGGGTCTATTCTATACTTATCGAACACTAAAGTAATAAATAGTATCAAACTTAGGGTAGGTTTGTATCAAAATATTAGCACTTATTGTAACAATTACACGAAGCTGGTTTTTATTGTTGCAATAAGTGCAATATTTTAACAGCAGCAATATAGGTGCTGTTAAAATATCGTACTTATTGCAACAATAAAAACCAGCTTCGTGTAATTGTTACAATAAGTGCTAATATTTTGATACAAACCTACCCTAAGTTTGATAATATTTATCACTTTAGCGGTCGATAAGTATAGAATAGACCCACTGGAAGTGAATGATCAAATCCTATTCGTAGAACAAGAAATGTGAAAAAGCATCTGTGGCTGGCAGGCGTTCAACCGTTACATTGGCTGCAAAAGACTACTTTTGGAAATGTTTATAGAATATGTATATGCCTCTTTGAATAAGCAATATCTAACTGCATATTCAGTTTATTTTTAGTCAACACTGAACAAAATGGGCGACTCAAATACATAATATGATTAATTAGAGACCGGATTATATGCAACATAAAAAGCTTAAAATAGGTAGTAAGATACCGTTCCACTTCCACTGAGGTAAATTCGCGGTGCCACGATCCAAGTTCACTTGGACCGAGCACTATCCAAGCGCACTCGTACGAGACAGCTTCATACTAATTATTCCTATCCAACATACTCATCCGAGTTAGCTTGGATAGGAGTAATTAGTATAAAGCTGTCTGTACGAGTGCGCTCGGTCCAAGTCAACTTGGATCGTGTCAACGCGGCTTAAAATATGCAATAACCGATGAGAATGGGCTAAATATATAAATGCATACAATTCGGTCTCTAATGTTTATAAACCGATGTCGCTAAAAAAATCGTCACCAAATGTGATTACTGAAGTAGTATCCAATTTTTCATTTTCAGCTTTGCATAATATTCTGTTGAATAAATATTTCACAAGTAATTGTTTTCTGGGGTCTATCTTACGCAGCCTCAGAATCACATCCGCACCTACGGTATCAGCGAAATCTTTTTCTTTTTCCTGGAGGGCATTTGTGCATGCCACCATGAATGCCTGATGGTTCGCCTGTTCTGTTTTTTTTTTCTTGACTGCTTAGAATTTGTACTGCTGCATCCTGAACTTCGAAGGGGTGTCAACGACTCACTTGAAACAGGTGGCGATGGTACGAGTGAGAACGTTGCCTGTGATGCTGATGAGTTCTGAAAAAAGAATTAAACAATATTTACTACTAATCATTTATTGTACTTAACTACAATACACATAAGGCTATATGATTTTTTTTTTTAATTTTGCAGTTTCCAAAAACTAAAGAGGATTGGGCAGCGATATCGTCAGATTTCAAAAAACGGTGGCAATTCCCTAATTGTGGTGGTGCGTTGGACGGAAAACACATACGGATCAATCCACCACCAGGCGCAGGAGCCCTATATTACAATTACAAAAATTTTCATAGTGTCATTCTTATGGCACTAGTTAATGCTAATTATGAATTCATATATATAGATGTTGGTAAGCATGGGGAGAATTTCCGATGCTGGTGCAATGGAGTGGAGTCCATTTTATTCCAAATTAAAGGCTAATCAGTTAAATTTCCCCTCGAGTAATGAAACCGACAACGGCCTTAATTATTCCCTCATTGGAGATGAGGCATTTGCCTCACAAACAAATTTTCTGAAGCCGTATTGTCAAAGAGAATTAAATTATCACCGAAAAATTTACAATTATAGGTTGTCACGAGCGAGGAATGTTGTGGAAAATGCATTCGGCATTCTTTCAGCCCGCTTTAGAGTTTTTCATACTTCATTAGCGATGAGACCGGACAAAATAAACATTATTGTAGCAGCAGCGTGTGTACTACATAACTTTTTGTTGAAAAATAGTCCTGCATATGTGACGGCGTCAACATTTGACAGAGAAAATAATGTTACACATAATTTGGAACCTGGTGATTGGCGACAGAGTGGAACACTACTCACCCCTTTGGAAAATACTCAAACAAGAAATGCTTCCACACCAGCAAAAAGGAACAGAGACCAATATTGTGAGTACTTCAATGGGCCCAGGAAGGTGGCATGGCAAGATAACATGATCCAGGCAGGGCGAGCTTAAAATTGTATATATACCAAACTAATAGAAGATAGAAAATAATCTACTTACTTCGCTTTCAGTCTCCTTGTCATTAAACATCTCCTCATCGAAGATCTGGATGCTGTCAAAGCTTGACACCGGTACCTCCTGGTCTTGGGTTAACAACAGCAAGTCGTAGTACCACAGTTTCGGCGTGTAGACTTCATCCACGCCGGAGCCGCTTCTTGCCGACATCCTGACCTTTTTCAATTCCTTCCGGAAACATCCCCTTATATTCTGAATTTTTTTTGAACGTATTCCCGATCGCATGTAGGGTTTCCAGATCTGCAATGCGTTAAAAGCGCATCATACCCTATGGCTTTCAGGTTTCGATTAATATAATCTGCCGACTTTATCTTCCACAGGGCAGGATGCGCCTTGTATATATCGATGAAGTCCGCCAGGAAAACGTTCGACGCGAAACGATCGGACATCTTAATAGTTTGTTTCAGTTCACGTTGTTGTATTGTGGGCCAGTGCAATATGGCGTCAGTTAGTAATTCAGTGTTGCCAGTTTTTTTTTATAGTTGCCCTTACGATGAAAAATGGCAATAATAAAAATAAATAAATTTTGGATGTAACAAAATATGATGTTCTTGTTGATGTAAAATAAACCTAGACAAAAGAAATATGTACTTACGTAAATTAAGCATTAAGTTAATGTTATAATATGTACCAAATTATTAGATATTATTCAAAACCAATAAGTAAATTGTTTTGGTGATTGAATAAAACATATAACACAAATTTAATGCATATAACCCTGATTTAAATAAAACAATACGTATGTATTTTATCTTAATTAAATTTTATTAAAACAACAATAAGTATACTATGAATAATTTATTCAAAATAAAAGAATCTGGACATATATTTACACAAACAATAAATTGTAATCATAATAAATCTAACAAAGTAAAAATATTCGTAGATCAATCGTTCGTTCAAGTATACCCTACTTAAAACTAATTTAACACATGGTACCCCTGTGTATGATCTCGGCGAACATAACCTCCATAGTTTTTGACACTTGATCTGCCACAGACAATAACTGTACGTATATGGGCACGTCTGTTGACAGTTCGACAGATTTAAATGGGGTAGTTAAACTGATCTGTGGTGTGTCCACTAACGTACAGTTATTGAACAGTTATTGTCTGTGCCATGTTCAAACTGCTACGAGAACTGTCCGTCCATGGGGACCTAATGGATCACCAAAAAGAAACCCAAGAAACAATGTCTTATGCATCAGTTGCTCAAAAAATGCAATTTCCGAAGAAGGAGCAAGCCATCGTTCTAGATGCTATCGATGGCATCTCTATACGAGAATATACACTGTCAATCGGGAATAAGGTAGGTCCATGTCATATAAGATATGTATCTAGGATTTCCCAGGGAAGAATATGTATATACTTGAGTAGTGAAGAACAAGCAGATAAATTAACAGTAAATCAAGAAACAGTTAAAATTGGAAACCACATACTAGAAATTAGGCCGCTGATCACCAAATCAAAGAGGATAATAATATCAAACGTGTGTCCTATAATCCCACACAGCGTTCTGGAATCAAAACTCAACGAATTAAACATAAAAACTACTTCACGTATTACAAGCATCAGAGTTGGTATTAACGAACCGGGTTATGCACATATTTTAAGTTTCCGGAGACAGGTTTATGTAAACCCAGAAGACACAATTAAACTGCCAGAGTCAATGCAAATAAATTTTGATAATACCCTGTACTGGATTTACTTCTCCACCGAAAAATTGACATGACATACAAAGAAGAGGGCCATCTGGCCAAATATTGTAAAACAACTGGAAATAATGAACCTCACACTGTACAATTGCCTGACTCTCTCAATGTACCAAAGGTGTTAACCTCTCTTTCGTTAGAGAGAGAAAATACACTCCAGGAGGATGAACTAGCCGCAGATATAGAGTCGGATAACTCTATTATCAACAAGGATACGCCAATCGGTTCAAAAAGGCCGTTGATCAGTCCAACTGATATCAGCAGCGTAGAATTTGAATTTGAAGATACAGTGAAAAATAATGCAATCTCACGCATTCCTGCACTCCAACAGACACCAAAAAAACCAAAAAAATCGAAAAAAGTATCCACTGAGGATACAAATGAACTTTTGTTACCTGCCAAGGAACATGTTGAAAGTAATCGTCATAGATTTCCAATCGATTATGAAACATTACTCAGTTTCCTTGTGAAAACACATGGAAATCCCAATACCGAAATGATTGCAAATGAATTTACTATTGATATAGAAGCTCTTAATAACATGCTAACAGAAATCTATAGTCATTTAAAAGAACGCAGCATTAAAAGTCGCATAACAAGGATCAAGAAAAGACTCAGTAATCCACAATTAAAAGTTTCCAGTGAAGATATTAGTTCGTTGGAAGGACAAGAGGAACAATAACATAATGCATAATTCCAGCAACAAAGTTAACCAATTTATTCAATCTGATGTACGTATTGTTTTCTGGAATACAAGAAGCATTCTTAATAGACTAGATGAGCTTAGAGTGATGCTACATGAAATTGATATTTTTATAGGCGTGGAAACATGGTTAAACGACACCATTTCTCACATAGTTATTAGCTTCCCAGGTTTAATGGTGCTTCGGCAAGACAGGACGTACGCCAGAGGAGAAGGTATAATTTTCATTATTAGAAATACTATAGCTTACAAAGCTATTAACAACCTCATCATTCCGAACATATCCACTGAAGTTTTGGGCATTACACTGACTAACCTTAAAGATAAAATTAATATCATTGCAGTTTATAGGCCCCCGAGCAATAGCGGAAATAATACAAATCTGTCGCTTCAGGAATGGGATCAAGTTTTTAGTAATACTCTATTAGATGATAAAACCATATTGGTGGGAGACTTCAATGCCCACAATGTCGCGTGGAATTGCAATAGAAATGATATAAATGGTTCTAGAATCATATATACTTTAGCTGATTATGACTTAATTTTAATAAACAATAATACTAAAACCCGTATTGATCTGCGACGAGGTACAAAATCAAATATTGATTTAGTTTTTTCTTCTCCTAATATTCTACAACAGATTGTATTAAATATAGATGAAGACCCCCGGGGATCGGATCACTATCCAGTGCGTATTAATTTATCTGTACAAAAAGCAATTTATTTCAAAAAGACTTTCAAGTTGCAGACCAAAAAAACCAATTGGGTTAAATTTAAAAATACAATGGCGGAAAATATTAATGAATTCAAAACAGATTCTTTTCTCAGTTTAAGTTCAGTCTCGCAGTATAAATTCCTTACTAAAAAAATCACACAAGCAGTCATAGACTGCACCCCAAAAAAAGGGAATAATCCCCAATTTGCCATAGCAATCCAGTAGAATGGTGGGATTCAGAGTGTGATAAGGTAAAGAGAAAAAGAAAAGCTGCCTTAAAAAAATGGGAATTTACCTTAGATTTTAAAGACTTAATTGAATACAAAAAGAATGCTGCCATAGCTAAAAAAACTTTTAAAAAGAAAAAGAGTGACTGCTTTCGAAAATTTGCAGAGACCATCAATTTTAGCACAGACCTTAAGTATACATGGGAAAAAGCAAAATTTTTTAAAAACAAATGGATAAAAATTAGACCCGATAGTATTGAACAAAATATGCAAAATAAAGAGAAAATTGAAGCTGCTCTTGAAAAGCTATGCCCACCGTGGGTTCCAAGTAACCCTAACATTTTCCCTGTTACCAAAAATAACACGCTATTCGACACTCACTTTAGTTTCATAGAATTCAGCATAGCATTAAATTCTCGTCAACATAATTCCGCACCTGGAACGGACGGGATAACGTAAGAAGTCATTAATATGCTTTCCACTCCAATAAAACATATATTCCTTGACATTTTTAACCTCATGTTTCATAGCATGGAATTCCCTGACGAATGGAAAAGCATATTTATACATTTTATTAATAAACCTAATTTGGATAGCTTAAGACCTATTGCACTGACCTCATGTGTCTGCAAAATCTTAGAAATCATTCATGGTCGCAAATAGATTTCGCTGGTGGCTGGAAAGAGAAAAAATTATCCCAGATACACAAACCGGATTCAGGAAAGGTTTTTCCTGTGCGGATAACCTAACAAATGTTGCAATGTATATTGAAGAATCTTTTAATGAAAAAAAACATACGCTAGGTATTTTTTTGGACGTGATTGGAGCCTTCAATAACGTTCAATCAGATATTCTCGTTGAAATATTGGCACAAATAGGGTGCCCCTTTAAACTCGTTAAATTCTGTTTTTTTCTTGTCTACGAGAGATTAATCTATACTAATTCAAACATAGATCTCCCGAGGACACTGTATAAAGACGTTCCTCAAGGAGGAATTTAAGTCCGCTGTTTTACATTATATACGTTAGCCACATTGTTCGCAATATACCGAAAGCTATAACAGTCTCCCAATTTGCAGACGATATATCTTTGTTCCTTAAAACTAAAGACCCCAATCAGGATAAAAATATAATGGAATGTGCACTAGAAACAATTAAAAATAATCTATTTAAACTGGTTTTGGATCTATCTCCGGAGAAAACGGTATTTGTACATTTCAACAAAAACAAAATACTGCCAGGAGAATTTCAAATTAAATTGAATGATATGATGATTAAATCAACTGACTCAGCCAAATTTCTAGGTATTTATTTCGACTTCAAGCTTTCTTTTGATAAACATGTCAATTACATAGCCCAGAAAGTCAATAGAGCCACCAACATTATAAAGTTCCTCAGAGGTACTTGGTGGGGATCACACCCTTCCACTCTAATAACTTTCTATAAAAGCTACATCAGATCCATAATGGACTATGGAAGCTATATTTACTTCCCAAAAAATAAAGGAGCAAAGCTACAGTTAGAACGACTACAGAACCAAGCTATCAGATTGGCTCTTGGCCTAAGAAAAAGTACACCTACTAACATACTACTTGCCGAAGCCAAGATAACATTACTAGAAGAAAGATCTAAATTTCTATGTAAAAACTTCTTGGTAAAATGTATGTTAAACCGTACTTCTAATACGAGATACAATGTCAACAGATTTCTACAAACAACTATAACGCGAGATCGTACTCCGAAGAGATTTCAAATTTTAAAAGAAAGTATCCAAGCTGTAAATTGTATTGATCATCTGATTTTAAAAAGAGATTCTACAACTTTTTTAATTATACCTATGAGGATATTATATATAACGTTTTAACTAATACAAAAATAGGAATGGAGCTATCGCACTCTGACTCTCGCGACTTATTATTCAAGTCCAAATTTAGCAATCAAAATGTAGTCCAAATTTTTACGGATGGAAGCAAAATTCCCGATTCACCTTCAGTAGGTGTAGCAGTGTTCTTCCCCCAATCCAACACGTCGGTTGCCAAAAGTGTCTACAGACTCACTTCCATCTATACAGCAGAGTGCTTAGCCTTATGCGAAGCCACTAAAATTGCACTTAATTACAAACATAAAAATATTAACATTTTCACTGACTCCTTAAGTCTGATTCACTCGCTCGAAAATCCAAATTTCAGCATCAAAACTAATGACTACATTCTTAATATTAGAACCAACATTTCCAAATTTAGCAATAGTAACGAACACGGTACAAATATACAGATATACTGGATTCCAGCACATAAAGGAATTAATGGCAATGAAATTGCTGATCAATTGGCAAAAAAATCTGTAAAATACCCATCAGAAAATATAAGAATTCCATACACAGATTTTAAAGCCCAGTTTAAACAAACAATGAGCGAAAATAACGGTAAATATTTAGAAAATCTTGGGAAAGAAAAGGGAACACACTACTATCGAAACTTTTATAGTAGATCTCCTAAAACTTGGTTTAGTAAACATTGTAAAATAAAGCGAGATGTAATAGTGACAATAGCTAGAAGCAGGTCAGGGCATTACAGTCTCAACGAATCATTGTACAAAATTAAAGTGGTAGATAGCCCTCAGTGTCAGTGTGGACATCCCACTCAAGATCTTAACCACATTGTCTGGCAATGTGATGCCTATGACCAGGAGAGAGAAGTGTTATTGAATAAGTTGGGGAAATGCAGGTTATACCCTCCTCTTAATTTCTCCAAAAATGTAACGTAAATGTCTAGTGTATAGTGTAACAAAAATGTAATTCTGTATCATTAATAATGTAACTATTTATGCCTGTCGTTAAAAAAAAATGTATGTATACTTTTGTAAACCATTGTAAAGCAGAATAGCCTTCCATTCAGAGAAGAGCTCAATTGCTTACAAATAAAGAAAAAAAAAAAAAAAAAATAAGGTACAGGTTATGCGAGGAGAAACAATATAGATGGGGTGAAACGGGCTGCTACCGGTGACCATTTTTTGTATGTTGTTGCTATAAGTTTTGCATTCCTGCCAATATTTGTACCCATATCACCATATGTTTATTATCATTATATTGTATGGAATATGATCTAATTGCTTTTTTAGCTGGTGATAACGAAGCACTCTTATATCATCCAATAAGATAAAGATTTACAGATCTTACCTAACAAATGTTTTAATAAATTAATATAGGTAATCAAAATCGTTGTCCCGAATATTTCTAATGTAGCAGCATTTATTTATTTTAAGATTAAAAAAAAATACGTAAGTATACAAAAAAAATATATATCCAATGATAGTTTCTTACTATTTTTCATGTTCTCTTTTTATTATTTACAATATAAATTTAATCAAATAATTCTTAATTGAAGTAAATACTTAACTTCGTAATCGTAAAAAATTGATTAAAATAACCTTATATCTTCAAACTAAAAAAACTTTAAAATTTAAAATAAGTTGATAAATTTATATTGATTAATTATGTGTTATCAAGCAGAATGGTCTTTTATAATACTATAAATTAATTGATAATATACTCAAATAAAAAACGAAAATTACTCAATTTCCTTAAATATGGATAAAGCGGTCTATATTAATAAAGAAATAACAAAATACATAGAATTCAATTAATTTTATTTGATTTATTGCAACGTGAAAATACATACAATTTATTATGGTACTTAAATAATATAATAATATGGGGTAATTTTGTAATACGTAACCGATCCTGGGAATATTATTTGAAATAATATGGGAAATGTAACTATAATATTTTTTTTCAGTATACATTGCATAATATGTAAATATTCAAAGAAACAAAAAATTTTTTTTTCGTAATATTGCAGTGCAAATTACCCCTTTAAATCAATAAAAAATGGATAACTGCCCATTTTCCTTCCCCATATTAAGGTACCTACTCAATAGTAATAAAACACCTGCAATTATATATCACTTTATTATGATATACTACCGTTTGAAAGCGTGCTTACTTGAGTTCAGCATTCGTATTTTCTGGCTATTGTCAATAATTAAAATTTAAAAAAAAAAAAAAACACCAAACAAAATAAAATTGTTTCGTAATTGTCGCGAATTGCGCGAACGTTATTATTACCTTTGTTAATGGAATAATCCTTACGATGGGGGATATTATGGGGGAATGCGAAACGTGTCCCGGAAAAAATAAACCATCCGAACGGATTTCCATAAGCCGCGATAGGCTTCGCGCCGCTATTTACGATGTACAATCCCACCCCAGCATCCCCTCTCTATGTTACATTAACTCTTTTAAAGCAAAATTATATCGCAATTTCAATAGAAGATTTTTTTCGTTTGTTTGAAAAGTGACAATGAAATCACATGAATTAATTAAATTGACTGAATAATCTATTTTTTTGACGGAATGGTTGGTCAATCTGTGTCAAATTTTGGCATTGACAAATGGTGTAAATATTATAACAAACATTATAGGGGGAAAAAATCATGTCAAAGGAACCATAATAATATTATATAAATATTTATTTTAATATAATCAAATTTTCTACATACCTACTCATGAACAGCTCAATGTAGTATTTCAATTAACTATACCGAATCTTTCTTTGTATCGTTAATTGATATGTCATTTACACGCCAAAACCATGTGTTTATTAAATTATGCGTAAGACGCAAAGGGATGATGTATATTTTTTATACACAACGATTGTCTTTACAAGGAACGTTGTTGTGAATTTTCGGTGAAATAATTCACGTTAATTACGCAATTAAATAAACACCAAACGTCAGATAATAGAAATATATTAAAGAAAGAGTAACCCTTGCTCATTTAAGAAAATGAACGCAAAATATGGAGAATATATATTAAGATATAATATAATTTAAACCTATTATAATATGGCATCGTCATAATAATAATAATATATTAAGTGATTACGTGCCGTGAAAATTTCCAAAAATAATAAAATTAGGGTATCTTTTGAAAATTAATCTGAACAATCTATAACTTTTTTGAGAAACACAATAAATATATATTATTTTAAAAATTGATAATAAGGACATCTTTTGTACATAAGATGTACGTAGTTATAGAAGCTATTAAAAATAATTTTTTTAAATACATGCACTGCACTGCATATTTGCCGATTATTAAGTTCTGTCAAAACCACATGTTATTTTTTCAATGTATCGTTAGAACCAGAGTATGGCCCTAATAGGTTGAGCCGAAACCTAAAGCCGAACCTAACATTCATTATTCGTAAAACAAAAATCTAAAACATCGTCGTGAGGCGGGCAAGGTCCACACTGGATTATAGCACCGATTAAAAAAAAGTAGAACTGGTAAAACTGGTGACGACTGTTGCTCAAATAAAAATATATCTGTGATCATTAAATTTTAAACGCTCCATCAATAGTTTGCAAAGCACTTTAACAAGTTGTTTGTTTTCTAATATAATTATTCATAATATTTTTTGTCAATAAGGCACTAAAATTCTTACATATATAACTACGGTGGAAAATGGGATCGTCCATAAATGACGTTCGAATGATTTTACCACGTTTTTCTTAGGTCGTATTCTTGTTTGTCCGGTGGTTGTTTATCCAGTACAGGATCTTGCAATCGAATTTTAACTAACTTCCCGACTAGTTAGACATTTGAAACTTTTAGAATATTTCAGAACACGATGTCAATGAATTCTTTTAATACGTTTAGCCATCTTTAAGTAGAATTGAATTCATTTTCAGTTAATTCTGTTTTGTATGATAAGTTATTTCGAAAGAAATCCATAATCCAATCCACATTATTGGTTGCTAAGAGGGTGGTCCTATCAACTAAATTATTAATATATACGTGCGTTACCATGGAAATCAAAATAACATTTCAGTATTCTATATTTGTTTGTTTATTGCAAAATAGCAAAAAAAAATGATTTCAGACTTCCCCTCTTCTAGTTATATTGTGTATGGGTATAATATGAGGCATCCAGGCCAAACGGCCTTTTATCCTCGTCATATATAATACTCGCGTTTGTATACCTATTAACGAAGACCTTACGGCCTTTCACCGTGGGTCTGAGGGAAGACAGAAAAAAATAACAGGGGAAAAGGAAAAATAGTCACACAGTGGTTTCTCTTTCGAATTGACGAAGTCAGTATTGCAGTATATTTTATTTTACAACGTTTTTATTAGCTCGTATTCTTGTTTATCCGGTGTTTGTTCATCCAGTACAAATCTTGCAATCGATTTTTAGCTAACTTCCCGACTAGCTAGACATTTGAAATTTTTAGATTATATCAGAACACGGTGCCAATGCATTCTTTTATAACTTTTAGCCATATTTAAGGAGAATTGAATTCATTTTCAGTTAATTCTGTTTTGTATGGAAAGTTATTTCAGAAAATCCGTAAAAAGTAAAAGACTATAATTGGTTGCTAAGAGAATGGTCCTAGCAACTAAATTATAAATATATACGTGCGTTACATGTCAAAATGACATTTCAGTATTCTATATTTTGTTTGTTTTTTATTTACTTCATATCAAGTACAAGTTTGAGCATAATAATTCAACAGAAAATTTAAAAACGCTGTATATAAAAAGTTATTTTTATCTTGTAATTATTTATATATATGAAGATGGAAAGAGAACTAAGTGTCCTCTCTTTTGTAGGAATATATCGTAATTATTATGATCTTTGATCGACTGGTTTGGGAAGTCTGCTGTTATGGAGCTGTTGATTTTTTTAGAAAGTTTCAAGACGTGGTCATATAATGTGGTTTTTACGTTCAAGTCTTTATGAAGAATGTTATTGCGAACAAACCATGGGGCATCTGTAATCATTCTAATCTAAGAGATTTGTTTTGTATATTTTGAAGCGCTATACAAAACTCCCCCTCCTTTTTGACCGTGATATTATGTACGGACAACCTCTAACCTACAGAATCGTATTATTTTCAAATACGAATTGTTTGGTTTCCTTGAAAATGAAGTCGTCACCACTGTTGTGATATCGGTTACAAGGGCATATAAACAATACATTAAACCAAGCTATTATTATGTATTATGTGTAGATTTGGAAGTCAAAAAACGTTTATTATTGCTCTCTTTTACCGCTTCTCATCGCTATGAACGCAGCCTAATAGCTTTAGCGTTTCCAGCTTCTGTAAAATCATATTATTATCTGAAACAATAAGAGTATAATCTGAAGCCGGTCGAAATTAAATCGATGCCATGAACGTCGTTTACGTCACTTCTTACAAAAACAACATAGGAACAGTTTGGATGCTTGTGGGAAATAATGATATGTTGCCCTTCTAAGGTTATATTGCCACAAATTATATATACTTATTTATCATTTATGCAGTAAGTTATTATAGAATATAAAATGTTTTTTATAAAAAATAACACAATATGTACCTATAATCATCTTCTTCTTTCACCTTCGCACCACTTCCATTGGTCTATCGCCAACTCTTGCGCCTCCTATTATGCCAGACCTGTAGCGCATAGATCACTTTTGTAGCACCTTTGCAGAGTAAGAGAGGTCCGGTCACGGCGACGAAACCCTTGAAGCTGTGCCACAAGACTACGAAGTGACGCACTCTCTGGCATCACTCGGAACACATGTCCAAGCCACGTAAAGCGTATATTCGTAATTACCTCAATCATCGAAGGCTGCTATGCTTGCTCATGAGCTCGAGTGATTTTACCACGGTCGTAACAATGTACCCCTAAGATTCGGCGGAGATATTGATTCTCAAACCTCAAAAGCCGAGATCTTTGAATTTTAGTAAGATGTCATGTCTCACAGCCATAAAGAAGCACAGATAGCACGCACGCGTTGAACAAACGACATTTCGTCCTCACAAAAGCCTTGACCTCCATGCTATTCCAAGTTAGCTGAATGCAGCCCAGTCATACCCATGCGGATTCCAAGCTCACTTGAAATACCACCATTGTCGGTAACCGTGGCACCTTAGTATTTGAACCTGGTCACCAGCTCGACGGGTAGACTGGAAACCCGCAGAGGAGTGTCGGCGTCAATGCAAGCAGCACTGCACATGGATTTGGTCTTAGCCGCATTCAGGTGAAGACCCACACGTTTCGAATTTGCGGCGACCCTGTTCACGGTTACCTCCAACCGTTCGATCATCGAGTCAAACACTTCAACTATTCATAATTTCTTTGTTATACTTTAACTTAATTACAATTATTGTGATCCTTGACGCAATGAGTAGGTGATAAAGTTTTTACCTACTTTATTGTATTAATTTATTATTTAAGTTAGAATAATTAACTGTCTTCGATGTCAGTGTGTGGTTGGTGATTGCAGATATTATCTGAAGATACTGAAAGGGGAAAGCCCGGATCGCAAAAAACTACTCAAATGGAATAGTACAAAACTTAAATCCATTTGCATTTTAATTCAAATTTCATCAAGTACCCTCGGTCAATACTATTAATATTACATATTTTTTGTACGTTTTGTATGGCGTTACAACTTTTAATAATTAATATATGTAGACACTAATAAAAATATTATTTTTCCTACAATATTGTAAATTTTCACGTAGATACACCATTTTCGGTTAGAAATGTTGATATTATTACAGTTTGTTAATAAATTAGCATACATTATAAATTATTGTACTAAGCGGAATGCGTAATTGAGGCTATTTGAATTCTTAGTATTTTGGCTGACCCCTTGAACATTGTAATAATATTATGACTTTACTAAAATAAGCAAAACTGCGAAAAAACATTATTAGATATCGCTCTCTATTCATATACTTTACCCATAGAGATATTTAATAAAAAGAGGGACAAGGAATCGGCTTTCTCATACAACTGAATGAAGCAGGTCAACAGTAGCCGACAACTTACGAGAAATAGCGACGCGATAAAAATAATTCAGGGCATCATGGAGGATTTACTTTGGTCATTATAACGGACCCATATAATATAATGTTGACGTGGAAATTTCGCAACAAATTGATTACCAGCCCGCCTCACCACACTTTTTCACCATACTTTCATATAACCTGCCGCCCCTAGACTTTATCCTATTACTGAAGAACTGTATTCGTTTGTATTTATTGTATTTAGTGTGTTGTATTCTTGTAATTATTATTATTGTGTTTAGTGTATTTATTTGCCTTTTGGTGAATGCACAAAGCACCTGAAGATGCCAAAAGGCAAAATCCGGGTGGCAAAAAACAACTCAAATGGAGTAGTACAAAACTTAAATCCATTAGAATGTAAATTCAAATTCCATCACGTACCTTCGGTCGATAGTATTAATAGTATACTCATTATTAATTGTAATAAATAATAACAATTTGTATACGCTGTTTATTTACTGTGTATCTTTCTATGATGACAATAGTGAACACAAATATCAATTTTGGTGGAAATCAGAAAAAAATGGTTCGTATGACGTTTTAAAAATCTACTATCCAGATCGTATACACTTTACAATATTATATCTACGTCACTTTTAATCAAACCTATGCGGTAGAAGTTTCTTCCCACAAACAAAAACCACGATGTGGCGTAGATGGATGAAACATGATCTAGTAAAAACTTTAAACTGGCACTTTTGTATCGATTTATCAATTATTTATAACTGTATATTGAACTACGCCAATTATTTATATTTTCGACCAGAAGTAATATTATAATAACATATCATTATAATTATATAGTATTAAAGCTTGCCTATTTTACCACGTTTTTATTAGCTCGTGTTCTTGTTTGTCCAGTACAAATCTTTTCTTTTATTGTCTAAATATAAATACTCTAAATTAATTATATTCAGATGCTTTTGTATCCACATAATTATGAACAATACTAATAAAACGATAGATTGTATAAGTTGTTGCAAGGGATGGTGTGAAGTCCGTTTAATTGGATGGAATCAGAAGTTGCGTGTGTATAAAAGTAATTCCCCAAATTTATTATCCCTTAACACAAATTACAAATTCAGTTTACAGCTTGTACAATACAAAGTTTATAAATTAGATTTACGACGATAGTGTTTGTAATACAAATTATTTTAACGTTGAAGCGAGAAGCGTGTGATTAAGACGAACGAATTTAAGGTACTGATCTCTTGTTGGATTGCCACGTCTGTTTTTATATTGAAAGTAGACAAAGAAAATGCTATCCACAGCGTGGGTAAATTATTGTTTTTGTTCCCACACTGCGGATTGATTCCTGGAATTTTGTCTGCGAAATTTGATCAAGGTACAAACGTTATCAATCCAACAATGGATTTCACACGACACAATGACAGGAATGCACTGTTTACTCGTTCATTCCTGTGATGCGACAACTGACACCCGGCACATAAGCATTTCTTTAGCCGGCGGAAGGCGATCATATGTCCGTTCGCACGGCAGTGTTTTACTGATTATTAAAATATTGAATTATTAAAATGTTGTAATTTTTAGGTTTTAACTGCTATCTACACATTGCACTGTCTGCGGACTACTTCCACCCTCATACCCCCCTTCCAGCGATATGCGGCACGCAGATCGCAATGAAAGTAGGTAGAGGTGGTCGCTTGAAGGTCCAATCAGATCTGTCTCGGTGGATGCTGCTGTGGTCTGCATCCCGGGACTTCTGCTCTCATGTCCTTGATGACTCTTTTGGTGATGTGCTTTTTGCAATTTGTCCATAGCAGGTAGCTGGAAACTGTGGCAATGATGACGATAATCAAGGCAAGCGTTGCCCATGACAGTTGGCCTGTCGACGTGTCGTTGGCAATTGGTCCGCCCGACGCAGTCTGTGCAACGATGATCTCTTCCTTTGTCTTCTGTTTTGCACCCATTTTTGTATGCTGGTGTTTCCTGGTGATGATGATTGTAAAATACTGAATAATCCAGTTGAGTTATCCGTATTTATCGTGAATAAATTGTTTATGCCTGCATTTTATGTATTGCGTACGCCACTGACCTACATTCTAGGTCGATGTGTGTCCTTGCATTTGCTAACGTAACTGTTTTGAAACGCGACCCCGATTGCTTTGTTTGGCTCGTGCCTGATGTTGTTAACCGATATTTGCTCTACTGGCCTAGAGACGGTCTGGAAAATGCACATGTCTGCCGTATCGGGTAACACGATCTCTCACGGTGTCAGGATTTTTCTCAGGCTGTTCCATTGTTTTATTTTCCTTGAGTATGTACGCTGGTTGTCTTGAAGTGGTATTGAGTTGAAATTTGAAACTTGCTTCGGTTTGCTTTAGGTTTTTCCTTATTTTGCGTTTTGTGTATACTGAATAAACATGTACGTGGCACTTTAATGAATTGGGGCAAATGAATGTAGGTATGTACATTGCTGGTAGAATCAATGTTGAGACTGGTTTTTGATATGGATCCGGGTAAACTTGAGGAGTCAATGGAAACATTTTGCATTTGCGTTTTCCAACTTGCGATGTCCGCAGAAGTGAGGAAAAGAGCGTCTTAGCTGTGAATGAGTTTCACAGGGCTAAGAGGGCTGCTCTGTTAGAACATATTTTCTGTATGTGCGTAACAGAAAGCAGTGGGGGTAGTTCAAGAAAGAAAAAAAATTGAACTACAAATCTACTAATAATCTAATCTAATAAAAAAATTTGCAAAAATGTTTGATTGAATGAGAAGTTTAGGGTTGTGGAAATATCAAAAGTCGCCTTAGCCAATTACTCATCATCAAAAAACTATCTATTGTTTAGAATAGCTTCTTCGAGTAAAATTGCCTTAGGAATGAAAGTCGGGTTGTATTCTAGGTTTGCCAATGAATTTAAATGCGTGGGTTTGTACTATGTTAATTGTGTATGTACGTGTGTAGGAAAAAACCTTAAGCTTGCCTGGGCGAAGTTAGCATCCAGTCTGCGCACACCAACCGGCGGGCGACGGTGGCCAAAGCGGGCTGCCTTGGGCTCTCCGTCGTAACGCTGGTGATGTTTGGTCCAGCTGCTGGCGGCACCGGAACTGCCTCCTCCTGATTTGCTGAGGAGTCCACAGGGCTCCGGTGATTCAGCTGCGCTGGCGGCTGGATGAACGTGGCTGACGGGCGCAAGGATGTGGATCCTTGGCTGCTTGGTGTGTGTTGTCTAGTGCTGCTACACGTCGTAGTCCGGCGACCAGTCGTTCCAACCTGGCGATTATCACCTGGTGGAAGTTGACAGCTCCTGATGACGACCAGGTTGGGTTGTCGGAGTCATCAGGCGAGCTGGGTCTGATGATGCTGCAGTCAGGACTCTCCGGGGCTCCAAGTCTGATGGGGCCGCTGTCAGAACTGTCCTGTGACGTTGATGAGCAGCTGTCATCGGTCCAAGGTGATGAAATCGGTGATGCGACTAGTGAGTCTTGGTGCGCTGTCGTCGTCGATGTTTGGTACCCAGATGCGGTGTCCTCTTCCATGATGCTGGATGTGGCAGCGGATGCCCTGGTACCGTACATCGTGACGTTGACAGGTCACGGAGTGATGTGGAGATCGAACTCGGTGACTGAACGCAAAGACGGCGTTGTAGTTGAACGCGGCGGGTTCTCGCTCCAACGAAAAAACAATTCTCACACAAACACAGTAAAATGGTAATTAATAAAAAATTAAACGAAGTCTGTAAAATGAAAATGAATGAATTGAATTTTACTTTACGGGTCACCACTGTTGCAAGGGATGGTGTGAAGTCCGTTTAATTGGATGGAATCAGAAGTTGCGTGTGTATAAAAGTAATTCCCCAAATTTATTATCCTTTAACACAAATTACAATCTCAGCTTACAGCTTGTACAATACAAAGTTTATAAATTAGATTTACGACGATAGTATTTGTAATACAAATTATTTTAACGTTGAAGCGAGAAGCGTGTGATTAAGACGAACGAATTTAAGGTACTGATCTCTTGTTGGATTGCCACGTTTGTTTTTATATTGAAAGTAGACAAAGAAAATGCTATCCACAGCGTGGGTAAATTATTGTTTTTGTTCCCACACTGCGGATTGATTCCTGGGATTTTGTCTGCGAAATTTGATCAAGGTACAAACGTTATCAATCCAACAATGGATTTCACACGACACAATGACAGGAATGCACTGTTTACTCGTTCATTCCTGTGATGCGACAACTGACACCCGGCACGTAAGCATTTCTTCAGCCGGCGGAAGGCGATCATATGTCCGTTCGCACGGCAGTGTTTTGCTGATTATTAAAATATTGAATTATTAAAATGTTGTAATTTTTAGGTTTTAACTGCTATCTACACATTGCACTGTCTGCGGACTACTTCCACCCTCAAAGTCATTTTAATGTTAAATAATTTATTCATTATAATTAAAAATATTAAATTGCCAATTTGTGTAAAATATCATACACAAAACATAAATAAAACTAAATAAATTCAAAATCCAAGCCTATATATCATGTTGAACAACCGATGTTATTGAATATATAAATAATTATGATTATTATTTTTTATTATTCTAGGTAAATAGTGTGTTTATTTATAGTTTATATTTTACAAATATAAACTATAAATTTGTCAGAGGGTCCCAAATGAGAATATATTTAAAAAGTTCTCAAAAGAGTAGATATTAACTCTTTACTAAAAACCAAAATTTTTAAACAGGTAAATTGCAAGTATCATAAACATAACCATGAGATTAAATGTGAAAATAATATTTATAGGAATTCTGCAGATTCTAGTTATTGGAGTCTAAAACACGCCATCTACAACCATGGTCTTTATAAGTTCTTTCTAGAAATCTTCCAGGATAGTTTTTTTAGTTCATGACGATGCAGTAATTTTACAAAAATGTAGCTGGTGATGTAAATAAATCATACTGTAGCGAGTCGGGAATGTTTCATTTACATATCGACCACACCAACAGGAAATCCTTAATGTCACGACGCGCGCGCCGCTTGCTGTGGCCGATATTGGAATCACTCACTTCGATGTTACACCGACATAATTGCAACTCACCACATTCTGACACTCTTCAGTATTTCAAATATATTGTAGTAACTTAACTTTTTACTCAATGTTGTAAGACTAAGATGATAAAATTATTAAATAATTCATTTCTCTTTTGATATAACTGACCCTACCATCTTCTCAAAAATACTATCTGCGCCCATCTTTATTGTCTTGCTTTGAAAAAGTCGTGGATGACCCAAAATTAAATAATTGGTTTTAAAAAATTAAGCATCTTCTCTTATAAGTATTTCTATAGATAATATGCTAAACAGGTTTTTGTTCCTCTTTAGACAGAATATATGTTTACAAAAAATGTGTGGAAAATCTCAGGAAAAATATCGACACTTTGCACGAAGGATAGAATTCAGATCGTCTTGCAAACTCTACTAGTTTTAATGTGTCGTCTCCATGTTCAATTTTTTTTATAGATATATATGACAATGGTAACTTTTTTAATGGAGGCCTCAAGAAAAATAAATTCGCAGAGAAAACGATGTATAGTCGACGCGAAAGAGAAAGTGCTGTCCAAGCAAGCCTTAATGTCCTTAATAAAGTTTTAATGGTTTGAGGATTTCGGATAGATAAATGTGAAGTTTTTTAGACTTATATTATGAGACTAGTCATTTAAGTGAAGTTGTGATCTTTAAAGACGATGAAATGATAAGTAAGAGATATAACACGCATTAAACAATGGTCGGTTTAGCAAAAATTCTTATTTCGCCAAATGAACATAGTATATTCGCACTGTTCGAATAATGTTGCATTACACCTTTATATTTCCCATAAAAACTAATATCAGTCAACATGAGCCTATTAACCATTGCCAGAACATCAACTTTGTTAAAAGTGAAAACACCCTGAAATAAAGAAAAAACAAGTTAGGTTTTTCGTTTATTTTTTAAAATATGTGTAATTTGAACCAATAATAAATTATTGATATATCTATTTTATGTAAGCATATGTTTGTTCATAAACTCTGTACACAATACATACGATTAATAATTTATTAATGTTATTATAACAAAATTAGTTATAATATGTTAATATGTAGTATCACCGGCCTTTTTCGCGCTTAGGCGGAGATGGCAGACCGTGATAATGTCATGGCCAAAGAAACGGGGGTAGGGAAGAGAAACGCATGGTGTATTTTGTCGAAGCTGGTTTAGTTTATCGTATTTGCAGGGTATTTACGATTTGGCGGGCTGCAGACGTGGTGTCGCGGGTTTGGCTGCTGGGGTTTCACGTCCGAGGCGATGCTTGCTGTCCGGCGTCCGATGGAACAGAGGATCGAGGCTTGCAGCTTGACGTGCTGCCGATGTGGTCCTTTGTTTCCTGGAGATGCTTGAGAAGTCTGCCGACGCGGTCTTTTTGGCGGGAGATGTGTCTTGGCTTCGCGTCCGAGGCGAGCAGAGACAATGTTTGCTGTCCGGCGGCCGAGGCAAGAGCAGAGATCCTGGCTGATCGGCTTTTTGGCGGAAGATGCTGGCTGTTCGAGGTCCGAGGCAAGAGAAAGTTTTTCGCGCACGTCCAACTGTCAGATCTCGGCGGCGTGGCGCTCTCGGTCGCAAACTTCTCTGTTTTACCGACGGATTCTATTGGCGGCGCGAGCGGCCGTTTTCGGCAGACTGCGTCTGCGTTTTGGCGGGAGCGTGGATGAATTCGAATTTTTAGGAGGCGGGCTTTGCTCTGCCGAGGGTTGCGAGAACCGCGAAAAGTGAAAGTAGGCTGTGGTGTTATGGGAAAGATGATGGTTCGGTCCGCCCTTTGAGGTGGTCTCCTGTGGGAGACCTTCATCCGGTATCAGTAGTTTTTCATTAATATTTCTTTAAAACCTTTAATTCTATCTCAACGAATAATATAAATTGATATAGTCTGTCGGATCAAATAGTTTTCTGCACGTGAATTGTCCAAATAGACCTGATTCTATTATCCATACATTATGCATTCAATATTATGGTCTTTTATCAATGTTAACTACGTTTTCTCGTCAAGGTTATGAAATGTCAGTTTCAAACGCTGTGCGACTCATTAACACTCTGCTTTAAGATGTAGACATATTTAGTCATCTGTTTCAATCACTGTTTTGTATAATATAGGCACATAGAATATCAATTATTTTTATGAAATGTATCTTGTCTTAGGGTAACCCATAGATTTATATATTTTTGTGTTAGTAAAAATAAATATATGAACACTAAAAGTTTCTGAACCGCTGGAGGATCATCGACTAGACCTCGTGTCATCATTCATTAAAGCCATTATAAAGCTTTTATGTAAACAGGGATTGCCAACTTATTTGTTGTTGCCGTCACTTTTTACCTTATAACTTAATCGCAATCCACCTACCAAATGTATGAAATTTAAAACGTAAATGCACGTTTAAAAAATTATGACTAATACCGATATAAAACATTGTTACTATAATTTTATGCAGTATGCGTTATAATTCTATTTTCTACATTAGTTTTCTTTTTCAAATCAAAAATATCAGTTTTTCACGTAATATATATATGTCATATTTAAATCTGGTTTACATGGCAAACATCGACAAGTAGATACTGAACGATAGCTTCAATTTTTTTAAAAAGATTAATTATTCTTTTTTTACTTTCAACAGCGCGTGTTTCAGAGTTTAAAATAAATAAACTTTATTTTGTAGAGTACAGGTATTTGAAAATTAATTAATAAACATTATTTTGTTCGAGATATTTGATTAACATTACGCCACATCCTCACACGGTAATTTTTGTTTTTCAACTGTATGTCGAATGACAGTTGAAAGGTAATAGATACGTGGAAACTATATTTCAACGAAGTTGATCAACTAGTAAGTTGAATTGGACAAAGTTGGTGTCATTTCTACTTTTGTTGATTCAACGCTGAATCTTCATTAGAGTTACTACTAGTAAGTAACTGGTTACAATACGCATCGGTACGTCATACTTATGTATTTCACGTGATGCTATCTTGATAACACCCACATGTTTAACTTAAATCTAAACGTGGAATCATTACCACTCAGTGTCGATGCTCAGTCAAGATCAGACTTCACTTTGGAAAAATTTTCCTTAAATTTAATTTTAAAAATTTGAGCATTATCATGCAAATATAATTTAATCTTTTTAAAAAATGCCGGTTAATTATACAGTAAGATTGCGATCTTCTTGTTGACCATACTTGCTCTACAAAACGACGTAATTTATAGAATTATACATGATATTTTAAAACACTTCATGGACCACTAACCTTAACTGTGTTACAATCTTTATCCATTGACAAGTATTTTGAATAGAAATATTTAACCAATATAGGGTTGTCACAAATGTTGTCACTCTGTCGGATAAATATCACTTCATATCTTTTTCCACTCCATTTGTAGGCACGTAGCTTCGACTGTAAAATAATTTGTTTACTTTCGTCATTAAAAATGTAAAATGGACTAGTTTTTACAATGAATATGCACAATGAAACAATCTGAGTAGTATTTTTTTTCGTTTTATGTTACGTTAGCACTTGCTTCTCTATACTACATACTTATAAAGTTCAGCTGGCACACGGTCTAAAACGATCGTGACTACGCAACGCAAAGATTGTGCCAACGATGCGTGCAGAACAAAACATAATTTGTCATCAAAATTCAACATGCGTCCATTTAATGTTATGTTTATTGTTCTATTAGTAATATTATAATATATTCATTGAAATGTTTTCTTTTTCAAGTAAATGGGTAAGGTTTTTTAGTCATCTTTACACGATTTAAGAGTTAATATCCCCGACGCCATCACAAAACAAATTGACACGTTCACCGCTCGACTTTTGCTCTCCAATTGGCAGCGAGTCCGAAATTTCGTCGCACCTATCTAGTTGAAAATTATTTGTCGTTTCACTGATGTATGCTCTTAAGCCAAAATAGATTGTCTGGTCGGACAGCTAAATTCATGATTATTCAACAAAGTATAGAGAATGTAATGTCTATATTAAATTTGAATAGAGCAGTAGATATGAACATTATGTATAAAAAAGTACCTTATATTGATGTTGTGATTGCGAAAAATTCGAAAGACTCAGATGTATAGAAATGGCATCAGTTATTCCCAGAAAAAGAGACTAAAAATATTTTCAAGCTAATTTATTTTTTTAAGCATACCAACATCTAATTGCTTTATCGAACGGGTATTTTTTTTGGATGAATTTAAAGTGGTCCGATGCAAGAAATAGATCTACTATTGAGTTGATAAAATCGGAATTACTTCTTATAATATTTTTCAAGTACAAATAGGCAAGTGTAGGGAAAAAAATATTATTTAATATTATAATTTTGATAGTTAAAGAGTTTTGTAATTTTGTGTTGTACCATTGATGATTGATACAATAGAAATTAACATTACAAATGTAATCTATAATCTGTGAAATTTATTTTATATATACAGTGGTTTTTGAGCAAACGGGCAGACACTGTCCACAATTTATTATAAATGTAGAATATACATGCTTAATAGATCAATATAATATTATGTCTCCACCGCACCTAAGCATAGAATACGTATCTACATTGCAATTATAGTAATTCAGCTAATAGAATTTTTAAAATTTCATTTTGATATTTACCGTGACTAAAATAATTCTAAAGAGTAGGTAGGTCTATAAACTATAACCCAATGAAAACTTTCAAATACCTAAGTTTTTCTTTGAGTTTAGTAAGCTAGTTAAAATAAATTCAATAATAAAGCTTTAATATTGCATTTCCGGTTTATTCTTCTCTCTACATTTCGGCATAATATCTTTTTTAAATATCGACTGTGTTTAGGAAAAAGGGCGTAACCCTCGATTTTTCGAAAAGTGCTTTTATTAGATATTAACAATGTATATAACTAAATACACGTTCTGTAAAAAGAAAGTAAGCCGCAAATGCCGATTTATAACTAAAATTCAGGTTTTAATTGAGCTTTAAATATGATTTATAATGATTTTCTGTAATAACTTCTTTAATTATTAGTAGATCAAAAAGATATTACACACGATCATCAATCATCATGCACCCAATGTCTGTGCTTATTTTTTTTTATTAACCCAATGCTTACGGGCCGCACAAAATTGTGTATTTGCTAATTACTTTTCAAATGAAAATTAACACGTAATTACAAAATTAATTAAAAGGGCCCGTAAGCATTGTGTTAATATTAAACCAAAATCATTCAAAAAACGTTTTTTGCCTCTCCTGTAAAATTTGTTCTGTGTGGGTTACGTCCTTTTTCCTGAGCACGGTCGATATGTAGCTACGTAATATGTTAGTAATGTAATAAATTAATAATCTATATGGATATCGATAATAATATTGGTGGCTAAGATTTACTTAAATATCTCATTTATTTACCTACTTGTATCGAGTTGGAAACTTGCATTTTTTGCACGTGTAATAGTGGCAACTATTAACAGTGCTCGTGCCAATTAACTACACCAGCGTGCAACACTTAACCTGTTCGATCAGTTTGCGTCTCGTTCCTGTCTTCAATTCTGATTATGACTTGCCGTAAAATTGCTACGTAACTCTCTTCATCCAATTAATTTAGCATACTTGACTAAACATTGTAAAAATATAAACATGAAGTCTTCATCTCGATTTGATAACATCATATCCCATAACCTACAATATCCCCTATGTTCGTATTTTTTTTTGTATTTATAACCTTGGTGCCACAACTAACCAAGGATACTCGATGAAAACTCGTCTCTTTATTACCACGTTTTTATTACCTCGTATTCTTGTTTGTCCGGTACAGATTTTTTCTTGTGCATTAAAAATTTTTTCTTGTTTGTCCAAGATTTTTAACTAACTTCCCGACTAGCTAGACGTTTGAAACTTTTAGAATATATCAGAACACGGTGCCAATGCATTCTTTTAATACTTTTAGCCATTTATAAGCAGAATTAAATTCATTTTCAGGTAATTCTGTTTTTATGTTTCGGAAAAAAATCGTTAAGAGTAATATTTACTACTCACTATTATTGGTTGCTAAGTGGGTCCTGGCAACTAAATTATTAATATATACGTGCGTTACTATGGAAATCAATATGAAATGTCAAAATGACATTTCTGTATTCTATAATATTTATTCAGCATTTCTATCAAGTACAATAAAAACTTTTTATTAATACAAAGAATTGTCAAGTTCATATGATTCAACAGAAAATTTTAAAACGTGGTATATAAAAAGTTATTTTTTTCTTGAAATTATTAAAGATTATATGAGAATCAAGAACTATTTTTTTTGTTTGTAAGTTCAGCTCGCAAACGCTTGATTTTATAAATAGGTTTTTTGGTGCATCTTGGCTAAAAGTAAGAAATTATTTTGAATTAATTAAAATGAAACACAATACATAATACATTTCACAAAATGTGAAAAGTGAATTAAAGACTATCAGAAAAAAATATAGCTCATAAGACAAATTCATTACAAAAAATTATTTTGATATTAACAATTTAAAGAAATCTACCTACTATTTGCTGAAAATATGAATACTAATAAAATTCAATATACTAAGAAAATTTTCAGTTAAAAAAAAACAAATTTCATTAATTATCTATATTTACAGAATATATCAATATTATAAATAGTAGGTAGATATTTCAGGCTCTATAAAGTATAAGCTGGAATTATATCTAAGTATAAGGAATTTAATTTTAATTAGATTACAGTTTGTGGAATAATTATGAAATAACGTAAAATAATTACAATAACATAAGCACTATTTAAGTGATTGACTACGTATATTAGTATATTTTCTACATACAGAAATTGGTCTACCAGATTCTTTGGTCGTAATGTTCCCTGACATTATAAAGTTCAGTCCACGTTTGTCAAATTTAAATACATTTTCTGTAAGATTTTTGCTCTTGGTGCCTCTGCAGTCGGCAAACGTCTCAATGTCTATCGCATACGGACCCTGTGTACAATACAATATAATATTATAAAAATATATACATTTCAATTACCGATCTTAAGGGAACATGCTCAGCGTAGGTTAAAATGGAGCTTTTATTGCATTTTCAAAGCATAATCCTGGACATTCCTTAAACGTTGTAAATAATATATTTATATAATTTTGAAAAAAAAAGATTTTTTTTTCGGTTAGGTACATGTTCAAATACGCGCGTTGACATGTTCTTACTCCCTACTTTTGTTTTAGTTCGTCAATTTATGGCTACGGCCGTATTTTGTAGCTTAACCACAGGGGAATGCCAAAAGAAATGGCGTATTTCAAAAAAACACTACCTTATTCTCAGGTCAATAATTATTAAAAAGCAATCACTATTCATAGCGTGTTTATCACACTTGAATAGTCAATAACATAGCTTATAATGAGTATCTTTAGAATTATCTTCAAATGTGTTAATCTTGCCCATTTTTTGAATAATAAAATGCCTAATTCTTGTCAAATTTGGGATCTCAGAGATTATCAATATAATTTTTTATCGTAAATATTTCACTATAATAATGTCGACATAAATTATACTGATGGTTTTATAAATGCGTTTAAAAATTAATAAATGGAAAAAATAAACAAACAATCAACCACTGCACGTTTATGTACTGAAATATGACTATATTCTAAAACATTGGAGCGAGAGGTTTAAAAGAATACTATTTTATGTAATAAAAATACTTTATACAGTCATTAAATGTTTAAAATAAATATAAAGGATAATAAGGTTTCAAAATTATATAAATAGATTATCTACAACGTTTAAGGAATGTCCAGGATCATGCTTTTAAAATACAATAAAAGCTCCATTTTGACCTACGCTGCGCATGTCCGCCCTTAATTGCTTTGACTATTATCGAATAATTTGAATAACCACAGAAACATAGATTTTAAAATATCACCTTGATATATTAACTAATTACATAGATAGCTAGGCTGTCATGTTACATTTCACGTGAAATGTTTACATTTCAAACGCAGACTTAAAATAATGTTAATTAAATTAACAACAAAATTTGGCACAACCTTGTTAAAAATGTGTGCCAACCCTTGTTTCTAAAACAATGACGGTTAAAAATAGGCCAATGGGGTTTCTTCCCGCCTTTTTGAAAGCGTCATATCAACAAATAACTTATTTCCGCCCCAGTGTTGCCAACCGTACTATAATTATAGTATTTGTACTATAATTTTGGTCCGCGTACTATGTACGATATAAAATAGGTATAGTACGCCCAAAATACTATAATTTTGAAAATCGTACTATAATTTTATATAAAAGTACTATAATTCTGCATTTGCCATTTCGCAATCGAGTGGTCTTCGAAAATTTGGAAATCTGCGGCCCGCGGCAAAATATTTTTCCCAAAAAAAACAAGCTGACCACGAAAAATCGGGAACCTGCGGCCCGCGACGAATTTTTTTTCCTAAAAAAAACAAGTCGACTATGAAAAATCGGGAACCTGCGGCCCGCGACGAAATATTTTTCCTAAAAAAAACAAGCCGACCATGAAAATTTGGGAACCTGCCGGCGAAATATTATTCCTAATAAAAACGAGCCGACTATGAAAAATTGGGAAAATTTTTATTTTCAACAGATGACAACGCGTACTATATTTTATCTCCAAATACTATAATTTTGGAGGCTCTGTACTATAATTCCACTTTTAAAATATGGCAACACTGTTCCGCCCACAAGATCTTCACTCCGAGATTAGATTCAGTGCAGAGCGGATGTGTCCGGTTAACATTTAGATACAGTTTCCAAGCCATTTGTAGTTACTTCCTTTCGGACAGGAAGAAGAAGTTCGCAGTTCATAAACCCAGCCAAGATGAAGTTCCAGCCATCACACTTTAAACAAAGCTAAGTAATTATTACCATCTTAAAAGATATAGATACTCTATGTTCATACCAAGGAACGCTTCTCAAATTTGTATTAAAATTTCTATTTATTTTCGTACCATTTTAAATTTTCATGTAAATTGGTTGTGTGTAATTAAAAACACTTTTAACGATTAGCTGTGTTTTTATTTTTATACTGTTATATTTAATTTGTAAATACACATCTTTCAAGGCGCCCAAAAATTATAATTTAATATTTCAACGACTTTACAAATGACATTTTATTTGAGGTAGATAAATGATTAATAAAGCATTCTTTACAGAAGGTTAAGTTGGCAGAAAGCCGAATCTTATACGCTGTGAGATTAATAGTACTAAATATTTCATGTTTTATTGATTGAATTAGTTGGCACTCCATGTTTAACGATTGTGCATTACAATTATTAAACTTCTTTTACCAATTTAACGATATTACATTACTTTACTCTATTCCCATTTATTTTAAATTTGACAAGGCATTTTGGGCATTCGTAGTAAATAGAATTAGTTTGGTTGAATTATAGACAGTTCGGTTGCATTAAAGAATAATAAACATTTAACCGAATAGTATTTATAACATATATAATTTTGAAAAACACTTCAACAAACAAGAATAGTTTAAGATGAGAGTTACAGTCCCAATCGGTTCAAATTGTTTTTTTAGTATTTTTTATAATCATTATTTTCCTGAGAACTTTCAAAATAATATCGAATTTATTTTTGAATTGTCTAGAAAAAACATATTAGTGTTGAATTTTATGATCCAGGATTCAGGATATTTTTGGATGGATTTAGTATTTCATTGCTACTTATAGTAGGTTTAGTTCTTGTATTTCTTTATATATCTCAAAAAGAAAATGAAAATCTAGCTACTTGTGTCCACATGAAAAATTCTGAGGGCCATCTTTGGAGCGATGAAGTAGAGTGGAGTATAGTACATATGTCAAAACTATATAATTTAGGGAACTCATATTGGACATCAAAATCGTATATCTTAATGGCTAGGGTACTGTGAATTGGTCGAAAATTAATAATTCGGGCTATATTTGAGAGCCAGACATGAATAATCTGTAGACTAGAGATGTATAATAATATGTCGAACTTTTGTATCTTTTATAATTTAACACCAATAACATCGTATTCTCATAAAATATATTATAACCTACCGTAAAATTTTATTATTTTAAATGTTCTCGTGCTAAAATTGAGGTCCATATTATTTAATACCTACACCAGATGTCAATGGTTATACTATTTTTTTGAAAATATTAATTTATCAACACGCATTAACATTTTTTTAATTACATTCCATTATCAAGCTATATAATATGTACTTGAAATCTATAGTTTCTATATAATAAAAAAAAATCAGATTATTAATATAAATTGGATTAAAAGAATATACAAATTAATCGTGGTAAATACAGAACGCAAATGTTCTAAGTCGAATATAATTTACTATATTATAATATTATTTAAGATTTAAAGTGAAGATATTTAACTGCATGTATTGACTAAATAAAAATTTGATGTGCTATAATTTTGGATATTCTGGTATACCAAAATAAATATGGCTACAAACTCAATTTTAATACGACGAAATTTACAATAAAACTCTTTTATAGTATTAATGTATTTCATGTGATCATGAAATATTGATTTCTAAAATGATAATAAATATGGAATCATAACGATAATAAGTATGTTTAATGAAACTCACAGTATATTAAAAATTAGTTTAGCAAATATACCCCAAATTCTTCATTTTAACCTTCACACAGTACTTTGGCCCTTAAAGCGTAACCCATTGGCTGGAACTGTATTAGATATATAGCAAGGGACCCACATGGAATATTTGATGTGTCAGATTAGAGATGAGTTCGAAATTGTGAAGACGGAGGCAAGGGGCAACTATGGAGTGTAGGGAACACCATCAGGATAACCAGTTGGATAGATAATGTCTAATGCAGCGCAGTTTTATCCACATACGTTAAGTATACTATAAAAATATGATATAAAATCTGATAGTTACGAATGATTTCGAATCAATTTGAAGGCATCCAACCACTTTAGTGTTAATAAAAATGGTAAGTATTGAAACAACCCCTGCAATAATAGCACACTCTTCAATTCCCATTGTTTTAATTTTACAATTATTATTGCAACTTTACTGCTTAAATGTAAAATACAAATGATACTGCTTTTATATTAACTGCGGAGAATCGAATAACCTATCAAATTACATAATATGTTTTCACCACATTAAAATACTATTATAATACAGGTATCTACTTATATATTTTTTTTTTTGCAATCACGACAATCAACGTACCTAATTGCATCATATTATCAATCTGATTGCTTTATAATTCACATATGTATTTAGTTATGTTATTTATTTTTGTTTTTTATTGTAAGAGTAAATTTTGTTGTCTGCTTACAATTGTAAAAATATGTACCTTTATTATGCATTAGATTGTTATCAACTTGAAGCTAATATTTGGTTTTCTATTATTTTCAGATGTCAATTTTTTTGTTATAGTATTGATATTTTTACAATTACATTACATTAGATCACCATGTTTATTCCTAAGAGGATCATATGGGTCTCCGCTAGGGCAGTGGTAGGCAAACCACGGCTCGCGAGCCACACGTGGCTCTTTGGCCCCTTGAGTGTGGCTCTTCCACAAATGACGGACTAAAACAGTGAAAGATAAAAGAGTCAAAATGTCTTCAAATATAACCAACCAGCAAATCGAAGATCTTAAATTGGTTTCAGCTTTATTTATAGTATTTGACGAGTTTCGTGACATAAATGATACAGGATAAATTTGTACAATTTACTTTACCTACAGGTATTAAAGAAGAACTTTTAGGATTATTGCCACTCAAAGGTCAAATACGTGGAGAGGATATTGCAAATGCTGTAATTGAGTGCATGGAAAAACATCATATTCCACTCGATAAAATTGTGCCAATTTCAGCAGATAGGGCGAAAAGTATGACCAGTGTAGGAAAAGGGTTTGTTACTATTTTGAAAGAAAAAAATAAGCACATTGCATTATTCGTCAAAAAAGGGTCTAGGACGATTTGGCACCGCGAACTGGCCTCCGCCGATTGGCCTCCGGTAATTGGCCGCCGGTACAATCGGACGCCGGCCCAATTGGACGCCGACCCAATTTGACACCAACCCAATTGGCCTCCGGGAGGATTGGACGCCGCACAGTTGAATTAAATGCGCAAAGGAATAGACGTACGTTACGATTTGTTGGAGTAAATAAGCAAGTCAGTTTAATATGCTTCTATCTTCTCAGTAGTTGTACGATATACATTTCGCGCTTGACACATTTTTAATATAGATTGAGAATAATTATTATGCCTTATGATGTTTATTAAAAGAAAATAATTCTTCCCTTGCTAAAACTTAAAGATGTGCATAATCAATTAATTTATAGTCTATACATGGGTACTTATTTATATTTACAACAAATATTAAAAATAATGTTAGATGTTAGAATGAAAATAACATTATATTTCAGCGTTTTATCGACTTAATATTATAATAAAGCTTAAACATGTATATTATTATGCATAAATGCGTATTTTAAGATAGTATGAAATTACAAACAAAATATTAAGTAAGTTATCTGCTAAGTATAAATGTTTCAGTAGTTTGATTGATAAACTACTTAGGTACTGGGTGCCGGACGAAATCCCGAAGGCCGAAATCCCGAATGCTGAAATCCCGAATGGCCGAAATCCCGAATACCGAAATCCCGAACGCTGAAATCCCGAATGGCCGGAATTCCGAAGGCCGAAATCCCGAAAAATAAAAAATAAAATACAAACACCAATAATTGCGCAATTTTTGCAAGAGACACAAAAACCCATTTTTTGTGGAAATATAAAAAAAATGTAAAATACAAACATCAATAATTGCGCAATCGCAAATTGCGCAAATTGCGCAATTTTCGCAAGAGACACAAAATCCATTCGTTCTACAAAATGATCTCTCCTGAAAAAATTGCGCAATCGGAAAAACCCATTTTCCGCAAAATGCGCAATTATTGATGTTTGTATTTTTTTATTTTTCGGGATTTAAGCATTCGGGATTTCGTCCGGCACCCAGTACCTAAGTAGTTTATCAATCAAACTACTGAAACATTTATACTTAGCAGAAAACTTACTTAATATTTTGTTTGTAATTTCATACTAACTTAAAATACGCATTTATGCATAATAATACACATGTTTAAGCTTTATTATAATATTAAGTCGATAAAACGCTGAAATATAATGTTATTTTCATTCATACATCTAACATTATTTTTAATATTTGTTATTAATATAAATAAGTACCCATGTATAGACTATAAATTAATTGATTATGCACATCTTTAAGTTTTAGCGAGGGAAGAATTATTTTCTTTTAATAAACATCATAAGGCATAATAATTATTCTCAATCTATATTAAAAATAAGTCAAGCGCGAAATGTATAAGGTACAACTACTGAGAAGATAGAAGCATATTAAACTGACTTGCTTATTTACTCGTAGTCGTAAAGTACGTCTATTCCTTTGCGCATTTAATTCAACTGTGCGGCGTCCAATTCTCCCGGAGGCCAATTGGGTCGGCGTCGAATTGGGTCGGCGTCGAATTGGGCCGGCGTCCGATTGTACCGGCGGCCAATTACTGGAGGCCAATCGGCGGAGGCCAGTTCGCGGTGCCAAATCGTCCCATTCCCTCAAAAAAAGCTTTGTGCGAAGACATTTCCAAAAGAAATTTGCAAAGTTAGCTCGTAATCATCGCCAATTTTTTTTTAGTTAGTTTAGTACGCAGATCTTCTGCTGCATAACAGGGTACGTTGGTTATCAAGAAGAAATGTTTAAAAACGTTTTGCTTCCTTATTAACAGAAATTAAAGCATTTCTCCTTGAAAATGTTGTTCACTATCCAGAAATAGGTAACGGACAATCAGTTGACCGAAAAATTTTATTTCATGGTAGACGTTACGTCTCATCTAAATCAGCTTAATCGTAAACTGCAGGGGGAAAGAAACACATTTTTTTCGATGTTAGAAGAAGTTATTTCATTCAAAAACAAATTATCTCTTTTTGCTTAAGATTTCGAAAGAGAATCTTCGATTCACTTTCAAAGCCTGCTGAAACATCGCTACGAAAATAATTCTGATATTGACATTTGCTATTTTAAAACAACAATTTAAAAAATGAGGGAAGCTCTTCTCAACAGGTTTTAGGAATTCAGAAACAGCAAAGTGACGTTAGTCTTTGTTAAAAAAAATCTCTTAATGCTACGCTTACAGAATTAATTTTTTCTCCCTTTATTCTTGACATTGGCAACTTTGAAATTTTTAAATGCAATTGCTGGATTTAAAAAATTAAGAATTATGGAGCTCTAAATTTCAACGTCTCTGTGCTGTTATGGACATATTGGAGAAAAACGAACATGAATATGGTTCATAGCACAAGTAGTCTACTTTGAAAGACCTGGAGAAGGAAGACATGATGATTTTTAACACCTGGAATAGTACCTATTCCTGACTCATAATATGATCAATTTAAAAAACTAGCGTTTGCTGTTCTTTCCCTTTCCGGTTCTACATATTCATGCAAACAATCTTTTGCAAGCATGAACCTTATCAAGTAAGAGTAAATTGAGAAGTCGTCTTATTGATGAAAACCTGGAATCGTGCCTAAAATTAAGAACAACAACATGCAATCCTGACTTACGCAAACTTTTCAAGGAGATGGAAGGGAATTGTTAATTTAAAGAGAATAATTGATGTAATTTATATCTCTATAGACTTTTATAATATACTTTATTGATTTATTTTATGGATATCTTACTTACAATTTAATTTTTCAATCCAATACAATTCAATAAATAATATCATTATTAAGTAAGACATCAAGTTTTTTTCACTGTACCTACCTATAGTTTAATTAAGACTTATAACTTTAAAAAGTTTATTAAGTAAATAATCAGTGTACCTACATCTATAGTTTAAGTTTAAGAAATTCGGCTCTTCAAATAAATCGCAATCGTTGTACTCTTGATATTTGGCTCTCTTGACTTATGAGTTTGCCGAACACTGCGCTAAGGCATCCAATTAACCGGGAGAAAATACTATCCAGTTATCGTTTCCGTATGAATATCTTACCGTTTAACCAGTTTAAGCCGTCAGATTTCTTTCACATAGTTATATTGTTTTGTTTGTGCAAATAGCTACTAAAATTTAATCAGTTAACCGTATAAATTTACGCGGTTTTCGGCTAGCTTAGCAATATTACCATTTTCCGTTTAAGGCGATGTTGAAGCTCTAGCCAACACAAGAGTGAGAGATTGTCTTTAACCAATGCTTACGGGCCGCACAAAATTTTGTTTTTGCTAATTGCTTTTCAAATGCAAATTAACACGTTAATTAAAAAATTAATTGAAAGAGCCCGTAAACATTGAGTTAAGAGATCTTTTTTTTTTGAGAAATGGATATTAGCCACTTGCTCAACTTATGCATATATTATACTGATCTACGATAGACCCTGCTACGTTTTAACGCGTCGTTTTATGTGTCAATAAAATGCAAATAATTAGAGGGTTTTGAGATATTGTGTCGCATAGAAAACTTGTAATGAATAAAACAAAAAAATGAATTTTATTGAATATGAACATATTTTATGCAAATGGAGCTAAATATAATTTCGATTTCTTTATCAATTTCAAACGAAATAACTGAGTTTTTTTATTTTTTATTGAAGACATGAGCAGTGATCGATTTTTATATTGTTATTCTGAAATATACTATGCCATATCTACTTATTTTTTGATACATTTAGAAATTATATCGCTGAGACATTATTAATATTGAAATATGACCGCATTATTTTCGTTTTTGCAAAAATGAAGGCGTAATTATGCAATTGGATGATTTCCGTCAAAGTATGTCCATTCCAAAAAATATATAAAATAAAAATATTTGTAATATAGTTGATAACTTTTTTTATAACTTCCTTCTTTCTTACGTTTCGTACACTTTTTCAAATTAATTTATGTTAATTTTTTTAATGATTAATAGGTGTTAAATAAGTAAACAATAAAAATGCATTGTTATTTTCATTTATTTTAATTATATAATTATAATTACAAATGTTTTGTATGTTTTCTAGCTATTTTTACACTATGCGTATAATAAAATAAAATATAATACATTATATTTCAAGCAATCACCATTATTCATAGGAGCCGAAAAAGTTCTCCTTACAAACTATTCTAGGAAGACTATTATGTACATATACATGATATCATTTAAAATTGTTGAACCAATGCAGCTACATGACCAACAAAACTGACAAATTCACCTGCCACGATTCAAAGGCCGCACCAAAGGTAGCTGCCGCCCGGGTATTAGCTCAAAACCCCTCACCCCCAAACGATTAAAAAAATAGTAGAAATATTATGAAAAAAACCAAAAGACATTTTATTTACAAAAATTAAGACATTTTTTACGCATTACCATTCTATATAAGTACATAAAACGAAATGAAATGTTTGATGAGCATGCAAGCATACGATTAATATTAGAACATCGCACCGTAGGCCAGAAGTTCTCATATTATATGAGGTGGAATGTTGGGTTACAATAACAAAACAACTGTTTTCTGATATTTGAAAGGAAGATTATGACAGCAATATTTGAAAACTAGAATGAAAATAATACTATGTTTGTGAACGCCGATTGCCATGGTAGTTGTCAAGAATCGAAAGGCAAAAACACTAGAAAAATATTACAAGAGTAGCCTCTTGAATGGATTCACGATCCTCAGTGATTAATAATTTATTCCCACAGGGACGCCCTAAAACCCGCCGGATAGACAAGCTCATAAAGTTTGATGGGTGTACGTGACAGCAAAGAACTAGGAACCGAAAAGAGTGGTGAGAGCTAGGAGAGGCCTTCATCCAGCAGTAAATTGACCCCGGCTGATAATAATTATGATGATGATAATATATAAAGATACATTCTACTTCAAAATATAATACAACAGAGTTAAGCAGTCGTATGTTTAGCAAAAATTCTTATTTCTCCAGAAAAACATAGAATATTGGCATTGCTTGAATAATGTTGGAGGATACCTTTATATTTACCATAAAAACCTTTATTAGTCAACACAAGAATGTTAACCAATGACAGAATGCCAACATCATTAAATGTGAAAACACCCTGAAATAGAATTTTAAAGACATTAATTTTATTTTTATTTGTAAAAAAATAATATAAAAAAAAATTATATATTATAATATTAATACTATCGACCGAAGGTACTTGATGGGATTTGAATTTATAGTCTAATGGATTTAAGTTGTATACTTTTCCATTTTAGTCGTTTTTTGCGATCCGGGTTTCGCTTTTCGGCATCTTCAGGCACTACGTACACTCACCAAAAGGCAAATATACACCTTTCTTTTATCTTTTTAAACGTTCTGAAAATTATCAGTAAAATAAATATTAAATTGTAGTTCTTACTCAAAACACTATACTCGCCTTTAAAAGGCACGACTCTCAATAATATTATAAATAGATGTTTGAAAATTATGAAAAAGCTATGATTTTCAAAATATGTAATAGAAAACTGAATGGAGCACTTACCTTAATTGTGGTACAATTTTTATCCATAGACAAATATTTAGAATAAAAATATTTAACCATTATAGGGTTGTCACAAATAGTGTCACTCTTTCGACTAATTATTTGTTCATAATGTTTTCCATTCCATTTGAAGACTCGCAATGTGGACTGTAAAAGTAATTAGGTACATATCAAATTATGTCATCATAAATAAAATGTACTTTCCGAAAATATATTAAGGGAATTCCTCTTACTTGATTTTAAACAATATTTATAAATCACCAGTTACACCAAATTTATAGAATTTTATTTACAATTATTCATTTGACATTTTTTTACATTATTGACTTAATCATAAATTAACTGTGCCAAAGCCGATTTCACATAACTACATGATAATGTACGGCAGTTAGAATTACATTTGCATGGTTTAACTAAATAATTTGGTAGAGGTTCATTCGTCATTTGTCTTGGATACAAATTATTTTCTCGTAACTCATAGCCAAGTTGTAGGAAATCAACAGGCTCAAATAGTGGATCAAATGAGCTTTTACATAAATAAACTTGGGCTTTGACGACCCCACACGATGACATCTATATCATTGTGCAAATCTGTAAGTAGTGTTTGTAAAAACTGTGATCATGATACTTAAAGCAGTTTGAACATTTGACTTGTTCCTTTTTTTAATAAAGTGCACTTAGTTTGGTTAGTGGTTATCGTTGTTTCATTTATTCACTTACCTATATGTGCAACCTACACTGTTTCTGGATTGGCCATTATACTTAAACTAATGTTATATGCATATATATGGTAAAGAAACCAATCTGGGTGATTCTATACAAAAATATTACTAAATAAAATAATTTAAGCCAAGGAGGATCCTAAAAATCGATAATTTTGAACACATTGCACTACCCGCTATTTTTATTTTTTCAAATGGGATGAACCGCTTGACGACCATGCCGATGGCATGGTACAATTATTGAATTTTCAGTCAATCCCTGATTCGGTCTTGGTTTTATTGAAGAACTCAGAACAATTTTTGGTCGATTATAAGAAAAAAAATTAAAACTACATTAAAAAAAATTGACCACTAATATCGCCTGGCAACATCGACATTATATATATTTGTGACCCGAAAAACCCATTCCAATTGTCAGAATGCGTTCCGCATATTATGTATACGAAAAGTCTATGGGATCCTGCACTAATAGGTATCTTTCTCCGCGGTGTTTTTTTTTTCAAATATGTAGACTACATTCCGATTGAAATTATTTTACCACTCCCAATCTATGTACGACTCGAAAAACTGGCTAATAATATTTTAATTGTAATTGCATTACTCGTGGCCCATGGTAGTGGGTTAAAGGGAAGATGTGAATCTTTGCGTTTAAACTGAGGTGTAGTTTCCTTTTACCGTTTCTGAGTTATGCTCTTGGCACAATAAAATAATAGTTTGACGATGAGTGCAATTAGTTTCCAAAAGAACATCTAAACTTATCATTTTCATGACGAATGTTATTTTGAGTATTTTTGTGTATTCACTTTTAATGCGTCGCGTCAGTATTAATAATTATTAGCTGAAAATAATATTTGTGTTCAAGTTGTAGAATGCCAATGATACTCTTTGGAAGATTACAGGCTATTTGAAGTTGGACCATGGTTATACGCAGTCCAACATCAGACCATATTGCCATGATTCTAAAATAAAGATTTACGTAGGTACTTCATAAGTATGTTTATTAAAATATGTAATTGCTACATACCAAAATTGGTTTACCAGATTCGGCCGTCGTACTGTATCCAGACATTATAATGTTGAGTCCACGTTTTTCAAATTTAAATACATTTTCCGTAATGTTTCTTCTCCTCGTGCCCTTACAGACTCCGAATATTTCTACTTCTGCCAAATACGGACCCTGTTGAAATAGAATATTATTGTAATATGTATAATTCAATTAATATTCATCTTTAAAATTGCTCAAGTATTAAAATTAATTATATTTACAATTATCAAATAATATTATAGTGATAAAATAACATTAATAAAAATATTATTGTAATCCAGGTGCTTTGATAACGTTATCAGTAATTTGAGTGTTTTTAGTTTTTGTAGTTCAGGAAAACCACAATTCTTATAACGGTACAATGAAACATTATTAAATATATATGAAATTACGAAATATTAACAATTTGAAGAACCCAATATTGTCCAAATCGTCAAAATCTCACGACTACATAGGGCATATCCTACGAATATATTAGGATTCTTGAAGCGTCATAATTTCCCCAATATGGTGGTATAATGGAAAATACACATACAAATAATTTGATTTAACACACACAAAACAACTGCATTGAAATTGCGCAGGATTTTTGAGAAGGCCAGGACCTATCATGGAAGGTAGAGACACATACACAGAGGACAACCAATGAGTAACGTTGTCTCCACGCAATATTCTAAATCAATTATCCGGAGGTACCCATACACATATTATAATATATTAAAAAATAAAATCTGATAATTACAAATAATTTTGGATCCATTAGAAGGTTTCTGGTTGGCTGAATTTTAAGATAAACTATAACTAAAATAACTCCAGCTATAATACACTTTTCAATTCCCATTGTTTTTCTTTTAAAAATCTATTTTTACCATTTAAAATTAAATACAAAAATTATAACGATATCACATTTAAAACTATAAAGAATCGAATGACCTATCAAAATAATATATCACTAATATGCACCATATTGTGTATTTATTTTTTACAATTTCGTTTTATTTTGTTGTTATTGTAATTACGACTATCAGCCTAATTGGGCTCCAATATTAGAATTCCTGTAATGATTAACAATCTGACTTTATATATTATTTTGTGATTACGTAATTTAATGAAAAAAACAGATTATTTTTAATTTATTTCTGTACCTAGGTATATTATGCATTTTTTCAAATTGCTATTATATCTCTTGTTATGACAGGAAACTGATGATGGAGTATTTATAGTGTTTGTTATTGCAATCCACTAGGTCTGATATATATTTTAAATAATTGCGTTATATTAATAATATAGATTTTTTACAGGTAGAGCTAAGTAAAGTTTACCATACGATTTCACAATAAATACTTATTTAATATTATTACATACTACTTCTCCAACTTCTATATCGAGACGTACACGTCACCGCGGCCGTTTTTGGAACTAAAACCGTTGCTATTGTAAAGCGCGCGACGTAATACTGTCATTCGCATACATCACAATGACGTAGATACATTATAATATAATATATGGAAGCCGAACAGTATATACATTATTTTCGTGGATGCGGAGCATTTACAGCATATATAGACTGCACTGCAGATTAAATCTTTTTCTATAATTTTTTTGTTTATTTATATTATTTTCTTCTACAATAGGCATTGTTATATTCTGATCTATCATCAGCTTAAATCTTTGCTACGAGCATTTACCAAAATTGTTCTGCTGATTCTTAGAAAATTTATAGCTTCGTAAGCTATTTTTTTTTATTCAAAAACATGCAATAAAGATCAGGGATTGACTCATCTGGTAGCTTTTAAAATATTAATTAAATATTTTTTTTCTGCTTCGGTGTCATTTATTAATCAGAGCATATCATGCAAAATAAGACAATAATAATTATTAGTAGCTATGCAGATGGAGAGGGCACTAGATGGATCATAATTGATTAGATTTTTGATTGACTGGTTGAAGAAGTCTGCTTCCATGGAGCTGTAGATGAAGTCGTAGACAGTTTCAAGACGTGGTCGTGGATGGTTTCTACGCTCAAGTCTTTATGAAAAATGGTATTTCAAACGAGCCATTGGGTATACGTAATTGTTCTAAGAGATTTTTTGTATAGTCTGAAACGTTTTTTAAAATCTTTAGCATATCCGCCCCAGACAGGGATAATGTCATAATATGTCGGGTAATTGCAGTATAGAAAAGAAGCGAGTTAGCTTTTTCTATCTATCATATGGTTTTGTCTGGCGTGAGTGATTTGAGTTTGGCGTTTTTTGATTTTCAAATAATAATTATTACATGATAGATGTTTGCCTAAAGTTAAGCCTAGACAACGAAAGCTTTATGTACCTATCACTATTTTCTACGCTTAAAATAGTACCAGCCAGAAAAGAAAAATAATAATATATCTGTTATAATGTCAGTCAACAAATAATACTATGATCTGCAAAAATAATTCAATATAATGAATGCTGGTTAGAAGAAAAGCTAAATTTCTTTCATACATAATACAGTATTTTGTTCATTACTTTCCATCGGGACCACCATTTGTAGTTGTTTGATATTTTAATTTGGCATGATGTATAATCTACTAAGTTTAATTTTATATGTATATATATTTGATTAATAAACACATTCTAATATTACATAATCGTTTGGCTTTATTATTTTGATAGTTTAATGTAGATTGCGGATAAACATGGTATGCGAGGAACGATTGTTCAATTGAGAGATTATTTGTGAACTACTTGATTGAAAGTTTTGATATTGACTTACATATTGTGGGAAATGGATGTTTTTACGAGAGAAATTTTTTTTTAATACAAACCTCCACCCTGTAGAAGCCCATATGATCTTATTAGGATCGGACATGGTCGGATATATATTTTAATATAATAATACAATGTAATATGGTAAGTTTGAGTGACGAGCACTTAATTATCATCTGAGATTGGTTGTTCTATGTTGTGTAAAAATATGAGATTACTAACTCTTTAAATATAGCTTTTATTATCATGGAAGTAACACAGTCACAATTGAATATAAATATTATATATGAATGAACTGGTATCAAAGGTTAACTATGGAACATAATATATATAGGATACATCTACTTTATATACTACATGACCCAAATAACCTAGTGAAAGATTATATCGTAGTACAAAGGTACTATAATAGATACTATAATAGATATAATGGATACTAATGTATAGACATTATCATGCTGTATTATTAGTGAGACAGCCGATATAATAATATTAAAAATCGATTAGTTTTATGGTGTCACTTTAGGGGTCGTTTATAAATTAATGATGTTATTTGATTGTTAATGTTTTTTGACCATCCTCAATGTCAGGGATCTGCGACGTGGTACTTGCGGAGAAAATTTTATGCAACTTCGCCAAATCTCGCCACTTCCAGATCTTTGATATCCGATTCGGTTATCTGGTGAGCAGTGACATTACATAGGTATTACGGAATGTCTTAACGTTGAAAAAAATAACGAATCATACATTGATGTATTTGTCACGACTTAGTGAAATAATGAGAAGGCATTTTAGAGTGGCGGGTGGTCCAAGAATCTGGTAATAGTATGTACCTACATGTATAATTAAAAATAAGATATATGTAGCAATCATACCTTTCTGCATTAAATGAGTAACACACTTTAATATGCATGTTTTGTTGTTAAAACAAAACAATAGAGCGATAATGATAATCAGCATTTTCTCAATCATAACTTAATCAGTAGGGTCTGTTATGATTTGTTAATTGCGACAATGTCTCCTGTCATATATGTACGACATTAAAATGTTGTATAAATTGGAAGGACAATGCATGAATTCTCACTCACTCATCAAGTCCGTCATGAGACGAGACGTACTACTATTGTCACGAGTCCTTCACTTGACACAGTCAACCGTCATTCCATTCGAATCTAGTCTCTCAGTTTATTAATATAATCAATCCTTTGATCACATCGATCTCACCGGTACATCATTACCCGCGATTATAATTTCACGCTGTCATCCTTATTATTGTATTCATTTACTCAAGTAAGACGACCTTCTATCTCCTCCAAAAGTCATCTACCACCAAATATCGAATCCAGAGATTTAATATAATACAGATGGACTAAGTTCATACTTTTGGGCAGGAAAAAATACAATCTCGTCGGGCCTTGTTCTCACCGCACCGCTTCGTCCTCCATGACTTATGCCGCATATAAGACAAGCCAATCACTGCTTACCTATAATTTGCATCGGACACCATAAAATTATTTCTAGTGTTTTTTTTACCATGCCTTATCCTTACAATATCATGTGGGCATCCACAGAGTGGAGGTTTGTATTAACAAATTTTTGTTTTTAAGATAAATGGATGTAAGGCACTTCCTCAAACTATTAAGTCCATCAGGGGCGGCTCTACCTTAAGGGTTCGTAGGGACAATCCCCACTTTGTTATCATGTCAAAAATACACGTCCGATATCTTTATCATATCCATACTTAATTACATGATTAAATGAACTATTTTATCTATTTTATCATACTGGGGATCGAATCAAATGACCCCATGGTGATTAAAAACGCTGGCTGTATGTCGTTGTTCAAAACTGAAAATGTTAAGTCTGTAATAATAATTATTAGGTTTTAACGAAGTTACTATTTTTAAGCACGCATTTTAGATGTGGTTACTCAGATAATCATATTATTTATTCTGAAAACTTACTAATTTTCTCATTAATAACATCATATTATTACAAGTAGTTTGGTACATAATGTATAATAATTATAAAAAAATAGGTAGGTATGTATATTTATTATTTAATGGCCAAACCCCACCACCTAGAAAGTCGCCGAGCCGCCACTGAAGTCCATACTCTGACTCCAAACACAAATTGAAAATCAATATGTGTATTTACCAAATCCACAATTCAAACCTGGGACCCACGACATTATAATCCGACGCGTAAGCCAAGTGTAATACCATTCAAAAGAATATGTATATAATCATTAAAAATATAGAATAAATTGTGTTCGTGTCGTACTTGCACATGATAGGTAACTAAAGCTATGGTTTTTGATATTACATATATTACAGTCTGTCAAAGTTTTTATTATATTGACGGCACACTGACAGTACTGGTTAAGTGTGACATCAACGACTGACTACTTGAAGGTGACAAACATCAACTCCCACATATATGCACAAACCATCATATTAAACAATATCTAGATTAAATTGGCTGTGCTATGTGATTGGTCCAGACTCAGGGGTGAATAAGTATAACCACGATGCCTGTTCCCTCTGTGACCCGTAAACAATTATGTATTATATAAATTGATCATATCAATACAAGCGTCGTACATCACTGATGTAAATTATCCAGTGCGCAAGTTTTATCTTCATTAGACAAATGCCGTAGACATTTCCTGCATCAAAATCAACAACCACCGATGCAGCATAGATGGGTGAAATATTGTCTAGTAGAAACTTTTAACTAGCACTTTTTGTGTATAACTTTACCAATTATTTATAATTATGTATTGATTTACAAAAATTGTTCATAGTTTTGGCTAGGTTTATTGTAATAAAATAATGATATCATTATAATTGAATAATATTATAACATATTTATCTTTGTTTGGAATATTTTTTCAACATACCTACTTAATTGCTGAATAATCTTTTGGATTTGGTATATTATGTTTTGTCTAAATTAATAATCGCAGATGATTTTTACTGAATAATTACAATATAAATAAAACAATCATTTTTACTAGTTATTTGGGTAATAAATTTTATTATATATTCTTTATAATTACAAACATTTAATTACAATGTAATACCTTGTTATTTTTTTACATTATGCACAAAAAATAAATAACAATAAAAGTAATTTATACATAAAAATCCATGTTTCCAAAAACTGTTTTCTATCGTATTGAATAATTTCACAGATTTTGTTAATGCATAAATGATTTTGTAAATAATACAATATTTGTGTACTATCTATAAGTATATAATGACGTAGGAGCACATTGGTACGACCGCGTCACAAACACGCAGATCGTGGTGATTGAAGTAATCACGAATAAATACTTCACGTCATATTGTGTTCCGGATGCCGTCAAAGAGTGCGACACTCCGTGCGAATGTGACACGACCTCAAGAGATCCGTTGCCGTGGCTAATCCTACCTCACCCTGTAGCGGTGCTACAAAAGCAACCTACGCGCTGTAGGTCTCGCATAGCGGGAGGTGCGACCTTGTGCTTGTCTTTTACCGCAATTATGGAGCGTGATAGAATTAATTAATTCTATAAGTTAGGCATATAATATTTTATTTAACCAATATTTTATAAAAATCTTTAGACCAAGTATGGAAAAAGATAAACATTCAAAATATTTGCAAAGGAGTAGATTTATGTGTATCAGTTTTTTATGCTCATAACAAAAAATACAGAAAATTAGAAATTATTAAAAAGAGGTCAATCGTATCGGAAATGAAACTATGAGATCATTCATGGAAATATCAATAGGAATCCTGCAAATTCTAGTTACTAGCGAATCATGGCATCAAGGCTGATATTGACCGTATACTGAGATTCGAGAACGGATGTATGCGATGGATTTTGGAGTAATGAAAAGAAAGAGAGCAGACCAAGTAGCCTCTCATTACATTAAGAGTGAAGAGGCGACGTTGGACTTGGCTCGAATACGTGCTGCGGACGCCTTAAAAGAACGTCGACTTGGTTTGCATGTTCTTCAAGCCAACCGGATTCCAGCATCCTGTAATGACATACCGAGTGTATACGGCAGACCTACAGGATCTTAGTATGACCTTGAATGATACAAGAAGACTGGCGAGCGACACGGATTCTTGGAGCCGCCGCATGGTGTCCATAATATGCAGATATGGACGAAGAGAAGAGTCTAGTTCACGCCATTTATAGCCAGGATCTTGGAAAGTTTTTTTCTGGAATTCTTTCAGAATACTTTGCAGGGTATTTTCTAGTTTGCTACAATATGATAATCTAATATGACTGGATACGTGACGCGTGATATATTGAACGCTTACTGTGGCAAGTCGGGTATATTTCATTGTCATATTAACCACACCAACGCCGTGTAAACTCCTAATGACAACTAGCGCGCCACGATATAATTGCACCTAGCCACATTATGATACTCTCAAGTATTTTAAATACATTAGAATAACACTTAACTTCTTACTCAATGGTGTAAGATGGTAAAAAAATTTTGTGGCAGTAAATAAGTGTATTCTTACTTGATATAAATGTACCGTCTTCTCAAAAATACTAGCTGCACCTATCTTTATTGCCTTGTTTTGAAAAAGTCGTCGATAACCAAAAACTAAATATTAGGTTTTAAAAAATGGTGTTTATTGTCTATCTAGTATTATTTATTCAAATATTTTCTTCTTTCTTCTTTCGACCATGTCCGATCCTAATAAGATCATATGAGTCTTCACAGAGTATAGGTTTGCATTAACAGATTTTGTTTTTTACGAGAAAATGGATGTCAGCCACTTGCTCAACCTATTAGGTCCATACCCTGACAGACACAAATTGAAAAACAATTTGTGCACTTGCCAGACCCAGGATTCAAACCTTTGACCCACTGCGTTATAGTCCAACGCTTAAGCCGAACGGCCACCGTGGGTGTCAGATATTTAAAATAAATTTAATACATATCAATAGTCCGCGAGAAAGGGGAAAGTCAAAATCATCTTACAAACTTTACTAGTTATACTGTATCGCCTTTAACTATGCAAGAAGTGATGTTCAAATATTTCTAGATAGATATGATAATGGAAGTACCATCCTGAAGAAAATTTTATTTACAGATAAGAAGGTGTATAGTCGACGTGGAAGATAAAGTGCTGACCAAGCAAACTTCTTTATGACTTTAACTATGCAGATGAATACATGTAAAGATTTCTGGATAAATATTATAAGGGTAGCTATTTTAATTAAATTGTGATATTTGAAGACGATGCATTGATATATATATATATGTATATGATATATTCTTATTATAATAAGTACATCTGCGTTAAGGAGTCGTAGTCTTAGGAATAATATTTACTTCTCCATATAAACATAGTATATTTGCACTCTTAGAATAATGCTGCATGACACCTTTGTATTTACCATAAAAACTAACAGGATTCAACATGAGTTTATGAATCATAGCCAGAACATCAAGTTCGCTAAACATATTAACACCCTGAAATTTAAAAAAATCATATATTTAATTTAAAGTATGTAAAATTATCAATATACTTATAACATCAACATATTTTAGGTCATAAAAAAATCATGAATGACATACACGATTATTTATTAGTGCTATAATAATATCTAAATTAGCAACATTTCAATTCAGTCGTAACCAAGGCTTCAAACCGTTCAAGTAAAAAATTTATAATAATATATCGTCTCGGTTCCGGTTTTAGTTCCGAAAAAATAACGGTGTTTCCGGTTTTCGGTTATTGGTTCAGCTCCGAGTGATTGATTTTACAACGTTTTTATTAGCTCGTATTCTTGTTTTTCCTGTGTTTGTTTGTCCAGTACAAATCTTGCAATCGATTTTTAACTAACTTCCCGACTAGTTAGACATTTGAAACTTTTAGAATATATCAGAACACGATGCCAATACATTTTTTTAATACTTTTAGCCATCTTTAAGCAGAATTGATTTCATTTTCAATTGTCAAGCTTATATGATTCAACAGAAAATTTAAAAACGTGGTATATAAAAAGTTCTTTTTATATTGTAATAATTTTATTGTTTTTACTAAATCTGTGTTGTTTTAGCGTAAATTGCAATGTCATATATTATGTTTGTTTTTGTTAATATAAATATAAAACACTAGAATTTTCGGACAAATACATACAGTGTACACACAGAAGTTGACAACATCATAACAATCTCAACTCTCACATTAAGTCTCAAAAAAGAGAAATACATTTGAAGCTGTTGTTATTATACTATTAAAAATGATTATCATCAATGAAACCAGACTTTTGAATCGCAGCATCAAATAGCATCAAACCCAAAATTGCAGGTTCCTTTCTTATTGGTTCTACAAACATAACATGTAGATTTTGTTTGCTTCAAGTAGAAAAAATGATATTTGCCACTATTGAAAACTTATTATGTCCATGGTTTGGGTCCAAATACACATTAAAAAACTACATGTGAATTTTGAAATCAAACCTGAGTAAAAAATTCAGAAAAAAATCAGATGTTGTTTTTCTAATATGTATTTAGACGCAAAGCATGAACAGTGAATCAGAGTGGTGACTCGAGCGGCGGATAATGCAGCAGACTAGTTTACTCTCTCGTAGAACTGCGTGGAATTTTCAGAAACTAGACAAACGTACGTGACGTCATAGATATTACCTAAGTTATGAAATGGCAATCACCCGGACATGTCGCTCGATAACTAGACAAATGTCAGGCAAACCAACCACGGTGGAACAAACCAACCCAATAGTGATAATAAATTAAGTATCATTTGCCATTTTTCCATCCATTTGTGTGATGATTTATCGGTAGTCATCGGAACGTAAAAAACGCAACGTGTAACAATTATGATTATTATCTTAAAAAAATATGAAGTTGCCAACTTATTCTCTGTGGACATGCCTTTATACAGTACGGTCTTCTATAACAGGAGTTTTCAACTCATTTGCTGTTGTCATCGACTTTTTATTTATGAAATTTCTTGCGATCGACCTATGAAATTCGTGAAATATAACACCTCATTTAAAAGTATAAATAATTTGTAAAAGATTGTTAATGGGTTACCTACATAATATCATCATTAAATCTCCTACTTTTATTTTTCCGTATCAAAAATATTAGATAATTATTTTCTCGTAATATGTTTCTGATTTAATCCAAATTCAAAACTCTTAATTTAGATATAATGCTAGATTACAGAGCCAACTTTCGTCATTAAATTAAAAAAGTTTTAATCTTTTTTAACAAAATTACAATATTTTCGCAGAAATTTGCTTCGACACCTGTGTACAATAATAATTCCGCTTCTCGTTCATAGAGTTCAGATTGGAAAAACACCTTTGGATGGATTTTTTTCAAATTGAATTAACGATTGCATATTTTTTTTGTTTTTAATCAGTTACCGGCTAAAACTTTGTAATGAATTATACAGTGTGATCACGATCTACTTGTTGGCCATACTTGCTTTATAAAACGACGAATTAAGCTTATAAAACATTTACTTATAGATTTGTATAATACCTTTTTAAATACTTATGTATTAGTACTAACCTTAACTGTGTTGCAATTTTTATCCATAGACAAGTATTTTGAATAAAAATATTTAACCAATACAGGATTGTCACAAATATTGTCACTCTGTTTGATAAATGTCAATTCATATCGATTACCACTCCATTTGTAGGCACGCAACTTTGACTGTAAAATTACATGGCTATTTTTGTCATTATAATTAATATAAAAACATCACTTTAATACCATTATAGTTGTTTACTACTATAAATCTAAGCAACTGTTTGGTTTTAGAGAGTTTGGTTGTAAAACTTTGTAAAGTAATAAGTAGATTGACAATGAAGAAAATATAATTCCATCGGCAACCATCGATGCTGAAATAGTCACAAAGAGACGATTTACGTGGCTCGGTCAAGCTTTTCAGCTGAAATTCGAATGAAATCTAAATAACATTTGTAGGTAAGGAATTCGATTAATCAATTCGTTATTAAAGAATGTGGAAAAAGTTTATAAAACATGCTTTATTTTAATGAATACACAATACCCACCAAGCATTTACAGTTAATACTACTTAAACCTTAAATGCAAGATGGAAACCATTTAGATGCATTTCATGCTTAGTACTATTATAGTTTACCAGTGGCACCTGTAAATAAAAACAAAAACTATTTCGTCAGTACACTTTCTCTATTGGTAAGAACTGAAATTTTAAAAATAAAATTTCAATCACACAAAAAAATACAAAGAATAATACAGTTTTTTGTTGAAAGGTAACACCATGCAATTAAGCATTAAATGATTGACTATATTATATATTGAAATAATTTCTACATACCGAAATTGGTCTACCAGATTCTTTAGTCGTCATGTTTCCTGACATTATAATATTTAGTCCACGTTTCTCAAATATAAAAACATTTTCCGTAAGATTTTTGCTCTTGGTGCCTCTGCAGTCGCCAAACGAAATAAGTTCTAGCACATACGGACCCTGTTAAAAAATAATATAATATCTTAATTTAATTACATAGCTGGTTTTTTGAATTGCTTGGTCTGGTGTGTCCTTGTTGGTCATTGGCAAAATTTTAAAAATCCTGGATAACGTAGGTTTTTATGAGAATTAATTAGCATAATTCATAGACATGTCGATAGCTTGAAGAACAACCAGATAGATACCTAGTTTAAGATGTGAGTTCAAAGTCCACTAACCCCAAAATTTGTGAACGCATGTTAGCAGTAGTAGTATTGTCTAGGTCATTAAATTCGTAATTACTTCTTAAGGGCCTGTGTGTTATGTGAATGTCAAAAATTAAGAATTCATGATGTCATTACGAGCCATATACTTAAGTGATCTATAGAGTATGTGGAAAATATGTATGTGTTGTTATGATTCTTTACTTTTTCCCATCTTATAATTTTATGTGATATATTTATACCATAAAAGAGTATTATTTTAAATACTGTTGAGTGTCACTATGTGAGTAAGAATGACATTTTTTTTAGAATATTTAAGCTAAGCTTACAAATATTGACCACAAATTTTTAATTTTTGGCCCTGAAAGTAACACTCAATGGTCAGATTATTATTACGAGTAAAAATAAGACTGATGCTATGTTTGGATATTATAGCGATGGACACACATACAATAGTGGTGTATCAGATTAGAGAAGAGTTTGAAATGGTGAAGAATTTTGAATTTAGAATGAAGAAGGGGCATGAGTGATAGTAGTGAAGAGGATACCATGAGGACAAATAGTTGGCTAGATAATATCTGACGCAATTATCTAATAAAGCTTAAAGGCGGACGTGCTCAGCGTGGGTCAAAATTGAGCTTGTTTTTCTATTTTCAAAGCATGATCCTGGACATACCTTAAACGTTGTAGATAATCTATATATATAATTTAAAGCCTCATTATCTTTTATATTTATTTTTAACATTTGATGACTGCATAAAGTATTTTTATTACACAAAATAGTATTCTTTCAAACCTCTCGCTCTAATGTTTTAGAATATAGTCATATTTCAGTACATAACTGTGCAGTGGTGTTAAGATTTTTTACATTTATTAATTTTTAAACGCATTTATAAAACTATCTGTATAATTTATGTTGACATTATTATAGTGAAATATTTTCGATAAAAAATTATATTGATAATCTCTGTGATCCCAAATTTGACAAGAATTAGGCATTTTATTATTCAAAAAATGGGCAAGATTAACACATCATTGCATTAAGTCATCAAAAGTTTAAAATAAATATAAAGGATATTAAGGCTTCAAAATTATATAAATAGATTATCTATAACGTTTAAGGTATGTCCAGGATCATGCTTTGAAAATAGAACAAAAGCTCCAGTTTGACCTACACTGAGCATGTCCCCCCTTAATACGTTTTAATATATTATAAAATCTGGTACATACGAATGTTGTCGAATCGATTTTAAGGCATCTAACCACTTCAGTGTTAATAAAAATGGTAAGTATTGACACAGCCCCTGCAATAATAACACACTTTGTAATTCCCATTGTCTTATTATTCCATATATTATATATTCTAACTTTACTATTCAAATGTTAAATGCAAATGATGTTACATTAACTGTATAACATCGAATGATCACTAATATTTGCATCACATCATAACGCTGTTTTATGGGGACATACATAATGTGTTTTGTAATTACGACAATCAAGATATCTAACTGAATCGTAATTTGAATGATATCATATTATATGAAAGGCGTCTGATTATTTTTTAATTTATACCTGTATCTAAAATTATTTTGTATTTTTGTTAATTATTCGATATTTTTCTATTTTTTTACGATTGCAGCTTTATATAGTATAGCAAAAATAATCATATATCATTGACCTATTTTTTTCATATCCAAATAATCTACTTGCTTTTTTATTTGCTATCAGGTAGATATCATAAATTTCATCTGAATAATTTTAATCTGTCTACATCATGCAATTTCATATGCATATTCTGATCCATCAGCGCATTTTCTACTCCAAATTCTATTTCTATCAGGTACCAACATACAAACTTGAATTTTTGCTCACTGCAAACTAAAAAATCACTCTCTATAACAGTGGTTTTCAAACTCTTTTATCTCGCGGTGATCTTGGTGTCTAGATATTTTTTTACAACGCTCTAAATGCATCGATTCGTTTAATGGGTGAGCCTGTTTTCTGCATATAATGTATTACATCTTTATTTAAATTTAAACTCACCGAAGGTGATTTATATTCTAAAATTTTATCTTAAATCATTACATTGAAACTTCTACTACAGTATTTCGCTAGTTTCAACGCTTACCTATACGCACTATCTTTATTTCTGAGACATATTTACCGTAAGCACCGCACTCGGCTTCACAAAATCTACTCTAAAAGGTCGTATTTATTTAAATGTTATGGGTTTTGTTAGTAGAAGTGTGTAATATTTAGTAATACACGTATTAATACATTTTCCTTTTGTTTATTTGAGTTGATTGTAATTTTGTAGTGTGCGTGATTGTGACGTATTTCACTGATTACTCATCTCCACTATAAAATCCTACAATGGTGACCCCGACGTGAATTTGCCATGCGTGTACTTTATACCGATGTCTGCAATGGACTGATTGAATCAGCGGGTCTATTCTATACACAAGGCTGCTTTCGGTCCACTACGGCAGCTAAATAGAGTAGGAAAGTATCTAATTATTTACACGTATTATAACAATTACAATAAGTTAACCGTCTGTACTGTCGAAACTGTCTATATCGGTCTAAAATGTATCACAGCTAAGAGAGGTGCTGTTAAAATATAGTACTTATTGTAAAAATTATAATAAAATAATTATAAATTATTGTAATTGTTACAATAAGTGTTAATAATTCGATACTTTCTTTTCTTTCTGTTATTTGATCATATTTTGTATAAATATTGTTTTGGATTATTAACTTTTGCAAACACCCTGAGGCAACGCGAGGTACAGTTTGAGTACTATTGCCTTAAGAGAGCCTTATATTGCGTTTAAAAATATGTTCTGATACTTCAGAAATATAATACCAATAATGATATATTTCATATTTTTTTCGGTTTTAAATATTAGAAAATTAATGAGAAATAGATTTTATTACAGGAATCTGCTATTGTTTAAATCTTTACATAGTTACACATAATCACAATTGCTGTGTAATTGTACCTATATGATTTTATAATGTGTACTGTGATAATAAGTCTAATTTTATGTCAAGATTTCTTTCTTTATAAATCTATCATGTTACCAATATGGGTAATGTACTAAATAATAACATTGCAATATCATCATCATTACGAATATATTCACTAGCCAAACTCTGGTCAAATAGGTTTGTATTTTCTACGTCCGTCATTTTTTTTTCCAGTATCGGAATGTATAGGACACAACTTTTTTCCCTCAACAATTTTTTAAATAGTATAGTATTTCTTTAGGGTCCTTATTTCTGTTATACAAACTAAAGAGAACTTCATATACCGTAACAACTAACCAATTCAAAAAATTTACTTCCCATGTTTTGTTGTTTTTGGGCTGAGAAATTTGTTGTACGTCACATAATCGCTTCGACTTCAGTCAGATTTCTGAAAAAAGCTCAAATATGCCATCCGTATGTATTAACAAATAGCCAATCCAAAAATGTAGCTTCCCGAAGCTTGTTGTTTTCGATCCGAAAGCTTGTTGCAATGTCAGCAGGTAAGTTTAAAAAAATCAGTTCCTTAACCTGTATAAATAATTAATATATAAATTTGCTTTTATGTAAATCAAAAAAAAACGTATTTAGTCGAATCTACTCCTAGAATCGTGACAATGTCCAGTTTTCTGTCATTCCCTATAATCCCCAATGCTACACCACTTATACAGTTTATGTAATGATCTGTACTTGAAAGAGTTTCTACTATAAAATGATCAATTGTAAATAAATTAATTATGAAAAAATAAAGGGTAAAACACTACAAATCTTCCAACAGATAGAACACTCCGTCATCTCCATTGCGATACTAAGAATATCCAAGAGAGCAGCTGAATTTTCTCATTAGATTATTTTGCTAATCTGCTGCTTCATATACTCACCCAACCAACACTCATAAGTTTTTTTCACTAAAAGATGCTTAATTTGTTTTACTGTTGTCGGTGCGGAGGTACCCATGGTCCAAATTTTTCGAACCACAGAGGCAGAAAATATAATTAGACACTTTGAAATTGTTAGATAATATATATCATAATATATATGTAATATTTTTTTTTCTATAATTTCTACGTATGCTTTAATCAATAATCTCAAATAAAGTATATTTTAAATGAATAAAACAAAATTAACAAAACAATAAAAATTTTGTCATTATTTTGCCTGAATATAGTTTATTTTTACACAATATACATAATAATTTAATAAAATAAAACTATAATCTATGCATATTTCATACCTTCACCGTATTACAATAAGTTTCTTATGACAACCAATAACTTACACGTAATTCACTAAATATTTATAAATAACAATGCAAACAATATTAGTAAATTCTTTTCTAATTTATATCAGCAATGTATTTGATGTTTTTATTTATCCCGTTATATTTTATCATTTCAAGACCAAAAAGTTGAAAAAGATTCGCTACTTACGATTTATTTTGTTAAAATTACGTTAAGCAAAGAAAATGGTCTTAAATTTTATTTCAGAAAGATTGATTATATCAAATCATCCAAAACCATCGATCAGATATAGATACATAGTAATATATTATAACCATTCGTAATAAACTAATTCCAGAAAATAAATTTAACTATCAAGGCTCCGCCGTCACTGCTAAGAATTATATTAAAATATAAATCAAGAGATGAATGCGGGTAGCCTACAAGTGTTTACGGACTCAGTAATTCTATAGTGCGGATTTGGTATACGAAAATTTTCTACTGGAACTAGTTGTAAGAGAGTGATAATATTTGTATCCAAAAAATAAATAATATAATACACGTGCGAAAGCATATTGCCAATGTAAATATCAAGTGTAGGCGCCGAAAATAATACAAAGGTACCAGTGACGTGCAGTCCATAGAAACTAAAGATGCACCGCACCCCCATAAATAATAGATATAGTACTACGTATTAAATTTATATAGAAATGCAAAATGAAAATCGTATGGTAAATTTTACATAACTCTACTTTTAACAGTTCTGTTTTATTAATCTCACCTTTAAATAACTGTGTTTTTGTTTTTTTTTAATTTGATTACCTGATCATTTTATTTGTCAATATTTTTAGACCATCGATATATCAGAGCTACCGAGCTGGATCACGATTAGTTACAAAGCTCAAATTAGGTAATATGGCAAAAATAGTATTTTTATATATATATATATATATATATAAATATATATTTATATCCGACCACATTTAGCGGCTCATGTGTGAATAGACGACCTTCGTCGATCACTATTTCACATGTCATATATAATGACATGGATGAGGTAGCAATTTGCTGTCTTTTTCGTTATATTTAAAACATGGTCAGCTATCACTTAACTATAAATAATATGTTTATACCCAAAAAAATATCATCTATTTTTAATGTCTCTACATTGATCATTTTGATCAACACACTTGTTCGTTCATGCAACGTTGCCAAATTATCTTGAATTCAGAACACAAAGAACTGAGAGCTAGCTTTGTTCAACTAATGTTTACAGCTGTTGTATTGTTATGATGAGAGTTTTTAAGACCATTTTATATTTGAATGTAAATTACAAGATAATAATATTAGAAAAATAAATAAAATTAAAATTTGTGTACTAACATTATAAGTATTTTGACAATTACAAAAAAAATCAAGTTGATATATTATTTTGGAATGAGTTTGTTGCTTTGAAAAATGAAATTTGACTATCGATAAGAAAAATATCTGTTTAGTCGGTATCTTGATAAAATCATGAATAAAAGTATTTAGAAATGATTAAGACGATAGGTATTGTACCTAAATGAATGATTTACATGCGTGGTGTACGGTGTGGTGTACCTTAATTATTAAGGTAAGTAGGTACATGCAAAAAAATAATTCGTCCACACCAGGGATATGTACATACTATTGGAGAAGACAGATGAAGGTGTGAACTGTAATAATTCTAATTAGTTTTTCGGCAATTATAAATATGTCTCCAGTGCCAGTGGCACCCATACTACCAAATAATATTTTGTATGAATAAAATTATCTTGTGAAGTGCATGTAAAAACAATACATAGCATTATGACCACTGTACTGCTTGGGCTTATTTTTTTTCCACTAAACAATGGCTACCTTTTTTTGTTTACTAATAATTGAAAAATTACTCATTTTACGAGATTCTCATTTTATGCCGTGTTTATTCATAAAAACTTTTTAGATTTTAGAACTGTATTAAATTTTATATTTGGCGTTTTTTAAATCATTCTGTTATTATGCCTACTGTTAATCTTTTCGATGCACCCCAACTATTTTATAACTTACTAGCTGAAGTACCCGGCTTCGCACAGGGTCGCTTCGTGGTTATATTTATCTTAGATATTTGAAAAATAATAAGAGGTAATTATTTTTTTAATATTAAAATATCTGTGTAATACAATATGGCAATATGAAAATAATTCTAATAGGAGTAAAAGTCAAACATAAGAACACTAAATTAAAATCGAATCCAAAATATGAAAACGTTATTAATGTTATTAATATATTGTAGTAAAAAAAAAAAATCAAAATTAAATGGAACAAACAAACCTTGTATTTTATATAATAATAATTTAGAAACCTTCGCAGGTGTGCGCACAACAACTGACAAAAGTTTCATCGCAATCGGATGAATGGTATAGGAACGCATACGGATGGTAGAAGAAGATGATTTTCTAATTCAGAAATCTTCGTGGGCATGCGCATGACAACTCTCCAAAGTTTCATTGCAATCGGATGAATGGTGTAGGTACGCATTCGAATATAAGGAGAAGATGATGGTTTTACTAATTCAGAAACCTTCGCAGGCGTGCGCACGACAACTCACCAAAGTTTCATTGCAATCGGATTAATGGTATAGAAACGCATACGAATAGAAGAAGAAGAAGATGGTTGTACTAATTCAAAAACCTTCGCGGGCGTGCGCACAACAACTGGTCAAAATTTCATCACAATCGGATGAATGGCATAAGAACGCATACAAATAAAAGAAGAAAAAGATGGTTGCAGTAATTCAGAAACCTTTGCGGGCGTGCGCACAACAACTGGTCAAAATTTCATCACAATCGGATGAATTGCATAAGAACGCATACAAATAGAAGAAGAAAAAGATGATTGTACTAATTCAGAAACCTTTGCGGGCAAGGGCACGACACTTGATCAAAATGTCATTGCAATCAGATGAATGGTATAAGAACGCATACAAATAGAAGTAAAAGATGATTCAGAAATCTTTGTGAGCATGCGCACGACAACTCACCAAAGTTTCATTGGAATCGGATGAATGGTGTAGGTACGCATTCGAATATAAGGAGAAGAAGATGGTTGTACTAATTCAGAAACCTCTGCGGGCTTGCGCACAACAACTGGTCAAAATTTCATCACAATTATTGGATGAATGGTATAAGAACGCATACAAATAGAAGAACATAGAATAGAAGAATAAGAAGAAGAGAATGGTTGTATCGATTCAGAAACCTTTGCGGGCGTGAATACAACACTTGATCAAATTTTAATTGCAATCGGATGAATGGTATAGGGACGCATACGAATAGAAGAAGAAGATGGTTGTACTACTTCAGAAACCTTCGCGGGTGTTGGCACAATTACTGACGAAAATTTTATTGCAATTGAATGAATGGAATAGAAACGTATACGAATAGAAGAAGAATATAGTTGTACTAATTCAAAAACCATTGCGGGTGTTACCACAACAACTGACGAAGGTTTCATCGCAATCGGATGAATGGTATAGGGACCATACGAATAAAAGAAAATAGAATGAAGAAGAAGAAGAAGAAAATGGTTGTACTAATTCAGAAACCTTCACGGGTGTTGGCACAATTACTAACGAAAATTTTATTGCAATCGGATGAATGGAATAGGAACGCATACGAATAGAAGAAAATAGAATAAAAGAAGAAGAAGAAGATGGTTGTACTAATTCAAAAACCATTGCGGGTGTTACCACAATAACTGACGAAGGTTTCATTGCAATCGGATGAATGGTATAGGGACCATACGAATAAAAGAAGATAGAATGAAGAAGGAGATGGTTGTACTATTTCAGAAACCTTTGCGGGTGTTAACACAACAACTGATGAAGGTTTCATCGCAATCGAATGAATGGTATAGGAACGCATACGAATAGAAGAAGAAGAAGATGGTTGTACTTATTCAGAACCCTTTGCGGGCTTGCGCACAACAACTGGTCAAAATTTCATCGCAATCGGATGAATGGTATAAGAACGCATACAAATAGAAGAACATAGAATAGAAGAAAAAGAAAATAGTTGTATCAATTCAGAAACCTTTGCAGCGTGAGCACAACACTTGATCAAAATTTCATTGCAATCGGATGAATGGTATAGGAACGCATACGAATAGAAGAAGAAGATGGTTGTACTAATTTAGAAACCTTCGCGGGTGTTGGCACAATTACTGACGAAAATTTTATTGCAATTGAATGAATGGAATAGAAACGTATACGAATAGAAGAATAAAAAGATAGTTGTACTAATTCAAAAACCATTGCGGGTGTTACCACTACAACTGACGAAGGTTTCATTGCAATCGGATGAATGGTATAGGGACCATACGAATAAAAGAAGATAGAATGAAGAAGAAGAATAAGAAGATGGTTGTAAAAATTCAGAAACCTTCGCGGGTGTTGGCACAATTACTGACAAAAATTTTATTGCAATCGGATGAATGGAATAGGAACGCATACGAATAGAAGAATATAGAATAAAAAAAGAAGATGGTTGTACTAATTCAAAAACCATTGCGGGTGTTACCACAACAACTGACGAAGGTTTCATTGCAATCGGATGAATGGTATAGGGACCATACGAATAAAAGAAGATAGAATGAAGAAGAAGAAGATGGTTGTACTATTTTAGAAACCTTTGCGGGTGTTAACACAATAACTGACGAAGGTTTCATCGCAATCGGATGAATGGTATAGGAACCATACGAATAAAAGAAGATATAATGAAGAAGAAGAAAAAAATATTGATTTTTCTAATTCAGAAACCTTCATGGGTGTGCATATAACCGCTTACCAAAATTTCATTGCAATCGAATGAATGGTATAGGAACCATACGAATAAAAGAAAATAGAATGAAGAAGAAGAAGAATATGATGATTTTTTTAAATTCAGAAACCTTCATGGGTGTGCATACAACCACTTACCAAAATTTCATCGCAATCAGATGAATGGTATAGGAACACATACGGGACAGACACACAGATAGACAGACAGACAGACATTCATTTTTATGTATTAGTATAGCCTATACTCTTCGCGCAAGTGCAAGCAATAAGTTTACAAAGTTTATCGCAATCGGATGAACGGTATGGCTGCGCATTTAATACGAACAAACAAACACACAAATATTAATTTTTATATATTAATATAAATTCTCCACCTTAAAGGTACATATTAATAAAATAACCATACAATTTGAATTTGTGAAATGATACCATCTTATTATTAATTTTTATTTTATGGTTATGTTTTTCACCCTATGATTATTGGTTTTTCTCTTGTGCAGCACAAATTCAAATGATTTTGAATAATTCATTTTTTTGATTTTTTTGATAAATAAAAATGTGTATAACGCGAAATCCAAATCTGTACCTTAGCGTCAACTTGACCCAAGATTTTATAATATTTGTATGTATATGATGCAATTTTATGTGATATAATAAATTATCTAAATTTGATGATAATTCACATTTGGAATTTTATTTTATAGTTATCTGTAGTGTGTTTTCTGACTAATATAAATGGCTATTTATCCAATATGTAGAAGGGTCGCGTGTTACTATGTTACCATGAAAGGGGGTCGCGATTAATGGTTCATAATAAGCCACAACTCGATAATTCAATTGGATTTATTTGAAAATTACAAAAAATACACAGAATACCATTCATTTTACCTCGCCAAACCCAGGGATTCTACGGAATATCATTTGGGGATAATATGGGGAATACTACTGTAGAACATCATACTGCCCTTAACCTCAGTGATAGGTAAAGGGGCACGCCAAACATCCTGGCATGGGGCCCCGGTTCGGGATGTGGGGACCATGGCCAAAGCATAATAAAGCAAAAAAAAAACTGTCTACGATGAGAATTTTCACATTCAATGACTGGTGTAATTTTGTCAAAGAATGCGGAAATTCATTGTTTCATTCAGGTTTTTAAATCATTCGCATCTAAATATGATAACCCAACGCACCATTTAATTTATATTACAAAAAAACATTGTGTGGTAAAATAGTTCCCATATACAATATGGCGTGGTTTCACGTTTGAAGAGATGATTTTGAGAGACTCTTTTTATATAAACATCATTTGAAGAAAATGATTTTATGGTAGTTGGTTAACGACGAAATATAGAAAGAATTCCTGTTATTGTTCCAGATATACCTATAATAATTAAGAATCCAAAGAAATCATATTTCTAAATTAAAATATCGTGATTTAGTGACAACGCTAAACACATACCAGAGGAATACCAAGAGTATTTTCGTGGGCTTTCCAGACAGTGAAGATTATGCCTGTTTTGTACTATTATTTTGTTGATAAATGCAAACCTAAAAAACAACGAAGATCTTAATGTTATCTAGCTTATGTATCTACCTACAGAACCCAAATCATTAAAAAACAAGAGATTATAATATTATTTATCAATAGTTATATTTTTTGTTATTTTAACCAATAGGCAATATTTGAAAAAACATGAGAGCCAAAATTTCTTAAAAACCCTAAATACAGTCAAATTTACAGGTACCAAAACAAAACATTTTTCACATCATTTTTCAATAGTGCACGAACTGTAAAATTTTTGTTTTTTCAAGTGAAAAAATAAATACCTTTTTAGTGATGCGTGTGTGTAAGTAAAGTGATTGGTATTATTTTGATTACATATATGTAATTATTTTCGACGGAAATAATTTTCGAAATTTCCATGTCGCGCCAAATTGCATTAAATCCATTAATACGGGTTCAAATCTCGTCGAGTTTCGTATTTGTTTTCAAATATGATTTTTTCTAGTGGGTATATATCTGAGGTGTTTTCAAGTTATGTATGTTCAATATATGGAATGTTACATTCTCAAAATCTTGTGAATTATTCATTGAATAAAAGAAATGGTTAATTCAAAGATGTTTATTTATTGAGTGTATTTATGTATTCATATTGGATCAATACAAGCAAGCAAAAATAAAACATCTGGTAGGTCGTGCCATTTATTTCAACTTTAATAGTATGCTTATAGTTAAGCACATATCTACTAAAATGTAGTCTATACAATTATTACGCACTTTTTTTGCTATTCAAATCATTTGACGACCTCCGTGGACGAACGGTTAAGATTCTCGTCTACGAATCCGGAGATCGCATGTTCGAACGCGGCGTGCTAAGTCAATTTTATTTGATTCATATGTGTTATTTTACGTTTAATTACTATAAAATATTATAGTATAGTATACTTGCGGCAAGTTCCGGAGCGGTGGATACTCTCAATATCGTGAAAGACAATTCAGAATCGAAACGTTGCTTGAAATGACTTCTAGTCCAAATACTAAACAAAAAAGTATCAAAATACTAAAAGTATTTTGATATCCATTAAAAACCCACTTAGGGTGTGCAAAGTATTTATAATATTACAATTAATAATAAGTATACAAAGTCATAATATTGTTTCAACGAATAAGAAAATGTATTCTGTCTTCATCTATACGTATAGTATTTAAGCAAAGGCAAACGGCCTATCTGAATAGTCTTGATAATGGTGTCACTTTATTCAGGTGTAAACAATGGACCCGTCTCCAGCACCTGTACCTACAGTAAAAAATATTTCTTATGCAGTTTACGCAAAGGATATTTTCGCATATCATTGAAATTATAAAATTTCACGCACCGTTCCCGTTCCGTCTCACCTTCCTATCACCTCTTCCTTGCAGTGGCAACGTCGCACTCTCCGATCAGCTAAAGGCGATTAATAATGAACGGAAATAATCAACGAAGTCACGTTCTATATTCAGGGATAAAAAAGTATATAGGAGCGTATTTACTGCCTTCGAAATTATCACTTACCTTATCAAATTGAGTTATAGGTACCTACGGCATCAGCTCGTCGAGCTGGTCACAACTGCATATAAATCTATACCTGACAATGATCAAGTAAGTGACAAATGAGCCAATAAGTCGAAATGATCAGGTAACTCCGGTAATTTGTGGACGGTTTGATTCACTAACTGCCCTTAGACATACTTATATATATATATATATATATATATCGCTATAAGCAAAAGTCACTGCACACCACTAGAGGATAACCTTTTGAATGAAATCATAATCATCAATAAAATTATCCTGGTACTTAAGAAGTTTTATTTTTAGGAAAAAGTCGTATTTCTGCATAAAAACATAGTATATTAGCTTTTGTCGTATAATGGTCAATGATACCCTTATATTTACCATAAAAACCTTTTTCATGCATTATGAGACTTCTAACCATAGCCGTAGCACTAACTTCATTAAATGTGGAAACCCTCTGAAACAACATTTTAAAAACATTATATTTTTTTAATTATTATTTTAAATAACTTGAAAAGTTAACTTTAATATACAAGCATATTTGAGGTATTAAATTACCCATAAACATGCCCATAATAACTAACATAATGACATTAAAATTCAATCATAATAAATGGACACATTAATGTAATCATGCTTATATATATTTTTTTTAAACTATTCCAAATATTATCTGCCCGACGAAGTAATTCGCTGTACATGCAATTTTATCGGTAACCAATATTCGTATATCCATTTCGTAATATCACTAACAAAATCCTATTCTGGCAGGAATGCTGCCTCTCGACTTGCACGTCCAAATACGAGGAGCGATAGCCCCAACCTTCAGAGGGTTCAACACTACTATTGATGGAGCCCGTCTGACACCTCCGACGAGTTTCAAGAACGCAACTTACAGACAAAATGTGGACACCTTAACTTACAGAATAATACTTAACGCATGGCAGTAGAGGTGGTTAGTATCCACCAAGAGGTGTTTTTCCAGATGTCTCCTTTATTTTAATATAAGACAATTAACACCAACGCACTTGGTGGGCTAGTTTCTAACCGGCCATGGAGACATCACGACTTCGATACAATCATCAAGATACTGAACAATTTGTCCTTGGATTTGAATGAGCGTAGATAGTTTTCAGAATCTATTCATAGACAAGCTCAATTGGCCAATAGCCTGATATCAATCAAGGTCAAATTTAAGGCATTTGAGGACCATGGTGCTTGGTGCCGTGTCACTTTATCACGAAATAAAGAAGTGAGACATTAAAAACTTTCCATTCAGACACGTTTATAAACATACAATTTAGTATAACCAAAAAGAAAAAGATTATTGATGGGTTCCTACTTTTGTTTTTCTGTATCAAAAATATTAGATAATCATTTTCTATTCAAAATTCTTAATTAGATATAACGCTAGAGCCAACTTTCATTATTGAATCTAAAAATTTATAATCTCTCTTAACAAAATTACGGTTTTTTTTGCAGAAATGTGCTTCAACTTAGCACCTGTGTGCAATGAGCAATGATAATTCCGCTTCTCTTTCATTGAGTTCAGATTAGAAAAAACACATTTCGGTGGATTTTTCTCAATTTTAATCAGCGATTGCATATTTTTTTTATGTTAATGTCTTACTTGTTGGCCATACCTGCTTTATAAAATGACGAATTAAACTTACAAGACATCAGCTATAGAATCATTTATTAAATTTTAAATACTTCATGCAGCACTCACCTTAACTGTGTTGCAATTTTTATCCATAGACAAGAATTTTGAATAAAAATATTTAACCAATATAGGGTTGTCACAAATATTGTCACTATATCGGATAAATGTCAATTCATATCGATTACTTGTCCATTTGTAGGCACGTATCTTCGACTGTACTATTAATTGGTTATTTTTGTCAAAATAATTATTATAAAAAAGCACCTCAACGTCATTATAGTTACCCACTACTACCCCAAAACTTAGTAAAGTAAAAAGTAGATAGATATTCACATATACTCGTATCGACGTCGAAACGTGCATTTTTCGCACGAGCAATACTATTCTATGTGGTAACTAGAAACAACGCTAGTATCAATTAATTACTTTTAACAGCGGATAATACTTCTTTCATTACTCTACATTTCAAGCATTTGTCTTGATTTGATAACCTTATGTTTTTGGAATATCCGATATACTCATTTTCCGTGATTCTGTCATTCTGTGAGGAACCGAAACTGGTGGTTTAATGTGTGTTTTATGATGAAAACAAAAATTCTTTGTCTTACTTTTTTTTTAGGTTTTAGAGCAATATCTTTTCTTAATTCTAGAATTACGATCACCTCAAGAAAACTTGATTTGAGAGAAAACTTGCCAGTGCTTGTTGACGAAAACTAAAAAAGTATTTTGAATTAATTAAAATAAAAGACAATACAATAAATCTGTAACATATTTCACAAAAAAAAACTAGATAGCGGAACATTCTCGACTAATATAAAAATTCTTTATGCAACTTATATTAACAATTTAAGACAAATCCTTTACCTACCAGAGACATCTAGCGGAAAAATATGAAGCTTGCAATTTGAGACATTTTTTTGACAATCTAATTTTAACTTTATTTATTAATAAATATATATCTGAAAACATTGAAAATATTATATTTTTTATTTTAAGTCAAATATAAACTTACAATATAAAAAAATGTTATAAACTGTGAATTGGTTGAAGGATCCCATCTTATTAATAATAATAATATTACATATTATTTTATGGTAAGTAAGTAATATGTATTATTAAAATATAGTTTATTAAGTGTTCTTTATTATAATGAAGAGATTTTTGAAAAATTTGTAGTTTTAAATTTTATGTTTATTTAAAAAAAAACAATTTTCATAATAGAAATAAAATGTCTAACTTAAAATCCTTTTTATTTTATTAACTATTTCTTTTATTCAACGAATAATTTAAAAAATTTTAAGAATGTACCATTATAATTATTGAACATACATAATTTTGAAAATATTCATGAGAAAATATAGCAAATAGAAAAAATCTTTTTTGAAAAAAGTAAGACATCCGGCTGGTATCGAACCTGCGTCTCTTGGGTATCGCGCTCTGTGCCATTTTAATTTGAATAGTTTCTACATACCGAAATTAGTCTACCAGATTCTTTAGTCGTCATGTTTCCTGACTTTTTAATATTTAGTCCAAGTTTCTCAAATTTAAAAACATTTTCCGTAAGATTTTTGGCTTTGGTGCCTCTGCATTCGCCAAACGACTCAATTTTTATCATATACGGACCCTGTTAAAATGCAATGTAAAATTATATTCTATATTCATTATCTTAATCTAATTACAATAGCTGGTTTTTATGATTTTTTTGATGTGATGTGGCCTTGTTATTGATTGGCGAAATTTGAAAAATCTCAGATAATGTATTTATTAGAATTAATTCGTATAATTCATAGACAAATCGATAACATGAAGAACATCAAGATCGTATAAGACGTGAGTTCAAATTTTACTTCGTCCAAAAACTACAAAATTTGTGAAAAAGCTCAATATTTTCGTACTTCATAAGGGCTTGTGTGCTATGTCAAGGTCTAAAATTAAGAATTCAGGGTGTCTTTGCGAGCTGTACTTAAATTTAATGTTGAGTTTGTGGAAAATATGTATGTCATTTTATTACGTACCTTTTTCAATCTTACAATTTAATGCAATAAAATTTATTCCATAAAAAAGAATTATTTTAAACACAGTTGAGCTAAAATTGATGAAATCAGATATCCGTGACTATAGCATTTTTTTGCATAATATTTTATGAACACATGCAAATATAATTTTTATTTTAAATGCCATTTTGTAGAAAACTTTTATTAAAGATTAAAATCTTAATATAATGTATATGTTGACTTATAATAATTTGATAAAGTGAACATCTGATATACCAAATATGGATGTATTCTCAATTTTAACACGACGGCATTATACTCATTTATTTTATAGTATTGATATTATATTTCGCTAGAACGTGAAATAATAATTTTTAGGATTATAAAAGATATGGAATGACATCTTTTTTACAAAATCTACAGAATATCTATGCTAAACTTAAAATCAGTTTTAGGGCATAACCTAGGGGCGGCAGGTTATATAAAAGTATGGTGAAGCCGGCTAGTATGGCAAGAAGGTATGGTGGGGCGGACTGGTAATCAATTTGTGGCAATATTTGAACGTTAATATTATATTATATGGGTACGTTATAATGACCAAAGTAAATCCTCTGTGATGCCTTGATTTTTTTTTATCGCGTAGCTATTTTTTGTAAGTTATCGGCTATTGTTGGCCTGTTTCATTCAGCTGTATGAGAAAGCCGATTCCTTGCCCCTCTTTTAATTTAATACCTCTATGGGCATAACCAATTAACTGCAAAATGTTGAATTTACAGGAGAGCCATTTTAAACTTTGAATTGTCCTATAAATCTCGGTTCAATTTTTTGTCCAACATTTAAAATATATTTTTAAATAAATAAAAAAAAAATTGGCAATAATAATATTTAAAATTATTTTACTAATTAGGCAAATAATGTCATTTATCATCATACATCATAATATGTGTCTTTATATTAAAAGGTCTTTAGTTATGTTTTGGCCAAACTAACCGCTGTGTTTGTTCACATATTATCATTATATTATTACTATATCATTTTGAGATTTTTCATATAAAATACAGATATCAAGTTCTTACCAAAGGTTAGGTAATTGTTATAATTCCCTAATTTTTACTCCTAACATAAAATTATCAAAAAAACAATTATCAGGCTATGTTCAAATAACATCAATATTTAATATAGGCCATAAATTCCTTATTTTTGACCTTCACAAAGCACTTTGATCCTTAAAATAAAACTCACTGGTCAGATTACCATGCTTATTATAGGAATGGAGCAACTTGCAATTGGTGTATCAGATAAGAGAAGAGTTGGTAAAGAATTTTAATTTTTTGAGAATGCAAAGGACAACCATGAGGTTTGGTATAGTAATAAAGAAGATAACCACAAGGACAACTAGTTGGGTAGATAATATATGATGCAATTATCTAAAGGCACATAATACGCTAAATATAATATAAAATCTTGTAGTTACGAATGTTTTCGAATCGATTTGAAGGCATCTAACCACTTCAGTGTTCATAAAAATTGTAAGTATCAAAACAGACCCTGCAATAACACACTTTTTAATTCCCATTGTCTAACTTTTACAATATTAACTTTACTATTAAATGTAAAATATAAATGACAATATGTAACGATATTACAATAACTGTATACAATCGAATGATCTGTAAATCACTAATCACTACCGATCACTAATATTTGCATGACATCATAACCCTATTATATCGGGACATAATATAATATTATAATGTGTTTTGTAATTGTAGGTTTCTAATGCAAAAGTGACTATTTCCAAAATTGACGAAAATGAGTTAAGTATGCACGATTATACATTGGTATGCCAGGAATCGATTGGCATATTTGTTTTTGACCAAATCGCGATATTTTCATATGATTTTGCAGTTTGAAAATTGCGATTTTTTTCAAAACGAACTATTTCTAGTATGAAAATTATTCCGTTTTATTTCAAAATTGACTATTTGTGTTTGTAGCCAAAACTGACTATTTTCGATTAAACTACAACACTAAGAGCGCGCGATTTATTCCATAGTGCACTAATTCCATAGAAAAAAGATTTCTTTCAAAATTGACTAATTCCTCGTTTATGAAACGTCAGATTCATAAAAGTATTGTTTGAAATTTTATTTGTCTTCGTTCATTCGTCAGTAAAAGTGTTTTTAATTTAGTATAATGGCAAGCCATAGTGACCAAGGTATTAACAATGATAAAATCATTTCGTATTATGCATTGGATGTTTGGTTGGAGAAAGTTCCACAATATAAAATATGAACATAACTTTACTTTTCGACAGTGCTCAATTAGTGAATTAGTGAATGAAAAATTCGAAATAAAAAAAATGGTTTTTCTTTAATTAATATTAATACGTTTGATGGACTGGTCTAGTTTTTTTAGGAAATATAAAAAAATTACTCTACCTATCACAATGTCTTTAAATTGAATGTGTATTTAATTTCTAAAGGTCTTTCATAGAAAATGTTGATTCTTGAAAAAATGCAAAAATGGAAATAGTCACTTTTGCATTAGAACTCTACAATTACGACAATCAAGATATCTAATTGAATCGCAATATGAATAATATCATCATATCTATATGAAAAACGTCAAATTATTTTTTTAAATTTATACCAGTAGGTATCTAAATTTACTTGTACCGAAAAAAGTTTAAATACCATCCGTATGTATCCGAAAAAAATGTGTTTTTTTCGGTTCGGTACATGTTCAAACACGCGCGTTAACATGATCTTACTGCCTACTTCATTTTTGTCTGTCAATTTATGGCCGTATGTTGTTGCTTAACTACTTGGAAGTGCCAATTTTATAGAAATAGCGTATTTCAAAAAATTACTACCCTATTTTTAGGTCAATAATTATTATAAAACAATCATTATTTGTAGAATGTTTTATCACAATTAAATTGCTAAAGATTTAGCTTATAATCAATATCTTTAGAATTATCTTCAAATGTGTTAATCTTGCCCATTTTTTGAATAACAAAATGGCTAATTCTTGTCAAATTTGGAATCACAGAGATTATCAATATAATTTTTTATCGAAAATATTTCACTATAATAATGTCAATATAAATTATAGTGATAGTTTTATAAATGCGTTTAAAAATTAATAAATGTAAAATATCTTAACACCACTGCACAGTTATGTACTGAAATATGACTATATTCTAAAACATTAGAGCGAGAGGTTTAAAAGAATACTATTTTGTATAATAAATATACTTTATGCAGTCATCAAATGTTTAAAATAAATATAAAGGATAATGAGGCTTTAAATAATATAAATAGATTATCTACAACGTTTAAGGTATGTCCAGGATCATGCTTTGAAAATAGAAAAAAAATTCCATTTGACCTACATGGGACATGTGGGCCCTTAAGTGATAAAGTAAAAGGTAAAACGCTACAAAACCCCCAACAGATACCTCCATTGCAACACCAAGTATATCCGAGAAAGCAGCTGAATTACCTGTTTCTTTAGGATCTTTTACTAAACCGCTGCTTCAGATACTCTCAAGTTGTCTTTACAAAATATCCATAATTTCCTCTACTTTCTCGGTGCGGAAGGTACCCATGTTCAAAATTTTACGAACCCTGAATACAGAAAATATAATTATTAATTAGATATCTTTATGTATGTTCCGTGTATGACGTGAATATTTTATTAATAAGTCTAAAAACATCAATTCTCAGATCAGATATATTTTAAGATAGATTTTCTGTGGTAAATCAGGAATGTTTTTGAATCATAGTTTGTCGAGAATAAATTTTAAAAACATCCTAAAACATGTAATCTGATTTATCACAGAAAGTCAAACATACAAATAGCTGCCCTGAGAATATCTGTTTTTAGACTTATCAACATAATTACGCCATACACGAAATTATAATAAATATATATTGCATTTTTTTATAATGTCTACGTATTGTTTTAAATTTTTTACAATGCTTATTGTTCTAATTAATAATCTCATATACTTTATATTTATAAATGAATAATACAAAATTAATGAAACAACAAATACATAATTATGACTTCTCTTGAAAATAATTTATTCTTTATAATTACAATGGTTTAATCACACTTTCTAGATATTTTTAGATATTTTATACCATATACTTAATAATATATTTCATTAAAACTATAATCTATGAATATTTCAAACAATCACCATTTCATAAACAGTATATTATGATTATCAATAATTTACACCAGTAAATATTTATAAATAATAATGCAAACAATAACAATAATATTCCTTTCTCCAATTTATATCAGCAACCTATGTGATTTTTTTATATTTCCCTTGATATTTTATTATTATTAAACCAAAAAATTGAAAAATATTCACTGCTTACTATTTATTCTGTTAAAATATCGTTAAACAAAAAAATGGTATTAAATATTATCACAGAATGATTGATTATATAAAATCATCCAAAACCATCGATCCGTTATGGATACATTGGAATATAATATAACTATTGGTAACAAAACTCATTCTAGAAAACAAATTTAACTATCACGGCTCCGACGTCACTGCTAAGAATTATATGAAAATATAAACGAGGAGATGAATATGGATAGCCAATAAGTGTTTACTTGGACTCAGTTATTCCAAAGTGCTAATTTGGAAAACGATTTTTTTTCTCCTGGAACCATATATATAAATCAGATTTTTTAGATCAACAAAGGAAGATTTCGAGTGATATGTGTACTCAAAAATAAAAGAATACAATACATTTGCGAAGCATAATTATTGCCAGTATAAATATCAAGTGTAGGTGCCGATAATGATACAAAGATAGCAGTGACGTGCGGTCTATAGATGCTGAAGATGCACCGCACCCCATAAACGATCGATATAGTACTACGTAATAAATTTATTAAAATAGTACGGTATATTTTTCATAACTTTAATTTTAAAAGTTCTTTATTATTAATATAACGTAGTTAACTATTTTCAAAATATATCAGAGCTACCAAGCTGCAGCACTGCGTACCATACTTCATAGGCTACCCTTCAAGATACATACTTGCTTTTCCCTCCACCACCCGCCACGTCTTTACACCCGTTTTGCAGGCGTATACCGTGGCATAACGAACGATAGGCGCTGTTCAAATTTGTGCCGAAAGTGTCCCAGGAGCAACTTTCCAAGACCTTGGTTGGCGTGCACTAGAGTGTGCGTGATCCTTAATTCCATATAATGTATTACGGTCAATTCTCGATGAGAAAAGACCTTCTCGCTTGCCGTATAATGCCGTAAACTTTTTAAAAGCTGAGAAATTTTCCCTCGTAGATACCAAGTCTCAATGACCGACCGGTCCAACTGAGGGTACGGACTGACTTGAGAAGCTCTTCCCTTTCAACCGACATATAGGGACACTCCCAGAGGATGTGATCGGCATACTGCAATTCGCCCATAAGCAAGTCGGAGATTCTATTAGGCCAAGCTGACAGAGCTTGGAGGCAAAACCACCGTGTCCGGTTAAGAACTGAGAAGTCTAATGGTCTGGAGTCAATCTGGTTATCTTCATGCGCCACTTAATATTAGGAAAGAACAAATGTGTTTGTCTGCCCTTGGAAGAAGTGGTCCATCGCCCCTGCCACACACGCAGCGCCGTGTCATACGCCAGGTAACGTACAATAACTTATATAAGATACAATAAAATTAGTTACAAAGCTCTTACTAGGTAATATGACGGAAATAGTATTTATATATGTATACATATAAGCAAAAATTACTGAATGCCACTGTAGGGGAGGATATCTTTTGAACGAAGTCACGATGATCAATAAAATTATAATAGCACAGTAGCGTTAAGAAGTTGTATTTTTAGGAAAAATTCGTATTTCTCCATAAAAACATAGTATATTGGTTTTTTTCGAATAATGGTCAATTATACCTTTATATTTACCATAAATACTTATTTTACTCATCATAAAAGTATTTATCAAAGCCATAACACTGACTTCGTCAAATTTGATAACCCCCTGAAACAACATTTTTAAAACATTATATTTTTAATAAAATCATTTTCAATGAAATCAAAAGTTCACATTATTATAAAGGCATAATTTTGGTGATTATGACCCATTAAAATTCCCATAATAACTAAAATAAAAATATTATTTAAATTCAGTTATAATAATAAATTTATACACCAATGTAATCATGGCCGTAAGTATGTTAATTTCTTTAAAAATTTTAAACTATTCCAGCCACCAATAAGTATTACCCTTCCGACGAAATAATTCACCGTACAGTATATTTTTTTGGTAACCAATACTCGTAATCTCATTGACAAAACCCTGTCCTGGAATAGGTGCTGCTTCTCAACCTGCACGTCCAATACGAGGATTGATAACCCCACCTCAACCTTCAAGGAGATCTACACTACCTTCAAGTCTATTTGACACCCCTACCGAGTATCAAGAACGCAACTTACAGATAAACTGTGGGCACCTTATTTTACAAAATAGCATCCTATGCATCGCAGTAGACGTGGTTAGTATTCACCAAGGGGTATTTTTTCATGTATCTTCTGCAGGTTTCATATGAGAAAATTAAGACCAACACTCTCGGTTACCAGTTTCTAGGCAATCATGGTGACTTCGTGGCTTTGATACAATCATCAAGATACCGAATATGTCCTTAGATCTGAATAAGCTATTTCCCAGACTCCATTCACAGACATGCCCGATTGGCCAATAGCTTTATATCAACCAAAGTCAACTTTGGGGCATTTGAGAAGTATGAGAAGCCACTTACAGTCCAATGTGCATGGTGGTGGCTTCTCGTACTTTGGGTTCCTAATTTGATTCCCGATGAAGTCATAATATATCAATTTAATTTTTTCAAGCCTAGATGATTCTTCAATTTTTGACAGATACTATCACACCACTAAAATACTACAAATGTATGGCCTATTGCATTGTTTCCCAAACTATGGGTCGCGACCCACCAGTGGGTTGCGAGCGAATATTGAGTGGGCCCTCGCCACTGTACATGTGAATTAAAAAAAATAGGAAGTGATAAATAAGATATAGATAGATAGATAACTCATTGAATTATCACAAGATACGTCACTGAAAAATAGTTTCAATCGTAAACAGTTAACGAAATTCTTGCTCTCAGTTATTGATAATTATCCTTGCCTGTTCAATAAAGCTATGAAAGTCCTCATCCTCTTTACTACCTCATATTTATGTGAGGTCGGATTTTCAACTATGGGAAACATTAAAACTAAATACCGAAATTCATTGGATATATCAAACTCACTGCGATTAAAAGTAACTAAAGTTGAAGTTGATGCTAAAATTGTAATGAAGAAAAATAAGAAACAAATACATCCTTCCCATTGAAATAACTTTGTAAAAAAACCTTGCAGGTGTAGGTATTTTAGTATTTTTTTTTTCAAATTTAAATTGTGTTTCTTATTTCAACAGTCTTTCATTCATATTGGTAACACTTATAAAAAAAAAATTTTTTATTTCAATTAGAACAAATAAGACAACATTAAGTAGTTCCACGACTCGCCACTAGGGAATCTTAGCTTTACCAATATTTATGCCCTCTTTTTTCTAAGACAGCTAAGAGGTGGGTCCCAAGATTGGAAATTTTTGTTAGATGAGTCGGAGCCCAGTCAACCTTGGGAACCACTGGCCTATTGTACTATTAAAACATATGTCTTTGGCCAATTTTCTATGGCTGATTGTCCAGTCACTAATGATGTAGATGAACATTAAGAGTTTTTGAATTACTAGACAATCATCGACGAGAAAACATCATGGTTTATTAAAACCATTATGGAGCGTCATCCTCTATAAAAATATGAATTAAATCTTAATAAATATAAAATAATATATTTAAAATACTTTGTGGAGTACAAACCTTAACTGTGTTGCAATTTTTATCAAAAGATAAGACTTTTGAATAATAATATTTAACCAACATAGAGTTTTCACAAATATTGTCACTTTGTCGAGACATTATCGATTCATAACTTTTCCCATTCCATTTGAAGGCACGCAACTTTGACTGTAAAAGATTTTTTTTTAATTATGTGTTTTATAAATAAATAATCATACTAGCACTAATTTGCTCTAAATCAATATTAAGTGGCTAATTACACCGAGTTTACTGAATTTTATTTACTGTCCGTCTTGTTCTTCTTCTTTGTCACTACAGTAGGGATGGACAATGGCTACCTCAGCCAGACTTACTACAGTTAGTCAACTCTTCCATTTTTCTTCTTTAGATAATTTTTCTATTGATTTGAACTATTTTTTTTAAATCAGACTAGTCGGCTGTGTCGGTTAAAAGTACGTATTTTTTTCAATACGGTGAAAAATTAAGAGTTGTCCCCTTTCGACATAATTCTATAGAATCCGAAATCAAAATCTGAATATTATCCCACAACGATGCAGCAATGACCATTTGGGTACTTAATATAATGATATAAAGTTAAAAAAAAAAATAGAAATGTAAAACTACATACCGAAATTGGTATCCCAGCTTGTGTCGTTGTACTGTTTCCTATCATGAATATATTGTTTCCACGTTTCTCAAATTTAAACATATTTTCCGTAATGTTTTTTCTTTTTGTACCCTTACAAAGTCCGAACTTCTCTAAATCTGCTGAAAATGGCCCCTGTTGAAATTGAATTATATAATATATCTATTTTTTTATTTCCTAATATCTACATTTTTTAAATATTTCCAAAATTATTGGCTCTACAATTCTGTGTGAATCTTTATCTAACCTTAATTTTCCATTTATGAAGACCCGGTATGGTGGTATATTATCGCATTCACAGTTTCGATCTTCTAATTATAATTATTCTTCAAAATACTAAGTCACCACATTACACAAATAACAATTAGGTTTAATATAGATTATTATATTTTTTTATTTAAAATATCGTCCTCTTTTTTTCATATTTTTTTAATTTCTTAGCATTCAAAATCTCTTGCTGAATCTAGCTGAAGAATAAATAAAGCGCCATTCAGAAATCATTTTCCTTACTAAACCATATCTCTACTAGTATAAATAATACTAAATAATCTTTGTGACAAGGGGTGGGACAATGTCCATAATTGGGAATATAATTTTAAAATCTGATAGTTACATATTTTGTCGAATCCACTTGAATTGTCACTTTGATATTTAAAAAAATGGTAACCATTAAAATAGTTACTGCAATAATACTAAGCTTTTCGATTGCCATTGTTTTTATTTTAAAATTCTAACTTTATCATTTATATATAAATAAAAATGATAACGATATCACATTTCAAACTGTTGAGAATCGAATGACTTCTCAAAATAATATATCACTAAAATATTTACAATATTTCAATACCATTATTATTGTTTTGTGTAATTTATTTTTGCAAATGTTGTCATGTTCACATTATTATTTTTTTGTTGTAATTACGATAATCAAGGTGATTGTGTCCTAATATTGAAACTCTTATAATGATTGACATGCTGAATTTATATAAAAGTTAGTGATAACATACAGAGTGGAGCACCAGTTTTGCTCCCAAAAAACCTAATATTTTTGTTGTTTCACTAGACGTGTCTTTTGATTAATTTCTTACATGATATTTGACAGTATATGATTTTTCTTTAAAGAATATAAAAAACAGGTTGGTGAATACCATGAAGGTCTATTGTTGTAAATGTTTTCGTTTGAAATTTAAAATAAAGCCACATATATATTTAGTTTTTTAATATTGCAATTTGCAAACATTCTATTCGACTTTGCTGTCGGCTCGTAGTTTTGTTGAAACTGTTAAATTTTGCATTCTGTATATAATATAGTTATTTAAAATATTATTATCTCAACTTCTATTCTTTCTTAACATCTAACAATATGCTGCATAATATCTCTTCATTATTTTTAAACCCATGTCATGGTATATCTACTATCCGCCACGAACACATGACTCACCACCGTAAAGCAGCACTATCAGTGGGTCTATTCTACACTTATCAACTGCTAAAGTGATACATATTATCAAACTTAGGGTAGGTTTGTATCAAAGTATTAGCACTTATTGTAACAATTACAATAAGATGTTTGTAATTGTTGCAATAAGTGCTAAATTTTAACAGCAGCAAGAGAGATGCTGTTAAAATTTAGCATTTATTACAACAGTTATTACAAACATCTTCATTTTAATTGTTAAAATAAGTGCTTTGATACAAACCTACCCTAAGTTTGATAATATGTATCACTTTAGCGGTCGATAAGTATAGAATAGACCCACAGATTACAAACATCGAAAAAGCGACGTTGAGTTATAACCGAGTAGAGCCTTGAGGTGTTTACATTCATTATTGACTAATATAAAAAATCTTTACTGCATTGAAAGAACAGCAAAACAAATGGGTGTCCATATAAACCAGGACACAACATATTTGCCGGTGTACTCAGTCCCTGAAAATATGTTTATAACTATAGATATCTACATGCTTTAAACAAATAAAAGCTTTATTTGGTATACGTAAAAATGATACCTGTCAATAAACGCATAATGTTGACCAATAAATGCCAAAATGGCCTCCAAAAACACTTAAAGTAAAGAAACACGATTAAGAAATAGAGAGTCTACCTTGGGTGGAGAAGACCTTATATTTTTTTAATTTAGGCAGACAGCGTACAGCCTCATCTGCTGCATCCTAACCCTGGGCTTAGAATGATGTAAATTGAAAAGAATTATCAGATGACCCTTGATTTTAAAATACAGGTTTTATTAGGATTAAACTCTGAGAACCATAATATTAAAATACGGATAAGAGATATGAGTCATCTGGTATAAAAAATAAAAATATATTATATTATTATGTATAATATTAAAAATCGATTTGTTTTATGGTGTCACTTTAAAGGCGTCACTTAAACGTCACTTAAATGACGTCACACAATTTTCGGCGATTTTTTAAAAAAAAATCAACATAAGGAATCGGTCAAGTGATACTCGCGGATGATATTTAACGTGCTTTCATCAACTACCGTCGATAAAAATACGCCAGAAGACGTAAAAAATGATCGATTTCATCTATTGTGTTCCTTGAAATCTTTCGTGTGCCCATTTATTCCATGCACAATGTTAAAAAAATCACCTGCGTAGCAATATTTTAATCGATTAAAAAATATAAATATCTATTTGGAAGTGGAATTTTTTATTTTGTTTTGCACCTTTACACTTTTAATTTTTCCCTTCTTGGAACCCACGGTGAGTATGAATGGTATTCTTTGAAGATATGCCATCTCGCGCTCGCGGTTTTGTTGTTTTGGGTCACCGGGTTCGCGGCACTTGGTGACAGTTTTATGGATTATATGTGAGGGTGTATGAATGATGATGATGAGAGGATGAGAGCCGGTATCACGACTTATTCAGAAGTATCCGACGGTTCCACTATATCAAGCTGACGAACTACTTCAGAATGAGTCTGTATTTATTGAGTCAATCACTAAACGACGGAAAGCTATTAGAGGCCCGCTCACGCCCGTTATGGAGATGTAACTCAATGTCTCTTTGCAACACGGTCTCTCATGACCCGTTATTTCTAATTGATTGTCTGGTGACAATAACACTGGGGATTATGAGGTGGGTGGGGAGATAAGGAATGGAATGGGAATATAAATGGCCCTACCATAGTATGTTTAATATATAGAATGTTACATTCTCAAATCTTGTGTCTTATTTGATGAATAAAAACATAGTTTATTAACCCAATGCTTACGGGCCCTTTTAATTATTTTTTTAATTAACGTGTAAATTTGCATTTGAAAAGTCATTAGCAAAAACACAATTTTGTGCGGCCCGTAAACGAAACGATGTTATCTCTAATGACTCAATTGTAAATGACTCGTGACGTTTCTCAATCTTTTCCAATATATATAGTGGCGTGGCAAATAAGAAGCTGTTTTCAAAGTTTTAATTACTTTATGCACACACACATGCAATCCTTTTGCCACGTCCTGTCACATATCCACGCTTTTTAAGTGGTATAAAGTATAGATGGCAACATGTAATCGAAAAAAATCGAATGACCTCATCAACATATTATAGTGTCAATGTTTTGCACAAAATTTCAATGTCACTAAATATGTTATAACTATGTTCATGTTTTTCAATTGAAGCAATCAGGATAAACTATACTGTTTGTTGAATGACATATTTCACCAAAATTTGTCGTTTGCAAATTATATAAATACAACAAAAATATTATAACACCATTTTTCTATATATCTTTTAAAAAATTTAAATATACAGGGATTGCGACGTATTAAGCGGATTTGTTCAGTATTTACACGGAAAAACGTTCGCATGTCATATAAGTAAAAAAACAAGATGGAGGTGTCCGCTGACCAGCTGACGATCACAATTGCTTAGCTTTTCTTCTTTTCTGTTTTTTTCTTTGGCCACATATCAGTTTGCCCTATTCTTGCCAAAGTTTTAACCTTTCTATAATATACACTGTCAGATGCATATCTATCAGGACATTTTCTACTGCAAACTTTCATTGAATTGAACTTTAATCTAAGTTCACTATAACTAATAAATCACTAATTAAATTTTAAGTATAAAGTGAGTTAATAATTATTGTAATTGTGAGTGATTTCCAAAAGCTGATTCAGTTTGATTTTATTTGAAATTGGTGCGTTTTTAACATGATACAATTTCTCCTTTTAAAAGCAGTAATTGACAAATCGCTTCGACTTTGGTAAGGTACCTGAAAAAAGCTCAAATGCTATCAGTATGTATTAAATAGCCTATCCAAAAATGTAACTTCCCGAATCTTGTTATTTTCGGGCTGAAATCATGTTGCGATTTTGGCTAGTAAGTTAAAAAGTCAATTTTATAGCTTATATAATTACCATATAAATGTGCTTTTATGTAAATCATAAACCAAATAAACGTATTCAGTCGAACCTACCCTTGAAATCGTAACTAAGTCCAGTTTCCTGTCATTCCCAATAATCCCCAATGCTACACCACTTATTCAGTTTTGAAAGAGTTTCTAGAATAAATAATCAATTGTAAATAAATTATTTATAATAAAATAAAGGGTAAGACACTACAAATCCCTCAACAGATAAAACACCTCTTCAGCTCCATTGCGATACCAAGTATAGCCAAGAGAGCAGCTGAATTACCTCTCTAGATTCTTTTGCTAATCTGCTGTTTCATATACTCACCCAACCAACACTCATAAGTTTTCTTTCACTAAAAGATGCCTAATTTCTTCTACTTTTTTTGGTGCGGAGTGTACCCATGGTCCAATTTTTTTGAACCACAGAGGCAGAAAATATAATTAGAAATTAGATATCGTTACATATATAATATAACATATATTTATTTCATTTTTTTTCTATAATTTCTACGTATTATTTTATCCTTCGTACAAAAATTATTGCTTTAATTAAGAATCTCAAATACTGTATATTTTTAAATTAATAAAACAACAAAAATATCATCATTTTATCGTCCTGGATATAATTTGTTCTTTTTAATTACAATAGTATTTATTCACGCTTAATATTTAATTTTACACCATATAGGTACATAATAATATAAAACTATAATCTATGTATATTTTAAACCATCACCAGTTTCTTATGACAATCAATAAATTACACTTAATTCAGTAAATATTTATAAATAACAATGCAAACAATAATATTATATTCATCTCTAATAATATTAGCAACATATTTGATGTTTTTATTTTATCCCGTGATATTTTATCAGTGTGAGACCGAAAAGTCAGAAAATATTCACTACTTACGATTTGTTTTATTAAAATATCGTTAAGCGAAAAATTGGTCTTACATTTTATTTCAAAAAGATTGATTATATCAGATCATCTAAAACTATCGATCCAATGCAGATACATAGTAATATTATATTATAACCATCGGTAATCAACTCATTCCAGAAAACAAATTTAACTATTTCGGCTCCGCCGTCACTGCTAAAAATTATATGAAAATAAAAATGAAGCGATGAAATTTTCAACAGAAAGTTGTTGTTATTTGTACCCAAAAATAAAATAATACTATATACACTTGCGAAATTATACGCGTGATTATAAAGTGTAGGCGCAGAAAATAGTACAAAGGTAGCAGTGACGTGCGATCCATACATGTTAAAGATGCACCGCACCCCCATAAATAATTAATATAGCTAATTAATAAATTTATATAGAAATGCATTATGCAAATCGTACAGTAAATTTTACCTAACTTTACTTCTAACAGTTCTGTTTTATTCACATACATGTCACCTAGAAAATTATTTTCATAATATCGTTGGTCTAACATTAACACCTTGTATTTGATGAAAATGTTATACAAAAATTTTACTATTATGTACATAAAATTAAACAAAAAGAAATAAGTTTAAACCAAAAATAATTTCGTTTTGTTTTTATTTAATTTGATTACCTGATTTTTATAAAATTTTAATTGTCAATTAGATCATCGATATATCAGACCTGCCAAGCTGGAACACTACATACTATACTTCATCGACCGCCTCTCAAGTTACGATTAGTTACAAAGCTCAAATTAGGTAATATGTCGAAAATAGTATTTGTATATGTATTCCTATAAGTAAAAGTCACTGTACACCACTGGGGGGTAACCTTTTGAATGGAATCACAATCATAAATAAAATTACCATAGAACAGCATTAAGAAGTCTTATTTTTAGGAAAAAGTCGTATTTCTGCATAAAAACATATTATATTCGTTTTTGTCGAATAATAGTCAATGATACCTTTATATTTACCATAAAAACCTTTTTCATTCATTATGACATTTTTAACCAAAGCTATGGCACTAACTTCGTTAAATGTAAAAACCCCCTGAAACAACGTTTAAAGACATTCCATTTTAAATAATGTAAAAGTTAACTTTATTATAATATGGGCATAATTTAGGTGTTAAATGACCCATCGACATTCCCATAATAACTAGAATAATGACATTTAAATTCAATCATAATAAACGGACACAATAATTTAATCATGACCGTATATTAGAATATATATATATTTTTTATTAAACTATTCCAGCGACCAATAAATATTATCTGCCCGACGAAGTAATTCGCTGTACAGTCCATTTTTTCGGTAAGCAATATTTGTATATCCATTCCGTAATCTCACTAACAAAACCCTATCCTGGCAGGGATGCTGCTTCTCGGCCTGCACGTTCAAATACAAGTGGCGATAGTCCCAACCTTCAGAGGGTTCAAAACTACCATCGATGGAGTCCGTCTGACATCCCCGCCAAATTTAAAAAACGCAACTTACAAACTGTGGGCACCTTAACTTACAGAATAGTACTAAATGCATGGCAGTAGAGGTGGTTGGTATCCATCAAGAGGATACAATCATCAAGATACCGATCATGTCCTTGAATCAGAATCCATTCATAGACGGGCCCAAGTGGCCAATAGATGGATATCAACCAATGTCAAATTTAAGGTGTTTGAAAAGTTTCTTGCATCTTATAAAGAATGGAATAATTTTGATTTCTCCTTAGATTCATCAACTCCTGAATCCTATGTTTCGGCAGTGCTTTACAGGTACAGCGGTACAAAGGACAACAAGTACTGTCGCTAATATTTTTTTTATTTTGTATACTCTTTCTTTGTTTACCATGGTGCATGGTGCCGTGTCTCTTTATCTCGAACGAAAGTGAGACACTAAAAACTTTTTTATTCAGACACGTTTATAAACACACCATTTAGTATAACTAATAAGTAAAAGATTATTTATGGGTTCCTACTTTTTTTTCCGTATCAAAAATATTAGATAATTATTTTCTCATAATATGTTTCTGATTTAATCCAAATTCAAAACTCTTAATTTAGATATAACGCTAAATTACAGAGCCAATCATTGAATCTAAAAAGTTATAATCTCTCTTAACAAAATTACGATTTTTTTGCAGAAATTGGTTTTGACTTAGCACCTGTATGCAATGATAATCCCGCTTCTCTTTCATATAGTTCAGATTGGTGAAGACACGTCATTTGGGTGGATTTTCCTCAATTTGAATTAACGATTCCATATTTTTTGGTTTTTATCTCTTACTGGCTAAAGCTTTCTACTGTATTTTACAGTGAGATCGCAATATACTTACTTGTTGGCCATACCTGATTTATAAAACGACGAATTAAACTTATAAAACATTAGCCATAGAATCGTATATTATATTTTTAAATACTTCATGGAGCACTTACCTTAACTGTGTTGCAATTTTTGTCCATAGACAAGAATTTTGAATAAAAATATTTAACCATTATAGGGTTATCACAAATATCGTCACTATGTCGGATAAATGTCAATTCATATCGATTACCAGTCCATTTATAGGCACGTATCTTCGACTGTAATATTAATTGGTTATTTTTGTCATAATAATTAATATAAAAAAGCACCTCAATATCATTATAGTTACCCACTACTACCCCAAAACTTAGAAAAGTAAAAAGTAGATAGATATTCACATATATTCGTATCGACTTCGAAACCTGCATTTCTCGCACATGCAATACTTTTCCAAGTGGTAACTAAAAACAACGCTAGTATCAATTAATTACTTTAACCAGCGGATAGCACTTCCTTCGTGACTCTCTACATTTGAAGCATTTGTCTTGATTTGATAACCTCATGTCTTTGGAATATCCGATATACTCATTTTCCGTGATTCTGTCATTCTGTGAGGAACCAAAACTGGTAGTTTAATGTGTGTCTTATGATGAAAACTAAAATTCTCTATTTTACTTTTTTTTTCCAGGTTTTATAGCAATATCTTTTCTAATTTCTAGAATTACGATCACCTCAAGAATACTCGACTTAAGAGTAAACTTGCCAGTGCTTGCTGACGAAAACTAAAAAATAATTTTGAATTAATTAAAATAAAAGACAATACAATAAATCTGTAATGTATTACACAAAAAAAAATAAAAACTATCAACTAGATAACGGAACATTCTCAAATTCTCATTCTCAAATCCTTTACCTACTCGAGACACCTAGCGGAAAAATACGAAGTTTTCAATTCGAGACATTTTTTTTGACAATAATTTAATTTTAACTTTTGTTATTAATAAATATGTAAGTATCTGAAAACATTGAAAAGAAAAATATTTTTTTTTATTTTAAGTCAAAGATTAACTTACAATTTAAAAAAAACTGTTATAAAATGTGAATTGGTTAAAAGATCCCATCTTATTATTACATATTATTTTATGGTAAGTAATATGTATTATTAAAATTTAGTTTATTAAGTGTTCTATATTATAATGAAGAGATTTTTCAATAATTTGTAGTTTAAATATTTTTTATATTTATTTAAAAAATATATCAATTTTCATAAAAAAAATAAAATGTGTAACTTAAATTCTTTTTTATTTAAGTAACTAATTCTTTTATTCAACGAATAATTTACAGGATTTTAAGAATGTACCATTCCAATTATTGATCATACATAATTTTGAAAACACTGATGAGAAAATATAGCAATTAGAAAAAATCTTTTTTTTTTAAGTAAGACATCCGGCAAGAATCGAACCTGCGTCTCTTGGGTATCGCGCTCTGTGCTTTTTTATTTGACTACATTATGACTACATATATTGAAATAGATTTTACATACCGAAATTTGTCTACCAGATTCTTTAGTAGTCATGTTTCCTGACATTATAATATTCAGTCCAAGTTTCTCAAATTTAAAAACATTTTCCGTAAGATTTTTGACTTTGGTACCTCTGCATTCGCCAAACGACTTAATTTCTATCATATACGGACCCTGTTAAAATGCAATATATTATTATATTCTATATTCATTATCTTAATCTAATTACCATAGCTGGTTTTTATGGCTGGTTTGATCGGGTGTGGCCTTGTTGGTGATTTGCGAAATTTGAAAAATCTCGGATAATGTATTTATTAGAATCAATTTGTATAATTCATAGACAAATCGATAACATGAAGAACATCAAGTTGTGTAAGACGTGAGTTCAAATCTCACTTCGTCCAAAAACCACAGGATTTGTGAAAAAGCTCTAATATTATCGTACTTCATAAGGGCTTGTATGCTATGTTAAGGTCTAAAATTAAGAATTCAGGGTGTCTTTGTGAGCTATGCTTAAATATAATGTAAGATTTGTGGAAAATATGTATATGTAATTTTATTATGTACCTTTTCCAATCTTACAATTTAATGCAATAAAAATTATACCATAAAAAAGAATTATTTTTAACACTGTTGAGCTAAAATTGCGAATAACGCAATATTATTTGTAAGATCAGATATCCGTGACTATAGCACTTTTTTGCATATTATTTTATGAACACGTCATGCATATTCAATTTATATTTTAAATGCCATTTTATGGAAGACTTTTATTTAATATTGTGGAAAATATGTATGTGTCATTTTATTATGTACCTTTTCCAATCTTACAATTTAATGCAATAAAATTTATACCATAAAAAAGAATTATTTTAAACACTGTTGAGCTAAAATTGAGAATAAAGCAATATTATTTGTAAGATCAGCTGATATCCGTGACTATAGCACTACTTGCATATTATTTTATGAACACGTGCATTTTCAATTTATATTTTAAATGGCATTTTATAGAAAACTTTTATTTAAGATTAAAAATTAAATATAATGCATATTATGTTGACTAATAATAATTTTATAAAGTGAACTACGAACATTTTTAACACGACGACATTATACTCATTAAGTTTATAGTATTGATATTATATTTCACTATAACATGAAATAATAATTTCTAGGATTATAAAAGTTATGGAATAACAATATCTTTTCTACAAAATCTACTAAATATTCATGATAAACTTACAATCAGTTTTGGGCATAACCTAGTAACTGCAAAATGTTGAATTTACAGGAGAGCCATTTTAACCTTTGAATTTATCTATAAATCTCGGTTCAATTTTTTTGTCCAACATTTAAAATATATTTTTAAATAAATAAAGAAAAATATGGCAATAATTATATTTAAAATTATTTCACTAATTAGGAAAATAATGTCATTTATTATATATTATGTTATATGTGTCATTATATTAAAAGGTCTTTTGTCATGTTTTGGCCAAGCTAAACGCTGTTTGTTCACATTTTATCATCATATTATTACTTTAGCATTTTGAGATTTTTCATATAAAATACAGATATCAAGTTCTTACCAAATGTTAGATAATTATTATAGAGACCTAATTTTTACTTCTAACATAAAATTTTTAAAAAAACAATTATCAGGTTATGTCCAAACAACACCAATATTTTTTTAATATAGGCCATAAAGTCTTTATTTTTGACCTTCATAAAGCACTTTGATCTTTAAAATAAAACACACTGTTCAGATTACTATGTTTGTTATAGGAATGGAGCCACATGCAATTGATGTATCAGATAAGAGAAGAGTTTTAATTTTTTGAAGAGGCAAAGGACAACCATGAACTGAAGTATAGTAACGAAGAAGATACCACGAAGACAACTAGTTGGGTAGATAATTATATGACGCAATTATCTAATGGCACATAATACGTTAAATATGATATAAAATCTTGTAGTTACGAATGTTTTCGAATCGATTTGAAGGCATCTAACCACTTCAGTGTTGATAAAAATTGTAAGTATCAAAACAGACCCTGCAATAACACACTTTTCAATTCCCATCGTCGTACTTTTACAATATTAACTTTAATATTTAAATGTAAAATATAATTGACAATATGTAATGATATTACAATAACTGTATACAATCGAATGATCTGTAAATCACTAATCACTACCGATCAATGACATTTGCATGACATCATAACGCTATTATGTCGGGACATAATATATTATAATGTGTTTTGTAATTACGACAATCAAGATATCTAACTGCATCGTAATAGGAGTGATATCATCATACCTATATGAAAAACGTCAAATTATTTTTTTAATTTATACCAATAGGTATCTAAATTTACTTGGTATTTTTGTTAAATATTTGATATTTTACTACTTTTCTACGATTGTGGATTTCGTATTATGACAAATCATGTAAATATCATAAATTTTATCTGTATAATTTTAATCTTTCTATAATATTCAATGTCATATGCTGATCCATCAGCGCATTTTTTACCCCAAATTCTACAACTATCACTAAGCGCTTCGACTTCAGTCAGGTACTGAAAAAAGCTCAATTGCCATCCGTATGTATCCGAAAAAAAGTTTTTTTTCGGTTGGGTACATATTCAAACACGCGCGTTAACATGATCTAAATCCCTACTTCATTTATCGTTTGTCAATTTATGGCTACAGCCGGCCGTATGTTGTACCTTCACCACTTGTAAATGAAAATAGAAATGGCGTATTTCAAAAAAATACTACCTTATTCTAAGGTCAATAATTATTTTAAAACAATCATTATTTGTAGAATGTTTTATCACATTTAAACGGTCAAAGATTTAGATTATAATCAGTATCTTTAGAATTATCTTCAAATGTGTTAATCTTGCCCATTTTTTGAATAATAAAATGCCTAATTCTTGTCAAATTTGGGATCACAGAGATTATAAATATAATTTTTATGGTAAATATTTCACTATAATAATGTCAACATAAATTTTACTAATGGTTTTATAAATGCGTTTAAAAATGAATAAATCTAAAAAACTAACACCGCTGCTCATGGATGTACTGAAATATGACTATAATCTAAAACATTAGGTCGAGAGGTTTAAAAGAATACTATTTTATGCAATTAAAATACTTTATGCAGTTATCAAATGTTTAAAATAAATATAAAGGATAATAAGGCTTCAAAATTATATCAATAGATTATCTACAAAGATTAAGGAATGTCCAGGCTTATGCTCTGAAAATAGCATAAAATCTCCAGTTTGACCTACATGGGGCATGTGGGCCCTTAAGTGATAAAGTAAAAGTTAAGACACTTCAAATCTTCCAACAGATAGAATACCTGCATTGCAACACCAAGTACATCCGAGAAAGCAGCTGAATTACCTATCTCTTTAGATTCTTTTGCTAATCGGCTGCTTCAGATACTCTCAAGTTTTCTTTTACAAAATATTCATAATTTCCTCTACTTTTTCGGTGCGAAAGGTACCCATGGTCAAAAATTTTCGAACCCAAGAGACAGAAAATATAATTATACATTTTAAGGTATGTTCCGTGTATGACGTGAATATATTAATAAGTCTTAAAACATAAATTCTCAGGTCAGATATATTTAAAGGTAGATTTTCTGTGGTAAATCATAGTTTGTCGATAATAAATTTTAAAAACATGTAACCTGATTTATCGCAGAAAGCCAAACATACAAATAGGTGCCCTGAGAATTGATGTTTTTAGACTTATCAACATATTTACGCCATACGCGAAATTATAATAAATATTTTAAATTTCTAACAATGCTTATTGTTCTAATTAATAATCTCATATACTTTAAATTCTAATAGATTCAAGCTCTGTACTATTCCGCTTGAATCCATTAGAATTTAAATTCAAATTCCATCAAGTACCTTCGGTCAAAAGTATTAATATCATATACTTTATATTTTTAAATGAATAATACAAAATAAATAAAACAATAAATACATAATTATGACTTTTCTTCAAAATAATTTATTCTTTATTATTAATTGCTTAATCAGCGTTGTAGATATTTTACACCATTTACATAATAATATAATTCATTAAAACTATAATCTATGAATATTTCAAACCATCACCATTTCATAAACAGTATCTTATGATTATCAATAATTTACACCAGTAAATATTTATAAATAATAATGCAAACAATAATAATATTATTCTCTTCTCCAATTTACATCAGTAACATATGTGATGTTTTTATGTTTCCCTTGATATTTTATTATTGTTTAACCAACAAATTGAAAAAGATTCACTACTTACTATTTATTCTGTTAAAATATCGTTAAACAAAAAAATGGTCTTAAATATTAACGCAGAATGATTGATTATATAAAATCATCCAAACCATCGATCCAATATGCATACATTGGAATATAATATAACCATTGGTAATAAACTCATTCCAGAAAACAAAATTAACAACCACGGCTGTATTCCCTGCTAAGGATTGTATGAAAATAGAAATGAGGACATGAATATGGATAGCCAACAAGTGTTTACTTGGATTCAGTAATTCCAAAGCTTTAATATGGAATACGATTTTTTTTCTCCTGGAACCAGTACTCAGAATATATAAATCAGATTTTTTAGGTTAACAAAGAAAGATTTCGAGTGATAATATTTGTACTCAAAAATAAAAGAATACAATACATTTGTGAAGCATATTGCCAGTATATATCAAGTGTAGGTGCAGATAAAAATACAATGGTAGCAGTGACGTGCGGTTTATAGCTGCTGAAGATGCACCGCACCCCCATAAACGATCGATTTAGTACTCCGTAATAAATTTATTAAAATAGTGCGGTACATTTTCTTAACTTTAATTTTAAAAGGTCTTTATTATTATATTAAGTAGTTAATTATTTTCAAAATATATCAGAGCTACCGAGCTGCAGCACTGCGTATCATACTTTATAGGCCACCCCTCAAGATACAATAAAATTATTAACAAAGCTCTAACTAGGTAATATGACGGAAATAGTATTTATATATGTATACATATAAGCAAAATTCCTGAATGCTACTGGAGGGTAGCTTTTGAATGGAGTCACATGGTCAATAAAATTATAATAGCACAGTAGCGTTAAGAAGTTGTATTTTTAGGAAAAATTCGTATTTCTCCATAAAAACATAGTATATTGGCTTTTGTCGAATAATGATCAATCGTACCTTTATATTTACCATAAATGCCTATTTTACTCATCATGAGAGTATTCATCAAAGCCATAACACTGACTTCGTCAAATGTGATAACCCCCTGAAACAACAATTTAAAAACATTATAATTAAAATAAAATCATTTTCAATGAAGTCAAAAGTTCACTTTATTATATAGGCATATTTTTGGTGATAATGACCGTTGAAAATTCCCATAATAACTAAAATAATAATATTATTTAAATTCAGTTATAATAATAAATTTATACACCAATGTAATCATGGCCGTAGGTATATTAATTTATTTAAAAATTTTAAACTATTCCAGCCACCAATAAGTATTACCGTTCTGACGAAATAATTCACCGTACAGTATATTTTTTTTGTAACCAATATTCGTAAATCATTGACAAAACTCTGTCCTGGCATAGGTGCTGCTTTTCAACCTGCACGTCCTAATACGAGGATTAATAACCCCACCTCAACCTTCAAGGGGATCTGCACTACCTTCAAGTCTATTTGACACCCCCCTCCCCCCCCCGAGTATCAAGAACGCAACTTACAAATAAACTTTGGGCATATTAACTTACAAAATAGCACCCGATGCATCGCAGTAGAGGTGGTTAGTATCCACCAAGGGGTATTTTTTCATGTATCTTCTGCAGGTTTAATATGAGAAAATTAAGACCAACACTCTCGGTTACCAGTTTCTAGGCAATCATGGTGACTTCGCGACTTTGATACAATCATCAAGATACTGAATATATCCTTAGATCTGAATAAGCTATTTCCCAGACTCCATTCACAGACATGCGCGATTGGCCAATAGTTTTATATCAACCAAAGTCAACTTTGAGGCATTTGAGAAGTATGAGAAGCCACTTACAGTCCAATGTACATGGTGGTGGCTTCTCGTACTTCGGGTTCCTAATTTGATTCCCGATGAAGTCATAATATATCAATTTAATTTTTTCAAGCCTAGATGATTCTTCAATATTTGACAGATACTATTACACCACTAAAATACTACAAATGTATAGCCTATTGTACTATTAAAACATATGTCTTTGACCAATATTCTATGGTTGCTTGTCCAGTCACTTATGATGTAGATGAACATTAAGAGTTTTTAAATTACTAGACAATCATCGACGAGAAAACATCATGGTTTATTAAAACCATTACGGAGCGTTATCCTCTATAAAAATATGAATTAAATCTTAATAAATATAAAATAATATATTTAAAATACTTTGTGGAGTACATACCTTAACTGTGTTGCAATCTTTATCAAAAGATAAGACTTTTGAATAATAATATTTAACCAACATAGAGTTTTCACAAATATTGTCACTTTGTCGAGACATTATCGATTCATAACTTTTACCATTCCATTTGAAGGCACGCAACTTTGACTGTAAAAGATTTTTTTTTAATTATGTGTTTTATAAATAAATAATCATACTAGCTCTAATTTGCTCTTAATCAATATCTAAGTGGCTAATTGCACCGAGTTTACTGAATTTTATTGACTGTCCATCTTTTTCTTCTTCTTTGTCACTACAGTAGGGATGGGCAATAGCTACTTCAGCCAGATTTACTCCACTTAGTCAACTCTTCCATTTTTCTTCTTCAGAAAATTTTTCTATTGATTTGAACTATTTTTTTTTAAATCAGACTAGTCGACTGTGTCGGTTATAAGTACGCATTTTTTTCAAGACAGTGAAAATTTGAGAGTTGTTCCCTTTCGGCATAATTCTATAGAATGCGAAATCAAAATCTGAATATTATCCCACAACGATGCAGCAATGACAATTTGGGCACTTAATATAATGATATAAAGTAAGAAAATTAGAAAATGTACTTGCTACATACCAAAATTGGTATCCCAGCTTGTAACGTCGTACTGTTTCCTGTCATGAATATATTGTTTCCACGTTTCTCAAATTTAAATATATTTTCCGTAATGTTTTTTCTTTTTGTACCCTTACAAAGTCCGAACTTCTCTAAATCTGCTGAAAATGGCCCCTGTTGAAATTGAATTATATAACATATCTATTTTTTTATTTCCTAATTTATATCTACATTCTTTTAAATATATCCAACATTATTGGCTCTACAATTCTGTGTGAATCTTCACCTAACCTTAATTTTCCAGTTATGAAGACCCGGTATGGTGGTGTATTATCGTATTCACAGTTTCGATCTTCTAATTATTATTGTTCTTCAAAATACTAAGTCATCACATTACACAAATAACAATTAGATTTAATATAGGTTATTATATTTTATTATTTAAAGTATCGTTCTCTTTTTTTCATATTTTTTTAATTTCTCGGCATTTAAAATCTATTGCTGAATCTAGCTGAAGAATAAATAAAGCTCCATTCAGAAATCATTTTCTTTACTAAATCATATCTTCCTTTTGTAGACTACAAAAATAATACTAAACAATCTTTGTGACAAGGGGTGGGACAATGTCCATAATTGGGAATATAATTTTAAAATCTGGTAGTTACATATTTTGTCAAATCCACTTGAATTGTCACTTTGATATTTAAAAAAATGGTAACCATTAAAATAGTTACTGCAATAATACTAAGCTTTTCGATTGCCATTGTTTTTATTTTAAAATTCTAACTTTATCATTTATATATAAATAAAAATGATAACGATATCACATTTCAAACTGTTGAGAATCGAATGACTTCTCAAAATAATATATCACTAAAGTACCTATTTACAATATTTCAATACTATTATTATTGTTTTGTGTAATTTATTTTTGCAAATGTTGTCATGTTCACATTATTATTTTTTTGTTGTAATTACGATAATCAAGGTGATTGTGTCCTAATATTGAAACTCTTATAATAATTGACATGCTGAATTTATATAAAAGTCAGTGATTACATACAGAGTGGAGCACCAGTTTTGCTCCCAAAAAAACTAAATATTTTCGTTGTTTCACTAGACGTGTCTTTTGATTAATTTCTTACATGATATTTGACAGTATATGAATTTTGTTAAAAGAATACAAAAAACAGGTTAATGAATACCATGAAGGTCTATTGTTGTAAATGTTTTCGTTTGAAATTTAAAATAAAGCCACATATATATTTAGTTTTTTAATATTGCAATTTGCAAACATTCTATTCGACTTTGCTGTCGACTCGTAGTTTTGTTGAAACTGTTAAATTTTGCATTCTGTATATAATATAGTTATTTAAAATATTATTATCTCAACTTCCATTCTTTCTTAACATCTAACAATATGCTGCATAATATCTCTTCCTTATTTTTAAGCCCATGTCATAGTATATCCACTATCCGCCACGAAGCATTGGTTCTCAAATCTCAGTATACAGTTCCTGTGAGGCTTTGTATGGTAACATGACTCACCACCGTAAAGCAGCACTATCAGTGGGTCTATTCTATACTTATCAACCGCTAAAGTGATACATATTATCAAACTTAGGGTAGGTTTGTATCAAAGTATTAGCACTTATTGTAACAATTACAATAAGTTGTTTGTAATTGTTGCAATATGTGCTAAATTTTAACAGCAGCAAGAGTGGTGCCTTTTAATTATTTGTTTAATTAACGTGTTAATTTTCATTTGAAAAGCAATTAGCAAAAACACAATTTTGTGCGGCCCGTAAGCATTGGGTTAAAGTAAAGTAACACGATTAAGAAATAGAGAGTCTAACTTGGGTGGAGAATAGGTTATATTTTTTTTAATTTAGGCAGACAGCGTACAGCCTCATCTGTCTCATCCTAGCCCTAGGCTTAGAATACTGTAAATTTAAAAGAATTATGAGAAGACCCTTGATTTTAAAATATAGGTTTTATTACGATTAAACTCTGAGAACCATGATATTAAAATACAGATAAGAAATATGAGTCATCTGGTATAAAAAATAAAAATATATAATATTATTATGTATATTGTATAGATTATATCAGAGATAGCCGATATTTTTTGTATTATAATAACATTAAAAATCGATTAGTTTTATGGTGCCACTTTAGAGATCGTTCATAAATGATGTCACACGATTTGCGGTGATTTTTTTTTAAATCAACATAAGGAATCGGTCACGTGATACTCGCGGATGATATTTAGCGCGCTTTTATCCACTATCGTCGATAAAAATACGCCAGAAGACGTAAAAAACTATATGACATAACAAATGATATCAATTATTTTGTTCCTTTAAATCTTTCTTGTGCACATTTGTTCCATGCACAATATAAAAAAGTCGCCTGTGTAGCAATATTTTAATCGATCAAAAAATATAAATATCTGTTTGGAAGCGGAATTTTTTATTTTGTTTTGCGCCTTTACGCTTTTAATTTTTCCCTTCTCGGAACCCACGGTGAGTATGAATGTTATTCTCTCAAGATATGCCATCTCGTGCTGTTTCATTATTGCTAGTAATTCTCTTGTGTATCGGCTGTATGTTCTCTGGTTCCTATATATCGATTAGAAGTCTATAAAAATCATCCTTATGTGCATTTGTATAGCATCTAACGTGAGATTAAATGATAATATTTCTTTTGAGATTTAAGTAAAATAACCTAAATAATTTACATTCGGACAGTTTTATTTTAGAAGATACTATCTCTAAAGCGTCAATTACATTTAGCTACTTTACGAGCTGTTTGTTGGCGAATTTAATAGCGGGGGATTCAGCTACTGCGATTATGATGATGACACACAAAACTTTCCATTCGCTGAGAAGCCACAAGCCAGCGACTATTTTGACAGAACTTAGTTCGTTTTTTTACCGGGAGGTTGCTACTGCGCTCTACTGCGCAGACGCAGTACGACCACACGCCGGCGTGTAGCGTGCAAAGTTGACCGGCTTTCAACTTTTCTAGGTAGAGTGTTTACAATCTGCTTGTTAGCTTGTTCGATGAATACACTGGGCGACTTTACAGGCAGATTGTAAATTCGCCAACAAACAGCTCGTAAAGTAGCTCAATGTAATTGACGCTTAATGATTTATTTGTAAACGCTTGACTCGCGACGTGTCTCAGCCTTTTCTAGTTATTTTCAACGTTGTATATGCTTTATGCACAAATACACATGCTTTCCTATTGCAATTTACCACATCAACATTTAGTGGTATACAGTGGGCACAAATTATTTATTTATAAGCACTTATTGCTCACCAATCCAAATAGTCCGAAATATAATGCAGATTTGGTTGTCCCTATTAATTTACTTACACTATGGTCGAGCAGCTACCGTGTTGGCTTATAATGTCATGGGTCCCGGGTGCAAATCCCGTGTTTGTAAAATCCACATGTTGTTTCTGAATGTTTGTTTGGACTCAGAGTATGAACCTAATAGGTAGATCAGTAGCTAAAATTCTTCTCTCTTAAAAAAATATGTTAGTTTAGGTACTCCACGACTCTGTAAAGGCCCATATTATGATCTTTTTAGGATCAAACATGGTTTTAAAAAAAGAAGGCTAGAAGCAATAACCATTTATACTTATGATGATTTTTTGCGCATTACACTAACGTCAATTTCACATAATATGTAATTGTAATTTTTTTATTATGCTTAATTAAAACTAATCAAAAAGGCTTTTTTTAAGTATATACAATATGATGTAGGTGAAACTCCAATGGCAATTTGGCCCAAAATAAATACAAATTAATTTTATTAAATATATTTTATTTATTATAATTATACATCTTTAAATATGTTATATTGGTAATTTTGTATAAAAAGGAAGTAAAAACTAATTTATATTTCAGGCTAGGTACATTCACTCAGTATTTTTAAGCAACACGTTTTTGTTGGATATATTATATATTTTTTAAATGATTAATATATGGAGGAAATGGACAGTAAAAATCCATTGCGTTCAACAAGACATATACATGAGAGTAAATTTATGATTTTGTTTGCATTAAATACAGATTTTCTACTTAATATATTATATTTTATCTTGCACAGTAAATTCACTTTTAATTCATAACGGAAATCTGATATTATCTGAAAAGTGTTATACATATGGTACATTATTGTTCTCTGTAATTATGTAAATTGACTGATCCATTAATGATTAATGATTTTCTGTAGTCTTTTTTTTTGGTTAAAAAATTAGGGGTCACTTCCTTTTAAAATTTCAGCTCCATAATTAGGATGACAATTAACAATGACCATAAAATATATGGTCCAACCTTGACTAACCTGTTATAAACTATTATAAACATTGGAAAATAATTGTGTGTGCATATTGGCTTATACTATCTTTTATATATTTCACTTGATTATAATAAGTTAATATGAACAAAGCTTATAAAACTTACTCGAAAGGCTCGTACTGTTAAGCGTATTTTCGCTTCTCAATATATTTGTTGATCATTTTTCTATTAAATATAATATTATTTTTTTCAGATCTAAATACATTGTGGTGAACGTATTGAAATTTTAATTTGATATTTTAAGCCATAATGTTTTAGAATAAAATAATTCAATCGAATTATTACTTTTGATGCCAAAATCACTAGTGTTTTCATACTGTGGAAAATATGCCAGGTGCAAAATCCCACGTCAGTATGATTAACATAGTCAGAAAGTTTATAGTTACATTTATAGTACCTATCGAAAACATCGAAATTGACGGTAGTTACTTATTAAATATTCAACAAATTTAATGAAAGCATAATATATAGACCCGTATTATACTGCTATGCAAACGTCGAAATTCAAAAATCACAGATGTAGAGTCTGTATTCTATAAGCTGGCGTTCACGTCACGTCGGACGGAAAGCATTGTGCCATCGTGTTCGACTGTTGCAAGTTTTCAATGGGAGGGAACGAGAGGGAATGCAGTGCTGAATGCTGAAGCGGGGAGGGGGGGAAACCGCATGCCAGCTTATAGAAGACAGACTCTACCTTAGATATTATAAAAGTCTGGAAGTAATATTTTTATATGTATATTTTTATGAAGGCATTTCTAAATTATAATAATTGGACTGCAGTTGTCTAAGAATTACAAATTGTTAAAGAGCATGAAAATAATTTTAAATCGGTATATTTAATGATACTGTGTATCGTGCGATTAACTTATTCGATAGCACCATATAGGTTGATTTATTTTTTATTAACTATTGGACGTGTTAAATACGTTAAATTTATAATTTTATTTATCGCTTTACTTTAATATCTACATAAGCACATACTTTCTTGTTATATTGGTTGTTATTTGTAATTTAGTCATTTTTATAATTTGTATTTTATTATGTATAATGGCGCATTGGCCAATCGCTGTAATGCCATAACACTCTAAATAAATAAATAGATATACCAATTAATGCAAAAATAATAAAAAAGTGACTTCCATACTTTTGAAACTAATGTTCAGTTGGATTAAAGGAAACTTTTTGAATACAGTCATGAGCATATAATAATAAGAAGAATTGCCAAAATAAAAGGATAATTTAAGCATTTATTTGTTGTATTTTTAGGAATAACCCTTGCAACTCCAACGAAGCATTGTATATTGGCATTTCTTGAATAGTGTTCCAAGACGCCTTTGAATTTACCATAAAAACCTTTATCAGTAAACATAAGCCTTCGAGTCATCGCCATTATATCGAAATCTCGAATGGTGAAAACTCCCTGAAATAAATAAGTAGGTATAAGAAATCTAAGCCAGGTATTTCGAACCTATAATGCCGTGTTTGGTTTACATGTGGGAATTTTTTAAAGTACTTAGTCTACCAAAATATATTGTTTTCGAAGTTATAGTTCTTTTAACGCATTTGGGAAAACAGATCAGAGTGTATTTTTGGCGTGTGACGAAGTTGCGAGCGCCGATGTAACACGTTTGGCGTGTGATGGAAGATGCGCGCACCGATGCAACACATAATGTATTATTATGATTATATTCATTTCGGTCTCATGGGTACATGCACATAGTGTCATTTAGTTAGTCGTTCAATACAACCAAGTAAACAGCACATGTTGTTAACATAATCAATATTGTTTCATAATAAATATAAATGTTTACAAACAAATTTCTGGAGACTAACAATCTACACTGTTAATTTATATTCACAAAACTTCATTTATATTGGAGTGTATATTTATTTTTCTTTGTAGAAATTATGTATCAAGATTTGAAGCTATATTTATGTAAGTATTATTTATGATTAAAATTATTATATCAATAAATAAATAAATTTTGTGAATCTTGAGTTGGTAAATAATTCAAAAAATATATTGAAATTTGATTTTTTTTAAATTCATCATGGGCACTTCTGAAACGATTATAACCGCTGTATGGAAAAGATGAGTTTTGGTTCAATACAATTATCATGTGATATATGATACACAGATGAATCACGTACGTTTTCATCAACCTGATCCACTGTAATATTAATAGACTCAGGTAAAGGCTTATTTTGTTTTGTTATGCCAAAGAAGTATAACTTCTAACGCGCGTACAGAAGTATTTTTTATTTACTTCATCTGATTACACTGACTTATTCTATTGACGTTGGACAGATTATGTGGCATACTGAATAATATTTTTTATTAGCAAAATGTGTGTGAATAAAAAGTTTTATTATTGCAGAATATACTTTTAAAACTCATCACATGATACGTCTAATTGAATGAAAGTGTATCAAACCGCTACTTTTATCATTTTTGTAGATATTCGACTATAAACAACTATTTTCATTGATGAATTATGTAAAATTGCAAGTAAAACATTGCCTTGACAAGTGTTTGACTGAAAAATGTGTAGATATTTTTTTTATAAACTGCATCTTAAATTATTATTTTTGAAAAGTCTGCAATTATTATAAATCCCGAATAAATCAACTTACAGTACATCACTAAATTATAAAAAAATATATTATTTGCGTATGAAATATGTTATTAAGGGTAAATGCCGTATCTTTTTTGTTAAATTTACAAGAAATCGTTGAACCTATATTTCGGGTGTAATACATTTTCTTCCACTGTTAATGTCAAATATGTACCATCGTATTTTGTGATAGGATTAAGAATGCTCTCATACATTACGAAAAAGAGCGTCGTTGTATCTCGTCTATCGAATAACCAATCACAAGACAGACATTTGAAATCACGTGATATTCATACGTCGGCCACTGTGTATGAGTCTCTTAAACATAAATTACGCTTAAATAAATATAGCGTAACACACAACATGGATAGATTCACAAACTTTATCTTTCACGACACAGCTAGAACCTTTCAGTTTGACAGGTACTGATCTAGAATCTACATTCTATACTTTAGGCTACAGCAAGATTCTATTGCTAGCTTGAGAGCTTCCGATATATCTTAAGATGCATCACTTTCAACATTCCAAAAATATTAAATTAACATATTTTTTGCGACTACAAAATGTTTACCCAAGAAACTCAGGAGTGATGTGCACTCCTTAATTTTTTGCTATGCACGCCACTGCTTCACCTCTGCATCAAACCCTAAATGTCGAAAATGATATTGCAATGTAATATGATATCTCGTGTAGGTATAATATGGGGGAAAGTAACGATTGTAATTTTATAAAACATTGATAGAATAATATAAACGTCATTGATCACCAACCTTTATTGTTTTACAGTTTTTATCCATATATATGTATTTTGCATAAAGATATTTAACAAGTACGGGGTTGTCACATATATCATCACTTCTTCGGGTAATCATTACTTCATAACGTTTTCCAGTCCATTTGTAAGCACGCAAAGTTGACTGTAAAATTAATCATTCAACGTCGACAAAAACATAAAATTTACTTCGGTGATAATAAGAAAGATATTTTTAAAACTGGTTTTTAATTATTTTTTATAATAAATGTTATAAGGGGTCGTTCATAAATGACGTCAAATAATTTTCGGTGTTTTTGGACCACCCTTGCTCTCACCGTCACACTTTATCATTCAATCTTTTACCCATATGCCTAATTACATACATCACGTCATAACCCCCACCCCAATCGTTAAAAATAAATTTATCCACAGAAGAAGAAAAATATTTTGTTATAACATAACATTATACCCCAATCGCATATCTAAAAAATCAGTATAGAACTATGGTGTCCAATATTATAATATATAAATAAAATTCACCGTAACGATAAGTGAAGAGCAGTTTTCATTTTATTATCGAATGAAGAAAATGGCGTCCGAAGCTTACGAATAAATCTTTTATATTTTTTTTTCTATCATACTGCTGCACCCCTGGGCGATTGCTTTGTTTGAATACCACTGTGATAGAATAAAATAATATTAAATAAAATAAAATAAAATAATTTCTACTTACCGTAATTGGTCCTACAGATTCTTTAGTCGTTATATTTCCTGACATTATAATGTTACCACCACGTCTTTCAAATCTGTATGAATTTTCAGTTAAATTTACTCTCTTATTTCCTTTGCATTCTGTAAACGACTCTAATTCTATATCATATGGACCCTGTTAACATACAAAACTTATCAATTAAACGGTAAAATTAATTGTAAATTATCAATAATGCTCATTATAAAATAAAGAATGAACGATTTTACGCTGACATCATCGCACCACCGGTTTGGCGTCATTATCTGTCATCCAGAACGATTATAATACGTTAGGGTTGCGGCTACAGGTGCATATAAATTCAAAAAATTTAGGACGCCAGTTTTGGAAACCATCCCTCGTGGTTGCAGGAAAAATGTCTCAATAGCAGAAGTGACCTTGTGACTTGTAGAAAGGCAGTCGAAAAATAAATTTATTATAGTAATAATTAATTACATTAGTTTCATATTCTAATATTGGTGTAATAAACTGCAGCAATATTGCGAAATAATATCTCAAAAATTTTCAATATTCTGCAAGTTGTGTATGTATTTCAACTTACTAGTAATATAGATACAATTTGATACGTCTCGAAGATACCAGACATTATCAACAATTCTGTATCTGAGACCCAGTGAACTGTACCTTTGCATATAATATATAAAGAATACTTACATGTCAACGCCGTGTATCTAATATTTTTCAACAGTTGGATATCTATGGATTTCCGCATTTTTGTTTTAGTAGTTTCCAGTTTCTGTTATCAATATACTCAAAATGTGAATTCATTCTGAAAGATATAATACTTTAGGTACCTATATAAGTTATTTTACGAAATCCTATATACGATGCACCGATTAATGTTACAATTCAAACATATTCTATCATGACTGTGAGAAATGATTTTAATGTCTAAAACTATCTACAAATACAATTTTATATTATATAGGTACAACGACTTGAAGTTTTATGTATATTTTTAAAAGTTAAATTGTAGTGATTTTTTTATAATTAATCTACGCCAGAGATAAAATAATAATTAACAGTGAATCAAAAAGAATATCTTTGTAATAACCAATAAATCAATCTCTGATACGATTTTCTGTAGTAAATTATTGGTAGACTGTGAACACGATAAAAATAATTAAATTTAATCCTAAATTATACAACTGTACTCACAAATTCCTTCCAATCAACTTCAATGCTTTTAGTGACAGTGGCATCAAGAAAAATGATAATTATTATAACAACTCCAGAAATAATAGGATTTTTTTTTTCTTTTCCCATTATCTATTTTTTATTCGAAATATGTTTTTAATGTATAAATGGCAATATGTCATCAAAAGAAATCTAATGACTTCTAAAATATAGTGCCAATGTTTTGCACAAAATTTTAATGTCACTAAGTACCTAGCTTCATGTTTTTTGCAATTGACGTAATCAGGGTAAACCATACTTATATTGGAACCACAGTACTATGTAGCATTATTTCTAATATTAAATTTTATACTTATTAGATTGTCGTGTGAATTATAAAAAATATATATTTAGTTTCCCTTGCAATAGATTTCAGATGATATACTCGTTCATATTAGAGATATCGTTTTTTTTTTCTTGAAAGAGAAAATCGATTTTATATATTACAAACTGAATACGTATAAGACCTGTGACAACGATATGTCGCATTATCATTGATTTTTTTCAATTCTTTATAAATTCAATCATATTATTTTGTTTTCATTTTGTTCATATATTATTTCTGACATTATATAAATGTTACCTACTATTTTGTCTTAACTATTTAAAATATAGCCTCTATTCCATTGTAAATACTGCAGTGGTAAGACATAACAAATAAACGGTACCTTCTAAAGTTATGCGGGTTAATCCAGCTAATGCGGGTTAGAGCCCCGCTCTGTACCAATATTTTACAAAAAAATATTATTTATTATATATATATAAGTATTCTAAAGTATTGATGTTTGTGGCCATATTATTTCAATTACCAATTCTTTGAAAAAGAACTGTGTTACGTTATAATTATTAAATAAGCTAATACACACGAAAATGAATATTTATTAATCTTTTAAATTCCAATTTTATTAGATGGATGTGTAAAATTGGCGGAAAAGATTAAATCAAAAAATCTCTATTTGATAAAAAAAAAAACCAATATCGACTTATAAAACTTACTAAAATATTCTAATATTATTCATAAAATATGTACATATAAGTCTATACAATATTATAATAAAAAATACCAAAATATTAATTTGGGAAAAATATTCACAATGATTAATGCCAATCATTGTATTGTTTACCCTATCATGAAATTTTATTTTAACTATTGAACAATGAAGAGTTGAATATTGTATACAATTGTAGAGATAATAAGATTAAATTATTAATGCCATTATTCTACATTCAGTTTAGCATCAAATTTTTTTCAATTTTTAAAATCAACTACCTATTTATTTTGTTATGCAGCCGTTCCCAAACGTTTCTAAAGCATCATGGCATTATTTTCATCTGATATTACTCTTATATTAACTTAATGCATCTTTACTACTTTACCGTATAGTATATTGTTAGATATTAATTTTTCCTAAGTTTTTTTATAACCAAAAAGTTTTAGAACTTGATAGTGCAAAATGGCCAATAAAAGTTTTAATACAATATACAGATTAATTTATTAGTCGATAGATACGGTGATCATACCATTATCAATAACTAACTACTACAATATTAATAATCTAGACAATGGTGTGATCAAATAGCCATCGACTGATAAAACAATGTCCTTATTAAAGTTGTTAAAAATACTCTTCTCCTATAGAAATTGAGCTTAAATATATGATCATGAAACAAAAAAGAACCCATGGTATAATACTCACATAAATTAGTTATAAGCTATATCGCAGGTTCTTTTGCAGATGACTTCACAATATTGCTATGACATTTACTTGCCAATTAGCAGGGCGTATGAAAAAAACAATCAGTCACGATGAGTAGATAAGTATTCATAATACTATACTTCGGCATTATTATTTAGTGTAAAAGTCTTGTAAAATGTATTTAAAACCGTTTATAACTACACTCGACTAAGTAATCACGATGAACATGCAAAATGACCAAAAAATATGCCAATTGAACGATGTTAATAGTTCTTGAGTTTACTAACTTAACCATGCAGAGTGAGTATGCTTAATAATTTTAAATGTTACAATACAAGTAAAGTATTATGCCCCTTTTATTTATAATCTGAATAATACACAATATTTAAGATTTCTTTATTAAAAATTCATCATTTTTATTTAAATAATTCATAAATTTAATATACATAGGTATTATTATAATTTTTGAAGCAATATTGGTATTGAATGGACCTCAAACCTACAGCCATCCGATTGCGGTCAATGTGCTTTACTAATTAAACAACATGCAACATACCTAAGTCTTGCTTGGTTCCTACCAATATTTTTTCTGATAGGTATATACTATATATTTATAACTTTTGTACTACCAAGTAAACGCTAACTCAATTAATAACTTAATACTGGTTTGATTTGAAATTTGTAGCGGGCAGCGACCTCGGGCATTGTCAGCGTTATTACGATAATGCAAGAATTAGTAAGTCATTCAACTATCGCATAATCTTTGCATCTGCAGTTAGAATATTCTACAGGTGTGATATACTTCGATAAGGTTCGACTACCATGGGCTTGGTCATCAAAACAACTCGAAATTGCAACAATGCAGTGGCCAGTAGAATTCACAATTGCGAACTACATCAACAATGTCTCTCGAAATTTACCTAATATTTATGTCCATAAATATCGATGGGTTAGCTCAATCTCTTGGTGTCAGTCAGATCTCAGTCTCAGTATCATACCGCACAGTACTCACATCCACCGAGCTTCGGACCAGCGCACTCTCTCGTCACATCTTTCACCATGCCTTGGACTCAAGCTTCACTTCCACCAAGCCTCGGATCGATAACGTACCTCATGTATCATTTACTCTCGTACCAACTGTATTACAACGTTATACAGCAATAAATTCTCACTCCTACTGAGCAACCTACAATCCGACTTTCATCTCTACACTTGTCACCCCTAAAGCGGTCTCATCCCTTTACAACTAAACCGTCAAAATTTTAAAGAACAGCTAAAAGAAAAGTGGATTTATTTAATTTTATAAGAAAATAGAGAGCATTCAATTTAATTGAATAAACCTTTAATGAAAATTCTCATAAAATATTGTGAACAGTGGTGTTCGAAATATTTGAAGTTTATTGATACGTGGCATAATACTATTATTATATGATGTTCATTAAAATCACATTAGGTCGATTAACCCATAATAAATTATTAGTACGTCCTATATTATAATAATTGATAAGTCCATCATTTGGTCAGATGGGCTGGTGTTATGGCAGCAAAATATTTATGTTTCAAAAAAAATAATTTTCTCTCAATACTCAAAATTAGATTAATAAGACTTACAATACTACTACGATATCAAAATGATCTATTATAAAATATTATATATAAATAATAATACTATCATCGGAGTAAGTGCAATATTGCAACTGAGACATGGGTATCCGTTAAGCATCTTTTTTTTCTTTTTTTTTTTTTAGAATTATTAATAACCATGTCCTTGCTTTTTCGTACAAGGTGGTTGTTGTTAGTAATTTTGAACAATCACAAACACCCAGGCTTTGAGAAAAACACATAAATGTTTTTGTCATGACCGGGAATCGAACCCAGGAACTCTCGGGTGGAAGGCGAGTGCCTTACCAACTTCACCACGAGAGCCGCCCCGTTCAGCATCTTACCAGTGGTTTTAACTACTATAAATAAATTGTGGAATATTTGGAGATGGCTAATGCACGCGGGAAGTTCTTGGGTCCGCTGGTAAAGCTATGAGTGCGGTAAGATGGTTACATGTAAATTGTACGTAAAACATTTCACCGTGGCACAGTTCGCCGTGAGCTTTATTATCGGAAAGAGATGACCGTATACTATACGGTCTCCAATTTTATTAGATTCAATATGAACATTAATTCAATTTTCATAGCTGATTTTGGCAAAATTCATGGATGAAAACCTAACGGAACCTAATCTTACTTTTTATATTGGCTATTTTCAAAAATTGTTTGCTGCTGGCTTCCTGTAAAGTGTAAACTTAACATGAATTTTATGTCAGTACTATACGACCCAAAGAGGATGAACGGTCTTTAATATACGGCCATATATTCCCGATACAACATTTCACGGTGAAGTGTGATACGACAAACTGCATACGTACAAGTTTCCGGACACGCGGTAAGATAATAAGCAGGGTGCATGCGGTTCTAATAGCGCCTGTATACGTGCATGGATTTACTTGCATCAATAGTGTGTATTTTAAACTATCGCGATAATAACTGTTTACACGTAAAAGTACTGACTGTCTCTCCAATTTCATTCTTCAAGCCTAAGCGAGACGCGATTTTGTCATTGTATGGTACTATTTGACAGGTTCAGACAGCTTCGGACAAGTTCGTAGATAATCGGTAATTGTCAAAGTATTCTGTGTGGTGTAGTTCGTATTTCTTCCAGCAGGTTCGCCACTATTGTTTTACTACGCATGCGCACCACCATGTAAGTACCAAATTATGGCGTGAAAATTCAGAAGCTTCTAAATTTTTTGATCCATGCATGTAATCTTGCAACTTGCACAATAATACGTGTTTACACGTGCATTTTATTGTGCAGCAGTAAATTCATACACGTTTAAACGGGGTATTAGTGACGATCTTTAGCGGTAGCGATTCTAATAGTAGTATGTGTTATCCAGTCAACGAACACTATGCTACGAGTTGCGTGAAAATATTCCATACAAACAGTATTGAAAATGTAAATATATCGATATGTACGATGGCCACGCTCAAATCCCGGGTTTGACAAGTACACATAATGTTTGTCAATTTGTGTGTGAGTCAGAGTATGGACCTAATAGGTTGAGCAAATGGCTGACATCCATTTCTCGTAAAAACAAAAATCTGTTAATACAAACCTCTGTGGATGCCCATATGATCTTATTAGGATTGGATATGGTCGAGGAAAAAAATATATATATATATATATCGTAGCGTATGGTATCCACTAGTGTTTACCCTCGTAGTCCAATTTGTAATACAATGGCTTAAGGTTGACATGCAAGGGATTCCCGATTAGGTTACTATATAATATGTTTGTATTTTTTTTCAAAGCCTAGGTAGTCCTGTGATTGCTTCACTGCTACTGAACTAATTTAAATGAGTTTCATGATCTTTCAGCGAATCCGATAGGAAGAGACTTGATTCATTTGAGATGTGGTGCTAACGGAGAATGCTCTACATTCATGGATGGCCAAGCCAAGATCTTGGCATCAAATAACGTCTCTCGGCCAACTGCAAGAAATGCGTTCTCCAATTACTCGGACACTTGGTAAGAAGATATTGATGGTATTGAAGAGAGGAGGTTACGAGATCGTACGCCTTCCTGATGGATCGACACCATCAAAAAATCGACTGAATCAACAATGACGACAAGACCAGCATAATATGATTGTTCTAGGTGGAAGGAGATTGTTAGGAGAGGCTACGCTTGTAATTTCAGTGATCACCATCCTCAATAATCAGGTAAAAGGATACAAAGAACTATAATTAAACTACATATTATTTATTGTTATAGAGACACTTGGATTTAACACATACAAGTAAAGGCAACATTTGATTCGATGAGATACTATAAAATCTCAAACCTGAAGATCAATCAAGGTATTTATTTACAAAGCATTATCTATAAATTACAATAGTAATTTGATTTCATTGTCTATCTACTGCCAATCAAAATTTGGATTTGAGATGTTGTATCAATATGGGTTTATTTACACTGATGTATTATACTAATTGTCTCGGTAACTTTTTGTAGTTTACGTAGCTGCTATGGACGGGCATATTGTATTAGTTACGGATTAAAAATAATAAAGCGTATCTTATAGAGATGTATCGAATTTTGTCAAAAAGGACGATTTTGTTTAGTAATATTGAAATATTTTATCAGTAAAAATAAAAATAAAAACTGTACTGGGCCATATTATTACGCTCTGTATAGGAGTAAAAATTGTTTGGTTGGACCATTTATTTTAGTAACCTACAACCTGACTAAATACTTCGAGTTTTCTTTAAATTATCATCCTTTCTGCGTTCTTTATAACCAAAAAAATGGAAAGTCCACCAAAGACAAACCGAGAAGACTCTAGAGTTTGCCCCTTCCGGGAAACCGTAATTATAAATTTTTCAGTCGATTGATGTCTATGGACTTACGCCATTTAATATTATTCAAAAATGTAATTAGCTCTGAAGTATATTACTATACTTTTAATACAAAATATGTATTTATTCAACGTAATGTCTGTAAAATCTAACTTACGACACACTGGCTTTGAGGTACAGATATTTAACACCTAATTCTAAAAGTACCTATGTCAAATATACAACTTTTTCAATAATATAATATTATGGCGCTAATTTAAGTGAACTGTATTTGGATAAGACGTAGAGTGATGTGAACAGAATGATGGATTCCGGGCACTAACCTTTTGAGAGTAGAACTACTGGACTTCTGGAGCACTCGTGGACTCCGGGTTACTCACTCGCACTATGTTTATGGTGGGGTTGAGTTATCACTCGCGGCCTCACTCAGGCCTCAGATTTTTGAAGTTATACTTCTTTTGGTGCGTTTGGGAAATCAGATCAGAGTGTATTTTTGGCGTGTGACATGTAACACATAATTTATTTTTTCACACAAAAAAACGCACTCGATTGGATTCGAACCACCGATTGTTCGGTTATCAGCCGAACGCTCTACCTTTACGCCACAGTATGATACGGCAATCGTGACGATTATACAGTATAATATTATAGTTTAGAATTGTTCCGTTGCCTAGGCAGCGAATTCATTATTTTTCGGCCATTTGCAATTCCTTACGTAAACAAATGATTAAACGTCATAGGTATATAGAATTAAACCAACGGCGGTCCAATAAGCGGTCTTTTTACTTGAGTGTGTCATTTAACAAGATAATTTAGATCTAGTCAAAGAATCTAGTTTATCACAAGTTTTATTTTTGTTTTGTTATGCCAAAGAAATATAAATTCTAACGCGCGCACATAAGTACACACACCGATTTTTTTTTTATTTAAGACATAAAAATATATAAAATTTAATGTAAGCATTGTTTATTGAATAAACTTAAGACAGAAATCTTGTTATAATCAAAAATATAAACCTATTGTTCATTCATTCAATCCAATTTTATGAAAATTCCCACATTTCTGGTTTAAAATATTCGTTTATCAGACCATTTACATTATAAAAGCTTATTACTCGAAAGCTTTTTTTTAAATTGCTGTCGCATTAATTAATTTAAAACAACGCTAAATAAAATATTTTCCTGCTAAATAATTTACAACGATCTTACTATTTGGCCTCTATTAAAACAGCAGGAAGGAGATTAATCCGGTGTCTTGAAATAATTAATTAAACGAAGCATTTTCTAATAAATACGAAGCCCTTTGATCATCATTATCATCTACAATAATTAATAATATTTCAAAGATTACAGCATGTGCTTTAGGCAGTTTTTAATAAAAAGTTATTTCTTACTTGAAAGCACAGCTGACTTAATTTGTTAATAAAAAATATTATGACATTATAATATTATGTTCAAAATATTTAACAAATTTACCTACCATAATCAAAGAAGAGATACCAATATTTTTGTAATATTATATCACTTGATGGAGATGTATCGATGGTTCATAAGAATCGGAAAATTTATAATAATATCTGCGTCGACACAATTAAATCCTTTAAAAATAAATACATAAATAGTTATTTGCTTACGTAATGTTAAGGCTATGGGGTGAACAAGTCTAATTATCAACAAATAAGTGGAGAACTGTATAATGTTTGACAGCAGAGTTTACAATAATTATTCGATAAATTAAAGAGTTAAAATGACTTGGTGAATCCGGCGAGTTCCCTACTGCGTTACATGTAATAATAATTCTCAGGTAACAAAAAGTGATGATATTTCCTGTGTCAAGCGCCAGTGTGACCTTAATGGAAATGTCTCACTGGCAGAATATTCAAGTAAATGTACGTTACTATCTTATAGCTTATCAAATTGTTACAAACCAGAAGGGATAATTTAGGGGATTTTTGTAGGTAGTACATTTAACGTTATTGTCTAAATTATTCTTAATTAATCAATCTTTTCATTCAACTGAATATTCTGAAATGTTGTCACGTCAAAAAATTCATACAAAAAGTTCATTTTAGTGTTGGATTCGTGGCTGTTTCTGAGATAGATTATATAATGATTGCTTGTCGTATAAAAACTTATTTTACGCAACGCACATGCACAACCGTTAACCACAGCCGGCGGCGGTAAATACACGATCTGGAATGCATTATTCGTACTGTTTATATGGGATATCGCACAGTAACCTTTTTGCTTCTTCTCTTTGCTTAACTTCCACATTATTATATAAACCTTTTACAGACGTGCGTCTTCAATATCTCTATTTAGAATAATTTTAGTACCTAATTACTAAAATAATAATAGAAATTATCAGAATTTACGATCTAACTCTTTCTTGAGAGAGCATTTTTTCGATTATTTACTCATAATAATATTGTAGTTATAATGTGTCATATTATTATTATGTTAAATGTCCATATTGCATGAATTTTATAAGCCATGCGAAATAAGTCGTTTAAATGTGAATATGAGTTATTTTACAATATTTATGATTCGTTCTAATTCTAATTGATTGAGTCATTTGTGTCATCTCTGATTTTAAACCGAGGCATCTCTGTTTACGGAAAACACTTATAGCTGAATAAATTTCGTAGTTTTTTTCAACCATTTCATTATCAGTCTGTCATGGCTAGGGATTGCAATACCGGTATTTCAAAACCGGTATCCCAGTATTTATCAATACCAAAATACCGGTCTTAAAAATCCAAAATACCGGAATTTTCGGTATTAAGAAAGCACACTTTTTTGAAAATGAATTATAAGTTATGTGCTGCAATAAATGCAAATATATTAAGTGAATCCAACAGAGGTGAAAAAATAATAAAACAAATTTCATCAAATATATTTTACAAATTATCATAATATTATTTCGAAATAAAAAACATTCGTGACAAAAATGTTCACTAATTCTATAATTATCGATGACTGTACAATCGTTTAATTTAAGAAGCTTTTCCTGCAGCCGGATTTATTTTCACTTGATGAACTTTTGAGGGCTTTAGTTAAAATTATCAATATATTCAATTTATTTGTAAAAAAAATCACTAGTTCTACAATTATGATCAATATATATTTTTAAATGTCAACATAATTATAATATTTCATTGTCTTGCAATATTAGTCTTAGGTATACTCAAGAACATACATAAACCAGCCAACGCGATTATCTATGTTATTATAACTTCTAAAAGTCACATACACGACGAGAGAATTACTAAACGTGCAATGTAAAAAAAACATGTTTACTTTGCTAATGAAACTATTTAGTATAATGACAAAATTCTTCTGAAATAATGTAGGTATCTGCGACTTCAATTTCATGCCAAAGCGTCGATTTTTATATGTGAAAGCTTTATTCATATGGCGGTTTGCAGTATTTACTATGCACTCTACGTGCCGAAGTTGCTACGCTACCCTAAGTGACGTGTCGAATGCGGTACTCAACACTGTAACATTATGGATATAACTAGCAAATTTTCACTCGTGACCAGTGGCTAGCAGGCACTTTCATACGAAGCTTTTATGTATTTTTCCATAAAATTATTAGTATTGATATTTATTTTATAACGTTGGTTTTTTGTTTGTTTATCGGAAATCGATAGTAGACTGTTTGATACTCTACGGGGTTTCAACCGCTGTCAAGGACACTTGCTCGGTGTTTCATAATAAAATATCAAAATCAAGTCTCCAGCTAATTTCACAGAGTTTAAACGACTAAAGCTTTCTCACTGTGGTTATTCTCCGACGCTTTTTGTAATGAAACGCATATAAGAAAATGTAAGTTAAATTACACCTTCTTCTACCTATATATATACATGACCTACACATATAGAAGTCATGTATTTTTCCGACTTAATATTAAATGTAAATGAGGACGCTGGAACACTGCCATTTTTTGTAGTGTTGACTTATATGTCCTTGATAATATTTTAATCTCAATCTCAGAAATCGGAAACGTCAGTTGTTTGTTTTTTCAAGGTGCAGAACTAACCTGCACTTATCATGCCAATTGGGAGGGTAATAACTGTGTTCAATCAAAGTATTTCGGATATTGATTTATTTTTTATTCTAGTTTTATATATTACAACGTTTTTCTTAGCTCGTATTCTTATTTGTCCGGTGGTTCTTTGTCCGGTACAAATCTTGCAATCAATTTTTAACTAACTTCCCGACTAGTTAGACAATTGAAACTTTTAGAATATGTCAGGACACGATGCCAATGCATTTTTAATACTTTTAGGCATATTTAAGTAGAATTGAATTCATTTTCAGTTAATTCTTGTATGAAAATTTATTTCGACACCATTATTGGTTGCTAGGGGTCTGAGGTCCTAAAAACTAAATTAATAATATATACGCGTTTTACTTCTTCTTCTTTCTCGGCACTACATCCCGGGGCGGGATTTGGCCTCCTCTACAATTGTCCTCCACACGCTCCTTTCCCTGGCTGCTCCTCTCCAGTCTCCAGCCCTCCCCATCTTTCTCCCGGGGTCTTTCATTGATAGGGGTCCTGTGTTCCGAGGCGCTTGTGTTGGTGTTCGTAATCTGGTGTTTTTACCATGTAGGGTGATTAGCCCTACTATGAACCCTCCTCCTTCATCCGGGCTTGGGACCGGCAGCAACCTAGGTGAATAATATGGCTACAGGCGGAGTTTACTACGCGTACTACGCGTTTTACTATGGAAATCAATATATTCTATCAAGTACAAATTTTTTTGATCGTTTAAACTAGTCAAGTCATGTTTATATGATTCAACAGAAAAATTAAAAACGTTGTACATAAAAAGTTCTTTTTATCTTGCAATTATTTTTAAATAGCACGTTTGGTGTATTTTCGTGTATATTTTAGTTATCTTATAACTGAACAGTGCAAGATATGAGGGTCAAGTCCCATTTAGTCAAACTTTTTTCTAGCATATTTTCCAACGTAAGAATTTCATAGTTATGTATTTTTAATAAGAAGAGTTTCTTATTTAAATTACAATATCTAATCATAAAGGTATGTGTGTTTTACAATTACGCTATAAGCATCCTACTTAACCAGTAGTTCTTACATGAAGTGGTTACAGATTCCATGAAGTGGAATCCAGTGGTTACTGATTCAAATCCCGTCAGGTGTCGTATTTTTTTTCTAAAAGATTTTTTTCTAGTGGGTATCTTTATGCATGAGATTTTGCAAATTATGTATGTTATATATAGAATTTTACATTCTCAAATCTCGTGTCTTATTCGTTGAATAAAATAAATAGTTAATTAAAGTATTAGTAAGTTGAAGATATTCTTACGTCAACTAGGAATCAAGGCAAGTATGTACATATGATTGGTGAAATGATTCAAACCACAAAACACGATTGCCATTAATGCAATTTAAGAAGTGCTTCGGTTGTATGGCTACTAATTAACATTGCAGTAGTTAGGTAGAGTGTTGGTGACTAGGGATTCCAATCCCGGGATCTCGAGCTATTTTCTATACCTATGAATCCCGGGATTGATAAACATAATCCCGGGATTTCGGGATTGATTTTTTTATCAATTTTTATGGAAAATAAAAAAAAGCGAAAATATAACAGAAAAAATACTTTTAATAAAAAATAACTACATTAGAAATAAACTGAGTTTGAATGAAGTTTAATTTATACCCATGTGTAGGTTGCCGATTCATTTTATTTTTTCAGATAAATTATTAAAAATGGAAAGACTGGAAAAAAACAATGCTTCGCACTTTTAACAAAGTAATTCCACCATGATATCATACGTTTTACGGCAGTTTCATATTTGGCTGACTAATTAGATTTATGAAGCGGAAAGGCCATAAGTACGCCATGATTATTTGCTTTACTATTTTAAATCTCGCTAATCCATTCCTTAAGTCTTTACTATCAGAAACAGCAATCTCTTATTAAATTCACATTATTATTTGTATTACAATATTATTTACTCCATTAAACTTGTGTATTTCCAAGATTGAACGTATACAATATTAACAATAAATGTCTTAAATAGTATAAATTATACTAGATTTATTTTTGACCGATTTTATCAATGTTATCTGTAAATATAAAAATGTTATATTACCAATGGAAAAAATGCCAATCCCGGGATTGTCAAATTGTAATCCCAAAATCCCGGGATCAGAATTTTGGCTCGGGATTGGATTCCCTATTGGTGACTAAATTGGTAGAACATATTCGCCGGAATCCGATGGATGTGGGTTTGAATCCCGCCCGCAAATACTTTTTTTCAAGATTTTTACAAAATATAGGTATGTTTCTGAGGTGTTTTCAAAATATATATATTATTATTACTTTTAATTTGAAATAATACAATGAGTTATCACTAATATTTAATAGTTAATTTCATTAATTGAAGTATGCTAGCTAATTACGATTTCAATAATTCATTCAATACAATAATTCATGAAAGTAATATTGAATATCATTATTATAATATATAATACCAAAATCTTTTCAATTCAAATCTACTTAATAACAAATATAATGACATCAATATAAAATGTAAACGAAACTAAACTACTTCTGAACAAAATTACTCATAATGTGTGCTTTCTTAGAAGCCTTTGTGTTATTCTAGGCTTTTCAAATCAAGTAAAAAAAACTGAGGTTTGTTAATGATTACATTACGTGAAAAGGAAAGACGTTAGGCCAAAAATAACCTAACGAAACCGTAATTTTGGTACACGTGTAATGGTTACGGTGATGATTATGACGATTTCCATCTACGATTTGATAGCATCTTAGCATTGTACTGACAAAAAGAAATCTTTTTAATTTTTTAACCCTACATTGGATTTCTATGGAATACCATATATTATTCGAATAGGTGTAATGTAAATAACTATCGAACTAATCATTTTGTAGGTAATTTATTATTTTTACAAGTAGTGGAAACCCTGTAGTGGAATAAAAGCACAAGGCACGTATCTGACGACGTGGGTAACGGTAATCACGCATCTGGCAAAAATCCCGTGTAATTAGTTTAATGTATATTAATTGATCTAGGGATGATATTGTCGTTTGTTCAACGCATGTGTGCTACCTGTTCATCCGTATGGCTGTGAGACGTGGCATCTTACTAAGCTTCAAAGGTCTCCGCTTTTGAGCTTTGAGAATCAATGTCTTCGCCGAATCTTAGGAGTACTTTGGTATGACCGCGTTACAAGCACCAGAGTTCATTAGCGGATACAGTAGCCCTCGGTGAATGAAATAATCACGAAGATGCCGCCGGAGAATGCGACACTTCCTACCCTTGTGACACAGTTTAAGGGTTCTCTCGCCATGGCCAGCCTTCCCACACCCTGCAGCGGTGCTACAAAAGTGATCAACGTACTTCAGGTCTGGCATGGCGGGAGGCGCAAAAGTTGACGATGGACCGAGGAAAGTGACGCGAAATTGTGCTTGCCATATGCCCCAATGCTGAGGCGTGACAGGGTGAAAGAAGATGAAGAAGAAGAAGAAGAAGAATTGATCTAGTTATCCAATGGGTTAGATTCTAGCACAAACTTTTTAAGTGACGGCACATTGGGGAAGGGGAACTTGTTTCTTGGCATACCAAATAAAAATCTACCAAATAATTAAATTCACTATGTACCTACGTGTATGAATCATAAAAATTATTAAATCTTTAAAAAAAATGTTTTTGTTTTATCCCATATATTTATTATTTTTTTTTCATTGTGATAATTAGTATTATCTGATATTTAGATGAACACTGTATTTTAAGCTATTTAGTATTAGTATTTAGCATCATAGCCACTATAACCTAATGTGGGCTTTCTACATATCTTAAGAGGACGCTCTACAGAATCGGCCTTGAGAATTGAAAATATGATTTTTTTACATGTGGTCCATAATAACTGGTCTACTAGTTAATATAAAAAGGTTGCCGCCAATGTTTGTCTCAATAAACTCCCTCCAAGTGAAGCTTGTGAAGTGAAGCTATGGGGTGACCAAAAAATAGTACTTTCTAATAAATGTTACTAAATTCAATATATTTATCAGTTCTTTGGTGTGAAGTATTGGAACTGATATGATGGATATGATAACTTTTTTGATTATGTGTTAGCCACGATATAAACTTAATAATATAATATTAATAACTTTTTAACCTGAAATTGTCCGAGAACTAAATATACGAAGGATGTTGACATACATATCTACCTACATTTTTATTTCATGTGCTATCCAAAAAACATTACTAATGAATAGTGCTTATTTGTAATGTTTAGGACCTACATATTAAAAATAATAGGTATTGTTTAATTCTAATGCATATTTTTTAAAACGTAGAATTTAGTGTCTGCCTATTATAAAAAGAAAGTGACTTTTTATTGCCTGCGCAACTTCACTTTTATACTAGTGAAACAAGTGGTAGGTAAAGCCAATGGGCGAAATAATTTATATCATGAGTGCCTAAAAATAATTATTAACATACAGTCACTAGACACATTATTTTTTTATTAATCCCTTGACTGGCGGGCATATAAAAAATGACTGTCACTATAAAAAATGTCTAACAGGGCTGCCGACGCAATTAATTATATTGTACTTTTTAAATTTAATTTATAATATATTTTATTTAAGTTTTGTGCATCTAATGCCGGGTCCACACTGGCGCAAAACAATGTCGCGCGACAACCTCGATAAATTTTACGATAATTATCATAATGGCTTAAAAAAATTTACGATAATTATCATACTTATCTTAAAATTTAACGAGGTTGCCGGCGACATGTTGCGGACCCGGCATAATATCCACTGTGGTTCACGTAGTGGCATGTACCTGTTTTTCTGGGGTCAACTAATTCAAAAAGTAAACACCCATAATAGAATTTTTTCAGTTTTGGTTGCATTATATTCCAACTCATTTCCGATTTTAACAAACCTACGAATAAAAAAAGACAGTAAGGAACACAGTGATTCATCGCAGTAAAAACTGGCAACCAAATTCGCCATTTTGGAAAGCGACGATTTTGCGTAAACAAATATCACGTGGTCTGCACGTGTGCGGTAAACTTCGTATGTGTTTGTAATTTTGTGTATTTTATGTTTGTGTATCATGCATTGTCGGCCATATTTTCCGGCCTTTCTGATTGCCGTGATTTTTTATTCGTAGAAACAAACAGCATTTTCTATTAGTTATAAAAAATCAACTTTGAACTTTAAGCCGTGCTTACTCGTGAATGTAATTCTTCATTTAAGTAAGTATATATAAATTGTGATGTTATCTTGCAGAGAAAACAGTTATCTGACCTTTTCACTATATTATATACATGCAAATATAATGTTTTCAAATAATTGATATGGATTATATAATATATTCCATCGTATTATTTTCTCGAAATCATAAAGATACTATAATAGTATTTGAGTATCAACCTATGTTCAATTTGAATTGGGTTATAATAATAATATACCCGTAGATATATCAATAGTATGTTTGCCACGATATCCACCCAAGTTATCAGTATGTACTTGCACAGGTTTGATTAAAAACTATGATGAAATTAACATTTTACAAATATTATATTATTTTGACAGCCCTGTTTTCTGATCACCGGACACGTGCAGGTGTATATCAAATAATAATGTAAGATTGTCCACAATAATAATAATATAGAAGGTCGACAATAGTAATAATAATGTTTTTTTTTTTAAATAAAATCTCCGATGATTAGTGATTTTTGCCAAAAGATCGATTTAAATTAACGTGCGTACGACGCCGAGGTCCATTTCATACTAAATTCTATTTGAATACCGAGCTCTTCAGCCGCCCCTTAACTTCGATCCTTAATGCCAAATTCTCAATTTGTATACTACATCTCTTTCCACATAGTTCGAGCACATTAGTTTAGGTCTCCCTACACTTTTAGTTCCACATTATTATTTAAAGAGCCGTTTTGATATTAGGATATGCATTTTATATATACATATTATATCTAAGAGAGTCTTTCCAATGTTAGATTTGGTATGTACAGAGAGCTTTGTACAGTGTACATTGTTCCTTTTCGTTCCCTCCTGCCTCACGTATATTCAATATATCAAACATATTCTTTCATATTATATTACCCTTCTACGTATTGATATTTCATAGCAAATTTTGATATTACGGTCCTTTCCTTCATTGCACGCTATCATGACTTAAACAGTTTTATTTTGAAAATATTTTGAATAAAAGAAAATATAATATCACGAAAAAGTTGGCTGAATATTGCAGTTGACAGAGAAAAATAAGTTATCATTCGCTATCTCACAGCGTGATAAAAATGCATTATGCTGGTTACAGAGCATAAGCGACCTAAGCTTAAAGCTCATTTCCTCGAGTAAAGGTAAGAAAACTAGTAAAAAAAATAAAGTGCAGAGGTGGCGGTAACCGGATAAGCCAGCGTGAGACGTGAATTTAATGCTGGATGCCTGCACACAAGGAGGAATACACACAGACGCAAGATGCACAATTCGACTAACCGGCAAGGCCAGTAAACATAGGTAATGTTGTTGGTAAAGTGTGTCTAGGCTGGTCAGCACCATCGTTTATAAATAATTATTAAATATTTTTGACATAGAGGCTTACATCCTTAAAATCGGTTAATTATGCAAGTGCCGGTGGTATTTGCGCAGCGTTAATTATAGAAGATTTCAAACACCTATAATACAGTAAATATTTATGGCATAGTAATAAACTATATGCTGATCAAAACACAAATTTAAGACGTTATTTACTGCGTAATAAGAAATTGTGTAGATGGCTGGGAGTGTACGAAGTGAAGGAAGAGAGATAAGCACCGGTTGCGATAGTTTGTCAATATCCACCATCCGTAGTTTCTCTTAACGATTTCTATATAAAATTGTATTTTTTATAAAGACTCTACAACATTTAAAAAATGTATATAAAGATTAAGAAAAGGTACCACTTACCGCAGCTAAGTGTACTACAAATTATATAAAATACCGTAAAATGATAACTAACCAATGGCCGATGCGACAACATTGCTACATAGCTTACTTCTAGTTGTAATTCGTACTACCCATTTCAAAACTTCGTCTATAACATCCCGTAACTTAGCAACCTAGTTGAGACGTATTCTACATTCTAACTTTTTAAACATCTTCATATTATCTACATCGCATAAAAATTTAAAGTTACAGAAATGTTTTTTTTATTTATTTTTTTTAATAAGGCAACATGTAATAATAAAGAGTATTACATTACTATATTATGTTAATCTTAAGGGGGGACATGCTCGTCGAAGGTCAAAATTGAGTTTTTATTGTATATTCAAACCATGATCCTGGACACTCCTTAAACGTTGTAGATGATCTATTTATATACTTTTGAAGCCTTATTATCCTTTATAGTTATTTTAAACATTTGATGACTGCATGAAGTATTTTTGTTACATAAAATAGTATTCTTTTAAACCTCTCGCTCTAATGTTTTAGAATATAGTCATATTTCGGTACATAACTGTGCAGTGGTGTTAAGATTTTTTACATTTATTAATTTTTAAACGCATTTATAAAGCCATTAGCATAATTTATTACGAGATAATTTTTGTAAAATATTCACGATAAAAAATTATATTGATAATCTCTGTGATCCCAAATTTGACAAGAATTAGGCATTTTATTATTCAAAAAATCGGCAAGATTAACACATTTCAAGATGATTCTAAAGATATTTATTATAAGCTATGTTTTTGACCATTCAAGTGTGATAAACATCTTATGAATAATGATTGCTTTATAATAATTATTGACCTAAGAATAAGGTAGTGTTTTTTTGAAATACGCCATTTCTTTTGTCATTCCCCAGTGGTTAAGCTACAACATACGGCCGTAGCCATAAATTGACAAACTATAATTGAAGTAAAGAGTAAAATGATATTGACGCGCGTGTTTGAACATGTACCGTTTAAAAAAAAATAAAAAAAAATTCGGTTAGCTACATGTTCAAACACGCGCGTTAACATAATTTTACTCCCTACTTTAATTATAGTTTGTCATTTTATGGCTACGGCCGTATGTTGTAGCTTAACCACTGGGGAATGACAAAAGAAATGGCGTATTTCAAAAAAACACTACCTTATTCTTAGGTCAATAATTATTATAAAGCAATCATTATTCATAAGATTTTTATCACACTTGAATGGTCAAAGACATAGCTTATAATAAATATCTTTAGAATCATCTTGAAATGTGTTAATCTTGCCGATTTTTTGAATAATAAAATGCCTAATTCTTGTCAAATTTGGGATCACAGAGATTATCAAAATAATTTTTTATCGTGAATATTTTACAAAAATTATCTCGTAATAAATTATACTAATGGTTTTATAAATGCGTTTAAAAATTAATAAATGTAAAAAATCTTAACATCACTGCACAGTTCTGTACCGAAATATGACTATATTCTAAAACATTAGAGCGAGAGGTTTAAAAGAATAATATTTTATGTAACAAAAATACTTCATGCAGTCATCAAATGTTTAAAATAACTATAAAGGATAATAAGGCTTCAAAATTATATAAATAGATTATCTACAACGTTTAAGGAGTGTCCAGGATCATGGTTTGAAAATACAATAAAAACTCAATTTTGACCTTCGACGAGCATGTCCCCCCTTAACATAACATAAAAATATTCCTTACCATAATATAATTCATACTAAATTCTTATAAAATATAATATCATATTATAATCACAAAATACGTAAGTATCATCACCATCAGCGTGAATCAATCCACTGCTGGATGAAAATGTCTTCAAGCTAATTCTATTCGTCTCGACCATAATATCATGTATTAAGTTTCTACATCCAATCTAGTGGCTTCTGACTCTACGTTTCGGGTGTTTTCTACCCCTTAGATGACGACATTCGTCTAGAGATTATCTCTTCTTCGAGCTGTATGCCAGGCTCATTTTAATTTAAAGTTTTAGAAAATTAGGTTACATCACATAATTATGCTGGTTTAAATCCTGATTCAATTATTTAATTTTCTACCCTACCGAGTTATCCTCAGTATGCAGGTAGTGTATGTATCCCATATGGGCAGTTGAAACAGCCGCTGTTCGATTCTTGAATCTGACCATGTACCTATCGCCCTTTTACTTTGCTGGCTTTATATGTGATAAGTAAGTTATTATCTATGAGTATACATATTATATAAGTGAATGCGAAATATTAAACTATTATGATGTCTTTAAAAGAACAATTATCCGAAATTCAATTTATTTTTTATCTATTACGCTTTTATATTACAATGTATATTATACATTGTTGTTATTTCGGCGTATATAATTTTGCAAAACGATACTTAATGTCATATGACTGTATATGTACTATGCCAGTCTGAATATAAACATAATTTTAATTTTTAATGTACGCAACGGCAATGTGTAACATTGTTTAATATGTTGCTGATAAATATTTTTTTACTAAGCTCTTACTAACATAGGAAGTCATTTTTTTCATACGCAGGCAGATGCTCCGGAAAAATTAAGTAATTTTACATAATAATCATATTCTTTTGGAATAGCATCGTTGATTTGCTTATTCTAGACGTACACTATTCTAACAAACAGCATCTTGGTATTCGCGCAGTGGTGTACGCTCCACATAGCAGGGGACGATGCGATGTGTATTGGCCACTTATATTTTCCGCCTCGAAAACCCGCATCTCTAACAAAGCGGCCGATGTACAGAGACGACTCCGCACCTGACACTAGCGTCACGTTATTGGCATTTTCACTGAAACGTGTATAAAAACACCTATTACTTAATATAACGTTCAATATAATTATATAGGGCTATTAATATCGATGACCCAGTATTAAACTGTAACAACTCAAAAAACGTAGTTTTGAGATAATCATGTTTTAATATTTTTAATGTTATACAATACATGAGATTTTACAAGTTTTAAATGATACACGCCAAAATTTATCTATTTTAAATTGAAAAGTTATGGTCAATCGCCAGTTTTAAATGGAAACAATTCGAAATGGATCTCTACAAAACTGGTTTTGTTTGAAAGTTTGTAAAATAACAAATGGGTTTTTTGGCTCTCAAGGTATCAAAATTATTTTTTTCGAATTGTTTCTGTACAAAATCGACAAGAGCTCATTTTTGCGAGTATTTTGATACCAATATCGCGAAATCTCTCATTTTTGATTAGTTACCGTTCAATAGTGGGTCATCGATATATTATTCTCTTCTTACATATTATAATTATTTATATCGATCAATCTGAACCAAGAATTGGTATAGATATTAAATTTGATGCACCCTAACTGGTGTTGCTGACTTTTGTCACCAAAAATATACCTGACGATGCAAGAAAAGAAACCACTTGACATTACATAGTGATTTACTCTATGTAATCCTTTTAAATTATTTTCTTTAGATTTTGTGAACAATTTGTTTCATGTACATAACAAAGTCGCCTGCGGCATAATTTTCTTTATTTTAATATCATACCTCATAAAATTATATAGATTAAGTGTTAATCAATTACTTGGTAAAAAAAATTACGTCGTCCATAGAGAAAAAGCTCAATAGATGAGCTTTTAAAACAGATACTCGTACTTGCTTTGAATCAATGAGGTATTATTTAAAATCTCATTGGCTAAAAATAACTCTATACAAATATTCCCATACTATAATGGCTGCATACTACCTACTACCAATATTCCGACTAATAAAAATCTCTGATTGCCTTACCAATTATCAGAAATTGTGTACGCGTTAGACCTAAGTGATTTTGTCTAAAAATCTATCATATATGAAAATTAATAATTAATATTGGTTATTCGGTATCAGTTTATGGATTACTTTGGCAATATTTTCAAAGGAATTAATTAGCGATGGATTCTGACAAGCGCCACGTTATGTCCACAATAGGTTTCACTTAAAAAGTATAAAATAAGAAACAAGAAAATGCTTTTAAATTGAGTAAGTAATAGGCAATCTAGGTACTTAAAATATATATCCATGTTACCCTCTAACAGTGAGGGTTATTTACAGCAAAATCACTTTTCGGGAAAAACATACGAACCGCAATAAGCAAATACACTTACACAAATGGATGCATCGTTTTGCCATTTCGATCAACGCGGTACAAATATTTGAAAAGCACTGATGTTTTCATGAAATATTCCTTTGAAAACTGAAATGTTTAAAGTCAAATTTAGTTAGTAAAACATAGGTAGAACAGTTTTTTTTTTGATTTCTTGTATTATGTTATCGTTTATACAGCTTAATTTTTAAGAATTTATGCTGTTTCAAATAATTTACCAATAGTATTTTTTTTTAAATATATGAAACACGTTTCGGTTTGCGTCTACGCTAGTATTTATATTTTTCTTGTTCGTGGTACTCAACTACTATAATATCTTTGTATAATTATTATTACCTAAATCAGGCATGGCCAACCTGCGGCCCAAATGAAGATTTTTTTGCGGCCCAAGGTCCAATTGAAATTTTCAGGTTTCTATATTTGCATTTTGGTATTCATACAATAAAAAAATCTCATAAATTTACCACAATTATATTATATTTTATGAAATTAGAACTTTCTTGTTGAGTCTCTTTTTAAACTAATGCCTGTTCCACACACCGTACCTAATAGTAAAGATTTTTTTAAATATTCTTATGAAGTCACAAAATTAAATACATAATTTGATATCAGATTCGCATTAAGGGGGATGCTTATACTATCAAAGGCGAAAAGAGGCACCTAACGGAAAAATACGAAGCTTGCAATTTGAGATTTTTTTTGATAATTTACAATTTCAACTGTAGTAATTAATAAATATGTATCTGAAAACACTAAAAAGATTTTTTATTTTTTTTTAAATTTAAAGATAATCTGGCAATTGTAAAAAAATGTAATAAAATGTGAATTAGTTGCAGGGTCAAATCTTAGTATTACATTATATTTTATGGCCATATTTATTATTAAAATTTAGTTTATTAAGTTTTAGATGAAGAGAAGTTTAATGTGGTGAAGATTTTTGACTAATTCAACGTTTTAATATTTTTTATATATATTTTAAAAAACATCGATTTTTAAAAATATATAAATGTGTATAACTTGAAATCCTTTTTACTAAATTTTAATGATAATTATGACCATAAAATATAATGCAATAATAAGATTTGGCCCTGCAACGAATTCACATTTTATTACATTTTTTTACAATTGCCAGTTTATCTTTAAATTTAAAAAAAAAATAAAAAATCTTTTTAGTGTTTTCAGATACATACTTATTAATTACTACAGTTGAAATTGTAAATTATCAAAAAAAATCTCAAATTGCAAGCTTCGTATATTTCCGCTAGGTTCTCTGCTGGCATGCGTCTCCTCCTTAATGTAAGTATGAGGAAATGTTCAAAATATTCTTAACTCCATTTAACGTGGAGGTGGAATCAGCGCCTCCAAATTTATAAATGGAGCTAATAGCACTGCAATCAAGCATAGAGTTAAAGTGCATGTTCGAAAAGAATAAGATTGAGTTTTATAATATATCCCCGAAGATAAATTTTCAAAATTAAACAGCACTATTTGGGACTTCATATCGCTGCAAATCGTTCTTTTCGAAATTAAATGTAAAAACGAAGTGTCGCAGCAGGTTGCTAGATGAAAACACGACCAATCGACTGCGATGCGCGTCGACTAAATTACAAGTCGATATGAAAAAGATATCAAACAATATTCAAAAACAAATGTTTGAATAAGTTGTTTCGTTGTTTTATTTTTTTATATATGTGGCCCACTCAGTAATATTGTTTTTTGGCCCATTAAATGATTTGAGTTGGATACCAAAACAAGTAAATAACAATTAACATTATTTAATTAGTTATATGAATTACGTAAATATGCCACCGTTGTAGATGACGTTTTTTTTTCATTAGGTATTGCACCATCATTTTGATGAGAATAAGGGACCCAATAATGCACGTCCTCAGGAAAAACCAAGCCGGGTTTCTACCTGGTCGAGCGTGTGCAGACCAAATCCACAACCTTCGATGTCTTCTCCAGCAGAGCCATGAGTTGAACAGTCCGATGGCCTGCTGTTTTGTGGATTATGAGAAGGCTTTCGACAGTCCGCACCGCCCCTCCCTCTGGATGATACTGGGAGCATACGGGATCCCTCCCAAGATCATTGCCATAATCAAAAGCCTGCACGAGAATAGCGAATGCTGTGTCAGAATTGGAGACACTGTCACGGAATGGTTCGGGGTCACGACCGGAGTCAGACAGGGTTGTGTCCTTGCACCGTTTCTCTTTATCATTCTCTTTGACTTCATACTACGGAAGTCAATACCACCCGACCGAGGCATACCTGTTACCCCCACGGTGAAGCTATGCGACCTGGAATACGCCGATGATGCTGTCCTATTCGACAACTCAATCGAGGGCATTCAAGAGACAATCGACAGGTTGCATAACAACTCCTCTCGCGTTGGTTTGAAAATCAACGCGAAGAAAACCAACGTCTTGTGCAATAGCACCTGTCCTGATCCAGATTTCCCTCTGATTAGCGATGGACAGAGCATCGAGAGCGTCGACAGCTTCAAGTACCTGGGGGTACACATCACGGGAGATGGCATTTTGCAGAAAGAGCTCGATATCCGAATGGGAATGGCTGGAGCAACATTCAACTCGATGCGAAATGTCTGGGACTCACGATTGTACTCGGTCAAAACCAAATGCCGCCTATTTGACGCTTGCATTCTGACGGTGCTGCTTTACGGTAGCGAATCATGGCACCTTACGAAGGCTCAGAGCAACCGTATACTGAGCTTCGAAAACAGATGTTTGCGACGAATACTGGGTGTGCGGTGGTATGACTTTAGGAGCAACGAGGAGATAAGAGAACGTACCAAGCAGCCTCTCATCACGCTGAAAGTGAAGAGGCGACGTTGGACCTGGCTCGGCCACGTGCTGCGGATGCCAGAAGAGAACTTTAACCTGGCTTGCCTGTTCTTCAAGCCGACCGGATTCCGGCGTCCTGGAAGGCCGCTAAATACAATCTACAGAGTGTATACGGCGGAGCTACGGGATGCTGGTTTGACCTGGAACGAAGCAAGAAGACTGGCGAGCGACAGGGATTCTTGGAGGCGCCGCGTGGTGTCCATATGCTCCAGTTAAGGGGCGGATATGGGCAAAGAAGAAGAAGAAGATTGCACCATTGCATTAATTCCGACTTAACCATTAATTTCAAGGTATTGTTTGTGAGCAATAAAGTGTACTATTCAGGGAACCCAGAAATAATGGGAACTGGAATACCTAACGGGTATGGAGAAACTGGCAACTGATCTCGAGTATGGAATAATATGGGATAAACTGAAACACGTGTAAAGAATACGCTTCTCGTTCATTCTGACAACTGCTCTCATTTTAGGCACTGATGCTCATTCAATATTGGTGTATTTTAAAGTTGCAACACACACACTATGACACGTCTATAACGTGTGGTTCACTTTTGTCTGACACTCACACATTCAAAACCCCGCGTCAAAATGTAGTGTATTGGGGAATACCTAGCCTATTGGAATTCTATTTATTAATCTGTTCTGTGTTAATATTTTTTTATATTTTATTGTGTCAATGAAATCTTATTTGAAAACTTGTAGCTCTCGGCAGTGGTGAAAATGTGCTGACAAAATAGTAATATGTTTTATTTACACGTGTCACTGTTAAATTATAATAATATTAAACATTAAATAATTGCCATCATGTATGCAAAGGTTAATATGAGGGTCAGACTGTTCTGATATGTTTTAAAACAATGAAATTGTCTTAAAATCTTAATATTTCCAGTCATTCCATTATTAGTACCGTGGGCGAAAGCTGTCTCCAATAAACATCTTCACATGGTCTCTCATCATCATCAGCTTTGCCTCTTCAGATTCTTTAGCCTACGACGAGCGATAAGTCCGAAATATTCAAGAATACCTACGTATTAAGACGCATTATCAGATCTTTTTTTTCTCTATGTGTGTCATCTTTGCTCTTCCATCTACTACTCATACCAATCACGAAGGTTTTTAAACTACAAAATGCTATGTCATCCTCTGATACGTTTACCGTTAATATTTCATTAGACAGTGAGCTGGAGAATACTGTACAATTGTAGCCTAGTTTTATAGTTTTGATACTTTGCAGAATTTCTTGCTTTTTCCCATGACTTTGCTGAAAATATATGAAGTTTGCTGTTATGTTCCTACAATCCATTTCTATGACATGAACTTAACCTGGTGATGGCACGGAAAACCTTTTTATATAATATTAGACGAAGAATTAAAATCCAAGCCTAATAAATATATATATATATATATATATATATTATCACCCACGGTGGCCGCGTGGCTTAAGCGTTGGACCATCACGCCGTGGGTCACAGGTTCGAATCCTGGGTCTAGCAAGTACACATATTGTTTTTCAATTTGTGTGTGAGTCGGGGTATGGACCTAAGGGTTGAGCAAGTGGCTGACATCCATTTCTCGTAAAAAACAAAAAATCTGTTAATACAAACCTTTACTCTGTGGAGGTGCATATGATCCTATTAGAATCGGACATGATCGAAAAAATATATATTAATATATATGTTCAGACTGTGCCTGTTACGTAGAAAAAATACTTTAAACGCTTTTAAAGGTCTATTGTTATACGACGTAACTATTATAGGATAATCTCATTTTTCATCTTGTGCTGACTTACACCGTTTCAGTTTCTAACGACTCAAAATATGGGAAGCGTTCACACATACTATCGAGATACTTATCAAACGAGCTTTCCCGGAGGCTTCGCCGCTAACAATCAATATCGGAAAACTTCCTCCGACCGCTGAATAGAGCGTTTTCTCCGACGTTTTCAAAACGTGTAAATTTTTCCAGATTTTCCGGATTCCTGTAAGCATTCCAATCAGAGCTTCCAACTTTGAATCAAATGTGAACACGTGTCTCACGTTTCTATATAAGTTCATACCTCTCAAAAATCAGATACAATCATAATGTTATTTTTTTCAAGTGTGCTCTAAATATTACTATTTTAAACATTTTTTTAGAAAGCTTTTAGACATGCTTACATACTGTAGTCCAACATTTAGACGAGTATTTCTTTTTTTACTTCTGCGCATTGTAATTGAGAACTCAGTCATTCTAGGAAGTGTTAAACTTAGTTTCTACTATTTTAGAACTAAACTATTTTAGAAATCTTAAACATCAGTTCGTTTAAGAAATAAAAAACATCTTAAAATATACACATAAAATCTCCTTCTTCATCGTGTCGGTTCTTTAATAACAACAATGTGTCGCTCCAGAAGTTAGCGAAGGCAGCATCATTTTCCTCGGTTTGTAGGATCTCGTCGAAATTACAGCTTACTGGGGAAGCCTTGCATGAAAATAAGTACTCCATGCTTTGCATTTCACCGCACCTCGCAGGTTTGGTCATCAGAGAACCCCTACTTTACCATATTATCTCAGGTGCGCACTACCATGATTCTCAGTCTGATTAGGGCTTTTCATGTATGGTACCCGAGGAGACTGGCTCCTGGTGGGAGATGCTCTGCTGGCTTTACCCAATTTTCGAGACCCTCAGAGGTTTTGTTCGCCTCCCATGCCATAAAGACCGGTCCAGTTATATTAAATAAAAGTGGATTTTTTTTTTTATTAAGCTCCGAAGTCTCAATTGAGTCTTATTTAGCTTTACTTTTTAACATACACTATTAATACATTTTATTACAATAATTATTCATACAGTTATAACAATACAAATTTACAGGAGAGGAAAATAAAAAGAAAGAAAAAGAACAAAAACAGTTTAAACTTGTAGGCCACACTCACTCACTCAACATTTGGACACACTGGAACGCCTTGATATCCGGCCGAGCCAAAAATATCGTAAGGTCCAGTGGCAATTGGTGCTTTTGTTTACTTAAATCTTTAAGAAGCCGCTGTCTCTGGGTATCATACAGAGAACATTGCCAAACAACGTGGTTAACATCTTCTGTCTCACTTCCGCACCGGCACCCAGGGTCATTTATTATACCCAAGCGAGCCAGGGATGAGGCAAGATTATAATGGTCCGCTCTGCAGCGATTGATTGTGACGATTTTTTCCCTATTTAGCATTTTATTGGTATACCATGGCTTGGTTTCAGAATTGTAATAACTTTGAAAGTACTTTTTCCCTTTTGTTAGACCTGCGTTTTATTTAAATGCAATACCATCATGAATAATTGGAAAAGGAAAACTATGTTAAATTTTGAGTTCCAGGATTCGAATCAGGGATATATGACATTATAAGCTGACACATTACCGCTTGACCATCATGAGCTTCTCCATTTTTATTAAAATGTAATTTATATATTATTTTTTTCTGAACAATACATTTACGAGAGATACATGTTTTAATAATATATGACTCGAATATTACCGACTTAGCAACCACTCGTATCTTGATATATTATCATTGTCTGAAATGTAAGTATACAACAAAAATATTAACAAAATCAACATTAACAGCAAAATTAGAGTTAATTGACCGGCGAATAATATCCTCAAATAAGTACTGAAATACTCAACTTACTTAATGGCCCATATGCCCAACGTAGATCAAAATGGAGATTTTATGGTATTTTTAAAGCAATGCTTGAACATTCTTTAAACGTTGTAGATAATCTATTTATATAATTTTGAAGCCTTATTATCCTTTATATGTATTTTAAACATTTGATGACTGCATAAAGTATTTTTATTACATAAAATAGTTTGCTTTTAAACCTCTCGATCTAATGTTTTTGAATATAGTCATATTTCAGTACATCCATGTGCAGCGGTGTTAAGATTTTTTAGATTTATTAATTTTCCAACGCATTTATAAAATTATTAGTAAAATTAATGTTCACGTTATAATATTATAATGAAATATTTACGATAAAAAATTATATTTTATAATCTCTGTGATCCCAAATTTGACAAGAATTAGGCAAATTTATTATTTATTATTCAAAAAATGAGCACGATTAACATATTTGCAGATAATTCTAAAGATACTGATTATAAGCTATGTTTTTGACCATTCAAATGTGATAAACATCCTACGAATAATGATTGTTTTATAATAATTATTGACCTAAGAAAAAGGCAGTATTTTTTTGAAATGCGCCATTTCTATTGGCATTTCTCAGTAGTTAAGCTACAACATACGGTTGTAGCCATAAATTGAGAAACGATAAATAATAGTAGGTAATTAACAAAATCAGCACTATTTACAGAAATGTGCCATATTATAATACTATTGCTTTCTTTGTGATATTGCTAATGACTGAGGATCATAATTAATCAAAAACAGTGCGGCGCACTGTGGATCATTTCATTATTATTTTTTGTTTTATGTTAACCTTCAATCAGTTATAAGGTGGCTACTAGCAGTGGCTCTCCAAATATTTTCCCATCTAACTTACTATTTCGACTACATTAGCTATGCCTTTTTTAATTACTTTTATGTATTATCAGTCGACTGTATCAATTAAATGTCTATAATTATAATATGGACTATATCACTTAATAATATACGTTTTCTAACTGTTATTTTAATTTATTCTTATTGTTGTGTATGTACCTATATATTAATTCACCATATAATAAAATTTATTCTCTATTTAATCAATGATCTCTCTATGATCTTATTTATTATATTAAGTGTTTAATATTATCTTTTATATTCAATGAATAATTCACAAGGTTTAGGAATTTAACATTCTTTTATTGAATATAAATAATTTTAAAACACTTCTGACAAATACATAATTACTAGAAAATGGACGCGATTCTCGAGGAGTGCATGTTCTGCTTGGTGTTGTATCCAGGGAACACAGAATTAATGTGAGCTGAAATACCTAAGGGGTGTGGAGTAACAGCCAACCGATCTCGAGTATAAAAAATATGGGATAAAGTTAAACACCTGTCAAGAATATGACATTCTAAGCTTATCCTTCGTTCTGACTACTACTCTTCGGTTTATGCACTGATGCTTTTTCAATATTGGTGTATTTGAAGGTTGCAACATACACAATTGCACGAATATACTGTGTGTTTCATTTTTGTAGGACACATTCAAAACCCTGCTTCAAAATATAGTGTATTTGGGGTATAGACTATCTGAATTATATTTATAAATCTGTTTTGTGGTGGTATCTTTTTCAGAAAGATTTTTTCTAGTGGTTATAAACCTATACTCGTATTTCTCAGAAATGTTTTCAAATTCCATAAATACTTTAATGATATACTTATATGAAATAATGAAATATATAAATTCTTTGAAAATTATGTTTGATTTTATAAAATAATATATGGTACCTAAGTATATTATAAAAATATCATTAAATGTGTATTATAACCAATTGTATCCTGGTGTTGTGTGCCTTCCTAATATAGCCTCGTAGAATGTTACAGTATATTCGGCAGAAAACCTTTTAGCTAATTATTAATACTAATTGAATAAAATTTGGTTATGAAACATCGTATTTTATGATACCTGAAATATTTACATTATTAGCACAAAACCCATTTTGTGTAACAAAATATTCGTAATTTCCTCGTAAAATATCAAAATTATCAGGCCTGTATTTTTGCCTGTTTATGAGATATATTATGAACTGTGTACAAAGCTAAATATATTAAAAGTGTCAAATATTTTCTGAACATTCTTCACCACATTATTTACCTGTATAAGGTGTTTCAGATTCGTGGAAATCATATAAATACTAGCAGAGCAAGCTGGCGATAGCTTTGTATAAATAGGCCTTGTATAAATATACTGTAAATCCATCACAATATTATTGTTAAAGATCTACCATCGTAAGTTGGCAGCCGGTCGAATTTGAAACTAAAATTGTCTATCGAGGATAAATTTATTACAAATGCCATTTAATTTTACAACATGTTTCTCGAATTATGGATTGCATAATATTTGTACAGAAATCTACTACCAATAAAAAATTATAAATTACCATTTTTTTGTTAGTTATGGTAATATTCTCAATGTCATACTAGCGCCCTCGCTGAAATGCCAATTTATGATAGTAAATCTATAGTAGCAAAATTATAAATCACAAAAATTGGTCAAATTCTATGATTTATATTGTACAGATTCGAATGATAAAGTTTTCCAAATTATGGAAATTTAAAAATAAATAGTAATTTTGTAAATATTGTATTTTATTCATTGATGAAAAAATAGTTTCATTGTAAAGAATAATAATTTATCTAAATCAATCTTATTGACTACATGCCACAAGAGTTTGAATTCATTTTAAAAAAAATTACTGTATTAATTGAATGTCCATAGGTGAAGCTATTAATTCTATTTTTCTATTTATGTTTAATTAACAGCTATATTGAACTGCAAGGCTTGTCTCATGAGTGATATCTTATTAGTAGGTAAATCACACTAGTTTGAGAAGCATAATAAAGAAAAAGTTAACTTAATAGTTTTGGATATCGAATCAACTTAAATCGATCAGGTAATAAAATAATTTCCACAGTATTTAAATTACACAAATAAACTTTTTATTTTTTAACACAAAATTTTCACATGTTTTAGTATTTAAAATAAATCAAATTGCTAACGTTTATCAATTATTAATAATATGAATTTACATATAGAGTAATATATTCTAAATTATAAATAAGAGCCTATCATTGTTTGTATATCCTCCTTATTCACTGTGTCGAAATTCAGACAGCGTATTGTAAATTTGTAATTCCATTTTCGATATAAATAAATGCATTTTCCTTAACGTGGTACAATTTCTGTAGCAATACATTTGAATTATGTATTAGAAGAGTCGATTTTTCATCTATATTCAACATCCCAGGGATTACAAATAACATTTTGTTCGACACCGACCATTTTGATATATCACAATATGTAAATGATTCCACTTAATTTTAATAATTAATGTCACACCAATATATTCCATATATAAAAATAAACTTTACGTACTATAATTAAATATATTTAATTAAAAATCTTTACAGCTAGGATTTTTTCTGGACCACAGCTAGAGAAGATTAGCAAACAAGATAGACGTAGACGGACTGAGTGCGATAGATTGATAAGACAAAGGTTTCGATAGAGATTCTTAGAAGATGGTTGTGCAGTCGGTTTTTGATCTTTATCGCTACTTTAAGTAAGAAAACTTTTTTTTCCTTCTGCCATATCTGGGAGCATATGGACATTACGCGGCGCCTCCAAGAATCCCTGTCGTTCGCCAGTCTTCTTGCATCGTTTCATGTCATACAAGCATCTCGTAGCTCTGCCGTATACACTCTATGGATAGTTTTTAGCGACCTTTCAGGTAGCTTGAAGAACAGGCAAACTGGGTTGAGGTTCTCTTCTGGCATCCGCATCACGTGGCCAAGCCAGTTCCAACATCACATCTTAATCGCTGATGAGATCCGACCAAGCGGAGCTTTTTGCCAGGATTCGTTCACACAAGGGCCCGATTACGCCGACTTCATATCAACCAAGGCCAACTTTGAGGCATTTGAAAATTTGTTGTGTCATATGGAGAACGGAATAATTCCGATCCCTTCTTAGATTCATCACGTTCAACTTTTGATTCCTCTGTTTCGTCAGAGTTTCAGTACACGGGTACAGAGGACAGTTCATGTCATTAAATATAAATGATGGCAGAGCAAGACGTCAAGATTCTTTTATATTTTCTAAAACTCTTTCTTTAAGCACCAATGTGCATGGTTGCTACATCAGTCCCGAGCAGCTTCGTTTCAAAACAAGGAAGTGTGGCACTAAAATCTTTTCATTCTGACAAGGTTATAGTGATGGAAGGCGGCCGTGCACAAATTGCGGCTACATATACATGGCGGGTGGAGATGGGGTAACTCAAATCATGTTCTGCAGACACGACTGTACAACGATACTGGAAGAAATCGAATTATGACTAAAATAAATAAATCGTTAACTTGGTGAAATCTCTTACGTACGCCGATTTGTTACATCTGCCGTGTATCTTCTGCTCATGCTTTAATATTTGCAAAGTACTCTCGATCCACTACTTTACATTATGCTCGCCCGGTCCTTATATAAATCATTTTTCAGAATACATTATAATGTAAGCAATAACGGTCCAAATCTACTTCTCGCGTGTTAATCTCAAATCGATGGAGGGCTCCACAATACACTTCCAGAAAAAAGCGGGAAATATTCGATTTTTTCGCGGTAACTATATTTTTTGGTCGCACGCTCTTTTTCGTTTGTTGAAATTGGAAAAAAAATCAGTAACAACATGGATTTAAATCATCACATACTTCAGGAATATACTACAGAGGGATTCAAATACAATGTACTCACTTATTTTCTGCTAATATAATATTGTTGTTTATTATATCTCTGTCTACAATATCAACCCAATGAATATTTCAAATAGATCCCACGAGCTCAACATTTCATATGTGGACTTTTGCTGGCTTTATTATTAATCGTATAAGTATACCTTTTTATATCTTCTTATAAATTGATTAAATTATATATACAGTCAGTATATAGTATTCATTTATTACGTCAATCAAAACCTGTTGAATTTTCCGTTTCAATCAACACATAATTTCATACATTAGCAGAAGGTAAATATTATCTATTTGAACGTTTGTTGCATTTTCATAATTACGTGTCAATTAATTAAAGACTAATTTTAATGTTTTAGTAATTAAATAGAATTTTTTGTTTGGCAGAATTATCTGATCCAAAGGCTTATAACACAATTTAATAATTAATTATGTCAAAATATAATAATTATTGATGTTAATTTATCATATTCTGCATACATATAGCGTAACGTAAAGAAATATGGCATTTAAAATGTAGCAAAGTGTTATTATGATTAAATAATAATATTACTGTCAAGTTTTGCTAATAAGAGGCCGCTTTATATACGGAAAAAAATCAGTTACAATATCCTACCGGTCTAATCAAGTGTCAGACCGACTTGAACAACTAACTTTCGTCAAACTTTACGTCATATTCTATTAATATTATTTAGGATTTAGGTATATGGTTGTGTATATATCTAATATCTTATTAATATCTATATTAATAATCTCAAATAGAATAACTTTTATAAATTTAGAATTTAATTGAAACGCCACAACTTTATTACATACTCAGTTGACACTAGGGTTTGCAATACTTGTTTCCCAGTATATTTCGATAATAGGACTGTGCATTATTTTGTCGGATTATACGATGTCTGGTTTACTTCCGTTGCCCTTCGACGTCCTTAATGACTAGCAATGACACTTATTTACGAAATACATTATTGTAGGTACATTCCCAAATTTAAATATATCCAAATGTTTTCGCCAGTCGCTTACGTGTTTTAGAAGTTATCAGGTGTGTTTTTAGATGTATCAGAGATTTATATTGATAGATACTTATATTTCACGAATACCGGTATTAATACCCGGTATAATCCACATGAAAATAAATTCAACTAATAAAAAAAAAATTATGTTATTCAATAATTGTTTTCGGCTAATGATTTATTTTGACCTAATACGATTAATTGATTGAATCAGAAAATATATTCCTTTCTTAAACATTTAATTTTCCGATGTCTAGTTTCCACAGAATGTTTTTTTTGTCTAGTTCAACATTATCGAGAATAAGTTCTATAAAATGCATTTTATAAAATCAGTTCGCCATGAGCAGTTTCCAGAAATATACTGTATAATATGTGTTTCACACACTCTGTAGCTAGTAAGTAGTATGCAATAAATACTTGGGTATTAAAATCCCATTTTCTTATAAATCTTTTGTAAAATCTATCCATTAACGTTGAAAATGAGGGCAAAATTTTAACATAAAGTATTACATAATATATACATTAAGATTTCATACGATAAAGACGTTTACACTAATAATGCTCAGTATCAGATATTCTTTTCAGCGGTTTGAAAAGAAAAGCTTTCGCTGAAAAAATAAGCTCTGTTGATACAATCGGCCGTTGGTTGCTAGAATTTTATTTCAAATTGCGTTCAACATGTACGTAATTATATTAATACGTCTTCATGGAAATGGGTTTTTAAGGTAGCTACCATTTTCGGAAATTTAGCGAAACTACAACAGCTCGCACATAGAGAATCGGCACAACATCGTAGAAAATATTAATGTAATTTTATTGAGAATGAACTCGCACCTGTCACCTTTAAATTTTCTGAATTATCTTATAAACTATGTGGCAAACCTTCAACGATATACGAAAAAATATCTTAATTCATTTTCATTATTATGAACATTATGCCTCATTTAAAATAACATGGAAAAAATTTCATTTTCAAGGAAAATATCTTGTATATGACGTAAATATATTATTTCCACAAATAATAATTAATGAATTGCAGGAATGTGTAATAAAGCTCTTCATATATCTTTCTCATGCTTTGAAAAATGTTCCCTACTACAACTACTACATATTCAGTGCATAATGCAAATGACCGAAACGCTATTTTCATTTGTTTTGTTCATCTGTCATGGCATCACTTCAAAATAATGTTTTTGAAAGCGAAACTGCGCAAGAGACCCAACCAGTGCGCATTTCAGTCTACATTTTTTTAAATGTAGAATTATATTATATAAGACAAATTAGTAACATATCGTCAGCTGGGCATGATCAATTACTGGGTGAACAAGTGAAGTATTTTCAGTTCGTAAGTTTGCTGATCGATGGTGAGGTAATTCAAAACCACCTACACGCTCACGGTGGCCGAACGGTAACGTGTCAGCTTATAGTATCGTATTCGAATCCCGAATCTGTGATATCCACATGCTGTTTTTTCAATATATGTTTTAACTCATATTAAGAACCTAATAGGTTGAGAAAGTAGCTAACATCCATTTCTCGTAAAAAGAAATTGAAGAGAGGATTTCAACAGCGAAATAGTAGATTCAATTGTTTATTCTTCTTTCTATCCCCTTCATATCCGGATCAGAGACTTGATTCGAGCGGAATGGCGATTGACTACGTCGAGTGAACGACTCGTGACGATAGTAGTGCGTCATGTGACGGATTCGATGCGTGAGTGAGGTTTTGTGTATTGTCCTTGACAACAAAACATACATATTAAAGTGAGTAACTTATTTAATGCTGAGTTGTATGATTGCTACACATGTAAAAAATCAATGGGTATTGGTGGCACTTTTAGCAGTGGACTGTAATTTGAGTTGCTGGTTGGTGCATTACAGATCTAGAGGAGGGGGGATTTACACAGGATGCCAGACACTGAACTTTATGTTGAGAAGGCTGGCGCGCGCTGGAGCCGGTTAGGTGTTCACGCACTTACGCACTGACGGTTCACTTGGTTTTGATATGAATGGTGATAAAAATTTGAGGATAGACGTGACGATCGCTCAGACCATATCAGATTTAGCGCAACGAAGGTCAATATTCGTTTTGAGTCACTCGGTAATTAACGCCGGCTAAGCTATAACAAGCCCATACGCGACCGCTTTCTTGGTGCCACTCGAGCTAACTTTTGATTCAGTCAGTATAATTAAAATTAATCAATAAACAGTGATTTAGCGATAACACGGCCCAACGCATCCGTTGTCTTGAGCTAACTGAATATTATTCGCAATTACGGTCGTCGCATGATCCGTAATTGCTGGTTGCCTGGTCTTGTGACAATAATAAATAAGGATGTGAGGTAAGTGGGGAAATAAAGAATGACGACCACCATATTTGGCCCAACCAGGTATATTTTTTGACTTTTCGAGTACAATAATTATTATGAATACATCGATTCACATGCCTTTCCGATGTATTATTATATGAATAAGGGGATAGGATAAGTTAGAATAATTTATTATCGAGCGAGCTTTTAATTGAGGTCATAAGCAAGTCGTTCATCATATTATATTACCTGATTATCATAACGTTACATAATATATTGCGACATAGAAGAAAATCGTAAACCGAATTTACTGCCGAATTTTATTGCCCCAATCGTAAGTACGTACCAAACGTTTATTATTGCCTACTTTACGTAAAACCACCTTTGGTATAATATCATCGAAAATGTTTTCGCTACTGTTTATTATTCGTTCGCAAAGTGACTTACTAACCACATTCAATGCTTACGTATCTTTAACTAAATTTTACAACGTTTTTCTTAGCTCGTATCCTTATTTGTCCGGTGGTTCTTTTTCCGGTGGTTTTTTGTCCAGTACAAATCTTGCAATCGATTTTTAACTAACTTCCCGACTAGCTAGACATTTGAAACTTTTAGAATATATCAGAACACGATGCCAATGCATTTTTAATACTTTTAGCCATCTTTAAGTAGAATTGAATTCATTTTAAGCTAATTCCGTTTTGTATGAAAAGTTATTTCGACACCATTATTGGTTGCTAGGGGTCTAGGGTCCTAGCAACTAAATTATTAATATACGTATATAGTTAGTTACTATGGAAATCAATATGACAAGTCAAGTACAAATTTTTTTGATCGTTTAAGCTAGTCAAGTCAAGTTTAAATGGTTCAACAGAATTTAAAAACGTTGTATATAAAAAGTTCTTTTTATCAGAAACGAGCCCGAAACGTCGAGGAAAGAAGGAAGAAGTGCCTCTTTGAGTCATATAGTACCTACTGAGATAAAATTCATGTCCAAATAAAACATGGTTTTTGTCGGTTTACAGGAAGCCAGCACCAAACAAATTTTGAAAATAGCCAATATACTGGATTATTTGTTAGGTTAAGTTAGATTTTCATTCTCGAATTCATGAATTTACCAAAAATCAGCGATAAAAATTGAATTAACGTTCATATGAATCCAATAAAATTGGAGACCGTATAGTATACGGTCATCTTTTTTCGATAAGAAAGTTCATGACAAACTATGCCACGGTGAAATGTACTACGCACAATTTACATGTAACCATCAAAATCATCTAATTCAAGCCAGAAAAAATCAGTTATCATGTTTCTGTAGCGTTCTCCATTGGCATTTTAACTACCTAAACTACAGTATTTTCTTTAATATCTAAATTATTTCATCATGTACATCGATACCCAACTTCTATAAAGAAACAACTCAAAATTTCAAGGTTTTGAGTTAATAATGCCATTCGATGTAGAAAGGCCTTTTCTTTATAATTAAACAAACCAAATAATCAAAAATTTCTTCAATGGATCATAAAATCGAATAACCCTTTTTGGGATTAGTAATTAATTCAATTATAAACGGAAATGTCTGGATTAATTATTTTTTAAACTATAAAAGTTCATTGTGCATTTGAACTAAATAAAATATAAACACATTTACCTAAAATATCAAAACTTTAACATTTAAATGAGAATTACTACAAATTTTTCAAATGCTTTTGTTTTTCTTTCTCTACAGAACTTGTGTATTGATATATAGATGACATTGGCGCCCTAATTACTCATATTATATACTTACAATACTTTTATAATTAACAACTTTTATATTTTTACTAAGTGTTTCACTGGTAGTCGAACCCACGTGACAGCGAAATCCCACGCCTTGATATTAAGAGTCGATTCAATGGTTGCTTTACCGTAAGAGCACTTTTTTACATAATTTTGAAACCTTTTTATTTCTATACTTTATACTTTCGTCATTTTAAAAGCTTCATTTATTTTCATTTTATTTCTATGCCAACATTTTCTAATACGACAATAATATGTATATAATTATATATACGTTCATATTTTTTCATCTAACTACCAACAGATTTTTGCTTAGTAAACCTATGAGACTACTTTGTGTATATATCATTAAGCGATGAGTATAAATATGTATCAAGAAATTCATCCATGATCTTTCCCGAACCTATTATGGAGCATATTGACTTTATTGACTTTATCTACAAGTATTTTTACGAATATTGGAATTATTTTTTGTTTTTTCTGTAATGTATTGAAATCTCACAAACTTCAAAAATTTCAAAGAAAAATCAACTGCCTAGCTAAAATTATTCGGTAATATAATAAATACCAATCCATAATGAATTGCCTAATAATAACGATATTTATTGATTCAATGAGCTGAGTTTTCTATTAAATCTTCGAATTCGCTATTTAAAATAAGTATTTCGCTACATTTTAAGTATATCACTATAATTAGTATTAATTAAAAATAGAGTACAGATAAGAACGGGCATGATTACTTTTTTCGTTTATTTTTAAAGTGTACGTTTCTTCCAAGTTAAGTATTTCAGAATCACATATTATTTATCACTTTTACTTTGTATTGGCAAATTCGATTAGTGGTTTCCAAACCTTGTATTCAAATTTAATTTATTTGGCGATCTACAACTACATTATATAGATAATATATAGCGGGTCCAAAAATATGTATGTCGACACATTCAATTTGAAACGTAATTCACCAAAGATACATACTTACATCAGTTGACAATATTCTATTTTAGCAGATGACACCTGATACTGATTATTACTAAACGACGTGGAATTGGGAATATAGGGTACTGCATACTATGGCATTTTATTTTGAAATGAAAAACTCATATAAATTGGAATATATATATATATATATATATATATCTTTATAAAATAAGTGATTTTAAAGAATGTATACATATAATTATATTCTTTTTTAACACAACAATAGGCCATGAGGCCCACTGACAGTAGTGTAGTAAAACAGTAGTGTATTTAGTAATAGAAAAGAAACAATCACAAACACCCAGGCTTTGAGAAAATCACAGAAATATATTGTGACCCTACTGAGTCGAACTCGCTCCCAGATGAAAGCTTTACGCACTGAACTACAAAGGCCGTCCCATATTAACGTTGTGTCCAATGTCCTTTTTTGTGTTAAAAGCTACATTATCCATAAAAAATATTCAATTTCATTGTATAATAGAATAAAATTAAGAATGCTAATAATAAAAACCGTAGATCATTGTAGGTAAATTGTATAGCGTAGCCGTGGAGAATTAAGTTTTTGGGATAAGTGAACGAAAAATTTTTAGCACTTACCTTACTAAGATATGTCAATCGCATATCGTACGCAATCTACCGGGAGCTCGTTAGCGACAGTTTGTTGACCGCTGATCTAGATACAATGGATATACATACACTGTCCCTCGTGTTTATTTTTTACTGACGTATTATAATATATTATGTAGTGGCATCTCTCATGCAGCTATAGAAATCCGTCAGACGTATAATTTTCATGGCTCGTAGATTTTATTGCCTATAAAACAAGGTGAAAAGGCATCGTTGGCTTATTATTACAATTCTGATAACGCGTGATACATTTTAATGTCATTCCTTATTATAGGTACGGATTGTATACTATAATTGTTATTATACTACGTCATAATTTTGTAGTCGTCGTACTCCAATGCTTAGTCCGAGCCTCACATACAGGTAGTTCCATGTCGATTCCCGGTGAGATCACGGATTCAAAGAATTTTTATAGTAACTGTATATTTGAGATATTCTGAATATAATATATATGCGCAAATTTTAAAAATGTTACATTCTCAAATCTTGTGAATTATTCGTTAAACAAAAAAAAATGTGTATTAAATTATTAGCTAGTGCAAATACGTTATAACTAAAATTTAAAGTGGTCCAGACGTCGATTAGTAATTAAGGCACTTAATTGATATCTTAAGACACAAAAGGCGATAGCCAAAAAAATAACCCTATTTGATATGCATTACAAGTTTTAATAAATAATTTCGTCGTAATAAGATATGACGCCCGTGGCTTAATTGTTAAACCACATTGGCGCAAAATCTATTGGATACGAGTTCAAATCCCGTCAAGTCTCGTATTTTTTCATATATTCTGAGCTGTTTTCTAATTATCTATGTTCAATATAAAGAATGTTACACTTGTGAATTATTCGTTCCATACAAAAAATAATTTAGTACACAATATTAACTATGTATATCAGTTATACTTTTAGAATTGATGAGCATGTATAGAGCCTGAAGATGCCGAAAGGCGAAACTCAGGTCGTATAAAAACTGATACAAATAGACAAGTATAAAACTTAAATTAATTATTTTAAAATTTAAAGTTATTCAAGTTAGTATGTTATTAAAAATTCGACACGTAAAATTCGTCGTTATTTTGAAGTCTTCTGATTCTTCTGTTTTCTTCTATTTTCCCGATCTCCCAGTGAGAGCAAACAAGGAACAATATTTTTCAATTTTACACCCAAGTGTAAATATTTCATACGAAATGCACTATTTTTAGTACAGCGCTGTATCATACTTAAAGAGCAACGATGCTTCGCGTTCTTCAGAATCCTAATATCAAATTCTGCAGCCTTTAGCTTTACACTTTAAAGATTTGGTAACTGTCCAAAATTTTCAGCGTGTTGTTGACGTGATAGGAATAGAACTTCAGCTTTGATGCTATTATCTAGGATGATGATCACTGTAATATGATGAAGGCTGTAAAATTCAATTTCGACATAAATTATTCCAACAAAAGGTTTTATAGTATTTCTGATATTTCTATGTTTTAATTTATTTATTATTCTAAACTGTTGATCCGGAAATAGTATTTTCTCCCATTTTAAAATACATAATATATGCCAAAATTTTCAAATCGTCTTTCAAAAAATTAAATAATATACAAATATTACGAGTATTATCCTTCTACTGCCACTCTGGTGTTCAAACATCAAATAAAAAATTGCCTCAGTTTTGGATATCACTAAAATCATTGAAATTATTGTCCAGATTTTTAACTACATATTCAGGTGAGAAGACTTTTTCGGCTGTCATTAATAAAAACTAAATTGAGAAACCGAATGGATGTCATTCCAGCGCATCGTCTTTCCGAAACAATACTGATTAATCGATTATGAATTTGTTTATAAAAGTGTACTTGCTTTTCCCTCTACCATCCGCCACGTCTCGACACCCATAATGCAGTCGTATACCGTGGCGTAAAGAACAAATTGTGCCGAAAGTCTCCCAGGAGCAACTTCCCAAGACCTTGGTTGGCGTACACTAGGGTGTGCGTGATTCCTAGTTCGATAATATAATGTGTATTATTTCGCTTTCTCTGTCCTTTTTTTAGGCTTTTCGATTTTTTCAAAATATTTTATGTAATCAATGACATTTGACAGTTTATAGGCGTATAAGACAACAACTCTAACTTGACACAAGCCACGGTGGGGCCGATAGCTCAATGTGAGTATTAATTTTCAAAACTCAAGTTATAATTATTGTAGTCCTCTATTTTGCTCTATTTTGTTAGCGCGGCTGCCAGTGCTACTATAAAGTAACGTTACTTTTGACAATTTATACCTCAAGAGAGTTTACTTTTTTGTCACAATTTTTATCGAATTTGAGACTAAGTGTTATGTTATGGCTAAACGATTGGCTGGTGTAGTTTTATGGATTGTCATAATCGTTTAGTATATTCTACAAGGAATATGCAGTTTATGGTTTGTAGCAAATGTGTGATCCTATAATTATTTATTGAAGTTCTGAAAAGTGAATCGAACAGAAAGGAAAAATTTACTGAAAAGAAAAATTTAAGGCCTTCGTTAAATTTTCCAGTACTTTCTTTCAGCATTTACACCTACATACATTGTTAAATATATTATGTATACTAACATGATATACATGATAAATAGTCTATAGTGTAATTTCTAAACTTAAACAGAAATTTTGCGGCACACTAGGAAATACTAAAAATGGTATCTATGCATATTCTTATAATATTATACAATACCTTGAGTTTTATTAAAATATCATAAAAGTTAGTTTAGAATTATTATGTATATAAATATCAGTAATTCCGAAGCATTTTTGTCTAGTGGAACTTCTATATTATATAGTATTAATAGTATATATTCGGGGAATCCCAATCTGACTTGACACATAATAATTAGTATTGTATGTAGTACCAAATTGCCGTCTCTAAGCTACGCATAACCTGCCTATTATATAGCGTTGAGGTTAAATAATAATTAACTAATACAAAAAAGAAAATACTATAGTATAATAAATAGTATAATAAATAACTAGTAAAACACTAAACTGATCGATATAAGCAAACGAAACACTGCATATTATATTACAATAAATTACTCAATTTAATGTTATATTGAGTAATATCTTTAACCAAATATAACATTCAAAATTTTTCCTTTTTTTAAGTAGGTACCGTAAAATGGGTTACGATAAATTGAATGATTTTCTCTTAGGGATGCTTACATACTGTAGCTTAAAATTTAGAAGGGATTTTTATTTAGCTAAATATTATTTCAGACGTATACGCGGCGTAAATGTGAACTCTGCCATTCTTGGAGGTGTTGGCTTGTGTGTCTCTGATAATTACCTTAGGAATCGAGGGCATCCGTTGTTTGTTCTCCCACGGTGCAGAACTAACCTGCCATTAGTAATGCCAATTGGGAGGGCAGTAACCATGTTTAATGAAATCGCTTCGGATATTAATATATTCCACTTACGTGAGGGTGAATTTAGGTGGACGTTGTTTTATAAGTTTTTAAGATAGGGTCTATCAAAGTTCACTCTGTGTGCTTCCATCTACTTTTATTTTGTCACTCATTTTATTTATTTTCTTATTTTATTACTTATTCTCTGTATTTTTATTTTTAAAAAGTATTAACACTTATTTTATGTCATGTCGTGAACGCTTTGAATTTATAATTTGTTATGTTCAATATATGTAAAATAAATAAATTTGATTTGATTTGATTTGAAAACCGACGAAGTATAAGAATAGACTGAAAAAACTGTAAATACTGCATAATTAAAATGCCAACGGAATAATTATTGACGAACATTAAAACCGAACACTATATTGACATTTTAACAAATAAATATGGAAATAAAAAATAAAATGTACCCCATCAAAGTCACACCATAGAGGTGGGGGCTACTTTGATATCTATTTTAGTCTGCTTTCGTTAGATTATATATGTGGGATTTTAAACCCATCCCTATATTCCATTTTTTAGGAGTTACAAGTACTTAGTAACAGTGGGGGTGACTTTGATAGAGAATATCAATGTCACCCCGCGAGATATTTAATAAAATAATAATAAGATAACGTATTTTAAATCAATAAAATAATCAAAAAATGCCTAGATTTACATTATAGCATTTAATCATCAAGTTATCAAATATCACAGTACATATAAATAACAAAAAAAAATAGGAACATTTGTATATGAGAGAAAAATTACAAAATAACTAAAGAACACAATATAATAAAAAAGTTTCATACATAATTCTGAAAACACTTCTCAGAAAATATATTACAACCAATAGAAAAAATCTTTTTTCTTTTTTCTTTCACAAGCGCTTGTGAGCAGGTATTAAAAAGGCCAGTGGTTAAAATTTGTCGCAATTAAGCATGGCAGTCGTAGCATAGTGGTAATGCATAGGGCGCGAAACCCAAAAGACGCAGATTCGATTCCTGCCGGGTATCTTCCTTGTTTCAAAAAAAAAATTCTATTGGTTATAATAATTATATTTTCTCAGAAGTGTTTTCAGAATTATATATGTTTAATAATTACAATGGTTCATTCTTAAAATCTTGGGAATTATTCGTTGCATAAAAGAAGTAGTTAATTGAGGAAGTTTCATATTAAATTTAAATTTATTTTAATTAATTTATATACATAAAAATATATATATTATCAATCTTATGCATCAAGGAAAAGTTTTAATAAAATAGGCTGTACCTACTAGTTACTTTTACATTAATTAACACGTGTTTTCCACTTTTAATAAATTGCTTATGACCGATTAGAGACAGAGAACTTAAGATAGAGACCTATAGACTTTAATTGTCTGTAGTACTAGCTTAAGTAAGTTTGCTATTTCTTGTAATAGTAGAAAAAGTTTTGCTTGTTAATTTTATTTGTTATGTAAGAAAGAAAATATAAAAACGGTAAAACAATGAATAGTTAATTAAATTTGTTGACTCTTAATATCGGGGCGTATGATCGCGCTGTCACGTGGATTTGACTATTGTTGAAACATGAATCAATAGTAGGTATATGTTGTAAAAAAAAGTATATCAGTATAATAAAAAAGATGCTTGATAATAAAGCTTTATAAGTGTATATATTAACAATTAGGGCACCAAGTGTGATCTAACTATGTACATGATGAAATAATGCAGATATAAAGAAAACACTATAATTTAAATAATATTTTCTAACAATGAAGACTCTTGATCAATGTTCGCAAAGACAGAGTAATTATAAAAAAAAACATTATATATATATATATATATATATGGAAATCAAATCAATGCTAGGTACCGGATTCAGATTTTGCAAGTATATGCTCCGACACAGAGCTATCCTGATGAAAAAGTGGAAGAGTTTTACGAGGAAATAACATCCTTGAAAAATAAAAGTAAATGCCACTTCAACATCATAATGGGAGATTTCAATGCACGTATTGGATCATACCAAAGAGATGACGTAGCGGTCGGACATTTCGGACATGGCTCAAGGGATGGTAGAGGAGACATGCTTGTGGAGTTTGCTGAAACTAACAATCTTCACATCATGAATTCCTTTTTTCAACATAAACCTACACGTAAATGGACGTGGAGAAGCCCGTCAGGAAGGACCAGCAAAATCGATTACATCCTCACTGACAGAAAATATACATTTTTAAACTGTAAGGTGATCAATCAGTTTAACACCGGCAGTGATCATCGGATGGTGAGATGTAAGATAAGATTGAACGTCAAATCAGAAAGATCCAAACTGCAGAAGAAGTCAAATGCTCGCGTATACCTGCAGAACAATACTGAATTCCAAAATGAACTCAAAAATGCACTATCGGCTTTCTTAGATGAGAACTAAACTGTTTCCCTATCCAACGCGGAGAATATAACGAATATCATTCTACAATGTGTAAAAAAAACAGGCGTAAAAAGCTCGGAAGTTACACCTTCCACCAAACTTTCGAAGGCAACATTGAATCCTATGGAGCAGAGAAGAAAAACCAAGAGCAATAGACAGGCACAAAACGATATGGAGTTTTCATCACTTTGCAAAACCCTCCGAAGGAAGATAAGAGAAGACCTTCGTAAATTTAATATAAACCTCATACAAGCAATTGTGAAAGCAGGCAGAAGTTTAAACAAAAACAAGCAATGCTTGTCGATAGGAAAACGTCAAATCACAGCACTAAAAGCAAAAGATGGTTCTATCGTCAGAAATTGGGAACACTTGTTAAGCCGAGTTGAAGAGTTCTACAGCGATCTCTACAGTGATGACACTGACAATACGACTATAGACTTAGATCTTCAGAGAAATGGAAATTCGGAAGACCATACTCCCGAAATCACATCCTGGGAAGTAACCCATGCTTTAAATTACACGAAAAGTGGGAAAGCCCCCGGAGAAGACGGTTTAACGATAGATATCCTCAAAAAAGCGGGAAAGGATGCAAATGAAGTACTTGCACAATTGTTCACAGCCTGCATATGCAAAGAAGATGTCCCAGAGCTATGGAAAAATGCCAGCATTGTCATTCTTCACAAAAAAGGTGACAGAGAAGACCTAGCAAATTATCGTCCAATAAGTCTACTCCCTATTCTCTACAAGACTATCACAAAAATTCTCTCAAACCGTCTGCAAAATATACTAGACGAGAACCATCTGAGAGAACAAGCCGGATTTAGAGGAGGATACAGCACTATGGACCATATCCAAGTCGTCATAGAAATCATAGAGCGGTGCCAGGAATACAAACTGCCACTATGCATGGGTTTTATAAACTATGAGAAGGCGTTTGATTCGATAAAGAAATGTTCAATACTCGACGCACTCAGAAAACAAGGAATCCCTGGGCGCTATATAAATATTTTCAATAATATATACAGTAGCGCAACAGCATCTGTAAATCTCCATAAACCATCGCGCAGATTTCCTATCAGCAAAGGAGTCCGACAAGGCTCCTCACCTAAACTATTTACAGCTACCCTTGAAGACTTATTCAGGCAACTTGACTGGAATGACAAAGTGATCCCCATAAATGAAGAATACCTGAGTCATCTGCGCTTTGCCGATGACATAGTAATTTTCTCGCAAGACTCAGAAGACCTCCAAAACAGAATGCAGGAACTCGCTGAAGTAAGCAACAAAGTAGGTTTGAAAATAAATGTAACAAAGACGAAAGTCATGTTCAACTGCTTTGCAGGCCAAAAAGAGATCCTCATCAATGGCACTCAGCTCGAACAGGTGAAAAGCTACATCTATATGGGACAACAAGTGTCTATAGATGGATGTATATTTGAAGAAATTGTTCGCAAAGTTAAGCTAGGCTGGAGTGCTTTTGGCCACCTGAATAATATCTTCAAAAGTGACCTTCCACTGTGCCTAAAGCGCAAAGTGTTCAACCAGTGTGTGCTTCCCGTGATGACATATGCGTGTGAAACATGGACCCTAAGTAAAAGAGAGATCCAGAAACTCAGAGTAGCACAACGTGGTATGGAGAGGTGCATGCTGGGCATAACGCGAAAGGACAAAAAGAGGAATGAGTGGATAAGGAAGCAGACAAGGGTTTGCGATGTAATACAGTTTATTAAAAGCCTTAAATGGAGATGGGCTGGACACATAGCTCGAAGAAGAGACAATCGTTGGACAAATCTAGTCATCCAGTGGTATCCAAGAAGTACAAAACGTCCACAAGGTAGACCTAGAGGCCGCTGGATCGATGAAATGATAAAGTTCTGCGGAAGTACGTGGCAACGCAATGCACAGGACCGAGAGAAGTGGAAGCAACTTGAAGAGGCCTTCATCCAGCAGATTCAGGCTGATGATGATGATGATGATATGGATACTCATCTGTACGTCTTTTGACATTCATTGATACTATAAAAATTCCAAATAAAGCTACTTGTCATACTGAATTTAAAATTGGATGCCGTCCAAGCGGTAACTGTGAGGGTAACCTGTTTATCAAAGAGATCCTCCATCTGTGCAGTTAAGGTTATAGTGACTGAGTCATAAGAATATAAAGCCCTTCTCTTCTCCCGCAGTGTTGCAGTTGGTGTAAAAGAAAAAATCAATCCTGTCATTTTTCTAACTGCTTATATACCATACCTATACCTATTTTTGATTATATATATTTGCAACGTGACATTCTTCTGACACCCTTAAAAGGTTGACGATTCTCTGGGTTCTGCAAATCATGATTATAAATAATTACTAATGTCTACATTTTAAATTATACACACTTGAGGAAGACTTTACGGAGCACCCAGTTTACAAAGTAACTTTGTAAATGAAATAATAATTCAGCCGAAAAATAAAACAAAACAATACGTTTTCATTAAAAAAAACCTTTAACACCCAGTCTGCATAAAATACACAAAGAAATTCTTTGGCGAACATCCATTCCACCGATCATTCACCTTCACAGTTGGGTTAATCAGTCTCTAGTGAAAAGGCCTGCAAGTCGACGAATCCTCACAAAATGGAGACCACAAAAAATGTCTCCATATCGTTTAGAGAATTTTCCAACCCACAAATGTTACTTAATAATACAGAGGCATTGAAATGAAAAACAACCCTTCCAGGCAAGTAGGTCCCTCTACCCCTTCGGACAAAAGGGAGCGGCAGGTATAGCAAAGCTTATACACTGTAAATATTACCAAGAATTTTGTATTTTAGTTTTTTCCATCGGATAAGACCATTTCAAAAATATTATTAATTTGTTTTCCAAAGGACAAATATTTTTTTGTCAGTGTCGCCAAAATACAATAATTGCGGAAGTAATATTATTTGTATCACTTATTAGAACATTTCCTATCAAATGAGAAGAAATCATTGTATCGTTAAAATAACTATAAAATTTTATGTTTTACAAGTTGTTTCAACACATCCCAAAACACTAGTTGGCAGGTAGCATAATTATTGTTAAACAATCTGCCCCGCTGCTCTAAGCCAAATTTGGTCTTGCAGCTAGTTAATAACAGCAGTGTTGTATTTTCAATGTGATTTTCATCCAATGGATGGTTTGGTGTACTGGCTAAGAGTATTTCTCGAAATAAGTCTGTTAATATAACATATTTTACTTTGTTCTGGTCGATATGCTCTCTTTATAGCGCGCGCTCATTACAACGTCTAGCCGTTGCGATTTGCCTCCGCTATACCTTGTACAAACTTTACACTGACTGTCTCCTTGACTTTTTGCAGATGTGTGTGTATGGCGTATATCAACGTCAAATCGTAATGGCCAGCGAGCCAAGAAACAAGAATTTGAATTTTTATTATCCTCTGAATTGATATCACAATTAATGACAGGTTAGTTCTGCATCTCAGCAAAACCAATAACGTAAACTTCAAATTTCTTATAGTCTAACAACAAACCTACCATATTCATTCACTCAACTACGAAAGATATAAAACATTTTTTCTTATGAAGAAGTTAAACTAACACACTTTTAATAATATTGACAATGAAGAGAAACGAAAATCTATGGAGTTATTGCAATAAGTTGGTAACCCCACGAAAAAACGTGTGCTTTCTATAATTAAGCTCGCCCGAGCAGGTTCAAATGGGGTGGCTTTTATTTCACCCTCTTTTTCTTGTTTTCTTAAGCGACCTACCTACAACACAACTAGATGAATGGAAACAAAAAATGCTTACAGAACGTTCTAGAATAATTCAGACATTGTTTTGTGATGATGTGAAGATTAGATTGCAATGTTATTTACCTTTATGAAAGAGTAAGTACGCATAAATATCACGTATATTAATGCAATATACCTACAATTTATCATATTAACTACTGATATCTAATTTTCTGCTGGAACTATACGAAAAATATAGAACACATAGGTATGAAAGAGACAGGATAAAATTACAAAAAAAAATTAAAAGTAGGTACAAGCAATACAAGCTAAAAATAGGATTCGGTATTCAAGAAAATAAGGATGGGTTATTATGGCAAAAAAGATAGTCTAACATAGTTTCGGCATAAAGTATTTTTGTATTCACTAAAACATGATAAATCTATTACAACTTTTTTATTAGCTCGTATTCTTATTTTTCCGGTGGTAGTTTATCCAGTACAAATCTTGCAATCGATTTTTAACTAACTTCCCGACTAGCTAGATATTTGAAACTTTTATAATATACCAGAACACGATGCCAATGCATTCTTTTAATACTTTTAGCCATATTTAAGTAGAATTGAATTAATTTTCAGTTAATTCTGTTTTGTATGAAACGTTATTTTGAAGAAAAACGTAATCCAATCCACTATTATTGGTTGCTAAGTGGGTGGTCCTAGCAACTAAATTATTAATATATACGTGCGTTACTATAGAAATCAAAATGACATTTCAGTATTCTATATTTCTTTGTTTGTTTGTTTTTTATTTACTTCATATCAAGTACAAGTTTGAGCATATTGATCATAATAATTGAACAGAAAATTTAAAAACGTTGTATATAAAATGTTCGTTTTATCTTGTAATTATTTTTATCCAATTTGAAACGGGACAAAACACAAATTCTTCAGTGACGGCAAACTGGTATATTTGGTATATAACACGATGAAGTTTTATGGAAAATTAGGCAAGCGGAAACATAGCCATGAAACAATATTTTACTTGAAAAATCACTTTAAAAATCGTAACTATTTTATTATTGAAATATATCAGACACCTCTTTTATATTATTATGGGCGAAAAAAATTCTCATTTTATACGTATACTAAAATCGGGATATTGTAAAATCTGTGGTGTGCATATTATGAACATTATATATTATTTTTTGAGGCATATACTTTCCTGCAGTAGTTACATCATAGAAAATTCGGCACGGGTTATTGACCAATTATAAACGAGAAATGTTTTACTTTACCAATTGCATGTACTTTCATAGTAATGTAACGAACCTACACTTATGAATACATAAAACGACGGCGTGTTCCGACGTTATTAGCATCTACCCACCTCTCGAATTAGCTTAAATTTCATTGCCAATTATTTCGTAGTACTTGTATTTCTGTATATAATAGGTCCAACTGATGGTCAGAGCAGCTTAATAAGTTCTTTCCTTTCAACTGATACATAGGGACACCCACAGAAGATGTGATTGGCATCCTGTATTTTGACACATATTCTATTAGGCTAAGCTGAAAGAGGTTGGAAACAAAACCACTGTGACCGGTTAAGAACTGAGAAGTCCAATAATCAGGATCCAATTCGTATTTGGAAAAAAACAATTAATTCGTTTGTCTGCTTTTTGAGAAGGGGGTCCATCACTCGTACATCTATTAAATTTACCCACTTTGGGGAATATTCAGGAATTAGTGAAATGGAGCTTCTGGCGGTCTTGTAACCGGGAGTAGACGGCATATTAACTTAATATTTTTTAAGTTAAGAATTTTAACATTTAACATACTAACTGCTTGTATAAACCGAGCGGAGCTGTTTTCCAGGGTCCGTCCACATACGGGCTCGATTAGCCACGCCGACTTGATATCAACCAAGGCCAATTTTGACGCATTTGAAAAATTTGCTGCATCATAATATGGAGGACGGAATAATTCCGATCCCTCCTTAGATTCATCATTTTCAACTCCTGACTCCTCTGTTTCGGCAGAGTTTCAGTACACGGGTGCAGAGGACACTTCATGGCATTAAAGATAAATGACGGCAGAGCAAGTGACGATTCGTTTTATTTTCTAAAACTCTTTCTTTAGACACCAAGGTGCATGGTTGCTACATCAGTCCCGTGCAATATCGCTTCGGGACGATGAAGTGTGGCACTAAAATGTTTTCATTCTGATACGTTTATAGCATCATGGAAGGCGGCCGTGCAAAAACCGCGGCTACATATACATGACGGGTGGAGATGGGGCAACTCAAATCATTGCTTTTATAAATGTCAGTTGTGTACGTATCAATTTCAGTGATCAGGCTATGCCAACTAACCCAGCCTCATCGACTAATGGGAAGAATACCTGGGCAGTCGGATGCGGACTCTCACCGTAGACGTCGGACTAACGTTGACGGTACCTAGTTAAGAATATTATAAACTGTACCCTACCTGTAATTGTCATCTGAAAAATATAAACCGCTTTCCATTCCCAAGACTTTGTTTAATGGATTCGCCATCTTTCAGTCATAACATTACTTTTCTCTAATAATGTTCTATACTTTGTCAGCTCGTCTACACTGATTTTTACGTAAGTCAAGTAGATTTTAAATACTTGTGGATATTGTGAAAATATATAAATGTTGTATAATAAATTTACAATCAAACACTCTGTACGTACACATAACTGAAAACGGTATAGCTCTCTGCGAAAATTATGCCTCGGTGGAGTTCATTGAAGCCGCTTGTAATACACTTTTGATTAAGAAATATTGCACAGGCATGGTTTTATGTACCGTATAAGTATTCAGCTTTTTGCAACAAAAAATTTTGCTTTCAACCACGTGGAATAATAATGATACAATATATTTTGTTGTTTTATATAACTTAAATACATTGAAGTGTAAATGATTTTTTACCACACCTAAAGCATAATATATCCATCATGGAGTCATAATATAACGAAAACGATATTATTATCCCAACAAATTATATTACAATAGAAACACAAACAATAATATTGTAATCAGTGAAGTTTCTATATATTATATTACAAACAAAATATGATTTATAACCTAGTATAATGGTAAGAATAACCATAACATACAAAATAATCATAAACGGAAAAGCAAAACGTCACAAAAGGCCCATGTTGTTTAGAGTATTAAATTTGACATCATTACCAATTCAACCACATTTAAAAAAAAATAATCGTCATTAAGTGTTGTAATCACACAACAGATTAATAAAATATAAATATGAAAGCCAGTTTCCTTGGACCAAGGTTTTGACGTCAAACTATCATTATCATTTTATTCAAATTCAAATATAGTTATTTACATATCTTACTTACTTTACAAATGACAAAAACCCAAAAACACAAACCACGCCGACAGTCCTCAAATTTTGAATGCACGTTTTGTTTACGTGACAAACGTTAATACAGATGTAACTATTCAAAATAACATAGTCTTTGACAAATTTTTAAGTTTATCCCATATTTTCCGTACTCGAAATCCGTAGCGTGTTATATAATCATACCCGGTAGGGTAAGCCAATTCCCATTAATTTTGTGTTCTATAGTTGTAATACAAAAAGTTTAAAAACTTCTCTCTGCTATTTGTTTAGTAAATCGGAAGTTTTGGGATTAATAAATACCTACGCTTAATAGGTAACTATAAAACCTTTCCAGTATAGATATTTTCAAGTAATAAATTTTGTTTTTTTTTTCGAGAATGGCCGATTTCAACTATCGCAATAAATAACTTTTAAACATTCATTTCGAAAGCAGCTTGTAATAAATAAAACATAAGGTCATGTAACATTAAATTCATAACAAAAGACTGCGCAATATACTACCGTCCAGCCAAAATATTATACTTTTAATATTTATACACGAATATTCTATACAAATTTAATATGTTCACTAAATATTCCTATATTATTTAAAATAAAACATATTGTTATGTTATATAAAGTTTAGTGCAGACTCGACCACTTGTGGCTAACACTGGTGGCAGAGACACACTACGGATTTTTCACTATTTATTCAAAACTGAATATTCACAAGAATTAAGTAACATTTATTATTTAAAATACATCCTGCTCTGCCCAAGTTTATTTTTTAGGACTTTTCTATTATAAATTTTTGTTGTGCTATTTTCCAATTTATGATATATTCTTAAATAATATAATGTATATTTTTGAATATTCAAATAAAATAGTAAAATATGGAAATACAATATCAGGTAGAAGGAAGGAAAAAGGACACACGGTGGAAACCCAAAAATCTACTGCGATAAAAAACAACAGTGGAAGCCTCAAACGTTAAATATCAGGTATGGTCATTTGCCATGACAGGTACGCCGCTGAGAAGTCTTCTATATTATAGCAATTTCCTATTATCGCCAATTTCTTGTTATCGGACTATATTATGTTTAATTTGATACCAAGATTTTTAAAAAACTGCACGGTGAACAACCACACCTATCCATTTTAGGGCGCCATGAAAAAATCTTTTGACCGAGAGACGTCGCCCGACGAAAAACTTTAAAAACCACTGATGTAAGCAATTATCTCAATCAACATCATTGCTAGTTACACTATAGTATAATGATACGCATGCTTGTTTACCTGGAGCTACATCAGCTCGTGGTTGACCACTAAGTCTAGTATGGGCAAGGCGTAATCTGTTCAACAAACCGCTATATAAGTGTTATGCCGTCAGCTTGACCGCATGCTCTGTTTAATCAGGACAACTTGAAGGATGATAATATTGATTTATAATATCACCCTAAGCCAAAGCTAATAATAGTTATTTACGTTAACAAAATGGCAGCGTTTCTAATTTGGCTTTACGATTACGTAGTTTATTTATAAATAAGAAGTTTATAATTAATTATTTCAAAAACCAAAATTGTATCCATTGTTCAACCTTAAAGTAAATTAATATCAAACACATTTTTGTATATCATAAGTAAAAGGTCGAGTATCCATAGACATTCTTTACATTCTATTAGTCTACATATTGGTACATTAATGAATGCCGTACTACAGCGATTTCCAAACTGGGAGGCGCGAAAAGTTTAACACAAATGTAGCCACAGGTTTGCAGTTTGCAAATGCATTTATAAAAAGCTTGGGGGCCTGGGCATAACACACATCACAAATTTACTCTAATAGTTTTAAAAAAAAAATTAAAAATGTGTGAATGTGGTTGTGCGTTGCAATTATTTGATGTGATACCTATATGATGATTACTATACTTAAATGATAAATCCCATGTATAATTTAGGAAACGCTACTTCAGAATACCACCCTGCCCTTAACCTCAGCGTTAAGTAGGTGGACCCACCAAAGATCCTGGCCTGGGGGACAGCTGCAAGATGTGGGGCCCATGATAGAATCTATTTTTCAATAAACGATGATGAATTTGGATTGACTACCATTGAAAAGGAAAAATTGATCGAATTATCATGCGATATTTCATTGAAACAAAAACCCTAGTTCAATTTTGTTGAATCAAAGTGAAGAATAATATTATACTTTGTCAAGAAAAGCAATGCAAGTTTTAAGTAAAGTACTGCTACCATTGATTCGTAACATCATATTTATGCGAAACGGGATTTTCTACATTAGCTGCAACGAAATCCAAATATCGATCCCGTGTAGTAAAAAAGAGCACTTTATGCTAATAAACAAGCACATCCATCACATGAAAAATAAATTGATTTAAAAATGAATATAGGTAGTAAAACCTTGTTTATTTTTATATTTTTTTTTTCATTTTTATATTAAGTATATTTTTGGCTATTTAAAAAGGTGAAGGTATTATTTAATGGAATAAAGAGGGGGGGGAGGCGCCAAGATTAGATTTTTTTAAAAGGGAGGCGTAGTAACATAAAGTTTGGAAACCACTGCCGTATGATGAAAAATCACCATTTGTATGTCAACGTATAAAGTCTAATGTACAAAGGTTTTTTTTATTTATGAAAGATATGTAGTCCAGATGTATTATATACATTATATATATCCATTATAATTCATTTTACTCCATACTAAATAAGTTCTTATATATGACACCTGACCTTTGACTTCTCACATATAAATGTATTTAATATACTACAGTGAACATAATCCGAACTTAGGAATAAAGGAATTCTTCAAATGGCTTAAATGTTATACCTAATAAATATTTTTTACAAAATATAGGATACCTACCATAGTTTCCACCAAAATGAGCAGCTTAAGATAACAAAAAAAAATACGTATTATTTTCAGGCCTCCATTGTGTTATATTATGTACACATAAGATCAAGAGAAAAATCAATAGGTAGTAAATAAATTTCACAGTGATCAATAAAGTAATAAATTAAATTCGAAAATATAATAGGAAAAGCCGTTCAAAAATTTATTTGGTAATATGAAACTTTAATAATGATTAAAAAAACGTTGGAAAGAAGATTTTACAAAAATATTATATACCTAGAAGTTTGCTGACTATATTGTATTAAAAATTAGTAATATGACATGTTATTAAATAATATGTTCTATGTGACAAATTAAGGATAAATAATATATTAAACTAATGACAATGCGAGTCATTGTAATACCAAGTAAATGCTGTTGTGTATATGATGGGTAACGAGAACAATATTATTTTCTATAAATACCCGTTTTAATTTTCAGACATCTCTTTGAAAAAACTATTTACTATACTTACCTTCATCTGAATACATAAAATAAATTCCGCGTGGGAAAATCTTATGTTATACTTTCAAAATCCTATTATCGACTCCAAGATATCTCCAGCCAGGTGCAAATCATCCACCCGCCGCTGCGAGACCCTCCCATACTTCTTTTGTACAGGTATTTTATTCGTCCTTTTTAATGCTATTGTATTGGAGGGAAAAGCGACCGGAAACCTGACAAAATCTCTTCTGCACCACGAACGATAACACCTTCGATGAATGAATTTATGTTAAAGGATTGAGATGTATTTTTCTGAGGATGTCCATTTGATATGTAAAAACTGTATCAAACAGTTAATCTTAAAGGCATATGACATACACTCAGTATGTATAGTATTTAACGGCCTTCCACGAAGCCGAATCCAGTTGACTTGAAGAATACGCAAGCCAAGTTGTAATTCGTTTCAGGCATTCGCAGCACATGGCCGAGTCAGGTTCAATATCGCCTCTTCATTCTCAACGTGATGAGGGGCTGCTTTATTCGCTCCCTTATCTTTTTGTTACTCCTAAGGTCATCTCTCCCATACCCAGTATCTGTCGCGAACATCTATTCGTGAAGCTCAGTATAGGGTTGCTCTAAGCCTTCGTAAGGTGCCATCCTCAGAATGCAAGACATCCCAGATACTTGGAAACATTTATCAAAAATGTTGATCGACACATCAAAGACACTCTACATTTAGTATGAAAGAACGTGGGAAGTGGAGGAAGATGCCATATTTATTTATGTGAAACATAAAAGCGCGCGAAAAAATATTGAATCACTGGATGACTATTATAATGATGTGTTGATATGAATTTAGATGTTGCACTGAACGTATTTAATTCTGCGATATTTTCCAAGACGCAGACATTATTTTAGTTTATCACGTTTATAGAGATTCTTAATTACTTTTACTTATACAATATTTCCATAGTAATTGATTTTAGTTATCAATCTTTAAAAACTCCAAAACTTACTTAAAACTTTTCAACACTTGATATGATAAATTAGCTTTCATATAATATCGTATCTTTACTAATCTGAATCTGGACATAGATGATTTGAGAGCAGCCTTCTCTACAGTGCAGCACGCAGACCCTGCGTCAGTGGCAATTTTGATTTCGGTCCGTCCATCTGAAGTGAGCTCTTCCTCGTTATATCCGAACTGACAAAATGCAATACTTACGTATTTCTAGGTTGTCGTCGTCTCTACTGACTATTATATGACTAAAAACCGGAGAGTCCTTCACAAGCAAACTCAAGAAAGACTGACTCATATTTTATCTATTTGGCCATCCTTGAGACTCTCGACATCTGCCTTCAGTGTCACATTTTAAATGCAGATTCATTTTGTTTACAGCTAAAGTTTCTAAGGCAAATAAACAATTTCGTACTTTAACTTAGGTCAATTATTGAATACATACGATTGTTAAGTATAGATGAAATCTGAAAACACTGAAAGGCGATATCTGATCGCTAAAAATAATATCTGTGGATAAGTACAAAAATTTGCAAATTAGAAATTGAATTCAATTTTCATAGATTGCCCTCAGTCATTAGTATTCATTTCAAAGTGTTTTGGGCAAAAGTTAAACCTTCGCGAACGTTTCATTTAAATAATTATTGTACATAAAATCTAGAAATATGTGCAAATACTATATAAAATTTAATTAATTTCTCTATTTCTTTTGAACTAATACTTTGATATAACAAATTAATATTCTGTGGTTCAAGGTCAATATACTTCAATGAATAATATTGAATAATATGTACATTTTTTTATATCATAAAAAACTTAATTTTGAAAAACCTCAGAAACAGAAACAAAAATCAATCAAAAAAGTTGGAGCGAGTAGGACCCACGTGTTTTACTTACGGGTGAGTGCTTTTGCCTCTAAGCTAATCTGTCTACAATGCATTCTGTAACTACGTCAAATACCACTAAACATAATCATTGACGTTCTAATATTAATAATGAATAATGAATGATAATTTTTTTTTTTATTTGGTGTTGAATAAAAATATTAATTACGTTTTTGTATTTTTGTTACTATTTTCATATTAAATTTCTTCTATTACCCCAACTGATAGCCACTAGTTTATATCCTATTATTATAGAAAACCGCACGATATAAAAACAAATCTTATCTTTTCCTGAATGTTCCAATGCTTTCAGGCAAAATTCAATTCACTATAAAAATGGTAGAAAAAGAAATATTCTTATAAAATCTCTGTAATATATTTTAAGCACAATTTAGTTATAAAAACCTATCCATCCAATTTATCATGTACAAAAATATTTCCAATAAATACACCGATTCACATATTTTAGACAGAAATAAATCATAAGGAGACCGCATATATCAGAAAATATGAAAAACGTTTATTTTTTTTTTTGAGTTCCTTTATCGCATTGCTTGAAGAAGTCCTCGCTTTTTCATAGTCATTGGCATGTTGAGATGGAATTTATATTTACGTATAAAATTGAATGTTTATATGGGGAATATTTCATGTTTGACAAATATCTGCCATCGATCTCTGGCGTCTCGACGTATGTAGAGTAGTTGGAGTGTTTACATTACGAGTACCATGTGGTAGAATGTTGTTCCGGCTTTTCAGTACAATATATATTTAACTTACTTACAAACATACTTATAGCGGCTGCTAGAACCAATTTTACATACATAATAAGAGAGACGCATTTTTTTGTAATTCGTCCACCTAAGACGAAAATATTTACACGAAAAGTCATATTGTTTCCAGTCGCAGCAGTGGTCATGTTTAGGGACGTTAAAAAGTATACAAATTACTGATACCAGATATATATACTTTTTCTTTTGATATGATGTCCTAAGTCACGCCTCTCACTAATCATCACATGTGTTGATATTACGATATAGGATGGCACATACATAATACAGTTGATTAAAACGTCACTTAGACGGGGTGATGCCTGATTTTAGCATCTAGTCTCTAATAATATTGTCTTATGATATCTTATAATTTTATTATAGTTGATGTAGTTTGCAATTGGAAAATCTGCTAGTCTCTGCATTATTGCAACTTCGAGCATTTTGATGACCAGGTCCGAGATGGTCGAACCCCATCGAAGAATTTCACGCGTGTAGAATATGCTGACTGTAGATAGGACGATTATACGATCATTAAATTACTTGATAATTCTTACATTATCGAAATAATGCTGACAAGGCCTGAAGTCATTGACTGCTAAAACTTATCTCTAATTAGTTCTTTATCTTACTTATCGGTTTAATACTTTGGACGCGGAAGACGCACACGGTGCGTAATGACCAGGCGGCCGATCGATGTAATTAACGTGCATTTTAAAGGGGGCAATTAAAATCTCATTATCTATTCAGCAGCGAAAGCGTTAATTAACAAATATTTTTATTTTCTTCTTTTAATAATATTATTTTATTCTGTTAATCATTAGTTTAAATTCTATATGTTTATATAATATATGGAGTATTTTTATTTTATAAAAGTAATTCATTAGTTTAATATATTGATAATTAAATATAAATATATTATTTATAAAAAAAACATAATACTTATATCATAAATACATACTTCTATATAGTGTATTTACTGAGGAAACAATAACAATAACTCATAAATTCGCCGCAAAACAAACATTAAAAAGCAGTAAATACTTCGCCACTGGCAGACAGTTTTAATACACATCCGAGATTACTCAGGCAATAAATTTTTATTAGTCAGTAAGATTTTCTTTCCCTTATATTATCCGCTAAGACTTCTCGCAGCGGTCATATATTATAACTACCGCACGGCCTGGATAGATGAATATATCACAGGTTTTCCCACAAAACAATAAGTCTGATTACTTTGGGGGAATAGGTATGGGGAAAGAATGTATTATGTTCTATACAGTACGATAAATCTTTATTGTTATTTTAATAAGTAATTTAAAAGGTCAGAAATACGGTCACCGTACATTTTGTATACATACACATGGACCTCGCATCAAGTTAAACGAGTTTTCCAATGCATCGAAGAGTAGATGTCCTATAAACTCGGAGATAACGTTGACAAGTTGGTATTACGTATGTATAGCATTGGACATTTGAACTTTGGCTGTCGCGCATTTTGTCCATAAATTGTTATTGGCTTAAATACATATTATATAATATAGAGTACACTCTAATTATTCACTCTTTGTCTCCCAATGAGATTGGTTTTTGCACTATATCCATACATGTATATATATATTTACACATGTCAATTGACGATGGTATATCTGAAGAGATTGCTCGCAGAACCAAACTGGCATGGAATGCATTTGGGCTCCTGAAAGGTATCTCCAAAAGTGACCTCTCATTGTGTCTTAAGCGTAAAGTGTTCAACCAATGTGTGCTGCCAACGCTGACGTACGCATGTTGATATACGTGGACTCTTAATGTAAGAGAAATTCAAAAATTATGAGTAGCGCAACGTGGCATGGAAAGGTGCATGTTGAGCATAATGCGTAAAGATCGTAAAAGAAACCAATGGGTACGGAAATAGACAAGAGAACGTGATGTCATATGCGTCTCGATGTGCTAATCAGATGAAATAGCAATGGACCGGACACGTCGCTCAGCGAGTGAACAACCGCTTGACAAAATAAATTTCGTCATACAGTGTTACCGAAAGGGCACTAAACGCCTACAGGAACGCCTTAAAACTCGCTGGATAGACGAGCTCATAAAATTCGGTGGGTATACGTGGCAGCAAAAAACTAATAGTGCAAAGCTAGGGGAGGCCTTCATCCAGCAATGGATCGACCCCGGCTGATGATGACACATTTGTATGTATTTATGCATAAATAAATACGATGGGCCGGACATATCGCACGGCGAACGGACAACCGCTGGACGAATACAGCCATACAGTGGTACCCGAGGGGTACTAAGCGGCCACAGGAGCGCCTCAAAACCCGCTGGATTGACGAACTTGTCAGGTTTTGGAAGTACGTGGCAGAGAAAAGCAAGGAACAGAGAAGAGTAGAGGCAGCTGGGGGAGGCCTTCATCCAGGAGTGGATCGACTACGGCTGAAAATATATACATATACATCAGTGACAAAGACAATATGCGTACACATACGACATTTATTTGCAACATGCTTGTTGAATACTTACAAGGAAACCCTAAAAAATGGTCAATCATCAGTATTGATGTTCCAGTCTGGGCATATTGACTGCCTAATTGTAAAATATTATATCATAACAGAAATTTACAAAAATTGGTGATTAGGTTGTCCATATGTCTTGGCATAGATAGAAGTATCGCAACTCCGCCCTCTGTAGTACCGGGTTTGGGAGGTAACAATACATAGGTCAATTTTTGTCTTTATTATCGCCACTTTCTGAATTAAAAACGGTTAACAATGTTAACAAATATCTCGTAAAAATTGTATAAATAAAAAATAAACGTATTGTAAAATATTTCGTATGCTCTACGTTGACTTGAAATTGAGTTTTTTATGGCTTGTATTTAATGTCAATATTTTATATGGCAACTGTCAACGAACTACGCATTCTAACGTTATAATTACTTTAATATAGTTTTCCGACATAAATACGACAAATTACCTAGTCTTATCATATTAACGCACTAGATTGTGTTCTCTAAAGCCTAAACGTATTTCAAAAGTCAACAAACCATACTGAAGTCATGAAATATTAATATGGCAGCACTAAAATGAGTAAGTAGTGTTTTGAGCCCGAATAATTATTATTTGTCTCAAATAATTAATTTTCTTGGCGAAAGCTCTGTCGCAAAGCTTCTGCTAAATAAATGAAAGTAGGTCCATGATCGTCTACTTCCTGTTTATATCGTCACATTGTTAGCTTAGACACGTATATATTTATGTAATTACACGTACAATTATATTATAATATCAAGACTCGTAGACTATTATAATATCAAGAAAATTCATTTGTCTTTTAATAATACATATCCATACTTTAGTAATGGATTATGGTAAATATGAGGAGTGGCAAAATTTGGTCATTCAGAACATTTAATTGTACAATGACCACGATTCACAGCCTTAGAGTATCAGCTTTTCAGTGGACTGTATTAGATGGAATAATTCGGATGCTGGGAGGGTTATATCAAGAATGCTAGGCACTGATCTTAGTGATGATGAGGCTGGCGCACTAGGCTGGCTCTGTGGTCTGATTGTCACTCACTTGCACTACTACTCTCGCGCGTTACTGTTTATTGAGTCACCCTGTGCGCATCAAAACCTGTGTATGTAAATGACGTTTAATAGTTTTCAGGTTATAGGTGTTTACAAGCACACGGTTGCAGAGTAACTTCCTGTTAATAGTAGGTCTGGAAAGTATAATGATGTCAGGTGGGTAAGACATTTATATTGTATCAGGGCCGCCATACTTGGCCTTAGCAATACTTTTAAATATATGTTTTATTCTCCTTCGATCAATAAAATCATCAATTTGAGTGATGCAAATATCTAGGGACGGCCTTAATCTAGCAGTGGATTGTCCCCGGCTGACTATGATGATGATTCTACATTGTATGTTATTACATAATATAGATAGGTATTTAATAATCGTTAAAATCTGTATATTATTGTTCATTTATGGTGGAGTAGTACAGAATACAAACCACATCATCTGCAAATATTCGAGAATGTGCTCCGAAAAGAAAGAGATGCTCAAGTCATTTCAACTTGCTGTTGGGTCTATTGGGCCGCCCAACCTGGTCGCCTAAAAGGCCAATTTTGTGGCATATAAATCGTATTGCGAACGTCAAGATCTCTTTACATAGCTTTGTATTTCCGTATTGTTTTAGCTTTGTTTGTTCACTATGATGCTCCACTCTCCTATGGGCTCATCTCATTAGTAAACGTAGCTGTAAACTTAGTCAAAGCATACTTAAATTCGTGGTGACCTTAATCTTGGGTATCTGCTCCTGAGACATTCCCATGTTTAAAAAACTGCCGATGTTTTACATCAAACGCAGAGCCATGTGATATACTCGATTAAAACTGAATGTGAAGCGGGGCGGCTTGATTTAGAGGGGTTTACGTATGTGTTGTTTCTTTATCCAATTTAAGCAGTTATTTTATAACCTGTTGCAAGCTATATTTAAGTATCAAAAGATTATATTGAGAATATTATCAATGAAATGAAACCGTATGTTTTGATTATGGGTGAATTTCGAATCGTTTCGCGGCAAGTGTATATTAACATTATTTTTATTAACAATAATGCCAAATTTAAAATGCTTTGAATCTCTTCCTTTGACAACTAAAATTAATATTAGCGGATCGGAGAAGGGGAGAATTGCCAAAATATGTCATGTCCGTAAAACAGAATGCTGACCGGAGTTGTAAAATATGGCGAAAGTTTGCTTATGAATTATTAATTACTGTTCATAGAGGGTCACTCTAGCGCTTTATTATTTGCCCGGGCGCTGAATTTTCCAGACGATATCTTTACCCAGACATGTTGTTTTTGCGATGCATGCTGAGAATGTGTGGTAATAAATTATCTGTCTTTTATTAATTTATTCATTCATTTACTCATACTGAACCAGGTTGTTAATGTCATAAGAAACAAAGAGAATGACCAAACACAAAAAGATTATGTAATAGCGCCTAGTACACGTGCATGGATTTACTTGCACCAATAGTATGTATTTTAAACTATCGCGATAATAAAAAATAAATGTAAAAATGTCTCTCCAATCTCAATCAAAAATATTACTTTGACGAATCACTAAATTGTTTTGCATTGCAGGTTAATTTGTTTATAACTTTACACTTTAACACTCGTATCTGTAAAAAAAAAAGTGCAAGCACAAGACATAATTTTGATAAACTCTCTCCAGTTGCAATAAGAAACAAATTGAAAAACAATATGTATATTTGCCAGCAATGTTCCCTGTAAAGTGTGCGCATGTGCGCGTGCCCACCTGCCAAAATGTGTCCGCATACATGTTTTCATCCCCCGCACAGTCATTACACAAAAATATTGTAAAAGAAAGTTTCCTTTGCCAGATTTTAGTAATAACTGCAGGTGTGTTCAATGTACGTAACAAACAATTCAAGTGAACAATACGATTGCTTGCACAGTTACATATATAGTACAATTATACTTATTAATATAGAAATAATTACTATAGAAAACTTATCCCCTAAAAATGTCGAATAGGAGTGGAAGTAATATTTCAAACGCGATCATTAAGAAGAAATCCTATGATAAATTTAAATTGGAATGGCTCTCTGAAATTGTCTAAACAGAAATACCATCTTCAATGCATTCGCAAAAAGTAAAAATTGGTGATATGTTTGTTCATTTGGAAACAGATGATTGGGTCAAATACTGATAGCATATGCTCCGCATCAGATGTGCATGGAGCATATACGTCTAGAAAAAAGTGGATTGAACGGAGTTTGTATTTTTTTTAAATGCATTTAACTCAAAAAGTACACCGGGATGCTATTACGAAATTTAAAGATTTGAAAAGAGGTGGACTTTTGAAAAAATGACGGAAACACCCGAAGAACGAAAGAATATGATTGAGATCGCTGAGCGCATAACATATGGTTGCGATCTAGTCAAAGTGTTAATTATTGATAATGTTGATTGATAATTGGCTAAAAAAATAAAAATAAATGCCACTATGCTTTGTGTACAAGATATTCATAATCATGTATCTAAAAATACACAGATATTCCCGAAAGCTGTCGAAGTAAAATTTATGCGTTTGAATTTGTCGAATGCATTTATGCAGTCATTAAAAAAGAAGTTTTTGACGAATTACGGACGTCTCGGTTTCATACATTAATATTGTTAATGAAAGTATGGATATACCTGTGCAAAAAATGCTATTGTTGTACGTTACTTACGAAATTAATAAATATCTACCTAAAAAATATAAGTTTTAATGAAAAATTGTAAGTATGTGTTTGTGAGGCGTGTAGGGGGTGTAAATTTACCGCACTGGGTGACGAGTGACACTGCTCAGATGCGTTGATGATCCGCACATACAATAGAAAAATTAGAGGGAACGTTGTTTGCCAGACCCATGTTTCGAACCTGAGACCCATGACATTATAAGCCAACGCATAAGCCACTCGGCCATCGTGGGGATACATATCCTAGAACTAAAATAATGTTTTTTTCCGACCATGTCCGATCCTAATAGGATCATATGGGCCTCCACAGAGTAGAGGTTTGTATTAACAGATTTTGTTATTACGAGAAATGTATGTCAGCCACTTGCTCAACCTATTAGGTTCATACCCTGACTCACACACAAATTTGAAAAACAATATGTGTACTTGTCAGACCGAGGATTCGAACCTGGGACCCACAGCATTATATTCCAACGCTTAAGCCGCGCGGCGAACATGGGTGTAAAATAATGATACAAAACCACAATTCGTTTCAATTTTATAGAAGCAAAATCAAGGTTGAAGAAATTCATAATATAATTATAGTTTATTTTTACGGTAGTAGATTTGCGTCGTCCTCCCATTAACGTATATTTTTAGTGCACCATGAATAAATTCCTCACTAATGAAAAGAAACCTGTTGTCCTTGACAACTGTCTTCGAAATCGGGAGCATCAGTTGGTTGTTCTCCCAAGGTGCAGAAATAACCTGATTGGTGATACCAATTTGGAGGGCATCAACTCTGTTCAACCAAATCGCATTGAATGTTGATATATTCCATCTACGTGAGGCGTTGTTTTATAAATTCTTAAAATAGGCTCTACTTAGCTCATTCGGTATATTTTCATTTATTTACGTCATAATGTTTGTACTTATTTACTCTTTAAGTATACTATTCTTATAATACTGCATATATTTATTTATTCTTTAAACTGTTTTAATATAATTTCTTTGTTTTTTTAATTGTCATGTTGTGAACGTCTCAAATTTATAATTTTTAAAGTTCAATTAGTATAATGTCAAAATTTTTAATTGTTTTAAAATCACTTCTTCTTATTGTGCCATCCCCTAACGAAGGTCAGCCACCATCAAAACGATTTTGGATTTGTCGTCTGCTACCCGGAACAGTTCAGTGGAGCTGCACTCGTACTAACCACAGAGGTTTTTAAGCCACGAAATGCGGTGCCGTCTTGATTGATCTTTCCCTGAATAACAAGTTGGGGAATACTCTACATTTGTTCTCTTACTGTAGGTTCCTGGTTTTGACACTACGTAGAACTTATCGGTCCTTCATATGGACCCACAAGGGGGGGAGCTGACAGAGCTCTAGCTTGGGGGCCCGGGCTGATAGGGAGGCCCGGCGTGGCGAGTCGACCAAATAAGTAAAATAAGCACACATCACTAATTTACTCTAATAGTAAAAAAAGTCGCCTGTGGGCCTATTTTCCTTGTATGATGGTTATATTTCAGAATATGTGATTGTGTGATGTAATTTTTAATTGTGTTAATACTTGATAGCTCCATAATTCAAGTGGATGTGATAAGTGTTTTAAAAATACACTAAATACCCTTAATTTTACCGTGAACACCATTTGGAAAACGCTACTAAAGAGCGTCGCATTGCCTTTAACCTTTGCGATAGGTAGGAGGGGCCGACATAGATCCTAGCTTTGGGTCCCGCTTCGGGATGTATGGGCCATGGTCCTTCCCCATTCGATTAAGAACTTCAACATTTGTCACCCGGGCAGTCCAAGGAATTTTGAGGATGCGTCGTTAAAATCACTGGTTTATTGATAGACCAAAAAAAGTTGCTAAAATTTTGAACCAAATAATTAATAACATACATATTTTCGTATAGATACTTAGTTGCGACTGTGGCCGTAGCTACGAAATTTTCTGTCGTCAAATATATTTCTGAATTCAGCACTCATCGTATCCGAATACTGTCCCAGCATGACTGTTCTCATCCTGGGTACAGTAATTGTACTCGTAATGCCCTGTGTTTAATTCTACCCAATGACTATTGTATTAGTCAGTGTCGGGCAATGAACACACCATTTTCGGCCGCGATAATTGCCGAAAGCCGTGTTCGTTAGTTGGCTGCACTGATGTAAAATGGCGACCGTGAGCATCCAATTAATTTCAAAGAATGTCTCCCATTAGTAATGTATCAGTGAAAATAAGTACTTACTATTAATTATTGTAATATAGTATATTTCTATGTTAGTTTATACTAAACTTTTATTTAAGCTACTATCAGACACAGAACAACTTAATACGTTATTTATATTTTTCACGATTTAATCAAACTTATAAGCTAGGCAACACAGCAGAGGTCAATATTTTTTCAGTGGTAGTTTTATTATTAATTATATAGGTACAGCGTACTATATTTAAAATTAAATATTTTTAGTCCAAAAAATATACCATAAATTTGATAATCTAAAAAGTAAAATGATAAAAGATGATTTTGCGTACTTACTTGTACGTGAGTTTTTTCATTCAAATATAAAATGAAAATATTTGATTGACAGTTTGCAAGATCTAAAAATCTCGCTGATGTTTGATTCTGGCAAGGCACTTTGGAAAAGCTAAAAATTCTAACATGCTTTTGGGAGGAAAAGTTTCGATTGACAGCAAAAAAAAAAGCTTTAAAAACGACTCATAGTTTGACGTTACATGAATAGCTTTATTGTATTTTACCCACATACTTCAAATATTACATTTTTTGCGAAAACACTATAATTTTAGGATCAAAAAATACTCTCAGTGTATTTCGAGCGAGCGTTATGCTACTATGGTATCTAGCGCTACAATATATTTAACTAAATATGGCTTACATATATATTTATAAAACGATAGGTCAATGTATATCATATGTTTGTCTGTATTTTAAAGTTTCAATGAAAAATGCATTGTGTTATTTAACCTCTCTTTCAACATATTTTTTACTATTAAATTAATAATATTCCATGTTGGTAAATATGTCTCAGGCCAACAAATGTGATTTATTTAAACTGTATAAAATACTTAATATACAACAAAATACTTCCAGATTTGTTGCTTGCAAAAATACCTGCATTTTACTTTCGATTTTGAATCTGAATTACTTGAAATAATCCATAATAAAAGAATAAATCTTGAAATATATTGTTTTTCGATATCGGAAACAGCTTAAAAATTCTTACAAAAAAGAATATTACACCAATTTGCTTGGAAATCAACATGCTGGAATCCTGTACATTTTTAATATTATGTTAAGTGGTATTACCTAATTTATTAATCGCGAAGCAATTTATTATCCTTCGATATATTTTATTCTTGCAAAAAAATGTTTGGGATATAATTTCTAGACATTTTTGTAATAATAAAAAAATCTAGCGATTTTTTCTACGAATTAGATCATTTTCTTTCCATATTTCGTATGTTTTCAATGACAGTTGAAAACACTGATATAACGGTGGTTTTATAAAATGTAACGACACAAGACGATCAAAATACTGTCATATTTTTGAGAATAAATATTCGATGAACTAATTATAAAATAAATCATTTTAACAACTTTACTTTTAAACAAATATATATATATATAAAATATAAACAAAAATATCTAAAATTATCTGATGTCACATGTAAAGGAAATTTATGATTGTTATTTGTAATTTGATTTTAAAAGTATTGCAATTATTTTTTTAACTAGTTATCGAAGTGACAGATTATCCGATATCTTTTCCGAATAAATAATATGCTTTTTTAATTGAACGAAAGTAGAGTGCCTTGAAAGTTTCCAATAATTTCTTCACCCAAGCCTACCTAAATTATTGCAGTTATTTTTAAAATATGTTTATTCAATGAAAGATAGCGCAATTATAGAACTCAGTTAAATTTCCGCGCCAAAAATATCCCCCAAGACGAAGAAAGGCGTTCTTTTATTTTCAAAACATTCCCAAAAAACAGATAAAAGTGACACAGATAAAAATGAATAGTTGAGAAACAAGAAGCTTATTCAAAAGCAAACAGGTGTCTCTTGACAGGCGACCGATAAAAATGGCTGATAAAATACAAAAGGAAATTTACACCGGAGGAAAATGAAAAAAATAAGCTCTTTTCGCACAGTTTAAAACAATCTTTGCCATACAAATAATTATTCTACAGGAAAATCTCATTATAAACGTTTTGCGCTTGATTAGATCGCTGATGTTTGCAAGTAAATAAGATTCGTGACACTTGAAAATTCTTCGATAAAAATAAGTTAGGAAGTAGGTACTTATAAAAATTACGACTATTTTAATAAGATCTATTTTAAAAATAAATACGGAATTGAATAGATATCGGTATATTGCCAAATATATTATCATGTAAATCAAGTCTTCTTCTTCGGCCATATCCACCCTTTAGTTGGAGCATATGATATGGACACCACGTGGCACCTCCATGAATCCGTGTCGCTCGCCAGTTGGCTTGAGGAACAGGCAAGCCAGGTTGAAATTCTCTTCTGGCATCCGCAGCACCCAGGTCCAACGTCACCCCTTCATTCTCAGCGTGATGAGAGGCTGCTTGGTGTGCCGTAACTTCTCGTTGCTCCTAAAGTCAATCCACCGGACACCCAGTATCTGTCGCAAACATCTATTTTCGAACCTCAGTATATAATAATATAATTAATATGAATAGAAACTTAATAATAACAATAAAAAATACATGTGAGTCTTCACTAAATATAGGTTGCATTATAGACTTTTTACGAAATCTCTGAACCGATTAAATTGTTAATCTGGAACAATAAACATTGATAAACAATACATATTTTTCCAGACACATAACTAAACGGCCTCAGAGTTATTTTCGGATTATTTTATGTTAATAAACAACTATAATAGTAACGAATACATTTTATACATATTTATGAAGTTTATTGTGAATAAAAATACTCCATTTACCAGTTCTCATTGACTAACCCTGCTCGTAAATATCCCTAACAAAAACACTGATAATATTCATGAAATCATTAATAATTTAAATCATTATTAATCATTAAATCAAAATTCGAATATTTACCAGTTTTTCATCATTACATTATTCCACCAATTGCACCAATATTTGTATGCTGACAATATTACTGATTACATGAATATATATTTCTTTTTTTAATGGAATTATCTGAGGCTTTTTGTTGCCACAGCAGATGAGGTAGTCTGGAGAATAAAACATACTGAGCAGCTAGCTGTGGGTACAATAAAATACACTAGGGCTCTACATATATATTAAATTGTTGCGGTACAGGAATACTGGGCATGTCCACCTATGTCAAATTCATGGGTTCAAAAATAATTACCAACAAACGCGTAAGTGGGAAACGGAAGGTTGGAAAACTGCGGCTCTGTTGGATTGATGAAGTTAGAGACCAATGAAGAAGGACAAATGAAAGACTCTATGCGGGCTCAAACAGCATTAGAAAGATTTATATAAATGTATATCATTACATATCACACAAAGTACCTACCCGATATACAAACCAAGAAATGTGTTCACAAAAAACTATTTTTGTCACAATTATATTTAGTACGTCACCATTATCATCTGCACTAGAACCCAATGTGGGTATTAGCCGGCTACATAAAAAATTTCTACTTCTCTCTTTCGCAAAATCTTTCCACTTCCTTAGCCTCGAATATGTTGTGTCTCTGTCTACATATTCCAGCCACTCCTTTTTTATTTTGTTATTTTAAAGAGATTCCTCTTAAGTGGTTGGGTGTCTTTTATCTTTGAAACACAGCATGCCCAACAGAATTTTCGACACATAGGACAAAATATGCCTGATGGAGGTTTATTATAACTTTAATTTGGTTTTCCTCGAATGAATCCTGATAAAAAGTATCCCTGTAATCAGTAGTAGGATTTGTTTATCAAAGTAATTTTCTAACTTCTTAGCTGTTGTTTTGAAGGGTTATACGTTATTCCAGGTTCCAGAAATTTTTATTAAATTCGTATCCATATAAGTGATGAGTTTGGTGGCGACTTACTTGGAGGTATGTTTTTACTTTTTACTTGAATGACCCAAATCCCATTTCGTAGACAATTCTTTCCAGTGTGATAAAGGATTTTAAGGATTTGGAGGTAATTTTTTGATAGCAATAGAAACAAAAATTACATTAAATATGAGTTGATAATTAATAACAATTACTTATTATTAATATATACTCTATATACAATCATAATTTTTATTAAATAATGAGATTTTTGTCATTCAAATTAAAAATTACTTCGTACCAATAAGAGACACTGCCAAATTTTCAATATCGAAAAGCTTCAAAGTAAATTCACATCCCGGCATAACGTATTGAAATGGCTTTATTCTCATTTCTTTTATGTTATTTTTTTGTTCAATACGTTTTCAACAACTGCCGATATTCCCAGAACTATAAAGTTTTACGTTTTCTTCAGAAATAATGGTCATCTGGTGAAATCTTTTGCTATTCGTATCAGCCTTATCCGAGTCATCTGTCTTTTTGATTGTTCAACAAAATTGAAGCTTACGGACGTATAAAAGATCTTTTAAGATGTGTAACATTGTGTAATCGTAATAGATATAGCATTTCACATAATATCATCATCATAACCATTGATACTACTATCCAAAGTGGTTTTCTTTCCCTATATTCTATTTTTATTACCAGATGTAGTATTGTTCAGTATATATCTGGCCTGTGTATGTATCTGGCGATTTCAAATTGAATATTTTTTGACATCAGAAACTAAAAGATAAAAAAATGCCAAAGCACAAATCATACATTTAGAACTACTGCAAGGTATCGCCGAATAGATCGTCAGAGAGGACGTTCCAAAATCTTAAATAACAATACGACACAGTGGCGAAGGGTGACTTTTGGAAAGAGGTAGGCTATGGAGTAACCAAGCTGGTCAGATATATTTACGGGAAATAAGAAGATAACCCAATATTACTACCGATGAATAGGTACACTAAATCGATGAAATTTCAAAATCTCAATTAGTTTGATAATAAACAATTAGATTCAATTATGTATTTTCCTATAAACGTAACATACGCTCAAAAAATATTATCTATCATCTTTGAAAATATCCGTTGTTCTGTATAATATGTTCCATGACAATTTATAATTTAACCCGTAAAACTAGACATTTTAAAATACTTATATATTTAAAAGACAGACTTAGGTATAAATAACTGATAAATAAAAATCGCGAGATAAATTATTTAATATGTTTAACAACAATCAATATTTATATGTGATTGAATCCCATAGAAATTATTTTTAAATCATCTTCTTATTAATTATTTTGAATAAATGTGCGGATGTAAGCGCTAACTAAACAGCCTATGATTTCGGAATAAAAAGTCAGTGGCGTCACGTGACTAAAAACGCATACAAACCACATCTTAAATTCCCATCGAATATTTCATAACATAGTTGAATCCATGCGGCAGTAGTTATGGTTATTAACCTTACTAATTTATAAAATAAAGCTATGTACTTCTGAATTTTGACAATAGATATGTCTTGGATTTTTCAGTGTATTTATTTTTTTTTATTTAAATTATTTGCTTGAAGATCTATTTTTCTTAGTAGGTAGGCTTTAAATAATCACCTACTATGGAGCCTTCGCCACTGATACGACATACCTACATTCATTATAACGAAACTTCAAAACAGACTGCTATTTTTCAGTAGGATAATAAATTTCTAACAACAATTAAAACATAAACTATATCTATCAATTTCAAAAATTCATATGAATCCCTTAAAGATGTTAATTGATATAATTAAAACTCTATTTCAGTGCATATTATTTTTCTTTTTTCTATGAATAATAAGGACTTAATAGATTTATAATGATTTATAATCATATTTTTTTGAAAATTATATTCGTGGGGTTTGACATCTTCTATAAAACTATTTTTTGCCGAAACCTAATTTAAATTTGGCTTTTTAATAGATTGGAGTTTATTCTATTATTTTATTATGTTAAATAGCTCAAAAAATTTAATAATTATACACAAATGATTATTTATTAAGAAACTGTTAGAATTTAGATAGTAGTACGTGCTTTCCTATTGGAATTAAGGAAGAACATCATCAAAAGAAATAATCGATGTAGTCTCGTTATCATTGTATTTATTTAAGTTATTTCAGTAAAAGTTACATCAACTGTGTTATAATGTTTCAATAAATTTATCTACAATAATGAGATTAGGTATTTATGTCTTCCAGGAATGACAAAATTCTTATGAAAATAGCATTTATTACATAAAAACCTTTTGTAAATATAGTTACAAACTTTTCCCTGACCACATATTGAAAAATCAACTGTTACAAAACTTTATCAATAATATCACAACTCGAAGAAGTATGTTCCCGTGGTAGGATCGAGTTAAATTTTTTTCAGAAATAAATATTTACCTGAATACACATAATTGATCATTAAATCAAAATACCTAAAATGTCGACTTACCATTTTTTGGCAGCAATCATGCGATATTAGAATCCTTTGAGACTCTACTACAAATTGATTCACGTTAATGTTTTACGAGCCACAATTCCACTTAAGAAAAATAAATATTTCAGAAAGATTTTCCGGGTGGTTTTGTGAAAAATTTATTCCACCCACCTCAGCTTTAAGTCCGTTCTCCGAGTATACCGAGCCCTCTGACTAAAACAACTTTTTATGACCCTCTTCCAAACAACACCTGTGACCTAGTGATGTATGAATTTTCAGATAATGTTCAGGAATATTTGATTTATAAGCGGCCAAACTCGAGTAAAACAAGTAACGTGGTCGTTTTGTTTATTCTATTTTATTGTATTCTTTCCGGAAAATGCGACAATGCGTATATTTTATATATACCTAAGGTAATAAATACCTGAAATGGAATTTGAATATTTTGCATTATACACCTACATTAATTACATTTTTTTAATTGGAATAATCTTTTTAATTACCTATTGTTGAACAATATGAAATTATTCTACACACTGTGTATGTATTTTCTGAATGACAAGCAAGTTAATTAGAAAAAAGTATATTTTTCTGCATTCATTGTTTGTTGTTTGTTTTAAATAAAAGAATACTTACCTACTGGCGATGCAAATGTTTCTATATAAAATAATATTATGTGGTACACATTAATGAAATTGCAAATACTTTTCTACTCTTACTCATTTACATATTTATTTCACTCCATCACATCATCGCGTCACTTTCCTCTGTCCACCGCCACGTCCCGCGCATCCCGCCACATGAGACGTGTAGCGCGTAGATTGTTTCTGTAGCACCACTGCAAGGTAAGGGAGGGTTAACCATGGCGACAGAACCCTTGAAGTTGTGCCTCAAGGGTAAGGAATGTCGTTCTGTTCGTCTACTCCACCCTCTATAATATACCTTGAATAATATGAAATATAATGTATTTTTTAACAAATACAAATTACATGTAGGGTGACGCACCCAATTGTTGGCACTCCACCAATTATCAGCACCCTTCAAGTTAACGTAAAAATATAAGATATGTAAGCATAGTTAAGTTTGCCAAGTATAAAAAATGTGTTTAGCAATTAATATTGTTTACGACAAGCAACATTCATCACACCAGGATTAACAAAATAGCGAGAAAATAGTGCGTCAAAAGTGCTCCGTTGTGTTTTGTGATTTTTTCCGCCATTTTCTTTCTGCCACGGTAAGAAAATGTTTCAATAGCCTTGCTATTTTGTCTACATCTAAGTGTTTATCAATAAACTGACGATTTAAATGATTGCGGGATAGAGCCAGGCATTTGAATTTAAAATTTAATTTAAGGTTAATTGTTCGTTGTCTATGTTTAAAGGGTGCCAACATTTGGTATCGTGATTGAGTAGTTTTCCTATTATTGGCACATGTGCTAATAATTGGTTATTTTGATAAAGTATTATTTTTAACAGATTTTAATTCATATAGCCTATATCATTAAGGCTCTAAGTAATTCCATTGATAAAAATATGTTACACTCGTTTTTTCCAAATGTTAGCCCCATGCTAATAATTGGTTTTGGCTTGTGCCAATAATAGGGTTAAATTATAGCTTGTGTCTTTATTTTCAGACTGAAGTATTCAAAATGGATCCAGTTAATGTGAAAAATAGGAAAGAGAAGAAGAAGACTCTCGACAACACAATAATAAAAAGAAAAATATACAACCATGATAACTTGGTAAAAGCACTTGAGGCTGTAAAGTGCGGTATGAGTAAAAAACTGGCCGCAAAAACCTTTCATGTACCGAGAGGAACTATTCAGTTCAGGTTACGGAAAGTAGATCATCAAGACCTTCCAGGACCAAGTACAGTATTAACCAAAAACGAGGAAGAGACTTTCGTGAAATGGATTAAAGACTGTTGCCGCAAAGGATTCCCTAGAATAAAACTAGATGTTCAATTGAGTGTTGCACATTTCATAAAGAAAGCAAATAGAAAGAATCCATTCAAAGATCGAATACCTGGTAATAAATGGTACCAACTCTTTTTGTATCGTCATCCCGGATTAAGTATACGTGCACCTGAGGCAGTCACAGCATCAAGTTTTACACCCTTATCTATTGAAAACAAAAAGACAACTCCCCGTTTTACTTTTTGTTGACGGACACAAAACGCACCTCTCTCTGGAAGTGAGTGAACTGTGTAAAAGCTTGGACATAGTTCTGGTAGCTTTATATCCAAACGCAACAAGATTGTTGCAGCCAGCCGATGTTTCAGCATTCAGGCCACTTAAGCAAGCTTGGAAAGAATGTGTATTGAAGTGGAGGCGTGAAAACCCCTTAGCTGCACTCACAAAAACAGATTTTGTTCCTGTGCTCAAGGAAGCTGTCGTAAACGGCATTAAGCCTTCTACTGTTATACATGGTTTTAGAACCACCGGTTTATGTCCATGGAATTGTGATGCAATCAATTTTAACAAATACCTAGCACGTCAGAAAACTGTTGAAAATTCAAATACCGAAGAGAAGAACAATGACAATTTCAAAGAAAAGTCTCTATCAAAAGATACGTTTTATAACATAGTGGGAGAGAAAAAATTGAATGCCTTACAAACTCTTACCGACGACTTTCTAATAGACAGTGACAAAATCCTGAAAAAGCTTTTGAACTATTTCCAACATGATGAAAAGCACCAAGAATCAGAAATATTACATGAGGACAACCTTACAGAAGAAATCACTATAGAAGAGATGCCAATTTTATTTATGGATATCCTTGATAACTCACAGTTTGATTTAGTTACTGTGCAGAAATCTATTGAAGAAATGGGAAAAAACAAATTTGAAAGAAAAGAACACAAAACTTTGCTTGAAAGTGACTTAGTTACTTTAGATAAAAACGAAATGGAGATTCCAGAAAGTGGTTTAATAGCAACGTGCAAAGAACATGTAGTTAAAGAATGCGAGATTATGGATATTATTAGTCAACAGAAAGAATATTTAACCCCTGTAAAATTAAGTGACGTTTTAGTAAAACCGAAAACACCTCAAAGAAAAGGCGTTAAACAAAGTGAAAGAGTTTCCTTTGTCTTAACTTCAGACGAATGGCAAAGCAAGGAAACCCAGAAACGGAGAGAAAAAAGTCTTAAAGAAGAACAAGTCAAGAAAAGAAAAGAGGAGAGAATCCAAAAACAAAAGGAAGTGAAAACTAAACAAGGAGAAAAGAAAAACCTTACAAAAAAAACAGCAGCAACGTTAATAAATAAACAGAGTAAGAAAGTGCAGTTCGGACCTGTGCAAAATACAACTAAAAGAGAATGTCAAGTGGAAAGAGAACCTAATGTAAAAAAAGAGAATATGATACCCGAAACGAAAAGAATCAAAGTACTGGCCGATATAAGATTGAACAAGCCTCTGGTGCCAATAGTTAACCAACAAGTCTCGAATCCCATAGTTGATGAAGACAAGAAAAATGATGGGATTAGAGATCCTTTTGATAAAATTTTAAGCAGTCGTAAGAAATCATACACGGTGGAAGAACTTGAAGCCATTTTAAATGATGATGATTAAATATTTAAACGGTTAACATCATAAGAACTTACGTAATTTATTTTAGACACCTAAATATTTTTTGAGAATTTTTGATCTCAATTAGTTCCTGAATTTATTTAAATATAATCATTATTTCTTTTGAGGTTTTTTAAAAATAATGTTACCTAATAATAAATGTATGAATACTAGTGTAAAACGTGTTTAATTTGCATGATTAATACACTTTTTTGGATCTCTATTAACTGTGCCAATAATTGGAAAAGGTTGTGTCAATAATAGGAAAAAGTATGCCAATAATTGGAGTAAGGGCCAAACTCAGGAAATATCACAATTGTGTGCATATGCACAATACAAAAGTGTTATTGGAAGTATTCAAATAAAAGTTAAGTAAACATATTATTTAAATCAGAAACATAGGAACTTAGAAAGATAATTGATAGAATACTGTGCGAACTTGAACTGCTCAGTTCCCTTAAAGTGCCAATAATTGGGTGCTTCACCCTAGCTAGATTTTCTTATAACTAAAATAATTATGAAGAAACTAGTATTTCAAAAACCACTTTTCACAAGAATTAAGATTGAAAGAGAATTTATTGTTTCACAATAATTTATAAATACATTATATAATTAAAAAAATAATGTTATTTTATGTAACATTGATTTCATCGACCAGGCATAAGCAGGGACGGCTCTAGTAAAGGAGCAAAGTGTGCAGTGCACTCCCATCGTAGATTAAATACAAATATATAATATAAAACCCCCATGTATTCAGAAAAATGCGATATCGAAAACTTATGCGAAATCACTCATTTTAAATTCCGCGCGTTTTCGAACAATGGTAACGCAAGCGCTTCAACACTTCGCCTCAGTCACCCATACACACAAATGTCGAAAAAACAATGTCGATGAGACGCGACCAATACACACGTAATAATTCCATCGATGTGACACGCCAGGAGCATTATTCGAAGTGTTCCTTGAATTTACGCACATTTTACACGCACACATTTATAGCGGACAACCACAACGACAAAAGAAATGAAGCTTGTAGAATCAAAATCACCAAAGTTATATAAGACTACATGAGTCTTCGTTGGAAACGATGTTTTTCATCTTCTTTTCATTTCAAGTACAGTGTACCGGTGGAAAGCACACACACATAAACTAGTCATGTGGACTTTTATACACAAACCTCACTAACCAATATGAATATTCCTACATATAACTCAGGCGACGCGTCGAGGTACAGTTGGAAGCCTAATTATTATAATGAAATGACGAACTTCATGTCGATGCATATTGTGTCAAAAATATAATCATATTCACGACTGTTAGTTTGGTTGATATAGTCTATGGGTTGATCGTTCGACAGTTGGGTTTATAATATAGATTTAATAGTATTTACAATGAGTACCGTGTATTCAGTTGCATATATTAAAGACAATCGTCACGATTTTTCCAAACGAATTGATATTAAAGTGGCAGGCCGTCCTTTGCCATCTATAAATTTAATTCAAATTACAGTGAAAACGAAGATTGTTAATCGGAAATTTAATGTGCAAATGTACTCAAAAACACAATGGCTTTGCGGATGTAATATTCTTAATACCCTATTTTGTTTTCCGTGTCTGTTGTTCGACGGAGATGTTAACTGGACGGTCCATGGGATTCAAGACTTGGTCCACCTGTCAGTAAAAATCAAAAAACACAGTGGTTCATAAAAACATATTTTAAATGAAATGCAACTTGCAGTCTTGGGAGAAATAGATATACGTTCACAATTGGATGCAGGGTACCGTTTATCTGTGAAACAATTTAACGAACGTGTCGACAAAAATCGTTATATTTTATCCAGATTGATTGACTGTGTGAAGTTCTGTGGTGCATTTGAATTAGCTCTTAGAGGACATGATGAATCTGCAGATTCAAATAATCCAGGTGTTTACCGAGGGCTTATTGACTTTGTCTCGGAAATTGACATAGCCATGAAACAGCATTTGGAGAGCAATAGTGTTTTTAAGGGTACATCAAAAACGATTCAAAATGACATTTTAGATTCGATTCTAGAGGTGTGCCGTAACGAAATTAAAAATGAAATATCACAAAGCAAGTTTGTAGCTATACAAGCAGATGAAACAACGGACGTATCTACTACAGAACAACTTGTTTTGGTCATAAGGTATGAACTACGCGGACAGATCCATGAACGATTCTGGAAATTTATGACGCCGAAAAACCACACTGCGGCAGGTATTGCATCTGAAATTTTGAAAGAACTAGAACTTCTCGACATTAAACAAGCACAACTAATTGGCCAGAGTTATGACGGCGCATCCGTGATGAGTGGCCGATTAGGTGGTGTACAGGCTTTGATAAAAGCTTCGTATCCACACGCACACTTCATACATTGTTATGCACATCAATTGAATTTGATAATGGAAAGAAGTGTTTCAGCTAACACCATAGTCCGAAACTTTTTTGCTAATTTACGAGCGTTTCCAATTTTTTTTCGAGGTCTGCGAAGCGAACTGATATCTTGAAAGAAATAGTTCATAGAAAAATACCAGCAGCACCAACAACGAGGTGGAATTTTAATATAAGAACAGTTACTGTTGTCCATACTTACATTAAAAGAGTGCATGGAACACATTTTAGAATCTGAAAATTTAGACGCCGATACCATTAATCAAGCTGGAATGTTGTTACGGTATATAAACGAAGACAATTTTAACTATTGGTTAGATTTCTTTGCCAAAATTATGCCAAACTGTGATATACTTTTTAAACAACTTCAATCGAGGTCAAAGGACGTGTTGGAGATAAATATGGACATTGAACACTTTACGCGTGCTATACAATGTATTCGTCAAAATAATCATATGTCACAAATTCAACCATCGAAAAAACGTCGTCCCAATGATTTACCTCATTCTGTGATATGCAATGAAGTATGCGACATTATAGTGAACCAAGCGAAAGATCGTTTCGAATATAAAGGTCATTTAGTAATATCCAAATTGTTTTTTAGTGAAAAGTTCCGGGATTATCATACAAATTTTCCAACTACAGATTTTAATACGGTAACATCATTATACGACATTATTGACAAATTTAAACTTAAAAATGAACTAATAGTCTTATACAGTAGAGAAGATTTCTACGTTACTGATGGAGCATTGTCGATACTTCAACTTTTCACTAATAATAATTTACTGGAAGTATTTAGTGAAAGTGTTACCCTATTAAAAATAATTTGTACAATTCCGATGACTTCAGTGGAAAGTGAGCGTTGTTTCTCAACTTTAAAGAGAGTTAAGTCATTTTTGAGAAATACCATGTCTCAAGGCAGGCTAAATGCTCTTGCGATGCTAAGTATAGAAAAACAATTGATATCGTCAATACCGGACTTTAATATTCGTGTTATTGACGTGTTTTCAAAATCCAAGGATCGGAGGATGGACTTCTTGCATAAATAGGTGAGTCTTTTTTGCACTCCCTCATATTCTTGTCACCGGCCGCCACTGGGCATAAGGTATAAAAGGTTAGCGTATAGATTATCAAGCAAGAATAAGAATAAAAAAAATCTTAAAATACCCACTATGAATTTATTTAAGTTTTTTACAATTCCATTTATTTCGTTCCACAGGTTTCGTCTTTTTCACATTCAGGTACTATGCGCACTCACTGATGATAAATGCAGACTGACAACAAATATGTTACATAATAAATTAATACCATAAAATTAAGTTTTTTGATGCTAAAAACGCATGATTTAACGCCATACAGATGCAAATTTTTGCAAGCGAGATGCTTATCCAAAAATGTTAGATCTGAAAAGATAAAGCTACGTTAGCCACGTTAGTTACAGACAATATGATAAACTTAGGTATTGTTTAAAAAAAAATGTTATTTCAAATTCACTAATTTTTGGGGATGTGAATGGTCTATTGTTTACTTGTTTATATTCGATATTTCTGGTTTTACTACTGTATATTGGCGATGCGACAGTTTGGTTTTGACAGCCAATTCCAAGAGATTTCTTGATTCTTATCAGTTTGTCGCGTAACTCTCATTTTTACTGTGTATAGGTGTATATATACTGAAATCGATATAAGAATACTTGATCTACTAATTTTTAGCAGTCAAAATCAACGTACCGAATAACGTTTTTGTAAATAAAAACAAAAAATAACAATTTAATAAAGTGTACTGCACGATACATCTTTTTAATAAATATTATCAAAATTGTTGGAATCAATGATTAATTCAGACATTATAATATTACGTGTTTTTATTTTTAATTACATTTTTAAAAATATAATTGTCAGGTTATTTGTCAAAAACTCTGAACAGAGAGAATATTCTGGAAATAGTTCAGTTAAAAAGCTTACATCGGAATTAAAAAAACTACAGACAGAACAGATTAATATTTTTAAATGTATTGACTTGCAACTAGTTTGTAGCTTTTAATTAATATTATATTTATTTTAGGCATGTATTTGAACTCTACGTCACCTTGAAGTAGAAACAATGAAAAAACTGAAATATTCAATTTCTTCGAAACTAAAGCTCTGAGGAAGACGTTCTGGATCCCTGTAGAAAAGAAAATGCTAGAAAATACATAAGATATGAATAACTGTAAATTATTTATAATGCATCCAGGCTTTCTATTCACTGCTGTTCAGATTAATAGGATATCTTTAAGCCATGTGCTAAAAAATATACGAGTACAAAAAACAAAATCTTACCTAATTAGATTAATAAGGCTAAACTGTTTCTGGATATTCCACTCAAAAATATTGTGGTTACCAAAGGCTAGAAAATTTTACGCATTTTTAGTTTTTTCATAAAAAAAATATATGTTTCAAAAACGTTCGTTTCATGTCGCAGCTGATTTCAAAAGCCTCCAGGTGGGAAGACTACGCCCTAGCTTGATCAACGGATATAATAATATAAACTAATATTAATTGAGTGGAGTAATCTATACTATTTTTTAGTCTCAATTAATTTGAGACTAAAAAATAGTAGAAGATAGCTGAAAAGGTCAAAGTTCACGGGGATATAGTGCCTTTGGACGAAAGAAAAGGTATTTGGTACAATAAAAATTCAATTGTAATGAATATTTCCGTAGATATTACATATAATTCTTCGTCCAATAAGCTTTATCGCAACATAATAGCACCGTACTTGTAAAACGAGAGGGCAATTTCAATATTTTATTGTGATTTATACCTGCCCATAAGGCTATCATAAAGCTTTTTTCGCGTTATCTTTGAAAAGAAATCAAATAATAGGAGGAGCGAATAAACATCAAATATACATTTGAAAATATGAGATCACGTAGCCCGAATGTGTGCGAATGGATAGAGTACGGAATACGGATAGATAAAAGAACGGGCACGGCCATGAACAGATGCTGTTACCCTGATTGATAGTCCGCAGCTCTACGGCGTAGGCCGTAGACCATCTACGGCATAGATCTCTCTACCATATAAAATATGATCATCAATAAATTATTAGACTCAAAAACCATAACTGACAATATATTTTTGATTAAATTAACTGCATATAAATTTAATAACAATGTCTACCATCCAGTGGTATGACAATGATTCCATTTTATAAAAAATATATATTTATTTGTATTCTCCATCACTATTAAGGGCCCACATGCCAAACGAAGGTCAAAATGAAGATTTTATGGTATTTTCAAAGCATTAGCCTGAACATTCCTTAAACGTTGTAGATAATCTATTTATATAATTTTGAAGCCTTATTATCCTTTATATTTAAAAAAACATTTGATGACTGCATAAAGTATTTTTCTTACATTAAATAGTATTTTTTAAGCCTCTCGATCCAATGTTTTAGAATATAGTCATATTTCAGTACATTCATGTGCAGTGGTGTTAAGATTGTTTAGATTGATTAATTTTTAAACACATTTATAAAACCATTAGTAAAATTTATGTTGACATTATTATAGTGAAATATTTACGATACAAAAATATATTTATAATCTCTGTGATCCCAAATTTGACAAAAATTAGGCATTCTATTATTCAAAAAATGGGCAAGATTAACACATTTGAAGATAATTCTAAAAATACTAATTATAAGCTATGTCTTTGACCATTCAAGTGTAATAAACATCTTATGAATAATGATTGTTTTATAATAATTATTGACCTAAGAATAAGGTAGTGTTTTTTTGAAATACGTCATTTCTTTTGGCATTCCCCAGTGGTTAAGCTACAACATACGGCGTAGCCATAAGTTAACAAACGATAACTGAAGTAGAGAGTAAGATCATGTTAATTTACTTGTTTGAACATGTACCTAACCGAAAAAAAATGATTTTTTTTTTGCTTTTATGCTATCTAAAAAAATATGTCAAAACCGGGCAATTTTTACGTACACTTTTTGTTTGTATTTACTACAGCACACGTTTTAAATGACAAAATACTAAAAAATATAGAGCAAGTTTGATACAAAATGTCAGATGTGCCAAATATAGTACGATATTTACTTGACAACTAATCTACTCAAGATTCAAACTGAAAAGAGGTCACTGGCTCATTTCACCCCGTCTGGTGTGCTTCCACTCACATTACCTCCATATATTAATATGTCATCATCATCATCAGCCGGGGTCAATCCACTGCTGGATGAAGGCCTCTCTAAGCTTTTTCCAACTCTCTCGGTCCTGTGTCGTTCGCTGCCACGTATTTCCGCTGAACTTTACCAGTTCGTCAATCCAGCGGCTTTTAGGGTGACCCTGTGGCCGTTTCGTGCCCCTTGGGTACCACTAGATGACGGCATTTGTCCAGCGGCCGTCCTTTCGGCGAGCAATGTGCCCCGCCCATCTCCATTTCAGCTATTTGGCAACGTCTATTACATCGCGTACTTTTGTCTGCTTCCTAACCTATTCGTTTCTCTTACGGTCCTTTCGCGTGATGCCCAACATACACATCTCCATGCCTCGCTGTGTGACTCTTAGCCTTTGGACATCTCTCGTGTTGAGAGTCCACGTCTCGCAGCCATACGTGAGCACGGGTAGCACACATTGGTTGAACACCCTACGCTTAAGACATAATGATAGGTCACTCTTGAAGATACTATTCAGACGTTCGAAAGCACTCCATCCCAGCTTTGTTCTTCGAGCAATTTCATCATGCATGATTCCGTCTATGGACACCTGCTGTCCGAGATAGACGTAGCTGCTGACTTGCTCGAGTTGGGTGCCAGAAATACAGATAATCGCAGGGTCCGAAAAACAGTTTCTTATCACTTTTGTCTTTGAGACATTTATAATAGATGTAATGTTCCGATGGTCTAGACAGAAAATATGTTTAACCTTCTTGTTTGGGCCAGAAAACTTATAAGCTGACGTTTACAAAATAGCCTTTGAAGTTTAAGATATTGAAAAGATATTTAACTTATGTTTCTTAATAATGCTTCAGATTCACAGATGAAATATGCATTGATAATATATTGTCTATTATATTGTATGGTAGCTTCTAATGGATTCAAGCTCTGTACTATTCCATTTAAGTAGTTTTTTACGACCCGGGTTTTGCCTTTCGGCATCTTCACTCGGCACTCACCAAAGGCAAACACACACTGACAACGAACTCTTTTTACTCTAGCTTATAAAATAAATCAATACAATAAATTAGGTAAATACTCCATTACCTACCTATCAAGTCAAAGGTTACAAAAAATGCAATAAACAAATTATGAATAGTTGAGATGTCAGTAAAAAACCTAATTAGTAAAAACCCTATCTTATTAATAACAATACACTCGATAGCATATTATAATAAATCGTCAAAACATAATAATAGATCATTATTTTAATGAACAATAAAACCTTTGGTGAGTGTACACGACGCCTGAAGATGCCGAAAGGCAAAACCCGGGTGGCAAAAAACGACTTAAATGGAATAGTACAGAGCTTGAATCCATTAGAATTTAAATTCAAATTCCATCAAGTACCTTCGGTCGAAAGTTTTAATATTACTTAGCAACTAGTAAGTAGTAACATCTACTAATTTGGCTCCCCTTTTAGGAGTTAGGCGGGAATCGACCTTTGGTAGTCTTATACTAGAATTAGGCTTATATTTAGTAAGTAATAATAATTTTATTATTTAATTGTATTTTGTAATTTTGAACAAATTTGATTATCTTTAAGAATTTTAAATTATAACAAGATTCCTGCTCAGTCGAGTGTTAACAATACAAATTTTCTGAGAAAGCCACAGTGTACCTCAGCTAGTAAAAGAGAAAGCTGAAAGAGGCGATGATTATATATTGTCGTCACTTGCCAAACAGAAATATAGTTAGGGTCAAATATAACCCAGCAGTAGATTGATTATAATAATAATTGTGATTACTTATATACTGCAATACGTCTAATCTCCCTCCTGGTCCTCGTAGTGCAATGCGTCAGTCGCTGGTCTTTCATCCGTAGTTTGATTCTCTGTGAAGTCACAGTATATTTATATGATTTTCTCAAATCCTGCATGTTTGTGATTGTTTCTCTTATATTACTAAATATACTACTGTTTCAGTATTGAGTAAACTACTGTCATTGGGCCCCATCGCCTATTATAGCGTTAAAAAGAATATAATATGCGTGTGTGGGCATGTGTATATAATTATGTATATATGTAATGGAGACTATAACCTTCGGTTAGGACGGTTAGGTCAAAGCTATCTTTAATCAGGCCACGACACTAAATTTCTGTTGAGATATCACAATAACGTACACGAACTTGAAACATAAATGACTATTGCATAATTTTACATAATTTTTGAAAAACAAACCACAAATAATGGAAAATGTTTTACCTTAAATATTTTGAAAGTATTAGTGCAAAATATTGATCTAGAAATGAGACGTGTTTAGAAAATCAAATGTTATATTTGAGAAATCGGCCATCCACTTGCATGAATTTTTATTGTATTTTATGGCATCGGAGCGTGCATATTTCCATAAACTTGTTTCCAGTCTTGTTGACAAATAAATTAGTTACCAATTTACATTATTATCCAAATAAAATGAGTGTTCTACGTCTGCTTCAGTTTCAAAAAGGCCTATAAATTATTATTATTTCAACCAATAACTTAAATAAATTATCATAAAAATATTTACACGTCAAATGAAAACACATAATTACTTACTTTGTCATTAAATATTTAACACACTGTGCTTAAGTAGATATTTTTAACTGGTAAGCCTCTCTAAAGTGCTCAAAAGGTAGTAATAATAATATGTAGTCTGACGTTCGGGCTGATTTGGTTAAATCAGACTAATATCCAATCACAAATAGGTGTGTTATCACTTATCAGTGACATACATAACTCTGTAGGGTGATGTATGGTTATGTAAGGTGGTCATGCAATTAAACTGTTGAAGGATTTCCCAAATCAAATCGTCCATAGCATTATCAAGACATGATGTGATAGTTTGGCGTCAGTTGGGTTTAACATTGTTGTGAATAAATCAATTCATAGTGGTAAATATTTATATTTTTACATTTCATTAGATATTGCCAACAAATTTTTGATGTAAATATAAAGCATGTTGCGTGAGTTTTATTCAACAAGTAAAAATCAATTTGGCACATAATCATATGTGGTGAGGCCGACTATCGCGTCGATCAAATCTGAAAGTCTGCGGGGGATTTATGCAGCCTAAATTACTCATGATCTTTATTAAAACTAAAAATAATGAATTCATTTTATCATGCAACACTGTTTTTAATCTATATTAAAGCCTGTTTGTTTAATTATAGCAAAATTTTAATTAATTTTCTTATTTTTCTCAAAACAATATATGTATTTATACTTTATATTATTTATTTATTAACAGCGTTTACACCTATAATTTTGTAACCTAATTGTAATTTTATCATGTGTGGGGCTTTTTTATAAATGAAGTTAGTTAATTATAAGATTTTTGTTGTAATATAAACTGACAAAATAAATCAAATTCATTTATGATACGAAAAATACATTTTAAATAGTTTATTTATATTCAAAAGTATGTGTATATATTAAAATATTAGTTTGGAGATTATTGGATCCAAAGATTTTAGTCTCACTTAGCCAAGCTACGATATAAATAATAAAGTATTTGGTAAGGGTAAGGAAAATTTGGTAAAATTAAAATAAATAGCGCATAAATCAGACTTGTAGAACTGACGTTTGATAGTTGTGTATATGTAAACAATTAAAAGTAATAAGTTTCGTTCATTGTGTATAATCATTATTTTACAACAGTTTACTCTAGTGCATATACACATAATTTCATTAGAAGTAAGCTGTATTTTTGTGGATAACTCTATAATTAAAGTGAAATTAGTAACACCAGTGTTGTCGTTGGATAGAGGATTTAATTGTTATAAAATTGTGTAGTTACCCAAAAACTGTTTTTTTTTTGAGATACTACAGTCTAGTTTCATAACGGTAGTATATAGTACATTAGATTATTTCTGAAGAGCAGATAAGTTATTTCTAAATTTGTCTACATTTATATAACGTTATTATACTAGTATAATAACTACCTCCAAAAGCTTTTGACCAGGTACTCATATTATAAAATAAGCCGTGAGCTGAGTAATGACAAAGAACGGCAAAATATACAATGTTGTTTTATATTAATAATGTGAAGTTTTTGGGAAAACCTTGTATTATTTAATATAAATCCAGATTAATTTTTGAAACGTATAATATTTTCTGTCCCTTTTATTTGTATTTAAAACTGAAATTTCTTGCTATGAGTACTCATTTTAAAGTTACTTTTAGCTGTAGGTAATTTAATTTAACAGGATTGTTTCTAGACACTCATACATTTTAAAAGTGTTTGTTTTTATTGTAGATATATATTTAAAACTTTCTTTATACTCATTTATGTGACAAACGTTAATGAGAAAACATCAAACAAAAAGTACTCACTCATGGCTATACTAAAACTAACTAGGGTAAATAAACGCTTGTCACATTTTATCAGAATATTATTAATATTAAATTTTCTCTGCATATTATGGAATATAGAGCGTTGGGTTATTACATAACATTTACTCATTTTCTTTGATGAGGTCGTTTCATTTTTTTATATTGATTTTACAATCTGGTATGGATTTTAAACTCCTACCAAGGATGCTTGAAAGTATTTTTTCATACTATGTAAATATACATACACAATAATGCAACATTCATAAAATTGAAAATAAATAATTTTCGGAAATGGAAAAAACACCTCGAAAAATTTACCTGAGAAAATCCCAGTGAAAAAACGTACATGGGTACGAAAATCCATGGACGGAAACCATATGTGGTTTTGTACATTGTACCATACTTAACTTATAATTTATGTTCATGGAACTATATTTTCACTGAGTATATAAGTATCTGACCGTAACACGCTTATGTACTCGTACCTAGGGAAAATATATTTCCATATAACAGAAATCATAGGTTTAAAATGGCATACGGTTCAAAACCATATGCGGTTCCTGTCTATGGATGGCCCACAAGTGAGACTTAAACCTTACGTCTTTACTGTCCAGATGAGTGCTCGTGTATTTTAGCAATAAGAAAATATTATATTATAGCCGCTTAATGTGTATGATATTTCGGTAAGGTAATTATATAGACCTCGGATAACATAAATATTAGATTTAATTCAAAAGACTCATAGGCGGCCCGACAGCTCAAAAGACAATAACACTCTCCTAGAGAGTGATAGGTGTGGGGTTCGAGTCTCACTTTGTATTTTTTTCTAATAAGTTTATCAAATAACCATACATAATATTTCGATATTACTAAGTAAAAAATTCAAAGTACGATATTTTATGATGCATAACTACATAAAAAGGAAATATATTATGAAAACCAAGTGAAAATTGCATTTCAGCAGCAACGCATGTTGTTACAATTCAATTATCCACGTATAAACACGTTCTGCTTCGTAAAACGAAATAAACTCAGCGTACAAACTGCTCCTCGCGATCACTTGTACAGGATTACCTAACGGTATAATATTATTTGCAAATAGCGACATGGACATGGTTAAACATGGAAATAAAAGATAGTTATTTAAACATAATGAAGAAATATACTTTTGTTATATATTATGTATTATGAAGGCATGCTCGCCTTTCATTGTCTTGAAGCTCGTAGGTCACTTCTACTCTTAAAGCATTTTTCCCTGCTCTCACATGGTATCATTTTCAATCCCGATATTCTAGAAAATTTGAATTTTTACGCACCCGTCAATTACATGTATGGTCGCAGCCATGACCTATTTTGGGTGAAAGCTGTTTCCTCATGTCAGGCTCACCAGGCACCAATAGCGAGGGCTGTGCGGCTGGTCAATGCACTCCCTAAAGATGTAGATATTTTTGGCGATCCATTATATATTCTGTTTTTTAAATTCTATTGTATTGTTTAATTTGTATTTTTTGAATTATTGTTGTTTTTTTATTATATTTCTTTTGTATACAACTATTTTTGCTTTCTTTTTTTCCCCACCTTGTTTTTTCTCTAACTGATTACTTGTAATTTTTATTCTAAATGTCGTGTTGTAAACGTCCTGAATTAATAATTTGTTATGTACTCAACGTGTCTTTTTCAAATAAATAAAAATTAAAAATATATATATATGTTGGATCAAAGCGCGCCCATCTTCTCAGCCGTTTCATTTCTATGAATATCCTATCAATTCATTTATATATGTACGTCAGTATCACACTTGAGTAACTCATCACATTCGACAACGGTTGGATGTAGGCGTTCCTTTACCCGCACCTCACCTCATCACTTCAACACTGTGACCTAACCAGTTTACCGACTTATGATAAATACGGGCGATCGATTGACGCGGGACTGCTACCGCACCGCACCGCAAATAATTGTTCCCTTTATATATTTCACTGTATAACTTCCTAATATTACCACAGTAATCTATGTCTAAATTAAATCTCGCCATTTTCTAAATAAGCATTTGTATTTTTTATCATCTGAAGTAGGTATACAAAAACATACGACGCCATTCATCTGAACCCAAGCAACAGAGACTACCATTACCTTGTGAAACATAAATTAAAAACGAAACAATAATAGTTTGCACTTCGATATCACGGAAATAGTCAAAACGTTGATCAAAATATAAATATTTTGAAATCACACACAGGCACATTAATGTTATTATTGGTATTAATAGATATTGTCGGAAATTCTGTCCAGTATTAAAATCCTTAGTAACCATCGCTACAACCTCATATTTTTCCTGCGCTCTAGTATTTTATCTGTCATTATTTATTCGCCCCTCTGTTAAGTCAAATGGTATAGCAGTCTTGTAAAAAGCCGTAGGTCGTTGCTTTGATCTCGTGACTGGATGAAAATGCATATACTTTCTTTTGCAATGTGTGTTTTATCCAGAGGACAAAATTAGACGAATGGTGGACAATCATTCGCCGAAAAAAAGTCTGCTAACTCAACCCCCACTCTGTAGACGTCCGTATAATGCTACGTTTAAGAATGAAAACGATTATTCTATTAGCTCTTAAAGCTATTAGCTATTAAAAACTGAAAGAATTAGAGTTTCAGTGACTTATATTTTGTCACCACATAACTACTCAAATATTTCGTCTGAATAAATTTATATTAGTAAAAAATGAAAATGAATCTATAACATACAATATAAAAGGTTTTAACATTTTGGTACTCGTAGTAATAACGGTCATAAATGTTTTTTTACGAAGCATTTTTAAAATGCTATTTTAATTTCTCATAGCTCGTGACAGTTATGGCACATGCTGTAAAAAGCTAATGGACCTTCAACTAAATGCTGCTACTGCAGGGCGTAATAGAGACAAGACAATAAATATGGTGACCATTAGCTTGCGACTTTTCTATAACAGGGTCACCACTTTATGTCACCAAAACGAAAACATTAGGAGTATTTTTAAACAGCATTTTAGAAGCATAGTTGTATTTTACTCCGAAAAGTTGTTATTGTCATGTTCTGTAAGGTTGCCAAACAAGACTTGTTCTTTTACTTAATTAAATTAAAGACTTTTCCGACTGATTTCAAATTTAAAAAGTGCATTTATGGCTTCCGTATATATATCTCTATATATATATAAAAATCTCGTGTCACGATGTTTGTGGTCGAACTCCTCCGAAATGGCTCGACCGATTTTTATGAATTTTTTTATGTATATTTGTTAGGTATGAGAATAGGTCAACAAGTATATTTCATACCGCTAGGTGATTAGGGTATCTCTATCCAGAAAAATTTTCTTTTATTTTTTTGACAATTTTTTTTTTGTATTTTTTTTATTATTTTGCATAAAAAATTACCTATAACATCAAATTTTTACTTTCCTACCCCTATCCTCCCATTTTTTAATCGCGATTTTATTATTTTTGTATGAACAAATTTAACCGTCGTTCGTATTTCAAACAGAACGAACTTATTTATGTTGTTGAATGACAGATGGCACTACGTCCGAGAAGAATTCAAGAGAAGCGTCGCGTCATTTTGACATTTCATTCGGCAAATCACAACGCAGTGCTTGCAAAATTTTGTACGATTTATTTTTATTTATCTATTTTTATGTGCGTGTATTACAGTGCATAATGCCAGCAAGACGCAAGGGGGGCCATTTAGGCCGTCGAACGAATAAAGCAACAAACATGCAAAATAGTAGAGTAGAAAGAACAGACGAACAAATCCAACAAGATAACAAAAACGTGCGTGTAAGCATGTCGCAATTGCGTGCATCTCAATCACAAGAGGCACGAGCTGAACAAAATCAACAACGACAATTGGAACGGAGCCAAGCGCGCCGGTTCGTAGTTAAAACACGCAGAGCAAATGACCGACAACGCCAACAAGTACATCGAACATTTACATCCGCTTCGTTCCTTCGTCTCGCATTCGAGTACGAGCCAGATATTGAATATTCCGCTCATCCGAAAGTGCTGATTGGTGCTATGGACAAAGAATGTCCCCATTGTCATGCGCTCAAATTCAAACATGAGTCAGCCGGGATGTGTTGCGCATCAGGAAAAGTGCAACTACCAGAAATTGAGATACCACCACAACCATTGAACAGCTTGCTCATTGGCACGGTTCCAGATTCAAACCTGTTCCTGAAGTCCATTCGCACATTCAATTCATGCTTCCAAATGACTTCGTCCGGAGCAACAGAAATATTTCACAATACTGCGGCAAATGGTCAACAATTCCATTCTACGTTCAAAATCAAATGTCAAGTATACCACAAAGTAGGCTCATTTCTGCTAATGCCAAACGAACCACATACATTTTTACAAATCTACTTCATGGGCGCGGCGGTGAGGACAGCAATCATGTGGATGCACGTTGCGGCTACAATAGCCTCAATTCGCCTAATGCCAGGCGCATCGTCGGCGAACTGGACGCCCTGTTGAATGAGCACAATTAATTATTTATTAATTAAATCGTGATTCGAAGAAGAAACAATAATCTGGAGTTCATCGCTGACACACACCGTTCATACGACGCTCTCCAATATCCGCTAATTTTCTGGAAGGGACAAGACGGATATTGCATAAACATTAAACAACGAGATCCTGTCACAGGTAATTCATTCATTATGAACATCATTACTCATTTTGAATTGAGAAAATGAATGGTTGATGTTTTTTTGTTTTTATCGGCGGTCATCGTCTACAGTGCTCTATTCCTCTTTCTGTCATAGATCCCATCCCCACACACTTACGATACATTCGTTACTTTTTATTTAACAACCAAAATATTCACTAGAAATAATTTATATGGCAGAACAACGTTTGCCTGGTCAGCTAGTATAATATAATATTTGTCACATTATATTATGATCAAAGTTTGATATTTTAGCAAATAAATAATTATTTTTCACGTAAGACTGAATATAATATATAAGTATAATAAGATTTCAGTATATAATATAAAGTATGCATTGTAAGATTTAGTTATATATTTTTACAAATAATTATTATCAAATAAATATAATGAAGTTAAAGCAAAATTTAGAGAAATCTTGACTATCTTGACTAGAAGAATCTCTATCTATGAATCAAAATAGTTATAATTTTAATTACAAAATAAACATGGTTCTCACTATTGATGTAATTCGAAGAACAGAATATCTTTATATTATTAAAAAATAAAACAAGTATAAATATACGATAGGTAATAACATTATATTTGAAAAATACATACAATTTAGCAAGATATAGAGAATAGAGTCACTTGCGGAGTCCAAACAAAAAACATGAAGTGCTTTTTCATATATACTACAAAAGATATACATCTCAGGTAACTAAATTCATGTAATACATATACTTATTAGTAAACTATTTTTTTATTCAACGAATAATTCACAATATTTAAGAATCCAACATTCTTTTATTGAAAATACATAATTTACAGAAAAAATAATTTTAAAAAATACGACACCCAGTAGGATTCGCGCCCATTTTTTTTCTAGTACAAATGATGCATGTTCAATAAAATAATGTTACATTCTTAAATCTTCTGAATTATTCGTTGAATAAAAAAAATTGTTTATTAAATTATTGGTAAGTGTCAGTACGTAATAAATAAAATTTGAAATGATCCTGACACAGGTTTGTAAGGTAAAACAATATACAACAATTAATATTAAATAAACATAACTTATAAAAGGCGATTGATAATAAGTAACGTAATTTAGAAAGAGTATTGTAAAAACAATTAGTTAACTTGCAATTACATGAAATACGCGTAGCATAATGGTGGGCCACATATTGTTTTATATTTCTCAGAAGTATTTTCAAATTATGTATATATATAATATTATATTTTCTTCTCAATCAATCGATAATGTTACCTGCAAGGTCCAAAAACCAAATTGCAATTACTCGTAATAACCATTTTTATATTTTTAAAAAATAAATCAATTTCGTGCGAATGGGTAACGACATATCATCAACACAAATAAAACTTCACATCAAGGTTATTCACGCGCCACGTTCTTGAGCGGAAATTATGATTTACTTATATCAAATAAAAAATTAACACGGTGCTTATAAATAAGTGAAAGAGATGAAGCAGACTACAATGAACAATTCTATTATACGAGGCTTTAACAATTCAATTGAAGTGAACACTTAAATGAGTTTAATTGTCTTGTCATGAACAATAGATTAAATGAATGGAGTATTGTTTTCGAGTCGTTAGGCTACTAGAAATTGCGTCTCCTCCAAAGAAGATAATAATATATTATTAATACATATAATTCAGTGAAATAGAAAAACAATCTAGTTTTTTAGGATGATGGTGTGATGAGAAGATGAGTGAAGAACTGAAGTATGATTGTGAAAGTGCTTGCGTGTTTATTTGATATATTGACCAGTACAGTTTACATAATATGTACAATGACAAAAGATAACAGCGAAGTAGATATTTTAGCCCGATGTCTGATAATGCAGAGTGACAGTTATGTACCAAGATGTAATGTGGAGTGTGATATTCATTCGTTTCTGTTTCTGTTCTGCATTCTGTTTATTGAACTCATCACGATTGAATAATGCTGATATTGAGTATCCCATGCCTTTGGTGAGAAATGCATCTTAACATAATAAATATTGTTGAGGTAAAAGTTCATATTTGCAATTGGTAAATAGATTCGTGTGAAATTTGTATGCTAAAAATGTATGTACTAAATAATCTTGACTAAGCATTGACTGATACGTTGACAGCCTGTGAAAAATGTATATGAAAATAATTAAATAATATTTACGCGATCGATTCGTATGTCACGGATTTTGCTGACAATTCTGGTTCTCACAGTACCGGTTGGTTGCCACACTCTTTAAAAATTAATATAGTTCCAATGTATTACTGAAAAATAGAAGAACTAAATGATTCTAGTAATATTATATATGTTTTTGTTGTAGTTTTAATCATTTTTAACAGAATAATATAAGTAATGAAAACTTAATATTATACATCACATTACGTTACTTTTACCACATTCAATAATACAAGGATCATAATAGACTTTACTGAGTGGACGACATATTATGTGATAATATTATTACTAATCGATATTATAAATCTGAATGGTTTAGCATTATATTTGTTATTATATAATTAGTAGTGCATACATGAGAAACCTTTTTCTATGCGTGTGTTAAATTAACAACAGAAAACAAACATTTAAAAAAAATCATCAAGGTCATGTCATACTTGCTTACAAACAAAAATCGTACTGAATACACGTTCAGTTTGAGCTCACCTGCATTATAACGACATATAATCCCATTGACTGAAAGCTGCCCCATACTATTAAGCTAATGCTATATTTGGCTACATAATACCTAATACCAGTGCGTGGACATGGTGTCTAAAATTCCCACCTCCGCTCCCGTTATGTATATGCAGCCACGTCATACGCGGCCGGCTAACATAACCCTTACATGTGCCAGATCAAAGAATTTAAGCCCTCATTTTGTCCCGAGCAGAGCCGCACGGGACTGGTGATGCAACCTTGCACCGAAGTGCGAATGCATGATGTTAATTTATATGGCAACTATCAGAGTGACTTTAATTTGAAGAGTCGCAAGGAGAGTCGAGAGTGTCCCGCCCCCCGTACGCTCTGGCGAATTTAGTAAAGGCCGCAAAATTGGCTTCGGTTGCCACCATGTCCGCGTGTCCTATTGGGCCCGAATGGGGTCGGACCCAGGCAAACAACTCCGCTCGTTCGGGGCCCATAAGTGGACAGTCCCACAGGACGTGCTCTGCGTCCTGCTGGTCGTGTCCACATGAGCAACCCGACCCATGTCCTGTCAAATCAAACCCCTGCAGTTTGGCCGCAAAGTTTCCATGGCCAGTCATGGATTGACTAGTCCAGTGGGTCGGCACCAGTCTCTTCGTCATGTGTCTCACCGAGACATCTGGAAAGTATAGAAAAGTCTGACGGCCCTTAGAGGAGGCCACCCATCTCGTCTGCCATGCCGCATATTATGCGGTCTTGTAGACCAGCTCAGATACAGTCTTTCTGTAGCTCACGCCCTTCACTCTCGATGGCGGTGTCAAAGGGATACCGGCGAGAGTTGTATTGATCCTCCTCATAAGGAGAGTGATTGATCCTCTAATTTGAACGTGCAAGTCAAGGGGAAAGACCCCTGCAAGGACCGCCAGGGCATCCCAAGATGTGGTCGAACGATCCCGATTGCCTAACGAATTTTCATAAATTCTGTAAGCGTCAAACCTGGCTTATATAACAGGCATGCCTAACTTCAAGCAGGCTGTATCAAAATTTGCAGTGATCTACAACACTTTCCTATTCTCATTATTTGTCTTAAACAAATGCATTACACCCAACTTACACCGAGTTTTCTAAATTAAATAACAACACATATTTCACAGTCATAAATACTTACTCAATTTTCGTCAAACTGATACGTGTTGGTCTTCTTTTGGTGGGCACTAATTCACACTCAAATAGAGCACTACGTGATCAGGAGATTAAACTACGCCATGGTTTAAAGTGATTCACATCTTCTCTTTCTTTTTCTCTCACTTCTGCTAGAGGTCGTGAATGATTCAATATAAATCAAATCATGCGAGCTTCCCTATGGTTAATATTAAAAGAATGTCACATAATCTGGTTAAAGATATAAATATATAGATTATTAATGCTTCCCCCTTCAAAATGGTAATAAAAAATTACGATGTTAAGAATGTAAGTACACTTTTTTTCACGACTTAAACCATACAACTAATTTTTTTCCCACGATCGACGTTGGACATGCCTATATAGCAGACAGACAAGTGAGACAGTAGCATAGTAAACGAATAATGCACCTTAGAAGAATAAACAACTGATGTTCTCGGTTTAGATATATGATAAATCCAAACCTGCATAAAGATTAGAAATCTTATGTGACAACGCTGCCAGATGTTTCTCACAGATGTGACCCAAAATCAACGCCTTCCTATTAAGTATATCATAAAACTCGACATTATACATTAAAATAATCCACACACGACAAAGATCGAGCAGTGTGGGGCTCATTTGTTTTAAAAGCCTTAAGTTTTCAAATTTATATGATATAGTTCTAAAGGTCACAGCTGTGAATATTAAAATTTGTATGTGGGGAGATTTATTATACATGTTATTATTATCGTGCCATAATTTATTAGCTTTTGAAAATTTGTTACTTAAGCCCGGTATAGACGATCGAGTAATTTTCGCAAAATATTACACTGTTGTATAGCTGGCGTTATTTATGTATACTAACTCACATATACACTATGGAGGTAATTATTTTCCTATGTATTTTAATGATGTAACTAACGTTCTTGCATAGAATAACTAGACAATTGAGCGACATCTTTACAAAGCAAGCAAAATATTGCAAAGCGAATAATTAACATCAAATGAATAAAATAATATATATATACATATATGGTAACTTGTTTAGTATTCTCCTCTCTAAACTGGTTTAAGAAACGTTTAATAGATATTATACGGCTGTAAAAGTAAATGTTTCTAGTGTAATAAGCTATGTATAATAAAAATACAATATTCGTGAGCTAGTACAATACTTGGTTTTCCTACGAGGGATTCAAAATCATCCGAAAATATGCTAAATACATCGTACTGTCATATGACGTCCCAAGTTTTAGAGTATGTTATACCTACTAAACTTTTTAAGTTAATAAGGGTTAATAAACAATGGTCATGTAATATGATGCAATACCTACAGAATTATTCTAACTTGATAAACATAAGTGTGGGCTAGCAGACGGTTATAGTACTATGGACCCACGCCCGGATATCACTTACAAGACGTCAATATAGTTATTAAAATAATATCACCAAAATGTATAAAAAGCGCAACGCACCTCACGCATTCGTCTATTATTCTTAATTCTTTGTAACGCGTATATCTTGTTCGCTGTATATGTATTTGCATTTCCGTTTAATAAACTTTAATGTTTTAACTTTCGTGAAAGCTTTATTGTTTCTCGATCATCTTCTCGCCATCTAGTCTTAATACATCCTTGAAGGTAAATCACCTGACAATTACCTTCAAGACGTCGGTTTTTAAACGTAACAGCTGTGAATACTACTCAAGAGTTGCACAGAAGTCCAGTCTTTGTTAAGGAGATAAAGGAAGGAGAACACCATCATACCACCTCAGGTTACTTTCAACACATGATTCCTTTGCCTTCTTCCCTGGGTAACATAACAGCACGTCATCATAATGCATGTATTGTTACGGCTGTGGGGGTGTATGAACAAAATATTGACAATGGTGGAGAGATATTTATTTTATAATACGACTATAGTGTACATAATAATTAATAATAATGTCCAGCACTGGGTGCCCCGGCTTGTTAAAAGAACTGGGTTCGATTGACTGCCTTACTTTCGATCTCAGGTGTGCGGCAAGTGACAACAATGTCTAATCATTGCCCTTTCCTGCATTCTGTCCGCGCTAACACCATCGCGTCTCCGCGTTTCCGTGTGCCCCTCTCATAATGGCTCACTGGCAAAACATTTAGTTTTATTTGAAACATTGTCTTAGCCAGCTGTCTCTTATACTTTTATATGTAATCAATATGTACACTGATACAAAAAATAAGACTTAATCTTATATAATAATTTCAATCTAACTCCTAGTTATAAGACCGCTAGAAGTCGGTTCCGGCATAATCCCTGAAGGGGAGTCATTTTAATGGATGTTAATATAAATAATTGTTAATTTTTTTGACCCCATATTCTGTTCATTGCTATTCATAATACGTATTGCATACTCTGTACTTATACTGTGTATATCAATTAGACAATCGCTGTTGTAATATCTTAATAGTATTTTTAATGAATAAAAAAAATCCACGGCACTGTTGTGTACAATTGATAAAGCAAACATTTTTGTACCCTGGGTACATCCTCTTCCACGTGATTTGCGGATCGTCAAAGGACACTGTTTGTATTTTTACGAGCGGTTACCTTTCGATCGTTCTGGTGATGCTATGTTATTCTGTAGCACTGGTCAACATCAATTACTCAAAGATCATAGAATTAACAAAAACATTCGTTCGAAATACCATTACACAAATAAGATAAACAAAAATTCAATTAATAATTTATTTTAAAGCAAACTTATGTAGGTTTATCAAGAAATGTGGTGTAAATATTATATTCCACTGTGAATATTTTTGATAAATTCATAATATTTTTTAAAAAAGTCGTAGTTGATGACTAATGGTATTCTGCTTGTACATGGTCTCTAAGTTTGTCGTTTTTAATACCGTTTAACATTTAAATAATTTCAGCAAATTTTTACATATATTACTTATATAGTATGTTACATTTATAATGGCAACATTAAACATAAATAGTAAATTCTATACACTAACAAAACCTAAATAAAGTACTTATCTAACAAACGTTTATCGATTCACAGGAAACTTAACTTCTCGGGCTCCAGAACGAGTTCCTGAATTGGTTTCCTCCTGAAAACTCTTTATAACATGCTGAAAAAGTTACTCCCTCCCCATAACTTCCGGTTCCCGCGTTCCTCATTACGAATAATTCACAACTTCCGGTCGACTGCCGAACTAGAGCTTTTCAAATCAAGCTTTTTAAAAACCACTCCATATTCAAATGAGCTATGTAGGTTGCCATTTACTTCTGTGAATATGTGAAACAACCTTCACTGGACGTTTTTCCACCGCATTAGAATATTTAATAAATATTGTAATATATTATAATGATTGGTGTGGCTAAGGTATCCAATAAAGTTTAAAAAAATAAATAATCGACTTTATGAGGGAGGAAAAGGTCTTGCTTTATATTATGTACTATTATTATTATCTCAGCAAACCTTGATTAAGTTTTGAATGAAGGCATTTCCTTGCTATTTAGATACTTATTGTGCTGATATTAAAATAAATGTTTGATTTTTATCATGCAGTTTGTCAAAAATACGGGACAGATCCCCATCGATAAGCACTTTTGACTGATCGCAGCAACTCATAGGTGAGAATACAGCGGTTTAGGTTGAAGGCGTTTTGGATTAATAGAATTAAAACGAAGAGGCGCGATAAGGTATTACGTTGGGAAAGAGAAGAAGTATTTAGATACTTTGTAAACTCCGTAGTAAATCACATCCGGCCAAAAGCGTACGCACATGGTCGTTTGTAGTAAAACAACGTGCTTATTACAAAATTAAGTATTGTTTTGCAGCATCATATTAATCATTGGTAACGGGAGATGTCTGGATTTCGACGTGATTAAGCGAATATACATAAGTTAAGAATGAAGAGGAGGTCACTTTAGTCAGATCAGTCAAAAATTAAGAATTTTGGGAAATTTTGGGATCTACGCCTCAATAATCAAAATAATTTGAAGGAAATACTCTTATTTTATAATAATGCACTTTTTTCCACTTCGTAGGAATTAACACGATATTATAATGATCATTCGAAATATAATATAAACGCACATTTTATATTAACTGTTTTCTATATTTATTTAATAGAAAATAATGGATTTTTAAATAGTAATATAAGTATTAAAAACTATCACATTAGTAAAAAAAGTTGAAAAGTGCTCAACTACGGATATCTTAGGAACGAAACATGGCTTTTTTTTAATTTTAGAAGGACGACGTTTAAACTCTTAATACTCTTTGATGATATTGATATATTTGATCATAAATTATTGATGATTTTAAAAAAATCTGTGGATCATAATATAGAATATAGATCATAATGACACATGTAAGATATATATTTAAATATATTTTTTCGATTGTTTCTTTCTCTAATCTCTCAAAGGATCTTACAAATGAATAATTTTTGACCTGCTTTACTTGGCTATAGATTCAGAATTATTATGTAGTTACTTCATATTCGCCCGTAAAACTGCTAAACTTGTCTATTATCTTACATATATTTCGTTTATAAAATATTAGGCTTCCACACTATTTAACATTCTCATTAATGATAAACAAATGTATTCTGATAAATTCGTCGTTAGAACAACTATTTTATTTCAGACAAGCTTTGGCTAAGACATGGTATGCTTTGAAAGGCCAAGACCCCCGTGGGCTGTAAACCCATTGATTAACGACTATTATCTCTAAGCCTCCAAATAATTTACGCCTACTTTTCTAGGGATTCCTAGTAATACGCCGTATTGAAAATAAATGAGATCAAAAGCTTTACCCCCACACGTTTTTTTCTCTTTAAGTAGATAAAATTTATTCCCTATTAGCAGTCTTGCAGTAATATTTTATCTGGAGTAGCCTAATAGAGTTTTCACCCTTCATACAGCTACTTTGAACTCGTTAAAAAACAATTTGAAAAAACAGTGGATTTTCATTCACTTCAAAAGAAGCTTTCATTGGAAATTTTCACCATATCGTATAGGTACCTATACTAGGATAATTATTGATATAATAGGATACATTTTTCAAGAATTATTTGAATAATATTTTGTTTATTATGTACGTTAAATTTGTTAGAAATTGCTTTGATTTGAAATAAATGTTCATTTATATATTTACCTTTGTTTCACTGTCTCTTCGGGTTAAAGTATTTTTTTATTAACTCTTTCATAATTCTGACATAATAAATATATTATGTGAACAATTTATACGTTGATTAATATCTGTACATTAAAAGTAACTTGTCCTTAAGTCCGACTTTACCCAAAATTGGTAAAGAATATGTTGTTTACTTAAATTCTCTATACTTATTATCTTATTATCGTCTATTCTTAACCGAAATCCAGAATTATTAAAACTATAAAGTATATATTAACTATATGTTATTAAAATAAAACACAATATTTAGTGCTAATTCCACTTTTCAATATTATTCTGAACCGGCTACGTCCGCTCAGAGACACATTGTCAAACTCATCACTTATGGCACCACAACCCTTAGCGGGTCTTGGCCTCCTTCAAAAACTTCCTCAATCCTGGACGATCCAGCGCTTACACTCTCCAATTGCCTTGACCGAGCATGTTTAAATCTCACGTGGCACAGTCCAATCATCTCAATTTCAGTCATCCAGATCTTCGCTTGCCATCAGGGGTTGCGTACATAACCCAACTCGCCGGTATTCATCAAGCATTTTATGTACGTGGTCAATCCATTGCAATCTCTGTATTTTCATATGCGTCATGATCTTTTTGTCCGAATAAAGCTAGTGTGTACAGCTCCTCATTATACCTTGACCTCCAAATGCCACTTGTTGAACAGCTCCAAAGATTCTTCTAAAAGTTCTTCTCTCAAAAATATCCATTTTCCTCTCACCCTGTTTACTGAGTGCCCAGCATTCTAATATTTATAACCTAGCGACAGTCCGTCTATAATACGCAATAAATACAAAGCTTATTGAGTAACCTCAAATATGAGCAATTTTGAGTACACGTTTCGTTTACTTGACAAACTTAAATGTATGTTATAATAAAGACGTAACTATTAAAAACAACACATTCTTTTACATGTGTTTAAGTTTACTGCATACTTCTCCATACTCAATAATTATACCTTCTTACAACCACAAATAAAAGGTAACCCAATTCCCCAATTTTTGTATTCTCTCTGGTTAGCTTATTGTGTCTAAAGCATAAAGTATACAATAAATGTGCGCCATCAGTGTTCGAGTATAGATATAAAATATGCACCATTAATGTACGGAAAAAATGAGTTAATGACCATATTCACAGAATGTTTAAAACAGTATTTTTTAAACGCATATTTAAGTTTGATGTCAACTTGTTCAACTTGGTCATCCAAGTACTTCGGTCACATGTAATCCCAACCTCTATTCATATATAATATCTCATAAAGCTTTGCAGCCTAATAATGGAATAATATAATATGGTATATCAGGAGCCGAACAAAAATTTATAAATAAATAATAACATATAACTTAGACATGATGACGAATCAGTGAAAATGCAATAAAATTGATTCATTCAAGTAGTCGCCAAAGGAATCCCCGCCTAAACCATGAAACGGAAAACCTTTGATCATATTAAATCGATTCATGAAGCCTTCCCGCCTATTTCAATTTACGTTACGCGTTAAAGGGTTACGGGGTATTTGCGCTTCCGATTGCGTAGTTTTTGTTTTGTTTGCTTTAAAACCCGTTTCTTGCGGAGACATCGTTCTTATATTTCAATCAATCAAACTTGCTGTCATATTTTCTGAATTAGTTATAATACTATTTGTTTTTAAACAAGTTTATTTTATGAAGCAATAAGCAATTAAAGTCTATATAAACGAATAGCCGCGTATTTCTAAATAGAAAGACGACTAATCGGTTAACTAAAAATAAATTGTTTGACATTGATTGAAAATTAAATTATTATATTGGTTTTGAAAATAGATCTTTCACATCAACTTTTATTACATAACATTATTGACAGCGGTTTCAAATTATAAACTCATCCTCAAAAGAATCCAATTAGGTATATCTAAATATACGTCATATCAAACATATATTTTTTTTAAATACTTAAGAAACATACCTAAATATACTTTTCTAAAAAAGAATGAACCAAGTGATATTTTGATTCATATATTTCGTCTGGATAATCGCTTGTATTATAATATTATAACCTGCAAATTAATTCTTACAACTTCTTTTATTCAAGGTAATTATAGTTTTAAAATTACTGGCTTTACTACTGGCTTAAATATGGTTTTACTCAAACGAATCAATAGCTTATCTTTGTTTTTTCAATTTAAAGCACTCGGATAATGCACGAGATGAGTTTGACTGCCACTTGGTATATTTTTTTTCTAATAGGCATGTTTTAAAGTTTTTCCAAGATTATTAAGTTAATTAATAAAAACTTAATATGTAGGTATGTTTATATTCAGTAGGTTTTGAATAAAAATGTAAGCATTGAACAATTATTGTTCGTTAAAATATTTTGACAGAATTGTAAAAGCTTATTTTATAAAATATACTTGTTTAATTCATGGAAATATAGGTTTTATTTCAATAATAAAATAGCTTCAGAAGAAAAAAAATAGTGAGGTATCCAGACGAAAGTGTGAGGTACTAACAGGGCTTCTTTCTACAAACTTAAAATATGATAGACTAATTTTTTATTTATCAAATAATTCACAATATTTAAGAATGTAATATTCTTTTATTGAACATACATAATTTTAAAATACTTCTAACACCACTGTCTTATTTTATAATTTTGTCTCCTATATAATATTAATTATAAAACTTTGATTTAAAATACAAAATCCGATTGCCAATAAGTAACGCAATTTAGAAATTAGTTCAGAGAGTATTGTAAAAATATTAGTTATACTTTATCGTAATTAGATAGGATAGCATATGTGTGCGAATCCTGAGTGTCGTATTTTTTTCAGAAAGATTTTCTCTAATAGTTATATATTTCTCAGAAGTATTTTCAAATTATGTATATTTAACTAACCCTACCCTTGCCCATGGTGGCCGCGCGGCTTAAGCGTTGGACTATAACGCCGTGGGTCCCAGGTTCGAATCCTAGGTCTGGCAAGTACACATATTGTTTTTCAATCTGTGTGTGAGTCAGGGTATGGACCTAATATGTTGAGCAAGTGGCTGACATCCATTTTTCTTAAAAAAACAAAATCTGTTAATACAAACCTCTACTCTGTGGAGGTCCATAATATGATCGTATTAAGATCGGACATGGTCGAAAAAAAAATATATATTTAACTTAAAATATAATATATGACGACTTATTAAAATACTTTGGTAATTACGACACCCACATCGATTGGGATCATCCCTGATATTGTTTGCATTATTCTTATGTATATTATCAAATTCAAGTGATTAAGTCGATAACTCTTGTCACCGTATATATATGCATGAGACGAATCTACGCTATCTGTATTTTCTATAATGACTCTTCAGCCTAGTCTAGTTTTCCTGAATCCAGTTCTAATAATAATGTCAACATAGTGCTTATGACTGCTAATAAAGAAGACATTATTTGGTTGTGTTAATAATTTAACAAGGTTAATAATATTACTAATAAGATATTTTTATAAGTCTTAATACCTCACCCTCTTCAGAACTTTTCAAAGAGAATGCACGATGAAGCACATGATAGATACTGGATGAAGGTATATATTATTATTGATGAAATAATAACATAAATTATTAATCACGTAGTTAGCGTTTATTGAGACATTTTATTATAATAAAAACTTTTATGAATACAAAAATGGCGATAATTATTTTTAATTATTAATATGGTAAAGATAACAGTGCCTCAACCGATGAAAGTAATCTGTCATATTGAATCTAAAAAAGTCAAATATCAAAGTCAAATACTAGGTTTCACGTACCTAGGGATTGCAATAACGAATAAAAATACCATATAAAATACCTAAATAAAAATATAAAATAATAAATAATATATGAAAAAAACAAAAATACCTACCAATAAATATAGATATAAATATATATATAAATATATATTTTATAGCAAAAATATCTAAATATGTACATATGTTATATGTACGATAATATATGGTAGAGATGCTGATGTTTACAAATACCTAGTAGTTGAACTATTGGCACTTTCTTTATGATTATACAAACGAACAGACTTTAACCGGAATTTTAGATACATCTACTTACAAAATATACCTGATAACTTTTAAAACCCGCGAGCGACTGGCGAAAATATTTGGATAAATTTAAAATTACAGAAATACGTCCCTACTTACCTTTAATGCAAATGTATTTCGTAAATATGGACGTGTCATTGCTGATCTTACCAAGGAAGTCGAATGGCAACGGAAGTAAACCATACATCGCGTAATCCAACAACAGTCAAACTTTTTATGTTAATTAATACATTTTGTTTCCACTTTCAATACAGAATATATCGGTATTGTCTGATGTTTACAACCGGTATTTCAGTATCGAAAAATACTGGGTTATTGGTATTAAATACCGGTATTGCAATCCCTACGTACACATTTAAAAACTAACGAAAACCAATCTCAGTTACTTGAAATTTAATAAAATCACACAGCGCCGGCACACATATCTCTAGATACCTGATAGATTTTTATAAATTCTATAAACAATATTTAAATGTATACACATTAGTATTCTATAGAATAGACTATAGAGCAAATATCAGACTTTCTATTATATATTTATTTTATTTTGAAAATCAACAAACTAAAGCTTTTACAAATAATTTTGTATTCGCATTGATACTTTTATCACGACATTTATTCATGCGGAATTGGCAATTATATTCAATCCAATCATACATGTTTATTTGTACATTACTCATTTTTCATCGTATTAAATTAATATGTAATAATATATTTACTTTTGATTTCATGAAGACATTTTTTCCTGGAATTCATTTCAAATAATTACAAAACTTTGTCAATGCGCCTTACAAAACTCCATATAATATATTATTCCCATTCAACTACTGGTATACTTTCCAACCCCTATACAAAGATCAAAAGCTTTAAATGAAATAAAGGGATACATTATTATCAACGTAAGCTTTGGAGTATCGGGATTTTCCATCGGGGCCTGAAACAGGCTGAGTGACAGTCGATAATAGTCTTTCCTCGCAAAAAGAGACTTTATGAGGTGTATCGTAACGTCGCACGCGACACGTCGCTGAGAAGGCGCCGGTAAAATTGTATTACGTGTTTATGACAGGTTTTTCGGAAAGAGGAAATACTGCCGACCCATTGTTGTATTAACGAAGCTTAAAGCTCTTTAAGTCTAAACGAACATGAAGCTATGATATTATAAACATTGGTGCTTTGGTAAAAGTCCAATAGAATTATGTTATTTTACGTTGAAGTTTTGCGAATATCAAACGCTGAGTTAAAATCGTTTTTTCTATAATTTAAATTACAAGCACACCATAATATTAATTCAAACGCTTTCGCATATTAATTTACTTCCGTTAAATTATCCATTTTTTTAAGTTTATAATGCCTTTGGTATAGTCTATAATTTGTCTAGTTTGGTTTCTTTTAATCCTGTATAACAATATCACAGAGGAATTTAACAATATAATTATGTCAGTCAGGGGCAAGTTAAGCGGGGATTTTAAGGGTGCAAAACACGCAGGCGTCAATATTTATGGGGCACAAAAAGACCGAAGAACCTGTCACTAAAAAAATAACTGAATCATAAAGGTACAATATTTCAAGAAAAAACAATTTGCTTCGTGAGATTGTTTCACGGATACTAAAAAAGTCGCCTGCTGCGCAAATTTCCTCCATGCCACTTAAGATTATTTTATAAATCGTTTCGAGTAGCTTTGATTATAATTCAGAATATTATTTTATTTAATTAAATAATGTTCTGATTTTAAATATTTAAATAATATTTGAATAATATTGAAATTTTTTGTTATGAATATTTTGATTAAAATAAATTAACTTAAATATTAAAAAAAAAAAAAAAAAAAACATTAAAAAAACACAAAAAATACGTTGTTAGGCGGCAGAAAATCGAAAGAGTGGCCACGGGTTACTCATCACTTATATATGAAAATTTCAGCTCCGTTCAGTCAACTATTTAATAATTGGGAGACTGAGCTGACTGGATCACGTGGACCGTATGAGCAAAAATGAATCAAGCTCGTGCACTTGTAGGGCCGCCATGTAATATTCCAATATCTTTATTGTGAAAAACAATTCGATTTACAAAATTTGAATTCGCCGTACGCCGAAAACTTTTGGAAACTCCTGGCGTATGCCATACGTACATCAAAACAAAACGTCAAAATAAGCTTCAAATTATGGTGACTGTAAACAAGCCACCACGTTCCAATACACCGATATATATATATATTTAATTTAACCACTCTAAAACACTGCTAAATTCCCATTAAGTATTGTAATGCAAGTGTCTTTAAAACTCTTAGTTACATTTTTATCGTTGGTTGATTACATATAATATGATAATGTGAAAATATTACATGACCAATATTTCATTTTTTATAGATTTCTTGAATTTTTTTTAAATAACCTATGTATTCATAGAGTTCACGTCATCATATTATATTTATCTTCATCCTTCTACCACCTTCCACCTTTCGACTTCGAAAATGTCTCTCTCTTTGTTTTAAAAATATCGTTTTAAAAGATTGATAATTTTTCTTTACGTACGGATTGCGTTTTACAATAAAAAATAAAGTGTCTGTGCTTTGATTTTTTGTCTTGCTTTTGTTAGGCTTTTGACCATTTTTATGAAACGTTATATCTTTAAACCTACACGACCGCAAATAATCTTACAGAGCTTATTTATACACCTTAGTAAATTTCGAATAGTTTCATTTTGATATCTCAAAAGGTTCCAAAGTCACATCATTGTTTTATGTTAGTGCAGGTTTTTAAACTCGCGCATAGATTCAAACGTTGTCAATTACACGGTTTCATTCAAACAGTCAGTCAAATGTGATAATAATTTATCTCCATGTTTAAAACCGCTGATTGGACATTCATAATAATAGAATTTCTGGGTTTTCGGACATGTCCCACTTCAAACATGCTATAATCTAGTATCTAAACTCGCAGTGATCTACTATTATTTACTAACCTAATTTTATTCTTCAACTTGAACAAATCTATAATATTTGGCTGAGAATACTAAGGCTTTACAAATTAAACAACAACAGTTAATACCAAAACAGGAAATGGACGCTCATTGCACACATCGTCAAATAATTATCCTACTGTATAAATAGCTTACTACGCGATGGTAACGGAAATCTACGCCACCGTTTAAAACTACGGGATTCACACCATCTATATTATATTCTACTTCTCCGATAGGCCACAAGTGTACAAATACGAATCAAGTGACACGACGAGATCTCACTGGGTTACTCATGGTTAATGTGAAAACGACTTTAACGTAAAATGGTTAATGCTTCCCTTTAAATTTCAAATAAATCATATTATACTACAACTGAATGTACACGCTTTTTACATTTTCACAACTCAATTCCTATGGGCTTATACCTACTATGATCTACCAAAATCCATCCTGCGATCGAAGCGCTATTAACATTCCTGGTCTGTATATTGATTTGAAAAAAATGAATCGATTTACTTCATTTCTTCATTATGTATATATTATGTCTACTTTTAATTTCATGTCAGTAATATGAACAATTAAAAATATTTACTTATATAAGAACCCCATCTAATAATAATGACAATTATAACTATCTCTGATAATATGCATTTTTCACCATATTATTCCCTCATATTATGTTGACTTGGAATACCATATCAAAATAATAATTTGACGTAATAGCTTGAATGCGAACATCATTAGGGCAGGCAAATATATATCGTGAGTAAATACGAATTCCAAGAAAAATAATTTTCATTCTGACTACACTGAGAATATTATCAAATGCCAATATTTAAGTATGTTTCACTTTTTAATGAGTAAGAACTCTTTAAGAATGGAATCAAAAGATTACAAGGTAAAATCATATAAGTTTAGTGAATACGTCAAAAAACTATATACGCATATTATAGTTAATACCTAACGAATATCTTCTCATACAACAATGTGTATTATGCATTTGCGAATAAACCTTGGCGTATCTTATTCCTTAAAGCATCTTTTATAATTTAAGCCGTTATTACAGAAGATAAATCTTCTTAAGTGCTTTCACAAGATGTTAATATTTGATTGACTCCATTTGCAGCAGCTTTTAAGTCATGAATGGTTTTTCTTATAATCTTAAACAACAGACTGCACTTTTATTTTTATGTGGTTAATAAATTACACATAAATTATGCAAAATTTACATAATTTTTGTGAATATTATGTTTATTAATATAAAGCGACATATTATGGGATTATATTAGATGATAAGAAGAAACATATAATACAATTACTACTAATAAAATAGAATAAATATTGTGTATTAATTACCTACTTGTACAAAACGTCACATAATTTTAATTTACCTACCTAAAATGTGTACGTCAATTGTCTATGAATATGACCGCATTCGATATTTGAAAGTGAAAATATTTCGCCCGAAAAACAAACGAAACCGATATAGTCTGTCAAATGATACAATCAGTGAGGTATTATTTTAGGTGAATTATTTGATTTATCAATTCATTTCATATCGGTTTTAATCTTTCTCTCCTTTATAAAATGATACAAAATAAACAAACTGTCATTTAAATAAGACATTGGTGTGATTTCCAAAATGTTTTAGGATAATATCTAATATAATACTAGTTCAGAAAAAATGGTGATACGTCTATAAATATGGCAGTGTAGATGTATCCTGAACTCTTTGTGACATTTCCTTGTTTAGCATATTATTATACAATATGAAAGGATTGGAATAACATAACTAAATCTAAGTGTCAATAAATATTGTGTTGTATTGTGTAAAATAAATAGTGTGTTAAACAAACTGTATATTCACAATTCAAACGTTAACAAGTTTCGGTATCCTTCGTTTTTGTGTGAAGAATCAAATTTGTTTATGATTGGTAGGTATACTTAATATTTCAGAAACAAAAATTAAAAATTGTTGTAAATAAAAAAAATCTATTATAAAACTGCCGTACAGTCTAAGTAGAAATATCTTCGCGTTGACAGTATGATGCCGCATTTTTAAACGGGACAAAATTGACCTTCGTGGCAAACAGGTCTGCTGGTTGAACTGACTTGAACAGCTCCTCCTTTTTCATATACATTTTAGGACATACATAGAGGATGTGTTATGCATCCTATATTTGTCCGCCATTTTAACATGTTGAACGGGTAACAAGACCTAGTTCATAGAATTAAATGGTGTAATGGTTCGAAGTCAAAGCAGTTATCTCCATTCGCCATTTTGATTTATTGAGTAAAGGCAGGCACACATATGTTTTTTCAAAATGAGACATCTTAATTATGTATGACCTATGGTTCATTCTTCGTTGTATTGTCCTCCCAATCATTTTTTTTATGAAAAATCAAGAAAAGTCTAGATCATCAAGGTGTGGTATAAATTTATCCTCAATAGTTCTTAAACTAACACAGTGACATATTTACATTAAATGAAAACGAAACCAGAAGTTTTTCCATAATCAAAAAAATACTGAGAACAAATTAACAGCCTTCCTCACATTATTATAAAATAAACTATCAACCGTAACATAGCTGAGAAATTAGCGACATATTTTCACGGTTTGAGAACTTCCATATTTAGTACTACTTCAACAACATGCAACTGTTTCAGGTAACAAACGATGGAAAGATCATCCTGACGGTGGTTGATTTTTTATATAGGATAAGAGTATAAAAAACAGAAGATTTTGATGGATATTTAATCGTATCATTATCCGAATGTTCATCAATTTTTCATAACCTATATTCATGGATTATACGTCATTTGTTTGAGAGTATCCGTAATCCTGGGCCAAAGGGAGTTAATGGGTGGGCAACATAAGTGTCGCCAGAGATTTTAAAAGCCACTAAGCTTGAGTACCCGCCGAGTTAATACATTCTTAGTGAAGTATTACCCTCAGCCGGGCTTTTAAAAATCAATCTTCCTTATTCTGGGCTGCAATAAAACCCGCGCCATTTGAATTTGTGCCAGCGATATGTACAAAAATTATAAATGAACAGTATTATTATTTTAAAAGCCGGCTCGTAAATCATTTTGCGAAATACATATTCTATTTGTATCAAAGTTAGGACATAACTTCTTTAATAATTGTTTGCATTTGTAGGAATAATTATATTACTCCACCTAACAGGATGATGGTTTAGATGCCAATCATAGCCTTGGAAAAGAGTTAAGTACCTACCTATTCAAGTCTTTCTGACTTTCGATTGGATCAGTCAACCCGGCTCTTTCTATTGAAGTCTAACTAAAGTGACGTTTCCCATTTACAACTAAGGTATGTTCATTCTGTGACAATTATTATTGTATTGCGGTAACTGAGGTCGTAGTTTATTTAATATGCTATAGCAGTTTTCTGTCAATTTTGAATGCTTATCGGCGCAAGGGGGTGAGCGAATTTATTTCGTGGCACACCAGATACAATCCCCAATATATATATCTAAGTAACGATAAAATATCATTATTTTATCAACATAAAAAATATGTAAGTATATGTGTAGATAGGTAATATAGATAATAATGTTATTGGTTAGAAAGATGCAATTGAAACACTGTCCAAGATTAGATAAACAAACACGTAACTTTTCATTTACCATCTGCAATTGTTTCCTTTTTTATTTAATTTTCATAAGCACTGAGAAACTTGATTCGCAAAAATACGACGATCCAAACGGTAACAGAAATGTAATGCCTATATATAGTAGCTAATCAAGGATATTGACTAAAAATCGATATACTAAATATTGTCAATTTTAGATCATAAATAAATGATCATTTTTCAAGTCTATTATTCTTTTTCCACTGTTAATGTGAGGTATATACCTTTATATCTTGCAAAAAGTGTGATAACCGACTCGTGTTTTTGATAATCAATTGATGAAACATATTTAGAAACTGGTGTACAGAAGCTTTCTACTGTTTTTTGCACTTATGATTTTTTTAAATTTAATTATAAAAGCGGCTACGCCTAGAAAGTAATCCAGCTTTAAATTTTTAACATTACTGGTCTAAGAATCTAACTATTTTGATATTAATTAAATTGACATAATCCATATTTTGTAGACACTATACTCCAATAAGACAACGAGAAAGGACTCGTCTCCAAAATAGACATCTATTTTAGAAATCTTATCGTCTTCTGAATGGAAACTGAACTAGAATTTGAAACCAATATAACGTTATATTGTTTACTTCCTTACAAGTATCATCATTAAATAAAATACAATACTTTGTACAAATTCCTTTTTTAAATTATTCTGGGACTTTTCACTTCAGGGGGACATTGTCAACTAGGAAAGAGTATACAATAATACAGATATTTATACTTACCAATTTATAAGAAGAAAATAAATATGTATTTGAAATATGAATTATAATAATTAAATAAACTTCTAAAAATTTCACTGCTCAAAATAAATTAAATAAATACTTACCTAGTTTATTAGAAAAAACAATATTATAATCCCATTCGTATCCGGAAATTTGTACGTAAACAGTTCAACGTAGAACACTTATTCGTGTGCCGCAGTACGTGAAATATGAGTTCGTGCAACATTTAATCAAATGACGAGTTCTTCGTTGAACATTTCACCGTGGAATACATTTCACCGTGGAATGCGTATTCTACAACATATGGAGCTAGTTTGCTGTTCCAATTAGATTCAATACGAATTTTACGAGATGTCTTTATTACTTTTAAATAATTTTATGTTGCAACTACATAAATAATATACCTATACGATGTGATTGTATTTATAATCTACTTACATACCTATTTTTTAATGTGTGTTCCTTGTATTATGATGGTTTTATTACGTATTTTTAAGTGTTTTATTTAGACATTAATATTGTAAGTTACCGAAATAGCAATATTTTGTTAAATATTATAAATAAATAATATTATATTTATAATTCCCTGTGTAATATATTAGTATTAGCTAGTATTAGTATATTAGTAAGTAATATTGTACTTTAATGGTATAAAACAGCTATTGGTGGTAGTTGGTAAAATATTATATTAGGAGATTATCTTTATTATTAGAATATTATGGTTTCAAATGTTTTATTCAGATTCCTATAATCTTACCAAAACATTTGAAAAAAAATATGTGAAAAATGTTCTCTTATTGTATTTATATGTATATTTATATTTGTATATAAAACCAGATCAAATCACATTCTTTGTAAAAAGTTTATTTATTAATATAATTTCCATTCAATGGAGCCCAATGTATTGCGCTTTGAATCAAAAATGTTAATTATTTAGCTAGTTCCAGTACAAGCGATTGTTTAATACCGTTCAGACTTGTTAATTGATAATTTTAACAATAATGATGCACTATAGATTTTTTTGTTGTTTTTATTACAAGTAAATAATTTGGACAGAACTAAAAAATAAAGCAATTTTTGAAAATTTTTAAGAACTTTTCAACACTTAACTTAGTACATATTAGACAATTTTGACATAGGCACTTCTTTTACATGGATCCAGATTTATAATTCCTTGTGTAATATATTGGAATCATGTAAGTATAGATAATTGATGATTTTTATTAGTAATATTATGTAGTGCCAGCTATTTATTGGTGGGAATTAGGAAAACATTATATTAGGTAGGTATATCTATAAGTCATAGTAGTAGTAGTATAGTGCACAACCACGTGATAAAGAATATGTTATTTTCAATATTTACATTATATATCATAATATGCATTAAAGTTTCTAACATAAACGAAACGCGCATTCAATATTGGCAATATTCGAAGACACTAAACGGGCTTAGTATTTCTTGCGTTGCTGGCTTCAAATTCTTGGTCGATGGTACTGGCTTTCGCATATCTTATTACTCAGCTCTGTGGTATGACTTATAGATATTTAAAATGCACTATTATGCAACTGTAACAAAAGTAACCTATAACGTAAGTGTATTAAACATTACATATTATTATTTATAAATCATGTATATGTGAATACTACTTAGTAAACAGAATACAGTAAGTTCCTAGCTAAATAATTAACATTTTTGCAGTTTTAATAATTCCGGTTAACCTACAATATTAATGTCTACATAAAACACTTAAAAATACGTAATAAAACCATCTTAATACAAGGAACACACATTAAAAAATAGGTAGGTAAGTAGATTATTAAGACAATCACATCGTATAGGTATATTATTTATGTAGTTTCAACATTAAATTATTTAAAACCAATAAAGGCATCTCATAAAATTCGTATTGAATCTAATTGGAACAGCAAACTAGCGCCACGTGTTGTAGAATACGCATTCCACGGTGAAATGTTCAACGAAGAAGTCGTCATTTGATTAAATGTTGCACGAACTCATGTTTCACGTACTGCGGCGCACGATTAAGTGTCCCACGAAGAACTGCATACGTACAACTTACATGTAACCAATCCCATTTAGGTACTTAAGCTGAATAAAGTAACCATGGATATTTCCATAATGAATAGTTATTAGGAATTCAATTAATAGATCCCAAATTGTTAACTTAAAGCAATATAATCCAAGATAATCACAATAAAAAACGCACTTAACTACTGAGAAATTTGATAGATCATAAGACAATTTCATTTCCACCATGAATTGACAGTTAACACTGTAAAATAAATTAGATAACATCTATTAATCAATTGTTATTGACTCTTTAAAACCCATTTACTACGGACCAGTTAATTACTATTTAATTACCATATTTAATTAACATGCTGATAGTATCTAATGGCCATCTAATGAAAACGCACCAGTTGCGTTGGACGCACGGGATAGGTTAATCTGACATTATAATAGTTTGTTTACGAAAAATCATCTTTCATTACCTCCATGTGATATAACACATATTTTAAAATCAACATGTATATTATCCAGAAGCAATATTCGATTCCACGACAATTCAGAAACATCTGCCACTCACTTAACATGGGGACTATACTAAATAACTATGTTCACTTAAAATTAGAAGCAGATTATAATTTTTCTGAAAATGTTTTATTAAAACTGAAGAGAGAAGATGCATTTAACAAAAATCACTTACAATCAAATAAAATTCATTCCATTTGAGAGATTTCATTTTAATAAGCAGTCTCAAAGAATAAATGAAATGAATAAAAAAATGTCGTTTTCTAATTTGTACGCTTTTCTGTGAAAAGAAAACGAGAAAATAAACAAAAGTTGTGTTGAAATGCATAAATACCATTATATTTAAATTTTGAATCTGGATACTTACTTGGTTTACGTTCAGCGTTCAGTCGAGACATTGTTAAATATATTTTAATTTATTTCGAGCAGGGGAATATCTTTCGAGAGATATTTTTTAAAAACGAATTACTGTTGTAATTTTTCGAGACCGCGTAAAATAAAACAGAAAAATGTGACGCATTTTTAGCACCTACGCTGAAATATCAAATTGTTTCACATAATTCATTTATCCTGAAAACCCATTTAAGATTCCTCAACAAATATTCATGTATAGCGTACATTTTTGTCATAAAACGATTTCTTTTCATTTCTTATTATTTCTTTACGTATTTAATAAAATTCTACTGAATACATTATAAAACATTCATTCATTAAAATATATCGCACCCCCAGTAAGATACTGTCGTAAGTCTGAATTTGGCGTTTTCGAGTTATGGATGTGGTTGGATTCGTATTTTTTTTTTGCTATTTTAATAAAATACCGTCGTATCTCAAACTTTCTGTCAGAAAGAAAGCACTTAATACAGTACATTACTTTCCGAAAACTGTTAAATCGATAATAAAATAGTGTTGTAACTAAGTTACGACAGTATTTTACAAGAAGCTTTCTAAAAAACTAAAACAATACTTTTCAAAAAAATACTGTTGTAACTTTGTTACAGGAATATCTTGAGATACAGCGTAATTTTCTTACTAGTTGCATGGATATTATTGTTCCAAAGTATTCAAACAAAAAAACTGGAAGCAGCAGAGGCAACAATTTTTGTTATCAACTTCAATTAAATAGAAGTAAAATAAAAAAAAACTATGCAAAAAATACTTTATCAACACATATGGGGTGAGTGAAAGGTACTGCTCCACTGCGTGGAAAACAAGAGATCTCCTTTCGGGAACGCCAATTCCAGAACAAAGAGTTCATCATGGCAATCACAACAAAATTGATGATGATTTAAAAAATTATATAAGAGCTCACATTAAGTCTTTCCCAGTGATCGAGTAACATTATTTGCGTGCACAGGCGTCTAAATTGTATTTAGATGGTAAATTAACAATTGCTAAAATGTATCGGTTATACAAAAAACAACAAACTGACAGCAATATGCCATTTGGAAAAGAACACTATTATACGCATCCATATTTAATAAAGAAATTAATATTGGCTTCTTTAAGCCTAAAAAAGATTTGTGCGTTGAATGCGACCTATACAATAATTCTTCACTAGATGAAAAAAAAACAACTTCAAGAAAAATATGAGACACATCAACCTGGAAAAAAGAGGCAAGGGATGAAAAGACCAAAGACGTAGCAGAGTCCCGAACTAATGGCCAAAATAGCGTCATTAATGTAGCTGTATATGATTTGCAGGCTGTTTTACCGCTTCCTTGCGGAAATGTGTCAACTTTCTATTATTAACGAAAGTTTGGCAATGTACAATCTTACAGTCTATAATATCACTGAAAATATTGCAAACTGATACATGTGAGACGAGGGTCAAGCTGCATGAGGATCCAATGAAATTGGTAGCTGTGTACTCGATTACAATGCATGTAAAAATATCACCACAATGAGCATTTTATTTTTTACAGTGACGATTGTGCTGGGTAGAATAAAAATAAATACATTGCTGCAATGTATTTATATGCCACTGGGAATTCACAAAAAAATAAAACGATCTCTCCTAAGTTTTTGGTCACCGGGCATAAACAAAATGAAGGCGATATTGACCATTCTACAATTGAGCAGCAGAAGACTAGGGCTCTAAAAAGTGGACCAATATTTGTGCCCAGCCAAATGATTACCATTGTACAAACAAGTAAGAAAACAGGACAACCATACATAGTTAAACCTTTGAGGACAAATAATTTTCTCAACATGAAAAAACTAGCAGATGAAATCGGTAAAAATTACAACACGGATGAAAATGGGGAAAAAGTTTTGTGGCAGAAGATTAAAGTTATAAAATTAGACAGAGACTATCCATACATTATTTTTTTTAAAACCAGTTATCATGAAGAACGTAGGAAATTGAATGTTCGACAACAGCTAATAGGTAAACCGTTACCAATGGATGGCCTCAATTTATCCAAAGCATATCAAGAGTGGCAAAAAATAACGACAATTAAAAAGAAGGATTTGCTTTCTCTCTGCACCGCTTAACATCGTGAATTTTATTATGATTTTTTTGCTTCTCTTCCAAGTAATGTTTAAAATTTAAAAATCGTATGTAAATTTTTTATTTTCCCATTTAATAAAATAATTAAGTATTTTTTTGTTGTTTTGAACTAATAATTGTATTTTTCTTTTTTTTTCAATAAATCTTTAAAGATTGTACCATAACTGAATATTTTGAAAACCTTCCTTTACATTGCCCAACAAATTAGTTGAAATTATTAGAGTGATGGTAGGGAAATTTACATAGAAAGTATTGAGTTGATTCAAATTTTACCATGAAATTTTCAAATATCCTAATAAAATACAGTCGTAACTCAGAAATGTTCAAATATCTCCGTTTGTATATGTTTTAGAGAAAAATGATGAATACAGTTGAAAATAGATCATGTTTTTCCATAAAAATGAGTAATAATTTTTACATTCAGACTTTTCCTGTATTTACAAAGAATATTTGAAACTTCAAATGGCTCTCCTGCAAAATGCCAATTTTTGAATTACCACAGTATCTTACTGGGGGTGCGATATACTTATAATTTATCATGAAACTAACACAATTTTATTGTTTTTATGTAAAAAAATATACCACGTACCTAATTACTTACGATTCATAAGGGAATCCCAGCAGGAACTCGCCCCCTGGGCCACCTTCAGAGGAGATGAATGGGCAATGTGCAGAGCAATGCAGAGAAACCAAGTGATGCCAACTAGAGAGAGAGCTCGGAATAGAGATTCCTGGATGCTGTGCAGTCAGCCATGTACTTGAATAGTCCATAGCACCTGCATGAGTAAGTAATTATTTTATGTGGTTATAGCCATGGTCATAATGATGCCACCATCATCAGCCATTTCAGCCAGGGTCACTCTACTGCTGAATGATCACCTACTTTAGATCCTTCTACTTCTCGTGATTATCATTTTTTTGCTGCGTATCAGGTATCCTCGTCGAATTTACAGCAACCTGTAGTCATTAAATGCAAATTGGATATATACCAAAGCTCACTATATAGTCAGGCTGTAGCATAAAACTACTTTACTTTAAATGCAATATAGTTTGTAGAAAATGATTATTGTTGCATATTAAAAATGGTAATAGTTTGAACAAAATATGCAATCAAAAATCTTTATTTATTATGATCAGGTTCATCATCAATTCATTGCCATGTCCTGAATATAAATAATAGTCGGACTTGGTATATGACTATATTATGCCCATAGTAGCATCACGTCGTTGGTAGATCGCTCATCCCTGAAGAAGTCAACGCTATAGGTATCAAGTTAAGATTTTTTTCATGATCCAAAGGTATGGAAAAATGGCTATAAAAAAGTATGTTATCATAATTTGTATGTACTTTGATATTTTCAATCATGTATTTAAATTATGATCAAAAGTCGTAATGTCCTTTTTATCCGCAGACTACCGGGTGCCAAAATATCTAGTATATTACCATTTTATAATTATTACTATTCTCCTCTTCCTGGCACTATAACCCTATGATGAGTCTTGGTTTCTTCTCGCATCCCCGTTCATCTATGTTGGTCCAAAGCTGCTTCCTTTACATTACCCTTCCGTCTACTATAAGGTCAACCAGGTTTTCGCTTTCCTATAATGCTCTAATGTTTATTGTCATGCCTAACTCACACAATGCATTTCAAGTGTCAGTTAAATGCATTTAATGTAGAACAGAAGCAACATTGTGTTTCTTACGACAACTCTTTTCTTTATTTTTGAATACAATAAACTATTGTTGTAACGACTAAAATATTGATATATACATATCAGTTTTTGTTCGTTAGTGTCTGTAAATAGTATGATAAATTCTATACCTACTTACCGAGATTTAAAAACAGATAATTGCTGCAGACAATGATGATGTACTGGTAAGACTTAAAAATTAACTATAAATTAGTAGGTATATAAAAAACCAGACAATACATCTTTTCATCACATCAAAAGTTAAAAGTGACATAGGATCTGGATTGAGGATAGGAGAATTTCAACTTGGCCGGCAAGTCCAATGTTCCCTCTAAGGCAGCGGTTTCCAACCTGGGAGGCGCGCCTCCCAGGGGAGGCGCGATCTATTGCCAGGGGAGGCGCCAAAATTTTTTAATAAATTAATTTTTATACCACAATATCTACAAATAAATAAAACTTCATATCTTAACGTAACAGTGAAAATTCAGTGCATGAATGTTTATTTTAATATATAATACATATATTTAAATCCTATTAAAAAATATTTGGAGCGGAGAAATTTAAAAATGGCGCTTTTGCAAACGCTCTGTTTCGGTAATGCACAAAACGACCGCTGGTTGCATGAAAACATTAACCTCAAATTTAAATGTCACTCGTAGCTAAAGTGTCAACAGAAGCGTGTAGCCAGGGTGTGATATTGTTTTTTACGTGATTTCTTTAATATAATATAATAAAAAAATATTTTTTAGTGGAATGGATACATTTTTGAGTGGTTGTAAGAGAAAAGATGCTGATACTAGTGGGAATAAAACCGAAATAGAACAAGGAAGTAAAGCTCCCAGGAAAAGACAATACAGTTCATCCTATTTATCATTAGGATTCACTAGTGTTAGTATAGATGGCTTGGAAAAACCAATGTGTTTGTTGTGTTCGAAATTTTTGGCTTCAGATAGTATGAGACCAGTCAAATTAAAACGGCACCATGAAACTCTACATTCTGAATATGTTGATAAGCCCATAGAATTTTTTCAAAGAAAATTGGATGAGCTTAATAACCAAAAGCAAACGTTCAAAAAAAATTTTTCTGTAACACCAAATGCATTATTATTAGCTTCGTACCATGTCTCTTACCGAATCGCAAAATGTAAGAAACCACATACAATAGGAGAAACTCTAATTTTACCAGCAGCTATTGATATGGTTCGAATAATGTTCGGCGAATTATATGCAAAACAGTTGCGACAAATTCCGCTTGCTGATAATACAGTCGGAAGAAGAATCAATGATATATCTGAAGATATTTGCGATCAATTAGTTTCTCGGCTGCGTACTTCGAAATTCGCCATACAAGTAGATGAGGCGACTGATATAGCTAAAGATGCCCATTTAATTGCATATGTTCGATATGTTGGGGAAAATAATATATTAGAAGATATATTATTTTGCAAACCCATTCCTGGAAGGACCACATCCATTGAAAATTTTAATATAATGGACAGTTTTTTTGAAAAAAACGACATAACGTGGAATAATTGCATTGGACTGTGTACTGACGGTGCTCACTCAATGTCCGGATACAAAGCAGGTCTTCAAGCATTAGTTAAAAAGAAAGCACCACATGCTATCTGGACGCACTGTATGCTTCATAGATCAGCTCTAGTGTCAAAAAATATGAGCGAGGAACTTAACAACATTTTTACAAAAATTACAAAAATTATAAACTACATTAAGAACAGTCCGTTGAGATCTAGGCTGTTCGCAAAGTTGTGTGTAGATATGGAAGCTAATTATACCTCACTTCTGTATTATTGTGAAGTTCACTGGCTATCTCGTGCAAAAGTGATTCAAAGGGTATTTGAACTCAAAGAAGAAATAGCAACCTTTCTCGAAGGAAATTACCATGAAGAGGCACATTTGTGGACGAACGATAATTTCCTTGTTAAACTTGCCTATTTGGTTGAAATTTTTGGAAAATTGAGCAGTTTGAATAAGTCAATGCAGGGATCACAAATGCATCCACTTGTTCAAAAAGACAGTGTAAAAGCTTTCATTAAAAAGTTGAATTTATGGAAGTCAAATTTACAAAAGAATGAGTTGGACATGTTTTCACTGCTAAAAGATTTCTGGGCCACAGCCAATATTGAAACAAGCAAGAATCTTTTTATTGAACACTTGGATGGTTTAGTGCTGCATTTTTCAAATTATTTTAAAGACCTTGATTTCTCAAAGTTTTTGTGGGTACAGAATCCATTTATCGACAATGAAGATGACGAATTTGAGCTGACAACCATTGAAAAGGAAAAGCTGATAGAATTATCATGCGATAGCCTACTAAAACAAAAGTTTCAAAATGAAACCTTAATTCAATTTTGGATGAATCTTAGCGGAGAGTATGAATATTTGTATTACAAAGCAATGCAAGTGCTTCTACCGTTTGTAACGTCGTAACGGGCTTTTCGGCACTGGCTGCAATGAAAACCAAATATCGAGCTAGGTTAGTAGTCGAAAAAGAGCTACGAGTGGCACTCTCCATATTGCCCTCAAGATTTGATAAACTTTGTGCCAATAAACAACAACAACCCTCGCATTAAATTTTTATGCGATAGATGTAGTTGGTTTAAATGTTTAAAAATATTTTTTTATAAAAAATAAATCTACACGTATGTGTATGTTATAGTTAAACCTTATTATTATTCTGTTAATTGTAGTTTTCAGTTTTTTTTATAATTAAGTTTTTATTATTTAAAACATTTCTATATTATTTAATCTATTAAAACAATAAAAGGTAGGGGAGGCGCGGAATTTTTTTTTTCTTCGGGGAGGCGTAGTAGCATAAAGGTTGGAAACCGCTGCTCTAAGGTGTACGTTTCAAGAAGGGATCACCATATCCGTCCCATTCTAAAGCATGCCAAAGTATACAAAAAAGATACGTATTTTAGTGTTTAGCAATGACCACCTATGTGCCGGATCCTCTACATTTCTTAGCCTTTGACATGTTTCAACTTGCAGGAGACATTGTCAGTACAGTCTAATTAATAATAAATCCTTATTGTGAAAACATCACAGTTCTTACAATATCTTTAAACGGTAAAAGTGGTCGTGCCAAAAAGCAGTGTTTTTTATTTAAAATATTTATAATACAAAACAACTACAAAATAACTACATGTGTGTTTTGTCTGCGTAACACACAATTCAAGTGAACAATTTGATTGTTTGCACAGTTACATAATATATAGTACAATTATAATATTTATTAATTATAGAAAACTTATCCCCTAAAATGTCAAAAAGGAGTGGATGTGATATTTCAAATGCGACCATTAAGAAGAAATCCTGCGATAAATTTAAATTGGAATGGCTCTCTAAAATTGTCGAAACAGAAATACCATCTTCAATGCATTCGCAAAAAGTAAAAATTGGTGATATGTTTGTTTATTCGGAAACAGATGATTATGTCAAACGCAGCAAAATGCAAGGGGAATTCACGTTTGAAAAAAATGGATTGAATGGAGGTTGTATATTAAACTTAAAATCATTTAAGTCAAAAAGTACACCGGGATGCTGTTACAAAATTGAAAAATTTGAAAAGAGATGGAATTTTGAAAATAATGACGGAAACACCCGAGGAACGAAAGAATATGATTGAGATCGCTTTGCGCAAAAAATCTGTTTGCGATTTAGTCAAAGTGTTAATCGATAATGTACTATTGGCTATAAAAATAAAAGCTTCGACGCTTTCTGTACAAGATATTCATAATCATATATCTAACTAAATACACAGATATTCCAGAATATTATGCGTTCAAATTCGTCGAACTTTGACTTAATTTTAAACTTTGTCATTAAAAAAGAAACTGTACGTGTGTGTTTGTGGGGGAGGGGGGGTGTAAATTTACCGCACCGGATGACACCAACCCTGCACAGATGCATTGATGATCCGCACACACAATAAAAAAAATTAAAGGGAACTTTGCCCATAGTTGAAACATAGAAGTAACATAAGGATGTTAGGATATATTTTCATTTAATTACAACATATTACAACTATTTTAGTTAAAGCACGTCATTTTATCGCTCTTTTTGGTATGTACTTTAAAATATTCTGTAGTTTTAATAAGTTTAGTTCGGTTTTAGCTAAGCTGATTTTACTTACATAAGTAATTTCAACAGAATAGGATTACAAATTTACTATAACCTCTTTTACCAGAGCTTTTCCGGGTTTTCTGCTAAGCTTAAGTCACGGATTAGCGCGCATGTAAAGATAATGAAAGCTTTCGTAAGTGAATAATGTTTTACTCTTTTTAATTTAGATTTTTATTACCATGAATATTTTACAAAAAAATAGATTTTTTGTAAATCTATATTTAGTATTTTAATTTGTATTTTTCTCAATAGCAGGAACAACAACGTAGCAAAGATCTTTGATATCTTCTCATTCTACTTACATTTAAGAATGCAATTAACTTCGTTCCGAAATACAATGAATAGGTACATAGATAATTTGAAAACACCTCAGGAACACTTGATAAGTTTTACGAACTATTTTAGTAATATTACTTTTGTTTTTTTTTTATATAGGTAATATTTTAACACTATTTCTTTATTTTCCATGTCTTGTTTTTTTTCTTTTTAATTATTATTTACCATGTCCCTGCTTTTTCGTACAAGGTAGTTGTTAGTAATTTTTGAACAAACACCCAGGCTTTGAGAAAATCACATAAATATTGTGTCCTCACCGGGGTCGAACCCAGAGCTCCCAGATGGAAAGCCAGCGCCTTACGCACTGCACCATGAGAGCTGTCTCTATGCCATCTTGTGAATGTCTTGAATATATAATTTGCAAAGCTTACTATTGCTTATTATTGTTAATCTCAGGCTTGAATCTTGGGTTTGACAAATATACATATTGTTTTTCAATGGATGTTTGGTTTCAGTGTATGGACTTAATAGGTTGAGCAAGTGGCCGACATCCATTTCTCGTAAAAACAAAAATCTGTTAATAAAAACCTCTGCACTGTGGATGCATATATGATCTTCTTAGGATCTGACATGAAAGTGAATTGATTTAAGTACAAAATTATCATGTAATACTTGTAAAAGGTGTTTAATTGATTTTTCTTAACAGTATCTGGAGCGGCCGCCATCTTGTATTTAAGACATCACACAGTCTATCTGCCAAGATTTCAAGCAAAACTTCCGGTAAATCATGATTGTAGAGTAGTGAATCTATTTCAGGTAGCCATTCAATTTATTTATTTAAAATTACACAGACTTTTATTTAATTACATAATATTCCTCAGAACTATTGGAAAGATCTCAAAAACCTATTCCAAATTATTTTCATACCTCTACCAGTATATGCACACTGGCACTAGCTTCAAGGGTTCCGTCACCGTGGCCGGCCTTCCTTCATCCTGCAGCGGTGCTACAAAACCTATCTACGCGCTGCAGGTATGGCACGGCGGAAGGCGAAAAGTTTTCAATGGACTGAGGGAACTGGCGCAAACTTGTGTATACCCCATCTCCAATTCTGGGTCGTGACAGGGTGACAGAAAAAGACCAGTATATCTACCCTACGCAGAATAAAGATTGTATAGTAAAAATTCTTGCAATGAATTCTGTGGTATTAACGGGCACATATTATATAACTACGTCTTGAAGACCTCTTCCTCGTCATGAAGAAGAGATACAGTAAACACAATAAAATAAAAATTTATACACATTAATTTATACTATAGAAAAAATATATACATTAGAAATTCATTAAAAATACATATTGTGCGTTATAATTAAATATTTTTTCCAACAATTATTGTTCGAAAGTATTTTAGCGCACTAATTCACTACTCACCAATGCTATAATATATTTCTCTTTAATTTTACTACAAAATACATTTATATTTCTCTATTCATGCTCGTTTTGTGTCTTAGTGCAACAAAATAAATATATAATACAATTTCAAAATAATTATTAATTTTCGAGCAATATTTTAATAAAACAAACAATTATAATGGTAGAGTGAGTTAATAGGAAATGTATTGTTATCTTACCATAATGAATACACGTGTTGTTCAGGTAATATTATATTACTGTTAAATATGCCAAAGAATATACGGAAAACAGTAAATAGTAATATAATTTTTATTTTACAAAATAAATTCATTTTGATAAGTGTCCCTTTATTTCACACAACCCATTACGCATGACTACACATGTGTAATAAAATGTCGAACATTTGAGCTCTGTGAAAACCAACAAAAACCTTCCTAGAAATATTTAATTGATATTTTACTCATTGGAACATTTTGAATAGACAAAACCTATTACGCTGTACTGAATATCTAAATGAAAATACCAAACGGTTTTACTTGAAAAGCTTTATAGTGATACGGGAAAGTCCATTCAAATTCACACAATTGCAAATAGATACCTTTCGTTCACTAGATAGAGGTTAAATAGTTTTGAGGAATTACTTACAGGCTGGGTAAATATACAATACAGTGATATTAAATGCATACTAAATAATATGTTTTATTGCTAAAAAATTATAATTAAAATAGGTTAAGAAGTAAAATAAAACTTTATCAATGCTTGTTCATAAATTGTAGGCTCTAATTGTGTGATTGGTGTGATTATAATTTAATAAACTATTACTTTTATTCAACGAATAAGACACAAGATTTAAGAATTTAACAGTCTATATATTGAACATACGAGTATCTACATAATTTGAAGACATCTCATGAAAAAATCTAGAAAAAAATCTTTTTCTAGAAATAGTTAATTGGGAAAGCCCACTGCCACAAATCCAGCTGATACAGGTCCAAAACAGCTGATACAGGTACAGGTTTTTAACAAAACGATTATTTCCAGTGGCATGAGTGTTTTAAAATTATTTATGTCCAATATGTAATGTTACACTCTCAAATCTTGTGTCTTATTCGTTGAATAAAAAAAATAGTTTTTATAATCATTATTAGCGAGTTACGTTAAAAAAACTAAATAATCGAGTGATCCGTGATGTTGGTTAGTAATTAAGGAATTAATTGATACCTACCTTACCTTAGTATGATAAGCATTTCATAAAATAATAACCAGTTAAAATCGTCGCAATTAAGTAGGATGGCCGTAGCTTAATTGGAAAAGTACACTGGCATGAATTTAACGGATATACGGTTAAATCCTGTCGGGTGTCGTATTTTTTCTAAAAAAAGTTTTTTTTCTAGTGTGTAATCATTATTTATTACCATATCTTTGCCACTAGTATTTTTAAGGTAAGCGCTAAGTAATTGCCTTATAATGAGTCTTTATTACTAAAGTGCTTAAACTATAAAAAAGTATACAGATTATTAATATTCTGCTTGAAGATATAAAAGAAAACTTTCTTATATAGATATATTTTCTATACTTACAAACTATGAAGAGATATAGGGGTAGTTTATTGTGCTTTCATGTGAAAATGCCATTTACCTACGTTAAACCTACGTTAAACGAATCGGTTGTAGCGATTTCAGGAAAGGCTTAATTTGTTAGAGGAATGTTTTTTTTGATATCTTTAAACTGAGTAAGTCCATATTTATGTATATTATGTTGGTAATGCCTTGCATTTATATTCCAATGAAACATGTTGTTGAATGTGCATTATCTCTATAACTTGACGAAAGCTTAAATATTATGAATTATTATTAAAACATTATTATTATAGTCTTGCTCCCCGAACAGTTTAATTGGGCTTTGTTATGTTATATAAACCGAGAGTATTTTATGCACTATTTATTAAATTTCACAATGAAACAATACCTTTAACAATTATTGTGAAACCTAACATAAACTGTTTAAAAGCTCATAATATCATATTATTTAAATGAGAGAATTCATGAACATAGACCAGGGGTGGCAAACCTATGGCACGCGAGATGAATTTTCACGGCACGCGAACGAAAACCAATAAAAAAATTCAAAAAAGGTTTACAAATGAATATTATACTTACCTACATATAAAAAAATAATGTCGACATTTGAGAAAATTGTGCAGCCTGCAGCCCGCGGCGAAAATATTTTCCTAAAAAAACGAGCCGACTCTTGGGCACGTCAGACAGTCGAAAAATATTTTTTGGGAAATGTTGGCACTCGTATGCAAAAAAGTTCGCCAATCCTGACATAGACGATTAAAAAAACAATGCTCCTATTAGTCCGTCGGCATAACTTGGAAAATCCAGTGAATTTTGAATATTTGTATATACCTAGGCATGAAATTTGACATGATGAATATGCATTTTATAATGATCATTTTAAAGAAAAAATAATCAATTTTTGTATATCTTGATTATATTGATTAATTATTGTACAATAAAATTATATTAAGTATATAAAAAGGTTTTACATTTTTTACAAAACATACAACTGACATTCTTCGTATAATATAATATCTATTCATCATGCCGATCATTAAATTTTTCGAGCTTTTTCGCTGCCATTGACAGTTAAACAAACCCATTGAAAACGCTTTTTTTCAGCAAAATCTTTTAATTAATCATTTAAAAGTTTTAAAATGTTTGAAATAAAGGGTTTTTATACACTATAATTTCTTTTAAAAAAATCAATCGAATCGAACAAAAAAAACAATGTGGTTATTTTACAGCAATAGTATTTCATATTTTTTCAATTACGAAACATGTAAAACTTCAAATTGGTATTTATCATCATCAAAATACACTAAACAATAATATCAGTAAATTAATAAGTACATAAAATATAGGTGTACCTAAAATATTTTAATTTTCGTGTCCCTCATTGTTTTTTTTTAAATTATTAATAACCATGTCGCTTTTTTGTACAAGGTGGTTGTAGTAATTTTGAACAATAACAGATACCCAGGCTTTGAGAAAAATACATAAATATTGTGTCCTCGCCAGGAATCGAACCCAGAACTATCGGGTAGAATGCCAGCGCCTTACGCACTGCACCACGAGAGCTCCCTGTCATCTATACCAGCTATGTAAGTTTACCATGATATGCACAAAAGTTGTTTGTATTGTATCAGCCTTGCGCCATTATTAAAACTGTATAATTGTTCAAATTAAAATCAATTATTTATAATTTACGAAACGAATCATGCATTGCACAATAAACCTCACAAGCCTGATTAATCAAATCAAATTGTCTATGTCAACTAAGTGATGCAAACAATATATTAACTGTAACCTTATAACTTATAACAAAGCTGTATAAATACGAGGGTTTCAACTATTGAAAATCACTCGACATCACTCAACGCTATCGCCCTCAACTTAACATTTTTAGTAAATCAACTACGCGGCTCGATTGCGTGATTTCCCAAGAATTGCATCAGCATTTATTATTTTTACGATTGTTTATCCAAGTTAGCATTTTTAATCAAAGTAACTCGATACCTACCTGTCACATTAAATTTGTAACCAATAAATAATAACATTATTTATAAATCTTTATGCGAGAAGAAATAAATTGGGTATTTTATCAATCACACGCATCCTATCTGATCTAATTTCAACCTCACTACCCTCGTCCTTTATTCTTACCACATAAGATAAAATGTCATTTGATTTATTCAATTCATAACTTACAAAATGTTAATAATTTTGCTCTGACCACACAAATCTACCATACTAAAATCATTCCAAGAATTCTATGAAGTGTTTTAACGGCCCACATGCTCGTCGTAGGTCAAACTTGAGTTTTTATGGTATTTTCAAACCATGATCCTGGACACTCCTTAAACATTGTAGATAATCTGTTTATATAATTTTGAAGCCTTATTATCTTTTATAGTTATTTTAAACATTTGATGACTGCATAAAGTATTTTTGTTACATAAAATAGTATTCTTTTAAACCTCTCGCTCTAATGTTTCAAACACGCGCGTCAATATCATTTTACTCCCTACTTCAATTATAGTTTGTCAATTTATGGCTACGGCCGTATGTTGTAGCTTAACCACTAGGAAATGCCAAAAAAATGGCGTATTTAAAAAAACACTACCTTATTCTTAGGTCAATAATTATTATAAAGCAATCATTATTCATAAGATGTTTATCACACTTGAATGGTCAAATACAGCTTATAATAAGTATCTTTAGAATCATCATCAAATGAGTTAATCTTGCCGATTTTTGAATAATAAAATGCCTAATTCTTGTCAAATTTGGGATCACAGAGATTATCAATATAATTTTTTTTCGTGAATATTTTACAAAAATTATCTCGTCATAAATTATACTAATGGTTTTATAAATGCGTTTAAACATTAATAAATGTAAAAAATTTTAACACCACTGCACAGTTATGTACCAAAATATGACTATATTCTAAAACATTAGAGCGACAGGTTTAAAAGAATACTATTTTATGTAACAAAAATACTTTATGCAGTCATAAAATGTTTAAAATAAATATGAGGGATAATAAGGCTTCAAAATTATATAAATAGATTATCTGTCCAGGTCCAGGTCCAGGTCCAGGTCTGATTAAGTGTCCAGGATCATGGTTTGAAAATACAATAAAAACTCAATTTTGACCTACGACGAGCATGTCCCCTCTTAGTACTAACATTTTATAACACCATTTTATTATTATATTCAAAATCGAGTCAATAAAGAAATGCAGAAAAAATCAATATTCAATTATAAAAATTAAAAAAAACACGGCTGAGATAGAAAGGAATCTGATCATAACAAACGATATTGAATGTAAACAAAAGGTTTGCAGAATAAACAACGAAGCAACGCTTTCAGCTGTACAATGCAACGCTTTGAAATTGCAGATCTCTGAAATATTCTTCGCCAGCACGTATTTATTACTTCTTTTTGTTATACGTGTTTCTTGCTATTTGTACTATTTGTTAAGTTTAGCGATAAAATTGCTTTTATATCTTTAAAATTAAGCCAATTATATGCCAAGATAATATTGTTATGTACATATATTTTTCACCCTTCGGTAGTAAAATATAATACTGCATAGATGTAAACGTTATGTTAAATATATAATGAACTCTTTACACAATTAATGTCAAAAGATACATTAAAGCGTCAATCTGAGGCAAAAGATGTTGGTATAATTTTTGATTATTCATTATCTTTTCACTCGCATATTTTCTTCTTCTACTAGAATAACTTCTACAACTCTAAGTGCGAATAAACTTATTGGATTCGTCATGCGACAATCCAAGCCATTCAAGAATCTAAATTTCTTACGTACACTCTACGTCTCTTTAGTGCGTAGCATTCTTGAATATGGGTCGATTATCTGATGTCTTTATGAGGTTTCTTACAAGCTTATTTTAGAACGCCTCCAGAAGAAATTTCTTCGATGTCTTTATTTTAAGACATATATAACTATTTTCCTTTAGATAATTCGTCAAATGATTATTTTCAAGGCAAGCTTACTTTTCACTCTCTTGAATCTAGTAGGTCTCTTCTGCTCTTGAAACACTTTTGCTTGTTATCGCGAGAGATGGTTTCTAATCCTGGTGTCCTAATGAATTTGAATTTACATGCACCTGTCAATTACCTACGTGGTCGTAATCATAATTTATTCTGGATCGGAACCGTTTCCTCATATCAAGCCTATCAGGCACCATTAGCGAGAGGTGCAATACTAGTCAATGCGCTCCCTATATACGTAGAGATTTTCGGTGACGTGCTATGTATTTGTACTCGAAATGATAATTCTTCTTTATAAAATTGTATGTTTTTTTGTTATCAAAATTTTATTTTTATGTATAAAATTGTACTTAACTTAGTATGTTTTTATTTTTATTTACTTTTTATTATTATTATTTTATATATTCTCTTCTTCTATCTCGTGAGGGTAATATTTATTATAATGTAAATCTCATGCTGTGTATGTCTTGAATTTAAATTTGTTATGTCCACAATGTTTTTTTTTCTTATAAATAAAAAACAGTTATATTCAAATACATAGAAAGACAACATTACTTTTGCAATCGAAAGTTTTGTTTTTAATCTTAAGTTTTTCAATTAAAATGCCAACAATGGTAAAATTATGAAAACTATACAAATAAACTTCAAATTGTTGTTTTATCTGTGATTTAATTGAACATGTGTCGCGGATGCTTTTGTCATTTACTTTCAAACTACACTATGTTAACTGAAATACTACGTCAAACCAATTTATTTGACGCATTCATTCAAAATTTAGATATTTTAAATAATAATAATAATATAAATTGATTCGCGTTTGCGTAGATAATCAGTAATTGAAACTACTTTGTTTTATCGGAAAAAACCACCATACTTGATTTATGTGTACGAAATTGTATTATTTAAGCTTGTTTCAAGATTTCACCACTATGTTGGGTGTTGGGGGAGTCACTCGTTGTGCAGCCGATTTTCAACATCTAATGCATTTATTCCTAAGTAGTCAGCAACATAACTACCTAACAAGGTAGAAACCTTACTGCAATGAAGAAAATCCCCTTTTATTTATATTTTTTTGTTTTATTTAAATACTTCCCTGAAAAATAATACACTTTTCACTGCAAACAAAAATATTAATTTTAATTCTAGTCTAGTCGAAGAACTGTCGCCTTCCAAACTGTGTATCTAGCTAGACCTCGATAAATTGTGCTTGCAAAAATCACAAACAATACTTCGCCCACCTTCTGTTTGCTTCTTTTGTGGAGCTTTCTCATTTTGCATTCGTTTGGATTAAGTACCAACACTCCAAAGGATTCCCCTACAATAAATATTTTACTTTTATACCACAGACACGAAATAAAAGAACACGCATAACTATTAATTAAAATCTGAATATTAGCATTTTGTATTATTGTCATTTTGATATATTATGTATCCGTTTTATAAATTGCTTTGTGTATTTCAAATTCCAGAAAAACTTGCAGCAAAAATAACAACATTATTCTTAATTAAGTAAATCGCACTATTAATTAAAAAAAAAAAAGTCTTACTAACTCCATAATAATAAATAACTATTAATAGTTGAAGCCGGTTTCATCAGCTTCAAAAGGACATTCTCAACAAGTATGAAACCATAAAACTATAGAAGTATTAATAATAATATAAAAATAAAAAATATTGATTTACCATATTATAGAAAAAGTTTTTGCTGACTTCTCATATGACACTTCTTCTGGTAATTGGAGGTATTCATGGGTCTAAATATTGATGGTGTGTAGTACTCATTAGATGATACTTTATATTTTGAAAAAAAAAACAAATTTTATTTTTATTCAAATCGTAGTCCAGTGTCATCGATAAGTAAAAGGTATTTTCGTTAGATTCCATAAAACACCAAAAAATATATATAGTTTATTATATATAATTCTTATGTAAAGTCTACTATGGAGAACGTATCAGAACGTTTACTTCTTGATTCGTGGTCTACGAGTTTTAATCATACTTAAACTTCGCTAATTGTTGTTAGTTACTAATTGTGAACAGCTATTTATACATATTCTAATTTTTGTGGAGAATTTTTTTGTCATGAATCAAAAAATTGGAAAGCTGGTGGTTTTGGGTACTCTTTAGGTAAGTCAAACTATACGAAGAACGTCAGCGAGTTAGAGTAATGGAGTGAATGGAGGAACGTGTTGAGGGATACTTTTCCCCGAGGTAAGCAGAAGACCATGACGAGTGGAGATCCTTGGTTGCTAAACATATAGATAGACTTTGGATTAGAGAACTATATCTTGTTGAGATGCAATAAACAATTACATGTTTATGGTATCGGTAATCTTTTTAAAAAATATCACAATAAAACATTGCCCAGTGACTAAAAAGGATACCGTTAATAAAATACAACCGTTCACGTTGGTAGTCAAAGGAAGTGAAAGAGTTAAACGCAACCCCTAGTGCACCGCTCAACCCGCGAAGCCTTTTAAAGCTCTGCCGCCGGAAACAAACAAAGCCTTCGCGAATGAGAACAGGAAAAGGCACATCGGGGGGTCGTTATTGAGCATGTCTTTTAGATGGCGGAGTGCTCTATCACCTGCATTACAAAGATAATTAGTAAGTAGTAACTTTAAATATAACACACATATGTTATTTTGCTAAATATTTTTTTTTCCTAAGTTTTGGTAGCAGTTAGTATGTAAATCCAACGATATAAGTATATAGAAAATATCACATGCAGTTACCGTAAAAAGAAGCGTCGCTTCAATTCACGCCTTCCTGTACCTATTATGAGTATTTTTCTTTAATTCTGCGCTATTATTTATATATCTACTCGAGTAATATCTAACCATGGTTCTTCGAGATGTGTCAAGCATTCCTTGAAAATGACAACGTGAAATAGGCGCGCAAACATAAAAATGGCTTTTAAACAGGTATTCATAATATTCAATAAAAAATATTGATTTTTAAAACAGGAGGAGGTAGTGTTAATAAAATCTGAGTTTCACATTTATCCTGCCAATTATTCAAAACTTCTTGTCGCTTTAACCACACACGCATTCCACATACCTAGACACTCCGCACTTTGGGTATGGCGATTAAGACCTGGGTTACAGCTTTACTATGGATGCTCACCTACGCGTAACTGTGATATATCAGTAGTAGTTATTGAAAGCACGTAGCCTAATGGTCACAATTATTGATATCGTGTCCATTTGTGTCACGCTGTCATATTTCTAGACATATTAATAAAAACATTGGACGCCTCAGGTGGCTGCACTGATTCATGAGTGCCATGGGTTTTCCACTGGCACAGACCTTCTATATTGAATCTAAATCCTCCAGCTAACGATCCTCAGTCACGATATAATGACGAAGACGAAGAAGACATGGTAATATTAATTGATCCGCCTATGACTCGTATGAATTCATTCTAATAATAACGCTATCGCAGGTGTTCCAAGTGAGTGAGTCATAAACGGATCGATAACTCAAAAACCACTCGCCCATCCAGACAGTGCATGGTGCGAGTTCAAATTCTACTCAATATTATTTTTTTGTCAATGATTTTTTTTATGGATATACGAGTAGGTACATTGAATGGAAAATGCATACAGTGTTTTATAGTTGTTTTCTAGAAAATACTTTGTGGTTAATGATATACGGAATATAAGTCTTAAAAGAGACATACACTTTATAATATAAATGATAACCTCAATTAATCCTTAAATATTGTTTGTCTAGACATCTTAACCGCTACGACGAAGTAAATGATAGTTTTATATCAATAAGATTTATAGATTTTATTTCATATAATCCTTGGCAAGTTTAAAACGTCTCTTCTTTTTTGCTAACTACGTGATAATATAATTTTATATTACTGTATTTTATGGCCAACACTATTTTTAATAAGCTGCAAAACAGCCACAAAGTATAATAGATGCTCGAGAAAAAAATAAGCTTTTACAACATTTATTTGCAAATAATATGTCAAAACGTCACAAAAATATAATTCTGATATGACGTATATATTATAATGAATTGATCACACTTCATTTTAAATGTTGGTCAATAATAATAATAAAATATGGTTTTTATTGCGCATTGCACATATGTTGAATTGGCATAAGATGAGATTGTGGTGTTGTTATTATATTTCGAAGTATTATAAAGAAATACCCTACTCCAGTTTCGTATATTATCACTGCTAAAATGCGGAATACAGTCGTGGGCATACGCAGCTCTCCCATTAGGTCATTCGGTCATTGTCCTCCCAAAATAAATACCTTACAATCGACATAATAATATTAATAATATGTACAATGTCATATAATAATATTAATAATAATCGGTGGATTTGAAATTATAAGGCGTACGCTGTGTTTTTGTTTTGTATTCTCGATGGGCGATAATTCGCCGCCAACGTCCGGCGATTCAATTTTTGACCCAAACTGAGAATTTTTATAAAATTTTCTCTCTCATTTTTGATACATTAGACAAAGAAAGATGTAAAACAATATTCGACGCTTTAAGTTCCAAGGATGCGTGTATTATAATATATGCCTCTCGGCCATTGTTCGAGTGTGAAACAAAAAATATTTTCAGCTAATTATGTGAAACAGAATGATAAAGTCGACTAGGGTCCTGACACGGCCCCAAAATGTAGGCCATCAGCCGGCATTTCCCCTTAATAAATTAGTGACGTCACAACTTTTCGATCCGACCTTAAATGTCGATTTTACTTGAAAATACGTGGCCTATCTCTAAACAAAGCTATAGTAATTGTGTATTGAGTCCCATAGTACAATCTGAGCGACTTATAGCCCCTCAGAATGAACTACGGATGAATTTTCTTTCAAGGGGACCAAATGGTCTTATAAGGTGAAATGTAAGTAATTGAAATGTATAGGATTAAGGTTAAAAATAGATAATACATTGTAAACGACTTATGGGATATCATTTGCTAAGCATTGTAAATAAATGTCCATTTGCATTTAATCTGATTTTGAATTATATAAAAATAAATTTTATTTTTTCAAATTTGGTCTCGATCTAATTGCCGATACCAAAGCAAAATAACTTAAATAAATAAATTATGATATCAAATATTGTCGTAATTAAAATCTAATGATTACGTTTTGTAAGTACTGATTACGCACACTCAATTTAAATAATAAATTAATATTTCGAATCGTAATAAAAAGGGTACCAATTTAAGTACCTACTTTTGTAAAAGTTAAATGAAGGAATTTCGAAAATGGAAATTTTGATAATGTAAGTCTGAGGACTCGGTTGCTCTCCTAATTTACAAATAAAAATTATTCTTTAGATCTGTCAATTAACCCTGACAGATCAATATTAAATTACCCGAAATAGGTAATTTTCAAACTTAATAAATGAAGACTTGTCATAGAAATTTAGATTGAAACTAATGTTATACCTTTAAGTTGAAGTGTTCTATAAATGTAATTAAATAAATTTTAATCGTAACCCCTTCAGGCTGTCTGTAATTAGCCCGCAAAAGTTCTGCATAAAAGAAACGAACAACTTCGATTTCTGCCAGTCTTATTACATCCACGCTCTTGAACGGTGATTTTAATGATTCACGTCTCTGTTACGCTTTATTTTTAGCGAAAATATTTTCATTTTTCTTTTCCGTTAGCCCGATAAACGAACTAACAGATATTTGGACAATCTATGTCGAAAGCACTATAAAGACTTTTACGATTGTTATCAAACTTGTACCGCCTATAGGTATTAACTAATTGTATATTTTTATTCTATTGAATGATCATAATTTTCCGGCAAAGCCGGGAAATAAACGGCTTTTCTGTGATTGGTCCAAAACTTTGGCTCTTAGCTCTGTGGAGGAGGTAGAAAGATCTCCCATTGGACCATTTTTCAAATGACGTCAAAATCTCGGGGAGTTCCCTTTCGAAGAGTATAAAGGGACGTGTTTTTTCTATACCGTCAGTCGACGATTTTTCAATATTGCTGGGAGGTTGTGCCCGAAGGCGATCCGAATTCGCATAGTTTTTGGATATTTCCCCGATGTATTCGTTCGCGGGATATTTCTGTCGCGTCACAGTCTGACGTCACAGTGGATGACGTGTGTGATTCGGGTTGTCAGTTGATAACGTAAACAATATCGCGTCGCGTCATCGTCCGCGATCTCATTTCCGCGATATTATTTTTCTTTTTGAAAGAGCATAGCTCTTTAAAGTTTACGGTCGGCGACTCATAGTTATAAGAGTGTAATCGTACATAAATTAAATATAAAATAATTATAATTAATTAACTGTACTTAATAATTAAGTTAAATAAGTTTTCATAAAATAATTATGTAATTATTTGAAATTAAACTAAAGTGTATAATTGTCAATAAACAATTAATTAAAAAGAAATTAAATTTATTTATCGAGAATAATTTAATAAATAATTTAAACTGAATTACCACAAGGAGTTTTTATTTTGAAAATAATCAACGAAACATTTTACGAAAAACATCTGATACTAAGGAAAGTGACAGATAGTCAGCTGTCTTTGACGTTTACGTAAATATTTACGAAAATAAATTCGATTTGAAAGTCAATCGGATATATAATAACCTAGACACCAACCTATTGCTAGGTGATGGTTCTTAATAATATAAAATTAAATAATATTGATTAAGCGTATTCCAAAAGTGTCAATCAAGAACTTTAGTTGATCACCCTCTCCCCGAATAGTACCGAGCTAGCCAAACAAAGGTTCTTAATCGGTCCGAGGGCAGGACCGGTTGAAGATAAAGTACCTTTGAGACTATTCTTGGACCGGGGTATCGTCAGTCCCTTGCTACTGCCACGCCGGAGATTATTGTATGATGTATTTTTTCTGACAGTTGACAAGTTTTGACGAATGTCTTAGGTTGTTTTAAACGTATGTAAATAGTTTTTGGTGCAGTTATTATACGAATATACACACAAAGTTTGGTTTTTAGTGATTTATTACATTTTTGTGAAGTTTTGTGGAATTTACGACGGTTTATTTGTTTGAACTGACACAAAATGTCTAATTAGGTGGATTATATTTTAAACAAAATAAAGAATGAGACATTTAACTATGATAAACGTCTACAAGCGAAGATATTAGGCAGGTACATGCCGGATATGAAAATAGTTCAAACAACGAAAGAGAAAAGCAAAGATGTTTACAGATATTTTAACAAGAAAAGCTATCATTTTTTCGAATGGATATGTGGTTGCGATCGAAAGAATTTATTTTTTTGTTTTCATCGTTTAATTTTTGATTGCAAAAATGAAAAGCAATGGACAGAATTTGGTGTTGGTGATCTAAAACATCTCAAAGAAAAAATAAAAAAGCATAGCAAGTCAACAGCACACATAAATAATTCTATGAGTTTTGTTTTACTAGGAACAACAGATATCCGAATTCAGTTAGATAGTGCGTACCGGAGATCGATTGCTGATCACAATGAAATTGTCGATAAAAATCGTTTAATTTTAACAAAAATATTAAAGTGTATTCAATTTTGCGGATCGTTTGAGCTGGCTTAACGAGGCCATGATGAGTCTAAAGAGTCTGATAATCCTTGTATATTTCGTGGATTAATAAATGTCATGCAGGAAATAGATATTGTTAGGAAGGAGCATTTAGAAAGGTCAACTTCATTCAAAGGAATTTCGAAGACTATCGAAAACGAATTGCTAGATTCAATATTAAAAGTCACTCAAGAAGAAATTAGATGTGACATAAAAAAATCTAATTACGTAGCTATTCAAGTTGACGAAACGACAGACAGCTCCACAAAAACGCAAATGGTTTTCGTTGTGAGATATTTAAAAGACAATATAGTATGTGAAAGATTTTGGAAGTTTGTAAATCCAGAGGTGTGCACGGCAATAGGATTAACAGAAGAAATTTTAAAAGAGCTGAGAATCTTGGAAGTTTTTCCCTGACAGCTGATAGCGCAAAGCTACGACGGAGCTGCCATAATGAGACGGAAAACTGGAGGAGTTCAGACGAGAGTCCGCGAAACTTTTGCACTAGCACAATACATCCACTGTTATGCTCATCAATTTAATTTAGTTCTGCAAAAAGCATCCACCATAACCACTGATCTGAAAGTTTTTTTTGCCACAGTCCAATCATTTTCCGTCTTTTTTTCGAGATCACCAAAAAGAACGAAAATATTAGATGAATTCGTCAAAGTGCGTCTACCGAAAGCAGCTCCAACTAGATGGTGCTTCAATGCTAAATGTGTGGAGACAGTTTTTTTGTACCGAGAAGACATTTTACAGTGTTTAAATTCAATACTGGACAGAGAAAATGACACCAATACCCTAAGTCAAGCCCAAAACTTAATAAATAATTTGGAAAAAAACACTTCTATTTATTGGTTGACTTTTTTTCACAAAATAATGCCTCATTGTCCAATTTTATTTAAACAAATGCAAAAAAGAAACTTAGACGCTATTAAGATAAAAACATACATCGATAATTTAAAAAAATAAATTTCTGAAATCAGAAATGAAGCTAGCACTAATCCGAATTCCAGCTGTGCAACGGGTGATCATAAAAAGCGACGGATAGATGACAATAGCAACGCAGTAGCAATTGAAGTCTGTGATACAATTATAGTGGAAATAGAAGCACGGTTCACATCCAACGATCATCTCATTATATCCGATTTGTTCAATAAAGAAAATTACACTGATTTTAAAAATAGTTTTCCCACAAGTCAAGTAAATTTGGTAAAACAGTTAGAAGAAATAAACATAACCAAGTTAAAAAATGAATTATTGGTGTTTTATCAACGAGATGATTTGCATGGCGCTAATAGTGCAGTTTCTCTTATACATTTTTTACTCAGCAATAATTTCAACGAAACATTTTCCGAGTCGATCAAAGTTCTCCAATTTATTTGCGTCATACCAATGACAACAGTTGAAAGTGAAAGATGTTTTTCCACTCTGAAAAGAATAAAAACCTTTCTACGCAATACGATGGGCCAAGATAGACTGACCGCTCTTGCAATGCTCAGTATTGAAAAAAAATATGTGGGAAAATTAGACAATTTTTATAATCGTGTGATTGATGATTTTTCAAAAAGTAAAGAAAGAAAAGTGGACTTAATTTACAAAAAATTATAACGCGTTGTGTGCAATTTCGGTTACAATGGGTTGGCGTTATGAAAAATGGACATTTTTTGAAGGGTAAGTAGGTATATATCTATAACAATTTCTAGCACTTATTATATAATGTATAAAAAGTCAACTTGCAATACGTATTTTAAGTATACAACGAAAAGGCAAATTAAAATAATATATTCAAAATTGACCTACCAGTTTTTCGGGCCTAAGGCCGCCAATGGTCGTGGGTGATTGTTAGTCTTATAGACTGAATTATTGAAAAATCGTATATTTTAAAAATTAAAGGTGTTTCGGATTTTTTTTTTCAGTTACTAGTCATCAATATAGGTACATTAAAAAGCAGTATTCGTCAATTATTTGTCATGAAAATATTATTATGATAATTATTATTACATTATATCGAAGAATCTATATCCAGTACTACAATAAGACTATAGTGTAAAAAAACTCATCGAAAATCTTTTAAAATGCCAGTTGACAATGGTCCTTGTATGATGACCATAATGGTCCGGATTGGTGCTCAATTATGTAGATTACATTTTTTTTTAATTAAATAATTGTCCAAATACAAGCAAAGTTTTTATTTAATAAGTAATTTGATTGGATATGTATACTAGTATTATAAAATAACAGAAGAGTTTATATTGTTAATTTTAATTTTGTTTTACATATTATGTGGATATTTTACGCGAACTTTGTTACAAAATTAAAAACAATTATTTCAAACGTTCATTGATTGAAAAGTAAAATTCCACGAATCTTTTATGACCTTAATTATTCGCCTATATATATATATATATCTATTTGTTCAATATTCAATTTTAAACGTAAACGATTGTTTCTAAAATAATACATGGTGGGAAAATAACAAAATGCTTTGCTTAACAAAAGTTACAAGATGAAAAAATACTATAAGAAAATTTGAAAATGAGCTCAAGAAAAGAAAAGAGAAGGAAAATGTAACGACGTGAAAAACTAGTTTCATAATGTGGGTAAAAATCTTTTCAGGCTTTTCAAAACTACCTGTCTCTAGACATTGTTAGAATTTTCTTAGCTATAAATCATTTCCATTTAACGCTCTAACTAAATGAAGGGATTTTCTTATTATAATAATTGTAAAGAACACTTACAATTTTTATTTCTCATCGTATAAGATTGTACATTCATAACTTGTCTAACAAAGATAACGCTTACAATATACAGGCATATTGTCTGAAAAACTCACTGTGCCTGTATGCTTTCTGTACGAGACAACCTCAACTGGGTTTGTACAGTTTTTGAATAAAAATATGCCAAGAAACTTTTTGTTCTCGTTTTATAAACTTTACCTTGCCAGCGACCGCTTATTTTATAAAACTTGCTCACCACGCAAGAATACATTTTTCTAATTACAAGAGTCTCATATAGAGTATTGAAATCATACGAGATATTTTAAAATGACCTACTATTTTTATCAAACCAGATACTGCATTTTTTTTCAACTATATTATCGATCACAGATTTTATAAACAAAATAAAATATCGTTTACTGTCATTCACACGATCTATTGGGCGTGGGCAGGTTAAATCTATTCCTTTATGTATGTAATTTTATGTTATATTACTATCAAATAGCAAGTTTCACATCACAGCACATTTTCTTTTATATGGGACAGTACCTGGCAACTAGTACATATTTATTTAAATACTTAACATGCATAATTTAAAAACATCACAGGGAAATATATAATCACCAGAAAACACCTTATTGAAGAAAAAACAACTCTAATTGGATTCGCACGAATGTCCTCACCAATTAAGTTACGTGCCTCCCATCAAATTGCGATGAAATTAACAAGTATTTTTTTACACATTAAATATTCGATAGGTACTCAAAATTTATTTCGGGTGGTGGGAGTCTAGGACGATTCGGCGCCGGAAAAACTTGGCGCCACGTAATCGAGTGAAATTCGAAAATTCGAGAATTTAAATTTGAATATGTAAATAACGATTTAATTGTGCATATTATGTTTACGTTCCAAAGAGAAGAAAGTTATTTTGTTTATATATAAAGCCTCAGGCATAATAATTCTCGATCCGTAATAAAAAAAAAACATTACCCATTTTAAGAGCAAAATGAATTAAAACCACTAAGTAGTAGATAAATTCCTCGTCTACTTACTGTATAAATCATAACAAACGTCATTTATTTCATTCGGCAGTGCGGCGCCCAATATTAATTGTCCTGGCGTCCAGTTGTCCCAGTACTTTTTTGTCAATGTTCACTAAACATTATTAAGTAAAATATACGTGGTAATACGATATAAGTATTAGAGTTTGCAATTGATTCTTAATTTTAGTCATATTTACGATGATGATATCAATACTCTTCTGTTTTTAACATTTTTAGCATTCATTAACATAATATGATAGAATAATTCTATTCATACTGTATTCTAAGATTTCCAAATAATCAAACTAGCGTATAATCATTTCTTCACAGCCCTCGATATTGCGGTAAAGGTTTCCAAACATTCTGGCTTACATGATTGGTGAGTGCCACAATACAATTATTAACAATACATAGTTTCAATTCATCGTCCTGAACAAATTTGATCTAAAATTACCACCGAGTATGAAATAATGCGGAATAGAGGACGGCAACTGCGGTCGCACGAGCTGAAAACTGTATCTTATTTATATAACTGAACGCCCACTTTGTCAAAAATACTACATCTTAGGCCCTAGAGTGCACAGATTTTACTTCATTTCATTTGACTTTAAAAATAGTACCTTATATAAATAAGTCTGTACAAATATCTTCAAGCGATAGCTGCTTATAAATACAATGAATAGAATAATAATATAGTAAGGTTATAACTCAATTTGATAGTTGAATAAATTTATACATTTGTTTATAATTTCTAGCTAAAATCTCAAATAGGTTGTCGGTAAGATAAGTCAGAAGTAAACCTGTAATTTAATTTTAAATATTATTTAAAATTTAATCTGAATATTCAAAATAATTTACATGAATTATATGGGTACAATAGATTTTAGAATATTTTTTGAAGAATTTTTGTTGATTTCGGTATTTTTCCGATAGTATGAAGTTATCTACCAAATTGGATATGGTAATGGAATGCAATTCAATTATTAATGAGGATATATAATAGAATATTACGTTGGATGATTTTAATGTGTGTTATTTAAGACAAAATGTTACGAATCACTTATGTATAAGACAAAGGATGATTTTCTATTAAAGAGGCTCTCAACGCAAGAGGCTTCATGAATGATTCAATTTCAAATTGTACTGTGTCAAAACTATACTCAACGTTGCTTCCTGCCGGCTCGACTTGTATAGAAAATAGTATTACTGTCATACGTATCAAGAGGGCAGAGTATTCGCCCATATTACATAAAGTTTGACAGTATAATCTCTAAATGGGACGGTAGAAACTATAGCAATATGACTGGTGTCTTACGATATTGAATATTCCTCATATAAGTCGAGCTAACTTTGGTTGTACAATAACAGAATTAGAATTATTATTATAATGGTTTTTAATGAGACATAGAAACCGGTTTATTACTATTTATATAGTTTTTATTTCATTTTGTAATAGTATATTATAACGTAAGATAAATTAAAATTTTCATAATATAATATATATGTTTTTAATTTAACTGGCGTTCACACGATATCACTATATTATATAATATAATGGTTTTTAAGATATGTTTTTGTTAATTCTACGAAATTTGTGTTATTTATACGATAACAACTATATCAGATTATAAACTCAACCTCAAAACGATTTAAAGACAAAAGACACAAACTTTCGTGATGAAATGATCATGCCATTTTTTATACAACTGTAATGTAGTGTTCGTGTATTTTTTCAATTTTTATTTATCATTTATTATGTAAGAACTAAAAAGATTTTTTCTATATATCGTGATAGATATGTATCTCGTGTTTACTATCGAGGCTCCTTGAAAGAACTTGTCACACAGACATATATTTTAGAAGCAATAGTTGATGATAATTTAAAAAAAAAGCCGGTTGAGAAAAATGTTTTATTAATTCGGTTAAGGCATATGAGACCGAGTTGCAAAAACTATTTAAACTGATAATATGTAGCGTATATGTAATAAACCTGTTCTAAAAGAAAAATAATAATAAATACGTTAATATATTAATATACAAGGTTATTTACAAAGGTTTTTGCAATAAATTTATTTATCGCAATTTGCTCAAATAAAAATTAAAAAAAAATAAATAACAAAAATGTTATTGAATTAACAAAATAAATAAGTTTATTTCTGAATAATATCCAAGTAAATGGCTCTTTTTAATATATACTAACATAGTGGGGTTAGTAATATTGTTTCATATTAAGGTCATAAAATAAATAAGTTATTAATATTTCAATGGAATGAAATTTACATATCCCAGTCCCAGTGGAAAAAATTGAAAGTAAAAAAATGCAGTGCATTTTTAAAGAAAGCAATGCATAAATCACGACGACTTTAAAACAACAAAGGAAGGTTTTACTTATTTTCAAACAGTCCTTGTTTTATGCAGTAAAATGTGGTTTGGGGAGAAATTTAAAGAATTTTAATGCAACTGAGTATTCAGTGAAATAATAAATACAGGAATAATTTTGGAAATATAATAATATACGAGTAGGGCACTGGGATTTGCGGGCTTGAGCTATTTGTCCAAACAGTATTGCAGTGATTTTCAGCATATTTTGTTAAAGGGAAACCTTTGAAACGTTCTTTACAATTTGGGGGTTAAAGCCTGTTGTTAACGCGTACATTTAAAATTCCCAAAAGAATCAAAAAATTATGCGTGGTAAGCGGTAACGGTTTTTACTGGCAACTGAATATATTTTTTTTCATTCTTTGTATCACAAAAATTCCTATCATAAATATAATATAATTATCTGTACTACAATTATAACACTACGATATCGTACTAAGCAAAACTTTAATATCATATCCAAACATTGTTAACTCTATTAGATACCAAAAAGAGTCTTTCATAATATTATTTAAATTATTGACTTTGACTCTTTATCCTATATATTATATTATATCTGGACGATATAATATTATGTTAGTACTCATATCTATAATTCTCACGAACAGCAGATAATTATTATTGCGACTTATATTGACCAGCACGCCAGAGTGCTGATTGTAGTGAGAAAATATGGTAGCGGGGGGTGTGCTTAGAGATTTACAATAAATAGAGAGGCGACTACTATGAGCTGGCTGTGAGCACCAGAAAACAGATGGACTGTACGAAATTATTACCAAGAAAAAAGAAAGGCTGAGAGAGGCGTGGATACAACAGGCTACTGCATTATCTGAAACCAGACACATCACCGGAACAGGAATCTCACTTATTAAAAGTCCCAATACCTCGATGATTAAGTTTAATGACGTGCCAACCACTAAATATAAATCCTGCTTTAATGACATTCAACTAGTAAAGTGTAATAGTTTTGTCGGGGCATAATATAAACTTATTTTAGCAGCATTCCAATTTGAATAAAATACAAAAATTAAAAGAAATTATTTCAGGATACTTAATGGAGTATTTGGACAAGAAAGTCTCAATCAGCTCTTCAAGTTATTCCGGCATTTTACGTGAAATGAAAATCTAGTTGGCACTGATTATATTCTTTCACTCACAGGCTGACGGCCAGCAACTCACGTTTTCTACGAGTGAGAAAAAATCATTCATATGCATGAAGGTACTTTTTACTTCCCCAATGGAGGAGAACTGCCAAACATCATTTGTTTCCGTGAGAACAACAAACGTCGAATATTCCCGAAAACAGCCTACGTCGTTTCAGAGGAAACGTAGTTTTTTCGTACTCAGGGTTTTAAATTTCTTCTTTTTATTTCACATTTGTTACTTTTGAGAAACGCAAAACGCTCATTTGTAAGTTTCATTTACTCAAAATAGCTCTTTAATTTTATAGTTCAAGGTTTTTATGGATCTATATTATAATAGTATATATTTGGCAAAAGTAAGGAATATGCTGACATGGTTTGAAAAGAATAAAACTGCTTAAAAATTGACTAATAAGAGAAAGAAATTTAGCCATAGTCAGTTTCCTATCACGCCCCACGCAATATGAAAAATCCAATTCCCCATAGGCACGAGCGTACCACGATACCATTTTATAGGGTCGCAGATGGCATTCAGTCTTGTTTTATTTTTACGGCTTATTGTTGACGAAATGGCGCGCAGAATGCAAAGCCGGTTTTATGGTAATGTCTAAGACAAACAATGGCAGCCACAGCTCTCGAATTGCGGACGGGTCAACGCAAACAATGCTTCCGTTTCATTTCTTAAGCCAAACTGCCTGACAAAATATTAGTTTCGAGAATATAAATGATATTTCGAAATGTCACTGTTTTTTCTGCTACTAATATATATTAATACTAAAACCAATTTTATTCAAAAACATAGCATTTCTTGCCTCAGCGCAATTGAAATTATATTTGGATAAGTTAGATGGTACATAGTATTTTTGTTTCTTATTTATTTTTAAATGAAGTAAAGACAATGCAATTACAGCTTACGCTCCACGTGGCTGGTTTTGGTACTAACTTAATTTTCAGATAATTTCGCTGATAAGCTTTGAAGTAATCGTTGTGTCAGACATCAAGTTGAATCAGACAATAGGGAATGTTTAGATATTTGATTTATATTTCTCTTTACTAGTATATTTCCATTATAGCGGTAAAAAAAATATTGAACTCTTCTTCAATCTTCGTAAAGACCATTAAGTAAACTAAGTATTTACTTACATAACAAATACGAGATAATTTTTTAATATTATTGATGTCTACCTACATAATTTTTTTATATATTTGATACTATAACAGGCTTTAAAATCTAATGACATTAGTGTAGAGAAACAATTATGTTACTAGTAGAAACGAACTATCAAATACCCAGGCTTTGAGAAAATCACATATTACGTAAATATATTGTGACTTCACTTGAAATCGATCCCGGAGCTCCATGAGAACTTGTCTACAAAGCATGTTTCACTCTATAAAGCATTGTATTTTATTCCCATACACCTCTGCAGATTTGTCTTGCATATTGGGTCACCGATCATTAGCCTACTTAATACGTTGCATACATCAGAAAGCAGTTCGTCACCTGGTGAAAGATCACGACATAAATAGAGCCTCGACAAATATTTCCACTCTATCTAAACTACATTTACATTTTATATCAATGAGGAATCACTTGGAAACAGTAGCACAACTGCTGGCTAATCCCTTCATTACTGGCACATAAACACTATTACAACTTAGTAGTATATACCTAATATGATAATGCTCCTTTCGATTGACGTTTTGCACTACAAACACATAGATAAAACTAGTAGTTACCAATTTTCAAATAATTTAAGCGTTCCGCTTCATAAAAAAATAATTTCGGGAGCTGGGCGGCCATGCGAAGAGATTTACGATTAAAAGAAAAAGTGACAGTCCGAGGCGAAGAAATGATAATTTTATGTTTCCTGATTGAACATTTAAATAGGCAAGCTGTTACAAAAATGTTTTCGGGAGTACAAAGAGGATCCTTGGGAATAATTCTTTCACATTTTATTACGCACATAAAACAATGACTAAGAGAGAGAAAAATAGAGCATTAAATGATAAAATCTCATTTCATAGAAGAGTAGTTTTATCCTTATAAAATGAAATAGGTTTGTTAAGTACGTAAAAAAAACTGGTTTACAAAAAATTATAGACTTAAAAATTAGCAAATCAAAAGTTTCAACGCTAAGAAATATCTTACAATTTAAATTCTTAAATACAAATTTTATGAATGGAAATGATTTTATTATCAGAGTACGTTAATCAAGATTATGGTAAATTTTAAAAATAAATCAATGATCGTAGTTACAGGGTTGGCGAACCTTTTTACGTACGCGTGCTAAAATTTCCCAAATATTATTTTTCGACTGTGTAACGTGCCAACCATTTTTTTCACGGAAACATTTTTTTTTTCGATTACGCTATACAATTTCGTTCCACCAATTTTGAAATTGTCTAAATTGTGAAAAAAATTACTAATACTAGCTTCACCAAGTTTTTGTTTCTTAGTTGGCGCAGCCATTTTTGTGGATATAGATTAATTAATACTAGCTGAGCCAGCTGGCTCTCGCCAGTCTGTCTCGCTAGGTCTTGCAGACAGCTTTTCGTTATAATGACATGGTATTGGATTTTAATATAATTGTAAAGTATGTATAGACGGCGCCATAGTTTTCCCTTCGGGATGGATTTTCATTCACGTCAGACAGTTTGAAATTTCGCTGATTTGTCAGTTTTACGATTTGCATGTCGTCACTGCCAATACAAATTTGGAATCATATGCGTAGTCTATTCCGGAGTTTGGCCTTCACAATATCGTCTGACACCATTTCAGGCTGCTATGCCTAGCAGAACAGCTGGCAATCGCTGCCACTGACATTTTAATCGATACCACTGACATTTTAATTTTGATACAATATATGTGTAGGTATGTGCAGGTAAATATGATAATTAATTATACATCTCAATTGTGATTATCATAAATAGCGATCCAATATGACGCGAATATCAATCTCTTTGGGGTCCCATTTCCATAATAGAAAAAGGTTAGCAGCATATCAAATAATTTTAAACATTATTTTGTTTCATTGTCTATAAAAAATAAATGCTTGCAGCCATAGAATAATATTTTAAAATCATATTTTGATTTAAAAATTAACCTTAAACAATATGGTTTCCCGGTGCGGGACATTCATATCTCGACAAATGTTGATAAATAATAAAGCAATACATATTATATCTGAGTCTATTCTAGACCAATTCTGATAAGAATAGGAATTTATAAGACCTAAAAATGTGGAATCAGCTTAAAGAGGCCTTCATCCTCGTGGATTGATACAGGTTGATGACAATAATGACGATATAGATAGGTAGGTATATAAAATCACAAATTAAAAAAAATATAGCAGTTGACATGACCAAGAAGAGTAGAAGTATGTTGGTATAACCTTCATTCAGCAGTGGATTGATCTTGGTTGATGATGATAATGACGATATTTTGAATGGGTAAATATAATATCAGCAATTTTGATATATATAGCAATTCATATAACCGACAGAAATGCAAACAACTTAAAGAGGCCTTCATCCACCAGTGGATTGATACAGGTTCATAGGCAATATAAATAGATATAATTTAATATCATCGATTTTGATAAATACAGCAAATCAAATGACAGAAAGAAGTAGAATCATGCTAGGGAGGCCTTTATCCAGCAGTGAATGGGTTCAGGTCGATGATGGAAAGGATGACAGAAATAGGTATAATATCACAAATTCGTTAAACCGATAGTAGTAGAATCAGGTTGCGGATCCCTTCATCCAGCAGTTGATTGATCCTGGTTGATGATGATGATGATGACGATATGAATATGTAGATAAATATAATATCACCGATCTTGATAAATACATCAATTCAAATGACAGAAAGGAGTAGAATCAGACTAGGGAGGCCTTTACATAGCAATGGATTGGCTCAGGTCGATGATGATAAGGATGATAGAAATAGGTATAATATCACAAATTCGTTCAAACGATAGTAGTAGAATCACGTTACGGAGCCCTTTATCCAGCAGTGGATTGATGATGATGATGACGATATGAATATGTAGATAAATAACATTAGCATTTTTAATAAATATAGAAATTCAATACTGTCAAGAATACAGTCAACGTAGAGAGGCCTTCATTCAGCAGTGGATTTATTGATGCTCGTGATAATAACGCATAACATTATCTAGATAGGTAGATAATATAATATCACTGATTTTGATAAATATCACAATTCATGTGTAAGTAAGGAGTAGAATAAGGCTGAGGAGGCCTTCATCCAGCAGTGGATAAGTCCAGATTGATGATGATAAGGACGATAAAAATAGGTAAATATTTTACCATATCACAAATTTTGATTACTATAACAATTCGTGTTAATATCTTTCATTGTTTGCAATGGCAACTTTGTTACTTTAATATGACTATATTAATCTATTAAAATTATTAGCCTAAGTAATTATTCAATAAAAAAAGTGCGTGAACAGCCACAAAAAAGTATTTAAAAAAAATCAAATTTGGAATACAATTACGTTATCTATGGAATAATTCCACATGCTGTTGGGTAGTTTTTTTATAATTCATTAAGCCCTGCCTCAACCTAACAATAGTAGTTAAAAAATATTATTCTATCTATTAAAATCCTTACAGCACACATCTGTTGTGTCCGCATTTATTAGATATAATTAATATGTTATTTAAATGTGGTAATTAAATATTAATTAAATACTCTGCGGCGAATGAGTAAATATCCAAAATGATGTATGATTTAATGGCATAATTTTAAATATTTCATAGACAGATGCGTATTATTTTCCCAGGGTATAATTGAATTTTAAAAACTAACCAATACTATCTGTAAATTGTAGTCATTTATTGAATGGGGGAAGATTCCATTAGATTGAAAAAATATAAAAACTATCTCTCGTACTAAGTCTTTTGATACTTGTAATTACCACTCTGAAGGGGTGTGTCCATGTGCTTTGCTTTGGAGAAAAAATGCTATTATATTTTAAAATTAGTAGGTTTTTAATAATACTACTGAATAAACTCCAACATGCTTAATTTATTATTTAACAAATTATCTGGGCGAGTAAATAAAAATGATTTTATTTTTATCACGTACAAAAATGGAAAACTAGTAGCTACTTACTTATAGTACCTACCTAATTATGATGTAAAACAGTAATAATTGACTACTATTAGAATATTATTTGCCAATAACCGATAAGATATAAGCGATGTTACGGGTAATAAAGAATAAATGATACGTAATGTCATTTTTACAATATTAATAACAAACAATATTATCGCAATTTAATAATTATTAATAACATCGCGAATTAAATATTATTTGTAATAAACGTGACATGAATTTCATTTACCTACCTACCTAAATATAAAAAGAATACTATTACATAATATATGAGGTTAATCAAGGTATCTGAAATTATTATTCATTGATAGTAGTATTAAAATTCTCCATTATTATTATTGGCAATGAATGCACATATAATATTGCAATAAATGTCTATGCTATTTGAAATGTCACATTACTGTTCGATGTTTTCTAGGATTTTCACAAATTCTAAATTTGAAAATATTCTGACACGTCAACTAAATAAGCGAAAGAAAACAAATGACAATCATTAGTCTATTATTTTGACAGATAAAAAGCAGTGACATGGTTTTAGATTATATTTTAGTAGTAATTAGTGAGGAAATATGCACTTATTTCTTGTGGTACGCCAATGTGCTACTTACAGATTTGAATAGATTTGTGGAATATTAATTTAGATATTTTGCAATATTGATTATATAGAAAGAATTAAGTGACAATATAATCGATTTGCGGTAGACGAAAGGCAAGATGCGAAAATGTATGGTGATGGATATAAAACGCGATTTAAAAACGATTTTATCTGTGATGGTGTCGAGTTTTATCAGATTGTGCCCCATTCAAATGGAAGTAGATTCGGGACTCCAAAAATTGAAGTGAATTCCTTTAATAATCAACAAAGTGGTATTTAAATAAAAAAGTTGACGTATTTTCCAAAATCTCTTAGGATAATAATATATAGGAGACTAGCTGAGCCAGCTGGCTCTCGCCAGTCTGTCTCGCTAGGTCTTGCAGACAGCTTGGCGTCCTAATGACATGATATTGGATTTCAATTAAAATATGAAGTATGCAGAGACGGCGCCATTTGACATGTCGCTGATTTGTCACTTTTACAATTTGCAAGTCGTTACTTTCGATATAAATTTGGCGTCATATGCAGAGTCTATTCTAGATTCACCATCCCAGGCTGCTAGACCTAGCAGAATAGCAGGTAATTTGATTGCGATTCAATAATATAACGTTAATATTAATCTCACGCGTATCCCCTTGAGGTAATAGAAGAAGATTAGCCATATAAAAAATAAATTTTAACTATTAAATTATTTTGTTTCATTATCTAAAAAAATGCTTGCAGCTGTAGAATAATTTTTAAAAAATCAAATTTTGAATTAACATTTTATTTAATGTTTCCCGGTGCGGGACGTTCATATCGAAACAAATGTTGATACAAGAAGAAACTCAGATCTGAGAGGAAGGAATTAGGTTAGAAAGGACTTCGTCTATATATGTATTGATCCAAAGTGATTATGATAATGGCATTAAAAAAAAGGAGGTAGATATGTGTATGTATATGTTACGCCTAATGTGTGAAATTGCGTATTACCTACATGAAATCGGCAAAATTTTGCCTATGTCATGAAAAATGCAAACCCGTTGCCTTATTCATGAAATTGGCAAAATATCTGTCGAGTGCGTGAATTCGGCAGTAATTTTTCTGCTTAGTTCATGCATAGGGCAAATAAGATATTGGCGCTCCGGTGGTGTTTTTTCCAACTAAACCAAATGTGTCAAATGCTCATGCATTGGTCAATATAGATAGTGGCGCTCCGGTGGTGTTTCTTGCAATTAATCAAACGAACCAGATGTCAAATGTCATTGATTATATAAAAATATAGCAATCAATAACTACAATGACGTTCATTTCCAATTACTATGCCCAAAAAAATCTAGAACTATAATATGATAACGGGAGAATTTTATTAAAATGTATTTTCGCGATTTGATTTGTGCTTGGGTATCAGGCAATGGTCGATTGTTTGTTTGTGATAGTATGATTAAATTTGATAGTTTGTTGACAGTTGTTAGGTAACCTTAAAATGGACATTCAGTTAAATTCAGAATTACAAAACCTAACCTTACCTAACTTAAGGGGGGACATGCTCGTCGAAGGTCAAAATTGAGTTTTTATTGTATTTTCAAACCATGATCCTGGACACTCCTTAAACGTTGTAGATAATCTATTTATATAATTTTGAAGCCTTATTATCCTTTATAGTTATTTTAAACATTTGATGACTGCATAAAGTATTTTTGTTACATAAAATAGTATTCTTTTAAACCTCTCGCTCTAATGTTTTAGAATATAGTCATATTTCGGTACATAACTGTGCAGTGGTGTTAAGATTTTTTACATTTATATTTATATTGACGCGCGTGTTTGAACATGTACCGTTTAAAAAAAAAATAAAAAAAATTCGGTTAGGTACATGTTCAAACACGCGCGTTAACATAATTTTACTCCCTACTTTAATTATAGTTTGTCATTTTATGGCTACGGCCGTATGTTGTAGCTTAACCACTAGGGAATGACAAAAGAAATGGCGTATTTCAAAAAAACACTACCTTATTCTTAGGTCAATAATTATTATAAAGCAATCATTATTCATAAGATGTTTATCACACTTGAATGGTCAAAGACATAGCTTATAATAAGTATCTTTAGAATTATCTTCAAATGTGTTAATCATGCCGATTTTTTGAATAATAAAATGCCTAATTCTTGTCAAATTTGGGATCACAGAGATTATCAATATAATTTTTTATCGTGAATATTTTACAAAAATTATCTCGTAATAAATTATGCTAATGGTTTTATAAATGCGTTTAAAAATTAATAAATGCAAAAAATATTAACACCACTGCACAGTTATGTACCGAAATATGACTATATTCTAAAACATTAGAGCGAGAGGTTTAAAAGAATACTATTTTATGTAACAAAAATACTTCGTGCAGTCATCAAATGTGTAAAATAACTATAAAGGATAATAAGGCTTCAAAATTATATAAATAGATTATCTACAACGTTTAAGGAGTGTCCAGGATCATGGTTTGAAAATACAATAAAAACTCAATTTTGACCTTCGACAAGCATGTCCCCCCTTAATAATAATAATATAATATTATGTCCAATTATAACTAATAAAACCATCCGTATTAAATTTACTTTTTCTACTGTCATGTTGACAGTTTAAGAATTCTATACCCTGCCGAATTCACTCACTCGGCAGATAATTTGCCTAATTCATGAATAAGGCAACGGGCTTCCATTTTTCATAAATTTGACAAAATTTTGCCGATTTCATATAATACGCAATTTCACAAATTCGGTTCAGTTCAATTCATAGAACAAAAAATAGTGGAATCAGCTTAGAGACGCCTTCACCCAGTAGTGTATTAATCCGTTCTAATTATGATAACGATGAAATGAATATATTATTATTGTATAAAAATGTTTGATAAATGCAGCAATGTATATATGAAAGAGGAATAGAATTAGTTCTGAGACGGCTTCATCGAGTAGTGGATTGATCCTGGTTCATAATGATAATGAGGATATAAATGGGTAGGTACATCAATTTTGATAGATATAGCAATTCATATGACCAAGAGGATTATTGGAATAACCTTCACCCAGCATTGAATCCTAATAAGCATAGTGACATATATTAATTCTTCTATATTATAGTAATCACATGAATGCAAATAATGGGTAATATGATGTAGGTACTTCATAGTGTGATTATGGGATGAAATAATCATAATTGACTTTTTTATTTGTCTATAAAACATGGATTTTTCTTTGGAATAACATTCATCCAGCAGTAGAATCTTAATAAGCATAGTGACACATATTAATTCTTCTATATAGTAACCACATGGATGCAAATAGTGGATATTAATATGACGTAGGTACTTTATAGTGCGATTATAGGATGAAATGATCATAATTGACTTTTTTATTTGTCTATAAAGCGTGCATTTGTCTTATACTGTGTAATAAAATATTTAATTCAAGATTATATAATTACTATCTATTAATAAAATAATAAAAACGTTGTGTATTAATTACCTATAGTAAACGTCATTTTTTATTTATCTACCTACGTTGTCTTTGAATATGACAGCTAAAATAAAAGTATTTTGTCTATGGTTCAAAATGAAAATGCATGCAATTGCATACCGAAAATGATGCTCCGTCAATATTTTTTTAGGATAATTTGATTAATCATCGTAGTTTTATATGTAGTTTTAATCTTTGATCACCATGATAATCGTTGAAATGTGGCATTATTATTAGATTTAAATAAACTCATCGAATATTGCAAAGAGGCAAAGCAATGACGTACCTATTAATACATTGTGTCATTTGTGACAGGCAGGATTTTTCGAATTAAATATGGACAAAAATATATCTATAGGAAACGTATTTCTGAAAGTAATTGACTATTGTTTGTATGCTCGTCTATATAGACATTAAACATATTATATGCATTATGTAATTAACGTAAACAATCAATGCTAATAGAAATGTCACATTTTTTCGATAAGGTATTCCTGCAAATTCTAAATTTGAATTCTGCCACGTCAAATGAACTTGTTTATATAACAAAAGAAAACAATTGAAAATCGATCATCTATTATTTCAGTTTGACAGGTAAGTGGCAGTGAAGTGGTTTTGGATTATATTTTTGTAATAATTAGTGAGGAAATATGCATTTAATTCTTGTTAAATTTCTTAGTCCGCCAATGTGCTGCTTACAGATTTGAATAATTTTGTGGAATATTAATTTAGACTAGATAGCTGAGCCAGCTGGCTCTCGCCAGTCTGTCTCGCTAGGTCTTGCAGACGGCTTGGCGGTGTTGGATTTTAATATAATTGTGAAGTATGCATAGAGTTTTCCCTTCGGAATTGATTTTCATTCACCTCAAGACAGTTTGACATTTTGCTGATTTGTCAGTTTTACGATTTTCAAGTCGTCACTGTCACTATAAATTTGGGGTCATATGCGTAGTCTATTTTGGAGTCTGGCCTTCACAATATCGTCCGACACCACCTCAGGCTGATAGGCCAAGTAGAACAGCAGAATAGAATAAAATATGTTAATAGAATAAAATATGTGTAGTTTATAGAAATGTTTCGTTAAAACACGTGCATTTAATAATGATAAATAATTTAACATCTCATAAATTCAAATATAAAGCAATGTATGTGATTATTATAAATGGTGATCCAATATAACATGAATATTAATCTGCCACGGGACACATTTAGATAATAAAAGGTTAGCAGTATATAAATAATAAATGCTTGCAGCCGTTGAATAATATTTAAAAAATCAAATTTTGAATTAAAATTTAACCTTAAATAACATAATCTTCCAGTGCGGGACATTCATATCGAAACAAAATTTATTTTGGGTATTATAAATAGGTAGGAATATAAAATCACAAATAAAAAAAAAATATAGCAATTTATATGTATAAGTAGAGTAGAATTAGGTTGGGATAACCTTCATCTAACAGTGGATTGATCCTTGTTGATGATGATGATGATTATGATGACGATATAAATATGTAGATAAATAACATTAGCATTTTTAATAAATATAGAAATTCAATACTGTCAAGAATCAGATTGTGGAACCTTTCATCCAGCAGTGGATTGATCCTGGTTGATGATGATGACTATATAAGTATGTAGATAAATATAATATCACCGATTTTGATAAATACAGCAATTCAAATGACAGAAAGGAATATAATCAAGCTAGGGAGGCCTTTATTCAGCAGTGGAATTGTTCAGGTCGATGATGATGAGGATAATATAAATAGGTATAATATCACAATTTGTTTAACCGCTAGTAGTAGAATCAGGTTGTGAAACCCTTCATCCAGCAGTGGGTTGATCCTGGTTGATGATGATGACTATATAAATATGTAGATAAATATAATATCACCGATTTTGATAAATACAGCAATTCAAATGACAGAAAGGAATAGAATCAAGCTAGGGAGGCCTTTATTCAGCAGTGGAATTGTTCAGGTCGATGATGAGGATGATAGAAGTAGGTATACTATCACAAATTTGTTTAACCGCTAGTAGTAGAATCAGGTTGTGGAACCCTTCATCCAGCAGTAGATTGATCCTGGTTGATGATGATGACTATATGAATATGTAGATAAATATAATATCACCGATTTTGATAAATACAGCAAATCAAATGACAGAAAGGAATAGAATCAAGCTAGGGAGGCCTTTATCCAGCAGTGGAATTGTTCAGGTCGATGATGATGAGGATAATAGAAATAGGTATAATATCACAAATTTGTTTAACCGCTAGTAGTAGAATCAGGTTGTGAAACCCTTCATCCAGCAGTGGATTGATCCTGGTTGATGATGATGACTATATATACATATTATGTAGATAAATATAATATCACAGATTTTGATGAATACAGCAATTCAAATGGCAGAAAGGAATAGAACCAGGCTAGGGAAGTCTTTGTCCAGCAGCGGATTGGTTCAGGTCGATAATGATAAGGATGATAGAAATAGGTAAAATATCACAAATTCGTTCAACCGATAGTAGTAGGATCACGTTGCGGAACCCTTCATCCAGCAGTGGATTGATGATGATGATTACGATATGAATATGTAGATAAATAACATTAGCATTTTTAATAAATATTGAAATTCAATACTGTCAAGAATACAATCAACGTAGAGAGGCTTTCATCCAGCAGTGGATTTATTGAGGCTCGTGATAATAATGGCATTATATATAGATAGGTAGATAACAATATAATATCACTGATTTTGATAAATTTAACAATTCATGTGTAAGTAAGGAGTCGAATAAGGCTGAGGAGGCCTTCATGCAGCAGTGGATAGGTCAAGATTGATGATGAAAGGGACGATAAAAATAGGTAGATATTATACAATATGACTCATTTAGATAACTATAACAATTCGTATTAATTTCTTTCATTGTTTTCAATGGCAATTTTGTTAGTTTAATATGACTATATTGTGATCTATGGAAATTAGTAGCCTAGGTAAAAAAAAGTGCGTAACAGCCACAAAGAAGTATTTAAAAAAATCAAATTTGGAATATCATGTTATCTATGAAATGGCGGACAGTGGCGCACGCTGCTGTCAAAAGATATTATACGTAGTGAATTGTACCAAAATTCTGGTTTTTTCACCGGGAAAAAGTGCGCCAATGCCTACATTACGATATTTGAATAAAAATAATCGAATACGTTTGTCAAAAAAAGGATCAGAAGGTCTTAAGCGACGAAGACGTCATTCTGCTGTACGTTAAATGAAATATGGCGAATCGTATACGGTATGTAAGAAAATATCGGATATAAACGTCACGTACCTGTAAAAACATTGAAAATTTCTGAAATGTGGTCAATTCAAACGTTAGATGAATCAGTAGCGCACATTTTGAAGTGAAGATGTAAAAATAACAATAAAATGTAATTTAAATGAACTGTTAGTGAATTTTCCAAAATCTCTTAGGATACTAATATATAGGAGATTACTGAATTTTCGATTATATAGAAAGAATTAAGCGACATTATAATCGATTTGCGGTAGACGAAAGGCAAGATGCGAAAATGTATGGTGACGGATGTAAAACGCGATTTAAAAACGATAGTATCTGTGATTGTGTCGAGTTTTATCAGATTGTGCCCGATTCAAATGGAAGTAGATTCGGGACTAATTCGGACTTAATAATCAACAAAACGGTGTTTAAATAAAAAAGTTGACGTATTTTCCAAAATCTCTTAGGATAATAATATATAGGAGACTAGCTGAGCCAGCTGGCTCTCGCCAGTCTGTCTTGCTAGGTCTTGCAGACAACTTTTCGTTATAATGACATAGTGTTGGATTTTAATATAATTGTAAAGTATATATAGACGGCGCCATAGTTTTCTCTTCGGGATGGATTTTCATTCACGTTAGACAGTTTGACATTTTGCTGATTTGTCAGTTTTACGATTTGCGTGTCGTCACTGCCATACAAATTTGGAGTCGTATGCGTAGTCTATTCTGGAGTCTGGCCTTCACAATATCGTCTGACACCACTTCAGGCTGCTAGGCCTAGCAGAATCGCCGATCGCTACCAATGACAATTTAATTTTAATACAATATATGTGTAGGTACGTGCATTTAAATATGATAAATAATTATACATCTCATTCGTTCGAATATACAGCAATAATTTGTGATTATCCTAAAAAGCGATCCATTATATCAAACTATTAATCTCTTTCGGGTCCCATTTACATATTAAAAAAAGGTTAGCAGCATAAAAAACAAATTTAAACATTGCTTTATTTCATTGTCTATAAAAAATAAATACCTGCAGCCATAGAATAATATTTACAAAATCAAATTTTGAATTCAAAATTAACCTTTACCAATATAGATTTCCAGTTTGGGACATTCATATTGAGAAAATTGTTAATAAATAATAAAACAATACATATTAAATCTGAGAGGAATAGACCAATTCTGATAAAAACAGGAATTTATAAAATCTAAAAATGTGGAATCAGCTTAAAGAGGCCTTCATCCAGTAGTGGATTTATGACGATAATGACGATATAAATGGGTAGGTATATAAAATCACAAATTTAAAAAAAATATAGCAGTTTATATGACTAAGAAGAGTAGAATTAGGTTGGGATAACCTTCACCCAGCAGTGGATTGATCTTGGTTGATGATGATAATGACAATATTATGAATGGGTGAATATAATATCAGCAATTTTGATAAATATAGCAATTCATATGACCGTATGACTGACAGAAATACAAACAAATTAGAAAGGCTTTCATCCATCAGTGCATTAATTTAGGCTCATGATATAATATAATATCACAAATTTTGATAAATACAGTAATTCAAATGACATAAAGGAGTATAATCAGGCTAGGGAGGCCTTTATCCAGCAGTGGATTGGTTCAGGTCGATGATGATAAGGACGATAGAAATAGGTATAATATCACAAATTCGTTAAACCTATAGTAGTAGAATCAGGTTGCGGAACCCTTCATTCATCAGTAGATTAATTCAGGCTCATGATACGAGGGTGGGTCAATAATTCCTTAGAAAAAAGCATTAAAACAGTTTTTATTTTTGTATTTTTTTTTTCTCAACATAATCTCCTTGGAGCTCAATACACTTGGTTAGACGTTTCTCAATATTTTTTAAACCGTCAGAAAAATAAGTTTTCGGAAGGTCCTCAAAATAAGCATTTGTCCGATCGATGACTTCTTCATTTGAAAAAAAACGTTGTCCACTTAGCCATTTTTTAAGTTTCTTCTTTCGACCATGTCCGATCTTAATAGGATCATATGGGCCTCCACAGAGTGGAGGTTTGTATTGACAGATTTGTGTTTTTACGAGAAATGGATGTCAGCCACTTGCTCAACCTATTAGGTCCATACTCTGACTCATATACAAATTGAAAAACAATATGTGTACTTGCCAGACCCAGGATTCGAACCTGGGACCCTCGACTCCATAGACCGGCATTTAAGCCACTCGGCCATCGCCAAAGTTTGGGAAAAGGAAAAAGTCACTGGGGGCTAAATCTGGCGAATACGGTGGGTGGTCGACCAATTCGAACTTCAATTCTTCAATTTTAGCCATTGATCGTAAACATGTGTGAATACGGGCATTGTCCTGATGAAAGAGGATTTTTTTCCTGTTTAAATGAGGCCGTTTTTCTTCAATTTTGTTTTTTGCTGGTCCAATAAAGATGCATAATAATTCCCTGTTATTTTTTTTCCTTTTTCCAAATAGTCAACGAAAATAATTTTACGTGCATCCCAAAATACAGTAGCCATAACCTTACCAGCTGATTTTACGGTTTTCGCCTTCTTTGGACATGGTTTGCCTTCGCAATCCACCGCTTTGACTGTTCTTTCGTCTCGGGAGTATAGTGGTGTATCCATGTTTCATCTACAGTCACAAAGCGACGAAAAAATTCATCCGGATTGCGTTGCATGAGCGACAACAGGGCTTTAGAGGCCACCACCCTATTGCGTTTATTGTCGACTGTGAGCAAACGCGGCACCGATCTTGCAGAAATATTTTTCATGCCCAATTTGTCATGTAAAATAGAAATGACGCTACCTTTTGAGATCCCTGTAACCTCAATTATCTCACTCAACTTTAATCTTCGGTCACTTAACACCATATCGTGGATTTTATTGATCATTTCTGGTGTAGTCACCTCTACAGGACGTCTTGAGCGTGGTTCATCCTTTGTTGATGTACGACCACGTTTAAATTCATTTAACCAGTTATAAATAGTTGCAAGTGAAGGAACAGATATGCCGTGAACTAAATCCAACTCATTTTTTATTTCCTTTGCTGTTAACCCTTTTATATTAAAATGTTTAATAACAGCTCTAACCTCAATTTTCTCCATTTTCCATTTTTTCATTTTCCACAAGCAAATTTTTTTTTTTAATGTACGAGAAACACACAACAACCCGACCAATCTGATTGAAACTTCGCAGAATACTGAATCGGTAGTGCCGCTGCATGAAAACAAACCGCTTACAGTACTAGTCGCGCCACCTGTCGGCTTTTCTAAGGACTTATTGACCCACCCTCGTATAATATAAATAGATATAATATAATATCACCAATTTTGATAAATACAGCAATTTATGTGACAGAAAGGAGTATAATCAGGCTATGGGAGGCCTTTATCCAGTAGTAGATTGGTTCAGGTCGATGATGATAAGGATGATAGAAATAAGTATAATATCACAAATTCGTTAAAACAAACCCTTCATCCAGCAGTGGATTGATGATGATGATGAAATTCAAGACTATCAAGAATACAATCAATGTAGAGAGGCCGTCATCCAGCAGTGGATTTATTAAGGCTCGTGATAATAATGGCATTATAAATATAGATAGGTAGATAATATAATATCACTGATTTTGATAAATATAATAATTCATGTGTAAGTAAGGAGTATAATAAGGCTGAGGAGGCCTTCATCTAGCAGTGGATAGGTCCAGATTGATGATGATAAGGATGGTAAAAATAGGTAGATATAATACAATATCACAAATTTTGTTAACTATAACAATTCGTATTAATTTATTTCATTGTTTGCAATGGCAACTTAATATGATTATATTGTAATCTATCAAAATTAGTAGCCTAATTATTCAATAAAAAAGAGTTCGTGAACAGCCACAAAGAAGTATTTAAAAAAATCAAATTTGTTATTAATTAATAGAAAACTCATCTTAAATGTCTTGATTGAAATTGATTATTTAACATGCTAATAGAAATGTCACATTTTTCGATTGTTTCTGCAAATTCTAAATTTGAATTCTGACACGTCAAATGAACTTGTTATAGGCGAAAACAATTGAAAATCAATCATATATTTCAGTTTGACAGGTAAGTGGCAGTGAAGTAGTTTTAGATTATATTTTCGTAATAATTAGTGAGGAAATATGTATTTATTTTCTGTTAAAACTCAAGATTACGCCAATGTGCTACTTACAGATTTGAATAATTTTGTGGAATATTAATTTAGATATTTTGCAATATTGATTATATTAAAATTATTAAGTGACAATATAATCAATTTGCTTATTTTTTATATTATTTAAATAAAATAAATATAAAAAATATTTATTATATTATTTAAATAAAAAAGTTGACGTATTTTCCAAAATCTTTTAGGATAATAATATATAGGAGATAATTGTGTGTTACTGTATTAATTAGTTTGGTTCTTTACGCCCAAATTGACAGAATTATTTCTCCGATCAAATGAGGCATTGTCTCGCCGCAGTGGTCTCGAGCATTGTAAATCGATCAAAATCAGAGGTTTGCGGCGCGGCATCCCTCGCTGTCTGATGAGATTAGTGCGATAATAATATATGTGACGCATAAAACGAAGTACCGACCTATACAATTATATATTTACATTAAACGTTATGCTTATTCTTGAAGAGTATTTGTATATAATGTGATTTGTCATATATTATTATTATTATAAGTATTTTTTCTCTTCAAACGCGTGCCATGCAAAATCATCTCGAGTGCCACTGGTGGCACGCGTGCCATAGATTCGCCACCACTGTGACGTCGTACATTATAACCGACGTCCTGATTTTGGTATATTTGATCAGTATCGACTATAGATGGCGTAAATTTTTTTTTTTTATAAAATCAGAATTAAATATAAATTTTATTTCCCCATTTTTTTACTTTGGATTTTTTATTGAACACACACTCATAATAACGTCAGATATCATAATTACATAATAATATTATAATTAAGTAACTATAAATTATAATATTATATATGTCAACTAGGGATTCCAATCCCGGGATCCCGAACTATTTTCGATACCTATGAATCCCGGGATTGGTAAACATAATCCCGAAACTTTCAGGATTGAGTTTTTTTTTATCAATTTTTATGGAAAATAAAATAAAAACAAAAATATAACAGAAAAAATACTTTTAATAACATACAACTACATTAGAAATAAACTGAGTTTGAATGAAGTTTGATTTATTACCCAAGTGTTGCCAATTCATTTAATTTTTTGACATAAATTAATAAAAATGAGAATGATTGGAATAAACAATGCTTCGCATTTTTAACGCAGTGATTCCACCATGTTGTTTAATGCATTTGTCATTTTTTCATTTTAATTGTTCTTGTATTTGTATTTGTCATCTTTTCATAAATAAATAAAACTGTTTTACGAGTACTTTCACATTATTATTTATATTACAATATTATTTACTCCAGTAAGCCTATGTATTTCCAAGATTGAACGTACACGATTTTAACAATAATTGTCTTAATTAGTATAAATTGTACTAGATTTATTTTTGACCGATTTTATCAACATTATTTGTGTATATAAAAATTCTATTTTAACTATTGAAAAAATGCGAATCCCGGGATCGTCAATTCGTAATCCCGAAATCCCGGGATCACGATTTTGGCTCGGGATTGGATTCCCTAATGTCAACCATTGATGCGATTGATGCAATTATTATCTATCAAAACTGCGAAAATACGACCGACAATGGAATTTTAAGCTTCAAGTATTTCAAAAGTAGATCGACGTCGCGCAAGTTTATCATCATTTCTATTTGAAAACCGACAGTATTCAATCAATTAGTGAAGGTTTTAGATCGCTGGTATCATTGCCCAAAAACTTGTTTTTAACGAATATTTTTGAATCACTGGTCTTCACACAGTGTTAATACAATAATATTAAGACCTTTTTTGTCACATTTTTATCTGTTCAGCATACATCTCTCTTAGTATAGAAGAAGATTTTCTTCAATATCTTTCCTTGTTAACATGTTGTACTAATGTGTCTACATAAATATTAAGACCTGTATATTATAATCAAGTGTCCATTATTTTCTAAATACACAATTGAATCGACTAAATTGATAATATAATAAAAACACCATAATATTAAGTTTACATAGCAATGTGAAAATTAATTTCCTAACCATTGTGTAGAATGCATTTAAATTATATTCAATTTATTATACGACCATAATCGTATATATTGATTCGATGAGCAATTAATGGTTGCTCTTAGTTCAAGATATCTCCACAACTTTTGTCCCATCAATAATGTAATTATTTTGATTTTTTTTAATAAAAATAGCTAAATAAAGAAATGTTACACAAAAATTCATCACAAATTAATGTACAGTAATAAGCAGCATGATATGCGAAGAAATTTTGGAATAAACAAATGTAAAAAATAAAAACAATTTTTAATATATAGAAAATTCGATACTAATCAATTGAGTTTTCTTGTTATCTCAAGGAATTGATTATAACAGATATTAATGGTAATGTTTTGGAGTGAAAATTTCATATGTAATGTTTCTAATAAATTAAAAGGTTTTTTTGATACTTTTGAATAGTAATATTCTTTAGGTAATAATTGACTATTTTTTAATACCACGCGTGGAGACCATACACATTTATTTTTTATAAATAAGTAAATAGCATTTGATATATCATCAGTTGACGAAGTAGAACCCGGTTCTATCGAACCTACCACTAACGCGCTGAATAAACATTCGCTCTAGGGTGGGCACCGCTTAAACTATGTTCAAAACTAGTTAACGACTGGTTTAATTCCCGGTTAAATTACATTTTATGACCGCCACAATAATCAATGAATTAAAATTCCTACCACGGCTCTAAGGTCGGGCCATAAAGCTTCAATCCTTAAGCTAGGCGTCAAATTAAACATTAACCTTCGCTAACCGCGTTCCGGAACCGAGCCTGCGCTGTCGGAATAGTACTATGATTGATGCTTTGCGCTGTAAACCCGGCTTAACCCTCCGGCTTTTTATTCAGACTAATGCATTCGAAATAAGACTATTAAAATCCAACGTCTTATTTCACAGGGCAGATATTATTTTAAAGAGGTTCAAACACTGCGAATACCACAGTACGAAATAGAGAATCAAAAATTATTAAAAAAAACTAATAAATTGTGACAAGCGACGATGACTGATGTCCATACGATAGGAACACGCAGCGTGATATATCATTAACGACTGCCCAATACTAATATTAATAGAAAAAAGGGGCTCTATGCAGACAACATAATCAAAAATTTTACTTGCAAACCCTCACAAAATATGAAACAATGAAAGAACACTAGACAAAATATATAATTCTGGCCATTTAAAAAATGGCGGAACATAACTCACAAAATCTTAATCTCTTACAAATGCATGTACATAATTAACTGTATGTAATTATCGATTTGTCCATCGTTGGACAATTTTTGTCAACCAGTGGTATCCAAGAGATACAAAACGTCCGCAAGGTGAACCTAGAGGCCGCTGGATCATTGAAATGATAAAGTTCTGCGGAAGTACGTGGCAACGCAACGCACAGGACCGAGACAAGTGGAATCAGCATTGGAGAGGCCTTCATCCAGCAGTGGATAGATTCAGGCTGATTATGATGATGATGAATTATGAATATGTAATAACACAACTATATTGTATGACAAATCAGAGGTATGGATCGTAGAAAAATATTTTTTAAAAAACCCTTTATATCAAGTTAAATATTTTATATAAAAAGGCATTTTTGTTATGGTGATATAATCACATTAATAATTACTATAATAAAACATAAATTTACATGTAGACTATCAATCATTACATTTTCTCTCACATTGTCTATGTTCACATATAAATTACCAGTAATAACATATTTGTTATTTTCATATTTACATTTGATATCCACACATAATTTTGTAAACAAAAGCAAATAATATTAATTTATTTAGTGAATGTATCTATTGAAGATCTATTTACCAATATGTTATTCAAAAATATTTTGAAATTGAATTTTACAACAGTTTACTATTTAGTTGGCGACTCCCCTAGGGCTCGGTACTTATTCGGAACCCATGAGTTGGAAACCAGTGGGAATATAGTATACGCAGTAATTATATTAATTATTCAACATTGAGGTACGCAGGTCATATATTCGACGATACATTTAATTGTATTTAAATACGTTCAAAGAGAGTCTTATGTCATATTTGCATGTCGTATTTGATAAAACCAATATCAATAAAATTGAATAATTCCTCGATGCGAATTTTTAATGTAACTACTACTACTTCACCCTGTCACGCCCCAGCGTTTGGGCATAGGGCAATCACAAGATCGCGTCACTTCCCTCGGTCCATACCCAACTCTCGCGCCTCCCGGCATGTCAGACCTGCAGCTCGTAGGTCGCTTTTGTGAGGCCTTAGGGAGGGCCGGCCACGGCAACAGAAACTTTATTGCTAATGCATTTATAAAAAAAATATTTTTACACTCGTGGACGTATATTTTATATTATTTAAAATAAAACACAATATTATGCAGTACTTATCCCAATTAATAATTTAATTACGATAAAGACCGGCTTTATTCGCTTCAAAATGATATTCGTAACTGATTTTAAAATTACATTGTTACAGTTGTTCATACTAACAAACTTAAAAAAAATGTTATATTTATTGAAGACGTGAAGAGTAAAGAAATGATAGGGTCTGTAGAATAATTGTTAGAACATTCGTTTGGCATAATGCCATGGATCCCAGGTTCAAATCCTGGGTATGTCAAGTACACATATTGTTTTTCAATTTGTGTCTGTCAGGGTATGGACCTAATAGGTTGATCAAGTGGCTGACATCCATTTCTCATAAAAAGCAAAATCTGTTAATACAAACCTCTATTCTGTGGAGGCCCATATTATCTTACTAGGATTGGACATGGTCGAAAAAAAATATGTGGTTATCTGATGAAAAATTAATTAAAATTTAACATTATTAAAGGATCGAAGGACAAACAGTATAAAAATAATAAATATTCGAAAGAAATATTTCGTGATTATGGTTTATTCTTATTGACAACTGAAATAATTAGCTTCTTTCTGTCAATAATGCAGAAAAATCAAATACTCTCGTTGGGTACTATGTAGCATTGGTACTTATCAAAATTAATGGTGGTTTGATTGATGACCGTAATGATTGATGAATTTATTTGTTCGGCGATAAAAAATAATCCGTCAATTTCAATATAAATCATATAAAAATGGGAATATACAATAAAAAATATTTCTCAATATTTACATTGATCTATGAAAAGCTAATAAAAAATCATAAAATATGTGAATAAGAAAAATACCACTAATGAAGCGTAGAAGGGTAATGGGGGTTTCAATAATAATTAATCATCCGTTAGTCGATGATGAACATTTAATTAAATTTTACAGGTATATAAAAAAGTGTTATATAAAAAATAGGTGGTTATTTTGGGTCTAGTACAATTTGGCGTATCGCAGTCGAATAACATTTGAAAATAAACAGACGTTCGTGAATTTAGGTACTTTTAGAATATATATTGAATACTATTATTATTAATTAATACTTGGTAAGTTCTTTTATTTTTATATGAAGCGTCAGACATAATAATTCTCAATAAAAATAAATGTTTAATAAAAAAACATTATGTTAAAAGCGAAATGAATTAAAACTTATTAAAATTCATCGTCTACTTTCTCTATCAAACCGTAACGAACGTCTATTTATGTCGTTCGACAGTATGGCGCCCACTTGTCCTGGCGTCCAGTTGACCAGTTGTTGAATGAGCTAAACGCAAAAAAATTGGGGTAATGAAGACATGTCTATATTATATTCAAAATTCAAAATAAATGTAAACGACGTTATTTCTAATGTTTCAATCGTGTATACGGATCTATAGATAGATATTCACAATTTTTTTAGATAAATAAATTCATTAAATTAGTTGCTGCGAAAAGGTAGAATAGGCAGTCTTTTTCCATGACAATATTATATAATAACGAAACGACATTAGTCTTTGAAAAATATAGAAATGAATGATAAATGTGAAAAATTTGGTGGGTGTAATACTCGTAATATAGTGTTGGTTAAACCAAAAACTATCGCATGCCACGTTCCACAAAATTTCTGTGTATGGAGGTTGGAAATATTTTCGCTTATACATGTGCACATTTTAGAAGGAAAATTGGCTACAAAATTGCACATGTGGAAATGACAATGCTACTGCCACAAGTTACAAACAAAGATGTTTAAAAACTGTTAGACCACGATGACAGCATTCAACCTGTTCTGACATAAGACAAGCTTTTATGCCATTGTTGTTCCAATAAATAAGGTACCTACTTCACTCATTCATTCGCTACTATTATCAAAGTATTTGTAGTTTCTTAAGTTTTTTTTATTTATTATTGACCTTGACAAACATTTTTTTTCATTTTAATGACAATTAGCTTCTTGTTGATCATTGTAATCTGGGAAAGCTAAGGCAAAACTTTTATGAAGGTAAAAAGATCGCTGAAAAATATAACGACTTCAATTATTTAATATTTTAAAATCCAACTATAATATGTGTAGGACGTAGGCGTGTACTTAATAATATAATTATTTACGCTTCGAAAAATAATATTTTTTTTCATATTAATTTATTTTATAATACCTAACATTCCATCAGTTTTAGAGCTATGCTGTATATTTGCAGTGTATATTATTATAAATTAAAATTCAAAAATAAAAATATTTACATTATAGTTAAGATTATAAATTACAAATTTAAAGCATTCACAAAATGGCATAAAATAACAAAGAAATAATATTAAACAGTGTTAAAAAATAAAGAAATAGAAACGGTATAAAAAGAGTACCCATACTTGTACGTTAATATTGAAGATATGGAAATGGATACAGAATCCATTTGTCAATCACTGCTTACCTTTTAATTACCACATTTTAATAACACGTTAATTATATCTAATGGCCAAGTACTCCAAACGCGCCAGTCGCGGTGTTAGCACTAAATAAGTTCACATTCACTGCTGACCAGATAATTACTAATTAATTACCACATTTAAATAGCATGCTGATTATATATAATGGCCAAGTAATGGTTACACGCCTTGCGCGTCTTTAGCACTTAACTTAAGAAGCAAGAAAATTAATTTGGATTGGCTACTAATTAAAAAGAAAAATTGATAGAATTATCTTGCGATAGGTAGGTACTTCATTGAAACAAATATTTCACAGTGAAACCAAAATTAAATTTCGGTTGAACTGAAGTGAAGAATGTAATACTTAGTCAAGCAAAGCATTGCAAGTACCTACTACTGCCATTCATAACATCATATGCAAAACGGGATTTTCTGCATTAGCTGCAATGAAATCCAAATATCGAACCCGTTTAGTAGTAGAAAATACCTACGAGTGGCACTCTTCTAAATGACACTTAGATTTGATAAATTTTGTGCTAATAAGCAAGCACGTCCATCGCATTAAAATATAGTAAAACCTTGTTATTATTTTGTCAATTAGATAAGTTTTTTTTTCATTTTTTTGTGTTACTTACTTGTAAAAGTGTGTGTATTAAATAAAGGGAGGGGGAGGTGCTAAGATTAAATTTTTTTAAATGGAGGCGTAGTAACAGAAAGTTTGGAAACCACTGATTTAATTAAAACTTATCTCAAGAATATAATATAAAACAACGTCCACTCAAACTCAACCTAACATAGGTGAAATATATCAATATCCGAAGCGGTTTGGTTGAAAATGTATTGCTTGCCCAATTGGTATTACCGATGGCGGGTTATACCAGCATCATGTAGTTTTTCAGTGTATATACATTATATAGATGTATTTAGCGGTCTTCCTGGACGTCAAAATCTGATATAAAGAAACGGTAAGGCAATTTGAGTTTCTCTTGATGCCGAACCAGACTCAATGTCACCTCTTCATCAAATCCACCGTCTCATCTCTTCGTTATTTCTAAATTTATACCACCGCACACCCAGTATTCACTGCAAACATAGATAGTATGTTCTTGCAGCTCAGTATACAGTTGCTCTGAATCATTATGACTCGCTATTGTAAAGCAGCACCATCAGAATGCGAACGTTGAGTAGACAGCATTTAGTTTTATCTGAGTACAGTCGTAAGTCCCAGATATTCCGCATCGAGTTAAGTGTTGCTAGAGCCATTTGCATTCGAACAGTGAGCCTGTTGCTGTCTCTCATGATGCTCACCCCCAGGTATTTAAAGATGTTGACACTGTAGATTTTTTACCCGTCGCTAATCATGGGTAAATCTAAATGAGGACATTTATATTATATATATTCTTCTTGACAATACAACAGGCCACGAAGCCTAATGAAGTAGTAATGGAAGAAGAGAAAGAATTACAAATACCCAGGCATTGAAAAAACACATAAATATATTATGAACTCACCGAGAATCGAACCCGAAGCCAGCGGAAACCAGCATTTTACGCACTAAACTATGAGAACGCACGACATGCAATATTGCAAAAAATAAATAATACATGTACTAAATAATCAATATTTTAAAAATTATAATTGATTGATAAATCATAATTAAATAGAAAAGGGGCTATATCTTCATTGTATATATATATTTGTCTATTTTATTTTACGCGGACAAAGCTTCGGGCGATCTTAGTCATAAATAATTGAAACACTTTTCGACTATCTTTTCCCTAGAGCACTACTGTCAGATAGGAACAAAAAGATAATTTGTAGTTATAAAAAATGAGAAGGTGCTCCACCATCAATCTCAGTTCACTTAAATGGCCTATTGTGAGAGCCCTTACTATTGCTCTCGTGTGCTCCCACTAAAATTATGAGACCGCTTTACGAAACCACAAACGATAATGTATAGAGAACGAGAGAAATGAACGTGTATTTTCAAGAGAGGTTTATTCTAGTTATATTATAATATTTTGATACCATTCCATAAAAACATTTTAAATCTGTACACAATCTGTGAACAATATAATATTATGAAGCATGTTACTGCCATATTTAAAACAAAATGGTTTATTTTAAATTAAATTTGATGATCAATTATTATTGTTATATGAATGAATTGATCATTCAACCATATCTTCTTTTTTTTTAAATGGGCATCACTTGATGTTACTAACGTTATTATATGGGCGAAGTGTGTTAACAATAAATTTACTACAATATAAGTTAAGTTTGCCAGAATTATTCTATATTTCGTTTTATTCTTTTGTAATAAACAGAGAAATACAGATAAAAGTGACAGAAATGTGAGATCTGTCTGTATTTTAATATGGCTCATATTCTAAACTGCATTCATTGGTATGCGTTAATTTTAATAATAACTAACTTCTTACTATTTCGACTGACCTTTTCTTCCAAGTGCAGAAGAACGCATTTATTTTTCCAAATATAAAGTGGCACATGAAATTAACCAGTTTTCCTCCAGATCATTGTGGACTTCGTAACTATTAACTCATTTAGTGCTAACACCGCGACTGGCGCGTTTGGAATCGTTGGCCATTAGATATAATTAACGTGTTATTTAAATGTGGTAATTAAAAGGTTATCAGTGATTGTGTTCACAATTAAGGGAACAAAATCACTGCTAACCTTTTAATTACCACATTTAAATAAAACATTAATTATATCTAATGACAAACGACTCCAAACGCGCCAGTCGCGGTGTTAGCACTACGTACACGATGATTATGGCTTAAAGCTCTGTCAGCTTTATTTAATAGAACTCGTACATACCTACGTAGAAAATTACAAGATTCCTATTATATTATATGTTGTATCCACCATAGTATGTCAATTGAACGGGAAGAGCTTTTGAAGATGATTGCATCACCAGTTGAACCGGTTGGCCATTTTTTCTACGAAGGAAAATTTCCCAAAATATTAAAATGCAAAGCAAAGTTTTGAGAGGTTGCTCCTGAGCGAGGCCTGTGCGGCTGGTCAATGCACTCATTAGAGATGTAGACATTTTTAGCAATGCATTATATATTTAGTTTTTTTCTTTAATTCTATTTAATTGTTTAATTTGTATGTTTCTTGAATTATTGTTGTTGTTTTTATTTAATTTCTTTTGCTATGAAATATTTTTTTTGTTTCTTTTTCTTTACTAAGTTGATTTACCTGTACTTTTTATTCTAAATGTCATGTTGTGAATGTCTTGAGTTTGTTATGTGCTCAATATGTCTTTTTAAATAATTAATTAAACACCTTCAGCATAACACAGGATTAACGCTCGTTACGGCATGAAATTGAAATTGAATGCCCGCATATTGGCTGGTGGAACGTACTTCTGGAAAATAATAGCGTATTTAAAAATAACTAAATAGGTTACTGTAGTTCTTAAATTCTTAAAAAAATATTTATTTTTCATTATAAACATCTCGAAGGTATATATTTATTCAATATAAAAAATATCTCTTCCTAATTAATGCCTACGTTTTAGACGGGTTCTATTTTACAAAAATACGGGCATTAAAAATAATGAGTAAAATACCAATTAGAATTTCTGTAATATCCGAAAATGTCTATAATAATTAAAAACGTAGGAATTCTTCGATATAAAAAGATATTGGATGTTTTTCCATTGGAATGCTACATCAGCCATTGTTCACGCTATAGATAGCTTTACAATCCGATCGCCTTGAGTTGAGCACAGACGAAGAATATTTCTAAATTATAGTTTAATAAAAAAGTATGTTCAAACACATATTATACCATTCAAAAAGATATTAAAAGAATTCTATGTGGAAAAATCTATTACGGTATATAGAGGTATTTCAAATCAGGACTCTTCTCAAATAAATTCAATACACATATTAACAAATATGTCGGAATACTAGGCGTTTTAAAAATATTTGAGTGGGTGCCAGATATATTTTTAATAGAAGATATTGAGAAGGGTCTTTGGCATTGCTTTACATAATGAAGCGGACCCCTAAGCCATGATCTTTTACATCATTTTTCAATGTAGTACCTACAAACGATATTGAAAGTATTAATGTCTGGAAATCGAATTTTGATGTTAAAATAATTTTACAATTTTACATTCTGATTATTTACAAATATTTTGTACTCTAAAAACACCTTTTATTACGTAGTTACATTTTTTATCTTATTAATTGTATTTTTCGACTTCCATTAACAAATATTTTTGCTGTAGGCATTTCATCTTCTAGTTGGCAGAATGATACCGCAATTTTTTTACATGCAACAAAAATAGCCTTTATGGCGGCCAGGTCACACAGTCCAATGGGCCCAACAGCTAATTGAGCAGCTTTCAGCTTTAAACAGAAGATGTGATTTGCATCCCGTATTTCTACACCACATGGACATGTTAAACGAGTAACTTAAAGACATTAAATAATCCAATCGTACATGAATAACGCAATTCTACACAAGATCCAGTAGAAGACAGGATGTGGCCAAATCCCCACCCTAGAATGTAGCGCCGATAAAAAGGAAGAGAAATGTCAACACAGCTATTAAAACCCGTAACTACAACTCTTTTGAAGTAAGATAAGGGCATAATTTTGAAATATTTTTCTCTTCCGCATTGACTTTTAATATTCCAGCTATAACAATACATTGGCCAGCTTTGTTCGAGATTCCGATAGTAACCTTGAAGCGCTGTGTTTTCGCAAGTTCGATACGCGCCCATTGATTGGGCGACGCACACAGGCGGCATGGCAGAGCCGGGGGAGAATTTTAATTAAAATTGAGTAATTTGACGTCACGGACGGAAAGTTCCGCGAAACGGCCACCGTGCGACGGGAGAGCTTAAATCAATTTTGTTTGGGCAAAATAAAATTGGAGGATATTTTATTCGATCGCACTGAAGAGGAAAATATTTATAGACCAATTTGCTATCTTTTAAGAATCTATCTATGAAGTTTCTGATATAATTATTGTAATGGATTTAGTAGAAATTATATAATATTAAAAAAGCTATCGAGGGTACTTCGTGAAATTTGAATTTAATTTCAAATTAACTTAATTATCGTACAATTTCATTTGAGTCATTTTTGTGTCCCAGGTTTTTTTTTTGTCTTTCGACATCTTTCGGTAATAACCGCACTCACCAATGGCAATAACACTTTGACACAGAATACATTTAATTAAAGCAAATGCGTATAATAAAATAACGTAAAACCCTTATTACTAAGTAAAGAAACTAGTTGTTTGGATATACTATAGCAGATTCATTAGATTCTCACTATTAATATTAGTCGCGAAAAATGACTCAAATAGAATAGTATAAAACTAGTGTCAATAAGAATAGATTTTTAATATATAAGTCATACACTTTCTTCTGAAAATTAAAATATGTAATGACGATTTATTTGAATAATTCATAGTACAGATTCCATAAATTATAGTACTTACTCCACATTATTTAATACCGATCATAACTAATTTTCTCCATTGAGAGGTACACTTTAAAGTTTAAACTGATCATTCACTGCCCGCCTAAGTTAACATTATTAGATGATTTAGATACTGAACTAATGTACTAATGACAGTATTTATCGTACGTACCGTAGGTTGGCGATTTTACTGGCAACATCAAGCTCGACCGCGGAGTTAGAACGCATGCGCGCGACGAAAACTTTGAAGGACGGCCGTTTAAACAATTCCGGCGCCATTATAATTGACAATAATATATACGATGAAGGCAGACGAATCCTCTCTTGGTTGGTTATATTTTCACGATTTAATTTCTGTGTGCCAGGGTGCGATCTATCAAAATCCATTTCGCAATCGATGGGTTGGACATACCTCATAAGAAGAATTCATTAACAAAAAGTTTATAATACTATCCACAGATCGTATAGCGCCAAACTACGGGATGCTGGCATGACCTGGCAAAACGGAAGAAAACTATCGTGCGACAGGGATTCTTGAATGCACCATGTCGTCTGTATATAAGGACAACTACTAAGGAGCGGACATGGTCAAAGAAGAAAGTAGAAGAAGAAAAATACCATTTTCAAAATTAGAAAATGATTCACGAATTCTTCCCATCCCTAAAATTTGTGCGATGTGTTTCGTGAATAGCTCGCATCAATCGGATTCAGGCCAACATGATTTACCAATTTAGTCACCTTTACCATACATAAACACGACAGATTCTACCAATAACAATAAATACGCCCAGCATATTTTTCAAATCTCGTTAATATCGGCGACCACCTTTTGTAATTTGTAATTAAGATATTAACAATTTAGTAACCCTAATTCCTAGTCGGTGTCAGGATCTCTCTAAATTTTAATTTCAACCAATTGCAACTTATTAATAATTTTTATTAAATACATAATGAACTAGATTTAAGACTATAACTATATATACTAATCTATAACTATATCTAATCTATATCTATAACTAGACTTAATTCTTAGGTAAAAATATTGAAAAGTAATATGAACTCAACTGAAAAAGGAAAGAAAAACTTTCGTCAAAATATTTGCAAAAGCTTTACATTGCTAATTTTTTATCGGAAACAAGTAAAGTTGTCGAAGCACCAAACTTGACGATGTTCGTTTATCGCCTGGTGAGAAGAAAACACTAACTTTACTTTTTACTTTAGCTTCCTCAGAACTATCTCCACTGAGGCGTACACTCACAAAGTAAACATTTTACGTGTTTAGAAACAAAACCTAAATAATAAATAAGTTTTAGTTTATTTTGTATTCGAATTTGTATTTATATAATGTTTGATACCTTCACGGTTGTGTGTTATAGTAATAGATTTTTGGGTTTCAACCGCGTGTTTGTCTCCTGTTTTCCTCGACAATTCGAGCTTGACTTTGACTCTAGGAAATCCTATATAGCGGGGCACCTAACGTTTCGCTTTATCCCCTTCATCTGTGGGTATAGGTCGATTCGAGCTTGATGAAGATTGTATAGGTGTATAAACGCAAACGCTGCTCTAAGTAATATATCAAAAGGGATCTGGTTAACTGAAAGAAAGCAAACGTTGCTCAGAATAAAATAGTATAATACTGCGCTGTGTGAGATAAGCTTAAAGATGTGTAAAATAATATGTTATTTTCAATAATTACGTGTGCATCGTAATAATATGTACGAAATTTTGTTACATAAAAGAAACACGCATTCAATATTGGTAATATTTGAGAACATTCGGCGTACTTTGTGTTTTTTTTTTGGTTTTTAAGGCATGACTGTCAAAAATAATCAGCCGAACGTCGCTTCAAAATATTGATCCATAACGACTGACTTCCCATTTATATGTAAAGCCACACTTTAGCTGAATATCATGATTTAACACAGAAGCATAAAAAGGCAAGCCAGACGCCACTGTTCTTTTCGTACAAAAACTAGGTCAAGTGAGCAAAGTTTAACTGAACTTCAGTTTAGTTTACCTAGAAAGGTGACAAAGACTACAAAAAAACTGCATCAACGAGCGGTTAAAAGCGATCTCTTCGTATTACATTATGGAAAACAAATTAGTGATAATATTTAGAATATATCAGTACACTAATCTAATTGACCCCGCATTGCTATACTTACAAAATATTGTCACCACTATCAACATTGCACAAAAACTACTCAACGACACTAATATGACTTATCGAATCACATTTTAGGCCTATAGTTTTTTCGCCAACACCTCAGAGATAATTTCCACTCCATCCAGCTATAAATATAAAAACACTGCATCATCCAGTGGTAAAAACTTCATACTAGATGATGATGATAATAATAATATAAAGTCCTACCGTTTAAAAAAAAAAGTTTTTAATCACCTAAAAAGCCTCATAGCCTCACAAAAAGCAAAAAATACCAACAGAGGCATAACTCAATTGAATTTAATATTTATCTACACTTAGATAGACTGTATTTAAGTCTATCGAATCTTCTACTGTCACACGCGAATATAGGCTTGGACTTTATATTTTGTCTATAGTTTGACAATACAATAATATTTTTGCATGAGTAATTTAATTCTTACAGCGCGGACGGCACAGCTGTTGTGTCCTCATTAGGGGCCATTAGATATAATTAGCATATTATTTAAATTTGGTAATTACATAGTAATTAAATGCTCCACGGTGAAGAATCAAAACATTCAACTTAACTTTCACATAATCATTCCATTCTGGCCAAAGATCATTGAAAAAGTCAGCAGACTAAGTAGTGATTTTATATTGATGCTTTAGAAAAATAATAAATAGACTAAATCAAATCAATTAGAAAAATACATATAGGTACACAGTGATTCCATTGTTGAAATGATATTTCTCAACCTCTCGTACGAAATAATATTTTACATGTTATTATGCTCCCTAACTCTAGTTTTGGTGGGATCTATTTGGTAGGATAGGCAGCATGTAATTTCTTTTTTGACGTCGTTTATTCTCATTACTTAGAATAATTCTATCATTATTCTCAGCAGTATTTTCTTTCAAATATACCTACTATAATAATGTATATTTAAAGGTGATCATAAGGTGGTTTTACTTTTATGTTAATCGTGTTTTCTTTATTATTCTGAATGTACCAATAATATTTTAATTAAAAGCCTTTTATTTGGTTTAACATTACTTCTTTTGAAGGAGAGAGGTTAACTGAAAGCAATTTTAAAGTCGGTTAGCATAAAACAACAATTTACTTAACCTACTAAAACAACAGAGCGACCGTTTAGATTAGTCTATTTTTCTCTACCAATTGAATGTCTCCGACTAAAACATTGGCGTTGCATAAATTTATTTAAACATATATATATAATACATTTACTTTGATTTAATACTATACCCGCCTTTATTTGATTCAAACATAATATAAAGTTCTGCTGCATTATATTTAATATTATTTAATAGTACCTTTTATAATATATCGTATAACGACGATTTAATAGTTATTAGGTAGGTAATAACACATATTTAAAATAAATTCAGCCAAATGCTATCAACCTATTTTTGTCTCAACTAATAATAAAAAATAATGAGTATTTTTTTAAATTTCTATACAATAATTAGGAAGGTATATAGGTACCTGTAAAGCGCCGGCTAAACGCTCATGCTTTACGAAGAGCTTACTTGCGCAAACCCGTTTGTATCGGGAAGCCCGTGGGTATGGACGGGAAAACTGAAGCTCGCGCAAACCAAAAAGCGCTGGAAAAGTCTATACCGCGCAGGCAAGTCGCTGCCGTCTAGCTGGTGCATAAATGTATTTTTTTTAATTTCGAACAGTTAGTTTTGAAATATAACAGCTTCGAACTGAAAGTATCAAACTATTTATTAAACTAAAATTGTACACAAGGACACTAGATTGCTCACTATAATTACTGGTAATTTATTTATTTATTTATTTATAAAAAAGAGTATTACGGCATTACAGCTTTTGGCCAATGCGCCATAATACATAATACATACAAATATATAAAAATATCTTAATTACAAATAACAACTAATATGACAAGAAAGTGGAAAAGACAGCATGTGTAAATATTAAAGAAATATGATAATATATACAATTATAAATTTATCCTATTTAAAACGTCTACAAACATTATATAATTAATAAAAAACAAATCAACCTTTATGGTGCCATCAAATAAGCTAATTGCACGATACACAGCATCATGAAACATAACATGTGTCCTGCGACGAGGTATCTTGAAGACCGTGGAGCTGCGAGTGATATTGGTGGGAACATGAAAATTAATATTTGCCAGTATATGCGGATTGTAAATGAACCCACGAAGAAGTAAAAAGAAATGCTTTAAAAGAACAATCACTCTTCGGGTAGACAGGGATTGCATTGATAGCATACCCAGAAGAAAACGAGTCGGGAAATTCATTTTATTGTCATTATCATAAGGAAAGAACCCGTATGTTCTTAAGTAGAGAAATCTAAGAAATCTATTGTGGACTCGATCCAGCTTAATTGTGTGCATGAACCTATTAGGACTCCAAATAATGCTGGCATATTCAAGAATACTCAACACAAATGATACGTATAATGTACGTAGCACTCGGACGTTTTCGAATGATTTTGAAACCCTCATAACAAAACCAAGCATTTTGCTAGATCTAGTACTGATGTTAAGAATATGCTGATTGAAAGTGAACTTTGTATCATACAATACTCCCAAATCTTTTATCTCCGTTACCCTACTCAATATTATACCAGACAATGTGTATGGGAACAATAAGGTGTGCCTTGAACGATTGAATGAAATAATATTACATTTGGAGGTAGCGAATTCAAGTTTATTTAAGATAGACCATTGCGAGATAGCATCTAGGTCAGACTGCAACATCGCACAGCATAATGGGGTTTCAATAGTTCGAAAAAGTTTAAGATCATCTGCGAATAGCAAACAAGAAGAATTGGTTATAACTTTGACAATATCATCAAAAAATATTAAAAACAAAATTGGGCCAAGATTTGAACCTTGAGGAACACCAGAGTTTGTTCTAAAAATCCGCGATTCATTCCCATGGTAATCAACAAATTGACGGCGATTTTTCAAATAAGAAGCAAAAAAACATATTATACTATATGACGCGCCAAATGTACAAAGTTTTTGTAATAAAATATCGTGATCAACACGATCAAATGCCTTGGAAATATCTGTGTACACAGAATCAACTTGAATTGACTTATCCATAGAATTTGAAATAAAATTATTATACACTATAAGATTTGTTACTGTGGACCGCCTAAGTCGAAAACCATGCTGCGAATCGGAGAGGCGAGAGTCTATTTGACGGTTGATGTTTATATGTAATATCGATTCAAATAATTTACATGGAGCCGAAAGAACTGCTATTGGCCTATAGTTAGAGATCTCTGATCTAGATCCATAGTAATCAAATAAGAAGGACGTGCCTAGTGTTCTGCTACAATTATAGACATATTAGACTTATGACGGTTCTCCAAGATCCCTCCAGTGTCTATTTAAAAAAAAAAAAAACATGCTTTATACTTAAACGCGACCACTAAACCCTAATGACCACGTTAACTCAGTTTAATGAAAGATTTTTATTAAAGCCTTCTATATAAATAATTAATTTAAAAATAGACGGTCTCTGCTTTTTGATCTTACTTATATGAATCTGGAGGATTAGGCGCATGCTCTTCCATGCTCTTCTACTCTGTACCATGAAGTCGTTAATCCATAAATATTCTACAGAAGATAACATATCATAAGTTTGGTAACATCACCATATTTTAGATTAGTTAATCTCTCGTCTTCTATTGAAACCCATCAATCCCAACCTTCTAATACTTTACTCACTTGAAGAGGGGTGGCCGCTTGAAAAGGTTGGTCATAATTGAGTCATCAACTCGCAAAACCTGCTATGAACATTTTTAAAAACCCCTTTATTATAAAATACATTTTTTTTTTGCAATTTGGGATTTTGGTAATAATGTTAATAAATATGATGATAAAATAAAATTATATTTATTCACATAGTAGATATAAAGGAAAACCCGCTGTTTGTGATTTTTTTTAAGTAGAAAAATCTCCAGAGTGGATTTAGTAACTTGACGATTGAATTGTCATCATACATGATAGAATGGGTAACAACACCAATGGCCTCCACAAGGAAGGGGTTGACAGGGCTCTGGGGGGGCTCGGCATGGAGGGTCAACCTGATAAGTGAGATAAACATACATCACAAATGTGCTCTAATGGAAAAAAGTCGGCTGCGGCGCTATTTTACTTGAAAAGTATTAACATTTTGAAATATCTAGTTGTGTGATGATATTTTTTATTATTGTGCGTCGATATTCGATAACTCCATAATTCAAGTGGATTTATTCAACAACGCAAAAAAAAACGCTGAAAATATATCGAATACCCTAATTTTACCTGAAATAACATTTAAAAAACTATTTTGCAGAGCGTCCCACCGTCTTTAACCGTAGTGATGATTAAAAGGGCCCGTCAAAGATCCTAGCCTGGGGGCCCACTTCAAGATGTGGGAGCCATGACGACACTCGTATACTCCACCGATCAAACCAAGGCTGCAACATGATTTTCATCGGTGTCAAATACCGCTAAATAATGAACCCAACTACTGCGATGACAAAATAATATATTAAATTATTTTATTAATTTACTCTTGTTAAATAAATTTTATGTACGCCGTTGATCCGGTAGTTAAATACAAAAAAAATGTACAGTTTACAATAATTACTTGCACCGCGTGTTTCTTTTATTCCGGCTTCTCTTAATTGGTGACTATCGCATGTAAGTTTTTGTGAATTTTATTTTGCTGTAGGTACGCAATTAGCAACATCGTGAAAATCGTGTTTATTGCGACTTTATATTTATACTAGCTGAAATACTCGGCTTCGCACGAGATCGTTTCGTTAATGGATTTACATTTATTTTCCCCAATCATGAGGACTTCATTAAATATCAAAGAAGGAAAAAAATAATCGGATGGTAACTCTGCGTTTTTCAGTAAGAGCCTAATACATATATGTCATGAATTGCAATAATTTATTTATTTATGAATTCATTTATTTATTTATTTATTAATTTAATCTGTGTCGTCTCTTTAACCGTTTAACAAATGGCGGGGGAAAAAAACAAACCATTTGCGTACTAAATAGTATCCATTAATCATTGAAGTTAATGTCCTCACCAAACCCACCGCCCCGCACCATATCCGGTCTTAATCGGGCGTATCACGGGACCCTACGTTTCTATGTAAAGCATCATTTTTTTATTACTAGAAACATCTCTGGAGCGGTTACCCAAGTCTAAAGTCACCATGCACTCAAATGTGCTTTGACTGAATTTACTTACTAACTTTAAGTTAAGGCACCCATGGGAAAGATGAGCACGTAGAGGCAATATTAAAAATTGTAGTAAGTAATTAATCTAAGTGAAGAGATCTTCACGTTGGCAGTACGACGCCGTTAATTTTCTGAATGCAATAAAATTTGCCTTTGTGGCAAACAGGCCGGACGGTCCAACGGACCCAAAAGCTGGTTGAACCGACTTGAGTAGCTCTTCCCTTTCCGTACACATTTTAGGATATTCCCAGAGAATGTAGTTTGCATCCTGTGTTTTTCCTCTACATGGACATGTCGAACTTGTAATAAGACCAAGCTCAAAGAGCTGCCAGCGAAGCCACCATGTCCAGTTAAGAATTGCCTCGTGAATGATCTGGAATCAAAGCGGTTATCTCCATTCGCCATTTTATATATATATATTTTATAGTGCAATTTTCATCCGCGTATCAACCTGAAAAATCTTAATCAGTATTTTTTAAACTTGGTGTATGTCTAAAGCCAGAACTGGATTGACGGATTATGCGCTGGTTTGGCAGAGTCCAATGTTTCTTATGCTGGTTTGGCCAGGGCTGACGTTAACTAGACAGATTCGGTGAACTTATGAGCCATTTGTAGTAAACCATGCATGCTGAGGAAATAAACACCCTCAGTATGGTAAACATCTCAGCGAGAAATCTTGTCATATATACCAGCGTTAATAAATATTTGCTGTGCAAGATAGACGTTATTGTTGACTCGCTCAATTTGAGCGTCATTGATGAGGATTGCTTTTGGCTCAGCAAAGCAGCTTATCATTTCTTTTTTCATTGAGACATTTATCTTTTCGACTTTCATTTGCAAGCTCCTGCACCCCGTTCTGAAGTTATTCTGGGTTGTTCGCAAATACAACAATTCCATCTGAAAAACGCATGTGACTGAAGTATTTGTCGTTAATGGCGATTTCATTGTTCTCATCACACACATAGTCATACACCTACTGTTTAAATTCAAATTCCATCAAGTCTTCTATGTCTTTATGTATTAAAAAAATAATTTATCCGTCTAAGAAAAACATGGTAAATGGTCTTCTCTGATTGACTTTACAATTACATCTCACCAATATCTTTTAGAAGAAATTAATAGCGCTTTTTTTATCTGTGTACTTTCTAGAAAGTATTACTTACGGCTTATCTCCGTAACATTCTAACCGAATAAACCGTCCTCGTGTAATCATGAAAAATTAACATATTTCAAAGTTTTCTCACTGTCACTCACTCATTCTCTTTAACACACAAATATCTTTGGGTGGTGCATTTTCCCACATTTGTTTCTTATAACCTCCATGACGAGTGTAAATTTTGTAGAAGGAGATAAACCAAGTCTTAAAGAGTACAGTCAATAACTATAGATGCTTTTATTTTGTTAACTCTCAATTCATGGTGGAACTGCATTGTATTGTTGTTTTTATTTAATAAAACGCAATATTTATGTAGTACTTATTCCACTTTTAAAAGTGGAATAAGTACTACATAAAAATTGCGTTTTATTAAATAAAAACAACAAAACTATAGATGCTTCAATAATATTATTAATATATAGGTACGTGCCTACAGTATGTAGAAAAGTAATATCTTAAAAATATATTTGAAAGCTTCGTACTTCAAAAATAATATTATCATTTTCATAAACGATTTCTGTTTAACAATCAGTAAATTGAGAATTTCTTAGACTTAATTGTACTAAAAATGTTATTTTTCCAACTTAATATAGCCTAGCAGTAGAGTGGGTAATTTAAATATAATACCCTTTCGATTTCTGTACGTATTCGTTGGTAATTATTCTCAAAAGATGTTTTAGTGGAAATGCAATTTGTAATTTTCTTGATAAATTATGATATCATGGTCACTGGCATAATTAAGATAGAAATATAGAAAAGATACATTATGGTCAATACATTTAAATAATTATCGTATTAAATCATTTAATTTGAACTATAAACGTATATAGTATGTAATAATGCTTCAATAAAAGTATATTGTTATTGTTCTAGATTTATATAAGGTATGGTAGAAGATTTGGACGGTATTAATCACTAATTTATTAAATATCAACGGATTGTAACAAAGGATTGTATTAATCATTGCTTATTATTGTTAGTTGACACACTGACACGCTGACTATTGACTAGATAATTACTAATTAATTACCACATTTTCAGAGCATGCATTATATATAATAGCCACCTAATCGTTACGCGCCCAGTGCGTCTTTAGCGCTGAAAGACTTAAAAAAACACTGTTCAATGTGCCGAATTTTATGTATTAAACAAGTTTGTTGATTTGACTAACGATAAAGTATATTATAGTAATTATGTATAATAATTTAATCAATTATGACGTTGTTAATCAAAAGTTTTGCAGCAATAAATCGACTGAAAAAAAGTTTCTATAAAATCGTAATTTAATGCACTGATGCATGATCGGTGACCACATTGATAGAATCATTTACTTTAGTGGCTGTTTTTTCAAGCGATAAAAATGTAAATTGCGCTTACTGTATAGATACGGTGACCATATATTTTTTTTTCTTTGAAGTCAGTAAGTCCTTCGTTGAAATTATAAAAAACGGAGGATTAATGTACACACAAAAAATACTACGCATAGATTAAACGGGAAAAGAATACCTCTTATGTGACTCGGAAAAGCTAATAAAAATATTTTAAATTTGATTCTGGAGTGAAAATTGTCAATTAGATTAGGTTACCATAAAAATTCTTTACGCACCAAGGGTCCCATCAGATGAAAAAGTTTGAAAACCACTGTATATTATAATATTTTATATTATAGGTCTTGGATAATGTTGCATTATTATGGTTTTAATCTCTCCTTTGAAAGGGTTGGCATATAATTTCAAATAAAATAAATTTTAATCTTTATAATTTCAAAAGAATTTCAATTCAAATAAAAGATAAACACTTGGAGGATAAACTATGTGAATTGCTTGAAACAATTTTAAATGTTTTCATTTCTCAATTGCCGCTAATTAAAATTTTATCTCCGTTCTTGGCCTGTTGTATTTCCTAACTTTCTAATTGTTTTTATGGTAGATATTCAAAAAATACTCCCATTGAAATGTTTTACATATTTAAATAAGACGGTTATAAAATTCTTTCATCCATTCATTTTGATGAAATTACAAATATTAATTTCGTGTTTTAGACAGTATTTAGTATTTTCAACTTTATCATTTTTCTCTAACGTAGTTTTTTTGCAAGGCTGCCATAAACGAAGCCAGATCTGATAATTGCTAAGTAATTAAAATCATTGTAAATCCACGGATACCTTTAGAAAATGATTATTATATTTGAAAAACCACTTGATAAGAATCATGATTTTTTTATTAAGTTCAGCCAACAGAATGATTACCAAAAAATTATACAATGTTGATAAAAATAAGACATTAAATAAATTAATATGATATTCCCAATAATAGGCGGATAAAGAAAATATTATTGAATCAAACAGTTAATATTGGCATGAATAAGAAGGTAGCAGTGGTGTGCAGTCCATAGATGCTGTAGATGTGATACATGCCTTAATTATTGCATGATATTCATATGCGTACATATCCATAAAACCAATGAATGAATTTAATGACATACTAGTTGCCCGGTGCTAGGTTCTCCCTATTTGAGACAACGTTGGGTGGAACTTAGAAATTTGACTTTTCCATGCTTTATAAATATTGTAAATTGGCAATCATTATTATATTTGAATACGTATAGTGTAGTGTATATATGTACATTTTGTGCCAAAGGAGCAATCAGCAAGGTGGTATCGCTTGGTAATAAAATAAGACTGGTACACCGAAATTAATTAAAGATGCTTGATCAAAACATTTGGAAATAAGCATCTCTGGATAGCCCAGGATAGAGAAAATTTCTGAAAAAGACCCGCCATAGGTTGTAGAATCAAGTATGAATGATTCCATATTGGTGACAATACATTATACATCGACATGCAGAGAGATAGAGAGAGAAAAAGAGAGACATCACCATATCTAATAACATATTCTTTATTGAACACACATAATCTGAAAACACATCAAAGAAATATATAAGCACTATAAATTATTATCAAGTTCAAGTGCGTTATAACAAAAATTTGTAGAGATCCCGACAACAGTTCGTATTGAGATAATTATTAATATTTTGATTTAAAATACCAAAGCGGACTGCCAAACAATAACAAAATGTAGAAAGCGCTTTAGTGAAAATTATTAAAACACTAAGGACACGACACGACACATATTGCTTAGTGGTTATAGCACATGGGCCCGAATCCCAGGAGGGCGCGCGTTTGAATCGTGCTGGGTGTCGTATTTGTTTCAAAATGATTTTTTCTAGTGATTATATTATAATATTTCTCTCAGGTGTTTTCAAATTATACATAACTATATCTGATCGCCAAAGTTACGCTGCAACCTACTGGAATTATTAGAAAACATTTTTGTATTACCAAAACCATTGATTATTTTTTGGAATTATTAAAATAGCCAAGTACTATTTTTTATTCATTGTATTGTCAAAGAATAATTTTAAAATACTCAACGACAATAGTTATTATTTTATTTATAAAAATAGGTGAATTTTTGTTAATAATTCTGAAAAAATCTGCGGATCTTAGCTTCCTTCATATTTTTTTCCTAGCCTACCTGATCCAGCCAGTCTCTATATTTTCATGTGACATGAGATCTTTTTCTCCCCTGAAAAGTGTTTATATCCACATTACAACTCAACTTTGAAATACTATTTTTTTTATATTTTCTCACCTTCTATACAAAATAGGACTGGTGTAAAATAAGAAAAATAAAAAGCAGTTCTTTTAAATGTTTAATCGTTTAATTATAAATTAAAAGAATTGTTGGAAGATCTTAAAATGTTTGAAGAAACTTATTGTTAGATATACCGCCTATTATTCTCTCAATTTAGTGGCTATAAATTTTCCAGGACTCTTGAATCTTAGTTTCTACTTTCCAATAATAATAATAATAATATATTAATTTGCAAATGCGCATTATTCATTATTAATAACCCACTTTCCTAAAGTAAAACCATTAATTTATTAGGCGTAGTTTTGCGGAAGTATCATTCATGTATGTATGTAAACTTTGTACATTAACTTTAGTAATGTGTTTCACAGTATTAAATATGTATAGACTTAATAAATCTAGATGCATGTTAATGATAATTTCCAGACCACCAGTGGCGAACCGTTTCCTGAAAGCATGATAAAATAATGGACAATTCTAAGAAGTATATAGTTGACCCATATCTGTAAATACATCCTAAAATGAAATAGATATTATCAAGTTAACGACACAATATAACTCTAAGAAGGAAAGTGTTATAAAAATAAATAAATCTAATCCAACAAAATTATTAGAAGTAAGTACTTATTTTTAGACAGATAAAACTACTAAAAGTTAGAATACTTAAATAATATATATATTAGGTTATTAGGGGTCGTGGATTATTTGGATATTACATATTTATAGACCAACTCCCTTACTAGACTTCGGCGTTTACAAAACACGCTAAAATTAGACATAATGAAATTAGGGACTGAAGGTCGGTCCTGGTAGGGGACTGGTCCATCTGACATGTAACATGTGTAATAAATTTATGCCTAAGAAAATGTTGATATTTATTTATTTATTTAAAAAAGACACGTTAAGTATATAACAAATCATTAATTCAGGACGTTCACAACATGACATTTAGAATAAAAATTACAAGTAATCAGTTAGAGAAAAAAAACAAAGAAAAAAATAGTTTTATAACAATATTAAATAAAATAAAAAAAACAACAATAATTTAAAAAAATACAAATTAAACAACAAAATAGAATTTAAAAAACAGAATATATAATGGATCGCCAAAAATATCTACATCATTAGGGAGTGCATTGACCAGCCGCACAGCCCTCTCTATTGGTATCTGGTGAGCCTGACATGAAGAAAAAGCTTTCACCCAAAATAGGTCATGACTGACAGAATCACAATGTTATAATATTAAAGGGGACAAACCGGAATCCGGAAATTATCCTTAAAATAATTTCCAATAAATAAATAAACATACTAATAAAGAAATAAACACCAAAAAACAATCCTCATCAAGGGCACTCAAATCGCGCGAATCCAACCAATGTGTGATACCAACGCTCAAATATGCATGGACTCTTTATGTAAAAGAAATCCAAAAATTACTAGTAGCGCAACATGGCATGGACAGGTTCATGCTGCGCATAACACGTAACCAATGGATAAAAAAGCAGACAGTAGTATTCGATGTGATAGAGGTCGCTAAGTAGATGAAATGGCAATGTGCTGGATATATGCCGCCATACAGTGGTATTCAAAGGCCAATAAACACTAACAGGGACGCCCTAGAAGCCACTTAATAGACTCATAAAATTCGGTGGATGTACGTGGCAGCAAAGAACTAGGGACCGAGAAGAGTGGAGGGAGCTATGGAAGGCCTTCTACCAGCAGTGGATCGACCCCGGCTTATGATAATGATGAAATAAATTCTTGCCGGTGGTTTTATGTACCTATAACTTTAAAAGATAAATACTACAGTGTTATGTTGCTTGCCTTCTTATTAGATTCTTTGTGTAAAATATGTATGTATTGATGGTTTTATGGAACTTAAACCCTTATGCTATTATTTCAAAATCCTCCACCATGTAACAACCCGATACGCATATTTTGTGCTCATCATCGTTGGTCTACGCACTCTACGTAGGGAATATTTCGGAAAAGCATCGAAGTACCTAACATTTAAAGTGTCCAATATTCACACAGCGTTCCACAAAGGAAGGTATAATTTTAATCACTTGAATGGTTAACGGGTTATTAATTTTAATGTAATTAATCAATTATTATCATGGCATGTTTCTCTTACAACCCCTATATTATTATATTAGCTATGATTTATGAACATAACATGTCATTTGAATCAAGGGTATAGATATTATGATATGTAATATAAATGTTTATGTTTAAATTATTTTAATGCCTAATAAAAAATATTTTTCTTTTTAATTTATTTATCATTTTCCAATATTCTCTGATTAGTTTAGTCTATTATCACTGAGTTACGATTTTCTGTAGATCCTATTAATAAACGTATACTATGTGAAAACAACATGCGCATTTGGCAGATGCTGATAATCGAACCAGCGATCGACGGCCCCAGTGACATTCTGCAAATCATGTTTACTATATACTTTAACTACTATTATTTATTTATTTATTTATAAAAAAGAGTATTACGGCATTACAGCTTTTGGCCAATGCGCCATAATACATAATACATACAAATATATAAAAATATCTTATTTACAAATAACAACTAATATGACAAGAAAGTGGAAAAGACAGCATGTGTAAATATTAAAGAAATATGATAATATATACAATTATAAATTTATCCTATTTAGTTAATTTCCAACAGGTTGACTCTAATCGTTTCGGTATTCTACGACGCGTAATGACTGTGATCACTGGAAGACCCGTGGCACTCATAAATTGGTGCAACTCTCTGTGATATCCAATGTTTAATTTAATATTCTAATACGGCATGTCTTAAATATAAGACAGCGTGGACGACACAAATGGACACTAACATTCCTAATAATTATGGCCGTAAGTCACGCCCATTCGATAAACACTTGTAGATGTGACAATTCGCAATAGTTTGTAATTGAACACCGTTAATTTTACCTACAGGTCAAGTGTTTATTGCTAGATTCAATATACGGAGTATTTGGATATGGGGAATGTACCTGAAAAAGTGCGATAGTCAGCTACGGGAAGCTATAAATAGTAGGCGAGGTAAATATGGAAGTCACTGGCACATGCTAGATTTTCGTAACCCCGCCCCCTCCTGCCGCCTTAGAAATCAATAAAAAATAAAGATACTTTTTTCAAAATGGACCTTCTCCCAAACATTTTTTCTGAGTACGCCTGGTTATATATATATATATATATATATTATATTATATGTAATATAATGAATAATTATCCTTCTCATTAGGGCATGCATTTTTTTAAATATAGTTTACGGTATTAATTGAACTGGCGATTAGGTGATCTATTATAATGGTTTTGAAACAATATAGAATTAACAAAAATAACTTTGCTTGAAATCTAATAGAGTTTAAGGTCCCTGTCATTTAAAATGCAACTTTAAAAAATCACAAGAAAGTCTTTCAGCCGCATTGTTTTCCACACTTTATACCTCTTTAAAAAATAATTTGGAGATAAATCAAGAGCGGCTCTTTGTTCCCCCACGAGAAGAATGCCATCATCAGCGATTTCCACCCTTCTCAGAGAAACTGGAAAGGGAGAGATGATGACCATTTTTTCCCCTCAAGTGGTGAACATTCAAAGGCTATTATTTGGCGGGGCAATGCGTGGATATGAAACTATAACATTTATTTTAGTTTAGTTTAAAAAAATATATTAAATGAATTAAGTAACAAAAACATTGAAGAAAGCTTTGTCAACTAGGCGGAATTTAACTATACAAATAAATGAAACTGACAAAAACACTTATATTCCACAATTATACTTTAAAACAGCTGCAGTTGATTTTGGACTATAAATTCATTTGTAGCATAGATACTACCATTTTTTCTGGCATTATTCAAAAACTATGTCCAATGTTTTTAATTGACAATAATTGGCCCATAAAAATCCATTTCTAAACTTTCAGCGGCTTTATCGACTATTTTTGACTTGAACTTAAATATAATATTGAAATTCGGTACCTATGCATACAAACTAAAACAAATTGCATGATACTAAAATCCATATAATTTAATGATGACTATAACCAGATTTTTCACTTGGAAGGACATCATATCATAACATAATAACTTGAAGACCTTTTGATTGTATTTTTTTCTTCTATTGCCTTCCTTGTCGTCATATGTATTGTGATGACGTGTATTTTGATATGAGTATATCGTAATAAACTTGTCTCATTAAAATTGCTATTAAGATACGAAAATCTGTAAACCGTTAAAATGTTAATTTCATCATAGTTTTGAATTAAACCTGTGCAATTACATTATTAGATTTAAACACGTTAACAGCTTTGATGTGAATGAATAATATACTACATATACATATTTTTAATATTTTTTCCGGTACTGTTCGGTTATACCGGAGGCAGCGGAAAACGCATTTTGAAAATAGCCGATAAACTGGATTATTTGTTAGGTTAACCTAACCAAACCTAACCTAACCTAACCTAACCTAACCTAACCTAACCTAACCTAACCCAACCTAACCGAACCTAAACTAACCCAAACTAACAAATAATCCAGTTTATCGGCTATTTTCAAAATGCGTTTTCCGCTGCCTCCGGTATAACCGAACAGTACCATTTTTTCTATTTATCATTCTTTCAGGATACTACTACTTATGTGTTTTCTCTTTTAATATTTTTTAATAGCTCTTTCGAATATATTCTTCATTACTGTATTTAATATTTGTCTTTATTTGATTTTAATATGATTTTCTTGTACTTTTTGACTGTGATTGATCATGTTGGTTGACCGAAATAAATAAATAAAAATCATCATAATGTCTTGGAAACAATTCAACACGAGTAGATGAAGTGGTGAGATAGCAGTGGTGGAGTGGTGAGATGAAGTATGGGTAGAGGGACTCGCACTTGAGTCGATTGTGATACTGACGTACGTGTCTAAAGGCAATGACTAAATATGTATCGACATATAACGGCTATATAACCCCAGTGGATTTATTCTAAACATAAGCTGGTTATCGGCGGCTATCGACGGCAGTTTATCATATTTATGTATTGACGTGGTTAATTGTTTTAACAGCTCCTCTCTTGGCTGTGTTAACTTTTAGAACGAGACAGACATTTTTGACAGTTTAGACAGCTAACTTACTGTAACAATTATAATACCTCAATACATAAATATGATAAACTACCGTCGATAGCCGCCTTCTATATAGAATAGACCCACTGATCAATATATTCGTTAATAGTGTAAATCTATATTTTTATATCTCTATTTCTCATGTATTTTAGTAGCCCATTTGAGTATTTTTTGCAAGCCGGGATTCGCTCTTCGACATCTAAATTCACCAATGGCAAATGCACACTGACAGAGAATACGGTTCATTACCATTTATATAACAAATTTATATACTTAGTGGGAAACGTAAAAACATGATTACTAAGTAAAAAGGGCAAATAAATAACTAGTGTTTAAGATGTAAAATATTTGAAAATTTCGTAGTACCTACATTAGATACACCTTGGTAATATATTTAACATAATATATGGTAAGGTTATGTACTAGAAAATAAAATAAAACCTCATCCGGTAATTACTAATGTACTTAACTACAAGAAGTCAATTACAGAATAACATCAAATACTTACCATTAAGTACCCTCAGTCAACAGCCTTAATTATCTAAGCCTCATTAATATGTCAATAACTTTATTCAATCACGCTTCGATAAGTAGTTACCTACTCTGGTGATATTAATACTTCAAAATATAAAATATTTTTTTATCATATTATCCATTGAGTAGAGTAAAACTTGTGATACTTTTTAGTATCGAATCAAATTATTATTTAATTAAACAGGATTTAGAATTTCATTTGAAAAATAAACTATTTTAATTTATTTCGCAAAACTCTATTCAGGAAACACTGCTCTAAGCAAAGGAAAATTCTAAGACATGTACTTGAAATATAATTGAAAATTTTAAAAGAAAAACCCATGTGGGGGTTGGCATATAAAAAAGTCAAGTGCCTATTGAATGAAGCTTTGTTCTGTTTTGGGACCTTTTTGATTTTATTTTTAATATAAAAATGAGTTTCTTTACAATGTTGTTTTCATCATAACATTTTTTCCGATAGCTACTCTTAGAAGAGTAGAATACGTCAAAATAGTAGTAGGTATTATAACCACATTTCGATGTACTTGATTGGGTTTTCAACCATTCATGTAACTTGTGAGGTCTGTTGAGAGAAATTCATTATTCTAGATGGTATTTTTTATTAGTTTTGTTCGTTGGCGTTCCAACGCAGTTCTTTCATTTTGATATGCTGCGTGAACGTTTGCCTTCAATAATTCACGTATATCTTTTTTTCAATCACAAAGATTCTTCTCAACACACTTTTTCCTACATATATATACATCGTTATCCATTACACTTATCCATGTATTATTAATACTAGGCACTTAAGAGTAAGTTATATAGAGAGCTGATTTGACTTTCTCTCTGCAGAAGCTTTTTAAGATAAAAATAGTACTTGTTATCGAGATTTATTTAGTTTTGTTTTATTTATTTTTGGGCCACATTTACCTGCGTTTGTTTTATATGTATTACAAAATGCACTTTGAATTATATGGATTGTCGTTTGTTTCATGTCATGGGCGTTATGCCAATTAGAATTACCCAAAAATATTCCGTGCTTTAATGATAATATCAGGACATAGAGATTGCAATACCGGTATTTTAAAACCGGTATTACAGTATTTATCAATACCGGTTTTAAAAACCCAAAATACTGAAATTTTCTGTATTTAGAAACCACACTCGTTTACGTTTTTGACGATGAATTTAATGTTATTTCTTCATTAGTTTGTACTATATTTCCTATTCAATTCCAAAATAAATGCAAAATATAGATTGAATCCAACATAAGTGAAATAACAATAAAACACAATTCATTTACATACCTACTGATATTATTTCAAAATAAAAAACATCTGTGACAAATATTTAATCATTCTATAGTAACAATATTGATGATTGTACAAAGTGTTGAAATGAATAAGCTTTTCCAGCAGTGCGCTTATTTACACTTAATGAACCAGCCTTTTTGAGGGATTTAGTTGAAATTATCAATATTTTATGTTTTCAAATTATTTGTAAAAATCACCAATCCTACAATATTGTGATTAATACGTCATACTTTTAAATGTCGCCATAATAAAAGTAGGTAAGTAGGTTTTTTCTATAAAATAATGTTTTTTAACAGATTGTAATAGCTATATTTACTGATAAGTAGGTACTTATGTTTTAACGAATACCGGTATTCAATAAGAAATACCGAAAAACCGGTATTGATATTTTCATTCGGTATTGCAATCCCTATCAAGACACACATATAGTATTGTCCTTTTTTTTAATGTATTAAACTAAATAATATAGTTTTATATGGAAATAACACTAAGCTAAAATGAGTTAACGCCTGAAATATATAATAATATGTGATAGTTGTGTAAATTGTGAATTGATCACGACGAAATTTCTTTTTACGATCAAGCCAAATGGAAACCCGATATTTCTCGTCTGTAATTGTGTACTTAAAAAAGCGAACAAAATTTGATGTTAAGAGATATTATGACACTAAACAAAAAATAATAATATATTGAAGATTAAAATTCAACTATTGGAAATCAATTACGCTTTGACTATATCCCATCATATAAACTGATATTTATGGAAAAATCATCAAAAAAACAAAGTTATGAAAACATATTATTTATGATGGAAGATGAATATTACAAAACTGGTTTTTGCAGCATTTAGATAGTTAAGTTGTAATTTTATATGGCCAATTAATACGTACAAAGTTTTTAGTACATATATTAATATTTTTATTACGGGAAGAAGGTTCCATCTGTGGTAGTCATTTTTGCTGTAACATACCCTATATATTGGTCACCATCAGGGCAATCTTCGCCATATTAATAAGCTACTTAAATCTGGCAGACTCTTATGTATCATCATTTTTGCTACACACACCATTGATCTTGCAAGCTTGTTTTATTATATTTAACAAATGAAAAGTTTTTATTTAATTATCTATTTAGAGGCTTATGAATTCTTTCTTGTATAGGTTTATACCAGAAAAAGAATAATACCGTATATCGTCTATGTTTTGGCAGAACACACTAGCTGGAGAATACTAGTTTTGAGTAATTTCACTTTGAAGTTGTTAAAATGTTTGAAATAATGGTCTATCGTTTGAGTTTATTAAGTAATCGTAAAAATGATCACTTTAAAATAAAAACTGTTTATTTATTAAGAAGGTTTCCAGGCGGTAAAGTTTTAAATAAGGAACATTTTTGGTACTAACTCAATATGTAATTTTTTCGAATTAGTGTTTTCTGCCAGAACAGTGACGATATGATATAACCCACAGTTTTACAACGTCGTCCAAAAGAGTATATTATTTTAAAATGCGTTAAAATTGATAGGCTTTGATGGGTGAGCCAAATAGCATAAGAATAGATAGTATCGACCCTAGTATCTATCAGAGAAGCCGAGGCATACTATATAATAATATATAGTTCCCATATTGCATCAGTGTCAAAATAGATTTTTTTTAAAAAATCACAAATTTTCCTGTTACTTTGAGAGGCTGCATTTACACATAAATGAATGGGCACGTTCAGAGAGAGTCACAAGTGTATCGCGTACATTTATAATGTATATGCAGTGTCAATAGATACTTGTATCTGGACACCGGTGTCTCGTGTGAAACAGTTCTTGCAAATTTCTCATACAGAATGTAAAAAAATCTCTTTAAACTCTTTCCGAACGACAATTTTACTAATTTAATATGTAATGCTATTATTCTATAGCAAGCAAGGAATATAAAAAATATTAGTTTGCTGCAATGAAATTCTGCGTGAAAAAAAGAAGGCATTGTGTCGTCAGACAAATTTGTTAGATTTTTTGAACCCATAGACATAGAAATAACTTTTTTACCTAACTCATTTATCTTTAATATTTTGTACATACTATTTATATGTAAAAATAACTGCAATTTTATTAAATATTTTACTTCTAAACTAGGTAGTGTTTTTGTTAGTCCTGTGCAAACGTGAAATATTGTTTAAATCCTAATATAATTTATGGAATAATTGTAGTGAGATAGTGGGATATAAAAATCTTTTTGATATGCTATACAACCTGGAAAAGAGTTATGGTTTTATGATGTAAAGGAAGACCATGATAATCTCTCTTCAATTATTAAACCTGTGATAGCATATTATCTTCCTCAGCATTATCGATTCACCGAAGTCTTAGTTTTATGGTAATCCATTGCTTGTGCTTTACACAGTGGCCTGTAATTTAAAAATGCTTGTGGATTACGGATCTAGGGGAAGGGTATAAGCAGTGATTCAATTCTAACATTTGATGTTGAGAGGGTTGGCGCACTGGAGCTGGTTTGGTGTTCACGCACTGATAAATGGACGGTTCGGAATATCACTCTCACGGTTTCACTTGTTGGTACACACGGTTGTACGGTTTGGTATAAATAATGACGACAAGTTCAGATTAGATGATAGACGCAACGTTCACTCAACCCATGTCAGATTTAGTGCAACGAAGGTCGAACAAATACGTTTTGGATGAGTCACTTTATGGTTAACGCGGTTTCGGTCGTATCGTATTGTATCAGATCACGACGCGATAGAGTCTTAGCTTTAACAATCCTAGGCGCGTCTGCTGTCTTGAAGTAACTGAATATAACTGCTTGTTCTACAATCACGGTCGACTCATGACACGTAACTGCTTGTCACCCTGACTTGCAACAATATTTGGGGATTTGAGGTAGGTGGGGAAAAGCGACAATATTTGGCCTAATCATCCATATTTCTTCGTAATGTTACTTTTTTCGTAGAAACTTGAATTTCCCCTACGGAGATAAAAACCAATAATCATGATTTAAATATATTACTCAGTTTTTTTCTAATGAAAACTTTATTTTTAGTACCTGTCAGTAGGTACTTATTGATTGTACCGTGAGCATAGCTTAAGGGGGGACATGCTCGTCGAAGGTCAAAATTGAGTTTTTATTGTATATTCAAACCATGATCCTGGACACTCCTTAAACGTTGTAGATGATCTATTTATATACTTTTAAAGCCTTATTATCCTTTATAGTTATTTTAAACATTTGATGACTGCATGAAGTATTTTTGTTACATAAAATAGTATTCTTTTAAACCTCTTAATTTTTAAACGCATTTATAAAACCATTAGCATAATTTATTACGAGATAATTTTTGTAAAATATTCACGATAAAAAATTATATTGATAATCTCTGTGATTCCAAATTTGACAAGAATTAGGCATTTTATTATTCAAAAAATCGGCAAGATTAACACATTTCAAGATGATTCTAAAGATATTTATTATAAGCTATGTCTTTGACCATTCAAGTGTGATAAAAATCTTATGAATAATGATTGCTTTATAATAATTATTGACCTAAGAATAAGGTAGTGTTTTTTTGAAATACGCCATTTCTTTTGTCATTCCCCAGTGGTTAAGCTACAACATACGGCCGTAGCCATAAATTGACAAACTATAATTGAAGTAAAGAGTAAAATGATATTGACGCGCGTGTTTGAACATGTACCGTTTAAAAAAAAATAAAAAAAAATTCGGTTAGGTACATGTTCAAACACGCGCGTTAACATAATTTTACTCCCTACTTTAATTATAGTTTGTCATTTTATGGCTACGGCCGTATGTTGTAGCTTAACCACTAGGGAATGACAAAAGAAATGGCGTATTTCAAAAAAACACTACCTTATTCTTAGGTCAATAATTATTATAAAGCAATCATTATTCATAAGATTTTTATCACACTTGAATGGTCAAAGACATAGCTTATAATAAATATCTTTAGAATCATCTTCAAATGTGTTAATCTTGCCGATTTTTTGAATAATAAAATGCCTAATTCTTGTCAAATTTGGGATCACAGAGATTATCAAAATATTTTTTTATCGTGAATATTTTACAAAAATTATCTCGTAATAAATTATACTAATGGTTTTATAAATGCGTTTAAAAATTAATAAATGTAAAAAATCTTAACACCACTGCACAGTTCTGTACCGAAATATGACTATATTCTAAAACATTAGAGCGAGAGGTTTAAAAGAATACTATTTTATGTAACAAAAATACTTCATGCAGTCATCAAATGTTTAAAATAACTATAAAGGATAATAAGGCTTCAAAATTATATAAATAGATTATCTACAACGTTTAAGGAGTGTCCAGGATCATGGTTTGAAAATACAATAAAAACTCAATTTTGACCTTCGACGAGCATGTCCCCCCTTAACAAGCAGCCAAGGTCTCGTCATAATAATATTGTGTGGCCCGGTAATTATTATTTTCGCATATCGTCAGCCTTGCATATTAATCATTTTCGTAGATTTATGAGTAAACTTTGTAATTTATGTAGCGAGTAATTCAGAGTTTTTGTATACAACATTTACCACCTATCAACTGTGCAAACTTTCACATTCCGATGAATAATAAACTTTTGTTATTTCGCAAGATTTTATTTAGTAATAAAAATAAGAATATATTCTATGGGTAGAGACAATGCCATCTCTAGTATATAAGCCGAAGACAAAATTTGGCGCCAAAACTAGATCGTCCTATTTTGTAACTATTTAAATGAAAATATAATTAATTTTTTTAAATAAAAAAGTAAGAAAAACGACGATACTTTTCCTCATAATTTCTTTTTTTAAGATTACTTTAAAATAAAAATAAAGTTAAAATAACACAACATAATATTCTTCTTTTTATAGTACCTTCTAGCGGAGGTCGGCCACCATCAAAGCAATCTTAGTTTTTTCATCTGCTACCCAGAACAGTTCAGTGGAGCTGCACTCGTACCAATCACGGAGGTTCTGAAGCCACAAAGTACGGCGTTATTCTTTGCTATGCTTGCATAATATTCAACATGATTAATTAATATTTTTGATCAATTCTGAATTTTCCACAAAGTTTGGTACAGTTCGGTTATGAGGAATACGGCGGAAAACTCATATTAAAAATACCCGACATACTGGATTATTTGTTAGTTTGGGTTAGTTTAGGTTAGGTTAGGTTGGGTTAGGTTAGGTTAGGTTAGGTTTGGTTAGGTTAACTTAACAAATAATCCAGTATATCGGCTATTTTCAAAATATGTTTGCCGCTCTATTCCTCATAACCGAACTGTACCCAAAGTTTAACAATATCGGATTTGTATTATAGAAAAAATGTGAGAACGTAAGAAATAATTTTCATGAATTATAGAAAAATTGATAGCTCACAAGCGAGAGTACTCACATAGTAAGTGAAAGATGTGAATACCACTTGGACCAACTTTTGTTCTATGATTTTTTCTGGTTAGTATGCTTCTGATTTTTTTGAATTACCAATGTAGTTTTCGACATAGTAGAGTAGATACATATTTTTATCAAAGTTCAATATGATAAAAAATCACTTCATTTTACAGTGTTGAAATTGTCTTTTATGAGAGTTTTTACGTTTTTATTTTATCTCTCATAAAAATATAATCATATAGTACCGATATAACAAAATGTTTCATCATAAGGGGCGTTCCTAGTATAGTTAAGCCTTTGTTATACTTCCTTCATAAAACTGATGCAATGAAACGCTTAGTTGCCAAAAGTGCTCGTCGCAGATTAGTGCTTTGAACTTGTGCTATGGTTGCGCGAAACTGTGCTACACTCGTTGAATGATTTGCTACGCTCGCACCATACTGTGCCTCCTCCCTACACAATTTTCTACTTTGAGCTTTAAGCTCGACTTACTCGTATAATTTTCCATGCATTTACGTAAATTAGCAACACAGTTATTCACATAAAGGCCCTCTAATAGTCAGGCAGCGGCACAACATTGTGAATTTTGATCGTAGTGCTATTTAATGCTTATACATATGGATAATATAATGCGGTAAATAATTTGTAAGAAACAAATATTATTTCATATTTTAAAAAAATGGTAACACGTTAATTAGTACTAGTAACAAAATATTCAATCGAAAATTTTCATTTAAAGATTCCCGTATTGCATTTGAATAATAGGCAACCAATCCCTGTTACGCCAACAATTTTTTGATAGAGAAACAAGTTGTAACAATAATTAATCTCACTACAATCTGTCAGCATCCCTAAATGATCCTGAATGTCAATGCGGAAACGGCAATGAAGATATAAATTACGCTCAAAGCTCTTTTTAAGAAGTCAAAATTACCAATTACATTATTGAGATGTTTATAGCTCAGCCAAACATCAATATAAACAAATAGTTTTTGTTTATTCAAATGTTTTTGAGAAAATATAACTTGCGATTAATATTAATTATAATACTACATGGTTGAATATAACAAATACCTCAACTAAGCTTAATAAATAAAAAGTATACAATAACCAGCGACTACGATTGTAGCTAGCGATTTTGTGCTGCGGCCTGACTACATGTGGTCTTATTCACATACAATGTTTAATTTTATTAACATACTCTAATAAATTAGCAAATGTCTCATCTATAATATTTCTTTATGGCTCGATGCCGAAATTGAAAATATCGGAATCAGAATAATTATTTTTTTAAATCAAATATTTGGCTAATGAATAAAAAATATTAAAATTAGATTTCAAATGATACCATTTATTTCTTATAAATATAACACATTACTGTGATATTCAGTAGTGTTGACAAGATCTAATCGTAGGAGTGCCGAACGAGAGCACATCCTACATCGCATCTACACGATGTGTAATTGTACATTAATGTGTAAGATTAATTTGATCCACTATACTTTCACTGGATCTGTAGTAATATATGAAAATATAATCGTTTATAAATTAAACAAAAATATATTGCTACTAAATATGAGATTTCTACAAGCTGGCGAAAAAAGTAACTTTCTTATATGTTTTCTATATAACTTTTGAACATAATATAATAAATACAATGTTTTAATAGAAATAAAACATTGATTACCTACTTCTTATTTTTTAACATTGAGTAAGAAGAATTTCTGAATTGAATCTGTTAGAATGTGCTCTTTTTATGAAATTTTTCATAGCATTAGCTAACGTGGGGGGCGGGGGTTATGAGCTTATTCGATCTGGTATGCTCCTTTTATAGTGGCATTGTGACTCTTTCTGTAGCTGAATTCTGTCCTGTACTAATATTTTTTAATCATCACCAGTAGTACAATCTAACCGATACTTAAATAGATATTTCAAGACATTCAAAAATAATTATATAATCAAAAAATCGCCTATATTCTCTTTAAGTTTGAATAACCATTAAAACTACCATTAAAATGCATAATTTATTCATAATTCAGAAACATAGGTACATAATAAATAAGTATGTTTCTGAGGTATTCTAAATTATCTGTGGTCTATGAAGAATTTTATATTCGTAAATTTGGGTAATTGTTATTCGCTGATTAAAAAAAACTTTTATTATCAACTTATTTATTTATTCAATGAATGATTCACAAGACTAAGAATATAATATTCGCTATTGAGCATAAGTATTTTTAAAACATTTCAGAGACGTATATAACTACTTGAAAAAATATTTAAAAAAAAAATAGTTTATTAAATTATTAGCAAGTGCAAGTACGTTATAATAAAAAATGAGAGATCCTGACACCGTTTACTAATAAAGGGAATAATTAATAATACTTTGATTTAAAATTTTAAAAAAAAGCCGGCTGCCAAACAATAACGAAATTTAAAAAGCACTTCAGTGAGAATTAATCACTAGTTAACTTTGTCGCAATTAGATAGCACACGTAGCTTAGTGGTTTTTAAATTATTTATGTAGTAACTTTAATTATACATAACATTATGTTAAGTGAAATAACTAATAGTCTCGTATGTATTCAGCTTAAGATCTTTCTCATTTCTACTTTAGTAATATATATTTACTTGGAAGTTTCCGCTTCAGGGGTTGATAAATTGATTTCCTTTCGCGCCATGGCATTATTAAACTTCTTATCAGTGCAGCCAATTCACTAACTAATAATTCAACTTAAGGAATTTTCAAACATCTTAAATTTATCGACACTATCAGCTGGTACGGACTTATACAATAACGGCAGTAAATTTTCCAAGCGACATTGTTTCATCCTTTCAATCAAATTTTATGCGAATTGCAGCAGAGCAGTTATCATCTGAAAATGTAATAACGTTATTTTTTATCATTTGTCAGCATTCGCTCACATACTTTTCACGGAGGTCGAAAGAGATTATGGAGGATGGGAATCCATTAAATTGTGACATATGCAAATACTACTGGTTAATTTTATGATATTGATCTCGGGAGCCTTCAAACGGGCATTTATTGCCGTAAAGTCAACTACTGCACACATGGAGCTCCAGATAAACGAAAGTCAAACCAAATATATGCCAACTCTACACAGTGCAACAAATAATAATAACAACCTTATCGTTGGGGGCGATGCTTTTGAAACTGTGGATTCATTTGTTTATCGTCTGTCTTTTGTCAGAAAAACTAATATCACAGGCGTCGAAATAAATCGCCGGATCACCCTTTCCAACAGATACTACTTTAGTCTCCAAAGGTTTCTGAAAAACGCGGTACTTTCAAGGAAAACCAAAACAACATTATATAATAGATATATCTTCTGCGCTCAATATTAACGTATGAAACACAATGCTGGACACTTAGCAAACAGTATGAAATAAATTTGGATATTATTTTTATAAAATGCATGGGGAATCACAAGGCTCAATTCAGTAAAACACATTGAGACGAATCTAGTGGATACGTATTCGAGTCCCGCTGAGCGTCGTATTTTTTTCAAAGATTTTTTTTAGCAGATATACAGGTTTTTTGAAATTATGTATGAAATTCTAATTCCAACAAATCCCCTCGGTCGATAGTATTAATACTATGTATGAAAAGTTTAGTTTAATATATTACTATATTCCTTTATTGATATTATGTATTTCGATTAATAATTTAAATTTTATTCATAAATGCATAAAACTGCAATTAGAAATTGTAAATTTCATTTTGCATGGAAAATATAGTTTAGTGAAATTGTATGAAAAAGTGACGTTTGTACGCGTTGGACTTTGAATAGTTGGGTGGTTGATGATATTATTCATTCAAACTTTAATTAATTTTATAGAACTCATAATAAATGCACCTTTTTGAATTTGAAATATTGTAATGAATATTCTCCATCTTTCATTATTAATCGTTTTATGGTGAAGTTTAATTATTTATTGAGAAAATTTGTTATTTATAATTTGTTACCTACTCATATTAATAATTATGTAGTATTTTTCGTATATCGACATCAAGTTTTAACTTTACGGTAAGTAATGCAGAATCAATCAAATGTTCTTTTCATTTAATGTTTTAAATTAGTCACGGAGACTTAAAGCTTTCGAGATGTGGCTGTATAGACGCATCCTCAAAATTCATTGGACTGACCGGGTGACAAATGTTGAAGTTCTCAATCGAATGGGGAAGGACCGAGAAGTTCTACATAGTATCAAAACCAGGAAACTACAATACCTCGGCCACATTATGAGAGGACAAAAATACAGCATTCCCCAACTTGTCATTCAAGGAAATATCAATGGGAAGCGTAGCAGAGGACGGCGCCGAACTTCGTGGCTTAAGAACCTCCGTGATTGGTACGAATGCAGCTCCACTGAACTGTTCCGGGTAGCAGACGACAAAGATAAGATCGCCTTGATGGTGGCCGACCTCCGCTAGGGGATGGCACAATAAGAAGAAGAAATTAATAATATCGTGAAAAATACATTTATAAGATAATACAAAAAAACAATGAACGCTGCAAGGCTAAGAATGTGAGTCTCCAAAGATCTACATTTTTATATTATCAATTATCTAGATGCCTAAATTATATGTTAGTGATGAACGTTCAATGATTATGTATTTAATATAAATACCGCGAAAACGTATCTAGATTGATTTTTTATATAAGCAGAATTTCTCAGTGATATTGTAGACATTTTCGTACCAAAACTTACCAAAAATAATATAGATACTTATTAATAATCAATCTATTGCCGCTTAATATTTACGCTACGACAATAAAATAGTTATATACATCATTATTATTATACTGAAATAACTACTATTTTTATAGTAATTATAAATATGACCACTCAAAAAGTTTGCGAACCTTTGCTATCAAGTTATTGAAGTTATAAACCTCGGCGTACCTATCTGAAATGCAAATTAATTTCAATGTTTGGGAACTAAAATTATCTTTTGATTATGGTTGTTTCAATAATTCTTCAATATTCAGGCCTCAACACTATGAAAATAAGTTTTCAGTGGTGTGCTTCAAAATTATTGCCGTGTGTTCGTCATAACCAAAATCAGAGGCGTAGTCAGTTATCTATATATTTTGTTATTTTTATATAAAACAGAAATATAGATAATTATTCAAAGCCATGTTCTATTATTCTTTGATAAACATGACGTGTTACTTATTAACAGAAATTCCAAGAAGATTTAATGGAGCTATTATAAAAATTGTATTTGGAGATCGAGATTTCATGACGACGTACATTATTTACTCTATATAGAGAAATGGCGACGTGTCATATAAAAATGCACATTAAGGTAAGAAGGAAAAAAATAATTGGAAAGCGTCAGCGTTGAATCATCTGGAATGGAGAAAAATTCTGAAGAAAGGAAAGATCTACCTGGGTTGTAAAGTCAAGAATGTTATGATTATTAATTAAATATTTTACGAGTATTAAAGCAATTTCAGGGATTAAGGCGCCAAATTTTGTCAGTGATATTCATTCAATACTTTGTTTCTAGGTTTTATATACTTAAAAACTCCAAATTCTTAATTATCTTTCCAAATGGAAATAGTTGAAGTTGTATTAAACTCAACTCTTTGGTACTCATAAGTTATATGGATGTAAATTATTTGTAGTGTTATAAAATACTTACTTATTTTAGAATATTTGTGACTTTCACTTATTCTAGATCAAAAATTAATGCCTCCATTCAAAACTAGTACTCTGACTGTACTGCTTTACAGTGGTGAATCATGGTGTCTTAAAAAGTCTTCTTAAGAGTGATAGCGTGAACTGAGCTTTGATAAGAAGAAGTTCCATCGTATACCGAGCATACGATGGTATAACTTTTTCGGAAACTAGGTTCTAAGATAATAGACTGGATTTATCCATACTGAATGAACTGTCAAATCGACATGATTCACATTCAATTCGATGTCTTCGCAATACTAGTAATATTGCCATTTATGCGGAGAATTGTAAAGCTACGATTTTAATATTAACACACAATAGATAGGTATAGACATCTGTTTTATCTGGCCACTGAAACAAAAAATCGAATTTTATAAAAATTGGACTTGATCCATAATTATTGTGAATCAGCCATATACTTATTATATGACAATGGATACGAAAAACATATTTAGAACTAATACAAAAATGCATGAGAAAACCGTTCTATGAAGACAGAGCCTTATAACTTCTTATATATTAGTATTATGTAAAGAATAATGATTAAGTCATTTTGTATTGTAGATTCACTTGTGACAAAATTTTCACTCTTCCCCTAAAGATAGTCCAGAACAAGACACATCTGTCCGTGAACAAATGCACATTGTACAAAAAAATGTTTAGCAAGGATAAAATGTTGTATTTCAGATGTCCATATATTTATTTATTTGTACTCAGGTACTGTTTCATCGGAAGTAGCGACGCTTTTAGAAGAATCAAATAAAAAATACCTGGATTTCATAATCTTTGAAGGCTATAGTAAATACTGTCTGCAGTTACAATCATTGTGAGAAAAAACGATCCATGAATATATCGCACAGTACCTATCTATATATAGGTATAACAAAAGATTTTTTTAATGAAAGATTATATCAAAATATTTAATAGTTTACCTTTACGACGTGTTATATTTTCGCAAATAGTCTAAAATACATAGTGAAATAAAATACTTAAATAACAGACCAAATAATATTTAAACCTTTTATTTATTAACATAATATTTTGTATAATATTACAAAATATTATAAAAAATACATTACCTTCAGTATATTGAATTAATAGTAATATTATCGACTGAAGGTACTTGTTGGAATTTGAATTAAAATTCTAATGGATTTAAGTTTTGTACTATTCCATTTAAGTCGTTTTTTGCGACCAGGGTTTCGCCTTTCGGCATCTTCAGGCGCCGTGTACATTCACCAAATATCAAATCGTCAAAGCCTAATAATAGATCATTATTCTTTATAAACAATAAACTATTCATAATTTGTTTGTTGTATTTTTTGTGACCTTTGACTTGATAGGTAGGTAATGGAGTTTTTTACATACTTTATTGTATTGATTTATTATATAAGCTAGAGTTAAAAGTGTTCGTTGTCAGTATGTGTTTACTTTTAGTGAGTGTACACGGCGCCTGAAGATGCCGAAAGGCGAAACCCGTGTCGCAAAATACTACCTAAATGCAATAGTACAAAACTTAAATCCATTAGAATCGAATTAATACTAATATCACACATCATTTTATTATTGGTGCATATTATATATCATGTTTTCGGTTATCTACTGATGTCTATTATTCAAATATTTCGCGGTGCCACTGATAGACCAGTGACGTCCAGATTCGTCTCCCGTCATCCCAAAACTTTGACGAAAAGGTCGAAACTTTCGGGTCGCTTTATTCCGCTCCCAACTCGAAAACCAGCGACGCCAAAGTGTACCTCATATGTATGTGTGAAATATTAAAAATACACGTAGGTTTTTGATTTATTATGACACTAACACATCTAATAAAAGAAAATTGAAAACCATTACATAGTTTTCTTATTGGTTCATGTATTCAAGTATCTACCGTGTATATTTTTTAAATATATTTATTTTCATATTTCAAAATTCTTTAATCCATAATAAATAATTTCCAAATTGATTTTCTATTGTTTTGCTCGTTGATTATGATATATTTATTTTACATACTAATGTATATTAATAATATACTTAGAATTACCATAATAATTGATCCTATAAATATTATTGATACATTATTAATCTTATATAATATAGTCTTATGTTTATTTTTAGATATTTTGGCGATGCTATGTGTACTTTATTTTTAAAATCTTTAATTTGTAATTTTCTTGAATTATTTTATTTTATTTTATTTCTTTTGGTAGAAAATTATTTTTTTCTTTGTTTTTTACAAAGTTGATTTAATTGTACTTTTTATTCTAAATGCCATGTTGTGAACGTCTTGAATTAATAATTTGTAATGTGCTCAATGTGTCTTTTTTAGATAAATAAATAAATATTAACAAGACTAATTAATATTATAAGTAACAAATATGCATAATTAATTGAATATCAATTTGTGGACTTATCGGTATTTAAAAATATGTAGGTATGTTATGTTTTAATTTTTCACAACTCAAAATGATATTATATATTGTAGATTCAGTGGAGCAGTAGCACGATGCCTGCCTCCAAAATCGAGTATTTCTGTAGGTCGTTTACTATAAAATTTTCCAAGACACTTTCCACACACAAGTGAGCATTGACCTTCCCGACATAGACCTTCACGACGAAAAGATGATGAATATTTAAATAGGGTTCCCTCAAGTTTGCACGAGCATGATATATTGACTGAATATATGTTTAATATATTGATAAATAGGTACCCATACATGGTAAATATGTAAAGCATACCGAGTATAACATGGACAGTCTGCGAAAAGTATATTATGTTTACTCCTGTTTTTTATTAAAATATTTGAATTTTAAGGCTATTTAGTATATTATTGTCAATGATTCTTTATTGTCTACATAACTAATTATCAACTTAAGGAATTCACAACATTACATTTAAATTAATACAAAACGATCAATGACCTTATACCGATTTACCATGAATTTCGACAACGCAAAATCAACAAGTCATTTAACTATCAATTACCTCATCTAGCATCAGCGTTTTTATTACAGGCAATGACATAGCAATCGGCCATCTCATGCTTGCTCATCAAAACACCACGTAGTCATTGAACATTACAGTCAATTAGTTCTTCAATATTATTCTACATAAACGGTGGCTTCTATAAGATATTAATTGCTTTTATATAAATAAGGACTATTGATAAGAGACACAGGTAACTCTCACTTATCACTCGACCACGGTCACTCCTTTGTTCTCAGTCTCGCGGTTATAATATCATATTAACATCACGGTACATCGCCAGTGAGTTCAAAGATATTGTCAATCTCATCAGTGATTCCGTGCTCCTGATTATAAGAATACTCTTTCATCTTTATCATTGTATTTATTTATTCATGTATCGATAAATAAACTCTCTCCTCGAGTCATCCGTGTAACTCTAATTTTATCTACACACCCTTTCATCCCTTCAGATCAAATGAAGTAAATAATAATCTTATAAATTTAAAAATTAAAATACGCAGCGCATCATTGAAAATCTATACGTCTCTAGGGAACGGATTTCTAAACAGAGCAACCTTCACTATTGTGAACCTGATATGCTTGTCACGAAGAAATATCTTTGATCCAGAATAAATAAAATAAAAATCACTGTTGCGACCAAGCATGTAATTTACAGAATATCAGGATTGGAAGCGATCCTTTGTGAAAGCAAGCAAAAATGTTTTAAGAGCAGAAGTGACCTACAAGCTTCAAGACAGTGAAATGCCAACAAGCTATGAAAAAGATAGTTGAAAAATACTCGCTTGAAGAATTATTATCGAGAGCCAACTACTAGTTATATATTCAAGAAATAAATAATAAACCTAGATTTTAGCGATAATATAATATATAGTGTAGTTTATACACCCTTATTGTAAACGTATTTAAATAACGTACATAATTTGAAAACACTTCTGAAACCTATAAATAAAATTTATAAGAATAATGTATTTCAAAAAAATACTACCTTATTCTTAGGACAATAATAAAATTATTATAAAATAATCATAATTCGTAGGATGTTTTATTACATTTGAATGGTCAAAGTCATGGCTTATAATCGGTATCTTTATAATTTTCTTCAAATGTATTAATCGTGCCCATTTTTTGAATAATAAAATGCCTAATTCTTGTCAATTTTGGGATCACCGAGATTATAAATATAATTTTGTATCGTAAATATTTCACTATATAATGTTAACAACAATTTTACTAATGGTTTTATAAATGCTTTTAAAAATTAATAAATCTAAAAAATCTTAACACCATTTCACATAGATGTACTGAAATATGATTATATTCCAAAACATTAGATCGAGAGGTTTAAAAAAAATACAATTATATGTAATAAAAATACTTTATGCAGTCATAAAATGTTTAAAATAAATATAAAGGATAGTAAGGCTTCAAAATTACATAAATAGATTATCTACAACGTTTAAGGAATGTCCAGGCTTATGCTATGAAAATACCATAAAATCTACATTTTGACCCACGTGGCGCACGTGGGCCGTAAAATCTTGTGATTTATTCATTGAATAAAAAAAATAGTTAATAAAATTATTAGCAGGTTCAAGTAAGTTAGTGTTTTCAAATTATATTTGTTCAATGAAAATAATATTACATTCTTAAGTCTTGTGAATTATTCGTTGAAAAAAAAATTGTATTTAAATAAAATATTTTATTCATGACGTTATACTGTAAAATGTACAGTCATTTTTCATTGTGCCATTATATACTTTTAGATTATTTAAAAAATTTCAAATTACATTGTAATTAACCATAAATTTTATTTTCATATAAATTTTATACCTACAGAAGATTGACGCATGGAATTAAAATGCTTTTAAAATCTTAAACCAAGTACCTAATACAAAAATTCGATAATGTAAACTCAATCACAGTTAAATAAAAAGAAACGTGTATGAAATAGAAAACTTTAATTATACATACATCATTATAATAAATTAAACTACAAGAATATTTATTTATTTAATGGTAACTATTTTCATTTGGATTGACTGTGAAAAAATTTCAGTGACTGAGGAAATTTTAACATAAATAAGATAACAATCGAAAAGTAAGACGTGTATCTTTAGTGCAAAATTTCAGTTTGTATAGAATATCGATTAATGTTTCTATGAAATAATATCGTTATAGACGAAGTGAAACAATGAGGGCGCAGAAGGTTTCCGCCTCGCAGGAGTCTCCAAGTGAAGGACGATACCACTGGCCTCCTTCTCCCAATGAATGCCAAGCAGAAAACAATAGCGGACGATCATCGAAGACGTCGGCGCCGATCGTACCAGTTAGCAGAGGTCGCAACCCCTAGCGATGAAAACGTTAACCTGAATACTCAATACCCTGTAAACATTCTCATCCCTGAACATTTTCTGTATCTGCGAATAGTGTTATTTTTACGACATGTTTATAAACAAATAAAAAATATTTTAATGAAATAGATCTTATACCTACTCCAGTTTCTACAATAGTACCTATATGGGTAATTCATTCTTTACGAATAGTGTATTTTTACAATTTTTTAAAGTTACAGCATTTCTCACAAAATAACAGCAATAAAAAAAACTTACAAATACTATCTACACATTGTAGACTTAGTTGAATGAAAACAAATACATTTGACTGACAACGGTTAGTGTGCACTATTTATGTCGGATCATAACAGCCTACTTCCACCATTCGCCACTGGTGCTTGGAGTCATGGCTTGGTAATCAAAAACGTGGAAGATTTTTCCCTCCGGTTTTTTCACGTAAATCAATAAAATTGCTTTCCATTCAAAAATATTGAATAATATATTCTGTCTATACAAATAATAAAATAAAAATCTTTAATGAAAATTACTTAAAATACAAAATGCTAGAATTTTAAATCAGCATATTATGGGAAGATGCTAAATAACACTATGTTATCAAAAAGTATGGTAAATTCCCTATCTATGTCTGCGACATACTCCCACGGCTCTGCGGTCAGCATGCTCAGACGAAAATATTTACCCTGGCGCCGAATTAATATTTTGATCATTCTGTATAATATATATAATAAACAGGCTGTAGGGGAGCGTCGGTGTCCCTTTATGTAGGCACCGTGGAATAATTTGAATACTTTCTGCCTATTGTTACCTTCATTGTCAGGTTAGCTCTGCAATGAATGTTCCAAAAGTCCTTTTGTCGCTTCAGAACAATTAGGTAACTCATTCATTATTGTACACCTTGTTCGCCATTTTGAGTAGTGGCACCCAAAAATCAACAGTAGAAAAGGAGTTTAAGAATACACAATTTTGAATAAAATAAAATACGTAAAGATGTGTTTTTAAAACGTAATTTTCAGGTATTTTCTAAAACAGTGATCCTCGGTATGGTACAGATTACTTATGCAAGGTAACTTCAGAGATAATAATATTGTCAATACTAACAACACAAGAAATGTGATGAAAAATTGGGTTTGATTTTGTAAAATATATATGTATATTTCTGTGCTATTTCAAATTATGAAATGGCGAAATGTAGACCAGAAAACAATAAAAAGGCCCCAAGGAAGTCAGAATAGAACATGCGTGAAATATAGAATTCTACAGAATAGTGAACTATAGAGAAGGTGATGATAGTAATTAGGTTGTGTTGTTTAATCGGATTACCCAATATAATGAAACTAATTAAACTGTTGTTTTATTTCTTTTTGTCGTCTTTTTCAATACCTAACGAATTGTACATTCTTAAAATACTGTGACATATTCATTGAATATAAAATAATATGTAGAAGAAGGTTAAAAAATAAATCATCACGCCTTCTATCAATCAGAGTAAGTAGGTATTTATTGTTAATTCTTTGAATTAAATCGCAAAACCTAATCGATAATATTGACATAACTTGATAACATTTCAAATAACAACTAGTATTAATCTCTTCGTGACAGCACATTGGTTTGAATCAAATAGATAGACGTGGGTTTGAGTCATTTGCCTCATTAATGAGGCTGATGATTACTGAAATTACTGGCATTGCCGACAATCTCATTCCATCTAGACCAGTCTTTCTCAAAGTGGGCGATAACGCCCTCTTGTGGGCGTTGGAGGCTTTTAGGGAGGCAGTGGAAAGTTCAAAAAAAATTAGGGGGCGTTAAGAAAATCTAGAGTGGCGACGGCAGACAAATTCTATCTATAAAAATACGACGGAATCTAGACACGACACTACTTGAGATGCGATTTACTACTCGAATGTTTGGAGTCCTGTAAAGACGGTTAAATTAGAGTCGCTTACGCATGTTGTAATGCGGATGCAGCGTTATATTTCATGTTCATTAATTTCAAACATTTTCGGTTCATCGAGGCGATCACATCCCTATCCGAAATTCTTGAGATGCGATTTTACAAATACGGATACGGGTCACACCCTATCTAGCCTATTCATATAATAATGCGTGTTTAAAAATTATATTTGCAATAACTGTTTTTAAGATACGCAACAGATGGTTATGTAAAAAGTTAAAAAATATGGGGGGCACTAGATTTTTTTTAAATCTCAAAGAGGGCGGTGGTCGAAATAAGTTTGAGAACCTGTGATCTAGACCAATCCTGCGCTGATGTTTTTGCTTTAGTTATTGTTGATTTAGTCGCTTCTTTAATGGTGTCACTGCATCTGGAAGGCGCATGCCCTCCCCACTCCTCCCTTCGACGCTAACAGACTGATCGCTCTTTTCTCCAAGCTGCTCGGATCTTTTTAATCAAGTGACTGAAAAGTTGAAGAACGCATCTCTTTTGTACATCTGTTTTGTCTCAGTTGGCTGAGAGAAGTTTTTTGATGACAAGCTCTTCCAGTATAGAGATATTTGTACGCCTGGCGGTCCATAGAATTCAGTGCATCCTCCACCCGGACCATATCTCGATCGCATCAACTCTCTTCCTGTCGAATTCTCTGAAGGTCTAAGTGTCAACATAATAGCTTTTAGATTACATTTTTCGTTACTTGCCACTTACTTGAGAGCCGCAGGTTATATGGCAGTCAGTTCCGTTCTTTTAGCGGTCCGTAGTGATGTGCAATTCTTAATTGAAATTCCCAATTAATGTGTAACACTGTAATTTGTGCCTTAACACATGGCATTTGATCTGCAATTGTCGATGGCAACTTGTAGTTTGCTATATTCTACATTCACATTCATATTTTATTCAGCAGTTCGAATCACTCGAATTTATTATGTATTAGTAGCTTTATATTAACACAGGCTTGTTGTATTACACATGAAATTCTATTTAAAATAATTATCTGATTTCGAACTGTTTAAATACACTGTAGCCCTATATGGTTATCTAGCCGTACCACTGACAGTACCTTTGCTCGATACAATTCATGTTTGTAGAATATTGCACCGTTGTTGAGTCCCTGGCAATTGGCTCACGGTCATAACAATTCAGAACTAGGGTCAAACAATATAATAACTTGGCCGCTAAATGAGATTGGTCCTGGGGACAACTCGTCTGCGTGCCAATTGATGAATGTTTTAGTTTTCGTCGTCCTGTTACTGTTATATGGTCTATTACTTGGTCAGGTAAACGAATACACTACCGAATGAATCAACTAGAAATTATGCCAGTCAATGATTGTTTCAATTAGAACATTATTGTAACAAAATCCAAACTAGAAGAGTCAATTTAAATATAAGTATCCACTACTGGGCCTCCCCTAGCTCCCTCGTCTCGGTCTCTAGTTCTTTGCTGCCACGTAGGTACATCCACCTACATTTATGAGTTCGTCTATCCAGCGAATACAGTATACAGAATTTTCCATTGGCAGCATTATAAATAGTTAATGGTACCATTGATTACATATGCAGACATTACTAACTTTACAATCAACTATCCACAATCAAAACTGGCAGTGAACTTCCACACACTCCCATTATCATTATTCAACTTTAACAAATGTATTACATTTATACTTGTTGTATTGTTATAAATTTATCAATTTCCCGTTCTTTTTGAAAATTGTCTTCTTTTGACCACTCATTGCAGTAATAGCGACTGTAAGAGGAAACTATGCATCAATCGAAAGAATTGGGATTCACACTATATTCCCTTTCTCGTTCCTGTGGCAGGCTGTGAGTGGTGCAATATGAACCAAGTAATACGACAAGGTCACGCCGGCCTCTTTATTACAACATTTTTCTTAACTCGTATTCTTATTTGTCCGGTACAAATCTTGCAATCGATTTTGAACTAATTTCCCGATCAGAACACGATGCCAATGCGTTTTTTTAATACTTTTAGCCATCTTTAAGTAGAGTTGAATTCATTTTCAGTTAATTCTGTTTTGTATGAAAAGTTATTTCGACACCATTATAATTGGTTGCTTTAGGTCTGGGGTCCTAGCAACTAAATTATTAATATATACTTGCGTTACTATGGAAATCAATATGACATGGCAAAATGACATTTCAGTATTATTTCTATCAAGTACAAATTTTTTTAATCGTTTAAGCTAGTCAAGTCAAGTTTATATGATTCGACAGAAAATTTAAAGACGTTGTATATAAAAAGTTATTTTTGTCTTCTAATTATTTGTACATAACTTTGTTGTAAACTGGTAGGAATGGTTAATAATTCCCCTTCAAACTTGTAATGAAATATAACATTTTATCACTGAACGTACACGCTTTTCATATTCTCACAACTCAATTCCATGGTTCTGTTATACGACCTCCCAAGTTTCAAAGTATGTTTTTGCTTTATACTTGCAAGTTAATAAGGATTAATAAACAATAGCCATCTAATATGATGCAATACCTACAGAATTACTCTGACTTGATAAACACAAGTGTGGGGCATCAGACGGTCATAGGAATATGACCTACGCTGGATAACACATACAAGACGTCAATAAACTAATTAAAATGATATAACAAAAAACCTATAAAAAGGGACACGCACCTCGCGCCCTTCGTCTATTTTTTTCAAATCTCTGTAACGCGTATATCTTATCCGCTGTATATGTCATGGCCCCCACATCCTGAAGCGGGCCCCCAGGCTAGGATCTTTGGCGGGCCTCCCTACCTATATCGCTAAGGATAAAGACAGTGTGACGCTCTACAGTAGCGTTTTCCAAATGGTGTACGCGGTAAAATTAATGTGTATATTTTTAGTGTTTTTTAATATTTTAATACTTACATCTATTTGAATTATGGAGTTGTCGATTATCGATACACAAATAAAAATTGTATTGCACAAACAGATAATTTTAAATAATAACATTATTGAAGGAAAATAGCGCCGCAGGCGACTTTTTTACTATTAGAGAGACTTTGTGATGTGTATTTATATCACTTAACTGGTCGACTCGCCACACCGGGCCCCCAGGCTAGAGCCCTGTCAGCCCACTGACAGGGCTCACTCAGCCTGTCAGCCATTGTATATGTACTCGCATTTCCATTGAATAAACTTTAACATTTTAACCTTCGTTAAAGCCTATTGTTTCCCGATCATCTGCTCGCCATCTAGTCTGAATACATTCTTGAAGGTAAATCACCTGACAATTATTACCTTCAAGACGACGGTCTTTAAACGTAACAGCTGTAGCAGTTACACAGAAGTCCAGTCTTTGGTAAAGAGATGAAGGAAGGATAACACCATCAAACCACATCAGATTCCTGTCAACCAAAGCTACCTGTTTCCTTTACCTTGCGCAACCTTCCCTGAGCAACATAACAGTGTGATCGGCCAAAATCCATCGATACGTTTGACGTGTTTGTACATATAAAACTTGTATATCAGACTAATGAAATCGAACGGTCTGAAGGGCGTCTAAGAATTAAGACTATACACCGACTGTTTACTTATTATTACATTATTTTCTTTTATATTGTAGCAACTAAGGCGCCAGTTTAATGGTCAATATAAGTAGTACGTTTTATGTTCGTATTTCGGGTTTATATAAAAGTAAATAAATTCGCGATGTTTAATGTATCAAAAGCTCGTAAAGTTGCCGCCTAAATTTCTTACGCTGGTTAAATAGTCATTTATTAAAATGTATTCGCATTTTAAGGCCGGCGTGGAAATCTTTTCTTTTTTTTCGTGTTAAAGAAAAACTTTTACATGACCATAATTAGCCGCAAAGCGAGATATATTACGCAGGGTTAGGTTTTACAACAAAACAAACGACAAGGAAATTATAAGCACCGAATATTATATTTTTGTAATATATCACGACAGAATATGAAGTAATATTTCGTAAATTTCTTTCCGTATTTAGGGGTGTTTAAACGACAACAAAAAACTCATAAATTTATATGATTACTATGTTTACATATGGGTGAAACAATAATTATTTGTCATTATAAAATTACTGAGCCAATAAAAACTAAACCACTGATATCCATAAAAACGAACCGTTGCCAAATTACGGTAATAATGTGAATTCAACTGAAAAAAATTACAAGATAAAAAGAACTTTTTATATACCACGTTTTTAAATTTTCTGTTGAATCGTATACACTTGACAATTCTATGCATTAATAATTTGGGACAAATAACGCAATTGTCAACAAATCATTTTGCTATTTTGCTATTTTGCAACAAACAAACAAATATAGAAGACTGAAATGTCATTTTGATTTCCATAGTAACGCACGTATAAATTAATAATTTAGTTGCTAGGACCACCACCTTAGCAACCAATAATAGTGGATTGGATTACGGATTTCTTCCGAAATAACTTTTCGTACAAAACAGAATTAACTGAAAATGAATTCAATTCTACTTAAAGATGGCTAAAGGCATTAAAAGAATGCATTGGCATCGTGTTCTGATATATTCTAAAAGTTTCAAATGTCTAGCTAGTCGGGAAGCTAGTTAAAAATCGATTATAAGGTTTGTACTGGATAAAGAACCACCGGACAAACAAGAATACGAGCTAAAAAAAAGTGGTAAACATAATCAATGAGTTTCATAATAAATCAGCGTCTCTTATCATTTTCGAACCGTAGTCCAGATTTTAGTAATGGCTTTAGTTTTTCGACCCATAAAATAAAATACCATATTCTGTATACCAGTGGTGAAGAGTCCGTCATAAATAGTGCACACTAAACTTTGACAGTCATACTCATTTGTTTTCTGCCCCGATCTTTAAAATGTAAAGCATTCTCTCCGTTAAATTATAATTTATTTGATACGCCACATCCAGCTTTAACAGATGTAATTATATTTTAATTAAACAAACTAAATTGGGTTAAATAATACAAAGCTTTAAAAATTATAGCGTTTTTTGTATACCAGGTTAAATTACAGAAATACTTTCAAAAAATAATATCAAAGCTTCTAAAATATTTTTTCTACAAAGAGTCTCAAATGTAGCAAATAAACATGTCAGTGGTTTCTTTACTTTAAAATGTACATGCAGAATAAAACAAATTCGTGTATCACCAGTACTTTTTTAAAAGCTTTTTTGTGTTTGCTACTTGACAAAAAGCTTAAATAACGAATTAAATTTCATCAGAGATAAAAAAAAATGGTTGGTTTTATTCTCGTATTTTATTCTGCTCCATACCTACGGCTGGACTGCTATTTTCTAATTGTGCCGTTGTATTTGTTTTTTCGCTTCACTTGTCTTGTTAACAGATTTATCATATTAACTTTTATGCTCAGAAAATTAATTTGGACTGTATATTTCGCATTTTTTCGCCGATTTAAAAGTACTTTTTTGTGTATCAATACCTTAATTACGCCTCTTACATAATCAAATCGCCAGCCGTTCAGGTCACAATACACAAACATACTATAACTGAGTAAATACGAAAATTTACTTTATGGCATACTTAATAAGAATTAAAATGGGGTTATTTTTTTTTTACTTTTAAAATATTTGTTCGTTCACGAGGAACTATTCATGAATAAGAGGACTATTTGTTTAATGACGATGGAAGCAGCGTTGAAGACGTGGTAATGGGATACCTCCACCAAAGGCAAACGCACATAGTTTCCAAATATCAAAAGGCGAATTGACCATCACACCAGTAAATTTTTAACTAGACAAGGTAGCTTCGCTGGCAGACTATATGAGCTTGGTATTGTTGTTCGTTCAATATGTTCATGTGGCTGAAAAATTGAATGCAAACCATACCCTCTGGGAATGTCCTAAAATGTGTATGGAAAGGGAAGAGCTGCTCAAGTTGGTTCAACCAGCTGTTGGGCCTATCGGACCATCCGACCTGGTCAAATTTTGTTGCATTTAGAAAATTTAACCAGGTCGGATGGTCCGACAGCGTCATGCTCCCAACGTAAAGATCTTTTCACTTAGAAGATTCGGCAGTTTTGTATTAGCTTTTGTTACTTACTACAATTTTTATTATTGCCTCTACGTGCGTACTCTCCCATGGGTACCTACTCTTATCTTATTAAAGTCATGTAAATTCAATCAAACCACATTTGAGTGCATGGCGATCTCAGTCTTGGGTAACTGCTCCTGTATATTCCCAGTCATAAAAGAAATGATGCTTCACATCCAAATGTAGGGTGCCGTGATACACCCGACTAAGATCGGGAGACTTGGTGGGCCATTAACTCCAATGTCCTAAATTGTGTATGGAAAGGGAAGAGCTGCTTAAGCAGTTCAACCAGCTGTTGGGTCCATTGGACCCTCCGACCTGGTCGCCTCAAAGGCAAATTTTGTTGCATTTGGACAATTTACTGCGTCATACTGTCAACGTGATTTTTTTATTTATATTGTTCGGCAGTTTTGTAATAGCTTTTAGTCCCTGATAACTATCTTAGTAATCGGAGCATCAGTTGTTTATTATCCCAAGGAACCGTACTAACCTGCCATTGGTGATGCCAATTGGGAGGGCAATAACTCTGTTCAACCAAATCGCTTCGGATGTTGATATATTCCACCGACGTGAGGATAAGTATAGGTGGGCGTTGTTTTATAAATTCCTAAAATAGGATCTACTTAGCTCATTCGGTGTGCTTCTCTGTGTCTGATTTATATTTTTTTGTATTTACACTTTTCTACTGTTTAATAACTTAATACTAATCTATTTCTTTTGTATATACTTAATACTGTTTTAATAATATATCTTTGTTTCTAAATGTCATGTTGTGAACGTCTTAGATTAAAAATTTGTAATGTTCACAAGTATAAAATTTATTAAGTATAATTAATTATCAAGTATTAATAAATTTATTAAGAAGGTATATGTTATTTACCATTTAATTTCATTTAGTCTCTATAAGCAGCACATCGGCGCGAATCCAGTGGTTACGTGTTAAAACCTGTCGGGCGTCGTATTTTTTTAAAAAAAAAAATCTTGATATGTATATTCAATAATTATGATTATAAATAATAATGTTTATACTTGGTTTAAACTGGTCTTTAAATCCAGTAACTAAGTAATTTTAATGTACATATTGTCTTATTACTCATTAATAATGATTTGTGTATCACGACACCTTTACATAATGACACAGTATCATTTAAATTTTCGATACATGGGTAGTTTATAACGAAAGTATGGCAGTGTACTGCAAAATTTATGGCATCATTATCGACATTATTTTCGGCAAAGTGAAGGTATAACGCTTTTTATTGGAAACGATCAGTCCTCTAATGACGTTTAAATGTCATATTAGCTATTTAGATATATTGCGTTTAAATCGTGTATATTATCTTAAAGAAGCCTAGTGAGTATTTAAATGTGGAGTGAGTCATGTGTACATACGTATTTTTTTCATATAAAACACTCGTCCATTGTTATGATGATATTAATAATATATTTCATCAAACTCTCAGTAAACTGTTTTAACTTAACACGTGCTCACAAATCGTTTCAAATTGCCTGAAATGAGTTTGTGATTCGTAGAAGAAATAGTCCGTGTGTAAATGGGAGGGATTTTTCCTATACAAATATTGGTATTATTTTAAACCTGGTGAAGTTTGTATTGTTCTGTTCGATTTTCAAACAATGAAACGTAGTTTTTATTGTGTTTTAGTGAACGATAGTGCCATCTGCGCTCGATGTGTAAAACTAAATCGACTGGTCTAGCCTAGGATGACTGGCCACCATTTTGATTTTATCAGGACATGATTGTAAAGAAAATAACAATACAAATTGTGCTTATTACCTAAAATAAAATTATCACACTGGCGGTATAAACAGGTAGGCACATAATATTATCTTCGGTAATTGTGCCGTAGAGGTAGCCATGAGCTTTTATTTTTTTTTTAGAAAAACAGTTTATTCCATGTAGACAATTATAATAAATACACTTTTTTGTCGGCGCATCGGCTTTTTTCGATCCAAAAATCGTTAATTGAAAATTTGAAATTTTCATACATTTTGATACACCATTATCACAAACTAAGATTATAATATGAGATAATATTAGGTTGGGGTAGGTTTTTTTTTTTTTTTTTTAAATATTAATAACCATGTCCTTGCTTTTTCGTACAAGGTGGTTGTTAGTAATTTTGAACAATCACAAACGCCCAGGCTTTGAGAAAACACATAAATATTGTGTGTTTTGACCGGGAATCGAACCCAGGAACTCTCGGGTGGAAGGCCAGCGCCTTACCCACTGCACCACGAGAGCCGCCGGTTGGGGTAGGTTAGATTAGGTTAGGTTATGTTAGGTTAGGTCAGGTTAGGTTAGGTTTGGTTTGGTCTAAAAAGAAAGTTGTAAAATCTCATGGCCACCTCTGCGGCACATTTACCTTATCTTCTATAGCTGTTATTTATAGAATTTTGAGTTGAACGAAATTGAAGTAACATCAAAATACCATATATAGATCAAGATAGAATGACAGCTGCGAAAGCAACGAAGCAATCAGAAATAACATTGTTTCCAATAACTGTTCATTTTTCTATTAATACAATGGTAAAATTATGTATTAAAATTAACAGCACAATATGAATTATTAACACTTAATATAATCTTGAAATGATTTAACGCACGTACTTAGGACACTTAAGTACACTTACAGTGTCTATTTTCATTCATTGACTAGCACAAAATTTTGATTTATAGTGATCTTGAGCTGTTTTCTGATAATGAGATCAATTAAGAAAATAAAACAAATTATTTAAGGGTGGTGTCGTGAATTCTTGATTAACATACGTGATTGACTGATTTATGAATGTTACATATTACATTAAAGATACGTATATACAAAGTTACATACCTATCTCAAAACATAGTGACAGTATGTCCGATTTAGCTATCTGACTTCTAACCGCAAATATTTAATTGGCGTCTGCCAATCATTAGATTATCATTATTTTTCGTATGTATTTGACGGGTTTTGCAAGTTAAATAATATCATTGTGTTTGTATGCGTGTGTATAAAATTACATATTGAATTTGTTAGTAACTTTGGAAATACATACCTCGATTTAACCATGTTAGTGGAACAAGTAAATCGCAAACGCAAAAGCATTACCTACTTCTGCTCTAGGCTCAACGGCTATTTTGTTTATAATATATGATAATCTAATTTCAAAAGAGGCGACACTAAACTTGTTTCTGCACACATTCCAGGCTTCCTGAAACAATGTCACCCTACATAAGAACAATAATTGACAGAACAAATCAAACCGCAGAGCTGCTAAAACAATGCTCCGCATTGTTCGCTGCTAAATCCTGTTTGTAGAAACAGCTTTCAGCTTATCGGGCCATCATCAAATACTGTTTCGCTAGCGGAAAATGGCGAAGGTATAAGAAATATAATTCCAACCGAATTGTGTACAAAGCGTAGTTATATTTATTTTGAGCACATTTTATTCCTTGCTTTGTAGATTTTTTTCAAATTAGGTACTTTTTTACTTTTTATAGATAATCATATTAAATTACTTGTATTGTATTTGGTTAAGGTGATTCATCAATGAAACGGCAATTAATTTTCAACCATAGGCGCGACGAAATTTTGCACTCGCTCCCATTCTGAGAGAGAATGTAGAGCTGGAAACACGTCATTTTGCTTCGTGATGGCGACGGCCGTAATAATTCTTAAATCGTGTAAAGATGACTTAAAACGTTACCCATTTACTTTAAAAAGAAAACATGTCAATGAATATATTAATATTGTTACTGATAAAACAATAAACAGAACATCAAATGGACACATGTTGGATTTATAAGAAAAATTATATTTGGTTTGACATGCCTCATTTGCCACCCGCGATGCGCATCGCCTAGCGACGATCTTTTTAGACCGTGTCTCAACTAAGGTATGGCTTTAACTATGTTCTCTATTTAAACCAATTTTTATATTTGCTTATGATAGCGTTATATTATTTATTAGGTAGGTACTGTAAAGCTGGACATGTTGCTCGGCGAGTGGACAACAGCTGGATAAATACCGTCAAACAGTAGTACCCAAGGGGCACTAAAACCTGCTGGATGTATGAACTTATGAAGTTTGGTAGATGTATTTATTATTTTCTTTATTATTTGATCATGTCCTATCCACATAAGATCATATGGGTCACCACAGAGTGGAGGTTAGTATTAACAGATTTTTGTTTTTACGAGAAATGGATGTTAGCCACTCGCTCAACCTATTAGCTTCATACTCTGGCTCAAACATAAATTGAAAAACAATATGTGTATTTGCCAGACCCAGGATTCGAACGTGGGACCCACGTGGTAGATGTACGTGGCAAGGACCGAGATGAGTGGAGGGAGGCCTTGTAATTACCGCATTAGAACATATATACCGAAGTTCAAGTATCTAGGTATATTATAAGGAAATAATGCAAAAATTGAGCGTGACAAAAAGACTTTACAAAAACGTTGCATATTTTACCTTAACTTTTTGTATTATAGATAAGTGCTTAATTGAATACTAGGGTCTGGCTACACTTAATGGAATTTAGCCACTACATTTAACTTAATTACCTATACAAGGCGACTCTCGCGCTGCAGTGGGAAAGGCGCTGGCCTTCCACCCGAGAGTTCTGGGTTCGATTCCCGGTCATGACAAAAACATTAATGTGTTTTTCTCAAAGCCTGGGTGTTTGTGATTGTTCAAAATTACCAACAACCACCTTGTACGAAAAAGCAAGGACATGGTTATTAATAATTCTATAAAAAAATACCTATACAAGTTACCGGTCACACTAATTTCATATTTACTGTTGTATATTGTAGTCGATGTTAAAACACCGAATGCTTGAACGACACATGCAGGTATTGTGCGGCCAGCAAACAATTAAAAAAGTGACAAACCCCTATTATTGAAAAAAGTTTGCGCATAACCGTACTGATATTTACACGGTAGATATTATTATGCAATATCACAGGCAATTGTAGTGGGCGGTATTTTGAGGCTGCTAAGGGTGGCACTTTGCCTATGAACGCCACCTAGGCATTACTGGATCCGCATGCGTGGCATGTGTCAATTTCAGATTAATCGCTTTCTAATTTTATCTTCAAGTCGATCATGGCCAAGTAGCTCGTCGTAAAGTAAATTGCATCCCACGCGATGACAACGGCGTCACATTCCCAACTGGCTTATCTCGTCCCGAAGATTAAACACTCGTACAAAGCCTCCAATCAGGCTTTTTCAAATGGACCGAACATAAACTATCTATTGACACAAGCGGCAATAGTTCTTCAACCGTACTGACATTATTTTGTTTTAATGAAGATCATTTTTTTATTTAAAAAAACTGCCGTAATGTTTTAATCTGATAACTAAATGTTCAATAATCAGAATGATATATTCTTAAAATCTTGTGAATTATTCGTTTGAATAAAAAAAAATAGTTAATTATAAATTATTAGCAAGTGCAAGTAGTTACTTCTAAAAAAATATTGGAGAAATTCCACGACGTCGGTTAGTAATCTATAGTAATAGTAAAATAGTTACCTACTTCGATTTAAGAAACAAAAACCGATTGCCAAAGTAGCTTGATTTCGAAGAACGCTAATGAGTAGGTATTCAAATGACCAATAGTTTAAATTTGTCGCTATTAGTATGTCACACCGTAGCATATTGGATAAAATGCGCCGGTTGGGGCGTTTACCCGTAGGAGATGCAGGGTTCGATTCCCGGCCGGGTGGCTTACTTTTTTCAAAAAAGATTTTTTCTATCGGTTATAACATACTCTCTCAGAAAGTGTTTTTCTAAATTATATAATGTTCAACTATCTATACGTCGAAAAAATCAGTTGTTAAGGGTTCATCAATCAGATTACATACTGATTAATTACAATACTGTCTAATACTTTTTACTTTTACGTTATACTTTTTTTGTCTGTTATTATCGTTCACATTCGTCAGAAAGGAAGTCTTTCGTTACCATTAACATTTAGATATACTTACATAAGTTATTACATCGGCTATATTGACAATGATTTTTTTTTTACAAATTTGTAATTATTATGTATATATATGCTTCGTAATTTGTCAAATCTGTGTTGTGATTAGTGTGGTATCTACAGCCACTCATCTCTACGTCGCCATGTGCATAATTTGTGCATTGTCCACTGTCAGTTTGGGTTTACGTGAAATTAACAGCCCAATGGATAAATAAAACCTCATTAGCCGCACATTACCCCATTACCATTGTTTTTGATGTGGAATGAAAAGGTATTCATTATCGTCAACTCAACAAAAATCAACACATAAAATTGATAACTAGCTTTTCAATTAATTAGTTAAAATTAATTGAAAGCCGTACTAAAGTTGGAATACATAGTTGTTTTTAATGGTTTCATTAAGAATGTCCAATAGTCGCGAAATGATCTCTAATACGTGGCCGACTCAAATTTACAAGAATAATCGTTATGTTTCAATTAATCTTTTTTTTTTGTTTTACATCTAAATTAAACATACATTTTATCGTCACTTTCATTTTAGGACAACAATTGATTGTAATGATTTCTTTTACGAGTGCAATTGAGACCAGCTTTATATATAGGCGGCTCTCGTGGTGCAGTACATAAGGCGCTTGCCTTCCACCCGAGAATTCTGCGTTCGATTTCTGGTCAGAACACAATATTTATGTGTTTTTCTCAAAGCCTGGGTGTTTGTGATTGTTCAAAATTTCTAACAACCACCTTGAACGAAAAAGCAAGGACATGGTTATTAATAATTCTAAAAAAAATGTACATAATTATGTCACTATTTAAATGAAGGAGAAAATTGTGCGGGAAATTCGAATTGATAATGTCTCGGCGATTATATTTTTAAATTAATAAAAACAAATCTGCTATGTAAGTATTTATGTAAGGAAAATAAGAATGAAAAAATATACGATTACCTTTTTTATCTCTTTTTTATCATTTAGTATATCATGACATTTAAAAAACGTATGAATATTCAAATAAAAATCGAAATATAATTAGCTTATTACTTATATTAAATTTACAGAATTATTTAAAATATTCATGTTTTTTTTTTATTAATTTGATATTTTATGTGTGAAATAGTGTCTCTAAGCTCTTGAATTTTATCAATATATCCACTTAAATAAAATTGAAAGGAGCGGAACGTAACCATTAGATTCTCTTTAGATAATTCTAAAATTCGTCGCGATCCGAAATATACATTTAAATAATTTTAATGCCTATTTTTCTGTGAACACTTTGAGAAGTGTTTTATATTTGCGAATAGGTAGGTATCTACCTACCCTAAATAAATACCTGAGTGATCGGCTCGTTTGTTTGCTTAGAGTTTGAGAAATTCGGTCACAAAACCTATCCAATTTCACCGTAATCGTCCGCAAGTAGTTTTACAAACACCACTTTAAATTTCCAGAAGACCCTCATCTCGCTCGCGTACCACTTGTTCCTGCCACTATTCTAATTTAAATGTTAATGACGGTCATCTCTTTAATTCTACTGTAGTGAATATATCGGCGTATATTATGTATTATCGCTGTCAGTTGAGAATTTAAATATGTTTTTCTTATATACATAACCTCCAGCTTGGTGTCACGTTCAACCTTGCATAGCGTAGATTATTCTTGTAGCTTTGATGCATGATGGGAAGGGTCATGATATTGCATGAAATTTTTACTTAAGAACGCCATAAGTCTACATATATGATATCAACATAATATGCTACGTATGTATTGCTTTATCTACTTACCATACAATATGAACACCTATTTTCTTATTGTTTTACATAATAATATAATGGATGATATACCAAAAATGGCGTAAGTCAAAATTTTCAACTTTACAGAAGAGTAATTTAATAAAGATTTTTATTGTATTTATATGTCATGATATTTTTTCCACTAACTTTTTTTTACCGTGTCCGATCCTAAGACGGCATATGGGTCTCGACAATCGACAAACTTTCCCGACCATATACCCCTTCAATCCTTTATGTCAAAAGACACATCACCGATTATTTAGTTACAATTCGATCGACAACAAGCTTACACGTACAGCGCCGTAACTCAATATTAAAATAATTACAGGGTGACTCCTCGCAAGACTGATAAACATAACAATAATCAAACCAAGTGTGCGAGTGAGTGACCCGAGGACCAGCTGTAGCGCTGCAGATATCTAGCAGTTCGACCATCCAAAGATCAGTGCCTGGACTATATCCATGCCTCAAAAACAGACAACTAAAAATTATCGCTTCTACCTTTTGGGTGAGCTTTTCCGAATTTTCACGGATCCCCACGATTCCACGAACCCGGTTGAGAATCGCTGATTTAACCCCATAAATAACTCATTTTGCTTAAAATATCACTTACATATTTTTAGAATAGCAACCTCGATATTATATTATATAAGTACGCCTAATCACATTCAATAATATATGTGGTATCGATTTTTTGCTATCGAGTCACGTCGTTAGTATTCTTAAATGTGACATCCAAGCCCCGACCTTAGAACGGCCTTATTCTCAAATGGTAAGTAGCAGAGGATAAAATATTCGTCGCGAGGTACACCTATGAATAATTTAAAATCGTAGGTAGCTACCTACTTTATATACCACAAACTGTCTATAACCATAACGAGAATAATGCAAATCATCACATAACGATCGTTGACAAACCCTAAGATCCTGAAGACGATGTATTTGTGAACCCTATCGATTACCGAATGTCGAAGGTTTGCCAACCCTCTGCGAATCGGTTCAGGTCTGGGTTCGTACTTTACGGCCGGAGATATTCTCCGATATGTCTGATTTAAAGGACGCAATTAATTCGATTGCTTTTCCGGTTGTAATTGGCAACCGGCAGTGATGAGTAACCTGTACATTTCTCAATTGCGACTATTAAGCAAATACCAGATAAGTGTTTTAACCAAACGTTTGAGATGTTTCCTCGGCATATTATTTAATTGAATAATAGTACGTGGTATTTTGAATGATAGAATTTAATGCTACCAGAAATAGATTCCTTGTGTACTCTACAATCGTGGCTTACTGGATATTTTGCTTGAAATCGTATCAGATGAACTGTGAACCGTCTTAAATCTAAGATGGCGGTCGCTTCAGATACTCTTAAGAAAAATCAATCATAACTCATTTTGCAGGTATTTTTGTACTTTAATTAATAATTAATATTACTATAAATTACGCACACGATGGCTGAACGGTAACGTGTCGACTGATAATGTCGTATTTCCTGGCTTCGAATCTCATATCTGGCATATTCACATGTTGTTTTTTTTAATACGTGTTTGGATCCAGAATATGGACCTAATATGTCAATACTTTGGACGCTGAAGACGCACCTGGCGCGTAATGACCAGGCGGCCGATCGATCTAATTAAAGTGCATTTTAATGATGGTAATTAAAAAATCATTATCTAGTCAGCAGCGAATTTTGAATTTCCCGTAAAAACAAAAATCTTTTAATACAACCTCATAAAAGCACATACTATAATCAACAAGCCAAACGTTTATGGAATCGTATTTAATGGATTTTAGAACCTTAAAATAAAAAATAAATATGGTACATTTGGGAAAATGGACTCTTCTACTTCAGTTTAAATTGCAGCAAGGATTTCAACAAAATTTTAACACAGTTTTAAGTTCAGAGAAATATTAGATTAATTAGTTTTTTTTTTCATTTTTCTCGTGCCATCCCCTATTAGAAATCGGACACCATCAGGGTGATCTTTGTTTTATCTTCTGCTACACGAAACAGTTCGGTGGATCCTACCAATTAAGGAGTTTCGGTTTTGTCACTAAATGCGGCGTCGTTATCTGATACATTTACGTTTGACCTTCCCTTTGACTTTTCTTTTGATAATAAGTTAATGTATGCTGTTCTTTTGTCTCATAATGTGACCAAATTACTTTAGTTTTCTGGTTTGATCTAGCAAGAGATGAATTATCAAATGTCTTCTCAACATTGAAGATCGAAAAGGCGATAGGGATAATTTGTTGAAAATTAATTATTTATGTGGTTAGATTATTTAGAATTTCATCTTCCCAAGTCAGCAAGAATTTAAAGTTTTAGCATTACAACTATGTTTTCTTAAGTATTTTGGTGGTAAAATATATATAACTAAACGAATAAAATTCTTTTTTTTTTAAATTGGTCTTCTGTAATGTTTTAAATTATCCCTTACGCTTATAATTTGCCCTATCAATCTTGTATGTAATTGAGTCATTACGAGTATTATTCACATATTAAGTTAAAAGCAAAATATAACAGTAAATTCTACGTACAGTATAACAAAATGTCAAAACACGTCATCTCGTTTATACCGAAGTATCTCAATGCTTGTCATCAGTGTTGCCATCTTTTTCTATGCCGATTATAGTACAAAGGCGTAAAAATTATAGTATTTATAAAAAATATGTAGTACAGGAACATTTTTCGTCTTGAATCCTTTAAAATTATAGTATTTTACATTTTTAGCGGAATTAAAATTATAGTATTGTACTATAATTATACTACGATTGGCATCACTGCTTGTCATTGAATATTTATTATGTTTCATTAGTTACCGTTTCGATACCAAAAACTTTGTAGAATCTCTCTGGTTATAGTCCAAACTGTTTAGTTATCACATTGATTTTAACCTGGTAACTACTCAAAGATCGTTATTTATTAGAATTTATTACATAACTTGGTTTTTCTGAGAACCTCTGGTTAAATAAATTCTAAACCATTTTCGGTTTATTCTAATTAGGGATGTCAGAAGCATACTTAATATATGACCCGAGTACATAATGTGCCGGAAAAATCTTTTGCCTGAAAACCGTTCGCAATAGCTGCGAGAGGTAACCGAGCCCCAGGGCAGGCCAGTTATGGCCGTAATTTGCCCAACAATGGCCCGAAGATAATTCCCGCCGACTAACTTTGCCTCAACCGGCTCTGGTATAACACTCCTAACCTTTTTGCGATCAATTCTCGGCAGGTGACTGATTCATCTTATTTGAGATTCAATTTCCGATCTCAGTGAATAATTACCTAAAAATATGGATTGATATTATGTAAAACAATATGATTACTATTGAATCATTTCATGTTGCAACTAAAATACAAATATGTATTTTTTAGTTATTAATATAACGTATATATTATAAATCGTCTTATTTATATTAATTTTTAATTCTAAATTTAAACTGCTATCGACTTGACTTATATATATAGTAAAGTAAACAAATATATAGATAATACTCCTTCTATCACTAGAGCCAAAGGAGTGAACCTTGCCTACCTCAGCAGACTCCTCATTCGTGATCTGTCCTCCATTCTCATTTTCTAGTTTATTAAATATGTACTCCCAGTGCCCAAAAGTCTTTCACATAGCTACAGCGACGATTTTCTTTGATGCAAGTGATGCCACCGATTTGTTAAAAAAAAATTAAATTGTGGATAATAATATTGATTTAGATTTCATCGAACAAAAGCTCAACTGTCATTCAACAATGTTAAAATCAGTGATGTACTATGTGAGTAAGCAGATCTTGCGTTGCTAAGAGACAGCCTTTATTATTATAATGAACCCAGTAATACAAGTTTATTTGTTTTTTAATATAAACTCATGTAAACTGTTAAGCTAAATACAAAAAAATTAGGTGTACCTACTGCTGTATCTATGTTTTATGATTAGTAAAAAACGATGTCTGTTTAAGCGAATAAATTTAATTTAAAATGTGATTAAACCACGTTCGTATAATTTATACAGAATATAAATAATAAATCGTTCGTACGCATCGATTTACTTAGAAAATTAAAGTTTGTCGTCTTCCTACAATCCTTTTTAATTCTGTATTGAAAGTCAGATATTTCACAGGTGGTTAATCTATTTTATCGTGTTAACTGCACATATTGTGTTTTATTTTATTAATACGATGTTTAATCATTAATACGTGTAACGTATACGGCACATATAGGCATTGGATTTTGATAAATCTGACTGCGTTAAGCTCTGCAAAGAACAGTGTTGGATACTATCCTCGTAGATGGCGCGAAAGATCTTTTGCAAGAACGTACGCACAAATACCTCACATGCCTGTCACTTCTGAGAATCACATCTCTGAACTTTAGATAGTAAATGATTGCGTATTTATGACCATAATGGTATACGATAGCTCAACGCCTCATTCGATTTAGCAAAAGCTTTTTATGGAAATTGACAAGTACCTATATTAATTAAGGTGCATTTTGTGATCAACGAATCCGTTGCAAATGGCCTAGTCGGTCACCTGATCATTGCAAAATTAAAAAAAAAAAAAAACACTGAGTAATGTAATAGTATAATATTATTTGTACTCCATATTAAAAACCTTTTGTTTTCAAATAAACTATTATAATTATACTATAATATACTGTATAATAGACTATTGTGCATTAAGATACTTTATTAAATGGTATGTTAACACTTTATAGAAATTGACTAACGTCGCCTCTTGGACCTGGCTCGGGCACATGCTGCAGATGCCAGAAGATAACTTCAACCTGGCTTGCCTGTTCTTCAAGCCAACCGGATTCCGGCGTCCTGGAAGGCTGCTAAATACTACATACATATATAGTGTATACGGCGGAGCTATGGGATGCTGGTTTAACCTGGAATGATGCAAGAAGTCAAGCCACAGGGATTCTTAGAAGCGCCGCATGGTGTCCATGTGCTAGTTGGGGCAGATATGGCCGAAGAAGAAAAAATTGACTAAGTAGTCACCATCATTCGAATATATTTGTAACACTTTGTAAACCGAGTCACATGTCAATTATAAGTATATTACATTTCGCCATATCACAGTTCACCACAAGTTTTCGTTGCAAAACAAGATAACCGTATAGCATTGAGATCAAAAAATAACGCCTTGTTCGTAGAGCATGCAGACAGTAATGCTCAAGTTATATTAGATTCATTGACAACATTAATTTGATATTTATTGGTATCAACTATCTCTATATATACTAATATATAGAGTATAACCTCGTTCTTCCAGTTATCGGGCTCAAACGTAGAGATCTCTTTTATGATTGTCAATCTATATAAAGAAAATGGAATTTCAAAAATAAGAAAAATTATGTATTTATATCTGACGTGATCGTAGACAACTACAATAATTATGCCCGTGAGACATTCTCACAAAGGTTGTTTTGTCTGTATCGGTACGTGGGTATATTTATTTTTATGAATGTATTACATATCGTTTCAATAATATGATATCGGTTTATATGAAAATATTTGGGGAAAAACATTTTCATTTTATATACACTATTCAAAAGAACTCTTTCAAATCATTCACGTGTGTTAAATAGAACTAGATTAACACGGTGACAACATAACCAAGGTGAACATTATAGCTTACAAATATTTATACAAGAACTCAATTGGATGAGTAGAACAATTCCTACAAGTACCGGGTATCGGGAATTTCGGTTTCAAACTTTCGACTCCCAACACTATTGTAACATTTAATTACGTATTTCAGACAAGGGTTATATTATTTCTAAATTTTACTTACCGATTTAACAATAATTACTTTTGTCCAATTTTTATCTACCATTACACTGAAGGGTGTAAAGAGATTAATTGTAACACACACTAAATAAGTGTTTCATACGTTGTTTATTATTTTTAAGTTATTATACGTAGGTAGTAATTTATCAATATAAACAGGTCAGGGTGGAAAATTAAAGGTCACGTCAGATTTGATACAAATGGACAGATCGCGTGTCAATTATTAGAAATGTTTACAAGTGGAAACAGATCCAAGAAATACTGTCGCCAACCCACATCGTAAAATACCCAGATAATGATGCATCTAGTGCGTCTATGTAACATATTGTATATAAGATTAGCAACAAACGTTATGCTGTATAGTTATTTGGGCGTTTTTTAGCTCATTGCATAAGTATCTATGAAATATATTAAGTAAATATAATAAACATGGGTTTGCCAACCTGAAATTCAATTTACTCTCCGAGATAATTAATTGCAAACATTTAACGGTTATTTTCTGTTTAGTGGAAGCCAGCAGCAAACAAATTTTGAAAATAGTCGATATACTGGATTATTTGTTAGGTTAGGTAATCATCTTGAATTTTGCCGAAATCAGCTATGAAAATTTCCGCTGTTCCCGCCTGGCTTCCAGTAAACATACTTGTCCCATTTAACTTTTCCGTTACTGTAGATACCAATTCTTCAATCACCGCACATTGGCGATTCAAGAATTATTATGGTTGGTATATTTTGTCTTGTTGGCATAATACTCACATAATATTAAACTTAATATTTTAATGTAATCGTGAAGTATGTTATATTACCATCGTTAATCACAACTAAAAATGACAATGTTTTTTGCGCATTGTATTGGTGTCGACTAAATAATATGAAATAAAGTTGTAGATTTTCTTAATATGTACATTCAGAATTTCATATACATCTATCTTAAATCATATGCCATAATATTACGTCGACATTATATGAATAAATAAAAGTTGTGTGTATTTTTGATTATTGATCCACATTTAACATGTATCTCAATTTTCAAGTAACTTATTTTGAGATCGATCCAATGAGCAAAGATATTATGACTTAATATCATAGTAATGTTTAACTCCCTGGTTTTTTAATCCCCATTTATACCGGTCATATTTCAAACTTCAAATAGTCTCTGATCTACATACTGCCGAATATGAAAACAGGCAGTGATCTCACACTTTCCATTACCACAAATTATTATATTTGGCTGAGGACACTGACGCGTTACCCCCGTTTCAGACGGGACACCGGTGTCGCGCTCATATATAATAAGGAGGCCTTTGTATTCGAATAAAGGGGTCTTTGTATTATGTTTATGAACGCCCAGAGCTAATGAGTCAACGCATAATTTCACCCTATAAATTAGAACATAAAACTGGCTGCGGTCATAAAAACATGTGTATCGGCGGCTTGAGAATGTAGCGGCTGACGAAAAAGTGTACCGGACACGCTTTGACTCATTAACTCGGGGCGTTCATAAACATAATACAAAGGCCCTTTTATTCGAATACAAAGGCTTCCTTATTATATACGAGCGCGACACTGGTGTCCCGTCTGATACGGGCCTTACAAAATAAATAACAGTAATTGTTTTTCGCTATAACAAAGAAATACTCAATTTCATATTCATCGTGAAAATCATATGTCCTAGTCGTCAAACCCTTCTCCTACTTGGGCCTACTATGTGTCCGTAAAGGTAAATTACACCACTGTTTGAAGCGTGGGGTTTCATATCTTAGCTTTCTCTTACTCCTGCGACAAGACAAAAGTGATGCAATACAAATAAAGTTATCCGATGACTTGTCTTGGTTATTTTGAAAATAACTTCCAAACAAGCTGGTTAGGGAAATAAAAATCGGAATGTCTCATGCTTCCCCTTCAAAACCTCGTTATATTAAAACTTTATACAAAATACATCCCGAGATCGACATGTTAGATATGCCTGTGAATGTAAGTTGGGAATGGGACGACTGGCCTCCGGACAATTGGACGCCGCACTGTCATAGACACGTGTAGACGAGGTATTTTAATCAGTTTCTATCTACTACTTAGTAGTTTGAATTCATTTTACTCTTAACATAATGTATTCTTTATCGCGGATTGAGAATTACACTGCCTAAGGCTTTATATAAAATAAAAAACTCTTTTTTTGTTGGAACTTAAACATATGCACGATTAAATCATTGTTTACGTTTGCATATTTACATTCTTACCAACTATTAAATCATAATATAATCATTGAAATGTAAATAATAATATTGAATATTTTTTTTAAAGTACCTATAAGTACCTAACGTCTATTTATTTTCGAATTCCGTGGCGTCCAGTTGTCCGGTGCCAAATCGTCCTAGACCCTGTGAGTTGGTTGAAAATCCGTTTTTTTTAATTCTCACTCTATTTTCTGCTCAACAGCATTGACTTGTACATACTGCCTTCGCTTATACCTATTAGTCACCGCTCCACTTAACTTTATGGCTAATATATTCGTATTGTAAATTTCGAATTCTCTTTAACCAACTATTCTGGTACATTACTGCTAACTGCGAAACGTACGTATTACCGTGTCGGGTGACCAAGCTTAAATGGCCGTGCGGGCCGTTCATCTCTTTAGGTCATTTCGCACTGCGCACACTCCTCCGCGCCGCAGCTTTATGGCGGTACTTTGGCCAAAAATATGGCACTTACGCGCGATGAATGTTCCTGGCGGACGGACTACACCGGATTCTATGCCAAATGGATGGTCGCATGATTTTTTCTTGGACAGCAGAATTATCTGGCATACATGGTAATTGAATAATATTTTTCTTATGATATTTTGCTAGACGATTTTAAAGAACGTACTAATTGCACGCGTAAACAATACCATTGTTGATTGTCTGATATGTTCACATCTGTGGGAGCTTTCAATTTATTATTATAATTATCTTTTAAATAAAAAAAAACTCTTACAGAAACACCGCTCGTTAAGGGCGGACGTGCTCAGCGTGGGTCAAAATGGAGCTTTTTTCTATTTTCAAAGCATGATCCTGGACATTCCTTAAACGTTGTAGATAATCTATTTATATAATTTTGAAGCCTTATTATCCTTTATATTTATTTTAAACATTTGATGACTGTATAAAGTATTTTTATTACATAAAATAGTATTCTTTTAAACCTCTCGCTCTAATGTTTTAGAATATAGTCATATTTCAGTAGATACATGTGCAGTGGTCTTAAGATTTTTTACATTTATTATTTTTTAAACGCATTTATAAAACCATCAGTATAATTTATATCGACATTATTATAGTGAAATATTTACGAAAAAAAATATATTGATAATCTCTGTGATCCCAAATATGACAACAATTAGGCATTTTATTATTCAAAAAATGGGCAAGATTAACACATTTGAAGATAATTCTAAAGATATTGATTATAAGCTATGTCTTTGACCGTTCAAGTGATTTTTGATTGTGATTTGTGATTTTAAGACTTTACTTTGCAACTGCCTAGAGATTTTTTAATTGGTATTAATATGTCAATTAATCATTTTAAAGTCGGTTTGGACCATGGCCACCACATTTTGAAGCAATCCCCTAGACCATGATGTTTGTCGGGGCCTTTTAAGGGTAGTGTGATATTCTACAGTAGTATTCTCTGAATGGTATTTCGTGTATTTTAGCGATTTTCTATATATTTAAATAAATTCCCTCGACTTATTGAGTTGTCGGCACTCGTCGTCATAATATTATGAATCAATGGTCTCTCCTCTTGTGGTAGCTAAGTAACATTTGTGACCCTTCGATATTGAATAAATAGTAATTTTTATTATTCAGAAAGTACTACAAACAATATAAAATTATGCACGTGAATTTTCATTTAGATCAATCATCATATCTCATTAACTTGCATTGCATAACTACATATTTTTAAATGTTAATATTCGTTTAGTAAAAAAGCGCAGCTGAGAACAAATTTGTGGTATGTTGTGAGATAAACATCTCACAACTGGTCGACCCGCCACGCCGGACCCTCTAAGCCCGGGTCCCTAGACTGGAGCTCTGTCACTCTTGTGGGGGGCATAGTTAGGACATTCTAATACGTCATATTTTCCAAATGTCTGTTGAAATATTCAAACTTGTAAACAGTACACGATCCCCCTGTAGTCTGAAACGTGAAAGTGAGACCATGTATTAAGGATGGAAGACACCCAATCACCAAAGAGGCTTCTCTTCAGCAGACCAGAAGGGAAAAGGAGGGTCGGGAGACCTAGACTGTGGTGGCTGGACTGTATAGAAAGAGACACAGCATCCCTGAGACTGAAGCGGTGGAGGGAGCTTGCGGTAGATAAAGGGGAGTGCATACATTTACTGGAAGCGGCCAAGACCCACATTGGGTTGTAGTGCCGATGATAGGAAACAGTACACGAGAGTAGGTACAATAAAATCTCAGATAACTTTAAAATACGTAGGTATCAGTCTACCTTTGAATCACACTGCAATATTTATATAGGTACCTATCCTTTAACAACATTGCGTGTAAAAAATATTAACATATTATATTTTACCATAATCATGATGTATTTTTTTTAAATTTAAATAGCCGGTTGATACTTTGAAATAATATTCTACGTAATTGGTATAAATACTAAGGTAACAATTCGCGCTGGAATTAATCAGAAGGGTCAAAGTTAACTAAATTAACTGTAGCTAAAAACAAAGCTTTATTGCATGTACGTTATACGAAAAACCATTAATAATTAGCATGCAAACTTAGTAGGTAAGCTTCTTTTTGTAAGAGTACATTCTTTTTGTTTTATTTGCATCTTTAATGTAATCCCCTAAATCCGGTCATCGAAAATCAGCTTATCTGTCAATAAGTAGTAGTCTTGCCTTAAGCTTTTACTGGTGAGTATTTCTTAATACAAAACTCGTAAGTACTTACTGAAAAGTTGGTTTTCCTTCTTCTTGTTTTCCTGAACCTTTCCCGTATCTTATTTAATAGGCTTACTTACTTGTATTTTACCGCTGACTTTCTTACAGTTTGTTTTTCTATAAAGACTAATTTCCAACCGGTCAATGTTGCAGCGATTGATCTCGAAATGGACTGATTCTAATAAGTACTGCCACACCTACATATATATGTTACTTTTAATGGACGGCAGAGAGCAAAGTATTGGGATTGAATTGAGTGGTAAATTATAACACATAATTTATTTGTGTTAATACATATTATTAATAACGAGAGTTGGCTATGATGATGATGTATATAACAATTAGTCGGGTCACATTTATTTTTATATTATTCAATTGCTACGAGCCGGAGACAACGAGGTAAAACGAAAATTGATCTCAAAAAAGACTGGCCATGTCACTGAGTGAAGCTGGCTGTCGGAAGAAGGACGTCGATTACCTAGGTACTGATTTTTTCTCGAATCTTCTTGTGACAAATAAATACATGTGGAAATGAAAAATAAGGTTTTGTTTAAGTCAAATTATTATATTAAACCAATTATTTTATTTAACGAATAATTCACAAGATTTTAAAATATAACATTCCATATATTGAACATATATAACTTGAAAACACTTCAGATATATACCTACCTACTAGAAAAAAAGCAATTTACATTTCACATAGGACGTAAGTACTAATTTTAATTATCGCAATTAGGTAGGAGGCTCGTAGCTTAATGTCTTAAAGCATATTAGCGCGATACCATTGGATATACGGGTTCAAATTCCGTTGAGCATCGTATTTTTTTCTAGTAGGTATATAATAATATCTGAAGTGTTTTCAAGTTGTGTATGTTCAAATTATTATGGTGGGAACAGTATCTATTGACAATATAAATTTACGTGTGTTTCTAATTACTTATTTAACCTTTGTTTATTTTTATTTGAATCGTTTTTTTGTGTCTCGTAATTCACTTTTGGTATCTTCAGGCACTATGTATATTCACGAATATACGTACAAACTGACGCAGAATATTTTTAATATATTATTATACCAAGGAGACTATTTTAAAAAGGATTATCACGTGTGTAATTTTTCCCGGCCAAAGGTTGTCTTGAACGTTCCTCACTTGTACCTACATATCACGTAGTGGTCTAATAAACATGACCATGCATCTAACAAGTGTACGACTTCAATGTTTTGTTATTCGATACCGCTCACAATACGTTTTCAGTATTTTATCGTAACATAATAAATATAATTTCTCGTAACTATACTTAACTGACATTGATTACAAAAAACAACTAGGTATAGTCAAGCACGGCCGAGACAGTATCCTAAATTGAGGTCCGACAAACCACCAGTTATATATTATATAATTTTGTTATAATAACAAAAAAACAGAGAATTAATTTATATATTATGCATTGCATCTATGTTAATAAATTCAACTATATCCACGTTGACCATAGATCATTATTTAAATTTGTAGGGTGGAGTTTCCAGCAGAACGACCAATATATTCCCAATTCACCACATTTTCCCCGATCGCGTCCAGTTAATACAATATTAACTACATATAATAATGAAATGCTATTTAATTTCACCACTGCGGTCTTTCATTTCATGTGGAATACCACTTAATTTAATCATTGGACGTGGGAATAATTCTGGCCATAACTGGTAAACTAATGAAAGTCGCTAACTCGTTTCAGCTTTGTTGAAATTGATATCATTTGTCAAAGACTAATATACTATAATAAATGACATTTGTGTTCAAATATTCAGGTAATTGGACGACCACAAATGATTTATATTGTTATAATAATTACCTTTGAATACAAATTCTGTATGAATTTTATTAATAGATGTGCTATATGTATGTACTTGACGTTTGTAGAGGTTTTACCTAACTCCATACAACTGACATGTCTATGCTTTAAAAATGAGCATAGACGAAATCAGAACGAATGGGACACACGTCCATTCTTAAGTGTCAAAGTAAAATGATCGTATACCAATGTAATCATTAAAAACTTTTATCTACTGCCGTGTACTTAGCAATGTGAAGTGGAAAGTAACATCTGCGTTATACAAATATAAACTATCTGAATTTCCACGAGTATTTCCTTTCACAAAGTCCCGTATATTATATCACATCATCTATACATTCTTATGCAACCTGTCTGAACATAATAATATATACCTAGCGTGGTAGTTGACTCTGTACAACAATTTACATTCCCGCGATATGTTTTTATATGACTTCTTTGATGTTTTCAATTTAAAATATGTAATGGAATAGATATGATCGAATCCACATATTTGTTGTATATTAAAAGGATGTTTAATTCAGATTATTTGTTGTTAAGACTCCACCTTTCTGTTTTAAGATCTAACATCCTTATAATGATGTGATAACGTTAAATTGACATGTACTTATTTTTTCTCAGGTTGGATCACTGATAATTCATTACAACTTATAATTAGATTCAGATATCATGCTCTAATATACAGGTGGCTAAAATGAATTCACTCAATTTTGTGCAGTATTTTTGGAATGAATATCTGGTTTTCCCAATTGTCGGAGAATTTTGTTGCATCGCATTTTTTATTTACAACGTTTTTATTAGCTCGTATTCTTGTTTGTTCGGTGGTTGTTTGTCCAGTACAATTCTTGCAATCGATTTTTAACTAACTTCCCGACTAGCTAGACATTCGAAACTTTTAAAATATATCAGAACACGATGCCAATGCATTCTTTTACTACTTTTAGCTATCTTTAAGCAGAATGAATTCATTTTCAGTTAATTCCGTTTTGTATGGAAAGTTATTTCAGAAAAATCCGTAAAAAGTAAAAGACTATTATTGGTTGCCAAGGGGGTGGTCTTAGCTACTAAATTATTAATATATACGTGCGTTACTATGGAAATCAAAATGAAATGTCAAAATGACATTTCAGTATTCCATATTTGTTTGTTTGTTTGTTTTTTATTTACTTCATATCAAGTACAAGTTTGAGCATATTTAGCACAATAATTCAACAGAAAATTTAAAAACGTCGTATATAAAAAGTTCTTTTTATCTTGTAATCATTTAATTTTCGTCTGGCTTCGATTTCAAATTAATCGAAAAACAATGACCTAATATACATATATAATAGCAAAAAGTTGAGCCATTTGGGGGCCTTACTCGCACTTATATACAGTGTTATTAATTATGATGGCAGTGATGAGTGATGAATGATGATGCATAACAATATTAGTTTTTTTTTTGTACAATTATGTATCTGTTTGTGAGGTTATGTTATATGCCCTTTTGATGTTAGTTGCAGGGACTTTGTTATGCTTTGAGTAATATTTTATGAAGACGATGATTTTGACAACTCAATTGAAGACATTCAAGAGACTATTGACAGGCTGCATGACAATTCGTCTCGCGTTGGTTTAAAAATCAACGCGAAGAAACACAACGTTGAGTGCAATAGCACCTGTCCTGATCCAGATTACCCCCTGATAAGTGACGGGTAAAACATTGACAGTGTCAACAGCTTCGAATACCTGGGGGTACACATCACGAGAGATGGCATTTTTAAAGAACCGTCTATACGAATAGGAATGGCTGGAGCAACATTCACCTCGATCCGTGTTGTCTGGGACTCACGACTGCACTCGTTTATAACCAAATGCCGCATATTCGGCATTATTTTCATTCTGACGATGGTGTTTTACGGTAGCAAATAATGGCACTTAACGAAGGCCAGATGTTTGTGACGGATACTGGCTGTGCGGTGGGATGGTATGACTTTATGAGTTATTAGTAGATAATAGAGCAAACCAAGCAGCAGTCAGAGAGGCGACGTCGGACCTGACTCTGGCCACGTGCTGCGGATTCCTGAAGAAAACTTCAATTTGACTTGCCCGTTCTTCAACCCAACCGGATTCCGGCGTCATGGAAGGCCGCTAAATACTATCTACACAGTGTCTACGGCGGTGCTACGGAATGCTAGCATGACTTGGAATAACACAAGAAGACTAACAAGCGACAAGGATTCTTAAAGACTGTGTGGTGTCCATATGCTCCAGCTAAGAGGTAGACATGGCCAAAGAAGAAGACTATGTTAAACGCAATTTGTGAGAAATACTCATATTTTTAAGACTTTGGTATAATTTAATAAGAGTATGACAGGTTTGAACTGTTTCGAAGCTTCTTTTAACTCTTCTGGCGAATCAATTGCGTCAATAGCATTATATAAAATCACCGCCGTTTAATTCCTTCGCATAACTCATACACCATAAATTCAGCAAAAAAATCGCCAAATGGGTGTTACGGGGCTTGATGAAACTGTTACTTACTTATAGCATAAAAATGGCATGGCTGTCCGCCGAGCCCATTCGTTGTAAAACGCATTTTCCATCTAGTCTAAATCCTCCCAACACTGCCACGGTAAGATATAACTTCAAACGAGGCTTGCTCGGTTTAAGTTAAACTAATAAAACATGCCGCGTCCTGCTGGACAATCCTTTAGCTCTCGCAAATGTTCAAGTAAAAAGACGAAATTCTTCCTCGCTTGAAATTTACGACTGTAGAAGTTCTCTCCTAGTTTCTTTGGTGCACGAATTCTTTTGAAATCCCGCGGGGTAGTTTTTTAATAATATGCAAATTATATGAAATTTTTAGCCGGAGGTATTTTCATGAGAATATTCTTCTAACATATTGTGTGACTATATTATTATGTCAGACATAACTGTATACTAATATATTTAGTAGGTATTTAAAATGATTATGACAAATAATTTAAACTACATAAATTATGATGTATGCATAATATATCCGCCGTGGAGTTATAATATGCTAGTTTGGTCGGTGAGTTGCGAGCTCGAATCCCAGGACTGAATTTATTCACAAACTTTTCTTCATTAAAAATCAATTTCCACACAATGTATTTCACAATTAAATACATGAATAATACATGATGTTTAATTTGTATAAATCATCCAATTCAAGGATGGATTTGAATAAAATTCTGCCCTTAAAATGGAGTTAAGTTTAGGAATTTTTCTTCTTCTTTCTATGCCATATCCGTTCTTTGACGTCGGCAATGTTTTTGGTCATCTTTTTTCTGTATATGGAGTCCTAAGCTCAAACAAAGATTTTTCTTTACAACCGTTTTTTTTTTAATAGTTTCTGTAAGATAAAAAGGAGAACTTCACATGGACTCACGATCTGAGAGAAATGGGGGTAGCTTTAGCAACATTCCGCGTGGCTTGAAGATAATGTCTTACTTGTAGGTGACAAATTAAGGAAATAATGTAAATGATACGACTTTTGAGAGTATATTCCGCTGAGCCGACATTTTTTTGCCTGCGGCGCTAACAGTCTCTATAGTTATTCATCAGAAAATCAGTGCGGAATTTTCGGTGTACATAAGGGTGGCACTTTGCCAAGGTATGTTACTGAATAGATGTGTCTATGTTGATTCTAAGATTTGTGAAACCACGTCGAGTATAGCAGGTTGACACATCTCACCAATTGGCAATTATTATAGCGTCGTTAGAAAATATTTAGTTAAGAAGGGCGTCATGTTTGAAAGTCACTGCTAATAAATTTAAAGTATTTGTTTTAAAGTGGGCTGAATAAATAATATAATCAACAGACTAATTTTCAATACGTTTCCTGCGACACAAGTCGTTCAGAATCTATCGCACTTTGTTTGGTTCGTTCAGTTTGAGATTGAAACGGGGACGCATTTGGCCCCCTTTATTGCGTTCGCGCCTGCCTCTTTCCTGTTCAAATTTTTATGGCCTCCTCTACCTTGCTCCTTCTTCTTTACGCGAAATGTGATTCCAAATTATTTTAACACAGGCTAAAGACAGTGCGAGTGCGTACTTTTAACCAGCGGTATACTTAACAAGTCTATTGGGAATTATTCCCAAATGCATTTTATTGTTTTCAGTCACAGACGTATACTTCAATGATCATTTGTTTCTTTTCTACATTCCATCAATATTATTGCATTGCACATTTTTAAAAATACACATAAATTTGATACAGTGACAATTACCCATGATTTAGTGACGTCGTTCTGTCTACTACCCATACCATAATTATAGAAGCATCTATCGACAAAAAATAAAACTAACTGTCTGTCAATAATAAAAATACACGTCACCAAACAGTTAGTACAATAAAATTAGTCGTCGTCCATCCGCAAATGATTTAAAACTAATTAACTCTGTCTCAGTATATTATAAAATTGTAACTCAATCTATATTTATATCATAATGCGTTCTGAAATAACGATCTAAACAATAAACTCAACATAAAAAGATATAAAATCAAAAGTTAGTAGTTTTGCGTATTTTCTTGTAAATAATAGATTGTATTATAAACAATTACATAATCCTGTATCTAACAGATTACCTATTGCTTTTTTCAATACGTATTTGATGCCATAGTAAGGATCCAATGAATTGAGAGAAAAGCTAACAACCATACTTCACAAAAATATAAACCTTACCTCAATGGTTGCCCATGTTTTGCTCCGTTTATGAACGAAATAATAATTTAGACTGACCATAGAGAGTGGAACATTATTTCGTAGACACGTGTCATATTTAAACATTTCAAAATCAATCCACAATATTTTTATCTCTTAATAAATCGAGCAAACTTAACTACCAGGAATCATTGTTATTTTATATTGCGTTTATTCTTTGTTTTTATTTTTTTTAATTTCGAACATTCATTCAAATAAAACGAAAATTAGACTGTATTTACCTCTCATGAAAAAAGTTGTTTTGAATATATGAGGTTCACAAAGTAGAAAGATAATTTATATTGATAAACATAGTTCTTTGACGTAGAGAATGGCTACGCTTGGCAAAAAATATGAATCCAATACGAGACTTTACTAGACTACTAGTGACTAGACTGATAAATAGCTATTAATCCTGGGAATTCGGGATTCGTATTTCCATTCTCGATTCTGGATTCCCTGGAAATCATTTGAATATCTGTTTTCCAGTGTTTCAAATTTGAATATCGTTTTTTGCTAATAATGAAAAAAACATAAGTATCGTCTAAATATTTCACATTTAGTGAAATGTTTTATTATGATTTAGATAGATTAGATAGGAATTGGTACTAATATACTGAAGCATAGGTAACCTATGCTAATCAGTGGCGAAGGGTGCCTGTTAAATTAATGTAGTTAGGCTGTGGTACGAGATAACTGAAAAAATTATATGACAGTCATATTTACAGGACTTGAATTTGAATTTTGTTCATCTAGTATTTTACGGAACAAAAAATATTATATTCTACCTTTACAAATAATATTATATGCACTAAAATATACATTAAAAAAAGTAATTCACAACCGCGATTCTAACTCGGGCTAGAAAATTCTACTGTCTCGGTAGTATGAAGAGAAGTTTTATAAATAAACAAACTAGTAAAACATGGATAAGTTAATGTATGTTTATTGTTAAAATAATCCAAAATATGGCAATTTTTGCAACATTCTTTACGATAAACTATTAAAATTATTTTAGTTATACATTCCTACGTGTTCACAAATTAATTTATTTGATTGTTCCATCCAGATATAAGTCAGCATTTTCCGGGATCAAGAAATCTAGCAGGGTTCAAAGTTCCAGGATCAAACTTTAGAAATAACGGTGACGATATGAAAATTATCAGTTGGGTAATAATTGATTGCGGCAGATACTTTTTCAAGCCAACCTAATTCTGACGGAAATGGAAGAAGTCTTACAAGCAATGAGGATTCTTGGAGTCATCACGTGGTGCCCATATATATAGCGAAATAGACTAATAATAATTAAGTACCTACCTGAAATTTTATTTCCCTGCGCCCGCCACTGCTTACTAGGGCTTGATTTGTTTAATTCGCAAATTTCTGAGTCTCTGTTTTACACCGCCCTCTGATTCACATTTCGCGTCTTTTTAAGTCTTCGTTTTTTTTTTATTCACTCTCCAGTGTATTTATTTTCAGTTACAGCCTCATTTGGGGTGTTTACACTGTACTTACTTTATCGGAAAAATCTCGAAGCTCTTTTTACAATATAAATCGGATTACGTACCTATCCGATTACAACATTAGATCGTTACTTAAATAAAAAGACTTCCCAAATTACTGGGGACATCCCTATTCGGCTGTTCTTTAATCAAGTTTCTTTCGTTCCTTTTCTGAGCGGGATTTTACGAAAACTTTTAAATTTAAATATATTTCGATTTTATATCAGGGATCATCTTCCTACACAGAAAGTTAAAGGCGAAAATTGTTTAGAATCTAAACATTGTAACCCGATCAAATAATAATAGTCTAAATATTTAAATAACTTTTAGTGTGGTTTGTTAGTGTTAATTCAATCTTTGACTGTCCCAAGCTTACGGGCATAATCCATCGGCATGTCACCACTCGACATTCGAATAAATGTCACTCATTTTACGTTAATTTTTGAGCTTTAGATTTATCATTCATTTTAAAAGTAATTATATCATAATATTATTTATGTCGGCTTTGATGTCTGGGGAGGTTCAATCACTGCATGTCATGTGTATACTTGGTATGTCTAACTTTGCTAATCTCGCTCTTGACCTTAAATAAATTCTTACTACAATCTTCTTCAAAGCAAAATCGTGCACTGGAAAAGGGTAAAATTATTGTAACGCATGAAAATTTCCCATACTTACTGTACTTACTTACTTCTAAGTCAAACTGACAATACCAAAGTGAGGTACATATTGTATTAGTCATATATAAATGTTACCAACATTAATAATTAATCTAGATTCTAGACGTTTGTTATTTTTAAAATACAACTTTACTTTAGCTCACATACTGTAGTCTAAAAGTTAGCAGATATTATATTTATTTGCCTACGCATTTCTCCTACTTACGCATGGTGTAAATGTAAATGAAAGCTCTGACATAGGAATGTGTCGTTTATAAATTATAGTCGGGATCATAACGTAAGTTCTCCCAAAGTGGCGAAACAACATACTATTAACAATTCTAATTGGAAGGACAACAACTTTATTATATTCAGTATTGATCACAGAACTGGTTAATAAATAGAATTCAGATATGTTATTTATACACCAATAAGTACATTACATTTTGAAGCAGGATTTTGACTGTGTGAGTGTCCTAAGAAAATGAAACACACATTAAACACGTGCTATAGCGTGTGTTGCAACCTTCAAATACACCAATATTGAGTTAGAGTAGTTGTCAGAGTGAAGGATAAGCTTAGAATGACGTATTCTTGCTTTGCACCCTTTAGGTATTTCAGTTCCCAATAATTCTGTGTTCCCTGGTATTGATATAGGTATTACATTTTAATGAGAAGAGTTTAGGCGGACGTTGTTTTATATATTTTTTTTAAATCGTATCTATTTTGTAAGGTAATGGTAAAATCCAATAAACAATCACTTTGTTTCGTGGAGAACGGTTTATATTTTGAATATCAAAACCAGTTTACAATAATAAATTATTACATCAATTACAAAATTAAAATATAAAATACGGCAATACTGAAGTAACAACAAGTGACGATAATATTAAATGTATCCTTAAATTATTAAGTCGCAGCCAACTCCTTGTTATACACATAGAAACGAAAGAAAATTTTTAAATTATTGGATGATGATTGAAGATTTCACCAAAGATAATACTGAAGTGAAGAATATACTTAACTAATTTTTATTATTCTTGCTCGTTTACTCGCGCCTGACGTCATGGGTATATAATATATAGATATATACTTACTAGCTTTTTGCGAATGTCCCATATATTTTAATAGCCCCTAAAATCTTATGCCTTATCCGCGGTTTTCCTTGGCTGTTTTTTTTTTGCTGAGAGTAAATCCTTTTTTTTTATATACTTTTTATGACTTCCTCAGCATCACAAGTGTACACTCTTCAAGGTTTTGCTTACGCAGAAAAATGTGCTTGTTTAATGTTTTTTATCAGATGATCCAGTTTTTCAGAAATTATATAATATATATAATATGTACACTGTAATGTCTGTAATACATACCATACACCAGGATTTCTCAAACTTTTCCTGCGATGGAACACATCACAAATTTTAACGGAACAACTTGTTTATTTTTCAGGGTACCTAGATAAATAATACATAATCATTTTTTTAAATGAGAAAAAACTACAATTATTTTTAAAACATGACTCAAAAATATAAGAGAATGAAATTCTTAATGACATCGATGATTTTGGGTCCTCAAATTACAAATCTTCTTTATATCAGGCACAACATTATAAAGTTGAATTCTTACATCTGGTGTGGCGACGTGCCTGTTCCTGCGACAGCTTCAGTGGCCTTTTTAACCACGTGAAAGCACGAGGCGCTGACAAGTTTGGAGACCCTTCGCAACTCCGGCAGGTTTGGAGGCCCCCTTCTGAAAAGATTTTGTTTCTTTCTAACGATCTGCTTTATGGATGACCGCACCACTGAATGGCTTTACAGGCCCGTGAGGGTCTTGTCTTCCCTTTTTTGAAGGGAATAATAGTATAACACAAACTCACATGCCAATCATTTGAATAGGTACTCAGGGCCGTATCTAGGGGCTGGCGAATAGGGCGATCGCCGGGCGCCGAGGTGTTGCGGGAGCATAAGGTGCGCCAAAATTATGCAAAGAATTTTAAGAAAACTCGGTCTCCATCGCAGTGGCGGCTCTACGACTTTCTAGGTGGGCAGGTTTAACCATTAATTATTGAATATACATGTAGGTGTATGAATGCGAACACCACTCTAAGAATGTCTTAAGGAGTCCGATTAGGTGAGCTAATTACAATAATAAATTAGGTTTTTTTATTATTCGTGAAACAAATTTTGCATAGAAACTTTATTATTGTTGGCAATTTTCAATAAACTGACAACATACTGCCATCTATATATATATTTTAAAACTTATATCCTAATCGAAGAAGTTACCTGCCTGAAATTAGGTTTTGATTTGAATCTCGGCTAATTATGAAAAATATTTTTTCTCTATCTCTGAGAAAATTGTGACCATACCAAAACTTGAGTCAATATTAATATTATAAATAATAGAGATTCGAGAGAGAGAATTCGAGATACCTACTATTTGAGATTTTAAAAATTATGCATGTTTTTTTTAATTAATCATGTGCTGTTGTGCACTATCTATGCGTCAAAGTCGAAGCGAATCTCAAGATATATGAAATTCCTGATAATAAATGTGTTTCGGGCCGCACATAATTAAATCGATAGCTTTGACAAAATGCGGATAGACAGATTATGTATTGCTATGGGGCAGAAAATTAAATACAGCATGTGAGTGTCAATAGATGCGTATGCCAGAGTTTTAAAGATAAATTTTCTTGTCATGTATCTGTCTAATGTTGCCACGCAAAAATAAAGCAATATACCTAGTAAGTTTTAGTAGAAAATTTAGATATAATTTGTAACTACAAAATATAGTAAGGCTGCATTTTGTGTCTTTGCCTAGGTATGTCATAACCTCATATATTATGAAATTTTAAATTATCAAACAAATATCTCAAATTGCAAGCATTGTATTTTTTCACTAGGTTATCTGTTGGCATTAGGATCCCCCTTATTGGGACGTGTCTCTACCAGGTAGGGGTTCTGTGCTTCAAATGAAAAAGGTTGATCACTATTATTATATGGTAATGGCGAGGGGTGGAAGTAGGCTGTTAAGATCCGACATAAATAGTGCACACTAAACTTTGTCAGTCTTACTTATTTGTTTTCATTGAACTAAAAATACAAATTGCAAATGGTGCTGGTAATTTTTTTTTAAATTTTATTAAACCCTGCCTAAGCCAAAATTTAATAGTTTAGGTATGCTATGGGCGATATGACAAAAATAATGCACACTTTTTCAGTCATACTTATTAATTTTTGTTGAATTAAGAATATATATTACAGATGGTGTTGAGTGTTTTTAAATTCATTAAGCCCTACTTAAACCAAATAAAAATATTCTTGTCTAAAAAAATACCTAAAATTATGGATATTTTTTGACTATTATCTATTATGGCTTGGTTTACGCAGAATTTAATTGAATTTAAAAAACTAACTAACTCTACCTGCAAATTGTAGTCTTATTTCAATGAAAACAAATATGTGTGACTGACAAAGTTTAGCGTGGACTATTTATGTCAGATCTTAACAGTCTACCTCCCCTCTTGGCCATTGATATATGGGACGTATTTGACGGAGTTTAGGGATGCCGACATGACCTGGGAACAACCGAGAAGTTTGGCGAGCAACAAGGATTCTTAGACACATTGGATGACTCCACTTAGGAACCAAGCATGAATAAGGAAGAAGTTTTCTTTAGACACTGAAAACTTGGCAATTTAAAAATATGAGGATAATAATTAATTATAGAATCTAAACAAGGATATGGAATTTTAGGACATTTTGAAAATGGTTGTACACACTATCTATTCAACTTTTATTTAATTTCATACATAATAGATACTAACTTATTTTAACAATAATTGTTTCATAGCATCACACAAAGTGTAGTTTAAGAGAGTTTGTTGACAAAAATTTGTACACATTTTCTATAATTAAATATCTAAAGATTATTGCATATAAACAAATTTGTAAAAGAATTGTAAATAAATTTTGAATCATATTGCAGGGATACATTTTATAGTTATACATAGAAAGATTGCAGGCATGTCCAAGATGTCGTTCGTGAGCAACCGGTCAATCGCAGCATAGTCCATTCACAGGAATTGAGTTGTGAAAATGTAAAAAGCGTATACTTATAGTCAGTTGTAATATGATTTCATTGAGGTTTTGAAGGGGAAGCATTAACCATTCCTATCTTTTTATTTCGTTAACCAACTTACGAGAAAGTCATTTCAAAAATTAACTATCCCATGTGACCTCATCATATTATTTTGAATTGTATCACTCACAACCTGATGCAGGAGTAATAGAAAGAGAAGATGTGAATCTCCATGCTTTCAATACAGACATAGTTTCCCCTTACTGTCGCACTGTAGGCAGCACAGTAGGAGTATAGTTTGACGATGACTGCAATGAGAGCCCAAAAAAACACCAAAACATAACATAATTTTAACGACAATTGGGAAAATGAGTTTTTTTGTAATGTTGAAAAACGAAAGATTGTATTTGTGTCCTCAACCAAATACAATAATACTGACACCCCCTACGTATAAAGTCGAAAATGCAAAATGTAATTTTTCATTAGTACGATTTTAATAAATTTTAATAACACCACGATGTTAATTTTGAATTATATTTTTTTAGTTATGCCTATTAAGTATTGATTGAATTTTCGTTTTTTTTTTAATCGTTTTGTTATCTTTAAAATTATTTAATAAAAGGCAATTAAGTCAAAATAGCCAAAAACGCAGTTCTAACCTTTTAGGTAGGAGGTGTCGATATGTTAGTTCAAGTTGAAGATGACAATGGAAGAGTGTGGTAAAATTTATACTAGTAGGTCACAGTCAATGTCTTGAAGTTGGAACATGTCTGATATAATGCACTCTTGCAGTCGTGCATATCAAGTTATAAAATTTAGGCAAATAATAAAAACTAAAAAAATGTTCAAAATTATTGATAAAAAATATCAGAAGGTATATACCTATTATACAATACAAATGTTGATTCAAAAAAAATATATAATAATAACATTATTAATAATTAATGACAGTAAAAAAATATGTAATTCCTTCCATTATGATAAATTTCTTCAGTGAAACGTTGTCTGAAACATCTTAATATTGAAAATATTCAGGTACCTCATCTCATTTAGTGTTTAATGTACTTACAATACATTGAAATATTTTTATGGGAGGTATTTTGGTGACTGAAATATTTAAACAGAATTCAATTAAATATTTTATAGTAAAGAGCAAGTTAAAAGTGTATAAGATGGAAAGAATTTCGTTGTCTATGCATTTAATTTACCAAACCGATAGTAAAAGGTGGCATTAACATTGTGGCATACTTTTAAGAATTATATTATTAGGTAATATTGTATTTTAAAAATTCAGGTCCCTTGTGATTATGCCGGAAGTGGCTTTTCATGTTGCCCTTTTGGTAGAAAGCCTTGCTGCAGACGGGGCAGACGAAAGGTCGCTCGCCGGTGTGTATTCTCTCATGTTCGATAAGAGTCTTGGGTACGGCAAACTTGCTATCGCAGTACTTACAGGCATAGGGCTTTTCACCAGTATGTGTCCGTGTGTGGAACTCCAATGAATTTTTGTGTGCAAATTTGCTGTCACAGTGTTCACACTGATATCGCTTCTCTCCCAAGTGGGTAATATTGTGATGGCTCTGAAAATAATTAATTATTTTAATTATTATGTTAATTAATTTACTAGAGGAGGATGGTTAACAGGCATTTGCACGCTAAGGGATATTATAATAATATGGACTTTCGCAGTGAAGACATTCTAACATTTTTTTCAAGGATTGATTATTAGCAACTCCACCCATTGGCTTCATTTCATGGGTAGAATAAGATCTATTTGTCGAATTCTAATTAAAGTATTAAATATTGAAATTTTAAAGTGATGAATGTATCCTAATACATTAATTCCAGACACCTTGTTGTGTTGTTTATTACATGTTTGTCATCCTCAAAAACATTCAATATTCCTTAAGGTATACATCAGTGAAACGGCAAATAATTTTCAACTATAGGTGCGACGAAATTTTAGACTCTTTGAATTTTGCATTCTGAGAGAGAACGTCGAGCTGGAAACACGTCACTTTGTTTCGTGATGGTGACGGGCGTATTAATTCTTAAATCGTGTAAAGATGACTAAAAACGTTACCCATTTACTTTAAAAAGAAAACATGTCGATGAATATATTATTATTGTTACTAATAGAACAATAAACAGAACATAAAATGGACGTATGTTGGATTTATATGACAAATTATATTTCGTTTGGCATGCGTCATTTGCACCCGTGACCCGCAATCCGCGCATCGCCTAGCCACGATCTTTTTAGACCGTGCCTCAACTGAGGTACAACCTTAATAGGACCCATTTAATGGCATGTCAACACTTTTTTATATTTTTTTACGTTTGGCCAAAACTTTTTAGGCAAAAATTAAATACATTAAAACTACAAATTATTCAAAAATATTTTTGCTACATAAGAAAAACTTATCTAATGATAAACATAACGATAAAATAATTTTTAATATAAAAATAGGATCCTTTAATGAAATCATATTTTATAACATTATTTTAAATTATAAGTTTATCTTTGACTGAAAAAATTGAAACTTCATTAATTAAATACTTTAAAACGTTAATTATCCATAAATTATACCCAAATTCCAAGCTTCGTATTGCTCCACTAGGTGCCTCTGGTAAGCTGAGCATTCGACTTAAATCGATTCACATGGTTTATCCTAAACAGTGACAAATATAAAATATAAACAATTACCTTAAGTCTAGAATTACTTGAAAACCTCTTCTCACATAATGGGCAAGCATAATTCTTACTCTTGATATGTACATTTTCCATGTGAATTTGCAAATGCCGTTTTGTTTTGAATCCTTTTTCGCAAACAGTGCATACAAAATTCCTGGCCTCATTATGATACACCATGTGCTGGGCAAGTTTGAACTTCTCCTCAAAAAGTTTCGGACAAACAGGACACGGTATATTCCGAACACCTGGATTCTTCAACTTCTTATGTAGTCTTTTGTGTCTTGCAAATGTGTTACTGTCTGTAAAAAGCTTTCCACATTCTTGACATAAAGCGGTTTTCCTTGTCCGATTTTTCCATTGACTTCTGGCAGGTTTTTTTGATCGGTTTACAAAAATCTTAATGCCTCTAAATAATATGTATTCAGTTTTGTTTTCATCGAGAAGGATCGGGTCATTTATTTCGTTTAAGTTTTGTTTTGATTCAGTGAGCGTTGAAAGGGGCTTACTGTCTTCGTTGCACGAATCATCATCATCATCAATATTATCATCAAGGCAATCATCCGGCGGAAAACCACTTGGTATAGGTACATTATTAGTTTTATCTAAGTTTTTTTGAAGCAAACGTTCACTCTCTTGACATTGATTCAAAAATTTTATAACATATTGAATTTTTTCTAAACATGTATGACAAATTTGATCGGGAAGTCCATCATTTTTCAGCATCTGAAATAAAATTGTAAAAAAATTATAACCAATAAACATAGGGCCCTTTGCATAGACGTATAAATTAAGTCAACTTAAGGACTAGTCAGACAATTTTCGGAAAAATAACAACTTGTAAAAGTGATACACATCTGGTGCCCCGGATGGTTGAAACAAAAATGATAGCTGTCAAATAATTTCACATTAAAATACTTACATTCGATAATAAAAATTTAAAAGATTTTACATTTTTGAACGAACTGACAAAAAAATGTAAATTGGGAATATTGAATATTTAATTAATCAATCAGATTTAAACGATCACTGCAGACCTGTTAATTAATATTTAATTACCACATTTAAATATCATGTTGATTATATCTAATGGCCAACTAGTGCAAACGTGCCAGTCGCGGTGTCAGCACTAAATGAGTTAATAAACATCATACAAATTGATTTAGAGCATATTCTGTCAATGTATTCATTCACCTTTTCGAGAATAAAGCTTTTCTCTTCAACAGACAATGTTTTCCTTTGATTTTTTGAACATATCTAAGCCCAAAACCACGTCGCAAAACAATAAACTTACACAATCGAATTGTGTAACCTTCTCCTTGGACACTGCAGACATGTCTATAAATATAAATATGCACATCCGTCTGTAATTCATTTCAATGATTGCCATGCATTGCATTGAATTGAATATGTTCAAATGAATTGGATTTTTAATTTTAATTATTTTTTGAAAATTGTTGGAAATAAAAACGCAAAACCAGAATTTTTTTTTACAATAGAGTACTGTATATTCACTATCGTTCATTAAGCTCAAATTACATTGGCAGATTGCGTCTGGCCCGATCGTCTGCCATGATTGCCAAAATCTATTATCTATGATTTTCCAGGATCGTGAGCGATCGTGAGGAAATTAGAACAAATTCTGTTTCCGTCTATCACGATCCATTCATTAGCAAACAAAGATTGCCGAGAACGTAGGAAAATACCCGAACACGTACCCGCTAGGTTTGACAGCTGAGTTTTGACGTAAAATTGCACGGGAATACTGTTCAGTGTAGCCACCAATCTAACGAAGAAATAGTTTTCAGTCAGCCTATATTTGTAATAATAGCAACACTATGTTTATTTTAAACCAATCAAAAGCAAGGACCAACGCGATCGAATCGTTGCGTGTAATTGCAAATAGTATAAAGACGTTGGTCATGACGGTCGGCGTGGATCATGGGATACAGTTGGATCTGCGTGTCTGCCAGTGTAATTAAACCTTTAGAAAGTCATCAATCAGATTAAAAACCAATTTAGTAAATAATTAAGACACTAGTTTTACGGGACGGTGTAGAAATCACAATCATAATCGTTTATCAATTATGACATTTTATTGACACTAAATGTTTTCTCTTTGTTATTTACCAAATTTGGCAAATAAATAGTTATTTAAACCAAAACTCTATCCTTTATATATTATATTACATAGTGGCGAGGGGTGGAGGTAGGCTGTTAAGATTTGACACAAATAATGCATACTAAACTTTGTCAGTCATACTTAATTGTTTTCATTGAGCTGAGAATACAATTTGCAGATGGTGCTGGTTAGTTATTAAAATTTAATTAAACCCTGCTTAATCCAAACCGCAATAATTTAGGTATGAATAGACAAAAATAGTGCACCCTTTTTTCAGGTATACTTATTTATTTTCGTTGAATTAAAAATACATATTACAGAGGGTGTTTGGTTAGTTTTTTTAAATTAATAAAGCCCTGCCTAAGCCAAACCATAATCGATAAAAAATATTCTTCTAAGTACAAAATATCTAAAATTATGTATGGTTTTATGGCATAGTTTTAGATATTTTATAGATAAATGAATATTTTTTTACAATTATTTACTATGGCTTGGAAAATGCAGGGTTTAATATAATTTTAAAAACTAACAAACACTATCTACACATTGTAGTCTTTGTTCAATGAAAACAAATACGTTTGACTGACAAATATTAGTGTGTACTATTTATGCCGGATCTTCACATTCTACCTCCACTCTTCGCCACTGATATTACATGATTAAAATAAATAACATCATAACATTAACACATTAAATATAATGACCTGTGATAACATAATATAATTATCTAGTCAATTTCAATTTAGTCATAAAAAAACAATGTTACCTATTAATTGAAAAGACGATATTTACTTTTACAGTACAAAATACAAATTTTATACATAGATTGTCATTATATATTATGTAACATCTAGAGTGGAAATATCAACAAAATTAAGATTTTAATAGTATGTTATGCATTATAAACATTTTGTTTACGATTAATATTGACAGATATCAACTAACCTTCAATTTCACTAGAGGTGTCAAATCATTTACAATGTTTGATTCATCGTCGAAAATATTTATCTGGCCGTTAGTTGTCAGACAAAATCTACATGTGGTTGTAACTATGTTTGTAGAAATATCATTGTTATTCACAGCGCGTTCTTTCTGGCGAAACATTTTATACCTATCACAAAAATGCACAGAATGTTGACAACACTTTTGACAGTTCGCAGATTCGGCACCATAGATAATTTCGGTTCTACCAACCCAGTGTTGCCGTATTTTTATACTGATACGAAGGTGTAAAATAGTTTTGTATTTCGTAAATTTGTAGTATTTCTGAAAACCTATAGTAGGTATAGAAATAATTATTATTAATATAATTATACTAACAGTATCACCCGTCGCTGCCCGGGAGTGGAATGGTTTATTATTTGAAAATAAAAATTCTAAATTTAGTGAGAGTGCAAAGGATTGAATTTATTAAAAAAAATATAATATTTGAGATTTTAATATTTATTTAAATACTTATCTTAAAAGGTAGTACATACCTGTACAATTTATTATTTAAGACTTTTCTATATAATATAAATATCCAATCCATCATTTCAGGGTTTTTCAAAATACAATATTTTTGTGACTTTTCCATTTGGTGCCAAAATATTTAGATTTTTATTACTCCCCACTCTTGATGCCGCTACATACAATTAATAATTATTCACTATTGACTCTGCAGTCCCTTGAGATGTTGATCGTATTTTTTGCCTTGTGTTCTTCTGTGCTGGCCCCTTTTTACCCTCTTTTCTTCTCGATTATTTATCTCTCTGGTTGCTTATCTTGTTTAGAAGACTTTTACAGGACATTATAGTTGGTACTTATAGATTTTGGCATATTTGGTGAAAAAATATAATAATCTATATTTTTCGCGGAATCAAAGTATTGTAGTAAGTAGGTAAGTATTATAATAAATTCAATAAGATTCCAACCTCTTTGTACCTATTAATTATTGTATTATTAGCACCTGTACACGTAAGTACACGTGCATGGATTTCTTTGCAGCGATAGTGGGTACTATCATAGACTTACAGCGCCTGTACACCTGCATGGAATTACTGTCGGCAATAGTGCTTATTTTAAACTATTATGTTATTAATAAGGCGTATCACGGGACCATCCGTTTGGTGTGAAGCATCATTTATTTTAGGACTGATAATGTCTCGGGAGCAGTTACCCAACATTGAGGTCGTCATGCACTGAAGTGTGTTTATCATATAAAATGTTATCTAATGTTATCTATTCAATTACATAAAATTAACTTTTAGCTGGAAAAATTAAGCTTAACATTTTATGTTAAGTTGAACTTTCGCGCTCCATCGAAACATATTTATCGATTTAAGACGCTCTACAAGTATACATAGTCTACATTATAATTCAGATAAGGTTATATTATTTAATCGGTAAAATATGTGTTAATTTTAGTTATATATTTTGATGACAATTTAATAATTTATTGTTTCAACTTTTCTTTGACTTCTGTAATATTTTCACTGAAAACTTTTGTTTCATTTGGGAGGCGGTAATTTTGGCTTGGGACCCGGATGGCAGCCACCCTTGGTGCATCTCTGTCTCTGTGCATCCGAGACCACTGGAGTCACCTGATCCCTCACTTACAATACCTTTCCCGCGAATCTGACATGCACTGAATATGCACCCGGCTTGTAAATATAATAATAATTATCATAATTACAAATAATAAATAAAATTTATTTAAATTAGAAATACTGATTTATTTCAGAAAAATTAAAATTTGTTACAGATTTCATTTCGAACCCACGTGACATATAAAATCAAACCCAGATATGTCCATATTTATGATGATGGAGTAGATTTCAAATCCAATGAAATTTTGCATATTATACCCACCGAATATTTGTTTGGTTTTGATTGCTTATTCGAAGATTTTCAACCAAGACATAGATTACTATCAATACCTATATTAATTAACGTAATGAGGTTTAGCAACCATATCGGTAAATACGTCTTCTGTTAACAGGCTGCAGAGCCCTGACGTTTGGATGAATCGGTACGCCACAGCATTTTGCATTTCGGAGAGTACTTATCTGAAACCAAGAAATGTAGTTTTGACAAAGAAACAGAAAAATCTATGAAAACAAGTATCTATGTACCTACACCACATACCTACTGACTATATCCTACAAACAAACGAGTATTTTTTTTAAAAAGTTTAGTACTTCGTGTAACGTTCCATCTTGAAAAAAGTAGCGGAGCACCAACCCCAAGTGCTCTGCCCCCACGGTATGGTGTGTGACAAGATATTGATGCGTACAATTTTCTACTTATAGCGCCTGTACACGTGTATGGATTTAATTAACGCGTTGTCGTCATTTTATGGTGCTATTTCACTGGTTGTGGAAATTGGTAAGCGTCGAAATGTTCTGCGCGGTGTAGTTCATTTTTTTCTGGCAGATTTACCACTATCGCTCAACTGCGCAGGCGCAGATACCGCACAAGTTCCAACTATCACGTGAAAATTCAGAAGCTGCTGAACTTTTTCAATCCATGCGTGCAATCTTGCGATTCGCACAATAATACATATTGTCAGCAGGAAATCCATGCACGTATAAACGGGCTATCAACGTCTTGCGAAGCGTTGTCTTTGGCGAGATTACATTGACATTTAAATTATTTTAACGTTAATTTCCATACTTATTATAGGGTAACTCTTTCAAGCATCGACCTAGATATAAGAAAGTTGTACTCTCTCTGGTGGTTCTTAGTAGCGTCTCTAGATGTTGACAAAGAATTTATGGAAGATAACATAATGCGAGTTTACCTGGCTACAGGAAAGCGTGCTAGGTTTTTCTAAGACAATCCACCTAATTACTTCATTGCATTCTGGAAACGACACAGATCCGAGATACGAGAAATAAGACGAATTATCTGGCCAGTCAAGTATTTCGTCCAGGTGTATAGGTGAACAACTATCGTTCAAATTATTCTTTACGGCTTCCAGGAATGGCACCAGGGCCGGATTCGCCTTTCTAGATAACTAGAAGAATTATTTTTAATTATGTAAGTAGATACAAATTAGTAATATATTATATTTTATTGGCACAACCCTATTGTTATTAGATATTCTTGTATGTTTATCTTTTTTATCACACATAACATTGTTACAATGGTCCAATTCGGCACCCCCAGTATAGGGGTACAGACAGACATCAGGAGGTCCACCCAGCCAGCGATTTTCTTAGCTGCCTGTTCCTCCGCCTCCTATTCGATCGCTCCACATTCCTCTTGTTGCCGCACCGCAGGAAAAGCGGGTTTCTCATCACTGTTTTCAGTGTTTGAAGAAGGACAAGCCACACCAAAACATTCAAATTAGATAGGTTGCTATGAAAATAATAGCAACATTTTATACAAATTAGCTATGATGGGTTTTGGCACGGGATGCCTAATTCACTGGCAGGTTGGGAGTAGGTACATCTTTAATATTTTTTGCATATTCGATAAACCCACATTGAGTGTTACACTACTTACTTACTTATTACATTTACGCCCCAGCATTGGAGCCAGTGGCGCACCCAGGGGGGGGGCAAGGGCCCCCCCCAAAAACATTAAAATTGAAAGCCAATAGATTAGACAAATAATAACACGGCAAAAAATGATTTGAAATTCTCCAGCACCCTCTTTAGAAAAATTTCTTAGATTTTAATTTCTAACACAAAAATTTCGAAACACTAATGTCGGGTTTTTTTAGAAACTCAATCTCTAATGGAAATGTCAAAAAATTCTCGGTGTCCACCCGAATTCCGGAGTGGTGTAGGTCATGGCTGGGGAGAGCTGACAGGGCTCTAGCCTGTGGGCCCGAGCTGTGGGGGGCCCGGCGTGTCGGGTTGACCAGATAAGTGAGATAAACACACATCATAAATTAGCTTTAATAGTAAAAAAGTCGCCTGCGGCGCTATTACACTTCATGGCCATGAACATTTTCAATTACTTATATAATTGTGCAATATATTTTTTGATTATTATTTGTCGATACTCGACAGCTCCATTATTAAAGTAGATGTATTAAAAATCGCCAATAATTCACTGTATAAGTACCCTTAATTTGAACTAAAACACAATTTGAAAAACGTTAATGTAGTGTTTCACACTGCATTAAATCTTAGCGGTAGGTAGGGGGCCCGCCAAATATCCTAGCCTGAGGGCACGTTTCAGGATGTGGGGACCATGGTATAGGTACACCGAGTGCAATAGACAAAAGACCGAAAAACGAGAAATTAAGCTGTGAAGAAGAAAAAGAGTTATGGGACTAATTTACATTCTCCTCCTTGGCCCCCCCCCCCAATATTAAATCCTGGGTGCGCCACTGATTGGAGCACAGGGCAAGCACAAGGTGGCGCCGTTTCTGATGGCCCATCGCCACATAACGTGCCTCCCATCATGTGATACCTGCAGTGCGGAGATCGCTTTTGTAGCACTGCTGCAGGGTGAGGGTAGGTACGTTGTGCCCCGCTCTCTGGCGGCATCCGGAAAACATTCCCAGCCAGGTGAAGCGTCTCTTCGTATGACAAACATGGCAATATTCATATTTCCAGGATTGGTTTGATTTATTTTTGTACACTTAGACTACTCTGCTTAGGTATAAAATACTACGCCACCTGTTGTCCTTAAATTACGCTTTTACAAATATGAATAAAACTGAACATCTTATATTTACCTTGAATAGTATTGCAATGATAACTATGCCTTCCCTATCAGTTGAGGCAAGCGCATCACTGTATGAGCTGAAAAGTGATAATAATTTGTTTAATAAGTCGACACCAATACAACGACAAAAGTAAAAACCTTCTGCTATGACGGTGATACGATGATTGTTAGGCGACCGATTCACTCCAAATTTGGTGCGCCAGTGGTGCACACTAAACATTGTCAGTCATTCGTATTTGTTTTCATTTCTACAAATTTCAGATAGTGTAGGTTAGTTTTAAAATTCAATTAATACCTGCTAAACCAAGCCATCATAGATAAAAGTAAAAAAATATACGTATCTAAAATAGACTAAAATTATACCATTAAATCATACATGATTTTAGATATTTTATAGATAGAAGAATATTTTTTATTCATTATGGTTTGATTTAGGCAGGAATTCTAAATAAACTAACCATCCATAATTAAAATGTATTCTTAATTCAATGGTAGGTATATATATATTATATGGTTTGGTTTAAGTAGGATTTGATTGGTTTTAAAAAACTAACCTGCACCATCTGCAATTTGTATTCTTAGTTCAAAAAACAAATTAAGTATGACCGACAAAGTTTAGTGTGCACTATTTATTTCGGATTTTAACAGCCTACCTCCACCACTCACCACTGGTAGTCGATGACATTCGTGACTGATAACTTGATTCCTTGATTATGACAGTAAACTTAAATAATTACAAGATAAAAAGAACTTTTTATATACCACGTTTTTAAATTTTCTGTTGAATCGTATAAACTTGACAATTCTATGTATTAATAAATACTTTTTTTGTAATTGATAGAAATACTGAATAAATATAGTGCTAATACTTCGATACAAACCTACCCTAGATAGCTTCCGTAGCGGCCGAAAGCAGTCTTGTGTATAGAATAGATGCGCTGATCAAAAACAATTTGGGAACCAGTGTTATTATAACGTCATAATATAAAATTCTCCGCGTTGACAGCGTTGAATTCAATGTGTGTGTGTGCGTCCCAGTATGAACAAATGTTATAATCATGATTAGGTACTTACGCAATGCACTTTTTTCTAAAGACCAAATGAAGTTCCGCACTATAGTGACGGGAGTTGATAGCATGAGGAGATCCATCATAGTTCTTCTTCGAAAGGTGGAAATGGAACTGTTCAAATGCATAGATTTTATTGAATAGCGGACCTCCACTAATAATTGGTATGTATTTCTTGTCGAAAGGGGCAGATACTTGAACTGAAAATATCATATACACATTTCATTCACTTCAAAGGTCCAAAAGTTAGTATTGGCAAAATCATTTATCTAGGACGATTCGGCGCCGGGACAGCAGGGCGCAACGCAATCGAATGAAATTCTAAAATTAATAGACGTTCGTGAATTAAAGGTACCTACTTTTAAAATATAAATTTAATATTATGAAGTATGCATATTTAAATTTTTATATTATTTAAATATGCACACGTAGATAAAAATTTAATTGTGTTTGTTTTTAAGTTCCGACGAGAAGTGAGTTATTTTATTTTTATCTAAAACCTCAGACACAATAATTTTCAATCCGCAATAAAAAAACAAACAAAATGAATTAAAACTACTAAGTAGTAGATAGAAACTGATTAAAATTCCTCGTCTACTTTCTGTATAAAATCGTAACGTATGTATATTTATTTCATTCGACAATGTGGCGCCCAATTGTCTTGGCGCCCAGTTGTCCATTTCCCAGAATTTCACGGGGAGTACGTATTATATGAGCAGTGCACCTAAATAATTAGATGGATTGTAAATTATTGTACGTATTATCGTATATTTCGCCGTATCACAGTCCACCACGAGCTGTCTTACCTTAGAGAGATAGCCGTATAATATTTAGATGAAAAAATAACGCGTTGTTCCTGGAGCATTGGAGTAATGGGTATTCATTTTTTCCATGTTAAGTACCTATTGTATTTTGAATTTTCAATGAAGATTGCTAGATTTTAACATTTTTATTATATTATATTAATAAATAATTCGATTTTATGAATAATAATGATATATAAAATAACTTAATACCTACTTACATAATTATGTTTTTATTTTTTAATATTCATTTATTTTAATACCTTTCTTTTACTACCCATTATATCAATATCTGAGGGTTGTTTAAATCAAAACGACCAAGATATCCAATTCTAATATTGATAATCTTTTCAAATATTGTGTATTTTCGATAATCCTATTGCAGATAAACTCACTTGAATGATTAGTCCACTTCAAAAGCATGTTAGGATTATTATTGTGAAAATTTTTAAATGTCAAACATTTTTTGGGTTGTCTTTCGATCACGTTACAGGTTTCGATGTTAATTGGAGACTGTTTCAATCCGAGACATTTTTGAAAACAGGCCGGCCAATTGCCCTGCACTGAAAATAATAATAGATATTAAATATTATATTAATAAAGCCATCATTTTATTTCTCAAATTCCTTTTATGACTAGACTGGATTATTAAGGCATGGGATTTTAGAGCACCGGCAGAAGGGCCTCCGATAACTAGATTTTCTCCATCGTATTAATATTATAGTGTTACATATTATACTCGCGTGATCTCACTTAGCATGTATGCACAATCAAATTTGACATACAAACAAATGATAATATTTATAGACTATATATGTGCTGTTAAAGTTGTTGTGAAAATAGCACTACGGATTTACTTTTGCTTAGTGATAATTAATTTAATTGGAGAACGGAAAATGTCCAAGATGAAATACCTCGAATATGACACAAATGACAAAACAACTATGTAACTAGATTTGCACTCATGAAAATTTCAACAGATATTCTAGAGAATTTATGATTATTGATTGATTTTTTGAGTTCACAGTTTATAGCTACACCAAGCTACAAACCCGTTAGGTATTAAAAATATCGACTCCAGTCAAAATAATAATATATTCCTAAAAGCATAATTCATTTTCCACATAATTTACTGCATTTAAAAGATCTGATTCGGTGTTTTTATATAAAATGTAATTGAGGTGAAATGTGTCACTTGTACCTATAATATAAACAGTAAAGTAGTTGACGGACAGGCGAGAAGTCACCATGGCATAATTACAAAGTACTTTAAATATATAATCCAATTCATGTAATGTACTTATTTATAATCAGGGCTTCGAACCGGAACTGAACCGAAAACCGGAAAAACCGTTATTTTTGTCGGAAGGTTCGGTACATGTTCAAATGCGCGTTTACATGATCTTACTCCCCACCCCAGTCGTCGTTCAGTTGTCGTAGACGTAAAAATTAATCACTCGGAGCGGAACCGAAAACCGAAAACCAGAAAAGCCCTGCTTATAATGCAATAAAACTTGAATAAAATTAAAACTTACTTGCATAAGTCCATTTGTATTTATCGTTGGGTACACATTCTCCTGCAACTTTAATGAATTGTAATTAAGTTAACTGTACGTATATCTTCGAAACAAAACATATTCAAAGTTTAGTTATCAGGCATAAAAAAAATAATTTAATTATCCTATGAAACCTAAAAATGTCTCAATCGATTCTGAACGATAGTATATAAAAATTTAATTATAGATAGTATATAAAGTATAATCAAAATCGGCCAAAATCCTAAGTCACTTTTCGTGGAGTGCTTAAAATTGCAAGATTACGGTATATTTTGGAGTAGGTATATTGGGGTAAGAGGCAGAGAGTAGATATTGGGCAGAGCAATTAATTATTTACATTATGAATAGCTAAATGTTTTTCTAAATCTTCGATTATTTTTTCAAAATATAATTTTTATAGTAGGTAGGTATATATTATATAAATATTTCATAAAACTCACCTAGTGCCAGAAAAATGACAAAAGTCGCAAAAAATTTTAACATTTTTGCGATCAGATTTTCGCGACGATATTATTTTGTTTCCTAATCAAATATTTGACTTGTTCTATACATCAGCTCAAAAGCCGAGCCGAGTATAAAATCGTGTAGTTATACGTACCTCATTTTATTTTATAAGTTTAGTTTTTTTATATAATCATCACGCTTGTTTATTTCTTAAAATTATTCTTCTTCTTTGCGAAATGGGGATATTGACGTCCTCCAAGACAGCTCTTCACTATTTCTCTCTCTATTTAGTTTCAGGGTCATCCATTGCGATTACAATCTTTCTCTAAAGCAGAAGCAGTCAGCTTATCATTAGTTTATTCTGTTTTCAATTATTTTTGTTATCTTATAACCGGACATTCTTTCAATTGTTGTAACTTTCAGAATCGGACCATGGTTTGCAAAAAAGAATAAGAATATATTATATATATTTGGTTTAGTCAGCGAACGGGTGCTACTTTGATCCACAAAATCATCTAAAATCTCGCATCCTCACTTGTTATACAAAAATTCAGATGTACAAGGCGCTAATCCAACGAAAACCTACCTACCCACGAGTCGGAGTGTTGGACTCTCATCAAAGCCGATGAGCGTACGCTCGATATATTCGATAGGAAGTTGCTGCGTAGGATATATTATGGCCCAATACCAGAAGGAGAAGAATGGCGACTTCGACATAACCTGAAGCTCTACAACATCGTCAAATAAGAACGCATGCGTTAAACTTGGTAGACTCGAATGGACAATGCTCAACCGCCGAGGGAATCCTGAATATCAGACGAGACGGAGGTCGACTGGCAGGCCTAGACACCGGTTGTTGGAAGATGTCAACACTGTCAACAAGGATGAGAGAGCGGCCGGCGCAAACACCCGGAGGACGGGTTCAATTAAATTGTTTCATGCCTCTACGCTTCTATCTACGCTGGTCTACGCCGTAGACAAAATTAACGATTCATTAAAATAATATAACTCGAAGATGCTATATTATTAGTATGATACACACTTTTTTGTACTGTTCTAACCTGAAGCTCATCGTTTCAAATTCCTTCTCATTGCATCTACATAGCTACTTGCATTTTTTTCAAATTTTAGTTGCTTTTCTACAAAAAAAATAACTATTCAATTGGGTGGGATTTTACACAAGCAATAATTTCTTAATTATACAAAATCAATAAATGGTTGACTGTACCGTCGTGATGTTGAAAATTGAATTTAAATTCTAATTTGTGAGATTTTCATACTACACATTTATTAGGAATAAGTTTTAGTTTTTTGATGAATAATGTCATTTTTACGATATTGGTAGGTATAGTATGTTTTAATTTAGATAAATAATAAGTAACTTTGATTTTTGCCAATTGTATAGCCATGAGCAAATAACATGAAGATACCGAAAGCCGACACCCAGGTGTCTGAACCTGATAGGTATCTGTAAAATAGTCCAAAAATCTTTTTTTATTTTCAATTTTTCAGAAGTTAAAAGTCAGTGGCACCTGCTAGAATTTGTTAAAAAATATTTACCTATCGATAATTTTTCAAAATGAACCCCTCTAAATCATTTTTCTGTATCACCTGTAAAGACAAAAATACGAATGCCGAGGTCATTCTTCGATACCTAAGTACCCGATTTTAACTATAATTTATCTATTATTTTAGAGATTTACTAAAGAAAACACGATTCGCCTTGTCTTTCGTATTAGTGACATTTTTATCGGCATTTCTCGATGGTTGTGTTTTTCGAAGATAATAATATAAACTGTCGAGAAAAATCGGACGTTTCCCACTAGACCTAGAGTTGTTTTAGTAAAGCCGTGACATCACGACATCATATTAAATTTTTGTCACTTTACGAGCAAAGCGTGAGAACAATTTTATTGTATTTACCCGCACAAAATAAAATAAATGATCCATAGGAAAATAACATTATTTTTATTACATTGTAAGAAATATTATTGGATATTTTCATATCACCTAATCGCATAAGGTATTTATAATATAATCATTAAAATATTTATTTATTTCACTTATTCATTTGCACGAAAGAAAAACTAAATAATTACATTTTAGTGAAAACCTGCAAAAATACGTAAAAAATACATAGGTACAATAATAATAATAATAATAATAATAAAAATAAAAGCTTATTACTATGTAGGTAGACAGACATAAATATTACACAAATATTGATACTGAGATCTGTTTGTAGCCAGAAAAGGGTGTAACATTTTTTTTGATTTTAATGACATCTAGTAATGAATAGATCAACTAAAATGAAAGCATGACATCTAGTGTGTAGTAGCATAATTATTTTTTGCCTGCGGTAATTTTAAGCAAAAATAATTATGCTACTATACACTAGATAGCACGCTCTCATTTTAGTTAATCTACTCTTTACTAGATGTCAATAACATTTTTTTACATCACTAGTAAGGAATAGATTAACTAAAATGAAAGCATGACATCTAGGATATAGTAGCATAATTATTTTTTGCTTGGGGTAATTTTAAGCAAAAATAATTATGCTACTATACACTAGAAGGCTTGCCCTCATTTTAGTTAATCTACTCTTTACTAGATGTCAATAACATTTTTTACATCACTAGTAGGAATAGATTAACTAAAATGAAAGCATGACATCTAGTGTTTAGTAGCATAATTATTTTTTGGGAAAAATAATTATGCTATTATACACTAGATAGCACGCTTTCATTTTAGTTAATCTATTCTTTACTAGACGTCAGCAACGTTAAAAGATTATTACATTTTTTTAAACATCAGCTCAGCTAGTAAGAAATAGAGAAAAGACTATTATTAAGTAATTAGAATAACTAAAATTAAAGCGTGACATCTAATGTGTAGTAGCATAATTATTTTGAATTATCTTTTTATAACTTATATTAATAACCAGTTTTAAATATAGATGTCAGTACTGTATTTTTTTAATTTCTATTTTACTTTATTCAGTATTCCATTGACAACCTGTCGTGTCGTACACACACCAGCAAAGCGGACTCCACAAATAAATATTCACGTATTCACTTGCGAAATAGAATCACTCTCGCACACACGCAAACAAACAAAAAAACGGCGAAGGACTCGTCGGGTTCGTTTTGTGCAGGTTCTGTTGTTTTTCTTTTTTCACTATAAAACTTTTTATCGACGGAACTTTCAAATTTTCTGCGAGTTTACGTTCGGAACTTTTTAAAGTTTTGCAACAGTGCATTTTTTTAACAAATTATGCACCATAAAAGTCGGTTTGTTGTTTATTTTATCATAGATAACTAATATTTTCATGGAGTATAAACACCAAAATTACAACAGTTTTTTGAGGTAAGTTTTGTAATAGGTCAGTGACAGTAGGTAATTGTATGAAAATCAAAACTAAGTAAAAAGTTAAATTTTTACCGTCCCTGTCTCACTATCAATCGAGGTAGGTTGATACTAGGGTTCCCAGACTTCTTAGTCCTCTTTTTTGAGGTCAATGTCCGTGTCCTGTATCTTTTTTTCATTTTTATCGAATACCTAATGCGTAAGTAATAATAGGTAATATTGTCCTCATTTTCTATATGAACATTTTATGCTCTTATTTTGTCAAATCGATTGACACTTTTTTTCATTCATTTCGAGATCTAGGACATTGGCATAAACACGGGTTCAATTACAGTGGCAAAATACATCACTCAGAATAGTCGTACGTATCGTGAGATCATCGGGATCGAACCCGGAGACCCCGTAAGGCATTAGACTATGGGGCGGCTGCTGACTATGAAATAGATGGTCCCCACATGGGTGACACTGACAGGGCACTAGCCTGGGCCTGGCGTGGCGGATCGACCAGTTCAGCGAGAAATTTACTCTTCTGTGACACACGTCAGAAATTTGTTCTAATAGTAAAAAAAGTCGCCTGCGGCGCTATTTCACAAGTATAATTCTATTTTATAAATATTTTTAGTACCTTTGTTTCCTGATAGTGATTAATAAAGACCACTGATCCAATATGGCGAAGGGTCGCATGTTACTTAGCTATCACAAAAGGGGATCGCCATCAGTGCTTCATTATTTTATGCCGAGTGCCGATAATTCAAATGGATTTATCTTTAAAAAATACCAAAAATCACTAAACATTCACGGAACCCTGGAGTTCTGCGAAATACCATTTGAGGAACACTTCTAACTGTAGATTACTGTAGAACAAACAGTGAAAATATCGTGGCCTGGGGCCTACTTCAGGATGTGGGGGCCATGACTCTTTTTTCATGGTCAAATATGGGAAACCTAGTTGATACTAGATAGGTATTTTACCTTTTGAAATAAGTACTTAGATAATTATTGGAACTCTCGGAAACTATTTTATTTGTTAATACTTATTAGATTGATTACAATATCTACTTATATTAAAATACAGGTAGGTAGCTCTCCTAAATTTACTAGGTTTCACCTCAGTGCCAGTGACGTAGGTAACTGTAGATACGTGCCTACCTATATGCGTTTCCTGCCAGAAATTATTGACTTTTTTCCACGTTTTATAAATGCAAGTTGTAGGTAGGTATGAACTTAATCTACTTTCCTCGATAAACATGAAGAGCTGGTGAAGGTACAAATAGTAGATACGTACATACTACAAAGCAAATTAATAAGATAGCAATGCGACAGCCAGTTGCCAAAGACCAAGACTTCGAAGCCAGTTTTAGTTTACGACTTAATAACGGCCATTTTGCAAAACGCAAGAAATACAAAGTGTGTGCCGCTGAGTGTGCCAAAATATTACCAATGTGAAATGCGCGTAACCAAAATTAATGCCATATTCTTTAGGACATATCTAAATCTATCCCATATACCTACCTAAGTCATAGTCCCCACATCCTGAAGCGAGCCCCCAGGATATGATTTTTGGCGGGCCCCCCTACCTATCACTAAGGATAAAGGCAGTGTGACGCTCTACAGTAACGTTTTCCAAATGGTGTATGCGATAAAATTAATGTGTATATTTAGTGTGTTTTTGTATATTTTAATACTTACATCCATTTAAATTATTGAGTAGTCGAGTATTGATAGACAATTAAAAATTGTATCGTACAACCACATAATTTTAAATAATAATATTATCGAATGAAAATAGCGCTGTAACAAAATCGAAAATAATTTGGGATAAGTGTTTATCTCATTCATCTGGTCGACCCGCCTCGCCGCGCCCCTTCTGAGCCCGGCCCCCCAGGCTAGGGCCCTGTCAGTCCCCCCCATGTGGGGGCCATGACATAAGTACCTACCTACCTAGGTAGATATTATCTGAAACTCAAAAATTATACTTAGGTACTTTACTAGAGTCTTACCCAGAATGTAACCCACCAATAGATTAGATATAGGTACTATCGTAAATCGTCAGGTGTTCGAATTTAGAATTAAGCCACCGCCATCTTTAGATGAATAAAGCCTGAGCATAACTTTTTGCACAACCAACGAGTGGTCCACTTTTCAGCTATCAAAATCAGATCCCAGATTGCTTGACATATTGATTCGCCCTTTCTCGTTTCAAATTGAATTAAGTATGAAAATTTCTCAAATCAAATATATTAACTATCAGTGTTATTTATAAATAATATACATTCCTGTTATTCATCAGCTGTCAAAATCAGACTAGTCCTTCACACAAAAACCGGTGATAATATAGGTTTCCAAAAAATATGTAGCATTGATCTGTGCATTATATTTGTAGAAAGTGTATTAATGCTAGTGTATTATTTATCATTTAAGACATTTAAGTCGTCTATCCAAATGAAACCATACCCTACTACTAAATCCAATGAACTCCAAGGTCTCCAAGATACGTTAAAACATTCTGTAAGAATAGATAAAGACAGACGCGTCAGTATGAGCACTGTATAGACAATGACAGGCAATGACAAGCAATGACAGGTCATCCATAGACAACGGGAGGGGCGAAAAGTAGGACCAGTCGTGTAATGTATTGGCTTCCTTCTTCAGTGGGCAATGATTAAGTTCATCATAGTTGGTACCTATAAAAAGTATTGAATGATAATATTATGTCAAATGATAGCATTTCGCGCCCTCACTCAGCGGACAACTTCCACTGGTGGATCTATACTTAGGACCGTATGTATGAGATTACCAAATTCTTTATAAGCTATTTAACCGATGTTCCACCATATAGCGTATAGCACTGTTTGTGACGTAAGCAATCTGACGTCACACGTCATTCAAAATGGCTGCTTCATCTGTCACTTTCAAATGTCATTTTAATAATGCATTCATTCCAACAAACGTTTGCTTGAGGCACTCGTTCATTTTGTAGACTCTGTAAAACATTTGCGAACTTTAGAAACAGTTCCTAGTCGTGCTGTTTACAAAATACGTATAATTTTGATCCATGGTATATAACCTAGATAGTAGGTAACTGATACAATGCCTCGTATTTCGCTTACAAAATGCAGTATTATCACACTGGTAACATCAATAGTGTCATACGGTGATTGGTATAAATGATATTATTATAGAGAGATCATTACATATTATTATCTAAATCCATTTGCATTTCTGTCATTTATTCTTATTCTGTTTTGACATCTCTTAATAGAAGTGATTGAAGTGAAGTTAGTCATAATATGTATGTATTGCCACCAAATGGAAATGTTTACTGGCAATACTCTATCCTTTCGTACAGTAGAATTATAAAATAAATGTGATAAAATAACTGATAAATTATTTAAAGTTCATAATAATTATTCATGTATAATTGTTAAATTTATAGGGTACCGTTCGCACACTTTCAGACACATTTACAATTTCAAAATTTAAAATTAATGGTCGAGGAATGAAATTTTATAAGTTCGCCATTATTTGGACGCTCTCTATATGCCCTTATTTTTGTGTTACCTGGACGGTAGGTAATAAGAATACCCACGCCATATCTTCGAAAAAATTGACACTTTAAAATGTATAGATACTTAGATCAAAATGAACGTAGGTAGGTATATAAGATCAATATAGTTATACAATATAGATATAAGTACTTACCTACTTACCTAATTGAAATTATTGATATGCAATACTTGTAGTTCACTGACACTGACTTCCACATTTACCCCGCCTACTACGTATAGCTTTTCGTCGCTTCAACCGCAGAATACTGCACGTTTCCAGGTACATTTTCTATACCCAGACACTCCGCCTAGCGATAAACACCTGGCATGGAGGTATAACTAAAGGCGATCACTAACGTGTTATTGCGAACTGTCACAATATCCCCAAGTGGTTATCGAAGTGCATGCCTTGCGGCCATAATTATTAGGATGCATCGTTTGATCATAATAATATCTATCTACCTATAAGTATTACATTAAATTTATGTGTTTAACACCCACAATACCTTACACGTCGGCTTGCAATGCCGTGGGTCTCAGGTTCGAATCCTGGGTCTGGCAAAAACGCATATTGTTTTTCAATGTGTGTTTGGAGTCAGATTATGGACATCATAGATTGACTAATAAGTATCCATGTCTCGTAAAAAAAAATCTGTTAGGTAATGCAAACCTTCATCCGGTGGAGACCCATATTATAATCTTCATGGACATGGTCAAAAAAACTTTTTCACATAAAGGGTGGAGGTAGGCTGTTAAGATCCAATATAAATAACGCACATTAAACTTTGTCAGTCATCCTTATTTGCTTTCATTGAACTAAGAATACAAATTGCAGATGCCCTGGTTTGTTTTAAAATACAATTAAACCCTGCCTAATCCAAACCATCATAGTGGAGGTAGGCTGTGGAGATCCGACAAAAATAGTGTACACTTTGTCAATCATGCTTATTTGTTTACTAACCAACACTATCTGCAATTAAATTTGTAGTCTAATGAAAACAAATAGTACCTATGACCGACAAAGCTTAGCGTGCACTATTTATATCGGATCCCTACCTCCACCCTTCGTCACTACTACACCAATATACTTACATCAATATGTCTGTAAATAAATAAACATTGTATAAAAACTGTTCACAATCATTAATTACACAATATATAGAATTTTTTTTATATAGGTACAAACGACCGTGTTTAATTTCTTTATCTACTGACATTGTTTACTGTTTCATCGGAAGTAGCGGCGCGTGGTCTTTTTAATGTTATTTTGATTAGAGCTCACTAAGTTATAGGATGTGGACTGTCCACACAACATATTATACTTGACGTTTGCAGGTGTGCACGTGTTCAGTGACGTCACGTGGGGGGTAGGCAGATTGAGCGTCGCTTGGGGGCGGCAGTTACCCAAAGGGCGGCAAATCGAGGAGAATCATTAGGTATACCTACATAGAAAGCTACCTAAACTTAGAAATAGCGGAAATATCTTTTCATTAAAAAATTCAGCTCACTAGTTGGAAAAAAAATATTAATTAGGTAGATACTAGGTATAAAAGTTTAAACAGGGCTTTATTTTTCTCGTCACTGCACATGTTTGCCGATGTATCCAGGATAACCGACTTGTACCTACCAAGTGTGTGTTTTACGTTTACATGTTTGCAAACCATTGTATAATATTTTTTTGTATGCGGCTTAGATTATGTATGCGAGCATAATAATATTATTAAAAATATTGTAGCTATTGGTGTAGACTAGGCATCAGATAATTATTAATATCCAGCGAACTTGTGTGTCCACATCCACAAACCCTGATTTTGAACCGGAAATTCGTTGCCATCCGATAGCTAGTTTCTCAGAACAGCCTATTGAAGTTTACGGCGGATGTTGACGATGGCGCAGGCTGAATCAGGGACGTGCGCAGAAGGGAATCGACAGAAACAGTGGTGCGCAGTTGGCTATCTTTTTACAAGATGGCGTCGCGGGCAGGAAACAGCTGCTCGACGAGAGCAAACTTTTAATTTCAAACACGCACGTTCTGTTTCAAAAACTACGATACTTATTTTGAAATTTATTAAGGGAAATGGGGGTGCATGGGGCTGTACCTACATAGTTGTTATCGTGAAATTTGCATAATTCCTATCGACGATAGCTACGCGATACGGCTTCGTGGCTCAATGAGTTTACGTTGAAAATGTTAATGGGTAAGTACCTACCAACCCACCCAACACAATGATTCTTTCTACTTTCAGCAGATATCTACAACTTTACTATCCAATTTCATTACTCTACCAGTTCGCTCGAACACGTAGTTAAAATATGCGAACTGGTTGTCGTCATCGAGATAAACGCTCGAATAAATAATTGCATTCGGATGCCATCAAGCATTGACTTACTAATGATCATAGCAAAGGGCTCTCGTAAACTACCCTACATATATACATATGGGTCTGGCAGGGTCTGCTTTAACAAATTAGAGCTGAATACAGCAAAAAATTAACTGTAAATGTACCTACCTACATTGCAATAAGGTTCACATACCTAAATATACTTGATTGTGTTTGATGTTCTATCATGCTGTACATATGTCCGCTTGTAGTATTATAAGTAGGTAGTACCTAAAGATAATACTTATCATTAGATATCTACATTTTATATTATTATGCAATTAAAAATAAACTCTAGTTTTAATGCAATAAGGGTGATTATTGCAGATTTTCGGTCATGCCTTCGACCTATTCTGCTGACTACTATTTGACAGGTCGTGAAAATCGGTTAACCTCAAAATGAGTCACTGCGCCGTGTAGTTAGTTTTTTTACCGGCAGGTTCGCTACTATCGTCCTACTACGCAGGCGCAAATATTACACGGTCCAATTGTCGCGTGAAAATTCAGAAACTTCCGAACTTTTTTGATACATGAATGCAATCTTGCAATTTACACGATAATACGTGTTTACACATGCATTTTTTTGTTATGGCCGCGATAATACGTGCTGTCAGCAGTAAATCCATGCGCGTGTAAACGGGGTACCTATAACTTCCATTTAATAATATCTTGAACTTTCAGTACACAAAGCTCTCGTATTGAAAAACTATAAGTGAGTTTCCGAGCAGGCTGCTAATGGCGGTTAGAAGTGAACGAATTCAAATTTGGAACGATACTTACCTATCGACCAATGAATCGCCCACTACTTATGTTTAATTAACCTGCGAATAACAACAATCAATTTATCAGCGGCCCGTTCTCACAAGAGCCCGATTGTCTATAGTCTATGCAAATTTTATCATATCTATTAATCTAGCATAATCATTGGCCGGAATCCGATGGATGCGGGTTCGACTCCCTCCCGACACCATATTTTTTTCAATATTCTTTCTAATATGTATTTTTCTGAGTCGCTTTCGAATTATGTAGGTATGTTCAATAAATAATGATACATTCTGAAATCATGTGAAGTATTTATTGTTGAATAAAAAATTGTTTAAGTAAGTATTAAATTATTAGCAAGTGGAATTTAGTTAATACTAATATTTTTAGAATTCGTGACGTTGGCTTGGAATGGAGGTAGGTAATTAGGTACCTATAGGTATAGTATTGTGATTGACCTTGATTCAAACCACAAAATCTTCGAAAATCTTTCAAAACGAGAAACTCTTCAGCCACTTGAATTTCGTTGTAGTTAGGTAGGAAACAGATGGCTAAATAATTGGTGAAGCACATTGACCGGAATCTGATAGATGCAGATTCCGCCCGTTTCTGAAGAGTTTCCGAATAATTATGTTTATGAATATGACTCGCGCTCTCTCAAAATCGTTTTTGCGTTTAATGCATAGATAGGTACATTCAATGCATGTGTAAAACTCTACCGATTTGTGTATGGATTTTTGCAAACGTATTAGGTATTTACACTTATTGAACATGACGTCTGCGTTTTCCGCGAGCGTCCATCATATACGTTGAACGTAACGGGCTTATTTCAGTTTGCTTTACTTATAAAATTCCTTACTTAACCCAGTTTACCCTATCATAATCACCAATGCTAGAATCATTGTATGAGATCTTCTACTGGTAATCATAATAATATTATTTCTTCTCACGTCAACTATTGTTACTTTATGTATTTGAATTTGATTTTTTATTAGCTATGTTTCACTGAGTTCTCATTATTTCTGCAATCAATCTACGGCTGCCGCAGTTTCGAAAAACACGGTTTTAACACAAATTTCCAAACATTTTGTACGAGCTATGTACACGCCAGCTATGTACATAAGCTTCATTATGTAATGAAACATAGCGTGACGGTATATGGTCGCGAATAATCAATACATACATACACAACAACCCAACACATATTTATATTATGCATAATATATGTAGGTAGTTTTGCATACACGCACGCACTGCAGTTGGTGCATTTGGTGCAGGGCTGCCACGTCGACTTTTGGCCATACAGTGGCAATCAAGTTTTGCATTTGATAGCATAATATATTTAATAGGAATATTTCATTATTATTGCTAACAACCATATTATTTAATATACATATAAAGGCTTGTGAGTGAGCCAGTGAGAGATTGCAGCCATCGTTCACGGATTCTTCACATAGTATTTTTTCCACGTGAGTGTGATTCACAAAAGGGATCCAAGGAGATAACTAAATGGTTAGCCACCATTCCTCGTAAAAAGCCACGTATTCTCCACATATAAGAGTCAATCGTAATTTATCATTTTTTTAATTACCTACCTTTCTTGCAAACATATCGAAGAGATAATAGCGTCGTACTTTGCACATCAACTTGTAAAACTATTGATAAAGTTTCTACTTCATAACTTTGCACTCCGGCTCTAGGATGACAATGATGTAATAATATATTTTTAAAATATATATTTTATATTAATTATTTATATATTACTACATACATGTGAATATCATTTTATCAAATTGTATCCGAGGTAATCAGACAAAGAGGCGTATCAGTGTAATAAAAAGTTATAAAGCGTATACTCTACCCACCTATTATATATTATGTAATATTTTTTATTTAAAATTGTACGTAGTAGTTACCCTACTTAATAATATTAAGGCGAATATAAATAAATACACTTACGTATATTGTCATATATTTTAGTATTTTAAAATCAAATGTCCATAATCCCTACGCAAATATCCATTTCCACAGTTAAAGTCATTATTATACAGCCAACATGTCATGATTAGGATTGCATAGTGATATGTAGGTATAGTGTACAGATATTATCTATATTGAATGTACGTTGCGTTTACGTGACAAACTTTAATGCACACTATGATGCAGACATAAATATTAAAAAAACATATTCTTTAAGACTTGTTTAAGTGTACCTATTCCATATTTATCCACACTCAAGAATTATACCTTCTTACAGCCATACCCGGAACCCAGAAGGTAGCCACCCAAATCCCTTATTTTTGTGTTATCTGGCTGGCGTCGTCAGTACAGTTTTATAGATAAGTATAAAATTAAAGAGATTTACTTTATGTCATGAAAGTAAATACGAGTAGAAAAAAATCGCCGTAGCCTGCGTCACGGAGGCAGATGTACATTTGAACATAGATTACCTTTTGGGCTTGAAGGGTGTTCGACCTTACCTTACGGCCGTCCCCGGCATGCACCGCACCATTATGCTGTTTCCTATTGATAACTTTGAACCTGTGATCAGTACAAGGACCTTCCACTGAATAATGGGATCAGCACAATGTATTTTTTTGAATTAACCATTCTTTCATTTAAAGGTACATTATGAATTTGAAAATTGGGTCATTAATCCCATATTATTTCACATTCTGGCCAATATGGCAAAATAACAAAAACAAATGCAGCAGCCCTCCTCGTACCTTGAATGCAATGTGCAATATAGGCCTGTCCAGCGCAGTATACAATTTATGGCAAGGGGCATACAGTGAAGAGGAAAGGATAGGGGGGGGGGTCAACAGCGTTTCGCGAATTCATGATATCAAACCGGTCATGAATAGAAATATAATTACGTAGATGCCTATGACATTTTTTAGTAAGAATTACTACGCTTGAAAAATAGATGTGTGTAACACTTGACCCAAGCCAAGCGACCATACTACGAACAATTATTGTAATTACTATGTTGGAAAAGTTTTTGAGGTCCAGAAATTTTGAGTAGCACAGCGTTGAATAGACAAATTGAATGCATGTTGGACATAACGAATAAGGACAAAAAATAAAATAATTTAGATAAGAGAACAAGCGGGTACATATGTGTCTCAATAGAGTTTTCTCAAAACCTTTATTGGAAATGGCCAGGGCCCAGGACATAGCTCGTAGAAAAGACAATCGTTTGGTTGGAGTATTGTAGCTTAAGAGGTTCCAACAAAACGTCCGACAGGTAGACATCGAGCAGTGGCGGGTTTAGGGACTTGGTGGTCGAAGGTTATTCCAAATACCATCGTACCTACAAGTAAAAATATCAATGTGTCTCTCTCCCAGAATTACATCGTATCACTAAAAATACTTACTTAATGGCTCGATGACATTGAGCTACTTTACAAGCTACAAGCCAGCGAATTTACAATCTGCTTGTAAACTCGCCCACAGTCATCATCGAGCTAGCTAACAAGCAGATTGTAAACAATCTACCGAGAAAAGTGGAAGGCCGGGCTACTTTACACGCTGGCGTGTGGGCCGATATGCGTCTGCGCAGGAGAGCGATAGTGGCGACCCTTCGGTAAAAAAACGAACTACTCAATAGGTCCTGTCAAAATAGTACCAAAAATGACGGTTTCAACTCGCTAGCTTGTTGGCTTCTGAGCGAGTGGAAAATTGTGTGTGTCATCATCACAATCGCACTAGCTGACTCGCCCGCTTTTAAACTCGCCGACAAGCAGCTTGTAAAGTAGCTCAATGTCATCGAGCCTTTATATCACAGCACAGAACAGATATCTACTAAACTGAGGTCCCTGGATGACAGCGACGACACATAATAAAATAATACATACCTAATATTGTTTTTTTTTGTATAAGAAAGAGCAGATACCTACGTATTTATAAGTTTGAGTATGTCATAAGTCCCTTTCATGTTGCAGTGATTTTTTATGCTTTATGTAATACTTATATTATTATAATAATTGTAGGTGACTGAGTTGAATTGTTTCGAGGCCCCCTTTTAAATCTTCTGATGAATCGATTGCGCTGTCAGCGTACAAGAAAATCTCCGCTGACTTAAAGGTCGCTCGATCAAGGAAGTGGGTAGGTACATTCATGTCAACGCAATACCAGTGACGTCCCGTGGGGGTAGGCAGATTGAGCGTCGCTTGGGGGCGGCAGTTACTTGAAGGGCGGCAAATCGAGGAGAATCATTTGATATATGTAGAAATAGGTAGGTACATAAACTCAATAATAATAGAAATATCTTTCCATGAAAAAATCAGCTCACTGGTTGGAAATAAAATGTATTAATTAACATAAAAGGTTTAACAGGACTGTGATTTTTTTGTCGGATTTGCGATGTCTAGTTGACTTCCGTTGTCACGTGCAAATTATATTTGAATTATAGGTAGATACACGAGTACTCAAGTACCTACCTAATTAATTTATCCGAATATTCTTGCCAGTCATTCGCGAGTTTTGAATTTTGTCAGGTGTATTTTTAAATATATCTGAAAACGTGGATGGCATTTAAATTAGATTTAGTGGTATATATTTTGTCAGTAATGTATCCATACAACACATTTCTTAGATATTGGAGTAAAATAAAAATAAAAAAAATACTGTAGGTATAAAAATGTGCGGTGCAGTTTTGGTGCAGCCTAGGGGCGGCATTTTGTCTAGCGACGTCACTGATGAATACACAGGATCGAATGGCGTAGAATCATCTTGGAGAATGATCAAACCGATGATGATGATGATGACATTAATTTATTTTGTCCAATCATTACAAAACCTTCCAAGTATTCCGTAATCAGAATCTCCTCTCGTCTTATCTAATCGAAATACTGCTCGTCCCATCATGATCCTTTTCATTTCTGTGTTATATTATTTTTTTTAGAATTCCGACATTTTGTTTGAGATTTTTGCTTCGGGCGATGTCTAGGCATTTTAGGTTTTTTAATCATACACAAGTTCAAGCCACAAGGGTGGATCAGATTTAACGTAGATTTCTGATAATCTATACATATTATTTTCATCAAGTATGCTTGAGTTCTATTGATCTATTTCTTGCCCCAACGAAGTTATCATTCTACAATGCCTACGATTATTTAAAGCATCAAATATTATGAGCATTATTTTTTTATTTTCTCTTTATAGACCATACCAATACGGTACAGTAAAACCAACATTTTCGATACCTATGTCCGCTCCAGACATACCTTATGGATCTCACCTCACAACGTGGATGCAGTGGCTAGTTTGTGAACTTGGATGCCAGGGGCACTGACTGATTTTGAAGCCCCCCATAATAAGAACTAGGTATGTACCTAAATAAAATTTAAAAATACAAGGTACTCACCTACTACCTATCACTAGACATGATTATTATCTATTGAAGATCACAATGATGACACATAAAAGGGGACGTTCTACAGAATTGGCCTTGAGAATTGAAAATATGATTTTTTAACATGTGGTCCATAATATCTGGTCTACTAGTTAATATATAAAGGTCGTGTCAAAGTTGTTTGTATCAATAAATTTGCTCTATGACTCGATCCGACTCATATTTCATCAGGGCTGTTGAAGACATAAATCATAAATATTTATAATTTTAAATTTTTATTTATAATATATATTATTTAAGTTTTGTGCATCTAATGCCGGGTCCACACTGGCAACTTAAATTGCTGGCAACCTCGTTAGATTTTACGATAATTATGATGATTATGGTAAGTATCGTAAAATTTAATGAGGTTGCCAGCAACTTGTTGCCAGTGTGGAAATGGCTTAATATCCACTGTGGTTCACGTAGTGGCATGGACCTGGGGTTAACTAATTCAGGAAGTCAACACCCATGATAGAATTTTTTTCAGTTTTGGTGGCATTATATTCCAAAACTCTTCTGTAAAAATCGTTTCCGATTTTATAAATGGAAATTTCTCGGTGTACATAGTAAACAAACCTACGAATAAAAAAAGACAAGAAGGAACATACTGATTCATCGCAGTAAAATCTGGCAATCAAATTCGCCATTTTGAAAAGCGACGATTTTGCGTAAACAAATATCACGTGGTCTGTACTGTAATTTTACTAGGGTACTTAGTATTTAAATGCATAGGTAGGTAATGATTTTGAAATTGAAATAATTTGACATATTTTTATAGGCATGCGCGAAACCAAAGTTTGCTGATAGTTTAATTTAAAAACACTACATAGGTACCTACCTGCAGTACCTAATCTACAATGTTTACTACATTAGTTGCAATATTTCATAATAGCTATGCATGGGTAGTGTATTTAACAACAACAAAAAATAATCTTTGCACAGATCATCGTAGAGGATAAATATACATATGTAATTTGACTGCTAGTCAACATCATTCAAAATCATCTGAAACCAATAAACTTAAAACTTCCGGGTGTGAACTAATCCTTCAGTTTCTCATAGGTTTTATCCGTTTGATCCATAAAACTACTTTGAAAATGGGCGTATCAAGCGGGTGTGTTAAGGGTGCAAAACACAAAAGTCAGAAAAAAAAACATTTTAATAATGTTATAAAAACATAAAATTAACTTAACTATTATCAACTTCATGCTTGAAAAAGATTGCCTAGGGTGAATTTTTCTTCCATATGATTAAATATGTACTTAAATTGGGCTCTCGTGCTCCATCGATAGATACCTACCTACCTGTCGATTTAAAATACTTTAAATTATAATTCAGAATATTATAAGTAGGTACCTACCTATTATTTAATAGGTAGGTAGGTAAGTAGGTACTTAGATGAAATATGAAATAATTTTTGTTATATTGTGATACTTAGAAATATTTTCAACTTTTCTTTAACTTCGGTTATATCTTCACTAGATTTTTTATTAGCCCCCCCCACCCGTGACGCGTCATTGACTGCGAAGACATAGGTACTTTATATGCGCCGAATGTCATCAAATCATCCACAGCACTAAATTGAAACAGACCGTAGTAGATACCACATAAGTAAGTAGGTATTCAACTGGTTTCGAAATATGAAAAAACCCTTTAACAATTAATGAAAACTAAGTACCTAGGTAGGTATGACGAAAATATTGTATTTTCTAGTTGACTCAACTGACATTGAATTTGTCAGGTGGCTTCAATAAATCTTTTTTAAAATGTAAGTAGATAGTATGTAGGTACCTTCATAAATCAATCTACCTAGTATTAAAAAAAAACATTATTATGTAAGTACCTACCTACCTCGATATCACAAAGCCACTTGCACTTGCTATAAAGGTGAGATCAATATTCTCCCCAATCTGAAAATAGCACCTGTCAAATTTTATTCACCCCTCGAAAAGTACCTACCCCTAATGTGTGAATGTTATATTCAACCGAAAACATATCATTATGTTTAGTTTTTTTTGCCATTTCAAACTACCAAAGTTTAATTTAAACTGGAGAGATGTGGTTAATAATGGTTGGATTCAGAAAATCACCCGACGGATAACAATTATTTTTGGGTTAGCGTTTAACTTAATTAGATGTGTGATATTATTTTTTTATTATTGTGAACCATATCACGAACGCCTTTTATTTCAAAAATACTTAGATGCTACCCTATTATTTTATAAATTTTCGAATCTTGCAGGGATCTTGCAAGATAACAAACCATTACAGCTTAATTTCATTTTCATACTACGTTAAAAATCTACATAGTACCTATGTGTAATAATATCTACTAATAATGAAACAACGCCATTTTTTCAATGTGGATTTTTTAACGAAAAACTTAAAAAATGCCACGTATTTTTTTGCCATTCAAAACATTATTTTATTGTAGACTTATAATATGATTCTCCAATCAACATTTATTACTGTCAAGTCGTGTTGTGTGGAAAAGCGAACATAACTACAATTTTGGTCAGTTACATCATTCCAAATCTAATTGATGTGCTGAGGATTAAATAAGTAGGTAAAGTACAAATTCCTTCCTTTTATGTATAGGTATGTACCTAGGATAATATTTATTATTATATTAATAAGCTAGGAACAGTTTTCACACTACCACATGGGTACCTACCTACCTACTTAACTATTAATAATTATGTGTGAAACATGAGTCAAACATGTACCTACCTGCTAGGTAGGTATAGGTAAATCGTTTTACAGTGGCACTATGGGTACGACAAATGGGGCTTGCAGTTGTAGTGGTATTGTTTGCTAGCATTGAAACAGGCATTGTCGCAAGCAATTCAATACACGCGCGAATCGCCTATGGTGCCACTGTAGAATGATTTACCTATACCTATATTAAGTATGTTATTCACAACATTGGAATAAACCTATCCGGCTTTCTCAGGTTCTATAAAATGTCATTGTTTTCAAAACAACTTAAGTAGGTATGTAATTTGAATGTTTTGTCAAAGAAATAAGTACTTACACAGGGTATAAGTAAAATTATTTTTATTGGAATAGTATGTACCTAATTAAACAATAATTAGGTAATAAAGGGTCTTTTGAGAGCGAGACCTCTCATTTACAGAATGTTAAAAACAACTAGGTAGGTAGGTATGTCGAATTTATAATCCTTTATATAACTATTTAACTAAAGTTGATTTAAGTATACAACTTGGTTCCCGGTGCAGTTGTATTCATTCAATCCTCAAAATAAAATGCAACACGTGACGTAATTTCACGATATTACCTACCTACTATTATTGTAGTACCTACATACCTAGTTGGAATTTAAATTTCGAATCTTTCAAATATTCCCAGTGTCGTATGTAGTTGCTCATGGAAAAGTCGTTAAGAAAAATCGTTAGAATTAATATTAATTTGTTGTCTGAGGCGAAATTTCGCAGCAAAATGTTCAAAAGATCCTATAGATCTCAAGTTTCGGGTCCCGCATCGTCCTTATTCCTAGTTTTCGCAGTCCTCGGTTCCCAGTTCCCAGTCGGGACGTAGAGAAAAAATAACGCTGCGAAGTTACTGTTATCTTGGTATATCCTCTTCAGGAAATGGCCCTCCCAAGTATGAAGTTACGCGCAGAAGAAGCGGCAGAAAATAATCCACATACTTTCTTAGCTCAGAATTCCCCCCCATAGCTATTGTTACGAACGGCCCATGAAGTACCAGAAAGTCTACAGCACAGAATTCTATCTCATGTAAAAATTTTCATTACAAATAATTCCTTCAAATTACGTTCGAATTTTAAAAACTTTGCATCAAATTAAAGCTATAAAAATCGCCGATTTTTCAATGTTAAACATCACTGTCTATATCATTCGATACATCTATGGAATTGCAGGGAAAATAGCGCCGTTTTTACCTCTGGTGGCCATTTTAATTGTGATACATTTTGGAGCGAGCGCGCCATGAAGTGTTGTAATTCTGCATCGGCAAACTTTGTGTTACTTTCTCGATACTTGATAGGTCCCAAAGCAACCCTTCGTCTTATAGTGCGTCCCTCTCGCACTCGAGGAGTATCTCATATATCTTGCTTCGCCGATGCTCAAAACTTTCAAAATTGGACTCCTTCACGAGTTGAAAATGGAACTTTTCGACAACCTCTCCATAAGAGAACAGATGAAGATTGGATACAGACAATCCAAAATGTACCGATTGATGGATTCTCCTGATTATCATTAATCGGAGAACGAGCTCCACGATGGTCTGGACAAATCTATGATATCACGCAAACTCTTTCGGTGACGGGATGGTAAAATAAAACGGAATGTATCCGAACAAATTTGAACGACGCGACTTTTGCAGACAACTCTCAGAAGTTTGGAAATGGCCTGCAAGGATTGAGAAATGGGTAATTCTTCGCTTTAAGCCTAGCAGAGAACAAGACCACATTATTAAACATACTTAGGTAGGTACGTAAATGTTCGTAAATAAATTAATGTTCAGAAACAATTTTATTTTAACCCAACTTTCGAACAGTTTGTAAAGGTGGTGATGATCGAACTTCTTCTTTAAGGTAAGTTTGAAAGCGGAAACATATTGTTAGTTGTACTAATATGGACAGTACAAAATTACAAGAGTACCTACTTTTCCTCTTCTGAAACAGATGTGTGAGCAAAATAGAATGATTTTTATTTGACCCTAACACCACCCGAAGAATGGGGCGAAACATTAACTTGAAACCGTTAGCTTCCAAAGCAGCTATACCTACATCCTTTTGAATGTTTACGTTTATAATGAAAGTCGCCTCACTTTATTCTTTTATATGATAGAGTAAATCAAACCAGCATCTTGTTACTTATCCAGATGCAATATACAGTAACTTGCAGTAATATTTTTGTGTAGCTACTGAGATGCGTATTTTTGGTTTAGGTATCTATATCACTGGAAACAATATAAGCACAGAGTAGGTATATATGTTATGAACCAATCACAACAAGGGTAGATTCGGTTGACGATTGGTATTTTAATCGTTGCGTGTGAGTTTGGTGATTGCGCGGGATGATCGGTGTGAGTCGTTGAGTCTTCTGGAATAATTATAGCTTAATTCGTAGTAACAGTATAGATATTCATTTATTTTTCATCAACGGTTTGATCATTGTTTGTATGTAGGTAGGCACCTACCTTATGTATTCAAAAAGCCTGATACTAACCACATCAAAAACTGGGTCGAAAATTTTGTTTAATAATATTATGTAAGTAATTAAGTGGGTAAGTACTAAATTAGTTTTAATTCAAAATTTGTTTCCAATGAGTCGATATTATTTATTTTCAGTACTAATGCATTTGAAATACAAAAAATCTTGCAGCCTTTCGTCATGTTTATTATACGAAATAGAGCCAAACAAATGAAAATTCGACGTCACCAGTGGGTCTATTCTATACTTATCGAACACTAAAGTGATAAATAGTATCAAACTTAGGGTAGGTTTGTATCAAAATATTAGCACTTATTGTAACAATTACACGAAGTTGGTTTTTATTGTTGCAATAAGTGCCATATTTTAACAGCAGCAAGATAGGTGCTGTTAAAATATAGCACTTATTGCAACAATAAAAACCAACTTCGTGTAATTGTTACAATAAGTGCTAATATTTTGATACAAACCTACTCTAAGTTTGATAATATTTATCACTTTATCACTTTAGCGGTCGATAAGTATAGAATAGACCCACTGATCAAGGGAAGCTGGATTTAGGTAGCCTACGTTTGGGTTACCCCAAAAATTCAACAAAAAGTTCACTTTCCACTCCGGTTCTCCTTCTTCGTATATAATACCTATCCTATCTTATCTACGATATATAAGTGAGTTACTCACTTTGGCTAGGATCCTGGTACATACTTGGAACAAAAAGTAAATCGTAAATCACAACCATTTTCCGCGATGACGTTCGCATTCTGCCCGCACCTCTTTTGCTATGGATAACAAGGATTCTCCAATCACTGAATCTTATTTACAGAACTACTATGCAATATTAAATTGTTATGCGAAATATAGATAATTTCTAAATTCAATGTTATCGTGCCATCTTCAGGGAGCCACATGTTTAAAGCCACTACTTGAGCCGCCGGCATGTTTTTGTTTCTCTCGCACTCATATAAGTTTCCGTTTCTTGCCCTTGTCTTCCGTCTCATTCGCACCACCGGTTTTTGCTTCTTTTTTTCTCTCCAGACTGACTACAGTCCTTCGACAGAACGTTGAAATAAATTTTCACGACATTTTTTGAATATTTTTTATATTGTTAAAGAACTGTAAAACTTGACCAATACTTACTTTCCTCGGTAATTTTATTATATTGTCAACAAAAATTATTTTTCCATCCATAGATACCTATAATCAATTTATTAATATTAAACTTTCAATTCACTTCATTGCCATATTCTGTTTATAAACATGTCTTTTAAAATGATATAAAATTATAATTACTATAGGTACAATTAATATTTAATACCGAACGACAAATAGGTAGGTACATACATATATTATATTAGTATTAAATATTACACCTATTGTACGGTATAATCACAGAACAGATTAATAAATAGAATTCAGATAGGCTAAACCCCAATACACGACATTCTGAAGCAGGGTCTTGAATGTGTGAGTGTCCTTCGAAAATAAAAGGCACATTATAGACGTGAAATAGTGTGCGTTACAACCTTCAAATACACCAATATTGAATGAGCGTCAATGCATAAACCGAGAGCAGTTGTCAGTACGAAGGACAGGCTTTGTTTATCCCATATTCTTGCACACTCGAGATCGGATGCCTGTTACTCCACACCCGTTAGGTATTTCAGTTCCCATTATTCGGTGTTCCCTGGGTATAAATCTATTTTCTAAGGTTCTGAAAAAGGTGCAAGAAACAAGGTGCAAAATAATAAAAACATGAAGTAGATATTTTGAACAATCCGTAGGCAATAAAAAATCTTAAACCTTTAATCTTTAAACCATGCGCTGATCATGTCTGCTTTAAAATGGAAGGTGAATTAATACCTAGGTAGTTAATTTAAAGCAATCAGTAGGTACGTAATTATTATATTGATGTCTACTAAATGCAGGCTTTAAAAGGAATAGAAATTTAATGATTTATTTAAAATGGTTAATTTTACTTAAATAATTAATTAATACCAATTTAGGTAGTTAGATAATTAATGTTAATTTACTAAATATCAATTCATTCATTAACATTTTCATAAGAATTGACTTATACCTACTAATTAATTTTGTTTTCTAATTATTAATTTAAATTAGCTATAGGTAAGCACTTAGGTACATTCATTATATTTATTGATGTCGTAATTAAGTAATTGTATGAATATACAATATATAACAATGTGTATGAATTTTGATAACATATAGTATTATCTAATTGAATCGATCTTAGTCGCTTGGTGAAACTCCAATATTATAATTCAATAACATTTAATAATATGATAATTCAATACCTACATGTACTCGTTAGAATTCATATCGATTGTATCTTATTCAAATATATGACAAGCAATAACCAACATTTCAAATAAAATTCATTCGCTAATAACGTAACATAATATAACACCTTGCACCGGCACACTATAAAGAAAACCTTTTTTTCTCATTATATTTAGATACATTCATCTGGGGTTGAGCCTCTCAACTCAATTGAAGATCGCGATCCACATATGTAGTTAACCTTCCATTACCTCCACAACATAAAACCACATTTTTCACTGCTTTAAACCCCGTATGGTATTCCCAAGATCTTCACCATCTAGCGGGCGCTTTCCCACGTTCTCTCCAACTTGTAAAGGTATCAATAAAATTAATATCAGAAGTTTTTCTAATATAACGTCATGTATGCGGACGATGTTTCTAAAACACTGAACAATCTGTCACATGAAACTAGTAATTTTATATTATTATTATAACATAATATAGAAAGAAATCGCTGACACTGCACCAGTCAACATTATTGTCGATGCACCCAATGCGTTCGGTGTGTTCAATGCACAGAAAGAGAGAGAGAGAGAGTGTGTCCTGTACTGTATTACGCTGCGTTACAGACAGATAAATAAAAAAATATATAATTGAATTAAGTATAAGACGTGACCATATTATAAAGGGAATTTAACAAGCCAATATGTAGGTAGATATAATGAGAGTAACATTATGCAATGAAACAATAAATAAAATCTATGAAACTTAGATTATAGAAAAATAATATTATTTTTAATATATATCTTTTTTTTCAAATAAAATGGGTATACCACGTTTTACCTCGAAGGCCTTGCATGTCTAGGAGTTTTTTCCTTGCATGAAGAGAAACTGAAAACAAAAAGAGTGGATTTATTTTTTATTATTTATTTTTTATTTTTTCTACGTGCATAATATTTTCGTGCACATTCGAAAACTGGCGTTTCGCTCCATATTCCTCTCACATCTTCGCATCGGCGATTTGTTTCGCATTTGTATAACGGAGGAAGATATTCAAATGGAAAAAAAACAGAGTTCCACGTCTTTTTCCGAGCATGAGACCGTGTCTATGGATTGTCTTGAAATTATACCTACCATTTATTTTATTATTTGCCACTTTATTGAACTGATTATAGATAAGTAATAAAGTTATAGGTAGGTACTATTTAAAATCACAATAATGTACCGAAGTAAGTATAAAATAAATACTTAAATAAAAATTAATAAGTGGTAAGTACAAAAAAAATGATAGCACTAGCTGTGATATTCGTTTATTTCCATTATCCTTAAGAGACCCCATTATAAAAAATAGCAAGGAGGAGTTTGTTTCCAAAAATTGAGAAGTCCACATCACAATCTAATAATAATATCACATATTGTATATACATGGACATTGGTACAATAACTCTTATGCCGGGTCCACACTGGCAACATGTCGCCGGCAACTTCGTTATATTTTACGATAATTATCATAATTGCTTAATAAATTTTATGATAATTATCATACTTATCGTAAAATTTAACGTGGTTGCTGGCAACATGTTGCCAGTGTGGACCCGGCATTATGTGTAATTTCTCACAATATCCAATAATCATGAATCATGTAGTAAATAATATGTATAACCACCAAAAGCATTCTAAAAAATGTTTAAAAATTTAATCACTTGCAGAAAATGATACAAATAAATGCGATAATTACCTACCAGTGGCGAAGGATGGAGGTGGGGTGTCAATATTCGACATAACTAGTGCACACTAAACTTTGTCAGTCATACTTATTTGTTTTCATTAAACTAAGAATAGGTACAATTTGCAGATGGTGCTGATTAGTTATTAAATTTCAATTAAACCCTACCAACCAAACCATAATAGTTTAGGACTCTGGTATGCTGTGGGTGATCTGACAAAAATAGTGAACACTTTTTCAGTCATAGGTACCTACGTATGTGTTTTCGTTGAATTGCGAATAGGTACTTAGGGTAAGGTTGCTATGATTGGACCACTTAACTTTATGATGGTGTAACTCATCAAATATTAATGATACAATAAAACAAATTGTTCATTTCAATGTATTATTTACTTTATTATGTATCAGTGGCGAAGACTCCATACTAGGCGATTATTTAAAGCCTACCTTCTTAAGAAAAATATTTTTAAATTGCATATTGACATATTTATATACTTAATCACTTCATTATTTAATGTTATATAAAAATAATTTATTTTGCCAACGAGAGATGTCGTATATGTAGGAATGTATTACAGTATTACACAGTTTACAAAACAGTCTGCAAAGGTATTAAAAAATATACCACAGCGCGCCATCTATCTCGACGGAAATAAATTTCCGATTACGTGTGAAATAATTCTGATTTTTTTTCGTATGGACTTTACGTCTCGTAACGTCAGCAAGTCTGCTGATTTGTATGAAATAAGGTAAGCTCCTATCGCAGAGCCTAAAACATTCGCGCATAATATTGTTGTCACGACTGCGCACTTTGTCCAAAATCATTAATAATTACATAATTATAAAAATGATTTCAACGGCGTTTGATCGAATATTAATAAATAAGTAAGTATAGATTGTTTTTAAAAATAAAAATAAATTTTATCTAATGATTTTTGATATACATGTCTTGAAAAATACGTAATTTAAACACATCGCTCATTTTTATGTCGTCAATGAGTTTTTGAAGTTTCATTGAATTAGTGTGCCGTTGTCATTTATTAGTGTGTACCTATTCATTAGTAGTAAATATCGTACTATTCTCGTTAGTATACCTGACAAGTGTGCTCTTTTTATCAGAAATCCACAGCCTACCTCTTTCCAAAAGTCACCCTTCGCCACTGTTATGTATAGACTTAGCATCAATCCAATAAAATTAACCATTTTCGAGATTTAACAGGAAAACCAAATTGTTGTTTGTTGCCGTCTTTGGACCACATGCTCCTTGATTGGACCACTAAGTTTCCATCATTGGACTTTGAAAAAATAATAATAATTTACACACGTGATCCAATCAAGGTGCTTTATAATAATATTTTATAAAAATGAAACAAAAGCATTCTCCGATTCTTCATGGGCTATCACAAATTCATAGTCAGCAAATACATCTTTATTCAGAGGATAAATGCCTGTCTTCAGAAAGCCATTAGCAGCCGTACCGACAGAAGCAGCCCTAGAATAATCTTTTCCAAAGAGCATAGATACTTGAAATGTCGTCACACATCTCCTAGGGTTTTGACGAAGCCATTTTTCGGTTTCATCTGTGTAATAACTACTCAGCGGCTTAAAAAATGACACATCAGTTTGTGGAATGTATGTGCTGGAAGTGAAAGCATTACTACACCATGTCTCTTTGCATCCAAGTTTTTGGTGTGGCTTGTGTGACCGTCCAGTATAAGCAAAACTTTTTTTTCTGGATATAGTTTTACATTCTCCACAAAATGTTGCATCCATAGAAAAAATATTTCTTTATTAATATAGCCACTGTCTGGGTTGAAAGCAAATATTGAACCGGGTGGTGCTTCATCTTTCAATTCATCTTTTTCTCTCTTCCGTTTAAATATGATAAGCGGGGGAACGAATAGGCCAGCAGCATTGGCACAACATACAGCTGTGGTTGTTGTGCCACGTTCTCCACTAGTGATTGCTCCAACTTGGTGCTTACCCTTCAATGCCAAAATTTTTCTAGGTTTTCTCTGCAAGTTGGAGAGACCCGTTTCATCAATGTTGAATACACGCCGAGCATCGTTAATATTGTCATGCATATCCATAGATGTCTGAAGTTTATCAAAAAAATCTTTAATTGTAGCTTGATTAAATCCTGTAGCTCTGTTGAATGAAGTAGCTCTCGGTTGTCGTAGTCTCAAGTTTGGACGCCGATTCATAAATCCGTAATACCATTTCTTTCCTGCAATTTGCTTTTCTTTATTAAATCTATTCTTTATATTATTTTGCTCAGCAAATTGAAATGCCAATCGCCTGACATCTACTGGAGTGATACCATACAAACAACTTTCAAGCTCGAGAATGTGTTCGCAAAGCTCTGTCTCTAATAATTCTAATGGTAGATCACCTTCGGAACCAACTATCTGAATTTCTTCTTTGGCTTTTTGATTGCTTCCATCTAGTCTTCATTTCAGTGTCGCTTTTGGAACTCCAAACATTCGACTTGCCTTGTTCAAACCTACTTCTTTTTCCCTTAATGCCTGTAATGCCAATGACATGCTGGGCTTATTCCAGGTATAGTATTACCTCTCTTCGCCATTATGGAATGCAAAAAGAATATAATGTGAAAAATGTTATAAAATCGTTCCCATGATTGGACCGGTCCAATGGTAGAGGTTATCCATGGTCCAATGATAGCAACTACAGGTGCTGTCACAAAAACACGTTTCACAAAAAAACCAAAGTGTTAGCGTAACAACTACTATCATAGTTGCAAATAGTAATAAATTACCTAACATAATTGATGTAAGTACAACCAAATATAGTAAATAGAATCATACTTACATTCGTTTTAGTTTTACTTGATTGTTATATTTTATGCACGATGAATACACCAACGAACGTGACTCATTTACCACATCCAAGACGAGACTGAAATCAGAGAGGCACAGAAGAGGCATGGAAAGCTTGCTTTGTGAGGTCACTGATGGTTTCTAACGTTTTTTATTTCTGATATACCTACGTGGTCCAATGAAAGCACTGGTACAATGATCGCAACCTTCCCCTATATATTACAGAATGATTGTGTTCAATGGCGGCTGGTCTATTAGGTCATTTGGTCAATGACCCTCCAAAAATAAACATCTTACAATCTATGTAGGTTATAATCTAAGATGTAGGTACAATGTATTATAATAATTATCAGCTAACACGTCAAGGCGAGACGCACACGGACGGACGAACTGTGTGTATAAAATTCAAACAAACAGAATCCGCTTGGTCGCTATACTTTGGGTCATTTTGGAATACGCCGGGATAAAATATTTCTAATATTTCTCTTTCTCTCTCATTTTCCATATGTGAAACGGAGAAAGCACACATTTTGCCAGTCTTTTTTTTAATTTGTTTTTACGCAGCATAGGCAAGATTTTCGTCATTGTCCGAGAAAGAGATAACAATACATTTTTCAGTGTGTTAAAGGAAACAGGTATAAAACGTTGTTCTGTTATTAATTATTATTGCCTCGCGATTTCATCGAGCATGTTTTGTTTTACCTACCAAACATGCGATTTCATTGAGCATGTTTTGTTTTACCTACCAATTGTTTCAACCGTATTATTTTTATCTGGTTAACCTTTTTATATTTTTATTATTTCAAACTTCCTATTGTTGTCTGAAAGTTTCATATGCAATGTCATTGTTTGTTTTGTAATATTATAGTACTCTACCAAAAATAGCTTTTTAGTTTAGTTTAAATACAACCTTTGACTAAAACGCATCGACTGCATTCATTGTGTTAAACAGTTAAACCATTGTATAAATGTTACCCTTTAAAATGTAATCTGCTATAGGTATCAATCATAAAAGTAACCTTCTAATAAAATCAGTGGAAATATAAAAAGTGTTTATATATAAATGATCCCGCCATTTCATAACAGTACACAACACTTTTTCTGATAGTGACAGTTTAATGAAAAATGAAGCTAAAAAGCTACGGAGTTTTTATTAAATATTTTTGATTGTTTGATGTGAAAATATACATTTTTTTGAAGGGTAAGTAGGTACCTATCTTTTCTATCTAACTATCTAACAATTTATAGCACTTCTTTTATAATGTTTAAAAAGCCAGTTTGCTATACGTCTTTTAAGTGTACAACGAAAAGGCAAATTAAAATAATATAAAATTATTTAAAACTGACCTCCCATATTATCTAGCAAAGAGCCGCCAATGATTGTGTTAGTTTTTTTTTTAATTCATCAAACTTTAAAGTTTAAATAGATGTAGTAGGCAACTTTATTAAACATTTTGAAGTAAGTATGTATCGGTTTTTAAAAATAGAACCCATCAAATACTCAAATTTGATATCACACAAAATGGTTCATTGATTACAATTTTCTCTCGATTTACCGGGAACCGGGCGGTGAATTTACCGTGATAAATAAGGGGATTTTTAAAAATAATAATCATCGTTTCCGCACTTAGATGTCTCAAATAATTATTATGTGATACATTTTTGTAATAAATTTCGGTCGATTTGAATGGCGAATGCTTACAAAACATTTACATAGTCAGGTTTAGGTAGGTGCTACAATTGGATATTTCCTGTTATTTAGTGATACTATATTGATACCCCTCAATTATATTGCGAATTATATAAAATTATAAGGGGTCATCCATAAATAACGTCAAATGATTTTCGGGTACCTGATGATGAGATTTGAGGTGCCTATATATAACACCAAGGAGCCATGGAGTATACCTATGTGCAGTCGACAAGTAGGTACTATTGTGCGACGTGAGCTGCCGGGAATTTGTTTTATTGCGACTTCCTGCAATGCATGGTAACATAATATTATTGTGGTTGTCGTGTGTGGATGACTAATGATTCATACTGATTTCAACAGCGCATCACAATTATTGATACCTTATATAAGATTGACGACCGAAATAGCTATCAACTATTAAACCATTCCTTAAGGGGGGACATGCTCAGCGTAGGTCAAAATGGAGCTTTTGTTCTATTTTCAAAGCATGATCCTGGACATTCCTTAAACGTTGTAGATAATCTATTTATATAATTTTGAAGCCTTATTATCCTTTATATTTATTTTAAGCATTTGATGACTGCATAAAGGATTTTTATTACATAAAATAGTATTCTTTTAAACCTCTCGCTCTAATGTTTTAGAATATAGTCATAGTTCACTACATAAATGTGCAGTGGTGTTAAGATTTTTTACATTTATTAATTTTTAAACGCATTTATAAAAACACGCACGTTAACAACATTTTACTCCCTACTTCAATTATAGTTTGCAAATGTATGGCTACGGCCGTATGTTGTAGCTTAACCACTGGGGAATGCCAAAAGAAATGGCGTATTCCAAAAAAACACTAAGTACCTTATTCTTAGGTCAATAATTATTATAAAGCAATCATTATTCGTAGGATGTTTATCACACTTGAATGGTCAAAGACATAGCTTATAATCAGTATCTTTAGAATTATCTTCAAATGTGTTAATCTTGCCCATTTTTTGAATAATAAAATGCCTAATTCTTGTCAAATTTGGGATCACAGAGATTATCAATATAATTTTTTATCGTAAATATTTCACTATAATAATTTCGATATAAATTATATTGATGGTTTTATAAATGCGTTTAAAAATTATTAAATGTAAAAAATCTTAACACCATTTATGTACTGAAATATGACTATATTCTAAAACATTAGAGCGAGAGGTTTAAAAGAATACTATTTTATGTAATAAAAATACTTTATGCAGTCATCAAATGTTTAAAATAAATATAAAGGATAATAAGGCTTCAAAATTAAATAAATAGATTATCTACAACGTTTAAGGAATGTCCAGGATCATGCTTTGAAAATAGAATAAAAGCTCCATTTTGACCCACGCTGAGCACGTCCACCCTTAACTATATAATTGACAAATAATTTCTAATGTAAAATTGAATTATATTAAGTAAATTCCTGAATATAGTGCTTCGTAATGATGTAATAAATTATAATTTCGAAATATTTAAAACACGAGCACCGTTTTCTAATACCTGATAGTCCTCATATAGGTTGTAACCTCAGTAATAATCGTGTTTATATTATTTAATACTTACCATAGGTAATAACTATAATTACTTACTATGATTATTATATTATGAGGATTTTTTCAACTGCGCCTTCTATTATAAATTTCTAGGTAGTACCGACTTCACTCCCTCCAACTCAGTACGTGGTCGACGATATTCCTTTATCTCTCACGTAGGTATGGAAGTACGAAACCGGTCCTTATCAATGATACTATCAGGTCGCGAATCTCAGTTCGATACGATTTGGGTAGCAACGCCCTATAATGTTGCAGATACGTGTTATGTTTCCAGTGGCGTCATAGGCTGTGATATAGGGTAGGCTAAAACAATATCACGCTTGTGTAGTTGGTAGTCCACTCGTCTCTGAAGCCAAGGATACAGGTGCGAGCCCGCGGCTAGCTAAAATTACTACACATTGTTTTATCAATGTGTGTTTGATCCAGAAGTAAGATCCGGTCGGTTAAGCGAATGACAAATAACCATTCCCCGTAAAAGGTCCGTTTATCTATAATATATTTGCATAAAATCGACTCTGTGGAGGCCATATTCTCGACTTATGGACGAGAATGCTAATTCATTTACTATTTTTGCGTAATACCATTAGGTAGATATTGTATGTATCCTAATTAGGTATAGCATACATGGGGCCTTATACGTTGACGTTTTTAGAAACGGCATACACACCAGCATACGATACCCGTGAGTCCCGTACGGTGGCGCCCTTAGACTATGGTGGCGCCCTTAGACAATGGTGGCGCCACTTTTTGCCAAGTAGGTATAATAAGGGTCTCATCTATATTATATTCCTTAATGTAAATAGGAAACACGGCATTTTTGACGCTTCTGGACGATGCCCTGAAGGCCTGAAGCAGCATCTGTTCATTCTGCTGATGCTGTGTAAGATGTTTAATTAACAAGCGTAGCTGAGAACGGTGTTTATTTGAAAATATGTTTACAATAGTCAATCAGTTTTAAGCTGAACAAGTGATGACGTCTGTTTGTTCCCGGTGAAAGATCAAATCCACAATTATTCGATCATCTTACGACACGTATTAACTGATCCCACCGTTTTGCAGTACGTACTAATACCGAGCTGACCTCTGCCTTTTTGGAATTTGACAGCTAACTCTCGGCAGATAAAACATTTTATTACAATCTTACGGCTAATTTTGAGATAAAACTTAATATTATTAAACTAAATTGAAGCTAACTCCTGAGACTAATGAAACTTCCGTAAGCCGGTGCAGGCCTAATCTCAAAAGTTAGTAGATGTCAGTACTTATGTAGACTCGAAAAACTCTGAGGGAGAATTTAATTAGACACTTATTAGTATACCGACTATTAAATTGAATAGGTACCTACTTTATACTTAGGTAAATCTGAATTTTAAATGTAGAATTTTTTAATCATCCTTTGTAATCAATGTACCGTGACTATCAAATCGTCTGTGCACGCCACTGGGTCTCGTACTTCACGTAGGTATGCAGGTACCCATTCTATCCAGTGGTACCGCGCATGTAATTGAAAACAGGAGTTCAATTAAATAGCGCACTGTAAATTATTACACCTGCCTGCGTATCACTAATCAACATGCCGGGTGATGCAAATCCATGAACCGCGGCCTAAATCGAATTCATGGAATGTTGTAGTTTTATCAAAAAACAACCAGCACAGGCAATACTCACATTGCTATTTTAACACTGATTCGTTGAAACCAAAGAAAGTACTTACCTATATAAGTAAAGTATCATATACCTATATACTTATTTAATTTTAAATTATTATTAATGTATTTCATCCCTTAAATTCGTAGGGCGTACATAAATTAATCTATCTCAGTATGAATGAGAATAGCGTGCGCATTGAAACTAGTTCATGCATAGCTATTGGAACTTGTATTTAGAGATGAATACACGACATCAGCTTATATTAGAGCAATTCTGACTTCCAAAGGCGACACTAGTAATTTTATTCAGTCCATACGCGGTGGCTTTTTATATGGAGGGTTCCGGGTTCGATTATTGGTAAGATCACAATGTTAGGATTTTCTCAAGCCTGAGTGTATCTGTGATTGTTTACTGCTTTCACTACTGTAATTCGACCTGGTGGCCTTATATATTGTTTAACACAACGTCGTATAACTGTCGATTGTCGATCTGGGAAACTATTTGGTAGCATTCTGAATATAAATACTCAATCTGTTTATTTAACTTATTTAAATGAATGTACCGTCTCTGTTCTGGCAGAACACACTAACTGGAGAATACTAGTTTTGAGTAATTTGACTTTGAAGTTGTTAAAATGTTTGAAATGGTCTATCATGTGAGTTTATTAAGTAATCGTAAAAAAGATGACTTTAAATAAAGACTGTTTATTTATTAAGAAGGTTTCCAGACGGTAAAGTTTGAAATAAGGAACATTTTGGTATAACTAACTCAATATGTAATTTTTTCGAATTAGTGTCTTCTGCCAGAACAGTGACGATACATTAAAAATGCACAATTTTGATTAGGTACCTACCGTTCAGTGAAAATTTCTTACCTTGGAAGAGAAGAAGGCAAAGGAAATCTTTAAACACATAGTGGTAGTTTATGGAAATTTTAACCCTTCAAACTATAATATTAAATTTGGCACTCACCCGGGGGCTCCGAGATCAATTCTGTAATCACACAAGGTGAGGTCACAATATATTTAAGTATGTGCCTGTGTGTTTATACTTCATACATGCCGGGTGCCGGTTCTGGCTTGTTTTCAGAGGCCTTCCAAAATAATGTAGGTAGTATTACTATTCTACAAAGAGCCCCATACGGATTTCGAGCCGTCATTTGTTCACTACTGCTTTAATACCAATCAACGTGTGTGCTTTTTTTTTAATAATTGTGTGTTTGGTAAGTATTGATTTAAGTATAATAATATTTATTCTACGATAATTGATAACTTATATTAATTCTTACCAGGTTTAAATTACTAACCTCCTACATACATCAAACGATATTCACTTCTCGTGTACTCACCCTCAGACTTTAAATTTCCACCCCTCCCCCGTGAAACTCTGTGTAAAACGTGTATGTACATAGGTATACGAGTCGACAATTGATTACTTTCGAGTCTAAGTTAAAATTACAGGCCGATTTTAATGAAATTCACGAGAAGAGATACTTCAGGCTTCATATTGGTAACGGAGCGACTGATTACACTCTCTACCAGCCTAGTCTATCCATCTAAATCTAAATAATACGTAGACTCTTAAAATACCTACATATTACGTCTTTCTTTCACTAGTTATAATAATATATTATGTTATGGATCAAGTGATTAGTTAGGCTTTATTCACAATGACCAGAAAAATTGGGCAGAGTGATAAATATTGAAAATTTGTTACTTTGACTGTGTGCATAATACTATCATTCTGACACAAAACATCAATTGAGAATAATTCTTTCTTCGCGTTTACAACTTGTCACACTATTTGCCCAGACGGTAATGGTTCAAATACGTCATTATCATCACATTATGTCGTCACTGTTCTGGCAGAAGACACTGATTCGAAAAAATGACATATTGAGTTAGTTATACCAAAATGTTCCTTATTTCAAACTTTACCGTCTGGAAACCTTCTTAATAAATCTAAATCTTTATTTTAAAGTCATCCTTTTTACGATTACTCAATAAACTCACATGATAGACCATTTCAAACTTCAAAGTCAAATTACTCAAAACTAGTATTCTCCAGTTAGTGTGTTCTGCCAGAACAGAGACGATGTGCTGTCACAATAAGCTGCCGCTACAGGAAGAAAGTGTGTCGTTTTTCTTGGTAGGTATTTAAAATGTTATCATACTGATGCTCCCATCCCAGCACATTTTGAACCTTTAATTAAACGAACATTGTCAGTTAGCAAAATGAGGTCACCTCACGCGTACCGCGCTGCATCGGTAACCGCTTGGCTCAATGAACGTTTTTTTATTATTTTCTACATTTATTAAATTATTATGATCTGCAGGTTGGGTTCTGTTCAAAATATTATCTATGGATGCAATATCGCAAGTAATTTTAACGTACGCACACGTACAAACTGTTAAAATTGTTTGAAATTAGCATGAATAATGAATAATACTCGTAATTAAAAATACTTATACCCACATTAGAGTTGGCACTCTCCATCATTGAATGTATAGAGATAGTGATCGTTCAAAATATTCTGCGGAATGACGAAACCATAGGCTAAATTTGTCCAGTACCTACATGACAGTAGGTACATGACGTGATCATAATGTAATTGCAGCATTAAAAGCATTTTAAGTACCTACATAGTACATTCAACCCGGTCAAAGTAATAATTTAAAAACTATTTATCACTCTGCCCGACTATTCTGACCATCGCCCCCACAAGGGGGGGGAATTCAAGTGGATCTATTAAAAAAATACTTTCTAAATACTCTTAATTTTACCTCGAACACCATTTGGAAAAATTTACTGTAGAACGCCATACTGCCTTTAATCTTAGTGATAGGTAGGGGGGCCTTCCAAAGATCCTGGCCTGGGGGCCCGCTTCAGAGTGTGGGGAGCATGATTCTGACCATTATGCTTAATACCCTATTCACTTGGTCCATAACATTATATTATATATACCTGCCTACTGAACATTTGTGAAAATATAAGATAGTGATGTTTACTATTATTTACAGATAGCACGAAATGGAGAAAAATAATGGAAATTCGTATATCTAACAGTAGATAGATCCTACCGAATAGTGTTTTTTTGTTTTCCTGTTCCTCAATTTTGAAATCACGACTCCATTGCCTATTTCCGTTATTATACATTGTGTGAACTATACTTTAGCTTACCTTACAAGTTAGTTTCCTTTATTTTTCTTTTTCATTTTAAATGAAATTCTAATTGTTTGCAGTTTTGTACAACCTATATTACCACTATATTATTTTTTTAAGACATTTTGTTAAGATAGTAAATACATAAAGAAAATGGTAGGTATGTGTAGTTTCCCGTCCGCACAAGATATTGAAAGGCGCGTAGCGACTGTCAATGTAGCGTTCTTCTAGTGATTCTAGTGGGCGAATTCGTAGATCCTAGATGAGCCTTTCCAAATAATCGTTTTTTCTTTCTGGCTAGAGAACGATACTTGACCTGGTGAACTTAGGCATTTAATATTTAGGTATGTACACATTATTAATAATATTCCTCGTAGCGTCTTCAGAATCAGCAGTTTTTTTTTCTTCAAAAAATTAGAGGGCAAAAACATGACGAATTACAATGATTGTGTCCTAGATTATAAATTGTGGAACCACAATATATTTTGGAATAATAACAAGATAAAAAGAACTTTTTATATACCTACTTACTACGTTTTTAAATTTTCTGTTGAATCATATAAACTTGACAATTCTATGTAAGTATTAACAAAAACTTTTTATTGTACTTGATAGAAATACTGAATAAATATTATAGAATACAGAAATGTCATTTTGACATTTCATATTGATTTCTATAGTAACGCACCTACCTATATATAAATAATTAAGTTGCTAGGACCCAGTTAGCTACCAATAATAGTGAGTAGTAAATATAACTTTTAACGAATTTTTTCCGAAACATGCAAAACAGAATTAACTGAAAATGAATTCAATTCTGCTTAAAGATGGCCAAAAGTATTTAAAGAATGCATTCTTGTCGTGTTCTGATATATTCTAAAAGTTTCAAATGTCTAGCTAGTCGGGAAGTTAGTTAAAAATCTTGGACAAACAAAAAAAAAATTCTGCACAAGAAAAAATCTGTACCGGACAAACAAGAATACGAGCTAATAAAAACGCGGTAAAATGAATGACCGAAAAGCGGTCCAAACCTTACTCAAGAATATAGTTTAATTGTCCATCTCAAACATTTGGTTTACTTATTGTTTATTAATGGATACAAATCTTGGCGGAAAGACATTGTATTAATTAAAATAAAATACAATAATAATATGAAATATTATGTACCTACTTACTGAATATTATTTAATAATTTGTGTGGCAAATAATTTGTTAAAATTGTTATGCTATAAAGAGGACCTAGAATTTGAAGCTCTACTAGTACCGGTAATTTATTGTTATTGCAGTGTTATGCAGATATATATATATATTATTCGTAAATAAAAACAGTTAGGTGTGAATGGTGTGATATGAGTAGATACCTAAGTATGACTTCTTGGAGAGTTTGCTTTATGTTTATATCGACATGTTCTAAAAACCGATGTCCTCTTGTACGATGTAATATATTAGATTACCAGAAGGGGTGCATATTCTAAACTTTATCTCTGCGTGTCCCTCCAGTCTCCCGAAACTTTGATTGATTGATCGATGGCAAAACCCATGGCGCGAAAATGACATGTTTCACTTTCACGTTTCACGCATCCCTACAGATTCAATTTTGCTTAAATTTAAAAGGACACCGGCGAACCACAGTTTGAGTGACTAGTGAAAAATCGAACCTTCACGAAGGATATTTATTCAACCTCAATAATCATTTTCCATCTTTGTCGTGACGTCATTAGCAGTGGCGGATTGGACATCAGGCCCATGAAGCGCCCGAATCATGTTGTGTAACTTACCGAGACCTGAAACTAGTCATATGAAAATGGAAACGATGTATTTTTCACACATTTCGGTAAATATTCCTGTAACGCTACTGTGACTGATTAAATTTACACTATAGCAATAACATAGTTTAATGCCAGTTCCTGATTTTAAACAAAATCCTAAAAATCTACCTTGAACATAATACCTGATATTATGGCGTACGGCACTATTCTATAGTGTGACTTACATACATGAGTCACTTAAATGTGTGTAATAAACTGAGTCAAATACATCTAGCTAGAGGTTCATTCTGAACGATTAGGTTATTTGATTCATGAAACTTTCATAATGCGTAATGCGGCGCACAAACGGCACAAACGACACATGGGGCACATGACGCTGCAACTTGAGAGTAAATTTACGTAAACTGTGATAGATCTTGTCTGTTTCCAATTAGAGTCAGGCAAGATCTACAATAGTTACCATCAGTTCATGGTACTAATTCATTATTATATGCAAGTGCTAAACTGATCACGACCGATATCTCCGAGGCTGAGTCATGTTTCTTCAAACGCAAACTCACGTCAATCTCATTCGATTAGCATTTAAATTTATTATTTCAGTTAGGTCTTTCGTGAACACCGCGATTTTTGTGTCTTCTATATTCTGGCCGATGCGTTATTGTCACATCGCGTTATCCATAGACAATGTGAAAATTCAGAAGCGATCATAGAAATGAACCCCAAAGAACGAGAAGATTTTTAGACGATGACGTACTAGTAACTAGTGTATTATTATATTTGCTATGGTACGTGTCTGCACGTGGAACGTTTAAATGCCTAAGTTCGCCACTGGTCGATTGCGAAAAATTTATTTAAGTATAAGTACTTACTTATTCTTCTTTTTCATTGATTGGCATTGTAGTTATTATTGTGGATCGTAGTTTCTGGCATATCTATGGTCTTCTTTCATGTGTTGAAGGAACCGCTCAACAGTAGTGGCGCGTTTAGTGACGTAGTTGTAGAGGCCCGACGCATTTATGATTTTGAGGCCCCATACGATAAAGTAATAATGATGCATTCAAACGATGCATTATTTTTATTTTGTGTAAATTATATAAGTACGCTTTAATTGCATTTAATATATTTATTCGCTCAAACAAACGTCTTTTTATAAATCATTAAACATACATACAGCAGTTTATACCAATTTAATATTTGGCAAATAGCTTCCTTGATTGTTTGGCAATATTTTTTTACATGAGACGTGAAAATATCTCGCTCTATTACGAGTGAATGATGATCAAAAATAAAAAGTTTTTTTCAATTATTAAGACATTTAGAGTTTGTATATTAATGTACTTAAATATTTCATCGGATGTTCGAGGCCCCTTTTAAATCTTGTAACCACAGAAAAGAAATTTCTGAGTTCCCTGCTTGTAACGAATCAATTGAGTCAGGTTGCTCTACAGAAACGCGCCACTGCGTACAGTAAAGAAGCATCACAGGCCATTTTTAAATAATTAGAAATAAATATTAATTGCTCGAACTAATTAACAATAATAACTACCCAGTGAAATTTGCGCTAAAATATTATATGTAACTCAATATTTCTTAAACATTTTCAGAAGGTGTCAGCCTCCTGACTCCTGAGCCCCCTTAGGTTTAAATAGGTAGTACTATCGATAAAGTCAAATATTTCACGATTAAAAACAAAGTGGAAGGGAATATAATTTCAGCTGTCGAAACCGCCTCCTCGAACAGAGCAAAGCTCTACTCGGGTAGGGTGAGGATTGGGGAGGGATTTTAGGGGGTGCCGGGTTGAAGTTTGGTGTTCAGTGGGAGAGAAGTGGGGTTGCTCAAGAATTCGAGGAATTTCATATTGTTATTCCAACTGGGGGAGGTTCTCAATCTATTTAGCTATGGACGAAATAGGCAAATGATGGTAAGACCATAGAGGGTTTTTTCGTTTTCTCCTCTCCAGGCGGTCAGCGGTGTAGATATGTACGTATCCATTGATATACCAATGTATGTATCGCACATCGTGGAATCGGCAAACAAAACCACATAATAAATTATTTTAGATGGCAAAACGACCACTTGCGTTAAATTATTGTACCTACCTATTATCTCTATTTTACTAAAATGATGTAATGGCACTCACAAAAATTTGATCAAACAAAAATATGCAACTAGATTACACCAATAGCTTCGCGTGGGAAAAGGGTGACACGAACAAATTTAATTCTAAACCTATTAGAAACTATTGCCAAGGTACTAGTGTTATGTCTAGGGGGTGGCGAGTCCAATAAACAAGAACTTGGGTATACAACTGCAAGATCTGTCAGGTAACAGCAAATGACGATATACCTAATCAACGTCCTCTCCTGGTGTCAAACGCTAGTGTGACCTTCTCAGACATAGCTCACTGGCAGAACATTCAGGTAAAGGTATATTGCCATCTTACACCTAATCAAATTTATACAGAAAAGTACCTACATAAAATATAACTAAATCTTACTATTATTAGGTACCTACATGTTAAAATTAGAAAGTAAAAATTAACATTAGTTAAAATACCACCAGATGTTGGTTCTTGCCCAATAAATGAAGGGTAGTTACTTAGTTGGATGGTACTGAATGAGATCAGTGTCAATAAAAGAAAAAGGTAGGGGGGGGGGAGAAAAAAATGGACTGTAACCAATGATACATACCTACAGGTACCTACTTTATTCTAAAACAGAATCCGACGTAGGTACCCAGTGACGTCCTTAGAGAAAATGCCGCCCCTAGGCAGCGCCAAAATGCTGCCTCATTTTTTTATAAGTACTTACAATGTTTTTCATCATCCACGTGTTGTACCTATAGCTGATACATTATCGAGAAAATATATACTAGATACTAAATCTAATTTCATTTATTAATTCAATTCAATTTTTCAAATATTAATTCAGATCATTGATATACTACTAGATGAGCAGTTCCCATACAAGTGTCATTTTAAAAATGTACCACAAAAAGATATAACGAATATCGTCTTATAATATTTCCTTGTAGGTATAATGCGTTAAGACCGTTAACATGGATTCCCGTATTGCCCTGGCTGTAAAACTAAATTTGCGTTCTTGGAATAGTGAACCTAAGGGTGGCTGCAACGCAAAGCAGACAGAGCAAGTCGTCATGCGCTGACTATTAGTTAGAGTAAGATGCAAGCTAGACCGGGCTTACCCAGTAAGTTTTAACAAAGGCCGACTCGCTGAAAATCGGGCGTCATTTTAAGAAGCATATGATTCATCCAGTAATATATCAATGATTCAGATACATTCAAAAATACATCTGGCAACTTCCAAAGCTCGCGAGTGACCGGCAAAAATATTTGGATAAATTTTAAATTAGGCAAGTATGTATCTACCTATAGGTAATTCAAAAATCTACACGTGTCATTGCTGGTCATCAAGGACGTGACCTCCAAATACAACGGAAGGAAACTAGACATCGCGAACCTGACAAAAAATTACAGTCCTGTTAAACCTTTTATGAAAATTAATACATTATGTTTCCAACCAGCGAGTTGATTTTTTAATGGAAAGATATTTCCGTTATTACTAAGTTTAGCTACCTATTCCTATATATCTAATGATTCTCCTCGATTTGCCGCCCCCAAGCGACGCTCAATCTGCCTAGCCTCACGGGACGTCACTGTAGGTACCCATATAAGTATTATAATTTATAAAGTAAGTAAATTTTACCATCAGCAATGAGTTCACGAGTTGATATGGATGGAGGGACGGTGAGGTATTAATTATTTTTAGTTTAGTTTGATACAAACCTTAGTAAAGTTCATTGTCGTGCGGTGCGAAATTGGTATTGTTCGATTTGTACGAGATTTTCTTTCAAATTCTTCGCCAGATTACTCGTTTATCTAAAAATATACATACGTTTTATATATTCTTGAAAAGAAAATCATTATGAGTAAAACAAAAGCTTGGGAAGGCATTGCATCAATGGACGACTAATATTGGCGTGGAAACTGCACTGGTTCAAGTATTTTGTTATGTTATTATACTTATTATGATCGACAATTAACCGGTAAACCAGTAGTAACTAGAGCGTTGGCCAAAAAATCTTTGCTACGTCATGAAACTATTGACAACACTGTCAATTTTAATTTAATATGCTTGGAGTAGATATCAAAATAGAGATTGGCCACTTTGAATTGTTGGTGTGGGCCAGAATTCTCTCTGGTTTGTCTCGCTCCTCATAAATTTATTTCACACATCTTGCATTCATGGACACAAGACGCAAGAAAAAATATTTATGGAGAGTTGTCTCACAGTTTTGAGAGCAGTGGCCCCTTTCCACAGCACTTGAGTGTTGCCAAGTTTTGGAAAGGAAATCCCGATAAAAAAAATAGCCGGGAATTTCCCCCGGCACTATAGTGGCAGTGTCTGAGACGCCGGTATTTTCACTAGCCGCTATTCTGGATGCCCGCCATTTTCGCCGGACGCTATTTTCGACGAGGAAAGTTATCCAATTGTGTTTACGTCAAGCGCTTATGTATATAAGAAAAAACGCTAAACGAGGAATTCAACATCGGCCTACCTATAAGTAGGTACAACACAGTATCCACCATCCTTAGATACCAGCTATTTTAGCGATATCTTGATATTATCTTAACAAATATGTACTTACCTAATACATATATTAATATATATCATAATATATCTACTTATATTCTTTTCAACTACATATAATAATATCTCTCTTTGAGACAGTGCCTAGATATTATCTACATTATATCATATAACTACCACAGAATAGATTAATACGATAAAAAATTGTAAAAATCATCGCCATGGACCATAGATAATAAACATAGACCAAGGTTTTGAAGCAGGGTACTTTATAACGGCCAGGCCATAAAACCCAAATAAAATGAAGTACACCGACTTTCCTCAAATATTAAATGCGCATTACACTTACGTCACAAACTTTAATGCATACTATTTATTATATAGACGTAGGTAACTATTGAAAATAACATAGGTAATCTTTAACACGAATTACTTAGGTACCTACCCCATATTTTTTCAGACTCGAGATCCGTGGCCTGTTATACCATACCCGGTGGGATATTATGTAAGCTAGTTCCCATTCATTTTGTGTTCCCTGTCATAGACGAAGAATTTGATGCGAGGTTGTCACTCATGCTATAAAATTCAAGAAATACAAAGCCTCCGGAATTAATGCAGGATCCAATAGACTTTTCGTATACATAATATGCGGAACGCAATTCGGAACGTATTCTGACAATTGGAATAGGTTCAAGGGGTCGCAAAGATATATAGCGTCGATGTTGCCAGGCGATATTAGTGGTCACTTTTTTTTATTGAGGTTTTAATTTTTTTTCTTATAACCCACCAAAAATTGTTCTGAGTTCTTCAATAAAACCAAGACCGAATCAGGGATTGATTGAAAATGCAATAACTGCACCATGCCATCGGCATGGTCGTAGAACGGTTCGTCCCATTTGAAAAAATAAAAATTTTTGGTGGGTTATAAGAAAAAAAATGAAAACCTCAATAAAAAAAAGTTGACCACTAATATCGCCTGGCAACATCGACATTATATATCTTTGTGATCCCTAGAACCTATTCCAATTGTCAGAATGCGTTCCGCATATTATGTATGCGAAAAGTCTATGGGATCCTGCACTTAATATCCTAAACAAGTACCTATATAATTTATGATAATCTGATAATTATTATGGGATTATAATACCTAGGCGAGGAGTGAATGTAGTCTATTAATATCTGACATAAACAGTGCATATTTTGATTTGATTTATATATATGATATTTGAGTTCGATATTTGTTTTCATTGAACTAAGAATAAAAAATGCAGATAGTGCTGGTTTTTTAAATTCAATTAAAAAGTTTTTTTTGCGTTAGCCATTTGCTCAATCTATTAGGTCCATACTATGGGTCCAAACACAAATTTAAATAACGTGTGAATTTGACTGACCCAGGATTCGAGCCTGGGACCTACGACAAAATACGAAGCGGTAACCGCTCGGCGACGATATTTACTTGTATTATAATAAGGGTCAATTTGAAAAGTTATGTGAGCACATCATTATTGTTTTTTTCTTTCCGCAAAGCCAGATGTTATCTTATCATCAAAAACTGAACTTTATCTACATTAAACCCCTGGAAAAATAGCCATTTTTTATTCTGATATTGTATAGGTACATTCCATGTATACCTACCTACCTATATTATAGTATTATAATCCGGATAATCCACTTTAAAGTGGAATAAGTACTATAAAAAAAATTGCCTTTTATTAAATAAAAACAACAATACAATGCAGTTCCACCATGAATTGACAGTTAACAAAATAAAAGAAACCGGATAATTGAATTTCAGTTAACATATTTTTGTCAATAAAATTTAAATTTGCGGACTCGCATGCCGATTGTTGAAATAGCCTGAAACTAAAATAGAGGTTTTCCTTTAGAAGTGCACCTATTCATAGAAGTAATGCTAAAAACATTTTAATGCATTTATTGTTGACGGTGCATTTAAATTGTTTTACAAGGCAATAAAACGACAATAACTTATCCACTATTGCAGCGTAAAGTTGAAAATTTTAGTTAAACGTCGGCCTCTTTGGCGGCTCGCGAACCAATTTATTAATTTCCAATACAATGGATGGAAATACTTACCTCTACTCTACTAGGGTAGTTCAAAATCTATCATTCAGTTAATTAAATAATAGTTTATAAAAATTACATTACTATCTAAGTGGAAGTTTTAATCAAGTGTAGTACGTATACCTTAATTAAAAATTATAAAATACAGTCACATCACACATCAGGTACATACTTTCGGTGAGATTGATGATTCCATCGATAACAATGGTTGAGTTATAGTGCTTTCGGTAAATTTTCTTCAATAATGTATGTTTCTGTAGTTTCCAGATTATTTAAGTTCGGTTAGGAATTCTCTTTGATGACGTTATAAAAAAAAGTAGATGCAGTGTTTCCATACAAACAATTATTGTGAAATAGTTTCTAGAATTTTAACCAATTCCGAAAATTTCCACAGGCACACTAAAATATGCCACATTTTTAAATATTGATCTATGCTCCAGACTTGTATTGAATAAAACGAATTAAAATTTAAAAAAATCTGTAATACTTAAGCATTTTGAATTCACCTTGATGCTATATTACCTTCTTCGGTACAAGTCTGTTTACTGGAAACCAGCCGGGAACAGCAGCAATTTTCATAGCCGTTTTCGGCAAAATTCATGAATTTATTCAAGAATGATAAACCTAACCTAACAAATGATCTAATATATCGGCTATTTGCAAAATTTGTTTGACGCTGGCTTCCATTAAATAGACGAGAACCCTCTTTTCTTCTTTGGTATAATAAATATATACCCGTGCATGCATAAAAACAATACCTACATACAGTGGCGACCGGTGAGTTATTTTACTGGGAGTTCACTTTTTTCACCTTTTGACTGCCGTAAAAAGGCATTTGCCTTCATCAAAACTTCACCAAAAAATCAAAAAAAAAAACTATTGGTTTTTTTAATTTAGTACATTTAAAAGAAATAATAAATAACTCACTATTTATTATTTGTTGTACCTCTAAAAACAGTTTTTCTTGAAAAAAAATGGATTTTAAACTTTAACACAAACTATTTTGTTTTGACCGAATTATTAGTAGTACCGAAATATCTCGTATCTGGCAGTGACCGGGATTTATTGTTCATTTGTATGAGAAATCCATTCTTCTGTTTTTCATCGACACAAATTTTTCAATTACGCGTTTGTTGAAGTCAGGAATCTCTTGTATCATTCTTTTTTCGATACTGAGCATACATAATGCGTTCAATCTTGATTGCGCGATGGTGTTTCTACTAAAACACTTGATCCGTTTGAGTGTGAAAAAACATCTTTCGCTTTCCACTGATGTCATCGGAATAGTAAAAATTAAATTTAATAGTAAAACCGTTTCCGTAAATGTGTCAATGAGATTTTTTTCGATTAAAATGTTTTATAATGCTGAGGCGCCATCAGCATTATAAAAATTATCCAAGCTGTAAATAACAGACAATTCATTTTTGAGTTTATTTTTATCTCAAAAGTCAGACGTATTACAGAGGTAGTTTGAAGAGATATCATAATTGATAAACATTGTGAATTTAGTTATCAAACTGAAAAAAAACTTGAAGTTTATTTTTAAATTGTACTTCGCCTAAATTTGAGAAATGTTGTCAACATGTGCAGAAATTTAAATGCGTACTGTGAAAAGAATTTATTTTTATAATAATATTGAATAAAAATTGTCATACAATAATTGTACGTGTGATACGGGATGTATTGTTTTAAAACCGATGAATCTGCGTTCGGGCCGAGAGCGACTTGAACTGTCGCTCCCGAGCACGTAGAAAAAATATTTACGTATTGCTGTTCCACGCGCCAGACGACGCTCTTTCTCATTGCAAAGAAATCGAAATTAGATTACTGGGCGCTTTGGTCGAGCGATGGCGAATATCGCTCACATCAACAATAGCCGGTTAAAAACACATATTAGAATTTGTTTTTGTATATGAATTAATGACTACGGTAATAGATCAGAACACTTTTAATTAATCAAATATAAATTAAATACTCATTTAAAAAAAGTCTTTTCGCATAAATTGAGTGGGTGGGTGTGCACCGCTCCAACGCTCTCAAGGGAGAATCGCCACTGCATATTAAAGTGGTTGGTCACACATCTGACGGTAATCTGCAAAACCACCCTTATTGCAATATACTGTTATCACATTCTCGTGTTTTATAGAAAAGCTATGTGATACCAACTTGATACTTACTTGTACATTTTCTTCCTCGCCGTTTATATTAAAACTATGAAAAGTCTAATTATTAATAGGTAGTCGTAAGTGTATTTCAGTTGCCTTTAGACGAAAATAATTACTAGCGTGTTAATTTTGATATCAAACATTAGCTAAAAAGTATTAAACACACTATTAAATTAATTTGTAATTATTTTAACTTATCTCAAATGTATGTAAAAGTAGATTAGATTAGGCTGCAACAAAACCACATGACATATTAACAATAAGTCGCATTACAGCTTCGTTATGTCCATGCCGATCCGCTGCCCTGATACTCACTCATCTAATCAGATGTAACTAACGGACGTCCGACCACTTTATCAAAAAATGTAATTGAACTTTACTATGGAGCCCATGTCCAATTTTTAGATATTTAGGTACGCTACAGGCTCAGAATAATTGGACGTATACCCTTGATTAAGATTGACAGTATTGTAGTCAGTTTTATTATATAAATAATATTGTTTTGTGTTGTAGTGAATATTGTTTATTGGAGGATATTGAAAATTATTAATGTATTTTTTTAATTTCAACGTAATATGTAATTGTCATTTAATCTTTATTATTTTAAGTTATAACACAATAGATACCGATAATTATAATTTGAGGCGAGATGGAAGCGCTAGTCTCGCAATGTTAGTATTGTCGGTGTATTTCGAGCTATCTATTCTCAAAACCTCCGTAATTAAAGTAAGTTATTGGTGTGTAGTTATATTATAATATGATCACTGTGTGTTTTGTCCGTTTTAGAGTAATAATAAAACATTTTCAAATCCACACCTTTTTTAACGGTTGCCCCGAAGTGACAAAATGTATACCACCATTTAAGAGGGGGAGTTTTCTTCAAACGGACGAACCAAATCAAGAGTGCCACGGCGTGCATGAAATGAAGCCGAGTCCCGCAGAAAGCTTGCTGATGGCTAAAACATCTAGGTCACAATCCTCAGTAGGTAATGACGACAAATAAATTAAATAAAAATAATTATTATAAAAGTGGTTAAACTTGAAACACCTTCAGATAGATGCACAAAGTGTTGAGGTGACAATGTCTTCATAAAATGTTTGACAGCAGAAAAGACCTGAGTCATAAATCATAATTTTATACAAAACGTCCTTTCTCTTGTCCTTGAAGAATTTTATTTTGTAGGCTCGCAAAACAATCACGATTCTTTCAAAGTTCTATGAAGCAGAATTTTGTAATGCAATTAAATGCACAATAATGTCTGGTTTACATAATTGTTACATTATCCATTATTTTTTTTATAAAGTGCCTAAGCTCTGTCACTAAGTAAATTATAATTAGACAATGCCTAGTAAGTACTGGTTTAAGTTGATGAAAAACAAAGTTCTATGTCATTTCCAGACTCGTTGATTTTGGCGGGAACTCTGGTTATAAACTTATCGTAAGGATAGTAAGGTACCTCGCAAATCTCGTTATGATAGCATGTCAAACCTCAAACCTATAGAATAAAATAATAATTATTATTCATGAAAGAAGAAACTAATACGTCCTTCACATACGACATTTACGTGACGTAGATGCCTACTTGTTTAATTAAGTATTTAGAACTAGAATTATTCAAAGTCGTCTGAATAAAAGCAGATGTAGGTAGTTTACATTATTACATATAGATAACTTCCGCTGCACATGATACTGTCATCAATATGAGAGTATACGTCCCAACTCTGTGATCACGTATATCGTATGTAATAACATTTTGCTTATCATAAGATTTCATAGATTATTTGATAGAATATGACAGGCATGCTTAACGGAATATTTAAATGCTTACGATTTTTGGAAAATTAAGGCGACAGCAGTGCGAAGGTTGCTACAGTTGAATCCACAATGCGAAATGAATTGCAGCTAATTACACCATTAATACCTTACGGCCCCGAGCTGGCCGGCAGCTAACGCGTCGGCTTATAATGTCGTGGGTCCCAGGTTAAAATCCTGGGTCTAGTGTGTCAATGTGTGGACTCAATGGGTTGAGCTAGTTGCTAACATCCATTTCTCGTAAAAAAAAAAAAAAAAAATCTGTTAATACAAACCTCCACTCTTGTGGAGACCAATATGATCTCCTTATTAGGATCGGACATATATTTTATAGAGAAGGTATTAATTCTTCAACATCTTTTAGAAAGGGTAAAGATAATTATCAGGGGATGATACCTACCTAGAGATCAGGTAGTCTGTATACTTAGTAAGCAATAAAACACAGATATTAAGTACGTGTGTATTTTTTTATATTTTTATTAAACATCAAAATAACTTAATAAGTCTCTTCATTAAAACTAATTTTTATTTTGATCCCTTTCAGAAGTTTTCACGATAGGTAGTAAAAAAGACCGACATAAAAACATTATTTCCTTACTAATGGAAAAGTATTTTTTTTAATAACTTTTTACAAAACAAAATTTAACTGCGTAAGTTTATATTAATGATTTTATGGTCGATCTTAATTCACGCAAAATTCATAAATTAACCTTTCATACCTACTAAAAAAACAGCAGATTTAAAAATACTTAACAATTTTATTTTTGTGCAATATAATATTAAATAAAAAATAATAATTAACTGGCAGACATGTAGGTAAGTAATTATATTATCTATATAAAAAAAAACAAAATTTTCTAGAAGAGTAAAAGATTTTTAAAGTATGTACAATTCACAATCAATAAATATTATTAATTAAACTAAAAAAGATTAAATATTGTAATAGTCCTGTTCTTGTAAAACACTTTTGAACCAAACTACGTTTTGATAATATATGGATACAATAATTATTAAGAAGACGTTTATTGTAAGTTGGTTTACTCAGCTGTCAATAATTATTCAGTACAGATAGACTAACAACTAAAAACAATATGAATTCATTTGGCAAGTAGACAATTATTTTGTTGTTCACAAAAGTATTGAATACACAATTGTGTAGAATTAGTATTAACGTCAAAAATTGAAACTAAAAAAGATTGCATATGAAATATAGTGGAAAATAATAATTATGTATCCATATTACAATATAATATAATATGTAGGTATGTATTGTGATACGGTTCTACCATAGAACAGCTGTGTTCCCTGGGGTCTACAAAGTGGACAATATCCGAATCATAATAATATATTAGATTAGGGATATTGATTTATTACATTATGGTTTACAAGACGAGATTCACGAGTATAAGCAAATTCCCTATCGATAATATTATAATAAGACGAACGTGGGAAGTATGTACCTAAATGGAGTGCCCTTGGAGATAGCACGTTCCGTTAGTCGTACCTGGGACCGTACCGTTGAAATTGAATTGGAATGCTAAGTCTAGAAGGCCATGGCGACTTTTACACTGCTGAAGAAGATACTATGAGTCCCGACGTAAACGAGGAAACGAGAATGATAATATTATGCTATGTATTTTTGGTCCGGCTGTCCGAAGTGGGGAGTGGACACTCAGAAAACTTTCAAAGTGTGCGTGTACAGAGGCATGCTCCATATCAGCTGGGAAAACAGTGTTATGATGAATGTCGAGAATGAAAAAGACCAAAGAAATGTTGGGGACTTAGGAAGTTGTCATACTTTGGCCATGCCATGCTGCATCGCGAGTGGTATGGTTCCAGCTAGTAATTATCATATGGCAAGGAAACTCTCTTGGATCCACTCATGGGCACAAAAAATAACAAATTTTCATCAATTCGCAGAGGGAAGAACATAATATCTAAACGAAAAGCATTTCTTCACCAAAAAATTGAATTATCAGGCATTGCCATTGAATGGTTCTGTCAATATAAGACATGGATTACTTAAAAGAGCAGAATAAACACAAGTTTCTGGTAGGTATATACGTTTATAGATACTGCTATGGGCATGCTATGTAGGAATTAATATAGATAGAACGAGACAGCACTACACTCAATACTACACTGCACTAAATTTGTAATAGGTATAGATAGATCCACATCCGTATAAGTTGTCTGCTGAGTGAGGGCGCCACATGCTAACATTTTACAATATAATCATTCAATACATTTTTATGCTGTGGTGAGCTTAGTTCTAAATTCGAACACCGGACGATATATTATGATGGTACTTATATCTATAGTGAATCTTGTACTTATATCCGTGTTGAAAATCGAAATGAATTTACTAATTATAGGTAAGGTACTCACAATTATGGCGAAGATTAGGTAAATATTTATGTATTATCAAAATTAATATTATTATGATTACTATTGATCTTGTACCTACCTATTTTTGTTTTATATAAAAATAATCGAATCCTTAAACATTGCTTTTTTTTGGATTTCAGACTTTTCAATGGGTATTGTTTTTATAACATTCTTATTCGAGAGAAAACAAGGCAAAAATAATTACTTATGTATAAACATAACCTACCATCCAAACATTTTTGGGCAAGCCAATATTTCAATAATTAAAAATATGTACAATAATATCGACGAGCATGGTAGTTTAAGGGCGTAAGTGCAATGCGTTCTACGGTGAGTGTTTTAGAAGTATCGATTTCTTCTATAACATGTCACCAAAAATCATTTGAATCTGACAACTATGGATAGGTTGATAAACATACCTACAGATGCGACTTGTTTGCGTAAATTAAATCCAAGATGCATAGAATGTCGATAATCACTAAATACTGATTAACCGATAATGTATGTATGTGCATGATAATCTGAAAATCTGAAAGACGTCATATTTTAACTAGAAATTAAATAAAAAGTTGTATACGACAAAGTAAAATTACACGAAAAACTAGCAGTATTAATCACCACCCCACGATGGCCGAGTAGCGTCGGGTTATAATGTCGTGGGTTACAGGTTCGAATCTTGGGTCTGGCAAATACACATATTGTTTTGTATTTGGAGTCAGAGTATGGACCTAATATGTTGAGCAATTGGCTAGCATACATTTCTCGTAAAAACAAACATCCACCCTGTGGAGGTCCAAAATGATCTTATTAGAATCGGACATGGTCAAAAAAAAATACATACGTCTTATTAAAGTATCATCCACACTATTGACATCATGAAGACAGGTATACTGTATTCGTGATGCATCAAATTATTCAATTAAGAATTAACTACTCATAAAGAAGCCATTGAATTATTGAATGTTCGTATTAACCATTAATTAAGTTTAAAATAATCTAATCTAAATTACGCAGTTATAGTACTTTTACCATCGTATATCAATTAAAAATATTTTAATAATTATCGGCCAATCAGGGTTTAAAAAATGGCTACGATTTTCCTAACGAAACGCGATTTTGCTTTGCTAAGATCTTGGCGGCTGTCATGCTATGTATGCATGGCTTTCGACGTCATTTGGATTTAACGTAAAGTCGACATTTTTGCACTTTGTCCTTACATGTTTTTACTCAAAACTATAAATGTAGTTTAGCAATTACGCCCTCCATCTACCCAGCTCCTCAATTATAATTTATTATGAGAAAATAAATACAAAAACATTAGAAAGTAACAAATTGCCTACATAATATTAATATATTAATTCTATTGGTAATTATGAGATATAAATCATTTGAAATAATATAGTAGATAATCTAAAAACATATTGACTTACAAAATTCATTATTAATTTTCCATTTTCCTAATGATAAATTAAAATACCTAGGTACTATTTACTCATGCTATAAATAAATAATAACTACATTTGCGTTTTTAACACTAGGTAGGTAGCAGTGGCGAAGGGTGGAGGTAGGCTGTTAAGATTCGCTATAAATGGTGCACACTAAGCTATGTTAGTCATATGTATTTGTTTTTATTGAATTAAGACTACAATTTACAGATGGTGTTAGTTAATTTTTTAAAATCAATCAAGCCCTGCCTAAACGAAACCATAATAGATTTGGTCTAATTTGGGCAATACGACAAAATTGTGCACAATTTTTCAATCTTAGTTATTTGTTTTCGTTGGATTAAAACTACATGTTACACATATTGTTGGGTCATTTTTTTAATTCATTAAGCCCTGCGTAAACCAAACTATAATAAATAAAAAATATTATTGTATCTATAAAATACTCAAAGTTATGTATGATTTAATTGCATAATTTTAGATATTTTATAGATATACATGTATTTTTTGGCTATTATCTATTATGGCTTGGTTTCTCGGGGTTTAATTGAATTTTAAAATCTAACCAACATTATCTGTAAATTGTAGTCTTATTTCAATGAAAACAAATATGTATGTCTGAAAAAGTTTAATGTGCACTATTTATGGCGGATCTTAACAGCCTACCTCCACCCTTCGCCACTGGTAGGTAGGTATACAAAAAGAATTATTGTATAGGTAGGTATATCGTCACCTCAATTTACTACATAGGTACTACACTTAGATGATAGAAAGTACAAACAAACTACAACTAAATAACTTGATTTTCACTGTTTTCGAGATAGCTATTGAATATGATTCTACATTTTCCTTCTCTACAAAATGATAAAACTAGGTAAGTCAGAAGTTAATTGGAACTGTCATAATTTTGTGTTTGAAAATAACTTTAAAACCATAAACGCTAAATTAAATAAATAAAATAATAAATCTACAATATTTTTTCATACAGTTGAACATTATTTAATTATTCCCAATTAGACAAGCACAATTCTCCGTTTTTATTTTAAATAATAATTATAGCCTAGATTTATGTTAATCAAGTAGTGTTTAAATTTCAATTTCCCAACAATGACCAAATCAGAGTTATCTAGTTGTAGTATTGAGGTGACGATATTATAATAATTAACAAAACAATAGTATGTAGGTAAGTACCTACCTATTTATAGTATGTACCTATTATGAGTATTGTCTCGCTCTATCCTTAGTAATTTTAAAAAACAAATCACATTATTTTGTGTATTATTTTCATATTATGTACCTATGTAGCTACAAAATGTACCTACAGTGGTATCTCTCGCTTCGTCATTGTGTAAAAATTAAATACAAAAAATAATCAGTTCTTATAGCCTATAGCGCGAGAAAACGCTTCGCCAAATGAATTTCATAATACCTACTACTTTATCTAGGCAGCGGCGACGTTTTGATCTGCACACAAGCGACATTCATGCTGCATGCTTCCAAATTTGTTGCATACGACAGCAAATTGACATTGAAAAATTCGACGTGTTGCAGATGAGACGAGTTTGCATGTGCGATCCGGCTAAAGCACCGCTGCCACGGATCAGACATCGGACAGCGACCGCAGTCAATAAACAAATTACCCCGCCTAGCCCTTGCGAATCGAAAGAAACCGCATATACACACCATAATTCGACCACTTTGGTCGCTTAGCGAGTTTGAGTTACATACTATGGTAATACACACTTTATGGGGGCGAAAAGAGACTGCGTTGGATCGGCGTGCATAGAATGCCGAAGGATATACCTGAGAGGCGGGCTATGTAAGCAACCCCCGATGGCAAGAGAAGACCTAGACGGCCGAAATTGAGATGGCTGTTCTGTTTTGTCACCGTTCTGTTTCTTCATGTTCTGTTTTGTCCGGTTACCCAATATATATAATTATATATGGACGAAATATGATTAAATTTGTATCATTACATTACATAACGTCTTTGCTCTTAAAATAATACACTGAACAAAGCGACGGGTGTGTTAACTCTGTTCTAAAAGCACTATTTGGTATTCATTATTCTGGTCCTATTAAAATCTAATGATCCATAATGTTACAGTGTTAAACCTTTAAATATTTCCATGGCATGTATGAAAATAATAATTTATTATTTCTAGTAGTCACCTACTTAATTTATTTAGCAAGTACGATATCCTCCGTAAATATCTGAAATAAAACAAAAACAGAAGTTATTAAATATTATTATTGAAATTTTTCGAACTTACTGACCAGCACAGTATTTTGGAACTTTGTAAAGTACTTATACGCTTTATAACTTTGCACTTTTAGTACATACACTGATACATCTCTTTTCCCAATTACCTACCTTGGATAAAATTAGATCAAATACTATTCGCATGTATTAATAGTAATAAATAAATAATAAGTATAATATGTAAAAAAATAATATTGTTAGAATATAATCACATTCATCGTAGAGCCGGAGTGCAAAGTTATGAAGTGTAAACTACATGCTACTTGCCAGGTTCGTGAAATTTTAACTATGTATGAGTGAAATTTATTAAGTATTGTAAAGTTCATGGCACTGTGCCACATTCACATTACGGGGATCGCTACGTGACTAAACGCAACATAAGGGGAAAAAACATAATAATTTATTATGGCTGGTGTAACCTTGACAATTAATGTATGTACCTATCTACTAATAATAAATTATTGTGCATTGGCGAATATTATTGTACCCTGTTTCCACGACATGTATATTTGGGAAATATTTATGCTCAAATCATGACATTATTCCTCATTCTTTAATTCGTGTCAACATTAATTATTATACCAACCATCAGCGGGAAAATAATATGTAAAGTACACCAGTCGTGGAATTTTCTCCTTAAGGGGGGGGCTGAAGAGCTCGACATTCAAATATAATTTAGTATAAAAAGGACCTCAGCGTCGTAAGTACGTTAATTTAAATCGATCTTTTCGCAAAAATCACTAATCATCGGAGATTTTATTTCAAGAAACATTATTATTATTATTGATATTGTCTGCCGCTGAACATTACTATTATTTTATAAATACCTGCAAGATGTACGCCGATCAGAAAACAGGGCTATCAAAATAATATTATTAATTAACATTTTTAAAATGTTAATTTCATCATAGTTTTTAATCAAACCTGTGCAAGTACGTACTGATAACTTGGGTGGATTTTGTAGCAAACATACTATTGATATATATACGGGTATATTAATATTATAACCCAATTCAAATTGAACATAGGTTGATACTCAAATACTATTATAGTATTTTTATGATTTCGAGAAAATAATACGATGGTATAATTAATCCATATCAATTATTTGAAAACATTACCTTCGCACTTTGCAAGATAACATTAAAATGTGTATATACTTATCTAAATGACGAATGACATTCATGAGTGAGCACGGCTGAAAGCTTGGAAATGTGTTTTTTTCAATTTCAAAATCTTTTAATTGTGTATTATTTTATTACAGATTCAAGGCCAACTTCATATAACTAATAAAAAATACTGTTTGTTTCTACGAATAAAAAAAGATAGGAAGGAAGATGTGTACAAATCACGGCAATCAGAAAGGCCGGCAAATATGGCCGACAATGCGTGATACACAAACATAAAATACACAAAATTACAAACACATTCGAAGTTTGCCGCACACGTGCAGACCACGTGATATTTGTCGCTTTTCAAAATGGCGAATTTGATTGCCAGATTTTACTGCGATGAATCAGTATGTTCCTTCTTGTCTTTTTTTATTCCCAGGTTTGTGTACTATGTACACCGAGAAATTTCCATTTATAAAATCGGAAACGATTTTTACAGAAGAGTTTTGGAATATAATGCAACCAAAACTGGAAAAAATTCTATCATGGGTGTTGACTTCCTGAATTAGTTAACCCCAGGTCCATGCCACTACGTGAACCACAGTGGATATTAAGCCATTTCCACACTGGCAACAAGTTGCTGGCAACCTCATTAAATTTTACGATACTTACCATAATTGCTTAAGAAATTTTACGATAATTATCGTAAAATCTAACGAGGTTGCCAGCAACTTGTTGCCAGTGTGGACCCGGCATTAGATGCACAAAATTTAAATAATATATATATTACAAATAAAAATTTAAAATTATAAATATTTATGATTTATGTCTTCGACAGCCCTGATGAAATTAATATGAAATATGAGTCGATCGAGTCGTCGAGCAAGTTTATTGACACAAACAACTTTGACGCGACCTTTTTATATTAACTAGTAGAGACCAGATATTATGGACCACATGTAAAAAAATCATATTTTCAATTCTCAAGGCCAACTTAATAAATTACCCAAATCCTAAGACGAGTATTTTTGAGAAAATTTTAATTGAAACTTCAGATAAAGCCTAGTCCAGATCTAGAAAATTTGTAGTTACATGAACACTGTTTTCCAGCCGCGTCAGAAAACAAAAAATACACTGACACTTGACCATACTATAGACCATATTAAATGTTAACTTTAGAACAGTTGTAGAGATGTACAACGTTTAATAATTTATTATTGTTCACCGAACCGATTATCTTGGCCTGGACTAGGCATATCAAACTTCTATCAAGGACAAAAATTAATAAAAAAAAAAAAAATGCAACACAATAATATGATGTAGGTACGCTGTACTATCGAGAATAGCACACGTCATATCAAATTTAAACTTGACGATTTAAAGGATTGAAGATTTGGAGTATTTCGTCAAAACATATCCACATCAGGTTTAGGAAAAATTGTGTTGTTTCATTTAAAGGTTGTGTTGTTTCATAAAAAAAAAACAATTTCTTTTCATTAAAGTGACTTGTGTGCTGTCTTTGTGGTTCGAACGATTTCTGAAGATTAATTTCATGGGAGTGAAAAATTCTTAGACGCCCTTGTAGGTTGTTGCACAAAGCAGCAGCATCTTTGTCGCTTCCATATTCTGCGGTATTGTTAAAGCCTTACGATTATTTTGTATTTTTTCCTGCTCTATAGGGACGTTTACTGTCATCTAGATTAATGAACCAATAGTTAGAAATAGCATCAAACAACAAAAGTTACCAATCGTTCAGGGTCTAGCGTCGCTGGACTCGTCGCTCGTGGCAGCAGCCGCGACGCTCGCCGGCGTCCTCCGTCTGTACTCTGTTATCACGACTGTGACACTGTTAACGGTGACCTCCCTGGTCTGCCCGCTGGACCTGTCGATGTCCCTGAATCTAGGAGGCCCGCCAGACCGTCTTCTTGAAGTGACTCCAGAGCTACTGCTATTGGCCTTTCCGGATCCGCTCCCGGCGCGTCTCTTGCCGCTGTTACTCGAGGAGTTGGAATTCGGGACGACGCTGCCTGTTGAGTTTGGACCGCCGGGTCCGGTCGCCCCAGCTTGCTGTTGAGCGACGAGGGCCTGGTTCATTCGAGGCTTTCGCGTCGATGTTCCTGAACGAGAGACAAGACAGAAATAAACCTCTAGAAAATCATGTTGGGTGTGTGGCGATAGATAATGTTTTATTTATAAAACATACCTAATCTTAACACAGTAATTACAAAAATTATAAATAATAATATAATATAAGCTCACGTATTAAAATTGTATTCATCGGTGAAGTAAAATAAAGGGCGAAATGTAGCATACACAGATATTGAGAACGCAGCTTTTTCAGTCGATCAGATTTTCTTAAATTTATTATCAAACACGTTTCAAACCCACCTAAGAATCAGCGCCACATCCATATACTGGGCAAGTGGTACCATACAACATACAGTTGGCACTGAGCTGAACCCTGTCGTCTGGATTTTAGACTGGAGGTGATTCTTGCAGAAACGACTATCTTAAAACAGTTTGCGAGCCAATGGATGAGAGGATATGAGAAACACAAGGACAAGCTCAGCGAGCTAGAGTTGTGAGTAGTTGGGCAAAACATGGCATATACGTATTAAATTAAATTCACCATAAATACGAAACCTAGTGAAGTATAAATAATAATATTTGATTCAATTTTGCGGCGCAGAGAAAAAAAACTAATTATTTCGGGCATCAATAATACAATATTGTTGTGGCGAAAACGATCCAACGCGTAACGGCCCTAAACGGCTCGTTAACGGCGCCGTTAGAACACGCCTCAGCATTCTCACACACGCGTATGGTAACTTATAACGACGTTCGGAAATATGAATTTGTGGACGGAATTTTGGACAAAAATTCGTTATGCGAGATGTAGGTAAGTAGGTACCTACCTAAAGTCGTGTACACACAGTGAAAAGTTGACAACATCATAAAATAGTTACCTATTATAATCAGTGACAGATTTAAGCTTTAAGGGTTAAGTGATTGGGTTAAAAAAAATGCAGGATTTCTTTTTTATCTATTACCATTGCAAAATTATCCCAAGTTAGGTTGGTATACATACCTATACCTATACCACAACATACCTAAATGGTTACTTATTTCAGTTTTATTTAAAATGGGGTTAAATGAGGCGTATACCTACTACCTACATATCTAAACAAAAAAACCACAATGGTCAAAAATTATCAAAAAAATGCATTCAGTGTATAATTTTATACAATATATTATTGTACATATTTATCATAACACCCAAAACCTGCAAAAACTAAACAAAAAAATTTTATGATTTACATACCCCTAAATTAAATTTTAATTATACAAAAATCCGATAATTTTATTTTGCTTATAGGTACCTACGTATTGCGATAAACAATAATTGAATAAGTATTATAACGGCTAATAAAAATGGGCATTTGGTTCTAATTTCAAAAGATAATGAAATGGAAAAATAAACCAAGATTAAAAAATACTTTACATTTGAAACGCAAAAACATTACTTACCACAACTTTGTGACTCTCAGTTTACCGGGAACTGGGCGGGAAATTTATCGTGATTTATCTATTTTTATCATAGTAGATACATACGTCTAACAATAATAAATAAAGTCTAAATGCAATAGTAAATTTAATACGATGGGAAAAATACTTTTTACGCATTTGAATAGAACCATGTCTGTGGTAGCCCTGCCAAAAAGTGCTAAGTAGTGATCCACTATTATTGATATGTTTTTACGGATGGGTGACGAGTCATCTCCTGACAGCGAGATTGCAATATTAATTTTGTAATCTACGTATACCTATACGTTCAACACAAAGAGTGAAATTCATTTTTAAAAAGGTAGGTATACCTACCTATGTTAAAAGGGTAATTTGGAATACATATTTTCATCGATGTCTTTGATTAACCGGGAATATTGATTATCCGTAGAATAGATTATTTGTTTATCTAAATAAACGTGCCAACTGTTATGTTGAAAAATTCTATTATAGGTACGTAGGTACCTACCTATCAAGTTACCAGTAACGAACTTAATAAACAATTAAATTATACCATAAATAATATCAATACACCTACTTACAAGATAAATAATAATTACATTATTTACATGGTAAAATCATTTGTCATAAAATGTGCAAGGGGTTAATGCACCGGTTGCAATAAAATTTATCATCAAACTTTATAAATTTGCAAAGAATGTCGCGGTATGTAAGCCGGAAATCCGTTCAAACCTTCGAACACCTACGCACGCATTCTTTCGTAAAAAAAATTAGCGAAACGGACTGACCAAACAAAAAATCGAGTGGAAAGCTTTTAGTGAAACATTTCACGCCTGTTTCACGTTAGCTTTTAAATAGAAAAAAATATTCGTCTCTTTTCTTTATATGGAATTGAAGCGAGAGAGAAATAAGAGTAAGAACTCAAAGCATGACGAAATCGTTCGAGACTTCTGTATTTTTAAAATACAATCGACCAAGTTGTTGAACTTTCAATCTCAATCCAATATTCAATGCATTTTAGAACAATGTGCATAGAAATATTATTAAACAATGAAATACATACAGAAATACAATACTTAATGAATACATCTTCGTTTATTTAATTGAAGGGAGATAACATAGCAGCCGAAAAGTGATATACCTATTTATCATTTTGATATTGTTTGTTATCGATTATTATAATATATTTGTTTTAAAAACTGCATATTCGTAAGATTAAATAGTAAAAAGTTAATAATACTGCCTTTTTTTCATGAATCTATTGATTTTTTACACCATTTTTCTCAGATATCTACATATTATACAAATTACTTCGCACACATTTTGACAATTACTTATAAATTCCACACTTAACACATTATTCACCCATGTAAGACAAATAACTTGAATAGAATACATTATGTATGTCTTTTGTAGTATTTTCAATGATTTTAGTTCGACGCTAACACGATTTATTGATGAAATTAATCGAAAAACAAAAATGTTTGACAACAAACATAACCTGAAAAATTCTGTAAAACAACAAACCATAATGTTTAAATATTTATATTTACCTTTTCTTACATCGCACATTAAACATTTGAAAGCTTCGGCTGTATTTCTATATGTACAAACACTGCAATCCCAAAAATTGTCTTCTAATACTTTTGACTGGCGCTTAGCACGGCGCATAGAATTTTTCTTATCCATTTTTAAGAATTTATTTCACCGCGTTGCCAACACGAATAAAGTATTTTTTAAAGCTATATTACTCCCTAATATATCGCATGATAATACGATTTTAGTGTGAACACGGCGAAAGCATTTTTCAACTCTAAATATACGAAAACACCGATTATACCACTATCAACATGCAAGTAAGGACGCCATGACAGATATTTTGGCAGCCGCATTTACGGAATATATCGCGGCCTGTTTTACCGACATCGACATTCGATGTTTGAAAAATAAAATAATGGTCCTACAAAACTTTCTTACATAATTATGTAAAGGAAAAATTTATTTTAAATTTTTATTTAATATTATACCTATGTTCCTATCTACATAATAATACGTATATATTTAAATAGAATGTAATAATTAATAATAATATGAACAAATTTACTCTTATTATTCGATGTACGACGTGATTACCCAGTGACGTCCCTAGACAAAATGCCGCCCCTAGGGAGCGCGAAGTGTTGCACAATTTTTATACAGTATTTTTTATCATCCTTTCATGACTAAAATATCTAAGAAATGTGTTATACTTACCACTAAATCTAATTAAAATGCCATCTCTGCTTCGATAGACAATATTGCGAGTCCACAGTATCAGATATGTGCATTTAAAAATACACCTGACGACTTCCAAAACTCGCGAGTGACTGGCAAAAATATTTGGATACGTTTTAAAATAGGGATCTATGTACCTAGGTACCTATAATTCGAAAATCTGCACATGTCATGCCATTGCTGGTCATCAAGGACGTGACCTCCAAGGAAAATGGAAGTAAACTAGACATCGCAAACCCGACAAAAAACTGTCCTGTTAAACCTTGTATGTTAATTAATACATTTTGCTTCCAACAGGAGAACTGATTTATTAATGGAAAGATATTTCCGTGATAACTAAGTTTAGGTAGCTATTTCTATATTATAAAACCTAATGATTCTCCTCGATTTGCCGCCCTTCGAGTAACTGCCGCCCCTAAGCGACGCTCAATCTGCCTACCCCCACAGGACGTCACTGTGATTACCTGAACATAATACAATTGGAAAATAATAGGTATATCTTATTATTTGTTATACAATATACCTATTCAATACATATAATATATTTTTAGCGATCATCGTTCACCATTGGCTCTACAATCCTGTGGCCGTCTTCAGGATATCTATCAAAAATCCAATCAAGCAATATTATCCTGGGCTGTTGTTCTCCAGTCACGTTATCACCTTTACTCATTGTAAGAAATTACAATGGCCGCACAATGTCATCAAATATTACCAATGTTGAATGCGTGTTCGTGTACATGATGAACTTTAATTTAACGAATATTATGATACAAACGTAACCAATTAAAATAACATAATATTCCACGTTATAACACGTGTTTAAGTTTATTCCATATTTCTCCACACTCGAGAATCGTCCCTTCTTACAGCTACACAAGGTGACCCACTTCCCTTATTTATGTGTGCTTTGAGTTTATCGAATGGCTTACGTTACAATCAAATGTTAATAATAAACAAGTCAGTTTTTATTTATTTATTGCGAACCATCCCCTTGCTTTTTCATACAAGGTGGTTGTGAGTGTTGTGATATAAACTGGGCGGAAGTGGACTACAAATTATAAAATACACACCCAGAATAAGAATGCACTTTGCTTGTAGTGATGACAGATTGTTTTATAAAATTTCCGTGTTCCGTCCCGCAGTTTAAATACAATTTAAAGTTCGCTAGAGCAGTGATGCAAAACCCGCGGCCCGCCGGCTCAACATGACAAGTAGGTATTGTTTCATTAAATATTATGAATAGGGTTGATACCAAGCTCCATCAGGAAAATATACAGGTTAAATTATTATACTACGAAATTTAAAATAATAAAATGTAAGTAAATAATATGTCTAGTTTCGTATAATATATTATCATTATTTTCAACTATTTTCTCCACTGTGGTCCTTAAACAATTATTAGAATATGGATAAATTGATACTTCTGTCAAATGGGTTGTGTACAAGACCTGAACAAAAACGAACGATAAGTGCAAATGCATAACCATTCGGCACACATAAAGGTATCTCCGCAATATGCGGGTTAGGTTAGAGTAAGATGAGTAAGATCGAATTTCTACGGCTGAATTAAATATGTTTTGTACGCGTCGCCGGTAAATATTGACTTGGATGACTACAGTCATTTAAATCTGCGAGCACGTGTTGTTAGTGAGTGGTAATTATTTTTTTGTTTATTTAGTAGAAAATATGGTTAACTATATTGTGTTTCAATTCGGTAGAAGAAGTTACTGAGAAGCAACATGATCTGTATAACGTTTCATAGTTAAGTTAATAATAATAAAATTGAGGTTCCACTGTACGTTATAAGCAAGTAACACGGCTTCATTTTGCCGAACAATACCGACTCTCTTTATAGTATTACTCTGGTCTCTGAGGTTGTGCACCACTGCGCTAAAGGCTAGAATCTGCCCATTGTTGTGTAGTCGCATTGCATAATAGCTGTACGTAGATACACGTATCCACCTAGATATTTTTTTGCAATAATGCTACTTATAAATTCCAAGGCTAAAATGTTGAATCACATCCATTTTTTTCAAATAATAAAATCAAAGGTAGGTAAGTACGTACGTGAATGAAGTCATACATTTTGACATAAAATTAATGTTGCTCCCGGATAAATGCTCACCTTTTCAAATTTTGGTTTTTTTATTATTACCTAGTTAAATAATATCGTGTCTTGAATAATATACTAAACTAATTATACCTACATAATTATAGATTGTAGGGCTAAAGCTGAGGGAAGCATTGAGGTGCACAGCCCTACCCATAGCCGGTCTAGCTAGTGCCAGGCCCGATTGGAAAATAGGTAGGTATCTACTACGAGGCCCTAGTATGTGCATTGCTTATTACTGTGAATGGGTATCATGGAATTAATTTTAATTATTCAAAATTTAGTTAATTTCTAGATTGCCATATAGCATTGAGATCAAAAAACGTCACATTGTTCGTCGAGCGTTCATTATACCTACCTATACGATACAGTAATATTCCAATTTTATTAGATTCAATAAATTATTAATTTGATATTCTTATTAGGTAATATACGATATAATTGCATTTCTAATTTAAGTAATATCCTGCCTTATGTAATTTCACGCCTTAGTTCAAAATTTTTGATACCTTAGGTAAGTACTTAGTACATAAAATTTTCTCCAATTTCTCCTGTAGGTACTACATAAAAAAAACTCTTAATTGTAGGAGTGCCTAATATTATATAATATATTCTTAAAATATAGAGATAGACACATTTATCAGGTATTATTCACAAATTTCATATTTTCTCTAGTTATACCTATCTATTTACCTTACATATTTACTTTACTTTATTACGTTCCAGCATCGTATCAATCGTATCATAGGGCAACACTGAGGTCACATTATTTTCCCTCGGTCCATCACCACGTTCCGGGTATCCTGCCATGTTGACTTGCACAGCGATCGCTTTAATAACGGCGTGAATTTTTGAAGCAAGTATTAATAGACAAATTTGAAAAGTTTTTAAATAACAACTGTCAGAATTTTAAATGAATGGTAAGTATTTATTTCAAAGTATCGATATAAGCCCGCCAGTTTTAATGTTGAATGTAAAATATTGGTACAGCAAGAAATAATATTCATAAATAAGTAGTAAAAATAAATAATCATTATTTAAATGGCATGGGCCAATAGATAAAACCAATATCCATTATTATTTTGATAGTATGAAAAGTAAAAAACATTCAATGGGGCGCAAGGCATTTTAGGGTTACCATTATCTCATATAAAGTATATTAGTGCATTCATGAATATCGGTAAGAACAAACTATTTATGATTAAGTACATTATTATTATGGAGAATTTCTCCATAAGAAAGGAGACACTGAAGATCTGAAAAACTATCGACCAATTAGTCTACTGCCAATTCTGTATAAGGTTTTCACGAAAATACTCTCAAACCGTCTCGAAACAGTTCTAGACGAGAACCAACCAAGAGAGCAAGCCGGATTCAGAAGAGGCTACAGTACTATGGATCATATACAGGTCGTCAGGGAAATCATAGAGCGCTACCAGGAATACAAACTGCCATTATATCTTGGTTTTATAGACTATGAAAAGGCGTTTGATTCCATCAAAAAATTCTCAATTATAGACGCCCTTAGCAACCAAGGAATTTCCAGACGCTACATAAACATATTGAACAGTATATATAGTGATGCCACAGCATGCGTGAAACTCCACAAACGGTCGTGTAAATTCCCCATTAACAAAGGTGTCCGGCAAGGTGATACCATTTCACCTAAACTATTCACCGCTACTCTTGAGGACTTATTTAGGAGACTTGATTGGGAGGAAAAAGGTGTTCCAATTAATGGAGAGCACCTCAGTCACCTGCGCTTTGCAGATGATATTGTTGTACTCTCACAGGACCCGAAAGACCTCCAAGGTAGAATGCAAGAACTCGCGGATGTCAGTCAAACGGTCGGTCTAAAGATAAATGTCTCAAAGACAAAAGTGATGAGTAACTGTTTTTCGGACCCTGCGATTATCTGTATTTCTGGCACCCAACTCGAGCAAGTCAGCAGCTACGTCTATCTCGGACAGCAGGTGTTCATAGACGGAAGCATGCACGATTAAATTGCTCGAAGAACAAAGCTGGGATGGAGTGCTTTCGGACGTCTGAATAGTGTCTTCAAGAGTGACCTACCATTATGTCTAAAGCGTAGGGTGTTCAACCAATGTGTGCTACCCGTGCTCACATACGGCTGCGAGACGTGGACCCTCAACACGAGAGATGTCCAAAGGCTAAGAGTCACACAGCGAGGCATGGAGAGGTGCATGTTGGGCATCACGCGAAAGGACCGCAAGAGAAACGAATGGGTTAGGAAGCAGACAAGAGTACGCGATGTAATAGACGTTGCCAAACAGCTGAAATGGAGATGGGCGGGGCACATTGCTCGCCGAAAGGACGGCCGCTGCACAAATGTCGTCATCCAATGGTACCCAAGGGGTACGAAACGGCCACAGGGTCGCCCTAAAAGCCGCTGGGTTGATGAACTGGTAAAGTTCGGCGGAAATACGTGGCAGCGAACGACACAGGACCGAGAGAGTTGGAGAAAGCTTGGGGAGGCCTTCATCCAGCAGTGGATTGACCCCGGCTGATGATGATATGATGACATTATTATTAAAAGAAGATCAACTAAGAAGTCGCACAGCTGCAGAAAAAAAGCTAAATGGACAATTCACACAAGAAATGCGAATAACCTCAAAGATTAAATTAATAATTGATCAAAAATATAGGTAATCTAGGTAGGTACTACAAATATTACAGAAATCATATTAATATATTTTTTAAACTAAGTACATTTTTATTACCTAGTATTATTGTCTAATTTTATAAAAAAATGAATCTCAGTTTGGGTTCAACAATAATTAATAGTATGATAATAAATTTATCTCAATTAAAATTGTATGCTAAATTAATTAGTTAGGGTTCTTGGATTTTCTATAATTTCACATGTTTTGACTCATCACTATAAAAAAAGTTTTTTTCAACGTCTTTTAAAATTACTAATTTAAGTAAGTAATATTAATTATTTATATTATTATTTTTACTATTAGTGTAAATGCCGAATCAGATAATAATTTAATATTGTCAATTTATTATAGTTTGTAATGTAAACAAGACCATGAAACTTATTGCCAGCGCTCCATTGGCGAGCCAAAAGTCCGAGGACAATAAATCGTCCGATTTGTCTATGCTCTGCTACTGATCAACGAACGAATAAAAAAATCGAGCTGTCAAAAGACAAAAGTTGCGATTATCGTAATGTCTTCCGGTAATCCTACAATTGTGTGTTATTTAAACGTAGGTTATTTAAATAGGTTGTATGTAATTGATACGTAATTGCAGTGGCGAAGGGTGACTTTTGGAAAGAGGTAGGCTGTGGAGATCTGGTAAAAAGAGCACACTTGTCAGGTAAACTTACGAGAATAGTACGATATTTACTACTAATGAATAGGTACACACTAGTAAATGACAACGACACACTAATTCAATGACACTTCAAAAACTCATTGTCGACATAAAAATGAGCGATGTGTTTAAATTACGTATTATTCAAAACATGTATACCTACCCATCAAAAATCATTAGATAACATTTATTTTTATTTATAAAAACAATCTATACTTACTTATTTATTAATATTCGATTAAACGCCGTTGAAATTATTTTTTTAATTATCTAATTATTAATGATTTTGGGCAAAGTGCGCAGTCGTGACAACATTATTATGCGCGAATGTTTTAGGCTCTGCGATAGGAGCTTACCTTATTTCGTACAAATCAGCAGACTTTCTGCGATTACGAGACGTAAAGTCCATACGAAAAAAAATCAGAATTATTTCACGCATAATCGGAAATTTATTTACGTCGAGACGTCGCGGCGTTTTATTATTTATTTACGGCGCGCTGTGGTATATTTTTTAATACCTTTGCAGTTGTTTTGTAAACTGTGTAATACTGTAATACATTCCTATATATACGGCATCTCTCGTTGGCAAAATAAATTATTTTTATATAACATAAAATAATGAAGTATATAAATATGTCAATATGCAATTAAAAAATATTTTTCTTAAGAAGGTAGGCTTTAAATAATCGCCTAGTATGGAGTCTTCGCCACTGCGTAATTGAAGGAAACGTCCTATTCTGTCATATGTTTGTTACCATTGATTATTATTGTGAATTTATGAACAAAATAAATATATATTTTATTGTAAACAACTGAAGCCTGTCTTATTATTTAATTCTGATATTGAAAATAACATGTAATAAACACTATACAAGTCTGAAGTATGTCTTGTTATTATTGCAAAGTTGAAAATATATATAATAGACACTAGGTACAATTATTGTATTTAATTCCGCAATGAAGTAGAGATTAAGGGTTTGAATCTCACAAGGGAAGGTTACATAAATCTTTGAAGTGCGCTTAGATCAAGAGTGAATGCCTAACAGCTACCTACAACTAATGGTTCGGAATGTGCAGTTAAGTTACAGCTGATAGTTAAAATGAAATACTATATTAAATGCACTAGAAGCTTGCTCGGGAGACTCACATTGCATCATTGAGCCATTTTATAGATACACAAATGCTGCTACACTAAATGGGCGTAAGGGATGAAGTAATAGAGAAATACTATTCTAATAGTACAATCTGTTCTGGAGAGCCAGATAGAAAGAACAATACTATCCTACTAAATAACATAATAAGGAAGGAAGCTACTAAATAAGTTATTTCTGTAAAAGAAAAAATCTGTCCAAAATAGATTTTATTCTGACAAATTGATATTTATACTTACCATTAATTATTTAAATAATTCCCTATAATAATTTAAATACTTCCATTCTTATTATTTTGATACTTACCAATAATCATTTTTACTTGCTGTTTATATTAAATAATTCCCAGCTTTTTATTAAAATACTTGCTGTTATTGCATATAATAATATATACTTACCAAATAATTTGAAGCCTTTAATAACATCGCTGTAGTGTGAGGAATGGTCCTCTACGACGACGGAACTCATTTGGATGTACCACAAGGACCCAGTGTCGCTTCCATCGATAGATATCAACCGCAGAACAGATTAATAAGATAGAAATATGAAAGCCAGTCACCATGAACCAAGGTTTTGAAATAGGGTTAGCTTTATTACTTTATGGCAGTGATCGCCAAACGGTCGCTCGCGGCGGCATTTTCGGTAGCTCGCGTAAGAATCATATTTATAAATTTGCGGGATAGTGACTTTAAAAATTTGAGCTGCTTGGACAATTTCTTTCAGCTCCTTTTATTAATTAAGAATTAATTAGGTATTGCGCTCTAAATGAAGGCATTATTTTGTTCTACCTACTTATCTGAATCAACATTTTCTACTATGAATGTGGTTAAAACTAAATATATCACAGATGTACATCTTGATAATTGCATTTGGATGGGAGGGACAAGGAAAAAGGGAAAAAAATGTGGAGGAAAGTGAATGCCATTGGTTTCACTAATTATTTTTACTTTTACTCACACTTATTTCAAGATATTTTTTATTAAGTATTATTTTGTTTATAAATAAATAATTAAAGTGGTACGCATTTTATGTTTTATTGGAAGTCCGTTGTCCTAATTTATTTTAAATAATATAATAATACCTATTGTGTATAATACGATAAAGGACGATGATAAAAAAATATAAATAAGGAAGATTGTATAAGTAGCTCTCCAGACAATTACAATTTCTGAAAGTAGCTCACATCCTTATTGCGTTTGGAAACCACTGCTTTAGGGCTTAGGTCATAAAACGTAAAGGACACAGCGTGCCAACTGTTCTCAAATATTGAATGCGCGTTTCGCTTACTTACGTGTCAAACTTTAATCACTTTAATGTATAATATTATTAATATGGGACCGTACTCTGCTATCACAATACACGATAGCGGGTATTTTGTGATCATTCATCTTAGTATGTATCAACCAGTTCAGAATAACCTACGTATTGTCTCTTTCATCACATACCTATTCATATTACTGTCAACGCCAACGAAATGTACTCTTAAGATATTATGCTAGTTAGGTATTGTACCTACTATCAAAACGACTATCTACTACCGGCCAACGTCTAGACCGCTACTCGTACTTTGATATAAGGTCGAAATAATTAATTAATTATTGATTTTTCCGTGCTTTCGTAAGAAAGATAGCTTCTTTTGTATTACAAAGGCCTAAAAAGGCGTCAATATGATATTTAGTTAGGTATGTACCTACAAGTTATCATCATTATTCATTACCAACAGTCGGCGTCGATCCACTGCTGGCTGAAGGCCTCCCCCAAAGAATAATGGGAACTGAAATACCTAACGGGTGTGGAAAAACAGGCAACCGATCTTGAGTGTGAAAGAATATGGGATAAACTGAAACACGTGTAAAGAATACGCCTGTCATTCGTTTTGAGAACTGCTCTCGTTTTATGCACTGACGCTCATCCATGCGTGTCAAAATAGAAAATATAGTGTATTGGGGAATAGCCTAACGGTATTCTATTTATTAATCTGTTCTGTGATTGTCAACGTCAAAAAAGTCTACTCTTATAATATGCTAGGTAGGTATCAAACTATTGAAGCGACTACCTATCTACCGAGCATGTTTGAAAGAGTTTTCCGTGGTTTCGTAAGAAGGATGCTTGTTTTGTATTACCTACAGATACCTAACTATAAATACCTACGTCAATACCAAATGTTTGTACAAATCAGCCATCATCATTACCATCAGTCGGCGTCGATCCACTGCTGGCTGAAGGCCTCCTCTAACTCCTCTCTTACAAGTATCGATACCGAATGATGTATTCATCATTTAATTATATTATATGGCTTTCAATATTGAATCTAAGATCAAATATTGAAGCGTAGATGGACGGTTAGGATGGTTAGGTGGACGTTGTTTTATAAATTATTAAAATAGGGTCTGCCTAACTTATCCGGTGTAGGTACCTACTTCCTTGAACCTTGTACCTATCTAATTTATCTACTGATCTATCTCTTTTTTATGTAATACTGTTGTATCTATATACCTAGTTATCTTTGTTTCTAAATGTCATGTTGTGAACGTCTTAAACTTATATTTGTCCACAATATGTTAAAAAAATAAATAAATTGAAATTGAAATTGAATACACGTGGTGTCGAATTTTGGATACCTTACCTAAGATTTTGAATACAGGTTTATTTATGGGTATTCTAAATGCATGAAAAAGGAAATACCTACCTATACCTGGGTAGGTATATTTATATTACCATAGCACTTCGAGTAAAAAGAATAAAGAACTTATACCTACTTATATATACCTATTTATTGTGCCTAATAGATGATAGGATAACAACATGTACCTACCTACCTACAAACGCAGTGATTGTGAAGGTTATTTTTATTACAATTTATAATATTTTCAAATCTCCAAACAGGTAAAACTCTTCGCTTAGAATAAAATAATAACAATCTTGTAGATTTGAAGGTTGCGACCATTGTTGCGACTGGCATGGTACGAGTATTGTTGGGTATTTTGAATGCTGCATTGAGAGGAAGATACCTGCTATCTGCACAGCGGTACGCCATTAGCTGATGCCAACCTTTTTAAAGTGAAACGCGCAGTAGAGTGAATACCGCTGTTCCGCTGTGTATTATGTAATACAAAAATGAACGACTCTTAGACGTCGGTAAGCACTGATTACCCACGACTGACCTGACGCGGTATGCACCATTTTTATTTTTGGCTCTGCAGTTTTTTTATGAGAAATGTGTGTTAGCCACTTGCTCGATCTATACTTATTAGATCCATTCTCTGGATTGAAACACTTTGGACACACATTGAAAAACTAGGAATATGTGAATTTTGCATGATATTATTAGATTTGCCTCACCTAGCTAACCACTTCAATTAACTATGCAATGTTGTCATGTAAACATTCAAACTTATGGGGTTGGTCCATATCCAGATATACCAATGTAGTACATATCTACTTCTCAAATCATGTCGTTTGACGTCGCCCTCAGCGTATAAAGATTCTTTTACTGCAAAAGGCGCGCACACAAGGGGTGTGAGGAGTGTTTGTTTTTCACGACCCCTCCCCAGAAACGAAAAAAATAATTATTATTTAAATGAAATATTAATTCTTCATGACTGAGGATCGTGACCAGGTTACTACGGCGTGCTTAAAAGGCAAGACGACACAAATGGACTTGTGGATGCGGCACCTCACAATAAATCGTTGATTATACCCCTAGTTATACCTGCAGCCCAGATGTTTATCGCTAGATTTAAAGTGCGGAGAGTCTGGGTATGGAGTATGTATCTGGAAAAAGTATGGTAGGTATTCCGCGATTAAAGCGACGAGATGCTATAAGTAATAGCGGAGTAAATGTGTAAGTCAGTGGCACATGTTACATATACCTTTTACCCCGCCCCCTCCTGCCGCCTTAACACCCAATTAATAATTATTATGGAATATTTTTTTCAATTTTAAATCATCCCCAAACCATTTTTATGTGTGCTCGCATGCACTGCACTCTAAAAATTGTATGTTCTGAATAAAAAACGCGAAGGGGCACAACATTAGGTAATATAATATGTGGTACCTAATTATTTTATAATCTCGTCGCATTAAAACCGTTTCTTTTATAATATGGAGTCAAAGCCCGAAGATGTTTTCACTGGCAGTGGTTGATAAAATTGTTTATCACAAAAAAATCAATGTTTGCCGCCACTGCAAAATATTTTTTTTGTCAACTTAGCACAATAATATCTACCTACTCTGCAACGGGACGGATGCTGCGATTCTAGATTCTCAACATTCAACATTGCTTAGCAGTGTTATTTTATAGCGCAATTCGCATACAGCAATCGACGTTATCAACACAAACCCACCTACGCATTGTTACTCCGTTTCTAGCTTGTTACTTTTTTCAATATCTATCAGTTATCACAAATGTGTGTAGTTTTAGGCTCTCTTCAGCACGAATTTCTCAATTGTCATTATATATCGTCACCTCAATACCTACTACAACTAGATAACTGTGATTTGGTAATTGTTGGGAAGATGGACTAAATGTAAACTTTATTTGATTAACATAAATCTAGGCTATAATGCCTATAATTATTATTTAAAATAAAAATGGAAAATTGGGCTTTGTCTAATTGAGACTAATTACACAATGTTCAATTGAATGAAAAAATATTGCAGATGGTACTTATATTATTTTATTTATGTATTGCATTTATGGTTTTAAAGTTATCTAATATTTTCAAATACAAAATTATTTAGTTTAAAGTCAAAATAACAGTTCCCATTAACTTCTGACTTACATAGTTTTATCCTTTTCTAGAGAAGGAAATGTAGAATCATATTCAATAGCTATCTCTAAAACAGTGAAAATCAAGTTGTCTAGTTGTAGTATTGAGGTGACGATATTATTATGAATGGGTATAAGATCTATTCTGTGGGCGTAAGCCTTTGCTACCCAAAACTCTCTCTTCTTGGTCGTGCACTCGTGGCTGAGGATCGTGACCACATTTAAATTTCGCCATCCTTTGAGCGACCAGGACTTTCCATCCTTCTCGATCTTCCGCTTCTCTCAGGGCAGAATGGATGGTGCCAAAACTCTACCCTACCCTATATACCTACATCGTACATTATTAAGTGGATTCAATCTTCAAACTTTAAAACAAAACTAATCTAAGACAAAGTTACCGATGTCAATCAAATTGACAAGATTTTCCTCACTGGTAGACTAAACCATTTGAAACGAGTGATCGATTTCATATACCTCGGCATGACCTCGGCTCAAAACTCGATGACTCCAATAGCAGCGAGAAAGAAATCAGGCGTTAGAATTACGATGTCCACGAACGTTATGATTCGTCTCACCAAGTATGAAAAATCAGCAGCAAAACAAAAACCACTAAAAACGACCCATTAAACCGCTAATTTTTTCACCTGGACTTTCAGATAATCCGATAGGAAAAGAATTGACGCATTCGAGATGTTATGCTGGCGAAGGATAGGTACTCCACATTTCATGGACGACCATACACATTAAGTACCATAACCACGTAGCTATATCTTATAAAATAAATTAGTAGGTATTACTTTATTTTCAATTATAGAACGAGGTCCTTTAAAATAATGGGTACTCTTTTTAATTGATCATGACATCGTAATTACCAGGATGAAAAAACTTGAGCATCATAATATGACGTATACCTACTTGTGCCCTACAAAGTCTGCGAATCGTTCAGGAGACGAATCGTTGGGAATTTTTCCAACATATCGGGTACCTACTTGTAGTTGTTTATCAAATACACATTGATAAAAATACGAGATGCATTTTTTTCCGGCAGCAGGGTTCGAACCCGCGCCCACGATACAAAGATGGACGCACTACGACCTATAAACAAAACACTAAAGCGTGAGTTCGAAAGTTTTTATAGAAAATATGACGTGGTAAGAGGGACACCTAGCGAGAGAATTCGATGCAACAGACTTCATGTACCTACAAGCAGTCGGAAATAATAACTAATCTTAGCCCATGAAATTCGTGCGCAGTAGAAGAAATCGCAATCTGCGCAATTTGAAGGTTAAGTTGTTCCACTATAGCTAAGCCAACGTGATCACATCAACATTTATTTATAGGGCTAGTTTTTTATTCAACGAATAAATTCCAGACATTCCGTCGGATGTCGTATTTTTTTTTCTTCTACACAATGATTCTTTTTGGTGTGTACCTATATGCATGAGATGTTTTCAAATTACGTATAATCATAGCATTATTATCTGATATTTTGATATCAATAAATATCAAATTAATATACCTACCTACTTTAAATTAAAATTTGAATATTTTAATGCTGCACGAACAGCGCGTTATTTTTTTATCTCAATGCCATACGGCAATCTCATTCCGGTAAGATAGCTTACGGGGAACGATACGGCGAAATAATGTAATACGTACAAATTACATTAAATATTTTAAAAAAAATCTTGTCATATTCACCGCTCATGTCACGTCGACTGGTCTATATTTTGGAATCCTTTTGTACGAAAACTGTGCTATAAAAATATTGAAATTCATAGAAAAATATACCCAAGCTGAGTAGACAAAAAAAAGTAAGTAAAAATATGCAATACGATCTGTCTTCGAAAATGACACTTGAGTCTTCTTGGAATAATGAAAAGTTACCTATTCAACGTGTAAATATAATCGACAACTATGATGCACCTTTGTAGGTACTATCTAGTTACGTATGTACTAATTCTGGGTTCATTTTTAATAATTATTGTAGTGTATATGCTTCATAAATTTGCACTTCGGCTCTAGGATGAAAATGATGTAATATGTTCTAAAAATATAATTTTTACATTATATGTTAAGTATATAAGTCTATATATGTCTTAAGCGTAGGGTGTTCAACCAATGTGTGCTACCCATGCTCACGTATGGCTGCGAGACGTGGACCCTCAACACGAGAGATGTCCAAAGGCTAAGAGTCACACAGCGAGGCATGGAGAGGTGCATGTTGGGCATTACGCGAAAGGACCGTAAGAGAAACGAATGGGTTAGGAAGCAGACAAGAGTACGCGATGTAATAGACGTTGCCAAACAGCTGAAATGGAGATGGGCGGGGCACATTGCTCGCAGAAAGGACGGCCGCTGGACAAATGCCGTCATCCAATGGTACCCAAGGGGTACGAAACGGCCACAGGGTCGCCCTAAAAGCCGCTGGATTGACAAACTGGTAAAGTTCGGCGGAAATACGTGGCAGCGAACGACACAGGACCGAGAGAGTTGGAGAAAGCTTGGGGAGGCCTTCATCCAGCAGTGGATTGACCCCGGCTGATGATAATGATGATGATGATATAAGTGATATTATTTATGGTTCTTGTCGGTTTACGTTTATAATAAGCCAGCGGCTAAAAAATTTTGAAAATAGTCGATTATACTGGATTATTAAATTTGTTAGGTTAGGTTAGGTTTTCCTTCTTGAATTCATGAATTTTGGCAAAATCAGCGATGAAAATTATCGCGGTTCCTGCCTGACTTCCTGTAAGTAAGCCGACCTGTACCTTATTTATTATAAATTGATACAAGTGAATATCATTTGATCTTTTTTATGCGAGGTAATCAGGCAAAGAGGCGTAGGCGTAACCTATCAGTTTAGTAAAAAGTAAAAGGAATGCAAAGTTATAAAACAAACACTCTACATTTTAGTGTTATATACCTAAAACTATACCTATACGTAAAACGTCACACAAACAAGTTGAATGTTGTGTGATTTTTTTCGTACCTAATTAGATGTGTTATTATTTAAAAACCCGTACGGTGGTACCCACCCACGGTGGCAGCGCGGCGCGTTGGACTATCACGCCGTGGGTCTCAGGTTCGAATCCTGGGTCTGGCAAGTACACAATATATTGTTTTTCAATTTGTGTGTGAGTCAGGGTATGGACCTAATAGGTTGAGCAAGTGGCTGACATCCATTTCTCGTAAAAACAAAATCTGTTAATACAAACCTCTACTCTGTGGAGGCCCATATAATCCTATTAGGATCGGACATGGTCGAAAAAAATTAAAATAAAAATTAAAATAAAAAATAAAATGTATCCATATTGCAATATGAATGATTATTGCAGATTTTCGTTGACCTATTCTACTAAATCTGTCCGTTTTGATATTGAGATTGTGTATCCCCTGTATCCTGGTGCTACCACTATTAACTTTGATATAAATATGAAAATTCCGCTTTGTAAGCAGGTAGCTCTAGCTCTGTAACACTGCCACAGATTGACAGATAACCGGTTTTTAATAAAAATATGCTAATTTTAATTAAATACTCTGGTGACATTTTAGCCGATCGAACCCAGCAGGTAGGTATTATACAGATATCTGATTCAGCATGTCTACTTACCTATTTGCAGAACGTAACACGAGCGCTTTTTCTACTTTCATAGAAAATAACAAGCCCGCATGGTATGACGAAAAAGTAGAAAAAAAACCGAGTTAAGAAAGACTCCGACGCATGCGCAGACACTGCAAGGGGTGAGTTCTTCTACTTGTTGATTTAGTGAGCACCTGCCCCGACCCCCACTTGCCTCGGCCTACCCAGTCAGTTACCCACGCGAAGAACAAAAAATACCCCACTTACAACATACGAATAAAATTGAATTTAATAATAAACAGGTAGGTACTTAAGTAGGTATTTAAAATTATGTATTGTAATGAGATTTAAAAATGATATTAATCAAATTCAAATGTATTAGAAAAAATACTACTTATAAAAATGCCAACCAGGTGGACTCGAACATCACATCGTTTGACATTCTGGGCGAGTGTTTTCCAAATTGAGCTATCCGCCCGCCTCATAAGATAATACTCTCATAATAGTCTCATCAGAAGTATTCCAAAACTTTTCCAAAGTGAAGCCACCAACAACTTTATGATTGAATCTAGGCAAAAATGTTATTTAAACGACTCGTGTTTATTTATTATTTATTTAAGTATAAACTTTAAAAATTTTATTAGCAAAAATTCTAAATTATAAAATATTAAAAATTGAAGATATACATAGCATGGCATCGAAAAATAAAGAAAAATCAGTAACATTGTGTACGTATCTACCGAAATCGGATTAATAATATAAATTACAAACAACCGGAAAGTCTCAAACGACATAATAGTTATAACGCAGGGATCATAATATGCCAACAGAGAACATAGCGGAAAAATACGAAGCTTGCAATTTGAGTTTTTTGGTTAATTTACAATTTACAATTTCAACTGTACTAATTAATAAATATCTGAAAACTATTTTTAAGTCAAAGATAAACTTACAATTAATTGTAAAAAAAATGTGAATTTGTCACATATTTGGTACATCGGTTACGTTATTATGATACTATTATTTTTATGGTTATATTTAATTTTAAAATTTATTTTATTAAGTTTTCAAAATTTCAGCGTTTAGATTTTTGACTAATTCATAAGTACCTAGTTCTATTTTGAAAAACATCGTTTTTTATAAAAAAAAATATAAATGTGTAGATAGGTAGGTATAACTTGAAATCCTTTTTATTTATTTTTATTAAATTATCAAAAAAAAAATCTCAAATTGCAAGCTTCGTATTTTTCCGCTAGGTTCTCTGTTGGCATATGATCCCCTCGTCCAGGCAAATATCGATGTAAGTAGGTAAGTATACAATTTTGACGGAACTATTCTACAGATCAAAATAATTGGTTCCATCCGAGCATTTTAATAATAAATGTGTACGACTTGGCTTGATAATTTCGAAAACAACGTCCAACTAAACTCACCTCACACAAGTGGACTGTAGGTACCTACATATCCAAAGCAATAAAATTGTCTTCCCAATTATTACTAGTATCACCAATGACTATCGACGGAGGAACCTGCTTGAATTTATTTAAACTATAATCGTAGAGCGTATTGTATGTATTATTTCATACAGGCACAAACACTGAAAAATTGCTTAGGATAGGTTCATTTTGGAAAATTTCCATAATATATTTTATTGATTTTTGTCCCTATGATGATTTGTATCCCTATCCTATACAAATTATTGTACATAACCGATTGTTTTAATGTAAAGGCCTGTTCTCTTTAATCAAAACATCACTCCACGAGACTACGCGTTACAAATTCCGGTGCAATATTCTGTGAGTGACTGTGATTATATAGGTATATGAGAAAAATGGGAAAGGGCAGAAAAATCGTAAAACCGTTTGTTGGAAAAATTCGCCTAAATTCGTCAAAGAAACCTGTACGATAACGTCATTGGCTCTAAGTACGTGGTTCCATAATCATAAACAGATAAAAGTCCTGAGCCAAACGTGATTTTATCCCCCTATTTGAGCCGATAATAAGTTAGGTAGGTACCTAGGTGTTTTTATCTCCCCCAAAAAATAGTGTCTGTTTACATTTTATAGATAGTGACTTGTGTCACCTTTCTGGTCCTAATAACACTGTATATAAAATACTGACACCAGCCCTTTGTCATGCAAATGAATACTTTTCAGTAGAATCATCTGAAATTTAAAAATATTAAAATTCTGCTAATGAATAATAATTGTCTATCATCAAATTTTTTTAGATATCAATTACAGTAAACGTACGTACATAAGTTTCAATAATATGGAACGACTCCTTTCAACAAACTGACTATATTATATTCAGACTTTTCTCATAAACATAAACCAATGATGTTATTCCTATAAAAAAAAATAGTGCCTCACGAAGCCCCACTATTATTTGGTTACAAGCTAGAAACATTTTAATTTGCATAACGAGATGCAACACTTCAAAAATTAACGGGAAACTAAACATTTTCTTAATCCATAATCCATCGTTTGAACATATGCGCCAATCAGATTCGTCTATAATCGGAGAAAAGATAGATTTACGCCACGAAACCAGTGCAGTTCCAAGTAATCATGAGAAAACGAAGGAGTGATCATGAGAAAACGAAACATATTGTCTAATGTCCAGTAATCTGAGGTGTTATGAGAAGAGCTGGACATAAAAGTTGCGTTAGTTTATATCTATAATCTAAGCTAAGCGTTAGTTAGATGAAGCTTTCGAAGAATGTTGTAACGTAGATCCAAGATTGGTCATTGACCGTAAGTAGAAATCTACTTAATTGGAGATTGCGAACACTTCCGTTAGAATAAGTAGAGAATATTGTTCCAGGAAATCAGGACCTGACGCGAATTTTCACGCTTCTGATGATGGTGACTATGAAGAATGGATAAGGTCACCGCCATCTTTAGATTAATGAAGCCTGAGCATAACTTTTTGCACAAGCAACGAGTGGTCCACTTTTCAGCTGTCAAAATCAGATCCTAGATTGCTTGACATATTGATTCGCCCTTCCTCGTTTCAGATTGAATTACTTACACAAAATTCTCAAATCAAATATATTTACTATCAGTGTTATTTATAAATAATATACATTCCTGTTATTCATCAGCTGTCAAAGTGTATTATTTATCATTTAACTCATCTATGCATGATCGTCACTTCCAATTATTAATAACACAGAACCACTAAATCAGATGAACTCCAAGGTCTCCAAGGTCTCCAAGATACGTTAAAATAATCTGAAAGAAATCTGAAACTAAGAATACTCCGACAAGTGAACACGACAGACGCGTCAGTATGAGCTCTCTAGAGACAACGACAGGTCATCCATAGACAACGGGAGGGGCGAATGGTAGGACCAGTCGTGAATGTATCGGCTTTCTTCTTCAGTCGGCAATGATAAGGTATAATGCATCAGTTACTTACTTACCCTTTTCCAGAATTACCCAATTCAATTATTAACGTGATTACAACTTGACGGTAAAGTCCCGTTAAAAAAAACAGGCCCAAAGACCCGCATTATTATTTTATAGTACGGGTGTATAAAAATAAGGTAGGGATGGTTTGCACACAAGTATCGACTTGCAAAGTACCGATATATCGCTTGGATATCCGTTATTAATTTTAATACATTACTTACTATTTTAACAGTTCGCAGAGTTGGGTAGTGAAGATAATATTATATTATTATAAGTATAATAATTATATTTCACAAAATTATTCATTCAAAAAACCTACACAAATTTCGACGGAAAACCAAATATTCTGTCGTATGTCCTCGATAATTGTGATAACCATGCTTTCTATATATCCGGATTTAGTTGGGATTCTCCTGATTTGACAACTCGTACTTTAATCCGTACCTACTTTTAAAGATTATTTATTCTACTTTACATTATGTAGGTGTGCTTTTATGATAGTATAGCACAGTGGCGAAGGGTAAGCTATTTGGCGGCTTCGACACGCATGCGATTTGTTGCTAGGAGCAATATTTTTCTTTTCAAAGTCGCATTCGACTAATGTGCGGAGCTCCATTTGGCAACGTGTGTTTTGTGAATAAAGATGACGTCACCTCGACGTATTCGACACGTCGCAGACGAGACTAGTTTTGATGGGCGAGTGGGCTAAGAAAGCAAGCAATATCTGTATTCTCTTCGAGGAGTACTTTCGTTATATTATATCTGTGTCACCATGCTCTTATCAAAAATATAGATTTTGACATCAGTGATAATATACCTAGGTACATAAATGCAAACTTATACCTCCTAGAACATTTTTGTTTTACACCAGTCACAAATCTTCTATTTGGTTAACGATTTCTGAATTAATTTCCAATAATTAAAAAACTGGTGTCATTGAGAATTAATATTAAAATTGTGCACCGAACCTATTTACATAATTATTATATTGAAAAGTTGACTATGGCTAAGTTAGACCAATAAAAATTTTTGCTTTGAAAAACATGTTCATATTGAAATTTATAAAATAACGGTTAAACCAATATTCTGGATTTAGTTTTTATCATCATCATTCGGCGGGGTCAAAAGGCCTTCCCTAGCTCCATGCACTCATCTCGATCCCTCGTTCTTCGCACCACGTACAACCACCGAATTTTATGAGTTTTCCTATCCAGCGGGTTTTGGGGCGTCCCCATAGCTAGTTGTTTAGTGCCGTTAATATTGTCTGCGATATATACTAATGGCGATCCTACTGTTGTCCCCGTCGAGTCTACTATAGATATTCCAAAGTACCTGTGAATAATTTGGGTTCGATCGTGTCGTCCTGTCGGACACCCTTGTTAATAAGAGACCTGAAAAACAGCTTCTTATGAAGCTTTACGCTGGGTTGTATCACCGTATATGTTATTCAATATGTATATATAGCGCCCAGAGATTGTTCAAGGCATATATAATTAAGGATTTAAAAAAATATATCAACATAAAAGTAGAAAAAATTGATCTATATAAATTACACCTACATATTTTTTCATAAGAATCCTATGAAAGATACCTATTTTTACCATGACTATCGAGTCCAGTGCATTCTCGATATTTGTTAACGAGGATACCCTGTTAGTTTACCTTTCTGCCACAAAGCATGACCAAACGATTAATCTAAAGATGGCGCTTCTAAACCACACGGAATTCGTCGTCGTGACAGATCCCCTCATGCTAAAGCGATGCTACAAGGACAATCTCAATATTGTATGGTTGATATAAGCGCAGTGTCGAGGAAAACGGTGCGATATTATGTTAGCTCTGTGCTCATGGAGTCAGCAATCATTCACAACTATATCATTTCTTTAAATGTCGCTCTAAAAATGATCGGTAGGTACTTATCTTTTTAAAAGTTAATTATCACTTTACAAAAAAACATCCCTATCGCACCATAGGCTGTTTCGGAGGGACTGAGCAGGGGTGGTGTGGGTCGGAAAAGCGAGGACGGCTCGAATCGCCCCAGGCTGCCTTCACGAGTGCTGTGTCAACATTATTTCGTGAAACTACGATGAATTTCCAATGTTCCATGAATGTGCCGCGTCTCTTTCACCTTGTACCTACCTACGTTTCAACGTATAGTACCTTTTCGTTCCATTATTTATAGGTATAGTATAAGATAAGGGGTCAAAACGGTTTTTTCAAACATTCAGTAGTTAATAGTTAGCCCTAAAATAACACAACATGCCTGCCCAATAATATCATTCCAATATAATATTATAATGCCACATGAATACTCTACTAGTCGTCTATTCTAACTCTGTTATTTAACTGTAATTGGCAATTCATAAAAGGGTGAAAATCAAGGATGTTGACAAAACCTTCTTCTCTACAGGTGGAAGTTTAAATGAATTAAATTGAAGCCAAAAATATACATCTGGTCTACTGATTAAATAAGCTCCAAGTGAAGGGATGTGATAATTGCATAAACACGTGTTAAAGAATATTATGCATTAAAGTTTGTCACTTAAACGAAACGTGCATTCAATATTGGTAATAATTGAAGACATTCAGCGGCCATTGTATTTCTTGATTTTATGGCCTGGCCATTATAAAGTCGGAAACCAAATCTGGCTTCAAAGTCTTAATCTATGTCAACTGAGTTTCATATTTTGTGACAAATTCAGCCTTATACAAAATATTTGGTAGGTAGGTATTTTAGGATAAATTCCCATACACAAACATTTGTCTGAAATTCAACTCATGATATACCCATACCTGTAAGCATTGCAATATACCTATTAGTTTGGAGAGTTTATTTATATCGTAAAAATTTGCGCGCTTTATACAAAACTACATTCCACAAGACCACGTATTGCTACTTCCGGTGAAAGTGTACAAATTTTCCAGAAAACCTACCCAATATTGTTTGTTTGTCTAAACAAACTAACTAAAATTTTGAGAGATCCTAATACCGTTTAGTAATTATTAACCTGAAGAGTACCATGAACGAGTTAACTCGCCAAAGTTTGCTGTCCAGCCACAAGCGAGATAACTCGCGACTTCATTGTATCACATTTATTTTCTGTCTATTCATGTATATTTTCAAGACAATTTATCAATGATTCCTATATAGGATGCCGACTCAATTCACAAAATTTATCATTTTTGTCTGAAAAACTCGAGAATCATGGGTTTTTCTTATATTTTTATTTCAAAAATAATAGCTGGCCTTCAGGTACCCATCTAGTAAAATTTGCTTGGCAGTGAAATTGTAACTATTAATTTAATTAAAAAGGTAATTTATATTTGATGGGTAGATAGCTACTTTGATTTAAAACACAAAAGCCGACTGCCAAAAACATTAACACAATTTTTGACGCGCTTCAAGATGTAAAAACTACTAGTTTCATCGTAATTAAATAGGACGCACATGGCTCAATTATTAGTAGTGCACATTAGAGCCAATCCAGTGCATGCGGGTTCGAGTCCTATTGAGCGTAGTATTTTTTTCATAAAGATTTTTAGTAGGATATCTGAGGTGTTTATTCTGGACTACGCATAACTTTTCTATGTTTGGTGTTTTATAGGGCATGATTTCCTCAAACATACTCTTCGTAAGTAGGTAGATATTTAGAAATACAAACCGGAGTAATGGGTATTTAGATATAGATTGGTCACAAAATTTCATGCTATTAGAAAATATCCAATATAGTTTATCAATAAAACACATTTCCAATCATTATACCTTTTGCCACTTCGGTAATGAGGCGGGTTTTTTGAAATCTACTAAGAACAAGATATCAAATTTGTACTGGTTGAAAGTAGAATTCAGAGGTTGCCAACAAGTATAAATATATAAAAATGGATACAAAAGCTTAAGATAATAATCACTCTTCAAGTTATGCGACTTTTTGTAATATATAAATATATCATCACCAGCCGGGGTCAATCCACTGCTGGATGAAGGCCTCACCAAGCTTCTTCCAACTATCTCGGTCCTGTGTCATTCGCTTCCACGTATTTCAGCCGAACTTTACCAGTTCGTCAATCCGCGGCTTTTAGGGCGACCCTGTGGCCGTTTCGTGCCCCTTGGGTACCACTGGATGACGGCATTTGTCCAGCGGCCGTCCTTTCGGCGAGCGATGTGCCCCGCCCATCTCCATTTCAGCTGTTTGGCAACGTCTATTACATCGCGTACTCCTGTCTGCTTCCTAACCCATTCGTTTCTCTTACGGTCCTTTTGCGTGATGCCCAACATACACCTCTCCATGTCTTGCTGTGCGATTCTTAGCCTTTGGACATCTCTCGTGTTGAGGGTCAACGTCTCACAGCCATACGTGAGCACGGGTAGCACACATTGGTTGAACACCCTACGCTTAAGACATAATGGTAGGTCACTCTTGAAGATACTCTTCAGACGTCCGAAAGCACTCCATCCCAGCTTTGTTCTTCGAGCAATTTAATCGTGCATGCTTCCGTCTATGGGCACCTGCTGTCCGAGATAGATGTAGCTGCTGATTTGCTCGAGTTGGGTGCCATTGACACAGATAATCGCAGGGTCAGAAAAACAGTATATTAATATATAATATATACGGTCCGGTCACCAATGTATACATAGGTTGTAAATTACACAGTGGGAAATGGTGTAGTTAAGCTGTGGAGATCCAACATCAATACTTACACACCAAACTTTGTCAGTCAAACTTATTTGTTTTCGTTGAACTAAGAATACAATTTTATTGTATAGATGGTGCTGGTTAATTTTTAAAATTCAATTAAACCCAGTCTAAACACAGCACAGTCAACGAAAAAATGGCGGTAATTGAGTGAAATAGACAATAAAATCAACAATAGGCATCGATCCGATACACTGCGTCTTCCGTATGAATTCGCACCGGTTGTTATATTATTGAACTTACTTCGAACAGTGTCTACGACTCTACGAGTAGGTATAGTTTACGTGATTTACGATTAATCGATACTTATTCAAAAATTCAATAACATTTGAATTTTATTCTTAAAATTAGAGAAATATTGAGATGTTACAAATTTTTCAAATTATTGATGATTTCTCGAGAAATGAGAATTCACGAAATTTCTGAAAATTCAAATCTCGAGATTCTTTTCTGATTAGTTCTTGAGAATTATTGAGACGATATTTCTCGATCATAACCTCCACCTATTAGACAGCTGATAAATATGTAGATAGGTATGCAATATTTACCCGAAGTCTCTAAATCTAAATGTATTTTCTGACAACCCCATGCAGTGTGTTTTTTTAATCACCTTTGCCTTTAGAAGTATCTTAAACCTGCATGCAGTACCCCTGACTGACGGCGTTTAATTTCAAGCATCATTTGACAACTGGACCAGTATTTCTTGTGATAACAGTTTCAGGTATTGGATATTAGCAGTACCTACCAGTACCTATCAAGAAACCAGTAATGGCTTGATACTCAGAACTGTCAGAATGGTAAAGCATGGAAACGCATTCATTTATTGCGAAATCGTACCTACATGGAGATAAAGAATCTTCAAACTTTGAACTTCGAACGGTATATTAGCTGCCTCACAGATGAAGTATTTCAATTCCGGGATTGTTAGACGATGACAATGTTTATTTTACGGTGTCTGCATTATTGAGGAATATAAATACCTACCTAGCTCAAAAACGACTGCTCATTTAATTGGTGGTAAAGTAGAATAATTATTCCCGCCACCTTAAAAATCAATAATAATATTTTTTCGAAATGGACCCCCCCAAATCATTTTTCTATGTGCGCGCGTGATCACACATCTTTCGCTTGCCCGGAAAATGCTTTAACCTATAATCTAAGGCTTTAACCAAAAAATATGCTACCGACTCAAGTCAATTATGTACGAATCACACACTCTGTAAAAAAATCTAAGATATTTCTAATGGGTATTAATTTTTCTTTTCCAAGTTAAGTATGTAATGCATTTACAATGAAAAATGTTTGATTTTTAAATCATCTACTGTCTTGATTAATAAATAATTAGATTTAATGAAATAATGATACATAAAGTACCTAACTGCATACGTAGATACTTATCTTATAGATATTAATATGTTGATATTTTATAATTATGTATGATGATAAATTACCCATTACAGGTAATATGTCGGCGGTCGTTTATAATCAAAATAACCTTTTATTCTAATTGACAATCTTATTGCAACCAAACTCTCTTGAACGATTACTCCAATGCCAATTCAAAATCATGTATTTTTGGGTTGTCTCTCGAATTGGGGATTCCGGGGCAATTTGGGGTCCGTAGTGTTATAGTAGATCTAGTAAAGCTGGTGAAAATGGCGCTAATGACAATACTTCAGACAGGAGATAGCGTGGCACTAAAATAAGAAGAAGTGTAATCATATTATTTGTTTACATAATTTAAAATATTGCCCCCAATGATTGCTCCCTTCAGAGTTGAAAGTGGGAACTTTAAAAATCATAACACCAGAGATTCTTGTGTTGTGTTGTGACTTGTGACTGTTGACCCGTAATTATACGTTATCACTTCTTATCACAATTCGACCGCACAGAATAATATTATCATACATTTTAGTGATAGCAGCCACAATAAAAACAACATTTCTGACATTTTTTCTCCTCCAGATAACTGGAAGCTGAAGCAAAATAATGGAATGCGCAGATAAATATTATAAAGTCCCGTAAATTGTAAATTGAATAAATGAATAACCTAGTAAAATTGAGCTAAAGTCAAAATGATTTTTTTCTTAGTATCATAATATTAATCAGGATTGGCCTCACCGTCACAGACTTGAAGTTCCACTCCAGAATTACCAACCTTTTTTGTTTAAGGGAACCCTTAAGACATTTTTTTTAAATCTTGTGGATACCCTACTTGGATGACACACCTTAAAGTTCAGACTCTATTATGATAAACGATAAATTGGCGCCGCAGGCAAAAAAATATTATTTTCACATAATCTATCATCAAAGAAAGTAGGTATGTACCTATGTATTATTCGTATTCCTTCAAATTTGTCGCCCTCTTAGAATGTCTTGCCCTAAGCAACGTATGGTCTACTCACGGACATATTATAGTTGTTAAAAAAATCACGTTAAAAGTTAAGCCCAACATTTCGCTTATTACCTATATTTTGGGTGAGCTTCTGAGTTCTGCAGACCAGTTGGGAGTCACTGGGTTAGATCATATACGATACGTAAAATATCCAGGAATTTTAGTTGGAGTGTGTCATCGACGAATTCCACCCCACAATTTTATTTAAATCGCACAAAACTCTTCCTGTTCCTCGTACCTGCCAATTATTTTTTTGAAATCATCAACATTGAGTTTACCCTGATCGTAGGTACATACTTACTAAATTGTCTTGACGCGATACGGTCATTAATCAAGATGGGGGGTAATGTTGAAACTCTCTTCCGCGCTCGCAGACGGGACCATGACGAGACAGTGACGTCATACGGCTAGCCGAAATGAATGACCGTGAAAAGCAGCATCTGCGCATGCGCCGATTGAACGTTGAGTGAAATTTGTTACTTGCGACAAACAGATTTTTATCTACCAAAAGTGATGCACTGACGCTAAGTGCGGCAGTACATACAATTGTAAGTATGTGTTTTGTGATTGACAACAAAATCACATCGACAAATTCGACGTGTGACAGTCGGACAACTTTGCATCAGCGTCCGGACTTATGATGTATTGCCGCTTCCGTCATATTGTGTCAACAATAATTATTTGACTATTTCTTCTAACTAACTGTTGAGTACCTAACCATTGTTGTTGTCAACCATTAAAAACTATTCGATATAAGAGTTGTTCTAATATCATTTAGAAGTTTTTCAGCCACAGAAAAAGTTATAAGTACCTACCTATGTTTGAAGAAGCTCCTTTGCTGGAATGATACCTACATATTTATAGACGATATTGTTTCTGGTGGTCAGTTTTTGTATTTTTTAGTGGAGAATATTATGAAATTAGGTACATACTTATACGTAGATATACAATTCACTTTCTGTATCGGTCCAGAACCCACATACCTATCCCGGAATCGTCTACATGCATATTTGGCATAATCCCTGGCGAATCATAGAAATTGCATGTCTTCGAATGAAGAGTCCCGTCTTTAACCCTTTCTTATGGACAATGTCTGGCGCTATATTGGTTCAATCATTACTTCTATAAATTCCCTGACATGCCTAATGTTACCAGAACCAAACCTTTGAGAACTAAACTCTGTGGGATTGTTCATTGATTGAGATTGAATTCGAATTGCAAATTATACGTATTGAGGTAGGTACCTACTTTATATTTGTTACCCGTGATTCTTGATATTCTCCCAGCGTTACATATGAAAAAATATACTTACCTATTGAAGGCCTCCGACTTCCTGACTAGCTCAGGCACTTGGAAGTGGAGGTTCATTAATGTGGAGGAACAGGCAGGAATCTCATAGACGTGGAGTAACCAAGAAGTTACGGTAGAGAAAGAAAGTCGATAACTCAAGAAAACACTGGTCAAACTTCATAACTGGTATATTATCAATGTTGTTACACAATTTAACTTATGGTCGCCCTTTATTCAAAAGTTTATAATCAAATGTCAGTGAAATAATGTTTATATATACTAGATTCTCGTTAAACAATCACGATAAGTCGAATGTCAAAATTATTTAACGTCTACAAGCCACAATTATCCAAAAGGAAAAGGTCTGAATTGTTCGCATCCGAAATTCACAAGTAAATTATGAAAAGTCATTTATTTAAATCTCGAAATTCAAAAAAAACATTTGAAAACGTCTGATTTATTTATATCGCGAAGTCCACAAAAATAACCACATTTATTACTGATTAATTAAAAATTAATTCAAATATTATTAATTAATTATTTTAAAATTAACTTAATTATTATTAACTAATTATTTAACATTAACTTAATTATTTCTAATTAGTTATGCAGACGAGATCGCGCAGGTCCCGGGGCAACAAAGCGTCACAGAGACGCCCCCCGGGATCCACAAGCAGACTGATATCGGATTTTAGAATCTTGCCTTTTTATCCGTTAGGGGTGGTCGTATTTCTTACCTATTCCCACCGATCACAGATCACCGATACCGCCATATGCTACACATTTATATAAGGTTGACGGATGTCAGTCTATCAACCAAACATATAGTGATATCGATGTACATAATATGATTAATATTAATATTACTTTAATTACATTAATTACCATATACTATTAACGCCCGTCCATATGTCCCACTTTATTATTTCGCTAACCTATTGCATATTACATTTCATTAACCATTATATTACAATTATACATTACCAATTATCTTACAACCAAATCATATTTTATATTTAATCTATCTTAATTAACCCTTTACCTAAGCATATTATATTTAGTCAAAATTTAATCCTATTATCTTATTACCTATATGTACATGGTCTGTGACCGACTTATCTCTTCCACAGTTCACCCTGAGAAGTGGTGGGACTTGTCAGAGCAAACTGCGGGACTTCTACATATATTAAATATTGTTCTGCTTTGTCGAGGGTCGTAATCATCTAACCGGAGGTACATTGACTACCAGGATCAGACCGAGCGGTTGGGAGGCACTACTCCTTATGGGAGCGCCCCCCACAGGGGCGGAAAATTAAGTGTGCGTCACTATCCCAACAACCAATGGCGGTTCGATGACTTTCTAGGTGGTGGGGTTTATCCATTAATTATTAAATATACATACCTACCCACTTTTTCATATTGTATATTATGCACCAAGCTACTTATGATAATAAGATTTTGTAAATGAGGAAATGAGTAATTTTTCAGAATAATATATAATATAATTATCTGAATCGTTACTTAATCACGTCTAAAAAGCGTGCTTAAAAATATTAACTTAATTAAAAATACATAATTATTATTATAGACTTACCATTATCAGTTATGAACAACGACATACAGCGAGCGTTTTTACTAACTATGGGGTTATTTGATTCGCTCCCCAGTATACGTATAGGTACTAACGCGAATGCATTCATATCCTTTGTATAACGAGTATAACTTATTGCATAATTTATTTGTATACTAATAATAAATATCTCTCAGGTTTAGATGGATGAAATAAATTAAATAGTTAATTTCATGTCATTAAGTAGGTATATTATTACAATGATAAAAATATCGTAGGTACGTATATTTTTCACATGGTAACGATGTGGGGATGGTCCCTGCGAACCCTTAAGGTAGAGTCTCCCCTGCCAACAACGACACAACCCTTGAATAATATTTACACTGAACAACAAATCCATACTTACATAGTAAAAAAATATATAAAATATAAATAAAAAGTAAACAGTTTGAAGAAATGCAGTAGGTAGGTACATTTAATTATAATTGCATAAGAATCACTCAGGTACCTACAACAACTAAATTAAGTCTGAGGTTTTGGTAAGGTGAGGGAAAAATTAGGAATTCAATTTGTTTATACGTTGTTTAGTTTAATTATTAAAGTTGTATAGAGTGGGGTCTATTGAAGGATCTTATAGGTTTTCACATTTTTCAGACTCCAATATTGATAACATGTCCAACTCAGTTGTAACTTGTAACTACCTACCTACCTTTAGCTAGAGTCTAGCTATGTAATTCAAAATTTGCTTAGATACAATATTCCCGGAGTTTGAAATTCGAATTCCGACGTTTCCTGTTTTAAACGCAAGAGCTAAGAAAAATTCAAAAATTCATTCGAAATTCAAAATTCGAACGTTCCTTCCAGCGGACCCGACTTCTTTTTTATCTTTCTTTTTCTTATAAGCCCAACGGACAGCTGTCGGTAATAAAAGTTTTCTCACCGCTTCAAAGACTTTGCCATCGGTTTGTGGGAGAAATTTGTAGTCGGCACAAGCAAAGCATGTACTGAATGTGCCCATGAAGTATTTGAAATGTTGTATGGATGACAGCAATGTTTCGGGGTGAATACTTTTTGGGCTTGTCGCGCGCTAGATAAGGAGAGAACTATTCGAGGGAGACGGGGCTCGGCAATCGACGGCTTTAAAACAAACTAAAATGAGTTAAGTATTGATATTACCTATCTCAGATTAAGTAAATCAACAGCTGGAGTGTATCTATACACAAATAATACTAAATAGTTTGCCAGAAATTTTAAGCCAAATTACAATAATCGACGATGTGTAAGCGATGATGCCCACAGACGCGTCGGGCGCGCGAAGTCGGCGAATGCAGTGTTTATTCATAACCATAATCACACGTCTCTTCCCGCGCATTACCCTTCACCTATGTTATAAGCGGCCCAAGCGGCACAAAATAAATATTATTACAGCGCCTCTCATAACAAAGCAATAAAAATATTATATTATTTAATTAAAATTTACGACGACATTCTTCAACCAGCGATAAACTGAACACGCAATAAAATAAAACAATGACTTCTCTGTAATTAAATAATTGCTTTCCGCCCGTCGATCGACAATGCCTCGCGCAGCGTGTTTATGCTCGCTGTGGTCAATGAATGGACTCATTGTATTTTCTTTCATTCGTATCGCCGAGAAGCGGTGATTCGCGAAAAAACGATGATTCATGCGGCGCGCGCGTATAATGCGTCGCCATATCCAGTGGGCGCTGGCGTATTTGATTACGTTGTATTTTCAATGATTTATGCGCCACTTGTAGAAATTTTGCGCGAGTGCGGCGCCTGACGCGTTCTGTGGGCACCATCGCTAAGGATTGACGCATTGTGTTATTTTGACCTATTATTTTCATTATTTCAAAAAGTATGAACCGTCTACGACTGTGTCAATGGCATGGTAAAAATTATTGGATTTCCAATCGATCTATGCTCCGGACTTGGATAAAATAACATATTGGAATTTTGGTCTAGAGCTATTCCATACTTATTTTTTCTGCTTAAATTTGTGAATATCTCGACTGATTTGACCGGGAATTCATCTCCACAATTATTCTTAGGCCAACTTTGTTGTCACTCTCAATATCTCTTCAACCAGCTGGAAATTATCTTCGCTACAAACAATTCCTTCATTCTACAATACCGGTGTACTAAAATTAGCTTGAAATAAACAATACTTTCAACGTCTTGAATACTTTAGAACAGTGGTTCTTAACCTGGGTTCGATCGAACCCCAGGGATTCGGTGAGTCAGTCTCAGGGGTTCGGCGGAGGTCAAAACACACATCCGACTCATAGGATTCGTGATGACACGCCCCGCTTGGCCATCATTGGCTGGTGATCACGCAATATCGCTTGGCCTATCTGTGCTGAATACCTCGATGAAATCATTGAAATTCAGCATAGCCAGGTTCAACAGTAACTCTTCAGAACAACAACGCTCTCAACGTTTTGGTGTCAACAAATGGTAACGTACCCTGTTATTGCTAAGAAAGCTCTGGAGATTTTCATACCGTTTGTTACAACGTATATTTGCGAGTAATCCTTTTCGAGGATGCTGGACATAAAAACGAAGAAAAGGAGCAGACTTTGTTGCGAAAATGACATGAGTGTGGCACTTGCCAAGGTGAAGCCGCGCATTTCTGAACTGGTCTCTGAAAGGCAACAGCAGAAGTCACACTGATTTGCAGTAAATATTCATTATTATGTTTTTGTTTTTGTGTGAAAATCATGTTTTAATGGTTTTGTTCTTTGAACACAGTGATGTTGATGCACGGTTCATTTTGTGCACCAGTAAAATATATACCTATGTTTTGAATTTGAAAAAAATCATATTTTATTTTTCCAATTAAGAAGGGTTCGGTGAATGCGCATATGAAACTGGTGGGTGTCAGTACCTCCAACAAGGTTAAGAACCACTGCTTTAGAATCTTACGTCAGGCATCACCTTCGATACGTATGTAAGTTTGCATAATAAAAATGGAGTATTAATAATGACTCCGTAACGAAAATTTAACCCCCAGTGACCTTAAATAAACGGACCATCAGAAGACTGGGGGGCTTTCGAGTTGATTTGGTTGTTTTGGCTTATGATGCGGATCTTCTGAGCTGATTATGTCATCTATGATTATATTTTTTAGGTTAAGCCACTTAACTTATAGCAACCATGAAATGGAGAAACTTATATTTATAAGTAAGGAACATCAGATGCGTAACGTAAGTAGAGAATGATACTGATAATCTACGCAACCAGCGGCTCAATATACAGGCGTTGGTTCCAGGCTAGGTATGGTATGTGTACTTGAATTTGGTCGGCAACATTCTTTATATAAGACGGCACAGAGAGAAGAAGAATCTTGAGACAACTCAAGACACATTCGTTAACATAAATTTAATATAGATGGTGCATTCAATGACACGCATTTATATAGTGACTCTATTGATAGTGATATTATAGTCCATCGTGTGGTTGTGCACAGAACGCAGACGATAGGTAGGTACTCAAGTTATGTTCTTTAAGATCCTTCAAAGGCACCAAGATATTATTATTACATGGAATGCTCACACCGGATTCAGTTCAGACATAGGACAGTATTGTACCTACCAAATATCGTGACATTAATTTGATTTTTACTTAGCTGTTGAAGACGGACATACTCGCACAGTTCTCGGATTTTGGATTACTTAAATCGAAAATGTGTCAAAACCAGTTACCTATGTAATTCAATTAAATCAGTAAAGATTAGCAAGACATCGATCATAAAAAATGGTTACCAAGTTGTTAGGTATCTAAATAACAAAATTAATCTTTACTTATAAAGAAATAGCCAGTTTATAATATTATTTAAATAAATATTTTTTATTTTATTTTGAAGCCGTCCGTTTCTAAGGCGGTCTAGACTGAGACAGGGCATGGAATATGCAGTGAAGCAGAAAGAGATATACACAAGGAGAAAATGTATGGCTGTATGCATACGAAGAATATAGGCAACGTTGGCACAAGACTAGACTCGATACCCGTATGTGTGCAGATACTATACACGCGCGTGTATGCTGGACTCTGATTCTCAACTTGTAGTAAAGTCATCACTATTATAATAAATGTTTAGATATTATAATTATATTGTTTCTTCTCATCTACCCCTTTGTGTATCTACACTGCCCGTTTTATTTACATTTATGATTTATAAGATGTTTTTATCAGTATGTAAGTATTCAATACATATAATTTTTTCAATTAGTGTTTCACTCACATGGTGATTTTTTTCAAGTATAAATGTAGCGATATAAAATATGGTAAATACCACGCGATTAACTTATATTAATTAGCTTGAAATTACCACCAAGTAAACGCTGACTCGCTGATATTTCCTTGATATTATCTGTCTAAATGGATTGGAGATTTCTTATGCTCATTCATGGTCTTCATCCCAGCAACTGTATTCTCTTTCGAACGTATCATCACACAATGTGATCCAAGTCCACATCCAGCTTTATGTTTCACGACGTCGTTCGGTATCTGCAATTGTGCACAATACTGATATTTTCTAAGATGCTTAAATCGAGAAACTTTTTAAAATTAAGTATTACATACAATGTCATCAATAATTTCTATCCATCCTCTGCAGGATGAAGGACTCCTTAAATATTAATATTCTTGACTGGTTCATCTCCTGTCTGACCATGTTTTTCTTGACCTATTATAATATTTTAAAAACTTATATTGTCCCAAATTTTATAGTAATATTAATGACATTTGTTTTAGCAGTACATTTTGTGTCACAAGTGTGTCAAGCAGGAATCCTAGTCTAGTCCAAGTCTAAGAGGGTGTAGGTTTATTAAGCTATTTTTATCAGGTAGCGTATAATCAAAATGCAACTGTAGGTATAAATAATACTATGATGATATCTGTAGCGAAAGAAACAATCTTCAATAGGTGTTTCGGACGAAATGGTAGATTATTTGGTGAGTCCGTTGTTATTTGAGATAATATCTAAGTTGAATCAGAAGTCGTTAAAATTATCATAATCATTTGAAAAAAAAAATGTCTCGAGTACCTATAAGAAAGTGCAGAATGCAGAATGCTAGGGTTCCATATCTAATGACTGGACGATGTGGAATTTATTATATTTGAGTTCTTAGTAGCATCAAGTAGAAAAGACTGGAGACTGGAGGAGTTTACTTAACGAAGCCAGGATCTCGTCCTGATCTATATAGATATAGCAATAACTGTAGAATACTTTAGGTCTTAGTAGTTAGCACGCCAAATACAAATAGGTATATATTATAGCAATCACTGTATATTTATTACTGTTCTAATAAAAATCGCTTTCGTATACCTGTTTGTCTATAATGTCTAATACGACAGGTGTGGTGGGGATAAGTTTATTAAAAATAATTTAAGTATTTTAAAATTTGTTGAGAAGGATTGCATAGCTAAGGTACATGCAAGGGTAGGTAGGTAGGTACTGAGAACACTGCAAAACGCTAAGGTGTATGTGTGTGTGGGTGAGCTCACAGCCGAACGTACAGTCGACCAACTCTTGCTGTCAGAACAACTTCGTTCGATGTACATATCTACCTACTGCCGAAAAAATCCGAGAGGCGAACAATGCTCTATCTATTACAATACTAATAAATTTAATATTTACAATAATTTGTTAAGACTCGTGAATCGGTCTTATCAGTTACCACCAGAATTAAATAACAATTTTAATTTAGCAAGAATTCGAGTGCAGTTCCATGCAGTCTCTCATCACACTGACCGAGGGTGAAGAAGCGATGTTGGACCTGACTCGTCCGTGTGCTACCGGTGTCTCAAGATAATTTCAACATGGCCTGCTGGTTCTTGAAGTTGTAGCCGGATTCAGGCCAGGGGCCGTTAAATACAATCCATATTTGAAATGACGTATACGGCGGATCTACAAGATACTGGTATGACCAGGGAACGCGCTAAAAGACTGGCAAGCAATTAATAAGGATTCTTAGACGAGAGCGACTGTGGACTAAAAAGAAGACGAACGAAAAATGGAATACTCTCATCCACCAAAATCCAATCGAACTGTTTTTTTTTATCGAGAAGGTATTGTAACTGTCGATCCAACTGCCACCAAGCAACGATCGAAAATGATATTTCGCGATCCGTGCAAATGATCAGTGTGACTCGTTGGATCTGATTGGATCGGACTGAAAATGTTATTTGAGTCATACAATATCATAACATTAAAGACAAACACGTTTTCAGAGAAGGTATAAGCCATCTGATCAATATGACGTGTAAAAATCACCTTTATTTCAATATGTAGGTAGAGCTCATTTTTAAGTACCTATATTATAGTATGTATGATTATTTTTCTCTTGTTTATAGTAAAGTTGATGAAAAGACATGGTAAATAATATAAAGAACAGCGTAACAAATATATATATAAATATATCGAAATAGGTATTCCTTACCACAATTCAGTGGTGCTAATTATTTAATGTTGACATCTCTTTATTTGCTCTCTTTCCCTTTGTATGTCAAATATTTCCGTCGTTCATGATTAACCAACACCTGAAATGAACAAAATTGTTTATTTGTATCACTGACTGGCAGAGTAGTATGAGTTAGTACTAATTATCGTCAGTTATGAAAAAATAGCAACACGACGTGTTCTGACGTTTTCAGAGTTTACGACTCTCGGAATTATCTTAAAATTTCATGGCCGACTATTTCGTAGCATTTCTGTGTAAGTACAACTGTTTATTAAATTTCCCAGCATAAACTGTAGGTTTTTTTAAATACCGAAATCATTAATTAATTAATCGCTCAGGTTTTGTGGATTTCACAAACTTGTCTTGCAGGAATGTGCGAGTACAGTCAACCGAATGCCGGCCTGTCCCTTCATGAACGGCTGCCTATACGTACTTTTCCATGCATACAATATTCAAGCTTGGCAGTATAAAATTAATTTATAATACCTACCTATGTGAAATGGAATCAAACATGGTAATATTATGTGGGCTCAGTTTACTGCATTCGCGACATTTCGCCAACGACTATGCGCTACCACCAGTACACAGCGTAATGAAGACCTCCACTAAATGCTCCTCCTCATACCTACCTAGGTACGGTTCACGCCGTTTAAAACGACAATAAAGTAGCAATAAAGTAAAACCTTCTTGGTGTGGTTGTAAGAGAGTCCGATTTTCGAGGGTGGAGAAATATGGGCCTACACGTGTTAAAGAATACTTAATAAGTATGTTATTTTCAATATTATTTAGATACCTACGTGTGTAAGTGGTACATATCATAATATGGATTAAAGTTTGACACGTAAACGCAACGCGCATTCAAAATTCGTAATAATATTGCTTGCTTTCAATGGCTTACCTCTCAGGTCCTCTCATAAAGTCATTCACCAGAACTGCCGTCAAAGTCTTGGTCTAATATGGCGACTGGCTTTCGTATTACTTAATGGTTCTACGATCGCCACAGATGAGTAGGCAGGCTTTCTTGCAAAATTTTCTACGAGCCAATCGGATTTTCCACACATTTTTCTGTCTAAATTCTAAAATATCGAGACACAAACAACGACTCCCAAAACCAACCACCCCGCACCGCTCTAGGTCATAATCGGGCATATTACGAGGCCCTACGTTTGGTGTGAAGCATCAGCAGTTGGTTTCGCCTGGTAATATTGTCTCAGAAGTAGATACCAAAGACAGAGGTCATTACGCTCTCAAGTGAGCTTTGAGTGAGTTTACTTAATTTAAAAAAAGTGCCCATGGTAGAGAAGAGCAAGGAGAAGTAACATAAAACAAATGAGTCTAATAATAAACATAGTATACCGACTAAATTTAAAAAAAGTCAAATCAATTCAGACATATTAGGTGAAGATAATATCTTCATTTCCGTGGCGTAGTCAGAATTATTGATCACCTATGCAAAAATCTGCAGGTACCTACCTACTTAGCCCTTTTCGGTGTTTAACACAAAACAATTTCTGAGTTCACTAGTGTTTAACCTCGCCATTAGGAAATACAACTGAGAGCTTGTTTTAGTTCTTCATTGCAAAAAAAATAGATTTCCGTGGGATTTATTTTTAATCTACATTTTTTGTAAATGGTAAGTACCTATATTATAAAATTGCAAATTCATTATCAACTATCGGACTAATATTTAGTTTATATTTCTCCGGTTGCGCTAATGCTTTACCTTTACATACCTCTCGCAATGTATGCGCCCCTATGCCACTGACATCGTTGGTTTGCTGCTTGATTCGTACTTACATTATTTATAATGTTAAGTTTTCGCCTCGATTGTTTTTTATTATAGATTATTGAATATTCCGCTAACCAATGTTCCTAATTTAAAACTTTGATTATGGGATCGGTTCTGTCACAGTTCAGATGTAGCCCGGTGGCTGTCGAGCGCAGCGGGTCCGTGGTTCAGTTGCAGGCAGAAGGAATGCGACGATCACGTTTTCTTGCAGGACAAACGCACCGGTCTCATCTTCTTGCCCAGGGGTTGACAAACTTGGTTCAATTTAATACGAAATGAAAACAAAAATGTAAGAATATGATTGTCTATTGAGGGTTAGATTATAACATTTGTTATGGAACGGCGGGATCAACTTCATAAAACACTTATTAAATTATCATTATTAATAGATGTGTTGGACAATAATTTGTTAATAATCTGATTGCATATAGTCGATGCTTCATAGTTAGGGCTGAGTTGATACTGACTCATGACTACTCATGACTCAAGAGGTTACATTTAAAACAAACCGTGTCAATATTTAAGTATAGTATCTCAGACGTTAGGTTGATAATGATGATAAGATTGATAAGAAAAGCAGACATAAAACATCTCTCAGCTAACAATAAGAAAGTAGTCGTGAAACTATGGGGCGATAAAAACAAACCTCATCAAAATAATGCATTCCAGACGTTCGTTATACGTTTGCTTATCAATACTTGGTATTGATAATTTCTTTTTTAATGGTCCTTTGTATAACAAACTTGTAGGTATGTTGAACAAAGTTGACGCGGAGTGTATTCGGACTACTGAACGTCATTTTTATGGGGAAGTGTATGTTGGGTATCACGCATAAAGACAAAAAAAGGATCGAATGGTTAAGGAAGTAAACGAGGCTATGTGACGTAATTAAGGATACCAAAATCCTTTAATGGAATGGGCCGAACAGAATTAGGATTGACGAAATACCAATTCGACAGAATTACGTGGCAGCGAAGAACCAAAGGAGATAAGGCAGAGAAGAGTGGATAGAGCTTGACGAGACCTACATCCAGCAATGGGTTAAAACAGGGTGATGGTGATTTAGTTTGTATTAGGTCTAGGCAACAATAGCGTTGCCCAATGATTTTTTATTGCCAGATATAGCATTTTTAATAGAATCTGGTGGATAGCATTACATCTGATATAATATGCAGATCTTTTGAGGGTTCTATTGATATATCTTACAAATAAAACAAATGTACCTACGTAATGCCTACTTTCGACCAAGATCCATCGGTTTGGTGAACATTGAACATTGTATGCAAATAATTGTTCGAACATGTTCTACGTTCGTTTAATATGTTCTGATAGAAATGACCTTGTATGTCTGGTTTACGACACAACTGGGAAATATTGGATATAGGTACCTACTTACAGATTTTTTTGGTTTCACTGGGCGTAACGTACAATATATTTTAAGTTTCTGGTCATTGTATTTTTAATTTTGAACTGCATTATTTTCTGTCATCTGCTTGGTCGTTGGATGGCCCAACTTGCACCGAATTTAAATGGCGTGATCCAGGGTCCAGGACGCACGAGGGATCCTAATATCGAATTGGAGGTGGATTGCGGAAGATAAACTGGACTGATAAAGATGACCTGAGAACGCCAAGGCCCACTCCAAGCCTTTGTAAAAAAACGATCCGTCTGTCATTCCATGTTATGCGTGTCATAGTTTTGCCATCAGTCATCATTTCATACCTACTTTAGATATCACGTTGACTTAGCCGACTTCGCGTCTAACAACCGCAAAGAATTTTCAGTTGAACAATAACTCTTCACAGTGTGCTATTTTTATGTGAACCTATTTTCGACCAATATTTTCAACCGCTGGTTGCATCCAGCAGGCTTGCACGTATCTGGACATCCTTTACCATCCGCCTTTGTTGCTTTTAACCCCTTAACTGCCAGTAAATTAAACAGAAGCATTTATTTTCCAATGCAATAATGACCTTACCACAGTTGGAAACAGTCGATAATAATTTACAACGCAAGTAGGTAAGTAAGTACATATTATTATATTATCATACCATTATTATATCAAAGTCTGATTTATTAAGTATCATCCAACTAGGTGTCTAGTCCAGGGATTCCCAACCCTGTGCCGGTGGGCGGTGAGCACAGGTGGGCCCTCAAGCTCTTTTGCGTGCTCCCATGGAAATATGCCCACCATTCCATTTTTGGCTCCTGATGAATACATCTGCCTGCAAACAAAGTGTAGGTAGGTCCTTGTTAATTTGTCGCTAAACAAATGCGCTTATACAAACATTTAACTTAAAAAACGTGTCCACATATTATGTAAACATTGCTATAAAATAAAATATAGTTTGGACAGTCCACACCGCACAAATTTGCGCACTTTAATTAAAACAACATTCCACGAGACCACGCATAGATACAAACGCGATCTACGAGCTGCAGGTCGCACATCAAGGCGACATGCGCGAGACGTGGCGATGGACTAAAAGAAGTCCTGTTCTTGTGTTTGCCCAATTCCCCAATACTGGGGCGTGACATGTGAAGTCAGTTGAACATTTTTTTATGAAATGTTTATTCGTTTACCGAAGATGTCAGTCTGGAGTCTTGACTAGTACCTATACTTAATTACACCTGTTTGATAACGGAGTCATAATATTATTGAGTTCTACGACCTACGTAGTAATAATACTATCATTTATTTATACCTACTGCAGTTGTGAAGAATGCCGGTGGGATTTTGAAAACGTCAAATTCAAAAATACTACGAGAGTTTCCCAACCGGTGCACCGGTGCATGGGAAGAGTGGCGGAGAATATTATTCAGCAAAGTCAAATTCAAGCGTCTACGCACCGTCGCGAGATTCGTCGACGTTCAAATTATTCATAGAAAAATACCATAACCAATCTAAAAATATACTTACCTACTACCATATAGGGACCTAGTAGGTACTGCAGTCTATGAATTTTAATTCATCCTTACGAAAAAAAAAATACGTTATTTATCTCTTTGCAATGTTGAGTCGGAGTCGCATACCATACATCACAGATCAATTTATTGACAACGAGGTAAGTAACTTTTAGTACCTACCTATAACTACGATTTAGTCGTAAGACAAATTTTTGGTTGGCTTTACAATTCTTAGAATCAGCTTAAATTCTTAACACAAATATTTTGACTATTATTCATGTACCTAAATACTCTATCTACCTAATATATATATACCTAAATACTCTATCTGTTTATTTATTTAATCTGAGATCAAGATCAAAGAATTATTACGACTAATATGCCCGTATCTGATCAGTGATCATGCTTAAGGATAGACTTCATTATTACTTTGACAAGACCGAAACAAAAAAGTTTGGATTTCAAATCCTTTCAATAAACTAATGCATATTACAAATATGTAGGTACAGTCGTAGTTAAATAAAAATAACACATTCTCTAACAAAACTCTGGGACTCTCAACTGTACTCGGTTAAAACCAAATGCCTTCTATTCAATGATTACATTCTGACGGTGCTGCTTTACATTAGCGAATCATGGCACATTACGAAAGCTCAGTACCTACAACCGTATGTTGAGCTTTGAAAACAGATATTTGAGATAGATACTGGTTGTGAAGGAGATAAGAGACCGAAAATCAAATATACTCGTAACTTAACTTAAATGAATCTAAAATTATTCTGGACTATTTTGTGAATTTAGGTATTGGAACAAGTAGGTACCTAATCGTACAGTTTTACAATACAACTCGTGATGGGGAACTTTTAACTTTTTTGAGTGGTTGAATTAATTTATAGCTACAGAAAAACTTGCAAACCCGAAATTTGAAGGAAAGGCGATTGTTCACTCGTATTATTATGCATTACGAACGAGGAGCGAGGAGTGACACTGCTTAAATCTTACAAGAATAATGCATAGCTAACAAACCAAGCAAAATGTTTTGTCCATCGCCACGGATAAAGTAACTGCACCCATATTGTAACAATGAATTTTTGCAACCGTGAAAAAATGCATCTCGTATCAAAGTGTGTATTAAATTTATGCCATCCAGTTGGCAAATATACCCACGGGAAACGACCGTACCAAAGTTCTGTGGACCATACAATACGTTGCAATGTGCGTTGATGCGGTGACCACGATTTACATTACATTTTTATACGGAGGCAGTTATCCATTACAAATAAAAAACATATATTAACGAGGTTGCCTGCAATAATTTATACAAAACTACTTCAGATGAAACTACTGCTGCATACAACGGCCGGTGAATAGTTGAAAACGGGTAGATCACAAAGGCGTTTAAAAAATTCTCAGACTGAACCTAAATATAAAACAGTGAAGCCGTAAAGGTAGTTTCCATACTAGATATATCTCACGTCATAAAATACAAAAGAGTATTTCTGACAAAATCAGCTGGTGATTCATTACATAAAGGCAGCAGCTGTTTATTTATCAGTAATTAATTATTCGCTGTTGTTTATATTATTTTCAATTACTTTAGTATCATATTTAGTAAATATTTTGACAATTTGTTTAATTAAAATACGATATCCTTATGTATGTATATTTCCGTACTTCCTCGACATTACGAAGCAATGAATAAAATAAACACTTTTTTAACACTTGTTTTTTGGGTTACTGATTGGAAATTTAAGATGCAGAATTGTTGATATTATTAATTTGTACATGTTATGTATGACATAGATAGCTATATATTTCAGAAACACCAAGGACCTTTATTTGGATGCACACAATCTCATACTCACATGTGTTATTTTTGTAAAACGTATGTACTTACATACTAATGGATTTAAGTTTTGTGCTATTCCATTTGAGTAAATACACACTGTGTGTGTCAGTAATAGTGCATGAAAATGCCGAAAGGCAAAACCTGGGTCGCGCAAAATATTACTCAAATGGAATAGTACAAAACTTAAATCCATTATATTTTAAATTCAAATTCCACCAAGTACACTCGGTTGATAGTATTAATATTATTAGTATGCTATGTGCATACCGCAAAAGATGTAGGTATTCATTGGCGCGTTTAGGGTGGTAGAGGCCCGACGCATTAACTGATTTTGAGGCTCCCACAATAAAAAATAAAACAGATCGATAAATTCGAGCTTTTTTTATTTGTATAAAATTTAGTCATATTTGCATCGCTTTTTCGTAAATAAGCTACTTTTGTAAAAAATTTACAATATTAAAATACCAACACAAACATTGCCAAACTACATAGCTACTTAAATAGGTAGGTACCTAAACTTTTTATAAAAAAATCTCTTCCTTCCTTCACGTTTTCATGAGCAGAATATTTTTTTGTCACTCTCGACGATGTCTAATAATTGTTACACAAAATCTACTACCTATATTTTTATTTGACTAAATAAGGTACTTAGATTCTCAGATATGTTTAAAATTTTGGTATACATACATTAATAATTTAATCTATGTTCTTTTTTTTCTTTCGACCATGTCCGATTCTAATAGGATCATATGGGCCTCCACAGAGTAGAGGTTTGTATTGACAGATTTTGTTTTTTACGAGAAATGGATGTCAGCCACTTGCTCAACCTATTAGGTCCATACCCTGACACCCACAAATTGAAAAACAATATGTGTACTTGCCAGACCCAGGATTCGAACCTGGGACCCACGGCGTTATAGTCCAACGCTTAGGCCGCGCGGATATGTAAGAGGCCCCCTTTTAATCTTATGACGAATTTATTGAGTCATTTGTGTTATATACCTAAAACCCGCCACTGTAGGTATGTTATGTGTGCATATTTTCCAAAACAAAAACCTACTACTTAATTTAGTTATTGTATTTAAGAATCAGAACATTTGTTTGATTAGCAGTTTAAAAATAAAATGTATTTATTGAAAAACATGTATTTATTATGGATTTGATTTTAAACAATATATTTGGCAAAGTTAGGCAATACAATAATTGGACACTTTTAACAACAATTTGGAAGACTGGATTCGTATATTTCATTGACACGTCATGCTGGTGACATGCTATGAAGAAGACGCTACCCATAGTAAAAAAAACTTTGAAACCGAGTTATCATGGATTTACATTGCTTTTGAATATAAAGCTGATTTTTAAAGGATACCTACTAAATATCCATGAATTATTTAAATATCAAACTAATTTTTAATATCTGATGATTTATAAATATATAAGTATATGTGGAAAACATAGTAGAAAGAGAAACATATGATATAACTATATTCAATTCTAAAAAATATACATATAATTGGTGGTTATGTAGATTTTGATACGTCTAATTAAATACTAAAGTATTGGTGACCCTATAAAAATACAAGATGATGCACCGATTCTACCTACCGATTTTTTTGTGGAATCCTTAGTATTAAAATAGAAGGCTCGAAGGCCCATGGTCCAGCAGGATGGATAATGAAGGGGAGGGAATATTGAATAACAAGAGGTAAAGGGGGTAGGTCTGCATGAGAGAAAGAAGCAGGGTCAACAAAAAATCTTACCTGAAATCTTGTGCACTGCTTGGATCCTTGGATGGCAGTGATGTAGCACCATTCCATGCCTTCAATATTTTTAGTATATACAGTCGAACTTTGTTATTACGACCGCGGAAATAGCGAGATCTTGGATGTAATGAGGAAACATTTGTTGACATTTTAGTTTATGATTTTCTCCATATATTTATTCACTTTTATAACGAGCTACTTGTCAGGTTTACCGAGCAAAACGTTAAGGTGCCGATCATTTAAAAACAACATTTTCGACCCTAAGCAATAAAATCCGACCGTGAAGTTAACTAGACCGATGCCGCCGGGATCGGATTATATTTATGGCAGTAGTTAAGTGTCTAAGTAGGTACCTAATTGGTGTTTTGGCCAACAACATTGAAAAAGTATCCAAGCAAATGGTTGAAATTGCATGTAAAAAATCCAAGCTTTGTGAAGTCAGTAGGTACACACCAGCGCCGGCGGTTCATCACTTCATTAGAATAAACAACTTCTTTGTAGTTTATGAATGCCATGCTTGTTTCGGGATTTTTACGATGGTTTTCAGATTTTTTATGTTCTATGCTTAAATAGAACGTGGCGTGAAAAAAATTATAGGTATAACGATATAACGAGTAATGCTTATAACGAGCAAATTCAGTCGGTCCCATCTTCCTCGTAATAACCAAGTTCGACTGTATTTAAATAGTTTCATCAAAAATGGTAGTATGTATGTACCCACTAAATTAAAATGTAGGTAAGCTTGAGTTTGTAAAAAAATGTCATTAAAAAACTTGAAAATCAGAATGTTAAAAAAACAGGACAAATAATAAATCTATTGAAAACGTGGTAATATTAATTATGCCATTTGCATTTTCGTAAGCAGATGGTTCATCCCATTTGACGAAATGAAAATAGTACTTGGGTGGGATAGTGTGTTATTATTTATCATTATCGATTCTTGAAATTGCTTTAAATTTTCTAGCAAACCATTTGGTAGTAAATATTTTTGTAGGTATATAAACACTCCGTCTGTTTATTTAACTGAATCTGAAGTCACCAATAAGAACATTAACTAAATGCAGAAAATTTAAATGCATAGGTGTAGTAAATAAACTGACGTAGTGTTTCTATTATTAATCATACGTAGGAAAATCTTAGACGAAGAGTTTGCAAAGGAATTTCAGCTATTTCAAAGAATCAATCATTCCGAATACATTGTGATATTTTACCTACTATTTTTTTAATGGGATGAATAATTAAGGCGCCAATAGCAAAAACCGATAAATACATTTTTTTTATTCTGTTTTCAAAATCGAACAAAACATACGTAGGTAGGTACTATAAGTAATTTCAGACAATATGTAATAATTAATAATATATAACTTACAAAACCTAAAAAAAGCATACGAAAAAAAATGTTCTCTGGCATGCAGAAACCAACAAATTAAATAGAAAGAGGCACATGCAGATATGTCAAATTACATTTATTGCAATTATTATCAGTTGACTGGCAAATAAAATCGACTTATTTTTCTTAATTGGAATACACTGCGGTGGAAAAAATAAACTAAACTCGATAAAACTAATAATTTAAGCGTAAAATACAAAAACGTCGTTTACAGTGGACTGAAATACCTACGGGTGTGGAGAAGCAGGCAACCGATCTCGAGTGCGGAAGAATACAGGATAAACTTAAACACTTGTCAAGAAGACGTCATTCGTCGAATACTGACAACTGCTCTCGGCTTATGCAATGACGCTCATTTAATATTGGTGTATCGAAGGTTGCAGCACACACTATTGCACGTCTATAATGCGTGATTCATCGTAGGATGCTCACACATTCAAAACCCTGATCAAAATGTACTATATTGGGATATAGCCTATCGCAATTCTATTTATTAATCTGTTCTGTGGTCGTTTACTACTATCATTGCAAAGTGGGCATATCGGATTTTGCTATTAGACGCGTTAATTGTCCCACTATCGTGCCAATGGCATGGTAAAATAACCGCGTTTTAATAATATATTTTTTAATGCATAGGTACTTATCGTAGTTTACCAAGCTTTGGATTTTGGGATCAAATAATAGAGCGGGGTCCTGGGAGTGCGAAACTTGGTAGTGAATGTTGTGATATAAAATATAAATAATCAGACAAAAGGTGCACACTCGCTGGCGGTCTATATTTTTTTCCGCATCCCAGCAGGATGGTAGGCAGGCGAGGTTTCGGGTTTCAAACCAACCATCAAACCAAACTACCAAACAAAACTGAATCCTACAAAGTGCACAGATATCCCAGTTGGAGCGAGCCGTAAATTTTTCCGGGGTATGGAACCAGTCATTTCAAATTTAATGATTATTATAATAAAAATAGTGAGTTACCTACCAGTCATGATGAGATATCCAGACATTAACGGCCCACATGCTCAGCGTAGGTCAAAATGGAGCTTTTATGGTATTTTCAGAGCATAACCCTGGACATTCCTTAAATGTTGTAGATAATCTATTTATATAATTTGAAGCCTTATTATCCTTTATATTTATTTTAAACATTATTTGATGACTGCATAAAGTATTTTTATTACATAAAATAGTATTATTTTAAACCTCTCGCTCTGTTTTAGAATATAGTCATATTTCAGTACGTCCATGTGCAGTGGTGTTAAGATTTTTTAGATTTATTAATTTTTAAACGCGTTTACAAAACCATTAGTAAAATTAATGTTTAATTAATTTATTATAAACCAGTTCAATTAATAATGAAATTTATTTAAGTACTATTTCAAAGGTATTGCTTTCTTTTTTTTCCTTTATGCATATTAACCACAAATTAAATTGATATTTTCAACTTATTTTCCATTTTTTCGAATATTTCCCATCTGATTAAGTTAAATAAACAGATGTGGTGTTTTATACAAAAATACTAATAAATAGTTTCTCAGATAATTGAATGATTACGGAACCAGCACGATTTTACGCCACTGATTAAGATTTTTGTAGGTGTCTTTTGACTATGCATGTTATTTAGACTCTATTTTAACGCAACTCGAAATTCAATGCATCTCGTTCTGCAAATCGCTAGCTGATTCTTGTATTTGCACTGGATTTCAACGCAATAGATAATAGGTACCTATTAAAAAATCAGTTCAAACTCCAAACGATGCCCTCAAACCTCAGCTGCATACAAAATAATGGGAGTAGGTATACGTCCTGATTTTACTCAATAAATTAATGGCTGACGTGGTTTTTTATAACTTGTTAGAATTTGTACTCACCTGATGTCGAGCCGATAACGGGGCAAAAAGACATAACGCATAACAGCTGGTGTCTAATAAATACCTAGAAACTGTAATCTTGTAAATACCTACAATCATGACCCCCACAAAGGGTGGGCTTATAGGGCTCTAGCCTGGGGGCCTGGGCTCAGGGGGGGCCCGGCCTGACGAATCGACTAGATAAGTTAGATAAACACACATCACAAATTTTGCTTTAATAGGAAAAAAATCCGCACAATATCCTAGTCTGAGACTACGTTTCAGGGTATGGCCTACATAGATAGATCAACTATAATAATATATAGTATTGAATGTCGTATAGGTAATAGTTTCTAACTAAACAAAATTGTACTGATAATCGATTATCTGTCCAAATAGGTACGAAAGACTATGAGTAGAAATGTAAATTATAGGTAGGTATAACCCATTTAAACTATCGGGACCAGTTCGAATTTTCGTCAAACAGCGTTCGAAATGGAAAATTTTACGAACCGGAGCGCTCTATAATTTTCCAAAAATATGTATATACTAGTTATATGTATTCTATGGAAATATACCTGCCAAGTTCAGATGGTCAAATGTCTTTAAACTTGTGGCATACGATTTTAGGGCATAATGTTGTCGGCGCTGCAAATGAAAATTGACGTTTGCGTCACGTCATAAATATTTTTTTACTTTGATTCCGACAACTTTCGTATAAACATGTAAATTATGTATAATAATATACTTAAGTAAATTTATTTTATTACTTTTTAACATCTCACGAACTAAAATGCAATATTTAATTTTCCATGAGACGTAGCGATCATCTGGAGGGTTTCACAAATAGGAGCTGCGCTCCGGTGCGTTACGGTCCATTTCGAGCGCTGGTTAAGCATGCATAAAAAATATAGTATTGCAAAACTGGTAATTTAAGTAGGTACTTAGATCGCTTTGTCGAAATGCTAGGGACACTGTATCCGCGGTGCGCGCATTTAAAAAAAATCGTTCATAGTAATAATAAGTAAGTAATAAAGTTTATATTATTAACTATTAATCCAAATTGTATTGTGCAGTTCTCGTACTTTTTTTTTTTTTTTACATAAATCCAGAATTTCAAAAAGGCAACCTTCTCGACTGCCAAAAGCGATATTGCCGTATTATTTATTGTTTTGCTAAGCTGTCAACTATGCAACGCGTTCATAACTTTTAGTCGTCATTTTTGTATCTGTTTGGTGTATGGTGTTTACATCTAAATTTTGTTAAGATGACATAGATAATGATTTTGTACCATCTCGATACTAATAATAACAGGTTCGCTAACAAGCGAATACTTATAACAACCGGTTCGTGCGAACCAGCTGGATGAAATCACTGTGAATACCTACTATACAAAAACTGCGTATCATCTTAACAAAAAAATATATTTTTTCTACACAATCTGAGGATTCAGTCCCTTTGAAGGCATTTCTTCGAAAAATCTTCAAAAAAAACTTGTTTTCTTGTTAACACCTTGAAGCCCGCATTACGTATCATCATTATGATGTAAGGGTAAGTAAGGTACACGTCTACTTGACAAACGTTTTATATTAAAGTACGTATGATTCCAATATCATCACGAAATGTAAAATATCTATAATTAGTATTTTTGTTATAAGTTCAAGTTTGCTACTACATCCGACAGTTTTTTGATACGGTGACAATTGTTTGACCGACGCTCCATTATATATAAATATATACCTACATTTATTAAAACTATGAATTATAGAAAAAAAATCACTTCTAGACCACCGAGAGAAATTGTCAAACTACATTCCTATGACAAGAATGCGTCCGGAGCGCATAACGATTTAAAACACGGTAACTTTTAGCATGTCATTGGCACGGTCGTGCTTTTAAACTTGGTAGGTAGCACAATGGGTTCAGCATAGTCGAGTCTTGGAATCGGTTCAATCTACTTAGTATATACTTAACATCATACTATGCGGCGATCTACGTCTCCGACCTTGCTATATTCCAGTCATGTTCAACTTCAAGTAAGTTGTGATCTACTCCAGTTAATACAAACTGGCAGTGATCTACAACACTCTTCCATTGATAATTTTCAACTCGAACAAACGTATTCTATGTGGTTGAGGATAATTAAACTAAATATTATGTTTTTCACCATCCTACAAAGAGCCTATATACAAAATCATAGTATATCCTTGAACATTCCATTCCTATAGGGCCTATAATAAGATCGACGCATTGGATATAATATGTACCTGCTTTCCAATGCACAGCCTTATTATTATGTTGACTGTAGAATAGTATTTATGTAATATAATAGTAATCATAAAACGAAAAAAAGCATTCGAATAATGCTCATTCAACAATAGTTATTATTATTATTACGTTTAAAATTAAATAATTACAAGATAAAAAGAACTTTTTATATACTTACAACGTTTTTAAATTTTCTGTTGAATTATTATGCTCAAACTTGTACTTGATATGAAGTAAATAAAAAACAAACAAACAAATATAGAACACTGAAATGTCATTTTGATTTTCATAGTAACGCACGTACCTATATATTCATAATTTAGTTGCTACGACAACCCCCTTAGCAACCAATGATCTTTCAATAAGTCTTTTACTTTTTACGGATTTTTCTGAAATAACTTTCCATACAAAAGAGAACTTGTTAACTGAATATGAATTCAATTCTGATGAAAGATGGCTAAAAGTATTAAAAGAATGCATTGGCATCGTGTTCTGATATATTCTAAAAGTTTCAGATGTCTAGCTAGTTGGGGAATTAGTTAAACATCGATTGCAAGATTTGTACTGGACAAACAAGAATACGAGCTAATAAAAACGTTGTAAAAATATATTTATTTTTGTTTAAATGTTGTTAGATTGTACGTACATTTGCAGTAAATTGTATGTTTCATGAAATTAACAGAAAATACAATTTATGTAGTTATGTATAAATAATTATATTATTTTGAATATTTTAAAACTGGTTGGTTAGGTATATTAATCTACAACTTTGAATAGCTATTAATATAGTTTCAATTATTTTTGTATCGTAGATTCATAATATGTATATTTTTAGCTTGTTTTTGAAAGATGTACTCAGGTTTAAAGTGTTAAAAACTGGTATATTTTTATATACTCACCTACCTACTTTGTATTGGAACAGGATCACTGCATACACAATTTTATTATCTCTATCTCACCTGTGTTAAAAAGAGAAACATTAAATTTATGTTGGTAACTAACATTGTAAGAAGGAAGGTAGGTTTTTGGGAGTAAATAATAATTATAAGAAACACTGAAAGCATCATAGCGAGAACCCACTGGCAAGAAAGAGATGAAAATCTTATCATAGAAAAATGCATCTCTCTATAAATTAATGTATTGTATAACTGCATGTAAGACAATTAAAAATAGTTGCTAGTAATATTTTGTTAGAATAATATACTTATGTGAATTTGTATATTTAGATAAATCGATAAAATATGATGAGACAAGATTGGTGTTCCGGGCTAAGAACGCGATGCAGAACCATACTTAGGAGCGTAAGTCCATAAGATACGCACCTATCATTAAGATGCCAATATCGACAACTTAGATTGCGTCACCTACAATATCCATACATAATACTACGTTATAAAATAGCAGGTAGAAAATCTGTGTAAAAAGGCACCCCAGAACGAAGCCATCAAGACACGCTCAAGTCGAACTAAGTTAGCAACTCTGAATGGTGTTTCTGCATCACGCTCTTAGCCTTTAAAAAATATTTTTTCTTTTAAAACTTACGTTTTTTCTTCTGAAAATCCGTACTTTTATTTGTTATTGGAAATACTATTTATTAATTTGAAAATCAGAAAATGTAAGTAACCATCGTGTAACGTCAAAAATCCTGAGCAATTGACAAACTTTACTTCTCTCACCTATTAGGTATTCGGCAGCTCAGGAATGTCTAAAAAAGCTTCCACGAATGGCTTCCAAAAGGTAAAACTACAATAAATTGGCAGCCCGGGTATAAATAAAAAAGGTTTCAAATCTGAATGGAAAATAAACTGTTGGAAGTTCACAAAAGTCTCGAAATTAACCCAATTTTTTTTTTCGATTGACAGGTCGGAAAAACTAAATAATAAATAAATTCTTGAATTGAAAATTTTTAATTTGGGAAAAATAATATAAAAGGATAGACCATTTCGTGGTACAGGCAAAACTGAGTATATGATATCCATTATTTTATCATCGAAAATATAGCCAAAATCGAATACTTACCGGTACACAATATTATTTTCTATAGTCGATGGACTTGTCGTTCAAGAACATAATAATTAATTATTGCGGCGTTCAGGTAAAAGTCGCGAACAACCAAATCAGTTTTTTTTTGTATTTACGTATTTTCTGTTAAAGGTACATGTTTTTTTTGGATATAATATTATCAGCTGAATAAGTATATTCTTCTGAATTTAATACTAACGGAACTTTCTGTTACCTTTTGTCTGAACGGCAGTATGTAGTATGTTCTCCATCCATTAAAATCCAGAATGATTTGACCAAAATGAAACGATCCTGCGATATATTTTAAATAACAATGTAAACACTTACAATTCTGTATGGGCTGTAAAGTCGCTCAGCAAAGGATATCCACTGGACAAAATATGTTCACCCACTCAATAAGCAATTAACAGACACAGGGCTACTGTATCGGCGAATTTAATACGTTCTGCGGAAATATACAGCTGGAAGACGCTTTCGTCCGATAGCGGGTCCATCTCGACAAAATAGTGCACATTAAACTTTGTCATTATTCGTATTTTATTTTATTGAACTAAGACTACAATTTACCTACAGTTGGTGTTGGGTTAGTTTTAAAAATTCAATTAAACCCTCCTAAACCAAGCCATAATAGAGAAGTGTCAAAAATACTCCTACATAAGATTCTTTCATACATAACTCTGGATATTTTATAAATAAAATATCCAAAGCTAGGAGTATTTTTTTACTCTTCTCTATTATGGCTTAGTTTAGCAGGGTTTAATTGAATTTTAAAAACTAACCAAACACCATCTGTAAATTGTTTTATTTTAACGAAAACAAATGAATGACTGACCAAGTTTTTTGTGGACTATTAAATTTATGTCGGATCTTAATAGCCTACCTCCACCCTTCACCACTGCTGTATAGAGTCTGTATTCTATAAGCTGGCGTGTGGTTTCCCCCCGCTTCAGCATCTTAACACTGTATTCCCTCCCCATTGAAAACTTGCAACAGTCGAACGCGATGGGACAATGCTTTCCGTCCGCAAGCGTGAACGCCAGCTTATAGAAGACAGACTCTAGTAATGATGTACACATTCCATGCATATTTAAGAAACTCACATTTCGACTATAGTAGATACTTCCTTTCGTTAGTTGTAAACTTGTAAAGTAATTTGACTTCAGATTTTCTTTTATAACTTGGATAACATGGAAACATATTATTAGGATGAGGTATTCAAAAAATAAGATACAGTGAATAAAACAATGTACGGTTAAGTATAACAAATAAAATATTTATTTGTTCAAGGGTGAAGACACTAAAATATGAAATGCAGAAATAAAACATTTCAAATAAATCAGTCATTATATTTATATTCAATTATAATATATATTGTCTTGTTTTTAATGGAAATAGTGACTGAATTTGATAATAGTAATATTATGGAATAATCACTGATAAGATACCAAGTCCGAAAAGCTTAGCTTGGCCAAAAAACATCGGATAACATAGTTTGGTATATTGGAAAATATAATTTAATACTCTGTAATGCAAATACACAATGAGAAAATTGAAAAAATTTAAAAGAAAATCGACATTTTATAGACTTGTTTCCTTATGCAGTAATTCACTGAAAATCCTTAAAATCAATAATAACCACAAACATAAAGTAATTTAAATCGAATGTCAGAAACTGGCAGCGCTATTTTGCACAAGGATGTATTTTTTTTATTATTATGATATGAATGGTGAATGTTTTTATCTTTTTAGTAAGTAATTTGAAGCTTAATGGCATAAGCATTAGAAATAACAAACACTTACTAGTACAAGTACTAATAATTTCATGTTTGTTAGTTATAATAATTAGTGGAACACGTCAGCAATGCACCAATATAAAAAAAAAACCAACACGTGAATTAATAATACGACCGTTAATCGGTGCATCACTTGCAAAAGTTAAAAAGCTTTTGTTGGCATCTATATAGGTAGTGTGATTAAGAAATATTCAGTGAATCAGAGCAACAGGTAGGTAGAGATTAGGTAGATTGCCCCGGAAGGTCCGGGTTAGTGTATTTCGATTATTAATTGTTTTCCTAGCTATTATACATACATTCGTTAATTTTTTCCTATCTATAAACTACCAGCAGTATTTTACATCTTAGTTAATACTTATTTACAATCACTTATCGATAATAATTATATAATTGTAATAATGAGCGCCTACTTGTAAGTAGTAAAATAACATTTCATATTGACCGACCACAACTTTTTGACACCTTGGGCAGTCCCAATTATGCTGCGAGGTGGCAAATAGATATGGTCCAAGTAGGTACAGCTGACATTACTGTAAGCGGTAATTAACTATTTATTAAAAATGTGAACAATAATGTTTAATAAAAGATTTTGTTGCGATAGCAATACAAATTTTAAATGGTATATAAAAGCATGCACATTCCAAATGATAATCATTGATATAAAATATACTGGGAACACAAAAATAAAATTAATTGGTCTCATGTAAATTGTACGAAGGAAATTTAACCGAAACCATCAGACCAATTTACAATATAGCAGAAAAATTTGAAACGAATAGAACGGACAGTGTTCCTTTGCTGAACGCGGTAATTTGTGTAAATTTATAAAAATAAGTTAACATTAAATTACACAATTTCACGGAAAAAAATGTATAGCAATAAAATTACGATGAGTAGGGACTTTTACTTGTCCTTGAGTCATTTCTTCATTAAAAAATAGTCATGTACATTTAATGATATGTAGAATAAAAATCATCAACATTTTTATACATGATAAAAAATATGGTGGGTATTTTGTTTAAATTCGGATAAATTATCGTGTCGCCAATGGTGGCAAATTTTCCTTCGTACAAGCGTTTTCGTAAAAATTACCGGACAGAAAATTAATTCAAATTGTATCGCAAATTTAATTAAGAAATCGATTGAGGACAAGTATGGCGTTATGCATTTACATTCTCGGGAAACTGAGGTGATTCCTGTGTTGACAGTCATTCAACTTTTCATTAGCAGCTGTCATTCACAACGGATATGTCGATCAACATATAAATGCATAACGCGGTCGAAATATAGTTTATAATATAAATTGACAATAATTATAATTTTTGACATTAATAAAAGAGCGTAATTTTATTAGGTTATCATTCATGTAGAAAGTAAAGTAACGAGGGCTCTGTTTTACAACTAAGTCTCTATATATTACAAAACAAAAAAATGGGATAATAATTTAATGTCAGAATCATAATATCGTCTCTGTTCTGGCAGAACACACTAACTGGAGAATACTAGTTTGAGTAATTTGACTTTGAAGTTGTTACATGTTTGAAATGGTCTATCATGTGAGTTTATTAAGTAATCGTAAAAATGATGACTTTAAAATAAAGACTTTATTTATTAATAAGGTTTCCAGACGGTAAAGTTTGAAATAAGGAACATTTTGGTATAACTAACTCAATGTGTCATTTTTTCGAATTAGTGTCTTCTGCCAGAACAGTGACGATATGTAAAATAAATGTGTAACGGTTTTGATTAAGTCTTTTTTTTAAATTAATTCAATACATTTATGATTTATTCGAAATTGTCCCTTTTAGAAAAACGGGTTTATTAATTCTTTGGCTGACACAAACATAGGCTGAATTAATACCAGAGCCCTTGAATATTAAGCATTTTATTACCATTTTTTATTACCATTGATTTAATCATTATAAATTACGACAATGAACGTTATCACTGTAAATAATATTCTGTATGTGCAGGCGTTATTTTTGGCTTTAGAACAAACCTGCTAAATCTTAGAATAGGTCTGCTTTACTGCAACGTCAAAGAGTGGATTTCTAGACACGAAATTAAGCACTGTGTTGGATCCACCAACCACAGTTATGCAGCCCATTTTTTTTTAAATCAGCCACAGCATAAAATGAATTACCTTGTGTTTTCGATATCATGTTAAATGAGTTTAGCCAGTCAATTAGAGCTTATTTAAAAATCGGGGTCCTGCCGGGAAGCACACTCTTCGTTGTCGCAGGTGTAAAAATTTTGGCCTTACAAAAATATTAACAAATATACCTATTCTATTACTGGAGATGGGTCGTATACAAATGTGAAGTCACTTGTCGTGTGGAGACAATATTAAATCGTCTGCTGTACATTATTAATTAATATGTCTTATACACTTTGGTTTTTTATAATATCCTAGATACAACTTTAGCGGAAGTGGATGATCGTACATACGTATATTTGGTGAATACAAGTTAATAAAAATTGTAAAAAATGTCTTTTTTTTGTTATACTTAATTCTACACTTTTCACACGTCGTTTATAATTTTTATCACATTTTTTTTAAAGAACACAACTAAAAATTAACCGTAAACATATTGCTAAATTAAAGAAAAAGAACATTGCAACAAAATTGTACACAAGTAACACAGTTGAAATAAAATTATACTTACACGATTGAAAACAGATAGGTTGACATAAGACTCGATAGATATTAATTGATGACATTGGTATTTGGTGACAACTGATCATTAAATTTGTGCAATAACATATGTAATTCATATAAAATACCTAAACACTCCTTAGGTACCCTTTTGAAGAAAGGAAAGTCGAATGATCCAATGCTTGAATTATAAAGGACACTACCTTATAGGTATAGAGAATCTCAATATTAAAGTAAACATGTTATTGAGCTTAGGTATAGGTAAAAAAATATGACATAAAATCGTCTCGATTGGGACATGGTAATAAATAAAATTGCGCGAAGCAACATTTTGTTATTCTACCTGTGACATGTCGAGTGAAATTTGTTACATGCGACAAAATATTTTTTTAATGTTGCACCGACGCAATGTGCGGTTGTAAATTAAGTTACATGTGTTTTGTGAATGAAAACAGAATTACATCCGATAAACTCGACGTGTTGCAGTTGAGACGAGTAACTATGTGCGACCGGGCTAAATGTGATAAGTATAGAAATGCGCTTGCTGGGGATAATGCATAAGGTGAAAAAAACCGAACGGTTAGATAAGGGAACAAAAGTATGCGATGTTATAGTTATAAACCTGGGAAAATCCTGAGTCGTTTTAACAAATGTAGTGGAGTTCTATTTTCCAAACACATAGTACCTACTTACCTACGAATTACAATACACTTTGTGTTATGTTATTTACTCAGATACGTTATTGCAATGGTAAAGTTTCCGTTGCAGGCCGTTCGACATAATAATACGAGACAATCTTAATTTAATGCGCTGATGCATAAATCAAAATGATACGACTCCAATGCTTCGGTGGCCGTTGTCTTCATACGATAATAACAATTAAACTGCTCTTTCCTTATCAAGAATCTTTACAAAAAGTAGATTATAAACAACTTTATACTTAAGTACCTCCTAGTTACAACAGTAGATGTGTCTCTAATACGTCATGCTACTTACATTCAGAATGAACTCGCAGGTCGCAGCCTGACAAAAATATGCTTCTTCCTTGCGCTACAGCCCTATTATCGGTCTTGTATCCAATCACTGTCCTGCCTTGTAATTTTTAATCATTTTAGTGTAAAACCGATCAATTATACGAGTAGATTTATCATTTTAAGTATCTATGTCTGAATAATGTAGCAACCATAAGGTTAAACAAAAAAAAAACCTAGATTTAAATTTAACGTCGTTTTTCGTAAGCGATAAATTTTCCATGAATCATTGCTTTACGTAAGAGGATGTTATGATATTACATTGACATTATGGGGAGAGAAAAACATTGTTTGCGTCTTATATTGAGACGGGAATTATAATAGGAACTTACCTACTTACAAATAACAACATAACGATATTATAATGTTTCTGTATAGTAATAACTAATAAGTACTATCTTGTATCGGAAAAGACAGCCATATTGCCTACTAGACCTTAGGCAGAACTGATTCGATTTTACATGAACGTAATGTTGATAAAGAAAATTTTACAATTTTACTCTAACATATTTTGAAAAACAGTTTCCTATGATTGGTGTTTCAGAATTGCTATTGATCCAAATATCCCCAGCATGTGGGGTCGAATTTTAAATTATTCCCATGTCCTCACTATAACCGAGTTTGCAAGTAGGGGATGGTTTTCACTCAGCAGGCGGGGGAACGGTTGAGCACTGGGTACTCTCATAATACTGTATTTGGATTCACACAAAATCTGTTCCAGGTGAAGCATATATATTATAGACACATTGACGTATTAAATAAATGAACTGTGAACAATAAAAGGCTGCCATGCTCCATATATTTATTTAATCCGCTCATATTTTTTATCATTTCCTATAGGTACTTGAAACAGATGAAGATTATTTAAAAAATTAACTCTACTTGCATTATAATAAGAGGAAATTTATATCCTGCCAACATGTCTACAGCTATAATATTGGGGATGTTTATTTAAAAAATATTCTATGGTACCTATGTCGGTAGGAGTGGCGAAGGGTGCCTGTTGATGGTAAACGAAAAAAGTCCCAGAACAGCTTATTTGAATTTCTTTATTGTTATAATTGTCAGAGAATTAGCCAGTGTTGCCACCGGACTATAATTTTATTATAATCAGTATAGACAAATTTGACAATACTGGAATAAACCCAACAATTTTTGATGTGAGAAATCGTAAAATAATGACTAAGTATTTAATCAATTACAAGCTCAGATTGATGCATTGTAAATGTAAAATTTAATTATAATGTGACATTCTTACAAAATTTTAGCTGATAAAAACCTATGTTTAAAGACGATGTTGTGTTTAGGTACTACGGGTTTACATTTAAAATGCTTACATGCACATATATATATGATTAAACCTACGATTGGTTAAACGAGTAAAGTGTCTTGTCTTTGGAAACGTTTCATATTATGTACTAACCATTGCATTATACAGGCCACACGTTTTTCATAGAAAATCTCAATATGAAAGTGGAGATGTTATCAGAATAGGCCAAAGGCATGAACGCGAATTTGCAATAAGCGCCTTTATTGCAATGCGGTTTACTTGTCAATAGTACGATGCAAATTATTTAAGCATTTAACTTAACATGTTGGCGGAACATCATAACAATAGTGTTGTAAATACATTAATGTGGATTTGCGATATGCACTATTGTTGCAATGTAAGTAGAATTTATTTTTAATGATGTAATTTATAAATAAACATACACATATGTTTTTGAGCAGGATACGTTTACGAGAGCCCTTTTATTGTTTTCTATTATCTTATTTTTCGTTTAGTTGTAACTAATCGTGATTTTCTATCATTATTTTCGGACTGGGACAAAAATAGGTAGGTACATAGGAATGTTTTCTTCCTCAAGTGCAAGGATAGAGATTATTAGAAGTCATATTTCAGTGATTTTATTATGGAAATTTTAAGATTGAACATGCCGCTTTGCTAGGCGTAAATGTTTAAATTACTGCAACACATAGTAAGTAGTCCTGGCATGTGTAATTAATTGTTTATGTATTAACGATCTAACTTCTCTAAGTAAATAAAAAACGAAACGGGTCTAGAGTAGTGTCTATAAAAGCATACGAATGCCATTTTATACAGTCAATATTTCGACGTAAAATTTTGATATTTTATTTGACATTGCTTTTAAATAATTTTTGGACATTCGATAACTTAACACTGATATCAGAAAAAGTGTCTCGAAATCCTGTATTTTTTTCCATTTATCTTTAAGCGAGTCGGTTTTGCCAATCTCGAAGTATTGCATGCTGCAACAATATTCTTTGATGCGTGTCTACAGCTATCGCCTTTATGGTAGAGTGCGTGAGGTGCACTTTTGCAAGACGAAACGGTAAATAATACTATAATTTCCACTTTAAAACACCACAGCAATGATTGTGCACTAAGTGAAACCGAACACAACCCGTGGGCTTATTCTTGCAGTTGCTTTAACTCGTCGTGCCTCGGAAACATAAGGTCATATTTGTCAACTGAATTCTGACACACGTGCGTTTTACATCTAAGTGACGGCAAACATGTTTTATTAACTATACAATCCAATATGAAACATGGCCGACTCATGAAGAGGTTTCTGAACAGATCCGGTCCAATCGGGTAGGATCTAATGGGTTGAGGAACCCGAGGCGGTCATGATCCACACTGGATTGTGAGCTGCACACCCTGAGTTTTTTATTACACATGGTAGATGCGGCGATCCTAGACCTTCCGGGACCATGGCAAATGAGGCCGGTAGAGATACGCTTTGTAATTTCTGCATCGATGTAATTAAAAAAATAAACAATGACAAAAATGATTCATGCCCTTCAGACTCAGTGATTGCAGTCATATAAGTTAGGTTAAGAATATTAAAATTTAAATGCTCTGAAGTTCAGTTTTACGCGTCATTTATTCCACGGGAGACTACAATCTGGCTATTAATTACAGTTTGTAGAAAGCAGTTCTCATTTACCAACGATTACGACAAAATATTCATCGGAATCTTGCGCTACAAAGAAATTTCCAGGCTTTTTGAAATGTAACAAAGCTGTAATGCAAGTAGTTATTTTTTAATCAGATTTATTTAAAAGAGCAGGTCCAGATTGATATGAGCAGGGTCGAATAATGCTATTGTATTCTTCGGATGCAGTGCCTATTAGTAAGTAACCTTTAACTCCCGCTGGTAATGCCATGAGATGATACCAACTTAATGTGAAGTATATTTTACCACAAAAATTTAATGATCAGTTATCACATAGTGTCTCATGCTGTCATTTATAATAATATCTCGATTTGACTGGACTGAGTTATTCGAAAAAACGCATGCGAAAATAATTGAAATGCGTAACATGTTAAAATTACCTTCATTGCGAGATGTGCGAAGAGTGGACGAAAATATTTTTTTAAAGTTTCGAATGTATAAATGCGCTAGTCGAAAAACACAGTTTAGTTCTTGGATTCAGATATATATTATGACTGCATGATTAAATGTTAATTAAAATAAAACACATTTTATAGCAGTTCTCCCACATGATCTTCAATAGTGATCGGTCACTCCCAGACAGTCTCTTATCTCAGTCAGAAATTAGTCAATGACTAAACAGTCCAGATTAATATTATAATTAATGGATTCAGTGGGTACTTACTATAAGATTTGTTTCGTTGTAACTAGATACCGATTGAAAGACAGAAAATAAACGAATATTATTTGTTATAAAATCATATTTATAATAATGAGATTAAACAAATATAACAATGAATTACAGTCTTGTGAATATTATGCTGGTAATAAAGTATTTATATCCAAATAACAAAATACAGGAAAAGCTCAACAGATAATATTGAAGCTGTCATTGTAAGAGAATGAATTATATTGAACGTTAAACGTGCAATCTGTATTTTAACTATTACGGATAAACTCAAGAAAAAATAAATCCTATCCTGTGTAATAGTTAAGACAGGAACAAGAGAAAAAATACGGACAAAGATTAATTAAAACTTAAAATCAACAGAAACAGGTGTTTTGACATGTCGAAAACAGAAAACCGTTATGTAAAGGAATGGAAATTGCTGGATTCAATTAATATTGAATTTTTAAAACTGACGTCCTGCCACTGGTTGACAGTGCGGTCCTTATAATAAATTGGAATTAATTCAATTAAATTTGTCAGTTATAAACTATCATACAGGTAGTCCAAATGAAATCGCAACAATTTCCATAAATTTAACGAAGTCTTAAAAATAAGAGAACAATTCATTAATTATTAATCATAAGAAGTAATAACATAACATTATCAAAATTAATATGGCTGCAATAAAGAAAGAATCGTCGACCATCAGATGAAAACAATCACAATGTTGTATGTACTTATATTTAAATATATTTTTCGTTTAATAATATTGAGATACATAAGTATCTATTATATTATGGCCTTTTTATTATGTCATGGTGGTATAAGCAACGCACTGGCATATTGAATTTTTACTACACAGGAAACTTTTAGTACCTACTCTAGTATACGTTTATCGCGTGCTAACTATTACATGACGCAAAAATCATAATTTCTTGGGCAGTTTAGCCTAGTGACAACTTCTCGAGAAATGAGAATTCACGAAAATTTGAATAATGATTATTTTCTCGATTACAATTTCTAATTAGGGATCTCCATTGTAGATTCGAGCACGGAGAACAGACAAAAATTTAATAATAAAATATAAATTCTAATGGATTTAAATAAAATTCCATCAAGTAGGTACCTTCGGTCGATAGTATTAATAATATAATAAAATATAAATCAAAAGCTAATAGAAAACTGCCGAACGAAATACTAAGTAAATAATATTGTAAATGAAGAGATCTTCACAATCGCAGTTTGTGTTAGGGCCGACTCGAGCAACCGTTCCAATTCGGAAAATTTCAGGATATCCCCTTAGCTTAGGATATACTTTGAAACATGTCCTACGACCTACAGTAATTGAAAACAAAACAATGACCAATCAAAACCAAGCCTAATGACTATTTAAATCAAAGACAGGAGCATCGGAATTGTTTAGAGTAGATTAAGAAATAGCCTCCTGAAAGCGAGCCGGTATTATTTCGTTAATGAGAGAACATTCGTAATGAGTAATGACAGTCACCAAAATCAAATGCAATATTCAAAAGGTTAGCAGTAGAATGTTCTTACTAGCTGACCAAGTCACTCATGTCAGATGAAAAAGGTACTAGACAAGATAAAGGCTGAACAAAGGAATCCATCATACAAATGAGAAGGAAAGTCAATTAAACTATTCATAATACGAAGACGAGAAAAAACTGAATGAGTCCTGTGTTCTCTTTCACCACGTTATTACGTGGAGATAAAACTATTTAATCCAGCAGTATGAAAATTGGGTCTCTTTGGGAAAAAATAAAAATTGATTTGATCCTGAAAAGAGCGAGGTTGAGCTGTATGAACCCCCTTCATCAAGATTGACTCAATATATAGACTGGTCAGTCGGCGCCATATGAAACACTAACGGATATCGTCCTTATGACCTTATGAAACAAACTATGATAGGGATGTATAGCGAATTATTTAAACCATGTTAATATTATGCATATAGGTAGGTAGGCATATTATTATTGTTTGACCATTTGTCAAGAGAAAAAAATGCTTACGAACACTTACTTGGGCATAGCGTGTTCGCAAGTGTGCGATGGTTGCATGAATGAGCCGTTATTAGATTGTGTCAGTGAGCATTGAAATCCGGTTTTATCAGGTCCAAAGATTGTCGCGAAGATGTTGGTATTCCCATAACATAATATCGTAAGTACTCTCCCACCTATCATGTGTAAAATGCAAGTTTACATTTTGAAATTATTTCAGTCAACCGATTTTTGTCTGGTATTTCAAAGCAGTACCAACCTACGTATTTATTACTTACTGGAAAACAATTGAATAATTAAATTTTACAAAAATATTTTATAAACAGAACATTGTCTGGGAAGACGAAACAATTTTAATTTCTACATGATGCTGCATAAGCTTATAACATGGGTAAAGTTATGATGATGTCTCAATCGAGATTAAAACTAATTGAATTATCTTCAATCTGTGTCCCATGTAAAATCCCATATCGTTGGCATAGCGGAATAAAAATTGGTGGCCAGAAAACAAATATGATTCGCAAAAGACACCACATCGTTCGCCGCTCATGAAATGGAACCCACACCACTCTACAACCGGCAGAAGAAAAGATACTACAAATATGGCCACCTTATTAATAAGAATACTAGATTAACTGTTATTGATCCAGCGAATGAAACAGTGGTAGAGTTTGTAGTTTTATCTGGGATCGACCGTTGGTGCAGGAAGACAATCGATGCCTTCGAAATTTGGTGTTGGGGACGAATGCTTCGTATTTCCTGGAGTACAAAACGAACCAATCAATCACCCAGAAGTCGTCAGATAAAGGAACGGCTCTCGACAGTGTATGAGAAGCATCTGCCGATTTTTGGTCATATCCTTCGGCGCGAACCAGACGATCTGGGGCCTTATGTTAGAACTTGCGAGTCCCAGTCGCCCGGTCGACATGACGTCATATGACATCATTGTGACGTACTACCAGAGTGATAATAGCATTCGAGAAAATAACGCTAGTCAAATGTCATATGACGTCATTGTGACGTACTACCAGAGTGATAATAGCATTCGAGAAAATAACGCTAGTCAAATGTCATATGACGTCATTGTGACGTACTACCGGAGTGATAATAGCATTCGAGAAAATAACGCTAGTCAAATGCTGGCGTTATTCATTGTCCCCATACACAAATAGGTGTTTCAGCGTAATAATATCTATGGTGAGCAGTGTGTGTTGGGCGGCTTGCCTCGAGCGTGTATTGGCTGACGTCACAATTACGTCATGTCGTCGGGTGACTTGATATCACTAGTTAGATCATAGGGCTGCTGGACACTAGTGGTTTTGGTTAGCATCCATGGAAGACGAAGCAGATGAAGAAAGTTTGACTTAATGAACAAGCTTACTGGGAGCAGCTTTCACTATGCCTTGATAGAAACAAAGGACACCGAGGTGTGGAGAGGTCTAACTCGCTCAGAAGATGGTCACAATCCTTGGTACCTGTGTGTCGATTTAGCAATATTTGACATTGCGAACAAATACTCCTTGTAGGCTTCTTTCAGCGCCCTTCGTATCTAAATACCTAATAATAATAGAAAAAAGGAGCTTCTTAGGAACAAATTCATAATCATCGATTCTGAGTTCAACAACGCTAATTGTGGGTCTAGATTAGTCCATAATCTAGATGAGACATTAGTTAAATCTGCTAAATTATCACTAATCCCATAGGGCACAGAAGCAAACATCTGGCCGCAATTATAAAATCACTTGAATATCCTGGTTATATTGGATAGTACATTTATAATTATAGTTATCATAATGGTCAATGTATATATTGAGCTGGTCTTTTGAAGTGGCCAAGAGATCCACAGATTGATGGATACATAATATTAAAAAAATACAAATTATATTATGTTCCATAGTTCACATAGATAGGCCATATTATGTGCGTAGGTAGTTCAACGAAAAATATATTTAAGTATAATGATACAGAAGTAAGCATTTTGATTGTCGTAAGATGACAGTGTACATAAATCGAGAGTTTTATCGTATTTAAATACACATCGGTGTACATTTAATATTGTGATATCGTTAATTTTGCAAATAACCCGATTATTTGGTTTGGTAGTATTATACCAGACATTATTATTTTTTCCTTATGAGTAAGAATATTAGCGCAATTAGAAAAATAGTGCAAGATGTGCGGAGACAGTAGATAAAAAATTAGGTGGGTAGGTACCCCTCTAATATTAAGTATTTAAGGACGTTATTTCCTTGAGAAATCACCGTAAACCGATGATAGTTAGTAGGTACTTTAATTAAACCTGATTTATATTAGTCAATAATATTATGTACCTATCTACCATAATACGACAAAACTCTTGATTGTTATGGATGGTCTGAAAACGATGGAAAACATAAAATATGTAAACCTAGTACCTACATACTAGATCAGAGTCTTAAGTTAAGGACGGCGAGTTGTGGCAATTTGGTGATGCGGTCCAGCCCCACCGAAGTAATCCTGGTGCAGCCATACAAGTCGATGCACTTCAGGTGCGTCAGACTGTCGGCTATGTTCTGCAAACCCTTGTCCGTAATCCTAGCGCACTGCCCTATGTTCAGAATCTCCAGGTCATGGAGAGATCTCGCTATCCTGTCCAAGCCGTCGTCAGATATCTGGCAAGCACTCAACGAAAGCGAACGTAGGTGAAACAGTCCCTGGGAGACATGCGTCAGAGCTTGGTCTCCGATTTTATCGCAGAACGACACGTCCAAGGATGAAATCCTGGAACCACCTTCCGCCAAATACGCCATGCCTATATCAGAGATGTTGTCGCACGATCTCAAGTTCATTTCTTTTAACGAAGGCATTTTAGCTAAATGTTTTAAACCACTATCCGTTATAGACACGCAAAAGCTTAAGTTTATACTGGAGAGAGTCGTCAAGCCGATGGCTACGTGTTTCAATGCTTCGTCCGTGAGCCTTTGGCAATCTTGCAGTCCTAGATATTCGAGGGCGAGGTTCCCTTCGGCCGTATCGCGGTTCAGTCCTGCGATATGTCCTATTCCTTGGTCGTTGATATGCCAACAAGACCTGAGGTTTAACCTTTTTAGTTTTTTCAATCCCCATGCGACTAAAAGTAGTCCAGTGTTCGTGACATTGCAGCATCCTCCCAATTCAAGAGTTTCCAAGTTTTTTAAGAACTGCGCGATGCGGCCTAATGATGTATCAGTGATTTGTTTACACAAGGAAAGATTTAAAACTCTTAAATGCGGAAGGTCAGCTGTAAAAGCATGCGCCAGAGCAGCGTCGGTGACATTATAACATCCGCTCAGGTTTAGCGCTTCTAATTCTGGCACTCCTTGAACCACGTCTCTTAGACTTCTTCGCAGGGAAAGGACTTGGACTTTCCTTATACCCCTCTTGACTAACGACGTAAACAACGACGGATTTGCTCTTCGCAGATGCAATCTCGCCTCGACTCCTCTCCAAACAGACCTTCTGTAAGCGGCGTCTCTCCAAGATTGGCACGCCTGTGCCGCTCGCCCTTTATCTTTCACGTCTAATCTCGAAAAAATCAACGCTAGGAGTTCGGGGTATAGTCTCGAAACGTGCGTGGGTCGATGTCTGACCCGTTGGGGGGCAGGCGCCGGTCCTAGGGGAGGTCTCCAGAGCCGCGGCATGCCGGGAAGCCCTGTCTCCCCGCACGATATGCCGGCGAGTGACTTGGGGCCCCAGTTGGTGTCCGCGATGTTGTGGTCCATGATGGAGAAATAGGCGACTTCCTGCGGACAGGGTACGCCGCTATATAACTGCTGGCATTTATCCATGGAGGAATTTATTAGTTATTATTTAAAACAACGAAAATACGCCGTCGCTGGACCAATTCTTATTTGATGGACATTAGTCACTTCTTGACAACATACAACTGAAGTAAGGGGACATTATTGATAGAGATTTTCCACAATTATTGTTTAACTTTCAGAATATGTATATTCTTCGTAAAATCTAGTGTACAACCACACTGATTTCTTCAGAGAATTATTATTATATAAAATAATATTATTCCTTTAGTCTGGTGTCACCCAGCCAGTCGTGTCACGTGATCTGATAATACGAAATACGTGCTAGCGACTGGCTACGGCCTAGGTAGCAGGTACTCATTGAAAACAAAATTCAAACAAAAAAAAATGTTCACTCAAGTATGACGACGGCTGTGTCAATATTATTCCAACAACTAAGGCGAACTCATTTTCCAATAATTGTGCACTTAAACACACTGACAATCTACTCGAGTGGGTGTATATTTCGCAATTGCACAGAGAAAAACCTGCCGCGGAAACTTTTATTCACAGATAAACAAAAAAAGTTTTTCGATTTGTTTTGTAAAACTTTTTAAACTGTTCTCACATGGTCTGGTTTTATCACGTCACTAAAAAAACAGGCAGTTCTACTGTAGAACACGTGGTCTTAATAATTGTTTGTATTATTTAAAACTGTTGCGAAACTACGCGTGCCGAAAATTGGAATTCGCGCGAACGGTCTGAATTACACAAACACCGAACACATGCTACCGCCTCGGTGGCCGGCTAGTCAAAACTGACTCAACTGGATGATGTTGCCAGTTGTTTCTCCCTCCGATAAAGTTTAAAGTGATTTGATTGGCTGCGAGCGCTATCACGTGGTGTTGGTAGCGCAGTATTGATTCGGGGACGTTGCGGCGGCATTTTTAACTTTGGAACGCTGTGGAGCGAGACAGGACTAGTGCCTAAGACATGGAATATCAATGCACGGCCCGGAAAACAACTACGGAAACTTAACTATTAATATTACTGTCATTACTGGACAGTCTGTACTTCGACAAAATTGAATCTTATATTTAATTTATGGTATAAATTATTAATGATGAATTGACTCTACTTTAATTACACGTAAAAAAAAACTAAAAGAAAAATAATCTAATTTCTTTTAAGCGTCAATTACATTGAGCTTTTTTATGAGCTGATTATTGGCAAATTTAAAAGCGGGCGGTTCAGCTACTGCGATTTCATGATTACACACAAAATTTTCCATTCGCTGATAAGCCACAAGCCAGCGAGCGATTTTGACGGAACGTAGTTCGTTTTTTTGCCGGGAGGTCGCTACGCTCCATAATAATGTTTCCATTAAACGTCAAAAAGGTAAATTTCAAAATGAGTAGTTCGTTTTTCCACCACCACGCTCTACTGCGCAGACGCGATACGCCCACAAGCCGGCGTGTAGCTTATAAAGTTGACCGGCTTTCAACTTTTCTCGGTGGAGTGTTTACAACCTGCTTATTAGCTTGTTCGATGATTACACTGGGCGAATTTACAGGCAGATTATAAATTTGCCAATAATCAGCTCGTAAAAAAGCTCAATGTAATTGACGCTTTATTCTGTTAACTGTCAATTCATGGTGGAACTGCATTGTATTGTTGTTTTAATTTAATAAAACGCTTTTTTTGAGGTGGACGAAACCGGTCCTAATCTATTGATTAAAAGTAGAATAAGTACTACATTAAATTAAAACAACAAAAATAATATACTTATGTACAATATGATGAGAATTACAATAAAATGTTTGCCAATTCGGAGCATAAATGAAAAGATATTGCATCGCTAAAATTTGAATTACTTACATTCCCGCGTCAACGACTGTATTACTCGGCTCTAACATCATTCACCATTCCTCCTCCTTGCCATCCTTCTGCCACCCCATTACCCTACGAGTCCACTCGTATAAATTGCCAAAATAGAACAATGTTTTCGAGAATTGTGTGATATGAATCACTAACTTAACGTAACATTACCAATTATTCTCATAACATCCAATGAGTTACCACAGTACAATTTTTAAAACTGTCTATATAAAACTATGTATATCATATGTAATTCTAAAAATATCTTATAGGTTATTGAAGTATTTCTTACTTGTATTGTAAGAATCTTCAGTGATTCTTCTATTTTTAAAACCTAAAACTTTTAAACGCGTAGTTATAAGTTCTATTTGGCATTGGTCATAAATTATTGGGAATATCAGCTAAGACGAAACCGGTCTTGGATTTGTATTCATATAATATTGTTACAAATAAAACATATAACTAAACATTAATAAATGTGTGTTATATTTTATATATTATGTTGTTCTATTAAGAATTAAAAGTGAACATAATTTAAAATACTATTAGTATTACATCATAATGAGTAACAGAATATATGAATTGCCTTGTAATAAATAGTAGCTATACAAAGTTTATATTATTTATTAATTGTTATGTTTTGGGTTACATACTCATTATCATACCTACCCAAATATGTGAAGACCATAATGTCGGTTAAAATTGTAAAATAATACCTACACAAATATATTTATTACATCACAATAATGACATAATATTATATATATCAATTATGGCTTCTGGGTGAAATATAACATGTTATTTATTCAAGGCGTAGGTATTGACTATTTTGGGTGTTTTCAATATTTTCTTCAACACCTTCACCATGCTTTTATCCTCGTAAACGGCAATTAATATATTGTGAGACATCTATCTGTATATTTATAACCGCACGCGTATGTCACATATAGACCATCATTAAAAATAGATCCGAAATATAGGTGAAGCAGAGCATGGTATGAATAGTGGCATGCTACGTTTAACGCGTATGAACAAAAAACGAAATAATTGTGTAAAGAAACACACAAGGGTGTGCAATGCAAAAGAGATTATTACAAATCAAGTTGAAGGACAAATCTAGACATCCAGTGGTACTTAAGAGGTAGAAAAAGAAAATGTTTAGAGGAGTTTATAATTAATCTATGCGAAACAAAAAAAATATTTAATGGAAGATTTTTCTTTCAAAGTAATTGTAAATTATTTATTATCATTTATAGAAGGAAAAGAGCTTTAAAATTTAAATATGAAATTCATAAATATTATTTTACGTGCCTAGTTATTTCGGGATATCTTTTTGAACTGTTGTATACCCCTGCCAGAAATTCAAAGAGGGAGTGATCAAAAATGAAACAGATATAAGTATGGTTCAGGATTCGTGTAGGTTAGAGTAAGATAACGAATGTGCGGGCGGGGGACCTGTCCGCTGTCACACACTCTAAGACCAACGCGTGTGGGCTTATTTTTTAAAATGCTGAAACTTAAAACTTCCCAAAGTATACTGAATATATTGAAATATACATATTAGAATTAGATTGATGCTACCATAATTGCACATATTTCTAATTTATGTTGTCCGTTGTTCTGGTAATATCTTGAAGTTGTCTTTGACGAATTTTATCAAATCAAATCAAATTTATTTATTTTATACATAATGAACAAAACAAATTATAAATTCAAAACGTTCACGACATGACATGACATAAGTGTTAATAATTTTTAAAAATAAAAATACAGAGAAATGTGAGTTAATAATACAATAAGTAATAAAATAAGAAAAGAAATAAAATAAAATATCAAAAATAAAAGTATATGGAAGCACACAGAGTGAACTTTGATAGACCCTATCTTAAAAACCTAAAATTCGAATCCACTGAGACTGTTCTTCTATTACGGTGATGCAAATTTTGTTGTAAAGTTATTTTAAACTATTACAACAAACGTTTACATGATAAAACAAGCATTATAATTATATAGATAAAATTTAAAATATTAATAATTCAAACACCTTCTGGGCGACATTGCAAAAATATACGATTGTGGGAGGTGGATAAATTAGGGATAAACCTTAAACACGTGTTAAAGTTTGGTATATTAAAATTTTCAAGATTTTCGTCTGTTTTATTGTTTATTAAAGTTTGTCAATATATATTAAAATTTGTAGCGTAAACGGAACGGACATTCAGTATTGGTACTATTTAGGGCATTCAAGGGCTCTGTACTTCTTGTCTTTCACAAGCATTGATGTATCAATATCAGTAATATATCAATGTTCACAAGTTACCCCTTATTAAGTTATATACTAAAACTGCAGTAAAACTTATGATCTATTTCTATTGGCTTTCGCATTTCTATCTTATTGATAGTATATTTTTTTGTAGTAAAACCTGAAAACTCATACGTTTTTGATATCTGGTATTTATTCACAACACCTATACGTAACAACTAAATTATAAGAAGCGTACGTTATATTATGTCGTCATAATATTATAATGTAATAAAATAATATTTTTATTCATATAGTCGAAACTGGATAAAAATTAAATCTTTAGCCCACGGACGCAATAAAATACTCCGTGTTGTTCATACTGGTTCAAACTATGTATGTACCTATACGCACCATACGCATTTTATAACACACTCACGCATTATTAGTTCATAAAAATTCCACCAATCAAATGCGCTTATAAATTAAAAATGCTATCCGATAATAGATGTCACTATACAAATTCACTGTTTTTCACAGACTTTGGTAAGATATTACATATTTTAGTATGAAAGAGAAGATTATATTTTTGAAAAGTAAACATAATCTAGTCAACGGGATTTTGCGGGGAATAGAAAAATAAAAACTAAAATAATAGTTTGAGATAAAATAATATTATGTTGTATTAATTATTACATTTTTTTTCATCAAAATATTTAATCTAATGTTACTTGGGACATCTAGCGACACATTCCGAATTTTTTTAAGTAAATTTACTGAAACATTCAAAACAAAAATGACAACAAAACAAACATAATATAAAATATATTGTAATAATAACGTAACCATGGACATCAATACGTAATAAATTCAGATTTTTTTTACATTAATTGTCAGTTTATCTTTTTTCTTTTTAATGTTTTCAGATACATATTTTTAATGTCTCAAATTGCAAGCTTCGTATTTTTCCGCTAGGTGCCTCTACAGGTATAAGCATCCCCCTTAATATATCGAATTGACATTTGGTATGTTCATAATAAAATATAAGTAAAAACGACGTCAATTCAAACGAAGTCAAAGATACAGGATTTCATTTTTATTTTTTAGAAAAGTGGTTTGTTTTAAAATATATTTAAAATACAAATAATTTAATTGTCTTGTTTATCTTTGAAACAACTAATGTTAAAAATAATCAAGAAGTCATAAAAGGAGATCCTTTCACACTATTAAAATGATTATTTGCATTTTTAAAAAATATAATAAGTCTATCTTTGAATTTAAAATAATGTAAATTATCGGTAAGGGGCCATCCACATATGAAATCACGCTCTAGGAGGGGGTCCGACATAATGCTTTTGATTTGTGACGAATAGGGTAGATGAGGGTCGTCAAGGAAAAAATGTGATGTCACAAAGTATACCAAAAATTGAATGGGATTTAAGTCTCTATAAAATTTTCCAGTGTTTAGAGGCCCTGAGTTAAAAATAGCCAAAATCTTGTAATTTCATAATATGTGGTCGGCCCAAAATTGTATTTTATTGCATGTTAGAATTGCCTAGTAGAATTACCGTAGCACCTTTGCCATAAGCGAGAGCGAGAGGCTTAGTAAGATGTAATCATACAATAATGTCATATTTTATTATAATAATTTCTTTGAACCCTCACTTATCTTTAATAATTATTAATTTATGATCAATCAGCGCATCGATTGATTATTACAATGCTTGAACACGCTCAGGAATTCAAATATTTTTTAGGGACTTATTTTTTTATCTAACATTTACTTTCATTTTGGATTACACTTAGTTGATCTACTTGGGAGTGGTTGCAGTATTAATTATCAATTTATTTTTGTAGTGTCCATGATCTAGAATTTATTTTAGTGGAGGTACAGAAAATAATCTCTTGTGATTAATAACAGTGAATGGTCAAATATTAATTACTTTCAATATATTTGTCTTAAATTATCTGTAATGCATGAGAGAAAACGTATGAAAATGTTTAAGAGAGCTAGACGGTAATCAGAATTTGAAAAATCGGTGGAATTGTTTATTTTAATCGGGTCGTGAAAAAAACAAATGATACTCTAATAATAGTTTGACCGATGCTTATATTGTGGTAATACCATGTCAAGTGATTAAAGTATAGAGAAATTAGTATGTTGTCCGAGAGATTTAAGTGTAATTATAATAGGGATAGGGAGCTTTATTGGCAACAGTTGCTGGCAACTTGTTGCCAATGTGCACACAGCTTTAGGCAACATACACAATCGATTAAAAAATAGAAACATTATGGATGAGGAAAAGCCATTAGCTAAGCGTCGCCGCTTGACAAATGAACGAGTTTAGCGATTGTATACTTGGAAAAGTCAGGAGTCTCTACAAAGACTCCGCCAGGCTGATGTGGTAGCTCACATACAAATGATTGAGTCTGAGATACCAGAGCAAAGAGAGTAAGACAGAACATACATGTAAACGTATGAGAGAGAATCAGAAGACGTACGATAATGTTCACAGGTGGTACGGCCACCCGGTAATATTTGCTACTACCTATATAATAATACTGTAGGTACTTATATAAAATTAAATTTGTCTAATGATCCCCCTATGTTTCTTGGGTTTCACTTAGCACTTGACATTTTGTATGTAATTACATGTATTAATTGTTGTATCATATACAAGAGAACCGGGACATTTGAACGGGCTCGAAGGCGTCAAGACATTATCGATCAGCATACATTGGTAAAACTTCTGGCAGTTGGTGGGGTCCCTCACAAAGCCTTCAACCTTGCAAATTGATCTTGGAACTCCTGTACTTGGCTGTACAATTGGAGGATTTACAGGAATCAATTTGGCGGTTGCTGAAGGTCCATTAAAATGTGGGTTTGACTGGAAATGAAAAGAAATAATTGACTCATTGATATATTTCAATATACAGCAGTGCCTTGATTTCACTTGCCCAGAATTCACAATTATTTTGTCATCGACTTCAAACGAATGTTGTTCAAATTGGAATTGTGCAGATGACCTGTGAACAATTCAGACTTAAATTATTGGAAAATGTAAAATTATATAATATAAGATATAAATGGTTTGTAGTTTGGATGTATGGATATTATAATTCTTTTCCTACATACTTAAAAGTCAACCTGGTGATAAGCTTTTCTCTTTTCAGAACTTATATCTATAATCGGCAATATTTGAGGTTAAAACGACATTAAAGAGAAAAATTTTGAATTAAAATAGTCATTAGTCATACATGTATAGTGGAACCGGTGATTCCTTTGCTGAGAACAGTCAAGATGGGGTATTTGCCTTTTCCACAATTTCCTCTAAAGTCATCTGTCTCTATACTCCACACCATGGCTCCACCAAGGTTGTATTTTTTTATGTAATCAATCTGCAATGGTTATATGTAAATTGTACATAAAACATTTCACCGTGGCACAGTTCGCCGTGAGCTTTCTTGTCGAAAAGAGATGAATATATACAATACGGTCTCCAATTTTATTAGATTCAATATGAACATAAATTCAATTTTCATAGCTGATTTTGGCAAAATTCATGAATTCAAGAATAAAATCGAGCCTAACCTAACCTAAGAAATAATCCAGTATATCAAAGATTTTCAAAATTTGTTTGCTGCTGACTTCTTGTAAAGTGTAAGCCGACAAGAGTCGTGTTTTATTTAGACAAGAATTTTATGTCAGTACTATACGACCCCAAGAGGTTGGACGGTCTTTAATATACGGCCATATATTTCCGATACAACATTTCACGGTGAAGTGTGATACAGCAAACTGTATACGTATAAGTTTCCGGACACGATCTGCAATATATTAAACAATATTTAGATAGGATTGTACTGCTAAAATAGTTATTGTCTATATAAATATGATCTTGTTTACAATAGGTAAGATTTTTCGATTAGTTTATAATTTGACTTTCTATGTATCTACATTATTTTATCATATCATTTTGAAATACAACTTGGATAAGCTCATTATAATATAAAATTATGTGCTCAGATTGAGGGTTGGAGAGAACATTGGAGTGTTACCAGTGTGGTAAGTGATGTCTTGTGCTGGTAAGCAGGTCATTCATGTGTTGTCAAATTGTGAAGTAGCAAGATATTAAGATAGGATTGCGAATAAAACAGTTTTTGAGAAATGATTCCTTAGAGAATATCAGAATTGAATTAAGGCAGTAACGGAATATGAAAATATTGTTCGGATATCAGAATTTTAAAGATTTCTTTATATGCGATCTCCTAAGAGTAAAACCTAGGGGCGGCAGGTTATATGAAAGTATGGTGAAGCCGGCTAGTATGGCGAAAAAGTATGGTGGGGCGGGCTGGTAATCAATTTGTGACAAAATTTGAACGCTAACATTATATTATATGGGTACGTTATAATGACCAAAGTAAATCCTATGTGATGCCCTGAATTTTTTTTAACGCGTCGCTATTTTTCGTAAGTTATCAACTATTGTTGGCCTGCTTCATTCAGCTGTATGAGAAAGCCGATTCCTTGCCCCTCTTTTAATTTAATACCTCTATGAGTAAAACAGATGCATAGAAACAACACATTATAGCAGCAAATGAGTTTACAACAAGGGCTCTTCCAAACAAAAACTGTTAGGTTAGGTTAGGTTAGGCTCTAGTCTAAATGTACTTAGACAATATGCATATCAGAAGTTTCACTGTTTTATTGCATTTATCTGTTTAAGATACTCATAACCAAGAAGACATTTTATGATGAAGTACAGTTAGTAGGTAATGAATTTGTATACAATTTTTGACTAAAAATGGGAGTCGGTGGCAGGTGGCGGGGTCCTGCTTAGGGGCGTCACTATGCCTAGAGAGGTCACCAGATGTGGTTTATGATATCTCTCATCAGATACAGCCAGATTGTGCAGAAGTTCAGCTAGGACACAAATCATGTAAATAATAATATATTCTCATGGGTTCATTTAGTTCTGGGTAAGACAAGAAAGAACGCATCTTCATAAATTGATATTGTATTGATTTTTTTTGATACCTTCAGTTGTGCAGATTTTTCATTGTCATACGACACCCACTGGTCTCCGGTTGTAAGGTATGGTACCATAGCTTCATTGTCCCAGGACAATTTCGCTGCTTTATTTGTCGTTTCAATTTTGCAAATCTAAAATCAAAATAATAATATTTTTACTGGTTACATGTAAATTGTACCATAGTACAGCCATAGTACAGTTCCCCATGAGTTGTCTTATTAGAATGAGATGGCCCTATAGGGTTGAGATCAAAAAAATATATTTATCTATTAGGGTTTGGTTATGCAGGGTTTAATTGAATTTAAAAAAACTAACCAATACCATCTGCAATTTATATGTATGACTGACAGAGTGTGCACTATTTTTGTTAAATCTCCACAGTCTACCTCTAGTATTCTTAAAGTTTGATCTAGGTAGGGTTTAATTTAGGGAACTCAGAAATAATGGGAACTTAAATAATGGGAACTGAAATACCTAACGGGTAAGGAGAAGCAGGCAACCGATCTTGAGTAATGAAGAATACAGGGTAAATTTAAACACGTGTCATACGTCGAATACTGACAACTGCTCACGGTTTATGCATTGATGCTCATTTAAAATTGGTGTATTACACACACTATTGCACGTCTATAATGCGAGGTTCATTTTTGCAGGACACTCACACATTCAAAACCCTGCGTCAAAATTTACTGTATTGGTATATAGCCTATCGGAATTCTATTTATTATCAGTTCTGCGGTTTAATTGAATTTTAAAACTAATCAATACCATCTTTAATTTGTGTTATTCATTTAATGAAAACAAATAAGTATTAATGATACAGGTTAGTGTGCATTATTTATGTCGGATCTCCGCCTACCTGAGAGATGCATAATTAGATACAAGTATTACCTCCTTGTATCCAAGTTTTCCAGCTTCTTGAGTGACTGGCCCTTTGTTACCGGGTCCTCTGGATGCGCAGTTAGTAGTGGTACATTGGGTAGATGTCAGCGTGAATGATTTTCCATAGAGACCGATGCCCATCACAAGCTTGGTGGATGGGGCACCGAGTTTTATCCACGCTTTGATACTAGCATCCTACAATCAGACATTAAAAACATACGTAATAAACTATTTATTTTATTCAACGAATTTATATTGAGCATACATGATAGGTATATACTTATTAGAAATAATATTAAATTAATGTATTTTGATAAGCAAATAAAAACTGCTAGTTATTTTCGTCGTAATTAATAGGACGCCTGTAGTTGAATTGGACATTACACTTCAATGTAAATTTTAAATGTTACGTTTTAGGCAGGGAACTCAGAAATAATGGGAACTGAAATACATAACGGGTAAGGCGAAGCAGGTAACCGACTCGAGTAAGGAAGAATTCGGGTTAAACTTACACACGTGTTAAGAATAAGTTTTACGTCGAATACTAAAAACTGCTGTCAGTTTATGCATTTACGCTCATTTAATGTTGATGTATTACACACACTATTGCACGTGCATAATGCGTGCTTCATTTTCGTAGGACACTCACACATTCAAAACCCTGCATCAAGATGCGGCGTATTGAATATAGCCTATCGGTATTCTATTTATTATCTGTTCTGTGGTTTTAGGTTAGTGATCACACAGCTTGTTCCAGTGTTACTATGTGTGTCTGTATATTAGTGGCGAAGGGTGGAGGTAGGCTGTGGAGATCCGACATAAATAGTGCACACTAAATTTCGTCTGACATACTTATTTGTTTTCATTGAAATAAGAATATGAATTACAGATGGTGTTTGTTAGTTTTTAAAATTTACTTAAACCCTGCCTAAAGTAAACCATAAGAGATATCTATTTGATAAAGAATATTCTTCTACCTATAAAATAATTAAATTATGCGATTAAGTCAAACATAATTTTAGATATTTAATAGATAGAAGATTATTTTTTATCTATTAGGTATTGTTCGGTTAGGTTAGGTTAGGTTAGGTTTTTAGGTTAGGCAGAATTTTAAAAACCATAGGTATACAATTTGTATTCTTAGTTCAATGAAAGCAAATAATAATTATGACTGACAAATTGTGTATTCTTTTTGTCAGATATCCACAGCCTACTACTACTTTTATGGTTTGGTCTTTGTTTAATGATTACAAATAAGTATGACTGACAAAATTTAGTGGGCACTATTTATGTTCGATCTCCACAGCCTACCTCCACGCTTCGCCACTGATATGGTGGAACTCCGATGCTGCATGCTCAGAATTCACATTTTCCAGCTATTTGCATATAGTTTCTGTAGTCTCGCATCATTTTAGTACACTTTACTTCCCTGTTTTATGTTTTTTTTTACCACAATTTACACCGGAAATATTAAAAATCCAATTTATTTGGATATTATAATGCAACACATTCAATTCAATGCATGGCAATCTGTGAAATGAATTCCATACACATGTGTGAATTTCTATTTATAGACATGTCTTATATTTCTTAATAGCAAGTTCGGTTGTTGCACTAATCTGTCGTAAAAATGCTACAAAAACACTACATAGACCACTATTTAAGTGGATTTTGATTAGATTCGTATAATTATATGCAAACTCGTCAGAATCGCTCACCGCACATATGACGTATGTCGGACACCAATTCGTATGGTGCATAATAATGGTACAATGTTCTACTTCGCGAAGTGAGTGATACATACATCAATAACAGTGACTAGTTGAGTGATGTTTTAAAAAATGCAGGTGGTCCATTGCACTTGCATGTTATTACAGGAGCCGCCACTGGTAATAAGTTCCCATTATTTCTTATAGGGAAATTCGCTTTGATATATGAGTGCTTTGGATTACAAACACATATCTGGAATGAATTATGCTTGCAATTCAAGGTTATAGTGTCTCTAATAATTTATACCTGATGATTTTTAACATACCACATTAAGGTCAGCATTTCCCGTATTGACTTTTGATCTGGATATAAACAGCGGAGCATTGTGTCCAGTTTTTCCATCATATGATCCGTGGAAATCGTATGTCATGATATTTATAAAGTCCAGGTACCTAGATATAAAGATGTTTTATCAAAAATACCGCAACATTTTATCATTGTAATAGATTTTTGCGTTGTCATGCGTGTTCCTTCTTCATTCCTTGATGTTTTGGGGTTGTTGCAGAGGTTATTGTTAATAGATAATGTATTGAACTGTACTGTTAGATGCATGAATGCGAGCGTCGCTCTAAGTGTGTCAAAAGAGCGTCTGTTTAACTGAGAGCAAACGTTGATCATGGTAAAAAAAGGTGGTGATTTTGTATCAGTTCATTGAACTGAGACTACAATGTGTAAATAGTGTTTATTAGTTTTTAAAATTCAATTAAATCCTGCCTAATCCAAGCCATAGTATCTAGATAATAGTAAAAGAAATTTCATTTATCTATAAAATATCTAAAATTATGCCATTAAACCATACATAATTTCAAATATTAAAATTTTTTTTATCGATTATGGTTTGGCTTAGGTAGGGCTTAATGAATTAAAAAAAATTAATCAACACCATCAGCTGTAATACGAGTATGTATTCTAAATTCAACGAAAATAAATAAGTGTGACTGAAAAAGTGTGTACTATTTTTTCGGATCGCCCATACCATAGGTACCTACCTAAACTATTATGGTTTGGTGCAGACAGGGTTTAAATGAATTTCAAAAACTAACCAGTACCATCTGCAAATTGTATTCTTAGTTCAATTAAAACAAATAATTATGACTGACAATGATTAGTGTGCACTATTTATGTCAAATCTTAACAGGCTACCACCAATGCTCCCTCTAATTTTTCTATTGTGTGTGTGGATCATCAACGCATCTGTGCAAGGTTGGTGTCATCCGGTGCAGTAAATTTACACCCCCCCCCCCACAAACACACACATACAATTTTTTTAAATGACAAATTTTTAAAATTAAGTCAAAGTTCGACGAATTCGAACGCATAATATTTGGGAATATCTGTGTATTTAGATCATGACCCCCACATCCGGACCCCCAGGCCAGAATCTTTGTCGGGCCGCCTATCTATCGCTAGGGTTAAAAGCAGTGTGTCTACAAAATCTATTTCCAGATGGTGTTCTAGGTAAAATTAAGGGTATTCAGTCTATTTTTAGCGATTTTTTGTATTTTTCAATAAATCCACTTGAGTTATGAAGTTTTCGACTATCGATATACAATAATCAAAATTTGCATCAAACAATCATATATTTTAAAATGTTATTATTCTTCATGTAAAATAGCACCGAGTAAAATACTTTTTTACCATTAGAGCAATTAATTTCTGATGTGTGTTTAGCTTATTTATAAGGTAGTCGCGCCACGCGGGGTCCCCAGGCTAGAGCCCTGTCAGCCCCCCCCCCTTGCCATGATTATAAATATCTTGTACAGAAAGCATAGAAGCTTTTATTTTTATAGCCAATTGTACATTATCGATCAACACTTTGACTAAATCGCATCCAGATTTTTTGCGCTCAGCGATCCCAATCCTAATTTTTTGTTCTTCGGGTGTTTCCGTCATTATTTTCAAAAGTCCACCTCTTTTCAAAATTTTCAATTTCGTAACAGCATCCCGGTGTACTTTTTGACTTAAATCCTTAAGTTGAATATTCAACCGCCATTGAATCCACTTCTTTCCAGACGTGAATTCTGCTTGCATATTTGCTGCGGAGCACATGATGCGTTTGACACAATCATTTGTTTCCGAATAAACAAATATACCACCAATTTTTACTTTTTGAGAATGCATTGAAGATGGAATTTCTGTTTCGACGATTTCAGAGAGCCATTCCAATTTAAATTTATCGCAGGATTTCTTCTTAATGATCGCATTTGAAATATTACATTTTTGACTTTTTTAGGGGATAAGTTTTCTGTAATTAATAAATATAATAATTGTACTATATATTATGTAACTAGGCAAGCAATCATATTGTTCACTTGAATTGTTTGTTACGTACATTAAACACACCTATAGGTATTTATTACAAAAATTGATTTTTGTATTATAAATATTTTAAGTAAAAAACACTGCTTTTTGGCACGAACACTTTCACCAATTGTGATGTTTTCACAATAAGGACTACTATGAGACTGTATTGACAATGTTTCTCGCAAGTTGAAACATGTGAAAGACTAAAAAATTTAGAGGACCCGGCTCATAGGTGGTCATTGCTAAACACTAAAATACGTATCTTTTTTTCGTATACTTTGGCATGCGATAGAATGGGACGGATATGGTGATCCCTTCTTGAAACTTTATTTTACAATATTTTTGTGCGAGGACTGTGCGGGGGATGAAAACATGTGTGCGGACATATTTTGGTACGTGTGCGCGCATACACGCGCACACCTTAGAGGGAACATTGCCTACCACCACCCCTCGCAATTGTTGTGTATTATGTCAGTTCTGACAACCAGAAATACCAGATTGATTATTGTATTTTGCTGAAAGTGTTGGAAGCCATGAACTTTTTAAACGTAACCCGTCGTGTCCATTAATATTATCAGAGTTCCTGTGAATTTCGATGGGTTTCTTTACTAAGCGCGAAAAATATCCCTTATTCCGGCTTAATACCTTGGTCCGAAAGTAAAATTTGTGGCATGTGTCCATCGAGGGTTCCGCATCGCTGATATTGTGTAGTGTTTTAATCTATATGGCCTCTCGTGTTCACTCATGATTTTTCACATGTTGTGATAGACACCCACCGAATCGATAATCTAATTAAAGAATAAAAACACCAATTCGGACAACAAAAGAGGTTATTTTGAGAATCCCACTTGGTCTGACTTTTTTTCTAGGATTTCTACAGTTTCAATGATATGTATTTTCAATAATAATAATCTAACATTTTTTATTAGTGTATAAATAATTCATTATTGAACACAAAAATTTAAATAATTTTCTGGTTGACTTTATCTTGCATGAATAGATGAAATACAGTACTATGTTTGTTTGAATTATGTTAGTTAGTTTATTTAACGATGATATCTCTGCACCTGGGCCATAAAACCTGACTGAAGATAATATAAAGTAAGTAATTAATAAAAAAACAACTCACTTAGCAAGATTGGGCACATCATAGGATTGCACGACAGAGGATTTTGCAGCCGCCACAGCTGCCGTCAAAAGATAACCGGACTTATCAAATTCACTTCTTAAAGCTTTGATGAGTTTCACATAGTTTGCCTTGTCTGCCGGTGCACCTCCTCTCTGTGCAGGGTACTCCCAATCCAGATCCAATCCATCAAAGCCATACTTTTTCAGAAACACTACGGCGTCTGCAACAAAAGTTGTCCGTAGCATAGCGTTACGGAAGACCTGTATAATAGCAATTGTTTATTGTTAATTTTGTTGCATTATATTGGTTGATAATAACATTAATGGACTATAACTTACATGTGTTCAGCTAGACATTTATTTCTTTATAAAGATAGGCCACATTTAATGTGAAAAATATTCAATTAAACGCAATACAAGGCTATTAATCCGAATGTAGAAGTGACGTTGCTCTAAATGTCAAACTGAAGTCAGTATGTTTATATAGGTGGTTGCAACGCCATCTAGATATTAATAGAATGAGATGGATTTATTCATTCATCTCTTTCTGATTGTGTATAAAATTCATTTAGGTATTTTTTTTTAATGGTTATTGAATTTCACCACATATTGCCTGAATTCAGTAAAGTCCCGTGGGGGTAGGCAGATAACGCATTGCATAGGGGCGACGAAAAAAGGAACGAATATAAATATTACACCTTTGAGAGCTCTGGCAGTTATCCATGAAACAGATGATACATTCGCTTCATTAGAAAGTATCGACATCTTAATTTAAAAAATAATCAAAGCTTAAAAAACCTTGTCAACATAGGTAGGTAACTATTGTTTTATTGTAAAGGCGATTTATTGTCAGGCAAAATTTTCACAGAAGTGCATCTAAACCTGTCAGTGCCACAGACATCCATGTATTTAAAAGCCACCACGTTTTGAGAGTAAGTTTGGTTAAGGGCGGCATTTTCTTTAGGGAGGTAACTGCCTGAATTGAAGAGTACCAAAACGATATCCGCCATGTATAAAAAATATCGACTATAATATGTGGAAGGGTTTATGACTTATATGAACTTCTAGCAGTACAATACTTAGTGATGATTTCAAAACGTTTTTAGTGTGGTTAAATTGGTAAAATATTTTCCTTTACATTGAAAAATGGATTAGTAATTTAATTATGAATTAAGAAAATTTTTACATTTGGTAACACATAAACAAGGGATGTGGGTTACCTTCTGGGAATGGCAGTAAGAATATACGATTCTTGAGTGTGGAGAAATATGGGATTGACTTAAACAAGATAAGTGTAAAAGAACATTGAATGCATTAAAATTTGTCACGTAACTGAAACGCACATTCAATAGTTAATTTCCAGCAAACAAACCAAACTGAACCAAACAAATCAAATCGGATAGTCCGAAACCATCATAAACCATCATATTTTTGCTGGAATGCGATTCCGACAACTAATAGTGTTACCAATACCTAAAATTAACAGTAAAAAGAGCAACACATTTATTGAAATGTCAATTTGTTATGAAATTCCAACCTCCTATAGCTCGTCGTCCAGAATAACTCAAATTTAATTGTCGTATCTATTCATTTATTTTAAATGTAAAAATATTAACCCATTTTGTTCATTTTATGAGATTTATATGACAAAAGTTTTTAAAAATTACTTTTGCCCAAAGCATTAGTATTAAAAATTAGTTAGATAATAAATAAAACCTGATCATTCCCGGTTGATTTAACATTTTACACAAAAATTTAGAATCCGTGTCAAGATATGAATAAAATGAAAATAAATTGTTGGTCTGACATGATAATAATATGATGATATTGAATCGAACTGTTTGCATAGAGAGTATGGCTGGAAATATGGGATAATAAGACCAAAAGCGGTTTCTTGTTCACATATGGTTACTTATGAATAATAGCTATTGATTACTAAGCTATAATAATATACCTAATTCAGCTGTAGGTACTCGTACTGTGTAAATGTCTAAAATATTAATACGAACATCTCTACATAAATAAATGCTGAAGAATGTTTATCATCTCGATTTTTCTTAATCCTAATAGTCATAGGTAACGCAATATGTCGAGAAAGTGACAGATACAGAATAGAATAAAATTTATTCTATTCTGTATCTGTCTGTATTCTATTCTGTAAATGACTATCATTTTTAGGTTAGGTCCTGTGTGGACAGTTTGATGTTTCAGACCAAACCACTTCTGACAGTCTGAGAATGGTTTGATGCTTGCGGGAACAGTGAACCAAACGTCAAATTTCAAACTGTTTCCGGTTTACTTACTACATAGGGTCAATTTGTCAAATATCAAACCTTTGGAAACGTTGCTAGAACCCACCTAATATTGGTTATATTTGAGGATATTCAGGTGTTTTATATTTTATGCATTAAATGGTCATAAACCAAAAGTTTTCGTCTATGGCGACTGGCTTTCGAATTTCTATCTTATTAATCTGTTCTGCAGTTATATCAGCTGATGTATATATTATAATATACGTACTATTTTTTCCGATAAGTAAATAGGTAGTGTAAATGAAGTGACATTAATGGAAGATATTTTAATATCAGTGGATAAAAGTTTATTGTTTGCTCTTTATGTGAAATGAGTTTATTTAATTATTAGCCTTAGTAACCATTTTTTAGCGATCCTTCCCTTATTCCACCAACGAATTTGGTCATGCTCCTAATTTAAGATTACAATGTTTTCCTAAGAAACAATTGGGGTAGTCACAGAATTCTAAAATGTATGTTGAATAAAATGTTAAAATTCCCTCACACTTCTAATTCATAAGTTTAGACGTCATCTATGTATATCCGTCAGACACCAATAATTATTGATACAAGTATGCAAGTCCTCTGTACTCTTGATTACCTACCTGAGAGTACAGAGTAGATCCTGCATTCCATCCTCCCATAGCGACCAAGACCTTCAGTTTTGGATCGGCTCTCTTCAAATTCACTATCTTTTCAAAACCACCTGAAAAAAATCACTAGTATAATAAAATTATCGTTAAAATTGTTCTTTCAATAAGAGTTATAGATTTATTTATTATTAGAAAAGGGTATTATGGCATTACGACAATACTATTACGCAATTTGCCAACTCGCAAGCCAAGGTTTTACTGTATATCTATAAATAATAAACTTAACATACCTTTTCCTGAATTATCTGTGAGGTCAGCATAGGAATCTAGAAGTTTGATGAGGCCACCGTCGGTGATAGAGATGAACGAGTAAATCACGTGTGTGCAGAGATTTGAAGGAATGTCAGAAATTGCAAAGTTTCCTTCGCCCTGTCGATATACTGCCCAGCTGCCAAAGTAGCACACCAGCTTGTCTTGAAAGCATAAACAATGAGCAACCATTTTAACCAAAATGGAGGCATAATGGAATTAATATTCAGTTGTTAAAATATATTAAAAATATTATTTAGATTGTTATTATTTATTTTAAAATCAGACTGCATTTATAACATGGGTTTATGTGTAATTATGTGTTAATAAAAAAAACTATGGGGGTTATATGAAATTATGGTTGGCACTAAGATTTTAGATTCTAGATAAAAGGAGTCTTTTTTACGTGATTATTCAACTTAAAAATAATCGTCGATGTATTGCTTTTGGCTGTCTACATACAATTGCCTAGGAAGTCTCTTTCCGTAGGTATTTAAAGCTAAAGTTTATATTATTCAAATGTCTGCTTTGATATGGCGGTATGTGTGAAGTATGACATGTCAAATTGAAGTTGAACTGTCTTAAATATTCAAGGCTTATTTTGGCAATATCTGCACGTCATGTAATCATGTATGTAATTTACTAATTGAGTGAATTTGAAATTATAGTGGAATGTCATAGTAGATGTGTGAAATTCTTAATCAGTAAGTAGACCAGTGAGGCTATTCTAACATATCACTTAATATCCAAAAAGAGCTACATGTGATAAATATATCACTTTTATCACTTTAAATATTCAGGCAGTTAATAATTGCCTTGCTGTGTTAACTTTTAGTGCGAGATAGAGTATGTCAATTTTACATATTGAGAATTGAGATGCAAGATCCGACTGTTTTGAAAAATAATTACATCATGGCCGCTGCCTTAATTTATAGTTCCTTGCAAGCTGTCAAAGCAAAGGCTAGTAGCAGCTAGTAGTAACATATAGTTTGTTTTACTACATGCTGCAATCGCAATGACAAGCCTAATAAAGTTGTAGGTTATGTTGATATATTTGACGTTTCAATACAAAATTTTTGGGTTCGGGTGGATACGTCAGCACGAACATACCTGAATTTGTCTGACATGTCTGCCATCCTAAATTTTCGTGATATTACGAATTTACCAATTATTGTAGATAACCACCGATAGCCATCGATAACCGCCTTGTGTATGGAATGCCTTCCATGTTAATTTGGACCAATGAAAATAACGAAAACGCTAGGAATAGCTGTGCAGAGGTCCTTTGTTTTGCTACGATTTCATACATTTAGGATCTATTTCTAAAAAAAGGTTTTTTTCAAGATCTTTGAGTAGGCAGGATAATTTTATTATTCTTGACGTCTAAGGTAAGAATTCCTTCATAAATTAAAATCAATACATTTCCTGTTTAAATTTTTATTGACCGATTGTCTCGATTTTAGACTGTGAATAAATTTTCATTAGATATAAACATAACAATATGCCATTGCCGGCATTGGTGTTACTGAAAAATTATTATTAGTGAAGACTTTTTTAAAAATACATCCTGACGCGCACACAGGAAAATGATTTGGATGGGGTCCATTTAGAAAACACGTCCATAATAATTTATTTTTGATGTTTTTAGATGGCGGGAGGGGATGAGGTTAACTAAATTAACTAAATCTAGCAGATTCCATTGACTTCCGCATTTACCCGCCTACTACTTATAGCTTACTGAGACGTGGTTGAAAAACTGGATAACTTGAAAATATTTATTTCAATCATTTTAATTAATACATCTACTTTCAGATGGCAGTAATATACAGAAATTAATTCCACATTTTTTACTGTTGAAAAATAAGACAACCAAATTATTTGAAGCATTTCGAGGATTCAAATATTGAAAGACTTTGGTGGAAGAAATAGTGTCAGTTCATTCTTCTGAAATATTCTAGTGGAGAATATATTTAATGAAGAAAATATGGTCCCTTACCCAGTGGCGCACCCAGGATTTATTATTGGGGGGGGGGGCCAAGGAGGAGAATGTAAATTAGTCCCATAGGCTCTTTTTCTTCTTCATATAAATATTTTTACATATTTTCACAATACACGGCGATATATTTTTACAGTTTCTCCTAGTTTTTATTAAATTGGAGGCATAGTGGCGGTAACCGTTAAGCGTGTCATCAGCGACTGGCGGATTGGAAGTAAACAGCGACCATGCTGGACATGTGTACCTAGTATGCTAAAAGATTACTTAAATAATATCAGCTGTGCTACCCGCTTGGTCTAGAGCAGTGTTTCCCAAAGTGTGGTACGCGTACCCCCTGGGGTACGGGAAGAGTTTGGTGGGGGTACGTGCTGCACCGGGTTATGGCTACGCCTGGTGCAACAAGCATTAATACAATATCCATGCTAGAACGTTTATCGCATGCGGAAGAAGAGCAATTGGTGGAATTATTAGCTTCAGACGGATTCTTGCAAAATAAATATAAGGAGTGTACTTAAACATCATTTAGGTTGCAAATGCAACATGTGTATCCAGTTTTAACAGAGACATTCCTGAAATACATCTTGCCTTTTCCAACTTCATATCTATGTGAAGTTGCTTTTTCAGCATTTGTAGACATTACGTAAAAAAAAGGAACAGCCTTTTGGGTGTGGAACCGCACCTCAGATTAAAATTAATAACCAATTAATGTTATTTTTTATAATATAACTTTTATTTATATTTTATTATGAATGAATTTTATTTTTCGTTTATTATTATTTTGTTTATGTACTACAAAAGGAATATATAAATATATTTTGATTGTTATTAAAGTACTTATATGCATTTTTCTTTGACGAGGAGTACTCAGTGTTACGAAAATTATAGAAGGGGTACACAGATTTCGAAAGTTTGGGGAATACTGGTCTAGAGAGCTACAATATTTATGCCGAATTCCACCGAAAAAAATGTTCTTTTGATTTACACCACCACCGTAGTGGGTGTAGTCGTTCTTTTCGCCGAATGTTTATCGTAGATTTTTGCTTTTTCAATATTGAAGTTCCAACATATTAATCGAAAATGGTCAAAAAAGTATTATTGCATTTAAATTATACACAACCTACTCAATACAACACAGCCTAATATCTCGTTTATCGGTATTTTGTGTATTGCGCTCGGTGTACCTACACCATGGCCCTCACATCCTGAAACGGGCCCTCAGGCTAGGGCAGTGGTCGGAAAACTGCGGCTCTTTGGCCCCTTGAGTGCGGCTCTGCCACAGATGCTCTCTGCCATATTTGACATGGCTACAAAGAAGAAACAAAGAAAATGGAAGAGGATAACCGTAAATGTAATGTTGAATAGACCGAGACTTCGCGTTTATTCAAAACTTAAATGGTTTACCGACCTGTATTTATGTGTCGAAAAAAATTGGCGCATTCAAAATTTAGAAAGATACAACTAAAAACTCGTAATTTTGCGCTAAATATTCTGTCGATGATGCAAGGAAGAAAGCAGCTGAGGAGAAGAGTCAATAAAAATAAAGTTCTGTATTTAATTAGGTACTGAATAAAATCTGTCAACAATGTTAATATTGCAAGTTTTGTGGCTAGTAAAAAGATTTCCAAGAGAGGAAATCAAGAGTAAATTAAGAAATTGATTTATTGATGAGAACCTGGAATCGTGCTTAAAATTAAATCAACAACATACGAACCTGACTTACCCAAACTTTACAAGGAGATGCAAGGCCATTATTCACATTGAGTTTGTCAGTCATTTATTTTTATAAATTTTTATAAATATAAATAAAATATTTATATTAATATAAATAAAAAGGATTTCAAGTTATACACATTTATATTATTTATAAAAATCGATGTTTTTTAAAATAGATATAAAAAATATTAAAACTATGAATTTGTCAAAAATCGCTTAAGTGATGCTTAGAAAACTTAATAAACTAAATTTTAATAATAAATATGACCATAAAATATATGTAATAATAGGGTGCGGACCGATAGAACAAATTCACATTTTATTACATTTTTTACAATTGTAAGTTTGTTTTTGACTTAAAATAAAAAATTATTTTTATTTTTAATGTTTTCAGATACATATTATTCATTAATACAGTTGAAATTGTAAATTATCAAAAAAATGTCTCAAATTGCAAGCTTCGTATTTTTCCGCTAGGTGCCTCTTTAATAAAGGCTCAGTGAAGACTTCGCCTTAATGGTATTATTTAAAAGTCATACATTTTGATATACATATTGAAAAACTGGTTAAGTCATATAAAAAACATAATTAATTTATAATAAAAATGTACAAAAACTTAATAAAATGTGTATTATTCATACTATAATATATAACTATGTTTTCAGCAATCGCCACTCGTTATATTGAAGACAGTTTTTTCAAACATTCATGTTGATTTTTTCTTGTTTCCATTAGTCGGCTCGTATATCAGAACTCGTCTCGCCTAAAAACGTGTCGAATACGTTGATGTGATGTCATCGTTATTTAACGAAACAACAAATCACATGTTGCCAAATGGAGCTCCGCAGATTGATCGAATGCAACTCTTTCGTCTGAAAAAAACATCTGGCTGTTGCAATCGACATGTTGCATCCTTCTCGGGCTCCGAGTCGGAGGGTCGAAGTCACAAAGAAACACCTACGAATTGGTCATTCCTATACCGGCTCGCCGATCACCACATTGAAATATCAATATGTTTCGAAGGCTACGAGCGACTGTCGCTAGATCGATGAGCGAGTTTGTGTCATGCAACATTGCCCGGCGGTCTCGGAAGTTTTGATTTATAGCTGCCAGGCACACGAGGCGAGTTGTGATGTGCGAGCCGGCTTGCACACTTGGGTTGTCCAGTTTTTCAACCACACCTCTAAATTATTATATATTTATATTGTGAATCATACTCTCATCTCTTAGCGGCAGTAAAAGGTCTTATCTGAACATGTAAATCCAGGTATGGCATATTATTATTCTAATATAGGTAGGTACTCTACAAATCATTAGTCTGCCTTGTCAGCCTCGCCTCCAGGGCTCCAGCCAGGACTAGAAATGGACTGAATTTATAGCATGTCGTAATCACTCTTTCTAAAAGCAATAATGAGATTATGTGTTATTTTGGTATAAAAATTGCGACGATGCCAATTTTGACTTTCAAACAGACTTTGTTTTTTATGGGGATAGTATCCAATATCCATATAGCCCCCAAGTAAATACGTGGCATAAACAATCAACTCATTTTAAAACCAGGTTCGAATGAATTATAAAGAAGTTTTAATACTGTTGCAACCGAAAAAACCCGGGAAGTACACAAGATAAAGCCCAACATGCAGCACCTTGCCACAAATAGTAACCATATGGCCACCAAAGGTCAGTGATCTGAGAAAGATAATATTAAAGATTTGACGGGTATTAAAAACGTATTGGTTATCTACCTGGAGCGCCATCCGTTGAGCTGATGCAGACATTGACAAGTAGTATGCAAGCAGTTAAGCCATATAATTTTGCTGTAGAAATCATTTCTAGCAATTTCATTTATATTTTTTAAATCAACTGAAGGCGGCGTTTTAATTATATATTTATATATAGGTATGCAACGGCTGTTAAATTATGTACTTACATACATATTATTGATAAGAAAAAAACAATATAATATGCAAGTGCCTACCTAATTTCAGTATATGGCTTATCGGGGATTAATTATTACGTAAGTACTACAAATTGATGTAGGTTTTACGCTTTGATACTAATTCACCGTAGGTATGCAGATTTTGTGATAAAAATTATGAAACCTTTTCTTTGAAATTTCTGAATCCTTGAAATTTACATTTAGAAATCGAGTGCTTAAAGTCAGACAACGCTATCTACAAAAAAGTGTTTTTTTTTTTGAGATAACGTTATTTTACATTTACGGCTACATGATAGTCAAACAACGTTATGTCAATCTTTTCTAATTTCTTATTAAATCGTCAGTAAAGTTTAACGTTAACTACATAAGTTACCCTTGTTTTCATATTTTTTTAAAAACTATCCCTATAAATTTTAACATCACCATAAGCAAGATGAATATACAATACACAATAAATTATAAAGTATTAACATTAGGTTTTAAATAAACATTTCCCTTGTTGAGTTACAAGAATCTAAAATAGGTAACGATTTTTGGCTCTCCTGTAAAGTTGCAACTTTTGTAGATAGTGTTGTTTGACACTAAGCCTCGAAATGTATAAATAATTATTGAGTTAAGAATTTATGAATGAGTGGAGGGGGGCAACTGTCAATACCCCCTGAGTGACAAGGTGAGAATGAACGCGGTTAATAATAATGAAAGAAAAATCATTTAAACTATGAATTATTCAAAAATCTTTCCTACATCTCCGAAAGAGCTTAAAAACTACATTTCAACGATAAAAATAAGTAACAATAAGCAGAACTGCGCCAAACTGGGTTGTCAGAGGTGTACAATACTCAGGCGGCAAAATATCTGAAAAATATGTGGGTAGTAAATTTAATTAAATTACATAGGTACCTGCATAATATGAATGCTTTGTTGAAATAGTACATATTATATTCCTAGGTATATCGAAGAATGTGCGCAAACCACGGTTCGTGAACCACATGTGGCTCTTTGGCCCCTTGGGTGTGGCTCTGCCACAAATGACCACGTACGGGCTAAAACAGTGAAAGATATAACAGTCTATATAAGATATAAAATGTCTTCGAATATAACCAACCAGCAAGTCGAAGATCTTAAATTGGTTTCAGCTTTATCAATAGCAGTTAACGAGTCTTAACTTAGTGATATAAATGATACACCACAAGTTTCACGTTTTGCACGATTTATTTCATCTACAGGTCCTAAAGAAGACATTTGCAAAGTTATGGAGTTGGTGATTAAGATTATCAACTCTATTATAGATAAAGCTTATGGATAAAGAATTATGGAGCTCTAAATTTGAACATCTCTGTGCTGATATGGACATGTTGGAGAAAAACAAATGTGAATATGTTTCACAGCACAAGCTTAGTAGTCTGCTTTGAAAGACCTGGAGAAGGAACCTGACTCATATGATCAGTTGAAAAAACTAGCATTTGCTGTTCCTTCCCTTTCCGGTTCTACATATTCATGCGAACAATCTTTTTCAAGCATGAACCTTATCAAGAGTAAATTGAGAAGTCGTTTTATTGATGAGAACCTGGAATCGTGCCTAAAATTAAAGACAGCAACATACAAACCTGACTTATCCAAACTTTTCAAGGAGATGCAAGGCCATTGTTCACATTTAGTGTTTGTTAGTCATTGTCATGATTTAATTTTATAGATACGTCACCTACAATTTATTTTTTATCAAAAAATAAGATCATTATGTTGGTATTAAGAATGATATCACGTTAACAGTGTACCTACCTATATAGTAAGTTTAAGAAATTTGGCTCTCAAAAAAAATCTCAATCGTTGTAGGTACTCTTGATATTTGGTTCTGTTGACTAATGAGTTAGCCGACCACTGGGTTGGGCGGAAAAATCGAAAAATGCTTCATCAGAATTGAAAGGCGTTGAACAAAAGATTTACATACACAAGAGAAAAGGCGATATGATATCGAGTTGTAGGTAGTCAAAGTCTCGGTAAAATTAAATAAGCTCGAACCGTTCAACGATCATCGTGTACTTATATATTATACTGTAAAGCCGCGTTGACACGGTCCAAGTACGATCCAAGTACACTTGGATCGAGTGCCATCCAAGTGACAGCTTCATACTAATTATTCCTATCCAAGTTAACTAAGATGAGTAGGACGCGGTCCAAGTAGCTTGGATAGGAATAATTAGTATGAAGATCTCTCATAAAGCCGCGTTGACACGGTCCAAGTACGATCCAAGTACACTTGGATCGAGTGCCATCCAAGTGACAGCTTCATACTATTTATTCCTATCCAAGCTACTTGGACCGCGTCCTACTCATCCAAGTTAACTTGGATAGGAATAAATAGTATGAAGCTGTCACTTGGATGAGACATCTTCATACTAATTATTCCTATCCAAGTCTACTTGGATCGTACTTGGACCGTGTAAACGCGGCTTTAACTGTTTTTTTTTAAATTCAATTAAAAGAAATATTTATTTGTGTTAGATACTCGATGATTAATAAAATCACTTTTTATTGTAAATTTTCAGTAAATACATTTAAATGCAAATTGCATAATTTCATTACTAATTAATATCGTGACCAATTCAAAATGTCGTAGGATGAAACTGTCTTAGTTGATTAAGAAATTGTCTATAAAGTAATATGTATAATAATAACTATGTTGTCAATCATGGACCATGGTTTTCTACCAAGATTATATAATAATACATACTGAAAAATATATAATCATGATTGTAATTCAAATATCATTTTGTCATATTTATGTAAGGGTGGGAATTAATCGCATATTGCAATAATCAAAATTCACAAAAAAAAAATAACTTTAACATTTATTTGGAAAGTAGTTTTCACATAATATATTAAATGATTTCACAAATAAATAGATGAAATCACATAAAATAATTTGTTTCACAAAACAAAAATAATACATCACCCATTGTAAATATAAGTTCACTCAATTTTGACAACTACACACATTGGTAAAATTGTTTTCACCGATAAATAATATATCATACAAAAAAAAGGTAGACATTCACAAATGTCAAAATAATAATTGTACAATTTATTAGAAGGCAATCGCAAAAAATGATACTTAGGTGTCAATATAAGTAATGTTTAACGCAGTAATATAAATAGGTATATATTCGTGCTGCTATCGTTCATATATTATTTGATGTAAATCTACAACCAAGGTATATATTTTTCGGTTCATCGATATAAGTTTTGGTAAATGTGCCGCAGATGCCATCATGAGATTTTAAAACTTTCTTTTTAGACCAAACCAAACCTAACCTAACCTAACCTAACCTAGCCCAACCTAATATTACCTAATATAATCTTAGTTTATGATAATGAAGCATCAAAATGTATGAAAATTTCAAATTATAAATTAACAATTATTGGATTAAAAAACCTATGCGCCGAGAGAAAAAGGTATTTATTATAATTGTCTACATGGAATAAACTGTTCGTAAAAAAAAATCATAAAACCTCATGACGGCATCTGCCTCATTAGTAGGTTTAGTAGTTTACTACTAAATAGGTACTTATAGTATTATTTGAATCTGAAAATGGGTACCTACCTAATACATACTTATGTTTTGCCAAAATATTGTTTAAAATCATTTAACCTATTTTTCTTAGTGTATATTGATACGTGCAGACTACTTTTTCCTTAGTGCAAATCGATCATTTGAGAGTTGTAGTTGATTTGTGAATATCATCCATTTCCGATGTGACGAACATCATTTTAAATGTTGTCAGCGCTTTGTGAAAACAGTCTGTTCTATTGTGCGAATATATTATATTCCCCTTTATGCATTGAGGTACTTATTATAATTACTACAATAAATTAGCCGTCTAAACTGTCAAAACTGTCTATCTCACTCTAAAAGTTAACATAGCCAAGATAGGGGCTATTAAAACATAGCACTTTTTGACAGTTTAGAGTGCTTAGACGGTTAACTTATTATAACAATTAACCGGCTTAATACATAAATATGATGAACTACCGTCGATACCCGACTTGGGTATTGAATAGCTTCGCATAAGCGTTTTGTTTGGATTGTTAATAAGAATTATAATATATAAATTTCTAATACAGTCCTGACTTGTAACGTTTAATATATTGTTATGCTGAATTAATTAAGTGTGCAAATGAAATCAATATTAATATGCCGTACTATACTACCTATCAGTGGCGCACCCAGGATTTAATATTGGGGGGGGGGGGCCCAAGGAGGAGAATGTGAATTAGTCCATAGGATCTTTTTCTTCTTCACAGCCTAATTTCTCGTTTATCGGTCTTTTGTCTATTGCACTCGGTGTAACTACATCATGGTCCCCACATCCTGAAACGGGCCCTCAGGCTACGATATTTGGTGGGCCCCCTACCTACCGCTAAGATTAAAGGTAGTGTGAAACACTACATTAACGTTTTTCAAATTGTGTTTCAGTTCAAATTAAGGGTACTTATACAGTGAATTATTGGCGATTTTTAATACATCTACTTTAATAATGGGGCTGTCGAGTATCGACACATAATAATCAAAAAATATATTGCACAATTATATAAGTAATTGAAAATGTTCATGGCTATGGACTTTTTTTTTACTATTAAAGCTAATTTATGATGTGTGTTCATCTCACTTATCTGGTCAATTTTTATTTTTGGGGGGTGCCAGGGCCCCTTGCCCCCCCCTGGGTGCGCCACTGATCTAACTTATAGGTACACAAACCTACCCAACAGAACACAGCTTAATCTCTCCTTTATCGGACTTTTGTCTATTGCACTCGGTGTACACCACTCCGGAATTAGGGTGGACACCGAGAATTTTTTGACATTTCCATTAGAGATTGAGTTTCTAAAAAAACCCGACATTAGTGTTTCGAAATTTTTGTGTTAGAAATTAAAATCTAAGAAATTTTTCTAGAGGGTGCTGGAGAATTTCAAATCATTTTTTGTCGTGTTTTTATTTGTCTAATCTATTGGCTTTCAATTTCAATGTTTTTGGGGGGGGGGGCAAGGCCCCTTGGCCCACCCCCTGGGTGCGCCACTGCTACCTATAATACTAAGTGATCCATAGCCGTTTATAATCAATTTCTTTTCTTGATAACTACACGAAAGTTTGAGAATTTTGACAAAAGATTATAACGTGCTGTTACGTCCATTAAATATCTTGAAAATATTATTTATCCGGAAAAAGTTGGCCAACGTTAATTTTTCGAAGATATTATTAGTATTATTACCTAACCGCTAACGCTATACAATACACTCACTAGTGCGACCACGATCACGGCTCGGCTCCAGCCAAAACTTGCCCGTAAATACTATGACCAGTAGTTGCGACGAAAGATACGGTCAGTTGCCCTTCAGCCATAAAATGGATGTTGAAGAGGACAGAACAGATAATAAATAGAATTCTGATAGGCTATATACAAATACAGTACATTTTGACACAGGGGTTTGAATGTATGAGGGTCCTACGAAAATGAACCACACATTATAGACGTGCAATGGTGTGTGTAATACACCAATATTAAATGAGCGTCAATGCATAAACCGAGAGCAATTGTCAGTATTCAACGTATTACGTATTCTTGACACGTCTTTCAATTTATCCCGTATTCTCCCTTACTATAGATCGGTTGTCTGCTTCTCCTTACCCGTTAGGTATTACAGTTTCCATTATTTATGAGTTCCCTGTTGAAGAAATTGCATCTATTTCACCGCCACCCTTTATCCAATCGGGAGATTAATAACATCATCTTTGGCAAGGCACCATATCCGGACTGAATTGACAATATTATCCTTTTCAAGCGCACATGGGCCCTCGCTGCATATTCATGCTTTTACCCGAGCAGGAGATTGATAATATTATAATATGTGTGTTAAGACCCGGCAAGGCTCCAAGTAGTGACTGCATCAACAATATTCTTGCGGCCTTCGCTGTACCAGAGTACGCAGAGATTAGAGAAAGATATCCTTAAAGCATTCGGCAAGATGTTAGAGAAGCTTTTGTGCGTTAGGATTGAGACACACATGGATGATGCACGATATGTACCACTTTCGGATAATAAATTTGGTGTCAGAAGTGGGAATTAAACTGCAGATGCCATAAGGAAGGCGATTGCCAACGCTGAAAATTCTGTGCCGCGCCAGACGTTTTATAGAATGCACGTTTGGAATATTATTCTACAAATGGAGGATTATTCATTTAAATCTACGCGTAGAAGTAGAGAGTAGAGTCTGCCATAGTCATTTTTTAAAACATGCTGTATTCTGCACAAATTATCATCGAAGCCTAGATAGCTTAAAATTTCAAGATACATTGTATAATGAACATGTACACAAAATGTTGTATGTAGATACAGCAAGGGTGCCTAGAAAATGGTAATTCATGTTACAGATCTTTTTTCCAATTAAATATTACTTAAACATTACATTTTTTCTCCGATATGACTCTTTTCTTTTACCATTGTATCTTAAAACTTTCTGTAATATGTATACATCAGATGATATAATCATATCATATTACTAGCCCATGTTTAATTTCACGTATAAATCTTTTTGTATGAAAACTATAATGCTTATTTTTTATTACTTATTTATAACTATAAAACTATGTAAACATTTATTAGCCGCGTTAAATTGCTGATCGTGTTAGAACTTCTCAGTGCGTATTCAAATCACGATTTCTCACTATAAAATGATGAACATTTCTGACCACGTGTAGCGTAAGGATAATATAGCGCAGGGAGATTAGAGCAGATGGAGAGGACGGCTTTTTCTGGAGGCACCGTGTTGGATTGTGGTGGCGATGACGATATGTTAATGATAATGACCTGAAAATAAGAAATACCGGCAAGAAATATGGATTATTGTAGACATTGTAATGTACAAGTTTTCCATAAGGAGCAGATAGGGTAAAAAAAAACGTAATTCAATGATATATGTGCATATAAATATATATATATGAAAAACTTTTTAATGTAATTTTATATTTATTTTGAATCAATTTGTTACTGGGGAAACTTTGGCGCGTTTTTAAAATACATATTAGTTAAAATTTAAATGGTTAAGTAAATGACCAACAAAAAATATATTGTAACGAAGTGTTAAAAATAACCACACGGTGAAGAGGTATTTCACATTGGTACTGAAGTTATTTGTTTATTGGACAAATATCAGTTCCTTTTGTGTTTCATTTAATCTTTGTTAATTTAAAATTTCTTAAAAAACGTTGCAAGCTCAAATTAGGTGTATTTAAAAATACATACTTAGGTTTTTCTTTTTTTATCATCTTTACAAATCAAATGTTATTTTGTTCACAAACACCTCTCAAATTATTTTCTATGCAACAATCAAAATCAAAGCATAAACGAGTGTGTGATACTTACTACAATCTAAAGCCAGTGTGTTTGTTGTGTTAGATGTATTAGTTCTGAGTTAATCAAGTTTGAAAATTGAATCTAAATACTAGTATTGGATACATCATTGGTATATACAGCAGGAAATCAAAGACTTTCGTCGATTGATAAATTGTGACACTATCCACTGAATAGAAAACTACTAATATTTATATTAACTGGTGGTAACTTAATTTTTTCCCTTAAATCAAGATAGAAATGGGGTTACGACATAGCATGATATAATATTACAAGCTACAATTCATGTTGACGATTGCGTCTAAAATTTTCCAGATACAGCTAAATATAAGTACAGTAGAACCTCGATATAACGGAATAACACGGGTGAGGTTGTGTTCGTTAAAGCCGAAAATCCGTTATATAAAAACAGAAACAAAATCCGGTTTATTCGTCTTCGGGTGATAGGTATATTCAGACACATCCGTTGAGAAGTGACTTTAATGTTCGATGGCGACGCGCTTGCTTTCGGTAATCATGTTTTGAAAAAAGTTTTGTTTTCAGATGTTAAGTTTGCTATTTTTTTGTTATAAACTCTCTAATTACGAAAATGCGTGTAATATACTTAGTTGAATTTTGTTATCTGATGAATAGTATATAAAAATTATTAGACACTTGGATTTAGACATGTATAAGATTAACAGAATGTTTTTAACAATGTTCACATTTGGCCGGATATTTTGTGCGTTATGTCGAGGTTCTTCTGTATTCGGTTTTTAAGTAAAATGAAAAATATGTTTTTCAGTTTTTAATTTGTTAACGGGATATTTTCTTGAACAAATGATATGCAAAATAAATTTCCTTTGGAAGTGAATGATTGCACTTCAATTTTATAAAATCCATAGAAACATTTTCCTTTGTAGATAAATTCAAATAATTTATAAAAGTCCAGGTATACGATTCTGTCTGTCACCTAAAAAATATTCAAACTCACATGAATGAAACTGATTGGTAGGTACCTACTTAATTTATTGTCTCTGTAAAAATAAATTATTGAAACAACGTGATAATTCATCAAGTTATTGGCAGACTGTTATTTTCACACAGTTCTCTTGAAAACAAACAATTGTATTTTTTCTGGTTGGTATCGACGTCGTTTTGCGACTCCTGTACCCCGACACAGATTAACAGATCTGATATGCACGGAGGTTTTACATACCAATACCTACACATAACTGGCATGGTAATGCGACAGAAAAGGTCTCGGAAGCGCTCAGTGATAAAGATATGAGCTGCTAGAATGATATGGAATAAACTGGATCATTGGCTTAGTCACTAGTGAAATCCCTATATCGGTGTTTGACTGATCGATGACGAAGGCCAATACCATAAATGTGAATATGTGTGTGTCCTCCTTCCTTCTTTACTCGACGTTTCAGGCTCGTTACAGAAGCCATTATCAAGAGATGATATTATGTTTTATGATGAAAATGTAGTGTAGGTATATAAATATAAACGTTGCTCTAAGAATGTCAAAAGGAATCCGATTAGCTAAGAGCAAACGTTGCTCAGAGTAATCTGTCAATCGTTACGACCAGAGATACCGGCTCGAATATTGGATTTTGCTGATAGTACCGGAAACCTTAACTCGGTTAGTCAGGAGAAAGAGATACTGTTCAAAAGCCGGGCCTATCTACCTTATATCAAGAACACCACCGATACCATTTCCAGGATGTTAACACAGTCTGCTATTGAATTGTATTAATATAAAATTCCAGTAAAGGTGATACCTTTTTCATGATACACGTTTTAGTCATATCAGCAATTTTTTTGAAAATATGCACAACAAATTCACTTCCAGCAGTGCATACATTGGCGTCATTTATTGACAATATTTTTTGATATCGGTTATTCTCTAAGTGAGACATCACAACTCGTGCCTGAAATAAGCAAATTATTTGAATTAAAATTATAAACAAATACATTGTGATCACGTCACGTCATGAGATAAAAGTGTGCATACTTTACATATCTATCAAAATGAGCACTAAAGTTTGAAGGCTCATATCACGTCGAAAATTTACACATTTTCGAGTTACTTAATCTCAAGTAGATTTTTTTGTTTTTTAGTGGTATGCAAGGTATAGTCCTGTCCACATTCGGGCATATTTTCGTTCGCATCGCACTGCATGCGTAGCCTGCGTATTGCCTGTCTCAAACCGGTTTTGTGATGAAAGTTCTAGCGCACGTAGATCCATTACCGCTGGACTTCTTTTCAACATCACACCAGTGTTACCAACCGAATGATTCCGCGAAAAATGCGTAATGGTATATTATATTATAATTTTAAGCCAAATAATATTCAAAACGAAAAATGTTCTGTGTATTATAGTTTTATCAAAATACTATGTTTTTGTAAGTAGGATCTACTTCGGCGGTGGATAGGTGATGCATATGAAAGACGATCGTGGTTATTCGTGATGATGGAGAAGCGAGAGTTCATTTACTGTTACATATAAGTAGGTATATTTATATGTACAGAGTTACAATCGGTACAATGACAATACGGTGCATTGTGTTTCTACCGGAAACTTATAATCGAATTACTTTTTCAATCGATTGTGATGCGCTATTTATCGACGTACTCACAATAAAAATAATATCTAAAAATTATATTTAGGAAATAACTATTATAATTCAGTCAGCTATTTTATATGAAGTTTACGTCATCGGATATAGCTGACTATGTGGAAAAACGGATATGCGGAAATTATAATTGCAGTAAGCTATTTACTGAGTTTGCCATAATTTGAAACTACGGGAAATGGATATTAAAGAGTTTGGAATTATTGCGGTAATGTATTTAATATCGCCGATCAATATGCTGACACGGATTGAGTTGTTTATCCCCATTTTTTTACATCTTTCTATTAAAATCAGTATTATAAAAATATGACAACACTGACAACAATTGAAAACTATTTGACGTACAAATTTAGATGTTTTCCATATAAAGCATGCGCAAAATTAGCTTGATGTTAAAACCAGAATTAAAAAGTTAGTGGAAGTGAAGTGGAAGATGCAGTAATCAAATTTGGAAATAGCTAATGACAGGTAATCAGACGTGCCCGCAAGGCGCGGGGTGGGGGGGGGGGGGGTTAGTTGCAGACAGAAACACAAAACATCTGAAATGAATGTCCTCAAATATTACCAATATTGAATGCGCGTTACATTTACATGGCAAACTTTAATATATATTATTATACAGTTGTAACTTGCTTTTCCCTCCATCACAAACCGCGTCTCCACACCCGTTATGCAGGCGTATACCGTAGCGTAATGAACGTTAGGCTGTCTTCAAATTTGTGCCGAAAGTGTCCCAGGAGCAATATTCCAAAACCGTGGTTGGCGTGCACTAGTGACTAGAGTGTGCGTGATTCCTACTTCGATATAAAAGACCTTCTCGCTCGCCGTAAAATGCCGCAAACTTTTTAAAGGCTGAGAACAGGAACAGAAAAATTTGAGAATTTTTAGGAGCTCGACGATTTTCACTATAATCATGGTATCAAAACTATTGAACACCGCTGGGAAAAGTGTATCGAACTAAAAAGAGACTATGTAGAGAAAGATATTTTTTCCAAATTTTTTTGTGTTTTCTTTGTTAGGTCGGGTACTTCTGGGACTAGCCTCGTATTATTATTTAACAAGAGTTGAAATATATTCCATATATCTCCACACTCAAAATTGTACCTTTTTACTGCCACACCCAGAAGGTAACGCACTTATTTTTGTATTTACTGGCATCTGGTATGGTACAAATACTAGAAACTCATAAAGCTTCCTCTAGTTTTAGTCAAACATTTTATATATTAAAACGGTGATTTATATAAAATTTATTAATATACTTATACAGGTACCGACACATTACTAGCATCATTGAATAATGTATAGTTTCCAGCAATAATCGTATGGTTGTTTTCGTCACCATACATTTCTAGATTAAGCACCGTCAAGTTGCGTCGCTTGAGACCTTTACAAATTCGAAAATCTGAATAATATGACTTTGCAGGACCCTGGAAAATAAATACCAAAAGATAACAGATATAACACATAATGCGAAAATTATTAGGAAGGTTGTTAGCTGCCAGGGAAACGACATACGTCGCTGTGTGCTCCATGGCATGTTTTTTAAATTTGATAGCAGCTGCTGAATCAAGAGAAAATCCACTTAAAAACATTTAGTCCTTTCAACGGACTTATTCAACAATTTTATTATTATACTATACCCAATACCGGTTTAATCCTAACAGATATTTCAATTGGTATCTAACGGATAGTTTCATGGCCTCCATATCCTGAAACGGGGCCCCAGCCCACGATGTTTGGCGGGTCCCCTAACATATTGCTAAATTTAAAGGCAGTGTAATGTTCGCCAAATATTATTCCGCGGAACTCCAGGGTTCCGTGTAAAATAATGGGTATTCTTTCTTATCTACTCATTGTAGTCTTAGTTCAATGAAAACAAATACGTCCGACTGACGAAGCTTAGTTTGCACTATTTATGCCGGATCTACAGCCTACCTCCACCCTTCGCTACTGCAAGAAAGTTTCATAGAGTTGGAAAATGATACGAGAGAGAGAGAGCTTTGTCGAATCTGGATTATTAATATGCTCTCAAAAGCTCGTAACCGTGAACTAACGGCGATATTCGTTGATCAAAGAAAGTTTGATGGTTTATAATATTATCAGTCACAAAAATCTCACTAATTAAAAGGAATATAAATTAATTTCATGTAGCACCTATTGTGTTTTAAATCATAGTTTTTGTGTAATAAATTAAAACTTACAAATTTGATACACTTTTGTGCTGGTATATAATATTCTAATATTCATAGGAATGTTTTATTATTTGAGTGGAAGCAGAGACTTTAAACGCTATGTTTTAGAAATTTTATTATTACTATAGTAACAGGCACACACACATTTGAGTCGGATCTGGATTCCAGGTTTCAACTAGAATGGTTTCGGCGGGATATGACCGCGTCATGCGGATATGCGAACTACCCTCAGCTCATGATCTTTTTCGTAGGTTACGTAGGTATTGACTCTTTATTTCAAATATTATTATGTTTGCTCGGTTTCTTTGTGCCTTTGCGTGAATTCAGAATAAATTAAGATTTTGTTTTATAGGTATTTTCGGTATGATTTTTAAGTTTCCGAAAGGAAGTTCACGCGATAATTTAAAGTCGTACATTTAGTATCAAATATAATTATTTAAACAAAAAATACATACCCATAATTTTAAAAGCTCCACACTTTTAATCGCAAAACAAGCTGCAAAAAATGTTATTACGACAAATGTACCAAAACATATTACATGACTTACGCTTGCCATCACAATGTACTTACTATAAACGTTTTCGGCTAAAAATATTGAGCCGTGATAAAAGCAATTAAACTTATGTACTTATATTTAAACGCATATACATATATCGGTGGTGTTTGGGCATAACATATTAACTGCAAAATGTTGAATTTACAGGTGAGTAATTTTAGGCTATGAATTGCCCACATAAATCTCGGCTTATTTTTTTGTCAAACATTTAAAAATAAATAATTGAATAAGTATATGGTAATAATTAGATTATCAATTGTTCCATTAATTAAGGAAATAGTGTCACTTATCAGTGATCAAACTATGATAAGGTTTTTGGTCTTGATTTGGCTAAACTAACCGCTGTATTTGTTCACATAATTTCACCAGCTTATTTGAAATGTAATATAGATATCGGCTTATTATCAAATGGGAGATAGTAGGTACTATAGTGACCCAATTTTTACTCTTAATATAAAATGACCAAAAAAGTTATCATGTTGGTTAGGTCAATTATGGTGGCCGTCATTCCTTATTTTCCACCTACCTCAAATATTTATTTATTGTCGCAAGACCAGGCGACCACCAGTTACGGGTCATGAGTCGACCGTGATGAAAGTTACATTCAGTTATATAATGTTTGAGACTATCACGGTTGTTTTTTTTATCATAATAGATTTTTGGGTTTCCACCGCGTGTACTTCTTTCTTCTTTCCTCAACGTTTCGGGCTCGTTACAGAGGCCATTATCATTATCTCATACATTCAAAAACCATGCTTCAAAATGTACTGTATTGGGGTATAGCCTGATCTGAATTCTATTCATCAATCTGTTCTGTGATAATCATATACTCTTTCCGATGCTGGTAGACCTCCCTACGCTCCACGGAACACAACACTTCCGCATGATGCATATATTTAACTAAAAATATATTTGGTGTAAGCAGGAACACCAACATAAAAGATTTGAGTAAACGACATAGGCAAACCAAAGTTTGAGTGACTAGTAAAAATATCATATTATCCTATATTTCTCCATACTCGAGAAATATTTTTTTTACAGAAAGTAACAAATTTCTCTTATTTTTGTGTTCCCTGATAATAGATATGAAAAAAAGTAACTGTGATAATTGAAAATTCCTTTGCAAAAATTAAATGATAATTCACACGTAAAATTTAATTTTTTGGTTTTATTTTACTAGTTACATTATTTCTCATAATACAAATATATTTTTTGTTATTTAGCTTGATTGCGGGTTGCATAACTATTACAAAAAGTGGTCATGACTTGAAAAGGTTGGAAGCCAGGGATTTAATTGGATTTAGTTCGTCATAATAATAATACGTACATAATATATGCAGCATTTAAAAAATACTAAATTTCCATCCCATTTAACATTATAATCTTTCGTGACATTTGTTGTGGGCTGGTATCTGTATGAACAATAATAAATCATTATAATTATACATAAGTACTTTATTTTATTTCATTGATATACGTATTATGTAATTGTAAAAAATATAAAATATATTTTTCAATAACAATGAACAACGCAAAACCAAAATTTGTACCATATCAGTCGTAGCGGTTCTAATTATGCACAAAACTCTTTTATTCGGCGCTCTTTTGTTTAAATTATTATATGTATTTCTCCACCATGACCGTTGATCCTTTTAATAATTCACTTGTTTCATTTAAATGCGCTATCTCCAAAATTTTGTATAAATAGATATATATATAAATATACTTTTATATAAGTATATATTTTTTATGTTTTAATTATTCATTATTCTTCCTCATTTTTCTCATGTAATTTTCTTATGTAATTTCTTTATATTTATGTTATTCTTACTCTATATCTTGTTAGGCTTAACTATATTACAAAGTCTACATGGAAACTTTGCTGGTTGTAATAAATTTTCATTATTATACTTATTTTAAATTTTTGAAATCAATATGTAACTGTTTGTTTCCTTAATAAATAAATAAATCGGTAGTAGATATAAATTAAATCATGTAATCATGTATATGATCAAAAGCTTGACTATCTTTGTATTATCATCACTTTGTAGTATCAAGAGTATTGTTATTTTTTTATTCGGTAAGTATAGCTTGAGATTGAAATACCGAATGAATATATCAATACCGGTATTTCGATATTTCTTATTGAATACCGGTATCAATACTTACTGGTTTTTGTCAAAACATATTATAGAAAAAAAGAAGTACCCATTTAATATAACTATTAAAATCTATTTAAAACACTATTTTATAGAAAGCTAAAGTACCTTCATTTATTCTGTTGACCTTTGTAAATATGTATAGATCATAATATTTTAGAACTAGGAGAGGAAAATCTCGGTAAAATTCAACGTTTGTTGGATGTATCTACTATCAACGTTGGATCAATAGTTATAGAATAATTTGAAATATTTCCCACGATTTTTTTCTTTTTCGAAATATGTTAATTCATTCAGCACAATTCTTCACAAGTATATTTGAGGGATTTTGTTTTAATGTTATCTAACTTTTGTTGATTTCAGTCAATATATTTGCGTTTTGGCAGCATACAACATAGGTTAAATTTAATATACAATACAATTGTAGTAGTGAAAAACATATAAGTGTATATTTTTTAATTGTCGAAACCAATATTTCGGTATCGATAAATAATTGTATACCGGTTTAGAAATACCGGTATTGCAATCCCTAGGTATAGCTATAGCCCAATTGAATTGTAATGTCAAAAAGACGTATTCCATATTGGCTTGAGTGCTGTATGTATAGTCATACTCAGTGACATCCCCAGGCAAAGTGCCGACCTTATGCAGACTTAAAATACCGTTCCCTTTCCTTTTTAGCATGAAATTATATGCAAAAATGTGCATACCTAACTAACTATTTAATTATTTTAAGCAAACAATTTAAACAAATGAGAACAAAATCTTAAATCTGGGGATTAGTCCATTTATACGAAACTCACAGCCTCAAGGGTTCCGTCGTCGTGGTCGGCCCTCCCTCACCATGTAGTGGTGCTACAAAAACGATCTACTCGCTGCAGGTCTGGAATAGCAGGGGGCGCAAGAGTTGGCGATGTATCGAGGGAAGTGGCGCGAACTTGTGCTTGCCCTATGCCCCAATGCTGGGTCGTGACAGGGTGAAAGAAGAAGAAGATACGAAATTTACTCTCAAACAGCGGTGGTTTTAGATACGTGGAGATCTGAAGCGCTAAAAGGTTTGGAGGTCCACTTATAAATGAAAAAAAAAGATATCAGTACATTCTAACTAACTGAATGCATCATACGATTCATGGAAAATCGCCACAGTTTTCAAACGTTGTAATGATCATATTATTCCTTCCTTCACTGCGAATATTGACAACTGCTCTCGGTTTATGCATTGACGCTAATTTAATATTGGTGTATTGCATGCCCATAACGCGTGGTTCATTTTCGTGGGACACTCACACATTCAAAACTCTGCGTCAAAATGTAGTGCATTGAATATAGCTTATCAGAATTTTTTTTTTAATCTTTTCTGTGGTTCTGGTGTCTTCGAATCGGAGCTCGAGACGCATGCGATTGTTGATAGCAGCACTAGATGTTTTTTTAAAACTAAAAAGTCGCATTCGACCAATCTATGGAGCTCCATTTGGCAATGTGTGTTTTCTGAATAACGATGACGTAACATCGACGTATTCAACTCGTTGCAGACGAGGCGAGTTTAAATGTGATAGCCGGCTTACGGTTGAAACGGACGACTATGGATCGGTTCATGCTTGGAGACTTGAACTGATCTTAAATGCACGGTATATTACCGAATAACGGATAAAGTGACAGTATTTGTAATCTTAGTCATGTTTATGATGAAGTGTCAATGTTACAATGCCAAATTAATACTCAGGAGTCTTTGTCTCCTCAAGAAACTCTCTCCAGTTCGGATGATTCACTACTTTCCAATTATTTTTACCGCGCATTTTCAAATCTCGTATAGTCTAGGGTAGCGGTCGGCAAACTCATTAGTCAAAAGAGCCAAATATCAACAGTAGAACGATTGAGATTTCTTTTGAAAACCAAATTTCTTAAACTTAAAGTATATATATGTAGCTACACTGTAGTAACTTAATAAACTTTTTAACTATACATTTTAAACTATAAGTACACTGAATAAAACTTCATATAATAACTAAAAATGATCGTATTTATTGATAAAAATTAAATTGTAAGTAACGTATGTATCCATACAATTAAATCATGACAAACACTTAATATCCATATCCTTGAAAAGTTTGGGGAAGTCAGGTTTGTATGTGGTTGTTTTTAATTTTAGGCACGATTCCAGGTTCACATCAATAAGACAACTTCTCAATTTACTCTTGATAAGGTTCATGCTTGAAAAAGATTGTTCGCATGAATATGTAGAACCGGAAAGCAAAAGTACGGCAAACGCTAGTTTTTTCAACTGATCATATGAGTCAGGAATACTATTCGAGGTGTTAAAAATCATCATGTCTTTCAAAGCAGACTACTTGGGCTGTGAACCATGTTCATATTTGTTTTTCTCCAATATGTCCATATCAGAACAGAGACGTTCAGATTTAGAGCTTCATAATTCTTTATTTTTAAATCCAGCAATTGCATTTCAAAGTTGCCAATGTCAACATTGAGGGAGATTTTTTTTATTCTGTTACCTCAGTATTAAGAGGTTTTTTTTAACAAAGACTGACGTCGCTTTGCTGTTTCTGAATTTCTGAAACCTGTTGAGAAAGGCTTCCCTATTATTTAAAATTGGTGTTTTGAAATAGCAAATGTCAATATCAGAATTATTTTCTTGGCGATTTTTCAGCAGGCTTAGTTAGCAAAGATTCTCTTTCGAAATCTTGCGCAAAAAGGGATTTTCGAATGAAATAACTTCTTCTAACATCGAAAAAAATGTGTTTCCTTCCCTTCGCAGTTAACGATTAAGCTGATTTAGATAAAACGTAACGTCTACCATGAAATAAAATTTTTGGATCAACTGATCGTCTGTTATTTCTGGATGGTGAATACCCTTCTCAGGGAGAGATGCTTTGATTTCACGCGAAACATTTTAAAACGTTTTCTCTCGATAACCAACGTACCTCGTTATGCAGCAGAAGATCTGCGTACTCACTCTCCATTTCAACTAAAAAATCTTTAAATTGGCGACAATTAAGAACTTTAGTTATAATGAAGTTGATAATCTTAATCACAAATTCCATAACATTGCAAATTTCTTCTGGAAATGTCTGCGCACAAAGCGCTTCTTGGCGAATGATGCAATGGTAAGCAAGTATCTTGTGATTATTTTTTTCTTTCAAAATACTAAAACACCTTTTTCTTATGCCAGTCATACTTTTCGTCCCGTCTGTTGAAATTGACACAATTTTATCGAGTGGAATATGATGTTTTTCCATGCGTTCAATTACAGCATTATCCTCTCCACGTGGTTGACTTTTAAGTGACAATAATCCTAAAAGTTCTTCTTTAATACCTGTAGATGAAATAAGTCGTACAAATTTGTGCTGTATCATTTATGTAACAAGAGTTGTCAACTGCTATTGATAACGCTGAAACCAATTTAAGATCTTCGACTTGCTGGTTGGTTATATTCGAAGACATTTTGACTGTTCTATCTTTCACTATTTTAGTTCGTACGTGGTCATTTGTGGTAGAGCCACACTCAAGGGGCTAAAGAACCACATGTGGCTCGCGAGCCGCAGTTTGCCGACCACTGGTAAAGGGTCTAGGTGTCAGCTGTTCAGGCTAAATACAAAAATAGTTTCGTTCAGGCGGTATCTTACGAGGTGGCGGAGACGTATAAGGTGGAAACCGCATCCTCTGGGAATATCTTAAAATGTGTACAGAAAAGGATGCGTTGCTTAAGGCGGACCAACTAGCTGTTAGGCTCATTGGGCCGTCCGACGTGGTCTCCTCAAAGCAAAATTTTTCGTGGCGACATATCGAAACGTGAACATCTCTGTTTTATTAAGTTCTGTCTGTTACCCTTGGTCTTTTATCTAATGGGTACTCATAACTTAAAGTCATGTAAGCTCAGTTAAATTTCACTCGAGTATGTGGTGACATCAGTCCTGGAGAACTTCTCTTAAGATATTCCCATGCATAAAGAACTGGTGATGCCTCACACCAAACGTAAAGCCCAGTGAACGCTTGATTAAGACTGGGTGTGGTGCGGTTTGTTTTAGATGGGTCTATGTTTCTGTTTGTCAGTAAAATATTTTGGATTCGGGCATATCCACCGAAATTATCAGTATACACCAATAATTTACTGAAAAAACCTGTCTTAGTCAATTAGTAGCGAGTACTCAATTTTTTACCAGTTAGCTACCGAGTTGTTTTAATGTTTTGCCTATGCAGACCATCAATTTAATTGGTATCAATAAATCTTGATTTAGGAAAATTTAATGGCATTTAGTATTTAGCATTTAGCATATTAGTGTTTCAAAACCTTTTTACAGCTGGGGACCGGCTAACGCCAAATAAAAATGACTAATATAAGTATTTTGTTTTTTAGTTTTTAAATCTTGTATTAAAGAAAGACATTACAGCAGTGGCGAAGGGTGACTTTTGGTAAGAGGTAGGCTGTGGAGAAACCATGCTTGTCAGATATATTTACGTGAAATAAAAAGATAATCCAATATTACTACTGATGAATGAGGTACACTAAATCGATAAAATTTCAAAAGCTCAATTTGTTTGATATAATTAGTTTATAAATAAGCGATTATTTTGAATAATGTATTTTCCTAAACATTTATAAACGCTCAAAATATATTACCTATCATCTTTGAAAACATCCGTTGTTGTGTATAATATGTTCCATAACAATTTATAATTTACCAGTAAAACTAGACATTTTAAAATACTTCTATATTTAAAACACAGACTTGGGTATAAATAACTGATGAATAAAAATCGCAAGATAAATTATTTTATATTTTTAACAGCAATCAATATTTATATGTGATTGAATCCTATATAAATTTTATTATCTTCTAATTAATAATTATTTTGAATAAATGTACTCTAGCGGATGTAAGCGCTAACTAAACAACCTATGATTTCGTAATAAAAAACCAGACAATGATCGGCGCCACGAGACTGAAGTTATACAAAACAGATCTGGAAAAGGGATCAAATTAATTCATAATATAGTTGAATCCAGACGGGGATAGTTATGGTTATTGGTTATAAACCTTACTAAATAAAATAAAACTTCCAAGTTCTGACGAAATATGACTTTCAAATGGCTTGGATTTTTTAGTGTATTTATTTATTTTAAATTAAATTATTAACTCGAAGATCTATTTTCTTAGAAGGTAGGCTTTAAATAATCGCCTACTCTGGAGTCTTCGCCACTGCATAAGCAAATATTGTGATGGTTACAATAAATACATCCCAATCATGAACATTAATCAGAAACCAGTCTGCATCTTTGTTAGAATGGTTAACAACCATAGATTATTACTTTTTTTTTTAAATCGGTCTCAATGTTTAATATTATTATACATTCACAGTGGAACATGCGAATAAAACTATAAGTAATCAGCACACTTTGTCCACTGGAGAGTACTACAAGTTTTTAAATAAAAGTTCATTCACACAAAAAATATAAAGAATAATAAGTACAGTTTGTTGCTGAAAGGCACCATGTAATTAAGGGTTAAGTGTTGTTTCGGAGAAACGAAACGCTGCACTGACATCTATTCGGTTTAGTATTTTTATTGACATGGCCGAAAAAGTCTTCTCATGTCCAATGTAGTTGAAAATCTGGACAATAAAGGTTGAAATTCACGTCGTTGAGGTTCACGTCGCATACGGTCAATTGTTGTCACAATACTAATATTTATATACCTATAAAAAATTTTGAATGTCGATTTGTTTTGAATTCTTGGCATAATATGGCCATTTTAAAATGCTACTCATTTTAAAATGGGCGATTTCTACTATTATGATTATTTCTACTACTATGATTCTACTATTTGCGGATTAACAGAAATTTTCTGCGGACCGGCGGTTGTGAAACACTGATTTAGATAATATAATATTATCTTTTTTATCCACTTTTTCTTTACAAATTAGACTATACTCATTGAGCTTGGTATCATAAAACATTGGGATGGAAAAAATGATACACGTGTATTTCAGTATATTTACTATAATATTGTGGGCAGAATATTCTTCGGCGTCTGGAAATTTAGATATTTCTAAAAAATATGTGAGTTATATTTTATTTTACAAATATTATAGTTTAAAATGATTTTAATAATTGTTTCCCCCATACTCTGAGTATATCCTCATTGCTGTGGGTCGAGATCTCTATGGTAGCTTGCAGTGTCCTTTATTTAGATATTTCAGTAACCATTAATTTCTTTTTATCTCAACTTTTCTTGTGATCAGCAACGCATAGAAAAACAGTTCACAGGTACCAACAAAATCAGATTTTCACTAGGGAGGCACCGACAGAGCCTGAATCAATTCCGGCACTATTTCATAAGCTTGGTCTTTGAAAGAAAGCCCCCCAGTGAAGACATACAGAACGGTTTGCTTCGTGGTTTGGATTTATTCATACTCGCACAAATAAGACAGATTAAATCTCAACCTATGCATACTATACATAGGTATATCGGGCGTGAGTGCAGTGTATGCGATGTAAGTGTGTGGCAGGTGGGTGCTTGGGAGTTCAACCATTGGTTATATTATCACTAGATAGGATTTATTCACCTCATATGTCCATCACTTATGCCTTAAGGTACCAGACAAGCATATTATTAGTTATTTTGAGCCAGCTCCTCTCCAGCCCTACAGCAAGGGTTTCTTTATCAATGGTATAGGGACGGAAGTAGGCTCGATTGGGACCAATTGGACCTTTACTTCACGCCGTAAACAGAAATCCTTCACCAAGGGCATATATTTGTTTTCACATACTATGCTATGGTGATTGGATAACCGCATTGATTCCTAACCACCTTTTTGAATAGATGTTAGCCACTTGCTTAAGGCGATACATCAGTGAAACGGCAAATAATTTTCAACTATAGGCGGAACGAAATTTTAGACTCGCTGTCATTTGGAGAGAGAACGTCGTGCTGGGAACATGTCAATTTGTTTCGTGATGGCGACAGGGGTATTAATTCTTAAATCGTGTAAAGATGTAAAGATGACTAAAAACGTTACTCAATTACTTGATAAAGAAAACATGTTAATGAATATATTACTATTCTTACTAATAAAACAATAAACAGAACATTAAAGGGACGCATGTTGGATTTATATGACAAATTATATTTCGTTTGGTATGCGTCATTTGCACCCGCGACCCGCAATCCGCGCATTGCCTAGCCACGATCTTCTTAGACCGTGCCTCAACTGAGGTATAACCTTAACCTATTAGTTATTTATACTCTGACTCTAAACATACATTTAAAATAATAGTATGTGTATTTGCCAGACCAAAAATTCGAACCTGAGACCAACGACATTATAAGTCGACACGTCAGCCGCTCAGTTATCGTGGGCATGACATTTTTTGACTGGAGATGGTGGATTTGCTACCAAACTCTACGAGCTTAGCTTGTCACCCGACCAACATGTCCATGTAGCGAAGAACTACAGAAATGTACGAATTCGACGTATATTTTTACAAAAATTTCTCAAAAATAAACAGTAAAACATATTAGATGGTTTATTTGGAAGAAAACACTAGACCCTACAATACCCATCATTTAAGTTAGTCAGTATAAAAGTTACATATCTACACACTAGCATTAATTAATTGTTGTAAACATTTATTTGATTTCACTGTATATGAAAACTACCGCGCTTATTCAAGGACATACTTAACTACATACGTCGAATTAACCATTGTTGCAAAAAACCACACGACTGTAGTTTATTGATCATAAATGTAGACAAAACGATTTTCATGGTCATTAATTATTTTAGTAATCACCAGTGACGTCACTAGGCAAAGTGCCGCCCTTAGGTTAATAGAATAATGTTTAATTGTGTGCAAACTTGTAACTTCCTACCTGTTTTATAATTTATGGGCCATCATGAACAGACGAATGGAACAAAATTCGTTAAAAAAATACATACACATCATTTACTGTGCATTCCCGCGCAATATACTGTGGTGTCTAACGGTGGTGTTTTTAAGTACGTGGAGGTCTTAGGGTCGTATGCATGAGATTCCCAAAAACCTTATAGGCTATATACTGCACGTTTGTATGCATGAGTACAAACGTAATTAGCTGTTTAGTGACGTCACGAATGTGACATCTCATGTGTCATGGTGTTCGTATTATAAAATTTCATTCCCCGATAAATAATTCAAAATTTTGAAATTGTAAATGTGTCTGAAAGTGTGCGAACGGTACCATATAAATTTAATAATTATACATGAATAATTATCAGGAACTTTAAATAATTTATTAGCTATTTTATCACATGTATTTTATAATTATTCTACTGTACGAAAGGTTGTATTGTCAGTAAACTTTTCCATTTGGTGGCAGCACTGAATATATTTGGTGGCAATACTGAATATTATTATGACTAACTTCACTTCAATTATTATGAATATTATGAGATATGTATGAGATGTCAAAACAGAATAAGAATAAATGACAGAAAATGCAAATGATTTAGACAATAATATGTGATGATCTCTGTATAATATTATCATTTATACCAATCACCGTATGACACTATTGACGTTTCCAGTGTATTTGAGAGTTGTGCCTTGTTTATTACAGTTATCTTACAATAATTAACTAGGCAGGTAGGTACCATAATATTTTGAAGAACGCAGAATGCAATTGTATATTTTAATGCTAGATACAGTAGTAGGTACATATTTTTGCGGTGGTTGAGCGGAGATATTTTATCGTAATCTTATATCTCCATGAGAAATATTGCAAGCGAAATAGGTACGAGGCATTTTATCAGTTACCTACTATCTAGATTATAGACTAGGGATCAAAATTATACGTATTTTGTAAACAGCACGACTAGGAACTGTTTTTAAAGTTCGCAAATCTTTTACAGAATCTACAAAACGAACAAGGGCCACAACCAAACGTTTGTTGCAATGAATGCAAAATTAAAATGACATTTAAAAGTGACAGCTGAGGCAGCCATTTTTAATGGCGCGTGACGTCAGATCGCTTACGTCACAAACAGTGTTATAAGCTATTCGATGGAAAATCGGTTAAATAGCTTATAAATAATCTCATACATACGGCCCTTAGGCTTTAACAGGTATGGATACTCCCATGTAAAAAAATACCTGTACTAAGGTAAGTTGCCAGGTCAGGGAGATGTCGCGATTTCAAACGAAGCGACCGCATCGTCAGCACCGCGACTACCTAACTATCGACTCGTGTGGCACCAGACGACATTACGTAATTGTGACGTCACGCTCGAGGCATGCCGCCCGCGCACAGTGTTCACCGTAGAAAATATTATGATGAAACACCTATATTATGTGTATGGTGACAATGAATAGCGCCGCTGTCTGAGTAGCGTTATATTCTCGAGTGCTATTATCACTCCGGTAGTACGTCATAATGATGTCATACGACGTCATGTCGACCGGGCAGCTGGCACTCGCAAGTTCTAACATAAGGCCCCTGATTCGTAAAAAACGCACACAGCGTCCAAAATTTGTAGGTACGCGAGCCGTAACTGTGACTGTTGCAGAGACAGTAACAAGTGTGGGCGCCTGTTTTTACGTGACCATGGCTACTAACTGGGATAAGGAGAAATGCCTACTTTTAATTATTGATGTTTACAAAAATAATAGAAAGTAGAATAGAATAACAAAAGACAACAATTACTCTGATATGATTCAGCTCAGAACGAACACTTTGTGTTTTTGTGTCAGCAAAATATCCTAGGTATTTTCTAGAAAAAATTGGTAACCCTAGTTGACAATGCCCCATCTAATCAGACAAACCGAATTATGTTTTGATATATTTTACTTAATATAGAATTCAGGATCAAATCATATTTTTTCAGGGACCTTCCGGATATCTGTTTACTAATTATAATGTGTGCAAAGGTAGTAAGCACAACAATTTGACAGAACTCAACATAGACATGAAGACAACACAGAATAATCATTCTATTGTTGATGGGAACTACACATTATTTGAGGATGCGACTAATATTACGGTAATAATCATTATTGTTATGATATTATAGACGACAGGAATAATTTATGTCCAATCTATAAAAGGGTGACAAACTCGGCACCCCGACAAAACCGCCGGACATTGCCGCCAAACCAAATCCACCCATACTAGTGCTCATCAATACCGCCCGGATTAACCCGACCGCAAAAAATACAAAAATATATAAAACAAGTGCTTTTTTGGTTTTTCGAATTGCGTATCTATAAAAATTTACATACTTACGATAATCAGTGTAATTTGATATTTAATCCATTGCAGATAGAGTTGGGTAATCTCCCGAGAAAATCTCAATCTCGAGATTCGAGATTTCCAGAAAAGAATTCTCGAGATATCGGGAAATTAAAAAAAACCTGTAAAAATCCTAAAATCACTGTAAAACAGACAAATTGCAAAAAATATTTTTTTTGTTTATGTCAGAAAACAAACAAAATAGAAGTAGGAATAAAAATAATTCAAACATTATTTATTAAAATATGATTTCAAAAAACACGGACTGTCTGTCAATGGCTGCGTCTGACAATCGCGTATGCTTTTGAGACACAAAATTTCCTGAGGTTGCAAAAATTGCGCTCATTTTGAGTCGGTTGGCTTAATTGTGTTTAATGCCCCAATCAGTCTGTGAACCTTTTGTGTTTTATGTCACTTTTTTCATAGAAAAAAATCGTTTTTCAATTAATATTCGATAATAAAGAAATCCCGAATCCCGAGAAAAGATTCTCGAGATCCGAGATTTCCCGAAATGTTAAAAATTTCAATTCTCGAGATTCGGAATGGAATATCTTGAAAATTTCTCGAGAATTCCCGTCGGGAAATTCCCGAAACCCAACTCTAATTGCAGCTAGAGTAATAACTTAAAATCATCAGCAGAGCTTTTAACACTTAGTTTAACGCTTATATCCCTACGTTAGTTCCCTAATGGAATACCTGGAATATTTATTATATTTTTTAAATCTTTATTTTTATATCTTTATTCTTATGTTTTTTCATTTGTGTATCTAAAATATAATATTCAGTAAAAATAAAAATTGTCTCATATCTAAATTGTTTTGGCGGCAATGTCTGGGCGGCAATGTCCGGGCAGTTTTGGTTCGGACGGTTTGGTCGGGACCCGGACAAACTCCAATGCGTAAACGTAAATGCAATCAGGGGTAGCCACACTTTTTTTTCTAAGATCGACTAGTTGATAAAATTATTTATGGCGATTGACTGATATCGCTTGTAATTATATCACGCGAGAACAATTAATAAAAATCAATGTATTTATGTATTTTGAAAACAGATATTTTATACTTAATATAAAAAATAACGATACGAAAAAATCGAATTAACGACAATAATATAATTATTATATATTTCACTTCTAAAAAAAAAACCATAGTACGTAAAACAATTTATACACCAAAACATGGACCCCAAATCCTGAAGGGCAACCCCAAGCCAAGATTTTTGGCGGGTCTCCCTACCTATCGCTAAGGTTAAAGACAGTGTGATACTCTAAAATAGCGTTTTCAAATGGTGTTCGAGGTAAAATTTAACGGTATTGATTGTGTGTTTAGCGATTTTTTGTGTTTATTAATACACCACTTGAATTATAGATAGTAGTCGGGTTAAGAATAATTTTATTATTTGTCGAGTATTGACGTCATAATTATCAATTGTATCCTACAATCGCATGTTTTAAAATATTAATATTAACGCAGTAAAATAGCGCCACCGGTAATTTGTGTTTATCTCACTTATCTGGTTGACCTGCCACGCCGCCCCCCCCTGAGCCTGGGCGCACAGGTTAGAGCCCTGTCAGCACCCCCCTTGTGGGAGCCATGCACCAAAATTACATTAATTTATGTTTTTTTATTTGATAAATAATTAAATATACAAACAACATAACACACGACAAAAAACTAAAAATGTATAGATTTCTATGTATTTGTATTATCAATATAATATCTAATTAATGTGATAACTGGTTCAATGAACTTGGTTCAATGAACGTAAAATTTTTATATATTTTGAGTTGATATTTGAAAGAGCAACCCGAATTTCTCGGTCAAGACCCACCCTTCAAGCAAGACTGCTAATTATTTTTAATTATAACTCGAGTTGAAAAACTTTGCTCATCTAGACATGTCCTAGAAAATAGGAGCTGAACTACGATAGGCTTTTCGGAAATCCGAGGATATTCTTTATTAACCGAAATCCAGAAAATAGACAATATATAGATATACACACAAGAGATACAAGCAATAACAGATGTTCCATCGGCGAAGGTCAGTTCTATCGTCCCGTCGTTTCTCAATCCAACCAATTCCTCTCGAATTTATAGGGAAAGCGCTTCTATAGAATTTTCAGCATTGGTTGCAAAAGGGTTTCGAATCCAGTCATATTGATTGTATGAAAGTAATGATGAAATTTATTTTGCAGCAAAGCTAAATGTTTTTGAGACGGATCCAAAATTAATTGTTTGTTTTCAATGGTGGTCTGGTAGGTTTGGTGAATTTGTAGAGATCCTTGTCTTTACTCCTTCTACTTTATCAAAGCACGTCAATATATTTTTATTCTGACCTTGCATTGTTTTAGTTAATACAGGTGCTCAAATATATTACCAGCCATGTACGAAAATTTAGCTATTATTAAAATTATTTGTATTTTTTTTATTGGGAGCAATGCACCGCGGCACACCCAGCATCGTCTCACGGCACACCACTGATTTAGTTGATGATATTCTGTTCCCTTCTTTGTTAAATAATATTTAATTTCAGGTAACATATCTCTGAATCTTTTTAAAAACTTAGCCCGACTAAGCCACCTACATCTGTATGCAACAAAAGTTTGCCATTTTCGTATCCACATTCTTCTAATAATGATCGAAATTGCTTTCTTTGTAAAGCTTTACCACGAATTGAATTCACAATTTTAAAAGCAATACCCATCACGTGATTCAAGTTTAACACTTTTGAACATAACGTCTAAGTGGGTCTATTCTATAGCACCTCTCTTGCTGCTGTTAAAATATAGCACTTATTGCAACAATTACAACCAACATATTGTAATTGTTACAATAAGTGCTAATACTTTTATACAAACCTACCCTAAGTTTGATAATATTTATCATTTTATCACTTTAGCGGTCGATAAGTATAGAATAGACCCACAGGTGTATTTATAATGTAATGATAACTGATAAAAGTGGGTATTGCTTCATCATTTTAACATAAGATTCCCAACCATAGCAGGAGTTCCATCAGTCTTTACCGATACCAGTTTATGAATAGGAAATCGAGTACGATTAATATACGACTCAAATGCATAAAATATATCTTCTCCTCTGGTTCGTTTCTTCAGTGGTAAAACTGTTCATAATTCTTCTGAAGCAGACATTTCTTCAAAAACCAATCGAATAAAAACGCATAGTTGTGCAATATCCGTGTAATCTACAGACTCGTCAAATTGCAAGGATAGGAATTTACATTTATTAATGTTTTCCTGTGGAATGTCCGCGATCGACGCACTGCCTATCCCTGCTATAATGGATCACGCTGATGAATATATTACTATAAAGGCGTATTAAACCATTTCCATTATTAAACGCATTATTCACAAGATTTAAGAATTTAACATTCTTTGAAAGAAAGACCCATTAGTTTTTAATTTGTCGCAATTAAGTAAACCCGAGAGGTGCAGGTTCGATTCCTGCGGGGTGGGGTGTCTTACTTTTTTCAAAAGTTTTTTTTTCTATGGGTTATGATATATTTTCTCTGAAGTGTTTTCAAAATAATGTATGTTTAACATTCTTTATTGGACATGCATAAATTGAAAACACGTCAGAGAAATATATAACCACAAGAAAAAATCCTTTTGAAAAACAATATGACACCTAGAAGGATTCGAACCTGCGCTCCCTGAGATTCGCGTTCATGTGCTTTTTTTTGACCACTAAGGTATAAATGGTGTCCTATTTAATTTCTCTGACGTGTATTGACATTGAATACGAGAAATAGATTATTAAAATATTAGCAAGTGAAAGTACGTAATAGCAACAATTTGTGATCCGGACACCGGTTGGTAATTAAGGCACATAAAATACTTTGATTTAAAATACAATTTCAGGAGGCGCAGGTTCGAATAATGCTGGGTGTCGGTTTTTTCTTTTTTTTTTCTAGTGGTTTACAGTGTTGCCATCTTTTCAAAGTGGAATTATAGTACAGAGCTTCCAAAATTATAGTATTTGGGGAAAAAATATAGTACGCGTTGTCATCTGTTGAAAATGAATAGGTTTATTGTTTCTCAGAAAAAAATATTGGAGAATTTGAGAAACTCCGAGACCCCTTCTTATTTAGGTACCTCTTCCAACCAAAAACGCTTACCGAAGAATTCAAGAAATTTCATTTTTCGAGCAAATTTTTTCCAAGTTCTCCAAATCTTCTTATATTGCAAAATTATAGTACTTTGCATCAATTTATTGAACGGAAATATCGCAATTTTAGTACATGTTACATATTTTTTTCCAATATTCAAAATTATAGTATTTTAGGCGTACTTATACCTGTTTTATATCGTACATAGTACGCGGACCAAAATTAAAGTACAGATACTATAATTATAGTACGGTTGGCAACAGTGGCGCACCCAGGGGGGCAAGGGGCCCTGACACCTCTCAAACATGAAAATTATCAGAATGATTTTAAACATTGAAACTGAAAGGCAATAAACTATACCTTGGGCTTAGACAAAAATAAAACACGGCAAAAAAATGATATGTAATTATTCTCCAGCACCCTTTTTAGAAAAACTTCTTAGATTTTAATTTCAAACACAAAAATTTCGAAACATTAATGTCGGGTTTTTTTAGAAACCCAATCCGTAATGGAACTGTCAAAAAATCTCGGTGTCCACCCGAATTCTGGAGTGGTGTAAGTCATGGCTGGGAGGGCTAACAGGGCTCTAGCCTGGGGGTCCGGGTTGTCGGGTTGACCAGATAAGTGAGATAAACACACATCATAAATTAGCTTTAATAATAAAAAGTCGCCTGCGGCGCTATTATACTTCATAGCCATGAACATTTTAAATTATATAATTGCGCAATATATTTTCTGATTATTATGTGTCGATACTCGACAGCTCCATTATTAAAATCGCCAATAATTCACTGTATAAGTAGATATCTTGCTTTTCCCTCCACCACCCGCCACGTCTCCACACCCGTTATGCAGGCGTATACCGTGGCGTAACAAACGATAGGCGCTGTTCAAATTTGTGCCGAAAGTATCCCAGGAGCAACTTCCCAAGACCTTGGTTGGCGTGCACTAGAGTGTGCGTGATCCCTACTTCCATATAATGTATTACGGTCAATTCTCGATGAGAAAAGACCTTCTTGCTCGCCGTAAAATGCCGCAAAATTTTTAAAAGCTGAGAAATTTTCCCTCGTAGATACCAAGTCGCAATGGCCGACCGGTCCAACTGAGGGTCGGACCGACTTGAGAAGCTTTTCCCTTTCAACCGACATATGGGGACACTCCTAGAGGATGTGATCGGCATCCTGCAATTCGCCACATAAGCAAGTCGGAGATTCTATTAGGCCAAGCTGACATAGCTTGGAGGCAAAACCACCGTGTCCGGTTAAGAACTGAGAAGTCCAATGGTCTAGAGTCAATCTGGTTATCTCCATGCGCCACTTTATATTAGGAAAAAACAAATGCGTTTGTCTGCCCTTGGAAGAAGTGGTCCATCGCCCCTGCCACGCACGCAGCGCCGTGTCTTACGCCAGGTCGCGTACAATAAGTTTTCGAGCGCACCGGCTCATGGATCCAAGTCCTAAAGGCGGCGATATAAAGATATCACCAACCTCCGCCCCCAGACCTCCGAGCAAGGCGGTCGTGGCACCACGGATTTGAATGTGCAGGTCTAACGGAAGCACTCCAGCAAGGACAGGCAACGCATCGGTAGAAGTCGTCTTATAAGCCTTAGTGAGGGCAAGTAATGCTGAGCGTTGACCGCTGAGAAGAGTTTTCCGGATAGACAATTACTTACATCTATGATACCACGTGCTGGCGGCATATCCGGCGATACTCATAAAGATTGCATCGTAAGCTATTTTAAGAGGTCTGAAATTAAGACCCCAAGTACTTCCAGTAAGCCAAGAGACCCGATGGTAAGCTACTTTGGCTTTAGCCACCGATGTTTTGACGTGGTGCAGAAATGATAATTTGTCATCCAGTAAAATGCCTAGATATGTAACCTTATCTTTGACTTTAACTAAAGTACTACCCATACGGATGGTGGGCGATCTTGAAGTGAGGTTGGTTGCTCCCTTGAGAAGGATGGATTCTGTTTTATGCGGAGCAAAAGTGAGTTTGTTAGTAAAACCCCAGGTCATAATGGTTTCCAAAGCCTCGTTAGCAGCTAGCTCAAGACCATTGCGGCTGTTCGCACTCACAAGAAGAAGCGCGTCATCTGCATAGGCAATAATACTGCAGTCGTTTGGAAGCGGGATCGACAGAAGGTCATCAAAAAGGATATTCCATAGAAGGGATCTAAGAACTGATCCCTGGGGACACTCCATTGTGGATTTCTTAGATATTATTGTATTGCCGGTATCATATAATATAGATCTGTCGCTGAAATAATTTTGGATTAGTACATATATGTCTCTCGAAACACGTTTTAATCGAAGTTTACACAATATTAATGGCCAGGAGGCACTGTCAAAAGCACCCGCTATGTCTAAAAGAATGCCTAGTACGTATTTATTTGTTGCTGTTTCAGTGTAGTTGATAACTTTTCGAATCGCATCCTCAGTGGATTTACCCGGCCTGAAGCCAAATTGGTTCGGGGAGAGTGGTGCAGTCTCTGCGAGGTGAGTCTCAAGTTGTGTGCACATAAGACGCTCTAGCACCTTGCTAAATGTAGGCAACAGCCCAAACATGCTTGGCCATCAAATTGTCAATACAATCATAGCCAGGTGCTTTCCCAGCCTGAAGGCTTTGAAAAATGCCACCGATTTCATTCCCGTATGGCAATGGCGAAGAGGAGACTTGGTATGGGAGCGCTGCCACAATACGGGTCTGGTGAAGAATTGTATCATCCGTGGAAGGATCATCCTGTGGTATGAGGGCATCAAGTAGAATCGTGGTTGTTTCAAGCTGCGTACTGGTGAATCCACGACCTAGAGGTCGCTCAATGCCACTGACGATCTTGGTTGGGCGAAGTCCAATCTTAATCGCGCAACACGGTAGACCCCAGGGGTCCGAGCCACCCTCAGTAGTGACAAAGTCGCGCCAGTGATCCTTTTTTTACTTGGAGAATGGCATCCTTGTATTTACTTCTGGTACATCTGTGTGCTGAAGCCAGCAGTTCAGTGGTGTGCGGTGGTAGTCTGGAGCGGTGCGCAGATTGGAGTGAACACCTAGCTTTTTTGTTGAGTGATCGGAGATCAGAGATGTGTTCTGTCCACCAGGCTGGTAGTCCTGGAGGTTTGGGCTTGCAACGACCCAAAGAGGATTCTGCAGCATTAATAATGATGTCAGACAGTCGTGAAGCGGAAGCGTGAGCATTGAGAAGAGGTTTCCTGGAAGCTCTATCTAGTTTTATAATGATGACACTTTCGAAATTTTCCCAGTCCCCATGTTTCGAACGAAATCGTCGTGCAAGTTCTGGGGATGCGACAGATACACCAAGTGGTGTGGAGCACATAGCAAGCGTAAATTTTAACAATCTGTGATCGCTAATGGAGGAGTCTTCTTCCACCCGTCAGTCACTAACTCGACTGAGGGTTCGGCCAGACACCAGCGTAATGTCAATATGAGAACTCCCTCGCCTCGTTACAAAAGTAGGCGGGCTGTTAGCGTTGTTGATGATCGAGAGATCGCGCTCTGCTATCAGTTTTTCAATATATTTGCCGCCACCCGTGGGATGGTCAACAGGTGCCCAAAATGGAGACTGCGAGTTAGCGTCGGCTCCAATGACGACGTCTCTGTCGCTGATATCGCGGAGGATTGCATCTAGCAGCATGGCCATTTCTTTCGTCGGACTCATATAGCTGAAATACATTGAGATTGCTATAACTGTACTCCCTTCAGGGGCGGTGATTTCAGCACACGCAATATATTCATTTGAAAGGTGAGAGAGGTGGAGTACCCCTAACTGAGGGTCAGCAACAATTATACAGGCTTTGGAAGGAGAGGCACTGACGACACGACCGGAACCAAACCCCATTTTAGAGCACCAGCGATATGGCTCTTGCACAAGCGCTACATTCATGCCCTTCTTGAGCATCAAGGTCTCCAACTCCAGTGTGCTGACCTTTCTCTTGCCCACGTTTAGTTGAGCAAAGAAAATCATTTTAATTCATAGTCTGTCATAGCTCGTTCTCGTTCCTCCACATACAGACGGGCTGGGCAAGAAGTACTGTGAGTCGGATGATAATTTTGACGTTTATGGCGGTGGCAGGCGACACATTTTGGAGCGATCTCCTTTCCGGGACAGTCTGCGCGATTGTGACCTACCTCAGTACAGTGAGAACACGTTGAAACCTTGGCGGAGCACAATTTTGCCATATGTCCGTACAAGTGGCAATTAGAACATTTTATATCCCCCAGAAAATCTTGGACTGGGTAAGATTCCCATCCCATGAAGAGACGATCATCAGCAATCAAGGCATGCCTTACAATGGGTGGTACAAATGCAATAAAATGGCACTTTTCCGTGCCCTTTGGACCTGCCTTATGGCTGAGGCTGATTGCCTTAACACAGTCTGTTTCAGAAAGGCCCGATTTGTCCTTTGTGGACTTGAATATCGCTTCCTGGAGCTCTTTTTCGGTTGTTGTCGCCGGCAAGTTGAATATAATTACTCGGGGTTTCTTGCGTCCGGCGATTTCAGTGCGCAAGCCAGCTTCGCAATACCAGGGGCAGTGAGTCAATAATTCCTCCATTTAGAATTTTGCGGATCCCTGTGATTTGAACACCCAGAGCTAAGGGGGCAACATTAGATTTTAGAATGGTCTTATTCAATATTGAAGTTTTATTGCCCTCCGTCGTAGGGAAGAATAGGATACCCGGACGAGCCTGGTGTTGGCTAGGTGGTGGTGGAGCTAAAGGAGGCATTGAACGTCGGCTGACTACCGTTGACCATGTCGGGATGGTTATTTCAGGCGTCAACCGGCGCTTTGTGTGAAGATTTGAAGTATTGAGGACTTCGATCTCCGCACGCGAGGCTGTAATTGTTTTGGATTTTTCTGTGAGCAAATCTTGCATTAATGCCATCCAAAGGCTCAGGTTTTCTAGTTCCATTTCTCGGGAGGCTGCTAAGTGTTCTGTTTTTAAAAGGCTCGTGTTCATGTCTCCAAGAGCCAGTGACAAGGCTAGTGTTGCTTGGTATACTTGCTCGTACATTAATTTAGGAGCAGCCTTTGATTTGAGCGCCTCTTGAATGGCCTTTAAATGGGTTAATGCTGAATTATTTTCGCCTGTCTGACCTGGTGGGGGAGTAATGCAATCTAGGATAGTGGTTGAAGCGCTTCGTGTTGATGGGACTAGAACATCAGAGTCTGCTGGGGAGTCTTCATCAGTCCCAGGTTTCTTGGGACGTAGAATCTTCTTTTTGGGATGTTCCGAAGGTACGCTCTCCATACTCCCAACCACCGTTTGAGCCGAACTAGTGCTTGGCCCAGGATCAGGTGGTGTTCGTTGCATCACTGAACGAAATATCTATTTATACTTACTGCACAAACGATAAATATTAAGATATGAAATATTAATAATTATTATTATAATGTCAAATTACACGTACTAATATTTAAATAAACATGTAATTATTCTATTATACTGTTATGATAACGTAATTAAAGAAACTGGTATAATTAATGGGTAATTAGACTAAGTGATTATTAACTTTTAAGCGATAACCGAAACAAACAACCGTTCACGCCGAAGTATGAATAGTAACTCTAACTATAAGTAGATACCGTTAATTTGAACTAAAACACAATTTGAAAAACGTTAATGTAGTGTTTCACACTACCTTTAATCTTAGCGGTAGGTAGGGGGGCCGCCAAATATCCTAGCCTGAGGGCCCGTTTCAGGATGTGGGGCCATGGTCAACGTTCAGTCTAATTTTTCTATTGTGTGTGCGGATCATTAACGCATCCGTGCAGGGTTGGTGTCATCCGGTGCGGTAAATTTGCACCCCCCCCCCCCACAAACACACACATACAATTTCTTTTTTATGAAAAAGTTTAAAATTCAAGTCGAATTCAAACGCATAATATTCGGGAATATCCGTGTATTACATGCAATGACATTATTAATGGACAATGCACTCAATACAGTAGCTAGCAAGTAAATTCACGCACAGCGACATTCGCACATGTATAGGTAGACGTCACGCAATTTCCATTATGCGATATCACGCATCGGGAATTTATAGCAATATCACCTTTATTGTAATGGCGTTAGAACAGTGTTTCTAGTGTCAATGTTCATTTGAGCGAACCCGTTCGAACCGAACCAATTGGCAGACCCGACAAAAAGAATCGGGAATTTATAGCAATATCACCATTATTGTAATGGCGTTAGAACAGATTATGCCATTCGGCAGACCCGACAAAAAAGTGAGTGTCATTCTTATTCCCAGATGCTTCGTCCATATTAATGTCATTGATTACATGATCAGTATGAATATCTTGAACAGAAGGCGTAGGAGCTTTTATTTTTATAGCCAATAGTACATTATCGATTAACACTGACTAAATCGCAACCAGATTTTTTGCGCTCAACGATCTCAATCCTATTCTTTCGTTCTTCGGGTGTTTCCGTCATTATTTCCAAAAAACCATCTCTTTTCAAATTTTTCAATTTCATAACAGCATCCCGGTGTATTTTTTGACTTAAATGCCTTTAAGTTTAATATCTAACCCCATTCAATCCACTTCTTTCCAGGCGTGAATTCTCCTAGCATATTTGCTGCGGAGCATATGATAAACAAATATATCCACCAATTTTTACTTTTTGCGAATGCATTGAAGATGACATTTGTGCTTCGACGATTTCAGAGAGCTATTCCAATTTAAATTTATCGCAGGATTTATTCTTAATGATAGCATTTGAAATATCACATCCACTCCTTTTTGACATTTTTAGGGGATAAGTTTTCTATAATTAATAAGTATAATAATTACTGTACTATATAATATTATGTAACTGTGCAAGTAATCGTATTGTTCACTTGAATTGTTTGTTACCTACAGTAAACACACCTGTAGTTATTTATTACAACAATTGATTATTAGTTTTGTATTATAAATACTTTAAGTAGCTTTTTGTGTGCTTTTTGCACGAACATTTTTATCGTTTAAAAAATATTATAAGAACTGTGATGTTTTCACAATAAGGACTACTATTAGACTGTACTGACAATGTTTCTTGCAAGTTGAAACATGTTAAAGACGTAGAGGACCGGACACATAGGTGGTCATTGATAAAAACTAAAATACGTACCTATCTTTTTTTCGTGTACTTTGGCATGCTATAGAACGGGACGGATATGGTGATCCCTTCTTGAAACTTTCTTTTACAATATTTTTGTGTGAGGACTGTGCGGGGGATGAAAACATGTGTGCGGACATATTTTGGTAGGTGTGAGCGCATACACGCGGACACCTTAGAGCAGTGGTTCCCAAAGTTGACTGGGCTCCGACCCATCTAACAAAAATTTCCAATATTGGGACCCACTTCTTAGCCGTCTTAGAGAAAATGCTCAGATTCCCTAGTAGCGAGTCGTGGAACTACTTAATGCTGTCTTATTTGTTCTAATTGAAATAAAAAAAATATTTTTATAGGTGTTACCAATATGAATGAAAGACTGTTGAAATAAGAAACACAACTAAAATAAAAAAAATTATTACTCAAATACCTACACCTGGAACGTTTTTTTACAAAGTTATTTCAATGAGAAGGATGTATTTGTTTCTTATTTTTCTTCATTACAGTTTTAGCATCAACTTCAACTTTAGTTACGTTTAATCGCAGTGAGTTTGATATATCCAATTTATTTCGGTATTTAGTTTTAATGTTAGCCATAGCCGAATATCCGACCTCACATAGATATGAAGTAGTAAAGAGGAGGAGGACTTTCATAGCTTCATCGAACAAGCAAGGATAATAATCAGCAACTGAGAGCCAGAATTTCGTTAACTGTTTACGATTGAAATTATTTTTCAGTGACGTATCTTCTGATAAATCAATGAGTTTTTTACTTGCTTTTGTTGACATACTAGTTGGTAAGTCGTCTTGAAATGGGTTACAAATCCAACGCAACGAATCAAACTTTTTCATCTCTTCCCCAAAATAGTCGTCAAAGTTATTTATTAACAGTGATAAATGACTGGAAATTTCAGACAGTACGTTCATCTTAGGCTGCACGTGGTTTTCAATAATAAAAGTTTCAAGTGTTTCAAAACAATCATACTTGCCATCCTCAATACAACTTTTCCATAACATAAGCTTTTTCATGAACGCTCGAATTTTATCGTGAACTGCAAAAATGTCTATTCCGTTTGATCCTTGAAAATACAAATTAAGTTCGTTTAATTTCAAAAAAATATCCGCGAAAAAAGTGATCTTGAGAATGAATTCTTCGTCCAGTAGATGTTTAATGCATTCAGTTTTTCCTTCCAAGTAAATTGTAACTTCATTAAGCAATTCCACTAATTTAAGTACTAAGTACTTTTCCACTGGATAACCAGCGAACTTCTGTATTCAGAAGAAGAGATGTATGACGGCTACCCATTTCTTCACATAGTTTTTCAAATAGGCGGGCTTGTAGGGGTTTTGTTTTAATATAATTTACAATTTTCACAGCTGTATCAAGTACTGTTTTGAAATCATCGGGCAATGCTTTGGAAACCAGTGCTAGCCTATGAATGCTACAGTGTGTCCACAAAGCACAGGGACTTTGTTCAAGAACTCTCGTAACCACACTGCTATTTTTCCCGCACATAGCCCGCGCACCGTCAGTGCATATACCGATACAGTTCTTCCACTGTAAATTTTTTTCTTTTATATAGGAATCTATTGTATTGAAAATTACCTCAGCTAGCTGAATGAAATATCAAATTTATCACTTCCTATTTTTTAAATTCATGTATACAGTGGCGAGGGCCCGCTCAATATTTGCACGCGACCCATTGTTTGGGAAACCATGCCTTAGAGGGAACATAGGCAATGGTGTAGGTACACCGAGTGCAATACACAAAACACCGATAAACGAGAAATTAGGCTGTGTTGTGTTGAGTAGGTTTGTGTATAAGCTAAATGCAATAATACTTTTTTCCCTCCATTTTCAATTAATATTTTGGAACCTCAATAAAAAAACCAAAAATCGACGATAAACATTCGTCGCAAAGAACGACTACACCCACTACAGTCGGTGGTAGTAAATCAAAAGAACATTTTTTTCAGTGGAATTCGGCATACATATTGTAGTTCTCTAGACCAAGCGGGTAGCACAGTCGATGTCATTTGAGTAATGTTTTAGTATACTAGCCGCACATGTCCAGCATGGTCACTGTTAGTCACTTCCAATCCACCAGTCGCTGATGACACGCTCAATCGTTACCGCCACTATGCTTCCAATTTAATAAAAACTAGGAGAAACTGTAAAATATACCGCCGTGTATAGTGAAAATATGTAAAAATATTTATATGAAGAAGAAAAAGAGCCTATGGGACTAATTTATATTCTCCTCCTTCGCCCACCCAATGTTAAATCCTGAGTGCGCCACTAGTTGGCAACACTGAGTGGTTATATATTTCTCCGACGTGTTTTCAAAGTGACTAACATCCATTTATTGTAAAACGAAAATCTGTTAACACAACATCTACTCTGTGGAGGCATGTATGATTTTTTTAGGATCGGACATGGTTAATTATAGGTATATATTAGGTAATATGATCTTATTCCAATCAAGAAGATGGATACCATTAAAATCTGTTTTTTTCCTCTTATTGTATCCTAATATTATTAAAATGTTTCAGTTTAAAGTGACTGTATATCAATTCAAAGACAACCAGTTTCGTCATCTATATTCCATGCAAGATGCAAATATATGTAATCCGGGAAGACAATATATTATTTTACTTATGAAATCAGTTGCAGAGGTCGATAAGAAATGCACAATTAAAAAGGTATTCATCCAAAATAATTATATTATTCTGGTGTATAAATGTATTATTTTGTTTAGTGGCTCGGTAATTTATTAATTTAGATAACAATAAATATATTGGCATAGCAATTATTGGATAATGCATCACAAAGTCACATTTCATCATAAACACTTATAAATAATTTATCTTAAAGCGCATTGCAGAGTCATTAGTTAGACCTTGTCTAGGTGGCGCGTGTCTCACCGCACTTTACGCTCGAATACCAAATGTGTGCTACGTCCATACAACGCGTTTCATTTGTTTTCGTAATACATTTTTAATGGGCATAAAAACGAGCGCATCTCAGTCGTGACACAAAGATCCTGAGATTTAATATCAGCAAGCACGCTATCAATATATATATTCTCGGCTTTGTACAACCAATGTCATGTAATTGATTTTGAAATGGCTATAAAACTGTAGTTTAGAGCTCGAAGCGGTCGTAATTAATTTTAGAATGGCTATAAAAACGTCGCGTTGATGAGAATATTGAATGTTTGCGAGAGATGATACACTGCGAGTGCATGTGGACTGCTCAATGAGGTTACGTATGCGCGCGAGTTTTTACGTGCGAATTAAATCGCGCCATCTAGACAAGGTCTAAGGCCCAAGGACGATTTCGAATTATGTATGTAGTCTTTTATTTTAGGCATGGTCCCAATATTGAATCTTGATTTGATATAAATAAAAAGGATTTCAAGTTTTACACATTTATATTTTTATAAAAATCGATGTTTTTTAAAATAAATATGAAAAATATTAAAACGATGAATGAGTCAAAAATCTAAACGTCAAAAAATTGAAAACTTAATAAACTAAATTTTAATAATAAATATGACCATAAAATATAATGTGATAATCAGATGTGATCTTGCAACGGATTCATATTTTATTACATTTTTTTTAAATTTTACGTTTATCTTTGAATTAAAATAAATCTTTTTAATGTTTTCAGATACATAATTATTTTAATACAGTTGGAATTGTAAATTATCAAAAAAAAATCTCAAATTGCTAGCTTCTTATTTTTCCGCTAGGTTCTCTGTTGGCATATATATAGGATCTCCACGCCGACTAATGAATGGCTCCAAATGCTTTACGAAGTATCAGAAATGTTTATATCAAATCTATGTAAACTTGGCTAAAAGCATATCCTATATTATGGTAAACCAATGGGCGAAACAGTGTATTTAGTAATATAAGTGAAATAATCACAAACACCCAGGCTTCTCATCACATAAATATGTTGTGACCATACCGATAATCGAATCTGGACCCCCCGGATGAAAGGCCAGCGCCTTACGCAATGGACTACGAGGGCCGAAATGAGACCATTCAATGCACTCAACATAGACACTGTGGATTTTTTTTAAAAATACCAACTCTATTTTATAAGACGCCATTGATGGCCGTCAAATTTGTGTAATTACAATGTATCTATATTTTGATAGATTTTGATGGATACATAATATGTAAATGTGTAGGAGAGAGTGAAACAGGGAGAAAACGTATGCAAAGGGATAAGGCAAGGAAAACACAGTTATTGATGTATTCAAATATTGTTGTCATAATGGGAAGCATTACATACGTCAAAATACAAATACTTACCTAAAATCCTCAAAGAGCGAAAAAAGTGTTCATATTACATACAACAAATTTGCAAATGAGTTTATGTTTAGTTTCATGATGGTTTTATTTAATTTAATTATAAATTTGGAACTGTCTTTACCTATTGATTTTTATTTGGTATTTTATGCTAAAATTAGGGGCTTTCACCTTTTTACATTTAAAGGCATAGATACAATATTATGTAAAATTAGTACACAAGTTGCGAAGCACTGGCGTAAACTACTGACATTTTTATTTACATTAATCAATGTGCATCTGGATTAATTATATATTGTTGAATATCTTATGTCTTATGGTGTATGTTTTAGGTAAAGGATAGAACTGTGCATATAGACATGACAGAAATGACTAGGGCTGCATGGAACGGAAATGGATTATATGGAAAGAAAAGAGTAAAGCTACAAGCATATTCAAAAACAGGAAACCTATTTTGTGTTTCATACGAATTGGAAATGTTTCCTATAAGTAAACCGGCGAAACCTTTAAAATAATTTATGTAACACGGTAAGAAAGTACCTACACATTATTATATTATATTGAGTCATCAATTACTACTAAATAGTAAAATGAATGAATAATTGTTCATTATGAAAGAAAAATTCAGTGTCAAAAATCATTATTTATTTTATGTGGACGTTTTTCTGACAAAATGTAAACAGTATTTCAATGTTACAACACGTTTAGTATAATAAAAAAATAATATGTATCTCGAATGATTTTTAATATTTTATAATATACCTACCTACATTATGTATAAAAATGTGATTCATTTTCGTCTGAATATTATTTTCACGTGGTGTCACGCGGCTCGGGCGTTTGTATCGGGTGCCGGCATCGAGTGCGACACTTCGTCCCTTGGTGCACAACCTCAAGGGCTACGTCGCCGCGGCCGACCCTCGGTCACCCTGCAGTGGTGCTACAAATGTGATTTAACCGCTGAAACTCGTACATGGCGAAGGCGAGATGTGGCGATGAATTAAGGGTACTGGTACGACGTAACGTGAAGGAAGTAAGTAAGTAAGAATATGAGTTCGACCGTGCCAATTAATTATTATAAAAAAATAACTGTAATGTCAAAATAAAATTAATTCGCAAACAAGCGATTGCGCCAAAGTGAAATTCGTACTAGCGATATTTATTTTGAAAGTACTTTAGGGTCCATCTTAATGCACCATCATTAATATATTAAGTACTAAATAATTGAATAATAGCAATAATTATTATCGATCGTCATCATCATCACTCGATCCACTGCTAGATGAAGGCCGAGCGATAACTCCCTATACTCTTCTCGGTCCTTAATCCATCACTGCCACGTACATCTACCGAATGATTCCTCCGATAACCAATGGCTACGCTACGGGTGTATCATTGACGTCAGGAAGCCACCTAGAGGACTTAATACTGACATTCCTGACAGTACTATGAGGTACAGGGGAGTAACTTATTAATAGGTAAATTATAACATTATGTTGTAACAATGTCACCAGTCATAATGCTAGGGCGTAGAGGGGAACGAGGATCTATTACGCTGTTGATGGATAACCTTTTTATGCGTACGTGTTAAACATCGGAATAAATATTTGTGATAATGGGTGGCGTTGCAATGAATATTATTTAGAACAAATTATAAATCGGGAGTTGCATTATGTATTTTCTATTATTGATTTATTATTTACAAAAATATGTTTTATCAATGGCTCCACATAGTCGGTAAGAATTAAATGTACTTAGATTGAAAATGAATTTAATTATTCATATTTTAAAATGTGATGCTAATTTATATGCAAATATCATGTATTATAGATTAAATTGCTGAAAAACCATTGAAATGCGATGTTTGTTCATATACACGCGAAAGGTATGGACCGCTTTAAAATACTTCTTCGTGAAATCATATTAAACTGCGATATTTTTTCAAATACATTAGTAGATTATATGATTTATACTTTAAAATGTACTATGTTCATATGCAAATATAATATTTCAGCACTTAAAAATACATATATTTACAAATTGGTGGAAACAACAACAACATAAATGAGATGTTTCTTAATAAATTTACACGGAAGGTTTGATCACTTTAAAATTCATACAAATACATAAACTGATAAATACCGCTTCATACCTACTTGATATTTGTTTTGTAATTCTGACATATTATAATTTCCCATCGAAACTATTTCAAGAATTTTTCAGAATTCTCAATATCTATTGTACAGTATTTCTTATTATTAATGGTGTTTTTTTTGTTTTCTAATTTTTTAATTAAAAATGAAGCACACTTTATATTTATACTTTTAATCATACTAAATTTATTTATATTCGACATACCTAATGCTACATTTATTTATACATTTGCTTATAGATTCTTCTTCATACCATTGTTATGGATTTAATATAATTAAACACTAATAATTTATTTTATGTTTATTTATTCAATTCACAACACAAATCACACGTACAGTTATAATAATTTTCACTTACATTACTTACAAGTCAGAATACGGAGAAGTCTGGATAGACCTGGACAGTCGGAACTTAGGATTATTACTGGCCTCTGAGGTGTCGATACTTGTGAGTATCTAGCAATTTATAATGGAATGAGACAAAGGAAAGTTTTGGACGTTGCACTTATTATGCAGGGATGTATGTTTATGATAGTAAGTAATTTAGCTAGAAATTTAGTATTGTTTGTTTACATTACAATGGAAAGCACTTAGTTAGTTTAAATAATGTCGCGACGAGTAAATACGATAAGTATTGATAATTATACATCAGGGCTTCTCAATATTATACAGGGGTAACAAAGAATAATATAACAATGAATAAAATATAGTAAAAAAGGGCGTATACATAACAACTCCCTCCTAAAAGAATAAACTTATGGTTGACAATTTTGCCATGAGTTTATGTTAGATAATATTAATTAATTTTATTTATTAATCTTGCGCTTCTCCTAACAGTTGATGTGGATGGGTGAACATTTACTTCATTTGGTTGAGTTAGGTTTAAATTTGTTATTTCACTTAGTTCAACATCATCTGGAGGATTTTGATTATTGAAGCAGACATTGAATATATTATTGACAGGTCTATTTGTGTCATCGGCACCTTCTATAGATAGTATTTTAGAGCATTTCTTATTACATAAATTATACAGTTTATACAAGAGGTAAATAACAATACATATAGAGATAATATACATGAAATATTGGTATGTATTCATTTGTTGTTTGAATTTAGGTTGATCTAACAGATTGTCTATATTATCTGAGATAGAGTTTATTTTGTGTGAGATTAAGTGCAGATTTTCTAATCCTGCGTTAGCATAGTGTAATGGCTGTAAGGGAGGAAAAGGGATTGTTTTATTTATTTCTTCTTTACAACAATCATCATCTAGTATATTTATATTAGGAATAAAAGCATTATAATTAGAATATGTTTGTACAATTTCAGTGGTTAACATGACATTTTTTGTATAACCTTTACATCCAGGTTTCAACGATAGTATTCCTACATTATATAAAGTTACATCGGTTATTTTAGAGTTACAACTTAAAGTAATTGTAGATGGTTCTGAGAAGACATATACCCATTGGTTATTTGTTGATAGTTTATACCAAATGTCTAATTTTTCAAAAGTTTGTTGAACTATGCAAGATTTAGGTATTATATTGGAATTTATTAACTCTGTTTCGCAAATAGGTCTGGAATTGCTAGTATGTATTACATTCATTTGTTTACAAATAAAATTTTGATTAGATAATTCATAACAATTTTCTAGTGTTTGTAATAGAGTATATTGAATTTTTGTTGTGGAGTAAGCTAGGTATTTTTGAGATGGATGAACAGATATGAAACCATTTGGAGTGTAAACAGGTAAAGAAATTAAATGATATAAGTCATAGACATTGTTATTAGTGTATGGTATAGAAATTTTGTAGATTATGTTTTTATTGATATAATATAATTTTATATTAATAATGGTTAATAGATAGTGAATGTTTTCGATATCTAATGACACGGGGTAGCTAAAACCTTCTGGTAAAAGCGATTGAGTTTTACGTAGTTCTTCTAGTAATTGGTTTGGGGAGATAATAGATGGATGGATTTGATTTGATCTAGCAAAAAGGATAGATGATATAATGGTATTCAATTCGATTTCCAATTCGTTAATAAAAAATGTTAATGAGGTATAGTGTGATAAAACTAATTCTATTGTTTTTATTTCATCTTGAGTTGATTGAATAGTATGTATGTGTTTGTTAAAATTTCGTATGTTAGCATTGAATATTTTTTCATTATCATTAAGATTAGAAATAGTTTGATTAAAATTATTGATAGTGGTTGTTATAACTTGAGTTTGATCTTTAAGCAAATGCAAGATTTCGATATCTTCTTTAGATATATTTTTTTTATAGCTTCATCATAGTAACAAGCATCTTGAGAATCTAACGTTCCAAAGAGAGTTTTACTAATGCTACCAATGACGTTTATGAGTCCGCGTTTTGATCGCGTGTGGTTCTGAGAATGTCCTACCAATTGAGATATAGTATTTTCCAGTTTGATTAGAACAGGAATTTTATTTTTTAAGTATTCTAGTTTAGAAGAGCAAATATTATTTTCGGTTTTTCTAGATATGAAATGACAAATGTGAGACGTTTTGATATAGATCTGTTCAGCTAGGTTGATTTTATTATTTAAAAAGGTTATGTTGTAATGTGTGATGAGCTTCCAGCTGGAGTCGTAGAATGTAAGTTTTCCCAAATTATCGTAGAGAAGACCAGGAGATTTGTTGATATTTTGGTTGTCGTAATCTAATGCGTATGTGTTTACTGTGATGGATCTGAAACAGCATGTTTCACTCGGTTAGTATGTACCTTAATTAATTTATTTTTTATCTTAATCGTAACATTTAGAGGACCATTGACCTTTATGATTTCGTAAGGTCCTTGGAAATTAGGGGACAGTTTTTTAGATTTATTTAATTTAGAAGCATTATTCGTAAGATATATTTTATCGCCAATTTCGAATGTTCGTAGGGTTTTGTCTTTATTATGCCTAATTTGTGTTTTTTCTTTTTCTCTTATTAAATTTTTTCTTGCTATTTCATGTGATTTTGTAAGTTTGAGTTTAAGATTGTCTAAAAATGAATCGTATGTGTACTTAAATTCGGATGTTTTAATAGCTGTTGGTAACTTAGGTTGATTTCCATAAACAAGTTCAAATGGTGTAAATTTTGTAGCAGTATGTGGAGTAGTGTTGTAACTGAACATAGCAAAGGGTAACCATTCATCCCAATCAGTCTGGCTAGGAGAGATATAGTGTTTTAGATAATCAGCTAAAGTAGCATGACTGCGCTCTAAAGAACCGTTGCTTTGAGGAGTATATGCGCTTGTTTGTATTTGTTCTATTTTAAAAAGTTTGGCTACTTCCTTAAGAATATTAGAGGTAAAATCCTTTCCTTGATCTGTAAGTATTTTTTCTGGAATTCCAAATTGACAAATAAACTTTGAAGTCAATTGAGTTGCAATAGTAACGGCTTCATGATTAGGAATAGGATAACATTGAGAATATTTGGTTAAGTCATCTTGAAGAGTTAATATGTACTTATTACCATTTTCTGTTAAAGGAAGGGGACCTACTATATCTAAAGCAATACGTTCGAAAGGTTTTTGGCTAGTTGTAGTTATTTCTATCGGTTGTTTAAGATTTTGACGAGATATTTTATTTTTCTGGCAAGATTCGCATTGTTTAATGTATGTTTTAATATCTTTTTGCATATTGGTCCATTTATATTTTAGTTTTACACGATTTAAAGTTCTATGATATCCTGAATGTCCGCTAAGAGGAGAGTCATGATATTCCTTTAATATTGAGGGTATTTCATCATGCTTAGGGTTAATTATTTTGTTATTACATATCGTGATATCTATATTTACATTATGGAAAATATACTGAATAATTTTTTTTATTTTTTCCCAATTAAGATTATCTAAACCGCACCCAAGTTGTGGAAAAGAGATACATGGTTCGTTATTATTTATTAGGATAGTTTTAAGATTAGAGATTGCTTGAAAAATAGAAATATAACTTGGTTTTTCCCAAAAATTTTGTTTCGTAATCAAATGGTAAATGTTGTTTTTAGATACTATTGATTTGAGTACATCACCTATTTGAGAGTGTGTATCTAACAATTCATCGTAATTATTGATCATGGTACTAATTTCGAGAGCAAGACCTTTGGACATAGACTTATCATTAGAGATACAGTGTGCGATGGATTGCTTTTGATTAAGAATTGATTCATCTATTTCAATTAAATTAGTATTAAAAGATTCATTTTGTTTTTCAAGAAAGTCATTGTATAATTGAATACTAGTGGAGGTAGAAGGGTTATTTATTAAGATTACACCTTGATTTTCGATTCGTGATAGAGCATCAGCATTAGAGTTCAGTTTACCTGGTTTATAAATAATTTCATAGTCATACTCTTCTAATTTTAATCTCCATCTTACGAGTCTAGAACCTGGGTCTTTTACGTTAAAAAGCCAAGAAAGGGGGCGATGATCAGTAAATATTTTAAATTTTCTACCGTATAGATAAGGTCTAAAGTGTTTACATGCCCATACGATCGCTAATAGTTCTCGTTCTGTCGTGGAGTAATTAGATTCAGCTCTATTCAATGTACGAGATGCATATGCAATTGGTAAATCTTTTGCTAATGATCCTTGAGATAATACAGCACCTATAGCAAAGTTAGAAGCATCCGTTGTGAGGTTAAACGGTTGCGTGAAATCGGGATATTGAAGTATAGGTTCTGTTGTTAATTTGGTTTTTAATGATTGGAAAGCATCTTCCTGCAGCTTAGTCCAATTGAAAACTACATCTTTTTTCAACAAACATGTGAGATTTTGAGAGATTTTAGAAAAATTAGGAATGAACTTCCTATAATATCCTACCATTCCGAGGAAAGATTTGATATCTTTAGGATTCTTAGGTCTAGGGAAATTGGTAACAGAATTGATTTTTGAGGGATTTGGTTTAACTCCTTCTTCGGAAATAATATGACCTAAGTATGCGACTTCGTGACGCATAAATTCGCATTTGTCTGGCTGTAGCTTTAGGTTGTGTTGATCGAGACGCTGAAATATCTCGCGCAATTTTCGAGAATGAGATTCGATTGAATCTGCATATATAACTATATCGTCTAAATACACAAAGCATTTAATTCCTTGTAAACCGGATAAAACATTGTTCATTAGCCTTTGGAAACAAGATGGTGCATTTTTTAAACCAAAACTCATTTTTGAAAATTGATAATGTCCTTGATTTGTGGAGAAAGCGGTTTTATCTGCGTCTTCAGGTGACATAGGGATTTGATGAAAACCGGAGGCTAAGTCAAGCGTTGTAAAATATTTTGAATGACCTAATTGATCTAAGATGTCTGAAATATTAGGTATTGGATAGCTATCATTGATAGTGACGTCATTGAGTTTTCTATAATCTATTACTACCCTCCATTTCTTTTTACCAGAGGCATCGTCCTTTTTAGGCACGACCCAAAGTGGTGAGGACCATGGTGAAGTAGAATGCTCTATTATATTTTGAGAAAGCATTTTATCTATTTGGTCTTGGACTTCAATTTTGTGTACTTCTGGATACCTATATGATTTAGTGTATATTGGAACTTGAGATGTAACAGGTATCTTATGATGAGTTGAGTTGGTATGGGTTAATAGATCACCATCTAAATGAAATATATTATTATACTCGTGGCATAATGATATAATTGAATCAGCTTCCTCATTGTTCAGATGAGATAGCCGTAATTCTTTCTCAACCCGTTGATTGCGAGAGGAATCTTTACTAGATGTGTTTGTAAAAAATAGAAAACTTTCACGCTCGTCAAATGGTTCAAGAGTTATTTCGTTCGATAAAATATTAACTGACTTTTCACTATTATTAAGAATAGTTGCATAGACTTTATTTCCTGGACGTACTGTAGTAAGAGCTCGTGATAGATATACGTCTGGAAGGATTTGGACATCTGGTATTATACCATGTTTGATTTCTGGATTTTGGACAATTAATTCTATAAGGGTTTCGGATCTAGGATTAAGAGAAAAGATAGGATTAGTATTATTATTAAAAATAGGAATGATTTCGTTGTGGATGATCAACGTATTCGTTTCATAATCGATTTTCGCGTGGTTATTTAGGAAAAAATCATGACCTAATAGTCCGTCTAATGGAACATTGGTGACATCATTTGGAATCATATGGAAAGTATGCTCTAATTGCTTATATTTCAATGGAAATAACAAATTAACTATGCCAAGAGTTTTCACAGGATTTGGAGAGTTATCGATACCTTTAAGTGTGATTATTTCGGTTTCATTGACCAATTCTTCCTCATTAAGGGAATTCATCTTTACTAATGAAATATCTGCACCAGTATCAAGCAATAGCCTAAGGGATTTCCTTATTATACTATCATATGGTAATTCCACATATGCCGTAATAGGTTCTAGTGAGAATATTCTGCCTGAATGTTTCGCACGTTCCTGGAATTGGCAGGATTCCGGGAGTGCTGGGAGTTTAAATTATTTTGAGGATTATTCTGTGTATTGTGTGGAGATTGACGATTTTGAAACTGACTTCGCGGGGTTTGAGATGTTTGACCGTTATGACTGTTCTGAACGTTCGGAGAAAAGTTTCGCGAATTTTGATTTTTATTATTGAATTGGCGTTTTCTACACTCTTCTAATATGTGACCTGATTTTTTACAATATCTACAGAATTTTACATTATTTGCGTAATTACGAGGTGTGCTGTTGTCAGCTATAAATTGATTAATGTTATGTTCCCGTTTTATTTGAGAATTTCTAAAAGGATTTACGTTGGGCTGTCTAGAATGATAGTTATTGTTTCTAGAATTATTAATGTTCATTTCCTTAATGGCACTTAATACTTTTTCCTCTTCTATCGCTATATTTGTAGCTTCAACTAAAGTCTTTGGCTTAGAAAGTCTGACCGCCATTGATATTTGTGTATTTGCACCTAGAATAAATGTATTTAATGCGCTATCTTCTATTTGTTTAATTCGACCTTTCAACTCATTATCATCACTAGTTGAGAATCGCGTTGCGCCTATCAAATTATTAGTACATGCTTCTACTCGTTGAATGAAATTAATTATAGGTTCATTATAATTTTGTTTACAATTTCTTAACTCTAATTCTAATTGTGAGGTATGTTTGTTGTCACCGTATGTAGATATTAAAAATGATTTGAATTCTGAGTATGTTTCGAATGCAAAGTTAGCAATAGTATATTTGGCTTTACCTTCTATTCTATGAATCATGTATTTTAATAATGTATTTTTTAATGGTTCGGAACATAATTCAAATGCAGAGTCGCAATCTTTTAAAAATGGATAAAGATTTTTTCTTTCTCCGTCAAAAGTTGAAATGAATTTCATGAGAGTGTCAATGGTAAGTGAAGACATTTTATGTGTGTGTTTTCACTGTGTAACGAGAGTAAGATTATGACAAAAATAATACTTATAATAATAACAGATATTATTACTTACAAACAGATTATAAGGAAAAGATTCATTGTAGATCTTGTTGAGTAGGTGATTCCGGACTTGGAGGTTTGAGCTTTCTTGGAGATTAGGAGACACAAGAGCTAGAGACACAGACACTTGGAGATTTGGAGACACGAGAGATTGAGACACAGACACTTGGAGATTTGGAGACACGAGAGATTGAGACACAGACACTTGTAGATTTGGAGACTTGGAGACCTCTTGGAGATTTGCAGAGACTTGGAGACTTGAAGATTGAAGATGTAGAGATTTGGAGACTTGGAAGCTTCTTGGAGACTTGCAGTTTTATTTATAAATGAAGAAGACTTGAAAACTTGAGTAATGTGTAAGATTAATTTCCGTTCGATTCTAAATCGATGTACTTTTAAAATTTATTATTATGTATAGTTACGTGTTTTATTTTTATTTTTAATGGATTCTTGCTTGGTTTTAAAGAATAAAATTCACCGTTTAGTAATATTAATTAATACACTTCACGTTATTTAAGCTAAATCCCACGACTGACACCAAATTTTATGTTATGGATTTAATATAATTAAACACTAATAATTTATTTTATGTTTATTTATTCAATTCACAACACAAATCACACGTACAGTTATAATAATTTTCACTTACATTACTTACAAGTCAGAATACGGAGAAGTCTGGATAGACCTGGACAGTCGGAACTTAGGATTATTACTGGCCTCTGAGGTGTCGATACTTGTGAGTATCTAGCAATTTATAATGGAATGAGACAAAGGAAAGTTTTGGACGTTGCACTTATTATGCAGGGATGTATGTTTATGATAGTAAGTAATTTAGCTAGAAATTTAGTATTGTTTGTTTACATTACAATGGAAAGCACTTAGTTAGTTTAAATAATGTCGCGACGAGTAAATACGATAAGTATTGATAATTATACATCAGGGCTTCTCAATATTATACAGGGGTAACAAAGAATAATATAACAATGAATAAAATATAGTAAAAAAGGGCGTATACATAACACCATTAGCGATATTATAGTCGTTGGCTACAATTTCATTTCATTTGCAACAGTCATTTATTCCACACTTCATTTATTGTCAATTCAGTCTCTCAATCAGACGCCCCATCTGAAAGGTGTACACCCTCATGATCTCATTTCTTCGAAGTCATCACTGATCACCTTCCTTTTCAGGCTTCTCGGATCATTTTAATTATTATTAGGTTATGTTTCCTTAATAAAGGATGTTTAAACAAAAAATGAATCAATTACAATACGATAAATTGATCTACTAAATCTCGTTTTGCTAGAATTATATATTATGTAATAATACATTCAGCATTGAACGAGTTTCTGGTAATTGCATGCATTAATTGTTGTATCAAATACCAGCCCACCAGCACATGTAAATGGGACCGGCACCAATACATAATTTTTGAAAATACAACGGTAAAACTTGGAGCAATTTGTAAGGTCCCTCACATAGCCTTCAGTTTTGCAAATGTTTGAATTTCCTGGAGGTTTCGTGGTAGTTACTCTGGTGGTTGTTGTAGATTTGGTGGTCGTTGTAGGTTTAGTGGTTGCTGTAGGCTTAGTGGTTATTATAGGTTTAGTGGTTGTTGTAGGGTTCAACTGAAAGGAAAATTAAAACATTATTTACTACGATAATTAGTACTTTTAATTGTTTTTGGTATAACTATGTATCTATATTAGATTGCTACAAAAGCGATCTACGCGCTGCAGATCTAACATGGCGGGAGGCGCGAGACGTGGCTATTCCCCGGGGCGTGACGGGGTGGAGTAGTTGGTACATTAAATTCGTAATGGGTCTTTTCAGATAGTTGTATTCCATTCCAATTTCAAAGTTCTTCATTCCGGTACTCATTTTATACAAGATTTTAAAACATCAACGAACGTCGCATGTACCTACGTACTGTCATTTGCATTCGAGTGAATAATATTATAGTCGCAGATTAAAACAAAATTTAGTGTTGCAGCCAGATAACCACATTGTTAAAATATATTTTTTCTCTCAATTATTTATGATCGTTATGCATATAATATATAATATAATTATGACTCTAATCCCATTAGACTCTTGTGAATGGGTATCATCATAATATTCATAATATGCATTAAAATTAGTCACGTTTTATGGCCTAACTATCATTAAGTCATAAACTCAAATTAGGCTTCGAAGGATTGGTGTATATGTTATTAATGTGTTCGTTCTGTGATTTAATAATATTTTTTCATTTGGTTTCATTTTTACACATTTTATACCCCCGCATACGGTTCTGAAGATCCTTTTTAATATCTTCCATCTATGATATCCTGCTTTCTATGGCAGACTATAAATTTAAATGCTATTTGTATAATATGTAGACTTCACTTCAGAGCAAAAACCAATTGGTTGAAAATTTGGGTAAGAGTGTAAAAAATACATAGTACTTAAATAAGACATCTCCGCTTTATGGTGACTCATGTGCGTCGCTGCTTTAGAGCAGTATGGTGACAAAGCATTTTTTTGACCGAAAGTTGCAAACAAGTAAACAGATGCACATGAAAACAAAAAACAGAATCAAACACGTACCGCACAATTCTTGATTCCATTCATCAGAATAGTCAAGATAGGATATTTGCCGTTTCCACAACTTCCTCTGAAGTCATCAGTCTCGATACTCCACACCATGGCTCCACCGAGGTTATATGCTTTGATGTAATCGATCTATATGCAACATAATTAAATAATTTGCACAATATAATATAATGGTTTTATACTTTTTCCTCCAACGTGACCGTAACTGAGGTTTACTAGAGTGTGCGTGATTCATATTTTGGTTTGTTTATACTATAAGTTTGGTCTAGTCTAATTGAGAAGAAACGTATTCCCTTGCCGTCTAGACCCGCAGGTTTACTAAACACAAAATGATAATTATTCATGGTGGAAACCAGTTTGAAAATGTTGACCAAATTAACTTTAGGTTGTACAGTTTTAAGTAGTGTTGTTTGATTTAATAATTTAATTATTATTAATTAATTAAAAAAAAATTCAACTCTTTAAAAATGTTCCTCTGAGGCGGACGAAACCGGTCCAATTTTATTAATTAAAGTGGAATAAGTACTACATTTTTTACATTCATTCTACATTCAAACGATAATACAATGCAGTTCCACCATGAATTTACAGTTAACAAAATAAAAGTTTTAAGTAGCACTTCGCAGTCAACTGGAAAATGGGGACACTATTTGGATGTGATTAACGTATTGGAAAAAAACTTGTTAGGTCGATAGCCAGAGAGGAGGAGGTGGAAGTCCTGTGCTCGAAATAGAAATTTTAATGACTAGGTAGTGTTTTTCATTATATATCTACCTATCTACCTCCAAAAGACAAATGCAATAAAAGTTTTTAGGCATTTAATGCCTACATCTACTGACAATTTGGACAGGAAATGTTTTTTAGCGTCACAGGCGAAAAACCTAATTTCTACCATCAGTCAAAATTGTATTATTTACGACAGTTTAATTGATTAATTTAATAACAACATACGAATAAAATATTTCCACACTACACAATGTTGCACTGGAAAAAATATGAACCTCGACGAGATTTGAACCCGTATGACCATTGGTGTCCCGCCAATCTGTGCATTAATCAATAATTATTCTACGAGACTCATATCTAATTATTACGAGGTGATACACGAAATGCTTATCAAATTGTCTGGTGGGTATATATCTTCTGATGTGTTTTCAAGTTATGTATGTTCAATGGAATGTTACATTCTCAAAATCCTGGGAATTATTTGTTGAATAAAAGAAATAGTTTATTACCAATGAATTGTTTTAGTTGGGTGCATGTACACAAAAAATGTCAGATTATGATTATTTATATACCTATTTAATATTTGAAAAGATAGTAAACATTTCTAAGAATTTCTCTTATCTCGGCTGAATTATAAAATATAATGCCTTTGGCTTGTAAAGTATATTTATCTTTTCAGTATTAAATAGTTTAATACCATAAAATGCAATGAATTTAATCCCAAGCAGAAGTTAGAGCCCCCCATTATTAAAAAGAATTCTTATATTATAAGAAAGAATTGTGATCTACGTCTCGTGGAGATACAATAATAATTTAAGCTAGTACTCGGGAATTCATATTTGAAAACAATATATCCGTATGATTTGAATATATTATAATTTAATTTGTTTCATTAATAATCAGTAGACACAGGCCATCTGAAGTATTTTTTTTTTTTGGGACGGACTCGAATATTACAGCATTTTTTAATTACAAAATGCGTTAATAATTTATGGAACTTATGTTTTTCAGAAAAATAAGTAATGCGATGTAGTAGGTACAATGAAATATGAAATAAATGATATTGATAATATGTGCAAGAGACTTTATCGATACTTCATTATATAGAAACGCTGCTATTAGTAGATATAAAGGGTGTTTTTTTAGAGGTATAGAACTTTGAAATGGAATAAAACAAAGATGACTTTTTATATTGACATGAAATTTACTTTATTCGAAAGATGCTGTTCTGGCATTATAATTTAAATATGACTTCTGGCATATGACTGCCACGGCTGGCTCGGACGTAGTCTAATCTGGAGGTCCAATTTTCGATGACTTTTTCCAACATTTGTGGCCGTATATCGGCAATAACGCGGCGAATGTTGTCCTCCAAGTAGTCAATCGTTTTGGGCTTATCGGCGTAGACTAGCGACTTCACATATCCCCACAGAAAATAGTCAAGCGGCGTTAAATCGCCCGATCTTGGAGGCCAATTCACGGGTCCGAAACGTGAAACTATGCGGTTACCAAACGCTTCCTTCAATAAATCAATTGTGGCACGAGCTGTGTGACATGTTGCGCCGTCTTGTTAAAACCACAGCTCTTGCACATCATGGTTGTTCAATTGATGAACGAAAAAGTCAGTAATCATGACTCTATAGCGGTCACCATTGACTGTAACGTTCTGGCCAGCATCGTTTTTAAAGAAGTACGGACCAATTATTCCACCAGCCCATAAAGCACACCAAACAGTCAATTTTTCTGGATGTAACGGTGTCTCAACATACACTTGCAGATTATCATTACTCCAAATACGGTAGTTTTGTTTATTGACGTATCATTCAACCAAAAGTGAGCTTCATCGCTAAACAAAATTCGCTTATGAAAATCGGGATCAGCGGCAATCTTGTTTTAAAATAATTTTTCACAATTTGGAAACGTTGTTCAGGCGTCAGTCTATTCATGTTGAAATGCCAAACCAAACTAAATATAAATCACTTAACAGCTGACAAAATGGCCGCCAATTAAAAAATTGCTGCCAGCTTAAAGTTCTATACCTCTAAAAAAAAACACCCATTACTATACTGTTTAGAGAAATTAATGAAGCGCTTACGTATAGAGTGAAAAAATTAGTTGTTAATAGTAATATCTATAATATTTAATAATATTCCACTTTTTATATACCTATTATTGAAATCAAAGTTTAAAATTTCCACTAAACGACTTCTATTTTCACTATCGAATAACAAATAACACTTGCTCCCATGATGAGAAGGACCTGACAGCTAGTGTATTATTAAAATCGTACCAAATCTGAATGATTTCGTATATTATGTTGATACTACGAAAATATATAATATGAAAACATATTATATTATCGTAAAACCAATTCAACGAGGATTCAAATCAATGCTTATCAGCTCTGAGTAAGGAACCATATTTTTACACATTGCACAACAGCGGCCACTTGAGAATATCAAGATACGTCTGTTATATTTACCATAACTACTTAAGTACTTAAGCCAAACTAGCAATTATTTTTGAATACTTCACATATAATACGTTCCACAACGATAATGCGATAGCGATGTGGATTTGTGGATGGATAAAATGGGGAATATCGTACCTACGTGGTTAATGAAACCCTTTAGAAAAAGTTTCGTACGAAAGATACTTTAAATCGTACTTTTGTGTTTCAAGCAAGTGGTTGGAAATATTGAGTTATTCAATTTTAATATATAGGTACTGATGTTGTAATGTTTTTTTTGACATTTTGATAGGTCATTTTCAAACACTTTATATTCATCATGCAAAACATGTAAGTATATGCGTTTTCTTTTAATTGCTACTCCATAATACTATAAATTATATATCATAGTATTATTTCAATGAAATATATAAACCCGATATAAATATTTATTTCGAAAGTTATCAAAATGATACAACCATAATTAGTCGACATTGATATATTGTGTATATATAGTACCTAATACCATTGATAATAAATTATTTTATCAAGAAATATTAGATATAAATAGGTATAACACAGTTGCAGTGCCTACCATTTCTTAACAAGTTGACCTTCCCTAATAGTTCATTGCTTTATCCAATCTGGGAGTTCACACATGAAACTATAATTTGATGTTATAGTAATATGGTAGAAAAAAAAAAAAAAAACTTAACCTGCGCGTTTGTTAACTGATCTACGTATTTTCTTAAAATTCGACATCACTTCAGTTTTGACGATTATGGATTATAGCTTAAAATTGTTTATTTGTTTTTTATTTAGTGAGTAGGTATATTTCGTGATATTTCACATTAGCTGGTCCCATTGTTTACGGGAAATGACGTTTTAACGGGCTTACCTATTGAATGTATTAATAGTATGTAAGATATTCATTATGGGTTTTTACAAACACTTTAGATAATCAAAATTTGTTTTTTACTTGATCCTTTACTAATAGGTAAGAAGGTTTTCACATTATTTTATTATATTAAATTACTATATAAACGAAAATTAGCTTTTTTCGATGTCAATGTGCATTTACGATCGGTGAGTGCGCATAGTGCACGAAGAAGCCAGAAGGCATAAGCCGGGTTGTAAATAATGACTCAAATAGAATACCTAGTACAAAACATAAATCAATTAGAATTTATTGATTAATATTTTTGCCACTCGTGCCCGTCAGATATAGGGACCATTATGCCACGTTTTCCTCTAGAAGGTATATAAGGTACTTTTAAACACTTTGAACTGATTTTTGGTCCACAACTTACAAGATAGTGGCGAAAGATACGTCTAGATCACATAACATTATTTTTTTTAAAATGCAGAATACGAATCGTCCAAAACGCTCGCCAATTTGGATTAAAGACTATAGTGATGTGAGTTTTGATGGAACTGTCATTGGAACGTTGCAGTGTGTGTAATATAAATATAGCATGTAATAAAACAAAGTTTATTAAACATGTTTCCTGTAAGACTCATCAGCGTAATCTTGGTGTTATTGACCATCAAAGTGACTTTAATTTGGACTTTGCTAAATTTCTAATCTAATCTAATCTAAGTGTAACATACCGTGGATGCAAGCGCAGAATCCAATAATGCGAGTTTTTTTTTTAAATAATTGTATAACGGGTAAATTACGCCAAAGTTACACTACCTACAGAATCAAATCTACGAAAGCGCTATTTACCAAAGTTATATAATATTATAGTAGTAAATAATATTAAAATAGATTTAAGTGATTGTTATGTATGGGTAAGTGTCGATGAAACTACGGATCAAAATGGTAGACATATAGTGAACGTGATTTGTGGACGCTTAGCCGAAAATGAGGTGAAGTTATGCCATTTAATTTCAACAAAAGAAGTGATTGAAAGGTGCAATTCAGATACTTTATTTCGTTTAATGAATGATTCTTTGTTGGCACTGTGGGGTGAGAATTATGAATCTAGCAGAAATAAACTTTTAATATTATTGACCGATGCAGCACCTTACATGATTAGATTTGGCAAAAAATGAAAGAATTGTACCCAAATATACTACACTGCACCTGTTTTGCAAATGAAATTAATAGAGTTGCAGAAGAAATTATATCCGTATATCCTACCGTAAATAAATAAATTTCTAATGTTAAAAAGATTTTTCTAAAATCTCGTTCAGATTTAAGCATTCTTCCAAATATACCACTACCCCCAGATCCAGTAGTTACACGGTGGGGAACGTGGATAAGTGCTGCATTATATGAATACGTGTATTAAATAAGGCTCTAAGTACCAAAAAGTAGTATTGCCTGTAGTTACAAAATACCGAGTCATTGCAGTAAAATTTCATGAAGCAGACCTTTTGAAAAATGTGGTTTTACAGTGTGAAGCAATCACGGCAGCTTCTATAATTTTAGGTATTAAGAACTCGCAAGTGTCAACACACCATCTTCAGCCATTTTGTATTGAATGAGATTGACCACTGTAGTGCTATTTACACCATTATAAATAAAACAGGCCAATGGACTTACAACGTCGAGAGGTTTTGAATGTTTTGCTGTATTTTTTTGACTTGCTTGAGGCATTTAGACCATAGTTGAAGTTATTGGCGTTAGTATGTAGAACGTATTCATATTACGCAAATCATTTTGAAGGGATTAAATCCATAATAAACAGTTTTTATAGCCAGGCTGCATTATCAATTTCAGCTGCTTAGAATGCGCTTTGAGATGGAGATGTTGAAAATGATCTAAATTTTATTAAAAATCACTTCTCAGTAGTAAAAACATCTATGGACAAATTAGAAAAACGAGGGCTAGAACTTAAAGACAGCTTCAACATCATACAAGATCTTCAGTTAGCATTATCAATTGTGCCTGGACGTAAAGGAGAACTTATCAATGAAAAGTTACGAAATACATTAGTAAAAAAACCTGGGTACCGAACGTTGTGTCAAGTTAATAAATTATTAAAATACGAAGAAATTAACTGTACTGATGACGACAATATAAACACAATAAAACTGTTCGAAAAGTTAAAATACTCCCCGGTCACATCAGTTGAAGTTGAAAGATCATTTTCTCAATTAAAATGGATTTTGGCGGATAATCGACGTCATATTATAACACCAATCCACCTCGAGCAACTCTTCGTCGTTTACTTCGAAAAACAAAACAGTTCATCATCATAAATCATCCGATATATTAACAATTATTGTAAGTACAGACAATTCATATGAAATTTTTCTATTCAATTCATTTCATTCATTCAATAACCGTGTTTGTTAATAATATTCACCTTTTACCACATTTAGAATGAATTTCACCATAATGAAATGTATACCTAAATACATGTTTATGTAGTGACCACCAAGACACACACAACACGGTTATTGTACATTTTGCATTTTTGTTTATTGTTATTAAATCTTCGTTGATATTATTCTTTTGACTTATTAACTTAAAAATAACAATAATGGATGAAATATAATATTCCTAAATATTATAATATGGCATATATATAATATTGTGTAAGTATATAATATATAATTATCAAGCCTCGATAGCGAAGGCTGCGTGACTAGCAAATGCACTCACGACCTATGTAAACCTGCTGTTCATATTGTTTTAAAAGCACATTGCATTGTTATTTTTTTAAGATTATCCTTTGCTTTGTAATTTTATTCTTGTAAATTCTTGCTGCACTATTATATCTAAAATGTAAACATAAATTTATATACAATATTGGTATATACTACAGCTGATGATGATACATACTATCGTATGGAAAATAATTGATTTAAATTTGTCATTGGTAGGGAACCTTTTTTAATATCTGAGGTAGGTGAATTTTAAACACAGAAAATTTTTCAGTGATGAAGTTACGCTATTTCATAATGTATAATGTATATAAATCAGTCATTTAATAAATAAGGACAAATATCACCAACAAGTTAGTTCAAGTAAACAATCGACTCCCACGTTATCTATACTTAATTGACTTTTTATGCAATAATAATATGTACCTACATATTTTGTACTGTTATTCAATACAAATACATAATATTATAATCATATATCAGATAATTACTTTTTAATTACAACATTGAAATATAATGCTAATTATGTCGAATGGCCACCTAATCGGCGCGCCTTTAGCGTATAGGACGCCATTTTGATAAATTCATTCGAATGTCAGATTTATTGCAGTTACGAGTCTTGATTGGGTAGTTTTCGACAATGGCTCCATTTTTTTTGTAGTACTTATTCCACTTTTAATCAATAAATTAAGACCGGTTTTGTCCGCCTCAGAGGCACATGTTCAATTGAATCTTCCCTTGTTCAGTTGAAAATGTCTCTCTGATGCGAACGAAACCGGTCCTAATTTATTGATTAAAAGTGGAATAAGTACTAAAAAAAATGCGTATTATTAAATTAAACATTAATAAATATTAACGTAATACAATCACTAAGTGAAAATCTGAAGCAATATTATATTGCAAAATCTTTAGAAGAATGCAATTACGGCTTACGCAATACATATTAATATAATAGTAGGTATTATAATTATTCAAACTAATATTTCCAGGGATGTCTCGCATCTACATATTATGTACGCCACTGGTATTTTGAAGAGGAAATTTCTTACGATCGATTTGATGAAATTCTTCAATGTCAATAGTTTATAATCAAATAGACCAGTTTGGGCAGAGCATCCTCAAAATACTTAAATATCTAAGGAAATAAACAAGTATATGACTTTTTTTATCGATATGTAGGTACGGTATTGTTGCTTGGTAATACTAATAGGTATCAATATGATACATTTAGAACATAAAACGGGTCAGCGGACAAAATCTTTCAATATTTGTATTTATAGTAGTGGTAAGTACGCAAAAGCTATTCGATATTTAATTATGAAAAAACATGTTCTACACGCATTTTATAAAAATGGTTTACCATTACTTACTTGCAATAAAAAAAGCCATCAGTTTTGTAATGCGACCTTTTTAATTGCTATGTGCGAATTTGAATTTGTTTTATGTGGCCGCACGTCGCGTTATAATATTGGCAAGATGATTATTTTAAATAAAATAATTATCATCGCACCTGAGCTGGCAGAAAAAACAACTGACAAATTGTAGAAATCCATAGGTACTAAGAATCATTTGGGCAAAAGTCTCTTTAGGATATTGGATTTGTCCACCAATTTAATGTGTTTTTTTATAGGTTGACGGTTAAAAACGTCAAGAGGCCGGTGTTTAAAATCAGTTATCAGAGAAATAATACCTTTAGTTGTGCAGATCTTTCATTGTCATAGGACACCCACTGGTTTCCAGTTACAAGGTACGGCACCATAGCTTCGTTGTCCCATGACAATTTAGCTGCTTTGTCAGTCTTTTCAAGTATGCAAATCTAAAATAAAACCTATAATTATTTTACTAGATAATAATGCTATTGAATATACATAATTTGAAAACATCTCATGCATACACTAGAAAAAATCATTTTGTAGAAAAAAAAATACGACACCCGACGGGACTTGATCCTGTATTTCCTGGATTCGCGCCAATGTGCTTTTCCAATTAAGCTTCGGGCATCTTAGTTAATTACGACGATTTTAACTAGTAATTGTTTACATGAAGTGATTCTCGAATTGCGTTATAATCCCGTTATTTCCCGTAGGGTGTCGTATTTTTGTCTACAACATATTTTTTTCTAGTGTGTATATGCATGAGATGTTTTCAAATTATGTATATTATTCAGTATATAGAATGTTACAGTCGTGTTAAATCGTGTGTCTTATTCGTTGAATAAAAAAAAATAATTCATTAAAATAATGTTGTTCTAAGTTTGAGCAGTTCTTATCAGTCGTGCGTAGAGTAAATCATGTTGAGTTCAGCATATTTAATACCTCTATGAGTTCAGCTATTACCTTGTTTAGGCTTATAACATCTTTCGTAAACCCCCGCACTTTCCTGGGTACTCACATTTTCTATACCCAGATATTCTGTGCTTTGAATCTAACGATACTCATCAGATTTACCCATTTTGATGAACCCAAAAGGATTCGAAGCGGTGCGATACCCTTCCGCTGCATACGCGTGGAGAAAATGCTGTTCCTGTGTTCTTGTAATGTTCGTTAGTGCCGCAGTTCATAGGTGGCATTAGGTAATTACGCCCGATAATGACATTGAATTAAGTAATTAAGAGATTTACCTCATTGTATCCAAGTTTCCCAGCTTCTTGAGTGATGGAGCCTGCATTACCAGGTGCACTACATGGGCAATATTTAGTGGCACATTGGGTCGACGTGAGGGTGAATGATTGTCCATACAGACCGATGCCTATTACAAGTTTGGTGGATGGAGCACCAAGTTTCATCCATGCGTTGATACTTTCATTCTGCAAACGTGCAATAGAATATAATATACATAATGCTGCTTACTACAAAACACTTATAAGTCTGACTGTCATGGATGGCTCGAAAATCTAGTGCCTAAGAAAATACATGAAATATGTGATAGGTTATTTTATTATTGTTATATATGAAGAGGATTTGAAAAATCTTGGAACTATATATTTACTGTGACCTTTTAATTGGCCAACCTATTTTTTATATAGCTTTAGTTTTACTTTTATGTTGATACTGGCTTTAAAAACGACAAATTTTATTTATTGTACTGTTTAATAGAGCCCACGAGATATACTCAGCTTGAATATGTACATTGATAAGGATAATGCCAATATCCCATCGATGTTTTATTTATATACAAAAAAAAACAATTCAATGGTCGATGGCACAGATGTCCAAGGAAATAACCATATTCTCCATAGACAACATAGATCTGACTATACTGCTATTATGCCAAGTTGATAAAGTTTGGAGGCTAAACCGGCATGTTCGTGTGTCGTTAATCAAGAGGTGATGAAGAAATCATTACATTTTCAAACAAAATTAATATTTATTATAATATAAGGGTGTCTTTATTTAAACCAAGTACCTAGATGATGCGTGTGTTATTAAATACTACATACCACATTAAGCCCAGCATTATTTGTATTTACTTCAGATTGGGAAATAAACAGTGGAGCATTGTGTCCAGTTTTTCCGTCATATGATCCATGGAAATCGTATGTCATAATATTGATAAAGTCTAGATACCTAGAAAATATATTCAGTAGCTTAGATGTTATAATAGGTTGCGTTTTTATAGACCATATTGACCAGTTCATTGCTTGTTTGAAGGAAACTGAAATATTTTTCTTTCATCCTAAGATCTTCTGGAAAATTGTCTTCTACGAGTTTAAAGTCTAATTGTATATTATTTGTGATATACCAATTGATTAATTAGGAACTATACATAATGACCAGAACAATTGGGCAAAATTAAATATTTTTTGATTTATTATTTTGACTCGACAGTTTTTGCGATCAGAGTTAAGTACATGTAAACAACTCAATAAATAAAAACAAACCTCTGCTAATACAACCATCGAATTATGGAGGCTCAATTCTTCGTCTTAGGATCGAAAATAGTGATTTAAAATATCACTGCCTTCTAAAGATTCAAAGCCGAAGTTATCTTTTTGCATAAGACTATTTTTCAAACGAGTGGACCCACTGTTTAGCTGTGAAAATGAGATCCCAGATCGCTCAACATATTAATTTGTAAAAACACTTAATTATAAGCTTTCTCTCATTCTATTACACGATAAATAATGTAACATTACATAACAACGTATTAATACATAACTTAAAAATAATATAATCTGTTCTGTTTATCATAATATTGACAACGTCCTTGCAGTCGCAGTTAGATATTCGATATTCTATAATGTGGACTGTAGAGTATAAATAAATTATGGTCGTTTTGAACTGAATGCCATCTTGACCAACATTTTAACAAGCGTTCTAATGTATAATGAATGATATTATATACTTGGAAGAATTTTATTTACTTTGACTTCCAATTATTAATAAGACATAACCACTAAATCAAATGCACTTCAAGGTCTCCAATATACGTTAAAATAATCCGTTTTTTTCGAAAATATTAAGAAATGGTCCGATAAACGCACACGTCACTGTAGGATATCCAGCAACCGTGGGAGGGGTAGCAGCGGTAGGTACAATCGTTGTCAGCAAGTTGAACTAATAACGGCTGAAGCAATCATATCAACGCTGGCTGTAATTTCGGTAGTATTATCCTAAGTAATTAAAGAATATATAATAGAAAGAAATATATATGTGAAGGAGAAAAGTGGGTACTCACCTTGCAAGATTGGGCACATCATAAGATTGGATGACGGAAAATTCTGCGGCTGCTACAGCGGCCGTCAAAAGATAACCAGATATATCGAATTCAATTCTTAAAGCCTTGATGAGTTCCACAAAGTTTGCCTTGTCTGCCGGTGCACCCCCTCTCTGAGAAGGATACTCCCAGTCTATGTCCAATCCATCGAAGTCATACTTCTTTAGGAACACGACCGCGTCTAAAGCAAAAGCTTTTCGCAGCCCTGCGCTACTGAAAATCTGTTTAGAAATCATTTAATTATAACTGTGTTTGTCCGTCAAAACTATTTTATTTTATTTACATAAAAAACTAATATTATGGGTTTGAATCCCGGGTCTGGGTAAATCAGATGTTGTTTTTTTAAGATGTGTTTGGATCCAGAGCATGGACCCAATGAGTAAGTGCTAATACTTAAGTTCTCGTAAAATAAAAAATTGTTACGAAACCTTGTCGTGAGGTTGAAAGTTCACATCGGATTGTATAGGCAATTAAAAAAATATTATCAAATATTACGTCCGTATTAAATTCTTTTAGCTAGTTTTGTTGGCCAGTCAGAATCGGTTATGCGTACATGGAGGTTCGACTGGTTCAAGGCTCCGATAGTATTAGATTCCCCTTTATAAAAAATGCCCACACGATAAATTGACTAATTGGTATTCAACATACATATAATAATATAATAATAGTTATATTGCCCTGCTTGTTGTGTTCTTTGGTTGATTTTTGAATGAATGGTTGATGAAGTGAACGCCTGTCCGCTTTACGGAACATCATCAATCACTGTGGGTAGTATTTTTTTTTTTCTCTTTTAAATATGTCCACCGCTTCAACGGAAAAGCGGATAAATTACATGCGGTATATTTTGGAGACTAGGGTGATCAAATTGCGTATATAATAAAACGTCAAAATTATTTTCCCAACATTTCTAAATAAAATTCGTATATTCGTCGGTGTTTTGTAAAAAGGGCGAATCAACCAAAGTGCTATTTTACAGGAGGAGGATTTTTAACTTTTGACATTTAATTATTAATTACCTATGGATGATAATAAATTTCTAACAAATACATAATAAAGCTTAGAGGAACCACTGTCTTGATAATATAAAAAAAATGTATAAAATTGTACAAAAAGGCCGGAAAAATTATTTTAAATGGATATTCGCCCTTTATGTGTGATAAAAAATACGGAACAATTGCACGTTCGCCCTTAAATGTGTGGGTTTATTAGGGAATAATAGAATAGAATTGTTATAAAGAACGTAATTTCATTATGTTTATAATATTATATTATTATAATAAGACAAAACAATATAATAGTGAAAGTTAAATTAAATCAAAACCATATTCTAGTAAAGTGTTTTTGTCCTTAAAAGGCATATTATACCTAATCAAAAAAGTGATGGAACATCAGATTATTTTTTATTAAGTAAGGACAAATTAACTGGACTGGAGATACAAAATGAATAAAATTGTGTGAAATATTGTTTACACGCAATAGTTATACTGTCTGAAATATATTGTCCTAGTTCATCTTGGTTGCCATCGTTTTCACCGAGTTTCCAAAATTCCCCAAAAATCTATCATTGCATTTATAATATGTTCATTTTCTGCAGAAAAAATTAAATTGTTTCCTATGTTGAACAATATTTCCCGCCGCAGTTTTATACTCTTTTCCAGCGGCTCTCAGCTGTATTTTTTCTTTCCATAGCCTGATTTCCGGTATTTTATCTTAATGTGTTTTTTCAAATGCTTATTAATCAAATGATTTTTTAATTTACTTTCATAACAATATTTCTGCCCACAATCATTACAAATAAATGCGGACACAAAGATCCCTGTTTTCTCGTCCAAAATCAAATTGTTTTCACCACTTCGACGAAAGTGATCACTTGAGACAGCAATTGTTTTGTTGGATTGGATTTCTGAATGTTTCTCAGTAAAATCGCCAGCGAATTAGTGTGAAAAGCGGTAGCGTCACTCAATCTTTCTGCAGTAATTACACTTAATTTGAACTGAACTAATTTAACCATCTGTTGTCCTCGAGACAATCTGAAATACAATAAAATAACGAGTAGGTATCATTTTTTCGTAATTTTAAGCGTGTCAGAAAGGTAATATAAATAATATCTACGTCTCAAAACATGCCTACGAGCGGTTAAGTACAACATATTTTTAAAAAGAATGAATATAATATTATTAAGTAGGTACGAGTATGTTATGTATAGATACGCAAACAATAATAATATGTCAATGTAACATTACATATCGAAACCAAAATTACTTAACAACTTACTGTACAACACGAAAAATTAAACAAGAAAACTTACATCTCGCTCATTTTGAGGTAAAGTATGTTGTATCACTCGATGAATACTGTTACCAAATATCATAATGCCTAAATCCCCCATCAACAATCCTCCAATCGACAGAGTTGAGAATATAATGATAATATTATTGTAACTGTAAATGAGTCAAGGCTAAACGATGATGCACAGCGAAACAAACAAAAAGTACAAGTAGAATAAGTAAAAGTATCTGTTTCTAGGCAAACGAAGGATCGAGGGTAGGTACGGCCAGTCGGCTACCTACCCTTCAGCCCTTACGTCGCCTCCAAATACGATTCGCTACCTTTTTCGCGCCACAGCGCGCCTTTACAAATGTTATTAACAATTAATTGTTTATCGTCAAGCGAAATATACTTACTTAATGTCCCTGAATCGGTGTTTTTAATAAGTGGAAAAGTGTAAATCAACACCCTCCGTAAACCCCTACCTATCAATACTTAATATTGAATACGAATGCTGTTCAATTACGCATCAGCGACATTGAGCTACTTTACGAGCTGCTTGTTGGTGAATTTACAATCTGCCTGTAAAGTCGCCCAGTGTCATTATCGAACAAGCTAACAAGCAGATTGTAAACAATCTACCGAGAAAAGTTGAAAGCCGGTCAACTTTACACGCTACACGCTGGCGTGTGTGCCTACTGCGAATGGAAAGTTTTGCTTGTCATCATCACAATCGCAGTAGCTGAATCTCCCGCTTTTAAATTCGCCAACAAATAGCTCATGAAGTTGCTCAATGTAATTGACGCATTTGTCGAAAAACCAAATAACTATATTTCAAACGATTGTTTAACAAATTGTCAACTAAAACATTCTTTTATCACTAATGACTCGATGATATTGAATTTACAATCTGTTTGTAAACTCGCCCAGTGTCATCATCGAACAAGCTAACAAGCAGATTGTAAACAATCTACTGATAAAAGTTGAATTCTGGGCTACTTTACACGCTACACGCTGGCGTGTGGGCCGATCTGTGTCTGCGCAGTAGAGCGATAGTGGCAAACCAGCCGGTAAAAAAAACGAACCACTCAATACGTCCTGTCAAAATAGTACCAAAAATGATGGTTTCAAATCACTAGCTTGCTGGCTTCTAAGCGAGTGGAAAGTTTTGTGTGTCATCATCACAATCGCACTAGCTGACTCGCCCACTTTTAAACTCGCCGACAAGCAGTTTGTAAAGTATCTCAATGTCATCGAACCATAAATTACACTGAGTAAACTTCTAAAAACAATCCCGCCAATAAGCTTTGTCATTAGTAAAATGACAAGAATGATAGTGACGTTGGGCGAACTTGACAATTTTGATTTAACAATAGTCACATTGATATGTAGGTGGATATGCAGGAAGGGCGAATATCGCATATTCGCCCGTACATCATAACACTTACCACTACTTTAGGACAGATTTTATTTTAAAAGGTCTAATATGTCACATTCGCCCTTTATTCATAACACAAAGTGGATATTCGCTCTTACGATTATTGTTTTTAAGTACTTTCCCGTAGAGATACAGGTTCGCCGTTTTTACATAACAAGGCTAGTGAGGTACATATTGTGTTTTCATTAAAATCTCAATTTCGCCAAAATGGTTGATTCGCCCTTTTTACAGAACACCGACGAATTATGTATACTATATAATATGTGTATAAACTTTTTAAAATTGAGTAGGTATGTACTTAGAAATAGCTGAGAAAGTATAATCATATAGAAAATTGTAGGTACTCTACTTCTTTTAAAGGTTCTATATTTTTATAATATATACCAGAGTTATCATGGTGTTACAGCAACTAATCCGTCGAAACAAAGATACGATTTTAAACAGTAGTTTCTTTTCAAGAGTATCCCCACAAGCAAAAGTCACCGCACGTTAATGTATAACTATTATGATTGTATAAAACTAATTGATTACCTGAGAGTAACGAGCAGATCCTTCATTCCATCCTCCCATAGCGACTAAGACCTTGAGTTTTGGATTGGCAACCTTCAAGTTGACTACCTTTGAAAAACCACCTGAAAAATCCAGTAATACTAGTCCATTTATTAAGTTTTATCAGTAAAAGCTATGAGAGCAAAAAGTCGTTCTTAAATAGCTAATCATCAGTTCAGAGTTTCTTGTTTTCTCTTCTCGCATTTGAAAAAGATAAATATAGAATGATATACCAGTACATATATTATATTGCTTTTTCTATGTAGGTAACTCCAGGCAGATGCATTATTGTCTACCGTTTTATACTGGCGTCTTATAAAATAGATGCAAATAAACAGCTACAAGTGAAAAAATATTACCACATCGGCACGTCTAACATTAGCGTATTTCATTAATTAGAAGAATGGGGAAACTAAAAAAAATCTTTTAAAATATCAATTACAATCATAATTATCATTACATAACAAATTAGGTTGAAAAATCATTGCTAACGGATATTTGTTTTAATTTATGTCCCATAGCCAGTAGCTCATTTTGTGACGTAAAGGCTCAACGTGCTGACTACTTAAGAGGCCACACACGATAAAGTAATGACAATGAAACTAAATTTTTCCAAAAGTAGTAAATGCAGGAAGTTTGTTATTGTTTGATTAAAATTTTGTAAGAAATGCGCATATTTTTGAAAGTTTAAATATAATTTAATGACTTTTTGACCAGCTTCGGAGGTCTTTTAAATTTTCTGATATATTGGTTTTGTCATTTGCGTCAAATATATGTGATTCGCGCTCTTTTCATTTCGATGCTCACGTGTATTTTCTTGATATAATAATAATAAGTATAAAATGGGACCTTTCGTGGTTTCAAAAGTATGTCAAAATCGCGATTTTTTTATAAAACATCATCGAACTGGTCCGATATTTCTTCGCAATTAGTCTGTTAGTCTGAAAATTTGAGGTCTTTTTTTGCTTAATTTACATGTATTTACGCTCCATTTTTATAAAAAACCTTTTTCTTCAGAATTTTTGTTTTAAACAAAAATCAACGTGTGATAGTTGAGTATTCAGTATTAGGGACCTATCCCACATCACTATTATGAGTTTGGAATGATTGACCAACATTCAAGTATGAATGTATATCGATTATAATATTTGTGTAGATAAAGTTTTTTTAGGGACTTACCCAACCCGTAATCTTCTGTGAGGTCAGCATACGGATCTAGGATTTTGATGAGGCCACTGTCTGTGACAGAGACGAACGCGTAGATCAAGTGAGTGCAGAGATTTGCAGGGAAGTCAGAAATTGCAAAGTTTCCTACTCCCGGTCTATAGACTGCCCAGCTTCCGAAGTAGCACACCATTTTGTCTTGGAATATTGTAAATTGTCTTAAATGAGTGATCATTACTTACATGCGTAGGTACATGATTATTATTATACTTATTTGGATATTATGTTCTACCTTTGATAACTGAGGAATTGATTTGGAAATGTAAATGATGACAGTTAGCACATAAATTGACAAACGATAAATGAAATAGGGAGGAAGATCATGTTAACGCGTGTGTTTGAACATGTACCTAACTGAAAAAAAATATTTTTTTAAAAACGGTACATGTTCAAACACGCGAGTTACCATGATCTTACTCCCTACTTCATTTATCGTTTGTCAATTTATGGCTACGGCCGTATGTTGTAGCTAAGCCACTGAGAAATGCCAATAGAAATCGGGTTTTTCAAAAAAATACTACCTTATTCAATATTGGTCAATAATTATTATGAAGTAAACATTATTCGTAGAATGTTTATCACATTTGAATGGTCAAAGACATAACTTCTAATAAGTATCTTTAGAATTATCTGCCTAAATGATCCTGATCTAAAATGCCTAATTCTTGTCAAATTTGGGATGACAGAGATTATCAATAAAATTTTTCATCGTAAATATTTCACTATAATAATGTCGACATAAATTTTACTAATGGTTTTATAGATGTTTTTAAAAATTAATAAATATAAAAAATCTAAACACCACTGCACATGGATGTACTGAAATATGACTATATTCTAAAACATTAGATCGAGAGGTTTAAAAGAATACTATTTTATGTAATAAAAATACTTTATGCAGTCATAAAATGTTTAAAATAAATATAAAGGATAATAAGGCTTCAAAAGTGTATAAATAGATTATCTACAACGTTTAAGGAATGTCCAGGATCATGCTTTGAAAATAGGATAAAACCTCCATTTACGCGGCGCACGTCCCCCCTTAAAATTAAATAATCTTTAACACTCTTAGAAATCTTAGAACCATTCCTATTAGGAAAAAATCATAGAAAAATAGGCCACGCAAAGATAAAAGAACTCATCCGGACAATAAAAGATGTGAGTTTAGATCCCACTCAGTCCAACTTTTTTCTACGTTTTTTGTAATAGGTATGCAAGTTTTTGAGATATTTCTAAATAATGTATTTTCAATAATATATTATAGTGAAGGGTTACATGAGATACTGTTATAAAATATTATTAGGTATAAGACATGAATAATGACATGAATGAAGAAGTAAATTTATGACTGAGCGAATCCCCATAGTATTATGTTATAGGTATTGTTAAATATTATAGCAATGATTGTTTTTTTATGTAAATAAATAAGGGATACCTTTAGATTAAATACTGATTAGACAAGATTACGATTTATTATTTAGTGTCATGAATTGTAATATTCATATTATAAAATCCATAGTTTATGATGTTTTTGTAGAACATCTGCTGTATATGGTATCCAAATATTCTCACGGTGACCCTAGTCCGTGTGAAGACTTCACAAGTACAATAAACCTATTTGCAGTAATCAGCCTATAAATTGAGCATGTAGGATGTAAAAGAGGACTCTTGATTCAGATACCATACCGATAAGTCGTGTTAATTACCTGATTATACGATTATCAATTGAGTGATCCAATACAGTATTTTAATAAGATAAAATCGTTATTGACTAATTTTGGATAATTATAGCAGCCTGGTTAAATTATGATATAAAATATGGCTAACAAGGTGGTAACGTATATACATACCTGGAGTGCTATTGGTCGGAATGATAGAGACACCGACGAATAGAAAAAAAGCGGCTAAGCCGGAAAATTTAGCTGTGAAAACCATTTTTAAGGTCCTCTTAAAATTTTGAATGTCAACTAAAAATTAAAATAAAATTTTATATTTATATATAGCGACCGTGAGATGCAATATATAAGATAAGAAAAGAAAAATAAATGTAATTAATTAAGTTTATGGCAGTCGTGTCTTATCAGTGGCTTAATTTTATATTAAGATATTATAATAATAGTAAACATCCCTATTAGAGTTTAGAAGAATGTAAATCTTTTTATTTTTAATATTTTTGATGTCTTTTTATTACCTACATATCTTATTACAATATGTCCTTCTTCTTCCGTAGTCGCAACTAGCCTTGGTCACCTTCTCCGATTATCACTGTTGGGAAGCGTTCTTGTCTCTTTTTACCAGATTCCGAACTCTTTACCTGACTGGTCTTTTCCTTCTGAGTTCTCGTATTTCTGGTATAGAGATCGATGCACTATACTGGCATCGGGTGGCGTGACACAAAAGTTGCGAGTGGTCGACTAAAAATGTAGCAGTTTATCTTCAGGGGGTATTTATTCCCCTTGGTCAAAATAGTGTCCCACGACAGTCGCCGAGATAGTGTTCATTTTTATAATATACAGACAAGTGAACTCTTAATGTCAGAGAAATCAAAAAATTGCGACTAGCGCATGTTGGACATAATGAGGAAATATCACAAAAGAAACCAGTCTATATGTAATAGAGGTCACTAAGTAGATGAAATGGTAATGGGTCTGACTTGTCACTCAGCGAATTGACAACCACTGATCAAATTCCGTCATACAGTGATAACGAACGGGCACTAAACGTTTACAGGAATGCCCAAGACCCGCTCATAAAGTTAGATTGATGTACGTGGCAGCAAAGTAGAGTGGATGGAGCTAAGGGAAGCATTCATCCAGCAGTGAATCTACCCCGGTTGATTATGATGATGACATCAAACGCTAATAAACGCTAACTGCCAAGCGATCTGAGTGACGAGATCTTTGCATTCGCAGTATTAAGCAACAAAAAAAAATCGCCTTTGTGGGGTGTTATAACCTTAATAGGTTAATAGGTCATGCTTCTGATAATAGTGACGACTTTTGAATTTACAAATAAATTCCTTGGTTATAGCTATATAACGACTGGACTATTGTCACGAACACGTTTAGTGTGCCCCTGAGAGGACGCTCCCATAAGGAGTGGTACCATCCAACCGCTCGATCTGATCAAAATAGTCAATGTACCACCGGTTATATAGCGAGAAGCTCACGACCCCCGACAAAGACGAGCCATATATGATGTATGAGGAAGTCCTACAGTTGCCCCAGCAGGTTCCACTGCTCCTCAGGGTGAACTGTAGAAGAGATAAGTCGGTCATAAGGACCATGAAGAGTGATGGTAAGAATGTAAATAACGACGGAGTAATAATAAGGTAGTAATTAAAATTCAATTAAATAAATAATTGATAGGTATATAAATGTTAAATTAGCATAATACTGTATTGGACTTCGAGTAGATATAATAATGTAATTAAGATAAATGGATCTAATATTGTATAATTGCGATGATTAGGTATTGTCAGCGTGTGTAATTGTAAACCGACATTAATATATAAATCTGTACCTATAATTAGAATATAATGTTGACATAGTTCGATCCACGAAATTAAGCTAGATAATAATTAATCAATATTTTAATTAATTTAATTAGACGAGAATCGGTCCAGACCTGGGCTCTGTACGTAGCATCTACATAGCATCTAAGCCACTCACGAGGTACTGTATACCTCTGGCATCTAATTTTCATCACTCTCATATTAATACCATACGCGTGATCCGCACATCCAGCGCGAGATTGCCCCGCGGGATTTCTCGCGGATCATGTGTGTCATATGAGCAGCCTTGGCGCTGCGTTCGCTGGTCGGTAACCGGACAGTTGTCTCCCTCGCACAACTGGATCAATTCCCTATCCCGACCGCGGCCACAGCCGATTGGCTCATGTGTGGAGCGAAAACCCGGTTACGCAATCCATGACAGCCGCGAGATCTCCATACAAACACATTATCAATGATAGCTAGAGCTGCGCGTGTCCGATCAACGTGAAACTTAAAATGACGTATGCGTCTATGGACCGCGGAGATTTTGGTTATTTTATAGTACGCGTAACCATAAAGGTTCGCGAGATATAGAGCTCGGAGACTGGTCAGATTCCATTAATTTTAGCGCCTTAAATATAAGTTAATTAGATATAACATTTATATGTATACGTAGAGAATAAGACCTAATATTTTAATAATTTTTATTTTTATCATAAATATACACGTAGCGCGTGGGCGGCCCGCTTATAGGTCCGGACTGGTGGCTCCCGCCCTTCAATCATGAGGAGACTCACATCACGGGGTGCATACTCAAATGCTAGCGTAAGCGGTAACGAGCAGATTGACGTATCACACTCTTTGATACACTGAGTTTTCGCTTGGTTAATTAAAATCTAAAAGTACAATACCAGCTAAAAAACACATTCATTGTAAGGAGAGCTATATGAAATCGCGCTCTCAGCGGGATGTCGCGAACGAGATTTCATGCCAGCGGCCCGCGCCTACCGAACTCCGTTGATTTCAGCTCGCTCGCGGCTTGCGGTTCCGCGGGGCAATCAATTAAGTCCAAATCTCATAGTGAAAATGATATGTGGATTTTTGACCCGTAGAACGCTCGCCGAGGGGATGAAATCTCCCGATTCGAATAAAAACCCAGGATTTCCGAATTCTGTATCCAGTTTTCTCACTGCTTCCGAGGACGTCACCACGCCGGTGGACGATCCAAATTCGCATCTATTTTCATACATTTGTGCAGTTGCACAGGAGTTTGGGACCACCCAACTCCCCCTTTCCTCCTGCGGGTAAAATACCCTAAGTTGGACTTAGCGTTTCGGCGCGAAAAATCGTTTAGAAGTACCTAACCGGGACTTATAAAAAATTTCGTGAATAATTTTCTGTCATAAATACCTATCTGGTACTTTAATATTTTTGGAACAAATTGTGAAGTTTCTCTCTCGAATCAATATCTTTTTTTGTGTTGCGAGTGTTAATGTACTTTATCATCTGACGGATGACCGTATACTGTGCTTCGAACATTTATGTGAATAATATTAACTTTTTTTTGAACACTAATAATTATAATATGATGAACCATTGTGAACTTTGTGAACTTTTGTGAACTTGAACAATATATGGACCATCTACCAACTATGAGTTTTTATTCTGACTTCCAACCATACGAAGACCTTGGCCTGTGACTCCTCTTGGCATTGACAACCTTCACTTCCATACCCTTGGAACTAGCCGCGGCAGTGGAGGGCCCCGTCACTATGATAGATGTACCACCATAAATCGTCAGGTGTTTGAATTTAGAACTAAGCTCATCACAGTATAGTATTGAATGATATTATATTGTCAAATGTTAACATGTGGTGCCCTCACTCAGCGGACAACTTATACTGGTGGATCTATAGTTTTGATGAGAGTTGCGCAGCTAATATACTATATTGTTGATACCTATCGTAAGAAGACTTTTATTAAACTTTCATATGGATTCATGATATCAAAAAATAGCATGCGACAATGTATACCTATAAATATCCGTTTTTTTATTTACCAATTTGCGGGTGATCGTCCGAAATACCTATATTTTATTATAATTACTATTTCATCGCTCAATACTAGCAGAAGGCACCAATTGTACGTTTACTCAGTGGATAATACCTATATAAACGAATAACAATAAATATCTAATTCATTTAAAATCCACTTCCTTCTTGGTTGCTCCCTCATGGCTGACGATCGTGACCACCTTGAAATGTTGTGATCTTTTGAATGACCTAGATCTTCCACCTCTATCGATCCTCTGCTTTTCGTGGGGCAGAGTGAACGCTACCCCCAGTTAGCTCCTTCACTTGCTCGCTCCATCGCGCCGAGGCTGTTTCTCTGCTTCGCCTTCCTAGGAGGTAACCCAAAATCACTAGTTTCTCCAGGGTATCCTGTCCGTGCCGAACAATCTGTCCAAAAAACTGCAGAGTGCAGTTAGTTTCTCAGACGTTAAGATTGACATAATATTAATAGATGTATTCGACGTTTTATTTAAATTCAATTTTTGAGAACCTTAATCGAAGGGTAAATACGAAATTCTGAAAACTGTCTCAAGTATGTACCCAAATGTTTAGATAACAGTAATCTGAACAAAGCTTACGTGCAAACGTGATAAAAATACCGTTGCTAATATTATACGTCATATCGTCTACGAAACATAATATGACGCAAAGTCGATGGCACGGCTTTCATACTGCAATAAAATGCATCTAACAGTCCGTAAATTTCTTGAGATTTGAGCTTGTCATTGCTAGGATTTAGGTATTAGAAATAACAAACGCTACAAAATGTTTAAAATGCGACTTCTATATCAAATCTTCTACGTCACCACGGTTGTTTCTGGAACTAAAACCTTCCCCACGCATTTAATTTCCCTGCTACTTACTACATTCCTCGCGCCCATAATTCGACGTGTGTTTAATTTCGCCTAAAATGATTTTTTCTAGTATGTATATGCATGAGATGTTTTCAAATTATGTGTATTCAATATATATAATGTTACATTCTGAAATCTTGTGTCTCATTCGTTGAATAAAAAAATAGCTTATTAAATAATATATATAATATAAAAACTAAATAATGGACTAATCCGCGACGTCGGTAAGTAATTAAGGAATTAATTGATACCTACCTTAATTTAATATATTAAAACCGATAGCCAACATTACAACGTAACTCGATAATTATTTCATGTAACAACTACTAGTTAAAATCGTCATAATTAACTATGATTAATTAGAAAAGCATACTGGCACAAATCCAGCAGATACAGGTTCAGCTCCCGTCGGGTGTCGTATTTTTTTTTCTACAAAATGATTTTTTCCAGTGTGTAAATGCACGAGATGTTGTAAAATTTTGTATTTTAAAGTATTTTAATTAATAAATACGTAACTAAGAGCACTGAAAAGAAAAAAATATTAAATGTGAATTCATAAAAAGATCTCATCTTACTATTAAATATTATTTTATTGTTAGGTTTATTAATAAAATTTAGTTTATTAAATTTTATCTATTATATTGAAAAGTTTATAGTTATAATGTATTTATATTAATTTGAAAAAAAAACAACAATTTTTATAAAAAAAAATGTATGTTACATGAAATCCTATTTATTTATATAAAATATAGCTTTAATCTTGTAAACATACTTAAATTAGATTTTATATATACGACATAATAAAAAACCTCCCGAAAGCTATGCAACTTTGATATTTCAAATCAAAATATAGTTAATAACTCTAGCGTCCATGACAGAAGTCGTATAACGTATACCATTTTCACGGCATGTTGCATTTAATTGCGTTTTTCATAGATTGAATAAGTGGTAACACTGTTACGAAAGCTCTTTTGGGTGCGGCCAAGATCTACACTGGATTGTAGAGCCAATGAAAGAAAAAAAAACCTAAACCATGTAACCTAACCTGATGGATTGAGAATCCACGTCAAATAGTAGAGAATGCGTATATACCAAATATAAAATAAGTATAGTGGTATTCGAGAACAGTGGTTATATAAAAAAAATTATAAACTTATAATGTGGGCATTATTTCATGGTTTGGCCAATTTATTTATGGGGAACATTTCTTGATCGTATGAAATACAAAATATATTTCCTGTTTTTGTATATGCCTGTAACCTAATCCTGTGCTTTCCATATATTCCATTTCCATTCCATTCAATACTAGTCATCTTGGTCAAGTCTACGTTCACAATTTTGTCATTTACCTAGAATATGATATTCGGTTATATGGATAAACAGAATATGATATAGCAGAACATAAATAATTAGAAAAAAGATATAAAAGAACATGAATTAACAACGATGACAAAACATACCAGCGATAAACAGAAATATGACAGTTCAGAACTATGAAAATTCAGAACAGAGGAAAAATATAACATTTAATATTGAAATTGTCGTATCTCTAGATTATGTTGTATATATTTTTTCTAATACATGTTTTCATGAAGTTGAAACTGAAGTTCATACCTGCTCTCTCTTTTGTGCCAATACCGGATGTAAGAACTGTCTTTGACCAATACTAGCTGCCACATTTCCTAATGAGAATAACTACAATGAAGTTCTCACATATTTCTTCTCAACCTACACCGAAGGAGTTGCAGGAAGATCACCTCTCTTTGCAATTAGAATATGGAATCATTTTGAGGCTGCTGCTGAAAAATTTGCTCAAACTGCAAATTATTGTGAAGGTTTTCACATCGCCTTAAGTCACCTAAAATATGAGATTATTTAATATATATTATAAAATAGATATTACGGTTATTATTAGCCAATGCTCACAAAGGTCACCTTGACGTTAGAAAAGAAAGGTATGAGACCCTGTAATCGAGTGGCAATAGTAGTTAAGAAATATCAAAATCAAGAAGATGAATTGAGGTTTCTTCGCCGAATGGCCAACATACAGTAATTGTATATATATATATATATATAAAATATTTATAGTTTTATTAGTATTTAATTAATAAAATAGATACAACAAAAATAAATATTTTATTTTTCCCCTATTCTGAATTTTCATAGATGTTCTGTTTATTGTTTATTCTGTTATTATCGTGTTCTGTTTTGTCCGGATATTTAGCAATAACAAGAATATTATTGAGTTAAATATCGGTTTTAATATATAACATTTATTTACACCTCTTTACGTCACCTATCACCTTTATCTAATGATGTATCGTGGATCCATATTGCCAGATAAAATATCAAATTCAATGCGAAAGTCATTCGACATCGCTGATATCAGCGACAAAATAAAAATCAATATGGAAAGTTACAAATTAAACATACTTAAAAGATAAATTTAATAATATCACCATGAAAGGTTCATTTACAAATCTGCAATTGTTCCGATAAAGAAACATAATATATCGGAAAATACCCCTTACACGTTTAATAACACTCCGTTACTGTGGTGTCAGGTAATATGAACTTAGTCATCTTCATAATTCGGCTATGCATAGAGTCATCAATATTAAATCTAATTAAAATGTTAAAATTTTCAAAATCTATAGTATTATCCAGTAATTACATATAATTGATAGATATCCGTCAGATTTCATTTACATATCAAACATTATAAAATGCACATTATATACAGAGCGTCGCATTCCATTACAAATAAAAGATAAAGATCTAAGCGACAAAGAGCGACATACTCAATTTTATTGTGAGAAAGAGATATGAGATTAAGACAGTAGGTATTACATGTTGGCTGTCAGAATGTATAGAATTACTAGTAAGGCTATAATTAAATCTTGATGCCTTTTTGTTCATTTTATTTTGTAGTTTTTATGTTGTCTAGTCATGTCATTAGTAACTAAAATTATATTTAAAGTATTTTTTCCGATTGTACGATATCAATTTTTGCATTAGTTGCATACTTTTAATTTTGCTGTGTATAATGACGCATTAGATTATGACTGTTGTGCCATTATACCATTGTCTGAATGATAATAATCATCCTCATAATCACTGACTTAACAACCCAAGGTTGTGGACTCCTCCGGGAACATCCTCCATCTCACGTATCATGGAAAAGTATCCTCCAGGTTTGGTTTGATATCCAGGATGACTCTTGGCAGCTGGGAACCGTTAATTTTTGCTTCATAATTCGCCCATCAGAGTCTACCATGTTTAATACACGTAAAGATATTTTCCAGGTTATGTCATACACGCCATATGTCTCCATATACGAGGGTGGTCCCAGAAGTACCCGACCTAACCCGAAAAATTTGAATTTTTTTATTTATTTCTTTACGTAGTCTCCATTAAGGTCGATATACTTTTTACAGCGATGTTCAATTGCTTTAACACCCTGTTTATAATGAGAATCGTCGAGCTCCCCAAAATAGCCATCAACCGCCGACTCCACCTCTTCATTGTTGGCAAATCTTTTACCACCGAGCCATTTTGTCAAGTTTGGAAACGGAAAATAATTTGAGGGGGCTAAATCTGGCGAAAAAGGTGCATAAGGAAGCAATTCGAACTTTAACTCATTGATTTTGCCCATCGTGATAACGGATGTGTGAACTGATGAATTGTCCTGATGAAACGAAACTTTTTTTTTCGCCAAATGCGGTTGTTTTTTCTTGATTTCATCACTCAAACGCTGCAATAAGTTTGCATAATACACGCCGTTGATTGATTTTCCTTTTTGAAGATAATCAATGAAAATTACCCCACGTGCATCCCAAAAAACTGACGCCATGACGTTGCCTGCAGATGGAACTGTCTTCGCCTTCTTTGAAGCCGATTCTCCCCTTTTAGTCGATTGTTTTGACTGTTCTTTCGTCTCAGGTGTAAAATGATGAACTCATATTTCATCCATGGTTATGAATAGATGCAAACACTCTGCTTTATTGCAGTGAAACTTCGTCAAACACTCGATTGAAACATCCTCACGATGGTGTTTTTGTTCCATTGTGAGTAATCGCGGCACCCACTTTGCGCGGAGCTTTCTCATGTCCAAATTTTCAGTCAATATGTGATGTACAGCACTTTTTGAAATGCCTACTATGTCTACTAGCTCGCGCAATTTCAGTCGACGTTCATCCAATAACATTTTGTGGATTTTCGTCACCATTTCTGGCATGGTCACCTCATTTGGTCGACCACTGCGATGTTTGTCTTGGCAGCTCGTACAGCCTCATTTAAACTCAGTCACCCAATATGTTACTGTTGTAAACAAAGGAACAGGCACTCCAGAGTAGAATCTAGCGCCGCTTTGATATCAGTTGGACTGAAGTCTTTTAAATGAAAGTAACGTATCACATAAATATGACCAATTTTTTTCATGTTTACAAATTCACTGAGAGCGTTCACTGTTGATGGCTGACAAATAATTGCTGAACAACGTAGCATCGTCAAACTTCAAACTTAGGCTTTATAAGGTTGGTACTTTCTATTTTCTTCTTCTTTCTCGGCACTACATCCCGGGGCGGGATTTGGCCTCCTCTACAATTGTCCTCCACACGCTCCTTTCCCTGGCTGCTCCTCTCCAGTCTCCAGCCCTCCCCATCTTTCTCCAGTCCTCTTCGATACCGTCAGCCCACCTCTTCTTTGGTCTGCCACTAGGCCGTTTCCGCTGTGGGATCCACTTGGTCATGATTTTTGGCGTCCTGTGCTCAGGCATTCTCTCAACGTGTCCAGCCCACCTCAGTCTTTGGGATTGACAGAATTTCACCACCGTTTCATGTTTTATTAATTCTTACTTACTTACTTTACGGTACTTTCTATCATGGTCACTATTTTCAAACAATAACTGCAATCTATACGTCAGGTCGGGTACTTCTGGGACTACCGGTAGTATGTGGCCAGAATATATCCAGCGCAGCACTCTAACTTCCCTCGAAGACATCGAGCGTACATTCGTCGACATTATTGGATATTATTCTGATTCAATATTAGACCTTAATCGACTTTATAATAATTAATAATATAGTGAATATTAATATATAACATATTTTTACGCCAGAATACTACTATATTTAACGCATACCTTTTTAATTATACATTTATTATCGACCTCTGCCAATAATTTTACAAGCACGATAATATATTGTCTTCCTGGATTACATATGTTGGCATCATCCACAGAATATACCTTACGATACTGGTTGTCTTTTAATTGGGAAACAGTTGCTTTAAACTGAAACATATTATTAAAATATCAATTTAGCTGTCCGGAACTACTCTCCGTAGAGCGGGAGAGGCAGAAAATGTAGTGTGGTGCGAGATGTTCTAATTGGTAATGACAAATAAAATTGGTAGAAGTAATGGAAATTTATGATTTTGCTTTAAAAAATACATACAAGTGAAATATCTATAGGTATAATATATCTATCAAAAATTTATTTATTAATATAATGTTAATAAAGTTTTTTTGCCCATTTTTATCATAATTTTTCATAAATCTACAAAGAAAATACATTTTTAAATTTATGAGAAAATAAAGTTATTCTGCTGAACCAATAGTACTATTACATGCCTGCAGATAGGACTAATAAGTTTTAAATTTAAAAGAAATCAATAAATAAAGATTTAAAAGTATAATATTAATAACATAGTATACCTAGTAACATAAATACTAGAAAAAACATTAACAGGAAATTAATGCAAAAACAATAAAAATTAATCGTATTATGGTAGCTATTACATATAAGTTTAAAATAAATAAGAATCATAATTTATATTGAGCAATATAAATTTGTTAATGCTTTTATTACTAATTGCGATGCCTCACCAGACATTGCATGTAACTTGGAATCCTAGTCATAATTATAGTGATGGATTTTCATAAAATTATAAAATAAATCTAATAATCTCGACACACATTGCCTGGGAGTGCCCAATTAGTTTTTGCAGTAGGAAATTACTTAGGATGGTGCAGCGCTGTGGTTTTTTATTTCTTTGTTTTGAACGAACTTTCTATTATTGATATTAGCAGTTTGACTTTTCGCGTATTTGTTACTTTTTTGAGCAGTAGGTAGTTGTAAATAAAAATAAATCAATTTATCAGTAAATTCATACATATTTGGTTAAAAGTCGAAGTTAAGAACTCGGACAAATAATTGACAATAACCACGTTAAAAATAATATTTTCTCTAATACTAAATCAGTAGATAGCAGCGGCATGCGGTGACCTTTGTTTGCAGGGATACTGTTGAAAAATAAATACAACTATACTCTTTGCCACATATTATCAACGTAGGTTTTTGTGTCTAGTTGAAACTTGGCTGCCGGTCTATGAAGAATGATGGTGATGGCTGTGATATAATATTTTAATACTAATAATATAAAATTTTCAAACTAAATCTACCAAACTATTGCGCAATATATACATACCCACATGATATTATTACATATTAATCATTACGGGAGATGCGGAGGATTTACAGCATCCATGAACCGCACGCCACTGGTAGATAGATAAAAATCATTTTTTCTCACGTTAATATCAGTGGTTATACTGAAGTTTCGGAATGATTCAGTGGCCTAACATAATCAAAACAAAAAATGTCTGCAAAAACGTAGGTAGTTAATTATTTGTAAGACAGAGTGCCAGGAAATGGCCTGAGGCGGTTCCTGATCATAGGTGCTGGTTATTTGTAATAGTACTAAATTTACTGTTGCTGAGGCTTGTTACGCCGCCTTCCTTTCCTCCAGGATCCCTCCAGCGTACACTTTCCGAAATCAGGCTCTATATACCACATTTTATCTACGAAATCGATTAAAAAAACCATTATTACCATAACATTAGGTGCATCCTCAAATAATGTGTAGTTTCCAACAATGATAGAGTGATTATTATGTGTAGTGGTCATGTCTATGTTGAGTTTTGTCAAATTGTGTTGCTTATTACCTTTACACACATAAAAATTGGTAAAAGTATATCCGGAAGGCCCCTGAAAAATAAAACAATTGGATGCTATTCTATTATTAATATCAATACTATCGATCGAAGGTACTTGATAGAACTTGAATTTAAATTTTAATGGATTCAAGCTCTGTACTATTCCATTTAAGGAATGCTATTCTCTTGTATTAAATCAAATACCATAACAATGTGTAGGTTTATGTTTATCTCGATGAAGAGGCATTCAACAGATATTAAAAAAAACTACCTCTAGTTTATTAATGTATATCTTTTTTATCGACACCTAAAGTTATTTTCACGGCAAAGTATACCATTGGGTCCATTTAAATCCAGAATTAGTTTTGCAATTAGATAATCTAAGGTCATTCTAAGTCCGCTTAGAGATGTCACTGATCATACGTCTGACGTCCCCCCTGAACAGTTAAGTGCAAAACATGGAATATAGTTTAGGGTGGTTGAAAATTTTCCGTCAGTAGGAGGTCTAGACCGATGACAATAAAATGGATATGTTCTACAAAATATAACTCACGAATAGATAAGAATATAACTCACAAAATTTTTCATAAAAGTTAAACTTCCAGACGCCGAAAAATATTCGCCACATATTATTATGGTAAATATACCAAAAAACACTTGTTTACGCGCCTCCATTTCAATGATGTATGTTTCAAGGTTCGTTATTACTATAATAATGAGTCGAAATGATAAAAATATGCAAATGACACTAAATTCATCAAAAACGAATTAAAATGGCATAATAATAAGTAATAATAATGCAGATGAATGTTTGTTTTATAGCTACATAAATGATTTTATGAAGTCAGTAGTAACGCCAATGGAACAATTGGACGCCGCACTGTCGTAGACAAGTAGACGAGGAATTTTAATCAGTTTCTATCTACTACTTAGTAGTTTTAATTTATTTGACTCTTAACATAATGTTTTTTTATTGCGGATTGAGAATAAAATAAAAAAATGTTTTTTCTTTGGAACTTAAACATATGCACGATTAAATCATTATTTATGTGTGGATATTTAAATTCTCACCAACAATTAAATCATAATGTAATAATTTAAATATAAATAATAATATTAAATAAATTTTTTGAAAGAACCTATAAGTACCTAACGTCTATTTATTTTCGAATTGCGTGGAGTCCAGTTGTCCCGGCGCCAAATCGTCCCAGATCCATAGTAGCTTATTCTAGCCGCTAGCGGCTAGGTTGTGCGTCGATAAGCTAGCAGGAGTGACGAACCTGCGGCTTTTTAGGGTCTCAAGTTTGGCCTTTTGACTGAATCCAAATTTTACAAAGCATATTGAAGTTTGAAAATGAACCTTATTATAATATAGGCTGAGTTAATTTTGCTACCATTCATCGAAATTTATCTGTAAGATAGAATAAAAAAAACTATTGAATGATTCTGACATACCAAGCTTCAGGGCAGATTAAAATTTAGTTGTGATTTTATTTTCCACATACTTCGTTCATATAGAAGTCTATTAATGCTATAGTGAAAGAATTGAACATTGCATATGCGCAGTTACGATTTATTATGATGCGTACGAATTACACAGGTCCCCTACAATATTATGTTTGAAAGTTGAAGATTAGCGTTATAGTAATCAACATTGGTGGATATACTATTCGGCAGTGGTGTTTGACCAATTGATTAGGCAATTCCAAACAATATTTAATTAATGTACATCAAGGCCTGATCGCCATCAGTGCGAATGATAAAGCATTCGGCACGCTTATAATTATTTATCTACGCTAGATGCGTTAGCGTTAGAGTAAGAAGAAGTAAACAGAATTTCTGCGACTGAATTAAATATTTTTTGTAAAAGTCGCCGGTAAAATATTGATTTGAATGATTACATTCATTTAAAAACTGCGAGCACGTGTTTAAAATTTAAAAATATATGTTTAACTAAACTTGTGTTTGAATTGATATATTATTGCATCAGTTTATGACTACCAATGATGTTGTTTTTAAATTAAATTAACTTTAAGCTAGGTAATCGCATGTACACAAAGTATGTAGGTAATAAGAAAATATCTAGTTGTATTTAATTTTTTTTTAACTAGGTGCCTATCTATATTATTATTTCTGACGATCGCGATCACTCTGAAAAATAAAGCGACTCAATCGGAAAAAATGTTTCCAACCACTGCTAGAATGGTATAGAAATATCAGCAGGTAATCGTATGAAAATAGAACAAAGAAAGAAAGAATGTAGAAATTCATGAAATATAGTATCAACAATTAAAAGAATTTGGTGAATTCTTGTAAGTATTATAATGTAGTGAGAGTTTTCAGATACATTTTTTGATGCATTGCACTCCACTTGCGTGGCGTGCAGTGCTCGTGTAGATATACATAAATAAATATAAATCATTCGGTGTTCGAATTTAGAACTAAACTCATCACACTAGTATACAAAGTATTGAATGATAATATGTCAAATGTTAGCACTTGGCGCCTCAAGACAACTTATACTGATGGATCTTTAATAATATGTCCCCACAATAATTATTATTGATGGATGCATGATAGAATGTTGTGTTTATAGCCAACCTTTTGCATAATGTGCACAATTTTTTTCACAGACGAGTTCAGATGCGCCATACAACGCAAGTACCTTTTCTACCTTCTAACGTTCACGGTTGGGGCTGGAAAATAGGGGTAGGATCTGCTTCAGTTGGCGGAGAAAAAGGAATAACTCAATCACACAATTAAAATAATTAATTTATGCCAGTTCAAAAAACACACGTTTATTGAAGCACCAATCTACAATAGTCAGAAATGATCTCTTGGACGAGAGAGTTATCGCTGTCGTGGAACCAACTGATGGTGCTATAGCTGCTGGAGAGTCTCGTTTGGTGAATATAGCTCTGCACCACAGTTGTTCTGCTCTTTCAAGTGTGGAAATTGATTCTAATCCCCATTTTATAACTGAGATATGAACAGTTTTAATTTTATTTTAAATGAACTGATGCTATTTACTAAGCTAGGAAATAATTTATTCTTGCCTTGTTGTTTTAAATTGAGATCACTGAGATAGCTAGCAATATCAACTAAGATGCGCAAAATGTGCAATGCGCCACTTGTAATCATCCAATGCGCCACGGTTTGGCCACCACTGGTTTATACAATCATAATTATTATTGAAATACGTACCTACATATTATTTTGTTGTTAACAAAACAGTTTATCACCAAAATATCTATAAAATATGATCACTTAATTTTTTTATAGATTTCAATGTTAAATTGAATGGAAACAATGTAATTATTACTATACTTATTATATGTTGCATTGAGTTGTATAATTTCGAATGCAATTAAATTTGTTTTTTTCATTTAATTGAGGGTACATAGAAGTTAATGGTCCCATCAATATATACCGCCCCGTACCATACCCGGTATTAATCGGGCATATGACTGGGAATTTCTCAGGAGCAGTAACTCAAGATTTATGTCGCCATGCACTCAGTAATTCTGCTTTGACTGAATTTATATGACTTTAAGTTAAAAGTGCCCACGGGAGATAGGAACATGTAGAGATACAATTAAAAAAAGGTAAATACAAAAGCTTCTACAAAACTGCTAAACAATCTAAGTATTGTCAAACAAGAACTTCTTGTCCACTGTGAACTAACAAGCACCTCCTGTTTAGTCGACTACAGCGACTTTCGGTTATCGACGAGATCTTATTGTCAGCAGTCGAACGATCTTCGCGTTGACAGTATGACGCCGCAATTTTTTTAAATGCAACAAATTTACCCTTTGTTACTACCAGGTAGGACTGTCCGATGTGTTTAACAGCTGTTTTAACCGACTGGAGCAGCTCTTCTCTGTCCGTATATATTTTAGAATATCTCCAGAGGATGTGGTTTACATCCTGTATTTTTCCGCCACGTGGGCATATAGAACGGGTAATAACACCATGGTTATAGAGCTTCTTATTGAGGATACAATTAGATACTTTAAAGATGGTACAATAACAAGTTCTGTATCAATTCCCTGTATTTACTGGTACATTTACCCATACCCAGTCTTGTGATAAATATCTAGCCTGCAGGTATTTAAGGGTGCTCACCTACGAGTTATTGTGAGATGTCGCATTCACAAGCGGTTATCGAATGCGCGTGGTTCAACAGTCATACTTATTTGGATCGTAAGCATGCATTTGTGTCGTCCACGCTGTTTTGCCTTATAAGCATCAGCATGTTAAAGCAAAAATTGAGTGCCTTATATGGTTGCACCAATTCATGAATGTCACGGATCATCCAGTTTATTTTATCTTGTACTAAACCATATAATATATTAAAATATTATATCGGGCACAAAATAATATAGATAAAAATAAATTTGAAAAAATGGAAGAAAAGCTAAAGAAATTTAAGATTTTTTTTGAAGATAACGCTTTAAAAAAGCTCTTGACTTTGATTTCGAAAGATTAAAAACCTTAAAAAGCTTTAGAAATACTAAGGCAGAGAGGTGTTTATGCGCGTATCATATCTGCATCGTATTTAAACGTTTTTTCCAGTATGTGTCATTGGATTTGATTTTAGTTGTAAATTTATTGTATAAGAAAATTGATGAAAGTTTAACAAACTTTTTGGAATAGGATCGAGACAGCATAGAGAAAACAATAAAACGTACGTTGATATTTTAATAAGTTTATTATTATCAAACAGAATACCATAATATTAATATGAAAATTTTATAGTCATAAAGGTGTTCAACTCCTACATCCATATTATAACTATTATACTTATAAAATGTTCTATCGTAACAGTAGTTTTGTAAGTTTAAAAAGTTTTATTTATAGGTGACTAACAATGAGAAATAAGTACTTAATCAAGAAAAAATTAGAGTGGATGGAACAAAATTTTTCATATTTTTAGTGTTAACACAATGCTTACGGGCCTTTTTAATTAATTTTGTAATTAACGTGTTAATTTGCATTTGAAAAGTAATTAACAAAAACACAATATTGTGCGGCCCGTAAACATTGGGTTAACAGTGTTATTGAAATGGTGTTTAAATGGTTAATATAGAATAACACCGCCCAAAAGCTCTGAAGTTTATCAACAGTAAAAAAATCTGTTAATAAAAACCTCCACTCTGTAGAGGCCCATAATATGATCTTATTAAGATCGGACATGTTAGAAAAAAAAAACCAATTAATAGACAGAGAAAGTGGTTATCGTCCATTTTCCATCCCAAAAATGAATCCTCTTTGGAACGCGGGCAAGATTCATCAGACTGTTGAGCCAATTAAATCGTCAAGCATGTGAGTTTAAAATAAATACTTAACCTAATGATACATGGAAAAAAGAGTACAAGCAGTGTGAGCATTGTTTTTTTATTAGAAAAAAAAATGATTGTAATAGTATGAGAGCTAGATTATAGATAACGAATCAGATGACGATGTCGTGTATGTTCAGTATTGGTGGTGGGCTATCGTTAACGTCACGCTAGAATGACATTGCCACTGGTTATTTAACACACCCGGTAAACCTACCGTTAAAAGTATAGCATTTTTATCAAAATTTTGTATGATTTTTGGGCTAAAAAGAATAGATCTATTAACACGATAACACGTTTCTATTTTTTTAGCCGAAATAACAAGGATATCATTTGGGTCAATTCTGTATACAAGGTGGTTATCTAAATTGAAAGTCGTTGCGCATGCGGCATGCCACTAATTTAAAAAAAATATTAAGTCAATTTGTCGTTTGTTTAATATAAAAAAGAACTGGAATTATATGTGAGCTATAACTCGATTAGTAATTATTATTACTAGCAGAGCCAGCTAGCGGTCGTCAGTCTGTCTCGCTAGGTCTTGCAGACGGCTTGGCAGTGTTGGATATTATTTAAATTGTGAAGTATGTATAGACGGCGCCATAGTTTTCCCTTCGGGATGGATTTTCATTCAGTTTGACATTTCGCTAATTTGTCAGTTTCACGATTTGCAAGTCGTCACTACCAGTATAAATTTGGGGTCATATGCGTAGTCTATTCTAGAGTCTGACCTTCATTATATCGTCTGACACCACCTTAGGCTGATAGACATAGCAGAACAGCTGGCAATCGCCGATTGCTACCACTGACATTTTAATTGAATATAATTTGTTTATATATTGCACTTCTTCATTCATACTTATTTGTTTTCGTTGAACTAAGAATACATATTATACATGTTGTTGGTTATTTTTTTTATAATTTATTAAACCCTGCCTAAACCAAACAATAGTAGTTAAAAATATTCTTCTATCTATTAACACAATCACTACTGAACTTTTAAATACCTTTTAATTACCACATTTAAATAACACGTTAATTATATCTAATAGCCAAGTACTCCAAACGCGCCAGTCGCGGTGTTAGCACTAACGCAACGTCTTACGTGGGTGAAGTCGGCGCGGCGCTCGCAACTCAAACGTATAACGAAAAAAAGACTCTCTATGAACATTTTCACACGCGGTTATACGTTTGAGTGCCCGCGCTCCGCGCCGACTTCACCCATATAAAACACCCCGTAAATGAGTTACGCCCACGGTGGCCGCGCGGCTTAAGCGTTGGGCTATAACGCCGTGGGTCCTAGGTTTGAATCCTGGGTCTGGCAAGTACACTTATTGTTTTTCAATTTGTGTGTGAGTGGCTGACATCCATTTCCCGTAAAAAACAAAAATCTGTTAATACAAACCTCTACTCTGTGGAGGCCCATATTATGATCCTATTAGGATCGGACATGGTCGGAAAAATGAGTTAAATCCTTATAACGCTGACGGCACAACTGTTGTGTTTGTCCGTATTAGATGGCCATTAGATCTAATTAGCATGTTATTTAAATGTGGTAATTAATAATAGTAATTAAATACTCCGCGGTGAATGAGTTTTAAAAATCCAAAATGATGTTTTTAAATATTTTGTAGACAGATGCGTATTAAGGCTTGGTTTTCCCAGGGTTTAATTGAATTTTAAAAACTAACTGACAACATCTGTAAATTGTATTCTTATTTCAATGTAAACAAATACGTATAGTTGACAGAGCAAAGTCTGTACTATCTACGGTGGATCCACCCTACCTCCACCCATCGCCACAGCAGGATAGTCTAATTTTTCATACATTTAGATTATTGCGTTACAATACGTTTTATTTATTCAATGGGGGAAGATCCCATTAGATTGAAAGAAATGTAAAAACTATCTCTCGTAATAAGTCTTTCAAGATACTCATAATTATGACCACTCTGAAGGAGTGTGTCAACATACTTTGCTTAGGAGCAAAAATGGTATTTTATTTTAAAATTAGTAGGTTCTAATTCCAACATGCTTAATTTATTAGTTAACAAATTATCTGTAATGAAATGTAGTAACTACTTAATTATAGTACCTACCTAATTATGGCGTAAAATAGTAATACTTGACTATTATAATATTATTTTCCAATAAGCGATATTACAGGTGATAAAGAATAAATGATACAGATATAGATATAGATATAGATATAATAATTGATTATTTATGGGTGCTAATAGAAATGTCACATTTTTTCGATTATTCCTGCAAATTCTAAATTAGAATTCTGACACGTCAAATGAACTTCGGTTTGTGAAAGAAAAGAAACGACAATCATTAGTCTATTAGTTTGACAGATAAAAAACAGTGACGTCGTTTTAGATTATATTTTTGTAGTAATTAGTGAGGAAATATGCATTTAAAACCCGTTGTACGCCTTGTGTATCTTACAGATTTGAATAGTTTTGTGGAATATTAATTCAGATTTGTGAAATTTCGATTATATAGAAAGTATTAAGCGACATTATAATTGATTTGTGGTAGATGGACGGCAAGATGCGAAATTGAATGGTGACAGATATAAAACGCTATTTAAAAACGATATTATCTGTGATTGTGTCGAGTTTTATCAGATTGTGCCGGATTTAAATGGAAGTAGATTCGGGACTCCAAAAATTGAAGTGAATTCCTTTAATAATCAACAAAACGGTATTTAAATAAAAAAATGGTGCGTTTTCCAAAATCTCTTAGGATAATAATATATAGAAGACTAGCGGAGCTAGCTGGCGGTCGCCAGTCTGTCTCGCTAGGTCTTGCAGATGGCTTGGCGGTGTTGGATTTTAATATAATTGTGAAGTATGCATAGACGGCGCCATAGTTTTTCCTTCGGGATGGGTTTTCATTCACCTCACACAGTTTGACATTTCACCGATTTGTCAGTTTTATGATTTGTAAGTCGTCACTGCCAATATAAATTTGGGGTCATATGCGTAGTCTATTCTGGAGTCTGGCTTTCACAATATCGTCTGACACCACTTCAGAGTGATAAGCCTAGCAGAACACCTGGCAATCGCCGATTGCTACCACTGACATTTTGATAGAATATACTATGTTTATATATTGCATTTTTTCATTCATTCTTATTTGTTTTCGTTGAACTAAGATCATACATTACACGTCATGTTGTTGGTTAGTTTTTTTATAATTCATTAAACCTTGCCTAAACCAAATAATAGTAATTAAAATATTATTCTGTCTATTAAATATCCAAAATGATGTAGGTATGATTTATTAGCATAATTTTAAATATTTTATGGACAGATGCGTATTATGGCTTGGTTTCCCAGGGTTTAATTGAGATTTAAAAACTAACCAACACCATCCATAAATTGTAGTCTTAGTTCAATGTAAACAAATACGTATAACTGACAAAGTTTAGTCTGTACTATCTATAGTGGATCCACCCTACCTCCACCCATCGCCACTGCAGGATAGTCTAATTTTTCATACATTTAGATTATTGCGTTATAATACGTTTTATTTATTCAATAGGGGAAGATCCCATTTGATTGAAAAAATGTTAAAACTATTTCTCATAATGTCTTTTAAGATACTCGTAATAACCATCCTGAAGCAGTGTGTCCATATGCTTTGCTTAAGAACAAAAATGGTATTTTATTTTAAAATTCTTTAAAGTACTTAATATACTAATGAATAAATTCCAACATGCTAAATTTATTATTTAACAAATTATCTGGGTGGGGAAATAAAAAAGTATTATTTTTATCATGTACAAAAATGGAAAAAGTAGCAGGTATCTACTTACATATTGTATCTAATTGTGTAATAAAAATGTCATAATTGACTATATTTCACTATAAGTATATTATATTTCACGTATAAGTGATGGATGATAAAAAAGCAAACAGCATGCATATTAAGAAGCATTATTAGAATGTTATTTTTATTGAGTAGGTATTAATAGTTCCTTATGATATAAAAGAAGAAAGGTTACTGTAATTTTACATACAATAATTATTATTATAAAATATATAAACATCATTAATTTTTAATAACCTTCTTGTATTAAACGTCACATCAATTTCATTTACTTACCTAAATGTAAAAATAATACCATTATTACTGAATCTCTTTTATATGGAAGTGTGTGATACTACGACGTTGATCTGACAATAGTATCTATCTGACATTTATAGTCAATTTTTCAGGGGATTCAAAAATCTGTTTTTGTCGGTATCAGTATTATTTTTATTTTTCAAGTGAAATGATTTAATATGAGTACTAAAACAGTCATTTAAAGATGTATGAAAATTGTAATGTCATAATAAAAGAAATCACGCAGATAGATAATATTTCTTTTTATTTTCTAGACACTTCGATGCAGGTAGACACCATTTTCCACGTCAAATTTGAGCATCTTAGGATTTTTTTCGTTGAGCAATAATATTTCCATTCGATCCGTCATCATTTTGTACAAAATACACCAATAACCTACAATTCGCCAAAACTGCAGATAGATACTATTGTCAGATCACCGTCGACTTACTATAATATTGAGAAGAACATAATATGTACCTATATAATGTAGTTTCTTATTTATTAAGTCTGAAATTATTCAATTTATTGATAGAAGTATTAAAATTATCTTCATAATGTCTTGATTGAAATTGATTATTTATAGGTGCTAATAGAAATGTCACATTTTTCGATTATTCCTGCAAATTCTAAATTTGAATTCTGACACGTCAAATGAACTTGTTATAGGCGGTTCGCGAATGAAAACAAATGCCAATCATACGTCTATTAGTTTGACAGATAAGAGGCAGTGAAGTGGTTTTAGATTATATTTTCGTTGTAGTCAGGAAATATGCATTTATTTCTTGTTAAAACCCAAAAATACGCCAATGTGCCTCTTACAGATTTGAATAGTTTTGTGGAATAGTAATGTAGATTTGTGAAATATCAATTATATAAAAAGTATTAAGCGACATTATAATTAATTTGCGGTAGATAGACAGTAAAGTAGCGAAAATGTATGGTGACGGATATAAAACGCGATTTAAAAATGAAATTATCTGTGATTGTGTCGATTTTTATCAGATTGTGCCAGATTCAAATTGAAGTAGATTCGGGACTACAAACATTGAAGTGAATTCCTTTAATAATCAACAAAATGGTATTTAAAAAAAATGGTGCGTTTGCAAAAATCTTTTAGTATAATAATATATAGAAAATTATTGTATTATATACCACGTTTATAATATAAATATTTGTATGTTCTATATTATACAAATGTAAATTGCCTTTGCAATTTGTTGAAATTATTACGCTTAATTAATGACATCTTACAGCCGAGTATACGGCAACTATTTGTGGTAATGTCAGTATTTATTTTATAAATCGCCGTATCTCAAGGTGTTACTGTCATCCTCTATCTTGCTCTAACCATCTAGTGTGGCTGTCCATGCCCGTGTTAAAAACCGTTGGCGATTGACAGAGAAAATTAACTTCTTGGAATGCGACATAGCATATTTACCACTTTTCAAATGATTTTATCATCAATCAAGCCCGTTCATTTGGCAGTGGTTTCGTTAGATAGTTGATAGAGACAATGGGAAATGCAATAAAATAATTTAGGATGTTATGTCTGTTTTGTACATGGCCTTCCCTGTTTATTAAAACGTATTTGAAAAGTGGAGAGGTGCGTATAGACTATAGATTTATAAAATTATTTGTCGATATATGGTATTCGCAAACGATGGTTATATAAAAAACATAATTAATATATTATGTTATGTTTTCAAGGTCTGCTAGATTTATTTGCGGGAACGGTTTCCTCGTCATATGAAACACAAAATAAATTTCCTGTTTTTATATATGCTTGAAGCTTCAGTCTGTATTTTCCATATATTACATTTCCGTTCCATGCAAGTCGAGTCATTTCTGTCACGTCTATGTGCAAAGTTTGTTCCTTCACCTAAAATAATTATGATAATTTTTTTTATCAAAACTGATTAACAATAATAATTTTTATATTACTTATATTGTATTATTTTTATATACTTATATTGACCATAAATATAATTTGAAAACACTTCTGAGATAATATATAGCCATGGGACAACTGGGTGCTACTGAAATTCGAAAATAAATACACGTTCGTGAATTACAGGTACTTTAAAAATATATATTTATTACTTATATATTTTTATATTATTTAATACTTGATGAGAATTTAAATATGCACGCGTAAATAATGATTTAATTGTTTATAATGTTTAAGTTCCAACAATAGGAAAGTTATTTTATTTTTTATATGAAGTGTCAAGCATAATAATTCCTAATCCGCAATAAAAAAAACATTATGTTAAGAGTAAAATCACGAGTTAGACTTGAGCATTCAAGTAGAACGGCTGGGTTGAATAGAAAGTAAAATCAACGACAAGTTAACAGAATTTAATATAAATAAAGTGAAGTCTGAAAGAAAGAATATAAGGTGAAAGAAAGACAGACGAGAAATAGAGTGTATATATTATTTAAAGCATACATACTGCACAAATTAATATGTTATTAATATTAACAGTGTGCAAGAGTGAATAATATTCATTGTTGCACGGTTAGTGCGCTTTGTCCGGTTAGAGCGCTAAACGCTGAGAAGCTAGGGGTTGTCCACACTGTTGCTCGATTTCAAAGATCGCGTGAACGGCAAAAATAATAAAATGGAAAACACTACAGTGGACGTGAATGAAACCAAAAAAACGAAGAAGAAAAGAAACGATGTTGAAGAGAAAGTGGTTGGAGAAAAAGAAAAAGAATTGTAGACTGTGACCTCTGGAACAAAACCCAGAAGAGACTCTGGGGTCACTCCAAAGAGAAACAAAAATGTCGTCATGATAGCGACGGGAAGTAAAATAACATTAAAGTTGAAAGTAGCGCAGATACTGCATAAGGCAGAAGTACAGAACATTTACAACAAAAATTTAAAGACGTACATCTAAGTAGACGACGAAAAAGAAGCAGATAAAGTGAAACAAGCTGAAGAACTTAAAGATCTAGGTTTTGTGACCAAAGAAAATGACTCCTGCTCTTATGGAGTAATAAGAAAAGTCGACATTGATTTATGGACCTCCAAGAACTGCAAATGGAAATCAAAAGTGATGCAAAAGTGATCAACCTAAAGAGGTTGACAAGAAAAAGTGTTACAGGAGAGCTGACGAAGACCTCGTCAGCCAGTATTAAATTTGAGGAGAAAATATTGCCGAGAACAATTTACGTATATGGCGTCTCTTTTGCTGTAAAACCGTATGTATTCAGGGTTATGCAATGCTACAAATGCGGCCGTAAAGTAGAAACTTGCCCTAAATGTGGAGAAAACCACAAAACCTGCGAAAAAATGAAGAAATTACGTGCATCAATTGCAAAGGTAACCACGTGGTAAACAGCCAAAAATGCTCAAAGTGGCAAGAGGAAAAGAATTGCAAAGAAGCAATGAAAAAAATGAACATACCTTTCAAGGAAGCAAAAAAAATATTTTAAGTAATAGCTATGCTGATATATTAAAACAAAAAAAAAATCGTGCGAAGAGATGAAAGCAAAATAATTAAAAAAATAAAGGAAAACAAAAAGAAAGAATAAGTGGTGGTAGAAACTTCAAGCTCAATAATAACAGCTACAGGTAGTAGCGTAAAGCCTCCAAAAATAAGAAAAAATCAAAGAGGAAGACAGGGGTTAATGCAATGGGAGAAATTATGAAAGTCTGGCTGAAAGGGGGAGACTGGCAGCAGATCATTAAACAACTAATAAATTAATCAGTGGACTGGGTATGCAAACATTTCAAAGAAGGACATTTATGAGAAATTATAGGGGAGGTTCTGTAGCAGCTGGATAATAAAAAAATAAATTAGGATTTGACAATGGAATGCCAGAAGTATGAAGCAAAAAAAGAATGATATAGAACTCTACTTAATAAGACAAAAAATATCAATAGCATTAATCTCAGAGACTTGGCTGTGGTCTGAATTAGACTATCTGAAATTCAATGATTACACGATGTACATAAAAGACAGAGGGGATGGATACGGAAGAGTAGCGATTCTGGTGCATAAAACACTGGCGTCTAAAGAAAAGACCCTACAAGGCCTTACAACTGAACTGGAAGCATGTCAAGTGGAAATCAGAGGGACACAAAAATTAAAAACAGTGACAGTAATATATTGTAAACCCAATGTTACTATTCGGAAAAAACGCATAAAACAGGCTCTTCGATCAAATGGGAGAGGGATCAATTATGGGTGGAGACTTCAATGCACTCCACCCAATGTGGGATCATACACTTCGAGACGCAAAAGGAAAGGATGTCGCAGACGTATGCCTTGACTCTGATTTAGTAGCAATTACCAATGGACAAAGCACCAGGGTTGCCCCTCCAAATCAGAGAGGAGCGGCACCGGATATATCATTTATCTCTAATGAGATGGTACTTAACTGGAAACCGAATGGAAAATAGACTCCGATACGATGGGCAGTGACCACTTACCCATTATCATCGAGTTTGTGGAAAATCAATGCCAAACAGAAATTATCCCAAGAAGAAATTACCCTAAGGCAAACTGGGAACAATATCGAGAAGTTATCTCAAATGACATAGAAAGACTTACAGAACCTACCAGAGATGTACTAGTAGAGTATGGTAAATTGGAAGCAATATTGAATAATGGGGCAAACGCAAGAATTCCGAGACTCAAAGTATGCAGTCACCCAAACTTTAGACCAAAACCATGGTGAAACTCCGAAGTATCAAAGGCAATCGCTGAGAGAAGGCTTGCCTACACTCGCTTCAAAATAATCAGTTTTACAGAAAACTACCTAGAACTAAAGAAAAAGCAAGCCACAACTCGAAAAACAATCCTAAAAGCCAAAAAAGAAAGTTGGAAAGCATTTTGTGACTCCGTCAACTCGGAGACTTCCTACTCTCAAATGAGTTGGATGAAAGGAAAATCTGGAAACAAATTCAAAAATCAACTGGATGAAAACATGGCATCACTCCTTCTTCAACAACTGACAAGTAAAAGTGACGAAACGAAGGAAGAAATCGCAGAACAGGAAAAAAAATACCCTAATGATACAATGAATGAAATTCTTACAGTGGCGGAACTAAGATCAGTAACCAAAAATAAAGACACTGCCCCCGGTATGGATGAAGTTTCATATTCCATGATCGCTCAGCTACCAGAGACCGGAAAAAATAAACTAGTGGAGATATTCAACTTAATCATAGAAACCGGCAAAGTCCCAAGGCAATGGAAGGAAACGATGATTATCCCAATCTTAAAATCAGGGCGAGACCCTACCCTGGTGTCGTCAGTCAGACCAATTCCACTCATATCATGCATGTGCAAAACGTTCAACCAGATGATTGCACGAAGAATTATATAGTTTGCAGAGAAAAAACAACTATTCATCACAATACTAGGTTTCAGAAGTCAAAAGGCAATATTGTTCAGATGAAAGAAGTGTCGAGGGTGTTGAATGAATGGAAAATCGGTGGGAAGATCGTTAAATATCTTAGGCAGTATTTAAATGAAGGAAAAATCACCATTTGCATTAATAATGAATTGAAGAGTACGGTATGCTCAAGAAGCCTTCCGCAAGGACACCCCCTATTCCCATTACTATTCAACATTCTTACAACTGAAATATTAAAGTTAATAACAAGGGTCAACATTGTATAATATGCAGATGATTTCGCACTTTTTTGTTCGGGAAAAAGAGTAGATGAATGTCAAAGGTTATTGCAAAGAAGTCTTGACGAAATGAAATTATTATTAGGAACTCGAGGCCTCAAAGTAGCTCCAAATAAAACTAAGGTGGTACTTTTTGCCAGAAGCAAGAGACAAATCTAGCTTAATTTAAAATCGACGGCACTATAATAGAAAGAGTAGACACTTATACATTTTTAGGTATGAACCTGGACTATAGATTAACGTGGAAGCATCATATTAGTCATTGCGCGAAAAGCCTGACACAACCTCTGAACATACTTAAAGTACTGGCGGGAGGAGGGTGGGGCGTGCACCCCATTTATATGAGAAGGTTATACATGGCACTCATTAGAAGCCAATTAGATTACGGGAGCATGTTTTACCACTCCGCTGCCGAAACTAATTCGGTGAGGCTAGACCGCACCCAGTCCAAAGCATTAAGAATATGTGAAGGATTTATCAGGACAACACCCATTCACGTGCTACAAGCAGAACTCAGCGTACTTCCAATGTCAGGAGATGGGCACTGGCTACCAAGACACGGATGAAATGGAAATCTATAATATATAACCCCACATTGGCAAAGGTGAAACTCCTATACGAGCTCGTGGAAAGCAATACATACTATGAAAAACGAAAGCTCCCACTACTGGTAGGAATCCGTAAAGCCACAGAAAGTTGGGAGGTATTATATACAAAATGCCTAGGTATGTATTCGCTGAAGAGGCCAGTTGATACCTACAATCTCAGCTGTGTTATCAAACTAGATGTTAAAGGAATAGACAAACCAAAACGGTATCCGATAAAGCAAAAGAACTCGTCGAAAAAATGCTAACCGAGAGGTACGCTGGATGGATCCACTTTTATACAGATGGGTCCAAAGATGAGAATAGAGCAGGAGCAGTTCTTGTGATACCAGAAGTAGGTGTAAACAAAAGCTGAAAGCTAAACCCAGCAATACTAATAATGACGGTGGAGCTCATCGCAATAAACGAAGCAATTTAATACACTTTAAGCGATGAATTCTTGGCGCAATCCGCTGTCATATCAACAGACTCCAAAAGCGTTTTACAACATCTTGCCGCAGCAACTCGCTCACAAAACAGTAAAACCATAGCATACTACATCCTTGACCAGATCGACGCCAAGAAAAATAGAGGAGGAGATCTATGCCTTCAATGGATCCCATCGCACATGGGCATTGAGGGCAATAAAAGGGCAGATGATTTGGCAAAGGAAGCTGGACATTCAGGGGTACCATATCAGTAGATACCAGAAAACCTGGACTGGAACGAGGCCGAAAATGTGCCAAAATATGTGGATAGATTTTCACCATAGGGCATAATTAGAAAAGAGGAAATGGAGTAAGTTTATTCTACCATCACCACGAGAGGTGCCCTGGTTTGTAGAGTCTTCTTTGACGAAGAATGGGTTTAAGTTAATACTGAGGCTAAGAACAGGGCACACCATGGGCAAAAGATTTGATGTCCTCATGGGAAGAAGCGAATCGCAGCTCTGCGATGAATGTCATGTTTTAGAGGACATTGTACATATAGCACTACAATGCCCTAAATATGAACTTCACAGAGTACAGCTGCGAATTGCAGATATCTATGAGAATGTCGACGAATTGAAGGGTGTCCTGGCGGTGGGTAAGACGAAAGAGCTAGGCAAAATTGTAAAGTTATTTAACAGAACAGGAGTGAGCTCCTGATCGACGGATCCCCTTCTAGAAGAGAAGAGGCGATATAACAGCGAGTCGCAGTCAAAGCCTCGGTAAAATCACAAACAAGAGTAAAATCAATTAAAACTTATTTCATTAATTATTGACGTTATTTCAATCGACAGTGCGGCGCCACTTTTCCTGGTGTCCAGTTGTCCCGGTGCCGTTATAAGTATCTTTTCTAATCGAGATAAATTAACCTAATGATTTTTGCAATACTCACTGAAGCGCTTTCTAAATTGCGTTACTAATAATTATTGGCAATCGGCTTTTGTGCATTAAATCAAAGTATTAAATTACCTTAATTACTGACCGATATCAGGATTACTTAAAATTTTTGTTATAACATACTTGCATTTGCTAATAATTTAATAAACTATTTTTATCAAAAAGATTTTTTCTAGTGGTTATATATTTCTCAGAAGTGTTTTCAAATTATGTATGTTCTTAAAAATCTTGTGAATTATTAGTTGAATAAAAAAATAAATGATTACTAAAATGTAAAGGACGCCTGGACGCAGTTTCTTCAACTCCATGTAGCACCTAGTATACTCTTATATACTAATTTTGAATACAATATGAGTCAGTTGTTTATGGGAATGCTCTATTATTGAAATGGTAACTTGTTCTTCGTGCAAATTATTCATTCCAATGGTCTTTTTGGTTGATGTTTGAGTGGACAGTTGGTACTCGAACAAGTCCGAAACGAGTAGACAACATTCAATCAAACAATCAAATTAAAAGAGGTATTTTTAGATATATTATATATTTATATTAAAGCCCCGTAACCCTAATCATCAGGTACCGACGAATCGTATGAAGAATGATAAGCGCATACTGAACAAATATCAGAAGTCAAAGTGTGTATATCATATTAATAATTTAGAAGGGATGTTTATTGAGTTATATTTTTTACGACTTAAACTTCCGGCCATTCTCTGCCATTCTTGGTGGTGTTGGCTTGTGTGTCTATGATAATTACCCTAGGAATCGAGGGCATCCGTTGTTTGTTCTCCCAAGGTGCAGAACTAACCTGCCATTAGTAATGCCAATTGGGAGAGCAATAACCATGTTTGATGAAATCGCTTCGGGTATTGATATATTCCACTTACGTGAGAGTGAATTTAGGTGGACGTTGTTTTATAAGTTTTTAAGATAGGGTCTATCGATAGTTCACTCTGTGTGCTTCCATCTACTTTTATTTTATTTATTTTCTTATTTTATTACTTATTGTATTATTAAGTCACATTTCTCTGTATTTTTATTTTAACAATTGTTAACACTTATTTTATGTCATGTCTTGAACGCCTTGAATTTGTAATTTGTTATGTTCATTATAATGTAAAATAAATAAAGTTGATTTGATTTTGATTTTGATTTTGAAAACATTATGCATACAACATTGAGGCGAATATGCGGTGCCCTACCAAGATAGGGTGCAATGAGTGAGATCTATCAATGCTTCCGTGGCGAGCACTATCAGTTTTAGTGTATACTATCGTCTCACGTCGACGAATCACGAAACAAACTGTGTCTCTTGAATAAATTGCTGAACCAATAAATAAATATGTAGTACTTTTGTATAGCAAAATAGTAATATCTTTAATAAATACCTTTTTAACTGTGCATTTTTTGTCGACCTCTGCTAGTAATTTCACAAGTAAAAGAACATACTGTCTTCCCGGATTACATATATTTGTATCTTCCACGGAATACATCTTGCGAAACTGGTTGTCTTTTAATTGGTATAGTGTTGCTTTAAACTAAAACATATTATTATTGTAACATCATGTTTATCAGCAGGTACGTGCTAAGTGCGGGTATTAGGTATACAAAACACGCGGGCGGCAGGATTTTGGGGGCGACAAAAGTCCGAAAAACACATTTTAAATGAATTTATTTAAATTCATTTTATTAAATTAAATAAACTGAATCTTATTATGAAATATATTAAGTGTATACATACTCACGTTCTTTCTTCATAATTTTATTAGTACCTACCAGCATTATTTCAAAGTCTCAATAAGCTGGGTCAGTATCATAATAATAAATAAAGTGTTTCTGTAATCATATCATTTTTTTATATGACTAGCCGCCAGAAAGTCAAGAGTCATAAAGGCACAAAATTTAAAGAAAAAGCAATTTCTACCCCAAGTTTGTTTTGTGGATAGTAAAATGCGAAATAAATTGTTCTCGATTTGGTTATTTCAAATCGTTACACGTTATATTTCAGAATGTTATATTATTTGATAATATGTAAAATATGCCATATTTTTTTATCATTTAAATATTTTGATGGATTGTTTTTTATTTGGGGCAGAGGGCGGCCATAACATTTTCCGCAGCCACCTTTGGCATGGCCCTGCTTACCTACTCGTATTAAGTATTAATAGCGAGAGCTGTCCGGTTGGTCAATTAAGGTTCCATTAGTATTTCTTCTTTTCCTAATTATTTTTTATATAATACGATGTGCTGTGATTGGTTTCGTCGCATGTATTAGTCTACGGGCGCTATTGCACCAGTGGAAACATGGTTGGGAATCTTTGCTCTATATGCTCCATTTTATATTGTACAGGAATCATATTTTTTACCTACCATAACATTAGTAGCATCTTCAAGTAATGTGTAGTTGCCATCAATAACAGAATAATTATTCTGGGCAGTGTTCATGTATATGTTAAGTTCTGTCAAATTGTTGTGCTTACTACCTTTGCACACATTATAATTGGTAAAGATATAGACGGAAGGACCCTGAAACATATAATTTGTTACTGTAAAGTGGAAATGGGTTGTGTGAACCTTGTGACGTTGAAGGCAGATATCAGATGGTTGGTTACTTTCATTTGATGAAGTTTCCGAATAAAAAAATATTTTCAGGTTTTGGTACCAGTAAAAATTCATTATGATTCACTGGGCACATAGTGGACTCGAGATTAGGAATACGATTTTTTTTGGAAATCCAAGATGTTTTCGTCATGTAGATATTATAAGAATCACTAATATGATGATCTTTCAGCCCTCGGTGAATCGTAAATCCGTATTTATTTTAACTGATTTTTTCTATTTTATGATAAAATTTTATTATTTTGCTTGTATAAGGCACTGATCTCTCTTCCTGGGGCTCCGGGCTCGATACCCAGTGAGGTTATAAATATATTTATAAGGTTTTCTTCAAGCCTGAGTGTTTGATATATTCGTTTCGCTTCCACTATTGGACTATTGCACTAGTGTTTCACTGCACTACGGTCATTGAGCCTCATGGCCTATTACAGTGTTAAAAAGAATATTATTGTATATTATGATAAACCTACCTACAGTTTTTTTATTATTATGTTATCTTTTATCTATGGAAACTTTTCGGGTTGCAAAGTTTAACCTATTTTACAACGATTTCGTAGCTTGTATTCTTATTTGTCCGGTACAAATCTTGCAATCGATTTTTAACTAACTTTCCGACTAGCTAGACATTTGAAACTTTTATAATATATCAGAACACAATGCCAATGCATTTTTTTAATACTTTTAGCCATCTTTAAGTAGAATTGAATTCATTTTCAGTTAATTCTGTTTTGTATGAAAAGTTATTTTGACACCATCATTGGTTGCTTGGGCTCTGGGGTCCTAGCAACTAAATTATTAATATATACGTGCGTTACTATGGAAATCAATATGACATGTCAATACAATTTTTTTTGATCGTTTAAGCTAGTCAAGTCAAGTTTATATGGTTCAACAGAAATTTTAAAAACGTTGTATATAAAAAGTTCTTTTTATCTTGTAATTATTTATAGGTATGTATATCAATGTAACTGTTTACAAAACAAAACATAAAATGTCTCTGATACGTAGATATATAATTACGAAGAATATTTTTTTAACCAAATCTGGGGTGTATGTAACCAAATCAAGAATGAGAGAAAATATTTTTTTTTCGGCAACCGTTATTAATTTAAGTTTAAGATATAATTTGTTTACTGGGATAATGATCCTGAATATATAATATGTATTAAAAATACGTGGAAGATGACTTTCATGGGATCCCATTTTCTGTGAGAAATTCTATGCTGCTACTATACGGCCAACATTTAAATGTTTAATAATTACTCGTGTAGTTTCATAATTTTTTGGTTGTTTTTCCTGGACGTGAGAATCTCTATAGTACAAAACCCAATGGTGTCCAATCTGTCCTGATACGGTGGGTTTTTTCTGTGCGTATTTCCATGTTGTATTATCTATTGTGCTGTTATAGAAGCAAATGAATGAATGATTTCTAAAAACTTATAATTATCAGACAGTTTACGTAAAAAGAGGACGGTTGCTAGAATATCTAAGAAAATGACACTACATGCCACTTTATCGTTATGATTTTTAGACCTGCAAAGTGTTATAAAAATTAGAGGAGTATCGTCAAAGGATGGTGGATACTTTCACGTTAGTATATAGATATCTCAATCGACAGCAATACTAATATACTTGGATAAGATTAAAACCTTTTTAAACAATATTATTGGTAAAATGAAGTATAACTCACATAATTTTTGGTAAAGGTAAATTTCCGGACACCGAAAAATATTGAGCACACAATATAATGGTAAATATACCAAAATACACTTGTGTTTTTTTGTCCATCTCAATAATTTATGTTTTCATGTCAATAATTAGGTAGTATAGCGTAATAGTCAAATGTAAAAGAGATAAAATAATATATATTACCTAAATGACACAAAATTTGTTTAAACCAAATTACGATTTATTGATATCAATTAAATTGGAGGTCTGCATACACAACAAATTAAAACAAGTCAGTAGTTTACTGGTAAAAATAATATGTATGCTCGCTACTAATGAACTACGAGAGGTTATTTAAGTGGCAAATCATAAATTATTCAGTTGACAATATCTCTTTGAAGCGAAAGAAACTAATATTGTCTAATATCAAAATAAGTAGAACTAATACTACATATTGTGCATTATTTTATTACCAAATAGTTACATACCTACTTATAGCGTGAAAACATATTTGTATATGGCTATACTGTTACCCAAGATATGTAAAAGAGACAGCTGACGGCTACGAGGTTTAAAGATGGGCAGTCAAAAAAAAATTCAATATTTTAATAATTTTATTCCCTGTGCTTACATATTTAAATACTTTTTCAATATTATTTTAATACTTATCATTGAGCATTTTTTACTTGCTGCTGATTTTAAATTATTCCCAAAGATTAATAAAATACTTTTATTAAGATACTTCCTGTTTTTGAATATTTTTATTTATACTTACCGAATACTTAGAAGCCAAAATAAACGAAGGAGACTTTAAAAGACTATATTGGGAGTCGCCATTAATTCATAACCAATCAACTATTCTTTACTTTGGACGCACAGGAAGGTTTTTAAAATTGTTTCTGTATATCTGTAACGTAACGTATGTTAATATCCCATAAACATTTTTATTGTTAAAAATATTCCGTGACACACTCAATATGAAAATCTAGCCAATATTAGGTTAATATAAATTTGATTTTTTCACAAACATTACAAATTCAAGACGTTCACAACATGACATTTAACAACAAAGAAACAATGTAAAGAAGAAGACAAGTAGTAACTCTTCTCATAATATAGACTATCCATCCAGCATATTCTAGTTCTCCCAAATTCCATTTTTTATTCCGATTTATTGAAGAAAAGTCTTAAGGGTAGTTGTATGTCTTCCATATTTGAAACATTTCCAACGGGGGCGCTTAACTTTTACCTATGAGACGACAATATTATAGAGTACGTGATTGCATTTTTCTCGACATGTACCATCGTCGGCTTCGAAGGTCATTATCGATCAAGAGCCAACACTCCGATACGTCAAAGTAGGCTTGTGAGGTTTTGTAAAGATTTATTGGTAATGAGCCTTGATTTGAAGTGGATCGTTGCCGACGTTTTGAGGAGCATCCTGTAGCAATTCATTCTGTCAATAATACATCTTTCCATGGCAGTAACATGTATTTATTTTGTTTACAGGAGAGATACAGGGTTTCCCAAATTTATTTTCATCAGAGCAAATTCATAGCCAAAAAATAGAGTGGTGGGCATTTTTCCAATGAAAATTACATATCTTTAGAGATTATAAATATACATAAATAAATATTACAATACATATATTTTTTTTTTGAAATAATTCCTTGTCAATAGCACCGTAGTATTATACCGATTAAAAAGTTTAAAATATTATTTAAAATAATGAAACAGATGGTTAGATATAAACAGCTATGTTTTTTTTATTTATTAATATGTACTTATTTTATAAAAGAATGTCGTATGAAAAATGGACTAAGAAACAAAAAATCATGACGTATTTAATTTTATGGAATATTTGGAATTGGATTTTTTTAATCAATTTTTCATATTAATGTATGTGAATATTCGTGTTCTTCTTCTTCTCATTTGGCTCATCAGTGAGGATAGTAGTCAGTAAATTTACAAGTTTTGCCAACAATCTCCACTCTCTTTTCAAAAGTACAGTCAAATTCACCTGTAGGTTTATTATAGTTTACTAGCTAAGGTCCAAAGTTGGATTTTTACAAAATAAAAGCGTTAATATTTTTATTTTTCGGTAAATGAAACATATTTTTGAATTGAAGGTATTTAAAAAATAATATATGTGAAAAACCGGAAAATTGCACTTTTGCCAGGGGATGATTTGCACTCATAGAGTATTTTTACTACATAAATCTAAATACTATAGATCTACCATCGTTAGTCGTCAGCCGGTCGAATTTGAAACTAAAATTATTGTCTATCGAGGATAAATTTGTCACAAACGCCGTTTAATTTTACAACATGTTTCTCGAATTATGCATTGCGCTTGCGTTTATCTAACTCTCATGGCGTCAAAATATCAAAAACACATCATATTTAGTATTGATAAATAAAATATACCTATTAAAAAAAGAGATCAACAAGTAAAAAAAGCTTTTTCATTTCAAATAAGAAATGTACCTAATACATAATTTTATATTTGCTATAGTATTTAATATGATTTTCTCGCTCGCAAAATTTTTATTGTTTGTACATTTGAAAACATAAAAAGAGCATTTTAGATTATTAATAAACGAATCTGACCTTTTAATATTTGACATTATTCGATAACTACTTAGCACCAATTATTTGGTAAGTATTTAAAGTAAGCTATATTTTAATATAATCAACAACGAATTATAATGTCTCTGCGAAGAAATGAATGCAGACGAAGCGCAATCCGAAAATAACTCCGCAGTAGCGTTTACTGATTGGGCGTTATGACAAATTTATTCCAGACTGTCTTTAGAGTGAATTTAATTTATTTTCGCTTTTTTTATTTTATTTTTGCCATGACTAAAATATACACAATACTACTTTATATTTTCCAATTTCTGATTTTTCCAACTATGCATTTCTTCTTCGTGACTATAAAAAAAATAACGCGTTTTTATTTTGATTGTGTTAATTTTTATTTTAATATTTGTACATAAATCTACTACCAATAAAAATCTATAAATAACCATTTTTTTGTTAGTTATTGCAACGTTCTCAATGTCATACTAGCGCCCTCGCTGAAATGACAATTTATGATGGTAGATCTGTAGTTAATAATTTTCTATTTTTCTCTAGCGATAAATAATGTAACACACCTTGACCTAGTAAATGAATCAATACATTGAGATTTTCTCAAGTAGTGAAAAAATATTTTCAACTACTGTGGAGTATGAAATACACCATTCTGACGTTACATTTCGGTTCACATATAGGTATCTACCGTATAAGAAAACATCTGTACTTACGAAAAAACATAGTTAAGTATCTTTTTATTATGCATGTTAGAATATTGCAATTTTGTTGAACTTATTACCAAATAACATATTTTGTGGCTATCAACATAATTGGTTTTCAAATCACTGAAATACTTATACAATTAAGTATATTATTATAATAGCTATCTGCTGTTTATACACATGTCAGAAACAACAAATTAATGTCATAAAATATTATATTGTTAAATTGAATGGAACCAAAGTATTTTTAAATATACATACTGTGCCTATTGAGCTTTGATTTTTTTATACAATTAATAGGTAGATACTCATTATACGATCAAAAAATATTTCATTGTTATTTAACCTCTTGCGGTACGGGATAACTTTAAAAAAAAATTAAATATTTAATTTAAATAACGACTTTACATTTCGAAAACATCTTTTACGGCAGTGACGTTTCTTAAATAATTATTTCTCTGTTAAACTTTACTATTTTAATAGTTACATATATAATGAACACTATTGATATATGTATACATATTCACTAAAATCGAAAGTGAAGCGCAGAATTTATTCTAAAAACTTATATTATTTACATACATAATTTCCTGAATTTTCAGCTCTTTAGAATTTACCGCCCCTAAGCAACGCATAGCCTGCTTGTTCTGGGTCGAAGAAAAAACTAGAATATGTAGATACACATCTTATTAACTAGGTTACAATAAATCTTTCTTTATTTTATCGTGTTTTACAAGAACGTAGCGTGAAGTACATAATTGAATAACGCACTTGTCAATATTCCTTGCGAGTAGATTAAGTAGTCAGATGCCAGCGGTGAACTACCTAGTGAGGTGAAGGTAGAGGGGCGCGCGCCTAGATCCAACCGTTGTTTATCACATAGATTTGAAGAAAATCAGTAAATTTTTTCATTTTGTATTTCTGTTTACTTTTAATTTTCGTATTTCACCCAGATTAAGTCGCGAGCTATCGCTAGTTTCAAATATAATGCTTATGAGGTATGTAGTATCATCAGCGCCCCGGAATTAAGTACATACATAATATCAGTGGCGAAGGGTTGAGAGCCGACATAAATAATGCACACTAAACTATGGCATTTTGACTTATTTGTTTTCATTCATCTTAGAATACAAATTGCCGATGGTGTCGGTTAATTTTAAAATTCAATTGAGCTCTACGTAAACCAAACCACACAAATCAAAAACTGGAAACACTTCGAAAATACACAATACAAAATACCAACTGCCAACCGGTAAAAACATAGCATACAAGTTGACGTTTGACATTCCTTTTTACAGTTTATTACACGTCATGGGACCTTCCCACTTTTGGACCTGTACGGGGTATTGAGAAATTGTTACCTATTTTCGGAAGACTATGATTTGTATTACACTTTTTCATTATTGTAGATACAAATATGCGTGGATATAGTGTTGCCATACTTAAGTAATTTTTCAGTTTTATGTGACATTTCTTGTTTTGCACGTGTATCCTTAATTTAAGTATGTCTACCGCGTCAAAAAGAAACACATCATTTTTTCACTACTGTCTCGTCAGCTCAGCCGGTGGGTCGACATGTCTATAATATTAAAAGTTCATATTAGTATTCGTGTATAGGATAATAATAAAAATCTTTGTATTGTATGAATAAAATTAAGAATATAAACGCCGTAAAAGTGTGCAGGGTGAAAAAAAAATGATCCCCGCCTCCAAGAAAAATAACCTCGGTTCTTGAATACATTTTTATAGCAATTACCTTACAAATACAACCGCGCTATGTAATAATTTCAGCGCTCAAATTCAACATTTTATAAACCGAAGCGCTCAATAATGTTTCGAAAATATTTATATATTTACGATGTATATTATATACATAATTTGAAAACACCTCAGACCAACTAGAAAAATTCTTTTTGAAAAAATAAGACCTGCCCGACGGTATTTGAACCTGCAACTACTGGATTCACGCCGATTTGCTTGATAGCGCAGCAGGCGACCACCAGGGTATAAGACACGTCATTACTATGAGTTTTACCATGATTCTGACAAATTTCGAATAAAATTTAAAATTATATAAGTATATATTATAACTGAATTTAAGTAATTTTATTTTACGGGCAATGTTTTGAGATGACTTAGAATATATACTTATTCCTTACATGTCACGGAGTCATGCGAGCCTACCTGCACCGGTTAAAAAATAAATAACATCTGACCATCTGACGGCAACTGCCCACGTGACTACGGAAGTGACCAGGACGTCCTACATAATTTACAACTGAATAATTTGTTTAATTTTCAGCAAGGAGCGGCGCAGCCTGAACTTTTTATTACAGATGGCAGACATGGACATCCGAGACCTTCCGGGGACCATGGAAAACGAAGCAGGAAGAGATGCGCTTTTCAATATCTGTATTGATGTCATAAATATAATCAAAATAATAAACGGTGACATGTGACAACGAATGATTCATGCCTTTCAGATCCAGTGATTGCAGTCATATAAGTAAGGATAACTATATGCTCAGAATACCAGTATTATGCGACATTTCTTTTTCCACGGGAAAAATGTTTCCAATAAATACGACGAAAATAAATATTCATCAGAACCACCACCTTGCGTTACAAAGAATTTTGTAAGGTGGTTTCATCGGCCCTAGTCGATTAAAAATACCCAGCCCGATGCGGATAGACGAATTGTTTTGAATGAAGGCATTTTTCTTAGCCGGCACAAATTTTCTTTGATGTAACATCAAGTAAAGTAGTTTGTGTGCCAAAGTCTTTAAAGAAAAATCGATATTAAATGCGAGGTATTTTTTATGAGTTTTTTATGAATTTGTGTATGAGTCAAAGTATGGACCTAAGTGGCTGACATCCATTTTTCGTAAAAACAAAATTTGTTAATACAAAACCTCCACACTGTGGAGGCTCATATGATCCTATCAGTATCGGTCATGGTCGAAAAAAAATCTGTAAGTCTTCTAGAAAAAAAATACGAAATGGAGGAATAATCTCGGGGTTTTCACAAACCAAATCTGCGCTCCGTTGTTTTTGAGCTCTCATAATTAAGGGAGACCGAGGTGGGTTGACACAACGATGGTATCTTAAAATGTACAAATGTTGCAGTTTGTACTCTTTTGACAAGTGCAGCGACCTGTTGATACATACCAAAGCTGTGTGACAAGCGGTTGTGATAATAATATAACTTCTGTGTTTCAAAATCAACCAAAAGAAAATTTTCTATAATAAATAAATATGTACATCAAGACATGATGCGAGGAGTGATTGCTAATGATATTATTTAACAGTTTCAAATTTCTGTGAATTATATATGCGAATGAAATATAAATAATATATAGTATAATATAATTCATTGGTTGAAGAGATTTAAAATATAATTGTCTATTAAAAATTCTAAACTACAATTCTAACTAAAAAAAGGGACTCCACCCAGTTTCCACCACTCCGTCCAATCCGTCCCTTAATATCGTTACAATAAAGATTCTTATAATAACCAGAAAACCCTGCATTGTTAAAAGTAATTATTTTATTTAAACTTTGTTAAAATAATCGAAAACGCCTTAAGTTTAAATTAAATAGAAATCAGGTAATCAAGTAATCACTCTAATAGCCGGAATAAAAATTTGTATATTTTTTTTTCATAAAATAGATAGGAAATAACATTGCATACTGAACAGTAAATATAAACTATATCGAACAATTGAACTGGCATTAGGCGGCCATATACGTATAGTTTTCGTAAGAGGGCTCGTACATCAGAACTCGCCGCATGCGTCTTACGACGAATTCGTCGATGTGACGTCATCGTAAACCAAAAAACAAACGTTATCAAATAGAGCTTCGCAGATTGGCCGATGCAACTGCAACGCGAGACGATCCGCAGATGCAACATGTCGCATGTCATACAGCCTGCATGTTGGATCTAAATAAAGTCGACTCCGCGCAAGCGCACAGCTGCACAAACGGCCATTTCTCTCCAGACTGTCGCCGCGTTCAGAGCAGCCACGATGCGGCAAATGTCGATATCGCTAGGCAGATGTGCGAGGTTTTATCAAGGAACACCGCCTGCCCGTTCTCGGGAGCTTTGATTTATGGCGGTTAGGCACACGAGGCGAGTTGTGATGTGCGAGCCGGCTAAGAGGTTGAACATGCCAGTTAATACGTAATGGCGGCCATACAGTTATCTTTGGTAGATAATCTGCTGCGCCCATAGACGGACAGTTTTCGACCTGTCAGATGTGTGCCATGTTCAAACTGCCAGCGACCCCCCCCCTCCCGTGTTTTTGTAAAACTGTTGGAATTTCAACTCACCGAAAGTTTTCGGGTGACGTTAGCTAGCTGTGTCGTAAAGTAGGAGTAGCTGGCGCGATTTGGCGGTAAATTTTGACAGTTCTGTCATAATTTTCTAAGTTCGTTCGATAAGAAGTATATTATTTTTGTTGCGTATTCTTGTTGATGTAAAATAAATCTAGACAAAAGAAATATGTACATAAATTTAGTATTATGCCAATGTTAAAATATGTCTGTACCAAATTAATATATATTATTCAAAACCAATAAGTAAATTGTTTTGGTGATTGAATTAAACATATTACATAAATTTAATGTATATAACCCTGATTTAAATAAAACAATACGTATGTATTTTATCTTAATTACATTTTATTCAAACAACAATTAGTATACTATGAATAATTTATTCAAAATAAAATAATCTGGACATATAATCTAAGCTGGACATATATTTACACAAACAATAAATTGTAATCATAATAAATCTAACAAAATCAATATCGTTCAATATACATTAATTAAAACTAATTTAACACTAGGTAGGTACCCCTGTGTATCATCTCCGCGAACATAACCTCCACAGTTTTTGACACTTGATCTGCCACAGACAATAACTGTACGTATATGGGCACGTCTGTTGACAGTTCGACAGATTTAAATGGGGTAGTTAAACTGATCTGTGGTGTGGCCACTAACGTACAGTTATTGAACAGTTATTGTCTGTGCCATGTTCAACCTGTTACGAGAACTGTCCGTCTATGGCCGCCTATTGGAGCTGTCATTGTATAAACGTGTTGAATTGAATGATAATTCTATATTGTGCTGATGTAGCAAATTAATAGAGTATAATTACTAGATATACAGTCTGTCTAATAAAGTTGAAAGGTTTGTCAGTGATTTCAAAATATTTGCAGATTGATTAGAATTTTGAATATTTAAATGATACCTATAAATAATACAAAATATACTTTTTTAAATTTTTGGTCAGTCTCCCGTTTTGCTTCATTCGTTTGGTTATAACAGAAAAACTCTTGAACCAATGAAATATTGGGAATGGGGCGACTGGACTCCGGACAATTGGACGCCGCACTGTCGTAGACACGTATACAGAACATAGACGAGGTATTTTAATCAGTTTCTATCTACTACTTAGTAGTTTTAATTCATTTTACTCTTAACATAATGTCTTCTTTATTGCGGATTGAGAATGACCATGTCTAAGGCTTTATATAAAATAAAAAACTCTTTTTTCGTTGGAACTTAAACATATGCACGATTAAATCATTATTTAGGTCTGCACATTTACATTCTCACCAAATATTAAATCATAATATAATCATTTAAATATAAATAATAATATTAAATATATTTTTTAAAGTATCTATAAGTACCTAACGTCTATTTATTTTCGAATTCCATGGCGTCCAGTTGTCCTGGTGCCAAATCGTCCTAGACCCGATATATTGATGCATCTTGCCCAGCTATTTTGCTGATCCCAATTATTATTATCATCGACGAAAAATCATATGTGGGTTTCTCCAGGAAATGTCTTCGCCCTCGTCTGTCTGCAGCAAACTCTCTACTCTGCCTCTGTCTTATGGATGCCGTTTCTTTCCACAAAATTCGACCATCGCAGTCTGTTTACGAATACTCCCGACCATCTTATTCCCTTTTCACGAAGAAGAGTTTTTTGTGACCGGGGATTACATCTTTGAGAGATGGCCTTCACAACTGATACTGATTACCATCTCGATATCTCAACTATCGAGTCAGTCTATTTAATTATTCTGTAATTCTGACTACTTTCGTATTTCATGCGGACGAAGTCGTGGGTTATCGATAGTATCAAACAAAATATATATGTGCTATAGACGATAAACCAATAATTTCTAATAATAACACATGGATTGAATCATTTTTATTTATTGTTAGTTGGGAACATTAAGGATGCAATTATTTAAAACAACACACACTTAATTACAAAAATAATAGTATGGAAAACGTGAAATATACTTTAAAAGAATTGATCAATAAGCGGTTTAATTATACAAGCTGGACGGTCTATTTAAATAATATGCACATTATATAATAAATATTTTTACTTCTACTGAAACATTTCGCGGAACCCACCGCAGGAGCCCTGTGGCCTCCAAGGGACCACGACCCGTAAGTTTGGGAAGCACTTCATGCCGTCGATGTGTAATATGATATTATTATCATATACATTTAATGAAGTGTGCATTATTTTTTATGATTCCTGTAGCCTACCTCATTCCAAAAGTTATATATCGTGACTGATATTAGAATTATATGAAAACATAATAAAACAACTTCAAATTATTCATTTTTTTATTGATGATGTATAACATTTCAAATTTTGCAAATCTGAAATATATTAAAAAAAAAAATCCAATCACTTAGGTTTTTTAGGAACATTCTCCATTGAAAATGCGACACAAAATAAATTTCCCTTTGCAGCAAATGTTTGTATTTCATACTTATATAAACCGTAGAAATAACTTCCTCTGAATAAACCATCGAATAACTTATGCAAATCAAAATATATGGGTTTATCTGTTACCTGAAAAAAAATACAACATTTTTAGATAATATGATTATATATATACATCGCTAGTGGGTCTCCACCCCCAGGCCATCTACGGCCCATAATGTCAGTCAGGCGTCGAAGCCCCCTAATGGGGGAACCCCACTAATAAGTTATAAAAAAAGTATTGTGGCTCTATAATCCGGTGTGGATCTTGGCCGCCTCAAAAAGAGGTTTCCAACTGCTTAATCTGCAACCCAGCCAACTGAACTTTTGACCAAAAATAAGATTTTGATGGCATTTTGTTATAAACGATGTTTTCTATGCTCACACAAAATTTCAAACTCCTAAACATAAAAAAAGGTGTTATCGTTTTTCACACAAAACACCCAATTATCGTAAATGGAACAACTCCGCTCTTTATATAATTTTCTTTATATATAAAAGGGAAGCTAAAATAATAATGTATTAATATCCATAGTGCAGCTTATTTGTAAAAAAATTCCAAGTGTATTTTTAGAAATGTTAAATTCCGCTCGATAGTTAAATTATTATGCATTTTCTCCTTCCTGAACAATTTTCCCAGATGGAGTTAGCCGGTTTGCAGAAGCAGTCGTTTCGTAACATTTTTTTTTTTAACTAGAAATGGATATTAACCATTAATTTTCGATAAAATATTATAACATATTTATCTGATTTTTTTTTATACATTTTATGTATAAATTTACATTTTCATAAAAAATAAGTCTTAAATGCGCACGGAGTTTCTGCGCAGTTACAATTCATTAAGTCGGTGACATACAAACAAAACAAGTGACAATAGCATTGCTGTCGATCACATTACGCACTGAAAAAGTTATTAATTAAACTATATGTGCATATTATAATATATTGTCGTGGTTAGAATAATGAGTAAAATTTTGCAAAGCATGCAAAAGATTTCATACAGCATTCTGGCCATTTAGATTTCATTAATTTTATTATTGAATTGTAGAAATAATAATGTTAAATACCTAGGTAAGACATTTTTCTTGGTAATGGTACAAATTATGATGAGATTAGGAAGGAGAACTTATCTATTTCTGTTACTTTATATGAGGCACGTTCCTAAATTATACAATATGTCAGTATAAGTTTCAAATAATTATCAAAAATTTAAATATTTTGCATACATCTTTAGATAGGATTTCCACTCAATATGTTATAATGTTTAATGTTGAAGCCATACCTTTTTAATATTACAGTTATTATCTATGGAAGCGATTTGTTTCACAATTGTTACCACGAAGTCATGAATAGGATTGCATAAGTTTGATTCGGTCAATGCCCAAAGTTTTCGAAAATTGCCTTTTGTGTGATGAAGAACCGTTACTTTAATCTGAAATGGGAGAAATAAATTGATGATATAATAAATTACACTTCAGTGGTGAACAGTGTGTGCTGAATGAAAGTAAGCTGTGGTTGGTAACTGAAAAAAAGGTACTAAGACAGCCATATTCACGTGACTTGATCTTGACTTTTGTTTTATATTTAGTATTTTTCTGCTTTTATTATATTAAATTTTACAATTTTCTGTAAAAAATCTATCGTTGTAAATGATTATATTTCATAAAGTTCGAATCGAAAATCGATAGATTGTTATTATTATAAAATATTATACATTTATTTTCACATAATATTTTGTTCAATATTTTCGGTAACTGTCTATAATTTTATTAATACTGAAGTAGGTAACTGAAAAAAGTCATAGGAAAGTATATTTTGAATATACCTACATATTCAGTATTTTACGATACCTAATTTTATAATACAGTAATACATAAAATATTTTATAATATAAAATAAGTTTTTCGCTAAAAAAGACAACATGCTTTAAAATATATCATTATAATCATTTATATAACTAGAACCCTTGTCGGGTCTTGACCTCTTTTGAAAAACTTCAGCCGTCGGCGATTCAGACACTCTCAGTTGCTTTGACAGAGCATTCTTTCGTCCAGACACGTGTAATGTAATGCAAATTTGTCATATGGACGAGGCTAAGATCCTCACATTTATAATGCTCGTAGCGACGTTCGCGCTGATTCATCGGCTGTCGGTTTTTAACACAACAACAAAGGCGCTCGCAGTGCTCGAGAACTCGTATAATAACAGGATCAGCGTCGAGATCGTGTGCCGTCCATACAAATTTGCGTTACATTACACGCGTCTTGACCCGCCATTAAATACTGTGGCGTAGTCCGGCCATGTCAGTGTAGGCAGTCCAGGTTTTCTCTCGTCCTCGGGGGTTGCGTACATAGCCTACCTTACTGGTAACGCTTCCGGCGTTCTATGCACGTGGCCGATTTAGCGATAAAAATTTTCATGTACCATGTAATATTTTCGCCCCCATAAGGAATGTACGGCTCCTCATGATACTATACATTAATGTTTATGACGATGAATACTTGCCAAGAGAAAGTAGTATATGAGGTATAGTATATTTTTTCATAAATAATACAGTACCGCGGCGTTTGCGTAATCTTCAGGGAGCGAATAATTTCCAACGACGACAGAGTGATTTTCTTTTGTTTTGATCATGCTTAAAAAAAGATGTTCTGTCAGATTTACTTTTTTAGGTCCTTTACACATTTCAAAATCGGTAAAATATGAAGTAACTGCACCCTGAAAAATAAATAAAGACATTTTCATTTCCATGATGGTATACTTAATTTTGGAAACCCGACAAAACCGCCCTGACATTGCCGCCAAACCAAATCCGCCCGTACCAGTGGTCATCAATACCGCCAGGACAAATCCGCCTAGACAAAACCGCCCGCAAAAAATACAAAAATATATAAAACAAGTGCTTTTTTGGTTTTTCGAATTGCGTAAAGATACATACTTACGATAATCAGTGTAATTTGAGATTTAATCCGTTACGGCTGTTAGTAGAGTAATAACTTAAAATTATCAGCTTTTAACACTTAGTACTAAAAACAAAAAAAAATGCCGATAATATGTGATTAACAGCTGCATAGGTTATACCTGAGTTACCTAATGGAATACCTGGAATATCTACTATTTTTTACATCTTTGTTTTTATATATCTTTATTCTTATATTTTTTTTTATTTGTAATATATAATATTACCTACGTAAAAATTAAAATTGTCTCATTTCTAAATTGTTTTGGCAGCAATGTCCGGGCGGTTTTGTTGGGACCCCTTAATTGTACACCGAGTCTACCATATGTAGGTATATGAAAAGCTGACGGAGCAAACAAAAAAATCATATAAGTATAGAAATATAATATTATTTCATACTGATATTTATTTATTATACACCTAATTACTTACTAATTTAATTAACCATCTAAATAATTGGAATATCCAGGTATCTACTTTAACCCTTTATAGGTCATAAGCGAAAAACGGATAGTTTTGAGACCGGCAACATTAAGGTCTATATTTCTATAATTTTACAAGTTATAATCACCCTTATGGGTTTTAATCATTCTCAGATAACGCACAGAGGTCTTGAATCTGACCAATCGCCCTGAAGTTTGCACATATTGAGTAGATTACGAAAAATGTGTCCCGGTCAGTTATCTGACCGGTGTCCATTAAGCGACATGATAGCTGCCAGTTTTTCAACAACAATGTTTTTAAGTTCTTGTTTTTCGAAAATTGTGACTTTATTACTGAAAACAAAGTATGTGCATTTATACTATACATAAAATATATAATTTTTTGTATTTCACCTATAAATTGTATGTGTTATAGTAAAATAATATCAAATTATTGAGTGGCATGTCGAGAATCTAACCTCAAATTGTATAATTTGGACCCTTTTTGATTTACATAATATAGACACTAAAAATAATTTCTAAACCACAATACATCAAATTTCATATAACAATATAGTGAACTTTCATAATTACTAGTTATTTTTTGCGGATAATTAGTCGCTATCGAGTTATTTGATGATATGTGTCATTCTTTGAAAAAATGTTTTCCAAAAATATCGCAGGTAAAAATAATTGTTTTTGTTTTCATTCAAACTGTAATAATTTTTTGAAATGCATATCTCAGAATGAAATAAAATAGTTATGGAATGTTGTATATATAAGTAGAAGCCTATATTGCGAAACATTTTTTTTTTATTGTCTGAGTATGGAAAATTGGAGAAGCGGAGGTTTTAGTGCGAAAGACCTTGAAGACATGGGTGAAGACGCATTCCTGAGATTATTTGAAGGAATTACAGAATACCAAGCTGTGTTGGATAATGAAAAAAAACCTATTACACATCTTCACTTTAGAAACAAGTTGGCTGATCAGCTGATAGGATGTTTTACTTCACGAAAAAGGGTTGGTCGACCTCCATTTCCTGACGATATCAATTCAAATCATTATCCTGAAAAATGTACACTTCGTAGATGTGGTTATTGCAGCACTACGCTGAAAGTGATACGAAGCTCAGTAACAAATTGCAAAGTATCCCTTCGCATACCGTGTTTTATGCCGTACCAATTATCTGAACAAAAGAAAAAGCCAACAAGGCCTTATAAATGTTTGTTATTTTGAGAAACTTCTATAAAAATAATAAAATTTATTATTGTTACAGAAATAAATGAAATTATATTTTTTTCCTAAAAAACCTGTGTTTTTATTATTAAAAAAAATCCGAGAACAATTTTTTTTTACCTAAATGGACACCGGTCAGAAAACTGACCGCTGGGAAATCGATAATTACGAAAAAACTATATATTTTTCAAAAAAAAAATATTTTTTCTGTTCATCAAAATGAATATAGAATACACAAAAAAAAATAATTAAGCACATATCTTTGAAAAAAAAAAGTTGTCCTATAAAGGGTTAAGATGAGAATATCTGCAGAATAAAATAATATACTACTGTGTTTATATTATGTACCTAATACAAGTAAGTATACATTTCGATTATAATTTAATAGGGCTGTCATTAAGTGGATAAGGATAAGCATCATTTGATACGGATACTTCCTTTTGATATGATGATTGATGACCCTAATCGTATGTGACTAATATTATTTACACATGTGATTAATATTATTTAACACGTAGTTATTTGTAATATAAGCAACAAAGATGTTGCTTGTATAGAAGATAGAGACTTCTGATGCTATCAGCGACTATCGAGGGTAGTTTTTCATATTTTTGTGTTGAAGTATTATAATTTTTACAATTAGTTAGTTGTTATTGTTACAATAAGTCCTATGTTTAAACAGCACCTTTCATGGTTGTGCTAATTTTTAGAGCGATATAGACAGGTTTGACTGTTTAGACGGCTAACTTATTGTAACAATTATAATACCTTAATACAAAATATGATAAACTGCCCTCGGGTCTAAGACGATTTGGCACCGGACAACTGGACGCCACGGAATTCGAAAATAAATAGACGTTAGGTACTTATAGGTACATTTAAAAAAAATATACAATATTATTATTTATATTTAAATGATTATATTATGATTTAATAGTTGGTGAGAATGTCAATATGCAGACGTAAACAATGATTTAATCGTGCATATGTTTAAGTTCCAACGAAAAACGAGTTTTTTATTTTATATAAAGCCTTAGGCACGGTAATTCTTAATCCGCGATAAAGAATACATTATGTTAAGAGCAAAATGAATTCAAACTACTAAGTAGTAGATAGAAACTGATTAAAATACCTCGTCTAAGTTCTGTATACGTGTTTACAACAGTGCGGCGTCCAATTGTCCGGAGACCAGTCGTCCCATTCCCCTGCCCTCGGTAACCGCCGATAGCGTCTTGTGTAAAGAATAGATGCGCTAGTGTTGTTTAATATGTTAAAATAGGTACCTTGTATTATCCATAAAAATATGTTATTGGTTTTTTTCTATATTTTTATACTATAGAAAAAGTTGTAGGTATTTTCGATTTTGGTTTTCCCTTTATTTTTCGAACGGAATTGATAAAAATATTATTGAATAACAGTCATTTCTGATTGCAGAAGCCATTAGCGTTTTATTTATCTGACTTCTGCCCTATTGAAAAAATACGAGACCGACTGTCGTGGTTTTCGGCACCATTTCAATAGAAGAAGGTTTTCTTAAACACGTTTTATGCGGATCTATGTATGTATTTTATGTTTTATGTAAAATAATAATATATATGTATATAATATTGATACTATCGACCGATGGTACTTGATGAAACTTGAATTTACATTCAAATTGATTTAAGTTTTGTACTATTCCATTTGAGTCGTTTTTGTGCGACCCGGGTTTCGCCTTTCGGCATCTTCAGGCACTGTATACACTCACCAAAATGCAAATAAACACTGACCACGAATACTATTAACTCTAACTTATATAACAAATTAATACAATACAGTAGGTAAAAACTCCATTACCTACCTATCAAGTCAAGGATCACGATACAAAATAACAAACAAATTATGAATAGTAGTTAGCACAGAACGGATAATAAATAGAATACCGATAGACTATATTTAATACGCCGCATGTTGATGCAGGCTTTTGAATGTGTGAGTGTCCTACGAAAATGAAGTACGCATTATGCACATGCAATAGTGTGTGTAATACACCAACATTAAATGAGCGTAAATGCAGAAACCGACAGCAGTTTTCAGTGTACGTAAAACGTATTCTTGACACGTGTGTAAGTTTAACACAGATTCTTCCTTACTCGAGTCGGTTACCTGCTATCGCCTTACCCGTTATGTATTTTAGTTCCCATTATTTCTGAGTTCCCTGGTAGTTAGGTTTTGACGATTTATTATAATATGCTAATCCTATATAATATATGTATCCTAATATGCTTATCATACTGGAAATTTCCGGTTTTTTCCGGGCCGTAATTAATTTAATATTTTCAGTGACCTATCGACTTTTTCGAAAAAAATTTGACGCAGTCAAGTAAGCAAAGATTCAAACCACTCTTCTGCATAATTTGTTAGTAGATACTAAAGATCTACCATCGTAAGTTGGCAGCCGGTCGAATTTGAAACTAAAATTGTTTATCGAGGATAAATTTGTTATAAATGCCATTTAATTTTACAACATGTTTCTCGAATTATGGATTGCATAATATTTGTACAGAAATCTACTACCAATAATAAATTATAAATTACTATTTTTTTGTTAGTTATGGTAAAATTCTCAATGTCATACTAGCGCCCTCGCTGAAACGCCAATTTATGATGGTAGATCTATACTATTATTGACTGGAAAAAATATTGTTTACAAAACATCGTTTTATTCGGGTGATGTCGCGATTTCGCCATTCATGCTTACGTGTTCATTCAAGTGACAGCTAAAATATTGTATGCCTTTCGCAAAAAAATTAGTCACTATTCAACAAAAAGGATAATAAGCTTATATGTTTTAAATCATTTCTAGCAATAATTTCCTATGTTTTTGTAAGAATTAAATACTACTTGGAACGTTCATTTTCAAGCTTTTTTCCTCTGTCATATTTCTAACCTTAACATGCGTAAACAGTTTTGACGTTTATGTTTATTACATTATATTTCTAATACTTATAAGTCCCTATGAGTTTATTGTTTTCCCAAATCATTTCTAGCAATAAAATTCTGTTTTTTAAAGAATTCGGAGAATTCAGAATCGGAGAATCGGAGATATTGAAGACAGTTGGCGAGAGTTGGAGACAGTTGCAGACAGTTGGAGACAGTCGAAGACAGTTAAAAACATTAAGAGACAGTTGTCAAGAGTTGGTGACAGTTGGAGACAGTTGAAGAGAGTTGGAGACAGTTGCAGACAGTTGGAGACAGTTGGCGAGAGTTGGAGACAGTTGAAGACAGTTAAAAACATTTAGAGATAGTTGGCGAGAGTTGATGACAGTTGGGGACAGTTGCAGACAGTTGGCGAGAGTTAGAGACAGTTGACGAGAGTTGAAGACAGTTGGAGACAGTTTTAGATAGTTGGAGACAGTTGAAGACAGTTGAAAACATTTGCAGACAGTTGGCGAGAGTTGAGGACAGTTGGAGACAGCTGACGAGAGTTGGAGACAGTTGAAGACAGTTGGAGGCAGTTGACGAGAGTTCAAGACAGTAAAAGACAGTTGGAGACAGTTGGCGAGAGTTGGAGACACTTGAAGACAGTTGGAGACAGTTTTAGACGGTTGGAGACAGTTGGCGAGAGTTGGAGACACTCGGAGACAGTTTGGATTCTCCGAATCCCGAATTAAATGAATTCACCGGCAATAATAGATTATCTGGAATAATGTCCAGACATATTTTGAAGACGATTCCACTGATTGCAAAAAAACAGTATCCATCGCGAGTCTGCCAAGTATGTGCTGCGCATAAGAGGCGAGGAGAGACCAGATACCTTAGTCAAGAGTGCAATGTGCCTCTTCACAAAGGATCTTGCTGGCAAAAATACCACACAATAAATAAATATTGATTGCATTGTCAAAAAATCAGAGTTTTATTCCAAAGTCCCCATAAATATATATTTTGTAAGCATTTTAGTACAACATTATGTAATGAAAGATTTTTCTGAAATCATGCCGGTGTGGGAGGGTTTCTATTATTTTTTTGCCGGTATTGAAACGGGTTTTTTACTAACACTCAAACCCTAATGCCCTCATAAACGTAACACAGGGCTGCAACTCAAAGGCAAGCCGTGCCAACTTTAACTATTTTATAATTTAATAAATATTTGAGAATGTAACATTTTATATTGAACATACATAACATCTAAAGTGTTTCGAAATTATGAATGTTTATTAGTAAATGTCAATTGTTAAATAGCGTAACATAGTCATAGCCCACTAAACAGGTTTGATTTTGACTTGAAAAGGCTTCCTGATTACTTAGTTTAACACAACTCCTTTTTAAAGCAAATAATTCATATATTTATAGGTAGCTAGGTATTTAATTGTTATATTTCCTATTTATGTTTTAAGTTAACTTAGAAAATATGTAATTTAAATTTTTAGCCATTTTATATACAAAAAATTCCACGATAAAATTAAATGACTTATACTAAAACTGGAACCAAATAAAATAAATATTCTTTGAAAGATTTAGAAGGTAGAGGATAATAATTTTATGTTTCTTACTCTCTCTCTTACCCTACCTACTGAACCGGTCAAAATTTTGATAAATGCAAATGAAAATTGATTGTATAAATAAAATAATTCTCAAAAAAATAACACTATAAAATTCAACGTAAAAAGGTTTAAAAAATATTATATTCACCATTTCCTGCAACCTGTAACAATAGCGCCGAATTGGCGCCGATTCCTTCCAATAGCTTGATAGTTAATTCGCGTAAAATAAAATGTAGATATACTTACATAATAATTTTAAATTTCTTACCCAATTTTTAAGTATATTGATATTATCCATAGTTACAAAGCTTGTAGACGATAAAATAACGCCTAAAATACCGAAAAGAACATGCTTCTGCTTTAACATGGTAATACTTTATGAAGTTTAATAAAATTATTCTTTACGTATGTAATATATCTTCCTAGGTTAACATGGATTTTAATATAGACATTACAATAAAATAAACATTAATATCATATAATCAGGAAATCCGTTTTTAATAAATCGTTTAAATAATAAATGATTGATCAGTTATTAAACTTCTATTAACTACAAAACAAAAAAAACAGCCTCGATTATAAAGTAATGATCTTCTTTTATAATCAATGGCCGAAATGGAAAATATTATGTAAAAAGTAAACAGGCGTCATTAACCGATCATTCCAACTGCAATTAGAGCCCTGATAGAAAAATTGTATTGTGTAAGCATGGTGAATTAAATGATAATAATAGTTTAAAAAAAAAAACAAAAAATATCATCGTAATTTGCATTCTATTAATCTATTGTCAGAGATACTATATTATATAGTCATAGGGTATAGAATTGTGAATGCCGTAATGCTGCCCGTTGAAGGGAGGTAATGTTCACTTGGACAGTCATACTTTCGTTGCTTATTTGAATCTTGTTTCATCTTTCGCATGTACCTATCTGAGCACTATTAATAAATAAATACAAATATTATTAATTCAATTACGTCATTATGTACATTTGAATAAAATAATCTAATACAAAAGTATGTAATTATTATGTATTTATTATTTATTTATTCAATAGGTACTGAATATACTTAATGTTGTAAGAATTATTTCCTATAGAAAAAATATAATTTTGAAAAATATCACGAGTATCTTTGCATACTCGTGATACTATATTTACAGAAAAGTTTGTAGATCTGTACGTACAATTTTTCTAGCTTATTAGCTTCTGTCACCCGAAAGTTGTAAAAATTGTCTTGGGTACTTGGCGTTTCAAGTATCTATCAGACGCCATCTTGTCGGGAATTTTGAATTGCCATTGTTTTTGTACAATTGTCATTTTTACAGCTGTCGTATTACTTTATGTGTTGACATTCCATAGAGGCAGTGGTTGTCTAAAGGTGTCCTTACGGGGTGTTGAACAGTTTCATATTTTTAATAATCCATTACGCGAGCTGACTTTTTTTCTAACCATTCATAATAATCTCGCGTTAGGAAGTATTGTGATGTGTCCCCGATAACCTTGTAATAAACCTTGTAATGACATATTGTATGGGTAAAAATAAATATTTTATTTTGATTGTTGCTAAACCGAAGGACGACCTGTTAACGGATGTTGTATCAGAGATAAAAGAAACCCTACATTGTGTATTCTGATTCACTGGCTGCCCAAACTCGTATTGTGCCTGAGGTATTAGTAGTGACACACGCCAAGATTACCATCTTGGCTAGATGCCTTCCTTAGAGCAATAATAATCGAAGTGTCAAACACAGGCTTTATAATTATAATAATCGACCGGAATGTAAATTCCTCACATTTCATTCCTCTCGGTCTTCCAGACACAAAATAAGTCCTGAGCCCCGTGACTTACAGTGGGTGGAATTAAATATATCGTAGAAATGAAAAAAATGTTCGAACTAAAATAAGTCCTTCTTATAATGGACGAGTGGCCGATTGCGTTCCTCAGCGACGAGTACAAAGTTGTAAGAGCGTAAAAATCGAACAACATGAAGCGCTAATATTCCGCCATATTCCGCCACAGAGCACACATATTATTAGAAAAAGATAAATAATTTATTAAAATCATCGGATGTAATAATGAAATACCTATTATCAAATAATGGTATATATAAATATATATATTTATAATATAATTATTGTCCTAAAATATTTTGGAAAATACACCAATTTCTTATTCAAATGCCGTTTTGTTGATTTTTAAACGATTTCACTTTGAATTTCAGAGTCCCGAATTCATTTCAATTTGAATCCAGCACAATATTATAAAATTTGACATAACCACGGATATCATCATCAGCCGGGGTCAATCCACTGCTAGATGAAGGCTTCCCCGAGCTTTTTCCAACTCTCTCGATCCTGTGTCGTTCGCTGCCACGTATTTCTGCCGAACTTTACCAGTTCGTCAATCCAGCGGCTTTTAGGGTGATCCTGTGGCCATTTTGTGCCCCTTGGGCATTTATCCAGCGGCCGTCCTTTCGGCGAGCAATGTGCCCTGCCCATCTCCATTTCAGCTGTTTGGCAACGTCTATTACATCGCTTACTCCTGTCTGCTTCCTAACCCATTCGTTTCTCTTACGGTCCTTTCGCGTGATGCCCAACATACACCTCTCCATGCCTCGCTGTGCGACTCTTAGCCTTTGGACATCTCTCGTGTTGAGGGTCCAAGTCTCGCAGCCATATGTGAGCATGGGTAGCACACATTGGTCGAACACCCTACGCTTAAGACACAATGGTAGGTCACTTTTGAAGATACTATTCAGACGTCCGAAAGCACTCTATCCCAGCTTTGTTCTTCGAGCAATTTCATCGTGCATGCTTCCGTCTATAGACACCTGCTGTCCAAGATAGACGTAGCTGCTGACTTGCTCGAGTTAGGTGCCATTAATACAGATAATCGCAGGGTCCGAAAAACACCACAATATACCACTAGAAAAACCACGGATATACCACTTTTAAAAACGCGTTTCTATTCATCGCTATACTTTTTCATGTCTTTTCGTCCATCTAATACAAGTAATTTTTTTTTTCGACCATGTCCGATCCTAATAGGACCATATGGGCCTTCACAGAGTAGAGGTTTATATTATCAGATTTTGTTTTTTACGAGAAATTGATGTCAGCCATTTGCTCAACCTATTAGGTCCATACCCTGACTCACACAAATTGGAAAACAATATGTGTACTTGCCAAACCCAGGATTCGAACCTGAGATCCACGGCGTGATAGTCTAACGCTTAAGCCGCGCGGCCACCGTGGGTGTTATATCAAGTTAATTATAATGTCGTTTAATATTTTCTATATAATCTATAATTTCAATATTTCTATAACATCACAATTATTATTTTACACAACTATTTAAATCTAAAATCAGCACATTAGTGTTACGTGTGAGTTTTAAAAAGAAATAAATTCATATTTCTCACTAATTACTACGAAAATATAATCTTATAACACGAAATTGGTACTTACCTGATAATCTAATAGGAGACTGTCATTTTTTTAATCTTTGGCGAACCAATTTTAAACGATTACTTTGTTTGACGTGTCAGTATATTTTCAAATTTAGAATTTAGAAAACATCAACAAATGGTGCGAAATTTCTATAAGCATAAAAAATAATGAATTATCAGTAGGTATTGATACCACCCCTTATACCAGAAGTACCTTTTGGGAATGTAGAAAGGCCTAAACATGCCCTTCATCTTGTAGTCAAGAAAGGACTTAACAAAAACACGCGGCCATACCTACTCTTGATCATCCGCGATACATAATTCGAGATACTTGTCAACTTTAAGCACCATAGACACACAAATTTAATTTTACTTTCACAGGAAATATTACGTAACACGGTTGGAAAGGAAAAAATACCATTTGCTATGGAATCCACCATAGATATTATTCCCCGGCGAACAACAAGTTGACAGAATCTATGATTGGGAAAAGACTTAATTCACGATGGTCATCGTGTTCAATTTTACTTTTCACCACCAGTGTTACTAATATTGGAATACCTGCAAGAATAGTTATCATTACTATATTTAAATACGGAAGAGCCATCGGTTTCGATTGGAAGTTATTAAAATTAACATCGGTAATCAACAACGAAAAGACTGTACTCTATAATAATCAATAAACTATAAGTTAGTTGCAAAATATATCAAAACCAAATGTAAATAAAAACAACACCTCCCACGGTGGCAAAATAATAAAACAATTCACTTGTAAATTTTGCGCCCCTTGGTTACACATGGTGTTTCATCTACGTCTTTAACGTCCAATGTTTTAAAGTATCCACGGCCGAAATAATTCAAAAGCTTTGCAAAAAGCAAAGAAACTTGATTTTGTTCTGTAAATAAAATTTTCAAATCCTACTAAATGTTTTTTTTTATGCATGAAAACTATATTTAACCCTCCTACTTGTCCCCCCTCCCAATAATAAATCCTGGGTGGGCAACTGCAGGAGATGCAGGCTCGATTCCACCCGGGTGTCTTATTTTTTTTCAAAAAGATTTTTTCTATTGGTTATTATACTCGTATTATATTTTCTCAGAAGGGTTTTTCAAAATTATGTATGTTCAAAAAAGTTATTATGTAGCATATGTGTAAAAATAATTATTATGTAACATATGTGTAGCTCTGGATAACCTACACTAGGTGTATAACACGGTAATAATTAACTTCAAATTAAAAGACAAATTTGTGCACTAACGTATCTTTTCTATTAGTCACATTGGTACTTATTTTACATAGAGTTTTTTTCTTATAATAATTATTACATAAATACAATTAATTCTTAACTTTTGTCAAACAAAATTGACTTCTATCAACCTTCTTTAAATTTCCCAACTAATATAATCCAGTCACTCGAGCTGCTGTTTGTGAAGTTCCCGTTTTTGTATGAAAAGCACGTGACAGACAGGGAGTGAGCTGTGACTTCCTCTGTAGATGTCATGTTTTCAATTTCATACAATATGAGCATTTTCTTAATATTAGGCCTTATGATTAGGGATTGCAATACCGAGAGAAAATGTCGATACCGCTTTTTCGGTATTGCTTATTGAATACCGGTACTTAAACATAAAAAAACAGAACTACGTGCTTATCAATAAATATGACTATTAAAAGCTTTTTAAAATATTATTTTATAGCCAAAACCTAAATACGTAAATTTATTATTTTTTTAAATGTTAAAAATATATGATAATACACACTAGGCATACAACATAATTCTATAATGGAGCATGTATTTTCAATGGTCACTAGCCCAGTGTAAATACCTACTGAAAACAGTTTCTAATAAATATTTGATTACAAACTAATTCTGTTGTATCTAGAGCATAGAACGTGTGGAGCCATTCATTATAATAGAAAGAAAAATACTATTCTAGATTTCTAGTGCTGAGGAAGTCATCTGTCAAGGTACAACATAACCATAGATGATAATGGTATTAGTCTATGATACAACTAACTCGACTATTAGTCTATGGTATAACCCTGGTTGGAATGACAGAAGAATACTATCCTATTAAATTTAAAAAAGCGGCCAACTAAATTATTTCTGTCTCAATTTAAATCTATTCTGACATACAAATATTTATACTCGACATTAAACATTTTAATAATTCCCTGTGCTAATTTAAATACTTTCTCATAATATATTATTTTAATAGGTACTTACCATTGAGCATTTTATTTACTTGCTGCTGATTTTAAATTATTTCTAAAGATTAATAAAATACTTTTATTAAGATACTTCCCGTTTTTGAATATTTATACCAACCGAATAATTAGACGCCATTTCTATTTGACTTTCGAGTTAGATATAATATTTTTCTGCCCAAGTCTGTCGATTATACGATTACTGAAGGGGGATTAGGAATTTATTGTGTCATCTGGTATTAGTGTTTATTGAAAAAATATATAAATTTATATATATATAAATATTTTCGACCATGTCCGATCCTAATAGGCTCATATGGGCCTGCACGGAGTAGAGGTTTGTTATTATCAGATTTTGTTTTTTTTACGAGAAATGGATGTCAGCCACTTGGTCAACCTATTAGGTCCATACCCTGGCTCACACACAAATTGAAAAACAATATGTGTGCTTACCAGACCCAGGATTCGAGCCTGGGACCCACGGCGTGATAGTCCAACGCATATGCCGCGCGGCCACCGTGGTCGTTGAAATATATATATATATATATAACCTGTATATTTAACCGACAAATACCTGGCGCACCGTCGCGTAAGATCAACTTAGAGCGAAAATAGATATCTATATATGATACCTCCACGTTTCCACGTGTATGGAGGACCCCTTCAGGGTAAAGTTCGATCAAAGCTATGGATGTCACATTCATGTTTCTTATAGTCCGCTAAGCCAAATGTCCGTCTATCGCCGCTCGATCAAATAAAGTGATTTGTACTTTTATTAATTAACTAAAAATGTACAAATTAGCAGATGAGTAAGATAAAGGTTGATCATGCAAGATTAATATGTTTAGTCCTAATTTGAAACAAAATATAAGGAGTACGTATTTAAAGGATACCTAGAGAAATAATTTTAGTTTTTTTAAAACAATACCATAACGCGAAAGGGTAAGTTAGGTAGGTATAAAATTTTGACGGCACGGAAATGTAATTTTTAATTTTTATAAAATTTCGAATCGTACTTAGTAAACCTCGCGTCGTTATTAAGGCAAGAGAAAGCAGGTTATTTTGGAAGAATATACCTGGGGTAGTAGTTAGGTCTAAAGTCCAACGAAAAGAAACGCCAGGTGCAACCATGGGCTGCAGAAAAAATTTGAAACGAAATAAAAATAATTTATGCCGATTAAACATTGCCGGTTTACCTACATTTCTGGGGGCACAAAAAAAAACTTTACAAGTGAATTGTTTTATTAGATTGCCACCGTGGGAGGTATTGTTTTTATTTACATTTGGTTTTGATATATTTTGCAACTAACTAATAATTTATTGATTATTATGGATGACATTCTTTCCGTGAATTTTCGTTGTTGATTACCGATGTTAATTTTAATAACTTCCAATTGAAGCCGACGGCCTTTCCGTATCAATTATAGTAATGGTAACTATTATTGTAGGTATTTCAAAATGAGTATCACTGTTGGTGAAAAGTGAAATTGAACACGATGCCCGTCGGGAATTAAGTCTATCCCGATCACAGATTCTGTCGACTTGTTGTTCGCCGGAAAATAATATCTGTGGTGGATTCCATAGCAGATGGTATTTTTCCTATCCAACCGTGTTACACAATATTGCCACGTGAAAGTATAATTAAATTTGTGTATCTATGATGCTTAAGGTTGGCAAGTATCTCGAATTATGTATCGCGGAATTTCCTTGCGAGAGTGTTCTTCTGATAAATATTTTAAATGTAATAGGTATTATTTTATTTTTGTTTGTGATCCGCTGTATGTAAAATCTCGTGAAGGAAAGTATATTCACTAAGTCTTCGTGCACTAAGGCCAGCCCAGCATTTTATACCCCTGCCGAATGCAAATTCGATCGCCGCAGGCACATAGGTGTATTTGGTTGGATTAACCTGCGAAAAGCACTTCTGAGAAATGCGTTGGTGACCGTGCGTCGGACGCATGTAATCTAATTATTGTAGATAAATAGTTTTGACTTTCCATCTATTAATTCTAGACGAATTATTAAAGCAACGTATCCAGTATATTAATTTTTTTTTAAATCGAATGGCGTCTCATTTCGGCGGCATAACTACAGCTAGTCTAAAATGATGAACAAGGTTTCTTCGCCTGATCTGATCGGCCGATCAGAGAATCCCTCGTGCCTAATCCATCCTAAGGATACGAGGGGTCGAAAAAAGGAGACGGAAGGGCAGTAAGCCAAGGGAAGTTGGACTGGACACCGCGTCCCACTGCGTGCCACTCCGAGTGTTATAATTTTTGCTGAATTATCAAATAATTTCAGAGTTCGCGTGCTACGTACGTTGTAGTGTAGAATTTGCTAGTGCTACGAATCAAGTGATTCATTGATTCTTAAACTTTAATTGTTGCAGCCCACGGCGCCCATTCTTAACAAATTTAGGGCTGTTGCAAATTATTTATGTGAATTGAAAATAAACTTTAAATATTTAGTTCTGACCCACGTCTTCATGTGCCAATGGCATTACCTAAATTTAATGTGTATGGATATTGACCTGTACCTATGTGTGTAATAGTAAGTAACCTTCTCGTGGTGCAGTGGGTAAGGCGCTGGCCTTCCACCCGAGAGTTCTGGGTTCGATTCCCGGTCACGACAAAAATATTTATGTGTTTTTCTCAAAGCCTGGGTGTTTGTGATTGTTCAAAATTACTAACAAACCACCTTGTATGAAAAAGCAAGGACATGGTTATTAATCATTCTAAAAAAAAAAAAAAACCTTTTTGTGAACCTTAATTGTAAAAATAAAACTTTTTTCTGAGATTTGTGCCACGAACAACGTGTGTTTCATTTTGAATATTCACCATCATCAACTGTCAATCATACATCTTAATCCAACTGTCAAGACTATCCTTACACTGAACGTGCTCTACCAATACCAAACTCAGCTTTGATTGACCGCCTTGAACAATTTACCATTACTTAGCTAGTTGAAGGGTGGAAGCTGATCGTGTAACCTACACGTATCGACCGACGGCGCGCTACCAAGGACGTCATTAACGCCAGGTCGACCGGAGAGCTGAGTGCTGAGGTCAGATCGGGCTGTGCGGCCCTGACTTCCCTCCCTACACGGACTTCCGGGGTGTCATACTTACAGGAAATGCAACAAACATCGCGTCATATGTCTGGACCCTACGAAACGGGCATATATTTTTTGAAACAATTCTACAATTATAAATGTAGTAAATAAATAGATAGAGTATGTTTGTATTATAGAAATACAGTCGAACTCAGTTATTTCGATCTCGGACATAGCGAGATCTTGGATGTAACGGGGAAACATTCGTTAACACTAATTGGTTTATGATTTTCTCCAAACATTTATTCGCTGTTATAACGAGCAACTTATCGGATATACCGATCTAAAATACTGTTAATGGGTCGATCGTTTAAACATATTTAGACCCTAAATAATAAAATCCGATCGGACAGGATGCTGCCGGGGGGCGGACTAAGTTAATGACACAAGTTAAGTGTCTAATTGTGGTTTTCGCCGACAATAATGAAAACGTATCCACGCACATGGTTGAAAAATTCAAGGCTTGTGAAAAGATTAAGTTTGTATTTTTGTAGTTTGGCAATATTTGTTTTGGTATTTTACTATTTTTAATATGTAAAAAAGTACCCTATGTACGTAAAAGCAATGCAAATAAGACTACATTTTATACAAATAAAAAAATTATTTATGGTTTTATTTTATTTTTTATCGCGGGGGCCTCAAAATCAGAAATTGCGTCTTTTCTTTGTGACCACACCTAATATCCTATATCTTACACACGAACCTGTACTCAACTTTGATGCGGAGGTGTGTACACTTGAGATTGTTGTCAAGGGTCTAGGACGATTTGGCACCGCGAACTGGCCTCCGGTAATTGGCCGCCGGTACAATCGGACGCCGACCCAATTGGCCTCCGGGACGATCGGACGCCTGTACAATCGGGCGCCGGCCCAATTTGACACCGGCCCAACTGGCCGCCGGGAGATTGGACGCCGCGCGGCTGAATAAAATGCGCAAAGGAAAAGACCTACGTAACGACTTGGTAGAGAAAGTAGACGCGACACTTTAATATGCTTCTATCTACTTAGTGGTTGTACCTAATATATTTTGCGCATAACGTATTTTTATTATGATTAATAATATTTATTACTTATGCTTTATGCTGTTTATAAAAAGAAAAGAATTCTTTCCTCGTCAGAACTTGAAGATGTGCATAATTAAGTGGTTTATTGAGTTAACGTACCTATTCATATTAAAAAAAAACAAATATTAATAATGAATTGGTTGGTTAAAATAATATCTTTCGGCGTTTTTTCGATTTCATGTTATTGTAATTGAACTTTATATGTGTACATAATCCGTAAATAAGTATTTTGAAGATTATGAAATTACAAACAATATAAGTAGGTAAACAATTTGAAAGGTACCTACATATTACATTATATATTATATTGACAAAGCGAATTTGTAACTTTATTGGAAGTTTTAGTCATTTAAACACGATTTTGAATACTGGATAAGTCAATCCTCCCAAGTAATCGTTTTATACCTTATCATATTATAGGTTACCCAGTTTATTATCCATAATTTTACAAATAACATGTTTTTATTTGATGTAAAGTTAAAAATCTATACCTACCCAATAATTAGTTAAAAGATACCTACAGTTTTTTTAAATTGTTTTATTTAAAAAAAAAAAATGACAATTAGGTACCTTTTTATTGTTAAAGGTTTTCAAATTAACTCTCGCATAGAATTCTTAAATCATTGGTTTTGTATGGCAATTAATTATATAATATAATTCATATTATTTATTGTATCGAATACCTCATAAGTAATGTATGTATTTATATTCTTATAAATATATAGGTTATTAAGTAATAGGCCTACTTGGAGTTATACAAAAACTATCGGACGTATTGAGACATTTTGTAGTTGTGAAAGAGTCCATTATAATATGCAATTGGATTATTACAACCATAATCCTGTATATTTTTTAAATACGGTTATCAGCACCTTTAAATGATTGTATTTCTGAGGCCTTTCTTTGTTCATTACATAAGAATCTACTAAATAAATAATATCTATACCTCAGAGGCAGACGGTGGCAACTGCCATATTCTCAATTTTTTTCAAAGAGCAAAAAAACAATTTATATTTTTGATGAATGCCTATAACTAATAAGAACTAAAAACATAAACAAAAGGCGATCATCTTTTCGGTAAATTTAATTCATTAAAGCACTGTTAGTATATTCAAAAAAAATTAAGCGTTTAATTAAATTTAGAATATAAACTAAATTATTATTAAAATAAGCAGTAATGATTAGCATCATATTGCCTGTTACGCGAAAATAGCCCGTCATTCCGACACATTGTCTTGATCCCAAAGTCAACCGACAAGAACTTGGTACTCGTAATCATTTAGTTAGATAGTCACGAAGATTGACTGTAGGACATTTTTATCAATTATTAAAAATGGTTTCATCTTAATTATTCTGTCAAAAACTCATTTCTGAAAAAAATGGAGTTGCATTAATCTGCTTCCGAAGAACAGGAATAACGTTGTGGAATTTATATTCAATCGTGAATTTATCATAAATGTCATAAATTTATATAAGTAATATTACACTGACACTGCCACTGCCACAATGACCAAAGAAAATGTCTATGACGAGGATTATACATTTTTTTATTTTACCAATTTTAGTTTTTATGAAAATCTGCCCCGAAAATATACTCCGAAATTATGGTCTATGTATACAAAGGTAAATAATCATTAGGTATTTTTTAAACATCTCAAAATACTATTACTAAGTAGATAATGTAAAAGTTAAAAGCATTAACCCTACAGAATGCACCTAAATTAGTGATGGCGAGCCTGTGACACTAGTGTCACGCGAGATAATTTTTCATGGCACGCGAATGTTTTATTTTAAAAAGAGAAAAAAACAGTATAATATACAAGAAAGTATTGCAAATAAATTAATGTTCCTATAAGTAAGTATATACTATTAAAAAATGATAACGATAGAGCAATGCGTGTTTTCTTCGGTGTTTAATATTATTTTTACCAATCGACGAAAGTCAGGCAAAAAAGACAGATTAAAAATAAAAATATTTAACCAACAATGATGACAACTTGATGAAATTTATCGGCAGTCATTCAAATATAAACAGCTGCTTATTATTTTACCTCAAACATAATCGCTAAAAACGGAAAACCGCTTAGTGATAATGGAATAATATAATAATATGAAAGAAGCGTTGCTAAAATGCTTACACGATCTCCTTGAAATTTTGAAAACAAGGGAAAAATTATTCAACGAATAAAAGATTAGCTTTCGGCTAGAAACACGGTGAAAATACAATTCGAGAACTTAATTATAATCTTTAAACTTTTTCAATAGCATTCTTAAAAACTGCTTTTCATCTTTTTCTCATGAAAAACTGCTCGGTGTGTCAGACAGTGGAAAAATTATAATAGGGAAATTTTGGCCGGCGTACGTAAAAAGGTTAGCCAACCCTGATCGAGATAATACTATTAAACCTATTTTTCTCCAAAAAAGGGGTTTTCAAACTGTGTTCACTCCTATAATTCTGTTTAATATAATATTTCTTTTATTGTGTTAACTATCAATTCATTGTAGAAATGAATTGTATTATTGATTTAATTTAATAAAACGCAATTTTTTATCGTACTGACTAGACTAGCCACTGGGTGGACGAAACCGGTCACAGTTATAAAGGTTCATCTGATTTGGTCATCGATATATTTAATATACATATTAAATTCTGTCCATTTCTACATATAAAGTCATAATTTGAGTTATGCTAATATTTATTTAATTTATAAATACGTGCTGCAACATAATCAGTTAATGTCGATTTAATGATTTATTTTCTTCCAAACTCAATAATTACCCAGTATAACCAAACTAAAAAAATACGACATCCAACAGGATTCGCGCCCAGACGCGTTTTTGGCAATCGGATTTTGTATTTTAAATCAAAGTAGGTATTGAATTATCGATTTCGGGATCACTCCAGTGTTTTATATTTTATTTTGCTGATATTTTTGTTTGGCTAGTGACGGGGCCCTCTACTGCCACGGCTAGTTCCAAGAGTTTAGAAGTGGAGGTTGTCAATGCCAAGGGGAGTCACAGGCCAAGGTCTTCAAATGGTTGGTAACCAGAATAAAAACTCATAGTCGGAAAATGGTCCATATATTGTTCGTGTTCACAAAAGTTCACAAAAGTTCACAAAAGTTCACAATGGTTGATTATATTATAATTATTAGTGTTCAGAAAGTTAATATTATTCACGTAAATGTTCGAAGCACAGTATACGGTCATCCGTCAAATGATAAAGTACATTAACACTCGTAACAAAGAAATATTAATTCGAAAAAAAATTTCACAATTGTCCAAAAGTATCAAGGGGCCGCCACTATTAGGCTTGAGGACCGATGTACGAATGAGATAAAAGTCAAAAAGATTCGGGGCCTCCGTTGAGGAACCACTGTACGAAACTATACTTCACGTTCGAAAATATTAAAGTACCAGATAGGTATTTATGTTCGAAAATTATTCTCGAAATTTAAGTCGGGGTTAGGTATTTATAAATGATTTCTCGCGTCGAAACGTTAGAGTCCAACTTTAGGTATTTAACCCGCAGGAGGAAAGGGGGAGTTGGGTGGGCCCAAACTCCTGTGCAATCTTGCACAAATATATGAAATTTGTATGAGATTTGGGATCGTCTACCGGCGTGGTGACGTCCCTGGAGACAGTAAAGAAACTGGATACAGAATTCGAAAATCCTGAGTTTTTATCTAAATCTGTAGATTTCATCCCCCTGGACCAACGTTCCGCGGATCAAAAATCCACATATCGTTTTCACTATGAGATTTGGACTTAATTGATTGCCCCGCAAAACCGCGACTTGACTTTTGATATTCCTAGTTGCTGGGGTTCCCACACATTTCGTAGCTGATCCCCTTCATCTCTTGGACATCATCTCTAGTTTAGGTTTCGTTTGAATCTACGTGGTGATTTGATTTGCCCGGTTCTTGAAGAGAGCCGGGGGATGTGGCAGCCTCCAAGTGCAGGTGTTGTATTTCGTCTCCATTCTTCAGTGGTGATTTGATTTCCCGGTTCTTGATGAGGACCGGGAGAGGTTGCCGTCTTCCAGTTCAAGTGTTGTGCGGCAATTTTCAAAAATATAATGATTTTTGAAATATTATTATTTAAAGAGCCTGGCGCGCTCTTCACTCGACCACCGCATCCTTTTCTTTGCTTCGCGACTGTAGTTTTCTAGCTTCCTTTTCGTATTCGTAGGTGGCTGTTTATCGGCGGCTGTTATTCTTCTTTTTTTTGGTAGGTTTCTTCTTCGGGGTTTCTGCTGGTTTCTTCTTCGGGGGTTCTTCTGGATTTTTGCCTAGTCTGTATAGGCGGGTGTGTATTTCGTCTTCGCATTCTTTGATGGCGTCCAGTGTTGTGCAGCAGTCTGTGGTTAAGTAACCTTGGTTGTGTATTTTATTCCTTTCGTGTTTGAGATATGAATAAATACTCCATAGAGAATCTTCTGGAAATTTTTGTTTTCGGTCTTTTAGAAGTTTCGTATTATTTTGGATCTGTTGTATTTTGGTGGGCATCTGCCAGTCATCCTCTGATGTCTCCGTGTGCTTTTTTCTGGTGACCGGCTCCCATCTATCTTCTTGGGTCTCAGATAAATCCAGTTCCGGAGTAATATAGTCCGGTTCCGGGGTAGTATATAGGTTCACATCGTCGTCGCTGCTGATGTCAGCCTTCGGCAGCGTCTCGCTCTCCGGGGCCTCAGCATATTCGGTTTCCGGTTTTGGCGGAGTTTCCGTTTCTGTGGTCTCGGCTGCTTCAGTGTCGTGTGGTACCGGAACTAGCGTATCCGGAATTTTCTCTGCTTTTGAAGCTGTGAGAGTTTCCGTTGTTTCATTTTTCGGGGTCTCGGTGGTTCCGGTTTCCGGGGTCGCTGTTATTTCGGGTACTGCAGTTTTTGTCGCTTTGAGTTCCTGGGTAATTTGATTTCCGGGATGTCGATTTTCTGGGTGACGACTTCCGGGGTCTCTTTCGGGATGATGACTTTTTTTCTTTTCTTTTTTCCTTTTTTCGGGGCGTCGACTATGTCCATATCTTGCGACTCGGCTGTAGTGATGGGAAAGGTCGGTGTGTGCTGCGGGTCCTTTGTGGAGATGGATAAATCCGTTTCCAAAGATACCTCCGTGATAGGTATTATGTCGTCCAGTATGTGATCCGTCTGGGTTTGGGATGAGATCGAAATGTTGTTGTTCGATCTGTCAACCAATATGCCCGGTTGGTATTCCGTGTGTAGAGGTGAGTCAGCTGTGAGAGTCTCCGAGTGATGTGGTGAGTCGATTGTGGTGTATTCAGTCTGCGTTTGAGTCATGCGGCTATAAGCTGGGCTGATTTGTGGATTATTTCCCCTCCTCGGATTTTCTATGGAGATTTTCCGGTGCAGGGCGAAGTGCAGTGTGTGAATCTGATTTCCTTTGTCGTTGTCTAGGATGCAGACGAGGAAGAGAGGCATTGGGTGCCTGCTTCTGCCCCGTGTCGTCCTTCTGACGTTGATTATGGGGAAGCCTTTGCGTATTAGGTCATTTGTGATGTCTTCTGTGTTTGTGCCGATGTGGAGGCCCCTGATGACGACGTAGATTCGATCGTGAGCATGTAGGCTGGAGTCTGCTTCCTTAATCGGCACGTGCATTGATGGTCTGTAGTGTCTTGAAGATGATCTGTATTGATGTTGTGTATTCCTGTAGGTCCAAGTGTGCGATGGTCTCAGTGGCAAGTTTGAACTGTTGATGTTGGACCTCCAGGAGTGTGGTCGAGCAGGTGAGATGGCGTGAATTGTTTCTTCTGCATCGTCATGATAGGCCGTGAGTAACAAGAAGTGGAGCGTCAAGAGTTCCCGTATTTTTGTAGGTTTATTTATAGAGAGTCTGGTAATTTCTCTATAAATCTGCTCCATTTTGTAGTAGGTAGCAGCTGTCCTCTGATTGGTAGGTAGGTCGTATGTGGTTGGTCTCGGCTTGCAAGGTAGGTATATGCTTGTGCGGAGAAGGTCTCTGGTCACTTGCGGCGAAAAGTAGGTAGTACTGGGCTGGTCGGTAATTTGTTGTAGTAGTGAGGATCTCAGTTGTAGGCAGGTCTCGGTTGTAGGCAGATATCGGAGCGCGGGAAGAGACGTCCGCTCGCGACGGGTGCTAGACCGCAAGTGAAAACCGCGAGTCGCGAGAGTGCTGAAACCAACTGTATTCGGTGTGCGCGGGCCGCCGGTACAAAATCGCATCCGCGATACCCTACTGGGCCCGTGTTTTCACCTAGTGCTTCATACAATGAGTGCGTTTTTTAGCTTGTATTGTACTTTAAGATTTCGATTAACCAAGCGGAAACTCAACGTACGACAAAGCGTGATACGTCAATTTGCTCGTCTCCGTTCAAGCTAGCATATGAGTATACACCATGCGACGTAAGTCTCGTCATGGTTGAGCGGCGGGAGCCATAAGTTCGGACCTATAAGTGGGCCGCCCACGCACTACGTATACATTAATATTAAAATAAAAGGCCTTATTCTCTATGCATACATATAAATCTTATATGTAATTAACTTATAATTAAGGCGGTAAAATTAATGAAAATTGACCTTTTTCTGAGCCCTATATCTCGCGAACCCTTATAGTTACACGTACTATGAAATAACTGAGATCTTTGCGGTTTGTAGACGCGTACGTCATTTTAAATTTCACTTTGATCGGACACGCGCAGCTCTAGTTATCATTAATAATGTGTTTGTATGGGGATTTCGCGACTGTCACGGATTGCGTAACAAGGACGAGGACAAGGACATATGAGCGAGTAGGCTGCGGTTGCGTTCGGGATAGGGAATTGATCCAGTTTTGCGAGGGAGACAACTGTCCGATCACCGAATGGCGAACGCAGCTCCAAGAGCCGGTCATATGTGGAGACAAGATTGTATAATTTTGCCCCACGAGAAAAGCCGCGGGGTGATCGCGCGCGAGATTTGTTGATTCCGCGCATGATATTAATATGGATGTGATGAGAATTAGAAGTCAAAGGTATTCGGTACCTCGTGAATGTTTTAGATGCTATGTGGATGCTATGTATGGAGCTCAGGTTTAGATCGATTTTCGTCTAATTAAATTGATTGAAATATTGATTAATTAATATCTAGCTTAATTTCGCGGGTCTAATTATGTTAACATTATATTCTAATTATGGCTACAAATTTATAAACTAATGTCGGTCTACAATTATACACACTGATAATACCTAATCATTGCAGTTATACAATACAAGATTCATTTTATTTTAATTACATGGTTTACATTTAATCGAAGTCCAATACAATATTATGCTATTTTAATATTTATATATCTATCAGCTATTTATTTGACATTACAAAATACCTATTACTATCATGAAACACCTATTACTATCGTCTTAATTAGTACACATATTCTTTGCATGACGAGCGTAGTTATCTTATTAAATGGATTTTAATTATTACTTCATTATTACTCCGTCGTTATTTACATTCTTACCATCACTCTTCATGGTCCTTGTGACCGACTTATCTCATCTACAGTTCACCCTGAGGAGCAGTGGGACCTGCTGGGGAAAACTGTAGGACTTCCTCATACATCACATATGGCTCTGCTTTGTCGAGGGTCGTAAGCCTATAACTATATAACCGGTGGTACATTGACTATTATGATCAGATCGAGCGGCTGGATGGTACTACTCCTTATGGGAGTGTCCTCTCAGGGGCACGCTAATCATGTTCGTGACACTAGGTATAATGAATCTGGACGAATCCACTAGATGGCCCTGCCCTTAGACTATTAGCCGATGAGTTAGGCATTTTTAGAAATTCTTGTCCTATTAAAAATATTTTAACGTTATTATAATATTTTGTCTGATTCTCATAAAAATGACCAATCATTTTTAACCCCTGATTAATGATGTAGTTAGATTAGATTATTTTTAAATACCTGGGGTCTTAGCGCGTACCCAGGTATTTCCACAGGTAAATTAAAAATAATTCCCTATCACAAACATCGGCTTCCTAGTGATTTATATAATAGGTATTATATATTTCGACGTAGTTACACAAAAAAATACAAAAAAAATAAAATCGAGTTGGCTTGAAAAACAGCCTTGGTCAGGTGACAGGTGGTGGTATTGACTTTTGTTGTCAAAGAGGATATATAATTATTAAGTTTACACTGTTACTTATTACTATTTTGTTATACTATTTTTGTTATATTAGGTATAAGTATTCATATTCCGACAGTGAATTTTGACCTTTTTGACATTTTCATTTTTTGTGACATTTTCTTCAGAAATAAATATTTATCTTCTTCTTATTACTGTGCCATCCCCTAGCGGAGGTCGGACACAATCGAGGTAGTATTAGCTTTGTCGTCTGCTACCTGGAATAGTTCAGTAGAGCTGCACTCGTACTAATCACGGAGGTTTTTAAGCCACGAAATGCGGCGCCGTCCTCTGCTACGCTTACCATTAATCTTTCCTTGAATGACAAGTTGGGGAATACTGTACTTTTGTCCTCTCATAATGTAGCCGAGGTATTGTAGTTTCCTGGTTTTGATACTACGTAGAACTTCGTGGTCGTTCCCTATTCGAGTAAGAACTTCAACATTTGTCACCCGGTTAGTCCAAGAAATTTTGAGGATGCGTCTATACAGCCACATCTCGAAAGCTTCAAGTCTCCGTGACATCTCTTAGTATAGCGTCTAGAATAATGTTTATAATAATGTATTAATGTTAGCTATACTATCTATCTTTCAACAAAAATATGTATTGATGAAATACACATTTAAATTAAAGGTGAAATTTTTAACATATGAACATTTCGACTTAAATTAATATCTACTTCACTCTACTCCAGTTATTTTTAAAATAATGTAAAAAAATATACCACACTATGAAAAAATATTCATTTACCTATGCACCATGCTGAATTTTTTAAGTCAACTTTTCTTGAAATTCATCTAATGTGAGTTAGCGCGTTTTTTTTTTAAATACGTTTAGTAATAAAAATGGAATAAGCAATTTTAAGTCGAAGATACCTACTGCCTATTTCAAACGATAGTGTATTAATAATAATATACACTTACATACAAATCCGCTTTGTCAACATAATATATAGTAAAGTATGTACTGAATACGGTATAGTTTGTCTCGTCTCGTCCGATTGTACCGGCGGTCAATTACCGGAGGCCAATCGGCGGAGGCCAGTTCGCGGTGTCAAATCGTCCCATTCCCAGTTGTCAAACCTCCGTGTATCAGTAGGTATATACTAAAATTAGATGTTAAAGCATAGTAGACGAATATTTTCTAATGACATCAAATGGAATTAATGAATTTTGTAGGTTAGTAATATTAAAGGTGAAAGAAATTGAAACCTCAGTTAATATTTGAAAATGTGAAATATATTTAAAATATAAAGAATATTATATAATCACTTCGAGATTTTAGGAACAATCTTCAATATAAACGTGAGACAAAATAAATTTCCTTTAGCAGTGAATGTTTTTACGTCATACTTATGTATACCGTAGAAATAGCTTCCTTTGAATATAACATCAAATAGTTTATGCAAGTCGAAATATATAGGTTTATCTGTCACCTGAAAAGACAATGTGCTTAATTATATAATATAATATACATAATAATAAACAGTATATAATTTACATAAATACTAATGAGGCTCTGTCTCCTGGCCACCTTCGGCAAACAAGAGTCAAAGCTCCTGATGGTTGGAGGGCGGATCCCTCTAGTAAGATATTATAAAATATTGTCCGAATGTTATTATACTTTAAAAATTTTAACGTTTTGTTTGTTAGATTACTGAATTTCATAAAAATTACATGCTTTAGCTGAAGTAGGGTGTAACCGTGATTACTAATTTTTGACAATCTTTCGATTCCACATATTTTTATACATTTTCTATTATAAGTATTTTCACAAAAAATAAGCGTGACGGAATACGGCTTTTCAGTTTAGTTACAATTTTGAAAACATAAATTTGAAGTCGGTGACAAATAAACAAAACAATTATTGTCGCTGTCATTCTCATTATCTACGCATTGAAAATAATACATAATTATTAAATTATACAAACTCTTTTAGTTTTTGATCGTCTATCCAGCGGGCTTTGAAAATAGTAAAATATATATTATTTTTAACACTTCAACAGGCTTAGAGGCCCAATGACTGTAATGTATTAAAACAGTAGTATAATTATGTAGTAATAGAAGTGGATCAATCACAAACACCCAGGCTTTGAGAAAATTCCATTAATATACTGTGTCCTCAACGGGAATAGTTGTGGTCGTTTAGTGCCCCTTGTGTACCACTGAATGATGGCATTTGTTCACTCACCAAGCGACATGTTCAGCCTATTGCCATTTCATCCTTGCCTTGTCTGCTTCCTTAGTCATCGGTTTATACTGTGGTGTTTCCACGTTATGTCCAACATGCACATTTCCATACCATGTTGCGCTACTCGTATTTTTGAATTTCTCTTAAATTTAAGTTCCTTGCTTCGCTTCCGGCAGCTAAGGATCAAGGGGCCGATCTATATTAACACAGTTTTGCGATAAACGCAAATAAAGATTTTGACACTATGTAATGCGTAAACTGAAGCACATTTTACTCAACCATATCTTGTAAAAGGCTATATGTACAATATAGAGCTTTATGTCACCAATAAATATGCTTATGGCCTTGATAGCATTGATCGCACACATCGCCTGAATACTTTAAGCTTAAGACATAATGGGAGGTCATGTTTGAAGATATGTTTCAGACGCCCAAATGCGATCCATGCCAGTTTGGTTCTGCGAGAAATCTCGTCATACATACTAGCACCGTGGTTTTTTTTGATTGAGATAAACGATGTTATTGACCCGCTCGATTTGAATGCCAATAATAACTTTTTTTTCTATTAAAAAAAGCAGTTTATTATTATTTTTATTACATTTATCTTGGGTATTTATTTTGCAAGCTCCTGTAACCTCTTCTTCGGTCATCTAGGTCATTCACAAAGATAATAATGTCATCTGCAAAGCGGAAGTGATGCAGAATTTGCCGTCAACGGCCCATATGCTCAGCTTACGTCAAAATGGATCTTTTATGCTATTTTAAAAGCATGATCCTGGACATTCCTTAAACGTTGTAGATAATCTATTTACATGATTTTAAAGCCTAATTATCCTTTATATTTATTTTAAACATTTGATGACTGCATAAAGTATTTTTATTACATAAAATAGTATTCTTTTTAACCTCTCGCTCTAATGTTTTAGAATATTATGAAAATAGCATAAAAGCTCCATTTTGACGTACGCTGAGCATGTCCCCCTTAATGATTCAACTGTTTTCCAAATTAATTTGCCCGAATAGATCTTCCAGAGTAGCGATAAGTAATTTGGATAACATCAACCAATTTGGCAACCATTTCTAATATGAAACCTGCCAGACTGTATAATTCAGAATTTTCATATTATAGTGCTACAGATTCCTTGGTTATACAAGACCTCTAGTTGAGAATTTTTTAATCGAGTCTTTGAAATGCCTATTTCCAGTAATAGTTCTAGTTCTAGTACTAATGAAAACCAGTTAGTAGTCTATATTCTTGATATTACTCTCTAACTTTCGTGACAGTCTGTATTTATGATTTATTGTGCAGTAACTAGCTTCCTCTATCGTTTGGTTCTCATCTAGTACAGTTTATAGGCGGTTGGGTAGTATTTTTGTAAAAGCTTTGTATAGTATCGGCAACTGTTTAGGTATATATAGTTTTTCAGATCCTCAGGGCAATGTCCAAGCCTTTTGAACATTTTTTTTAGCAGAACGGTTGTGAATCGACTTCATTTTACAGGCTATCAAGAGAATTTTGAGTTCATATTCTTCTGAAGATTTTCTACTTTTCATGCCTGCTGTTGCATGCACTACCTCATATGTACTTATCTCAGGGAGTTAGAGTCAGAGTTAGGCTTCATCATATTCTTTACTCTGAGGATCTGAACTTGTCGTATTTCTGTCAGCTTTGTCAGTCATTATAGAGAACGCTATAGGATTCCACCACTCTACTCAACATGTGACCCCAGTTCCTCACAACAGTCCCATCTTGCTCTTTTAGTATAGCGATTTATCTTTGATCGCCGTTGCCAGTTGTTGTTTGTATCAGGTTCAAATTAAATCTAAGAAGATCTGGTATATTTTTACGGAGGGATATGGAAGATTATGAGTTTTTAGACCATTTGAAATTTGCTAGTAAATCTTCATTTCCAGTCGCTGCTATGTTTCTTTTCTCCCAGGTTTGTTGGACAGTGTGATCTGGCATTGTCAATGCCAGTTGTAATTGGTAGGTAGGTGGCCGTTCCTTCAGGAATTGTAAGTACCATCCGCCTCCGTAATCAGTGCTGGATTGGCCTCCAGAGAATGAGGCCCGAAATGTTTTCTTCTTCCTTTGAATTTTGACGTAGCCCACCACGCTGGCTGGGTGGGTTGGTGCGTGTTTTTTTGTCTGGGGTTTCCTTACAATTTCCTTCAAATGTTTCTCGTTTTGAGACGCTACACCCTTTCACCCTGATATATTAACTACACGTTGGCTGCATAGTGCAAGACACATACACTATCTGTGTTGCCTAGGGGCGCAAGCTAGAGATAGAATCGGTTGGTTCACTATTATAATGTTGTCTGAACATTTTACAGAAGTACCTATACCTATTATATAGCATTTGTATACTACATTGAGGCCATAGTCAATCCTTTGTATATGCATAATAAGTATATTTTGTAGTGGTTAATGATGAATATTTCGCAAATCATGAAAAAAATTTTATTGGATTGTTTTGGAAGATATTCTAGCCATTTAGATTACTAGTCATTTTGGAAATAATAATTTGACATACGCAAAACATAATCTTAGGTAATTGGTAAAAAAATGACGATAGGATTTAGGTACTTTTATTTTACACGCTATTGCGTTCCTAAATTATACTTGCCAGTACTTAGGTATACTGTGTTGTTCCAAATAATTATCAAGAATTAAAATATTTTTCATACATCTTTGGATGGGCTTTCCACCTAATATATATTATAATGTTTAATTTCATACCTTTTTAACACTACACGTCTTCTTATCAATATCAGCGATTTGTTTCATCAGTGTTACTATAAAGTCGTACAAAGGGTTGCATATGTCTGGATTGTTCAATGTCCAAAGTTTATGAAAATTTCCCTTTGCACGATGATACGCTGTTACCCTAACCTGTAATAGGAGAAAATAACCTGATATTATTATACTGTCTAGCTCTAGCAATAATATTTTTTGTTTTTACGACAGGATACCGTCCGGGTAAAAGAACAATCTTAATTTATAATGTGCACATACAGATGCCGTTGGTGATAAGAAAATTTAATAATTGTCATATGACATATCATTTAATTTTTTTGACCGTGAGAATATTAATATAGGTTCAAAGTTTGATTCCAAACACATTGAACAATAATATGTTTATTCGCTAAAACCAGGATTCGAATCTGGCACCCATGACATTATAAGCCCACAATTTAGCCGCTTGGCCATCGAGGGGAAATATAATACATTTAAAATTTAAATATTAGGTAATTTACAATTATCTGAGGCTCGAGACCAGTCTTAAAAAGTTTAACCATGGTGCTGTAACGAGTCACACGTTACACAGAGAGAATCATTCTATGAGTTTCTCTGTTGGCAACACCCGTCACTAATCGACATTAATACCATCGACCATAATACGGGACGGACGTGTGGCGTGGTGTATCCACCATGGCGAGAGGCGTTTGCCTCTGAGCCGAAAGTCTCAAGTGAAAAGTGCTTTCAATCAACGTGTGGTAGCACATAAAAACCTCGATGCTCAAGATGTAATGTGGAAACCGTTATGGAGAACTTGGTTGGACCCGTATGCAACAGCATGCGGGCGCATGTAAATATGTGTCTTCTATATTGTCATTATGTTTAGTCTATAAGTTGGATTAATGGCTGGCGACGGAGAGGCGCAGAGGGCGATCTCCGTTCTTTTTATTTTCCCTGTATTAACTTCAATTTGTCACTGTATTTTTTATGAATTAAATGTTGTGCCATACAGTGACCTAAAATATCATTCTATCTTTCATTAACAACCTAGAGTCCCCTATATACACATGGTCTTTTGCAGCTGTTTCCCTAACAAAAAAAGCTTGCTGGCGTCCTTCCTGGCAGGATGGAGATCGCTTAAAGGTTTAGTGAGACATGCAACACTCATTTCAGACTCCATTTGAGTCTGGGAGTCCACGCCATGAAAGACATTTCCCGGCGTGGGTTTCACTGCTTTGAACAGCGCCCGAATCCACCCCCCTGAGAAAAATCATCTCATGTTCTACACCTGTTTCTAAAGGTGGCAATAAGGTGGGTGGATAGGAGAGTGTGGTCGGCAAGCACATTATTGATGTTATAAGACCGGCGTTAGTATAAATAATATCCGTCTTTCAGTCCTGTACATTATATTGAACAAATATCCGTCCTTCAGTTTTATTATATTACAGTGCCTTCAATCCATACTTTATCGAAATTATAAATATATAAATTATATAATCGGGGTTAAACAGTGATTTCTTCGTTTTAGGATATGGTGGCCTTGATGTATAATATATTATTTATTATTATTATATACTAGCTGAAATACCCGGCTTCGCACAGGGTCGCTTCGTGGTTATATTTATCTTAGTATTTTAAAAATATTAAGAGGTAATTATTTTTTTACTATTAAAATATCTGTTTAATACAATATGGCAATATGAAAATAATTATAATAGGAGTAAAGGTCAAACAAAAGAACACTTAATTAAAATCAAATCCAAAATATAAAAACGTTAGTAATGTTATTAATATGTCGTAAAAAAATCAAAATTGGATGGAAAAAACAAACAACAAACTTTGTTTTGTATATAATACTAATTTAGAAACCTTTGCAGGTGTGCGCACAACAACTGACAAAAGTTTCATCGCAATCGGATGAATGGTATAAGAATGCATACGAATAGAAGAAGAAGATGGTTATACTAATTCAGAAACCTTCGCGGGCATGCGCACGACAACGGGTCAAAATTTTCATCGCAATCGGATGAATGGTATAAGAACGCATGCGAATAGAAGAAGATAGAATAGAAGAAAAAGAAGAAAAAAATGGTTGTATCAATTCACAAACTTTTGCGGGCGTGAGATTTTGATTAACATTTTATTGCAATCGGATGAATGGCAGTGCTCGAAATGGAAAATTTCACGAACAGGAACGCTGTATAATTTTCCGAAACTAAGTACTTATGCTAATCCTTTCTTTACGTACGTACGTACTTTTGATATAAAAATGCAACAATAAACTTTAAACTTCTTACGTGGATCTATATTGGGCAGGTTGGTAAGGATTGTCAGCGCCGCAGGCGAAATAATCTTGTTTTAACAAAGTATACCGTCAAAAATTGTATTATTCTTTATTTTTACTTTATCTACCACTATAACCAGTGCATGATACCTCTACCACCACTCGTCACTGATTATAACTTACTGTCTCATTTGGGATAGATAAGTTTGTAATTAATTAGTCATAACAAACAACATATCCACATAAGTACCTTATAGATTCAAATTAAAAAAATATTTACGTACTTATAGAAAATTTTACAAATTCCATTTAAATACGAGCACAGAATATCAAACATCAAGAAATAGTATTAAAATAGTGTTTAAAAAATAAAGAAATAGTATTAGAAAAAACAGTAAGTGCCTACCTATACCAAGAATTTATAAAATAGCGTTCACATAAACTCGTTCTCACGCAGGTGGAATATACGATTATCCGAAGCGATTTGGTTGAACATAGTTATTTCCTGCCCAATTATCATTAGCAATTATTGCACCTTGGCAGAACAAACAACTTAGATTATCAAGAAAGTTATAAAATAATATATAATAAAATCAATACTAAGTACCAATAATGGCAGAGTTCTCATTTGTACTGGGTAGATATAAGTTGGAAAAAGTACGTAGCCTAAATACCTAGCTCTCTTTTTAACTTTCAGAATACAGTATGTAAGCATACGTCTTGAGAAATCAATCGGATAAAACCATGGATAGTATCCACTATCCACACAGCTTTAAAGGATTCTCAAAGATTTATTTTGAACCTTATCCACTATAAGGGGCATAAGGCCGTACCTACATCTAATAAAAGTTTCAAGTCATCCAAACAACGTAAACATAGCATTATTTGTAATTAAATTACCAATGGTGTGTCATTTTCATTTATATAAGATAAAACATGACGGAAGGTGAAACTCAGGTTGCTAAGCGCGATTCTTATAGAATAATATAAAATTATCATTAATTAGTACCTACTATATTCAACATTATAAGGACTTATATTGTATTGTATGCATGTTATGTTACAATGGTGATGCTTTGGTTACCATTATTGTAATATACATCTACCACCGTATTTATTTAATAATCTATGACTAACACCACCTAAGATAATTAGATGTCCGCACTGGACAGATAGGTACCTAATTTGTTAGTACCTACTTATTCTAAACGATTCAATCTATGTTGTTTGTCCTTCCCTACTCACATTATTATTGCCATGGAAATGATAATAGGTACCTACATACAATACAGATATTATGATAGTCGTACATTTTTATTAAAGGATATTCCTATATTTTTTTTAAACAAATTTACAAACAAAAATTAAGTAAAAGTTCTCTCCACACTACCTATGTATTATTTCTATTATTTTCAAAGTCACAAACTACAATGCATGTAATAATAATTGTAATATAATAGGAACGTCCCAAATAAATAAACTCTGCAGAAGGCTATTCAATATTTTCTGCCCAAACCATCAATGGCCCAAACACATTTTTGTAGAAAAAATCATTCATTATTCATTGTGAAAATTGGGGTTTACGACTTATCATAAATATTTTTTTAACACAAGTCAAGTTGTTGAGATGATAATAATTATTGAATCACAGAACAGATGTTGCCACTGTATTGTCCACCGGAAAGAATTCCTAATGTTTTAGCAGATTTACACGAAGTACCTACTACGTAATTAAGCCTTCATTATTTTTATAAAATATTCACAAAATTATCAAATTGTGCGTGTGGCCAGAATTATCTTAAATCAGTTTGGATACCAGCGACAATAGTATATAGGTATATATGTAATAATATAATTATGTAAAAATGGCGAATTTGTATCCCACAGGAAAGTACTTATTAAAAACGATAATTGTAAGGGTGATTATCCACTTAGTGTTACGAAGAAAAACCGAATTTAACATAATAGACTTTTTAAAATATTATATTATAAAGCCTATTATAAGGAAAGCATTCATCCACAGGTAATTAATAAATAAATGTCAAAGGTTAAAAATTCTCCTCCTGTAATAGTATTTTGGTTAATTCGCCATTTTTACAATACACCGACGATATAAAGGTATTCGTATCGCCTGCTGAGAATTTTAACTAACTTTTAAGATAACAAATTGTTATTAAAAAATATGTTCAACACAAAGTTAAAATTAAAACACAAAACTTACCAGAAGCAACAAAATTCACTTACAAAAAAGTATACTCATCATGACCTATGGCAAATAAATGAATGAATGTAGTAGTTATATCACAAGATTTATTGTACTATAGTCGCAATTCAACAATAATGTAAATTACAAAACAAATGTAAACATCGTAAAAAGAGGGGTTTACGACACGTCATAAGCTTTTTTTAACAAAAGTTAATTGTTGAGATGAATACCATCTGTTGCCACTTCAATGGTTATTGGAGTGAATTCCTAATGTAATGTAATGTGGTTTTAGCAGATTTACACGAATTACCTACTACTTTATTATACCTTCATTATTTTTATAAATAACCACTCAATATCATTTTTTAAATGATCAAATTGTGTAGGTATGTGGCCAGCGTTACGTTACCTGCGACAAAATATTTTTCAATAGTTTCGGTTAACACGTTTCGCCTGATGACATTTTTGACCAACTTTTAGAACAATTTTTTATTAAAAAATCAAGTTAAACACACAGTTAAAATTAAAACACAAAACTTACTAGAATGTAGCAAAAAACACCAAACTAATAATATAAACAATTTTGTTTAGAAACGTATTTATATCTTAAATAATACAAAATATTTTAAAAGACAACTAATAGGAATATTATAGCGGATTGCACGAGTCAAATTATCAAACTTTTTTGTACTAATTTAACCATCGAAAACACAATTCATTCACCCGAAAATAAATGGCGAAGTAATAATTTTTGTCACTCCGAATAAAATAACATAATAAATTAGTAGGTAAGTAAATTAACAATGCGTAAGTCAAAGGCAAGATTGTATTGAGATTTGAAATGTTTCATCCTTTAGAAATTATTAAACAATGTATACTTTATTTTTTAAGAGTTTTCAAATAGTGTCAGCAAGGCACATTTTTTTGGGTAATAAAGTAATTTACGCTTGCAGCTGGTTGTTTCTTGTTATTTAGACAATGCATTTAGGCATGGACATATCGACACAAAATAAGAAGGTTGAAAGAAATTTAGGGATGTCATAATTTTTATTTTTAACCCTTGCACGCCCGGCATAGCATAACTTCGTTAATTTTTAATTTTGAGAAAAACTTTAAAAGATACATTCACATATAATTATCTCAATCTAACGAACCGCAACGCAATTTTAAATGAATCCACGAGCCGGAACGGTATATTTTGGAATTCCACGAACCACAACGGCGCTCCGGTGCGTTCCTGTCCATTCCGAGCGCTGATGAATGGTATAGGAACGCATACGAATAGAAGAAGATAGAATATAAGAAGAAGAAGAAGATGGTTGCACTAATTCAGAATCCTTCGCGGATGCTGGCACAATTACTGACGACAATTTTATTGCAATCGGATGAATGGAATAGGAACATATACGAATAGAAGAATATATAATACAAGAAGAAAAAGAAGATAGTTTTTCTAATTCAAAAACCTTTGCGGGTGTGCATACAACCAGTTACCAAAATTTCATTGCAATCGGATGAATGGTATAGGAACACATACGGGACAGACTGACAGACAGACAGACATTCATTTTTATACATAAGATATAGCCTATACCCTTTATAAAATTTCATCGCAATTGGATGAACGGTATGGCAGCGCATAAAATACCAACAAACAAACAAATATTGATTTTTATATATTAGATTATATTATTTAAATAGTACCGTGACATTTCCATAATCTCTAGGAAGTGAATAATTTCCAATGACGACTGAGTGATTTTCTTTTGTTGTGATCATGCTCAAATGAAGTTGGTCTGTCAGACTCACTCTTTTGGGTCCTTTGCACAACTGAAAATCTGAAAAGTATAATGTAACGGGACCCTAAAAAAAAAATTGAGAATAAATTTTTTAAATAAGTTTATTAACACGTAATGCTGAAAATACACTCAATGACGATCGGGCACATATATGCCGAAAAACCCGTTTCTTATGTTAGCGTCCTGTGTTACATAGTGTAAATACGATGTGATAGAGTATAGACCAGGGGTAGTCAACCTTTTTATATCTACCGCCCTCTTTTGTATCTCTGTTAGTAGTAAAATTTTCGAACCGTCCACCGGTTCCACGGTAATGGTGATTTATAAATTACCATTACCAAGATTTATTATTATTTAAAATTACTTTATAAAATTTATAAAGCAGAGTAACAGCAAGTTAAAGCATCTCCGATATATTATTATCCTACAACTTTGACCGTTTTGGCAAGCGATTGTGTGCCTTATTCGTTATGTCCGATGGGTTAAAAAAAAACACACACTAAGGAAAAGTTCGATTTTTAAAACGGTGAACTAGAGTATGAAAGAAAGGGTTTTCCGCATTTAAGTTATCTTGCGATATAATATTGATGTTTCTCTAAAGCTTTCCGGCACGATACGTGACTTTATTGTTAATTGGGAATTTATTTTTTGGATGTATTTGCAACACTGAATACGTAAAATGGCGACCGCTTGACCTTGACATATCTTTGCGATCGCTTCTTACTTGGCTTGCCGCGTCATAATTTTTATTAAGACGTAATTTATTTAGGTTTTCGTGATTTTTCAATCTAGATAGTATTCTCAATTTAGTTATTTAGTGAATTATTTATGCTTTGGTGAATTTTCAATACGGATATTATCTAAATCGATATATTTGGTAAATTTTCAATCCGGAGTTTAGATTCACAATCATAATATTATTGGTGAATCTGATTTAATGCTAAAGAAATACTATTTTTTATCATTGTACGTTATTTACCTAATATGTTACGTTATTTTATTATGTTGTGAATGATTTTTTTTATCTGTTTGGTCCCTGTTTTTTACCTGTATGTACATATCGATCTTTTAACCGTAGGTATGCTAGATTTCAGCGATTTCCTATCCAATAGGTACGATCATTGTTGATTTATGAATACATACATATTATCGTTTCAGGTTATCCGATAGGTACGATCACTGTTGATTTCTGAATACGTCAACTATGAGCAAAAATCTGGATTTTGAAATGAATGGACATAGAGGATTGAACGATGACAGCATGGCCACTGTGAATGAGAATGTAGACGTAAATGCTAATATCGGAAATATTCCAAGTATTGACAATGCCTCATTGGAAGTTTCGACTGAAAACGACATGATGACTGCTTTGAATAATGACGTATAGTATGTATTGAATGATTGTGGCGACTTGGCAAACTGTCAAAATGGTGATATAATACATTATGTTTCTAACTGTGGTAATATTGTTAATAATAGTAATATAATGAATTTGTCGCATTCCCAAATGAGTGATTCTGACTGTGATAATTGAATGAATATTTTCAATCCAGAAAGTAGTATACTTCTAAAACCTAATCAAAGAAAACATTATAAATCCGCTATAAACGGGACTAACAATTTCATCACCCGACCAGCCATTGCCTTGCATCAATGAATAAAGTTTGTTATATTCCACATTGTAAAACAGTTCATTTTGCCAGTGAACGAGGTAAATTATTACATAGCTGTTGTCACAGGGGTAAAATTTTACATCCAAATATTTTACAATATCCTTCTGAATTCAAAGAACTTTTAACGGGAACCTCGAATAACTCCAAAAATTTTAGGGAATTTATTAGACAGTATAACAGTGCTAATGCTTTTGCTTCGTTTGGAGCAAATTTCAAAAGTATTCCAGGTAAAGGTACATATTGCTTAAGGGTGTCCGGCGAAGTCTACCATATGACATCTAGGAGTCTTCATGCACAGACAGGAGAGACACCATCATATGCTCAGCTGTATGTGTATGATACAGACGAAACAGTCAACCTGCGCATGCATCACCTTTCTAATTTAAGCTGTGAACCAAATATTATGTGCACTGTTGATGAAGTCATACAACGCGTAAGTCCATATGCCAAACAATATAAAAAAAACTTAAGAAAGCTGTAGAGGAAGATGAAACGCAAATTGCTGCAAACGGTGGAGAGTGTAGAAATATTCAAGTTCACTTTACGCGGTCAACAATAAATGATCAGAGAAGGTATAATGCTCCCACTATCACTAATGAAATGGCTATTATATATGTAGCAAATCATGAAGATTAATTATCTCACAAGATAGATGTAGCTGTTTATCCAAAAAAAATTGCAAGGTCCACAACGCATAAGCATGTTATCTAAACATCTAGATCCTATGGTATTTTCACTTTTGTTTCCCAGTGGAGAATTTAGCTGGACTTCTGGCTTAAAACATCATTCTGGTTTTGCTACCAAACAACGTAATACTGTGACCTCTATGCAATTTTATGCCAGTAAGATAGCTGTACGTCGAAATTTATTTAACCCTCTTCATTTTTCGGGAAAGCTATTCCAGCAATATTTAATTCATGGTTATATGGTTTGCGAATCTAGTCGCATTAATTACCTAAAGGAAAACCAAAAAAAAACTTAGGGTTGAATGTTACCAAGGCTTATTAGATCACTCTAGGAACCGTACCGGCAAAGGTAAGGCTCGAATCGGCAATGTTGTTATACTTCCGTCCACTTTCATCGGAGAGCCACTTCATATGCTTAAACTATATCATGATTCAATGGCAATGGTTCGTAAATTTGGTCGTCCTGGTTTATTTATTACTTTTACTTGCAATCCTAAGTGGCCAGAGATACAAAATGAACTGGAGACTACTCAAACTGCTGTCGATCGACCGGATTTAGTTGCTAAAATTTTTCAAATAAAGGTAGAGGAATTCATAAAGGATATAACTTATAATTATATTTTTGGCAAAATTTGTGCATGGGTATATGTTATAAAAGAACAGAAAAGAGGATTGCCTCATTTGCACGGGTTGTTTACTTTGAGTGAATAAGATAAATTGCACACATCCACAGATATTGATAATGTAGTTTCAGCTGAGTTGCCGCATTCAACTGATGATATTATGTACAACTTAATTTTAAAGCACAATGTACACGGACCCTGTGGCATTTATATCCTAAATCTGTATGCATGATAGATGGTAAATGTTCAAAAAAAAATCCCTAAATCATTTAGAGACGACACCGATAGCAATTTTAGTGCATATACACAATACAGAAGACTGGATAACTCTACAGAAAATCATAGCGTACGTGGGTTACATGTGGACAATCGATATATTGTACCTTACAATTCATATCTTAGTAAAAAGTTTAACGCGCATATTAATGTCGAGATTTGTTCTTCAATAAAATGTATTAGGTATATACATAAGTATATTGCAAAGGGATTTGATTGTGCTCGCATTAAAATACAGGAAACCGTCGATTCATCTGAAACCAATCAAGGTCAGAAGTATGATGAAATTAGTGAATATATCAATTGTCGATATGTCAGCGCTCCAGAAGCCGCATGGAGAATACTTGAGAACCCCATCACTGACCATTCTTATTCTGTTTATTTAATTGCTGTACATTTACCAGGTGGTCAGTCTATATATTATAATGAAGGTGAGGAGGAAACAGTTCTTAGACGAGTGGCTACTGTTGACACTACGTTAACTGCTGGTTTAAACTAACTAGTGAAGACAGTCAAGCGCGTCTAATTTGCTATCAAAATATACCTAATGAATATGTTTTTTCAGAGAGAAAATGGAAAAAACGACATAGAGGTGGTGATAAAGTAATTGGGCAAATCCAATCCGTTTCTCCGAGAAATGATGAACTGTATTACTTAAGATTAATTTTATTGCAAGTTAAAGGCGCTACATCTTTCGAATCGTTGCTCACAGTCAATGGTGATTTGTTGTCCTCTTATCGAGAAGTAGCACTCGCTTTAGGGATTATTGACGATGATAGAGAATGGCACAAATGCATGGAGGAGGGATCACATTATATGATGCCTAAAGCTCTTCGACAACTTTTTGTAATAATTTTAATTCATTGTCAACCTGCTAACCCGGTCAGTATATGGAATGATTTTAAGTCTTCTATGTCAGAAGATTTTTTTCATAAAGGTGCTTCTGATGAAGTGGCTATTAATCTAGCTCTTTTAAATATTCAAGATATGCTGAGTAATGAAAATTCATCGTGTAGTAACCATGGGTTACCGGAACCTGATAGTAGTAGTATTATAGATTCGCCTACAGTTTATTCAAATTTTCACTCTAATTTGGGTGAAGAAATGATGACAAAATTAAATAATAAGCAACTCCATGCATTTGATTCAATCTTACAGTCCGTATTCGATGAGGAATGTAGCATTAATAAATGTTTTTTTATAGATGGGCCAGGAGGCAGTGGAAAAACTTTTCTTTATAAAGCCATTATACACACATTGCAGGGTAAAGGTAAAAATGTAGTATCTATTGCTTGGACAGGTATAGCAGCTCTTTTGCTTCCAGGAGGAGTGACCTGCCATACCGCTTTTAATTTACCTTTGAATTTGCAAGTTGACGCTACATGCAGAATATCTTCAAAAAATCGTAAAATCATTAGTGATGCTGACTTAATTAAATGGGATGAAGCACCAATGGCTCCAGTAACTGCTTTAGATATAATAGAGCGAACAGTTAGAGACATTATGAATAATGACCTTAATTTTGGTGGAAAAATTATTGTTTTAGGTGGAAATTTTCGGCAAATATTACCTGATTGTAAGAAAGCTTCTCGCTTATTTAGTTTCATTGTGTATAAAAAGTAGCCAACATTGGAAAAAAAATTATTACATACACTTTAAAATATAATATGCGAGCATTAAGTAGCGATATAAAATTCTCCCAATGGTTATTAGATCTAGGTAATGGTCAACTTCCTCATATCGAGGGAGAGTCGGAGTCATCTGTATTGATACCTGATATTTTGATATGTCAAGATGTCATTCGTAGTATTTATAATGATATGCATACGGTTTCTGATGTACCTTCGTTCAGCAAAAGAGCTATTTTGTGCACCAAAAATGATCATGCACGTTTTGTAAATGAAAAATGTTCTTAAAAGTTTAGAAGGTGTAATGCAAACGTTTTATTCAATAGAAAAAATCATTGACGAAGAAGGTCACTTGGATGTAGATGAGCAGATAAATTACCCAGTTGAATTTTAATAGTTGCAATTCAAATGGGTTACCACCACATATTTTAAATTTGAAAATTGGTGCAATTATTATAATCTTGCGAAATTTATCAATCGGTGATGGTCTATGTAATGGCACTAGAATGGTAGTGCGAAATTTATGTAGTAATTTAATTCAAGCAGAAATAATAACTGGTGAAAAACAAGGTAGTATTCACTTCATTCCACGAATTTCATTAAATACCTCTTCAGACGTGACAATACCTTTTAATATGTGTAGGAAACAATTTCCAGTAAAATTAGCATACGCAATGACAATAAACAAGTCACAAGGACAAACTTTTCATAAAGGCGGTCTATTACTCCCTGAACCTGTTTTTACTCATGGTCAGTTATTATATGTCGGTTGCTCAAGAGTACGGTCTGAAACATCGTTGCATATACAAATAGTTGAAGGACCGAAACAAAAAAAAAATACAAAATGGCTGAAAATATTGTTTTTAATAAAGCTCTAGATTAAATAGATTTTATATTATCTCATCAGATGAATGCAGTAATTGTAATGACGAACTCTGACCCTCTATTGGAGCTGAATTTTTACAACATATATATTTTTTAATTATTTTGTTTACTTAATTTATGGTAACGATAATTTTATTTTTGAGAATGAAGAAATAAAAAAAGGTTCTATTAATATCAATTACTTTTTGCACTAATAAAATATACAATTTATAATAATATAGTAAAAGATATGTTAAAAACGAATATTAAAATTTTGAACTCTGCTAAATATATTTCAAATTACACAATAGATGTAATATGTGATTTGACATAATCTTTTTCCTGTGTGTTCGACATTTGATATCGCCATGATATTTTATAAAAAACCTCTTTAATATTACAATTCAAGTCGCGGCATAGATTCATGCAGACTTCGGTTACACATTATCATTTTTTATTTCTATTTCATTGTGTAAATATTTCTTTCTTTATAAATTTATAATACATTAATTAGTTTTTCATTTTGGTGGAAAGGGTGAGAGAAAGCATTTTAATCCTCATTCAATCATAAATGAACAACAAAATGTATAATTTTTGTAATAATATTTACCTTTGTATTTACAACAGCAGTATACGAGTACACAATAAAGGAAGACATCAAACTTGCACACTAGTACATTTAAACATTGTTTTCAGAGATGCGGCAATTGAGATGTGTAACTGCAAACACCTTCAATAGAAATATTTACTTTTAATTGCTATATTATTATGTCTGCTTAATATATTATTGAAATAATTTACAATGATTGAAAGAGGATAGAAAATGTTGGGGTGAAGGGCGGTTCTCTCATTTTTTTATGTTTTAAATATTATAATTCACACAAGGAATGTTAATAAAACACTTGATTGTAATGTTCCCCTAATTTTTGGTATCTAACTGATATGATTTTATGTCTATAATCATCGTCACGTTATTATCATAGATATGTTATATATTATAGAGATACACTATCACCACCAGTGTCACCTACTTTCTGAAATACAATATGAACACGTGATTTATTCAGTATTGTAAATGCGTAACTGTACTGATATTCAAATAAAAAACCATTTTCCCTCCTGAATAGAGAATACCATGAATCATCACAGAGTGGGAATTTTATTATAGAACCTTTTAAGAGAAAATATTATCAACAATTTGTTTGATTCATTGGGGTTTATATGGAAAATAAATTAACCTCACAAATTGCAAATATGACAAATCAATAAAATGAGAAACTGACTGAAGTGAGCAAAAGTCTCTTTCATGATTAAAAAAAACCAGATGCCTCCATCGCATATAATTTTTATTTGATGCATTTTATAATTGCATTAACGCCAAATTGACTAAGTCATAACAATTTACTAAACAATTTTATTAAAATCCAACACCATGTCATCAGCACGACAAGCTGTCTGCAAGACCTAGCGAGACAGACTGGCGAGAGCCAGCTCGGTCAGCTAGTATAATAATAAATACTTATAGGTACAAATCTCTAAAGAGACACTGTTGTACGCTAAAATTGTTTCTTGATTTTTGCATTATATTTCTTGCTGTACCAATATTTTACATTCCACATTAAAACTGGCGGGCTTATACCGATACTTTGAAATAAATACTTACCATTCATTTAAAATTCTGACAGTTGTTATTTAACAACTTTTCAGTATTGTCTATTAATACTTGCTTTAAAAATGCACGCCTTAAAATAATTATATCTGCCGATTTCCTGGGGATAGGAAAAAGAGCATGCTCGAAGCATGCACTGAAAATATTAGTTAGAGCAGTGACGCTGCTGTTGGGAAGATTTTTTATTGGTTTATTGTTTATTTTATAGTTTCCGGGAGCCTTGCCGTTTTTATGGCTCTTAATCCTGAATTCTACTTCGTATGTAGAGACTGGGGTAATAGGAAGAGGTGTAGATTCATGAATCTCTGCTAGAATAGTGCGTGATTTCTCATCGATCGATTTAACATGGTGCAATATTCGTTTCAATATACAAAGTCGTTTGTTAGGTTAAATATTAGATGGAGGAGTTTTAGGCTTTATAAACATTTTCACAACCAAGTAGCTGAAGGATGGATACTATTGAAGACAGGAAAAATCATATTTATTAATGATATAAAAGTCTTAATTGGTAAAGATTACCTGCACATCTATTTTATACACAAGACTGCTATCGAAGTACTACCACTTATTGTAATAATCACAATAAATTAGTTGTAATTGTAACAATACGTGCTATGTTCACGTGCTATGTTACTCAGGCACTGAGTACACTCACCAAAAGGCAAATAAACACTGACCATGAATACTATTAACTCTTACTTATATAACAAATCAATACAATAGAGTAGGTAAAAACTCCATTACCTACCTATCAAGTCAAGGGTCACAATAAAAAATAACAAACATATTATGAATAGTAGTTAGGTTTTGACGATTTAATATAATATGCCAATCTAGTGTATTAATAAGATAGAGGTTTTTTTTTTATTAGCACTTAACCCCTAATGCCCTCATAAACGTAACAGGGCTGCTACTCAAAGACAAGCCGTGCCAACTTTATCTATTTTATAATTTAATAAACATTTGAGAATGTAACATTCTATATTGAACATACATAGAAGTGTTTCGAATTTATAAATGTTTATTAATAAATGTCAATTGTTAAATACCTAACGTAAAATAGTCGTAGCCCACTAAACAGGTTTGATTTTGACTTGAAAAGGCTTCCTGATTACTTAATTTAACACAACTCGTTTTAAAGCAAATAATTCATATATTTGTAGGTAGGTAGCTAGGTATTTAATTGTTATATTTTTTATTTATGTTTTAAGTTAACTTAGAAAATATGTAATTTAAATATTTAGCCATTTTATATTTTAAAAAATCCACGATAAAATTAAATGACTTATACTAAAACTGGAACCAAATGAAATATATATTCTTCGAAAGATTTAGAAGGTAGAGGATAATTTTATGTTTTTTACTCTCTCACACAGAGTACACCTACCTACCGAACCGGTCACAATTTTGATAAATTCAAATGAAAATTGATTGTATAATTCTCAAAAAAATATCACACTAAAACTCAACTTAAAAAGGTTTAAAAATATTATATTCACCATTCCCTGCAACCTGTAACAATAGCGCCGAATTATTGGCGCCGATTCCCTCCAATAGCTTGGTGGTTAATTCGCGTAAAATAAAATGTAAATATACTTAATATTTTTAAATTTCTTACCCAATTTTTAAGTATATTAATAGTATCCATAGTTACAATGCTTGTAGACGATAAAATAACGCCCAAAATACCGAAAAAAACATGCTTCTGCTTTAACATGGTAATACTTTATGAAGTTTAATAATATTATTCTTTACGTATGTAATGTATTATCTTCCTAGAGTAACATGGATTTTAATATAGATATTACACTAAAATAAAGATTAATGTCATATCAACAGGAAATCCGTTTTAAATAAATAGTTATAATAATAAATGATTGATCGGTTATTAAACTTCTATTAACTACAAAACAAAAAAAACAGTCTCGATTATAAAGTAATGATCTTCTTTTATAATCAATGACCGAAATGGAAAATGTTATATAAAAAGTAAACAAGCGTCATTAACCGATCATTCCAACTGCAATTAGAGCCCTGATAGGAAAACTGTATTGTGTAAGCATGGTGAATTAATAATAATAGTTAAAAAAAAAAACAAAAAATATCAACGTAATTTGCATTTTTTAATCTATTGTCAGAGATACTATATTATTATAATTATAGTCATAGTGTATAGAATTTCGAATGCTGTAATGCTGCCTGTTGAAGGGAGGTAATGTTCATTTGGACAGTCATACTTTCGTTGCTTATTTGAATCTTGTTTCATCTTTCGCATGTATAGGTAAAAAACTTTACAGTCACTGTTGTACGCTAAAATTGCTTCGCATCTGTTTTGGTATTATTTGTGTGTATGCATTGGCCTGTAATAAAACCCTACTTAGAACCGCCTGCAATTATTACCGTATCACCAATTGCTTAGGCGCACAGTGGAGGGGCGTAAAGGGCGGAGTTTCTATTGTTATGGTCTTCCCTGGTCATAAACAAGTCATAAACTCATTTTTTGGAGTCATCTACAGTGTGTTCATATAGTGATTGTTAACTGGCTATCTATCGACGTGCCCTAGAAAAACCACGATAAGTCTGAAAATAGCGTTTTAAGTTTTATTAGCTTTTTATAATAATAATAATATCATATTTTTGTGCATGTGCTGTAAAAATTTCAGGTCTCTAGCATAAAAATTGACAAAGTTAGGTTTTCGACAATGGTGCTCTATATCTACATATCGCATCGACCAAATTTGTGTTCACATAAATATCCGAGGAGTATAGTCATATATCAATAAAAAAAGTGTACTGCGTTTTATTTTACGAGTAAGAAGGTTGTTATACTTGTAATAACAGTCTTTAACGGAGATCCTAATATACGGCATGGTTTATATTGACGTATCACATTAGTTTTGAAAAATATATTGGTTTATCTTCGGAAAATATTGGAATTTGCAGTAGGTAAATGCAGTTTTAGTTAAAAAGCTACTCACTAGTCACTAGTACTAGTGTTTTATTATCAAAATATTATATTATTGAATATAAAACAAACAAAATAGAAAAGAATTATTTTTTACTAATATAGGTAGGTACTTTTACTATACTAGGACACAGTAATAATGTTTAAATATTGATTATTCATTATATTGATTCATCAGCCAATTTCAATCCACCGCAAAATAAAGACCTCCACAAGCTTTCTTCGACTATTTTCGGTTGATTACTCTTCTACTTAGATACCCAAAAAACAATGTTGAAGGTAATGTTTAAGTTTGAAATTGTTATATTATTTGATATTAAACAAATATCCAATAGAAAACGATATGGATATATCATTATAATAATTCACTGTTTCAATTATTTAGATGAGTAAAAAAAGTATGTAATTATAAATAAACTTAATTTAAATAAATACCCAGCAGAAAACGACATATTTTAATTAAATATTATTACCTATCACTAGAAAACAAATTGTTTTGCAATTAAAAATGTACCCACCTAAAATATCCGATCATGTCCGATCATAATGAGGCCCCCCACAGATTGGAGAACAGGTTTTGTTTTTACGAGAAATGGATGTCAGCCACTTGCTCAACCTATTAGGTACGTACTCTGACTCCGACCACAAATTGAAAAACAATTTGTATCTATTTTTCAGACCCATGATTCAAACTCGGAACCCACGATGTTATAGGCCGATGCTTATACCTATAATATTATGTTTTAACTTCAAAACATTATTTTATTTTCGGTACAGTATGACACATTTTGATTAAATTAGTCTTGTACATCGATAATAACAACTAGGCAGTATTTTCATGTTTAAATTACAAAATATTTTATTATTTAAAAGGAAGGACTTATCTAGCTAGCAAATACAAGAGAGTTTATTTTATTATTCTCTTAGTAAAATTCTTACTAATTACGGAATAATATTTATGACTTAAGAAAGTGAAAAAAATCATTTTTATTTCTCTTTCAAATGGTGAGAATTTCCGAAAGGCTTACTAATTGATTTGTACACATTGGGACCAACTTAAGCTCATTGTAAAACTTAAATACGTCCGACGCGTTAATTTTATGTTTGCAATAATATAAAAGGGGATATATTATTATTACTTTGTACATTGAATGTTTCTCGAAAACGAGCTCTGTGGATTATAAATTATTATTACATGTCGGTCACCTAAAAGAAAAGATTAGCCGGGTTTTTTGAAAACTTATTTTATCTATTATTTTCAATAGAATTTTACTGAAAAACGTGTATAATAGTCAGTTTATGAATCATTTATTGTTGTCTAGAATCTAGGTAAATAATATGTATGAGATGGGATTAACATATTGTGGTATCCCTGTGGCTCTATTCTATGCTTATCGACCGCTAAAGTGATAAAGTGAAAAATATTATCAAACTTAGGGTAGGTTTGTATCAAAATATTAGCACTTATTGTAACAATTACACAAAGCCGGTTTTTATTGTTGCAATAAGTGCTATATTTTAACAGCACCTATCTTGCTGCTGTTAAAATATCGCATTTATTGCAACAATAAAAACCGGCTTCGTGTAATTGTTACAATAAGTGCTAATATTTTGATACAAACCTACCCTAAGTTTGATACTATTTATCAATTTAGTGTTCGATAAGTATAGAATAGACCCACTGGTAGGTATAATATCAAACAAAATATCAATTGGTTTTGAAAAATCTAGTACCTACTCTCATATATACTTACCTTGTATTAATTTATTGAATATGATTGTTTTAAAATATTAAAACTAGCATAAATAGTAATTACTATTTTTTATCTAAGTTAAATCGGTTGGAGTTATATAGATCGATCAAAATAGTAAGTTAAATAAGGTGCTATGAATGATAATTGATATTAAACTATGTTTTTTTGAGAAAGTATTTAATAAAACTCTACGTAATTGATTAGATTAGATAACAATATAATGTATCATTTAAAGAAAATACTAGTTAAAAGCCAACCGTTTAGAAAAATGCAGATTCGTACCACGATTATTTAAATTTTAAACTAAATATTACAATGTTGGGAGGTACATATTTATTTTATCTTTCCAAATAAATTATTGCAATCATGACACCTCGTAATAATTAACATAACTGAGTTCAATTAAGACGTACTTATACTGATGTTTCATGATTTATGTTGACAATTAAATATAATTCAACGCCCACGGTGGCCGCGCGGCTTAAGCGTTGGACTATAACGCCGTGGGTCCCAGGTTCGAATCCTGGGTCTGGCAAGTACACATATTGTTTTTCAATTTCTGTGTGTCAGGGTATTGACCTAATAGGTTGAGCAAGTGGCTGACATCCATTTCTCTTAAAAAACAAAAAAAAAATCTGTCAATACAAACCTCTACTCTGTGGAGGCCCATATGATCCTATTAGGATCGGACATGGTCGAAAGAAAAAAAAGAATGTTTACTAATCGATAATTAAACTCATATCAACAATAAACATTAGAAAAACAAAACGAAAGTTAATATGATCACTGTATCAGTATTTATAAGCTTTTAATTACAATTTTACAAAATCAATTACAGAAAGATATTATGTTGCAAAAATTGAATTGAAAAAAGTGAATAGAAGGTAGGTACTGAAAAGGTTATCACTCTTGCTACAGCAGAACTACATAATGTTGTATCAATGTTATTTTAGATAGGTAATTACCTAATCGTGATTATAGAATGTGTATGTAATACAAGCCTAGTATAAATTTTATATGAATTTAACTTCTGCTGATGAATATTTTAATAATGCGATCTCATTTGATAACGAAAGTGAATTCAGCTGTCTTTAAATAATAATTATTAGGTTATATATAACACTTTCTTTAGGTTTATTAGTATTAAAATTTTTGAAACTAATAAACCTACTTAAATATATTTTTTCCAACATTTCGATGCTTTGGTAGGTACATTTGTGCCAAATTGTTATGTATAATATTATATTCCACTAGTTATTTAATATTTTTGTATTTTTGTATTGAACAATAATAATTATGTGTGTTCTAAAGTGATAATTACTAATTTAATTCACTCAGTATATCCTTTATGTAAACCATTAACGAACTTATAATGATTTATTTAATGAAATATATTATCTCTCTGGTTTCGATAATTATACTGAATATTAATTAAATTAAAATTGTTCTAGCGATATACATGATGATTAACATTACATTGTTTTTTTCTATCTATTCTATATTTTTAATGAAAAATTTGTTACGAAGTAGGTATAAAAAATAGATATTTTATTGATGGTGCAGTAAGTAGTGTTATGTACTAATTTCCTCATAACTTCTTTATTATTCCATTATAAACATTTTTCTTGAATGTTTATTATTTCGTAATGTACATATTCTGATTATTTATAAAAATATCAATAATAATTTGCAAAAAAACATAAAAAGTCATACTTAAATACATTTAAATTATAAAAACTCCGTATAAAAATATATATATATCAATATGTCCCTATATCCCTTGTTAAGATTTTATAGACACGCTGTACTATTTCGAGTTAAATATTGCGCAATGTCAATTTTTCCGTAAAAGAGCGTTATAACTATAGTTGTAATTAATAAAATCGTATGGAGTAAGAAAAATGCGACGTAAAATAAGGTTTCTATCTCAGAATATGAATGTGTTATGCGGAGTCAGTAATCTATTTCGTCCGCGCAAAAGCATGTTGAATCGAGTCAAAATATAAAGTGCGTAATATTATTCCAAATAAAAACGATTTTTGGACATTATCTCAGCTGTTAATTAATGAATCACCATTAAATTTTGATAGGAATATAGACCATAAAATGGTCTATCTGATTTACTTAAATAAGATAAGAAAAAACTTATTCATTTTATATGATGAATTTAATAGCGTAAATATTTTAGTTTTTTCGCTCTCCTGAACATTTATGATTTTAGACTTATCATGGTTTTTCCTGGGGCCGTCGCTATATAGCTGGGCGCGTCTTAAGTGTCTAATGTATGAGGTTATTTTCTTCCTATTATTGATTTTACTTTAACAACATTATACTTATAGTTGAAAATGCCATTTGTAATTGTTCCAGAAGTCCTAATGATTATATGTATAAAATTAATTGACATTGCCAACAAAATTATGTATTTACGGTATTATAATTGTCTTTAATCGTTTAGTTCTCTATAGATTTATAATAAGTATCTTTAGAATTATCTTCAAATGTGGTAATTTTGCCCATTTTTTGAATAATAAAATGCCTAATTCTTGTCAAATTTGGGATCACAGAGATTGTCAATAGGTATAATTTTTTATCGTAAATATTTCACTACAACAATGTCAACATAAATTATATAATGGTTTTATAAATGCGTTTAAAAATTAATAAACGTAAAAAATCTTAACACCACTGCACATGCATTTACTGAAATATGACTATATTCTAAAACATTAGAGCGAGAGGTTTAAAAGAATACTATTTTATGCAATAAAAATACTTTATGCAGTCATCAAATGTTTTAAATAAATATAAAGGATAATAAGGCTTCAAAATTATATTAATAGATTATCTACAACGTTTAAGGAATTTCCAGGATCATGCTTTGAAAATGCAATACAAGCTCCATTTTCACCTACGCTGAGCATGTCCGCCCTTAAGGCTAATTCATAAATTCCAAAACATTGTATATTCCCAATCACAACTAAATAAATAATAATACACGATGTTTTCATTGAATTGTAACTATCAGTATAAGTAAATAATATATAGGTACCTATGTTATAATGAACGCATTTTTATTCCATATTTTATTAAAACAATAAGTCATAAAAAATATGCTTATTTACCGTAATTCTTCATGCACACCCTGTGTCAATACTACCAAAAAACACCAACACAACTGCAAATCGTTTTTAGCGTACATCAGTGTCCCTGTACACTATTAATAAATAAATACAACTATTATTAATTCAATTAAGTCATTATGTACATATGAATAAAATAATCTAATAAAAAGTATGTAATTATTATGTATTTATTTATTCAATAGGTACTGAATATACTTAATGTTGAAGAATATTATAATATTTCCTATAGAAAAAACACAATTTTGAAAAATATCACGAGTATCTTTACATACTGCGACGGGCTCTGCGTCCTGCTGGTCGTGTCCACATGAGCAACCCGACCCATGTCTTGCCAAACCAAACCCCTCCCCTGCTTATGGGCTTATCGAAAACGGGGTTAACTCAATACACGTATTTTTGTAGTTAGGCCCCTGTGACCCTAAATACGATGCATGCGTGAGCATTGATCGCACACATCGCCTAAATACTGACATAATGGGAGGTCAAATGCGATCCATGCAGGTTTGGTTCTGCGACCAATCTCGCCATACATACTACCACCGTGATTTTTTTTATCGAGATAAACGATGTTGTTGACCCGTTCGATTTGAATGCCAATAATAACTTTTTTTTTCTATTAAACAAAGCAGTTTATTATTATTTTTATTACATTTATCTTGGGTATTTATTTTGCAAGCTCCTGCAACCTATTCTTCGGTCATCTAGGTCATTCACAAAGATAATGATGTCATCTGCAAAGCGGAGGTGATGTAGAATTCGCCGTTAATGATTCAACTGTTTTCCAAGTTAATTCGCCTGAATAGATCTTCTAGAGTAGCGATGAATAATTTGGATAATATCAACCAATTTGGCAACCTTTTCTAATATGAAACCTGCAAGACTGTATAATTCAGAATTTTCATATTATAGTGCTACAGATTACTTGGGTATACAAGACCTCTATAGTTGAGAATTTTTTAATGGAGTCTTTGAAATGCTTTTTCTACTCAATGAAAACCAGGTAGTAGCCTGTATTCTTGATATTACTCTCTAACTTTCGTGACAGCCTGTATTTATGATTCATTGTGCACTAGAGTTTTCTGAATCCAGCTTCCTCTTTCGGTTGGTTCTCATTTAGTACAGTTTCTAGGCGGTTGGGTGGTATTTCTGTGAAAGCTTTGTACAGTGTCGGCAACTGTTCATCGAAAATTTTGACAGAACCTCAAGGTCTCCTTTCTTATGTATGATGATGATGATTGAGATAATATCCAAGTTTTTTGAACATTTACTCAAGCAGACCGGTTGTGAATCAACCTGAAAGCATGTTTACGGTTTTACCGGCTTTCTAGAGAATTTTAAGTTCATATTCTTCTGAAGATTTCCTATTTTTCATGGCTGCTGTCGCATGCACTATGTACTAATCTCAGGGAGCTAGGTAGGCTTCATCATATTTTTTACTATGAGGATCTGAAATTGTCGTATTTTTGTCAGCTTCATCATTATAGAGAACACTATAGGATTCCACCACTCTACTCAACATGTGACCCCAGTTCCTCACAACAGTCCCATCTTGCGCTTTTAATGTAGCGATTTATCTTTGATCGCCGTTGCCAGTTGTCTAAAGTTGTTTAAATCTAAGAAGATCTCGTATATTTTTACGAAGGGATATGGAAGATTATGAGTTTTTAGACCATTTGAAATTTGCTAGTAACTCTTTGTTTCCAGTCGCTGCTATGCTTCTTTTCTCCCAGGTTTGCTAGACAGTGTGATCTTGCATTGTCAATGCCAGTTGTAATTGGTAGGTAGGTGGCCGTTCCTTCAGGAATTGTTAGCACCATCCGCCTCCGTAATCAGTGCTGGATTGGCCTCCAGAGAATGAGGCCCGAAATGTTTTTTTCTTCTTTTGAATTTTGACGTAGCCCACCACGCTGTCTGGGTGAGTTGGTGCGTGTTTTTCTGTCTGGGGTTTCATTACAATTTCCTTCAAATGTTGCTCGAGCAAAAATATTTTTCGTTTTTACGACAGGACACCGTCAGTGTAAAAGTACAATCTTAATTTATAATGTGCACATACAGGTGCCGTTGGTGGTAAGAAAATTTAATAATTATTGTCATATGATATACAATTTAATTTTTTTGACCATGAGAAGATCATATGGGTCGCCATATAGGTTCAAACTTTAATTCCAAACGCATATTGAACAATAATATGTTTATTCGCTAAAACCAGGATTCGAATCTGGCACCCACGACATTATAAGCCCACAATTTAGCCGCTTGGCCATCGAGGGGAAATACAATATATTTAAAATTTAAATATTAGGTAATTTACAATTATCTGAGGTTCGAGACCAGTCTCAAATAGTTTAACCATGGTGCCTTCAATCCATACTTTATCGAAATTATTTATATATATATAAATTATATAATCGGGGTTAAACAGTGATTTCTTCGTTTCAGGATGTGGTGGTCACGATGTATATTGTATATTATATTATTTTTTATAATTGTATATTATATTATTTAAATGGCACAGTACCGTGACATTTCCATAATCTCTAGGAAGTGAATAATTTCCAATGACGACTGAGTGATTTTCTTTTGTTGTGATCATGCTCAAATGAAGATAGTCTGTCAGATTCACTCTTTTAGGTCCTTTGCATAACTAAAAATCTGAAAAATATAATTTAACGGGACACATGTAATGGTGAAAATACACTCAATGACGATCGGGCACATATATGCCGAAAACCCCGTTTCTTATGCTAGCGTCCTGTATCACAGAGTGTAAATACGATGTCATAGAGTAGAGAACAGGGGTTGTCAACCTTTTTATACCTACCGCCCACTTTTGTATCTCTGTTAGTAGTAAAATTTTCCTTCCGCCCACCGGTTCCACGGTAATGGTGATTTATAAATTAGGGAAGTAACTTTGCTTTAAAAAAATTATAAAGCAGAGTTACAGCAAGATAAAGCGTATAATAATAAATACTTATAGGTAAAGCACTCTACAGAGACACTGTTGTTCGCTAGAATAGCTTCGCATCTGTATTGTTATTACATGTTTGTGTGTATGCATTAAGGTCTGTAATAAAACCCTACTTAGAACCGCCTGCGATTATCATCTTATCACCAATTGGTTAGGCGTGTAGTGCAGGGGCATAAAAGGCGGAGTTTATATTGTTATTGAGAGTCACTGGCCATAAACATGTCATAAGCCCATTTTTTGCTGTCGTCTACAGTGTTTTCATATAGTGATTGTTATCGAAACGATTTTGCATATTGACTGATAACGTCCCGTTTAATTAATCATAATATTAATGCACAAGCGAAGGAAGTTGTATATTATAATATATATACGTACCTACATAAAAAATAAAAACGAAATGTGTAGTGAAAGTAGTGTTGTGACGGAAGTTTCGGATGCATCAGGAGTTGGTTTAAGAACGGTTTGGCGTGTTTTAAGAGAAAAACAGAAAACATGGATTTTTGCGAATCCTAAAAAGAGGGTTGTTCAAAATAAAAATAATATTGATAAATCTGTAATTCGACGATGTATTCACGATTTTCATAAAAATCATAAAACTGTTGCAACACTGAAAAACATTCATGCAGTCATCAAATGTTTAAAATAAATATAAAGGATAGTAAGGTTTCAAAATTATATAAATAGAATATCTACAACGTTTAAGGAGTGTCCAGGATCATAGTTTGAAAATACAATAAAAACTCAATTTTGACCTACGCCGAGCATGTCCCCCCTTAATAGATATTAACATGAATAATTATAGAAATATAAATACCTAAATGTATATGAATCTAATTGGGGTGAGAAACATTATTCAAAGACATGAAATAATAGACAAACTAATCACAATTTCCTATTGGTTTCGTTATGAGTTTGAATAAAAATAAGCAACTAAGCGTGGATACAAATTTGAGTGAAGATACCTTGGTTAAAACAAAATACATGCAGCTTCATTCAAAGCTCAGATTTTTCGTAAATTCGAAATATTTTGATTAAGTAAACTATTTTTAATCAAATTAAAATCCATCGTATACGAAAAAGCAAGGGCATGGTTTTTAATAAATTAATTTAAAAAATAATGTAATACGCAAGATTTACGAATGTAGCATTATTTATTAAATATGAATCATTTTAAACAACCTCAGAAGTGTAGGTTCATATTATTAGAAAAAAACCGGTGTGTGTACTTATATACGCGCGTTAGAAGTTATACTTTTCTGGCGTAATAAAACAAAATAAGCCGTCACCTGAGTCTATTAATATTACAGTGGATTAGGAATTATTATGAAAACGTTCTTTCATCAACCTTTCATTCATCTGTGTCTCACATAGCACATGATAATTGTAATTTACAAATTGTATTGGACCATAACTCATCTTTGCCATACAGCGATTATAATCGATTCAGAAGTGCCCATGATCAATTAATAAAAAATCAAATTTTGACATATTTTTGGATTATTTACCAACTCGACATTCACAAAATTTATTTATTTATTGATATATAATTTTACTCATACATAATACTTACATAAATCCTCAAATCTTGATACACATTTTTTAAAATGAAAAATAAATAGACACTCCAATATAAATAAAGTTTCATGAATATAAATTAACAGTGTAGAAATATTGTTTATGTTTACAACACGTGCTGTTTACCTGGTTGTATTGAATGACTAACTAAATGACAATATGCGCATGCGCATCTACCCTCGAGACCGAAATGAATATAATCAAAATAATAAATTGTGTTGCGTCGGCGCGCGTAGCTTCGTCACATGCCAAAACTTCGGTCTGCGTTAATTGTATTTAAATATTTTTATTTCGTATTAATTTTACCTTACATAATATAAAAAGTTTTATCATGCATGCGATGATCACAAATATGAAATAATTTGATTGACGTTATATAAGGATCGTTTCTTTCAACCTGAACGAAAAAAATCAAATTAAACCATAGACAATATACATACAAATTGTATGTGTAGAAAGTTGACCGGAAATAGTTTGAGATTTGACGTTTGGTTCAGTGTATCATTGAAAATCAAACCGTTCTCGGACCATCAGAAATGGTTTGACATTTTTTTATTTTTTTTTAATTTTATTACTAATTTCTGTATAATTTTTAATTATACAGAAATTTAAAATATAATATTAAAAAGTTAATTGCAACCAGCAAAGTTTCCATATATACATTATAATATAGTTAATCCTAACAAGATAGAAAGTAAAATAACATAAATATAAAGAAATTACATAAGAAGATTACATGAGAAAAATGAGAAAAAATGAGGAAGAATAATGAATAATTAAATGATATACAAAAGATAAAAAAGAAAAATAAAAAAGTAACATAAAAAATAAATGAATATATATATATATGTATAAGTAAATACATTATATATCTATTTATACAAAATTTTTGAGATAGCATGTTTAAATGAAACATGTGAATTATTAAAAGGATCAACGGTAGAGAAATACATATTATAATTTAAACAAGAGCGCCGAATAAAGGAGTTTTGTGCATAATTAGAACCGCTACGACTGATATGGTACAAAGTTTGGTTTCGTGTAAATCTTGATGGACAATGTAAACCTAGCCTTTCGAGTAGGTTTGGCGAGTCAACAAAACCATTGATAATTTTAAAAAGAAAATACTGATCAGATATAGAACGTCGACTTTCCAAAGATGGTACCATAAAAGTTGCAGCGGTCGAAGTAGAATTAGATAAATCATAACAGTAGGTTTTAAAATTAACGTGCTTGCGAAATCGCTTTTGCACCGCTTCGAGCCTATTTATATAAGTAACGTACTGTGGATTCCACACGACGGAGGCATACTCTAATAAGGATCTAACATAAGAGAAGTAAAGAACCTTCAGAACATCAGGCGATCTGAATGGTTTAGAGATACGAAGGATAAAACCTAGTAATTTTAAAGCTTTATTTATGGTTTCATTGATATGAGCGTTAAAATTCATTTTATTATCCATTATAACGCCCAGGTCACGTATTTTTGAGCTGCGTTTCAAGGGTTCGACTCCTAGTTTGTATTCTGTGTTGATGGGGTTCATACTTCTGGAGAATGTTATTGACGAGCATTTGTTGACGTTTAGATAAAGGTGATTCCGTTGACAGTATCTATACAGTCTATCTAAGTCAGATTGTAACTCAATACAATCATCGACTGAAGAGATATTTTTATATATTTTTGTGTCATCTGCATAGATGGAAAATTGTGAGTTAAGAAAACAGGTGCTCATATCATTAATATATAAGATGAATAATAAGGGACCAAGGTGGGACCCCTGTGGTACTCCAGATGGAATGTGTATAAAACTGGAGACGAATCCTTTAATTGCAACAGCTTGCGACCGATTTGAGATGTATGAAGAAATCCAACGGAATAAATCCCCGTGAATCCCCAGGGCCCAGAGTTTTTTTTAAGTAAGATGCAGTGATTGATTTTGTCGAAAGCTTTAGAAAAGCCTGTATATATAGCGTCCACTTGTGTTTTACTGCCCATAGAATTAAGTATGAAATCAGTGAATTCGAGTAGGTTAGTTTCTACGGAGCGTCTCCTAAAAAACCATGTTGATTTGGTGTGACGAAGTTACGCAGAGCTGCAAAAATATGGTCGGAAATGATCTTTTCTAAGAATTTTCCAAAAATATGAAGTTTGGATATCGGCCTGTAATTAGTAATGATGCTTTTGTCCCCACTTTTAAATATTGGAGTAATTAAAGCTTTCTTCCATACATCAGGAAAACATCCGCTCTTAACAGAAAAGTTAAATAAAATTGATAATGGGGAGGCCAATTCTTCTCCACAAGAAGCAATCAAAATGGGAGGAATACGATCAGAACCGGCGCCTTTATTTATGTCTATGTTCTTAATTTATGAAAGAACTGATGACGGAGTGAATATTATTGAATTAATTACCATAGTGCTAACATCTTGCAAAACAGGTGTTTGTAAGGATGACGGAGTAAATACAGATTTAAAAATAGTCATTGAATAAATTACATATAGATTTGCCATCTGAAACAATTTTTTCATCGAGGAGCATTTCACCGGGAATATTGGACCCATTGGATTTGGATTTAACGAATGGCCAAAAACATTTTGAGTTTCGCTTAATGGATTTTTCTGCCCGTAAGATGAAGTCTTTATAACATTTTTTAGCAAGTCGTTTTTGCCTTTTTCTTAAAATGACAAATGTATCATAATCTATGAGGCTACTGTACTTTTTCCATTTCTTATGATACTTTAGTTTTTCATTTATAACTTTTATTAGGGGTTTGGAAAACCAGGGAAGATAACGATGAATTGGAGTTATGCATTTTTTCGTTACGTTAGTATCAATTAACTCCCAAAGTTTAGCATAGAAACAAGCCGAGGCATATTCCATATTCATGTTTGGTAACATAATCAAGACTGTAATAATTACAGAGGAATCACTCTCCTCAGCGTTCCCGGGAAGGTGTTGGCGCAGATTCTCCTGTACAGGATTAGAAGTCCCATGCTGGATGTTTTGCGTGCGCAGCAGAGTGGATTTGTCCCGGGGAAGTCCTGCTCAGAGCATATTTCAACTCTCCGATGCCTCCTACAACAGTACCAAGAGATGAATATACCTGTCGCCTGCTGCTTTGTGGACTATGAAAAGGCATTTGATAGTCCTCATCGTGAATCTCTGTGGCAAATTCTGCTAGGCTATGGGGTCCCACGGAAACTGGTCGCCGTGATAAGTGCTCTCTACACCAATACAGAGTGTCGCGTGAGAGCAGCCGGAACATCCTCTGACCTTTTTGAAATCACGTCAGGAGTCAAGCAAGGATGTGTACTTGCGCCCTTTCTTTTTATCATCATGATGGATTTCATAATGCGTAAGACGGTTTGCCCCGACAGTGGGATACGCCTACATCATGATGACACAAGCGATCTATGCGAAGAAAGACTGTGCGACTTGGAGTATGCAGACGACGCAGTCGTGTTTGACTCGACGATCGAAAGGTTGGAGGTGACCTTGAACAGGCTAGCCGCGAACTCGATGCGTGTGGGTCTTCATCTGAATGCCGCTAAGACCAAATCCATGTGCAGTGCTGCTTGCATCGACGCTGACACTCCTCTGCGGGTTTCTGGTCTGCCCGTCGAGCTGGTGTCCAGATTCAAATACTTGGGTGCCACGGTTGCCGATGATGGTGGTATTTCTAGTGAGCTTGGAATCCGCATGGGTGTGGCGGGCTCTGCGTTCAACCAACTTGGAGTCGCATGGAGGTCAAGGCTGTATTCTGTGATGACCAAATGTCGTTTGTTTAACGCGTGCGTGCTACCTGTGCTCCTGTATGGCTGTGAGACATGGCATCTTACTAAGCTTCAAGAGTCTCGGCTTTTGAGCTTTGAGAATCGATGTCTCCGCAGAATCTTAGGAGTACATTGGTACAACCGCGTTACAAACACCCGAGTTCGTGAGCAGACACAACAGCCTTCGGTGATTGAAGTTATCACAAAGAGACGAATTACGTGGCTGGGACATGTATTCCGGATGCCGCCAAAGAGTGCGGCACTTCGTACCCTTGTGGCACAGCCTCAAGGGTTCCGTCGCCGTGGCCGGCCCTCCCTCACCCTGCAGCGATGCTACAAAAGTGACTTACGTGCTGCAGGTCTGACTTGGCGGGAGGCACAGGAGTTGGCGATGGACCGAGGGAAGTGGCGCCAACTTGTGCTTGCCCTATGCCCCAATGTTGGGACGTGACAGGGTGAAAGAAAGAAAGAAAGAAGAACATAATAGTTTCCCAAGATATTGCGGAGAGATCCTTTTTGAGTTTGGTATAATCGCAATTTTTAAATAAATATGTCTCACGAACAGCCGCTTGTAACGTTTTCTTTTTGGTTATACTAAAATTAATAATAAGGGATTTATGATGTGCGTCTTCAGGAGTAAGGGGTGTAATACACGAGGTAACCACGCAGTTACTAATGTCAGAGATAACAAGGTCGAGAATACGATTATTAATATTACAATTAGAGTTAAATTGATGCATGTTCGTGAAGGATAAAAAATCAGTTAAACTGGTACAAAACGGATCAATGTTGTAGTCAGGGTGGAGATAATTGACGTCATCAGATGATGTCCAGTCTAAATTTGGAAGATTGTAATCTCCTACCATAATAAAAACTTCATCAGTATGAGAATGATATATGGTAGAGCTTTTTTCCAAGTGCGCGCTCAGATTGGTTTTAAAATCGGTTCCGCGTGGATGGTAGGAACAACATAGATTTATAATTTTAGCGAGACTTTCAGTCTTCAAGGTGACCCAAAGATCCTCAGCACTACTATTCCATTGAGGCTGAAGGGATGCACTGAATTCCAATTTTACTGCGATTAATACACCACCACCCATTTTTTCCCCAACTGATTTATAATCGCGATCTTGGCGAAAAATGTTATACCTAAAGTCAATTAATTCGTGATCCCTAATTTCGTCCAAAAGCCAAGTTTCAGTAAGACAAATTATATCATAGTCGCAGTTAAGGACACTATTTAAAAAGTCGTGCGTCTTTGTGCGGACTCCACGTACGTTTTGATAATAAATTTGGATATCAGAGCCTGAGATAACTTAAGTAATAAATAGTTAAATAAAAATATATCGTTGCACCAATAATGTTAATTACACAAAATAATATGATATTCCTCGGTATCTCAAGATTAATAAAAAGTGAAGTGCTCACGAAGGTGAGTTTCATTGTATAGTTTATTTCATTTTCCCTAATTCTTCCTCTTTTGCTATACAAATAGCCGGGGAGGTATCGTTTTTCCTTGTGAAAATTCGACCATTTCTGACCCAGGTATATGTAAACCCCAGATCTTTTGCCTTGGTTTTAGTGAGTTTCAGCAGTATTTTGTTTTGTTTAGTCAGATGTTCGTTAATGTACACTGGGAGTGATGATCCTGGGATGCCGATATCGGCAGAATGTAGCATTTTTCCGCCGGATTTAGATTTTCGCGCTCCCGATATTATTTCAGCTTTAAAATCCCTACGGCATAGCCTTAATATAATTGGGTTGGGTCTGTTCGGAACGGGCGTGAATTGCTTAATTCTTGAGACGTAATCGACATCGTTGGGAGGAATGGCTACTCCGATTTTGGCCCCTAGCATAGAGACAATTTTACGGAGGTCTTCGTCCTTTCTTTCTGGAATTCCAATTATCTCCACATTAAGGAGACGATCCCACTGAGCATTTCTGTTATTTTCTGCTTGAAGGTCATTTAATTTAATTTTGACCGCTTCTAAATGGGTTTCTAAATTGTTTATTTTGTTAATTTTGTTTTCAAGTTCCTTAAACTTTTTGTCGTAGGACAAGAATTTTTCGTCCATAAAATTTAGGTATTTTTTTATGTAAAATTTCTTTTTTTAGATCTTTAAATTCCAAGATATCAATTTGAATGCCCTTAACTACATTAAGTATGTCAGTCAAACTGGGATTATCATGTGATTTCTGTGAACCAACGACAGATTTAGTAGGGGTATTAGTGGCGTCACACTCACTGCAGCTACCGCACTTCCACTTTGATCGGGTGCTGGAGGTCATTTTTTTGAATGTTAAAGCAGGTAATCCGATACACTGATGATGGAAGGATAATTTGCAAGTACTGCATTCCAAGTCAGCTGCAGCACCGGTCGTCAACGCGCAGTTTAAAATAGCACACGGCATCGCGAGTGTTATTTATATTGTAAAATATAGGTACTTGTAAATAATATCGTTGAGCGCGGTACAGTAATAATGATTATGATAATTGGCTATTACTGCTAATTGATCACGGCACTGGCACAAACAGAATGAACAAAAATTGGAATCAAATTTAGGTTATGTAAGTTACTGCACGGGTATATAGTATTATTTATAAAATATTGATTTGTTTTAACACATTAATAATTAAATAAAGATTAATCAATATTTTTATGTACACAAGTCACACACTGTTGTTATTGTCTTTTACGGTTATGTAATATTAAAAGAATTTACTTTTTTAAAATCAATTATCAAGCGGATAAAACAAATCGACCGTTCACTACGGTTTTATACTGTAATATGAACAAGTGGTCAATTATAAAAAGCTCGTATCAAAAGTAATTTTTAAAAACTTGTCATACTTATAAATCTTATAAATTAACTAAATGGCTACCTATTCACAAAATGAATGAATACGAATTTGTATTATTGTAGACAACGATAGGAGGTTAGAATTTCATAACAAGTTGACGTTTCAATAAATATGTTTCTGTTTTAGAGACTAATATGTTATGAATTAATTTTAAGTACTGTGCAACACTAATTAGTCGTCAGAAAAGCGTTTCCCTGGACATTTACTAAACGGTTCCATTTCGTTTGTTTGATTCAGGTTGAAAGATACAGACTTTAAATGTATTAATATTAATTTAAACATCAAAAACACAATTCATTCAACTCGAAAAATATGCGTACAAAATTAAAACAATAAAAATATATGACGAAATGATATTTTTTGTCACTCACTGTAAATATAATAGATTTAATTTGAAATATTTCATCCCATTAGAAATTATTAAACAACAATTTAAGCTATTAAGTACCTACAAAGAGTTTTTAAACGATGTCAGAGTACAAGATTTTCCCGAAATATAACAGTTGAGCAGCTGCTGCAGTAGTTAGTTTTTTTCAAGTATGCAATAATAATTATTTAGAACCCAGCCCATCAACCTTGGTCGATCTAGTTCTCGATTAAGGCCTCCCTTATTTTATTCCATCTCTCACGATACCTACTTAGTTTTTCACTGCAAAGTATTTCCACTGAACTTCATCAATTCATATTTATATAAAATTTAAAGTTTCATTACAAAAAACAATTGCCTATCACTGCTGTATTGATCATAAACATGCTCAAGAATTTCAACCCTCGGTAGGACAGATATAGTAAGTATACCTATCTCAGTTGTTGATACTTTAGGTAGGGCACATGGTTTTATTCACACTTCTACTATTTTTACGTTGTTATTTTTGTGTAATATTTAACAAATTAAATATTTTACACATTAAAGATATAGGCAAGTCTTAGAATAAAGAATAAGGAAGGTATTTAATGTGTTTCAAATGAAAATTTAAAAGTTCCAGTGTGGATTATAATTAGTCCGTTATTAACTCACTATATTTAGGCACACACCTTAACTTTATTGAAATAATGTGTAGGAACTTGCAAGAAAATAAGTTTCTCGTTTTATTAATTAATACTACAATAATATATACCTACATTCCAATGTAAAATAGCTTCGACCCTTACCTACCTTACAATCCTAAAAATCTTTTTTTTTATATAATTTATTGTGCATAAATGGGACAAGGCAATAAATCTTACCCGTAACCCTATTGCATTTTTTTGTATACAATTTTATTGTTTTATCAGTCACCATTGACGCGAAAAGTTCTATTGGCTTATTTTGAAGGCCATACAGTATTGTCTTTAAAAAAGGTTATTTCTCAAATATTTTGTCTTACACTATCACTATTTCAAAAAAAACTTAATTATGTACATAAATGAACGGTTCATTGGAAATCCAGAGTTTCTAAACAAGTAAAATAGTTTTTAATAATAAAAATATTAATTTATATTTATGTTTTATATTTATTTTTCAATTAATTTTTCCTCAATTTAATTAAATCCGAACTGGAACGTAATAATGTTAAGTAGGAGGCTTGAAGATTTTACGAACCGGTACGCCATCCTCGGGGAATTCACGAACCGGAGCTACGCTCCGGTGCGTTCCGGTCCATTCCGAGCGCTGACTCGATCTATTGATAAATTAATAATTTTTGATGTTGTGCTCACGAGTCACGACTAACCAGACCAATATCAAAAAAAAAATCATATCATATTTGGAAAAATCTTATGGACAAACATAATATATGGCAATTTTATACTTATTTTGTTATACATTTCTAAGGACCTACCTACCTAATTGAATCAACCATACACATATCTGGAATATCTACCTACCTGTTTATTTTAAGATCCAAATTCCTGCTGAATAAATAATTATTATGATAATAATGGTGCTGGAACTACTCCTTATGGGAGAAAATGTGGTTAGGTCAAGATGTGTTAATATATGTATTTTTTAAAATATCTTACCCAATTTTGAAGGATGTTTCCCGTAGTTACAAAGGGGGGAAACATTAAAATTGTGACAAAAATGCCAACAAGAACAAGCGTTTGCCCCAACATAGTAATACTTTATGAACTTCAATAATAATATTAAGCACAATCAAATCAATTTGATTACACACTACACACATCACACTAAAATAAAGATTAATATCAACAGGCAACCAATAATTATCATTATTAGTATAATTAAATAATAAATTATATAATTGAACCGTTATTAAGTTCAAATAACTATACAACAACACTTTTTTCAAACAAATGCAAAAATGGTATAATAGTATATGGGTTTGTAGGCTAAAAGTACTAAAGTCACGTTTTGACAAAATTTTGATTTTATTACTAATGTGCGTAAAAAAAAATCATCATTTATGACACTAAAACCCTTGGCGGGTCTTGGATTATTTCAAAAACTTCCTTCATCGTGGACGATCGAGTGCCGAATCTCACCAGTTGCTTTGACCGAGCATTAATCTACTGAGCTGCAGTCCAGCCATTTCAGTTTCTGCCCTCTAGGTCTTCTCATGCCCTCGGCGGTGTTGACATAGCCCGCTTTGGTGGTATCTTCTCCGGGATTCTATGTACATATGTCCCACCCAGCGTAGTCTCTGCGTTGTCATATGCCACGCGATCTTTTTTTCCACTCTGAAGTATGTACAGCTCCTCATTATAGCTCGACCTCTAAATACCATATTCTTGAATAGCTTCAAAGATTCATATTAATACTCTCCAATACTGTCTTAAATGATCCATACGTGAATTCTAGGCGCAGGAGAGTTTTCCATAGAGTTGTGTTGGTCTTCCTTAAAAGTATTTTTTTCACAAACTTTTGGAGACCAAAATACGAGTACCATGTGTTGGCGAGGTCGATTCAGCGATTTATTTCATCGCTTGTGTTAATCGTGTCTATAAGAAATCTTAGATATATAAGCAAATCCGCAGTTTCAAAAGCGTCGCCACCTACAATACGATTAACATGTGTGTTGTGCTGTAGAGAACTGGCAAGTATTTTGTTTTACTTTCGTTTATTTGGAGTCATTATGTTTTTGAAACTTATGCTGATTTTATGGAAATAAATGCGTATTTGAAGGGTTCCGAGGACCGGGAAATGATATTAATATTATCGACAATTGGCAAATGCCAATAATTTAATAGACTTACGGATGCCATTGGCTTTTAATTTGTGTCACGGATAACGTTTTCGACGTTCGCGTTAAATAGAAAGCAGGTCAGCGTGTCCTTGTTTTATGTATCACAGATTTTTACACATGTTTCTAGTTTTGAATAATGTAACATATCACATTATTTAACAACATCAAGAATTTAATCATTAATGTAAAAGAAATAAAAAGGAAATGTCAATAAATATTAACATTTAGTCTCCAGTATTTTGAAACATCTGTTTTATTTTAAAAACGTGATTAGGTATCTCGGTTACATCCAAACTGACTTAAGTACTTTTACCGGAAGCCACAGCTATCGTCCCAGCTGCAATCATAGCCCTAATGGGAAAATGCATATTGAATGAGCACACTGAATTACATGATAATAAAACCAAAAGATACCTCAATTTGCATTGATCTATTATTAATTGTCAGAAATACAAACATATACGAGGGCTGTATGATATGCCAGGTAAAATTCGAAGAAATGAAGTCACAATCGAAAATCTCACATAACAAACTATGGCAGGTATAATCTGTTACTAAGCAACATTTTAATATTTTTTGGCAGATTTGTCTATTAGTTTATTTTTAACAGATATTGAAAGCAGACAACATCTAATATTTTTGTAAAATGGAAAAAAAGGGAATCACGGGTGTTGAGAAAACATTATTTTTTCCGTGCAAAAACCATTACGCAAACCAAAATAAAGGTTGAAATATTACTGGGACTCTTCGTTATCGATTAAAATGAATAGCAAGTGGTTTACCAATTCTTGTTTTGGGCGTTCAAGCACATGTGATGCCGAAATTTAGTTGAGGTCACCCAGCGCCATCTTTAGATTAATAAAACCTGACAATATCTTTTTGCACAAGCAAAGATTGGTCCAATGTTCAGCTGTCGAAATCAGATCCCAGATTGCTTGACATATTGATTCACCCTTTCTCGTTTCAAATTGAATTATAAAAAAATCTTAAAGCAAATATATTAACTATCAGTGTTATTTATAAATAGTATACATTCCTGTCATTCATCAGCTGTCAAAGTCAGACTACTTCTTCACACAAAAACCGGTCGTAATATCGATTTCCAAAAAATGTGTAACATTGATCTATGCATTACATATTTTGTAGAAGGAGTATTAATACAATTAGTGTATTCTTGATCATGTAACTTATCTATCCAAATCAAACCATTCCATTTGTCAAGACAACTGGAAATATCGGTTTGTACTAACAACTAAATCAGATGAAGGTCTCCAAGATACGTTAAAATAATCTAAAAGACTAAAACTAAGAATACTCTGACAAATAAACGCGACAGATGCGTCAGTATGGGCTTTCTATAGAACAGTGGTGCCCAACCTTTTGTCTATCTCGAGCAAATTAAGAATTTAAAAATTTTAGGCGAGCCACACATAGGACGATAATTTTTTTTTATGTACCATGTCAAATGTCGTTCTACGTTGCACTTTTTTCCAATAGCAACTGTTGAACCGCAAATCAAACAAATATTTTGCTCTTAAAATAAATAAATAATTCTCTTCCCAATCTTCTTGAAAATTGTAAGTATATATCCGTTTTTTCTTTTCCTTTGGCTTATTTTCAGACATAATTATTAGGGTAACTATATGATAAAAATAATTGTAAAACTGACACTTGTGTCAGAATGCGCTTCGTCTCGCCCATAGACTAATATTATAACACTCGCCTTTTCGCCAGAGGTGATTGCCGATGAGGTGTTGCTACAGTGAGTAGCAATTTTGCCGATTTTTGATATACACGGCGCGCTTAATACGTAAACTGAATACGCGGCCACGAGACACATTAAGAGGGCTCGCACATCAGAACTCGCCGCATGCGTCTTACGACGAATTCGTCGATGTGACCTCATCGTAAACCAAGAAACAAACGTTATCAAATGGAGCTTCGCAGATTGGCCGATGCAACTGCAACTCTGCGACCCTGCGACATTCGTCTAGTTGCATTGGCCAAAGCCTGCATGTCGATGTCCGGCCAATATCGACTCCGCGCATGCACACAGCTGCAGAATCGGGCGAATCGGCCATTTCTCTACAGACTGTCGCTGCGTTTGGTAGAGCTAGAGCTAGCAGCGCTAGGCAGATGTGCGAGGTTGTGATCGTGCAACATTCGCCGGCAGTCTCGAAGGTTTTAATTTATGGCCGTCAGGCACACAAGGCGAGTTGTGATGTGCGAGCCGGCTAAGACGGCACGTGAGCAATATGTTGTTCGCGAGCCACGGGTTGGGCACCGATCTTATAGAACAGGGATGGCAAACCTTTTTACGTACGCGTGCCAAAATTTCCAAAATAGTATTTTTCGACTGTCTGACGTGCCAAGCATTTTTTTTATGGCGAAAATTTTTTTCTTATTTTTCGAAAAAAATAGTTTTGAATTCTATTAAAAAGGTAAAAAAATCATAATTGAGTGATTGATATTCTGTCTTTCTCCGTATTTCTAGCCGAAGGCATATCTTTTATTATTTGAATATTTTTTTCTTTGTTTACAAATCGCTCAAAGAGATCGTGGAAGCATTTAAACCACTCTTCTTTCATATTATATTCTCCATCACTGAGCGGTTTTCCATTTTTAGCAATTATTATATTTGAGTGACTGCCGATAATTAATTTCTTAAGGTTTTTTGATTGTATATTTTATTACAACGTTTTTCTTAGGTCATATTCTAATTTTTCCGGTGGTTGTTTGTCCGGTACAAATCTTGCAATCGATTTTTAGCTAACTTTCCGACTAGCTAGACACTTGAAACTTTTGGAATATATCAGAACACGATGCCAATGCATTTTTTTAATTACTTATAGCCATCTTTAAAAGGAATTAAATTCATTTTTAGTTAATTCTGTTTTGTATGAAAAGTTATTTTGATACCATTATTGGTTGCTAGGGGGTCCTAGCAACTAAATTATTAAATAATATATACGTGCGTTACTATGGAAATCAATATGAAATGACATTAAATTTGATTATTCAGTATTTCTATCAAGTACAATTTTTTTTGATCGTTTAAACTAATCATGTCAAGTTTATATGATTCAACAGAAAATTAAAAAACGTTGTATATAAAAGTTCTTTTTATCTTAATAATTACAAATAAAAATAAATATTTATTTTTAATCCCCGATCCTAAGGACCGACATATGCAATTGTATATTTACATTAAACGTAATGATTATTCTCCAAAATGATTTGCCTGCAATTCTTTATAGTTTCAACAAATTAAACAATTCTTCTCTTGAATATCACTGCCATCTCTGTTCCATTTATGTAACATAAAAAATATTTAAATATAAAAATAATTCAGTCAGAATACCAGCAGACATCCATCTTTCTGGAAAGGGACAGACTGGAGGATTGACAAGGGGCTTCGTGTAGCTAAATTCCTAAAGGTTCAACCAGTGGTTGTCATACTGGGTACCTTCGGCCCAGTATCTCCAAACAAAGCCCCGTATTGTAACTGTTATATAACATTTAATCACTGTATAAGCTTCATAATTTTTATGACTTCTTTTTCTAAATTTATATTGTACCTGTGTAATTAATTAACCCTTTAAGGCCAGTACAATTAGATGAGTAAATTTGTTTTGTTACTAATTTTTTTTTTTAATGTATAACTCCAGAATTAAATTTGTCTTTATTAATAAAGAATAACTTAACCCCAAAGCCTGAACAAAAACGATGCATGAGTGCGAGTGAGAAAATATTCGGCACCCTTACAATCTCTGCGACACGCGCTAGAGTAAGATAAAAGGTCTACTAGCTACAAGCCAGTTTCCAGAAGTATCGCCATCAAATCGGGGCGAAACGCTTCACATAGCGTCGATAACTTGCGAGCTCGTGTTGCTAAAATTGATATATTTTGTGTTAAACATAAGTCAGTGGTAAATATTTTTGGTTAATTAAGTAGAAAAGATGGTTCTGAGTGTTGTATTAAAATGTGGTAGCCGTACTGATAAGCAAGAAGATGGTATTACGTTTCATAAGTAGGTTGATACATGTTCGTGATAATTTATTTGTATTTTATTATATATTTTAATATCAGTGACCTAGTGTTTCTTTAAAATAACTTAAACTATGGATATCTTTATCTAATGGTTGCATTTTGACCGCTTAAAAATACTATATAACGTAAAAAAATAGAAAATTATATTTCAATTCTGAGCGTCTAGTGCGAGCACTTTGGGCGAGCACTAGCGAAATGGTCTATAGCCTCGAACATTTGTAGACGAATGTGTTTGCTCACTCACAAACCAAACGCAAGGCACGCGGCTTTATTTAGCAATGCAACGGGTGGCGTCTAGATGTATCTATAGTCTAAGTTTAACCCCATATTTCTGTTGTCAATTGTATTAAACGCGTTCTTGTTGAAAAGACCGAGTGTTTTATTTCAATTATATTAAACAATACTTCCTTAAGACTGAGCTGAACAGGAACAAGGTCATTCATAGTTCATTCAGAGACTAATCTCAGCGTTGAAAGGACGTCATTTTAATTCAGTCTAACCTCAAAAACCTCTAACCATCGGGGATTTATTTTAAGGAACGCAATAATTATTATTTACAATTCTCGTTCGAATGAATAATCATTATTACTTTTATTATTATTACCTCCAAACATAACATATGCGACGTAGCCTGGTGCCGGCCGAAGGAATACAGGGCTGTCAAAAAATTTAAAGTTAAAAATAGCTTACTGTACAGATGGAATAATTACATACTTCCAAGCGTCAAACGGCATACAACATTCATCTAAAATAATTATGAAAAGACTAGCTGATTATGTTATTTTATTTTTGTATTGTTCTTATTTTTTTGCTTATCAAAATATTTCACATATTATCTGATGATGTGTATTTTGGATATATCGTAATATGTATCTGGTCTCATTAAAATTGCTATTAAGTTGATATAACATAGGAAAATCATTAAAATGTTAATTTCGTTATAGTTTTTAATTAAACCGGTGCAATTACATATTAGATTTAAACACTGTTGTACTGTGTGACTTTTATAATATCAGATAAAACTGTAGGATGTCAGCGTAAAGTAGTAAGTCAGAGTAAACAAAACCCAGTTCATGGGATAACCGAATGGTAAGCAACTGTATATATTATATTTTCCCGCCAAATTGCACACAATTAAAAACAATTTATCATAAAAACAAGTAAGACGTCTTCGACAGCCCTGGGTGATTGATTCGATAAAGTCGGCAGTTTTTTTTTGTCTTGTTCTCTGCGATCGCTAGCTTTGAATAAAAAAAATCTATGGGTGACCACGTTAATAATCATTTTTTATGAGTATAAATTATTTCTTGCATTGGCTTTTATTAATTAATAATTATTGTACCTACCAACTAAAAGTAAAGTTGCGTTACTTGTTTGTAAAAGTGTCAGACTAAATTAATTAAACTAATCGGGTAAGTAATAAAAAGTCATTAATTGAGTTAGCATTTACTTGGTAGAATTCCATTTTAAAAGAAATGAAAATATAATTAATTATATTTTCATTTCTTTTAATAAAAAGTCACTTTCTTTTATAATAAACAGACATCACTATATTAATTTTTTTTTAAATATGCATTAGAATTAAACAATATGTACCTATTTTTTTTTAATAGTTATGTAATAGGTCTTACATATTCAAAATAAATACTATTCATTAATAATGTTTTTTGGATAGCACATGAAATAAAAATGTAGGTAGATATGTATTTCAACATCCTTCGTATGTTTAGCTCTCGGACAATTTCAGGTTAAAACGTTATTAATATATTATTATTAAGTTTATATCGTGGCTATCCATCATATTGGTTGCAATGTTTTCCACCAAACACCTGATTAACAAATTGAATTTAGTAACATTTACGTATATTAGAAGATATCATTTTTTGGTCACCCCATATTTTATACACTTTGACAGTGTTATGATTTAAATTAAATAAGAGATCATTATTATTACTTTAGACCAAAGCATTGTCGGCGACCTTTGCATATTACCAGTAGAGCAACAATTCTGGACCACATGTAAAAAAATCATATTTTCAATTCTCAAGGGCAATTCTGTAGAGCGTCCCCTTAATAGCCAAATTTGCGAAAATGGCTGGTAACAAATATGAGCACCTGTACACTGCAACCATCTGCAGCAAACAATGCAAGGTCAGAATGAAAATATATTGACGTGCTCTGATAAATTAGAAGGAGTTAAGACAAGGATCTCTACAAATGTACCAAAGGACCTACCAGACCACCAATGAAAACAAACAATTAATTTTCGATCTGTCTCAAAAACATCTAACTTTTCTGCAAAAGAAATTTCATCATTACTTTCATATAATCAATACGACTGGATTCGAAACATTTTTGAATCCAATGCCAAAAATTCTATAAAAGCGCTTTCCCTATAAATTCTAGAGGATCGGTTGCACTGAGAAACGACGGGACGTTAAGGGGACGCTCTACAGAATCGGCCTTGAGAATTGAAAATATGATTTTTTTATTGTTGTTTTTATTTAATAAAACGCAATTTTTTATAGTACTTATTCCACTTTTAATTAATATATTAGGACCGGTTTCGTCCGCCTCAGTGGGACATTTTCAACTGAATACATTTTTTTTAAAACAATATGTATCAAAAAAAATTCAAAGCGATAGAAATAATATAACAATAGGTACATAATAATTATCCGTCCAATAATACCTTCCCAATAACAGACTAATTTAAAACTAATGAGGTTGGACATTAATATTTCATACTACGTCAGGGGCATTAAACAAATTATTTAAAATATTAACAAACCACAAAATATGAAACAATCTACACTTACAATAACATTAATATCAACAAATAATTCTAATTAGTCAAAATTAACAATAATTTTTTTTTTTTATAAAAAATAAAATAAAATTATCAATTGAAGTGAGATGGAATAAAAAACAAATACAACCAAAATATGAAGCAGAATTCAATAAAAATAATAAATAATGTACAATATATAAAGTTATGTTATGACAATCCCAAATATTAAATAGGGTACAATAATGGAGAAGACACAAAATATAATTGTTCATTTAACAAATTAGAATTGGGCAAAAATTTATACCTATTAATTTCTAGGATTTCCTGTTTATCCAATTTTATAGATTTCTCATTCAAATGCAGGATTTTAAAATTTTTACTGATATTAAAAGAAGAAGAAAATGATATAAAAAATATTACTGATATTATTGAATTCTGACTCATATCGCGACCCGAGAACTACAGCGTTCTAAGTGAACAACTGCAGCAAAACAGTTATGGGCTGTTGAAGTTTTGAATGTTTGTATTTTGTTAATTGTGAATGTTTTCAATATTTTTTTTGATTGAATATTTCAATTATGGTACTGCCATGTTGTAACTATCAATAAAACTACGTTAAAACTAGTTTTTAATGGTTAATTTTATGTATCATAAATTCAGTTAGAGCTTTGTCCACCTGGAACTCAAACAAACCGCCTTTATTACAAGGTTCTAACTGAAATTTGTATGGAAATCCTGGTGATTCAGGACACATAGTTTCACTTTTCATGTCAAAATAAATATAATTCTTGAAAGTTATCTAATGTAATATTTTTTTCCGGAGAAAACGTATGGAAATTGTTTAGAAAATGGGAAATTTGGAAAAACTTAAATATTTTTTTGTAATTTTTGTATAATACCATTTTAAAATGAAAATTATGTTGAAAATATAATTTAATAAAAATACAAAACTATTGTTGATGCACAAGCCCAATGTTTATTGTAAATTTCAACGGGCTTGTTGTCTTCATCTACATCAGATACATTTATTGTAATTGTGTATACGAGATTGTTGTTACTAATGGCTGAGGGAATGTTGTGTAAAAATTCTTCTATTAAATTATTCGCCTCAGTTTTAGAATAAACTCCAAGCCAGCAAAAGAGGCATATCTTTCAGATCCATCATAACATCATAATGATATTGTATAATTAATATACTAAATCTCTATAGTGTGGGAATTCTCAGGAATAGATATTTTAGCCATTTCTTCACCGCATCTACTGAGATTTGAATCATCTCAAACATTTATATCACTTCTAGGAAAACTTTTAAACCTAAAACATTAAATGAATGAATGAAATAGCCCTAAAATACTCTCAATATTTAAACATTATTATTAACAAAACGTTAAAGAATAAAGTGTACAATGTTCGTTCGACATTCACATTATTAAAATAATCAATTGTGTAGGTATTGAAATTAACGGTTTGTGAATATGTAACTGTAACGTTTGTAACGAAATTTTAAAAAATAACGATTATATAATAAAATTAAACCTTACTTACGTTTCATAATATTATAATTCATATATTATGAGTTCACAATTTACTGTTGATATCAAATATCACGAAACATTTTTTTGAGGTTATGTATCTCGAAGCTATAGTAGTTTATGTAAATACTGGTGGTTTATTGATAAATACACTGCATGAAGTCTTAATAATAAATTTAAAATACAAAACAACAAGATTTTATTCTTTATATTGCAATTTAAACCATTTTAACAACTTTGAATGTATTCACAACCACATAATGTCAAAGCACAAAGAACTTTGTGGAACGACGGATCTTTTATGCCAGCGCTCCATTGGCGAGCCAAAAGTCCGAGGACAATAAATCGTCCGATTTGTCTATGCCCTGCTACTGATCAATGAACGAATAAAAAAGTCGAGCTGTCAAAAGTAAAAAATTGCGATTATCGTAATGTCTTCTGATAACCCTATAATTTTGTGTTATTTATATGTAGACTTGCGTAAAATAATATAGCAGTGAAAACAACACAAGATTTACGTTTTCTTTTATGAATTTCATAAATACAAATAAAAAAATAATTGGTAAATCTCTCATTTTATCATGTGTAAATTAACAAATAAATCAATGAAAATGTTTAAAACAATTACAGATTTTTTGTGGTCCGAATGGTTTCGTATTAATGTCAAATCGAATTTGCATTGCGATCGACGGACGAAGTCTGGCAACTCGGAGGTAAAATATCAAACATGTTTGAAATCCAACGAGCCTGGTCTGCGGATTAAAAAGTCCGCAGACCTGGGGTGCTCCACGCGAAAAAAAAGTCAGAAGACTGTAAATCGTCTGACTTGCGTGCCAATGGAGCGCCGGCATTAAGATTATGGTAGAACTCTGTAGTGCCACAGATATTTTGTAAAGTGCACATATAACTCGGTAGTATTGGGGTTTAATGAAAAAATATAAGAAATATTGACCTTATATTGATATAGTATGTAGATAATGTGATTTGGAAGACTGCCTCATTATTACTTTAGTTTGACCAAAAATCGACACTTAGAACCTTGTAGTTCTCGGCTTGCGATATTTTGGTTGTATTTGTTTTTTATTCCATCTCACTTCAATTGATATATTTATTTAATTTTTTTTATATAAAAAAAAAATTTATTGTTAATTTTGACTAATTAGAATTATTTGTTGATATTAATGTTATTGTAAGTGTAGATTGTTTCATATTTTGTGGTTTGTTAATATTTTAAATAATTTGCTTAATGCCCCTGACGTAGTATGAAATATTAATGTCCAACCTCATTAGTTTTGAATTAGTCTGTTATTGGGAAGGTATTATTGGACGGATAATTATTATGTACCTATTGTTATATTATTTCTATCGCTTTGAATTTTGTTTGATAAATATTGTTTTAAAAAAAAATGTATTCAGTTGAAAATGTCCCACTGAGGCGGACGAAACCGGTCCTAATATATTAATTAAAAGTGGAATAAGTACTATAAAAAATTGCGTTTTATTAAATAAAAACAAAAATACAATGCAGTTCCACCATGAATTGACAGTTAACAAAATAAAAGAAAAAAAAATGATTTTTTTACATGAGAACCATAATAACTGGTCTACTAGTTAATATAAAAAGGTTGCCGCCAATGTTTGTCTCAACAAACTCCCTCCAAGTGAAGCTTGTGAAGTAAAGCTATGGGGTGACCAAAAATAGTACTTTCTAATAAATCTTACTAAATTCAATATGTTTATCAGTTCTTTGGTGGGAAGTATTGCATCTGATATGATGGATATGATAACTTTTTTGATTATGTGTTAGCCACGATATAAACTTAAAAATATTTTAATAACTTTTTAACCTGAAATTGTCCGAGAACTAAACATACGAAGGATGTGGAAATACATATCTACCTACATTTTTATTTCATGTGCTATCCAAAAAACATTACTAATGAATAGTGTTTATTTGTAATGTTTAGGACCTACGTATTAAAAATAATAGGAATTGTTTAATTCTAATGCATATTTTTTAAAACGTAGAATTTAGTGTCTGCCTATTACAAAAAGGAAGTGACTTTTTATTGCCTGCGCAACTTCACTTTTATACTAGTGAAACAAGTGTAAGTAAGTAGTACCATTATTGTATGTAAAGCCAATGGGCGAAATAATTTATATCATGAGTGCCTAAAAATAATTATTAACATACAGTCACTACACATTTTTTTTATTCACCCGCCAGTCGGATGGGCGAATAAAAAAAATGACGCCAGGGCTGTCGACGTAATTAATTATTTTGTACTTTTTAAATTTTATTTCTAATATATTTTATTTAAGTTTTGTGCATCTAATGCCGGGTCCACACCATATATGGTGACATACGGGATATTTATCATACTTATCGTAAAATTTAACGAGGTTGCCGGCGACAGGTTGCCAATGTGGACCCGGCATAATATCCACTGTGGTTCACGTAGTGGAATGGACCTGTTGTTTCTGGGGTCAACTAATTCAAGAAGTAAACACCCATGATAGAATTTTTCCAGTTTTAGTTGCATTATATTCCAAAACTCATTTCCGATTTTATAAATGGAAATTTCTTGGTGTACATAGTAAACAAACCTACGAATAAAAAATACAGGAAGGAACATACTGATTCGTTGCCATAAAAACTGGCAACCAAATTCGCCATTTTGGAAAGCGACGACTTTGCGTAAACAAATATCTCGTGGTCTGCATGTGTGCGGTAAACTTAAATAGGTAATTTTGTGTATTTTATGTTTGTGTATCATGCATTGTTGGCCATATTTTCCGGCCTTTCTTGATTGCCGTGACACAATAATATGTTCCTTCCAGTCTTTTTTATTCATTATTATATTATTATATTCAAAAAACAGTATGTTCTATTAGTTATAGAATGTATTATGAATCTGTAATAAAATAACACACAATTAAAATATTTTCAAATGGAAAAAAAAACACATTTTCCAAGCTTTGAGCCGTGCTCACTCATGAATGTCATTCTTCATTTAGGTAAATATATACAAATTTTGATGTTATCTTACAAATTAAACAGGTATCTGATCTTTTCACTATGTTATACATGTACCTACATGCAAATGTAATGTTTTCAAATAATTGATATGGATTATATACCATCGAATTATTTTCTCGAAATCATAAACATACTATAATAGTATTTGAGTATCAACCTATGCTCAATTTGAATTAGGTAATAATAATAAAATACCCGTAGATATATCAATAGTATGTTTGCTACGATATCAACCCAAGTTATCAGTGTGTACTTGCACGGGTTTGATTAAAAACTATGATAAAATTAACATTTTAAAAATATTAATTCAAGTATTATTTTGACAGCCCTGTTTTCTTATCGGCGGACACTTGCAGGTGTTTATCAAATAATAATTTGTAAGACGGCAGACAATACCAATAACAATAATATTTTTCTTTTTTTTTTAAATAAAATCTCCGATGAGTAGTGATTTTTGCGAAAATATCGATTTAAATTAACGTCCTAACGACGCCGATGTCCTTTTTATACTAGATTATATTTCAATCTCCTTCTCTTGAGCCCCCTCTTAAAACTGAACTTCGGCGATGTTTCATTGGCTATTATCTGGATTTCCATTAATGAAGAATATCCTCGGATTTTCGACGAGGCTATCGGAGTTCAGCTCCTATTTTCTACGACATATATACGTGAGAAAAGTTTTTCAACTCAAGTTATAATTAAAAATAATAAGTAGTCTTGCTTGAAGGATCTTGATTGAGAACTTTGTGTTGCTCTTTCAAGTATCAAGTCAAAAATATATAAAACTTTTGCGTTCATTCAAACAAGCTCAGTTATCACATTAATTAGTTATTATATTGATACTACAAATACATGGAAATATGTACCTACATTTAGTTCTTCGTCGTGTGTTATGTTGTTTGTATATTTAATCATTTATCAAATACAAAAAACATAAATTAATGCAATTTTGGTGCATGGCCCCGTGGATAATGCGCGGATTAGGGCGTTAACCAGGAGATGCAGGCTCGCTTCCTCCCGGGTGTCTTACTTTTTTCAAAAAGATTTTTTGTAATGGTTAATATTCTGTACATTAGAGGATGAACCACGGAAGTCCAGTTTTTACCGTTTCTGAGTTAAATATGCAGAAAATTTTCTTTTATTTCATTACACAAATGAATGAAACACTGAAGTCCATAAGTAGTAAATTAACCGATATAGCTAATTAAAAAAATCACTGAAGTCCAATTCACTTTAGTGCATAAACAACGGGTGTCCTTTTTACGATGTTTATGCTTTAAGAAAAATTTTAATAAACCATTATAATAATTCCATAAACACGGAAGTCCAACAAACGTTAGGTAGGTACGTATTATCTTTACTATAATTTTCGTTTTTCTTTGTAAAAATCCACACTCGCAGTCGGATTTCGACAAAATTTGGACAGTAGACGGGGGCTGACGAGCCGGAGTGCATGGTTGGAGTCTCAAATTTCAGATTTAATCCGTTGCAACCCGGGGACAGTTTTACAGTTTTTGCGGAAAAAAAGTCGCCGGTTACAAGGTCTTGAAACGCGGAAGTTAATGCTACAACCCCCATTTTTTATTGAAAATGTCGCTAGAATGTGTACATTTAAAAAATATTGGCATTTATTTCAGCTTGATCGGAGGTCAAATGGCAAAGTTAGATTAGAAAAACTAATAACCGCCAGGTTGGCGCGGACGACGTGTTACGCGTAGATCGGAGTGCTTCACTCACGGACAATAATTGTATGTAGTGGCATCAAAGCCGGAGTGCTTGGTTGGGGTCCCAAATTTCAGTTTTAACCCGTTGCACCCCGGGGACGCATCAGAGCCGGAGTGCGTGGTCGGGGTCTCGAATTTCAGTTTTAACTCGTTGCACCCCGGGGACATTTTTATAATAATAAATAGAATTTGTACTACTTTTTTAGATATTTAAATGCAATAAATGTACAAAAAAATAAAAATCTATAATATTATATTTTTTTACTTTTTTTAATTCAATTCCTTGCACTTTACGTAACTTCCGGGCAGCGCCGGGTGATGCATAAACATAAACAAACATAAACATATACATAAACAAGTATTACAAAAATGTTTGATTTATTCTCTAAAGAATATAGCCACATAAATGAACCCAAAATTGTGGCTCTATCGCCATATACCTATTCAAAATGGATTTTCAATTAAATAAAATAAAAATTTAATTCGGGTTTGATTTGCCAAGCAATGATACCTGTGACGCCTGTGATAGCCCTAAGATGAGTCTTAAAGATCTCAATATTTCTTTTGACGAAAAATAAATTCAAAGACACCTTTTGGAAGACCACATACAGGAAGCAGCTGCAATTAAATAAGATTGATAAAACTCTTGCAAGAGAAAAATTTACCAGTATGAATGTAATAATGGTTGACTTTGAGAAGTGTTTACCTACTCCATAGAGTTTCCATCTGAGAAAATTGTGGACTCTGAATTTTACAATATGCAAGTGGTGAGTGAGACACAACACTGATGTGGATGAAATAAAAAGTGGAAAGGGTGGCAATAAGATCGGCTGCTGCTTGATGAAATGGGCATCTAGTGTTTAATCTAATGTTTTTTCATATACCTGGTTTCTGAAAACCATTCCTACGCTGAAAATCATAAATCACAAATTCCTATTACGAGGCCATACAAACATGGAGATAGACACTGACCACTCTATAACAGAACGTCAAAAAAGATGCTGAACGGTATGCAGATTGTTACTCCATGGGATTGGGTTCAGTTTGTAGGGACATGTAAGAAAAACAAGCCCTTTAAAGTAATTAACATGGAGTTCAATGATATAAACAATTATTGCTCTTTGTATGCATCATCTTCAGCTCCTTTTGTGGCTCGAAAAAAGAATATTGATGGCACACCTTTTTTTCCCTTTTTTATTTATATCTTAAGATGGCGCTGGCTATCTACGTTATTAGGCGAAGTTCTCCGATAAAGGTTTCCAAGCTGTGGACCTCCGACCTTCTCGCTCGCCGTAAAATGCCGCAAACTTTTTAAAAGCTGACAAATTTTCCCCCGTAGATACCAAGTCGCAATGGCCGACCGGTCCAACTGAGGGTCAAACCGACTTGAGAAGCTCTTCCCTTTCAACCGACATAATATGGGGACACTCCCAGAGGATGTGATCGGCATCCTGCAATTCGGCACATAAGCAAGTCGGAGATTCTATTAGGCCAAGAGCTTAAGCGTGTCCGGTTAAGATCTGCAAACTATGAAACAATGGATATCTCCAGAATTTCAAGAATTTTATGATAGAATTCCACATAATTCCTCATCAGCTGATATCCCGGAGAATGACCAGGAATAATTCTCATTGCGTTGATTTTTTTCTAGAGCAATAATAAATTTCAAATAATCTTGTACTTATGTAAATTAAAAAATATATAATTCCTTTTCATATTTAGACTTACTGAAATATTTTGTGTATTTATAATAAAATAATTATTAATGATATGATGCACAGGAAATAAAAATTATTTATTTCTACCTATATGGACTTCTGTGTATTATCTATATGTGAAGTATTGCTTAGTGGTACTTCTACATTATATGTTAGAACATAAAAGACGGAAGTCCATTAATTTATTAATTCTAAATAATTTGGTATTTCTATCAATACTGTGGTCAAAAATAAATTTAATTATGAATAATACCGTTTACAGGCCCTAATTAGGTACTATAGTTCTTTAAAAAGTTATAGAGTTTCAAACATTTAACCTACACTAAAATCACTCTCCTGAAAAAAAGTCCAAACGTGACTTCCGTGGTTCATCCTCGAACGTATTGATATATTGTCTCAGAAGTGTTTTTCAAAATTATGTATGTTCAAAAAAGTATTTTTTTCTATGTTTTTTACTACTTAATAATTATTATGTAACATAATATGTGTAGCCAAAGAACTGCTCATTTTGGTCAGAATATTCTTATTAGCTATTTATTACTTATAACTTCAAGATTACGTGGATTATAATATTTTGTAATTTTAGTATGCCATGAGTACCTATGGACAAATTTTTACGTGTACCTACTTATGGACGCGATCAAAGGTTTAAAATATTAGATAAAGGAGTTTTGAGCTTTATAAACATTTTTACAATCAAGTTGCTGAAGGATTGATGCTATTGAACCCGGCGAAAATCATATAACAGCCATAATTGGTAAAGCTTACCTGAAATCATTTACAGCCGAGAATATTGCTGTTATGTGCCATTCAAATTCTGTAACTGTTAGTGAGTCAGCCAGTCGAATTCGACCGGCTGAAATAATGAGTTCATTGTTTCTTTTACATGTTAAATCTTGTTCATTTCTTAAGTTTGTTGCATCATCTTTATTGTTCCTTTCTAGTAGTATTCCAATATATAAAACACTCTTCAGTCGGACTGCTCACAAGAAAGACATATTGTACCTAGTAATATTCAACCTTATATTAGTATACCAGTAATAATATGTTATGTGGTTTTGTGTTATAAAGCGGAAATAAAAGGATTACATTAAATACAATAATAATATCTTTTAATAATTCCAACCCATAACATTGCAGCTGGTTTAAGGTCATGCAGAATTTGGCCAATTGATTCCATACGATAAATAACAAAATTACCTATATGCTATTTTGTCTAATAATATCTAGATCTGATACATAGTATCGGTAAGTAAAAACAGTAACTGTCGGTAAGTACTATCGGTAAGTAAAAAGAAGAAGATGCTTACTTATTATTATACATTAATAGTTCCCTTAGCAATATTAATGCGAATAATACATGTCAACGGTAGAAAAAGCGACTGAAAAAAATGCATTTTTTGCTCAAGACCCATTTTTAAACTCGGGTTCAGATAAATTACTATGATATATTAATAAATATTTTGTAACATATTAAAAAGACTGAAAGTTCTTTTGTTTATTATTACTCACATAAGGTAGGAAGGAATTGTCACATGAATGTAACATGAGCTTTACCTTCATCAGACTTATACTTCTGAAGCCGCTCGTTCCGACCTCGCTCTCTCGTCCACCTAACTTTGCCACCTTCTGGTGTAGAACATGAGAATTTCTTATCAAAGGGAGTGGATCCGACCGCTATTTGGAGCAGCTAAACCCACGCCGGGAAGCAACTCCCTTGGCGTGGATTCCCAGACTCACAGGAGTCTGGAGTTAGGCTTGCACGTTTCCTTCAACCTTTGAGGTGCCCCCGTCCAACAGGGTTAGACGCCAGCTAGCTTTTCTTTGGGAGGGAAACAGCTGCAAAAGACCATGTGTTTACTGGGACTCTAGGTTGATAAGTGAAAGAGGTTTCAAAGTATGTCGCTGAAATGCGGTTACATTTAATGAGAGATTATTTCAGCGATGGTTTACAAAAAGATTATAAAGAAGTGGGACGGAGGCCCTCACAGGAGCGTCTCCGTCACCAGCAAATGGCACTAACCTAGACACAATTTATAATTACATATTTACATGCATCGAGCCCTCCTTAACGTCCTTCCATTCCCAAGTCCAAGGGGTGTATTCCCGGGTGAAGATGACACCAACACTTTACCCTTCGACACGGGTATGGAAATATGCCATCCATTGTTGAAGCGTGTGCTCCTAACACGACCGCGTTGCGCGGCACGAGCGCGTCCGCCCGGTAGAACGTTTGGAACCAGAAGAAGGAAGTTGCCTCCCACGCACTTGTGTTCTCGCCCCCGCCGCTACGTCCCCCCCACCTTGTCTGCTCCGGCCGTTGATTATTTGCAGCCAGCATGAGTTTGGTGTTGCCAGTTAAGAAAGTATATTTATGGTTTCTTTAGGTGACGAGTTCATCGCGTTACATCACCCGCTTGGTCAGGAAGAAATTGAGTCATGGGTGTCAATTTCCTGCCAGGGGCGTTCTCCGCTTCTTGGTGATGAGAAGTTTGTGCAGTCAGGTGGGACGGTCGGGGCAGGTGACGAAACTGCTGACGGCGGAGCTGCTGACGGCGATCCAGCGCGGACCCTCTTGTGTGCGGGTGAAGTGCGCGCCAACGTCTCCTCGTCGCTCCTTGCTCCCTTCATCCATCCTTCTGGGGGGGTTACCTTGCATCACATAGAGGCCTTTTTAAGAAATATAGTTTTGCACAGTACAAATTTTACAAATTAAAGTATCTGTCAACAATATGACTATTGTTCGGTAATCAAATTACAGTTTTTGACGGAACTCATCCTTGATGAGGCCGTCGGCTACTTGGCTGATTACATTTCTTACAATCTTCTCCATTGAGAAGTTGTTTCCTAATTGACAGACAGTTGGACCTCTGTCTCCCCACGCGGGCCTTGCATGTAAGCATGTCGCAAGGGCAGGAATGATAGGTTTATCGGTGCTGTCTAGGCACGCTTACGACTATCTAGTGTGGTGGGGCTCTTCAGACCTCCTCCACTTCTATGGTATCCTGACCGATGCCAGACCTAGATGTAGCTTCAGTTTCCCATTCTAAAAGGAGTCTATCCTTCTTGAACTGGTACTTTTTGAGTTTGCCGCTGCTTCCTCCCACAGCTCAAAGCAAACCGATTGCTAATGCAACTTATTCTCAGCGCTTGAGAAGCTAATTCTCAGCGCTCCTTCTTCCGCGTCTGAGGTATGCCATTTCGGGCTCCCTCATGTTGACGTCTAAATTGCTTCTGGAGTGACCAACGTACGATGTCGTGACGCGAGCTTCTCCAAGCTCATCTTGTTTACTATCTGAATCTGAAAATGGATGGTTTACTAGACCATCGGATGCTTATCGTGGCAATTAAGCGGTGACGATAAGTGTGGTATTCTGAAAGACATATGCACAAGTGATGTAGCTTGAAGGGGAACCGCGTGAAGCGGGCCCGGACCTCTCTCTGAAAATGAATTTATTATACAAGAAAATACCATTCATTTCCACGTTGGCTTATTGAACTACTATTAAAATAATGAATTTCTGTTTGGGCGCGCAGAAGTTTATATCTATCATGAATCTATAACCTATAAACTTCGATCAGCGTTGTCTAGCCGTGGTGTTGATAAAAACCAGAGCTCTATCTTCATCAGTACTCTATCCTTGTGTGTGGTGTGTGCTTATAATCTAGTTCGTTTTATTGCCACCTTTAACCTATTTTTAATAAGCGTGTCCACAGGTAGGTACAATCAATGTCCAAAGGTACATGCATTGATTGTACCTATGGACAAAAACCACATTTTCAGGGACATTGGTGATACTGAAGAGAAGGGTGATTTTTAAATAAATAAAAATATGAATTTTATAAAAAAATTGATTGATAAATAAAAATACAGAAACAGTTTTCTTCTATCATGTTTCGCTGTTGAAAAAAAATCATGAATGAAGAAAAAAATAAAATGTCCAAAGGTACACGACTTGCCCATACTATTAATACGTGATGTGGTTACATGTCTTCTCCGAGCCGCTCAGCTAGACTTTTCCGATGCGAGGGAGTCTCGTGCATGACGAATACGGTGACCATAAGTCATTAATTTCTGCGTGTTGTCATTGAGATATTAATTGTAATGAAACTACCACTATCTACAGTTTTGTCCTTTATTTTGTCTTTAAGCCTTTAAAGCAGTGAACACTTAAAAAGATAAGTACATAATGTCATGTTACATTTCACGTAACATGGCTACATTTCAAACGCAGATATTAAAATAAATAATGTTAATTAAATAACAAAATTTGGCACAACCTTGTTAAAAAGTGTGTGTCAACCCTTGTTTCCAAGACAATGACGGTTAAAAATAGGCCAATCGGGTTTCTTCCCGCCTTTTTGAAAGCGTCTTGTCAACAAATAAATTATTTCCGCCCGCAAGATCCTCACTCCGAGATTAGATTCAGTACCGATCGGACGTGCTTGTTTAAACAATTAGATACAGTTTCAACGCCATTTGTAGTTACTTCCTTTCGGACAGGGAGAAGGATTCGCAGTTCATAATTCCAGCCAAGATGAAGTTCCAGCCATCACAATTTAAACATAAAGTTAAGTAATAATTACCATCTTCCAACAAATGCTCTATGTCCATACCAAGTAAACGCTTCTCAACGTTGTATTAAAAATCTGTATTTGTTTTAGTATGTTTTTAAATTTCAATGGTTTGTGTAATTAAATAACACTTTTCACGATTAGCTGTGTTCTTATTTTTATACTGTTATATTTAATTTGTAATTACACATCTTTCAAGGCGCCCAAAAATTATAATTTAATATTTCAACGAGTTTACAAATGACATTTTATTAGAGGTAGATAAATGATTTATAAGGCATTCTTTACACAGGGTTAAGTTGGCAGAAAGCCGAATCTTATAAGCTGTGAGATTAAATATTTCATGTTTTATTGATTGAATTAGTTGGCACTCTTATGTTTAATAATTGTGCATTACAATTATTAAACTTCATTTACTATTTAACACACTTTACCCATTTTCTATTATGACAATTGGCGCGACAACGCGTATGGCACTTTTTAGTATAAAATTTACTACAAACGTGTTTCTGTTATAATAATTTTGTGTAAGGAGAGTTTTTTTTTTCATTTCATAAAATGTCACTGTAAATTTGTTTCGACTTTTAAACTTTGAGATGTGTTACTTGGTACAATACTTTTGAATTAATTATTACCTATTATATTGTATTATATTTTATATTATATTCCATGCTATATTTCATTTATGTTGACAATCTGCTTATTATTGTATATTACCTATTGCATGAATTTTATGTGATTCGTATTTCTTTTACGTTTTTTGACATTCAATGCATACCTACCTACTTATAAAAACTTATTATAAAGTTTGTTTTGCTACATACTTTTCATTAAAACATGAAAAGTATGAAGTAAATTGATTTAAATGTTAGCTGGTTGTTAAATTAATTCAAATTTGTCAAATTCGATAAGAATTAGTTAATTTTCAACTATTTTAGTATTATTATTAAATATGATATAATTACTAAATTTATGGTAATGTTCATAGCTGCCATTAAAATTTTAAAGCTATTTCCGTTAATAAGGAGGTAGCCATTTTCTGAACTAAAATTACTATGATTAGTAATATTATAATTATAAAAGCATACGCCATTTTGGTTATGAATCCAGTTCAGTTTGTGCCTTCTTACAAAACACTACAATTTGCATAGTCAATTTTGTTGTTTTATTCAAGAAATTTCACGGTGAGTACTATAATTAAAAAAATCTATATTATATTTCATAATATTCAATAATATTATAGACTATAGTTCCTTCTGTTAATTCTTATTATTACCTAGTCATTCTTTCTCACGCGATAAAAACGCCGAGACTTGAACGTAATAAATTTTTTGTTGACGACTTCGTTAATATTTACGCATTTTTTTGTCTTGTGAAATACGACGCGCCACACAATAAAACGTTGTATTTCAAATTGTTTCAAACCAAAGAAGATTGATCTTTGTTTCAAAACGTATTTTGTTTTGTTGTTTTCAATACCCGTGGCGAAATAATGCATTGACTTCAAATCACGCACGTGTATATTTCTTGTAAACAAAATTATATTATACAAACGATATTATTGAGTTCATTGTAGAAGCATTTATATACCTACTTACATGAATTCCCGCTTGTTTTTTAGTTTTTGTTGTTAGTTGTACCTACTCGATTTGTCTTCCAAGTTTTTTTTGTTTGGAAAAAGATATAAATGAAGAAAAACCATTAAATCTTATCTTTGTGTTTTGTGGAAATGATCAAACAGAAATAATTTCATCGTAATCCGGTTAAATAAAGTCATATTTTTTTCAATTTCAAATCAGTCGATATATAAAAAATTCATTATTAATTTTGTTAAATTATTTTCAGAAAAGAGAAATTAACTCCGCCATTTGCAAAACCTAAAATTTGTTAAAAATGCCATTATTTTAATGGAAAATTACCAATTTACAATGTTGCCAAATTTGTTCCATAGTATATACCTACATAAATTTTTACATAAATTATAAAACATTTTAGAAAGAGAAATCATAAATTTTGTTGTCTCCTTCTAAATTATCCTATGATAATTAAATTCGAAATTAGAATCTTGCATTTGTACGTACTTTTTTAGCTGTATGCTTATATGGTTAGTGAGCTAGTATATAATAAATAGTAAATAATAAACCCAGCTGAATCCGACAAGTACATAGAATGTCTTGTTGCTATCCCAAACACACAAATAAGTGAGTGTTTGAGAAATAATATTTTTTATTTTTGTGGATTGATTTTTTTTCATATCATAAATGTTTGGTTACTTTTTTTAGGATACGGGAATGATTTATAATCTTGTTTCAAGATAATGGAGTATTTATATGTTTTTTTAAAGCAAAGAATGCCTATCTAAACAAATTCAAATTATTTAAAGTTAACTTCTTAATAATTTTTTTTTGTAAATTTATATTGTTTTAGTGTTTTTGAAATTAATGATTTAAAACTCGTTATTTTTTACAAATCACTGAAAAAAGCTATGCCAAATACTGTTTTCAGGTTTTTTTTCAACTGTTCGTATTGTGATTGATGAGACAACGAGATCATCGACATCGATACTACAACTACTTCTTTACTTCACTTCACTCCTTCACTTCTCTGCACTGATTGGATCTTCGATCTTGAAGAGAAAATCTACATTTCTCAGCACAACTGGATGAAAAAATAACTGAAAAAGCTAAGTAAATTGAAATAGAATTGATTGGAATTGTTTTTATTGAACTTTTAGTAATGCTATAATAATTTTTTTTTTCTTCTTCTTCTCAACATTAAAAGTACTTACTCATATTTAAAATAAATTAATAAAATTACCAAGCAAAATAATATTTGTTTGTTTAATTATTGATAGTTTTACAATCTATCTCTTTTTATGATTCACATTTGAAATTTTTAAGTGTTGTGATTTTAATTCTATATTGAAATTCATTTAACGTCCATTGGTCATTTAAACAATTTCAACAAATTTTATTAATGTAGTATAAATAAAATTGTAATTTTCAGTTTATATACCTACTTAATAATTGACAACCAGCGAAATATTTTAATTTTTTGTGTACGAACCAATTTTATTCAATATTTTTGAATAGGTTTGTCCAAGCTGTTGTGAAACGAAGTGTTTCACAGCTATATTTTATAATATTGTACATATATTCAGTACAATAAATGATTTGGTTTTACTTTAGAGTGTATACTAAATTAAAGAATTCTGGTTTAACAATTAATTTTAAGAAATCCGAATTTTGTAAATCAGAATTAAAATTTTTGGGTTATATTGTAAACGAAAAAGGTTTGCAGTGCGATCCTATTAAATTAGATTGTGTTAAGAATTTTCCAATACCCAAGTCTTCGAAAGATATTAAATCATTTGTTGGTTTATGTAGTTATTATCGAAGATTTATAAATAATTTTTCTACTATTTCTGCACCTTTAACTAAACTAACTGGTATAAAAGGTGGTATTTCTAATTTTAAATGGTCACCAGATGCACAATTAGCATTTGAGTCACTAAAACAGGCACTTATAACAGCACCTGTTCTTGCTTGTCCAAATTTTGAATTGGAGTTTTCTTTACATACTGATGCAAGTAATTACGGCATAGGGGCGGTCTTAACTCAAGAGTTTGAGGATGGCGAACACCCGATTGCGTTCTTCTCAAGAACTCTATCCAAAGCACAGCGTAATTACACAGTGACGGAGAGAGAGCTTTTGGCTATTATAGAATCAGTCCATCATTTCAGACAATACATAGATGGCTGTCACTTTACTATTCATACTGACCATTCAAGTTTAAAATGGTTAATTTCATTAAAAAATGCTTCTGGTAGATTGGCTAGATGGTCTACGACGCTCTTACAATTAGATTTTGACATTAAACATAGACCCGGTAAGTTAAATATTGTACCTGATGTTTTGTCCCGAATAAATATTCAGGAAATTTCAGCGTTAACTAATAATCCTGATAGTGTTACCGACCCCTGGTTTGACTCCACTTATCAAGGTTGTCGTGACGGTACTATTAAATTTCATCGTTACAAAATTGTGAATGATAAGTTATTTAGATTTCAAGCGAGTGATCTACCATTTAATGACAATAATTGGAAGGAGTGTGTAAAATTAACTGAGAGAATTAAAATTATAAATGATATCCATACTGACGTAAATTTCGCGCATTTAGGAATGTATAAAACATTCAAAAGAATTTCGTTGTATTATTATTGGCCAAGTATGTTCCGCGACATATGCAATTTTATTAATAAATGTAAAATTTGTAATGAATACAAGCATTGTACTTCTGCTCCTTCAGGATTAATGTCAAACCCAAAAGTAGTAGATCGCCCGTTACAAACAATTTCCATAGATTTGATTGGACCTTTTCCAAGGGCAATTAATGGTTCTACGTTTATTCTTTCAATCGTTGACGTTTTTTCAAAATTTGTATGGCTAAAAGCTTTGAAAAAGGCTACTTCAAAACCTATAATTAATTTTTTAGAATCTGAAGTATTTTTAAAATATGGCGTACCTCATACAATAATCACCGATAATGGACGACAATTCATTTCCAAAGAATTTAAGAGTTTTCTATTAAAATTTCATGTTCCCAAACTTTTTCTAAACGCGTACTATTCACCACAAAGTAACACAGTGGAAAGGTATAATCAATCTATAAATACATTATTAGCCATTCTCGTAGGTAAGAATCAACGTTTATGGGCAGATAATTTACTTCATGTTCAAACAGCACTTAACGCTACTGTCAATTTAGCAACTAAATATACGCCATTTTTTCTTATGCACGGTAGAGAAATCATTCTTGATGGAAGATTTCATTTTCCACATCAAATTCCTGATAATTTAAATTCTGCTCAACCTATTTCTATTGATTATAATAACTTCAGTAATAAATTAATAGAACTTCCTATTATTTTTGATATTGTTCAGGAGCAATTATTTAATAATTTCAATAACGATGCAAAACGTTACAATTTAAGAAAAAAATCTGTTCAATATAATACTGGTGACATTGTTTACCGTAAAAACTTCATTCAATCGAGCGCTATAGATTTCTTTTCGTCGAAATTAGCACCTCGCTTTGTTAAAAATATAGTACTTAAAAAGATTTCACCTGTAATGTATATTCTGGGAGATATGAATTTAAAACCACTTGGAAAATTCCACATAAAAGATATTAAAAAAAGTATTTAATTGTTAATTTAACTCTAAAGAATTAATGATTGAATACATTAATTAATGATTTAAACTATTTAAATTAAATAAACTTACTATATTTTTTAATAAGAAAGTTATTTATTCCTTTCTATTCAACAAAAGGGGTAACTCTATACATTGTATAGACACTTATTTTTAGATTCATTTTTAATACAAGTAATTTTGTATTACTAAATACAAGTAATTTTGTATTACTAACAATTCTTTGTGTATGTATTGATGTCAAAGACTAAAAGTCTGTCTATAAAACAAAACTATCATTCTTGTTGTAATAATCGTTGCGCTTTGCAACAATTACCTTATCATTTCTCCGTTATTCAATATATTATAGAAACTTTTTAATATTGTTTAACTCTAATTAAATAAATCTTCTATGTAAATTGTTTAAACTGTTTTAAACTACATATTTTTGTTTTTTTATTCAAGGTTGATAATGTCGATCCTGAAGTACTATGAATGAAGTACAGTCTACTTGTGGAATTCAAGGTAGCAGCTTTCCAGCGCTTCGACTATGGAATTGCAACCTGATACAAATTGTTGTCCTAAAAAATGGTATACTTTGCTTAATGAATGTATAAAACACTTATAAAATAATGTATTTCAGTATATTGACAGGTATCGGTTTAATTGCTTGGTTGTAGTTGTTGAGAGGTTTTCTGCGTGGATTCTGACAAGTACGATTGTCAATTTTTTGTTTTGTTTTACAATACTGTTATAATCCTAATATTGTTTGGATTATTTCTATAACTTACATTATATTCTGAGAGAAAGGTTTAATTTTGCTTATGGGTTAATTTTCTTTATATTTTTTAATACTGCTAAAAGTTTTTTTTTGAGAGTAGAGAGCTTGATGAAGTTATCTAGATTCATGGGTATTTTTTTTTTTTCTCTTTTTTCTCGTTCATGGTGATAATTTCTAGTTATTTAACCTTATTGAACGAGGTTATACAATTTCTCTTCTGTAGCTCGGCATGTCGGATAGACTGGTGTAACTTATGTTGGCCAGCGCCTTCGTGTATTTTCTATGGATTGTTTGTTAGCTTATGAAGTCGCGAAAATTTTATTAGGTTGCAACGATTCTATTTCTTACCATTGAGTTGCGAACATAGAGAGGGGATTCTTTACTCAATGGGGCATATATTACGTGATCTCACGGTATGCTATTTTTTCGAGCTCAGAATAGGAAACAAGCCTGGGAATTGGTCACTAAATTAAGTTCTTACTCGAAATGTTTTTATTGTAAAAAGGCATGGTGGAGGCTCGAATGCTTCTTATTTTGTGTCACTAAATTCGTTCTTTGCAAAGAGGTAACAACATGACAAAGTGTTTGTTGCTTCGAATTTCGCTGGTGGAATTCAAAAACTTAATTACAAATTAACTTCGGACGTTTAATGTAATGTTTTTGATTATTTTTGTGGGTTCAGATGATATTTTCATAGCTTTCTTTTTTTAATTTCTTTGTTAATTATACCTTCCGATCAATCCAGCAACTTTGCTGAATTATTTAGTTAAAGCAGTTGAATCTAGAGGAGGAATATAAAAGACTTTGAGATTGTTTTTGTGTTTTGATTGATCTTGGCTTAACTAACCGGTGGAGCAATAAAAGATGATGAATAAAAGCCGTAGATGATGTTTGAAAGTAACGGAAAATTGTATGGTATGTTAGAATAGTGTAGTCATGAAGACGGGGCCATAGTTAGGGATGGCCGAGCCAATTAAAATTGGAAACATTATTATTGATTAATTTTTGTATGTATAATAACCTCGGTGAAGGTTTTGTTTTGTTTGTCATGCGAATATCATGATAATTTTATTAGTCGTAGAATGTCTAATCGTTTAGGAAATGTTGTTCGATGCTATTGAGAGTAACTGAACCATTCATTGCGTTAATCCCGGTAAATGACACAAAAGACCACAAACTCATCTAAATATTTTATTGCTATTTTAACTATTAATTATAAATGTACGGACAGCTTGCTAAATGGTAAGTTAGTATATACCGTCGAGTTGAAAACCCTAAGTCAAGTTATTCCTATCACTAAATATATGGGCGTTTCCTTTTTTTCATATTTTCGAATATATTTTTTCTCTTTAAATATTTTACAAGTGTAAATGTTTATAAATTACAAGTTAGTACTGGATTGTGTTCTTTTTGTAGCCTGTAATTGCCTTCTGGGACCTGGAGCGAGGGGAATATCAGTTTAGTACTTGCTTAATCTTCTCAGACACCCATATGTTTGGTACCTTTCTCAGAATTTCTATTGAATTAACCCTGTTGAATTTTATCGTGCTTTTTTCTCTAACAAATGTATATTCATAATGAATAGTCATATTTTACACGTTGATTCGCAGTTGTTTTTCAAATAAATACTTAATCAATATGAATGTAAACATATTGATTTCTCTCAATTGTGCATAATAATTAATTATTGTATAATTTTTCTTCTTACAAATTGTAATTTGATGATATTTAACCTGTAAATTAATATGGTTAAAAGTAAAATATTTCTTATTAAATTAAATTATCAATGCAACAAGAATGATTGTAAAACTTAAATGTCTCTTTAAAAATAATTTATAGTATAATTCTATAAATTAAAATTTTCTTTTCATCCAATATAACTTGGATTGTATAAAGTTATTGTAATTTTTTGTTCTTATTGTCAATAATAAATATTATAATGGTATAGCATGGAAGCAACTTAATCTCTAAATCTTTTATCTTTATTTCCATTATTTGAATGATATTTAAATGGAAACAACTTAATCTCTAAATCTTTTAACTTTATTTCCATTATTATGATGATATAGTATGGAAATATCTCTTAATTTTGTTACCATTATTTGAATGATATCTAAATGGAAGCAACTATTGTCTATTGAATTTTATTACCAGTATTTAAATGATGATATTTAAATGGTATTAAATAGTATTTCTATATTTTATTACCAATGTTCAAATAGTATTAAATAACTATTATTTCTTGATTTTATTACCGATATTTAAATGGAATATCGTGGTAATTATAATTATAACTCAAAAAGGTATTGTTTGATAGGATTGTGGCGCTTTTTTTCAATTTTTAGGCGTTCTTTTCATAGAACTACCGTAAATCGCCACAATTTTGTTATAACAACCAAATATTACTAATGATAATGGAATTCTTGTTATCACTATTTATATATAAATAAATTTCTGTAATTTAAGTAAAAGATTGTGGATTTCTTGTTCAAATTTGTTGGCGTACCTTCCAAAAGTACTACCGTAACTTTCCACAATTCTTTATTATAATATAATACTATGTTTACTATGATATGTTATCACCTAAAATGACTGATTAACAATAAGTATTCCGCTTTTGTTATAAAAGAAAAATGTTTAAGATTGTTTCTTTTTCAAATTTTTGCATAATTAACTATATTTACAATTTTCCCCTAAATTTTACCCTATTTTAAAAATTTTGTGTGTACTTGCATGTACATTTTTATTACCTCATTTATATGTGATTATTAATTATAATTGTATATCTGTTTTCTTCGATTGGTATGGTACATAGAGTATGGTATAATATATATTTTTTAAACAACTTATTCGACGACGAGAAGAATAAATATAATTTCAAGTTCAGTGCAAGTGTAGATAGTTCCTATTGAAGGAAAGAAAGTGAAACCTTAGCTAGTTCTAAACAAGAATGAAAAGCGAAGACCTGAAGGATGACACGATCTTCTCCGATGTACGACACAATCTTCTCCGATGTACAAAATGATCTTCTTTTGAAGGACAACACTACCTTCCTTTGATGGACAAAACTATGCTGAGCCACTACATTATTCTAACAATCTGTTGGATACTGCTTCCACATGAGGTGCCTACGACTACTGTCGACTGACATTGGACACCCTGGGAAGGAGTTCCAGATTTTTTCATCTATTGCGGAACGAGGGTATTGTCATGTTACATTTCACGTAACATGGCTACATTTCAAACGCAGATATTAAAATAAATAATGTTAATTAAATAACAAAATTTGGCACAACCTTGTTAAAAAGTGTGTGTCAACCCTTGTTTCCAAGACAATGACGGTTAAAAATAGGCCAATCGGGTTTCTTCCCGCCTTTTTGAAAGCGTCTTGTCAACAAATAAATTATTTCCGCCCGCAAGATCCTCACTCCGAGATTAGATTCAGTACCGATCGGACGTGCTTGTTTAAACAATTAGATACAGTTTCAACGCCATTTGTAGTTACTTCCTTTCGGACAGGGAGAAGGATTCGCAGTTCATAATTCCAGCCAAGATGAAGTTCCAGCCATCACAATTTAAACATAAAGTTAAGTAATAATTACCATCTTCCAACAAATGCTCTATGTCCATACCAAGTAAACGCTTCTCAACGTTGTATTAAAAATCTGTATTTGTTTTAGTATGTTTTTAAATTTCAATGGTTTGTGTAATTAAATAACACTTTTCACGATTAGCTGTGTTCTTATTTTTATACTGTTATATTTAATTTGTAATTACACATCTTTCAAGGCGCCCAAAAATTATAATTTAATATTTCAACGAGTTTACAAATGACATTTTATTAGAGGTAGATAAATGATTTATAAGGCATTCTTTACACAGGGTTAAGTTGGCAGAAAGCCGAATCTTATAAGCTGTGAGATTAAATATTTCATGTTTTATTGATTGAATTAGTTGGCACTCTATGTTTAATAATTGTGCATTACAATTATTAAACTTCTTTTACTATTATCATTATAACGTTACTATAACTATTTTACTCTTTTCGCATTTTTCTATTATGACAATAAATAGAAATTGATATATTCGGATTTTCCGCTGTACATATGCATATTTTCATGTATTTTAAAGTTTTGATCACTTTTAAATGGATTTCCCATGGAGGTGTTAATTTGTTTGCTGCGATTCAACCCGGTAGGTATGTAGTATTTTACGTGTTTCTATGTAGTATGTATGTACCCACTGTATGATGTATGTAAGCTGATTTAAATTTAAATTTTATTTAAAATTAAAAATTTAAACTGATTTTTGCAAAAAAATATTATCCTATCCGTAAAACATTTTACGTAGGTGCAAGTACCTACACACATTTTAAATATTTTAAATTTTAATTATGTAAAGTTGTCCAACTCTCAGAATTTAATTATGTATCGGAATACCTCGCATTAATTCTTTTGTTAACATTGAATGTTTTGTACCTACTATGTTAAATGGTCAAACCTTTAATAAAACGATGCATGCTTAATCATGCATCATATTTCAATAATCTTATTTAGGTATGGTAAATAAATATAAAAAACATTAAAAGTTTGAATTTGTCAAACATCTCTTCATGACATTATAAAAAAACTTAATAAATTAAATTTAATAATAAATATGACCTTAAAATAGTATGTAATATGTAATAAGATGGCATCCTTTAAGAAACTCATATTTACATGTGCAGCAAACGTGTTTTCCGAAGACTTTTTTTATCCGTGTAGGTAGCTACCTTATTTAATCAAATAAAAATATATCAACTTTATAGGTATGAAATTTTGTGTAACAATACTATTAGACATTGAATATCTATGTAAACAGTGAAAAATTATTTATTTATTCTGCGCATAGAAAGTGAAGGAAGGAAGAGAATAAGTATATTTTTTAAATTTTATAAAAAGAGATTAGGTAGTAATTAATGCACAGTTGCACTTAGCACACAGCCCAGTTGTCAGTGACTGGTATTAAAATAAAATAAAATAAATATTTCCGTAGGTGATGGATAACACGGTAATAATTAACTTAAAATTAAAAGACAAATTTGTGCACTAGCGTATCTTTTCTATTATTCACATTGGTATTTATTTTTTTACAATTGTATTACAGGGAGTTTTGTTTTTATAATAATTATTGCGGAGAGAGTCGATGTGAGTTAAAGATTAAGTGAATTAGAAAAAGTTATCATTATTTGTTTATAATATAAATACAATTAATTCGTAACTTTTGTCACACGAAATTGACGTCTGTTGACTTTCTTTAAATTTCCCGACTAATATAATCCAGCCACCCGAGCTGCTGTTTGTGAAGTCCTCGTTTTTGTATGAAAAGAACGTGACAGAGAGAGAGTGAGCTGTGACTCCCTCCGTAAATGACATGTTTTCAATTTCATACAATATGAGCATTTTCTTAAGATTAGGCCTTATTGCTTCAAATACAATCTATGACGATCGGTCATATATATGTCGAAAAACCCGTTTCTTATGTTGGCATCCTGTGTCACAGGGTGTCACAGAGTGTAAATACGATGTCATAGCTCTCATACAATATGTATGTATAAATGTCGGAATGGCATAGATTTGATCATAGACACTAAAACGCTCTTAGCATATATGTGCCCGATCGTCATATAGTCTATTTGAACCTTATGATTAGGGATTATAATACCGACTGAAAATGTCAATACCGGTTTTTCGGTTATTTATTATTGAATACCGGTATTAACACCGGTATTTTTAAACATTAAAAAACAGAAGTACGTGATTATTAATAAAATATAGCTTTTAAAAACTTTTTAAAATAGTATTTTATAGCAAAAACCTAAATACCTACATTTATTATGTTGACATTTGAAAATATGTGTTGATCATAATTATTGTAGATTATGATAAAATAATTTGAATATATTGATAATTTTAACTAAAGCCCTCAAAAGTTCATCAAGTGCAAATAAGTCTCGGCCAAGGCCTGAACAAAAACGATGCATAAGTGCGAGTGAGAAAGTATTTAGCACCCTAATAATCTCTGCGACACGCGCTAGAGTAAGATAAAAGGTTTACAGATGTGAGGGATGGTTTGCTACGGTGTAGCCTCCAAATCTTACCATAATGCTTAACTAAGCGTCGATAACCGTGTTGCTAAAATTGCTATTTTTTGTGTTAAACATAAAGTCAGTGGTAAATATTTTTAGTTAATTAAGTAGAAAAGATGGTTCTGTGTATTGTATTAAAATGTGGTAGGCGTACTGATAAGCAAGAATATGGTATTATGTTTTATAGGTAAGTTAATACATGTTCGTGATAATTTATTTGTATATTATTATATATTTTATTATCAAGTGACCGTGTTTCTTTAAAATAACTTAAATTATGGATATTTTTACCTAATGGTTGCATTTTAACCACCTAAAAATACTCTAACGTAAAAAAAAATAGAAAATTATATTTTAATTCTGAGCGTTTAGTACGAGCACTTTTGGCGAGCACTAGCGAAATGGTCTATGGTCTCGAACATTTGTATACGAATGAATTCGCTCGCCCATAAACCAAACGCACGGCACGCAGCTTCATTTAGCAATGCAACGGGTGGCGTCTAGATGTATTTATAGTCTAATAGGCCATCCATAAACTGAAATCGTATGCGGTTTTGAACCGTGTGCCATACAAAGCTTATCTTTTTTGTTCTTGGAAATATATTTTCACAAACTATATTATAAGCATCTGATCGTATCCATTTATACCATACACTTACACTTACAAATTTAGTGAAAATATATTTTCATGAACAAAAATCATAAGAGTCGCTTAGAATCATAACTGACATATTCCAAAAATCAAGTTTTGAGATAATCGCTAAAAATCAACAGAGCACTATTTTTTGTAATTAAAAGAACAGTATTGAACTCCCTAGAATATTAATGAGTGAGAGAGTCGAATAACTTTTTTTTTTTTTTAAATATATATACCTTATACTCCTAACGTTGCAGACATACAGCATACTATGAGAAATAGAGCTCCCCGATTGGTTAGGAAGGCGTTGGTGACAAAACCCTATTCTTTGAAATATACGACATATTACACCAACAATGAACTTTGTCAACGATTTTCACATGGTTTAAATTGACTTTTAATACTCAACTATTTTCGGTATATAGATTAATTCATTTAGAATCACTTGGCATATTTAACTAAAAAACGACAAAATTGCAATATGTGAGTTATGATTCTAAGCGACTCAATTAAGTTTAATATGGCACACGGATCTAAACCGCATACGGTTTCAGTCCATGGATGGCATCTTAGGTCTCGGCTACAGGAAAAGCTTCTTAAATTCAATGCTTGTCAGTCATCAATAATTATAGAATAATTGAACATTTTTGTCACGGATGTTTTCTATTTCAAAATAATATTATGATAATTCATCGCGGCAATTACTAATATAAATATGTTTGATGAAATTTGTTTAATAATTTTTTCACCTCTGTTCGATTCACTCAATATATTTGCATCTTAGCAGCACATAACTTATAATTCGTTTTCAAAAACGTAAACGAGTGTGCTTTCTTAATACCAAAATTTCCTGTATTTTGGATTTTTGAAACCGGTATTTCGGTATTGATAAATACTGGAATACTTTTTTTGAAATACCGGTATTGCGATCCCTACTTATGATTATTACATATAAAAAATCTTATTCTAACATCGAGTAAGTATATTATTACGTATTATTCTTCATCTCATTCTTTTGCACAGCAAAATCATCTTATGAACTAAGTAGGTACATTTCAATTCTTAATTCTAGCAAATTTTTAATTACAATCTTTACACACTATTTATTATTTACAATTATTTACATGATAAATACCTAGAAGCTTACATTCTAATTTATACAAATCTACACAAAAGGTCAACCTCATTCATCTTCTTTTATACCACTTTACCAGGTTTTCCATCCACGCCTTACATTTACAGCCTCGAAAATAAGATGTAGGACTTGCTCCCGAAAATAATTATTTCAACAATGCATTTGGGCATACGGTAAGTTTAGTCAAGTGACTATTGGATCAAGTTACATGCTTAGGGCTTGCGCAGACAGAGCGCGGTCAGGCGGTCTGCGTTCCGCGTTCGGAGTTCGGCGTTCTTTGTACTGTATGGACTTCATACTGTATGGGTACACAGCCGGTGGTCAGACCGCGCCGGTCAATTGGAACGCTGGAGTTCTGGAGTTCTATGCCCGGAATTACAAAGAACGCCGTACCTCCGCTGAGCAGTCACACAACATAGAGCAAAACCACACGGGGGAGTGAGTACGCAACAGCGGTGCTTTCTCACTTCCACTCGCAATCGGAATATAGCGGTCAAGCATTATGCAGCGCTTGTGTCAGTACAACGTTTGTAAACAAATGGAACGCTTATTGTTGACCGACACCTGTCTGCTGTCCCTGAACGTTAGCGGTCAACGGTCGGTTGAACGCAGAACTCCGACCGCTCTCTGTTTGCGCAAGCCCTTAGGGCTTGCGCAGACAGAGCGCGGTCAGGCGGTCTGCGTTCCGCGTTCGGAGTTCGGCGTTCTTTGTACTGTATGGACTTCATACTGTATGGGTCAATTGCTGACTGACACTCGCCGCGTAAACACCTCATTTACCGCGCTCCTGTCTGCACACAAATCCAAAGTCTACACCGCTTCGCCGCTATCATCGCCATATCAGAGGACTCTTGGCAGAACTTCACCGCCGCGGAAAAGTCTTTATAAAGATATTCTTCGACGGCCGACTACTTCAAGATTCCCCTGCAAAGCCTTCATAGCGGAGACGCCTGTCAACACCAAAACCTCCATCATGAGCAAAATACCGTCGCTCGTGGGGTTATTGGCTCCAGAGTGCCACCGACAAGTGGACGATAACATCAAGACAGACCTGCTGAACATCCGTGTACTGAGGAGGAAGCTGAGGGCCGCGGACTTCGCGTACATCTACGGCTTCCTCGCCCTTGCCTACGGGATTCAGCCGCATGACTCTCTTCCTGACCTGCAGAAGCAACGCGATTCTCAGGACAAGAAGAGGAGGAACAAAAAAATATCGAATTACCAGAGGGTCCTCGAAGAGATCAACGCCATGGACTCGGGACTACTCAAGCCTTTCTCGGAAGAGGAAGACGAGGAGTACGAAGACTTGGATTATGATGACTCCGACTTCTTCCTAGACACCGATGATGCCGACGACTATAGCGGCAAACTCGTTCGCTCCATGGATGCTGTAAAACCCACCAAAGCCCCCGCCTCGGCCAAGGCCAGGGCTGCCGCCCCAGCCACAGCCAAGGACCCGGTCTCGAGTGGGAAACCAGTCTCCACCGCCCACGAACAGATGGACACCACGCCAGCGGCCACATCTGTATCGCTTCCAAACCCAGATCACCGCACAGCAGCGCCGGAAAAGCCCGCCGTAACCGGCAAGCCTAACCCTACCGCCGCCACGCAGAAACCCACAGCAGATCCCCGCGCATCCGCGCCAGTAAAACCCGCCGACGCCGGCAAGCCAGACGCACCGAAGAGTTACGCAGCAGCGGCCAAGTCCTCAACGGACAAGGACGTAGCCCGCGTAGAACACGGAAAAAAAGCGACCAAAAGACAAGCAACCGACCGGGCAGACCAAAAAGCGGCCAAGAAACCCGCCACGGTCTCGCCGAAGAAACCAGACATGCCTAACATTAACCAGCCGGCATGCTCGAAGAAGACAACAATCCCCGGAAAAAATTCAAGAGGCAACGCGCCCTCGAAGAATTCGGCCAAGAGGAACTTGGACCGCACGGGAGCACAGAAAATTCCTCCGATTGTCCTTCACGACAAAAAGGCTTACAGGGACAACATGAAGCTGCTGGAAGAGGCAGGAATATGTGTCTCTGAAGCCAAAAATGTCAAGACGGGGATTATACTAACGATCTCAGAAATAGAAGAATACAGACAAGCAGTAAAATTACTAGACAGCAAGGGCATTGAGTTCCATTCCTACAACCTATTTGGGGACAAACCCCTCAAAGTGGTGCTCAGGGGAGTTCCAGAAGAAACGGCCGCCGAAGAAATTCGCGCCGAGCTTGTGGAACTGGGATTCACCATCAAGAGCGCGTATCGGATGACTCAAGGCCACTCAAGAACTCAGATACCGCTAATCCTGGTGGACGTAGAGAGAACCAGCGACGCCAAAGACATCTACCGACTTGAAAAAATCTTTGGACTATCTATAAAGGTGGAGCCACTACGCAGGAGGACGACGGACGGACAGTGCCATCGCTGCCAAGGCTTCGGCCACGCCGCTTCCTGCTGCCATGCCAGACCAATGTGCGTCCGTTGTGCAGGCGATCACCTCACAGCTGACTGCAAGAAACCCAATACCACAGATCCTGCGACATGCGCCAACTGTGGAGGCCCTCATCCGGCCAACTACAGGGGATGCCCGAGGCACCCAAAACACGCCCGATACGGATACACAGAAGCAGATAAACGACAAGCGGAAAGGACCCAAGACAGATACTCGTTCAGGCCTGCCTGGAAGACCACCCAGGAAAAACCTAAACCAGAGGAGATAAAGGACATGATAAATGCTTTAAAAAACACTATCGACACTGCCAACAACATGATATCAAAACTGACAGAATTAAACTAATCTCGACAAGACCTGAAAGCCCAATAATCAAGACCAGAAGACGATGAGGAAACGAGAAGAAGACGAATTATTATACATATGATTTTATACATCTAAGCCATCCTACAAAACTCAAATAAGACATGACATCCAATTAGTAGCTAAATCGCTACACGGAGCAGACTTCCATCATACGCCATAATATAGATGAAAGGGATAGGGGGCATAGCCCCGGCACCCTACACGCCAAGCATACCAAAAGAAAAAGAAAGACTGTATGGGTACACAGCCGGTGGTCAGACCGCGCCGGTCAATTGGAACGCTGGAGTTCTGGAGTTCTATGCCCGGAATTACAAAGAACGCCGTACCTCCGCTGAGCAGTCACACAACATAGAGCGAAACCACACGGGTGAGTGAGTACGCAACAGCGGTGCTTTCTCACTCACACTCGCAGTCGGAATATAGCGGTCAAGCATTATGCAGCGCTTGTGTCAGTACAACGTTTGTAAACAAATGGAACGCTTATTGTTGACCGCCACCTGTCTGCTGTCCCTGAACGTTAGCGGTCAACGGTCGGTTGAACGCAGAACTCCGACCGCTCTCTGTCTGCGCAAGCCCTTAGTCCTTTCAAATGTTCCAGGGTGGGCGTCAGTAGAGGACCAACGTCCCAGGGGTGTGTCAGAAGGTATGTATTACAGAACAGATAATACATATATTCAATACGCTACATTTCGATGCAGAGTTTTGAATGTGTGAGTGTCCTACGAAAATGAAGCACGCATTATGCAAGTGCAATGGATGTATGTAATACACTTATATTAAATGAGCGTCAATGCATAAACCGAGAGCAGTTGTCAGTATTCGATGTATGACGTATACTTGACACATATTATCCCGGATTCTTCCTTACTCGAGATCGGTTACCTACCACTCCTTACCCGTTAGGTATTTTGTTCGCATTATTTCTGAATTCCCTTGTATTTATTTAGGTAGTTTGGCAATATTCGTGTTGGTATTATAATATTTTTAATTTGTAAAAAGTAGTCTGTTTACGAAAAAGCAATGCAAATAGGACTAAATAAAAAAAATGGAATTTTTGCGTTTATTTTATTTTTATCGTAGAGCCTCAAAATCACACAATGCATCGGGTATCCAACACACTAAACGCGCCACTAAATATTAAGTTTCTTTGTACAGTGTTTCCTTTATTTGCGAAGAAATATAAGTGACTTTTTACTCCCACCGATATTTAATTTAATTTGATTTATTGACTTTTTTTTGTGACCACACACTTGTTATCCTACATCTTACACACGAACTTGTGCTCAACATTGGATCGGAGGTGTACACCTGTGCTAGCCGTGAAACCTAAGTGTATCAGTAGGTATATACTAGAATTAGATAGTTAAACATAGTAATCCCATATTTTCCAATATTATAACATGAAATTAATGAATAATGTAGGTTTTATAATATTAAATTGTTTAAAATGGAAACAACAGTTAATATTTGAAAATGTGAAATATATTTAATAAAAATATACATACAATCAATTCGAGATTTTAGGAACAAACTTCATTGTAAACACGAGACAAAAGAAATTTCCTTTTGCAGTGAATGATTCTACCTTCTCCTTATATATGCCGAAGAAATAGTTTCCTCTCATTATACTATCAAATAGTTTATGCATGTCGAAATATATTTGTTTATCTGTCACCTGAAAAGATAATGTGTTTATACATAAATACTAATGAGACTATGCCCCCTGGCCACCTTCAGCGAACAAGGGTAGAGGCCCCTGATGCGGGGAAGGGTGGATCCCCTAGTAAGATATAACACAATATAGTCACGCATTAATTTTGCGTTACTATTTTCCGACTGTTATTATTTCGGTACCTTTGAACGTTTTGTTTTTGCTTCATAAAATGTACCTACATGCTTAAGCTGCCATGTGTAACCGCGATTATTAATATTCGACAATATTTTAAGTGCACATAATATTTTTATACATCTTCTATTATATGTATTTTCGGTTCCATGACAAAACAGAAAAGTGACAATACAGAAAACGACAAAACAGAACATGATAAAACAGAACAACGATAAATATAACTATGACCTTTCAGGAAAAATATAAATTTAATATTGAAATTGTCCAATCTCTATTATGTTGATAAATTTTTAATAGCACAGATTTTCAATACGCTATAATAAATCAAATTATATACCTAATTTCTGCATTACTAATCGCTAGAAAGCCTCAAATAAACTTAACTCGGTGTTACCGGCAAGCTTAGAATGAGTTTGGGTCGAAATCCCGAAGGCCGAAATCCCAAATGGCCGAAATCCCAAATGGCCGGAATCCCAAAGGCCGATATCCCGAAAAATAATTAAGAGATTCAGAGATTAAAAAAATGCTTTTTTTGTCTCTCCTGAAAAAATTCAATTTTTCGCAGAAGAGACAAAAACACATTTTTGTAAAAAAAAAAGTTTTTTTTTTGTTTCTCTTGTAAAATTTGCGCAATTCAAGATAAGTGTTGCGATTGCGCAATTTTTTAACAAGAGACAAAAACCATGTTTTTAGTGATTTTTGATTTCGTCCGGCATCCCGATTATTATTAGCTAGTGCTCATACAGATCGCCTTGAAGTTATTAAAGAAAAGATATGAGACCCTAAGAGCTTGTCCACCTGGCGCGTTTTTACGCGCGAGTGACAAATCGCGCGTTGTCCAGGTACATGTGACCTAATTCAGCTGTCCACAAGCGTTCGAGCGTGACGACTCTCGCGCGGAATGCGCCGGGCAGACGCCAGACTCTCGACTTCGCGCGCGTTATGCGCGAGTCGAGATACTATGCTGCCAATTATTGCGCTCAGTAACAATGTGTTTGCCAACGTGCGCGGAAGTGATTTATCGGCTTGTTTGAAATATACACAAAGGAGCGTGAATACTTCGATACAGAATTATTTATTGATGAAATGGAAATAAAGGAAGGCTATATGGGACATGGAATCCTCTGATTATTTTAATAGAAATATAAAACGCACAAGCTGGGAAGAGCTCGTAGAAAATTTTGTAAACCTGGTGATTCGGAAAAACAAAAAAAAATCTAGGTAAGTGAAAAACTTTATTTAGAAAAATTTAGGTGCTCTAACAATGCATTATAGTAAGTTATATAGTTTTAGTAACTCTTAGTACCTATAGCTGTATTTAAATTAAATTTACTTATTATTATTATTAAAATGACAAATTGTTCAATAAATTGGTGACAGTGCATTTTTTACTTGTTATTTAATTAGGCTCGGTAGATACGTAAATATCCTAGATTTTTGGACCGAATGGCCTAAAATATTTACATGTTGACCCTTTTCAAAAAAAAAAATGGTGACCGCTGCATCAGATCATCTTGTATGACCATTGACGGTATGCAAGCCACAGTTTCCTCGATTTACATGCTGAATACTGAGCGTAAAGTATTAGGGCAAATTTGTGATATGTGTTTATTTCACTTATCAAGCCCGGGACCCAGGCTAGAGCCCTGTCAGCCCCCCCTTGTGGGGGGCATGGTATGGATGGATACATTAATAACAAAATATATACCTACCAGTAAGCTGAATTATACAAAATTAAATTTAGATATTAATAAATAAATAAGCGAATAACTATAATATTAGTTAAACACTTACCCAAATCAGCAGAGTCTGAGATGCCATTTGGTTGATATGTCTGACATATTTTGTTTGTATAATTTAGTAATACCTACGCAGACATAATATTTTTACACTATTTTTTCTATGCTATTATTGTACCCTACAATATGTAAATAAACAAAATAATTTTCCTCATTATTTATTTAATATAAACCTATTTTTAATCATAAATACACTATTAATTAATAGTCAGCCGTTGATGACTGAAATAAACCACAAATCCACACTATTATCAGCAAAAAATATATTTACAAAAAAACGACTTAAAAGAAGTACTTATTGTTATTCACAGCACGATAAATACGATATAATCTAGGTAGGTACCTACTAGTGTACATTTTTATTACAATTAGCTGGTACTTAACGTAAATACCTATTATATGCACGAATACTAATTGATTATGTCAAATGTCAATGGATTAATAATCATTATAAATATCTATTTTGCAATAGGTACATACGGCAACCTTCAAATCTCGGGACTGACTCGCAAAAATATTTGGATAAATTAAAAAATACGAAAATATGTACCTACCTACAAATTTTGTTTCGCCAACAACGTTGAAATCTATATAGGTAATATTATTTTGTTTCAATACCTACCTTCGTCGCTTGTTCGGCGCCACTTATGGGGCGACATAATTTGCTTTTCCGCATATACCTACATAATAATATCACTGTTATGAAAGGAACTCTTTAATCAGAGTAAATGACATTATATTATTATGGCTGATTTATTATGGGTTTTTGGTGTTTTACATTTATCATAATTCACAATATGCATAATATGTCTACATGCCAAGAATAGTAAAAAATATTTTTTATTGGCATTTATTTGTATACGAAACCGAGCAGTCAAAAATAAAACAAAAATTCCTCGCGAAGCGTGGTGACATCATACTAAAATCTGTACTGTAGTAAGTATTGGATAAAAAAAACATCCGGAAAAAAACATTTCCAACGCTCTGGTTATAATATAACTAATTTAGGCAAATATATCTATTAATACCAGATAATTCTCGTCGATTTGCCGCCCTTCGAGTATCTGCCGCCCCCAAGCGATGCTCAATCTGCCTACCCCCACGGGACGTCACTGACAACTGGTATGTACAACGACAGAACACTGTCCAGCAAAGCTAAGCTCGTTGAATTTCAGGAAAGCTGATGAAATACACTGTGATGACGACGGCCTCGGCAAAAGACACAGCAAGAACGAAGCCATTGTCAATATACACACCGAATATGTATTATATTTGAAGGAATGCAGTAGACCAACGATTTGATTTTGAATTGTGAAGTTTAAGTGATCCACATCTTTGTTCTTTGCCGCAAGAATTGCTCGTTCACTCAACCAATTGTTGACACGAAATTGCAAAAATTCAGCAGACACGAAATCAATCCGTTCGATTCGTCGACAGGAACACGGCCGTTACCGATAGTCAGAAATTGCTTAGAGAAATCTTCGGCAGATGGATCGTTTAGCAATGTAACTCGCATGTTTGTCATCAGCTGAAGATTCTTCACATAGCGCCACAGAGTCAATGATTTGAGGCAAGCATTTATTTCATCGGCAGCGGTCGATCTTGGAATGACTGGTAATGTTTGGCGGAAATCGCCAGATAGTAGAATCATTGCGCTTCCAAAACATCTCTCACAATGCGCGTTTGTGCGCCATTATAAATTCATCCCGGGTGATGATTTTACTTGCTACCAAAACTTTGGCCTTTGCTGAATGTTTCGCAATGTTGCATATCGGTTTTTAGTCGTTTGAAGGTTTAACGGCAATTTCAACGCTGAATGAGCCGTTCGGCATCCTTTTAGCAACGTGGCCGCTATCCCGGAAGAAGCAACTGCTACAGCAATTTTGGATCTCGTACGAACAGTGGCCAAAATCAATGACATAATGACATGAGGAATGTTTTCCCAGTTCCACTGGGCGCAAAGAGGAAAAATAAGCCACCGTTTCCATCATCAATTGCCTTCATTAACGTATCGTGCACTACCTTCTGTTGGGGGTTCAACATTGGTACATTCGTTTTATTAGTTTAATGCATCTCTATCATTTTCACGTTCACGTTCACGTTCCAATTCTAGATTGAAAGCGTAATTCACTCCACGATGTGGCATTGGCATTCCTAACTTGACTAACAAACTGCCGCATATGAGGTAACCCATGTCTTCGACCAAAAGGAAAACCTGGTTATGTATCTCCTTATTCACCTCGAGATCAGGATTCCCTGAAATGACACGAATTTGATGTAAAATGTCTTCTGATATGTCATTCTTGTAGTTGTTCTACAGTTCAGGTGGATTCGATGGGAAGCATGTCGAAATAATGATAGCAAATAATGTGCATATCTGACTTGGAGATGCAGAAACAAATGCTTTAGCGATTGTTATGTCCCAATGAGTATCATTTTCAAGCAAATTGAACTTTTGACATGAAGAACAAAATGTTGGGCACACTACACCATTGACAGTTCAAAGTGATTCAAATGATGTCGGCCCACGAACATTTACCAGCAACAACCGCAAGTAGAATCATTCGCCATTCTTCGGATGAACTGTGTAAATGCGACCAAGAGCATCAGTAGAATGCACATCCGGATGATCAAAAACCGCATCGCCTTGCTTCCGACGTTGAAATTTCTTCGATGAAGCGTTCCAAGTGTAATAACGTAGCATCTTAGAGTAGAACAACGTTCGTGCAAACGGATCACTTTGGCAAATCGAAAAGAAACTGGTCAATGTTGGCGCTGGAGATATTTCAGCACGTTGAGCAACATTCCATGCGTTGAAATAAACTTGTTGACCATTCTCCAGATGCACCGCCAAATGTACAGCAGTGGGATAACGTTCATGAATGGGGGATGAGAGAATACGCCAAATTGTTTCATTGCAGCTTACATATCGACCAATTTGATAGTGCGTGATTTCATCGTTGGTATTGGGAGTTTAAACGCCAAAAACTACAATATCGCTGCCTTTGGTGACATATTTGCAGATGTATTTGATGGACTTCACTGAATTGCAAAACTCCACGTTGCAATGCGCCTTGAATGTTTTGGAAAAAAGTGGTGAATACGGAACAATCCAAGTGTCATCGACCACGATATCATTTCACTTAATTTTCGTTGTGTCCGTCGTTAAACTTCATGGATAACGCTTGGAACACTTGCCGTCGACCATGCACGGTGATTGGGGGTTGATGGCGCCACACTGTCCAATGATTCATGTAAGTAATTACAACATCATGCAGGTCTGGATCGGTTTCGGGATCAGGAATCTCGGCACATATGATGTCATCTTTTTGGTCTGGTCGAATTCTTTCGACTAACCAAATAAGAACGTGTGCATGCGGCAAGCTTCGTTTTTGTCATTCAATCGAATACATCCAGCATCGAGTTTCCCAAAGACGCGATGCTTAACAATGTAGTTCATCAGCGACAGGATTTTTTGTTTAAAGACACGTGCGGTGATGTCGTGCCGATCACTTGATGTTTGTCCGGGGAGTAGCAGTTGAACAATTTCTATTCATTTCGGATTTCATGTAAAGGTGATGAATAGATCTGGACGACCGTAATGACGAACATATGTCATTGCATCTTGCGCATATTCATGCATATGACGTGGGCTGCCAATGTACATCGCCGATAGAATAGTCAATCGACCAACATTAGCTTCATCTCCTACGGTGCTGATTGCATCGCGTAAATGAATATACTCCTCCGATCGCTGTTTGGCTTGGTTCAACCGAATGAAAGTGAGACGCTCCGTCTCGATTTTAAGCAATCGACGAAATTGCAGCAAATAGTTTTCAGCATTTTGACGAATCATCAAATGATTAACACTGGAAAAATAATCACATAATTCAAAATTACATAATGAAGCAGTTATTGATGCACACACAATCACAAATTTGATAACCTCACAAAGTGAACATCTTCGAAGGCAACTTACCGTTTGAAAATCACGATCGAAATAGCTATTTGCGCACCTAGCTGGTAATCGGCTCGATTATTCACGTAGATCGATTGTCGAATGAAGTTCGAAGGATGAATTTTAAAATTGGTAGGTAAATAATGAGCAATACCAGCAATGAGATCATGTAATTTTATCCTTGGCTTTATTTTTGGACGCTGTCGAAGAAGTAAAAAAGATTCAGGCAGGACAACTTCCTCCAAAATTCGCCGGAGTATACAACAAAGTCTTTTGGGATTATCTGAGGCTGAACTCGATGAACTGAATCAACTGTCAAAGGATAGATAATGCACACAACGCCTTTCATTTGTTTGTTTTTTTCTTGTTTATTCTTTCTGTCATGTATCGTTGTATATGGATTAAAATTTTTTGTGATTTTCTTTTATTCTCGAATGCGCGATTTTCATTGTTCAAAATGTCAAAATGTATGAGAAAATTAATTTTCTTCATAATTTATTTTTTCCGTGATTTATCCAATATTTTAATAGTTATTCAGCTATTCCGGGCGGAGACAAATCCAACAAAACAAAGATTATAAAAATCTGTCCAGCCGTTCTTGAGTTATAAATGGTGTAACTAACCCGACTTTGTTTTATATATATAGATTTACACATAAAAATATTTATACATAAAAATACTAAGTTTTGGATTTAAATTAAATTTAGCATACATAAATTTATTTATTCAGTGTCGCCACTTGACAATAAACGTGCCCGTTTACTGCTGTTTTTCGCTGGCGAAAAATCACTCTCATCGCTGGAAATATTTAATGACGCTGGCGCTGAAGCACGCAGTGCGTCTCTCGTATCGAACCCAAAGTAACTGACCAGTGGTGCCATGTATGTACGTATGTATATCTTGGGCGGCATCCGGCGACAACATGTGCATGCACAAGTGGCGTGCGGTCCATTGCAACGCAATTTTTTGATAAATATGTACATACATACCTATTTTTATTCTTTTTAGATTGTTTAAACCGTGTTAAAGCAAAAAAATCAGTGTAAATAAAAAATAATCGGTACTTTTTTAAACCGTGAAAAAAAAGCCGTTCAAAAAGAGTATATTTATTTAAATGGCACAGTACTATGGAATTTCCATGATTTCCAGGAAGTGAATAATTTCCAATGACGATTGAGTGATTTTCCTTTGTTATAATCATGCTCAAATGAAGATTTTCTGTCACATTTACTCTTTTAGGTCCTTTGCATAACTGAAAGTCGTAAAAGTATGAAGTAATGGGACCCTGAAAAATAAATAAACTGATTTTATAAACACATAAGTAAGCCCTCTTTCAGACGGGATTCCGGTGTCGAGCCACCGGCGTGGCTCGATTCCGCATTTACACATAACTAAATGGGAGCGTTCAGACGGAAGATACTCGTGTTTACTAGAATCGCACACTTTTCCTTTGTCCGCCACAATGTCAAGCCGCTCGAACTCATTATTATTTGCAAACGCGGTTTTTATTACCTTTTTTTATTCATTGCCTCGGTCGAAACTCCGGCAATCGTAATAATAATAATAATTAATACAAAGACCGCTTTGATGCGGCGACACGTGTGCTATTATTATTATTGATATTGAATTTATCATTGAAACATAATTAATATTAATAGGCATGTTTTTTAGCTAAATAGAAATTTCTTCAAAATAAAATGCATAAATGAAAACAGTGTTTCATACTGATCCAGATTCTGAAAAAAAAAATGAATATTATTCTGTTTTCAATAAAAAAGACAATTTACAGATGGTGGTGTTGGTGAGAAAATTTCTTACGATCGACTTGATGAAATTCATTATTGATTTATAATCAAATAGATCAGTTTGGTCGAGCATCTTCAAAATACCTACTTAAGTAGGTATGTAAAGAAATAAATACTGTCACCAGATGGGGAAAAAACCCCTGGTCCGCAGTTTCAAATCACATATCCACAACCTAATCATACGCCCTTGTGTTAGGATTTGCCTCCCCTGATTTACGAAATAACATCATCGCAACGCACTTCGACAGGCGAAAGCGGGGCCGAGTACCTGATCATTTTTCTAAGAAATTTCAGGCGACCTTGAATACTGACCGCCGCCCAGGCAGAGTTAAACATTTCTCGAATAACCCGCGCCCCTCTGCCCCTCTCCTGAGTAGGATGGACCCGCCAAAAAATTAAAGATGCTTTTGAAAAAATAAAGTTAGTTGAGATTTACCCTACAATGAAGTGACAACACAAAACGAGTGTTACGTCGGCGCGTAGCGTCACCCGCGGGAACCGCATAACCAACCGTGTTTCTAACCAATTACTAAATCTATGTTTAATTATCGGCCAAGATTGCGACGAATATCAAAGTGCTCGCGAAACTAAATCAAACAATGTGCGAACGCGTCCATGTGAAAAAGAATGCGAATGAGAGAAAAAGTGAACCAGTGCTTAACGCGTGGGATAATAATAATAAGTCGACACCAAATATAACGCCAGTGTCGTGTTTAATTTAAGGCCCTTGACGTAACCTATATTTTAAAATTATCGATGTCTGGATAATTTTGTGAAATAAAACATCCCTGCGCAGGGAAATTGCCAAATCAAAAAGATGTGTTTTACATAATTAAACCCCGTGACGTCACACACACCCCAACCAAAAATAATACTGAAGAAGATTCAACCACCGACATACATGTGAGTTCTATCATCATGTCTCCAATCACTCTTCCCGGTATTAATACTAACAAGTTTTTCTCTCAATGTATTTACCATACTTTGTCGTGTAATTATTTTTATTGCTGAAGCCAGGTCTAATTACCTATTGTCTTTTCATTGAACTCCTCGGCGCTATTTATTTTGTAAATTTTAATTTATCATTGACGCATAATTAATATTAATAGGCATCTAAAATATCTAAAATTATGTGATTAAATTATAGGTACACAACTTTGGATATTTTATAGATAGGAAATATATTTTTTTATTATTTGGTTAGGATGGGAATAATGAAGTTTGTATTTATCGAGCGTTCATCACTACAATGTACAATACAAAATTTGTCATTGATAGGGAACCTTTTTTTTAACATACGGTAGGTGAATTTTAAACACAGCAAATTTTTCTATGATAAAATTAGGCAATCTCATAATGTATATAAATAAGTACAAATATCACCAACAAGTTAATATTAATTTAAGTAAACAATCGAAACCGACGTTCTCTATAATTTTTTTTATTCAATAATATGTACCTATATTTTTTACTGTCATTCAATTGAAAATTTACGCCAGGATAAAAGCGCTTGTATATCAAAATTATGAAATAAAATGTGGAAAAAGTAATAAAAATAAAAACCTTTTATTTTCTAAAAGTGTTTTTTGAATGAAATATGTAGGAAGGTACCTGCCGTTGCATGTCATGAATCATGTGTCTTTCCACGTTATATATATTTAAATCAAATAATAATACCTCAGTAGCGAAGGGTGGAGGTAGGCTGTTAAGATCCACTATATATAGTGCACACTAAACTTTATCAGGTATTAGTATTTTTTTCATTGAAATAACACCACAATTTACAGAAGCTGTTGTTTCGTTTTTTTAATTCAATTAAACCCTGCGAAACCAAGCCATAATAGATAAAAGTAAAAAAATACCTATCTATAAAATATCTAAAATTATGCAATTAAACCATACATAACTTTGAATATTTTAAAGATAGAATAAATTTTTTTTAATCTTTTATAGTTTGGTTTAGACAAGGCTTAATGAATTAAAAAAAACAACCAACAAAATGTGTATTGATATTTATTCTTAATCCAACGAAAACAAATAAGTATGAATGAAAAGGTATGCACAATTTTGTCCTAACGCCCAAAATATACCAAAATTAGTATGGTTTGGTTTAGGCAGGGTTTAATTGATTTTAAAAATCTAACCAATAATATCTGTAAATTGTTCAATAAAAACAAATACGTATGACTAAAAAAGTTTAATGTGCACTAATTATGGCGGATCTTAACAGCCTCCCTTCACCCTTCGCTCCTGCAATACCTAAATACATGATTGAACAGAACGAGCGTGTGTTCTTTTAGAAATGAACGTTAGCCTGCATTTTATCTACTTAAGGTCTTATAACTAATTTAATCACGGTAAGTGGTATAGTGTGACATTTCGGATTAGTAGATATAAAATATTCTAAATCTAAATAAATTAACGTTTAGTATATTTTAGTTAGTTATAGTATTACTTTAGGTATATATTAGTTGGTATTTGTATGTATCTATATTAGTTAAAGGTACCTGCGAAAAAGCTATTAGATATAATATAATTATTAAACAACGTATTCTATACGCATTGTATAAAATAAATGGTTTGTTAAAGCTGCATCGACTAAAGAACATAGTTTATTGCGGCAAGTAATTTCTTTATGATTCAACGTCGTAATAATAATACGTAATAATAATAATAATAGTATTGTATTCGTCGACCAAAATGTGATTATTATTATATTATTATTATTAGACGATCGTAATGAAACCGCACCATTTAAATTAAACCGCCTAACGCAAAATTGGTTTTACCTTTCACATTTTTGTACTGTGTTTTCGAAATATATTTAGAAGTTGAACGATCTTTTGACTTATAGATATGAAATTTTCGGTACATGTAGGAAAAGGGTGTACACAATGGCATAGTGTTTAGTTTAATGAAAAAAAGAATATCAAAACGTATAATTTATTATAAAAACGAATAAAGTAAAACTACTTTAAAAATAAGAAGTAAAAACGTGTAGTTAAAAATCATTTCACCCCTCCGGTTGTACAAAATGGCAAACGACATAAATATTTGTCAAAAATAGAAACAAAAATATATTATCAAATAAAAATTTCATATTTTGACATTCAATTTCCACTGGAAAAGTAGTCATAAATCTTCCAAGATGTTTATCTCCGTTTTAATTGTTTTATTTCTATTTAAAAAATGCCTTCTTTAAGTTCTTCCATTCATTTTCACAGCTAAAACTGAATGATTTATTTTCATTGTATCCCATGTCTCTTACAGAGTTTTACGTAGGTAATTTCGGAACATAATCTTTCAGAAACAATAAAATCATAAATCACATAATATGCCGTTTTAGCCTACCATAATGTATGCCATTTTATCCCAATCAAATGAATTTGGTAAATTCGTTAAAAAAAATGCAGTTTACACTTCAGTAATTATGATAAATTTACATCGTACATGAACACTAATAACGGCTACTTAAGCTGGTTTATATATATATATATATAGATTTAATAATATTAAATACATGTAATATTACCTTTTGTCGACAAGCTGCAAAAATATTCGTTTGGTTCACAAATCTTTCCACTGTATCTTCTTGTACGGCTGTTTTGAGTAAACTCAATATGGCTGAATATTTAAAAGAAGGGTCATGCATTGTTACTCAGCTAGTTGCATCATGTTAGACTGCACCATTTCGCCAGTAGAGCAAAAGTTTATTTTTCCCCACTGTGCCATTTTGAACACATTTCCCCTACTATGAATGATAGACTATTAATCCTTACAGCGCTGACAGCACAGCTGTTGTATCCTCATTTGGTGGCCATTATATATAATTAGCATGTTATATAAACGTGGTATTTAAATAGTAATTAAATGTTCCGCGGTGAAGCGATTAAACGTAATAATTAACTCAAATCATATAATTTTGCACTTGTGGCGGTTTAGTTGTGATGGTGCGATATGAATTCAGTGGCTGCCATAGCCACTGCAGTGTAGAGTGGCTGGATTCTTCGGTGGCTCGACACCGGAATCCCGTCTGGGAGAGCTCTAAGGTGAGTATAATGCCTGGTCCACACCGAAAACAAGTCGCGCGACAACTCGTTAAATTTTACGATAATTATCATAATTGCTTAAGAATTTTTACGATAATTATCATGCTTATCGTAAAATTTAACGAGTTGTCGCGCGACTTGTTTTCGGTGTGGACCAGGCATTACTCGCTTGTAAGTGGCGTCACACCCAGCAGCCTCGCGCTCTCAACCACCGAGCCCGGAGGTAGCCTGTCCAGTCTATGCTGTGACGTTGATGTTAGCCGATGTATAATGTACCTACTCAATATTTTGATAAATTAATAATTTTTGATGTTGTGTTCTTAAACTGCACTGGTTACATCTCACGATTAACCAGACCAATATCCAAAACAGTTTCATATCATATTTGCGAAAATCTTATGGGCAAATAGTATGACGATTTCATACCTATATTATTTTATTTGACATACTCTACTTTGAAGTACTCTCCTAATTGAATCCAAATATTCAAATTTCAGCCGAATAAATTATAATAATATACTCCTTGGTGCTGGAACTACTCCTTATATGAGGAAATGTGGTACGCTTTTTAATCATGTATGTGCGTAGTAATAATTTTTAAACATTCACTACATAATGGATGTTTTTTTGTAAAATATAATTTATGAAAGAGTTAAATATGAAACCGAGACAATGCTACCAAACCGAAACAATGCTACCAAATTATCAAAATTTACGTTTGAAACAAGTCGTTGATTTCCCCAACATATAGAAGACTTCGCGATTTTTATGGCGCACAGAATCATCCATCAGAGTAAGCAATTCATCGAACTGTCGAAGTGTGGATGAATTTAGTATCAAATACTCTTTAATGGCACAAAAGCACGTCAAATGAATGTGCGAATTGAAGATAATATTGCCATTTAAACGAAAGTGTGAAAGGAGGTCCAAATTTGTCGATTCGTTGTCGATCGCAGCCTTTAGGGTCTGTCTGTCCACTATGCGGAAAATTTTTCGCAAAGATCTTGGCCTATATCCGTATAAGATCTACCTGGTGACGAGACCATAAGATGTGCCGTTTTTTTGGATGATTAAAGCAGTTGGAAACTGACCTGATGTTTTGACACAAAATTGCGTTTAGCGATGAAGCTCATTTGTGGCTTAATGGTTTGTTAATAAGCAAAATTGCCGAATATAGAGTGATACCAATCAGAAGAGATACTACAATACAAACAAAGACCCCTCAAAACCATGTGATAGAGATCCTACAGACTTCATTACACCCGGTGCGGCTTACATGCTGGTGGCATCATCGGATTGTATTTATTAAAAAAGCTGCTGGTATTATATTTGTACATTACATTGTACTTGTATTTATTAACAAAGCTTAGAGCTTGCGTTACAGTCGATGGATATCGTTATCGGACTATTATCAATGATTTTTTTGTAGATATGGATGACATTGATCCGAATGAAGTGTGGTTTCAACAACGTGCCATCCGGTGACCGCAAAGATCGATTTATTGAAATCAAAATTTGTCGATAAGCTAATGTCAGATGACCTCCAAAGTCGAACGTTTTGACACATACGGGATATTTTTTGTAAGGGCTACGTGAAGTCACTGGTTACTGATAAACTAGCAACAATTGCATTGGAAGCCAACATAGTTCGTGTTATTCGTCATATACGGAGAGCAGTGCTCAAAAAACTTGCCCTATATAGGACGTCCAGAATGCGCTTTGTCAAGAATAGATGCGGTGACCATATCATTTTTAAATGCTAATGCAAACTTTTAAATAATATAAATTCATAAAAGTATATTTTTTGTTATTTTATACAATTTAAACTTCTACCGGGCTTAAAAAATACCATTTATTATGTAGAATTTGTGTAATTAATTTATAGCCACTATTTAATAATATTAGGTCCATGCAGGTATATACTGTTTGTTATTTTTAATCTTGGTTTTCCTACAATATATATAATATATATATAACACACATAGTACATCAGTGGTTTCCAAAATTTATGTTACTACGCCTCCTTTTCAAAAAATCTAATCTTGGCGCCTCCCGCCCTTTCATTAAATAATACAGATACCTTTTTAAATAGTTAACAATGTACCAATAATAAAATAAAAATAAATATAAAAATAAACAAGGTTTTACTACTTATATAATATTATTTTCTTAATAAATTTGTTTTTCATGCGATGAATGTGCTACACATAACAGCACAATTAATTTCAATATAAGTCAATCCAAATTCATCATCGTTCATTGACAAATGAATTCTTTCATGGGCCCCACATCCTGAAGCGGACCCCAGGCCAGGATCTTTGGCGGGGCTACCTACCTATCGCTGAGGATAAGGGTGGTGCTCTAATGTAGTGTTTCCTAAATTATACACGCGAGTTATCATTTTAGTATATCTACCATCATATAGGTATCACATCAAATATTTAAAATATTTAATAACCTTGAAATAAATCAGTTCCACAGGCGACTTTTTTAATATTTCATTAATAAAATTTTGTTAATAAAATTATGTGAAAAGTGCATTAAGGCTTAATTACATTGGCAGACGCGCAGACCCAACCCGATCCAACAACCGTCGTGGCCAACGTTTCAACACTATTTGTAATTACACGCAATGATTCAATCGCGTAGGTCCTTGCTTTTGGTTGGTTTAAAATAGACACAGTGTTAGTATTATTAAAAATATAGGTTGACCAAAAGCTAGATATTTCTTAGATTGGTGGCTACACTGAAAGTATTCTGGCGCAATTTTACATCAAAAAAACTGAGCTGTCAAACCTAGCGAGCATCTGTTGAAATTTGCTCAGCCGTTTGATATTTATAGAAAGTTTTGTATACTTATTGTTAATTTACATCATGAATAACTGGACCAGCTTGAATCTCCAAGCCAATCGATTAAGACTAATTGTAGCGAGTGTGGCTATATTTCAACTGGCGTGTATTAATTCGACGTGGACCGTGTCCTCAGCGCTAGTCAATAATTTTTTTTAAGATTTCGCCATCTTGTAGTTGCTGAAATCGAGCAGTAGAATTAACGACCGTTTCTGTGGCTCACGAGAGGGCGCGTATTCGGATATTTTCGTACGCTTTCGGCAATCTTCGCTTGCTAATGAATGGATCGCACGACGGAATAATAGAAAATTTTCCACTTTTATTCCGATCGCTCACGATCCTTGAAAACTATAGAGAATAGAGTTTGACAGTCGTAGTAGACGATCGGGCCAGACGCAATCTGCCAATGTAATTTGAGCTTTAGCAAACTAACCAAAAACGCAGTAGATAGATTTTTGTTTGCTTCAATATATCTGGCGCAGAAATCATTTAAAAGTGTTTCCACATGGCGAACTTATTTTTTTGTAATTTTTATTTCCAAAGCTCCAATTTTTTATGAATGCCTTCACTTTGTCTTTTTAAATCAGTGAATGCATTGGTGGTCCTTGAATTGATTTATTCATTATTTTTTTTCTAAATTTCAACCAAATAGACAAGTTTAACAACAAAATTATCGTTCCTAAAATAATATGCCTCAAATTTCAACATTATGATTAAATTTGACCTTTTTATTTCATTTTTTCATGAGATAGCTAGCGCGCTTTATAATAGTATAGAAGTGAGGTATTATAAAATAAGTCTCCATATTTTCAGAAGGTTTACAAACAACTTTTTACAGGTCTGTTTTTTATGTAGTTTATAACTAGCAGCCGTTTTATAAACTATGCATTTTGCAAACTGCAAACATGTGGCTACATTAATCGTGTTAAACTTTTTGCGCGTCTCTTTGCAACACTCCGCGTTTGAAAATCGCTGTAGTACACTGAGAAAAAACAGTTCAACGTACTACAATATTCAAACTGAGAAAATAAATATAATTTAAAAAGCTTCATTTGTGTTTGTAGAACTTCGAAAAGTCATACTCAGGCTTTATATTAAATTTGACTTCTGCTCAAAAATGCCTAAAAATTGCGAGATTGACCTATGATATTCTACGTTTAAGTTCCATCTTTATAGTAGAAGGTTATCTTCAACATTTTAGCACATACCTATAATTAACGTATTTCATGTTGTATAAAAATAAAAAGTACTGATTTAGAATATTAGACTTTATCGTAATGCTTCATGTAGGTAGGTACACCTTACATCAGCGGTGCCCAACCCATAGCTTGCGAGCAACGTGTTGCTCGCGTACCGTTTTAATGTGGCTCGCGTATTCAAATTATGTATTAAGCCCTACACTTTTGTAAAAAAATCGGCAAAATTGCTACTCACTGTGGCAACACCTCGTCGGCAATCGCCGCAATCGAAAAGGCGAGAGTCCTTCTTCTAACGGCGCAACTGAAATCTGACGGAACTGATTGGGTTAGGTTAGTGGTACTCATAAACTGACCAATGTAATGCTTTGCACACGGCGCTACTAAAACCATTTGAAATAATAATCACATAACCTCAAAATGTCAACTGGACCATCAGCTATTCTGTACAAAAACCGACAACACGCACGCTGCTGCGTTTACTCGAATACAATTAGGTTATTTCAATTTTGCTTATCTTGTACTTTTGATGTCTTGGGTTGTTAATGGTTTTTATAGCATGACACTTGTTCGCAGTGCTACCAATTTCGGTAAGAAAATATGATTTTTCACCGAATCTAATGATATAGGTACCACTGTTTTACGATGACTGGGAACTTTTCAAACCGCGCGACTAGCATGTCACGTCTCTTCGCGAGCATTTTGAAACTTAGAGATTCCAGTCTCGCCGTCAGCGAGCCGCAATTCAAGTACATTAGCTAGAATCTAGATAATGGTAGGAATTTTAGTTTCAGTTACGTCGGGCTTCAGTTGCTCCGTGGGAGGAGGGCCTACATAATAGTATATTAGTCTATGGGCAAGACGAAGCGCGTTCGGACACAAGTGTCAGTTTGACAATTATGTTAATATCATATGCCATGCTCGCCTTTCATTCTCTTGAAACTTGTAGGTCCTTCTGCTCTTAAAGCATTTTTCCCTGCTCTCACGTGGTATAGTTTTCAATCCCGATATTCTAGAAAATTTGAATTTTTATACACCTGTCGGGACTAGCATGGAAACTCACCATTACATATAAATTATCATAATATATTTAAGTATCTAATAATATTTGTTACTATGTAAACTAGTTGATAAGAAAAGCGTGTTGGCATGATTCATAATCTGACTGACTGCACACACTGGCAGGTCAGTCAACTTTCGCAGCAATTTGCAAGACATCAAATTTCATCGTAAACACATTTGCTTTCTTGATAAATTATAATTATTCACAATAATTATTGAGCAACATTGTAACAAGTATGCGTTAGCAGCATTTCCGCGGCCTTATAAGGTAATCAGGAAATGTGCCAACTTATCAGATTTGCTCGTACTTAGTAAACTCACAGTAAACAAGTGACATGTGGTCACCGGTCAACGCCCTGACCTCAGATAACCTTTCTTTGTTATAATTTCTATAAAAGCTCAAAGCGGGGCGAATCTGATAACATACGTCGTCAAATCTTTGAAACACATAGTTGAATCTCTGCTCGTCGCTCGCGGTTCAACTTTTCTCATAGCAACACGCCTTTATAATTTAACCTTATCAATTTAACTGTAATTCTAAATATATTGTCTGTAAGAATTGTTCAAGTATTGTTGAGGAGAATAAACTGAGATTTACTCAAACACGCATCTACCTTCGATCCATTGAAGTCCAGCTACCTACCTCATCCTTCACATCACCTCCTCGCAATACACCCGTCAATTACATGCGTGGTCGCGCAGCCATGACCTATTTTGAGTGAAAGCTGTTTCCTCATGTCAGGCTCATCAAGCACCAATAGCGAGGGCTGTGGGGCTGGTCAATGCACTCCCTAGAGATGTAGATATTTCTGTTTTTTAAATTATATTTTATTTTTTATTTGTATTTTTTTGAATAATTGTTGTTTTTTTATTTTATTTATTTTGTATAAAACTATTTTTTGCTTTATTTTTTTCTCTACATTGTTTTTTCTCTAACTGCCAAAAAGAACCAGCTTTTACCCTAACATGGTAATAATTTATAAACTTCAGCAAAAATACTAAGCACTGTCAAATCAATTTGAATATACGTAGCAATTACAAAAAAGAAAGATTAATATCAACAGGAAACGAGTTATCAGTATTAACTTAAATAATATTATAAGCTCGATCGAATCAATTTGATTCCACGCATCACACTAAAAGAACGATTAATATAAAGATGAAACGAGTTATTATTATTAATTTAAATAATAATACAATATACTTACTTGAACAGTTATTAATTTGAAAAAAAAAATTGTAAAAAGGCGTCATAATAGTTTCCAAGGTAAAAGTACTAAAGTCACGTTTTGACGAAATTGAGATTTTATTACCACTGTGCGTAAAAAATATGCTTTTTTTATGGAATCATCATTATTTATGGTACTACAACCCTTGACAGGTTTTGGCCTCCTTCAAAAACTTCCTCCGTAGTGAATGATCGAGCGCCGAAACTCTCCAGTTGCTTTGACCGAGCATTCGCGAATCTGCTGAGGTGCAGTCCAGTCATATCAGTTTCTTCCGTCTAGGTCTTCTCATGCCCTCGGGGTGTTGACATAGCCCGCGTTGGTGGTATCTCCTCCGGGATTCTATGCACGCGTCCCATCCAGCGCAGTCTTTGCATTTTCATATGCCACACGATCTTTTCGCCACTATAAAATATGTACAGATCCTCATTATACCTCGACATCCAAATGCCATCTTCTTGAATTGCCTCAAATATTCTTCTCAATACTCTCCTTATCCATGGTTTTCTCTAGCTGATTGATGACTACCTTAAATTTTGGTCCATACATGAATACTGGGCCCTAGAGTTTTCCATATAGTTGTGTTAGTTTTCCTTGAGATTATTTTTTTCAGAAGCCAGTGGAGACCAAATTATCATCTGTTGGCGAAGTCGATTCGTCGATTTATTTCATCGCTTAAGTTAATCGTATCTATAAGGGCTCTAAGATAAACAAATAAATCTGCAGTTTCAAAAGTGTCACCACCAACAATACGATTATTATTTGTTGTGCTGTAGAAAACTGGCATGTATTTGGGTTTACTTAAGTTTATTCGGTCTCATCTGTTTGCAGCAGCTGATTTTATACAAAAAAAAATGCCTAATTAAGAGCTTCTGGGGACCAGGAAATGTTATCGATATGATCGTAAATTGGTATATGCCAACAGTAATTTGTGTCATGGTCCATGGTGATACCGGCTATATATTGCGCAAAATGCAATATCGCTAGCCAACTTACATTTGACAGTGGAAGAGAGTGGGTGGTGGACGAAAATATGCTCGAACAGGGTTGCACAATATTTATTTGACAGCCATACAGTACATAAAACACACAAGTCACAGGCACAACATGAGAATTGTCATCACAATATATAAGTCAATAAGCACAACATGAAAATAGTCAAGGCGAAAAAGTCAATAAAAAAAAATGATAGCCACACAAACTTTATGAAAATACTCCTCCCTGACACTGAAGTTATTTATATTGATGGTAACTGACCGGGTTATAAAGAGATGCACTGATTCTAACTGGCAAAAAAATGGTCGACGGCAATGGCGCTAGTTACCCTCAAGGGGGAGTCGACCAGACTTGCAAGGCGAGGGCTACTTGTCAAACCGGAAACCTTCGTATGGTGATAACCGTAACAAGACTGGCTGCTGGATGTGACCTACTAGCGTAGGCTGATCTCTGGAGTAGACTGCCTGCACTCTAGAGTAGAGTGACTGCACTATAGAGTGGGCTGGAGTAGACCGTCGACTACTATTTCATACTTACTTACTTACTTACTTACGATATGTGCTTATATATTTGGGCCACCTAGACGGTTTTTAGGGCCTATCCCCTTTATATGAAGTGCCTATCTGGAGTGAAGCATGATTGAAAGTGTAAGGACTCGGTTTCGGCGGCTTCGCGACCGACCGAGACCAGGTTTGGGATCTGGGTGAAGGAATCTCTAGTAAGTATATTTAAAAAAGTGTTTCTCATGAACAAACAACAACAAGGACCACCGCCGTCACAGGCCTCCGTCATCTCCCCACCCTACATCTCGCTTTTGTCCGGTTCTGCGGAGTCCAGCGTTCAGTCCGTGGGGTCTGGCGTTCGTCCAATCCGAATCCAGAGCCGGGGTCATCTTCTTCTGAACCAGACGAGTGTCTGTTTGGGTTTGAGTGGGTCTTAGCCCGTTTGCTCATCAAAATTTGAGCCGCAGAGGGGGGAAAAACTTCGGAGGTGAGCAAGTCCACCCCCGGCCAAAAACCCCTCCGCTGTGGTTTTAATCTGTAGGGAAAGAATGGTTATTTGGTCATCTGGTCATCTTGGGTGATCGCTTGGCAGCATAACCTGGGTAGCAAGGGATCTGTAATGATAAGAGAAGATACAAGAAAGAGAGTAAAGTTAAACAGTGTGTTACTTGGGGGAGGGGGGCATCAGTAGGAGTACCCTCCTTGGCCGGTCGAATTGATAGTGAGCGTGTATGTCATATTGTAGTAAGTCTTTGATTGTCGTGTTGGGATGGTTGTTGATGGAGCTGTAGAATTGCTTTGTGAGCTTGAGGATGTGAGTTTGGATGGTTTCCAAGTTAAGATTGCTGTGGAGTGTTGTGTTCCTGACGAACCAGGGAGCTTTTGTGATTGCTCTGAGAGTTTTGTTCTGGGCGATTTGAAGTCTGTTGATATAATTTAGGCCTGTGAATGCCCAGACGGGGCACGCGTAGGTCATAATGGGGCGAACGATAGCTGTGTATAATAGCAGCTTGCTGCGATGGGCGAGCTTGCTCCTATGTCTTATCATGGGTTTGAGCTTGGCTAAAACTATGTTAGCTTGGCGTCTCTTATCGCTAATGTGTTTCGAAAAATTGAGTGCAGTGTCTAACGTTAGACCAAGATATTTGACCGTATTGGTCCAAGGGATTTTAGTTTTGTGCATTACCAGGTGTGGAAATTTGCGCTTACGTTTAGAAGGTGGTCTCCTAAAGTTGCGCTTGAAGCAAATGGCGTTACTCTTGTCTGCGTTTATTTTTATGCGCCATTTGTCGCACCAGGCGGAAACCTGGTCGGCCGACCTTTGGACTAATTCTGTAGCTCTGTCTTGATTTATCGATCGGGAGAGGATCGCTGTATCGTCTGCATATTGTGCTATTATGCACAAAGCTAATGGGGTATCTGATGGGATAGGAATGTCTCTAGTATAAAGGTTATACAAAGACGGAGCGAGTACGGAACCTTGTGGGACTCCAGCGCTTGTGGGTCTGATTGAGGATCTTTCTCCGAACAGTTTGACTGCGAAGTGTCTGTCGGTGATGAACGAGTGTAGGATTTTAATGATTGGCTGTTCGATTTTGGCCTCTGAGAGTTTAACTATGAGTCCTTCGATCCAAACTTTATCGAAGCTTTAGCAATCTCTAAGAACAAGCCAACTGTAAATTTATGGTGATTGAAACCGTCTGTTATGTATTCTGTTACGCGCAGCAGTTGATGGTTCGTAGCGTGACCGGCTCTGAACCCGTGCTGAACGTCTTTTTGAGTTTCTTCTCATGGATAATGATTTGAAGTCTGGCATTTATAAGTCTTTCTAAGAGTTTTCTCATCGTAGGGAGAAGACTGATCGGCCGGTGACTTTCGGGGAGTGTGTGATCCTTGCCCGGTTTTGGCAGGAGGATGATGTCAGCAAGTTTCCAGATATCTGGAAAGTATTACAGCTCTAGACAGGCATTGTAGATCCCTGTTAAGGCAAGGATGCCTTTCTCTGGTATATTCTTGAGGTAGAGGTTGCTCACTCCGTCATTGCCTGGCGCTGAACGATTTTTAAGTCGTGATATTAAGTATTCAACTTCCTGAGTGGAGGTTGGGGTAATCGGAGATGGTGGAGGATCTATTCTATCATGTATTATTGCGCTGGCCCTATCTTCAATTGATTTTAGGTGTCGTCTGGTGGACCTTTTAGAAGTGTCTATTTCGTTGGGTCTAAATTGATTTTGGAGGCTGTCCGCAAATACCTCAAGTGTCTCCTCAGTCGTGAAAACCATTTTATTATGGGCTTTCAGAGGAGTCATAGGACATTTTTTTATCCTCAAGGCTTTGGAAAGTTTCCAGAATGGGTCACTGCCATTAAGTAACTCTGTGAGTTTGGAGTTCCAGGTCTCACTAGCGTGTGTGGCGTTTAGTTTACGAACCTCCTTCTTTAGTTTCTTAAACTTGAGGAAGGAGGGCTGGTCTCCCAGGATTTGGGAGATTTTCCTAGCGTGGTTTCTCGCCGGGATTTTGAGTCTGGTGGATTTTGGCATATCCGATCTGTGGGTATCAGTCTGACTGATCAAAGTGGAAGCAGACTTGACCGCCTCGTTTATAGAGGCTGTCAGGTCCCTTATTGCGGAGTCTATCTTAGATGTTGAAGAGAGATCTAATGGAATCGTGTGGTGTTCCTCCAGATGAATGGCAAAGTCTTCCCAGGATACTTTATATCTTTGGGAGTCTGGTGACGTAACTAGTGGGTCTAATGCATCCCCGAGGAACATTAGGACCGGTTTATGATCGGAGTTGAGTTCATCTACCGTACGAATGATGTGGATGTAGTTGGTATTACGGATGATGGCGAAATCGAGAATTCTAGGCATGCCTCTTGTTGGGAAGTTAGTGGGCATCAGAGGTGCGACTATCACTGATTGGCTAGCTTGAATGAAATCATATAGTTATACTCCGTGAGCTGTTGACTTACGGTTGTTTCAAGCAGAATGCTTGGCGTTGAAGTCTCCGGCTATGATTGTGGGAATATTATTTGCGTCCAATAGATTATCAAAATCTGACCTGGTGGGTTTCTGTTTCGGTGGACAGTAGATAGCTGTGAATTTAACTAAGCCGTAATTCTTAGTGGTTACTTATATCGAGGTAGATTCTATAGCCGGACGTGTGACGCGCGCGGATGGCTGTGAGTGTGTTGAACAGTGCTCGATATGTGATTTTACGATGATGGCTGTTCTGCCACATTTAGTGAGTCTGTCGGTTCTATGGATAGTGTAGTTCGGTATGTTAATACGGTGCGAGGGTTTGAGCCATGTTTCGTTGAAAAGTAGTATGTTAATGTCGTGCTCACGCAGGAAGTGTCGGACTTCATGTTTGTCGTTGAGGAGTGAGCCTCGAGTATTCCAGATCGCGGTCTGAAGTGGTGTGGGTTTTATTTTACCGGCCATAGAGGGTTGGGCAGATTAGCTGAAGCGAGGAATGGACATCCTCCGTCAGGGCCTGCATCCTTTGGGACAGCATCAATATGTGCTGCACCTGCGGATGATCCTGAAGAAGGGTGATGAAATTGGAGGTGGAAGTTGAGGGCTGTGCCACGGGGACTTTTGTGGTAGTGGGATGAGTCTGAAGACGAGGCGCGCCGGGTGCCTGGGAGGCCGCTCTCGCGGTCCAGGCGTTTGGACGCTGCACCGGCCGGCTCATTAGAGGTTGGGGCAGTTGGCGTCTGAGGAAGTTCTGGCTGCCGGGACGGCTTAGGCAGAATTTGTAGTAAGCGGGATGCGGTCCCTGGCAGTTTGCACAGGTCGCTGGTCCCATCTCTCGTGTATGCGCGCATGACGAGGAAATGTGATCTCCTCCGCATTTTACGCATCTAGAGGGGGGGGGGCGTGGCAGTGCATGGCCGGGTGCCATTTTGTATGAGTGAGTTAGAATACTATTAGGCTAGGAGATGAGGTTTAGAAAAAAAAAATTTTTTTTTTGTAGAGAGTTAACAGTTAAAGTTTAAAAGTTAGAGATTTAAAAAGTTAAGAAGTTAAAAAGTTAAAAGTTAAAATTTAAAAATTTTAAATTGCGCAATCTGTAAGAATTTATGGGAGTTGATATTGCGCAATTCAGTTTCTAATAAGTCTAATAGTTTAGAAAATTTAGTACTAATGCAAGACCTCTAGAGACGGCCCGTGCAAGTCTGGGAGATGAGTCCGAAGTTTAAAAGTTAAAAGTTATTTATTATTGCGCAATCTATATTGCGCAATATTGTAAGAGGATAAAAAATATTATAGTATAAAATTATTAAAGGCGCGAAATTTAATTTAAAAATATTGCGCAATGTTATTGCGCGGTAGGTAGGGGGGTCTGGGGTAGGTAGGGGGGGAAGGGTGGACGGGCTGTTGGTAGGTATGTGGAAGTTTTGTAAGAGTTTAGGGGCTGGAGAAACGGTCTCGTCGGCGAGCTAAGATTCTCGGATTTTGTTGGTATATCGGTACGCGGCGGGGAAAAGGGTCAGACGGACCAAGCGAATCTATTGTTACAAATAGCAGGTAGGTGAAGCCTCTGTGCTTTTTGTAGGTTTGAGCGATTTTAATGGTTGGTAGGTATTTAGGTTTTATATATATATATAAGGTTGGAAAGCTGATGAGTTGTATGCAAAATTTAAAGTCAAGAGTGAAATTTAATAAGTTAAGATAGAGTAGCGTCATGAGATCCCTCAGTTTGGTGGGCCGGAATGCGGCAAGTCTGGATAACTCAATTTGGATATGTTCCATCTTGTCGTAGGCGTTTGGTCGGTTGGTCACTTGCGGCGGTAAGCAAATGGATAATTTGCACGGTCGGTTGATGGCGGCAAAAAAGTAGGTAATTTTTTGCTGGTCGGCAGGCTGTAGCAAAGTATGTATTTGCTAGGTCGGCTGGTACTGCGGGTCGATTTGAAGGTCTAGAGTGGATTGAATATCTCAGCTGGAGTCGGAGCGCACGGAAAGGCGACTGCTCGTGACGGGTGCTAGACCGCAAGTGTCGTGTGTCAGACGAGAAGTGTACTATTTCATACTTTACTTACTTACTTAGGGTAATGTGCTTTTATATTTGGGCCACCTAGACGATTTTATAGTCTATCCCCTTTATATGTGGTGCCTATCGGGAGTGAAGCATGATTTTTGGTTGAAAGGACCCGGCCTTGGTGGCTTCGCGACCAACCGAGACCAAGTTTGGGATCTGGGTGAAGGAATCTCTAGTAAGTATGTTTAAAAAAGTGTTTCGCATGAGCAAACAACAAGGACCACCGCCGTCACAGGCCCCCAACATCTCTCCACCCCACATCTCGCTTCTGTCCGATTCTGCGGAGTCCAGCGTTTGGTCCGTGGGGTCTAGCGTCGGTCCAATTCGAATCCAGAGCCGGGGTCATCTTCTTCCGAACCAGACGAGTGCTCCCAGGAAGACTGAGAGAAGGCCAAAAAGCAAAGATCAGCATCCATAATCGTATCTTTATCGTGTGTTACTTCGGGTCTTAGCCCGTTTGCTCATCAAAATTTGAGCCGCAGAGGGGGGAAAAACTCCGGAGGTGAGCAAGTCCATCTCCGGCCAAAAACCCCTCCGCTGTGGTTTTAATCTGTAGGGAGAGAAAAGTTAATAGGTCATCAGGTCATCTGGTCATCTGGTCATCTAGGGTGATCGCTTGGCAGCGTAGCAAGGGATCTGTAATGATAAGAAAAGAAGCAAGAAAGAAAGTAAAGTTAAACAGTGTGTTACTTGGGGGAGGGGGGCATCAGTAGGAGTACCCTCCTTGGCCGGTCGAATTGATAGTGAGCGTGTATGTCATATTGTAATAAGTCTTTGATTGTCGTGTTGGTATGGTTGTTGATGGAGCTGTAGAATTGCTTCGCGAGATTGAGGATGTGGGTTTGGAGGGTTTCCAAGTTAAGATCGCTGTGGAGTGTTGTGTTCCTGACGAACCAGGGAGCTTTTGTGATTGCTCTGAGAGTTTTGTTCTGGGCGATTTGAAGTCTGTTGATATATTTTAGGCTGGCGAATGCCCAGACGGGGCACGCGTAGGTCATGAGAGGGCGAACGATAGCTGTGTATAATAGCAGCTTGCTGCGATAGGCAAGTTTGCTCCTATGTCCTATCATGGGATTGAGCTTAGCTAAGACTATGTTGGCTTGGCGTCTTTTATCGCTAATGTGTTTGGAAAAATTGAGTGCTTTGTCTAGCGTTAGACCAAGATATTTGACCGTATTGGACCAAGGGATTTTAGTTTTATGCATTTTTAGGTCTGAATGTTTGCGCTTACTTTTACGTTTTTTGAAGTTGCGCTCGAAGCAAATGGCTTTACTCATGTCTGCGTTTATTTTTATGCGCCACTTGTCGTACCAGGCGGAGACCTGGTCAGCCGACCTTTGGACCAATAAAGTAGCTCTATCCCTGTGCATCGATCTGGAGAGGATCGCTGTGTCGTCTGCATATTGTGCTATTATGCATGAATCTGCTGAGGTGTCTATGGGGATTGGAATGTCTCTTGTGTAAAGGTTATACAGAGACGGGGCGAGCACGGATCCTTGAGGGACTCCGGCGCTTATGGGTCTGATTGAGGATCTTTCTCCGAACAGTTTGACTGCGAAGTGTCTGTCGGTGATGAACGAGTGTAGGATTTTAATGATTGGTTGTTCGATTTCGGCCTCAGAGAGTTTAACTATGAGTCCTTCGACCCAAACTTTATCGAAAGCTTTAGCAATGTCTAAGAACAATCCAACTGTAGATTTATGGTGATTGAAGCCGTCTATTATGTATTCTGTTACGCGCAGCAGTTGGTGGTTCGTAGCGTGACCAGCTCTGAACCCGTGCTGAACGTCTGGTATGAGTTTCTTCTCATAGATAATGATTTGGAGTCTGGCATTTATTAGTCTTTCTAAGATCTTGCTCATCGTAGGGAGGAGACTGATCGGCCGATGATTTTCGGGGCGTGTGTGGTCCTTGCCGGGTTTTGGCAGGAGGATAATGTCCGCAAGTTTCCAGTCATCAGGAAAGTATTGCATCTCTAGGCAGGCATTGAAGATGCCTGTTAAGGCAAGGATGCCTTTTTCTGGTAGATTCTTGAGGGTGAGGTTACTAACTCCATCCTTGCCTGGCGCTGAACGATTTTTAAGTCGTGAGATTAAGTATTCAACCTCCTGAGTGGAGGTTGGGGTAATCGGAGATGGTGGAGGGTCTATCCTATCGTGTATTATTGCGCAGACCCTATCTTCAATTGATTTTAGGTGTCGTCTGGTGGACCTTTTAGATGTGTCTATCTCGTTGGGTCTAGATTGATTTTGGAGGCTGTCCGCAAATACCTCAAGTTTCTCCTCAGTCGTAAAAACCATTTTATTGTGTGCTTTCAGAGGAGTAATAGGACATTTCTTTGTCCTTAAGGCTTTAGAGAGTTTCCAGAAGGGATTACTACCCTTTAGTAGCTCTGTGTTCCAGGTCTCACTAGCGTGTTCCGCGTTTAGTTTTCTCACCTCCGTCCTTAGTTTTTTAAACTTTCGGAGGGAGGGCTGGTCCCTCAAGATTTGAGAGATTTTTCTAGCACGGTTTCTTGCCGTGATTTTAAGTCTAGTGGATTTTGGCATGTCCGGTCTGTGGTCTTCAGTCTGACTGATCAGAGTGGAAGCAAACTTGACCGCCTCGTTTATAAAAGTCGTCAGGTCCTTTATTGTGGTGTCTATTTTATGTGTTGATGAGAGATCTAATGGAATCGTATGGTGTTCCTCCAAATGTATGGCAAAGTTTTCCCAGGATACTTTGTATCTTTGGGTGTCTGGTGACGTAACTAATGGGTCTAATGCCTCCCCGAGATACATTAGGACCGGTTTGTGATCAGAGTTTAGTTCATCTACCGTACGAATGATGGGGATGTAGTTGGTATTACGGATGATGGCAAAGTCGAGAATACTAGGCATTCCTCTGTTCGCTGGGAACATAGTGGGAGACAGATGCGCGACTATCACTGATTGGCTGGCTTGAATGAAATCGTATAGTAATACTCCACGAGCTGTTGACCTACGGTTATTCCAGGCGGGATGCTTGGCGTTAAAGTCTCCGGCTATGACTGTGGGAATATTATTTGTGTCCAATAAATTATCATAGTCTGACCTGGTGGGTTTCAGTCTCGGTGGACAGTAGATAGCTGTGAATTTAACTAAGCCGTAATTTTTAGTGGTGACTAATATCGAGGTAGATTCTATAGCCGTACGTGTTGCGCGCGCGGGTGGCTGAGAGTGTATTGAACAGTGCTTGATATGAGATTTTACGATGATGGCTGTTCCGCCACCTCTAGTAAGTCTGTCGGTTCTATGGATGGTGTAGTTCGGTATGTTAATTCGGTGCGAGGGTTTGAGCCATGTTTTATTGACGAGAAGAATGTCAATGTCGTGCTCTTGCAGGAAGTGTCGGACTTCGTATTTGTCGTTGAGGAGTGAACCTCGAGTATTCCAGAACGCGGTCTGAAGTGATGTCGGTTTAATTTTACCGGCCATAGAGGGTTGGGCAGATTAGCTGAAGAGAGAAATGGACATCCTCCGTCAGGGCCTGCATCCTTTGGGACAGCATCAATATGTGCTGTACCTGCGGATGATCCTGAGGGAGGATGATGAAATTGGAGGTGGAAGTTGAGGGCTGTGCCACAGGGACCTTTGTGGCAGTGGGATGGGTCTGGGGACGGATGGCGCCGGATGCCTGGGAGGCTGCTCTTGCGGTCCAGGCGTTTGGATGCTGCACCGGCCGGCTCATTAGAGGTTGAGGCGGTTGGCGTCTGGGGAAGTTCTGGCTGCCAGGACGGCTTTGGCAGAACTTATGGTTGGCGGGATGTGGGCCCTGGCAGTTTGCACAGGTCGCTGGGCCCATCTCTTGTGTGTGCGCGCATGACGAGGAGAAGTGGTCTCCTCCGCATTTTACGCATTTAGGAGGGGCGTGGCAGTGCATGGCCGAGTGGTTGAAACCCTGGCAACGGTGGCACTGCCCGGCGGCAGATTTTTTTTTCAGGGGCTCTGTCTGGATTCGGACCTGGAAGAGTGAGGTAAGGTTGTAAACCTCTTTTTCTCTGTCAGTTTTCTCCACATCCAGGAGCACAAGGGGCATGGGGGTTCTGTTCTGGCCCTTTTTCATCCTCTGGGCATTGAGGACCGGGTAGTTGAGGACTTGGAGTTCCTCGAGAATTTCAGCCTCCGAAAAATTTGTGCTTAGGCCTCTGATTACGATTTTATAGGTTTTGTCGGTCTGTAGCTCGTAAGTGTTGTAGGAATTTTTTTTGATTGGAGGTGGTGTTGGGCGTATCGGTATTCCTCCATTGTCAGGAATGTCACTTTCATACCCCTGATGGTGTATACTGCTTCAAGTATCGGCTTTTCTGCACTAAATGCGTTCGTTTGGAATTTTCTGTATGCGGCCTTGTCATGAATGATTATGGGGGGGGACCTTTAATGTCTTATTGACTGTTGCCAGGGGGGGTTGGGCGGGAGGGAGCTGGAGCTGGAGTTGGCGCTAGAACTTGCGCTAGAGAATTCTGCCGGTGAGGCCGGAATGGGGGTTTGCAGTTGAGGTTGTTGAGGAAGTTGAGGAGAGGCGATAACTGGGCTATTGGGGGCCTTTGGGGAGATTTTTGCGGAGTTCAAGGATTTGCTCCTGTTTTGGTTGTGGTTTCTTTTTTTACGATCCTTTTTGCTGCGTGGTATTGGGGTGGAGTGATTGAGCGGGGAGGGTGAGTCGTTCTCCAGGATTGTGTCCAGATTTTTGGGTGTCTGGCGCGTCTTGTCTTCAAGGATGGTCTCCTGGAGGATGGAGGAGGAAGTGGAAGAGTTCATTCAGTTGTCCTCCTCATCTTCGGAATCTGAGAATTGGGTGTCATCTGTGGTGATGGTTTTTTGGGATTCAGGGATTTGGGGAAGGGGGGGTTGGCTGGTTTGTGAGGTGCTTCTCGTCTGTCGTCTTGTTGTTGGAGATGTACCTGTGGACGATGAGGGTTTAGTATTTAATTCGGATAAGTTTGACCTCATTTGGTTCAAGAATTCGTATTCGGGCGGTAAGTCATCTGTGAGTAAGGCGAAGGCGGCGGTCATCATTGTCATGAATTGTTGAAGAAGCGGGGCATCTTTTTTGTTGTTTTTTTTGTTTGATGGTGCCATTTTGAGTTTAATTTGATGCAAAGGTTAAAAATTAAAGATAAAAGTTAAAAATTAATAATTGATAAGGCGCGAAAGTCAAGGTTTTAATTAAAATTTTAATTAAATTTAGAAATATTGCGCAATCTTGTTGTGCAATATTGTGTGTTGTATGAGAAATTATAAGATTTTTGGATTTAAAGGTGTGAAATTTTAATTTAAAAATATTGCGCGGTGATGTGGGTTCTCGAAACAGCTTCTACAGGTCTAGGATGTAAGTCCAAAGTTTCAAAGTTAATATTGCGCAATCAAAATTTGCGCAATAATTGTAAAGTGGAAAAGGATGTAAAAAAGGCGCGAAGCTTAAATTTATTATGATAGTGTGTGTCCTTGAAACAGCTCACGCAAGTCTAAAAAGTTATTTATGATTGCGCAATAGACAGATTGCGCAATCATAAATAACTTTCATATATATATAACTTTCATAAATAACAATCTTGTGAGGTATAGGTTAAAATATATAGCAAATTATAGAAAATATATAAAAAATTATAAGAAAAGATAGAGAGATTATAAAAGGGCGCGATTTTTAATATTAAAATTAGTGATGTGAAAAATATTGCGCAATTATTATGCAGTAGGTAGGGGGGTCAGGGGTAGGTAGGGGGGGAGGGTGGACGGGCTGTTGGTAGGTATTTTTGGTAAGAGTTTAGGGGCTGAGCAAGGGTCTCGTCGGCGAGCTGAGTTTCTCGGAATTTGTTGGTATAAAGGTACGCGGCGGGGAAAAGGGTCAGATGGACCGAGCAAATGTATTGTTACAAAAGCAGGTAGGTGAAGCCTCTGTGCTTTTTGTAGGTTTGAAACGATTTTAAAGATTGTAGGTATTTAATTTTATCTATGTAAGCTGATGAGTTTATAAGCAAAATATACAGTCAAGAGTGAAATTTAATGATTGGAGTAATAAGAGTGAGAGATAGCTTAGCTGTAGCCTCGGCTCCTTAGGCGCGGTGATCCGGGGGTTTTTGGGCACGTGTCACTGGCTGGACCGAGCTGAACGGGGCTGTTGCCGATCTATGCGATCCGGGACAACGACAACACTGATGAGATGAAGGTATGCTCGGATCGCACACGACAAAACACTGAACTGCCCGGAACTGACAGCGGTCGCACTCTTCGGATGCACTCGAAACACGGCACTTTGGAACACACGAAAGCAATGGCTCACGGCTAGGCACTTCACTGGGAGGTGGATGAGTAGGTAGGTATATGCGATGATAGTGATGGGTTGGGCGGGTTGGCGAGAGAGGCGCAATTCAGATCTGGACACGAATGACGGGTCGATTCTCCACTATGAAGGCCCGGGCAAAGATCCTAGGTTGGTCGGCTGTCGGCGATTATCTTTAAAAAGACTGTTCAGCGGCAGGTAGATGTCTGCTAGGAATCCTCAGGCTGGCGATAATAGCGGCGAGTCAATGGTATCTGGAGTCCGGTGCAAAAACAGTATTGAATAATCTTTGCAGAATTAATACTGCGAATCTCTGCGATGCGCGGACACAGTACTAAGGTAAGTATTTGTATAGCTTTCTATGGAGCATGCTACGCGGAACGGTAATTTAATTGATTTGTTCAACGAATTTTTGAATACGGACAAAATAAAAATAACGTTATATAGATGAGATGTCTGGCTATTTGTTGTAATTTTTAAAATTATAAGGATTAAAATTGAGAAGGTTAAATTTGATTCCTAATAAAAAATAATAGTTATGGATGAACGAAATAACTTTCATACTATAAAATTGATTTTACAGTGTCAAGGATTAAGTTAAGTATGCGCTGTACGATTTTCAATTGGTTTGACCAATAATTTGATATACAAAAATCGATTTAAAAGTTATATCTTTAAGGCATGATTGATCGAATTATGATAAAACAATTGTTGGAGTCTATTAACCTTAGCTAGGTTTTTACGGCGTAGGTATTTTTAATTCGCAATGTGTTTAAATAGGTACCTAAAATTCCCTACATGTAGGTAGGTGCGTGGTGCGGCCCACGTCATCTTCTTGCTTTGCACGTAATACCTTGCAGCTTCTGTTGGAAGTCCAAGCTCCTGGCTTCACGATGGTGTAAGGCGTTACTGTCTTCTGTTGGCTTCCATCGTTTAGGAGATGTGTTACATAGGGGTCAGCGGTTTTGAATGCCTCCGTCATGATGTCATCGCTCCTGACTTCGCGAGTTTTTACCAGATTGAATGGAGACTATTATTGTTCAATGAGCTGATTTCTTGCCAAGAGATGAAGATATCGTTTGTGTCCATACGATGTTTCTGGCAAAAATGGCGGAATGTGAACAGCTGCTAATGATAAAAAATGCTTCTACCGTCGCGAGTAGGTATTTTGTTATAAAAATGGCTGCGTTTATCTTCGAGTAAGGGAATAACATCCATCAGAGGCGGGTGACATTGAAAAATATGAATATGAAGAAATATATCCGATATCTTGGTTAGAAGTCACTGTAGGTATCTTGGATTTAGTGTGCCGCGGTTTGTAACGAAATTTGTGGTGATTTCATTGGCTGGAACTGCGTTGTCAGAAATGATCCGTACGTAACATTGCACGGGGCATCTTTTTGTATCCTCAGAATAGTCGGAAGTTATTTGCTTTACGGTTTATCATGTGTCCAAGTTGATCTATGCCAGTGATAGTGTTGTCGCTCGGCGTTTGGCGTTTATCGGCTTACCGACTCGTTGGCCTTTCTAGTCCCCGCCGGTCGAGGGTGACCGATGTGCGGTCACTTGGCTGTGTACCGATACGAATTTCTGCAAAATGGCCGGGTCTTTTAGAGGCTGCGAAGAAAGGTTGCCGGAGGTAGGTAAAGTGGACAGAATTATCGTTTTCGGTGGTGAAGCATTCATGTTAATATCTTGCGAGGTAGGTACGAGGTAAAATTTTTACGGCGGCTGAAAATTACGCCTAAGGCGATGGTTTTAGCGTAGTATTTATCGAAAGTCGGCCATCTTTAGTTGGTAACAATGGATAACCAGGGAACTCAGAAATAATTTCTGTGTAGATAACATATTCGATGGTCGGGTTAAATATAAAGGAGGTCAGCGTGCCCTTGTTTTATGTGTCACAAATTTAAACACATGTTTTTAATTTTGAATAATGTTACATAGAATGTTTAACAACATAGAGAATATAACCATTAACAAAAAGATACATCAATTAACCTTTAGTCACCAGTATTTTGAAACCTCTGTTTTATTTATAAAGTAATTATCTAGGCTACAACCAAACTGACTTAAGTACTTTTACCCGAAACCACAGCTGTCAACCCAGTTATATTGAGCGGGGACACTTAATTACATGAAAAGGTCAAAAGTCAAAACTAAAAAAAAAGTCAATTTGCATTGATATATTTTTAATTGTCAGAGATACATGCATAAACGTCGCTATAGGATTTGTTTCCCGAATATCCATATTTGTCGAAATCGACATTTTAATGCAGTTCAATTTTTTTTATCGAGCTCTACCGAAATCATTTATAAAATCAATATATTTTTATCTAGAAACAGAGATATTTGTTTAAAAAACCCGAATACGCCATGTTAAGTTACAATTACTCCGTGGTGTTCTCCCGAATGTCCAACTATTCGTACCTGAATAGCCAAGTTAATTTCGGTCGAAATATATCTCTGGCTGAGTGTTTATTTCCCGAATATGACTTTAGCCAATCAAACCGCGCTCACGCTGTGCATCTCGCTCCCATATTCACGCTGTCTAGCTCTAAAATAATCACGCCCACTTTCATATTTTTCGGCCGTCCGGAGACTTCTTTCAAATTTCGTCTTATTGATATTGTTTTTAACGTTACTATTGTTTTAATAGTGAATTCATCAAAGTTGAAGAGATCATTCATAGCTGATACGAGGGTGGGTCAATAATTCCTTATAAAAAAGCATTAAAACAGTTTTTATTTTTGTATTTTTTTTTTATTTCTCAACATAATCTCCTTGGAGCTCAATACACTTGGTTAGACGTTTCTCAATTTTTTTTAAACCATCAGAAAAATAAATTTTCGGAAGGTCCTCAAAATAAGCATTTGTCCGATCGATGACTTCTTCATTTGAAAAAAAACGTTGTCCACTTAGCCATTTTTTTAAGTTTGGGAAAAGGAAAAAGTCACTGGGGGCTAAATCTGGCGAATATGGTGGGTGGTCGACCAATTCGAACTTCAATTCTTCAATTTTAGCCATTGATCGTAAACATGTGTGAACACGGGCATTGTCCTGATGAAAGAGGATTTTTTTCCTGTTTAAATGAGGCCGTTTTTCTTCAATTTTGTTTTTTAGCTGGTCCAGTAAAGATGCATAATAATCCCCTGTTATTGTTTTTCCCTTTTTCCAAATAGTCAACGAAAATAATTTCACGTGCATCCCAAAATACAGTAGCCATAACCTTACCAGCTGATTTTATGGTTTTCGCCTTCTTTGGACATGGTTTGCCTTCGCAATCCACTGCTTTGACTGTTCTTTCGTCTCGGGAGTATAGTGGTGTATCCATGTTTCATCTACAGTCACAAAGCGACGAAAAAATTCATCCGGATTGCGTTGCATGAGCGACAACAGGGCTTTAGAGGCCACCACTCTATTGCGTTTATTGTCGACTGTGAGCAAACGCGACACCCATCTTGCAGAAATATTTTTCATGCCCAATTTGTCATGTAAAATAGAAATGACGCTACCTTTTGAGATCCCTGTAACCTCAATTATCTCACTCAACTTTAATCTTCGGTCACTTAACACCATTTCGTGGATTTTATTGATCATTTCTGGTGTAGTCACCTCTACAGGACGTCCTGAGCGTGGCTTATCCTTTGTTGATGTACGACCACGTTTAAATTCATTTAACCAGTTATAAATAGTTGCAAGTGAAGGAGCAGATATGCCGTGAACTAAATCCAACTCATTTTTTATTTCCTTTGCTGTTTACCCTTTTATATTAAAATGTTTAATAACAGCTCTAAACTCAATTTTCTCCATTTTCCATTTTTCCATTTTCCACAAGCAAAATTTTTTTTTAAATGTACGAGAAACACACAACAACCCGACCAATCTGATTGAAACTTCGCAGCATACTGAATCGGTAGTGCTGCTGCATGAAAACAAACCGCTTACAGTACTAGTCGCGCCACCTGTCGGCTTTTCTAAGGACTTATTGACCCACCCTCGTACATCACCAGTTTGCCCTGAACTTACAGTAGAGTTGTGGAAGTGAGTATTTTAACCTAATTATATTGTTGTTTTTATTTAATAAAACGCAATTTTTTTAAAGTACTTATTCCACTTTTAATTAATATATTAGGACCGGTTTCGTCCGCCTCAAAAAAAAATTAAAGATATTTTAACCTAAATAACTGCATTTTGTTTTGATAAATGACACAAAATCCCAACGGTTATATGAATTCTACAGTATGACTCGGCAACTACTATGACGTAAAAAATAATTATGATTTCAAATTATTATTAATCAAACATTGTCTTTATTTTACTTTTAATCTAGGTATTTCTATGAAAATAAAGGCGATGCTATTATTTATTTTTGAATGCGCTGATAGTTAATTTAATTTAATATGTATGTTAGTAACTATTTATTTGGTGGATATCATATACTTAAGATATTGGTACCTACCTAATATTAGCAGCCAATGGTAATAATTAATTTATACATGCTATTATTTTGTGTTGTTATTCCTTACAATAGTAAATATATAATATTTATTTGGTGGTTTGTATTAAGTTTAATTGTGAATTGTAGAAATATATAGATATAATAATATACAGATATGTATAAATAGATTTTTTTTTTTTGGAAAAAGTATTAATATAAAATTGTTAGCAAGTACGAGTAAGTACCATCATAAAATATTGGAGAAATGACCGTGACGTCGGTTAGTAATTAAAGTAGTAGATACCTTATAATATATTTTCTCAGAAGTGATTTAAAAAAATATGTAAGTATATTCAATTATTAGAATGGTACATTCTTAAATCTTGTGAATTATTCGTTCAATAAAAAAATTGTTAATTACTTAACAAATATTTCATTACTTAATCCGAAAAAAATCGAAAAAGCGATTGCCGCATGTTATTATTACATACAAACTTGGGTAACTACGATCATTAAGTATTTAAATAGTATAGGTAATTATTAACAATTATCGTGTAAATAAATATAACATTTGAGGCGCGTACTTTTTGACCACTCAGTAATCTGTTGGCCGTGCAGCAATACGCTACGGTTCCAAATCCCGAACGTCCATGTTTTGTCCCGAATATCCATTATTCTGAGAGAGCGCTAAAAAATTCCTGAATATCCACAGTAAGTACTTGTAAATAAAATGTATTTTCTGTGCATTTAATGATTTATACCAGTATATTATTCTTGGAATCTATTCTTAGATAATGTTGCAATCATTCAGTATAGAAAGAATGATTGATACATCTACAGATATTAAAATATACGACAGTGAAATTTGTTTTTCGTCTCCTGTAAAATTGACATTTGGTCTAATCGGGAAACAAATCCTATAGCGACGGACTATGATAAGCACAATCGCAAATCTCATATAACATAATACCATGTCAGGTATAATCTGTTACTGAGCTACATTAATATTTTTTGGCTGATTTGACATTTAGTTTATTTTTAACAGATATTGAAAGCAGACAACTTCTAAAATGGAAAAAAGTGAATAAGAGGCGTTGAAAAAACATTATTTTTCCATAAAAACACCATTACGCAAACCAAAATAAAGCTTGAAAAATATTACTGGGACTCTTCGTCGTCGATTAAAATGATTAACAAGTGGTTTACCATTTTTTTGGCGTTCAAGCACATGTAATGTCGAACTTTAGTTGAGGTCACCACACCAGAAATGATTAAAAATATCCATGATATTGTAATAGACGAACGGCTAGTGAAAATGTACGAGATTTGTGAGGCTGTAAGCATCTTAATTGAATGAGTTTAAAACATTTTTCATAATCATTTGGATATGAGAAAACTCTCCGCAAGCAAAAACGAACGAACACGTGCTATAAATACAAAGGCATGTTTGGAGATATTTAAGTTTAATTCAAATGAATTTCTTCGTCGATTAATAACTCTGGTCAAAACATGAATAAATAACTATACACTACAATACTATTTATACATACAAAGATCAAGGAACAGTGGAAACAGTGGGATTCTCCTGGTGAATCTGCACCGAAGAAGGCAAAGGTGGTTAAATCGGCTGGATAGATTATGGTGACGGTTTTTTTTGGATGTACGTGGCATAATCCACATTGATTACTGTAATACGGGAAAATGATTACTGGGGAATATTACTGCAATTTATTAGATCGTTTCAACGATGCTTTCAGTCGTATTTTTAGAAGAAAAAAATTCTCTTCCACCAAGACAATGAACGAATGCAAATGTATGTCGTTTCCATGGCAAAATTACATGAATTTTAGTATGAATAATTGTTTCCTCATCCACCATACTCTTCAGAGTTAGCCTCCTGCGACTATTTTCTATTTACACATCCAAAGAAATGGCTCGACGTAAAAATATTTTGTACCTACTAACGACGAGGTCATCAATGAAAACGCATATTTTGATGGGATGGAAAAATCGTGTTAGTTTGAAGAGATTACAAAATTGAAAAACCGAGAGACTAAGTACATCGAAGATAAAGAGGTCACCGTTGAAAAATATTTTTTTTTTGCTTAAAAAAACATATATTGTTTCATTTTCAACATTATTTTTATCAGACTTATCATACTGCCCTCGTATTGAGCAGTATGTGAAACAGTGACGACGGCTGTATATTGCAGGTAGGTAAGCGATAGGTAATAGAAAAAGCACCAAGTATAAAAGACCAGGGATTTGGAACGGTTTCATGTTGGCAGGCCACATTTATTTATCTGTAATAAAATAAGGCCGTATTTAAGAAACTTCAATTAAATATATGTACTAATAATACCATTGACCGAAGGTTCTTGATCGATTTTGAATTAAAATTCTAATGGATTTAAGTCTTGTATCATTCCATTTGAGTCGTTTTTAAAGTAGGTAAAATACTTTATTGTATTGATTTACTATGTAACAGTGTGTGTGTTGCCTTTGGTGAGTATCACCAGTGGTGAATGGTGACTTTAGAAAAAAGGTAGGCAGTGAAGATCAAAGAAAAAGAACATACTTGTCAGGTATACTCACGGGAAATGAGACGATGATACGATATTACTACTGATGAATAGGTACACAGTAATCTCAATGTCACACTAAATCGATGAAATTTTAATAGCTCACTGACGATTATATAGAATTGAACAATAAATAATAATATAGATTATGTATTTTCCAATACATACACGTAACATACGCCTAAAAATAAGTCATCGGTAAATATAGACGTATCAACAGGTCAAAATGACAAACAACGAAACGAAAAAATAATATATATCTTTTAGTCTATGACTGAATTAACTGATAAATAATAATCATGAGATAAAATTTTTAATTATTTTAAAAAATATTTTATCTTTAGTCAAATCATGTCATCAATCAAATCAGTCTTATCAAAGCAACAGTCCTCGACAGTAAATATAGCCGGAGATAAGCTTTGCCCAATAAGTTTACAGCTATTAACTAATATGACTTGGATTTAAGATTTAATTGAATTTTAAAAAGTAACAAACACTGTCTGCCTCAGTGGTCGGTAACCTTTTGAGAGACTGGGTAAACATATAAATGTTCCAAGGGACTGGATGATCGGTGAAATCATCTCAATTCACAAAAAAGGTGACCCACTTAGCTGCGACAATTACCGAGGCATTACGCTACTCAGTGTTCCGGGATAGATTTTGGCAAACATCCTCTTGATGATAATAAAAGACCCAATGATGCACGTCCTCACGAAAAACCAGGCCGGGTTTTTACCTGAACGAGCATGTGCAGACCAAATCCACAACCTTCGATGTCTTCTCTAGCAAAGCCATGAGCTGAATAGTCCGATAGTCTGCTGCTTTGTAGATTATGAGTGGGCTTTCGACATTCTGCACCGACACACGCAGAAAACCCGAAGTAAACGAACGCCACGAACTGAGCCAATGAACGCCGAAGCACGTGACAGTAGCCACGTGTTCGTACCGTCCCGATTGCTTCGGCGATCATCGGCTCAGTTCGGGTTTTCGGCGTGTACAAGGAGTGATGTGCAAATAGCATTCCCCGCCTGTAACCGCATTGTTGTCATTGTGATTGCGATTGCTGCCCCGTTTGGGTCGCGATAGTTAGCTAGGAGACATCTTCGTCTGACGAAACACAAATTAGGAGTTTTGATATTCCTTCTATATAGTTCTAAAATGAGTGGACCGAGTAAAAGACAACGAACCTATAATTTTAACACTGACTAGGAGGAATCATATTGTTTCTTTAATGTGAAAAATAAATGCGTCTGTTTGTTGTGTGGTAGTAGTATATTGCAGTGCCAAAAAAAACATAATGTTGAACGACACTTTCAGACAATTCATGCCACTTTTGATGTGAATTATCCACTTAAATCTGAAGTAAGAAAGAAAAAAATATGTCAACTAAAATCAAGTCTAACTGCACAACAGACTGTTTTCACTAGACTTGTGGAAAATTCTAAAAAGGCCACCATTGCTTCTTTCAAAATTTCTCACATGCTCGCAAAAACGAAGAAACCTTTCATTGATGGTGAGTAGTTTAAAAAACTATTTTTGACTGGTGCCGATTGTTTGTTTGATAGATTTTCTAACAAACGTGAGATTGTCTCAGCAATACAAGACTTACAGTTGTCAAATAACACCGTCACAAGAAAAATACATGCAATTTCAACAGACATACAAACTCAGTTAAAGACTGCCTTGGAAATATGTGACTGGTTTTCGCTACAATTTGACGAGTCAACAGATATATCAGACACCGCACAGTTAGCAGTTATGGTGAGAATGGTATTTAGTAACTTCACAGTAAAAGAGGATATGTTGCAAATATTACGAGGGTGGGTCAATAAGTCCTTAGAAAAGCCGACAGGTGGCGCGACTAGTACTGTAAGCGGTTTGTTTTCATGCAGCGGCACTACCGATTCAGTATGCTGCGAAGTTTCAATCAGATTGGTCGGGTTGTTGTGTGTTTCTCGTACATTTTAAAAAAAAATGCTTGTGGAAAATGGAAAAATGGAAAATGGAGAAAATTGAGTTTAGAGCTGTTATTAAACATTTTAATATAAAAGGGTTAACAGCAAAGGAAATAAAAAATGAGTTGGATTTAGTTCACTGCATATCTGCTCCTTCACTTGCAACTACTTATAAATGGTTAAATGAATTTAAACGTGGTCGTACATCAACAAAGGATGAACCACGCTCAGGACGTCCTGTAGAGGTGACTACACCAGAAATGATCAATAAAATCCACGATATGGTGTTAAGTGACCGAAGATTAAAGTTGAGTGAGATAATTGAGGTTACAGGGATCTCAAAAGGTAGCGTCATTTCTATTTTACATGACAAATTGGGCATGAAAAATATTTCTACAAGATGGGTGCCGCGTTTGCTCACAGTCGACAATAAACGCAATAGAGTGGTGGCCTCTAAAGCCCTGTTGTCGCTCATGCAACGCAATCCGGATGATTTTTTTCGTCGCTTTGTGACTGTAAATGAAACATGGATACACCACTATACTCCCGAGACGAAAGAACAGTCAAAGCAGTGGATTGCGAAGGCAAACCATGTCCAAAGAAGGCGAAAACCGTAAAATAAGCTGGTAAGGTTATGGCTACTGTATTTTGGGATGCACGTGAAATTATTTTCGTTGACTATTTGGAAAAAGGAAAAAAAATAACAGGGGATTATTATGCATCTTTATTGGACCAGCTAAAAAACAAAATTGAAGAAAAACGGCCTCATTTAAACAGGAAAAAAATCCTCTTTCATCAGGACAATGCCCGTGTTCACACATGTTTACGATCAATGGCTAAAATTGAAGAATTTAAGTTCGAATTGGTCGACCGCCTACCGTATTCGCCAGATTTAGCCCCCAGTGACTTTTTCCTTTTCCCAAACTTAAAAAAATGGCTAAGTGGACAACGTTTTTTTTCAAATGAAGAAGTCATCGATCGGACAAATGCCTATTTGCTATTTACCTTCCGAAAACTTATTTTTCTGACGGTTTAAAAAATATTGAGAAAAGTCTAACCAAGTGTATTGAGCTCCAAGGAGATTATGTTGAGAAATAAAAAAAAATACAAAAATAAAAACTGTTTTAATGCTTTTTTCTAAGGAATTATTGACCCACCCTCGTACTTATGAAAGGACAGACAAGGGGTGAGGATATTTCAGTGCTCGAAATGGAAAATTTCACGAACAGGAACGCTCTATAATTTTCCGAAAAAACGGTATGCTTAATTTTTTTCTTTACGTACGTACGTACGTTGGATGTATAAATGCAACAATAAACTTTGAACTTCTTACGTGGATGTATATTGAGCAAGTGGGCAAGGATTGTCAGCGCCGCAGGCGAAAGAACCTTGTCTCAACAAAGTATACCGTCAAGAATTGTATTATTCTTTACTCTTACTTTATCTACCACCCATAATCAGCAGGCATGTTACTTCTACCACCACTCGTCACTGCTTATAACTTATATTACTGTCTCATTTGGGATAGTTCAGTTTGTTAATTAATTAAACTTAAAAAACAACATATCCACATACCGACCATAAAGATTCAAATTAAAAATTAATTTACATATAAAATTTTTTACAGATTATAGATTCAAGACGAGCACAGAATATTTTAAAAAAAATCAAAGAAATAGTATTAAAATAGTGTTTAAAAATAAAGAAATAGATGCAGCAACTATCAGAAAAAATAGTAAGTACTGCTACCTCGTACATTTCACCACATTTTTTTTTGATACATCTTTCTCGTTATTTCTTAACTCGCCGGGAGTAAGGAAGGGTTCACAATAAATAACTCAGCGTACGTTAAAACTGTTATATTTAAATATAAAATAACTTCACAATAACTTAAATTTAATACAATAGCTTTATCTTTTAACATTATTATCTTTACTCGCAACTTAACAACTCCTTCTTCACATAACGTCATCTCGCTCGAAAGGTCTTTTTTCTACTGCTTTTTTTTAAATTTTATTCCTGTTTGCTTCCTGGCCTTGGAGCGTCGACAGGCTATGCGACATATTGTACGGGGTATCTCAACCAATCCCGATCGACCTGTCTATATCACGCCACTCTAACCCTTTAAGGTGGACTGATTCTAATATTAATATAATTAATACTACTTATTTAATATTATTATTATATTTGAATGGTAGCTAGGAGGAGGGTTACTTACTTATTCAAGACCAGCTGACTAATAGACTGGAGGGCGATGATCCGGTCTTTTCGTACCCTAGAGGGGCCGTTTGCTGAAGGCAGACAGTTCTGTCGGTATTAGTACCTATACAGAGACGAGTAAATACAAAATTTATACAGTACATATCTGTACACCGATAGAGCTAACTACGCCATTTAATTATTTAATAAGTTATAAAACAAAGAATTTATAAATCGTTCACATAAACTCGTTTTCACGCAGGAGGAATATACTCGTACCAATATCCGAATCGATTTGTTTGAACATAGTGTGTAAGCGTTCTTAAGATAAATCAATCGGATAAAGCCATGGATGGCATCCACACAGCTTCAAACAAAGGATCCTCAAAGATTTCTTTTGAACCTTCTCCACCATAAGGGCCATTAGGCCATACCTACTTCTAAAAAAAGCTTCAAGCCATCATCACCAAACTACGTAATTATAGCATTTTAAATTACCAATGGTGTATCATTAATTGTCGGCTTTGGAGCTTTGAGAATCGATGTCTCCGCCGAATCTTAGGGGTACATTGGTACGACCGCGTTACAAATACCCGAGTTCGTGAGCACAGCAGCCTTCGGTGATTGAAGTTATCACGAAGAGACGATTTACGTGGCTAGGACACGTATTCCGGATGCCGCCAAAGAGTGCGGCACTTCGTACCCTTGTGGCACAGCCTCAAGGGTTCCATGGCCGTGGCCGCCTCTCCCTCACCCTGCAGCGGTGCTACAAAAGCGACCTTTTTGCTGCAGGTCTGACATGGCGGGAGGCGCATGGCGATGGACCGAGGAAAGTGGCGCCAATGCTTGCCCTATCCCCAATATTAGGACATGATAGGGTAGAAGAAGAAGTATCATTAATTATATAGGATAAAACATGACGAAAGGTGCAACTCGAGTTGCTAAACACGATTCCTATAGAATAATATAAAATTGTCATTAATCAGTAGGTACCTACCTATATTCAACATTATAAGGACTAATATTGTAGTGTATGTATATATCTATACCATAGGCTCCACATCGTGAAGCTGGCCCCCAGGCTAGGATCTTTGGTGGGGCCCCCTTCTTATCGCTAAGAATAAACGCAGTATGTACGGGGTAACAATAATCTGTATATTTAGTGTTTTATTGTATATTTTAAAACACCCATAAGAATTATGGTGATGTCGAGTATTGATAAACAATTAAGAATTGTTTCGTATAACCACATACTTATAAATAATAGTATTGTAAGAAAATTATTTTTTTTACTATTAAAGCAAATTTTTGATGTGTGTTTATCTCACTTATCTGGTCGATTCGCCTCGCCGGGCTCCTCCTGAGCACGGGCTCCCAGGCTAGAGCCCTCTCAGCCCCTTGTTGTGGAGACCATGACCTATATGTTACAATGATGATGCTTTGGTTACCATTATTGTAATATACGTACACTTACCACCTCAGATTAAAGAACTTACCACCGTATTTATTAAATCTATGACTACCATCTAAAATTATTTGTTGTCCGCACTGAACACGTACCTACCTAATTTGTGAGTGTATTTTAAACTAAACGATTCAATTTGTGATGTTTGTCCTTACCTAGTCTCATTATAGTCATTATTATTGCCACGGTGATGAATAATGATAATACAGAACAACAATTTATTATTATGATAGTAATAAAATTTTATTGGAGGGTATTCCTTTTTTTTAAAACAAATTTACAAACAAAAATTAACTAAAAGTTCTCTACATGGTAGGTATCTATTATTTCTATTATTTTTAAAGTAGCAAGTTACAACGTATGTAATTATAACACAATAGAAACGTCCCTTAAAAATAAACTAATTACGGTAGGCTATTCAATAGTTTCATACCAAAAACATATTTGTAGGAAAATGGCATAATGGTGCATTCATTTATTATTCATTGTAAAAATAAGGGTTTACGACACGTCATAAATATTTTTTAACACGTCGAGTCAATTGTCGAAATGACATTGAATCAGAAAACCCTGTTTCAACTGTATTGTCGATCTTAAATGCTTATCGGATTGAATTCTTAATGTTTTAGCAGATTTACACGAAGTAACTACTACTTAATTAAACCTTCATAAAATTTATAAATATCCACTCATATTTATCATTTTCAAAACGAAAAAATTCTGCTTGTGTCCACTGGTCAACAGCATTATATGTTAAATCAGTTTGGATATGTACCAACGACAAAAAATATACTTATATGTAATATATAGAAAGGTATCGCCTGCTGAGATGTTTAACCAAATTTTAAGAGAACAAATTTAAATAATACAAAATATTTTAAAAAACAAGCGATTATCACTAATAAGTAGATTTTAGCGGAATTGTACGATTTAAATTACCAAACTTTATCATATTAATTTTACCACCGAAAATTTTGCCCGCAAAAATAGACGTGGGTATAAAATTAACACGGCGATTAGATGGCGATGAAAACAAATAAGTTTTATCACTCACAATAAAATATAAGTAATAAATTAGCAGGTAAGTAAATTCGCAATGCATACCAGTCAAAGGTAAAAGCGAGACTGTACTGAGATGTTTCATACTTTAGAAATTATTATACAAATATGTAGGTGCCAACTTTATTTTTATTGAATTAAAGTTATTTAAGTACAAAAAGTTTTCAAACAATGTCAGCAAAGGCACAATTCTTTTGTAGCTTGCAGCTGTAGTTACTTTTTTTTATGTAAGTATGCAATTCTTTGAAGTGTTTTGACAATGCATTTAGACACGGATGTATCGACACAAAAAAGAAAATTGAATGAAATTTAGGGAAGTCATAAATTTTATTTTTAACTCTTGCATGCCCTGCATGATATAACTTCGTTAGTTTTTAATTTTGAGAAAAACTTTAAAAGATACATTCACTCATAAATATCTCAATCTAACGAACCGCAACGCAATTTTAAATGAATCCACGAGCCGGAACGGTATATTTTGGAATTCCACGAACCACAACGGCGCTCCGGTGCGTTCCTGTCCATTTCGAGCGCTGGGATATTTATAATACATTCAGAACATACGCCAAGTCAATAAATATGCCTTTGCACAAGCTGTCTGCGATAACGACCGATGGGGCACTAGCAATGGTAGGTAAAAACAAAGGATTTATTGCCCTCTGCAAGAAGGATGAATCATTTTCAAACTTTATGTCCTACCACTGTATTATCCACCAGGAAGCTCTGTGTTGTAAAATATTGCCATTTTAACACGTTATGAAAATAGTTACAAAAATAATCAATTCTATTCGAGCAGTTCCTTTGCAACATCGACTTTTCAAGGCCCTGTTAGAAGATACTGAAAATAAAAAAACATGATCTTATTCTGCATACTGAAGTACGTTGGCTCAGTAAAAGAAAGGTTCTTACAAGATTTGTAAGTTTAATTGAAGAAATAAAAACATTTATAAACCATAAAAAGGAAAATTATGATGAACTAGCTGACTCGCTGGCTGATTGATTTGGGATTTCTCACAGACATCATGGAAAAATTGAATTTTTTAAATTTGAAGTTGCAGGGGAAAGACAAAAACATAGCTGAAATGATAAGCTCAGTAAAGTCATTTAAAGCTAAATTGGATTTGTTGATATCACATGTGTAGATCAATTCACTCGTGCATTTCCCACATATGAATAAAATGCTAGGTAACAATGAATTAAACGGGTCATTATCTATTAAGCATCTTCAAGTGTTTGAATAGAGATTTGAATAGAGATTTTTGCAGTTTACAGATATCGAGCCAATTGGTTCCTTCTGTATCAATCCTTTTAGTTGCTTAACAAATGTTATGGAAATGGCATGAATGCATGTATTGCAGATTTTGTTCAACGTAAAGACAGAAAAACTAAAGTTAGAAATTTTGGAGCTTAAGAATGATATTTTGCTTAAATTCTTAATATCAGAGGACTTTTGGAATACAGTGGGCAGAGAAAAGTTCCCATTTTTGAAAAAAGCGGCATAAAAAATTGAATCATTTTTCGGTGCGACATATTTATGTGAATCATTGTTTTCAAACATGAACTTAATAAAATCAAGATATAGATCTCAACTCACCGATGAGCATCTTTGTGATTGTTTGCTAACAGAATTATCGTCATATTCTCCTAATTATAAGTCACTGGCCAATGATATGCAATGCCAAAGGTCATATTGACATATTGATATTCTATTTTTTATAAAATGTTTTCTTTGTATTTGCGTTTTTTGTTTACTTTTTTTACGTTTTGTAAATACATTTCTCTGTGTGTATGCAATTTGAATAATAGTTTTATTATTTTGAAACGTTTTTGTTTATTATTTATTAATAAATTATGAAAATAAATTATGGGAAAATGAGAAGTTATGGAAGGAGTTTGTCGGTTAAAAATAGGTGGTGCCCGCCACCCTACCAATATTTTAGAATGTGTTCTAGAGTACAAAAAGGTTGGAAACCCCTGCTCTAGTGGATACCGGGAGCATACGGGATCCCTCCCACGATCATTGCCATAACCAAATGCCTGCACGAGAATAGCGAATGCTGTGTCAGAATTGATTTATACTGTCACGGAATGGTTTGGGGTCACGACTGGAGTCAGACAGGGTTGTATCCTTGCTCTGTTTCTCTTCGTCATCCTCTTTGGTTTCATACTACGGAAGTCAATACCACCCGACCGAGGCATACCTGTTACCGCCACGGTGAAGCTATGCGACCTGGAATACGCCGATGACGTTGTCCTGTTCGACAACTCAATCGAGGGCATTCAAGTGACAAGGTTACATAACTCATCTTGCGTTAATTTGAAAATCAACGCAAAGAAACCCAACGTTTTGTGTAATAGCACCTGTCCTGATGACATGACCCGGCTCGCGGCTAGCTCTTAAATGTGACCGGGCTGTCACTAAGGATGCAGAGGATGAACTGGGGAGGTGTGGGTCTCCCTTGTCGTAATACAACTTTTGATTTTCCCAAATAAAACTCTCAGTTGGTGTGATACCGAATTTATTCAGGTTCTAGTTCACGGTTTCACAATTAAGTTATTTGTCATTGTTCTCACAATTAAATCTCATTAAAGTGTGAGTAAACTATTTATTTGTTCGCTATAGAATCTCTGTGAAGTCTTTCACAAGTTTCGAAAAAGTCACACCTAACTCAGGGAATGCTAAAATTTATTATTACAAACTGAATTTATTAATTTGTTTTTTTTTATTAAACAAATTCGATTGCGTAATTTATTCCGATTGCGTCACCTCGTTCGATGCGTAATGAAAAAGAATTACTCCGCGGTACACGTCACTATCGACAGATACGCGGTATTCGCGCTACGTTTCGCCCGCCGATGGGGTCTTATTATACGTAGATTTCACGAATGCTAATGAGAACCATGTCTCGTAACTGCAGAAAGGACTGCTGCACTGTTGAAGATCGCTGGTGACTAGTGTAAACTGACGTTGAAAAACTAATGATTATATCGAAAAAAATGTCACCTTTTATACCCTCAGGATAGAGGTCCGATAGAAAATAGTCCGTAAATGATGGCAGATTTGTCCCTTTCTCTCATGAGATAAATTTACGTATATCTCCTGTTCCTGACAACTTTCTAATAGAGATAACTTTCACTTTAGTCGGGCTGAATTTACTCTACGTTATTTTTGCAAAATAAGGTTTCAATTGGGGTGTTTTTAATACCCTCTAGAACATGTTTCATAAATGCGCAGTTACGATGAAGTAACCAAAATAGTCGATTTTGTATAATTTTACGTATTTAAACGAAGGGGAAAGTTTTTAGCTTTCCAACGAGGTATCGGAATAGGTATTTGCGTACTAAATAAGGGGATGGCAGCCCTTAATTAAAAAATGACAAAACGAAATCGCTACGCCCATGTCCTGGTTTTTCCACCACTCTAGGTTATTTTAGGCCAATAGAAATTTACTTAACTTTAATAAAACTATTTGGTCCCGAAACGGCTTTCTCATTTGATAATTACTTTCCGAACAAACATCATCACGTAACAATACTATAATGTCACACCTGATATTTACACGCAAGTATATAAATGTTTGATCTTAACAAGGTGTTAATCAAGAGCAACTACTAATTTATTCATTCTTTCATGGTAGCTTTTACGTAGTAATTTAAATGCAATCTTTAATCTATTTTTATCTCGCAATGTAAAACAGCCGGGCCAAATATTTGACTGAGATAGATTTTTTTCAAAGTTCAAGGTCGCGCGTTGTTTTTCGTTTTACGTTGCGAAACTTTGTTCTTTTATTTGCCTAGGACGCGATTAAGATTTAATGTCGTTTATGGGTAGAAACCCATTTATACTTGAGTCTCAACTTTCTCTAATAGTTATTTTTATAATATTTATTATAGTTCCCGAGTTATAGTATTACCAAAATCTATAATTTATAATTACGCGTCTATAAACATAGGTACGCGTTTACAATATTTTTACAATGATAGCTCGCTTTTATCTTGTTGCAATAAAATTAGTATTAAAATTTGTTGCTCATAATTATACAGTACATGAATTTATAAATGTTAAAATTTTTTTTCAATTTTCATACATTTCTATTACTCATACAAAGATTATCCAAGCATGTTCTTATCAAATTTTACGTAAACAATTTCTCTCATAATTTATTTTCTAAGTTTAATGAACATTATCCGGTAATCTATATTTCAAATACATCGCGGTCAAAATATTTGACGCGTACATTTCGAGGCCTGTGATCACAGTGTTACAATTACACTTGAGCACTCTCGATTTTCTGAAGCGAAATTTCTACGTAAAATTTTTATTACATTTACAAAAAATGTTAACAATAATAAATTTATCTTCTACTACTAAACGATTACTCTAACTTGTTACCTGTTCATGGTCTTTTTCGACCAATTTCATTTCTGCTTCTTCCATAGTTTAGAACCATGGGACTTATATATCCTGTTTGTATTTTGTCATGAAGTTGTCGCACGGCTATTGAGAAGTAGAATTGACTATTAGGCTAGATTTGTATAGTTATGTCGTCAAACCATACTCTGCCACAAACACTAACTGAAGGTCGGCGTTTTTGTTCATGTCAAACGCCCTCTCTTAAAAGAGACGTAACTGTAGACGTCTAGTCTGAATTCACCATTGCAACACCTCAAGACACAGTAATGTGCAAAGCGATAAAGCAAACAGTAAAGCATATTCCAAAAAAAAGAAGATGAAACACACAAAATCTGCGCATGCACATGAAATCTATCTTTTTCTTTTTGTAATTGATATTTACCCAGATTCGGGTCTTAACATTATAAAAGGTCGGCGTTTTTGTTCATGTCAGTGATCTAGATTCCTCTTAATTAGCGACGGACAAAACATCGAGTGCGTCGACAGCTTCAAGTACCTAGGGGTACACATCACGGGAGATGGCATTTTACAGAAAGAGCTCGCTATTCTAATGGAAATGGCTGGAGCAACATTCAACTCGATGCAGAATGTCTGGGACTCACGATTGTACTCGGTCAAAACCAAATGCCGCCTATTCGACGGTTGCATTCTGACGGCACTGCTTTACGGTGGCGAATCATTGAACCTTACAAAGGCCCAGAGTAACCGTATACTAAGCTTCAAAAACAAATGTTTGCTGGGTGTGCGATGGTATGACTTTAGGAGCAACGAGGAGATAAGAGAACGCACCAAGCAGCCTCTCATCACGACCTGGCTAGGCTACGTGTTGCGGATGCCTCAACCTCAACCTGGCTTGTCTTTTCTTCAAGCCGATCGGATTCCGGCGTCCTGGAAGGCTGCTAAATACTATCTATAGAGTGTATACGGTGGAGCTACGGGATGCTGGTTTGTCCTTAAATGAAGCAAGGAGACTGGCGAGCGATAGGATTCTTGGAGGCGCCGCGTGGTGTCCATATGCTCCAATTAAGGGGCGGATATGGCCGAAGAAGAAAGAAGAAGAATAATGTTCCAGGGTGGACGTCAGTAAATGACCAATGTCTCAGGGGTGTGTCAGTAGGTATGTATCACAAAACAGATAATAAATAGAATTCCGATAGGCTCTATTCAATACGCTACATTTTAATGTAGGGGTTAGAATGTGTGAGTGTCCTACGAAAATGAAACACGCATTATGTACGTGCAATGGTGTGTGACGTGTGTATAATACAGCAATATTAAATGAGCGTCAATGCATAAAATGAGAAAAATTGTCTGTATTTGACGTATGACGTATTATTGACACGTGTTTAATTTATCCCGGATTATTCCTTACTCGTGATCGGTTACCTGCTATTCCTTTCTCGGTAGGTATTTTAGTTCATTTGGAAATATTCGTGTTGGTATTTAAATATATTAATATAATACAGGTGTACACTCCAACTGCCGACAAAGATGACGATGTTATAGAAGAATTCTATAAACAGATAAATAAAATTCTAAAATCGACGAAAAATAATGAAGTTACCTTGATTATAGGATATTTCAACGCAAAGATTGGTAAAGGTAAAAGGGGAGAGTTAGTAGGAGAATTTGGTCTAGGACAAAGAAATGATCGAGGAGAAAGATTACTACAATTTTGCCAGGAACAGAGTATGGTTGTTTGTAACACATTATTGAAAATTCCAGCAAGGCGATTGTATAAATAGAGATCCCCACAAGATGATGGCAATAACATTGTAAGAAATCAACTAGACTATATATTAATTCGCAATTGTTACAAAAATAGCGTAACATCTACTAAAACTTATCCAGGAACTGACAATTATTACGCACAACCCAACGTATTGACATTAATCAACTGAAAGATCCCCAAGTCAAAAAACAAGTGAAAAGTGCACTGAACACAGAAAAAAAACAAATACAAACTTCAGTCATTACATCCTCTGACATAACAGACAAGTGGGACAGGATAAAAGATGTGTTCTCCTCCATATCTAGTAATCAATTAGAATATAAAAGAACAGCTAAGAAGCAAAAATTGATGACAGATGAGATTCTGTCTTTGATGGATGAAAGAAGAAAATGGAAAAATAAAAATGAAACTCAATATAGGAGAATTCATAATACCATAAAAAAAAAAATTCGTACAGCTTAAGAAGAATGGATGTCCAACCAATGCAAAGAAATTGAAAATCTCCAACGAAAATACGATTCCTTTAATATGCACAAGAAGACAAAGGAAACATTGGGAATTACGAGACAAACCTCATCAACTATCTTAAAAGACGAAGATGGAGATATTATATTAGATATAGAAAAGAAGCTGATTCGCTGGAAGACATATATTAAAAATCTGTTTGATGATGATATAGGACCTATTGGCTATACTTTTAATGAACGTGAACAAGCCCCATGCATAAATAGGGCTGACATAATAAACGCAATACGAAATTCTAAAAATGGTAAAGCATTCGGCCCTGATAACATTTACGACGAAATGATAAAATTATTAGAAGAAGATCAATTAGAAATTCTCGTTGATTTGTTTAATAAAATTTACGAAACGGGCATAATTTCCCGATGATTGGTTAAAATCAACATTAATCATTCTACCAAAAAATGCGAATGCAAAGGACATTTAAGAAGTTCTACAACGTTTAAGGAATGTCCAGGAGCATGCTCTGAAAATACCATAAAACTCCATTTTGACCTACGTGGCGCACGCTTATTTTGCGAAGCATTTGTTGTAAACAGGGCTTGCAAATTGGCGGGGTTGAACGTAGCAATTTTAGATTAGATTTTTGATATTGAATTGGAGACATTTTTATGGGGAAGTATATATTTGGTGTGAGTAGGTACACCTTATATCAATAAGTACTGCAAAGAATGTCAAATGTGAACCGCTTTTATTGTGAAATTACGTAAAATGATTCTCAATTCATGCAAAATATTATTTACATTTTTTTAAAATATCTTACCCAATTTTTAAGGAAGGTCCCCGAAGTTACAAAGGGGGGGAACAATAAAATTGTGACAAAAATGCCAACCAGTCGCCCCAACATGGTAATACTTTTTGAACTATCATTATGCACGATCAAATCAATTTGAATATTCGTATCACACTTAAAGAAGATTAAGATCAACAGGAAATTAGTTTTACATTATTTGTTTAAATAATATATACTCGAACATTTTCAAATAGCTGCCAAAATGAATAATGTCATAATACATAAAAAAGTAAAAAGGCGTTATAATATCTGTGTTTGCAGGGTAAAAAAAAAAAAATGTCACATTTTGACGAAATTGATATTTGATTACCACTGTGCGTAAAAAATATGCCCTTTTTTATGGAATCATCATCATTTATGGCACTACAACCCTTAACGAGTCTTGGCCTCCTTCAAAAACTTCTTCCGTCGTGGAGATCGAATGCCAACACTCTCCAGTTGCTTTGACCGAGCATTCTTAAATCTACTGATGTGCAGTCTAAACAGGGCTCGAAGTGGACCGGAGCGCACCGGAGCGCCGTTCCTGTTCATGAAATCGGCAAAGTTATCGCTCCGTCTTGTGGAAAAAATAATTTGACCGTCTGAGCTATATAGGCCATATAATAGAAAATATAACACACTTATTTTTATGACATACACATTAAATTTGATAACTATGTACCTAAATATCTTTAGAAAACTGTCGAGGGCTTCGGTTCGTAAACTTTTCCATTTCGAGCGCTGATCCAATCATATCAATTTCTGCCTTCTATGTCTTCTCATGCCTTCGGGGGTGTTGGCATAGCCTGCCTTGGTGGTATCTTCTCCGGGATTCTATGCACGTATCCCATTCAGCGCAGTCTCTGCATTTTCATATGCTACATAATCTTTTCGCCACTATAAAGTATGTACGGCCTGTTTTAGTCTTTTATGCCCCTTGTCTAGATGTTGATGAAATCAGTAATACGTACGTTGATTGGCCGTTTGGTTTACACACACTTAACGAACGCCACGTCGATGTGGCATCGACACCTTAGTCATCCTACTACCACTAATACACTAAAGTCCTACCTTACACAAACAAAGGTCATCAAAGGCTGTAACAGAGAGTACAGCTCCTCATTATGCCTCGACAACCAAATTCCATCTTCTTGAATAACTTCAAAGATTCTTCTCAATACTAGCCTTATTCATATTTATTTGACGCTGATTGATGACTGCCTTAGATTCTGGTCCATACGTGAATACTGGGTGTTGGAGTTTTCGATATAGTTGTGTTAGTTTTCCGTGAGAGTTTTTTTTTCAGAAGCCTTTGGAGACCAAATTATCATGTGCTGGAGAGGTCGATTGGTCGATTTATTTCATCGCTCGTGTTAATCGTGTATATAAGAGGTTTTAGATAAACAAATAAATCCTCAGTTTCAAAGGCGTCGCCACCAACAATACGATTATAATTTTGTTGTGCTGTGGAGAACTGGCATGTATTTTGTTTTACTTTTGTTTATTCGGAGTCCTCTGTTTGCAGCAGCTGATTTTATGGAAATAAATACCTGTTTGAGGGGTTTTGGGGACCGGTAAATGATATCAATATAATCGACATATCGTTGGCATATTATGCCAACACTTTATGTGACGGTAACCTTTTCGACGGTCGCATTAAATAGAAAGCAGGTCAGCGTGCCCTTTTTTATGTATCACAGATTTTGACATTTGTTTTTAATTTTGAAAAATGTCACATAGAATATTTAACAACGTTAAGAATTTAATCATTAATGTAAAAGAACCATCAATAATTAACCTTTAGTCTTCAGTATTTTGAAACCTATGTTTTATTTAAAATCTCGGTTACAACCAAACTGACTTAAGTACTTATCTAGATCTTAAATAGCTATCGAGCCAGCTGCAATCAGAGCCCTAATGGGAAAATTATATTGTATGAGCACACTGAACTATACTTTGGTATATCAATGGAATTACATGATAATAAAAGTCAAAACCAAAAAACAACTCAATTTGCATTGATCTATTTTTAATTGTCAGAGATACAAACATATAAGAGGGCCGTATAAGTCAGGTAAAATTATAAGAAATGAAGTCACAATCGGAAATCGCACATAAGCCGAAGTACGTGGCAATGCAACGCACAGGACCGAGAGAAGTGGAAGTAGCTTGAAGAGGCCTTCATCCAGCAGTGGATAGATTCAGGATGATGATGATGACATTAATCAAGCTTTTCGCCGTCATTAATGTTACCACGGATTTTTTGACATTATCGTAAAGCTTACGTAGAGGGATATACAATATCTCTGGAATAAAATAAATACGTAGATCTCTTTGTTGTTTTTTTTTTTTGTTTAATTGTGTATAAATAAATAAATATCATTTTAATTTGACTATGCTTTTTGAGCAGTGTGTGCAACAATGGCGACGGCTGTATATTGTAGGGAGGTAAGCGATGGTTAATCAAAAAAAAGTATAAATCAGACCAGGGTTTGGGAACCTTTTCATGTGTGCACGTCGCATTCATTTATCTGAAATTAAATAAGAAACTTAAATTAAATATATATGAAAAATAATAATAATAATAATAATAATATGTACATTACTTAAAACATTACGTAAATTAATGAAAACAATGGAAGGAAAACTATTTGTTAATTTAAAAATTAACTACTTAACTTTTTAATAGTTTTGTTAGAAAGCATGTAAATATCTGGTTGCAGCATATATATCCGCAGCTTCAATTGATTTTCAAGATCAGTGTGTCCAAAACTTTTTCATACCAAGCCTCCCCCTAAGTTTTTAGAAAAATAAGTTTTTTCAGTTATCAAAAGCTGTACTTGGCATTATGTATTACCATACAATACATACAAATGTTTATAATTATTTATTATTATATACAAAATAAAATAAGAAAAAAATACTACCTATACGTGATGTGGTTGCATGTTACATGTACTCGTGCATGACGAATACGGTGACCATCCGTCTTTATATCATTTATTTCAGCGTTTTGTCATTAATTTAGATATTATCCGTAATGAAGCTACCACTATCTACGTTTCGCCTTTATTTTGTCTTTAAACCTTTAAAGCAGTGAATCCAAGAATGAACACTAAAAAAGATACGTAAATACAAATTGATATATACCTACAGTTAGAGATATGTGATGCGGGCAGGGTAGGTAGGTTAATGAATGACTCCAATTGATAAAACAGATTGGCGTGTGAAATACAATAACCCTGATTTTATTATCCCCTTCTATTAAAAATTGATACATAATTGCAGACACGTTAATAGTTAATATTACTGATTTTACAGCCTATGCACTTGGTGAGATTCATGCGCGTGAGCGCCCACATACATATCCGGCATATTTTTATGTAAATATTTTAAAGTTTTTTAAGTGTTTTAATGTCATGATCACTTTTAAATGGATTTTCCATGGAGATGTAAATTTGTTTGCTGCGATTTACCGCAGTAGGTATGTGGTATTTTACGTGTTTCTATGTAAAATGTACTCACTGTATGCGGTATGTCAACAAATGCTGCATTTAAAGTGATTTTCGCCAAAAAATATTATTCTATCCGTGAAACCTTTTACATAGATACCTACATATTTCAAATATTTTAAATTCTAATTATGTAAAATTGTCCAACTCTGAGAATATTATGTATCAGAATACCTCGCATTAATAGGGTATCCATGGAAATAAGCCAAACCGAATCGTTTATTACCCTCCAAACTTACGCTCTTTCCGTTTACAACCATTTACAACCATTTACTAATGGTTCAAATAGACTATATGACGATCGGGCACATATATGCTAAGAGCGTTTTAGTGTCTATGATCAAATCTATGCCATTCTGACATTTATACATACATATTGTATGACAGCTATGACTTCGTATTTACACTCTATGACACCCTGTGACACAGGACGCCAACATAAGAAACGGGTTTTTCGACATATATATGACCGATCGTCATAGAGTGTATTTGAAGCATAACTAGCTGAGCGTTATGGAGGTGCTTGCGAAACTGTATTCAGAAATTGCTTCGTGTTCCATAATGCTCCATTTAAACAACGGTGTTTGTACATTTATTCCTTATATAAAAACAGAAAAATATTTTTCTCTATGGTTACTTTTTGATGTCTATGGGCGCTTAACTGTCAAATAAACAATAGATTTTTGCATTTTGCAGCTAGATATCCTTAGTAGTCCCTTTATGTTGAACTCACTATTACATACTTTCATATTTCTTTTATTTTTCGATTTAATACAACATTATAGCCGGATAATCCGAATGCCGAATAAACATTATTGAATAAATATAATCATTACAATATTTATTTATAGTAAATCTCTTAACGTGGAGGGTAAACAATTAAAAGTCAATTGTTATCGTGATAGTATACCGACCTACCATATAATTATTATGCATAAATCTATTCCAGCACAATCATGTGAATTGAGTTGTTTGTGAATTTACTTACGAAACTCTTGAATTCTAAAGCGTCGCCGCTTTTACAAAATTTTCGGCATTGTAGATTAGCTTCATCTACGAAAGCAAAGTTTAGTATAAATAAACCAGTTATGATTGAATAAAATGAAGTACCAATTATAGGATCAATTGTAAAATAGATAATACCATTAGACAATAATCAAAATAATTCACTGAATCATAATGAAATACGGAAGAAAACAAGTACATATGACAATTATTAACACACGCGGGCTGTCAGTTGCAATCTGTCAAACATGGACTCTGCCAAATTTAGCAATCAATTCGCTGAATTTATGATAAAGGGGCATTCTGTGCTCGGATTCGGCGAGATGCTTATATAGAAAATCTCCATGAACGCAATTATACGTTTCGCGCGCATCTGTTGTAAAATCGCATTCGAAAATAATGGGTGGATGGGGTATTAAGCCCGCTGGATAGATGAACTACCATGATTCAAACTTTAGGGAGGTTAAAATGACAACAAATATATTCGTCTTTTAAGAAACAACACCGCGTAAGTCCCCATTTGGCGGTTTTGAGTTTTGAATAACATTCGGTAGGTAAAAAAATCCTACACCGTGTTCCTTCTATGGAAAAATTCTTTTTGAATGAAAAAATGTTTTTTTTTACTAAACAAAAATAAGTTAAAAAGGTATCAATTTTCATTTTTTGAGACGTTTTTTGCTTCCCCTGTAAATTTTAATTATTTGACTTCCGCGGTGTTGTTTCTTAAGCGACGATGCTGAAAAGAACCTGCTTTTAGTCCAACATCGAAGTACCTAATTAATGACCTTATACCTATATTCATTTAGACAAGTATAATATGTGTACCTACGTAAAACAAAAACAATTATTATAATGCATTTCAAACATCCATGCATTTTAAAAAGTATACACAGGTACTTAATAAATTGATTTATGTACAGGTACCTACATATGAAAAGATATTATTGTTCAAAGTAATTACCATTTAAAAAATCAAGTTCGATTATAAATCACACTAATGAATTTCTCTTCTAATCAATAGGCGATATGGAAAATTAACTATTTTTAAATACCCACTTAACAATAATTATTTAGGAATTAAAATGATTAAGTACCTACGCAAAGATATAAATTAACCGGTTAATTCATTTTGCAATTAGAACTTTGATTGGAAGGTTTATATAGGCAGGGTTGAACATTTTTGTTTAGAATTATTAATAGCCATGTCCTCGCCTTTTCGTACAAGGTAGTTGTTAGTACTTTTGAACACTCACAAACACACAGGCTTTGAGAAAATCACATAAATATTGTGTCCTCACCGGGAATCGAACCCAGAACTCTCGGGTGGAAGGCCAGCGCTTTACGCACTGCACCACGAGCCACAGCCGCTGGGTTGAACATATTGTAACACAAGTGTAATTATTATTCAAAATAAAAATACTGTTAATATTGCCGATTTGAAATTTATTTTTAAAAAATTCAACACTTAGGTTTTTTCGGAACATTTTTCATTGCAAACACGGTACAAAATAAATTTCCCTTTGGAGTGTATGTTTGTATCTCATATTTGTATGTTCCATAGAAATAGCTTCCTCTATATGCCATCAAATAACTTGTGCATATCCAAATATATAATTTTATCTGTCACCTGAAAATACGACATGTTTAGACAATGTTATTAATTATTGCTGAGATATACACATACTATGTAATAATTATGAACTGTTATTAATTTCGTTTGTTTTATTCGTTTACTTCCATCCAACAGGTTATCTTCGTTACAGGAATAGTTACTAAATATATTATACTATAACATTATAAGTTTTGTGAACCGATGAATTGGAGTTATTAAAATTTCAATTGATATAAAACAAGGCCATGTTAATTTAAAAAAAAAATGTATATTGCAGCCATCCTCATAGTCCAAGAATAAATTGTACGAAATAATTCTACATAGTCTTTCGTAACTTAAGGTTCAAATAGACTATATGACGATCGGGCACATATGTGCCAAGAGCGTTTTAGTGTCTATGATCATATCTATGCCATTCCGACATTAATATACGCACATATTGTATGACAGCTATGACATCGTATTAACACTCTGTGACACCCTGTGACACAGGACGCCAACATAAGAAACGAGTTTTTCGGCATTTATATGACCGACCGTCATATAGTCTATTTGAGCCATTATGCCGTGAAAACGTATTGTTACAAATTAAAATGTTGCTCCATCGCGCTTTTCGTTGTAAGTGTCGAGAACTAGTAAGTTAGTCGTGAAGTCCTAGTTTGTAATTTAGTTTAATTATTGTATTCAATTCGTGCTGTTATCTTGGTTTGTGCAAAAATATGCATATACGGTGGCAAGAGTCTACAGCGTGTAAAAGAAAATAGGTGTGTGCTATAAATGTACAACTCACTCCCTTGTATATATATAGTAAACTCCTAATATACCTATGTCGTCCATTGGAAAGTGACTTAAGTGAGATAGAACTACAATAAATACTTTGTCTATCCCGTGTCATATCGATTACTATTATTAATAACATTGTATTCTGCAGTATTTATTTTGTCCGTATGATTATATGATAAGTGTAGCGAACAATGACTTCGGGCCCTGTCAACATTATTTTGACGTGTAAGAAGTAGCAAGTCATTTAAATTATCGCACAATCGTCGTATTTACAGTCAGCATATTCTACGCGCGTGACATTATTTGATGGGATCGAATCTTTCGAAGTATAATAATGCAGACGCCAACAAATTTCTCATATGATTAGCAGGTCATAGGTGATGAGTTAGTGGCGACTCTGGCCGCGAGACCAGTCGCGCAACTGGTCTCTTCGGGCGATTTACTCGGGCGACTTGCCGGCGACCAGAGAGGCAGCCAATAATAACAATAATAATGAATGTACACGCAAGTATGCAAAAATACGTTCTATCCGCGGCGTGGCTGCCGGCGACTGGTCGCCCAGTGTGGCAGCGCTCAATACATAGTTATATGTTTTCATACATCGCTACCGATCGCCCGACCAGAGAGACCAGAGACCAGGAGACCAGACCGAGCGCACGAACGAGATTTTACTGGTCGTCCGACTTTATTGCTTGCGCGACTACTGGGCGACGAGGTGTGGCATGCTACATATAACTGCATGCATCGGTCTGGTCTCGGCGATTGGTCTCGAGACCAGAGTCGCCCGGTGTGGCTCGGCTCTTAGTCAGTCTAAATACCTATTAGTATCAATCATAATCAATGTCCGATTAGTAAGCTTCGTGTCAGCATTCGATTCTACCGAGTTCGAACCTCGAACATTATCATAAGTATTGTAACATAACGCTCTTGTAACATACTCTTATACCAACTGTTTACGGTGCAAATAATACTCGCTCCTGCATCCATCGGCGCAACCACCACCAAATCTTGACTACTCATCTCTCCTCTTGACGACTCTCCATCTACACCTTCTGGACCCCCAAACACAGCGGTTTCCGTCCTCCAATAAGACCCGCAAAATAAGTATTTATGATAATTAAAAATTTAGATGTCAAACCTTTTTAACAACACACTTATTATCAATATCTGCGATTTGTTTCACTATTGATACTATAAAGCATTGCATACATTTGATTCGGTGAATGCCCAGAGTTTTCGATAACTGCTCTTTTCATGATGAAATACAGTTATTTTAACCTGTAACGGGAGAAATAAACCAATACAATATAATGTAAAATACAGTGAGGCCCCTAGACAAAATGCCGCCCCTAGGCAGTTCCAAAATGCCGCAACATTTTTTTATACTTACATTACAGTACTTTTTATCATCCTTTTATGACTCCAATATCTAAGAAATGTGTTGTATGGATACATTACTAACAATATCACTAATTTATTAATCCAATTTAAATGCCATTTCTGCTTCAATAAACAATATTGCAAATCGACGATTTCAGATGGGTAGATTTAAAAATACGCCTGACAATTTCTAATATGTACAATATATGTATAAGTATGTATAGGTAAATCGTTTTACAGTGGCACTATAGGTACGGCAAATACGGCTTGCAGTTGTAGTGGTATTGTTTGCTTGCATTGAAACAGGAATTGTCGCAAGCAATTCAATACACGCGCGAATCGCCTATGGTGCCACTGTAGAATGATTTACCTATACCTACCTACAATTCAAATATTATTTGCAAATCTACACGTGTCATTGCTGTTCACTAAGGACGTGACATCCAAGGACAACGGAAGTAAACAAGACATCGCGAACCCGACAAAAAAGAATAAAGTCCTTTAAAAACTTTTATAGTACTAATAATTAATAAATTTTGTTTACAACAAGTGAGCTGAATTTTTTAATGGAAATATATTTCCGTTAAGTATAACTAAGTTTGGGTAGCTATTTCTATATATAAATAATGATTCTCTTCGATTTGCCGCCCTTCGGGTAACTGCCGCCCCCTAGCGACGCTCAATCTGCCTACCCCCACGGGACGTCACTGGTAAAATATAATAATATATCCATACATGCCTATATAAATTGACAGATGGTGAGTGATGATGTGGTGAGGAGATGAGTGAAGAGCTGAAGACTGGTTGTTGAGAGCGGTTGCGTGTTTATTTTGCGGATTGACAAGTAGTGCCGTTAATATAGGTACATTAAAGTCAATAAGATAATATATAAAAATTAGTGAGATATATAGCCCGAGGCTTGGCGATACTGGGTGGAGTGACTGTTACACGATCAAGATACAAGCGGAGTGAGATATTCATTCAATTGTTATAGCCAATTTATTGAACTCCTCACGATTGAATAATGCTTGATACTGAGTATCCCGTGTCTTCGGTGAGAAATGCATTTTTAACATAAAAAATATTAATAAATATTGCTGAGGTATCTTATGTATTTGCAGTTGGCAATTAGATGCGATTTTATGTATATTGAAATTTATGTATATGCTAACAATATAACATGTATTAAACAGTCTTATTTTTGCAAACAATTTCACATTGTGTAAGCACTAACCGATACGCTTATGGCCTGTGAATCAATGTATATAAAAATAAATAAATAATATTTTCGAGATCGATTCGTATGTCACGGATTTTGCTGACAATGCTTGTTCTCACATGACTCGTTGATCGCCACAAATCTATACCGTACTTTCTGAAATAACTACTATTTTTTATTCAACGAATAATTCACAAGATTATTTTATATTAAGTATGGGAAATATAAATTTTTATGTTTGAATGGTACACTACCACGATATTTCCATAATATCCAGGAAGTGAATAATTTCCCACAATGACTGAGTGATTTTCTTTTGTTGTGATCATGCTCAAACGAAGATCTGTCAAATTTACTTTTTTAGGTCCTTTGCACACCTCGAAATCAGAAAAGTATGAGGTCACTAAACCCTGAAAAATAAATAATATACATAATAAGGGCATTTAAAGCGTTTTCACAACTTCTTTAAAACAAATTAGTTTTCTTCCATGTCTACTGCGTACGATAGTGGCTAGGTTAAGGTTCGAGATAAATAGTGCATATTAAACTTTGTCAGTCATACTTATTTGTTGTCATTGAAATAAGAGTACAATTTGCACATAGTGCTTGTTAGTTTTAAAAATTTAATTAAACCCTGCCTAACCAAACGATAATAGTTTAGGTATTCTATGGGCGATCCGACAAAAATTGTGCACAATTTTTCAGTCATACTTATTAATTTTCGTTCAGATGGTATTGGTAAGTTTTTTAAAGTTCATTAGGTTCTGCCGAAATTATCAATAACATATCTAAAACCATGTATGGTTTGATGGCATGATTTTAGATATTTTAAAAATAAATAAATATTTTTTGACTATTATTTATTATGGATTGGATTAGGCAGGGTTTAATTGAATTTTCAAAACTAACACACACTATTAATTTATTGTCATAGTCTTAGTTCAATTAAAATAAATACGTTTGACTAACAAAGTTTAGTGTACACTATTTATGTCGTATCTTAACAGCCTACCTCCACCTTTCACCACTGGTTCTTTTTAATATTGAACACAGGGGTGGGAAACCTTTTGATATCCGGCCACATTTTGTTTGCTGTGATTTAATGCTGTATTTAGAAAACTTCAAATGAGTATCTAAATTCATAATACTCATAATTATTATAATTTTGGCGTTTTATTTTCGTAATCATTAATCATACCTGACAAAAATATATTCTTATTTGATTTTTTTTGTTAGTTTAAAAGTTTATCAGGAACCTATTAAATAGTCTTTTCTGAAAAGGGTTTTAATCACCGAAGATATTTCAAACACATAGAACTAAATCTTTCAAATAGGTAAAATAAAAACAAAATAAATGTATAATTAATTACTTAATTAAAATAAATGCGATTACGCCACTGGTGAACAAAAGAGTAAACATAGATTAATACAATACATTATCTTTCTGCCATGTATTTGGAGCTACATGCATTTAGTGTTATGTTTAGACAATTATTGATTATCGTAGTGTCATTCTAAATATAAGCCCTCGTAGCCATTCGTAGCCCTGAATAGCTGTGCAATATATATGTTAGGTACAGTGGCGAAGGGTGGAAGTATGCTGTTAAAATCTAACATAAATAATGAATACTAAACTTTGTCAGTCAAACTTATTTGTTTTCATTGACCTACGACTATATTAAGTATAGATAGTGTTTGTCAGTTTTAAAAATTCACCCTGCCTAATCTAAGCCATAGTCGATAATAGTATAAACATATTCGTTTATCAGTGAACAGGCCATTAAATAGTTTTAGATATTTTATTGATATAACGACATTTTTTTTGTATTTAATGATTTGGTATAGGTGGGGCTAAAATAATTTATAAAAACAAACATCATCTATAATATGGTTTTGTTGAGGCATCGTTTAATTGAATTTCAAAAAAAATAATCAGCACCATTATAATATACTTATTCGTAGTTCAATGAAAACAGATACGTGTAGAGTTGGGTATTTCCAGAGAAAATCTCAATCTCGAGATTCGGGATTTCGAGATTCGGGATTTCGAGAAAAGAATTCTCGAGAATTCTCTAGATATCGGGAAATTTAAAAAAAAACATGTAAAAAATCTTGAAATCAGTGTAAAAACAGACAAATTCCATTTTTATTTATTTATGTAAGAAGACAAAAAAATAGAAATAGGAAAACAAAAATAATTCAAAACATTACTTATTAAAATAGAGTTTCAAAAAACACAGATTGTCAATCGCTGCGTCTGACAATCGCGTATGCTTTTGAGACACAAAAATCCCTGATGTTAAAAAATTGCGCTCATTTTGAGTCGACGTTGGCGTAATTGTGTTAAATGCCCTGATCAGTCTTTGAATGTTTTGTGTTTTCTGTCCACCTTTTTCATATAGAAAAATCTCTTTTTCAATTAATATTTGATAATAAAGAAATTCCGAATCTCGAGAAAAGATTCTCGAGATCCGGGATTTCCCGAAATGTTAAAATTTTCAATTCTCGAGATTCGGGATAGAAAATCTCGAAAATTTCTCGAGAATTCCTGTCGGGAAATTCCCGAAACCCAACTCTAGATAGTGTGACCAGGGATGTATGGTATGTCGGATGTGACCAGGTATGTCGGATCTTAACAGCTTACTTCCATCCCTCGCCAATAATAAATATCGTAGAGGTAAAAAAAACTTTATTTGAAAGTGTTTTTACTTAATTTAAAAATATTATCATGGAGTTCTATTGCGTAAACATTAATTCTATACCAACCATGATTAAGTAGGGTATAAGTATACACGAAAAGGAAATTTTCAACGATTTAAGCTCTGTTAATTTATATTTAATTATTTAATTATAAAAACAAACTATAACAATATATTTTATAATTTAGTCATATTACAATGTTTTTCTTAGCTCGTATTCTTATTTGTCAGGTACAAATCTTGCAATCGATTTTTTACTAACTTTCCCACTAGCTAGACATTTGAAACTTTTAAAATATATCATCAGAACACGATGCCAATGCATTTTTTAATACTTTTAGCCATCTTTAAGTATAATTGAATTCATTTTCAGTTAATTCTGTTTTGTATGAAAAGTTATTTCGACACCGTTATTGGTTGTTAGGGGTCTGGGGTCCTAGCAACTAAATTATTAATATATACGTGCGTTACTATAGAAATCAATATGACATGTCAAGTACACATTTTTTTGATCGTTTAAGCTAGTCAAGTCAAATTGATATGGTTCAACAGAATTTAAAAACGTTGTACATAAAAAGTTCTTTTTATCTTGTAATTATTTTACCTTTATTTTGTAAAATAAATTATTAATAACTTTAAATAAAATAAATTGATTTATTATGTATTAATAAATTAATTAAATTAAAATAAAATAAATTATAACTTAATAAATTTATTAATAATTTCTTATGATAATCTGAAAACAAGACTTACCTACTTATTCCCGGTTGGTAAGGATTTACTTAACATATAGAATTATTAAACATTTCTTACCCAATTTTCAAGGATATTAATATTATCAAATGTTACAAAGCTTGGTAGTAATAAAACGGCAATACATATGTTGAAAAAGACATGCTTTTTGTATTCCATCGTAATACTTCATGAAGTTTAATAAAATAAATTTGAATCCAATATGATTTTAAATGAGTTTTAATATTTTACGCATAACAACACAATAAAGATTAATATCACATTGACTAGAGCAAACAATAAAATAAATAATTGAAGTACCATTAAGTTACAATTAATTACAAATAACCAAATGAGCCACGATTAGGCAGCCTTTTAAAATGTCCGGTTTTAAAATAAAACACTGATCTAAAAAAAAACTAGAACTGAGAAAATTTTAGTTCTGATTTTAGATTTGATGGAACCGAATATAAAAATATAGATGTTTTAACAGCTCTGGTAAAAAAAATCGTTAAAAAAACATACCGTATCCGTCAATCTACATAGGTACTTACAATTAAAGTTTTATTTTGAACATTTTTTATTAAATAATAATATAATATTCAACTTTAAAAAGCAAGATTATATTTATAAGTATATTTGTGCTGAATTAAATGATTATACCTAATAGCCCAATTGAAAAATACATTAAAACGATTAGCATCTTAAAATATTTACCTATATATTGTTAGGTTTACTATGTTTTAAATAGATTACTTACAATGTGTGCAACCACAGAACAAATTAAAAATATATTGTAAGAGTTGGTAGTTTTTATTTAAAAGCCATGTAATACAAAGCCTCTTGAATGTCCTAAAATATTACCATTATTGAATGGGCGTTGCTTTTACGTGACAAACTTGAATGAATTTTATTGTAAAGCCGTAATTATTGAAAATAATATTATATTTTTTAACACGTGTTTACGTTTATCCCATATTTCTCCATGCGAATGCATTCTACTGTGAACGTACCTTCTTATGATAGACAATCAAATAATTTGATAAACAAAGACAAAAATGAATGATTTATATTGTAAAAAATCGCATGTGATGCAAATAATCTTAATGATATTAATTATCAATAAGTTCGATTGTTAGAAACCTTTTGATTGGTTGTTACAGTTTATGTAAAAAATTCACCGTTTTTCATTTATGAGTAAGTATCCCTCAATTTGATGAATTGTTTTAGATAGCCGTACATAATAATATTATAAAGTATAAGCATAGCATAGTATACACAAGTATATATAGCATAGGTACTTAGTATGCGTAGGTACAAGTCTTGTAATATGTAAGGCCTTGTCCAGATGGCGCGATTTGACTCGCACGTATTCCAGGTACCTACACGCGACCTCGTTGAGCCGTCTACACTTACTTGCGACGAGTCACCTCTCTCGCGCGGTCAATGTACATAATATGACCTCATTGAGCTGTCCATATTTACGCGTCATCCGGACAAGCTCTAAGTAGTGAAACTTCAAATTCTGCGCCTCTCGAAAAAAGCTGGGTCTCACTCAAACCATAAAAACTAGTAATTTTTCAAATATACTTATTAATTTCGTGAAATATTTTTTGGCAATCTAAAACCTTAAATATATATTCGGCAGTATCATGCAGCCATACTTATGTATTATTTAAGTGTACTTATATAGGTACCAGTAGCGAAGGGTGGGGGTAGGATGTTGAGAACCACCATAAATAGTGCACATTAAGTGGGCTCGCACATCAGAACTCGCCGCATGCGTCTTACAACGAATTCGTCGATGTGACGTCATCGTAAACCAAGAAACAAACGTTATCAAATGGAGCTTCGCAGATTGGCCGATGAAACTGCGACTCTGCGACCCTGCGACATGCGTCGAGTTGCATTGGCCAAAGCCTGCATGTCGATGTCCAGCCATATCGACTCCGCGCATGCACACAGCTGCACAATCGGCCATTTCTCTCCAGACCGTCGCCGCGTTTGGCAGAGCTAGAGCTAGCAGCGCTAGGCAGATGTGCAAGGTTGTGATCATGCAACATTCGCCGGCAGTCTCGGAAGTTTTTATTTATGGCCGTCAGGCACACAAGGCGAGTTGTGATGTGCGAGCCGGCTAAACTTTGTTAGTCATACGTATTTGTTTTTATTTTGAAACTAAGCCTACAATAATTTACAGATGGTGTTGGTTAGTTTTTAAAAATCAATTAAACCCTGCCTTAGCCAAACTATAATAGTTTTAGTATACTTTGGGCGATACGATAAAATTGTGTACACTATTTCATTCAAACTTATTTGTTTTCGTTAGATTAGGAATACGTATTACACATATTGTTGGTTCATTTTTTTTTAAATTCATTGCGCCCTGCCTAAACCAAACTATAATAGATAAAGTTATGTACCTATGATTTAATTACATAATTTTAGATATTTTATAGATCGATGAGTATTTTTTAAATATTATCTATTATGGCTTGATTTTCGCAAGGCTTAATTGAATTTTAAAAACTAACCAACACCATCTGTAAATTGTAGTATTATTTTAATGAAAACAAAATAGGTACGTTTGATTTTAGTTACTTAGTACAAAGTTTAGTGTGCACTATTTATGGCGGATCTTAACTGCCTACCTCCACCCTTCGCCACTGATGGGTACCTACCAAACAACATTGCAGCACAGCCGAATTTTTTGTTCTAGCTCAAAACACATGAGACAATACATTTGGTAGATATGGGAATGGGACGACTGGCCTCCGGACAATTGGACGCCGCACTGTCGTAGACACGTGTAGACGTGGTATTTTAATCAGTTTCTATCTACTACTTAGTAGTTTGAATTCATTTTACTCGCTGATTGAGAATTACCATGCCTAAGGCTTTATATAAAACAAAAAACTCTTTTTTCGTTGGAACTTAAACATATGCACGATTAAATCATTGTCTGCATATTTACATTCTCACCAACTATTAAATCATTATATAATCATTGAAATATAAATAATAATATTGAATATATTTTTTAAAGTACCTATAAGTACCTAACGTCTATTTATTTTTGAATTCCGTGTCGTCCAGTTGTCCGATGCCAAATCGTCCTAGACCCGTAAATATTATGTAGGAGAGCGAGATAAAAAAATGCGTGTTAAATAAGGTAAGGTGGAAGAAAAATACACGTAAACATAAATTATATATTTGAAAAATAAACTAACAAAAAAATAAAGGAATCGTTTATTTACTCAAACCGTGAAAGAAAACAAATGATAAAAATCCTTACAGTGCAGTTTTAATATGTTGTGTATATTATAAAAGTATTATTTTTCTTTATTAAACACAGTACAAAGTCAAACAGTAGGCCGTGGAGTCCAATTACAGTTGTTGCAAAACTCCCAGGCGTATGGAATTCACATACTTATTAGATTATGTAAATATATTGTGACCTCACCGGGTTCGTACCCGGAGTCCCCGGGTAAAAGTTCAATGTCTTACGTACTGGACTAAAAGGGCATTACAATAGTACACTACAATTAATTATAAAATATTGACGGAAAACTATAAAGATGTAGGTATATGGTGTTTATCGGTATAGATATATATCTCTGAAAATGACATTTTTATAAGAATACGCTTG